>NC_133127.1:104351193-110177866 GCF_048418815.1 Hemitrygon akajei
TGAGAGTCAAAGGGGTCATGCCAAATTTCTTAAGCCTCCTGAAATGGCATCTACATGACTGGACCTAGGGCAGGCTATTGGCGGTTCACTCTTAGGAACATTATGCTTTCAATTTTCTGAACATGAGCATCAGTGATGTAGACAGGAGTACTGTCCACTTCATGAAGTCAATAACCATCTCTTTCATTTTGCTGATATTGTTATCATGACACCATGACACTAAACTTGGGATCTGCTTCCTGTACTCTGATTCATCATTATTTGAGATATAGCCAATTATGTTGGTATCATCTGCAAACTTGTAGAAGGAGATTGAGTGGCCAGTCAGTTCTGAGTACTGAGTAGGGAGTTCAGCAGGAGGCTGAGGAAGCAACTTTGTGGGGCATCATTTAGCATAACTCTCCATTTTCAATCTTTCAGTCAGTTCACTATTCATCAAACTTATCAGTCTCTAAAACAGCTTTTATTGCATATGTGAACATACAATTTTGAAGGTTACTCAAATCTTTAAAGTCTACTCTGCTACTAAAGCTGAACTGACTGCAAGTTCAACTGTATTCCTGTCCACCTAGGGTAACCTTACATCTGCTATATGTATCATCCACCTACATTTGCCATAAGAGTATTCAAAGATTATACTTCAAGAACTCCATTCTCAATTCTCTGAAAGAAAAGATTTCACCTTAAGTAGACAACTCCATTTTGTAAATAGAGATTCCTCTCCACCTCCAAATTTTCAGGGCCTCTCAGGATTTAATATTTCATTCAAGTCCACTCACACGTTCCTAAACTCCAAGAGACACAAGCCAACCCTGCCCAGCCTTTCCAGATGAGTCCATCATATGAAATTAATTGCAAAAATGATGTAATACACCTGCCAGATTATTTTAAGGTGTGTTTTTCTTTATAATCTAAGGCTGTAAAATATATTGTGTTTTGAAACATATTCACAATATTTTAGGAGACAGTTAATCATCACAAACAATTCTCATTCTTCATATTAAAGCTTTCAAATTTAGCCTTGCCTTTTCACTTATTTTTAATTGCAATCATCTTCATAGACCCCACTAAAACATGGATATTTGGAATCAAAAAGGTAATGACAATTTAGTTTAAATCATTCTAATTAATTCAATATTATTTTGATGGAATACTCAATTATTCTTACCTTCATAGTCTCTCATATTGCATTTTCCAAATCTCAGCCGAAGTCACTTGTGGCTTCAACAAAGAGGAACTGGCTAACCTTTTCCTTTTTTAGCAAAGACACCAATGCTGAAACAAATTTTATATTTCCTGTCTGAGTGAGGGAAACAGACCGGAAGTATAAAGTCTTAATTCATGTAATCCCATTTATAAAAGTTCCTAGTAAATAAATGTAAAAATATTGCAAGATATTGGAAATCTGAATAAAAACAAATGCTAAAAAAACTAAACAAGCAGCTTTGAGAAATGGTGCATCAGAACTGAAAGAGAGAAACAAGTTAGTTTAGGTAGCAGAGAAAGTGGAGTTGGAAACAGGGTGGAACAAAGGCAATTTCTCTGATAGGGTAAAGTAATCTAGCCAATAAGGAGCAGTCAACATACGTATGTAATGTTTTGCTAATATTGTGCAGAGTGTGTAACGTGTCTTTGTGGCCCATTGTGCTTGATAAAATATAGAAATGAAAGGAGAAGCTAAAGAAAGATGTCAGGCGAAAATTTCCGGTCATGATACAAGCAAGAATAAAGAGTGAGTTATCGAAAATTTACTGGTCGAGTCCTACAGGATGCAGGCTCGAAGGGCCGAATGGCCTACTCCTGCACCTATTTTCTATGTTTCTAGGATGCTCTATGCTCAGATGAAAGATTGGTCCTTGAGTTTGCACTGTGCCACAAACAGAGGTCAGAGTGACAGACAGACAGTGGCAGCGGGATGTTTAATAGAAGTGCAGGTCATTCCACAATGCAATGAACTAATCTGTGTTTGGTTTCTCCACACAAAGTGCAGTACACCAAAGTGGAAGAAGTGCCAGTGATTTGCTGTAGCCCCTCATCTGTATTAGGTTACAATGTTAAAGGAACATTGCTTACCTGTCTGTTTTCCTCATTCAACGGGAGCATATCATCTAGAGTACACCAATTGGTAATTTGTTTTAGCAGTGTATCTGCTAAATAAGGAAAAAATTAATTGGTTCCTCTGTTGATCAATTAATTGATTGCCCATTGAGTTATGGAAGGAAATTATTTTTAATATTGAATTAAAAATTAAATATACAGACCACTTTGTCAGAGAGTAATGGGGCTAACCCATCTATGCTGGCCAAGCTGCCTGCCTAAGTTTGTCCCCTTTATCTGCGTTTGGGCATTTTCCCTCCAAACCTTTCCATTCCATATAGCTATCCAAATGTCCATTAAATATTGTAATTGTACCTGCCTCTACTCCTCCAGTAACTCATTCCCACCATCATTTGTGTGGAAAACATTCTCCTCAGGTCCCATTTAAATTTTTCTTTTTTCACCTTAAATCTATGCACTCTAAAGTTAGACTATCTAGCCTAGAAATAAAGACTGTGATCACTCACTCATATCCAAACCCGTCATTTTATAAATCTCTACAAGATCACCCCTCAGCCTACTATGGTCCAGGCATGAAAGCCCCAGCACACCTTTGTAACTCTTTATAAAAACTCTCCAATTGCTTTACATCCTTCTGAAGCTTCTCTGCACCCTTTAAGGCTTAATGACATCCTTCCAAAGCAACCAGAACTTCACACAGTATTTCAAGCGTGATCTCACCAATATCTTATGCCAAAGTATGCCAAACACCTTCATCACCCTATCTACCTTGTCACCACTTTCAGGGAACTATGTGCGTGCTATCATGAGACTTGGTTGTTTTCTCTGGAATGGTGGAGGCTGGGGTGAGATCTGGTACAGGTTTATAAGATTTTGAGAGGCATAGATAGACAGGGAGAATCTTTTTCCCAGGATAGAAATGTCTAATACCAGGCACTGAAGGGGAGAGGGGGTACAATCAAAACTGATGCGAAGGGTAAGCTTTTTACTCAGAAAGTGCTGGATGCCTGGAATGCACTGCCTGATATGGTGGTAGAGGCAAACACATTAGAGGCTTTTAAGAGATGTTTAGATATACAATAAGATGGAAGAATATGGACAGTGTGTGGGCAGGAGGGATTAGTTTTCTTTTTTTAAATTTACTGGTTTAGCACAACATCAGGGGTCGAAGGGCCTGCTCCAGTTCTGTACTGTTCAATGAAAATCTGTACTGTACTGTGCCGTGCTGTGTAGTATTGAACTGTGCTGTTCAATGAACCTCTGTACTGTACTGTTCTGTACAATGAACCTCTGTACTGAACTGTGCTGTTCAATGAATCCCTGTGCTGTACTGTATGGTGCTGTGTTGTTCAATGAACTTCTGTCCTGTCCTATACTGCACCTTGTTGTACTGCGCTGTGCTGCATTGTACTGTCCTGTATAGTAGTGCTGTACTCTACTGTATTGTACTGTTCAATGAACCTTTGTCCTGTCCTATATTGTACCGTACTTTGTTGTACTATACTGTATACTATGTTGTACTGTACTATCCTGTACTGTGTTGTCCTGTCCTGTGTTGTATTGTACTGTGCTGTTCAAGGAAACTCCACTGCAGTGTACTGTATTGTTCAATGAACCTCTGTCTTGTCCTATACTGTAGTGTTGTACTGTACTGCATTGCACTGTACTGTTATGTTCGGTGCTGCACTGTACAGTCCTATACTGTACTGTTCAAAGAACCTCTGTACTATACTGTGCTGAACTGTACTGTACATCCCTTCTGAGATACGGAGCATAACCTGTTGACAATACTCCAAGTGCGGCCTGACTAATGTCTTATAAAGGCTCAGTATTATCTTCTTGATTTTATATTCTATTTCCCTTGAAATAAATGCCAACATTAAACTAGCCTTCTTTACCACAGACTCAACCTGTAAATTAACCTTCTGAGAGTCTTGCACAAGGACTCCCTATGTCCCTCTGCATCTCTGATGTCTGAATTTTCTCCCCATTTAGAAAATATTCTGCTCTATTGTTCCTTTTACCAAAAAGCATCATCATACATTTCCCAACACTCTATTCCATCTGCCACTTTTTTGCCCATTCTTCCAATTTGCCTGTTCTGCTGCAATCACATTGCTTCCTCAGCACTACCTACCCCTCCACCGATCTTCGTATCATCTGCAAACTTTGCCACAAGTCCACAAGTTACATAATGTACTCACAATGTATGATGTACTCACTCACTCATGCATTTCATTCTTTCCTGAGACAAAGTTGGCTTAGCCATCAATAAACAGCTTTATATTTTCAAGAGCTGTGGAACACTGCCAACATTTTTGTCCATTCCTAATTACCTTTGGGAAGATGAACTGGATCAATCCATACTTTCACAATGGTATCAGGATGAGTTCCAATGTTTAAACCCACTGAAGGTAAAGAAGTGGAAATATATTTACAAGTTAGGATGGAATGCAATTGACACGAAATTGCAAGGGCTGGTGTCCCATGTGCCATAAGCCCTAGATCGTGGTGTCAGATCGGTAGCTGGAGTAGACTAGCCCAGAGCTTTTGTAGAGAAGCAAACACTATGTTAGAGGAATAATCGTACAGGGAATGCCATTCAAGCGGGCTGCTTTGGTCTTGATGTTGTCAGTCTTCTTGAGAGTCTATGGAGCTGCAGGCATTCCATCTCATACCTGATTTTTGCTTTGCAGATAGTGGAAAGGCTTTAATGTGTTGAGAATGAGTCAATCGTTGCATGGTACCCAGACTCTGACCTGTGCAATATACGTGCCAGGTTTAATTTGGTTTTTGATCATTTGTGACTCCCAGGAAGTGGGTGACTCAGGAATTTGCTGTGATAGTTAAAGCTTGGGATTAGATTCATGTTTATTTGCATTGTGGAGAATGCTGACCATGGCAAAGATAACTTAGAGGTCTCAGTTGTAGTTGAGACAGGAGGGATAAAAACAAGGGCAGCAGCTTTGAGTGTCCTATGGATCCCTCTGATCCTCCACACTGCCAAGAGTCTTATCATTAATACTATATCCTGTCATCATATTTGACCTACCAAAATGAACTACCTCACACTTATCTGGGTTGAACTCCATCTGTCATTTCTCAGCCCAGTTTTCCATCCTGTCAATGTCCCGTTGTAACCTCTGACAGCCCTCCACACAATCCACAACACCTCCAACCTTTGTGTCATCAGCAAATTTACTAACTCATCCCTCCACTTTCTCATCCAGGTCATTTATAAAAATCACGAAGAGTAGGGGTACCAGATCAGACCCCTGAAGCACACCACTGGTGACCGACCTCCATGCAGAATAAGACCCGTCTACAACAACTCTTTGCCTTCTGTGGCAAGCCAGTTCTGGATCCACAAAACAATTTCCTCTTGGATCCCATTTCTCCTTACTTTCTCAATAAGTCTTGCATGGGGTACTTTGTCCAATGCCTTGCTGAAATCCATATACACTACATCTACATCTCTACCTTCATCAATGTGTTTAGTTACATCCTCAAAAAATTCATCAAGCTGGTAAGGCATGATCTGTCTTTGACAAAGCCATGCTGACTATTCCTAATCATATTATGCCTCTCCAGATGTTCATAAATCTTGCCTCTCATGATCTTTTCCATCAACTTACCAAACGCTGAAGTAAGACTCACTGGTCTATAATTTCCTGGGCTATCTCTACTCCCTTTCTTGAATAAGGGATTGTGGGCCGAAGGGCCTGTACTGTGTTGTACTATTCTATGTCTATGTCTACCTATCCAGGAGTCTCCCAATAGACCCTATCATATCTGCCTCCACCACTGTTGCCAGCAGCTCATTCCACGCACTCAGCGTAAAAAAACTTAACCCTGACATCTCCTCAGTACCTACTTCCAAGCACCTTAAAACTGTGCCCTCTTGTGTTAGCCATTTCTGCCCTGGGAAAAAGCCTCTGACTATCGACACGATCAATGCCTCTCATCATCTTATACACCTCTATAAGATTCAGATTCAGTTTATTGTCATTTAAAAACCACAAATACAATGCAGTTAAAAAATGAGACAACGTTCCTCCAGAATGATATCACAAAAACACATAACAAAACAGACTACACCAGAAAATCCACATAACGTTTGGCAATCCCCAATCCATTGTCATCGCGCTACCATCTTAGCGTGTTCCCCGGAAAGGAGCTCCAATTCCACCAGACAACCAAGATCAAAAACTAAAGCTACAAGACCTGCACAAAACAACATAGTTACAACAGTGCAAACAATAGCATAATTGATAAAAAAAAACAGACCATGGGCACAGTAAAAATAGTCCAAAGATGTTAAAAGACTATAAGTTCGAAAGAAACACCACACAGTTTCCACAAGTCCTCAGGGTCCCCGATTGACTCGCGATCCCACACCGGCGGCAGAAGGGAATACCCCACTATGGACTTCCACGGCGCTGCCCGACTCAGCCTCGCAGACGCAGCACACACTGAAAGCAACCTGATCGAGTCCGTCGAACCTCTGGGCCTCCGACCATCCCCTCCGGCACAGCTTCTCCGAGCAACATCCTCTGCCAAGCGTATTAAGACGGCCCTGCCAACGGCCATTGGCAACGCGACCCGAGGACTGGGGGCCTGTTCTTCCCAGCAGAGACCCAGACCTCACTGCAGCAGCAGCAATGAAGAAGGTCTTCCTGAGATTTTCAGATGTTCCTCTGTGCTCCCATGTCCGTTTTTCATCCGTTTATGATTGTGCACAGCACCCTGCTTCACAAATAACAGATAATCAGCTCTGGAGTGGCTGCTGCAAGCTACCATCTTGGATCTTAATGACACCTCTCATCTTCCGCTGCTCCAAGGAGAAAAGGCCAAGTTCACTCAACCTATTCTCATAAAGCATGCTCCCCAGTCCTGGCAACATCCTTGTAAATCTCCTCTGCACCCTTTCTATAGATTCCACATCTTTCCTGTAGTGAGGTGACTAGAACTGAGCACAATACTCCAAGTGGGGTCTGACCAGGGTCCTATATAGCTGTAACATTACCTCTTGGCTCTTAAACTCAATCCCACGGTTGGTGAAGGTCAATACACCACATGCCCTCTTAACCACAGAGTTAACTTGCGCAGCAGCTTTGAGTGTCCTATGGACTCGAACCCCAAGCTCCCTTTGATCCTCCATACTGCCAAGAATCTTACCATTGATAATATATACTGCCATCATATTTGGCCTACCAAAATGAACCACTTCACACTTATCTAGGTTGAACTCTATCTGCCACTACTCAGCCCAGTTTTGCATCCTATCAATGTCCCACTGTAACCTCTGACAACCCTCCACACTATCCACAACACCCACAACTTTTGTGTCATCAGCAAATTTACTAACTCATCCCTCCACTTCCTCATCCAGGTCATTTATAAAAATCACGAAGAGAAGGGGTCTCAGAACAGATCCCTGAGGCACACCACTGGTCACCAACCTCCATGCAGAATATGACCCGTCTTAGAACCACTCTTTGCCTTCTGTGAACAAGCCAATTCTGGATCCACAAAGCAAGGTCCCCTTGGATCCCATGCCTCCTTACTTTCTCAATAAGCCTTGCATGGGGTATCTTATCCAATGCCTTGCTGAAATCCATATACACTAATCTACTGCTCTTCCTTCATCAATGTGTTTAGTCACATTCTCAAAAAATTCAATTAGGCTCATAAGGCATGACCTGTCTTTGACAAAGCCATGCTGACTATTCTTAATCATATTATGCTTCTCTAAATATTCATAAATCCTGCCTCTCAGGATCTTCTCCATCAACATACCAACCACTGAAGTAAGACTCACTGGTCTATAATTTCCTGGGCTATCTCTACTCCCTTTATTGAATAATGGAGCAACATCTGCAACTTTTCAATTCTCCAGAACCTCTCCCATCCCTGTCGATGACGCAAAGATCATTGCCAGAGGCTCAGTAATCTCCTCCCTTGCCTCCCACAGTAGTATGGAGTATATCTCATCTGGTCCCAGAGACATCCAACTTGATGCTTTCCAAAAGCTCCAGCTCATCCTCTTTCTTAATGTCTAGACGTTCAAGATTTTCAATCCACTGTAAGTCATCCCTACAATCGCCAAGATCATTTTCCATTGTAAATACTGAAGCACATTATTCATTACGTATCTTTGCTATCTCCTCCGGTTCCATAAACACTTTTCCACTGTCATACTTGATTGGTCCTATTCTTTCACGTCTTATCCTCTTGCTCTGCACTTGGAGTACTGAGAGCATTTTTGGACCCTTTATCTAATAAAACATGTGCTGGCATTAGAGTGGGTCCAGAAGAGATTCACACGATTATTCTAGGAATGAAGGGGTATTTTGGATATAAGGAATATTTGATGGCGCTGAGCCTGTACTCACTGGAGTTTAGAAGAATGTGGGGGATCTCATTGCAACCTATCAAATAATGACAGCTTTGGATAGAGTGGATCAGAGAGGAGGTTTCCTATAGTGAGTGAGTCTAGACACATAGGGCGCAGGTTAGTCAGGGCATCAAGGCTACATGGAGAAGGCAGGAGAATGGAATTGAGTAGGGTATTAAATCGACCATGATGGAATGGCAGACAGACTCCAGGGGCCGAGTGGTGTAATTCTACTCTGATGTCTTATGGTTACAGCTATGGCAGAGAAGAGGCAGATGGATTTTAATTTACACAAATGTGAGTTGTTGAACTTTGGGGGGCGGGGAGATCAAATGGAAGGAGGAGAAAGTATTCTTCTAAAGGTCCAGATCCATGGGTCATTGGAAATGGCTATGCAAGTGGAAAAGAAAGCATATGGAATGTATGGAATGCATGGTAAGGCCTGCACCTGGACTATACACCCCCCCACCAAACTCTTCACATGCATGGACCTATTCAAACTTTGCTTAAATTTTACAATTGGATCTGCCAGAATTGTTCTCCTCCATAGATGCTGCTTGACTTTAAATTCCTTCAGCATTTTGTCTGTTGCTCAAGATTTCCAGCGTCCCTTGTGCTTGTACAATGCTGTACTGTTCTATGTTCTGCGTCCTCAGCCTATGAGGGAAAACATACCAATCACCTTTTCCACTTCCTTAGCCAAGGGGAGCTGTGGGTTTGCACATCAAGACCTCTTTGTACATCAGTGCTCTGGGTCCCTACCATGTACCCTATATTTTCAACCAGGATCCAACACTGCAAATTGCACTACCTCATGCATGTCTGGATAAATTTTCATCTGACGCTGCTCTGCCACATTTTCTGGATTATCTGTATCCTGCTGTATCTTTAAATAACCCTATTCACGATCTACAACCACCCATTTTTGTGTTCGTATATTTAATAATCAAGCTACCTGCATTTTCATCCAAGTCATTTACCTATGTGCCACAAGCAACAGTGCCACAGCACTGACCTATGCAGTGCACCACATGTTAAGGTCTCCAATTAGAAAAAGAAAACACCCCTCATCACACTGTCTCCTGTCACAAAGCCAATCCAAGTCACTAACATACTTCAGTCTATGTGCCTTAATCTTCTGAATCCATTTGTCAAACAATGCCTGCTTAAAATCAAATCAAGTTTAATTATCTTTCAAACCATACATGAATACAGTCGAGTAAGGCAGTGTTCCTCTAGGGCCAAGGTGCATAAGATGCATTTAAAACAGCGAGAGAAGGAAAAACAAAAGCACACATTGTTATGCCAGAAAACAATGTATAGTCCAAGTCCCTGAGCAACATGCAAATTGATAGTATAGCTCCCGGGACCAACCTGTCATTCAACCAGTTGAACAGTGGAGGGCAGCACTGATGGGAGAGGCCAGCTCCCAACTGAGCACAGATTCCACTCTACACTGCCTCCAATGTCATCTCACCTGGACTGCAGCAGCAGGCAAACCCTAGGCTTGAGGCCTTGTCACACTGGCCAGGCTGCTGCCTTGACACCAAACAAGGGAAGCAGGCCTGGGGCATCTCACATTATCCATGTCAAACAGGGTCTTACAATTGCAAGAGAAATGTCCAAGACACGATGCTTTTGTGCACCAACTCCAATGTCTTCAAGTCACAGGCAGCAGCATGGTCTGAACCCAGGCCAGCTTCTCCAAACCAAAACGGCCCATCTGTCGGTTTCTCCTACTTCTGGGTTGACGCCGGCTCCTTAGACACCCTGGCCAGTGGCTCCAAACGACGAACATCACTGATGCAGTACACCAGCTGAACCCACTGTTCCTCGAGTCCAGTGTAGTCTTATGAAAATAAAAAATAGACTTTAAAAAGAAAAGCACATTTTTGGTTGGCCCCCGTGAAGCTGCCTTGCTTGAATGTACTACCATGTTACTGGAAGTAATTGTATAGCCTTACTGAAGTCCATGTAGATTACGTCTATGCCTCAGTTTAATCAGCTGTCTTACTTTTCTTCTCAAAAAAGCATGGGCATCGTCTTCTCTGTGATCATTTGAGTGAGAGTTTTCACTCTTCTCAGCAGTTTGCTAAGTACATCTGCACCTTGAAGATTGCAGAGAGACATTGATAGGATGCAGAAGTGGGCTGAGAAGTGGCAGATGGAGTTCAACCCGGTGAAGTGTGAGGTGGTACACTTTGGAAGGACAAACTCCAAGGCAGAGTACAAAGTAAATGGCAGGATACTTGGTAGTGTGGAGGAGCAGAGGGATCTGGGGGTACATGTCCACAGATCCCTGAAAGCTGCCTCACAGTAGGGTAGTTAAGAAAGCTTATGGGGTGTTAGCTTTCATAAGTCGAGGGATAGAGTTTAAGAGACGCGATGTAATGATGCAGCTCTATAAAACTCTGGTTAGGCCACACTTGGAGTACTGTGTCCAGTTCTGGTCGCCTCAGTATAGGAAGGATGTGGAAGCATTGGAAAGGGTACAGAGGAGATTTACCAGGATGCTGCCTGGTTTAGAGAGTATGGATTATGATCAGAGATTAAGGGAGCTAGGGTTTTACTCTTTGGAGAGGAAGAGGATGAGAGGAGACATGATAGAGGTGTACAAGATATTAAGAGGAATAGACAGAGTGGACAGCCAGCGCCTCTTTCCCAGGGCACCACTGCTCAGTACAAGAGGACATGGCTTTAAGGTAAGGGGAGGGAAGTTCAAAGGGGATATTAGAGGAAGGTTTTTCACTCAGAGAGTGGTTGATGCGTGGAATGCACTGCCTGAGTCAGTAGTGAAGGCAGATACACTAGTGAAGTTTAAGAGACTACTAGACAGGTATATGGAGGAATTTAAGGTGGGGGGTTATATGGGAGGCAGGGTTTGAGAGTCGGCACAACATTGTGGGCCGAAGGGCCTGTAATGTGCTGTACTAGTCTATGTTCTACACTTCTTATTTAACTTCTATTCCCTGCATTTTCACTTGTCTAGATTCCTGTAAGCAGTGTCTCGGACATAAGCTCTAAAATATCTTGAATTTCAGTGTCTGAGCTGCAGTTGTAACTATAAAAACCAATTGCTTGCATTGGGAATGTCATCGTCTTTGCACATTAACTAACTTTGCATTGTGGAGTATGAGGAAGAAAGTACAAGAATGGTGTTGATATCATCTAGAGTTTGTGACTGAGATGTTGTGGGTTAAGGGTTTAGGCATACGTATATGTACCCTTGTTATCTTTGCCATGGTCAGCATTCTCCACAATGCAAATAAACATGAGTCTAATCCCAAGCTTTAACTATCATAGTGTTACATACCCCATGGGTATCATGTGACTGTCTTATGACCATGATGTAATTGAGCATCTGGTGAACATGATGTAATGGTCTTGTGATGGTGGGGTGATGTAATTTCCCGCCAGTGTGAGTTCACATGATGTAATTTTCCCACCAGTGTAAGGCCATGTGATGGCCTGTTTCAACAGGTATAAAATGTGAAAGCCTTGCTGTAATGCAGGTCAGTTCGTTGTTTAATTCGTCAGCTACTCCGTTATGCTGCGTATTCGTCTCATGACGCAGTTTTGTTTTAAAGTGGAGTTTTACTTTCTATCTTAAGTCTCAAAGGTTATTGCCGGCAGTTTCGCCATAACACTGCCAGTTTTAGTCCAGTCAGAGAGTGCAGATTTCCCAAGGGATGGAAAACCTGAAGGATCGAGTAAAATTGGTGTTGTCGGCGGTAATACAGGATCAACCTTATTGAATCCTCGGTCAAAGAGATAGTAACCTGCATCTGAGATAATCCCTGCTATAAGAGCAGAAAGGATTAGAGCAGTGTTATTCACCAAGAAAAAGGTCAGTTTCTTTAAGAACGTTTTTATTTCTTTCATCGTAAATCCTTCAGGCAAGGCATATTTCGACTGGGATCAGCAGTAATACCACGTCGTCGAGGAATTCGTTACTCCAGGAAAGTCTCTCCTAATTGACTGTGTAAATCATTTGGACTTTCGCATTTATCGCTTTAAGAACTGTTTGAGTTGCTGTATAGCAGTTAACTTCTGGTTAAGTTAGTCGTTTATTTACTTTTCATTTTTATTGAGCAGTGTTTAATAAATGTTTTATTTGTTTATAAAAAAAACCTGTCTCAATTCTATATTCATTGTTGCCATATCATAACAATAGCAAATTCCTGAGTCACCCACTTCCTGGGAGTCACAAATGATCAAAAACCAAATTAAACCTGGCACGTATATTGCACAGGTCAGAGTCTGGGTACCATGCAACGATTGACTCATTCTCAACACATTAAAGCCTTTCCACTATCTGCAAAGCAAAAATCAGGTATGAGATGGAATGCCTGCAGCTCCATAGACTCTCAAGAAGACTGACAACATCAAGACCAAAGCAGCCCGCTTGAATGGCATTCCCTGTACGATTATTCCTCTAACATAGTGTTTGCTTCTCTACAAAAGCTCTGGGCTAGTCTACTCCAGCTACCGATCTGACACCACGATCTAGGGCTTATGGCACATGGGACACCAGCCCTTGCAATTTCGTGTCAATTGCATTCCATCCTAACTTGTAAATATATTTCCACTTCTTTACCTTCAGTGGGTTTAAACATTGGAACTCATCCTGATACCATTGTGAAAGTATGGATTGATCCAGTTCATCTTCCCAAAGGTAATTAGGAATGGACAAAAATGTTGGCAGTGTTCCACAGCTCTTGAAAATATAAAGCTGTTTATTGATGGCTAAGCCAACTTTGTCTCAGGAAAGAATGAAATGCATGAGTGAGTGAGTACATCATACATTGTGAGTACATTATGTAACTTGTGGACTTGTGGCAAAGTTTGCAGATGATACGAAGATCGGTGGAGGGGTAGGTAGTGCTGAGGAAGCAATGTGATTGCAGCAGGACAGGCAAATTGGAAGAATGGGCAAAAAAGTGGCAGATGGAATAGAGTGTTGGGAAATGTATGATGATGCTTTTTGGTAAAAGGAACAATAGAGCAGAATATTTTCTAAATGGGGAGAAAATTCAGACATCAGAGATGCAGAGGGACATAGGGAGTCCTTGTACTCTCAGAAGGTTAATTTACAGGTTGAGTCTGTGGTAAAGAAGGCTAGTTTAATGTTGGCATTTATTTCAAGGGAAATAGAATATAAAATCAAGAAGATAATACTGAGCCTTTATAAGACATTAGTCAGGCCGCACTTGGAGTATTGTCAACAGGTTTTAGAACACTATAGCACAGTACAGGCCCTTCAGCCCTCCATGTTGTGCTGACCCATATACTACTTTAAAAGAAGTACTAAACCCACACTACCCCATAACCCTCCATTTTTCTTTCATCCATGTGCCTGTCCAAGAGGCTCTTAAATACCCCTAATGTTTTAGCCTCCACCACTATCCCTGTCAAGTAATTCCAGGCACTCACAACCCTCTGTGTAAAAAACTTACCCCTGATGTCTCCCCTAATCTTCCCTCCCTTAATTTTGTACATATGCCCTCTGGTGTTTGTTATTGGTGCCCTAGGAAACAGGTACTGACTATCCACCCTATCTATGCCTCTCATAATCTTGTAGAACTCTATCAAGTCCCCTCTCATTCTTCTAGGCTCCAAAGAGAAAAGTCCCAGCTCTGCTAACCTTGCTTCATATGACTTGTTCTCCAAACCAGGCAACATCCTGGTAAATCTCCTCTGCACCCTCTCCATAGCTTCCACATGCTTCCTATAATGAGGCAGAATTGAACACAATACACTTAGTGCGGTCTCACCAGAGATTTGTAGAGTTGCAACATGACCTCTCTACTCTTGAACTCAATCCCCGTTTATGAAGCCTAGCATCCCATAGGCCTTCTTAACTACCCTATCAACCTGCGCAGCAACCTTGAGGGATGTATGGATTTGAACCCCAAGGTCCCTTTGTTCATCCACACTCTTAAGTAACTGACTATTAATCCTGTACTCAGTCTTCTGGCTTGTCCTTCCAAAATGCATCACCTCACACTTGTCGGGATTGAACGCCATCTGCCATTTTTCTGCCCAACTCTGCAGCCTGTCTATATCCTCTTGTAACCTTCGACAACCTGCAGCTCCATCCACATCTCCTCCAATCTTCGTGTATTCCACAAATTCACTCACCCATCCTTCCACCTCTACATTTATAAAAATCACAAATAGCAGGGGTCCCAGGACAGATCCCTGCAGCACTCCACTAGTCACCAACCTCCAGGCAGAATACTTTCCTTCCACAACTACCCTCTGCTTTCTTCCTTTAAGCCAATTTTTTTTATCCAAACAGCCAAGGTTCTACTTATCCCATGCCTCATGACTTTCTGGATGAGTCTCTCATGAGGGACCTTGTCAAATGCTTTGCTAAAGTCCATGTGGACCACAACCATTGCCCTACCCTCATCAATTTCTTTTGTTACCTCTTCAAAAAACTCAATCAGGCTCGTGAGGCATGATCTTCCCTTCACAAAGCCATGTTGACTATCCATGAGCAGACTATATTTCTCCAAAAGCTCGTAGATCCTATCCTTAAGAATCCTTTCCAGTAGTTTGCATACCACCGATGTAAGACTCACCTGTCTATAGTTCCCAGGTTTCTCCCTATTACCTACTTTAAACAAGGAAACTACATTTGCCATTCTCCAGTCCTCCGGCACTTCCCCTGCAGCCAAAGAGGATTCAAAGATCATAGCTAATGCTCCTGCGATCTCTTCTCTCAATTCTCACAACAACCTGGGGTGTATCATATCCGGCCCTGGGGATTTATCAATCTTAATGTTTTTAAGAAGATCCAGCACTTCTTCCTTAATCTCCACTTTGTCCAGCACACAGGCCTGCTCACCTTTGACCTCATCCTGATCAAGATCCTTTTCACTTGTGAGTACTGAAGGAAAGTATTCATTTAGGACCTCCCCAACCTCCTCTGCTTCCAGGCACATATTGCCCTCTTTATCCTTTAGTAGTCCCACATTCGTTCTCGTCATCCTCCTATTCTTCACATATGCATAGAACGCTTTGGGGTTCTCCTTAATCCTACATGCCAAGGCCTTCTCATGTCCCCTTCGAGTTCTCCTAAGTCCTTTCTTTAGCTCCTTCCCGGCTACCCTATATTTATCATAAGCCCCTCCTACTTCCTATATCTAACATATTCTTTTTTAATCTTGATGAACTGCCTCACATGTTTCGTCAGCCACAGTTCCCTTTTCCTACCATTTTTTCCTTGCCTCAGTGGGACAAACCTATCCTGAACCCAGCTCAAGTGGTCCCTAAACTTCTCCCACATTACTTCTGTGCTTTCCCCTTTGAACATCTGTTTCCAATTTACTCTCGCTAGTTCCTACCTCATCCCTTCAAAGTTAGCCCTTCCCCAGTTAAGCACTTTACCATTTCGTCTGATTTTATCCCTTTCCATAGCTATGCTGAAGCTAAGGGAGTTGTGGTCACTCTCAACAAAATACTCCCCCACCAAGAGGTCTGTCCCCTGACCAGGTTCATTACCCAGAACTAGATCCAGTATAGCCTCTTCTCTCGGCAGCCGGTCCACGTACTGTGTCAGGAATCCCTCTTGAACACACCTCACAAATTCAGCCCCATCTATCCCCCTTGCACTCAGGAGGTGCCAGTCAAAATGAGGGAAGTTGAAATCTCCCATAACTACTGCCCTGTATTTCCTGCACCATTCTAAAATCTGACTGCTTATCTGCTCCTCGGTGTCCTGAGGGCTATTTGGGGGCCTATAGACTACTCCCAGCACAGTGATTGATCCCTTCCTATTTCTGACTTCCACCCAGACTGACTCCGTGGACACTCCTTCCTTTTCTACCTCCCATCCTATTCCTTTTAAAACACCTGAACCCCAGGACCTGAATCATCCAATCCTACCCTTCCTCCAACCAAGTTTCAGTAACGGCCATAACATCGTAGTTCCACGTACTAATCCATGCCCCAAGTTCATCCTCCTTGTTCCTAATACTCCTAGCATTGAAATAAACACATTTCAACCCCTTTAACTGGCTACAATTATGTTTCGTCCCCTGCCTGTCCTTCCTCATCAACTCAGAACTCTTAGCATCATGCCCTTGTCCTTCTACCTTAATCCCTGCACTCACATTCTGATTCCCACCCCCCTGCCAAACTAGTTTAAACCCTCCTCAACAGCGCTATCAAACCTGCCCGCCAGGATATTGGTCCCCCTGGGATTCAAGTGCAACCCGTCCTTTTTGTACAGGTCACACCCGCTGTTATGCTCCATATCTCAGAAGGAATGTATAGTACAGTGCAGTACAGTACAGAGGTTCTTTGAACAGTAGTATAGGACTGTACTTTTGCATGCCACTGTACATGATGAGTAAAAATCTTTGTTATGTCTCCATTTAAATGTGCAATCATAGTAATTTATAATAAATAGAACAGTCACTGTGATATAGAGTACACTCAAGTCAGCGTGAATTCATCAGTCTGATTGCCTGGTGGAAGAAGCTGTCCTGGAGCCTGTCGGTCCTGGCTTTTATGCTGCTGTATCGCTTCCCAGATGGTATCAGCTGGAATAGATTGTGGCTGGGATGGCTTGGGTCCTCAATGATCCTATGGGCTCTTTTTACACACCTGTCCTTGTAAGTGTCCTGAATCGTGGGAAGTTCACAACTACAAATGCTTTGGGCTGTCCACACTACTCTCTGCAGAATCCTGCAATTAAGGGAGGTACAGTTCCCATACCAGGCAGTGATGCAGCCAGTCAGGATACTCTCAATTGTGCCCCATGTAGAAAGTTCTTGGGATTTGGAGGCCTATATATGTTTTAAATGTAGGTCTATATAATGTTTTTTTTTAACCTTTGCAGTTTAACTCCAGCCACAAAGACTCAATGTTCTCTGATCCTATGTCACCTCTTTCTAAAGATATAATTCTATCTCTTACCAACAGAGCCACACTAGCGCCTATGCCTCCTGCCTGGCCTTTCGATACAAATGTTAAGCTCCCAACTATGGCCTTCTTTCAGCCACGACTCAGTGATGCCCACAGTGTCATACCAACCAATCTCTAATTGCCACATGAGTTTTTTCACCTTTTTCCAAATGCTAGTGTATTTAATACAGTACCTTCAGTCCTGCATTTGTCGCCTTTTGCAATGTTGCCTCTGTGGTACAATTTAACTCTTTGCTTTGGCTACATTTGTACCCAATCATTGGCTTGTCCTTCCTTACATTCATGTTATTCCATCAACTATTTGTAAACCTGTTGGCATATCCTCAACTCTATTATACTGGCTCCTATTCTCCTGCCATATTAATTTAAACCACTCCTATAAGACAGAGGAGCAGAATTAGGTGATCCAACCCATCAGGAAAGCCCACAATTTGTGACAGATAGAGCAAAGATGCTTGATGATGTGGTTGCCAATCTGTGTTGGGTTTCACTGATGGAGAGGGGGAGATGGCATAGGGGCAGGAGTAGCACCTGTCCTGCTTGCAGAGGTGTCAAGATGGAGATCAATGGAGAGGGAGTCACATGGAATGTGATCCCTATGGAAATTGGAAAGAGGAGTGGGAAAGAAAAATCTGTTTAATGGTAATATCCTGATGAAGATGGCAGAGACATAGGGTGGTAGGTAAAGACAAGGGGTGAGAGCAGATGTCTGAGAAATGGTGGAAACATCGATGGTTAAAGAAGAGAAACACTTTTCTTTGAAGGAATATATCTCAGATGTTCTGGAATGTAAGCTGCAACCTGAGAACAGGTGTGGCAGAGGTACAGGAAGCAAGAGAATGGAATAGCATTCCATAACCAGTGGGCACCAGTTTATGATGAGAAGGGACAAATTTGAATGCAATTTAAGGGACAAGTTTTTCACACTGAAATGAAATGAGCTGCTAGAGGAGGGGGTGATGGCAAATGCAATTAAAATGTTTAAAAGATGTGTGTACAGGTATCTGAATAGGAAGGGCCTAGAGGAATAGTGGGTGGCATGATCGCATACCACAGTGGCCATTTGCGAGGAGGGCCAAAAAGGCAAGGTCTGTGCCATGAAATTCACAATGATCTTCACATGGAGAACTTCCTCTCCGTCTGGTAACAGTTGCACCCCCACTTGGGGAATGACCATAATACAGTTTGATGTCTAATGGCACAGCTTCCAATGTAGCATAAATGGTTTTCCCTGGCCGTCATTCCAGATGTATTTGTGCTCCATTTCTGTCACTCTGTCAATGCCCAAAAACAAGAGGAAGTCTGCAGATACTGGAATTCCGAACAACAGACACAAAATGTTGGAGGAACTCAGCAGGCCAGGCAACATCTATGGAAAAAAGCACAGTCCTATATCTGTGACACCTCACTAGCTCTGGATCTTTTCAAGGATTTCAAGTTCCCTGGCTCCCATCATTGTATTTTTACTATGGATGTCCAGTCCCTATATACCTCCATCCCTCACCAGGAAGGCCTCAAAGCTTTCTATTTTTTCTGGACACCACACCAAACCAGTTCCCCTCCACCACCACTCTCCTCTGCTGAGCTGAACTTGTCCTCACTCTAAATAATTTCTCCTTTGGCTCTTCCCATTTCCTTCAAACAAAAGGGGTAGCCATGGGCACAATTGGGTCCCAGCTACACCTGCCTGTTTGTCAGCTACGTGGAATAGTCTGTATTCCAAGCCTACACCGGTGACCGCCCCGCAGTTTTCCCACGCTACAACGATTGCTTTGGTGCTGCTTCCTGGACCCGTGCTGAACTTGTCAACTTCATCCACTTTGCCTCCAACTTCCACCCAGCTCTCAAATTCACCTGGTCCATTT
Organism: Hemitrygon akajei; assembly: GCF_048418815.1. Taxonomy (NCBI): domain Eukaryota; kingdom Metazoa; phylum Chordata; class Chondrichthyes; order Myliobatiformes; family Dasyatidae; genus Hemitrygon; species Hemitrygon akajei. Next base: position 104,370,451 of record NC_133127.1, read on the forward strand.
CTGACACTTCCCTCTCTCAATCTCTCTGTTTCTATCTCCAGGGACAGCTTATTCACTAATATCTTTTACAAATCCACGGACTTTCACAGCTACCTTGACTAGACTTTATCCCACCCTGCTACTTGTAAAAATGTCATTCCCTTTTCCCTATTCCTCCATCTCTGCTGCATCTGCTCTCAAGATGAGGCTTATCATTTTAGAATGAAGATGTCCTCCTTTTTCAAAGAAAAAGGCTTCCCTTCCTCCACCATCAATACCGCCCTCAACTACATCTCTTCCATTTCACGCACGTCTACTCTCACCTCTCGCCACCCTACCAGGGATAAGGTTCATCTTGTCTTCACCTACCACCTCATCAGCCTCTGCATTCAGCACATAATCCGCCGGAATTTCCGCCACCTCCAACGGGATCCCATCACCAAACACATCCTTCCCTCCCACCCTACTTGCTGCTTGACCCCCTACACGACTCCCTTGTCCATTTGTCCCTCCCCACTGATCTCCCTCCTGACACTTATCCTTGCAAGCAGAACAAGTGGTACAGCTGCCCCTACACCCTCTCCCTCACCACCATTCAGGGCCCTAAACAGTCCTTCTAGGTGAGGCGACACTTCACCTGTGAGTCTGTTGGGGTCATCTACTGTGTTTGGTGCTCCCAATGTGGCCTCCTGAATATCAGTGAGACCTGACGTAGATTTGGACACCTCCTCGCTAAGCATCTATGCTCCGTCCCACAGAACCAGCGGGATCTCCCAATGGCCACCCATTTTAAATTCTACTTCCCATTCCGATATGTTCTCTCACTGTCGAACATGTCCCTACCATAGAAATTTGGAAGAATAGCACCTTGTATTCCATTTGGGTAGCCTCCAACCTGATGGCATGAACACTGATTTCTCAAACTTCTGGTAATGCCCCCCACCTTTACCATTTTGCATCCCCCTTTCCCTCTCTCACCTCATCTCCTTGCCCACCCATTGCCTTCCTCTGGTGCTCCTCCCCCATTTTCTTTCTTCCATGTTTTCTGTCTCTTTCAACAATCAACTCCCAGCTCTGTACTTCATCCCTCCCCCTCCCAGTTTCACCTATCACCTGGTGTTTCTCTCTCCCCTCCCCACCTTTTAAATCTACTTAGCATTTTTTCTCCAGTTCTGCCAAAAGGTCTTGGCCCAAAACGTCAACTGTATTTTTTTCCACAGACGCTGTGTGGCCTGCTGCATTTCTCCAGCATTTTGTGTGTGCTACTCTGTCAATGCCCTTACTTTTACATATCAGCATCTAAGCACAGAACTGTTCCTGCTTGGATCAAAGTTGAAGCTGAACCTTCAATGAGCTGGTTGAAATTACTCTACAAGAAGCGTGCAGGGGTTTTAGACAGGCAACTACACTTGGAAGATGGGGACAGATGGACTGCACTTATTATTGATTTAATATATGAACCTAGATGGGTATTTGCATTCTCTAACACTAAGGGGGAAAAGAACAATGTGACAGTTAATAATAGACATCTGATAAGGAAACTGAAACTCGGTGTATGGGGAAGAGTGGTTGAGATTACTGGTACAATTAGATCAGAGACTGGTGTGATGGGCAAACCGAGTTTGAGATGGGGCCAGGGTGGGGGGGGGGGGGTGTGTGTGTGTGTGTGTGTGTGTGTGTGTGTGTGTGTGTGTGTGTGTGTGTGTGTGTGTGTGTGTGTGTGTGTGTGTGTGTGTGTGTGTGTGTGTGTGTGTGTGTGTGAGTGAGAGAGAGAGAGAGAGAGAGAGACACACACACACACACACACACACAATTTAATGTTATGGTTCTTCGGCTGATTATTTACCTTTGCTCCAAGGATACTTTAGCCTGTTTGTTAAGATTCCTGCAGAGGCAGCAGGGAGGAGCTGGTTGATGGACAGCCGGTGTCCAGCATGTGGAGATAAAAAGCAGGTCTGCTAAGACACAGGCAGACACACCACGGGACACTGAATGAGCTTTGTGCACCCACGTGAAGGTGGGGTTTTGGAGGATCGATTCAGGGAATCGATCAGTGGCTCACAGTGTGAGAAGGTGCGACCGGTGGGGAACTGTTTGTGTGTCCACCCTCGCCTGGGTGACAGGTCCACCATTGAAGAACGGTCGTACGTGGTATGGTCATAGTTGGTGACCAGGAAGACAACGGGAAGATCGACAGCAATGGCATCACCTCTCTCTCTCTCCAATGATACTCAAACAACTACCTCGATCTGAACTGAACTGAACTCTGCATCATATTATAAGACTGTATCCATTTACCCCTAGCTCTGAAAGAGCCTGGTTTTGGTTCCTATTTCCATACTTCTGTATATATCATTGCTAACCTGTTTCATATATGCATTTTATAGCACTGTATTGCTTAGTTTACTAATAAACACTATTAGTTTACAGTAATACCAGACTCCAATGTGTTTTCCATTTCTGATGGTTCTTAACCCAGTCACAGGGTACATGACATTGGAAAAAATGGGCTGCCAACTTCACAGTTTCCCTTCCAGTTCCTCTTCTTCTGCTTCTTGTTTCACTTCCTCGTAATAATTTCTGCCTCTGGTCTGCAGCTGTTTCGTGGTGAGAATAATTCCCCTTATGATAATCTACATGTGAAGCATCTGACATTACAAATCTCAATATCTGATCAGCAGACATCCTTCAGGCAGAAGATGTGATGCAAAAAGCTTTTTCAAACTGTAGATTACTGACAGCTTATTATGACAAAAGAATTGTTTCTTGATACATTCAGTGGTCAGCTCTTGCTGGAAATCTCATCATTACTTTAAGATTAGCTGATCCAGCTCCATGTACCCTTTCTTCATTCTTACAAACACACTCAATTTCCAGAAGTTGCAAAGCTGTCAACAACTTATATACTCCAGGAAAAGCAATCCCAGCCCACCCAATGTCTTGGCATAACTAATGTCCTCCAATCCAACAACATTCTGGTGAATCGCCTCTGCCCGTTCTTCATCATAATCACGTCTTTGCCATAGTGTGGTGACCAGTACTGCACATAGTATTCAAAGTGAGGGCTAGGCCGTGCTTTATGAAGTTGCAACTTTCACATGCTTTCATTTGCTTTATGAAAGCAAACATATGCCTTTATCCTCTTGTAACTAACACTTTAAGAAAGCTATGGACCTGAACTCCTACATCTCTTTGTTCATTGTCATTCCTTAGTGCATTAACATTTACTGTCCATATCATATCTCTATGTAACTTCCCAAAAAGTACCACCTTGTAGTTACTGGGATTAAATTTCATCTGCCAATTGTCTGTCCAACTTTCCAAGTGATCTGCATTCTGCTATAGCCTGACAACTTTCCTCGGTATCTACAATACCACCAACTTTTGTGTCCTGCCAGCATACTAACCATTCCTTCTACAAACATCTAAATTGTTAACATGTTAGTACATACAATCCAGCATCATTTCCTGCGGTACATCACTTGGTACAAACCTCCAGTAACAGAAATAACCTTCCACACTTAGCTCTGCCATCAACTCAGTTTTGGCTCCAATTATCCAATTAGCTAGATCACCATGTGTCTTAATGTTTTAGACCAACATCCCACGTGGGAACCTTGGCGGCATGAAAAAGGCTAAGGAATAAATGGAACATCTCTAAGTGCAATTTACTACCACAACAGGGCTTGACAAGAATCAAGGATAGAGGATGTGTGTTCAAGATAGCTGGGGAGCATTATGGGTTTGTTATCAAAAATGCTCGTGATGAAAATCGTGAGGTCAAGAAAGGGAAGAGTCAAAGATAGACAAGGGAATGTGAAAGCAAGCAGAAATTCATAACAATATTTTTTTGAATATTGGATGTAACACCAACATAGATGTCATTGTACTGGAATGTCGTGACGTAATAGCGGGCAACGTAGTAGAGGAAGAGACAGTAGGAAGGCTTTGGCTCGAGAGGCTTTGGTGAGCAGAGGCTGAGGACGAGCTTCACTCCAAGTGAGGTAAGGCTGGGTAAGTTCCTTTAATTAATTTAAATACCTTAGGAGTAGGTAATGGAGGCAGCAGATAGGGCATTCGAGTGCTCTGTTTGCAGTGTATGGTTAGTCAGTGCGAGCACAATTGTCCCTGATGATTACACCTGTAAAAGGTGCATCCAGCTGCAGCTCCTGCCAAACCAAGTTAGAGAACTGGAGCTGGATGAACTTCGGATCATTCGGGAGGCAGAGGCAGAAATAAACAGGAGTTACAGGGAGATAGTCCCCCCTAAGAGTCAGGAGACAGGTAGCTGGGTGACTGTTAGGAGAGGAAAGGGGAATAGACAGGAAGAGCAGAGCACCCCTGTGGCTGTTCCCATCAATAATAAGTAACCCGTTATGGATACTGTTGGTGGGGATGACCTACCGGGGACAAGTTGCAGAGGTTGTGTCTCTGGCACCTAGACTGGATCCTCAGCTCAGAAGGGAAGGAGAGAAAAGAGGAGAGCAGTAGTGATAGGAGATTCGATAGTTAGGGGAACAGTTAAGAGGTTCTGTGGAAGAGATCGAGAATTCCGGATGGTCTGTTGCCTCCCTGGTGCCAGGGTCCGCGATATCTTGGATCGAGTTCTCAGTATTCTCAAGAGGGAGGGTGAGCAGCCGGATGTCGTGGTCCATGTAGGGACCAATGACGTGGGTAGGAAGAGTGAGGAGGTCCTGAAAGGTGAGTTTAGGGAGTTAGGTGCCAAGTTAAAGGACAGGACCTCCAGGATAGCAATCTCAGGATTGCTACCAGTGCCACTTGCAGGCGGGTTTAGAAATATTAAGATAGCACAGATCAACACATGGCTGAAGACATGGTGCAGGAGGGAGGGCTTCAGATTTATAGATAATTGGGCAGTTTTCCAGGGAAGGTGGGACCTGTTCCGGCGGGATGGTTTATATCTGAACTGGAGGGGGACAAATATTCTTGCAGGTAGGTTTGCTAGAGAGGCTCCAGTGGATTTAAACTAGATACAAGGGGGGAGGGGAACCAGAGTGTAGGAACAGATGTATGGGAGAAGGAAGAAAAAGAAGATAGTAAAGTTGTTTGCACCATTAGTGATAAACAGAGAGTAAGAGGTGGAGAATTTCTTAAATGTATTTATTTTAATGATAGGAGCATTGTAAGAAAGGTGGATGAGCTTAGAGCATGGATTGATACCTGGAAATCTGATGTTGTAGTTATTAGTGAAATATAGTTGCAGGAGGGGTGTGATTGGGAACTAATATTTGTTGCTTCAGGTGTGATAGAATTGGAGGGACAAGAGGGGGAGGTGTTGTGTTGCTTGTCAGAGAAAATATTACAGTGGTGCTCTGGCAGGATAGATTAGAGGGCTCGTCTAGGGAGGTTATTTGGGTGGAATTGAGGAATGGGAAAGGTGTAGTAACACTTATAGGGGTCTATTATAGACCACCTAATGGGGAGCGAGAATTGGAAGAGCAAATTTGTTAGGGGACAGCAGATATTTGTAGTAAGCACAGGGTTGTGATTGTGGGAGATTTTAATTTTCCACACATTGACTGGGAAGCCCATTCTGTAAAAGGGCTGGATGGTTTGGAGTTTGTAAAATGTGTGCAGGATAGTTTTTTGCAGCAATACATATAGGTACTGACTAAAGAAGGGGCAGTGTTGGATCTCCTGTTAGGGAATGAGATAGGTCAGGTGACGGACGTATGTGTTGGGGAGCACTTCGGGTCCAGTGATCACAATGCCATTAGTTTCAATAGAATTATGGAGAAGGATAGGACTGGACCCAGAGTTGAGATTTTTGATTGGAGAAAGGCTAACTTTGAGGAAAAGCGAAAGGATTTAGGAGTGGATTGGGACAATTTGTTTTATGGGAAGGATGTAATAGAGAAATGGAGATCATTTAAAGGTGAAATTTTGAAGGAACAGAATCTTTATGTTCCTGTTAGGTTGAAAGGAAAGGTTAAAAGTTTGAGAGAGCCATGGTTTTCAAGGGATATTGGAAACTTGGTTCAGAAAAAGAAAGATATCTACAATAAATATAGGCAGCATGGAGTAAATGAGGTGCTCGAGGAATATAAAGAATGTAAAAAGAATCTTAAGAAAGAAATTAGAAAAGCTAAAAGAAGATACGAGGTTGCTTTGGCAAGTAAGGTGAACATAAATCCAAAGGGTTCTAGAGTTATATAGCAAAAGGATAGTGAGGGATAAAATTAGTCCCTCAGAGTGGACAGCTATGTGTGGAGCCAAAAGAGATGGGGAGATTTTGAACAATTTCTTTTCTTCAGTATTCACTAAGGAGAAGGATATTGAATTGTGTAAGGTAAGGGAAACAAGTAGGTAAGTTATGAAAACTATAATAATTAAAGAGGAGGAAGTACTGGCGCTTTTAAGGGACATAAAAGTGGATAAATCTCCGGGTCCTGACAGGATATTCCCTAGGACTTTGAGGGAAGTTAGTGTAGAAATAGCAGGGGCTCTGACAGAAATATTTCAAATGTCATTAGAAATGGGGATGGTGCTGGAGGATTGGCGTATTACTCATGTTGTTCCATTGTTTAAAAAGGGTTCTAAGAGTAAACCTAGCAATTATAGACCTGTAAGTTTGACGCCAGTGGTGGATAAATTAATGGAAAGTATTCTTAGAGATGGTATTTATAATTATCTGCATAGACAGGGTCTGATTAGGAACAGTCAACATGGATTTGTCCGTGGACGGTCATGTTTGACAAATCTTCTTGAATTTTTTGAAGAGATTACTAGGAAAGTTGACGAGGGTAAAGCAGTAGATGTTGTCTATATGGACTTCAGTGAGGCCTTTGACAAGGTTCCGCACGGAAGGTTAGTTAGGAAGGTTCAATCATTATGTATTAATATTGAAGTAGTAAAATGGATTAAACAGTGGCTGGATGGGAGATGCCAGAGAGCAGTGGTGGATCACTGTTTGTCAGGTTGGAGGCCAGCGACTACTGTGTGCCTCAGGGACCTGTACTGGGTCCAATGTTGTTTATCATATACATTAATGATCTGGATGATGGGGTGGTAAATTGGATTAGTAAGTATGCAGATGATACTAAGATAGGTGGCGTTGTGGATAATGAAGTAGGTTTTCAAAGCTTGCAGAGATTTAGGCCAGTTAGAAGAGTGGGCTGAAAGATGGTAGATGGAATTTAATGCTAATAAGTGTGATGTGCTACATTTTGGTAGGAATAATCCAAATAGGACATACATGGTAAATGGTAGGGCATTGAAGAATGCAGTAGATCTAGGAATAATGGTGCATAGTTCCCTGAAGGTGGAATCTCTTGTGGATAGGGTGGTGAAGAAAGCTTATGGTATGCTAGCCTTTATAAATCAGAGCATTGAGTATAGGAGTTGGGATGTAATGTTAAAATTGTACAAGGCATTGGTAAGGCCAAATCTGGAGTATTGTGTACATGTTCTGGTCACCAAATTATAGGAAAGATATCAACAAAATAGCGAGAGTACAAAGAAGATTTACTAGAATGTTACCTGGGTTTCAGCACCTAAGTTACAGAGAAAGGTTGAACAAGTTAGGCCTTTATTCTTTGGAGCGTAGAAGGTTGAGGGGGGACTTGATAGAGGTATTTAAAATTATGAGGGGGATAGACAGAGTTGACGTGGATAGGCTTTTTCCATTGAGAGTAGAGGAGATTCAACAAGAGGACATGAGTTGAGAGTTAGGGGGCAACAATTTAGGGGTAACACGAGGGGGAACTTCTTTATTCAGAGAGTGGTAGCTGTGTGGAACGAGTTTCCAGTAGAAGTGGTAGGTGCAGGTTCGATATTGTCATTTAAAATAAAATTGGATAGGTATATGGACAGGAAAGGAATGGAGGGTTATGGGCTGAGTGCAGGTCGGTGGGACTAGGTGAAAGTAAGGGTTCGGCACAGACTAGAAGGGCTGAAATGGCCTGTTCCCATGCTGTAATTGTTATATGGTTATGTGGAAAAGGTAAGGGAGCACTTTCCATACATCCCTTAGAGACCCTTGCAGGCTCCCATAGAATACAAAGCTGCACAGCACCGGACAGGCCATTCGGCCCATGGTGTTGTGCTGAACTTGATGCAAATTTATACAAAGTCTCCTCCTGTGTATCTCCCATATCTCTCCATATTTACACCTATCCTCCTCCTATGTATCACCCATATCCCTTCATATCCATATGTCTAACCCATTCCTGTGTATCACCCATATCCCTCCATATTCACACACCTATCCTATTCCTGTGTATCACCCATATCCCTCCATATTCACGTCTATCCTCCCATATCCCTCCATTCCTCTCATATTCACATGTCTGTCTAAAAGCTTCTTACACTCCACTAAATTGCCTACTTTCATTACTACCCTGGTAACATATGCAAAGCACTACCACTCTGTGTAAGATACCTGCCCCTTTATTCAACTTTGAACGTTCCCCTTCTAATCTAACAGCATGCCTCTGTTGCTTGTTATTTCTATACCAGGAACAGATCCTGGCCACTTACCCTATCTACAGTAGGCTTCTCTAATTTACGAAGCTGTATCAAGTAACTCTACCAATATCTGACAAAATAATTGGTATAAGGGGCGAAGGTTTCAAATTATTAGATAACTGAGCTCTCAACTGACCTGAGAAAAGGACTGGCTAAACTGGAACTCAAGGGGAACCAATATCTCATGGACAGGTTTGCTAAACCTGTTGGGGACGATGTAAACTAATTTGTCCGGAGAATGGGAAACAGAGTGATAGGTTAGAAGATGGGGCAGTAAATATAAAGAATGATGCAGAGTGTAGAGAGACTGTGAGGAAGGATAAGCAGTAGAAAGGGCAGAATTGCAGCAGTCAGATGGGTTGTAATGTGCTTATTTTAAAGTGAGATATATCAAGAACAGGGCTGATTAACTTCGAGTATGCCTTGGACAGAAATAGAAGCAGACAGAAATTGGACAGAAATGGGAAAGCATTCAATTGGGGGATGGCAAATTATAACGCTTTTAGGCAGGAAGTTGGGAGTGCAAATTGGGAACAAATGTACTCAGGGGAATACCCAATGGAAAAATGGTAGTTGTTTTGGGAACATCTGCAAAGGGTTCAGGATAGGTTTATCCACTTCAGGCAAGTAAAGGATTGTAGAGTGATGGAATCATGATTGACTGCAAAAGAATCTCTGGTGATATATACATACTTTGATAATAAATTTACCTTGAACTTTGACGGAATGTGCAACATCTAGTCAAGAGGAAAAAAGAAGCATACTTAAGGTTTAGCAAGCAAGGTTGAGACAAAGCTCTAGTGAGTTTCAAGGAAGGAGCTTAACATCAGATTCAGAGCTAGGAGACATAAGAAAGCTTTGACAAGTAGGATTAATGAAAACCCTAAGGCATTCTACATGTAAAGAACATGCAACTTTGCTTTAGTAATGATCTTACAAAAATGGTTCCAGAGGACTGGAAAATTGCAAATATCACTCCACTCTTTAAGAAAGGAAATTATAGACCAGTTAGCCTGACCTCAGTGGTTGGGAAGATGTTGGAGTCAATTGTTAAGGATGAGATTATAGAGTATTTGGTGACATAGGACAAGATAGGACAAAGTCAGCATGGTTTCCTAAAGGGAAAATCTTACTTAACAAACCTGTTGGAATTCTTTGAGGAGATTACAAGTAGGATACAAAAAGGGAATTCAGTGAATGTTGTATAATTGGATTTTCAAAAGACCTTTGACAAGGTGCCACACATGAGACTGCTTACCAAGTTAGGAGCCCATGGCATTATAGGTAAGTTACTAACATTGACTAATTGGTTGGAGGCAGCAAATGTGAATAGAACAATCTTACTGAATCCTTTCAAACGTTGAAAGGCCTTGACAGAGTAGATGCGGAAAGGATGTTTCCCATGGAGGGGTAGTCTAGGATAAGTGGGCACAGCCTCAGGATAGAGGGGCGACCATTTAAAGCAGAGATGCAGAGAAATTTTAGCCAGAGGGTGGTGAATTTGTGGAATTTATTACCATAGGCAGCTGTGGGGGCCAGATAGTTTGGTGCATTTAAGGTAGAGCTCGATCAGTCCTGGATTGGACATGGCATCAAAGATTATGGGGAGAAGGCTAGGGAGTGAGGCTGAGGAGGGAAGAAAGGATCAGCCATGATTGAATGGCACAGCAAACTTGACGGACTAAGTGGCCTAATTCTGCCCCCCTGTCTTATGGTCTTACACTCTCTCTCCCTTGTACAATACTGGTGAAACTTGACGGTGATGTCAGTGCTCTCTGTCTCCAGCACGAAACTGTTGAAACAGGAGGATGACTTGAGTAAGGACAGCTCCAATCAGGGATAAAAGAGAAAACAGTGCCTGGAGTTGGAAGAGGTAGGGGAGGGCCTTAATGAATATTTTTGCTTCATTATTCACCAGTGAGAAAAACCTTGGCAAATGCAATGTCATCATAGAATAGGTTGATATGCTAGATCACCAATGATGTTAATAAAAAAAAGTAGAGTGTAGTTAAGTTCCTGGGGCCGGACAGCATATAACCCAGGATAATATTACTATAGGAAGTGAGAGAAGAGACTGCTGCTCTTTTGATTCATGATCTTTGTGCCCTCACTAGCCACAGTAGTAGTACCAGAAAACTGGAGGATGCCAAATGTTACTGTTTTATTCAAGGAAGGTAATAGGGATAACTCTGGCAATTATAGACTAAGCACGTGAACAGGCTTATATCAGTAGCAGGCTAACTATAGGAGATGATAGAGATAGGATACACAAGCTTTTGGAGAGGCATAGTCTAATTAGTTAGTTAACGTGGCTTTGTGCCTCATGTGCCTTATTTAATTCATTGAGGGAGTGACAAAACATATTGAAGGGAGAATAGCATTTGTGGTGTATATGGAATATTGATTGAATACTGAACTGGGAAGTGAAGTGGTAGATAGAAGTTAATTCGGTAAAATGTGAGGTGATTCACTTTGGAAAATCAAACTTGAAGGCATAATACAGGGTTAATTGCAGGATTCCTAACAGTATGGAGGAACAGAGGGATCTTGAGTTGCACATTTATACCTGAACAAATTGATAGAGTGAACAAGATGGCATATGGTTTGTTGGCCTTCATTAGTTGGGGGATTGACTTCAAGAGCTGTGAGGTAATGCTGTAGCTCTGTAAAACTGGTTGATTGACAAAGATCTGCCTTCAGTACTATAATTCCAAGCAAACTCATCTCCAATCCCTTAAGACTCGGGACACTTCCCTTGGCAATTGCATCCTTCATTTCATGACCAATAGACCATAATCAGTAAGGATAACCAGCAACATCTTCAGCATTTATTGTCCAACAAGGTTGTGTCCTCACTGCCCAACTATTTGCACTAATGACTGACTGTGTAGTCAGATTCTGCTCTAACTCCATCTACAAATGTGCAGATAATATCATTACTGAGGGCCATGTCTCAAATAATGATGCAGGAGAAAGAGAGCCTCATGACATGATGTCATGACAAAGGCCTTTCCCTCATTGTTAACTAAACAAAAGAGTTGGTCATTGACCAGGAGGTTGAGCAGTACACATGTTCTGGTGCTGGGGTTCAGGGGGTAGAGAGCTTTTTCCTAGGTGTGAATCACATTGTCCTGATCCAACCATATGGAAACCACATCCAAAAAGCTCACTAGCACCTTTACCTCCTCAGGAGGCTGAAGAAATCTGGTACATCTGCTTTGTTGCTCATCAGTTTTTACTGACATCACAAAGCATCTTATCCAGATGCATACAACACACACAAAATGCTGGTGGAACACAGCAGGCCAGGCAGCATCTATAAGGAGAAGCACTATCGACGTTTCGGGCCGAGACCCTTCGTCAGGACTCACAAAGGGTCTCGGCCCGAAACCTCGACAGTGCTTCTCCTTATAGATGCTGCCTGGCCTGCTGTGTTCCACCAGCATTTTGTGTGTGTTGTTTGAATTTCCAGCATCTGCAGATTTCCTCGTGTTTATCCAGATGCATCATGGGTTGGAATGGCATTGCTCTGCTCGTGACTGCAAAATAAAATACAGGGTTTAAGACATAATTAGCATATTGTGGAAATCAGTCTCCCTTCCATGGACTTTGTTTACACTTCTTGCTGCCTTAGTAACACAGCCAACAAAATCCAAGGCCCTAACCACCTGGGCATTCTCACTTCTCCCCTCTCCCATTGTGCGGAAAATACTAAAGCCAGAAACCATATCACTAGGCTCAAGGACTGCTTCCATCTCACTGTCATGAGACTACTAAACAGTGCACAAGAATGGACACTTGACCTCACAATCTACCTTGTTATGACCTCACATCCTATGGCCTACTTGCACTGCACTTTCTCCATAACACTTTATTCTACATTCTGTTACTGTTTTCCATTGAACTACCTAAATACACTGTTGCAATGAACTGCACAGGAGCAATCCTTTCAGCGCACAGTGTCTGCGCCAATCCAACATAATCCCAGCTGCCTGCGCTATATCTATATCCCTCTATTCCCTGCCTGTTCACGTGCTTGTCGAAATGTTTCTAAAATATTGTAATTATAGCTGATCTACCAGTTCCCCTACCAGGCTTCTACCACCTTCTGTGTTAATAAAAACCTGCCTCTTAAGTCCTGCCAAAAGGTTTCGGCCTGAAACGTCAACAGTACTTTTTTCCATAGATGCTGCCTGGCCTGTCGAGTTCCTCCAGCATTTTGTGTGTGTTGCTCGGATTACTGTTTGTGGCCTCATAAATCTCCTTTGAACTTTCCCCCTCTCACATTAAAACTCTATGCCCTGGAGTATTTACTATTCCTGCCTTAGGAAAAATACTCTAACCTCATAATTTTATATATATCAATCAAGTCTCTAGCCTCTAACACTCTAGAGAAAGTTTATCAGGAGGCTTAATGAATGTTGTTACATTTTTTTTAGTCATTCTCTAATTTACATGAAAGAGATTTTACAATTGTTAATAAGCTGCCTTGAATGTACCATTTATAACAAGGCATCCACAAAAGGAAAATAAAATCTAGTAATGTTAAGAAGTTGATCTTTAGCATTTGGAACATGGCTCTGGGCTAATTGTCTCCAAAGCCTAGAAGTCCACAACCTCTTATGATAATATTGAGCAGTTTTATTATTACCACAACAGTTGATACAAACTCGAACCAGGAACAAATTGATGGGAGCAACTTGAAATCATCAGTCAACATAGTCAAAATCTTCTGGAATTCCAAAAGTCTTATCAATTTGATTCTGTTGAAATCCAAATTTTTTCTTAGCCCAAGATTTTATGGTAAAGATATTATCTAAAAGAGTAAATAAAAAAATACAAGTATCATTAAAGATTAGCTAATTTTCAAATAAGATATTAGCAAATAGGTAATAAACATCTTTCGATGCAATACAGATGTTTTGTAACATACCTGTCCATCTATTGGCGGCAACCTTTGCAATTTTGTTCAATTGCCCTATAAAAATGAGGGAAAATCATTCTGAATGATTACAAAACTTCGACTATACAAGTTAATTCTAACTTGGGAACAATATCAAAGTGGAGTGCCAATAATATCAAACAGGATACCTGAAGTTTTTTTCCCAGATATATGTAGAGTAAAAGAAAGGCCAGAGTATATATTGGATGGCTGGAAAATGATGCTTGAGAGGTAGAAATGACGAATGAACTTAATAAGTATTTTGCATCAGTCCACTATGGAAGACATTAGCAGTGTGCCAGAAATTCAAGAGGTTATCAGGAGGCAGAAGTGAGTGTTGTTGCTATTACTAAAGAGTTCACGCTTGGGAAGCTGAAAGGTCTGAAGTCAGACAAGTTATCTGGACCAGCTGGACTACACCCTGGTGTTCTGAAAGAAGTAGCTGAAGAGATGGTGGGGACATTAGTAATGATCTTTGAAGAATCACTAAATTCTGGAATGGTTCCAGAGGCTTGGAAAAATCGCAAATGTCACTCACTCTTTAAGAAGGGAGGCAGAAGAATGTAAATTATAAGCCAGTTACTGACCTCAGTATTTGGGAAAATGTTGGAGTCTATTATTAGATGAGGTTTTGGGGTACCTGGAAGTGCACAATAAGGTAGGCTTACATCAGACAACACACACAAAAAGCTGGTGGAACACAGCAGGCCAGGCAGCATCTATAGGAAGAAGCACTGTCGACATTTCGGGTCGAGACCCTTTGTCAGGACTCGAGGCTTACATCAGCATTGTTTCATTAAGGGGAAATTTTCCCTTACAAATCCATTGGAATTCTTTGAGGAAATAACACACAAAATGGTCAGTGGATGTTGTTTACTTAGATTTTCAGAAGGCGTTTGACAAGGTGTCACACACAAGGCTGTTTAACAAGATAACAGGAAAAAATACTAGCAAGGACAGAGGATTGGCTGACTGGCAGGAGGCAAAGAGTCGGAATAAAGGGGACCTATTCTGGTTGGCTGCTGGTGTCTAGCGCTGTTCTGCAGGGATATGTATTGTGCCAACTTTTTCCCCCACATTATACATTGTCGGTAACTGCTGATTTTTAAAAATAATACTTTTTATAAGATTTGTACTTTTTAACAAAGTCATGTTTTTTTTACACTATGTGGTGGTTCATCCCCACTCACTGGCAAAAAGCGGTATAACAGCTAAACTAATGGTTTATCACCTTTCTCATTTTTGATTGACCAAATATTAGCACATTATCCATATGATGCTATTGTTTATGTAGCATACCAACTAGTTTATTCCTATCTAAGGAATTTATCTATAACAGTGATGGATTTTTCAGAGGCTCCATCTTTTTTTTGTCTGCTGTTCATCTAACTCTTATTATCATTCTTAGCTCTTTATTTAGTTTTATTAGTATTTGTATGTTTGTTTGTACTTTAAAATAAACTGAAATCTTCGAACCAAGACTGCTCATCATTCCTGACTCCTGGAAGAACCCCAAGGTTTAGAAAATAAACAAAGATCCAACAAATTGGCAGCCAAAATGGGATGATTACTTGAAGAAAAAAATAGACTAAAGTAGGAAGTTTTAAATCATGCAGTTGGGAGGCAAGACATTCCCATGTTCCTTAATTGTCTGAGAATAAATATCTTCGGTACATTGCTTAAAGGGAATTAAGAGTGAGTGGAGTCTGCATTTTACTTGTGGCAGATTTTTTGTAATTGTACAATCAACATGGGGCCGGTATTTATTATCAAAAACCCAGAGTCTGATATTATAGTCTGAATGGGGTATGCAAATTGTTGGGTAAGAGACCTGCAAAAGTTTCAAGATATCGGACGGATGCTTGCTTGGTTGTGACCTGATATTATAGTCACAAGATTTCCGACCTCTAAAAGTCAAGAGTATTCCTTAAGATTGAAACTAATACAATGGCCAAAGCTTTGAAACAGTCCGGTGAGACTCTTGAATTCCCAGCTGAGGGAAAAGTTAACTGAAATCTTAAGTAATGTATATAAAGAAATATGAAAGGAATGTGCTATTAAGGTTAAGTCTAGCGCTGAACTTGTAGATGATGTTGAAGCAATAAGTTGCAAAAGATGCGGTTGGGAACTTAAAAACAATTCGGACGCAAACAACATAGCTGCAAAGGTGCGAGTGTATTGATTTGCAAGTCCAGATACATACTTTAAAATGCAAATGCGCTGATTTAGAATATCAATTGGATGAAAAAGAAAAAATGCACGACATACTAAAAGAACAGTATGAGAAAAAAATATCAGCAAAAAACTGATTGCTGCATTAAAGGAATGAGTGAAAAGGCAGCATGCAAAGTAGTCAAGAGCTCTGTTCAGAATATATATATATATACACACACACACACACACACACACATACACACAAGGATTCGCGATATGCTTTCAGAGTTGTTCATGACTTTGGAAATTTATGGAGACAGAGGATTTCTTATTGCCTTGGGAACTCCAATCAAGAATGGTGAACTATTTCAACAACCCTTGAAAGTCATGTGACTACACCTGAAGTGCAATATTAAATGTAAAGGTCACTCTAAAATGACCACAATGAAAAGCCATGGAAATACATTTGCAGTTGAAACTGCAAAAAAGGCAGCAAGAGAAGAAATAAATAGAATCGAAGAAATGGAAGAAGACCTGATAACTGAAACCAAGTTAACACTGTGTCAAAGGCCTGGGACAGATTGCGATAATGAGTAAAGGGGGAGAAATTTAAAAATTAGAATTGCAAAAAGACTTGAGAATCCTTTTGCAAGATTCCCTGAAGAGTAACGAAGGTTGAGCCAGTGGTAAAGAAAACATATGCAACATTATATGCAATTTTGAAAGGACTAGAATATGAGAGTAAGGATGTGATGCTGTGGCTTTATAAGCAATTAGTCACATGGCAGAGTATTGACAGCAGTTTTGGTCCCATTAGAAAAGATGTGCTAGCATTGGAAAGGGCCCAGGGTAGGACCATGAGCAAGACTCTAAATGAAAGGGTTAACATGGTTGCTGGCTCTGGGCCTGCACTCACTGGAGTTTAGAAGAATGAGAAAAAATCTCATTGAAACCTACTGAATATTGAAAGTCCTAGAGTGAATGTGAAGAAGAGAGGATATGGGTGAGTCTAAGACCAGAGGGCACATCCTCATAATAGAGGGACATCCATTTAGAACAGAGATGAAAAGGAGTTTCTTTTGTCAGAGGGTAGTGAATCTGTAAAATATACTGCTACGGATGGCTGTGCAGACCAAGTCATTGAGTATATTTAACCAGTCCTCAGTTAGTCAAGGCATCAAAGATTATGGGGAGAAGGCAGGAGAATTGGGTTGAGAGGGAGAATAAATCAACCATGATGGAATGACGCAGCACATTTGATGGGGCAAGTGGCCTAATACTGGTCTTACGTCATACTATTGAAGGGTAATAGTTACTTGTGGAGAAAACCATGCCAAATTTAAAAAGTGAATGGGGTTCGTCAGGAATTTTTGCAGAGCCTGAGATCACACTGTTATTCGGCACTTGGCAAGGGCCAATAAAATGTTAGGTTTAAGCAGCATAACCATTATAGGAGTCAACACTTTTGGACTAGGTGAGGTTTAGAACGGGGAGCTGAGGCTTTAGCTCAAGACACTTTCACAAGAGGCGGAGGCTAACACAAGCTTCTATTAAGCTTCTTTCTTTATTTTTGCAGTTAGAGCAGTGGAAATGACAGTCAGGACAGTGGACTCCTCCTCTTGCGGGATGTGGGAAGACAGGGAGACTTCCTACACCTTCAAAAAATGCATTCAGCTGCAGCTTCTTACAGACTGTATTAGGAAAATGGAGTTGGATAACCCTTGGATCATTTGGAAAATGGAGGGGTTGATTGACAGGAGATACAGGGAGGTAGTTACAACTAAGGTGCAGAACAATGGTGCCTGTCAGGAGAGGGAAAGGGAATTGACAGTTAGTGCAGGGTATCCTCGTGATCATTCACCCCAGTAACAAGTGTATTGTTCTGGACACTATTGAGGGAGGAGGGGATCACTTAGTAGAGTCCACAGCAGGCAGGTCTTAGCACTAATTTGTAACAGGGGAGCAAATTACACAACATCCACACAAACCGGGGTTTGGGCTGGCAGAGCCATCTCAGTCTCATGATATGGCGGGACCGGAGACTGTTTTGCCTTGACTCATGTAGCCAAGGAAACCGGAGGGGGTTTCACACGTGTTATGTGAAAGTAAGGAGGAAGGTTGGTTTCACATTTTTGGATCAGTGGGTTCTTTTCCAGGGAAAGTGGACATGTACAAGTGTAACAGTTTTCAACTTAACTGGATAGGGACCAATATCCTTGGGGTTTGGTAGTGCTAGAGGGATCAGTGCTGCATCTATTGTTGTTTGTCATCTATATTAATAATTTGGTAATGTGGTAAACTGGTTCAGCAAATTTATGGAAGACACCAAGATTGACGGCGTACTGGACAGTGAAGAAGGCTCTCAAAGATGGCAACAGGATCAGAACCAGTTGGAAAAATATGCTGAAAAATGGCAGATGGAATTTTATGTGAGGTGTTGCATTTTGGGAGGACAAACTAGGGCAAGACGAACAGTGAATGGTAGCGCACTGAGAAGTGTGTATAACACAGGGAATGGGGAATACAGATCCATACTTCCTTGGAAGTGGCATCACAGCTAGATGAGGTCATAGAGGGCACATTTGTCATACTGGGTTTCACAAATCAAAGTTGTGACTACAGGAGTTGGGAATTAACGTTTAAGTTGTACAAGATGTTAGTGAGGCCAAACTTTGAGTATTGTGTGCAGTACTGGTTGCCTGCCTACAGGAAAGCTATCAATAAGATTGAAGAGAATAGAGAAAATTTACAAGGATCTTGCAGTGATTTGCGGACCTGAGTTATAGGAAAGGTTGAATAGGTCGCACTAGATAATAAAGATTGACTTTATTATCTAGTATGTAGGAGAAAGAGGGGAAATTTAATCAAGGTAATCAAATTTATGAGGGGGAGAGATAAAGTAAAAGCAAGTGGGCTTTTGCCTAAAGCTTGATGTCATAGGTTAAGGGTGAAAGACTTAAGTAACCCAAGGGAAAATCTCTTCATTTAGAGTGTGGTGCGAGTGTGGAACAAGCTGACAGTAGTGGGTGTGAGTTTTTCCAACATTTAAGCGAAGTTTCGATAAGTACATGAATGCGGAAGTTACGGAGTCCAGATGTAGGTAGCTGGGACAAGGCAGAATACCATTCTGGCATAGACTATGTGTGTCGAGGGGCCTGTTTCATCAAAACTTGGCAAGCATGCATACAATAAGGAGAATATTTTATAGATTCTTGCCATATCCTTTAATGCCCTGACGAATCAACTTCCACCTTAAATATACACACAGACTTGGCCTCCACTTGGCAGAGCATTCCACAGATCTACTACACTGGCTGAAAAAATGCCTCCTTACCTCTGTTCTAAAAGATCGTCCCTCAAATTTGAGACTGTGTCTTCTAGTTCTGGATACCTTCACCCATAGTAAACATCCTCACCACATCCACCCTATCTAGTCCTTTCAACATTTGCTAAGTGTCAATGAAATACCACCCCCCCCCCCCCACTAAAGAACCATAGAACACTACAGCACAGTACAGGCCCTTCAGCCCTCCATGTTGTGCCAACCCACATAGAAAATAGGTGCAGGAGTAGGCCATTCGGCCCTTCGAGCCTGCACCGCCATTCAGTATGATCATGGCTGATCATCCAACTCAGAACCCTGTACCTGCTTTCTCTCCATACCCCCGATCCCTTTAGCCACAAGGGCCATATCGAACTTCCTCTTAAATATAGCCAATGAACCGGCCTCAACTGTTTCCTGTGGTAGAGAATTCCACAGATTCACCACTCTCTGTGTGAAGAAGTTTTTCCTCATCTCGGTCCTAAAAGGCTTCCCCTTTATCGTTAAACTGTGACCGCTCATTCTGGACTTCCCCAACATCGGAAACAATCTTCCTGCATCTAGCCTGTCCAATCCCTTTAGAATTTTATATGTTTCAATAAGATCCCCCCTCAATCTTCTAAATTCCAGTGAGTATAAGCCTAGTTGATCCAGTCTTTCTTCATATGAAAGTCCTGCCATCCCAGGAATCAATCTGGGATGATATAATACATATATATATATATATATCCCTTTAAAAAAAAGTACTAAACCCACACTACCCCATAACCCTCCATTTTTCTTTCATCCATGTGCCTGTCCAAGAGGCTCTTAGATACCCCTAATGTTTTAGCCTCCACCACCATCCCAGGCACTCACAACCCTCTGTGTAAAAAACTTACCCCTGATGAATCCCCTAAACTTCTCTCCCTTAATTTTGTACATATGCCCTCTGGTGTTTGTTATTGGTGCCCTGGGAAACAGGTACTGACTATCCACCCTATCTATGCCTCTCATAATCTTGTAGACCTCTATCAAGTCCCCTCTCATTCTTCTACGCTCCAAAGAGAAAAGTCCCAGCTCTGCCATCCTTGCTTCATATGACTTGTTCTCCAAACCAGGCAACATCCTGGTAAATCTCCTCTGCATCCTCTGCTTTCACATCCTTCCTATAATGAGGTGACCAGAACTGAACACAATACTCTAAGTGCAGTCTCACCAGAGATTTGTAGAGTTACAACATGACCTCTCTACTCTTGAACTCAATCTCCCTGTTAATGAAGCCTAGCATCCCATAGGCCTTCTTAACTACTCTATCAACCTGTGCAGCGACCTTGAGGGATGTATGGATTTGAACCCCAAGGTCCCTTTGTTCATCCACACTCTTAAGTAACTGACTATTAATCCTGTACTCAGTCTTCTGGCTTGTCCTTCCAAAATGCATCACCTCACACTTGTCGGGATTGAACTCCATCTGCCATTTTCCTACCCAACTCTGCAGCCTGTCTATATCCTCCTGTAACCTTTGATAACCTACAGCTACACCCACAACTAGGACAGATCCCTGCGGCACTCCACTAGTCACCAACCTCCAGGCAGAATACTTTCCTTCCACAACTACCCTCTGCTTTCTTCCTTTAAGCCAATTTTTTATCCAAACAGCCAAGGTTCCACTTATCCTATGCCTCATGACTTTCTGGATGAGTCTCTCGTGAGGGACCTTGTCAAATGCTTTGCTAATGTCCATGTAGACCACATCCACTGCCCTACCCTCATCAATTTTGTTTACCTCTTCAAAAAACTCAATTAGGCTCGTGAGGCAAGATCTTCCCTTCACAAAGCCATGTTGACTATCCATGAGTAGACTGTACTTCTCCAAATGCTCATAAATCCTATCCTTAAGAATCCTTTCCACTAGTTTGCATACCACTGTCGTAAGACTCACCAGTCTATAGTTCCCAGGTTTCTCCCTATTACCTTTTTTTAAACAAGGGAAATACATTTGCCATTCTCCAGTCCTCTGCAGCCAAAGAGGATTCAAAGATCATGGCTAATGTTCCTATGATCTCTTCTCTCAATTCCCACAACAACCTGGGGTGTATCATATTCGGCCCTGGCCAGGTTCATTACCCAGAACTAGATCCAGTATAGCCTCTCCTCTTGTCAGCCGGTCCACATATTGTGTCAGGCATCCTTCTTGAACACACCTGACAAATTCAGCCCCATCTATCCCCTTGCACTCAGGAGGTGCCAGTCAATACGAGGGAAGTTGAAATCACCCATAACTACTACCCTGTATTTCCTGCACCATTCTAAAATCTGTCTGCTTATCTGCTCCTCGGTGTCCCAAGGGCTATTTGGGGGCCTATAGACTACTCCCAGTACAGTGATTGATCCCTTCCTATATCTGACTTCCACCCAGACTGACTCCGTGGACACTCCTTCTGCAGCTTCATCCCTTTCTATAGCTGTGATACTATCCCTGACCAGCAATGCCACTCCCGTCCTTTTCTACCTCCCATCCTATTCCTTTTAAAACACCTGAACCCCAGGACCTGAATCATCCAATCCTACCCTTCCTCCAACCAAGTTTCAGTAATGGCCACAACATCGTAGTCCCACGTACTAATCCATGCCCCAAGTTCATCCTCCTTGTTCCTAATACTCCTAGCATTGAAATAGACACATTTCAACCCCTTTAACTGGCTACAATTATGTTTCGTCCCCTGCCTGTCCTTCCTCATCAACTCAGAACTCTTAGCATCATGCCCTTGTCCCTCTACCTTAATCTCTGCACTCACATTCTGATTCCCAGACCCCTGGCCAAACTAGTTTAAACCCTCCCCAACAGCGCTATCAAACCTGCCCGCCAGGATATTGGTCCCCCTGGGATTCAAGTGCAACCCGTCCTTTTTGTACAGGTCACACCTGCCCCAAAAGAGGTCCCAATGATCCAGAAATCTGAATCTCTGCCCTCTGCTCCAATCCCTCAGCCACGCATTTATCCTCCACCTCATTCTATTCCTATTCTCACTGTCGCGTGGCACAGGCAGTAATCCCAAGATTACTACCTTTGAGGGCTTGCTTTTCAACTTCTTTCCTAACTCCATGTAGTCTTCTTTCAGGACCTCTTCCCTTTTCCTACCTCTGTCATTGGTACCAATATGTACCACGACCTGTGGCTGTTCTCCCTCCCACCACAGGATATCTTGGACGCAATCAGAAACATCCCAGACCCTGGCACCTGGGAGGCAAAAGGGTCTCGGCCCAAAACGTCGACAGTGCTTCTTCTTATAGATGCTGCCTGGCCTGCTGTGTTCCACCAGCATTTTGTGTGTGTTGTTTGAATTTCCAGCATCTGCAGATTTCCTCCGTGTTTGATCCGAGTTTCTTTCCTGCGTCCACAGAATCGCTTGTCTGAACCCCTGACTATAGAGTCCCCTATCACTACTGCCTTCCTCTTCCTTTCCCTACCCTTCTGAGCCACAAGGCCAGACTCTGTGCCAGAAGTACGGCCACGTCGCTTGCCCCAGGTAGGCTGTCCTCCCCAACATACTCAAACAGGAGTACTTATTGTCAAGGGGTACAGCCACAGGAGTACTCTCTAGTACCTGACTCTTCCCCTTCCCTCTCCTGACTGTGACCCATTTCTCTGTCCCCCGTGGCCCCAGAGTGACCATCTGTCTGTAACTCCTCTCCATCACCTCCTCACTCTCCCTGACCAGACGAAGGTCATTGAGCTGCAGCTCCAGTTCTCTAACTCCTAACTCCTTAGGAGTTGCATCTTGATGCACCGGGTGCAGATGTGGCCGTCTGGGATGCCGGGAGACTCCAGGACCTCCCACATCTGACACCGACCACAGAAAACTGGCCTCATACACATACTACCTCCTTTTGCAATCAACAACTGCCTCACCTAGTCCCGTTACCGCCCAAGCCCTTTCACTCTGCTGCTTCTCACTCCGCTGCCCGCTCCCAACACTGTCTGCTGGATATGGCTGCCTTCTTTTTAAACTGTTCACGCTCAACTGGCTGACGTCACGCGCCTGCGCAGTCTGGCCTCTCTCTTCTCCCGAGAGCTCAAAATGTCTTTCCGCTGGAAATCCTTAGGTGTTCTCCCGCTGCTTTCTTGTTCCAAATCCCCCCGCATTTTTCAAAATTCCAGCAAGTATAGGCCCAAAGCTGCCAAATGCTCCTAATATGTTAACCCCTTCATTCCCGGAATAATCCTTGTGAACCTCCTCTGCACCCTCTCCAATGACAACATCCTTCCTGAGATATGGGGCCTGACTAGTATGTTATAAAGGCTCAGCATTATCTCCTTGCTTTTATATTCTATTCCCCTTGAAATAAATGCCAACACTGCATTTGCCCTCTTTACCACAGGCTCAACCTGTAAATTAACTTTCTGGGAGTCTTGCACGAGGACACCAAAGTTCCTCTGCACTTCTGATGTTTGAACCTTCTCCCCAATATTGCCTTATTGTTCCTTTAACCAAAATGCATTACCATGTAGCGATGTGCTACACACAGCGCTGAAATAACGACACGCAGTTGGTAAGTCGTTTCGAGACTAGTTTATTCAAACTCCGCGGTGCTGGCATTTAATCCCTAGCGCCTGCCCTCTCCAGGCGGAAATGATGTCAGAGGTGCATTACCAAAGTCTCTCCCCACGCGCTGGCTATCTGTGAACAGGTTCGCCTGCGCAGAAAGTGGGTCACCACATAACCCCCCCACCCACCAGAACCGGCGATACACCCCCCCCCAATGTCCAGAGTCTGGATCAGCCTCTGTTTGGGAGGTCTGCCTCTGTGCCGCGGTGCCTGAACCTCGACCGGCTGCGCCAAGTCCACATGAGCTGGTTTGAGTCTGTCCACCGTGAAAGCCTCCTCTTTCCCCCCGATATCCAGAACGTACGTGGACCCGTTGTTGTTGATCACCCTGAATGGCCCCTCGTACGGCTGCTGTAGCGGTGCCGGGTGTCCGCCCCTTCGCACAAACACAAACTTACAGTTCTGCAGGTCTTTGGGTACATGGGTCGGGGTCCGTCCGTGCTGTGAAGTTGGTACGGGGGCCAGGTTGCCGAGCCTCTCGTGTAGCCTGTCCAGGACCGCTGCGGGTTCTTCCTCTTGCCCCCTTGGGGCTGGTATGAACTCACCTGGGACGGCCAGAGGTACGCCGTACACCAACTCAGCCAACGAGGTGTGCAGATCCTCTTTGGGCGCTGTGCGAATTCCAAGCAGGACCCAGGGAAGCTCGTCCACCCAGTTAGGTCCTCTCAGACGGGCCATGAGAGCCGACTTCAAGTGACGGTGGAAGCATTCCACTAATCCGTTCGACTGTGGGTGGTAGGCAGTTGTGTGGTGTAGTTGCGTTCCCAACAGGCTGGAGGTGAATTGGGCGCCTCTGTCGGAGGTAATGTGGGCCGGTACCCCGAAGCGTGCTACCCAGGTTGCAATCAGTGCTCGGGCGCAGGAATCGGCAGATGTGTTGGTGAACGGGATCGCCTCTGGCCACCTCGTGAACCGGTCTACCATAGTTAGGCGGTACCGCGCTCCACAGGACACTGGTAGGGGGCCCACGATATCCACGTGAATGTGGTCAAACCTCCGGTGGGTGGGTTCGAACTGCTGCGGCGGGGCTTTAGTGTGCCGCTGCATCTTGGCTTTTTGGCACTGCACGCACATTCTGGCCCATTCATTGACCTGCTTGCGAAGTCTGTGCCACGCAAACTTGCTGGAGACCAGCCGGACGGTTGTCCTGATAGATGGGTGCACCAAACCGTGTATGGAGTCAAAAACTTGCCGCCTCCAGGCTGCCAGGACGATGGGGCGAGGTTGGCTGGTCGCCACGTCGCACAAGAGGGTCCTCTCACCTGGGCCTACGAGAAAGTCTTGCAGCTGCAAACCCGAGACTGCGGTCCTGTAGCTGGGCATCTCGTCGTCTGCCTGCTGCGCCTCCGCCAGTGCCACATAGTCCAACCCCAGGGACAGGGACAGGGCCAGGATAGCTGGTCTGGAGTGTGCGTCCGCCATGACGTTGTCCTTTCCCAAGACATGCCGGATGTCCGTTGTGTACTCGGAGATGTAGGACAGATGTTGCTGCTGGCAAGCTGACCAGGGATCGGACACCTTTGTGAACGCGAAGGTCAACGGTTTGTGGTCAGTGAACGCGGTGAATGACCTGCCTTCTAAGAAGTACCTGAAATGCCGGATTGCCAGATACAGTGCCAACAGCTCCCGGTCGAAAGCACTGTACTTGAGTTCGGGTGGTCGTAGGTGCTTGCCGAAGAACACCAGGGGTTGCCAGCGCCCCTCGATGAGCTGCTCCAGCACCCCACCGACAGCTGTGTCGGACGCGTCCACCATGAGGGCGGTCGGAACGTCCGTTCTGGGGTGCACCAGCATCGCGGCATCTGCCAAGGCTTCCTTGGCTTTAACGAAAGCAGCCGCAGAATCCTCGTCCCAAATAATGTCCTTGCCTTTACCCAACATCAGGGTGTACAAAGGGCGCATGATACGGGCTGCTGAGGGAAAGTTCACCATACCAACGAACTCCTGCAGGCCTTTGATCATGTTGGGCCGGGCAAAGTGGCGGATCGCGTCTTCCTTGGTGGGCAGAGGTGTTGCCCCGTCTTTGGTAATCCTGTGGCCCAGGAAGTTGATGGTATCCAGACCAAGCTGGCATTTGGCCGGGTTGATCGTGAGGCCGAAATCACGCAGGCAGGAGTAGAGCTGGCGGAGGTGGGACAGATGCTCCTGACGACTACTGCTGGCTACAAGGATGTCGTCCAAATAGATGAACGCAAAGTCCAGGTCGCGTCCCACCGCATCCATTAGCCGCTGGAACGTCTGTGCGGTCTGTATCGTGCTGCTGTTTGCAGCCCTCAGGGTGGGTCCTGGCTTCCTGTTGCGGGTGTCGTACCCCGTCGGGTGCAAGACGCTGATTTCCGTTCAACCAAGAAGTGGCGTCCCGACTGTTTGTCCCAGACGTACAAGAGGCTGTCCTGGTGGCCTGCCGCCATAGTCATTAGCGGCAGCTGGCCCTGGCCCTTGCAGGGCGGGCGACAACGGCGGGCTTCTGTGCCCCACCGCTGGTGGTAGAAACACCACGGTTCACTGTCCTCCTCACTCCTGCCTCTGTGTTGTGTGCGCCCCCCTGCCAGGCCTGGTCTGGTCCGCTGTTGGACGCATAGCCTGGTAATCTGACCGACGGACTTTTGGCTCTCCCTCTTGGCTTTCCACAGCACATCTGCCCGGGCCGCCACCTTCCGGGGGTCACTGAAATCTGCGTCGGCCAGCAGCAGATGTATGTCCTTGGGCAGTTGCTCCAGGAACGCTTGCTTGAACATGAGGCAGGGCTTGTGTCCGTCATCCAGGGCCAGCATCTTGTTCATCGATGCTGACGGCAGCCTGTCTCCCAAACCCTCCAGGTGAAGCAGGCGGGCATCCCGCTCACGCCGAGAGAGGCCAAAGGTCCCAATGAGCAGCGCTTTGAATGCTTCATATTTGCCTTCTTCCGGGGGCAACTGTATGAAATCTGCAACCTGGGCGGCTGTCTCCTGGTCAAGGGCGCTCACCACGTGGTAGTAACGTGTGGAATCAGAGGATATCTGCCGAATCTGGAACTGGGCTTCTGCTTGGCTAAACCACACGCGTGGTCGCAGCGTCCAGAAAGTCGGCAGTTTTAGCGAAACTGCGTGAACAGATGAAAAGTCGTTCATCTTTGGTCCAAATCCCGTTTGGACCGTCGGGGTCACCAATGTAGCGATGTGCTACACACAGCGCTGAAATAACGACACGCAGTGGGTAAGTCATTTCGAGACTAGTTTATTCAAACTTCGCGGTGCTGGCATTTAATCCCTAGCGCCCGCCCTCTCCGGGCGGAAATGATGGCAGAGGTGCATTACCAAGGTCTCTCCCCGCGCGCTGGCTATTTGTGAGCCGGTTCGCCTGCGCAGAAAGTGGGTCGCCACAATCACACATTTCCCAACACTGCGTTTCATCTGCCACTTTCGTTAGCCATTCTTCCAATTTGTCTAATTTGTGTAAGTCCTGCTGCAATCACATTGCTACCTCAGCATTACCTACCCCTCCACCTATCTTCATATCGTCCACAAACTTTGCCACAAAGCCATCAATTCCATTATCTAAATCATTAAAAAACAATGTGAAAAGTAACGGTCCCAATAATTACCCCGAGGAACACCACTAATCACTGGCAGCCAACCAGAAAAGCCTCCTTTTTCTTCCCACTCACTGATTCCTGTCTGTCAGCCATTCCTCTATCCATATCCAATATCTTTGGATATTGTTAGGGGCCCCATGTGTGGCACCTTATCAAACGCCTTCTGAAAATTCAAGTAAATGACATCCACTGCCACTCCTTGATTATTATTACTTCCTCGAAGAACTCCTAACAGATTTGTGAAGCAAGATTTCCCTTTACAGAATCCATGCTGACTTTGACTTTATAATTAGTCTCCAAGTGCCTGAAAACCTCATCCTTAATAATAGACTGCAACACTTCCTCAACCACCGAGGTTAGGCTAACTGGCCTATAATTTTCTCCCTTTTGCCTTCCTCTTTTCTTTAAGAATGGAGTGACCAATGCATTCATTATCTCTTCTGCAACCTCTCTCAGGACTCTGGGATGTAGTCCATCTCGCCCTGGTGACATCCACCTTCGGACTTTTGAGTTTCCCTGGCACTTTTTCCTTTGTAATAGCAATGGCACTCAGTCTTACTTCCTGACAGTCATGGACCTCTGGCACACTGCTAGTGTCTTCCACAGTGAAGTCTGATGCAAAGTACCCATTATGTTCATCTGCCATTTCTTTGTCCCCCATTACTACCTCACCGGCATCATTTTCCAGTGGTCCAATATCAACTTTCATCTCCCTTTTACTTGTTAGATAACTGAAATTTCTTTTTCGCATCCTGCATTATATTATTGGCTAGTTTGTCCTCATATTTCATCTTTTCCCTTCTTATAGCTTTTTTAAATTGCATTTCGTAGCGCACTAAAGGTTTAAAAAGGAGAGGAATTTTTCAACGGTCTTTTAAATTGAAGCAACAGGTGGAGACTGAAGAAGTAAAGGCATCTCGGAGAGAAGCCGTTTTTATTTAACTAATCGTGGAAAAGAGGCTAGACTGCGCAGGCGTGTGATGTAGCGCACCAGAGGTTTAAAAAAAAGACCGCCATATACAGTGGCCATCGTCAGAGTGGGATGGCTTTGGCTCGACAAGGTTTCGGTGTGAACAGGCAGAGATGAGGGTAGGTTCTGGTAAGTTTTGTTTTGTTCGTTTAGAGTAGACAGAATGCCAGGCAGGATGTTGGAATGCTCCTCTTGCAGGATGTGGGAAGTCAGGGAGACCTCTGGTGTCCCTGACAACGACGCCTGCAAGAAGTGCATCCAGCTGCAGCTCCTAACAAACCGCGTTAAGGAACTGGACAGGAGCTGAATGGCTTTCGGATCATTCGGGAGAATGAGAAGTTTATAGATAGTAGCTACAGGGAGGCAGTTACGCCAAACGAGCAGGTAATTGGGTTACCGTCAGGCGGGGGAAGGGGAAAGGGCAGGTAGAGCAGGGCTCCTCTGTGGCCATTCCCCTCCAAAACAGGTACACCAATTTGGATACTGTTGGGGGGCAATGACTTACCTGGGACAAGCTGCAGAAGCCAATCTCTGGTACTGAGTCTGGTTCTGCAGTGCAGAAGGGAGAGGGGAAGAAGAGGAGAGCGGTAGTGATAGGGGACTCGATAGTTAGAGGTACAGACAGGAGGTTCTGTGGTCGCGACAGAGACTCCCGGATGGTTTGTTGCCAGGGTCAGGGATGCCTGATCGCGTGCACAGCATTCTGAAATGGGAGGGTGAGCAGCCCGATGTTATGGTACACATCAGTACCAATGATGTAGGAAGAAAGAGTGAGGAGGTCCCGAAGAGTGAGTATAGAGAGCTTGGTAGGAAGTTAAAAAGCAGGACCTTGAGGGTGGTAATCACAGGATTGTTACCTATGCCACGTGCCAGTGAGGGTAAAAATAGGATGTTCTGGAGGATGAACACGTGGCTGAGGAACTGGTGTAGGGGGCAGGGTTTCAGATTTCAGGATCATTGGGACCTCTTCTTGGGCAAGTGGGACCTGTACAAGAGAGATGGGTTACACCTGAACTACAGGACAAATATCCTTGCAGGGAGGTTTGTTAGTGCTGTTCGGGGGGTGGGGTTTAGAGAGAACAGAGAATAGAGTAGTACAGCCCATTACAGGCCCTTCGGCCCACAATATTGTGCCGACCCTCAAACCCTGCCTCCCATATAACCCCCCACCTTAAATTCTTCCATATACCTGTCTAGTAGTCTCTTAAACTTCACTAGTGTATCTGTCTCCACCACTGACTCAGGCAGTGCATTCCACGCACCAACCACTCTCTGAGTGAAAAACCTTCCTCTAATATCCCCCTTGAACTTCCCTCCCCTTACCTTAAAGTCATGTCCTCTTGTACTGAGCAGTGGTGCCCTGGGAAAGAGGCGCTGGCTGTCCACTCTGTCTATTCCTCTTAATATCTTGTACACTTCTATCATGTCTCCTCTCATCCTCCTCCTCTCCAAAGAGTAAAGCCCTAGCTCCCTTAATCTCTGATCATAATCCATACTCTCTAAACCAGGCAGTATCCTGGTAAATCTCCTCTGTACCCTTTCCAATGCTTCCACATCCTTCCTATACTGAGGTGACCAGAACTGGACACAGTACTCCAAGTGTGGCCTAACCAGAGTTTTATAGAGCTGCATCACTACATCGCGTCTCTTAAACTCTATCCCTCGACTTATGAAAGCTAACACCCCATAAGCTTTCTTAACTACCCTACTGTGAGGCAGCTTTCAGGGATCTGTGGACATGTACCCCCAGATCCCTCTGCTCCTCCACACTACCAAGTATCCTGCCATTTACTTTGTACTCTGCCTTGGAGTTTGTCCTTCCAAAGTGTACCACCTCACAATTCTCCGGGTTGAACTCCATCTGCCAGTTCTCAGCCCACTTCTGCATCCTATCAATGTCTCTCTGCAATATTCGACAATCCTCTACACTATCTACAACACCATCAACCTTTTTGTCATCTGCAAACTTGCCAACCCACCCTTCTACCCCCACACCCAGGTCATTAATAAAAATCACGAAAAGTAGAGGTTCAGAACAGATCCTTGTGGGACACCACTAGTCACAACCCTCCAATCTGAATGTACTCCCTCCACCACGACCCTCTGCCTTCTGCAGGCAAGCCAATTCTGAATCTACCTGGTCAAACTTCCCTGGATCCCATGCCTTCTGACTTTCTGAATAAGCCTACCGTGTGGAACCTTGTCAAATGCCTTACTA
The DNA here is from genome assembly GCF_048418815.1 of Hemitrygon akajei. Taxonomy (NCBI): domain Eukaryota; kingdom Metazoa; phylum Chordata; class Chondrichthyes; order Myliobatiformes; family Dasyatidae; genus Hemitrygon; species Hemitrygon akajei. Next base: position 104,400,689 of record NC_133127.1, read on the forward strand.
AAATCCATGTAGATCACATCCACTGCACTACCCTCATCTATATGCCTGGTCACCTCCTCAAAGAACTCTATCAGGCTTGTTAGGCACGATCTGCCCTTCACAAAGCCATGCTGACTGTCCCTGATCAGACCATGATTCTCTAAATGCCCATAGATCCTATCTCTAAGAATCTTTTCCAACAGCTTTCCCACCACAGACGTAAGGCTCACTGGTCTATAATTAGCTGGACTATCCCTACTACCTTTTTTGAACAAGGGGACAACATTCGCCTCCTTCCAATCCTCCGGTACCATTCCCGTGGACAACTAGGACATAAAGATCCTAGCCAGAAGTTCAACAATCTCTTCCCTCGCCTCGTGGAGCAGCCTGGGGAATATTCCGTCAGGCCCCGGGGACTTATATGTCCTAACGTATTTTAACAACTCCAACACCTCCTCTCCCTTAATATCAACATGCTCCAGAACATCAACCTCACTCATATTGTCCACATCGCCATCAAGTTTCCTCTCAGTGTTGAATACCAAAGCATTTAAACTAGATTTGCAGGGGGATGGGAACCAGAGTGCCAGAGTAGATAGTGAAGTGGAGGTGAAAATAAATGATGTTAAAGTTTCATGCGAAGCCACAAACAGAAGGGTTGTGTGTGGTGGTAATAATCTTCTGAGGTGTGTCTATTTCAATGTGAGGAGTATTGTGGGGAAGGCTGACGAGCTGAGAGCGTGGATTGACACGTGAAAGTATGACATTGTAGCCATTAGTGAAACTTGGCTACAGGAGGGGCAGGATTGGCAGCTTAATGTTCCAGGGTTTTGATGTTTCAGACGTGACAGAGGTAGAGGAATGAAGGGTGGGGGCGTGGCATTCCCTGCTAGTCAGGGAAAATGTTACAGCAATGCTCGTCGGACAGATTAGTGGGCTTGTCTACCAAGGCCATATGGGTGGAGCTGAGAAACAGGAAAGGTATGACCACATTAATGGGGTTGTATTATAGACCACTCAATAATCAGCGAGAATTGGAGGAGCAAATCTGCAGAGAGATAGCAGACAACTGCAGGAAACAAAGTTGTGATAGTAGGGGATTTTAATTTTCCACATATTAATTGGGACTCCCATACTGTTAAAAGGTCTAGACGGGTTAGAGTTTGTAAAATGTGTCCAGGAAAGTTTTCTAAATCAATATATAGAGGTACCGACTAGAGGATGCAATATTAGATCTCTTATTTGGAAACGAGTTAGGACAGGTTATGGAAGTGTGTGTAGGGGACACTTTGGTTCCAGTGATCACAACACCATTAGTTTCAACTTGATCATGGATAAAGATAGATCTGGTCCTCGGGTTGAGGTTCTAAACTGGAAAAAGGCCAAATTTGAAGAAATGAGAAAGGATCTAAAAAGCGTGGATTGGGACAGGTTGTTCTCTGGCAAGGATGTCATTGGTAAGTGGGAGGCCTTCAAAGGAGAAATTTTGAGAGTGCAGAGTTTGTATGTTCTGTCAGGATTAAAGGCAAAGTGAATAAGAATAAGAAACCTTGGTTCTCTAGGGATAATGGAACTCTAACAGAAGAATAGAGAGATCTATGACATGTACAGGAAACAGGGAGCAAATAAGGTACTTGAGGAGTATAAAAAGTGCAAAAAAAATACTTAAGAAAGAAATCAGGAGCACTAAAAGAAGACATGAGGTAGCTTTGGCAGTCAAGGTGAAGGATAATCTAAAGAGCTTCTACAGGTATATTAAGAACAAAAGGATAGTAAGGGATAAAATTGGTCCTCTTGAAGATCAGAGTGGTCGGCTATGTATGAAACCAAAAGAAATGGGGGAGATCTTAAATGGGTTTTTTGCGTCTGTATTTACTAAAGAAATTGGCATGGAGTCAATGGAAATAAGGCAAACAAGTAGTGATGCCATGGAACCTATACAGATTGAAGAGGAGGAGGTGCTTGCTATCTTGTGGAAAATCGGAGTAGATAAATCCCCAGGACTTGACAGGTATTTCCTCGGACCTTGAAGGAGACTAGTTTTGAAATTGCAGGGGCCCTGGCAGATCTATTTAAAATGTCAGTATCTACAGGTGAGGTGTCGGAGGATTGGAGGATGGAGGATGTTGTTCCGTTGTTTTAAAAAGGCTCTAATATATGATATATATGTACAATGTCTGAAATACATCTTATGGAAATGTTTGTTTGATGAACTTCAATAAAAAAAATAAATTACAAAAAAAAAGGATCTAATAGTAATCCTGGGAATTATAGGCCAGTGAGCTTGATGTCGGTAGTAGGTAAATTATTGCAAGGAGTACTAAGAGATACAATCTACAAATATTTAGATAGACAGGGACTTATTAGGGAGAGTCAACACGGCTTTATGTATGGTAAGTCATGTTTAACAAATCTATTAGAGTTTTTCGAGGAGGCTACAAGGAAAGTGGATGAAGGGAAGGCAGTGGATGTTGTTTACATGGACTTCAGTAAGGCCTTTGACAAGGTCCCTCATGGGAGGTTAGTTAGGAAAACTCAGTCACTAGGTATACATGGTGAGGTAGTAAATTGGATTAGACATTGGCTCAATGGGAGAAGTCAGAGAGTGGTAGTGGAGGATTTGCTTCTCTGAGTGGAGGCCTGTGACTAGTGGTGTGCCACAGGGATCAGTGCTGGGTCCATTGTTATTTGTCATCTGTATCAGTGATCTGGATAATAATGTGGTAAATTGGATCAGCAGATTTGCTGATGATACAAAAGTTGCAGGTTTCAGAGCTTGCAGAGGGATTTGGACCAGCTGGAAAAAGTGGGCTGACAAATGGCAGATGGAGTTTAATACAGACAATTGTGAGGTATTACACTTTGTTAGGAACAATCAAGGTAGAACATACAAGGTAAATGGTAGGGCACTGAGGAGTGCAGTAGAACAGAGGGATCTAGGAATACAGATACAAAATTCCCTAAAAGTAGCGTCACAGATACACAGGGTAGTAAAGAGAGCTTTTGGTACATTGGGCTTTATAAATCAAAGTACTGAGTATAAGAGTTGGAATGTTTATGCTGAGGTTGTATAAGGCATTGGTGAGGCCGAATTTGGAATATAGTGTGCAGTTTTGGTCACCAAATTACAGGAAGGATATTAATAAGGTTGAAAGAGTGCAGAGAAGGTTTACAAGGATGTTGCCGGGACTTGAGAAACTGAGTTACAGAGAAAGGTTGAATAGGTTAGGACTTTATTCCCTGGAGCGTAGGAGAATGAGGGGTGATTTGATAGAGGTGTATAAAATTATGATGGGTATAGATAGAGTGAATGCAAGCAGGCTTTTTCCAATGAGGCTAGGGGAGAAAAAAACCCAGAGGACATCGGTTAAGGGTGAAGGGGGAAAAGTTTAAAGGGAACATTGGGGGGGGTCTTCTTCACACAGAGAGTGGTGGGAGTGTGGAATGAGCTGCCAGATGAAGTGGTAAATGTGGGCTTGTGGCGACCCACTTTCTGCACAGGCGAACCGGCTCACAAATAGCCAGCGCGCGGAGGGAGACTTTGGTAATGCATCTCCGACGTCATTTCCACCCGGAGAGGGCGGGCGCTAGGGATTTAAGTGCCAGCACCGCAAAGTTTGAATAAACCAGTCTCGAAACGACTTACTGACTGCGTGTCGTTATTCCAGCACTGTGTGTAGCACATCGCTACATTGGTGATCCCGATGGTCCAAACGGGATTTGGACCAAAGATGACCGACTCTTCATCTGTTCACGCAGTTTCGCTAAAACTGCCGACTTTCTGGACGCTGCGACCACGCGTGTGGTTTAGCCAAGCAGAAGCCCAGTTCCAGATTCGGGAGATATCTTCTGATTCCACGCGTTACTACCACGTGGGTGAGCGCCCTTGACCAGGAGACGGCCGCCCAGGTTGCAGATTTCATACAGTTGCCCCCGGAAGAAGGCAAATATGAAGCATTCAAAACGCTGCTCATTGGGACCTTTGGCCTCTCTCGGCGTGAGCGGGATGCCCACCTGCTTCACCTGGAGGGTTTGGGAGACAGGCTGCCGTCAGCATTGATGAACGAGATGCTGGCCCTGGATGACAGACACAAGCCCTGCCTCATGTTCGAGCAAGCGTTCCTGGAGCAACTGCCCGAGGACATACATCTGCTGCTGGCCGATGCAGTTTCAGTGACCCCCGGAAGGTGGCGGCCCGGGCAGATGTGCTGTGGAAAGCCAAGAGGGAGAGCCAAAAGTCCGTCGGTCAGATTGCCAGGCCACGCGCCCAACAGCGGACCAGACCAGGCCCGGCAGGGGGGCGCACACAACACAGAGGCAGGAGTGAGGAGGCCAGCACAGTGGTGTTTCTACCACCAGTGTTGGGGCACAAAAGCCCGCCATTGTCGCCCGCCCTGCAAGGGCAAGGGCCAGCTGCCGCTAATGACTATGGCGGCTGGTCACCAGGACAGCCTCTTGTACATCTGGGACAAACAGTCGGGACACCGCTTTTTGGTCGACACCGGAGCGGAGATCAGTGTCTTGCCCCCGACGGGGTACGACACCCGCAACAGGAAGCCAGGACCCACCCTGAGGGCTGCAAACGGCAGCACGATACGGACCTATGGCACCCGCACAGTGCAGCTACAGTTCGGGGCCAGCCGGTTCACGTGGGATTTCACACTGGCCGCCGTGGCCCAACCACTCCTGGGGGCAGACTTCTTGCGAGCTCACAGCCTGCTGGTCGACTTGCAAGGGAAAAGACTGGTACATGCCGAGACTTTCCAGACGTTCTCCCTGGGTGAAGTCAAGTTGCCGGCCCCACACCTGGACTCCATCACGCTGTTGGACAACGAATTCACCAGGATCCTGGCGGACTTCCCATCGATTCTGGCACCGCAGTTCACCACGGCAGCCATGCCCAGACACGGGGTACAGCACCACATTCCGACCCAGGGACCACCCCTCCACGCCCGCGCACGAAGGCTCCCCCCGGAAAAGCTCCGCCTGGCGAAGGAGGAGTTCAAGAGGATGGAGGAATTGGGGATCGTACAGAGGTCCGACAGCCCTTGGGCCTCCCCCCTGCACATGGTGCCCAAAGCAGCCGGGGGTTGGAGACCTCGCGGCGACTACCGCAGACTGAACGAGGCTACCATTCCAGACTGCTACCCCGTGCTGCACATACAGGACTTTGCTGCAAACCTGCATGGGGCAAGAATCTTTTCCAAAGTAGACCTCGTTCGGGGATACCATCAAATCCCGGTGCACCCTGAAGACATCCCCAAAACAGCACTCATCACCCCGTTCGGCCTGTTCGAATTCCTCCAAATGCCGTTCGGCTTGAAGAATGTTGCACAGACGTTCCAGCGGCTAATGGATGCGGTGGGACTTGGACTTGGACCTGGACTTTGCGTTCATCTATTTGGACGCCATCCTTATAGCCAGCAGTTGTCGTCAGGAGCATCTGTCCCACCTCTGCCAGCTCTACTTCCGCCTGAGTGATTTTGGCCTCACGATCAACCTGGCCAAGTGCCAGTTTGGTCTCGATACCATTGACTTCCTGGGCCACAGGATTACCAAAGACGGGGCAACACCTCTGCCTGCCAAGGTAGACGCGATCCGCCACTTTGCCCGGCCCAACACGGTCAAAGGCCTGCAGGAGTTTGTTGGTATGGTGAACTTCTACCACCATTTCCTCCCCTCAGCAGCCCGTATCATGCGCCCTTTGTACACCCTGATGTTGGGTAAAGGCAAGGACATTACTTGGGACGAGGAGGCCGCGGCCGCTTTCATTAAAGCCAAGGAAGCCTTGGCAGATGCCGCAATGCTGGTGCACCCCAGAACGGACGTTCCGACCACCCTCATGGTGGACGCATCTGACGCAGCAGTCTGTGGGGTGCTGGAACAACTCATCAAGGGGCGCTGGCAACCCCTGGTGTTCTTCAGCAAGCACCTACGACCACCCGAACTCAAGTACAGTGCTTTCGACCGGGAGCTGTTGGCACTGTATCTGGCAATCCGGCATTTCAGGTACTTCTTAGAAGGCAGGCCGTTCACCACGTTCACGGACCACAAACCATTGACCTTCGCGTTCACGAAGGTGTCCGATCCCTGGTCGGCTCGCCAGCAGCGACATCTGTCCTACATCTCCAAGTACATGACGGACATCCAGCATGTCTCGGGGAAGGACAACGTCATGGTGGACGCACTCTCCAGACCAGCTGTCCAGGCCCTGTCCCTGGGGGTGGACTATGCAGCACTGGCGGAGGCGCAGCAGGCAGACGATGAGATGCCCAGCTACAGGACCGCAGTTTCGGGTTTGCAGCTGCAGGACTTTCTCGTAGGCCTAGGTGAGAGGACCCTCCTGTGCGACGTGGCTACCGGCCAAACTCGCCCCATCGTCCTGGCAGCCTGGAGGCGGCGGGTTTTCAACTCCATACACGGTTTGGCGCACCCATCTATCAGGACAACCGTCCGGCTGGTCTCCAGCAAGTTTGCGTGGCACGGACTTCGCAAGCAGGTCAGTGAATGGGCCAGAACGTGCGCGCAGTGCCAAACAGCCAAGGTGCAGCGACACACTAAAGTCCCGCCGCAGCAGTTCGAACCCACCCACCGGAGGTTCGACCACATTCATGTGGATGTCGTGGGCCCCCTACCAGTGTCCCGAGGAGCGCAGTACCTCCTAACTATGGTAGACCGGTTCACGAGGTGGCCAGAGGCGGTCCCGCTCACCGACACATCTGCCGATTCCTGCGCCCGAGCACTGATCGCAACCTGGGTAGCACGCTTCGGGGTACCGGCCCACATTACCTCCAACAGAGGCGCCCAGTTCACCTCCAGCCTGTGGTCGGCTGTGGCCAGCCTGTTGGGAACGCAGCTGCACCACACAACTGCCTACCACCCACAGTCGAACGGACTAGTGGAACGCTTCCACCGCCACTTGAAGTCAGCTCTCTTGGCCCGCCTGAGAGGACCTAACTGGGTAGACAAGCTTCCCTGGGTCCTGCTTGGAATTCGTACAGCGCCCAAAAAGGATCTGCACACCTCGTCGGCCGAGTTGGTGTAAAAAAGTAATCTTGCTTAAAATATTAAAGAAATGTGTCATCTTTAACTTTATGCCTTTTGGAAATCAGCTCATTTTTTACTCACTTAGCTATTCACAGTAACGGAAATTTTGACCGGGGTGCCCAAACTTTTGCATGCCACTGTAAAACGACAGACACAGCCGGTGGTGTGACTCTGTTGGTAAGAGATGAAATTACATCATTAGCAAGAGGTGACATAGAGTGAGAGAATGTTGAATCTTTGTGGGTGGAGTTAAGAAACTGCAATGGTTAAAAAAACATTTTGGGCACCCTGCATGGTCAGTACCTAGTAACACCCCCTTTGGCAAGTATCACAGCTTGTAAACACTTTCTGTAGGCAGCTAAGAGTCTTTCAATTCTTGTTTGAGGGATTTTCGCCCATTCTTCCTTGCAAAAGGCTTCTAGTTCTGTGAGATTCTTGGGCTGTCTTGCATGCACTGCTCTTCTGAGGTCTATCCACAGAATTTGATGACGTTTAGGTTGGGGGACTGTGAGGGCCATGGCCCCTGGCCGTCCCGGGAGAGTTCATACCAGCCCCAAGCGGGCAAGAGAAAGAACCCGCAGCAGTCCTGGACAGGCTACGCGAAAGGCTCGGCAACCTTTCACAGCACAGACAGACCCTGACCCATGTACCCAAAGACCTGCAAAACTGTAAGTTTGTGTTTGTACGAAGGGGTGGACACTGGGCGCCGCTACAGCGGCCGTACGAGGGGCCGTTCAAGGTGATCAACAACAACAGGTCCACGTACATTCTGGACATTGGGGGGAAAGAGGAGGTTTTCACGGTGGACCGACTCAAACCAGCCCATGTGGACTTGGCACAGCCGGTCAAGGTACAGGCACCGCGGTGCAGAGGCAGACCTCCCAAACAGAGGCTGATCCAGACTGTGGACATTGGGGGGTGTATCGCCGGTTCTGGGGGGGGGTTATGCGGCGACCCACTTTCTGCCCAGGCGAACCGGCTCACAAATAGCCAGCGCATGGGGGGAGACTTTGGTAATGCACCTCCGACGTCATTTCTGCCCGGAGAGGGCGGGCGCTAGAGATTTAAATGCCAGCACCGTGAAGTTTGAATAAACTAGTCTCGAAACGACTTACCGACTGCGTGTCGTTATTCCAGTGCTGTGTGTAGCACATCGCTACAGGCTCATTTTTATCATTTGAGAAAAACTTGGGCAGGTACATGGATGAGAGGTGTATGGAGGGTATGGGCTGGGTGCATGTCAGTGGGACTAGGCAGAAAAATGATTCGGCACAGCCAAGAAGGGCTAAAAGGCCTGCTTCTGTGCTGTAATGTTTTATGGTTCTATGGTTCGTTGGATTTTAAAAGCTTGCCAATCATTCAACTTCCCACTCACTTTTGCTACCTTACATGTCCTTTCAGAGGCTTTTATGCAGTTTCAACTTCCTTTCTCAGCCACAGTTACCTACCCCTGCCATTTGAGAACTTCTTCCTCTGTGGGACCTATCAATCCTGCACCTTGTGAACTATTCCCAGAAACTTCAGCCATCCCTGCTCTGCCATCATCCCCACTAGTATCCCCCTCCAATCTACCTGGGCAAGCTCCTCTCTAAAGTTCTGTAATTCCCTTTATTCCATTGTGATACAGATACATGTGACTTCTGCTTCTTGCTCTCAAATTGCAGTATGAATTCAAGCCTCTTAAAGCTTCCTTTATGTTAAGCTCCCTAACAAGATCTGGGTTATTATACTACACCCAATCTAAGAAAACCTTTGCCCAAGTAGGATCAAACACACGCTGCTCTAAAAAGTAATCTCGTAGGCATTCAACAAATTCCATCTCTTGCGATCCAACACCAACCTGATTTTCCTAATCCCACTGCATATTGAAGTTCCTCATTACAATCGTGTCATTACCCTTATTACATACCTTTTCTAGCTCCCGTTGCAATCTCAACCTCACATCTTAGCTGCTTTTCGGAGGCCTATATATGATTCCCAAAATGTTTTTTTAACCATTGCAGTTTCTTAACTCCACCCACAAAGATTCAACATTCTCTCACTCTATGTCACCTTTTCCTAATGATGTAATTTCATCTCTTACCAACAGAGTCACACCACCGGCTGTATCTGTCATTTTACAGTGGCATGCAAAAGTTTGGGCACCCCGGTCAAAATTTCCGTTACTGTGAATAGCTAAGTGAGTAAAAATGAGCTGATTTCCAAAAGGCATAAAGTTAAAGATGACACATTTCTTTAATATTTTAAGCAAGATTACTTTTTTATTTCCATTTTTTAGTTTCAAAATAACAAAAAGGGAAAAGGGCCCGAAGCAAAAGTTTGGGCACCCTGCATGGTCAGTACTTAGTAATACCCCCTTTGGCAAGTATCACAACTTGTAAACACTTTCTGTAGCCAGCTAAGAGTCTTTCAATTCTTGTTTGAGGGATTTTCGCCCATTCTTCCTTGCAGAAGGCTTCTAGTTCTGTGAGATTCTTGGCTGTCTTGCATGCACTGCTCTTCTGAGGTCTATCCACAGAATTTGATGACGTTTAGGTCCGGGGACTGTGAGGGCCATGGCAAAACCTTCAGCTTGCATCTCTTGAGATAGTCCATTGTGGATTTTGAGGTGTGTTTAGGATCATTATCCTGTTGTAGAAGCCATCCTCTTTTCACCTTCAGCGTTTTTTTTTACAGACGGTGTGATATTTGCTTCCAGAATTTGCTGGTATTTAATTGAATTCATTCTTCTCTCTACCAGTGAAATGTTCCCTGTGCCACTGGCTGCATGGTTGATCCACCCCCGTGCTTAACTGTTGGAGAGGTGTTCTTTTCATGAAATTCTGCGCCTTTTTTTCCCCAAACATACCCTTGCTCATTGCAGCCAAAAAGTTCTATTTTAACTTCATCAGTCCACTGGACTTGTTTCCAAAATGCATCAGGCTTCTTTAGATGTTCCTTTGCAAACTTCTGTTGCTGAATTTTCTGGTGAGGACACAGGAAAGGTTTTCTTCTGATGACTCTTCCATGAAGGTCATATTTGTACAGGTGTCGCTGCACAGTAGAACAGTGCACCACCACTCCAGAATCTGCTAAATCTTCCTGAAGGTCTTTTGCAGTCAAACAGGGGTTTTGATTCGCCTTTCTAGCAATCCTATGAGCAGTTCTCTTGGAATGTTTCTTGGACCTCAACTTGACCTCCACCGTTCCTGTTAACTGCCATTTCTGAATTTCATTACAAACTGAGGAATTGGTTACCTGAAAATGCTTTGCTATCTTCTTAAAGCCTTCTCTTGCTTTGTGGGCATCATTTATTTTCAGAGTGCTAGGCAGCTACTTAGAGGAGCCCACGGCTGCTGATTGTAGGGAGAAGGTTTGAGGAGTCAGGGTATTTATAAAGCTTTGAAATTTGCATCACCTAGCCTTTTGTAACGATGATCATGAACAAGCCATAGTCCTAACAAGCTAATTAAGGTCTGAGACCTTGGTAAAAGTTATCTGAGAACTCAAATCTCTTGGGGTGCCCAAGCTTTTGCATAGTGCTCCTTTCCCTTTATTCACTCTAAAATTGTACAAAACAAAAATAATACACTAATTTTGCTTAAAAAGAATGTTTCATCTTTAACTTTATGACTTTTGGAGAACAGTTCATCTTCTACTCACTTAACTATTCACATTAACAGAAATTTTGACGGGGGTGCCCAAACTTTTGCATACCAGTGTATATATCTGACAAAAAACCTTTGGTATCCTCTTTTATATTATTGGCTAGCTTACCTTCATACATCTTTTTCTCCATATTGCTTTTGGTCTGTAAAAGCTTCACATCTTAAAGCATTTTGCTACATTTTATGCCACCTCTTTTGCTTTATTGCTGTCTTCGACCTCCCTTATCAACCACAGTTGCCTCATCCTCCCTTTAGAATGCTTCTTCTTTGGGATGAACTGATTCTCTACATCTCAATTACTCCCAGAAATTGCTGCTCTGCCATCATCTCTGCTGGAGTCTCCTTCTAATAAACTTCGACCAGCTCCTCTTTCATGCCTCTGTAGCTCCCTTTATTCCACTGTAATACTGAAACTTTCAATTTTAGCTTCTCCCCCCTCAAACTACAGGGTGAATTCTATTAGTTCACGACCACTGTCTCTTAATGGTTCTTTTACCTTAAACTCCCTAATGAAATCTGGTTCTGACTTCCGGGGCACCTTGGCGCAACTCGAGTAGCACCAGTACTCTCATAGAACATAGAACAATACAGCACAGTATAGGCCATTCGGCCCACAAAGTTGTGCTGACCCTTAAACCTTGTCTACCTGTCTAGTAGTCTCTTAAATTTCACTAGTGTATCTGCCTCCACCACTGACTCAGGCACTGCATTCCACGCACCAACCACTCTCTGAGTAGAAAACCTTCCTCTAATATCCCTCTTGAACTTTCCACCCCTTACCTTAAAGCCATGTCCTCTTGTACTGAGCAGTGGTGCCCTGGGGAAGAGGCACTGGCTGTCCACTCTATATTCCTCTTAATATCTTGTACACCTCTATCATGTCTCCTCTCATCCTTCTTCTCTCCAAAGAGTAAAGCCCTAGCTCCCTTAATCTCTGATCATAATCCATACTCTCTAAACCAGGCAGCATCCTGGTAAATCTCCTCTGTACCCTTTCCAATGTTTCCACATCCTTCCTATAGTGAGGCGACCAGAAATGGACACGGTACTCCAAGTGTGGCCTAACCAGAGTTTTATACAGCTGCATCATCACCTCACGACTCTTAAACTCTATCCCTCAACTTATGAAAGCTAACACTCCATAAGCTTTCTTAACTACCCTTTCTACCTGTGAGGCAACTTTCAGAGATCTGTGGACATGTACCTCCAGATCCCTCTGCTCCTCCACACTTCCAAGTATCTTGCCATTTACTTTGTGTTACGTATCCCGTAACTGGATCACTTACCAGCAAAGATAGAGGGGTCCACTGAAATCTGATGGTACCATTTTTAAACGTTTTATTTTATAAAGGGGCACAAAAGTAAGGTTAATACAAACATTCAGATAACATACGTCGTCAATACTCAATCTAAAGCGCAGGTATAGTAATAACCAATAAGAAATAAGCTCTATCGTTGTCTAGGGGTAATGTATATATTGTCCGCTGTATATCTAAAAGTCTCTTGCGGTCACTGCAGTTCCACCAGCTGCCGTCTTTTGGGGTGTCGCGGTGGTGCACTTTGTTAGAGAGAGAGATATAGAGATTGAATGGAACAGTTACCCGGCGGGTTTTTCCAACCTTTATGAGTTCGATCCGTCGGAGTCTCGTTGGGGAATGGACGCTCACTTGTGGCCTCTCCTGTAGCTAAGCCATTCTTCCGTGGTGAGGTCGCCAATCCCGGGCAAGGAAAAGACGCACACGAACCCCACCACCGGCTGTCACTATTAAACGCTGTCACAGGATTTCTAGCGTGTCTTCTGGTGCGTCTGGGGGGCCGTCTTTACAACCCCTCTTTTATCTGAACTCACGGGGTCTCAGATGTCAATCAGGTTGGGATGATGCAATCTCTCTCCGTCTCTCCACCCACGTTGCCCTGAGGGTATACACGTAGTACAGTTCCCAATTCACAAAGGTGTCTCCACGAGACAATGACCACAGTCGCCAGCTTTTGCCTCGCCGTGAAACGAGGGACACCGCACGTATCTTTCTCTTCTCTTGGGTCATTGACCCCCCCCTTCACTAGGGCTCTTGTGATTCTCACAAAGGAGGGGGCTGGGGTCATAACATTTGTACTCTGCCTTGGAGTTTGTCTTTTCTCTGGGTTGAACTCCATCTGCCACTTCTCAGCCCACTTCTGCATCCCATCAATGTCTCTCTGCAATCTTCGACAATCCTCAACACTATCCACAACACCACCAACCTTTGTGTTGTCTGCAAACTTGCCAACCCACCCTTCTACCCCCACATCCAGGTTGTTAATAAAAATCACAAAAAGTAGAGGTCCCAGAACCAATCCTTGTGGGACACCACTAGTCACAACCCTCCAATCTGAATGTACTCCCTCCACCATGACCCTCTGCTTCCTGCAGGTATGCCAATTCTGAATCCACCTGGCCAAACTTCCCTGGATCCCATGCCTTCTGACTTTCTGAATAAGCCTACCATGAGGAACCTTGTCAAATGCCTTACTAAAATCCATGTAGATCACATCCACTGCACTACCCTCATCTATATGCCTGGTCACCTCCTCAAAGAACTCTATCAGGCTCACTCATATTGTCCTCACCATCAACAAGTTCCCTCTCAGTGGTGAGTACTGAAGAGAAGTATTCATTGAGGACCTCGCTCACTTCCACAGCCTCCAGGCACATCTTCCCACTTTTATCTCTAATCGGTCCTATCTTCACTCCTGTCAACCTTTTGTTCTTTACATAACTGAAGAATGCCTTGGGGTTTTCCTTTACCCTACTTGCCAAGGCCTTCTCATGCCCCCTTCTTGCTCTCCTCAGCCCCTTCTTAAGCTCCTCTCTTGCTACCCTACATTCCTCAATACTTATCTGATCCTTGCTTCCTAAACCTCACACATCCTTCCATCTGACTAGATTCTCCACCTCACTTGTCACCCATGGTTCCTTCTTTATCTTCCTCACTGGGACAAATTTATCCCTAACATCCTGCAAGAGATCCCTAAACATCGACCACATGTCCATAGTACATTTCCCTGCAAAAACATCATCCTAATTCACACCCATAAGTTCTAACCTTACAGCCTCCTAATTTGCTCTTCCCAAATTCAAAATATTCCTGTCCTCTCTGATTCTATCCTTTTTTTGATAATGTTAAAGGCCAGAGAACGGTGGTCACTGTCCCCCAGATTCTCACCGAGATCTGTGACCTGATCCGGTTCGTTACCTAATACTAGATCTAGTATGGCATTCCCCCTAGTCAGCCTGTTAACATACCATGACAGGAATCCGTCCTGGACACACTTAACAAACTCTGCCCCGTCTAAACCATTGGAACTAATCAGGTGCCAATCAATATTAGGGAAGTTAGGGGGGGACGTCACGTGATGACGTAGGATCGAGACGCTGGAACCCAGCTCTCCCGTAAAAAGTTAATAAATTAATGTCTAAATGAAGAAAAGTTAGTCAGTATCTTCTAAAAGTTACTTATAAACTACTCCGGATTGTGTCAAGCTATGCCTCAAAGAAGGAAGATGAAGAAAATTAATACCGGGAAGATTACGCAAGTTGGAACAAGAACAAGGCCCACGTCTACCGAGGAACCGCGGTCTCAGGTACATTATACCACCGGCGATACGGAACAGGAGACTGCGGCAACATTGGCCATTCCTAAAGGGAAAGACCATCGTGAATTGCGCAAACGCGAAGGATGGAGCATGCGCAAACGGGAGCAACAAAAACTACAAAGCCCAGCTACCACTGCAACTGAAAGTGATAGCGAATCGGAGGGAGAGTCAAATGTCTCGGAAGGATCAGATGAAGAAGGAGTTAAAAGTCCTTCTAGAAATATAGAAAAGACTTTGAGGCAAATAATGCGTAAATTAGACATATTAAAAGTAATTAAAAATAATCAAAAAATACTCGAAAAAAAAATGACCAAAATGGAGATTATGCTTGATAAAATGACAAAGAGACAGGAAAAAATGGAAAAAAGAATTACGGACTTGGAAACTACAACGGAGGACATGGTTGAAAGAATGGACAAAATAGAAAATGAAAATGCTGCTTGGGCATCAGAAAGAAAACAATTTATGGAAAAAATTGATAAGCTTGAAAATTTCAGTAGACGAAATAATATTAAAATTGTTGGACTTGAAGATATAGAAGGAGAAGGTCCAATAAATTTTTTTCAAAAATGGATCCCTGAAAAATTGGAAATGGAAGGAGAAATTCCAATTGAGATCGAAAGGGCTCATAGATCCTTAAGGTCAAGACCTCCAGCTGATCAAAACCCACGATCAATTTTGATAAAATGCTTACGATACCAAGACAAAGAAAAGATCCTGAAGGCCGCTGCCCAAAGTGCCAAAAATAGCAACGGGCCATTGATGATAGCAGGGAAACCAGTTCTTTTTTATCCTGATATAAGTTACAACCTGTTGAAGAGAAAGAAGGAATTTAACCCAGTGAAAAAAGCCTTATGGGTAAAGGGTTATAAATTTACAATGCGTCATCCAGCAACACTGATAATTTTTTTGGATGAGGGAAATTTTTTTTTCCCGATTATCAAAAAGCGGAGGAGTTTGTACAAGAACTTCCATCTATTCACTAATTACACATAGAGGCTTCCAAACGTAATGGATTAAAGATGAAGATAGACCCAACGAACAGAAGTGATGGACATTTATGGATATTATAGAAGAGAAAAGCAAAATTTTAGAAATACTAAATGAGAATAGTATTTTTTTTTCTCTTCTTATACATATACTTTTTTGTGTTGCGGGGGGGCTGGGGAGCTTTGGATCGGTTACTGCGGGATTCACGTGTGTAATCATGGCGGTTGCCATGACCCGTACAGCAGAGGGGGGTAATGTTGTGTTTTTTTTCCACAACATTAATAGGGGGGTATTTTGTTTTTTTCTTTATATTTTAATTTTCTTCTATCTTTTTGCCTGGATGATTGGTGGGGACACACATAGCAACATGGAGATTTTTATAAAGATTTCCCAGGATACCACGAAAGTTGAAAGATTAGGTATTATTATAGATTGGAGTAATATAATAAAAAAAATAATGACTAATCTACTAAATTTTTTAAGTTTTAATGTTAATGGGCTTAATGGGCCAGTAAAAAGAAAAAGAATTTTAACATATATTAAAAAAATGAAAACAGATATAGCTTTTTTACAAGAAACTCATTTAACAGACATAGAACATCAGAAATTAAAAAGAGACTGGGTTGGAAATGTTATTGCAGCTTCATTTAATTCAAAGGCAAGAGGAGTTGCAATTGTGGTTAACAAAAATCTACCAATTAAAATACAAAACGTATTAATTGATTCGGCGGGGAGATATCTAATTATACACTGTCAAATTTTTTCAGAACTATGGACCCTTATGAACATTTATGCACCAAATGAAAATGATGTAAAATTCATACAGGAGGTCTTTTTGAATTTGGCTAACGCACATGATAAAATATTA
Organism: Hemitrygon akajei; assembly: GCF_048418815.1. Classification (NCBI taxonomy): domain Eukaryota; kingdom Metazoa; phylum Chordata; class Chondrichthyes; order Myliobatiformes; family Dasyatidae; genus Hemitrygon; species Hemitrygon akajei. The sequence goes on from NC_133127.1 coordinate 104,416,853, forward strand.
ATAGGTGGAGATTTTAATTTTTGTCTAGATCCAGTTTTAGATAGATCAACAAAGGTTGTTACAAAATCAAAAGCAGTAAAATTAACTCTATCATTGATGAAAGACTTAAATCTGATTGATATATGGGGAAGAATTAATCCAAAAGAAAGAGATTATTCATTTTATTCAAATAGACATAAAACATATTCAAGGATAGATTTTTTCCTATTATCAACGAATATTCAAGATAGAGTGAAAAATGTGGAATATAAAGCAAGAATATTGTCAGATCATTCTCCTTTAATAATGACAATGATAATGATAGATAAAGAGGAATCAGTTTATAGGCGGAGATTTAATTCAATATTATTAAAACGTCAAGACTTTTGTGATTTTATGAAAAAACAGATTCAGTTCTTTTTAGATATAAATTCACATTCAGTTGATGATAAATTTATAGTGTGGGAAGCAATGAAGGCATACTTGAGAGGTCAGATAATAAGTTATACTTCTAAAATTAAGAAGGAATATATGGTAGAAATAGATCAATTGGAAAAAGAGATTACAAAATTAGAAAAAGAATCCCAAAGAAATATGACAGAAGAAAAACGAAGACAACTTATTAACAAGAAGTTACAATATAATACGCTCCAAACATATCGAACAGAAAAAGCAATTATGAGAACTAAACAAAGATATTATGAACTAGGTGAAAGATCACATAAAGTTCTGGCATGGCAACTAAAAACAGATCAGACTTCTAAAACAATAAATGCAATTCGAACAAGAGTAAATAAAATTACTTATAAACCTTTAGAAATTAATGAAGCTTTTAAGAATTTTTACTCTGAGTTGTACAAATCAGAATCACAAAATGACAATGTCAAGATAGAAAGGTTTCTATCACAAATAACTCTTCCAAAATTAAATACGGAAGAACAGAAGGGATTAGATATGCCTTTTACATTGAAAGAGGTCGAAGAAGCCCTAGGATCACTTCAAAGTAATAAATCTCCAGGAGAAGATGGTTTTCCGCCTGAATTCTATAAAAAGTTTAAAGATTTATTAATTCCTCCTCTTATGGAGTTAATACACCAAGCGGAAAGAACGCATAAACTTCCAGAATCTTTTTCGACAGCCATTTTAATAGTATTGCCAAAAAAAGATAGAGATCCTTTAAAGCCATCATCATATAGACCAATTTCTTTATTAAATACTGATTATAAAATAATAGCAAAAATCTTATCTAATAGATTATCTAAATGCTTACCAAAATTAGTACATATGGATCAAACAGGATTTATTAAAAATAGACAATCAGCAGATAATGTAACTCGCTTATTTAGTATAAGTATTTAGTATTTAGAGGGCTCTGTCGTGGGCAAAGTACTGGAGGGTTTAACATCGGTAGCTGAGCGAAGGGCGCTGAGTAGGCTACGGTCAATTATGGATAACTCTGAACATCCTCTACATAGCACCATCCAGAGACAGAGAAGCAGTTTCAGCGACAGGTTACTATCGATGCAATGCTCCTCAGACAGGATGAAGAGGTCAATACTCCCCAATGCCATTAGGCTTTACAATTCTACCGCCAGGACTTAAGAACTTTTTAAAAGCTATTATTAATGCTTTTTGAGATAGTGATTTAGATGCATATCATATTTTTTTACTGAGTTAAGTATTGTATGTAATTAGTTTTGCTACAACAAGTGTATGGGACATTGGAAAAAAGTTGAATTTCCCCATGGGGATGAATAAAGTATCTATCTATCTATCTATCTATAATTCATTTAGCACAGAAGAGGGAGGAAATGAGCGTGGCAGTTGCTTTAGATGCAGAAAAAGCATTTGATAGATTGGAGTGGGATTTTTTATTTAAGGTATTGGAAAAATACGGATTAGGAGTATCTTTTATAAAATGGATTAAAACCTTAAATACTAATCCCAAAGCTAAAGTAGTGACAAATGGTCAAATTTCAACACCATTTCAGTTAACAAGGTCAACTAGGCAAGGTTGTCCATTATCACCAGCTTTATTTGTGTTGGCGATAGAGCCATTAGCTGAATTGATTAGAATGGACTCAGATATTAAGGGTTTTAGAGTTAACCAGGAAGAATACAAGATTAACTTATTTGCTGATGATGTTCTGCTTTATCTAACAAACCCATTGCAATCGTTGCGTAAATTATCCTATAGATTAGAAGAATATGGGAAAGTATCAGGTTACAAAATAAATTGGGATAAAAGTGAAATTTTACCTCTTACTAAAGGAGACTATAATCAATGTCGATCAATAACCCAATTTAGATGGCCGGCAAATGGTATAAAATATTTAGGTATAAGAGTTGATAATGATATAAAGAACATATACAAATTAAATTATTTACCACTATTGAAAAAAATTCAAGAAGATCTTGATAAATGGATGGTATTACCAATAACATTAGTAGGTAGAGTAAATACCATAAAAATGAATATATTCCCTAGATTACAATACTTATTTCAATCACTACCAATACAATTACCCCAGAAGTTTTTTCAAGAGCTGAATAAATATGTGAGGAAGTTTCTTTGGAAAGGTAAGATGTCAAGAATATCGTTGGAAAAATTGACATGGAAATTTGAGCTAGGAGGGTTACAACTTCCAAATTTTAAGAATTATTATAAAGCAAATCAACTTAGATTTATTGCATCTTTTTTTGAGAAAGACAAACTGGCATGGATCAGAATAGAACTAGATAAAATAGGAGAAAACATACCAGAAGACTTTATATATAAATGGGAATCTAAATGGATACGGGAAAAGAAAGAATCTCCTATATTAAAACATTTGATTGATTTATGGAATAAGATAAATGTTGACGATGAGACAAAGAAATCCTTATTAGCAAAGAGATCTTTAATTCAAAATAGACTTATTCCTTTTACAATGGATAATCAACTTTTATATAATTGGTTTCAAAAAGGGATTAGATATATAGGAGATTGTTTTGAAGGAGGTATATTAATGTCATTTGATCAATTAAAGAATAAATATGAAGTATCAAACAACACTCTTTTTTGTTACTTTCAACTAAGGGCTTATTTAAGAGAAAAGTTAGGTCAAACAATGTTACTACCGAAACCCAATGAAATAGAAACTTTAATTCAAAAAGGAAAGATTAAAAAATTTATCTCTTGTATGTATAATTTGATTCAAAAACAGGCAATTAAACAAGGAGTCCATAAGTCAAGACAAAAATGGGAAAGTGATTTGAATATCAAAATTGAAGAAAAAAACTGGTCAAGACTATGTCTTGAGAGTATGACAAATACAATAAACGTTCGATTAAGATTAGTGCAATACAATTTTTTACATCAACTATATATTACACCACAAAAAATAAATAAATTAAACCCAAATTTATCTGATCAGTGTTTCCCATGTAACCGAGAAATTGGTACTTTTTTACATTCTACTTGGTCTTGCTCTAAAATTCAACCTTTTTGGACAAATTTAAGAGTTTTACTGGAACAAATTATTGGAATACAACTTCCACACAACCCAATATTACTTTTACTAGGTAATATTGAAGGGATAAAACCGATATCCAAATTGAATAAATATCAGAAAGAACTTATAAAAATTGCATTGGCAGTAGCCAAAAAAGCTATTGCAGTGACTTGGAAATCGGATACATATCTAAGTATAGATCGTTGGAAGAAAGAAATTTATGGCTGTATTCCACTTGAAAAAATTACTTATAATTTAAGAGATAAATATGAAACATTTTTGAAAATTTGGCGCCCTTATTTACAAAAGACAGGATTAAATATATAGGTGCTCCGAAGATGAAATAATTGGTTACTTGGGGAAAGAAATAAATATATATACTAAAGTTATTACAAACTCCATGGAGCATGTGGGGACCCTCCAATATCCAGGCATTCCCTTTTTTTTCTTTTTTCTTATTTTTTTTTAATAGGGATGTTAGGGGGGAGGGGTTAAGGGGAGGGGGGCTGGGTAGCACTTTTTTTTTTCATACACATTTATTCTGTAACTATTTGAAAACAATAAAAAAAGTTAAAAAAAATATTAGGGAAGTTAAAGTCACCCATGTTAACAACCCAGTTATTTTTGCACCTTTCCAAAATCTGCCTCCCAATCTGCTTCTCTGTATCTCTGCTGCTACCAGGGGGCCTACAAAATACTCCCAATAGAGTAACTGTTCTCTTCCTGTTCCTGATTTCTACCCATACAGACTCAAAAGAGGATTCTGCTACTATTACCCACCCTTTCTGTAGCTGTAACAGTATCCCAATGCCACCCCTCCTCTCCCCCCCTCTCCTTTCCCCCCCCTATCCCTTTTAAAGCACTGAAATACAGGAATATTGAGAATGGATACGATTAAATATTCCTGTTTCAGCCTGTGAGCTAAAAAGCACAATTGCTTCCAAGGTCAGTACAGTCAACAAAGATCTCTTAATGAGTTTAAACAAAGTATCGCTGCTTAAAACCCACGGAAACAACACAGTCTGCGGTCGGAAGGGCCCACAGAGAAAACCTCGGAGAAAGCGTGGGCAGAGATCAGGATTGCAAGTGTGCTTAAGGAAATGGGGTTTCAGGTTCCCTTTACCGATGATCCTGCTGGCAAATGTGCAGTCTCTGGTGAATAAAATTGATGATCTCAGAGCCAGGGTGCTGAATCAGAGGGACATTAGGACCAAGTGTGTCCTTTGTTCCACGGAACCCTGGTTAACCCCTTTCATACCGGATCCAGTGATTCAGATTGATGGGTTCACTGTGCGCCGTCAGGATAGATCTGTAGAGTCTCTCAAAAGCAGAGTTGGAAGTGTATGCCTTATGATCAGCTCTTCTTGGTGTACAAATATATCAGTACTGTCCCAATTCTGCTCACCAGACCTGGAATATCTAGCACTAAGGTGTTGTCCTTTTTACTTACCACGGGAATGCTCTGGGGTCATTCTGGTAACAGTTTAAATTCCACCTCAGGCCAATGCCAAGCAGGCTTTAGATGATCTGAGCAATGGTATCAACATGCATGAAACAGCACACCCTAACACCATCGTTTTGGGAGATTTTAACAAGGCCAGTCTGAAAAAATCACTAAGCAATTACTATCAACAGATCATGTGCAATACCAAAGGAAACAACACACCTGACCATTGCTACACCACCATCAAGAATGCCTACCGTGCTATTCCATGCTCTCACTTCGGGAAGTCTGATCACCTAGCTGACTGAAGACTGCAGCCACAGCAGTGAGGACCAAGAAGGTTTGGACAAAGGAAGCACAGGAATGCCTAGAATCGGTGGACTAGCCTGTATTCAAGTATTCATCTTTGAATCTGGATGAGTATGCTGCATTTGTTACCAACTTCATTAAAATCTGTGTGAATGAGTGTGTGCCTACAAAGACTCACTGTACATTCCCAAACCAAAAGCCATGGATGGACCAGGAGGTACGTCGTCTGCTGAAGGCTTAGATCTGTGGCATTCAAATCCAACAACCCGGGCCTGTACCAGAAAACCAGGTATGATTTGCGGAGAGGTATTTCAAGGGCGAAGGAACAATTTCAAATGAGGTTAGAGGCGATATCAGATGCACGGCAACTCTGGCAGGGACTGCAAGACATTACTTCCTCCAAAGCAAAATGCAATTATATGAATGACAGCGATGCTGCACTACGAGATGAACTCCTACAGCTGTGAAGATCCCTGCTGCACCTGATGACCCTGTGATCTCTGTCTCAGAGGCCGATGTCAGACTGTCTTTAAAAAGAGTGAACCCTTGTAAGGCAGAAGGTCCCGATGCAGTACCGAGCAGCAATTATACCAGTGCCAAAGAAGAATAATGTGGCTGGTCTTAACAACTACTGCCCAGTAGCACTCACATGACAGTGATGAAATGCTTTGAAGGTTGGTCATGACTAGACTGAACTCCTGCTTCAGCAAGGACCTGGAGTCACTGCAATTTGCCTATCGCCACAATAGGTCAACGGCAGACGCAATCTCAATGGTTCTTCACGTGGCTTTGGATCTCCTAGACAACACAAACACCTATGTCAGTGTAACACTTACCCAAAAGGCTGGTATATGTCTAGGGGAAAAGGAGATCCAGCCACACACCAACCCACCTCCCGTACACGCAGGTGCTGTGAGAATCGAGTTTATGCCTCACGCCTGCCAACAGTATCAAACCCACAACAAATACCGTTATTAAATACACTTTATAGAATTTACTAACATTAACTAAAGAATATAATATACAATATATATATATATACAAGGAAAGAAAAAAACAAAAGGCGCCAACTTATCAAAGTTCAGTCAGTGTAGTGCACATCGTAGGAGCTCAATCAACGAATCATCTGACAGCCACGTTGTCACCCCTGGGACCACCCCGGTGGGCTTACGAGCCGTCCAGCGCCAGTCGCGCCCGTCCACCTTCCTCGTCCGTCTCTCCTCCCGACTCTCCTCACACCCCAAGCCCGCGCAACCCCTCCCCCAAGTTCCCAGCCTCACAAAACACAATAACGTTCCCCATTGATTAACAAATGAATACAATTACCATATCAGCCATTCTAAAGCGAAACAACGGCAAGAGAAACTTTTAACAGACAAAGAAGCATTCCTACTCGTAACAAACCAAAGAAGCCCTTTTTAGTAATATACACAGGACATTGTACATCAGGATGCTGTTCATCAACTATAGCTCAGCATTTAATACCATCATTCCCACAATCCCGATTGAGAAGTTGCAGAAACTGGGCTTCTATATCTCCCTCCGTAACTGGATCCTCGACTTCCTAACCGGAAGACCACAGTCTGTGTGGATTGGTGATAACATATCCTCTTCACTGACAATCAACACTGGCGCACCTCAGGGGTGTGTGCTTAGCCCACTGCTCTACTCTCTGTATACACATGACTGTGTGGCTAGGCATAGATCAAATACCATCTACAAATTTGCTGACAATACAAGCATTGTTGGTAGAATCTCAGGTGCTGACAAGAGGACGTACAGGAGTGAGATATGCCTACTAGTGGAGTGGTGCCACAGCAACAAACTGGCACTCAGCGTTAGTAAGACAAACGAGCTGATTGTGGACATCAAGAAGGGTAAGACGAAGGAACACATACCAATCCTCAAAGAGGGATCAGAAGTGGAGAGAGTGAGCAGTTTTAACTTTCTGGGTGTCAAGATATCTGAGAATCTAACCTGGTTCCAACATATTGATGTAGTCATAAAGAAGGCAAGACAGCAGCTATACTTTATTAGGAGTTTGAAGCGATTCGGCATGTCAAGAAATACGCTTATAAACTTCTATAGTTGTACAGTGGAGAGCATTCTGACATGCTGTATCACTGTCTGGTATGGAGGGGCTACTGCAAAGGACCAAAAGAAGCTGCAGAAGGTTATAAATCTAATCAGCTCCATCTTCGGCATTAGGCTACTAAGTACCCAGCTTATCTTTAGGAAGCGGTGTCTCAGAAAGGCAGCATCCATTATTAAAGGCCTCCAGCACCCAGGGCATGCCCTTTTTGCACTGTTACCATCAGGGAGGAGATACAGAAGCCTGAAGGCACACTCTCAGCGATTCAGGAACAGCTTCTTCCCCTCTGCCATCCAATTCCTAAATGGACGTAAAGCATTGGACACTACCTCACATTTTTAATTTACAGTATTTCTGTTTTTGCACATTCTTTAATAATCTATTCAATATATATAATTGATCTACTTGTTCATTTATTATTGTTTTATTTTATTTATTTTTTTCTCTCTCTGCAAGATTATGTATCGCATTGAACTGCTGCTGCTAAGTTAACAAATTTCATGTCACATGCCCGTGATAATAAACCTGATTCTGATTAAACAACACCCGATCCAGAATTGTTTTTTTCCCTCGTGGGCTCAATCACAAACTGCTCCAAAAAGCCATCTTGACAGCATTCTACAAATTGTTATTCTCCTTCATCTGGGATCCAGCACCAACTGCATGTTGAAATCCCCTGCTGCCCTTTTTACAAGCCTTTACTCTCTCCTATTGTAATTTCTATCCCACATCAGTGCTACTGGGCAAATAAGTGGCAGATGGAATACAGTGTGTAAGGTCATGTACTTTGGTAGGAGGAATAAAAGTGTAGACTATTTTCTAAATGGTGAGAAAATTCAGAAGTCAGAGGTGCATAGGGTCATCATGCAGAATTTCCTAAAAGTTAATATGCAGATTGAGTCGGTGGTGAGGAAGGCAATGACTTTCGAGTGGACTAGGATATAAAAGAAAGGATATAACGTTGAGGCTTTAGAAGGCACTGGTGAGGCCTCACCTGGAGTATTGTGAGCAGTTTTGGGTCCCTTATTTAGACTACAAGACATAGGAGTAGAATAAGACGATTTGGCCTGTCGAGCTTGCTCCACCATTTCACTGCTGATCCCACTTTCCTCTCAGTCCCAATCTCCTATCTTCCCTCCATTTCCCTTCATGCCCTAACCAATCAAGATCCATCATCCTCTGCTTTAAATATACATAAAGACATGGCCTCCACAGTTGCCTGTGGCAAAGAATTCCATAGATTCACCACTATCTGGCTAAAAATATTCCCTCTCATCTCTGTTTCAAAAGAACACCTCTCTATTATGAGGCTGTGTCCTCTGGTCTTAGACTCCCCCACCATAAGAAACAGCCTCTCCACATCCACTCTACCAAAGCCTTTCACCATTAGGCAAGTTTCAATGAGGACACCCTTCCTTCTGAATTCTAGTGAATACAGGCGTAGAGCCATCAAACTCTCTTCATATGACAAGCTATTCAATCTTGGAATCATTTTTATTAACCTCCTTTGAACCCTCTCTCGTTTCAGCACATCAGTTCTAAAACTGCTCACAATACCCCAGGTGAGGCCTCACCAATGCTTTATAAAGTCTCAACCTTACATCCTTGCTTTTATATTCTAGTCCTCTTGAAATGAATACTAACATCACATTTGCCTTCCTCACCACAGACTCAACCTGCAAATTAAACTTTGGGGAATCCTGCACAAGGACTCTTGAGTCTCTTTGCACATCAGTTTTTTGAATTTTCTCTCCATTTAGAAAATAGTCATCCCTTTCATTTCCTTTACCAAAATGAATGACAATACACTTCTCAATACTGTGTTCTAGCTGCCATTTATTTGCCCTTTCTCCTTCTGTAGCCTCTCTATTTCCTCAAAACTCCCTGCCCCTCCATCTATCTTCATATCATCTGCAAACTCCATTCCATCGTCTAAATCATTGACATATAACATAAAAAGAATTGGTCCCAACACAGACCCCTGTGGAAACCCACTAGTCACCAGCAGCCAACAAGAATGGGGTCCCTTTATTCTCACTCTTTGCCTCCTGCCAATCCTGTAATACCACGTGCTCATAGCTTGATAAGCAGCCTCATGATTGCCACTTTGTCAAAGGCCTTCTGAAAGTCCAAGTACACAACCTCAAGCAATTCTTCTTTGTCTTCCTACTGGCAATTTCTTCAAAGAATTCCAACAGAATTGTCAGGCAAGATTTTCTTTTGAGGAAACCATGCTGACTATGAGCTATTTTATCCTGTGCCTCCAAGTAACTTGAGACCTTAATAATCAACTCCAATATCTTCCCAACCACTGAGGTCAGACTAACTGGCCAAAATTTTCTTTTTCTGCCTTTCTCTCTTCTTGGAGTGACATTTGCAATGTTCTAGCCTTCTGGAACCATTCCAGAATTTAATGATGCTTTAAAGATCATTAATAATGCCTGCACCATCTCTTTCATAACTCTGGGCTGTACACCATCTGGTCCAGGTGACTTATCTACCTTCAGACCTTTCAGTTGTCCAAGAACCTTCTCTCTAGTACTCCTGTTTGAATACTGTTGGGGGGGGACAGCCTACCAGGGGGAAGCGACAGTGGCTGTACCTCTGGCACAGAGTCTGGCCCTGTGGCTCAGAAGGGTAGGGAAAGGAAGAGGAAGGCAGTAGTGATAGGGGACTCTATAGTTAGGAATTCAGACAGGCGATTCTGTGGACGCAGGAAAGAAACTCGGATGGTAGTTTGCCTCCCAGGTGCCAGGGTCCGGGATCTTTCTGATCGTATCCAAGATATCCTGCGGTGGGAGGGAGAACAGCCAGAGGTCGTGGTACATATTGGTACCAATGACATAGGTAGGAAAAGGGAAGAGGTCCTGAAAGAAGAATACAGGCAGTTAGGAACGAAGTTGAGTAGCAGGACTTCAAAGGTAGTAATCTCGAGATTACTGCCTGTGCCACGTGACAGTGAGAATTGGAATAGAATGAGGTGGAGGATAAATGCGTGGCTGAGGGAATGGAGCGGGGGCAGGGATTCAGATTTCTGGATCATTGGGACCTCTTTTGGGGCGGGTGTGACCTGTACAAAAAGGACGGGTTGCACTTGAATCCCAGGTGGACCAATATCCTGGCGGGCAGGTTTGATAGAGCCGTTGGGGAGGGTTTAAACTAGTTTGGCAGAGGGGTAGGAATCAGAATGTGAGTGCAGGGATTAAGGTAGAGGGACAAGGGCATGATGCTAAGAGTTCTGAGTTGATGAGGAAGGACAGGTAGGGGACGAAACATAATTGAAGCCAGTTAAAGAGGTTGAAATGTGTCTATTTCAATGCTAGGAGTATTAGGAACAAGGAGGATGAACTTGGGGCATGGATTAGTACGTGGAACTACGATGTTGTGGCCATTACTGAAACTTGGTTGGAGGAAGGGCAGGATTGGATGATTCAGGTCCCGGGGTTCAGGTGTTTTAAAAGGAATAGGATGGGAGGTAGAAAAGGGGGGGGGAGTGGCATTGCTGGTCAGGGATAGTATCACGGCTATAGAAAGGGAGGACGCTGCAGAAGGAGTGTCCACGGAGTCAGTCTGGGTGGAAATCAGAAATAGCAAGGGATCAATCACTGTGCTGGGAGTAGTCTATAGGCCCCCAAATAGTCCTCGGGACACCGAGCAGCAGATAAGTAGGCAGATTTTAGAATGGAGCAGGAAATACAGGGTAGTAGATATGGGTGATTTCAACTTCCCTCCTATTGACTGGTACCTCCTGAGTGCAAGGGGGATAGATGGGGCTGAATTTGTCAGGTGTGTTCAAGAGGGATTCCTGACACAGTATGTGGACCGGCCGATGAGAGGAGAGGCTATACTGGATCTAGTTCTGGGTAATGAACCTGGTCACGTAACAGACCTCTTGGTGGGGGAGCATTTTGGTGAGAGTGACCACAACTCCCTTAGCTTCAGCATAGCTATGGAAAGGGATAAAATCAGACGAAATGGTAAAGTGCTTAACTGGGGAAGGGCTAACTTTGAAGGGATGAGGTAGGAACTAGCGAGAGTAAATTGGAAACAGATGTTCAAAGGGGAAAGCACAGAAGTAATGTGGGAGAAGTTTAGGGACCATTTGAGCTGGGTTCAGGATAGGTTTGTCCCACTGAGGCAAGGAAAAAATGGTAGGAAAAGGGAACCGTGGCTGATGAAACACATGAGGCAATTTGTCAAGAGGGAAAAGGAAGCTTATGTTAGATATAAGAAGCAGGAAGTAGGAGGGGCTCATGAGAAATATAGGGTAGCCAGGAAGGAGCTATAGAAAGGACTTAGGAGAGCTCGAAGGGGGCATAAGAAGGCCTTGGCATGTAGGATTAAGGAGAACCCCAAGGCGTTCTATGCGTATGTGAAGAACAAGAGGATGACGAGTACAAAGATGGGACCTCTAAAGGATAAAGAGGGCAACATGTGCCTGGAGGCGGAGGAGGTACGGGAGGTCCTAAATGAATACTTTGCTTCAGTATTCACAAGTGAAAAGGATCTTGATCAGGGTGAGGTTGAAATGGAGCAGGCCTGTGTGCTGGACAATGTGGAGATTACGGAAGAAGTGCTGGATCTTCTTAAAAACATCAAGATTGATAAATCCCCAGGGCCGGATATGATACACCCCAGGTTGTTGTGAGAATTGAGAGAAGAGATCACTGGAGCATTAGCTATGATCTTTGAATCCTCTTTGGCTACAGGGGAAGTGACGGAGGACTGGAGAATGGCAAATGTAGTTCCCTTGTTTAAAAAAGGTAATAGGGAGGAACCTGGGAACTATAGTCCTGGGAGTCTTACGTCGGCGGTCTGCAAACTATTAGAAAAGATTCTTAAGGAATGGATCTACGAGCATTTGGAGAAGTACAGTCTACTCATGGATAGTCAACATGGCTTTGTGAAGGGAAGATTGTACCTCATGAGCCTGATTGAGTTTTCTGAAGAGGTAACAAAATAAATTGATGAGGGTAGGGCAGTGGATGTGGTCTACATGGACTTTAGCAAGGCATCTGACAAGGTCCCTCACGAGAGACTCATCCAGAAAGTCATGAGGCATGGGATAAGTGGAACCTTGGCTGTTTGGATAAAAAATTGGCTTAAAGGAAGAAAGCACAGGGTATTTGTGGAAGGAAAGTATTCTGCCTGGAGGTCGGTGACTAGTGGAGTGCCACAAGGATCTGTCCTGGGACCCCTGCTATTTGTGATTTTTATAAATGACCTGGATGTAGAGGCGAACAGATGGGTGAGTAAGTTTGCAGATGACACGAAGATTGGAGGAGTTGTGGATGGAGATGTAGGTTGTCGAAGGTTACAAGAGGATATAGACAGGCTGCAGAGTTGGGCAGAAAAATAGCAGATGGAGTTCAATCCGGACAAGTGTAAGGTGATGCATTTTGGAAGGACAAACCAGAAGACTGAGTACAGGATTAATAGTCAGTTACTTAAGAGTGTGGATGAACAAAGGGACCTTGGGGTTCAAATCCATACATTCCTCAAGGTCGCTGCGCAGGTTGATTGGGTAGTTAAGAATGGCCTATGGGATGCTAGGCTTCATTAACACGGGGGATTGAGTTCAAGAGTAGAGAGGTCATGTTGCAACTCTACAAATCTCTGGTGAGACAGCACTAAGTGTATTGTGTTCAATTCCACCTCATTATAGGAAGGATGTGGAAGCTATGGAGAGGGTGCAGAGGAGATTTACCAGGATGTTGCCTGGTTTGGAGAACAAGTCATATGAAGCAAGGTTAGCAGAGTTGGGACTTTTCTCTTTGGAGCCTAGAAGAATGAGAGGGGACTTGATAGAGGTCTACAAGATTATGAGAGGCATAGATAAGGTGGATTGTCAGTACCTGTTTCCCAGGGCACCAATAGCAAACACCAGAGGGCATATGTACAAAATTAAGGGAGGGAAGTTTTGGGGAGACATCAGGGGTAAGGTTTTTTACACAGAGGTTTATGAGTGCCTGGAATGACTTGCCAGGGATAGTGGTGGAGGCTAAAGCATTAGGGGTATTTAAGAGCCTCTTGGACAGGCACATAGATGAAAGAAAAATAAAGGGTTATGGGGTAATGTGGGTTTAGTACTTTTTTTTTAAGGATTATATGGGTCGGCACAACATGGAGGGCTGAAGGGCCTATACTGTGATGTAATGTTCTATGGTAATTTTACACACTTCATGACCCCTGATCTCTGAAACTTCCAACATACTGCTAGTGTCTTCCACAGTGAAGTCTGATGCAAAATACTTATTCAGTTTATCCACCATTTCATTGTCCCTCATTACTACTTCTCCAGCATCAATTTCCAGTGGTCCAATATCCATTCTCACCTCTCTTTTTATGCTTTATGTATCTGAAGAATGTTTTGGTATCCTCTTTAATATTATTGGCTAGTATTCCACCTTTACCTTCTTAATGACTATTTTTACTGCCTTCTGTTGGTTTATAAAAGCTTCCCAATCCTCTATCTTCCCACTAAATTTTGCTCTGTTATATGCCCTCTCTTAGCTTTTACGTTAGCTTTGACTTCCCTTGTTAGTCATGGTTGTGTCATCTTGCCTTTAGAATACTTCTTCCTCTTTGGAATGTATAATTTCCTGTTCCTTCTGAATTGCTTCCACAAATTCCAGCCTTTGCTGCTCTGCCAATGTTCTTTTCCAATCAATTCTGGCCAACTCCTCTCTCACTATACCTTAAAGTTCTCTTATCAATTCTGGTTCATTGCACAATATTCAATCCAGAATAACTGATTCTCTGGTAGGCTCAATCATGAGCTGCTCTGCAAAGCCATCTCGTAAGCACTCTAGAATTTCCCCCTTTTGGAATCCAACACGAACATGATTTTCCCCAATCTACCTGCATATTGAAATCACCCATGACTATTGTAACATGTGCTTTTGGCATGCATTTTTGATCTCCCATTGTAATTTGTAGGCTGCATCTTTACAATTGTTTGGGAGTCTGGACAACTTCAATCAGGGTCTATCTATCCTTGTAGTTCCTTAGCTCTATCCACAATAATTCAACACCTTCTGACCCTATGTCACCTCTTTCTAATTATTTGATTTCATCTTTACCAACAGAGCAATGTCAACCCTCTGCCTTTCTGCCTATCCTTTTGATACAATGTGTATCCTTGGACATTAAGCTCCCTGCTATAATCTTCTTCCAGCCAAGATTCAACAATGCCTACAACATCATACCTGCCAATTTGCAGCTATGCTGCAAGATCATCTACCTTATTTGGAGTATTGTGTACAGATGTGTACAGTTCTGGTCACCAAATTATAGGAAAGATGTCAACAAAATAGAGAGAGTACAGAGGAGATTTACTGGAATGTTACCTGAGTTTCAGCACCTAAGCTACAGAGAAAGGTTGAACAAGTTAGGTCTTCTATTCTTTGGAGCGTAGAAGGTTGAGGGGGGACTTGATAGAGGTATTTAAAATTATGAGGGGGATAGATAGAGTTGACATGGATAGGCTTTTTCCATTGAGAGTAGGGGAGATTCAAACAAGAGGACATGAGTTGAGAGTTAAAGAGCGAAAGTTTAAGGGGAACTTCTTTACTCAGAGAGTGGTAGCTGTGTGGAACGAGCTTCCAGTAGAAGTGGTAGAGGCAGGTTCAATATTGTCATTTAAAAAAAAATTGGATAGGTATACGGACAGGAAAGGAATGGAGGGTTATGGGCTGAGTGCAGGTCGGTGGGACTAGGTGAGAGTAAGCGTTCGGCACAGACTAGAAGGGCCGAGATGGTCTGTTTCCGTGCTGTAATTATAGTCAATAGACAATAGGTGCAGAAGTAGACCATTCGGCCCTTCGAGCCTGCACCGCCATTTTGAGATCATGGCTGATCAATTCCTATCAATACCCGGTTCCTGCCTTGTCCCCATATCCCTTGATTCCCCTATCCATAAGATACCTATCTAGCTCCTTCTTGAAAGCATCCAGAGAATTGGCCTCCACTACCTTCCGAGGCAGTGCATTCCAGACCCCCACAACTCTCTGGGAGAAGAAGTTTTTCCTTAACTCTGTCCTAAATGACCTACCCCTTATTCTCAAACCATGCCCTCTGGTACTGGACTCCGAAGATGAAATAATTGGTTACTTGGGGAAAGAAATAAATATATATACTAAAGTTATTACAAACTCCATGGAGCATGTGGGGACCCTCCAATATCCAGGCATTCCCTTTTTTTTCTTTTTTCTTATTTTTTTTTAATAGGGATGTTAGGGGGGAGGGGTTAAGGGGAGGGGGGCTGGGTAGCACTTTTTTTTTTCATACACATTTATTCTGTAACTATTTGAAAACAATAAAAAAAGTTAAAAAAAATATTAGGGAAGTTAAAGTCACCCATGTTAACAACCCAGTTATTTTTGCACCTTTCCAAAATCTGCCTCCCAATCTGCTTCTCTGTATCTCTGCTGCTACCAGGGGGCCTACAAAATACTCCCAATAGAGTAACTGTTCTCTTCCTGTTCCTGATTTCTACCCATACAGACTCAAAAGAGGATTCTGCTACTATTACCCACCCTTTCTGTAGCTGTAACAGTATCCCAATGCCACCCCTCCTCTCCCCCCCTCTCCTTTCCCCCCCCTATCCCTTTTAAAGCACTGAAATACAGGAATATTGAGAATGGATACGATTAAATATTCCTGTTTCAGCCTGTGAGCTAAAAAGCACAATTGCTTCCAAGGTCAGTACAGTCAACAAAGATCTCTTAATGAGTTTAAACAAAGTATCGCTGCTTAAAACCCACGGAAACAACACAGTCTGCGGTCGGAAGGGCCCACAGAGAAAACCTCGGAGAAAGCGTGGGCAGAGATCAGGATTGCAAGTGTGCTTAAGGAAATGGGGTTTCAGGTTCCCTTTACCGATGATCCTGCTGGCAAATGTGCAGTCTCTGGTGAATAAAATTGATGATCTCAGAGCCAGGGTGCTGAATCAGAGGGACATTAGGACCAAGTGTGTCCTTTGTTCCACGGAACCCTGGTTAACCCCTTTCATACCGGATCCAGTGATTCAGATTGATGGGTTCACTGTGCGCCGTCAGGATAGATCTGTAGAGTCTCTCAAAAGCAGAGTTGGAAGTGTATGCCTTATGATCAGCTCTTCTTGGTGTACAAATATATCAGTACTGTCCCAATTCTGCTCACCAGACCTGGAATATCTAGCACTAAGGTGTTGTCCTTTTTACTTACCACGGGAATGCTCTGGGGTCATTCTGGTAACAGTTTAAATTCCACCTCAGGCCAATGCCAAGCAGGCTTTAGATGATCTGAGCAATGGTATCAACATGCATGAAACAGCACACCCTAACACCATCGTTTTGGGAGATTTTAACAAGGCCAGTCTGAAAAAATCACTAAGCAATTACTATCAACAGATCATGTGCAATACCAAAGGAAACAACACACCTGACCATTGCTACACCACCATCAAGAATGCCTACCGTGCTATTCCATGCTCTCACTTCGGGAAGTCTGATCACCTAGCTGACTGAAGACTGCAGCCACAGCAGTGAGGACCAAGAAGGTTTGGACAAAGGAAGCACAGGAATGCCTAGAATCGGTGGACTAGCCTGTATTCAAGTATTCATCTTTGAATCTGGATGAGTATGCTGCATTTGTTACCAACTTCATTAAAATCTGTGTGAATGAGTGTGTGCCTACAAAGACTCACTGTACATTCCCAAACCAAAAGCCATGGATGGACCAGGAGGTACGTCGTCTGCTGAAGGCTTAGATCTGTGGCATTCAAATCCAACAACCCGGGCCTGTACCAGAAAACCAGGTATGATTTGCGGAGAGGTATTTCAAGGGCGAAGGAACAATTTCAAATGAGGTTAGAGGCGATATCAGATGCACGGCAACTCTGGCAGGGACTGCAAGACATTACTTCCTCCAAAGCAAAATGCAATTATATGAATGACAGCGATGCTGCACTACGAGATGAACTCCTACAGCTGTGAAGATCCCTGCTGCACCTGATGACCCTGTGATCTCTGTCTCAGAGGCCGATGTCAGACTGTCTTTAAAAAGAGTGAACCCTTGTAAGGCAGAAGGTCCCGATGCAGTACCGAGCAGCAATTATACCAGTGCCAAAGAAGAATAATGTGGCTGGTCTTAACAACTACTGCCCAGTAGCACTCACATGACAGTGATGAAATGCTTTGAAGGTTGGTCATGACTAGACTGAACTCCTGCTTCAGCAAGGACCTGGAGTCACTGCAATTTGCCTATCGCCACAATAGGTCAACGGCAGACGCAATCTCAATGGTTCTTCACGTGGCTTTGGATCTCCTAGACAACACAAACACCTATGTCAGTGTAACACTTACCCAAAAGGCTGGTATATGTCTAGGGGAAAAGGAGATCCAGCCACACACCAACCCACCTCCCGTACACGCAGGTGCTGTGAGAATCGAGTTTATGCCTCACGCCTGCCAACAGTATCAAACCCACAACAAATACCGTTATTAAATACACTTTATAGAATTTACTAACATTAACTAAAGAATATAATATACAATATATATATATATACAAGGAAAGAAAAAAACAAAAGGCGCCAACTTATCAAAGTTCAGTCAGTGTAGTGCACATCGTAGGAGCTCAATCAACGAATCATCTGACAGCCACGTTGTCACCCCTGGGACCACCCCGGTGGGCTTACGAGCCGTCCAGCGCCAGTCGCGCCCGTCCACCTTCCTCGTCCGTCTCTCCTCCCGACTCTCCTCACACCCCAAGCCCGCGCAACCCCTCCCCCAAGTTCCCAGCCTCACAAAACACAATAACGTTCCCCATTGATTAACAAATGAATACAATTACCATATCAGCCATTCTAAAGCGAAACAACGGCAAGAGAAACTTTTAACAGACAAAGAAGCATTCCTACTCGTAACAAACCAAAGAAGCCCTTTTTAGTAATATACACAGGACATTGTACATCAGGATGCTGTTCATCAACTATAGCTCAGCATTTAATACCATCATTCCCACAATCCCGATTGAGAAGTTGCAGAAACTGGGCTTCTATATCTCCCTCCGTAACTGGATCCTCGACTTCCTAACCGGAAGACCACAGTCTGTGTGGATTGGTGATAACATATCCTCTTCACTGACAATCAACACTGGCGCACCTCAGGGGTGTGTGCTTAGCCCACTGCTCTACTCTCTGTATACACATGACTGTGTGGCTAGGCATAGATCAAATACCATCTACAAATTTGCTGACAATACAAGCATTGTTGGTAGAATCTCAGGTGCTGACAAGAGGACGTACAGGAGTGAGATATGCCTACTAGTGGAGTGGTGCCACAGCAACAAACTGGCACTCAGCGTTAGTAAGACAAACGAGCTGATTGTGGACATCAAGAAGGGTAAGACGAAGGAACACATACCAATCCTCAAAGAGGGATCAGAAGTGGAGAGAGTGAGCAGTTTTAACTTTCTGGGTGTCAAGATATCTGAGAATCTAACCTGGTTCCAACATATTGATGTAGTCATAAAGAAGGCAAGACAGCAGCTATACTTTATTAGGAGTTTGAAGCGATTCGGCATGTCAAGAAATACGCTTATAAACTTCTATAGTTGTACAGTGGAGAGCATTCTGACATGCTGTATCACTGTCTGGTATGGAGGGGCTACTGCAAAGGACCAAAAGAAGCTGCAGAAGGTTATAAATCTAATCAGCTCCATCTTCGGCATTAGGCTACTAAGTACCCAGCTTATCTTTAGGAAGCGGTGTCTCAGAAAGGCAGCATCCATTATTAAAGGCCTCCAGCACCCAGGGCATGCCCTTTTTGCACTGTTACCATCAGGGAGGAGATACAGAAGCCTGAAGGCACACTCTCAGCGATTCAGGAACAGCTTCTTCCCCTCTGCCATCCAATTCCTAAATGGACGTAAAGCATTGGACACTACCTCACATTTTTAATTTACAGTATTTCTGTTTTTGCACATTCTTTAATAATCTATTCAATATATATAATTGATCTACTTGTTCATTTATTATTGTTTTATTTTATTTATTTTTTTCTCTCTCTGCAAGATTATGTATCGCATTGAACTGCTGCTGCTAAGTTAACAAATTTCATGTCACATGCCCGTGATAATAAACCTGATTCTGATTAAACAACACCCGATCCAGAATTGTTTTTTTCCCTCGTGGGCTCAATCACAAACTGCTCCAAAAAGCCATCTTGACAGCATTCTACAAATTGTTATTCTCCTTCATCTGGGATCCAGCACCAACTGCATGTTGAAATCCCCTGCTGCCCTTTTTACAAGCCTTTACTCTCTCCTATTGTAATTTCTATCCCACATCAGTGCTACTGGGCAAATAAGTGGCAGATGGAATACAGTGTGTAAGGTCATGTACTTTGGTAGGAGGAATAAAAGTGTAGACTATTTTCTAAATGGTGAGAAAATTCAGAAGTCAGAGGTGCATAGGGTCATCATGCAGAATTTCCTAAAAGTTAATATGCAGATTGAGTCGGTGGTGAGGAAGGCAATGACTTTCGAGTGGACTAGGATATAAAAGAAAGGATATAACGTTGAGGCTTTAGAAGGCACTGGTGAGGCCTCACCTGGAGTATTGTGAGCAGTTTTGGGTCCCTTATTTAGACTACAAGACATAGGAGTAGAATAAGACGATTTGGCCTGTCGAGCTTGCTCCACCATTTCACTGCTGATCCCACTTTCCTCTCAGTCCCAATCTCCTATCTTCCCTCCATTTCCCTTCATGCCCTAACCAATCAAGATCCATCATCCTCTGCTTTAAATATACATAAAGACATGGCCTCCACAGTTGCCTGTGGCAAAGAATTCCATAGATTCACCACTATCTGGCTAAAAATATTCCCTCTCATCTCCGTTTCAAAAGAACACCTCTCTATTATGAGGCTGTGTCCTCTGGTCTTAGACTCCCCCACCATAAGAAACAGCCTCTCCACATCCACTCTACCAAAGCCTTTCACCATTAGGCAAGTTTCAATGAGGACACCCTTCCTTCTGAATTCTAGTGAATACAGGCGTAGAGCCATCAAACTCTCTTCATATGACAAGCTATTCAATCTTGGAATCATTTTTATTAACCTCCTTTGAACCCTCTCTCGTTTCAGCACATCAGTTCTAAAACTGCTCACAATACCCCAGGTGAGGCCTCACCAATGCTTTATAAAGTCTCAACCTTACATCCTTGCTTTTATATTCTAGTCCTCTTGAAATGAATACTAACATCACATTTGCCTTCCTCACCACAGACTCAACCTGCAAATTAAACTTTGGGGAATCCTGCACAAGGACTCTTGAGTCTCTTTGCACATCAGTTTTTTGAATTTTCTCTCCATTTAGAAAATAGTCATCCCTTTCATTTCCTTTACCAAAATGAATGACAATACACTTCTCAATACTGTGTTCTAGCTGCCATTTATTTGCCCTTTCTCCTTCTGTAGCCTCTCTATTTCCTCAAAACTCCCTGCCCCTCCATCTATCTTCATATCATCTGCAAACTCCATTCCATCGTCTAAATCATTGACATATAACATAAAAAGAATTGGTCCCAACACAGACCCCTGTGGAAACCCACTAGTCACCAGCAGCCAACAAGAATGGGGTCCCTTTATTCTCACTCTTTGCCTCCTGCCAATCCTGTAATACCACGTGCTCATAGCTTGATAAGCAGCCTCATGATTGCCACTTTGTCAAAGGCCTTCTGAAAGTCCAAGTACACAACCTCAAGCAATTCTTCTTTGTCTTCCTACTGGCAATTTCTTCAAAGAATTCCAACAGAATTGTCAGGCAAGATTTTCTTTTGAGGAAACCATGCTGACTATGAGCTATTTTATCCTGTGCCTCCAAGTAACTTGAGACCTTAATAATCAACTCCAATATCTTCCCAACCACTGAGGTCAGACTAACTGGCCAAAATTTTCTTTTTCTGCCTTTCTCTCTTCTTGGAGTGACATTTGCAATGTTCTAGCCTTCTGGAACCA
The DNA here is from genome assembly GCF_048418815.1 of Hemitrygon akajei. NCBI lineage: Eukaryota > Metazoa > Chordata > Chondrichthyes > Myliobatiformes > Dasyatidae > Hemitrygon > Hemitrygon akajei. The sequence continues at coordinate 104,438,174 of NC_133127.1, forward strand.
TTCCAGAATTTAATGATGCTTTAAAGATCATTAATAATGCCTGCACCATCTCTTTCATAACTCTGGGCTGTACACCATCTGGTCCAGGTGACTTATCTACCTTCAGACCTTTCAGTTGTCCAAGAACCTTCTCTCTAGTACTCCTGTTTGAATACTGTTGGGGGGGGACAGCCTACCAGGGGGAAGCGACAGTGGCTGTACCTCTGGCACAGAGTCTGGCCCTGTGGCTCAGAAGGGTAGGGAAAGGAAGAGGAAGGCAGTAGTGATAGGGGACTCTATAGTTAGGAATTCAGACAGGCGATTCTGTGGACGCAGGAAAGAAACTCGGATGGTAGTTTGCCTCCCAGGTGCCAGGGTCCGGGATCTTTCTGATCGTATCCAAGATATCCTGCGGTGGGAGGGAGAACAGCCAGAGGTCGTGGTACATATTGGTACCAATGACATAGGTAGGAAAAGGGAAGAGGTCCTGAAAGAAGAATACAGGCAGTTAGGAACGAAGTTGAGTAGCAGGACTTCAAAGGTAGTAATCTCGAGATTACTGCCTGTGCCACGTGACAGTGAGAATTGGAATAGAATGAGGTGGAGGATAAATGCGTGGCTGAGGGAATGGAGCGGGGGCAGGGATTCAGATTTCTGGATCATTGGGACCTCTTTTGGGGCGGGTGTGACCTGTACAAAAAGGACGGGTTGCACTTGAATCCCAGGTGGACCAATATCCTGGCGGGCAGGTTTGATAGAGCCGTTGGGGAGGGTTTAAACTAGTTTGGCAGAGGGGTAGGAATCAGAATGTGAGTGCAGGGATTAAGGTAGAGGGACAAGGGCATGATGCTAAGAGTTCTGAGTTGATGAGGAAGGACAGGTAGGGGACGAAACATAATTGAAGCCAGTTAAAGAGGTTGAAATGTGTCTATTTCAATGCTAGGAGTATTAGGAACAAGGAGGATGAACTTGGGGCATGGATTAGTACGTGGAACTACGATGTTGTGGCCATTACTGAAACTTGGTTGGAGGAAGGGCAGGATTGGATGATTCAGGTCCCGGGGTTCAGGTGTTTTAAAAGGAATAGGATGGGAGGTAGAAAAGGGGGGGGGAGTGGCATTGCTGGTCAGGGATAGTATCACGGCTATAGAAAGGGAGGACGCTGCAGAAGGAGTGTCCACGGAGTCAGTCTGGGTGGAAATCAGAAATAGCAAGGGATCAATCACTGTGCTGGGAGTAGTCTATAGGCCCCCAAATAGTCCTCGGGACACCGAGCAGCAGATAAGTAGGCAGATTTTAGAATGGAGCAGGAAATACAGGGTAGTAGATATGGGTGATTTCAACTTCCCTCCTATTGACTGGTACCTCCTGAGTGCAAGGGGGATAGATGGGGCTGAATTTGTCAGGTGTGTTCAAGAGGGATTCCTGACACAGTATGTGGACCGGCCGATGAGAGGAGAGGCTATACTGGATCTAGTTCTGGGTAATGAACCTGGTCACGTAACAGACCTCTTGGTGGGGGAGCATTTTGGTGAGAGTGACCACAACTCCCTTAGCTTCAGCATAGCTATGGAAAGGGATAAAATCAGACGAAATGGTAAAGTGCTTAACTGGGGAAGGGCTAACTTTGAAGGGATGAGGTAGGAACTAGCGAGAGTAAATTGGAAACAGATGTTCAAAGGGGAAAGCACAGAAGTAATGTGGGAGAAGTTTAGGGACCATTTGAGCTGGGTTCAGGATAGGTTTGTCCCACTGAGGCAAGGAAAAAATGGTAGGAAAAGGGAACCGTGGCTGATGAAACACATGAGGCAATTTGTCAAGAGGGAAAAGGAAGCTTATGTTAGATATAAGAAGCAGGAAGTAGGAGGGGCTCATGAGAAATATAGGGTAGCCAGGAAGGAGCTATAGAAAGGACTTAGGAGAGCTCGAAGGGGGCATAAGAAGGCCTTGGCATGTAGGATTAAGGAGAACCCCAAGGCGTTCTATGCGTATGTGAAGAACAAGAGGATGACGAGTACAAAGATGGGACCTCTAAAGGATAAAGAGGGCAACATGTGCCTGGAGGCGGAGGAGGTACGGGAGGTCCTAAATGAATACTTTGCTTCAGTATTCACAAGTGAAAAGGATCTTGATCAGGGTGAGGTTGAAATGGAGCAGGCCTGTGTGCTGGACAATGTGGAGATTACGGAAGAAGTGCTGGATCTTCTTAAAAACATCAAGATTGATAAATCCCCAGGGCCGGATATGATACACCCCAGGTTGTTGTGAGAATTGAGAGAAGAGATCACTGGAGCATTAGCTATGATCTTTGAATCCTCTTTGGCTACAGGGGAAGTGACGGAGGACTGGAGAATGGCAAATGTAGTTCCCTTGTTTAAAAAAGGTAATAGGGAGGAACCTGGGAACTATAGTCCTGGGAGTCTTACGTCGGCGGTCTGCAAACTATTAGAAAAGATTCTTAAGGAATGGATCTACGAGCATTTGGAGAAGTACAGTCTACTCATGGATAGTCAACATGGCTTTGTGAAGGGAAGATTGTACCTCATGAGCCTGATTGAGTTTTCTGAAGAGGTAACAAAATAAATTGATGAGGGTAGGGCAGTGGATGTGGTCTACATGGACTTTAGCAAGGCATCTGACAAGGTCCCTCACGAGAGACTCATCCAGAAAGTCATGAGGCATGGGATAAGTGGAACCTTGGCTGTTTGGATAAAAAATTGGCTTAAAGGAAGAAAGCACAGGGTATTTGTGGAAGGAAAGTATTCTGCCTGGAGGTCGGTGACTAGTGGAGTGCCACAAGGATCTGTCCTGGGACCCCTGCTATTTGTGATTTTTATAAATGACCTGGATGTAGAGGCGAACAGATGGGTGAGTAAGTTTGCAGATGACACGAAGATTGGAGGAGTTGTGGATGGAGATGTAGGTTGTCGAAGGTTACTAGAGGATATAGACAGGCTGCAGAGTTGGGCAGAAAAATAGCAGATGGAGTTCAATCCGGACAAGTGTAAGGTGATGCATTTTGGAAGGACAAACCAGAAGACTGAGTACAGGATTAATAGTCAGTTACTTAAGAGTGTGGATGAACAAAGGGACCTTGGGGTTCAAATCCATACATTCCTCAAGGTCGCTGCGCAGGTTGATTGGGTAGTTAAGAATGGCCTATGGGATGCTAGGCTTCATTAACACGGGGGATTGAGTTCAAGAGTAGAGAGGTCATGTTGCAACTCTACAAATCTCTGGTGAGACAGCACTAAGTGTATTGTGTTCAATTCCACCTCATTATAGGAAGGATGTGGAAGCTATGGAGAGGGTGCAGAGGAGATTTACCAGGATGTTGCCTGGTTTGGAGAACAAGTCATATGAAGCAAGGTTAGCAGAGTTGGGACTTTTCTCTTTGGAGCCTAGAAGAATGAGAGGGGACTTGATAGAGGTCTACAAGATTATGAGAGGCATAGATAAGGTGGATTGTCAGTACCTGTTTCCCAGGGCACCAATAGCAAACACCAGAGGGCATATGTACAAAATTAAGGGAGGGAAGTTTTGGGGAGACATCAGGGGTAAGGTTTTTTACACAGAGGTTTATGAGTGCCTGGAATGACTTGCCAGGGATAGTGGTGGAGGCTAAAGCATTAGGGGTATTTAAGAGCCTCTTGGACAGGCACATAGATGAAAGAAAAATAAAGGGTTATGGGGTAATGTGGGTTTAGTACTTTTTTTTTAAGGATTATATGGGTCGGCACAACATGGAGGGCTGAAGGGCCTATACTGTGATGTAATGTTCTATGGTAATTTTACACACTTCATGACCCCTGATCTCTGAAACTTCCAACATACTGCTAGTGTCTTCCACAGTGAAGTCTGATGCAAAATACTTATTCAGTTTATCCACCATTTCATTGTCCCTCATTACTACTTCTCCAGCATCAATTTCCAGTGGTCCAATATCCATTCTCACCTCTCTTTTTATGCTTTATGTATCTGAAGAATGTTTTGGTATCCTCTTTAATATTATTGGCTAGTATTCCACCTTTACCTTCTTAATGACTATTTTTACTGCCTTCTGTTGGTTTATAAAAGCTTCCCAATCCTCTATCTTCCCACTAAATTTTGCTCTGTTATATGCCCTCTCTTAGCTTTTACGTTAGCTTTGACTTCCCTTGTTAGTCATGGTTGTGTCATCTTGCCTTTAGAATACTTCTTCCTCTTTGGAATGTATAATTTCCTGTTCCTTCTGAATTGCTTCCACAAATTCCAGCCTTTGCTGCTCTGCCAATGTTCTTTTCCAATCAATTCTGGCCAACTCCTCTCTCACTATACCTTAAAGTTCTCTTATCAATTCTGGTTCATTGCACAATATTCAATCCAGAATAACTGATTCTCTGGTAGGCTCAATCATGAGCTGCTCTGCAAAGCCATCTCGTAAGCACTCTAGAATTTCCCCCTTTTGGAATCCAACACGAACATGATTTTCCCCAATCTACCTGCATATTGAAATCACCCATGACTATTGTAACATGTGCTTTTGGCATGCATTTTTGATCTCCCATTGTAATTTGTAGGCTGCATCTTTACAATTGTTTGGGAGTCTGGACAACTTCAATCAGGGTCTATCTATCCTTGTAGTTCCTTAGCTCTATCCACAATAATTCAACACCTTCTGACCCTATGTCACCTCTTTCTAATTATTTGATTTCATCTTTACCAACAGAGCAATGTCAACCCTCTGCCTTTCTGCCTATCCTTTTGATACAATGTGTATCCTTGGACATTAAGCTCCCTGCTATAATCTTCTTCCAGCCAAGATTCAACAATGCCTACAACATCATACCTGCCAATTTGCAGCTATGCTGCAAGATCATCTACCTTATTTGGAGTATTGTGTACAGATGTGTACAGTTCTGGTCACCAAATTATAGGAAAGATGTCAACAAAATAGAGAGAGTACAGAGGAGATTTACTGGAATGTTACCTGAGTTTCAGCACCTAAGCTACAGAGAAAGGTTGAACAAGTTAGGTCTTCTATTCTTTGGAGCGTAGAAGGTTGAGGGGGGACTTGATAGAGGTATTTAAAATTATGAGGGGGATAGATAGAGTTGACATGGATAGGCTTTTTCCATTGAGAGTAGGGGAGATTCAAACAAGAGGACATGAGTTGAGAGTTAAAGAGCGAAAGTTTAAGGGGAACTTCTTTACTCAGAGAGTGGTAGCTGTGTGGAACGAGCTTCCAGTAGAAGTGGTAGAGGCAGGTTCAATATTGTCATTTAAAAAAAAATTGGATAGGTATACGGACAGGAAAGGAATGGAGGGTTATGGGCTGAGTGCAGGTCGGTGGGACTAGGTGAGAGTAAGCGTTCGGCACAGACTAGAAGGGCCGAGATGGTCTGTTTCCGTGCTGTAATTATAGTCAATAGACAATAGGTGCAGAAGTAGACCATTCGGCCCTTCGAGCCTGCACCGCCATTTTGAGATCATGGCTGATCAATTCCTATCAATACCCGGTTCCTGCCTTGTCCCCATATCCCTTGATTCCCCTATCCATAAGATACCTATCTAGCTCCTTCTTGAAAGCATCCAGAGAATTGGCCTCCACTACCTTCCGAGGCAGTGCATTCCAGACCCCCACAACTCTCTGGGAGAAGAAGTTTTTCCTTAACTCTGTCCTAAATGACCTACCCCTTATTCTCAAACCATGCCCTCTGGTACTGGACTCTCCCAGCATCTGGAACATATTTCCTGCCTTTATCTTGTCCAATCCCTTAATAATCATATATGTTGCAATCAGATCCCCTCTCAATCTCCTTAATTCCAGCGTGTACAAGCCCAGTCTCTCTAACCTCTCTGCGCAAGACAGTCCAGACATCCCAGGAATTAACCTCGTGAATCTACGCTGCACTTCCTCTACAGCCAGGATGTCCTTCCTTAACCCTGGAGACCAAAACTGTACACAATACTCCAGGTGTGGTCTCACCAGGGCTCTGTACAAATGCAAGAGGATTTCCTTGCTCTTGTACTCAATTCCCTTTGTAATAAAGGCCAACATTCCATTAGCCTTCTTCACTGCCTGCTGCACTTGCTCATTCACCTTCAGTGACTGATGAACAAGGACTCCGAGATCTCTTTGTATTACTCCCTTACCCAACTCTACACCATTCAGATAATAATCTGCCTTCCTGTTCTTACTCCCAAAGTGGATAACCTCACACTTATTCACATTAAACGCCATCTGCCAAGATTCTGCCCACTCACCCAGCCTATCCAAGTCACCCTGAATTCTCCTAACATCCTCATCACATGTCACACTGCCACCCAGCTTCATATCATCAGCAAATTTGCTGATGTTATTTTCTATGCCTTCATCCAAATCGTTAACGTAAATGGTAAACAGCTGTGGTCCCAATACCGAGCCCTGTGGCACCCCACTAGTCACCACCTGCCATTCCGAGAAACACCCATTCACCGCTACCCTTTGCCTTCTATCTGCCAACCAGTTTTCTATCCATGTCAATGCCTTCCCCCCGATGCCCTGAGCTTTGATTTTACCCACCAATCTTCTATGTGGGACCTTATCAAATGCCTTCTGAAAATCGAGGTACACTACATCCACTGGATCTCCCCCGTCTAACTTCCTGGTTACATCCTCGAAAAACTCCAACAGATTAGTCAAGCATGATTTACCCTTGGTTATAATTGTTATATGTGTTATGAGTGATGAACAGACCTGATGGACAATGGGGTAAAGAGTTAACCATCCCCTCCTGAGAACCACAAACTATTACTGTTGTTATGTTGACCATGAGAAAGAGACGAAAAACAGGCAAGAACATCTGCGACAGATAAGAGAGAGGGGGAAATCGCTGATTAACCGTATTGTGACTCCTTTTTGAATTATTTACTGTTTCGCTGCAAGGACAATAGTTTGCTCATAAACATTCCTCAGTGGACTGAAGGAGTGGCCTTATTTGATGGACACAGTCATTCAGGAATGATGGATAGCTGCGTCCCCGTGAGTAGGGATAAAAGACAGGTCTGGAGAGACACCCTCCACACACGCCAGTGGACACTGATTGAATGTTGGAACCCACAAGAAAGGTGGGGGCTTCGAAGACCAAACCAGGAGGTTGGTCATTAAGGCTATCAGTGTAAAAGCAGGGCCGGTGGGGACTTGTGTGTGTGTCCACTCATGCCAGAGTGACGAGTCCACCACAGAAGAACTGTCTAGCAGAAGGACGGAGAGGTCATAACTGAATGACCACACCGATAAGACGGATTAAGAAAGCAAAGGAAGGTTTGCCTGACTGTAGCTGTTACATCTCGCTTGCTCTCTCTCTCTCTCCAACGATTACAATACAACAACCATAACTACATCAGCACTCATGAACTGAATTGAACTTTATACTTTTCTATGATAATTTATTTGCCCCTAGACATCGATAGAGCTTGTTTATTATTGCTTATTATTATTATTCCTACACTTTTAGGTTTATTACTGCCAACTTGTTTTAGATAGATAGATAGATAGATACTTTATTCATCCCCATGGGGAAATTCAACATTTTTTCCAATGTCCCATACACTTGTTGTAGCAAAACTAATTACATACAATACTTAACTCAGTAAAAATATGATATACATCTAAATCACTCTCTCAAAAAGCATTAATAATAGCTTTTAAAAAGTTCTTAAGTAGTTTACTTAAATACATTAAATACAATCAACCCCGGCACTTTAACATATCTTACTCCTGGCGGTTGAATTGTAAAGCCTAATGGCATTGGGGAGTATTGACCTCTTCATCCTGTCTGAGGAGCATTGCATCGATAGCAACCTGTCGCTGAAACTGCTTCTCTGTCTCTGGATGGTGCTATGTAGAGGATGTTCAGGGTTTTCCATAATTGACCGTAGCCTACTCAGCGCCCTTCGCTCAGCTACCGATGTTATACTCTCCAGTACTTTGCCCACGACAGAGCCCGCCTTCCTTACCAGCTTATTAAGACGTGAGGCGTCCCTCTTCTTAATGCTGCCTCCCCAACACGCCACCACAAAGAAGAGGGCGCTCTCCACAACTGACCTACAGAACATCTTCAGCATCTCACTACAGACATTGAATGACGCCAACCTTCTAAGGAAGTACAGTCGACTCTGTGCCTTCCTGCACAAGGCATCTGTGTTGGCAGTCCAGTCTAGCTTCTCGTCTAACTGTACTCCCAGATACTTGTAGGTCTTAACCTGCTCCACACATTCTCCATTAATGATGATTTATATGTATATTTGCATTATTGATATGGTTTTGCTTATTTTTATTAATAAACACCTTTAGTTTGGTACCACCAGACTCCAACGGATTCTTCTTTCTCTGCTGGTTAAACACCCAGTTACAGGGTACGTAACATATGGTTACATGGTTATTGCATAAACTGCACGTATTCAAACATTATACCTTCAGTCTGTATTCACCCTTTCCAATTTTGTGTGCCTTTTACGTTGCAACTTATCCTGTTGACTGCAATTTTGCCCTATCAACAGCCTCTCTTCACTGAACATTGCCTCTGTTTGTAAACCAGCTAGTTCATCTTCAGCATTATTATCCGCCTTTCCTATGATACATCTTGCATTGAAATATAGACAGCTCAGGACACCGGTCACAACATGCTCAACCTTTTGATTCATGACTTCATCTGCGGCCTTGCCAACATCTGCCTCTACAATCTCTTCACTAACTGTTCTCACAATCTGGTTCCCATCCCCCTGCAACTCTAGCTTAAACGCTACTGTGCAGCATTAACAAACCTTCCCGCTAGGATATTAGTCCCCCTCGAGTTCAGGTGCAAGCACGGAATAGCCCCAACCATCTGAGCTGCACCATCCAGTAACCCCTGATTTAATCCTTGCCTAATCACAAGACAATTTACCTACCAACTGGTACGTCTTTCAACTGTGGGAGGAAACTGGAGCACCCAGAGGAAACCCATCCGGTCACAGAGAATGCACACACTACAGGCAGCTACACGAATTGAATCCACATTGCTGGACTGTAAAACATTGGCTAACTACTATGCTCCTTATCCAAGAAAGGATGTGCTGACACTGAAGAGGGTTCAAAGGAGGCTCATAAAAATGATTCTGGGATTGAAACGCTTATCATTTGAAGAGCATTTGATGATTTGGGCCTGCACTCACTGGAATTTAGAAGAATGGGGGGAGCTCTCACTGAAACCTATGGAAAGATCTAGACAGCGGCTGTTTCATATGGTTGGGGAGTCTAAGACCGGACGACACCATTTCAGAATAGAACAACGTCTATTTACAATCAAGATGAGGAGGAATTTCTTTAGCTAGAGAGTGGGGAATCTATGGAATTCATTGTCAAATTTGCTGTGGATGCCAAATCATTGGGTATACTTAAGACTGAGGATGACAGATTCTAGATTAGTTACCAGAGAAGGCAGGAGATTGGGGCTGAGGAAGAAAATGGATCAGACATGATGAGAAGGCATAACAGACTCAATAGGCCAAATGGCCTATCTTATACTGTTCTCCTTTGCTTGCTTTCTTTCTAGTCATTTTCCTCCATGCTGCCTGAGCTGCTCTGTGTGTGTGTGTGTGTGAACCTGTATCTTGCGGAGGCTTGTCATTCCAACAGATTTACATGCATCCAAAGCTTCTATGAAAAAGATCCTTTCTCAAATTTATGTATATAACAGAACTCCTTAAATATAAAATGAAATGCTCTAGCTCGCAGCATATTGTGATCTGTGACACTAACCATGACACTGCCTTTCATAGTTAAGGCATGAGTTGTCTGATTGCTGTAGAATTTTCAGTGTCTCATTGATGACTGCCTAGAACACCTGAGTGTGCTTTGAGAGGCCAAAGCAAACATGGCTTCTCTGAAACTCTCTGAAGATGAGGTCTTAGCAAGTGCTTCCTGGACAAGATAATGTTACTGACACTATATTAGTGGCACATGCAAAGGTACTCCTGTGATACCCCCATTCAAACATTGCAGGTACCCACTAAATGAATGAGATCATTTGGTCAAAAATAATGTTAGCTTCAGCAAACTCTGAGAAGTTTGTGAAGTGTTAATTTCACTATATGAGCAGCAGAATAGCGGTTGCACAGAAACAGATTACAATTATTGAACCAAATTACTCACTTATTTCTTCTACAACTTCTGGATCACATTCTTTGTATTTTTCCAATTCTACTTTCAACTGATTCCTTTCTTGTTGAAGTTCTTCCAATTCTTTTGATAAAGCTTCACGATTTTCCTGTTGTTAAAATGATTAAATAATACATGCAGATTATTTCAATTCTATTGTTACAAAACCTGTTATAAGTCCAGGATTTCCTTGGGGATTTTTTCCATCTCAAACCACCTTCAAGCAAACACTGGATGTGATACAACTAGAAGCAGCACAGTCAAAAATATTGAACTCACTAGATCTTTATTGTGACTAATGATGCAGATGTTTTAATGATTGTATGCAAAGTTATTTAGTGCACTGCAAATTATTAAAGGCATCCCAACTAAAATTGCCTTTTCATCACTAATAAAACTGCCATAAAATATCCCCTCCTATTCCTTCCCATGACTCCAATCTCTTCCCCACCCAATATTTATATCACGTATGAGTGGCGTCTACAGTCACAAGTAAATGTAGATTTGGAGATCTGGAGTTTCTGAGGGCCAGATTTCTCATAAACAACATTGTTTCACAGAGATGACAATCCATTACTAAAAAGAAATAAAGAAATAGAATTGGTATAGCTTATCTCTATGGAAATAGAAAACAATTGGATAAAAGACATTTATAGACATGGTAGTGTAGCAGTTAGTTCAAACATTAACTGTGCTATCTGTAAGAACCCCAATGCTGTCTGCAAGGAGAAGGTACATTCTCCTCGTGAACGCAAAGGTTTCCACCAGGTGCTGTGGTACCAGATGTATGGTTAAGGTTCGTCAATAGCGAGCATGCCAGAAGCATGGCTCAGCATAGTCCTCACTGATCTGGTTTAACACAAATGACACATTTTATGGTATGTTTTGATGTATATGTAACAAAAAAGCTAATCTTTATCTTTAAAATTCAGAAGAATGATAGATACTGAAACTCTAAAACCAAAAAATGCTGGGAACATCTGTGGGATAAAAATAATTAACTTTTTTGTTTTAAGACTCCTTGCCTGAACTAAGAGCAAGCGAGCATAAAGTTTTAAATTGCAAAACGAGTGGGGGATGCAGAGATAGACAAGATCAACAGTTTATTCTCATCTAGCTATCCTCCTTCCCCTCTCAGTACCTTTTCATTCTGGCATCTTCCCCTTCCTTTCCACTCCTGAAGAAGGGTCTTGGCCCAAATCATCGACTATTTATTAATTTCCATTGATGCTGCATGACTGCCTGAGTTCCTGCAGCATCTTGTGTGTGTTGCTTTGCATTTATTCTCATTGCAGCCTTAGCATTACCTTTGGGATCTACACGGTACCCAAACTGACCCACACCCTAACTACAAAATAACACTGAAATTCTCTCTTTTCTTCGAGAAAACCCCTTGAATCTGAAACACTAACCCGTTTCTCTTTCATTAGGTGCTGCCCAATCTGCTGATTGTTCCCAGCACTTTATTTTCATTTATAAAATTTTAATGAACATTCAATCAGACTTTTTGCTTTGTATTGTACTGCATCAAGGACATCCAGACATCCAGTAATTCGAAGCAAGAAGGCTGTAAGTAAACTGCAGATTTTTCGGAGCGAAGGGAGGGTTTTTTTACTACTCGGGTTAAAGAGTGGTGAGACTGCGCAGGTGCATGACGTCAGCCAGTAGAGCTCGAAAGGTTTTAACACAAGGCAGCCATATCCAGCAGACAGCATCAGAGTGGGCAGCAGAGTGGTAGGGCTTTGGGTAGGGAAGGGGAAGGAAGTAGTGATAGGGGACTCTATAGTTAGAGGGTCAGACAGGCGATTCTGTGGACGCAGGAAAGAAACTCCGATGGTAGTTTGGCTCCCAGGTGCCAGGGTCCCGGATGTTTTGGATCGCGCCCAAGATATCCTGCGGTGGGAGGGAGAACAGCCAGAGGTCGTGGTACATATTGATAACAATGACATAGGTAGGAAAAGGGGTTCTGAAAAGAGACTACAGGGAGTTAGGAAGGAAGTTGAGAAACAGGACCGCAAAGGTAGTAACCTTGGGATTACTGCCTGTGCCACGCAACTGTGAGTATAGGAATAGGATGAGGTGGAGGATAAATGCGTGGCTGAGGGATTGGAGCAGGGGGCAGGGATTCAGATTTCTGGATCATTGGGACCTCTTTTGGGGCAGGTGTGACCTGTACAAAAAGGACGGGTTGCACTTGAATCCAGGGGAACCAATATACTGGCAGGGAGGTTTGCTAAAGGTACTGGGGAGAGTTTAAACTAGAATTCTTGGGGGGTGGGAACTGAACTGAAGAGACTGGGGAAGAGGAGGTTAGCTCACAGATAGAGAAAGCTTGTAGACAGTGCAAGAGGGAGGGATAGGCAGGTGACAGAGAAGGGACGTGCTCAGACTGAAAGCCTTGAGATGTGCCTATTTTAATGCAAGGAGTGTTGTGAACAAAGCGGATGAGCTTAGAGCGTGGAGCAGTACTTGGAGATAGATAGATAGATAGATAGATAGATAGATAGATAGATAGATAGATAGATAGATACTTTATTCATCCCCATGGGGAAATTCAACTTTTTTTTCCAACGTCCCATACACTTGTTGTAGCAAAACTAATTACATACAATACTTAACTCAGTAAAGAATATGATATGCATCTAAATCACTATCTCAAAAAGCATTAATAATAGCTTTTAAAAAGTTCTTAAGTAGTTTACTTAAATACATTAAATACAATCAACCCCGGCACTTTAACATATCTTACTCCTGGCGGTTGAATTGTAAAGCCTAATGGCATTGGGGAGTATTGACCTCTTCATCCTGTCTGAGGAGCATTGCATCAATAGTAACCTGTCGCTGAAACTGCTTCTGTCTCTGGATGGTGCTATGTAGAGGATGTTCAGAGTTATCCATAATTGACCGTAGCCTACTCAGCGCCCTTCGCTCAGCTACCGATGTTAAACTCTCCAGTACTTTGCCCACGACAGAGCCCGCCTTCCTTACCAGCTTATTAAGACGTGAGGCGTCCCTCTTCTTAATGCTTCCTCCCCAACATGCCACCACAAAGAAGAGGGCGCTCTCCACAACTGACCTATAGAACATCTTCAGCATCTCACTACAGACATTGAATGACGCCAACCTTCTTAGGAAGTACAGTCGACTCTGTGCCTTCCTGCACAAGGCATCTGTGTTGGCAGTCCAGTCTAGCTTCTCGTCTAACTGTACTCCCAGATACTTGTAGATATGATGTGGTGGCCATTACAGAGACTTGGATGGCTCAGGGGCAGGAATGGTTTCTTCAAGTGCCAGGCTTTAAATGTTTCAGAAAGGACAGTGAGGGAGGCAAAAGAGGTGGGGGTGTGGCACTGTTGATCAGAGACAGTGTCACACTGCAGAAAAAGTGGACACCACAGAGGGATTGTCTATGGAATCTCTGTGGGTGGAGGTTAGGAACAGGAAGGGGTCAATAATTGGGTTTTTTTTATAGGCCGTCCAATAGTAACAGGGATATCAAGGAGCAGATAGGGAAACAGATCCTGGAAAGATGTACTAATAACAGAGTTGGCGTGATGGGAGATTTCAATTTCCCAAATATCGACTGGCATCTCCCTAGAGCAAAGAGTTTGATGGGGTGGAGTTTGTTAGGTATGTTCAGGAAGGTTTCTTGACACGATATGTAGATAAGCCTACAAGAGGAAAGGCTGATCTTGATTTGGTATTTGGAAACGAACCTATTCAGGTGTCAGATCTCTCAGTGGGAAAATGTTTAGAACATAGAACATAGAATAGTACAGCACATTACAGGCCCTTTGGCCGATATGTTGTGCTGACTCTCAAACCCTGCCTCCCATATAACCCCCCACCTTAAATTCCTCCATATACCTGTCTAGTAGTCTCTTAAACTTCACTAGTGTACCTGTTTCCACCACTGACTCAGGCAGTGCATTCCACGCACCAACCACTCTCTGCGTGAAAAACCTTCCCCTAATATCCCCCTTGAACTTCTCTCCCCTTACCTTAAAGCCATGTCCTCTTGTACTGAGCAGTGGTGCCCTGGGGAAGAGGCGCTGGCTGTCCACTCTGTCAATTCCTCTTAATATTTTGTACACCTTTATCATGTCTCCTCTCATCCTCCTTCTCTCCAAAGAGTAAAGCCCTAGCTCCCTTAATCTCTGATCATAATCCATACTCTCTCAACCAGACAGCATCCTGGTAAATCTCCTCTGTACCCTTTCCAATGCTTCCACATCCTTCCTATACTGAGGCAACCAGAACTGGACACAGTACTCCAAGTGTGGCCTAACAAGAGTTTTATAGAGCTGCATCATTACATCGCGTCTCTTAAACTCTATCCCTCGACTTATGAAAGCTAACACCCCATAAGCTTTCTTAACTACCCTATCTCCCTGTGAGGCAACTTTCAGGGATCTGTGGACATGCACCCCCAGATCCCTCTGCTCCTCCACACTACCAAGTATCCTGCCATTTACTTTGTACTCTGCCTTGGAGTTTGTCCTTCCAAAGTGTACCACTTCACACTTCTCCGGGTTGAACTCCACCTGCCACTTCTCAGCCCACTTCTGCATCCTATCAATGTCTCTCTGTAATATTCGACAATCCTCTACACTATCTACAACACCACCAGCCTTTGTGTCATCTGCAAACTTGCCAACCCACCCTTCTACCCCCACATCCAGGTCGTTAATAAAAATCACAAAAAGTAGAGGTCCTAGAACAGATCCTTGTGGGACACCACTAGTCACAACCCTCCAATCTGAATGTACTCCCTCCACCACAATCCTCTGCCTTCTGCAGGTAAGCCAATTCTGAATCCACCTGGCCAAACTTCCCTGGATCCCATGCCTTCTGACTTTCTGAATAAGCCTACCGTGTGGAACCTTGTCAAATGCCTTACTAAAATTCATGTAGATCACATCCACTGCACTACCTTCATCTATATGCCTGGTCACCTCCTCAAAGAACTCTATCAGGCTTGTTAGGCACAATCTGCCCTTCACAAAGCCATGCTGACTTTCCCTGATCAGACCATGACTCTCTGAATGTCCATAGGTCCAATCTCTAAGAACCTTTTCCAACAGCTTTCCCACCACAGACGTAAGGCTCACTGGTCTATAATTAGCTGGACTATCCCTACTACCCTTTTTGAAAAAAGGGACAACATTCGCCTCCCTCCAATCCTCCGGTACCATTCCCGTGGACAACGAGGACATAAAAATCCTAGCCAGAGGTTCAGCAATCTCTTCCCTTGCCTCATGGAGCAGCCTGGGGAATATTCCGTCAGGCCCCGGGGACTTATCCGTCCTAGTGTACTTCAACAACTCCAAAACCTCCTCTCCCTTAACATCAACATGCTCCAGAACATCAACCTCACTCATATTGTCCTCACCGTCATCAAGTTCCCTCTCAGTGGTGAATACTGAAGAAAAGTATTCATTGAGGACCTCGCTCACTTCCACAGCCTCCAGGCACATCTTCCCACTTTTGTCTCTAATCGGTCCTACCTTCACTCCTGTCATCTTTTTGTTCTTCACATAATTGAAGAATGTCTTGGGGTTTTCCTTTACCCTACTTGCCAAGGCCTTCTCATGCCCCCTTCTTGCTCTTCTCAGCCCCTTCTTAAGCTCCTTTCTTGCTACCCTATATTCCTCAATAGACCCATCTGATCCTTGCTTCCTAAACCTCATGTATGCTGCCTTCTTCCACCTGACTAGATTTTCCACTTCACTTGTCACCCATGGTTCCTTCACCCTACCATTCTTTATTTTCCTCACCAGGACAAATTAATCCCTAGCATTCTGCAAGAGATCCCTAAACATCAACCACATGTCCATAGTACAATTCCCTGCAAAAACATCATCCCAATTCACTCCTGCAAGTTCTAGCCTTATAGCGCTTTCCCCCCCTCGGACTGTCACCCAACGACCTGCTTCCTGCAGCCTAGGTGTGACTACCTCCCTGTAGCTCTCATCTATGACTGCATCATTCTCCCTTATGAGATAGTAATCATAATTCTATCTTCTTTACAATCGCATTGGAGAGAGATAGGAACAGACAAGTTAGACAAGTGTTTAATTGGAGAAAGGGGATTTATGAGGCTATCAGGCAGAAAATTGGAGGCTTAAATTGGAAACAGATGCTCTCAGTGAAAAGTACGCAAGAAATGTGGCAAATATACCCTCTCAGAAATCCCATTATGATAGTAACTTCCCTGTTTGCTGGAGAAATTATGGAAATCAAAATGCAAATCATTATCATATTTTTTGGGACTGCCCTGTTATCAAAAAGTATTGGAGGGGGATACACAATGCTCTACGAGACATCTTTAAATGTGTTGAAAACAGATAAGTATTTAGTGAACCTATTGTTGGTGGCTGGTTAAAAGACTCTTAGTAGGAAATGGTTATCACAGGAGAGCCCAACTTTAAATACGTCGATGGAAATTACAATGGACATTTACAAAATGGAGAAGATAACAGCGTCTGTTAATCATAAGCTGGAACAATTTGATTCATACTGGGAAAAATGGTTTAACTACATAATGCCTCATAGGCCTGATTTTATTCTCACAAAACAATGAATCTGTTGTAAAAAAGAAAGATCACTCCCTACTTGTACATATTTCTTTCCTTTTGTTAGTTTTTTTTCTTTCCACTCTTTTCTATAAATGTATACCTCTGATAAAAACTTTGTGGAGATTTGTGATATATATATGATATATATGTACAATGTCTGAAATACATCTTATGGAAATGTTTGTTTGATGATGAACTTCAATAAAAACATAAATTACAAAAAGAAATGTGGCAAATATTAAGGGGATATTTGGGCAGAGCTCCGTATAGGTACATTCCAATGAGACAGGGAAGTACCGTGGTGTACAAAGGCTGTGATATATCTAGTCAAGAAGAAAAGAAAAGCTTACAAAAAGTTCAGAGAGCTAGGTAACGTTAGAGATCTAGAAGGTTATAAGGCTTATGGGAAGGAGCTTAAGAAGGAAATTAAGAGAGCCAGAAGGGGCCATGAGAAGGCCTTGGCAGGCAGAATTAAGGAAAAACACAAGGCATTCTACAAGTATGTGAAGAGCAAGAGGATAAGACTTGCTAAAAGGACACAAAGGTTGGAGGTGTTGTGGATAGTGTGGAGGGCTGTCAGAGGTTACTGCAGGACATTGATAGGTTGCAAAACTGAGCTGAGAAGTGGCAGATGGAGTTCAATCCACATAAGTGTGAAGTGGTTAATTTTGGTACGTCAAATATGACGGCAGAATATAGTATTAATGGTAAGACTCTTGGCAGTGTGGAGGATCAGAGGGATCTTGGGGTCCAGGTCCATAGGACGCTCAAAGCAGCTGCGCAGGTTGACTCTGTGGTTACGAAGGCATATGGTGTATTGGCCTTCATCAATCATGGAAATGAATTTAGGAGCCGAGAGGTAATGTTGCAACTATACAGGACCCTGGTCAGACCCCACTTGGAATACTGTGCTCAGTTCAGGTCTCATCACTACAGGAAGGATGTGGAAGCCAAAGAAAGGGTGCAGAGGAGATTTACAAGGATGTTGCCTGGATTGGGGAGCATGCCTTATGAGAATAGGTTAAGTGAACTCGGCCTTTTCTCCTTGGAGCGAAGCAGGATGAGAGGTGACCTGATAGAGGTGCATAAGATGATGAGAGGCACTGATCATGTGGATAGTCAGAGGCTTTTTCCCAGGGCTGAAATGGTTGCCACGAGAGGACCCAGGTTTAAGGTGCTGGGGAGTAGGTACAGAGGAGATCTCAGGGGTAAGTTTTTTACTCACAGAGTGGTGAGTGCATGGAATGGGCTACCATCTACGGTGGTGGAGGTGGATATGATAGGGTCTTTTAAGAGGCTTTTAGATAGGTACATGGAGCTTAGTAAAATAGAGGGCTATCGGTAAGCCTCGTAATTTCTAAGGTGGGGATGTGTTCAGCACAACTTTGTGGGCCAAAGGGCCTGTAATGTGCTGTAGGTTTTCTACATTTCTACGTTTCTAATGAATCACAAAGGAAAATCTATTTCTGCTCCAAGTAGAACAGCTATATAATGAATACAAGAAAAAAATAGTAATGATTATTACTAATAGTAATAGGGCATATGAAAATACAAGAGCTACAGTCAAGAGGGAAATTCAGATTGGCAAAAGGCAAGTTGAGAAGATATTGCTGATAATGCAAAGATTGACCCAAGAGAATTTTTCAATACTTCAATAGTATAAGAAATGTCACAGAGGAAGTTTAGTATATTAGGAATAATAGTGGGTGTTAAAACATGCAGAGGAGACAGCAGTTTCTCTTAACTCATATTTTGTGAAGATGTTAGCAATATGCCTGAAAGTGTAGAGAAAAATAAGGTTCTTTTAAGTGACTTTGAGATCTTTGAAAGTGAGGTCCTGCTTCAGCTGAAAAGGTGGAAGGAAAATGTCCATAACCAGTCAACATATATCCAAGGATACTTAGAGAGGGCTGTGATTATACTGTATACAAAAACCCCTACCATGTTATTTACAAGTCAGTGAAGGATGGGAAATGGGCTAACGTTGTCCCAGTATATAAGGGTGATAACACTGTCTCTGGTAATGATAGACCAGTAAGCCAGACGTGTATCACAGACAAGATAATGGAAACAATAAAAAAAATGAGATGGACAAGCAGCTGATAAGAACAGGCACATTAGCAGAAAACCAGCATGGGTTCAGAAAGGGGAAATTGTATTTTACTTGTTACGTACCCGTGAGTATCGGAGAATCCCTCCCTGTGACACAGGTCAGTTCGTGGTTTAATTCATCAGTGACTCCGTTCTGCTGCTGTATTTGATTTTATGAAGCAGTTTCGTTTTAAAAGTGGAGTTTTAATTTCTATTGTAAGAATCGTTGTGCCGGCAGTTCTGAAAGTCGCTGCCAGTTAAAGTCCAGTCGGAGAGTGAAGATTTATCGAAGTTCAGAAAACCCAAAAGATCGAGAAAAGTTGGTGCTGTCGGTGGTGAAACAGGTTCGACCTTATTTAATCTTCGTACAAGGAATTAGTAACCTGTATCCAAGATAGCTCCTGCATTCTGAAAGCAGAAAGAGCTGGATGCAGTGTTTCGCCAAGGAAAGGTCAGTGCCTTTAAGCTGTTTTATTTCCTTCATCATAAATCCTTCGGGCAAGGCATACTTTGGCTGGGAGCAGCAGTAACGTCATGAAAGAGAATTTATTACTTCAAGGAAAGTCTCTCCTAACTGACTGTAAATCATTTTGGACTTTTTGCAATACTACTTTAAAGAACTGAGTTCGCATTTCTCGCCTTAAGAACTGTTTGAGCTGCCGTATAGCAGCCGACTTCCTGTTAAGTTAATCGTTTGTTTACTTTTGGGTTTTTTTTTAAAGCAGTGTTTAATAAATGTTTTATTTGTTATAAAAAACCTGTCTCAATTATATATTAATTGTTGCTGGATCGTAACATACTAATATGCTAGAGTTCTATGCAGAGGCAAGTAAAATTTGTAACAATAGAATGGCTGATGTCATTTACTTAGACTTTCAGAAGGCTTTTGACAAGGTACCACACGAGAGGTTAATAATCAAATTGCAGAAGGTAAGGATTCAAGGCAAGGTGTGTGATTGGGTGTAGAATTCACTCAGAAACAGAAAACAATGAGTTATGCTGAGAGGATCATTTTCATTCAAGGAGGAAGTTAGTGTATTAAGAATAATTGCAGTGTATTAAATTATGTAGAGGACATATCGGATACTCTCATATTTTGCTAAATATTCACCTGCGAAGATGTTAGCAATATGCCAATATACAAAAATAAGGCTGCTTTAAGTGACTTAGATATCTTAGAAAGAGAGGTCCTACTTCATCTGAAAAAATTGAAAGTTAATAAATCTCCAGGGCCAGTCAACACCCAAGGGTACTTAGAGGTCTGGGATTGTACTGTATATACAAACCCCTAACATGTATTTTTCAAAAGTCAGTGACTAGTCAGTGATTACAGGAAAGTTACTGCCACGTTAGAGCATTTGCTGATTGGTAGAAGGCGGCAAGTCAGAATAAAAGGATCCTTTTCTGGTTGATTGCCAGTGACTAGTGGTGTTCTGCTGGGATCGGTATTGGGAGCACTTCTTTTTATGCTGTACTTCAATGATTTAGATGATAGGATAGATGGCTTTGTTGCCAAGTTTGCAAGTCTAATACCAAGCAAGTGTAAAGGAAACAGGTAGGCTGCAGAAGGTCTTAAAGACAGAGAATGGAGAATGGACGAGAAAGTGGCAAATGTAATACAATGTTGGAAAATACATGGCCATGCACTTTGGTAGTAGAACTAAATGTGCAAACTATTTTCTAAATGGGGAGAAAATCCAAAAATCTAAGATGCAAAGGGACTTGGGAGATCTTGTGCAGAACACCCTAAAACTTGCAGGTGGAGTCGGTGTTGAGGAAGGCAAATGTGGTGTTGTCATTCATTTTAAGAGGAACTGTTGAGGCCTCACTTTGAGTATTGTGAATAGCTTTAGGCTCCTCATCTGAGAAAAGATGTGCTGGCACTGGAGAGGTTTCAGAAGTTTACATGGATGATTCTGGGAATGAAAGGGTTATAATACAAGGAACATTTGATAGCTCTGGGTCTGTACTCCCTGGAATTTAGAAAGATGAAGGGGATCTCACTGGAATTTTCAAATGTTGGAAGGCCTAGACAAGGTAGATGTAGAAGGACATTTCCTATAGTGAGGGAGTTTAGGAAAAGAGAGCACAGCCTGAGGATAGAGGGGTGTCCATTTAAAACAGAGATGTGGAGAAGTTTCTTTAGCCAGAAGGTGGTAAATTTGTGGAATTAATTCTGTGTCTTAGCTTGGAGAAAATTAGAAGTCGAACCTTTGAACCTTTATTTGATTTTGAGAAGAGATGGGCTCATTTGCTTGTTATTATCATTTCAATTAACTGATAGATTTCCTCCATGATCTAAATGTAAATTTTTTTGATATATCTTTTTTTCTTGTTGGTGGTTTGATGTTTACTTTTAGAAGCTATTTGCATGACGCATGGCTCCGGGTTGTACCTCCAATGGGTTTCTTTTATTTTCCTCACTTTTTTTGCTTAGTAAGTTTTTTTATTCACAAAAATTTTTAATCTTTAAGATAATTTCTTCTTTTTTGAGGCATTGTAAGTGTTGTTACTTCAATGTACTTGTGCTATGTTTGAATAATAATAATAAATACATTTGAAAAAAATTAATTACTACGGACAGCTGTGGAGGCCAGATCGTTGGGTGCATTTAAGGTAGAGCTTGATAGGTTCTTGATTGGCCACGGCATCAAAGGTTACTGGGAGAGGGCCGGAAAGTGGGGCTGAGGAGGGGGAATAAAAAGGATCGGCCATGATTGAATGGCAGAGCAGATGCAGTGGGCCAGATGGCCTAATACTGCTCCTATGTCTGATGGACTGGTGAAATCCCTAAGGATTGGAAACAGGCTAACTCCTGGTATCTAAGTAGGGTGACCGCACTGACCCTGGTAACTATAACAAGTAAGCTTACCGGGTATCGCAAGTAAGATAATGGAAACAATAATAAAGAGGAAGAGGAAAAAACAGTTGATAAGAACAGGCACATTAGCAAAAAGCCAGCATGGGTTCAGAAAGGTGAAATCATGTTTTTCTAATATGTGGAGTTCCATGAAGAACCAACTAAAATTTATAGAACATACAATAGTACAGCACAGAACAGGTCCTTCGGCCCACAATGTTGTGCCAACACTTTTACCCTGCCTCCCGTATAACCCCCCACCTTAAATTCCTTCAGATACCTGTCTAGCAGTCTCTTTAATTTCACTAGTGTATCTGCCTCCACCACTGACTCAGGCAGTGCATTCCACGCACTAACCACTCTCTGAGTGAAAAACCTAATATCCCCCTTGAACTTCCCACCCCTCACCTTAAAGCCATGACCTCTTGTATTGAGCAATGGTGCCCTGGGGAAGAGGCGCTGGCTGTCCACTCTATCTATTCCTCTTAATATCTTGTATACCTCTATCACGTCTCCTCTCATCCTCCTTCTCTCCAAAGAGTAAAGCCCTAGCTCCCTCAATCTCTGTTCATAATCCATACTCTCTAAACCAGGCAGCATCCTGGTAAATCTCTTCTGTACCCTTACCAAATGCTTCCACATCTTTCCTATAGTGAGGCGATCAGAACGGGACACTGTACTCCAAGTGTGGCCTAACCAGAGTTTTATAGAGCTGCATCATTACCTCACGATTCTTAAACTCTATCCCTCGACTTATGAAAGCTAACATCCCATAAGCTTTCCTAACTACCCTATCTACCTGTGAGGCAACTTTCAGGAATCTGTGGACATGCACCACCAGATCCCTCTGCTCCTCCACACTATCAAGTATCCTGCCATTTACTTTGTACTCTGCCTTGGACTTTGTCCTTCCAAAGTGTACCACCTCACACTTCTCGAGGTTGAACTCCATCTGCCACTTCTTAGCCCACTTCTGCATCCTATCAATATCATGCTGCAATCTTCCGACAATCCTCTACACTATCCACAACATCACCAAACCTTGTGTCGTCTGCAAACTTGCCATCCCACCCTTCTACCCCAACATCCAGGTCGTTAATAGAAATCACGAAAAGTGGAGGTCCCAGAACAGATCCTTGTGGGACACTACTAGTTACAACCCTCCAATCTGAATGTACTCCCTCTACCATGACCATTGGCTTTCTGCAGGCAAGCCAATTCTGAATCCACCTGGATCCCATGCCTTCTGACTTTCTGAATAACCCTACCGTGTGGAACCTTGTCAAATGCCTTACTAAAATCCATGTAGATCACATCCACTGCACTACCTTCATCTATATGCCGAAGAGAAGTATTCATTGAGGACCTCGCTCACTTCCACAGCCTCCAGGCACATCTTCCCACCTTTACCTCTAATTGGTCCTACCTTCACTCCCGTCATCCTTTTGTTCTTCACATAATTGAAGAATGCCTTGGGGTTTTCCTTTACCCTACTCGCCAAGGCCTTCTCATGCCCCCTTCTTGCTCTCCTCACCCCTTCTTAAGCTCCTTTCTTGTTACCCTACATTCCTCAATAGACTCATCTGATCCTTGCTTCCTAAACCTCATGTATGCTGCCTTCTTCCACCTGACTAGATTTTCCACCTCACTTGTCACCCATGGTTCCTTCACCCTACCATTCTTTATCTTCCTCACCGGAACAAATTTATCCCTAACATCCTGCAAAAAACATCGTCCACATGGCCATAGTACATTTCCCTGCAAAAACATCATCCCAATTCACTCCTGCAAGTTCTAGCCTTATAGCCTCATAATTTGCTCTTCCCCAATTCAAAATTTCCCTGTCCTCACTGATTCTATCCTTTTCCATGATAATGCTAAAGGCCAGTGAGCGGTGGTCACTGTCCCCCAGATGCTCACCCACAGAGAGATCTGTGAAATGACCCAGTTCGTTACCTAATACTAGATCTAGTATGGCATTCCCCCTAGTCGGCCTGTCAACATACTGTGACAGGAATTCATCTTGGACACACTTAACAAACTCTGCCCCATTGAACCATTGGAACTAATCAGGAGCCAATCAATATTAGGGAAGTTAAAGTCACCCATGATAACAACCCTGTTATTTTTGCACCTTTCCAAAATCTGCCTCCCAATCTGCTCCTCGGTATCTCTGCTGCTATCAGGGGGCCTACAGAATACCCCCAGTGGAGTAACTGCTCTCTTCCTGTTCCTGACTTCCACCCATACTGACTCAAAAGATGATCCTGCTACATTACCCACCCTTTCTGCAGCTGTAATAGTATTCCTGACCAGTAATGCCACCCCTCCTTCCCTTTCCCCCCCTCTCTATCCCTTTTAAAGCACTGAAATCCAGGAATATTGAGAATGCATTCCTGCCCTGGTGCCAGCCAAGTCTCTGTAATGGCCACTACATCATAATTCCATGTATGTATCCAAGCTCTCAGTTCATCACCTTTGTTCCTGATGCTTCTTGCATTGAAGTTCACACACTTTAGCCCTTCTATCTTACTACCTTTATACCCTTTATTCTGCTCCTCTTTCCTCAAAGCCCCTCTATACGTTAGATCTGGCTTTACTCCATGCACTTCTTTCACTGCTGTATTGCTCTGGGTCCCATCCCCCTTGCAAATTAGTTTAAACCCTCCTGAACCATGCTAGCAAACCTACCAGCAAGGATATTGCTCCCCCTCGAGTTCAGGTGCAACCCATCCAATCTGTACAGGTCCCACCTTCCCCAGAAGAGAAACCAATCATCCAAAAATCTAAAACTCTGTGCCCTGCACCAACTCCTCAGCCATGCATTCAACTGCCATCTCCTCCAATTCTTAACATGACTATCACGTAGTACTGGCAGCGATCCTGAGAACGCCACCCTTGAGGTCCTGTTCTTCAGCCTTCTGCCTAGTTCCCGAAACTCACACTTCAGGACCCCATCCCTCTTCCTGCCTATGTCGTTGGTACCAACGTGTATCACAACTTCTGCAAAACACATAAAATGCTGCTGGAACACAGCAGACCAGGCAGCATCTATAAGAAGAAGCACTGTCGACATTTCGGGCTGAGACCCTTCGTCAGGACTAACAGAAAGATAGTAGAGATTTGAAAGTAGGAGGGGGAGGGGAAAATGTGAAATGATAGGAGAAGACCGGAGGGGGTGGGGTGAAGCTGAGAGCCAGAAAGGTGATTGGCAAAAGGGATACAGAGCTGGAGAAGGGAAAGGATCATGGGACGGGAGGCCTAGAGAGAAAGAAAGGGGGAGGGGAGCACCAGAGGGAGATGGAGAACAGGCAGAGTGATGGGCAGAAAGAGAGAAAGAAAAAAAAGGAGGGGGGAGAAAAACTAAATATATCAGGGATGGGGTAAGAAGGGGACCCCATCCCTGATATATTTAGTTTTTCCCCCCCCTCCCTAGGCCTCCCGTCCCATGATCCTTTCCCTTCTCCAGCTCCGTATCCCTTTTGCCAATCACCTTTCCGGCTCTCAGCTTCACCCTACCCCCTCCGGGTCTTTTATCATTTTGCATTTTCCCCTCCCCCTCCTACTTTCAAATTTCTTACTATCTTTCCTTTCAGTTAGTCCTGACGAACGGTCTCGGCCCGAAACGTTGACAGTGCTTCTCCTTATAGATGCTGCCTGGCCTGCTGTGTTCCACCAGCATTTTGTGTGTGTTGCTTGAATTTCCAGCATCTGCAGATTTCCTCGTGTATCACAACTTCTGGTTGTTTTCCCTCTTGTACCAGGATGTCATGCACCCGGTCAGAGACATCCAGGACCCTGGTACCTGGGAGGTAACAAACTATGCGGGTGTCCTTCTCACGTCCACAAAATCTCCTGTCTGCTCCCCTGACTACAGAGTCCCCAATGATGACAGCTCTGCTCTTCTCCATCCCACATTTCTACACCACAGGGTCAGGCTCAGAGCCGGAGGCCCTGCCACCATGGCTCACCCCTGGTCGGTCATCCCCACCAACAGTATCTATGATGGTATACTTATTATTCAGGGGAATGGCTACAGGGGTGCTCTGCACTACCTGCCTACTCACCTTTGCTTTCCCTCTTACACTGTCACCCAACAACCTGCTTCTGGCAGCCTAGGTGTGACTACCTCCCTGTAGCTCTCATCTACGACTGCCTCATTCTCCCTTGAGTCGAAAGTCATCCAGCTGCTGCTCCAGATTCCTTACATGGTCTTCTGTATGGCCTAGCTGCATGCACTTCTGGCAGATGTGACTCTGCGAGAGAGGAGAGTTCCCCAAGACTGCCACATCTCACATGAGAGGCACATCACCATCTCAGGAGACATTGTAAAGCCCAACTGGGAGCAAGCTCGCTATCTGCCTCTTCTCGTTGAAGCTTCAAGTCAAAGCCTCAAAGCTCCATTCCTTCACTGGCCCACTCACTCCTATTATCATAATGTTATGATAACAATAGAGAGGTTGATATCATTACTTGGACTTTCAGAAGGCTTTTGACAAGTTACCCACAGGAGATTAATAATCAAATTACAGGAGGTAGGGATTCAGGTTTAGGTGTGCAAATGCGGGCAGAATTGGCTCAAAAACAGAAAACAGTGAGTTATGGTATGGGGATCATTTTCACCCCTAGAAGATGTTAAAAAGGGGATTCCGCAGTGATCAGTTTTGGGGCCACTGCTGTTTTAAATTTACATTAATGATTTGGATAAGAACATAAGTAAACTAGTAAAGTTTGCAGATGACTCAAAATTAGGGATGGGCTGATGACATTCAGGCACCAGAATCAATACAATTAGATCTAAACAAAATCCAGATGTGGGCAGATAACATTTAACATAAATAAATGTAAAATATTACATATAGGAAGTAGAAATATTCGATACAAATATGCAGTGGGAGGTATTGAGTTAGAAAGTGCACTATATGAGAAGGATTTGGGCATCCTGGTAGATATCACTATCAACATCTAGACAAAGCATAGAAGCGATTAGGAAGGCTAAAAGAATGTTGGGCTATACAATGCATTCAGTGGAATTTCAAGTCTAGAGACGTTCTCTTTAAGCTGTATAATGCACTTGTGAGGCCATACCTTGAATACTGTATACAATTCTAGTTGCCATATTGTGTGAGGGAGGTGAAGGCACTGGAGAGAGTTCAGAGAAAGGCAACTAGACTCATTCCAGGTCTGCAGGCTATGAGCTATGAAGACAAATTAAATCTTCTTCACCTAAGCAGATGTAGAATAAGAGAAGACATAATAGGAGTATTCAAAAATCATTAAGATATAAGTAAGGTGGATGCCAGCTGCTACTTCAAAATTAATCCATCAATGAGGACACAGGGCCTTAGATGGAGACTGGTTAAAGGGAGATTTCAGACTAACATCAGGAAGCATTTCTTTATATAACGAGTTGTGGAGACATGCAACAAACTATCTAGTTGTGTAGTTGAGAGTAGTATTTTAGAGACTTTCAAATATAAACTTGATAGTTATTTCACACACTATGTGACTAGGAATTTGGCAAGCTTTGTCGGCTGAACTTGTCAAAAACTTTCTCTGAACCACACCTGGGGCACACTAGAGAAGATGGCCAAGGAGCAACAGAGATGCAGGACCTTCATCGCTGCCCTAAACACCAACGGCGTAACGGGCGGTAAGAAACTGTACCTCCCTCAATCGCAGGACTCTGCAGAGCATGGTGAGGACAGCCCAGCGCATCTGTAGTTGTGAACTTCCCATGATTCAGGATATTTACAAGGACAGGTGTGTAAAATGGGTCCAAAGGATCACTGGGCCATCCCAACCACAATCTATTCCAGCTGATACCATCTGGGAAGCAGTACCACAGCATAAAAGCCAGGACCAACAGCCTCCAGAACAGCTTCTTCCACCAGGCCATCAGACTGATGAACTCACGCTGACTTGAGTGTACTCTATATTAACCATATAACCATATAACAATCACAGCACGGAAACAGGCCATTCCGGCCCTCCTAGTCCGTGCCGAACTCTTAATGTCACCTAGTCCCACCTACCCGCACTCAGCCCATAACCCTCCACTCCTAGTATTTATCATAGTATTTATTATAAATTACTATGATTGCACATTGCACATTTAAATGGAGATGTAACATAAAGATTTTTACTTCTCATGTATGTGAAAGATGTAAGAAACAAAGTCAATTCAATTCAACCCACACACACAAAATGCTGGAGGAACTCGACAGGCCAGGCAGCATTTACGGAAGTACAGTCTATGTATTGGGCCAAGACACTTTGGCAGGACTGGAGAAAAAAAGATGAGGAGTAGATTTAAAAGGTGGGGGAGGGGAGAGAAGCACAAAGTCATAGATGAAACTGGAGGGGGAGGGATAAAGTAAATAGCTGGGAAGTTGATTGGTAAAAGAGATACAGAGCTGGAGAGGGGGGAATCTAATAGATGAGGATAGAAGGCCATAGATGAAAGAAAAGAGGGGGAGGAGCACCAGAGGGAAGTGATGGGCAGGCAATGAGATAAAGTGACAGACAGTGACTGATGAACTAGAGGGAGGGGGGGCATTATAGGAAATTCAAAAAATTAATGTTCATGGCATCAGGTTAGAGCATATATGTCAAAATCAAGGCCCGCGGTGGAATTATCTTTGGCCCGCGAGATAATGTCTAATTACTATTAAAGCTGGCCCCAGTAATCGAAGCGCCTATGGTGTATGATATGGCTAATGCTGAGTTTATTCAGGTACCAGGTTTTCAGGGTTTTTAGTGTTTATTCGGCAGTCTTGCTCAGCAGTCTTCTTCATAAGAAACGGAATTTGTAAAGTGAAACACTTTGTAGTTATAGCAGAGACTGAGACACATGAGAGCAGGCTGAAAAAACAGAGGCAACGAAAGCTGCGTTCGCACGCGTCCGACTGATCCGGCCCGCATGAAGCTGCATTTTGCTCAATCCGGCCCGTGACCTAAAATGAGTTTGACACCCCTGGGTTAGAGCCTACCTAGATGAAATACGAGGTATTGTTCCTCCAATCTGAGAGTGGCCTCATCGTGACAGTAAAGGAGGCCATGGATTGACATATCAGAGTGTGAATGGGAAGTGGCCACTGGGAGATCCTGCTTTTTTTGGCAGTCAGAGCATAGGTGCTTGATGAAACAATCTCCCAATCTACATTGGTCAACCAGAAAAGGCTCCCTTTATTTCCACTCACTCCCTCCTGCCTGTCAGCCATTCCTCTATCCATGCCAGTATCTTTCCCGTAACACCATAGGATTTTTATCTTGTTTGGCGCCTTATCAAATACCTTCTGAAAATCCAAGTAAATGACAACTATTACCTCTCCTTTGCCCGCCCTGCTTCCAATAATTTTCCCACCATTGATGTCAGACTCAACAGCTTATAATTTCCTGGTTTATGTTTAGAGCCTTTCTTAAACAGTGGAACAACGTTGGCTATCCTCCAATCCACAGTTACCTCTCCAGTCGCAAAGGATGCTTTAAATATCTCTGCTAGGGCTTCACAATTTCTGCACTTGCCACCCAGTGTCTGAGGGAACACCTTACTAGGTCCTGGGGATTTTGCCTCAGAACAAAAAACACCTCCTCCTCTGTAATCTGTATAGGGTCCATGAAATTGATGCCTCCTTGCCTCACTTCTATAGACTCCGTGCCCATCTCCTGAGTAAATACTGATGCAAAACAGCTCTCCCATCTCTTTTGGCTCCACACATGGCAAGGTAACCTACATTGCAGTATTCGCAAATTTGACTGCCAGGTACAGAACCTGTCCAACCCATGCTTCTTGTACAGATCACTTCTACCTCATAAAATAATGGTTTAAAAATCAGAATCCCTCCCCTTGCACCAATTTTTCAGTCAGATATTCATTCCTACCATTCCATTTTACTGGAACATATCTGCCTTATATGCTGTGCAGTTTTTCTTTAAATGACCTCCATATGTCAGCTGTGGACTTGCCCAAAAACAGTTGTTCCTTGTTAACCCTCCATAGTTCCTGCTTAATAGTCTCAAAATTTACTCTTGGTCCAATTTAATACTCTCCTACAAGGTCCACACTTAATCTGCAGGTGCTGGAAGTGTTGAGCAACGTACACAAAATGCTGGAGAAGCACAGCATGTCCGGCAGTATTTATGGAAGTGAATAAACAGTCGATGTTTTGGACTGAGACTCCCTTCATCAGAGCTGGGCAGGAAGGGGAAGAAGTCAGAATATGAATGTGGTTGGAGGGGGAGGAGTACAAGCTGGCAGGTGATAGGTGAAACCAGTTTAGGGGGGAATCTGAGTTAGGGAGGGGGAATAAAATAAGAAGCTGGGAGGTGATAAGTGGTAGAGGTGAAGGGCTGAAGAAGTAATTAAGTCTTACCTTCTTACTCTGCCTTCTGCCCCTTTCCTTCCCGGTCCTGATGAAGGGTTTCAAGCCAAATCACTGATCATTTCCCCCCTCTACAGAAGCATCTGACTTGCTGAGTTCCTCCAGCATTTTGTGTGTATTGCCCATACTTACCCTTATCTACAGCCATCTTAAAACTTAAGGAGTTGTGATCACTGTTCCCTAACCATTTTCCATTTGAAAAATCAGTCACCTGGTCAGATTCAATACCCAACAGGTGCAGTACTGTCCTCCTGCTTGTTGGCTATCTCCATATCTACCCTAACATATACTGCCCCATCTAAACCTCTACACAAAGGAGGTCCCAGTCTTTAATATAGAAGTTGAAATCACTTACTACAACTACCCTCTTATTTTTAACACCTTCTCCTGATTTGTCTTCATAACTGTTTCTCAATGACCCAGTACATATTGGGGGGGGGGGTCAGGGGCTCAATGTCCCAGTACATATTGGGGGGGTCAGGGGTTCAATGTCCCAGTACATATTGGGGGGGTCAGGGGTTCAATGTCCCAGTACATATTGGGGGGGGGTCAGGGGCTCAATGTCCCAGTACATATTGGGGGGGTCAGGGGTTCAATGTCCCAGTACATATTAAGGGGGTCAGGGGTTCAATGTCCCAGTACATATTGGGGGGGTCAGGGGTTCAATGTCCCAGTACATATTGGGGTTGCGGTCAGGGGCTCAATGTCCCAGTACATATTGGGGGGGGTCAGGGGTTCAATGTCCCAGTACATATTGGGGGGGTCAGGGGCTCAATGTCCCAGTACATATTGGGGGGGTCAGGGGTTCAATGTCCCAGTACATATTGGGGGGGGTCAGGGTTTCAATGTCCCAGTACATATTGGGGGGGGTCAGGGGTTCAATGTCCCAGTACATATTGGGGGTGCGGTCAGGGGTTCAATGTCCCAGTACATATTGGGGGTGCGGTCAGGGGCTCAATGTCCCAGTACATATTGGGGGTTCAGGGGTTGGGTCAATGATAAAGTCTCAGAATGATTGCAACTTACCCATTTTTGAGTTCTATCCACATAAATTCAGTGGATAAGCCATCCATGACGTCCTCTGAGTGCAAGTGGTCCCACCCTCTCCCCACTAACTGACCTATTTTAATGTACAAATAAAATGCCTTGAGTTTCTCTTTATTCCTACTTGCCTAAGAGTTATCATGACCCCTTTTGACCCTCCTAATTCCTGTCTGAGTACTTTCCTGAAAAACAGAGAGTATTGAATTGGGCATCACACTAGCGTACTGGCTAACTCGATGTGATTACATCTCGGGGATAGTCTGAAAATCAATTCTGTCGTCCTCTGTAAGGAATCTCTGTCTGTTCTCCCCAAGGAATACATGGGTCTTCCCCGGGTGCTCCGGTTTCCTCCCACTGTCCAAAGACATTCCAGGTAGGTTAATTGGTCACCATAACATTGCCCTGTGACTAGGTTAGGGTTAAGTCAGGGTTGTTGGGGGTTGCTGAGGTGGTGCTGCTCCAAGGGCTGGAAGGGCCTATTCCATGCTGTATCTCTAAATAAAATAAATTATTAGCACTTTTGACCTAACAGACACATAGAAGTGCCAACAGGATAGAGAGGGAGTATAGTGATAGTGAACTTGGATACATTACCCCATGAGTGTATGGGGTGTCCAGGGAGGGGTAGCACCTCTGATTATGTTATGTCCATTCTGGGGCAGCTCACTCACCTTTGGCTGCTAACAGACACTCACTTCTCATTTGTGGCTCCAAGTAGTTGTTTGACTGTGACAGCAGCCACACCCGCTTCAACAGGCAGGATAAACAAGGTGAGGACACCTGGTGGGTCTCATATCCTGATGAAATAGGGACATGCCTAACATGCAAAATGCTGGAGAAACACAGACTGGGCAGGTGTGATCCAACAGCCAGGAAGTCAGTTCTGTGCTACTTCGTAGAGCGAAGGGTAAGATAAAGCACAGAAGTCATGGTCATCCACTGCAACCAAGGAAGACCCCAGTTGTGACAACTACTCGTACCACCAGACCCTGACTTCCAAGGTCAAGAGAGTAGAACTGCCCCAGTGCAAGTTTTTCCACTTTAAAAACTCTTCCACACAGGTTTCTTGATTGTCGTATACGATGGGACAACCAATCACCCCATGAAATGACACAACATAGATCTGTAGCTTTGGTTCCTTGCAATATAGGCTATCAATATCATGCAAGTCACTCACATTGTTGCCATTGATGCCACAATTCTCCAGCCTCCATACCCTTCTCCCAAGTGAATACCAAGGAGTAACATAAATTTAGGATTTAGCTCCACACATCAGTTGCCGCTCTGGTCTTTGACAGAACTTACTGTATTTCTTCCTCAGCCATTCATATGAGAAACATGGTAATAATGAAACAATCATAACTGCTTTCCCTGGCAAGCTAGTCAGTACTACAAATTACGATCCAAATATTTGTCTGATAATTTGCTTTTAAGGCAAAACTCATATATAAGATGCATGTTTCCTCTGACAGAGAATAAAAATTATCTATTCTGTATCAATTGTGCCAAGCTAAATATTAAAATTGGTATTAATTTAATTTTTGCCTTTATAAACTTTAAGTTC
Organism: Hemitrygon akajei; assembly: GCF_048418815.1. Classification (NCBI taxonomy): domain Eukaryota; kingdom Metazoa; phylum Chordata; class Chondrichthyes; order Myliobatiformes; family Dasyatidae; genus Hemitrygon; species Hemitrygon akajei. The sequence continues at coordinate 104,470,836 of NC_133127.1, forward strand.
CATACAAAACTTCTTACTGTATTCTGACGTCCTACTTTGGCTTTCTCAATACATAGATGCAAACTTTGTTTCCTCTCAGTTCCTTCAAAGAGCTGGAAAGAAAAAAAAGAGAAAATCACCAAATTTGTGAAGTATGTTTATTTACAAATATGATTAAGTTTTAAGGAGAAATAACTTTGACTGCACCATAATGCAATGTCCCAAAACAGAGACAATGTAGATTGAGCCAATGGAGAGAATATTCGGCACGTGCCTGCCTGGATTCGATGTACTGTTGAGTAGAACCAGTATCACAAATACAGTTCCTCCAGTATTTTGCATGTGAACCACTCGCAGCTACTATGATGAAGCTAGGATTTACTCTAGTCTGAGCAAGGACCTGGACCTGCTGCATTTTGCCCACTGCCACAAGTCAACAGCAGATACATCTCATTGGCTCTCCACCTGTCTTTGGTCTACCTGGACAACAGCAATACTTATGTACAGCTGTTGTTTATCAATTACAGCTCAAATTTTAACACTATCTTTCCCTCAGTACTTATTAATAGGCTTTAAAACCGGGGTCTACAACTGGTTCCTTGACTTCCTCATCGTGAGATCACAATCAGTGCAGTTAGTAACATCTGTTAATGTTAATAACAGATCATGCTGTAACCAACATAGGCACACCTCCTATTATGCGTACTTAGCCCACTGCTGTACTCTCAATAAACTCATGACTGTGTGGCTAGGCACAGCTCAAACACCATCTATAAATTCGCCAATTACACCACTGTTGCAGGCAGAATCTCAGATAACAAGGAGTTGTACAGGAATGCCATAGATCGGCTGTTTGAGTGTTGTCACAACAACTTTACACTCAATGTCATCAAGGCCAAGGAACTGATTGCAGACTTCAGAAAGGAGAAGTCAGGAGAACACACATCAGTGCTTATTAAGGGATCACCAGTGGCAAAGGTGAACAGCATCGAGTTCCTGAGCATCAACATCTCAGCGGATCTATCTTGCCCAAAATATTGATGCAATCATGAAGACACACACTCAACATTTTAGTAACAGCTTCTTCCCTTCTGCTATCAGATTTGTGAATGTTCTACGAATATATGAACACTACCTCACTATTCCTCTTTTGCACTGTTTATTTCTTGTTGTAACTTATAGTAATTGTTTATGTCTTGCACTATACTGCCGCAACAAAGCAACATTTTTCACGACATTTATCAGTGATAATAAACCTGATTCTGATTATGAATAGTACAGCACAGCACTGGCCCTTTGTCCCATAGTGTTGTGCCAAACTAAATAACTGAAATGTCTTAACTAAACTAATTCCTCTGCCTCTATAAATGCCCATATCCCTCCATTCTCTGCACATTCATGTGACTATCCAAGAACTTTCTAAAGGATCAAAAATTCACTTTATTGTCTAAGTATGCATGTACAATACAACTATGATATTTGTCTTCTCTAGATAGCCATTAAATACAAGAAGACCATAGCTGTTGATGAAAAACAAGACATCAACTCCCCCACCCTGGTACAATAACGAAAAGAAACAAAACTCATGGACAACAAAATCCCCCTCCTTCACAGAAAAAAAAGGCGACAATAACAGCTCCCGACCCCCTCGCCTGCAGAAAAAAAGAGACAATAACAATCTCCGACCCCTTCACTCGCAGAAAAGAATAGTGATAAATGTTCCTCTCAAAATTGCCTTCACTACCTCCTTTAGCAAGGCACTCCAGGCACCACTGCAGTGTGTAAAAACACATGGCCTGCACATCTCCTTTGATCTTTGTCCCTTTCGCTTTAAATATCTAATCTTGTTGTTTTAGATATTTGAGGAAAGGTAACAGCTGTCTACTCTATCTATACCTCTCATAACCTTATAGACTTCTATCAGGTGTCCCCTCAGCCTTCGCTGCTCCAGAGCAAACAACCCAAGTTTGTTCAGCCTCAAATAACACATGCCCAGCAATCCAGGCAGCATCCTGATTAAACTCTTCTGCATCTTCCTGTAATGAGGCAACCTGTTAGTACTGGTCAGCACCTGTTTCCCAGGGCACCAATAGCAAACACCAGAGGGCATATGTACAAAGTTAAGGGAGGGAAGTTTAGGGGAGACATCAGGGGTAAATTTTTTACACAGAGGGTTGTGAGTGCCTGGAATGACTTGCCAGGGATGGTGGTGGAGGCTAAAACATTAGGGGTATTTAAGAGCCTCTTGGACGGGCACATGGATGAAAGAAAAACGGAAGGTTATGGGGTAGTGTGGGTTTAGTACTTTTTTTTAAGGATTATATGGGTCGCCACAACATGGAGGGCTGAAGGGCCTGTACTGTGCTGTAGTGTTCTATGGTTCTATGGAATGCAATACTCTGTTTGTGGCCTAACCAGGGTTTTATAAAGCTGCAATTATTTGTTTTATCCGTTTCTACCCATCACCCACCAGTCACTGTCTCCCAATTCCACCTATTCTCTTCCACGACCTGGTTCCATTTGACCATCATCCTATTGTTACCATACCCTCTCTCATCCCACTTTCTCACCTCTATATACTGATTATCTCCCCTCTACATCTCAATCTTAATGTTGTATCTTTACTCAAGATCTCGACTATCCTCTGCCTCCACAGAAACTGCATGACCAGTTATTAAGTTTGTTTTTACTGCATATTAATGGTTTTACTAGAAATGTCAAACAAAAATGTCAAAGATAATTCCTTCTTTCTCAGCCCTTTACTTCTTCTGCCTATCACTTCTTACTTCATCCCCCTTCATTCCTCATCTGGTTTCATCAACCACTTGCCAGCTTGCACTCCTTCCCTTTTACCCACTTTCTTAGTCTGGCTTCTGCCCCCTTCCTTTCCAGTCCTGAAGAAGGATCCCAGCCAACGTCAATTGTCAAGATGAATTCATGCACGCTGAGGTAATTGCGGGAAACAAAAGTCAATACATTGGAAAATCTAAAAGGATATATAAAGTACAGGAGTTAAATTAGGGAAATAAGAATGCATTGAAAAATACCAAGGAAAATCAAAAAATCAAAGATCTTTTATGAGTACAAAAGAGTAAGCTACTCCTTGCTCAGCCCATTTCTATCTACTGTCCAAGATTCATAAGAATTGTCCAGGCAGACCAATTGTTTTAATCTGCTCTTGCCCTGTTGAAATTATTCACTCCCTCCCTTCTTCTATTACATGCATGTTATTTCTGATGGCATTTTGACTGCTTTCAGTTTCCCAATCCTACAATCTCCCTTATCCGTATGATTTGAGTGTCCTTTGTTTGTTCCTTGAACAGTCTAAGATTCCCCTCCACTAATGCATAATTTTGCCTGGCTAAACTCACACTTAGAAAGCAGCCACAGTGTTATACAGCACAGACAGACGCTGTTCAGCCCTATGTGTTCACAACTCCTTCAAATTTACCCACTGGCTCCAGAGGAAATGTGTAGCTATGTTAACTACTGGGTCCAAGCTATGTCTACCTCTCTGTGGGATGTGTGAAACGCTCCAGACCCACTCAGGAGATCTCCAATTATTTTCTCAGTACATCAACAACTGCATTGGTACTGTTCCCTATACTCAAAAATTGTAATAATTTTCCTGTCAATTTCTTTCTTGATTTCACCTTCACATTCTCAATCTTTAAATTCTCTCTTCCATTTCTGGAATTTTTGGTCTCTATCTTAGAGGGCAAATAAGTGACAAATATTCAATTCAAGGCCACGGATTCCCATAGCTACCTCAACTACACTTTCTTCTACTTTGCATCTCATTCCATTTTTTCAGGTTCTCCATCTCTGTTGTAGAGTACTGTCCAGACGCAGGAGAAATGTTCCCGTGCAGGTCTGGTAAAGAGCTTTAAAAAGTAAGTCCCATAAAAGAGGGGTACCATCTAGCAGAGCAGTCATCGTCAGAGTGGTAAGGCTTTGGCTCAATGGGGCTTCAGTGAGAACAGGTGGAGGCAAGTTCATTCTTTATTTCTTTTTTCTTATCTAACTCTTGAGAGAATAGGGGGTACTTCTGCTGAGCAGGTGTTCTCTTCTGGGTGACAGATGTGCGATATCTGGGAGATCACCACCCTCCCCAATGGCCAAATCTGTACCAGGTACATCGAGCAGCAGCTCCTTAGAGACTGAGTTAGGGAACTGCAGTTGCAGCTCGATGACCTTCGGCTTGTTAGGGAAAGTGAGGCAGTGATAGACTGGAGCTACAGGGAGGTGTCACCTCAAGGCTACATGAAACAGATATATGGGTCACCGTCAGGAGAGGGAAGGAAGAATGTTAGATAGTGGAGAGCACCACTGTGGCTGAACCCCTCAACAATAACCACTCCACTGTTGGGGGAGGGGGGACCTTCCTGGTAAGTAAGAGCGGCTGTGCCTCTGACACTGAGTCTGGCCCTGTGACTTAGAAAGGCAGAGACTAGAGGATGGCAGCAGTAATAGGGGATTCTATAGTTAGGGAACAAATAGGCAATTCTGTGGACACACAAAAACAAACACGGATGGCAACTTTCCTCCCGGGTGCCAGGGTCCATGTTGATTCTGAACGCATCCACAATATCCTGAGAAGGGAAGGTGAGCAGCCAGAAGTCATGGTACATATTAGTACCAATGACATTGGTAGAAAAAGGGAGAAAGTCCTGCAAAAAAGAATACAGGGAGTTAGGAAGGATGTGGAGAAGCAGGACCTCAAGGGTAGTAATCTCGGAATCACACACAAAATGCTGGAAGAACTCAGCAGTCCAGGCAGCATCTTATGGAAAAAAGTACAGGTAACTTTTCAGCCCAAAACATCAACTGTACTTTTTCCCCATAAGATGCTGCCTGGCCTGCTGAGGTCCCCCAGCATTTTGTGTGTGTTGCTCGGATTTCCAGCATCTGCAGATTTTCTTTTGTTAGTAATCTTGGGATTGCTGCTTATGCCACGTGACAGTGAGGATAGGAATAAAATAAGGTGGCAGATAAATGCGTGGCTGAAGAACTGGAGCAAGATATCGGGGATCCAGATATCTGGTTAACCGGAACCTCTTCTGGGGCAGGGGTGATCTGTACAAAATGGACAGGTTGCACTTGAATCCAAGGGGGCCCAATATCCTTGCGGGGAGGTTTACTGGAGCTGTTGGGAGTGGTTTAATTTAATATGCCAGGGTGATGAGAACCAGTGTGATAGAGCTGAGGATGAGCCAGCAGGTTTACAAGTGGATGGTGGACGTAACATGAATGTAAGTAAGAACAAGCCAATAACTGGCTACAATGCAGACAGAGCAAAGAGTTAAATTGTACCTCAGAGGCAAAATTCAAAAGGGCAAAGAATAAAGAACTGAAGTTGCCATATTTAAATGCGCACAGCATTTGGAATAATGTGAACTAACTCATGGTGGAATCAGAGATTGGTTGGTATGACGTTGTGGGCTATGCTGAGTCATGGCTGAAAGAAGGCCATAGATGGGAGCTTAACATCAAAGGATAAACTTTATATCGAAAGGACAGGTGGGAAGGCATAGGTGGTGGTGTGGCTCTGTTGATAAGAGATAGAATTACATCTTTAGAAAAAGGTGACATAGGGTCAGAGAATGCCATATTTTCGTGGGGGGAGTTAAGAAACTGCAAGGGTGAAAAAAACATTATGCGAATCATATATAGGCCTCCAAGTAGTAGCCAAGATGTGGGGTTGAGATTGCAAAGGGAGCTGGAAAAGGCATGTACTGTAATAAAGATAATGATACAATTATATTGCGGAACTTCAATATACAAGGGGATTGGGAAAACCAGGTTGGTGTCAAATCGCAAGAGAGGGAATGTGTTAAATGCCTACAAAATGGCTTTTTAGAGCAGCTTGTGCTTGAGCTACTTGGGGAAGGGCTATCTTAGATTAGGTGTTGTGTAATAATCCAGATCTTATTAAGGAGCTTAACGTAAAGGAACCCTTAGGAGTCCTTGATCATAATATAATTGAATTATAGACAGGTAGTGCAGAGCACCCCTGTAGCCATTCCCCTGAATAATAAGTTTACCGTCCTGGATGCTGTTGGTGAGGACGACCGACCAGGTGTGAGCCACGGTGGCAGGGCCTCTGGTACTGAGTCTGACCCTGTGGTGCAGAAGGATGGGACAGAGAAGAGGAGAGCTGTCGTCATTGGAGACTCTATAGTCAGGGGAGCAGACAGGAGATTTTGTGGATGTGAGAAGGACACCCATATGGTTTGTTGCCTCCCGGGTGCCAGGGTCCAGGATGTCTCTGACCAGGTGCATGACATCCTGGTACGAGAGGGAAAGCAACCAGAAGTCGTGATACATATTGGGACCAACGACATAGGCAGGAAGAGGGATGGGGTCCTGAAGTGTGAGTTTCGGGAACTAGGCAGAAGGCTGAAGAACAGGACCTCAAGGGTGGCGTTCTCAGGATCGCTGCCAGTACTACGTGATAGTGATGGTAAGAATTGGAGGAGATGCCAGTTGAATGCGTGGCTGAGGAGTTGGTGCAGGGGGCAGGCTTTTAGATTTTTGGACCATTGGGATCTCTTCTGGGGAAGGTGGGACCTGTACAGATTGGATGGGTTGCACCTGAACTCGAGGGGGAGCAATATCCTTACTGGTAGGTTTGCTAGCATGGTTCAGGAGGGTTTAAACTAATTTGCAAGGGGGATGGGACCCGGAGCAATACAGCAGTGTAAGAAGTGCATGGAGTAAAGCCAGATCTAACATATAGAGGGGCTTTGAGGAAAGAGCAGCAGAATAAAGGGTATAAAGGTAGTATTGGAGTATAAAATATTATGGAGTATAAAACTTGTATTATTTGCTGTGTAACCAAAACTATGTGAAATGCTAGGAATGTAGAAGACAATGGTGTGTTAATATATGTTAATGAGAGGTAGCTAAGAGATGTAGTCAGCTTTGAAGTTTGCTATTTGCTATGCATGTATCCAATTGAATGTAGAAGACGATGGTGTGTTAATATATGTTAATGAGAGGTAGCTAAGAGATGTAGTCAGCTTTGGAGTCAGCTTTGAAGTTTGCTATTTGCTATGCATGTATCCAATTGAATGTAGAAGACAATGGGGTGGTAATGAGATGTTTTGCTTTGAACTTGTTTGCTGTGTAACCAAAACTATGTAGTCAGCCCCGACATAATTAGATGTAGACTAGAACATGATTAAGCCAATTGATAGAAATAGGGACAATGATGTACGTGAGGTACGTGTAATACGCAACTATAGATCGATTACATATGCTAATGCAACTGGACCAGGAGATTGCTATAAAAAATGCTGTGTCCGGGGATCGGTGGGCAGTCAGCAACTAGCTCACTGACTGTATCAGCTTTGATTTGCAAATTAAAGTTTAACCCTTCTTGAAGAATCTTCTGCGTCTCCTGGTCATTTGTGAGGCACGAAAAACCACGACAGTAGTAAGGTAGAAGGGCTAAAATGTGTGTACTTCAATGCAAGAAGCATCAGGAACAAGGGTGATGAACTGAGAGCTTGGATACATACATGGAATTATGATGTAGTGGCCATTACGGAGACTTGGCTGGCACCAGGGCAGGAATGGATTCTCAACATTTCTGGATTTCAGTGCTTTAAAAGGGATAGAGAGGGGGGGAAAGGGGAGGAGGGGTGGCATTACTGGTCAGGAATACTATTACAGCTGCAGAAAGGGTGGGTAATGTAGCAGGATCATCTTTTGAGTCAGTATGGGTGGAAGTCAGGAACAGGAAGGGAGCAGTTACTACACTGGGGGTGTTCTATAGGCCCCCTGGTAGCAGCAGAGATATCGAGGAGCAGATTGGGAGGCAGATTTTGGAAAGGTGCAAAAATAACAGGGTTGTTATCATGGGTGACTTTAACTTCCCTAATATTGATTGGCACCTGATTAGTTCCAATGGTTCAGACGGGGCAGAGTTTGTTAAGTGTGTTCAGGATGGATTCCTGTCACAGTATGTTGACAGGCTGACTAGGGGGAATGCCATACTAGATCTAGTATTAGGTAACGAACTGGGTCAGGTCACAGATCTGTCAGTGGGTGAGCATCTGGGGGACAGTGATCACTGCTCCCTGACCTTTAGCATTATCATGGAAAAGGATAGAATCAGAGAAGACAGGAAAAGTTTTAATTGGGGAAGGGCAAATTATGAGGCTATAAGGCTAGAATTTGCAGATGTGAATTGGGATGATGTTTTTGCAGGGAAATGTACTATGGCCATGTGGACGATGTTTTTTGCAGGATGTTAGGGATAAATTTGTTCCGGTGAGGAAGATAAAGAATGGTAGGGTGAAGGAACCATGGGTGACAAGTGAAGTGGAAAATCTAGTCAGGTGGAAGAAGGCAGCATACATGAGGTTTAGGAAGCAAGGATCGGTCAGCGGGAGATGCTCATGGAGTGAGTACTGTTTTAGATTCGCTCCATAACCTTTACTTTTTTTAACCTTTGATCACCCTTATTCAACTTATTTTTACCTACACCAAAAGATTCTTGCTTTTTTTTGGACTTATCGTTAAGAGTTTATTGTGAATTTTTGAAGATATGTACTCAGAAATGTCTCTTAGATCTAAAGGACGAGAACCTGGGCGGAACCCGAACGGTAATGGAAAGAAGCAAGCTCATCCGTAACGCACTGAATTAACTTACGAATTGTTTATGGAGGTTTTGGATAAAAAATTTGATGAACAACAACAAATTTTTAAACAAGATATAAAGGCTTTTCAAGATTATATGGTTAAGACGGATTCAGTAATTAACCAGCAGCAAGCTCTTATCGCATCTCTGCAAGAAGACGCTCGGAAACGAGATTTGATAATTGAAAAATTGCAACAGGACTTACTTTTGACCACTAAACTGGTGGAAACACTTAAAGCCAAGAGTGTCGACTTTGAGAATCTGTCCTGAAGACAGAACCTACGTATACTTGGTCTCCCAGAAGGTATCGAAAAAGACGACCCTAGGGAGTATTTTGCTCAACTTTTAAAGGATGCGTTCCCGTCTGTTTTTCCAGACAGTCCGCTGTTACTTGATCGCGCGCATAGAATTATGCGTCGATCACCGAGTGCTTCAGCTAAACCTTCGGTTGTAATTGTCCGGTTCCATTATGTACATGTTAAAGAGCAACTTATCCGTGTGGCTCGGCGTGTAGGAATGGTTAGATCACAAGATCACAATTTCCGTTTAGTGGAAGATTTTAGTCCTGAGGTAATGAGGGCAAGGCTTCTTTTTAAACCGCTGATGTCTGAATGCTATGAGAAAAATTTAAAACCAGCGCTCTTATACCCTGCGAAGCTCAGAATCTCTCCGCCGAACGCTCCTCACCGGGTTTTTCTTTCTACATTTGAAGCGAGAAGTTTTCTGAACGAGAACTTCCCTACTGCTACGGGCTCTCAGGCCGAATGAATGAGTGATTTTGATCGTGTAAGATGGTTTTTGATTCTCCAAACCAGATTTTGTTTCTGGTTGTTGGTGTAGGTTTACTCTACACTTTATACTCAAGTTAAAGTGTTCTTTCGACATATTAATCGTTTTGTTTTACACACTTTAACCATTATACTGTATCGCTGGCTATTTTCTGTTCCTTCGAAGGTGTATTTTTAATCCTTCAAAGGTGAATACTTTTTTACTAAGATGGTGGTTTTTTGAAAAAACATTTTTGGTGTTTTTTTTAAGATGGTGCTATTTTTTTCTCTTGCCTTCTTCCTACAATGCACCGCTTATCACAGTTTAAATATTTTTTTGGTTTGTTTGGGTTTTATCCTGATTTATAAGTTTTTAGTGATTATATTTTCTTCGGGTTTTTTTCTACTACCAATTATATTAAGAAGTCTGGTTTTAGTATAGTGATTATAATTTTTAAAGTTTGGGTGTTTTTTTTTATATATATCCTTTATATATGGAGTGGTCTTCCGCTGATATGGGGGTAGTGTTAGTTTCATTTTTTCTTTTTCCCAGCCTTTTTTTGGCTCTGGTTTTTTTTCTCTTTCTTGAGTGGGAGGGGGGTGGTCTTTTTTCTAATTCTATATTTTTTCTACCAGTTTTTTTTAGTTTTTTCATTTGGGCTGATTTTGAACTACAAATATGTCCGCGATGTCGTCACTTCCGGGTCCGCTTTTTATTTTTGTTCCTCTTCCAGGGGCATGAGTTTATAATTTGGTTAACCCTTTTTATACCAAAGGGTTGATTTTAGAACTATGGCTCAGACCATTAATTTTGTTTCTTGGAATACTAATGGTTTAAACCATCCGATTAAACGAAAGAAGATTTTCAAAGTATTCCAAAGACTTAATGCTCATATCATTTTTGTACAAGAAACTCATGTGAGGAAGGAGGACAACTTTCGCTTTTTTAGGTTTTGGCGAGGTCAACAGTATCATTCGAATTCGAATGCCAAAGTAAAGGGAGTTTCAGTTTTTATTGACTCCTCTATTACATTTGTCCAACATGATATCTTTTCAGATCCGAATGGTAGATTTTTGTTAATTACGGGTTTACCTTTTAATAAAAAGTTTGCTATGGTTAATGTCTATGCTCCAAATGTGGATTGTCCTGATTTTTTTAAGTCCTTATTTACTTCTTTACCTAATCTAAATGAATATAAGTTAATAATGGGTGGTGATTTTAATTGTTGTTTAAATCCTTTGATGGACAAATCTATATCTACTCAGACTGTACCCAATAAGTCGGCCACTTGTATCAACTCTTTTTTGACTGATAATGGAGTTTTTGATATTTGGAGATTTCGGCATCCTAAGGACAAAGAGTTTTCTTTTTTCTCACATGTTTATCATTCTTATTCAAGAATTGATTATTTTTGTATTGACTCTTGTTTGATTCCTTCGGTAAGTGGTTGTTATTATGATAGTATAGCTATTTCTGACCATGCTCCATTAAAACTTTCTATTAAATTTACGGACACAGTTCCTAATGCTAGACAATGGTGATTTGATTCTACCTTATTGCAAGATCCGGACTTTATTAAATTTATGAATGAACAGATCGATTTCTTCTTCTCAACCAACTCCACGGAAGATATTTCTTACGGAACACTTTGGGACACTTTTAAAGCATATATACGTGGACAGATTATTTCTTACTCTGTTGGTCTGAGAAAACGCATAAAGAAGGAAACTCTTTTATTGGTTGATAAAATTAAAGAGATTGACAAGAAATATTTGATTACTCCTAGTAAGGAGCTTTACAAACAAAGGGTTGAACTTCAAACAGAATATAGTTTATTACTTACATCTTCGATTGAAAATCAACTGATGAAGTCCAGATCTGATTTTTATATACATAGTGATAAATCGGGTAAACTATTAGCTAGTCAATTGAAGAATGCTTTGGTTAAACGTCAAATTACTAAGATCCGTCAGCAAAATGGGGATTTGACAATTAACCATGATGAGATAAATAAATCATTTCAAGATTTTTATACTTCCCTGTATCATTCTGAATTTCCTCAGGATTGCAGTGCCATGTGTGATTTTCTTGGGAAATTGAATTTCCCAAGATTATCACCAGATGATCTTTCAATATTGGAAACTCCTATGACTGATGCAGAAATCAAAGGGGTTATTTCTTCCATGAATTCAGGGAAAGCACCTGGTCCGGATGGGTATACAGCAGAATTTTAAAAATATTTTTCCGCTACTCTTTCTCCTTGGTTATATAAGGTTTTTGAAGAAGCAATTAGATTGGGCAATTTGCCACAATCTTTTTATAGAGCTTCTATTTCTTTAATATTGAAGAAAGATAAAGACCCTACTGATTGTGCATCCTATAGACCAATATCCTTACTGAATGTAGATTCCAAGATTTTTTCCAATTTACTTGCATCCAGATTGGAGAAGGTATTACCCCAAATTATTTCGGAGGATCAAACCGGTTTTATTAAAAATTGTTATTCTTTTTTTAATGTTAGGAGGTTATAGAATATTGTGTATACTCCTTCACATAATATTTCAGAATGCGTTATTTCATTAGATGCGGAGAAAGCATTTGATAGAGTTGAATGGCCATACTTATTTAATGTGTTGGAGAAGTTTAATTTTAGTCTGACATTCATTTCCTGGATTAAACTGATTTATCATACCCCAGTAGCCTCGGTGTTTACTAATAATCAAAGATCTCCCTTTTTTCGTTTATTTCGGGGTACTAGACAAGGCTGTCCTCTTAGTCCACTATTATTTGATATTGCTTTAGAACCCTTGGCAATTGCTATCAGAGAATCACAGGATATTCTTGGTGGGACAGATATTCATAAGTTATCTTTGTATGCAGATGATTTATTATTATTTATTTCCAATCCTGAGAAATCTATTCCTGTAGTTTTATCATTGTTGGCTCAATTTAGTGATTTTTCTGGGTATAAGTTAAATCTTAATAAGAGTGAATTGTTTCCTTTAAATAGACAGGTCCCAATTTATGGAAACTTACCTTTTAAATTAGTTAATGATTCTTTTATTTACTTAGAGATTAAAATCACAAAAAACCACAAAGACTTATTTAAGGTTAATTTTGTACCCTTAATTGATCAGATTAAATGCTTGTTTACTAAGTGGTCACCATTATCTTTATCTCTGATAGGTTGAATTAACACTATTAAGATGGTTATTTTACCTAAGTTCTTATATATTTTTCAAGCAGTACCAATTTTTATTCCGAAATCTTTTTTTACTAATGTTGATTCAAAAATTTCCTCATATATTTGGCAGAATAAAAATCCTAGGTTAGGTAAAATATACTTACAGAAGGCAAAGAAGGAAGGTGGATTAGCATTGCCTAATTTTAGATTTTATTATTGGGCAGTTAATATCAGATATTTGATATGTTGGTTGAAAGATTGGGATGGATCTTTTAGCCCTCATTGGGTGAGCCTGGAAATTAAATCGGTACCAGGTTTTGCACTGGGTTCTATTTTGGGGACTTCTCTCCCTTTTGCTCTTTCTAAATTGCCGAAATGAATTGACAACCCGATAGATAAACATACTTTACGTATATGGTTTCAATTTCGGAAATTTTTTGGGTTGACTCAGTTTGTTTTAAATATTCCTATTGTATCCAATTGTTTTTTCCACCCTTCAATTATAGACCAAGCTTATTTGGCTTGGAAGACTAAAGGATTAGTACGATTTTCTGATTTATTTTTGGATAATTGTTTTATGTCTTTTGAGCAGTTATCTAATAAATATAATTTGCCTAGATTTCATTTTTTTAGATATTTACAGATTAGGAATCTTTTAAATACTGTACTTCCTACTTTTCCAAACTTTGTGTCTTCAGGCATTTTGGAGAATTTGTTTGAATTAAACCCCTTTCAGAAAGGGCTTATATCAAAACTTTATAATATAATTATGAAGATATGTTCAGAGCCCCTTTATAAGACAAAAAATGATTGGGAAAGAGAGCTCAACATTATTATTCCTATTGAGAATTGGGATAAAATTCTTCAATTAGTTAATACATCATCTATATGTGCTAAACATTCATTAATACAGTTTAAGGTTGTACACAGGGCTCATATGTCCAAGGATAAATTGGCTCATTTTTATTCCTATATAAATCCTATTTGTGATAGATGTCAATCTGAAATAGCGTCTTTAACTCATATGTTCTGGTCGTGTCCGCTTTTGAAAAAATATTGGAAAGATATTTTTGATATTATCTCTGCGGTATTGAATATTGATTTACAACCCCATCCTATTACCGCAATTTTTGGTTTACCAATGATGGACTCACTTCATTTATCTTCTTCCGCTTGTCGAATGATTGCATTTCTTACACTAATGGCTAGAAGATCTATTTTGTTGAATTGGAAGGAAATCAATCCTCCTACTGTATTTCATTGGTTTTCTCAAAACTATGTTATGTTTAAATTTAGAAAAAATTAGAAGTGGTGTATTTGACACTTCTACTAAATTTGAAAAGATATGGAGACCATTTATTCAATATTTTCATATGATGTAATAGGACCCTGTTCCAGGCCTATTTGATTTTCCAGTTTTGATTGCATATATGTCAAGAGGATCGGAGTTGACGACACTGATGATTTTGTATTTTTGTGAGATATTATAAACAGCCCTTTTTATTCTTTTTTCTTTTTCTCTCTTTTGTTTTTTTCTCTTCTATTAGTTATTAGATTTTTAATTAGTTTTTTGCATAATGATTTTTTTATTTTTTTTATTTTATATTACGATACACCTAGGTTTGCCTTGTCTATTTGTATATTGTATCATTTACGATGTGGGAATACTCATTTATACTGTAATCATTGTTCTTGTAATCTTTTATAGTTAGTTGAAATATGTACATTTGTAATCCTATTATCTATGTATCAATTTTATTTTGTTGTTATTAATAATGATAATAAAAAGATGGAAAAAGAAAGAGGAAGCAAGGATCAGATGGGTCTATTGAGGAATATAGGGTAGCAAGAAAGGAGCTTAAGAAGGGGTTGAGAAAAGCAAGAAGGGGTCATGAGAAGGCCTTGGCGAGTAGGGTAAAGGAAAACCCCAAGGCATTCTTCAATTATGTGAAGAACAAAAGGATGACAGGAGTAAAGGTAGGACCGATTAGAAATAAAAGTGGGAAGATGTGCCTGGAGGCTGTGGAAGTGAGCGAGGTCCTCAATGAATACTTCTCTTCGGTATTCACCAATGAGAGGGAACGTGATGACGGTGAGGACAATATGAGTGAGGTTGATGTTCTGGAACATGTTGATATTAAGGGAGAGGAGGTGTTGGAGTTGTTAAAATACATTAGGACGGATAAGTCCCCGGGGCCTGACGGAATATTCCCCAGGCTGCTCCACGAGGCGAGGGAAGAGATTGCTGAGCCTCTGGCTAGGATGTTTATGTCCTCGTTGTCCACCGGAATGGTACCGGAGGATTGGAGGGAGGCGAATTTTGTCCCCTTGTTCAAAAAAGTTAGTAGGGATAGTCCGGGTAATTACAGTCCAGTGAGCCTTACGTCTTTGGTGGGAAAGCTGTTGGAAAAGATTCTTAGAGATAGGATCTATGGGCATTTAGAGAATCATGGTCTGATCAGGGACAGTCAGCATGGCTTTGTGAAGGGCAGATCGTGCCTAACAAGCCTGATAGAGTTCTTTGAGGAGGTGACCAGGCATATAGATGAGGGTAGTGCAGTGGATGTGATCTACATGAATTTTAGTAAGGCATTTGACAAGGTTCCACATGGTAGGGTTATTCAGAAAGTCAGAAGGCATGGGATCCAGGGAAGTTTGGCCAGGTGGATTCAGAATTGGCTTCCCTGCAGAAGGCAGAGGGTTGTGGTGGAGGGAGTACATTCAGATTGGAGGGTTGTGACTAGTGGTGTCCCACAAGGATCTGTTCTGGGACCTCTACTTTTTGTGATTTTTATTAACGACCTGGATGTGGGGGTAGAAGGGTGGGTTGGCAAGTTTGCAGATGACAAAAAGGTTGGTGGTGTTGTAGATAGTGTAGAGGATTGTCGAAGATTGCAGAGAGACATTGATAGGATGCAGAAGTGGGCTGAGCACTGGCAGATGGAGCTCAACCCGGAGAAATGTGAGGTGGTACACCTTGGAAGGACAAACTCCAAGGCAGAGTACAAAGTAAATGGCAGGATACTTGGTAGTGTGGAGGAGCAGAAGGATCTGGGGGTACATGTCCACAGATCCCTGAAAGTTGCCTCACAGGTAGATAGGGTAGTTAAGAAAGCTTATGGGGTGTTAGCTATCATAAGTTGAGGGACAGAGTTTAAGAGTCGCGATGTAATGATGCAGCTCTATAAAACTCTAGTTAGGCCACACTTGGAGTACCGTGTCCAGTTCTGGTCGCCTCACTATAGGAAGGATGTGGAAACATTGGAAAGGGTACAGAAGAGATTTACCAGGATGCTGCCTGGTTTAGAGAGTATACATTATGATCAGAGATTAAGGGAGCTAGGGCTTTATTCTCTGGAGAGAAGGAGGATGAGAGGAGACATGGTAGAGGTGTACAAGATATTAAGAGGAATAGACAGAGTGGACAGCCAGCGCCTCTTTCCCAGGGCACCACTGCTCAGTACAAGAGGACATGGCTTTAAGTTAAGGGGAGGGAAGTTCAAGGGGGATATTAGAGGAAGGTTTTTCACTCAGAGAGTGGTTGGTGCATGGAATGTACTGCCTGAGTCACTGGTGGAGGCAGACACACTAGTGAAGTTTCAGAGACTACTAGACAAGTACATGGAGGAATTTAAGGTTGGGGGTTATATGTGAGGCAGGGTTTGAGGGTCAGCACAACATTGTGGGCCGAAGGGCCTGTAATGTGCTGTACTATTCTATGTTCTATGAATTCATACTGCAATTTCAAAAGGAGAAGCACAAGTCACATGTATCAGTATCACAATGGAATAAAGGGAATTACAGAAGCTTTAGAGAGGAACTTGCCCCGGTGGATTGGAGGAGGAGACTGGCGGGTTAGCAGCACAGTAGAGATGGCCGAAGCTTCTGGGATAAATATGTCCCACAGTAGTTGTTCTCAAATGGCTGAGGTAGGCAAAAGTGGCTGACAGGGGAAGTTGTAAGCTTTTAAAATCCAACAAAAGGCTATTTAAATGCTATAAGGGGAAAAGATTAAATATGAAGGCAAACTAGCCAATAATATAAAGCATGGTTCTAAAAGTTTTTTCAATTATATAGAGTAAAAGGGTGGTGAAAGTTGATATTTGACCACTGAAAAATGATGCTGGTGGGTTAGTAACGAGGGACAAAGGAATGGCAGATATACTTTGCATCTGTCTTCATTGTGGATGTAACTAATAGTGTGCTAGAGATCAGTGAGTGTCGGGGAGCAAGAGTGAGTGCCATTGCTATTACAAATGAAAAAGTGCTAGGCAAACTCAAAGGTCGTAAGGTGGATAAATCACCTGGACCAGGTGGACTACATCCCAGAGTCCTGAGAGAGGTTGCTGAAGAGATAACGGATGCATTGATCGTGATCTTTCAAGAATCACTTGATTCTGGCATGGTCCATGAGGACTGGAAAATTGCAAATGTCACTCTACTCTTCAAGAAGGGAGGAAGGCTAAAGAGAGGAAATTAAGGCCAGTTAGCCTAAGCTCAGTGATTGGGTAAGTGCTGGAGTCTATTATGAAGGATGAAGTTTTGGGGTAATTGGAGACTAATGATGTAGACAACAGACAGTAGGTGCAGGAGTAGGCCATTTGGCCCTTCTAGCCAGCACCGCCATTCACTGTGATCATGGCTGATCATACACAATCAGTACCCCGTTCCTGCCCTCTCCCCATATCCCTTGACCCCGCTATCTATAAGAGCTTTATCTAACTCTCTCTTGAATGCATCCAGAGACTTGGCCTCCACTGCCTTCTGGGGCAGAGCATTCCACATATCCACCACTCTCTGGGTGAAAAAGTTTTTCCGCATCTCTGTTCTAAATGACCTACCCCTTATTCTTAAACTGTGGCCTCTAGTTCTGGACTCACCCATCAGCGGGAACATGCTTCCTGCCTCCAGCGTGTCCAATCCCTTAATAATCTTATATGACTCAATCAGATCCCCTCTCATCCTTCTAAATTCCAGTGTATACAAGCCCAGTCGCTCCAATCTTTCAACATATGACAGTCCCGCCATTCCGGGAATTAACCTTGTGAACCTACGCTGCACTCCCTCAATAGCAAGAATGTCCTTCCTTGAATTTGGAGATCAAAACCAATACTCCAGGTGGGGTCTCACCAGGGCCCTGTACAGCTGCAGAAGGACCTCTTTACTCCTATACTCAATTCCTCTTGTTATAAAGGCCAGCATGCCATTAGCTTTCTTCACTGCCTGCTGTACCTGCATGCTTGCTTTCATTGACTGATGTACAAGAACACCTAGATCTGTTTGTACTTCCCCTTTTCCTAACTTTCCATTTAGATAGTAATCTGCCTTCCTGTTCTTGCTCACATTTATCCACATTAAACTGCATCTGCCATACATTTGCCCACTCACCCAACCTGTCCAAGTCACCCTGCATTCTCATAACATCCTCCTGACATTTCACACTGCCACCCAGCTTTGTGTCATCGGCAAATTTGCTAATGTTACTTTTAATCCCTTCATCTAAATCATTAATGTATATTGTAAACAGCTGCGGTCCCAGCACCGAACCTTGCAGTACCCCACTGGTCACAGCCTGCCATTCCGAAAGGGACCCGTTAATCGCTACTCTTTGTTTCCTGTCAGCCAGCCAATTTTCAATCCATGTCAGTACTCTGCCCCCAATACAATGTGCCCTAATTTTGCCCACTAATCTCCTATGTAGGACTTTATCAAAAGCTTTCTGGAAGTCCAGGTACACTACATCCACTGGCTCTCCCTTGTCCATTTTCATAGTTACATCCTCAAAAAACTCCAGAAGATTAGTCAAGCATGATTTTCCTTTCATAAATCCATGCTGACTCGGACTGATCCTTCTACTGCTATCCAAATGTGTCGTAATTTCATCTTTTATAATTGACTCCAGCATCTTTCCCACCACTGACGTCAGGCTAACTGGTCTATAATTCCCTGTTTTCTCTCTCCCTCCTTTCTTGAAAAGTGGGACAACATTAGCCACCCTCCAGTCAGCAGGAACTGTTACTGAATCTATAGAACATTGGAAAATGATTACCAATGCGTCCACTATTTCTAGAGCCACCTCTTTAAGTACCCTGGGATGCAAACCATCAGGTCCCAGGAACTTATCAGCCTTCAGACTCAACAGTCAACACCGTTTCTTGCCTAATATAAATTTCCTTCAGTTCATCCTTTACCCTAGTTCCTTTGACCATTATTACATCTGGGAGATTGTTTGTGTCTTCCCTAGTGAAGACAGATCCAAAGTACTTGTTCAACTCATCTGCCATTTCCTTGTTTCCCATAATAAATTCACCCTTTTCTGTCTTCAATGGTCCAATTTTGGTCTTAACTATTTGTTTGCTATTCACATACCTAAAGAAGCTTTTACTATCCTCCTTTATATTCTTGGCTAGTTTACCTTCGTACCTCATTTTTCTTGGCGTATTGCCTTTTTTGTTATCTTCTGTTGCTCTTTAAAAGCTTCCCAGTCCTCTGGTTTCCCGCTCATCTTTGCTATGTTATACTTCTTCTCTTTTGTTTTTATACTGCCCTTTATTTCCCTCGTCAGCCACAGCCGCCTTTTACTCCCCTTAGGATCTTTCTTCCTCTTTGGAATGAACCGATCCTGCACCTTCTGCATTATTCCCAGAAATACCTGCCATTGTTGTTCCACTGTCTTCCCTGCTAGGGCATTGTTCCATTGAACTTTGGCCAGCTCCTCCCTCATAGCTCCATAGTTCCCTTTGTTCAACTGTAATACTGACACATTCGATTTTCCCTTCTCCTTCTCAAATTGTAGGTTAAAACATATCATATTATGGTCACTACCTCCTAATGGTTCCTTTACTGCCAGGTCCCTGATCAACTCCGGTTCATTGCACAACACTAAATCTAGAATTGCCTTCTCCCTGGTAGGCTCCAGTACAAGCTGTTCTAAGAATCCATCTTGGAGGCACTCCACAAACTCCCTTTCTTGGGGTCCAGTACCATTCTGATTCTCCCAGTCTACCTGCATGTATCATTACCTTTGCGACATGCCAATTTTAACTCTTCATTCAACTTACACCCTACATCCAGAATGCTGTTTGGGGGCCCGTAGATAACTCCCATTAGGGTCTTTCTACCCTTAGAATTTCTCAGTTCTATCCATACTGACTCTACATCCCCTGATTCTATGTCCCCCCTCGCAAGGGACTGAATATCATTCCTCACCAACAGAGCCACCCCACCCCCTCTGCCAGTCAGTCTGTCCTTTCGATAAGATGTATATCCTTGAATATTCATTTCCCAGGCCCTGTCTGCTTGAAGCCATGTCTCTGTTATTCCCACATCATCGTACTTGCTGATTTCCAACTGAGCCTCAAGCTCATCTACTTTATTCCTTATACTTTGTGCATTCATATATAATACTTTTAATTTGTTACTCCCCTCTCCTTTCATATCAATTATGAATAAACCAATTGGCAAGGTTTCTGTAAAGGGAATCTTTCTTGACAAATCATCGAGGAAGTAACAAGCAGGGTAGACAAAGAAGAGGTAGTGGATGTCATTTACCTGGATTTTCAGAAGACATTTGATGAAGTACCACACAAGAGGCTGCTTAAAAAGATAAAATCCTATGTTGTTGCCGGAAAGATATTGGCATTGATAGGCAGGAGGGAGCGAGTGGAAATACAAGGGGGCTTTTCTGGTTGGCTGCCAGTGACTAGTGTTATTCCTCAGGGGTCAGTATTGGTACTGCTACTTTTCACATTGTTTGTCAGTGAATTGGATAATAGAATTTATAGCTTTGTGGCAAAGTTTTCGGATGATACAAAGATAGGTGGAGGGGTAGGTTGTACTGCAGGACTTACAAAAATTGGGAGAATGGGCAAAAAAGTGGCAGATGGAATACAGTGTTGGGAAATACGTGCTAATGCATTTTGGTAAAAGGAACAATAGTGCATGCAATTATCTAAATTTTTGCATGCCTTCAGTTTCCGCAATTGACCATCCTCTTCAATTTCCATTGCCTTCAATGAGGTTTCACCAGAAATACATGTCCCGCTTCTCCTTTCTACATTCCAAAAGACTATTCCTTTTGGCCTCTTCCATCTCCACCAAACAGATCCTTATTATTGTACGTTATAATGCAATCAGAAATTCAAACACTTCTGTTTGTATCACAACTGATCTGCTCTGCTGTACGCTATCTATCTACGATAGTAATGCAACATGACAAATTTTGCACTGTACTGCTGCCACTAAAATAAAACAGATTTCAAGCAATTTAAATCAGTGATAATAAATCTGATTCACTGCTTTTCCATCCCCATTATTACCATTTTGTCTACAGGATGTTTCCCACAAATCTGTACTTCATAGCTTTTACATGTTTCTGTGAGTTTTCTTTTCTCCCTAAATGCCCCATTGGACTACCAACCAAAGTGGCTTCATCAGCACCTCATCACCACAACACTGACCTCAGCCAGTGATACTCATTATTCTATCCATGTCTCCCTCACACTCTCTGCAACCTAGAAGTAACTGGTTTTCATTCTTTCTCAGTTCTGATTAAGGATGTTTATCTGGAACATCAATATCATTTATGTTTTGATGCTATCTGACTGATTGAGTACTTTATATTTTATTTTAGATCTGCATCTCCAATTTATTTTTACATTTTCTGTTACTGCCGATCCTTGAACTCTGGAGGAAAAAAAACCCTCACCTCTTTCCCAATGTTGTAGCTTCTTTGAATTTCTCTTTCATCAAGAAGCACTTGTGCATTTGACAAATTTGTACCAAATTCCAAGAACTGTCTGCACAATTGAGTATTGAAATTCGGGCCTGTACTTGCTGGAATTCAGATGAAAGGGGGAGGGGAATCTCATTGAAAGCTATCGAATGTTGAAAAGCCTAGATGTGAAAAGGATGATTCCTTTGGTGAGGGAGTGTAGAACCAGAGGGCACAGGCTCAAAATAGAGAGACGTCCATTTAGAAAAAAAGATGAGGAGAGATTCTTTAGCCAGAGGCTGGTGAATCTGTGGAATTCATTGCCACAGGCAGCTGTGGAGGCCAAGTCACGATGCACTTAAGGAGGAAGATGGTAGGTTCTTGATTAATCAAGGTGTGAAAGGCTATGGGCAGAAGGCAGGAGAACGGGATTAAGAGGGAAATGGATCAGCCATGATGAAATGGCGGGGCAGATTCAAAGGATCGAATGGCTTAATTCTGCCCGAGTCCTACGTTCTTAATATATTCTTCTAGGTGTAAAAATGGATAAGCTATTTAAAAATTTCTTAAACTTAAATATTTTGGTGATACCCAAAAGTACATTTACCTGTCTCTTCAACTTTTCCAATTTTTGGTTTCGAACATGACGACCTTTACTCGGAAATGCCCAAAAATAATTGGAAGTTCCTATTCGATCGGTGTCCACCATAGCATCATCAACCAAACTCTGTAGGACTTCCTTCACTGATACCGAAGCTAAAATGGTTAAAGCACATAAATGAAAACAAAAGAAAGGTGAAGAACAATTGAAAATTAATCACACCTAAACTAAATTACAGTTTTAGCTTCTATTTTCCACAACCAGTGCAAGAAAAGCAAATACTAGAAATCTGAAAAAGAAACAGAAAATGCTGGAAAGCTATGCCCATGGAAAATAAAATGACCTTTCATCAGAAATATTTAACAAACCAAATACGGCCAATGAGAAACAAAAACTGCAAATAGTTAATTTACAATGCTGCAGATATGAAGACAGAACATTGGGAGTCCTGTTGAATACTCAATTCCCTTTGAATACTACAGCTGAACTTGTCTCCACTAATCCACCCACCAATGTACCATAGATTTTAACCACTGAGCATTTTTGATTATTTTGTCTTTTGGATTTATTCATGTTCCCTGGTTCTTAATGCAAAGTTGTGAAGAGTCTATCTCTGCATTTATACCTTGCATGATATTAAAATCCTCTCAGAATCACCCACATAACCAAAATCTTTCAACATTGGAAATTTCCAATATGTCTTTTCTGTACCCTCACTAACATATGGTGATACCTTTACTGTTTACTCTATAAACCAATTATTTTCTTGATCCTATGTTTTACCAAATATCTCTCAGCCATCTTCATTGATTCCCAAATCTCTCTGTCCCGATAGTCCTTTTAGAGCATGTTTAGTTTGTATCACTTAATACTGGAAGAAGTTTTGCATATAT
This sequence comes from Hemitrygon akajei, assembly GCF_048418815.1. Lineage (NCBI taxonomy): Eukaryota > Metazoa > Chordata > Chondrichthyes > Myliobatiformes > Dasyatidae > Hemitrygon > Hemitrygon akajei. The sequence continues at coordinate 104,493,621 of NC_133127.1, forward strand.
GAGCTATACAGCATATTGCATTCAGTAAAAATCTGTTATCCGACCATCTGGAAATCCCTGGTTTACCAGCAGGTTATTCTTGCTGCATTCCCTTCTGAGTGACTGGAGTTTTGGTTCCTGCGTTGCCTTCCAAATGGCCAGGCCCCATCCAACACTGCTTTTGTACTCTCCACTCCTTTCAAATTTACCTCAGACCGATTGTAAACTTACTGGGCTCACTGTAAGATTTATTAAAATACTCTGTAGCATCTAATAATAAGTTAAATACAATGTATTGAACGAATAACACATAATAGCCTAGAAAATCTGCTAATGTGGAACTGAAGTTCCAGAGGAGGCTCACAAGATTGATTCTGGGAATGAAGGGGTTAAAATATGAGGAGCGTTTGGGTCTGCACTCACTGGAATTTAGAAGAATGCAAGGGGATTTCATTGAAACCTACCAAATGCTGAAAGGCTGTATGTGGAGAGGATGCTTCCTATGGTGGGGGTATCCAGAACTAGAGGGCACAGCCTCAAAATTGAGGGGCGATTCTTTAGAACAGAGGTAAAGAGGAATTTTTTTAGCCAGAGGGTAGTAAATCTGTAGAATGCTCACAGGCTGCAGTGGAGGCCAATTCTGTGCATATATTTAAGTTGGAAGTTGATTGTTTCCTGATGGGTTGGGGCTCAAGGGATAAGGCAAAAAGGCAGGTGTATGGGGTTGAGTGGGATCCGGGATCAGCCATGATGGAATGGTGAAGCAGACTCAATGGGCTGAATGCCTAATTCTGCTCCCATGTTTTTAATCTGCCCTATAAATATTCCTCTCCACTGCTATGAATCAACTATTTTGATTCTTCAAGACATCGCTAACTCATTCACTGAAGCATACAACAGCACAGGCCATACCGTAAGACCAAGGTTTTCTACCAATTTACCCCAAATCTACCCCAATAATAAAGACCCTGAAAAAAAGCATTACCAAATATCAGTGAAGGCAATAATCGACAATTGACAGTGAACGCTAGGGTACTCAGGAGAACAGAGGCATCTAGGAGTACAGATTTCTAATTCCTTGAAAGTGGTGTCACAGGTTTAAAAAAAAGTTCGTAAAGAGAACTTTTGGCACATTGGCCTTCATAAATCAAAATACTACTGAGTGCAGCAGTTGGGATGTTATGTGAAGGTTATACAAGACATTTATGCAGCCAAATTTGGAACATTGTGTATAGTTCTGGTCGCTTGCCTATAGGAATGATATCAATAAAATTGAAGGAGTACAGAGAAAATTTAAAAGGACATTGCCAGGACTTGAAGATTGAAGTTATAGTGAAAGGTTGAATATGTTAGGACTTTATTCCCTGGAGTATGGTTGATAGGACTTGGACAGAATACACGGACTAAGTGGGCAGTAGGGACTGTTTTCTGCGGTAGTGCTCTATGACTCATGACTATGAAATTCACCATGCCTTCAGAGTCAGCACAGCCTTTGGTCAATTGAGGAAATGTGTACTTGAAGACATAAAACTTGGCAGAAAGTTCACTGTCTACCAGTGACTCTCACTCTTCTATATGCTTTTGAGACTTGAATAATCTGAAGCAAACATCCCAAGGAATAATGTCACATACACAAAATCCTCTAAACATCTTCAGTACTGACGCTCCAGTTGTTCTCTTGTCAGCTAAGTTAGGTAAGCCACATTAAACTCCAAGGTCCATGCAGATGGAGAAAAAGATGAAATGTTGTGCTGACAGTTTACTTGAAAAAGAAACATCCCCTCAAATTCCTAGAAACCACTGGCTCAAAATGTCATGGAAAGTGCAGTCAGTACAAAATAAAACTCCTTGGTTCATTCAGTTTACATTGACCATCCATTTACACAAATCTTATGTTAATTCCACTTTTGATTCTCACAATATTCACTTCAAATCCCAGATTCCACCACTCATCAACAGACTAAGGGAAATTTACAGTGCTCAATCTATTACCAACCAGTACACCTTTGGAGTCACAGGGAGAATCTGCAAACTACACAGAGCAGCTGAAGCAGTATGGAACCTGGATCTCAGGCACTAAAAGGCAATACTACTAGCTACACCACAAACGAAGAAGGAACATTTCAGATCACGTGCACTGTAAGCAAAAAGGATGCCTGTTACAGTGTGCAGAAAACCACACTTCATAAATTACCTGCTTGCCCATCAGAAACTTCCTTCCCCATCTGTAGAAGTATCTATGATTCCCCTGCTGGCCTCATTAGCTACCTCAAAATGAAAAATAAAGTGAAAACATTTTACTTAATCCTGATGGGACTGCCTAAGAAGAAACAGCAGCATCAATTATGTAAACACGAGGAAATCTGCAGATGCTAGAAATTCATACAACACGCACAAAATGCTGGTGGAACACAGCAGGCCAAGCAGCATCTACAAGGAGAAGCACTGTCGACTTTTCGGGCCGGGTCCTGACGAAGGGTCCCTTATAGATGCTGCCTTGCCTGCCGTGTTCCACCAGCATTTTGTGTGTGTTGCATCAATTATGTACTCAGATTTTCCAACATATCTAACACATCTCAAAAATTCAGAAACATGGTTCTTAATCAAACAGAGCATGGTCAGAATTACAGCAGCAAGAATCACTGGGGAAGTTCAAAACATTTGGATGAAAAGAACTGTATCAGTAAAAACACAAAATGCTGGCAGAACTCAGCAGGCCAGACAGCATTTTGAGTTTTTATTTATTTCCAGCATCTGCAGATTCACTTGTGTTGCGTTTGATTTGTATCAGGATATTCTGTGCTGAAGCATACCACTTGCTCATACCAGAATGACATATCAGCAAGAAAATTCTGCACCACCAAAACTGATAACCCATTCAGAACAACACAACACAAACAAAATGCTGGAAGAACTCAAAAGGCCAAGCAGTATCTATGGAAAAGAGTAAACAGTCAACATTTTGGGCCAAGACCCTTCTCATGTTTGTGACTCACTTTGAAGGTTAATTTGTGCCAGACTTAACCTGATTTTGTTTTAGCATGGAAATATTAATCAACCATATTGGATGTGAATAAAGATGGAACGGTAATACCCAACCATACATTTCAAGTGATGCACATTATTGATTTCACTTTTGTTAAAAAAAGTTACATAACCTCTACTGTAACATCCATTACAATGGCAATAGAATGTACTAAAATTGTGTAATCTGTGATTTTATATCTCCTTGGTTGTGCAGATATGAACAGAGACATTACCAGTAACCAAAATCTGTAGTCTTATGGGTCAACAGTAAGTAGTAACCATGATACCTACTGATCCCCTTCTCCTTTGGAGCAATCTTCTCCAAATCTTTAAGCTGAAATACATCTTTCTAAAAAACAAACAGATTCTACCATAAATCATCATGAACAAATTTTTAATCTTTTAAAAATTCAACATCAATTCTGCAAAATAAACTATTCTTTTTTTGCTTGCAAACATCCAAATATTTTTAGTGGGACTAGAAGTAAATAAACAAGATAGACAAAGACATTTAAATTAATACTTCAACTGAGACCATACAACAAAGGCATTTGTAGGAAAACCGTAAGTCTTTATTATTGAGGATGGGGTAGGGGCAGGAATTGTTTTTCTAATACTTTCTCCTGCAAGCTAACATAGCAATCTATGTGGAAGACCAGTATTGGAAGATTGGTAAACGATTCTGCAGATGCTGGAAATCCAGAGCAACACACACAAAAGGCTGGAAGAACTCAGCAGGTTAAGTAGCACCTACAGAAAAATAAACAGTTGATGCTTCGGGCTGAATTCCTTTATCAGGGCTGGAAAGGAAAGGGGAAGAAACTAGAATAAGGTGAGGGGAAGAGTAGGAGTACAAGATGGCAAGTGGTAGGTGAAGCCAGGTAAGGAGCAAGGTAGGTGGCGGCGGAGGGGGTATGAAGTGAGAAGCGGGAAGTTGATAGGATGGAGGAGGAAAAATCAGATAAGAGAGGGAAGCAGAACCTGGGAGAAAGGAGGAGGGGCACCACAGGGAGGTGATGGACAGATGAAAAGAGAAGGGGTGAGAGGGTAGTCAGAATGAGAAGTGAAAAAGGGGAGGGGAGAAATCAATATTCATGCCATCAGGTTCGAGGCTACCCAGATGAAATACAAGATATTGCTCCTCCAATCTGAGAGTGGTCCCATTGTGGTAGTTGAGGAGGCCAAGGATCAACATATTGGAATGGGAATTGGAAGTAGAATTACAATGGGGGACCACAGGAAAGATTGTGTTTTGTAGCATATGAAGTGAAAGTGCTCGACAAAGGGCTCTCCCAGTCTTAGCAACTGACCCTGGCTTATTGCAGGTGCAGTGTCACCTCACTTGGAAAGACTGTTTGGGATCCTGAATAGTGGCAAGGGAGGTGGCACAGGGGCATGTGGAGTACTTAAGCCGCTTACAGAGGTACCAGGAGGGCTATCGGCAGGGAGGGTCACGTGGACAAGAGAGTTGTGTAAAGAGCAAGCCCTGCATAAAGCAGAGAGTGGGAAAGGAGGGAAAGTTGAGTTTAGTGGTGAGTACCCATGGAATGGTGGAAGTTACAAAGAATGAGGTCCTGTACATGGGGTGGCAAACAAGGACAAGGGGAACTCTATCCCTGTTATGGCAGTTGGGTAATGGGGTGAGGGCAGACATCAGGGAAATGGAGGAGACCTATTCAGGGATTCATCTTCGAATCTGGATATGTGCAGTTTTTTTACCAACTTCATTAAAACCTGTGTGGATAAGCGTGTGCCTACAAACGCCTGCTGTACAAAAGTTGTGGATGCACCAGGAGGTAGGTAGTCTGCAGAAGGTTAGTTCTGTGGCATTCAAGTCTGGCAACCAAGTCTGCACCAGAAAAGCAGGTATGACTTGTGGAGGGATATCTCAAGGGCAAAGAGACATTTCGAATGAGGTTAGAGATGACATCAGATGTACTGTACGACAACATAACATGAATGGCAGGAATGCTTCACTACTAGATGAACTTAACGCCTTCTATGCCCACTTTGAAAGGGAGAATATAACTACAGCTGTGAAGATCCCTGCTGTCCCCGGTGACTCTGTGATCCCCATCTCAGAGGCTGAAGTTAGGCTGTCTTTAAAGAGAGTGAACCCTCGCAAGGCGGAAGGCCCTGACAGAGTACTTGGTAAGGCTTTGAAAACTTGTGTCAATCAACTGGCAGGAGTATTCAAGGACATTTTCAACCTCTCACTGCTACAGACGGAAGTTCCCACTTGCTTCAAGAAGGCAACGATTATTCTGGTGCCCAAGAAGAATAATGTGAACTGCCTTAATGACTATCACCCAGTAGCACTCACATCTAGTGATGAAATGATTTGAGAGGTTGGTCATGACTAGACCCACTGCAATTTGCCTATCACGATAGGTCAACGGCAGACACAATCTCAATGGCTCTTCACACAGCTTTAGACCACCTGGACAACACAAACACCTACGTCAGGATGCTGTTCATCAACTATAACTCAGCATTTAACACTATCATTCCCACAATCCTGATTGAGAAGTTACAGAACCTGGGCTTCTGTACCTCCCTCTGCAATTGGATACTTGATTTCCTAACGGGAAGGCCACAATCTGTGCAGATTGGGGATAATATCTCCTCCTCACTGATGATCAACACTGGTGCACCTCAGGGGTGTGTGCTAATTCCACTGCTCTACTCTCTCTACCCATGACTGTGTGGCTAGGCATAGATCAAATACCATCTATAAACTTGCTGATGATACAACCATCTCAGATGGAGACAAGAGGGCGTACAAGAGTGGGATATGCCAACGAGTGGAGTAGTGTCACAGCAACAACCTTGCACTTAATGTCAGTAAGACGAAAGAGCTGATTGTGGACTTCAGGAAGGGTAAAATGAAGGAACACACACCAATCCTCATAGAGGGATCAGAAGTGACAGAGTGAGCAGTTTCAAGTTTTTGAGTGTCAAGATCTCTGAAAACAAAACCTGGTCCCAACATATCGATGCAGTTATAAAGAAGGCAAGACTGGGAGCTTTGGGGTTCTTAAGTCTTTCTTCTGTCATTCATTCTTTGTTTTTTTTTCTGTTTTGAGGATGTCTGCAGAAAGTAAGAATGTCAGGTTGTATGTATACTGCATACATTCGCTGATATTAAATGGAACTATTGAACTTTGGAGAGGGTGCAGAAAAGTGTCACCAGGATGCTGCTGGGATTAGAGGTCACCTGCTGTGAAGTTAGTCAAATATGTTGTTTGCTCTGGAGCAGTGGAGGCTTTGGTGGAGATCCGAGAGAAATTTATAGGATTATGAGATGCAGTCAGTCAACTGGTATCTTTCCTAAGACTGAAATTTCTAATACTAGAGAGCATGCATTGAAGATGAAAGGAAAAAAGTTCAAAACAGATCTACAAGACAAGTTTTTTAAAAAAACAGAGAATGATGGGCGCGTGGTATGCTACATCAGGAGTAATAGCAGAGGTGATATCAGAGTAATAGCAGAGGACACAATAGGGTCTTTTAAGAGATTCTTAAGATAGGTACATGGAGCTTAGAAAAATAGAGGTGTATAAGATGATGAGAGACATTGATCATGTGGATAGACAGAGGCTGTTACCCAGGGCTGAAATGGCTAACATGAGAGGGCAGTTTTAAGGACAACATCCTAACAAAACTCAAATAAATAGGATGGCACAGTATGAGTGGTTAGTGTGGCACTATCACAGTGCCAACGACCCAGGTTCAATTCCTGCCACTAACTGTTTGAAGTTTGTACGTTCTCCCTATGACTGTGTGGGTTTCCTCTCGGTGCTCTGATGTCCTTCCACAGTCCAAAGATGTAGGATTACTAGGTGGGTATAATTGGACCATACTGGCTCGTTGGGCTGGAAGGGCTGTGAAAGAAATACTCTAAATCAAAAAAAAAATAAAAGCAATAAGAACTGGAAAGGCTCAGCGGTTCCAGCAGCAACTCTGCAAAGAGAAATAGTCAATATTTCTGATCTGCAACACTTTAGTCTGATATTTACAACTCAAACAAATAAAATTAAAGGAGCTAATCTTGTATAACTTAAGTACAGTAGTTTAGTTATGCCCACTAGCTAATTATCCTTATAAGGGATTAGTAAAGACAAGAATAAAGCAACTTCATATGTTACAGATCAAATGCAAAATAATTACGGTAAGTGATCAATGTTGCTGAAACTTTGAACTTTCACTTTCACTCTGCTGAATTTCTGCTGGCTTCTATACTGGCCTAAGATCTCAGGCTGGGAAGTTCCCCTGCAGAGGTGTTTAGGTTAAATGTGGTGCAAACACAGCAATTCCATTAAAACATGGAAATGATAGCTAAGGAGAAAGTTAAGTGCATCCACAATGTAAAAGAAACATTGTTTCACTGTGTGTAACTGAGTTTTTGTGTTAAACATCAATTCTTTTTTAATAATTTTTTTTGACAGCAGGTGCCCATTACTGGCTGCTGAATTGTTACAAGGGTACAGTGTCCGCCTTCACTGAGATAACTCCCATGCTTCCAAACAACAGACAGGGCAGGCACACGAGAATAAACAGTCTGGCTCACAGAGCACCAAAGAACGACTTTGCTGCAACGGATGATCTGCCTGAGGACTGAGTTTACAGCAAGAGCTTTATTACCTACCGTTTCAAAAAATATTTCCATCATACGACTTTGCTTCTCTTCAAAGGATAATCCTTTCCTTTTAGACTAGGAATTAGAGATTAAGGGGGAAAAAAAACAAAATCAGATATATCATTGATATATGACATGATTCTTTTTTGTTCTGCAGCAACATTACAACAAATTAATTTACATTCCTTTCCTGGACATTTCTTGTTAAAAAAAATTGCAGCTTCTTCAATTTTGCTCAGATAAGGAATCTTAAAATCTATTCACTACTCAGTCAAAATAATTTTGAAAAGACAAGATTACTGCAGAAAATGATGAGTAATTTATATTCCCCCCCCCCCATTACCCGCATACTCATTTGCCTATATAAAAGTCTCAATATCATTTTTGTAGCTACTTCCACCACTACCGGACAGCCTGTCCCAGACATTCTCTGTGTACACAGACTTGCCCTGCACGTCTCCTTCAAATTTTCCTCCAACTAAAATTAAATGCAGGTCCTCTGGTATATGACATTTCTAACTAAGAAAAGGATTCTGGTTGTCTGTCCTGTCCTGATTTTATGGACTATTAGGTCTCACCTCAGTCTTCCATACGCCAGAGAAAATATTCCAAGATTGTCCAACCTATTCTTATAGCCCATTCCCTCTAATCCAGGCAGCGACCTGGTAGACTTCTTCTGTACCCCTTTGAAAGCCTCCACTTACTTCCTGCCAAAAAAAATTGCACACAGTACTCCAAGTGAGGCAGACCCTCTGGACCCAATGCCCCAACCAATAGAGGAAAGTATGCTTGATGCCTTCTTTTCTAGCCTACCTACTGCTCGTTACCATTTTCAGGGAGCGATGGACTACATCAATGTATTAATTCAAGGGAAATGAGGATAATCCTGGGCAACGAGTCCAACGTCAGTGCTGGGAAGCTATAAGCATAGGATTCAGGACTGTTTACAGAGACCCGCTTAACTAGTGCCAGTCAGCACTAATTTGTGTGGGTCAAGTTGTATCTTACTAACTTAATACAATTTTTCAAGGAGGTGAATGATGAAAGTAGCGCTTTGATCAGCCACCAATCTGGACACTGGAAGCCTAAGAGGAGGTGATTTCACTCAGGTCCACTGCCTGAGTAGAGAAAGGGAACAGTGGGTCACGGCAACATAATAGATCTTTGACCGGAAACCAATCTGCATTTGAGACTAACTAGCAGAGCAAATTAAAGAGGCAAGTGCAGTGGCCATCAGGTGAGTGGACAGTGTCAGAGTGGTGATCTTGAGTCTTTAGCAATGAGAGGCTTCAGGCAGAGAAAGCAAAGAAAAGCTTTAGGTTAACATTTTTCCCCCTTCCCTTCTTTATATTTGCTCAGCTAGGTCAGTAGAGATGCCAGCAGGATAGTGCAATGCTCCTCTTGCAGTATATGAGAAGGCAGAGAGAGACTTACTGCATGTCTGATGACTACAACCATGAGAAGTGCATCCAGTTGCAGCTTCTAACAATCCACATTAAGGAGTCGGAGCAGGAACTGGATGAACTCTGGATCAATCGGAAGGCTGAGGAGATGATAGGACATACAGAGAAGTAGTTACACCCAAAGTGCAGGACACAGGAAACTGGGTGACAGTCAGGAAGGGGAAAGGGATTAAGGAGCCAGTACAGAGGGGAGAACAGGCTTGCTGTGGTAATAGGGGATTTGTTAGTTAGAGTAACAGACAGGAGGTTCTGTGGACAAGAACGAGATTCTGGATGGTCTTCAGCATTCTTAAGTGGGTGGGTGAACAGCTAGATGTCATAGTCCATATGGGTACCAATGACAGGGTACAATATGGTATTATTGTACAATGATAGGGAGTTCAGGGAGTTAGGTGCCAAGTTAAACAGCAGTACCTCCGAGACTGTTTTCTCAAGATTGCTACCTGTACCATGTGTTAGCTGAGCTACAAAACTTGTACAGTTTAACATGTAGCTAAGGAGTTGGTGTAGCAGGGAGGGAATAACATTTTTGGATCATTGGGCTCTCTTCCAGGTAAGGTGGGACCTGTACAGAAGGGACAGTTTGTGCCTGAACTGGAGGGGGACTAATATCCTAGTAGGAAATTTTGCTAATGCTGCACAGGCTGGGGGTTAAACTATTTGCAGGGAGATGGGAACCAGAGTGCCAGAACAGTTAGTGGATAGGTTGTAGAGGCAGATGTTGTTAAGACCTCAGACAAAGTCAGGTATCAAAAGGACAAGCGTGGTGTGACTAATGTCCTGAGCTGTCTATATTTCAATGCAAGAAGTATTGTAGGAAGGGTAGATGAGCTCAGGATCAACACCTGGAATTATGACATTGTAGCTATTAGTGAGACTTGGTTGAAGGAGGGATGTCGTTATTTTAGATGTGACAGAGTGGAGAGATTAAAGGGGTAGAGGTGGCATTACTAGCGAGGTAAATTATCATGGTAGTACTCTGTCGGACAGACTGGAGGACTTGATTGGGAATCCCATACTGTGAAAGGACTAGATGAGAGAGAGTTTGTCAAATGTGTTTAAGAAAGTTTCCTCCATCAGTACGTAGAAGTCCCAATGAGAAAGAGTGCGATACTGGATCTGCTATTACAGAATGAGACAGGGAAGGTGGTGACATAAGTGTGTGTAGGGGAACACTTTGCATCTAGTGATCAGAATGCCATTAGTTTCAAAGTAAATGTACAAAGAGATAAGTCTGGTGTGCAGGTAGAAATTCTAAATTGGAGAAAGGCTATTCTAAATTTGATAGTATCAGAAATGATCTGGCAAGTGTGAATAGAGACAGGCTGTTCTCTGGCAAAGATGTGCTTGGTAAGTGGCAAGCCTTCAAAAGTGCAATTTTGAGAGTACAAAGCTTGTATGTGTCTGTCAGAATAAAAAAGTAAAGATAACAAGTGTGGGGAACCTTGGTTTTCAAGAGATATTGAGCCCCTGGTTAGGAGAAAAAAGGAGGTGCATAGCAGGTATAGGTAAGTAGGAACAAATGAGGTGCTGATGGGAGTCCAAGAAATGCAAGAGAACACTTAAAGAAATCAGGAAGGCCAAAAGAAGACATGAAGTTGCTCTAGCAGACAAGATGAAGGGGAATCCTAAGGGATTCTACAGGTATACTAAGAGCAAAAGGATCTCAAGGAACAAAATTGGTCCTCTGCAAAATCAGAATGGTAAGCCAAAACAGATGGGGGAAGATCTTAAATATATTCTTTGCACCATCTACATTTACTCAGGAGATGGATACAGAGTCTATATAAGTGAGGCAAACCAGCATCAACTTCATGGACCCTGTACATATTACAGAGGAGGTGTTTGCTACCCTGAAGCAAATGGGAGGGGGGGGGGGGGAGAGAGATAAATCCTCATGTACTGACAAGGTGTTCCTTCAGCCTCTACAGGAGGCGTGCAGAAATTGCTAGTGCCCGAGCAAAGATATTTAAAACATCCTTACCAAAGGGAGAGGTACCAGCGGATTGGAGGATAGCCAATGTTGTTCCGCTGTTTCAAAAAGGCTCTAAATATAAACCAGGGAATTATAGGCCAGTGAATCTGACATCAGTTGTGGGAAAGTTTTTGGAAGATATTCTAAGGGACCAGAGATAAGTATTTGGATAGAGATGAACTGATTAAGTATAGACAGCATGGCAGGTCATGTCTAACCAACCTTATAGAGTTTTCGAGGAAGTTACCAGGAAAGTGGATGTTGTCTACATGTACTTTAGTAAGGCATTTGACAAGGTACCACATGGGAGACTGGTGAAGAAGCTTCAGTCGCTCAGCATAAATTTTGATATAGCTTTTTTTCTCCAGTCCTGCCAAAGAGTTTTGGCCTAAAACGTCAACTGTGCTTTTTTCCCCCATAGATGCTGTTTGGCCTGCTGAGTTCCTCCAGCATTTTGTGTGTGATAAACTGAGAGATCCACTTCCAAACAGAGTCATAGAAAAGTACAGCATAGAAATACTAATGGCCCATTAGTCCATACCCAAACCATTTCAACTGCCTACTCCTATCGACCTGCACAGGGACTATAGCCCTCCATACCCCTATCATCTATGTTCCTATCCAAACTTCTCCAAAACATTGACATTAAGCTTGCATGCATCACTTGTGTCTGCAACTCATTCCATACTCTTACGACCCTCTGAGTGAAGAAGTTTCCCCTCGTGTTCCTCTTAAACTTTTCACTTTTCACCCTTAACCCATGACCTCTGGTTGTAGTCCCACCCAACCTCAGTGGAAACGTCAGCTATACCCCACATATTTGTGCATACCTCTATCCAATCTCCTCTCAATATTCTATGTTCTAAGGAATACAGGTCTAACCTATTCAATCTTTCCTTATAACTCAGGTCCTCCAAACCTGGCAACATCCTTATAAATTTTCTCTGTACAAGTTTCTTGTAGGTAGGTGACAAAAACTTGTAGGTAGGCGCACTATACTTCAGATTAGGCCTCAACAAAGCCTTGTACAATTTCAACATAACATCCCATCTCCTGTACTCAATACTTTGATTTATAAAGGCCAATGTGCCAAAAGTGTTACAATCCTATCTACATGTGACACCACCTTCAATGAATTATGGAACTGCATCCCTTTGTTCTACCACACTCCTCAGTGCCCTACCCTGTGTAAGACCTGCCCTGGTTGGTCCTACCAAAGTGCAACTCCTTGCACTTGTCTGCATTAAATTCCATCTGTGGCGACCCAATTACTAGCACACTCGAACCAGCTGACAATTAGCCAGAGTGCAGGCACAAAGGAAGAAAGCCTGAGGGGGTTTCAGTACCTGCCTCTTGAGGTATCCGGTGGGGGAAGACAGGCTTTAAAGCAAGACTGTGAAGTTGAAATAAACTTATTCTTTGACTGCAGTTTACCGACTCCGTGTCGTTATTTTAGCACTGCGTGTAGCACACCGCTACACATCTGCCATTTTCAGCTCATTTTCCAGCTGTTCCAGATCCCACCGCAAGCTTCCTCACTGTCCACTACACCCCCAATCTTGGTGCCATCTGCAAATTTGCTGATCCAGTTAACCACATTGTCATCCGGATTATTGATAGGTCAGGTCTGCAGCATTCAAAACAACTGATTATAACCTATAAAGGAAACTGAGGTACAACCATTGTAAAGCTACAGTGATGCCAGGAGATAATAGCAGTCTAAAATCAAGCCTCAGTCTGTCAGGGGCTGCACACAATCACGGGCTACAAAACACAGCAGGGCAGCATTTAGTAAGCTGAAGCAGAATTTGTCATTTCCCTGTAACAATAGCTATCAAATGGCTGAATATGTTAATAAAATGGTCAAATGTTAACAAGATGGCTGGCTTAAATTTTGTGGTAGTCTATGGATTTTGGGAAATCATGATTCCAGTAAATTGCTTATCAGCTGTCTTCCCTTTATGGATTTGTTATTCATTTGTAAGGGACATACATGAGATTCTAAACAGTATAATAGTAACAACACACACAAAATGCTGGTGGAACACAGCAGGCCCGGCAGCATCTATAAGGAGAAGCACTGTCAACGTTTCTAGCCGAGACCCTTCGTCAGGACTCTTTTGTGTGTGTTGTTTGAATTTCCAACATCTGCAGATGTTTCCTCGTGTTTGCAGTATAACAGTAAGGTATTTTCAAGGGATTTTTTGAGCTTCTACGTGCTGGATCACAACCTGCGGCTGGCAACCCTTCAAATCTCATTGAAGCTCCTTAGTAGCTAAAGACTGCGTGGTTAAGCATATACTTATTGTTGATGGCTGGTAAGTATTACTAAGAATTACATGTAAACTTCAGCTTGATTTATTAATAGAGAATCAAATAAAGGAATCTGAGTTTCGTTCTTTTAGTTGAATTAAAGTTATCTTAAAAATCTTGCTAAAAGTTAAATAAAATTACTTGAATAACTAAATCTCTTATTCTTTTAGTTAATAGTTAAATAAATTATTTAATCAAACTGCTGATTTGGTTGCTCAAAAGGAATCAAAACAAAACAAGCAGTTTTGAGAGAATGCATTCTGATGAGCTCACTGTACGTTTTGAACACGAGGGGAAAGACCTGCCTGGAAGCAAGCCCTCATCTGCCTGGAAGTACACACTGTCATTGTTACAGATGTCAGATTAGTCCTCCCCAGGGTGAACCTGCAACAAACATCTTGCTTGGAGTCGCTAGCTGTGACCTCGACACTGCTAGGATCAGCTGGCAGGAGTACCTCTCCCCCCTCTAATTTGCGGTTAAGAAAACTACTAACAGAAATGCCACAGAAGCTCCAAAGGCCTCATCCCAAGAAGAGGAAGGATCTTCACTTAGAAGACATATGAATCTACAGGGCCAGTCACCCAGCAGCCTATGTCCCAAAAAGGGTGATGGGCTTAAGAAGACAGTTGTTGCCTTTGAGGAATTGTGTTGAAGAGTTAGTAAATTATGTAGCAGCTTTTAAAAAATCTGATATCATTCTGATATGTCTATCCATGGCTTCCTCTACTGTCAAGATGAAGCCACATTCAGGTTGGAGGAACAACACCTTATATACCGGCTGGGTAGCCTCCAACCTGATGGCATGAACATTAACTTCTCTAACTTCCATTAATGCCCCTCCTCCCCTTCTTACCCCATCCCCGATATATCTAGGAATTACAGACCAATGAGTCTTACTTCAGTAGTGGGCAAATTATTGGAAAAGATTCTTACAGACAGGATTTATGAGAATTTGGAGAAGCATAGTCAGATTAGGGATAGTCGGTATAGCTTCATGAGGTGCAGAACATGCCTCACAAGCCTGACTAAATTATCTGACAATGTGACAAAACACATTGATGAAGGTAGAGCAGTGGATGGACTTCAGTAAGGCATTTGCTAAGGTTCTCCATGGTAGACTCATTCAGCAAGTCACGAGGCATGGGACCAGGGGAACTTGGCTGCGTGGATTTAGAATTGGTTTGCCCATTAAAGGCTGAGCATGGTTGTAGACGGAGCGTATTCTGCCCAGAGGTCAGTGACTGGTGGTGTTCAGCACTGATTTACTCTGGGGCTCCTGTTCTCTGTGAATTTTATAAATGAGTAGAATGACAAAGTGGAGGGATGGATTAGTAAGTTTGCAGATGACACAAAGATCAGTAGTATTGTGGATAATGCAGGTTATCAAGGAATACGTGGGACATTGATAGGATGCAGAGTTTGGCTGAATTGGCAGATGGCGTTCCACCCAGAAAACATTTGGAGGCAGAATACAGGTTTAATGGCAGGATTCTTAGTAGTCTGGAGCAACAAAGGGATCTTGGGATCCTTGTCCATAAATCCCTCAATTCCCATGAAAGTTGAGACGGTTGTTAAGAAAATGTAGATATGGTGCGTTGGCCTTCATTAGATAGGGGACTGAATTCAAGAGCCACAGGGTAATGTTGCAGCTCTACAAAAATCTTTTAAACCATACTTGGAATATGTTTGATTCTGGTTGCCTCACTATACAAAGAATAAAGTATGTGGAAGGTTTAGAGAAGGTGCAGAGATTTACCAGGATGCTGCCTGAATTGCAGAAAGGTCATACTCAAAGTAAATTTATTATCAAAATACCTTTATGTCACCCTTTCTGAGATTCATTTTCCTGCAGGCACACCCAGCAAATCTGGAGCATAGTAACTATAAGGGGGGGGGGTCAACAAAAGATCAACCACAGTTCAGAAGGCAACAAACCGTGCGAATACAAATATAAATAAATAACAATAATGAGAACATGAAATAAGATGATAAAATCCTTAAAGTGGTTGTGGGAACATCACAATGATCATGGTTATCCCCTTTCGTTCAAGAGCCTGATGGTTGCAGGGTAGTAACTGTTCTTGAACCTGATGGTGTGAGTCCTGAGGCTCCTGTACCTTTTACCTGATGCAGCAACGAGAAAAGAGATGACCTGTGCAGTGGGATGGATGATGCTTTCCTACACCAGTGCTCAATTGTTGGGAGGGCTTTATCTGTGATGCACTAGGCCGAATACACTACCTTCTTTTGAAGGACTAAGCATTTTTTATGAGGATATGTTGAGTGTGCTAGGGTGGTTAGAGGAAAGCATAAGGAAGATGTCTGAGTCAAGTTTCTTTTAAAACACAGAATGGTTGGTATGTGGAACACACTGCCGAGGATGGTGGTAGAGGAAAGCACATTAGGGACATTTTGAATACTCTTCGATACGCACGTGGATGATTGATGGAAAAGTGGAGGGTTATGTGGGAGGGAAGAGTTAAATTGATCTTAAGAGTAGGTTAAAAGATAGGCACATTATGGGCTGAAGGGCCCGTACTGTGCAGAAATGTTCTGTTTACATATAATCCTGCTTACAGTATCATATATTTCAACTGCCGTCCCAGGCTCCCACAATTCTATGGTGAGGGAAAGATTACCACCTCTAGGGAGGATTACCACTTCCAGACCCCCTGAGTATCAGGTCAAAGACATAAAAAAACACCATCCTTCTAAGGCTAAGCTAATGAAGAACATCTTCATTTTGAACATCATCTACAGGACACAAGGTAGCAAAGTTTGATCCCCGAACGATATAGCTGCAAGAATGGCTCTGCTGATCTTCACTATCCTGCGAAACTATGGACACATCTATCTACCCATGTTAGCACTGCCGGAACAGACCTTTACACAGTGTTTGTGGACTTCAGGTACCACCTTCACGCTGCAGTAACATTATATTGCGTGGTACCACCTTACACAATGAGTTAGAAACACACACAATGATTCAGAGCAAAACACATAGTTGTCTGTGGTTGGATCCTGAGACGGTGTGCCCCGTCTTAATAAAACTAAATCCATGGCACAAAGTCATTGCTGCCAAACAAGTGTACCAGCGAGTGGGTCAACTGCAACTTCACAGAATGAGTTACATAAACACTAGAAGCACCTTGGCTGGCAAACCAACTACGGGACATTCTTCCAGATTCTGCAACAAGGAACAACTGCGAAGTGTGCTGGAATAGGACAGAATAGCAGAAACTGAACGGAAACTACGTAGCAAGAAGTGCAGCGAATGTCGACATATCTTAGTAATTAATTAACGAGAAATGAGTACTGATTGCGGCTAGATAAGATCCACACAATACGGTTAATTCTAATTTCTCCATCTCCATTGAGAGAAGAAAGTTCCATTGAAACGAATACGAGACGGAGGCTCCCCGATCGCTGTCAGGACGGAGTAAGGCCCTGTAGCTCCACTCACTTTTCAGAGCAGAGGACAAAACCCAAACAGCCCCTTCTCTCACCATGTTACCGTCGCGCCAGGACTCAATCCCCGACGTCTCCCAAGCAACTCCCGCTTCCCGGACGTCACGCAGAACTGCCAACGAGAACGAACACACTCCCGAGAAAGAGTGGACCTGGGAGCGTTACCGTATCCGGCAGCGACCTCTTCCCCGGTAGGCAGCATATGCAGAGATCATTAAATCATCCTTAGCGGCAGTGAACGCTGGACTGGATAAAATACTGTTTGTAGTTGGTAAATCTATCATGTTGCAAGTAGTTGAATAATTGTGGAAAATGGAACCCCTCAGGGAAGTAATGTTAGTCCATTGTTATTTGCTATAATAATAAATTCTCAAATAGTTGTGGTAGAGTATCATTATTTACGAATGACAGCGCTTTATGGTAAAGGGGTGAGGAATGTGAAATTTATAATACGGAAACTTCAAGAGGCAATAATTCAGATGGCAGATTGGGCTTTATAACGGGGATTCAGATTCTCAGCAGAGAAATCCAGAATAATATTTCTTACTAGGAAGAGGATAAAATAACAGTTCAAACTAAAATTTTATGGTAGAGACTTAGAACGTGTGGGTACCTTTAAATTTTTTAGAAATTTGGTATGATAAGAGACTCACATGGTCAGCACACATTAAAGAAATAATAACCAGAAGAAAGAAGGCGTTGAATGTTCTGAGGTTTAATGGGAAAGCTGATAGGAAATCCTTTGAAAGCAATATATATAGGATTAATGAGTTCAATACTGGACTATGTAAGTACAGTTTATGGATCAGCATCACACTGTGTGCACAAGAATCTGCATATAATTCAAAGGCAAGCATTAAGGTTAATCAGTGGGGCAATCAGGAACACTAGTTGTGGCGATGCAGGTGACACCTGGAACTGAGAAGGACACAGCTTGTGTTAACATATTGGGTAAAGCTACAAGGGTCTGGAGAAAATCGACCGACTAAAGAGCTTTCAGATCCATGCTGGGAACAGGAAAAAGGGAAATGAGAAGTTTTGCATGGACGATTGAAGGGAAAACAGAAAGGACAGGGATTTGCAATAAGGCAGCGAGTGATACAGTGCCTTTTCCTGGGCTGTCTCCATGGCTTTGAGACATGGCTCTTAAATTACTTGAAAGGAGAAAAATAGAGAAGTGATTTTAAATCAAGATATAGTTGAATTTTATGTAAATAATTATTATGGATATTTACAAAGTGCACAGATGTTTCAAAACGGTAATAATAGATTAGGGTTAAGATTGGTAGTGCCTGATTTTAACATAAAGAAGCAGGTGACGGTAACTGATAATTTCTCAGTGTACGTATGTGAAATGACGGCTGACCTGAAGAAGGTCTCGGCCCAAAACATCGACTGCTTACTCTTTTCCACTGATGCTGCTGAGTTCCTCCAGTGTGTTGTGCTGGACTGTTAGCTTCATTGTGGGTGGAAGAAGTGAGATGGATGAGAAGTCTGATTCAAGCACAACAGTCAGGCGTCTAAAACATTTACATTCAGAGGCAAGACTAGACGTTATGTGTGAGATAATGTAAACCTTATTTACAGGTAAAATGACGGGACTCTGTCTATGTTTTAGAAACATAGAAAACCTACAGCACAATAGACTCTTCGGCCCATTAAGTTCTGCCGAACATGTCCCTACCTTAGAAATTACTAGGCTTACCCATAGCCCTCTATTTTTCTAAGCTCCATATACCTATCTAAAAGTCTCTTAAAAGACCCTATCGTAAAAGACTCCACCACTGTTGCCGGCTGCCTTTTCCACGCACTCACCACTGAGTAAAAAACTTACCCCTGACATCTCCTCTGTACCTACTCCCCAGCACCTTAAACCTGTGTCATCTTGTGGCAACCATTTCAGCCCTGGGAATAAGCCTCTGACTATCGACACGATCAATGCCTCTCATCATCTTGTACACCTCTATCAGGTCACCTCTCATCCATCCTCCCAAGGAGAAAAGGCTGAGTTCACTCAACGTGTTTTCATAAGGCATGCTCCCCAATCCAGGCAACATCCTTGTAAATCTCCTCTGCACACTTTCTATAGCTTCCACATCCTTCCTGTAGTGAGGCGACACGTGGATTCCAGGACATGTTGGCATTAGAGAGAACAAGCAAGTGGATAAATTAGTGAAGGAGGCAACAAATGGAGCAGAAGTGGATATTCAAATAAATGACACTAAAGGAGAAATGAAAAACATTATTAAAAGTGAAATTTTTAAAATGTGGAGAAAACAATGTGATGAAGTGAGAATGGGAAGACATTTTTACAATATCCAGTAAGAAGTGGAAGGGTGGAGGAACGCAGTAAAGAGCAGGAGTGAGCTAGTATTATTGAGATTAAGGTTTGGCTTAAATAGTTCATTCTTTTTAATGAAGAAACTCAATAATGGGAGATGTGAGTATTGTAATCAACAAGAAACGGTTGAGCATGCATTTGTGAGCTGTCCAAGATCTAATCACGAGAGAGGATGGTGGATTTTAAAGTTATCATGGAATAAAATACAATTTAACGATATTTTGCAGAAAGGATCACAGGATTATTGTTTTAAAGATATTGTGCAGTTCTTCAACAATACAGGCTTTTTTATAGAATTTGATACAAATATAATTATATAAGATTTAGATATTCTGACCCACACTCTAGTTCAAAAGATGACAATAACACGCCTTAAAGCTGTTGATCAAGCACCATGAAACCTCAGAAGAAGGTGAATTGAAGGATAGCTAATATTGTTTTACTGATTAAGGAAGTCTCAAAAAGTAAACCAGGAAATTAGAGGCCAGGATTAAACCAGGAAATGAATAGATAGGGTCATAAAGAAAGCCTTTGGCACATTAGCCTTTATAAATCAAAGTATTGAGTACAAGAGACATGAAGTATAAAATGTTGGTGAGGCTTAACTTTGAGTATAGTGAGCAATTTTGGTTACTGGAACAGCACTATATATTTAATCCTGTGATCCTTTCTGCAAAATATTGGTAGTGTTAAATTGTAATTTTATTCCATAGTAACTTTAAAATCAACCATCCCCTACCTCGATTATATCTCGGCCACCTCACCAGTACATTCTCAACTGTTTCTTGTTGATTTCAATACAGGAAAGGTGCGAATAAGGTTGAAAAAGTACAGAGAAAATTTACAAGGATGTTGTCAGGACTAGAGGAGTCAAGTTATAAGGAAAGATGGAATTGATTATGAAGTAGCTAGCACGAGAAGGCACAGTTTTAAGGTGCTTGGAAATAGGTACAGAGGAGACATCAGGGGTGTTTTACGCAGAGAGTGGTCAGTGACTGGAATGGGCTGCCGGTGACGGTGGTGGAGGTGGATATGTTAGGGTCTTTAAAGAGACTCCTGGATAGGTACATGGAGCTGAGAAAACTCAGAAAAGATTATGTATACTTGTTCAATGGAGATGCAAGAGACTGGAGATACTGGAACCTGGGGCTGCTGGAGAAACTCAGCATGGCGAACAATATCTGTGCGAGGTTAGGAAATGTCAGTATGTCTGGTCAAAACCATGTAACGGACTGAAAGTGGAGAGGAGCGATGGTGACATAGAAAGAGTACTGGGGGGGAGGGGGCAAGGGGAAGGATTCTGGTGGTAAGTGAGCAGCTGTAGAGTTGGGAGACTCTGGCTAGTGAATGATAAATAAATTCAAGAGAACAGAGAGAGGAAGAAGGAAAAAGGGACATAAACAGATGGAGTAAGGTGGGAGGAGGAAAATGTGAAAATCAAAAGCTGCTGGAATGAGAAGTAGGAAGACAAAGGCTACCAGAGCTGGATTGTAATACATAAAGGAAATGGAAATGAGTCTCCAGCCTGGCCCTACCTGGCACAACACTCCTCTGTCCATCAATCACCCCAGATTGAATCCTACTTTTATTTAAGAAAGGTATTGCCTTTATTTATTCTCACAGGATTCTATATACAGTGGATTCTGGTTAATTGGGATGCATCAGGACCAGTGCATTTTGGCCCAAATAAGCAGCTGTCACAGTAGCTGAAGTTTCATGGAAATAGTTTTTAAAAAAATCAAACAATGTTTAACTGATTAAAAAAGTTATTTATTTAATTGGAATACAGAACAAATCTGAACACTACTAATATTACGACAGTACTATAAAACTGCGTATTAATTCCTGTTATTGAAGTAATTCATCAAGAGTATGATAGATAGATAGATAGATACTTTATTCATCCCCATGGGGAAATTCAACATTTTTTCCAATGTCCCATACACTTGTTGTAGCAAAACTAATTACATACAATACTTAACTCAGTAAAAACATGATATGCATCTAAATCACTCTCTCAAAAAGCATTAATAATAGCTTTTAAAAAGTTCTTAAGTAGTTTACTTAAATACATTAAATACAATCAACCCCGGCACTTTAACCTATCTTACTCCTGGTGGTTGAATTGTAAAGCCTAATGGCATTGACCTCTTCATCCTGTCTGAGGAGCATTGCATCGATAGCAACCTGTCGCTGAAACTGCTTCTCTGTCTCTGGATGGTGCTATGTAGAGGATGTTCAGGGTTTTCCATAATTGACCGTAGCCTACTCAGCGCCCTTCGCTCAGCTACCGATGTTATACTCTCCAGTACTTTGCCCACGACAGAGCCCGCCTTCCTTACCAGCTTATTAAGACGTGAGGCGTCCCTCTTCTTAATGCTGCCTCCTCAACACGCCACCACAAAGAAGAGGGCGCTCTCCACAACTGACCTACAGAACATCTTCAGCATCTCACTACAGACATTGAATGACGCCAACCTTCTAAGGAAGTACAGTCGACTCTGTGCCTTCCTGCACAAGGCATCTGTGTTGGCAGTCCAGTCTAGCTTCTCGTCTAACTGTACTCCCAGATACTTGTAGGTCTTAACCTGCTCCACACATTCTCCATTAATGATCACTGGCTCCATATGGGGCCTAGATCTCCTAAAGTCCACCACCATCTCCTTGGTCTTGGTGATATGGAGACGCAGGTAGTTTGAGTTGCACCATATCACAAAGTCCTGTATCAGTTTCCTATACTCCTCCTCCTGTCCATTCCTGACACACCCCACTATGGCCGTGTCATCAGCGAACTTCTGCACATGGCAGGACTCCGAGTTATATTGGAAGTCTGATGTGTACAGGGTGAACAGGACCGGAGAGAGTACAGTCCCCTGCGGCGCTCCTGTGCTGCTGACCACCGTGTCAGACCTACAGTCTCCCAACCGCACATACTGAGGTCTATCTGTCAAGTAGTCCACTATCCAATCCATCATGTGAGAGTCTACTCCCATCTCCGTTAGTTTGTGCCTTAAGATCTTGGGCTGGATGGTGTTAAAGGCACTAGAGAAGTCCAGGAATGTAATCCTCACAGCACCACTGACCCCATCTAGGTGAGAGAGGTGCTGCCCTGTTCTTTTGATCTGACTGCAAATACACAAAAATCAGTGCAACCACCTATTGCCTTATATTATCACCTATATCAAAAATCACTGCTTTTTAATTTGGTGCTGGTTGACCCAATGAATAACATATCACAAATAAACACAACTAACGCTTTTTAAAAAACTGCCTGCTCCAAGCATGATATAGTGTCTAATGGCCACACACGTGCTTGCATCATCCAAATCTTCATTCAGTGTAACATTCAAGGTGATTGTCAAAACCTTCAAATTCTTCCTACAAGTAGCGAAAGAGTTTCATTTTCACTCAGGTCGTTTCTCACATCTCCAAGCCTGATTGTTTGAAACCGCACTGAGCAAACAATTCTGAATTGCCTTACTGGTTATTTCTTGCCAACTATCAGTGACAAAAAACACTTTTTTTGAACACCAACACACAAAACTGACGCTGTTTAAAAACTGTTCACTCAAGCACGGTGTAGTATCTAACAGCCACACAGGTACACGAGACAGACACTAGTTGGAAACTGTTCATCAACAGTCTCCTGCCCCAATTAAGTGAAATGGTGTCTCAAATAAACAAAGGAAATCCTGGCTATTTTTGTTCTTTAAGAGTTATCCCAAAAAAGTAGCTGTCCCAAATAACTGATAATCAGAATCCACTGTATTTATTTTTTATATTCATATTATTTTACATTTGTATTTGTAATTTTTGTAATAGTCTTGTATTACGTCTTTATACTCTAACAAAATTTTAACATGACTGGACAGATTAGATGCAGAAAGGATATTTTGGATTGTCAAGAAATCCAGAACCAATGGTGACATTCTAAAGATGAGCAATAAGCTGAGAAGAGGGAAAAGGTAGTGGTAAACCTGTGGAATTCTTAATCAGACAACAAAGTTAAAATGAAGGCATTGAATTATATTCAAAAAGGAGTTGGCTATTTTTCTTGGGGCT
Organism: Hemitrygon akajei; assembly: GCF_048418815.1. Taxonomy (NCBI): domain Eukaryota; kingdom Metazoa; phylum Chordata; class Chondrichthyes; order Myliobatiformes; family Dasyatidae; genus Hemitrygon; species Hemitrygon akajei. The sequence goes on from NC_133127.1 coordinate 104,516,889, forward strand.
GTAGGGATTAAGTGACAATAGGAGAAAGTAGAATTTGGACGATCAGCCATAATGATGTGAATGTTGGAACAAGCTACAAGGGACAAATTGACCACTTATTTTCAACATGATGTAAATATGAAACTGCACAGCAAACCAGATCCACGCAAAAGTGAGCAACCAGCTCTTTGGGTATTTATTTAGATTTTTCAATCATAGGGAACATTTCTGGGATCAGTTTCATTTGAATCAGAAGAGGCCCACTACCCTTGCTGGGAACTTTGCTTGTGCATTTAGCAGGGCTTGGGAAGGATGGTGGTTAACTAATTTTGCAGAGGGATGGGGCACAGTAGATGTACAATTGGGCTGCATTTGGTGTAATATATTTTAAAAAAACAGGTCATCTGGAAGAGTGGCCAAGGGCACAAAAAGATATTTAAGAGATTGCAAAATTAAATTGCACATATATTTTAATGCAAGGAGTCAGTAAGAGATGGGGTGGTAAATTGGATTAGTAAGTATGCAGATGATACTAAGGTAGGTGGCGTTGTGGATAATGAAGTAGGTTTTCAAAGTTTGCAGAGAGATTTAGGCCAGTTAGAAGAGTGGGCTGAACGATGGTAGATGGAGTTTAATGCTGATAAGTGTGAGGTGCTACATTTTGGTAGAAATAATCCAAATAGGACATACATGGTAAATGGTAGGGCATTGAAGAATGCAGTAGAACAGAGTGATCTAGGAATAATGGTGCATAGTTCCCTGAAGGTGGAATCTCATGTGGATAGGGTGGTAAAGAAAGCTTTTGGTATGTCGGCCTTTATAAATCAGAGCATTGAGTATAGGAGTTGGGATGTAATGTTAAAATTGTACAAGGCATTGGTAAGGCCAAATTTGGAGTATTGTGTACAGTTTTGGTAACCGAATTATAGGAAAGATGTCAACAAAATAGAGAGAGTACAGAGATGATTTACTAGAATGTTACCTGGGTTTCAGCACCTAAGTTACAGGGAAAGATTCAACAAGTTAGGTCTTTATTCTTTGGAGCATAGAAGGTTGAGGGGGGACTTGATAGAGGTATTTAAAATTATGAGGGGGATAGATAGAGTTGACGTGGATAGGCTTTTTCCATTGAGAGTAGGAGAGATTCAAACAAGAGGACTTGAGTTGAGACTTAGGGGGCAAAAGTTTAAGGGTAACATGAGGGGGAATTTCTTTACTCGGAGAGTGGTAGCTGTGTGGAATGAGCTTCCAGTAGAAGTGGTAGAGGCAGGTTCGATATTGTCATTTAAAGTAAAATTGGATAGGTATATGGACAGGAAAGGAATGGAGGCTTATGGGCCGAGTGCGGGTCAGTGGGATTAGGTGAGAGTAAGCATTTGGCACGGACTAGAAGGGCCGAGATGGCCTGTTTCCATGCTGTAATTGTTATATGGTTAAGGTAAGTGAACTTAAGGGCTTCGATTAGTCCGTGGGAGTGTGTTATTCTTTCAGTCACTGATATATGGGTGGAAGAAAGCCAAGACTGGCAACTTTCCAGAGGATCCAATCACAAACATGGGAATATCTGCAGCTGCTGGAAATCCAAACAACACACATAAAATGCTGGAGGAACTTAGCAGGCCAGGCAGCAATCTATGGAAAAATGTACAGTCAATGTTTTGGGCCAAGACTGGAGAAAAAAGATGAGGAGTCAGAGTAAAAGGGTTCTTTTGGGGTGGGGGTGAGGGAGAAGTACAGGCGACAGGTGAAATCAGGAGGGGGAGGGATGAAGTAAAGAGCTGGGCAGTTGATTGGTGAAAGAGATACAGGGCTGGAGAAGAGGGAGTCTGATGTGAGAGGACAGGCCATGGAAGAGGGAGGTGATGGGCAGGTAAGGTGACAGAGGGAAATGAGGATGGGGTTCAGAGAATGGGAGAGGGGAATTTCTGGAAGGTTGAGAAATCGATGATATTGCCATCGGGTTGGAGGCTACCCAAACGGAATATAAGGTGTTTCTCCTCCAGCCTGTGTGGCCTCATCACGACAGTAGAGGAGGCCATTAATGGACATGTTGGAATGGGAAATGGAATTAGAATGGGTGGCCACCAGGAGATCCCTTTTTCTGGCGGACAAAGCATGGGTCTCACCGAGGTGTAGAAGATGATGCATTGATCGTGAGGATAGTCAGAGGCTTTTTCCCAGGGCTGAAATGATTGCAACAAAAGGGCACCGGTTTAAGGTGCTGGGGAGTAGGTACAGAGGAAATGTCAGGGGTAAGTTTTTACTCGGAGAGTTGTGAGTGTGTGGAATGGGCTGCCGACAACGGTGGTGGAGGCAGATACAATAGGGTCTTTAAAGAAACTTTTGGATAGGTACATGGAGCTTAGAAAAATAGAGGGCTATGGGTAAGCCTAGTAATTTCTAAGGTAGGGACATGTTCGGCACAACTTTGTGGGCCGAAAGGCTTGTATTGTGCTGTAGGTTTTCTATGTTTCTATGATATACAGGAGGCCACACTGGGAGCACTGGACACAGTATATGACCCCAACAGACTCACAGGTGAAGTGTCGCCTCACCTGGAAGAAGTGTTTGGGGCCCTGAATGGTAGTGAGGGAAGAGGTGTTGGGGCAGTTGCAGCACTTGTTCCGTTTGCAAGGATAAGTGCCAGGAGGGAGATCAGTGGGGAGGGACAAATGGACAAGGGAGTCACATTGGGGACAATCCCTATGGAAAGCAGGAAGTGGGCAGGGGGAAGAAAAGATATGTTTGGTGGTGGGATCTCGTTGCAGATGACAGAAGTTGCAGAGAATTGTGTGCTGGACATGTAGGTTGATGGGGTGGTGGGTGAGGACAAAAGGAATCCCTATCCTTGGTGGAGTGGTGGGAGGATGGAGTGAGGGTAGACATGCGTGAGTTGTGTGTGAGGGCAGCATTGATGGTGGAGGAAGGGAAGCCCCTTTCTTTGAAAAAGGAGGACATCCCCTTCGTTCTAGAGCAGATGCAGTAGAGAAGCACTCTTACAAGTAACAGGTGGGAAGCTGTATAGTCCAGGTAACTGAGAGTCAGTGGGTTTGTAGTAGACATCAGTGAATAAGCCGTCTTCAGAGACAGAGATAGAGAGATTGAGGAAGATCCAGAGGATAGAAGTTTCAGGTGTGATGGGGGAGATGGAAAAAAGCAGAGGGCACTTCATTATTGATCAAGGAGGCCCTTACAACAGTACAATGGGAGGATATATTAGAAAGCACTTCAAACAAAACCTGAGAAAGAAATACGAGACAGATTGTGCTGAAATTGTTATCACAGCAGATGGAGAAACTGTTATACAGTGACACATAGAGAGATGAGATGTAAGATGAGTTGTCTTGTAGTGACAACTTCCCCAATAGTAATTAGGATCACCTTGCTGTGAAAGAAGAGATAGAATTTGTAAAGTGCATATAAGAAAAAGAAAATACCATTTTTTTTCTCTCTCTGTGAAGATTGAGTGTCTTTGGAACTCTTTTTCTTAAGCGGTTGTGGAAGCAGAGTCTTTAAATATTTTCAAGGGAGAATTAGATTCCAGAAAAGCATGAGAATGAAGTTACTGCAAGTAGACAGGAATAACAACTAAATACAGATTGGTCATGACCATTAAATAGCAGCTGTGAGAGGCCTTGCCCTGCTCTTGTTTTTGATTCAGAAGACATTTCCAGAACCTTCTTTCAGTTTGACCCAATCCGTTATTGTTACCATATCCCACTCAGATGTGAGGCACAGAATTGAGACGTCTGGCCTATTATTCCCAAGGTGATCTTTATGGGCATCTACACTAACCCCATTTGCTCACATTAGTATTGCACTCTACTATGCCTTGCCTAATTAAGTGTCGATCTTACACTTTGAATAGTTTTACATTCTGTATAACCTTATTCACTATCCACAAATGATCTTTGCAAACTTACTTATCAGCCCAAGTCAATTGTACCTAAAATCATAAACAGAGGTTCCAACATTGATCCCTGCAGAACACTACTGGACACAGAGCTCCAATCTACCCAGTTTATCCAAGTGACCTTGGATCCCATGTATTTTAATCTTCTAGATCAGACTCCTCTCAGGGGCCTTGTCAAATGTCTTAGTAAAATCCACTACTATACCCCCATCAGCCAGCTTTATCATTTCCTCAAAATATTTAGTCACATTTGTAAGACATGATGATTGGTCCCTGTAAGGCCATTTGTTCAAATGCAAGTAACCTTATCCAGTAACTTCTCTACCACCCATGTAGGCTCACTGGCCAGTAATTTCCAATATTTCATATTGTCTTTTCTAAATAAAGAAACAGTGTATCGTCTCTAGCAATAGGTGAGGTCCTAGAAACAAATATTATTGTCAAGGCCCCAGTAATCTCCTCCTCCCTCTCTCAGTACCCTGTAGGAGATCCCATCAGGCCCAGGGGGCTTAGCCACCTTAATGTTCTTTGCCTCCTTCTTGATCTAAAGATGATTAGAGTACTAGTGTGTCCCAAAGTTGCTACAGCTATCTCATCATCTGTACTGCACATGTGAATCAGAATATTTTCTTACTGCAATAACCTGAACATAAATCAAAATCAATTTTTACTTTTAGGAAACAAAATGCATGTAAAACAACAATGTGTAGACAATGCATGACTTTTTAAAATTTCTTCATATACTGTACATAAATCAACTGAATGGAATGTTGTAACATTCAAATAATGTATCAGTTGCCCCCATTAAACATAGTAGCATCAGATTGTTAACGGTTTTCTTATAGAAAAGGAGTACACTTGTTAAGGCCATGTTGTTATATACAATGTCATTTATACTGTTGTGGTGATCTTGAGTGATAGTAGTGGTTAGGGATGGTGGTGAAAAAGTTACTTGTTCTTTGAAACACAACAGGAAGTATGAAAACACAACAAAAGGAAGCAAAGGATCACACACAATACATTCACACTTTAATTATTCAATACTTTAAGCATCACATTTTATTTACTGGTCTGAGCCTATTTGTTCTCCCAAACAATTTCTATGGGCACTTGGTTTCAAAACATTTGGCAACAAAGAGGCATTTGTTAATACATTAGAGAGAAAATATAAGTAGTTTGGTTGAACATTTTTACAGAGAAAGTTTACAGTCCAGTGCAGCACTTTGCTGTTTGAACCTTCTTAGGAGAAATATTGGTGCAAATAAAGTATTTCTAACCCTTATAGGTAACGAACAAACAATTTACATCATTTCTCTTTCCACATTCCACAACCTTGAATGAAGGAAACAGACCATAACAATTAAATAATTGTAAAATGACCGTTAAGTGAATTATGTAAATCAGTATTCATATTTTAATGTTTTAGTGCACTTCACAAGAATACCAAGTTTCCTCCTTTTATGCAATCTGAGCATGTACTCAAATTAGGATAAACAGATGTAAATTAAACAAATGAGCAGGCCAAAATAAACAAACATCTTTCAAGAAACTTAATTCAATTAATGGCAAAGGAATAAAATGTCAGTGTATTTTCATTTGCATCCATTTGCTCAGCAGATTGCATCTCTGCTGGATTTACTACAGAAAATTATTCAAGATGCTATTCAGTTTTCTTGCATCAGAATTGAGAGTTTGCACAGCTAATAATGAGGCACATGGCAAACATCATGGATTTTAGTTAAACAGAGAAACTGAATAAAACACTTAGTTACCAATTATTGGATGCCATTATACTCAAACATATCTAGAATTCAAAGTATAATGTTGATTTCCTCATGAACTTCAATTGTAACTTACTTTGGGATAGATCCTGCTGTAAAGATTGCTTTATAAAGGGCTTGCATCAATACGATACAGCAAAGGAACAATGCTCTAGATGCAGAACAGCTATTTACCCTGAATACAAAAATGAGGAGTTAATTGTAAGGACCCAGTAGAATATGCAGAGAAGCTATGAGAAATATAGCTGTGAGGACAAAGCATAAAAATTCAAATGGTTGTTCATTTGCAGCTATTTACTTGAAATCTCGGCAATTGAAATAAAAACTTCCAGTACAGAATGAAATTTTTCTTTAATAATTCTCAAGTATATTTCATTCTAAATTTATTGTCAGTCAGCTACATAACCCTATATCTGCAAAGTCACATGTGCAATCCATTTATTAGATTTATGACAGCTTTATTTGAATCCTGTGAATCCAGAGCAACAACATTATAAACAGTAGAGAGAAGCCTTGGGTACAAAGCTGCACATTTCCTTCCTTCCTTCCTTCCTTCCTTCCTTCATTTCCTTAAACTAGCAACGGAAAAGGTGCCAAACAAAAACAAATCTCCAAAAGAGCTATTTTTAAACTAAAGTGAAATTGCATTAATTTTCTAATACAGGTTATTAAGGTTTGTCAATCCAAAGATCTAGTGCTACTGTAAATAGCGATAAACCTTGTAGCAATGATTTCCGGAGTCAGCTACCACCACATGACCGTCAGAAGTCAATGCTAGACCTTGAGGGCCATACAAAGGGTCAGCAGAAGTGTTAATGTAGGAGAGGAATGATCCATTTCCATCAAACACCTGTTGAAAAGTAGAAATAAATAGAAATTAGCATTAACACACTGCATCCAGGGGTCTATATTTTGCTATTTGCTACAGAAAAATGCTGTCAATGACAGGAAATGTTTTAATTACACTTCTCTGCTTATTATAATGTTTTATAAGTTTTATATTTTATATAATAACTTCAACGAAAATGCAGATAAAGCCGTTACCTGTATGCGACTATTTCCCCAGTCAGCAACTATAATATTTCCATTGGAATCCACGGCTACTCCAGTTGGAGCATTAAACTGACCATTTCCTTCTCCATTAGATCCAAATTTTAACACAAACTCACCATCAGTGTTGAACACCTACGTGTAAAAATGAAGAAGTTAAAACTAATATTACAACTTTTGATCTTCTAATTTAATATTTAGTCTTGAATAAAATATTTTTATCATTAAAGAGAGCCCATAACCAAATAAAATTCCTGGAGCTTAATTCATACATACACAAAGCTTTAATTTGAAGCAGACTGAACTCCACCTGTTGTAAGATAAATGGATTTTAAATACACACTAAGATTTTCATTTGAAGAACTTTCATTTGAAGTTTAATCTTGTATAATTTAACTATTGAATATAAAATCTGATAAGTCATGTTGCTACTGTATAATATTTTGTCTAGCCATATTTGGAGTGTGGCCAAGTCTCCACCCACTGGATTCTATTGATACTTCTTGATGCCTGAGTAAAGCATTGAGTGTAATCCAACAAACACATTACATACCCTGGATATTCTCTCTTCCCCCCCCCCCCCCCCCCCCACCTTCCCTCGGGCAGAAGATAAAAAAGCCTGAAAGCAGCTTCTACCCACTGGTATGACAAATGAATAGTTCCCTGGTGCATTATGGCTCACTCTTGACCTCCCTGTTGACCTCATTATGATCTTGCACCTTCTCTGTACCTATCACACTTTATTCTGCACTGTTATTACTCTTTTACCTTTTACTATTTCAATGCACTATGAAATGACCCCTGCACCACTTGGTAAAACTTGTGCAGACAACATCCACTGTTTTTCCTTCATCAACTTCATAAGTGTGGTTAGACATATATACCCATACACAAAGTCATTCCATGTCTACACCTGAACCCAAAGGGGTTTAATATCCCCACAGGCAGGTTTAATAGAGCTGTTAGGGAGGGTTTAAACTAATTTGGCAGGGGGATAGGAACTGGAGTGATAGGGCTGAGGAAGGGGAAAACAGAAATAAATCAAAGATAGCCTGCAACAGAGATGATAGACAGGCAGGAGATGAGGCATAATCAAACGAAAGCAACAAATACTGGACTGAAACATATTGGAATGCACGCAGCATAAGAAATAAAAAGGGGATCTTGACATTCAGCTACAGATTGGCAAGTATAGAGGATTGGCTGTGCTGGATTGGATGTTGTACAATGATCTGCAGGTGGTAAGAGAGCTTAAGGTTAAAGAACCCTCAGGGAACAGTGATCACAATATGATTGAGTTCACTTTGAAATTTGAGAATGAGAAACTAAATTCTATTGTGTCGGTATTTCAGTGGAATAAAGGAAATTAGAGGGGAAATGGCCAAGGTTGACTGGAAAGAGGCACAAGCAGCTATATAGGACCCTGGTCAGATCCCACTTGGAGTACTGTGCTCAGTTCTGGTCGCCTCACTACAGGAAGGATGTGGAAGCCATAGGGGTGGCGCAGAGGAGATTTACAAGGAAGTTGCCTGGATTGGGGAGCATGCCTTATGAGAATAGGTTGAGTGAACTCGGCCTTTTCTCCTTGGAGTGAAGGAGGATGAGCGGTGACCTGCAAGATGATGAGAGGTATTGATTGTGTGGATAGTTAGAGGTCTTTTCCCAGGGCTGAATTGGTTGGCACAAGAGGACACAGGTTTAAGGCACTGGGGAGCAGGTACAGAGGAGATGTCAGGGGTAAGTTTTTTACTCGGAGAGTGGTGAGTGCGTGGAATGGGCTGCCAGCAACGGTGGCGGAGGCAGATACGATAGGATCCTTTAAGAGAATTTTAGATAGGTACATGGAGCTTAGTAAAATAGAGGGCTATAGATAAGCCTAGTAATTTCTAAGGTAAGGACGTGTTCGGCACAACTTTGTGGGCCTGTATTGTGCTGTAAAGGCTTTTAGTATCTTCTTTGATATTAGTCGCCAGCTTCCTTTCATAATTCATCTTTTCCTTCCTAATGACCTTAGTTTCCTTCTGAAAGTTTTAAAAAATTCCCAATCCTCTATCTTCCCACTAGCTTTGGCTTTCTATATACTCTCTCTTTTGCTTTTACTTTGACTCTAACTTCACTTGTCAACCTTGGTAGTGTCCTTCTTCCATTTGAAAATTTCTTATTTGGAATCTATCTTGCACTTCCCCAATTTTTTGCAGAAACTCCAGCCATTGCTGCTCTGCTGTCCTTCTTGCTCACAGAAACATAGAAAACCTACAGCACTCTTAAAAACTTGCAGAAAGAAACTACGAAGGTCATTTGGATGGAAAAGATGAATTATGAGAGGAAGCTGGTGACTAATATCAAAGAAGATACTAAAAACTTTTGTAAGTTTATAAAGGGTAAAAGAGAGTTGGGAGTAGATATAGGACCAATAGAAAATGACGCTGGAGATATCGTAATGAGAGACGCAGAGATAGCAGAGGAAGTGAACGCGTATTTTGCATCAGTCTTCACAGTGGAAGACATCTGCAGTATACAAGGCATTCAGGTGTCAGGGAAGTGAAGTACAGTTGGCCCTCCTTATCCGCAGATTCCGCATGTGTGAATTCAACCAACCGCGAATCACGAAAACCCCGAAGTGCTCCTCCAGCACTTGTTGTTCGAGCATGTACAGACTTTTTTCTTGTCATTATTCCCTAAACAATGCAGTATAACAACTATTTTACATAGCATTTACATTGTATTAGGTATTATAAGTAATCTAGAGATGATTTAAGATGATTTAAAGTATACCAGAGGATGTGCGTGGGTTATGGTGCATCGGGATCGAAAAAAATCGGAAGTTCTCTTACTAAGTAAGTCGGAACAGGTACATCTGGTATTATTTAGCGTCAGTCAAACGTCTGTCTTAGTATATAGATTATATTTTACCTTTCTATGCATATAAAACACTTAAGAACGTATGTTTCAGCGCCGGGCTCGGGAACGGAAGTTTGCGAGTTCAATCCAGTGACAGGAATCCAGGGATCCTATTGTGGCTGGCTGCCAGTTACCAGTGGAGTTCCACAGGGGTCAGTGTTGGGACCCCTGCTTTTTATGGTGTATGTCAATGATTTGGACGATGGGATTAATGGATTTGTAGCTAAATTTGCTGATGATACAAAGATATGTGGAGGAGCAGGTAGTGTTGAGGAAACAGAGAGCCTGCAGAGAGACTTGGATAGTTTATGGGAATGGGCAAAGAAGTGGCAAATGAAATACAATGTTGGAAAGTGTATGGTCATGCACATTGGTGGAAGAAATAAACAGGCAGACTATTAGTTAGATGGGGATAGAATTCAAAATACAGAGATGCAAAGAGACTTGGGAGTTCTTGTGCAGGATACCGTAAAGGTTAACCTTCAGGTTGAATCACTGGTGAAGAAGGTAAATGCAATGTTGCCATTCATTTCTAGAGGTATACAATATAAGAGCAGTGATGTGATGTTGAGGCCTTATTAGGCACTCATGAGACCACATTTGGAGTATTGTGTGCAGTTTTGGGCTCCTTATTTTAGAAAGGATATACTGACATTGGAGAGGGTTCAGAGAAGATTCACGAGAATGATTCCAGGAATGAAAGGGTTACGGTATGATGAATGTCTTGCAGCTCTTGGGCTGTGTTCCCTGGAGTTCAGGAGAATGAGGGGGGATCTCATAGAAACATTCCAAATGTTAAAAGGCCTGAACAAATTAGATATGGCAAAGTTATTTCCCATGGTAGGGGAGTTTAGGACAAGAGGGCACGAATTCAGGATTGAAGGACGTCTATTTAGAACAGAGATGGGGCGAAATTACTTCAGTCAAAGGTGGTAAATCTATGGAATTTGTTGTCACAAGCGGCTGTGGAGGCCAAGTCATTAGGTGTATTTAAGGCAGAGATAGATAGGTTCTTGATTAGCCAGGGCATCAAAGGGTATGGGGAGAAGTCAGGGGAGTGGGGATGACTGGAAGAATTGGATCAGCCCATGATTAAATGGCGGAGCAGACTCGATGAGCCAAATGGCCAACTTCTGCTCCTATATCTTGTGGTCATATGGATATATAAGTATTCAAATACTTATATATCCAGTCTTTTACAATGCCAGAATGTGATAATAATGAACCAAAACCAATTCAAAGTAGATAAAAATTATAGATACTGTAAATTCCAGTATATAAGCCGAGAATTTGGCCCTAAAATTTTGGTCCTAAAATTAAGGGGTCGGCTTATGCTTTGAGTGAAATTAGGGTGCCAACTTTGGAAAATCAGATACACGGAAGACAGGTCGTATTTATTGGCTGTTTTTGAGTCAAATACAAAAGAATATATAAACACTTCTGAAATCTACACCAAAGAAAAGATCTACAAAACACATTCTGTTTCTCAATTTACTGGTCCTTGTACGCACTATTGTCGGCAAACATTCAGAGCTTGAAACTCTCACACTCTTCATTATCTGACTCTCCGAAAATCGCATCCCATTCTTCAGCAGTCACCATATCATCGTAAGGATTTTCAATTTCTCACTCCACCTCCCGCTTACGGACATGTAAGACTTAGTTGCTTCTTGTCCGCCTTTAATCTCTGCCTTTTCCGATTTAAACTTTGAAATTTCAGCTTTATTCAGTCAAATCTGTACAGCAATAGTTATAATTATGGCTAATTTGAAGACCACCAGGCAAAATCCAGACTCAACTAATGGAAAGTCTGAAAAAGCTGACGAGTTCTCGGAAGAACCCTCTTGGGTTAGGAGATTAGAGTATCAAATCAACAGTATCGGCACTGAAATAACTCAACTAAAAGAGAAATTTGAAGAAAAAATTGACTCTTTGAGCCACGATCTTAAAGAAGTTAGTTGAAATGCATCTGACCTTTCTTCCCGTTTGGATAAGGCTCAACAACGAATCATGGATTTGGAAGCTTGATTGCTTCAGAATAATATTCGAATTGTTGGATTAAAAGAGAAATCAGAATCTGCCGACACACTGGATTATTTTGCTAAAATGTTTCAGTCTTTATTTCCGGAGGTTTGTTCGCAACTCCCAGAGATTGAATTGGCTCACAGAGCCGTTGCTTTAAAATATTTGGATGAAGGTAAAAACAGGCATATTGTTGTGCGTTTTCTCAGTTTTAGAGACAAGGACAGCATTATTAAGCTTGCAAGAAAACAAAGGTTATTTCAATTTCAAGATTCGCTTTTTTGAAGATTTTCCACGTGAAATTGTTAAGAAACGTGCTGCATTTGCTTCTTCTATGAAACTAGTGTATCAAAAAAAGCTTTTTTCATCGTTACAGTACCCAGCCAAATAAAGGCTTTCTGTTAAAAATTCAGGAGCTCGTATTTTTGATGATCCAGCCGAAGCATTGCATTTTATTAACTCTTTGTCTGACGAGTCTGAGATGAGTCTGAAGCTTGAATGATCTACAATAGTTTGATTGTCTCGTGGTGTAAAGTGATGAAATTTGAAGATTTGATGGTTATAGAAAGTCTTTACCTTAAAATGTATTTTTATCTCTGAAAAAGACTGGTTTGGATGGTTTTAACCTCCGAAGATATAGCGGGAGAACTGTTGAAAGACTGTAGATAATTCTGAACCATTTAGAATTTTTTTTCTGAAGCATTTAAAAGAACCAACTTTTTTTTTGTTCTGTATGCTTTTGTAAAGTTTTTTAAAGTAATTACTTGGATTTTTTCACATTTTAGAGAAAGATTGGATAATTTAAAGATGGCGATTGTTTTTCTTTTGTGCAAATACTTCAATGACAATGAGTCTGAAGTCTGAAGTTTGAATGATTTATAATGGCTTGAGTGTCTCGCTGTTTAAAGATTGGAAGATTTGATGGTTATAGAAAGTCTTTACCTTAAAGTGCATTTTTATCTCTGAAAAAGACTGGTTTGGATGATTTTAACCTCAGAAGATATAGTGGGAGAACTGTTGATAGGCTGTAGTTAAGTTTGAACCATCTAGAATTTTTTTCTTCTGCAGCACTTAAATTAATTAACTGTTTTTTTTATTCCGTATGCTTTAGTGAAGATCTTTTAAGTAATTATTTGGATTTCCTTGTGTTTTAAAGATAGATTGGACAATTTAAAGATGGCGATTGTTTTTCTTTTGTGCAAGTATTTCAAGAATTGCTTTGGATGGGTTTTTCTTCCCTTATGTAATATTATGAAGGTAACTCTCAAATTGAAGGTTGTTTTGTTTTACAAGAAAAACACTATCCTTCCATGTTAATTATATTGAGATATGTCGACTGTAATGAGATTTATGTTCGGTAGAGGGAGACAGAGATTACTTTTTTTTAAAAAATTGTATTACTTAGGTAGGCGGAGCTGTATCTGCATCTGTGCTTTTCTCGGGGCTTGTGTCGATTGATATCAACTTGTTTCTGGGCTTTGTAGTTTGGGTGGGTTTTTCTTTCTTTTTTTATCCCCATTATGGAATCCCGGAGCATACGCTAATTATTTTTATTGTTGTTCATCTCCGCCATTTTCAACCACCTTATCCTGACGTGCGTCAAACTACTTTCTTTAGATACAAAGTTTCGTGATGATATCGAAACAGTTAAATGCTTTAACTTGGAATGTTCGCGGTTGGAATCATCCTACTAAGCGTAAGAAAACATTTAAAGTTATAAACCGATTCCAATCTGATATAATCTTCACTCAAGAGACGCATATCAGGTTATGTGATAAAAATCAATTTTTTAAATTTTTGAGGGTCCTCAGGTTCATGCAAATTCCCAGAGTAAAACTAGAGGTGTCTCTATTTTTATTGATTCCAATATTCCTTTTAACCAGGAGGATATTATAGCTGATATTAATGATAGATTTTTGATTGTTAAAGGAATCATTTGTAATAAGACAATGGTTTTGGTTAATATTTATGGACCAAATATTGATGATCCCTCATTTTTTAAAGCCGTTTTTGTTTTATTACCTGATTTAAATGAATACATGTTATTAATGGGAGGTGATTTTAATACTTGTTTAAATCCTTTAATGGATAAGTCATCATCCAAACATCAACTCCCTAATCGTTCTGCATCACTTATTAATTCCTTTTTAATTGATTATGGTTTAATTGTGGTCTGGAGGCATATATTAGTGATAGAGAATACTCTTTTTTCTCACATGTTCATAATAAATATTCGAGAATCGACTAGTTTATAGTCCACCCTCGACTTTTATCTAATGTTCAGAAATGTGAGTATGATGCGATTGCCATCTCTGAGCATGCTCCTTTAAACTTAATATTTGAATTGAAAGATGTTGTTTCTACCAGAACATTTTGGCGTTTTCCAGAACATTTATTACAAAGTTCAGAATTTGTTGAGTTTATTGAAACTCAGATAAAAGAAGTTTTTTCTCTTTAATAATATAGGAAACATCTCAAAGTTAATAATTTGGGATACATTAAAAGCTTATTTATGTGGTCAAATTATATCGTATATAGCTAAATTGAAGAAACAAACAAGAATGGAATTAGATAAAATCTCTAAACAAATTAAAGAATTAGACAACATCAATGCAATCTCTCCAAATGTTGTTTCATTTAAAAGAAGAGTAGAATTACAATCACAGTATAATTTATTACTAACATATGCTATTGAAGGATATTTGCTTAAATTGAAAAGTCAATTTTATATTTTTGGGGATAAAAATAATAAGCCCTTAGCTTCCCAATTAAGAGCAGCTAGACCTGAGACTCAAATTTTAAAACTTCGTAAAAATAATGGAGATATAGTAAGTAACCATGAGGATATTAATAATACTTTTCAAGATTTTTACTTTGATCTTTATAGATCTCAATTTCCTGCAGATTCCTCCAAAATGAAGGCTTTTTTACATGATTAAATTTCCACAAATTTTTGATGAAGATCAACAGATGCTTGATGCTCCAATTACTGAGCATGAAATTTAGAAAGCTATTTTATCAATGCAATCAGGTAAAGCTCCTGGACTTGACAGTTATTTGGTGGGATTTTACAAAAAAATTTGAAAGATTACTTTCTCCGTATCTTTTGGAAATATTTCAAGAATCCCTTGAGAAGGGTAATTTAACTTCTTTTTATGAAGCATCTATTTCCCTAATTCATAAAAAAGATAAAGATCCTGTTGAATGCTCATCATATAGACCTATTTTGCTATTAAATGTGAATGCAAAAATTATTTCTAAAATAATGGCTAATTGCTTGGAAAATATTTTAACTAAAATCATCTCTATGGACCAAATGGGCTTTATTAAAGGCCGTTATTCCTTTTCTAATGTTCAGAGATTGATGAACATTATATGTTCACCATTATCTAAGCAACTTCAATGTGTTATCTCTCTCGATGCAGAAAAGGCATTTGATAGAGTTGAGTGGCCACATTTGTTTAAAGTATTAGAAAAATTTGGTTTTGGTAATAATTTTAATAGATGGATTCAAATAATTCATTTGAACTCTAGAGCCACAGTCATTACTAATAATTACAGGTCTTCTTTTTTCTCACTTTCTCGTGGTACTAGACAGGGATGTCCATTAAGCCCTTTATTATTTAATCTTGTATTGGAACCTTTAGCTATAACATTACGTGAAGCTAAAAACATTCATGGTATTTCTATAAATGGAACCATACATAAGATTTCTCTTTATGCAGATGATCTTTTGATTTTTATTTCGAATCTTGAGGAATCAATTCCTAATCTTTTGGAAACACTTAAAAGATTTTGGTAAATTTTCAGGATGTAAACTTAATTTGAAGAAAAGTGAATTGTTTCCATTAAGTGCTCCTTGTTATTATATATAATGATATTCCTTTTAGAATTGTCAATACATTTAGATATTTAGCTATTATAATTACTAAAAAATATAAAGATTTTTATGAAGCTAATATAGTTCCTTTAATAGTTCCATGAAAGTTCCATGAATAGTTCCATGAAACAACTATTTTCTAGATGGAATCCACTTACTCTTTCTTTAATAGGCCATATCCATGCTGTGAAAATGATGATTTTACCTGGATTTTTTATATAGTTTCCAAAATATACCTATCTTTTTAACTAAAAAATAGTTCGATCAAATTGACTCTCTTATTTCCTCCTTTATTTGGAACAATAAGAGACCAAGAATTAACAAGTATCATTTACAAAAATCCAAAAAAGATGGTGGACTTGCACTTCCTAATTTAAGACTGTATTATTGGGCTGTGAATATTAGACAATTATGTTTTCGGTTATACTGGCTCGATAAGAGCCAAAAACCACAATGATGTTGATTTGGAATTAAAAGCTGTTAAACAATTTCATTTAACTTCAATATTAGGAGCTCCATTACCTTTACAGCTCTCTAAAATTCCAAATTTAAATCTTTACCCGGTTATTAAACAATCCCTATGGATTTGGGTTCAGTTTCGCAATTTTTAAAATTTTAAACAATTTAAGTTGTCTACTTTTTTATATCGAAACTTTTCATTTAAACCTTCAATAACTGACCACATTTTTCTCCTATGGAGAAATAAAGGGATCCATTCTTACAGGTTTATTTTGTGATGGTCGATTGATGACTTTTGAAGAGTTAATTAACAAATATTCTCTCGCTCATACACATTTTTTGCAATATTTTCAGGTTAGACATTTTTTACAACAATATTTACCTAAGTTTCCATATTTACAAGAATCTGATTTGTTGGATACCATTTTGAAGTTAAATCCTTTAGTGAGAGGTTCCATTAGCAGAATTTATAATTTATTTTTGTTACAAAAAGAGAACCTACCACTATAGATTAAACAAGATTGGGAGAGAGAACTTAATATGACCTTTGTTAATGAAGATTGGGTTTGAATTTTGAAAAAGGTAAATTCTTCTTCTATATGTACCAACCACTGTTTAATTTTTGGCAAGAAGGGCTATTTTATTAAAATGGAAAGATACCTCTGTCAATGGTTTTCTCAAGTAATGTTATGTTGTGGCGACCCACTTTCTGCGCAGGCGAACCGGCTCACAAATAGCCAGCGCGCGGGGAGAGACTTTGGTAATGCACCTCTGACGTCATTTCCGCCCGGAGAGGGCGGGCGCTAGGGATTTAAATACCAGCACCAGGAAGCTTGAATAAACTAGTCTCGAAACGACTTACCGACTGTGTGTCGTTATTTCAGCGCTGTGTGTAGCACATCGCTACATTGGTGACCCCGACGGTCCAAACGGGATTTGGACCAAAGATGACCGACTCTTCATCTGTTCACACAGTTTCGCTACAACTGTCGACTTTCTGGACGCTGCGACCATGCGTGTGGTTTAGCCAAGCAGAAGCCCAGTTCCAGATTTGGCAGATATCCTCTGATTCCACGTGTTACTACCATGTGGTGAGCGCCCTCGACCAGGAGACGGCTGCCCAGGTTGTGGATTTCATACAGTCGCCCCCGGAAGAAGGCAAATATGAAGCATTCAAGGTGCTGCTCATTGGGACCTTTGGCCTCTCACGGTGTGAGCAGGGTGCCCGCCTGCTTCACCTGGACGGTTTGGGAGACAGACTGCCGTCAGCATTGATGAACAAGATGCTGTCCCTGGCTGACGGACACAAGCCCTGCCTCATTTTCGAGCAAGCGTTCCTGGAGCAACTGCCCGAGGACATACATCTGCTGCTGGCCGACGCAGATTTCAGCGACCCCCGGAAGGTGCGGCCCGGGCAGACGTGCTGTGGAAAGCCAAGAGGGAGAGCGTGGCGTCCGTCGGTCAGATTACCAGGCCACGCGCCCAACAGCAGACCAGACCAGGCCCGGCAGGGGGGCGCACACAACACAGAGGCAGGAGTGAGGAGGCCAGTGAACAGTGGTGTTTCTACCACCAGCGGTGGGGCACAAAAGCCCGCTGTTGTCGCCCGCCCTGCAAGGGCCAGGCCCAGCTGCCGCTAATGACTATGGCGGCTGGCCACCAGGACAGTCTCTTGTACGTCTGGGACAAACAGTCGGGACGCCACTTCTTGGTCGACACCGGAGCGGAGATCAGCGTCTTGCCCCCGACGGGGTACGACACCCGAAACAGGAAGCCAGGACCCACCGAGGGCTGCAAGCGGCAGCACGATACGGACCTACGGCACCCGCACAGTGCAGCTGCAGTTTGGCGCCAGCTGGTTCACGAGGGACTTCACACGGTTCACGGTGGCCCAACCACTCCTGGAGGCGGACTTCTTGCGAGCTCACAGCCTGCTGGTCGACTTGCAAGGGAAAAGACTGGTACATGCCGAGACTTTCCAGACGTTCTCCCTGGGTGAAGCCAAGTTGCCGGCCCCACACCTGGACTCCATCACGCTGTCGGACAACAAATTCACCAGACTCCTGGTGGGCTTCCCATCGATTCTGACACCGCAGTTCACGGCAGCCATGCCCAGACACGGGGTACAGCACCACATTCCGACCCAGGGACCACCCCTCTACGCCCACGCACGAAGGCTCCCCCCGGAAAAGCTCTGCCTGGCCAAGGAGGAATTCAAGCGGATGGAGGAATTGGGGATCATACGGCGGTCCGACAGCCCATGGGCCTCCCCCCTGCACATGGTGCCCAAAGCAACAGGGGGCTGGAGACCATGCGGCGACTACCGCAGGCTGAACGAGGCTACGACACCAGACCGCTACCCTGTGCCGCACATTCAGGATTTTGCAGCAAACCTGCACGGCGCAAGGATCTTTTCCAAGGTAGACCTCGTCCGGGGATACCATCAAATTCCGATGCATCCGGACGATGTCCCCAAAACGGCACTCATCACCCCTTTCGGCCTTTTCGAGTTCCTCCGCATGCCGTTCGGCCTAAAGAATGCCGCACAAACGTTTCAGCGGTTAATGGACGTGGTGGGACGCGACCTGGACTTCGCTTTCATCTATTTGGACGACATCCTCATAGCCAGCAGCAGTCGTCAGGAGCATTTGTCCCACCTCCGTCAACTCTACGCCCGACTGAGTGCATACGGCCTGACAATCAACCCGGCCAAATGCCAGTTTGGGCTCGACACCATCGACTTCCTGGGCCACAGGATTACTAAAGGTAATCCCTCTGCCCGCAAAGGTAGACACAGTCCGCCATTTCCCCCGACCCAACACAATCAAAGGCCTTCAGGAATTCGTGGGTATGGTAAATTTCTACCACCATTTCCTCCCTTCAGCTGCCCGAATCATGCGCCCCCTGTTCGCCCTGATGTCGGGTAAGGGCAAGGACATTACCTGGGACGAGGAGTCCGCTGCCGCTTTCATTAAAACAAAAGAAGCCTTGGCGAACGCTGCGATGCTAGTGCACCCCAGAATGGACGTCCCTACCGCCCTCTCAGTGGACGCATCTAACACAGCAGTCGGTGGGGTGCTGGAACAACTCATCGAGGGCCGCTGGCAACCCCTGGCGTTTTTCAGCAAACACCTACGACCACCCGAACTCAAGTACAGTGCTTTCGACCGGGAGCTGTTGGCACTGTATCTGGCAATCCGGCATTTCAGGTACTTCTTAGAAGGCAGGCCGTTCACCGCGCTCACGGACCACAAACCGTTGACCTTCGTGTTCACGAAGGTGTCCGATCCCTGGTCGGCTCGCCAGCAGCAACATCTGTCCTACATCTCCGAGTACATGACAGACATCCAGCATGTCTCAGGAAAGGACAACGTCATGGCGGACGCACTCTCCAGACCAGCTGTCCAGGCCCTGTCCCTGTGGGTGGACTATGCAGCACTGGCGGAGGCGCAGCAGGCAGACGACGAGATGCCCAGCTATAGGACCGCAGTCTCGGGTTTGCAGCTGCAGGACTTTCTCGTAGGCCCAGGTGAGAGGACCCTCCTGTGCGACGTGGCTACCGGCCAACCTCGCCCCATCGTCCCAGCAGCCTGGAGACGGCGGGTTTTCGACTCCATGCACGGTTTGGCGCACCCATCTATCAGGACAACCGTCCGGCTGGTCTCCAGCAAGTTCGCGTGGCACGGACTTCGCAAGCAGGTCAGTGAAAGGGCCAGAACGTGCACGCAGTGCCAAACAGCCAAGGTGCAGCGGCACACTAAAGCCCCGCCGCAGCAGTTCGAACCCACCCACCGGAGGTTCGACCACATTCATGTGGATATCGTGGGCCCCCTACCAGTGTCCCGAGGTGCACGGTACCTCCTAACGGTGGTAGACCGGTTCACGAGGTGGCCAGAGGCGGTCCCGCTCACCGACACATCTGTCGATTCCTGCGCCCGAGCACTGATCGCAGCCTGGGTAGCACGCTTCGGGGTACCAGCCCACATTACCTCCGACAGAGGCGCCCAGTTCACCTCCAGCCTGTGGTCGGCTGTGGCCAGTCTGTTGGGAACGCAGCTGCATCACACAACTGCCTACCACCCACAGTCGAACGGACTAGTGGAACGCTTCCACCGTCACTTGAAGTCGGCTCTCATGGCCCGCCTGAGAGGACCTAACTGGGTGGACGAGCTTCCCTGGGTCCTGCTTGGAATTCGTACAGCGCCAAAGAGGATCTGCACGCTTCATCGGCCGAGTTGGTGTACTCCCCCCGGCCGTCCCGGGAGAGTTCATACCAGCCCCAAGGGGGCAAGAGGAAGAACCCACAGCAGTCCTGGACAGGCTACGCGAAAGGCTCGGCAACCTGGCCCCTGTACCAACTTCACAGCACGGACGGACCCCGACCCATGTACCCAAAGACCTGCAGAACTGTAAGTTTGTGTTTGTACGAAGGGGCGGACACCGGGCGCCGCTACAGCGGCCGTACGAGGGGCCATTCAGGGTGATCAACAACAACGGGTCCACGTACGTTCTGGATATCGGGGGGAAAGAGGAGGCTTTCACGGTGGACAGACTCAAACCAGCACATGTGGACGGCGCAGCCGGTCGCGGTTCAGGCACCGCGGCGCAGAGGCAGACCTCCCAACAGAGTCCGACCCAGACTGAGGACATTGGGGGGTGTATCGCCGGTTCTGGGGGGGGGGGGGGGGGGTATGTGGCAACCCACTTTTTGCGCAGGTGAACCGGCTCACAAATAGCCAGCGCACGGGGAGAAACTTCAGTAATGTACCTCCGACGTCATTTCCGCCCAGAGAGGGCGGGCGCTAGGGATTTAAATACCAGCACCGCGAGGTTTGAATAAACTAGTCTCGAAATGACTTACCGACTGCGTGTCGTTATTTCAGCGCTGTGTGTAGCACATCGCTACATTGTCTCAGTTTGGAAAAAATTAGAAGTAGAACTTTTGAACCCCGATTCAATTTTGAGAGAAGATGGGGTTCTTTTGCCAAATATTACCATTTAATTTGAATTATTCTATATGGTCTCCTTCTAATTTTATTATTTTAAATATTAATTGGCAGTTGTTGACTCTTTTTCTTTATATACTTAGATGATGGTTAAACATATTGCTCCAGGGGGTTGATTCCTAATGGGTTTCTTTCTCTTTTTTTGTAGTTAGTAGGTTTTTTTTCTTAGACGGGGTTCTTTTTTTTCCCTTCTTTTTCCTATATATAAATTTTTTTTTCCATTTTTATATATCACGATCAGCTTTTTTTTCTTCAGCTCTATTAATTATATACATATTAATTTGTTGAAGTTTTGTATCATTCTATAGCTGTAGATTATGTACCAATAAAAAGATTGTGAAAATGGAAATGGATTTTCAATTTCTGCTTTGACATTGTCATTTGCAGCTTTACTGGCTGCCAAATCTCTATGGTCTTCTTTCCAAAGCAAATGATCTTCAGTGCCATCCAAAGCATTGCTGATGCTGCACTTCTTGAAGGCCTTCACAATGCACTCTGCCTTCATTTCTTCCCACGATTGCACTATCCACTCACAAACTGTAGCTGGAGATGCAGCCCTCATATTTCCTGCCGGCGTGAATGACTGATTTCCAGATATCATCCATCTGTTCCACTGTCAACGCATGAATTCTTTAAATGGTTTGTTTAAACTCACATCTAGTGGCTGGAGCATGGACATCAAACCACTGGGGATGATTGCAATGTCCATATTTTCAGCTTTCAATGCTAAATTTAGTCTCACCTGACAAGTGCGCTTTGAACATGTCCCAGACAAGTAGTGACTTTTCCTTCCTGAAACCTTCGGGACATCGATGCCACACCTCTTTAATCCACTTCAAGCAACCCGCTTCGTCCATCCAGCCACGTTCTTGAATGTGAACAACATCACCCTGTGGGAATTTTTCATTCTTTGGGAATGTTTTCCTCTTAAAAATCACCATTAGTGGTAGTTTGGTCCTATCAGCCATACACGTTAACACGACAGTAAAATGTTGCTTCTCATGTCCAGTTGTTTTGATAAGAACTGTTTTCTCCCCCTTCTGATTGACAGTGTGGTTGCCAGCTAAATCAAAGAACATTGGTGTCTCGTCCATGTTACCAATCAGTGAGAGTGGGTAAGAATGTGCCTTTCAATGCTTGATTATAAACGATTGGAAGGCCGTAATGTTATTCTCAAGGTCGCTTGGCAACTTCTGAGCAATCTTTGTTTTTTGTCTCAACACAAGATCAGGTCTATTCATAAATTGGGTGGACCAGCTTCGTGTAGCTTTGAGATTTTTGCTGACCTCAGTGTTCTTCGGCCCATTTCAACGCTTGAACTCGAATCATTTCTCTGGTAACAATGAATCCAGACGATCGCTGGTGATTCACTCACTCAAAAACTTTTTCTTCCAGTTCTGGCCACTGGCATGTTTTCCCGCAGTTTGCACATTTCATCTTTGGCATGTTCCTCAGCGTGTCCTCTGCCTTTCTCCACTCTCACTTGTTACTCGTTTACACTAAACTTCTTAGCAGCTGCATAATTATTTGTTCCTTTAGCAAAATCAACAACCTTCAGCTTGAAGCCAGCATCATATCGCATTTGTTTTAATTTTTTGTACATGGTTGTCACAAACTCAATACTGAGTACATGTACTGATCCCGCCACCCCGTGTTAAGTTTTAACGAGATTATGATGGGCGCTAAATGGTTTCACGGGGGTTACATTTCAGAGGATTCTTCTCCATTGGAAACCTAATCCAAAACCTCACTTCCTGATTTATTTATTTATTAAGAATTCGCTTACAACACTCTACAATGTGTAGGCTTATTTTCTTAGCAGGTGCTGGTTCACAAAATTCCCAGGTTCTGGATCCGGTAAAGCTGAGTACCGGCATGTGAGATCTTGTGATCTTTTCTGGTTAAATCAAAAACCTCTACAAAAGGGGTCGGCTTATACAAAGGTAACATGAAAAAGTCACTTTTTTAACCTTGAAAATGGGGGGTCGGCTTATACTCCGGAATATACGGTAAGTACTATAATAATACTACATTGTTTTAATTCCCCACTCCCACTTCATATGTTCCCCCATTTGAAACTTCAAACATTAGAGAACGTGTTCATGGTGAGAGAGGAACATTGTAAAGGTGATATGAGGCATTTTATTTGATACCATCAAAGTCATATGTGACCTTTTGGCCCATCTACTCCATACCAAACCATTTAAACAGCCTACTCCCATCAAACTGCACCAGGCCCGTAGCCCTCCATGTACCTGTCATCCACCGACCTATCCAAACCTCTCTCAAACTTTGCAAATGAGCTTGCACCCACCACTTACACTGGCAGTTTGTTCCTCACTCACCACCCTCTGAATGGAGAAATTTCCCATCACGTTCCCCATAAACTTTTCACCTTTCACCCTTAACCCATGGCCTAATTGTAGTCACACCCAACCTCGGTGGAAAAAGCCTGCTTGCATTTGCCTTCATAATTTTGAATACCTCTATTAAATCTCCTCTCAATTTTCCACGTTCCAAGAAATAAAGGTATCACTTATTCATCTTTCTTTCTAACTCAGGTACTCCATTGCTGGCAACATCCTTGTAAATTTTCTCTGTAATCTTTCAACCTTACTTGTATTTTTCCTGTAAGTCAGCAACAAAAACTGCAAACAATTCTCCAGATTAGGCCTCATCATAATATTAGACAACTTCAACATAACATCCATCTCCTGTATGCAGTGCTTTGATTTATGAATGCCAGTGTGCCAAAAGCTTTCTTCACACTTTCCAAAAGCTATCTACCTGCTCCACCACTTTCAGAATCAGAATCAGGTTTAATATCAACAGCATAAGTCGTGAAATTTGTTGTCTCTGCAGCAGCAGTACACTGCAATACATGATAGAGACAATGTGAATTACAGTTAATATAGATATAGTACATTTACATACGAAGAGGCAAAGTCATCAAGACTGAAGGAGCCTAGTTCCCGAAGGTATTGAGAAATATACCTGACATAATCACTATATATACCTGAAATATAATCACTATGTACAAGCTATTTACTATACTATGTAATCACTCCTATGTACTGAATGTATTATTTTACTAGAGACATTTTGCTATGTATTGTTTTACTAGATACCTTGTATTCTCTTAGCTACATACTATGGCAGTTAAAGAACACCTGCTTATCCTTAGCAGCACTAATTAGCTGAAATGTACTCCATATATTATACAATAGAATGGCTTTTGAAGAGATAACGGTGGCAGACAGGATGGTACGAACAGGAACTGTAATGTGAGGGAGGTTAAGGGAGGCTGACTGAGAAACAACCGTGGCCAGGAATGAGGCCGAAGATGTGAACTGGAAAGAAATACTGGTGGCGCACCGAGAGCTAGGCAAGAGCGATTGATTAGTTAATGTATAGACGATATGCATCTAAAAATTGATTGGGTATGCTGATGAAACGGAAATGTAACTGAGATAAGAAATTACTATAAAGAATGCTGTACACCGGAGCTCGGTGGGCTTTCGGTGACAAGTTCATTGATTGCCTCAGCCTTTGTTTGCAAATAAAGGTTTAAACTTCTCGAAGAATTGTCTGTGTCTCCTGGTCATTTCAAGTAACCACGACAAAATTGGCGTCATGAACAGGATCGGAAAGAGACCCGCAAAAATCCGCTGAAAAATACTCTGCCTAGTCTGCACGAGGGGGCAGGAAAGTGGATTAGGGCCTTCGAAGAGGAAACAACGGGACGATTGTTGGCTATGGGAGATTTGAAGGCACTGCTGATAAGGTTGATGGGAACTTCCAAGCTAAAAGAACTGATGGAAATGGCTGGCTTATAGAATGTGGACAACCCAAAGACTAACGGAGTCAGTTTTGATCCACTGAGGCAGAGGGTATGGCAGGCCCTCAGGAAGCTTTATCCACCCAGAGTGGACCCCAAAGCCTTAAAGGGGGATCCACTGGGAGACACTGAAAACCCAGCAGCCTATGTAGAAAACCAGTTGAAAAGGTGGAGACTGGAGACTGAGCAAGAGGTGGAAAATAGCTTATTTATCACCACACTGTTCCGACATAGCATTTTGGATGCAATGCCTCCGCAAGTCAAATCTAAATTGGAGGAAGTGGTTGGGCTGTCGTCGCTGACCCCACAAGCATTCAGCGATCACATAGTCCATGCGGTGGAGAAATATCGGAGAGACAAACGAAAGCTGGCTGAGCAGCAAGAAGAGGTGCAGCGAAAGCTATTGAAAATGCAGTTTGAAGAACTGAAAAAGAAGGAAAAAGAGAAAAGCAAAAAGATGCTGCCAGCCACCACCAGTGTGAGTACAGCCATTAAAGTGAATGAAGCACCGCTAGATGGAGGAACCGGTCATTCTGTCAGTCAAGGGCCAGAAAACCCCATACCAATAATGAATGTCTTCAGAGGAACATTTCCACAGATGCCCTATCAGGGACAGAGTAGATTTAAGCAACAGCCCAAACAGGACTGGAACTCCCAAGGAGGGGGGCAAAGGAGTTATGGGCAGAGAGGATTAGTGAGGAGACAGGGAAAGAGAGATAGAAAGATTGTGCTGGGGATGCAGCCAGCCTGGGCACATGAAGAGAGACTGCCCACTTAAACCATGGCCTGTCTCGTACCAGCAGGAACCGATGGCAAGGGAGCCACAGTTTGGCCACTATGCAAGGTATTAGGGGTGCCCCGAGAACTCGAGTGGGAAGGGACATTACCCAATGATAACTGAGGCAGAGGAGGAACCTATGGTTCAGGTTATGTTAGAAGGGCAACTGACACCAATGATGATAGATACTGGAGCCACGTACACTTGTGTACAGCCACAGTATGCCCTTCACCTTCCCATGTCAGGAAAGTTTATTAAGACGGTAGGGTTCTCGGGGAAAACACAGTTGACACAGTGCACGGCTCCAGTGCATTTGAGTATGGGAAATAAAGGAATTGTTTTGCCAGTACTAGTATCTAAAGGAACTCCGATTAATTTGTTAGGCAGAGATGCCTTATTGAAACTGGAATTAAAATTAGAATGCACCAGAAATGGGTTTAGTGTGGAAAGAGCAGGGGCTCAATTGATAAGTGTGAGAAGATAAGAGAGCCAATGTTTTTTGGATAGGGGACATAGAAGATCAGATCTGGGATACCTGGGAAAAATGGAAACAGGGCGTGCAGGCCATATTACCTGAGGCTGTAGCGCCCAAATCTGAGTTACATTGTACTGTAATTTTCGATGAGACTCAGAATAAGGAGATAGAGAAGAGATGGAACATGAGGACAGATATTCAACAACACCTGAAAGGGGAAGCCATAGTAATTGGGAAGCAGGGGGCGGCCCTGCAAGTCAGGTGGAATACCTTTTTGAAGGAATGGTACAGGATACCGGAAGCTGTACCCCACATAACACTGCTGGTAAATGAGGGATATCAGCCTAAAGACTTAGGACCCCTAGTAAAGCAGGTGAGCACCGTAGCGGTTTGGAGAAAGGTTATGCCTGAGGATGGATATCCGGAGACAACAACTACATTAAGATAGGGGTAAACATAGATGTGACAGGAACTATGAAGGAAGTTGAAATAACTCCTCAACCACACATGCCATTGTTGGGGAAGGCAGAGGGCCAGCAGAAAGATAAAAGATTGGACAAGTTGCCATCTATTCTGTGGCATGATACGGACGTACAGAAAATAAAAACGGCCAGTCCGGTGGAGATAAGGTTAAAGAAAGGAGCAGTTTCACCTAGGAGACCACAATATCCCTTAAGGCCAGAAGCAGAGGAAGGTATAGCACCGACAATACAGGGACTGTTAGAGGCAGGAGTACTTAAGAGGGTAAACAGCCCCTGCAATACTCCGCTGTTGCCTGTCCCAAAAGCGGACAGGTCTAAATGGAGACTGGTGCATAATTTACGAGCAGTGAATGAGGTAGTGAAGGATTTGGCAGCAGTGGTCCCAAATCCACACACACTGCTGACTAATATCCTGCCAGAAGCGAGCTACTTTTCAGTGATTGATTTGTGTTCGGCTTTCTTCAGCATTCCCCTAGCCGAACAGTGTCAGTATTTCTTTGCATTTACATACAGAGGCAACCAGTACACCTACACTAGAATGCCACAAGGATTTAAGCATTCGCCACGTTTTTAATAAAGTATTGAAGGCAGATTTGGATGGCACTCCGCTGGAAAGTACACTGATACAGTATGTGGATGATTTGTTGATTTGCTCTGAAAGTGAGGAACAGTGTGAACAGGATACTGTGACTCTTTTAGAGAAACTGGTGTATGGAGGACATAAAGTATCTAAGAAAAAGCTGCAGTTTTGCAAGCAGCAGGTGGAATACTTAGGGAGGATGGTATCTAAGGGTGTGAAGGCAGTAGCGCCGAGTCAGATTGAGGTGATAACTAAAGCTCCAAAGCCCCAAACAGTAGGACAGATGATGACGTTTCTGGGAATGACAGGATATAGCTCAGACTGGATTGGAGAATATGCTGAGATTGTAGCACCATTGAGAAAGATAATGAAGGAAGCAGGCCATACCAATTTGAGAACTAGCCTGCAGTGGAATGAGGAGGCGGAGATAGCTTTCAACACTATTAAGCAGGAACTACAGTCAGCTCCGGCATTAGCTTTACCTGACTATGAAAAGGCTTTCCATCTGTATGTATCCAATTGACGGGAAGGCTATGCCGCAGCAGTGCTGACACAAGAAACAGGTACAGGGAAAGCGAAGCAGCCAATAGCGTACTACAGTGCAAAACTGGACGAGGTGGCCCAGGGCTATCCACCTTGTTATCAGGGATTGGCAGCATTGTACTATGCGTATGAGAAGGCATCATCTGTAACTATGGGTTATCCTGTGATTCTGTACACACACCACAAGGTAGCAGAATTGCTGGATAGAGGGAAATTTGTGCTAACACCAGCCAGGATAGCAGCCTATCAGATGCTGTTGACATTTCCGGATGTAACCATACAAAGATGTACCACCAGCAACGTAGCCGATTATGTCCCTTTGAGCTGCGAAGGAGAACCCCATGATTGTGTAGGGAAAACAATGACATTTGCCAAGCTGAGAGCAGATTTACGGTCAGAGCCACTAGAGGATTCGCATAAAAAGGTTTTGTTTGTAGATGGTTCTTGCTATAGGGATTATGATGGAAATCATGCGGGATTCTCAGTAGTACAGCAGGACCAGTCAGCTTCAAGACCATCAAAGTGGAAGCTTGTCCACAACCGTGCTCCGCTCAATTAGCAGAACTCAAGGCTTTGACAGCAGCATGTGAGATGATGGAAGGTGAGAAAGTAGACACTTACACTGATTCGGCATATGACCATGGGGTATGTCATCTGTTTGGGGCAGTGTGGAAACAGAGAGGTTTTAGGAAGAGTAATGGAGACCCCATACAGCATTGTCAGCAAATTTCAGACTTAATAAAAGCGCTTATGAAACCCCAGGCACTGGCTATAGTGAAATGCCAGGCACATAAGAAAGGGAATGATGTGTTAACCAAAGGAAATCAAGCTGCGGACGAAGCGGCCAGGAAAGCGTCTGGGTGTACATCGGCTGTTATTGCACCCCAGGTAAGCCTAGAGCTGGAACCCATGATAGAGGCCCTGGTTGAAATGCAAGGTAGGGCAATGTTGGCGGAACAGACGATGTGGAGGCGAAGGGGGGCCAAGCAGAACCCAGAAGGCCTGTGGAGCACGGAGGATGGTTTGTGGGTAGCTCCTACTCCTTTGTTGACTATCTTAATCTCAGAAGCACATGGAGTGGACCATTGTGCAAGGGGGGGAGTAGTAAGGAAAATAAAAAAGGATGGTTTCTGGTCACCTTACTTACAGGCTTCGGTAGACTATGTTATAGCACAATGTGAGGTTTGTGCACAGGATAATGTTCGAAAGGGGATTACAACCCCAATAGGTCACATACCCGTGCCTGAAGGACCATTTCGACATCTGGTGATCGACTACGTAGATATGATAAAGACGGTAAGAGGGAAAAGGTACATTCTGGTGGTAATTGACAGGTTCAGCACGTGGGTAGAGGCAGTGCCCTCGAAGGATCAAGGGGCAGGAACAGTGGTAAAGTTCCTGATAAACGAAGTGATCCCAAGATTTGGAATACCTACGGAGATTAGCTCGGACAATGGTTCGGCCTTCATCCAAAAGGTGGTCAAATTGGTATTACAAGTACTGAGAATAAAACAAAGGTTTGGATGTGTGTACCACCCACAGTCACAGAGCATGGTGGAAAGAATCAATGGCACTTTGAAGGCCAAGCTGAACAAAATTTGTGCAGAGACTAGACTGAATTGGGTTGATGCATTACCGTTAGCACTAATGAGTTACCGTATGCAGACTAATCGGGTAACATGCTTGACACCACATGAAATGCTGACTGGAAGGCCCATGCCAGTGTCCCAATGGAGACGACCATATAAGGGACCCAGTTTAGAGCAATTGGAACTTGAACTAAGACAATACATGCGGCAACTAACTATGATACATCAGTCTATCTATACGCAGGAAAAACAGAAAGAGCCGGAGACCGTCCAAGGGGAAGGACCAATCCGACCAGGAGATCAGGTCGACGTGTGAGCGTTTCGAAGGAAGTGGAACGAACCAAGAAGGGAAGGGCCTTTCACGGTAATCAAGGCATCACCCACTGCGGTTCAGGTGGAAGGGCGTTCCACTTGGTATCATCTCAACCACTGCACTAGGGCAGTTCCGCAGGTACAGTCAGAGGCAGAACCAGCGGTAAGTGGTGAGGAGGAGCAGATTGCAGAGGCCAGCCAGGAGGAACAAAAAGCCGACACTGCAGCACAGGAATTTGACCAGGTGGTAAGGGAAGTCTTTGGTAATTCTGATGACTCTGAGAATGAAGTTGTGGATAGTAGTACTTCTTCAGATAGTGGGGACGGTTTGGATACAACCAGTTCTGCCCCACAGGATAACACACCCGCCTACTTTAGCACAGATTTGGAAACCATCAACGTGGAGGATATGGCATGGGAATGATGTAACCCTGGGAAACACAGGAGCACGCAGTAAGAGAAGTAGCACACACACCATTTTGCCACGACAAGAGAACACATGGTACCAATGGGCAATGTATACAGCAAGCACAATCGAAAGACAGAATTGCTACCTGTGCTCAAGGGCAAACCCTGTGCAGCATGTAGTCCCCATGCCTTATCATTCTTCCACTTGTGCACAGTGGCGTAGGGAACACAGGGAGCGATGTGAGCAACGATGCCCATGTCCAGTTAGGGCTAGGGCTTGTTACATGAGGATTTGTGTTAACACGGATCCCTGTTATCGAAACTGTCTGAACAATGCACCAAATGTGCCCATATTGGTGTATGTTATATCAGGCGTCCTCGCAGTTTGACCAAAACAAGCTTGCCTATCACTGTAATTATAGCAGACCCTGGGCTATAAATAAAAGGAGCCAAACACCTACGCAGGAACAACTTATAATGCAGGACCATCTGAGTTATGAATGTTTCATGCGGGTGGGCACTCGCCCAGTTGGCCACTTCCAAGACAACTGCACTCAGACGTGGGATGTCACCCCAGGTAAAAAAACATACAATGGGTACCCCTCCTCCTGAGGGTGCATTGGACACTCAGACTATCCCATTAGCAGACACCTGGTGGCTGTGCGGACAGGAGACAGGTCTGAGATCTACGCTCCCCCTCGATTGGGCAGGAACATGCACGCATGTCATGCTGCTTCAGGAAGTTATACTGTCCCCTGAAGTACAGTCCAACGCTAACTTCCCTGAGCAGCGGACACTGCTACGGCGGAAGAGAAAATATGAACCTGACCTGACAATCCGGATTGATATAGTATAGGACAGCCGAGAGGTATACCTAACGAATTCAAGGCATGGAATGAGATTGCTGCAGGCTGGGAAGCACTCATACTTGTGATAGGGGTAAGCAAAAATGTTGAATGGATAAATTATATATACTACAATCAACAGAGATTCATCAACTACACCGATGATGCGCTGGAGGCCTTAGGGCAACAACTGGATGCAACTAGCAGAATGGCGTGGCAAAACAGACAGGTACTGGATTGGCTTTTGGCAGAGAAAGGGGGTGTGTGTGTAATGTTTGGAGAACAATGCCTCACTTTCATACCGAACAATACTAGCCCAGCTGGGTCTTTCACCAGAGCAATGAATAAATTAAAGAATTTGCAGAAGGAGGTCAAACAGAATGCAGGATTTGGGCATCAGTGGTTTGACTGGTTAGAAAACAGACTAGGGGGATGGGGTGCACAGCTGACCAAAATGGTGATAGCTGCAGGTGTTGTGTTGATAGGCATACAAAGCCACGATCAGGACAGAAGGAAGGCTGCAACATCCAAAGAGTGAGACAGGTCCTAAGAAGCCAGCTGAATGGGAAGAAGCACATCAACGAATTCGCCCTACCAGTCTCCAAATACCAAGCCGCAATAGTGTGCTGGCCAAGGAACAAACTGGAAGCCACTGACATCAACACATTCACCCTACCAGTCTTCAGATACCCAGCCGCAATAACAAACTGGAAGTCACTGACACCAAGATCAAGAAATTACTAACAATACATGGAGGATTCCACCCTAAAGTCCAACATTGAGCCACTGTATACCCACCAGAATAAAAGAGGGCAAGGTCTTGTAAGTGTCAAGACCACAGCCCTGGAAGAAGTGTGAAACACCCATGAGTATGTCAGGAAGATGGTCCCCTAAGGACAATCTGCTAGGAGAATACCACAGACAGCAGGCAGGGGACATGAAAATGGAAGTGGTGAAGCAGAGCCAGAGGACCAGAGGACGTGGCAGGACAAGCCACTGTACAGGATGTACCATTGCCAGATGGCTGACATATCAGAGTCCTACCAATGGCTGGAAATGGCAGGGCTGAGAGATGGCACAGAGGTGCTGCTCATGGCTGCACAAGAGCAGTTGAAGCAAGTGTCTATCGCACAAGACAAGAGCAAAGATGCAGACTGTGCAAGGAATCCACTGAAACCATCCAACACGTAGTAGCAGAGATGCAGGCAGGGACAGCATACACTGAACGGCATAACCAAATTGCAGAGTTCGTGTATAGGAACATCTGCGCTAAGTATGGACGCTCCCAAGTCCAAATGGGCAACACCCAAGAAAACCATGGAGAATGACAGAGCTAAGATCCTGTGGGACTTCCAAATACAGACTGATATTCAGGTACTGGCCAACCAACCAGACATAGTGATACCGCACAAGGAACAAAAGAAAGCCATAGTAATAGATGTGGCAATCCCGAATTACAGTAACATCACAAAGAAAGAATATGAGAAGCTGGAGAAATATCAGGGCTTGAAAGAGCAGATAGAAAGGATACAGAAGGTTAAAGTCAGAGTAATCCCAGTGGTGATAGGAGCTGTTGGAGCTGTGACACCCAGACTGGGACAGGCTCCAACAAATCCCAGGAACAACATCTGAGATCTTGGTCCTGAAAAGAGCACTACTGGGAACAGTAAGGATACTGAGCCGAACCCTCAAGCTCCCAGGCCTCTGGTAGAGGACCTGAGATTGAGGGAATAATGTACATACATACCACCCATTAGGGGTGAGAGAAAAATATGAACTCTATATTATAAAAGTTAAACTTAAATGGCAGGGGAGGCTTCTGTACCCTTCCTGATCACAGCAATGAGAACAAGGCATGACCTGGGTGATGGGGAGTCTTTCATGATAGACGCTGCCTTTTTGAGGCATCGCTTCTTGAAGATGTCCTGGATACTATGGAGACAGGTGATCATGATGGAGCTGACTAAGCTTACAGCTCTCTGCAACTTATTTCAATGCTGTGCTGTAACACGCCTCCCATTCCAGACAATGGTACAGCCAGTTAGAATGCTCGCCATGATTTTCTTCATAGAAATTTACAAGTGTCTCCGGTGACATACAAAGTCTCCTCAAACTCCAAATGGAACATAGCCGCTTCTCTGTAGCTGCATCAATATGTCAGGTCCAGGATACATCCTCAGAGATATCGACACCCAGGAACTTACAAGGCTGTTACAAGGACGTTACAAGGCTGTAGCTGGACACCACTTAACTAGCTGATATATCTTGCTCCTGTATGCCCTCTCATCACCATCTGAAATTCTGCCAACAAATTTATAGATGGCATTTGAGCTGTGCAATCCTGAATGCAGGAAGAAAGAATATGAGAAGCTGGAGAAATCCCAGGGCTTGAAAGAGCAGGTAGAAAGGATGTGGAACATTAGAGCCAGACAGTTGTGGGTGTATAGAGAGAGAGAAGTGCAGTGGGCTAAGCACACATCCCTGAAGTGCACAAATGCTGACTGTCAGCAAAGAGATGTTATTTCCAATCACACATATTGTGGTCGTCCAGTAAGGAAGTCAAGGATCCAGTTGCAGAACAAGGTACAGAGGCCCAGGATATGGAGGTTTTTGATCAGAACTGGAGGAATGATGGTGCTAAATGCTGAGCTGTAGTCAGTAAACAGCATCCTGACATGGGTATTTGTATTGTCCAGGTGATCCAAGGCCAATGAAGAGCCATTAAGATTGAATCCGCCGTAGACCAATTGTGGCGAAAGGCAGATTGTAGTGGGTCCAGGAGTTATTGCTAGCCATGACCAACCTCTCAAAGCACTTCATTGCTATAACTGTGGATGCTACTGGACAATAGTCATTGAGGCAGTTCACCCTGCTACTCTTGGGCACTGGTATAATTGTTGGCTTTTTGAAACAGGTGAGAACTTCTGACTGTAGCAATGAAAGATTGAAATCTTTGACCACACCTGGTAGGTTTTCAGAGCCTCTCCAGGTACTTCATCAGGGCCTGTCATCTCGCAAGGGTTCACCCTCCTGAAAGACAGCCTGACCTCAGCCTTCAAGATAGATCCCACGGACACCAGGGATCCTCACAGCTGCTGCAGTTTTATTCTCCTTCAATGAACTTCAATATTCTCTTGTGAATATTCACTTTCAATTAATAATGGGCCTATATTCCCAGACCCCTTTGTTCTACCGTACTCCTCAGTGCTCTGTTCTGGTTGTGATTCACTGTGCAAGACCTTCAGTACACTGGATAGTCCTACCAAAGCACAACACTTCACACTTGTCTGCATCAAATTCCATCTGCCATTTTTTACCCCATTTTTCAAACCCGCTGCAAGCTCTGATAGTCTTCCTCACTGTCCACTGCACCCCCCAATCTTGGTGTAATCCACACAACCATATTATCATTTAGATCATTGATATAGGTGACAAACAGCAAAGGACACAGCATCGATCCCTGTAGCACACCACTATTCACAGGCCTCCTGTCAGAGAGGCAACCTTCTTCTACCACTCTCTGGCTTCTCCCACAAAAGCCAATGTCTAATCCAATTTACTACCTCATCTTGAATGCTGAGTGATTGAACCTCCCATGTGGGACCTTGTCAAATGCCTCACTGAAGTCCATGTAAACAACATCCACTGTCTTGTCTTTATCAACATTCTAGGTAACTTCCTGGAAAAACACTAAGATTTGCTGGACACGACCTACTGTTCACAAAGCAATACTAACTATCCATTATCAGTGCACGTCTACCCATATATATCCCATCCCTCAGAATACCTTCCAATAACTTTTCCCATTACTGATGTCAGGCTTACTGGCCTATAATGTCCTGGTTTATATTTAGAGCCTTTCTTAAAGAATGGAACTACATTAGCTATCTTTCAATCCTCACCTGTCATCAAATATGATTTAAATAACTCTGCTAGAGCCCCTGCAATTCCTGCACTTGTCCCCCGCAGGGTCCAGGGGAACACCTTATCAGGCCTTGGGGATTTATCCATCCTAATTTGCCTCAAAACAGCAAACACTCTGTAGACTGAAAGGGTCCATGACCTCGCTGCTGTTTGATGCAAAGGAAGCCAGCTAAGATCTCTCCCATCTCATTTGGCTCCACACATACAGTAGATTACCATTTTGATGTTCTAGAGGACCAATTTTGTTGTTTGCAATCCTTTTGCTCCTAAAACAATGTTTTCTTTAAACAAACGATACATGCTTGCTCGAGAATATGGTTATAGAAGATATGATAGCACTGTTTAAGAAACATTTACAAAGATATGTGAACAGGCAGGGAATAAAGCAGTATGTACCTTACACAGGTGGATGGGATTAACTTAGACTGGTATCACAGACATTGTGGGCCAAGGGACCTACAATGAGGCACAATGCAAAACTGAAGAATATTGCCTTCTCTTCCATGGGCATATTGCAGCCATTTTGTCTCAATATTGAATTCTACTTCTTTTGGTGACTTGATTACTATAATTCAAATTGGCTTAGCTCACTTGTTTTATCTCTTTATTTCTCTCTGTAATGGAAGACATGCCTAGCTTGTCTTCCTACTCTACATTTCACAACTCCTACATTCGTGTTTATGCTCTTGTTGTTGGCCTGTGTCTCATTCAGTCATTGACCAGTGGTCAATGATTGAATGAACTTGTTCACCCTCGTTATATCAGAGATATTTCCTGTACCCGACCCTCCCTGAAACTTCCAGCTTCCTTTCTCTCCTTTCCCGTGCTGACATAGGTAGTTTGACCTGCACCATTACTGGTTTCCTTCTCACAGATGGAGCTTGACATGCTCAGTACTTTCAGCAATTTGTTTTCTTTAAGATTTGCAATTTTGTCTATTTGATCTGTATATTTTCACAAAGTACCAAAATACTGCCAACTATATATGGCAGAAGAATTTGATGTAAGAATATTTAAAATTTAACAGATTGTAACTAGGCTCAAATTAAACCTGATTTAATAAACTCACGCTCAGAATAATTAACAAATCATCCAACAGGAAAGTTGTTTCATTTTGTTGATAGTTATTGGCTGTTGTGAATAAAGACAATGGGAAACGTCCATCCATGTCATCAGCAAAAGTAAAATAATCACAGCAAGTCAAATTGAGAGATTGTGAAGAAAGTACAGACTTTTGGGGTTTCTATTTCAACAGATAATGGTAAACAGCATTTAATGGCACGACAGTGTCCAGTTTTTGTTTCTTTAATTAGATTAAAACCATGCTGAGCTTTATTTACCTTAACCGAATGGTTATGAAAATCAGTAACAATGATTTCATTATTGTTGTTGACTGCTGCAAAATGAGGACCTGGAAGAGAGAGTTTAACATCAATTTACTTGAAAAACATAGCATTTCAAACATTTGTATTATGAACACTATTTAGTTTAACTAGTCCTGGGGAAGCCTTGGTCCACAACACCGACTCTGTCGATGCTGCCTGACTGGTTGAGTTCCTCAGCATTTTATGTGTGTTGCTCTGGATTTCCAGCATCTGCAAAATCTCGTGTTTCTTTATTTAATCTGTGTTTTACAGTTTTAAACACAGATTGCCTTTTTGTTAGAAGAGAATATCTTTATAAAAGCGAACTCAATAATCAGATGTAAAGCAATTTACCTTAGTAAAGGGACCGTGCCCCCACCCCCACACACATTATACGTGTTCAGGTTACTGAACTTTGTCTTTACAGAATTCAGAAATCACTACCCAAATGTTGAGATGCAGAACAAAATTTGCTCTCACAGAATTTGTGTGAACACGGTTAATGAGTCAACACTTATTTTGTGCTGATGAGGAAACTTTATTTCATGGAAAATACCAATATGAATCATTTCCAGAAACATTATATCCCAATCCACCAGTATCATCTGTACCAGAATCATAGTATTTTATTAAACTATGCAAGGAGGAACCAAAACTACAAATCCAACAATGTGAATCAATTCACAAAATACAACGCACAATCCAATTCCCTCTCAGCCCCACTCCCCTGCTTTCACCCTGTAACCTTTCACATCCTAGCTTAATATGAATCTATCAACTTGCTTTACCCTCAATAACCTGGCCTCCACACACTCTGGCTAAATAAATTCCTCCTTATCTCCATTCTAAATGGGGCATTCATCGATTCTGAGGCTGTACCCTCTGGTCCTAGACTCCCTCACTACAGAAAACATCCTCTCCACATCCACTCTATCTGTGCTCTCTAGTCCTAGACTCCCTCACTACAGAAAACATCCTCTCTACATCCACTCTATCTGTGCTCTCTAGTCCTAGACTCCCTCACTACAGAAAACATCCTCTCCACATCCACTCTATCTGTGCTCTCTAGTCCTAGACTCACCCACAACAGGAAAGATCCTCTCTACATCCACTCTATCTGTGCTCTCTAGTCCTAGACTCCCTCACTACAGAAAACATCCTCTCCACATCCACTCTATCTGTGCTCTCTAGTCCTAGACTCACCCACAACAGGAAAGATCCTCTCTACATCCACTCTATCTGTGCTCTCTGGTCCTAGACTCCCTCACTACAGAAAACATCCTCTCCACATCCACTCTATCTGTGCTCTCTAGTCCTAGACTCCCTCACTACAGAAAACATCCTCTCCACATCCACTCTATCTGTGCTCTCTAGTCCTAGACTCCCTCACTACAGAAAACATCCTCTCCACATCCACTCTATCTGTGCTCTCTAGTCCTAGACTCACCCACAACAGGAAAGATCCTCTCTACATCCACTCTATCTGTGCTCTCTAGTCCTAGACTCCCTCACTACAGAAAACATCCTCTCCACATCCACTCTATCTGTGCTCTCTAGTCCTAGACTCACCCACAACAGGAAAGATCCTCTCTACATCCACTCTATCTGTGCTCTCTAGTCCTAGACTCCCTCACTACAGAAAACATCCTCTCCATATCCAGTCAATCTATATGTAACACTTACCCAAAAAGGCTGGTATATGTCTAGGGGAAAAGGAGATCCAGCCACACACCAACCCCGCCTCCCGTACATGCACGTGCTGTGAGGATCGAGTTTATGCCTCGCTCCCGCCGACAGTATCAAACCCACAACAAATACCGTTATGAAATACACTTTAAAGAGTTTACTAAAATTAAAAGAGTATTAGGCAATACAATATATATATATACAAGGAAAAAAAACAAAAGGCGCCAACTTATCAAAGTTCAGTCAGTTTAGTGCACTCGTTGGAGCTCAACCAGCGAACGATTCGACCCCTCGTCGCTTGCCTCCGACTTCAATGTCTTCCACCTCGGACTCCCCGGTGGTCTTCCGAGCACACGTCCACCTTCCTCGGCTCTCCCTCCCGACTGACTTCACACTCCCAGCCCGCGCAACCCCTCCCCCAAGTTCCCAGCCTCACAAAACACAGTAACATTCCCCATTGATTAACAAATGAATACAATTACCATATCAGCCATTCTAAAGCGAAACAACGGCGAGAGAAACATTTATCAGACAAAGAAGCATTCCTACTCATAACAAACCAAAGACCCCATTTTGAGTAACATACACAGGAAACATATACTTTTCAACATTCGATAGGTTTCAATGAGTTCCCCCTCATTCTTCTAAATTCCAGTGAGTACAGGCCCAGAGCTATCAAACACTCCTCATATGAAATGCCTTTCGATCCTGAAATCATTTTTGTGCACTTCCTTTGAACCATCTCCAATATCAGCACTTCCTTTCTTAGATAAGGCTCCAAAACTATGCACGATATTCCAAGAGAGCCTCACCAGTGCCTTATAAATCCTTGACATTACATCCTTGCTTTCATATTCTAGTTCTCTGAAATGAATGCTAACATTGCATTTGCTTTCTTCACCATCAGCTCAACCTGTAACTTAACCTTTAAGGAAAGCTGCACAAGGATTCTCAAGTCCCTTTGCAACTCAGATTTTTGAATTTTCTCCCCATTTAGTAAATGGTCTATGCTTTTACTCCTTCTACCATAGTGTATAACAATCTATGTAATGACACTGTATTCCATCTGCCCATGCTGACTTCGGTCCATTTTTTTCATGTGCCTTCAATCTTAACAATCAACTCCAACATCTTCCCAATCAGAGGTCAGATTAATTGGCCTATAATTCCATTTCTTCTGCTTCTTCTCCCTCATAATACTTCAGCTCTCTGACACTCTTGAACACCCAGCATACTGCTAGTGGCTTCCACAGTGAAGACTGATGCAAAATACTTATTCAGTTCACCCGCTATTTTCTTGGCCCCCAATACGACCTCCCCAGCATCATTTTCCAGTGGTCCAATATCTACTTCTGCCTCTCTTTTACACTTTATATAACCAAAAAAAAATTTGGTGTCCTCTTTGATATTATTGGCTAGCTTACCTACATGTTTAATCTCTCTGCTTCTTATGGCTTTTTAGTTGCCCTCGCTTAGCTTCCCAATCTCTAACTTCCACTAAATTTTGCTCTATTACATGTCCTCCCTTTTGCTTTTATGTTGATTTTGACTTCCCCCGTTTGCTCCAATCTCCTGCCTTACCCCCCGTATCCCTTCATGCCCTGACCAATCAAGAAACTATCAGCCTCTGCCTTAAACATATATAAGGTGTGAAGTGGTTAATTTTGGTATCACCCCAGATAAGTGTGAAGTGGTTCATTTTGGTAGGTCAAATATGATGGCAGAATATAGTATTAATGGTAAGACTCTTGGCAGTGTGGAGGATCAGAGGGATCTTGGGGTCCGAGTCCATAGGATGCTCAAAGCAGCTGCGCAGGTTGACTCTGTGGTTAAGAAAGCTTATGGTGTATTGGCCTTCATCAATCGTGGAATTGAATTTAGGAGCCGAGAGGTAATGTTGCAGCTATATAGGACCCTGGTCAGACCCCACTTGGGGAACTGTGCTCAGTTCTGGTCGCCTCACTACAGGAAGGATGTGGAAACCATAGAAAGGGTGCAGAGGAAATTTACAAGGATGTTGCCTGGATTGGGGAGCATGTCTTATGAGAATAGGTTGAGTGAACTCGGCCTTCTCTCCTTGGAGTGACCAAGGATGAGAGGTGACCTGATAGAGGTGTATATGATGATGAGAGACATTGATCATGTGGATAGTCAGAGGCTTTTTCCCAGGGCTGAAATAGTTGCCACAAGAGAACACAGGTTTAAGGTGCTGGGGATTAGGTACAGAGGAGATGTCAGGGGTAAGTTTTTTACTCAGAGAGTGGCAAGTGCGTGGAATGGGCTGCCGGCAACGGTGCTGGAGGCGGATACAATAGGGTCTTTTAGGAGACTTTTAGATAGGTATATGGAGCTTAGTAAAATAGAGGGCTACAGGTAAGCCTAGTAATTGCTAAGGCAGGGACATGTTCGGCACAATTTTGTGGGCCGAAGGGCCTGTATTGTGCTGTAGGTTTTCTATGTTAAAGACATAGTTGTCTATGGCAAAGAATTCCACAGATTTACCACTCTCTGACTAAAGAAATTCCTCCTCATCTCTATTTTAAAAGGACGTCCCTCTATTCTGAGGCACTGTCCTCTGGTCTTAGATTCTCCCAGCATAGGAAACATCTTCACCACATCCACTCTATCAATACCTTTCATCATTTGATAGGCTTCAATGAGGTCACCCCTCATTCTTATGATTCTAGTGAATACAGGCCCAGAGCTATCAGGTGCTCTTCAGATGACAAGCCATTCTATCTTGGAGTCACGTTCGTGAAACTCCTTTGAACTCACTCCAGTTTCAGCACGTCCCATCCAAGATAAGGGGCCCAAAACTGCTGCCAATACTCCAACTGAGGCCTCTCCAGTGCTTTATATAGTCTCAACATTACATCCTTGCTTTTATATTCTAGTCTTCTTCAAATGAATGCTAACATTGCACTTGCCTTCCTCAACCTGCAAATTATGCTTTAGGGACTCCAAAGTCCCTTTGCACCTCAGTTTTTTTGTATATTCTCTCCAACAGAAAATAGTTAACTCTTTCATTTCTTCTACCACCAAAGTGCATGACCATGTACTTTCTGACATTGTATTCCATCTGCCATTTCTTTGCCCATTCTCCTAATCTATCTAAGTCCTCTGTAGCCTCTCTACTTCCTCAAAACTACCTGCCCCTCTACCTGTTGTCTGCCAACTTTGCAACTGAGCTATCAATTCCATCATCCAAATCATTGACATAACCAGAATCACAGACCCCTGTGGAACACCACTAGATTCTGGCAACCAGCCAGAAAAAGCTCCACTCTTTGCCTCCTGCCAATCAACCACTGCTTTATCCATGCTAGGACTGCTCCTATAATATATATAACCATATATAACAATCACTGCACGGAAACAGGCCATTCCGGCCCTCCTAGTCCGTGCCGAACTCTTAATCTCACCTAGTCCCACCTACCCGCACTCAGCCCATAACCCTCCACTCCTTTCCTATCCATATACCTATCCAATTTTACCTTAAATGACACAACTGAACTGGCCTCTACTACTTCTACAGGAAGCTCATTCCACACAGCTATCACTCTCTGAGTAAAGAAATACCCCCTCGTGTTTCCCTTAAACTTTTGCCCCCTAACTCTCAAATCATGTCCTCTCGTTTGAATCTCCCCTACTCTCAATGGAAACAGCCTATTCACGTCAACTCTATCTATCCCTCTCAACATTTTAAATACCTCGATCAAATCCCCCCTCAACCTTCTACGCTCCAATGAATAGAGACCTAACTTGTTCAACCTTTCTCTGTAACTTAAGTGCTGAAACCCAGGTAACATCCTAGTAAATCGTCTCTGCACTCTCTCTAATTTATTGATATCTTTCCTATAATTCGGTGACCAGAACTGTACACAATATTCCAAATTTGGCCTTACCAATGCCTTGTACAATTTTAACATTACATCCCAACTTCTGTACTCAATGCTCTGATTTATAAAGGCCAGCGTTCCAAAAGCCTTCTTCACCACCCTATCTACATGAGACTCCACCTTCAGGGAACTATGCACTGTTATTCCTAGATCTCTCTGTTCCACTGCATTCCTCCATGCCCTACCATTTACCCTGTATGTTCTATTTGGATTATTCCTGCCAAAATGTAGAACCTCACACTTCTCAGCATTAAACTCCATCTGCCAATGTTCAGCCCATTCTTCTAACCGGCATAAATCTCCCTGCAAGCTTTGAAAACCCACCTCATTATCCACAACACCTCCTACCTTAGTATCATCAGCATACTTACTAATCCAATTTACCACCCCATCATCCAGATCATTTATGTATATTACAAACAACATTGGGCCCAAAACAGATCCCTGAGGCACCCCGCTAGTCACCGGCCTCCATCCCGATAAACAATTATCCACCACTACTCTCTGGCATCTCCCATCTAGCCACTGTTGAATCCATTTTATTACTCCAGCATTAATACCTAACGACTGAACCTTCTTAACTAACCTTCCATGTGGAACTTTGTCAAAGGCCTTGCTGAAGTCCATATAGACTACATCCACTGCCTTACCCTCGTCAACATTCCTCGTAACTACTTCAAAAAATTCAATAAGGTTTGTCAAACATGACCTTCCACGCACAAATCCATGCTGGCTACTCCTAATCAGATCCTGTCTATCCAGATAATTATAAATACTATCTCTAAGAATACCTTCCATTAATTTACCCACCACTGATGTCAAACTGACAGGTCTATAATTGCCAGGCTTACTTCTAGAACCCTTTTTAAACAATGGAACCACATGAGCAATACGCCAATCCTCCGGCACAATCCCCGTTTCTAATGACATCTGAAAGATCTCCGTCAGAGCTCCTGCTATCTCTACACAAACTTCCCTCAAGGTCTTGGGGAATATCCGGTCAGGACCCGGAGATTTATCCACTTTTAAATTTCTTAAAAGCGCCAGTACTTCCACCTCTTTAATTGTCATAGGCTCCATAACTTCCTTACTTGTTTCCCACACCTTACTCCATTCAATATCCTTCTCCTTAGTGAATACCGAAGAGAAGAAATCGTTCAAAATCTCTCCCATCTCCCTCGGCTCCACACATAGCTGACCACCCTGATTCTCTAAGGGACCAATTTTATCCCTCACTATCCTCTTGCTTTTAATATAACTGTAGAAGCCTTTCGGATTTACTTCCACCTTATTTGCCAAACCAAACTCGTAACTTCTTTTAGCTTTTCTAATCTCTTTCTTAAGTTTCCTTTTACATTCGTTATATTCCTCGAGCAATTCCTTTACTCCATGCTGCCTATATCTATTGTAGACATCCCCCTTTTTTCAAACCAAGTTTCTAATATCCCTTGAAAACCATGGCGCTTTCAAACCTTTAACCTTTCCTTTCAACCGAACAGGAACATAAAGATTCTGTACCCTCATAATTTCACCCTTAAATGACCTCCATTTCTCTATTACATCCTTCCCATAAAACAACTTGACCCAATCCACTCTCTCTAAATCCCTGCGCATCTCCTCAAAGTTAGCCTTTCTCCAATCAAAAATCTCAACTCTAGGTCCAGTCCTGTCCTTCTCCATAATTATATTGAAGCTAATGCTATTGTGATCACTGGACCCGAAGTGCTCCCTAACACATACATCTGTCAGCTGACCTATCGCATTCCCTAACAGGAGATCCAACACTGCCCCATCTCTAGTCGGTACTTCTATGTATTGTTGCAAAAAGCTATCCTGCACACATTTCACAAACTCTAAACCATCCAGC
The DNA here is from genome assembly GCF_048418815.1 of Hemitrygon akajei. Lineage (NCBI taxonomy): Eukaryota > Metazoa > Chordata > Chondrichthyes > Myliobatiformes > Dasyatidae > Hemitrygon > Hemitrygon akajei. The sequence continues at coordinate 104,560,470 of NC_133127.1, forward strand.
CCTTTTACAGAATGAGCTTCCCAATCTATGTGTGGAAAATTAAAATCTCCCACAATCACCACCTTGTGTTTACTACAAATATCTGCTATCTCCTTACACATTTGCTCTTCCAACTCACGCTCCCCATTAGGTGGCCTATAATACACTCCTATCAGTGTTCCTACACCTTTCCCATTCCTCAATTCCACCCAAATAGCCTCCCTAGAGGAGCTCTGTAATCTATCCTTCCAAAGCACCGCCATAAGATTTTCTCGGACAAGCAATGCAACACCTCCTCCTCTGGCCCCTCCTACTCTATCACACCTGAAGCAACTAAATCCAGGAATATTTAGTTGCCAATCACACCCTTCCTGCAACCATGTTTCACTAATAGCTACAACATCATAATTCCAGGTATCAATCCACACTTTAAGCTCATCCACCTTTCTTACAATGCTCCTAGCATTAAAATAGATACATTTAAGATACTCTCCACCTCCTCCTCTCTTTTCATCCCTAGCAATGCATTCAAATTTATTATCCTTTTCTTTCTTCTCCCCTACAACTTCGGGCTGAGCGCATCCCTTCTCCATCACCTGCCTTACCTCCCTCACACACTGTCTACTTACTTCCTCTACTGGTGAACTAACCTCCTCTCCCATAGTTTCCTCAAATTGATTTCCGCCCCCCCATCTTACTAGTTTAAAGTCTGCCCTGTAGCCCTAGCAAACCTCCCCGCTAGGATATTGGTCCCCCCAGGATTCAAGTGTAACCCGTCCTTCTTGAACAGGTCACGCCTGCCCCAGAAGAGGTCCCAATGATCCAGAAACTTGAATCCCTGCCCCCTGCTCCAATCCCTCAACCACGCATTCATCCTCCACCTAATTCCATTCCTACTCTCACTGTCGCGTGGCACAGGCAGTAATCCCGAGATTACTACCTTTGCGGTCCTTCTTCTTAACTGCCTTCCTAACTCCCTATACTCTCGTTTCAGGACCTCTTCCCCTTTCCTACCTATGTCATTGGTACCTACATGTACCACGACCTCTGGCTCCTCACCCTCCCACTTCAGGATATCTTGGACGCGATCAGAAACGTCCCGGACCCTGGCACCAGGGAGGCAAACTACCATCCGGGACTCCCGATCACCTCCACAGAACCTCCACAGAACGATACTCTGAACCCCTGACTATCGAGTCCCCTATTACTATGGTCCTCTTTCTTCTATCCCTACCCTTCTGAGCTACAGGGCCGTCCACTGTGCCGGAGGCCCGGCCACTGTCACTTCCTCCAGGTAGGCTGTCCCCCCCAACAGTACTCAAACATGAGTACTTATTGTCAAGGGGTACAGCCACTGGGGTACTCTCTAGTACCTGCCCCTTCCCCTTCCTGACCGTGACCCACCTATCTGCCTCCCGTGGCCCCGGAGTGACCACCTGCCTGTAACTCCTCTCTATCACCTCCTCACTCTCCCTGACCAGGCGAAGGTCATCGAGCTGCAGCTCCAGTTCCCTAACTCGGTCCCTCAGGAGCTGCAGTTCGGCGCACCTGGCGCAGATGTGGACGTCCGGGAGGCTCGGAGACTCCAGGATCTCCCACATCTGACACCGAGAACAACAAGCTGCCCTCACACTCATACTTCCCGAATAACTGAAAATAACAAGAACTAAAAGATAAGCCTACTGTGCCCTCTTCCGCCTAAGCCCTCTGAGCCCAAGCCCTACACTCTGCTCCCGGCTCACTCCACTGCCCGCAAACGAAGCTGCCCGCTGCTTAAGGCTGCGTTCTTTTTATATCTTCCCTCCTTCCCAGGCCTCCTTCACGCGCCTGCGCAGTCCCGCCTCTCAGAACTCCGATCTGAGAAGCAATTTGAAAATGGCCGCCGCCGCACTTCTTCTCAAAGCCTCGCTGTCCTCTTGATGATATAGTAATATCATGGGCATTACTTGTTAAGCAGCCTCATTTGTGGCATCCTGTCAAAGGTTTCTAAAAATCCAAGTATACAACATCAACCTTTGTCTATCCTGCTTGTTATTTCTTCAAATAATTCCAACAAATCTGTCAGGTAAGATTTTCCCTTGAGGAAATCATGCTGACTGTGGCCTATTTTATCATGTACCTTCCTGAGACCTCATCCTTAATAATTGACTCCAACATCTTTCCAACCACTGAGGTTATACTATAATTTCCTTTCTTCTGTCTCTCTCCCTTTTTGAAGCATAGAGAGACTTGGATGGCTCAGGGGCAGGAACTGTTACTTCAAGTGCCAGGCCTTAGATGTTTCAGAAAGGACAGGGAAGGAGGCAAAAGAGGTGGGGGTGTGGCAATGTTGATCAGAGATAGTGTCACACCTGCAGAAAAGGAGGAAGTCATGGAGGGACTGTCTATGGAGTCTCTGTGGGTGGAAGTTAGAAACAGGAATGGGGCAATAACTCAATTGGGTGTTTTTTATAGACCTCCCAATAGTAACAGGGACATCAAGGAGCAGGTAAGGAGACAGATTCTGGAAAGGTGTAATAATAACATGGTTGTCGTGGTGGGAGATATTAATTTCCCAAATATTGATTGGCATCTCCCTAGAGCAAGGGACTTAGATGGGATGGAGTTCGTTAGGTGTGTTCAGGAAGGCTTCTTGACACAATATGTAGATAAGCTTGCAAGAGGAGAGGCCATACTTCATCTGGTATTGGGAAATGAACCTGGTCAGCTGTCAGATTCATCAGTTGGAGATAGTGATCACAATTCTACCTCCTTTACCATAGCATTGGACAGGGATAGGAACAAACAAGTTAGGACATTGCTTTATGGATCCAGAATTGGCTTGCGGACAGAAGGCAAAGAATGATTGTAGACGGGTTATATTCTGCATGGAAGGTCGGTGACCAGTGGTGTGCCTCAGGGATCTGTTTTGGGACCCCTACTCTTTGTGATTTTTATAAATGACCTGGATGAGGAAGTGGAGGGATGGGTTAGTAAAATTGCTGATGACACAAAGGTTTGGGGTGTTTTAGATAGTGTGGAGGGCTATCAGAGGTTACAGAGGGACATTGATAGAATAAAAAACTGGGCTGAGAAGTGGCAGATGGAGTTCAACCCAGGTGAGTGTGAAGTGGTTCATTTTGGTAGGTCACATATGATGGCAGACTATAGTATTAATGGTAAGATTCTTTGCAGGTGGAGGATCAGAGGGATCATGGGGTTTGAGTCCATAAGACACTCAAAGCAGGTTGACTCTGTGGTTAAGAAGGCATTAGCCTTCGTCAATTATGGGATTGAGTTTAGGAGCCGAGAGGTAATGTTGTGGCTATATAGGACCCTGGTCAGATCCCACTTGGAGTATTGTGCTCAGTTCTGGTTGTCTCACTACAGGAAGGATGTGGAAGCCATAGAAAGGGTGCAGCGGAGATTTACAAAAAAGTTGCCTGGATTGGGGAGCATGCCTTATGAGAATAGGTTGAGTGAACTTGGCCTTTTCTCCTTGGAGCGACGGAGGATGAGAGGTGACCTGATAGAGGTGTATAAGTCGATGAGACGCATTGATCGTGTGGATAGTCAGAAGCTTCTTCCCAGGGCTGAAATGGCCAGCATGAGAGGGCATAGTTTTAAGGTGCTTGGAAGTAGGTACAGAGGAGATGTCAGGGGTAAGTTTTTTACGTAGAGTGGTGAGTGTGTGGAATGGGCTGCCGGTGATGGTGGTGGAGGCAGATACTATAGGGTGTTTAAGAGACTCCTGGATAGGTACATGGAACTTAGTAAATTAGAGGACTATGGGTAACCCTAGGTAATTTCTACGGTAAGGGCATTCGGTACAGCATTGTGGGCCTGTATTGCGCTGAAGGTTCTATTAAGGACCTCACCCACATTCTCTGCATTCAAGCAAATGTTCCATTTTATCCTTGAGTGATCCCTCCCTCTCCCTAGTTATCGACTTGCTCTTGATGTATGTACAGAATGTCTTGGGATTCTCCTTAATTCTGCTTTCCAATGACATTTCATAACTCCTTCTGGCTTTCCTAATTCCCTTCTTGAGTTCTTTTTTGGCTTTTTTAAACTAATTCTCAAGGGCTCTGTTGGATTCTAGCTTCCTTTTTCTTCTTAACTAAATTCATCACCTCACTCAATATTCAAGGTTCTCTTGCCATTCCTGTCCTTCTTTCTGACTGGAACAGGCCTGTTTTGTACTCTATGCAATTGTATTTTGAGGTACTCTCAAAACAATTTAGTACCGGGTAAAGTACTTGCATCATCAAGACAGAAGGCAATGGAGTAAGTGTTGACGAATGGAATATGATAGTTGATAGTCAGCGTGAACACAGTATTCCAAAGGGCTTGTTTCTCAAGATTTAATCCTTCCATGTGATAATGAAGGCTTTACACTTTTTGGGGACAGGATTGAATACATAAAACACGTTGTCAATTCTAAAAGTGGCAGTGAACATTGACAAGGGCTTTTTTACACAACATCACAAAGAACTTGAAGGGATATTTCAACTTACAACAGACGCAGAGAGAACCAAAACAAAGCAGGTTAGTACAGTGAACAACGTGTTCAAGAAGCATGCAAAATTGCCACCATCCAGATGGTGAGCTAGGACATGACAAACAAGAGAAAATCCAAGTAACAACACACAAAATGCTGGAGCGGCTCAGCAGGCCAGGCAGCATCTATGGGGAAAAAAGTGTACAGTCGACGTTTTGGGCTGAGACCCTTCAGTGATTCCTGCTGAAATGTCAACTGTACATTTTTCCATAGACGCTGCCTGGCCAGCTGAGTCCCTCCAGCATTTTGTTGTGTTGCTTAGAACATAAGAACATAAGATTGAAAAGGAACAGGTCAGACCTAATATTGGCAGCCTGGTTGTCTTCATGGGTGAAGTCACAGGCAGGATGCAAGTGGGTTCAGCACAAAATCAGCAGGTCACACACAAGTCTTTTTTGGCAGTCCTTTGGATTGAGTACTCTATCGCTCACAGGCTGAGGTACACCTACTCAGAGGACACTCCCCAAATGCTGTGTGTTTGAAAGGGCTGGTTGATTGAAATCAAAGGGTGTGGCCACGGGAATCTGAGTGAGAGTAAGCATTATCCTCCTCTCTAGATTACATGAAACAGTTCAACTCAATCAACTTTATTCCTCTGTTCCTGCTTCCTGGTATATCTGTGATTGCACTGAAAGTGCTTCCTGTTCTTGCATGCAATGCTACGCTGAGGGTGTTTTCTAGATTTCATAGCATCAAAACAGGTCCTCTGGATCACCTTGTCCATACTAGCCATCAGGTATCCATATCTACCAAATCCACTCAGTGGAACCTAGTCTGTAGCTTACCATACCTTGGTGATTCAAGTGTTAATATAGATGCTTCCTAAATGTTGTAATCTGACTCTACCAGCTTCTCAAGCAATACATTTAAGGCTGAAACCAACCTCTGTGGGGGAAGAAAAATTATTCCTCCAATCCCACTGAATTATAAACCTATGCATCTTTACCATCAGGAAAGATTTACACATTGGTTCACAGAAAGAAGCTTTGTTTGCTCCTCAACGGTAGCTGACAAGGCTTTCAAATACTTCTATTTAATTAAATGCAGGTTCTATCCTCAACTCTTTTATTCTCATACAAACCACAGATTTCCTTGTTCTCACCCTTCTACGACACCATTCTCATTTTCACTGGTCTTCACATTCAGATTAATCTCTGCAATTTCTGTGGAATTTCACTAGACACCACCTGACACAATTGTTCTTTGAACATTCCAAAAGGATGTTCCTGATGTTTTGATTTACCATTGCACCATTCATTTCCCTTTGCCTAGTACCTTCCCGTGCAATCACAGCAGCAGCAACATTTTCATGTACATAATCCAAGCACCTCCTCTAGGTGAAATACCACCTCTACATCTAACTTAGAATTCCCTTTCACTGCAAAAACTGAACAGAAATTATCAACTACTTTGCAGAATACCTGCTGATTGTGCAAGTGTGCTTGTAAGTTAAGATTCGGGTAATATTGCATGGAAACATGACCTTTGACGTTGATGTTCAATCTGACCATCACAAGAAACCCATCTGCACTTATCTATTATATTCTCCTCGTATTTTCAGAGACTACCCCTCCACCAAGATTCTACTATTCACCCGGAGAACAAGAGAAACACAGTGGCCAATAACCATCCATCCAGCACGTCTTTGCGATCTTGGAAGAGACCGGAGCAAATGTACAAATTCCACAAGATTTCGTCTCTCTAAAATTATCCACGCCATTTTGAGTGCCAGTGTTTGTTTCTTGCTCTGTTCTCACAAAGACCAAAGCAGGCTTGAGATTCAGCAGCTTATGATCCACAAGGCACAACACAGCTCTCAGAAGCTTAGGGAGGCACAGTAGTGTGGTATAATATACACAATACTTTACTGTACCAGGGTTCAATTCCCATTGTTGTCTGTAAGGAGTTTGTATGTTCTGCCCGTGACATTGTGAGTGTCCTCGTTTCCCCCCTATATACCAAAGGTTATTGTAATTTTCCTGAGATTAGGCTAGGATTAAATTGGGTAGTGCAGCTTGAATCGCTGAAAGGGCCTATTCCATGCTCCATAAAAAGTTCAAATCAGTTTCAACATTTTATATGACACCAGCCTTTCTCAATGTCTCATCATTGACCTATTTCAGTGAATGATTAATACTGAAAATTTATTTGTCCCTCACACTTGTGCATTTTCTGTCTTTTATAATTATCATGTTTTAAAATGTTCGAATTCTGTGTTCTATTGAGAAAGAATAAAGCATACCTGAGATTTTGGGAATCAGGATTAAGTGAATTCCTGATGAATAGAAGTATGGATGTATGCTTAAAAAAGAAATCAGGATGGCAAAAAGAGGGCACAAGAAAGATGTGGCAGGTAGAGTTAAGGAGATTTTATACCGTAGATTCCGGACTACAGAGCACACCTGATTAAAAGCCGCTGGCTCTAATTTTAGAAATAAAATCAATTTTTTACTTGTACAGGCCGGATTTTCGGCCGCAGGTGTCCCATGTTGTAATATGAGATATTTACACAGAAAGATATTACACGTGAGGATTTTTTAACTTTTAATTAAATCCATACGGTAACAAACAAATATATATTGCAAATGCTTTTTTTCGAACCGTGCCTGTAATACGGCTACTTTTAAATATACATACGTATCGGTAACACAAATTACGTTGCATATACTTTTTTACTGAACAGCACGAACAACATTCCAATATCTCCTAGCGACTGGTAAAAATATATATACTGCAGCCTACCAGGAAAAGTTATTGATCGCCTTTAACTTAAAAGCAGCGTTTTCGCTCGGGTCTGATGTGCTCGGGTCTAATGAGCTCGCGTAACGCGATCGGGTCTAATCGGGCCTAATGTGCTCGGGTCTGATGTGCTCGGGTCTGATGAGCTCGCGTAACGCGATCGGGTCTAATCGGGCCTAATGTGCTCGGGTCTGATATGTTCGGGTCTGATGAGCTCGCGTAACGCGATCGGGTCTAATCGGGTCTGATGTGCTCGGGTCTGATGAGCTCGCGTAACGCGATCGGGTCTAATCGGGTCTAATGTGCTCGGGTCTGATGAGCTCGCGTAACGCGATCGGGTCTAATCGGGTCTAATGTGCTCGGGTCTGATGAGCTCGCGTAACGCGATCGGGTCTAATCGGGTCTAATGTGCTCGGGTCTGATGAGCTCGCGTAACGCGATCGGGTCTAATGTGCTCGGGTCTGATGTGCTCGGGTCTGATGAGCTCGCGTAACGCGATCGGGTCTAATGTGCTCGGGTCTGATGTGCTCGGGTCTGATGAGCTCGCGTAATGCCCCCACCTTCCCGTTTATCGCAAACCGGTATTTCCCACAAGACGCGGCGAAACCGGGTGTGACGTCATAGCATCCCGGGATGTAGTACAGAAAACAAATATAGTTAAAACACTTCTAACTTTAACTAACAAATGAATTACTAAGCGAAAATATTATAAACTAAGTAACTGCCATAAAGGCAGCACAATGCTTTTCTTCGAGTGTTTTCCATGTTGATGAGGGTGAGTACAAATGACTGATTTACAATAATTTAATTGTGAAAGTGCGCTTGATTTATCGTACAATTTCATTGGACCTCTGTGAACTACTCATCAATTTTATTGGTCTACTGTTACGAGGCAAAATGTTTACGAGGCGGCATGAAAAAAAACCATGTATTAGCCGCTCTGGATTAAAGGCCGCAGAGTTCAAAGCTGTTCAAAATGTGGGAAAAAAGTAGCGGCTTATAATCCGGAATCTACGGTATACATGTTAAGGATAGGATTAAAAAGGTGGCCAGGGAGAGAACAGATCAAAATCGTCCTTTATGTGTTGACTCACAGGGTTTGGAGATATTTCTCAGCAGTTTGTACTGTGGAGAAGATAACAGAAGTGAAGGAATAGGGGCAAATAAGTTGGAATGTCTTGGACCCTTGGACTATATTTGCAAATGACCAAAAACAAGGTGTTGGTGGTCTTAAGGCATACTAAGGGAGATAAATCACCACAGCCTGTTCAAGTATACCAGCAAAGACAAAGACACGTACAAACAAGCTGGATGAACTCAGCAGGTCGGGCAGCATCCGTTGAAAGGAGCGGTCAACGCTTTGGGCCAAGACCCTTTGTCAGGACCAGCCCAAAACATTGACTGCTCCTTTCAACAGATGCTACCCAACCTGCTGAGTTCATCCAGCTTGTTTCCACATGTTATTTGACCACAGTATCTGCAGTGTACTTTGTGTTTAAAAGACAAAGACAAACTGGGGACCTACAGGCTGCTGAATCCAACATCAGTGGTGGCTGGGTTAACAGAGCAGATTCCGAGGGAGAGGATCTATCAATATTTTGGTAGACAAAGTCTTTTTAGGGAATTTTTGAAGAGGTAACCAAGAAGATAGATGTGAATACGGCAATGGGTGTTGTCTACAAGGACAACACCCATTGTTAAAGGCAATGCCTTCAGTATTGTTCCAAATGACAGGCTAGTCTGGAGTAGAATCACAGAAATCTATAGCACAGAAACAGACCCTTCATTTCATCTGGACAATGCTAATATTACTCTGCCTAGTTCCATCAAACTGCATCTGGTCCATAGTCCTCCATACCCCTCCCATCTGTGAACCTATCTAAATACCTCTTAAATGTTGAAATTGAACCCACTCCACCAGTTTTGCTGGTAGATCATTCCACACTCTCACCACCCTCTGAGTGAAGTTTCACTTATGCTCCCCTTAAACATTTCACCTTTCATACTTACCCTATGACCTTTAGTTCCAGTCTCACCCAACCTCAGCCTGCATTTATCCCACCTATACTCATAATTATGTATACTCCCTTGTTTTAATTACTACTAATTTAACCCTAGCCTCCCCTCACCACAGGGCAATTTACTAACCAATATGCCTTGGTACTGCAGAAGGACAAAAAAACTTTCTTACGGAGGACACTGGAATTGAACTCTGAACTCTGATACCTTGAGCTGTAATAGCATAGCACTGCCTGCTACTGTACTGTGGCACCCAGGGAATAAATTCCTAACCCATTTCAACCCTTCCCTATAACTCAGGCCCTCAAGTCTCAGCAACATCCTTGTAAGTTTTTTCTGCACTCTTTCAATCTTATTGACTGTTAAGTCTGCACACATTTCAGTGTGTTTTTAAATTACGCTGCTTTAACAAAAGAATTTCCCTCTCAAGATCAATAAGTATTTATCATCTTTCCTGTAGATACAGCATGCATTTCCCTAAATTAGGCCTCACCAACATCTTGTACAATTTCAGAATTTTCCTCCCAACTCCAGTACAATATTTTGATTTATGAAGGCCAATATGGCAAAAGCTCCCTATCTACCTGTAAGGGCACTTTCTAGGAATTTGTATTCCCAGCTCCTTCTGTTCTCTTCAGCGTCCTACCATTCTGCAAGGCCCTAAGCAGCTTTTCCCTCTCAAAGTGCAACACCGTACACCTGTCTGCATTAAATTCCATCTGCCATGCCTATCTTTCCAGCTGATGCAGATCCCTCTGCAAGCCATGATAGCATTCCTTACTGTTCATTATACCCCCAATCTTGATGTCAACTACAAATTTGCTAATCCAGTTAATCACATTATCATCCAGATCACACAGATGACAAACAACAAAGGACCCAGCACCGATCCTTGTGGCACACCACGAGTCACAACCCTCCAGTCAGAGAGACAATCATCTGGTACCACACTCAAGCTTCTCCCATGAAGACAATGTTGAATTCAATTTACTACCTCATCTTGACTGCCAGGCGACTAAAACTTTCTGACCAACCTCTCGTGGGGCTTTTTCAATGGCCTTGTGGGCAACATCTACTGCCTTTCTCCTTCATCAGCTTTCCTGGTAACATACTCAAAACATACTGTAAGATTGGTTAGGCATGACCTCCCATGCACAAAGCCATCATGACTATGCCCAATCTGGTCCTTTCCATCTAAGTAGTTATAAATCCAGTCTTTTACAATACTTTCCAATAATTTGCCCAGTACTAACGTCAGGCTCACCAGCCTATAATTTCCTGGCTGGTTCTTAGAGCCTTTATTTTACTTAGAGATGGAGCACAGCAACAGGCCCTCCTGGTCCAATTAGCCTGCACTGCCCAATCACAACTGTGACCAGTTAACAGAATAATGCGTATATCTTTCGAATGTGGAAGGAAATACGAGTACCCGAGGAAACCCATGCAGTCACAGGAAGAGCGTGCAGACTCCTTACAGACAGCAATGGAAGTGAACTCGGGACTCAGGGCTCTAATAGTGTTACACTAACTGCTACATTACCATGCCACCTCCTTTCTTGTTTCTTAAACAACACAACATCACAGCTATACTCCAATCCTCCGGCAACTTACCTGTGACTAAGGATGTTTTTGTAATGTATTATGTGAGTATTCGTAGGTCAGAGTGCGTATGACATCAGAACGCGGGGTTTTGTAAAATGGAAGTCTGGTGAATAAACGTGTGTGTTTAATACTGCGGTGTCCGAGTCACATTAACACTACATGCTGTCAGAAGAAAGCGGAAAAGAAAGGAAGAGAACACACATAAAAAGATGTCACAGTTACAGCCACCGTCGAGTTTGAGCCTACGAGGGAATATTGCTGAGAATTGGAAGGTATGGCTCCAGCAGTTTGAGCTGTTTTGCACCGCCAGTGGCATAGATGACAAGACGGAGAAAGTGCAACGTGCTACGTTTCTGCATGTGGCTGGAGCAGAGGCAATAAAGGTTTGCAACACGTTTGTCTTCCAAGAGGGTGAGCGAGATAAAATTGAAATGTTGAAGAAAAAGTTTCAAGATTACTGCGAGCCGAGAAAAAACCTACCGTACATTCGACACATATTTTTTACGAGGGCTCAAGGACCGACAGAGACTATAGACGCCTACGGAACAGATTTGAAGAACAAGGCAAAAAACTGTGAGTTCGGACAACTGCATGATTCTGTAATACGCGACAGGATTGTATGCGGCATACGAGATGATCATGTGAGAGGCAGGCTGTTGAGAGAGGCGGAGCTAACATTGGAAAAGCGATTGATATGTGCTGTGCTAGCGAGATCACATCGAGTCAGGTTAAAATGCTTAATGAAGAGACTGAAGTATACAAAATAAAAGCAGTGAAAACTGACAAGAGTAGGACAAAGCCAGCTCCACGGGATAATCAAAAGGAAGTTAACTGCAACAGATGTGGATATAAACATGGATACAGAAAACGTCCAGCCTTTGGTAAGACATGCAAATTATGCAGAAAGAAAAATCACTTTGCAAAGATGTGCAAATCGCAGGAACAAGCAAGGAAAATGCATGCTGTGGAACAGAGTGAGTGCAACAGTGACATGTTCATTGGAACAATTGAAGTGGAACAGGAGGTATGCATCAAGAACATTGATAATGCTGAGATGGATGTTGAAGATGAATGGACTCAAGATCTGATAATAAACAGGAGGAATGTGACATTTAAGCTTGACACTGGGGCGAAGTGCAATGTAATGTCAGCAGAAACATTCAACTCACTGGACATCAGAGGAAAACTTGGAAAATCCACCTGCAAGCTTGTTGGATATTTTGGCCACAAGACAGCATCATTGGGAAAGAAAACACTCACCTGTGTGTATAAAGGACAAAAACACAAGATAGAGTGTGAGATTGTGCAACAGCATGTTTCGGCAATACTAGACAGAGCAACATGCCTAGAGCTAGGCCTGGTGAAGCGAATCTATGGTGTTGAGAAAGAAAATGACTTTCTCAAAGACTTTGCTGACTTGTTTTCTGGTCTAGGGTGTTTACCAGGGAAACACCATATCCAGATTGATCCAACTGTTGCAACAGTCGTGCATGCTCCGAGGAAGGTTCCAGTAGCTCTCAGGGATCGAGTAGTGGAGGAGCTACACAGAATGGAACAGATGGGAGTCATAACGACAGAAATAGAACCGACCGACTGGGTGAATAGTATGGTGACAGTGGTCACAGAGAAAAAGATTAGGATTTGCACGGATCCACAAGATCTCAGCCGAGCCATCAAAAGGGAGCACTATCCGTTGTTCACGGTTGAAGAGGTTGTCTCCCGCATGCCTAATGCGAAATACTTTTCAGTATTGGATGCAAATCAAGGTTTCTGGCAGATCAAGCTGGATAAAGAAAGTTCTAAATTATGCACTTTAAACACGCCCATAGGGAGATATCGTTTCCTGCGTCTACCCTTTGGGATTTCTTCTGCATCAGAGGTATTCCAGAGGTCAGTGGCACAAATGATTGAAGGCCTGGATGGAGTGGTCAGTATCATTGATGATTTGCTGATATGGGGTGACACCATTGAGGAGCATGATCAGAGATTGAGGAAACTTCTGGAGAGAGCACGTGAATACAACCTAAAACTGAACAAAAGTAAATGTAGGATCAGAACTACAGAGATCAAATACATAGGTCACGTACTCAGTGCTGATGGGCTAAAACCAGATAATGAAAAGATCAGGGCTGTGGTACAGCTACCACCACCTGAAGACAAGCAAGGATCTTTGAGGTTCATGGGCATGATACAGTATCTTGCCAAGTTCATTCCCAACTTATCAGAGGTCAGTGCTCCACTTCGAAAGCTACTAGAGAGCAACACTGAATGGCATTGGGAAGATGAACAAAAGAAAAGTTTTGACACATTGAAGCAGTTGGTTACCAATGCACCAGCACTCCAAGTTCTATGATGTCCATAAACCGGAGACAATGTCTGTGGATGCCAGTTCAGAAGGAATAGGAGCTGTTATACTGCAGGATGGGAGGCCTGTGGCGTATGGATCACGAGCACTTACAGACTGTCAACGCCGATATGCTCAAATCAAAAAGGAATTACTTGCCATAGTTTATGGGTGTGAGAAGTTCCACAAGTATGTATATGGCAAAGAAATCCAGGTTGAGAGTGATCACAAACCACTTGAGAGCATCTTCAAAAAGCCACTTCATCAAGCTCCTATGAGGCTGCAAAGGATGCTTCTCAGGCTACAGAGGTACACTCTCACAGTTACCTATAAGCCAGGAAAAGAACTGCACATCTCTGATGCTTTGAGCCGTGCTTACCTCAAAGAGCAAAAGGAGGAGTTACTAGGAAGAGAGCTGGAGGTCAACTGGGTTACACCTCAGCTACCCATCTCTGAGGAGAAGTTGAACATGTTCAGGAAAGCGACTGCAGAAGATCCTGAAATGCAAATGCTAAGAGACATTACAATGAATGGATGGCCAACAGAAAGATGTTCCAAAAGAAATACAGAAATACTGGACATTTAAAGAGGAAATTAGCTATGCATCAGGACTAATGTTCAAAGCAGCAAAACTCATAGTACCAAATCAAATGAGACAGGAAATGCTCAGTAGAATTTATGAGTCACACCTGGGGATAGTGAAGTGTAAAGAAAGAGCAAGGGACATTCTCTATTGGCCAGGCATGTCAACTCAGATAGAGGACATTGTGTCTCAGTGTGCTGTTCGTAATGAAAACAAAAACAGCAATTCAAGAGAGCCTTTGCTTCCCCATCCACTACCAGGAAGACCATGGGAGAAGATTGGCACAAATCTCTTTTGCTACAATGGTGCAGAATATCTGCTTTGTGTGGACTACTATTCAAAATATCCGGAAATCACCAAGTTAAGTGACACGTCCAGTCAAGGTGTCATTACCGCAATGAAGTCGACATTTGCAAGACATGGTATTCCAGATATTGTCGTCAGTGACAATGGTCCACAATATGCCAGTGGTGAGTTTAGAGAGTTTTCAGAAAGCTGGGAATTTCAACATGCTACTTCCAATCCTGGGCACGCTCATGGACAAGCAGAGAGATCTGTACAAACTGTGAAGAACATGCTCAAGAAGGCACAAAGCAGCAACGGTGACCCGTACATTGCTCTGCTTGAATACCGCAACACACCGATTGAGGGTGCGGGGTTCTCTCCTGCACAGCTGTTGATGGGACGTCGTCTGAAGTCCAAGCTGCCAACAGCCAAAACTCTACTGACTCCTGAAAGTAATGCTCAAGCTAAAGTACAAGCAAATAAAGCAAAAGAGCTACTATGACAGACATACAAGACAGTTAACAGATCTGCATATAGGTGAAAATGTCAGAATACAGAGAGGAGACACTTGGCAGCCAGCTGTGGTTGTGAACAGGCATCAGCAACCAAGATCCTTCATAGTTCACATGCCGGATGGAAGAGTCTACAGGAGGAACAGGAAGCATCTGCTGAAGACAGGTGAGAGGGTGTTTCCACGTACAGATACACAGGACATTTCCACGGATACAAACGACACCAAGAGTAAGGGGCGTGATGAAACCCCATGACGCAATGATGGTGAAAGTTCAGCGCAGACAGACTGAGGTGGAAATGCAGACACAGAGGTTACTCGAGAGACTGACTCTGAAGGACAAGCACAGTCACAGTTCTATCGCACAAGGTCTGGGAGACAAGTCAAACTTCCAGCTAGATACAGAGACTAGATCTACCTACAGTCTCACACAGTTTGAGACAAAATCACACGTTATAAGTTCCAAGGTGTGAAATAAAAGGTTTATTAGTCTATGTTAGTAAAAGAAAATATACTGCTGTTAGTATTGTAAGATACAATGTAGAATACAGTATAAGAAGATAAGATTTTTATTAGTTTATGTCAGGGTTGTTGTAATGTTAGAAAGTCATACCCAGAGGCATTGTTTTGGTAATTCACAGTATTGTAAAAAAAAACTTGAGATGGGGGATGTAATGTATTATGTGAGTATTCGTAGGTCAGAGTGCGTGTGACATCAGAACGCGGATTTTTGTAAAATGGAAGTCTAGTGAATAAACGCGTGTGTTTAATACTGCGGTGTCCGAGTCACATTAACGCTACAGTTTTAAATATCTCTGTTAAGGCCTCTCCAATTTCTAGATCACATAGGATCCAGGAAAAGACAGCTAATTGGATTCATAAATGGTTCGATGGTAGGAAGTTAAGAATGACAGTTGAAAGCTATTTCTCAGGCTGGAAACACGTGACTAAATATCCTTAATGGATCCTTGTTGTTTGCAATTTATATAAATGATTTGGAAGTGAATGCATAAGCAAATAAGGATACTAACATAGGTTGTATCGTAGATAGTGAGAAAGGTTACCTAAAATTACAGGGGCATCTTGATCTGCTAAGTAAGTGGGCTGACGATTAGCCTCAATGTTTGGCCTCAAATGGATGACAAGAGGTAAAAGGTAAAAACTGAAGCACTTTGGCACTAGCGAACAATGATTCCTCGGGCTGCATCTCCCAGTCAATCATTTCAGATTTTCTGTCTTCTACTATTCTTGTTGGAACCTGGGACTTACAGTCTATAGTTCAATTAAGTGAGCTCGTGCTCTGCTGTTGCAGAGTAAAATCCAGGAGAGAAATGAGAGCACAAGCTACCATGAGGGTAAGTTCAGAGACGAGACAAGGGACCATGATCGACTACATTTCTCACCACTTAAGGCATAGAGGAAGGTTGAAACATCGAGGCAAATGCGGAGAAGATCGAGGGGCTCTCGAGGAAGCTGCTGGGTTTGAACTGGAAGGGCCATTGGATGGAGTCGCTTCCCTGGGAGGGGCTGCTGGGTCCTGATGCTCTCGAAGATGTTATGGAAATTCCGAGATTATAGATTGGACTAGCTGTTGTTCATATTGGCCTCTTTCAGTTCTACCACTTTTCCGTGTTCCTGCCAATTCTTTCTTGTTGCTGATTGGCTGGCTGGGGGTTAGAGGTTTGATGCTCTTGTTGTTGTTTCTCCATGTGAATGATCTGTTAGTGTTTGCATGAAGCAGGGGTTGGGGTTTGGGGTTTGCAAGTTCTTGTTTCTTTTCTTTTCATGTGGAGAGGATTGGTGTCTGTCCTTCAACTACTTCTGTATCCTATGGCTATATGGAGATAGCAAATCTCAGAGTTGTATTCTGCGTACATACATTGATAAGAAAATGAACCTTTGAACTTACATCTGCCTCATTTGAGCAAGGGGAACATACACTCAGTGGCCTCTTTACCCATGTACATCTGCTTGATAATCAGCCAATCATGTGACAGCAACTCAATACATAAAAGCATATAGACATAGTCAAGAGGTTCAGTGTTTGTTCAGACCAAACATGAGAATGGGGAAGAAATGTGATCTTAGTGATTTTGACTGTGGAATAGTCTTCATGACATCATAGTGGTCAGTGCAACACTGTTAGAGCTAAGGGCATTCTGCAGTTCAGAGCTCAGAGTTCAATTCCAATGCCATTCTGTAGGGTGGCTTCTTGTGCAATGTGTAGATTTTCCCCGGGTGCTCTGGTTTTCTCCCACAGTTCAAAGCTGTACGGGGTAAGTTCACTGGTTATTGTAAATTGATTAGGTTAGGGTTAAACAGGGTCGAGGGGTTGCTGGGATGGATGGCTCGAAGGCCTGGAGTGATTATTCCGCGCTGCATCATTAAAGAATGGTAATGGGTGCCTGACGGGGTGGTTTGAGTATCTCCTGGGATTTTCTTGCACAACAGTCTCGAGAGTTTACAAAAAAAGTGCAAAAAACAAAAATAGCATCCAGTTAGCAGCAGTTCTGTAGATTTAAAAACCTTGTTAATGAGAGAAGTCAGAGGAGATTGGCTGGACTGGTTCAAGCTGACAGGAAGGCAAAAGCAACTCAACTCAGTAACAGTGGGATCTGGAGCAGCTGGAAAGGTGGGCCAAGAAATGGCAGATGGAATTCAATGCGAGGACTTGCCCTTTTTGTAGGACCAACCAGGGTTGTCAGGTACTGAGGAGTGCTGTAGAACAAAGGGATCTGGGAATACAGGTTCATAATTCAGCGATAGAGGCTTCACAGGCAGATAGGATCATAAAAATGCTTTTGGCAGATTGGACTTTATAAATGAAAGTACTGAATACACAAAATCCAAACAACACACACACAAATGCTGGAGGAACTCAGCAGGCCAGGCAGCATCTATGAAAAAAGAGTACAGTCGACTTTTCCGGCTGAAACCCTTCAGCAAGACTGGAGTCAGTGTTAAAAGGTGGGGGTGGGGTAGGGGAGAGAGAAACACCAGGTGATAGGTAAAACTGGGAGGGGGAGGGGTGAAGTAAAGAGCTGGGAAGTTGATTGTGAAAGAGATACAGGGCTGGATAAGGGGGAATCTAACAGGAGAGGACAGAAGGCCATGGAAGAGAGTAAAGGGGGAGGAGCACCAGAGGGAGTGATGGGCAGGCAAGGAGATAAGGTGAGAGAGGGGAAAAGGGATGGGTGGAGCATTACTGGAAATTCAAGAAATTGATGTTCATGCCATCAGGTTGGAGGCTACCAAGAAGGAATACAAGGTGTTGCTCCTCCAAACCCGTGTGTGGCCTCATCATGACAGTAGAAGAAGCCATGGATCGACATGTCAGAATGGGAATGGGAAGTAGAATAAAAATGGGTGGCCACTGGGAGATCCTGCTTAGTCTGGCAGACAGAGTGTTGATGCTCGACAAAGTGGTCTCCCAATCTGTGTCAGATCTCCCCCTTCCATTTTCTACTTTCTGCAGGGATCACTCCCGACGTGACTTTCTTGTCCATTTGTCCCTCCCCACTGATCTCCTTCCTGGCACTTATCTTTGCAAGTGAAACAAGTGCTACACCTGTCCCTACACCTCCCTCACTACCATTCAAGGCCCCAAACAGTCTTTCCAGGTGAGGAGACAGATTACCTGAGTCTGTTGGGATCAACTACCAGAAGAAGTGGGACATCCCAGTGGCCATTCCACTTCCCATTCCGACATGTCAATCCATGGCCTCCTCTACTGTCACAAAGAGGCCCCAGTCAGGTTGGGGAAACAACACCGTATATTCCACTTGGGCAACCTCCAACCTGATGGCATGAACGTTGATTTCTCGAACTTCTGGTAATCCCTCCCCGCCTCCCCCCTTCACCATTCTCCATCCCCATTTCCCTCTCTCACCTCATTGCCTCCCTCTGGTGCTCCCCCTTTCCTTCTTCCATGGTCTTCTGTCCTCTGCTATGACTCCTCCTTCTCCAGCCCTGTACCTCTTCCACTAATCAACTTCCCAACTCTTTACTTCATCCCACCCCTCCCAGTTTTACTTATCACCTTGTGTTTCTCTCTTCCCTCCCTCCACCTTTTACATCTACTCATCTTTTTTTCTCCAGTCCTGCTGAAGGGTTTTGGTGAAAGGTTTCGCCCCAAACATCAACTGTACTCTTTCCCCATAGATGCTGTCTGGCCTGCTGAGTTCCTCCACCATTTTATGTGTTTACTGAGTACAGAAGATGGAATCACAAACAAAAGAAAATCTGCAGACGCTGGAAATCCAAGCAACACACACAAAATGCTGGTGGAACTCAGCAGACCAGGCAGCATCTATGGGAAAGAGTAATGTTGAAGACATTAACGTATGACATTGGTGAGGCCTAATTTAGAATATTGTATACAGTTTTGGTCACCTATCTACAGGAAAGACATAAATAATGTTGAAAAAGTGCACAGAAAATTGACTAGGATGTTGCTGAGTCTGGAGGACATGAGTTATAAGGAGAGATTGAATTGGTTAGGACTTTATTCCTTGGAATGTAGAAGATTGAAGGGAAATTTGATAGAAGTATATAAAATTATGAGGGGTATTGATAGGGGAAATGCAGGCAAGCTTTTTCTACCGAGGTTAGGTGGGATTACAAGTAGAGGTCATGATTTGTGTGAATGGTGAACAATTTAAAGGGAGCATGAGGGGACTCTTCTTCACTCAGAGGGTCATGAGAGTGTGGATGAGCTGCCAGCACGAGTGGTGAATGCAAGCTGAATTTCAATGTTTAAGACAAGTTTGGATGGATATATTGATGGGAGGGGTATGGAGGGCTATGGTCTGGATGCAGGTTGATGTGACTAGAAAGTTTAAATGGTTCGGCATGCACTAGATGGGCTGAAGAGTCTGGTTCTGTGCTGTACTTTTCTGTGACTAACTCTATAACCACATGTTACAAGAGTGATGTGCAGAAGAGCTGTTCTGAACAGATAACATGTTGAACCTTGAAGTAGATGAGCTACACGGCAGGAGAAGACCACATGTTCCTCTCCAGTAGCTAATGAAGTGGTCACTGACTATCAAAATGATTCTATTCAGTTTTCACAGTCTTCCACTAGAACTTCTACTATCATCATTACAATGATTGCACTGGTCACAGATGGAGGACAACCTGAACGATTTGCAGAATGAGACAAGAGATTGATTTAAAAGATTTATGCTCATTGTCACGTTCACCTTCAAACAAGACAATATATAACTTGACAAAAGAGATTTTCCTCCACATCTGCTCTCCAGAATACTAGTTGCTGAACATCTGCAGGTTTCATTTTTGGATTCATTCTTTTAGATTATAAACTATTGGAGACAATGATCAAAATTATGCATTTATCACTTTGGTGAAGTTTAGTACACAATTGTATTGAATATGCTGTCTTCATTCCTTTGTATGTTCAGAAGAGGCAAGAAAGGGGGTTCAACTATTACCATCAAGTGTACCTGCAAACTGCTTGTCACCATTTCCTCGATTACCAAATTTTGTCACCAGTTTTCCATTAGGCTGGAAAATGAAGACGCAGCAAGCCTTGTTGTCCACCACAATTATATGGCCATTGCGATCCACTGCTACACCTTTCGGTCCCAAAAGCTTCCCAGAGCCGAGTTTGGTCTGTTGAGATAGAACATAATTTCAAATATTTTAGTTTTCATTGTATTCTCAGACAAATGGAGTTTCCTGCAATGCCTCTGTTCTGTATTTAAAATAAACGTGAGTACATGCTGCATTAACTGATGCTGATGTGTAGATCTGGTCTACAGAATCTAATCGTGTATCCCATGCTGGCTTGACCAGATTAAAGAGTTACAGGGATTTAAAGACATTTTACTGTCCTGAGATGTTGATGTGCTATTGTTTCTTTCCATATTTAAAAAAAATTGCTAAAATACATCTAGAAATTGAATTGTATGGTATACGATTTCCATCACTGTACAACCGTAAAATTGACTTAACCTGAACCTGCAAAAAATCAACTTGGAATTGCACCATGATAACTGGAAGATCTGACTAGACACTTTAGATTAGAATTCACAATAGCGTGTGTCCAGATGAAAAATGTCAACCCTTTATTCCTCCCCAAAGATGCTGCCTGACAGCTGAGATCCTCCAGCATTTTGAGTGTTGCTCTGGATTTCCAGCATCTCGTGTAAATACTAGATAAGCTGTGTTTACTCTCGGTGGAATATTGAAGGGTGATGTTACTAAGTTCTACAAAATTATGAGGTACACTGACAGGACAAATAAATTATTTTTTCCAGGGCTTGGGAGTCTAGAAACAGATTGCAAGAGGGGAGAAATTAAAAAGAACTCTCCCACACACATAATAGTGACTATCTGGACAAGCTGCAAGAGGTGACAGTGGAGGCAGACACAGGAAGTTAGTCACCTCAAGGCTACAGGAGACAGATAAATGGACTGAAGGAGGAAAGTCAGATAGTGGAGAGCACCCCTGTGGCTGTCCCCCTCAACATTAAGTACTATATTTTGACTATTGTTGGTTGGGGGGTGGGGGAGAACCTACCTGGGGAAGCAATGGTGGCCATGCCTCTGGCACTGAGTCTGACCCTGTGGCTCAGAAGGGTAGGGACCTGAAAAGAATGGCAGCAGTAATAGGGGGCTCTATAGTCATGGGGACAGATAGCTAGGAAAGTGCAACAGTAAAATAAAACCATTACAGGAGTCATATATATCCTTTCAAATAGTAGCCAAGATGTGGGATTAAGATTGCAAAGAGAGCTGGAAAAGGGTAATGGCACAAGTGTAATGGGGGGCTTCAATATGCAATGGGATTGGGAAGGTCAGTTTGGTGTCGGACCGCAAGAGAGGGAATTTGTTGAATGCCTATGAGATGGCTTTTTAGAGTAGCTTGTGCTTGAGCCTACTGGGTGTTGTGTAATAACCTAGATCTTAATAGGGAGCTTAACGTAAAGGAACCCTTAGGAACCAGTGATCATAATATAATTTAATTCAAACTGCAATTTGAGAGGAAGAAGTATAACTCACATGTATCAGTATCACAATGGAATGAAGGGAATTACTGAGGCATGAGAGAGGAGCTTGCCCAGGTGGTTTGCAGGAGGATACTGGTGGTGATGACCACAGAGCAGGGATGACTACACTTTCTGGGCATAGTTCACAAGGCACAGGAACTTCTTCCCACAGAGGAAGAAGTTCTCAAGTGGCAGCAGTAGGGAACCATGGCTGTCAAAGGAAGTTAAGGACTGCATAAAGTGGGTAGGAAGTTGGATGATTGGGAAACTTTTAAAAGAAAGCTATAAGAAGGGAAAAGATGAAATATGAGGGCAGATTAGCCAACTATATAAACCATGATACTAAAAGATTTTTCAGTTATTAAAAGAGAAAAATGGAGGTGAGAGTTGATATTGAACCACTGGAAAATGATTTTGGTGAGGTAGTAACGGGGAACAAAGAAATGATAGATGAACTTAATGAGAACTTTGCATCATTCTTCACTTTGGAAGACACTAGCAGTGTGCCAGAGGTCTGTGAGTGTCAGGGAGCAGGAGTGAGTGCCATTGCTATTACAAAGGAAAAAGTGCTAGGCAAACTGAAAGGTGAATAAGTCATCTGGACCAGTTAGACTAGGCAAAAATGAGGTGCCAGAGGACTGGACAATAGCTAATGTTGTTTTGTTGTTTAAGAAAGGCTCTAAGTATAAGCCAGGAAATTATAGGCAGTGTTCCTGACATCAGCAGTGGGAAAGTTACTGGAAGGAATCATAAAGGACTGAATATAGGAGTACTTGGATAAACAGAGACAGATCAGAGGTAGTTTTTTTTTGCGGAAGCTACCAGAAATATTGATGTAAGCAAAGCAGTGCAGGTTGTCTACATGGACTTTAGCAAGGCTTTTGACAAGGTTCTGCTTGAGAGGCTGTTCAAGAAGGTTCAGTCGCTCAGCAATCAAGATGAGATAGTAAATTGGATTAGACATTGGCTTTGCGAAACAAGCCAGAGTGTGGTAGTAGATGATTGCCTGTCTGACTGGAGGCCAGTGACTAGTGGAGTTTTGCAGAGTCCATTGTTGTTTGTTATCTACATCAACAGTCTGGATAATAAGGCAACAAACTCGCTCATCAAATCTGTGGATTGACACCAAGATTCGTGATATAGTGGAGAGCGAGGAAGGCTGTCAAAGCCTGCAGCAGGATCTGGACCAGCTGGAATTTAATGTAGACAAGTGTAATGTGGTGCAATTTGGGAGGACCAACCAGGGTAGGTCTTGCATGGTAGGGCACTGAGGAGTGTGTTAGAACAGAAGGATCAGGGAATACAGGTTCATAATTCCTTGAAAGTGGGTGTTTCAGGTGGATAGGGCTGTAAAGACAGCTTTTGGCACACTGGCCTTCATAAGTCAAAGTATTGAGTACAGTGCTGGGATGTTATGTTGAAATTTTGCAATGGACATTGGTGAGGCCCAATTTAAAACATAGAACATAGAACGATACAGCACAGTACAAGCCCTTTGGCCCACAATGTTGTGCCGACCCTTAAACCCTGCATCCCATATAACACCCCACCTTAAATTCCTCCATATACCTGTCTAGTAGTCTCTTAAACTTCACTAGTGTACCTGCCGCCGCCAGTGACTCAGGCAGTGCATTCCACGCACCAACCACTCTCTGAGTGAAAAACCTTCCTCTAATAACCCCCTTGAACTTCTCTCCCCTTACCTTAAAGCCATGTCCTCCTGTATTGAGCAGTGGTGCCCTGGGGAAGAGGCGCTGGCTGTCCACTCTATCTATTCCTCTTAATATCTTGTACACCTCTATCATTTCTCCTCTCATCCTCCTTCTCTCCAAAGAATAAAGCCCTAGCTCCCTTAATCTCTGATCATAATGTATACTCTCTAAACCAGGCAGTATCCTGGTAAATCTCCTCTGTACCCTTTCCAATGCTTCCACATCCTTCTTACAGTGAGGCAACCAGAACTGGACACAGTACTCCAAGTGTGGCCTAACTAGAGTTTTATACAACTGCATCATTACCCCGCGACTCTTAAACTCTATACCTCAACTTATGAAAGCTAACACTCCATAAGCTTTCTTAACTACCCTATCTACCTGTGAGGCAACTTTCAGGGATCTGTGGACATGTACCCCCAGATCCTTCTGCTCCTCCACACAACCGAGTATCCTGCCATTTACTTTGTACTCTGCCTTGGAGTTTGTCCTTCCAAAGTGTACCACCTCACACTTCTCCGGGTTGAACTCCATCTGCAACTTCTCAGCCCACTTCTGCATCCTATCAATGTCTCTCTGCAATCTTTGACAATCCTCTACACTATCTACAACACCACCAACCTTTGTGTCGTCTGCAAACTTGCCAAACCACCCTTCTACCCCCTCATCCAGGTCGTTAATAAAAATCACAAAAAGTAGAGGTCCCAGAACCAATCCTTGTGGGACACCACAAGTCAAAACCCTCCAATCAGAATGTACTACTTGCACTATGACCCTCTGCTTTCTGCAGGCAAGCCAATTCTGAATCCACCTGGCCAAACTTCCCTGGATCCCATGCCTTCTGACTTTCTGAATAAACCTACCGTGTGGTACCTTGTCAAATACCTTACTAAAATCCATGTAGATCACATCCACTGCACTACCCTCATCTATATGACTGGTCACCTCCTAAAAGAACTCTATCAGGCTTGTTAGACACGATCTGCCCTTCACAAAGCCATGCTGACTATCCCTGATCAGACCATGATTCTCTAAATGCCCATAGATTCTATCTCTAAGAATCTTTTCCAACAGCTTTCCCACCACAGACGTAAGGCTCATTGGTCTATAGTTACCCGGACTATCCCTACTACCTTTTTTGGACAAGGGGACAACATTCGCCTCCCTCCAATGCTCCATTGGACAACAAGGACATAAAGATCCTAGCCAGAGGCTCAACAATCTCTTCCCTCGCCTCGTGGAGCAGCCTGGGGAATATTCCGTCAGGTCCCGGGGACTTATCCATCCTAATGTATTTTAACAACTCCAACACCTCTTCTCCCTTAATATGCACATGCTCCAGAACATCAACCAAGTTCCCTCTCACTGATGAATACAAAAGAGAAGTATTAATTGAGGACCTCGCTCACTTCCACAGCCTCCAGGCACATCTTCCCACCTTTATCTCAAATCGGTCCTACCTTCACTCCTGTCATACTTTTGTTCTTCACATAATTGAAGAATGCCTTGGGGTTTTCCTTTACCCTACTCACCAAGGCCTTCTCATGGCCCCTTCTTGCTCTTCTCAGCCCCTTCTTAAGTTCCTTTCTTGCTACCCTACATTCCTCAATAGACTCATCTGATCCTTGCTTCCTAAACCTCACATATGCTGCCTTCTTCCACCTGACTAGATTTTCCACCTCACTTGTCACCCATGGTTCCTTCACCCTACCATTCTTTATCTTCCTCATCGGGACAAATTTATCCCTAACATCCTGCAAGAGATTCCTAAACATCAACCACATGTCCATAGTACATTTCCCTACAAAAACATCATCCCAATTCACACCCGCATATTCTAGCCTTATAGCCTCATAATTTGCCCTTTCCCAATTAAAAATTTTCCTCTCCCCTCTGATTGTACCCTTTTCCAGGATAATGTTAAAGTCCAGGGAACGGTGGTCACTGTCCCCCAGATGCTCACCCACTGAGAGATC
Source organism: Hemitrygon akajei (assembly GCF_048418815.1). Taxonomy (NCBI): domain Eukaryota; kingdom Metazoa; phylum Chordata; class Chondrichthyes; order Myliobatiformes; family Dasyatidae; genus Hemitrygon; species Hemitrygon akajei. Next base: position 104,585,773 of record NC_133127.1, read on the forward strand.
AGTGACCTGATCCGGATCGTTAACTAATACTAGATCTAGTATGGCATTCCCCCTAGTCAGCTTGTCAACATACTGTGACAGGAACTAGTCCTGAACACACTTAACAAACTCTGCCCCGTCTAAACCCTTGGAACTAATCAGGTGCCAATCAATATTAGGGAAGTTAAAGTCACCCATGATAACAACTCTGTTAATTTTGCACCTTTCCAAAATCTGCCTCCCAGTCTGCTCCTCTGTATCTCTGCTGCTACCAGGGGGCCTATTGAATACTCTCAATAGAGTAACTGCTCCCTTACTGTTCCTGACTTCTACCCATACTGACTCAAAAGTGGATCCTGCTATATTACCCACCCTTACTGTAGCTGTAATAGTATCCCTAACCAGTGATGCCACCCCTCCTCCCTTCCCCCCCCCCCCCCCCATCACTTTTAAAGCATTGAAATCCAGGAATATTGAGAATCCATTCCTGCTCTGGTGCCAGCCAAGTCTCTGTAATGGCCACTACATCATAATTCCATGTATGTAATTTGGAGTATTGTGTTCACTTTTGGTCACCTACCTACAAGAAAGATGTAAATAAGATTTAAAAAGTGCAAAGAAAAATTACAAGGGTGTTGCTGGGATTTGAAGACCTGAGTTATAGTTTTGAATTTTATTCCCTAGAACATAGAAGATTGAAGAAAGTTTTGATAGATGAATACAAAATAATGAGGTGTTGGTTGAGTCCACAACTAGAGGTCATGGGTTAAGTGTGAAAGGTAAAATGTTTAAAGGGAACATGAAGGGAAACTTCTTCACTCAGAAGGTGATGAGCGTGTGCAATAAGCTGCCAGCACAAGTGACGCAGGTTCAATTTGAACATTTGGAAGACATTTAGATAGGTACTGGATGGAGGGCTATGATCTGTGTGCACATCAATGAGTTTAGACAGATTCAACACAGACTAGAAGGGCCTGTTTCTGTAGTGTGGTGTTCTATAAAACAGAGGTTAAATCCAGGTAGGGCGCTGTGCAGTATTGAAGAACAGAAGGATCTTAGAGTACTAGTGCAGCATGCACCAAAAGGGCAGTCACAGGAAGACAGAGTGCTAAACTTTATCAGTCAGGGCACTGAGTATTAAAACTGGGATGCCATGGTTTGGTTGTATAGGACATACAGAGAAAAGTTAAGTAGGTTAGGACTTTATTCCCTGGAGTGTAGAAGAATGATAGATAGATAGATAGATAGATAGATAGATAGATAGATAGATAGATAGATAGATAGATAGATAGATACTTTATTCATCTCCATGGGGAAATTCAACTTTTTTCCAATGTCCCATACACTTGTTGTAGCAAAACTAATTACATACAATACTTAACTCAGTAAAAAAATATGATATGCATCTAAATCACTATCTCAAGAAGCATTAATAATAGCTTTTTAAAAGTTCTTAAGTCCTGGCGGTAGAATTGTAAAGCCGAATGGCATTGGGGAGTATTGACCTCTTCATCCTGTCTGAGGAGCATTGCATCGATAGTAACCTGTCGCTGAAACTGCTTCTCTGTCTCTGGATGGTGTTATGTAGAGGATGTTCAGAGTTATCCATAATTGACCGTAGCCTACTCATACGTGAGGGGAGATTTGATAGAGGTATATAAAATTATGATGGGTATAGATAGAGTGAATGCAAGCAGGCTTTTTCCACTGAGGCCAGGGGAGAAAAAATACAGAGGACATGGGTTAAGGGTGAAGGGGGAAAGTTTAAAGGGAACATTGGCGGGGCTTCTTCACAGAGAGTGGTGGGAGTGTGGAATGAGCTGCCAGATGAAGTGGTAAATGTGGGTTCCCTTTTAACATTTTAGAAAAACTTGTGACAGGTACATGGATGAGAGGTGTATGGAGGGACATGGGCCAGGTGCAGATCAGAAGCACTGGGCAGAAAAATGGTTCAGCACAGCCAAGAAGGGCCAAAAGGCCTGTTTCTGTGCTGTAATGTTCTATGGTTCTATGGACTCTGGTGAGGCTGCACTTGGAGTCTATTGTGATGTTCTGGGTGGGGGTGTGGTCAACAGCCCACCCCTGCATTTCTAATAACCAGCATTGTTTATTGTTCTTGTGTTAAAATGCTTTTGTGGGATTATGGTGGGAAGTTCTGGTTCGTTTATTGTTACATTTTAGTTTGGGTTATATAGTTATTTGCTTGTGTATTTGTGGGTCACCCTAACTGTAACCAGGGTTTGTGATAGTCACCTCCCCCGTCGGTGTGAGACTGGTTGGGTTCACTCTCTGGGAGATGGTGCCTGGTCTGTTTTGTGCTAATCACAGACTAGGCTCTGCCTTCCGATCGTCACATGTCCCAAAGGAAACTACACTTGATCTTAGCCAAAAGGCCGAGAAGTGAGGGTATCCAGAAAGCAAGGCAGGGGCAGAGGGAACTGCGTAAACTCCAGACAGAGTTGCAGCAACTCCTTCTGCAGTTGAGGGGGGTGGATGTCAGGGAGGAACTGCGGGAGGTGAAGGGCCAGCAGGCCCAGCACTTTGCCGCCGAATCCAAGATCATCTTCCGATCGAGGGTCCGAACCGTGGAGCAGGACAAAAGGTGCACAGGGGGAGCTCTGTGATCCACAACCTTAAGGAAGAGGACGGCTCAGTCGCATCCTCGCAGACAGACATACTGAGGATCTGCAGGTCCTTCTATGCCGGTCTGTACGGAGAAAAGGCCACAGACTCCTCAGCCTCCCGCAACTTCCTGTCGTCTATCAGGCAGGTCTTAGACGACGGCAAGCGGGAGAGTCGGGATCAGCCACTGACCCTGGATGAGCTGACTGGTTCCATCCGTTCCTTTGAGTCGGGTAAGACTCCCGGAAGCGACGGCTTACCAGTCGAGTTGTATTCGGCTCTGTGGAACCGGATGGGCCCTGACCTGCTGGAAGTGTACAACGCTACACTCTTGGCAGGCAGCATGTCAGAGTCCATGAGGAAGGGCATCATCACCCTCATCTACAAGCAGAAGGGGGAGAGGGAAGACATTAGAAAGTGGAGGCCCATTTCACTCCTGAATGTGGACTACAAGAACCTATCCAAGGCTATCGCCAACAGGGTCAAGTCTGCACTGGAGCAGGTGATCCATCCGGACCAAACCTGTGCTGTACCAGGCAGGAAGATCTCAGACAGCCTCGCGCTGCTGAGGGACACCATCGCCTACGTGCAGGACAGGGGGGTGGACGCCTGCCTGGTCAGCTTGGACCAGGAGAAAGCCTTCGACAGGATTTTGCACACATACATGGCGGATGTACTCTCCAAAATGGGATTTGTGGAGGGAATCTGGAATTGGATCAAACACAGATATCTGTAGCGCAGTCCAGGTCAATGGGTGGGAAACAGACAGCTTCCCCATCAGGTCTGGAGTCAGGCAGGCTGCCCTCTCTCCGGTCTTGTTCGTGTGCTGCATAGAACCCTTTGCTGAAGCCATCAGGAGGGATGAGGGCATAAGAGGGGTGACGCTGCCAGGCAGTGGAGGGACTGGCATATTCTCGGCTGCAGGAGTACATGCTGAGGGACGCACTCAAACCTGGTGCAGCCACTGCAAGAGCCCGGTAGGAAAGGACCACAGTCTAGGGTTCTTCTCCCATGGGAGTTGAGGGGTAGGGGGGCGGGGTGTATACCCCTGAACAAGTGTACATAAATATGAAGTAACAGAGTGCCACCTGGGTGGCAAAAGTGTGGGAATGTAAAGACTGTAATGGAAGCATTTGTAAAGGACTGAGAGTCATTGAATGGTTTATTGTACATAATTTTATTTTTGAATAAAGTATATTTTGTTTAATAAAAAAAAATAAAACTTGCTGAGTTAAATAGATAGATAGATACTTTATTCATCCCCATGGGGAAATTCAACATTTTTTCCAATGTCCCATACACTTGTTGTAGCAAAACTAATTACATACAATACTTAACTCAGTAAAAAAATATGATATGCATCTAAATCACCGTCTCAAAAAGCATTAATAATAGCTTTTAAAAAGTTCTTAAGTCCTGGCGGTAGAATTGTAAAGCCTAATGGCATTGGGGAGTATTGACCTCTTCATCCTGTCTGAGGAGCATTGCATCGATAGTAACCTGTCACTGAAACTGCTTCTCTGTCTCTGGATGGTGCTATGTAGAGGATGTTCAGAGTTATCCATAATTGACCGTAGCCTACTCAGCGCCCTTCGCTCATCTACCGATGTTAAACTCTCCAGTACTTTGCCCAAGACAGAGCCCGCCTTCCTTACCAGCTTATTAAGACGTGAGGCGTCCCTCTTCTTAATGCTTCCTCCCCAACACGCCACCACAAAGAAGAGGGCGCTCTCCACAACTGACCTACAGAACATCTTCAGCATCTCACTACAGACATTGAATGACGCCAACCTTCTAAGGAAGTACAGTCGACTCTGTGCCTTCCTGCACAAGGCATCTGTGTTGGCAGTCCAGTCTAGCTTCTCGTCTAACTGTACTCCCAGATACTTGTAGGTCTTAACCTGCTCCACACATTCTCCATTAATGATCACTGGCTCCATATGGGGCCTAGATCTCCTAAAGTCCACCACCATCTCCTTGGTCTTGGTGATATGGAGACGCAGGTAGTTTGAGTTGCACCATATCACAAAGTCCTGTATCAGTTTCCTATACTCCTCCTCCTGTCCATTCCTGACACACCCCACTATGGCCGTGTCATCAGCGAACTTCTGCACATGGCAGGACTCCGAGTTATATTGGAAGTCTGATGTGTACAGGGTGAACAGGACCGGAGAGAGTACAGTCCCCTGCGGCGCTCCTGTGCTGCTGACCACCGTGTCAGACCTACAGTCTCCCAACCGCACATACTGAGGTCTATCTGTCAAGTAGTCCACTATCCAATCCATCATGTGAGAGTCTACTCCCATCTCCGTTAGTTTGTGCCTTAAGATCTTGGGCTGGATGGTGTTAAAGGCACTAGAGAAGTTAAGGAATGTAATCCTCACAGCACAACTGACCCCCTCTAGGTGACAGAGTGATTTGTGCAGCAAATAGCTTCCTCGTCTGTCATTATGGACCAAATGCTTGCAACATTGGCGTCAGGAGTGAGTTCGACAAGGAGAATGAAGAGCTACATTGGCAGACAGTGTGCCTTAAGATCTGGGGAATAAGATGAGGGATCGAGCATTATGCCTCCCCAGCACCCGGGAGGGGAGGACCTGGGAACTGAGCATTGTGCCTCCGCAGGAGCCCCGACGGAACGAGCGTGCCCAGCCTCCCCAGCCCAGGAGACAGAGTGGAGCGCATCGCTCACCTCCCTAGCATTCCACACCGGGGAACCCAAGACGGCGTAGCCATGGGAGGATGGGCACCATGTCAGATGCCGCCGGAGCAACAGGAAGATTAAAGGCCCTTGATGATTTGCGCCTCAAGGTCTACCCTGAAGCTCCCCAAATACGACGGTACGAGCAGCCTGGAGCCGTAGCTGGCGCAAGTCAAATTTGCCCCATGGCACAACGGGTTGAACCCCACAGAAATGGCAGTACACCTTGCCCTGGCACTGGAGAGAAATGCCCTGCGGGCCCTCCTCGACCTAACACCGGTGGAGCAGCGTAACTACAGGGCCCTCATAGTGGCACCGGAGTGGCATTTCAAGAGGCCATGGGCAGTAGCAATGAGGGAAGAATTGTGCAGCAGATGGTGCTGTATGGGAGAAAACTTGGGGGCGCTTGCAGCAGATCTTCGCCACTGTGTTCGGCGTGGCTACCCCGAGTTCCCTCTCACGGCCCAGGCGGAGAGAACAGAAGCGATCAAAGTGCTCCAGCGTTGTCTCGCACGCAGCGAGCCCGGGTTTGTGTCACTGAGGCGGAGGAGGAGGAGCCCGTGAGACAGCTCCAACCGGCGGCCACGAAACGACCTCTGCTCCTGGTGCGGTGGGGCAGGTCATTTGCCCCAGGACTGCCCACACTGGCACCACGCCACAGCTCAGGGCGGCCATCAGGAAATGCCGAGTGGGCAGCGCCGCCCAAATCCTCCGTTGTCGCCCCTCCGGGTGGGCCGTTTGGGTGAAGAGCAGGGCTTATACGTGGACTGTGTGGTGGAGGGTATCAGATGCCGGGCGTTGGTGGACTCGGGGTCAACCATCACCATCATCCGTCCCGGTATTCTCCCCAACATGGACCAGCCAATCCCCCCCCCGGGTGGACAATGGCGGCTGTATACGCCGTATACAGCAGGCAGTGGAGTAAAAGGGTAGCAGAGTAAGAGGGCTTTGGCTAAAATAGGGATTCAGCAAAGAAGAGTCAAGGTGAAGAACTGATTCACAGAGGTTCACAGATAAGTCTTCGACTTCCCCAGCGGGTTTTTTCCTTTCTCCCGTGGTCCTCTTCCACTAACACCTGTTGCTCTGATATGGCAGGTGAGCTCAGACCCGTGCCATGCTCCTCCTGTGACATGTGGAAGGCTGACGGTGTTCCTGCAGACTACGTGTGCAAGAGGTTTGTCCAGCTGCAGCTCCTGATAGACCGCATGGCGGCACAGGAGCTGCACATGGACTCGCTATGGAGCATCCGAGATGCTAAGAATGTTGTGGATAGCACATTTAGTGAGTTAGTCACACTGTGCAGTTTAAGGATCTAAGGAAAGATAGGGAATGGGTGACCAACAGGAAGAGTAGTTGCAGGAAGGTAGTACAGAAGTCTCCTGCGGTCATCTCCCTCCAAAACAGATATACCGCTTTGGAATCTGTTGGGGGAGATGGCTCATCAGCTGAAGGCAGCAGTAGCCAGGATCATGGCACCTTGGGTGGCTCTGCTGCACATGAGGGCAAGAAAAAGAGTGGTGGAGATGTTGTGGTAGGGGATTCCATGGGAAGCGAATAGAGAGGAGCTTCTGTGGCCGCAAATGGAACTCCCGTATGGTGTGTTGCCTCCTGGGTGCAAGGGTCAGAGATGTCTTGGAGAGGCTGCAGGGCATTCTGAAAGGGGAGGGTGAGCAGCCGGCTGTCGTGGTGCATGTAGGTACTGACGATGTAGGAAGAAAGCGGGATGAGGTCCTACAAGCTGAATTTGGGAGCTAGGAGGTAACTTAAAAGAGTAGGACCTCAAAAGTAGTAACTTCAGGATTATTACCAGTGCCACGTGCTAGCCGGAGCTGGAATGGCAGGATAGCTAGAATGAGTATGTGGCTTGAGCGGTGGTGCAGGGGAGAGGGTTTCAGATTCTTGGGGCATTGGAACCATTTCTGGGGGAGGTGGGACCAGTACCGTCCGGACAGTCTACATCTGGGCAGGGCCGGGATCAATGTCCTAGGGAGATTGTTTGTTAGTGATGTTGGAGAGCCTTTAAACTAATATGGCAGGGGGATGGGAACCCACACAGAAAAGAAGATAGAAGTGATGCAGAGACCAAAGCTAGAGTAAGTGAAGAAAAAAGTAAGAGTAGAGTGCATAAAAGTAAAAAGCAAGAATCACATAGGTCACTAGATTCTATAAGGACAATGAGACAATGAGTATAAGGGCACTTTATCTAAATACCCGTAGTATTAGAAACAAGGTTAATGAACTTGTGCCACAGATCAGTACTAAGGCATATGATTTAGTGGCCATTACAGAAACCTGGTTGCAAGGTGGAGATGACTGAGAATTAAATATCCAAGGGTATCAGGTAATATGGAAAGATAGGCAGGAAGGGAGAGGAGATGGGGTGGTGCTCTTGATTAGGGATGAGATCAGGGCAATTGTGAGAGACGATGTAAGATCTATGGAGTAGAATGTTGAGTTCATCTGGGTAGAGATTAAGAATAGTAAAGGGAAAAAAAATCACTGGTGGGAGTTGTTTGTAGACCACTTAATAAAAATGTTGCAATGGCAGAGGTGATTAACCAAGAAATAACTGAGGCTTGTAACAATGAAATGACAGTTGTCATGGGGGATTTTAACTTCCACATAGATTGGGTGAGTCAGGTTGGTCAAGGACGTCTTGAGGAGGACTTCATAGAATGCATCTGTGATGGCTTTCTTGAGCAACATGTTAGTGAACCTACAAGGGAAAATACTATCTTAGATCTAGTCCTGTGCAATGAGACAGGTAAGATTAATGATCTTGTAGTCAGGGATCCTCTTGGATCCTTCAGATGGAGGATGAAATAGTTAAATCTAAAACTAATGTATTATGCTTGAACAAGCGAGACTATAACAGGATGAGGGAGGAGTTGGCTAATGTGGATTGGAGCACAGGCTATTTGGTAGGACAGTTGAGGAACAGTGGAGTACATTCAAAGAGATTTTTCACATTGCACAAAAGTATATTCCAGTCAAAAGTAAGGACAGTAAGTGTGGGGAGAGCCAGTCTGGGATAACTAAGGAAATAAAAGGTAGTATCAAATTAAAAGCTCATGTGTACAAAGTTGCAAAGGGTAGTGGGAGACTGGCGGATTGAGAAAACTTTAAAAAGCAACCGAGAACAACTAAACAAGAAATAAAGAAAGGGAAGATAGAGTATGAAAGTAAATTAGCACAAAATATAAAAACAGATTGCAAAAGTTTTTATAAATATACAAAGCGGAAGAGAGTGGCTAAAGTCAACATAGGTCCCTTGGAAGACGAGAAGGGGAAATTGATATTGGGTGATAAGGAAATGGCTGAGGCATTGAACAACTATTTTGTGTCAGTCTTCATGGTGCAGGACACGTCTAATTTGCCAAAGAAGGATGTTATGGATGAAATGGGAAGTGAGGACCTCAGTAAGATCACTGTCACGAAAGAGACAGTAATGAGCAAACTAGAGGGCCTGAAGGTAGTTAAGTCCCCTGGTCCTGATGGGATGCATCCCAGGGTGCTGAAGGAATGGTGGAGGTTATAGTAGACACGTTGGTAATCATTTATCAAAACTCTAGACTCTGGACAGGTCCCAGAGGATTGGAAGACAGCAAATGTCATGCCACTTTTTAAAAAAGGATGTAGGCAAAATACAGGCAACTATAGGCCAGTTAGCTTAACAGCTGTAGTTGGGAAAATGCTTGAAGCTGTCATTAAGGAAGAAATAGCGAAACATTTAGAAAGGCGTGGTTCCAATAGACAGACGCAGCATGGATTCAGAAAGTGCAGGTCCTATTTGACAAACTTACTAGAGTTCTTTGAGGACATAATGGGTGCAGCGGATAGAGGGGAACAGGTGGATGTCGTATACTTGGATTTCCAGAAGGCATTCGATAAGGTGCCGCACAAGAGACATAAATAAGATACGGATGCATGGAGTCGGAGGAAGTGTATTGGCATGGATAGTGGATTGGTTAACCAATAGAAGGCAGAATGTTGGTATAAATGGGTGTTTCTCCGGTTGGCAATCTGTGGTGAGTGGGGTGCTGCAGGGGTCGGTGCTATTTACCATTTACATTGATGACTTGGACGAGGGGACTGAGTGTAGCGTAGCAAAGTTTGCTGATGACACTAAACTGAGTGGAAAAGTAAATTGTACAGAGGATGTGGAGAGCCTGCAGAGGGATTTAGATAGGTTAAGTGAATGGGTCAAGGTCTGGCAGATGGAATACAACGTTGGTAATTGTGAGATCATCCACTTTGGAAGGAATAAAAGAGCAGATTATTATTTAAATGGGGGAAAGATTGCAGCATGCTGTTGTGGAGAGGGACTTGGGAGTGCTTGTTCATGAATCGCAAAAAGTTGGCTTGCAGGCACAACAGGTTATCAAGGAAAGGTAAATGGAATGATGGTCTTCATTGCTAGAGGGATTGAATTCAAGAGCAGGGAGATCAGGGTACTGGTGAGGCCGCACCTGGAGTATTGTGTGTAGTTCTGGTCTCCGCACTTGAGGAAGGATATTATGGCTTTGGAGGCAGTGCAGAGGAGGTTCACCAGGTTAATTCCAGGGATGAAGGGGTTAATCTATGAGGAGAGATTGAGTCGCCTGGGACTATACTCTCTGGAATTCAGAAGAATGAGAGGGGATCTTATAGAAACATACAAAATTTTGAAAGGGATAGATAAGATAGAAGTAGGAAAGTTGTTTCCATTGGTAGGTGAGACCGGAACTAGGGGACGTTGCCTCAAGATTCAGGGGAGAAGATTTAGGACGGAGATGAGGAGAAACTGCTTTTCCTAGAGAGTGGTGTATCTGTGGAATTATCTGCCCAGGGAAGCAGTTGAGGCTTCTTCATTAAATATATTTAAGATACAGTTAGATAGATTTTTACATAGTAGGGGAAATTAAGGGTTATGGGGAAAAGGCAGGTCGATGGAGCTGAGTTTATGGTCAGATCAGCCATGATCTTATTGAATGGCGGGGCAGGCTTGATAGGCCGGATGGCCTACTCCTGCTCCTATTTCTTATGTTCTTATGTAAATAGCGATGATCGCTGCTGACTGTGCAGTGATGAGAGGGAAGAGGGGGCTGCACATCGCAGTGGGGAGAAACACAGCAGATCACAAGGTGTGGCTCGCTGACTTCCGAGAACCCTGCATCCTTGGCCTTGACCTGCTGTCCCGTTGGGCAGCCCATGTGGATGTGTTGGGGGCAACACTCTGCCTCAGTGCCGAAGCTATGGCACTCCGGTAGGGCAGCTCCAGGAAGCGGTCCCAGAGGGGGCAGCAACCACCACCGGGTTCACAGCGGCCCGCGGCAGTGCAGCACACCCCACAGCGCCCTCCGCAACAGCAACGGTGACGGCGCTTCAGCTGACAGCCAGTGTCGACCTCCCCACCATGGACCAGCAAGCTGCGCAGCAAACAGGTGAGCGATTCTGTGCTGGCCCGGGTAAGTGAATGGCTGGAGTGGGCAAAGGTCTCTGCCCTGGATCTAGAGACCAAAGCCCTATACTCGGAGTGGGGAATGCTGGAGGTGCGTGACGGGTTGCTGTTCAGGTGGTGGTAATTGTCCGATGGTGACAGACTCTTGCAGCAGTGGTCCCCCGGGGGCTCTGCACCACGGTGTTGTGGTCAGTGCACAGGCTGGTGGGGGCCGGCCATTTCGGAGTTGCAAAGATGAAGTTGCAGGCTGCGTAAAAGCTTCTACTGGCCTGGGTGCAGGTGTTTGTGCACGGCTGCAATGCCTGTAAAGTCCCAGAAGGGACTGGGCCACCAGTCTAGAGTGGCAATGCAGCAGGACATGGTGGGGGCCTCAGTAGGTGTCTACTGCCCTTCCTGGAAGAAGGGACTATCCCCCAGGTGTGGAAGCCACTGGAAGGGCTGGGAGAGGTGCTCGACCACATCTCCGATGTGGTATAACGGGTGCAGTTGCCTGAGCGACGGAAGGCAGTCATGTTGCACCGTGTTAGCCCTTGGCCACCACTGACCCAGCGAGACTGAAGGAAGGAAGTGACACTCCGAGTGGCAGTGACAACACCCACCTGAACTTTTGGACCTTGCTATGAACTCTGGGGTTGCCGGGGATGGCTGACCCCTTAGGTGGGGGCAGTGTGACATTCTGGGTGGGGGTATGGTTGACAGCCCACCCCTGCATTTCTAATAACCAGTACTGTTTATTGTTCTTGTGTTAAAATGCTTTTGTGGGATTATGGTGGGAAGTTCAGTTCGCTTATTGTTACATCTTAGTTTGGGTTATATATTTATTTGTTTGTGTATTTGTGGGTCACCCTGACTGTAACTGGAGCATGTGATGATCACCTCCCCCGTCAGTGTGAGACTGGTTGGGCTATGGTGTCCGGTCTGCTTTGTGTCTATAACAATAAAACTGTTGTTGAGTGAAAGAGCTTCCTCGTCTGTCATTATGGACCAAAAGCTCGCCACAGTATTTAAGGTAGAGGTTGAATGATTCCTGATCGGTCAGGGCATGATTGGACACGGGGAGAAGGCAAGTGATTGGGGCTGAGAGGAAAATTGGATCAGCCATGATGAAATGGCAGAGCAGATTCAATTGGGCCAAATGGTCTAATTCTCCTCCTATATCATATGGTCTTATCATGTTTCACAACAGGTAACTGTGGACTGATTTCTTCTGAACAGGTGATTATAAACCTGATTCTGATTCTGACATTATTTTACAGGCTAAAAATATTTTAAACTGAAATGGTTTGACGAAATACAATTTAGAAAAAAGACACTTATTAACATTTGAACCTGTTTTTACCATTTAATAAAATCAACCCAAAATCTGATTGTATCATCAGCTCCACTGCTACTCTGACCTTTTAACCTTGTTTGTGATAGAAGATGCAATTACATTGGACAGACTGTATGTCTTAGAAGAGTGAATGGATCCACTGAGCCAGATCTCACAGAGCAGGCTAGCTGCTCCAAATCTCTGTCATCCACACTTACTCGACAGCATAAAATGGATGCTACTTGAAGGTCTTCCACATCTGAGATACAAATTAGCAGTATGGTTGTATGCCATGCAGCAAATATGTTGCTCGAGAGCCTGTAAGGCTGGATTGGGACTCTTATCAGTTGTGAAACATGCTTATCTTTTAACAGTTTTAAAAATGATTAAAATGAAGTAAACAATATTTGACCAGTTCATATACTTTAAAAATAGGGGAAGTATTAAGCAAAATCATATTAATTCAACTTAATGAATCAACTTTGCTTCCTATATCTTTGCCCTAAGCATGCGACTGTTTTAATATTGAAACTGCAGGCAAAATATTGCACACTAAGAATTCATTTGTAGTTACAAAATCAGATTTTGTTCAATGAAGAACAAATTAATTAAATATTTTAATCCATATTTGCATGCAAACTTTTAAAATAAATGACACTCACCTTGAATTTGCCATCTGATGAGAAAATGCTCACCCACTTGTTATCATAATCAGCAATGATAATATCACCGGTTGGATGCACAGCCACACCCGTTGGACGTTGCAGCTGACCAGGTGATCGTCCACGAATACCAAACCGGTTTTTAAACTGTCCGCTATTTGAGAAAATCTGGAATAAAAGTTTATAACATCTTGCACGATGTTCGGGCATGAATCTACAGTATTTGCTTTATATATAAATAAAAGGCAACATTTTGTTCCTGAACTTACAATACAGAATGGAATCAAGTTCTGTAAAGACCCAAAATTATCAACTCTAGCAGTTCAAAAGAAAAATATAAGACCATAAGACATAAGAACAGATTTAGGCCATACAGCCCATCAATTCTGTTCTGCCATTCCATCATGGCTGATCATGGATACCACTCAACCCCATACACCTGCCTTCTCACCATATCCTTTGATGCCCTGACCGATCAGGAAACGATCAAATTCCAACTTAAATATACCCACAGTCTTGGCCTCCACTGCAGTCTGTAGCAGAGCATTCCACAGATTCACTACTCTCTAAAAAAAAATCCTTTTTACCTATATTCTAAAAGGTTGCCCCTCAATTTTGAGGCTGTACCTGTTCTGGATACCCCCACCTTAGGAAACATCCTCTCCACATCCTCTGAAGGTTTCAACATTTGGTAGGTTTCAATGAAATCCCCACACATTCTTCTAAATTCCAGTGAGTACAGGCCCAAAGCTGCCAAACGCTCCTCATATGTTAACCCCTTCATTCTTGGAATCAATCTCGTGAACCTCGTCTGGACTCTCTCCAGTGACAACACATCCTTTCTGAGATAGGGGTCCCAAAACTGTTGACAATATTCCAAGTGCAGCCTGACTAGTGTCTTATAAAGGCTCAGCATTATCTCCTTTCTTTATATTGTATTCCCCTTGAAATAAATGCCAACATTGCATTTTCCTACTTTACCACAGACTCAACCTGTAAATTAACCTTCTGGGAGTCTTGCACTAAGACTCCTAAGTCCCTCTGCACCACTGATGTTTGAACCTCTTCCCCATTTAGATAATAGTTTGCACTATTGTTCCTTTTACCAAAGTGCATTATCATACATCTGCCACTTTTTTGCCCATTCTTCCAATTTGTCCTACTACAATTGCAGTGCTTCCTCAGCACTAACTGCCCTGCGCCTATCTTTGTATCATCCGCAAACTTGCCACAAAGCCATCAATTCCATTATCTAAGTCATTAACAAACAATGTGAAAAGTAGCAGTCCCAACACTAACTTCTGAGGAACACCACTAGTCACTGGCAGCCAACCAGAAAAAGTCCTTTTTATTCCCACTTGCTGCCTTCTGCCTATCAGCCACTCTGCTATCCATTGAAGTACCTTTCCTGTAATGCCATAGGATTTTATCTTGTTAAGAAGCCTCATGTGTGGAATCTTACAAGTGTCTTCTGAAAATCCAAGTAAATGACATCCACTGCCTCTCCTTTGGCAAGCCTGCTTATTACTTCTTCAAAGGACTGTAACAAATTTTGTCATGCAAGATTTCCCTTTACAGAAACCATGCTGACTTTGACTTATTTTATCATTAGTCTCCAAATATCCTGAAATAGACTCCAACACTTTACCAACCATGGAGGTTAGGCTAACTGGCCTATAATTTCCCTTCTTGTGCTTTCCTCCCTTCTTAAAGAATGGAGTGACATTTGCAATTTCCAGTCCTCCGGGACCGTTCCAGAATCAAGTGATTCTTGAAAGGCCACAACCATCTGTTATCTCTTCAGCAACCTCTCTCAGGACTCTGGGATGTAGTCCATCTGGTCCAGGTGACTTATCCACCTTAAGACCTTTCAGTTTGCCTAGCACTTTTTCCTTTGTAATAGCAACGGCACTCACTCCTGCTCTCTTACAGTCAAGGACCATGGCACACTGCGTCGTAAGCATTCCTTTACATTAAGCTCTCTAATAAGATCTGGGTCATTACACAACACCCAATCTAAGATAGCCTTTCTCCGAGTAGGCTCAAGCAGAAGCTGCTCTAAAAAGCCATCTCGTAACCATTCAACAAATTCTCTCTCTTGTGATCCAACACCAACCTGATTTTCCCAATGCTCTTGCATATTGAAGTCTCCAATTACAATTGTGTCATTACTCTTATCGTATTCCTTTTCAGCTCCCTTCGTAATCTCAACCCCATATCTTGGCTACTATTTGGAGGCCTATATATGACTCCCATAATGTTTTTACTCTTGCAATTTATTAATTCCACCCGCAAAGATTCAACATTCTCTGACCCTATGTCACCTCTTTGTAAAGATGTAATTCCATCTCTTACCAACAGAGCCACACCACCGCCTATGCTTTCCTGCCTGTCCTTTCGATACAAAGTTTATCCTTTGATGTTAAGCTCCCAACTATGACCTCGGATTCAAGTGCAACCCGTCCCTTTTGTACAGGTCCCACCTGCCCCAGAAGAGGTCCCAATCACTCAGAAATCTGAATCCCTGCCCCCTGCTCCAATTCTTCAACCAAGCATGTATCTGCCACTTCGTTCTATTCCTATCCTCACTGTCATGTAGCACAGGCAGCAATCCCAAGATTACTACCCTTGAGGTCCTGCTTCTCAATTTGCTTCCTAGCTCCCTGTATTCTGTTTTCAGGACCTCCTCGCTTTCTCTTCCTATGTCGTTAGTACCAATATGTACCACAACTTCTAGCTGCTCACCCTCCTTTTTCAGGATATTGTGGATATGTCCAGAAAGATTTCGGACCCCGGCACTTAGGAGGAAAACTACCATCTGTGTTTCCTTTTCGTATCCACAGAATCATCAATCCATTCCCCTAACTATAGAGTCCCCTATCACTGCTGCCATCTTCCGTTCCCTACCTTCTGAGCCACAGGGCCAGAGGCGCGGCCACTGTTACTTCCCCCAGGTAGGTTGTTGCCACCAACAGTAACTCAAAATGGAGTACGTATTGTTGAGGGCGACAAAATATATATATTTATTAATTAACATATTTATCATAACACACCCATAATCTACTATCTAATTAGGGATTCATGGCATTAGACCAAGCTCGCCAACAAGAGTATCGAGATCAGTTCCATGTCAATGTACTCTCTCCACCACACATCTATAGAAGGTTGTCAAAGTTTTAGATGACATGCCAAATCTTCGAAGGAGTGAAGGCGCTACCGAGCTGGGCCAAGGACACATCCTCTGAAATAATTACACTGAGGTTGACCCTCTCCACTTCTGAGCCCCCAATGGGCAGTGCGATTATCAACTTCCAGTTTCCTGGTCCCATAGTCAAAAATCATCTCCTTGGCCTCACTGATATTGAGTGAGAGGTGATTGTTGTGACAACACTCAGTCAGATTTTCAATTTCCCTCCGAAATGCTGATTTGTCATCACCTTCGATTCGGCCAAGGACAGTGGTGTTGTCAGCAACTTAAATATGACATTGGAGCTGTGCTTAGCCTCATAGTCATAAGTATAAATGAGTAGAGCAGGGGGCAAAGCACGCAGCCTTGCAGTTCACCTGTGCTGATGGAGATTGTGGAGAAGATGTCGTTGCCCATCTGAACTGACTGGGCAAGTGAGGAAATTGAGGTTCCGGTTGCACAAGGAGAAATTGAGGCCCATTTCTTAGGGATGATAGTATTGAATGCCAAGCTGTAGTCAATGAAGAGCATCCCGATCTATGCATGTTCGCTATCCACATGTTCCCAGATTGAGTGAAGAGCCAATGAAATAGCATCTGCTGTGGAGTTGTTGTGACTGTAGGCAAATTGGAGCAAATCCAAGTTACTTCTCAGGCAGGAGTGGTACGTTTCATTACTAACCTCTCAAAGCACTTTATCACAGTGGGTCCCATTGGATGATAGTCAATGAGGAAAGGCACTGTGTTCTTCTTGGGTACAGGTAGGTACAACTGAAACCTGCTTAAAGCAGGTGAGTACATAGATTGCCAAAGTGCGAGGTTAAAGATATCGGTGAACACTCCAACCAGTGGATTAGCACAGGCTGTTAGTACTCAGCCAAGTACCCTTGTCTGAGTTTTTTGTGGGTTCATCCCCCTGAAGGATGCTCTCATGTTGCCCTCAGGGCCATTGGGGACTATGGGAGTTTGTGAAGGTGTCTCCATGAAGGGGAGGAGGGGAGCAGGGGGGAGAGGGGAAGTCGGGGGTGCGGGATGAGGGAGATGGGGTTGGGGGTAGGGGAGGGAGAGAGGAAAGGGAGAAGGGTAAGGGGGTAGGGGAGGGAGAGAGGGAAGGGAGAAGGGCAAGGGGAAAGAAGATGGAGGGGGAGGGGAGGGGGAGAGGGGAAGGAGAGGGGATGAGTGACGGGAGATGGCGAGGGGGAGGGCTGGAGTGGGGATGGGAGAGGGGAGTGGCAGAGGTTATTGGTGGATGGGCAGAGAAACAATGGTAGTTCCTTTCCTACAAAAGATGCTTCTCGACCTGTTGAGTTCCTCCAGCATATTATATGTTGCTTCAGATTCCAGTAACTTCAGCTTCCTTGTATCTGCATCCTATTCTGAATTAGTCAGAGTAATTGCTTACTATTTACTGCTGCTGAAGTTTCTTGTGTTCAGTTTTGGTGCTATGTCCTTCTTTAACAACATTTAAATTTGCTCTAGTTTCACACTGACTGATGTGTGAGTCACTAATGATCATATCCTGAACTGGTCAATGCAGGTTGTCAAACATTATAAATTTACCTGATTGCTGCATGGTTTTATTGACTTGAAGTTGTGAGAAAATGTGTTGTCCTTTGAATGGAGTATTTTTGAAGTTCATAATTATTGTTCTGTCTCTTCCTTGCAGTGTGCTGGGTGAGGCCAAACGGAACCCACATGTCAGTGCTTTAGGATGGCCAGTGACTGCTCAAGCATTACCAGTCCTGTGGTACGCCAAATTGACAAACAGTTTCTGATCTGCAGCATCTGCCTGGATCATTACAAAATTCCCAAAGTTCTTCCTTGTTTACACACCTTTTGTGAGAGGTAGGTGACACCTTTTCAAATTTGACTGAAGTTTGTGGAAACCAAAATAAAAACTAAACCTGAAGATCATAAGACAGAGTGAGGCCACTTGGCCCATCGAAGCTGATACATATTTTTCTCCTCCTCAGCCCAGTCCCCGGACTCTCCCCATAACCTTTGATGCTGTGGCTAATCAAGAACCTACCTCTACCTCAAATACACCCAACAACCTAGCCTCCACAGCTGACTGTGGTAAGAAATTCCACAAATTCACCACCCTCTGGCTAAAGAAATTTCTCCACATCTCAGTTTTAAATGGACGCCCCTCTATCCTAAGGCTGTGCCCTCTTGTCCTAGGCTTCCCCCACGAGGGGAAATGTCCTCTCCACATCTACTCTGTCTAGCATTTCAACATTCAAAAGGTTTCGATGAGATCTATCCCCCTTCTAAATTCCAGCGAGTACAGGCCCAGAGATATCAAATGTTCCTCATATAAGATAAAACTTTAATTTATCCCAAAGGAAATTATTGTTGCAAGGTTGCTCAGTCAGAAATATAAACTTTAAAATACAAAATGTAAGCACTGAGGTATGAAAGAATACAAAATGTGCATTAAAAAGTAACAGTGCAAATACAGATGTGTAATGAAATCATACACTTATTTTCTCAAGGAGGAGGAGTTGTAGAGTCCTATAGCCACAGGGAGAAAGGATCTCCTGTGGCATTCAGTGGTGAACCTCGGAATCAGTCTGTTACTAATGGTGCTCCTCTGTTTGTCCAGTATGCTATGGAGGGGGTGAGAGAGATTGTTCATAATGCTCCGTAAATTCTACACATCCTCCTCTCAGACACAACCAGCTGGGAATCAAGTTCCAACCCAAAACAGAACCAGCCTTCCTGACGAGCTTATCGATCTCGGTGTCAGCTACTCTCACCCTGCTGCCCCAAGAGACTACAGTGTAGAATAGATTGCTGGCCACCACTGAGTCGTAGAACATCCACAGCAAGGTACTGCAGATGTTGAATGGCCGGAGCCTCCTCAGGAAGTACAGTTGGCTCTGTCCCTTCTTGTACAGAGCCCCTGTACTTATAATGCAGTCCAGTTTATTGTTCAGCTGAGTTCCTAGGTACTTGTAGCTCCAAACGACTTCTAGATCCCTTGCCTTAATGGAGATGGGAGTGCAGGGTGTTATCACCTTCCTGAAGTCCACCAACTCAATTGTCTTAATAATGTTGAGCTGCAGGTGATTCAGCCCACAGCACTGACCAAAGTTGTCCACCAATCTTCAGTACTCATCCTTTTGACCTTGGCTGACAAGTCCTTCTGCAGCTTTCCTGTTTCCTCAAACTACTTGCCCCTCTACCAATCTTTGTATCATCTGCAAACTTGACAACAAGGTCATCTATTCCATCATCTAAATCATTGAAATACAGCATAAAAAGAAGTAATCCCAACACTGACCCCTGCGGAACACCACTAGTCACTGGCAGCCAACCAGAAAAGGATCCTTTTATTCCCACTCGCTGCCTCCTACCAATCAGCCAATGCTTTAACCATGCCAGTAACTTTCCCGTAATACCATGGGCTCAATACTTGGTAAGCAGCCTCATGTGTGGCACCTTGTCAAAGGCCTTATGAAAATCCAAATATACAACATCTCCTGCATCCCCTTTATCTATCCTACTTGTAATCTCCTCAAAGAATTCCAACAGGTTTTCCAGGCAAGATTTTTCCTGAATGATCCTATATCACATCTTCCCTGTTATATGGTTATAAGGAAACCATGCTGACTTTGTCCGGTGTCCCCAAGGACAACCTCATCATTAACAATTGTCTCCAACATCTTCCCAACCACTCAGGTTAGGCTAACAGGTCTTCAATTTCCTTTCTCTTGCCTCCCTCCCTTCTTAAAGAGTGGAGTGACATTTGTAATTTTCCAGTCCTTTGGAACCATGCCGGAGTCCAATGATTCTTAAAAGATCATTGTTAGTGCCTCCATAATCTCTACTGCTATCTCTTTCAGAACCTTAGGGTGCATTTCATCTGGTCCGGGTGACTTGTGTACCTTTAGGTCTTTCAGTTTTTTGAACATCTTCTCCGTTGTAATAGTAACTGCACTCACTTGTCTTCCTCAGTTTTCCCAGAAACCTGCACCAGTGCTGCTCTGCTGTCATCTCTACCAGCACCTCCTTCCAATTTTCTTTGGCCAACACCCCTCTCGTACCATTGTAATTTCCTTTGCTCCACTGAAATACTGCTATGTCAGACTTTACTTTCTCCCTATCAAATTTTAAGTTGAACTCAATCATATTGTGATTACTGTGTCCTAAGGATTCCTTTATCTTAAGCGCCCAAATTGCCTCCAGTTCATTCTATAACAACATCCAATCCAGTATAACTGATTCCCCTAGTAGGATCAATGACAAACTGCTCTAAAAAGCCAGCTCATAGGCATTCAATAAATTCACTCTCTTGAGATCCATTACCAACCTGATTTTCCTAATTAACCTGCATGTTGAAATCTCCCGTGACTATCATTACATTGCCCTTCTGACACACCTTTCCTGTTTCCTGTTGGAATCTGTGGTCCACCGCCCAGCTTCTGTTGGGAAGCTTGTATATCACTGCAGTTTCTTAACTCAACCCACAAAAATTCAACATGTATCACATCTTTCTATTGATTTGATGCCATTCTTTACCAGCAGAGCCACACCATCCACAGCCACATTCAGCTCCCAACTCCAACCATCCTTCAGCCACGATTCAGTGATGGCCACAACATCATACCTGACAATCTGTAAAAGTGCAACAAGATCATCCACCTTATTTCTTATACCTTGTGCATTGAGATTTAACACTTTAAGTGCTGTATTTGCTACCATTTTAGATTCTGCATAGCTAATGCACTGATACTCACCCTGCAGGTTGCAAATTTTTCCATATCATCTGCCCGCCCTTCTTGACAGTCTGACTGTGTACTATCTTTACTTATTTACCATCTGTCTTATCCCAAGTCCCTTCACTCTAGTTTCCAGCCCCCTGCTTAAACCCTCCCCAACAGATATAACAAATCTGCCCATGAGAATATTGGTACCTCTTGGGCTCAGGTGTAACCCGTCCATTTTATACAGGTCATGCCTCCCCCCCCCCCCCCCCCAAAGAGATCCCAATGATTCAAGAGCCTGAAGCCCTGCCCCCTAAACCAGCTTCTCAGCCATGCATTTATCTGCCTAATCATCCTGTTTCTACCCTCACTGGCACATAGCACAGGAAGCAATCCAGAAATTGCTACCCTTGAGGTCCTGCTTCACAGCTTTTTCCCTCCCTCTCTAAGTTCTCTCTTCAGAACCTCCTTGCTTTTCCTTCCTATGTCATTGGTACCAATATGTACCAAGACATTTGGCTGCTCTCCCTCCCTCTCCAAAATTTTGTGGACGTGATCTGAGACATTCCTGGCCCTGGCACTTGGGAGACAACATACCATCTGGTGTTCCGTTCTTGTTCACAGAAAATCCAGTTTGTTTCCCTCTCTATTGAGTCCCCTATCACTACTGCTCCCCTCTTCTCCCTCCTTCCCCTCTGCACCATGGACCTATGCTCAGTGCCTATAACCTGGTCTCCACGGCATTCCCCGAGGAGGTCATCTGCCACATCAGTATGTTCATTACAGAGGGGAACGGCCACAGGGATGCTCTGCGCTAACTGCTTATTTGCACAGAGGACACTGATGGCCATTTCCTGGCACCCAATGCCTCATCTTACAGTCATAGAGAAGTACAGCACAGAAACTGGCTCTTCGGCCCATCAAATCCATGCCAAAACCATTTAAACTGTCTACTCTCATCAGCCTGCACTGGGACCATAGCCCTCCATACCCCAATCATCCACATACACATCTAAACTTCTCTTAAACGTTGAAATAGAGCTCACATGGAAAAACTTGTGCTTGCAGCTCATTCCACACTCTCACGGCCTTCTGAGTGAAAACGTTTCCCCTCATGTTCCCCTTAAACTTCTCACCTTTCACTCTTAACTCATGACCTCTGTTGTAGTCCCACCCGACCTCAAGGGAAAAAGCCTGCTTGTATTTACCCTATCTATATCCCTCATGATTTTGTATAGCTCTATCAAACCTCCTCTCAATCTTCTACGTTCTAAGGAATAAGTCCTAATGTATTCAATCTCTCCCTATAACTCAGGTTCTCCAGTCACAGCAACATCATTGTAAATTTTCTCTGTACTCTTTCAAACTTACTTACATCTTTCCTGTAGGTTGGAGACCAAAACTACACACAATACTCCAAATTAGGCTCAACAATGTCTTATACAACTTCAACATAACATCATATCTCCTGCACTCAATGAATTGATTTATGAAGGCCAAAGTGCCAAAAGCTTTTTTAATGACCCTTTAAACCTGTGACAACACTTTGAATGAATTATGGACCTGCATTTCCAGATCCCTTTGATCTACCACACTCCTCAGTGCCCTACCATTCACTGTGTAATGCCTACCCTGTTTGATCCTACCAAAGTTCAACTCCTCGCATTTGTCTGCATTAAATTCCATTGGCCATTTTTTAGCTGTTTTTCTGACTGATCCAGATTCCACTGCAAGCTCTGATGGTCTTCCTCACTGTCCACCCCACCCCAATCTTGGTGTCATTCACAAATCTGCTGATTCAGTTAGTCGCATTATTATCCAGATTGTTGATATAGATGGCAAACAACAACATACCCAGCACCGATCCAGGTCTGTAATCTGTTTATGGTCCATGACTTCACTGCTGCTTTGTCTCACATCAATAGACCCTGTATCCATCTCCCAAGGAAATACAGATGTAAAAACCCCATTTCAGATCTTCCCAGTCTCTTTTGGCTCCAAGCATGGGTGAGCACTCTGGTAATCATATTTTCCTTTCTGATGTCCCTCTAAAATGTACCTCTACATCTCTTATCATTAGATTATTTGTTTGATGCAAGTTGCTTGACTTACTATAGACCTCCTTTTCCTTTCTGCAACATGGCCATAGTGGGGTGTGTCAGGAATGGACAGGAGGAAGAGTATAGGAAACTGATACAGGACTTTGTGATATGGTGCAACTCAAACTACCTGCGTCTCAATATCACCAAGACCAAGGAGATGGTGGTGGACTTTAGGAGATCTAGGCCTCATATGGAGCCAGTGATCATTAATGGAGAATGTGTGGAGCAGGTTAAGACCTACAAGTATCTGGGAGTACAGTTAGACGAGAAGCTAGACTGGACTGCCAACACAGATGCCTTGTGCAGGAAGGCACAGAGTCGACTGTACTTCCTTAGAAGGTTGGCGTCATTCAATGTTTGTAGTGAGATGCTGAAGACGTTCTATAGGTCAGTTGTGGAGAGCGCCCTCTTCTTTGTGGTGGCGTGTTGGGGAGGCAGCATTAAGAAGAGGGACGCCTCACATCTTAATAAGCTGGTAAGGAGGGTGGGCTCTGGCGTGGGCAAAGTACTGGAGAGTATGACATCGGTAGCAGAGCGAAGGGCGCTGAGTAGGCTACGGTCAATTATGGAAAACCCTGAACATCCTCTACACAGCACCATCCAGAGACAGAGAAGCAGTTTCAGCGACAGGTTGCTATCGATGCAATGCTCCTCAGACAGGATGAAGAGATCAATACTCCCCAATGCCATTCGGCTTTACAATTCAACTGCCAGGAGTAAGATATGTTAAAGTGCCAGGGTTAGGACTCAATGTATTTAAGTAAACTACTTAAGAACTTTTTAAAAGCTATTATTAATGCTTTTTGAGAGGGTGATTTTAGATTTTAGATGCATATCATATTTTTACTGAGTTAAGTATTGTATGTAATTAGTTTTGCTACAATAAGTGTATGGGACATTGGAAAAAATGTTGAATTTCCCCATGGGGATGAATAAAGTATCTATCTATCTATCTATCAACACTCCCAGTCAACCAGGGCTCTCAAATCCTGCCAGTTTTGCCTTAACTCCAGCTTGAACACGCAGTCCCCTAAACTGTTCCTCACCTTACTTTGAGCATCATCCTCCTTGGTAGATGTTCCTCTACTGAACTGGCTTGCTTTAACATTTATATTTGCCTTAACTTTCCCATCTGTCCCACTACTGCTTTGGGTTTGCCCCACCTTCCAATACCAGACTAGGCTAAACCCTCCTAAATCGTACTCACAAAGCTCCTCACCAAAATATTTGTTCCTCTTCCATTCAGCTGCAACCCTTCTCTCATGTACACATGCAGAATGCTTTAAGTTCTGCTCGCTACACTATACAAGCGGCATAACTGCACTGTAAAGTGTGCATATCTTTAGTTATATTGGATTAAGTTATGAAGAGAGACTGACTAAACCAGGGTTGAATGGGCAAGGCCAAGTGGAGACATGATTGAGGTGGTCAAAATTACATGGGATACATATTGCATGAAGGAAACACCTCCTCTGCATAGCATCTGAGGAGAAAGAAATTTATAGTGGATCTGAGGAAGATTTTTCTTAGTCCATACACAATGTATGCTCAGTAAGTGTTCGGAGGTGGAGCCAGCCACGAATTTCAAAGTTTAAAGGGAAATGCTGCAGCAGAAGTTCTTTTTCAGTTTAAAGTTGCCCTGCACACTCCTTAAGTCATTGGAGGCAGAACCAGCCCCCGTCAACAAATAAAAGAGAGCTGATTTAGTGGAACAGCCAGATTTTGGGAGTGACTGTGTTTGAGCTGTGAGTGCAGTGCACCGTTTGAATACAAGTGTGAGGCTTTGACTAATGAGGCTTCAGTGAGCAGATAGGGGTTTCCATTGAATTGATGTAGTTTGGAAAGTTCTGTCACACTAATTTAATGGAGATTTTTTTGAGGAATGATGTAGGTGATTTATGAGGTTAGAGCTGAGAACGTGGTCTTCATGGATTTTAGTTAGGTATTTGACATGGAAAGCTAATCCAAGACTGGGATGTACAGGATCCACAGTGACTCGGCAGTTTGGATTTCAAATTGGCTTATCTATAAAAGTGCAGTAGTTTGTGAAAGTAATCGCGCACGTTAATAGGGTGGTAAAGAAGATACCTGACATGCTTGTCCTTATTCGCTGAGGCATTGGCTTGAAGAGTTAGGATGTTACCTTGCAGCTTTATAAAATTCTGGTTGACCTGCATCTGGTGTATTGCATTCAATTCTGCTCACCCCATTTTAGGAAAGATGTGGAGTCTTTGGACAGGATGCTGAAGATGCTTACTTGGATTAGAGGAGAGGTTGGGTAAATTTAGGTTCCTTTCTCTAGAGCAGCAGAGACTGAGTGAAGACCTGATAGAAGTTTAAGATTCTGAGCGAGATATAGAGACAGCCACCATCTTTTCCCAGTTCTGGAATGTCTGATACTAGAGGGAATGAATTTAAGGTTAGAGAGGAGTTTGAAGCGAGAGGTACCACATTCAAAGGATTGGTGAGCCAGAGAATTGTGAAAATTAATTTCAACAAAGGAAATTATCACCCCTCCCAAATTTATCAGAGCTCAATTCAAAACTGGTTTCACATTTCAGAAGAATGCTTTGTGCATTTCATTAAGAATACATCTAAGTAACAGTGGGAATACACAATTAAGAACACAGATGGGTTAAGGAGTATTGATGGAGCTTTTGGCCTTTACGCATCACCTTACCTGCACACACTGATTGTTACTGTCTGCAATCATGACCTTCCCATTGGTAGAAGTGGCCACTCCCTGTAAATTGGTAAACTCTCCTTTATTTCTTCCCTTTGTTCCTGTAGGGAAAACAAAGCTTATTTGGTAAAATAAATGAAACATTTGAAACAAATTCTCTTGCAATGAAATCCAATTAACTCTTTGCCTTCCTGTCTGCTTGCTGCACTTGAACATACATATTTAGTACGATACCCATGTCCTTTTGCATGGGTATCAACACTCAGAAATCAACACTATCAACACAGAAATCCAACACTCAGAAATCAACACTATCAACACAGAAATCCAACACTCAGAAATGTCTCTCTGCTTTTAGAATCAAAGTGGATAACCTCACATTCATCAACAATTACCAAGCATTTGTCCACTCATCCAACTCATCTACATGACATTCAAAGAGATTTTATAAGCATTTTAAAGGGGAGAATAGTCAGGGCCTTTGTAAAATCAAATGGACCACTTTCTGTGGAGCTGCAGAATATAGTTGAGGTCCTCAGTAAATATTTCTCCTGTTCTTTTACTGTGCAGAAGGCCATGGAGAGTATGGACCTTGAGAGATCTTGGGGTATAGTCCATATTACAGCAAAAAAAGTACTGGACATCTTGAAACATATGAAGGTAGATAGACCTCAGAGCTTACTTGGGTATATTCATAACAGCCAGAAAGCTAATGAAAAAATTCAGGAGCCATTCCTACATCATTGTTAGTGATGGATGACGTGCTAGAAGACTAAAGGGTGGTTAATGTTGTGTGGATAAAGTAGATGATCTTGTTGCACTTTTGCAGATTGTCAGATATGATGTTGTGGCCATCACTGAATCGCGGCTGAAGGATGGTTGTACTTGGGAGCCATATATCCAAGGTTACACATTGTATCAGAGGAGTAGGAAGGTAGGAGAGGAGTTGGCATGGCTCTGCTGGTAAAGAATGGCATCAAATCAGTAGAAAGATGTGGCATAGAAATCGGAAGATGTTGAGTCCTTGTGGGTTGAGTTAAGAAACTGCAAGGGTAAAAGGACCCTGATGGCAGTTATATACAGGCCTCCAAACAGTAGCTGGGATGTAGACTACAGATTACAATGGGAAAGGTGTGTCAAAAAGCGTGTCCCACCACCAAGCATGTCTTTCCCTGCCCCCCACCCCCAGTTCCTGCTTTCTGAGGGATCACTCTCGATGCGACTCCCTTGTCCATCTGCACCTCATGGCACTGATACTTGCAAGTGGAACAAGTGCTACACCTGCCCCAATACCACCTCCCTCACCACCATTCAAGGACCTAAAGAGTCCTTCCAGTTGAGGCGTCACTTCACTCATGAGTCTGTTGGGGTCATCTATTGTATTCGATGCTGCCGGTGTGGCCTCTTGTATGTCGGTGAGACCCAAAGTAGATTGGGAGACTACTTCACCGAGCACCTAAGCTCCGTCTGCCAGAAAAAAGGGGATCACTGATGCACCATCAATAACTCTCAGAGACGGGAGGCGAACAATAGGCTTTTATTAGCAGCAAAAGTGACCACAATATCTTGGAGACTGAGGGAGGAGCAGTGCCTCCAATCGCCTTTATACAGGGGTCTGTGGGAGGAGCCACAGGAGCAGTCAGCAGAGGGGCATGTCCAGACAGGTATACACATAGTTTACCACACTCACCCAGTGCCATCTATTTCAATTCTACTTCCCATTCCCATATGCCAATCCATGGCCTCCTCTACTGTCAGGATGAGGTCACACTCAGGTTGGAGGAGCAACAGTTTGTATTCTGTCTGGATAGCCTTCAACTTGAAGGAATGAACATTGATTTCTCAACTTCCAGTAATGACCCCCACCTTCTCTATTCCCCATTCCATAGAAACATAGAAAATAGGTGCAGGAGTAGGCCATTCGGCCCTTCGAGCCTGCACCGCCATTCAGTATGATCATGGCTGATCATCCAACTCAGAACCCTGTACCTGCTTTCTCTCCATACCCCCTGATCCCTTTAGCCACAAGGGCCATATCTAACTTCCTCTTAAATATAGCCAATGAACCGGCCTCAACTGTTTCCTGTGACAGAGAATTCCACAGATTCACCACTCTCTGTGTGAAGAAGTTTTTCCTCATCTCGGTCCTAAAAGGCTTCCCCTTTATCCTTAAACTGTACTCCTCGTTCTGGACTTCCCCAACATCAGAAACAATCTTCCTGCATCTAGCCTGTCCAATCCCTTTAGAATTTTATACGTTTCAATAAGATCCCCCCTCAATCTTCTAAATTCCAGTGAGTAAAGCCTAGTCGATCCAGTCTTTCTTCATATGAAAGTCCTGCCATCCCAGGAATCAATCTGGTGAACCTTCTTTGTACTCCCTCTATGGCAAGAATGTCTTTCCTCAGATTAGGGGACCAAAACTGCACACAATATTCTAGGTGCGGTCTCACCAAGGCCTTGTACAACTGCAGTAGAACCTTCCTGCTCCTGTACTCAAATCCTTTTGCTATGAATGCCAACATACCATTTGCCTTTTTCACCGCCTGCTGTACCTGCATGCCCACCTTCAATGACTGGTGTACAATGACACCCAGGTCTCGTTGCATTTCCCCTTTTCCTAATCAGCCACCGTTCAGATAATAATCTGTTTTCCTGCTCTTGCAACCAAAGTGGATAAACTCACATTTATCCACATTAAATTGCATCTGCCATGAATTTGCCCACTCACCTAACCTATCCAAGTCACCCTGCATCCTCTTTGCATCCTCCTCACCGCTAACATCGCCGCTCAGCTTCGTGTCATCCGCAAACTTGGAGATGCTGCATTTAATTCCCTCGTCTAAATCATTAATATATATTGTAAACAACTGGGGTCCCAGCACTGAGCCTTGTGGTACCTCACTAGTCACTGCCTGCCATTCTTTCTTTTCTTTTTACAATATTTTTATTCAGAAGAAAAAAAAACAAGATTTACAGAGTGCAACACATAGATACATCTCAACATAACTTGTGTACATTCATATATTGTAATAAAAATGATCAAAATGTTATAGCATAACACATAAAGGTATACCACTCTGTAATCAAAAATTTAAAGATAAGTCATACATCATAAAATAAATTTTTTATATAAAAAGTCAACCCCCTACCAACTACCAAAGAAAAAAGCTGATGGATGACAATGGATAATTAGAAAAAAAAAGACATATTCACTTAAGAAGAGAAGATAAAAATATACATAAAAGTCTGTGCACTGTTAAACTTTATAAATTGGAAAAGTAATTTAGGAAAGGTCCCCAAATATTATAAAAAGATTGTTTCGAATTTAAGATTGAGCAGCGGATCTTTTCTAAATTTAAATAAGACATAATATCACGTAGCCATTGAAGATGTGTAGGAGGGGTAGACTCCTTCCATTTACGCAAGATTGCTCTTCTTGCTAAAAGAGAGGTAAAAACTAAAACCTGTAGGTTAGGAGTATTTAAAGTTATATTTTCATTTGCAATAATACCAAACAAGGCAGTAAGGGGATTTGGGTCAAATTGAACCCTAAAAAGTTGTGAGAAGGTATGAAATACTTCCCGCCAAAACTTTTCAATTGTAGGGCAAAACCAAAACATATGAATTAAAGAGGCATCAGCAGAGTTGCATTTATTACAAAGTGGAGAAACATTCAGGTAAAAACTGGACAGCTTCTGTTTAGAAATGTAAGCTCTATGAACCACTTTAAATTGTAGAAGAGAATGACGAGCACAGAAAGATGACTTATTAACCCGTTTAAGAATTTTATTCCATCTATCATCAGAAATCTGACAATCTTAGGTCATCCTCCCAAACTTTTTTTATTTTATCTAAAAAGTCTTGTCTAGAATCAATCAACAAGTTATAGATACCGGTAATAGAACCAATAACAAAAGGTTTTAAATTTAAGAGATCGTCCAGTAAGTTTTTATCAGGACCTATAGGAAAAGTAACTAATTGGAAACATAAAAAATCTCTAATTTGAAGGTATCTATAAAAATGTGTTTTTGGGAGTGCAAATTTATTTGACAATTGGTCAAATGAAGCAAGAGATCCTGAGATAAACAGGTCCCAAAAACACTTAATACCTAGTTCATCCCAATCTTTAAAGACTTTATCAGTCATGGAAGGGATAAAAAAAATAATTAAGGAGAATGGGAGACGATAATGAAAAATTCGCTAAACCAAAAAAATTTTCTAAATTGAGACCAGATCCTTAAAGTTTGCTTAACAATTTGCTGAAAAAGAAGAGTATGATCCAAGAAGAGAGACAATAGAGGAATTTTTTACAGAATTAACTTCTAAGGAGACCCATGATGGGCAATCTTTACGATAAATATAATAGGACCAGAAAGTAATATTCCTTATATCGGCAGCCCAATAGTAAAACCTAAAATTGGGTAGGGCTATTCCACCCATCTCTTTATTTCTTTGTAAGTAAACTTTACTTAAACGAGCTTGTTTATTATTCCAAATATAAGAGGTTAAAATTGAATCTAAAGAATCAAAGTACGTCTTAGGAATAACAATAGGTAAGGCCTGAAAAAGATATAAAAACTTAGGAAGAATCTTCATTTTAATTGAATTAATTCGGCCAATTAGGGATAAAGAAAGAGGGGGCCATTTAGAAAGCATCTTTTTCACATAATTCAATAAGGGGTTTAAGTTTTCTTTAAATAAATTCTTGAAGTTTTTAGTAATTGTTACACTTAGATATGTAAATTGACTTGTAACAACTTTGAACAGAAATTTGGCATTTGATGACATTAGGTCATTTAAAGGAGATAGCTCACTTTTATGTAGGTTCAGCTTATATCCTGAAAAAGAACTAAACTGGGAGATTAAAGAAAGAACCAAAGGTAAAGAAGTTTCAGTGTTAGAGATAAAAAGTAAAATATCATCAGCGTATAATGAAATTTTATGAGACATACCTTCCCTTAGTATACCAGAAATGTCCTTAGATTCTCAAAGTGCTATTGCTAAGGGTTCTATAGCTAAAGCGAAAAGTAAAGGACTAAGAGGACAACCTTGTCTAGTTCCCCGCTGTAATTTAAAGGGCTTAGAAATTTGGGAGTTAGTAATAACCTGAGCGGTAGGAGACAAGTAGATTAATTTAACCCAACGAATAAAATTAGGCCCAAAATTAAACTTTTCTAAGGTCTTAAAAAGATAATTCCACTCAATCCTATCAAAGCTTTTTCTGCATCTAAGGATAATATACACTCTGATATTTTTTTGGATGGTGAATATATCACATTCAATAACTGACGTATATTAAAATGTGAGTAACGATTTTTAATAAATCCTGTCTGGTCATGTGATATAATAGATGGTAGAATATTTTCAAGTCTTCAAGCTAAGATTTTGGATAAAATTTTTGCATCAACATTTAATAAAGAAATTGGTCTGTATGAAGAACATTCAGCTGGATTTTTATTTTTTTTAAGAATAAGATCAATAAAAGCTTCATAAAAAGATTGAGGGAGTTTACCTGATTTAAAGGATTCTGATAAAACAGAGGATAAATAAGGTGTAAGTAACGTAGTGAAAGTTTTATAAAACTCCCCAGGAAAGCCATCAGGTCCTGGGGTCTTACCAGAATGTAAAGCACGTATAGCCTCACTTCTCCATTGGAAATAGGCTGATCTAACTGTGTTAGACTATCAGCAGACAATGTAGGAATGTTGATATTACTGAAAAAAGCATTCATATAGGTATCATCTGAATAAGAGTCAGACTGATACAACTTAAGGTAAAAGTCTTTAAATACATTGTTAATTTCAGAATAGTCGGTTGTCTTAGTTCCATTATCTTTAAAAATTTCTGTGATTTGACGATTAACTGTAAACCATTTTAAGTGATTGGCTAATAAACTACCAGTTCTATCCCCGTGAATGTAAAATTGAGTTTTATCTCTCAACAGCTGTTGTTCAATTGGGTAAGTCAGCAGAAGATTGTACTTGGATTGGATTTCAATACGCTTATTATATATACTTGGATCCGGAGATACAGCATACTTTCGATCAAGATCTTTTAATATCGCTGCTAGGTCAGACCTTTCTTTGTCAGCTTTTCTCTTTATATAGGTAGAGTAAGAGATAATTTGTCCATGAATATATGCTTTAAAAGTATCCCAGACTATACTACCAGCAGTATCTCCTTTAAAATTTTCTTTAAAGAAAAAATATGGTTTTCCAAAAACTTTAGAAAATTTTTATCAGATAACAATGATAAGTTAAAACGCCAACTTCTATTTGGTACAGAGTAAACAGGTAGTCTTAAAGCCAGAAGCACAGGTGCATGATCGGACAAAGCAATCTCCTTATAATCACAGGATCATACCAGTGGAAGCAAGTTTCGATCTATAAAAAAATAATCAATCCGAGAGTACATATGATGAACCTGACAGAAATATGAATATTCCTTTTCTTGGGGGTGTAAAAGACGCCACACGTCAAGAATACCACATTGAGATAAAAAAGATTTAAAAAGTAGGACTGATTTATTAGTGACAGGGGTTTTACTTGAAGAGTGGTCTAATATAGGGTCAAGCCAAAAATCAAAATCTCCACCCATCACTAAGGAATACCGATTCAAATCAGGCAGAAAAGAGAAAAGACGTTCAAAGAACAAGGAGTCATCTGTATTTGGAGCATATACATTCACAAATACGATTAGTTTATTCTCAAGACTACCCGAAACAATAACAAAGTGCCTATTTCTATCAGAAATTACATTATGTTGAATAAAGGATACATTCTGATCAAACAGGATAGAGACGGCTCTCGATCTAGATTGAGAGGGTGAGTGTAAATGTATATGAAAGAACTTTATATATCATCTTTACGAATATAGGTTTCTTAGAGAAAGATTATATGAGTTTTAAGTTTCCGGATATAAGAGAAAATCTTATTTCGTTTCACAGGGTTATTTAGACCTTTCAGATTAAAACTGAGTATATTAATAAAAGAATCCATCAAGTATCCTTTAGTAATGTATAAAAGGTAATCACAGACATGTAGATAGTGAATAAATAAAACAGTAAAAACATCCAATCAGCTTTATAGAAGAACCCATTTCCCCCCTCCCTCCCCCCAAAGAGAGAAATCAGCCAATGGAGGCTGAAGATTAATTCTGACGTTCCCAACCCAAAACTCCGGTGGCTCCAGAAACTATATATGTATAGCTGTGCTGAATAAACAATTGTAAATATATATATATATATATATATATATACACAAAAACAAAATATCAAAGTAAGTAAGTTTGCTAATTATGAAAAAAAAAACCCTGGGAAAATATAAGTATTAGTCTCGGTAAAAAAAGGAAAGACAGATAAGGAAAATCAAATAAGGAAAATCAATAAGTAAAACAGCATATACTCGCGGGTGCAAAAAAAGAGTAAAGAAACAAATAGAAGATCATTAAAAAGGGAAGCGGTTTAGATAGCTTCCTACATGACTAATTTAAGGCATTCAAGGGAGAGAAAAAAAGGATAAAATGGCAAAATAATGAAAAAACCAAAAACCAGCAATAATATAGAATATTGTATACTATTGAAAAACAGTAAAAGACCGAAAGGTATATAAATAATCAAAAAATAGGAAAAATCTGAGTGAATTTAAGGTAAAGCAAAACACCCTATAGTTTCATTCCTCAGTAATTACTGCATGTACACCCTACATAATTACTTTCAGTCAAATTACTAAAAGGAAGGTAAAAATCAACATAACTCTGAGAGAATATAACGTATTGTTTAAAAAGAGCTACGAAAAAGTAACATTAGAGGACCCATATAAAGGCAGAAAACAGCAAAAGAGAAAATGGATGCAGCCTGCCTGCATGTTTTGCATAGTTTGAAAGATAACAAGGCGCCAGTTACCTAATCAAACAAATGATTAAGACTTCGTAAAACCAAGAAACCTTGTTATCAACAAAGCGCCAATTACTTGATTGAACACCTGAAATTAAAACATTTAACATAAAACAACTCAAGGTTGAATTTAAGCATGGAGACTTTGTAAAAATTTCTTAGCTTCTTCAGGCTTCGTAAACCAAGAAACCTTATTATCAGAAGTAGTAACCTTGAGTTTACACGGATCTCTGAGAGAAAGGCGACAGCCAAGCTTAAAAAGATCAGACATGACCTCTTTAAAAGCCTGTCTAGCTCTTAGAACTTCCGGTGGATAATCTTGAACGATCCGAAACTGTTCATCACGAAATTGTAATATACGTTTCTTCCTTGATTCACGAAGGATCTATTCTTTAATCTGATAGTCATAAAAGCGAATGATAATAGAGCGAGGTTTGGCAGGATCCCAATTAGGCGGGGTAACTCGGTGAACGCGCTCAAATTTTGGTAGTTCCGATAATATATCAGGGAATAAATCTTTCAGCATTTGAGCACAAAAATCGATAGGCTGATTACCCTCCAGTTTTTCAGGAAGCCCAAGAATTCTGATATTGCACCTTCGGTTCCTGGTCTCCAAATCTGTAAGTTTCTTCAGTAACGCGTCGTATTTTTTAAGTTGTTCCTTAGAAATTTTCTTGAAACCTTCGATATCCTTCTGCAACACCGGCAGAGATTCTTCGTGGAGCTTAATACAAATTTCGTGGTCATTCACAGTCTGCTGTATACTTCCAAGTTTCTGATTAAGCATTTTCAGTTCAGATTTAACCAGGTCGAAAGAATTCTGTAACAAGTCAAACTTGGATTCCAAGTCATCCAGTTTATCCAATTTTTCGAGTTTCTCTGACATTTGGTGAAACATTTCAGTCAAAGTCTCTAAAGTAGTCTCTTTTTTTGAGTGTTTTCTACTCATGGTGCTCTCACCGAGATAGGTTTAAACAGCAAAGTAAGCGAATAATTTCGGAGCACGTAGCTACTACAACCTACTCCATTACAGCCACTGGAAGTCTCTGCCTGCAATTCTGAAAAGGTCCCGTTTACTCCCACTCTTTGCTTCCTGTCTGCCAACCAATTCTCTATCCACATCAATACCATACCCCCATTACCGTGTGCTTTAAGTTTGCACACTAATCTCCTGTGTGGGTCCTTGTCAAAAGCCTTTTGAAAATCTAAACATACCACATCCACTGGCTCTACCCTATCCACTCTACTAGTTACATCTTCAAAAAAAATTCTATAAGATTCGTCAGACATGATTTTCCTTTCACAAATCTATGCTGACTTTGTCCAATGATTTCACCTCTTTCCAAATGTGCTGTTATCACATCTTTGATAACCGACTCTAGCATTTTCCCCACCACCGATGTCAGACTAACCAGTCTATAATTACCCGGTTTCTCTCTCTCTCCTTTTTTAAAAAGTGGGGTTACATTAGCTACCCTCCAATCCACAGGAACTAATCCAGAATCTAAGGAGTTATGAAAAATTATCACTAATGCATCCACTATTTCTTGGGCTACTTCCTTAAGCACACTGGGATGCAGACCATCTGGCCCTGGGGATTTATCTGCCTTTAATCCCTTCAATTTACCTAACACCACTTCCCTACTAACATGTATTTCCCTCAGTTCCTCCATCTCACTAGACCCTTAGTCCCTTACTATTTCCGGAAGATTATTGATGTCCTCCTTAGTGAAGACAGAACCAAAGTAGTTATTCAATTGGTCTGCCATGTCTTTGTTCCCTATGATCAATTCACCTGTTTCTGACTGTAAAGGACCCACATTTGTCTTGACCAATCTTTTTCTTTTCACGTATCTATAAAAGCTTTCACAGTCAGTTTTTATGTTCCCTGCCAGCTTTCTCTCATAATCTTTTTTCCCTTTCCTAATTAAGCCCTTTGTCCTCCTCTGCTGGTCTCTGAATTTCTCCCAGTCCTCAGGTGTGCCGCTTTTTTTTTGCTAATTTATATGTTTCTTCTTTGGACTTGATACTATCCCTAATTTCCCTTGTCAGCCACGGGTGCACTACCCTCTCTGGTTTAGTCTTTTGCCAAACTGGGATGAACAATTGTTGTAGTTCATCCATGCGATCTTTAAATGCTTGCCATTGCATATCCACCGTCAACCCTTTAAGTATCATTTGCCAGTCTATCTTAGCTAATTCACATCTCATAACTTTAAAGTTACCCTTCTTTAAGTTCAGAACCTTTGTTTCTGAATTAACTATGTCACTCTCCATCTTAATGAAGAATTCCACCATATTATGGTCACTCTTACCCAAGGGGCCTCACACGACAAGATTGCTAACTAACCCTTCCTTCAATTCCCAATCTAGAATGGCCTGTTCTCTAGTTGGTTCCTCGACATATTGGTTCAGAAAACCATCCCGCATACATTCCAAGAAATCCTCTTCCTCAGCACCCTTACCAATTTGGTTCACCCAATCTATATGTAGATTGAAGTCACCCATTATAACTACTGTTCCTTTATTGCACGCATTTCTAATTTCCTGTTTAATGCCATCCCCAACCTCACTACTACTGTTAGGTGGCCTGTACACAACTCCCACCAGCGTTTTCTGCCCCTTAGTGTTATGCAGCTCTACCTATATCGATTCCACATCCTCCAGGCTAATGTCCTTCCTTTCTATTGCGTTAATCTCCTCTCTAACCAGCAATGCTACCCCACCTCCTTTTCTTTCCTGTCTATCCCTCCTGAATATTGAATATCCCTGGATGTTGTGCTCCCATCCTTGGTCACCCTGGAGCCATGTCTCTGTGATCCCAACTATATCATATTCATTAATAACTATCTGCACATTCAATTTATCCACCTTGTTACGAATGCTCCTCACATTGACACACAAAGCCTTCAGGCTTGTTTTTACAACACTCTTAGCCCTTATACAATTATGTTGAAAAGTGGCTCTTTTTGCTTTTTGCCCTGGATTTGCCTGACTGCCACTTTTACTTTTCACCTTACTACTTTTTGCTTCTACCCTCATTTTACACCCCTCTGTCTCTCTGCACTTGTTCCCATCCCCCTGCCACATTAGTTTAAAGCCTCCTGAACAGCAGTAGCAAACGCTGTCCTGGAACCCTAGGACATTGGTTCCAGTCCAGCCCAGCTGCAGACCGTCCTGTTTATACCGGTCCCACCTCCCCCAGAACTGGTTCCAAAGCCCCAGAAATTTGAATCCCTCCCCCTTGCACCATTTTTCAAGCCACGTATTCATCTGAAATTTCCTCCTATTTCTACTCTGACTAGCACGTGGCACTGGTAGTAATCCAGAGACTACTTTTTAGTTTATCTCCTAACTCCCTAAATTCACCTTGTAGGACCTCATCCCATTTTTTACCTATATCGTTGGTACCTATGTGCACCACAACCACTGGCTGTTCACCCTCCCATTCCAGAATGTCCTGCAGCCGCTCAGAGACATCCTTGACCCTTGCGCCAGAGAGGCAACATACCATCCTGGAGTCTCGTTTGTGGCTGCAGAAACGCCTATCTATTCCTCTTACAATCGAATCCCCTATCACTATAGCTCTCCCACTCCTTTTCCTTCCCTCCTGTGCCGCAGAGCCACCCATGGTGCAATGAACTCAGCTGCTGCTGCCTTCCCCTGATGAGACATCTCCCCCAACAGTATCCAAAACAGTATATCTGCTTAGAAGGGAGATGACCTCAGGGGACTCCTGCACTACCTGCCTACTGCTATGCTGTCTAGTGGCCACCCCTTCCCTTTCTGCCTGTGTAGCTTTTACCTGCGGTGTGGCCAACTCACTGAACGTACTAGTCACGACTTTCTCAGCATCATGGATGCTCCAGTATGAATCCAATCGCAGCTCCAGACGCTCAATGCGGTCTGCCAGAAGCTGCAGTTGGACACACTTCCTGCACACATAGTCGTCAGGGACACTGGAAGTATCCCTGATTTCCCACATGCTGCAGGATGAACAAACCACAGGGCCGATCTCAGCTGCCATGACCTACCCAATACTTGCCTCAACTTTTGAAACTTTCTCCTTTGAAAGGAACTTACCCAGCCTTACCTCACTTGGAGTGAAGCTCGTCCTCAGCCTCTCGAGTCAAAGCCTCAAATCTCCACTCCTTCACTGACCCACTCACTCACTGGCCGCTTTTTAAAAATTTTTAAATATTGTTTTCGTACCTGCATCTACTAATTGTGGTAACTCATCCTACATAGCTTCCATCCCGTGTAGGGACAACTTGTCCCTTGGCCCTTTTTAAACCTTATTTCCGCTCAAGTCTGCACCCTCTTGTTTTAAACTCCACTACCTTGGGGAAGAAGGCTGTGACTATTCACCTTCTCCATGTTGCTTATGGTTTTTATAAACCTCCGTAAGATCACTTGTGCTCTAGGGGTGCAGTGGGTAAGTCCTAGCCTATCCATAGAGTTGTGCAATAAAAACCTCACAGAAACAGACCATTTGACCCAACACTGTGCCCACCCAGCTAGACCCAATTTCTAGCACTTGGTCCAACTAAAACTGATCAACTGAAACAGAAACGGGTATAGAAGGAATCAAAATTAGTGAAGGACAACTAAACTAAAATGTGAGGGTGTGGCAGGTGTGACAGCTTAACCATCAATTCTTACACAATGTTAAGAATGAGTAGAGGAACAAGACACAAGGTGGTCATCCTACATCAGCAAGGACTCTCCCAATCAGAAATTTTGCAGCACACAGGAGTTTCAAGATATGCTGTTCCAACTCTTCTGAAGAACTACAAAGAAGTGGGCAAGGTTGAGGATCAGGTATGCAGTGGTTGGCCACAGAAACTGAGTGCACCAGACGAGAGTAACTATGAAAATGGACAAGGGATATAGTGTACCTGGACTTCCAGAAAGCTTTTGATGAAGTCCCACATAGGAGATTAGTGGGCAAAATTAGGGCACATGGTATTGGGGGCAGAGTACTGACATGGATTGAAAATTGGATGGCTGACAGGAAACAAAGAGTAGCGATTAACGGGTCCCTTTCGGAATGGCAGGCTGTGACCAGTGGGGTACTGCAAGGTTCGGTGCTGGGACCGCAGCTGTTTACAATATACATTAATGATTTAGATGAAGGGATTAAAAGTAACATTAGCAAATTTGCCGATGACACAAAGCTGGGTGGCAGTGTGGAATGCCAGGAGGATGTTATGAGAATGCAGGGTGACTTGGACAGGTTGGGTGAGTGGGCAAATGTATGGCAGATGTAGTTTAATGTGGATAAATGTGAGGTTATCCACTTTGGTGGCAAGAACAGGAAGGCAGATTACTATCTAAATGGAGTCAAGTTAGGAAAAGGGGAAGTACAACGAGATCTAGGTGTTCTTGTACATCAGTCAATGAAAGCAAGCATGCAGGTACAGCAGGCAGTGAAGAAAGCTAATGGCATGCTGGCTTTTATAACAAGAGGAATTGAGTATAGGAGTAAAGAGGTCCTTCTGCAGCTGTACAGGGCCCTGATGAGACCCCACCTGGAGCATTGTGTACAGTTTTGGTCTCCAAATTTGAGGAAGGACATTCTTGCTATTGAGGGAGTGCAGTGTAGGTTCACAAGGTTAATTCCTGGAATGGCGGGACTGTCATATGTTGAAAGATTGGAGCGACTGGGCTTGTATACACTGGAATTTAGAAGGATGAGAGGGGATCTGATTGAAACATATAAGATTATTAAGGGATTGGATACACTGGAGACAGGAAGCATGTTCCCGCTGATGGGTGAGTCCAGAACTAGAGGCCACAGTTTAAGAATAAGGGTTAGGCCATTTAGAACAGAGATGCGGAAAAACTTTTTCACCCAGAGAGTGGTGGATATGTGGAATGCTCTGCCCCAGAAGGCAGTGGAGGCCAAGTCTCTGGATGCATTCAAGAGAGAGTTAGATAGAGCTCTTATAGATAGCGGGGTCAAGGGATATGGGGAGAGGGCAGGAACGGGGTACTGATTGTGTATGATTAGCCATGATCACAGTGAATGGCGGTGCTGGCTAGAAGGGCCGAGTGGCCTACTCCTGCACCTACTGTCTATTGCCTATTGAGAGCTGATGTCACTTCTAAATTGGAAGAAGTCCAGCACTGCTGTCAGCTCTGAACTTGCAGAAACCACTGGAACCCAAGTACACCCCTCTAAAGGCCAGTTTTCTTGTCAGAAATGGTCTTCACAAAAAGTGGAAACCTAGCCAAGAGACTCACAGAGACTCAGGGACTGGGGAGCTGAACAATAGTCGTAAGTGCTCTGAACTGATGAGTCAAACTTCGAAATTTTGGCTCAAACAGAAGACGGTTTGTTCATCGAAGAGCGCTGCATGGCTGAGTGTCTGCTGCCAGTTATGAAGTACAATGGAGGTTTTCTGCAAATTTGGGGCTGCATTTCTGCAAATGGAGTTGGTCAGAATTAATGGAATCTTCAACGCTGATAAGTACAAACAGATTCTCCTCCATCATACAGTACCATCAGTCTGATCTGTCCCAACTTCATTCTGCAGCAAGACAACGACCCCAAACACACGGGCAAGATGATAAAAGAACCACCTTCAGCAAAAGGAACGAGGAGTTCTGCAGCAGGCCTCCTCAGGGCCCTGATCTCAACATCATCGAGGCTGTCAGGAATTATCTGGGGAGACAGAAATAAGCGAGACAGCCGAAGTGTGCAGAACTGTGTCACTCCCCTGCGATGCTTGGAACAACTTACCAGCTGATTTTCATATGAAAAATGGCACAACAGCGTATCCAAGAGAATTGATGCAGTTTTAAAGGCAAAGGGTGCTCACACCAAATATTAATTTGATTTAGTTTTTTACTGTTTACTGCTCTTTTTAGTAAATTATTTGATATTTAGAAATTTCATTATTTTGAAAGCATATTTGCTTTACATATTTTTTTCTAAATGTGCCTAGGATTGTTGCACAGTACTGTACATGGATGGGAGGGGTATGGCAGAGTAATAGTGTGGCATGAACTAGATGTGCCAAAGGCCTGTTTCTGTGTCCTAAAACTGACAGTACCTTTTCTCACCGCTGTCTCTCTGTGACACTGCTTTCTATAAGACCGTAAGATAGAAGAGCACAAATAGGCCATTTGGTCCATCAAGTCCTCTCTCCTGTTTCATCATGGCTGATCCAATTTCCCTTTCAGCCCCAGTTTCCTGCCTTCTCCCCGTATCCCTTCATGCCCTGACCAATCAAGAATCTATCAACCTTGCCTTAAATACATGAAGACTTGGCCTCTATAGCTGCTTGTGTCAAAGAATTCCACAGATTCACCATCCTCTGGCTAAAGGAATTCCCCCTCATCTCTGTTCTAAAAGGATTCCCTCTATTCTAAGCCTGTATCCTCTGGTCTTAGACTCTCCCACCTTAGGAAACCTCCTCTCCACATCAAGGCATTTCACCATTTGATAGGGTTCAATCAGGTCATCATTCATTCTTATGAATTCTAGTGAATACAGGCCCAGAACCTTCACAGTCTCTTCATATAACAAGCCATTCAATTATGGAATCATTTTCATGACCCTCCTTTGAACCCTCTCTAGTCTTAGCATACCCTTTCTAAGACAAAGGGCCAAAACTGCTCATAATACTCCAAATAAGGCCTTACCAGAGCTTTATAAAGTCTCATCATTACATCCTTGCTTTTATATTTAGTCCTCTGGAAATGAATGCTAACATCGCATTTGCCTTCTTCACTACTGACTCAACATGCAACTTAACATTTAGGGAATCCTGCACAATGACTCCAAAGTCCTTTTGCAACTCGTTTTTGTATTTTTCTCTTCGTTTAAAAAAGTAAACCCTTTAATTTCTTCTACCAAAGTGCCTGACCATACACTTCTAACAGTGTATTCCATCTGCCATTTCTTCGCCCATTCTCTGAATCTCTCTGAGTCCCTCTGTAGCCTAATTCCTCAAAACGACCTGCCACCTCCACTTATCTTCATATTGTCTGCAAACATTGCAACAAAGTCATCAATCAAATCATTGACATATAACGTAAAAAGAATCAGTCCCGACACAGACCCCTGTAGAAGGTGGTTCATTTTGGTAGGTCAAATATGATGGCAGAATATAGTATTAATGGTAAGACTCTTGGCAGTGTGGAGGATCAGAGGGATCTTGGATTCCGAGTCCATAGGACACTCAAAGCTGCTGTGCAGGTTAAAAAGGCATACAGTGGTTAAAAAGGCCTTCAACAACCATGGGACTGAGTTTAAGAGCCGAGGGGTAATGTTACAGTGGTATAGGGCATTGGTCAGACCCCACTTGGTGTACCGTGCTTAGTTAGGGTTGCCTCACTACAGGAAGGAAGTGGAAGCCATAGAAAGGGTGCAGAGGCGATTTACAAAGATGTTGCCTGGATTGGGGAGCATGCCTTATGAGAATAGGTTGAGTAAACTCGGCCTTTTCTCCTTGGAGCTGTGGAGAATGAGAGGTGACCTGATAGAGGTGTATAAGATGATGAGGGGCATTGATTGTGTGGATAGTCAGAGGCTTTTTCCCAGAGCTGAAATGGCTAACATGAGAGGGTACAGGTTTATGGTGCTTGGAAGTAGGTACAGAGGAAATGTCAAGGGTAAGTTTTTTGCACAGAGAGTGGTGAGTGTGTGGAATGGGCTGCCGGCAATGGTGGTGAAGGTGGATACAATAGGGTCTTTGAAGAGGCTCCTGGATAGGTACATGGAGCTTAGAAGAATAGAGGACTATGGGTAACCCTAGGTAATTTCTAAGGTAAGTACATGTTCGGCACAGCATTGTGGGTCGAAGGGCCTGTATTGTGTTGTAGGTTTTCTATGCACTAGAACACCACTAGAGCAGCCAACCAGAAAAGGTTCCCTTTATTGCCATTTTTTGCCTCCTGCCAATCGGCCACTACTTTATCCACGCTAGAATCTTTCCTGTAATACAATGGGCTTGTAGCCTGTTAAGTAGCCTCATGTGGCACCATGTTAAAGGCCTTCTGAAAATCCAAGTACACAACATCAGCCGGCTTTCCTTTGTCTATCCTGATTGTTATTTCTTCAAAGAATTCCAACAGGTTTGTCAGGCAGGGCCTTTTTTTTTGAGGAAACCAAACTGACTACGGCCTATTTCATTATGTACCTCCAAGTACCTGAGATCTCATCCTTAATAATCAACTCCAACATCTTCCCAACCACTGAGATCAGACTAACTGGCCTATAGTTTCCTTTCTTCTGCCTCTCTCCCTTCTTGAAGAGTGGAGTGACATTTGCAATTGTCCTGTCTTCTGGAACCATTCCAGAATCTAGTGATTCTTGAAAGATCATTATTAATGTCTTGATGATCTCTTCAGCCACCTGTTTCAGAACCCTGGGGTGTACATCATCTGCTCCAGGTGACTTACCTTCCGCACTTTCAATTTCCCAAGAATCTTCTCTCAAGTTTCAAAAAGCTATGTATATGTTCTGCTAGGTTTTTCTATTCCATAACATTCCCAAGTGCCCTATTAATTCTCACTCTGGTTTGACTTTCACTTCATACTTATCTGATATCAACTCTGCTCTCAAACGCATCTCTCCCATTTCCCGCACATCTGCCCTCACCCCATCCACCCACCACCCCACTCGGGATAGGGTTCCCCTTGTCCTTACCTACCACCCCACCAGCCTCCGGGTCCAATGTATAATTCTCTGTAACTTACGCCACCTCCAACGGGATCCCACTACCAAACACATTTTTCCCTCCCCCCCTTTCTGCTTTTCACAGGGATTGCTCCCTACACGACTCCCTTGTCCACTCGTCCCCCCATCCCTTCCCACCGATCTCCCTCCTGGCACTTATCCCCACCACCATTCAGGGCCCCAGACAGTCCTTCCAGGTGAGGCGACACTTCACCCTTTGAGTCGGCTGGTGTGGTATACTGCATCCGGTGCTCCCGATGTGGCCTTTTATATATTGGTGAGACCCGACGCAGACTGGGAGACTTTTTCGCTGAACACCTACGCACGGTCCGCCAGAAAAAGCAGGATCTCCCAGTGGCAACACACTTTAATTCCACGTCCCATTCCCATTCTGATATGTCTATCCATGGCCTCCTCTGCTGTCAAAATGAATCCAAACTCAGGTTGGAGGAACAACACCTTATATACCGGCTGGGTAGCCTCCAACCTGATGGCATGAACATTGACTTCTCTAACTTCTGTTAATGCCCCCTTCCATTCTTACCCCATCCCTGACATATTTAGTTGTTTGCCTGTTCTCCATCTCCCTCTGGTGCTCCCCCCCTCCTTTCTTTCTCCTGAGGACTCCCGTCCCATGATCCTTTCCCTTCTCCAGCTCTGTATCACTTTCGCTAATCACCTTTCCAGCTCTTAGCTTCATCCCAACCCCTCCGGTCTTCTCCTATCATTTTGCATTTCCCCCTCCCCCCACTACTTTCAAATCTCCTACTATCTTTCTTTTCAGTTAGTCCTGACGAAGGGTCTTGGCCCGAAAAGTCGAGAGCACTTCTCCCTATAGATGCTGCCTGGCCTGCTGTGTTCCACCAGCATTTTGTGTGTGATATTACTGCACAGGACATTTCCTTCAGCACATAATTAGTGCCAACCTTTTAACCTACTCTAAGTTCAATCTAATCGATCCCTCCTACATAACCCTCCTTCTTTCTATTATTTGTGTGCCTATCTTACAATCTCTGAAATGACCCTGAGGTATCTGGCTCTACAACTACTTCTAGCACTCATCACTATGCAGAGAACCAATCCATCACTCTCTGTAAAGAACCAATCTCTGACACTCGTCACTCTCTCTTTAAAGAAACGATCACTGACACCGGTCACTCTCTGTATCCACCAATTTGTAAAACCCGTCACTCTCCATAAATTAGCAATCTCTGACGCCCGTCACTCTCTATAAAGAACTAATCTCTGACATTGGTTATTCCCTGTATAAAGAACCAAACTCTGACCCCCCATACTCTCCGTAAAAACAAATCTCTGACACCCGTCAATGTCTGTGTAAAGAACCAATCTCTGTCACTCGTCACTCTCTGTATGAACCAATCTCCGACACTCGTCACTCTGTGTAAAGAACCAAGCTCTGATACCCATCACTCTCCAAATTTCTAACAGCCGTCAATCTCTGTAAAGAACAAATCTCTGACAGCCGTCACTCTCTGTGTAAAGAAACAATCTCTGACACCCGTTACTCTCTGTGTAAAAACCAATCACTGACACTCGTCACTCTCTGTGTAAAGAACCAATCTCTGACACCCGTCACTCTCTGTAAATAACCAATCTCTGACACGCATCACTCACCATAAAGAGCCAATTTTTGATA
This sequence comes from Hemitrygon akajei, assembly GCF_048418815.1. Classification (NCBI taxonomy): domain Eukaryota; kingdom Metazoa; phylum Chordata; class Chondrichthyes; order Myliobatiformes; family Dasyatidae; genus Hemitrygon; species Hemitrygon akajei. The sequence continues at coordinate 104,630,411 of NC_133127.1, forward strand.
CCCGTCAGTCTCTGTGTAAAGAACCAATCTCTGACACCCGTTACTCTCTGTGTAAAAACCAATCTCTGACACTCGTCACTCTCTGTGTAAAGAACCAATCTCTGACACCCGTCACTCTCTGTAAATAACCAATCTCTGACACGCATCACTCTCCATAAAGAGCCAATTTTTGATACCCGTCAGTCTCTGTGTAAAGAACCAATCCCTGACACCCGTCACTCTCTGTGTAAAGAACCAATCTCTGACACTGGTTATTCCCTATGTACAGAACAAATCTCTGACACCCGTCACTCTCTATAAAGAGCCAATCTCTGTTACCCGTCACTCTCTGTAAAGAACTAATCTCTGACACCCGTCACTCTGTATAAATAAACCAATCTCTGACACTCGTCACTCTCTGTGTAAAGAACCAATCTCTGACACTGGTTATTCATTATAAACAGAACCAATCTCTGATACCCGTCACTCTCTGTGTAAAGAACCAATCGCTGACACTGGTCATTCCCTGTAAAAAGAACCAATCTCTGTCACCCGTCACTCTCTGTATGAACCAATTTCTGACACTGGTCACTCTCTCTTTAAAGAAACAATCACTGACACCCGTCACTCCTGTGTAAAGAACCAATCTCTGATACCCGTCACACTCTGTGTAAAGAACCAATCTCTGATACCCGTCACTTTCTGTGTAAAGAACCAATCGCTGACACTAGTCACTCCCTGTATAAAGAACCAACCTCTGACCCCTGTCACTCTCCGGGTATAGGACAAATCTCAGACACTCGCCACTCTTATGTAAAGAGCCAATCTCTGATACCCATCACTCTCTGTGTACAGAACCAATCTCTGATACCCGTCACTCTCTGTGTAAAGAACCAATCGCTGACACTGGTCACTCCCTGTATAAAGAACCAACCTCTGACCCCCGTCACTCTCTGTGTATAGAACAAATCTCAGACACTCGCCACTCTTATGTAAAGACCCAATCTCTGATACCCGTCACTCTCTGTAAACAACCAATCTCTGACACCCGTCACTCTCTGTGTAAAGAACCAATCTCAGACACCAGTCGCTCTCTATAAAGGGCCAAACTCTGACACCCATCACTCTCTCTGTATAGAACCAATCTCTGAACACCCATCACTCTCTGTATGAACCAATCTCTGTCACCCGTCACACTCTATATCAACCAATCTCTGTCACTCGTCACTCTCTGTATGAACCAATTTCTGACACTGGTAACTCTCTCATTAAAGAAACAATCACTGACACTCGTCACTCTCAGTGTAAAGAACCAATCACTGACACTCTTTACCCTCTGTGTAAAGAACCAATCTCTGACACCTGTCGCTCTCTGTGTAAAGAACCAATCTCTGACACCCGTCACTCTCCGTGTAAAGAACCAATCTCTGACACCCGTCACTCTCTGTGTAAAGAACCAATCTCTAATACCCGTCACTCTCTGTGTAAAGGACCAATTGCTGACACTGGTCATTCCCTGAATAAAGAACCAACCTCTGACCCCCGTCACTCTCTGTGTAAAGAACCAATCGCTGACACTGGTCATTCCCTGAATAAAGAACCAAACTCTGACCCCTGTCACTCTCTGTGTATAGAACCAATCTCAGACACTAGCCAATCTTGTGTAAAGAGCCAATCTCTGATACCCATCACTCTCTGTAAACAACCAATCTCTACATCCGTCACTCTCTGTATGAACCAATCTCTGTCACCTGTCACTCTCTATATGAACCAATCTCTGTCACTCATCATTCTCTGTAAAGAACCAATACCTGACACTCGTCACTCGCTGTAAAGAACCAATCTCTGACACTGGTCACTCTCTCTTTAAAGAAACAATCACTGACACCCGTCACTCTTGTGTAAAGAACCAATCTCTGATACCCGTCACTCTCTGTGTAAAGAACCAATCGCTGACACTTGTCTGTATCAACCAATTTCTGACATCCGTCACTCTCTGTAAAGAACCAATCCCTGCTACCCGTCACTCTCTATACAGAACCAAATCTGACACCCGTCACTCTCTGTGTAAAGAACCAATCTCTGATACCCATCACTCTCCAAATTTCTAACAGCCGTCACTCTCTGTAAAGAACAAATCTCTGACAGCCGTCACTCTCTGTGTAAAGAAACAATCTCTGACACCCGTTACTCTCTTTGTAAAAACCAATCTCTGACACGCGTCACTCTCTATAAAGTACCAATCTCTGACACCCGTCACTCTCTGTGTATAGAAGCAATCTCTGACACTGGTTATTCCCTATATACAGAACAAATCTCTGACACCCGTCACTCTCTATAAAGAGCCAATCTCTAATACCCATCACTCTCCATGAAGAACCGATCTCTGACACCCATCACTCTCTGTGTAAAGAACTAACCTCTGACACTCGTCACTCTCTGTGTAAAGAACCAATCGCTGACACTGGTCATTCCCTGTAAAAAGAACCAATCTCTGTCACTCGTCACTCTCTGTATGAACCAATTTCTGACACTGGTCACTCTCTCTTTAAAGAAACAATCACTGACACCCGTCACTCTTGTGTAAAGAACTAATCTCTGATACCAGTCAGTCTCTGTGTAAAGAACCAATCTCTGATACCAGTCAGTCTCTGTGTAAAGAACCAATCTCTGATACCAGTCACTCTCTGTGTAAAGAACCAATCTCTGACACCCGTCACTCTCCGTGTAAAGAACCAATCTCTGACACCCGTCACTCTCTGTGTAAAGAACCAATCTCTGTCACCCGTCACTCTCTGTATCAACCAATCTCTGTCACTCGACACTCTCAGTATGAACCAATTTCTGACACTGGTCACTCTCTGTGTAAAGAACCAATCGCTGACACTGGTCACTCTCTGTGTAAAGAACCAATCTCTGACACCCGTCACTCTCTGTGTAAAGAACCAATCTCTGATACCCATCACTCTCTGTGTATAGAACCAATCTCGGACACTCGTCACTCTGGAGTAAAGTGCCAATCTCTAATACCCATCACTCTCCATGAAGAACCAATCTCTGACACCCATCACTCTCTGTGTAAAGAACTAACCTCTGACACCCGTCACTCTCTGTAAAGAACCAATCTCTGACACCCGTCACTCTGTATAAATAAACCAATCTCTGACACTGGTCACTCTCTGTGTAAAGAACTAACCTCTGACACCCGTCACTCTCTGTAAAGAACCAATCTCTGACACCCGTCACTCTGTATAAATAAACCAATCTCTGACACTCGTCACTCTCTGTGTAAAGAACCAATCTCTGACACTGGTTATTCATTATAAACAGAACCAATCTCTGATACCCGTCACTCTCTATAAAGAGCCAATCTCTGATACCAGTCACTCTCTGTGTAAAGAACCAATCGCTGACACTGGTCATTCCCTGTAAAAAGAACCAATCTCTGTCACCCGTCACTCTCTGTATGAACCAATTTCTGACACTGGTCACTCTCTCTTTAAAGAAACAATCACTGACACCCGTCACTCGTGTGTAAAGAACCAATCTCTGATACCCGTCACGCTCTGTGTAAAGAACCAATCTCTGTTACCCGTCACTTTCTGTGTATAGAACCAATCGCTGACACTAGTCACTCCCTGTATAAAGAACCAACCTCTGACCCCCGTCACTCTCCGTGTATAGGACAAATCTCAGACACTCGCCACTCTTATGTAAAGAGCCAATCTCTGATACCCGTCACTCTCTGTGTAAAGAACCAATCTCTGATACCCGTCACTCTCTGTGTAAAGAACCAATCTCTGATACCCGTCACTCTCTGTGTAAAGAACCAATCGCTGACACTGGTCACTCCCTGTATAAAGAACCAACCTCTGACCCCCGTCACTCTCTGTGTATAGAACAAATCTCAGACACTCGCCACTCTTATGTAAAGACCCAATCTCTGATACCCGTCACTCTCTGTAAATAAACCAATCTCTGACACCCGTCACTCTCTGTGTAAAGAACCAATCTCTGACACCAGTCGCTCTCTATAAAGGGCCAAACTCTGACACCATTCACTCTCTCTGTATAGAACCAATCTCTGAACACCCATCACTCTCTGTATGAACCAATCTCTGCCACCCGTCACTCTCTATATCAACCAATCTCTGTCACTCGTCACTCTCTGTATGAACCAATTTCTGACACTGGTAACTCTCTCATTAAAGAAACAATCACTGACACTCGTCACTCTTGTGTAAAGAACTAATCTCTGACCCCCGTCACTCTCAGTGTAAAGAACCAATCACTGACACTCTTTACTCTCTGTGTAAAGAACCAATCTCTGACACCTGTCGCTCTCTGTGTAAAGAACCAATCTCTGAAAACCCGTCACTCTCTGTATGAACCAATCTCTGTCACCTGTCACTCTCTATATGAACCAATCTCTGTCACTCATCATTCTCTGTAAAGAACCAATACCTGACACTCGTCACTCACTGTAAAGAACCAATCTCTGACACTGGTCACTCTCTCTTTAAAGAAACAATCACTGACACCCGTCACTCTTGTGTAAAGAACCAATCTCTGATACCCGTCACTCTCTGTGTAAAGAACCAATCGCTGACACTTGTCTGTATCAACCAATTTCTGACATCCGTCACTCTCTGTAAAGAACCAATCCCTGCTACCCGTCACTCTCTATACAGAACCAAATCTGACACCCGTCACTCTCTGAGTAAATAACCAATCTCTGACACTCGTTACTCTCTGTAAAGAACAAATCTCTGACAGCCGTCACTCTCTGTGTAAAGAAACAATCTCTGACACCCGTTACTCTCTTTGTAAAAACCAATCTCTGACACCCGTCACTCTCTATAAAGTACCAATCTCTGACACCCGTCACTCTCTGTGTATAGAAGCAATCTCTGACACTGGTTATTCCCTATGTACAGAACAAATCTCTGACACCCGTCACTCTCTATAAAGAGCCAATCTCTAATACCCATCACTCTCCAAGAAGAACCGATCTCTGACACCAATCACTCTCTGTGTAAAGAACTAACCTCTGACACTCGTCACTCTCTGTGTAAAGAACCAATCGCTGACACTGGTCATTCCCTGTAAAAAGAACCAATCTCTGTCACTCGTCACTCTCTGTATGAACCAATTTCTGACACTGGTCACTCTCTCTTTAAAGAAACAATCACTGACACCCGTCACTCTTGTGTAAAGAACTAATCTCTGATACCAGTCAGTCTCTGTGTAAAGTACCAATCTCTGATACCAGTCACTCTCTGTGTAAAGAACCAATCTCTGACACCCGTCACTCTCTGTGTAAAGAACCAATCTCTGACACCCGTCACTCTCTGTGTAAAGAACCAATCTCTGTCACCCGTCACTCTCTGTATCAACCAAACTCTGTCACTCGACACTCTCAGTATGAACCAATTTCTGACACTGGTCACTCTCTGTGTAAAGAACCAATCGCTGACACTGGTCACTCTCTGTGTAAAGAACCAATCTCTGACACCCGTCACTCTCTGTGTAAAGAACTAACCTCTGACACCCGTCACTCTCTGTAAAGAACCAATCTCTGACACCCGTCACTCTGTATAAATAAACCAATCTCTGACACTCATCACTCTCTGTGTATAGAACCAATCTCTGACACTCGTCACTCTTGAGTAAAGTGCCAATCTCTAATACTCATCACACTCCATGAAGAACCAAACTCTGACACCCATCACTCTCTGTAAAGAACCAATCTCTGACACGCGTCACTCTGTATAAATAAACCAATCTCTGACACTCATCACTCTCTGTGTATAGAACCAATCTCTGACACTCGTCACTCTTGAGTAAAGTGCCAATCTCTAATACTCATCACACTCCATGAAGAACCAAACTCCGACACCCATCACTCTCTGTAAAGAACCAATCTCTGACACCAGTCACTCTGTATAAATAAACCAATCTCTGACACTCATCACTCTCTGTATAAAGAACCAATCTCTGACACTGGTTATTCATTATAAACAGAACCAATCTCTGATACCCGTCACTCTCTATAAAGAGCCAATCTCTGATACCAGTCACTCTCTGTGTAAAGAACCAATCGCTGACACTGGTCATTCCCTGTAAAAAGAGCCAATCTCTGTCATCCGTCACTCTCTGTATGAACCAATTTCTGACACTGGTCACTCTCTCTTTAAAGAAACAATCACTGACACCCGTCACTCCTGTGTAAAGAACCAATCTCTGATACCCGTCACTTTCTGTGAAAAGAACCAATCGCTGACACTGGTCACTCCCTGTAAAAAGAACCAACCTCTGACCCCCGTCACTCTCTGTGTATAGAACAAATCTCAGACACTCGCCACTCTTATGTAAAGAGCCAATCTCTGATACCCGTCACTCTCTGTGTAAAGAACCAATCTCTGATACCCGTCACACTCTGTGTAAAGAACCAATCTCTGATACCCGTCACTCTCTGTGTAAAGAAACAATCGCTGACACTGGTCACTCCCTGTATAAAGAACCAACCTCTGACACCCGTCAATCTCTGTGTATAGAACAAATCTCAGACACTCGCCACTCTTATGTAAAGACCCAATCTCTGATACCCGTCACTCTCTGTAAACAACCAATCTCTGACACCCGTCACTCTCTATAAATAAACCAATCTCTGACACCTGTCGCTCTCTGTGTAAAGAACCAATCTCTGACACCCGTCACTCTCTGTGTAAAGAACCAATCTCTGACACCCGTCACTCTCTGTGTAAAGAACCAATCTCTAATACCCGTCACTCTCTGTGTAAAGGACCAATTGCTGACACTGGTCATTCCCTGAATAAAGAACCAACCTCTGACCCCCGTCACTCTCTGTGTAAAGAACCAATCGCTGACACTGGTCATGCCCTGAATAAAGAACCAAAGTCTGACCCCCGTCACTCTCTGTGTATAGAACCAATCTCAGACACCAGTCGCTCTCTATAAAGGGCCAAACTCTGACACCCATCACTCTCTCTGTATAGAACCAATCTCTGAACACCCATCACTCTCTGTATGAACCAATCTCTGTCACCCGTCACTCTCTATATCAACCAATCTCTGTCACTCGTCACTCTCTGTATGAACCAATTTCTGACACTGGTAACTCTCTCATTAAAGAAACAATCACTGACACTCGTCACTCTTGTGTAAAGAACTAATCTCTGACCCCCGTCACTCTCAGTGTAAAGAACCAATCACTGACACTCTTTACTCTCTGTGTAAAGAACCAATCTCTGACACCTGTCGCTCTCTGTGTAAAGAACCAATCTCTGATACCCGTCACTCTCTGTGTAAAGAACCAATCGCTGACACTTGTCTGTATCAACCAATTTCTGACATCCATCACTCTCTGTAAAGAACCAATCCCTGCTACCCGTCACTCTCTATACAGAACCAAATCTGACACCCGTCACTCTCTGAGTAAATAACCAATCTCTGACACTCGTTACTCTCTGTGTAAAGAACCAATCTCTGATACCCATCACTCTCCAAATTTCTAACAGCCGTCACTCTCTGTAAAGAACAAATCTCTGACAGCCGTCACTCTCTGTGTAAAGAAACAATCTCTGACACCCGTTACTCTCTTTGTAAAAACCAATCTCTGACACCCGTCACTCTCTATAAAGTACCAATCTCTGACACGCGTCACTCTCTGTGTAAAGAACCAATCGCTGACACTGGTCATTCCCTGTATAAAGAACCAATCACTGTCACTCGTCACTCTCTGTATGAACCAATTTCTGACACTGGTCACACTCTCTTTAAAGAAACAATCACTGACACCCGTCACTCTTGTGAAAAGAACCAATCTCTGATAACCGTCACACACTGTGTACAGAACCAATCTCTGATACCCGTCACTCTCTGTGAAAAGAACCAATCGCTGACACTGGTCACTCCCTGTAAAAAGAACCAACCTCTGACCCCCGTCACTCTCTGTGTATAGAACAAATCTCAGACACTCGCCACTCTTATGTAAAGAGCCAATCTCTGATACCCGTCACTCTCTATAAATAAACCAATCTCTGACACCCATCACTCTGTGTGTAAAGAACCAATCTCTGACACCAGTCGCTCTCTATAAAGGGCCAAACTCTGACACCCATCACTCTCTCCGTATAGAACCAATCTCTGAACACCCATCACTCTCTGTATGAACCAATCTCTGTCACCCGTCACTCTCTATATGAACCAATCTCTGTCACTCGTCACTCTCTGTATGAACCAATTTCTGACACTGGTAACTCTCTCATTAACGAAACAATCACTGACACTCGTCACTCTTGCGTAAAGAACTAATCTCTGACTCCCGTCACTCTCAGTGTAAAGAACCAATCACTGACACTCTTTACTCTCTGTGTAAAGAACCAATCTCAGACACCCGTCACTCTCTGTGTAAAGAACCAATCTCTGACACCCGTAACTCTCTGTGTAAAGAACCAACCTCTAATACCCGTCACTCTCTGTGTAAAGAACCAATCACTGACACTGGTCATTCCCTGAATAAAGAACCAAACTCTGACCCCCGTCACTCTCTGTGTATAGAACCAATCTCAGACACTCGCCAATCTTGTGTAAAGAGCCAATCTCTGATACCAATCACTGTCTGTAAACAACCAATCTCTGACACCCGTCACTCTCTATCAATAAACTAATCTCTGACACCCATCACTCTCTCTGTATAGAACCCATCTCTGACACCCGTCACACTCTATAAATAAACTAATCTCTGACACCCATCACTCTCTCTGTATAGAACCAATCTCTGAAAACCCGTCACTCTGTACGAACCAATCTCTGTCACCTGTCACTCTCTATATGAACCAATCTCTGTCACTCATCATTCTCTGTAAAGAACCAATACCTGACACTCATCACTCGCTGTAAAGAACCAATCGCTGACACTGGTCACTCTCTGTGTAAAGAACCAATCTCTGACACCTGTCACTCTCTGTGTAAAGAACCAATCTCTGATACCCGTCACTCTCTGTGTAAAGAACCAATCGCTGACACCCGTCACTCTCTGTGTAAAGAACCAATCTCTGATACCCGTCACTCTCTGTGTAAAGAACCAATCGCTGACACTGGTCATTCCCAGTATAAAGAACCAATCTCTGTCACCCGTCACTCTCTGTATGAACCAATCTCTGTCACTCGTCAGTCTCAGTATGAACAAATTTCAGACACTGGTCACTCTCTCTTTAAAGAAACAAACACTGACACCCGGTACTCTCTGTGTAAAGAGCCAAATTCTCATACCAGTCACTCTCTGTGTAAAGAACCAATCGCTGACACTGGTCACTCTCTGTGTAAAGAACCAATCTCTGATACCCGTCACTCTCTGTGTATAGAACCAATCTCAGACACTCGCCACTCTTGTGTAAAGAGCCAATTTCTGACACCTGTCACTCACTGTATGAACCAATTTCTGACACTGGTCACTCTCTCTTTAAAGAAACAATCACTGACACCCGTCACTCTTGTGAAAAGAACCAATCTCTGATAACCGTCACACACTGTGTACAGAACCAATCTCTGATACCCGTCACTCTCTGTGAAAAGAACCAATCGCTGACACTGGTCACTCCCTGTAAAAAGAACCAACCTCTGACCCCCGTCACTCTCTGTGTATAGAACAAATCTCAGACACTCGCCACTCTTATGTAAAGACCCAATCTCTGATACCCGTCACTCTCTATAAATAAACCAATCTCTGACACCCATCACTCTCTGTGTAAAGAACCAATCTCTGACACCAGTCGCTCTCTATAAAGGGCCAAACTCTGACACCCATCACTCTCTCCGTATAGAACCAATCTCTGAAAACCCGTCACTCTCTGTATGAACCAATCTCTGTCACCTGTCACTCTCTATATGAACCAATCTCTGTCACTCATCATTCTCTGTAAAGAACCAATACCTGACACTCGTCACTCGCTGTAAAGAACCAATCTCTGACACTGGTCACTCTCTCTTTAAAGAAACAATCACTGACACCTGTCACTCTTGTGTAAAGAACCAATCTCTGATACCCGTCACTCTCTGTGTAAAGATCCAAACTCTGACACTGGTTATTCATTATATACAGAACCAATCTCGGATACCCGTCACTCCCTATAAAGACCAATCTCTGATACCAGTCACTCTCTGTATAAGGAACCAATCGCTGACACTGGTCATTCCCTGTATAAAGAACCAATCTCTGTCACTCGTCACTTTCTGTATGAACCAATTTCTGACACTGGTAACTCTCTCATTAAAGAAACAATCACTGACACCCGTCACTCCTGTGTAAAGAACTAATCTCTGACCCCCGTCACTCTCTGTGTAAAGAACCAATCACTAACACCCTGTACTCGCTGTGTAAAGAGCCAATCTCTGACACCAGTCACTCTCTGTGTAAAGAACCAATCTCTGACACCCGTCACTCTCTGTGTAAAGAACCAATCACTGACACTCGTCACTCTTGTGTAAAGAACCAATCCCTGACACCCGTCACTCTCTGTGTAAAGAACCAATCGCTGACACTGGTCATTCCCAGTATAAAGAACCAATCTCTGTCACCCGTCACTCTCTGTGTAAAGAACCAATCTCTGATACCCGTCACTCTCTGTGTAAAGAACCAATCGCTGACACTGGTCATTCCCAGTATAAAGAACCAATCTCTGTCACCCGTCACTCTCTGTATGAACCAATCTCTGTCACTCGTCACTCACTGTATGAACAAATTTCAGACACTGGTCACTCTCTCTTTAAAGAAACAATCACTGACACCCTATACTCTCTGTGTAAAGAGCCAAATTCTCATACCAGTCACTCTCTGTGTAAAGAACCAATCGCTGACACCCGTCACTCTCTGTGTAAAGAACCAATCTCTAATACCCGTCACTCTCTGTGTAAAGAACCAATCGCTGACACTGGTCACTCTCTGTGTAAAGAACCAATCTCTGATACCAGTCAGTCTCTGTGTAAAGAACCAATCTCTGATACCAGTCAGTCACTGTGTAAAGAACCAATCTCTCATACCAGTCACTCTCTGTGTAAAGAACCAATCGCTGACACCCGTCACTCTCTGTGTAAAGAACCAATCTCTAATACCCGTCACTCTCTGTGTAAAGAACCAATCGCTGACACTGGTCACTCTCTGTGTAAAGAACCAATCTCTGATACCAGTCAGTCTCTGTGTAAAGAACCAATCTCTGACACCCGTCACTCTCTGTGTAAAGAACCAATCTCTGACACCCGTCACTCTCTGTGTAAAGAACCAATCTCTGATACCCGTCACTCTCTGTGTAAAGAACCAATCTCTGAACACCCATCACTCTCTGTATGAACCAATCTCTGTCAGCCGTCACTCTCTATATGAACCAATCTCTGTCACTCGTCACTCTCTGTATGAACCAATTTCTGACACTGGTAACTCTCTCATTAACGAAACAATCACTGACACTCGTCACTCTTGCGTAAAGAACTAATCTCTGACTCCCGTCACTCTCAGTGTAAAGAACCAATCACTGACACTCTTTACTCTCTGTGTAAAGAACCAATCTCTGACACCTGTCACTCTCTGTGTAAAGAACCAATCTCAGACACCCGTCACTCTCTGTATAAAGAACCAATCTCTGACACCCGTAACTCTCTGTGTAAAGAACCAACCTCTAATACCCGTCACTCTCTGTGTAAAGAACCAATCGCTGACACTGGTCATTCCCAGTATAAAGAACCAATCTCTGTCACCCGTCACTCTCTGTATGAACCAATCTCTGTCACTCGTCAGTCTCAGTATGAACAAATTTCAGACACTGGTCACTCTCTCTTTAAAGAAACAAACACTGACACCCGGTACTCTCTGTGTAAAGAGCCAAATTCTCATACCAGTCACTCTCTGTGTAAAGAACCAATCGCTGACACTGGTCACTCTCTGTGTAAAGAACCAATCTCTGATACCCGTCACTCTCTGTGTATAGAACCAATCTCAGACACTCGCCACTCTTGTGTAAAGAGCCAATTTCTGACACCTGTCACTCTCTATAAATAAAACAATCTCTGACACTCGTCACTCTCTGTGTAAAGAACCAATCTCTGACACTCGTCACTCTCTGTATGAACCAATTTCTGACACTGGTCACTCTCTCTTTAAAGAAACAATCACTGACACCCGTCACTCTTGTGAAAAGAACCAATCTCTGATAACCGTCACACACTGTGTACAGAACCAATCTCTGATACCCGTCACTCTCTGTGAAAAGAACCAATCGCTGACACTGGTCACTCCCTGTAAAAAGAACCAACCTCTGACCCCCGTCACTCTCTGTGTATAGAACAAATCTCAGACACTCGCCACTCTTATGTAAAGACCCAATCTCTGATACCCGTCACTCTCTATAAATAAACCAATCTCTGACACCCATCACTCTCTGTGTAAAGAACCAATCTCTGACACCAGTCGCTCTCTATAAAGGGCCAAACTCTGATACCCATCACTCTCTCCGTATAGAACCAATCTCTGAAAACCCGTCACTCTCTGTATGAACCAATCTCTGTCACCTGTCACTCTCTATATGAACCAATCTCTGTCACTCATCATTCTCTGTAAAGAACCAATACCTGACACTCGTCACTCGCTGTAAAGAACCAATCTCTGACACTGGTCACTCTCTCTTTAAAGAAACAATCACTGACACCTGTCACTCTTGTGTAAAGAACCAATCTCTGATACCCGTCACTCTCTGTGTAAAGATCCAAACTCTGACACTGGTTATTCATTATATACAGAACCAATCTCGGATACCCGTCACTCCCTATAAAGACCAATCTCTGATACCAGTCACTCTCTGTATAAGGAACCAATCGCTGACACTGGTCATTCCCTGTATAAAGAACCAATCTCTGTCACTCGTCACTTTCTGTATGAACCAATTTCTGACACTGGTAACTCTCTCATTAAAGAAACAATCACTGACACCCGTCACTCCTGTGTAAAGAACTAATCTCTGACCCCCGTCACTCTCAGTGTAAAGAACCAATCACTGACACCCGGTACTCGCTGTGTAAAGAGCCAATCTCTGACACTGGTCACTCTCTGTGTAAAGAACCAATCGCTGACACTGGTCACTCTCTGTGTAAAGAACCAATCTCTGATACCCGTCACTCTCTGTGTATAGAACCAATCTCTGACACTCGTCACTCTCTGTGTAAAGAACCAAACTCTGACACTGGTTATTCATTATATACAGAACCAATCTCGGATACCCGTCACTCTCTATGAAGACCAATCTCTGATACCAGTCACTCTCTGTGTAAAGAACCAATCGCTGACACTGGTCATTCCCTGAATAAAGAACCAATCTCTGTCACTCGTCACTCTCTGTATGAACCAATTTCTGACACTGGTAACTCTCTCATTAAAGAAACAATCACTGACACTCGTCACTCTTGTGTAAAGAACCAATCCCTGACACCCGTCACTCTCTGTGTAAAGAACCAATCTCTGACACCAGTCACTCTCTGTAAAAAGAACCAATCTCTGTCACCCGTCACTCTCTGTATGAACCAATTTCTGACACTGGTCACTCTCTCTTTAAAGAAACAATCACTGACACCCGTCACTCCTGTGTAAAGAACCAATCTCTGATACCCGTCACTCTCTGTGTAAAGAACCAATCTCTGTCACCCGTCACTCTCTGTATCAACCAATCTCTGTCACTCGACACTCTCAGTATGAACCAATTTCTGACACTGGTCACTCTCTGTGTAAAGAACCAATCGCTGACACTGGTCACTCTCTGTGTAAAGAACCAATCTCTGACACCCGTCACTCTCTGTGTAAAGAACCAATCGCTGACACTGGTCATTCCCAGTATAAAGAACCAATCTCTGTCACCCGTCACTCTCTGTATGAACCAATCTCTGTCACTCGTCACTCTCTGTATGAACAAATTTCAGACACTGGTCACTCTCTCTTTAAAGAAACAATCACTGACACCCTATACTCTCTGTGTAAAGAGCCAAATTCTCATACCAGTCACTCTCTGTGTAAAGAACCAATCGCTGACACCCGTCACTCTCTGTGTAAAGAACCAATCTCTAATACCCGTCACTCTCTGTGTAAAGAACCAATCGCTGACACTGGTCACTCTCTGTGTAAAGAACCAATCTCTGATACCAGTCAGTCTCTGTGTAAAGAACCAATCTCTGATACCAGTCAGTCACTGTGTAAAGAACCAATCTCTCATACCAGTCACTCTCTGTGTAAAGAACCAATCGCTGACACCCGTCACTCTCTGTGTAAAGAACCAATCTCTAATACCCGTCACTCTCTGTGTAAAGAACCAATCGCTGACACTGGTCACTCTCTGTGTAAAGAACCAATCTCTGATACCCATCACTCTCTGTAAACAACCAATCTCTGACACCGGTCACACTCTATAAATAAACTAATCTCTGACACCCATCACTCTCTTTGTATAGAACCAATCTCTGAAAACCCGTCACTCTCTGTATGAACCAATCTCTGTCACCTGTCACACTCTATATGAACCAATCTCTGTCACTCATCATTCTCTGTAAAGAACCAATACCTGACACTCGTCACCCGCTGTAAAGAACCAATCTCTGACACTGGTCACTCTCTCTTTAAAGAAACAATCACTGACACCTGTCACTCTTGTGTAAAGAACCAATCTCTGATACCCGTCACTCTCTGTGTAAAGAACCAAACTCTGACACTGGTTATTCATTATATACAGAACCAATCTCGGATACCCGTCACTCTCTATAAAGACCAATCTCTGATACCAGTCACTCTCTGTGTAAAGAACCAATCGCTGACACTGGTCATTCCCTGTATAAAGAACCAATCTCTGTCACTCGTCACTCTCTGTATGAACCAATTTCTGACACTGGTAACTCTCTCATTAAAGAAACAATCACTGACACTCGTCACTCTTCTGTAAAGAACTAATCTCTGACCCCCGTCACTCTCAGTGTAAAGAACCAATCACTGACACTCTTTACTCTCTGTGTAAAGAACCAATCTCAGACACCCGTCACTCTCTGTGTAAAGAACCAACCTCTGACCCCCGTCACTCTCTGTGTAAAGACCAATCTCTAAAACACCCTTCACTCTCTCTGTAAAAAACCAATCTCTTACACCCGTCACACACTGTGTACAGAACCAATCTCTGATACCCGTCACTCTCTGTGAAAAGAACCAATCGCTGACACTGGTCACTCCCTGTAAAAAGAACCAACCTCTGACCCCCGTCACTCTCTGTGTATAGAACAAATCTCAGACACTCGCCACTCTTATGTAAAGACCCAATCTCTGATACCCGTCACTCTCTATAAATAAATCAATCTCTGACACCCATCACTCTCTGTGTAAAGAACCAATCTCTGACACCAGTCGCTCTCTATAAAGGGCCAAACTCTGACACCCATCACTCTCTCCGTATAGAACCAATCTCTGAAAACCCGTCACTCTCTGTATGAACCAATCTCTGTCACCTGTCACTCTCTATATGAACCAATCTCTGTCACTCATCATTCACTGTAAAGAACCAATACCTGACACTCGTCACTCGCTGTAAAGAACCAATCTCTGACACTGGTCACTCTCTCTTTAAAGAAACAATCACTGACACCTGTCACTCTTCTGTAAAGAACCAATCTCTGATACCCGTCACTCTCTGTGTAAAGAACCAAACTCTGACACTGGTTACTCATTATATACAGAACCAATCTCGGATACCCGTCACTCCCTATGAAGACCAATCTCTGATACCAGTCACTCTCTGTATAAGGAACCAATCGCTGACACTGGTCAGTCCCTGTATAAAGAACCAATCTCTGTCACTCGTCACTCTCTGTATGAACCAATTTCTGACACTGGTAACTCTCTCATTAAAGAAACAATCACTGACACCCGTCACTCCTGTGTAAAGAACTAATCTCTGACCCCCGTCACTCTCAGTGTAAAGAACCAATCTCTGATACCCGTCACTCTCTGTGTAAAGAACCAAACTCTGACACTGGTCATTCCCTGTATAAAGAACCAATCTCTGTCACTCGTCACTCTCTGTATGAACCAATTTCTGACACTGGTAACTCTCTCATTAAAGAAACAATCACTGACACCCGTCACTCTCTGTGTAAAGAGCCAAACTCTCATACCAGTCACTTTCTGTGTAAAGAACCAATCGCTGACACTGGTCACTCTCTGTGTAAAGAACCAATCTCTGATACCCGTCACTCTCTGTGTATAGAACCAATCTCAGACACTCGCCACTCTTGTGTAAAGAGCCAATTTCTGACACCTGTCACTCTCTATAAATAAAACAATCCCTGACACTCGTCACTCTCTGTGTAAAGAACCAAACTCTGACACTGGTTATTCATTATATACAGAACCAATCTCGGATACCCGTCACTCTCTATGAAGACCAATCTCTGATACCAGTCACTCTCTGTGTAAAGAACCAATCGCTGACACTGGTCATTCCCTGAATAAAGAACCAATCTCTGTCACTCGTCACTCTCTGTATGAACCAATTTCTGACACTGGTAACTCTCGCATTAAAGAAACAATCACTGACACTCGTCACTCTTGTGTAAAGAACCAATCTCTGACACCTGTCGCTCTCTGTGTAAAGAACCAATCTCTGATACCCGTCACTCTCTGTGTAAAGAACCAATCGCTGACACTTGTCTGTATCAACCAATTTCTGACATCCATCACTCTCTGTAAAGAACCAATCCCTGCTACCGGTCACTCTCTATACAGAACCAAATCTGACACCCGTCACTCTCTGAGTAAATAACCAATCTCTGACACTCGTTACTCTCTGTGTAAAGAACCAATCTCTGATACCCATCACTCTCCAAATTTCTAACAGCCGTCACTCTCTGTAAAGAACAAATCTCTGACAGCCGTCACTCTCTGTGTAAAGAAACAATCTCTGACACCCGTTACTCTCTTTGTAAAAACCAATCTCTGACACCCGTCACTCTCTATAAAGTACCAATCTCTGACACCCGTCACTCTCTGTGTAAAGAACCAATCGCTGACACTGGTCATTCCCTGTATAAAGAACCAATCACTGTCACTCGTCACTCTCTGTATGAACCAATTTCTGACACTGGTCACTCTCTCTTTAAAGAAACAATCACTGACACCCGTCACTCTTGTGAAAAGAACCAATCTCTGATAACCGTCACACACTGTGTACAGAACCAATCTCTGATACCCGTCACTCTCTGTGAAAAGAACCAATCGCTGACACTGGTCACTCCCTGTAAAAAGAACCAACCTCTGACCCCCGTCACTCTCTGTGTATAGAACAAATCTCAGACACTCGCCACTCTTATGTAAAGAGCCAATCTCTGATACCCGTCACTCTCTGTGTAAAGAACCAATCTCTGATACCCGTCACACTCTGTGTAAAGAACCAATCTCTGATACCCGTCACACTCTGTGTAAAGAACCAATCGCTGATACCAGTCAGTCTCTGTGTAAAGAACCAATCTCTGACACCCGTCACTCTCTGTGTAAAGAACCAATCTCTGACACCCGTCACTCTCTGTGTAAAGAACCAATCTCTGATACCCGTCACTCTCTGTGTAAAGAACCAATCGCTGACACTGGTCATTCCCAGTATAAAGAACCAATCTCTGACACCAGTCGCTCTCTATAAAGGGCCAAACTCTGACACCCATCACTCTCTCCGTATAGAACCAATCTCTGAACACCCATCACTCTCTGTATGAACCAATCTCTGTCACCCGTCACTCTCTATATGAACCAATCTCTGTCACTCGTCACTCTCTGTATGAACCAATTTCTGACACTGGTAACTCTCTCATTAACGAAACAATCACTGACACTCGTCACTCTTGCGTAAAGAACTAATCTCTGACTCCCGTCACTCTCAGTGTAAAGAACCAATCACTGACACTCTTTACTCTCTGTGTAAAGAACCAATCTCTGACACCTGTCACTCTCTGTGTAAAGAACCAATCTCAGACACCCGTCACTCTCTGTGTAAAGAACCAATCTCTGACACCCGTAACTCTCTGTGTAAAGAACCAACCTCTAATACCCGTCACTCTCTGTGTAAAGAACCAATCACTGACACTGGTCATTCCCTGAATAAAGAACCAAACTCTGACCCCCGTCACTCTCTGTGTATAGAACCAATCTCAGACACTCGCCAATCTTGTGTAAAGAGCCAATCTCTGATACCAATCACTGTCTGTAAACAACCAATCTCTGACACCCGTCACTCTCTATCAATAAACTAATCTCTGACACCCATCACTCTCTCTGTATAGAACCCATCTCTGACACCCGTCACACTCTATAAATAAACTAATCTCTGACACCCATCACTCTCTCTGTATAGAACCAATCTCTGAAAACCCGTCACTCTGTACGAACCAATCTCTGTCACCTGTCACTCTCTATATGAACCAATCTCTGTCACTCATCATTCTCTGTAAAGAACCAATACCTGACACTCATCACTCGCTGTAAAGAACCAATCGCTGACACTGGTCACTCTCTGTGTAAAGAACCAATCTCTGACACCTGTCACTCTCTGTGTAAAGAAACAATCTCTGATACCCGTCACTCTCTGTGTAAAGAACCAATCGCTGACACCCGTCACTCTCTGTGTAAAGAACCAATCTCTGATACCCGTCACTCTCTGTGTAAAGAACCAATCGCTGACACTGGTCATTCCCAGTATAAAGAACCAATCTCTGTCACCCGTCACTCTCTGTATGAACCAATCTCTGTCACTCGTCAGTCTCAGTATGAACAAATTTCAGACACTGGTCACTCTCTCTTTAAAGAAACAAACACTGACACCCGGTACTCTCTGTGTAAAGAGCCAAATTCTCATACCAGTCACTCTCTGTGTAAAGAACCAATCGCTGACACTGGTCACTCTCTGTGTAAAGAACCAATCTCTGACACTCGTCACTCTCTGTATGAACCAATTTCTGACACTGGTCACTCTCTCTTTAAAGAAACAATCACTGACACCCGTCACTCTTGTGAAAAGAACCAATCTCTGATAACCGTCACACACTGTGTACAGAACCAATCTCTGATACCCGTCACTCTCTGTGAAAAGAACCAATCGCTGACACTGGTCACTCCCTGTAAAAAGAACCAACCTCTGACCCCCGTCACTCTCTGTGTATAGAACAAATCTCAGACACTCGCCACTCTTATGTAAAGACCCAATCTCTGATACCCGTCACTCTCTATAAATAAACCAATCTCTGACACCCATCACTCTCTGTGTAAAGAACCAATCTCTGACACCAGTCGCTCTCTATAAAGGGCCAAACTCTGACACCCATCACTCTCTCCGTATAGAACCAATCTCTGAAAACCCGTCACTCTCTGTATGAACCAATCTCTGTCACCTGTCACTCTCTATATGAACCAATCTCTGTCACTCATCATTCTCTGTAAAGAACCAATACCTGACACTCGTCACTCGCTGTAAAGAACCAATCTCTGACACTGGTCACTCTCTCTTTAAAGAAACAATCACTGACACCTGTCACTCTTGTGTAAAGAACCAATCTCTGATACCCGTCACTCTCTGTGTAAAGATCCAAACTCTGACACTGGTTATTCATTATATACAGAACCAATCTCGGATACCCGTCACTCCCTATAAAGACCAATCTCTGATACCAGTCACTCTCTGTATAAGGAACCAATTGCTGACACTGGTCATTCCCTGTATAAAGAACCAATCTCTGTCACTCGTCACTCTCTGTATGAACCAATTTCTGACACTGGTAACTCTCTCATTAAAGAAACAATCACTGACACCCGTCACTCCTGTGTAAAGAACTAATCTCTGACCCCCGTCACTCTCAGTGTAAAGAACCAATCACTGACACCCGGTACTCGCTGTGTAAAGAACCAATCTCTGATACCCGTCACTCTCTGTGTATAGAACCAATCTCTGACACTCGTCACTCTCTGTGTAAAGAACCAAACTCTGACACTGGTTATTCATTATATACAGAACCAATCTCGGATACCCGTCACTCTCTATGAAGACCAATCTCTGATACCAGTCACTCTCTGTGTAAAGAACCAATCGCTGACACTGGTCATTCCCTGAATAAAGAACCAATCTCTGTCACTCGTCACTCTCTGTATGAACCAATTTCTGACACTGGTAACTCTCTCATTAAAGAAACAATCACTGACACTCGTCACTCTTGTGTAAAGAACCAATCCCTGACACCCGTCACTCTCTGTGTAAAGAACCAATCTCTGACACCAGTCACTCTCTGTAAAAAGAACCAATCTCTGTCACCCGTCACTCTCTGTATGAACCAATTTCTGACACTGGTCACTCTCTCTTTAAAGAAACAATCACTGACACCCGTCACTCCTGTGTAAAGAACCAATCTCTGATACCCGTCACTCTCTGTGTAAAGAACCAATCTCTGTCACCCGTCACTCTCTGTATCAACCAATCTCTGTCACTCGACACTCTCAGTATGAACCAAATTCTGACACTGGTCACTCTCTGTGTAAAGAACCAATCGCTGACACTGGTCACTCTCTGTGTAAAGAACCAATCTCTGACACCCGTCACTCTCTGTGTAAAGAACCAATCTCTGATACCCGTCACTCTCTGTGTAAAGAACCAATCGCTGACACTGGTCATTCCCAGTATAAAGAACCAATCTCTGTCACCCGTCACTCTCTGTATGAACCAATCTCTGTCACTCGTCACTCTCTGTATGAACAAATTTCAGACACTGGTCACTCTCTCTTTAAAGAAACAATCACTGACACCCTATACTCTCTGTGTAAAGAGCCAAATTCTCATACCAGTCACTCTCTGTGTAAAGAACCAATCGCTGACACCCGTCACTCTCTGTGTAAAGAACCAATCTCTAATACCCGTCACTCTCTGTGTAAAGAACCAATCGCTGACACTGGTCACTCTCTGTGTAAAGAACCAATCTCTGATACCAGTCAGTCTCTGTGTAAAGAACCAATCTCTGATACCAGTCAGTCACTGTGTAAAGAACCAATCTCTCATACCAGTCACTCTCTGTGTAAAGAACCAATCGCTGACACCCGTCACTCTCTGTGTAAAGAACCAATCTCTAATACCCGTCACTCTCTGTGTAAAGAACCAATCGCTGACACTGGTCACTCTCTGTGTAAAGAACCAATCTCTGATACCAGTCAGTCTCTGTGTAAAGAACCAATCTCTGACACCCGTCACTCTCTGTGTAAAGACCCAATCTCTGATACCCGTCACTCTCTATAAATAAACCAATCTCTGACACCCATCACTCTGTGTGTAAAGAACCAATCTCTGACACCAGTCGCTCTCTATAAAGGGCCAAACTCTGACACCCATCACTCTCTCCGTATAGAACCAATCTCTGACACCCGTCACTCTCTGTGTAAAGAACCAATCTCTGACACCCGTCACTCTCTGTGTAAAGAACCAATCTCTGATACCCGTCACTCTCTGTGTAAAGAACCAATCGCTGACACTGGTCATTCCCAGTATAAAGAACCAATCTCTGACACCAGTCGCTCTCTATAAAGGGCCAAACTCTGACACCCATCACTCTCTCCGTATAGAACCAATCTCTGAACACCCATCACTCTCTGTATGAACCAATCTCTGTCACCCGTCACTCTCTATATGAACCAATCTCTGTCACTCGTCACTCTCTGTATGAACCAATTTCTGACACTGGTAACTCTCTCATTAACGAAACAATCACTGACACTCGTCACTCTTGCGTAAAGAACTAATCTCTGACTCCCGTCACTCTCAGTGTAAAGAACCAATCACTGACACTCTTTACTCTCTGTGTAAAGAACCAATCTCTGACACCTGTCACTCTCTGTGTAAAGAACCAATCTCAGACACCCGTCACTCTCTGTATAAAGAACCAATCTCTGACACCCGTAACTCTCTGTGTAAAGAACCAACCTCTAATACCCGTCACTCTCTGTGTAAAGAACCAATCACTGACACTGGTCATTCCCTGAATAAAGAACCAAACTCTGACCCCCGTCACTCTCTGTGTATAGAACCAATCTCAGACACTCGCCAATCTTGTGTAAAGAGCCAATCTCTGATACCAATCACTGTCTGTAAACAACCAATCTCTGACACCCGTCACTCTCTATCAATAAACTAATCTCTGACACCCATCACTCTCTCTGTATAGAACCCATCTCTGACACCCGTCACACTCTATAAATAAACTAATCTCTGACACCCATCACTCTCTCTGTATAGAACCAATCTCTGAAAACCCGTCACTCTGTACGAACCAATCTCTGTCACCTGTCACTCTCTATATGAACCAATCTCTGTCACTCATCATTCTCTGTAAAGAACCAATACCTGACACTCATCACTCGCTGTAAAGAACCAATCGCTGACACTGGTCACTCTCTGTGTAAAGAACCAATCTCTGACACCTGTCACTCTCTGTGTAAAGAACCAATCTCTGATACCCGTCACTCTCTGTGTAAAGAACCAATCGCTGACACCCGTCACTCTCTGTGTAAAGAACCAATCTCTGATACCCGTCACTCTCTGTGTAAAGAACCAATCGCTGACACTGGTCATTCCCAGTATAAAGAACCAATCTCTGTCACCCGTCACTCTCTGTATGAACCAATCTCTGTCACTCGTCAGTCTCAGTATGAACAAATTTCAGACACTGGTCACTCTCTCTTTAAAGAAACAAACACTGACACCCGGTACTCTCTGTGTAAAGAGCCAAATTCTCATACCAGTCACTCTCTGTGTAAAGAACCAATCGCTGACACTGGTCACTCTCTGTGTAAAGAACCAATCTCTGATACCCGTCACTCTCTGTGTATAGAACCAATCTCAGACACTCGCCACTCTTGTGTAAAGAGCCAATTTCTGACACCAGTCACTCTCTATAAATAAAACAATCTCTGACACTCGTCACTCTCTGTGTAAAGAACCAATCTCTGACACTCGTCACTCTCTGTATGAACCAATTTCTGACACTGGTCACTCTCTCTTTAAAGAAACAATCACTGACACCCGTCACTCTTGTGAAAAGAACCAATCTCTGATAACCGTCACACACTGTGTACAGAACCAATCTCTGATACCCGTCACTCTCTGTGAAAAGAACCAATCGCTGACACTGGTCACTCCCTGTAAAAAGAACCAACCTCTGACCCCCGTCACTCTCTGTGTATAGAACAAATCTCAGACACTCGCCACTCTTATGTAAAGACCCAATCTCTGATACCCGTCACTCTCTATAAATAAACCAATATCTGACACCCATCACTCTCTGTAAAGAACCAATACCTGACACTCGTCACTCGCTGTAAAGAACCAATCTCTGACACTGGTCACTCTCTCTTTAAAGAAACAATCACTGACACCTGTCACTCTTGTGTAAATAACCAATCTCTGATACCCGTCACTCTCTGTGTAAAGAACCAATCGCTGACACCCGTCACTCTCTGTGTAAAGAACCAATCTCAGACACCCGTCACTCTCTGTGTAAAGAACCAAACTCTGACACTGGTCATTCCCTGTATAAAGAACCAATCTCTGTCACTCGTCACTCTCTGTATGAACCAATTTCTGACACTGGTAACTCTCTCATTAAAGAAACAATCACTGACACCCGTCACTCTCTGTGTAAAGAGCCAAACTCTCATACCAGTCACTTTCTGTGTAAAGAACCAATCGCTGACACTGGTCACTCTCTGTGTAAAGAACCAATCTCTGATACCCGTCACTCTCTGTGTATAGAACCAATCTCAGACACTCGCCACTCTTGTGTAAAGAGCCAATTTCTGACACCTGTCACTCTCTATAAATAAAACAATCCCTGACACTCGTCACTCTCTGTGTAAAGAACCAAACTCTGACACTGGTTATTCATTATATACAGAACCAATCTCGGATACCCGTCACTCTCTATGAAGACCAATCTCTGATACCAGTCACTCTCTGTGTAAAGAACCAATCGCTGACACTGGTCATTCCCTGAATAAAGAACCAATCTCTGTCACTCGTCACTCTCTGTATGAACCAATTTCTGACACTGGTAACTCTCTCATTAAAGAAACAATCACTGACACTCGTCGCTCTTGTGTAAAGAACCAATCCCTGACACCCGTCACTCTCTGTGTAAAGAACCAATCTCTGACACCAGTCACTCTCTGTGTAAAGACCAATCTCTAAAACACCCTTCACTCTCTGTGTAAAAAACCAATCTCTTACACCCGTCACTCTCTGTGTAAAAAACCAATCTCTGACACCCGTCACTCTCTGTGTAAAGGACCAATTGCTGACACTGGTCATTCCCTGAATAAAGAACCAACCTCTGACCCCCGTCACTCTCTGTGTAAAGAACCAATCGCTGACACTGGTCATTCCCTGAATAAAGAACCAACCTCTGACACCCGTCACTCTCTGTGTATAGAACCAATCTCAGACACTAGCCAATCTTGTGTAAAGAGCCAATCTCTGATACCCATCACTCTCTGTAAACAACCAATCTCTGACACCCGTCACACTCTAGAAATAAACTAATCTCTGACACCCATCACTCTCTCTGTATAGAACCAATCTCTGAAAACCCGTCACTCTCTGTATGAACCAATCTCTGTCACTCATCATTCTCTGTAAAGAACCAATACCTGACACTCGTCACTCGCTGTAAAGAACCAATCTCTGACACTGGACACTCTCTCTTTAAAGAAACAATCACTGACACCTGTCACTCTTGTGCAAAGAACCAATCTCTGATACCCGTCACTCTCTGTATGAACCAATCTCTGTCACTTGTCTGTATCAACCAATTTCTGACATCCGTCACTCTCTGTAAATAAACCAATCTCTGACACTGGTTATTCATTATAAACAGAACCAATCTCTGATACCCGTCACTCTCTATAAAGAGCCAATCTCTGATACCAGTCACTCTCTGTGTAAAGAACCAATCGCTGACACTGGTCACTCCCTGTATAAAGAACCAACCTCTGACCCCCGTCACTCTCTGTGTATAGAACAAATCTCAGACACTCGCCACTCTTATGTAAAGAGCCAATCTCTGATATCCGTCACTCTCTGTGTAAAGAACCAATCTCTGATACCCGTCACACTCTGTGTAAAGAACCAATCTCTGATACCCGTCACTCTCTGTGAAAAGAACCAATCGCTGACACTGGTCATTCCCTGTATAAAGAACCAACCTCTGACCCCCGTCACTCTCTGTGTATAGAACAAATCTCAGACACTCGCCACTCTTATGTAAAGAGCCAATCTCTGATATCCGTCACTCTCTGTGTAAAGAACCAATCTCTGATACCCGTCACTCTCTGTGTATAGAACAAATCTCAGACACTCGCCACTCTTATGTAAAGAGCCAATCTCTGATATCCGTCACTCTCTGTGTAAAGAACCAATCTCTGATACCCGTCACACTCTGTGTAAAGAACCAATCTCTGATACCCGTCACTCTCTGTGAAAAGAACCAATCGCTGACACTGGTCACTCCCTGTAAAAAGAACCAACCTCTGACCCCCGTCACTCTCTGTGTATAGAACAAATCTCAGACACTCGCCACTCTTATGTAAAGACCCAATCTCTGATACCCGTCACTCTCTATAAATAAACCAATCTCTGACACCCATCACTCTCTGTGTAAAGAACCAATCTCTGACACCAGTCGCTCTCTATAAAGGGCCAAACTCTGACACCCATCACTCTCTCCGTATAGAACCAATCTCTGACACCAGTCGCTCTCTATAAAGGGCCAAACTCTGTCACTCATCATTCTCTGTAAAGAACCAATACCTGACACTCGTCACTCGCTGTAAAGAACCAATCTCTGACACTGGTCACTCTCTCTTTAAAAAAACAATCACTGACACCTGTCACTCTTGTGTAAAGAACCAATCTCTGATACCCGTCACTCTCTGTGTAAAGAACCAAACTCTGACACTGGTTATTCATTATATACAGAACCAATCTCGGATACCCGTCACTCCCTATAAAGACCAATCTCTGATACCAGTCACTCTCTGTATAAGGAACCAATCGCTGACACTGCTCATTCCCTGTATAAAGAACCAATCTCTGTCACTCGTCACTCTCTGTATGAACCAATTTCTGACACTGGTAACTCTCTCATTAAAGAAACAATCACTGACACCCGTCACTCCTGTGTAAAGAACTAATCTCTGACCCCCGTCACTCTCAGTGTAAAGAACCAATCACTGACACCCGTCACTCTCTGTGTAAAGAACCAATCACTGACACCCGTCACTCTCTGTGTAAAGAACCAATCACTGACACCCGGTACTCGCTGTGTAAAGAGCCAATCTCTGACACTGGTCACTCTCTGTGTAAAGAACCAATCGCTGACACTGGTCACTCTCTGTGTAAAGAACCAATCTCTGATACCCGTCACTCTCTGTGTATAGAACCAATCTCTGACACTCGTCACTCTCTGTGTAAAGAACCAAACTCTGACACTGGTTATTCATTATATACAGAACCAATCTCGGATACCCGTCACTCTCTATGAAGACCAATCTCTGATACCAGTCACTCTCTGTGTAAGGAACCAATCGCTGACACTGGTCATTCCCTGAATAAAGAACCAATCTCTGTCACTCGTCACTCTCTGTATGAACCAATTTCTGACACTGGTAACTCTCTCATTAAAGAAACAATCACTGACACTCGTCACTCTTGTGTAAAGAACCAATCCCTGACACCCGTCACTCTCTGTGTAAAGAACCAATCTCTGACACCAGTCACTCTCTGTAAAAAGAACCAATCTCTGTCACCCGTCACTCTCTGTATGAACCAATTTCTGACACTGGTCACTCTCTCTTTAAAGAAACAATCACTGACACCCGTCACTCCTGTGTAAAGAACCAATCTCTGATACCCGTCACACTCTGTGTAAAGAACCAATCTCTGATACCCGTCACTCTCTGTGTAAAGAACCAATCTCTGTCACCCGTCACTCTCTGTATCAACCAATCTCTGTCACTCGACACTCTCAGTATGAACCAATTTCTGACACTGGTCACTCTCTGTGTAAAGAACCAATCGCTGACACTGGTCACTCTCTGTGTAAAGAACCAATCTCTGACACCCGTCACTCTCTGTGTAAAGAACCAATCTCTGATACCCGTCACTCTCTGTGTAAAGAACCAATCGCTGACACTGGTCATTCCCAGTATAAAGAACCAATCTCTGTCACCCGTCACTCTCTGTATGAACCAATCTCTGTCACTCGTCACTCTCTGTATGAACAAATTTCAGACACTGGTCACTCTCTCTTTAAAGAAACAATCACTGACACCCTATACTCTCTGTGTAAAGAGCCAAATTCTCATGCCAGTCACTCTCTGTGTAAAGAACCAATCGCTGACACCCGTCACTCTCTGTGTAAAGAACCAATCTCTAATACCCGTCACTCTCTGTGTAAAGAACCAATTGCTGACACTGGTCACTCTCTGTGTAAAGAACCAATCTCTGATACCAGTCAGTCTCTGTGTAAAGAACCAATCTCTGATACCAGTCAGTCTCTGTGTAAAGAACCAATCTCTGACACCCGTCACTCTCTGTGTAAAGAACCAATCTCTGACACCCGTCACTCTCTGTGTAAAGAACCAATCTCTGATACCCGTCACTCTCTGTGTAAAGAACCAATCGCTGACACTGGTCATTCCCAGTATAAAGAACAAATCTCTGTCACCCGTCACTCTCTGTATGAACCAATCTCTGTCACTCGTCAGTCTCAGTATGAACAAATTTCAGACACTGGTCACTCTCTCTTTAAAGAAACAATCACTGACACCCGGTACTCTCTGTGTAAAGAACCAATCTCTGACACCCGTCACTCTCTGTGTAAAGAACCAATCTCTGATACCCGTCACTCTCTGTGTAAAGAACCAATCGCTGACACTGGTCATTCCCAGTATAAAGAACAAATCTCTGTCACCCGTCACTCTCTGTATGAACCAATCTCTGTCACTCGTCAGTCTCAGTATGAACAAATTTCAGACACTGGTCACTCTCTCTTTAAAGAAACAATCACTGACACCCGGTACTCTCTGTGTAAAGAGCCAAACTCTCATACCAGTCACTCTCTGTGTAAAGAACCAATCGCTGACACTGGTCACTCTCTGTGTAAAGAACCAATCTCTGACACCCGTCACTCTCTGTGTAAAGAACCAATCTCTGATACCCGTCACTCTCTGTGTAAAGAACCAATCGCTGACACTGGTCATTCCCAGTATAAAGAACCAATCTCTGTCACCCGTCACTCTCTGTATGAACCAATCTCTGTCACTCGTCACTCTCTGTATGAACAAATTTCAGACACTGGTCACTCTCTCTTTAAAGAAACAATCACTGACACCCTATACTCTCTGTGTAAAGAGCCAAATTCTCATGCCAGTCACTCTCTGTGTAAAGAACCAATCGCTGACACCCGTCACTCTCTGTGTAAAGAACCAATCTCTAATACCCGTCACTCTCTGTGTAAAGAACCAATTGCTGACACTGGTCACTCTCTGTGTAAAGAACCAATCTCTGATACCAGTCAGTCTCTGTGTAAAGAACCAATCTCTGATACCAGTCAGTCTCTGTGTAAAGAACCAATCTCTGACACCCGTCACTCTCTGTGTAAAGAACCAATCTCTGACACCCGTCACTCTCTGTGTAAAGAACCAATCTCTGATACCCGTCACTCTCTGTGTAAAGAACCAATCGCTGACACTGGTCATTCCCAGTATAAAGAACAAATCTCTGTCACCCGTCACTCTCTGTATGAACCAATCTCTGTCACTCGTCAGTCTCAGTATGAACAAATTTCAGACACTGGTCACTCTCTCTTTAAAGAAACAATCACTGACACCCGGTACTCTCTGTGTAAAGAACCAATCTCTGACACCCGTCACTCTCTGTGTAAAGAACCAATCTCTGATACCCGTCACTCTCTGTGTAAAGAACCAATCGCTGACACTGGTCATTCCCAGTATAAAGAACAAATCTCTGTCACCCGTCACTCTCTGTATGAACCAATCTCTGTCACTCGTCAGTCTCAGTATGAACAAATTTCAGACACTGGTCACTCTCTCTTTAAAGAAACAATCACTGACACCCGGTACTCTCTGTGTAAAGAGCCAAACTCTCATACCAGTCACTCTCTGTGTAAAGAACCAATCGCTGACACTGGTCACTCTCTGTGTAAAGAACCAATCTCTGATACCCGTCACTCTCTGTGTAAAGAACCAATCTCAGACACTCGCCACTCTTGTGTAAAGAGCCAATTTCTGACACCTGTCACTCTCTATAAATAAAACAATCTCTGACACTCGTCACTCTCTGTGTAAAGAGCCAAACTCTCATACCAGTCACTCTCTGTGTAAAGAACTAATCGCTGACACTGGTCACTCTCTGTGTAAAGAACCAATCTCTGATACCCGTCACTCTCTGTGTATAGAACCAATCTCAGACACTCGCCACTCTTGTGTAAAGAGCCAATTTCTGACACCCGTCACTCTCTGTAAAGAACCAATCCCTGACACCTGTCACTCTCTGTGTAAATAACCAATCTCTGACACTGGTTATTCATTATATACAGAACCAATCTCGGATACCCGTCACTCTCTATAAAGACCAATCTCTGATACCAGTCACTCTCTGTGTAAAGAACCAATTGCTGACACTGGTCATTCCCTGTATAAAGAACCAATCTCTGTCACTCGTCACTCTCTGTATGAACCAATTTCTGACACTGGTCACTCTCTCTTTAAAGAAACAATCACTGACACCCGTCACTCTCTGTGTAAAGAACCAATCTCTGATACCCGTCACACTCTGTGTAAAGAACCAATCTCTGATACCCGTCACACTCTGTGTAAAGAACCAATCGCTGACACTGGTCACTCCCTGTATAAAGAACCAACCTCTGACACCCGTCAATCTCTGTGTATAGAACAAATCTCAGACACTCGCCACTCTTATGTAAAGACCCAATCTCTGATACCCGTCACTCTCTATAAATAAACCAATCTCTGACACCCATCACTCTGTGTGTAAAGAACCAATCTCTGACACCAGTCGCTCTCTATAAAGGGCCAAACTCTGACACCCATCACTCTCTCCGTATAGAACCAATCTCTGACACCCGTCACTCTCTGTGTAAAGAACCAATCTCTGACACCCGTCACTCTCTGTGTAAAGAACCAATCTCTGATACCCGTCACTCTCTGTGTAAAGAACCAATCGCTGACACTGGTCATTCCCAGTATAAAGAACCAATCTCTGACACCAGTCGCTCTCTATAAAGGGCCAAACTCTGACACCCATCACTCTCTCCGTATAGAACCAATCTCTGAACACCCATCACTCTCTGTATGAACCAATCTCTGTCACCCGTCACTCTCTATATGAACCAATCTCTGTCACTCGTCACTCTCTGTATGAACCAATTTCTGACACTGGTAACTCTCTCATTAACGAAACAATCACTGACACTCGTCACTCTTGCGTAAAGAACTAATCTCTGACTCCCGTCACTCTCAGTGTAAAGAACCAATCACTGACACTCTTTACTCTCTGTGTAAAGAACCAATCTCTGACACCTGTCACTCTCTGTGTAAAGAACCAATCTCAGACACCCGTCACTCTCTGTGTAAAGAACCAATCTCTGACACCCGTAACTCTCTGTGTAAAGAACCAACCTCTAATACCCGTCACTCTCTGTGTAAAGAACCAATCACTGACACTGGTCATTCCCTGAATAAAGAACCAAACTCTGACCCCCGTCACTCTCTGTGTATAGAACCAATCTCAGACACCGCCAATCTTGTGTAAAGAGCCAATCTCTGATACCAATCACTGTCTGTAAACAACCAATCTCTGACACCCGTCACTCTCTATCAATAAACTAATCTCTGACACCCATCACTCTCTCTGTATAGAACCCATCTCTGACACCCGTCACACTCTATAAATTAACTAATCTCTGACACCCATCACTCTCTCTGTATAGAACCAATCTCTGAAAACCCGTCACTCTGTACGAACCAATCTCTGTCACCTGTCACTCTCTATATGAACCAATCTCTGTCACTCATCATTCTCTGTAAAGAACCAATACCTGACACTCATCACTCGCTGTAAAGAACCAATCGCTGACACTGGTCACTCTCTGTGTAAAGAACCAATCTCTGACACCTGTCACTCTCTGTGTAAAGAACCAATCTCTGATACCCGTCACTCTCTGTGTAAAGAACCAATCGCTGACACCCGTCACTCTCTGTGTAAAGAACCAATCTCTGATACCCGTCACTCTCTGTGTAAAGAACCAATCGCTGACACTGGTCATTCCCAGTATAAAGAACCAATCTCTGTCACCCGTCACTCTCTGTATGAACCAATCTCTGTCACTCGTCAGTCTCAGTATGAACAAATTTCAGACACTGGTCACTCTCTCTTTAAAGAAACAAACACTGACACCCGGTACTCTCTGTGTAAAGAGCCAAATTCTCATACCAGTCACTCTCTGTGTAAAGAACCAATCGCTGACACTGGTCACTCTCTGTGTAAAGAACCAATCTCTGACACTCGTCACTCTCTGTATGAACCAATTTCTGACACTGGTCACTCTCTCTTTAAAGAAACAATCACTGACACCCGTCACTCTTGTGAAAAGAACCAATCTCTGATAACCGTCACACACTGTGTACAGAACCAATCTCTGATACCCGTCACTCTCTGTGAAAAGAACCAATCGCTGACACTGGTCACTCCCTGTAAAAAGAACCAACCTCTGACCCCCGTCACTCTCTGTGTATAGAACACATCTCAGACACTCGCCACTCTTATGTAAAGACCCAATCTCTGATACCCGTCACTCTCTATAAATAAACCAATCTCTGACACCCATCACTCTCTGTGTAAAGAACCAATCTCTGACACCAGTCGCTCTCTATAAAGGGCCAAACTCTGACACCCATCACTCTCTCCGTATAGAACCAATCTCTGAAAACCCGTCACTCTCTGTATGAACCAATCTCTGTCACCTGTCACTCTCTATATGAACCAATCTCTGTCACTCATCATTCTCTGTAAAGAACCAATACCTGACACTCGTCACTCGCTGTAAAGAACCAATCTCTGACACTGGTCACTCTCTCTTTAAAGAAACAATCACTGACACCTGTCACTCTTGTGTAAAGAACCAATCTCTGATACCCGTCACTCTCTGTGTAAAGATCCAAACTCTGACACTGGTTATTCATTATATACAGAACCAATCTCGGATACCCGTCACTCCCTATAAAGACCAATCTCTGATACCAGTCACTCTCTGTATAAGGAACCAATCGCTGACACTGGTCATTCCCTGTATAAAGAACCAATCTCTGTCACTCGTCACTCTCTGTATGAACCAATTTCTGACACTGGTAACTCTCTCATTAAAGAAACAATCACTGACACCCGTCACTCCTGTGTAAAGAACTAATCTCTGACCCCCATCACTCTCAGTGTAAAGAACCAA
Source organism: Hemitrygon akajei (assembly GCF_048418815.1). Taxonomy (NCBI): domain Eukaryota; kingdom Metazoa; phylum Chordata; class Chondrichthyes; order Myliobatiformes; family Dasyatidae; genus Hemitrygon; species Hemitrygon akajei. Next base: position 104,663,045 of record NC_133127.1, read on the forward strand.
TCACTGACACCCGGTACTCGCTGTGTAAAGAGCCAATCTCTGACACTGGTCACTCTCTGTGTAAAGAACCAATCTCTGACACCCGTCACTCTCTGTGTAAAGAACCAATCTCTGATACCCGTCACTCTCTGTGTATAGAACCAATCTCTGACACTCGTCACTCTCTGTGTAAAGAACCAAACTCTGACACTGGTTATTCATTATATACAGAACCAATCTCGGATACCCGTCACTCTCTATGAAGACCAATCTCTGATACCAGTCACTCTCTGTGTAAAGAACCAATCGCTGACACTGGTCATTCCCTGAATAAAGAACCAATCTCTGTCACTCGTCACTCTCTGTATGAACCAATTTCTGACACTGGTAACTCTCTCATTAAAGAAACAATCACTGACACTCGTCACTCTTGTGTAAAGAACCAATCCCTGACACCCGTCACTCTCTGTGTAAAGAACCAATCTCTGACACCAGTCACTCTCTGTAAAAAGAACCAATCTCTGTCACCCGTCACTCTCTGTATGAACCAATTTCTGACACTGGTCACTCTCTCTTTAAAGAAACAATCACTGACACCCGTCACTCCTGTGTAAAGAACCAATCTCTGATACCCGTCACTCTCTGTGTAAAGAACCAATCTCTGTCACCCGTCACTCTCTGTATCAACCAATCTCTGTCACTCGACACTCTCAGTATGAACCAATTTCTGACACTGGTCACTCTCTGTGTAAAGAACCAATCGCTGACACTGGTCACTCTCTGTGTAAAGAACCAATCTCTGACACCCGTCACTCTCTGTGTAAAGAACCAATCTCTGATACCCGTCACTCTCTGTGTAAAGAACCAATCGCTGACACTGGTCATTCCCAGTATAAAGAACCAATCTCTGTCACCCGTCACTCTCTGTATGAACCAATCTCTGTCACTCGTCACTCTCTGTATGAACAAATTTCAGACACTGGTCACTCTCTCTTTAAAGAAACAATCACTGACTCCCTATACTCTCTGTGTAAAGAGCCAAATTCTCATACCAGTCACTCTCTGTGTAAAGAACCAATCGCTGACACCCGTCACTCTCTGTGTAAAGAACCAATCTCTAATACCCGTCACTCTCTGTGTAAAGAACCAATCGCTGACACTGGTCACTCTCTGTGTAAAGAACCAATCTCTGATACCAGTCAGTCTCTGTGTAAAGAACCAATCTCTGATACCAGTCAGTCACTGTGTAAAGAACCAATCTCTCATACCAGTCACTCTCTGTGTAAAGAACCAATCGCTGACACCCGTCACTCTCTGTGTAAAGAACCAATCTCTAATACCCGTCACTCTCTGTGTAAAGAACCAATCGCTGACACTGGTCACTCTCTGTGTAAAGAACCAATCTCTGATACCAGTCAGTCTCTGTGTAAAGAACCAATCTCTGACACCCGTCACTCTCTGTGTAAAGAACCAATCTCTGACACCCGTCACTCTCTGTGTAAAGAACCAATCTCTGATACCCGTCACTCTCTGTGTAAAGAACCAATCGCTGACACTGGTCATTCCCAGTATAAAGAACCAATCTCTGACACCAGTCGCTCTCTATAAAGGGCCAAACTCTGACACCCATCACTCTCTCCGTATAGAACCAATCTCTGAACACCCATCACTCTCTGTATGAACCAATCTCTGTCACCCGTCACTCTCTATATGAACCAATCTCTGTCACTCGTCACTCTCTGTATGAACCAATTTCTGACACTGGTAACTCTCTCATTAACGAAACAATCACTGACACTCGTCACTCTTGCGTAAAGAACTAATCTCTGACTCCCGTCACTCTCAGTGTAAAGAACCAATCACTGACACTCTTTACTCTCTGTGTAAAGAACCAATCTCTGACACCTGTCACTCTCTGTGTAAAGAACCAATCTCAGACACCCGTCACTCTCTGTATAAAGAACCAATCTCTGACACCCGTAACTCTCTGTGTAAAGAACCATCCTCTAATACCCGTCACTCTCTGTGTAAAGAACCAATCACTGACACTGGTCATTCCCTGAATAAAGAACCAAACTCTGACCCCCGTCACTCTCTGTGTATAGAACCAATCTCAGACACTCGCCAATCTTGTGTAAAGAGCCAATCTCTGATACCAATCACTGTCTGTAAACAACCAATCTCTGACACCCGTCACTCTCTATCAATAAACTAATCTCTGACACCCATCACTCTCTCTGTATAGAACCCATCTCTGACACCCGTCACACTCTATAAATAAACTAATCTCTGACACCCATCACTCTCTCTGTATAGAACCAATCTCTGAAAACCCGTCACTCTGTACGAACCAATCTCTGTCACCTGTCACTCTCTATATGAACCAATCTCTGTCACTCATCATTCTCTGTAAAGAACCAATACCTGACACTCATCACTCGCTGTAAAGAACCAATCGCTGACACTGGTCACTCTCTGTGTAAAGAACCAATCTCTGACACCTGTCACTCTCTGTGTAAAGAACCAATCTCTGATACCCGTCACTCTCTGTGTAAAGAACCAATCGCTGACACCCGTCACTCTCTGTGTAAAGAACCAATCTCTGATACCCGTCACTCTCTGTGTAAAGAACCAATCGCTGACACTGGTCATTCCCAGTATAAAGAACCAATCTCTGTCACCCGTCACTCTCTGTATGAACCAATCTCTGTCACTCGTCAGTCTCAGTATGAACAAATTTCAGACACTGGTCACTCTCTCTTTAAAGAAACAAACACTGACACCCGGTACTCTCTGTGTAAAGAGCCAAATTCTCATACCAGTCACTCTCTGTGTAAAGAACCAATCGCTGACACTGGTCACTCTCTGTGTAAAGAACCAATCTCTGATACCCGTCACTCTCTGTGTATAGAACCAATCTCAGACACTCGCCACTCTTGTGTAAAGAGCCAATTTCTGTCACCAGTCACTCTCTATAAATAAAACAATCTCTGACACTCGTCACTCTCTGTGTAAAGAACCAATCTCTGACACTCGTCACTCTCTGTATGAACCAATTTCTGACACTGGTCACTCTCTCTTTAAAGAAACAATCACTGACACCCGTCACTCTTGTGAAAAGAACCAATCTCTGATAACCGTCACACACTGTGTACAGAACCAATCTCTGATACCCGTCACTCTCTGTGAAAAGAACCAATCGCTGACAATGGTCACTCCCTGTAAAAAGAACCAACCTCTGACCCCCGTCACTCTCTGTGTATAGAACAAATCTCAGACACTCGCCACTCTTATGTAAAGACCCAATCTCTGATACCCGTCACTCTCTATAAATAAACCAATATCTGACACCCATCACTCTCTGTAAAGAACCAATACCTGACACTCGTCACTCGCTGTAAAGAACCAATCTCTGACACTGGTCACTCTCTCTTTAAAGAAACAATCACTGACACCTGTCACTCTTGTGTAAATAACCAATCTCTGATACCCGTCACTCTCTGTGTAAAGAACCAATCGCTGACACCCGTCACTCTCTGTGTAAAGAACCAATCTCAGACACCCGTCACTCTCTGTGTAAAGAACCAAACTCTGACACTGGTCATTCCCTGTATAAAGAACCAATCTCTGTCACTCGTCACTCTCTGTATGAACCAATTTCTGACACTGGTAACTCTCTCATTAAAGAAACAATCACTGACACCCGTCACTCTCTGTGTAAAGAGCCAAACTCTCATACCAGTCACTTTCTGTGTAAAGAACCAATCTCTGATACCCGTCACTCACTGTGTATAGAACCAATCTCAGACACTCGCCACTCTTGTGTAAAGAGCCAATTTCTGACACCTGTCACTCTCTATAAATAAAACAATCCCTGACACTCGTCACTCTCTGTGTAAAGAACCAAACTCTGACACTGGTTATTCATTATATACAGAACCAATCTCGGATACCCGTCACTCTCTATGAAGACCAATCTCTGATACCAGTCACTCTCTGTGTAAAGAACCAATCGCTGACACTGGTCATTCCCTGAATAAAGAACCAATCTCTGTCACTCGTCACTCTCTGTATGAACCAATTTCTGACACTGGTAACTCTCTCATTAAAGAAACAATCACTGACACTCGTCGCTCTTGTGTAAAGAACCAATCCCTGACACCCGTCACTCTCTGTGTAAAGAACCAATCTCTGACACCAGTCACTCTCTGTGTAAAGACCAATCTCTAAAACACCCTTCACTCTCTGTGTAAAAAACCAATCTCTTACACCCGTCACTCTCTGTGTAAAAAACCAATCTCTGACACCCGTCACTCTCTGTGTAAAGGACCAATTGCTGACACTGGTCATTCCCTGAATAAAGAACCAACCTCTGACCCCCGTCACTCTCTGTGTAAAGAACCAATCGCTGACACTGGTCATTCCCTGAATAAAGAACCAACCTCTGACCCCCGTCACTCTCTGTGTATAGAACCAATCTCAGACACTAGCCAATCTTGTGTAAAGAGCCAATCTCTGATACCCATCACTCTCTGTAAACAACCAATCTCTGACACCCGTCACACTCTAGAAATAAACTAATCTCTGACACCCATCACTCTCTCTGTATAGAACCAATCTCTGAAAACCCGTCACTCTCTGTATGAACCAATCTCTGTCACTCATCATTCTCTGTAAAGAACCAATACCTGACACTCGTCACTCGCTGTAAAGAACCAATCTCTGACACTGGACACTCTCTCTTTAAAGAAACAATCACTGACACCTGTCACTCTTGTGCAAAGAACCAATCTCTGATACCCGTCACTCTCTGTATGAACCAATCTCTGTCACTTGTCTGTATCAACAAATTTCTGACATCCGTCACTCTCTGTAAATAAACCAATCTCTGACACTGGTTATTCATTATAAACAGAACCAATCTCTGATACCCGTCACTCTCTATAAAGAGCCAATCTCTGATACCAGTCACTCTCTGTGTAAAGAACCAATCGCTGACACTGGTCACTCCCTGTATAAAGAACCAACCTCTGACCCCCGTCACTCTCTGTGTATAGAACAAATCTCAGACACTCGCCACTCTTAAGTAAAGAGCCAATCTCTGATATCCGTCACTCTCTGTGTAAAGAACCAATCTCTGATACCCGTCACACTCTGTGTAAAGAACCAATCTCTGATACCCGTCACTCTCTGTGAAAAGAACCAATCGCTGACACTGGTCACTCCCTGTATAAAGAACCAACCTCTGACCCCCGTCACTCTCTGTGTATAGAACAAATCTCAGACACTCGCCACTCTTATGTAAAGAGCCAATCTCTGATATCCGTCACTCTCTGTGTAAAGAACCAATCTCTGATACCCGTCACTCTCTGTGTATAGAACAAATCTCAGACACTCGCCACTCTTATGTAAAGAGCCAATCTCTGATATCCGTCACTCTCTGTGTAAAGAACCAATCTCTGATACCCGTCACACTCTGTGTAAAGAACCAATCTCTGATACCCGTCACTCTCTGTGAAAAGAACCAATCGCTGACACTGGTCACTCCCTGTAAAAAGAACCAACCTCTGACCCCCGTCACTCTCTGTGTATAGAACAAATCTCAGACACTCGCCACTCTTATGTAAAGACCCAATCTCTGATACCCGTCACTCTCTATAAATAAACCAATCTCTGACACCCATCACTCTCTGTGTAAAGAACCAATCTCTGACACCAGTCGCTCTCTATAAAGGGCCAAACTCTGACACCCATCACTCTCTCCGTATAGAACCAATCTCTGAAAACCCGTCACTCTCTGTATGAACCAATCTCTGTCACCTGTCACTCTCTATATGAACCAATCTCTGTCACTCATCATTCTCTGTAAAGAACCAATACCTGACACTCGTCACTCGCTGTAAAGAACCAATCTCTGACACTGGTCACTCTCTCTTTAAAAAAACAATCACTAACACCTGTCACTCTTGTGTAAAGAACCAATCTCTGATACCCGTCACTCTTTGTGTAAAGAACCAAACTCTGACACTGGTTACTCATTATATACAGAACCAATCTCGGATACCCGTCACTCCCTATAAAGACCAATCTCTGATACCAGTCACTCTCTGTATAAGGAACCAATCGCTGACACTGCTCATTCCCTGTATAAAGAACCAATCTCTGTCACTCGTCACTCTCTGTATGAACCAATTTCTGACACTGGTAACTCTCTCATTAACGAAACAATCACTGACACCCGTCACTCCTGTGTAAAGAACTAATCTCTGACCCCCGTCACTCTCAGTGTAAAGAACCAATCACTGACACCCGGTACTCGCTGTGTAAAGAGCCAATCTCTGACACTGGTCACTCTCTGTGTAAAGAACCAATCGCTGACACTGGTCACTCTCTGTGTAAAGAACCAATCTCTGATACCCGTCACTCTCTGTGTATAGAACCAATCTCTGACACTCGTCACTCTCTGTGTAAAGAACCAAACTCTGACACTGGTTATTCATTATATACAGAACCAATCTCGGATACCCGTCACTCTCTATGAAGACCAATCTCTGATACCAGTCACTCTCTGTGTAAGGAACCAATCGCTGACACTGGTCATTCCCTGAATAAAGAACCAATCTCTGTCACTCGTCACTCTCTGTATGAACCAATTTCTGACACTGGTAACTCTCTCATTAAAGAAACAATCACTGACACTCGTCACTCTTGTGTAAAGAACCAATCCCTGACACCCGTCACTCTCTGTGTAAAGAACCAATCTCTGACACCAGTCACTCTCTGTAAAAAGAACCAATCTCTGTCACCCGTCACTCTCTGTATGAACCAATTTCTGACACTGGTCACTCTCTCTTTAAAGAAACAATCACTGACACCCGTCACTCCTGTGTAAAGAACCAATCTCTGATACCCGTCACACTCTGTGTAAAGAACCAATCTCTGATACCCGTCACTCTCTGAGTAAAGAACCAATCTCTGTCACCCGTCACTCTCTGTATCAACCAATCTCTGTCACTCGACACTCTCAGTATGAACCAATTTCTGACACTGGTCACTCTCTGTGTAAAGAACCAATCGCTGACACTGGTCACTCTCTGTGTAAAGAACCAATCTCTGACACCCGTCACTCTCTGTGTAAAGAACCAATCTCTGATACCCGTCACTCTCTGTGTAAAGAACCAATCGCTGACACTGGTCATTCCCAGTATAAAGAACCAATCTCTGTCACCCGTCACTCTCTGTATGAACCAATCTCTGTCACTCGTCACTCTCTGTATGAACAAATTTCAGACACTGGTCACTCTCTCTTTAAAGAAACAATCACTGACACCCTATATACTCTCTGTGTAAAGAGCCAAATTCTCATGCCAGTCACTCTCTGTGTAAAGAACCAATCGCTGACACCCGTCACTCTCTGTGTAAAGAACCAATCTCTAATACCCGTCACTCTCTGTGTAAAGAACCAATCGCTGACACTGGTCACTCTCTGTGTAAAGAACCAATCTCTGATACCAGTCAGTCTCTGTGTAAAGAACCAATCTCTGATACCAGTCAGTCTCTGTGTAAAGAACCAATCTCTGACACCCGTCACTCTCTGTGTAAAGAACCAATCTCTGACACCCGTCACTCTCTGTGTAAAGAACCAATCTCTGATACCCGTCACTCTCTGTGTAAAGAACCAATCGCTGACACTGGTCATTCCCAGTATAAAGAACAAATCTCTGTCACCCGTCACTCTCTGTATGAACCAATCTCTGTCACTCGTCAGTCTCAGTATGAACAAATTTCAGACACTGGTCACTCTCTCTTTAAAGAAACAATCACTGACACCCGGTACTCTCTGTGTAAAGAGCCAAACTCTCATACCAGTCACTCTCTGTGTAAAGAACCAATCGCTGACACTGGTCACTCTCTGTGTAAAGAACCAATCTCTGATACCCGTCACTCTCTGTGTAAAGAACCAATCTCAGACACTCGCCACTCTTGTGTAAAGAGCCAATTTCTGACACCTGTCACTCTCTATAAATAAAACAATCTCTGACACTCGTCACTCTCTGTGTAAAGAGCCAAACTCTCATACCAGTCACTCTCTGTGTAAAGAACTAATCGCTGACACTGGTCACTCTCTGTGTAAAGAACCAATCTCTGATACCCGTCACTCTCTGTGTATAGAACCAATCGCTGACACCCGTCACACTCTGTGTAAAGAACCAATCCCTGACACCTGTCACTCTCTGTGTAAATAACCAATCTCTGACACTGGTCATTCCCTGTATAAAGAACCAATCTCTGTCACTCGTCACTCTCTGTATGAACCAATTTCTGACACTGGTCACTCTCTCTTTAAAGAAACAATCACTGACACCCGTCACTCTCTGTGTAAAGAACCAATCTCTGATACCCGTCACACTCTGTGTAAAGAACCAATCGCTGACACTGGTCACTCCCTGTATAAAGAACCAACCTCTGACACCCGTCAATCTCTGTGTATAGAACAAATCTCAGACACTCGCCACTCTTATGTAAAGACCCAATCTCTGATACCCGTCACTCTCTATAAATAAACCAATCTCTGACACCCATCACTCTGTGTGTAAAGAACCAATCTCTGACACCAGTCGCTCTCTATAAAGGGCCAAACTCTGACACCCATCACTCTCTCCGTATAGAACCAATCTCTGAACACCCATCACTCTCTGTATGAACCTATCTCTGTCACCCGTCACTCTCTATATGAACCAATCTCTGTCACTCGTCACTCTCTGTATGAACCAATTTCTGACACTGGTAACTCTCTCATTAACGAAACAATCACTGACACTCGTCACTCTTGCGTAAAGAACTAATCTCTGACTCCCGTCACTCTCAGTGTAAAGAACCAATCACTGACACTCTTTACTGTCTGTGTAAAGAACCAATCTCTGACACCTGTCACTCTCTGTGTAAAGAACCAATCTCAGACACCCGTCACTCTCTGTGTAAAGAACCAATCTCTGACACCCGTAACTCTCTGTGTAAAGAACCAACCTCTAATACCCGTCACTCTCTGTGTAAAGAACCAATCACTGACACTGGTCATTCCCTGAATAAAGAACCAAACTCTGACCCCCGTCACTCTCTGTGTATAGAACCAATCTCAGACACTCGCCAATCTTGTGTAAAGAGCCAATCTCTGATACCAATCACTGTCTGTAAACAACCAATCTCTGACACCCGTCACTCTCTATAAATAAACTAATCTCTGACACCCATCACTCTCTCTGTATAGAACCCATCTCTGACACCCGTCACACTCTATAAATAAACTAATCGCTGACACCCATCACTCTCTCTGTATAGAACCAATCTCTGAAAACCCGTCACTCTGTACGAACCAATCTCTGTCACCTGTCACTCTCTATATGAACCAATCTCTGTCACTCATCATTCTCTGTAAAGAACCAATACCTGACACTCATCACGCGCTGTAAAGAACCAATCGCTGACACTGGTCACTCTCTGTGTAAAGAACCAATCTCTGACACCTGTCACTCTCTGTGTAAAGAACCAATCTCTGATACCCGTCACTCTCTGTGTAAAGAACCAATCGCTGACACCCGTCACTCTCTGTGTAAAGAACCAATCTCTGATACCCGTCACTCTCTGTGTAAAGAACCAATCGCTGACACTGGTCATTCCCAGTATAAAGAACCAATCTCTGTCACCCGTCACTCTCTGTATGAACCAATCTCTGTCACTCGTCAGTCTCAGTATGAACAAATTTCAGACACTGGTCACTCTCTCTTTAAAGAAACAATCACTGACACCCGGTACTCTCTGTGTAAAGAGCCAAATTCTCATACCAGTCACTCTCTGTGTAAAGAACCAATCGCTGACACTGGTCACTCTCTGTGTAAAGAACCAATCTCTGATACCCGTCACTCTCTGTGTATAGAACCAATCTCAGACACTCGCCACTCTTGTGTAAAGAGCCAATTTCTGACACCTGTCACTCTATAAATAAAACAATCTCTGACACTCGTCACTCTCTGTATGAACCAATTTCTGACACTGGTCACTCTCTCTTTAAAGAAACAATTACTGACACCCGTCACTCTTGTGAAAAGAACCAATCTCTGATAACCGTCACACACTGTGTACAGAACCAATCTCTGATACCCGTCACTCTCTGTGAAAAGAACCAATCGCTGACACTGGTCACTCCCTGTAAAAAGAACCAACCTCTGACCCCCGTCACTCTCTGTGTATAGAACAAATCTCAGACACTCGCCACTCTTATGTAAAGACCCAATCTCTGATACCAGTCACTCTCTATAAATAAACCAATCTCTGACACCCATCACTCTCTGTGTAAAGAACCAATCTCTGACACCAGTCGCTCTCTATAAAGGGCCAAACTCTGACACCCATCACTCTCTCCGTATAGAACCAATCTCTGAAAACCCGTCACTCTCTGTATGAACCAATCTCTGTCACCTGTCACTCTCTATATGAACCAATCTCTGTCACTCATCATTCTCTGTAAAGAACCAATACCTGACACTCGTCACTCGCTGTAAAGAACCAATCTCTGACACTGGTCACTCTCTCTTTAAAGAAACAATCACTGACACCTGTCACTCTTCTGTAAAGAACCAATCTCTGATACCCGTCACTCTCTGTGTAAAGAACCAAACTCTGACACTGGTTATTCATTATATACAGAACCAATCTCGGATACCCGTCACTCCCTATAAAGACCAATCTCTGATACCAGTCACTCTCTGTATAAGGAACCAATCGCTGACACTGCTCATTCCCTGTATAAAGAACCAATCTCTGTCACTCGTCACTCTCTGTATGAACCAATTTCTGACACTGGTAACTCTCTCATTAAAGAAACAATCACTGACACCCGTCACTCCTGTGTAAAGAACTAATCTCTGACCCCCGTCACTCTCAGTGTAAAGAACCAATCTCTGACCCCCGTCACTCTCTGTGTAAAAAACCAATCTCTGACACCCGTCACTCTCTGTGTAAAGGACCAATTGCTGACACTGGTCATTCCCTGAATAAAGAACCAACCTCTGACCCCCGTCACTCTCTGTGTAAAGAACCAATCGCTGACACTGGTCATTCCCTGAATAAAGAACCAACCTCTGACACCCGTCACTCTCTGTGTATAGAACCAATCTCAGACACTAGCCAATCTTGTGTAAAGAGCCAATCTCTGATACCCATCACCCTCTGTAAACAACCAATCTCTGACACCCGTCACACTCTAGAAATAAACTAATCTCTGACACCCATCACTCTCTCTGTATAGAACCAATCTCTGAAAACCCGTCACTCTCTGTATGAACCAATCTCTGTCACCTGTCACTCTCTATATGAACCAATCTCTGTCACTCATCATTCTCTGTAAAGAACCAATACCTGACACTCGTCACTCGCTGTAAAGAACCAATCTCTGACACTGGACACTCTCTCTTTAAAGAAACAATCACTGACACCTGTCACTCCTGTGTAAAGAACCAATCTCTGATACCCGTCACTCTCTGTATGAACCAATCTCTGTCACTTGTCTGTATCAACCAATTTCTGACATCCGTCACTCTCTGTAAATAAACCAATCTCTGACACTCCTCACTCTCTGTGTAAAGAACCAATCTCCGACACTGGTTATTCATTATAAACAGAACCAATCTCTGATACCCGTCACTCTCTATAAAGAGCCAATCTCTGATACCAGTCACTCTCTGTGTAAAGAACCAATCGCTGACACTGGTCACTCCCTGTATAAAGAACCAACCTCTGACCCCCGTCACTCTCTGTGTATAGAACAAATCTCAGACACTCGCCACTCTTATGTAAAGAGCCAATCTCTGATATCCGTCACTCTCTGTGTAAAGAACCAATCTCTGATACCCGTCACACTCTGTGTAAAGAACCAATCTCTGACACTGGTCACTCCCTGTATAAAGAACCAACCTCTGACACCCGTCACTCTCTGTGTATAGAACCAATCTCAGACTCTCGCCACTCTTATGTAAAGACCCAATCTCTGATACCCGTCACTCTCTATAAATAAACCAATCTGTGACACCCATCACTCTCTGTGTAAAGATCCAATCTCTGAAAACCCATCACTCTCTGTATGAAAAAATCTCTATCACCCGTCACTCTCTATAAGAACCAATCTCTGTCACTCGTCACTCTCTGTATGAACCAATTTCTGACACTGGTAACTCTCTCATTAAAGAAACAATCACTGACACTCGTCACTCTTCTGTAAAGAACTAATCTCTGACCCCCGTCACTCTCAGTGTAAAGAACCAATCACTGACACTCTTTACTCTCTGTGTAAAGAACCAATCTCAGACACCCGTCACTCTCTGTGTAAAGAACCAACCTCTGACCCCCGTCACTCTCTGTGTAAAGAACCAATCGCTGACACTGGTCATTCCCTGAATAAGGAACCAAACTCTGACACCGGTCACTCTCTGTGTAAAGAACCAACCTCTGACCCCCGTCACTCTCTATAAATAAACTAATCTCTGACACCCATCACTCTCTCTGTATAGAACCAATCTCTGAAAACCCGTCACTCTCTGTATGAACCAATCTCTGTCACCTGTCACTCTCTATATGAACCAATCTCTGTCACTCATCATTCTCTGTAAAGAACCAATACCTGACACTCGTCACTCGCTGTAAAGAACCAATCTCTGACACTGGTCACTCTCTCTTTAAAGAAACAATCACTGACACCCGTCACTCTTGTGTAAAGAACCAATCTCTGATAGCCGTCACTCACTGTATGAACCAATCTCTGTCACTTGTCTGTATCAACCAATTTCTGACATCGGTCACTCTCTGTAAAGAACCAATCCCTGACAACCGTCAATCTCTATACAGAACCAAATCTGACACCCCTCACTCTCTGAGTAAAGAACCAATCTCTGACCCCTGTCACTCTCTGTGTAAAGAACCAATCGCTGACACTGGTCATTCCCTGAATAAAGAACCAAACTCTGACCCCCGTCACTCTCTGTGTATAGAACCAATCTCTGACACTATCCAATCTTGTGTAAAGAGCCAATCTCTGATACCCATCACTCTCTGTAAACAACCAATCTCTGACACCGGTCACACTCTATAAATAAACTAATCTCTGACACCCATCACTCTCTTTGTATAGAACCAATCTCTGAAAACCCGTCACTCTCTGTATGAACCAATCTCTGTCACCTGTCACACTCTATATGAACCAATCTCTGTCACTCATCATTCACTGTAAAGAACCAATACCTGACACTCGTCACCCGCTGTAAAGAACCAATCTCTGACACTGGTCACTCTCTCTTTAAAGAAACAATCACTGACACCTGTCACTCTTGTGTAAAGAACCAATCTCTGATACCCGTCACTCTCTGTGTAAAGAACCAAACTCTGACACTGGTTATTCATTATATACAGAACCAATCTCGGATACCCGTCACTCTCTATAAAGACCAATCTCTGATACCAGTCACTCTCTGTGTAAAGAACCAATCGCTGACACTGGTCATTCCCTGTATAAAGAACCAATCTCTGTCACTCGTCACTCTCTGTATGAACCAATTTCTGACACTGGTAACTCTCTCATTAAAGAAACAATCACTGACACTCGTCACTCTTCTGTAAAGAACTAATCTCTGACCCCCGTCACTCTCAGTGTAAAGAACCAATCACTGACACTCTTTACTCTCTGTGTAAAGAACCAATCTCAGACACCCGTCACTCTCTGTGTAAAGAACCAACCTCTGACCCCCGTCACTCTCTGTGTAAAGACCAATCTCTAAAACACCCTTCACTCTCTCTGTAAAAAACCAATCTCTTACACCCGTCACACACTGTGTACAGAACCAATCTCTGATACCCGTCACTCTCTGTGAAAAGAACCAATCGCTGACACTGGTCACTCCCTGTAAAAAGAACCAACCTCTGACCCCCGTCACTCTCTGTGTATAGAACAAATCTCAGACACTCGCCACTCTTATGTAAAGACCCAATCTCTGATACCCGTCACTCTCTATAAATAAATCAATCTCTGACACCCATCACTCTCTGTGTAAAGAACCAATCTCTGACACCAGTCGCTCTCTATAAAGGGCCAAACTCTGACACCCATCACTCTCTCCATATAGAACCAATCTCTGAAAACCCGTCACTCTCTGTATGAACCAATCTCTGTCACCTGTCACTCTCTATATGAACCAATCTCTGTCACTCATCATTCTCTGTAAAGAACCAATACCTGACACTCGTCACTCGCTGTAAAGAACCAATCTCTGACACTGGTCACTCTCTCTTTAAAGAAACAATCACTGACACCTGTCACTCTTCTGTAAAGAACCAATCTCTGATACCCGTCACTCTCTGTGTAAAGAACCAAACTCTGACACTGGTTACTCATTATATACAGAACCAATCTCGGATACCCGTCACTCCCTATTAAGACCAATCTCTGATACCAGTCACTCTCTGTATAAGGAACCAATCGCTGACACTGGTCAGTCCCTGTATAAAGAACCAATCTCTGTCACTCGTCACTCTCTGTATGAACCAATTTCTGACACTGGTAACTCTCTCATTAAAGAAACAATCACTGACACCCGTCACTCCTGTGTAAAGAACTAATCTCTGACCCCCGTCACTCTCAGTGTAAAGAACCAATCTCTGATACCCGTCACTCTCTGTGTAAAGAACCAAACTCTGACACTGGTCATTCCCTGTATAAAGAACCAATCTCTGTCACTCGTCACTCTCTGTATGAACCAATTTCTGACACTGGTAACTCTCTCATTAAAGAAACAATCACTGACACCCGTCACTCTCTGTGTAAAGAGCCAAACTCTCAAACCAGTCACTTTCTGTGTAAAGAACCAATCGCTGACACTGGTCACTCTCTGTGTAAAGAACCAATCTCTGATACCCGTCACTCTCTGTGTATAGAACCAATCTCAGACACTCGCCACTCTTGTGTAAAGAGCCAATTTCTGACACCTGTCACTCTCTATAAATAAAACAATCCCTGACACTCGTCACTCTCTGTGTAAAGAACCAAACTCTGACACTGGTTATTCATTATATACAGAACCAATCTCGGATACCCGTCACTCTCTATGAAGACCAATCTCTGATACCAGTCACTCTCTGTGTAAAGAACCAATCGCTGACACTGGTCATTCCCTGAATAAAGAACCAATCTCTGTCACTCGTCACTCTCTGTATGAACCAATTTCTGACACTGGTAACTCTCGCATTAAAGAAACAATCACTGACACTCGTCACTCTTGTGTAAAGAACCAATCCCTGACACCCGTCACTCTCTGTGTAAAGAACCAATCTCTGACACCAGTCACTCTCTGTGTAAAGACCAATCTCTAAAACACCCTTCACTCTCTGTGTAAAAAACCAATCTCTTACACCCGTCACTCTCTGTGTAAAAAACCAATCTCTGACACCCGTCACTCTCTGTGTAAAGGACCAATTGCTGACACTGGTCATTCCCTGAATAAAGAACCAACCTCTGACCCCCGTCACTCTCTGTGTAAAGAACCAATCGCTGACACTGGTCATTCCCTGAATAAAGAACCAACCTCTGACCCCCGTCACTCTCTGTGTATAGAACCAATCTCAGACACTAGCCAATCTTGTGTAAAGAGCCAATCTCTGATACCCATCACTCTCTGTAAACAACCAATCTCTGACACCCGTCACACTCTAGAAATAAACTAATCTCTGACACCCATCACTCTCTCTGTATAGAACCAATCTCTGAAAACCCGTCACTCTCTGTATGAACCAATCTCTGTCACCTGTCACTCTCTATATGAACCAATCTCTGTCACTCATCATTCTCTGTAAAGAACCAATACCTGACACTCGTCACTCGCTGTACAGAACCAATCTCTGACACTGGACACTCTCTCTTTAAAGAAACAATCACTGACACCTGTCACTCTTGTGTAAAGAACCAATCTCTGATACCCGTCACTCTCTGTATGAACCAATCTCTGTCACTTGTCTGTATCAACCAATTTCTGACATCCGTCACTCTCTGTAAATAAACCAATCTCTGACACTCCTCACTCTCTGTGTAAAGAACCAATCTCCGACACTGGTTATTCATTATAAACAGAACCAATCTCTGATACCCGTCACTCTCTATAAAGAGCCAATCTCTGATACCAGTCACTCTCTGTGTAAAGAACCAATCGCTGACACTGGTCACTCCCTGTATAAAGAACCAACCTCTGACCCCCGTCACTCTCTGTGTATAGAACAAATCTCAGACACTCGCCACTCTTATGTAAAGAGCCAATCTCTGATATCCGTCACTCTCTGTGTAAAGAACCAATCTCTGATACCCGTCACACTCTGTGTAAAGAACCAATCTCTGACACTGGTCACTCCCTGTATAAAGAACCAACCTCTGACACCCGTCACTCTCTGTGTATAGAACCAATCTCAGACTCTCGCCACTCTTATGTAAAGACCCAATCTCTGATACCCGTCACTCTCTATAAATAAACCAATCTGTGACACCCATCACTCTCTGTGTAAAGATCCAATCTCTGACACCAGTCGCTCTCTATAAAGGGCCAAACTCTGACACCCATCACTCTCTCTGTATAGAACCAATCTCTGAAAACCCATCACTCTCTGTATGAAAAAATCTCTATCACCCGTCACTCTCTATAAGAACCAATCTCTGTCACTCGTCACTCTCTGTATGAACCAATTTCTGACACTGGTAACTCTCTCATTAAAGAAACAATCACTGACACTCGTCACTCTTCTGTAAAGAACTAATCTCTGACCCCCGTCACTCTCAGTGTAAAGAACCAATCACTGACACTCTTTACTCTCTGTGTAAAGAACCAATCTCAGACACCCGTCACTCTCTGTGTAAAGAACCAACCTCTGACCCCCGTCACTCTCTTTGTAAAGAACCAATCGCTGACACTGGTCATTCCCTGAATAAGGAACCAAACTCTGACACCGGTCACTCTCTGTGTAAAGAACCAACCTCTGACCCCCGTCACTCTCTATAAATAAACTAATCTCTGACACCCATCACTCTCTCTGTATAGAACCAATCTCTGAAAACCCGTCACTCTCTGTATGAACCAATCTCTGTCACCTGTCACTCTCTATATGAACCAATCTCTGTCACTCATCATTCTCTGTAAAGAACCAATACCTGACACTCGTCACTCGCTGTAAAGAACCAATCTCTGACACTGGTCACTCTCTCTTTAAAGAAACAATCACTGACACCCGTCACTCTTGTGTAAAGAACCAATCTCTGATAGCCGTCACTCACTGTATGAACCAATCTCTGTCACTTGTCTGTATCAACCAATTTCTGACATCGGTCACTCTCTGTAAAGAACCAATCCCTGACAACCGTCAATCTCTATACAGAACCAAATCTGACACCCCTCACTCTCTGAGTAAAGAACCAATCTCTGACCCCTGTCACTCTCTGTGTAAAGAACCAATCGCTGACACTGGTCATTCCCTGAATAAAGAACCAAACTCTGACCCCCGTCACTCTCTGTGTATAGAACCAATCTCTGACACTATCCAATCTTGTGTAAAGAGCCAATCTCTGATACCCATCACTCTCTGTAAACAACCAATCTCTGACACCGGTCACACTCTATAAATAAACTAATCTCTGACACCCATCACTCTCTTTGTATAGAACCAATCTCTGAAAACCCGTCACTCTCTGTATGAACCAATCTCTGTCACCTGTCACACTCTATATGAACCAATCTCTGTCACTCATCATTCACTGTAAAGAACCAATACCTGACACTCGTCACCCGCTGTAAAGAACCAATCTCTGACACTGGTCACTCTCTCTTTAAAGAAACAATCACTGACACCTGTCACTCTTGTGTAAAGAACCAATCTCTGATACCCGTCACTCTCTGTGTAAAGAACCAAACTCTGACACTGGTTATTCATTATATACAGAACCAATCTCGGATACCCGTCACTCTCTATAAAGACCAATCTCTGATACCAGTCACTCTCTGTGTAAAGAACCAATCGCTGACACTGGTCATTCCCTGTATAAAGAACCAATCTCTGTCACTCGTCACTCTCTGTATGAACCAATTTCTGACACTGGTAACTCTCTCATTAAAGAAACAATCACTGACACTCGTCACTCTTCTGTAAAGAACTAATCTCTGACTCCCGTCACTCTCAGTGTAAAGAACCAATCACTGACACTCTTTACTCTCTGTGTAAAGAACCAATCTCAGACACCCGTCACTCT
Source organism: Hemitrygon akajei (assembly GCF_048418815.1). Classification (NCBI taxonomy): domain Eukaryota; kingdom Metazoa; phylum Chordata; class Chondrichthyes; order Myliobatiformes; family Dasyatidae; genus Hemitrygon; species Hemitrygon akajei. Next base: position 104,681,346 of record NC_133127.1, read on the forward strand.
CTGTGTAAAGAACCAACCTCTGACCCCCGTCACTCTCTGTGTAAAGACCAATCTCTAAAACACCCTTCACTCTCTCTGTAAAAAACCAATCTCTTACACCCGTCACACACTGTGTACAGAACCAATCTCTGATACCCGTCACTCTCTGTGAAAAGAACCAATCGCTGACACTGGTCACTCCCTGTAAAAAGAACCAACCTCTGACCCCCGTCACTCTCTGTGTATAGAACAAATCTCAGACACTCGCCACTCTTATGTAAAGACCCAATCTCTGATACCCGTCACTCTCTATAAATAAATCAATCTCTGACACCCATCACTCTCTGTGTAAAGAACCAATCTCTGACACCAGTCGCTCTCTATAAAGGGCCAAACTCTGACACCCATCACTCTCTCCATATAGAACCAATCTCTGAAAACCCGTCACTCTCTGTATGAACCAATCTCTGTCACCTGTCACTCTCTATATGAACCAATCTCTGTCACTCATCATTCTCTGTAAAGAACCAATACCTGACACTCGTCACTCGCTGTAAAGAACCAATCTCTGACACTGGTCACTCTCTCTTTAAAGAAACAATCACTGACACCTGTCACTCTTCTGTAAAGAACCAATCTCTGATACCCGTCACTCTCTGTGTAAAGAACCAAACTCTGACACTGGTTACTCATTATATACAGAACCAATCTCGGATACCCGTCACTCCCTATTAAGACCAATCTCTGATACCAGTCACTCTCTGTATAAGGAACCAATCGCTGACACTGGTCAGTCCCTGTATAAAGAACCAATCTCTGTCACTCGTCACTCTCTGTATGAACCAATTTCTGACACTGGTAACTCTCTCATTAAAGAAACAATCACTGACACCCGTCACTCCTGTGTAAAGAACTAATCTCTGACCCCCGTCACTCTCAGTGTAAAGAACCAATCTCTGATACCCGTCACTCTCTGTGTAAAGAACCAAACTCTGACACTGGTCATTCCCTGTATAAAGAACCAATCTCTGTCACTCGTCACTCTCTGTATGAACCAATTTCTGACACTGGTAACTCTCTCATTAAAGAAACAATCACTGACACCCGTCACTCTCTGTGTAAAGAGCCAAACTCTCAAACCAGTCACTTTCTGTGTAAAGAACCAATCGCTGACACTGGTCACTCTCTGTGTAAAGAACCAATCTCTGATACCCGTCACTCTCTGTGTATAGAACCAATCTCAGACACTCGCCACTCTTGTGTAAAGAGCCAATTTCTGACACCTGTCACTCTCTATAAATAAAACAATCCCTGACACTCGTCACTCTCTGTGTAAAGAACCAAACTCTGACACTGGTTATTCATTATATACAGAACCAATCTCGGATACCCGTCACTCTCTATGAAGACCAATCTCTGATACCAGTCACTCTCTGTGTAAAGAACCAATCGCTGACACTGGTCATTCCCTGAATAAAGAACCAATCTCTGTCACTCGTCACTCTCTGTATGAACCAATTTCTGACACTGGTAACTCTCGCATTAAAGAAACAATCACTGACACTCGTCACTCTTGTGTAAAGAACCAATCCCTGACACCCGTCACTCTCTGTGTAAAGAACCAATCTCTGACACCAGTCACTCTCTGTGTAAAGACCAATCTCTAAAACACCCTTCACTCTCTGTGTAAAAAACCAATCTCTTACACCCGTCACTCTCTGTGTAAAAAACCAATCTCTGACACCCGTCACTCTCTGTGTAAAGGACCAATTGCTGACACTGGTCATTCCCTGAATAAAGAACCAACCTCTGACCCCCGTCACTCTCTGTGTAAAGAACCAATCGCTGACACTGGTCATTCCCTGAATAAAGAACCAACCTCTGACCCCCGTCACTCTCTGTGTATAGAACCAATCTCAGACACTAGCCAATCTTGTGTAAAGAGCCAATCTCTGATACCCATCACTCTCTGTAAACAACCAATCTCTGACACCCGTCACACTCTAGAAATAAACTAATCTCTGACACCCATCACTCTCTCTGTATAGAACCAATCTCTGAAAACCCGTCACTCTCTGTATGAACCAATCTCTGTCACCTGTCACTCTCTATATGAACCAATCTCTGTCACTCATCATTCTCTGTAAAGAACCAATACCTGACACTCGTCACTCGCTGTACAGAACCAATCTCTGACACTGGACACTCTCTCTTTAAAGAAACAATCACTGACACCTGTCACTCTTGTGTAAAGAACCAATCTCTGATACCCGTCACTCTCTGTATGAACCAATCTCTGTCACTTGTCTGTATCAACCAATTTCTGACATCCGTCACTCTCTGTAAATAAACCAATCTCTGACACTCCTCACTCTCTGTGTAAAGAACCAATCTCCGACACTGGTTATTCATTATAAACAGAACCAATCTCTGATACCCGTCACTCTCTATAAAGAGCCAATCTCTGATACCAGTCACTCTCTGTGTAAAGAACCAATCGCTGACACTGGTCACTCCCTGTATAAAGAACCAACCTCTGACCCCCGTCACTCTCTGTGTATAGAACAAATCTCAGACACTCGCCACTCTTATGTAAAGAGCCAATCTCTGATATCCGTCACTCTCTGTGTAAAGAACCAATCTCTGATACCCGTCACACTCTGTGTAAAGAACCAATCTCTGATACCCGTCACTCTCTATAAATAAACTAATCTCTGACACCCATCACTCTCTCTGTATAGAACCAATCTCTGAAAACCCGTCACTCTCTGTATGAACCAATCTCTGTCACTTGTCTGTATCAACCAATTTCTGACATCCGTCACTCTCTGTAAATAAACCAATCTCTGACACTCCTCACTTTCTGTGTAAAGAACCAATCTCCGACACTGGTTATTCATTATAAACAGAACCAATCTCTGATACCCGTCACACTCTGTGTAAAGAACCAATCTCTGATACCCGTCACACTCTGTGTAAAGAACCAATCTCTGATACCCGTCACTCTCTGTGTATAGAACCAATCTCAGACACTCGCCACTCTTATGTAAAGACCCAATCTCTGATACCCGTCACTCTCTATAAATAAACCAATCTCTGACACCCATCACTCTCTGTGTAAAGATCCAATCTCTGGCACCAGTCGCTCTCTATAAAGGGCCAAACTCTGACACCCATCACTCTCTCTGTATAGAACCAATCTCTGAAAACCCATCACTCTCTGTATGAAAAAATCTCTATCACCCGTCACTCTCTATAAGAACCAATCTCTGTCACTCGTCACTCTCTGTATGAACCAATTTCTGACACTGGTAACTCTCTCATTAAAGAAACAATCACTGACACTCGTCACTCTTCTGTAAAGAACTAATCTCTGACCCCCGTCACTCTCAGTGTAAAGAACCAATCACTGACACTCTTTACTCTCTGTGTAAAGAACCAATCTCAGACACCCGTCACTCTCTGTGTAAAGAACCAACCTCTGACCCCCGTCACTCTCTGTGTAAAGAACCAATCGCTGACACTGGTCATTCCCTGAATAAAGAACCAAACTCTGACACCGGTCACTCTCTGTGTAAAGAACCAACCTCTGACCCCCGTCACTCTCTGTGCATAGAACCAATCTCAGACACTAGCCAATCTTGTGTAAAGAGCCAATCTCTGATAGCCGTCACTCTCTGTATGAACCAATCTCTGTCACTTGTCTGTATCAACCAATTTCTGACATCGGTCACTCTCTGTAAAGAACCAATCCCTGACAACCGTCACTCTCTATACAGAACCAAATCTGACACCCCTCACTCTCTGAGTAAAGAACCAATCTCTGACCCCTGTCACTCTCTGTGTAAAGAACCAATCGCTGACACTGGTCATTCCCTGAATAAAGAACCAAACTCTGACCCCCGTCACTCTCTGTGTATAGAACCAATCTCTGACACTAGCCAATCTTGTGTAAAGAGCCAATCTCTGATACCCATCACTCTCTGTAAACAACCAATCTCTGACACCGGTCACACTCTATAAATAAACTAATCTCTGACACCCATCACTCTCTTTGTATAGAACCAATCTCTGAAAACCTGTCACTCTCTGTATGAACCAATCTCTGTCACCTGTCACTCTCAATATGAACCAATCTCTGTCACTCATCATTCTCTGTAAAGAACCAATACCTGACACTCGTCACTCGCTGTAAAGAACCAATCTCTGACACTGGTCACTCTCTCTTTAAAGAAACAATCACTGACACCTGTCACTCTTGTGTAAAGAACCAATCTCTGATACCCGTCACTCTCTGTGTAAAGAACCAAACTCTGACACTGGTTATTCATTATATACAGAACCAATCTCGGATACCCGTCACTCTCTATAAAGACCAATCTCTGATACCAGTCACTCTCTGTGTAAAGAACCAATCGCTGACACTGGTCATTCCCTGTATAAAGAACCAATCTCTGTCACTCGTCACTCTCTGTATGAACCAATTTCTGACACTGGTAACTCTCTCATTAAAGGAACAATCACTGACACTCGTCACTCTTCTGTAAAGAACTAATCTCTGACCCCCGTCACTCTCTGTGTAAAGACCAATCTCTAAAACACCCTTCACTCTCTCTGTAAAAAACCAATCTCTTACACCCGTCACTCTCTGTGTAAAAAACCAATCTCTGACACCCGTCACTCTCTGTGTAAAGGACCAATTGCTGACACTGGTCATTCCCTGAATAAAGAACCAACCTCTGACCCCCGTCACTCTCTGTGTAAAGAACCAATCGCTGACACTGGTCATTCCCTGAATAAAGAACCAACCTCTGACCCCCGTCACTCTCTGTGTATAGAACCAATCTCAGACACTAGCCAATCTTGTGTAAAGAGCCAATCTCTGATACCCATCACTCTCTGTAAACAACCAATCTCTGACACCCGTCACACTCTAGAAATAAACTAATCTCTGACACCCATCACTCTCTCTGTATAGAACCAATCTCTGAAAACCCGTCACTCTCTGTATGAACCAGTCTCTGTCACCTGTCACTCTCTATATGAACCAATCTCTGTCACTCATCATTCTCTGTAAAGAACCAATACCTGACACTCGTCACTCGCTGTAAAGAACCAATCTCTGACACTGGAAACTCTCTCTTTAAAGAAACAATCACTGACACCTGTCACACTTGTGTAAAGAACCAATCTCTGATACCCGTCACTCTCTGTATGAACCAATCTCTGTCACTTGTCTGTATCAACCAATTTCTGACATCCGTCACTCTCTGTAAATAAACCAATCTCTGACACTCCTCACTTTCTGTGTAAAGAACCAATCTCCGACACTGGTTATTCATTATAAACAGAACCAATCTCTGATACCCGTCACACTCTGTGTAAAGAACCAATCTCTGATACCCGTCACACTCTGTGTAAAGAACCAATCTCTGATACTCGTCACTCTCTGTGTATAGAACCAATCTCAGACACTCGCCACTCTTATGTAAAGACCCAATCTCTGATACCCGTCACTCTCTATAAATAAACTAATCTCTGACACCCATCACTCCCTTTGTATAGAACCAATCTCTGAAAACCCGTCACTCTCTGTATGAACCAATCTCTGTCACCTGTCACTCTCTATATGAACCAATCTCTGTCACTCATCATTCTCTGTAAAGAACCAATACCTGACACTCGTCACTCGCTGTAAAGAACCAATCTCTGACACTGGTCACTCTCTCTTTAAAGAAACAATCACTGACACCTGTCACTCTTGTGTAAAGAACCAATCTCTGATACCCGTCACTCTCTGTGTAAAGAACCAAACTCTGACACTGGTTATTCATTATATACAGAACCAATCTCGGATACCCGTCACTCTCTATAAAGACCAATCTCTGATACCAGTCACTCTCTGTGTAAAGAACCAATCGCTGACACTGGTCATTCCCTGTATAAAGAACCAATCTCTGTCACTCGTCACTCTCTGTATGAACCAATTTCTGACACTGGTAACTCTCTCATTAAAGAAACAATCACTGACACTCGTCACTCTTCTGTAAAGAACTAATCTCTGACCCCCGTCACTCTCAGTGTAAAGAACCAATCACTGACACTCTTTACTCTCTGTGTAAAGAACCAATCTCAGACACCCGTCACTCTCTGTGTAAAGAACCAACCTCTGACACCCGTCACTCTCTGTGTAAAGACCAATCTCTAAAACACCCTTCACTCTCTCTGTAAAAAACCAATCTCTTACACCCGTCACTCTCTGTGTAAAAAACCAATCTCTGACACCCGTCACTCTCTGTGTAAAGGACCAATTGCTGACACTGGTCATTCCCTGAATAAAGAACCAACCTCTGACCCCCGTCACTCTCTGTGTAAAGAACCAATCGCAGACACTGGTCATTCCCTGAATAAAGAACCAACCTCTGACCCCCGTCACTCTCTGTGTATAGAACCAATCTCAGACACTAGCCAATCTTGTGTAAAGAGCCAATCTCTGATACCCATCACTCTCTGTAAACAACCAATCTCTGACACCCGTCACACTCTAGAAATAAACTAATCTCTGCAACCCACCACTCTCTCTGTATAGAACCAATCTCTGAAAACCCGTCACTCTCTGTATGAACCAATCTCTGTCACCTGTCACTCTCTATATGAACCAATCTCTGTCACTCATCATTCTCTGTAAAGAACCAATACCTGACACTCGTCACTCGCTGTAAAGAACCAATCTCTGACACTGGACACTCTCTCTTTAAAGAAACAATCACTGACACCTGTCACACTTGTGTAAAGAACCAATCTCTGATACCCGTCACTCTCTGTATGAACCAATCTCTGTCACTTGTCTGTATCAACCAATTTCTGACATCCGTCACTCTCTGTAAATAAACCAATCTCTGACACTCCTCACTCTCTGTGTAAAGAACCAATCTCCGACACTGGTTATTCATTATAAACAGAACCAATCTCTGATACCCGTCACTCTCTATAAAGAGCCAATCTCTGATACCAGTCACTCTCTGTGTAAAGAACCAATCGCTGACACTGGTCACTCCCTGTATAAAGAACCAACCACTGACCCCCGTCACTCTCTGTGTATAGAACAAATCTCAGACACTCGCCACTCTTATGTAAAGAGCCAATCTCTGATATCCGTCACTCTCTGTGTAAAGAACCAATCTCTGATACCCGTCACACTCTGTGTAAAGAACCAATCGCTGACACTGGTCACTCCCTGTATAAAGAACCAACCTCTGACACCCGTCACTCTCTGTGTATAGAACCAATCTCAGACACTCGCCACTCTTATGTAAAGACCCAATCTCTGATACCCGTCACTCTCTATAAATAAACCAATCTGTGACACCCATCACTCTCTGTGTAAAGATCCAATCTCTGACACCAGTCGCTCTCTATAAAGGGCCAAACTCTGACACCCATCACTCTCTCTATAAGAACCAATCTCTGTCACTCGTCACTCTCTGTATGAACCAATTTCTGACACTGGTAACTCTCTCATTAAAGAAACAATCACTGACACTCGTCACTCTTCTGTAAAGAACTAATCTCTGACCCCCGTCACTCTCAGTGTAAAGAACCAATCACTGACACTCTTTACTCTCTGTGTAAAGAACCAATCTCAGACACCCGTCACTCTCTGTGTAAAGAACCAACCTCTGACCCCCGTCACTCTCTGTGTAAAGAACCAATCGCTGACACTGGTCATTCCCTGAATAAAGAACCAAACTCTGACACCGGTCACTCTCTGTGCATAGAACCAATCTCAGACACTAGCCAATCTTGTGTAAAGAGCCAATCTCTGATACCCGTCACTCTCTATAAATAAACTAATCTCTGACACCCATCACTCTCTCTGTATAGAACCAATCTCTGAAAACCCGTCACTCTCTGTATGAACCAATCTCTGTCACCTGTCACTCTCTATATGAACCAATCTCTGTCACTCATCATTCTCTGTAAAGAACCAATACCTGACACTCGTCACTCGCTGTAAAGAACCAATCTCTGACACTGGTCACTCTCTCTTTAAAGAAACAATCACTGACACCTGTCACTCTTGTGTAAAGAACCAATCTCTGATACCCGTCACTCTCTGTGTAAAGAACCAAACTCTGACACTGGTTATTCATTATATACAGAACCAATCTCGGATACCCGTCACTCTCTATAAAGACCAATCTCTGATACCAGTCACTCTCTGTGTAAAGAACCAATCGCTGACACTGGTCATTCCCTGTATAAAGAACCAATCTCTGTCACTCGTCACTCTCTGTATGAACCAATTTCTGACACTGGTAACTCTCTCATTAAAGAAACAATCACTGACACTCGTCACTCTTGTGTAAAGAACTAATCTCTGACCCCCGTCACTCTCAGTGTAAAGAACCAATCACTGACACCCGTCACTCTCTGTGTAAAGAGCCAAACTCTCATACCAGTCACTCTCTGTGTAAAGAACCAATCGCTGACACTGGTCACTCTCTGTGTAAAGAACCAATCTCTAAAACACCCGTCACTCTCTGTGTAAAAAACCAATCTCTTAGACCCGTCACTCTCTGTGTAAAAAACCAATCTCTGACACCCGTCACTCTCTGTGTAAAGGACCAATTGCTGACACTGGTCATTCCCTGAATAAAGAACCAACCTCTGACCCCCGTCACTCTCTGTGTAAAGAACCAATCGCTGACACTGGTCATTCCCTGAATAAAGAACCAACCTCTGACCCCCGTCACTCTCTGTGTAAAGAACCAATCGCTGACACTGGTCATTCCCTGAATAAAGAACCAACCTCTGACCCCCGTCACTCTCTGTGTAAAGAACCAATCGCTGACACTGGTCATTCCCTGAATAAAGAACCAACCTCTGACCCCCGTCACTCTCTGTGTAAAGAACCAATTGCTGACACTGGTCATTCCCTGAATAAAGAACCAACCTCTGACCCCCGTCACTCTCTGTGTATAGAACCAATCTCAGACACTAGCCAATCTTGTGTAAAGAGCCAATCTCTGATACCCATCACTCTCTGTAAACAACCAAACTCTGACACCCGTCACACTCTAGAAATAAACTAATCTCTGACACCCATCACTCTCTCTGTATAGAACCAATCTCTGAAAACCCGTCACTCTCTGTATGAACCAATCTCTGTCACCTGTCACTCTCTATATGAACCAATCTCTGTCACTCATCATTCTCTGTAAAGAACCAATACCTGACACTCGTCACTCGCTGTAAAGAACCAATCTCTGACACTGGTCACTCTCTCTTTAAAGAAAAAATCACTGACACCTGTCACTCTTGTGTAAAGAACCAATCTCTGATACCCGTCACTCTCTGTATGAACCAATCTCTGACACTTGTCTGTATCAACCAATTTCTGACATCCGTCACTCTCTGTAAATAAACCAATCTCTGACACTCCTCACTCTCTGTGTAAAGAACCAAACTCCGACACTGGTTATTCATTATAAACAGAACCAATCTCTGATACCCGTCACTCTCTATAAAGAGCCAATCTCTGATACTAGTCACTCTCTGTGTAAAGAACCAATCGCTGACACTGGTCACTCCCTGTATACAGAACCAACCTCTGACCCCCGTCACTCTCTGTGTATAGAACAAATCTCAGACACTCGCCACTCTTATGTAAAGACCCAATCTCTGATACCTGTCACTCTCTATAAATAAACCAATCAATGACACTCGTGACTCTCTGTGTATAGAACCAATCTCAGACACTCGCCACTCTTGTGTAAAGAGCCAATCTCTGACACCCGTCACTCTCTGTAAAGAACCAATCTCTGACACCCATCACTCTCTAGAAATAAACCAATCTATGACACTCGTCACTCGCTGTGTAAAGAACCAATCTCTGACACTGGTTATTCATTACATACAGAACCAATCTCTGATACCAGTCACTTTCTGTGTAAAGAACCAATCTCTGACACCCGTCACTCTCTGTATGAACCTATCTCTGATACTGTCACTCTCTGTAAGGATCCAATCTCTGACACCCGTCACTCTCTGTAAAGAACCAATCCCTGACACCCGTCACTCACTATAAAGAGCAAATCTCTGATGGTCGTCACTCTCTGTGTAAAGAACCAATCTCTGACTCCCATCACTCTCTATGTAAAGAACCAATCTCTGACACCTGTCACTCTCTCTGTAAAGAACCAATCTCTGACACCCGTCACTCTCTATAAAGTACCAATCTCTGACACCCGTCACTCTCTGTATGAACCAATCGCTGACACTGTCACTCTCTGTAAAGATCCAATCTCTGACACCTGTCACTCTCTGTATGAACTATTCTCTGACACCCGTCACTCTCTATAAAGAACCAATCTCTGACACTCGTCACTTTCTGTGTAAAGAACCAATCTCTGACACCCGTCACTCTCTGTATGAACCAATCGCTGACACTGTCACTCTCTGTAAAGATCCAATCTCTGACTCCTGTCACTTTCTGTATGAACTGTTCTCTGACACCCGTCACTCTCTGTAAAGAACCAATCTCTGACACTTGTCACTTTCTGTGTAAAGAACCAATCTCTGACACCCGTCACACTCTGTAAAGAACCAATCTCTGACCCCCGTCACTCTCTATAAAGAACCAATCTCTGACCCCCGTCACTCTCTATAAAGAACCAATCTCTGACACTCGTCACTTTCTGTGTAAACAACTAATCTCTGACACCCGTCACTCTCTGTAAATAACCAATCCCTGATACCCGTCACTCTCTATAAAGATCCAATCTCTGACGGTCGACACTCTCTGTATAAAGAACCAACCTCTGACTCGCGTCACTCTCTGTGTAAAGAACCAATCTCTGATACCCGTCACTCTCTGTGTAAAGAACCAATCTCTGATACCTGTCACTCTCTGTGTAAAGAACCAATCTCTGATACCAGTCACTCTCTGTGTAAAGAACCAATCGCTGACACTGGTCATTCCCTGTATAAAGAACCAAACTCTGACCCCCGTCAATCTCTGTGTATAGAACCAATCTCAGACACTCGCCACTCTTGTGTAAAGAGCCAATCTCTGACACCCGTCACTCTCTGTAAAGAACCAATCTCTGACACCCATCACTCTCTATAAATAAACCAATCTATGACACTCGTCACTCTCTGTGTAAAGAACCAATCTCTGACACTGGTTATTCATTACATACAGAACCAATCTCTGATACCAGTCACTTTCTGTGTAAAGAACCAATCTCTGACACCCGTCACTCTCTGTATGAACCTATCTCTGATACTGTCACTCTATGTAAAGATCCAATCTCTGACACCTGTCACTCTCTGTATGAACTATTCTCTGACACTCGTCACTTTCTCTGTAAAGAACCAATCTCTGACACCCGTCACTCTCTGGAAAGAACTAATCCCTGACACCCGTCACTCACTATAAAGAGCAAATCTCTGACGGTCGTCACTCTCTGTGTAAAGAACCAATCTCTGACTCCCGTCACTCTCTATGTAAAGAACCAATCTCTGACACCCGTCACTCTCTGTGTAAAGAACCAATCTCCGACACTGGTTATTCATTATAAACAGAACCAATCTCTGATACCCGTCACTCTCTATAAAGAGCCAATCTCTGATACCAGTCACTCTCTGTGTAAAGAACCAATCGCTGACACTGGTCACTCCCTGTATAAAGAACCAACCTCTGACCCCCGTCACTCTCTGTGTATAGAACAAATCTCAGACACTCGCCACTCTTATGTAAAGAGCCAATCTCTGATATCCGTCACTCTCTGTGTAAAGAACCAATCTCTGATACCCGTCACACTCTGTGTAAAGAACCAATCGCTGACACTGGTCACTCCCTGTATAAAGAACCAACCTCTGACACCCGTCACTCTCTGTGTATAGAACCAATCTCAGACACTCGCCACTCTTATGTAAAGACCCAATCTCTGATACCCGTCACTCTCTATAAATAAACCAATCTGTGACACCCATCACTCTCTGTGTAAAGATCCAATCTCTGACACCAGTCGCTCTCTATAAAGGGTCAAACTCTGACACCCATCACTCTCTCTGTATAGAACCAATCTCTGAAAACCCATCACTCTCTGTATGAAAAAATCTCTATCACCCGTCACTCTCTATAAGAACCAATCTCTGTCACTCGTCACTCTCTGTATGAACCAATTTCTGACACTGGTAACTCTCTCATTAAAGAAACAATCACTGACACTCGTCACTCTTCTGTAAAGAACTAATCTCTGACCCCCGTCACTCTCAGTGTAAAGAACCAATCACTGACACTCTTTACTCTCTGTGTAAAGAACCAATCTCAGACACCCGTCACTCTCTGTGTAAAGAACCAACCTCTGACCCCCGTCACTCTCTGTGTAAAGAACCAATCGCTGACACTGGTCATTCCCTGAATAAAGAACCAAACTCTGACACCGGTCACTCTCTGTGCATAGAACCAATCTCAGACACTAGCCAATCTTGTGTAAAGAGCCAATCTCTGATACCCGTCACTCTCTATAAATAAACTAATCTCTGACACCCATCACTCTCTCTGTATAGAACCAATCTCTGAAAACCCGTCACTCTCTGTATGAACCAATCTCTGTCACCTGTCACTCTCTATATGAACCAATCTCTGTCACTCATCATTCTCTGTAAAGAACCAATACCTGACACTCGTCACTCGCTGTAAAGAACCAATCTCTGACACTGGTCACTCTCTCTTTAAAGAAACAATCACTGACACCTGTCACTCTTGTGTAAAGAACCAATCTCTGATACCCGTCACTCTCTGTGTAAAGAACCAAACTCTGACACTGGTTATTCATTATATACAGAACCAATCTCGGATACCCGTCACTCTCTATAAAGACCAATCTCTGATACCAGTCACTCTCTGTGTAAAGAACCAATCGCTGACACTGGTCATTCCCTGTATAAAGAACCAATCTCTGTCACTCGTCACTCTCTGTATGAACCAATTTCTGACACTGGTAACTCTCTCATTAAAGAAACAATCACTGACACTCGTCACTCTTGTGTAAAGAACTAATCTCTGACCCCCGTCACTCTCAGTGTAAAGAACCAATCACTGACACCCGTCACTCTCTGTGTAAAGAGCCAAACTCTCATACCAGTCACTCTCTGTGTAAAGAACCAATCGCTGACACTGGTCACTCTCTGTGTAAAGAACCAATCTCTAAAACACCCGTCACTCTCTGTGTAAAAAACCAATCTCTTACACCCGTCACTCTCTGTGTAAAAAACCAATCTCTGACACCCGTCACTCTCTGTGTAAAGGACCAATTGCTGACACTGGTCATTCCCTGAATAAAGAACCAACCTCTGACCCCCGTCACTCTCTGTGTAAAGAACCAATCGCTGACACTGGTCATTCCCTGAATAAAGAACCAACCTCTGACCCCCGTCACTCTCTGTGTAAAGAACCAATCGCTGACACTGGTCATTCCCTGAATAAAGAACCAACCTCTGACCCCCGTCACTCTCTGTGTAAAGAACCAATCGCTGACACTGGTCATTCCCTGAATAAAGAACCAACCTCTGACCCCCGTCACTCTCTGTGTAAAGAACCAATTGCTGACACTGGTCATTCCCTGAATAAAGAACCAACCTCTGACCCCCGTCACTCTCTGTGTATAGAACCAATCTCAGACACTAGCCAATCTAGTGTAAAGAGCCAATCTCTGATACCCATCACTCTCTGTAAACAACCAAACTCTGACACCCGTCACACTCTAGAAATAAACTAATCTCTGACACCCATCACTCTCTCTGTATAGAACCAATCTCTGAAAACCCGTCACTCTCTGTATGAACCAATCTCTGTCACCTGTCACTCTCTATATGAACCAATCTCTGTCACTCATCATTCTCTGTAAAGAACCAATACCTGACACTCGTCACTCGCTGTAAAGAACCAATCTCTGACACTGGTCACTCTCTCTTTAAAGAAAAAATCACTGACACCTGTCACTCTTGTGTAAAGAACCAATCTCTGATACCCGTCACTCTCTGTATGAACCAATCTCTGACACTTGTCTGTATCAACCAATTTCTGACATCCGTCACTCTCTGTAAATAAACCAATCTCTGACACTCCTCACTCTCTGTGTAAAGAACCAAACTCCGACACTGGTTATTCATTATAAACAGAACCAATCTCTGATACCCGTCACTCTCTATAAAGAGCCAATCTCTGATACTAGTCACTCTCTGTGTAAAGAACCAATCGCTTACACTGGTCACTCCCTGTATACAGAACCAACCTCTGACCCCCGTCACACTCTGTGTATAGAACAAATCTCAGACACTCGCCACTCTTATGTAAAGACCCAATCTCTGATACCTGTCACTCTCTATAAATAAACCAATCTCTGACACTCGTGACTCTCTGTGTATAGAACCAATCTCAGACACTCGCCACTCTTGTGTAAAGAGCCAATCTCTGACACCCGTCACTCTCTGTAAAGAACCAATCTCTGACACCTGTCACTTTCTGTATGAACTGTTCTCTGACACCCGTCACTCTCTATAAAGAACCAATCTCTGACACTCGTCACTTTCTGTGTAAAGAACCAATCTCTGACACCCGTCACTCTCTGTATGAACCAATCGCTGACACTGTCACTCTCTGTAAAGATCCAATCTCTGACACCTGTCACTTTCTGTATGAACTGTTCTCTGACACCCGTCACTCTCTGTAAAGAACCAATCTCTGACACTTGTCACTTTCTGTGTAAAGAACCAATCTCTGACACCCGTCACACTCTGTAAAGAACCAATCTCTGACCCCCGTCACTCTCTATAAAGAACCAATCTCTGACCCCCGTCACTCTCTATAAAGAACCAATCTCTGACACTCATCACTTTCTGTGTAAACAACTAATCTCTGACACCCGTCACTCTCTGTAAATAACCAATCCCTGATACCCGTCACTCTCTATAAAGATCCAATCTCTGACGGTCGACACTCTCTGTATAAAGAACCAACCTCTGACTCGCGTCACTCTCTGTGTAAAGAACCAATCTCTGATACCCGTCACTCTCTGTGTAAAGAACCAATCTCTGATACCTGTCACTCTCTGTGTAAAGAACCAATCTCTGATACCAGTCACTCTCTGTGTAAAGAACCAATCGCTGACACTGGTCATTCCCTGTATAAAGAACCAAACTCTGACCCCCGTCAATCTCTGTGTATAGAACCAATCTCAGACACTCGCCACTCTTGTGTAAAGAGCCAATCTCTGACACCCGTCACTCTCTGTAAAGAACCAATCTCTGACACCCATCACTCTCTATAAATAAACCAATCTATGACACTCGTCACTCTCTGTGTAAAGAACCAATCTCTGACACTGGTTATTCATTACATACAGAACCAATCTCTGATACCAGTCACTTTCTGTGTAAAGAACCAATCTCTGACACCCGTCACTCTCTGTATGAACCTATCTCTGATACTGTCACTCTATGTAAAGATCCAATCTCTGACACCTGTCACTCTCTGTATGAACTATTCTCTGACACTCGTCACTTTCTCTGTAAAGAACCAATCTCTGACACCCGTCACTCTCTGGAAAGAACTAATCCCTGACACCCGTCACTCACTATAAAGAGCAAATCTCTGACGGTCGTCACTCTCTGTGTAAAGAACCAATCTCTGACTCCCGTCACTCTCTATGTAAAGAACCAATCTCTGACACCCGTCACTCTCTCTGTAAAGAACCAATCTCTGACACCCGTCACTCTCTATAAAGTACCAATCTCTGACACCCGTCACTCTCTATAAAGTACCAATCTCTGACACCCGTCACTCTCTGTATGAACCAATCGCTGACACTGTCACTCTCTGTAAAGATCCAATCTCTGACACCTGTCACTCTCTGTATGAACTATTCTCTGACACCCGTCACTCTCTATAAAGAACCAATCTCTGACACTCGTCACTTTCTGTGTAAAGAACCAATCTCTGACACCCGTCACTCTCTGTATGAACCAATCGCTGACACTGTCACTCTCTGTAAAGAACCAATCTCTGACACCCGTCACTCTCTGTAAAGAACCAATCCCTGACACCCGTCACTCTCTATAAAGAACCAATCTCTGACGGTCGTCACTCTCTGTGTAAAGAACCAATCTCTGACTCCCGTCGCTCTCTATGTAAACAACCAATCTCTGACACCCTTCACTCTCTCTGTAAAGAACAAATCTGACACCCGTCACTCTCTATAAAGTAACAATCTCTGACACCCGTTACTCTCTGTGTAAAGAACCAATCTCTGACACTGGTTATTCATTACATACAGAACCAATCTCTGATACCAGTCACTTTCTGTGTAAAGAACCAATCTCTGACACCCGTCACTCTCTGTATGAACCTATCTCTGATACTGTCACTCTATGTAAAGATCCAATCTCTGACACCTGTCACTCTCTGTATGAACTATTCTCTGACACTCGTCACTTTCTCTGTAAAGAACCAATCTCTGACACCCGTCACTCTGTGGAAAGAACTAATCCCTGACACCCGTCACTCACTATAAAGAGCAAATCTCTGACGGTCGTCACTCTCTGTGTAAAGAACCAATCTCTGACTCCCGTCACTCTCTATGTAAAGAACCAATCTCTGACACCCGTCACTCTCTCTGTAAAGAACCAATCTCTGACACCCGTCACTCTCTATAAAGTACCAATCTCTGACACTCATCACTTTCTGTGTAAAGAACCAATCTCTGACACTGCCACTCTCTGTAAAGATCCAATCTCTGACACCTGTCACTCTCTATAAAGAACCAATCACTGACACGCGTCACTCTCTGTAAAGAACCAATCTCTGACACCCGTCACTCTCTGTAAAGAACCAATCTCTGACACCCGTCACTCTCTATAAAGAACCAATCTCTGACACCTGTCACTCTCTGTATGAACTATTCTCTGACACTCGTCACTTTCTCTGTAAAGAACCAATCTCAGACACCCGTCACTCTGTGGAAAGAACTAATCCCTGACACCCGTCACTCACTATAAAGAGCAAATCTCTGACGGTCGTCACTCTCTGTGTAAAGAACCAATCTCTGACTCCCGTCACTCTCTATGTAAAGAACCAATCTCTGACACCCGTCACTCTCTCTGTAAAGAACCAATCTCTGACACCCGTCACTCTCTATAAAGTACCAATCTCTGACACTCATCACTTTCTGTGTAAAGATCCAATCTCTGACACCAGTCGCTCTCTATAAAGGGCCAAACTCTGACACCCATCACTCTCTCTGTATAGAACCAATCTCTGAAAACCCATCACTCTCTGTATGAAAAAATCTCTATCACCCGTCACTCTCTATAAGAACCAATCTCTGTCACTCGTCACTCTCTGTATGAACCAATTTCTGACACTGGTAACTCTCTCATTAAAGAAACAATCACTGACACTCGTCACTCTTCTGTAAAGAACTAATCTCTGACCCCCGTCACTCTCAGTGTAAAGAACCAATCACTGACACTCTTTACTCTCTGTGTAAAGAACCAATCTCAGACACCCGTCACTCTCTGTGTAAAGAACCAACCTCTGACCCCCGTCACTCTCTGTGTAAAGAACCAATCGCTGACACTGGTCATTCCCTGAATAAAGAACCAAACTCTGACACCGGTCACTCTCTGTGCATAGAACCAATCTCAGACACTAGCCAATCTTGTGTAAAGAGCCAATCTCTGATACCCGTCACTCTCTATAAATAAACTAATCTCTGACACCCATCACTCTCTCTGTATAGAACCAATCTCTGAAAACCCGTCACTCTCTGTATGAACCAATCTCTGTCACCTGTCACTCTCTATATGAACCAATCTCTGTCACTCATCATTCTCTGTAAAGAACCAATACCTGACACTCGTCACTCGCTGTAAAGAACCAATCTCTGACACTGGTCACTCTCTCTTTAAAGAAACAATCACTGACACCTGTCACTCTTGTGTAAAGAACCAATCTCTGATACCCGTCACTCTCTGTGTAAAGAACCAAACTCTGACACTGGTTATTCATTATATACAGAACCAATCTCGGATACCCGTCACTCTCTATAAAGACCAATCTCTGATACCAGTCACTCTCTGTGTAAAGAACCAATCGCTGACACTGGTCATTCCCTGTATAAAGAACCAATCTCTGTCACTCGTCACTCTCTGTATGAACCAATTTCTGACACTGGTAACTCTCTCATTAAAGAAACAATCACTGACACTCGTCACTCTTGTGTAAAGAACTAATCTCTGACCCCCGTCACTCTCAGTGTAAAGAACCAATCACTGACACCCGTCACTCTCTGTGTAAAGAGCCAAACTCTCATACCAGTCACTCTCTGTGTAAAGAACCAATCGCTGACACTGGTCACTCTCTGTGTAAAGAACCAATCTCTTACACCCGTCACTCTCTGTGTAAAAAACCAATCTCTGACACCCGTCACTCTCTGTGTAAAGGACCAATTGCTGACACTGGTCATTCCCTGAATAAAGAACCAACCTCTGACCCCCGTCACTCTCTGTGTAAAGAACCAATCGCTGACACTGGTCATTCCCTGAATAAAGAACCAACCTCTGACCCCCGTCACTCTCTGTGTAAAGAACCAATCGCTGACACTGGTCATTCCCTGAATAAAGAACCAACCTCTGACCCCCGTCACTCTCTGTGTAAAGAACCAATCGCTGACACTGGTCATTCCCTGAATAAAGAACCAACCTCTGACCCCCGTCACTCTCTGTGTAAAGAACCAATTGCTGACACTGGTCATTCCCTGAATAAAGAACCAACCTCTGACCCCCGTCACTCTCTGTGTATAGAACCAATCTCAGACACTAGCCAATCTAGTGTAAAGAGCCAATCTCTGATACCCATCACTCTCTGTAAACAACCAAACTCTGACACCCGTCACACTCTAGAAATAAACTAATCTCTGACACCCATCACTCTCTCTGTATAGAACCAATCTCTGAAAACCCGTCACTCTCTGTATGAACCAATCTCTGTCACCTGTCACTCTCTATATGAACCAATCTCTGTCACTCATCATTCTCTGTAAAGAACCAATACCTGACACTCGTCACTCGCTGTAAAGAACCAATCTCTGACACTGGTCACTCTCTCTTTAAAGAAAAAATCACTGACACCTGTCACTCTTGTGTAAAGAACCAATCTCTGATACCCGTCACTCTCTGTATGAACCAATCTCTGACACTTGTCTGTATCAACCAATTTCTGACATCCGTCACTCTCTGTAAATAAACCAATCTCTGACACTCCTCACTCTCTGTGTAAAGAACCAAACTCCGACACTGGTTATTCATTATAAACAGAACCAATCTCTGATACCCGTCACTCTCTATAAAGAGCCAATCTCTGATACTAGTCACTCTCTGTGTAAAGAACCAATCGCTTACACTGGTCACTCCCTGTATACAGAACCAACCTCTGACCCCCGTCACTCTCTGTGTATAGAACAAATCTCAGACACTCGCCACTCTTATGTAAAGACCCAATCTCTGATACCTGTCACTCTCTATAAATAAACCAATCTCTGACACTCGTGACTCTCTGTGTATAGAACCAATCTCAGACACTCGCCACTCTTGTGTAAAGAGCCAATCTCTGACACCCGTCACTCTCTGTAAAGAACCAATCTCTGACACCTGTCACTTTCTGTATGAACTGTTCTCTGACACCCGTCACTCTCTATAAAGAACCAATCTCTGACACTCGTCACTTTCTGTGTAAAGAACCAATCTCTGACACCCGTCACTCTCTGTATGAACCAATCGCTGACACTGTCACTCTCTGTAAAGATCCAATCTCTGACACCTGTCACTTTCTGTATGAACTGTTCTCTGACACCCGTCACTCTCTGTAAAGAACCAATCTCTGACACTTGTCACTTTCTGTGTAAAGAACCAATCTCTGACACCCGTCACACTCTGTAAAGAACCAATCTCTGACCCCCGTCACTCTCTATAAAGAACCAATCTCTGACCCCCGTCACTCTCTATAAAGAACCAATCTCTGACACTCATCACTTTCTGTGTAAACAACTAATCTCTGACACCCGTCACTCTCTGTAAATAACCAATCCCTGATACCCGTCACTCTCTATAAAGATCCAATCTCTGACGGTCGACACTCTCTGTATAAAGAACCAACCTCTGACTCGCGTCACTCTCTGTGTAAAGAACCAATCTCTGATACCCGTCACTCTCTGTGTAAAGAACCAATCTCTGATACCTGTCACTCTCTGTGTAAAGAACCAATCTCTGATACCAGTCATTCTCTGTGTAAAGAACCAATCGCTGACACTGCTCATTCCCTGTATAAAGAACCAAACTCTGACCCCCGTCAATCTCTGTGTATAGAACCAATCTCAGACACTCGCCACTCTTGTGTAAAGAGCCAATCTCTGACACCCGTCACTCTCTGTAAAGAACCAATCTCTGACACCCATCACTCTCTATAAATAAACCAATCTATGACACTCGTCACTCTCTGTGTAAAGAACCAATCTCTGACACTGGTTATTCATTACATACAGAACCAATCTCTGATACCAGTCACTTTCTGTGTAAAGAACCAATCTCTGACACCCGTCACTCTCTGTATGAACCTATCTCTGATACTGTCACTCTATGTAAAGATCCAATCTCTGACACCTGTCACTCTCTGTATGAACTATTCTCTGACACTCGTCACTTTCTCTGTAAAGAACCAATCTCTGACACCCGTCACTCTCTGGAAAGAACTAATCCCTGACACCCGTCACTCACTATAAAGAGCAAATCTCTGACGGTCGTCACTCTCTGTGTAAAGAACCAATCTCTGACTCCCGTCACTCTCTATGTAAAGAACCAATCTCTGACACCCGTCACTCTCTCTGTAAAGAACCAATCTCTGACACCCGTCACTCTCTATAAAGTACCAATCTCTGACACCCGTCACTCTCTATAAAGTACCAATCTCTGACACCCGTCACTCTCTGTATGAACCAATCGCTGACACTGTCACTCTCTGTAAAGATCCAATCTCTGACACCTGTCACTCTCTGTATGAACTATTCTCTGACACCCGTCACTCTCTATAAAGAACCAATCTCTGACACTCGTCACTTTCTGTGTAAAGAACCAATCTCTGACACCCGTCACTCTCTGTA
Source organism: Hemitrygon akajei (assembly GCF_048418815.1). Taxonomy (NCBI): domain Eukaryota; kingdom Metazoa; phylum Chordata; class Chondrichthyes; order Myliobatiformes; family Dasyatidae; genus Hemitrygon; species Hemitrygon akajei. The sequence goes on from NC_133127.1 coordinate 104,702,549, forward strand.
TGAACCAATCGCTGACACTGTCACTCTCTGTAAAGAACCAATCTCTGACACCCGTCACTCTCTGTAAAGAACCAATCCCTGACACCCGTCACTCTCTGTATGAACCAATCTCTGACACCCGTTACTCTCTGTGTAAAGAACCAATCTCTGACACTGGTTATTCATTACATACAGAACCAATCTCTGATACCAGTCACTTTCTGTGTAAAGAACCAATCTCTGACACCCGTCACTCTCTGTATGAACCTATCTCTGATACTGTCACTCTATGTAAAGATCCAATCTCTGACACCTGTCACTCTCTGTATGAACTATTCTCTGACACTCGTCACTTTCTCTGTAAAGAACCAATCTCTGACACCCGTCACTCTGTGGAAAGAACTAATCCCTGACACCCGTCACTCACTATAAAGAGCAAATCTCTGACGGTCGTCACTCTCTGTGTAAAGAACCAATCTCTGACTCCCGTCACTCTCTATGTAAAGAACCAATCTCTGACACCCGTCACTCTCTCTGTAAAGAACCAATCTCTGACACCCGTCACTCTCTATAAAGTACCAATCTCTGACACTCATCACTTTCTGTGTAAAGAACCAATCTCTGACACTGCCACTCTCTGTAAAGATCCAATCTCTGACACCTGTCACTCTCTATAAAGAACCAATCACTGACACCCGTCACTCTCTGTAAAGAACCAATCTCTGACACCCGTCACTCTCTGTAAAGAACCAATCTCTGACACCCGTCACTCTCTATAAAAAACCAATCTCTGACACCCATCACTCTCTGTATGAACCAATCGCTGACACTGTCACTCTCTGTATGAACTATTCTCTGACACCTGTCACTCTCTATAAAGAACCAATCTCTGACACTCGTCACTTTCTGTGTAAAGAACCAATCTCTGACACCCGTCACTCTCTGTATGAACCTATCTCTGATACTGTCACTCTCTGTAAGGATCCAATCTCTGACACCCGTCACTCTCTGTAAAGAACCAATCCCTGACACCCGTCACTCACTATAAAGAGCAAATCTCTGACGGTCGTCACTCTCTGTGTAAAGAACCAATCTCTGACTCCCGTCACTCTCTATGTAAAGAACCAATCTCTGACACCCGTCACTCTCTCTGTATGAACCAATCGCAGACACTGTCACTCTCTGTAAAGATCCAATCTCTGACACCTGTCACTCTCTGTATGAACTATTCTCTGACACCCGTCACTCTCTATAAAGAACCAATCTCTGACACTCGTCACTTTCTGTGTAAAGAACCAATCTCTGACACCCGTCACTCTCTGTATGAACCAATCGCTGACACTGTCACTCTCTGTAAAGATCCAATCTCTGACACCTGTCACTTTCTGTATGAACTGTTCTCTGACACCCGTCACTCTCTGTAAAGAACCAATCTCTGACACTCGTCACTTTCTGTGTAAAGAACCAATCTCTGACCCCCGTCACTCTCTATAAAGAACCAATCTCTGACCCCCGTCACTCTCTATAAAGAACCAATCTCTGACACTCGTCACTTTCTGTGTAAACAACTAATCTCTGACACCCGTCACTCTCTGAAAATAACCAATCCCTGATACCCGTCACTCTCTATAAAGAACCAATCTCTGACGGTCGACACTCTCTGTATAAAGAACCAACCTCTGACTCGCGTCACTCTCTCTGTAAAGAACCAATCTCTGACACCCGTCACTCTCTATAAAGTACCAATCTCTGACACCCGTCACTCTCTCTGTAAAGAACCAATCTCTGACACTCGTCACTCTCTCTGTAAAGAACCAATCTCTAACACCCGTCACTCTCTGTGTAATGAACCAATCTCTGACACCCGTCACTCTCTATAAAGAACCAATCTCTGACACTCATCACTTTCAGTGTAAAGAACCAATCTCTGACACCCGTCACTCTCTGTAAAGAACCAATCTCTGACACCCGTCACTCTCTGTAAAGAACCAATCCCTGACACCCGTCACTCTCTATAAAGAACCAATCTCTGACGGTCGTCACTCTCTGTGTAAAGAACCAATCTCTGACTCCCGTCGCTCTCTATGTAAAGAACCAATCTCTGACACCCTTCACTCTCTCTGTAAAGAACCAATCTCTGACACCCGTCACTCTCTGTAAAGAACCAATCCCTGACACCCGTCACTCTCTATAAAGTAACAATCTCTGACACCCGTTACTCTCTGTGTAAAGAACCAATCTCTGACACTGGTTATTCATTACATACAGAACCAATCTCTGATACCAGTCACTTTCTGTGTAAAGAACCAATCTCTGACACCCGTCACTCTCTGTATGAACCTATCTCTGATACTGTCACTCTATGTAAAGATCCAATCTCTGACACCTGTCACTCTCTGTATGAACCATTCTCTGACACTCGTCACTTTCTCTGTAAAGAACCAATCTCTGATACCCGTCACTCTCTGGAAAGAACTAATCCCTGACACCCGTCACTCACTATAAAGAGCAAATCTCTGACGGTCGTCACTCTCTGTGTAAAGAACCAATCTCTGACTCCCGTCACTCTCTATGTAAAGAACCAATCTCTGACACCCGTCACTCTCTCTGTAAAGAACCAATCTCTGACACCCGTCACTCTCTATAAAGTACCAATCTCTGACACTCATCACTTTCTGTGTAAAGAACCAATCTCTGACACTGCCACTCTCTGTAAAGATCCAATCTCTGACACCTGTCACTCTCTATAAAGAACCAATCACTGACACCCGTCACTCTCTGTAAAGAACCAATCTCTGACACCCGTCACTCTCTATAAAAAACCAATCTCTGACACCCATCACTCTCTGTATGAACCAATCGCTGACACTGTCACTCTCTGTATGAACTATTCTCTGACACCTGTCACTCTCTATAAAGAACCAATCTCTGACACTCGTCACTTTCTGTGTAAAGAACCAATCTCTGACACCCGTCACTCTCTGTATGAACCTATCTCTGATACTGTCACTCTCTGTAAGGATCCAATCTCTGACACCCGTCACTCTCTGTAAAGAACCAATCCCTGACACCCGTCACTCACTATAAAGAGCAAATCTCTGACGGTCGTCACTCTCTGTGTAAAGAACCAATCTCTGACTCCCGTCACTCTCTATGTAAAGAACCAATCTCTGACACCCGTCACTCTCTCTGTATGAACCAATCGCAGACACTGTCACTCTCTGTAAAGATCCAATCTCTGACACCTGTCACTCTCTGTATGAACTATTCTCTGACACCCGTCACTCTCTATAAAGAACCAATCTCTGACACTCGTCACTTTCTGTGTAAAGAACCAATCTCTGACACCCGTCACTCTCTGTATGAACCAATCGCTGACACTGTCACTCTCTGTAAAGATCCAATCTCTGACACCTGTCACTTTCTGTATGAACTGTTCTCTGACACCCGTCACTCTCTGTAAAGAACCAATCTCTGACACTCGTCACTTTCTGTGTAAAGAACCAATCTCTGACCCCCGTCACTCTCTATAAAGAACCAATCTCTGACCCCCGTCACTCTCTATAAAGAACCAATCTCTGACACTCGTCACTTTCTGTGTAAACAACTAATCTCTGACACCCGTCACTCTCTGAAAATAACCAATCCCTGATACCCGTCACTCTCTATAAAGAACCAATCTCTGACGGTCGACACTCTCTGTATAAAGAACCAACCTCTGACTCGCGTCACTCTCTCTGTAAAGAACCAATCTCTGACACCCGTCACTCTCTATAAAGTACCAATCTCTGACACCCGTCACTCTCTCTGTAAAGAACCAATCTCTGACACTCGTCACTCTCTCTGTAAAGAACCAATCTCTAACACCCGTCACTCTCTGTGTAATGAACCAATCTCTGACACCCGTCACTCTCTATAAAGAACCAATCTCTGACACTCATCACTTTCAGTGTAAAGAACCAATCTCTGACACCCGTCACTCTCTGTAAAGAACCAATCTCTGACACCCGTCACTCTCTGTAAAGAACCAATCCCTGACACCCGTCACTCTCTATAAAGAACCAATCTCTGACGGTCGTCACTCTCTGTGTAAAGAACCAATCTCTGACTCCCATCGCTCTCTATGTAAAGAACCAATCTCTGACACCCTTCACTCTCTCTGTAAAGAACCAATCTCTGACACCCGTCACTCTCTGTAAAGAACCAATCCCTGACACCCGTCACTCTCTATAAAGTAACAATCTCTGACACCCGTTACTCTCTGTGTAAAGAACCAATCTCTGACACTGGTTATTCATTACATACAGAACCAATCTCTGATACCAGTCACTTTCTGTGTAAAGAACCAATCTCTGACACCCGTCACTCTCTGTATGAACCTATCTCTGATACTGTCACTCTATGTAAAGATCCAATCTCTGACACCTGTCACTCTCTGTATGAACCATTCTCTGACACTCGTCACTTTCTCTGTAAAGAACCAATCTCTGACACCCGTCACTCTCTGGAAAGAACTAATCCCTGACACCCGTCACTCACTATAAAGAGCAAATCTCTGACGGTCGTCACTCTCTGTGTAAAGAACCAATCTCTGACTCCCGTCACTCTCTATGTAAAGAACCAATCTCTGACACCCGTCACTCTCTCTGTAAAGAACCAATCTCTGACACCCGTCACTCTCTATAAAGTACCAATCTCTGACACTCATCACTTTCTGTGTAAAGAACCAATCTCTGACACTGCCACTCTCTGTAAAGATCCAATCTCTGACACCTGTCACTCTCTATAAAGAACCAATCACTGACACCCGTCACTCTCTGTAAAGAACCAATCTCTGACACCCGTCACTCTCTGTAAAGAACCAATCTCTGACACCCGTCACTCTCTATAAAAAACCAATCTCTGACACCCATCACTCTCTGTATGAACCAATCGCTGACACTGTCACTCTCTGTATGAACTATTCTCTGACACCTGTCACTCTCTATAAAGAACCAATCTCTGACACTCGTCACTTTCTGTGTAAAGAACCAATCTCTGACACCCGTCACTCTCTGTATGAACCTATATCTGATACTGTCACTTTCTCTGTAAAGAACCAATCTCTGACACCCGTCACTCTCTGTAAAGAACCAATCCCTGACACCCGTCACTCACTATAAACAGCAAATCTCTGACGGTCGTCACTCTCTGTGTAAAGAACCAATCTCTGACTCCCGTCACTCTCAATGTACAGAACCAATCTCTGACACCTGTCACTCTCTGCATGATCTATTCTCTGACACCCGTCACTCTCTATAAAGAACCAATCTCTGACACTCGTCACTTTCTGTGTAAAGAACCAATCTCTGACACCCGTCACTCTCTGTATGAACCAATCGCTGACACTGTCACTCTCTGTAAAGATCCAATCTCTGACACCTGTCACTCTCTGTATCAACTGTTCTCTGACACCCGTCACTCTCTGTAAAGAACCAATCTCTGACACTCGTCACTTTCTGTGTAAAGAACCAATCTCTGACACCCGTCACTCTCTGTAAAGAACCAATCTCTGACCCCCGTCACTCTCTATAAAGAACCAATCTCTGACCCCCGTCACTCTCTATAAAGAACCAATCTCTGACACTCGTCATTTTCTGTGTAAACAACTAATCTCTGACACCCGTCACTCTCTGTAAATAACCAATCCCTGATACCCATCACTCTCTATAATGAACCAATCTCTGACGGTCGACACTCTCTGTATAAAGAACCAACCTCTGACTCGCGTCACTCTCTCTGTAAAGAACCAATCTCTGACACCCGTCACTCTCTATAAAGTACCAATCTCTGACACCCGTCACTCTCTCTGTAAAGAACCAATCTCTGACACTCGTCACTCTCTCTGTAAAGAACCAATCTCTAACACCCGTCACGCTCTGTGTAATGAACCAATCTCTGACACCCGTCACTCTCTATAAAGAACCAAACTCTGACTCCCGTCACTCTCTATGTAAAGAACCAATCTCTGACACCCTTCACTCTCTCTGTAAAGAACAAATCTCTGACACCCGTCACTCTCTATAAAGAACCAATCTCTGACACCCATCACTCTCTGTAAAGAACCAATCTCTGACACCCGTCACTCTCTGTAAAGAACCAATCTCTGACACCCGTCACTCTCTATAAAAAACCAATCTCTGACACCCATCACTCTCTGTATGAACCAATCGCTGACACTGTCACTCTCTGTAAAGATCCAATCTCTGACACCTGTCACTCTCTGTATGAACTATTCTCTGACACCTGTCACTCTCTATAAAGAACCAATCTCTGACACTCATCACTTTCTGTGTAAAGAACCAATCTCTGACACCCGTCACTCTCTGTATGAACCAACCTCTGTCACTTGTCACTCTCTGTATCAACCAATTTCTGACACCCGTCACTCTCTGTGTAAAGAACCAATCACTGACACTCGTTCCTCTCTGTGTAAAGAACCAATCGCTGACACTGCTCATTCCCTGTATAAAGAACAAATCTCTGTCACTCGTCACTCTCTGTATGAACCAATTTCTGACACTGGTCACTCTCTCTTTAAAGAAACAATCACTGACACCTATCACTCTTGTGTAAAGAAAGAATCTCTGATACCCGTCACTCTCTGTGTAAAGAACCAATCTCTGACACTGGTTATTCATTGTATACAGAACCAATCTCTGATACCCGTCACTCTTTATAAAGAGCCAATCTCTGATACCAGTCACTCTCTTTGTAAAGAACCAATCGCTGACACTGGTCATTCCCTGTGTAAAGAACCAAACTCTCACCCCCGTCACTCTATGTGTGTAGAAACAATCTCAGACACCCGTCACTCTCTGTAAAGAACCTATCCCTGTCACCCATTACTCTCTATAAATAAACCAAACTCTGACACTCGTCACTCTCTGTGTAAAGAACCAATCTCTGACACTGGTTATTCACTATATACAGAAACAATCTCGAATACCTGTCACTCTCTATAAAGAGACAATCTCTGATACCAGTCACTCTCTGTGTAAAGAACCAATCGCTGACACTGGTCATTCCCTGTATAAAGAACCAAACTCTGACCCCCGTCACTCTCTGTGTATAGAACCAATCTCAGACACTCGCCACTCTTGTGTAAAGAGCCAATCTCTGACACCCGTCACTCTCTGTAAAGAACCAATCTCTGACACTCGTCACTTTCTCTGTAAAGAACCAATCTCTGACACCCGTCACTCTCTGTAAAGAACCAATCCCTGACACCCGTCACTCTCTCTGTAAAGAACCAATCTCTGACACCCGTCACTCTCTCTGTAAAGAACCAATCTCTGACACCCGTCACTCTCTATAAAGTACCAATCTCTGACACCCGTCACTCTCTGTATGAACCAATCGCTGACACTGTCACTCTCTGTAAAGATCCAATCTCTGACACCTGTCACTCTCTGTATGAACTATTCTCTGACACCCGTCACTCTCTATAAAGAACCAATCTCTGACACTCGTCACTTTCTGTGTAAAGAACCAATCTCTGACACCCGTCACTCTCTGTGTAAAGAACCAATCTCTGATACCTGTCACTCTCTGTGTAAAGAACCAATCTCTGATACCAGTCATTCTCTGTGTAAAGAACCAATCGCTGACACTGCTCATTCCCTGTATAAAGAACCAAACTCTGACCCCCGTCAATCTCTGTGTATAGAACCAATCTCAGACACTCGCCACTCTTGTGTAAAGAGCCAATCTCTGACACCCGTCACTCTCTGTAAAGAACCAATCTCTGACACCCATCACTCTCTATAAATAAACCAATCTATGACACTCGTCACTCTCTGTGTAAAGAACCAATCTCTGACACTGGTTATTCATTACATACAGAACCAATCTCTGATACCAGTCACTTTCTGTGTAAAGAACCAATCTCTGACACCCGTCACTCTCTGTATGAACCTATCTCTGATACTGTCACTCTATGTAAAGATCCAATCTCTGACACCTGTCACTCTCTGTATGAACTATTCTCTGACACTCGTCACTTTCTCTGTAAAGAACCAATCTCTGACACCCGTCACTCTCTGGAAAGAACTAATCCCTGACACCCGTCACTCACTATAAAGAGCAAATCTCTGACGGTCGTCACTCTCTGTGTAAAGAACCAATCTCTGACTCCCGTCACTCTCTATGTAAAGAACCAATCTCTGACACCCGTCACTCTCTCTGTAAAGAACCAATCTCTGACACCCGTCACTCTCTATAAAGTACCAATCTCTGACACCCGTCACTCTCTATAAAGTACCAATCTCTGACACCCGTCACTCTCTGTATGAACCAATCGCTGACACTGTCACTCTCTGTAAAGATCCAATCTCTGACACCTGTCACTCTCTGTATGAACTATTCTCTGACACCCGTCACTCTCTATAAAGAACCAATCTCTGACACTCGTCACTTTCTGTGTAAAGAACCAATCTCTGACACCCGTCACTCTCTGTATGAACCAATCGCTGACACTGTCACTCTCTGTAAAGAACCAATCTCTGACACCCGTCACTCTCTGTAAAGAACCAATCCCTGACACCCGTCACTCTCTGTATGAACCAATCTCTGACACCCGTTACTCTCTGTGTAAAGAACCAATCTCTGACACTGGTTATTCATTACATACAGAACCAATCTCTGATACCAGTCACTTTCTGTGTAAAGAACCAATCTCTGACACCCGTCACTCTCTGTATGAACCTATCTCTGATACTGTCACTCTATGTAAAGATCCAATCTCTGACACCTGTCACTCTCTGTATGAACTATTCTCTGACACTCGTCACTTTCTCTGTAAAGAACCAATCTCTGACACCCGTCACTCTCTGGAAAGAACTAATCCCTGACACCCGTCACTCACTATAAAGAGCAAATCTCTGACGGTCGTCACTCTCTGTGTAAAGAACCAATCTCTGACTCCCGTCACTCTCTATGTAAAGAACCAATCTCTGACACCCGTCACTCTCTCTGTAAAGAACCAATCTCTGACACCCGTCACTCTCTATAAAGTACCAATCTCTGACACTCATCACTTTCTGTGTAAAGAACCAATCTCTGACACTGCCACTCTCTGTAAAGATCCAATCTCTGACACCTGTCACTCTCTATAAAGAACCAATCTCTGACACCCGTCACTCTCTGTAAAGAACCAATCTCTGACACCCGTCACTCTCTATAAAAAACCAATCTCTGACACCCATCACTCTCTGTATGAACCAATCGCTGACACTGTCACTCTCTGTATGAACTATTCTCTGACACCTGTCACTCTCTATAAAGAACCAATCTCTGACACTCGTCACTTTCTGTGTAAAGAACCAATCTCTGACACCCGTCACTCTCTGTATGAACCTATCTCTGATACTGTCACTCTCTGTAAGGATCCAATCTCTGACACCCGTCACTCTCTGTAAAGAACCAATCCCTGACACCCGTCACTCACTATAAAGAGCAAATCTCTGACGGTCGTCACTCTCTGTGTAAAGAACCAATCTCTGACTCCCGTCACTCTCTATGTAAAGAACCAATCTCTGACACCCGTCACTCTCTCTGTATGAACCAATCGCAGACACTGTCACTCTCTGTAAAGATCCAATCTCTGACACCTGTCACTCTCTGTATGAACTATTCTCTGACACCCGTCACTCTCTATAAAGAACCAATCTCTGACACTCGTCACTTTCTGTGTAAAGAACCAATCTCTGACACCCGTCACTCTCTGTATGAACCAATCGCTGACACTGTCACTCTCTGTAAAGATCCAATCTCTGACACCTGTCACTTTCTGTATGAACTGTTCTCTGACACCCGTCACTCTCTGTAAAGAACCAATCTCTGACACTCGTCACTTTCTGTGTAAAGAACCAATCTCTGACCCCCGTCACTCTCTATAAAGAACCAATCTCTGACCCCCGTCACTCTCTATAAAGAACCAATCTCTGACACTCGTCACTTTCTGTGTAAACAACTAATCTCTGACACCCGTCACTCTCTGAAAATAACCAATCCCTGATACCCGTCACTCTCTATAAAGAACCAATCTCTGACGGTCGACACTCTCTGTATAAAGAACCAACCTCTGACTCGCGTCACTCTCTCTGTAAAGAACCAATCTCTGACACCCGTCACTCTCTATAAAGTACCAATCTCTGACACCCGTCACTCTCTCTGTAAAGAACCAATCTCTGACACTCGTCACTCTCTCTGTAAAGAACCAATCTCTAACACCCGTCACTCTCTGTGTAATGAACCAATCTCTGACACCCGTCACTCTCTATAAAGAACCAATCTCTGACACTCATCACTTTCAGTGTAAAGAACCAATCTCTGACACCCGTCACTCTCTGTAAAGAACCAATCTCTGACACCCGTCACTCTCTGTAAAGAACCAATCCCTGACACCCGTCACTCTCTATAAAGAACCAATCTCTGACACCTGTCACTCTCTGTATGAACCATTCTCTGACACTCATCACTTTCAGTGTAAAGAACCAATCTCTGACACCCGTCACTCTCTGTAAAGAACCAATCTCTGACACCCGTCACTCTCTGTATGAACCTATCTCTGATACTGTCACTCTATGTAAAGATCCAATCTCTGACACCTGTCACTCTCTGTATGAACCATTCTCTGACACTCGTCACTTTCTCTGTAAAGAACCAATCTCTGATACCCGTCACTCTCTGGAAAGAACTAATCCCTGACACCCGTCACTCACTATAAAGAGCAAATCTCTGACGGTCGTCACTCTCTGTGTAAAGAACCAATCTCTGACTCCCGTCACTCTCTATGTAAAGAACCAATCTCTGACACCCGTCACTCTCTCTGTAAAGAACCAATCTCTGACACCCGTCACTCTCTATAAAGTACCAATCTCTGACACTCATCACTTTCTGTGTAAAGAACCAATCTCTGACACTGCCACTCTCTGTAAAGATCCAATCTCTGACATCTGTCACTCTCTATAAAGAACCAATCACTGACACCCGTCACTCTCTGTAAAGAACCAATCTCTGACACCCGTCACTCTCTATAAAAAACCAATCTCTGACACCCATCACTCTCTGTATGAACCAATCGCTGACACTGTCACTCTCTGTATGAACTATTCTCTGACACCTGTCACTCTCTATAAAGAACCAATCTCTGACACTCGTCACTTTCTGTGTAAAGAACCAATCTCTGACACCCGTCACTCTCTGTATGAACCTATCTCTGATACTGTCACTCTCTGTAAGGATCCAATCTCTGACACCCGTCACTCTCTGTAAAGAACCAATCCCTGACACCCGTCACTCACTATAAAGAGCAAATCTCTGACGGTCGTCACTCTCTGTGTAAAGAACCAATCTCTGACTCCCGTCACTCTCTATGTAAAGAACCAATCTCTGACACCCGTCACTCTCTCTGTATGAACCAATCGCAGACACTGTCACTCTCTGTAAAGATCCAATCTCTGACACCTGTCACTCTCTGTATGAACTATTCTCTGACACCCGTCACTCTCTATAAAGAACCAATCTCTGACACTCGTCACTTTCTGTGTAAAGAACCAATCTCTGACACCCGTCACTCTCTGTATGAACCAATCGCTGACACTTTCACTCTCTGTAAAGATCCAATCTCTGACACCTGTCACTTTCTGTATGAACTGTTCTCTGACACCCGTCACTCTCTGTAAAGAACCAATCTCTGACACTCGTCACTTTCTGTGTAAAGAACCAATCTCTGACACTGGTTATTCACTATATACAGAAACAATCTCGAATACCTGTCACTCTCTATAAAGAGCCAATCTCTGATACCAGTCACTCTCTGTGTAAAGAACCAATCGCTGACACTGGTCATTCCCTGTATAAAGAACCAAACTCTGACCCCCGTCACTCTCTGTGTATAGAACCAATCTCAGACACTCGCCACTCTTGTGTAAAGAGCCAATCTCTGACACCCGTCACTCTCTGTAAAGAACCAATCTCTGACACTCGTCACTTTCTCTGTAAAGAACCAATCTCTGACACCCGTCACTCTCTGTAAAGAACCAATCCCTGACACCCGTCACTCTCTCTGTAAAGAACCAATCTCTGACACCCGTCACTCTCTCTGTAAAGAACCAATCTCTGACACCCGTCACTCTCTATAAAGTACCAATCTCTGACACCCGTCACTCTCTGTATGAACCAATCGCTGACACTGTCACTCTCTGTAAAGATCCAATCTCTGACACCTGTCACTCTCTGTATGAACTATTCTCTGACACCCGTCACTCTCTATAAAGAACCAATCTCTGACACTCGTCACTTTCTGTGTAAAGAACCAATCTCTGACACCCGTCACTCTCTGTATGAACCAATCGCTGACACTGTCACTCTCTGTAAAGAACCAATCTCTGACACCCGTCACTCTCTGTAAAGAACCAATCCCTGACACCCGTCACTCTCTATAAAGAACCAATCTCTGACGGTCGTCACTCTCTGTGTAAAGAACCAATCTCTGACTCCCGTCGCTCTCTATGTAAACAACCAATCTCTGACACCCTTCACTCTCTCTGTAAAGAACAAATCTGACACCCGTCACTCTCTATAAAGTAACAATCTCTGACACCCGTTACTCTCTGTGTAAAGAACCAATCTCTGACACTGGTTATTCATTACATACAGAACCAATCTCTGATACCAGTCACTTTCTGTGTAAAGAACCAATCTCTGACACCCGTCACTCTCTGTATGAACCTATCTCTGATACTGTCACTCTATGTAAAGATCCAATCTCTGACACCTGTCACTCTCTGTATGAACTATTCTCTGACACTCGTCACTTTCTCTGTAAAGAACCAATCTCTGACACCCGTCACTCTGTGGAAAGAACTAATCCCTGACACCCGTCACTCACTATAAAGAGCAAATCTCTGACGGTCGTCACTCTCTGTGTAAAGAACCAATCTCTGACTCCCGTCACTCTCTATGTAAAGAACCAATCTCTGACACCCGTCACTCTCTCTGTAAAGAACCAATCTCTGACACCCGTCACTCTCTATAAAGTACCAATCTCTGACACTCATCACTTTCTGTGTAAAGAACCAATCTCTGACACTGCCACTCTCTGTAAAGATCCAATCTCTGACACCTGTCACTCTCTATAAAGAACCAATCACTGACACCCGTCACTCTCTGTAAAGAACCAATCTCTGACACCCGTCACTCTCTGTAAAGAACCAATCTCTGACACCCGTCACTCTCTATAAAAAACCAATCTCTGACACCCGTCACTCTCTGTATGAACCTATCTCTGATACTGTCACTCTATGTAAAGATCCAATCTCTGACACCTGTCACTCTCTGTATGAACCATTCTCTGACACTCGTCACTTTCTCTGTAAAGAACCAATCTCTGACACCCGTCACTCTCTGGAAAGAACTAATCCCTGACACCCGTCACTCACTATAAAGAGCAAATCTCTGACGGTCGTCACTCTCTGTGTAAAGAACCAATCTCTGACTCCCGTCACTCTCTATGTAAAGAACCAATCTCTGACACCCGTCACTCTCTCTGTAAAGAACCAATCTCTGACACCCGTCACTCTCTATAAAGTACCAATCTCTGACACTCATCACTTTCTGTGTAAAGAACCAATCTCTGACACTGCCACTCTCTGTAAAGATCCAATCTCTGACACCTGTCACTCTCTATAAAGAACCAATCACTGACACCCGTCACTCTCTGTAAAGAACCAATCTCTGACACCCGTCACTCTCTATAAAAAACCAATCTCTGACACCCATCACTCTCTGTATGAACCAATCGCTGACACTGTCACTCTCTGTATGAACTATTCTCTGACACCTGTCACTCTCTATAAAGAACCAATCTCTGACACTCGTCACTTTCTGTGTAAAGAACCAATCTCTGACACCCGTCACTCTCTGTATGAACCTATCTCTGATACTGTCACTCTCTGTAAGGATCCAATCTCTGACACCCGTCACTCTCTGTAAAGAACCAATCCCTGACACCCGTCACTCACTATAAAGAGCAAATCTCTGACGGTCGTCACTCTCTGTGTAAAGAACCAATCTCTGACTCCCGTCACTCTCTATGTAAAGAACCAATCTCTGACACCCGTCACTCTCTCTGTATGAACCAATCGCAGACACTGTCACTCTCTGTAAAGATCCAATCTCTGACACCTGTCACTCTCTGTATGAACTATTCTCTGACACCCGTCACTCTCTATAAAGAACCAATCTCTGACACTCGTCACTTTCTGTGTAAAGAACCAATCTCTGACACCCGTCACTCTCTGTATGAACCAATCGCTGACACTTTCACTCTCTGTAAAGATCCAATCTCTGACACCTGTCACTTTCTGTATGAACTGTTCTCTGACACCCGTCACTCTCTGTAAAGAACCAATCTCTGAAACTCGTCACTTTCTGTGTAAAGAACCAATCTCTGACCCCCGTCACTCTCTATAAAGAACCAATCTCTGACCCCCGTCACTCTCTATAAAGAACCAATCTCTGACACTCGTCACTTTCTGTGTAAACAACTAATCTCTGACACCCATCACTCTCTGAAAATAACCAATCCCTGATACCCGTCACTCTCTATAAAGAACCAATCTCTGACGGTCGACACTCTCTGTATAAAGAACCAACCTCTGACTCGCGTCACTCTCTCTGTAAAGAACCAATCTCTGACACCCGTCACTCTCTATAAAGTACCAATCTCTGACACCCGTCACTCTCTCTGTAAAGAACCAATCTCTGACACTCGTCACTCTCTCTGTAAAGAACCAATCTCTAACACCCGTCACTCTCTGTGTAATGAACCAATCTCTGACACCCGTCACTCTCTATAAAGAACCAATCTCTGACACTCATCACTTTCAGTGTAAAGAACCAATCTCTGACACCCGTCACTCTCTGTAAAGAACCAATCTCTGACACCCGTCACTCTCTGTAAAGAACCAATCCCTGACACCCGTCACTCTCTATAAAGAACCAATCTCTGACGGTCGTCACTCTCTGTGTAAAGAACCAATCTCTGACTCCCGTCGCTCTCTATGTAAAGAACCAATCTCTGACACCCTTCACTCTCTCTGTAAAGAACCAATCTCTGACACCCGTCACTCTCTGTAAAGAACCAATCCCTGACACCCGTCACTCTCTATAAAGTAACAATCTCTGACACCCGTTACTCTCTGTGTAAAGAACCAATCTCTGACACTGGTTATTCATTACATACAGAACCAATCTCTGATACCAGTCACTTTCTGTGTAAAGAACCAATCTCTGACACCCGTCACTCTCTGTATGAACCTATCTCTGATACTGTCACTCTATGTAAAGATCCAATCTCTGACACCTGTCACTCTCTGTATGAACCATTCTCTGACACTCGTCACTTTCTCTGTAAAGAACCAATCTCTGACACCCGTCACTCTCTGGAAAGAACTAATCCCTGACACCCGTCACTCACTATAAAGAGCAAATCTCTGACGGTCGTCACTCTCTGTGTAAAGAACCAATCTCTGACTCCCGTCACTCTCTATGTAAAGAACCAATCTCTGACACCCGTCACTCTCTCTGTAAAGAACCAATCTCTGACACCCGTCACTCTCTATAAAGTACCAATCTCTGACACTCATCACTTTCTGTGTAAAGAACCAATCTCTGACACTGCCACTCTCTGTAAAGATCCAATCTCTGACACCTGTCACTCTCTATAAAGAACCAATCACTGACACCCGTCACTCTCTGTAAAGAACCAATCTCTGACACCCGTCACTCTCTGTAAAGAACCAATCTCTGACACCCGTCACTCTCTATAAAAAACCAATCTCTGACACCCATCACTCTCTGTATGAACCAATCGCTGACACTGTCACTCTCTGTATGAACTATTCTCTGACACCTGTCACTCTCTATAAAGAACCAATCTCTGACACTCGTCACTTTCTGTGTAAAGAACCAATCTCTGACACCCGTCACTCTCTGTATGAACCTATATCTGATACTGTCACTTTCTCTGTAAAGAACCAATCTCTGACACCCGTCACTCTCTGTAAAGAACCAATCCCTGACACCCGTCACTCACTATAAACAGCAAATCTCTGACGGTCGTCACTCTCTGTGTAAAGAACCAATCTCTGACTCCCGTCACTCTCAATGTACAGAACCAATCTCTGACACCTGTCACTCTCTGCATGATCTATTCTCTGACACCCGTCACTCTCTATAAAGAACCAATCTCTGACACTCGTCACTTTCTGTGTAAAGAACCAATCTCTGACACCCGTCACTCTCTGTATGAACCAATCGCTGACACTGTCACTCTCTGTAAAGATCCAATCTCTGACACCTGTCACTCTCTGTATCAACTGTTCTCTGACACCCGTCACTCTCTGTAAAGAACCAATCTCTGACACTCGTCACTTTCTGTGTAAAGAACCAATCTCTGACACCCGTCACTCTCTGTAAAGAACCAATCTCTGACCCCCGTCACTCTCTATAAAGAACCAATCTCTGACCCCCGTCACTCTCTATAAAGAACCAATCTCTGACACTCGTCATTTTCTGTGTAAACAACTAATCTCTGACACCCGTCACTCTCTGTAAATAACCAATCCCTGATACCCATCACTCTCTATAATGAACCAATCTCTGACGGTCGACACTCTCTGTATAAAGAACCAACCTCTGACTCGCGTCACTCTCTCTGTAAAGAACCAATCTCTGACACCCGTCACTCTCTATAAAGTACCAATCTCTGACACCCGTCACTCTCTCTGTAAAGAACCAATCTCTGACACTCGTCACTCTCTCTGTAAAGAACCAATCTCTAACACCCGTCACGCTCTGTGTAATGAACCAATCTCTGACACCCGTCACTCTCTATAAAGAACCAAACTCTGACTCCCGTCACTCTCTATGTAAAGAACCAATCTCTGACACCCTTCACTCTCTCTGTAAAGAACAAATCTCTGACACCCGTCACTCTCTATAAAGAACCAATCTCTGACACCCGTCACTCTCTGTAAAGAACCAATCTCTGACACCCGTCACTCTCTGTAAAGAACCAATCTCTGACACCCGTCACTCTCTATAAAAAACCAATCTCTGACACCCATCACTCTCTGTATGAACCAATCGCTGACACTGTCACTCTCTGTAAAGATCCAATCTCTGACACCTGTCACTCTCTGTATGAACTATTCTCTGACACCTGTCACTCTCTATAAAGAACCAATCTCTGACACTCATCACTTTCTGTGTAAAGAACCAATCTCTGACACCCGTCACTCTCTGTATGAACCAACCTCTGTCACTTGTCACTCTCTGTATCAACCAATTTCTGACACCCGTCACTCTCTGTGTAAAGAACCAATCACTGACACTCGTTCCTCTCTGTGTAAAGAACCAATCGCTGACACTGCTCATTCCCTGTATAAAGAACAAATCTCTGTCACTCGTCACTCTCTGTATGAACCAATTTCTGACACTGGTCACTCTCTCTTTAAAGAAACAATCACTGACACCTATCACTCTTGTGTAAAGAAAGAATCTCTGATACCCGTCACTCTCTGTGTAAAGAACCAATCTCTGACACTGGTTATTCATTGTATACAGAACCAATCTCTGATACCCGTCACTCTTTATAAAGAGCCAATCTCTGATACCAGTCACTCTCTTTGTAAAGAACCAATCGCTGACACTGGTCATTCCCTGTGTAAAGAACCAAACTCTCACCCCCGTCACTCTATGTGTGTAGAAACAATCTCAGACACCCGTCACTCTCTGTAAAGAACCTATCCCTGTCACCCATTACTCTCTATAAATAAACCAAACTCTGACACTCGTCACTCTCTGTGTAAAGAACCAATCTCTGACACTGGTTATTCACTATATACAGAAACAATCTCGGATACCCGTCACTCTCTATAAAGAGCCAATCTCTGATACCAGTCACTCTCTGTGTAAAGAAGCAATCGCTGACACTGGTCATTCCCTGTATAAAGAACCAAACTCTGACCCCCGTCACTCTCTGTGTATAGAACCAATCTCAGACACTCGCCACTCTTGTGTAAAGAGCCAATCTCTGACACCCGTCACTCTCTGTAAAGAACCAATCTCTGACACTCGTCACTTTCTCTGTAAAGAACCAATCTCTGACACCCGTCACTCTCTGTAAAGAACCAATCCCTGACACCCGTCACTCTCTCTGTAAAGAACCAATCTCTGACACCCGTCACTCTCTCTGTAAAGAACCAATCTCTGACACCCGTCACTCTCTATAAAGTACCAATCTCTGACACCCGTCACTCTCTGTATGAACCAATCGCTGACACTGTCACTCTCTGTAAAGATCCAATCTCTGACACCTGTCACTCTCTGTATGAACTATTCTCTGACACCCGTCACTCTCTATAAAGAACCAATCTCTGACACTCGTCACTTTCTGTGTAAAGAACCAATCTCTGACACCCGTCACTCTCTGTATGAACCAATCGCTGACACTGTCACTCTCTGTAAAGAACCAATCTCTGACACCCGTCACTCTCTGTAAAGAACCAATCCCTGACACCCGTCACTCTCTATAAAGAACCAATCTCTGACGGTCGTCACTCTCTGTGTAAAGAACCAATCTCTGACTCCCGTCGCTCTCTATGTAAACAACCAATCTCTGACACCCTTCACTCTCTCTGTAAAGAACAAATCTGACACCCGTCACTCTCTATAAAGTAACAATCTCTGACACCCGTTACTCTCTGTGTAAAGAACCAATCTCTGACACTGGTTATTCATTACATACAGAACCAATCTCTGATACCAGTCACTTTCTGTGTAAAGAACCAATCTCTGACACCCGTCACTCTCTGTATGAACCTATCTCTGATACTGTCACTCTATGTAAAGATCCAATCTCTGACACCTGTCACTCTCTGTATGAACTATTCTCTGACACTCGTCACTTTCTCTGTAAAGAACCAATCTCTGACACCCGTCACTCTGTGGAAAGAACTAATCCCTGACACCCGTCACTCACTATAAAGAGCAAATCTCTGACGGTCGTCACTCTCTGTGTAAAGAACCAATCTCTGACACCCGTCACTCTCTCTGTAAAGAACCAATCTCTGACACCCGTCACTCTCTATAAAGTACCAATCTCTGACACTCATCACTTTCTGTGTAAAGAACCAATCTCTGACACTGCCACTCTCTGTAAAGATCCAATCTCTGACACCTGTCACTCTCTATAAAGAACCAATCACTGACACCCGTCACTCTCTGTAAAGAACCAATCTCTGACACCCGTCACTCTCTGTAAAGAACCAATCTCTGACACCCGTCACTCTCTATAAAAAACCAATCTCTGACACCCATCACTCTCTGTATGAACCAATTGCTGACACTGTCACTCTCTGTACGAACTATTCTCTGACACCTGTCACTCTCTATAAAGAACCAATCTCTGACACTCGTCACTTTCTGTGTAAAGAACCAATCTCTGACACCCGTCACTCTCTGTATGAACCTATATCTGATACTGTCACTTTCTCTGTAAAGAACCAATCTCTGACACCCGTCACTCTCTGTAAAGAACCAATCCCTGACACCCGTCACTCACTATAAAGAGCAAATCTCTGACGGTCGTCACTCTCTGTGTAAAGAACCAATCTCTGACTCCCGTCACTCTCTCTGTAAAGAACCAATCTCTGACACCCGTCACTCTCTATAAAGTACCAATCTCTGACACCCGTCACTCTCTGTATGAACCAATCGCTGACACTGTCACTCTCTGTAAAGATCCAATCTCTGACACCTGTCACTCTCTGCATGAACTATTCTCTGACACCCGTCACTCTCTATAGAGAACCAATCTCTGACACTCGTCACTTTCTGTGTAAAGAACCAATCTCTGACACCCGTCACTCTCTGTATGAACCAATCGCTGACACTGTCACTCTCTGTAAAGATCCAATCTCTGACACCTGTCACTCTCTGTATCAACTGTTCTCTGACACCCGTCACTCTCTGTAAAGAACCAATCTCTGACACTCGTCACTTTCTGTGTAAAGAACCAATCTCTGACACCCGTCACTCTCTGTAAAGAACCAATCTCTGACCCCCGTCACTCTCTATAAAGAACCAATCTCTGACCCCCGTCACTCTCTATAAAGAACCAATCTCTGACACTCGTCACTTTCTGTGAAAACAACTAATCTCTGACACCCGTCACTCTCTGTATGAACCAATCGCTGACACTGTCACTCTCTGTAAAGATCCAATCTCTGACACCTGTCACTCTCTGTATCAACTGTTCTCTGACACCCGTCACTCTCTGTAAAGAACCAATCTCTGACACTCGTCACTTTCTGTGTAAAGAACCAATCTCTGACACCCGTCACTCTCTGTAAAGAACCAATCTCTGACCCCCGTCACTCTCTATAAAGAACCAATCTCTGACCCCCGTCACTCTCTATAAAGAACCAATCTCTGACACTCGTCACTTTCTGTGAAAACAACTAATCTCTGACACCCGTCACTCTCTGTAAATAACCAATCCCTGATACCCATCACTCTCTATAAAGAACCAATCTCTGACGGTCGACACTCTCTGTATAAAGAACCAACCTCTGACTCGCGTCACTCTCTTTGTAAAGAACCAATCTCTGACACCCGTCACTCTCTATAAAGTACCAATCTCTGACACCCGTCACTCTCTCTGTAAAGAACCAATCTCTGACACTCGTCACTCTCTCTGTAAAGAACCAATCTCTAACACCCGTCACGCTCTGTGTAATGAACCAATCTCTGACACCCGTCACTCTCTATAAAGAACCAATCTCTGACACTCGTCACTTTCAGTGTAAAGAACCAATCTCTGACACCCGTCACTCTCTGTAAAGAACCAATCCCTGACACCCGTCACTCTCTATAAAGAACCAATCTCTGACGGTTGTCACTCTCTGTGTAAAGAACCAAACTCTGACTCCCGTCACTCTCTATGTAAAGAACCAATCTCTGACACCCTTCACTCTCTCTGTAAAGAACAAATCTCTGACACCCGTCACTCTCTATAAAGAACCAATCTCTGACACCCGTCACTCTCTGTAAAGAACCAATCTCTGACACCCGTCACTCTCTGTAAAGAACCAATCTCTGACACCCGTCACTCTCTATAAAAAACCAATCTCTGACACCCATCACTCTCTGTATGAACCAATCGCTGACACTGTCACTCTCTGTAAAGATCCAATCTCTGACACCTGTCACTCTCTGTATGAACTATTCTCTGACACCTGTCACTCTCTATAAAGAACCAATCTCTGACACTCGTCACTTTCTGTGTAAAGAACCAATCTCTGACACCCGTCACTCTCTGTATGAACCAACCTCTGTCACTTGTCACTCTCTGTATCAACCAATTTCTGACACCCGTCACTCTCTGTGTAAAGAACCAATCACTGACACTCGTTACTCTCTGTGTAAAGAACCAATCGCTGACACTTGTCTGTATCAACCAATCTCTGACACCCGTCACTCTCTGTATGAACCAATCGCTGACACTGTCACTCTCTGTAAAGATCCAATCTCTGACACCTGTCACTCTCTGTATCAACTGTTCTCTGACACCCGTCACTCTCTGTAAAGAACCAATCTCTGACACTCGTCACTTTCTGTGTAAAGAACCAATCTCTGACACCCGTCACTCTCTGTAAAGAACCAATCTCTGACCCCCGTCACTCTCTATAAAGAACCAATCTCTGACCCCCGTCACTCTCTATAAAGAACCAATCTCTGACACTCGTCACTTTCTGTGAAAACAACTAATCTCTGACACCCGTCACTCTCTGTAAATAACCAATCCCTGATACCCATCATTCTCTATAAAGAACCAATCTCTGCCGGTCGACACTCTCTGTATAAAGAACCAACCTCTGACTCGCGTCACTCTCTCTGTAAAGAACCAATCTCTGACACCCGTCACTCTCTATAAAGTACCAATCTCTGACACCCGTCACTCTCTCTGTAAAGAACCAATCTCTGACACTCGTCACTCTCTCTGTAAAGAACCAATCTCTAACACCCGTCACGCTCTGTGTAATGAACCAATCTCTGACACCCGTCACTCTCTATAAAGAACCAATCTCTGACACTCGTCACTTTCAGTGTAAAGAACCAATCTCTGACACCCGTCACTCTCTGTAAAGAACCAATCCCTGACACCCGTCACTCTCTATAAAGAACCAATCTCTGACGGTCGTCACTCTCTGTGTAAAGAACCAAACTCTGACTCCAGTCACTCTCTATGTAAAGAACCAATCTCTGACACCCTTCACTCTCTCTGTAAAGAACAAATCTCTGACACCCGTCACTCTCTATAAAGAACCAATCTCTGACACCCGTCACTCTCTGTAAAGAACCAATCTCTGACACCCGTCACTCTCTGTAAAGAACCAATCTCTGACACCCGTCACTCTCTATAAAAAACCAATCTCTGACACCCATCACTCTCTGTATGAACCAATCGCTGACACTGTCACTCTCTGTAAAGATCCAATCTCTGACACCTGTCACTCTCTGTATGAACTATTCTCTGACACCTGTCACTCTCTATAAAGAACCAATCTCTGACACTCGTCACTTTCTGTGTAAAGAACCAATCTCTGACACTCGTCACTTTCTGTGTAAAGAACCAATCTCTGACACCCGTCACTCTCTGTATGAACCAACCTCTGTCACTTGTCACTCTCTGTATCAACCAATTTCTGACACCCGTCACTCTCTGTGTAAAGAACCAATCACTGACACTCGTTACTCTCTGTGTAAAGAACCAATCACTGACACTCGTTACTCTCTGTGTAAAGAACCAATCGCTGACACTGCTCATTCCCTGTATAAAGAACAAATCTCTGTCACTCGTCACTCTCTGTATGAACCAATTTCTGACACTGGTAACTCTCTCATTAAATAAACAATCACTGACACCTATCACTCTTGTGTAAAGAAAGAATCTCTGATACCCGTCACTCTCTGTGTAAAGAACCAATCTCTGACACTGGTTATTCATTGTATACAGAACCAATCTCTGATACCCGTCACTCTTTATAAAGAGCCAATCTCTGATACCAGTCACTCTCTTTGTAAAGAACCAATCGCTGACACTGGTCATTCCCTGTGTAAAGAACCAAACTCTCACCCCCGTCACTCTATGTGTGTAGAAACAATCTCTGACACCCGTCACTCTCTATAAAAAACCAATCTCTGACACCCATCACTCTCTGTATGAACCAATCGCTGACACTGTCACTCTCTGTATGAACTATTCTCTGACACCTGTCACTCTCTATAAAGAACCAATCTCTGACACTCGTCACTTTCTGTGTAAAGAACCAATCTCTGACACCCGTCACTCTCTGTATGAACCAACCTCTGTCACTTGTCACTCTCTGTATCAACCAATTTCTGACACCCGTCACTCTCTGTGTAAAGAACCAATCACTGACACTCGTTACTCTCTGTGTAAAGAACCAATCGCTGACACTGCTCATTCCCTGTATAAAGAACAAATCTCTGTCACTCGTCACTCTCTGTATGAACCAATTTCTGACACTGGTCACTCTCTCTTTAAAGAAACAATCACTGACACCTATCACTCTTGTGTAAAGAAAGAATCTCTGATACCCGTCACTCTCTGTGTAAAGAACCAATCTCTGACACTGGTTATTCATTGTATACAGAACCAATCTCTGATACCCGTCACTCTTTATAAAGAGCCAATCTCTGATACCAGTCACTCTCTTTGTAAAGAACCAATCGCTGACACTGGTCATTCCCTGGGTAAAGAACCAAACTCTCACCCCCGTCACTCTATGTGTGTAGAAACAATCTCAGACACCCGTCACTCTCTGTAAAGAACCTATCCCTGTCACCCATTACTCTCTGTAAATAAACCAAACTCTGACACTCGTCACTCTCTGTGTAAAGAACCAATCTCTGACACTGGTTATTCACTATATACAGAAACAATCTCGAATACCTGTCACTCTCTATAAAGAGCCAATCTCTGATACCAGTCACTCTCTGTGTAAAGAACCAATCGCTGACACTGGTCATTCCCTGTATAAAGAACCAAACTCTGACCCCCGTCACTCTCTGTGTATAGAACCAATCTCAGACACTCGCCACTCTTGTGTAAAGAGCCAATCTCTGACACCCGTCACTCTCTGTAAAGAACCAATCTCTGACACTCGTCACTTTCTCTGTAAAGAACCAATCTCTGACACCCGTCACTCTCTGTAAAGAACCAATCCCTGACACCCGTCACTCTCTCTGTAAAGAACCAATCTCTGACACCCGTCACTCTCTCTGTAAAGAACCAATCTCTGACACCCGTCACTCTCTATAAAGTACCAATCTCTGACACCCGTCACTCTCTGTATGAACCAATCGCTGACACTGTCACTCTCTGTAAAGATCCAATCTCTGACACCTGTCACTCTCTGTATGAACTATTCTCTGACACCCGTCACTCTCTATAAAGAACCAATCTCTGACACTCGTCACTTTCTGTGTAAAGAACCAATCTCTGACACCCGTCACTCTCTGTAAAGAACCAATCCCTGACACCCGTCACTCTCTATAAAGAACCAATCTCTGACGGTCGTCACTCTCTGTGTAAAGAACCAATCTCTGACTCCCGTCGCTCTCTATGTAAACAACCAATCTCTGACACCCTTCACTCTCTCTGTAAAGAACAAATCTGACACCCGTCACTCTCTATAAAGTAACAATCTCTGACACCCGTTACTCTCTGTGTAAAGAACCAATCTCTGACACTGGTTATTCATTACATACAGAACCAATCTCTGATACCAGTCACTTTCTGTGTAAAGAACCAATCTCTGACACCCGTCACTCTCTGTATGAACCTATCTCTGATACTGTCACTCTATGTAAAGATCCAATCTCTGACACCTGTCACTCTCTGTATGAACTATTCTCTGACACTCGTCACTTTCTCTGTAAAGAACCAATCTCTGACACCCGTCACTCTGTGGAAAGAACTAATCCCTGACACCCGTCACTCACTATAAAGAGCAAATCTCTGACGGTCGTCACTCTCTGTGTAAAGAACCAATCTCTGACACCCGTCACTCTCTCTGTAAAGAACCAATCTCTGACACCCGTCACTCTCTATAAAGTACCAATCTCTGACACTCATCACTTTCTGTGTAAAGAACCAATCTCTGACACTGCCACTCTCTGTAAAGATCCAATCTCTGACACCTGTCACTCTCTATAAAGAACCAATCACTGACACCCGTCACTCTCTGTAAAGAACCAATCTCTGACACCCGTCACTCTCTGTAAAGAACCAATCTCTGACACCCGTCACTCTCTATAAAAAACCAATCTCTGACACCCATCACTCTCTGTATGAACCAATTGCTGACACTGTCACTCTCTGTACGAACTATTCTCTGACACCTGTCACTCTCTATAAAGAACCAATCTCTGACACTCGTCACTTTCTGTGTAAAGAACCAATCTCTGACACCCGTCACTCTCTGTATGAACCTATATCTGATACTGTCACTTTCTCTGTAAAGAACCAATCTCTGACACCCGTCACTCTCTGTAAAGAACCAATCCCTGACACCCGTCACTCACTATAAAGAGCAAATCTCTGACGGTCGTCACTCTCTGTGTAAAGAACCAATCTCTGACTCCCGTCACTCTCTCTGTAAAGAACCAATCTCTGACACCCGTCACTCTCTATAAAGTACCAATCTCTGACACCCGTCACTCTCTGTATGAACCAATCGCTGACACTGTCACTCTCTGTAAAGATCCAATCTCTGACACCTGTCACTCTCTGCATGAACTATTCTCTGACACCCGTCACTCTCTATAGAGAACCAATCTCTGACACTCGTCACTTTCTGTGTAAAGAACCAATCTCTGACACCCGTCACTCTCTGTATGAACCAATCGCTGACACTGTCACTCTCTGTAAAGATCCAATCTCTGACACCTGTCACTCTCTGTATCAACTGTTCTCTGACACCCGTCACTCTCTGTAAAGAACCAATCTCTGACACTCGTCACTTTCTGTGTAAAGAACCAATCTCTGACACCCGTCACTCTCTGTAAAGAACCAATCTCTGACCCCCGTCACTCTCTATAAAGAACCAATCTCTGACCCCCGTCACTCTCTATAAAGAACCAATCTCTGACACTCGTCACTTTCTGTGAAAACAACTAATCTCTGACACCCGTCACTCTCTGTATGAACCAATCGCTGACACTGTCACTCTCTGTAAAGATCCAATCTCTGACACCTGTCACTCTCTGTATCAACTGTTCTCTGACACCCGTCACTCTCTGTAAAGAACCAATCTCTGACACTCGTCACTTTCTGTGTAAAGAACCAATCTCTGACACCCGTCACTCTCTGTAAAGAACCAATCTCTGACCCCCGTCACTCTCTATAAAGAACCAATCTCTGACCCCCGTCACTCTCTATAAAGAACCAATCTCTGACACTCGTCACTTTCTGTGAAAACAACTAATCTCTGACACCCGTCACTCTCTGTAAATAACCAATCCCTGATACCCATCACTCTCTATAAAGAACCAATCTCTGACGGTCGACACTCTCTGTATAAAGAACCAACCTCTGACTCGCGTCACTCTCTTTGTAAAGAACCAATCTCTGACACCCGTCACTCTCTATAAAGTACCAATCTCTGACACCCGTCACTCTCTCTGTAAAGAACCAATCTCTGACACTCGTCACTCTCTCTGTAAAGAACCAATCTCTAACACCCGTCACGCTCTGTGTAATGAACCAATCTCTGACACCCGTCACTCTCTATAAAGAACCAATCTCTGACACTCGTCACTTTCAGTGTAAAGAACCAATCTCTGACACCCGTCACTCTCTGTAAAGAACCAATCCCTGACACCCGTCACTCTCTATAAAGAACCAATCTCTGACGGTTGTCACTCTCTGTGTAAAGAACCAAACTCTGACTCCCGTCACTCTCTATGTAAAGAACCAATCTCTGACACCCTTCACTCTCTCTGTAAAGAACAAATCTCTGACACCCGTCACTCTCTATAAAGAACCAATCTCTGACACCCGTCACTCTCTGTAAAGAACCAATCTCTGACACCCGTCACTCTCTGTAAAGAACCAATCTCTGACACCCGTCACTCTCTATAAAAAACCAATCTCTGACACCCATCACTCTCTGTATGAACCAATCGCTGACACTGTCACTCTCTGTAAAGATCCAATCTCTGACACCTGTCACTCTCTGTATGAACTATTCTCTGACACCTGTCACTCTCTATAAAGAACCAATCTCTGACACTCGTCACTTTCTGTGTAAAGAACCAATCTCTGACACCCGTCACTCTCTGTATGAACCAACCTCTGTCACTTGTCACTCTCTGTATCAACCAATTTCTGACACCCGTCACTCTCTGTGTAAAGAACCAATCACTGACACTCGTTACTCTCTGTGTAAAGAACCAATCGCTGACACTTGTCTGTATCAACCAATCTCTGACACCCGTCACTCTCTGTATGAACCAATCGCTGACACTGTCACTCTCTGTAAAGATCCAATCTCTGACACCTGTCACTCTCTGTATCAACTGTTCTCTGACACCCGTCACTCTCTGTAAAGAACCAATCTCTGACACTCGTCACTTTCTGTGTAAAGAACCAATCTCTGACACCCGTCACTCTCTGTAAAGAACCAATCTCTGACCCCCGTCACTCTCTATAAAGAACCAATCTCTGACCCCCGTCACTCTCTATAAAGAACCAATCTCTGACACTCGTCACTTTCTGTGAAAACAACTAATCTCTGACACCCGTCACTCTCTGTAAATAACCAATCCCTGATACCCATCATTCTCTATAAAGAACCAATCTCTGCCGGTCGACACTCTCTGTATAAAGAACCAACCTCTGACTCGCGTCACTCTCTCTGTAAAGAACCAATCTCTGACACCCGTCACTCTCTATAAAGTACCAATCTCTGACACCCGTCACTCTCTCTGTAAAGAACCAATCTCTGACACTCGTCACTCTCTCTGTAAAGAACCAATCTCTAACACCCGTCACGCTCTGTGTAATGAACCAATCTCTGACACCCGTCACTCTCTATAAAGAACCAATCTCTGACACTCGTCACTTTCAGTGTAAAGAACCAATCTCTGACACCCGTCACTCTCTGTAAAGAACCAATCCCTGACACCCGTCACTCTCTATAAAGAACCAATCTCTGACGGTCGTCACTCTCTGTGTAAAGAACCAAACTCTGACTCCCGTCACTCTCTATGTAAAGAACCAATCTCTGACACCCTTCACTCTCTCTGTAAAGAACAAATCTCTGACACCCGTCACTCTCTATAAAGAACCAATCTCTGACACCCGTCACTCTCTGTAAAGAACCAATCTCTGACACCCGTCACTCTCTGTAAAGAACCAATCTCTGACACCCGTCACTCTCTATAAAAAACCAATCTCTGACACCCATCACTCTCTGTATGAACCAATCGCTGACACTGTCACTCTCTGTAAAGATCCAATCTCTGACACCTGTCACTCTCTGTATGAACTATTCTCTGACACCTGTCACTCTCTATAAAGAACCAATCTCTGACACTCGTCACTTTCTGTGTAAAGAACCAATCTCTGACACCCGTCACTCTCTGTATGAACCAACCTCTGTCACTTGTCACTCTCTGTATCAACCAATTTCTGACACCCGTCACTCTCTGTGTAAAGAACCAATCACTGACACTCGTTACTCTCTGTGTAAAGAACCAATCGCTGACACTGCTCATTCCCTGTATAAAGAACAAATCTCTGTCACTCGTCACTCTCTGTATGAACCAATTTCTGACACTGGTAACTCTCTCATTAAATAAACAATCACTGACACCTATCACTCTTGTGTAAAGAAAGAATCTCTGATACCCGTCACTCTCTGTGTAAAGAACCAATCTCTGACACTGGTTATTCATTGTATACAGAACCAATCTCTGATACCCGTCACTCTTTATAAAGAGCCAATCTCTGATACCAGTCACTCTCTTTGTAAAGAACCAATCGCTGACACTGGTCATTCCCTGTGTAAAGAACCAAACTCTCACCCCCGTCACTCTATGTGTGTAGAAACAATCTCTGACACCCGTCACTCTCTATAAAAAACCAATCTCTGACACCCATCACTCTCTGTATGAACCAATCGCTGACACTGTCACTCTCTGTATGAACTATTCTCTGACACCTGTCACTCTCTATAAAGAACCAATCTCTGACACTCGTCACTTTCTGTGTAAAGAACCAATCTCTGACACCCGTCACTCTCTGTATGAACCAACCTCTGTCACTTGTCACTCTCTGTATCAACCAATTTCTGACACCCGTCACTCTCTGTGTAAAGAACCAATCACTGACACTCGTTACTCTCTGTGTAAAGAACCAATCGCTGACACTGCTCATTCCCTGTATAAAGAACAAATCTCTGTCACTCGTCACTCTCTGTATGAACCAATTTCTGACACTGGTCACTCTCTCTTTAAAGAAACAATCACTGACACCTATCACTCTTGTGTAAAGAAAGAATCTCTGATACCCGTCACTCTCTGTGTAAAGAACCAATCTCTGACACTGGTTATTCATTGTATACAGAACCAATCTCTGATACCCGTCACTCTTTATAAAGAGCCAATCTCTGATACCAGTCACTCTCTTTGTAAAGAACCAATCGCTGACACTGGTCATTCCCTGGGTAAAGAACCAAACTCTCACCCCCGTCACTCTATGTGTGTAGAAACAATCTCAGACACCCGTCACTCTCTGTAAAGAACCTATCCCTGTCACCCATTACTCTCTGTAAATAAACCAAACTCTGACACTCGTCACTCTCTGTGTAAAGAACCAATCTCTGACACTGGTTATTCACTATATACAGAAACAATCTCGAATACCTGTCACTCTCTATAAAGAGCCAATCTCTGATACCAGTCACTCTCTGTGTAAAGAACCAATCGCTGACACTGGTCATTCCCTGTATAAAGAACCAAACTCTGACCCCCGTCACTCTCTGTGTATAGAACCAATCTCAGACACTCGCCACTCTTGTGTAAAGAGCCAATCTCTGACACCCGTCACTCTCTGTAAAGAACCAATCTCTGACACTCGTCACTTTCTCTGTA
This sequence comes from Hemitrygon akajei, assembly GCF_048418815.1. Taxonomy (NCBI): domain Eukaryota; kingdom Metazoa; phylum Chordata; class Chondrichthyes; order Myliobatiformes; family Dasyatidae; genus Hemitrygon; species Hemitrygon akajei. Next base: position 104,732,822 of record NC_133127.1, read on the forward strand.
AAGAACCAATCTCTGACACCCGTCACTCTCTGTAAAGAACCAATCCCTGACACCCGTCACTCTCTCTGTAAAGAACCAATCTCTGACACCCGTCACTCTCTCTGTAAAGAACCAATCTCTGACACCCGTCACTCTCTATAAAGTACCAATCTCTGACACCCGTCACTCTCTGTATGAACCAATCGCTGACACTGTCACTCTCTGTAAAGATCCAATCTCTGACACCTGTCACTCTCTGTATGAACTATTCTCTGACACCCGTCACTCTCTATAAAGAACCAATCTCTGACACTCGTCACTTTCTGTGTAAAGAACCAATCTCTGACACCCGTCACTCTCTGTAAAGAACCAATCCCTGACACCCGTCACTCTCTATAAAGAACCAATCTCTGACGGTCGTCACTCTCTGTGTAAAGAACCAATCTCTGACTCCCGTCGCTCTCTATGTAAACAACCAATCTCTGACACCCTTCACTCTCTCTGTAAAGAACAAATCTGACACCCGTCACTCTCTATAAAGTAACAATCTCTGACACCCGTTACTCTCTGTGTAAAGAACCAATCTCTGACACTGGTTATTCATTACATACAGAACCAATCTCTGATACCAGTCACTTTCTGTGTAAAGAACCAATCTCTGACACCCGTCACTCTCTGTATGAACCTATCTCTGATACTGTCACTCTATGTAAAGATCCAATCTCTGACACCTGTCACTCTCTGTATGAACTATTCTCTGACACTCGTCACTTTCTCTGTAAAGAACCAATCTCTGACACCCGTCACTCTGTGGAAAGAACTAATCCCTGACACCCGTCACTCACTATAAAGAGCAAATCTCTGACGGTCGTCACTCTCTGTGTAAAGAACCAATCTCTGACTCCCGTCACTCTCTATGTAAAGAACCAATCTCTGACACCCGTCACTCTCTGTAAAGAACCAATCTCTGACCCCCGTCACTCTCTATAAAGAACCAATCTCTGACCCCCGTCACTCTCTATAAAGAACCAATCTCTGACACTCGTCACTTTCTGTGAAAACAACTAATCTCTGACACCCGTCACTCTCTGTATGAACCAATCGCTGACACTGTCACTCTCTGTAAAGATCCAATCTCTGACACCTGTCACTCTCTGTATCAACTGTTCTCTGACACCCGTCACTCTCTGTAAAGAACCAATCTCTGACACTCGTCACTTTCTGTGTAAAGAACCAATCTCTGACACCCGTCACTCTCTGTAAAGAACCAATCTCTGACCCCCGTCACTCTCTATAAAGAACCAATCTCTGACCCCCGTCACTCTCTATAAAGAACCAATCTCTGACACTCGTCACTTTCTGTGAAAACAACTAATCTCTGACACCCGTCACTCTCTGTAAATAACCAATCCCTGATACCCATCACTCTCTATAAAGAACCAATCTCTGACGGTCGACACTCTCTGTATAAAGAACCAACCTCTGACTCGCGTCACTCTCTCTGTAAAGAACCAATCTCTGACACCCGTCACTCTCTATAAAGTACCAATCTCTGACACCCGTCACTCTCTCTGTAAAGAACCAATCTCTGACACTCGTCACTCTCTCTGTAAAGAACCAATCTCTAACACCCGTCACGCTCTGTGTAATGAACCAATCTCTGACACCCGTCACTCTCTATAAAGAACCAATCTCTGACACTCGTCACTTTCAGTGTAAAGAACCAATCTCTGACACCCGTCACTCTCTGTAAAGAACCAATCCCTGACACCCGTCACTCTCTATAAAGAACCAATCTCTGACGGTCGTCACTCTCTGTGTAAAGAACCAAACTCTGACTCCCGTCACTCTCTATGTAAAGAACCAATCTCTGACACCCTTCACTCTCTCTGTAAAGAACAAATCTCTGACACCCGTCACTCTCTATAAAGAACCAATCTCTGACACCCGTCACTCTCTGTAAAGAACCAATCTCTGACACCCGTCACTCTCTGTAAAGAACCAATCTCTGACACCCGTCACTCTCTATAAAAAACCAATCTCTGACACCCATCACTCTCTGTATGAACCAATCGCTGACACTGTCACTCTCTGTAAAGATCCAATCTCTGACACCTGTCACTCTCTGTATGAACTATTCTCTGACACCTGTCACTCTCTATAAAGAACCAATCTCTGACACTCGTCACTTTCTGTGTAAAGAACCAATCTCTGACACCCGTCACTCTCTGTATGAACCAACCTCTGTCACTTGTCACTCTCTGTATCAACCAATTTCTGACACCCGTCACTCTCTGTGTAAAGAACCAATCACTGACACTCGTTACTCTCTGTGTAAAGAACCAATCGCTGACACTTGTCTGTATCAACCAATCTCTGACACCCGTCACTCTCTGTATGAACCAATCGCTGACACTGTCACTCTCTGTAAAGATCCAATCTCTGACACCTGTCACTCTCTGTATCAACTGTTCTCTGACACCCGTCACTCTCTGTAAAGAACCAATCTCTGACACTCGTCACTTTCTGTGTAAAGAACCAATCTCTGACACCCGTCACTCTCTGTAAAGAACCAATCTCTGACCCCCGTCACTCTCTATAAAGAACCAATCTCTGACCCCCGTCACTCTCTATAAAGAACCAATCTCTGACACTCGTCACTTTCTGTGTAAACAACTAATCTCTGACACCCGTCACTCTCTGTAAATAACCAATCCCTGATACCCATCATTCTCTATAAAGAACCAATCTCTGCCGGTCGACACTCTCTGTATAAAGAACCAACCTCTGACTCGCGTCACTCTCTCTGTAAAGAACCAATCTCTGACACCCGTCACTCTCTATAAAGTACCAATCTCTGACACCCGTCACTCTCTCTGTAAAGAACCAATCTCTGACACTCGTCACTCTCTCTGTAAAGAACCAATCTCTAACACCCGTCACGCTCTGTGTAATGAACCAATCTCTGACACCCGTCACTCTCTATAAAGAACCAATCTCTGACACTCGTCACTTTCAGTGTAAAGAACCAATCTCTGACACCCGTCACTCTCTGTAAAGAACCAATCCCTGACACCCGTCACTCTCTATAAAGAACCAATCTCTGACGGTCGTCACTCTCTGTGTAAAGAACCAAACTCTGACTCCCGTCACTCTCTATGTAAAGAACCAATCTCTGACACCCTTCACTCTCTCTGTAAAGAACAAATCTCTGACACCCGTCACTCTCTATAAAGAACCAATCTCTGACACCCGTCACTCTCTGTAAAGAACCAATCTCTGACACCCGTCACTCTCTGTAAAGAACCAATCTCTGACACCCGTCACTCTCTATAAAAAACCAATCTCTGACACCCATCACTCTCTGTATGAACCAATCGCTGACACTGTCACTCTCTGTAAAGATCCAATCTCTGACACCTGTCACTCTCTGTATGAACTATTCTCTGACACCTGTCACTCTCTATAAAGAACCAATCTCTGACACTCGTCACTTTCTGTGTAAAGAACCAATCTCTGACACCCGTCACTCTCTGTATGAACCAACCTCTGTCACTTGTCACTCTCTGTATCAACCAATTTCTGACACCCGTCACTCTCTGTGTAAAGAACCAATCACTGACACTCGTTACTCTCTGTGTAAAGAACCAATCGCTGACACTGCTCATTCCCTGTATAAAGAACAAATCTCTGTCACTCGTCACTCTCTGTATGAACCAATTTCTGACACTGGTAACTCTCTCATTAAATAAACAATCACTGACACCTATCACTCTTGTGTAAAGAAAGAATCTCTGATACCCGTCACTCTCTGTGTAAAGAACCAATCTCTGACACTGGTTATTCATTGTATACAGAACCAATCTCTGATACCCGTCACTCTTTATAAAGAGCCAATCTCTGATACCAGTCACTCTCTTTGTAAAGAACCAATCGCTGACACTGGTCATTCCCTGTGTAAAGAACCAAACTCTCACCCCCGTCACTCTATGTGTGTAGAAACAATCTCTGACACCCGTCACTCTCTATAAAAAACCAATCTCTGACACCCATCACTCTCTGTATGAACCAATCGCTGACACTGTCACTCTCTGTATGAACTATTCTCTGACACCTGTCACTCTCTATAAAGAACCAATCTCTGACACTCGTCACTTTCTGTGTAAAGAACCAATCTCTGACACCCGTCACTCTCTGTATGAACCAACCTCTGTCACTTGTCACTCTCTGTATCAACCAATTTCTGACACCCGTCACTCTCTGTGTAAAGAACCAATCACTGACACTCGTTACTCTCTGTGTAAAGAACCAATCGCTGACACTGCTCATTCCCTGTATAAAGAACAAATCTCTGTCACTCGTCACTCTCTGTATGAACCAATTTCTGACACTGGTCACTCTCTCTTTAAAGAAACAATCACTGACACCTATCACTCTTGTGTAAAGAAAGAATCTCTGATACCCGTCACTCTCTGTGTAAAGAACCAATCTCTGACACTGGTTATTCATTGTATACAGAACCAATCTCTGATACCCGTCACTCTTTATAAAGAGCCAATCTCTGATACCAGTCACTCTCTTTGTAAAGAACCAATCGCTGACACTGGTCATTCCCTGGGTAAAGAACCAAACTCTCACCCCCGTCACTCTATGTGTGTAGAAACAATCTCAGACACCCGTCACTCTCTGTAAAGAACCTATCCCTGTCACCCATTACTCTCTATAAATAAACCAAACTCTGACACTCGTCACTCTCTGTGTAAAGAACCAATCTCTGACACTGGTTATTCACTATATACAGAAACAATCTCGAATACCTGTCACTCTCTATAAAGAGCCAATCTCTGATACCAGTCACTCTCTGTGTAAAGAACCAATCGCTGACACTGGTCATTCCCTGTATAAAGAACCAAACTCTGACCCCCGTCACTCTCTGTGTATAGAACCAATCTCAGACACTCGCCACTCTTGTGTAAAGAGCCAATCTCTGACACCCGTCACTCTCTGTAAAGAACCAATCTCTGACACTCGTCACTTTCTCTGTAAAGAACCAATCTCTGACACCCGTCACTCTCTGTAAAGAACCAATCCCTGACACCCGTCACTCTCTCTGTAAAGAACCAATCTCTGACACCCGTCACTCTCTCTGTAAAGAACCAATCTCTGACACCCGTCACTCTCTATAAAGTACCAATCTCTGACACCCGTCACTCTCTGTATGAACCAATCGCTGACACTGTCACTCTCTGTAAAGATCCAATCTCTGACACCTGTCACTCTCTGTATGAACTATTCTCTGACACCCGTCACTCTCTATAAAGAACCAATCTCTGACACTCGTCACTTTCTGTGTAAAGAACTAATCTCTGACACCCGTCACTCTCTGTAAAGAACCAATCCCTGACACCCGTCACTCTCTATAAAGAACCAATCTCTGACGGTCGTCACTCTCTGTGTAAAGAACCAATCTCTGACTCCCGTCGCTCTCTATGTAAACAACCAATCTCTGACACCCTTCACTCTCTCTGTAAAGAACAAATCTGACACCCGTCACTCTCTATAAAGTAACAATCTCTGACACCCGTTACTCTCTGTGTAAAGAACCAATCTCTGACACTGGTTATTCATTACATACAGAACCAATCTCTGATACCAGTCACTTTCTGTGTAAAGAACCAATCTCTGACACCCGTCACTCTCTGTATGAACCTATCTCTGATACTGTCACTCTATGTAAAGATCCAATCTCTGACACCTGTCACTCTCTGTATGAACTATTCTCTGACACTCGTCACTTTCTCTGTAAAGAACCAATCTCTGACACCCGTCACTCTGTGGAAAGAACTAATCCCTGACACCCGTCACTCACTATAAAGAGCAAATCTCTGACGGTCGTCACTCTCTGTGTAAAGAACCAATCTCTGACTCCCGTCACTCTCTATGTAAAGAACCAATCTCTGACACCCGTCACTCTCTCTGTAAAGAACCAATCTCTGACACCCGTCACTCTCTATAAAGTACCAATCTCTGACACTCATCACTTTCTGTGTAAAGAACCAATCTCTGACACTGCCACTCTCTGTAAAGATCCAATCTCTGACACCTGTCACTCTCTATAAAGAACCAATCACTGACACCCGTCACTCTCTGTAAAGAACCAATCTCTGACACCCGTCACTCTCTGTAAAGAACCAATCTCTGACACCCGTCACTCTCTATAAAAAACCAATCTCTGACACCCATCACTCTCTGTATGAACCAATTGCTGACACTGTCACACTCTGTATGAACTATTCTCTGACACCTGTCACTCTCTATAAAGAACCAATCTCTGACACTCGTCACTTTCTGTGTAAAGAACCAATCTCTGACACCCGTCACTCTCTGTATGAACCTATATCTGATACTGTCACTTTCTCTGTAAAGAACCAATCTCTGACACCCGTCACTCTCTGTAAAGAACCAATCCCTGACACCCGTCACTCACTATAAAGAGCAAATCTCTGACGGTCGTCACTCTCTGTGTAAAGAACCAATCTCTGACTCCCGTCACTCTCTCTGTAAAGAACCAATCTCTGACACCCGTCACTCTCTATAAAGTACCAATCTCTGACACCCGTCACTCTCTGTATGAACCAATCGCTGACACTGTCACTCTCTGTAAAGATCCAATCTCTGACACCTGTCACTCTCTGCATGAACTATTCTCTGACACCCGTCACTCTCTATAAAGAACCAATCTCTGACACTCGTCACTTTCTGTGTAAAGAACCAATCTCTGACACCCGTCACTCTCTGTATGAACCAATCGCTGACACTGTCACTCTCTGTAAAGATCCAATCTCTGACACCTGTCACTCTCTGTATCAACTGTTCTCTGACACCCGTCACTCTCTGTAAAGAACCAATCTCTGACACTCGTCACTTTCTGTGTAAAGAACCAATCTCTGACACCCGTCACTCTCTGTAAAGAACCAATCTCTGACCCCCGTCACTCTCTATAAAGAACCAATCTCTGACCCCCGTCACTCTCTATAAAGAACCAATCTCTGACACTCGTCACTTTCTGTGAAAACAACTAATCTCTGACACCCGTCACTCTCTGTAAATAACCAATCCCTGATACCCATCACTCTCTATAATGAACCAATCTCTGACGGTCGACACTCTCTGTATAAAGAACCAACCTCTGACTCGCGTCACTCTCTCTGTAAAGAACCAATCTCTGACACCCGTCACTCTCTAAAAAGTACCAATCTCTGACACCCGTCACTCTCTCTGTAAAGAACCAATCTCTGACACTCGTCACTCTCTCTGTAAAGAACCAATCTCTAACACCCGTCACGCTCTGTGTAATGAACCAATCTCTGACACCCGTCAATCTCTATAAAGAACCAATCTCTGACACTCGTCACTTTCAGTGTAAAGAACCAATCTCTGACACCCGTCACTCTCTGTAAAGAACCAATCCCTGACACCCGTCACTCTCTATAAAGAACCAATCTCTGACGGTCGTCACTCTCTGTGTAAAGAACCAAACTCTGACTCCCGTCACTCTCTATGTAAAGAACCAATCTCTGACACCCTTCACTCTCTCTGTAAAGAACAAATCTCTGACACCCGTCACTCTCTATAAAGAACCAATCTCTGACACCCGTCACTCTCTGTAAAGAACCAATCTCTGACACCCGTCACTCTCTGTAAAGAACCAATCTCTGACACCCGTCACTCTCTATAAAAAACCAATCTCTGACACCCATCACTCTCTGTATGAACCAATCGCTGACACTGTCACTCTCTGTAAAGATCCAATCTCTGACACCTGTCACTCTCTGTATGAACTATTCTCTGACACCTGTCACTCTCTATAAAGAACCAATCTCTGACACTCGTCACTTTCTGTGTAAAGAACCAATCTCTGACACCCGTCACTCTCTGTATGAACCAACCTCTGTCACTTGTCACTCTCTGTATCAACCAATTTCTGACACCCGTCACTCTCTGTGTAAAGAACCAATCACTGACACTCGTTACTCTCTGTGTAAAGAACCAATCGCTGACACTTGTCTGTATCAACCAATCTCTGTCACCCGTCACTCTCTGTATGAACCAATCGCTGACACTGTCACTCTCTGTAAAGATCCAATCTCTGACACCTGTCACTCTCTGTATCAACTGTTCTCTGACAGCCGTCACTCTCTGTAAAGAACCAATCTCTGACACTCGTCACTTTCTGTGTAAAGAACCAATCTCTGACACCCGTCACTCTCTGTAAAGAACCAATCTCTGACCCCCGTCACTCTCTATAAAGAACCAAACTCTGACCCCCGTCACTCTCTATAAAGAACCAATCTCTGACACTCGTCACTTTCTGTGTAAACAACTAATCTCTGACACCCGTCACTCTCTGTAAATAACCAATCCCTGATACCCATCACTCTCTATAAAGAACCAATCTCTGCCGGTCGACACTCTCTGTATAAAGAACCAACCTCTGACTCGCGTCACTCTCTCTGTAAAGAACCAATCTCTGACACCCGTCACTCTCTATAAAGTACCAATCTCTGACACCCGTCACTCTCTCTGTAAAGAACCAATCTCTGACACCCTTCACTCTCTCTGTAAAGAACAAATCTCTGACACCCGTCACTCTCTATAAAGAACCAATCTCTGACACCCGTCACTCTCTGTAAAGAACCAATCTCTGACACCCGTCACTCTCTGTAAAGAACCAATCTCTGACACCCGTCACTCTCTATAAAAAACCAATCTCTGACACCCATCACTCTCTGTATGAACCAATCGCTGACACTGTCACTCTCTGTAAAGATCCAATCTCTGACACCTGTCACTCCCTGTATGAACTATTCTCTGACACCTGTCACTCTCTATAAAGAACCAATCTCTGACACTCGTCACTTTCTGTGTAAAGAACCAATCTCTGACACCCGTCACTCTCTGTATGAACCAACCTCTGTCACTTGTCACTCTCTGTATCAACCAATTTCTGACACCCGTCACTCTCTGTGTAAAGAACCAATCACTGACACTCGTTACTCTCTGTGTAAAGAACCAATCGCTGACACTGCTCATTCCCTGTATAAAGAACAAATCTCTGTCACTCGTCACTCTCTGTATGAACCAATTTCTGACACTGGTCACTCTCTCTTTAAAGAAACAATCACTGACACCTATCACTCTTGTGTAAAGAAAGAATCTCTGATACCCGTCACTCTCTGTGTAAAGAACCAATCTCTGACACTGGTTATTCATTGTATACAGAACCAATCTCTGATACCCGTCACTCTTTATAAAGAGCCAATCTCTGATATCAGTCACTCTCTTTGTAAAGAACCAATCGCTGTCACTGGTCATTCCCTGTGTAAAGAACCAAACTCTCACCCCCGTCACTCTATGTGTGTAGAAACAATCTCAGACACCCGTCACTCTCTGTAAAGAACCTATCTCTGTCACCCATTACTCTCTATAAATAAACCAAACTCTGACACTCGTCACTCTCTGTGCAAAGAACCAATCTCTGACACTGGTTATTCACTATATACAGAAACAATCTCGAATACCTGTCACTCTCTATAAAGAGCCAATCTCTGATACCAGTCACTCTCTGTGTAAAGAACCAATCGCTGACACTGGTCATTCCCTGTATAAAGAACCAAACTCTGACCCCCGTCACTCTCTGTGTATAGAACCAATCTCAGACACTCGCCACTCTTGTGTAAAGAGCCAATCTCTGACACCCGTCACTCTCTGTAAAGAACCAATCTCTGACACTCGTCACTTTCTCTGTAAAGAACCAATCTCTGACACCCGTCACTCTCTGTAAAGAACCAATCTCTGACACCCGTCACTCTCTGTAAAGAACCAATCCCTGACACCCGTCACTCACTATAAAGAGCAGATCTCTGACGGTCGTCACTCTCTGTGTAAAGAACCAATCTCTGACTCCCGTCACTCTCTCTGTAAAGAACCAATCTCTGACACCCGTCACTCTCTATAAAGTACCAATCTCTGACACCCGTCACTCTCTGTATGAACCAATTGCTGACACTGTCACTCTCTGTAAAGATCCAATCTCTGACACCTGTCACTCTCTGCATGAACTATTCTCTGACACCCGTCACTCTCTATAAAGAACCAATCTCTGACACTCGTCACTTTCTGTGTAAAGAACCAATCTCTGACACCCGTCACTCTCTGTATGAACCAATCGCTGACACTGTCACTCTCTGTAAAGATCCAATCTCTGACACCTGTCACTCTCTGTATCAACTGTTCTCTGACACCCGTCACTCTCTGTAAAGAACCAATCTCTGACACTCGTCACTTTCTGTGTAAAGAACCAATCTCTGACACCCGTCACTCTCTGTAAAGAACCAATCTCTGACCCCCATCACTCTCTATAAAGAACCAATCTCTGACCCCCGTCACTCTCTATAAAGAACCAATCTCTGACACTCGTCACTCTCTATAAAGAACCAATCTCTGACACTCGTCACTTTCTGTGTAAACAACTAATCTCTGACACCCGTCACTCTCTGTAAATAACCAATCCCTGATACCCATCACTCTCTATAAAGAACCAATCTCTGACGGTCGACACTCTCTGTATAAAGAACCAACCTCTGACTCGCGTCACTCTCTCTGTAAAGAACCAATCTCTGACACCCGTCACTCTCTATAAAGTACCAATCTCTGACACCCGTCACTCTCTCTGTAAAGAACCAATCTCTGACACTCGTCACTCTCTCTGTAAAGAACCAATCTCTAACACCCGTCACGCTCTGTGTAATGAACCAATCTCTGACACCCGTCACTCTCTATAAAGAACCAATCTCTGACACTCGTCACTTTCAGTGTAAAGAACCAATCTCTGACACCCGTCACTCTCTGTAAAGAACCAATCTCTGACACCCGTCACTCTCTGTAAAGAACCAATCCCTGACACCCGTCACTCTCTATAAAGAACCAATATCTGACGGTCGTCACTCTCTGTGTAAAGAACCAAACTCTGACTCCCGTCACTCTCTATGTAAAGAACCAATCTCTGACACCCTTCACTCTCTCTGTAAAGAACAAATCTCTGACACCCGTCACTCTCTATAAAGTAACAATCTCTGACACCCGTCACTCTCTGTGTAAAGAACCAATCTCTGATACCCGTCACTCTCTGTGTAAAGAAAAAATCTCTGATACCTGTCACTCTCTGTGTAAAGAACCAATCTCTGATACCCGTCACTCTCTGTGTAAAGAAAAAATCTCTGATACCTGTCACTCTCTGTGTAAAGAACCAATCTCTGACTCCCGTCACTCTCTCTGTAAAGAACCAATCTCTGACACCCGTCACTCTCTATAAAGTACCAATCTCTGACACCCGTCACTCTCTGTATGAACCAATTGCTGACACTGTCACTCTCTGTAAAGATCCAATCTCTGACACCTGTCACTCTCTGCATGAACTATTCTCTGACACCCGTCACTCTCTATAAAGAACCAATCTCTGACACTCGTCACTTTCTGTGTAAAGAACCAATCTCTGACACCCGTCACTCTCTGTATGAACCAATCGCTGACACTGTCACTCTCTGTAAAGATCCAATCTCTGACACCTGTCACTCTCTGTATCAACTGTTCTCTGACACCCGTCACTCTCTGTAATGAACCAATCTCTGACACTCGTCACTTTCTGTGTAAAGAACCAATCTCTGACACCCGTCACTCTCTGTAAAGAACCAATCTCTGACCCCCATCACTCTCTATAAAGAACCAATCTCTGACCCCCGTCACTCTCTATAAAGAACCAATCTCTGACACTCGTCACTCTCTATAAAGAACCAATCTCTGACACTCGTCACTTTCTGTGTAAACAACTAATCTCTGACACCCGTCACTCTCTGTAAATAACCAATCCCTGATACCCATCACTCTCTATAAAGAACCAATCTCTGACGGTCGACACTCTCTGTATAAAGAACCAACTTCTGACTCGCGTCACTCTCTCTGTAAAGAACCAATCTCTGACACCCGTCACTCTCTATAAAGTACCAATCTCTGACACCCGTCACTCTCTCTGTAAAGAACCAATCTCTGACACTCGTCACTCTCTCTGTAAAGAACCAATCTCTAACACCCGTCACGCTCTGTGTAATGAACCAATCTCTGACACCCGTCACTCTCTATAAAGAACCAATCTCTGACACTCGTCACTTTCAGTGTAAAGAACCAATCTCTGACACCCGTCACTCTCTGTAAAGAACCAATCTCTGACACCCGTCACTCTCTGTAAAGAACCAATCCCTGACACCCGTCACTCTCTATAAAGAACCAATCTCTGACGGTCGTCACTCTCTGTGTAAAGAACCAAACTCTGACTCCCGTCACTCTCTATGTAAAGAACCAATCTCTGACACCCTTCACTCTCTCTGTAAAGAACAAATCTCTGACACCCGTCACTCTCTATAAAGTAACAATCTCTGACACCCGTCACTCTCTGTGTAAAGAACCAATCTCTGATACCCGTCACTCTCTGTGTAAAGAAAAAATCTCTGATACCTGTCACTCTCTGTGTAAAGAACCAATCTCTGATACCCATCACTCTCTGTGTAAAGAAAAAATCTCTGATACCTGTCACTCTCTGTGTAAAGAACCAATCTCTGATACCAGTCACTCTCTGTGTAAAGAACCAATCGCTGACACTGGTCATTCCCTGTATAAAGAACCAAACTCTGACCCCCGTCACTCTCTGTGTATAGAACCAATCTCAGACACTCGCCACTCTTGTGTAAAGAGCCAATCTCTGACACCCGTCACTCTCTGTAAAGAACCAATCTCTGACACCCATCACTCTCTATAAATAAACCAATCTATGACACTCGTCACTCTCTGTGTAAGGAACCAATCTCTGACACTGGTTATTCATTACATACAGAACCAATCTCTGATACCAGTCACTTTCTGTGTAAAGAACCAATCTCTGACACCCGTCACTCTCTGTATGAACCTATCTCTGGTACTGTCACTCTATGTAAAGATCCAATCTCTGACACCTGTCACTCTCTGTATGAACTATTCTCCGACACTCGTCACTTTCTCTGTAAAGAACCAATCTCTGACACCCGTCACTCTCTGGAAAGAACTAATCCCTGACACCCGTCACTCACTATAAAGAGCAAATCTCTGACGGTCGTCACTCTCTGTGTAAAGAACCAATCTCTGACACCCGTCACTCTCTCTGTAAAGAACCAATCTCTGACACCCGTCACTCTCTATAAAGTACCAATCTCTGACACTCATCACTTTCAGTGTAAAGAACCAATCTCTGACACCCGTCACTCTCTGTAAAGAACCAATCTCTGACACCCGTCACTCTCTGTAAAGAACCAATCCCTGACACCCGTCACTCTCTATAAAGAACCAATCTCTGACGGTCGTCACTCTCTGTGTAAAGAACCAAACTCTGACTCCCGTCACTCTCTATGTAAAGAACCAATCTCTGACACCCTTCACTCTCTCTGTAAAGAACAAATCTCTGACACCCGTCACTCTCTATAAAGTAACAATCTCTGACACCCGTCACTCTCTGTGTAAAGAACCAATCTCTGATACCCGTCACTCTCTGTGTAAAGAAAAAATCTCTGATACCTGTCACTCTCTGTGTAAAGAACCAATCTCTGATACCCGTCACTCTCTGTGTAAAGAAAAAATCTCTGATACCTGTCACTCTCTGTGTAAAGAACCAATCTCTGATACCAGTCACTCTCTGTGTAAAGAACCAATCGCTGACACTGGTCATTCCCTGTATAAAGAACCAAACTCTGACCCCCGTCACTCTCTGTGTATAGAACCAATCTCAGACACTCGCCACTCTTGTGTAAAGAGCCAATCTCTGACACCCGTCACTCTCTGTAAAGAACCAATCTCTGACACCCATCACTCTCTATAAATAAACCAATCTATGACACTCGTCACTCTCTGTGTAAGGAACCAATCTCTGACACTGGTTATTCATTACATACAGAACCAATCTCTGATACCAGTCACTTTCTGTGTAAAGAACCAATCTCTGACACCCGTCACTCTCTGTATGAACCTATCTCTGGTACTGTCACTCTATGTAAAGATCCAATCTCTGACACCTGTCACTCTCTGTATGAACTATTCTCTGACACTCGTCACTTTCTCTGTAAAGAACCAATCTCTGACACCCGTCACTCTCTGGAAAGAACTAATCCCTGACACCCGTCACTCACTATAAAGAGCAAATCTCTGACGGTCGTCACTCTCTGTGTAAAGAACCAATCTCTGACACCCGTCACTCTCTCTGTAAAGAACCAATCTCTGACACCCGTCACTCTCTATAAAGTACCAATCTCTGACACTCATCACTTTCAGTGTAAAGAACCAATCTCTGACACTGCCACTCTCTGTAAAGATCCAATCTCTGACACCTGTCACTCTCTATAAAGAACCAATCTCTGACACCCGTCACTCTCTGTAAAGAACCAATCTCTGACACCCGTCACTCTCTGTAAAGAACCAATCTCTGACACCCGTCACTCTCTATAAAAAACCAATCTCTGACACCCATCACTCTCTGTATGAACCAATCGCTGACACTGTCACTCTCTATAAAGAACCAATCTCTGACACTCGTCACTTTCTGTGTAAAGAACCAATCTCTGACACCCGTCACTCTCTGTATGAACCAACCTCTGTCACTTGTCACTCTCTGTATCAACCAATTTCTGACACCCGTCACTCTCTGTGTAAAGAACCAATCACTGACACTCGTTACTCTCTGTGTAAAGAACCAATCGCTGACACTACTCATTCCCTGTATAAAGAACAAATCTCTGTCACTCGTCACTCTCTGTATGAACCAATTTCTGACACTGGTCACTCTCTCTTTAAAGAAACAATCACTGACACCTATCACTCTTGTGTAAAGAAAGAATCTCTGATACCCGTCACTCTCTGTGTAAAGAACCAATCTCTGACACTGGTTATTCATTGTATACAGAACCAATCTCTGATACCCGTCACTCTTTATAAAGAGCCAATCTCTGATACCAGTCACTCTCTTTGTAAAGAACCAATCGCTGACACTGGTCATTCCCTGTGTAAAGAACCAAACTCTCACCCCCGTCACTCTATGTGTGTAGAAACAATCTCAGACACCCGTCACTCTCTGTAAAGAACCTATCTCTGTCACCCATTACTCTCTATAAATAAACCAAACTCTGACACTCGTCACTCTCTGTGTAAAGAACCAATCTCTGACACTGGTTATTCACTATATACAGAAACAATCTCGAATACCTGTCACTCTCTATAAAGAGCCAATCTCTGATACCAGTCACTCTCTCTTTAAAGAAACAATCACTGACACCCGTTACTCTCTGTGTAAAGAACCAATCTCTGACGCCCGTCACTCTCTGTGCAAAGAACCAATCCCTGATACCTGTCAGTCTCCGTGTAAAGAACCAATCGCTGACACTGGTCATTCCCTGTATAAAGAACCAAACTCTGACCCCCGTCACTCTCTGTGTATAGAACCAATCTCAGACACTCGCCACTCTTGTGTAAAGAGCCAATCTCTGACACCCGTCACTCTCTGTAAAGAACCAATCTCTGACACTCGTCACTTTCTCTGTAAAGAACCAATCTCTGACACCCGTCACTCTCTGTGTAAAGAACCAATCACTGACACTCGTTACTCTCTGTGTAAAGAAACAATCGCTGACACTGCTCATTCCCTGTATAAAGAACAAATCTCTGTCACTCGTCACTCTCTGTATGAACCAATTTCTGACACTGGTCACTCTCTCTTTAAAGAAACAATCACTGACACCTATCACTCTTGTGTAAAGAAAGAATCTCTGATACCCGTCACTCTCTGTGTAAAGAACCAATCTCTGACACTGGTTATTCATTGTATACAGAACCAATCTCTGATACCCGTCACTCTTTATAAAGAGCCAATCTCTGATACCAGTCACTCTCTTTGTAAAGAACCAATCGCTGACACTGGTCATTCCCTGTGTAAAGAACCAAACTCTCACCTCCGTCACTCTATGTGTGTAGAAACAATCTCAGACACCCGTCACTCTCTGTAAAGAACCTATCTCTGTCACCCATTACTCTCTATAAATAAACCAAACTCTGACACTCGTCACTCTCTGTGTAAAGAACCAATCTCTGACACTGGTTATTCACTATATACAGAAACAATCTCGAATACCTGTCACTCTCTATAAAGAGCCAATCTCTGATACCAATCACTCTCTCTTTAAAGAAACAATCACTGACACCCGTTACTCTCTGTGTAAAGAACCAATCTCTGATGCCCGTCACTCTCTGTGCAAAGAACCAATCCCTGATACCTGTCAGTCTCTGTGTAAAGAACCAATCGCTGACACTGGTCATTCCCTGTATAAAGAACCAGCCTCTGACCCCCGTCACGCTCTGTGTATAGAACCAATCTCAGACACTCGCCACTCTTGTGTAAAGAGCCAATCTCTGACACCCGTCACTCTCTGTAAAGAACCAATCTCTGACACCCGTCACTCTCTATAAAAAACCAATCTCTGACACCCATCACTCTCTGTATGAACCAATCGCTGACACTGTCACTCTCTGTAAAGATCCAATCTCTGACACCTGTCACTCTCTGTATGAACTATTCTCTGACACCTGTCACTCTCTATAAAGAACCAATCTCTGACACTCGTCACTTTCTGTGTAAAGAACCAATCTCTGATGCCCGTCACTCTCTGTGCAAAGAACCAATCCCTGATACCTGTCAGTCTCTGTGTAAAGAACCAATCGCTGACACTGGTCATTCCCTGTATAAAGAACCAACCTCTGACCCCCGTCACGCTCTGTGTATAGAACCAATCTCAGACACTCGCCACTCTTGTGTAAAGAGCCAATCTCTGACACCCGTCACTCTCTGTAAAGAACCAATCTCTGACACCCGTCACTCTCTATAAAAAACCAATCTCTGACACCCATCACTCTCTGTATGAACCAATCGCTGACACTGTCACTCTCTGTAAAGATCCAATCTCTGACACCTGTCACTCTCTGTATGAACTATTCTCTGACACCTGTCACTCTCTATAAAGAACCAATCTCTGACACTCGTCACTTTCTGTGTAAAGAACCAATCTCTGACACCCGTCACTCTCTGTATGAACCAACCTCTGTCACTTGTCACTCTCTGTATCAACCAATTTCTGACACCCGTCACTCTCTGTGTAAAGAACCAATCACTGACACTCGTTACTCTCTGTGTAAAGAACCAATCGCTGACACTGCTCATTCCCTGTATAAAGAACAAATCTCTGTCACTCGTCACTCTCTGTATGAACCAATTTCTGACACTGGTCACTCTCTCTTTAAAGAAACAATCACTGACACCTATCACTCTTGTGTAAAGAAAGAATCTCTGATACCCGTCACTCTTTATAAAGAGCCAATCTCTGATACCAGTCACTCTCTTTGTAAAGAACCAATCGCTGACACTGGTCATTCCCTGTGTAAAGAACCAAACTCTCAACCCCGTCACTCTATGTGTGTAGAAACAATCTCAGACACCCGTCACTCTCTGTAAAGAACCTATCTCTGTCACCCATTACTCTCTATAAATAAACCAAACTCTGACACTCGTCACTCTCTGTGTAAAGAACCAATCTCTGACACTGGTTATTCACTATATACAGAAACAATCTCGAATACCTGTCACTCTCTATAAAGAGCCAATCTCTGATACCAGTCACTCTCTCTTTAAAGAAACAGTCACTGACACCCGTTACTCTCTGTGTAAAGAACCAATCTCTGACGCCCGTCACTCTCTGTGCAAAGAACCAATCTCTGACACCTGTCACTCTCTGTATCAACTGTTCTCTGACACCCGTCACTCTCTGTAAAGAACCAATCTCTGACACTCGTCACTTTCTGTGTAAAGAACCAATCTCTGACACCCGTCACTCTCTGTAAAGAACCAATCTCTGACCCCCATCACTCTCTATAAAGAACCAATCTCTGACCTCCGTCACTCTCTATAAAGAACCAATCTCTGACACTCGTCACTTTCTGTGTAAACAACTAATCTCTGACACCCGTCACTCTCTGTAAATAACCAATCCCTGATACCCATCACTCTCTATAAAGAACCAATCTCTGACGGTCGACACTCTCTGTATAAAGAACCAACCTCTGACTCGCGTCACTCTCTCTGTAAAGAACCAATCTCTGACACCCGTCACTCTCTATAAAGTACCAATCTCTGACACCCGTCACTCTCTCTGTAAAGAACCAATCTCTGACACTCGTCACTCTCTCTGTAAAGAACCAATCTCTAACACCCGTCACGCTCTGTGTAATGAACCAATCTCTGACACCCGTCACTCTCTATAAAGAACCAATCTCTGACACTCGTCACTTTCAGTGTAAAGAACCAATCTCTGACACCCGTCACTCTCTGTAAAGAACCAATCTCTGACACCCGTCACTCTCTGTAAAGAACCAATCCCTGACACCCGTCACTCTCTATAAAGAACCAATCTCTGACGGTCGTCACTCTCTGTGTAAAGAACCAATCTCTGACACCCGTCACTCTCTGTAAAGAACCAATCTCTGACACCCGTCACTCTCTGTAAAGAACCAATCCCTGACACCCGTCACTCTCTGTAAAGAACCAATCTCTGACACCCGTCACTCTCTATAAAGAACCAATCTCTGACACTCGTCACTTTCAGTGTAAAGAACCAATCTCTGACACCCGTCACTCTCTGTAAAGAACCAATCTCTGACACCCGTCACTCTCTGTAAAGAACCAATCCCTGACACCCGTCACTCTCTATAAAGAACCAATCTCTGACGGTCGTCACTCTCTGTGTAAAGAACCAAACTCTGACTCCCGTCACTCTCTATGTAAAGAACCAATCTCTGACACCCTTCACTCTCTCTGTAAAGAACAAATCTCTGACACCCGTCACTCTCTATAAAGTAACAATCTCTGACACCCGTCACTCTCTGTGTAAAGAACCAATCTCTGATACCCGTCACTCTCTGTGTAAAGAAAAAATCTCTGATACCTGTCACTCTCTGTGTAAAGAACCAATCTCTGATACCCGTCACTCTCTGTGTAAAGAAAAAATCTCTGATACCTGTCACTCTCTGTGTAAAGAACCAATCTCTGATACCAGTCACTCTCTGTGTAAAGAACCAATCGCTGACACTGGTCATTCCCGTATAAAGAACCAAACTCTGACCCCCGTCACTCTCTGTGTATAGAACCAATCTCAGACACTCGCCACTCTTGTGTAAAGAGCCAATCTCTGACACCCGTCACTCTCTGTAAAGAACCAATCTCTGACACCCATCACTCTCTATAAATAAACCAATCTATGACACTCGTCACTCTCTGTGTAAGGAACCAATCTCTGACACTGGTTATTCATTACATACAAAACCAATCTCTGATACCAGTCACTTTCTGTGTAAAGAACCAATCTCTGACACCCGTCACTCTCTGTATGAACCTATCTCTGATACTGTCACTCTATGTAAAGATCCAATCTCTGACACCTGTCACTCTCTGTATGAAATATTCTCTGACACTCGTCACTTTCTCTGTAAAGAACCAATCTCTGACACCCGTCACTCTCTGGAAAGAACTAATCCCTGACACCCGTCACTCACTATAAAGAGCAAATCTCTGACGGTCGTCACTCTCTGTGTAAAGAACCAATCTCTGACACCCGTCACTCTCTCTGTAAAGAACCAATCTCTGACACCCGTCACTCTCTATAAAGTACCAATCTCTGACACTCATCACTTTCTGTGTAAAGAACCAATCTCTGACACTGCCACTCTCTGTAAAGATCCAATCTCTGACACCTGTCACTCGCTATAAAGAACCAATCTCTGACACCCGTCACTCTCTGTAAAGAACCAATCTCTGACACCCGTCACTCTCTGTAAAGAACCAATCTCTGACACCCGTCACTCTCTATAAAAAACCAATCTCTGACACCCATCACTCTCTGTATAAAGAACAAATCTCTGTCACTCGTCACTCTCTGTATGAACCAATTTCTGACACTGGTCACTCTCTCTTTAAAGAAACAATCACTGACACCTATCACTCTTGTGTAAAGAAAGAATCTCTGATACCCGTCACTCTCTGTGTAAAGAACCAATCTCTGACACTGGTTATTCATTGTATACAGAACCAATCTCTGATACCCGTCACTCTTTATAAAGAGCCAATCTCTGATACCAGTCACTCTCTTTGTAAAGAACCAATCGCTGACACTGGTCATTCCCTGTGTAAAGAACCAAACTCTCACCCCCGTCACTCTATGTGTGTAGAAACAATCTCAGACACCCGTCACACTCTGTAAAGAACCTATCTCTGTCACCCATTACTCTCTATAAATAAACCAAACTCTGACACTCGTCACTCTCTGTGTAAAGAACCAATCTCTGACACTGGTTATTCACTATATACAGAAACAATCTCGAATACCTGTCACTCTCTATAAAGAGCCAATCTCTGATACCAGTCACTCTCTCTTTAAAGAAACAATCACTGACACCCGTTACTCTCTGTGTAAAGAACCAATCTCTGACGCCCGTCACTCTCTGTGCAAAGAACCAATCCCTGATACCTGTCAGTCTCTGTGTAAAGAACCAATCGCTGACACTGGTCATTCCCAGTATAAAGAACCAAACTCTGACCCCCGTCACTCTCTGTGTATAGAACCAATCTCAGACACTCGCCACTCTTGTGTAAAGAGCCAATCTCTGACACCCGTCACTCTCTGTAAAGAACCAATCTCTGACACTCGTCACTTTCTCTGTAAAGAACCAATCTCTGACACCCGTCACTCTCTGTAAAGAACCAATCTCTGACACCCGTCACTCTCTGTAAAGAACCAATCCCTGACACCCGTCACTCACTATAAAGAGCAAATCTCTGACGGTCGTCACTCTCTGTGTAAAGAACCAATCTCTGACTCCCGTCACTCTCTCTGTAAAGAACCAATCTCTGACACCCGTCACTCTCTATAAAGTACCAATCTCTGACACCCGTCACTCTCTGTATGAACCAATCGCTGACACTGTCACTCTCTGTAAAGATCCAATCTCTGACACCTGTCACTCTCTGCATGAACTATTCTCTGACACCCGTCACTCTCTATAAAGAACCAATCTCTGACACTCGTCACTTTCTGTGTAAAGAACCAATCTCTGACACCCGTCACTCTCTGTATGAACCAATCGCTGACACTGTCACTCTCTGTAAAGATCCAATCTCTGACACCTGTCACTCTCTGTATCAACTGTTCTCTGACACCCGTCACTCTCTGTAAAGAACCAATCTCTGACACTCGTCACTTTCTGTGTAAAGAACCAATCTCTGACACCCGTCACTCTCTGTAAAGAACCAATCTCTGACCCCCATCACTCTCTATAAAGAACCAATCTCTGACCCCCGTCACTCTCTATAAAGAACCAATCTCTGACACTCGTCACTTTCTGTGTAAACAACTAATCTCTGACACCCGTCACTCTCTGTAAATAACCAATCCCTGATACCCATCACTCTCTATAAAGAACCAATCTCTGACGGTCGACACTCTCTGTATAAAGAACCAACCTCTGACTCGCGTCACTCTCTCTGTAAAGAACCAATCTCTGACACCCGTCACTCTCTATAAAGTACCAATCTCTGACACCCGTCACTCTCTCTGTAAAGAACCAATCTCTGACACTCGTCACTCTCTCTGTAAAGAACCAATCTCTAACACCCGTCACGCTCTGTGTAATGAACCAATCTCTGACACCCGTCACTCTCTATAAAGAACCAATCTCTGACACTCGTCACTTTCAGTGTAAAGAACCAATCTCTGACACCCGTCACTCTCTGTAAAGAACCAATCTCTGACACCCGTCACTCTCTGTAAAGAACCAATCCCTGACACCCGTCACTCTCTATAAAGAACCAATCTCTGACGGTCGTCACTCTCTGTGTAAAGAACCAAACTCTGACTCCCGTCACTCTCTATGTAAAGAACCAATCTCTGACACCCTTCACTCTCTCTGTAAAGAACAAATCTCTGACACCCGTCACTCTCTATAAAGTAACAATCTCTGACACCCGTCACTCTCTGTGTAAAGAACCAATCTCTGATACCCGTCACTCTCTGTGTAAAGAAAAAATCTCTGATACCTGTCACTCTCTGTGTAAAGAACCAATCTCTGATACCCGTCACTCTCTGTGTAAAGAAAAAATCTCTGATACCTGTCACTCTCTGTGTAAAGAACCAATCTCTGATACCAGTCACTCTCTGTGTAAAGAACCAATCGCTGACACTGGTCATTCCCTGTATAAAGAACCAAACTCTGACCCCCGTCACTCTCTGTGTATAGAACCAATCTCAGACACTCGCCACTCTTGTGTAAAGAGCCAATCTCTGACACCCGTCACTCTCTGTAAAGAACCAATCTCTGACACTCGTCACTTTCTCTGTAAAGAACCAATCTCTGACACCCGTCACTCTCTGTAAAGAACCAATCTCTGACACCCGTCACTCTCTGTAAAGAACCAATCCCTGACACCCGTCACTCACTATAAAAAGCAAATCTCTGACGGTCGTCACTCTCTGTGTAAAGAACCAATCTCTGACTCCCGTCACTCTCTCTGTAAAGAACCAATCTCTGACACCCGTCACTCTCTATAAAGTACCAATCTCTGACACCCGTCACTCTCTGTATGAACCAATCGCTGACACTGTCACTCTCTGTAAAGATCCAATCTCTGACACCTGTCACTCTCTGCATGAACTATTCTCTGACACCCGTCACTCTCTATAAAGAACCAATCTCTGACACTCGTCACTTTCTGTGTAAAGAACCAATCTCTGACACCCGTCACTCTCTGTATGAACCAATCGCTGACACTGTCACTCTCTGTAAAGATCCAATCTCTGACACCTGTCACTCTCTGTATCAACTGTTCTCTGACACCCGTCACTCTCTGTAAAGAACCAATCTCTGACACTCGTCACTTTCTGTGTAAAGAACCAATCTCTGACACCCGTCACTCTCTGTAAAGAACCAATCTCTGACCCCCATTACTCTCTATAAAGAACCAATCTCTGACCCCCGTCACTCTCTATAAAGAACCAATCTCTGACACTCGTCACTTTCTGTGTAAACAACTAATCTCTGACACCCGTCACTCTCTGTAAATAACCAATCCCTGATACCCATCACTCTCTATAAAGAACCAATCTCTGACGGTCGACACTCTCTGTATAAAGAACCAACCTCTGACTCGCGTCACTCTCTCTGTAAAGAACCAATCTCTGACACCCGTCACTCTCTATAAAGTACCAATCTCTGACACCCGTCACTCTCTCTGTAAAGAACCAATCTCTGACACTCGTCACTCTCTCTGTAAAGAACCAATCTCTAACACCCGTCACGCTCTGTGTAATGAACCAATCTCTGACACCCGTCACTCTCTATAAAGAACCAATCTCTGACACTCGTCACTTTCAGTGTAAAGAACCAATCTCTGACACCCGTCACTCTCTGTAAAGAACCAATCTCTGACACCCGTCACTCTCTGTAAAGAACCAATCCCTGACACCCGTCACTCTCTATAAAGAACCAATCTCTGACGGTCGTCACTCTCTGTGTAAAGAACCAAACTCTGACTCCCGTCACTCTCTATGTAAAGAACCAATCTCTGACACCCTTCACTCTCTCTGTAAAGAACAAATCTCTGACACCCGTCACTCTCTATAAAGTAACAATCTCTGACACCCGTCACTCTCTGTGTAAAGAACCAATCTCTGATACCCGTCACTCTCTGTGTAAAGAAAAAATCTCTGATACCTGTCACTCTCTGTGTAAAGAACCAATCTCTGATACCCGTCACTCTCTGTGTAAAGAAAAAATCTCTGATACCTGTCACTCTCTGTGTAAAGAACCAATCTCTGATACCAGT
Organism: Hemitrygon akajei; assembly: GCF_048418815.1. Classification (NCBI taxonomy): domain Eukaryota; kingdom Metazoa; phylum Chordata; class Chondrichthyes; order Myliobatiformes; family Dasyatidae; genus Hemitrygon; species Hemitrygon akajei. Next base: position 104,756,847 of record NC_133127.1, read on the forward strand.
CACTCTCTGTGTAAAGAACCAATCGCTGACACTGGTCATTCCCTGTATAAAGAACCAAACTCTGACCCCCGTCACTCTCTGTGTATAGAACCAATCTCAGACACTCGCCACTCTTGTGTAAAGAGCCAATCTCTGACACCCGTCACTCTCTGTAAAGAACCAATCTCTGACACCCATCACTCTCTATAAATAAACCAATCTATGACACTCGTCACTCTCTGTGTAAGGAACCAATCTCTGACACTGGTTATTCATTACATACAGAACCAATCTCTGATACCAGTGACTTTCTGTGTAAAGAACCAATCTCTGACACCCGTCACTCTCTGTATGAACCTATCTCTGATACTGTCACTCTATGTAAAGATCCAATCTCTGACACCTGTCACTCTCTGTATGAAATATTCTCTGACACTCGTCACTTTCTCTGTAAAGAACCAATCTCTGACACCCGTCACTCTCTGGAAAGAACTAATCCCTGACACCCGTCACTCACTATAAAGAGCAAATCTCCGACGGTCGTCACTCTCTGTGTAAAGAACCAATCTCTGACACCCGTCACTCTCTCTGTAAAGAACCAATCTCTGACACCCGTCACTCTCTATAAAGTACCAATCTCTGACACTCATCACTTTCTGTGTAAAGAACCAATCTCTGACACTGCCACTCTCTGTAAAGAACCAATCTCTGACACCCGTCACTCTCTGTAAAGAACCAATCTCTGACATCCGTCACTCTCTGTAAAGAACCAATCTCTGACACCCGTCACTCTCTATAAAAAACCAATCTCTGACACCCATCACTCTCTGTATGAACCAATCGCTGACACTGTCACTCTCTGTAAAGATCCAATCTCTGACACCTGTCACTCTCTGTATGAACTATTCTCTGACACCTGTCACTCTCTATAAAGAACCAATCTCTGACACTCGTCACTTTCTGTGTAAAGAACCAATCTCTGACACCCGTCACTCTCTGTATGAACCAACCTCTGTCACTTGTCACTCTCTGTATCAACCAATTTCTGACACCCGTCACTCTCTGTGTAAAGAACCAATCACTGACACTCGTTACTCTCTGTGTAAAGAACCAATCGCTGACACTGCTCATTCCCTGTATAAAGAACCAACCTCTGACCCCCGTCACGCTCTGTGTATAGAACCAATCTCAGACACTCGCCACTCTTGTGTAAAGAGCCAATCTCTGACACCCGTCACTCTCTGTAAAGAACCAATCTCTGACACCCGTCACTCTCTATAAAAAACCAATCTCTGACACCCATCACTCTCTGTATGAACCAATCGCTGACACTGTCACTCCCTGTAAAGATCCAATCTCTGACACCTGTCACTCTCTGTATGAACTATTCTCTGACACCTGTCACTCTCTATAAAGAACCAATCTCTGACACTCGTCACTTTCTGTGTAAAGAACCAATCTCTGACACCCGTCACTCTCTGTATGAACCAACCTCTGTCACTTGTCACTCTCTGTATCAACCAATTTCTGACACCCGTCACTCTCTGTGTAAAGAACCAATCACTGACACTCGTTACTCTCTGTGTAAAGAACCAATCGCTGACACTGCTCATTCCCTGTATAAAGAACAAATCTCTGTCACTCGTCACTCTCTGTATGAACCAATTTCTGACACTGGTCACTCTCTCTTTAAAGAAACAATCACTGACACCTATCACTCTTGTGTAAAGAAAGAATCTCTGATACCCGTCACTCTCTGTGTAAAGAACCAATCTCTGACACTGGTTATTCATTGTATACAGAACCAATCTCTGATACCCGTCACTCTTTATAAAGAGCCAATCTCTGATACCAGTCACTCTCTTTGTAAAGAACCAATCGCTGACACTGGTCATTCCCTGTGTAAAGAACCAAACTCTCACCCCCGTCACTCTATGTGTGTAGAAACAATCTCAGACACCCGTCACTCTCTGTAAAGAACCTATCTCTGTCACCCATTACTCTCTATAAATAAACCAAACTCTGACACTCGTCACTCTCTGTGTAAAGAACCAATCTCTGACACTGGTTATTCACTATATACAGAAACAATCTCGAATACCTGTCACTCTCTCTTTAAAGAAACAATCACTGACACCCGTTACTCTCTGTGTAAAGAACCAATCTCTGACGCCCGTCACTCTCTGTGCAAAGAACCAATCCCTGATACCTGTCAGTCTCTGTGTAAAGAACCAAACGCTGACACTGGTCATTCCCTGTATAAAGAACCAACCTCTGACCCCCGTCACGCTCTGTGTATAGAACCAATCTCAGACACTCGCCACTCTTGTGTAAAGAGCCAATCTCTGACACCCGTCACTCTCTGTAAAGAACCAATCTCTGACACCCATTACTCTCTATAAATAAACCAATCTCTGACACTCGTCACTCTCTGTGTAAAGAACCAATCTCTGACACTGGTTATTCATTATATACAGAACCAATCTCTGATACCCGTCACTCTCTATAAAGAGCCAATCTCTGATACCAGTCACTCTCTGTGTAATGAACCAATCGCTGACACTGGTCATTCCCTGTATAAAGAACCAATCTCTGTCACCCGTCACTCTCTGTATGAACCAATCTCTGTCACTCGTCACTCTCTGTAAAGAACTGATCTCTGTCTCGTCACTCTCTGTGTAAAGAACCAATCTCTGACACTGGTTATTCATTATATACAGAACCAATCTCTGATACCCGTCACTCTCTATAAAGAGCCAATCTCTGATACCAGTCACTCTCTGTGTAAAGAACCAATCGCTGACACTGCTCATTCCCTGTATAAAGAACCAATCTCTGTCACTCGTCACTCTCTGTAAAGAACTGATCTCTGTCACTCGTCACTCTCTGTGTAAAGAACCAATCTCTGACACTGGTTATTCATTGTATACAGAACCAATCTCGGATACCCGTCACTCTTTATAAAGAGTCAATCTCTGATACCAGTCACTCTCTTTGTAAAGAACCAATCGCTGACACTGGTCATTCCCTGTGTAAAGAACCAAACTCTCACCCCCGTCACTCTATGTGTGTAGAAACAATCTCAGACACCCGTCACTCTCTGTAAAGAACCTATCTCTGTCACCCATTACTCTCTATAAATAAACCAAACTCTGACACTCGTCACTCTCTGTGTAAAGAACCAATCGCTGACACTGGTCATTCCCTGTATAAAGAACCAATCTCTGTCACTCGTCACTCTCTGTAAAGAACTGATCTCTGTCACTCGTCACTCTCTGTATGAACCAATCTCTGTCACCCGTCACTCTCTGTGTATAGAAACAATCTCAGACACCCGTCACTCTCTAAAAATAAACCAATCTCTGACACTCGTGACTCTCTGTGTAAAGAACCAATCTCTGACGCTGGTTATTCACTATATACAGAACCAATCTCGGATACCTGTCAATCTCTATAAAGAGCCAATCTCTGATACCAGTCACTCTCTCTTTAAAGAAACAATCACTGACATCCGTTACTCTCCATAAATAAACCAATCTCTGATACCCGTCACTCTCTGTGTAACGAACCAATCTCTGACACTCGTTACTCTCTGTGTAAAGAACCAATCGCTGACACTGCTCATTCCCTGTAAAGATCCAATCTCTAACACCTGTCACTCTCTATAAAGAGCCAATCTCTGATACCAGTCACTCTCTCTTTAAAGAAAAAATCACTGACACCCGTTACTCTCTGTGTAAAGAACCAATCTCTGACGCCCGTCACTCTCTGTGCAAAGAACCAATCCCTGATACCTGTCAGTCTCTGTGTAAAGAACCAATCGCTGACACTGGTCATTCCCTGTGTAAAGAACCAAACTCTCACCCCCGTCACTCTATGTGTGTAGAAACAATCTCAGACACCCGTCACTCTCTGTAAAGAACCTATCTCTGTCACCCATTACTCTCTATAAATAAACCAAACTCTGACACTCGTCACTCTCTTTGTAAAGAACCAATCTCTGATACTGGTTATTCACTATATACAGAAACAACCTCGAATACCTGTCACTCTCTATAAAGAGCCAATCTCTGATACCAGTCACTCTCTCTTTAAAGAAAAAATCACTGACACCCGTTACTCTCTGTGTAAAGAACCAATCTCTGACGCCCGTCACTCTCTGTGCAAAGAACCAATCCCTGATACCAGTCACTCTCTGTGTAAAGAACCAATCGCTGACACTGGTCATTCCCTGTATAAAGAACCAACCTCTGACCCCCGTCACTCTCTGTGTAAAGAACCAATCGCTGACACTGGTCATTCCCTGTATAAAGAATCAACCTCTGACCCCCGTCACTCTCTGTGTATAGAACCAATCTCAGACACTCGCCACTCTTGTGTAAAGAGCCAATCTCTGACACCCGTCACTCTCTGTAAAGAACCAATCTCTGACACCCATCACTCTCTATAAATAAACCAATCTCTGACACTCGTCACTCTCTGTGTAAAGAACCAATCTCTGACACTGGTTATTCATTATATACAGAACCAATCTCTGATACCCGTCACTCTCTATAAAGAGCCAATCTCTGATACCAGTCACTCTCTGCGTAAAGAACCAATCGCTGACACTGCTCATTCCCTGTATAAAGAACCAATCTCTGTCACTCGTCACTCTCTGTATGAACCAATTTCTGACACTGGTCACTCTCTCTTTAAAGAAACAATCACTGACACCTATCACTCTTGTGTACAGAACTAATCTCTGATACCCGTCACTCTCTGTGTAAAGAACCAATCTCTGATACCCGTCACTCTCTGTGTAAAGAACCAATCTCTGACACTGGTTATTCATTGTATACAGAACCAATCTCTGATACCCGTCACTCTTTATAAAGAGTCAATCTCTGATACCAGTCACTCTCTTTGTAAAGAACCAATCGCTGACACTGGTCATTCCCTGTATAAAGAACCAATCTCTGTCACCCGTCACTCTCTGTATGAACCAATCTCTGTCACTCGTCACTCTCTGTAAAGAACTGATCTCTGTCACTCGTCACTCTCTGTAAAGAACTGATCTCTGTCACTCGTCACTCTCTGTATGAACCAATTTCGGACTCTGGTCACTCTCTCTTTAAAGAAACAATCACTGACACCCGTCACTCTTGTGTAAAGAGCCAATCTCTGATACCCGTCACTCTGTGTATGAACCAATCTCTGTCACCCGTCACTCTCTGTGTATAGAAACAATCTCAGACACCCGTCAATCTCTGTAAAGAACCAATCTCTGACACCCGTCACTCTCTAAAAATAAACCAATCTCTGACACTCGTGACTCTCTGTGTAAAGAACCAATCTCTGACGCTGGTTATTCACTATATACAGAACCAATCTCGGATACCTGTCAATCTCTATAAAGAGCCAATCTCTGATACCAGTCACTCTCTCTTTAAAGAAACAATCACTGACATCCGTTACTCTCCATAAATAAACCAATCTCTGATACCCGTCACTCTCTGTGTAACGAACCAATCTCTGACACTGGTTATTCATTATATACAGAACCAATCTCTGATACCTGTCACTCTCTATAAAGAGCCAATCTCTGATACCAGTCACTCTCTTTGTAAAGAACCAATCGATGACACTGGTCATTCCCAGTATAAAGAACCAACCTCGGACCCCCGTCACTCTCTGTGTATAGAAACAATCTCTGACACTGGTTATTCACTATATACAGAACCAATCTCGGATACCTGTCACTCTCTATAAATAGCGAATCTCTGATACTAGTCAGTCTCTCTTTAAAGAAACAATCACTGACACCCGTTACTCTCTGTGTAAAAAACCAATCTCTGATACCTGTCACTCTCTGTGTAAAGAACCAATCTCTGATACCAGTCACTCTCTTTGTAAAGAACCAATCGCTGACACTGGTCATTCCCTGTATAAAGAACCAAACTCTGACCCCCGTCACTCTCTGTGTATAGAACCAATCTCAGACACTCGCCACTCTTGTGTAAAGAGCCGATCTCTGACACCCGTCACTCTCTGTAAAGAACCAATCTCTGACACCCATCACTCTCTATAAATAAACCAATCTATGACACTCGTCACTCTCTGTGTAAAGAACCAATCTCTGACACTGGTTATTCATTACATACAGAACCAATCTCTGATACCAGTCACTTTCTGTGTAAAGAACCAATCTCTGACACCCGTCACTCTCTGGAAAGAACCAATCCCTGACACCCGTCACTCACTATAAAGAGCAAATCTCTGACGGTCGTCACTCTCTGTGTAAAGAACCAATCTCTGACTCCCGTCACTCTCTATGTAAAGAACCAATCTCTGACACCCGTCACTCTCTCTGTAAAGAACCAATCTCTGACACCCGTCACTCTCTATAAAGTACCAATCTCTGACACTCATCACTTTCTGTGTAAAGAACCAATCTCTGACACTGCCACTCTCTGTAAAGATCCAATCTCTGACACCTGTCACTCTCTATAAAGAAACAATCTCTGACACCCGTCACTCTCTGTAAAGAACCAATCTCTGACACCCGTCACTCTCAGTAAAGAACCAATCTCTGACACCCGTCACTCTCTATAAAGAACCAATCTCTGACACCCGTCACTCTCTGTATGAACCAATCGCTGACACTGTCACTCTCTGTAAAGATCCAATCTCTGATACCTGTCACTCTCTGTATGAACTATTCTCTGACACCCGTCACTCTCTATAAAAAACCAATCTCTGACACTCGTCACTTTCTGTGTAAAGAACCAATCTCTGACACCCGTCACTCTCCGTATGAACCAATCGCTGACACTGTCACTCTCTGTATGAACTGTTCTCTGACACCCGTCACTCTCTGTGTAAAGAACCAATCTCTGACACCCGTCACTCTCTGTAAAGAACCAATCTCTGACACCCGTCACTCTCTGTAAAGAACCAATCTCTGTCACCCGTCACTCTCTATAAAGAACCAATCTCTGACACTCGTCACATTCTGTGTAAAGAACTAATCTCTGACACCCGTCACTCTCTGTAAATAACCAATCCCTGATACCCATCACTCTCTATAAAGAACCAATCTCTGACGGTTCGACACTCTCTGTATAAGGAACCAACCTCTGACTCCCGTCACTCTCTCTGTAAAGAACCAATCTCTGACACCCGTCACTCTCTATAAAGTACCAATCTCTGACACCCGTCACTCTCTCTGTAAAGAACCAATCTCTGACACTCGTCACTCTCTCTGTAAAGAACCAATCTCTGACACCCGTCACTCGCTGTAAAGAACCAATCCCTGACACCCGTCACTCTCTATAAAGAACCAATCTCTGACGGTCGTCACTCTCTGTGTAAAGAACCAATCTCTGACTCCCGTCACTCTCTATGTAAAGAACCAATCTCTGACACCCGTCACTCTCTCTGTAAAGAACAAATCTCTGACACCCGTCACTCTCTATAAAGTAACAATCTCTGACACCCGTCACTCTCTGTGTAAAGAACCATTCTCTGACACCGGTCGCTCTCTGTGTAAAGAATCAATCTCTGACACCGGTCATTCCCTATATACAGAACTAATCTCTGACACCCGTCACTCTCTATAAAGAACCAATCTCTGACACCCGTCACTCTCTCTGTAAAGAACCAATCTCTGACACTCGTCACTCTCTCTGTAAAGAACCAATCTCTAACACCCGTCACTCTCTGTGTAAAGAACCAATCTCTGACACCCGTCACTCTCTATAAAGAACCAATCCCTGACACCCGTCACTCTCTGTAAAGAACCAATCCCTGACACCCGTCACTCTCTCTGTAAAGAACCAATCTCTGACAACCGTCACTCTCTATAAAGTACCAATCTCTGACACCCGTCACTCTCTGTGTAAAGAACCAATCTCTGACACCTGTCACTTTCTGTGTAAAGAACCAATCTCTGACACCCGTCACTCTCTGTAAAGAACCAATCCCTGACACCCGTCACTCTCTATAAAGAATCAATCTCTGACGGTCGTCACTCTCTGTGTAAAGAACCAATCTCTGACTCCCATCACTCTCTATGTAAAGAACCAATCTCTGACACCCGGCACTCTCTCTGTAAAGAATCAATCTCTGACACCCGTCACTCTCTATAAAGTACCAATCTCTGACACCTGTCACTCTCTGTGTAAAGAACCAATCTCTGACACTCGTCACTCTCTATAAAGAACCAATCTCTGACACCCATCACTCTCTGTGTAAAGAATCAATCTCTGACACCGGTCATTCCCTATATACAGAACTAATTTCTGACACCCGTCACTCTCTATAAAGAACCAATCTCTGACACCCGTCACTCACTGTAAAGAACCAATCCCTGACACCCGTTACTCTCTGTAAAGAACCAATCCCTGACACCCGTCACTCTCTATAAAGTACCAATCTCTGACACCCGTCACTCTCTGTGTAAAGAACCAATCTCTGACACTCGTCACTTTCTGTGTAAAGAACCAATCTCTGACACCCGTCACTCTCTATAAAGAACCAATCTCTGACACCCGTCACTCTCTGTAAAGAACCAATCCCTGACACCCGTCATTCTCTGTAAAGAACCAATCCCTGACACCCGTCACTCTCTATAAAGTACCAATCTCTGACACCCGTCACTCTCTGTGTAAAGAACCAATCTTTGACACTCGTCACTTTCTGTGTAAAGAACCAATCTCTGACACCCGTCACTCTCTGTGTAAAGAATCAATCTATGACACCCGTCATTCCCTATATACAGAACTAATCTCTGACACCTGTCACTCTCTATAAAGTACCTATCTCTGACACCCGTCACTCTCTATAAAGTACCAATATCTGACACCCGTCACTCCCTGTGCAAAAAATCACTTTGGAATATCTCGTGCCAGGATCCATTGATTCTTGAAAGATTATTACCAATGCCTCCACAGTCTCTTCAGCCACCTCTTTCAGAACCTTGTAGTCTACACCATCTGGTCCAGGTGATTTATATCCCTTCAGACCTTTCAGTTTCTTAAGAACTTTCTCCTTGGTAATGGTAGCTTCACACACTTCTGTCCCCTGTCATTTTTAAACTTCCAGCGTACTGCTAGTGTCTTCCGCAATCCAGATTGATGTAAAGTACTTACTCAGTTCATTTGGCACTTGCTTGTTCCCCCCCCCCCCCCCCACTCCATCTTCCAGCGGTCCGATATTTACTCTCACTTCACTTTATATATCCGAAGAAACTCTTGGTATGCTCTTTATTATTATAGAACATAGAATGGTACAGAACGTTACAGGCCCTTCGGCGTACAATGTTGTGCCGACCCTCAAACCCTACCTCCCGTATAACCCCCCACCTTAAATTCCTCCATATACCTGTCTAGTAGTCTCTTAAACTTCACTAGTGTACCTGTCTCCACCACTGACTCAGGCAGTGCATTCCACGCACCAACCACTCTCTGAGTAAAAAACCTTCCTCTAATATCCTCCTTGAACTTCCTTCCCCTTACCTTAAAGCCATGTCCTCTTGTATTGAGCAGTGGTGCCCTGGGGAAGAGGTGCTGGCTGTCCACTCTGTCTATTCCTCTTAATTATTGGCTAGATTACCTTTGTATTCCATCTTTTCCTTCTCTATGATTTTTGTTGCCTTCTGTTAGTTTTTAGAATCAGAATCAGGTTTAAAATGTGATGTAAAATTCTCAATCTTCTAACTTCCCAATAATTTTTGGTCTATTATATGCTTTCTCCTGGGTTTTTATTTTGACTTCTCTTATCAGCCAGGGTTGTGTCGTCCTGCCTTTAGAATACTTCTTCCTCACTGGGAGGTATCCATCCTGTGCCTTGCTAATTGCTCCCAGAAAATCCAGCCATTGCTGCTCTGCCAGCATCCCTGCTGCTGTCCCTTGTCAATCTTCTCTCTCATGTGTCTATACTTCCCTTTACCCCACTGTAATACTGATACATATAACTTTAGCTTCTTCTCAAATTGCAGTGTGAATTTGATCCTATCGATCCCTGGTCCTAGAGGGTTCCTTCATCTTAAGCTCTCTAATTAATTCTGGTTCCATAAGATGCAGGCCATTTGGTGCTTTGAGTCTGCTCAGTCATTCAATCATGGCTGATACTTTCTTTCCCTCCTCAGGCCCACATCCTGGCCTCCTCTCCATAACCTTTGTTGTTGTGTCCAATCAAGAACCTATGACTGCCTTCAGTCAACCCAGCGACCTGGCCTCCGCAGCTGCATGTGGTAACAAACACCACAAATTCACCATCCTTTGGCTAAAGAAATTTCTCTGCATCTCTGTTTGAAAAGGGTGCCCTTTTCTATCCTGAGGCTGTGCCCTCTTGTCCTGGACACTCCCACTATGGGAAACATTCTTTCCACATCCACTCTGTCTAGGCCTTTCAAAATTCAAAAGGTTTCAGTGAGATCCCCCTCATCCTTCTGAATTCTAGCGAGTACAGACCCAGAGCCATTAAATGCTCCTTGTATGATAACCCGTTCATTCCTAGAATCTTGCTTGTGAAACTCCTCTGAACCCTCTCCAATGCAGCACATCTGTTCTTTCACAAGGAGCCCAACACTGTTCACAATACTCAGGGTGAGGCCTCACCAGTGCCGAATAAAGCCTCAGCATCACATCCCTGTTCTTGTATTCTAGACCATTTACAATGAATGCTAACATGGCATTTGCCATCCTCACCACTGACTCAACCTGCAAGTTAATCTTTAGGGTATTCAGCACAAGGATTCTGAAGTCCCTTTGCATCTCAGATTTTTGGATTTTTCTCTCCATTTAGAAAATTGTCTGCACATTTATTTCTACTACCAAAGTGTGTGACCATGCATTTTCCAACATTATGTTTTATTTGCCACTTTCTTGCCCATTCTCCTAATCTATCTAAGTCCTTCTGTGTCCTACCTGTTTCCTCAATACTATCTGCCCCTCCACCAATCTTCATATCATCTGCTACTTGGCAACTTCCATCATCTAAATCATTGATATACAGCATAAAAGGGGTCCCAACAATGACCCCTGCGGAACACCACTAGTCAATCACTGGCAGCCAACCAGAAAATGATCTTTTTATTCCCACTCGCTGCCTCCTATCTATCAGCCAATGCTCTAACCATGTTAGTAACTTTCCTGTAATAGCATGTGCTCTTACCTTGGTAATCAGCCTCATGTGTGGCACCTTGTCAAAGGCCTTCTGAAAGTCCAAATATACAACATCCACTAAACCCCTTTTTTCTATCCTATGTGTAATTTCCTCAAAGATTTTCCCTTAAGGAAACCATGCTGACTTTGTCCTATCTTGTCCTGTGTCACCAACTACTTCATAACCTCATCCTTTATAATTGACTCTAACATTTTCCCAACCACTGAGGTCAGGCTAAATGGTTTATAATTTCCTTTCTGCTGCCTTCATCCTTTCTTAAAGAGTGGAGTGACATTTGCAATTTTCCAGTCCTCTGGCACCATGCCAGAGTCCAGTGATTTTTGAAAGCCTCTACAATCTCTTCTGTTACCTCTTTCAGAACCCTCGGGTGCAGTACATCTGGTCCAGGTGTCTTACGTACCCCTAGGTTTTTCAGCTTTTTGATCACCTTCTTCTGTGTAATAGTAACTGCACTCACTTCTCTTCCCTCACACCTTTCAACATCTGCAACACTGCTAGTGTCTTCCACAGTGAAGTCTGATGCAAAATACTCATTTAGTTCATCAGCCATCTCCTGGCTCCCCGATATTAATTCTCCAGTCTCATTTTCTAGCGGTCCTCTATCCACTCTCATCTCTCTCTTATTTTTTAGTTGAAAGATCTTTTGCTATCTATCTTGGTATTGTTTCCTAGCTTGCTTTCATATTTCATCTTTTCCCTCCTAATGATTCTTTTAGTTGCTCTCCGTAGGGTTTTAAAATCTTCCCAATCCTCTGTCTTCCTGCTAATGTGTGCTTTGTTATCTGACCTCTCTTTTGCTTTTACATTAGCTTTGACTTAATTTGTCAGCCACAGTTGTACTGTTGTGTCGCTTGAGTATTTCTTCATTTTTGGAATAGATCTATCCTGCACCTTCCTCATTTTTCCCAGAAACACCTGCCATTGCTGCTCTACTGTCATCCCTGCCAGCATCTCCTTCCAATTTACTTTGGCCAACTTGTCTCTCATACCACTGTAGTTTCCTTTATTACACTGAAATACTGCAACGTCAGACTTTACTTTCTTCCTATCAAATTGCAAGTTGAACTCAATCAGACTCAATTAACTCCTAAGAGTTCTTTTATCTTAAGCTCCCTAATCACCTGGTTCATTATATAACACCCAATCCAGTATAGCTGGTCCCCTCATTGGCTCAATGATAAGCTGTTCTTAAAAAGCCATCTCGCATGCACTCTCTTGGGATCTATGATCAACCTGATTTCAAAATTCAGCTGCATGTGAAAATCTCCCATTACTCTCCTAACACTGCCCTTTTTGACAAACGAGAAAAACTGCTGATACCAGAAATGGAAGCAACGTAAACACAATGTTGGAGGAACTCAGCAGGCCAGGCAGCATCTATGGAAAAATGTACAGTTGACTCTTTGGGCCAAAACCCTTCAGCAAGACTGGAGAAAAAAATAGAATATAGACCATAGAAAACCTGGAGCACAATACAGGTCCTTCGGCCCACAAGGCTGTGCCAAATATGTACTTACTTTCGAAATTACCTAGGGTTACCCATAGCCCTCTATTTTTATAAGCTCCACGTACCTATCCAGGAGTCTCTTCAAAGACTCTATCATATCCGCCTCCACCACCATTGCCAGCAGTCAATTCCACACACTCACCACTCTCTGCATAAAAAAATTTATCTCTGACATCTCCTCTGGACCTACTTCCAAGCACCTTAAAACTGTGCCCTCTCGTGCTAGCCATTTCAGCCCCGGGAAAAAACCTCTGATTATCCACACGATCAATGCCTCTCATCATCTTATCCACCTCTATCAGGTCACCTCTCATCCTCCGGCACTCCAAGGAGAAAAGGCCAAGTTCACTCAACCTATTCTCATTAAGGCCTGCCCCCCAATCCAGGCAACATCCGTGTAAATCTCCTCTGCACCCTTTCTAAGGTTTCTATGTCTTTCCTGTAGTGAGGTGACCAGAATTAAGCACAGTACTCCAAATGGGGTCAGACCAGAGTCCTATATAGCAGTGACATTACCTCTCGGCTCTTGAACTCAATCCTGTGGTTGATGAAGGCCAAAACACCGTATGCCTTCTTAACCACCCAGTCAACCTGCTTTGAGTGCCCTATGGGCTCAGACCCCAAGATCCTCTGATCCAACACACTGCCAAGAGTCTTACCATTAATACTATGTTCTCCATCATATTTGACCTACCAAAATGAACCACCTCACACTTATCTGGGTTGAACTCCATCTGCCACTTCTCAGCCCAGTTTTGCATCCTATCAATGTCCCATTGTAACCTCTGACAGAACTCCACACTATCCACAACACCTCCAAACTTTGCATGGGGTACCTTATCAAATGCCTTAATGAAATCCATATACACTACATCTACTGCTCTACCTTCATCAATGTGTTTGGTCACATCCTCAAAAAATTCAATCAGGCTTGTAAGGCACAACCTGCCTTTGACAAAGCCATGCTGACTATTCTTTCATGCCTTATCCTCTTGCTCTTCACATACTTGTATGGGCCTTGGGGTTTTCCTTAATCCTGTCCACCAAGGCCTTCTCATGGCCCCTTCTGGCTCTCTGAATTTCATCCTTAAGCTCCTTCCTGCTAGCCTTATAATTTTCTAGATCTCTATAATTACCTAGTTTTTTAAACCTTTCTTCTTGACTAGATTTACCACAGTTCCTGTACCCTACTATCCTTTCCATGTCTTATTGGAACGTACCTATGCAGAACTCCACACAAATACCCCCTGAACGTTTGCCACATTTCTGCTGTACATGTCCTTGAGAACATCTGTTTCCGTTTTATGCTTCCAAGTTCCTGCCTGATAGCCTCATATTCCCCCTTACTCCTGACTTGTCCTGACATTTTCCTGACTTGTCTGCTCCTGTCCCTCTCCAATGCTATGGTAAAGGAGATGGAATTGTGATGATGATCTCCAAAATGCTCTCCAACTGAGAGACCTGACACCTGACCAGGTTCATTTCCCAATACCAGACCAAGTACAACCTCTCATCTTGTAGGATTATCTACATATTGTGTCAGAAAACCTTCCTGAACACACGTAAGAAACTCCACCTCATCTGAACCCCTTGCTCTAGGAAGATGCCTATCTATTTTCGTGAAATTAAAATCTCCCGCCACGACAACCCTGTTATTATTACACCTTTCCAGTATCTGTCTCCCTATCTGCTCTTTGATGTTCCTGTTACTAATGGGTGATCTATAAGAAACACCCAGTAGAGTTATTGACCCTTCCTGTTTCTAACTTCCACCCACAGAGACTCAGTAGACAATCCCTCCATGTCTTCCGCAAACGAGACACCAGGATGGTATGTTGCCTCCCTGGTGCAAGGGTCAAGGATGTCTCTGAGCGGCTGCAGGACATTCTGGAATGGGAGGGTGAACAGCCAGTGGTCGTGGTGCACATAGGTACCAACGATATAGGTAAAAAATGGGATGAGTTCCTACAAGGTGAATTTAGGGAGTTAGGAGATAAACTAAAAAGTAGGACCACAAAGGTAATAATCTCTGGATTACTACCAGTGCCATGTGCTAGTCAGAGTAGAAATAGGAGGATATTTCAGATGAATACGTGGCTTGAAAAATGGTGCAAGGGGGAGGGATTCAAATTTCTGGGGCATTGGAACCAGTTCTGGGGGAGGTGGGACCGGAATAAACAGGACGGTCTGCGCCTGGGCTGGACTGGAACCAATGTCCTAGGGTTCCAGGACAGCGTTTGCTACTGCTGTTCAGGAGGCTTTAAACTAATGTGGCAGGGGGATGGGAACAAGTGCAGAGAGACAGAGGGGTGTAAAATGAGGGTAGAAGCAAAAAGTAGTAAGGTGAAAAGTAAAAGTGGCAGGCAGGCAAATCCAGGGCAAAAAGCAAAAAGAGCCACTTTTCAACATAATTGTATAAGGGCTAAGAGTGTTGTAAAAACAAGCCTGAAGGCTTTGTGTGTCAATGCGAGGAGCATTCGTAACAAGGTGGATAAATTGAATGTGCAGATAGTTATTAATTAATATGATATGGATCACAGAGACATGGCTCCAGGGTGACCAAGGATGGGAGCACAACATCAAGGGATATTCAATATTCAGGAGGGATAGACAGGAAAGAAAAGGAGGTGGGGTAACATTGCTGGTTAGAGAGGAGATTAACGCAATGAAAAGGAAGGACATTAGCCTGGAGGATGTGGAATCGATATGGGTAGAGCTGCATAACACTAAGGGGCAGAAAACGCTGGTGGGAGTTGTGTACAGGCCACCTAACAGTAGTAGTGAGGTTGGGGATGGCATTAAACAGGAAATTAGAAATGCGTGCAATAAAGGAACAGTAGTTATAATGGGTGACTTCAATCTACATATAGATTGGGTGAACCAAATTGGTAAGGGTGCTGAGGAAGAGGATTTCTTGGAATGTATGTGGGATGGTTTTCTGAACCAACATGTCGAGGAACCAACTAGACAGCAGGCCATTCTAGATTGGGTATTGAAGGAAGGGTTAGTTAGCAATCTTGTCGTGTGAGGCCCTTTGGGTAAGAGTGACCATAATATGGTGGAATTCTTCATTAAGATGGAGAGTGACATAGTTAATTCAGAAACAAAGGTTCTGAACTTAAAGAAGGGTAACTTTGAAGGTATGAGACGTGAATTAGCTAAGATAGACTGGCAAATGATACTTAAAGGGTTGACAGTGGATATGCAATGGCAAGCATTTAAAGATCGCATGGATGAACTACAACAATTGTTCATCCCAGTTTGGCAAAAGACCAAACCAGGGAAGGTAGTGCACCCGTGGCTGACAAGGGAAATTAGGGATAGTATCAAGTCCAAAGAAGAAACATATAAGTTAGCAAAAAAGCGGCACACCCGAGGACTGGGAGAAATTCAGAGACCAGCAGAGGAGGACAAAGGGCTTAATTAGGAAAGGGAAAAAAGATTATGAGAGAAAGCTGGCAGGGAACATAAAAACTGACTGTAAAAGCTTTTATAGATACGTGAAAAGAAAAAGATTGGTCAAGACAAATGTAGGTCTTTTACAGTCAGAAACAGGTGAATTGATCATAGGGAACCAAGACATGGCAGACCAATTGAATAACTACTTTGGTTCTGTCTTCACTAAGGAGGACATCAATAATCTTCCAGAAATAGTAAGGGACTGAGGGTCTAGTGAGATGGAGGAACTGAGGGAAATACATGTTAGTAGGGAAGTGGTGTTAGGTAAATTGAAGGGATTAAAGGCAGATAAATCCCCAGGGCCAGATGGTCTGCATCCCAGAGTGCTTAAGGAAGTAGCCCAAGAAATAGTGGATGCATTAGTGATAATTTTTCAAAACTCCTAAGATTCTGGATTAGTTCCTGAGGATTGGAGGGTGGCTAATGTAACCCCACTTTTTAAAAAAGGAGGGAGAGAGAAACCGGGGAATTATAGACTGGTTAGTCTGACATCGGTGGTGGGGAAAATGCTAGAGTCGGTTATCAAAGATGTGATAACAGCACATTTGGAAAGAGGTGAAATCATCGGACAAAGTCAGCATGGATTTGTGAAAGGAAAATCATGTCTGATGAATCTTATAGAATTTTTTGAAGATGTAACTAGTAGAGTGGATAGGGTAGAGCCAGTGGATGTGGTATATTTAGATTTTCAAAAGGCTTTTGACAAGGTCCCACAGAGGAGATTAGTGTGCAAACTTAAAGCACACGGTATTGGGGGTATGGTATTGATGTGGATAGAGAATTGGTTGGCAGACAGGAAGCAAAGAGTGGGAGTAAACGGGACCTTTTCAGAATGGCAGGCAGTGACTAGTGGGGTACCACAAGGCTCAGTGCAGGGACTCCAGTTGTTTACAATATATATTAATGATTTAGACGAGGGAATTAAATGCAGCATCTCCAAGTTTGCGGATGACACGAGGCTGAGCGGCGATGTTAGCGGTGAGGAGGATGCTAAGAGGATGCAGGGTGACTTGGATAGGTTAGGTGAGTGGGCAAATTCATGGCAGATGTAATTTAATGTGGATAAATGTGAGTTTATCCACTTTGGTTGCAAGAACAGGAAAACAGTTTATTATCTGAACGGTGGCTGATTAGGAAAAGGAGAAATGCAACGAGACCTGGGTGTCATTGTACACCAGTCACTGAAGGTGGGCATGCAGGTACAGCAGGCGGTGAAAAAGGCAAATCGTATGTTGGCATTCATAGCAAAAGGATTTGAGTACAGGAGCAGGAAGGTTCTACTGCAGTTGTACAAGGCCTTGGTGAGACTGCACCTAGAGTATTGTGTGCAGTTTTGGTCCCCTAATCTGAGGAAAGACATTCTTGCCATAGAGGGAGTATAGAGAAGTTTCACCAGATTGATTCCTGGGATGGCAGGACTTTCATATGAAGAAAGACTGGATCAACTAGGCTTATACTCACTGGAATTTAGAAGATTGAGGGGGGATCTTATTGAAACGTATAAAATTCTAAAGGGATTGGACAGGCTAGATGCAGGAAGATTGTTTCCGATGTTGGGGAAGTCCAGAACGAGGGGTCACAGTTTAAGGATAAACCTTTTAGGCCTTTTAGGACCGAGATGAGGAAAAACTTCTTCACACAGAGAGTGGTGAATCTGTGGAATTCTCTGCCACAGGAAACAGTTGAGGCCAGTTCATTGGCTATATTTAAGAGGAAGTTAGATATGGCCCTTGTGGCTAAAGGGATCAGGGGGTATGGAGAGAAAGCAGGTACAGGGTTTTGAGTTGGATGATTAGCCATGATCATACTGAATGGCGGTGCAGGCTCGAAGGGCCGAATGGCCTACTCCTGCACCTATTTTCTATGTTTCTATGTTTCTATTTAAAAGATCAGTACAAAAGGTTTTGAGGGATAAGTGCCAAAAGCAGGCAAATGGGACTAGATTGGGTGGGCAACTCAGCCAGCATGAATATCGAATCATAGGGCCTATCTTGTTCCTCATAATTTTATATATATTACATCTAGGTCTCCCCTCAATTTCTTTAGAGAAAAGAATCCGTCTCCAACCTCCCATTTTAGTTAAAAGTTTATAATCTAGTCAATATTCCAGTGAACTTCTTCTGCACCCTCTCCAAAGCATCCATGTCTTTACTATAATGTAACAACTAGAATTGCATGTAATACTGATAATGTAGCCTAACACTTAACTTAAGGACCAACTGTATCATTCTTCGTGACTACTTCGAAAGGTGATGAGCCATAGAGCTTGACCGCACAGAAACAGGCCCTTCGTTCGGCATCTGTTATTTTGTCTCGTTTCATCAACCTGTACCTAGCACATAACCCTCCACATAATCCTGCTCATTCATGTACTCCAAACTCCTCTTAGAGACTGAAATCACATCTACACCCACACTTCTGCTGTCATCTCATTCCACTCTGAGTAAAGTAGCTCCCCTTTATGTTCCATTAAACATTTCACCTTTCACACTTATCCTATGACCTTTAGTTCTAGACTCACCCAACCTTAGTGGAAAAAGCCTGTCTGCATGTACCTTATCTATACCCCTCATAATTCTGTACTAATCACAAACTGTTCTTTCACAATCACTTTTGCTTTTCCTCATTCCCAATGTTGAGCACTGGCACAACCCCCCCCCCCCCCCACCACCCATATTACTCTCTTGAAATCTCTCTCGAATGCCCTTTAAAATAGCTCCCCTTCCAAGCAGTCAATACTTGGAAAGTTAAGAAAACCCCACCAGTATTTATTTATTGAGATGCAGCACAGAGTAGGCCCTTGTAGTCCTTCCACCTGCACCACCCAGCAACCCCAATTTAACCCTAGCCAAATCACAGGACAATTTATAATGACCAATTAACCAATTAATGAGGAAACAGGAACAGCCGCAGGAAACCCACGCAGTAACGGGCAGAATGTACAGAGAGCAGTGGGAATTGAACCCAGGTCGCTGGGCCAACAGAGTGGCCTTGTGCTGACCACTCTGTTACCATGCCAAACAATTACCTATTGCTTTTTACATTCTTTTGCAATCTGCCTGCATATTGGTCCTTTTAAATCTTGATTATTGCAAAGCTAATGTATAGCACAAAGTGACCACTGTTTTTATACCCAGGTTTTCCCCATGGAGCCTTATTCGCTGATTCCTGCAAGATATCCTCCCCAAGTACTCACGTAATCCTCTCCCTGATCACAACTGCAATACCCCTGCTCTTCTGTCACACTTGAAAATTGTGTACCCAGGAACATTATTTCGTCCTTCCCTTAACCATGTTTGCAAGATTGCAATAATATCATCACCCCATGTGCTGATCCATTGTGTGGAAAAGCGTACAAAGCAGTGTGATGCTTCACCAATGCCTGGCAATGTGCAGGACAGCAACAAAACTGAAAGTCAGAAAATGGAATGATATCGTTAGCAGAGATTAGAAGGAAGTAAAATATCTGGTTTTTAGATAACAAGAAACATTGATAAGTTCAATTTCAGGCCTTTCCCTTCCAACTAGATTATTTCTTTTCTCGTTCAAACCTGCAGGGTACAGATTCCCTGCAAGTATGGCCTGAAGATAAAGGTTTATTTAGACTCATAGAGTGATACAGTACAAGAACAAGCCCAACTGATCAGTGCAGACCAAGACCCAAGTGTGGAGTTGCACTACTAATCAGGGACAATATCACAACTCGGATCAAAACTTGAGGGCCAACTGTACAGGCATATTAAGGAAGGGAGTAAAAACAATAAGGTTGTTGTCATGGCGGACTTCAACTTTCAAAAATAAACTGGATCTTCTTAGTGCAAGAGGTTTAGATAAGACAGAATTTGTTAGTGCATCCAGGAGAGTTTCTTAAATCAACACATAGGTAGTTGAACAAGAGGAGGAGCTGTACTGGACCTGGAGCCCGGCAGGTGAGTGACCTTTCAGTGAGTGAGCAGCTAGGAAACAGTGACCACAACTCCTCAAGTTTTAGTTAAAGATAAGGATAGATGTGAACTGGTGGAACAGTGTTAAATTGGAACAGGGCAAATTACAAGGGCATTAGGCAAGAACAAGGGAGAGCTAATTTGGAATAGCAGTTTTTGGGCAAGTCTACATCTGACATACGGAAGGTTTTTAAAGGCCACCTGCACAGTGTATAGGGCAGCTATGTTCCAGTCAGAAGGATGGCAAAGTTAGAGACATTTAGATGTTGAGAGGTGATTAATTTTGTTAAGCACAAGAAAGGTAAAATATACAAAGCTTAGGAAGCAAGAATCAAACAGAGCTCTTGAAGATTATTAAAAAAGATTATAAAGCCAGAAAAGAACATGTTTGTATCTGTGTCAGTGACCTGGATGATAACGTGCTGAAGATCAGCAAATTTGTGGATGACATCAAGACTGGGGGTGTAGAGGACAAGGAGGAAGGCTGTCATAGCTGCAGGGGGATCGGGATCAGCTGGAAAAACAGGCCGAACAATGGCAGATGGAATTGAATGCAGACAAGTGCGAATTGTTGCACTTTGTTAGAACCAACCAGGGTAGGTCTTACACAGTGAACGGCAGGACACTGAGCAGTGTGGTAAAACAAAGGGATCTGGGAATACAGGTCCATAATTCATTAAAAGTGGTGTCACAATTTGATGGGGCCATAAAGAAAGGTACATTGGCCTTCATAAATCACAGTACCAAGTACAGGAGTTGGGATGTTATGTTGAAGTTTTATAAGACATTAGTGAGGCCTAATCTGGAGCATTGTGTGCAGTTTTGTTCACTTACCTACAGAAAAGTTGTAAATAAGGTTAAAAGAGGACTGAGAAAATTTACAAGGATGTTGCCGGGTCTGGAGCACCTGAGTTATAAGGAAAGATTGAATAAGCTAGGACTTCATTCCGTAGACTATAGAAGCATGAGGGTAGAGTTGACAGAGGTATGAACAATTATGAAAGGTACAGCTACTGTAAGTAAGCTGCAGAGATTTGTAAACTTAGTCAGCTACATCAAGGCCACTGGCCTCCATAGTATTCAGAACATCTTCAAGGAGTGATGCCTCAAAAAGGCAGCACCTTTTTAAGGACCCCCATCTGCCGGGACTTGGCCTACACTCATTGCTACCATCAGGGAGGTGGTACAGGAGCCTGAAGCACACACTCTGATTCAAGAACAGCTTCTTCCCCTCTGACTTCTGATTTCTGAATGACATTGAACTCAATAATACTATCTCACTACTTCTTTTATTTATATTTTTGAATTACTTCTTTAACTTTTGAATATATACATTTACTGTAATTCACAGTTTTATTTCTCTATTATTATGTATTGCATTATGCTGCTGCCACAAGAATACAAATTTCACAACATATGCAGGTGATAGAGTGATAGAAAAGTGCAGCCCAGAAACAGTCCCTTTGGCCCATCTAGCCCATGCTAAGGCATTTAAACTGCCTACTCCCATTGACCTGCACCCAGAACATTGCCCTCCCTACCCCTACCAGCAATATACCTACCAAACTCCTCTTAGAAGTTGAAATTGAGCTTGCATGCACCACTTGCCCAGGCAGTTCATTCCACACTCTCACGGCCCTGAGTGAATAAGTTTCCCTTGATATTAAACCTGATTCTGATTCTGAAATGCAAGCAGGCTTTTTTCCACTGAGGTTGGATGGGACTACAATTAGAAGTCATGGGTTAAAGGTGCAAGGTGAAATGTTTAACAGGAAAATGAGGGGAAACTTTTTCACTCTGAGTATGTGGAATGAACTGCAGCACGAGTGGTCCATGCGAATTCGATTTCAATGTGTAAGTGAGGTTTGGATAGCTACATAAATGGGATAGGTATAGAGGGCTATCGTCCGGAAGTAAGCTGATGGGACTAGGCAGTTTAAATGGTCCAGCACAATCTAATTGGGCCAAAGGGCCAGTTTCTGTGCTGGACTTTTCTATGACTCTAACTCCTGAAGGGAATTAGGAAATCCAGGAGGGGCCATGAAATGTCCTTGGAAAGCAGGATTAAGGAGAATCTCAAGTCATTCTGTACATACATCAAGAGCAAGTGGACAACTAAGGAGAGGGAGGGAACACTCAAGGATAAAGTGGAACATTTGCTTGGATGCAGAGAATGTGGGTGAGGTCCTTAATGAGTACATTTTATCTGTATTTACCAAGGAGAAGGATATGGAAGATAGGGAGATCAGTGCTGAGCAAATTAATATGCTAGGGCATTTCAAAGTAAAGGAGCAAGTTGTGTTGAGTCTCTTAAAGAGCAGTAAGGTGGATGCCTCCAGGGCCTATGGGTTATTACCCAGGTTATTGACAGGGGCAACAGAACAGATTGATAGCACCTTAACTAATATTTGTGTTCTTTCCAGCCACAGGTGAGGTCCTGGAGGAATGGCAAATAGCTAATATTATTCCATTATTCAAGAAGGAAAAGAGATAATCCTGGAAACTAGATTTGTGAGTCTCACGTCAGTGGTAGGGAAGGTACTGGAGAGAATTCTTAGGGACAGGATTAATGAGCATTTGGAAAATCATGGCCTAATTAAGGAGAGCTGTCATGGAGCAAACCATGGTCTTAGTAACTTGACTGAGTTTTTTTGAAGAGGTGACGAGAGTGATTGATGAATGTGGAGCTGTGGATACTGCTTACATAGATTTTTAGTCAGGAGTTTGACAAGGTCCCTCACGGGAGGCTAATTCAGAAGGTTAAGATGCATGGGATCCGTGATGAATTGGCCATTTGGATTCAGAACTGGCTTGCCCACAGAAGACAGAGGGTAATGGTCTAGCTGGAGGTCTGTGATCAGTGGTGATCGCAGGGATCTGTACTGGTCCTCTGCTGTACATTGAATATAGAACAGTACAGCACAGGACAGCGTCTTTGGCCCACAGCGTTGTGCCCAGACAAATAAATTACTCATCAAATGGCTAACTAATGTTCATATCCTTCCATCTTCCTCACATTCATCTGCCTGTGTAAATGCCTCTTCAAAGTCTTCAACATATCTGCCACTCCCACCACCTAGGCACTCACCACTCTGTATAAAATACCTGCATTTCCTTTGAAATTATTCCCTCGTATCTTAAATGTATACTCTCTGGCATTAGTCATTTCAACGTTCGTTAAAAGATGTCGTCTGTCTACTCCATCTATGCCTCTCATAATCTTATAAACCTCCATTGGATTTCCTCTTGGCTTCCTTAATCTTCTCTGCCAAAGCTACTTCATGTCCTTTCAGACACACTGCTGCATCCTCTACACTCCTCCAGGGATTCATTTGATCCCAGCTGTCTGCATGTGACTAATGCCTCATCCTGTATCCCGATCGAGGCATCAGTATCCCTCATTATCCAAGGTTTCCTATTCCCACCATCCTTACCTTTTACTCCAACAAAACAGGCAAATCCTCAGCTCTTACGATCTCTCCTCTAAAAGCCTCCCTGTTGCCTGTGGACCCTTTGTTCACAAATACTCTAGTCCAATCAAGTTTTGCAAGCTCCTGGATCACCTTGGCCCAATTTAGAACTTGAACATGTGGACCGGTTCTATTTCTTTCCAGGACTAGTTTATTAATATACAAATGTTGGACCTGTATCTCGGAGGGGAAAAGAAGCACAAGTGAATAAGCACAAGGCTCATTTTGCATTGCAAAGTCGCAAATTTTGCATTTCTCCAGACTATGGCAAAGTCACGGGGAAGTGGGGAGAGTTAGGAGAAAGACAAACTATTATAATAAATCTACATACCAACTCTAAAGATCAAGTCATCTTCAATTGGATTTTCTTTTCTTTTTCCAGTGCTATACATACTTGCTGGTCGTTTTACAGCCTTCTGTTTCACATGCCCATTGCCAGGGGATTTCACACGTCTCTTGACACCGTCAGATGTTGGAGAAAGATCAGTAGGTTTGACAACTCGTAATTTAAATGGACTCCCCTTAATGTGCTGATCGTAAAGCCTGAGAGTGAGTGTAAAGTCACCCTCCTTCTGTTCCTTGTGTATCGTATAAAGGAAGTCATAGGTTCCATTCCTATTATCCAGTATCTCCCCATCAACTACGCTGCCATCGGGAGATGCAATTTCAGCACTAAGACATGCATTTCCAGTTTTAACAAGTTCTCCATCCTTGTCCTTTGTTGTTATAGTAACAGACGTAGGATGGCCAATCACACACTGTCTCAGACCCTCACCTGTCGCAACAGTCTCATAGGCCACCGCATTTGTAGTTATAATCGTACCTAAATTGTGTATGGATTTTTTAAGCCCTTCAGTTTCCACTACAAATTCCAGCTGATCATTTTCTTGTGGTTGCAGAGGGAACGCCTGAAGAGCAAGCTCATTCAACCTGTCACCTATTTGCTTCTTAACTAACAAGACTTCCATTTCTGTCCCATGGTTTAGGGCTTGTTCAGTGAAGTTGCAGTTACTCCTGATGCTTTCCTGACCCTGCATTAGTGCATCCAGTTGTGCTTGCAGAACCTGCAACAAGAAATTAATATTTACTGCATGTTATTAACTAAAATATCAGTGAATAGCAGGAATTTCTAAGGATTTTTTTATCTTGGCATTGAGATGACATAATCACATTAAAAATGTTATGCACTACAATAATATCCTCAAGTTACATATACAAAATACCCTTACTGCAAACATAAACCAGTCTTGGAAAGGCAAGGAAAACACTAATATAAATGGAGATTAAAAGCTCTGGATTTTAAATAAAGCAAGGGGGCAGTATGCTTTAAAAAAAAAAGGGGCAAGACTAAAATGCTACAACTAAAGACCGAAAGTAGTAATACGGATGTGGGGGGGGGGGGGGGGGCAGGCCACTGAAACTACAGTGTGGAATTTTGTTAAAAGGCATAAAACAAACTGTAGTGAGAAATGGACAATAGTTCGTGAATGACTGCAGAGTCAAGAATTAAATAAGGAAATACCTCCAGAGGTCTGAAAGAATGGTATAGTCAGAAGCTCTCACTACATGGTATGCACTTGAAGTGGTGCAATGTCAGGAAGTATATTTTAAGCCAGATGGTCCCCTACTGCATTAGAGATTCCATCCTTCATCTGGTCTGCACAACTCTTTTTGTTTACAAATGCTGCTCAGCCCCTGACTTTCTCCAGTAGATCCTTCATTGTTCCAGGTTCCAGTTTCTGTAGTCCCTCGTCTCTCAACTGTGATCAAATTTAGTCTGATTCTTTGGTGTATGTAGTGTAATATTCCAAACATTTTTGCAGCCCCTGCGGAATAACACTGGTCACAAACCTCCAGGCCAGAATACTCCACTACCACTCTCCCTGCCTTCTATGCGCAAGCCAATTCTGAAGTTTTCCCTGAATCCCATGCCTCCTGACTTTCTGAATGAGTTGACCATGGGGAACCTTATCTAAAATCCTTATACAGTTCATCACATCCACTGCCCCTAATGTGCTTTATCACGTCCTCAAAGAATTCAAATAAGCTCACTAGGTATGACCTGCCCCTTAGACTGCCATGCTAACTACCCCTAATCATACTATCTTCTTCAAATGCTTAGAAATCCTGTCTCAGAGAACCTTCTTCAATAATTTGCCCAGCACTGAAGTAAGACTCACTGGACTATAATGCCCAGGATTATCCCAACATTCTTTCTTGAACATGTTACGAACGCGTGACACGTGACAGTGGTGTACTTGTCACGTGACAGGTGTTGAAGCTATACTGGACTTGAGGTAATGGTCTTGTGATGGTGGAGTGATGTCATTTTCCTGCCAGTAGAGATCATGTGACAGGTTTTTTTTACAGGGTATAAAAGGAGGACCCCTCCCTGTGAGGAGGGGCAGTTCGTGGCTGGATTTGCCATGTTGACTTCATGCCACTGCGTGATTTAATGTTATGACGCAGTTTAGTTGAAAGATGAAGTTTTATTTAATGCCTAAGGTTTAAAAGGTCATTGCCAGCAGTTTCTTTATAATACTGCTAGTTGAGAATTAGTGGAGAGTGAAGATCAAAGTTTGGGAGTTAAAAGATCGAGGGAAGTCGATTTCGACGGTGAAACAGGTTCAACCTTGTTTGATCCTCATTCGGAAGGAATTCGTTGACTGTCCCCGTGTTAATCCCTGTGAATAGCAGAAAGGATTGGGAACAGTTTTGTAAAGGAAAGGTCAGTGCCTTTAAGCCGTTTCATTTCACCTTCGTAAAATTCTTCGTGGGAAAAGTAGTTCGACTGGGAACTGCAACAATACGACGTGAAAGAGAATTTAAATCGTCTTAAAAAGTCTCTCCCTTAAATGGACTGTAAGCATTTTGAACTTTTGCAATACTACTTTGCAACATCGCTTTAAGAACTGTGTAAGCTTCATTGCTTTAAGAACTGTTTAAGCTGCCGCACAGCAGCTGATTTCCGGTTACGTCAGTGATTTGTTTACTTTTGGGGGCTTTGTTTTCAGTGTTTAATAAACGTGTTATTTGTTATAAAAACCCCTGCCTCACTCATATATTTATTGTTGCTTGAATCCGTAACAAACAAAGAAAGAATAACATTTGCCACCCTCCAGTCCTCTGGTGCTATTCATACGGCTAGTGAAGACACAATGATCATCGCTTCCCTTAGTAACCTAGGGACTTATCTATCCCAATGTTTTTCAAAAATTCTACCAAATCATCTTTCTTAACATCAACATGCTCTGCTTTACGTCCTCTTCACAAACGTCAGCTTCCTCTTACTGATGAATTTTCATTAAGAGCCTCCTCTACCTCTTCTGACTCCAGGCTCATGTTTCCTCTTCTATCCCTGATCAGTCCAACCCTCTCTCTGGCCAACCTCTTGTTCTTTACATATGTGTTTTTATTAATCATAGTCACCAAGACTTTCTCATGTCCCCTTCTAGCTCTAAGTCCATTCTTCAACTCCTTCCTGGCTACTTTGTTGCTCTCTAGAACCCCATCTGATCCTTACTTCCTGAACCTCAAGTAAGCTTCTTTCTTTTTGATAAGATGGTCCACGTCTCTTTTGAACTATGGTTCTTTCACCTACCACCCTTTCACTGTCTCAATGGAACAAACCTATCCAGCAGGTACTCCTTGAATATCTCCACTTCATGAGGAGATTGAGACAAGTGATGCTCTCCCCCAATCCATTATAACCAATTTTGACAGGAGTACAATTGCGAACGTTCTGGCCAGCTGCATCACCGTCTGGGTAAGGGGATGCAAGGCATCCGACCGCAAGTCTCTATGAAGGATTGTGAGGACTGCTGAGAAGATCATCAGGGTCTCTCTTCCACTTTCAAAAGAGATATTTATCAAGACCACTGCATATCTTAGCATTGTTAATGATCCCTCCCATCCATCTAACAATCCCTCTGACCCCCTGTCATCGGGCATAGAATGAGGACAAGAACTGTTAGGATAGGAAACAGCTTCTTCCTCCAGGCCATAAGACTACTGAACTCCCTGCCATCACCCAGGTCTCATCATGTATGGAGTGCCAGAAATGTGAGACTTTTTACATTTGTAAGGGGTTTCTTCTTTTATGTTACTGCTAAGGCTACTAAAATGGCTTCTTTGTCATGTTAAAAGTAAAAGCCATGGGTGACCGCGGAGGTACGTGCACCGCTGAGGACCCGCGACTCTGCCTTCAGAGCAGGCGATAAGGAAGCTCTAACAACAGCAAGGGCCAAACTGTCCTGGGCCATCAAAGGGGCAAAGCGTGCACATACCCAGTGAATCCACAGCCACTTCCAGGACAGTGGCGACACGCGGCGCATGTGGAAGGGCATCCAAAACATCACCAATTACAGGACAACATCACCTGACTGTGATAACGAGAACTGCATTCATTTGTTAACCAATTGGGATAGCTGTTATTCTTTCTTGTGGGTCTGTAAGCTAGTGTTGTGCTGACTTTTGAGGAGAAGGCCGAGGGGGTTGGAGAGAGAAGACGCAATGTTGTAAGCTGGGCGACGGAACGGACCCCGAGCGGGGGTTTGAGGCCCAGGGTTTCGGCAAGGAGAGGAGATGAGGACAGATTCGTGTGGAGCGTCTGGTCGACCACCGTTGTTGGTCCCAGGCGGCGGGTCGAGGAGATCGAAGGGGATCGAATGGTGGCAAGAAGACTTTGTTAACTGAGCTCCAACGGTTGTACACGAAGTGGTTGGACTTTGATAAGTTTGGCGCCTTTTACTTTTCCTTTTATAAAGTGTAATCACTTAATCGCATATGGTGTACTGTCTGTTATTTGGCTCACACAGCATCCACACAAGCTGATTACCCAGTTTGGCGGGACCGAAGGCTGCTCCCCCTAGATGAAAGCAAGCTGAGCGAGCCTGAGGCTTACCAGGGGGCTACACATTTTAACTTGCGTCATAAGTGCACATCATTAATTGTTAATTTACTTGTGGTAATAATACATTATGTGTTCTATGTGCATTAATGTACTGTGTTGTGCACTTTGGTCCAGAGGAACATTGTTCCGTCTGGTGGTGACAATAAACTGAAGTTGAACTGTGGAAATACTGGGTTATTTGCCTGAAACAAAGCTACACCGCATCACAATGCATTCAGTTAAGATGTTCAGAGGGAGGTTGTTCCTATTCCTGAATGGTCACAGTACCAAATCTGGACAGTTCTAATAACTGAGGCTAAGCTTCTTGTCAAATTCAGTGTCAGACCACTTTCAGAGCAGGGCTTGGTTAACACTTCCCAAAGGATTATGACCTGAACTGTTAACTCTCTCCCCACATATACAACCTGGATTGTTGAGTATTTCCAGCACTTGATTTGTTTTTAACTTCAGGGTCATTCCAGCTGTTTGAGAGACACTTGCTGAACACCACAGGGCGAAGCAAGCACAGGAAATAACATGTAATTATTGTATTTACACTTGTACTTTGGACTTCCCATGAACTTCAAGGGCTTTTACTTGTACAAACATTGAAGTTATAGAGCACTACAGCTGGGGTCACCAACCTTTTTTGCACCGCGGACCAGTTTAATATTGATAATATTCTTGTGGACTAGCTGACTGGGAGGGGGGTGGTTGGGGGTGTTAATCACGACCAGAATGTAGGTTATAAGTCACTTATAAGTGGCTAATACACTCAATTTCGTTTCTAAAAGGATTTATCTAACAAATTTAATATTAAATACAAAGCACATATTTTCCTCGCATGAATATAGTGATAAGTCAATTATAACTCACTTATAAGTCAATAGTATCATAACATTTTAAGTAACGTTTGGATATTAAACACACAGCACATATTTTCCTCGTTTGAACATATAAAATCATTGCAACACACCAGTGAGAGGACAAGGTAAGGGCTGGAGGTCCCCATACCAGGGCCGCGGCGGTCGCAGTCCGGAGAGAGCGACCGACTGAGCAAGGAGTGCGACAGGATGCGTATCCACCCTCCTTGTAGGTAGGTAGGATCTATCGGCCGACAAAAGTTTGGCTCGAGGGATGACTTTCAGTAGATCGCAGCAAGGTAGCTGCTCTGCTACTTACAAAACGCTGAGCCCAAATTAGGTCGTCTGCGAATATTTTAGCACCAGGTTCTCCATGAACGTTTGGTATGCTAAACAGGTTCAGAGGCAGCGCCCATCTGTCCACGCTCCAGGACAGTACCAACAGCACTTCCTGGCAACCGGTTACCCGAGGCCAACCAGTGATCCCTGGCGCGAGGATATCACTACGTTTAGGCGACTGATGACCTCGCATGGGTGACGACCTCGTGTGCGTTCAAGTTCAACAGTGGGTGTGACAGGGAATGAGGAAAGGTGCAGCTGACTCATATCATTTCATATCACCAAATCATATTGTTTTCTCGCGGCCTAGTAGCACATAATTTGTGGCCCGGTACCAGTCCGCGGCCCAGTGGTTGGGTCCACTGCACTACAGCACCAGAACAAGTCCTTCAGTCCATCTAGTTTGTACCAAACTGTTATTCTCCTAATCCCATAAAGCTGCACCACAACCATAGCTCTCTTCCCATATCCTTCCCATCCAAATTTCAAAGTAAAGTGCATCATCAGAGTATGTGTATGTCAGCACATACAACCCTGAGATTCTTTTTCTGTGGGCATACTTGACAAATCTATAGAACAGTAACTGTAAACAGGATCAATGAACAACAAACTGTGAAAATGCAATTACAAATAAATAACAATAAGTAACGAGAGGATGAAACACAATATAAAGAGTCCTTAAAGTGAGACCATTGGTTGTGGGAACACCATTTCCCTCAAATGAGTGTAGGTATCCTCTTTTGTTTAAGAGCCTGATAGTTGAGGGATAGTAACTGTTCCTGAACCTGGTGGTGCGAGTTCCGAGGCTCTTGTACCCTCTGCCTGATGGCAGCAGCAAGAAAAGTGTATGGCCTGGGTGGTGGGGATCTTTGATGATGGATACTGCTTTTCTATGGCAATGCTTCATGTAGACGTGCTCGACGGTTGGGAGGGCTTTACCTGTGATGTACTGGGCTGAATCCATTACCTTGTATAGGAATTTCTACTCAAAAGTACCAGGTCATTTTCTTTAAATTTGCATTTGAACCCACATCCACCACTTCCACTGGCAGCTCATTCAACACTTGTACCACCCTGAGTGAAGATGTTGCTCAAGTTCCCATTCAATATTTCACCTTTCACCCTTAATCTATGACCTCTACTTGTAGTCCCACCTAACCTCAATGGAAAAAGCCTCCTTGCTTTTACCATATCAATATCCCTCTATCAAATCACCCTAATTTTTCTACACTCCAGAGAATAAAGTCCTATCTTATTCAACCTTTTCCTATAAACTCAGGTCCTCAAGTGTCAGCAACTTCCTTGTAAATTTTCTCCGTACTCTTTTAAACTTATTGACATCTTTCCTGTAGGTAGATGACCAAAACTGGGCACAATGATCCGAATTAGGCCTCACCAATGCCATATACAATTTCAACATAACACCCTAACTCGTGTACTCAGTATATTGATTTATGAAGGCCAATGTGCCAAAAGTTCTCTTTATGACCCCTATCTACCTGTGATGCCACTTCTAAGGAATTATGGACCTGTATTCCCTGAATCTTCTGTTCCTGACAGTTTACTGTGTAAATCCTACTCTGGTTTGTGTTTCTGCCTGCAGCCAAGACAGTTTTTTTTTAATACAGTCTACAGCAGAGGCTTCACAATTTAAGTAGAGTAGTTTAAGAAGAGTTTAAGTAGAGAATCACAGCTGTATGCAGTGCAATGGATTTCTTTCACTAGTGTGCTAATTCCCAAGGCCATGTTGAAAGGAAAATTGTTATTCTATTGCAAAAGCACTAATGCTCTCATTTCAGAATTAATCTACTCTTAAGTTCTTTCTGTTCATTTAAGGCTAACAAAAACTCACTGATTGAAAGAAAGTTCAGACACATTTTGTCCCATTGTATATACAGAAGCTGAAAAAGAACAACTCAGCTAAATAAGGTAAGGACAGGTTTGGCACGGCATTGTGGGCCGAAGGGCCTGTATTGTGCTGTAGGTTTTCTATGTTTCTAAATACTGCCTTCAAGGTCTTCAGTCTACCAATTCACAGTCATCAAGCACAGGAACAGAATGTTACAGTCATCGTGTCAATTTAAATTAATCCCATCTGCCTACAAATGGTCTATATTATACTATCTGCTGCTTGATCATGTGCCTGCCTAAATGCCTCTTAAATATTGCTATGATACCTACTTCCAACACCTCCCAAGGCAGTGGATTCCAGGCACCTATCAATCTGAAATCAAAACCTGCCCCACAAATCTACTTTCAGCTTTTCCTGTCTCTATGGACTCTAGGATTTGAAATTTCCACCTTGAGAGAAGGTTTGTCTATGCCTCTCACTATAAACTTCTGACAGGTCACCCCTCAGCCTTCGAAGCTGCAGAGAAAATAAACAAAATTAATCCAAGCTCTCTTATGTCTAAAGAAGTATCTAGTGTTTTCCCAGCATAGATGACAAATAAAACTCTTCCTGGGCTTCCAGACAGCTACAGATATTGATTTTAGCCGACGCTTCAATGACAAACTCTGCCATCTTCATCGGGGATGATGTCTGGGCATGTCTAGTCTGGTAGTATATACAATCCTGTCATCCATCCCTCCTGATTGGATGAGGACAAACCAATCAGGTTTCTGTTGTCCCACCCTGTTCACAATCAAATTCTAATTCTTACTTAAAATGAGATCTGTCACAGATGCACCACTCTCTGGCAAAAGAAATTCCTTCTCATTGCTGTTCTATATGGACATCCCTCTATTTTGAAGCTGTGCCTTCTGGTCCTAGACTCCCCATCTATAGGAAATACCCTCTCCACATCCACCTTATCAAGGACTTTCAATATTCAATACGTTTCAATGATATTCCCCCCTCCCCCCAATTCTTCTAGGCTCCAGTGAGTACAGGTCCAGAGTTATCAAACAATCCCCATACATTAACCCTTTCATTCCCAGAATGGCCCTCGTGAACCACCTCTGGACCTTCTCCAATACCAGCACACCCTTTCTTAGATAAGAAACCCAAAACTAACAGCAGTCTGACCAATGCCTTTAAAAGCCTCATTATTACATCGTTGCTTTAATATTCTAGCCCTCTGGAAATTAATACTAAAATTGCACGTGCCTTCCTTACCACAGATTCAACCTGAAATTGGGAATACCGCACGAGGATTCCCAAGCCTCAGTGCACCTCAGATTTTTGAATTTTCTCCATTTAAAAAATAGTCTGCATCTTTATTCCTTCTACCAAAGTGCATGACCATATATTCCCAACACTGTATTCCATCTGCCAATTCTTTGCCCATTGTCTCAATGTAAGTCTTTATGCAGACTCCCTACTTCCTCAACACTACCTTCTCCTCCACTGATCTTCGTTTCATCCGCATTCTTGGTACAAAGCCATCAATTCAGTTACCCAAATCATAGATACATAACAAGAAAAGAAGTGGCCCCTGTGGAACGCTAGTCAGTGACGGCCACCCAGAAAAGCCCCATTTATTCCCACTTTTTGCCTCCAGCCAATCAGCCAGTGCTCTATCCACATCAGTAATTTTCCTGTAATACTATGGGCTCTTATCTTGTTAAGCAGCCTCATGTGTGGCACTTTGTCAAATGACTTTTGAAAATCAAAGGAAACAACATCCATGACTCTCGTCTACCCTGCTTGTTATTTCCTCAAAGAATTCCAACAGATTTGTCAGGCAAGATTTCCCTTAAGGAAACCATGCTGACTTCAGCCTACTTTGTCATGTGCCTCCAAATACCCCCAAAACTCAACCTTAATAATGGATTCCAAAATCTTCCCAACCTCTGAGGTCAGGCTAACTGGCCTAAAATTTACTTTCTTCTGTCTCCCTCCCTTCTTAAAGAGTGGAGTGCAATTATCCGGTCCTTTGGATCCATTCCTGGATCTAGTGATTCATGATTAATGCCTCCACAATCTATTCAGCTACCTCTTGCAAAACCCAGGGGCATAGTCCATGACACATAGGAGCAGAACTAGGCCATTCAGCTCACTGAGTCTGCTCAGCCATTCCATTATGGTTGAGCCCAGATCCCACTCAACCCCATACTATATCATTTGATACCCGGACCGATCAGGAAATTATCAACTTCTGCCTTAAATACACACACGGACTTGACCTCCACCGCAGTCTGTGGCAGAGCATTCCACAGATTCACTACTCTGGCTAAAAAAACCCTCCTTACCTCTGTTCTAAAAGGTCACCCCTCAATTTTGAGGCTGTGGTGTGGCCTCTAGTTCTGGATACCCCCACCACGAAAACATCCTCTCCACATCCACCCGATCTAGTCCTTTCAACATTCAGTAGGCTTCAATGAGATCCTCCCACATTCTTCTAAATTTCAGTGAGTACAGGCACAAAACTGCCAAACACTCCTCATATGTTAACCCTTTCATTCATGGAATCATCCTCCTCTGGAGTCTTTCCAATGACAATACATCCTTTCTGAGATATGGGGCCCAAAACTGTTGACAATACTAATCCATATCAACCTTCAAACCTTACAGCTCCCAAGCACCTTCTCCTTCACAAAAGAAGTTATACTCACTTCTGCCCTGCCCCACCAACCCTCTCAAAGTACTCGCATATTGATAGTGCCTTCCACAGTGAAGACTGACACAAAATACTTAATCAATTAATCTGCATTTTTTTGTCCTTAATTACTTGCAAAAATTTCCAACAGCCCCATATCCACTATTGCAAATGCCACTCCATTCTTTAAGGAGGGATGGAAGCAGATGAAAGGAAATTATAGGCCAGTTAGCTTGACTCAGAGGTCGGGAAGATATTGGAGTCCATTATTATGATTGAGGTTTCAGGGTACTTCGATGCATGTAATAAAATAGGCCAAAGTCAAGGGGAGATCTTGCTTGAAAAATCTGTTGGAATTCTTTGAGAAATAAGAGGCAAGATAGAGAAAAGAGTCAGAGGATGTTGTTTATTTGGATTTTCAGAAGGCCTTTGGCAAGTTACCAATGAGACTCTATTGTAATACAGTCATCCCTTCTTATCTGTGGGTTCCGCGTGCGCGGATTCAACCAACCATGGATCTGGAAAACCCGGAAGTTTCTCTCCAACATTCGTTGTTTGAACATGTACAGACTTTTTTTCTTGTTATTATTCCCTAAACAATACAGTATAACAACTATTTACACAGTATTTAAAGTATACTTAAAGAATACAGTAAGATGTTCATAGGTTACTGCGAATCGGGATCGAAAAAAAATATAAGTTCTCTCTCCAGCACTCGTTGTTTGAGCACGTACAGACTTTTTTTCTAGTCATTATTCCCTAAACAATACAATATAACAACTATTTACACAGTATTTACATTGTATTAGGTATTACAAGTAAGTCGGAACAGGTACATCCGGTATTATTTAGTGTCAGTTAGTCAAATGTTTGTCTTAGTATATATATAGTAGATACCTTTCTATGCATATTAAACTCTGAAACGTATGTATTTAAATAATTAAACCACTGCGTTGCTTAGTAATAACTGTAGTTTTCATCAGTGCAGAGCCTTTCACATGGTCCATTATTCTCACTTTACCCTTTAAAATTGTTCTGATCATTGACCGACTGTAGCCTAATGATTTTCTAATGACCGATAATGTTTCACCTCTTTCCAATAGTTTTATTATTTCCACTTTATTTTCAGTCATGATCGTTTTCTGTCAATGTAACTCCGCCGGATCCTAAAGTCCATTGCACTGAGACAGGTTAATTAAGGGACTTGAGCATCCGTGTTTTTTGGTATATGCGGGGGGTCCTGGAACGAATCCCCTGCGGATAAGGAGGACCGACTGTATAGGAAACAGGTTCAAAGGGATTTGGGAGTCCCTGTGCAGGATTCCCTAAATGTTATCTTGCAGGTCAAATCTGTGGTAAGGAAGGCAAATGCAATGTTAGCATTCATTTTAAGAGGACTAGAACAGAATACAAAAGCAAAGGGTTTACAAGGGACAAAATTTGTCCTGTGGAAGATCTGAATGGCAATCTATGCATGGAGCCAAAAGAAATGGGGGAATTCATAAACAGATTTTTTGCATGTTTATTTACTCAGGAGATGGACACAGTGCTGAAAAATCCCCAGAGCCTGACAAGATGTTCCCTCAGACCCTGTGGGAGGCAAGTGTAAAAATTGTTGGGGCCCGAGCAGAGATACTTAAAGCACCCTTAGCGACAGGTGAGGTACCAATGGATTGGAGGGTAGCTAATATCATTCCGCTGTTTAAGTAAGTCTCTAAACATAAAACAGGAAATTATAAGCCGGTGAGCCTGACGTCAGTAGTGGGAAACTTACTGGAAGGTATTCTAAGGGCCCAGATATATGAGTATTTGAATAGACGGGGACCGATTAGGGATAGTCAACATGGCTTTGTGCGTGGTAGGTCCTGTCTAACCAAGCTTAAAGAGTTTTTTGAGGAAGTTGATGACAATCAGGCCATGGATGAGTCAGTGCTTTATTCCTTGGAACACAAAAGATTGAGAGGAGATTTGATAGGGGGTTACAAAATTATGAACAGGATTAATGCAAGCAGGCTTTTTCCACTGAGGTTGAATGGAACCACAACTAGAGATCAAGGGATAAGAGTGAAAGGTGAAAAGTTTAAGTGGAACATGAGGGGGAAGTTCTTCACTCAGAGGGTGGTGATAATGTGGAACGAGCTGCCAGTGCAAGTGCTGCATGCAAGCTCAATTTCAACGTTTAAGAGAAGTTTGGGTAGGTACATGGATGGTTATCGTTCGGTTGCAGGTTGATGGGATTAGGCAGTTTAAATTGTTTTGTACAAACAGGTTGAAGGGCCTGTTTGTGTGATTCTAAGTCAATTGAGATAAGTGTGAGGTGATGTATTCTGGAAAGTCTAGCCAGAGTAGTAGCAATACTATTTTGTGGTAGGGCATTATGGAACAGAAGGACCTGCATTATTCATTGAAAGCAGTGCCAGAGTGAATAAGACATTTAGAACATTGGCCTTCAGCCCCGACATCGAGTAAAATCAGAATGCTAGTTGCCATTGCACAAGTTGTTGACGAGGCCCCACTTGGAGTAAGAAGTACAGTTTTGATCATCTCGTCATAGGAAATACAGGTGGAACGGGAAAGGGTGCAGGAAAGATATGGTTGCCTGACATAGAGGACCTGAATTACAGGGTAAGGCTAGGTCTGGCCATGCTCGGCCTTCATTCTTTCGAATATTGGAGAATGAGGGGTGACCTTTCATAACTGTTTGAAATGAAAAGCACAGACAAGAAGCATGATAACTGTCTTTTCCCAGGACAAAGCAGTCTTAACTAATGGGCTTAGATTTAGGGTAAGAAATTTAAAAGGGTCTTAAGAGACAAGTTTTTTTGACATATAGAGGTTGGTGAGAATACAGAATGACCTGCTAGAGGCAGGTACAATAGTATCATTGAGAAGCACTTGGACAGATATGTACAGGGCACAAGGTTGGGCTGGACTGGTTGGCCCAGGGGCTTTTACGTGTGCTTTATTGCTCCAACTCTGTGACTCTATGACTATACAAACTAGGCTACTGTACTATGCTTAGTACTTTTTAAATGGATCAGATTGCAGAAGTAAGTGCTATCTAGCACTCCACTATCCATCTTACCAACGGGTACCAGTGGCATGCCTCAGGGATCTGTTCTGGGACCCTTACTCTTCGTGATTTTTATAAATAACCTGGATGAGGAAGTGGAGGGATGGGTTATTAAGTTTGCTGATGACACAAAGGTTGGAGGTGTTGTGGATAGTGTGGAGGGCTGTCGGAGGTTACAGTGGGACATTGATAGGATGCAAAACTGGGCTGAGAAGTGGCAGATGGAGTTCAACCCAGATAAGTGTAAAATGGTTCATTTTGGTAGGTCAAATATGATGGCAGAATATAGTATTAACGGTAAGACTCTTGGCAGTGTAAGGGATCAGAGGGATCTTGGGGTCCAAGTCCATAGGATACTCAAAGCAGCTGCACAGGTTGACTCTGTGGTTAAGAAGGCGTATGGTGTATTGGCCTTCATCAATCGTGGAATTGAACTTAGGAGCTGATAGGTAATGTTGCAGCTATATGAGGCGGTGCGGCACGGCAGCAGCGGCCTTTCAGACCTGGTGTTACTTTAATTTAATTTTCTAATTTAAGTTTGAATACACAATTTTCGATTAGAACACATGGATAACAGAGCGACTATCTACCATCGCCAGATACTACAACAATACAGAGATCGCCCAAAAACAAACCATCACGAAGATCTGCTGGTCAAATTACATGACCTCGGCTTGCTGAGGGGAACAGGCCTACAATCCTCGGACTCGCCTGATGCTGGTAGTTGGAGATAGAGATGTCGTAAGCGATGTGCGTGGAAGCGGAAGCGAGGTAAGGAGGCAGGGGTCTGTGCCAGGCAAAAAGCAAACTCTAGCCGGCCGGCTCTCCCGTCCATTCAGCTCTCCAATCTCTGTTCCCTGGACAATAAATTGGACTACATCCGACTCCAAAGAAATAATCGGCGGGAGTACAGAGTTTGCTCTGCATACGATTTTACAGAGACACGGCTTACTGGTGGAATTTCGGATGCCGCCGTTCAGCTGGACGGTCTCACCTTGTTTCGTGCGGACAGGGATGCAGCTGTCTCCGGTAAGACTCGCGGTCGTGGTGTGTGTATTTACCTCAATACGGATTGGTGTAAAAACTCTGTGCTGGTTTCCAGATACTGCTCATCGTTAGTGGAGTTTGTGGCTGTTAGATGCAGACCATTTTATTTGCCATGGGAATTCACCTCTGTCCTTATATTCGGTGTTTACATTCCCCCCAGCGCTAATGCTAAGGAGGCGCTCTGTGAACTGTACGGGGCTATTAGCGAACTGCAGAACGCACACCCTGATGGACTGTTTATTGTCGCCGGTGATTTTAACCATGCGAACCTTAAGTCAGTGCTCCCCAAATTCCATCATTATCTGGACTTTCCAACGAGGGGGGAAAACGTGTTGGACCTGGTTTATACAAACCTCCCTGACACGTACCGGGCAGAGCCCTCCCCCACCTCGGATACTCAGACCACATCTCTGTTATGCTTATCCCAGCACGTCAGGCGCTCCAGACCAGTTCAGAAGCAGGTGAAAACCTGGTCAGCAGGAGCCATCTCTGCTCTTCAAGACTGCTTTGAGCACACTGACTGGAACATGTTCAGGGAGGCTGCAACCGATGGTGACTCTACCATATAACAATTACAATTACAGCACGGAAACAGGCCATCTCGGCCCTTCTAGTCCGTGCCGACACTTACACTCACCTAGTCCCACTGACCTGCACTCAGCCCATAACCCTCCATTCCTTTCCTGTCCATATACCTATCCAATTTTACTTTAAATGACAATACCGAACGTGCCTCTACCACTTCTACTGGAAGCTCATTCCACACAGCTACCACTCTCTGAGTAAAGAAATTCCCCCTCGTGTTACCATTCAACTTTTGCCCCCTAATTCTCAACTTATGTCCTCGTTTCAATCTCCCCTAATCTCAATGGAAAAAGCCTATCCACGTCAACTCGATCTATCCCCCTCATTATTTTAAATACCTTCATCAAGTCCCCCCTCAACCTCCTATACGCCAAAGAATAAAGACCAAACTTGTTCAGCCTTTCCCTGTAATTTAGGTGCTGAAACCCAGGTAACATTCTAGTAAATTTTCTCTGTACTCTCTCTATATTGTTGACATCTTTCCTATAATTCGGTGACCAGAACTGTACACAATACTCCAAATTCGGCCTTACCAATGCCTTGTACAATTTT
Source organism: Hemitrygon akajei (assembly GCF_048418815.1). Classification (NCBI taxonomy): domain Eukaryota; kingdom Metazoa; phylum Chordata; class Chondrichthyes; order Myliobatiformes; family Dasyatidae; genus Hemitrygon; species Hemitrygon akajei. Next base: position 104,796,266 of record NC_133127.1, read on the forward strand.
AACAATACATCCCAACTCCTATTCTCAATGCTCTGATTTATAAAGGCCAGCATACCAAAAGCTTTCTTCACCACCCTATCCACAAGAGATTCCACCTTCAGGGAACTATGCACCATTATTCCTAGATAACTCTGTTCTAATGCATTCTTCAATGCCTTACCATTTACGTCCTATTTGGATTATTCCTACCAAAATGTAGCACCTCAAACTTATCAGCATTAAACTCCATCTGCCATCGTTCAGCCCACTCTTCTAACTGGCCTAAATCTCTCTGCAAGTTTTGAAAACCTACTTCATTATCCACAATGCCATCTATCTTAGTATCATCTGCATACTTACTAATCCAATTTACCACCCCATCATCCAGATCATTAATGTATATGACAAACAACAGTGGACCCAATACAGATCCCTGAGGCACACCACTAGTTACCGGCCTCCAACCTGACAAACAGTTATCCACTACTACTCTCTGGCATCTCCCATCCAACCATTTAACCTCTTCAAAAAATTCAATAAGATTTGTCAGCGATTCAGCGGGAGACGCTCATGGAGTGAGTACTGTTTTAGATTCGCTCCATAACCTTTACTTTTTTTAACCTTTGATCACCCTTATCCAACTTATTTTTACCTACACCAAAAGATTCTTGCTATTTTCTTGGGCTGATCGTTAAGAGTTTATTGTGAATTTTTGAAGATAAGCAAACAGAAATGGCTCTTAGATCTAAAGGATGAGAACTGGGGCGTAACCCGAACGGTAATGGAAAGAAGCAAGCTCAACCGTAACGCACTGAGTTAACTTATGAACTGTTTATGGAGGTTTTGGATAAAAAATTCGATGAACTACAACAAGTTTTTAAACAAGATATAAAGGCCTTTCAAGATTATATGGTTAAGACGGATTCAGTAATTAACCAGCAGCAAGTTCTTATTGCGTCTTTGCAAGAAGAAGCTCGGAAATGAGATTTGACAATTGAAAAATTGCAACAGGATTTAATTTCGACCATTAAACTGGTGGAAACACTTTAAGCCAAGAGTGTCGACTTTGAGAATCAGTCCAGAAGACAGAACCTACGTATACTTGGTCTCCCAGACGGCATAGAAAAAGGCGATCCTTCGAAATATTTTGCTCAACTTTTAAAAGATGCGTTTCCATCGGTTTTTCCAGAGAACCCCCCGTTACTTGATCGAGCACATAGAATTTGGCGTCGTTCATCGAGTGCTCCAGCTAAACCCTCGGTTGTAATTGTCCAGTTTCATTATGTACACGACAAAGAACAACTTATTCGTGTGGCTCGGCGGGCTGGAATGATTAAATTTCAAGAGTACCACTTCCGTTTGGTTGAAGATTTTAGTCCTGAAGTTATGAAGAAAAGGCTTCTTTTTAAACCTCTGATGTCTGAATGTTATGAGAAAAATCTAAAACCTGCGCGCTTATACCCTGCGAAGCTTAGAATCTCTCCGTCGAATGTTCCACGCCAGGTTTTCCTTTCTACATCTGAAGTGAGAAAGTATCTGGAGGAGAACTTCCCTACAGCCATAGACACTAATCCCTAATAAATGAGTGATTCTGATCGTGTAAGATGGTTTTCGATTCCTTAAACCAGAGTTAGTCTCTGGTTATTGGTGTAGGTTTATCCTATACTTTATATTTAAGTTAAAGTATGTTTTCATTATATTAATCGCTCTGTTTTATACACTTTAACCATTATACTATATTTTTGACTATTATTTTTGTTCCCTCGAAGGTATATTTTTAACCTTTCGAAGGGAAATTCTTTTTTATTAAGATGGTGGTTTTTTGGAAAAATATTCTTGGTTTTGTTTAAGATGGCGTTATTTTTTCTTTTCTCGTCTTCTTCCTATAATGCATCACTTATCATAGTTTAAATATTTCTTGATTTGTTTGGGTTATAAGCCGATTTATAAGCTTTTAGTGATTATATTTTTTTTTACAACTAAGTATATTAAGAAGCGTGGTTTTTAGTTTAGTGATTATAATTTTAAAGTCGGGGTGGTTTTTTTCATATATATCCTTTATATACAGAGTGGTCTTCCGCTGATATGGGGGTAGAATTAGTCTCATTTTTTCCTTTTTCTAGCCATATTTTGGCTTTTTTTCTTTTTCTTGTGGGGGTGGGGGATGGTCTGTTTTCTAATTTTATTTTTCTTTTACCAGTTTGTTTTAGTTTTTTTATTTGGGCTGTTTCTGAACTACAAATATGTCTACGATGACGTCAGTTCCGGGTCCGCTCTTTATTTTTGTTCCTCTTCCGGGTGCATGAGTTTATAATTTGGTTAACCTTTTTTATACCAAAGGGTTGACTTTAGAAGCATGGCTCAGACCATTAATTTTGTGTCTTGGAATACTAATGGTTTAAACCATCCGATTAAACGAAAGAAGATTTTCAAAGTATTCCAAAGACTTAATGCTCATATCATTTTTGTACAAGAAACTCATGTGAGGAAGAAGGACAAATATCGCTGTTTTAGGTCTTGGCGGGGTCAACAGTATCATTCGAATTCGAATGCCAAAGTTAAGGGAGTTTCAATTTTTATTGACTCCTCTATTGCATTTGTTCAACATGATATCCTTTCGAATCCGAATGGTAGATTTTTGTTAATTACGGGTTTACTTTGTAATAAAAAGGTTGCTATGGTTAATGTTTATGCTCCAAATGTGGATTGTCCTGAATTTTTTAAGTCCTTATTTACTTCTTTGCCTAATCTAAATGAATATAAGTTAATAATGGGTGGTGACTTTAATTGTTGTTTAAGTCCTTTGATGGACAAATCTATATCTATTCAGACTTTACCCAATAAGTCGGCCACTTGTATTAACTCCTTTTTGACTGATAATGGAATTTTTGATATTTGGAGATTTCGGCATCCTAACGACAAAGTTTTCTTTTTTCTCACATGTTTATCATTCCTATTCGAGAATTGATTATTTTTTTATTGACTCTTGTTTTATTCCTTCAGTAATTGGTTGTAATTATGATATTATAGCTATCTCTGACCATGCTCCATTAAAACTTTCTATTAAATTTATGGATACAGCTTCTAATGTTAGATAATGGCGATTTGACTTTACCTTATTGCAAGATCCAGACTTAATTAAATTTATGAAAGAGCAGATCGATTTCTTCTTTTCAACTAATTCCACGGATGATATTTCTTGTGGAACACTTTGGGACACTTTTAAAGCGTATATACGTGGACAGATTATCTCTTACTCTGTTGGTCTGAGAAAACGCATTAAGAAGGAAACTCTTTTATTGGTTGATAAAATTAAAGAGATTGACAAGAAATATTCGACCACTCCTAGTAGGGAGCTTTACAAACAAAGGGTTGAACTTCAAACGGAACATAGTTTATTACTTACATCTCCGATTGAAAATCAATTAATGAAAACCAGATCTGATTTTTATATACATAGTGATAAATCGGGTAAACTGTTAGCTAGTCAGTTGAAGAATGTTTTGGTTAAACGTCAAATCACTAAGATTCGTCAGCAGAATGGGGATTTGACAGTTAACCATGATGAGATAAATAAGTCATTTCAAGACTTTTATACCTCCCTGTATCAATCGGAATTCCCTCAGGATCATAATACCATGTGTGATTTCCTTGGGAAATTGAATTTTCCAAAATTATCATCCGATGATCTTTCAATATTAGATACTTCGATTACGGATGCAGAAATTAAAGGGGTTATTTCCTCAATGAATTCTGGGAAAGCACCAGGTCCAGATGGATATACAGTAGAATTTTTTAAATGTTTTTCCGCTACTCTTTCTCCTTGGTTATGTAGGGTTTTTGAAGAAGCAATTAGATTGGGGAATTTGCCACAATCTTTTTATAGAGCTTCCATTTCTTTAATACTGAAGAAAGATAAAGACCCTACTGACTGTGCATCCTATAGACCAATATCTTTATTGAATGTGGACTCCAAGATCTTTTCCAAGTTACTGGCTTCCAGGCTGGAGAAAGTATTACCCCAAATTATTTCGGAAGATCAAACTGGTTTTATTAAAAATCGCTATTCTTTTTTTAATGTTAGATTATTGAATATTGTTTATACTCCTTCACATAGTACTTCAGAATGTGTTATTTCATTAGATGTGGAGAAAGCATTTGATAGAGTTGAATGGCCTTACTTATTTTATGTGTTGGAGAAGTTTAATTTTAGTCCGACATTCATTTCTTGGATTAAACTGGTTTATCACACTCCAGTAGCCTCGGTGTTTACTAATAATCAAAGATCTCCCTTTTTTTGTTTATTTCGGAGCACTAGACAAGGTTGTCCTCTTAGCCCTTTACTATTTAACATTGCTTTAGAACCTTTGGCAATTGCTATCAGAAAATCACAGGATATTTCGGGTATTAATCGTGGGACAGATATTCATAAGGTATCTTTGTATGCAGATGATTTATTATTATTCATTTCTAACCCTGAGAAATCTATTCCAGCAGTTCTATCATTGTTGGCTCAATTTAGTGAGTTTTCTGGGCATAAGTTAAATTTTAATAAGAGTGAATTGTTTCCTTTGAATAGACAGGTCCCAAGTTATGGAAATTTACCTTTTAAATTAGTTAATGACTCTTTTACTTACTTAGGGATTAAAATCACAAGAAATCATAAAGAATTATTTAGGTTTAATTTTTTACCCTTAATTGATCAGATTAAAGGCTTGTTTACTAAGTCGTCACCATTATCTTTATCTCTGATAGGTAGGATTAATGCTATTAAGATGGTTATTTTACCTAAGTTTTTATATATTTTTCAAGCGGTACCAATTTTTATTCCGAAATCCTTTTTTACTAATGTTGATTCAAAAATTTCCTCATATATATGGCAGAATAAAAATCCCAGGTTAGGTAAAATATACTTACAGAAGACAAAGAAGAAAGGTGGGTTGGCATTACCTAATTTCAGATTTTATTATTGGGCAGTTAATATTAGATATTTGTTATGTTGGTTGAAAGACTGGGATGGTTCTTTTGGCCCTCATTGGGTGAGTTTGGAAATTGAATCAGTACCAGGTTATGCTCGGGGTTCTATTTTAGGGACTTCTCTCCCTTTTGCTCTTTCTAAATTGCCGAAACGAATTGACAACCCGATAGTTAAATATTCCTTACGCATATGGTTTCAATTTCGGAAATTTTTCAGGTTGACTCAATTCGTTTTAAATATTCCTATTGTATCTAATTGTTTTTTCCACCCTTCAATTATAGATCAAGCTTTTTTGGCTTGGAAAACTAAGGGTTTACTAAGATTTTCTGATTTATTTTCGGACAATTGTTTTATGTCTTTTGAGCAATTATCTAATAAATATAATTTGGCTAGATTACATTTTTTTTAGATATTTACAGGTTAGGCATTTTTTAAGTACGGTACTTCCTACGTTTCCAAATTTTGTCTCTTCAGATATTTTGGAGAGTTTGTTCGAATTAAACCCTTTTCAAAAAGGGCTTATATCAAAACTTTATAATATAATTATGAAGATACATTCAGAGCCCCTTTATAAAACAAAAAATGATTGGGAAAGAGAGCTTAATCTTATTATTCCTATTGAGAATTGGGATAGAATTCTTCAATTAGTTAATACATCATCTATATGTGCCAAACATTCATTAATACAATTTAAGGTCGTACATAGGGCCCATATGTCCAAGGATAAATTAGCTCATTTTTATTCTTATATAAACCCTAATTTGTGATAGATGTCAATTTGAAATCGCGTCTTTAACTCATATGTTTTGGTCATGTCCGCTTTTGAAAAAATATTGGAAAGATATTTTTGATATTATCTCTGCGGTATTGAACATCGATTTACAACCCCATCCTATTACCGCAATTTTTGGTTTACCAATGATGGACTCACTTCATTTATCTTCTTCTGCCTGTCGAATGATTGCATTTCTCACTTTGATGGCTAGAAGATCTATTTTGTTGAATTGGAAGGAAATTAATCCTCCCACTGTATTTCATTGGCTTTCTCAAACTATGTTATGTTTAAATTTAGAAAAACTTAGAAGTGGTGTACTCGATACCTCTATTAAATTTGAAGAGATATGGAGACCATTTATTCAATATTTTCATATGATGTAATATGACCCTGTTCCAAGCTTATTGGTTTTTCCAGCTTTAATCTTTTTTATGTTGAGAGGATCGGAGTTGACGACACTGATGATTATGTATTCTTGTGAGATATTATAAACAGCCCTTTTTTTTCCTTTTTAGTTTTTCTTTTTTTTCTTCTTCATTAGTTATTAGATTAGTAGTTTAGTCAATTTTGCAATCTTTTTTTTTCTTTTTTCTGTTTTTTTTATATCATATATTATGATATTATTTACCTTGTTCATACATATACTGTATGGTCCATGTTTTGGGAAAACTCATTTATACTGTAATCATTGCTTATGTATTCTTTCATGTGTAATGGGAATTTGTATGTTTGTAATCCCTTTATTAATATATCAATTGTATTTTGTTCATAATATTATTAATAATAATAAAGAGATTGAAAAAAAAGATTTGTCAAACATGACCTTCCACGCACAAATCCATGCTGACTATTCCTAATCAGACCCTGTCTATCCAGATAATTATATATACCATCTCTAAGAATACTTTCCATTAATTTACCCACCATTGACGTCAAACTGACAGGCCTATAATTGCTAGGTTTACTCTTAGAACCCTTTTTAAACAATGGAACCACATGAGCAATACACCAATCCTTCGGCACCATCCCCGTTTCTAATGACATTTGAAATATTTCTGTCAGAACCCCTGCTATTTCTCCACCAACTTCCCTCAAGGTACTGGGAATATCCTGTCAAGACCCGGAGATTTATCCACTTTTATATTCCTTAAAAGTGCCAGTACTTCCTCCTCTTTAAAACGTCATAGTTTCTATAACTTCCCTACTTGTTTCCCTTACCTTACACAATTCAGTATCCTTCTCCTTAGTGAATACCGAAGAAAATAAATTGTTCAAAGTCTCCCCCATCTCTTTCGGCTCTACACATAGCTGTCTACACTGATTCTCTAATTTTATCCCTCACTATCCTTTTGCTATTAATATAACTGTAGAAACCCTTCAGATTTATTTTCACCTTACTTGCCAAAGCAACCTTGTATCTTCTTTTAGCTTTTCTAATTTCTTTCTTAAGATTCTTTTTACATTCTTTATATTCCTCAAGCACCTCATTTACTCCATGCTGCCTATATTTATTATAGATCTCCCTCTTTTTCCGAACCAAGTTTCCAATATCCCATGAAAATCATGGTGCTCTCAAAATTTTAACCTTTCCTTTCAACCTAACAGGAACATAAAGATTCTGTACCCTCAAAATTTCACCTTTAAATGACCTCCATTTCTCTATTATGTCCTTCCCATAAAACAAGTTGTCCCAATCCACTCCTTCTAAATCCTTTCGCATCTCCTCAAAGTTAGCCTTTCTCCAATCAAAAATCTCAACCCTGGGTCCAGTCCTATCATTCTCCATATTGAATCTAATGGCATTGTGATCACTGGACCCAAAGTGCTTCCCAACACATACGTCCATCACCTGACCTATCTCATTCCCTAACAGGAGATCCAACACTGCCCCTTCTCTAGTCAGTACCTCTATGTATTGCTGCAAAAAACTATCCTGCACACATTTTACAAACTCCAAACCATCCAGCCCTTTTACAGAATGGGCTTCCCAGTCTATGTGTGGAAAATTAAAATCTCCCACAATCACAACCTTGTGCTTACTACAAATATCTGCTATCTCCTTACAAATCTGCTCCTCCAATTCTCGCCCCTATAATACACCCCTACAAGTGTTATTACACGTTTCCCATTCCTCAATTCCATCCAAATAGCCTCCCTAGATGAGCCCTCTAATCTATCCTGCCAAAGCAGCACGGTAATATTTTCTCGGACAAGCAATGCAACACCTCCCCCTCTTGCCCCTCCAATTCTATCACACCTCAAGCAACGAAATTCAGAAATATTTAGTTGCCAATCACACCCCTCCTGCAACCATGTTTCACTAATAGTTACAGCATCGTATTTCCAGGTATCAATCCATGCTCTAAGCCCATCCACCTTTCTTACAATGCACCTAGCATTAACACAGATGCATTTAAGAAACTTTCCACCTCTTCCTCTCTGTTTATCCCTAATGATGCGATCAACTTCACTATCTTCTTTTTCTTCCTTCTCCCCTACATCTTCGGTCTAAGCGCTCCCCTTCTCTATCACCTGCCTATCCTCCCTCACACACTGTCTACTAGCTTTCTCTATTTGTGAACTAACCTCCTCTCCCCTAGTCTCTTCAAATTGATTCCCACCCCCCCAACCATTCTAGTTTACCAACTTAGAGGAGTACACAGCATCAGTGACCAGCTACATCAGCAAGTGCATTGATGATGTTACTCTGTCCAAGACCATCACTATACGAGCTAACCAGAAGCCATGGGTGACCGTGGAGGCGTGTGCGCTGCTGAGGACCCGTGACTCCACCTTCAGAGCAGGCGACAAGGCAGCCCTAACAACAGCAAGGGCCAAACTGTCCCGGGCCATCAGAGGGGCAAAGTGTGTACATGCCCAGCGAATCCACAGCCACTTCCAGGACAGTACGGACATCCAGGACATCACCAATTACAAGACACCATCACCTGACTGTGCGGGTGATGCCTCCCTCCCAAATGCGCTGAATAACTTCTACGCCCGTTTTGAGGTGGAAAATGACATGGCAGCAAGGAAATCCACCCCTTCTACAAATGACCAGGTGCTGTGTCTCACCGTGGCCAAGGTGAGAAGAACCCTGTGCAGGGTCAATCCATGGAAGTCTACTGGACCAGACAACATTCTTGGTAGAGTGCTCAGAGGATGTGCAGACCAGCTAGCAGATGTTCTCACTGACATCTTCAACATCTCCCTGAGCAGCGCCACCATTCCAACGTGCTTCAAGGCTGCCACCATCATCCCCGTGCCGAAGAAGTCTTCAGTGTCCTGCCTCAATGACTACCGTCCCGTTGCACTTACATCCATCATCATGAAATGTTTCGAGAGGCTCATCATGAGGCATATCAAGACCCCGTTGCCCCCCTCACTGGACCCCTGCAGTTTGCATACCGTCCCAACTGCTCAACAGACGACGCCATTGCCATCACCCTCCACCTGGCCCTAACCCACCTGGACAAAAAAGCCACGTACGTTCGGATGCTGTTCATAGACTTCAGTTCAGCATTCAACACAATCATCCCTCAGAAACTGATTGGAAAGCTGAGCCTACTGGGCCTGAACACCTCCCCCTGCAACTGGATCCTAGACTTCCTGACTGGGAGACCTCAGTCAGTCCGGATTGGGAGCAGCATCTCCAACACCATCACACTGAGCACGGGGGCTCCCCAGGGTTGTGTGCTCAGTCCACTGCTGCTCACTCTGCTGACCCACGACTGTGCTGCAACACACAGCTCTAATCACATCATCAAGTTTGCCAATGACACGACTGTGGTGGGTCTCATCAGCAAGAATGATGAGTCAGCTTACAGAGCGGAGGTTCAGCGGCTAACAGACTGGTGCAGAGCCAACAACCTGTCTCTGAATGTGAGCAAAACAAAACAGATGGTTGTTGACTTCAGGAGGGCACAGAGCGACCTCTTCCCGCTGAACATCGACGGCTGCTCGGTAGAGATCATTAAAAGCACCATATTTCTTGGTGTTCACTTGGTGGAGAATCTCATCTGGTCCGTCAACATCAGCTCCATAGCAAAGAAAGCCCAGCAGCGTCTCTACTTTCTGCGAAGGCTGAGGAAAGTCCATCTCCCACCGCCCCCATCCTCATTACATTCTACAGCGGTTGTATTGAGAGCATCCTGAGCAGCTACATCACTGCCTGGTTCAGAAATTGCACCATCTCGGATCGCAAGACCCTGCAGCGGATAGTGAGGTCAGCGGAGAAGATCATCGGGGTCTCTCTTCCTGCCATCATGGACATTTACACTACACGCTGCATCCGCAAAGCAAACAGCATTATGAAGGACCCCACGGACCCCTCATACAAACTCTTCTCCCTCCTGCTGTCTGGGAAAAGGCACTGAAGCATTCAGGCTCCCACGACCAGACTGTGTAACAGTTTCTTCCGCCAAGCTATTAGACTCCTCAATACCTAGAGCCTGGACTGACACCTTACTGCCCTATTGTCCTGTTTATTATTTATTGTAATGCCTGCACTGTTTTGTGCAGTTTATGCAGTCCTGGCTGGGTCTGTAGTCTAGTGTAGTTTTTTTTCTGTGTTTTTTTTAATATGTAGTTTAGTCTAGTTTTTTTACTGTGTCATGTAGCCCCATGGTCCTGAAAAAACGTTGTCTCATTTTTACTATGTACTGTACCAGCAGTTATGGTTGAAATGAAAATAAACAGTGACTTGACTTGACTTGACACATACAGGACCCTGGTCAGACCCCACTTGGAGGACTGTGCTCAGTTCTACTCGCCTCACTACAGGAAGGATGTGGAAACCATAGAAAGGGTGCAGAGGAGATTTAAAAGGATGGTGCCTGGATTGGGAAGCTTGCCTTATGAAAACAGGTTGAGTGAACTCGGCCTTTTCTCCTTGGAGCCATGGAGGATGAGAGGTGACCTGATAGAGGTGTATAAGATGATGAGAGGCATTGATCACGTGGATAGTCAGAGGCTTTTTCCTAGAACTGAAATGGCTGCCACAAGAGGACACAGGTTTAAGGTGCTTGGGATACGATAGGGTTTTTTAAGAGATTTTTCAATAGGTACATGGAGCTTCGAAAAATAGAGGGCTATATGTAAACTTAGTAATTTCTAAGGTAGAGACATGTTCGGCACAACCATGAAAGGCCTGTATTGTGCTGTAGGTTTTCTATGTTTCTAACTCATCACCATCTTTCTGTGCCTAAAACTACCCTCATCATGATTAGCAATCATGTTCAGATCCAATTTGAATTCTGTATAATGAGTCACTAGATTAGTGAGTGAAGTTCACAACATCTTACACTCAATGTTTTATACTAACAACATGAGCATATTATCCACACGATACAATTATACAGTGGCATGCAAAAGTTTGGGCACCTCTGGTCACAATTTCTGTTACTGTGAATAGCTAAGCAAGTAAAAGTTGATCTGATTTCCAAAAGGAATAAAGTTAAAGATGACACATTTATTTAATATTTTAAGCAAGATTACTTTTTTATTTCCATCTTTTAGTTTCAAAATAACAAAAATGGAAAAGGGCCTGAAGCAAATGTTTGGGCACCCTGCGTGGTCAGTACTTAGTAACACCCCCTTTGGCAAGTATCATAGCTTGTAAACACTTTCTGTAGCCAGCTAAGAGTCTTTCAGTTCTTGTTTGGGGTATTTTTGCCCATTCTTCCTTGCAAAAGGCTTCTAGTTCTGTGAGATTCTTGGGCCGTCTTGCATGCACTGCTCTTTTGAGGTCTATCCACAGATTTTCGATGATGTTTAGGTCCGGAGACTGTGAGGGCCATGGCAAAACCTTCAGCTCGCGCCTCTTGAGGTAGTCCATTGTGGATTTTGAGGTGTGTTTAGGATCATTATCCTGTTGTGGAGGCCATCCTCTTTTCATCATCAGTTTTTTTACAGACTGTGTGATGTTTACTTCCAGAATTTGCTGGTATTTAATTGAATTTATTCTTCCCTCTACCAGTGAAATGTTGCCCATGCCACTGGCTGCAACACAAGCCCAAAGCATGATCGATCCATCCCCGTGCTTAACAGTTGGAGAGATGTTGTTTTCATGAAATTCTGCACCCTTTTTTCTCCAAACATACCTTTGCTCATTGCAGCCAAAAAGTTCTATTTTAACTTCATCTGTGCACAGGACCTGTTTCCAAAATGCATCAGGCTTGTTTAGATGCTCCTCTGCAAACTTCTGATGCTGAATCGATGCTACCTGGATTGGGGAGCATGCTTTATGAGAATCAGTTGAGTGAACACAGCCTTTTCTCCTTGGAGCAATGGTGGATGAGAGGTGACCTGATAGAGGTGTATAAGATGATGAGAGGCATTGATCATGTCGATAGTAGTCAGAGGCATTTTCCCATGGCTGAAATGGTTGCCACAAGAGGACACAGGTTTAATGTTCTGGGGAGTAGGTACAGAGATGTCAGATCTAAGTTTTTAACTCAGAGTGTGGTGAGTGTGTGGAATGGGCTGCCAACAATGGTGGTGGAGGCGGATACAATAGGGTCTTTTAAGAGACTTTTAGATAGGTACATGGAGCTTAGTAAAATAGAGGGCTATAGGTAAGCCTAGTAATTTCTAAGGTATGGACATGTTCGGCACAACCATGTGGGCCGAAGGGCCTGTATTGCACTGTAGGTTTTCTATGAATTTTGTGGTGAGGACGTAGGAAAGGTTTTTCTTGTTACGGATTCAGGCAACAATAAATATATGAGTTAGGCAGGGGTTTATATAACAAATAACATGTTTATTAAACACTGAAAACAAACCCCCCCAAAAGTAAACAAATCACTGACGTAACCGGAAATCAGCTGCTGTGCGGCAGCTTAAACAGTTCTTAAAGCGATGTTGCAAAAAAAACAGTTCTTCAAAGTAGTATTGCCAAAAGTTCAAAATGCTCACAGTCCATTTAAGGGAGAGACTTTTTAAGATGATTTAAATTCTCTTTTCCGTCGTGTTGCTTCGGTTCCCAAGATCGAACTTTTTCCCACAAAGAATTTACGAAACGAAACGGCTTAAAGGCACTGACCTTTCCTTTACAGAACTATTCCCAATCCTTTCTGCTATTTTGCAGGGATTAACATGAGAACATTCAACGAATTCCTTCCGAATAAGGATCAAACAAGGTCAAACCTGTTTCACCATCGAAATCGATTCTCCTCGATCTTTAACTCCCAAACTCCGATCTTCACTCTCCACTGATTCTCAATTAGCAGTATTGTAGAGAAACTGCCGGCAATGACCTTTTAAACTTTAGGCATTAGATAAAACTTCATCTTTCAACTAAACTGCGTCATCACATTAAATCACGCAGTGGCATGAAGTCAACATGGTAAATCCAGCCACGAACTGCCCCTCCTCACAGGGAGGGGTCCTCCTTTTATACCCTGTAAAAAAAAACTGTCACATGACCTTTACTGGCGGGAAAATGACATCACTCCACCATCACAAGACCATTACCTCAAGTCCAGTATAGCTTCAATCCCAGTCACGTGACAAGGGTACCACTGTCACGTGTCACGAGTACGTAACATTCTTCTGATGACTCTTCCATGATGGTCATATTTATGTAGCTGTAGAACAGTGCACCACCACTCCAGAGTCTGCTAAACTTTCCTGAAGGTCTTTTGCAGTCAAACGGGGGTTTTGATTTGCCTTTCTAGCAATCCTACGAGCAGTTCTCTTGGAAAGTTTTCTTGGTCTTCCAGACCTCAACTTGACCTCCACCATTCCTATTAACTGCCATTTCTTAATTACATTATAAACTGAGGAAACGGCTACCTGAAAATGCTTTGCAGTCTTCTTATAGCCTTTTCCTGCTTTGTGGGCATCATTTATCTTACGAGGGGTGATTGACAAGTTTGTGGCCTAAGGTAGAAGGAGATTAGTTATACAGCTCTCGTTATATGCACATGCAGGTCAACTCCTTGAGTGATTATGCAGGAAGTTTGAAGTTAACAACTCACCTCCTTCTACCTTAGGCCACAAACTTATCAATCACCCCTCATAATTTTCAAAGTGTTAGGCAGCTGCTTAGAGGAGCCCATGGCCGCTGATTGTTGGGACAAGGTTTGAGGAGTCAGGGTATTTATAAAGCTTTGAAATTTGCATCACCTGTCCTTTCCTAACGATGACTTCACAGTCATAGCCCTACAAGCTAATTAAGGTCTGAGACCTTGGTAAAAGTTATCTGAGAGCTCAAATTTCTTGGGGTGCCCAAACTTTTGCATGGTGCTCCTTTCCCTTTTTTCACTCTAAAATTGTACAAAACAAAAATAATACACTAATCTTGCTTAAGATGTTGAAAAGAATGTTTCATCTTTATCTTTTATCTATTCACAGCAACAGAAATTTTGACCGGGGTGCCCAAACCTTTGCATGCCACTGTACCAACAGCAAATAAAAGCAAATTGCAACTTACTGTTTACTTCTTAAAATGTTCATTAAAACAATCCATGATCTGATTATGCATATTCATCACCTCCGAAACCTCTTTACTTGTTCTCTCTACTCTTCCTCTCTCCGATATAAAACATGTTTGTTTCCTTAAGTTATTCTTGCTCTGATAAAGTTATTGTCCTGAAATACTAAATGTTTTTCTTTTCATGTGCTGCTCAATGTATATTTCCAGCATTCCTGTTTTTAGAGAGAAATCTGATTGGTTACCAGTTCTACATAAGCAGATTGGATGGTTTTGGCAAACCACTCAATTTAGCAAATATTGAAATCATCTTACTTTCTGTTTAACACCATATGTGACTTCCAGTTCCATAAGCAGAACACTCTTCCGTACACTCAGGGTCTTCTGGAGGTCGCTGAATGTACTGTGAATTTCTTCTTCAATGCTCACTTTCTCGTTTGTTAAGTCTTGTAAGATTTCAGTGAGGAAGCCCAGAGCAGAGTCCAATTCAGGCATCCTGTGAAAAGATCAGAGGTTTCTTTCCATTTCTTTGCTGGTTAGTTTGTACAAAACATTTTAATAGAAAAACATTCAGTAATCTTTGTTTCTACTTTGTACAAGTTTTTAGGGTTTAATGGGAAGATGACTAGCAGACAAGGTAAAAGAGAATCCAAGGGCTTCTATGGGTATATCAAGAGCAAAAGGATAGCAAGGGACAACATTGCTCCTCTTGAAGAATACAACTGCAGATGCTGTGGATCAAAGAATACGTACACGACGCTGGAAGAACTCAGCAGGTCAGGCAGCATCCGTGAGAAAAGAGTAGCCAACGTTTCGGGCCAAGACCCTTCATCAGGAATGGGGGGGGCAGTAGAGGAGGCCATGTATGGACATGGACTGCCATGATGAGGCCAAACTCAGGTTGGAGGAGCAACACCTCATCTACCGTCTGGGTAGCCTCCAGCCTGGTGGTATGAAAATTGAATTCTCCAATTTCCGGTAATTCCCTCCCCATCCCCCTTCCCCTATCCTAGGTCCCTCTCTGCCTCTCTCCCCTTTCAACTTTCTGCTCCTTTACCTCTACAGTTCTTTCATGCTTATCCCCTTCCCCCTTTATCCTTCCTCTGATTGGTTCTCCACCTGGCGCCTCTAGCCCTTCCCCCTCCTCTATCTCTATTACTGGGCTTCGGCCCTCTCTTCCCCCTCATTCCTGATTAAGGGTCTCGGACCGAAACATTGGCTACTCTTTTCTCACGGATGCTGCCTGACCTGCTGAGTTCTTCCAGCGTCGTGTACGTATTCTTTGATCACAGCCTCTGCAGTTGTATTTTTGTGTTCCAAGGGACCAGATACTTGCATAGACAAAGACTGATTATGGATAGTCAATATGGTTTTGTGTGTGGAGCTAACCTTATAGAGATTTTGAGGAGGTTACCAGGAAGGATGATAAAGGAAAGGCAGAGGTTGTTGTCTACATGGGATTTAGCAAAGCATTTGACAAGGTCCCACATGAAAGAGTGGTCAAGAAGGCATTCAAGGTGAGGTAGTAAACTTGATTCAACATTGGCTTTGTAGGAGAAGCCTGAGAGTCAAAGTAGGTGGTTGTCCCTCTGACTAGTGATGTACTGTTTGTCATCGATATCAACAATCTGGATGAGAATGTGGTGAACTGCATCAGCAAGTTTGTGGATGAAACCAAGACTGGGGGCTTAGTGAACAGCGAGGAAGGCTATCAAAATTTCTAGAGCAGCTGGAAAAATGGGCTGAAAAATGACAGATAGAAATCTATCACAAACAACAGATTATCCAAACAGCACACACAAAATGCTGGAGGAACTCAGCAGGCAAGGCAGCATCTATGGAAAAAATGTACAGTTGATGTCTCAGCCCAAAATGTCAACTGTACTTCTTTCCATTCATGCTGTCTGGCCTGCTGAGTTCCTCCAGCATTTTGTGTGTGTTGGGTGGAATTTAATGTAGACAAGTGTGAAGTGTTTCTCTGTGGGAGGACAAACTAGGGGAGGAGTAACACGATGAAGAATGGGGTGCTGAGGGAGCTGGGATTTCCAGCATCACGACAGTAGAGGAGACCATGGATTGACATATCGGAATGGGAATGGGAAGTGGAATTCTGCCAGAAGAAGCAGGATCTCCCAGTGGCCACCTACTTTAATTCCACTTCCTATTCCCATTCTAACATGTCAATCCATGGCTTCATCTACTGTTGCGGTGAAGCCACACTCAGGTTGGAGGAATAACACCTTATATTCCATCTGGGTAGCCTCCTACCTGATGGCATGAACACTGATTTCTCAAACTTCTGGTAATGTCTCCCCCTCCCCCTCTTCACCATTCCCCATCCCCTTTTCCCTCTCTCACCTTATCTCCTTGCCTGCCCATCGCCTCCCTCTGGTGCTCCTCTGGCGTTTTCTTTTTTCCATGACCTTCTGTCCTCTCCTATCAGACTCTCCCTTCTCCAGCCCTGTATCTCTTTCACCAATCAACTTCCCAGCTCTTTACTTAATCCCTCCCCCTCCCAGTTTCACCTATCAGCTTGTGTTTCTCCCTCCCATCGCCTCACCTATTAAATGTATTCCCTATCTTTTCCCCTCCAGTCCTGCCTTAGGGTCTCGGCCCGAAACGTCAACTGTACTCTTTGCCATAGAAACTATGATTTTCAAAGGAAAGGCAAAAATAAGATGAAACAAAGTAATAAAACTTCAGGAAGATAAATTAAACATAATTCAAATTCTGGTTCCGGTGATGTCATCATCGAGAATGGCAGCTTAAGTAACTAGCTCCTCCGGAAAAACGCATATTAAGCCCCATTAACCCATCAAATACAGTATTTTTCAAAAAATATTTGAACTGAAAAGAGGGGCAAGAATGGGGAAAAAGAATGGAAATTAAAAAAGTGACACTGCGGAGCCTGCGTCCAGAGGAGTTCAGCGGGCGGCTCTTCTACCCGACCGCGTGCTAGCCAGGCGGCCACTGGGCCTCGTTCAGACGAAGCAGCGAATATCTTCGAAATCCTGAAAGAAATAATGGAGGTCCAGAAAGATATAAAGCAGCAGCTCCGTGATATTAAGTCAGAGCTCGCCAGCGTCAATCAAAAAATAGCAGTGGCAGAGACTCGAATTGAGAAGGTGGAAGATCACGTTCAAAACGTGGAACGGATACTGAGTAAGACAATAAAAATATTACATCACCAAGAAGGTAAACTGCTTGACCTGGAGGGAAGATCACGGCAAAAAAATATCAGAATCTACAACGTTCCCGAAGGAGCGGAAGGCTCATCTATGACGGAGTTTGTCGCAAAGTTGCTGCAGGACGCGCTGAATATTCCCTCGGCTATGAAGCTGGAAATCAAGAGGACGCATCGCGTGTTAGTCCCAAAACCTACCCAGGATAGAAAGCCAGCTCAATAATAATTAAATTCCTTCGGTACAGCACCAAGGCAGAGATTCTACGAAGGGCCTGGGGTAAGAAGAGAGTGTTTTTAGAGGATAAATTAATATATTTCGACCAAGATTACCCCCCGCGGTCCTGCAGAAACGCAAAGAATACTCTGAAGTAAAGCGAGTACTAAAGCAAAAAAAGATTAAACTTCAAACTCCGTACCCTGCTAAACTTCGAGTGTTTTATGACAACGGGACGTGGTTGTACCAGACAGTGGAAGAGGCGACTACAAACATGAAGGCCAGAGGGTTGCCCGTCAGCGTGACCAAAACGAGGGAAAGCCTGACTGAGGAATTATCTTGCTCCGCTTGGGAAATAGTGCGAGAAACGAGAAGGCAGGAGACGGGAGGAGGCCGAGAGAAATATATCAGGAAGAGACCGGCAGTTTCCTAAAGACAGTCCTCACCCCCTCCAGAAGAGCCATAAGGTTTGGCTAACTTTAAAAATGTTGAGAAGCTAAACGGAAGCAAAAGTACACGGTAATATACCTATCTCGAGAAATACTTATTATAATGTGGATTTTATATTACTTAGTTGTTATTCTTTATTCACTCACTTACTCCTTTTTCCCCACCAAAATGAGAATATATATATATGTAATGTATGTGTGTGTGTGTGTGTGTGTGTATATATATATATATATATATATATATATATATATAGATAGGAGGAGTACACAGGGAAATCTTTTGTGTAATGGATTAGTTCACTGACTTTTATGAATACTGCAATGGGGGCCCTCAACTCACAAGTAGGAGGGGTTATCCCCTACAGCTAGACATTTTCTCTAGCTCAACCTAGGGTCATCTACTAGAGACCTCAGCCTTGGAATCACACGTTTGTTGCCATTTTTGTTATTATTTGCGTTTCTTGGTTCTTATTTGTTCAGGGAGTAGATCAATTAAGTTTTATTCTAATTTCAATGATACATTGACAGATAAATACAGATGGCTAAGGACAAGGTAAAATTAATTTCTTTTAATGTCAATGGGCTATTAAATCCAATCAAACGTAAGAGAATTTTATCCAATTTGGAACAATTTGATTCATACTGGGAAAAATGGTTTAACTACATAATGCCTCATAGGCCTGATTTTATTCTCACAAAACAATGAATCTGTTGTAAAAAAAAAAATCACTCCCTACTTGTACATAGTTCTTTCCTTTTGCTTGTTTTTTCTTTCCACTCTTTTCTATAAGTGTATACCTCAGACAAATACTTTGTGGAGATTTGATATATATGATATATAGGTACAATGTCTGAAATACATCTTATGGAAATGTTTGTTTGATGATGAACTTCAATAAAAAATAAATTACAAATTCTAATCAGGATAAAGTGTTTTGAAATGTACTGTTAAAAAAAGCATTTCAAACATATCTGGAGAATCAGTTCTACAACTTTTACTTTATCCCTTTTAGAACTGGGAGAGTAACTTCTCAATATCTCTAAATAAATAAAACAGTAAATAAAAGTTATTGGAGAGAAGAGGTGAGTTCCAAAACTATTGGATGATTCTCTGGTAGTATACGTACATCTTATGATCTTCTTCAGTATTTATTTGACAGATATTATGGACATTGTGAAAGATAAAATCTACAGTTGTTAACACTCATTAAAGGCCAACTCACAGAGGGGAACACTCCAACTGAGGGAAAGCTTTCCTTCTTTGCTATGGCTCAAAATACTGAAGAAAATTACCACAAAGGCAGAAGATGCAAGTCGACTTTCAGTGGTAATTGATTGGATGCAGTGAGATCTTGTACACGCTTTTAACGCACTTGTATTTCTTCATGTTCCATATTGGGCAGGAACTAGCCTCCAAAGTATCCAGGACACCTTCAAGGAACAATGCCACAAAAAGGAGGCACCCCATCACCTAGGTCAGTCTTTGTTCTCACTGTTACCATCAGGAAGGAGGTACAGAAGCCTGAAGGCACACACTCAGCGATTCAAGAACAGCTTCTTTCCCTCTGCCATCTGATTTCTGAAAGGACATTGAACCCATGAACACTATCTCACTACTTTTTAATTTCTATTTTTGCACTACTTATTTAACTATTTTATATGTATATAAAAGCAAAAACAGACCCTTATTCTGTCAACAAATCTCAATCAGTCTTTTAGGTGGTTTAATGTTCCTTTTTTGTTTGTTGTATGTTTCCACAGGTGTATTATTTGTGTTTGGTGCATTAATATTTATGTCTTCCTGAGAATTCTGATCAACAAGTTTATTCTTTACATCTCCTGGCCCCTTTCTGTACTGACAGGTAACATATCACAGCTATAGGTTGGAGCTTGTGGTCAGAGATCCAAACGGTTCCTTCTCAGAGGTTTTCCTCACTCCATCTGGATCTGGTAGGAATGTGGAGCAACTTCCTCTTGCACATGTCCTTGCATGGATCATATGCCAGAATTGTATCTCGGATTCGCATTTGATCTCCAGGCTTCAGGACTGGTAGGTTTTCCATAGTCTTATGATACTGTTTTTGTTTCGCTTTCTCTTCAGCCAATTTGACCTTGTTGCTTGCCTTGCATGAATGGGATTACTGTCTCATTCAGAGTCACTGGAACAATCCCTTCTGTTTTACCAGCTCCAGCTGTCTGCAGAGAATCTACAAAGACTTCCATTTCTTCAGCAATTCAGTGCACCTTTCTGTTGGTAGTCCCGGCTTTCCAGCACTTTACAAAATGATTCTTCTCACAGTTATTACAGGACTTTCCATTAGCAGGACATGTCTTTGGGATGTGCCCAGCCCCATAGTTGCTGCACTTACTGTTTGAGCCTATCCATTTCCCTTGCTGTTGCTTTGGCAAATGCCTTGTGCTCTGCCCCTCTGTTTTCATGGCATTCACTGTTGTTCCCACCCTGTGCAGCTCCTCAGCTTGTGCTCATGTGGTCTCTGTTGCCCTACACATATGGACAGCCCATTCTAGATACAAATCTTTTTCACAGAGCAATCTTTCTCTGAGCCCATTATCCAGGATTCCACAGAACTCTGACTAGCAAGTCTCTCAAATCTCCAAACTAACAGGACTTACTCAGCGCATAGGTGTGGGGATTGAGACTTGGGCAAGGATCTGCAGACCATTACTTCTTACAAAGTGAAACCAAGCTTCATTCCCCAGTAAGCTGAGCACCGCTATGCATGCTTTGAAAGGGAGAATAAAACTATAGCTGTACAAATCCATGCAACATATGGAGACCCTATGATATCTGTCTCAGTGACCAACTGTCCAATGGAGAAGCAGCACGTCCAAAGTGTCAAGCCCCAAGGGTGCATCCAACAGACCACTATAAGCCTGTGTCAACAACTGGCCGGAGTTTTTCAGACATCTTCAGCTGTCTGCAGTCAGAGGTTCCCACTTGCTTCCAAAGGGCAATCATACTGATGTTCAAGAAGAGTATTGTGAGCTGCCTTAACAACCATCGCCCAGTCGCACTCACATCTGCTGTGACAAAGTGCTTTGAGAGAAAGACCATGACTAGAGTTAACTCCTGCCCACGTAAAGACCTGGACGCACTGCATTTTGCCCACCACAACAGGTCTACAGCAGGTGCAACTGCACTCGTTCCCCAGTCCACTGTACAGCAGCAATACCTACTGTAGGTCAGGATGCTGTTTACTTTTTGCATCATCATCCTCTCAATATCAATCAACAAGCTTCAAAATCTGGGCCGCTGTACCTCCCTCTACAATGAGATTCCTGACTTCTTCATTAGAACACAGTCAGTGTACACTGGAAATCTTAGATCCATCCTGCGCTCAACATATTGAAGCAATTACGAAGCACACATGCCATTAGCAATTAGAGATGTGGTTTGTCACTAACGACTAACCTATTTCTACACAAGAGCATTCTAACTGGGTTGTACTCTCCCTATCGCCCCATCCACGACATGTCCACCAAACACTATAAGAACAGCTTCTTCCCCGCAGCCATTCGGTTTCTGAACAGTGCACAAACCCATGAACACTACCTCACTGTTCTGCTCTCTTTTTGCACAACTTGTTATTTTTTATATATTCTCATTGTAATTTACAGTGATTTTTATGTATTGCACTGTACTGTTGCCACAAAACAACACATGTCACAACATACGTCAGTGATGATAAACCTGACAGTGATTTTGATTCCAGCAGCATATTCCATGCACCCACCACTCTGTGATAAAAACATATCTCTGACATCCTCCCTATACTTTAGCCATTTCCACCCTTGTACAAAGTCTCTGGATCTCCACTCAGTCTATGCCTTTTATCATATTGTATAACTATGTCATCACCTCTCATCCTCCTTCACTCCAAAGAGAAAACCCCTAGCTCATTATACTTTGTTCATAAGACAGGTTCTCTAATCCAGGCAGCATCCCTGCACCCTGTTTCTAAAGCTTCCACATCCTTCCTATAATGGGGTGACCAGAACGGAACACAATATTCCAAGTGTGGTCTGTAGAGCTATAACAGTACCATGCAGCTCTTGAACTCAATCCTGACTAAAGAAAGCCAACAAACCATGCAACTTTATAACTATCCTATCCACTTCCGTAGCAACTTTCAGGGACCTGTAGATGTGGACCCCAAGATCCTCCACACTTCTGAAGAAGGGCCTTGACCTGAAGCATCCAGTGCTTACTCATTTTCCCAGCTGTTGCCTGGCCTGCTGAGCTCCCCCTGCATTTTGTGAGTGTTGCTCTGGATTTCCGGCATTGGTAGATTTTCCCTTGTTCATAATCAGCACATACAGCAACTACAGTATTACTGCCCTCACGACAGCCAAGTTTATAATGGCCACACCACTGCAGTTCCATACACTGATATGGTCTCTAAATTCATCACCCTTGTTTCTAATATCTTGCATTAAAGTATGACACTTATCAATCATCCAACTGACTGCAATCCTGCCCAACATCCACCGCCTATATTTCTGCAGTCTCTCTACAACACATTTACACCATCATTTCAGTTCCCATCCATCTGCCAAACTAGCTAAAACTTTCCCCAACAGCTTGAGCAAACCTGCTCTCAAGGATACTGGCCTGCCTCTAGTTGAGATGTTGCCCATCCCTTTTGTACAGATCATAGCTTCCCCAAGAGAGATCCCAATGTTCCACAAATTTGAAACTGTACCAATTCTTCAACCACTGCCAGATCATCCTATTCTTACTCTCACTGGCATGTGGCACAGATGCAGTCTTGAGATTACTACCCTTGAAGTCCTGCTTTTCAACTTCCTACCAAGTTCCTTATTTTCACTCTTCAGGACCTCTTGCCTTTTCCTACCTATGACCATGTACCAAGACTCTGGCTTCATATCCACAAAATCTATTGTATGTTCCCCTACAACTACTGCTCTCCTCTTCTTCCCCTTTCCCATCTGAGCCACAAAGTCAGACACAACGTGGCAGACACCTGGACATTTTTGCTTTCTCCGGTAGGTCGTTTGCTACCAACATCAAAAGCTGCATAATTGTTACTGAGTGCAGTGTCCTTCTGACTGTCCTCTATCTACCAATTCCTTCTCAGTCACACACACACACACACACACACACACACACACACACACACACATACACACACACACACACACACACACACACACACACACTTCAACTTAGGTGTAACTTCCTTCCTGTTGCTCCTGTCTCACCCGTATTAACCATATGGATGGCATTAGAAACAAATTAGGCCATTTAGCCCATCAAGTCAGTTCCACTATTCCATCATGGCTGATTCCAGATCCTACTCAAACCCACACACCAAAACGTATTATCATACATTTCCCAACACTATATTCCATCAGCCACATTTTTGTCCATTCTTCCAATTTGTCTAAGTCCTGCAATCACATTGCTTTCTCAGCACTACCTATCTTCATATCACTCGCAAACTTTGCCACAATGCCATCAATTCTATTATCTACATCACTGACAATGTGAAAAGCAGTGATCCCAAAACTGACCCCTGTGGAACACCATTAGTCACCAGTAGCCAACCTGAAAAGGCCCCCTTTATTCCCAAATTCTGGCTCCTGTCTGTCAGCCATTCCTCTTATCCATGCCAGTATCTTTCCAGTACTGCTATAGGATTTTATCAGCCTCATGAGCGGCACCTTATCAAATGCCTCTGAAAATATTTAAAGCAGATTCTTGGTTGGTCAATGGATACGGGTAGAAGGCAGGAGATTGGGGCTAAGAGAAAAATTGGATCAACAATGATGAAATGGCAGACGAGACTTGATATGCCAAATGGTCTAATTCTGCTCCTACATATATATTACGGTCAAACAGTATATTTACAATAATACTCAAATATTACAGCAATATCAAATACACAAGAACTAGCTGTCCTATCCAGATATTCCTGTTTATGACAACCACAAAATTTTCCTTCTGACAGAAATAATGCATGATTTAATTCAATCCAGCATTCCTTCTGTTCAGAATAAATGAGACAAGAACAGGTGCGAGCCTTCGACTCGACAGCATGGACGAGCTGGGGCAACGCCTGTTTCACTGCTATAGTATACCAAGAGTATATCAGCGGTGTGACTGATTCCGTATCTGACCATATCAACCATATTACTGATTCCATATCCGACTATGTCAACCATGTGACTGATTCCGTATCCGACCGTGTCAACCACGTTACTGATTCCGTATCCGACCGTATCGATCATATTACTGATTCCGTATCCGACTATGTCAACAGTGTTACTGATTCCGTATCTGACCGTGTCGATCGTATTACTGATTCCGTATCTGACCGTGTCAACCATGTTACTGATTCCGTATCCAACCGTATCAACCATGTTACTGATTCCGTATCTGACCGTGTCGATCGTATTACTGATTCCATATCTGACTATGTCAACAGTGTTACTGATTCCATATCCGACCGTGTCAACCATGTTACTGATTCCATATCCGACCGTGTCAACCATGTTACTGATTCCGTATCCAACCGTATCAACCATGTTACTGATTCCGTATCTGACCGTGTCGATCGTATTACTGATTCCGTATCTGACCGTGTCAACCATGTTACTGATTCCGTATCCAACCGTATCAACCATGTTACTGATTCTGTATCTGACCGTGTCGATCGTATTACTGATTCCGTATCTGACCGTGTCAACCATGTTACTGATTCCGTATCCAACCGTTTCAACCATGTTACTGATTCCGTATCTGACCGTGTCGATCGTATTACTGATTCCATATCTGACTATGTCAACAGTGTTACTGATTCCATATCCGACCGTGTCAACCATGTTACTGATTCCATATCCGACCGTGTCAACCATGTTACTGATTCCGTATCCAACCGTATCAACCATGTTACTGATTCCGTATCTGACCGTGTCGATCGTATTACTGATTCCATATCTGACTATGTCAACAGTGTTACTGATTCCATATCCGACCGTGTCAACCATGTTACTGATTCCGTATCTGACCGTGTCGATCGTATTACTGATTCCGTATCCGACGATGTCAACAGTGTTACTGATTCCATATCCGACCGTGTCAATCGTATTACTGTTTCCATATCCAACCGTGTCAGCGGTATTACTGATTCCGTATCGATTGTATTGCTGATTCCGTATCTGACCGTGTCAACCGATTCCGTATCCGACCGTGTCAGTGGTGTTACTGATTCCATATCCGACCGTATCGATCGTATTACTGATTCCGTATCCGACCGTGTCAACCGTGTTACTGATTCTGTATCCGACCGTGTCAGTGGTGTTACTGATTCCATATCCGACCGTATCGATCGTGTTACTGATTCCGTATCCGACCGTGTCAACCGTGTTACTGATTCCGTATCCGACCGTGTCAGTGGTGTTACTGATTCCGTATCCGACCGTATCGATCGTATTACTGATTCCGTATCCGACTGTGTCAACCGTGTTACTGATTCTGTATCCGACCGTGTCAGTGGTGTTACTGATTCCATATCCGACCGTATCGATCGTATTACTGATTCCTTGTCCAACTGTACCGACGGTGTTACTGATTCCACATCCGACCGTGTCAGCAGTGTTACTGATTCCGTATCCGACCGTATCGATTGTATTACCGATTCCATATCCGACCGTGTTGATCGTATTACTGATTCCTTGTCCAACTGTGTCGGTGGAGTTACTGATTCCATATCTGACCGTGTCAGCGGTGTTACTGATTCCGTATCCGACCGTGTCAACCATGTTACTGATTCCATATCCGACACTATCGATCGTATTACTGATTCCTTGTCCAACTGTACCAACGGTGTTGCTGATTCCGTATCCAACAGTATCGATCATATTACTAATTCCGTATCCAACCGTGTCAGCGGTGTTACTGATTCCATATCCAACCATATCGATTGTATTACTGATTTCGTATCTGATCGTATCGATCGTATTACTGATTCCTTGTCCAACTGTATCGACGGTGTTACTGATTCAGTATTCGACCGTGTCAGTGGTGTTACTGATTACGTATCCGACCGTGTCAGTGGTGTTACTGATTCCATATCCGACCGTATCGATCGTATTACTGATTCCTTGTCCAACTGTACCGACGGTGTTACTGATTCCACATCCGACCGTGTCAGCAGTGTTACTGATTCCGTATCCGACCGTATCGATTGTATTACCGATTCCATATCCGACCGTGTTGATCGTATTACTGATTCCTTGTCCAACTGTGTCGGTGGAGTTACTGATTCCATATCTGACCGTGTCAGCGGTGTTACTGATTCCGTATCCGACCGTGTCAACCATGTTACTGATTCCATATCCGACACTATCGATCGTATTACTGATTCCTTGTCCAACTGTACCAACGGTGTTGCTGATTCCGTATCCAACAGTATCGATCATATTACTAATTCCGTATCCAACCGTGTCAGCGGTGTTACTGATTCCATATCCAACCATATCGATTGTATTACTGATTTCGTATCTGATCGTATCGATCGTATTACTGATTCCTTGTCCAACTGTATCGACGGTGTTACTGATTCAGTATTCGACCGTGTCAGTGGTGTTACTGATTACGTATCCGACTGTATTGATCGTATTACTGATTTCGTATCCGACCGTATCGATCGTATTACTGATTCCTTGTCCAACTGTACCGACGGTGTTAATCATTCCGTATCCGACCGTGTCAGTGGTGTTACTGATTCCGTATCTGACTGTGTCGGCTGTGTTACTGATTCCGTATCCGACCGTATCGATCATATTACTGATTCCGTATCCGACCGTGTCAACCGTGTTACTGATTCCATATCCGACCGTATCGATCGTATTACTGATTCCGTATCCGACCGCATCGATCATATTACTCATTCCGTATCCGACCGTGTCAGTGGTGTTACTGATTCCGTATCTGACCGTATCGATCGTATTACTGATTCCTTGTCCAATTGTACCGACGGTGTTACTGATTCCGTATTTGACCGTGTCAGTGGCGTTACTGTTTCTGTATCCAACCGTATCGATCGTATTACTGATTCCGTATCCAACCGTTTTGGTGGTGTTACTGATTCCGTATCTGACTGTGTCGGCGGAGTTGCTGATTTGGTATCCAACCGTATCGATCGTATTACTGATTCCATTTTTGACTGTATTGGCAGGATTACTAATTCTGCATTTAAAAGGCTGAGAAGGTTTCTTTTCTCTCTGCAGCCTTGATTCATTTCTCTTTACTTACACAAATCAATCATCATGGACCGTCATCCTCTCACCATCATCAAAAGCATTTATATCAGCTGAACAATCTTAGCCTTCACCTAATTAGATATTTCTTTTTCTTTCCTTCTGTCCCTTCTCTATAACTTAAAAACACATTTTCCATGAATAAGAAGCATTTACTTGCTTGATTTGCAGACTATTTCTGGCACCTGCAGATTTGTTTGCTAAAAAATTTGCTAAGCCTAATTAATTTATGCTTAATAGACCAGACTCATTATTAACAGTATGACTACTTTTGATACCAGCCATGTTCAATATTACTATTATGCCAAGTTCCTGTCACAGTTAAGTCGTACCTCTGTTTAGCAGACTCTAGTTGCATCTGCAGGGAAGCTTTGTGCTGCTCGACTACATCCTTGAGAAGAACAGTTGGGTGCTCAGCATGCTCTGCTTCTGTACATTCATGACACATGGCTGTCTCACAAGACTGGCAATAAAACTCCATCACCTGTAAAAAGACAGGAGCGTGTTACATTCAATGGATGGGGAAAGCAAATGGAAGTAATTTGCACACAAATAATTCAGTGTCGGTGACACAGCCTTTTGTAAAATTGCAAAATGTCTCAACTTCTATAGTCTATACCCTACCTATGCCGGGTGCCTGCTTTGCCACCCTGCTTATGCTTGTTGTCATGTATGACATTGTGGGCATCACTGAACTGTGGCTGAAAGACGATTATAGCTGGGAGCTTAACATCCAAGGACACACATTATATGGTTCTGCTGGTGAAAGTTGAAATTAAATCATTAGAAAGAAATGACATATGATTGGAAGGTGTTGAAACATTGGAGATAGAGCTAAGGAATGGCAAGGGTAAAAAGACCCTGATGGAAGTTGTATACAGACCCCCAAGCAGTAGTCTGAATGTGGTCTACAAATTACAACTGGAGATAGAAAATGCAAGTCAAAAGGGCAATGTTACCACAGTCACAGGGGATTTCAATATGCAGCTAGATTAGGGAAATCAAGTTGGTGCTTGATCCCGAGAGGGGGAATTTCAAAATGCCTACAAGATGATTTTTTAGAGCAGCTCATGGTTAAGCCTACCAGGGGATCAACTATTCTGGATTGGGTGTTGTGCAATGAATTGGAGTTGATTACAGAGCTTAAGCTAAAGGAATCCTTAAGGGTCAGTGATGATAATACAATAGAATTCACCCCATAATTTGAGAAGAAGAAGCAAAAGTCAGATGTATCAGTATTGCACTGGAGTAAAGGGAATTACAGAGGCATGAGAGAGGAGCTTGCCGAAATTAATTATAAAGGGTGATGGCAGAGGAGCTATGGCTGGAATTTCTGAAGCATTTTGGAAGGTGCAGGATAGATACATCCCAATATTCAAAAGGCAGGATGATACAACAAGTGGTGGACAAGAGAAGTAAAGCAGACATAAAAGTGAAAGAGAGGACATATAATAGAGCAAAACTTAGTGGGAAGATAGAGGATTTGAAGGCAATGGGGAGATAACAGAGGATTGGAGGATAGCCAATGTTGTCCTGCTCTTTAAAAAGGCTCTAA
Organism: Hemitrygon akajei; assembly: GCF_048418815.1. Lineage (NCBI taxonomy): Eukaryota > Metazoa > Chordata > Chondrichthyes > Myliobatiformes > Dasyatidae > Hemitrygon > Hemitrygon akajei. Next base: position 104,825,140 of record NC_133127.1, read on the forward strand.
ACTAAACCAGGAAATTATAGGCCAGTGAGCCTGACATCAGTTGTGGGAAAATTATTGGAAGGTATTCTAAGGGATCGGATGTATAAGTATTTGGATAGACATGGACTGATTAAGGATAGTCAACATGGCTTCATGCATGGTAGATCATGTCTAGCCAATCTTACAGAGTATTTCAAAGAAGTTAGCAGGAAAGTGGATGAAGGCAGGCAGTGGATGTTGTCTACATGCAGTTTAGTAAAGGCATTTGACAAGGTCCCATATGGGAACCTGGTCAAGAAGGTTCAGTTGCTCAACATTCAAGATGAGGTAGTAAATTGGAATAGGCATTGACTTCGTGGGAGAAGGCAACGAGTGGTCAGAGAGGGCTGCCTCGCTGACTGGGAGCCTATGACTAGTGAAGTGCCGCGGGGATTGGTGCTGGGTCCATTGTTGTTTGTCATCTATGCCAATGATCTGGATGATAATGTGGTTAACTAGATCAGCAATTTGCAGATGACACCAAGACTGGGGATGTAGTGAACAGCAAGGAAGGCTATCGTGGCTTGCAGAGGGATGTGCATCAGCTGGAAAAGTGGGCTAAAAAAATGGTAGATGGAATTTAATACAGGCAAGTGCGAGGTTTTGCGCTTTGGTAAAACCAACCAGGGTAGGTCTTACACGGTGAATGGTAGGGCACTGAGGAGTATGGTAAAAACGGGATCTGTCCATAATTCATTGAAAGTGGCATCACAGGTAGGTAGGGTCGTAAAGAAAGCTTTTGGCACATTGGTCTTCACAAATCAATGTACTGAGTAGAGGAAAAACACATAAAATGCTGGAGGAACACAGCAGGTCAGGCTGCCTCTACACAAAATGTATAAGATGTTGGTGAGGCCTAATTTGGAGTATTGTGTGCAGTTTTGGTCACCTACCTACAGAAAAGATGTAAATAAGGTTGAAAGAGTACAGCGAAAATTTACAAGGATATTGCTGGGTCTAGAGGACCTGAGATATAAGGAAAGATTGAATAGGCCAGGATTATATTCTTTAAGATGTAGAAGATTGAGGGGAGATTTGATAGGCGTATATAGAATTATGAGGGGTATAGGTAGGGTAAATGCAAGCAGGCTTTTTCCACTGAGGTTGGGTGGGACTACAAACAGAGGTCATGGTTTAATGGTGAAAGGTGAAATGTTTAAGGGGAACATGAGGGGAAACCTCTTCACTCAGAGGGTTGAGAGACTGTGGATTGAGGTGCCAGCACAAGTCATCCATGCAAACTTGATTTCAAAGTTTAAGAGAAGTTTGGATTGGTACATAGATAGTAGGGGTATGGAGGGCTATGGTCCCAGTGCAGGTCCATGGGAGTAGGCAGTTGAAATCATTTTGGTATGGTCTAGATGGGCCAAAGAGCCTGTTTCTGTGCTGTACTTCTCTAAGGCAAACTAAAAATTAAAAATATTAAAGGGGATACCAAAAGTTCCTTCAGATATGCAAGACATTAAAAAAAAAGGCAAGAGTAAATATTGGACTGCTGGAAGAGGTAGTAATCGGGGACAAGGAAATGCTGGATGAACTGAATTAGCATTTTGCATTAGTCTTCAACGTGGAAGACTCTAGCAATATGCTGGAAGCTCAAGAGTGTCAGGGCAGAAATGTGTGAAGTTGCCATTACTAGGGAGAAGGTTCTTGGGAAACTAAAAGGTTTGAAGACAGATAAGTCACCTGGATCAGTTGGTAGACACCCCACAGTTCTAAAAGACATGGCTGAAAAGATTGTGGAGGCATTAGTAATGATCTTTCGAGAATCAATTGATTCTGGCATGGTTCCAGAGGAATAGAACATTGTAAATGTCACTCCACTCTTCTAGAAGGGAGAGAGGCAGGAAAAAGGAAAGGAAATTATAGGCCAGTTAATCTGGCCTCAGTGCTTAGGAAGATGTTCGAGTTGATTGTTAAGGATGTGGTCTCGGGGTATTTGGAGGCATATTATAAAATGGGCCATAGTTAGCATAGTTCCTTTAGGGAAATTCTTCTCTGACAAATCTGTTGGAACTCTTTGAAGAAATAACAAGCAGGATAGACAATGGAGATTTGGTTGATGCTGTGTACTTGGATTTTCAGAAGGCCTTGACAAGGTGCCACACAAGCTGCTCAGAGGGTTGGACCCAGGTGCAGAGGAATGGCAGGGTCTCCAGGAAGAGAGGGGAACAAGAGGTTAAACATCAGAATACCAACAGAGCCTCGGTGGAGCGACACCATGAGGTCATTCATCCTCTCTGCCACAATGTCCCCACTAAATGGGAGTCCTCTTTAAATAATCATAGAACGCAGGAAACATGTGCCAGCCACAATAAATTTGACTAGGTTAAACCTGAGACACAAGGGCTTAACGCCTCAAGTTAAGCTTTTGATTAGCAAGTACAGGTGCTCAAAGGCCCCAGAAGCTTGACGCTCTATGGCAAGCCACAGGGCCACAAGGAAAGTTAATAGCATGGGCTGAACAGGGGCTGATTAGCAGGAGGAAAGAGTGGGAATAAAGAGAGTCTTTTCTGTTTGGCTTCCGGTGATCAGTGGTATTCCACAGAGGTCTGTGTTGGGGCCACTCTTTTTACGTTTTACGTCAAGGATTTGGATGACAGAATTGACGGCTTTGTGGCCAAGTTTGCAAATGATACGAAGATAGATGGTTTTGAAAATAGTTTTGAAGAAATAGGGAAGCTACAGAAGGACCTTGACAGATTAAGAGAATGGGCAAAGAAGTATCAGACTGAATATAGTGTCTGGAAGTGTATGGCCCTGCACTTCAGTAGAAGAAATAAAAGCACGGGCTATTTTCCAAATTGGCAGAAAATTAAAAATTCTGAGCTTCAAAGGAGGTTCATGAACACGATTTTGGGATTGAGAAGCTTGTCATACGAGGAGTGTTTGATAGTTCTGGGCCTCTACTCACTGGCATTCAGAAATATGATGGTTGAGCAACACACACAAAATGCTGCAGGAACTCAGCAGGTCAGACAGCATCAATGGAAAAGAGTTACAGTCTATGTTTTGGGCCGAGACCCTTCACCAGTCCTGCAGTCCCTCCAGCATTTTGTGTGTATTGCTTTGGATTTCCAGCATCTACAGGTTTTCCCCTGTGAATGATGAGTGACCTCATTGAAACTATCAAATGTTGAAAGGCCTCGATAGAGTGGATGGGGAGAGGCTGTTTCCTATGCTGGGGGAGTCTAAGACCAGAGGTCACAACCTGAGAATAGAGGGGTGTCTTTTAGAATGGAAATGACGAGAAATTTCTGTAACCAGAGAGTGAAGAATCTGAATTCATTGCCACAGGTGCTGTGGAGGTCAAGCCATTGGTTATATTTGAAGCAGAGGTTAATAGATTCTTGATTAGTCATGGCAAGAAGGGATTCAGGGAGCAGACTCAGAGGGTGAAAAGTTCTAATTTTGTCCCAATATCTTATGGTCTTTTAGGGAACTATACCCTTGGACCCTCTGGGTTCTCTTTTTATCAGTACAGGTTTCCCCCGCAATCCAAAGGTAGAGCGTTCCTATGAAACTGTTTGTAAACCGAAATGTCGTAAAGCGAAGAAGCAATTACCATTAATTTATATGGGAAAAATTTTTGAGTGTTCCCAGACCCAAAAAATAACCTACCAAATCAGACCAAGTAACACATAAAACCTAAAATAACACGAACATATAGTAAAAGCAGCAATGATATGATAAATGCACAGCCTATATAAAGTAGAAATATTATATGTACGGCTTAGTTTCACATCAAACTCAGGAAGACAGCGAGCCAAAATCAATTTGGAGAGGGAAAAAAAAAAAATCGGCATGTACACGCATGTGCATGTACATGCCTACATACACACATGCATATGCATGTACACACATATGTATGCACATGCATACACACATACACGCACGTACACACATGTGCAAACAACTGCCCGCACAAGGCTTCACAGTCATTGCGGTCCTTCTCGGAGTAAACACACATATAAAATGGGCGTCTTTTTCTTGTAAAAGCGAAAATCCTCTTTGGTTAGCGAAAACAGGTATTAATGTAGGTCTTTCGTAACAGCGAGCTGTCGTAAAGCGAAAGTTCGAAAATGGAGGCCACCTATATTCATTTGTGCTCTTTCATTTCTTACATGCCCCACCCTAAATGGACTTCCAAAAAATGCATCACACTCAACTGGATCCAATTCCATGTGTCAGTGCTCCGTCGAACTTAATAAATGATCATTATCCTGCTGTAGCCTTGGACAGCCTTCCTCTCTATCCAAGAATTATATTGTTATCAAGAAACACAAGAATAGAAAATCATCCTGTTTAAAATTGCATCAGAGTACAAACACATTCAATACCATAACCAACTTACATTTCCATCATGATTTGGGCAGGAAAGGGGTTTTCCAGCTGCTCCTGCTGTGATCGTCTCCAGAATGGAGTCCTCATGATTGTTGTCAGGAGTCCGCTGAAGAACATCCATTAGGTTTGTAATGAAAAAATTATTCTGCAGTGCAGAAACTCCCTTTTCAGGCAAAATAGAAGTCTGGCGGCAGATTGGGCAGGAAAGTGATAAACTATAGGCAGGAATGTAGTTTTGCAGGCACCTGATGAGCAAATTAAAGTATCATTTAGCTATAGGAAATGCTTTCAAAATTAACATTAAATTTGAAAAAGAATTTTAATCTCCAAAATCAAAAATAAATGACAGAAAGACACCATAAATATTTTAATAGTCATTTTCAGGAACAGAATTGTTCTACAATTGCAACCATTTTGGAATTTTACTTGACAGACTGAACATAAAAGTTGGCATGAAACATCCAATGCAACAACATCTCACAGATGTTTTAAAGCTGAATGATTGGCAGTTTCAGTTTCATTTAAAATTTCCTCAGAATTGCAAAGTGATGGCAACATAATAAAGCCGTCTGTGAAGAAATAAGAAAACCTCAACTTCAAGACTGAGAAACAGGTCTTTTTTGAACAAGAGTAACAACTTTTCATTTCTATTAGACACTACTAAAAAAAAAACACTTATTTCAAGCTGTTTTTCCTTAATTTCAGCCAGTGGAAACTGTAAAACAACTTCCACAGAGAAGATTCCACATAACAAGCATTTAACTAAACTGCTCATTTTAAATCGACCAATTTAGGTCGTGCTGAATGACAAGTGAAATCTGCTCTTTTTCAGCCATCACCACAGACATTATTCTGATGGACGTTATGGTAGGGTGTAAAGACTTACAATTAAACTAAACTGGAATATTATCAAAGTCAGCAGTTTATCTACAGTGATAGCATGAGATTGCCTCTGCCAACAATGAAACAAATGTCCATTTCCATTGTTAAAAATAATGCAACCTTATTTTTTGAAACAAATACTTGTAAACTAAATCTTTATAACATGGAACTATTAAATACATTGCTTCATGGAATGGATTTGCCAGAAGTCAGCCAAAGCTAAACATTCTAAAACAGGCTGATATGCTTGAACATGTTGATCAGAAAGAGGATGTGCTAGAGCCATCGAAAAACCAGGACAGATAAGTCCATGGGGCTGGATGGGATGTATCCCAAGATACTATTCTAACAGAAAATGAGGGAAGAGATTACTGCAACATTACTGATGATCTCTGTATTCCCACTGGGTGATTGGGGGATGGCAAATGTTATTCCTTTGTTCCAGAAATCTTACAATCTTACTACAACGGTGGGCAAATTATTAGAGAAGATTCCAAGAGACAGTATTTATGAGTATTTGGAAAAGCATTGTCTGATAGTCAGGATGCCTTTGTGAAGAACAGGTCACACCTCACAGACCTGATTGAATTTTTGAGAATATGACAAATCACATTGACTAAAGAGATTCAAAGTACATTTATTATCAAAGTACGTATGCAGTATGCAATCCTGAGATTCAGCCACGAAACAAGAAGCCCAAAAGAACCCCTTTAAAAAGACTAACAAACACCCAATGCACAAAGAAAACAAATTGCACAAATGGCAATAAAAAAGAGCAAAAATCACAGAACATAAAACACCAACCAGTAAAATCATCATCAAAAGAGTCCAGACATATTCAGTTCAGCAAGCTCACTTCAACCTAGCGCTGTGCCGTTTGCTACCTGCAGGCCTTCCCAATCAAAATCACCCAAAATAGCAACAAAAGGAGTGGCCAGAAACCAGAAACACACATAATGTGAATTATAGCGTCCAATCCACAAACCATAGATTAAACCTTGCACAAGACCATAACTGCAGCACTGAGAAATGGAGGCATAGTTTCCAGGCTGAACACTTCATACAAAGCCTCACGAATACCCTCGGAGGCAACAAAGCACCAGATTTCTCAATCAATGGAGGGAGAGCAGTGGAGGTGTGTATAAGGCATTTGATAAGGTTCTCCATGGTATGCTCATTCAGAAACTTAAAAGGCATGGCACCCAGGGAAAGTTGGCTTACCCACAGAAACACGAGGAAGTCTGCAGATGCTGGAAATTCAAGCAACACACACAAAATGCTGGTGGAACACAGCAGGCCAGGCAGCATCTATAGGAAGAAGTACAGTCGACGTTTCAGGCCGAGACCCTTCATCAGGACGAACTGAAAGAAAAGATAGTAAGAGATTTGAAAGTAGGAGGGGGAGGGGGAAATCCGAAATGATAGAAGACAGGAGGGGGTGGAGTGAAGCTAAGAGCTGGAAAGTTGGTTGATAAATGGGATACAGACCTGGAGAAGGAAGAGGATCATGGGAATGGGAAGCCTAGAGAGAAAGAAAGGGGGAGGGGAGCACCACAGGGAGATGGAGAAAAGGCAAAGAGTGAAGGGCAGAGAATGAAAAAAAAGGAGGGGGGAATAAATAAATCAGGGATGGGGTAAGAAAGGGAGGAGGGGCATTAACGAAAGTTAGAGAAATCTATGTTCATGCCATCAGGTTGGAGGCCACCCAGACGGAATATAAGGTGTTGTTCCTCCAACCTGAGTGTGGCTTTATCTTGATTGATTTCTCTAACTTCCATTAATGCCCCTCCTCCCCTTCTTACCCCCATCCCTGATTTATTATTCCCCCCTCCTGTTTTCCTCTCTCTGCCCATCACTCTCCCCCTTTCTGTCTCCCTAGGTCTCCAGTCCCATGATCCTTTCCCTTCTCCAGCTCTGTATCCCTTTTGTCAATCACCTTTCCAGCTCTTAGCTTCATCCCTCCCCCTCCGGTCTTCTCCCATCATTTCACATTTCCCCCTCCTACTTTCAAATCTCTTACTATCTTTTCTTTCAGCTATTCCTGACGAAGGGTCTCAGCCCGAAACATCGACAGTGCTTCTTCCTATAGATGCTGCCTGGCCTGCTGCGTTCCACCAGCATTTTGTATGTGTTACCCACAGAAGGTAGAGCGCAGTAGTAGATGGAGAGCGGAGTCTGCAGGGACCCCTCTCTCTGTGATTTTTAGAAATGACTGATGAGGAAGTGGAAGGCTGCATCAGTAAGACTGCGGATGACACAAAGTTTGGTTGAACTGTGTGGAAGGTTGTTTCAGATTGCAACAGGAAGTGGCATATAGAATTCAAAATGAAAACATGTGAAGTGATTCATTTTGGAAGGTCGAATAGGGATGTTAAGAAGATGTATGGTGTGTAGGTCTTCATTAAAGTTCAAAGTAAAATTTATTATCAGAGTACACACACGTCACCACATACAAGCCTGTCATGCTTTTTCTGTGAGCATACTTAGCAAATCTATAGAACAGCAACTGTAAACAGGATCTACAGACAACAAACTGTGCAAATGCAGATATAAATAAATAGCAATAAATAACAAACATGACAGAGTAATTAACCCCTTATGTTCAAGAGGCAAATATTGAGGGGTAGTAACTGTTCTCGAAGCTGGTGGTGCAAGTTCTGAGGCATTAGTTGGTGGACTGAGTTCAAGAGCTGTGATGTGATATTACAGCTCTATAAAATCCTGGTTAGACTACACTTAGAATATTGTGCTCAGTTCTGGTTGCCTCATTGTAGAAAGGATGTGGAAGCTTTAGAGGGTGCACAGGAGATTTACCAGGATGCTGCCTGGACTGGAGAACATTTCTTATAAGATGGGTTGAGTGAGCTTTAGCTTTTCTCTTTGGAGCAAAGGAAGATGGTGGCTTGATAAAGGTCCTGTAGGATGATAAGGGGTGTAAATAGAATGGAGAGCCAAAGACTTTCTCCCAGGACGGACATGGCTAATACAAGGCATCATCATTTTAAGGTGAAAATAGGGGAGTACAGTGGAGATATCGGTTCTTTACACAGAACATTGAACAACCTGCTAGCTGTGGTGACAGAGACAAATACATTTGCGGCATTGGCAAAATTCTTAGATAGGCAAAATAATAAAACACAATAAATAGAAATACATAAGATAGCTAACATACAGATTGATTGTGAAGCTAAGTACAGGAATATCTGTCAATAAAGTGATTCTGACAGGAAATGATAAAGTAGTGGTGGTGGGGGGTGTGGGTGGCGGTGGGTTACTGGATGGAGCAGTTGATTAGCCTTACTCCATGGGGAAAGTAACTGTTTTTAAATCTAGTGGTCCCAGCCTGGGGGCTACGTAGCCTCCTCCCTAATGGAAGAATAGCCCATGAGCAGGGTAGATGGGATTCTTCATGACATTGTTGGTCTTTTCCCCAACATATTTCCATATATATGTGTTTGAGGGTATAGACTGCTGCCGGTGATGCACTGGGCAGTATCAACAACCCCATGTAGAGCATTCCAGTGTAGTTTTCATACCATGCAGTGGCATATCATGTTAGGGTGTTAGGGTGCTCTCTACTTCTGTAGAAAGTCTCGAGTAATAATGTGCAGCCTCATCAGAAAGTATAGACATCAGTCAGCTTTCTCAATTGAGTAGGATATACACTGGGACAAGGTGACCACTGCAGGAGTTTGAAACTTCTCACATTTTTTGCTGCTGTGCTGCCAAGGTAAAGAGAAGTGTGACTGATGCAAGTTCTCTTCAAGTCAATAACCATCTCCTTTGCAACAACACAAAATGCTGGAGGAACTCAGCAGGCCAGGTAGCATCTACGAAAAAGAGTAAACAGTCGATGTTTGGGCCAAGACCCTTCATTTGTCACGGGGGTCTTCAACGTGCAGGTCGATTGTGAAAATCAAGTTGGTGCTGGATTACAGAGGGGAGATGTCTAGAGTGCCAATGAGATAGCTTCTTAGAGCAGCCCACTACAGGATCAGCTATTCTGGATTGGGTGTTGTGCAATGAACCTGAATTGATTAAAGAGTTAAAGTAAAAAGAGCCCTTGGGGGCAAGTGACCCTAATATGATCAAATTCACTCTGAAATTTGAGAAGGAAAGCTAAGGTCAGATGTATCAATATTACAGTGGAATAATGGGAATTACAGAGGCATGAGAGAGGAGTTGGTCAGAATTGATTGGTAAAGAACACTGGCAGAGATGACAGCAGAGCAGCAATGGCTGGAATTTCTGGAAGCAATTCAGAAGGCACAGGAAATATACATTCCAAAGAGGAAGAAGTATTCTTAAGGAAAGATGACCAACTGTGGCTGACAAGAGAAGACAAAGCCAACATAAAAGCCAAAGAGAGAGCATATAATAGAGCAAATATTAGTGGGAAGTTAGCCACTTGGGAAGCTTTTATAAACCAACAAAAGGCAACAGAAATAGTCATAAAGAAGGTTAAGATGGAATACAAAAGTAAGCTAGCTAATAATATTAAAGAGGACACCAAAAGTTTCTTCAGATATATAAAGTACAAAAGAGAGGTGAGAGTGGATATTGGACTGCTGGAAAACAATGCTGGACAGGTAGTAATGGGGATGAAGAAAATAGTGGATGAACTGAATAATATATTTGCAGCAGTCTTCACTATGGAAGACACTAGCTATATGGTGAAAGTTCCAGGTGTCAGTGTGTGAAGTTACCATAACTAGACAGGATCTTGGGAAACTGAAAAGTCTGAAGGAAGATAAGTCACCTGGACCAGATGGTGTACACCCCAAGGTTCTGAAATCGGTGGCTGAAGAGACTCTGGAGGCATTAGTAATGATCTTTCAAGAATCACTAGTTCCAGAAGATAGGAAAATTGCAAATGTCACTCCACTCTTCAAGAAGGGAGAGAGGCAAAAGAAAGTAAACTACAGGTCAGTTAGTTTGACCTCAGTGGTTGGGAAGATGTTGGGAGTCAATTATTAAGGAAGAGGTCTCAGGGTACTTGGAGGCACATGATAAAATAGGTCTTAGTCAGTTGTGGTTTCCTCAAGGGAAATCTTGCCAGACCAATCTTTTGGAATTCTTTGAAAAAATAACAAGCAGGATGGACAAAGGAAAATCAGTTGATGTTCAAACACGAGGAAATCTGCAGATGCTGGAAATTCAAACAACACACACAAAATGCTGGTGGAACACAGCAGGCCAGGCAGCGTCTATCAGGAGAAGCACTGTCGACGTTTCGGGTCGAGACCCTTCGTCAGGACTCCGCCGGCTCCCAATCCCGCTCGGTACCCGGTCCGCCGGCTCCGAATCCCGCTCGGTACCCGGTCCGCCGGCTCCGAATCCCGCTCGGTACCCGGTCCGCCGGCTCCGAATCCCGCTCGGTACCCGGTCCGCCGGCTCCGAATCCCGCTCGGTACCCGGTCCGCCGGCTCCGAATCCCGCTCGGTACCCGGTCCGCCGGCTCCGAATCCCGCTCTGTACCCGGTCCGCCGGCTCCGAATCCCGCTCGGTACCCGGTCCGCCGGCTCCGAATCCCGCTCGGTACCCGGTCCGCCGGCTCCGAATCCCGCTCGGTACCCGGTCCGCCGGCTCCGAATCCCGCTCGGTACCCGGTCCGCCGGCTCCGAATCCCGCTCGGTACCCGGTCCGCCGGCTCCGAATCCCGCTCGGTACCCGGTCCGCCGGCTCCGAATCCCGCTCGGTACCCGGTCCGCCGGCTCCGAATCCCGCTCGGTACCTGGTTGCCGCCCTGTTCTGTATCCTGCTCTGCTCTGGTTGCCGCCCTGCCTCCGTATCCTGTTGATGGCCTGCTCTGCATCTGTTCTGTCCGGTTGGTCTTGTTCCCCTGCTTCTCTCGTGTGCGCTGATCCCGCTGTACCGCCTTATTCGCCTTGCCCGCGCTGTCACGCTGTCGGTTGCCTTTCCCAATTTACCGGTGTATCACGGTAGTCCTGCTGCTCACCCTGGACCCAGCTCCCTTCTGTTCCCTCGCCTCCGTCAGGGAAGCCAGGCCATCTGCTGTTGCCTAGCAGAGGAACTCTGTTCCCTTCCTACCCCTCACCTCAGATGGGTTGTGCCCAGCACTTGCCCAGGCCTCCGTGTCTCCGCCTGGGAGGTGGTCCTGCCCAGGATGCGGCCCGCCCTGAGGACCCCTACCCTTTCCTCCCCTCGTTCCGATGGGTTGTGCCCCGCACCTGCCCAGGTATCCGCGCCTTGCCCAGGCCTCTGTGCTTCTGCCTGGGAGGTGGCCCTGCCTGGGATCCACACGGCCCGCCCTGAGGACTCCAACCCTTTCCACCCATTGCTCCCTACGGGTTGTGCCCGCACCTGTCCAGGGTTCTGCGTCTTGCCCGGGCCTCCAAGTTCCTGCCTGGGAGGCGGCCCTGCCTAGGAGTTATGCGCCCACCCCAGGGGATTCTCCTGCCTCGCCCGAACTCTGGGATCCTCCTGCCTCGCCTGACCTCCGGAATCCAACCCCACCTGCATTACCCTTTGCATGCCATGGCATCCCCATCCTGTTCTACCCCTAGTACTTCAGTGTCTGCGTCCTGCACTTGGGTCCATTCCCGTTCCCGTTCCTGACAGAACGACCCCCTAGCCATGGAACCAGCAACGCAGGCACTGGAGTCTAGTTCCCGTGACCCCGGGGGTTCTCTCCAGCCTGTACATTTCCCCCACCCCCAACCCACCCGTAACATCCCTAGCCCGACAGACCTTCCTTGGTCGCCAGGAGGCTCCCTTGGCGGGGGAGTACTGTTGGGGTCTGGTCCGGAGCCCGCCTTCCGGGTCTTGCTCCGGTCCGCGGACTCCGGGCCTTGCAGCCAGCCCTCCTGTCACCCAGAGCCATTGGATCATCTTGGCTTAAGGAGGTACAACTGTCACCTATTAGGGGGCAGGTGTTTATAAGGGGCTCAGGGACTGAGCTTAGTTGGGGGGTTGCCTATTAGGGGGCAGGTGTTTATAAAGGGGCTCAGGGACTGAGCCTAGTTGGGGGGTCGTCCTGCTCCGTACCTAGTCTGCCGGCTCTGAATCCTGCTCTGTACCTGGTCCGCCAGCTCTGACGTTGCCGTTATCCTATGGGTAGGTACTGCCCCTTGCCTCTGTCGGGGATGCCAGGCGGTCTGCCGTTGCCCGGTGAAGGGACTCTGTTCCCTTCCTAACCCTCATCTCAGATGGGTTGTGCCCCGCACCTGCCCAGGTGTCTCCGCCTGGGAGGCGGTCTTGCCCAGGATGCGCCCCACCATGAGGACCCCTACCCTTTCCTCCCCTCGTTCCGATGGGTTGCGCCCCACACCTGCCCAGGTGTCAGCGCCTTGCCCAGGCCTCCTTACTTCTGCCTGGGAGGCGGCCCTGCCTGGTATCCACGTGATCCGCTCTGAGGACTCCGTCCCTTTCCACCCATTGCTCCCTATGGGTTGTGCCAGCACCTGCCCAGAGTTCCACGTCTTGCCCGGGCCTCCGTGTTCCTGCCTGGGAGGTGACCCTGCCCAGGAGTTATGCGCCTGTCCCAGGGGGCTCTCCTACCTCGCCCAAACTCTGGGATCCAGCCCCGCCTGCATTTCCCCTTGCATGCCATGGCATCCCCATCCTGTCCTACCCCTAGTACTTCAGTGCCTGTGTCCTGCACTTGGGTCCATTCCATCCCCGTTCCTGACACTAGTAGCGTTGAGGCCAATTCTTTTTACGTTACTTCTCAATTATTTGGATGATGGAATTGATGGCTTTGTTGCAAAGTTTACAGATTATATGAAGATAGGTGGAGGGCAGGTAGTTTTGAGGAAGTAGAGAGGCTACAGAAGGACTGTTTAGGAAAATGGGCCAAGAAATAGCAGATGGGATACAGTGTTGGGAATTGTATGGTCATGCATTTTGGTAGAAGAAATTAAAGGGTTGACTATTTTCTAAATGGAGAGAAAATACAGAAAACTGAGGCACCAAGGGACATGTGATTTCCTAAAGGTTAATTTATAGGTTGAGTCTATGGTGAGGAAGGCAAATGAGTTGTTAGCATTCATTCCACGAGGTCTAGAATATAAAAGCAAGGATGTGATGTTGAAACTTTACAAAGCTCTGGTGAGGCTTCACTTGGGAGTATTGTGAGCAGTTTTGGACCCCTTATCTTAGAAAGGATGTGCTAAAACTGGAGAGAGATCAAAGGAGGGTCACGAAAACGATATCAGGATTGAATGGCTCATCATATGAAGAGCATCTGATGGCTCTGTGCATGTATTCAAAAGAATTCATTAAAATGAGGAGTGACCTTATCGAAATCTAACAAATGGTGAAAGGTCTCGATAGAGTGAATGTGGAGAGGATGTTTCCTTTGGTGAGAGAGTCCAAGGCCAGAAACACAACCTCAGAATAGAGGAGTGTACTTTTAGAACAAAGATTAGAAGGAATTTCTTCAGCCAGAGTGGTGAATCTGTGCAATTCTTTGCCACAGGCAGCCATGGAGGCCAAGCATTTATGTATTTTTAAGGCAGAAATTGATAGATTCTTCATTGGTCAGGGCATGAAGAGATATGGGTAGAAGGCAGGCGATTGGGGCCAAGAGGAATACTGGATCAGCCATGATGTAATGGCAGAGCAGACTTAACAGGCCAAATGGCTTAATTCTCCTCCTATATCTTATGGTCTTAACAGGACTGGAAAGGAAGGGAAGAAGTTAGAGTAAGAGGTGGGGGGAAGGGAGGAAGAAGTACAATTTGGCAAGTGAAATCAGGAGAGAGAGAAAGGGAGGTGTGAAGTAAAGAGCTGGAAACTTGATTGATGGAAGAGGTGAAGGCTGGAGAAGGGGGATCTGACTGGAGAGGACAGAAAACCATGAAAGAAAGGGAAGGGGGAAGGAGCACCACCAGAGGGAAGTGATGGACAGATAAGGAGGCAAGATGGGACAGAGAAATAGAAATGGGGAATGGGGAAGAACGGGGGGAACAACTACCGGACGTTCAAGAAATCAATGTTCATGCCATCAAGTTGGAGGCTACCCAAATGGAATACAAGGTGTTGCTCCTCTAACCTGAGTGTGGCCTCATGGTGGAAATAGAGGAGGCCATGGACTGACATGTTGGAATGGGAATGGGCAGCCACTGGGACACACCAATTTTTGTGGCAGACGGAGCAACAGTGCTCGACAAAGCGTACTCTCCCGATCTATGTCGGGTTTCACTGATACACAGAAGGACGCACCGTTACCTGTCACCGTGTACTTCTTCCTTCCTTCCCCCACCACCATATTCTGATTTCTCCCCTTCCTTTCCAGCCTTGATGAAGCGTCTTGAACTGAAATGTCAACAATTACTCATTTCTATTTATGCTGCCTGGTCTCCTGAGCTCCTAAAGCATTGTGAGTGTGTCGCTTTGGATTTTCAGCATTTGCAGATTTTCTTGTGTTTATGAACCATCTCCTTTGTTTTGTTGGCATTGAGGAAGAGGTTATCAGCCTGGTACCAGGCCACATCATCTCTGTAGGCCATGTCATCATTGTTGGCAATCAACCTTTCTACTGCCATGGCATCAGCGAAGTTGACAATGTCACTTGACATATCTGTTCTATAATAGGTGACCCAATCAGTACATTGTACTCCAAGTGCGGCCCCAGCTGATCTTATGCAACTGCAACATATTGTTCCAACTCCTCTGCTCAATGCCCTGACTGATGAGGGCCAGTGCAGATGTGTTTTTCACAACCCAGTCAACCTGTGATTCCACTTTCAATGGACTATGCACTTTTATCCCAACCTCCCTTAGTTGCACACCCTAGTGCCCTAACATTCACAGTACAAGTACTTTGTTGATTTGACTTTCCAAAAAGCATTAACTGACACTTCCTTAATTGAAATCCATTTGCCACTCCTGATCAAAATTCCCTTGTGAAATTTCTTCACTATCAACATTTGCAAATTT
Organism: Hemitrygon akajei; assembly: GCF_048418815.1. Lineage (NCBI taxonomy): Eukaryota > Metazoa > Chordata > Chondrichthyes > Myliobatiformes > Dasyatidae > Hemitrygon > Hemitrygon akajei. The sequence goes on from NC_133127.1 coordinate 104,840,287, forward strand.
GCTGATCAAGCTTTGTGAATTCACATCCAAACAAAATAAAGACTAACAAGTGTCCCAAATACAGTGTTGGGACACTTTGTCTATCCAAATACTAGGAGATCCTATCCCTCAGAGCTCCCTCCAGCAACTTCCCCACTATTGACGTCAGACTGATATCAGATGTCAAAAGGTTAGCCACCTTCCACTCTTCAGGAACTTCATCAGTTGCTAACGATGAAACAGATATCCCTGTAAGGGCCTCCAGTTTCTTCTCTACTTTCATCCATGTTAACGTGCTGTAAGATTGCACATACCTCCTCCTGCTCCCTGGTATCCATTAGCAACTTTCTTTATTATCCACAACTCAATTATGTTTTCTGTCAAAAGCCCATTTACATTTGCATGCAAATTATTTATGAAAATATGAATATAACTTTATGTATATGATAGAGCTTCCGGCACAGATACCTGCATAACACCACTGATCACAGACTTCCAGTTAGAATTACAACCTTCTAACCATGACCTTCCAATCTATATAACCAATAACATTTTTGAATCCAATTTACTAAGTTACTGTGGATCCCATGCATATTATGTCTACCACAAAGTCAGTCATACACCTTACAGAGATCCACATACACAGCATTAACTACCCTCTGCTCAATAACCTCAAAAAGCTCAATCAAGTTTGTAAGTGGTGATCTGCCTTGAACATTCTGACTTTCCATGATAAAGCCATGCTTCTCCAACCACGGCCAAGCCCAACAAATCCTGTCCACTAGCTTCCCTACCATTTATGACAGGCTCACCATGGAGTCATAGAGTCAGAGAGCAGAGCACAGAAAATGGTCTTATGGTCTTTCGGCCCATTGAGTCCATGCTGAAACCACTTAGACTGCCTATTCAAACTTTTCTTAAACATTGAAATTGAGCTCGCATGCACCACTTGTGCTTTTCTCTGTGCATTAGGTGTTGGTCTTGTTTTGATTGAGTTCTTTCAGGTTTCTTGCTTTGCGGCTGCCTGTGGGCAGGCGGGTCTCAAGGTGTGTGATTTACATTCTTTGAAAATAAATGTACTTCAAAATAGAGACCAAACATTAAAAATCTGCAGATGCTGGAAATCCAAAGCAACAGACACAAAATGCTGAAGGAACTCAGCAGGCCAGGCGGCATCTATGGAAATGAGTCGATGTTTTGTGCCCCGACTCTTCAACAGGAAATAGAGCGATTGCTCGCTTCCTGTTTCCTGATTACCACCCGCTGATTCCGTAGACCACCCCTCTGCGACATGCCCCTTTCTGCAGCTGTGGTATCATTCCTAATTCGCAAGCGTATCCTAGGATATCGTAGGAAACTAGGGAAGAGATCCCTGGTGGCCTGGGAGAGACAATTGAATCGTCTTTAGCCACAGTTGAGGTCTCAAAAGAGCAAGTATAGCTAATATTGTGCTTTAATTTAAGAAGGGCTGGGAGAAAAGCCAAGGAACTACTAGCCAGTGAGCCCAAATGTCAGCGATGGGAAAGCTACTTGAGAGGATTCTGAGTAATAGGATTTATCAACATCTGAAAAGACAAATCAGAATCACAATCAGAATCAGGTTTATTATCACCGGCATGTGATGTGAAATTTGTTAACTTAGCAGCAGCAGTTCAATGCAATACATAATCCAGCAGAGAGAGAAGGAAAAAAAACATAATAATAAAAATAAACAAGTAAATCGATTACATATATTGAATAGATTTTAAAAATGTGCAAAAACAGAAATACTGTATATTAAAAAACAGTGAGGTAGAGTCCAAAGCTTCAATATGCACTTAGGAATCGGATGGCAGAGGGGTAGAAGCTGTTCCTGAATCGCTGAGTGTGTGCCTTCAGGCTTCTGTACTTCCTACCTGATGGTAACAGTGAGAAAAGGGCATTCCCTGGGTGCTGGAGGTCCTTAATAATCGACGCTGCCTTTCTGAGACACCACTCCCTGAAGATGTCCTGTGTACTTTGTAGGCTAGTACCCAAGATGGAGCTGACTAGATTTACAACTTTCTGCAGCTTCTTTCAGTCCTGTGCAGTAGCCCCTCCATTCCAGACAGTGATGCAGCTTGTCAGAATGCTCTCCATGATACAATTATAGAAGTTTTTGAGTGTATTTGTTGACATATCAAATCTTTTCAAATTCCTAATAAAGTATAGCCGCTGTCTTGCTTTCTTTATAACTACTTCGATATGTTGGGACCAGGTTAGATCCTCAGAGATTTTGACACCCAGGAACTTGAAGCTTCTCACTCTCTCCACTTCTGATCCCTCTAATAGGATTGGTGTGTGTTCCTTCATCTTACCCTTCCTGAAGTTCACAATCAGCTCTTTCGTCTTACTGATGTTCAGATGGTCAGCATGGCCCATCCTTGTGGAAAATTATGCTTACAGATTTGATTGAATTTTTTTTTGAGGTTGTCAAGAGTAGAATGTTTGTTGTTGTCTTCATAGACTTTAGCAAGACCTTTACAAGGGCCCACGTATACTGTTAGCTTTGCGACTAAACCACGAGGCATCCAGGTTCAGCTAACTAATAGGATACAAAATTGGTTTGTTGGAAGGAGACTGAGCATGTTAAAGAAGGATTGTTATTTAGACTGGAGGTCTGTGACCAATGGTATGCCTCAGGGATCAGTGCTGAGTCCACTGTGTGTCGTGTTTTAACAAATTGGTTGTCAATGTTATTAATGCGGTTATTAAGTTCGTGGCTGACACCAAAATTGATAGCATAGTGGAGAGTAAAGGTGGTTATCCAAGTTTATAACAGGATTTAGATAAACTGGGAAAGTAGGTCAAGCAATTTTACTCACACAAGTGTGAAAGTGTGGCATTTTGGCAAGATAAACAGGACTTAGACAGTAAATACTAGAGCCCTGAAGACTTTGGTAGACAAAAGGGACCAAGAATACAGGCACACTGTTCCTTGAAAGTGGCAACACAGATGGACTGCATTGAAGGAGGTGAATGGCATACCTGCCTTAATTGATCAAGGTATTGATAAGATGGGAAATGACTGCAAGAGTTGAAACACTGATGCAATTGTACAGATTGTTGGTGAAGATGTTACTGGGCTCAAAGAACCACAGAACTGTATTCAGACTGAAATGTTTGAGTTGTAAGGAGGGACTAGGGCTTCTCTCCCCCGAGAACATTAGTATGAAGGGTTACCTCATAAGGGTGAACTCTGACACAATGTGGGAGGAGTCACAGATTTACACATCACTCAGGTTCTGCATTTACACTATGGATGTATTGGGAAGCTTCTTTAGAAGATAATAAAAGATGGGAAAGAGAAGCACTTGTAGAACAAATAGAGACACTGCAACAGTTAAACGATCTTTTCAAGGACATTTAAGACAGAAACTGCCATCGTCATCTGAAAGACTTGCTCTTGCATGTATTACCCTAAGCCAGAGACTCTTGCAAATTTCCTCAGATGCATGGTGGAGAGCTTTCTGAGTGGGTGGAACTAAAATGGCACCTGACAGCGACTCGTTTAAGCTCATCTGCGGAAACAGCTTAATTTCTACCTTTAATGGTTCTCTTTTTCCTTTTCAAGGTGGATGTGCTTCCGTTGAAGACCCTGACCTAGAGCAACACAAACTTTGGTTCTGGGGCTCATCGTCTGGCTAATTTTTAATATCCCAAGGATGCGGCCTGGAAGATGAGCACATCTTCAAGTTTCCGAGGTGTTGTGGCCCTGGGAATCAGACGACTCTATACTGGTGCAGCCAACTGAAGCCTCTTGAGAAAAAACTTAACATCAGGAACAGCAGATCAAGTGCCAGGGGCTCTGTACTCAGTGAATCGCATGCTCTCTCCCTTTCTCTCACTCTCGTTGGTGGGGGAGAGTTTGCCGTCGATTCTCGGGTTGGAGAGCTCGGGGCGGGGGGGGTGTTCTGACGTGGCAGACTTTAACACCACAAATCAGCAAGTTTCTTGCCTTTATTGGTCTCCCCTCTTGCTGTGAAAGGGGGACACCTTCTGAAAGGGGTAGAGAGACTGTGGTATGTAGAATTGTCAGGTGAACAATTAGTTTTTGTTGCACTGCAGATGCTTGGTGGGTGGAGGGTGCTGATGCTTTTTTTTTGCTGAAGTGATGGGGAGGGTCATTGAAGCTGCTGTGTATGGGAGCGGGGATGGGGGGGCTTTGGGGTTCTAGTATTTTAACTGCCACTCATTCTTTGGGGCACCCTTTGGTTTTCATGGATGTCTGCGAAGAACACGAATTTCAGGATGTATAATATATACATTCTCTGATATTAAAAGGAACCATTGAGTTAGTTGCATCACAGCCTGGTATGGAGCCTCCAATGCACAGGATTGCAAGAAGCTGCAGACGATTGTAGACTCAGCCAGATCCATCATGGGCACAACTTGGCCCGCCACCGGGCACATCTTCAATGCACCATCGGGCATATTGGAAGAAAGTATCATCGTTAAAGACCCTTCACCATCAAATTTCTGAGCAGTCCCTGAACCCATGAATGGTATCATGTTACTTGCATTACATGCTGCCCTCCTTATCCATGAATTCTGCATGCGCGAAGTCAACCAACTGTGAATCGCGTAAACCCGGCAGTGCTCTTCCAGCACTTGTTGTTTGAGCATGTACAGACTTTTTTTCCTGTCATTATTCCCTAAACTATGCAGTATAACAACTATTTTACATAGCATTTACATTGTATTAGGTATTATAAGTAATCTAGAGAATATTTAAAGTGTACGGGAGTATGTGCGTGGGTTAGAATCATAGAACACTACAGCACAGTACAGGCCTTTGAGTCCTCCATGTTGTGCCGACCCATATAATCCTTAAAGTACTGAACCCACACTACCCCATAACCCCCCGTTTTTCTTTCATCCATGTGCCTGTCCAAGAGGCTCTTAAATGCCTCTAATGTTTTAGCCTCCACCACCATCCCTGGCAAGTCATTCCAGGCACTCACAACCCTCTGTGTTTATAAAAAAAAACTTACCCCTTATGTCTCCCCTAAACTTCACTCCCTTAATTTTGTACATATGCCCTCTGGTGTTTTCTATTGGTGCCCTGGGAAACAGGTACTGACTATCCACCCTATCTATGCCTCTCATAATCTTGTAGACCTCTATCAGTCCCCTCTCATTCTTCTACACTCCAAAGAGAAAAGTCCCAGCTCTGCTAACCTTGCTTCATATGACTTGTTCTCCAAACCAGGCAACATCCTGGTAAATCTCCTCTGCACCCTCTCCATAGCTTCCACATCCTTCCTATAATGAGTTGACTAGAACTGAACACAATACTCTACAAATCTCTGGTGAGACCGCACTTAGAGTTGCAACATGACCTCTCTACTCTTGAACTCAATCTCCCTGTTAATGAAGCCTAGCATCCCATAGGCCTTCTTAACTACCCTATCAACCTGCGCAGTGACCTTGAGGGATGTATGGATTTGAACCCCAAGGTCCCTTTGTTCAACCACATTCTTAGGTAACTGACCATGAATCCTGTACTCAGTCTTCTGGTTTGTCCTTCCAAAATGCATCACCTCACACTTGTCCAGATTGAACTCCATCTGCCATTTTTCTGCCCAACTCTCAGCCTGTCTATATCCTCTTGTAACCTTCGACAACCTACAGCTCCATCCACAACTCCTCCAATCTTCATGTCATCCGCAAACTTACCCATCCTTCCACCTCTACATCCAGGTCATTTATAAAAATCACAAATAGCAGGGGTCCCAGGACAAATCCCTGCAGCACTCCACTAGCCACCGACTTCAGGCAGAAAACTTTCCTTCCACAACTACCCTCTGCTTTCTTCCTTTAAGCCATTTTTTTATCCAAACAGCCAAGGTTCCACTTACCCCATGCACCATGACTTTCTGGATGAGTTTCTCATGAGGGACCTCGTCAAATGCTTTGCTAAAGTCCATGTAGACGACATCCACTGCCCTACCCTCATCAATTTCTTTTGTTACCTCTTCAAAAAAACTCAATCAGGCTCATGAGGCACGATTTTCCCTTCACAAAGTCATGTTGCCTATCCATGAGTAGATTCTTTGAGTAGACTCCATGAGTAGACTTATTGTGTTATTGTAGATCAGGATCGAAAAATTTTGGAAGTTCTCTTACTAAGTAAGTCGGAACAGGTACATCCAGTATTATTTAGCGTCAGTTAGTCAAACGTTTGTCTTAGTATATAGATTATATTTTACCTTTCTATGCATATAAAACACTTAAGAACGTATGTTTCAGCACCGGGCTCGGGAACGGAAGTTTACGAGTTCAATCCAGTGACAGATCCCTCCCTAGTGTGCTCTCCACCGTGCCGGGTTGATGTGGAGGATCAAAAACCCAAACCCCCAAAACCCAATAATTAAACCACTGTGTTGCTTAGTAATAATTGTAGCTTTCAGCGGGACACAGCCTTTCTCATTTTATCCTTTAAAATTGTTCCAATTGTTGACCGACGTAGCCTAACGCTTTTCCAATGACCAATGGTGTTTCACCTCTTTCCGATTGCTTTATTATTTCCACTTTATTTTCAATCGTGATCATGATTATCTTCGTGAACAGAAACACCGCGGATTCAGATATCTGCCACCCGGTCCTAATGTCCACTGCACTGAGACAGGTTAAATAAGGTCTGGGGTTCCGCTGGGTCCTAAGATCCACCGCATTGAGATAGGTTGAATAAGGGACTTGAGCATCTGCGAATTTTGGTATCCGTGAGGGGTCCCGAAACCAATCCCTCATGGATTAGCAGGGCCGACTGTATTTATTTTTGAAACTTAATTTTTATGTCTTGCACTGTAATGTTGGTGTAAATCAACAACTTTAACAACATACATCAGTGATAATAAACCTGATTCTGTTTATTGGAGCCTAAGCTTGTATCTATAGTTGTCAGAGAAGCAACATCTACACGTTTGAACAAGAGAGTCCTCATTAAGATATAGAACGTCCATCCTCAAATTCAATCTCAGACATATACCAGAACTGCTCTCATGAGTGCAAGTATGTGCTTTCATTCACATTCAACATCCAAGCCTCAAATCAATTCTGACCACTACCATTTCACTAACTGCTCCCCAAAGTGCATTTAAAAACTTATATAATAATTTTTCCTTTTAAGACCAGATCAGATGACAGTTGGAAGCTACAGGTACCTCCTGGATCTAATGAAGTGGCCACTGAGTGTACTTCTGTGGTCTTCTGCTGCTGTAGTCCATCCGCGTTCTGCATTCAGAGATGCAGAGAAACTGTTGTAATGCGTTCCTGTCAGCTTGAACCAATCTGGCTATTCTCCTCTGACCTCTCCCATTAACAAGGCGTTCTCACTCACTGGATGGCTTTTACTTTTGGACCATGTTCTGTGAACTCTAGAGACTCTTTTGCATGAAAATCCCAGGAGATCAGCAGTTTCTATGACACTCAAACCACCCTGTCTGACACCAACATTCACTTCATGGTCAAAGTCACTTACTCATTCTGACATTTGGTCTGAACAACAATTGAACCTCTTGACCATGTCTGCATGTTTTTATGCATTGAGTTGCTACCATCTGATTGGCTGATTAGATATCTGAATTAACAAGCAGGTGTACAGGTGTGCCTGATAAAGTGGCCACTGGGTGTATATAACTTGGATAAGACTGTGCGTCCCAATTCGTATGTCATCACATGACAAAATTTGAACATGTAAAATGTTGTTGAATAATACAGCTGGACACGGATCAGCTGGAGAGTTTGGCAGAGAAGAACCAGATAGCAGTTAAATCAGACAACTGTGAAGTAATGTACTTTAGGAAGAGTAATTTGGGTAGAACATTTAAAGATGCCTAGGAAGCTTAGGAGCACTGATATACAACAGAGGCAAGTCCATGGTTCCCTGAAAGTAGAGATAAAGGTAGATAGTTTATTGAAGGTATTTGTTGTACTTGTCTTCAAAGGCAACAGGTGAGGTCCCAGAAGGACTGAATAGCCAATACTGACCCTTTGTTTAAGGGCAAAAGGGATAATCTAACAAATTATGTGCAAGTGAACTGTACATCAGAAATAGAAAAATTATTGAAGATACATATGGTTAGCTGTTAGTTATATTTAGAAAAGCACAGAGTTTAGGGATAGTGAACATGGTTTCGAATGGTGCAGTCATTTCTTACTAACTCCATTGAGATTTTTGAGAGGTCACAAAGATGATTGAGTTAGAGCAGTGGATGTGACCTCCATGAATTGTATCCACCTTGACCACTTCATTCTGCACTGCCACTACCCTCTGTGTGAAAAACATGACCCTTGGGTTCCCCAAAATCTTTCCACTCTCATCTTAAACCTGAGCCATCTAGATTTAGACTCCCTTAGCTGGGAAAAACACTGACCATATACGAGGGTGTCTAACCAATTTTTTCCTTGTACCACAAGACAATGCTGGTAACATCCTTGTGAATCTTTACTGTGCCGTTGACAACCTAGTGCCAGCTAAGGAACACAGGGATATTAGGGTCACAGGGTCAGAGAATGTCAAATCTTTGGGGGTGGAGTAAAGAAATTGCATGGATAAAAAAAAATATAGGAATCATACACAGGCCTCCAAATAGCAGCCATGATGTGGGATTGAGACTGCAAAGGAGGCTAGAAAAGGCATGTAATAAGGGTAATGTCACAATCGTAAAGGGGGATTCAAAGGGATTGGGAAAATCAAGTTGGTATAGAATCGCAAGAGAGGGAATTTGTTGAATGCCTACGAGATAATTTTTTTTTTAAGAGAGGCTTGTGCTTGAGCCTACTTGGGGAAAGGCTATCTTAGACTGGGTGTTGTATAATAACCCAGTTCTTATGAGGGAGCTTAATGTAAAGGAACCCTGAGGAGTCAGTGATCATAATATGATTGAATTCATACTGCAATTTGAGAGGGAGTCAATATCACAATGGAATATGAGAGAGGAGCTTACCCAGGTGAATTGGAGGAGGATAATGGTGGGGATGACGGCAGAGTAGAGATGGCTGAGGTTTCTGGAAATAGTTCACAAGGCACAGGCACAAGTCCCACAGAGGAAGAAGTTCTCAAATGGCAGGGGTAGACAACCTTGGCTGACAAAGTTAGTTAAGGACTACATAAAAGCCAAGGAAAGGGCATATAAGGTAGCAAAAGTGAGTGGGAAGTTGGATGATTGGGAAGCTTTAAAAATCCAACAAAGGCAACTAAAAAAAAAACGATAAGGTGAAATATGAGGGCAAACTAGCCAATAATATAAGGCAGGATACTAAAAGTTTTTTCAATTATTTAAAGAGTAAAAGGGAAGTGAGAGTTGGTATTGGACCACTGGAAAATGATGCTGGTGGGGTAGTAATGGAGGACAAAGAAATGGCAGATGAACTTAATGAGTACTTTGCATCTGTCTTCACTGTGGAAGACTCTAGCAGAGGTCCATGAGTGTCAGGGAGCAGGGGTGAGTGCCATTGCTATTACAAAGGAAAAAGTGCTAGGCAACTGAAAGGTCTTAAGGTGGATAAGTCACCTGGACCAGATGGACTACATCCCAGAGTTCTGAGAGAGGTTGCTGAAGAGATAAGGGATGCATTATTGGTCATGATCTTTCAAGAATCACTTGATTCTGGCATGGTCCCAAAGGACTGGAAGATTGCAAATGTCACTCTTTAAGAAGGGAGGAAGGCAAAAGAAAGGAAATTATAGGCCAGTTAGCCTAACCTCAGTGGTTGGGAAAGAGTTGGAGTCTATTATTAACAATGAGGTTTCAAGGTACTTGAAGACTAATGATAAAATAGTCAAAGTCAGCATGGTTTCTGTAAAGGGAAATCTTGCCTGACAACTCCGTTAGAGTTCTTCGAGGAAGTAACGAAAGAGAGGCAGTGGATATCATTTACTTGGATTTTCAGAAGGTGTTTGATAAGGTGCCACACATAAGGCTGCTTAACAATATAAAATCCTGTGGTGTTTCAGGAAAGATACTGGCATGGATAGAGGAATGGCTGACAGGCAGGAGGCAGTCAGTGGGAATAAAGGGGGTTTTCTGGTTGGCTGCTAGTAACTAGTGGTGTTCCTCAGGGGTCAGTATTGGGACCACTACTTTTGACATTGTGTGGCACGTGGCCAAGTGGTTAAGGCATTGGACTAGCGATCTGAAGGTCGTGAGTTTGAGCCCCAGCTGAGGCAGCGTGTTCTGTCCTTGAGCAAGGCACTTAACCACACATTGCTCCAGTCCATCCAGCTGAAAATGGGTACCGGCAAAATGCTGGGGGTTAACCTTGCAATAGACTGGTGTCATATCCGGGGAGTGGGGGGGGCGGCGTCTCAACCTCTCAGTCACTTCACGCCACGGAAACTGGCATAAACACCGGCCTAATGAGCCTATAAGGCTCGGGACAGACTTTAACTTTTGACATTGTTTGTCAATAATTTGGATAATGGAATTGATGGTTTTGTGGCACAAAGTTTGTGGATGAGACAAGGATAGGTGGAGGGGTAGGTAGTGCTGAGGAAGCAATGCAACTGCAGCAGGACAGACAAATTGGAAGAATGGGCTAAAAAGTGGCAGATGGAATAGAGTGTTGGGAAATGTATAATGCATTTTGGTAAAAGGAACAATAGTGCAGACTATTATCTAAGTGGGGAGAAGGTTCAAACATCAGTGGTGCAGAGGGACTTAGGAGTCCTCATGCAAGACTCCCAGAAGGTTAACTTACAGGTTGAGTCTGTGGTAAAGGAGGCAAATTCAATGTTGGCATTTACTTCAAGGGAATAGAATATAAAAGCAAGGAGGTAATGCTGAGCCTTTATAAAACACTAGTCAGGCCACACTTTTGGGCCCCATATCTCAGAAAGTATGTGCCAAAGGGTTTCAACCCAAAACATCGACTGTGCTTTTTTTCCATAGATGCTGCCTGGCCTGCTGACTTCCTCCAGCATTTTGTGAGTATTGCTCGGATTTCTAGCATCTGCAGATTTTCTCATTTGTGGACAGAAAGGATGTGTTGTCATTGAAGAGAATCCAGAGGAGGTTCACAAGAATGATTCTGGGGATGAAGGGGTTAACATCTGAGAAAAGTTCGGCAGCTTTGGGCCTGTACTCTCTACAATTTAGAAGAATTTGAGGGGATCTCATTGAAACCTACTGAATTTTGAAAGGATGGGTGGATTATCCAAAACTAGAGTCCAGCCTCAAAACTGAGGGATGACCCTTTAGATCAGAGGTAAGGAGGAATTTCTTTTAGCCAGAAAGTAGTGAATCTGTGGAATTCTCTGCCACAGACTGCAGTAGAGGCCAAGTCCATGAGTATATTTAAGGCGGAAGTCAAAGGCGTCAAAGGATATGGTGAGAAGGCAGGTGTATGGAGTTGAGTGGGATTAAGGATCAGCCATGAAGGAATGGTGGAGCAGACTCGATGGGCTGAATGGCCTAATTCTGCTCTGATGTCTTATGATCATAGTATGGTGATGAGAACTGTAAACAATATTGCAGGTACTGTTTCATGCAGCTATAACATGACATTCCAACTCAAACTCAATGCCCCATCCATTGAAGGAAGCTTGCCAATACACCTTCACCACCTTGTCTACCTGCATCACTATGTTCAAGGAAATATGGCCCTCAGGTCTGTTTTACTACACATCCCAGAGGCTGTCACACACTGTGCATGTCCTGCACCAATTTAACTTCATAAAATGTAACACTTCACATTTGTCAGAGTATAATTGAAGCTACCATTCCTTGGTGCACTTCCCCAATTAATCTGGTATAACTTCAGATAACCTTTCTGACTGTCCACCACACCAAGATCTTTGGGGTCATGTGGAAACTTAGTAATTATGCTACTTAATTTGTATACAATTCATTAATATCAATGACTCAGCAACAATCCCTATAGCATAAACTGATCAAAGGCCTCCAATCTGAGTAAAACCTCTACAAGACCACCATGCCTTCTTCCACCAGCCAATTTTGTTTCCAATTGGCTAGTTCATTATCATGTAATCTAATCTTTCAGACTAGCCACATGAAAGCCGATCAAAAGCCTTGCTAAAGTTCACGTAGGCAGCATCTGCCACACTGCACTCATCATCGTCAAGTCACTACTTCAATCAAATCTGTGAGAAAAATATTTATTACTTTCTTCCCTTCTCTTCACTTTGTTCCACAGTTTGAGCAGTTGGAAACCAGGCAGGAGAGTGGATTGCTCCTCATGTGGGATGTGGGAAGTCACTGACAGAAATAAGCAGGAAGGCAATTCAGAACTGTTGTGCTCACGCAGTTTCAAGCATTCAGGCTTGAAGGTACCAAAAAAAATGACTGGACGTGAAAATGGAAAGATTTCATTACTCAACAAGTTAGGAATTATAAAGAATTTGAAGGTATCAGCAATCACCTTGAATGTTAAATGAAAATAAAGATTTGGCAGATATCATCAACAGCATTGTATGAAGGCAGTGCATTAGCTGCACTAGGTGTCTGCACTGATTTTGTTCATTTACAGTCAAAGAAACACAGCAGATTAATTCCTGCATGATGACTACTTGGAATTCATAGTTTTATAGTAATGTAGAGGTATTGCAGTGATCTGATTTGTTGTGTATTTCATTTAAATACCGTAGATTCCGGATTTTAAGCCGCTACTTTTTTCCCACATTTTGAACAGCTTTGAACTCTGCGGCCTTTAATACGGTGCGGCTAATGCATGGTTTTTTTTCATGCCGCCAAAAACATTTTGCCTCGTAACAGTAGACCAATAAAATTGATGAGTAGTTCACAGAGGTCCAATGAAATTGTACGATAAATCAAGCGCACTTTCACAATTAAATTATTGTAAATCAGTCATTTGTACTCACCCTCATCAACATGGAAAACACTCGAAGAAAAGCATTGTGCTGCCTTTATGGCAGTTATTTAGTTTATAATATTTTCGCTTAGTAATTCATTTTCTAGTTAAAGTTAGAAGAGTTTTAACTATATTTGTTTTCTGTACTACATCGCGGGATGCTATGACGTCACACCCGGTTTCGCCGCGTCTTGTGGGAAAATGCCGGTTTGCGATAAACGGGAAGGCGGGGGCGAGCGGCGGAGCCAAAACGCTGCTTTTAAGTTAAAGGCGATCAATAACTTTTCCTGGTAGGCTGCAGTATATATATTTTTTACCAGTCGTTAGGAGATATTGGAATGTTGTTCAGTAAAAAAGTATACGCAACGTATATTTAAAAGTAGCCGCGTTACAGGCACGGTTCGAAAAAAAGCATTTGCAATATGTATTTGTTTATGTTACCATATGGATTTAATTAAAAGTTAAAAAATCCTCACGTGTAATATCTTTCTGTGTAAATATCTCATATTACAACGTGGGACACCTGCGGCCGAAAATCCGGTGCAGCCTAAAATCCGGTGCAGCCTGTACAAGTAAAAAATTGATTTTCTTTCTAAAATTAGAGCCAGCGGCTTTTAATCAGGTGCGCTCTGTAGTCCGGAATCTACGGTACATAAATTGTTGCTCAGTAAAACAGTAATTTGTCCTTTTTATACCTTTTCACTACTTAACTATTTCCATGAAACTTTGGCTAATTGTGGCAGCCATTTAATTGAGCCAAAGCATACTGGTCCCAATTAACTGGAATCAACTGCATTTACTCATTTAATTATATATATTATATACTATATTCATATATTCTTATTGTACTGTAACTTATAATATTTTTATGTATTGCACTGTACTGCTGAGACAAAATAACAAATATGGTAACACATGTCAGTGATTCTGATTCTTGCTGGGATCACTCAGCAGGTTTCAATGCATCTGTAGAAAGACAAACGACATTCACATTACACTTTTGTATATTCTTCAGCATCTCAGCCCTAAACTGTTCTTTTCCCTCCATCGATGCTGCTGATCCCCTGAGCTCTTCCAGCATTTGTATGTTGCTTAAGACCATAAGACCACAAGATATAGGCGCAGAATTAGGCCATTTGGCCCATGAAGTCTGCTCTGCCATTTCATCATGACTGATCCATTTTCTTCTCAACCCCAATCTTCTGCTGTCTTAAATATGCTTAAATATACCTCATAACTCAACCAATTCAATAGATTTCAACAGGTATACTTAATGTCAGAAAAATGTAAACAATACGTATACATCCTGAAATTCCTTTTCTTTGCAAACATTCATAAAAACAGGGAGCTTCCTAAAGAATGATTGACAGATTCCACAGATTCATCACGCTAGCTAAAGAAATTCCTTCTAATCTTCGAAATGGACATCCCTCTATTCGAGGCTGTTCCCTCGGTTCTAGACTCGTCCACCATACGAAACATCCTCTTAATTTTATCATGACCTTTCAACATTCAATAGGTTTCAATGAAATCCCCCCTCATTCTTCTGAATTCCTGAGAGTAGAAGCGCAGAGCCATCAAATGCTCCTCATGGGAGGTGTCAGAGGATTGGAGGATAGCTGAAGTTGTTCCGCTGTTTAAAAAAAGCTCTAAGCATAAACCAGGAAATTATAGGCCAGTGAGTATGGCATCAGTGATGGGAAAGTTATTGGAGGGTACTCTAAGGGACTGGATGTATAAGTACTTAGACACAGTCCGATTAAGGATAGTCAGCATGGCTTTGTGTGCAGTAGGTCATGTTTAACCAATCTGATAATAGTTTTTCAAGGAAGTTACCAGAAAAGTGGATGAAGGCAGTTGATGGTGTCTAGACAGACTTTAGTAAACCATTTGACAACGTCCCACATGGGAGGCAGGTCAAGAAGGTTTAGTCACTCTGAATTCAAGATGGAGTAGCAAATTGGATTTGATATTGGCTCTATGGGAGTAGATGGTTGCCTCTTTGACTGGAGGCCCATGACTAGTTGTGTGTCACAGGGATCAGTGCTGGATACTTTGTTGTTGCATCTATATCAATGATCCAGCTGATAATGTGGTTAACCTGATCAGGAAACTTGCAGATGACACCAAGATTGGGGGTATAAAGGACAGCGAGGAAGGTTATCACAGCTTGCAGAGGGATCTGCATCAGCTGGAAAAATGGGCTGAAAAATTGCAGATGGAATTTAATGTAGATAAGTGCAAGGTTTTGCACTTTGGTAGGACTAACCTGGATAGGTCTTACACAGTGAATGGTAGGGCACCAATGAGTGTGGTAGAACAAAGGGATTTGGGAATACAAGTTCATAATTGATTGAAAGTGGTGGCCCAGGTATATAGGGTTGTAAAGAAAGCTTTTGGCACATTGGCCTTCATAAATCAAAGTATTAAATACAGGTGTTGAGATATTATGTTGAAGTTGTATAAGACATTGGTAAGGCCTATTTTGGAGTATTGTGTGCAGTTTTGGTCACCCACCTACAAGAAAGATATAAACAAGTTTGAAAGAATACAGAGAAACTCACAAGGATGTTGCCTGGTCTGGAGGACCCGAGTTATATGATGATTAAAATGAGATTTCATACAGGTGTACAAATTATGTGGGGTATGGATAGGCTTTTTCCACTGAGGTTGGGTGGGCATCTGCTTTCCTCACCACTGACTCAATCTGCAAATTAAACTTAAGGGAATTGTGCACAAGGACTTCCAAGTCGATTTGTACCTCAGATTTTTGAATTTACTCTGTATTTAGAAAATAATGTCAAAGTTCATGACTATACACTTCCCAACACCATACATTTTCCTAATCTGTCCAAGTCCTTCTGTAACCTCCCTACTTCTTCAAAACTACCTGCCCCTCCACCTATCTTCATATCGTCTGCAAACATGGCCACAAAGCCATTAATTCCACCTTCAAAATTATTGATATATAACGTAAAAAGAAGTGGTCCCAACACAGGCCCCGATAGAACACCACCAGTCACCAATCTGGTATCTTTCTAATAATACCATGAGCTATTAAACTGTTAAGCAGCCTCACGTGTGGCACCTTGTCAAAGGTCTTCAGAAAATCCAAGTAAACAGCATCCACTGATTCTCTTCTCTCTCTCCTGTTTGTTATTTCTTCAAAGAATTCCAACAGAATTGTCAGCCAAGATTTTCCCTTGAGAAAACTATGCTGACTAATGCCTATTTTAACGCATGCCTCTAAGTACCCCGAAACTACATCCTTAATAATCGACTCCCACATCCTCCCAACACTGAGATCAGACGAACCATCCTTCAGTTTCCTTTCTTCTGCCTCGCTCCCTTCTTGGAATGACATTTGCAATTTTTCAGTCCTCTGGAACCATTCCAGAATCTAATGATTCTTGCAAGATCATTATTAATGCCTCCACGATCTCTTCAGCTATCTCTTTCCGAACCCTAGGGTGTAGACCATCTAGTCCAGGTGACTCTTCTACCTTCAGACTTTTCATTTTGTAAGTGGTTTATGTTGTGGCACATACCGGCTAGCATAATCACAGAAAAGAAACTAATGCTGGCAGCTCCGAGACCCTGTAATACATCGTTGGGATTGATAACACTGATAAACCTTGCAAATGATTTCAATTCAGACATGATGTTAACAAATATCAATAATGTTACACATTATTTATTCATTTTCTTACTTGCTTCCTTGCTCATTTTGACACACAGCACAGAATCAAGCCCTTCTGGCTCAACACACCAGAACAGAAACATGACCAAATAACCTTTCTAACCTGTAAACTGTTGCAAGATGCGAGGAAACCCATGAGGTCACATGAAGAATGTACAAACTCCTGACAGACATCAGAGGAATTGAACCCTGGTCACCGGCACCCTAATAATGCTACGCAAACCATTCTAGTGACATATTAATTTCACGGAAATGTAATGAAGCAATTTCTACAAGGAATACCGGAGGCAATTAGGGAGCTTATGGCAAAGGAACCCTTAAGACAGTGATCACAATATGATCAAGTTCAACTTGAAATTTGATAGGGAGAAAGTAAAGACCACAAAACTTCGGAGCAGAATTAGCCCATTTGGCTCATTGAGTCTGCTCCATCATGGCTGATCCATTTTTCCCCACCTCAGCCCCACTCCCCAGGCTTCTCCCTGTGGTCAATCAAGAACCTATCAAGCTCTGCTGTGCCCTCTTATCCTAGACTCCCCCACCATGGGATCCCCCATCCTTTCCACATCTACTCTGTCTGGGCTTTTCAACATTTGAAAGATTTCAATGAGATCCAACCCCCCATCATCTAAATTCCAATGAGTACAGACCCATAGCTATCAAATGTTCCTCATCTGATAACCCTTTCATTCCCGGAATCATCCTTGTGAAGCTCCTCTGGATCCTCTCCAATGCCAGCACATTTTTTCTTTGCTGAGGAGCCCAAAACTGTTCACAATACTCAGGGTGAGGCCTCACCAGTGCCTTATAAAGCCTCAGCATCACATCCCTGCTCTTGTATTCTAGACAACTTGAAATGACTGCTATCATTGCATTTGCCTTCCTCACCACCAACTCAACCTGCACGTTAACCTGGAGAGTCAGTGGTGAGGAAGGCAAATGCAATGTTAGCATTCATTTCAAGAGGTCTAGAATACAAGAGCAGGGATGTGATTCTGAGGCTTTAAAGGCACTGGTGAGGCCTCACTTTGAGTATTGTGAACAGTTTTGGGCTCCGCATCTAAGAAGAGATGTGCTGACATTGGAGAGGGTTTAAGGGAGGTTCACAAAGATGATTCCAGAAATGAAGATTTATCCTATGAGGGTTGTGTGATGGCTCTGTGCCTGTACTCGCTGGAATTTAGAAGGGGGATAGATCTCATTGAAACCTTTTGAATGCTGAAATGCTAGACAGAGTAGATGTGGAGAGGATGTTTCCCATGGTGGGGGAAACTAGGACAAGAGGGCACAGCCTCAGGATGGAGAAGTGTCCATTTAAAACAGAGATTCGGAGAAATTTCTTCAGCCAAAAGGTGCTGAATTTGTGGAATTTGTTACCACAGTTAGCTGTGGAGGCCAGGTCATTGGGTGTATTTAAGGCAGAGATTAATAAGTTCTTGATTATTCAGGGCATCAAAGGTTACAGGGAGAGGCCGGGGAATGGGCTGAGGAGGGGAGAAAAGATCATTCATGATTGAATGGCAGAGCAGACTCGATAGGCCAAATAGCCTCACTCTGTCTTATGATCTTTAGTTTTTATTTTGGTTTCCACAAACTTCAGTCAAATTTGAAAAGGTGTCACCTACCTCTCACAAAAGGTGTGTAAACAAGGAAGAACTTTGGGAATTTTGTAATGATCCAGGCAGATGCTGCAGATCAGAAACTGTTTGTCAATTTGGCGTACCACAGGACTGGTAATGCTTGAGCAGTCACTGGCCATCCTAAAGCACTGACATGTGGGTTCCGTTTGGCCTCACCCAGCACACTGCAAGGAAGAGACAGAACAATAATTATGAACTTCAAAAATACTCCATTCAAAGGACAACACATTTTCTCACAACTTCAAGTCAATAAAACCATGCAGCAATCAGGTAAATTTATAATGATTCTAAGGATCACTGAAGCAATTGTTTAACAACCTGCATTGACCAGTTCAGGATATGATCATTAGTGACTCACACATCAGTCCGTGTGAAACTAGAGCAAATTTAAATGTTGTTAAAAAAAAAGGACATAACACCAAAACTGAACACAAGAAACTTCAGCAGCAGTAAATAGTAAGCAATTACTCTGACTAATTCAGAATAGGATGCAGATACAAAGAGACTGAAGATGCTGGAATCTGAAGCAACATACAATATACTGGAGGAACTCAGCAAGTCGAGAAACATCTTTTGTAGGAAAGGAACTACCATTGTTTCTCTTCCCATCCCCCAATAACCTCTGCCACTCCCTCCCATCCCCACTCCAGCCCCTCCCCTTCTTCCTCCCTCACCCTCCTATCTACTTCCTCCTTAACCCTCCCATTCCCCTCTCCTTCCCTCATTTCACATCCCCCTCTCCTCCCCTTCTCCCTCATCCCATCCGCTCTTCACTCCCTCCTTCTCACTTCCACCTCCTCCCTCACACCCCTCCCCTCCTCTCTCCATGCTCCCCCTCCCCATTTTCCCTCCTCCCTCTCCTGCCTCCTCCCCTCCCTTTACCCCCTTTCCCCTTCCCCCCTCCTCGCTTCTCTTCCTCACCCCCTCCACTCCTGCCCCCTCCCCCATCACCCCTCCCTACTCCTCACCCACTCCCGCCTCTAACCAATTTACATCCCCCCACCCTACCCCTGCCTCTATTCCCACTCCCCCCCCCCCTTTCCTGCCCCTAGATCAGGATGTTTTTCAGAACCACTGACCATGAAGCACTTTGAGATGTTCCATGATAGGCTCTGTATCAGCGCAATTTCTTTCATCCCAGTTTATGCTTCCGTAGCTACTTCAAATACAGCTAAATAGCTCCTTCCACCCGGTCTCCTGCAAGGATGACTCTTTTTCCTGGCTTCTCCGCCTCTGTTGTATCTACTCTCACCACGAGGCTTTCTACTCTGACACTTTGAAAGATCCTTCTCTCACGCATCGTTCCTCTATTTCCGGCACATCTGCTCTCACCTCCCCTCTTCCCAAGCCTGACAGATATGGCGTGTGTAACGGACCTTTTAGCTTAATCCATCGAGCAGGATTCACCAGCATCAGTAACAATGCAGCTTCAAATGCACAACAGGAGTTGGGTATTGTTCAGTAACTGACTCGCCTTCTACAAGGCACACATCAGTAGCGTAATGGAATTTCCTTCACTTGGACAAACACAGTTACGCTAACACAAGATACTCAGCATCACGCGTAATACAGCTACTCCTCCCAATCATTTCTTTCACCTCCAGAAATCAATTGTGTACCACCTGGAAAATTCATCGTATCTATTCACGTAGGCCACTCTGACTATTTTCCAAATCCATGACCTTAAGAGCATGATGAAAAAAGAAACAACTACACAGGAATGCCACCAGCTGCATGTTCCCTTAAAGTCATGTTGCATCCCAATTTAGAAACTGCCATTCATTCCTTCATCATCATTGGTTTAAACTTCAAGCCTTTCTCCTGACCATACTTTATCAGAATACCACAAACAAGAGATGCTGGAAATCCGGGCAACACACACAAAATGTTAAAGGAACTCAGCAGGCCAGGCAGCATCTATGGAAAAGAGTACAGTGGCCTGGCCTGCTGAGTTCCTGCAGCATTTTGTGTGTGTTGCATTATCAGAATATCTTCACCAGAAACAAAATGAAGTTAATCAAGAAGCATTTAAATTCTGAAAAGTGAATAAAATTAAACAGGGAGTTCTCCAATTTTCCAATTATCACCTTGGTGCTTGTGATCTTGCTGCACTAAGAACATTGCAAAATCATCCATATTTTCAGTAAGATGGCAGTGCGCTCAGATGCAGAAGCCTCTTGTGGGCCACACAAAGTCATTTTTCTCTTTTTTAAATGTCCTTTTTGTGACTGCAAAACAACACTGGATCTGAAGAACTTTGGATACTGCAGGTCTACCCCATCAACGAGCTGCTCTTTGGTGCGGACCACTGTTGCTGCCTGCTGCAGGAAGGCATCAAAGTTAGTGTGTGAAGGCGGGGTACAGTTTAACGGCGGGTGATCACCTTGGACCTACTTCTTGCTATTATAAGACTTTGCTGAACATTGATAATTTACGATGCTACAGGCCCATTTCCCTTGTCTGTTGGGTTCAATAGATGGCAGGGGAGCAGCAGGACCTCTGTTACGGCAAGGACAAGACCTCAAGCCACGGGATTTCCTGCTGCCGCAGTCCAGGAGAGAAAATGCGGAACTGGTGTAGTGCAGTGTCCAATGCTTATCTAGCAGGGTAGCCTCTCCCATCACTTCAGTGCACACATGCGTTCATCAATGGAAAGCTAGGAACCATATTAATTTGCAGGATGTGTCACTCTGGGACCTCGGCATTGTATATGTTTTTTTTGCAGGACTACATGTTTGCATGTAGTGTGTGTGTGCCTTGTGCTGTGTAAACTTTGCACCCTTGCCCTGTTGGAATACTGTTTCATTCAGCTGTATTCAGGTATGGTTGAGTGATCATTAAACTTGATATTTTACAAATACCTCTGACTGTGAAGCACTTGAGGTGTCCCAAGGTTAGAATCATAGTCATAGACATAGAAAAATAGAGTTCAGAAACAGGCCCTTCAGCCCATTTAGTCCATGCTGAACTGTTTAAACTGGCTAGCCCCATTAACTTGTGCCATGACCATAGTTCACCATACCTCTACCATCCATGTACCCCTCAAAGCTTCTCAAACTTTGAAATTGAGCTCACATGCACCACTTGCGTAGCAGCTCATTTCACACTCTCATGACCCTCTGAGTGAAGAAGTTTCCCTTCATGTTCCCCTTAAGCTTTTGATCTTTCACCTTTACCCCATGACATCTACTTGTGGCCCCACCCAACCTCAGTGGAAAAAGCTTTCTTGCATTTACCCTATCTATAATCCTCATAATTTTGTATACCTCTATCAAATCTCCCCACAGTCTTCTATATTCCAAGGAGTAAAGTACTAACCTGTTTAATCTTTCCTTATAACTCAGGTCCTCCAGACCCAGAAACATACTTAGAAATATCTTCAACCTTATTTACATCTTTCCTGCAGGTAGACAAACAAAACTGCATATGATACTCCAAAATAGCCCTTATCAATGTCTTAAACAAGTTCAACATTACATCTCATTTCCTGGACTCAAAACTTTGATTTCTGAAGGCCAATGTGCTAAAAGATTTCTGTATAAACCTATGTCTGCTGCCAGCTTCAATGAATTATGGACCTGTATTCCTGATCTCTTTATTCTGCTGCACTCCCAATGCCCTACTGTTCACTGTGTAAGACCTACTCTGATTGCACTTTAGTAGGACAACACTAAATACCATCTGATATTCTTCAGTCCATTTTTCCAGTTGGTCAAGATAGTGTTGCAAGTTCTGATAGTCTTCCAAAAAATGCGGATGCTCAAGTCCCTTATTTAACCTGTCTCAGTGCGGTGGACTTTAGGACCCCGCAAAGCTTGGGACCCACCACCCACAGTGTTTCTGTTCCATTGACAGAAAACGATCAGAAAGAGGTGAAACGCCATCGGTCATTGGAAAAGCATTAGGCTACAGTCGGTCAACGATCAGAACCATTTTAAAGGATAAAGTGAGAATAATGGAGCATGTGAAAGGCCCTACCCCAATGAAAGCTACAATTATTACTAAGCAACACAGTGGTTTAATTATTGAAAATACATACGTTTCTTAAGTGTTTTATATGCATAGAAAGGTCAAATATATACTATATACTAAGACAAACATTTGACTGATGCTAAATAATACCAGATGTACCTGTTCCGACTTACTTATAATACCTAATACAAAGTAAATGCTGTGTAAATAGTTGTTATACTGCATTGTTTAGGGAATAATTACAAGAAAAAATTCTGTACATGCTCAATGAATGAGTGCGGGAGAGAGAACTTCTGGTTTTTTTCGATCCTGATCCGCAGCAACCTTTGCACATTCTCCCGTATACTTTAAATCATCTCTAGATTACTTATAATACCTAATACAATGTAAATGCTATGCAAATAGTTGTTATACTGTGTTTAGGATTCTGTACATGCTCAAATGACAAGTGCTGGAGAGTAAGGAGACTGTAAGTAAGTAAGACTGTACATTCAAATGCCAGTGACTGAACCTTCTTGACCAGCCTCCCATGCGGGACCTTGTCAAATGCCTTGCTAAAACCCATGTAGGGAACATCACTGCCTTGCCTTCACCCATTTTCCTGGTAAAAGAGGACTGGTTAGAAATGGCCTACCACTCACAAAGCCTTTCTGATTCAGTCCGTCTCTCCAAATATCCGGCCTCTTAAAACACTTTCCAGTAACTTCCCCATAACAGATGTCAGGCTCTCCGCCTATAATTTACTGGTTTAGAGCTTTTCTTAAACATTGAAACAACACCTCCTTGTCTGTAATCTGTATCGGGTCCATGATCTCACTGCTACTTTGTCTCACTTTTAGACTGCCTTCATCTCCGGAGTGAATACAGGTGCAAAAAAACCATTCAAGATTTCCCCCATCTCTTTTGGCTCCACAGCTAGATTACCATTCTGATCTTCCAGAGGACCAATTTTGTTCCTTACAATCCTTTTGTCTTAACGTATCTGTAGAATCCCTTATGATTCTCCTTCACCTTGTCTGCTAGGGCAACCTCATGTCTTCTTTTAGCACTCCTGATTTTTTTTAAACTGTTCGCTTGCATTTCTTATACTTCATAAGCCCCTCATTTGTTCCTACCTGTCTATACCTGCTATGCACCTGCTATTTATTTCTTGGCCATGGTTCTCAATATCACTTGAAAACCAAGGCTCCCTAAACCTGTTATCTTTACCTTTTATTCTGGACAGGCACATAGAAGCTTTATACTCGTAAAATTTCAGTTTGAAGGCCTCCCACCACCAAGTCCACCTTTACCAGAAAATAGTTTATCCACACTTGTCAGATCCTTCCTAATACCACCAAAATTGGCATTTCTCTATCTTTGAATCTCAAACTACAGGCCAGTCCTATCTCTTGCAAACAAGAGAAATTCAACAGGTGCTGGAAATCCAAGCAACACACACAAAATGCCGAAGGTACCCAGCAGGCCAGACAGCATCTAGGAAAAGAGTACTGCCAAAGGGTTTCATCCCAACTTTACTATTTTCCATAGATGCTGTCTGGCCTGCTGAGCTCCTCCAGCATTTAGTGTGTGTTGCTATCTCTTTACATATATCCTTTGAAACTAATGGCATTGAGGTCACTGGATGCAAAGTGCTCCCCCACACAATCTTCTACCACTTACCCTGTCTCATTGCCCAATAGACGATCAAGTGCCGCACACTCTCTCGTTGGGACCTCGCTGATGATTAAGGAAATTTTCCTGATCTCATTTGACAAACTCTATCCCATCTAGACCTTTTACTGTATGAGTTCCAGTCAATAAATGGAAAGTTAAAATCATCTACTATAACAACCGTACGTTTCTTACAACAGTCTACGATCTCTCTACAGATTTGTTCCTCTAAATCCTGCAGACCCTGGTCTATAATACCATTAACATGGTCCCACCCCTCTTATTTCTCAGTTCTACCAGTAAAGCCTCACTTGATGAATTCCCCGGCCTGTCCTGATGGAACACTGTCATGACATTTTCCCTGACTAGTAACACCACCCTTCCCCTTTTAATCCTACCACTTTGTCACATCTAAAACAACAGAACCCCAGAATATTGAGCTGCCAGTCCTGCCCCTCCTGCAACCAAGTCTCACTAATGGCTACAATGTCATAATTCCATGTGCTGATCCATGCCGAGCTCATCCGCCTTTCCTACAACTTGCATTGAAATATACGCAGCTCGGGACATTACTTATTGCGATGCAGGGCAGAATAGGCCCTTTGACCCACACCACCCAGCAATCCCCCTATTTAACCCTACCTTAATCATGTGACAAATCACAATGACCAATTAACCTACCAACTGATATGTCTTGCTGTGAGGGAGAAAACCAGAGCAAACAAACGCAGTCACGGGAAGAACGTACAAACTCCTTACAGGCAGCGGCAGGAATTGAACCCAGGTCACTGGTACTGTGAAGCGTTGTGCTGACCACTTCACTACCGTGCGGTGAGAATTGAACCCAGTTCACTGGCACTGTAAAGTGTTGCTCTGACCACTTCACTACCGTGAGGGAAGAACTGAACACAGGTCACTGGAACTGTAAAGCATTGTTCAAACCACTACGCTGCCATTAGCCCTGTGCTCACCATTAGTCACACCATACACAACCTTTTGATTGTTGACTTTGTCTGAGGCCTTAACAGCATAACTCCACAACCTCTCAATCAACTGCTCTGGCACTCTGGTTCCCATCCGCCTGCAATTCTAGTTTAAACTTCTGTTGTGTTACACTAGTAAATCTTCCTGCTAGGATATTAGCCCTCCTCCACTTCAGGTGCAAATGATGTTTTCTGTACAGGTCCCACCTTCCCTGGAAGACAGTCCAATGATCCAAAAATCTTAAGCCCTCCCTTCTACACCAACTCCTTAGTCACATGTTAAACTGGATGATCTTCCTAGTTCCAGTCTCACCAGCACATAGCAATCCTAAGATCACAACCCTGGAGGCCCTGTTCTTTAACTTAGCGCAAAACTCTCTGAACTCACTTTGCAGAACCTCTTCCCTCTTCCTACCCATGTCATTGGAGCATGACCTCTGACTGTACACCCTTCCCACTTAAATGTGCTGAGGTCTCGATCTGAGATGTCCCAGATCCTGGTATTCAGGAGGCAATATACCATCTGGGAATCTCATCCACAGAACCTCCTTTCTGTTCCCCTAACAAATCCCTATCAGCACATCTTCCCTCTTCTTCCCCCTTTCCTTCTCTCCTGACCACTTCACATCCCCGGGTTACGAACAAGTTCTGTTCCTGAGTCCGTCTTTAAGTTGGATTTGTATGTAAGTCGGAACAAGTACATCCGGTATTATTTCACGACAGTCAAACGCTTGTCTTAGTATTTAGTATATATTTTACCTTTCTATGCATATAAAACACTTAAGAAATGTATGTATTCCAATAACTAAACCACTGCATTACTTAGTAATAATTGTAGCTTTCATCGGGACAGGGCCTTTCACATGTTCCATTATTCTCACTTTGTCCTTTAAAATTGTTCCGATTGTTGACTGACTGTAGCCTAACACTTTTCCAATGACTGATGGCGTTTCACCTCTTTCCAAAAGCTTTATTATATCCACTTTATTTTCCAATCGCAATTGTTTCCCGTCAACGGAACAGAAACACTGTGGGCAGTGGATCCCAAGCTCTGCCGGGTCCTAAGGACCACCGCACTGAATTCCCTGGGTCCTAAACTCCACCGCACTGAGACAGGTTAAATGGGACAAGTGGGGGCTGTGCTGGGTTTGGGTATTTGATCCTCCACAATATTCCGCATGGGAATTTAAACTGGAGGTGGCAGTGTTTTTTTTAGGTCAAGTTGCGAGCTCGACATCAACCCGGCACGGATGGACAGCGCACTCGGAAGCGGTCTATCACTGGATCGAACTCGGGAACCTCCGTTCTCCAGCCCAGCGCTGATCTCACTGGGCCACCAGCTGACCGGAAAAGGGGGGGCGGGGTCAGGGTAAATCTTGCTAAGAAAAATTTAAACAAAGTTGCACACTCAACAGTGTCAACAGCAATGACTTAAAATGGCGGACAGTGTTCTCCTTCCTCGGTTTGTAAGTATGAGTTGTTCGTAAGTCAGACGTTCGTAACTCGGGGACAAACTGTATCTGCTACCTGATGATTTGTAGAAACCAAAGTGTTCAGCATTTGATGTGCCAGGGATCTGCTTATCACACCAAATTAAAATGCACCAAAATCCTGCATAAATTATAATTCAGTTGTGTTACATACAAACTAAAAACATTAAACTGTTATGGAGTATTAACTGTAATAACACTTCAAACCTGCAATATCTGATCATCCAGCACCTCCAAAGTCCCAAACATGTTGGATTATGGGAGAGTTAAAAATACGTATATCTGTATCTATACTTATAGAACATTTTTATGACCGTTCTTTACTTTGAATATCTGTAAAATGACAAATAGCTGGAAGCAATAAGGGATTAAGCAACACTTCACGCTTCATGCTCGTCTTGATTTAACCTAAGTATGCCAAATGAAACTTGCTGATGAAACTTACTTAGCAGAAATTATTACTGAGGTTATGCAGAGGAACTGACATCACTACTCTGATATATGCTGACAGAATAAATGATGACAATTGCAAAATAAATTTTGCATAGACAAATTACAATTTTTTTAAAATCCAGACGATGGAAATATACCAATACATCAAAGTCATCTCCTTGTAAAATTCAGAAGCCAGCAATAATGTATTATTCACCAATAAATCCTACCCATACTCTTACAGAAATGTATATCCACAGAAGAGTCCAATGCACTACATCAATTAAATAATCCAGTAATATTTACAGATATACCCTTTTAAATAGCCATGAGCTAATCAGATCTTGTTTCCACCTATTGTGTTGAATTTCGTTTCAATAACATGCAATTCCTACCATAACACAGCCATTCTTAGAGCAAAGGCATATCTTTCTTCACGCAGTGATGCTTCATATACATATTAAGAGGACAAAGAAAAACAATGATAACAGAAACGTGGCTACTTTTATCTGTTACAGTAACCACTTTTCTAAAGCCGTGTTAAGACCCAAAAGTCCTAAAACAAGATTTTTTACTTGATGTATCTTTCTTGCTGTGCTAACAGACTGCAGCAAATCATGCAAAGGATGCTGGGATAGGGCTGCAGCAGTCAGCTGAAAAGAGATTTGCTGTTCTGCTGTCAATCAATGCTCAAATATTCAGATAATAAATGCCCACCAAATAATTGAATTTGATCAGATTAAACGAGTGAAGTTCCTTTGGCCAAAGCCCATCAGATGTAGCTTTTAATGAACATCTACATACATACAGAATTCACATGAGAACAATAGGATACTATTTTTAATGCCTTCTTACACAGATGCATAAAATTCTCAGGGACTCTAAAAGGTTAATTCACAGTCTATTTTATGATCTATTTTGAATTTTAATCTGCTTTTGTTATCACAAAACACTGGAAATGCCAAACCTGTCTTATAAAAAGCAAAATATTCTAATTTTCCAGTCAAAACACATCAGATCATGTACATAGGTACATGCAGCTCAGAAAAATAGAGGGCTATGGGTAACCCTAGGTAATTCCCAAGGTAAGGCCATGTTCAGCAGATTTGTAGGCCGAAGGCCCTGTATTGTGCTGTAGGTTTTCTATGTTTCTATGATCTACAAATACAATCGAATTTATTTAAGCATCTAAGGTTTTGAGCAGCTTTGCAAAAAGCAGGAGGGAATAAAAATGTATTTTTTGAGGTAGGTTCTTTGATTTATAGTTTACTCGTCCTATTTCTCTTTTCAAATATACTGGCTGAGGAATTCATTCTCAAATTGGTGCTACACAGCTGGAAACAGAGCAATAAATTGGCTTAGACAACATAGAAACATATTACCCGTTCCTGGTGTCATGGCACCCATAAGAAAATGCTGTTTTTAGCCAGTTTTGTTTGATCTGGAAATGTCGTTCCAACCCCATTGCAATCTACAGAAAACCCACTGACCTAAATGACAACCACCATCAGAAAACGAAATACACCAGTTTCAGAGTCATTTTAGGCAAGGACAACACCATTCTATGAATCTTATAATTGAATGCCTTGCTCATCAGCCAATTTCACTAGAGTGAGGGTTACACAGGCCCTTTGCCTAACTCATCCATGCTGAATTAGGTTAGTCTCATATATCTGATTGGCCAAAATCCATCTCTTACTTTCTTATTCATCCACCTGTCCCAATGTCATTTAAATGTTCTTCATCATACCTCAACCACATCCTCTAGCAACTTCTTTCACATACCTTTTGTTAAATGTTCTTCATCATACCTGCCTCAACCACATTCTCCAGCAGTTTCTTTCACATGCCTTTTGAAGAACCTCTCAGGTCCCTTTTAAATCTTTGCCCCTCCCACTTTAAACCTAAGCCCAGTGTTCTTAATTCCTTTTCCCTGGCAACCAATTCTGTGTGCATTCACCAGTTGATTGCCTGTCGTGGTTCTACATGCCTCTATAAGATATCCTACGCTTTAAAAATTAATGTCCTAGCCTGCCTCAACCTCTACCTATATCTCAGTCTCTCAGGTCCTGCCAAATTGTTTTCCCAATCTACTGTAACCAGGTGGAATTGAGAATTGTGTCTGTTGTTTCCAGCTGGAAGAAGGTGTGGGACCTTCCACCACAGGTTGCCTTAAAAGCTTGCTGTTCACGTGTGCTTGGGCTGATGTCTGGTCCATAGTATCAGTGTTGCTGGTCCTCTTGGTTGGTTTAGTTTAGTGACCTTGTATAGTATTGTTTAGTATGACCTTGTTTAGTATGCTTGTGAGTATTACTTAAGCAGCTCCTTTTTTTAAAAACATCTCTTTATTGTTTTTACAGAATAAAAAGAGAAAAAATAATATATATCACTCATAAGTTGAAAATATAACAAAGTTGAAGAAAAAAAATTGGAAAACAAAAGAAAAAAAACATATCAAAAAAAAGATACAACCATCCCACTGTGAAAAAAAAGCAGTCAATTCGGTTCATTACTTTCAACATCTTGAACATTATTCTCCAGGAACTTGTAAAAAATGTTCCATATTTCTCGAAATTTGTCAAATTTGTTTTTTGTAATGTAGCTTATCTTTTCCGGAGCAAGATAAGAAGTCATTCCTTTCAACCATTGTGAGAGTCCACTGGTTGATGGTTTCTTCCATGAATAGGCTATGCAGCATTTAGCTTCCAAAACACAAATGTTAAGCAGAGACCTTACATTTTTGGAGGTTACAAAGTCATTTGGATAAATATTCAGAATACATAATTTAGGATTGAGGGGCACCTTTTTCCCAATAATCTGACTAATCAAATCCAGCACCTTCTTTCAGAAACAAATTATCCGGGGGCACTCCCACATACAATGAAACAGAGATCCTTTTTGATGGTTACATTTAATGCAAGTGTCTGGAATGTTGGGGTTAAAATGATGCAATCTGACTGGAGTAATGTACTGTCTGGTTATCCATTTATATTGTAATAATTTAGAGTGAGTGTTCACTGATTGGGTTTGAGCTAAGGAACAAGCTTCTGACCATTCTTTTTGAGATAGATTCTCATTCAAATCAATTCTCCATGCTTGAAGTATGTTGTTTGATGACTATTTGCATTTGCTTGCAAATAATTTGTATAGTCCAGAAACATGTCCCCTGGCTTCAGATAAGATCAGAGTGATGTCTTCTAGGGTAGATAAAGGAGGAAGTTTCAAACTGTTGCCTTGCCTGGACATAATAAAACTTTGCACCTGAAGGTATTTAAAAAAGTGTTTTGTTGGAATTCCATATGTGGCCTTGAGTTCTTCAAGTGACATAAATGTATCGCCCTTATAAAGATCAGACACCTTTACTATGCCTCGGGTCGCTTAAGTTTTAAAACCAGGGTCTGCTCTGCCAGGCCTAAAGCCATCATTACCAGAGATGGGGATAAAATGGGATAACTGTGATGTCTCTCCTAAATATGCAACAGCATCATGCCAAATCATCATTGTATTTTTTTTTTTAAAGGATTTTTAGTTTGTTTAATCCGTTTTTTCTTATCTGCTGAATACAAATAAAGATCTAGAGGGATATTGATCGACTGGGATTCCATTGAGACCCAAGTAGGGGAGTGATCCTTAACAAAGTAGAACATTTCTGCTCTAATTTGGGCCGCCCAAAAATAACATATAAGATTTGGTAGCTGTAGACCGCCTCTATCATACGGCAAATGTAATAGGGAAAGCCTGAGTCTTGGACGTCTATTATTCCAGATAAAGTTAGAAAAAACTTTCTTTAATAAATGAAAGAAAGATGATGGAGGAGAAAGTGGGATAGATTGAAAAAGGTACAGGAACTTCGGTAAAATTGACATTTTTAGAATGTTTATGCGTCCAATCAGAGATGTAGGCAATTTCGACCATCTGTTTATAAGTTGAATAACTGAGTCTGTGAGAGGATTATAACTAGTTGGGATAATTTCATCAATAGTAGGAGTGATTTTAAATACCCAAGTAAGTAAAACCCTGTACTGACACCATGAATGGAGTTTGAAATGAGGGATTGAGTCTCTCATCTTTATCCATGAATAATATTACAGATTTATTGTTGTTTATTTTATAGCCTGCAAAAGTACCAAAAGTACTTATCAGGTCAGTTAAGGCAGGTAATGTTTGTTTCAAGTTAGAACAAAACAAGATTACGTCATCCGCGTACAGGGCTGTGTGATGTTCTATATCTCCTATAGTTATTCCTGCTATGGTAGCCTCTTTTCGAATTGCCATAGCAAGTGGCTCAATAGCCAGGATAAACAGGAGGGGAGATGGGGACAGCCCTGTCTTGTTCCCCTTTGGAGTTTGAAAGGTGCCGAAAAAAGCCCATTAGTTAAAATTTCAGCCTGTGGGTTAGAATAAAGAAGCTGTATCCATCGTAAAAAATTCCCCCCTATACCGAATCTTTCTAAAACTTTAAACAAATGTTGCCATTCCACTCTGTCAAAGACTTTCTCGGCATCCAGTGACAGAATAGCACTATCAGAGCTTCCAGACTTTTCGTAGAGTATATTAAGCACTCTTCGGATGTTGTGCTGTCTTCCCTTAACAAAACCATTTTGGTCAGGGTGGACCATCTTTGGCAAGAGTGGCACCAGCCTCCTAGCTAATACCTTACAAAGAATTTTGAGATCATTTTGAGATCAAAGAAGTGAAATTGGTCTATAAGATCCACATAGGGACAGTGATTTTCCAGGTTTTAGTAGTAGTGTAATTACTGCCATATTAAGAGGTGTTATTAATTTAGTTTTAAAGATTTTATATATTTCAATCAGAATGCCATCAGGCCCAGGACTTTTCCCTGCCTTCATATTAGTTATGGCTTCAGACAATTCTTTATCCTCTCAGTTATACTCCAGCAAAGTCAAGGACGTTTCATCCAGGGGTGTAAATTCTAGCAAATCCAGAAATTCCTTTTGTATATGTGGAGTAGAATCTGAATATTCTGATGTATACAAATTTTGGTAAAATCTCAAAAAGATATTATTTATTTCTTTTGGGTCAGCAGTTGTCACCCCCTCATCTGATTGTAGGGAGTTTATTGTTCTTTCTGTTTGTATCTGTTTGATACGCCAGGCCAAGAGTTTACTAGCCTTTTCAACCTGCTCATAATAGGATCGCTTAATACATTATATCTAGCTCTCAGTTTGTTAAGTTCTGCAAATAGCCGCAGAAAGGGATTTTGAAAAATTTTAGATTCAGTCTTTTATTCTTTTCTCGAGCTGTTCTATTTCAAATCTAAAAGATTTCTGCTTAAAGCTGGTGAAGCTAATCATCTGACCTCTTAGAAAAGCTTTGAAGGCTTCCCATCATATAGCCACAGATGTCTGGTCCGTATTAATTCCAAAATAGTAGTCTATCTGTTCTCCAATAAACTCTATAAATTCTGGATCCCTAAGCCAGATATTTTGAAGCCGCCACCTAGGGGAGTAATGTAAAGCATTAGGCTGGTTCCAAGTAAATGAAACTGGAGCATGATCTGAAATTAATATGCTGTCATACCAGCAGCTTGAAATTGTAGATATTAAGGTAGCTGAAACTAAGTAATAATCAATTCTGGAAAAGGTCTGGCAAGTGCTAGAATAGCAAGAAAAAGCTAATTTATCTGGGTACTTCCTTCTCCACACATCAACTAAAGTCTTTAACACGTTGCAATAACTCTTTTCTTGTTTGATTGTGAGAGGTATCTTTCCCCTTATATCTGTCTAGTTCAGGTTGAAGTGCACAATTAAAATCACCACCTATAATAAGGTAGCCCGGCAGAGCAGCTAATGATAAAAACAGATGTCTGAAAAAAGCTGGATTGTCATCATTTGTCCCATACACATTGACCAAATTGAACCTGGTTGTGAAAACTTCCCATTGAATAATAAGGTATCTGCCAGATTGATCTTCAGTAACATTAACAAGGTGAAAAGGCACCAACTTATGTATAAGGGTAATTACCCCCCCTTGAGTGTGAGTTAAAAGATGCTGAAAAAACCTGTCCCAGCATCTCTTCCTTACTCTAACTATATCTTCAGGGGTTAAATGGGTCTCCTGCAGAAAAACTATTTTGGCTTTTAACTGTCTTTACTTGCTTTAACTTGACAAGTTTTTTTAACCCTCGTACATTCCAAGAGGTAAACTGAAGTCCACAGGACATAGACTATTAGTTATAATTTCAATCATGTTGAGCTGAATTGATTTAGAATGACTGCTAACTGGGATAACAACGTGACAAAAAAGAAAAATAGATAAAAAACCGTGAAAAGGAATTAAGCAGCTCCTTTGTACGTACCAGGATGCAGGAGGTCTTTGTGAGAGTCACTGCTTTAGCCTTTCAGTCAACTCATTTTGCTTCACTTGAACCTGTATGGCTAGTCCGAAATCTCCATGTGCTTTGTTATACTGGTGTAGCAACTTTCTCCTAACACTTTACTGCACTGGTGCATTTTATTTTGCACTGTGACTTTAGCTTTGTGTGAGCCATAAGCTAAAGACAGTACTGCTGCATTTTATTTGATCCGGCATTAACTCGGAAAAGGGATTCCATTTGATCCGGTAATAACTCAGGAACGGGATTCCAATCGATCCGGTGGTAACTCAGGAACAGGATTCCATTCAATCCGGCGGTAACTCAGGAACAGGATTCCATTCAATTCAATGGGTAATTTGGGAACTGGATTTGATCCAGCAGTAACTCGGGAATGGGATTTTATCCGATCCGGTGGCAACTTGGGAACAGGATTTTATCCAATCTGGTGGGTAACTCAGGAACGGGATTCCATTCAGTCCAGTGGTAACTCGGGAACGGGATTTATTTGATCCGGTGGTATCTCAGGAACGGGATTTTATCCCATCCGGTGGGTAACTCCGGAACAGGATTCCATTTGATCCAGTAGGTAACTCGGGAATGGGATTCCATTCGATTCCATGGATAACTTGGGAACGGGATTCCATTTGATCCAGCGGTAACTTGGGAACAGGATTTTGTTTGAAATTTCTATTCTTTCTATATACAACATTTTTAACAAAACTTCTGTTTGTTAATAAAATGTAATAACATCTGCCTCAGAGGAGTTGGGATGTTATGGTGAGGTTGTATAAGACATTGGTGAGGCCAAGTTTGGAATATTGTGTACAGTTCTGGTCACCTAACTATAGGAAGGGTATCAGTAAGATTGAAAGACAGCAAAGAAGATTTATTAGGATGTAGCCGGGTCTTCAGGAGTTGAGTTACAGGGAAAGATTGAACAGGTTAGGACTTTATTCCTTGGAGCGTAGAAGAATGAGGGGAATTTGATAAGAGGTTTACAAAATTGAGGGGTACAGACAGAGTAAATGTGAGTAGGCTCTTTCCATTTAGACTAGGAGAGATAAACACGAGAGGACATGGCTTTAGGGTGAAAGGGGAAAGGCTTGGGGGAATATTAGGGGAAACTTCTTCATTCAGAGTGGTGGGAGTTGCCATCTGACGTGATAAATGCGAGCTCACTCTTAAGTTTTAAGAATAAATTAGATAGATACTTTGATGGGAGAGGTCTGGAGGGTTATGGACTGGGTGCAGGTCAATGGGACTAGCAGAATAAAGTTTCAGCACAGACTACAAAGGCCGAATGGCCTGTTTTCTGTGCTATAGTATTGTACGGTTCTATGGTTCCAGAACCGGCCTGTATGATTAGCTCAGTAGTTACACTTGTTATTGTTTAATAATGTCTTTCCTTTAACATGTTGTGCAATTCTGAGGTCTTACTAATGTCTTATACAACTGGAACACAACATCCCAATTCCTATCCTCAAAGCCTTAACTGAAGGCCACATGCTAAAATAGCTCTTCTTCACCCTGACGAATTGTGACACTACTTTAAGGAACTATCTATTATACTCTAAAGTTATCTGCTTCCAGCACTCTCCAGGTCCTATCCTGCACTGTACAAGTCATATCCTGGTGTGACTTCCCAAAATACAGCAGCTGTCATTTATCAGAATGGAACACCATTTGCCATTCTTCAGTATATATACTGTACCTAGCTGGTCAAGATTCTTCTGTAAATTCTGAACCTTCATTTTTTCCATAATACTACTACCTATTTTAGTGGCATCTGAAAACTTTCTAACCATGCCTTGTAATCTTCATTGACAAGGTTTATATGAATGGCCAACAACAATCCCTGTGGCCCACCACTAGAAATGGTCCTTCAGTCTGAGAAACAACCATTCTCTGCTTCCAACCATCAAGCCAATCCTCTACCCATTTAGCTAGTCCTCCCAGGCTCACCTATCATTTTAGACAACGCAGGCAAACAGAACCAATTCAAACTGGAATCTTAGCTGGCATGGACTGGTTAGGCTGAGGGGCCTGTATCCATTCTTAGGAGCCTATGGCTATGACTTGACTTCCATGAGGGACCATAGACATACAAGCAGATTTAGGCCATTCAACCCATCGTGTCTGCTCTGCCATTCCATCGTGGCTAATGTTGGATCCCACTCAACCCCATTCACCTACCTTCTCACCATATCATTTGATGCCCTCACCAATAAAGAAACCATCAACTTCCATGCTGAATATACCCTTGGACTTGGCCTCCACCGCAGTCTGTGGCAGAGCATTCCACAGATTCACTACTCTGTCAAAAAAAAATTCCTCCTTACCTCTGTTCTAAAGGGTTGCCCCTCAATTTTGAAGCTGTGCCCTCTAGTTCTGGATACCCCAACATGGGAAACATCGTCTCCACATCCACCCCATTTAGTCCTTTCAACACTTAGTAAATTTAAATCAGATCCCCACGCATTCTTCTAAATTCCAGTGAGTACAAGGCCAAAGCAACCAAACGCTCCTATGTTAACCCCTTCATTTCCAGGATCATTCTCTTGAACCTCCTTTGGACTCTCTCCAATGACAACACATCCTTTCTGAGATACGTGGCCCAAACCTCCTGACAGTACTCCAGTGCAGCCTGACTAGTTTCTTATAAAGGCTCAGTGTTATCTCCTTGCTTTAATATTCTATTCCCCTTGAAATAAATGCCAACATTGTATTTGCCTTCTTTACCACACTCAACCTGTACATTAACCTTCTAGGAGCCTTGCACGAGGACTCCTAAGTCCCTCAGCACCTCTGACGTTTGAAACTTCATCCCATTTAGATAGCAGTCCACACGATAGTTCCTTTTACCAAAATACATTATTGAACATTTCCCAACACTGTATTCCATCTGCCCACTTTTTGCCCATTCTTCCAATTTGTCTAAGTCCTGCTGCAATCACTTTGCTTCCTCAGCACTACCTACCCCTCCACCTACAGTGGCATGCAAAAGTTTGGGCACCCCTGGTCAAAATTTCTGTTACTGTGAATAGTTGAGTAGAAGATGAACTGATCTCCAAAAGTCATCAAGTTAAAGATGACACATTCTTATCAACACCTTAAGCAAAATTAGTGTATTATTCTTGTTTTGTACAATTTTAGAGTGGAAAAAAAGGAAAGGAGCACCATGCAAAAGTTTGGGCACCCCAAGCAATTTGAGCTCAGACAACTTTTACCAAGGTCTCAGACCTTAATTAGCTTGTTAGGGCTATGGCTTGTTCACAGTCATCGTTAGGAAAGGACAGGTGATGCAAATTTCAAAGCTTTATAAATACCCTGACTCCTCAAACCTTGTCCCAACAGTCAGCAGCCATGGGCTCCTCTAAGCAGCTGCCTAGTACTCTGAAAATTAGAATAAAAGATGCCCACAAAGCAGGAGAAGGCTATAAGAAGATAGCAAAACATTTTCAGGTAGCTGTTTCCTCAGTTCATAATGTAATTAAGAAATGGCAGTTAAGTTTTTTTCCAGTGACGTCATCGTCGAGAATGGCAGCTTAAGTCACTAGCTCCTCCGGAAAAATGTGTATTAAGCCCCATTAACTCGTCAAATATAATGTTTTTCGAAAAATATTTGAACTGAAAAGACGAGCAAGAATGGGGAGAAGAAATGGAAATAAGAAAGCAATACTATGAAGCCTGCGTCCAAGAGAAGTGCAACGAGCGGCTCCCCTACCCGACCGCGTGCTAGCCAGGCGGCTGCTGGGCCTCGTTCAGTCGAAGCGGAGAATATCTTCAAAATCCTGAAAGAAATAGTGGAGGTCCAGAAAGATATGAAGCAGCAGCTCCGTGATATTAAGGCAGAGCTCGCCAGCGTTAATCAAAAAATAGCGGTGGCAGAGACTCGCATTGAGAAGGTGGAAGATCGCGTTCAAAACGTGGAACGGATACTGAGCAAGACAATAAAAATATTACATCACCAAGAAGGTAAACTGCTTGACCTGGAGGGAAAATCACGGCGGAAAAATATCAGAATCTACAACGTTCCCAAAGGAGCGGAGGACTCATCTATGACGGAGTTTGTTGGAAAGTTACTGCGGGACGCGCTGGACCTTCCCCCGGCTATGGAGCTGGAAATCGAGAGGACGCACCGCACATTAGTCCCAAAACCTACCCAGGATAGAAAGCCACGCTCAATAATACATAAATTCCTTCGGTACAGCATCAAGGCGGAGATTCTACGAAGGGCCTGGGGTAAGAAGAGAGTGTTTTTAGAGGATAAATTAATATATTTCGACCAAGATTATCCCCCGTGGTCCTCCAGAATCACAAAGAATACTCCGACGTAAAGTGAGTATTAAAGCAAAATAAGATTAGATTTCAAACTCCTTACCCTGCGAAACTTCGAGTGTTTTATGACAACGGGACGTGGTTGTACCAGACAGTGGAAGAGGCGACTACAGACATGAAGGCCAGAGGGTTGTCCGTCAGCATGACCATAATGAAGGAAAGCCTGGCTGAGGAATTGTCTCGCTCAGCTTGGGAAATAGTGCGAGAAACGAGAAGGCAGGAGATGGGAGAAGGCCGAGAGAAATATATCAGGAAGAGACGAGGAGTTTCCCAAAGACAGTCCTCACCCCCTTCAGAAGAGCCATAAGGTTTGGCTAACTTTAAAAATGTTGAGAAGCTAAACAGAAGCAAAAGTACACGGTGATATACCTATCTCGAGAAATACTTAGTATAATGTGGATTTTAAATTACTTAGTTGTTATTCTTTATTCGCTTACTTACTCCTTTTTCCCCACCAAAATGAGAATATATATATGTGTGTGTGTAATGTGTGTGTATATATATATATATATATACACACACGTTTGTTGCCATTTTTGTTCTTATTTGAGTTTCTTGGTTCTTATTTGTTCAGGGAGTAGATCGATTAAGTTTTATTCTAATTTCAATGATACATTGACAGATAAATACAGATGGCTAAGGACAAGGTAAAATTCATTTCTTTTAATGTAAAAAGGCTATTAAATCCAATCAAACGTAAGAGAATTTTATCCAAAATGAAAAAAGAACAAGCCCATGTAGTATATTTACAGGAAACTCATTTAAGTGATAATGAGCATAAAAAACTAAAGAGAATGGGCTTCACTAATCTGCTTTTCTCCTCATATAAATCAGGACATAGGAGAGGAGTGGCTATTCTTATCTCAAGTAAGCTAAATTTTGAAAAAATATTCGAAATGGGAGATAAAGAAGGCAGATATATTCTGGTAAGGGGGAATATAGAAGGCAATTCAGTTACTCTATTGAATATATACGCACCCCCGGGAAGTGATATTGGTTTCTTTCAGAAAATTACTGATATTATGGTAACGGAAACAGAAGGTCTCCTGATATGCAGGGGAGACTTAAATTTACAATTACAACCAAACTTAGACTCTTCCAATAGAAAAACCTATGAAACAAAATCTTTACATAAGAAAGTTAATACACTTTTTGAGGATGTTGGTTTAATTGATATATGGAGGGACCTTTTCCCTGACAGAAGGGATTACACTCATTATTCTGCTCCACATTCTGCATATACAAGAATAGACTATTTCATAACATTTGGAAAAGACAAAGACAAAATAAACACCTGTGGAATTGGGACAATAGATGTAAGTGACCATGCACCTATATGTTTATCTGTTGATTTTGACCTACAACCAAAGAATACTATTTGGAAACTAAATTCAAGTCTACTCAATGATCCGTACTTTAAGGAACAAATTAAAAAAGAAATTGATCTCTACTTAGAATTTAATGATAATGGAGAGGTTTCACCTCCCATTTTATGGGATACTCTGAAGGCGGTCTTAAGAGGGAAAATTATAGCGATATCTTCATAAAAGAAAAAAATAAGGAATAAAACATTAAAGGAATTACAAAATAGGCTGAAGGAACTAGAGAAAAAACACAAATTGAATTTGGCACAGGATACATTAGGGGAAATTAAAAGAATTAGGAATGAAATAAATAATTTGGCTACGCAAGAAATCAGGAAAAACTTAATGTTTCTGAAACAGAGACATTATGAATGTGGATCGAAATCTATGAAAATACTGGCGTGGAAACTGAAAAAAAAGATAGCAGAAAATACAATTCATAGAATTAGGGACCCAAGAACGAAAATGATAAAAAATATGCTAAGCGAAATTTAAGAAGCTTTTGAAGTGTTTTACAAAACGCTATATTCCAAAGTTCCGGGGGAAGCATAACCCAAATTGACACTTTCTTGAATTCTCTAGAGTTACCCACTTTAAGCGAAGAACAAAATAGAACGATGACTGCTGACATAACTGAAGTTGAATTAAAAGTTGCAATTAGTACGCTTAAATTAAGCAAGTCACCAGGATCAGATGGGTATATGGCAGAGTGGTACAAAGAATTTAAAAACGAGTTAATTCCTGTTTTACTCCCCACACTGAACTAGGCTCTGAAAAAGGCACGAATGCCACCCAGTTGGAAGAAAGCAATAATCTCAGCTATCCCGAAAGAAGGCAAGGGTAAAATGGAATGCGGGTCATTTAGACCAATATCCGTTCTTAATGTAGATTATAGGTTACTTACCTCCATCATGGCCAAACGATTAGAGGAGTTTCTACCCATACTGATACGTAACGATCAGACAGGATTTATACGACAACGCCAGACTCAAGACAATATATGAAGGACACTTCACATTATGGATCATATACAAAAAAATAAAATCGAAGCAATAGTGATAAGCTGAAAAAGCATTTGATTCAGTTAATTGGAATTTTCTTTACAGAGTTTTACATAGATTTGGTTTCCAAGACAATTATTAAAACTATACAGATACTGTATGACAATCCTACTGCTAGGTTTAAAATCAATGGATATTTATCAAATAGTCTTACCCTAGAAAGGGGGACAAGACAGGGTTGTGCATGGTCACCACTACTCTAAGCATTATATCTGGAACTATTAGCTCAATACATCAGACAAAATGAAGATATCAGGGGAATTACTATTAAAGGGACAGAGCATAAATTGGCTTGTTATGTGGATGACATTTTGATCTATCTAGGACAACTAACATACTCTTTACCTAAATTGATGCAATCCTTTGAACAATATGGTCAATTATCAGGATACAAGATCAACAAAGATAAAACCCAATTACTTTCATATTACTTATTACAGGTTATTACAGCACATATTACAGGTTCATATTGCCCACCAAGAAAAATTGAAAGTCAATACCCCTGGGCATGGCACACAGTCTTTCAAATATTTGGGCATCATTGTGCCAAAAGATTTGGCAAAATTATCAGAATGTAATTATCAGCCTTTATATAAAAAAAATTAAGGAAGATGTGGCAAGATGGAGCCTGATTCCTTTTTTCAGTCTCAGTTCAAGGATTAAGTCTATTAAAATGAATATACTGCCCAGACTGTTATATCTCTTTCAGACCCTACCAATAGAGATTAATCAAAATCAATTCAATGAATGGAACAAGATGCTATCAAGGTATATTTGGCAAGGTAAAAGGCCTAGAGTTCGTCTCGAAACTTTGCAATTAGCAAAGGAAAAGGGGGTATGGGGCTTACCTTCTCTTAGAGATTATTATTTTGCCGCACAGTTGAGAGCTGTGATATGTTGGTGCAACCCATCATATGACGCTCAATGGAAAAACATTGAGGAGCGGGTACTTCCCATCCCCATACAAGCAATTTTGGCTGATAACAACCTGCAAAGTTATATACATACTATTGATAACCCATAGGTGAAATCGACTCTTAAAATATGAAGAACTACTATAAAAGAATATAATCTAGAGGGAGATATTGCAATTCTTAAATGGTGTGCATATGACTCCGATTTTACACCAAAGAAATTGGATGCTAGATTTAAGGACTAGACAGCTAAAGGAATAACAATTCTTCATTTCAAGCATGTATAAGGGGTTGTCAAATCTTAAAACACATTCGACTTCATACATTAAAACAAAATGGGAGAAGAAAGGAGGGATAATTATATCTGAGGAAGAATGGACAACAATATGGAGATATCAATGGAAGTGTACCAGTTCACAGAAATGGAGGGAGTTTGGATGGAAAAACTTGATAAGATATTTTATTACACCCTCTCAGAAATCCCATTATGATAGTAACCTCCCTGTTTGCTGGAGAAATTGTGGAAATCAAAATGCAAATCATTATCATATTTT
Organism: Hemitrygon akajei; assembly: GCF_048418815.1. Taxonomy (NCBI): domain Eukaryota; kingdom Metazoa; phylum Chordata; class Chondrichthyes; order Myliobatiformes; family Dasyatidae; genus Hemitrygon; species Hemitrygon akajei. Next base: position 104,881,559 of record NC_133127.1, read on the forward strand.
TTGGGACTGCCCTGTTATCAAAAACTATTGGAGGGGGATACACAATGCCCTACAAGACATCTTTAAATGTGAAATGCCCTTGGAGAGTAAGACCATATATTTTGGATATATACCTCAAGAATGGTTGAAAAGAGATAAATATTTATGAATATATTGTTGGTGGCTGGTAAAAAGACTCTTACTAGGAAATGGTTATCACAGGAGAGCCCAACTTTAAATACATGGATGGAAATTACAATGGACATTTACAAAATGGAGAAGATAACAGCATCTGTTAATCATAAGCTAGAACAATTTGATTCATACTGGGAAAAATAGTTTAACTACATAATGCCTCATAGGCCTGATTTTATTCTCACAAATCAATGAATCTGTTGTAAAAAAAAAAGATCACTCCCTACTTGTACATAGTTCTTTCCTTTTGCTTGATTTTTCTTTCCACTCTTTTCTATAAGTGTATACCCCAGATAAATACTTTGTGGAGATTTTGTGATACATATCATTATATGATATATATGTACAATGTCTGAAATACATCTTATCGAAATGTTTGTTTGATGAACTTCAATAAAAAATAAATTACAAGAAATGGCAGTTAACAGGAATAATGGAGGTCAAGTTGAGGTCCGGAAGACCAAGAAAACTTTCCAAGAGAACGACTCGTAGGATTGCTAGAAAGGCAAATCAAAACACCTGTTTGACTGCAAAAGATCTTCGGGAAGATTTAGCAGATTCTGGAGTGGTGGTGCACTGTTCTACTGTGCAGCGACACCTGCACAAATATGACCTTCATGGAAGAGTCATCAGAAGAAAACTTTTCCTGCATCCTCACCACAAAATTCAGCATCAGAAGTTTGCAAAGGAACATCTAAAAAGAGGCTGATGCATTTTGGAAACAAGTCCAGTAGATTGAAGAAGTTAAAATAGAACTTTTTGGCTGCAATGAGCAAAGGTATGTTTGGAGATACAAGGGTGCAGAATTTCATGAAAAGTACACCTCTCCAACTATTAAGCATGGGGGTGGATCGATTATGCTTTGTGCTTGTGTTGCAGCTAGTGGCACGGGGAACATTTCACTGGCAGAGGGAAGAATGAGTTCAATTAAATACCAGCAAATTCCGGAAGCAAACATCACACTGTCTGTAAAAAAAAAAGCTGAAGATGAAAATAGGATGGCTTCTACAACAGGATAATGATCCTAAGCACACCTCAAAATCCACAATGGACTACCTCAAGAGGCGCAAGCTGATGGTTTTGCCAGTTCCCCGACCTAAACATCGTCAAAAATCTGTGGATAGACCTCAAAAGAGCAGTACATGCAAGAGGCATTGAGAAATGGTTGCCACAAGAGGACACAGGTTTAAGGTGCTGGGGAGTAGGTACAGAAGAGATGTCAGGGGTAAGTTTTTACTCAGAGAGTGGTGAGTGCGTGGAATGGGCTGCTGGCAACGGTGTTTATGGTGGGTACGATAGGGTCTTTTAAGAGACTTTTGGATAGGTACATGGAGCTTAGAAAAATAGAGGGCTATGGGTAAGCCTAGTAATTTCTAAGGTAGGGACATGTTCGGCACAACTTTGTGGGCCGAAGAGACTGTATTGTGCTGTAGGTTTTCTATGTTTCTAACTAGAAGCCTTTTTCAAGGAAGAATGGGTGAAAATTCCCCAAAAAAGAATTGAAAGACTCTTAGCTGGCAACAGAAAGCATTTACAAGCTGTGATACTTGCCAAAGGGGGTGTAACTAAGTACAGTACTGATCATACGGGGTGCCCAAACTTTTGCTTTGGGCCATTTTCCTTTTTTGTTATTTTGAAACTGTAAAAGATGGAAATTAAAAAAGTAATCTTGCTTAAAATATTAAAGAAATGTGTCATCTTTAACTTTATGCCTTTTAGAAATCAGGTATTCTTTTACTCACTTAGCTATTCACAGTAACAGAAATTTTGACCAGAGGTGCCCAAGCTTCTGCATGCCACTGTATCTTCGTATCATCTGCAAACTTTGCCACAAAGCCATCAATTCCATTATCTAAATCAATGACAAACAATGTCAAAAGCAATGCTCTCAATACCGACCCCTGAGGAACACCACTCGTCAACGGCAGCCAACCAGAAAAGGCCCTTTTATTCCCACTCACTGCCTCCTGCCTATCAGCCATTCCTCTATCCATGTCAGTATCTTTCCTGTAACACCACAGGATTTTATTTTGTTAAGCAGCCTCATGCTTGGCACCTTATCAAATGCCTTCTGAATATCCAAGTTAATGACATCCACCCTGCTTGTTACTTCCTCAAAGAACTCTAACAGATTTGTCAGGCAAGATTTTCCTTTACAGAAACCATGCTGACTTTGACTTATTTTGTCATTGGTCTCCAAGTACCCTGAAATTCATCCTTAATAAATGACTCCAACATTCTTACATCCACTGAGGTTAGGCTAACTGGTTATAATTTCCTCTCTTTTGTCTTCCTCCCTTCTTAAAGAGTGGAGTGACATTTGCAAGTTTCCAGTCCTCCAGGACCATGCCAGAATCAAGTGATTCTTGAAAGATCACAACTAATGCATCCGTTATTTCTTCAGATACTTCTTTCAGGACTTTGGGATGTAGTCCATCTGGTCCAGATGACTTATCCACTTCAAGACCTTTCAGTTTGCCTAGCACTTTTTTCCTTTGTAATAGCAATGGCACTCACTCCTGCTCCCTGACACTCATGGATCTCTGGCACACTGCAAGGGTCTTCCACAGTGAAGCAAGATGCAAAATGCCCATCAAGTTCATCTGGCATTTCTTTGCCCCCATTACTACCGCACCAACATCATTTTCCAATGGTTGAATATAAGCTCTCATCTCCTTTGTACTCTTTATATAACTGACAAAACCTTTGGTATCCTGCCTTTTATATAGGCTAGTTTGCCCTCATATTTATTTTTTCCCTTCTTATACCTTTATAGATACCTTTTGCTGGATTTTAAATGCTTCTCAATCATCTAACTTCCCACTCATTTTTGCTGCTTTGTATGCCTTCTCCTTGGCTGTTATGCAGTCCTTAGCTTCCTTTGTCAGCTATGATTGCTTACCCGTCATGAGAGAACTTGTTCCTTTGTGGGACATGTCTATCCTCTCTGCTGTCATCCACGTCAGTGAAAAGTCCTGCTATAATCCATAAAGACAACATCCACTGCCCTGCCTTCATCAATTTCCTTGGTTCCCTCTTCAAAAACATAGGCATTGACATTGTAAGGTTACTTTAATGCCAGAGACAATTGCGAAGAGTAATAATAAGACCTGGGAATCAAAGGATCAGATGCTTTTGTCCTCAATTCCACTCCAAATCTTCCATTTATTAAATTGTATTGATTACTGACATCTCACCCAACCAAGGCACTGAACTTTTTTTTTGAAAAGCATTCCAATTTAATTTCTCTTTAGTTTCCCGTCAAGCTAGATCCTAAGTCAACAGGATTCCTGAATGCTCCGATAGCAGATTACTGGAGTATTATTGATTCCATTTTTAAAAAATAATGCAGCAAACAACTAACAAAGTTATTGTGTACTGCTATTGAGATTGAGGCCAACTGACAAAACTTTCTGATGTAAAAGTAATTATTGGTTACATTATAAAGCAATGGTTATAATTACTATTTCCTTAATTATGAAGTTACTTATAATGTTCTACATTCTCATTTGTAGAAATCAAGCATTCTATTGTAGATAATGATCCATTCTCAACTTTTGACAAACATAAAATACAAAATCAGAATCTTAAGCTGAAATAAACCATTTTCCATGGTTTACCATGCAGTTACTAACCACTCACAAGACCTGTTACATACACTTAACCCTGTAAAAGTATCAGCAGCAATAAAACACACCTGGAGTCTGGTTTTGATGTTAACAAAGCACTATTTTATTAGTAACTACGTCATATAGTAACTTAAACCAGGTAAATCAAGAGTTAACAGTGTTATGCATATACAGGTGTAAATAAAGTTCCCAAACTTATTCAAGCTCAGGTGGCAAGAGTTACGGTCTTATGATGGTAACTAAGAAAAGTTCAGTTCAGTTGCACGGGATTGAAGTGAGAGAGAGATACTTGCAATCTGAATAAACAGGTGTCGGCGATCCTCCTGGACGTCCTCCAAATCTTCCAAGTCAGCCAAACATGACCAACTTAACCGTCTTCAAGTGATAATCTACCAACCCAGGCAAGGGTTAGACACACTGGTAGATTCCACAGGGTCACCCTTTATGCGCTCCAATAGTCACGGATCGATTCCTTCTAAATCAATCCTCAGCCCTACCTTTTGTGGGTACTTAAAAGTTCAGTGGCAATTTCTGCCACCAGCCTTCATGTATCTGTATGTCCTGTGAAACAAGCAGTGACGCTCATTTAAATATCATTGAGCTGAACACCAACTGTCCATCATGTAGCTGTTACACAACAAGAAACATTCAAAGTATGAGCATAGTATGACAGCATTGAGTATAATTGGAGCTGAGACTTCATGTTGCTTTTCTGACAAGACTGCACTTAAAGAGTAGTGTGTGCAGTTGTGGTCACCCTGTTAAGAGGAAAAATAGTTAAACCACACAGAGTTCAGAAAAGATTTACTTGGATGTTTGGGCTAGAAGGCCTGAATTATAGGGAAAGGTTAAACTGGTTAGTTTTCATTCCTTAGAAAATAGATGAAGGATGACCTTATAGAAGTGTTTGAAATTATTAAAGGTACAGCCCTAAGAGGCAACTTTTTCATGCAGAAGATGCAGAGTACATTGAATGAGATGCCAGCAGGAATGGTTGAGGCAGGTACAGTAGTATCACTTAAATACTTGGATAGGTATGTGGATAGGTGAGGTGGGGGGAGCTTTCAGAAATATGGGTCAAATGTAGCAAACTGGGACTGGCTCTGTGGATACATGTTGGCATAAACTCGTTGGGCCAAAGGGCATGTATCTGTGTTGATTGCTCAATGACTTTTTCCCCCAAACAAAAGAGCATCTAATCAGCTACCCTTGGCCCAATGTCATTACCATCACTGAGTCACGTCATTAATACTTTGGAGGACATCACTGACCAGAAATTTGAATGGATCAGCCACAAAGATCACAGGTAGAAGAGTCAGCATTCTGTGAGTGACATCATCTGATAACCACATGCCACCTACTAGAAACATCAGGAGTGCAAATTATCTTGGGATGGCTGCTGCTTCAACAGCACCTGAACACCCAAGCAACCTGTTTGACAGAGTATCAGCCACCCTAACCATGACTTTCAGAACTTTAGGGTGCTATTCATCTGGGCCGGGTGACTTATGTATCTTCAGGTCTTTCAGCTTTTTGAACACCTTCTCCCTTGTAATAGTAACTGCACTCACTTGTCTTAGTTTTGCCAGAAACCCGAGCCATTGCTGCTCTGCTATCATCCCTACCAGCACCTCCTTCCGATTTACTTCAGCCAACTCCCCTCTCATACCACTGTAATTTCCTTTATTCCACTGAATTTTGTCAGACTTTATTTTTTCCCTTATCAAATTTCAAATTGAACTCAATCACATTGTGATCATTGTCTCTGAAGGGTTCTTTTACCTAAAGCTCCCTAATCGCCTCTGGTTCATTACATAACACCCAGTGCAGTATAGCTGATTCCCTAGTAGGCTCAACAACAAACTGTTCCAAAAAGCCATCTTGTAGGCATTCAACAAACTCACTCGAGATCCATTACCAACCTGATTTTCCCCAATCAACCTCCACAACATCAAAGAGCACTCAATCTTCCCCTGAGGAACAGGCACCCTGTCTGCTATCATCTGAGGTGAGGAAGATCCTAGCCAGGGTAAACCCACACAAAGTTGTAGGGCTGGATAACATAACTGTTTAAGTGCTGAGGGATTGTGCAGCAGAGTTAACAAAGGTCATAATGGACATCTTTAATGTCTCTTTGCAACAGTTCACTATCTCTGCAGGTTTCAAGGGAGCCACCATCAATCCGATGCCCAGGAGAGTGGAAACTGGCCAGTGGCACTGACCTCAGCCATCATGAGGAGCCTGGAACAGCTGGTGATGCATTGTATAAAACCCCGTCTTCCAACTACATTGTCCCTTTCTAGTATGCCTACCACTCAACTCGGTGGACTAATGATGCCCTAGCCTTGACTCTCCACTCCATCCTAACCTACCTAGAAAAAGCTGCCTCATACAGCAGGTGGTTGCTCATTGACTTCAGCTCAGCGTTTAACACGATCATCCCCAAGGGGCAGGTGGGTAAATTGACCTCAGTACCCCTCTCTACAGCTGCATCTTGGAACACTTGACAGGAAGACGCTGGCCAGTCCAGAATGCCAACAACCTCTCAAGCTAAAGACTGGTGCTCAGCTTGTTGTTGTTCACGCTGGTAAACCACGACCACCCTGTTAGATCCAACTCAAACCGCATCATCAAGTTCACTGATGATACTACAGTGATTGGCCTCTTCAACAACAACGATGCATACAGAGAGGTAGAGAGGCTTGTCAAACAGTGTGAGAACAACATATTGAGCATCGACATAGACAAGAGGTGATTGTGGGCTTCAGGAGATGCAGGTTGGCTACTCTCCATTGCACAACAACAGCTCTGCTGAGCAGAGAGTGAACAGCACAGAGGTCCTTGCTCTGAAAAGAATGGTTGATCTAACCTGGACCCACAAAACCCCACTAGTCAAGAAGGCGTAACAAATAGCATTTATACCTTCTGAGGAGATTGAGGCGTGCAAGGCACCCTGCCCCCATTCTAACAACTTTTTACAGAAGTACCATCATGAATGTCTGGCTGCATCGTGTGACATTGAAGCTGTAAGACCCACAGAGGCTCGTAAAAACCGCCAAGTGGATCACTTCTTTCCTTCCCTATTGTGGCATTTACTACAAGCATTGTATACAGAGGGTGCAAAGCTTTGTTAAGGGTCTATTCCACCCATCCCCCAATCTCTTTGACCCACTGCTATCAGGAAGGAGGTACAAGAACATCAAGACCAGAACTGCCAGACCGTGAGACTAATGAATACCCTGCCACCACTGAGGTCTCATCACAAGGACACCAAGTTGTTTATTGTACTGTTTATCTGTGCTATGCACTACATGCATTTTAAATTACATGTTATTAACTTATGTCTGGTAATATTTTGTTCAGGGTGCTCGTGTGTTTTGCGAGTACACCATGGACTGGAGGAATGTTTCATTTTGTTATACAGTGCCTTCAAGAAGTATTCACCCACCCACGTTATTCCTCTTTTTCAGAATTTAAATATATTGAAATGGGATTTTTTGATCTAATCTACAAAACATTGTGCATCAATTTTAAGTCAAAAGAAAAAAAATCAAAAACCCATCCACGATTTACTAACAACACACACAAAATGCTGGTGGAACACAGCAGGCCAGGCAGCATCTATAAGGAGAAGCACTGTCGCCGAAGGGTCTCAGCCCAAAACATCGACAGTGCTTCTCCTTATAGATGCTGCCTGGCCTGCTGTGTTTCACCAGCATTTTGTGTGTGTTGCTTGAATTTCCAGCATCTGCAGATTTCCTCGTGAAAGATTTACTAAAATTATTATTTTTTTAATTAAGGTTTAAAAAAAAATCATCCCTAAAACCATAAGATATAGGAGCAGAAGTAGGCCATTCAGCCCATCAAGTCTTCTCCACCATTCAATCATGGGCTGATCCAATTCTTCCAGTCATCCCCACTCCCCTGCCTTCTCCCCATGCCCTTTGATGCCCTGGCTAATCAAGAGCCTATCTATCTCTGCCTTAAATGCATCCAATGGCTTGGCCTCCACAGTCACTCATGGCAACAAATCTACAGATTTACCACCCTCTGACAAAAGTAATTTCTCCACAACTCAGTTCTAAGTGGACTGAAATCATACCCTCTTGTCCTAGAATCCCCTACCATGGGAAATAACTTTGCCATATCTAATCTGTTCAGGCCATTTAACATTCTGAAAGTTTCTATGAGATCACCCCTCATTCTCCTGAACTCCAGGGAATACAGCCTAAGAGCTGCCAGACATTCCTCATATGGTAACCCTTTCAGTCCTGGAATCATTCTCGTGAAACTTCTCTGAACCCCCTCCAATGTCAGTATATCCTTTCTAAAATAAGGAGCCCAAAACTGCACAATACTCCAAGTGTGGTCTCATGAGTGTCTTATGGAGCCTCAACATCACATCCCTGCTCTTATAATCTATACCTCTGGAAATGAATGCCAACATTGTATTCACCTTCTTCACCACCAACTCAACCTGCAGGCTAACCTTTAGGGTATCCTGCACAAGGACTCCCCAATCTCTTTGCAACTCTGCATTTTGAATTCTCTTCCCTTCTAAATAATAGTCTGCCCATTTATTTCTTCCACCAATGTGCATGACCATACACTTTCCAACATTGTATTTCATTTGCCACTTCTTTGCCCATTCCCATAAACTATCTAAGTCTTTCTGCAGCTTCTGTTTCCTCAACACTACCCACTCCTCCACCTATCTTTGTATCATCAGCAAATTTAGCTACAAATCCATTAATCCCATCGTCCAAATCACTGACATACATTGTAAAAAGCAACAGTCCCAAAACCAACTCCTGAGGAACTCCGCTGGTAACCAGCAGCCAGCCAGAATAGGATCTCTTTATTCCCACTCTGTTTTCTGCCAAACAGCCAATACTCCACCCATGACAGTAACTTATCTTGCTAAACAGCCTCATGTGCGGCACCTTGTCTGAAAATCCAAGTACACCATATCTACCACATCTCCTTTGTCTACCCTGCTTGCAATTTCCTTGAAAAAATTGCAATAGGTTTGTCAAGCAGGATTTTCCTTTCAGGAAACCATGATGCCTATGGCCTATATTGTCATGTGTCTCCGGGGACTCCATAATCTCATCCCTAACAATCGATTCCAACAACTTCCCAACCACTGATGTCAGGCTAACAAGTCAATAGTTTCTTTTCTGCTGCCTCCCACACTTCTTAAATGGCAGAGTAACATTTACAATTTTCCAGTCATCTGGTACAAAGCCAGAATCTATCAATTCTTGAAAGATTATCATTAATGCCTTGCAATTTCTCCAACTATTTCCTTCAGAACCCGAGGGTGGATTCCATCAGGTCCAGGAAATTATCCACCCTCAGACCACCAAGCTTCCTGAGCACCTCCTCAGTCATAACTTTCCTGATACTCTTGAATGTCCGGTATACTGCAGATGTCTTCCACTGTGAAGACTGATGCAAAATACACATTCAGTTCCTTTGCCATTTCTGCATCTCTCATTAAAATATCTTCAACGTCATTTCGTATTGGTCCTATATCTACCCCGAACTCTCTTTTACCCTTTATATACTTAAAAAAGCTTTTAGTATCTTCTTTGATATTAGTCACCAGCTTCCTCTCATAATTCATCTTTTCCTTCCAAATGACCTTCTTAGTTTCTTTCTGCAAGTTTTTAGAAGCTTCCCAATCTATCTTCCCGCCGACTCTGGCTTCCTTTTGCTTTTACTTTGGCTCTGACTTCACTTGTCAGCTACGGTATGGTCCTTCTTCCAGCCATTGCTGCTCTGCTGTCCTTCCTGCAAATGTCCCTTTCCAGTCAGCTTCGGCCAGTTCCCCTCTCATGTCATTGTGATTTCCTTTATTCCACTAAAATACCAACAGATTGGATTTTATTTTTTCCCTTTCAAATTTCAATGTGAATTCAATCATATTGTGATCACTCTTCCCTAAGGATTCCTTAAACTTAAGCTCTCTTATCACCTCTGGATCATTGCACAACATCCAAATCAGCACAGCCGATCCCCTAGTGGGGTCAACAACAAATTATTCTAAACAGCCATCCCTTACATTCTACAAATTCTCTCTCTTGAGGTCCAGTACAGACCTGGTTTTCCCAATCCACTTTTACGTTAAAATCCCCAACGATTATCATGACATTGCCTTTCTGACACACCTTTTCAATCTCCTGCTGTACATCCCGGCTGCTACTTGGAGACCTGTATACAACTGCCATTAGTATCATTTTACCCTTGCCATTTCTTAACTCAACCCATAGAGTCTCTACACCTTCCAATTCTGTGCCATCTTTTTCCAATGATTTAATATTATTTCTTATACACAGAATCACACTACCCCCTTTGCCTACTAACCCATCTTTCCGATACACCGTATATCCTTGGACATTCAGCTCCCAATGGCAGCCATCCTTTAGCCAAGTTTCGGAGATGGCCACAACGTCATACTTGCCAATCTGTAACTGAATTTCAAGATCGTCCATTTTATGCCTTATGCTGCATGCATTCAAATATAACGCTTTCAGTCAGTATTTGTTGCTTTCTGTTTTAACTGCACTGTGCCTCTATTGCCCTGTAACTCATGCCACTGGCTGTGATTAAGCCTCATCTTCTGCCTGTTGTATGCTATCATTGATTTATTTCTGTTTTTCCTTTCCTCTGCCCTATCACTCCGGTTCCCATCCCCCTGCCAAATTAGCTTAAACCCTCCCTAACAGCTCTATTAAATGTGCCCGCTAGATTATTGGACCCCTTTAGGTTCAGGTGTAACCCATCCTTTTTGTACAGGTTGTACCTCCTCCAGAAGAGGCCCCAATGATCCAGGAATCTGAAACCCTGCCCCCTACACCAGTCTCTCAGCCACACATTAACATGCCTGATCATGCTAATTTTGCATTCGTTCGCACGTGGCACAGGTAGCAATCCTGAGATTACTACCCTAGAGGTCCTGCTTTTCAGCTTCCTACTCAACTCCCTGAATTCTCTCTTCAGGGCCTCCTCCCTTTTTCTACCTATGTCATTGGTATCAACATGCAGCATGAGAGGGCACAGTTTTAAGGTGCTTAGAAGTAGGTACAGAGGAGATGTCAGGGGTAAGGTTTTTTTTTAAAAAACACAGAGTGGTGAGTGCGTGGAATGGGCTGCCAGCGATGGTGGTGGAGGCAGATACGATAGGGTCTTTTAAGAGACTCCTGGACAGGTATATGGAGCTCAGAGAAATAGAGAGCTATGGGTAACCCTAGGTAATTTATAATGCAAGGACAAATCCGGCACAGCTTTGTGGGCCAAAGGGCCTGAATTGTGCTGTAGGTTTTCTATGTTTCTATATGTTCCTAGACCCAATCGCCATAGTTGTCCTCTGTCAGGTCATCCCCCTCAAACTGCATCCAAAACGAGATAACGATTACTGAGGGGGATGGCCACAGGTTATTATTGAGCTCTTCCCTGACCGTCACCCACTTATCTAACACCTTCAGCTTCAGGGCGACTAACTCCCTGTAGCTCCTCTCTATCTCCTGCTCACTTTCCCTAATAAGCTGTAGGTCATCGAGCCGCAGCTCCAGATCCCTAACACGGTCTCTCAGAATTTGCATCTTGGTGCACCTGGTGCAGATGTGGCCATCTGGGAGACTGGAAAATTCCCAGAATTCCCACAGCTGACACCCAGAGCAAAGTAATAACCCTACAGACATGCTCACTATTCCTCAAAGAAAAAATGCAACGAAAAACCAAAAACGAAGTCCACCTACCAACTTACCTCGCCGAAGCTTAAATGAGCCAAAGCCTGTCACTTCTACTCTCGCCACTGGTCTACTCCTGACTCCCCTTTGTAATTACTATGCTAACTTTCCTCGTGTCATATAATCACCTAACCAACTCACCTAATATGTTGACATAGAAAATTGGAAAAACTTAATTCATAATATTGTAAATATCCCCTCTCTCTGTATGGTAGCTTTTCATCAGACCAAACCAAAATGAAGACAAATAAAGCATTCAAAACAAATCAGGGAAATGATAATAGAAAAGCACAAATATGGGGAAGGGTACAAGACAACACTGAACTCAAAGAGCAGTCCATCGTGAAAAAGTGAAAAAACTGTGATACACAGCTACATTGGGTAGTTACTGAAGAAGAACACCACTTGTAAGAGAGATGTGCTGCAAATGGAGCCATGGTTCTACAATCTCCAAAGCCTTACACACAGGAGTATTACAGAAGAGCGGCAAGGAAAAAGCCCTGGTTTAATAAGCAAACCAGGCTTATAGAAGATTCTATAAAGATGTGGAAGAAGGTCTTGCAGTCGGATGAATTTAAAGTGGAAATTTTTTGCCTCAACACAAAGCAGCCCATGTGGCGTAAATCTAATACCAAGCATCAGCCAGGTAACTTCATCCCTACTGCAAAGTCTGGTGGAAGTAGCAGCATGCTGTGAGGATACTTCTCAGCAGCAATGACTGGAAAGCTGGGTAGGATTGACAGGAAGATGAATGCTGCTAAATACAAAGAGTTCTTGGTTAAAAATCTGCTACCTACTGCCATAAAGCTCTTTTTCCAGCAGGACAACAACCCAAAGCACACTGCCAGAGCTACTATGGAGTGGCTTTAAATAAAGAAAATGAATTGAATACCCCAGAGTCCTGACCTTAACCCAATTCAGCATCTGTGGCAAGACCTCAAGACTGATGTCCATCTTAACTCCCCAATTAACCTGGCACAGCTTGACTGATTTAGCAAGGAAAAATGGGTAAATCTTGCTCCATTGTATTGTGTAAAGCTGATAGCCGCTTATCCAAAAAGACTACTGGCTGTAATAGCTGCGAGAGATGGTTCAACTAAGTACTGAGCAGAGGATGAAACCTTTTGAACTGCTGACATTTCAGTGTTTCATGTTTGACAATTTTCCCTGTTTCTTGGGCTCTACTGTGAAAAAGGAGCACGTGATTCACAAATAAAAATTCAGTTAAATTGATCAAAATCCTTGGTTGTAATACTCACCTATGTGAACAAAGGGTTGGGGGCTGAATACTTTTTCAAGGCACTGTACAAATGTACAATCAGATGACAATGAACTTAAACATGCATTCCCTCTGAGTAGCTAACTGTATGTTTCCAATAAAATGTACTGCACTTATTCATGCAGAATGCTCCGATCCCAAAGATGTAATCTCTACCAAAAGAGGACAAAGGATGCTCCTCAGTGACAACAGCTCAGCATTTAACACCATTACTCTCTCAGAACTAATCAACCAGCTCTGACTTTGATACCCCCTTGTGTAATGCTTTCCAGCTTAGCATTTAACACCATCATCCTCTCAAAACTAATCAGCCAGCTCTGATTCAGGCTTCGATACCCCCTTGTGTAATGCTTTCCTCTTCTGCAGACCCCAGTCAGTACACACTGGCAACATCTCCACAATCACACTAGACAGCTGTGTGCTCTGCTCACTTTATACTTATGATCGTAAAGCTAAGTAGAGCTCCAATACCACATTTAAATTTGCCAACACCACCAATGTCATTTGCTGAATCAAAGGTGGTGATGAATCAGCATATAGGAGAGAGATTGATATTCTGAATGGTGCCACTCAACACAAAAGATGATTAGTTACTACAGCAAGAAGAAATTGGGGGTCCATGAGCCAGTGCTCTTTAGGGAAATCAAAGTGGTAGAGGGTCAGAAACTTTAAATTCTTGGGCGTGTTATCATATCGGAGAATCTGTCCTGGGACCAACATGTAGTGCTATTTCAAAGGCACAAAAGCACCTCTACTTTCTTAGAAGTTTGCTCAGATTTGGCACGTCATCCAAAAGTTTGGCAAACTTCTATAGACGCACAGTGGAGAGTATCCTGACTGGTTGGATCACGGGTTGGTAGGGAAACACCAATGTTCAAGAACAGAAAGGTCTATATCAAGTGGTAGATACAGCCCAGTTCATCAATGGAAAAAAAGCCTTTTCACCATATAACATATCTACAAACAGTGCTGACACAAACTATCAAGGACCCCCCCCCCCCCACTTAACCTAACCACGCTTGCTTCCTGCTGCAATCATCGGGAAAGGGATACAGAGCCTCAGGTCCCACACCACCAGGTTTAGGAACAGCAGCATGGACATCTTCACTCACCACAACACTGAACTAATCAATGAACCTACAGACTCACTTTCCAGGAGACAACTCTCGTTCTCAGTATTACTTATTTACTTGTGCACAGCTTGTCCTTTGTACAATGGATGTTTGTTAGTTTTCATGTGTAGACTTTATGATTATATTGTACTTTGTTCTACTATGAATGCCTGCAACAAAATGAAACTCAGTATAGCATTTGGTGACATACTTTGATAATAAATTTACTTTGAACTTCGAAAAGCAGCAGGTCCTTTTTCAAGTTGCATACCATTCTGGCTTGGATGTTGTCATTTCTGAGTTTAAATCCTGGAACTTGCTCTTCAATGGAACTGCAAATACCTTCAAAAGTTCCAAAAAGAAGTTCCATCAATTGTTTCTCAAGGGCACTGACTGAATGAATAATAAGTGCTGAACTTGCCAACAATACCAAATCATGAAATGTTTACAGCATAGAAAAGAAGCAGTCAACCAATCATGTTCTCCACGTATTTTCATCTATTCCAACACCCCTCCCTCCCTCTCTCTTTCTCATTTACAAATCAATTACCCTACATCTGTGGCATGAAATAACCTGTTTCTAATTTGTTTAGGAAATATTATCTGCCAATATTGATATTTAATAGACTAATACCAGTTAGATAAATTTTCTCCAGAAGAGCTGTCCTGACATTTTCTTTCTTCAATCTTTTTGAACATTACTTTTGGAACTATTTCTACTTCCCTTTTGATTATAGCCTGTGGTATTACAGGAAAGATTCTAGCATGGATAGAGCAGTGGCTGATTAGTATAGAATAGGAGCCTTTTCTAGTTGGCTGCTAATGACTGGTTATATTCCACAGGGATCTGTGTTGGGACCAATTCTTTTAACATTATATGTTATTGGTTTGGATGATGGAATTGACGGATTTGTTGCAAAGTTTGTGAACGTACAAAGATAGGTGGAGGGGCAGGTAGTTTTGAGGAAGTAGGGAGGCTACAAAAGGACTTAGATTAGGAGAATGGAACAATAAGCAGCAGATAGAATACAGTGTCAGGAAATGTATGGTTATGTACTTTGGTACAGGAAAGGAAAGGGTTGACTGTTTTCTAAATGGAGAGAAAATACAAAAAAACTGAGGCACAAAGGGACTTGGAAGTGCCTGTGCAGGATTCACTAAAGGTTAATTTGCAGGTTGAGTCTGTGGTGAGGAAAGCATTCATTTCAAAATGACTGGAATATAAAAGAAAGGATGTACTGTTGAGACTTTATAAAGCATTGGTGAGGCCTCACTTGGAGTACTCGCTGACGGTGGTGTCTGAAAAGAGGATGCTGTCCAAGTTGCATGCCATCTTGGACAATGTCTCCCATCCATTCCTTAATGTACTAGTTAGGCACAGGAGTACATTCAGCCAGAGACGCATTCTACCGAGATGCAACACTGAGCGTCATAGGAAGTCATTCCTGCCCGTGGCCATCAAACTTTACAACTTCTCCCTTGGAGTGTCAGACACCCTGAGCCAATTGGCTGGTCCTGGATTTATTTCCACTTGGAATAATTAACTTATTATTATTTAATTATTTATGGTTTTATGTTGCTACATTCTACACTATTCTTGGTTGGTGCGACTGTAACGAAACCCAATTTCCCTCGGGATCAATAAAGTATGTCTGTCTGTATTGTGAGCAGTTTTTGGACCCTTATCTTAGAAAGGATGTGCTGAAACTGGAGACGGTTCAAAGGAAGTTCACGAAAATGATTCCAGGATAGAATGGCTTAACATGTGAAGAGCATCTGACAGCTCTAGGCCTGTATTCACTAGAATTCAGAAGAATGAGAGGTGACCTCATTGAAACCTATCAAATAGTGAAAGGCCTTGACAGAGTGGATGTGGAGAGGATGTTTCCTATGGTGGGAGAGTCTAAGGCCAGAGGACACAGCTTCAGAATAGAGGGGCATTCTTTTAGAATGGAGATGAGGAAGAATTTCTTTAGCCAGGGAGTGGTGAATCTATGGAATTTGGTGCCACAAGCAGCTGTGGAGGCCAAGTCTGTATGTATATTTAAGGCAGAGGTTGATTGATTCTTGATCGGTCAGGGTATATAAAGATATGGGGCTGCGGTGTGGGAAGAGGCAGGAGATTGGGGCTGAGAGGAAAGGTGGTTCAGCCATGAAGAAATGGCAGTGCAGACATGTTGGGCCAAATGGCCTAATTCAGCTCCTATACCTCATGGTCTTGCAACTGCACAATGTTCCACCTATCATCTCTTTGTTATCTGCTATACATTAGTGTCTATTAATTAACTCCAGATAAACAAAATTATATATATGTGCTACTGTTTCCTTTGCACATGGCCTTTCTATCCTTCAGTCTAAGGGGTGGGGGGGGGTGGGGGAAGGGTGAGTAGCCAGAAGTCATGGTAGATATTAGTACTAACAACATAGGTAGAAAAAGGAGTTTCTGAAGAGAGAATATAGGAGCTTAGTAGAAAGCTGAAAATCAGTGAGGTAATAATCTCTGGATTGCTGCCTGTGCTACTTGTCAGTGAGGGTAAGAACAGGATGATTTGGCAGATGAATGCACGGCTGAGGAACTGATGCAGGGGATCTGCAGGGGATTCAGATTTCTGGATCATTGGGATCTTTTCTGGGGAAGGCATGAGCTGCACAAACAGGTTGGGTTCCAATTGAACCTGAGGGGGTCCAATATCCTTGTGGGCAAGTTTGCTAGATTTGTTGGGGAGATTGAAACTTATCTGTCAGGAGGATGGGAACTGGAGTGATAAGGCTGAGGGCTGGGCAGTTGATATTTAAATAGATATGGTGTGTAGTGAGGCCGTGAGGAAGAACAGGCAGTGATAGGACAAAACTGCAGTCAGTGAGATGAGTTAAAGTGTGGGGGGGAGGGGTGGAATCAAAGGGTGATGAATACAAGACTGAAGGTGTTATATTTGAATGCACCGAGTGTATGGAATAAGGTAGATGATCTTGTAGCACACTTAGAGATTGGTAAATATGATATTGTGGGCATCACTGAGTCGTCGCTGAAAGAAGATGATAGTTGGGAGCTTAATATCCAAGGATACAGATTGTATTGAAAGGATAGGCAGGTAAGCAGAGGGTTGGGTGGCTCTGTTGGTAAATAAAAGAAATTAAATTCAAGGAGAGAGGTGACACAGGATTGGAAGGTGCAGAATCCTTATGAATAGAGTTAAGAAACTGCAAGGGTAAAAAGATCCTGATTGGAGGCCTGTGTATAACTTCTAACAGTAGTCAGGATGTGGGCTACAAATTACAACAGGAGATAGAAAAGGCATGTCAAAATGGTAATGTTACAATAGCCATGGGGGATTTTAATATGCAGGTAGATTAGAAAACTCAGGTTGGGATCCCAAGAGAGAAAATTTGTAGAATGCCTACAAGATGGCTTTTTAAGAGCAGCTTATGATTCAGCAATTCTGGATTAGATGTTGTGTAATGAACCAAGTTTGATTGGGGAGCTTAAGGTAAAGGAAGTCTTAGGAGACAGTGATCATAAGATAATAGAATTTACCTGGCAGCTTGAGAGGGAGAAGATAAAGTCAAATTTATCAGTATTACAGTGGAATAAATTTAATTATAGTCATGAGAGAGGAGTTGGTCGAAGTTGACTGGAAGAGAACACTAGCAGGGATGACGGCATATCAGCAATGACTGGAATTTTTGGAAGCATTTCAGAAGGCGCAGGATAGATACATTCCAAAGATGAAGGAGTATTTTAAAGGGAGGATGACACATCCATGGCTAATCATTTTTTTTTCAGATAATCTACAAAAAAACTGTGCATCATGTCAAAAGAAATTCCAAAACCTGTCAACAATTACCTAAAAATTAAAAACAAATTGTGAGGCTGAGAAAGTATTCAAACTCCTTTATAATTACCTCTTTCCTCAGGTGCAATACTATATATTACCTTACCAACTCACCAATTTGGTGATGTAGAAATTTGGAGGATCACCTGTTTTCAATGAATTCAGAAGAATATATACCCTCTTTCTGCAAGGTCCAACAGTCTGCTAGGCTTTCTACAGACCAAACCAAAATGAAGATAAAAGCACATTCAAACAAGTCCGGGAAATGATAATAAAGAAGCACAAATCTGGGGGTGGGTACAAGGCCATCTTAAAGGAACTGAACGTGCCTCGGAGCTCAGTGCAGTCCATCGTGGAAAAAATATGAAACCACAACCACACTGCTTAGGTCAGGCCGCCTCTAAACTGAGTTACCAGAGAGGAATGGCACTTGTAAGAGAGGCTACTGTGATGCCAACAGTCACACTAAGTCAGCTGCAGAAGTCAGTGGCTGCAGCTGGAGATGAAATTTAACAGCTCCACAATCTCAAGCCTTGCACAAAAAGGGTACTTACAGAAGAGTGGCAAGGTAGCAGCCCTGGCTAAAAAAAACATACCCTTGCCCATCAAGACTTTGCAAAGAATCACCTACAAGATACTATAAAAGATGTGAAGGAAGGTCTTGTGCTCGGTTGAGACTACAGTGGAACTTTTGGGCTCAACTCTAAGTGGTACGTAAGGTGTAACTGAGTGTCAGCCAGGTAACACCAGCCCTACTGTAAAGTATGGTGGAGGTAGCATCACGCTATGGGGATGCTCTCCTGCAGCAGGGACTGGACATCTCATCAGGATTGAGGAGAAACTGAATATTTCTGATTACAAAGATCCTGGATGAAACCCTGCTAGCTTCTGCAAGAAAGCTTAAACTGAGGAGGAGGTTCATATTTCAGCAGACAATGACCCAAAGCACACTCTCAGAGCAACCATGGAGGGGCTTCAAATGAAGAAAACTGATGTCCTTGAGTGATCAGAATCCTGACTTTAACCTGATCAAACATCTCTGACAAACAGCTCCCTAACTAACTTGGCACAGCCTGAGCAAAGGGGGAGGGGGAAGATGAATAAATACCTTTTGCACTATTAACATTTTAGTTTTTGATTCATTTAAATTAGCATGCTTTACAATTTTCCTTCTTTTGGGGGCTCTGCTGTAAAAAACCAGGAGCATGTAATACACAAACAAAAACTCTCAGTTAAATTGATCAAAACCCCTAGTTGTAATACTCATTAAAATAAGCAAAGAACTGGGGGCTGAATATTTTTACAAGGCTCAAATGTAGCAAAATCAATGTGAGGTCAGAGGATTGGAAAGCTTACAAAAAACAACAGAAGGCAACTAAAAAAGCCATAAGGAGAAAAACAAGAAAGAATACCAAAGAAGATTCCAGCATAGGTGCTATAACTAAGGGGAAAGAAGTTGCTTGAGAAAGTGAAAGGTCTACAAGTAGATAGAAGACATTCCAGGGTTCTTAAAGAGGTAGATGAAGAGATTGTGGAGGCATTAATATTGATCTTTCAAGAATTCAGGATGAGGTAGTAAACTTGATTAGACATTGGCATTGTGGGAGAAGCCAGAGAGTGGTAGTACAGGGTTACCTCTGACTGAAGGCCTGTGACTTGCTACAGTTTTGGTGCTGGGTCCTTTGTTGTTGCATCTATATCAATGATCTGGATGATAATGTGGTTAACTGGATTAGGACCTTTGCAGATAACACCAAGATTGGGGGTATAGTGAACAGTGAGGAAGGCTATCATGACTTGCAGAGGGATCTGCATCAGCTGGAAAATGGAAGATGGAATTTAATACAGACAAGTGAAGTTTTGCATTTCAGTAGGACCAACCAGGGTAGGTCTTACACAGTGAATAGGGTCATAAAGAGTTGGGAACTGAATATCTTTTACAAGACACTGTAGTTTCATAAATAAGGAGATGGGATGTTATGTTGAAGTTGTATAAGACATTGGGGAGGCCTAATCTGGAGTATTGTGTGCAGTTTTGGTCTCCTATCTACAGGAAAGATGTAAATGATGTTGAAGGAGAACAGAGAAAATTTACAAGGATGTTGCCAGGTCTGGAGGACCCGAGTTATAAGGAAAGATTGAATACCTTAGGACTCGTATTCTTTCGAATGTAGAAGATTGGGAGGAGATTTGATAGAGATATGTAAAATTATGAGAGGTATAGATAGGGTAAATACAAGCAGGCTTTTTCCACTGAGGTTGGATGGGACTACAATGAGAGGTCATGGGTTAATGGTGAAAGGTGAGAAGTTTAAGGGGAACATGAGGTGAAACTTCTTCACTCAGAGTGCTGTGAGAGTGTGGAATGAGCTGCCAGCACAACTGGTTCATGTTGAAATGTTGATTTCAACATTTCACAGAGCTTTGGATAGGTACATGGACAGCAGGGATATGTGCAGCTATGGCCCCAGTGCACGTAATTGGGAGTAAGCAGTTTAAATGGTTTTGGCATGGTTTTGATGGATCTAAGGGTTTGTTCTGTACTGTACTTCTCTAAGAATCATTAAATTTTGGAATGGTTCCAGAGGACTCTAAGAAGGGAAGGCGGCAGAAGAAAGGATATTATAGGCCATACAAACAAGCTGGAGGAACTCAGCAGGTTGGGCAGCATTCGTTGAAATGAGCAGTCAACGTTTCGGGCCAAGATCCTTCGTCAGGACTGAAAAAGGAGGGGGCAGGGGCCCCATAAAGAAGGTGGGGGGAGGGGGGGAGGTGCCAGCTGGAAAACCAATCAGAGGAAAGATCAAGGGGTGGGGGAGGGGAAGCAGGGAGGGGATAGGCAGGAAAGGTGAAGGAATGTAAGGGGAAAGCACTATGGGTAGTAGAAGAAGACAGAATCATGAGAGAGGTGATAGGCAGCTGGAAGAGAAGGCAGAGTGACAGTGGGATGGGGGAAGGTAGAGGGAGGGAATTACCGTAAGTTGGAGAATTCATACCACTTTCACTCTGCCTCCTCTTCCAGACCCCTTGATCTTTCCTCTGATTGGTTTTTCACCTGGCACCTTCCCCCCTCCCCCCATCTTCTTTATAGGGCCTCTGCCCCATCCTATTTCAGTCCTGACGATGGATCTTGGCCCGAAACGTTGACTGCTCGTTTCAATGGATGCTGCCTGACCTGCTGAGTTCATCCAGCTTGTTTGTATGCATTGATTTGACCACAGCATCTGCAGTGTACTTTGTGTATATTATAGGCCGGTTAGGAAGATTTAGAATTCATTATTAAGGATGAGGTTTCGGGGTATGTGAAGATTGCATGAGAAAGTAGGCCAAAGTCCACATGAAGGGGAAATCTTGTTTGACAAAACTGTTGGAATTCTTTGAGGAAACAACAAGCGGGATCAACAAAGGAGAGTCAATGTACGTTGTTTACTTGAATTTTCAAAAGGCTCTTAACAAGGTGCAACACAAGGCTGCTTAACAAGCTATGAGCCTATGTTATTAAAGGAATGTTACTTGCATGGGGAGCAGATTGGCTCACTGGCAGGAGGCAAAGAGGGGGAACAAAGGGAAGCTTTTCTTGTTGGCTACCAATATCTAGTGGTGTTTCACAGGGGTCTGTGTTGGGACCGCTTCTTTTCACATTACGTCAATGATTTGAATGACATAATTGATAGCTTCTTTGCCATTTTCAAGGCAGACATCCTACCTCTCCCGGAAGTCTCCTGCATATTGATAATGGCTCCCTGATGCCCGCAAATTATATACAATATCCTGGAAATCGTTTTTTTTGGGAGGGAGAGGGGGACGGGGAATGGGGGAGGGAGAGGGGGAGCATCCTGATTGGTCTCTCTTCTTGCTAAGTAGACCTATCAGTTTTCTCTGTGGGCGGGCTTTACAGTCAACCTCAAAAATAATGGCAGTAAACACACTGCAGATGCTGTGGTCAAATCAAGACGTACAAAAAAGCTGGATGAACTCAGCAGGTCGGGCAGCATGCTGCCCGACCTGCTGAGTTCATCCAGCTTTTTTGTACGTCTTAAAATAATGACAGTGACAGTGACAGTGACTTTTCTATTGCCCATGATGGGTTAAAATGTAAAAGACATGTTAAGGTGAGTTTAACAGGTGTCATTTGTTCTTTGGCTTAGCTAACGTTATTTAAACTAGCTGGCTAGCTGCTAAGGAGCTACTCTATTGATGTCCTATGTGATGAGACCAAACTCGCTGTAGACTTGCTTAAAGTTGTAATAGAATAAAAAAGACTCCATGATAATATAAGTATATATTTTAATGTCACTTTTTCTGCATATACCAAACTTGGTTTACAGATTAGACAAAAATCACTAAACAAAGTATTATATACACCCTTGGAAGTCAACGGGGGGGGGGTGGGGGGGGAGTGGAATATGGGGCTGCGGGGGGGGGCAGGGGTGCTATCTCACTGAGATGAGTTTTGCAGGGTGGGATGTCTGTCAAGGACAGTAAGAAGATAGACATTCAGGTGTAAAGGGACTTGAAAGTCCTTGTGCAGGATTCCCTAAAGGTTAATTTACAGGTTGTCGGTGGTAAGGAAGGCAACTGCAATGTTATCATTCATTTCAAGAGGACTAGAATGTGAAAAACATTTCAAGAGGACTAGAATGTGAAAAAGCAAAGATGAAAAGCTAAGGCTGGTGACACTTGTGTTGAGGGTAGTTTTAAGCCCTTTGTCTGGAGAGGGCCCCTGGCATTGAAGAGGGTCCAGAGGAGTTTCACAAGAATTATTACAGGATTGAAAAGGTTAACATATGAGGAGCATTTGCTGGCTCTGGGCCTGTAACTCACTGGAGTTTAGAAGAATGGGGGGGGGGGGCATCTCATTGAAACCTATCGAATATGGAAAGGCCTAGATAGAGTGGACATGGAGAGAATGTTTCCTATCATGGTTGAGTCTAGGGCCTGGGGGCCTGAATAGAGGGATTTCTTTAGCCAGAGGGTGGTGAACCTGTGAAATTCATTGCTACAGAAAGCTATGGAGGCCATCAAGTATACTTAAAGCAAAGGTTGATTGGTTCTTGGCTAGTAGGGCTTCAAAGATTACTGGGAGAAAGCAGGAGAATGAGATTGAGAGAGCTGATAACTCAGCCATGATGGAATGTCGGAGTGGACTCGATAGGCCGAATGGCTTTTGCTTCTATGTCTTACAGTCTAAACTGTGTAGTGGCTACAATTAATATTCTACAGCTGTGGTGCAATAAATCATTTTTAAGCTTTAGAAAAACCATCCTTGCTTTCGTATTCTTAATGCAAATTGACTTCCTGCTTTGTTGTTGATCATTAAAGATTCTGACACACATAGCCACAATGATCCTTTCCCTGCATTTAATTTTTCCTTCTAAAATGACCACCCAGGTTAAATTTTATCTATCCACTGTATGCACATTCTATTATTCTATAACTTTCCTCAAATATTTGTTTTTGAATTTTCAATCTGTGACCACTATTCTGTAACTTAATTTACATCCAAGCAGATTGAACCTGTGCAACAAATTCATACTTGCAGTGAGAAAACAAAGCTACTTCATTGTTCTTTGTTATGAATCTTAACAGATTTCCTTACATCCATTCTTATTGTCTCTGAAAGAGGTTCCATCATCAGCAGGCATCAATAATTGCAGAGTTCACAATGCACATTTGTACAAGAATGGTGTGTAGCATTTACAATCCTCCAGGGAGGCTTGGGAAAAATGTATTTTCCAAATTATTAAATTACCGGTAGATGAAGTTCATTTAGAATGTGACATCAGTAGAGCATTTTTTCATTTTTATTCTTTCCATTTTCTCATCGACATTTATGCTATATTGAACCTTGATTCACAAAACAGAATGCTACAAAATTATTCAGCCACTCCTGCTGTCTCCAGAAGTCATCGCTATGATCTCTACTTGTCCCACACTTCCTCTGACTACCCTTTATTTTGAATTTCTAAACAACTTTTGGTGCCCTTTTCAAATCAGCTGCTAATGATTTATCTTCCTTGCTGCCTTGAAGATCTCCTGCATTTCTATATACTGTTTGTTTCTGTACTGTGGAATAAAACTGGCAACCAGTTGGGTCTACTGTAGAACAAAACAAACAAGGGCTCTCCGTTATATTTCAATCTATTTTCCATCCATCCTCCACCACGTTACCCATGTTGCCAACTTCAAGAACAACGGACAAACTCCAAAATACCTCTATCAGCAATCCTTTATACATCCTTGCAATTATGTCCAAAGTCAAAATCTTTACAAATTCAAAAACTTTACACTCATTGATATTAAACTTTTATCTACCAATATCTATCCAATGTTTTATCCTGCAGTAGCCTTAGACATCCTTTATTGCTGTTCACAATGTTCATGATTAATAAATCTGAAATATGTTTTCTCCTACATACATTCAACCAGAAGAAGTGAAAGTATATTTAAGATGAAGATGACCCAGTAGGGATCTCTGCAGCATACTGACAGCCACACACTTCAGATCTGGAAACCATCCTGTCACCATCACCACTCCAACTTTTTTTGGGGGTTCCCATCTTTTTCAATTTCATATGAGAACACAACAGTGTTTCACTCCATCCCTTAATAAAATCTGAATCACTGTTTCTCTAAAACAGTGCAAGATGGCACTAGTGACTAGTGGCAACATTTTGCAAACAGCTCACAAAACTACTAGATACATCTAGTCAATATACTTCCACTCCTAAACTACAATCACTGCAGTCTGTAGCTTGCAGTTCCTTTTTTTTTTAAAATGACTGAGACAATCTGGTGCTTTTATAAACTCCTGAGGGATTCAAGCTAGACTCCCGAGAATGCAGGTACAGCCAAGTGGCCATTGCTGGTGGGGGGGGGGGGGGGGTGTAGATGGAATTGAGCAAGCTAGACTCTCGAGTATGCAGGTACGGCCGGGTGGGCAATCAATGGGGAAGGGGGGGATTGAGCAAGCTAGACTCTCGAGTATGCAGGTATGGCCGGGTGGGCAATCAATGGGGAAGGGGGGGATTGAGCAAGCTAGACTCTCGAGTATGCAGGTACGGCCGGGTGGGCAATCAATGGGGAAGGGGGGGATTGAGCAAGCTAGACTCTCGAGTATGCAGGTATGGCCGGGTGGGCAATCAATGGGGAAGGGGGGGATTGAGCAAGCTAGACTCTCGAGTATGCAGGTATGGCCGGGTGGGCAATCAATGGGGAAGGGGGGGATTGAGCAAGCTAGACTCTCGAGTATGCAGGTATGGCCGGGTGGGCAATCAATGGGGAAGGGGGGGATTGAGCAAGCTAGACTCTCGAGTATGCAGGTACGGCCGGGTGACCATCGCTGGTAGGTGGACACTGCGTTGAGGCCCGATAGCAGAAGACGAACCTGTGGTCGGCTCTATTACTCTGTCAATTTGAGCATCAAGATTTCAATTATTGGAGAGGAAAGCAAACAGGTGTTCAGCACTGTCTGCCTGCATTTGACCGGTTCTTCTCTTCTCGCTACAACCATTGGGTGGGAGGTGCAGGAACCTTGGGTCTCACACACCCTGGGTCAGGAGCAGTTGCTGTCCTGCAGCCATTGGGCTCCTGGGCGGACGGACCTCACTCGCCTCAGAGTTGAATGTGCTCCGCAGCCATGGACTCACTGTCTGAGGCTCTGCAGTTCACCTTCATTGTGTTAGTGTTTATTTTTTGACCATTTGCGCAATTTGATAAAGGCGTCAAGGCCGAGGAGGAAGAACAAACTAGCTCACTACTCTGCAAGATTTACTTGCCTTAGCAAGGCAGTATTGGCCAGCAAACATGAGCACTGAACTGGCTCCTTGGCTGTTTGGGGGGGGGGGGGGGGGGGAGGGACTGCAGTTCATGTTCTCTGTGTAATTTGTTCACTTTTTATTGTTTGCACTATTCTGTTTATTTCACATATTGAGTGTTTGACAGTCTTTGTGTGTTTTAATATTGTGTTTCTCTGTTTTGTGACTGCCTGCAAGACTCATTTCAAGGTTGTGTACAGTATACATATTTTGATAATTAATGTACTTTGAACTTTTATTTAAATATTCATTCTCTGCAATAAAAAGTACAATTACAAATGCAACTTCAATTATTTCCAGTCCTTTCCTCAAACCCAACCTTATTCTCCTTACCAACTGTCACATTATTTATATTCCAAGCAGCATCAAATGTTTCTAAAGCAATTTGCAACATCCCACAAGGCAAATGTGATAAAATTATTTTGTACATTTTCTTATTTGCAAGCAATTAGGAAAACTTATGAACATTATTTAATGGGTTAAGTAAAGACTAGCTTCATTTTTGCATCCAATTAACTGGCTGGTACTCTACCTCATTTATAAAAGTTCCATCTTTCTAAACAAGAAATAGTAGCGAGCATTGGCGTAAAGCTCCCTCACGCACGGATGGAGTCTTAACTGCGCTTTCCTAATACCCCTTTTTGCCTCATCTTTTTCATTCTCCACAAACTCATCACATGATTCCCCCATCAGCCTCCAGGATGGAGAATCAAATCCATTAAAGCAGTGTCAACCCAAACTAACCAGAGAAGGGCGCTCAGCAATTAACAGCCGTTAAATAAATAGGGCTGCAACATCACATATTAGTTTGAATTTCACTTTATTCTATACGGTGTTAAATCAAATTAGGTAAAGTAGCAAACTGAACTCCGCTGTGAAGACAACATTTACACGTTTGAAAAAGGAAAATGCTGATGGTGAGGGATCATCGGCAAATTAACTGCAACGCCGTAATAACTCAAAAACACTGGTACCAGGCTTCAGCAAATCTGCATGTAACCTACTTCTACGATTTAAAATTATTACGTTTGTATTTATCTTCTAGAACGTTTTGTAAAATAAAATAGATATAATAAACAACCCTGCATTTAGTGCAAGCTTAATTTAGAAATACTGGATATCTATCATTGATCACAGTGTGTAACAAACAACCACCTTCATTACAAAATTATAAAGGTCAGATTATTTCTTGCCTTACTTACATGAACAACATGATTAGAATTTTTCATATAGTACACAGTCGAAAAATCACAAGGTTGCCATTCCCTTTCTGCTCGGCATAAACCATTCCACGGAGCTGTCGGCCTATAACATTGCTTCCATAACTAACCGGCTTAGAGAGAACAAGTCGAGGCGGAGTCAGCAGCCAGAGAGGCGGTAGTTGCCCAATAAATGGTCTCCTGTCTGCTCTGAGCTCATTGTTCTTAGGGAGGCGGGGGTGGAGACGAGCTGTGTTCAGTCGCGATTTCTAAACGCTTTTTTTCAGATGGCCTGGATGATGGGGGAGGGGCGAAGCTTTTGGAAAAATGAATTTGCGCTCGTCTTTCGAGGAGAATCTAGCTTTCTCGGTCAGATCAAAATTCCGTTCAGGGTAGAGGCTGGCATAAGTTAAATTGCCATGTTGGTAGGGCAGAGTGGAGTTGCAAGTCTAAAAGGAGAAAGTATTTAATTTCGAGCAAATACCCTTTTTAGTCTGCCAGTACGGTAACTAGTTAAGTCGGCACCAGACTCAGATGTAGGTATTTTTTGTACCGCATTTAGGATGGAGAAGTCTCCTACGCGGTAAAGGTTAATGTAAAACAATTAGAACTTACTGTATTAAATAAAACCATGAATAATTTGCCACTTGAGCAAGACATTTAGAACATAGAACAATACAGCACAGTACAGGTCATTCGGCCCACAACGTTGTGCCGACCCTTAAACCCTGTCTCCAATATAACCCTCCACCTTAAATTCCTCCATATACCTGTCTAGTAGTCTTAAATTTCCCTAGTGTATCTGCCTCCACCACTGACTCAGGCAGTGCATTCCACACACCAACCACTCAGAGTAAAGAACCTTCCTCTAATATCCCCCTAGAACTTTCCTCCCTTTATCTTAAAGCCATGTCCTCTTGTATTGAGCAGTGGTGCCCTGGGGAAGAGGTGCTGGCTGTCCACTCTATCTATTCCTCTTAGTATCTTGTATACCTCTATCATGTCTCCTCTCATCCTCCTTCTCTCCAGAGAGTAAAGCCCTAGCTCCCTCAATCTCTGATCATAATCCATACTCTCTAAACCAGTCAGCATCCTGGTAAATCTCCTCTGTACCCTTTCCAATGCTTCCACATCCTTCCTGTAGTAAGGCAACCAGAACTGGACACGGTACTCCAAGTGTGGCCTAACCAGAGTCTTATAGAGCTCCATCATTACCTCGCGACTCTTCAACTCTATCCCTTGACTTATGAAAGCTAACACTCCATAAGCTTTCTTAACTACCCTTTCTACCTGTGAGGCAACTTTCAGGGATCTGTGGACATGTACCCCCATATGCCCCTGCTCCTCCACACTACCATCCTGCCATTTACTTTGTACTCTGCCTTGGAGTTTGTCCTTCCACCTCACACTTCACTGGGTTGAACTCCATCTGCCACTTCTCAGCCCACTTCTGCATCCTATCAATGTCTCTCTGCAATCTTTGACAATCCTCAACACTATCCACAACATGATCAACCTTTGTGTTATCTGCAAACTTGCCAACCCAACCTTCTACCCCCTCATCCAGGTCATTAATAAAAATCATGAAAAGTAGAGGTCCCAGAACCGATCCTTGTGGGACACCACTAGTCACAACCCTCCAATCTGAATGTACTCCCTCTGCCACAACCCTCTGCTTTTTGCAGGCAAGCCAATTCTGAATCCACCTGGCCAAGCTTCTCTGGATCCCATGCCTTCTGACTTTCTGAATAAGCCTACCATGTGGTACCTTGTCAAATGCCTTACTGAGATCCATGTAGATCACATCCACAGCACTACCCTCATCTATATGACTGGTCACCTCCTCAAAGAACTCTATCAGGCTTGTTAGATACGATCTGCCCTTCACAAATCCATGCTGACTGTCCCTGATCAGACCATGATTCTCTAAATGCCCATAGATCCTATCTCTAAGAATCTTTTCCAACAGCTTTCCCACCACAGACGTAAGGCTCACTGGTCTATAATTACCCGGACTATCCCTGCTACCTTTTTTGAACAAGGGGACAACATTCGCCACCCTCCAATGGACAACAAGGACATAAAGATCCTAGCCAGAGGCTCAGCAATCTCTTCCTTCACCTCGTGGAGCAGCCTGAGGAATATTCTGTCAGGACCTGAGGACTTATCTATCCTAATGTATTTTAACAACTCCAACACCTCTTCTCCCTAAATATCAACATGCTCCAGAACATCAACCACACTCATATTGTCCTCACCGTCATCAAGTTCCCTCTCATTGGTGAATACCGAAGAGAAGTATTTATTGAGGATCTCGCTCACTTCCACAGCTTCCAGGCACATCTTCCCACCTTTATCTCTAATTGGTCCTATCTTCACTGCTGTCATCCTTTTGTTCTTCACATAATTGAAGAATGCCTTGGGGTTTTCCTTTACCCTACTCGCCAAGGCCTTCTCATGCCCCCTTCTTGCTCTCCTCAGCCCCTTCTGAAGCTCCTTTCTTGCTACCCTATATTCCTCAATAAATTCAACTGATCCTTGCTTCCTAAACCTCACGTATGCTGCCTTCTTCCATCTGACTAGATTCTCCACCTCACTTGTCACTCATGGTTCCTTCACCCTACCATTTTTTATCTTCCTCACCAGGACAAATATATCCCTACCTAACATCCTGCAAGAGATTCCTAAACATCGACCACATGTCCATAGTACATTTCCCTGCAAAAACATCATCCCAATTCACACCCACAAGTTCTAGCCTTATGGCCTCATAATTTGCCTTTCCCAATTAAAACTTTTCCTGTCCTCTCTGATTCTGTCCTTTTCCATGATAATGTTAAAGGCCAGGGAGCGGTGGTCACTGTCCCCCAGTTGCTCACCCACTGAGGGATCTGTGACCTGACCCCATTTGTTACCTAACACTAGATCTAGTATGGCATTCCCCCTAGTCGGCCTGTCAACATACTGTGACAGGAATCCGTCCTGGTCACACTTAACAAACTCTGCTCTGTCTGAACCATTGGAACTAATCAGGTGCCAATCAATATTAGGGAAGTTAAAGTCACCCATGATAATAACCCTGTTATAACCATATAAAAATTACAGCATGGAAACAGGCCATCTCGGCCCTTCTAGTCTATGCTGAACACTTACGCTCAGCTAGTCCCACTAACCCGCACTCAGTCCATAACCCTCCATTCCTTTCCTGTCCATATACCTATCCAATTTTATTTTAAATGACAATACCGAACCTGCCTCTACCACTTCTACTGGAAGCTCATTCCACACAGCTACCACTCTCTGAGTAAAGAAATTCCCCCTCGTATTACACTTAAACTTTTGCCCCCTAACTCTCAACTCATGTCCTCTTGTTTGAATCTCCCCTACTCTCAATGGAAAAAGCCTATCCACGTCCACTCTATCTATCCCCATCATAATTTTAAATACCTCTATCAAGTCCCCCCTCAACCTTCTACGCTCCAAAGAATAAAGACCTAACTTGTTCAACCTTTCCCTGTAATTTAGTGCTGAAACCCAGGTAACATTCTAGTAAATTTTCTCTGTACTCTCTCTATTTTGTTGACATCTTTCCTATAATTTCATGACCAGAACTGTACATAATACTCCAAATTCGACCTTACCAATGCCTTGTACAATTTTAACATTACATCCCAGCTCCTATACTCAATGCTCTGATTTATAAAAGCCAATATACCAAAAGCTTTCTTCACCACCCTATCCACATGAGATTCCACCTTCAGGGAACTATGCACCATTATTCCTAGATAACTCTGTTCTACTGCATTCTTCAATGCCCTACCATTTACCATGTATGTTCTATTTAGATATTCCTACCAAAATGTAGCACCTCACACTTATCAGCATAAAACTCCATCTGCCATCGTTCAGCCCACTCTTCTAACTGACCTAAATCTCTCTGCAAGCTTTGAAAACCTACTTCATTATCCACAACGCCACCTACCTTAATATCATCTGCATACTTACTAATCCAATTTACCACCCCATCATCCAGATCATTAATGTATATGACAAACAACATTGGACCCAATACAGATCCCTGAGGCACATCATTAGTCACCGGCCTCCAACCTGACAAACAGTTATCCACCACTACTCTCTGGCATCTCCCATCCAGCCACTGTTGAATCCATTTTACTACTTCAATATTAATACCTAATGATTGAACCTTCCTAACTAACCTTCCATGCGGAACTTTGTCAAATGCCTTACTGAAGTCCATATAGACAACATCCACTGCTTTACCCTCATCAACTTTCCTCGTAACCTCTTCAAAAAATCCAATAAGATTTGTCAAACATGACCTTCCACGCACAAATCCATGTTGACTGTTCCTAATCAGACCCTGTCTATCCAGATAATTATATATACCATCTCTAATAATACTTTCAATTAATTTACCCACCACTGACATCAAACTGACAGGCCTATAATTGCTAGGTTTACTTTTAGAACCTTTTTTAAACAATGGAAACACATGAGCAATATGCCAATCTTCCAGCACCATCCCTGTTTCTAATGACATTTGAAATATTTCTGTCAGAGTCCCTGCTATTTCTACACTAACCTCCCTCAAGGTCCTAGGGAATGTCCTGTCAGGACCCAGAGATTTATCCACTTTTATATTCCTTAAAAGAGCCAGTACTTCCACTTCTTTAATTGTCATAGTTTCCATAACTTGTTTCCCTTACCTTATACAATTCAATATCCTTCTCCTTAGTGAATACTGAAGAAAAGACATTGTTCAAAATCTCCCCTATCTCTTTCGGCTCCACAAATAGCTGTCCACTCTGATTCTCTAAGGGACCAATTTTATCCCTCACTATCCTTTTGCTATTAACATAACTGTAGAAACCCTTCAGATTTATTTTCACCATACTTGCCAAAGCAACCTTATATCTTCTTTTAGCTTTTCTAATTTCTTTCTTAAGATTCTTCTTACATTCTTTATATTCCTCGAGTATCTTATTTACTCCAGGCTGCCTATATTTATTGTAGATATCTCTCTTTTTCCTAACCAAGTTTCCAATATCCCTTGAAAACCATGGCTCTCTCAAACTTTTAACCTTTCCTTTCAACCTAACAGGAACATAAAGATTCTCTACCCTCAAAATTTCACCTTTAAATGACCTCCATTTCTCTATTACATCCCTCCCATAAAACAAATTGTTCCAATCCACTCCTTCTAAATCCTTTTGCATCTCCTCAAAGTTAGCCTTTCTCCAATCAAAAATCTCAATCCTGGGTCCAGTCCTATCCTTCTCCATAATTATATTGAAACTAATGGCATTGTGATCACTGGACCCAAAGTGCTCCCCAACACATACCTCCGTCACCTGACCTATTTCATTCCCTAACAGAAGATCCAACACTGCCCCTTCTCTAGTTGGTACCTCTATGTATTGCTGCAAAAAATTACCCTGCACACATTTTACAAACTCTAAACCATCCGTCCCTTTTACAGTATGGGCTTCCCAGTCTATGTGTGGAAAATTAAAATCTCCCACAATCGCAACCCTGTGCTTACTACAAATATCTGCTATCTCCGTGCAAATTTGTTCCTCCAATTCTTGCTCCCCATTAAGTGGTCTATAATACACCCCTATAAGTGTTACTACATCTTTCCCATTCCTCAATTCCATCCAAATAGACTCTCTAGATGAGCTCTCTAATCTATCCTGCCAGAGCACCGCTGTAATATTTTCTCTGACAAGCAACACAACACCTCCCCCTCTTGTCCCTCCGATTCAATCACACCTGAAGCAACAAAATCCAGGAATATTTAGTTGCCAATCACACTCCTCCTGCAACCATGTTTCACTAATAGCTACAACATCATATTTTCAGGTATCAATCCATGCTCTAAGCTCATCCACCTTTCTTACAATGCTCCTAGCATTAAAATAAATGCATTTAAGAAATTCTCCACCTCTTCCTCTCTGTTTATCTCTAACAGTACAAAGAACTTTACTGTCTTCTTTTTCTTCCTTCTCCCATACATCTGTTCCTACACTCTGGTTCCCCTCCCCCCCCCCCCCCCTCGTATCTAGTTTAAATCCACTGGAGCCTCTCTAGCAAACCTACCTGCAAGAATATTTGTCTCCCTCCAGTTCAGATGTAAACCATCCCACCGGAACAGGTCCCACCTTCCCTGGAAAATTGCCCAATTATCTATAAATCTGAAGCTCTCCGTCCTGCACCATGTCTTCAGCCACGTGTTGATCTGCACTATCTTACTATTTCTAAACCCACCTGCATGTGGCACTGGTAGCAATCCTGAGATTGCTATCCTGGAGGTCCTGTCCTTTAACTTGGCACCTAGCTCCCTAAATTCACCTTTCAGGACCTCCTCACTCTTCCTACCCACGTCATTGATCCCTACATGGGTCATGACATCTGGCTGCTCACCCTCTCTCTTGAGAATACTGAGGACTCGATCCGGGATATTGCGGACCCTGGCACCAGGGAGGCAACAGACCATCCGGGATTCTCGATCTCTTCCACAGAACCTCCTATCTGCTCCCCTAACTATCGAATCCCCTATCACTACTGCTCTCCTCTTTTCCCTCCTTCCCTTCTGAGCTGAGGATCCAGTCTCGGTGCCAGAGACGCAACCACTGCAACTTGTCCCTGGTAGGTCGTCCCCATCAACAGTATCCAAAACGGTATACTTATTGTTGACGGGAACGACTACAGGGGTGCTCTGCTCTTCCTGTCTATTCCCTTTCCCTCTCCTGATAGTCAGACCTGTCTCCTGACTCCTAGGGATGACTATCTCCCTGAAACTCCTGTCTATTTCTGCCTCTGCCTCCTGAATGATCTGAAGTTCATCCAGCTCCAGCTCCAGTTCTCTAACACAGTTTGTCAGGAGCTGCAGCTAGATGCATTTTTGCAGGTGTAGTCATCAGGGACAGTTGTGCTGTCCCTGACTTCCCACATTCTGCAAACGGAGCACACGACTGCCCTAACTGCTGCCTCCATTACCTACTCCTAAGGTAATTAGAGTTATTAAAGGAACTTACCCAGCCTTACCTCACTGGGAGCAAGCTCATCCTCAGCCTCTGTTTGCTGAAGCCTCTCGAGCCAAAGCCTTCCTACTCTGCCTCCCAGTACTCCGTCACCCACTCTGTTAATCTGCTCGTCTTTTAAACTCTCCTGCTGTTGTCAGAGGCCGACCTTCACGCGCTTGCACAGTCGTGCCCCGTTCAAACTACCGAAGAAATTTACTGATATTTTGTACAGGTCGTCAATAGAAATGATCTAATGGTATGAATAACACAGAACACAGAAATTTATAGCACATTACAGACCCTTCGGCCCACAACATAGTGCTGACCATGTAACCTACTCTAGTAACTGCCTAGGATTTCCCTATTGCATAGCCCTCTATTTTTCTAAGCTCCATGTAAGAGTGTCTTTATCATGCTTTTTAAAAATTCTGCCATTGTTCTTTAGTGTTCACGGTTTTTCAAACAAATATACAAACAAAACTTGAGCCAATAATATTAAAGAGGATACCAAAAGGTACACATACAGAAATGCTGGAGGAATTCAGTCAAGCACGGGAGGTGATGGGCTGGTGGGAAGAAGAGAAATTTGAGTTTCCATTACCATTCCAACATGACTAGGCGACACTCAGGTTGGAGGAGCAATGCCTCATATTCCATCTGAGAAGTCTCCTTGGTGGCATAAACATAATTTTCTTCTCATTTCTCTCCTCTTTTCTCCTTTTCCATGTCCCAGTCTATTTCTCCTCTCACTACTTCTGACCTGCTTATCACCTCCCTCCAGTGCTTCCTGCTCTTCCACAGTCTACCATCTTCTATCAGATTCCTTCTTTAAGAGTCCTGTAGCGGTGTGCTACACACAGCGCTGCAATAAACGACACGGAGTCGATGAGCTGCAGTTGCAAAAAAGGTTTATTCAAACTTCGCGGCCTTGCTTTAAAGCCTTCCTGATCCTGCCCTCCCCGGGCGGGAATGCTGTAGGGGGCACGTATTCACAGTCCCATCTCGCGCGTGGGCTTTTCCCCTTGCTAGGGAAGCAGGCTTGACGCCCTTTTTGGGACTGGCCTCTATGCCGGCTCGCGCCACTTTGTGAGCCGGTTCGAGTGCGCTGGGAAGTGGGTCGCCACAGTCCTATATTTCTTCCACCTTTCATCCTCCTGGGCCCATGCCAGAATCAAGTGATTCTTGAAAGACCATGACCAATGCATCTGTTATCTCTTCAGCAACCTCTCTCAGGCCTCTGGGTGCTCCATCTGATCCAGGTGACTTATCCACCTTAAGACCTTTCAGTTTGCCTAGCACTTGTTGTAATGTCAATGGCACTCACTCCTGCTCCCTGACAATCACAGATCTCTGGCACACTGCTAATGTCTTCCTTAGTGAAGACTGATGCAAGGTACACACTAAGTTCATCTGCCATTTCTTTGTCCCCATTACTACCTTACCAGCATCATTTTCTATGGTCCAATATCAACTCTCACTTCCCTTTTACTCTTAATATAACTGAAAATACTTTTAGTATCCTGCTTTATATTAATGGCTAGTTTGCTCTCAGATTTCATCTTTTCCCGGCTTATGGCTTTTTAGTTGCCTTTGTTAGATTTTTAAAACTTCTCAATCACTTTGCTACATTATATATCTTTTCCTTGGTGTTTATGCAATCCTTAACTTCCTTTGTCAGCCATGGTTGCCTACCCCTGCCTACTTGAGAACTTCTTCTACACCCTGTAAACTATTCCCAGAAACATTAGCTAACTCTGCTGTGCCATCATCCCTGCTAGTACCCCCCTCCAATTCACCTGGGCAAGCTCCTCTCTCATGTCTCTAATTCTCTTTCTTCCATTGCGACTATGATACATCTGACTTATACTTCTCCGCCTCAACTTGCAGTATAAATTCAATCATATTATGTAATTCCTTTACCTAATATTAATAAAATCCAGATTTTTCCGCAACAGTCAATCTAAGATAGCACTTCCCCAAGCAAGCTCAAACTCGAGCTGCTCTGAAAATCCCCTCTCTTGCGATCCAACACCAACCTGGTTTTCCCAATCCCACTGCATATTGAAGTACCTCATTACAATTGTAACATTGTGGCGACCCAATTACTAGCTCACTCGAACCGGCTGACAATTAGCCAGAGCCAGAGACAAAGGGAGATAGCCTCAAGGGGTTTCAGTTACGTGCCTCTCGAAGTATCGAGTGGGGGAGACAGGTTTTAAAGCAAGACTGTGTTTTTGAAATAAACTGATTCTGTGGCTGCAGTTTATCGACTCCGTGTCATAATTTCAGCGCTGCGCGTAGCACCCCGCTACAACATTACCCTTATTACATACCCTTTCCAGCTCCCTTTGCAATCACAACCACACAACTTGGCTACTATTTAGAGCCCTATACATAATTCCCATAATTTTTTTTTACCCTTGCAGTTTCTTAAATCCACCCAAAAAGACTCAACATTCTCTGACCCTATGTCACCTCTTTTTAAAGATGCAATTCCATCTCTTACTACCAGAGCCACACCACTGCCTATGCCTTCTTGGCTGCACACACAAAATGCTGGTAGAACACAGCAGGCCAGGCAGCATCGATAGGGAGAAGCGCTGTCGACGTTTCGGGCCGAGACCCTTCGTCAGGACTAACCGAAAGGAAAGATAGTAAGAGCAAACACGAGGAAATCTGCAGATGCTGGAAATTCTTGCCTTCTTGGCTGTCCTTTTTGACACAAAATATATCCTTTGATATTAAATTCCCAACTATGATCTTCTTTCAGCCACGACTCAGTAATGCCCACAATGTCATATTCCGAATACTATGTGCGCTTAAATACAACACCTTCCGTCCTGCATCCTCTTTTGAACTTTGGCTCTGTGGTACATTTTAACTCCGTGCACTGTCTGCATTTGCACTCAATTATTTGTCCTTCCTTGCATTCATGTTACACCCATCATCCACTTGTAAAGCTGCTGGCTCATCCTCAGCTCTATTATACTGGTTCCCATCCCCCTGCCATTTAGTTTAAACCATTTCCAAAAGCTTTATCAAACCTGCCCATAAGGTCCTCCTCAGATTTAAGTGCAACCCATTCCTTTTTTACAGGTCACACCTGCCCCAGAGGAGATCCCAATTATCCAGAAACTTGAATCCCTGCCTCCGCTCCAATTCTTTAGCCATGCATTTATCTGCCATCTGATTCTATTCCTATCTTCACTGTTGCTTGACATAGGCAGCAATCCCGAGATTACTACACTTGAGGTCCTGCTTCTTAGCTTCCTTCCTAACTCCCTGTATTTTGTTTTCAGGACCTCCTCCCTTTTTCTACCTATGTCATTGGTATCAATATGTACCATGACTTCTGGCTGCTCACCTTCCCTTCTCAGGATATTGTGGATGTGTTCAGAAACATAGTGGACCCTGGCACCTGGGAGGAAAACTACCATCCGTGTTTCTTTTTCATGCCCACAGAATTGCCTATCTGTCCCCGTAACTATAGAGGCCCCTATTACCGCTGCCATCCTCTTCAGTTCCCTAAACTTCAAGTCACAGGGATAGACTCAGTGCCAGAAGCACGGCCATTGTTGCTTCTCCCAAGTAGTCAAAATGAAGTGGTTATTGTTGAGGGGAACGGCTCTCCAATATCTGATGTTTTCCCCTCCCACTCTTGACAGTCACCCACTTATCTGTCTCCTGTAGCCTTGGGCTGACTACCTCCCTGTAGCTCCTACCTGTCACCTCCTCACTTTCCCCAACAAGCCGAAGGTCATCGAGCTGCAGCTCCACCTCCCTAACTTGGTCTCTAAGGAGCTGCATCTTGATGTACCTGGTGCAGGTGGCCATCAGAAGGCTGGAATCCCATCTACCTGTGATGCCACTTTCAATGAATTATGCATCTGTATTCCAGATCCCTTTGTTCTACAGCACTCCTCAGCGTCCTACAGTTTATTGTGTAAGACCTACCCTGTTGGGTCCGACTGAAGTGCAACACCTCTCACTTGTTTGCATTAAATTCCATTTGCCATTTTACAGGCCATTTTTTCAGCTGATGCAGATCTCTTTGCAAGCCATGATATCCTTCCTCACTGTTCACTACATCCGCAAATTTGCTGATCCAGTTAACCACATTATCATTCAGATCATTGATATAGATGACAAACAGCAACAGACCCAGCACTGATCCCTGTGGCACTCCACTAGTCACAGGCCTCCAGTCAGAGAGGCAACTCTCTACGACCACTCTCTGGCTTCTCCCACAAAGCCAATGTCTGATCCAATTTACAACCTCATCCTGAATGCCAAGCGACTGAACCTTCTTGACCAGCCTCCCATGCGGGATCTTGTCAAGTGCCTTACTAAAGTCCACATAGACAACATCCGCAGCCTTGTCTTCATCCACTCTCCTGGTAACTTCCGTGAAAAATTCTATGAGATTGGTTTGACATAACCATTACACATGAAGCCATGCTGACTATGTTTAATCAGTCTACCTCTATCCAAATACTCGCATATCTGGTCCCCTAGAATACCTTCCAGTAACTGTCCCAGCCTTAATTCATCAGCCTTCATTTTTTGGTTTATATTTACAGCCTTTCTGAAATAGCTGAATAACATTGGCTATCTTCCATTTCTCTGGTACCTCCCTTGTCACAAAGGATTCACTAAAGGCTAATTTGCAGATTACGTTGGTACTTAAGAAGGCAAATGCAATGTTACCGTTCATTTCCAGAGGACTGGAATAAAAAAACAAAGATGCAACGTTGAGTCTTCATAAAGCACCAGCAAGACCTCACTTGGAGCATTGCAAGCAGTTTGGGCCCCATATCTAAGAAAGGATATGCTGACATTGGAGATGGTTCAAAGGAGGTTCACAAAAATTATTCCAGGATAACTTGTTAGATAAGGAGTGTCTGATGGTTCTGGGTTCCTACTCACTGGAATTCAGAAGAATAAGAGGTGATCGCAATGAAACTTATCAAATTTTGAACGAACTGGACAGAGTGGATGTAGAGAAGATGTTTCCTATGGTGGGCAGTCTAAGACCAGAGGACACAGCCTCAGAATAAGGGTCGTCCTCTTAGAATGGAAATGAGAAGGAATTTCTTTAGCCGGAGAGTGGTGATTTTGTGGAATTCGTTTCCATGGATAGCTGTTGAAGCCAAGTCATTGGGTGGATTTAGGCCATAAGACCATAAGCCACAGGAGCAGAATTAGGCCATTTGGCCCATCGAGTCTGCTCCGCCATTCAATCATGTCTGATCCTTTTCTCCCCTTCTCAACCCTACTCCCATGCCTTCTTCCCGTAACAATTGATGCCATGTCCAATCAAGAACTTATCAAGTTCTGCCTTAAATACACCCAACAACCAAGCCTCCACAGCTGACTATGGCAATAAATTCCACAAATTCACCACCCTATGGCTAAGTAAGTTTCTCCACACCTCTGTTTTAAATGGATACCCCTCTATCCTCAGGCTGTGCTCTCTTCTCCTAGACTCCCCAACTATGGAAAACATCCTTTCCACATCTACACTGTCTAGGTCTTTCAACATTCGAACGGTTTCAATGAGATCCCCCTCTCATCCTTCTAAATTCCAACAAGTACAGACCCGAGCCATCAAACGTTCCTAGTATGATAACCCTTTCATTCCCGGAATCACCCTAGTGAATCTCCACTAAACCCTCTCCAAAACCACCACATCTTTTCTTAGATGAGGAGCCCAAAACTGTTCACAATATTCAAGGTGAGGCCTCACCAGTTTTTCATAAAGCCTCAGCATCACATCCCTGCTCTTATATTCTAGGCCTCTCAAAATGAATACTAACATGGCATTTGCCTTCCTTACCACTGACTCAATGTGAAAGTTAACCTTCAGGGTGTTCTGCACATGCACTCCCAAGTCCCTTTGCATCTCAGATTTTTGGATTCTCTCTCCATTTAGAAAATAGTTTGCACATTTATTTCTACTACTAAAGTGATGAGCATGCATTTTGAACATTATATTTCATTTGCCACTCTCTTGTTCATTCTCCTAATCTGTCTGGTAAGCAGCCTCATGTGTGGCACCTTGTCAAAGGCCTTCTGAAAGTCCAAATATACAGCATGGACTACACCCTTCTTTCCATCCTACGTGCAATTTCCTCAAAGAATTCCAATGGGTTTGTCAGGTAAGTTTTTCCCTTAAGGAAACCATGCTGACTTGTCCTGTGTCACCAACTACTCTATAACCTGATCCTTAACAATTGACTCCAACATCTTCCCAACCACTGAGGTCAGGCTAACTGGTCTATAATTTTCTTTCTGTTGCCTTCCTCCTTTTTTAAGGAATGGAGTCACATTTGCAATTTTCCAGTCCTCTGGCACCATGCCAGAGTCCAAAGGTTTTTGAAAGATTATTACTAATGCCTCCACAATCTCTAACACTAGCTCTTTCAGAACTCTAGGGTGCAGTTCATCTGGCCTGGGTGACTTGTACCCTTCGGTCTTTCAGCTTTTTGAACACCTTCTCCCTTGTAATAGTAACTGCACCCACTTCTCTTCCTTCACACACTACAACATCTGGTAGACTGCTAGTGTCTTCCACAGTGAAGATTGATGCAAAATACTTAATTAGTTCATCTGCCATCTCCTTATCCCCCATCGTTATTTCTCCGGCCTCATTTACTAGCAGTCCTAGATCCACTCTCATCTCTCTCTTATTTTTTACATTCTTGAAAAAGCTTTTACTATCCACTTTGATTCTGTTCGCTAGCTTGCTTTCACATTTCATCTTTTCGCTCCTAATGATTCTTTTAGTTGCTCTCCGTAGCATTTTAAAAGCCTCCCAATCCTCTATCTTCCATGAGGGAAGATAGGGCTTTGTTGTATGCCATCTCTTTTGCTTTTACCTTTGACTTCCCTTGTTAGCCACGGTTGTACTATATTGCCATTTGAGTATTTCTTGTCCTGCGCCATCCTTGTTTTTCCCAGAAACTCACACCATTACTGCTCTGCTAGCATCCCTGCCAGCATCTCTTTCCAATTTACTTTGGCCAGCTCCTCTCTCATATCACTGTAATCTCCTTTACTCCACTGAAATACTGCTACGTCAGAATTTACTTTCTCCCTATCAAATTTCAAGTTGAATTCAATCATATTGTGATCACCGCCTCCCAAGGGTTCCTTTATCTTAAGCTCTCTAATCACCTCCAATTTATTACATAACACCCAATCCAGTATAGCTGATCCCCTAGTAGGCTCAATGACAAACTACTCTCAAAAGCAATCTTATAGGCATCTAACAAACTCACTCTCTTCAGATCCATTACCAATCTGAATTACCCAATCAACCTGCATGTTGAAATCTTCCCATGGCTATTATAACATTGCCCTTTTGACACACTTTTTCTATTTCCTGTTGGAATCTGTGGTCCACATCCCAGCCATCAGGGTCTTTTATCCTTGCAGTTTCTTAACTCAACCCACAAGGATTCAACATCTTCGGATCTTTCTACTGATTGATGCCATTCTTTACCAGCAGAGGTATGCCAACTCCTCTGCTTACCTTTCTATCCCTCTGATACAACGTGTAACCTTGGACATTCAGCTCCCAACTCCAACCATCCTTCAGCCGCGATTCAGTGATGGCTACAGCATCATACCTGACAATCTGTAAAAGTGCAACAAGATCATCCAACTTACTTGTTACACTCCGTGCATTGAGATATAACACTTTGAATACTGTATTTGCTACCATTTTTGATTCTGCATCCCTATGCATTGATACTCACCCTGCTGGCTGCAATTATGTCCTATCATCTGCCTGCCCTTCTTGACCTTCTGACTGCACGCTATCTTTGCTTTTTTACCATCCGTCCTATCCTGAGTCCCTTCACTTCAGTTCCCACCCCCTGCCAAATTAGCTTAAACCCTCCCCAGTAGCTCTAACAGATCTGCCCATCAGAATATTGGATCCTCTCCCCCCCCCCCCCCCCCCCCCCCGGGTGCAGTAGAACTCGTCACTTTTGAATTTAAGGAAGAGTTTGATAGATGCTTGATTAGTCAGGGCATCAAGGGATACTGGGAGAAGCCAGGAGATTGGGGATGAGGAGGAAAATGGATCAGCCATTAAGAAATTGTGGAGTGGACTCGATTAACCAAATAGCCTAATTCTGCTTCTTTATCTTATGGTCTTATATGGTGGTCATTATATAGTAATTATATTATCATGATCTTATATAGTGGTTGATAGCAATCATTTCTATTTTAAGGCTCAACCACTTAAAACTTGTCCAATCAGAAGAGCAATTATGGTAGAGATGTTTTAGAAATAGCAATTACTGTTAGGCTTCTGTACACAGTAGAACTCACATTATCAGCTCTGTTATTGCTTGAAAATCCTTATGATTTGACGTGGTTTAATGGCAGGACAGTGTATTGCCTCCTAGATGCTGTAGACAAGGAAATCTCTGAGCAGCCACAGAAAATTCTTGACGGGCAGCAGCAAGGGACTTTGTTTCTTCGCTCTCTTTAAACTTAGCTGGTTTAATTTCTCATCTTTCTTTGGAACGATGGAGGCTAGGAGAATGTGTAGATAATCAGTCTTTTCCTCAGTGTGGAAATGTCAGATACTACAAAGTATAACTTTAAGATGAGAGGAGAAATATTTAAGGAAGTCTTGTGAAGCAGCATATTGCTCAGAGAATGGCAGGTGCCTGCAGTGCACTGCCAGGAGAAATCATGGAAGCAATGTTAAAGAGAAACACATAAATCGGCAGGGACTGGAAGATATTGAAGCTGTCTACTAGGATAACTGGACATAGGATGGGAAGATGCAGAATCTTTGTGGGTAGAGGTAAGAAACTTAAAGGATAAAAAGACCCTGATGGGATTAAAAAATTAAAGGCCCCGAACAGTAGCCTGGATATGGGATATAATTTTCAATGGGAAATAGAAAAGGCATGTCATGAAGGCATATGTTATGATAATCATGGGGGACTTCAATATGCAGGTAGATAAAATTAGGTTGGCACTGGATTCCCGGAGAGGGTATTTGTAGAATGCCCACAAGATGGCTTTTTGGAGCAGTTTGTGGTTGAGCTCACTGCAGGATCAGTAATTCTGGATTGGATATTGTGTAATGAAACAGATATGATTAGAAAGCTTAAGGTAAAAGTATCCTTAGGGGAACAGTGGTTATAATGATAGAATTCACCCTGCAGTTTGAGAGGCAGAAGCTAAAGTCAAATTTTTCAGTATTACAGTGGAGTAAAGAGAATTACAGACACATGAGAGAGGAGTTGGTCAAAATTAATTTGAAGGATACACTAACTAGCAGAGATGATGGGAGAGCAACCAAGGCTGGAGTGTCTGGGAAAATTCAAAGGTACAGGATAGATACATCCCAACAAAGAATAAGTATTCTAAAGGTAGGATGATACAACCAAGGCCAACAAAGAAAGTCAAAACAAAAGAGAGAGCATTTAATAGAGCATAAATTGGAATCGGAACAAGAAGGTTGTGAGTGAACAGCTGATTTTTCGGAACTAAGGGAGTTTTTTTTACTACTTGGGGTAAAAGAGAGGTGAGACTGAGCAGGCGCGTGACGTCAGCCAGTAGCGTGCGAAAGATTTAAAAAGAAGACCGCCATGTCCAGCGGGCAACAGAGTGAGAGGCATCAGAGTGATAGGGCTTTGGTTCAATGGGCTTAGGCAGTAATGGGATGAGGTGAGGTAGGTTTAACTGTGTTAATTGCAGAAAGGAGATAGTATGTGTGTGAGGCCAGTTTTCTGTGCTCGGTGTCAGATGTGGGGGCTCCTGGCATCTCCCAGCCTCCTAGATGGCCATATCTGCACCCGGTGTGTCGAGCTTCAGCTCCTGAGGGACCACATTAGGGAACTGGAGATGCAGCTTGATGACATTCGCCTGGTCAGGGAGAGTGAGGAGGTGATAGAAAGGAGTTATAGGCAGGTGGTCTCACCGGGGCCTCGGGAGACAGACAAGTGGGTCAGAGTCAGGAGGGGGAAGGGGAAGAGTTAGGTACTAGAGAGTACCCCTGTGGCTGTACCCCTTGACAATAAATACTCCTGTTTGAGTACTATTAGGGGAGACAGCCTACCCGGGGGAGGCAGCAGTGGCCATACATCTGACACAGAGTCTGGTTCTGTGGCTCAGAAGGAAGAGGAAGGCAGTAGTGATAGAGGACTCTATAGTTAGGAATTCAGACAGGTGATTCTGTGGACGCAGGAAAGAAACTCGAATGGTAGTTTGCCTCCCAGGTGCCAAGGTCTGGGATGTTTCGGATTGTGTCCAAGATATCCTGTGGTGGTGATGCACCATCAATAACTCTCGGAGACGGGAGGTGAACGATAGGCTTTTATTAGCAGCAAAAGGGACATCTTGGAGACTGAGGGCGGAGCAGTGCTCCAATCGCCTTTATACAGGGGTCTGTGGGAGGAGCTACAGAAGCAGTCGGCAGAGGGGCGTGTCCAGACAGGTATACATAGTTTACCACAGGTGGGAGGGAGAACAGCCAGAGGTCGTGGTACATATTGGTACCAATGACATAGGTAGGAAAAGGGAAGAGGTCCTGAAAAAAGACTACAGGGAGTTAGGAAGGAAGTTGAGAAGCAGGACTGCAAAGGTTGTAATCTGAGGATTACTGCCTGTGTCACGCAACGGTGAGTATAGGTGGAGGATAAATGAGTGGCTGAGGGATTGGAGCAGGGATTCAGATTTCTGGATCATTGGGACCTCTTTTGGGGCAGGTGTGACCTATACAAAAAGGATGGGTTGCACTTGAATCCGAGGGGGACCAATATCCTGGTGGGGAGGTTTGCTAAGGCTACTGGGGAGAGTTTAAACTAGAATTGTTGGGGGGTGGGAACTGAACTGAAGAGACTGGGGAAGAGGAAGTTGGCTCACAAATAGAGAAAGCTTGTAGACAGTGCGAGAGGGAGGATAGGCAGGTGATAGAGAAGGGACGTGCTCAGACCGAAAGCTTGAGATGTGCCTATTTTAATGCAAGGAGTGTTGTGAACAAATCAGATAAGCTTAGAGTGTGGATCCGTACTTGGAGATATGATGTGGTGGCCATTACAGAGACTTGGATGGCTCAGGGACAGGATTG
Organism: Hemitrygon akajei; assembly: GCF_048418815.1. NCBI lineage: Eukaryota > Metazoa > Chordata > Chondrichthyes > Myliobatiformes > Dasyatidae > Hemitrygon > Hemitrygon akajei. Next base: position 104,926,503 of record NC_133127.1, read on the forward strand.
GTTACTTCAAGTGTTGGGTTTTAGAAGTTTCAGAAAGGACAGGGAGGGAGGCAAAAGAGGTGGGGGCATGGCACTGTTGATCAGAGATAGTGTCATGGCTGCAGAAAAGGTGGACACCATGGAAGGATTGTCTACAGCAGTGGACCCCAACCACTGCAAAGCATGTGCTAACAGGCCACGAGAAAACAATATGATTTGGCGATATGAAATGATATGAGTCAGCTGCACCTTTCCTCATTCCCTGTCACACCCACTGTTGAACTTGAACGCACACGAGGTTATCACCCATGCGAGGTCATCAGTCGCCTAAATGCTGTGTGATACCCAAGTGCCAGAGATCACTGGTTGGCCTCGGGTAACCGGCCGCCTCACGCGGCTGGTGAGAAGTGCGATTGCTACTGGCCTGGAGCGTGGATAGATGGGCGCCACCTCTAAACCTGTTTAGCACACCGAATGTTCGTGGGGAACTCGGTGCTAAAATATTTGCAGATGACCTAATTCAGGCTCAGGGTTTCGTAAGTAGCAGAGCAGCTACCTCGCTGCGATCTACTGAAAGTCATCCCTCAAGAGAAACTTTTGTTGGCCAATAGATCCTATCTACCTACAAGGGTGGTGGGCACGCATCATGTCGCACTCCTCCTCACTCGGTCGGTCGCTCTCCTGGACTGCAACAGCCGCAGCCCCAGCACGGGGACCTCCTGCCCTTACTTTGTCCTTTCACCCCACACACAACCAGCTGCACCTGGCCAAGGCGACTGGCGGTGGGCGGGATGCTGGAGTTCGGGCCCGGAGGCTGTCTAATGAGGCAATGATGCCTTCAAAACTGCTTCAGCACCTTGAGTGCAAGTACCCTGGTCTTAAAGACAAACCCGTTGAGTTTTTTTGAGCGAAAAAAAATGTGAACAAGTGGGACAGAAGCAAATGCTGAGAGCCACGAAAACTAAATTGTGGAATAGACTGGACATGAGGAACCCCCTTCGATTATTGCTGTCTCCCATCAGCCCATGATGGGACTGTCTTGTTGTAGGGAAACAAGCCCAGGGGTCCCACTGGTTCAGCGATATTGGTGTGTTGCAATGATTTCATATGTTCATACGAGGAAAATATGCGCTGCGTGTTTAATATCAAATTCGTTAGATAAACCATTTTAGAAACGAAATTGAGTGTATTAGTCACTTATAAATGACTTATAGTTCCCTTATCACTTGTAATCTGGTCGTGATTAATACCCCCCTCCACCCCCGTTGGTCGGTCCGCAAGAATATTGTCAATATTAAACCAGTCCGCGGTGCAAAAAAGGTTGCTGACCCCTGGTCTACGGAATCTCTGTGGGTGGAGGTTAGGAACAGGAAGGGGTCAATAACTTTACTATGTGTTTTTTATAGGCCACCCAATAGTAACAGGTATATCGAGGAGCAGATAGTGAAACAGATCCTGGAAAGGTGTAATATTAACAAAGCTGTCGTGATGGGAGATTTTGATTCCCCAAATATTGATTGGCATCTCTAGCAAGGGGTTTAGATGAGGTGGAGTTTGTTAGGTGTGTTCAGGAAAATTTCTTGACACAGTATGTAGAGAAGCCTGCAAGAGGAGAGGCTGTACTTGATTTGGTATTGGGAAATGAACCTGATCAGGTGTCAGAGAATTTTGGAGACAGTGATCATAATTCTGTCTCCTTTACAATAGCATTGGAGAGAGATAGGAACAGACAAGTTGGAATAGCGTTTAATTGGAGTAGGGGGAATTATGAGGCTATCAGCCAGGAAATTGGAGGCTTAAATTGGAAGCAGATGTTCTCAGGGAAAAGTTCAGAAGAAAGGATACACAAGGATCTGTTCTGGGACCTCTACTTTTTGTGATTTTTATTAACGACCTGGATGAGGGGGTAGAAGGGTGGGTTGGCAAGTTTGCAGACGACACAAAGGTTGGTGGTGTTTTAGATAGTGTAGAAGATTGTCGAAGATTTCAGAGAGACATTGATAGGATGCAGAAGTGGGCTGAGAAGTGGCAGATGGAGTTCAACCCGGAGAAGTGTGAGGTGGAAGGACAAACACCAAGGCAGAGTACAAAGTAAATGGCAGGATACTTGGTAGTGTGGAGGAGCAGAGAGATCTGGGGGTACATGTCCACAGATCCCTGAAAGTTGCCTCACCGGTAGATAGGTAGTTAAGAAAGCTTATGGAGTGTTAGCTTTCATAAGTCGAGGGATAGAGTTTAAGAGACGCGATGTAATGATACAGCTCTATAAAACTCTAGTTAGTCCACACTTGGAGTACTGTGTCCAGTTCTGGTCGCCTCACTATAGGAAGGATGTGGAAGCATTGGAAAGGGTACAGAGGAGATTTACCAGGATGCTGCCTGGTTTGGAGAGTATGGATTATGATCAGAGATTAAGGGAGCTAGGGCTTTACTCTTTGGAGAGAAGAAGGATGAGAGGAGACATGATAGAGGTGTACAAGATATTAAGAGGAGTAGACAGACTGGACAGCCAGCGCCTCTTCCCCAGGGCACCACTGCTCAGTACAAGAGGACATGGCTTTAAGGTAAGGGGAGGGAAGTTCAAGGGGGATATTAGAGGAAGGTTTTTCACTCAGAGAGTGGTTGGTGCGTGGAATGCACTGCCTGAGTCAGTGGTGGATGCAGATACACTAGTGAAATTTAAGAGACTATTAGACAGGTATATGGAAGAATTTAAGGTGGGGGGTTATATGGGAGGCAGGGTTTGAGGGTCAGCACAACATTGTGGGCTGAAGGGCCTGTAATGTGCTGTACTATTCTATGTTCTATGTTCTAAATGAGGCAAATATTTAGGGGATATTTGTGTAGAGTTCTGTATAGGTATGTTCCAATGAGACAGGAAGTTATGGTAGGGTACAGGAACCATGGTGCACAAAGGCTGTAACAAATCTAGTAAAGATGAAAAGAAAAGCTTACAAAAGGTTCAGAGAGTTAGGTAATGTTAGAGATCTAGAAGATTCTAAGGCTATTAGGAAGGAGCTTAAGAAGGAAATTAGGAGAGCCAGAAGGGGCCATGAGAAGGCCTTGGTGGGCAGGGTTAAGGAAAACCCCAAAGCATTCCACAAGTATGTGAAGAGCAAGGGGATAAGACGTGAAACAATAGGACCTATCAAGTGTGACAGTGGGAAAGTGTGCATGGAACCAGAGGAAATAGCAGAGGTACTTAATGAATACTTTACTGCAGTATTCTCTATGGAAAAGGATCTTGGTGAGCATAGTGATGACTTTCAGCAGACTGAAAAGCTTGAGCATGTAGATATTAATAAAGAGGATGTGCAGGAGCTTTTGGAAAGCATCAAATTGGGTAAGTTGCCAAGACTGGATGAGATGTATCCCAGTCTACTGTGGGAGGCAAGGGTGGAGATTGTTGAGCCTCTGACGATGATCTTTGCATCATCAACGGGAACGGGAGAGGTTCTGGAGGATTGGAGGGTTGCGGAGGTTGTTCCTTTATTCAAGAAAGGGAGTAGAGAAAGCCCAGGAAATTATGGACCATTGAGTCTTACCTCAGTGGTTTGTGAGTTGATGGAGAAGATCCTGAAAGGCAGGATTTATGAACATTTGGAGAGGTATAATATGATTAGGAATAGTCAGCATGGTTTTGTCAAGGGCAGGTCATGCCTTATGAGCCTGATTGAATTTTTTTGAGGATATGACTAAACACATTGATGAAGGAAGAGCAGTAGATGTAGTGTATATGGATTTCAGCAAGGCATTGTGATAAGGTACCCCATGCAAGGCTTATTGAGAAAGTAAAGAGGCATGGGATCCAAGGGGACATTGCTTTGTGGATCCGGAACTGGCTTGCCCACAGAAGGCAAAGAGTGATTCTAGACAGGTTATATGGAGGTCATGGAGGTCAGTGACCAGTGGATTGCCTCAGGGATCTGTTCTGGGAACCTTACTCTTCGTGATTTTTATAAATGACCTGGATGAGGAAGTGGAGAGATGGGTTAATAAGTTTGCTGATGACACAAAGGTTGAAGGTGTTGTGGATAGTGTGGCGGGCTTTCAGAGGTTACAGCGGGACACTGATAGGATGCAAAACTGGGCTGAGAAGTGGCAGATGGAGTTCAACCCAGATAAGTGTGAAATGATTCATTTTGGTAGGTGAAATACGATGGCAGAATATAGTATTAATGATAAGACTCTTGGCAGTGTGGAGGATCAGAGGGATCTTGGGGTCCAAATCCATAGGATGCTCAAAGCAACTGCGCAGGTTGACTCTGTGGTTAAGAAGGTGTATGGTATATTGGCTTTCATCAATCGTAGAATTGAATTTGGGAGCCGAGAGGTAATGTTGCAGCTATATAGGACCCTGATCAGACCCCATTTGGAGTACTGTGCTCAGTTCTGGTTGCCTCACTACAGGAAGGATGTTGAAGCCATAGAAAAGGTGCAGAAGAGATTTACAAGGATGTTGCCTGGATTGGGGAGCATTCCTTATGAGAACAGGTTGAGTGAACTCTGCCTTTTCTCCTTAGAGTGATGGAGGATGAGAGGTGACCTGATAGAGGTGTATAAGATGATGAGAGGCATTGATCATGTGGATAGTCAGAGACTTTTTCCCAGGGCTGAAATGGTTGCTTCAAGAGGACACAGGTTTAAGGTGCTGAGGAGTAGGTACAGAGGAGATATCAGTTTTTTACTCAGAGAGTGGTGAGTGCGTGGAATGGGCTGCCGGCAACGGTGGTGGAGGCGGATACGATAGGGTCTTTTAAGAGACTTTTAGATAGGTAAAATAGGGGCTATGGGTAAGCCTAGTAATTTCTAAGATAGGGACATGTTCGGCATAACCTTGTGGGCCGAAGGGCCTGTATTGTGCTGTAGGTTTTCTTTGTTTCTAAATTAGTGGCAAGTTAGAAAATTAGAAAATTTTTAAAAAGCAGCAGGAGACAACCAAAAAAAAAACACAAGGGGGAAAAATAATGTATGAAGGTAAGCTAGTCAGAAGTATCAGTAATGTTACCAAAATGTTTTTCAGATATTGTTACGAATGTACCACAGCTCTGAGGGGCCGAAGGGTGCGGGACTAGCCCCCTCCTTCCGGAGAATCGCAAGATCGCTATTAATTCGGGTCTTGGACCCAGGAAATGAGAGACAATGCAACGGATTTGACCATTGTTCTTAGAGACACCTGTGTGAATTGCGACTCTATACTACGTGCCAGCTATCAGGGACATGGACACCCTTGGGCAATGTGGGGTGGGGATTTTATCACCCTACCTTGATTGACATCTACAACTCTGCCAGTCACGATAAAAAGGGGACTGCAGGAGGCAGTACTCCAGCAACGCCCCAGAAGGAGACACCATTGCTCATCGCTCCCGTGATGACGGGAAGCTGTTCGGGAGCCACGTGTGATTCGTTTCCCCTAGCTTGGGGAACCAGTGGCTGATAACCCCGAAAAGGACTTCGAACTGACAACGGGGAACTCACGTTCCCGATTCAACGATTTGAGTCCAAAAGGCTGGCAAGTTTATTTTGTCACCAAAATTCTTTCTCTCTCCAACCAGTGAAAACCCAGCGGTCCCCAAACGGCTAAAAGCCTGTATGAACTGGCGAGACTTTCATATTGCCATCGGACAATATTTTACCCCTAGACAAAACGATAGAGCCACTTCTTATTGTCGATTATTACTATACCCGCACTTTAGATTGAGTATTGACGACGTATATTATCTGAATGTTTGTATTAACCTTACTTTTGTGCCCCTTTATAAATAAAAACGTTTAAAAATAGTACCATCAGACTTCAGCGGACCTCTCTCTCTTTGTTGGTAAGTGACCCAGTTACAGGGATCGTAACAATATATAAAGAGTAAAAGAGGTAAGAGTAGATATTGGACCACAAGGAATGACACTGAAGAGGAAGTAATGGGGGAAGAACGAAATAGCAGACGAACTGAATAAGTATTTTGCATTAACCTTCAGTGTGGAAGACTGTATGTTAAAAGTTCGAGGATGTCAGGGGACAGTTGCTATTACTAGAGAAATAATGCTTGGGAGACTGAAAGATTTGAAGGTGGATAAGTCACCTGAAGCACATTAAGGAGTTGGAGCTGGAATTGGATCATTTGGGAGTTGAGGATGCGATAGACAGGATGCAGAGTTACACCCATTCTGTAAACACAGAAAATTGGGTGACAGTCAGGAAAGACAACAGGCACTGTGCCCATCTTCAACAGGCATACCATTTTGGATGCTGTTGGGGAAGGGGGTGCAATAACCTAGCAGAGAGAAGTCACAGCAGCCAGGTCTATAGCACTGAGTCACAATTTTCGATCATTGGTTTCTCTTCCCGGGAAGGTGGGACCACTATAGAAGAGATGGTTTTCACATAAACTGGAGGGGATTGGTATCCTAGCCGGAAGGTTTGCTTGAACTGCATGGGGGCAGTTATAAATGTGTTGCAGGGGGATGGGAACCAGAGTGCTAGAACAGATATTGGAGTGGTTGTGGGGACAGGTATTGTTAAAACCTTAGACAAAGTCAGGAATCAAAAGGCTGATGATGGTATGACTAGTGTCCTGAGCGACTAGTACACTTCAACACAAGAAACATTGTAGGAAAGGCAGATGAGCTCAGGGCATGGATCACACATTGAATTATGATATTGTAACCATTAGTGAAACTTGGTTGTAGTTGGGGCAGGACCGGCAGCTCAATATTCTGAGTTTCCATTGTTTTAGATGTGATAAATTGGCAGGAATTAAAGGGGGAGGGATGGCGATACTAGTCAGGGAATATGTCACAGTTCGTACTGAAAAACTCATCTAATGAGACTTTATGGGTGGAACTGAGGAATAGGAAAGGTATAATCTTGTTAATGGGGCTACATTATAGACCACCCAACAGGAGCAGGTTTTTGATGAACAATTTGTTGAGAGATTGCAGACTGTTGAAAGAAACATAAGGTTGCGATAGTAGGTGATTTTAACTTTCCACATATTAACTGGGCTTCTCATACTGTAAAAGGACTAGATTGGATAGTGTTTGTCAAATGTGTTCAGAAAAATTTACTTTATAAGTGCATGGAAGTTCAACAGTACTTGATCTGTTATTAGGGAATGAGACAGGGCAGGTGACAGACTTTTGTGTAGAGGAACACTTTGCATCTTGTGATCATAATGCCATTGATTTCAAAATAATTATGGAAAAGGATCGGTCTAGTCCTTGAGTTGAGATTCTAAATTAGAGAAGACCAATTTTGATTGTATCAGAAAGGATCTGCAAAGGTGTAAGTAGAAGGCCTTCAAAAGTGAAATTGTAAGAGTAAGAAGATTGTATGTAGCTGTGAGAATAAAAGGTAAGGATAACAGGTTTAAGGAACCTCAGTTTTTGAGAGATATTGAACCCTAGTTAATTAAAAGGAGGTGCATAGCAGGTATAGGCATGGAAGAACAAATGAGATGCTTGAGGAGTATAAGAAATGCAAGGGAACACTTAAGGAATCAGGAGGGCTAAAAGAAGGCACGAGGTTGCTCTAGCAGAATAGGTGAGGGAGCGTTCTAAGGGCTTCTTGGGAAACTGAAAGGTATGAAATTAGATAAGTCACCTGAACCAGATGATATACACCCTAAGGTTCTGAAAGATGTGGCTGAAGAAACTGTGATGGCATTGGTCAGGATCTTTCAAGAATCAGTTGTTACTGGCATAGTTCTGAAGGACAAGAATTTTGCAAATGTCACTTAACTCTTCCAGAAGGTAGAGAGGCAGAAGTAAGGAAATTATAGGCCAGTTAGTCTGATCTCATTGGTTGGAAAGATGTCGGAGTAAATTGTTAAGGATGTGGTTTGGGGGTATTTGGAGGCACATAATAAAATAGGCCATAGACGACATGGCTTCCTTAAGGGAAAATCTTGCCTGACAAATCTGTTGGAATTATTTGAAGCAATAACAAGCAGAAAAGACAAAAGAGAATCAGTGGATGTTGTGTACTTGGATTTTCAGTAGGCCTTTGACAAGGTGCCACAGATGAGGGTGCTTAACGAGATAAGAGCCCATGGTAATACAGGAAATATACCAGTATTGGCTGATAGGCAGGAGGCAAAGAGTGGGAATAAAGGGAGCTTTTACTGGTTGTCTGCCAGTGATGAGTGATGTTTCCTATGGTGGGACTGTCTAAGACCAGAGGACACAGCATCAGAATAGAGGGGCATCTTTTTGAACAAAGATGAGGAGGAATTTCTTTAGCCAGAGACTGGCGAGTCTATAGAATTCTTTGCCACAGGTGGTTGTGGAGGCCATCATTGGGTATATTTTAGATTTTTGATTAGTCAGGACATGAGGGGATATGGGAATGTGGAAGGAGATTAGGGCTGTCGGAAAATGGATTAACCACTATGAAACGGCAGAGCACACTCTATGGACCAAATAGCCTAATTCTACTCCTGTATCTTAATGTCTTATGGTCTTACAATAGATTACAATGATCACATTATCACCACATCTCTTGTGAATCTCCTGGTTTTTTTGTTTTGACTTTGCTCAAAGCATGCTATAATTATTGAAAAGAAATGTGAAACATGTACTTGGCATATTGTGAGAAATTGGGACAAAAGGAATTGTGTTATTTCCAAGTCTACTCCACCCTCTATTCAGTGCTAGCTAGTATGGTCCCATTTTTTAATCACACAGTGATGCAGTTCCTATGAATGCTATGTATAGCATTCAATAGGGTAAATTTCAGAAACTGCCCTTTGAATGGTCTTGACTGCATTCTCTTGCCCATGTAAACTGAGATATCACTGCCCCCCTTTATGTACCTTCAGGCAGAGACAGGTTTTGCCTGAGCTATGTTGACATCATAACTTTCCCTTTTATTGATTGCTGCACTTGAGGTTGGACTTAAACAACAGACAATTGAAGGTGTCTGCTTATCCACAACAACAATGGCAGAAGCAGACCAAGCAGAAAAATCTGGACAGTATTGCTTGGAGTATCTGAAATATGGATTTACATCAGCACCAAGCAACCAACAGCAGGCAAAATGCCTCTTGTGCAAAAAGATTTCTTCTCAAATGAGGCAATGAAACTTTCCAGGCTCCTTGAACATCTGAAGAGAATAAAATGATAAAGCAAAAAAAAAGTTAGGCAGTATCTATGGAAATGAATAAATGGTTGACATTTTGGGCTGAGACCTGTCAGGACTGGAAAGGAAGGGAGAAAGTTGGGGGGAGGGGAAGGAGATGAGCTGGAAGGTGATAGATGAAGCTAGGTGGATGGGAAAGGTCAAGGGCTGGGATAGTCAACTATCTATTCATATTCAAGGACGCTGCCTGATCTGCAGAGTTCCTCCAGCATTTTGTATGTGTTACTTTATATTCAGTCACTTTGTAAAAACTTTCAGAAACAGAAAACGTTTCAAAATATGCTTGCCGGCACTTCACAACAAAACAGAGGTGGTTTGTGTGCACATAACATGTTGTTGGTAAATTTGGGAAGCCCCCTACAATATTATTAAATATTGTTATCAGCGTGGTAACTGAAATCAAGTCCAATGCTTTCAATTCTTGACTATTTCAAGAGCTTTGAATTGAGAATGATGAACAGTTTGATTGTGTGCTGTTGCATACAGACGTGTCTCAGTAAGAAACTGCCTGAGGTACTTTATCCACTTTTGAAACTGTGGTAAAATTCTTTTAAGACTTGGATGCTTCATTCAGTAATCAACTCAAGAATATTAGACATGTGTTGTATGAAAGGAGAGAAGTTTAGCACTCCCCTTGATAAGGATGGAAGGGGCCCTAGTGGCCTTACAACACGCAAATGGTTAAGGCATTGCCATCTACTTAGTGGCATCTATAAAGAAGAAAAAAAAAGATATTAGACATGACATCGCTTATTTGTCAAAATTATTCACAAACTTTTTTGAATTTGGTCTTCAATTGCAAGAAAATGATGTGAAGCTTGTAAAAGTCAACTTACTCTTCTCCAGATTTCTGTCCAATTTAACCCTATTTAGGTGCAACATTGTCCATTTGGCCTTTTCCAATTTCCGAGTCTCTTAGAATTGGAACAAAGAGAAAGAATAGCAGATGATAATCTTCAAGTATGCTGTGCCAATCTGGATGTGATGTATATAGACACGTCAGAGATTCTCGATTCTTATTACAGATTGGGTAATAAATCCATTCTGAACACTTGTAATGAGGAATTAACAGAAAGAGCAAACCCGAGGAAATCTGCAGATGCTGGAAATTCAAACACACACAAAGTGCTGGTGGAACACAGCAAGCCAGGCAGCGTCTATAGGGAGAAGCACTGTTGACGAAGGATGGTGAAAGAACTAATCTTGCTACAAAATGACTTTGTGCTGAAGCTGTCATTCAAAAATTCACATCAAGAAAGGAATCTCTGAAAGCTATCCTGCACTGTTCTCCTCTCCCCTACCTTTTAAATCTATTCCCCATCATTTTTTTCTCCAGCCCTGCCGAAGGGTTTCGGCCTGAAACGTTGATTGTACCTTTTTTTCCCATAGATGCTGCCTGGCCTGCTGAGTTTCCCCAGCATATTTTCTCTTGTTTATGATTTGATTACTACTCTGCGAAGTCTCTTCCAGGGATGTCTATAATAAACCCACTGACTCTCGCAGCTGTCTGGACTATGCCTCTTCACACCTTGTTACTTGCAAAAACACCATCCCCTTCTCTCAATTCCTCCATCTTCACTGCATCTGCTCTCAGGATGAGGCTTTTCATTCTAGAACAACTGAAATGTCCTCCTTTTTCAAAGAAAGTGGCTTCGCTTCCTCCACCATCAACACTGCCCTCAACCGCATCTCTTCCATTTCACGCATGTCTGCTCTTATGCCATCCTCCCACCACACTACCAGGGATAAGGTTCCTCTTGTCCTCACCTACCACCCCACCAGTCTCTGCATCCAGCAAATAATTCTCCGAAACCTCTGCCATCTCCAACAGGATCCCACCACCAAGCACACCCTTCCTTCCTCCACACTTTCTGCAGGGATCTACAAGACTCCTTTGTCCATTTGTCCCTCCCCACTGATCTCCCTTCTGGTACTTATTCTTGTAAACAGAACAAGTGTTACACCTTCCCCTATTCCTCCTCCCTCACTACCATTCAGGGCCCCAAACAGTCCTTCCAGGTGAGGTGACACTTCACCTGTGAGTCTGTTGGGGTTATCTATTGTGTCTGGTGCTCCCAATGTGACCTCTTGTATACTGGTGAGACCCAACGTAGATTGGGCGACCGTTTAACTGAGCATCTATGCTCCATCCACCAGAAGCTGGATCTCCCAATGGCCACCCATTTTAATTCCACTTCCCATTCCGATATGTCAATCCATGTCCTCCTGTACTGTTGTGATGAGGCCATACTCAGGTTGGAGGACCAACACCTTATATTCCATTTGAGTAGCCTCCAACCTGATGGTATGAACATTGATTTCTCAAACATCCAGTAATGGACCCCCCCCCCCCCTCACCATTGCCTGCCCATCACCTCCCTCTGGTGCTCCTCCCCTTTTATTCTTCCTGTCAGACTCCCCCTTCTCCAGCCCTCTATCTCTTTCATCAATCAACTTCCTTGCTTTTTACTTCATCCCTCCCCCTCCTGTTTTCACCTATTATCTTGTGCTTCTTCCTCCCCCCCACCCACCTTTTAAATCTACTGCTCATCTTTTTTCTCTCCAGTCCCTTTGAAGGGTCTCAGCCCAAAATGTTGACTGTACTCTCTTCCTGGCCTGCTGAGTTCCTCCTGCATTTTGTGTGTGTTACTGTTTTTTATTGCCTTTCCAACATCATATTTTGAGTACCTTGGTGGTAGCACAGTTGTCCAACTTCTTTCAAAGCAATGAAACAGACTGCAACTTGCTGACTGTGGGGATGTGAGACTCTTCCTGAGTGATGTTGAGAAGCTGATATCACTGCACCAATCTCAATGAAAGGTGAAAAAAAGCCATGAAGTAGTGTTGGAGAGCTAATGTACGCTCTAGAAGAGCGGGGGAAAGAGGGGCAGGAGAGGGGGGGGGGAGAGGGGAGAGTTGTTGAGGGAATGGGAGAGGGGGAAGAGAGTAGGATACAGAAAGAGAGAGTTGGATAGAGAGTAGGAGAGCGGGAGTGGGGGAGAAAGGAATGGGAGAAAGAGGGGAAGAGAGGGTGGAGATAGAGGGGGATCGAGGGGAGAATGTAGATATAGAGGGGGGAAATGAGGGAGAGAGAGGAGAAGGGGAGAGAGGGGAGGGAGGGTGTGAGCTGGGGAGGGGAGAGTGGGTGTAGAGGGGGGGAGAGTGGGGGAGATCTGGGGTATAAGAGCATTGACGGGGACAAAGAAGGGGAGAGAGGATTGATAGACAGAGGGGCATAGTGGAACAGAGAGACGGGGAGGAGAGTGGGGAGAGGGAGGGTCAGAGGTGGGAAAGATGGGAGAGAGTGGGAGTGTGAGAGAGGGGGAGCAGGGGGAAGTGGAAGGGGAGAGAAAGAAAGAGTGAGAGTAGGAGAGGGGGAGATTTGGGGAGAAAGGTGGAGAGAAAAAAGGGCAGAGAAGAGGGGAAGAGAGAGAGGGAGGGAGGGAGGGGGGAGACAGTGAGGAGAGGGTGGAAAGACAAAGAGAAAGAGAGAAGGAACGAGGGGTAGAGAGGCAGGAGACAGTGGGGGAGATGGGGGATGTGTGGGTTGAGAGGGAAGATGGGGGAGAGAGGTGAGGAGAAAGAGGGTAGAGTGAAGAGATGTTGGGGGAGACAGAACATGAGAGGGAAAATGAGGGGGAGACAGACAGACAGGGAGGGGGAGAGGGGAACGAGAGGGGGTGAAGTGGGAGAGCGAGGGGTTAGAAAGTGGAGAGGGAGAGGGGGAGAGAGAGGAGACGGAGTAGAAGAGAAGTGAGTGTGGGAGAGTGAAAGAGAGAAGGGAGAGAGAGGGCAAAATGAGAGATAGGGAGGGGGAGAGAGATAGAGGGGAGAGAGGAGGAGAGATTGGGTATGGATGGGGAGAACAAGTGGGGAAAGGGAGAGGAGAGGGGGACAGAGAGAGCAGGGAGAGATAGGAGCAAGAAAGGGGAGGAGAGGTGGCAAGAGTGGGGAAAGAGGGTAGTGGGTGGAGAGAGGAGAGGGGAGACAAAGGGAGTGAGGGTGGAGTGGGAGAGACAAGGCAGTGTGTGGGATAGAGTGTGAGGTAGAGAGGGGGCAGAGAGAGAGCCGGAGAGGGGGAGTGAGTCAGTATGGACGGGGAGAGAGTGGGGAGGGAGAGTCAGTAGAGACAGAAGAGAGAGGGGAGAGAACGGTGAGATGAGGAGAAGAGGAGGAGAGAGGGGGAGAGTGAGGGTGGAGGCAGAGTGGAGAGAGGCGCGGAGAGTAGGGGAAGAGAGAGGAGGGACAGAGGGGAGAGTTGGTGGAGAGGAGGAAAGATGCGCGAGAGTGGACAGAGGGGGAGCAAGGGGAAAGAGGAAGGGGGAAGAGTGGGAGAGAGCAGGAGAGATGGAAGAGGAGAGTGGGATATAGAAGCAGGGAGTGTTACGTTCCCCAGTAACCGGGTGACTTACCAGCAAAGATAGAGAGGTCCGCTGAAGCCTGATGATACTATTTTCAAATGTTTTATTTATAAAGGGGCACAAACGTATGGTTAATACAAAACATTCAGATCATATACATCGTCAAAACTCAATCTAAAGCACAGGAATAGTAATAATCAATCAAAAATAAGCTCTATCGTTGTCTAGGGGATACTGAGTCCAATGGAATATAAGAGTCACTCAAAGTCTGCAGGCTTCCCCGTTTCGGGAACCGCTGGCATTTCACGTGTTGGAGAGAGAGAAAAGGAACACTTGCCCGTCGTCCTTGCGAAGCAAATCCCTGTTGTTAGTTAAAGCGGTTTTTCCTTTGGTTCCAGCCACAGACTCCCGATCCGGAATCTAACGCACGTGGCTTCCTTCAGAATGGCTTCCCGCTCCGACGGGAAGCGCTATCGTGTCTTCTTCGTGTGTCTCCTTGGTGCGTCTGAGGCCCCGCCTCGGCAGCCCCCCTTTTATCTGGACTGGCAGGGTTGTAGATGTCAATCAGGGTGGGGGTGAGGCAATCTTTCCCCCATCACCCATCTCACATTGCCCTGAGGGTTTGCACGTAGTCCAGTTCCTTATTCCACAAAGGTGTCTCCCAAGACAATGGCTATGTCCAAGGCTTTTGTCTTGCTGAGCGGCCAGCCCACATTCCAAACCGTAAGGCTCTCTCTCTCTCTCTCTCTCTCGCGATTCTCACAAAGGAGGGGGCTGAGGTCATGACAGGAGAGAGTGGCATAGAGAGAGAGAAGGGGAGGGGGAGTGGGTGGAGAAAAGAGTGGGAGAGAGTGGAAGAGAGGATGGAGATAGAGAGGGGAAATGAGGGTGAGAGAGAGGAGAAGGGTGTGTGACAGAGGGGTGAGAGAGGGGGCGTGATGGAGGGGAGAGAGGCGGAGAGATGGGTGGAGGCAGAAGCTGGGGAGCAGAGAGGGTGAGAGAAAGTGGATGAGGGTGGTGAAAAAGGGGGAGAGGTGTAGAGAGAGGGGTGAAAGTGTTATAAGGTGGGGGCGCCTTGAGCGGACCCAAATGCAAGACACAGACACTGAAGTATTAGGAATTGGACTGGACTAGAGTTAGGGACGGGACGGGACACAGACTAGGAGCTGGGACAGGAACACAGACCTGGGCTAGGTCTTTGGCTAGGAAAGCAGGACCAGGACAAGGAACTGGGAACTAGGAGCCTGGTCTTGGACTCCGAGACAGAGATTGGACAAGGACCCAGAACCTGGGTCTTGACTTGGGCTGGGAACCCAGAACTAGGTGAGGACATGACGTGGCTACAGGACTGGACATGGCTTGGGTTCTTCTAGGCTTTGCTGCCGGACTGGGCATGGAACTCCTGCACAGGATGAGGCACATGGACAGGACAAGAACCCAAAGCCTTGACTCGATCTTGGGACACCTGAACACGGAGCCAGGACCCCTCCTTAGGAACAGCCCAAAATGAGAATCAGGTGCCTAAATTAGAGCACCCAACAGAACAAGGGAAAACCAGAAATCCTGGAATAAGGAGCAATGGACTGGACTGGGAACCAGAATGTGGACTTTATGGACCGGACCATTAGAGAAAGAGAGGGTTGGGGTAGTGAATAGAAGAGACGGGATAGATAATGGGGGAGAGAGAGGGGGAGATAAGACAGGAGAGAGATGGGGATATAAAGTGGGAGAGAGAGGAATGTAAGTGGAGAGCGAGACAGGGAGATAAGGGCAGAGACGGGGAGAAATGGGGAGAAAGAAGTGGGAGAGAATGGGAGGAGGGTGGTGGGAGAGAGTAGGAGAGAGAGGGGGGAAGATAGTGGGGGGAGAGTGGGGAACGAGTGGGGGAGAGGGGGTAGAGAGAGGGTGGAATGTGGGAAGAGAGAGGGAAAGATGGAGAGAGGGTGGAGAGGAATACAGAGTGCATGGAGAGAAGGAGAGAGAGGGTGGAGAGAAGGAAATGAGGGGGAGAGATGAGGTAGGGGATAGGGAGACAGGGGGAGAGGGGGAGGGAGAGGGAGGGAGTGCATAAGGGAGGGTAGGGAGAGAGAAGAGGGAGGAGAGGGGGGAAGGAGTGTGTGAGGAATGGGGAGAGTGGAGGAGGGAGGTGGGAGAGTGGAGGGGAGAGGTGGGAGAGTGGAGGGGAGAGGTGGGAGAGTGGAGGGGAGAGGTGGGAGAGAGAGAAGAAGGAGAAAGAGGGCTAGAGGAAGAACATAGAGAGATGGGGAGTGAGAGCATGGTGGGGGTAGAGAGGGAGAGGGAGTAGTGAGCATGGTGGGGAGAGAGGTTAGAGGGATTAGAGAGAGAGGAAAGGGTAGAAGGAGAAGGGACTGTGGGGAAAATGAGGAGAGAGAGGGAAAGAAGAGGGGGAGAGAGAGAGGACGAGGGGGGTGAAAGAGAGGTCAAAGAGGTGTAGAAGGGGGAGAGGGAGAAAGGAGAGGGGGGGTAGACAGAGGGGGGTCAGAGTGGGGACAGAGAGGGGAGGAAAGCGGGGAGAAAGAGTTACTGTGAGGGGGAGAGAGAGGGCGTGAGAGAGAGCTGGGGACAGATGGGGAGAGAGCAGGGAGAGAAGGAGAGAGAGTAGTGGAGAGTGTGTTGGAGAGAGTATGGGACAGGGGTGAGAAAATGAGAGAGGGTGAGACAGTGGGGGAGAGAGTAGGGGAGAGTGCTTTGAAGATAGAATGGAAGAGGGGATAAAGATTGGTGAAGAGAGGGGAGAGAGAGTTGGAGGGAGAGAAGGTGGAAAGGGGAGTGGCTGGGGAGGGGGGTGAGAGAGTGGAGAGACGGGAGATAGAGGTGTAGAGGGGGCAAGGGGGAAGATTGAGAGGCAGAGAAGGGGAAGAGGGTAAGTGGTACAGAGGGGGTGAGGGGGAGAGAAGAGGAGGGGAGAGTGGGGTAGGGAGAGAGGCTGGGGAAGGGGTGAGAGGGTAGAGAGAGGGGTAGAGGGAGGAGAGGGGAGTGGGGGAGTGGGGAAGGGGAGAGGAGGAGGTACAGGAGCTTGAAGGCACACACTCAATGTTTTAGGTCAGCTTCTTCTCTATAGCCATCAGATTTCTGAATGCACAATGAACCCATGAACACTACCTTAGTATTGTTTCCTCTCTTTTGCACAACTTATTTAATTTTATCTACATCTTATTGTAATTTATGATTTTATTACTATGTATTGCAATGTACGGCTGTTTCAAAACCACAAGTTTTACAACGTATGTTGATAATGTTATATTTGATTTTGATTCTGATTCTGAAGTACCCTAAAACATCATCCTTAATAATGGAGTCCAACATATTCTGAGCCACTGAAGTCAGGCTAAATGGCCTACAATTTATTTTCTTTTCTGTGCCTCCCTTCTTAAAGAGTGGAGTGATATTTGCAATTTTCTAGTCCTCCGGGACAACCTAGTGATTCTTGAAAGGTCATTACTACCGTCTCCATGATCTCTTCAGTTATTTCTTTTCTCCACCCGGT
This sequence comes from Hemitrygon akajei, assembly GCF_048418815.1. Taxonomy (NCBI): domain Eukaryota; kingdom Metazoa; phylum Chordata; class Chondrichthyes; order Myliobatiformes; family Dasyatidae; genus Hemitrygon; species Hemitrygon akajei. The sequence goes on from NC_133127.1 coordinate 104,943,484, forward strand.
TCAGGTAAGTTACCTGTCTTCAGACCTTTTAGCTTTTCAAACACTTTCTCCCTAGTGATAGCAACTGCACTCACCAATGTCCCTGACACTCTTGAATGCCACCCTCCCCAAGTAACTTCAGCACTTTGATGCTCCATATTCTAGTATTCCAGTCAATTTAGTCTCGTGTCTCCAAATTTAAGAGATGTTGATGTTGAATTGGAGTCATAAGGACCACCCATCTAGGCTAGGAATTTTTTTGGATTGAATCAGTAGATCAATCTGCTTAATTAAGTTCCATAACATTGGGAAAGGTCTGAACAGGGTGAACTCGAAACACGTTTCCCTTTGGAAGATACAGCAACTTCCACCTATTATCTCTCAGCTTAATATAATTTCCACTCTCCCCTCTCACATTTACTCCTCATCTAGATCTCACTTACCCATTCCTTCTGCTCTTTTATAATGACTATCGTCCCCCTATCTTTCAATCGAAATGTTAACTGTCTATTTCCTTACACCGATGCTGCCCGATGTTTTGTGTTGCTCCAGATTCCACCACCTGCAGCCTCTTTGTCTCACCTCCAGCAATAACTGAGGACTGGAATTAAATTCACTGTTGGGCACAGTGGATAACTGAGGGAAGCTTTTGGCCAAATGACCTAATTCTGCTCCTATGTATTATGGTCTTTTCAGAAAGCTGGAATAAGGAGAACCAATGCAGAATCCATTTTCCACAAGAACTGTGTCAGACAAATTTGCTCAGTTGTTCTGTCAGGGGTCATGTTGTACGTCAAGACGTTTAAACATATGGATGACATCACGGAACAACTTCTTCTGACTTAATGGCGGTTGAAAGTCCAACTTAAAGGTGCATCAGCACCACCAACTGGACTGGAGTGTGTGTAGAGAATTGGGAAATAAACCCCTAGCAGTTCTTTATCAAATGAAAACTAAGTTACCCCCAAAAGCCCTATAATTTGTAAATAATGAAGGACAATTTTGTGCATTAAATTAAAGTCACTTCCATAACTTAAAGTTTTGAACTGAAAACTATCAACTTCCAAAGATAGTAGTCGAAGCCTATTTTCAGCCTTATCTGCTTCACATTGTGATAGAATTTGTTCAACTGTTTCATAATGATAAAACCTACACACCCGGAGTGATGTTTTCCAACAAGATACAAGGAATAGTTAAGCATAGTGTGCCTAGTTCTAAGTTGAGCTAATATATTCCTTCCCTTCTTGTCTTAACACCCTTCCCCCATCAATCTAACAGTTTTTATGTATTCTGTAAAAGTGTCTCCTCTTATGCCCCACCTTAAGTTAATATTCATAAATGTAATTCCATTAGTTGTATGCAGTGTGCTGTCCGTTAGGAAACCGGGGGTGGGGGGGAGTTTTCCAAATGTAATGTAGACCAGTGAGCCTTACGTCTGTGGTGGGAAAGCTGTTGGAAAAGATTCTTAGAGATAGGATCGATGGGCATTAGAGCATCATAGTCTGATCAGGGACAATCAGCATGGATTTGTGAAGGGCAGATTGTGCCTAACAAGCATGATAGAGTTCTTTGAGGAGGTGACTAGGCATATAGATGAGGGTAGTGCAGTGGATGTGACCTACATGGATTTTAGTAAGGCATTTGACAAGGTTTCACACGGTAGGCTTATTCAGAAAGTCAGAAGGCATAGGATCCAGGGAAGTTTGGCCAGGTGGATTCAGAATTGGCTTGCCTGCAGAAGCAGAGGGTCATGGTGGAGGGAGTACATTCAGATTGGAGGGTTGTGACTAGTGGTGTCCCACAAGGATCTGTTCTGGGACCTTTACTTTTTGTGATTTTTATTAACAACCTGGATGTGGGGGTAGAAGGGTGGGTTGGCAAGTTTGCAGATAACACAAAGGTTGGTGGTGTTGTGGGATAGTGTAGAGGATTGTCGAAGATTGCAGAGAGACATTGATAGGATGCAGAAGTGGGCTGAGAAGTGGCAGATGGAGTTCAACCTGGAGAAGTGTGAGGTGGTACACTTTGGAAGGACAAACTCCAAGGCAGAGTACAAAGTAAATGGTAGGATACTTGGTAGTGTGGAGGAGCAGAGAGATCTGGGGGTACATGTCCACAGATCCCTGAAAGTTGCCTCACAGGTAGATAAGGTAGGTTAAGAAAGCTTATGGGGTGTTAGCTTTCTAAGTCAAGGGATAGAGTTTAAGAGTCGCGATGTAATGATGCAGCTCTATAAAACTCTAGTTAGGCCACACTTGGAGTACTGTGTCCAGTTCTGGGTCGCCTCACTATAGGAAGGATGTGAAAGCATTGGAAAGGGTACAGAGGAGATTTACCAGGATGCTGCCTGGTTTGGAGAGTATGGATTATGATCAGCAGATTAAGGGAGCTAGGGCTTTACTCTTTGGAGAGAAGAAGGATGAAAGGAGACATGATAGAAGTGTACAAGATATTAAGAGGAATAGACAGAGTGGACAGCCAGCGCCTCTTCCCCAGGGCACCACTGCTCAGTACAAGAGGACATGGCTTTAAGGTAAGGGGAGGGAAGTTCAAGGGGGATATTAGAGGAAGGTTTTTCACTCAGAGAGTGGTTTTGTGCGTGGAATGCACTACCTGAGTTAGTGGTGGAGGCAGATACACTAATGAAATTTAAGAGACAGGTATATGGACGAATTTAAGGTGCGGGGGTTATATGGGAGGCAGGGTTTGAGGGTTCGGCACAACATTGTAGGCCAAAGGGCCTGTAATGTGCTGTACTATTCTATGTTCTATGTAAAGGAGCATTAAATATAATTAGGTGTCTATGTGGGTATTCTTGCAGTGCTACACAGAAATCTTTGTTGACCTGGTTTAATGAGATCTGTCTTGATTATGGCCTGTGTTGCTTATGGATCAGCTTTATCTCCACAGTTTAAATTTTTGGATGTGATACAAGCTCAGGCTATAAGATTGTGTTGTGGTATAGTAAGGTCATTTCCTGTTTCAGCTTTACTGGTTGAAATGGGACAAATACCCTTACCATTGTGGAGGTTAGATAAATAAAGTTGTAATTTGTTTCAGATTCTTCTTCAGTTTAGACTAATCTTAAAACAGGTCATTCTCACAGTGGGGTCAGATTTACTGTTGGAAGCTCTTCAAATTTTATTTCATATTCAAAGTATTAGTTTTCATGTTCTCTTATGAGTCTCTATATGTAGAGATGTTGAGGGTAATGAGCAGGTTGATTGTTTGCTAAAGAAGCTGTTCAATTGTGGATATAGACCCACTTAGCAAATCAGTATCTAAGGGGATAGTGGGGCAAAGAATTAGGGAATTATGGCAAGACTTGTGGGATAATGGGTATTATCTTCCTTTCTATTTATTTCCCTATCTCTCTATATCTCTCTCTATCTCTCTGTCTATATATCTCTCTGTCTCTCTCTATTTATCTCTATCTTTATATATATATATATAATATATATATATATATATATATATATATATAATAAATAAACACATTTCCTTTATCTTTATATATATATATATTTTTTCTCTTATCTCTTTCTTTCTATATATCGATCTACATCTCTATCTCTGTATCTTTCTATCTCTCTCTCTACCTATCTTTCTCTCTATCGCTTTAGCTAACTCTTTATATATCAATCTCTCGCTATATATATCTCTGTCAGTCTATCTCTCTATTTCTCTACCTCTCTCTACCTATCTATCCATCTCTCTATATATCTCTCTTTATCTATCACTATCTATCTCTCTATATATATCTATCTGCCAATCTATATCTCTCCAATTCTATCTTTCTCTCTACCTCTCCATCTCTGTCACTATCTATCCCTTTATCTATCACTCTATCTATCTCTCTATATCACTATCTATCCTTCTCTCTATCTATCTCTGTCTCTATCTAGATATATCTCTCCTTCTCTTCCCCTCTCTATCTCCCCACTATCTCTCTCTAGCTGTATAATCTATCTATCGTACATATATCTATCCATCTATCAATCTCTCTATCTATCAATCTCACTCTATCGCTCCATCGTTCTCTCTACCTATCTCCTTTACAATAGCATTAGAGAGAGATAGGAACAGACAAGTTAGAAAAGCGTTTAATTGGAGTACTGTAAGGGGAATTATGACGCTATCAGGCAGGAAATGGGAAGCTTAAATTGGAAACAGATGTTCTCAAGGGAAAAGTACGGAAGAAATGTGGCAAATGTTTAGGGAATATTTGTGTGGAGTTCTGCATAGGTGCGTTCCAATGAGACAGGGAAGTTATGGTAGGGTATAGAAACCATGCTGTAATAAATCTAGTCAAGAAGAAAAGAAAAGCTTACAAAAAGATTCAGAGAGCTAGGTAATATTAGAGATCTGGAAGATTATAAGGCTAACAGGAAGGAACTTAAGAAGGAAAGCAGAAGGGGGCCATGAGAAGGCCTTGGCGGGCAGGATTAAGGAAAACCCCAGGGAATTCTACAAGTATGTGAAGAGCAAGGGGATAAGACATGAAAGAATAGGACCTATCAAGTGTGATAGTGGGAAAGTGTGCATGGAACCGGAGGAAATAGCAGAGGTACTTAATGAATACTTTACTTCAGTATTCACTATGGAGAAGGACCTTGGTGATTGTAGTGATGACTTGCAGTAGACTGAAAAGCTTGAGCAGGTAGATATTAACGAAAAGAGATGTGCTGGAGCTTTTGGAAAGCATCAAGTTGGATAAGTCGCCGGGACCGGATGAGATGTACCCCCAGGCTACTGTGGGAGGTGAGGGAGGAGATTGCTGAGCCTCTGGCGATGATCTTTGCATCATCGATGGGGACGGGAGAGGTTCTGGAGGATTGCAGGGTTGCAAATGTTGTTCCTTTATTCAAGAAAGGGAGTAGAGATAGCCCAGGAAATTATAGATTATTGAGTCTTACCTCAGAGGTTGGTAAGATCCCGAGGGGCAGGATTTATTAACATTCAGAGAGGTATAATATGATTAGCAATAGTCAGCATGGCTTTGTGAAGGGCAGGTTGTGCCTTATGAGCCTGATTGAATTTTGAGGATGTGACTAAACACATTGAAGAAGAAAGAGCAGTAGATATAGTATATATGGATTTCAGCAAGGCAAGGCTTATTGAGGCATGGGATCCAAGGGGACATTGCTTTGTGGATCCAGAACTGGCTTGCTAACAGAATGCAAAGAGTGGTTGTAGATGGGTCATGTTCTGCATGGAGGTTGGTCACTGGTGGAGGGCCTCAAGGATCTGTTCTGGGACCCTTACTCTTTGTGATTTTTATAAATGACCTGGATGAGGGGGGGGAAGGGGAGAGAGAGAGAGGGAGAGAGGGAGAGGGAGAGGGAGAGGGGAGAGGGGAGAGGAGAGGGAGAGAGAGGGAGAGAGAGGGAGAGAGAGGGAGAGAGGGGAGAGAGAGGGAGAGAGAGGGAGAGAGAGGGAGAGAGAGGGAGAGAGGGAGAGAGAGGGAGAGAGAGGGGGAGGGAGAGAGGGAGGGGGAGAGAGAGGGGGAGGGAGAGAGGTGAGGGGAGGGAGAGAGAGGGGGAGGGAGAGAGGGAGGGGAGAGGAGGGGGAGGGAGAGGGGGAGGGAGAGGGGGAGGGAGAGGGGGGAGGGAGGGGGGGAGGGGAGGGGGAGGGGAGGGGGGAGGGAGGGGGAGGGGGGAGGGAGGGGGAGGGAGGGGGAGGGGAGGGGGAGGTGAGGGGGGAGGGGGGGGAGGGGAGAGGGGGAGGGGGAGGAGGGAGGTGGGGGGAGGGGGAGGGGAGAGGGGAGGGAGTGGGGGAGGGAGGGGGGAGGGAGGGGGGAGTAGGGGAGGGGAGGGGGAGGGAGGGGGCGAGGGCGGGAGAGGGGGGGAGAGGGGGGGGATGAGGGAGAGAGAGAGAGAGAACACCTTCTGTTGTCTTCTTGTTCCATTGTAACTGTTGTGGTCATCGATTATGACCCTTCCGTTCCTGGCTAGACCGTTCTTCAGTGGTGGACTCATCACCCAGACGAGGATGGACACACACAGAAGCCCCCACCGGCCTGCCTTCACACACTGTGAGCTTCAGACCAATCCCCCAAATCGACCCTCCCAAGCCCCCACCTTCCTGTGGGTGAACAACACTCGTTCAGTGTCCAGTGGCGTGTCTGGCCTGTGTCTCAGCAGACTTGTCTTTTATCTCCCCAGCCGGGGTACCAGCCATCCAATAACTGATCATGTCCATCAAACTGGCCACTCCCCCCAGTCTCAACAGGCACCTGGCATCACTCTGCTGTGTCAGCAAAAATTCACACAAGCAGGCAAAGTCCTTGGAAGTAAAGTCATCAGCTAAAGAAGCCATAATTTAAAATATTTGTGTCTCTCTCATTATCAGCATGTGTAGCATGGCACCTCTCCCCCCACCCCCCCCATCTCTTTCTCTCTCATTAGCAGCATAGTTCATGGGGGTCAACTCTGGACCCCCATCACCCCATGGTTTTCTCATCACACATAACACCCCCACCCTTAAAAGAATTTTACCGGGGGGGGGGGAAAATCCAATAGTAAGGCACATTACAGAATCTAATATAATACAGATGCAGTCATTAGCCAACAGAGTAACACAGATATAATTTCAAATCTAACATCTAGATAAACAATCAGCAATTACATTGTCAGTTCCCTTTACATGTTGTATCTGTAAATCAAAATCTTGTAACATCAGACCTCCAACTTAAAAACCGTCTATTTTTATTCTTCATGTTAGTCAAAAATACCAATAGGTTGTGATCAGTATAAACTATCAATGGCTTCTGTGCCAGACAAATGTAAACCTCAAAATGTTGTAACGCCAGAATAAGTGACAGTAATTCCTTTTCTACAGTGGAATAATTTCTCTGGTGCACATTGAACTTCCTAGAGAAATAAGCCACTGGGTGTTCAATTTTGTCCTCAGCTCTCTGCAGTAGGACTGCCCCTGCAGCCTCGTCACTTGTGTCGGTTGCCAGGGAGAAGGGTTTTGAAAAGTCAGGTGCTTTTAACACAGCGTGATAACATAGTATAGTTTTCAGCCTCTCAAAGGCTTCTTGGCAAGGACTGCTCCACACAACTTTTCATTCTTTTGCAAGAACTTTGTAAGAGGGAGGGCAATATCCGCAAAGTTCTTACAAAAACTTCCGATAGTACCCCACCATTTCCAGAAACCTTCTCAGTGCCCTCTTATCAGTCGGTACGGGAACTTCAGAAATAACCTGCACTTTAGCCTGCATAGGAGCCAGCTGTCCCTGTCCTACCACATACCCCAGGTACGTGACCGTGGCATGGCCGAACTCACTTTTGGTGAGGTTCAACTGTGAGATTGGCTGCAGACAGCTGTTTAAACAGTTCTTCCACAGCCTCGATGTGCTCATTCCACGTATCACTCCAAACCACTAAATTGTCAATGTAAGCCCCTGTGTTCTTTACCCCTTTAATCACTGAGTCAATCATTCTCTGGAATGTCCCTGGAGTGTTTTTCATTCCAAAAGGCAAGACATTATACTCATATAACCCTGATGGAGTGACAAATGTTGAAATTTCTCGAGCCCTGTCAGTTAAAGGAACACACCAGTATCCTTTTAGCAAGTCAATCTTGGTGATGTATCTAGCCTTACCCACTTTATCAGTGCAATCATCCACCCTTGGGATGGGGTAAGCATCAGTCTTTGTGATGGCATTCACCTTCTTGTAATCTGTACAAAACCTTTACACTACCATCAGGCTTCAGGACAACCACACATGGAGATGCCCATGCTGAGGAAGATTCCTGGATAATACCAGCAGCTAGCATATGTTCAATTTCTTTTTCCACTAGCTTGTTCTTTTCCAAATTCATCCAATAGGGTGGCTGCTTAATAGCTGGGCTGAAGTAACAATAACATCATGTGTTGTTTCCTCCTGCATCTCCTCGGAACGTCTGGGCATAAATCTGCTTGCCGGTTAAATAGCTTTGTCAGCTGCTCCCTCTGTCCAATGCTTCAAATGCCTAACCTAATCTCAAAATTGGCCAAAATAACAGTTCTCTAGTCTGGTGGGCACTATGTTTATCTTTTCAAGATGCTTGGGCCCCTCATTATCAATCCTTGAGTATTTTCCTGACAGTAAGTTTTAATCATGGTCGCGTGGAATCTTTCCAACGCCCCTTGAGACTCTGGGTGGTATGCGAAGGCTAAAATTTGTTTAGCTCCCATCTCAGACATCATCTGCTGGAATGTGTGGGGATGTGAAGGTACTCCCCTGATCTGACTGAATCTCCCTAGGCAGCCCTACCGTGGTGAAAAATTTTATGAGTGCCTTTACCACCGCAGGAGCTTTGATGTTCCCCAGGGGCACAGCCTCCGGAATCTAGTGGCAGCACACATCATGTACTGCCGCCCACCTCGCAGTTCTAGGCAGGGGGCCCACAAAATCCACAATGACTTGGGAAAAAGGTTCCCCAAAAGTGGGTATTGGTTGAAGGGGTGCCTTAGGGATAACCTGATTTGGCTTTCCTACCACCTGTCATGTGACACTTTCTACAATAGTTGATAATATCCTTCCTCATGTTTGGCCAGTAAAAGTCTCTCATAACTCTATCTACTGTTTTCCTCACTCCAAAATGTCCACTTAGGAGTATCTTATGGGCCAGGTTCAGAATTTTGTCCCGATAAACCTCAGAAACCACCACCTGGTGTTACCACCACCCAGTCCTCATGGTGGTCAGCCTCCACTTTCTCATTAATACTCCCTCCTTCATATAGTAGCCCACTGGTTCCTTCTTAATTCCCCGCTTAAGAGAGAGCTGTCTCTTTTAACGCCACAAGCTCCTCATCATGTCTCTGCTCCTTTATAAGTTCATTCCTCGCTAATGGTAAATCCACCTCCTCTCCTTACTTTCCTTAGCGCCACTATCCTCTTTCTTCTCATCCTTTAACCCCTCCTGATACAAGGTTAGTAAAAAAGTCTCAGCTAAATCAACGCCGGACTCAGTTAAATTTGTCCCTGTCTCAGCCGCTTTTCTCGACATGCTGCGAGTCACTGCACAGGTGGGATAAACCTTAGAATCTACGGGCGGGTCCTCAGCACTTACAGGCTTGCTCATCAGCTTCACTGCTGAGTACACATCCCCACCTGCAAGATCATTACCAAGTAAGACATCCACATCACGTACCGGGAGTGCAGACCGCACCCTGATCGTGACTGTCTGTGACACTAACTCACACTTCAATTTTATGCAATGGCACTGCCTCAGTCCCTTTTCCAACCCCTTTTATCACTACATCACAGTCTCAGCACTAAAGTCCAACACACTGTTTAGGATTAGGGACCGAAAAGCCCCAGTGTCTCTCCAGATTTTCACTGGCACTGGTGTTGACCCTCTCCGTCACAGATACCAACCCGTTCAGAAGAAATTTCTCCCATCCCTCCTGAACTTGGTTTGGCTCCTCCTCCTTTAGTGACATTTCATTTGGCTTAATGCAGGTAGTTGGGGTTGGCGCTTTCCTTTCCCTGTCTCATTCTTCAGAGCCAGGCACTTAGATGCTATGTGACCAGCTTTCCCACATTTATAACACATAAGCTGGGAAACTTCCTGCCAGACTACTTTTCTCCTCCTTACTCTTTCCACTAGTCCCTGCTTATTCCCTGACTTAGTTGATGGGCTTTCTCTACCATCCCTACTACCTCTCTGGTAGCTCTTATTTGGAGGAAATTATATCTTGTTGAGTTAAGGCATACTAGTCTGCTAACCTTGGTAGTCGCAGACAGAGTCTCTGCCTCCTTCTTGTCCAAGTACATCCTCATACCCTCAGAGATGCAACTTTTAAAACTGCTCAATCAGCATGAGCAGTTTCAGTTTATCAAAATCTCCATTGATCCCTTTTGAGGCGCACCAGCGATCACAATACATTTGCATCTCACGGGCAAACTCTAAATATGTGCTTCCTCAAATTCCGGAACTTCTGCCAGTATGTCTCTAGAACCAACTCGTAAATCCTCAGTATAGCCCTCTTTACTTCATCATAATCTTTAGCCTCATCCATAGACAATGCTGAATAGGCTTGCTGAGCCTTTCCCCTTAAGAACATTCTGTAACAGAACAGCCCACTTCTCCTTAGGCCAGTCCTGATTCATAACAACTTTCTCAAAAGGAGAAGTACCTATTGACCTCCATCTCCTCGAATGGGGGTACCAACTTAACCTCCTGACTAATCTTGAACCCCTGTTTGGGTCCACCATGTGTCCCCCCTGCCTGCAACGCTTGTAACTTATCCATCTCATACTGCCTTTTTCTCCCTTTCCTCTCACTCTTTCCTTTTCCTCTTTCTCCCTCTCATTCCTCCTTTTGGCCTCCTTAGCCTCCAGCTTCATTACTCGGAGCTGATGCCCACTTTTCCTTTCCTCCTCCATCCTTAATCTTTCCATCTGAAGCTGAAGCTCAACCCAGTTAGGTTTACTTTCAGGAAACAGTTCCAACTCCTCTACCTGGAACACTTCCTGGGATACATAATACCCAGCTATTGCTCTTTGTATCACCGGCTTCTTCATTGCTGGTTTCACCGTCGAGAGTTTCAACCGTCTCGCAATATTCAACAATTCCAACTTTCTGGCAACCTCTGCCTCTGAAATTGGTTCCCTTAGAAATTTGTCAATCTCCATGTCTGCTGATTACCTTTTCAGTTTCCCACAAAACCAAATCAGATAAGGGAATTTTACCCCGATCAATTCAACAACCTCCCAATTTGACAGTCAAAATCCCAAACGAGCCCCCAATTTGTTATGTACCCCGTGACTGGGTAACCAAACCAGCAGAAATAACATGATACGTTGGAGTCTGGTGGTACTGTAACTAAAGGCGTTTATTAGTAAACTAAGTAATACAGTATCAAAAATGCAAATATACATATAAAACAGGTTAGCAATGATAAATACAGAAGTGTAGGAATAAGAATCAAAACCAAGCTCTATCATAGTCTAGGGGTAAATGAATAGTCTTAAGATAATGCAGAGTTCAGTTCAGTTTGGGTTGAAGTAGTTGCTGTTGTGATGTTAGAGAGAGAGAGAGAGTGAGCGAGCGATGAGCAGCTGCAGTAGGCGAACCTTCCATTGTCTTCTTGTTCCGTTGTACTGTTGTGGTCATCGATTATGACCCTTCCGTTCCTGGCTAGACCGTTCTTCAGTGGTGGACTCATCACCCAGACGAGGATGGACACACACACAAGCCCCCACTGGCCTGCCTTCACACACTGTGAGCTTCAGACCGATTCCCCCTAATCGATCCTCCAAGCCCCCACCTTCCTGTGGGTGCACAACACTTGTTCAGTGTCCAGTGGCGTATCTGCCTGTGTCTCAGCAGACTTGTCTTTTATCTCCCCTGCCGGGGTACCAGCCATCCATCAACTGATCATGTCCATCAAACTGGCCACTCCCCCCAGTCTCAACAGGCACCTGGCATCACTCTGCTGTGTCAGCAAAGATTCACACAAGCAGGCAGAGTCCTTGGAAGTAAAGTCAACAATCAGCGAAGCCATAATTTTAAATCCTTGTGTCACTCTCATTATCAGCATGTGTAGCATGGCCCCTCTCCCCCTCTTTATCTCTCTCTCTCTCGTTAGCAGCATAGTTCATGGGGGTCAACTCTGGACCCCATCACCCCATGGTTTTCTCATCACACATAATGCTTTCCACTGTGTGAAGCGTTCCTGATGATTCTTGGCATTTTTATGAACACTAATCCTTTCAGGTGCTTTCCATTGGTTAAATACACTTTCCTGCTTCAATGAGGATTAATGGTCTGACCGGGAATAGAGAAGACAACAGATACAAAATGCAGACTTTTTAGAAGGGGAATAGATCAGCCATGAGCGAGTCACTCCCTCACCACAACCATTTCCCAATTTCCTCTTGAACTAAGTTTTGTTCATTGAATGGTTATTTGTTGGTAGGAAAGGCCCCTCACTGTTTTGGAAATACTTTGAACCCAGCTTTGTTATTTCTGTTCTCAATGCATCAGGCAGAATTGTTTTTCCAGTATCCTTGTCGAACTTCAGAAGTCCAATGTCCTGCTGTTCAGTCACTTCTGGTGTGACAGTTTGAGGCTCTTTGACACCATCCAGTTCACTAGGTTCAGTGTCGTCAGGTTCAATCTTGTCAGGTAAAATCTCAATAAACTCAACATCACCACCACCATTGTCTTCCCCTCCTGTCATGTCCACATTCTCTGTGGCAGCCTCACTCTTAATCTCATCATACCCGGTTTTATCTGACTTGACTTCCTCCTCGGATAGTGATGCATTTGTACTTGATCCACTTTCGGATTCTAACAAACTTGTAGCTAGTGCAGGCGACTCCATGGAACGTGTTGAACTACTTGTTCTGGGCTCTTCAAAGAAGGGCATGAAGAACTTGCTCGACTTCTTGGCTTCCTCCGTCTCCAACTTTTGCCTCTTCCGTTTTTCAGCTCCACTTTCCTTCTTCTTCGTGAAGAATCGTTTTATGGTCTTCTTACAGAATGCTCTGAAATAAGGGCATCCTAGTGCTTCTCACTCATGATAATCAAAGACAGATCATACATCTGAAGAAAATTCTTTTTTCACTATCCAAGGATGGCTTGTCTAACTTTAATATAAACTGCTTAGTGGCACCCAGGGCACGTGCCATACCTTAGATACGCCACTGACTCGGACCCCAAGATCCCTCTGATCCTCCACACTGCCAAGAGTCTTACCATTAATACTATATTCTGCCATCATATCTGATGTACCAAAATGAACCACTTCACACTTATCTGGGTTGAACTCCACCTGCCACTGTACACAGTACTCCAAGTGTGGCCTAACTAGAGTTTTATAGAGCTGCAGCATTACATCCCATCTCTTAAACTCTATCCCTCGACTTATGAAAGCCAACACCCCATAAGCTTTCTTAACTACCCTATCTACCTGTGAGATAGGGTACCTATCTAACTATCGGTCTACCTATTTCTCTAGCTCTCTATATCTGTCAGGAGGGGCTGGTTGCAGTAGGACTCAAGTGCAGACCAATGAATGTTCTTTTACCAGGATTTTATTAGCAGCCACAGGGGCAACAGTCTTTCAACACCAGGAGGCAGGCACGAAGCCGGAATGGCAGGCGGAGGTCTTACCCGGGAAAGGCTGTCTGGCGAGGGCAGACGATTACGGGTGCTTCAGGCAAGAATCAGGTTCCAAACAGGCAGAATCCAGAAACACAGAATTCAACAATTTCCATTGGCAGTCGTCACTATAGCAGGCTGGAACAACTCAGTTCAGGACTGGGACAAACAGGCAGAGAGTGTGAGTTGAGGCAGGGTTTAAATGGACCGGGTAATGAGTGAGAACAGAAACAGGTGGGTGCTATTGAGGAGATAAGTGGGTAATTGGCGAGAGTCCAATTAGGGAAGGGGCTGGTTCAAAGCCCACATGGCCGGGTGAAAGAAGGTAGAATTTAAGGGCTGTCGTGGTCCAGAGCTGTCGTGGCCGGATCCTTAACAGTAACCCCCTCCCCACGGGCATCTCCAGCCGCCCTTGTTGCCAGTACAGGATGGCTTCTATGAAAGTCCCTGATGAGAGAGGGATCCAGGATATCCCGAGCGGGAACCCAGCACCTTTCCTCGGGGCCATAGCCCTCCCAATCCATGAGGTATTGCAGTCCACGGCCCCTGCGTCGAATGTCCAGTAATCGGCGCACAGTGAAGACCTCCGAGCCAGCGATGAGACGGGGAGGGGGAGAGAGATTAGGGGCGGGACAGAGGGGGGTGACAGACGAAGGGCTTAATCCTTGACACATGGAAGGTAGGGTGAATCCTGTGAAGGGTAGGGGGTAGATCCAGACGCACCGCCGAAGGGCTGATCACCTTGGTGATGGGGAAAGGTCCAATGTATCGTGACACCAGCTTGCGGGAGTCCACCTTTAAGGGGATATCCTGCGAGGATAACCACACTTTCTGACCCTGGCGGTAACGGGGGGCCTCGATGCGGTGATGGTCTGCTTGCTGCTTCATTCTGGCTGTAGACTGAAGCAGCACCTCTCGGGCTCGCTTCCAGGTCCGTGAACACCTCTGGACAAACGCTTCGGCTGAGGGCACGCCCACTTCCTCCTCCTGAGGTGTGAATAAGGGGGGTTGATAACCCAGACAGCACTGGAATGGTGATAAGCCTGATGAAGCAGAAGGCAAAGAATTGATGGCGTACTCGACCCAGGGAAGTTGCCGACTCCAAGAGGAAGACTCCCGAGACGTCACACAACAGAGCATCACCTCCATCTGCTGATTAGCCCGCTCGGTCTGGCCATTACTCTGTGGATGAAACCCAGATGAGAGGTTAACCTTGATCCCGAGCAGTTTGCAAAAAGCTCTCCAGAAGTGGGAGGTAAATTGTGAACCTCTGTCAGACTCCACTTCAACGGGGAGACCGCGAATACGGAAAACATGCTGAATCACCAGGTCAGCAGTCTCCTTGGTCGAGGGCAGCCTGGGAAGGGGAACTAAGTGGACCGATTTGGAAAAACGATCCACTATAGTAAGAATGGTGGTGTTACCGTCAGATGGGGGGAGACCGGTGACAAAGCCCAGTGCAATGTGTGACCAAGGCCTTCTAGGAACAGGTAGGGGTTGTAGGAGACCAGTGGGTGGTTGGCTGGAGGTCTTGTTCTGTGCACAGACTGGGCAGGCAGAAATGAAGCTCTTGACATCCTTCCTCAGGGATGGCCACCAAAATCTTTTTCTGATGAAGGCCGTCATGCGTCTGATGCCAGGGTGACATGTCAGTCTGGAGGTGTGTCCCCACTGGAGAAGCTGGGAGCGGACAGACTGGGGGACATACAATAGATTAGCGGGACACACATCAGGAACTGACACACCCTGTTGGGCTGACCGGACCACAGATTCAATCTCCCACTGTGCTGCGGCGACCAGGCATTGCTTGGGGAGAACGGTCGTAACCTCGGGTGCCTCGTCGGTTGTGGGAAACTGCCTGGAAAACGCGTCAGGCTTGCCGTTCTTAGAGCCAGGACGGTAGGTCAGGGTAAATCTAAAACGGGCAAAAAAAAACAGGGACCACCGAGCCTGGCGGGAATTGAGGCGTTTGGTGGAACGGATATATTCCAGGTTCTTGTGATCTGTCCAGACTAGAAAAGGAGTAGTCGTTCCCTCAAGCCAATGCCGCCATTCCTCAAGAGCAAGTTTAACCCCCAACAACTCCCGATTGCCGATGTCATAGTTGCGTTCTGCGGGCGAAAATTTGTGGGAGAAAAAGGCGCACGGGTGTCCTTTGTTGTCCTCTGCTGAACGCTGTGACAGGATAGCCCCAACTCCTACGTCAGAGGCATCCGTCTCTACTATAAACTGCCTGGTTGGATCGGCCTGAAGGAGGATAGGGGCCCTGGTGAAACGAGTCTTTAGATCCGAAAAGGCTTTCTCAGCCGTTGGATTCCAGGCGAACTTAGACTTGGAGGAGGCTAGGGCAGTCAGCGGGGCAGCCAGGATACTGAAGTTTCGAATGAATCAGCGATAGAAGTTGGCAAACCCAAGAAAGCGTTGGAACCCCTGTCGAGAGGCGGGTTGCGGCCACTCCTCTACCACCTTGATCTTCTGAGGGTCCATCTGGATTCTTCCAGCGCTGATCACATATCCCAGGAACGAAGTTGAACTCTGGTGAAATTCACACTTCTCCGCCTTCACAAATAACTGGTTCTCTAGGAGTCGTTGGAGTACCCGGCGGACGTGCTGGATGTGTTCAGAGAGGGACCTAGAAAATATCAGAATGTCATCCAGGTACACAAATACAAATTGGCTCAGCATGTCTCTGAGGACGTCATTTACCAGAGACTGGAACACGGCAGGACCATTAGAAAGTCCGAAAGGCATCACCAAATATTCATAGTGCCCAGAGGGCGTATTG
This sequence comes from Hemitrygon akajei, assembly GCF_048418815.1. Classification (NCBI taxonomy): domain Eukaryota; kingdom Metazoa; phylum Chordata; class Chondrichthyes; order Myliobatiformes; family Dasyatidae; genus Hemitrygon; species Hemitrygon akajei. The sequence goes on from NC_133127.1 coordinate 104,959,352, forward strand.
AACGCGGTCTTCCACTCATCCCCCTCCCTTATGCGGACCAAATGGTAAGCGTTGTGGAGGTCAAGCTTGGAAAAGATAGATGCACCCTGGAGCAATTCAAATGTGGATGACTTAAGTGGAAGGGGATAGCGGTTCTTAACGGTGACCTCATTGAGACCTCTATAGTCCACGCAAGGGCGCAGGGACCCATCCTTCTTGGCTACAAAGAAGAACCCTGCGCCTGCTGGGGAGGAAGAGGGACGGATAATTCCTGCAGCCAGGCCCTCCTGGATATACTTGTCCATTGCTGCCCTTTCAGGTGGAGACAGGGAATACAGAATAATAGGTGGCGATGTTCCCGGAAGGAGATCAATAGAACAATCATAGGGACGATGTGGGGGTAAGGTGGTGGCCCGAGTCTTGCTGAATACCAGCTTTAGGTCCCGATATTCTGGGGGTACAGAGGACAGATCAGGAAACTCTTCTGTAGGCAGAGGAGCCGGACTTGGAGTAGAATGAGCAACACCTAGACAATGATTTAGGCAGAAGGGACTCCAGCCTAACATTCTGTTATTCGACCAATCGATGTGTGGACCGTGCAGAGCTAGCCATGGGTGACCTAACACAACTTCAGCTTTGGGGAAATCGATCACATGAAAAATAATACTCTCCTGGTGATTACCAGAAATGAGGAGACTCACCGGAGCTGTAGAGTGGGTAATCAAGGCCATTTTCACCCCGGTTAAGCCGCTGGCCTCCAGGGGTTGCTTTAGACGGGAGAGTGGCATCCCGAGTTTGGCCACCAAACTGGAACTGATGAAGTTTCCCTCAGCCCCGGAGTCGATGAAGACTGAGACAGTATGTCTCCTCCCTTCAGCCAGTATAAAAGCGGGTAGTATTGGAGTATAAAAGTTGTATTGTTTGCTGTGTAACCAAAACTATGTAGTCAGTCTTGAGCTTGCTATTTGCTATGCATGTATCCAATTTAGTAGGAGAATGAAATCTTAAGAATGTAGATTATAATGGTCTGTTAATGAGAGGTAGCTAAGAGATGTAGATTAGAACATGATTAAGTCAATGGGTAGAAACAATAGTGGCGGATGTACTTGTGATACGCAACTGTGGACCGATTGGATGTGCTAATGCAACTAAACCAGGAGATTGCTATAAAAAATGTTATGTACAAGGATCGGTGGGCAATCAGTGACTAGCATAATGACTGTCTCAGCTTTGATTTGCAAATTAAAGTTTAACCCTTCTTGAAGAATCTTCTGTGTCTCCTGGTCATTTGTGGGGCACGAAAAACCACGACAAAATTGGTGACCGCGGCAGGACCGGAAAGAGACCCGCGGAAAGGAAACAGCAGATTGGGGACACTTCCCGGTCCTCTAGGGACCCCCACAGGGCTAACAGAATTAAGGGTGCACCCAAACAAAAGGTAAGCGCTTTTTGCGACAATTTGGACTAAGAATTCTGTTAGTTTTGGGGCGGTCTTGGAGTCTCAGAAGTGTGGAATCACTGCCGAAGGGTCTCTCCGGTCCAAAGAATCTGGCAGAATTGGGGGTTAACAGGAGGCTCAGAGGATTGATCAAGAACACTGCAGTGAGGGTAAGTACAAATAAGTTAATAAGAAGTTAAGTGAAGAAAAATTCCACGTGGTGTTGGTAAGTCCCTGTGGATACCGCTTCGTATAAAACGAAGGTCTGAACGGGCAGGGAAAGGGAAAATAGAGAAAATCCCTGTGGATACCACCGCTTTGTATGAAACGAAGGTCTGAACGGGCAGGGAAAGGGAAAATAGAGAAAATCCCCGTGGATACCGCTTCGTATGAAATGAAGGTCTGAACATGCAGGGAAAGGGAAAATAGAGAAAATCCTCGTGGATACCGCCTTAAGAGATAAGGGTCTGAATAGACGAGGTGCAAAGAGAATGTTCTGTGGATACCGCTCTGAATAGAGGTCTGTATGGGCAGAACAGAATAGGAAACAAGGACAGTCCAATATATAGTTTAAAGCGCTGGTAGATAGATGATAGACTAGGCATAGAATTAGAGTAAATAATATTATCCAGTAAACGAACTGTGAATCTCTGAAATACCTTAAAAAGAGAGAACAACATGACAGGTAAAGGAACGGCAGTAGAGATTCTGAGCAAAAAAATCCCGGTAAATAAATATGACATCACAAAAACTTCAGAAAAATGGGAAAAGAGAACCAAAAACCTGGTCACAAAATGGCCAAGAGAAGGAACGTTTGATGTAAGCTTGTGCGAAGAAATGGAGGCACTAATTAAAAATTACAAACCAAAAGATAAATCTAAGAAGAGGGCAAAAAAGAGAATGAGAAATGGGAGTGCTAAAGCTCTTCAGAACGGAGGGAGAAAGGCTGAGGAGGACAGGTAGAATATTGATTACAAGCGAGGAAGACACTAAGGTGCTGGAGAAACAGCCTGTTAGAGAGAGAGGGAGGTAGAGTGAGAAGCTGGCTTCAGCTCCGTACCCGGATGCGAAAGAAACAGACACCCCTCACTACAGGATATGGGCAGTGTGGGATGTCACACACCTTCCGTAGTGTATGGTCCCTTTAAACTCCGACACCCTGACTACCGGATTGGGTCAGTGTGAGATGTCACACACCTTCCACAGTGTACGGTCTGTAAACACAGACACCCCTCACTACAGGATTGGGTCAGGGTGGGACGTCACACCCCTTCCATAGTGTACGGTCTGTAAACACAGACAGCCCTCACTACAGGATTGGGTCAGTGTGGGATATCACACACCTTCCATAGTGTACGGTCTGTAAACACAGACACCACTCACTACAGGATTGGGTCAGTGTGGGATATCACACACCTTCCATAGTGTACGGTCTGTAAACACAGACACCCCTAACTACAGGATTGGGTCAGTGTGGGATATCACACACCATCCACAGTGTACTGTCTGTAAACAAAGACACCCCTCACTACAGGATTGGGTCAGTGTGAGACATTACACATCTTCCACAGTGTACGGTCTGTAAACTCCGACACCGGTCACTACAGGACTGCGTCAGTGTAGGACGTCACACACATTCCACAGTGTATAGTCCTTGTAAACACTGACACCCCTCAGAACAGGACTGGGTCAGAGTGAGACATTACACAACTTCCACAGTGTAAGGTCTGTAAACACAGACACCCCTCACTACAGGATTGGGTCAGTGTGGGATATCACACACCATCCATAGTGTACGGTCTGTAAACACAGACACGCCTCACTATAGGATTGGGTCAGTGTGGGATATCACACACCATACACAGTGTACTGTCTGTAAACACAGACACCCCTCACTACAGGATTGGTTCAGTGTGAGACGTCACACACGTTCTGTAGTGTATCGTCCCTTTAAACTCTGACACCCCTCACAACAGGATTGGGTCAGTGTGGGATATCACACAACATCCACAGTGTACGGTCTGTAAACACAGACACCCCTCACAACAGGATTGGGTCAGTGTGGGATATCACACAACATCCACAGTGTACGGTCTGTAAACACAGACACCACTGACTACAGGATTGGGTCAGTGTGAGACGTCACACACGTTCCGTAGTGTATCGTCCCTATAAACTCCGACACCGCTCACAACAGGACTGCGTCAGTGTGAGACATTACACATCTTCCACAGTGTACGGTCTGTAAACTTCGACACCGGTCACTACAGGACTGCGTCTGTGTGGGACGTCACACACCTTCCAAAGTGTATAGTCCCGGTAAACACTGATACCCCTCACAACAGGATAGGGTCAGTGTGAGACATTACACACCTTCCACAGTGTACGGTCTGTAAACTCCGACACCGGTTACTACAGTACTGCGTCTGTGTGGGATATCACATACCTTCCACAGTGTACGGTCTGTAAACACAGAAACCCCTCACTACAGGATTGGGTCAGTGTGGGATATCACACACGATCCACAGTGTACTGTCTGTAAACACAGACACCCCTCACTACAGGATTGCGTTATTGTGAGAAGTCACAAACGTTACGTAGTGTATCGTCCCTTTAAACTCGGAAACCCCTCACAACAGGATTGGGTCAGTGTGGGATATCACACACCTTCAACAGTGTACGGTCTGTAAACACAGACACCCCTCACTACAGGATTGGGTCAGTGTGGGATATCACACACCATCCACAGTGTACTGTCTGTAAACACAGACACCCCTCACTACAGGATTGGGTCAGTGTGAGACGTCGCACACGTTCTGTAGTGTATCGTCCCTTTAAACTCCGACACCCCTCACAACAGGATTGGGTCAGTGTGGGATATCACACACCTTCCACAGTGTACAGTCTGTAAACACAGACACCCCTCACTACAGGATTGGGTCAGTGTGGGATATCACACACCATCAAAAGTGTACGGTCTGTAAACACAGACACCCCTCACTACAGGATTGGGTCAGTGTGGGACGTCACACACCTTCCATAGTGTACGGTCTGTAAACACAGACACCCCTCACTACAGGATTGGGTCAGTGTGGGATATCACACACCTTCCGCAGTGTATGGTCTGTAAACACAGACACCCCTCACTACAGGATTAGGTCAGTGTGAGAAGTCACACACTTTCCGTAGTGTATGGACCCTTTAAACTCCGACACCCTTCACAACAGGACTGGGTCAGTGTGGGATGTCACACACCTTCCAAAGTGTATAGTCCCTGTAAACACTGACACCCCTCAGAACAGGACTGGGTCAGTGTGAGACATTACGCACCTTCCACAGTGTTACGGTCTGTAAACTCCGACACCGGTCACTACAGGACTGCGTCAGTGTGGGACGTCACACACCTTCCAAAGTGTATAGACCCTGTAAACACTGACACCCCTCAGAACAGGACTGGGTCAGTGTGAGACATTACACACCTTCCACAGTGTACGGTCTGTAAACACCGACACCGGTCACTACAGGACTGCGTCAGTGTGGGACGTCACACACCTTCCAAAGTTTATAGACCCTGTAAACACCGACACCCCTCAGAACAGGATTGGGTCACTGTGGGATTTTCCACACCATCCACAGTGTACGGTCTGCAAACAAAGACACCCCGCACTACAGGATTGGGTCAGTGTGGGATATCACACACCTTCCACAGTTTACGGTCTGTAAACACAGACACCCCTCACTACAGGATTGGCTCAGTGTGGGATATCACACACGATCCACAGTGTACTTTCTGCAAACACCGACACCCGTCACTACAGGATTGGGTTAGTGTGGGATATCACACACCATCCACAGTGTACGGTCTGTAAACACAGCCACCCCTCACTACAGGATTGGGTCAGTGTGGGATATCACACACCATCCACAGTGTACTGTCTGTAAACACAGACACCCCTCACTACAGGATTGGGTCAGTGTGAGACGTCACACACGTTCTGTAGTGTATCGTCCCTTTAAACTCCGACACCCCTCACAACAGGATTGGGTCAGTTTGGGATATCACACACCTTCCACAGTGTACGGTGTAAACACAGACACCCCTCAGAACAGGACTGGGTCAGTGTGAGACATTACGCACCTTCCACAGTGTACGGTCTGTAAACTCCGACACCGGTCACTACAGGACTGCGTCAGTGTGGGACGTCACACACCTTCCAAAGTGTATAGACCCTGTAAACACTGACACCCCTCAGAACAGGACTGGGTCAGTGTGAGACATTACACACCTTCCACAGTGTACGGTCTGTAAACACCGACACCCCTCACTACAGGATTGCGTTATTGTGAGAAGTCACAAACGTTCCGTAGTGTATCGTCCCTTTAAACTCCGAAACCCCTCACAACAGGATTGGGTCAGTGTGGGATATCACACACCTTCAAAAGTGCACGGTCTGTAAACACAGACTCCCCTCACTACAGGATTGGGTCACTGTGGGATATCACACACCATCCACCGTGTACGGTCTGTAAACACAGACACCCCTCACTACAGGATTGGGTCACTGTGGGATATCACACACCATCCACCGTGTACGGTCTGTAAACACAGACACCCCTCACTACAGGATTGGGTCAGTGTGGGATATCACACACCTTCCATAGTGTACGGTCTGTAAACACAGACTCCCCGCACTACAGGATTGGGTCAGTGTGGGATATCACACACCATCCACCGTGTACGGTCTGTAAACACAGACTCCCCGCACTACAGGATTGGGTCAGTGTGGGATATCACACACCTTCCATAGTGTACGGTCTGTAAACACTGACACCCCTCAGAACAGGACTTAGTCAGTGTGAGACATTACGCACCTTCCACAGTGTACGGTCTGTAAACTCCGACACCGGTCACTACAGGACTGCGTCAGTGTGGGACGTCACACACCTTCCAAAGTGTATAGACGCTGTAAACACTGACACCCCTCACTACAGGATTAGGTCAGTGTGAGAAGTCACACACTTTCCGTAGTGTATGGACCCTGTAAACTCCGATACCGTCACTACAGGACTGCGTCAGTGTCAGACGTCGCACACGTTCCGTAGTGTATCGTCCCTTTAGAATCCGACACCCCTCACTACAGGACTGTGTCAGTGTGAGACGTCACACACCTTCCACAGTGTACGGTCTGTAAGCACTGACACCCCTCACTACAGGGTTGGGTCAGTGTGAGACGTCACACACGTTCCGAAGCGTTTCGTCCTTTTAAACTCCGACACTCCTCACAACAGGATTGGGACAGTGTGAGACGTCACACACATTCCGTAGTGTGTCGTCCCATTAAACTCCGACACCACTCACAACAGGATTGGGTCAGTGTGGGATATCACACACCTTCCACAGTTCACGGTCTGTAAACACAGACACCCCTCACTACAGGATTGGCTCAGTGTGGGATATCACACACCATCCACAGTGTACTTTCTGTAAACGCAGACTCCCCTCACTACAGGATTGGGTTAGTGTGAGACGTCACACACGTTCTGTAGTGTATCGTCCCTTTAAACTCCGACACCCCTCAGAACAGGATTGGGTCAGCGTGGGATATCACACCCCTTCCATAGTGTACGGTCTGTAAACACAGACACCCCTCACTACAGGATTGGGTCAGTGTGGGATATCACACACCTTCCATAGTGTACGGTCTGTAAACACAGACACCCCTCACTACAGGATTGGGTCAGTGTGGGATATCACACACCTTCCATAGTGTACGGTCTGTAAACACAGACACCCCTAACTACAGGATTGGGTCAGTGTGGGATATCACACACCATCCACAGTGTACAGTCTGTAAACACAGACACCCCTCACTACAGGATTGGGTCAGTGTGGGATATCACACACCATACACAGTGTACTGTCTGTAAACACAGACACCCCTCACTACAGGATTGGTTCAGTGTGAGACGTCACACACGTTCTGTAGTGTATCGTCCCTTTAAACTCCGACACCCCTCACAACAGGATTGGGTCAGTGTGGGATATCACACACCATCCACAGTGTACGGTCTGTAAACACAGACACCACTGACTACAGGATTGGGTTAGTGTGAGATGTCACACACGTTCCGTAGTGTGTCGTCCCTATAAACTCCGACACCGCTCACAACAGGACTGCGTCAGTGTGAGACATTACACATCTTCCACAGTGTACGGTCTGTAAACTCCGACACCGGTTACTACAGGACAGCGTCAGTGTAGGACGTCACACACATTCCACAGTGTATAGTCCCTGTAAACACTGACACCCCTCAGAACAGGAGTGGGTCAGTGTGAGACATTACACACCTTCCACAGTGTACGGTCTGTAAACACAGACACCCCTCACTACAGGATTGGGTCAGTGTGGGATATCACACACCATCCATAGTGTACGGTCTGTAAACACACACACCCCTCACTATAGGATTGGGTCAGTGTGGGATATCACACACCATACACAGTGTACTGTCTGTAAACACAGACACCCCTCACTACAGGATTGGTTCAGTGTGAGACGTCACACACGTTCTGTAGTGTATCGTCCCTTTAAACTCCGACACCCCTCACAACAGGATTGGGTCAGTGTGGGATATCACACAACATCCACAGTGTACGCTCTGTAAACACAGACACCCCTCACTACAGGATTCGGTCAGTGTGGGATATCACACACAATCCACAGTGTACGGTCTGTAAACACAGACACCACTGACTACAGGATTGGGTCAGTGTGAGACGTCACACACGTTCCGTAGTGTATCGTCCCTATAAACTCCGACACCGCTCACAACAGGACTGCGTCAGTGTGAGACATTACACATCTTCAACAGTGTACGGTCTGTAAACACAGACACCCCTCAGAACAGGACTGGGTCAGTGTGAGACGTCACACACCATCCACAGTGTACGGTCTGTAAACAAAGACACCCCTCACTACAGGATTGGGTCAGTGTGGGATATCACGCACGATCCACAGTGTACTGTCTGTAAACACGTACACCGCTCACTACAGGACTGGGTCAGTCTGAGACGTCACACACCTTCCACAGTGCACGGTCCCTTTAAACTCCGACACCCCTCACAACAGGACTGGGTCAGTGTGAGACATTACACACCTTCCACAGTGTACGGTCTGTAAACACCGACACCCCTCACTACAGGATTGCGTTATTGTGAGAAGTCACAAACGTTCCGTAGTGTATCGTCCCTTTAAACTCGGAAACCCCTCACAACAGGATTGGGTCAGTGTGGGATATCACACACCTTCAACAGTGTACGGTCTGTAAACACAGACACCCCTCATTACAGGATTGGGTCAGTGTGGGATATCACACACCATCCACAGTGTACTGTCTGTAAACACAGACACCCCTCACTACAGGATTGGGTCAGTGTGGGATATCACACACCTTCCACAGTGTACAGTCTGTAAACACAGACACCCCTCACTACAGGATTGGGTCAGTGTGGGACGTCACACACCTTCCATAGTGTACGGTCTGTAAACACAGACACCCCTCACTACAGGATTGGGTCAGTGTGGGATATCACACACCTTCCGCAGTGTACGGTCTGTAAACACAGACACCCCTCACTACAAGATTAGGTCAGTGTGAGAAGTCACACACTTTCCGTAGTGTATGGACCCTTTAAACTCCGACACCCTTCACAACAGGACTGGGTCAGTGTGGGATGTCACACACCTTCCAAAGTGTATAGACCCTGTAAACACTGACACCCCTCAGAACAGGACTGGGTCAGTGTGAGACATTACACACCTTCCACAGTGTACGGTCTGTAAACACCGACACCCCTCACTACAGGATTGCTTTATTGTGAGAAGTCACATACGTTCCGTAGTGTATCGTCCCTTTAAACTCCGAAACCCCTCACAACAGGATTGGGTCAGTGTGGGATATCACATACCTTCAACAGTGCACGGTCTGTAAACACAGACATCCCTCACTGCAGGATTGGGTCACTGTGGGATTTTCCACACCATCCACAGTGTACGGTCTGTAAACAAAGACACCGCTCACTACAGGATTGGGTCAGTGTGGGATATCACACACCATTAACAGTGTACGGTCTGTAAACACAGACTCCCCGCACTACAGGATTGGGTCAGTGTGGGATATCACACACCTTCCACAGTTTACGGTCTGTAAACACAGACACCCCTCACTACAGGATTGGCTCAGTGTGGGATATCACACACGATCCACAGTGTACTTTCTGCAAAAACCGACACCCGTCACTACAGGATTGGGTTAGTGTGGGATATCACACACCATCCACAGTGTACTGTCTGTAAACACAGACACCCCTCACTACAGGATTGGGTCAGTGTGGGATATCACACACCATCAAAAGTGTACGGTCTGTAAACACAGACACCCCTCACTACAGGATTGGGTCAGTGTGGGACGTCACACACCTTCCATAGTGTACGGTCTGTAAACACTGACACCCCTCAGAACAGGACTGGGTCAGTGTGAGACATTACGAACCTTCCACAGTGTACGGTCTGTAAACTCCGACACCGGTCACTACAGGACTGCGTCAGTGTGGGACGTCACACACCTTCCAAAGTGTATAGACCCTGTAAACACTGACACCCCCACTACAGGATTAGGTCAGTGTGAGAAGTCACACACTTTCCGTAGTGTATGGACCCTGTAAACTCCGACACCGTCACTAAAGGACTGCGGCAGTGTCAGACGTCGCACACGTTCCGTAGTGTATCGTCCCTTTAGAATCCAACAGCCCTCACTACAGGACTGTGTCAGTGTGAGACGTCACACACCTTCCACAGTGTACGGTCTGTAAGCACTGACACCCCTCACTACAGGGTTGGGTCAGTGTGAGATGTCACACACGTTCCGAAGAGTTTCGTCCCTTTAAACTCCGACACTCCTCACAACAGGATTGGGACAGTGTGAGACGTCACACACATTCCGTAGTGTGTCGTCCCATTAAACTCCGACACCACTCACAACAGGATTGGGTCAGTGTGGGATATCACACACCTTCCACAGTTCACGGTCTGTAAACACAGACAACCCTCACTACAGGATTGGCTCAGTGTGGGATATCACACACCATCCACAGTGTACTTTCTGTAAACACAGACACCCCTCACTACAGGATTGGCTCAGTGTGGGATATCACACACCATCCACAGTGTACGGTCTGTAAACACAGACAACCCTCACTACAGGATTGGCTCAGTGTGGGATATCACACACCATCCACAGTGTACTTTCTGTAAACACAGACACCCCTCACTACAGGATTGGGTCAGTGTGGGATATCACACACCATCAAAAGTGTACGGACTGTAAACACAGACACCCCTCACTACAGGATTGGGTCAGTGTGGGATATCACACACCTTCCGCAGTGTATGGTCTGTAAACACAGACACCCCTCACTACAGGATTAGGTCAGTGTGAGAAGTCACACACTTTCCGTAGTGTATGGACCCTTTAAACTCCGACACCCTTCACAACAGGACTGGGTCAGTGTGGGATGTCACACAACTTCCAAAGTGTATAGTCCCTGTAAACACTGACACCCCTCAGAACAGGACTGGGTCAGTGTGAGACATTACGCACCTTCCACAGTGTTACGGTCTGTAAACTCCGACACCGGTCACTACAGGACTGCGTCAGTGTGGGACGTCACACACCTTCCAAAGTGTATAGACCCTGTAAACACTGACACCCCTCAGAACAGGACTGGGTCAGTGTGAGACATTACACACCTTCCACAGTGTACGGTCTGTAAACACCGACACCGGTCACTACAGGACTGCGTCAGTGTGGGACGTCACACACCTTCCAAAGTGTATAGACCCTGTAAACACCGACACCCCTCAGAACAGGATTGGGTCACTGTGGGATTTTCCACACCATCCACAGTGTACGGTCTGCAAACAAAGACACCCCGCACTACAGGATTGGGTCAGTGTGGGATATCACACACCTTCCACAGTTTACGGTCTGTAAACACAGACACCCCTCACTACAGGATTGGCTCAGTGTGGGATATCACACACGATCCACAGTGTACTTTCTGCAAACACCGACACCCATCACTACAGGATTGGGTTAGTGTGGGATATCACACACCATCCACAGTGTACTGTCTGTAAACACAGACACCCCTCACTACAGGATTGGGTCAGTGTGAGACGTCACACACGTTCTGTAGTGTATCGTCCCTTTAAACTCCGACACCCCTCACAACAGGATTGGGTCAGTTTGGGATATCACACACCTTCCACAGTGTACGGTGTAAACACAGACACCCCTCACTACAGGATTGGGTCAGTGTGGGACGTCACACACCTTCCATAGTGTACGGTCTGTAAACACTGACACCCCTCAGAACAGGACTGGGTCAGTGTGAGACATTATGCACCTTCCACAGTGTACGGTCAGTAAACTCCGACACCGGTCACTACAGGACTGCGTCAGTGTGGGACGTCACACACCTTCCAAAGTGTATAGACCCTGTAAACACTGACACCCCTCAGAACAGGACTGGGTCAGTGTGAGACATTACACACCTTCCACAGTGTACGGTCTGTAAACACCGACACCCCTCACTACAGGATTGCGTTATTGTGAGAAGTCACAAACGTTCCGTAGTGTATCGTCCCTTTAAACTCCGAAACCCCTCACAACAGGATTGGGTCAGTGTGGGATATCACATACCTTCAACAGTGCACGGTCTGTAAACACAGACACCCCTCACTACAGGATTGGGTCACTGTGGGATTTTCCACACCATCCACAGTGTACGGTCTGTAAACAAAGACACCGCTCACTACAGGATTGGGTCAGTGTGGGATATCACACACCATTAACAGTGTACGGTCTGTAAACACTGACACCCCTCAGAACAGGACTTAGTCAGTGTGAGACATTACGCACCTTCCACAGTGTACGGTCTGTAAACTCCGACACCGGTCACTACCGGACTGCGTCAGTGTGGGACGTCACACACCTTCCAAAGTGTATAGACCCTGTAAACACTGACACCCCTCACTACAGGATTAGGTCAGTGTGAGAAGTCACACACTTTCCGTAGTGTATGGACCCTGTAAACTCCGATACCGTCACTACAGGACTGCGTCAGTGTCAGACGTCGCACACGTTCCGTAGTGTATCGTCCCTTTAGAAACCGACACCCCTCACTACAGGACTGTGTCAGTGTGAGACGTCACACACCTTCCACAGTGTACGGTCTGTAAGCACTGACACCCCTCACTATAGGGTTGGGTCAGTGTGAGACGTCACACACGTTCCGAAGCGTTTCGTCCTTTTAAACTCCGACACTCCTCACAACAGGATTGGGACAGTGTGAGACGTCACACACATTCCGTAGTGTGTCGTCCCATTAAACTCAGACACCACTCACAACAGGATTGGGTCAGTGTGGGATATCACACACCTTCCACAGTTCACGGTCTGTAAACACAGACACCCCTCACTACAGGATTGGCTCAGTGTGGGATATCACACACCATCCACAGTGTACTTTCTGTAGACGCAGACTCCCCTCACTACAGGATTGGGTTAGTGTGAGACGTCACACACGTTCTGTAGTGTATCGTCCCTTTAAACTCCGACACCCCTCAGAACAGGATTGGGTCAGCGTGGGATATCACACCCCTTCCATAGTGTACGGTCTGTAAACACAGACACCCCTCACTACAGGATTGGGTCAGTGTGGGATATCACACACCTTCCATAGTGTACGGTCTGTAAACACAGACACCCCTCACTACAGGATTGGGTCAGTGTGGGATATCACACACCTTCCATAGTGTACGGTCTGTAAACACAGACACCCCTAACTACAGGATTGGGTCAGTGTGGGATATCACACACCATCCACAGTGTACAGTCTGTAAACACAGACACCCCTCACTACAGGATTGGGTCAGTGTGGGATATCACACACCATACACAGTGTACTGTCTGTAAACACAGACACCCCTCACTACAGGATTGGTTCAGTGTGAGACGTCACACACGTTCTGTAGTGTATCATCCCTTTAAACTCCGACACCCCTCACAACAGGATTGGGTCAGTGTGGGATATCACACACCATCCACAGTGTACGGTCTGTAAACACAGACACCACTGACTACAGGATTGGGTTAGTGTGAGATGTCACACACGTTCCGTAGTGTGTCGTCCCTATAAACTCCGACACCGCTCACAACAGGACTGCGTCAGTGTGAGACATTACACATCTTCCACAGTGTACGGTCTGTAAACTCCGACACCGGTTACTACAGGACAGCATCAGTGTAGGACGTCACACACATTCCACAGTGTATAGTCCTTGTAAACACTGACACCCCTCAGAACAGGACTGGGTCAGTGTGAGACATTACACAACTTCCACAGTGTACGGTCTGTAAACACAGACACCCCTCACTACAGGATTGGGTCAGTGTGGGATATCACACACCATCCATAGTGTACGGTCTGTAAACACAGACACCCCTCACTATAGGATTGGGTCAGTGTGGGATATCACACACCATACACAGTGTACTGTCGGTAAACACAGACACCCCTCACTACAGGATTGGTTCAGTGTGAGACGTCACACACGTTCTGTAGTGTATCGTCCCTTTAAACTCCGACACCCCTCACAACAGGATTGGGTCAGTGTGGGATATCACACAACATCCACAGTGTACGCTCTGTAAACACAGACACCCCTCACTACAGGATTCGGTCAGTGTGGGATATCACACACAATCCACAGTGTACGGTCTGTAAACACAGACACCACTGACTACAGGATTGGGTCAGTGTGAGACGTCACACACGTTCCGTAGTGTATCGTCCCTATAAACTCCGACACCGCTCACAACAGGACTGCGTCAGTGTGAGACATTACACATCTTCAACAGTGTACGGTCTGTAAACACGGACACCCCTCAGAACAGGACTGGGTCAGTGTGAGACGTCACACACCATCCACAGTGTACGGTCTGTAAACAAAGACACCCCTCACTACAGGATTGGGTCAGTGTGGGATATCACACACGATCCACAGTGTACTGTCTGTAAACACAGACACCCCTCACTACAGGACTGCGTCAGTGTGAGACATTACACATCTTCCACAGTGTACGGTCTGTAAACTCCAACACCGGTTACTACAGGACTGCGTCAGTGTAGGACGTCACACACCTTCCAAAGTGTATAGTCCCTGTAAACACTGATACCCCTCACAACAGGATAGGGTCAGAGTGAGACATTACACACCTTCCACAGTGTACGGTCTGTAAACACAGAAACCCCTCACTACAGGATTGGGTCAGTGTGGGATATCACACACGATCCACAGTGTACTGTCTGTAAACACGTACACCGCTCACTACAGGACTGGGTCAGTCTGAGACGTCACACACCTTCCACAGTGCACGGTCCCTTTAAACTCCGACACCACTCACAACAGGACTGGGTCAGTGTGAGACATTACATACCTTCCACAGTGTACGGTCTGTAAACACCGACACCCCTCACTACAGGATTGCGTTATTGTGAGAAGTCACAAACGTTCCGTAGTGTATCGTCCCTTTAAACTCGGAAACCCCTCACAACAGGATTGGGTCAGTGTGGGATATCACACACCTTCAACAGTGTACGGTCTGTAAACACAGACACCCCTCATTACAGGATTGGGTCACTGTGGGATATCACACACCATCCACAGTGTACGGTCTGTAAACACAGCCACCCCTCACTACAGGATTGGGTCAGTGTGGGATATCACACACCATCCACAGTGTACTGTCTGTAAACACAGACACCCCTCACTACAGGATTGGGTCAGTGTGAGACGTCGCACACGTTCTGTAGTGTATCGTCCCTTTAAACTCCGACACCCCTCACAACAGGATTGGGTCAGTGTGGGATATCACACACCTTCCACAGTGTACAGTCTGTAAACACAGACACCCCTCACTACAGGATTGGGTCAGTGTGGGATATCACACACCATCAAAAGTGTACGGTCTGTAAACACAGACACCCCTCACTACAGGATTGGGTCAGTGTGGGACGTCACACACCTTCCATAGTGTACGGTCTGTAAACACAGACACCCCTCACTACAGGATTGGGTCAGTGTGGGATATCACACACCTTCCGCAGTGTACGGTCTGTAAACACAGACACCCCTCACTACAGGATTAGGTCAGTGTGAGAAGTCACACACTTTCCGTAGTGTATGGACCCTTTAAACTCCGACACCCTTCACAACAGGACTGGGTCAGTGTGGGATGTCACACACCTTCCAAAGTGTATAGTCCCTGTAAACACTGACACCCCTCAGAACAGGACTGGGTCAGTGTGAGACATTACGCACCTTCCACAGTGTACGGTCTGTAAACTCCGACACCGGTCACTACAGGACTGCGTCAGTGTGGGACGTCACACACCTTTCAATGTGTATAGACCCTGTAAACACTGACACCCCTCAGAACAGGACTGGGTCAGTGTGAGACATTACACACCTTCCACAGTGTACGGTCTGTAAACACCGACAACCCTCACTACAGGATTGCGTTATTGTGAGAAGTCACAAAAGTTCCGTAGTGTATCGTCCCTTTAAACTCCGAAACCCCTCACAACAGGATTGGGTCAGTGTGGGATATCACATACCTTCAACAGTGCACGGTCTGTAAACACAGACATCCCTCACTGCAGGATTGGGTCACTGTGGGATATCACACACCTTCCACAGTTTACTGTCTGTAAACAAAGACACCGCTCACTACAGGATTGGGTCAGTGTGGGATATCACACACCATTAACAGTGTACGGTCTGTAAACACAGACTCCCCGCACTACAGGATTGGGTCAGTGTGGGATATCACACACCTTCCACAGTTTACTGTCTGTAAACACAGACACCCCTCACTACAGGATTGGCTCAGTGTGGGATATCACACACGATCCACAGTGTACTTTCTGCAAAAACCGACACCCGTCACTACAGGATTGGGTTAGTGTGGGATATCACACACCATCCACAGTGTACTGTCTGTAAACACAGACACCCCTCACTACAGGATTGGGTCAGTGTGGGATATCACACACCATCAAAAGTGTACGGTCTGTAAACACAGACACCCCTCACTACAGGATTGGGTCAGTGTGGGACGTCACACACCTTCCATAGTGTACGGTCTGTAAACACTGACACCCCTCAGAACAGGATTGGGTCAGTGTGAGACATTACGAACCTTCCACAGTGTACGGTCTGTAAACTCCGACACCGGTCACTACAGGACTGCGTCAGTGTGGGACGTCACACACCTTCCAAAGTGTATAGACCCTGTAAACACTGACACCCCTCACTACAGGATTAGGTCAGTGTGAGAAGTCACACACTTTCCGTAGTGTATGGACCCTGTAAACTCCGACACCGTCACTAAAGGACTGAGTCAGTGTCAGACGTCGCACACGTTCCGTAGTGTATCGTCCCTTTAGAATCCAACAGCCCTCACTACAGGACTGTGTCAGTGAGAGACGTCACACAGCTTCCACAGTGTACGGTCTGTAAGCACTGACACCCCTCACTACAGGGTTGGGTCAGTGTGAGACGTCACACACGTTCCGAAGTGTTTCGTCCCTTTAAACTCCGACACTCCTCACAACAGGATTGGGACAGTGTGAGACGTCACACACATTCCGTAGTGTGTCGTCCCATTAAACTCCGACACCACTCACAACAGGATTGGGTCAGTGTGGGATATCACACACCTTCCACAGTTCACGGTCTGTAAACACAGACAACCCTCACTACAGGATTGGCTCAGTGTGGGATATCACACACCATCAAAAGTGTACGGACTGTAAACACAGACACCCCTCACTACAGGATTGGGTCAGTGTGGGATATCACACACCTTCTGCAGTGTATGGTCTGTAAACACAGACACCCCTCACTACAGGATTAGGTCAGTGTGAGAAGTCACACACTTTCCGTAGTGTATGGACCCTTTAAACTCCGACACCCTTCACAACAGGACTAGGTCAGTGTGGGATGTCACACACCTTCCAAAGTGTATAGTCCCTGTAAACACTGACACCCCTCAGAACAGGACTGGGTCAGTGTGAGACATTACGCACCTTCCACAGTGTACGGTCTGTAAACTCCGACACCGGTCACTACAGGACTGCGTCAGTGTGGGACGTCACACACCTTCCAATGTGTATAGACCCTGTAAACACTGACAACCCTCAGAACAGGACTGGGTCAGTGTGAGACATTACACACCTTCCACAGTGTACGGTCTGTAAACACCGACACCCCTCACTACAGGATTGCGTTATTGTGAGAAGTCACAAAAGTTCCGTAGTGTATCGTCCCTTTAAACTCCGAAACCCCTCACAACAGGATTGGGTCAGTGTGGGATATCACATACCTTCAACAGTGCACGGTCTGTAAACACAGACATCCCTCACTGCAGGATTGGGTCACTGTGGGATTTTCCACACCATCCACAGTGTACGGTCTGCAAACAAAGACACCCCGCACTACAGGATTGGCTCAGTGTGGGATATCACACACGATCCACAGTGTACTTTCTGCAAACACCGACACCCGTCACTACAGGATTGGGTTAGTGTGGGATATCACACACCATCCACAGTGTACTGTCTGTAAACACAGACACCCCTCACTACAGGATTGGGTCAGTGTGAGACGTCACACACGTTCTGTAGTGTATCGTCCCTTTAAACTCCGACACCCCTCACAACAGGATTGGGTCAGTTTGGGATATCACACACCTTCCACAGTGTACGGTGTAAACACAGACACCCCTCACTACAGGATTGGGTCAGTGTGGGACGTCACACACCTTCCATAGTGTACGGTCTGTAAACACTGACACCCCTCAGAACAGGACTGGGTCAGTGTGAGACGTCACACACCTTCCAAAGTGTATAGACCCTGTAAACACTGACACCCCTCAGAACAGGACTGGGTCAGTGTGAGACATTATGCACCTTCCACAGTGTACGGTCTGTAAACTCCGACACCGGTCACTACAGGACTGCGTCAGTGTGGGACGTCACACACCTTCCAAAGTGTATAGACCCTGTAAACACTGACACCCCTCAGAACAGGACTGGGTCAGTGTGAGACATTACACACCTTCCACAGTGTACGGTCTGTAAACACCGACACCCCTCACTACAGGATTGCGTTATTGTGAGAAGTCACAAACGTTCCGTAGTGTATCGTCCCTTTAAACTCCGAAACCCCTCACAACAGGATTGGGTCAGTGTGGGATATCACATACCTTCAACAGTGCACGGTCTGTAAACACAGACACCCCTCACTACAGGATTGGGTCACTGTGGGATTTTCCACACCATCCACAGTGTACGGTCTGTAAACAAAGACACCGCTCACTACAGGATTGGGTCAGTGTGGGATATCACACACCATTAACAGTGTACGGTCTGTAAACACTGACACCCCTCAGAACAGGACTTAGTCAGTGTGAGACATTACGCACCTTCCACAGTGTACGGTCTGTAAACTCCGACACCGGTCACTACAGGACTGCGTCAGTGTGGGACGTCACACACCTTCCAAAGTGTATAGACCCTGTAAACACTGACACCCCTCACTACAGGATTAGGTCAGTGTGAGAAGTCACACACTTTCCGTAGTGTATGGACCCTGTAAACTCCGATACCGTCACTACAGGACTGCGTCAGTGTCAGACGTCGCACACTTTCCGTAGTGTATCGTCCCTTTAGAATCCGACACCCCTCACTACAGGACTGTGTCAGTGTGAGACGTCACACACCTTCCACAGTGTACGGTCTGTAAGCACTGACACCCCTCACTATAGGGTTGGGTCAGTGTGAGACGTCACACACGTTCCGAAGCGTTTCGTCCTTTTAAACTCCGACACTCCTCACAACAGGATTGGGACAGTGTGAGACGTCACACACATTCCGTAGTGTGTCGTCCCATTAAACTCAGACACCACTCACAACAGGATTGGGTCAGTGTGGGATATCACACACGATCCACAGTGTACTTTCTGCAAACACCGACACCCGTCACTACAGGATTGGGTCAGTGTGGGATATCACACACCATCCACAGTGTACTGTCTGTAAACACAGACACCCCTCACTACAGGATTAGGTCAGTGTGAGAAGTCACACACTTTCCGTAGTGTATGGACCCTTTAAACTCCGACACCCTTCACAACAGGACTGGGTCAGTGTGGGATGTCACACACGTTCTGTAGTGTATCGTCCCTTTAAACTCCGACACCCCTCACTACAGGATTGGGTCAGTGTGGGATATCACACACCATCCACAGTGTACTGTCTGTAAACAAAGCCACCACTCACTACAGGATTGGGTCAGTGTGGGATATCACACACCTTCCGCAGTGTACGGTCTGTAAACACAGACACCCCTCACTACAGGATTAGGTCAGTGTGAGAAGTCACACACTTTCCGTAGTGTATGGACCCTTTAAACTCCGACACCCTTCACAACGGGACTGGGTCAGTGTGGGACGTCACACACCTTCCATAGTGTACGGTCTGTAAACACTGACACCCCTCAGAACAGGACTGGGTCAGTGTGAGACATTACGCACCTTCCACAGTGTACGGTCTGTAAACTCCGACACCGGTCACTACAGGACTGCGTCAGTGTGGGACGTCACACAACTTCCAAAGTGTATAGACCCTGTAAACACTGACACCCCTCAGAACAGGATTGGGTCACTGTGGGATATCACACACCATCCACAGTGTACTTTCTGCAAACACAGACACCCCTCACTACAGGATTGGGTTAGTGTGGGATATCACACACCATCCACAGTGTACTTTCTGCAAACACCGACACCCGTCACTACAGGATTGGGTTAGTGTGGGATATCACACACCATCCACAGTGTACGGTCTGTAAACACAGCCACCCCTCACTACAGGATTGGGTCAGTGTGGGATATCACACACCATCCACAGTGTACTGTCTGTAAACACAGACACCCCTCACTACAGGATTGGGTCAGTGTGAGACGTCACACACGTTCTGTAGTGTATCGTCCCTTTAAACTCCGACACCCCTCACAACAGGATTGGGTCAGTGTGGGATATCACACACCTTCCACAGTGTACGGTGTAAACACAGACTCCCCTCACTACAGGATTGGGTCAGTGTGGGACGTCACACACCTTCCATAGTGTACGGTCTGTAAACACTGACACCCCTCAGAACAGGACTGGGTCAGTGTGAGACATTACGCACCTTCCACAGTGTACCGTCTGTAAACTCCGACACCGGTCACTACAGGACTGCGTCAGTGTGGGACGTCACACACCTTCCAAAGTGTATAGACCCTGTAAACACTGACACCGCTCACTACAGGATTAGGTCAGTGTGAGAAGTCACACACTTTCCGTAGTGTATGGACCCTGTAAACTCCGACACCGGTCACTACAGGACTGCGTCAGTGTCAGACGTCGCACACGTTCCGTAGTGTATCGTCCCTTTAGAATCCGACACCCCTCACTACAGGACTGTGTCAGTGTGAGACGTCACACACCTTCCACAGTGTACGGTTTGTAAGCACTGAGACCCCTCACTACAGGGTTGGGTCAGTGTGAGACGTCACACACGTTCCGAAGCGTTTCGTCCCTTTAAACTCCGACACTCCTCACAACAGGATTGGGACAGTGTGAGACGTCACACACATTCCGTAGTGTGTCGTCCCTTTAAACTCCGACACCACTCACAACAGGATTGGGTCAGTGTGGGATATCACACACCTTCCACAGTTCACGGTCTGTAAACAGAGACACCCCTCACTACAGGATTGGCTCAGTGTGGGATATCACACACCATCAAAAGTGTACGGTCTGTAAACACAGACACCCCTCACTACAGGATTGGGTCAGTGTGGGACGTCACACACCTTCCATAGTGTACGGTTTGTAAACACAGACACCCCTCACTACAGGATTGGGTCAGTGTGGGATATCACACACCTTCCGCAGTGTACGGTCTCTAAACACAGACACCCCTCACTACAGGATTAGGTCAGTGTGAGAAGTCACACACTTTCCGTAGTGTATGGACCCTT
This sequence comes from Hemitrygon akajei, assembly GCF_048418815.1. Lineage (NCBI taxonomy): Eukaryota > Metazoa > Chordata > Chondrichthyes > Myliobatiformes > Dasyatidae > Hemitrygon > Hemitrygon akajei. The sequence goes on from NC_133127.1 coordinate 104,980,986, forward strand.
TAAACTCCAACACCCTTCACAACAGGACTGGGTCAGTGTGGGATGTCACACACCTTCCAAAGTGTATAGTCCCTGTAAACACTGACACCCCTCAGAACAGGACTGGGTCAGTGTGAGACATTACGCACCTTCTACAGTGTACGGTCTGTAAACTCCGACACCGGTCACTACAGGACTGCGTCAGTGTGGGACGTCACACACCTTCCAAAGTGTATAGACCCTGTAAACACTGACACCCCTCAGAACAGGACTGGGTCAGTGTGAGACATTACACACCTTCCACAGTGTACGGTCTGTAAACACCGACACCCCTCACTACAGGATTGCGTTATTGTGAGAAGTCACAAACGTTCCGTAGTGTATCGTCCCTTTAAACTCCGACACCCCTCACTACAGTATTGGGTCACTGTGGGATTTTCCACACCATCCACAGTGTACGGTCTGTAAACTAAGACACCCCTCACTACAGGATTAGGTCAGTGTGGGATATCACACACCATCCACAGTGTACGGTCTGTAAACAAAGACACCCCTCACTACAGGATTGGGTCAGTGTGGGATATCACACACGATCCACAGTGTACGGTCTGTAAACAAAGCCACCCCTCACTACAGGATTGGGTCAGTGTGGGATATCACACACCATCCACAGTGTACTGTCTGTAAACAAAGACACCCCTCACTACAGGATTGGGTTAGTGCGAGACGTCACACACGTTCTGTAGTGTATCGTCCCTTTAAACTCCGACACCCCTCACAACAGGATTGGGTCAGCGTGGGATATCACACACCTTCCACAGTGTACGGTCTGTAAACACAGACACCCCTCACTACAGGATTGGGTCAGTGTGGGACGTCACACACCTTCCATATTGTACGGTCTGTAAACACTGACACCCCTCAGAACAGGACTTAGTCAGTGTGAGACATTACGCACCTTCCACAGTGTACGGTCTGTAAACTCCGACACCGGTCACTACAGGACTGCGTCAGTGTGGGACGTCACACACCTTCCAAAGTGTATAGACCCTGTAAACACTGACACCCCTCACTACAGGATTAGGTCAGTGTGAGAAGTCACACACTTTCCGTAGTGTATGGACACAGTAAACTCCGACACCGGTCACTACAGGACTGCGTCAGTGTCAGACGGCGCACACGTTCCGTAGTGTATCGTCCCTTTAGAATCCGACACCCCTCACTACAGGACTGTGTCAGTGTGAGACGTCACACACCTTCCACAGTGTACGGTTTGTAAGCACTGACACCCCTCACTACAGGGTTGGGTCAGTGTGAGACGTCACACACGTTCCGAAGCGTTTCGTCCTTTTAAACTCCGACACTCCTCACAACAGGATTGGGACAGTGTGAGACGTCACACACATTCCGTAGTGTGTCGTCCCATTAAACTCCTGACACCACTCACAACAGGATTGGGTCAGTGTGGGATATCACACACCTTCCACAGTTCACGGTCTGTAAACACAGACAACTCTCACTACAGGATTGGCTCAGTGTGGGATATCACACACCATCCACAGTGTACTTTCTGTAAACACGGACACCCGTCACTACAGGATTAGATCAGTGTGAGACGTCACACACTTTCCGTAGTGTATAGTCCCTTTCAACTCCGACACCCCTCACTACAGTATTGGGTCACTGTGGGATTTTCCACACCATCCACAGTGTACGGTCTGTAAACTAAGACACCCCTCATTACAGGATTAGGTCAGTGTGGGATATCACACACCATCCACAGTGTACGGTCTGTAAACAAAGACACCCCTCACTACAGGATTGGGTCAGTGTGGGATATCACACACCATCCACAGTGTACTGTCTGTAAACAAAGCCACCCCTCACTACAGGATTGGGTGAGTGTGGGATATCACACACCATCCACAGTGTACTGTCTGTAAACAAAGACACCCCTCACTACAGGATTGGGTTAGTGCGAGACGTCACACACGTTCTGTAGTGTATCGTCCCTTTAAACTCCGACACCCCTCACAACAGGATTGGGTCAGCGTGGGATATCACACACCTTCCACTGTGTACGGTCTGTAAACACAGACACCCCACACTGCAGGACTGGTTCAGTGTGAGACGTCACACACCTTCCACACTGTACGGTCTGTAAACACAGACACTCCTCACTACAGGATTGGGTCAGTGTGGGATATCACACACCATCCACAGTGTACTTTCTGCAAACACCGACACCCGTCACTACAGGATTGGGTTAGTGTGGGATATCACACACCATCCACAGTGTACGGTCTGTAAACACAGCCACCCCTCACTACAGGATTGGGTCAGTGTGGGATATCACACACCATCCACAGTGTACTGTCTGTAAACACAGACACCTCTCACTACAGGATTGGGTCAGTGTGGGACGTCACACACCTTCCATAGTGCACGGTCTGTAAACACTGACACCCCTCAGAACAGGACTGGGTCAGTGTGAGACATTACGCACCTTCCACAGTGTACCGTCTGTAAACTCCGACACCGGTCACTACAGGACTGCGTCAGTGTGGGACGTCACACACCTTCCAAAGTGTATAGACCCTGTAAACACTGACACCCCTCACTACAGGATTAGGTCAGTGTGAGAAGTCACACACTTTCCGTAGTGTATGGACCCTGTAAACTCCGACACCGGTCACTACAGGACTGCGTCAGTGTCAGACGGCGCACACGTTCCGTAGTGTATCGTCCCTTTAGAATCCGACACCCCTCACTACAGGACTGTGTCAGTGTGAGACGTCACACACCTTCCACAGTGTACGGTTTGTAAGCACTGACACCCCTCACTACAGGGTTGGGTCAGTGTGAGACGTCACACACGTTCCGAAGCGTTTCGTCCTTTTAAACTCCGACACTCCTCACAACAGGATTGGGACAGTGTGAGACGTCACACACATTCCGTAGTGTGTCGTCCCATTAAACTCCGACACCACTCACAACAGGATTGGGTCAGTGTGGGATATCACACACCTTCCACAGTTCACGGTCTGTAAAGACAGACAACTCTCACTACAGGATTGGCTCAGTGTGGGATATCACACACCATCCACAGTGTACTTTCTGTAAACACGGACACCCGTCACTACAGGATTAGATCAGTGTGAGACGTCACACACTTTCCGTAGTGTATAGTCCCTTTCAACTCCGACACCCCTCACTACAGTATTGGGTCACTGTGGGATTTTCCACACCATCCACAGTGTACGGTCTGTAAACTAAGACACCCCTCACTACAGGATTAGGTCAGTGTGGGATATCACACACCATCCACAGTGTACGGTCTGTAAACAAAGACACCCCTCACTACAGGATTGGGTGAGTGTGGGATATCACACACCATCCACAGTGTACTGTCTGTAAACAAAGACACCCCTCACTACAGGATTGGGTTAGTGCGAGACGTCACACACGTTCTGTAGTGTATCGTCCCTTTAAACTCCGACACCCCTCACAACAGGATTGGGTCAGCGTGGGATATCACACACCTTCCACTGTGTACGGTCTGTAAACACAGACACCCCACACTGCAGGACTGGTTCAGTGTGAGACGTCACACACCTTCCACACTGTACGGTCTGTAAACACAGACACCCCTCACTACAGGATTGGGTCAGTGTGGGATATCACACACCATCCACAGTGTACTTTCTGCAAACACCGACACCCGTCACTACAGGATTGGGTTAGTGTGGGATATCACACACCATCCACAGTGTACGGTCTGTAAACACAGCCACCCCTCACTACAGGATTGGGTCAGTGTGGGATATCACACACCATCCACAGTGTACTGTCTGTAAACACAGACACCTCTCACTACAGGATTGGGTCAGTGTGAGACGTCACACACGTTCTGTAGTGTATCGTCCCTTTAAACTCCGACACCCCTCACAACAGGATTGGGTCAGTGTGGGATATCACACACCTTCCACAGTGTACGGTGTAAACACAGACACCCCTCACTACAGGATTGGGTCAGTGTGGGACGTCACACACCTTCCATAGTGCACGGTCTGTAAACACTGACACCCCTCAGAACAGGACTGGGTCAGTGTGAGACATTACGCACCTTCCACAGTGTACCGTCTGTAAACTCCGACACCGGTCACTACAGGACTGCGTCAGTGTGGGACGTCACACACCTTCCAAAGTGTATAGACCCTGTAAACACTGACACCCCTCACTACAGGATTAGGTCAGTGTGAGAAGTCACACACTTTCCGTAGTGTATGGACCCTGTAAACTCCGACACCGGTCACTACAGGACTGCGTCAGTGTCAGACGGCGCACACGTTCCGTAGTGTATCGTCCCTTTAGAATCCGACACCCCTCACTACAGGACTGTGTCAGTGTGAGACGTCACACACCTTCCACAGTGTACGGTTTGTAAGCACTGACACCCCTCACTACAGGGTTGGGTCAGTGTGAGACGTCACACACGTTCCGAAGCGTTTCGTCCTTTTAAACTCCGACACTCCTCACAACAGGATTGGGACAGTGTGAGACGTCACACACATTCCGTAGTGTGTCGTCCCATTAAACTCCTGACACCCCTCACAACAGGATTGGGTCAGTGTGGGATATCACACACCTTCCACAGTTCACGGTCTGTAAAGACAGACAACTGTCACTACAGGATTGGGTCAGTGTGGGATATCACACACCATCCACAGTGTACTGTCTGTAAACACGGACACCCGTCACTACAGGATTAGATCAGTGTGAGACGTCACACACTTTCCGTAGTGTATAGTCCCTTTCAACTCCGACACCCCTCACTACAGTATTGGGTCACTGTGGGATTTTCCACACCATCCACAGTGTACGGTCTGTAAACTAAGACACCCCTCACTACAGGATTGGGTCAGTGTGGGATATCACACACCATCCACAGTGTACGGTCTGTAAACAAAGACACCCCTCACTACAGGATTGGGTCAGTGTGGGATATCACACACCATCCACAGTGTACTGTCTGTAAACAAAGCCACCCCTCACTACAGGATTGGGTGAGTGTGGGATATCACACACCATCCACAGTGTACTGTCTGTAAACAAAGACACCCCTCACTACAGGATTGGTTTAGTGCGAGACGTCACACACGTTCTGTAGTGTATCGTCCCTTTAAACTCCGACACCCCTCACAACAGGATTGGGTCAGCGTGGGATATCACACACCTTCCACTGTGTACGGTCTGTAAACACAGACACCCCACACTGCAGGACTGGTTCAGTGTGAGACGTCACACACCTTCCACACTGTACGGTCTGTAAACACAGACACCCCTCACTACAGGATTGGGTCAGTGTGGGATATCACACACCATCCACAGTGTACTTTCTGCAAACACCTACACCCGTCACTACAGGATTGGGTTAGTGTGGGATATCACACACCATCCACAGTGTACGGTCTGTAAACACAGCCACCCCTCACTACAGGATTGGGTCAGTGTGGGATATCACACACCATCCACAGTGTACTGTCTGTAAACACAGACACCCCTCACTACAGGATTGGGTCAGTGTGAGACGTCACACACGTTCTGTAGTGTATCGTCCCTTTAAACTCCGACACCCCTCACAACAGGATTGGGTCAGTGTGGGATATCACACACCTTCCACAGTGTACGGTGTAAACACAGACACCCCTCAGTACAGGATTGGGTCAGTGTGGGACGTCACACACCTTCCATAGTGTACGGTCTGTAAACACTGACACCCCTCAGAACAGGACTGGGTCACTGTGAGACATTACGCACCTTCCACAGTGTACCGTCTGTAAACTCCGACACCGGTCACTACAGGACTGCGTCAGTGTGGGACGTCACACACCTTCCAAAGTGTATAGACCCTGTAAACACTGACACCCCTCACTACAGGATTAGGTCAGTGTGAGAAGTCACACACTTTCCGTAGTGTATGGACCCTGTAAACTCCGACACCGGTCACTACAGGACTGCGTCAGTGTCAGACGTCGCACACGTTCCGTAGTGTATCGTCCCTTTAGAATCCGACACCCCTCACTACTGGACTGTGTCAGTGTGAGACGTCACACACCTTCCACAGTGTACGGTTTGTAAGCACTGAGACCCCTCACTACAGGGTTGGGTCAGTGTGAGACGTCACACACGTTCCGAAGCGTTTCGTCCCTTTAAACTCCGACACTCCTCACAACAGGATTGGGACAGTGTGAGACGTCACACACATTCCGTAGTGTGTCGTCCCTTTAAACTCCGACACCACTCACAACAGGATTGGGTCAGTGTGGGATATCACACATCTTCCACAGTTCACGGTCTGTAAACACAGACACCCCTCACTACAGGATTGGCTCAGTGTGGGATATCACACACCATCAAAAGTGTACGGTCTGTAAACACAGACACCCCTCACTACAGGATTGGGTCAGTGTGAGACGTCACACACTTTCCGTAGTGTATAGTCCCTTTCAACTCCGACACCCCTCACTACAGTATTGGGTCACTGTGGGATTTTCCACACCATCCACAGTGTACGGTCTGTAAACTAAGACACCCCTCACTACAGGATTAGGTCAGTGTGGGATATCACACACCATCCACAGTGTACGGTCTGTAAACAAAGACACCCCTCACTACAGGATTGGGTCAGTGTGGGATATCACACACCATCCACAGTGTACTGTCTGTAAACAAAGCCACCCCTCACTACAGGATTGGGTGAGTGTGGGATATCACACACCATCCACAGTGTACTGTCTGTAAACAAAGACACCCCTCACTACAGGATTGGGTTAGTGCGAGACGTCACACACGTTCTGTAGTGTATCGTCCCTTTAAACTCCGACACCCCTCACAACAGGATTGGGTCAGCGTGGGATATCACACACCTTCCACTGTGTACGGTCTGTAAACACAGACACCCCACACTGCAGGACTGGTTCAGTGTGAGACGTCACACACCTTCCACACTGTACGGTCTGTAAACACAGACACTCCTCACTACAGGATTGGGTCAGTGTGGGATATCACACACCATCCACAGTGTACTTTCTGCAAACACCGACACCCGTCACTACAGGATTGGGTTAGTGTGGGATATCACACACCATCCACAGTGTACGGTCTGTAAACACAGCCACCCCTCACTACAGGATTGGGTCAGTGTGGGATATCACACACCATCCACAGTGTACTGTCTGTAAACACAGACACCTCTCACTACAGGATTGGGTCAGTGTGAGACGTCACACACGTTCTGTAGTGTATCGTCCCTTTAAACTCCGACACCCCTCACAACAGGATTGGGTCAGTGTGGGATATCACACACCTTCCACAGTGTACGGTGTAAACACAGACACCCCTCACTACAGGATTGGGTCAGTGTGGGACGTCACACACCTTCCATAGTGCACGGTCTGTAAACACTGACACCCCTCAGAACAGGACTGGGTCAGTGTGAGACATTACGCACCTTCCACAGTGTACCGTCTGTAAACTCCGACACCGGTCACTACAGGACTGCGTCAGTGTGGGACGTCACACACCTTCCAAAGTGTATAGACCCTGTAAACACTGACACCCCTCACTACAGGATTAGGTCAGTGTGAGAAGTCACACACTTTCCGTAGTGTATGGACCCTGTAAACTCCGACACCGGTCACTACAGGACTGCGTCAGTGTCAGACGGCGCACACGTTCCGTAGTGTATCGTCCCTTTAGAATCCGACACCCCTCACTACAGGACTGTGTCAGTGTGAGACGTCACACACCTTCCACAGTGTACGGTTTGTAAGCACTGACACCCCTCACTACAGGGTTGGGTCAGTGTGAGACGTCACACACGTTCCGAAGCGTTTCGTCCTTTTAAACTCCGACACTCCTCACAACAGGATTGGGACAGTGTGAGACGTCACACACATTCCGTAGTGTGTCGTCCCATTAAACTCCGACACCACTCACAACAGGATTGGGTCAGTGTGGGATATCACACACCTTCCACAGTTCACGGTCTGTAAAGACAGACAACTCTCACTACAGGATTGGCTCAGTGTGGGATATCACACACCATCCACAGTGTACTTTCTGTAAACACGGACACCCGTCACTACAGGATTAGATCAGTGTGAGACGTCACACACTTTCCGTAGTGTATAGTCCCTTTCAACTCCGACACCCCTCACTACAGTATTGGGTCACTGTGGGATTTTCCACACCATCCACAGTGTACGGTCTGTAAACTAAGACATTCCTCACTACAGGATTAGGTCAGTGTGGGATATCACACACCATCCACAGTGTACGGTCTGTAAACAAAGACACCCCTCACTACAGGATTGGGTCAGTGTGGGATATCACACACCATCCACAGTGTACTGTCTGTAAACAAAGCCACCCCTCACTACAGGATTGGGTGAGTGTGGGATATCACACACCATCCACAGTGTACTGTCTGTAAACAAAGACACCCCTCACTACAGGATTGGGTTAGTGCGAGACGTCACACACGTTCTGTAGTGTATCGTCCCTTTAAACTCCGACACCCCTCACAACAGGATTGGGTCAGCGTGGGATATCACACACCTTCCACTGTGTACGGTCTGTAAACACAGACACCCCACACTGCAGGACTGGTTCAGTGTGAGACGTCACACACCTTCCACACTGTACGGTCTGTAAACACAGACACCCCTCACTACAGGATTGGGTCAGTGTGGGATATCACACACCATCCACAGTGTACTTTCTGCAAACACCGACACCCGTCACTACAGGATTGGGTTAGTGTGGGATATCACACACCATCCACAGTGTACTTTCTGCAAACACCGACACCCGTCACTACAGGATTGGGTTAGTGTGGGATATCACACACCATCCACAGTGTACGGTCTGTAAACACAGCCACCCCTCACTACAGGATTGGGTCAGTGTGAGACGTCACACACGTTCTGTAGTGTATCGTCCCTTTAAACTCCGACACCCCTCACAACAGGATTGGGTCAGTGTGGGATATCACACACCTTCCACAGTGTACGGTGTAAACACAGACACCCCTCACTACAGGATTGGGTCAGTGTGGGACGTCACACACCTTCCATAGTGCACGGTCTGTAAACACTGACACCCCTCAGAACAGGACTGGGTCAGTGTGAGACATTACGCACCTTCCACAGTGTACCGTCTGTAAACTCCGACACCGGTCACTACAGGACTGCGTCAGTGTGGGACGTCACACACCTTCCAAAGTGTATAGACCCTGTAAACACTGACACCCCTCACTACAGGATTAGGTCAGTGTGAGAAGTCACACACTTTCCGTAGTGTATGGACCCTGTAAACTCCGACACCGGTCACTACAGGACTGCGTCAGTGTCAGACGGCGCACACGTTCCGTAGTGTATCGTCCCTTTAGAATCCGACACCCCTCACTACAGGACTGTGTCAGTGTGAGACGTCACACACCTTCCACAGTGTACGGTTTGTAAGCACTGACACCCCTCACTACAGGGTTGGGTCAGTGTGAGACGTCACACACGTTCCGAAGCGTTTCGTCCTTTTAAACTCCGACACCCCTCACAACAGGATTGGGTCAGTGTGGGATATCACACACCTTCCACAGTTCACGGTCTGTAAACACAGACACCCCTCACTACAGGGTTGGGTCAGTGTGAGACGTCACACACGTTCCGAAGCGTTTCGTCCTTTTAAACTCCGACACCCCTCACTACAGGATTGGGTCAGTGTGGGATATCACACACCATCCACAGTGTACTGTCTGTAAACACAGACACCCCTCACTACAGGATTAGATCAGTGTGAGACGTCACACACTTTCCGTAGTGTATAGTCCCTTTCAACTCCGACACCCCTCACTACAGTATTGGGTCACTGTGGGATTTTCCACACCATCCACAGTGTACGGTCTGTAAACTAAGACACCCCTCACTACAGGATTAGGTCAGTGTGGGATATCACACACCATCCACAGTGTACGGTCTGTAAACAAAGACACCCCTCACTACAGGATTGGGTCAGTGTGGGATATCACACACCATCCACAGTGTACTGTCTGTAAACAAAGCCACCCCTCACTACAGGATTGGGTGAGTGTGGGATATCACACACCATCCACAGTGTACTGTCTGTAAACAAAGACACCCCTCACTACAGGATTGGTTTAGTGCGAGACGTCACACACGTTCTGTAGTGTATCGTCCCTTTAAACTCCGACACCCCTCACAACAGGAATGGGTCAGCGTGGGATATCACACACCTTCCACTGTGTACGGTCTGTAAACACAGACACCCCACACTGCAGGACTGGTTCAGTGTGAGACGTCACACACCTTCCACACTGTACGGTCTGTAAACACAGACACCCCTCACTACAGGATTGGGTCAGTGTGGGATATCACACACCATCCACAGTGTACTTTCTGCAAACACCTACACCCGTCACTACAGGATTGGGTTAGTGTGGGATATCACACACCATCCACAGTGTACGGTCTGTAAACACAGCCACCCCTCACTACAGGATTGGGTCAGTGTGGGATATCACACACCATCCACAGTGTACTGTCTGTAAACACAGACACCCCTCACTACAGGATTGGGTCAGTGTGAGACGTCACACACGTTCTGTAGTGTATCGTCCCTTTAAACTCCGACACCCCTCACAACAGGATTGGGTCAGTGTGGGATATCACACACCTTCCACAGTGTACGGTGTAAACACAGACACCCCTCACTACAGGATTGGGTCAGTGTGGGACGTCACACACCTTCCATAGTGTACGGTCTGTAAACACTGACACCCCTCAGAACAGGACTGGGTCAGTGTGAGACATTACGCACCTTCCACAGTGTACCGTCTGTAAACTCCGACACCGGTCACTACAGGACTGCGTCAGTGTGGGACGTCACACACCTTCCAAAGTGTATAGACCCTGTAAACACTGACACCCCTCACTACAGGATTAGGTCAGTGTGAGAAGTCACACACTTTCCGTAGTGTATGGACCCTGTAAACTCCGACACCGGTCACTACAGGACTGCGTCAGTGTCAGACGTCGCACACGTTCCGTAGTGTATCGTCCCTTTAGAATCCGACACCCCTCACTACTGGACTGTGTCAGTGTGAGACGTCACACACCTTCCACAGTGTACGGTTTGTAAGCACTGAGACCCCTCACTACAGGGTTGGGTCAGTGTGAGACGTCACACACGTTCCGAAGCGTTTCGTCCCTTTAAACTCCGACACTCCTCACAACAGGATTGGGACAGTGTGAGACGTCACACACATTCCGTAGTGTGTCGTCCCTTTAAACTCCGACACCACTCACAACAGGATTGGGTCAGTGTGGGATATCACACACCTTCCACAGTTCACGGTCTGTAAACACAGACACCCCTCACTACAGGATTGGCTCAGTGTGGGATATCACACACCATCAAAAGTGTACGGTCTGTAAACACAGACACCCCTCACTACAGGATTGGGTCAGTGTGAGACGTCACACACTTTCCGTAGTGTATAGTCCCTTTCAACTCCGACACCCCTCACTACAGTATTGGGTCACTGTGGGATTTTCCACACCATCCACAGTGTACGGTCTGTAAACTAAGACACCCCTCACTACAGGATTAGGTCAGTGTGGGATATCACACACCATCCACAGTGTACGGTCTGTAAACAAAGACACCCCTCACTACAGGATTGGGTCAGTGTGGGATATCACACACCATCCACAGTGTACTGTCTGTAAACAAAGCCACCCCTCACTACAGGATTGGGTGAGTGTGGGATATCACACACCATCCACAGTGTACTGTCTGTAAACAAAGACACCCCTCACTACAGGATTGGGTTAGTGCGAGACGTCACACACGTTCTGTAGTGTATCGTCCCTTTAAACTCCGACACCCCTCACAACAGGATTGGGTCAGCGTGGGATATCACACACCTTCCACTGTGTACGGTCTGTAAACACAGACACCCCACACTGCAGGACTGGTTCAGTGTGAGACGTCACACACCTTCCACACTGTACGGTCTGTAAACACAGACACCCCTCACTACAGGATTGGGTCAGTGTGGGATATCACACACCATCCACAGTGTACTTTCTGCAAACACCGACACCCGTCACTACAGGATTGGGTTAGTGTGGGATATCACACACCATCCACAGTGTACGGTCTGTAAACACAGCCACCCCTCACTACAGGATTGGGTCAGTGTGGGATATCACACACCATCCACAGTGTACTGTCTGTAAACACAGACACCCCTCACTACAGGATTGGGTCAGTGTGAGACGTCACACACGTTCTGTAGTGTATCGTCCCTTTAAACTCCGACACCCCTCACAACAGGATTGGGTCAGTGTGGGATATCACACACCTTCCACAGTGTACGGTGTAAACACAGACACCCCTCACTACAGGATTGGGTCAGTGTGGGACGTCACACACCTTCCATAGTGTACGGTCTGTAAACACTGACACCCCTCAGAACAGGATTGGGTCAGTGTGAGACGTCACACACGTTCTGTAGTGTATCGTCCCTTTAAACTCCGACACCGGTCACTACAGGACTGCGTCAGTGTGGGACGTCACACACCTTCCAAAGTGTATAGACCCTGTAAACACTGACACCCCTCACTACAGGATTAGGTCAGTGTGAGAAGTCACACACTTTCCGTAGTGTATGGACCCTGTAAACTCCGACACCTGTCACTACAGGACTGCGTTAGTGTCAGACGTCGCACACGTTCCGTAGTGTATCGTCCCTTTAGAATCCGACACCCCTCACTACAGGACTGTGTCAGTGTGAGACGTCACACACCTTCCACAGTGTACGGTTTGTAAGCACTGAGACCCCTCACTACAGGGTTGGGTCAGTGTGAGACGTCACACACGTTCCGAAGCGTTTCGTCCCTTTAAACTCCGACACTCCTCAAAACAGGATTGGGACAGTGTGAGACGTCACACACATTCCGTAGTGTGTCGTCCCTTTAAACTCCGACACCACTCACAACAGGATTGGGTCAGTGTGGGATATCACACACCTTCCACAGTTCACGGTCTGTAAACACAGACACCCCTCACTACAGGATTGGCTCAGTGTGGGATATCACACACCATTAACAGTGTACGGTCTGTAAACACAGACTCCCCGCACTACAGGATTGGGTCAGTGTGGGATATCACACACCTTCCACAGTTTACGGTCTGTAAACACAGACACCCGTCACTACAGGATTGGGTTAGTGTGGGATATCACACACCATCCACAGTGTACGGTCTGTAAACACAGCCACCCCTCACTACAGGATTGGGTCAGTGTGGGATATCACACACCATCCACAGTGTACTGTCTGTAAACACAGACACCCCTCACTACAGGATTGGGTCAGTGTGAGACGTCACACACGTTCTGTAGTGTATCGTCCCTTTAAACTCCGACACCCCTCACAACAGGATTGGGTCAGTGTGGGATATCACACACCTTCCACAGTGTACGGTCTGTAAACACAGACACCCCTCACTACAGGATTGGGTCAGCGTGGGATATCACACACCATCCACAGTGTACTGTCTGTAAACACAGACACCCTTCACTACAGGATTGGGTCAGTGTGGGACGTCACACACCTTCCATAGTGTACGGTCTGTAAACACTGACACCCCTCAGAACAGGACTGGGTCAGTGTGAGACATTACACACCTTCAACAGTGTACCGTCTGTAAACTCCGACACCGGTCACTACAGGACTGCGTCAGTGTGGGACATCACACACCTTCCAAATTGTATAGACCCTGTAAACACTGACACCACTCACTACAGGATTAGGTCAATGTGAGAAGTCACACACTTTCCGTAGTGTATGGACCCTGTAAACTCCGACACCGGTCACTACAGGACTGCGTCAGTGTCAGACGTCGCACACGTTCCGTAGTGTATCGTCCCTTTAGAATCCGACACCCCTCACTGCAGGACTGTGTCAGTGTGAGACGTCACACACCTTCCACAGTGTACGGTTTGTAAGCACTGACACCCCTCACTACAGGGTTGGGTCAGTGTGAGACGTCACACACGTTCCGAAGCGTTTCGTCCCTTTAAACTCCGACACTCCTCACAACAGGATTGGGACAGTGTGAGACGTCACACACATTCCGTAGTGTGTCGTCCCATTAAACTCCGACACAATTCACAACAGGATTGGGTCAGTGTGGGATATCACAGACGATCCACAGTGTACTTTCTGCAAACACCGACACCCGTCACTACAGGATTGGGTCAGTGTGGGATATCACACACCATCCACAGTGTACTGTCTGTAAACACAGACAACCCTCACTACAGGATTGGGTCAGTGTGAGACGTCACACACGTTCTGTAGTGTATCTTCCCTTTAAACTCCGACACCCCTCACAACAGGATTGGGTCAGTGTGGGATATCACACATCTTCCACAGTGTACGGTCTGTAAACACCGACACCCCTCACTACAGGATTGCGATATTGTGAGAAGTCACAAACGTTCCGTAGTGTATCGTCCCTTTAAACTCCGAAACCCCTCACAACAGGATTGGGTCAGTGTGGGATATCACATACCTTCAACAGTGTACGGTCTGTAAACACAGACACCCCTCACTACAGGATTGGGTCAGTGTGGGATATCACACACCATCCACAGTGTACGGTCTGTAAACAAAGACACCCCTCACTACAGGATTGGGTCAGTGTGGGATATCACACACCATCCACAGTGTACGGTCTGTAAACAAAGACACCCCTCACTACAGGATTGGGTCAGTGTGAGATATCACACACCATCCACAGTGTACTGTCTGTAAACACAGACACCCCTCACTACAGGATTGGGTCAGTGTGGGATATCACACACCATCCACAGTGTATGGTCTGTAAACACAGACACCCCTCACTACAGGATTGGGTCAGTGTGGGATATCACACACCATCCACAGTGTACTGTCTGTAAACAAAGCCACCCCTCACTACAGGATTGGGTCAGTGTGGGATATCACACACCATCCACAGTGTACTGTCTGTAAACAAAGACACCCCTCACTACAGGATTGGGTTAGTGTGGGATATCACACACCATTCACAGTGTACTGTTTGTAAACACAGACACCCCTCACTACAGGATTGGGTTAGTGTGAGACGTCACACACGTTCTGTAGTGTATCGTCCCTATAAACTCCGACACCCCTCACAACAGGATTGGGTCAGCGTGGGATATCACACAACTTCCACAGTTTACGGTCTGTAAACACAGCCACCCCTCACTACAGGATTGGCTCAGTGTGGGATATCACACACGATCCACAGTGTACTTTCTGCAAACACCGACACCCGTCACTACAGGATTGGGTCAGTGTGGGATATCACACACCATCCACAGTGTACTGTCTGTAAACACAGACAACCCTCACTACAGGATTGGGTCAGTGTGAGACGTCACACACGTTCTGTAGTGTATCGTCCCTTTAAACTCCGACACCCCTCACAACAGGATTGGGTCAGTGTGGGATATCACACACCTTCCACAGTGTACGGTCTGTAAACACAGCCACCCCTCACTACAGGATTGGCTCAGTGTGGGATATCACACACGATCCACAGTGTACTTTCTGCAAACACCGACACCCGTCACTACAGGATTGGGTCAGTGTGGGATATCACACACCATCCACAGTGTACTGTCTGTAAACACAGACAACCCTCACTACAGGATTGGGTCAGTGTGAGACGTCACACACGTTCTGTAGTGTATCGTCCCTTTAAACTCCGACACCCCTCACAACAGGATTGGGTCAGTGTGGGATATCACACACCTTCCACAGTGTACGGTCTGTAAACACCGACACCCCTCACTACAGGACTGCGTCAGTGTGAGACGTCACACACCTTCCACAGTGTACGGTTTGTAAGCACTGACACCCCTCACTACAGGGTTGGGTCAGTGTGAGACGTCACACACGTTCCGAAGCGTTTCGTCCCTTTAAACTCCGACACTCCTCACAACAGGATTGGGACAGTGTGAGACGTCACACACATTCCGTAGTGTGTCGTCCCTTTAAACTCCGACACCACTCACAACAGGACTGTGTCAGTGTGAGACGTCACACACCTTCCACAGTGTACGGTTTGTAAGCACTGACACCCCTCACTACAGGGTTGGGTCAGTGTGAGACGTCACACACGTTCCGAAGCTTTTCGTCCCTTTAAACTCCGACACTCCTCACAACAGGATTGGGACAGTGTGAGACGTCACACACATTCCGTAGTGTGTCGTCCCTTTAAACTCCGACACCACTCACAACAGGATTGGGTCAGTGTGGGATATCACACACCTTCCACAGTTCACGGTCTGTAAACACAGACACCCCTCACTACAGGATTGGGTCAGTGTGGGATATCACACAACATCCACAGTGTACGGTCTGTAAACACAGACACCCCTCACTACAGGATTGGGTCAGTGTGAGACGTTACACACTTTCCGTAGTGTATCGTCCATTTAAACTCCGAAACCCCTCACAACAGGATTGGGTCAGTGTGGGATATCACACACCTTCAACAGTGTACGGTCTGTAAACACAGACACCCCTCAATACAGGATTGGGTCAGTGTGGGATATCACACACCATCCACAGTGTACGGTCTGTAAACAAAGACACCCCTCACTACAGGATTGGGTCAGTGTGGGATATCACACACCATCCACAGTGTACGGTCTGTAAACACAGACACCCCTCACTACAGGATTGGGTCAGTGTGGGATATCACACAACATCCACAGTGTACGGTCTGTAAACACAGACACCCCTCACTACAGGATTGGGTCAGTGTGAGACGTTACACACGTTCAGTAGTGTATCGTACCTTTAAACTCCGACACCCCTCACAACAGGACTGGGTCAGTGTGAGACATTACACACCTTCCACAGTATACGGTCTGTAAACTCCGACACCTGTTACTACAGGACTGCGTCATTGTAGGACGTCACACACCTTCCAAAGTGTATAGTACCTTTAAACACTGATACCCCTCACAACAGGATTGGGTCAGAGTGAGACATTACACACCTTCCACAGTGTACGGTCTGTATACACCGACACCCCTCACTACAGGATTGGATCACTGTGAGACGTCGCACACGTTCCGTAGTGAATCGTCCCTTTAAACTCCGGCACCCCTCACAACAGGATTGGGTCAGTGCGGGATATCACACACGATCCACAGTGTACTGTCTGTAAACACAGACACCCCTCACTACAGGACTGGGTCAGTGTGAGACGTCACACACTTTCCGTAGTGTATGGACCCTTTAAACTCTGACACCCCTCACAACAGGACTGGGTCAGTGTGGGACGTCACACACCTTCCAAAGTGTATAATCCCTGTAAGCACTGACACCCCTCAGAACAGGACTGCGTCAGTGTGAGACATTACACACCTTCCACAGTGTACGGTCTGAAAACTCCGACACCGGTCACTACAGGACTGCGTCAGTGTGAAGACGTCACACACCTTCTAAAGTGTATAGTCCCTGTAAACACTGACACCCCTCAGAACAGGACTGGGTTAGTGTGAGACATTACACACCTTCTACAGTGTACTGTCTGTAAACACAGACACCCCTCACAACAGGACTGGGTCAGTGTGAGACATTACACACCTTCCACTGTGTACGGTCTGTAAACACCGACACCCCTCACTACAGGATTGGGTCAGTGTGGGATATCACACATCTTCCACAGTGTACGGTCTGTAAACACAGACACCCCTCACTACAGGATTGGGTCAGTGTGGGATATCACACACGATCCACAGTGTACTGTCTGTAAACACGTACACCGCTCACTACAGGACAGGGTCAGTCTGAGACGTCACACTCCTTCCACAGTGCACGGTCCCTTTAAACTCCGACACCCCTCACAACAGGACTGGGTAAGTGTGAGACTTTACACAGCTTCCACAGTGTACGGTCTGTAAACACCGGCACCCCTTACTACAGGATTGCATTATTGTGAGAAGTCACAAACGTTCCGTAGTGTATCGTCCCTTTAAACTCCGAAACCCCTCACAACCGGATTGGGTCAGTGTGGGATATCACACACCTTCAACAGTGTACGGTCTGTAAACACAGACACCCCTCACTACAGGATTGGGTCACTGTGGGATATCACACACCATCCACAGGGTACGGTCTGTAAACAAAGACACCCCGCAGTACAGGATTGGGTCAGTGTTAGACGTCACACACGTTCCGTAGTGTATCGTCCCTTTAAACTCCGACACCCCTCACAACAGGACTGGGTCAGTGTGAGACATTACACACCTTACACAGTGCACGGTCTGTAAACACCGACACCCCTCACTACAGGATTGGGTCAGTGTGGGATATCACACACCATCCACAGTGTACTGTCTGTAAACACAGACTCCCCTCACTACAGGATTGGGTTAGTGTGAGACGTCACACACGTTCTGTAGTGTATCGTCCCTTTAAACGCCGACACCCCTCAGAACAGGATTGGGTCAGCGTGGGATATCACACACATTCCACAGTGTACGGTCTGTAAACACAGACACACCTCACTGCAGGACTGGTTCAGTGTGAGACGTCACACACCTTCCACACTGTACGGTCTGTAAACACAGACACCCCTCACTACAGGATTGGGTCAGTGTGGGATATCACACACCATCCACAGTGTACGGTCTGTAAACAAAGACCCCCCTCACTACAGGATTGGGTCAGTGTGGGATATCTCACAAGTTCCACAGTGTACTTTCTGCAAACACCGACACCCGTCACTACAGGATTGGTTCAGTGTGGGATATCACATACCTTCCACAGTGTACGGTCTGTAAACAAAGACACCCCTCACTACAGGATTGGGTCAGTGTGGGATATCACACACCTTCCACAGTGTACGGTCTGTAAAACCAGACACCCCTCACTACAGGATTGGGTCAGTGTGGGATATCACACACCATCCACAGTGTACGGTCTGTAAACACAGCCACCCCTCACTACAGGATTGGGTCAGTGTGGGATATCACACACCATCCACAGTGTACTGTCTGTAAACACAGACACCCCTCACTGCAGGATTCGGTCAGTGTGAGACGTCACACACGTTCTGTAGTGTATCGTCCCTTTAAACTCCGACACCCCTCACAACAGGATTGGGTCAGTGTGGGATATCACACACCATCCACAGTGTACGGTCTGTAAACAAAGACACCCCTCACTACAGGATTATGTCAGTGTGGGATATCACACACGATCCACAGTGTACTGTCTGTAAACACGTACACCGCTCACTACAGGACAGGGTCAGTCTGAGACATCACAAACCTTCCACAGTGCACGGTCCCTTTAAACTCCGACACCCCTGACAACAGGACTGGGTCAGTGTGAGACATTACACACCTTCCACAGTGTACGGTCTGTAAACACCGACACCCCTCACTACAGGATTGCGTTATTGTGAGAAGTCACAAACGTTCCTTAGTGTATCGTCCCTTTAAACTCCGAAACCCCTCACAACAGGATTGGGTCAGTGTGGGATATCACATACCTTCAACAGTGTACGGTCTGTAAACACAGACACCCCTCACTACAGGATTGGGTCAGTGTGGGATATCACACACCATACACAGTGTACGGTCTGTAAACACAGACACCCCTCACAACAGGATTGGGTCAGTGTGGGATATCACACACCATCCACAGTGTACGGTCTGTAAACAAAGACACCCCTCACTACAGGATTATGTCAGTGTGGGATATCACACACGATCCACAGTGTACTGTCTGTAAACACGTACACCGCTCACTACAGGACAGGGTCAGTCTGAGACATCACAAACCTTCCACAGTGCACGGTCCCTTTAAACTCCGACACCCCTCACAACAGGACTGGGTCAGTGTGAGACATTACACACCTTCCACAGTGTACGGTCTGTAAACACCGACACCCCTCACTACAGGTTTGCGTTATTGTGAGAAGTCACAAACGTTCCTTAGTGTATCGTCCCTTTAAACTCCGAAACCCCTCACAACAGGATTGGGTCAGTGTGGGATATCACATACCTTCAACAGTGTACGGTCTGTAAACACAGACACCCCTCACTACAGGATTGGGTCAGTGTGGGATATCACACACGATCCACAGTGTACTTTCTGCAAACACCGACACCCGTCACTACAGGATTGGGTTAGTGTAGGATATCACACACCATCCACAGTGTACGGTCTGTAAACACAGCCACCCCTCACTACAGGATTGGGTCAGTGTGGGATACCACACACCATCCACAGTGTACTGTCTGTAAACACAGACACCCCTCACTGCAGGATTCGGTCAGTGTGAGACGTCACACACGTTCTGTAGTGTATCGTCCCTTTAAACTCCGACACCCCTCACAACAGGATTGGGTCAGTGTGGGATATCACACACCTTCCACAGTGTACGGTCTGTATACACAGACACCCCTCACTACAGGATTGGGTCAGTGTGGGACGTCACACACCTTCCATAGTGTACGGTCTGTAAGCACTGACACCCCTCACTACAGGATTAGGTCAATGTGAGAAGTCACACACTTTCCGTAGTGTATGGACCCTGTAAACTCCGACACCGGTCACTACAGGACTGCGTCAGTGTCAGACGTCGCACACGTTCCGTAGTGTATCGTCCCTTTAGAATCCGACACCCCTCACTACAGGACTGTGTCAGTGTGAGACGTCACACACCTTCCACAGTGTACGGTTTGTAAGCACTGACACCCCTCACTACAGGGTTGGGTCAGTGTGAGACGTCACACACTTTCCGAAGCGTTTCGTCCCTTTAAACTCCGACACTCCTCACAACAGGATTGGGACAGTGTGAGACGTCACACACTTTCCGTAGTGTATAGTCCCTTTCAACTCCGACACCCCTCACAACAGGTCTGGGTCATTGTGAGATGTCACACACGTTCCGTAGTGTATCGTCCATTTAAACTCCGAAACCCCTCACAACAGGATTGGGTCACTGTGGGATATCACACACCTTCAACAGTGTACGGTCTGTAAACACAGACACCCCTCAATACAGGATTGGGTCAGTGTGGGATATCACACACCATCCACAGTGTACGGTCTGTAAACACAGACACCCCTCACTACTGGATTGGGTCAGTGTGGGATATCACACACCGTCCACAGTGTACGGTCTGTAAACACAGACACCCCTCACTACAGGATTGGGTCAGTGTGTGACGTCACACACCTTCCATAGTGTACGGTCTGTAAACACTGACACCCCTCAGAACAGGACTGGGTCAGTGTGAGACATTACGCACCTTCCACAGTGTACCGTCTGTAAACTCCGACACCGGTCACTACAGGACTGCGTCAGTGTGGGACGTCACACACCTTCCAAAGTGTATAGACCCTGTAAACACTGACACCCCTCACTACAGGATTAGGTCAGTGTGAGAAGTCACACACTTTCCGTAGTGTATGGACCCTGTAAACTCCGACACCGTCACTACAGGACTGCGTCATTGTGAGACGTCACACACCTTCCACAGTGTACGGTTTGTAAGCACTGAGACCCCTCACTACAGGATTGGGTTAGTGTGAGACGTCACACACGTTCTGTAGTGTATCGTCCCTTTAAACTCCGACACCCCTCACAACAGGATTGGGTCAGCGTGGGATATCACACACCTTCCACAGTGTACGGTCTGTAAACACAGACACCCCACACTGCAGGACTGGTTCAGTGTGAGACGTCACACACCTTCCACACTGTACGGTCTGTAAACACAGACACCCCTCACTACAGGATTGGGTCAGTGTGGGATATCACACACCATACAAAGTGTACGGTCTGTAAACACAGACACCCCTCACAACAGGATTGGGTCAGTGTGGGATATCACACACCTTCCACAGTGTACGGTCTGTAAGCACAGACATCCCTCACTACAGGATTGGGTCAGTGTGGGATATCACACACCTTCCACAGTGTACGGTCTGTAAACAAAGACACCCCTCACTACAGGATTATGTCAGTATGGGATATCACACACCATCCACAGTGTACGTTCTGTAAACACAGACACCCCTCACTACAGGATTGGGTCAGTGTGGGATATCACACACCATACACAGTGTACTGTCTGTAAACACAGACACCCCTCACTACAGGATTGGTTCAGTGTGACACGTCACACACGTTCTGTAGTGTATCGTCCCTTTAAACTCCGACACCCCTCACAACAGGATTGGGTCAGTGTGGGATATCACACACCTTCCACAGTGTACGGTCTGTAAGCACAGACATCCCTCACTACAGGATTGGGTCAGCGTGGGAATTCACACACCATACACAGTGCAAGGTCTGTAAACACTGACACCCCTCACTGCAGGACTGGTTCAGTGTGAGACGTCACACACCATCCACACTGTACGGTCTGTGAACACAGACACCCCTCACTACAGGATTGGGTCAGTGTGGGATATCACACACCTTCCGCAGTGTACGGTCTGTAAACACAGACACCCCTCACTACAGGATTAGGTCAGTGTGAGAAGTCACACACTTTCCGTAGTGTATGGACCCTGTAAACTCCGACACCGGTCACTACAGGACTGCGTCAGTGTGGGACGTCACACACCTTCCAAAGTGTATAGTCCCTGTAAACACTGCCACCCCTCAGAACAGGACTGGGTCAGTGTGAGACATTACGCACCTTCCACAGTGTACGGTCTGTAAACTCCGACACCGGTCACTACAGGACTGCGTCAGTGTGGGACGTCACACACCTTCCAAAGTGTATAGACCCTGTAAACACTGACACCCCTTAGAACAGGACTGGGTCAGTGTGAGACATTACACACCTTCCACAGTGTACGGTCTGTAAACACCGACACCCCTCACTACAGGATTGGGTCACTGTGGGATTTTCCACACCATCCACAGTGTACGGTCTGTAAACAAAGACACCCCTCACTACAGGATTGGGTAAGTGTGGGATATCACACACCATTAACAGTGTACGGTCTGTAAACACAGACTCCCCGCACTACAGGATTGGGTCAGTGTGGGATATCACACACCTTCCATAGTTTACGGTCTGTAAACACAGACACCCCTCACTACAGGATTGGCACAGTGTGGGATATCACACCCGATCCACAGTGTACTTTCTGCAAACACCGACACCCGTCACTACAGGATTGGGTTAGTGTGGGATATCACACACCATCCACAGTGTACGGTCTGTAAACACAGCCACCCCTCACTACAGGATTGGGTCAGTGTGGGATATCACACACCATCCACAGTGTACTGTCTGTAAACACAGACACCCCTCACTACAGGATTGGGTCAGTGTGAGACGTCACACACGTTCTGTAGTGTATCGTCCCTTTAAACTCCGACACCCCTCACAACAGGATTGGGTCAGTGTGGGATATCACACACCTTCCACAGTGTACGGTCTGTATACACAGACACCCCTCACTACAGGATTGGGTCAGTGTGGGACGTCACACACCTTCCATAGTGTACGGTCTGTAAGCACTGACACCCCTCACTACAGGATTAGGTCAATGTGAGAAGTCACACACTTTCCGTAGTGTATGGACCCTGTAAACTCCGACACCGGTCACTACAGGACTGCGTCAGTGTCAGACGTCGCACACGTTCCGTAGTGTATCGTCCCTTTAGAATCCGACACCCCTCACTACAGGACTGTGTCAGTGTGAGACGTCACACACCTTCCACAGTGTACGGTTTGTAAGCACTGACACCCCTCACTACAGGGTTGGGTCAGTGTGAGACGTCACACACTTTCCGAAGCGTTTCGTCCCTTTAAACTCCGACACTCCTCACAACAGGATTGGGACAGTGTGAGACGTCACACACTTTCCGTAGTGTATAGTCCCTTTCAACTCCGACACCCCTCACAACAGGTCTGGGTCATTGTGAGATGTCACACACGTTCCGTAGTGTATCGTCCATTTAAACTCCGAAACCCCTCACAACAGGATTGGGTCACTGTGGGATATCACACACCTTCAACAGTGTACGGTCTGTAAACACAGACACCCCTCAATACAGGATTGGGTCAGTGTGGGATATCACACACCATCCACAGTGTACGGTCTGTAAACACAGACACCCCTCACTACTGGATTGGGTCAGTGTGGGATATCACACACCGTCCACAGTGTACGGTCTGTAAACACAGACACCCCTCACTACAGGATTGGGTCAGTGTGTGACGTCACACACCTTCCATAGTGTACGGTCTGTAAACACTGACACCCCTCAGAACAGGACTGGGTCAGTGTGAGACATTACGCACCTTCCACAGTGTACCGTCTGTAAACTCCGACACCGGTCACTACAGGACTGCGTCAGTGTGGGACGTCACACACCTTCCAAAGTGTATAGACCCTGTAAACACTGACACCCCTCACTACAGGATTAGGTCAGTGTGAGAAGTCACACACTTTCCGTAGTGTATGGACCCTGTAAACTCCGACACCGTCACTACAGGACTGCGTCATTGTGAGACGTCACACACCTTCCACAGTGTACGGTTTGTAAGCACTGAGACCCCTCACTACAGGATTGGGTTAGTGTGAGACGTCACACACGTTCTGTAGTGTATCATCCCTTTAAACTCCGACACCCCTCACAACAGGATTGGGTCAGCGTGGGATATCACACACCTTCCACAGTGTACGGTCTGTAAACACAGACACCCCACACTGCAGGACTGGTTCAGTGTGAGACGTCACACACCTTCCACACTGTACGGTCTGTAAACACAGACACCCCTCACTACAGGATTGGGTCAGTGTGGGATATCACACACCATACAAAGTGTACGGTCTGTAAACACAGACACCCCTCACAACAGGATTGGGTCAGTGTGGGATATCACACACCTTCCACAGTGTACGGTCTGTAAGCACAGACATCCCTCACTACAGGATTGGGTCAGTGTGGGATATCACACACCTTCCACAGTGTACGGTCTGTAAACAAAGACACCCCTCACTACAGGATTATGTCAGTATGGGATATCACACACCATCCACAGTGTACGTTCTGTAAACACAGACACCCCTCACTACAGGATTGGGTCAGTGTGGGATATCACACACCATACACAGTGTACTGTCTGTAAACACAGACACCCCTCACTACAGGATTGGTTCAGTGTGACACGTCACACACGTTCTGTAGTGTATCGTCCCTTTAAACTCCGACACCCCTCACAACAGGATTGGGTCAGCGTGGGATATCACACACCTTCCACAGTGTACGGTCTGTAAACACTGACACCCCTCAGAACAGGACTGGGTCAGTGTGAGACATTAAACAACTTCCAAGGTGGACGGTCTGTAAACACAGACACCCCTCACTACAGGATTGGGTCAGTGTGGGATATCACACACGATCCACAGTGTACTGTCTGTAAACACTTACACCGCTCACTACAGGACTGGGTCAGTCTGAGACATCACAAACCTTCCACAGTGCACGGTCCCTTTAAACTCCGACACCCCTCACAACAGGACTGGGTCAGTGTGAGACATTACACACCTTCCACAGTGTATGGTCTGTAAACACCGACACCCCTCACTACAGGATTGGGTCAGTGTGGGATATCACACACCATCCACAGTGTACGGTCTGTAAACACAGACACCCCTCAATACAGGATTGGGTCAGTGTGGGATATCACACACCATCCACAGTGTACGGTCTGTAAACACAGACACCCCTCACTACTGGATTGGGTCAGTGTGGGATATCACACACCGTCCACAGTGTACGGTCTGTAAACACAGACACCCCTCACTACAGGATTGGGTCAGTGTGTGACGTCACACACCTTCCATAGTGTACGGTCTGTAAACACTGACACCCCTCAGAACAGGACTGGGTCAGTGTGAGACATTACGCACCTTCCACAGTGTACCGTCTGTAAACTCCGACACCGGTCACTACAGGACTGCGTCAGTGTGGGACGTCACACACCTTCCAAAGTGTATAGACCCTGTAAACACTGACACGCCTCACTACAGGATTAGGTCAGTGTGAGAAGTCACACACTTTCCGTAGTGTATGGACCCTGTAAACTCCGACACCGTCACTACAGGACTGCGTCATTGTGAGACGTCACACACCTTCCACAGTGTACGGTTTGTAAGCACTGAGACCCCTCACTACAGGATTGGGTTAGTGTGAGACGTCACACACGTTCTGTAGTGTATCGTCCCTTTAAACTCCGACACCCCTCACAACAGGATTGGGTCAGCGTGGGATATCACACACCTTCCACAGTGTACGGTCTGTAAACACAGACACCCCACACTGCAGGACTGGTTCAGTGTGAGACGTCACACACCTTCCACACTGTACGGTCTGTAAACACAGACACCCCTCACTACAGGATTGGGTCAGTGTGGGATATCACACACCATACACAGTGTACGGTCTGTAAACACAGACACCCCTCACAACAGGATTGGGTCAGTGTGGGATATCACACACCTTCCACAGTGTACGGTCTGTAAGCACAGACATCCCTCACTACAGGATTGGGTCAGTGTGGGATATCACACACCTTCCACAGTGTACGGTCTGTAAACAAAGACACCCCTCACTACAGGATTATGTCAGTATGGGATATCACACACCATCCACAGTGTACGTTCTGTAAA
This sequence comes from Hemitrygon akajei, assembly GCF_048418815.1. Taxonomy (NCBI): domain Eukaryota; kingdom Metazoa; phylum Chordata; class Chondrichthyes; order Myliobatiformes; family Dasyatidae; genus Hemitrygon; species Hemitrygon akajei. The sequence goes on from NC_133127.1 coordinate 105,007,796, forward strand.
CACAGACACCCCTCACTACAGGATTGGGTCAGTGTGGGATATCACACACCATACACAGTGTACTGTCTGTAAACACAGACACCCCTCACTACAGGATTGGTTCAGTGTGACACGTCACACACGTTCTGTAGTGTATCGTCCCTTTAAACTCCGACACCCCTCACAACAGGATTGGGTCAGTGTGGGATATCACACACCTTCCACAGTGTACGGTCTGTAAGCACAGACATCCCTCACTACAGGATTGGGTCAGCGTGGGAATTCACACACCATACACAGTGCAAGGTCTGTAAACACTGACACCCCTCACTGCAGGACTGGTTCAGTGTGAGACGTCACACACCATCCACACTGTACGGTCTGTGAACACAGACACCCCTCACTACAGGATTGGGTCAGTGTGGGATATCACACACCATCCACAGTGTACGGTCTGTAAACAAAGACACCCCTCACTACAGGATTATGTCAGTATGGGATATCACACACCATCCACAGTGTACGTTCTGTAAACACAGACACCCCTCACTACAGGATTGGGTCAGTGTGGGATATCACACACCATACACAGTGTACTGTCTGTAAACACAGACACCCCTCACTACAGGATTGGTTCAGTGTGACACGTCACACACGTTCTGTAGTGTATCGTCCCTTTAAACTCCGACACCCCTCACAACAGGATTGGGTCAGCGTGGGATATCACACACCTTCCACAGTGTACGGTCTGTAAACACTGACACCCCTCAGAACAGGACTGGGTCAGTGTGAGACATTAAACAACTTCCAAGGTGGACGGTCTGTAAACACAGACACCCCTCACTACAGGATTGGGTCAGTGTGGGATATCACACACGATCCACAGTGTACTGTCTGTAAACACTTACACCGCTCACTACAGGACTGGGTCAGTCTGAGACATCACAAACCTTCCACAGTGCATGGTCCCTTTAAACTCCGACACCCCTCACAACAGGACTGGGTCAGTGTGAGACATTACACACCTTCCACAGTGTACGGTCTGTAAACACCGACACCCCTCACTACAGGATTGGGTCAGTGTGGGATATCACACACCATCCACAGTGTACGGTCTGTAAACACAGACACCCCTCAATACAGGATTGGGTCAGTGTGGGATATCACACACCATCCACAGTGTACGGTCTGTAAACACAGACACCCCTCACTACTGGATTGGGTCAGTGTGGGATATCACACACCGTCCACAGTGTACGGTCTGTAAACACAGACACCCCTCACTACAGGATTGGGTCAGTGTGTGACGTCACACACCTTCCATAGTGTACGGTCTGTAAACACTGACACCCCTCAGAACAGGACTGGGTCAGTGTGAGACATTACGCACCTTCCACAGTGTACCGTCTGTAAACTCCGACACCGGTCACTACAGGACTGCGTCAGTGTGGGACGTCACACACCTTCCAAAGTGTATAGACCCTGTAAACACTGACACGCCTCACTACAGGATTAGGTCAGTGTGAGAAGTCACACACTTTCCGTAGTGTATGGACCCTGTAAACTCCGACACCGTCACTACAGGACTGCGTCATTGTGAGACGTCACACACCTTCCACAGTGTACGGTTTGTAAGCACTGAGACCCCTCACTACAGGATTGGGTTAGTGTGAGACGTCACACACGTTCTGTAGTGTATCGTCCCTTTAAACTCCGACACCCCTCACAACAGGATTGGGTCAGCGTGGGATATCACACACCTTCCACAGTGTACGGTCTGTAAACACAGACACCCCACACTGCAGGACTGGTTCAGTGTGAGACGTCACACACCTTCCACACTGTACGGTCTGTAAACACAGACACCCCTCACTACAGGATTGGGTCAGTGTGGGATATCACACACCATACACAGTGTACGGTCTGTAAACACAGACACCCCTCACAACAGGATTGGGTCAGTGTGGGATATCACACACCTTCCACAGTGTACGGTCTGTAAGCACAGACATCCCTCACTACAGGATTGGGTCAGTGTGGGATATCACACACCTTCCACAGTGTACGGTCTGTAAACAAAGACACCCCTCACTACAGGATTATGTCAGTATGGGATATCACACACCATCCACAGTGTACGTTCTGTAAACACAGACACCCCTCACTACAGGATTGGGTCAGTGTGGGATATCACACACCATACACAGTGTACTGTCTGTAAACACAGACACCCCTCACTACAGGATTGGTTCAGTGTGACACGTCACACACGTTCTGTAGTGTATCGTCCCTTTAAACTCCGACACCCCTCACAACAGGATTGGGTCAGTGTGGGATATCACACACCTTCCACAGTGTACGGTCTGTAAGCACAGACATCCCTCACTACAGGATTGGGTCAGCGTGGGAATTCACACACCATACACAGTGCAAGGTCTGTAAACACTGACACCCCTCACTGCAGGACTGGTTCAGTGTGAGACGTCACACACCATCCACACTGTACGGTCTGTGAACACAGACACCCCTCACTACAGGATTGGGTCAGTGTGGGATATCACACACCATCCACAGTGTACGGTCTGTAAACAAAGACACCCCTCACTACAGGATTGGGTCAGTGTGGGATATCACACACCATCCACAGTGTACGGTCTGTAAACAAAGACACCCCTCACTACAGGATTGGGTCAGTGTGAGATATCACACACCATCCACAGTGTATGGTCTGTAAACACAGACACCCCTCACTACAGAATTGGGTCAGTGTGGGATATCACACACCATCCACAGTGTATGGTCTGTAAACACAGACACCACTCACTACAGGATTCGGTCAGTGTGAGACGTCACACACGTTCTGTAGTGTATCGTCCCTTTAAACTCCGACACCCCTCACAACAGGATTGGGTCAGTGTGGGATATCACACACGTTCCACAGTGTACTTTCTGCAAACACCGACACCCGTCACTACAGGATTGGGTCAGTGTGGGATATCACACACCATCCACAGTGTACGGTCTGTAAACACAGACACCCCTCACTACAGGATTGGGTCAGTGTGGGATATCACACACCATCCACAGTGTACGGTCTGTAAACACAGACACCCCTCACTACAGGATTGGGTCAGTGTGGGATATCACACACCATCCACAGTGCACTGTCTGTAAACACAGACAACCCTGACTACAGGATTGGGTCAGTGTGAGACGTCACACACGTTCTGTAGTGTATCGTCCCTTTAAACTCCGACACCCCTCACAACAGGATTGGGTCAGTGTGGGATATCACACACCTTCCACAGTGTACGGTCTGTAAACACAGACACCCCTCACTACAGGATTGGGTCAGTGTGGGATATCACACACCGTCCACAGTGTACTGTCAGTAAACACAGACACCCCTCACTACAGGATTGGGTCAGTGTGGGATATCACACACCATCAAAAGTGTACGGACTGTAAACACAGACACCCCTCACTACAGGATTGGGTCAGTGTGGGATATCACACACCTTCCGCAGTGTACGGTCTGTAAACACAGACACCCCTCACTACAGGATTAGGTCAGTGTGAGAAGTCACACACTTTCCGTAGTGTATGGACCCTGTAAACTCCGACACCGGTCACTACAGGACTGCGTCAGTGTGGGACGTCACACACCTTCCAAAGTGTATAGTCCCTGTAAACACTGCCACCCCTCAGAACAGGACTGGGTCAGTGTGAGACATTACGCACCTTCCACAGTGTACGGTCTGTAAACTCCGACACCGGTCACTACAGGACTGCGTCAGTGTGGGACGTCACACACCTTCCAAAGTGTATAGACCCTGTAAACACTGACACCCCTTAGAACAGGACTGGGTCAGTGTGAGACATTACACACCTTCCACAGTGTACGGTCTGTAAACACCGACACCCCTCACTACAGGATTGGGTCACTGTGGGATTTTCCACACCATCCACAGTGTACGGTCTGTAAACAAAGACACCCCTCACTACAGGATTGGGTAAGTGTGGGATATCACACACCATTAACAGTGTACGGTCTGTAAACACAGACTCCCCGCACTACAGGATTGGGTCAGTGTGGGATATCACACACCTTCCATAGTTTACGGTCTGTAAACACAGACACCCCTCACTACAGGATTGGCACAGTGTGGGATATCACACCCGATCCACAGTGTACTTTCTGCAAACACCGACACCCGTCACTACAGGATTGGGTTAGTGTGGGATATCACACACCATCCACAGTGTACGGTCTGTAAACACAGCCACCCCTCACTACAGGATTGGGTCAGTGTGGGATATCACACACCATCCACAGTGTACTGTCTGTAAACACAGACACCCCTCACTACAGGATTGGGTCAGTGTGAGACGTCACACACGTTCTGTAGTGTATCGTCCCTTTAAACTCCGACACCCCTCACAACAGGATTGGGTCAGTGTGGGATATCACACACCTTCCACAGTGTACGGTCTGTATACACAGACACCCCTCACTACAGGATTGGGTCAGTGTGGGACGTCACACACCTTCCATAGTGTACGGTCTGTAAGCACTGACACCCCTCACTACAGGATTAGGTCAATGTGAGAAGTCACACACTTTCCGTAGTGTATGGACCCTGTAAACTCCGACACCGGTCACTACAGGACTGCGTCAGTGTCAGACGTCGCACACGTTCCGTAGTGTATCGTCCCTTTAGAATCCGACACCCCTCACTACAGGACTGTGTCAGTGTGAGACGTCACACACCTTCCACAGTGTACGGTTTGTAAGCACTGACACCCCTCACTACAGGGTTGGGTCAGTGTGAGACGTCACACACTTTCCGAAGCGTTTCGTCCCTTTAAACTCCGACACTCCTCACAACAGGATTGGGACAGTGTGAGACGTCACACACTTTCCGTAGTGTATAGTCCCTTTCAACTCCGACACCCCTCACAACAGGTCTGGGTCATTGTGAGATGTCACACACGTTCCGTAGTGTATCGTCCATTTAAACTCCGAAACCCCTCACAACAGGATTGGGTCACTGTGGGATATCACACACCTTCAACAGTGTACGGTCTGTAAACACAGACACCCCTCAATACAGGATTGGGTCAGTGTGGGATATCACACACCATCCACAGTGTACGGTCTGTAAACACAGACACCCCTCACTACTGGATTGGGTCAGTGTGGGATATCACACACCGTCCACAGTGTACGGTCTGTAAACACAGACACCCCTCACTACAGGATTGGGTCAGTGTGTGACGTCACACACCTTCCATAGTGTACGGTCTGTAAACACTGACACCCCTCAGAACAGGACTGGGTCAGTGTGAGACATTACGCACCTTCCACAGTGTACCGTCTGTAAACTCCGACACCGGTCACTACAGGACTGCGTCAGTGTGGGACGTCACACACCTTCCAAAGTGTATAGACCCTGTAAACACTGACACCCCTCACTACAGGATTAGGTCAGTGTGAGAAGTCACACACTTTCCGTAGTGTATGGACCCTGTAAACTCCGACACCGTCACTACAGGACTGCGTCATTGTGAGACGTCACACACCTTCCACAGTGTACGGTTTGTAAGCACTGAGACCCCTCACTACAGGATTGGGTTAGTGTGAGACGTCACACACGTTCTGTAGTGTATCGTCCCTTTAAACTCCGACACCCCTCACAACAGGATTGGGTCAGCGTGGGATATCACACACCTTCCACAGTGTACGGTCTGTAAACACAGACACCCCACACTGCAGGACTGGTTCAGTGTGAGACGTCACACACCTTCCACACTGTACGGTCTGTAAACACAGACACCCCTCACTACAGGATTGGGTCAGTGTGGGATATCACACACCATACACAGTGTACGGTCTGTAAACACAGACACCCCTCACAACAGGATTGGGTCAGTGTGGGATATCACACACCTTCCACAGTGTACGGTCTGTAAGCACAGACATCCCTCACTACAGGATTGGGTCAGTGTGGGATATCACACACCTTCCACAGTGTACGGTCTGTAAACAAAGACACCCCTCACTACAGGATTATGTCAGTATGGGATATCACACACCATCCACAGTGTACGTTCTGTAAACACAGACACCCCTCACTACAGGATTGGGTCAGTGTGGGATATCACACAACATACACAGTGTACTGTCTGTAAACACAGACACCCCTCACTACAGGATTGGTTCAGTGTGACACGTCACACACGTTCTGTAGTGTATCGTCCCTTTAAACTCCGACACCCCTCACAACAGGATTGGGTCAGCGTGGGATATCACACACCTTCCACAGTGTACGGTCTGTAAACACTGACACCCCTCAGAACAGGACTGGGTCAGTGTGAGACATTAAACAACTTCCAAGGTGGACGGTCTGTAAACACAGACACCCCTCACTACAGGATTGGGTCAGTGTGGGATATCACACACGATCCACAGTGTACTGTCTGTAAACACTTACACCGCTCACTACAGGACTGGGTCAGTCTGAGACATCACAAACCTTCCACAGTGCACGGTCCCTTTAAACTCCGACACCCCTCACAACAGGACTGGGTCAGTGTGAGACATTACACACCTTCCACAGTGTACGGTCTGTAAACACCGACACCCCTCACTACAGGATTGCCTTATTGTGAGAAGTCACAAACGTTCCGTAGTGTATCGTCCCTTTAAACTCCGAAACCCCTCACAACAGGATTGGGTCAGTGTGGGATATCACATACCTTCAACAGTGTACGGTCTGTAAACACAGACACCCCTCACTATAGGATTGGGTCACTGTGGGATATCACACACCATCCACAGTGTATGGTCTGTAAACACAGACACCCCTGACTACAGGATTGGGTCAGTGTGGGATATCACACACCATCCACAGTGTACGGTCTGTAAACACAGACACCCCTCACTACTGGATTGGGTCAGTGTGGGATATCACACACCGTCCACAGTGTACGGTCTGTAAACACAGACACCCATCACTACAGGATTGGGTCAGTGTGTGACGTCACACACCTTCCATAGTGTACGGTCTGTAAACACTGACACCCCTCAGAACAGGACTGGGTCAGTGTGAGACATTACGCACCTTTCACAGTGTACCGTCTGTAAACTCCGACACCGGTCACTACAGGACTGCGTCAGTGTGGGACGTCACACACCTTCCAAAGTGTATAGACCCTGTAAACACTGACACCCCTCACTACAGGATTAGGTCAGTGTGAGAAGTCACACACTTTCCGTAGTGTATGGACCCTGTAAACTCCGACACCGTCACTACAGGACTGCGTCATTGTGAGACGTCACACACCTTCCACAGTGTACGGTTTGTAAGCACTGAGACCCCTCACTACAGGATTGGGTTAGTGTGAGACGTCACACACGTTCTGTAGTGTATCGTCCCTTTAAACTCCGACACCCCTCACAACAGGATTGGGTCAGCGTGGGATATCACACACCTTCCACAGTGTACGGTCTGTAAACACAGACACCCCACACTGCAGGACTGGTTCAGTGTGAGACGTCACACACCTTCCACACTGTACGGTCTGTAAACACAGACACCCCTCACTACAGGATTGGGTCAGTGTGGGATATCACACACCATACACAGTGTACGGTCTGTAAACACAGACACCCCTCACAACAGGATTGGGTCAGTGTGGGATATCACACACCTTCCACAGTGTACGGTCTGTAAGCACAGACATCCCTCACTACAGGATTGGGTCAGTGTGGGATATCACACACCTTCCACAGTGTACGGTCTGTAAACAAAGACACCCCTCACTACAGGATTATGTCAGTATGGGATATCACACACCATCCACAGTGTACGTTCTGTAAACACAGACACCCCTCACTACAGGATTGGGTCAGTGTGGGATATCACACACCATACACAGTGTACTGTCTGTAAACACAGACACCCCTCACTACAGGATTGGTTCAGTGTGACACGTCACACACGTTCTGTAGTGTATCGTCCCTTTAAACTCCGACACCCCTCACAACAGGATTGGGTCAGCGTGGGATATCACACACCTTCCACAGTGTACGGTCTGTAAACACTGACACCCCTCAGAACAGGACTGGGTCAGTGTGAGACATTAAACAACTTCCAAGGTGGACGGTCTGTAAACACAGACACCCCTCACTACAGGATTGGGTCAGTGTGGGATATCACACACGATCCACAGTGTACTGTCTGTAAACACTTACACCGCTCACTACAGGACTGGGTCAGTCTGAGACATCACAAACCTTCCACAGTGCATGGTCCCTTTAAACTCCGACACCCCTCACAACAGGACTGGGTCAGTGTGAGACATTACACACCTTCCACAGTGTACGGTCTGTAAACACCGACACCCCTCACTACAGGATTGGGTCAGTGTGGGATATCACACACCATCCACAGTGTACGGTCTGTAAACACAGACACCCCTCAATACAGGATTGGGTCAGTGTGGGATATCACACACCATCCACAGTGTACGGTCTGTAAACACAGACACCCCTCACTACTGGATTGGGTCAGTGTGGGATATCACACACCGTCCACAGTGTACGGTCTGTAAACACAGACACCCCTCACTACAGGATTGGGTCAGTGTGTGACGTCACACACCTTCCATAGTGTACGGTCTGTAAACACTGACACCCCTCAGAACAGGACTGGGTCAGTGTGAGACATTACGCACCTTCCACAGTGTACCGTCTGTAAACTCCGACACCGGTCACTACAGGACTGCGTCAGTGTGGGACGTCACACACCTTCCAAAGTGTATAGACCCTGTAAACACTGACACGCCTCACTACAGGATTAGGTCAGTGTGAGAAGTCACACACTTTCCGTAGTGTATGGACCCTGTAAACTCCGACACCGTCACTACAGGACTGCGTCATTGTGAGACGTCACACACCTTCCACAGTGTACGGTTTGTAAGCACTGAGACCCCTCACTACAGGATTGGGTTAGTGTGAGACGTCACACACGTTCTGTAGTGTATCGTCCCTTTAAACTCCGACACCCCTCACAACAGGATTGGGTCAGCGTGGGATATCACACACCTTCCACAGTGTACGGTCTGTAAACACAGACACCCCACACTGCAGGACTGGTTCAGTGTGAGACGTCACACACCTTCCACACTGTACGGTCTGTAAACACAGACACCCCTCACTACAGGATTGGGTCAGTGTGGGATATCACACACCATACACAGTGTACGGTCTGTAAACACAGACACCCCTCACAACAGGATTGGGTCAGTGTGGGATATCACACACCTTCCACAGTGTACGGTCTGTAAACAAAGACACCCCTCACTACAGGATTATGTCAGTATGGGATATCACACACCATCCACAGTGTACGTTCTGTAAACACAGACACCCCTCACTACAGGATTGGGTCAGTGTGGGATATCACACACCATACACAGTGTACTGTCTGTAAACACAGACACCCCTCACTACAGGATTGGTTCAGTGTGACACGTCACACACGTTCTGTAGTGTATCGTCCCTTTAAACTCCGACACCCCTCACAACAGGATTGGGTCAGCGTGGGATATCACACACCTTCCACAGTGTACGGTCTGTAAACACTGACACCCCTCAGAACAGGACTGGGTCAGTGTGAGACATTACGCACCTTTCACAGTGTACCGTCTGTAAACTCCGACACCGGTCACTACAGGACTGCGTCAGTGTGGGACGTCACACACCTTCCAAAGTGTATAGACCCTGTAAACACTGACACCCCTCACTACAGGATTAGGTCAGTGTGAGAAGTCACACACTTTCCGTAGTGTATGGACCCTGTAAACTCCGACACCGTCACTACAGGACTGCGTCATTGTGAGACGTCACACACCTTCCACAGTGTACGGTTTGTAAGCACTGAGACCCCTCACTACAGGATTGGGTTAGTGTGAGACGTCACACACGTTCTGTAGTGTATCGTCCCTTTAAACTCCGACACCCCTCACAACAGGATTGGGTCAGCGTGGGATATCACACACCTTCCACAGTGTACGGTCTGTAAACACAGACACCCCACACTGCAGGACTGGTTCAGTGTGAGACGTCACACACCTTCCACACTGTACGGTCTGTAAACACAGACACCCCTCACTACAGGATTGGGTCAGTGTGGGATATCACACACCATACACAGTGTACGGTCTGTAAACACAGACACCCCTCACAACAGGATTGGGTCAGTGTGGGATATCACACACCTTCCACAGTGTACGGTCTGTAAGCACAGACATCCCTCACTACAGGATTGGGTCAGTGTGGGATATCACACACCTTCCACAGTGTACGGTCTGTAAACAAAGACACCCCTCACTACAGGATTATGTCAGTATGGGATATCACACACCATCCACAGTGTACGTTCTGTAAACACAGACACCCCTCACTACAGGATTGGGTCAGTGTGGGATATCACACACCATACACAGTGTACTGTCTGTAAACACAGACACCCCTCACTACAGGATTGGTTCAGTGTGACACGTCACACACGTTCTGTAGTGTATCGTCCCTTTAAACTCCGACACCCCTCACAACAGGATTGGGTCAGCGTGGGATATCACACACCTTCCACAGTGTACGGTCTGTAAACACTGACACCCCTCAGAACAGGACTGGGTCAGTGTGAGACATTAAACAACTTCCAAGGTGGACGGTCTGTAAACACAGACACCCCTCACTACAGGATTGGGTCAGTGTGGGATATCACACACGATCCACAGTGTACTGTCTGTAAACACTTACACCACTCACTACAGGACTGGGTCAGTCTGAGACATCACAAACCTTCCACAGTGCATGGTCCCTTTAAACTCCGACACCCCTCACAACAGGACTGGGTCAGTGTGAGACATTACACACCTTCCACAGTGTACGGTCTGTAAACACCGACACCCCTCACTACAGGATTGGGTCAGTGTGGGATATCACACACCATCCACAGTGTACGGTCTGTAAACACAGACACCCCTCAATACAGGATTGGGTCAGTGTGGGATATCACACACCATCCACAGTGTACGGTCTGTAAACACAGACACCCCTCACTACTGGATTGGGTCAGTGTGGGATATCACACACCGTCCACAGTGTACGGTCTGTAAACACAGACACCCCTCACTACAGGATTGGGTCAGTGTGTGACGTCACACACCTTCCATAGTGTACGGTCTGTAAACACTGACACCCCTCAGAACAGGACTGGGTCAGTGTGAGACATTACGCACCTTCCACAGTGTACCGTCTGTAAACTCCGACACCGGTCACTACAGGACTGCGTCAGTGTGGGACGTCACACACCTTCCAAAGTGTATAGACCCTGTAAACACTGACACCCCTCACTACAGGATTAGGTCAGTGTGAGAAGTCACACACTTTCCGTAGTGTATGGACCCTGTAAACTCCGACACCGTCACTACAGGACTGCGTCATTGTGAGACGTCACACACCTTCCACAGTGTACGGTTTGTAAGCACTGAGACCCCTCACTACAGGATTGGGTTAGTGTGGGATATCACACACCTTCCACAGTGTACGGTCTGTAAACACAGACACCCCACACTGCAGGACTGGTTCAGTGTGAGACGTCACACACCTTCCACACTGTACGGTCTGTAAACACAGACACCCCTCACTACAGGATTGGGTCAGTGTGGGATATCACACACCATACACAGTGTACGGTCTGTAAACACAGACACCCCTCACAACAGGATTGGGTCAGTGTGGGATATCACACACCTTCCACAGTGTACGGTCTGTAAGCACAGACATCCCTCACTACAGGATTGGGTCAGTGTGGGATATCACACACCTTCCACAGTGTACGGTCTGTAAACAAAGACACCCCTCACTACAGGATTATGTCAGTATGGGATATCACACACCATCCACAGTGTACGTTCTGTAAACACAGACACCCCTCACTACAGGATTGGGTCAGTGTGGGATATCACACACCATACACAGTGTACTGTCTGTAAACACAGACACCCCTCACTACAGGATTGGTTCAGTGTGACACGTCACACACGTTCTGTAGTGTATCGTCCCTTTAAACTCCGACACCCCTCACAACAGGATTGGGTCAGCGTGGGATATCACACACCTTCCACAGTGTACGGTCTGTAAACACTGACACCCCGCAGAACAGGACTGGGTCAGTGTGAGACATTAAACAACTTCCAAGGTGGACGGTCTGTAAACACAGACACCCCTCACTACAGGATTGGGTCAGTGTGGGATATCACACACGATCCACAGTGTACTGTCTGTAAACACTTACACCGCTCACTACAGGACTGGGTCAGTCTGAGACATCACAAACCTTCCACAGTGCACGGTCCCTTTAAACTCCGACACCCCTCACAACAGGACTGGGTCAGTGTGAGACATTACACACCTTCCACAGTGTACGGTCTGTAAACACCGACACCCCTCACTACAGGATTGCCTTATTGTGAGAAGTCACAAACGTTCCGTAGTGTATCGTCCCTTTAAACTCCGAAACCCCTCACAACAGGATTGGGTCAGTGTGGGATATCACATACCTTCAACAGTGTACGGTCTGTAAACACAGACACCCCTCACTACAGGATTGGGTCAGTGTGGGATATCACACACCATCCACAGTGTATGGTCTGTAAACACAGACACCCCTGACTACAGGATTGGGTCAGTGTGGGATATCACACACCATCCACAGTGTACGGTCTGTAAACACAGACACCCCTCACTACTGGATTGGGTCAGTGTGGGATATCACACACCGTCCACAGTGTACGGTCTGTAAACACAGATACCCATCACTACAGGATTGGGTCAGTGTGTGACGTCACACACCTTCCATAGTGTACGGTCTGTAAACACTGACACCCCTCAGAACAGGACTGGGTCAGTGTGAGACATTACGCACCTTTCACAGTGTACCGTCTGTAAACTCCGACACCGGTCACTACAGGACTGCGTCAGTGTGGGACGTCACACACCTTCCAAAGTGTATAGACCCTGTAAACACTGACACCCCTCACTACAGGATTAGGTCAGTGTGAGAAGTCACACACTTTCCGTAGTGTATGGACCCTGTAAACTCCGACACCGTCACTACAGGACTGCGTCATTGTGAGACGTCACACACCTTCCACAGTGTACGGTTTGTAAGCACTGAGACCCCTCACTACAGGATTGGGTTAGTGTGAGACGTCACACACGTTCTGTAGTGTATCGTCCCTTTAAACTCCGACACCCCTCACAACAGGATTGGGTCAGCGTGGGATATCACACACCTTCCACAGTGTACGGTCTGTAAACACAGACACCCCACACTGCAGGACTGGTTCAGTGTGAGACGTCACACACCTTCCACACTGTACGGTCTGTAAACACAGACACCCCTCACTACAGGATTGGGTCAGTGTGGGATATCACACACCATACACAGTGTACGGTCTGTAAACACAGACACCCCTCACAACAGGATTGGGTCAGTGTGGGATATCACACACCTTCCACAGTGTACGGTCTGTAAGCACAGACATCCCTCACTACAGGATTGGGTCAGTGTGGGATATCACACACCTTCCACAGTGTACGGTCTGTAAACAAAGACACCCCTCACTACAGGATTATGTCAGTATGGGATATCACACACCATCCACAGTGTACGTTCTGTAAACACAGACACCCCTCACTACAGGATTGGGTCAGTGTGGGATATCACACACCATACACAGTGTACTGTCTGTAAACACAGACACCCCTCACTACAGGATTGGTTCAGTGTGACACGTCACACACGTTCTGTAGTGTATCGTCCCTTTAAACTCCGACACCCCTCACAACAGGATTGGGTCAGCGTGGGATATCACACACCTTCCACAGTGTACGGTCTGTAAACACTGACACCCCTCAGAACAGGACTGGGTCAGTGTGAGACATTAAACAACTTCCAAGGTGGACGGTCTGTAAACACAGACACCCCTCACTACAGGATTGGGTCAGTGTGGGATATCACACACGATCCACAGTGTACTGTCTGTAAACACTTACACCGCTCACTACAGGACTGGGTCAGTCTGAGACATCACAAACCTTCCACAGTGCATGGTCCCTTTAAACTCCGACACCCCTCACAACAGGATTGGGTCAGTGTGGGATATCACATACCTTCAACAGTGTACGGTCTGTAAACACAGACACCCCTCACTACAGGATTGGGTCAGTGTGGGATATCACACACCATCCACAGTGTATGGTCTGTAAACACAGACACCCCTGACTACAGGATTGGGTCAGTGTGGGATATCACACACCATCCACAGTGTACGGTCTGTAAACACAGACACCCCTCACTACTGGATTGGGTCAGTGTGGGATATCACACACCGTCCACAGTGTACGGTCTGTAAACACAGACACCCATCACTACAGGATTGGGTCAGTGTGTGACGTCACACACCTTCCATAGTGTACGGTCTGTAAACACTGACACCCCTCAGAACAGGACTGGGTCAGTGTGAGACATTACGCACCTTTCACAGTGTACCGTCTGTAAACTCCGACACCGGTCACTACAGGACTGCGTCAGTGTGGGACGTCACACACCTTCCAAAGTGTATAGACCCTGTAAACACTGACACCCCTCACTACAGGATTAGGTCAGTGTGAGAAGTCACACACTTTCCGTAGTGTATGGACCCTGTAAACTCCGACACCGTCACTACAGGACTGCGTCATTGTGAGACGTCACACACCTTCCACAGTGTACGGTTTGTAAGCACTGAGACCCCTCACTACAGGATTGGGTTAGTGTGAGACGTCACACACGTTCTGTAGTGTATCGTCCCTTTAAACTCCGACACCCCTCACAACAGGATTGGGTCAGCGTGGGATATCACACACCTTCCACAGTGTACGGTCTGTAAACACAGACACCCCACACTGCAGGACTGGTTCAGTGTGAGACGTCACACACCTTCCACACTGTACGGTCTGTAAACACAGACACCCCTCACTACAGGATTGGGTCAGTGTGGGATATCACACACCATACACAGTGTACGGTCTGTAAACACAGACACCCCTCACAACAGGATTGGGTCAGTGTGGGATATCACACACCTTCCACAGTGTACGGTCTGTAAGCACAGACATCCCTCACTACAGGATTGGGTCAGTGTGGGATATCACACACCTTCCACAGTGTACGGTCTGTAAACAAAGACACCCCTCACTACAGGATTATGTCAGTATGGGATATCACACACCATCCACAGTGTACGTTCTGTAAACACAGACACCCCTCACTACAGGATTGGGTCAGTGTGGGATATCACACACCATACACAGTGTACTGTCTGTAAACACAGACACCCCTCACTACAGGATTGGTTCAGTGTGACACGTCACACACGTTCTGTAGTGTATCGTCCCTTTAAACTCCGACACCCCTCACAACAGGATTGGGTCAGCGTGGGATATCACACACCTTCCACAGTGTACGGTCTGTAAACACTGACACCCCTCAGAACAGGACTGGGTCAGTGTGAGACATTAAACAACTTCCAAGGTGGACGGTCTGTAAACACAGACACCCCTCACTACAGGATTGGGTCAGTGTGGGATATCACACACGATCCACAGTGTACTGTCTGTAAACACTTACACCACTCACTACAGGACTGGGTCAGTCTGAGACATCACAAACCTTCCACAGTGCATGGTCCCTTTAAACTCCGACACCCCTCACAACAGGACTGGGTCAGTGTGAGACATTACACACCTTCCACAGTGTACGGTCTGTAAACACCGACACCCCTCACTACAGGATTGCCTTATTGTGAGAAGTCACAAACGTTCCGTAGTGTATCGTCCCTTTAAACTCCGAAACCCCTCACAACAGGATTGGGTCAGTGTGGGATATCACATACCTTCAACAGTGTACGGTCTGTAAACACAGACATCCCTCACTACAGGATTGGGTCAGTGTGGGATATCACACACCATCCACAGTGTATGGTCTGTAAACACAGACACCCCTCACTACAGGATTGGGTCAGTGTGGGATATCACACACCATCCACAGTGTACTGTCTGTAAACATAGACACCCCTCACTACAGGATTGGGTTAGTGTGAGACGTCACACACGTTCTGTAGTGTATCGTCCCTTTAAACTCCGACACCCCTCACAACAGGATTGGGTCAGCGTGGGATATCACACACCTTCCACAGTTTACGGTCTGTAAACACAGCCACCCCTCACTACAGGATTGGCTCAGTGTGGGATATCACACACGATCCACAGTGTACTTTCTGCAAACACCGACACCCGTCACTACAGGATTGGGTCAGTGTGGGATATCACACACCATCCACAGTGTACTGTCTGTAAACACAGACAACCCTGACTACAGGATTGGGTCAGTGTGAGATGTCACACACGTTCTGTAGTGTATCGTCCCTTTAAACTCCGACACCCCTCACAACAGGATTGGGTCAGTGTGGGATATCACACACCTTCCA
The DNA here is from genome assembly GCF_048418815.1 of Hemitrygon akajei. Taxonomy (NCBI): domain Eukaryota; kingdom Metazoa; phylum Chordata; class Chondrichthyes; order Myliobatiformes; family Dasyatidae; genus Hemitrygon; species Hemitrygon akajei. The sequence goes on from NC_133127.1 coordinate 105,024,380, forward strand.
CAGTGTACGGTCTGTAAACACAGACACCCCTCACTACAGGATTGGGTCAGTGTGGGACGTCACACACCTTCCATAGAGTACGGTCTGTAAACACTGACACCCCTCAGAACAGGACTGGGTCAGTGTGAGACATTACTCACCTTCCACAGTGTACCGTCTGTAAACTCCGACACCGGTCACTACAGGACTGCGTCAGTGTGGGACATCACACACCTTCCAAAGTGTATAGACCCTGTAAACACTGACACCCCTCACTACAGGATTAGGTCAATGTGAGAAGTCACACACTTTCCGTAGTGTATGGACCCTGTAAACTCCGACACCGGTCACTACAGGACTGCGTCAGTGTCAGACGTCGCACACGTTCCGTAGTGTATCGTCCCTTTAGAATCCGACACCCCTCACTACAGGACTGTGTCAGTGTGAGACGTCACACACCTTCCACAGTGTACGGTTTGTAAGCACTGACACCCCTCACTACAGGGTTGGGTCAGTGTGAGACGTCACACACTTTCCGAAGCGTTTCGTCCCTTTAAACTCCGACACCCCTCACTACAGGATTGGGTCAGTGTGGGATATCACACACCATACACAGTGTACGGTCTGTAAACACAGACACCCCTCACAACAGGATTGGGTCAGTGTGGGATATCACACACCATCCACAGTGTACGGTCTGTAAACAAAGACACCCCTCACTACAGGATTATGTCAGTGTGGGATATCACACACGATCCACAGTGTACTGTCTGTAAACACGTACACCGCTCACTACAGGACAGGGTCAGTGTGAGACATTACACACATTCCACAGTGTACGGTCTGTAAACACCGACACCCCTCACTACAGGATTGCGTTATTGTGAGAAGTCACAAACGTTCCTTAGTGTATCGTCCCTTTAAACTCCGAAACCCCTCACAACAGGATTGGGTCAGTGTGGGATATCACATACCTTCAACAGTGTACGGTCTGTAAACACAGACACCCCTCACTACAGGATTGGGTCAGTGTGGGATATCACACACCATCCACAGTGTACGGTCTGTAAACAAAGACACCCCTCACTACAGGATTGGGTCAGTGTGGGATATCACACACGATCCACAGTGTACTTTCTGCAAACACCGTCACCCGTCACTACAGGATTGGGTTAGTGTAGGATATCACACACCATCCACAGTGTACGGTCTGTAAACACAGCCACCCCTCACTACAGGATTGGGTCAGTGTGGGATACCACACACCATCCACAGTGTACTGTCTGTAAACACAGACACCCCTCACTGCAGGATTCGGTCAGTGTGAGACGTCACACACGTTCTGTAGTGTATCGTCCCTTTAAACTCCGACACCCCTCACAACAGGATTGGGTCAGTGTGGGATTTCACACACCTTCCACAGTGTACGGTCTGTAAACACAGACACCCCTCACTACAGGATTGGGTCAGTGTGGGATATCACACAGCATCAAATGTGTACGGTCTGTAAACACAGACACCCCTCACTACAGGATTGGGTCAGTGTGGGATATCACACACCTTCCGCTGTGTACGGTCTGTAAACACAGACACCCCTCGCTACAGGATTAGATCAGTGTGAGACGTCACACACTTTCCGTAGTGTATGGACCCTTTATACTCCGACACCCTTCACAACAGGACTGGGTCAGTGTGGGATGTCACACACCTTCCAAAGTGTATAGTCCCTGTAAGCACTGACACCCCTCAGAACAGGACTGGGTCAGTGTGAGACATTACGCACCTTCCACAGTGTACGGTCTGTAAACTCCGACACCGGTCACTACAGGACTGCGTCAGTGTGGGACGTCACACACCTTCCAAAGTGTATAGTCCCTGTAAACACTGACACCCCTCAGAACAGGACTGGGTCAGTGTGAGACATTACACACCTTCCACAGTGTACGGTCTGTAAACACCGACACCCCTCACTACAGGATTGCGTTATTGTGAGACGTCACACACGTTCCGTAGTGTATCGTCCCTTTAAACTCCGACACCCCTAAAAACAGGATTGGGTCAGTGTGGGATATCACATACCTTCAACAGTGTACGGTCTGTAAACACAGCCACCCCTCACTACAGGATTGGGTCAGTGTGGGATATCACACACCTTCCACAGTGCACGGTCTGTAAACCCAGACACCCCTCACTACAGGATTGGGTCAGAGTGGGATATCACACACCTTCCACAGTGTACGGTCTGTAAGCACTGACACCCCTCACTAGAGGGTTGGGTCAGTGTGAGACGTCACACACTTTCCGAAGCGTTTCGTCCCTTTAAACTCCGATACTCCTCACAACAGGATTGGGACAATGTGAGACGTCACACACATTCCATAGTGTGTCGTCCCTTTAAACTCCGACACCACTCACTACAGGATTCGGTCAGTGTGGGATATCACACACCTTCCACAGTTCACGGTCTGTAAACACAGACACCCCTCACTACAGGATTGGCTCAGTGTGGGATATCACACACCATCCACAGTGTACTGTCTGTAAACACAGACACCCCTCACTACAGGATTGGGTCAGTGTGGGATATCACACACGATCCACAGTGTACGGTCTGTAAACACAGACACCCCTCACTACAGGATTGGGTCAGTGTGGGACGTCACACACCTTCCACAGTATGCGGTCTGTAAACTCCGACACCGGTTACTACAGGACTGCGTCATTGTAGGACATCACACACCTTCCAAAGTGTATAGTCCCGGTAAACACTGATACCCCTCACAACAGGATAGGGTCAGAGTGAGACATTACACACCTTCCACAGTGTACGGTATGTAAACACCGACACCCCTCACTACAGGATTGGATCACTGTGAGACGTCGCACACGTTCCGTAGTGTATTGTCCCATTAAACTCCGAAAACCCTCACAACAGTATTGGGTCAGTGAGGGATATCACACACCTTCCACAGTGAACGGTCTGTAAGCACTGACAACGCTCACTACAGGGTTGGGTCAGTGTGAGACGTCACACACGTTCTGTAGTGTATCGTCCCTTTAAACTCCGACACCCCTCACAACAGGATTGGGTCAGTGTGGGATTTCACACACCTTCCACAGTGTACGGTCTGTAAACACAGACACCCCTCACTACAGGATTGGGTCAGTGTGGGATATCACACACCATCCACAGTGTACTGTCTGTAAACACAGACACCCCTCACTACAGGATTGGGTCAGTGTGGGATATCACACACCTTCCGCTGTGTACGGTCTGTAAACACAGACACCCCTCGCTACAGGATTAGATCAGTGTGAGACGTCACACACTTTCCGTAGTGTATGGACCCTTTATACTCCGACACCCTTCACAACAGGACTGGGTCAGTGTGGGATGTCACACACCTTCCAAAGTGTATAGTCCCTGTAAGCACTGACACCCCTCAGAACAGGACTGGGTCAGTGTGAGACATTACGCACCTTCCACAGTGTACGGTCTGTAAACTCCGACACCGGTCACTACAGGACTGCGTCAGTGTGGGACATCACACACCTTCCAAAGTGTATAGTCCCTGTAAACACTGACACCCCTCAGAACAGGACTGGGTCAGTGTGAGACATTACACACCTTCCACAGTGTACGGTCTGTAAACACCGACACCCCTCACTACAGGATTGCGTTATTGTGAGACGTCACACACGTTCCGTAGTGTATCGTCCCTTTAAACTCCGACACCCCTAAAAACAGGATTGGGTCAGTGTGGGATATCACATACCTTCAACAGTGTACGGTCTGTAAACACAGCCACCCCTCACTACAGGATTGGGTCAGTGTGGGATATCACACACCTTCCACAGTCTACGGTCTGTAAGCACTGACACCCCTCACTAGAGGGTTGGGTCAGTGTGAGACGTCACACACATTCCGTAGTGTGTCGTCCCTTTAAACTCCGACACCACTCACAACAGGATTGGGTCAGTGTGGGATATCACACACCTTCCATAGTTCACGGTCTGTAAACACAGACACCCCTCACTACAGGATTGGCTCAGTGTGGGATATCACACACCATCCACAGTGTACTTTCTGTAAACACGGACACCCGTCACTACAGGATTAGATCAGTGTGAGACATCACACACTTTCCGTAGTGTATAGTCCCTTTCAACTCCGACACCCCTCACAACAGGACTGGGTCATTGTGAGATGTCACACACTTTCCGTAGTGTATCGTCCATTTAAACTCCGAAACCCTTCACAACAGGATTGGGTCAGTGTGGGATATCACACACCTTCAACAGTGTACGGTCTGTAAACACAGACACCCCTCAATACAGGATTGGGTCAGTGTGGGATATCACACACCATCCACAGTGTACGGTCTGTAAACACAAACAACCCTCACTACAGGGTTGGGTCAGTGTGGGATATCACACAACATCCACAGTGTACGGTCTGTAAACACAGACACCCCTCACTACAGGATTGGGTCAGTGTGAGACGTTACACACGTTCCGTAGTGTATCGTACCTTTAAACTCCGACACCCCTCACAACAGGATTGGGTCAGTGTGGGACGTCACACACCTTCCACAGTATACGGTCTGTAAACACTGACACCCCTCAGAACAGGACTGGGTCAGTGTGAGACATTACGCACCTTCCACAGTGTACCGTCTGTAAACTCCGACACCGGTCACTACAGGACTGCGTCACTGTGGGACGTCACACACATTCCAAAGTGTATAGACCCTGTAAACACTGACACCCCTCACTACAGGATTAGGTCAGTGTGAGAAGTCACACACTTTCCGTAGTGTATGGACCCTGTAAACTCCGACACCGTCACTACAGGACTGCGTCATTGTGAGACGTCACACACGTTCCGTAGTGTATCGTCTCCTTAGAATCCGACACCCCTCACTACAGGACTGTGTCAGTGTGAGACGTCACACACCTTCCACAGTGTACGGTTTCTAAGCACTGAGACCCCTCACTACAGGGTTGGGTCAGTGTGAGACGTCACACACGTTCCGAAGCGTTTCGTCCCTTTAAACTCCGACACTCCTCACAACAGGATTGGGACAGTGTGAGACGTCACACACATTCCGTAGTGTGTCGTCCCTTTAAACTCCGACACCACTCACAACAGGATTGGGTCAGTGTGGGATATCACACACCTTCCACAGTTCACGGTCTGTAAACACAGACACCCCTCACTACAGGATTGGCTCAGTGTGGGATATCACACACCATCCACAGTGTACTTTCTGTAAACACAGACACCCCTCACTACAGGATTGGGTTAGTGTGAGACGTCACACACGTTCTGTAGTGTATCGTCCCTTTATACTCCGACACCCCTCAGAACAGGATTGGGTCAGCGTGGGATATCACACACATTCCACAGTGTACGGTCTGTAAACACAGACACCCCTCACTGCAGGACTGGTTCAGTGTGAGACGTCACACACCTTCCACACTGTACGGTCTGTAAACACAGACACCCCTCACTACAGGATTGGGTCAGTGTGGGATATCACACACCTTCCGCTGTGTACGGTCTGTAAACACAGACACCCCTCGCTACAGGATTAGATCAGTGTGAGACGTCACACACTTTCCGTAGTGTATGGACCCTTTATACTCCGACACCCTTCACAACAGGACTGGGTCAGTGTGGGATGTCACACACCTTCCAAAGTGTATAGTCCCTGTAAGCACTGACACCCCTCAGAACAGGACTGGGTCAGTGTGAGACATTACGCACCTTCCACAGTGTACGGTCTGTAAACTCCGACACCGGTCACTACAGGACTGCGTCAGTGTGGGACATCACACACCTTCCAAAGTGTATAGTCCCTGTAAACACTGACACCCCTCAGAACAGGACTGGGTCAGTGTGAGACATTACACACCTTCCACAGTGTACGGTCTGTAAACACCGACACCCCTCACTACAGGATTGCGTTATTGTGAGACGTCACACACGTTCCGTAGTGTATCGTCCCTTTAAACTCCGACACCCCTAAAAACAGGATTGGGTCAGTGTGGGATATCACATACCTTCAACAGTGTACGGTCTGTAAACACAGCCACCCCTCACTACAGGATTGGGTCAGTGTGGGATATCACACACCTTCCACAGTCTACGGTCTGTAAGCACTGACACCCCTCACTAGAGGGTTGGGTCAGTGTGAGACGTCACACACATTCCGTAGTGTGTCGTCCCTTTAAACTCCGACACCACTCACAACAGGATTGGGTCAGTGTGGGATATCACACACCTTCCATAGTTCACGGTCTGTAAACACAGACACCCCTCACTACAGGATTGGCTCAGTGTGGGATATCACACACCATCCACAGTGTACTTTCTGTAAACACGGACACCCGTCACTACAGGATTAGATCAGTGTGAGACATCACACACTTTCCGTAGTGTATAGTCCCTTTCAACTCCGACACCCCTCACAACAGGACTGGGTCATTGTGAGATGTCACACACTTTCCGTAGTGTATCGTCCATTTAAACTCCGAAACCCTTCACAACAGGATTGGGTCAGTGTGGGATATCACACACCTTCAACAGTGTACGGTCTGTAAACACAGACACCCCTCAATACAGGATTGGGTCAGTGTGGGATATCACACACCATCCACAGTGTACGGTCTGTAAACACAAACAACCCTCACTACAGGGTTGGGTCAGTGTGGGATATCACACAACATCCACAGTGTACGGTCTGTAAACACAGACACCCCTCACTACAGGATTGGGTCAGTGTGAGACGTTACACACGTTCCGTAGTGTATCGTACCTTTAAACTCCGACACCCCTCACAACAGGATTGGGTCAGTGTGGGACGTCACACACCTTCCACAGTATACGGTCTGTAAACACTGACACCCCTCAGAACAGGACTGGGTCAGTGTGAGACATTACGCACCTTCCACAGTGTACCGTCTGTAAACTCCGACACCGGTCACTACAGGACTGCGTCACTGTGGGACGTCACACACATTCCAAAGTGTATAGACCCTGTAAACACTGACACCCCTCACTACAGGATTAGGTCAGTGTGAGAAGTCACACACTTTCCGTAGTGTATGGACCCTGTAAACTCCGACACCGTCACTACAGGACTGCGTCATTGTGAGACGTCACACACGTTCCGTAGTGTATCGTCTCCTTAGAATCCGACACCCCTCACTACAGGACTGTGTCAGTGTGAGACGTCACACACCTTCCACAGTGTACGGTTTCTAAGCACTGAGACCCCTCACTACAGGGTTGGGTCAGTGTGAGACGTCACACACGTTCCGAAGCGTTTCGTCCCTTTAAACTCCGACACTCCTCACAACAGGATTGGGACAGTGTGAGACGTCACACACATTCCGTAGTGTGTCGTCCCTTTAAACTCCGACACCACTCACAACAGGATTGGGTCAGTGTGGGATATCACACACCTTCCACAGTTCACGGTCTGTAAACACAGACACCCCTCACTACAGGATTGGCTCAGTGTGGGATATCACACACCATCCACAGTGTACTTTCTGTGAACACAGACTCCCCTCACTACAGGATTGGGTTAGTGTGAGACGTCACACACGTTCTGTAGTGTATCGTCCCTTTAAACTCCGACACCCCTCAGAACAGGATTGGGTCAGCGTGGGATATCACACACATTCCACAGTGTACGGTCTGTAAACACAGACACCCCTCACTGCAGGACTGGTTCAGTGTGAGACGTCACACACCTTCCACACTGTACGGTCTGTAAACACAGACACCCCTCACTACAGGATTGGGTCAGTGTGGGATATCACACACCATACACAGTGTACGGTCTGTAAACACAGACACCCCTCACAACAGGATTGGGACAGTGTGGGATATCACACACCTTCCACAGTGTACGGTCTGTAAACACAGACACCCCTCACTACAGGATTGGGTCAGCGTGGGAATTCACACACCATACACAGTGTACGGTCTGTAAACACTGACACCCCTCACTGCAGGACTGGTTCAGTGTGAGACGTCACACACCTTCCACACTGTACGGTCTGTAAACACAGACACCCCTCACTACAGGATTGGGTCAGTGTGGGATATCACACACCATACACAGTGTACGGTCTGTAAACACAGACACCCCTCACAACAGGATTGGGTCAGTGAGGGATATCACACACCATCCACAGTGTACGGTCTGTAAACAAAGACACCCCTCACTACAGGATTATGTCAGTGTGGGATATCACACACGATCCACAGTGTACTGTCTGTAAACACGTACACCGCTCACTACAGGACAGGGTCAGTACGAGACATCACAAACCTTCCACAGTGCACGGTCCCTTTAAACTCCGACACCCCTCACAACAGGACTGGGTCAGTGTGAGACATTACACACCTTCCACAGTGTACGGTCTGTAAACACCGACACCCCTCACTACAGGATTGCGTTATTGTGAGAAGTCACAAACGTTCCTTAGTGTATCGTCCCTTTAAACTCCGAAACCCCTCACAACAGGATTGGGTCAGTGTGGGATATCACATACCTTCAACAGTGTACGGTCTGTAAACACAGACACCCCTCACTACAGGATTGGGTCAGTGTGGGATATCACACACCATCCACAGTGTACGGTCTGTAAACAAAGACACCCCTCACTACAGGATTGGGTCAGTGTGGGATATCACACACGATCCACAGTGTACTTTCTGCAAACACCGTCACCCGTCACTACAGGATTGGGTTAGTGTAGGATATCACACACCATCCACAGTGTACGGTCTGTAAACACAGCCACCCCTCACTACAGGATTGGGTCAGTGTGGGATACCACACACCATCCACAGTGTACTGTCTGTAAACACAGACACCCCTCACTGCAGGATTCGGTCAGTGTGAGACGTCACACACGTTCTGTAGTGTATCGTCCCTTTAAACTCCGACACCCCTCACAACAGGATTGGGTCAGTGTGGGATTTCACACACCTTCCACAGTGTACGGTCTGTAAACACAGACACCCCTCACTACAGGATTGGGTCAGTGTGGGATATCACACAGCATCAAATGTGTACGGTCTGTAAACACAGACACCCCTCACTACAGGATTGGGTCAGTGTGGGATATCACACACCTTCCGCTGTGTACGGTCTGTAAACACAGACACCCCTCGCTACAGGATTAGATCAGTGTGAGACGTCACACACTTTCCGTAGTGTATGGACCCTTTATACTCCGACACCCTTCACAACAGGACTGGGTCAGTGTGGGATGTCACACACCTTCCAAAGTGTATAGTCCCTGTAAGCACTGACACCCCTCAGAACAGGACTGGGTCAGTGTGAGACATTACGCACCTTCCACAGTGTACGGTCTGTAAACTCCGACACCGGTCACTACAGGACTGCGTCAGTGTGGGACGTCACACACCTTCCAAAGTGTATAGTCCCTGTAAACACTGACACCCCTCAGAACAGGACTGGGTCAGTGTGAGACATTACACACCTTCCACAGTGTACGGTCTGTAAACACCGACACCCCTCACTACAGGATTGCGTTATTGTGAGACGTCACACACGTTCCGTAGTGTATCGTCCCTTTAAACTCCGACACCCCTAAAAACAGGATTGGGTCAGTGTGGGATATCACATACCTTCAACAGTGTACGGTCTGTAAACACAGCCACCCCTCACTACAGGATTGGGTCAGTGTGGGATATCACACACCTTCCACAGTGTACGGTCTGTAAACCCAGACACCCCTCACTACAGGATTGGGTCAGAGTGGGATATCACACACCTTCCACAGTGTACGGTCTGTAAGCACTGACACCCCTCACTAGAGGGTTGGGTCAGTGTGAGACGTCACACACTTTCCGAAGCGTTTCGTCCCTTTAAACTCCGATACTCCTCACAACAGGATTGGGACAATGTGAGACGTCACACACATTCCATAGTGTGTCGTCCCTTTAAACTCCGACACCACTCACTACAGGATTCGGTCAGTGTGGGATATCACACACCTTCCACAGTTCACGGTCTGTAAACACAGACACCCCTCACTACAGGATTGGCTCAGTGTGGGATATCACACACCATCCACAGTGTACTGTCTGTAAACACAGACACCCCTCACTACAGGATTGGGTCAGTGTGGGATATCACACACGATCCACAGTGTACGGTCTGTAAACACAGACACCCCTCACTACAGGATTGGGTCAGTGTGGGACGTCACACACCTTCCACAGTATGCGGTCTGTAAACTCCGACACCGGTTACTACAGGACTGCGTCATTGTAGGACATCACACACCTTCCAAAGTGTATAGTCCCGGTAAACACTGATACCCCTCACAACAGGATAGGGTCAGAGTGAGACATTACACACCTTCCACAGTGTACGGTATGTAAACACCGACACCCCTCACTACAGGATTGGATCACTGTGAGACGTCGCACACGTTCCGTAGTGTATTGTCCCATTAAACTCCGAAAACCCTCACAACAGTATTGGGTCAGTGTGGGATATCACACACCTTCCACAGTGAACGGTCTGTAAGCACTGACAACGCTCACTACAGGGTTGGGTCAGTGTGAGACGTCACACACGTTCTGTAGTGTATCGTCCCTTTAAACTCCGACACCCCTCACAACAGGATTGGGTCAGTGTGGGATTTCACACACCTTCCACAGTGTACGGTCTGTAAACACAGACACCCCTCACTACAGGATTGGGTCAGTGTGGGATATCACACACCATCCACAGTGTACTGTCTGTAAACACAGACACCCCTCACTACAGGATTGGGTCAGTGTGGGATATCACACACCTTCCGCTGTGTACGGTCTGTAAACACAGACACCCCTCGCTACAGGATTAGATCAGTGTGAGACGTCACACACTTTCCGTAGTGTATGGACCCTTTATACTCCGACACCCTTCACAACAGGACTGGGTCAGTGTGGGATGTCACACACCTTCCAAAGTGTATAGTCCCTGTAAGCACTGACACCCCTCAGAACAGGACTGGGTCAGTGTGAGACATTACGCACCTTCCACAGTGTACGGTCTGTAAACTCCGACACCGGTCACTACAGGACTGCGTCAGTGTGGGACATCACACACCTTCCAAAGTGTATAGTCCCTGTAAACACTGACACCCCTCAGAACAGGACTGGGTCAGTGTGAGACATTACACACCTTCCACAGTGTACGGTCTGTAAACACCGACACCCCTCACTACAGGATTGCGTTATTGTGAGACGTCACACACGTTCCGTAGTGTATCGTCCCTTTAAACTCCGACACCCCTAAAAACAGGATTGGGTCAGTGTGGGATATCACATACCTTCAACAGTGTACGGTCTGTAAACACAGCCACCCCTCACTACAGGATTGGGTCAGTGTGGGATATCACACACCTTCCACAGTCTACGGTCTGTAAGCACTGACACCCCTCACTAGAGGGTTGGGTCAGTGTGAGACGTCACACACATTCCGTAGTGTGTCGTCCCTTTAAACTCCGACACCACTCACAACAGGATTGGGTCAGTGTGGGATATCACACACCTTCCATAGTTCACGGTCTGTAAACACAGACACCCCTCACTACAGGATTGGCTCAGTGTGGGATATCACACACCATCCACAGTGTACTTTCTGTAAACACGGACACCCGTCACTACAGGATTAGATCAGTGTGAGACATCACACACTTTCCGTAGTGTATAGTCCCTTTCAACTCCGACACCCCTCACAACAGGACTGGGTCATTGTGAGATGTCACACACTTTCCGTAGTGTATCGTCCATTTAAACTCCGAAACCCTTCACAACAGGATTGGGTCAGTGTGGGATATCACACACCTTCAACAGTGTACGGTCTGTAAACACAGACACCCCTCAATACAGGATTGGGTCAGTGTGGGATATCACACACCATCCACAGTGTACGGTCTGTAAACACAAACAACCCTCACTACAGGGTTGGGTCAGTGTGGGATATCACACAACATCCACAGTGTACGGTCTGTAAACACAGACACCCCTCACTACAGGATTGGGTCAGTGTGAGACGTTACACACGTTCCGTAGTGTATCGTACCTTTAAACTCCGACACCCCTCACAACAGGATTGGGTCAGTGTGGGACGTCACACACCTTCCACAGTATACGGTCTGTAAACACTGACACCCCTCAGAACAGGACTGGGTCAGTGTGAGACATTACGCACCTTCCACAGTGTACCGTCTGTAAACTCCGACACCGGTCACTACAGGACTGCGTCACTGTGGGACGTCACACACATTCCAAAGTGTATAGACCCTGTAAACACTGACACCCCTCACTACAGGATTAGGTCAGTGTGAGAAGTCACACACTTTCCGTAGTGTATGGACCCTGTAAACTCCGACACCGTCACTACAGGACTGCGTCATTGTGAGACGTCACACACGTTCCGTAGTGTATCGTCTCCTTAGAATCCGACACCCCTCACTACAGGACTGTGTCAGTGTGAGACGTCACACACCTTCCACAGTGTACGGTTTCTAAGCACTGAGACCCCTCACTACAGGGTTGGGTCAGTGTGAGACGTCACACACGTTCCGAAGCGTTTCGTCCCTTTAAACTCCGACACTCCTCACAACAGGATTGGGACAGTGTGAGACGTCACACACATTCCGTAGTGTGTCGTCCCTTTAAACTCCGACACCACTCACAACAGGATTGGGTCAGTGTGGGATATCACACACCTTCCACAGTTCACGGTCTGTAAACACAGACACCCCTCACTACAGGATTGGCTCAGTGTGGGATATCACACACCATCCACAGTGTACTTTCTGTAAACACAGACTCCCCTCACTACAGGATTGGGTTAGTGTGAGACGTCACACACGTTCTGTAGTGTATCGTCCCTTTAAACTCCGACACCCCTCAGAACAGGATTGGGTCAGTGTGGGATATCACATACCTTCAACAGTGTACGGTCTGTAAACACAGCCACCCCTCACTACAGGATTGGGTCAGTGTGGGATATCACACACCTTCCACAGTGTACGGTCTGTAAACCCAGACACCCCTCACTACAGGATTGGGTCAGAGTGGGATATCACACACCTTCCACAGTGTACGGTCTGTAAGCACTGACACCCCTCACTAGAGGGTTGGGTCAGTGTGAGACGTCACACACTTTCCGAAGCGTTTCGTCCCTTTAAACTCCGATACTCCTCACAACAGGATTGGGACAATGTGAGACGTCACACACATTCCATAGTGTGTCGTCCCTTTAAACTCCGACACCACTCACTACAGGATTCGGTCAGTGTGGGATATCACACACCTTCCACAGTTCACGGTCTGTAAACACAGACACCCCTCACTACAGGATTGGCTCAGTGTGGGATATCACACACCATCCACAGTGTACTGTCTGTAAACACAGACACCCCTCACTACAGGATTGGGTCAGTGTGGGATATCACACACGATCCACAGTGTACGGTCTGTAAACACAGACACCCCTCACTACAGGATTGGGTCAGTGTGGGACGTCACACACCTTCCACAGTATGCGGTCTGTAAACTCCGACACCGGTTACTACAGGACTGCGTCATTGTAGGACATCACACACCTTCCAAAGTGTATAGTCCCGGTAAACACTGATACCCCTCACAACAGGATAGGGTCAGAGTGAGACATTACACACCTTCCACAGTGTACGGTATGTAAACACCGACACCCCTCACTACAGGATTGGATCACTGTGAGACGTCGCACACGTTCCGTAGTGTATTGTCCCATTAAACTCCGAAAACCCTCACAACAGTATTGGGTCAGTGTGGGATATCACACACCTTCCACAGTGAACGGTCTGTAAGCACTGACAACGCTCACTACAGGGTTGGGTCAGTGTGAGACGTCACACACGTTCTGTAGTGTATCGTCCCTTTAAACTCCGACACCCCTCACAACAGGATTGGGTCAGTGTGGGATTTCACACACCTTCCACAGTGTACGGTCTGTAAACACAGACACCCCTCACTACAGGATTGGGTCAGTGTGGGATATCACACACCATCCACAGTGTACTGTCTGTAAACACAGACACCCCTCACTACAGGATTGGGTCAGTGTGGGATATCACACACCTTCCGCTGTGTACGGTCTGTAAACACAGACACCCCTCGCTACAGGATTAGATCAGTGTGAGACGTCACACACTTTCCGTAGTGTATGGACCCTTTATACTCCGACACCCTTCACAACAGGACTGGGTCAGTGTGGGATGTCACACACCTTCCAAAGTGTATAGTCCCTGTAAGCACTGACACCCCTCAGAACAGGACTGGGTCAGTGTGAGACATTACGCACCTTCCACAGTGTACGGTCTGTAAACTCCGACACCGGTCACTACAGGACTGCGTCAGTGTGGGACATCACACACCTTCCAAAGTGTATAGTCCCTGTAAACACTGACACCCCTCAGAACAGGACTGGGTCAGTGTGAGACATTACACACCTTCCACAGTGTACGGTCTGTAAACACCGACACCCCTCACTACAGGATTGCGTTATTGTGAGACGTCACACACGTTCCGTAGTGTATCGTCCCTTTAAACTCCGACACCCCTAAAAACAGGATTGGGTCAGTGTGGGATATCACATACCTTCAACAGTGTACGGTCTGTAAACACAGCCACCCCTCACTACAGGATTGGGTCAGTGTGGGATATCACACACCTTCCACAGTCTACGGTCTGTAAGCACTGACACCCCTCACTAGAGGGTTGGGTCAGTGTGAGACGTCACACACATTCCGTAGTGTGTCGTCCCTTTAAACTCCGACACCACTCACAACAGGATTGGGTCAGTGTGGGATATCACACACCTTCCATAGTTCACGGTCTGTAAACACAGACACCCCTCACTACAGGATTGGCTCAGTGTGGGATATCACACACCATCCACAGTGTACTTTCTGTAAACACGGACACCCGTCACTACAGGATTAGATCAGTGTGAGACATCACACACTTTCCGTAGTGTATAGTCCCTTTCAACTCCGACACCCCTCACAACAGGACTGGGTCATTGTGAGATGTCACACACTTTCCGTAGTGTATCGTCCATTTAAACTCCGAAACCCTTCACAACAGGATTGGGTCAGTGTGGGATATCACACACCTTCAACAGTGTACGGTCTGTAAACACAGACACCCCTCAATACAGGATTGGGTCAGTGTGGGATATCACACACCATCCACAGTGTACGGTCTGTAAACACAAACAACCCTCACTACAGGGTTGGGTCAGTGTGGGATATCACACAACATCCACAGTGTACGGTCTGTAAACACAGACACCCCTCACTACAGGATTGGGTCAGTGTGAGACGTTACACACGTTCCGTAGTGTATCGTACCTTTAAACTCCGACACCCCTCACAACAGGATTGGGTCAGTGTGGGACGTCACACACCTTCCACAGTATACGGTCTGTAAACACTGACACCCCTCAGAACAGGACTGGGTCAGTGTGAGACATTACGCACCTTCCACAGTGTACCGTCTGTAAACTCCGACACCGGTCACTACAGGACTGCGTCACTGTGGGACGTCACACACATTCCAAAGTGTATAGACCCTGTAAACACTGACACCCCTCACTACAGGATTAGGTCAGTGTGAGAAGTCACACACTTTCCGTAGTGTATGGACCCTGTAAACTCCGACACCGTCACTACAGGACTGCGTCATTGTGAGACGTCACACACGTTCCGTAGTGTATCGTCTCCTTAGAATCCGACACCCCTCACTACAGGACTGTGTCAGTGTGAGACGTCACACACCTTCCACAGTGTACGGTTTCTAAGCACTGAGACCCCTCACTACAGGGTTGGGTCAGTGTGAGACGTCACACACGTTCCGAAGCGTTTCGTCCCTTTAAACTCCGACACTCCTCACAACAGGATTGGGACAGTGTGAGACGTCACACACATTCCGTAGTGTGTCGTCCCTTTAAACTCCGACACCACTCACAACAGGATTGGGTCAGTGTGGGATATCACACACCTTCCACAGTTCACGGTCTGTAAACACAGACACCCCTCACTACAGGATTGGCTCAGTGTGGGATATCACACACCATCCACAGTGTACTTTCTGTAAACACAGACTCCCCTCACTACAGGATTGGGTTAGTGTGAGACGTCACACACGTTCTGTAGTGTATCGTCCCTTTAAACTCCGACACCCCTCAGAACAGGATTGGGTCAGCGTGGGATATCACACACATTCCACAGTGTACGGTCTGTAAACACAGACACCCCTCACTGCAGGACTGGTTCAGTGTGAGACGTCACACACCTTCCACACTGTACGGTCTGTAAACACAGACACCCCTCACTACAGGATTGGGTCAGTGTGGGATATCACACACCTTCCGCTGTGTACGGTCTGTAAACACAGACACCCCTCGCTACAGGATTAGATCAGTGTGAGACGTCACACACTTTCCGTAGTGTATGGACCCTTTATACTCCGACACCCTTCACAACAGGACTGGGTCAGTGTGGGATGTCACACACCTTCCAAAGTGTATAGTCCCTGTAAGCACTGACACCCCTCAGAACAGGACTGGGTCAGTGTGAGACATTACGCACCTTCCACAGTGTACGGTCTGTAAACTCCGACACCGGTCACTACAGGACTGCGTCAGTGTGGGACATCACACACCTTCCAAAGTGTATAGTCCCTGTAAACACTGACACCCCTCAGAACAGGACTGGGTCAGTGTGAGACATTACACACCTTCCACAGTGTACGGTCTGTAAACACCGACACCCCTCACTACAGGATTGCGTTATTGTGAGACGTCACACACGTTCCGTAGTGTATCGTCCCTTTAAACTCCGACACCCCTAAAAACAGGATTGGGTCAGTGTGGGATATCACATACCTTCAACAGTGTACGGTCTGTAAACACAGCCACCCCTCACTACAGGATTGGGTCAGTGTGGGATATCACACACCTTCCACAGTCTACGGTCTGTAAGCACTGACACCCCTCACTAGAGGGTTGGGTCAGTGTGAGACGTCACACACATTCCGTAGTGTGTCGTCCCTTTAAACTCCGACACCACTCACAACAGGATTGGGTCAGTGTGGGATATCACACACCTTCCATAGTTCACGGTCTGTAAACACAGACACCCCTCACTACAGGATTGGCTCAGTGTGGGATATCACACACCATCCACAGTGTACTTTCTGTAAACACGGACACCCGTCACTACAGGATTAGATCAGTGTGAGACATCACACACTTTCCGTAGTGTATAGTCCCTTTCAACTCCGACACCCCTCACAACAGGACTGGGTCATTGTGAGATGTCACACACTTTCCGTAGTGTATCGTCCATTTAAACTCCGAAACCCTTCACAACAGGATTGGGTCAGTGTGGGATATCACACACCTTCAACAGTGTACGGTCTGTAAACACAGACACCCCTCAATACAGGATTGGGTCAGTGTGGGATATCACACACCATCCACAGTGTACGGTCTGTAAACACAAACAACCCTCACTACAGGGTTGGGTCAGTGTGGGATATCACACAACATCCACAGTGTACGGTCTGTAAACACAGACACCCCTCACTACAGGATTGGGTCAGTGTGAGACGTTACACACGTTCCGTAGTGTATCGTACCTTTAAACTCCGACACCCCTCACAACAGGATTGGGTCAGTGTGGGACGTCACACACCTTCCACAGTATACGGTCTGTAAACACTGACACCCCTCAGAACAGGACTGGGTCAGTGTGAGACATTACGCACCTTCCACAGTGTACCGTCTGTAAACTCCGACACCGGTCACTACAGGACTGCGTCACTGTGGGACGTCACACACATTCCAAAGTGTATAGACCCTGTAAACACTGACACCCCTCACTACAGGATTAGGTCAGTGTGAGAAGTCACACACTTTCCGTAGTGTATGGACCCTGTAAACTCCGACACCGTCACTACAGGACTGCGTCATTGTGAGACGTCACACACGTTCCGTAGTGTATCGTCTCCTTAGAATCCGACACCCCTCACTACAGGACTGTGTCAGTGTGAGACGTCACACACCTTCCACAGTGTACGGTTTCTAAGCACTGAGACCCCTCACTACAGGGTTGGGTCAGTGTGAGACGTCACACACGTTCCGAAGCGTTTCGTCCCTTTAAACTCCGACACTCCTCACAACAGGATTGGGACAGTGTGAGACGTCACACACATTCCGTAGTGTGTCGTCCCTTTAAACTCCGACACCACTCACAACAGGATTGGGTCAGTGTGGGATATCACACACCTTCCACAGTTCACGGTCTGTAAACACAGACACCCCTCACTACAGGATTGGCTCAGTGTGGGATATCACACACCATCCACAGTGTACTTTCTGTGAACACAGACTCCCCTCACTACAGGATTGGGTTAGTGTGAGACGTCACACACGTTCTGTAGTGTATCGTCCCTTTAAACTCCGACACCCCTCAGAACAGGATTGGGTCAGCGTGGGATATCACACACATTCCACAGTGTACGGTCTGTAAACACAGACACCCCTCACTGCAGGACTGGTTCAGTGTGAGACGTCACACACCTTCCACACTGTACGGTCTGTAAACACAGACACCCCTCACTACAGGATTGGGTCAGTGTGGGATATCACACACCATACACAGTGTACGGTCTGTAAACACAGACACCCCTCACAACAGGATTGGGACAGTGTGGGATATCACACACCTTCCACAGTGTACGGTCTGTAAACACAGACACCCCTCACTACAGGATTGGGTCAGCGTGGGAATTCACACACCATACACAGTGTACGGTCTGTAAACACTGACACCCCTCACTGCAGGACTGGTTCAGTGTGAGACGTCACACACCTTCCACACTGTACGGTCTGTAAACACAGACACCCCTCACTACAGGATTGGGTCAGTGTGGGATATCACACACCATACACAGTGTACGGTCTGTAAACACAGACACCCCTCACAACAGGATTGGGTCAGTGAGGGATATCACACACCATCCACAGTGTACGGTCTGTAAACAAAGACACCCCTCACTACAGGATTATGTCAGTGTGGGATATCACACACGATCCACAGTGTACTGTCTGTAAACACGTACACCGCTCACTACAGGACAGGGTCAGTACGAGACATCACAAACCTTCCACAGTGCACGGTCCCTTTAAACTCCGACACCCCTCACAACAGGACTGGGTCAGTGTGAGACATTACACACCTTCCACAGTGTACGGTCTGTAAACACCGACACCCCTCACTACAGGATTGCGTTATTGTGAGAAGTCACAAACGTTCCTTAGTGTATCGTCCCTTTAAACTCCGAAACCCCTCACAACAGGATTGGGTCAGTGTGGGATATCACATACCTTCAACAGTGTACGGTCTGTAAACACAGACACCCCTCACTACAGGATTGGGTCAGTGTGGGATATCACACACCATCCACAGTGTACGGTCTGTAAACAAAGACACCCCTCACTACAGGATTGGGTCAGTGTGGGATATCACACACGATCCACAGTGTACTTTCTGCAAACACCGACACCCGTCACTACAGGATTGGGTTAGTGTAGGATATCACACACCATCCACAGTGTACGGTCTGTAAACACAGCCACCCCTCACTACAGGATTGGGTCAGTGTGGGATATCACACACCATCCACAGTGTACTGTCTGTAAACACAGACACCCCTCACTGCAGGATTCGGTCAGTGTGAGACGTCACACACGTTCTGTAGTGTATCGTCCCTTTAAACTCCGACACCCCTCACAACAGGATTGGGTCAGTGTGGGATTTCACACACCTTCCACAGTGTACGGTCAGTAAACACAGACACCCCTCACTACAGGATTGGGTCAGTGTGGGATATCACACACCATCCACAGTGTACTGTCTGTAAACACAGACACCCCTCACTACAGGATTGGGTCAGTGTGGGATATCACACACCTTCCGCTGTGTACGGTCTGTAAACACAGACTCCCCTCACTACAGGATTAGATCAGTGTGAGACGTCACACACTTTCCGTAGTGTATGGACCCTTTATACTCCGACACCCTTCACAACAGGACTGGGTCAGTGTGGGATGTCACACACCTTCCAAAGTGTATAGTCCCTGTAAGCACTGACACCCCTCAGAACAGGACTGGGTCAGTGTGAGACATTACGCACCTTCCACAGTGTACGGTCTGTAAACTCCGACACCGGTCACTACAGGACTGCGTCAGTGTGGGACATCACACACCTTCCAAAGTGTATAGTCCCTGTAAACACTGACACCCCTCAGAACAGGACTGGGTCAGTGTGAGACATTACACACCTTCCACAGTGTACGGTCTGTAAACACCGACACCCCTCACTACAGGATTGCGTTATTGTGAGACGTCACACACGTTCCGTAGTGTATCGTCCCTTTAAACTCCGACACCCCTAAAAACAGGATTGGGTCAGTGTGGGATATCACATACCTTCAACAGTGTACGGTCTGTAAACACAGCCACCCCTCACTACAGGATTGGGTCAGTGTGGGATATCACACACCTTCCACAGTCTACGGTCTGTAAGCACTGACACCCCTCACTAGAGGGTTGGGTCAGTGTGAGACGTCACACACATTCCGTAGTGTGTCGTCCCTTTAAACTCCGACACCACTCACAACAGGATTGGGTCAGTGTGGGATATCACACACCTTCCATAGTTCACGGTCTGTAAACACAGACACCCCTCACTACAGGATTGGCTCAGTGTGGGATATCACACACCATCCACAGTGTACTTTCTGTAAACACGGACACCCGTCACTACAGGATTAGATCAGTGTGAGACATCACACACTTTCCGTAGTGTATAGTCCCTTTCAACTCCGACACCCCTCACAACAGGACTGGGTCATTGTGAGATGTCACACACTTTCCGTAGTGTATCGTCCATTTAAACTCCGAAACCCTTCACAACAGGATTGGGTCAGTGTGGGATATCACACACCTTCAACAGTGTACGGTCTGTAAACACAGACACCCCTCAATACAGGATTGGGTCAGTGTGGGATATCACACACCATCCACAGTGTACGGTCTGTAAACACAAACAACCCTCACTACAGGGTTGGGTCAGTGTGGGATATCACACAACATCCACAGTGTACGGTCTGTAAACACAGACACCCCTCACTACAGGATTGGGTCAGTGTGAGACGTTACACACGTTCCGTAGTGTATCGTACCTTTAAACTCCGACACCCCTCACAACAGGATTGGGTCAGTGTGGGACGTCACACACCTTCCACAGTATACGGTCTGTAAACACTGACACCCCTCAGAACAGGACTGGGTCAGTGTGAGACATTACGCACCTTCCACAGTGTACCGTCTGTAAACTCCGACACCGGTCACTACAGGACTGCGTCACTGTGGGACGTCACACACATTCCAAAGTGTATAGACCCTGTAAACACTGACACCCCTCACTACAGGATTAGGTCAGTGTGAGAAGTCACACACTTTCCGTAGTGTATGGACCCTGTAAACTCCGACACCGTCACTACAGGACTGCGTCATTGTGAGACGTCACACACGTTCCGTAGTGTATCGTCTCCTTAGAATCCGACACCCCTCACTACAGGACTGTGTCAGTGTGAGACGTCACACACCTTCCACAGTGTACGGTTTCTAAGCACTGAGACCCCTCACTACAGGGTTGGGTCAGTGTGAGACGTCACACACGTTCCGAAGCGTTTCGTCCCTTTAAACTCCGACACTCCTCACAACAGGATTGGGACAGTGTGAGACGTCACACACATTCCGTAGTGTGTCGTCCCTTTAAACTCCGACACCACTCACAACAGGATTGGGTCAGTGTGGGATATCACACACCTTCCACAGTTCACGGTCTGTAAACACAGACACCCCTCACTACAGGATTGGCTCAGTGTGGGATATCACACACCATCCACAGTGTACTTTCTGTAAACACAGACTCCCCTCACTACAGGATTGGGTTAGTGTGAGACGTCACACACGTTCTGTAGTGTATCGTCCCTTTAAACTCCGACACCCCTCAGAACAGGATTGGGTCAGCGTGGGATATCACACACATTCCACAGTGTACGGTCTGTAAACACAGACACCCCTCACTGCAGGACTGGTTCAGTGTGAGACGTCACACACCTTCCACACTGTACGGTCTGTAAACACAGACACCCCTCACTACAGGATTGGGTCAGTGTGGGATATCACACACCATACACAGTGTACGGTCTGTAAACACAGACACCCCTCACAACAGGATTGGGACAGTGTGGGATATCACACACCTTCCACAGTGTACGGTCTGTAAACACAGACACCCCTCACTACAGGATTGGGTCAGCGTGGGAATTCACACACCATACACAGTGTACGGTCTGTAAACACTGACACCCCTCACTGCAGGACTGGTTCAGTGTGAGACGTCACACACCTTCCACACTGTACGGTCTGTAAACACAGACACCCCTCACTACAGGATTGGGTCAGTGTGGGATATCACACACCATACACAGTGTACGGTCTGTAAACACAGACACCCCTCACAACAGGATTGGGTCAGTGAGGGATATCACACACCATCCACAGTGTACGGTCTGTAAACAAAGACACCCCTCACTACAGGATTATGTCAGTGTGGGATATCACACACGATCCACAGTGTACTGTCTGTAAACACGTACACCGCTCACTACAGGACAGGGTCAGTACGAGACATCACAAACCTTCCACAGTGCACGGTCCCTTTAAACTCCGACACCCCTCACAACAGGACTGGGTCAGTGTGAGACATTACACACCTTCCACAGTGTACGGTCTGTAAACACCGACACCCCTCACTACAGGATTGCGTTATTGTGAGAAGTCACAAACGTTCCTTAGTGTATCGTCCCTTTAAACTCCGAAACCCCTCACAACAGGATTGGGTCAGTGTGGGATATCACATACCTTCAACAGTGTACGGTCTGTAAACACAGACACCCCTCACTACAGGATTGGGTCAGTGTGGGATATCACACACCATCCACAGTGTACGGTCTGTAAACAAAGACACCCCTCACTACAGGATTGGGTCAGTGTGGGATATCACACACGATCCACAGTGTACTTTCTGCAAACACCGACACCCGTCACTACAGGATTGGGTTAGTGTAGGATATCACACACCATCCACAGTGTACGGTCTGTAAACACAGCCACCCCTCACTACAGGATTGGGTCAGTGTGGGATATCACACACCATCCACAGTGTACTGTCTGTAAACACAGACACCCCTCACTGCAGGATTCGGTCAGTGTGAGACGTCACACACGTTCTGTAGTGTATCGTCCCTTTAAACTCCGACACCCCTCACAACAGGATTGGGTCAGTGTGGGATTTCACACACCTTCCACAGTGTACGGTCTGTAAACACAGACACCCCTCACTACAGGATTGGGTCAGTGTGGGATATCACACACCATCCACAGTGTACTGTCTGTAAACACAGACACCCCTCACTACAGGATTGGGTCAGTGTGGGATATCACACACCTTCCGCTGTGTACGGTCTGTAAACACAGACACCCCTCGCTACAGGATTAGATCAGTGTGAGACGTCACACACTTTCCGTAGTGTATGGACCCTTTATACTCCGACACCCTTCACAACAGGACTGGGTCAGTGTGGGATGTCACACACCTTCCAAAGTGTATAGTCCCTGTAAGCACTGACACCCCTCAGAACAGGACTGGGTCAGTGTGAGATATTACGCACCTTCCACAGTGTACGGTCTGTAAACTCCGACACCGGTCACTACAGGACTGCGTCAGTGTGGGACGTCACACACCTTCCAAAGTGTATAGTCCCTGTAAACACTGACACCCCTCAGAACAGGACTGGGTCAGTGTGAGACATTACACACCTTCCACAGTGTACGGTCTGTAAACACCGACACCCCTCACTACAGGATTGCGTTATTGTGAGACGTCACACACGTTCCGTAGTGTATCGTCCCTTTAAACTCCGACACCCCTAAAAACAGGATTGGGTCAGTGTGGGATATCACATACCTTCAACAGTGTACGGTCTGTAAACACAGCCACCCCTCACTACAGGATTGCGTTATTGTGAGACGTCACACACTTTCCGAAGCGTTTCGTCCCTTTAAACTCCGACACTCCTCACAACAGGATTGGGACAGTGTAAGACGTCACACACATTCCATAGTGTGTCGTCCCTTTAAACTCCGACACCACTCACTACAGGATTCGGTCAGTGTGGGATATCACACACCTTCCACAGTTCACGGTCTGTAAACACAGACACCCCTCACTACAGGATTGGCTCAGTGTGGGATATCACACACCATCCACAGTGTACTGTCTGTAAACACAGACACCCCTCACTACAGGATTGGGTCAGTGTGGGATATCACACACGATCCACAGTGTACGGTCTGTAAACACAGACACCCCTCACTACAGGATTGGGTCAGCGTGGGACGTCACACACCTTCCACAATATGCGGTCTGTAAACTCCGACACCGGTTACTACAGGACTGCGTCATTGTAGGACGCCACACACCTTCCAAACTGTATAGTCCCGGTAAACACTGATACCCCTCACAACAGGATAGGGTCAGAGTGAGACATTACACACCTTCCACAGTGTACGGTATGTAAACACCGACACCCCTCACTACAGGATTGGATCACTGTGAGACGTCGCACACGTTCCGTAGTGTATTGTCCCTTTAAACTCCGACACCACTCACTACAGGGTTGGGTCAGTGTGAGATATCACACACCATCCACAGTGTACGGTCTGTATACACAGACACCCCTCACAACAGGATTGGGTCAGTGTGGGATATCGCACACCGTCCACAGTGTACGGTCTGTAAACACAGACACCCCTCACTACAGGATTAGATCAGTGTGAGACGTCACACACTTTCCGTAGTGTATGGACCCTTTAAACTCCGACACCCCTCACAACAGGACTGGTTAAGTGTGGGATATCGCACACCATCCACAGTGTACGGTCTGTAAACACAGCCACCCCTCAGTACAGGATTGGGTCAGTGTGGGATATCACACACCATCCACAGTGTACTGTCTGTAAACACAGACACCCCTCACTACAGGATTAGATCAGTGTGAGACGTCACACACTTTCCGTAGTGTATGGACCCTTTAAACTCCGACACCCCTCACAACAGGACTGGGTCAGTGTGGGACGTCACACACCTTCTAAAGTGTATAGTCCCTGTAAGCACTGACACCCCTCAGAACAGGACTGGGTCAGTGTGAGACATTACACACCTTCCACAGTGTACGGTCTATAAACTCCAACACCGGTCACTACAGTACTGCGTCTGTGTGGGACGTCCCACACCTTCTAAAGTGTATAGTCCCTGTAAACACTGACACCCCTCAGAACAGGACTGGGTCAGTGTGAGACGTTACACACCTTCCACAGTGTACAGTCTGTAAACACCGACACCCCTCACTAAAGGTTTGGGTCAGTGTGAGACGTCACACACGTTCCGTAGTGTATCGTCCCTTTAAACTCCGACACCCCTCCCAACAGGATTGGTTCAGTGTGGGATATCACATACCTTCCACAGTGTACGGTCTGTAAACAAAGACACCCCTCACTACAGGATTGGGTCAGTGTGGGATATCACACACCTTCCACAGTGTACGGTCTGTAAACCCAGACACCCCTCACTACAGGACTGCGTCAGTGTGGGACGTCACACACCTTCCAAAGTGTATAGACCCTGTAAACACTGACACCCCTCACTACAGGATTAGGTCAGTGTGAGAAGTCACACACTTTCCGTAGTGTATGGACCCTGTAAACTCCGACACCGTCACTACAGGACTGCGTCATTGTGAGACGTCACACACGTTCCGTAGTGTATCGTCCCCTTAGAATCCGACACCCCTCACTACAGGACTGTGTCAGTGTGAGACGTCACACACCTTCCACAGTGTACGGTTTCTAAGCACTGACACCCCTCACTACAGGGTTGGGTCAGTGTGAGACGTCACACACGTTCCGAAGCGTTTCGTCCCTTTAAACTCCGACACTCCTCACAACAGGATTGGGACAGTGTGAGACGTCACACACATTCCGTAGTGTGTCGTCCCTTTAAACTCCTACACCACTCACAACAGGATTGGGTCAGTGTGGGATATCACACAACTTCCACAGTTCACGGTCTGTAAACACAGACACCCCTCACTACAGGATTGGCTCAGTGTGGGATATCACACACCATCCACAGTGTACTTTCTGTAAACACGGACACCCGTCACTACAGGATTAGATCAGTGTGAGACATCACACACTTTCCGTAGTGTATAGTCCCTTTCAACTCCGACACCCCTCACAACAGGACTGGGTCATTGTGAGATGTCACACACTTTCCGTAGTGTATCGTCCATTTAAACTCCGAAACCCCTCACAACAGGATTGGGTCAGTGTGGGATATCACACACCTTCAACAGTGTACGGTCTGTAAACACAGACACCCCTCACTACAGGATTGGGTCAGTGTGAGACGTTACACACGTTCCGTAGTGTATCGTACCTTTAAACTCCGACACCCCTCACAACAGGACTGGGTCAGTGTGAGACATTACACACCTTCCACAGTATACGGTCTGTAAACTCCGACACCTGTTACTACAGGACTGCGTCATTGTAGGACGTCACACACCTTCCAAAGTGTATAGTCCCTGTAAACACTGATACCCCTCACAACAGGATTGGGTCAGAGTGAGACATTACACACCTTCCACAGTGTACGGTCTGTATACACCGACACCCCTCACTACAGGATTGGATCACTGTGAGACGTCGCACACGTTCCGTAGTGAATCGTCCCTTTAAACTCCGGCACCCCTCACAACAGGATTGGGTCAGTGTGAGACATTACACACTTTCCATAGTGTACGGTCTGTAAACACAGACACCCGTGACTACAGAATTGGGTCAGTGTGGGATATCACACACGATCCACAGTGTACTGTCTGTAAACACAGACACCCCTCACTACAGAACTGGGTCAGTGTGGGACGTCACACACCTTCCAAAGTGTATAATCCCTGTAAGCACTGACACCCCTCAGAACAGGACTGCGTCAGTGTGAGACATTACACACCTTCCACAGTGTACGGTCTGTAAACTCCGACACCGGTCACTACAGGACTGCGTCAGTGTGGGACGTCACACACCTTCTAAAGTGTATAGTCCCTGTAAACACTGACACCCCTCAGAACAGGACTGGGTCAGTGTGAGACATTACACACCTTCTACAGTGTACTGTCTGTAAACACAGACACCCCTCACAACAGGATTGGGTCAGTGTGAGACATTACACACCTTCCATAGTGTACGGTCTGTAAACACAGACACCCCTCACAACAGGACTGGGTCAGTGTGAGACATTACACACCTTCCACTGTGTACGGTCTGTAAACACCGACACCCCTCACTACAGGATTGGGTCAGTGTGGGATATCACACATCTTCCACAGTGTACGGTCTGTAAACACAGACACCCCTCACTACAGGATTGGGTCAGTGTGGGATATCACACACGATCCACAGTGTACTGTCTGTAAACACGTACACCGCTCACTACAGGACTGGGACAGTCTGAGACGTCACACACCTTCCACAGTCCACGGTCCGTTTAAACTCCGACACCCCTCACAACAGGACTGGGTCAGTGTGAGACTTTACACAGCTTCCACAGTGTACGGTCTGTAAACACCGACACCCCTCACTACAGGATTGCATTATTGTGAGAAGTCACAAACGTTCCGTAGTGTATCGTCCCTTTAAACTCCGAAACCCCTCACAACAGGATTGGGTCAGTGTGGGATATCACACACCTTCAACAGTGTATGGTCTGTAAACACAGACACCCCTCACTACAGGATTGGGTCACTGTGGGATATCACACACCATCCACAGGGTACGGTCTGTAAACAAAGACACCCCGCACTACAGGATTGGGTCAGTGTGGGATATCACACACCATCCACAGGGTACGGTCTGTAAACAAAGACACCCCGCACTACAGGATTGGGTCACTGTGGGATATCACACACCATCCACAGGGTACGGTCTGTAAACAAAGACACCCCGCACTACAGGATTGGGTCAGTGTTAGACGTCACACACGTTCCGTAGTGTATCGTCCATTTAAACACCGACACCCCTCACAACAGGACTGGGTCAGTGTGAGACATTACACACCTTACACAGTGCACGGTCTGTAAACTCCGACACCGGTTACCACAGGACTGTGTCATTGTAGGACGTCACACACCTTCCAAAGTGTATAGTCCCTGTAAACACTAACACCCCTCACAACAGGATTGGGTCAGAGTGAGACATTACACACCTTCCACAGTGTACGGTCTGTAAACACCGACACCCCTCACTACAGGATTGGGTCAGTGTGGGATATCACACACCATCCACAGTGTACTGTCTGTAAACACAGACTCCCCTCACTACAGGATTGGGTTAGTGTGAGACGTCACACACGTTCTGTAGTGTATCGTCCCTTTAAACTCCGACACCCCTCAGAACAGGATTGGGTCAGCGTGGGATATCACACACATTCCACAGTGTACGGTCTGTAAACACAGACACCCCTCACTGCAGGACTGGTTCAGTGTGAGACGTCACACACCTTCCACACTGTACGGTCTGTAAACACAGACACCCATCACTACAGGATTGGGTCAGTGTGGGATATCACACACCATACACAGTGTACGGTCTGTAAACACAGACACCCCTCACAACAGGATTGGGTCAGTGTGGGATATCACACAACTTCCACAGTGTACGGTCTGTAAACACAGACACCCCTCACTACAGGATTGGGTCAGCGTGGGAATTCACACACCATACACAGTGTACGGTCTGTAAACACTGACACCCCTCACTGCAGGACTGGTTCAGTGTGAGACGTCACACACCTTCCACAGTATACGGTCTGTAAACTCCGACACCTGTTACTACAGGACTGCGTCATTGTAGGACGTCACACACCTTCCAAAGTGTATAGTCCCTGTAAACACTGATACCCCTCACAACAGGATTGGGTCAGAGTGAGACATTACACACCTTCCACAGTGTACGGTCTGTATACACCGACACCCTCACTACAGGATTGGATCACTGTGAGACGTCGCACACGTTCCGTAGTGAATCGTCCCTTTAAACTCCGGCACCCCTCACAACAGGATTGGGTCAGTGCGGGATATCACACACCTTCCGCAGTGTACGGTGTGTAAACACAGACACCCCTGACTACAGAATTGGGTCAGTGTGGGATATCACACACGATCCACAGTGTACTGTCTGTAAACACAGACATCCCTCACTACAGGACTGGGTCAGTGTGAGACGTCACTCACTTTCCGTAGTGTATGGACCCTTTAAACTCCGACACCCCTCACAACAGGACTGGGTCAGTGTGGGACGTCACACACCTTCCAAAGTGTATAATCCCTGTAAGCACTGACACCCCTCAGAACAGGACTGCGTCAGTGTGAGACATTACACACCTTCCACAGTGTACGGTCTGTAAACACCGACACCCCTAACTTCAGGATTGGGTCAGTGTGGGATATCACACACCATCCACAGTGTACTGTCTGTAAACACAGACACCCCTCACTACAGGATTGGGTTAGTGTGAGAGGTCACACACGTTCTGTAGTGTATCGTCCCTTTAAACTCCGACACCCCTCAGAACAGGATTGGGTCAGCGTGGGATATCACACACATTCCACAGTGTACGGTCTGTAAACACTGACACCCCTCACTGCAGGACTGGTTCAGTGTGAGACGTCACACACCTTCCACACTGTACGGTCTGTAAACACAGACACCCCTCACTACAGGATGGGGTCAGTGTGGGATATCACACACCATACACAGTGTACGGTCTGTAAACACAGACACCCCTCACAACAGGATTGGGTCAGTGTGGGATATCACACACCATCCACAGTGTACGGTCTGTAAACAAAGACACCCCTCACTACAGGATTATGTCAGTGTGGGATATCACACACGATCCACAGTGTACTGTCTGTAAACACAGACACCCCTCACTACAGGATTGGGTCAGTGTGAGACATTACACACCTTCCACAGTATACGGTCTGTAAACTCCGACACCTGTTACTACAGGACTGCGTCATTGTAGGACGTCACACACCTTCCAAAGTGTATAGTCCCTGTAAACACTGATACCCCTCACAACAGGATTGGGTCAGAGTGAGACATTACACACCTTCCACAGTGTACGGTCTGTATACACCGACACCCCTCACTACAGGATTGGATCACTGTGAGACGTCGCACACGTTCCGTAGTGAATCGTCCCTTTAAACTCTGGCACCCCTCACTACAGGATTGGGTCAGTGTGGGATATCACACACGATCCACAGTGTACTGTCTGTAAACACAGACACCCCTCACTACAGGACTGGGTCAGTGTGAGACGTTACACACTTTCCGTAGTGTATGGACCCTTTAAACTCCGACACCCCTCACAACAGGACTGGATCAGTGTGGGACGTCACACACCTTCCAAAGTGTATAATCCCTGTAAGCACTGACACCCCTCAGAACAGGACTGCGTCAGTGTGAGACATTACACACCTTCCACAGTGTACGGTCTGTAAACTCCGACACCGGTCACTACAGGACTGCGTCAGTGTGGGACGTCACACACCTTCTAAAGTGTATAGTCCCTGTAAACACTGACACCCCTCAGAACAGGACTGGGTCAGTGTGAGACGTTACACACCTTCCACAGTGTACAGTCTGTAAACACCGACACCCCTCACTAAAGGTTTGGGTCAGTGTGAGACGTCACACACGTTCCGTAGTGTATCGTCCCTTTCATCTCCGACACCCCTCCCAACAGGATTGGTTCAGTGTGGGATATCACATACCTTCCACAGTGTACGGTCTGTAAACAAAGACACCCCTCACTACAGGATTGGGTCAGTGTGGGATATCACACACCTTCCACAGTGTACGGTCTGTAAACCCAGACACCCCTCACTACAGGATTGGGTCAGTGTGGGATATCACACACCATCCACAGTGTACGGTCTGTAAGCACTGACACCCCTCACTAGAGGGTTGGGTCAGTGTGAGACGTCACACACTTTCCGAAGCGTTTCGTCCCTTTAAACTCCGACACTCCTCACAACAGGATTGGGACAGTGTGAGACGTCACACACATTCCATAGTGTGTCGTCCCTTTAAACTCCGACACCACTCACAACAGGATTGGGTCAGTGTGGGATATCACACTCCTTCCACAGTTCACGGTCTGTAAACACAGACACCCCTCACTACAGGATTACTCAGTGTGGGATATCACACACCATCCACAGTGTACTTTCTGTAAACACGGACACCCGTCACTACAGGATTAGATCAGTTTGAGACGTCACACACTTTCCGTAGTGTATAGTCCCTTTCAACTCCGAAACCCCACACAACAGGATTGGGTCACTGTGGGATATCACACACCTTCAACAGTGTACGGTCTGTAAACACAGACACCCCTCAATACAGGATTGGGTCAGTGTGGGATATCACACACCATCCACAGTGTACGGTCTGTAAACACAGACACCCCTCACTACTGGATTGGGTCAGTGTGGGATATCACACACCGTCCACAGTGTACGGTCTGTAAACACAGACACCCCTCACTACAGGATTGGGTCAGTGTGAGACGTCACACACGTTCTGTAGTGTATCGTCCCTTTAAACTCCGACACCCCTCACAACAGGACTGGATCAGTGTGAGACATTACACACCTTCCACAGTATGCGGTCTGTAAACTCCGACACCGGTTACTACGGGACTGCGTCATTGTAGGACGTCACACACCTTCCAAAGTGTATAGTCCCGGTAAACACTGATACCCCTCACAACAGGATTGGGTCAGAGTGAGACATTACACACCTTCCACAGTGTACGGTATGTAAACACCGACACCCCTCACTACAGGATTGGATCACTGTGAGACGTCGCACACGTTCCGTAGTGTATTGTCCCATTAAACTCCGAAACCCCTCACAACAGGATTCGGTCAGTGTGGGATATCACACACCTTCCACAGTGAACGGTCTGTAAGCACTGACAACGCTCACTACAGGGTTGGGTCAGTGTGAGACATCACACACGTTCCGTAGTGTATCGTCCCTTTAAACTCCGACACCACTCACAACAGGATTGGGTCAGTGTGAGACGTCACACACTTTCCGTAGTGTATGGACCCTTTAAACTTCGACACCCCTCACAACAGGACTGGGTCAGTGTGGGATGTCACACACCTTCTAAAGTGTATAGTCCCTGTAAGCACTGACACCCCTCAGAACAGGACTGGGTTAGTGTGAGACATTACACACCTTCCACAGTGTACGGTCTATAAACTCCGACACCGGTCACTACAGTACTGCGTCTGTGCGGGACGTCCCACACCTTCTAAAGTGTATAGTCCCTGTAAACACTGACACCCCTCAGAACAGGACTGGGTCAGTGTGAGACGTTACACACCTTCCACAGTGTACGGTCTGTAAACACAGACACCCTCACTACAGGATTGGGTCAGTGTGGGATATCACACACCTTCCGCAGTGTACGGTCTGTAAACACCGACACCCCTCACTAAAGGTTTGGGTCACTGTGAGACGTCACACACGTTCCGTAGTGTATAGTCCCTTTCAACTCCGACACCCCTCACAACAGGTCTGGGTCATTGTGAGATGTCACACACGTTCCGTAGTGTATCGTCCATTTAAACTCCGAAACCCCTCACAACAGGATTGGGTCACTGTGGGATATCACACACCTTCAACAGTGTACGGTCTGTAAACACAGACACCCCTCAATACAGGATTGGGTCAGTGTGGGATATCACACACCATCCACAGTGTACGGTCTGTAAACAAAGACACCCCTCACTACAGGATTGGGTCAGTGTGGGATATCACACACCATCCACAGTGTACGGTCTGTAAACACAGACACCCCTCACTACAGGATTGGGTCAGTGTGGGATATCACACACCGTCCACAGTGTACTGTCTGTAAACACAGACACCCCTCACTACAGGATTGGGTCAGTGTGCGACGTCACACAAGTTCCGTAGTGTATCGTCCCTTTAAACTCCGACACCTCTCACAACAGGACTGGATCAGTGTGAGACATTACACACCTTCCACAGTATGCGGTCTGTAAACTCCGACACCGGTTACTACAGGACTGCGTCATTGTAGGACGTCACACACCTTCCAAAGTGTATAGTCCCTGTAAACACTGATACCCCTCACAACAGGATTGGGTCAGAGTGAGACATTGCACACCTTCCACAGTGTACGGTATGTAAACACCGACACCCCTCACTACAGGATTGGATCACTGTGAGACGTCGCACACGTTCCGTAGTGTATTGTCCCATTAAACTCCGAAACCCCTCACAACAGGATTGGCTCAGTGTGGGATATAACACACCTTCCACAGTGAACGGTCTGTAAGCACTGACAACGCTCACTACAGGGTTGGGTCAGTGTGAGACATCACACACGTTCCGTAGTGTATCGTCCCTTTAAACTCCGACACCACTCACAACAGGATTGGGTCAGTGTGGGATATGACACACCATCCACAGTGTATGGTCTGTAAACACAAACACCCCTCACTACAGGATTGGGACAGTGTGGGATATCACACACCATCCACAGGGTACGGTCTGTAAACACAGCCTCCCCTCACTACAGGATTGGGTCAGTGTGGGATATCACACACCATCCACAGTGTACGGTCTGTAAACACAGACACCCCTCACTACAGGATTGGGTCAGTGTGGGATATCACACACCATCCACAGTGTACGGTCTGTAAACACAGACATCCCTCACTACAGGATTAGATCAGTGTGAGACGTCACACACTTTCCGTAGTGTATGGACCATTTAAACTCCGGCACCCCTCACAACAGGATTGGGTCAGTGCGGGATATCACACACCTTCCGCAGTGTACGGTGTGTAAACACAGACACCCCTCACTACAGGACTGGGTCAGTGTGAGACGTCACACACTTTCCGTAGTGTATGGACCCTTTAAACTCCGACACCCCTCACAACAGGACTGGGTCAGTGTGGGACGTCACACACCTTCCAAAGTGTATAATCCCTGTAAGCACTGACACCCCTCAGAACAGGACTGCGTCAGTGTGAGACATTACACACCTTCCACAGTGTACGGTCTGTAAACACCGACACCCCTCACTACAGGATTGGGTAAGTGTGGGATATCACACACCATCCACAGTGTACTGTCGGTAAACACAGACTCCCCTCACTACAGGATTGGGTTAGTGTGAGACGTCACACACGTTCTGTAGTGTATCGTCCCTTTAAACTCCGACACCCCTCAGAACAGGATTGGGTCAGCGTGGGATATCACACACATTCCACAGTGTACGGTCTGTAAACACAGACACCCCTCACTGCAGGACTGGTTCAGTGTGAGACGTCACACACCTTCCACACTGTACGGTCTGTAAACACAGACACCCCTCACTACAGGATTGGGTCAGTGTGGGATATCACACACCATACACAGTGTACGGTCTGTAAACACAGACACCCCTCACAACAGGATTGGGTCAGTGTGGGATATCACACAACTTCCACAGTGTACGGTCTGTAAACACAGACACCCCTCACTACAGGATTGGGTCAGCGTGGGAATTCACACACCATACACAGTGTACGGTCTGTAAACACTGACACCCCTCACTGCAGGACTGGTTCAGTGTGAGACGTCACACACCTTCCACACTGTACGGTCTGTAAACACAGACACCCCTCACTACAGGATTGGGTCAGTGTGGGATATCACACACCATACACAGTGTACGGTCTGTAAACACAGACACCCCTCACAACAGGATTGGGTCAGTGTGGGATATCACACACCATCCACAGTGTACGGTCTGTAAACAAAGACACCCCTCACTACAGGATTATGTCAGTGTGGGATATCACACACGATCCACAGTGTACTGTCTGTAAACACGTACACCCCTCACTACAGGATTGGGTCAGTGTGAGACGTTACACACGTTCCGTAGTGTATCGTACCTTTAAACTCCGACACCACTCACAACAGGACTGGGTCAGGGTGAGACATTACACACCTTCCACAGTATACGGTCTGTAAACTCCGACACCTGTTACTACAGGACTGCGTCATTGTAGGACGTCACACACCTTCCAAAGTGTATATTCCCTGTAAACACTGATACCCCTCACAACAGGATTGGGTCAGAGTGAGACATTACACACCTTGCACAGTGTACGGTCTGTATACACCGACACCCCTCACTACAGGATTGGATCACTGTGAGACGTCGCACACGTTCCGTAGTGAATCGTCCCTTTAAACTCTGGCACCCCTCACAACAGGATTGGGTCAGTGCGGGATATCACACACCTTCCGCAGTGTACGGTGTGTAAACACAGACACCCCTGACTACAGAATTGGGTCAGTGTGAGACGTCACACACTTTCCGTAGTGTATGGACCCTTTAAACTCCGACACCCCTCACAACAGGACTGGGTCAGTGTGGGACGTCACACACCTTCCAAAGTGTATAATACCTGTAAGCACTGACACCCCTCAGAACAGGACTGCGTCAGTGTGAGACATTACACACCTTCCACAGTGTACGGTCTGTAAACACCGACACCCCTCACTACAGGATTGGGTCAGTGTGGGATATCACACACCATCCACAGTGTACTGTCTGTAAACACAGACTCCCCTCACTACAGGATTGGGTTAGTGTGAGAGGTCACACACGTTCTGTAGTGTATCGTCCCTTTAAACTCCGACACCCCTCAGAACAGGATTGGGTCAGCGTGGGATATCACACACATTCCACAGTGTACGGTCTGTAAACACAGACACCCCTCACTGCAGGACTGGTTCAGTGTGAGACGTCACACACCTTCCACACTGTACGGTCTGTAAACACAGACACCCCTCACTACAGGATTGGGTCAGTGTGGGATATCACACACCATACACAGTGTACGGTCTGTAAACTCAGACACCCCTCACAACAGGATTGGGTCAGTGTGGGATATCACACAACTTCCACAGTGTACGGTCTGTAAACACAGACACCCCTCACTACAGGATTGGGTCAGTGTGGGAATTCACACACCATACACAGTGTACGGTCTGTAAACACTGACACCCCTCACTGCAGGACTGGTTCAGTGTGAGACGTCACACACCTTCCACACTGTACGGTCTGTAAACACAGACACCCCTCACTACAGGATTGGGTCAGTGTGGGATATAACACACCATACACAGTGTACGGTCTGTAAACACAGAGACCCATCACAACAGGATTGGGTCAGTGTGGGATATCACACACCATCCACAGTGTACGGTCTGTAAACAAAGACACCCCTCACTACAGGATTATGTCAGTGTGGGATATCACACACGATCCACAGTGTACTGTCTGTAAACACGTACACCCCTCACTACAGGATTGGGTCAGTGTGAGACGTTACACACGTTCCGTAGTGTATCGTACCTTTAAACTCCGACACCCCTCACAACAGGACTGGGTCAGTGTGAGACATTACACACCTTCCACAGTATACGGTCTGTAAACTCCGACACCTGTTACTACAGGACTGCGTCATTGTAGGACGTCACACACCTTCCAAAGTGTATAGTCCCTGTAAACACTGATACCCCTCACAACAGGATTGGGTCAGAGTGAGACATTACACACCTTCCACAGTGTACGGTCTGTATACACCGACACCCCTCACTACAGGATTGGATCACTGTGAGACGTCGCACACGTTCCGTAGTGAATCGTCCCTTTAAACTCCGGCACCCCTCACAACAGGATTGGGTCAGTGCGGGATATCACACACCTTCCGCAGTGTACGGTGTGTAAACACAGACACCCCTGACTACAGAATTGGGTCAGTGTGGGATATCACACACGATCCACAGTGTACTGTCTGTAAACACAGACACCCCTCACTACAGGACTGGGTCAGTGTGAGACGTCACACACTTTCCGTAGTGTATGGACCCTTTAAACTCCGACACCCCTCACAACAGGACTGGGTCAGTGTGGGACGTCACACACCTTCCAAAGTGTATAATCCCTGTAAGCACTGACACCCCTCAGAACAGGACTGCGTCAGTGTGAGACATTACACACCTTCCACAGTGTACGGTCTGTAAACACCGACACCCCTCACTACAGGATTGGGTAAGTGTGTGATATCACACACCATCCACAGTGTACTGTCGGTAAACACAGACTCCCCTCACTACAGGATTGGGTTAGTGTGAGACGTCACACACGTTCTGTAGTGTATCGTCCCTTTAAACTCCGACACCCCTCAGAACAGGATTGGGTCAGCGTGGGATATCACACACATTCCACAGTGTACGGTCTGTAAACACAGACACCCCTCACTGCAGGACTGGTTCAGTGTGAGACGTCACACACCTTCCACACTGTACGGTCTGTAAACACAGACACCCCTCACTACAGGATTGGGTCAGTGTGGGATATCACACACCATACACAGTGTACGGTCTGTAAACACAGACACCCCTCACAACAGGATTGGGTCAGTGTGGGATATCACACAACTTCCACAGTGTACGGTCTGTAAACACAGACACCCCTCACTACAGGATTGGGACAGCGTGGGAATTCACACACCATACACAGTGTACGGTCTGTAAACACTGACACCCCTCACTGCAGGACTGGTTCAGTGTGAGACGTCACACACCTTCCACACTGTACGGTCTGTAAACACAGACACCCCTCACTACAGGATTGGGTCAGTGTGGGATATCACACACCATACACAGTGTACGGTCTGTAAACACAGACACCCCTCACAACAGGATTGGGTCAGTGTGGGATATCACACACCATCCACAGTGTACGGTCTGTAAACAAAGACACCCCTCACTACAGGATTATGTCAGTGTGGGATATCACACACGATCCACAGTGTACTGTCTGTAAACACGTACACCCCTCACTACAGGATTGGGTCAGTGTGAGACGTTACACACGTTCCGTAGTGTATCGTACCTTTAAACTCCGACACCACTCACAACAGGACTGGGTCAGGGTGAGACATTACACACCTTCCACAGTATACGGTCTGTAAACTCCGACACCTGTTACTACAGGACTGCGTCATTGTAGGACGTCACACACCTTCCAAAGTGTATATTCCCTGTAAACACTGATACCCCTCACAACAGGATTGGGTCAGAGTGAGACATTACACACCTTCCACAGTGTACGGTCTGTATACACCGACACCCCTAACTACAGGATTGGATCACTGTGAGACGTCGCACACGTTCCGTAGTGAATCGTCCCTTTAAACTCCGACACCCCTCACAACAGGACTGGGTCAGTGTGGGACGTCACACACCTTCCAAAGTGTATAATCCCTGTAAGCACTGACACCCCTCAGAACAGGACTGCGTCAGTGTGAGACATTACACACCTTCCACAGTGTACGGTCTGTAAACTCCGACACCGGTCACTACAGGACTGCGTCAGTGTGGGACGTCACACACCTTCTAAAGTGTATAGTCCCTGTAAACACTGACACCCCTCAGAACAGGACTGGGTCAGTGTGAGACATTACACACCTTCTACAGTGCACTGTCTGTAAACACAGACACCCCTCACAACAGGACTGGGTCAGTGTGAGACATTACACACCTTCCACTGTGTACGGTCTGTAAACACAGACACCCCTCACAACAGGATTGGGTCAGTGTGGGATATCACACTCCTTCCACAGTGCACGGTCCCTTTAAACTCCGACACCCCTCACAACAGGACTGGGTCAGTGTGAGACTTTACACAGCTTCCACAGTGTACGGTCTGTAAACACCGGCACCACTTACTACAGGATTGCATTATTGTGAGAAGTCACAAACGTTCCGTAGTGTATCGTCCCTTTAAACTCCGAAACCCCTCACAACAGGATTGGGTTAGTGTGGGATATCACACACCTTCAACAGTGTACGGTCTGTAAACACAGACACCCCTCACTACAGGATTGGGTCACTGTGGGATATCACACACCATCCACAGGGTACGGTCTGTAAACAAAGACACCCCGCAGTACAGGATTGGGTCAGTGTTAGACGTCACACACGTTCCGTAGTGTATCGTCCCTTTAAACTCCGACACCCCTCACAACAGGACTGGGTCAGTGTGAGACATTACACACCTTACACAGTGCACGGTCTGTAAACTCCGACACCGGTTACCACAGGACTGCGTCATTGTAGGACGTCACACACCTTCCAAAGTGTATAGTCCCTGTAAACACTGACACCCCTCACAACAGGATTGGGTCAGAGTGAGACATTAAACACCTTCCACAGTGTACGGTCTGTAAACACCGACACCCCTCACTACAGGATTGGGTCAGTGTGGGATATCACACACCATCCACAGTGTACTGTCTGTAAACACAGACTCCCCTCACTACAGGATTGGGTTAGTGTGAGACGTCACACACGTTCTGTAGTGTATCGTCCCTTTAAACTCCGACACCCCTCAGAACAGGATTGGGTCAGCGTGGGATATCACACACACTCCACAGTGTACGGTCTGAAAACACAGACACCCCTCACTACAGGATTGGATCACTGTGAGACGTCGCACACGTTCCGTAGTGAATCGTCCCTTTAAACTCCGGCACCCCTCACAACAGGATTGGGTCAGTGCGGGATATCACACACCTTCCGCAGTGTACGGTGTGTAAACACAGACACCCCTGACTACAGAATTGGGTCAGTGTGGGATATCACACACGATCCACAGTGTACTGTCTGTAAACACAGACACCCCTCACTACAGGACTGGGTCAGTGTGAGACGTCACACACTTTCCGTAGTGTATGGACCCTTTAAACTCCGACACCCCTCACAACAGGACTGGGTCAGTGTGGGACGTCACACACCTTCCAAAGTGTATAATCCCTGTAAGCACTGACACCCC
This sequence comes from Hemitrygon akajei, assembly GCF_048418815.1. Classification (NCBI taxonomy): domain Eukaryota; kingdom Metazoa; phylum Chordata; class Chondrichthyes; order Myliobatiformes; family Dasyatidae; genus Hemitrygon; species Hemitrygon akajei. The sequence continues at coordinate 105,064,674 of NC_133127.1, forward strand.
TCAGAACAGGACTGCGTCAGTGTGAGACATTACACACCTTCCACAGTGTACGGTCTGTAAACACCGACACCCCTCACTACAGGATTGGGTCAGTGTGGGATATCACACACCATCCACAGTGTACTGTCTGTAAACACAGACTCCCCTCACTACAGGATTGGGTTAGTGTGAGACGTCACACACGTTCTGTAGTGTATCGTCCCTTTAAACTCCGACACCCCTCAGAACAGGATTGGGTCAGCGTGGGATATCACACACATTCCACAGTGTACGGTCTGTAAACACAGACACCCCTCACTGCAGGACTGGTTCAGTGTGAGACGTCACACACCTTCCACACTGTACGGTCTGTAAACACAGACACCCCTCACTACAGGATTGGGTCAGTGTGGGATATCACACACCATACACAGTGTACGGTCTGTAAACACAGACACCCCTCACAACAGGATTGGGTCAGTGTGGGATATCACACAACTTCCACAGTGTACGGTCTGTAAACACAGACACCCCTCACTACAGGATTGGGTCAGCGTGGGAATTCACACACCATACACAGTGTACGGTCTGTAAACACTGACACCCCTCACTGCAGGACTGGTTCAGTGTGAGACGTCACACACCTTCCACACTGTACGGTCTGTAAACACAGACACCCCTCACTACAGGATTGGGTCAGTGTGGGATATCACACACCATACACAGTGTACGGTCTGTAAACACAGACACCCCTCACAACAGGATTGGGTCAGTGTGGGATATCATACACCATCCACAGTGTACGGTCTGTAAACAAAGACACCCCTCACTACAGGATTATGTCAGTGTGGGATATCACACACGATCCACAGTGTACTGTCTGTAAACACGTACACCCCTCACTACAGGATTGGGTCAGTGTGGGACGTTACACACGTTCCGTAGTGTATCGTACCTTTAAACTCCGACACCCCTCACAACAGGACAGGGTCAGGGTGAGACATTACACACCTTCCACAGTATACGGTCTGTAAACTCCGACACCTGTTACTACAGGACTGCGTCATTGTAGGACGTCACACACCTTCCAAAGTGTATATTCCCTGTAAACACTGATACCCCTCACAACAGGATTGGGTCAGAGTGAGACATTACACACCTTCCACAGTGTACGGTCTGTATACACCGACACCCCTCACTACAGGATTGGATCACTGTGAGACGTCGCACACGTTCCGTAGTGAATCGTCCCTTTAAACTCTGGCACCCCTCACAACAGGATTGGGTCAGTGCGGGATATCACACACCTTCCGCAGTGTACGGTGTGTAAACACAGACACCCCTGACTACAGAATTGGGTCAGTGTGGTATATCACACACGATCCACAGTGTACTGTCTGTAAACACAGACACCCCTCACTACAGGACTGGGTCAGTGTGAGACGTCACACACTTTCCGTAGTGTATGGTCCCTTTAAACTCCGACACCCCTCACAACAGGACTGGGTCAGTGTGGGACGTCACACACCTTCCAAAGTGTATAATCCCTGTAAGCACTGACACCCCTCAGAACAGGACTGCGTCAGTGTGAGACATTACACACCTTCCACAGTGTAAGGTCTGTAAACACCGACACCCCTCACTACAGGATTGGGTCAGTGTGGGATATCACACACCATCCACAGTGTACTGTCTGTAAACACAGACTCCCCTCACTACAGGATTGGGTTAGTGTGAGACGTCACACACGTTCTGTAGTGTATCGTCCCTTTAAACTCCGACACCCCTCAGAACAGGATTGGGTCAGCGTGGGATATCACACACATTCCACAGTGTACGGTATGTAAACACAGACACCCCTCACTGCAGGACTGGTTCAGTGTGAGACGTCACACACCTTCCACACTGTACGGTCTGTAAACACAGACACCCCTCACTACAGGATTGGGTCAGTGTGGGATATCACACACCATACACAGTGTACGGTCTGTAAACACAGACACCCCTCACAACAGGATTGGGTCAGTGTGGGATATCACACAACTTCCACAGTGTACGGTCTGTAAACACAGACACCCCTCACTACAGGATTGGGTCAGTGTGGGAATTCACACACCATACACAGTGTACGGTCTGTAAACACTGACACCCCTCACTGCAGGACTGGTTCAGTGTGAGACGTCACACACCTTCCACACTGTACGGTCTGTAAACACAGACACCCCTCACTACAGGATTGGGTCAGTGTGGGTTATAACACACCATACACAGTATACGGTCTGTAAACACAGAGACCCATCACAACAGGATTGGGTCAGTGTGGGATATCACACACCATCCACAGTGTACGGTCTGTAAACAAAGACACCCCTCACTACAGGATTATGTCAGTGTGGGATATCACACACGATCCACAGTGTACTGTCTGTAAACACGTACACCCCTCACTACAGGATTGGGTCAGTGTGAGACGTTACACACGTTCCGTAGTGTATCGTACCTTTAAACTCCGACACCCCTCACAACAGGACTGGGTCAGTGTGGGACATTACACACCTTCCACAGTATACGGTCTGTAAACTCCGACACCTGTTACTACAGGACTGCGTCATTGTAGGACGTCACACACCTTCCAAAGTGTATAGTCCCTGTAAACACTGATACCCCTCACAACAGGATTGGGTCAGAGTGAGACATTACACACCTTCCACAGTGTACGGTCTGTATACACCGACACCCCTCACTACAGGATTGGATCACTGTGAGACGTCGCACACGTTCCGTAGTGAATCGTCCCTTTAAACTCCGGCACCCCTCACAACAGGATTGTGTCAGTGCAGGATATCACACACCTTCCGCAGTGTACGGTGTGTAAACACAGACACCCCTGACTACAGAATTGGGTCAGTGTGGGATATCACACACGATCCACAGTGTACTGTCTGTAAACACAGACACCCCTCACTACAGGACTGGGTCAGTGTGAGACGTCACACACTTTCCGTAGTGTATGGACCCTTTAAACTCCGACACCCCTCACAACAGGACTGGGTCAGTGTGGGACGTCACACACCTTCCAAAGTGTATAATCCCTGTAAGCACTGACACCCCTCAGAACAGGACTGCGTCAGTGTGAGACATTACACACCTTCCACAGTGTACGGTCTGTAAACACCGACACCCCTCACTACAGGATTGGGTAAGTGTGGGATATCACACACCATCCACAGTGTACTGTCGGTAAACACAGACTCCCCTCACTACAGGATTGGGTTAGTGTGAGACGTCACACACGTTCTGTAGTGTATCGTCCCTTTAAACTCCGACACCCCTCAGAACAGGATTGGGTCAGCGTGGGATATCACACACATTCCACAGTGTACGGTCTGTAAACACAGACACCCCTCACTGCAGGACTGGTTCAGTGTGAGACGTCACACACCTTCCACACTGTACGGTCTGTAAACACAGACACCCCTCACTACAGGATTGGGTCAGTGTGGGATATCACACACCATACACAGTGTACGGTCTGTAAACACAGACACCCCTCACAACAGGATTGGGTCAGTGTGGGATATCACACAACTTCCACAGTGTACGGTCTGTAAACACAGACACCCCTCACTACAGGATTGGGTCAGCGTGGGAATTCACACACCTTACACAGTGTACGGTCTGTAAACACTGACACCCCTCACTGCAGGACTGGTTCAGTGTGAGACGTCACACACCTTCCACACTGTACGGTCTGTAAACACAGACACCCCTCACTACAGGATTGGGTCAGTGTGGGATATCACACACCATACACAGTGTACGGTCTGTAAACACAGACACCCCTCACAACAGGATTGGGTCAGTGTGGGATATCACACACCATCCACAGTGTACGGTCTGTAAACAAAGACACCCCTCACTACAGGATTATGTCAGTGTGGGATATCACACACGATCCACAGTGTACTGTCTGTAAACACGTACACCCCTCACTACAGGATTGGGTCAGTGTGAGACGTTACACACGTTCCGTAGTGTATCGTACCTTTAAACTCCGACACCACTCACAACAGGACTGGGTCAGGGTGAGACATTACACACCTTCCACAGTATACGGTCTGTAAACTCCGACACCTGTTACTACAGGACTGCGTCATTGTAGGACGTCACACACCTTCCAAAGTGTATATTCCCTGTAAACACTGATACCCCTCACAACAGGATTGGGTCAGAGTGAGACATTACACACCTTCCACAGTGTACGGTCTGTATACACCGACACCCCTAACTACAGGATTGGATCACTGTGAGACGTCGCACACGTTCCGTAGTGAATCGTCCCTTTAAACTCCGACACCCCTCACAACAGGACTGGGTCAGTGTGGGACGTCACACACCTTCCAAAGTGTATAATCCCTGTAAGCACTGACACCCCTCAGAACAGGACTGCGTCAGTGTGAGACATTACACACCTTCCACAGTGTACGGTCTGTAAACTCCGACACCGGTCACTACAGGACTGCGTCAGTGTGGGACGTCACACACCTTCTAAAGTGTATAGTCCCTGTAAACACTGACACCCCTCAGAACAGGACTGGGTCAGTGTGAGACATTACACACCTTCTACAGTGCACTGTCTGTAAACACAGACACCCCTCACAACAGGACTGGGTCAGTGTGAGACATTACACACCTTCCACTGTGTACGGTCTGTAAACACAGACACCCCTCACAACAGGATTGGGTCAGTGTGGGATATCACACTCCTTCCACAGTGCACGGTCCCTTTAAACTCCGACACCCCTCACAACAGGACTGGGTCAGTGTGAGACTTTACACAGCTTCCACAGTGTACGGTCTGTAAACACCGGCACCACTTACTACAGGATTGCATTATTGTGAGAAGTCACAAACGTTCCGTAGTGTATCGTCCCTTTAAACTCCGAAACCCCTCACAACAGGATTGGGTCAGTGTGGGATATCACACACCTTCAACAGTGTACGGTCTGTAAACACAGACACCCCTCACTACAGGATTGGGTCACTGTGGGATATCACACACCATCCACAGGGTACGGTCTGTAAACAAAGACACCCCGCAGTACAGGATTGGGTCAGTGTTAGACGTCACACACGTTCCGTAGTGTATCGTCCCTTTAAACTCCGACACCCCTCACAACAGGACTGGGTCAGTGTGAGACATTACACACCTTACACAGTGCACGGTCTGTAAACTCCGACACCGGTTACCACAGGACTGCGTCATTGTAGGACGTCACACACCTTCCAAAGTGTATAGTCCCTGTAAACACTGACACCCCTCACAACAGGATTGGGTCAGAGTGAGACATTAAACACCTTCCACAGTGTACGGTCTGTAAACACCGACACCCCTCACTACAGGATTGGGTCAGTGTGGGATATCACACACCATCCACAGTGTACTGTCTGTAAACACAGACTCCCCTCACTACAGGATTGGGTTAGTGTGAGACGTCACACACGTTCTGTAGTGTATCGTCCCTTTAAACTCCGACACCCCTCAGAACAGGATTGGGTCAGCGTGGGATATCACACACATTCCACAGTGTACGGTCTGAAAACACAGACACCCCTCACTACAGGATTGGATCACTGTGAGACGTCGCACACGTTCCGTAGTGAATCGTCCCTTTAAACTCCGGCACCCCTCACAACAGGATTGGGTCAGTGCGGGATATCACACACCTTCCGCAGTGTACGGTGTGTAAACACAGACACCCCTGACTACAGAATTGGGTCAGTGTGGGATATCACACACGATCCACAGTGTACTGTCTTTAAACACAGACACCCCTCACTACAGGACTGGGTCAGTGTGAGACGTCACACACTTTCCGTAGTGTATGGACCCTTTAAACTCCGACACCCCTCACAACAGGACTGGGTCAGTGTGGGACGTCACACACCTTCCAAAGTGTATAATCCCTGTAAGCACTGACACCCCTCAGAACAGGACTGCGTCAGTGTGAGACATTACACACCTTCCACAGTGTACGGTCTGTAAACACCGACACCCCTCACTACAGGATTGGGTCAGTGTGGGATATCACACACCATCCACAGTGTACTTTCTGTAAACACAGACTCCCCTCACTACAGGATTGGGTTAGTGTGAGACGTCACACACGTTCTGTAGTGTATCGTCCCTTTAAACTCCGACACCCCTCAGAACAGGATTGGGTCAGCGTGGGATATCACACACATTCCACAGTGTACGGTCTGTAAACACAGACACCCCTCACTGCAGGACTGGTTCAGTGTGAGACGTCACACACCTTCCACACTGTACGGTCTGTAAACACAGACACCCCTCACTACAGGATTGGGTCAGTGTGGGATATCACACACCATACACAGTGTACGGTCTGTAAACACAGACACCCCTCACAACAGGATTGGGTCAGTGTGGGATATCACACAACTTCCACAGTGTACGGTCTGTAAACACAGACACCCCTCACTACAGGATTGGGTCAGCGTGGGAATTCACACACCATACACAGTGTACGGTCTGTAAACACTGACACCCCTCACTGCAGGACTGGTTCAGTGTGAGACGTCACACACCTTCCACACTGTACGGTCTGTAAACACAGACACCCCTCACTACAGGATTGGGTCAGTGTGGGATATCACACACCATACACAGTGTACGGTCTGTAAACACAGACACCCCTCACAACAGGATTGGGTCAGTGTGGGATATCACACACCATCCACAGTGTACGGTCTGTAAACAAAGACACCCCTCACTACAGGATTATGTCAGTGTGGGATATCACACACGATCCACAGTGTACTGTCTGTAAACACGTACACCCCTCACTACAGGATTGGGTCAGTGTGGGACGTTACACACGTTCCGTAGTGTATCGTACCTTTAAACTCCGACACCCCTCACAACAGGACAGGGTCAGGGTGAGACATTACACACCTTCCACAGTATACGGTCTGTAAACTCCGACACCTGTTACTACAGGACTGCGTCATTGTAGGACGTCACACACCTTCCAAAGTGTATATTCCCTGTAAACACTGATACCCCTCACAACAGGATTGGGTCAGAGTGAGACATTACACACCTTCCACAGTGTACGGTCTGTATACACCGACACCCCTCACTACAGGATTGGATCACTGTGAGACGTCGCACACGTTCCGTAGTGAATCGTCCCTTTAAACTCTGGCACCCCTCACAACAGGATTGGGTCAGTGCGGGATATCACACACCTTCCGCAGTGTACGGTGTGTAAACACAGACACCCCTGACTACAGAATTGGGTCAGTGTGGTATATCACACACGATCCACAGTGTACTGTCTGTAAACACAGACACCCCTCACTACAGGACTGGGTCAGTGTGAGACGTCACACACTTTCCGTAGTGTATGGACCCTTTAAACTCCGACACCCCTCACAACAGGACTGGGTCAGTGTGGGACGTCACACACCTTCCAAAGTGTATAATCCCTGTAAGCACTGACACCCCTCAGAACAGGACTGCGTCAGTGTGAGACATTACACACCTTCCACAGCGTACGGTCTGTAAACACCGACACCCCTCACTACAGGATTGGGTCAGTGTGGGATATCACACACCATCCACAGTGTACTGTCTGTAAACACAGACTCCCCTCACTACAGGATTGGGTTAGTGTGAGACGTCACACACGTTCTGTAGTGTATCGTCCCTTTAAACTCCGACACCCCTCAGAACAGGATTGGGTCAGCGTGGGATATCACACACATTCCACAGTGTACGGTATGTAAACACAGACACCCCTCACTGCAGGACTGGTTCAGTGTGAGACGTCACACACCTTCCACACTGTACGGTCTGTAAACACAGACACCCCTCACTACAGGATTGGGTCAGTGTGGGATATCACACACCATACACAGTGTACGGTCTGTAAACACAGACACCCCTCACAACAGGATTGTGTCAGTGTGGGATATCACACAACTTCCACAGTGTACGGTCTGTAAACACAGACACCCCTCACTACAGGATTGGGTCAGTGTGGGAATTCACACACCATACACAGTGTACGGTCTGTAAACACTGACACCCCTCACTGCAGGACTGGTTCAGTGTGAGACGTCACACACCTTCCACACTGTACGGTCTGTAAACACAGACACCCCTCACTACAGGATTGGGTCAGTGTGGGATATAACACACCATACACAGTGTACGGTCTGTAAACACAGAGACCCATCACAACAGGATTGGGTCAGTGTGGGATATCACACACCATCCACAGTGTACGGTCTGTAAACAAAGACACCCCTCACTACAGGATTATGTCAGTGTGGGATATCACACACGATCCACAGTGTACTGTCTGTAAACACGTACACCCCTCACTACAGGATTGGGTCAGTGTGAGACGTTACACACGTTCCGTAGTGTATAGTACCTTTAAACTCCGACACCCCTCACAACAGGACTGGGTCAGTGTGAGACATTACACACCTTCCACAGTATACGGTCTGTAAACTCCGACACCTGTTACTACAGGACTGCGTCATTGTAGGACGTCACACACCTTCCAAAGTGTATAGTCCCTGTAAACACTGATACCCCTCACAACAGGATTGGGTCAGAGTGAGACATTACACACCTTCCACAGTGTATGGTCTGTATACACCGACACCCCTCAGTACAGGATTGGATCACTGTGAGACGTCGCACACGTTCCGTAGTGAATCGTCCCTTTAAACTCTGGGACCCCTCACAACAGGATTGGGTCAGTGCGGGATATCACACACCTTCCGCAGTGTACGGTGTGTAAACACAGACACCCCTGACTACAGAATTGGGTCAGTGTGGGATATCACACACGATCCACAGTGTACTGTCTGTAAACACAGACACCCCTCACTACAGGACTGGGTCAGTGTGAGACGTCACACACTTTCCGTAGTGTATGGACCCTTTAAACTCCGACACCCCTCACAACAGGACTGGGTCAGTGTGGGACGTCACACACCTTCCAAAGTGTATAATCCCTGTAAGCACTGACCCCCTCAGAACAGGACTGCGTCAGTGTGAGACATTACACACCTTCCACAGTGTACGGTCTGTAAACTCCGACACCGGTCACTACAGGACTGCGTCAGTGTGGGACGTCACACACCTTCTAAAGTGTATAGTCCCTGTAAACACTGACACCCCTCAGAACAGGACTGGGTCAGTGTGAGACATTACACACCTTCTACAGTGTACTGTCTGTAAACACAGACACCCCTCACAACAGGACTGGGTCAGTGTGAGACATTACACACCTTCCACTGTGTACGGTCTGTAAACACCGACACCCCTCACTACAGGAATGGGTCAGTGTGGGATATCACACATCTTCCACAGTGTACGGTCTGTAAACACAGACACCCCTCACTACAGGATTGGGTCAGTGTGGGATATCACACACGATCCACAGTGTACTGTCTGTAAACACGTACACCGCTCACTACAGGACAGGGTCAGTCTGAGACATCACAAACCTTCCACAGTGCACGGTCCCTTTAAACTCCGACACCCCTCACAACAGGACTGGGTCAGTGTGAGACTTTACACAGCTTCCACAGTGTACGGTCTGTAAACACCGGCACCACTTACTACAGGATTGCATTATTGTGAGAAGTCACAAACGTTCCGTAGTGTATCGTCCCTTTAAACTCCGAAACCCCTCACAACAGGATTGGGTCAGTGTGGGATATCACACACCTTCAACAGTGTACGGTCTGTAAACACAGACACCCCTCACTACAGGATTGGGTCACTGTGGGATATCACACACCATCCACAGGGTACGGTCTGTAAACAAAGACACCCCGCAGTACAGGATTGGGTCAGTGTTAGACGTCACACACGTTCCGTAGTGTATCGTCCCTTTAAACTCCGACACCCCTCACAACAGGACTGGGTCAGTGTGAGACATTACACACCTTACACAGTGCACGGTCTGTAAACTCCGACACCGGTTACCACAGGACTGCGTCATTGTAGGACGTCACACACCTTCCAAAGTGTATAGTCCCTGTAAACACTGACACCCCTCACAACAGGATTGGGTCAGAGTGAGACATTAAACACCTTCCACAGTGTACGGTCTGTAAACACCGACACCCCTCACTACAGGATTGGGTCAGTGTGGGATATCACACACCATCCACAGTGTACTGTCTGTAAACACAGACTCCCCTCACTACAGGATTGGGTTAGTGTGAGACGTCACACACGTTCTGTAGTGTATCGTCCCTTTAAACTCCGACACCCCTCAGAACAGGATTGGGTCAGCGTGGGATATCACACACATTCCACAGTGTACGGTCTGAAAACACAGACACCCCTCACTACAGGATTGGATCACTGTGAGACGTCGCACACGTTCCGTAGTGAATCGTCCCTTTAAACTCCGGCACCCCTCACAACAGGATTGGGTCAGTGCGGGATATCACACACCTTCCGCAGTGTACGGTGTGTAAACACAGACACCCCTGACTACAGAATTGGGTCAGTGTGGGATATCACACACGATCCACAGTGTACTGTCTGTAAACACAGACACCCCTCACTACAGGACTGGGTCAGTGTGGGATATCACACACCATCCACAGTGTACGGTCTATAAACAAAGACACCCCTCACTACAGGATTATGTCAGTGTGGGATATCACACACGATCCACAGTGTACTGTCTGTAAACACGTACACCGCTCACTACAGGACAGGGTCAGTCTGAGACATCACAAACCTTCCACAGTGCACGGTCCCTTTAAACTCCGACACCCCTCACAACAGGACTGGGTCAGTGTGAGACATTACACACCTTCCACAGTGTACGGTCTGTAAACTCCGACACCGGTCACTACAGGACTGCGTCAGTGTGGGACGTCACACACGTTCTGTAGTGTATCGTCCCTTTAAACTCCGACACCCCTCAGAACAGGATTGGGTCAGCGTGGGATATCACACACATTCCACAGTGTACGGTATGTAAACACAGACACCCCTCACTGCAGGACTGGTTCAGTGTGAGACGTCACACACCTTCCACACTGTACGGTCTGTAAACACAGACACCCCTCACTACAGGATTGGGTCAGTGTGGGATATCACACACCATACACAGTGTACGGTCTGTAAACACAGACACCCCTCACAACAGGATTGTGTCAGTGTGGGATATCACACAACTTCCACAGTGTACGGTCTGTAAACACAGACACCCCTCACTACAGGATTGGGTCAGTGTGGGAATTCACACACCATACACAGTGTACGGTCTGTAAACACTGACACCCCTCACTGCAGGACTGGTTCAGTGTGAGACGTCACACACCTTCCACACTGTACGGTCTGTAAACACAGACACCCCTCACTACAGGATTGGGTCAGTGTGGGATATAACACACCATACACAGTGTACGGTCTGTAAACACAGAGACCCATCACAACAGGATTGGGTCAGTGTGGGATATCACACACCATCCACAGTGTACGGTCTGTAAACAAAGACACCCCTCACTACAGGATTATGTCAGTGTGGGATATCACACACGATCCACAGTGTACTGTCTGTAAACACGTACACCCCTCACTACAGGATTGGGTCAGTGTGAGACGTTACACACGTTCCGTAGTGTATAGTACCTTTAAACTCCGACACCCCTCACAACAGGACTGGGTCAGTGTGAGACATTACACACCTTCCACAGTATACGGTCTGTAAACTCCGACACCTGTTACTACAGGACTGCGTCATTGTAGGACGTCACACACCTTCCAAAGTGTATAGTCCCTGTAAACACTGATACCCCTCACAACAGGATTGGGTCAGAGTGAGACATTACACACCTTCCACAGTGTATGGTCTGTATACACCGACACCCCTCAGTACAGGATTGGATCACTGTGAGACGTCGCACACGTTCCGTAGTGAATCGTCCCTTTAAACTCTGGGACCCCTCACAACAGGATTGGGTCAGTGCGGGATATCACACACCTTCCGCAGTGTACGGTGTGTAAACACAGACACCCCTGACTACAGAATTGGGTCAGTGTGGGATATCACACACGATCCACAGTGTACTGTCTGTAAACACAGACACCCCTCACTACAGGACTGGGTCAGTGTGAGACGTCACACACTTTCCGTAGTGTATGGACCCTTTAAACTCCGACACCCCTCACAACAGGACTGGGTCAGTGTGGGACGTCACACACCTTCCAAAGTGTATAATCCCTGTAAGCACTGACCCCCTCAGAACAGGACTGCGTCAGTGTGAGACATTACACACCTTCCACAGTGTACGGTCTGTAAACTCCGACACCGGTCACTACAGGACTGCGTCAGTGTGGGACGTCACACACCTTCTAAAGTGTATAGTCCCTGTAAACACTGACACCCCTCAGAACAGGACTGGGTCAGTGTGAGACATTACACACCTTCTACAGTGTACTGTCTGTAAACACAGACACCCCTCACAACAGGACTGGGTCAGTGTGAGACATTACACACCTTCCACTGTGTACGGTCTGTAAACACCGACACCCCTCACTACAGGAATGGGTCAGTGTGGGATATCACACATCTTCCACAGTGTACGGTCTGTAAACACAGACACCCCTCACTACAGGATTGGGTCAGTGTGGGATATCACACACGATCCACAGTGTACTGTCTGTAAACACGTACACCGCTCACTACAGGACAGGGTCAGTCTGAGACATCACAAACCTTCCACAGTGCACGGTCCCTTTAAACTCCGACACCCCTCACAACAGGACTGGGTCAGTGTGAGACTTTACACAGCTTCCACAGTGTACGGTCTGTAAACACCGGCACCACTTACTACAGGATTGCATTATTGTGAGAAGTCACAAACGTTCCGTAGTGTATCGTCCCTTTAAACTCCGAAACCCCTCACAACAGGATTGGGTCAGTGTGGGATATCACACACCTTCAACAGTGTACGGTCTGTAAACACAGACACCCCTCACTACAGGATTGGGTCACTGTGGGATATCACACACCATCCACAGGGTACGGTCTGTAAACAAAGACACCCCGCAGTACAGGATTGGGTCAGTGTTAGACGTCACACACGTTCCGTAGTGTATCGTCCCTTTAAACTCCGACACCCCTCACAACAGGACTGGGTCAGTGTGAGACATTACACACCTTACACAGTGCACGGTCTGTAAACTCCGACACCGGTTACCACAGGACTGCGTCATTGTAGGACGTCACACACCTTCCAAAGTGTATAGTCCCTGTAAACACTGACACCCCTCACAACAGGATTGGGTCAGAGTGAGACATTAAACACCTTCCACAGTGTACGGTCTGTAAACACCGACACCCCTCACTACAGGATTGGGTCAGTGTGGGATATCACACACCATCCACAGTGTACTGTCTGTAAACACAGACTCCCCTCACTACAGGATTGGGTTAGTGTGAGACGTCACACACGTTCTGTAGTGTATCGTCCCTTTAAACTCCGACACCCCTCAGAACAGGATTGGGTCAGCGTGGGATATCACACACATTCCACAGTGTACGGTCTGAAAACACAGACACCCCTCACTACAGGATTGGATCACTGTGAGACGTCGCACACGTTCCGTAGTGAATCGTCCCTTTAAACTCCGGCACCCCTCACAACAGGATTGGGTCAGTGCGGGATATCACACACCTTCCGCAGTGTACGGTGTGTAAACACAGACACCCCTGACTACAGAATTGGGTCAGTGTGGGATATCACACACGATCCACAGTGTACTGTCTGTAAACACAGACACCCCTCACTACAGGACTGGGTCAGTGTGGGATATCACACACCATCCACAGTGTACGGTCTATAAACAAAGACACCCCTCACTACAGGATTATGTCAGTGTGGGATATCACACACGATCCACAGTGTACTGTCTGTAAACACGTACACCGCTCACTACAGGACAGGGTCAGTCTGAGACATCACAAACCTTCCACAGTGCACGGTCCCTTTAAACTCCGACACCCCTCACAACAGGACTGGGTCAGTGTGAGACATTACACACCTTCCACAGTGTACGGTCTGTAAACTCCGACACCGGTCACTACAGGACTGCGTCAGTGTGGGACGTCACACACCTTCTAAAGTGTATAGTCCCTGTAAACACTGACACCCCTCAGAACAGGACTGGGTCAGTGTGAGACATTACACACCTTCTACAGTGCACTGTCTGTAAACACAGACACCCCTCACAACAGGACTGGGTCAGTGTGAGACATTACACACCTTCCACTGTGTACGGTCTGTAAACACCGACACCCCTCACTACAGGAATGGGTCAGTGTGGGATATCACACATCTTCCACAGTGTACGGTCTGTAAACACAGACACCCCTCACTACAGGATTGGGTCAGTGTGGGATATCACACACGATCCACAGTGTACTGTCTGTAAACACGTACACCGCTCACTACAGGACTGGGACAGTCTGAGACGTCACACTCCTTCCACAGTGCACGGTCCCTTTAAACTCCGACACCCCTCACAACAGGACTGGGTCAGTGTGAGACTTTACACAGCTTCCACAGTGTACGGTCTGTAAACACCGGCACCACTTACTACAGGATTGCATTATTGTGAGAAGTCACAAACGTTCCGTAGTGTATCGTCCCTTTAAACTCCGAAACCCCTCACAACAGGATTGGGTCAGTGTGGGATATCACACACCTTCAACAGTGTACGGTCTGTAAACACAGACACCCCTCACTACAGGATTGGGTCACTGTGGGATATCACACACCATCCACAGGGTACGGTCTGTAAACAAAGACACCCCGCAGTACAGGATTGGGTCAGTGTTAGACGTCACACACGTTCCGTAGTGTATCGTCCCTTTAAACTCCGACACCCCTCACAACAGGACTGGGTCAGTGTGAGACATTACACACCTTACACAGTGCACGGTCTGTAAACTCCGACACCGGTTACCACAGGACTGCGTCATTGTAGGACGTCACACACCTTCCAAAGTGTATAGTCCCTGTAAACACTGACACCCCTCACAACAGGATTGGGTCAGAGTGAGACATTAAACACCTTCCACAGTGTACGGTCTGTAAACACCGACACCCCTCACTACAGGATTGGGTCAGTGTGGGATATCACACACCATCCACAGTGTACTGTCTGTAAACACAGACTCCCCTCACTACAGGATTGGGTTAGTGTGAGACGTCACACACGTTCTGTAGTGTATCGTCCCTTTAAACTCCGACACCCCTCAGAACAGGATTGGGTCAGCGTGGGATATCACACACATTCCACAGTGTACGGTCTGAAAACACAGACACCCCTCACTACAGGATTGGATCACTGTGAGACGTCGCACACGTTCCGTAGTGAATCGTCCCTTTAAACTCCGGCACCCCTCACAACAGGATTGGGTCAGTGCGGGATATCACACACCTTCCGCAGTGTACGGTGTGTAAACACAGACACCCCTGACTACAGAATTGGGTCAGTGTGGGATATCACACACGATCCACAGTGTACTGTCTGTAAACACAGACACCCCTCACTACAGGACTGGGTCAGTGTGAGACGTCACACACTTTCCGTAGTGTATGGACCCTTTAAACTCCGACACCCCTCACAACAGGACTGGGTCAGTGTGGGACGTCACACACCTTCCAAAGTGTATAATCCCTGTAAGCACTGACACCCCTCAGAACAGGACTGCGTCAGTGTGAGACATTACACACCTTCCACAGTGTACGGTCTGTAAACACCGACACCCCTCACTACAGGATTGGGTCAGTGTGGGATATCACACACCATCCACAGTGTACTGTCTGTAAACACAGACTCCCCTCACTACAGGATTGGGTTAGTGTGAGACGTCACACACGTTCTGTAGTGTATCGTCCCTTTAAACTCCGACACCCCTCAGAACAGGATTGGGTCAGCGTGGGATATCACACACATTCCACAGTGTACGGTCTGTAAACACAGACACCCCTCACTGCAGGACTGGTTCAGTGTGAGACGTCACACACCTTCCACACTGTACGGTCTGTAAACACAGACACCCCTCACTACAGGATTGGGTCAGTGTGGGATATCACACACCATACACAGTGTACGGTCTGTAAACACAGACACCCCTCACAACAGGATTGGGTCAGTGTGGGATATCACACAACTTCCACAGTGTACGGTCTGTAAACACAGACACCCCTCACTACAGGATTGGGTCAGCGTGGGAATTCACACACCATACACAGTGTACGGTCTGTAAACACTGACACCCCTCACTGCAGGACTGGTTCAGTGTGAGACGTCACACACCTTCCACACTGTACGGTCTGTAAACACAGACACCCCTCACTACAGGATTGGGTCAGTGTGGGATATCACACACCATACACAGTGTACGGTCTGTAAACACAGACACCCCTCACAACAGGATTGGGTCAGTGTGGTATATCACACACGATCCACAGTGTACTGTCTGTAAACACAGACACCCCTCACTACAGGACTGGGTCAGTGTGAGACGTCACACACTTTCCGTAGTGTATGGACCCTTTAAACTCCGACACCCCTCACAACAGGACTGGGTCAGTGTGGGACGTCACACACCTTCCAAAGTGTATAATCCCTGTAAGCACTGACACCCCTCAGAACAGGACTGCGTCAGTGTGAGACATTACACACCTTCCACAGTGTAAGGTCTGTAAACACCGACACCCCTCACTACAGGATTGGGTCAGTGTGGGATATCACACACCATCCACAGTGTACTGTCTGTAAACACAGACTCCCCTCACTACAGGATTGGGTTAGTGTGAGACGTCACACACGTTCTGTAGTGTATCGTCCCTTTAAACTCCGACACCCCTCAGAACAGGATTGGGTCAGCGTGGGATATCACACACATTCCACAGTGTACGGTATGTAAACACAGACACCCCTCACTGCAGGACTGGTTCAGTGTGAGACGTCACACACCTTCCACACTGTACGGTCTGTAAACACAGACACCCCTCACTACAGGATTGGGTCAGTGTGGGATATCACACACCATACACAGTGTACGGTCTGTATACACAGACACCCCTCACAACAGGATTGGGTCAGTGTGGGATATCACACAACTTCCACAGTGTACGGTCTGTAAACACAGACACCCCTCACTACAGGATTGGGTCAGTGTGGGAATTCACACACCATACACAGTGTACGGTCTGTAAACACTGACACCCCTCACTGCAGGACTGGTTCAGTGTGAGACGTCACACACCTTCCACACTGTACGGTCTGTAAACACAGACACCCCTCACTACAGGATTGGGTCAGTGTGGGTTATAACACACCATACACAGTATACGGTCTGTAAACACAGAGACCCATCACAACAGGATTGGGTCAGTGTGGGATATCACACACCATCCACAGTGTACGGTCTGTAAACAAAGACACCCCTCACTACAGGATTATGTCAGTGTGGGATATCACACACGATCCACAGTGTACTGTCTGTAAACACGTACACCCCTCACTACAGGATTGGGTCAGTGTGAGACGTTACACACGTTCCGTAGTGTATCGTACCTTTAAACTCCGACACCCCTCACAACAGGACTGGGTCAGTGTGGGACATTACACACCTTCCACAGTATACGGTCTGTAAACTCCGACACCTGTTACTACAGGACTGCGTCATTGTAGGACGTCACACACCTTCCAAAGTGTATAGTCCCTGTAAACACTGATACCCCTCACAACAGGATTGGGTCAGAGTGAGACATTACACACCTTCCACAGTGTACGGTCTGTATACACCGACACCCCTCACTACAGGATTGGATCACTGTGAGACGTCGCACACGTTCCGTAGTGAATCGTCCCTTTAAACTCCGGCACCCCTCACAACAGGATTGTGTCAGTGCAGGATATCACACACCTTCCGCAGTGTACGGTGTGTAAACACAGACACCCCTGACTACAGAATTGGGTCAGTGTGGGATATCACACACGATCCACAGTGTACTGTCTGTAAACACAGACACCCCTCACTACAGGACTGGGTCAGTGTGAGACGTCACACACTTTCCGTAGTGTATGGACCCTTTAAACTCCGACACCCCTCACAACAGGACTGGGTCAGTGTGGGACGTCACACACCTTCCAAAGTGTATAATCCCTGTAAGCACTGACACCCCTCAGAACAGGACTGCGTCAGTGTGAGACATTACACACCTTCCACAGTGTACGGTCTGTAAACACCGACACCCCTCACTACAGGATTGGGTAAGTGTGGGATATCACACACCATCCACAGTGTACTGTCGGTAAACACAGACTCCCCTCACTACAGGATTGGGTTAGTGTGAGACGTCACACACGTTCTGTAGTGTATCGTCCCTTTAAACTCCGACACCCCTCAGAACAGGATTGGGTCAGCGTGGGATATCACACACATTCCACAGTGTACGGTCTGTAAACACAGACACCCCTCACTGCAGGACTGGTTCAGTGTGAGACGTCACACACCTTCCACACTGTACGGTCTGTAAACACAGACACCCCTCACTACAGGATTGGGTCAGTGTGGGATATCACACACCATACACAGTGTACGGTCTGTAAACACAGACACCCCTCACAACAGGATTGGGTCAGTGTGGGATATCACACAACTTCCACAGTGTACGGTCTGTAAACACAGACACCCCTCACTACAGGATTGGGTCAGCGTGGGAATTCACACACCATACACAGTGTACGGTCTGTAAACACTGACACCCCTCACTGCAGGACTGGTTCAGTGTGAGACGTCACACACCTTCCACACTGTACGGTCTGTAAACACAGACACCCCTCACTACAGGATTGGGTCAGTGTGGGATATCACACACCATACACAGTGTACGGTCTGTAAACACAGACACCCCTCACAACAGGATTGGGTCAGTGTGGGATATCACACACCATCCACAGTGTACGGTCTGTAAACAAAGACACCCCTCACTACAGGATTATGTCAGTGTGGGATATCACACACGATCCACAGTGTACTGTCTGTAAACACGTACACCCCTCACTACAGGATTGGGTCAGTGTGGGACGTTACACACGTTCCGTAGTGTATCGTACCTTTAAACTCCGACACCCCTCACAACAGGACAGGGTCAGGGTGAGACATTACACACCTTCCACAGTATACGGTCTGTAAACTCCGACACCTGTTACTACAGGACTGCGTCATTGTAGGACGTTACACACCTTCCAAAGTGTATATTCCCTGTAAACACTGATACCCCTCACAACAGGATTGGGTCAGAGTGAGACATTACACACCTTCCACAGTGTACGGTCTGTATACACCGACACCCCTCACTACAGGATTGGATCACTGTGAGACGTCGCACACGTTCCGTAGTGAATCGTCCCTTTAAACTCTGGCACCCCTCACAACAGGATTGGGTCAGTGCGGGATATCACACACCTTCCGCAGTGTACGGTGTGTAAACACAGACACCCCTGACTACAGAATTGGGTCAGTGTGGTATATCACACACGATCCACAGTGTACTGTCTGTAAACACAGACACCCCTCACTACAGGACTGGGTCAGTGTGAGACGTCACACACTTTCCGTAGTGTATGGACCCTTTAAACTCCGACACCCCTCACAACAGGACTGGGTCAGTGTGGGACGTCACACACCTTCCAAAGTGTATAATCCCTGTAAGCACTGACACCCCTCAGAACAGGACTGCGTCAGTGTGAGACATTACACACCTTCCACAGCGTACGGTCTGTAAACACCGACACCCCTCACTACAGGATTGGGTCAGTGTGGGATATCACACACCATCCACAGTGTACTGTCTGTAAACACAGACTCCCCTCACTACAGGATTGGGTTAGTGTGAGACGTCACACACGTTCTGTAGTGTATCGTCCCTTTAAACTCCGACACCCCTCAGAACAGGATTGGGTCAGCGTGGGATATCACACACATTCCACAGTGTACGGTCTGTAAACACAGACACCCCTCACTGCAGGACTGGTTCAGTGTGAGACGTCACACACCTTCCACACTGTACGGTCTGTAAACACAGACACCCCTCACTACAGGATTGGGTCAGTGTGGGATATCACACACCATACACAGTGTACGGTCTGTAAACACAGACACCCCTCACAACAGGATTGGGTCAGTGTGGGATATCACACAACTTCCACAGTGTACGGTCTGTAAACACAGACACCCCTCACTACAGGATTGGGTCAGTGTGGGAATTCACACACCATACACAGTGTACGGTCTGTAAACACTGACACCCCTCACTGCAGGACTGGTTCAGTGTGAGACGTCACACACCTTCCACACTGTACGGTCTGTAAACACAGACACCCCTCACTACAGGATTGGGTCAGTGTGGGATATAACACACCATACACAGTGTACGGTCTGTAAACACAGAGACCCATCACAACAGGATTGGGTCAGTGTGGGATATCACACACCATCCACAGTGTACGGTCTGTAAACAAAGACACCCCTCACTACAGGATTATGTCAGTGTGGGATATCACACACGATCCACAGTGTACTGTCTGTAAACACGTACACCCCTCACTACAGGATTGGGTCAGTGTGAGACGTTACACACGTTCCGTAGTGTATAGTACCTTTAAACTCCGACACCCCTCACAACAGGACTGGGTCAGTGTGAGACATTACACACCTTCCACAGTATACGGTCTGTAAACTCCGACACCGGTCACTACAGGACTGCGTCATTGTAGGACGTCACACACCTTCCAAAGTGTATAGTCCCTGTAAACACTGATACCCCTCACAACAGGATTGGGTCAGAGTGAGACATTACACACCTTCCACAGTGTATGGTCTGTATACACCGACACCCCTCAGTACAGGATTGGATCACTGTGAGACGTCGCACACGTTCCGTAGTGAATCGTCCCTTTAAACTCTGGGACCCCTCACAACAGGATTGGGTCAGTGCGGGATATCACACACCTTCCGCAGTGTACGGTGTGTAAACACAGACACCCCTGACTACAGAATTGGGTCAGTGTGGGATATCACACACGATCCACAGTGTACTGTCTGTAAACACAGACACCCCTCACTACAGGACTGGGTCAGTGTGAGACGTCACACACTTTCCGTAGTGTATGGACCCTTTAAACTCCGACACCCCTCACAACAGGACTGGGTCAGTGTGGGACGTCACACACCTTCCAAAGTGTATAATCCCTGTAAGCACTGACCCCCTCAGAACAGGACTGCGTCAGTGTGAGACATTACGCACCTTCTACAGTGTACTGTCTGTAAACACCGACACCCCTCACTACAGGATTGGGTCAGTGTGAGACGTCACACACCTTCTAAAGTGTATAGTCCCTGTAAACACTGACACCCCTCAGAACAGGACTGGGTCAGTGTGAGACATTACACACCTTCTACAGTGTACTGTCTGTAAACACAGACACCCCTCACAACAGGACTGGGTCAGTGTGAGACATTACACACCTTCCACTGTGTACGGTCTGTAAACACCGACACCCCTCACTACAGGATTGGGTCAGTGTGGGATATCACACATCTTCCACAGTGTACGGTCTGTAAACACAGACACCCCTCACTACAGGATTGGGTCAGTGTGGGATATCACACACGATCCACAGTGTACTGTCTGTAAACACAGACACCCCTCACTACAGGACTGGGACAGTCTGAGACGTCACACTCCTTCCACAGTGCACGGTCCCTTTAAACTCCGACACCCCTCACAACAGGACTGGGTCAGTGTGAGACTTTACACAGCTTCCACAGTGTACGGTCTGTAAACACCGGCACCACTTACTACAGGATTGCATTATTGTGAGAAGTCACAAACGTTCCGTAGTGTATCGTCCCTTTAAACTCCGAAACCCCTCACAACAGGATTGGGTCAGTGTGGGATATCACACACCTTCAACAGTGTACGGTCTGTAAACACAGACACCCCTCACTACAGGATTGGGTCACTGTGGGATATCACACACCATCCACAGGGTACGGTCTGTAAACACAGACACCCCTCACAACAGGATTGGGTCAGTGTGGGATATCACACAACTTCCACAGTGTACGGTCTGTAAACACAGACACCCCTCACTACAGGATTGGGTCAGCGTGGGAATTCACACACCATACACAGTGTACGGTCTGTAAACACTGACACCCCTCACTGCAGGACTGGTTCAGTGTGAGACGTCACACACCTTCCACACTGTACGGTCTGTAAACACAGACACCCCTCACTACAGGATTGGGTCAGTGTGGGATATCACACACCATACACAGTGTACGGTCTGTAAACACAGACACCCCTCACAACAGGATTGGGTCAGTGTGGGATATCACACACCATCCACAGTGTACTGTCTGTAAACACGTACACCCCTCACTACAGGATTGGGTCAGTGTGAGACGTTACACACGTTCCGTAGTGTATCGTACCTTTAAACTCCGACACCCCTCACAACAGGACTGGGTCAGGGTGAGACATTACACACCTTCCACAGTATACGGTCTGTAAACTCCGACACCTGTTACTACAGGACTGCGTCATTGTAGGACGTCACACACCTTCCAAAGTGTATATTCCCTGTAAACACTGATACCCCTCACAACAGGATTGGGTCCGAGTGAGACATTACACACCTTCCACAGTGTACGGTCTGTATACACCGACACCCCTCACTACAGGATTGGATCACTGTGAGACGTCACACACCTTCCACAGTGTATAGTCCCTGTAATCACTGACACCACTCACTACAGGATTGCGTCATTTTGAGACGTCACACACGTTCCGTAGTGTATCGTCCCATTAAACTCTGAAACCCCTCACAACAGGATTGGGTCAGTGTGGGATATCACACACCTTCCACAGTGAACGGTCTGTAAGCACTGACAACGCTCACTACAGGGTTGGGTCAGTGTGAGACATCACACACGTTCCGTAGTGTATCGTCCCTTTAAACTCCGACACCACTCACAACAGGATTGGGTCAGTGTGGGATATGACACACCTTCCACAGTGTACGGTCTGTAAACTCCGACACCGGTCACTACAGCACTGCGTCTGTGTGGGACGTCCCACACCTTCTAAAGTGTATAGTCCCTGTAAACACTGACAACCCTCAGAACAGGACTGGGTCAGTGTGAGACATTACACACCTTCAACAGTGTACAGTCTGTAAACACCGACACCCCTCACTAAAGGTTTGGGTCAGTGTGAGACGTCACACACGTTCCGTAGTGTATCGTCCCTTTAAACTCCGTCACCCCTCAGAACAGGATTGGGTCAGTGTGGGATATCAGACACCTTCCACAGTGTACGGTCTGTAAACTCCGACACCCCTCAGAACAGGATTGGGTCAGTGTGGGATATCACACACCTTCCACAGTTCACGGTCTGTAAACACAGACACCCCTCACTATAGGATTGGGTCAGTGCGGGATATCACACACCTTCCGCAGTGTACTTTCTGTAAACACTGATACCCGTCACTACAGTATTAGATCAGTGTGAGACGTCACACACTTTCCGTAGTGTATAGAACCTTTGAACTCCGACACCCCTCACAACAGGACTGGGTCATTGTGAGATGTCACACACGTTCCGTAGTGTATCGTCCCTTTAAACTCCGAAACCCCTCACAACGGGATTGGGTCAGTGTGGGATATCACACACCTTCAACAGTGTACGGTCTGTAAACACAGACACCCCTCACTATAGGATTAGGTCAGTGCGGATATCACACACCTTCCGCAGTGTACGGTCTGTAAACACAGACACCCCTCACTACAGGACTGGGTCAGTGTGAGACATTACACACCTTCCACAGTGTACGGTCTGTAAACTCCGACACCGGTCACTACAGTACTGCGTCTGTGTGGGACGTCCCACACCTTCTAAAGTGTATAGTCCCTGTAAACACTGATACCCCTCACAACAGGATTGGTTCAGTGTGGGATATCACACACGATCCACAGTGTACTGTCTGTAAATACGTACACCGCTCACTACAGGACTGGGTCAGTGTGAGACATTACACACCTTCCACAGTGTACGGTCTGTAAACACCGACACCCCTCACTGCAGGATTGCATTATTGTGAGAAGTCTCAAACGTTCCGTAGTGTATCGTCCCTTTAAACTCCGAAACCCCTCACAACAGGATTGGGTCAGTGTGGGATATCACACACATTCAACAGTGTACTGTCTGTAAACACAGACACCCCTCACTATAGGATTGGGTCAGTGCGGGATATCACACACCTTCCGCAGTGTACGGTCTGTAAACACAGACACCCCTCACTACAGAATTGGGTCAGTGTGGGATATCACACACGATCCACAGTGTACTGTCTGTAAACACAGACACCCCTCACTACAGGACTGGGTCAGTGTGAGACGTCACACACCTTCCACAGTGTACGCTCTGTAAACACCGACACCCCTCACTACACGATTGTGTCAGTGTGAGACGTCACACACGATCCGTCGTGTATCGTCCCATTAAACTCCGACACCCCTCACAACAGGATTGGGTCAGTGTTGGATATCACACACCATCAATAGTGTACGGTCTGTAAACACAGACACCCCTCACTACAGGATTGGGTCAGTGTGGGACTTAACACACCTTCCATGGTGTACGGTCTGTAAACCCAGACTCCCCTCACTACAGGATTGGCCAGTGTGGGATATCACACACCTTCCGCAGTGTACGGTCTGTAAACAAAGACACCCCTCACTACAGGATTGGGTCAGTGTGGGATATCACACACCTTCCACAGTGTACGGTCTGTAAAACCAGACACCCCTCACTACAGGATTGGGTCAGTGTGGGATATCACACACCATCCACCGTGTACTGTCTGTAAACACAGCCACCCCTCACTACAGGATTGGGTCAGTGTCAGACGTTGCACACGTTCGGTAGTGTATCGTCCGTTTAAAATCCGACACCCCTCACAACAGGACTGGGTCAGTGTGAGACATCACAGACGTTCCGTAGTGTATCGTCCCATTTAACTCCGACACCCCTCACAACAGGACTGGGTCAGTGTGGGACGTCACACACCTTCTAAAGTGTATAGTCCCTGTAAGCACTGACACCCCTCAGAACAGGACTGGGTCAGTGTGAGACATTACACACCTTCCACAGTGTACGGTCTATAAACTCCGACTCCGGTCACTACAGTACTGCGTCTGTGTGGGACGTCCCACACCTTCTAAAGTGTATAGTCCCTGTAAACACTGACAACCCTCAGAACAGGACTGGGTCAGTGTGAGACATTACACACCTTAAAAAGTGTACAGTCTGTAAACACCGACACCCCTCACTAAAGGTTTGGGTCAGTGTGAGACGTCACACACGTTCAGTAGTGTATCGTCCCTTTAAACTCCGACACCCCTCAGAACAGGATTGGTTCCGTGTGGGATATCACACACCTTCCGCAGTGTACCGTCTGTAAACAAAGACACCCCTCACTACAGGATTGGGTCAGTGTGGGATATCACACACCATACACAGTGTACAGTCTGTAAACACAGACACCCATCACTACAGGATTGGGTCAGTGTGAGACGTCACACACGTTCTGTAGTGTATCGTCCCTTTACACTCCGACACCCCTCACAACAGGATTGGGTCAGTGTGGGATATCACACACCTTCCACAGTGCACAGTCTGTAAACACAGACTCCCCTCACTACAGGATTGGGTCAGTGTGGGATATCAGACACCATCCACAGTGTACAGTCTGTAAACACAGACACCCCTCACAACAGGACTGGGTCAGTGTGAGACATTACACACCTTCCACTGTGTACGGTCTGTAAACACCAACACCCCTCACTACAGGATTGCGTCATTGTGAGACGTCACACGCGTTCCGTAGTGTATCGTCCCTTTAAACTCCAAAACCCCTCACAACAGGATTGGGTCAGTGTGGGATATCACACACATTCAACAGTGTACGGTCTGTAAACACAGACACCCCTCACTACAGGACTGCGTCAGTGTGAGACGTCACACACCTTCCACAGTGTATAGTCCCTGTAATCACTGACACCACTCACTACAGGATTGCGTCATTTTGAGACGTCACACACGTTCCGTAGTGTATCGTCCCATTAAACTCTGAAACCCCTCACAACAGGATTGGGTCAGTGTGGGATATCACACACCTTCCACAGTGAACGGTCTGTAAGCACTGACAACGCTCACTACAGGGTTGGGTCAGTGTGAGACATCACACACGTTCCGTAGTGTATCGTCCCTTTAAACTCCGACACCACTCACAACAGGATTGGGTCAGTGTGGGATATGACACACCTTCCACAGTGTACGGTCTGTAAACTCCGACACCGGTCACTACAGCACTGCGTCTGTGTGGGACGTCCCACACCTTCTAAAGTGTATAGTCCCTGTAAACACTGACAACCCTCAGAACAGGACTGGGTCAGTGTGAGACATTACACACCTTCAACAGTGTACAGTCTGTAAACACCGACACCCCTCACTAAAGGTTTGGGTCAGTGTGAGACGTCACACACGTTCCGTAGTGTATCGTCCCTTTAAACTCCGTCACCCCTCAGAACAGGATTGGGTCAGTGTGGGATATCAGACACCTTCCACAGTGTACGGTCTGTAAACTCCGACACCCCTCAGAACAGGATTGGGTCAGTGTGGGATATCACACACCTTCCACAGTTCACGGTCTGTAAACACAGACACCCCTCACTATAGGATTGGGTCAGTGCGGGATATCACACACCTTCCGCAGTGTACTTTCTGTAAACACTGATACCCGTCACTACAGTATTAGATCAGTGTGAGACGTCACACACTTTCCGTAGTGTATAGAACCTTTGAACTCCGACACCCCTCACAACAGGACTGGGTCATTGTGAGATGTCACACACGTTCCGTAGTGTATCGTCCCTTTAAACTCCGAAACCCCTCACAACGGGATTGGGTCAGTGTGGGATATCACACACCTTCAACAGTGTACGGTCTGTAAACACAGACACCCCTCACTATAGGATTGGGTCAGTGCGGATATCACACACCTTCCGCAGTGTACGGTCTGTAAACACAGACACCCCTCACTACAGAATTGGGTCAGTGTGGGTTATCACACACGATCCACAGTGTACTGTCTGTAAACACAGACACCCCTCACTACAGGACTGGGTCAGTGTGAGCAATTACACACCTTCCACAGTGTACGGTCTGTAAACTCCGACACCGGTCACTACAGTACTGCGTCTGTGTGGGACGTCCCACACCTTCTAAAGTGTATAGTCCCTGTAAACACTGACACCCCTCAGAACAGGAGTGGGTCAGTGTGAGACATTACACACCTTCCACAGTGTACAGTCTGTAAACACCGACACCCCTCACTAAAGGTTTGGGTCAGTGTGAGACGTCACACACGTTCCGTAATGTATCGTCCCTTTAAACTCCGACACCCCTCACAACAGGATTGGGTCAGTGTGGGACATCACACACCTTCCACAGTGTACGGTCTGTAAACCCAGACACCCCTCACTACAGGATTGGTTCAGTGTGGGATATCACACACGATCCACAGTGTACTGTCTGTAAATACGTACACCGCTCACTACAGGACTGGGTCAGTGTGAGACATTACACACCTTCCACAGTGTACGGTCTGTAAACACCGACACCCCTCACTGCAGGATTGCATTATTGTGAGAAGTCTCAAACGTTCCGTAGTGTATCGTCCCTTTAAACTCCGAAACCCCTCACAACAGGATTGGGTCAGTGTGGGATATCACACACATTCAACAGTGTACTGTCTGTAAACACAGACACCCCTCACTATAGGATTGGGTCAGTGCGGGATATCACACACCTTCCGCAGTGTACGGTCTGTAAACACAGACACCCCTCACTACAGAATTGGGTCAGTGTGGGATATCACACACGATCCACAGTGTACTGTCTGTAAACACAGACACCCCTCACTACAGGACTGGGTCAGTGTGAGACGTCACACACCTTCCACAGTGTACGCTCTGTAAACACCGACACCCCTCACTACACGATTGTGTCAGTGTGAGACGTCACACACGATCCGTCGTGTATCGTCCCATTAAACTCCGACACCCCTCACAACAGGATTGGGTCAGTGTTGGATATCACACACCATCAATAGTGTACGGTCTGTAAACACAGACACCCCTCACTACAGGATTGGGTCAGTGTGGGACTTAACACACCTTCCATGGTGTACGGTCTGTAAACCCAGACTCCCCTCACTACAGGATTGGCCAGTGTGGGATATCACACACCTTCCGCAGTGTACGGTCTGTAAACACAGAAACCCCTCACTACAGGATTTGATCAGTGTGAGACGTCACACACTTTCCGTAGTGTATGGACCCTTTAAACTCCGACACCCCTCACAAATGGACTGGGTCAGTGTGGGACGTCACACACCTTCCAAAGTGTATAGTCCCAGTAAGCACTGACACCCCTCAGAACAGGACTGGGTCAGTGAGAGACATTACACACCTTCCACAGTGTACGGTCTGTAAACTCCGACACCGGTCACTACAGGACTGCGTCTGTGTGGGACGTCACACACCTTCTAAAGTGTATAGTCCCTGTAAACACTGACAACCCTCAGAACAGGAGTGTGTCAGTGTGAGACATTACACACCTTCCACAGTGTACAGTCTGTAAACACCGACACCCCTCACTAAAGGTTTGGGTCAGTGTGAGACGTCACACACGTTCCGTAATGTATCGTCCCTTTAAACTCCGACACCCCTCACAACAGGATTGGGTCAGTGTGGGACATCACACACCTTCCACAGTGTACGGTCTGTAAACCCAGACACCCCTCACTACAGAATTGGGTCAGTGTGGGATATCACACACGATCCACAGTGTACTGTCTGTAAACACAGACACCCCTCACTACAGGACTGGTTCAGTGTGAGACGTTACACACCTTCCACAGTGTACGCTCTGTAAACACCGACACCCCTCACTACACGATTGTGTCAGTGTGAGACGTCAAACACGATCCGTAGTGTATCGTCCCATTAAACTCCGACACCCCACACAACAGGATTGGGTCAGTGTTGCATATCACACACCATCAATAGTGTACGGTCTGTAAACACAGACACCCCTCAGAACAGGACTGGGTCAGTGTGAGACATTACACAACTTCCACAGTGTACAGTCTGTAAACACCGACACCCCTCACTAAAGGTTTGGGTCAGTGTGAGGCGTCACACACGTTCCGTAGTGTATCGTCCCTTTAAACTCCGACATCCCTCACAACAGGATTGGTTCCGTGTGGGATATCACACACCTTCCGCAGTGTACCGTCTGTAAACAAAGACACCCCTCACTACAGGATTGGGTCAGTGTGGGATATCACACACCATCCACAGTGTACAGTCTGTAAACACAGAAACCCCTCACAACAGGACTGGGTCAGTGTGAGACATTACACACCTTCCACTGTGTACGGTCTGTAAACACCAACACCCCTCACTACAGGATTGCGTCATTGTGAGACGTCACATGCGTTCCGTAGTGTATCGTCCCTTTAAACTCCGAAACCCCTCACAACAGGATTGGGTCAGTGTGGGATATCACACACATTCAACAGTGTACGGTCTGTAAACACAGACACCCCTCACTACAGGACTGCGACAGTGTGAGACGTCACACACCTTCCACAGTGTATAGTCCCTGTAATCACTGACACCCCTCACTACAGGATTGCGTCATTTTGAGACGTCACACACGTTCCGTAGTGTATCGTCCCATTAAACTCTGAAACCCCTCACAACAGGATTGGGTCAGTGTGGGATATCACACACCTTCCACAGTGAACGGTCTGTAAACAAAGACACCCCTCACTAGAGGATTGGGTCAGTGTGAGACATCACAGACGTTCCGTAGTGTATCGTCCCTTTAAACTCCGACACCCCTCACAACAGGATTGGTTCCGTGTGGGATATCACACACCTTCCGCAGTGTACCGTCTGTAAACAAAGACACCCCTCACTACAGGATTGGGTCAGTGTGGGATATCACACACCTTCCACAGTGTACGGTCTGTAAAACCAGACACCCCTCACTACAGGATTGGGTCAGTGTCAGACGTTGCACACGTTCGGTAGTGTATCGTCCGTTTAAAATCCGACACCCCTCACAACAGGATTGGGTCAGTGTGAGACATCACAGACGTTCCGTAGTGTATCGTCCCATTTAACTCCGACACCCCTCACAACAGGACTGGGTCAGTGTGGGACGTCACACACCTTCTAAAGTGTATAGTCCCTGTAAGCACTGACACCCCTCAGAACAGGACTGGGTCAGTGTGAGACATTACACACCTTCCACAGTGTACGGTCTATAAACTCCGACACCGGTCACTACAGTACTGCGTCTGTGTGGGACGTCCCACACCTTCTAAAGTGTATAGTCCCTGTAAACACTGACAACCCTCAGAACAGGACTGGGTCAGTGTGAGACATTACACACCTTCAAAAGTGTACAGTCTGTAAACCCCGACACCCCTCACTAAAGGTTTGGGTCAGTGTGAGACGTCACACACGTTCCGTAGTGTATCATCCCTTTAAACTCCGACACCCCTCACAACAGGATTGGTTCCGTGTGGGATATCACACACCTTCCGCAGTGTACCGTCTGTAAACAAAGACACCCCTCACTACAGGATTGGGTCAGTGTGGGATATCACACACCATACACAGTGTACAGTCTGTAAACACAGACACCCCTCACTACAGGACTGCGTCAGTGTGAGACGTCACACACCTTCCACAGTGTATAGTCCCTGTAATCACTGACACCACTCACTACAGGATTGCGTCATTTTGAGACGTCACACACTTTCCGTAGTGTATCGTCCCATTAAACTCTGAAACCCCTCACAACAGGATTGGGTCAGTGTGGGATATCACACACCTTCCACAGTGAACGGTCTGTAAGCACTGACAACGCTCACTACAGGGTTGGGTCAGTGTGAGACATCACACACGTTCCGTAGTGTATCGTCCCTTTAAACTCCGACACCACTCACAACAGGATTGGGTCAGTGTGGGATATGACACACCTTCCACTGTGTATGGTCTGTAAACACAGACACCCCTCACTACAGGATTGGGTCAGTGTGGGATATCACACACCTTCCGCAGTGTACAGTCTGTAAACACAGTCACCCCTCACTACAGGATTAGATCAGTGTGAGACGTCACACACTTTCAGTTGTGTATGGACCCTTTAAACTCCGACACCCCTCACAACAAGACTGGATCAGTGTGGGAAGTCACACACCTTCCAAAGTGTATAGTCCCTGTAAGCACTGACACCCCTCAGAACAGGATTGGGTCAGTGTGAGACATTACACACCTTCCACTGTGTACGGTCTGTAAACTCCGACAACGGTCACTACAAGACTGCGTCTGTGTGGGACGTCCCACACCTTCTAAAGTGTATAGTCCCTGTAAACACTGACACCCCTCTGAACAGGACTGGGTCAGTGTGAGACATTACACACCTTCCACAGTGTACAGTCTGTAAACACCGACACCCCTCACTAAAGGTTTAGGTCAGTGTGAGACGTCACACACGTTCCGTAGTGTATCGTCCCTTTAAACTCCGACACCCCTCCCAACAGGATTGGTTCAGTGTGGGATATCACATACCTTCCACAGTGTACGGTCTGTAAACAAAGACACCCCTCACTACAGGATTGGTTCAGTGTGGGATATCACACACCTTCCACAGTGTACGGTCTGTAAACCCAGACACCCCTCACTACAGGATTGGGTCAGTGTGGGATATCACACACCATCCACAGTGTACTGTCTGTAAACACAGACACCCCTCACTACAGGATTGGGTCAGTGTCAGACGTTGCACACGTTCGGTAGTGTATCGTCCGTTTAAACTCCGACACCCCTCACAACAGGATTGGGTCAGTGTGAGACATCACATACGTTCCGTAGTGTATCGTCCCTTTAAACTCCGACACCCCTCACAACAGGACTGGGTCATTGTGAGATGTCACACACGTTCCGTAGTGTATCGTCCCTTTAAACTCCGAAACCCCTCACAACGGGATTGGGTCAGTGTGGGATATCACACACCTTCAACAGTGTACGGTCTGTAAACACAGACACCCCTCACTACAGGATTGGGTCAGTGTGGGACGTCACACACCTTGCATAGTGTACGGTCTGTAAACACAGACTCCCCTCACTACAGGATTGGGTCAGTGTGGGATATCACACACCTTCCGCAGTGTACGGTCTGTAAACACAGTCACCCCTCACTACAGGATTAGATCAGTGTGAGACGTCACACACTTTCAGTAGTGTATGGACCCTTTAAACTCCGACACCCCTCACAACAAGACTGGATCAGTGTGGGAAGTCACACACCTTCCAAAGTGTATAGTCCCTGTAAGCACTGACACCCCTCAGAACAGGATTGGGTCAGTGTGAGACATTACACACCTTCCACAGTGTACGGTCTGTAAACTCCGACACCGGTCACTACAGGACTGCGTCTGTGTGGGACGTCCCACACCTTCTAAAGTGTATAGTCCCTGTAAACACTGACACCCCTCAGAACAGGACTGGGTCAGTGTGAGACATTACACACCTTCCACAGTGTACCGTCTGTAAACAAAGACACCCCTCACTACAGGATTGGGTCAGTGTGGGATATCACACACCATACACAGTGTACAGTCTGTAAACACAGACACCCAGCACTACAGGATTGGGTCAGTGTGAGACGTCACACACGTTCTGTAGTGTATCGTCCCTTTAAACTCCGACACCCCTCACAACAGGATTGGGTCAGTGTGGGATATCACACACCTTCCACAGTGCACAGTCTGTAAACACAGACTCCCCTCACTACAGGATTGGGTCAGTGTGGGATATCAGACACCATCCACAGTGTACAGTCTGTAAACACAGACACCCCTCACAACAGGACTGGGTCAGTGTGAGACATTACACACCTTCCACTGTGTACGGTCTGTAAACACCAACACCCCTCACTACAGGATTGCGTCATTGTGAGACGTCACACGCGTTCCGTAGTGTATCGTCCCTTTAAACTCCGAAACCCCTCACAACAGGATTGGGTCAGTGTGGGATATCACACACATTCAACAGTGTACGGTCTGTAAACACAGACACCCCTCACTACAGGACTGCGTCAGTGTGAGACGTCACACACCTTCCACAGTGTATAGTCCCTGTAATCACTGACACCACTCACTACACGATTGTGTCAGTGTGAGACGTCAAACACGATCCGTAGTGTATCGTCCCATTAAACTCAGACACCCCTCACAACAGGATTGGGTCAGTGTTGGATATCACACACCTTCCACAGTGCACAGTCTGTAAACACAGACTCCCCTCACTACAGGATTGGGTCAGTGTGGGATATCAGACACCATCCACAGTGTACAGTCTGTAAACACAGACACCCCTCACAACAGGACTGGGTCAGTGTGAGACATTACACACCTTCCACAGTGTACGGTCTGTAAACTCCGACACCGGTCACTACAGGACTGCGTCTGTGTGGGACGTCCCACACCTTCTAAAGTGTATAGTCCCTGTAAACACTGACACCCCTCTGAACAGGACTGTGTCAGTGTGAGACATTACACACCTTCCACAGTGTACAGTCTGTAAACACCGACACCCCTCACTAAAGGTTTAGGTCAGTGTGAGACGTCACACACGTTCCGTAGTGTATCGTCCCTTTAAACTCCGACACCCCTCCCAACAGGATTGGTTCAGTGTGGGATATCACATACCTTCCACAGTGTACGGTCTGTAAACAAAGACACCCCTCACTACAGGATTGGGTCAGTGTGGGATATCACACACCTTCCACAGTGTACGGTCTGTAAACCCAGACACCCCTCTCTACAGGATTGGGTCAGTGTGGGATATCACACACCATCCACAGTGTACTGTCTGTAAACACAGACACCCCTCACTGCAGGATTGGGTCAGTGTCAGACGTTGCACACGTTCGGTAGTGTATCGTCCGTTTAAACTCCGACACCCCTCACAACAGGATTGGGTCAGTGTGAGACATCACAGACGTTCCGTAGTGTATCGTCCCTTTAAAGTCCGACACCCCTCACAACAGGACTGGGTCATTGTGAGATGTCACACACGTTCCGTAGTGTATCGTCCCTTTAAACTCCGAAACCCCTCACAACGGGATTGGGTCAGTGTGGGATATCACACACCTTCAACAGTGTACGGTCTGTAAACACAGACACCGCTCACTATAGGATTGGGTCAGTGCGGGATATCACACACCTTCCGCAGTGTACGGTCTGTAAACACAGACACCCCTCACTACAGAATTGGGTCAGTGTGGGATATCACACACGATCCACAGTGTACTGTCTGTAAACACAGACACCCCTCACTACAGGACTGGGTCAGTGTGAGACGTTACACACCTTCCACAGTGTACGCTCTGTAAACACCGACACCCCTCACTACACGATTGTGTCAGTGTGAGACGTCAAACACGATCCGTAGTGTATCGTCCCATTAAACTCAGACACCCCTCACAACAGGATTCGGTCAGTGTTGGATATCACACACCATCAATAGTGTACGGTCTGTAAACACAGACACCCCTCACTACAGGATTGGGTCAGTGTGGGATATCACACACCTTCCGCAGTGTACGGTCTGTAAACACAGTCACCCCTCACTACAGGATTAGATCAGTGTGAGACATCACACACTTTCAGTAGTGTATGGACCCTTTAAACTCCGACACCCCTCACAACAAGACTGGATCAGTGTGGGAAGTCACACACCTTCCAAAGTGTATAGTCCCTGTAAGCACTGACACCCCTCAGAACAGGATTGGGTCAGTGTGAGACATTACACACCTTCCACAGTGTACGGTCTGTAAACTCCGACACCGGTCACTACAGGACTGCGTCTGTGTGGGACGTCCCACACCTTCTAAAGTGTATAGTCCCTGTAAACACTGACACCCCTCAGAACAGGACTGGGTCAGTGTGAGACATTACACACCTTCCACAGTGTACCGTCTGTAAACAAAGACACCCCTCACTACAGGATTGGGTCAGTGTGGGATATCACACACCATACACAGTGTACAGTCTGTAAACACAGACACCCATCACTACAGGATTGGGTCAGTGTGAGACGTCACACACGTTCTGTAGTGTATCGTCCCTTTAAACTCCGAAACCCCTCACAACAGGATTGGGTCAGTGTGGGATATCACACACCTTCCACAGTGCACAGTCTGTAAACACAGACTCCCCTCACTACAGGATTGGGTCAGTGTGGGACATTACACACCTTCCACTGTGTACGGTCTGTAAACACCAACACCCCTCACTACAGGATTGCGTCATTGTGAGACGTCACACGCGTTCCGTAGTGTATCGTCCCTTTAAACTCCGAAACCCCTCACAACAGGATTGGGTCAGTGTGGGATATCACACACATTCAACAGTGTACGGTCTGTAAACACAGACACCCCTCACTACAGGACTGCGTCAGTGTGAGACGTCACACACCTTCCACAGTGTATAGTCCCTGTAATCACTGACACCACTCACTACACGATTGTGTCAGTGTGAGACGTCAAACACGATCCGTAGTGTATCGTCCCATTAAACTCAGACACCCCTCACAACAGGATTGGGTCAGTGTTGGATATCACACACCTTCCGCAGTGTACGGTTTGTAAGCACTGACAACGCTCACTACAGGATTAGATCAGTGTGAGACGTCACACACTTTCAGTAGTGTATGGACCCTTTAAACTCCGACACCCCTCACAACAAGACTGGATCAGTGTGGGAAGTCACACAGCTTCCAAAGTGTATAGTCCCTGTAAGCACTGACACCCCTCAGAACAGGATTGGGTCAGTGTGAGACATTACACAACTTCCACAGAGTACGGTCTGTAAACTCCGACACCGGTCACTACAGGACTGCGTCTGTGTGGGACGTCCCACACCTTCTAAAGTGTATAGTCCCTGTAAACACTGACACCCCTCAGAACAGGACTGGGTCAGTGTGAGACATTACACACATTCCACAGTGCACAGTATGTAAACACAGACTCCTCTCACTACAGGATTGGGTCAGTGTGGGATATCAGACACCATCCACAGTGTACAGTCTGTAAACACAGACACCCCTCACAACAGGACTGGGTCAGTGTGAGACATTACACACCTTCCACTGTGTACGGTCTGTAAACACCAACACCCCTCACTACAGGATTGCGT
The DNA here is from genome assembly GCF_048418815.1 of Hemitrygon akajei. Lineage (NCBI taxonomy): Eukaryota > Metazoa > Chordata > Chondrichthyes > Myliobatiformes > Dasyatidae > Hemitrygon > Hemitrygon akajei. Next base: position 105,101,161 of record NC_133127.1, read on the forward strand.
CATTGTGAGACGTCACACGCGTTCCGTAGTGTATCGTCCCTTTAAACTCCGAAACCCCTCACAACACGATTGGGTCAGTGTGGGATATCACACACATTCAACAGTGTACGGTCTGTAAACACAGACACCCCTCACTACAGGACTGCGTCAGTGTGAGACGTCACACACCTTCCACAGTGTATAGTCCCTGTAATCACTGACACCACTCACTGCAGGATTGCGTCATTTTGAGACGTCACACACGTTCCGTAGTGTATCATCCCATTAAACTCTGAAACCCCTCACAACAGGATTGGGTCAGTGTGGGATATCACACACCTTCCACAGTGAACGGTCTGTAAGCACTGACAACGCTCACTACAGGGTTGGGTCAGTGTGAGACATCACACACGTTCCGTAGTGTATCGTCCCTTTAAACTCCGACACCACTCACAACAGGATTGGGTCAGTGTGGGATATGACACACCTTCCACAGTGTATGGTCTGTAAACACAGACACCCCTCACTACAGGATTGGGTCAGTGTGGGATATCACACACCATCCACAGTGTACTGTTTGTAAACACAGACACCCCTCACTACAGGATTGGGTCAGTGTGGGATATCACACACCATCCACAGTGTACTGTCTGTAAACTCCGACACCCCTCACAACAGGACTGGGTCAGTGTGGGACGTCACACACCTTCCACAGTGTACGGTCTGTAAACTCCGACACCGGTCACTACAGTACTGCGTCTGTGTGGGACGTCCCACACCTTCTAAAGTGTATAGTCCCTGTAAACACTGACAACCCTCAGAACAGGACTGGGTCAGTGTGAGACATTACACACCTTCAACAGTGTACAGTCTGTAAACACCGACTCCCCTCACTAAAGGTTTGGGTCAGTGTGAGACGTCTCACACGTTCCGCAGTGTATCGTCCCTTTAAACTCCGACACCCCTCAGAACAGGATTGGGTCAGTGTGGGATATCAGACACCTTCCACAGTGTACGGTCTGTAAACTCCGACACCCCTCAGAACAGGATTGGGTCAGTGTGGGATATCACACACCTTCCACAGTTCACGGTCTGAAAACACAGACACCCCTCACTACAGGATTGGCTCAGTGTGGGATATCACACACTATCCACAGTGTACTTTCTGTAAACACCGACACCCGTCACTACAGTATTAGATCAGTGTGAGACGTCACACACTTTCCGTAGTGTATAGTCCCTTTAAACTCCGACACCCCTCACTATAGGATTGGGTCAGTGCGGGATATCACACACCTTCCGCAGTGTACGGTCTGTAAACACAGACACCCCTCACTACAGAATTGGGTCAGTGTGGGATATCACACACGATCCACAGTGTACTGTCTGTAAACACAGACACCCCTCACTACAGGACTGGGTCAGTGTGAGACGTTACACACCTTTCACAGTGTACGCTCTGTAAACACAGACACCCCTCACTACACGATTGTGTCAGTGTGAGACGTCAAACACGATCCGTAGTGTATCGTCCCATTAAACTCAGACACCCCTCACAACAGGATTGGGTCAGTGTTGGATATCACACACCATCAATAGTGTACGGTCTGTAAACACAGACACCCCTCACTACAGGATTGGGTCAGTGTGGGACGTCACACACCTTCCATAGTGTACGGTCTGTAAACACAGACTCCCCTCACTACAGGATTGGGTCAGTGTGGGATATCACACACCTTCCGTAGTGTACGGTCTGTAAACACAGTCACCCCTCACTACAGGATTAGATCAGTGTGAGACGTCACATACTTTCAGTAGTGTATGGACCCTTTAAACTCCGACACCCCTCACAACAAGACTGGATCAGTGTGGGAAGTCACACACCTTCCAAAGTGTATAGTCCCTGTAAGCACTGACACCCCTCAGAACAGGATTGGGTCAGTGTGAGACATTACACACCTTCCACAGTGTACGGTCTGTAAACTCCGACACCGGTCACTACAGGACTGCGTCTGTGTGGGACGTCCCACACCTTCTAAAGTGTATAGTCCCTGTAAACACTGACACCCCTCTGAACAGGACTGGGTCAGTGTGAGACATTACACACCTTCCACAGTGTACAGTCTGTAAACACCGACACCCCTCACTAAAGGTTTGGGTCAGTGTGAGACGTCACACACGTTCCGTAGTGTATCGTCCCTTTAAACTCCGACACCCCTCCCAACAGGATTGGTTCAGTGTGGGATATCACATACCTTCCACAGTGTACGGTCTGTAAACAAAGACACCCCTCACTACAGGATTGGGTCAGTGTGGGATATCACACACCTTCCACAGTGTACGGTCTGTAAACCCAGACACCCCTCACTACAGGATTGGGTCAGTGTGGGATATCGCACACCATCCACAGTGTACTGTCTGTAAACACAGACACCCCTCACTACAGGATTGGGTCAGTGTGGGATATCACACACCATCCACAGTGTACTGTCTGTAAAGACAGACACCCCTCACAACAGGATTGGGTCAGTGTGAGACATCACAGACGTTCCGTAGTGTATCGTCCCTTTAAACTCCGACACCCCTCACAACAGGATTGGTTCCGTGTGGGATATCACACACCTTCCGCAGTGTACCGTCTGTAAACAAAGACACCCCTCACTACAGGATTGGTTCAGTGTGGGATATCACACAGCATCCACAGTGTACAGTCTGTAAACACAGACACCCATCACTACAGGATTGGGTCAGAGTGAGACGTCACACACGTTCTGTAGTGTATCGTCCCTTTAAACTCCGACACCCCTCACAACAGGATTGGGTCAGTGTGGGATATCACACACCTTCCACAGTGCACAGTCTGTAAACACAGACTCCCCTCACTACAGGATTGGGTCAGTGTGGGATATCAGACACCATCCACAGTGTACAGTCTGTAAACACAGACACCCCTCACAACAGGACTGGGCCCGTGTGAGACATTACACACCTTCCACTGTGTACGGTCTGTAAACACCAACACCCCTCACTACAGGATTGCGTCATTGTGAGACGTCACACGCGTTCCGTAGTGTATCGTCCTTTTAAACTCCGAAACCCCTCACAACAGGATCGGGTCAGTGTGGGATATGACATACCTTCCACAGTGTACGGTCTGTAAACACAGACACCCCTCACTACAGGATTGGGTCAGTGTGGGATATCACACACCATCCACAGTGTACTGTCTGTAAACACAGACACCCCTCACTACAGGACTGCGTCAGTGTGAGACGTCACACACCTTCCACAGTGTATAGTCCCTGTAATCACTGACACCACTCACTACACGATTGTGTCAGTGTGAGACGTCAAACACGATCCGTAGTGTATCGTCCCATTAAACTCAGACACCCCTCACAACAGGATTGGGTCAGTGTTGGATATCACACACCATCAATAGTGTACGGTCTGTAAGCACTGACAACGCTCACTACAGGGTTGGGTCAGTGTGGGACGTCACACACCTTCCGCAGTGTACGGTCTGTAAACACAGTCACCCCTCACTACAGGATTAGATCAGTGTGAGACGTCACACACTTTCAGTAGTGTATGGACCCTTTAAACTCCGACACCCCTCACAACAAGACAGGATCAGTGTGGGAAGTCACACACCTTCCAAAGTGTATAGTCCCTGTAAGCACTGACACCCCTCAGAACAGGATTGGGTCAGTGTGAGACATTACACAACTTCCACAGAGTACGGTCTGTAAACTCCGACACCGGTCACTACAGGACTGCGTCTGTGTGGGACGTCCCACACCTTCTAAAGTGTATAGTCCCTGTAAACACTGACACCCCTCAGAACAGGACTGGGTCAGTGTGAGACATTACACACATTCCACAGTGCACAGTCTGTAAACACAGACTCCCCTCACTACAGGATTGGGTCAGTGTGGGATATCAGACACCATCCACAGTGTACAGTCTGTAAACACAGACACCCCTCACAACAGGACTGGGTCAGTGTGAGACATTACACACCTTCCACTGTGTACGGTCTGTAAACACCAACACCCCTCACTACAGGATTGCGTCATTGTGAGACGTCACACGCGTTCCGTAGTGTATCGTCCCTTTAAACTCCGAAACCCCTCACAACAGGATTGGGTCAGTGTGGGATATCACACACATTCAACAGTGTACGGTCTGTAAACACAGACACCCCTCACTACAGGACTGCGTCAGTGTGAGACGTCACACACCTTCCACAGTGTATAGTCCCTGTAATCACTGACACCACTCACTGCAGGATTGCGTCATTTTGAGACGTCACACACGTTCCGTAGTGTATCATCCCATTAAACTCTGAAACCTCTCACAACAGGATTGGGTCAGTGTGGGATATCACACACCTTCCACAGTGAACGGTCTGTAAGCACTGACAACGCTCACTACAGGGTTGGGTCAGTGTGAGACATCACACACGTTCCGTAGTGTATCGTCCCTTTAAACTCCGACACCACTCACAACAGGATTGGGTCAGTGTGGGATATGACACACCTTCCACAGTGTATGGTCTGTAAACACAGACACCCCTCACTACAGGATTGGGTCAGTGTGGGATATCACACACCATCCACAGTGTACTGTCTGTAAACACAGACACCCCTCACTACAGGATTGGGTCAGTGTGGGATATCACACACCATCCACAGTGTACTGTCTGTAAACTCCGACACCCCTCACAACAGGACTGGGTCAGTGTGGGACGTCACACACCTTCCACAGTGTACGGTCTGTAAACTCCGACACCGGTCACTACAGTACTGCGTCTGTGTGGGACGTCCCACACCTTCTAAAGTGTATAGTCCCTGTAAACACTGACAACCCTCAGAACAGGACTGGGTCAGTGTGAGACATTACACACCTTCAACAGTGTACAGTCTGTAAACACCGACTCCCCTCACTAAAGGTTTGGGTCAGTGTGAGACGTCTCACACGTTCCGTAGTGTATCGTCCCTTTAAACTCCGACACCCCTCAGAACAGGATTGGGTCAGTGTGGGATATCAGACACCTTCCACAGTGTACGGTCTGTAAACTCCGACACCCCTCAGAACAGGATTGGGTCAGTGTGGGATATCACACACCTTCCACAGTTCACGGTCTGAAAACACAGACACCCCTCACTACAGGATTGGCTCAGTGTGGGATATCACACACTATCCACAGTGTACTTTCTGTAAACACCGACACCCGTCACTACAGTATTAGATCAGTGTGAGACCTCACACACTTTCCGTAGTGTATAGTCCCTTTAAACTCCGACACCCCTCACTATAGGATTGGGTCAGTGCGGGATATCACACACCTTCCGCAGTGTACGGTCTGTAAACACAGACACCCCTCACTACAGAATTGGGTCAGTGTGGGATATCACACACGATCCACAGTGTACTGTCTGTAAACACAGACACCCCTCACTACAGGACTGGGTCAGTGTGAGACGTTACACACCTTTCACAGTGTACGCTCTGTAAACACCGACACCCCTCACTACACGATTGTGTCAGTGTGAGACGTCAAACACGATCCGTAGTGTATCGTCCCATTAAACTCAGACACCCCTCACAACAGGATTGGGTCAGTGTTGGATATCACACACCATCAATAGTGTACGGTCTGTAAACACAGACACCCCTCACTACAGGATTGGGTCAGTGTGGGACGTCACACACCTTCCATAGTGTACGGTCTGTAAACACAGACTCCCCTCACTACAGGATTGGGTCAGTGTGGGATATCACACACCTTCCGTAGTGTACGGGCTGTAAACACATTCACCCCTCACTACAGGATTAGATCAGTGTGAGACGTCACACACTTTCAGTAGTGTATGGACCCTTTAAACTCCGACACCCCTCACAACAAGACTGGATCAGTGTGGGAAGTCACACACCTTCCAAAGTGTATAGTCCCTGTAAGCACTGACACCCCTCTGAACAGGACTGGGTCAGTGTGAGACATTACACACCTTCCACAGTGTACAGTCTGTAAACACCGACACCCCTCACTAAAGGTTTGGGTCAGTGTGAGACGTCACACACGTTCCGTAGTGTATCGTCCCTTTAAACTCCGACACCCCTCACTACAGGATTGGGTCACTGTGGGATATCACACACCTTCCACAGTGTACGGTCTGTAAACTCCGACACCGGTCACTACAGGACTGCGTCTGTGTGGGACGTCCCACACCTTCTAAAGTGTATAGTCCCTGTAAACACTGACACCCCTCTGAACAGGACTGGGTCAGTGTGAGACATTACACACCTTCCACAGTGTACAGTCTGTAAACACCGACACCCCTCACTAAAGGTTTGGGTCAGTGTGAGACGTCACACACGTTCCGTAGTGTATCGTCCCTTTAAACTCCGACACCCCTCCCAACAGGATTGGTTCAGTGTGGGATATCACATACCTTCCACAGTGTACGGTCTGTAAACAAAGACACCCCTCACTACAGGATTGGGTCAGTGTGGGATATCACACACCTTCCACAGTGTACGGTCTGTAAACCCAGACACCCCTCACTACAGGATTGGGTCAGTGTGGGATATCGCACACCATCCACAGTGTACTGTCTGTAAACACAGACACCCCTCACTACAGGATTGGGTCAGTGTGGGATATCACACACCATCCACAGTGTACTGTCTGTAAACACAGACACCCCTCACAACAGGATTGGGTCAGTGTGAGACATCACAGACGTTCCGTAGTGTATCGTCTCTTTAAACTCCGACACCCCTCACAACAGGATTGGTTCCGTGTGGGATATCACACACCTTCCGCAGTGTACCGTCTGTAAACAAAGACACCCCTCACTACAGGATTGGTTCAGTGTGGGATATCACACAGCATCCACAGTGTACAGTCTGTAAACACAGACACCCATCACTACAGGATTGGGTCAGTGTGAGACGTCACACACGTTCTGTAGTGTATTGTCCCTTTAAACTTCGACACCCCTCACAACAGGATTGGGTCAGTGTGGGATATCACACACCTTCCACAGTGCACAGTCTGTAAACACAGACTCCCCTCACTACAGGATTGGGTCAGTGTGGGATATCAGACACCATCCACAGTGTACAGTCTGTAAACACAGACACCCCTCACAACAGGACTGGGCCCGTGTGAGACATTACACACCTTCCACTGTGTACGGTCTGTAAACACCAACACCCCTCACTACAGGATTGCGTCATTGTGAGACGTCACACGCTTTCCGTAGTGTATCGTCCTTTTAAACTCCGAAACCCCTCACAACAGGATTGGGTCAGTGTGGGATATCACACACATTCAACAGTGTACGGTCTGTAAACACAGACACCCCTCACTACAGGACTGCGTCATTGTGAGACGTCACACACGTTCCGTAGTGTATCGTCCCATTAAACTCCGAAACCCCTCACAACAGGATTGGGTCAGTGTGGGATATCACACACCTTCCACAGTGAACGGTCTGTAAGCACTGACAACGCTCACTACAGGGTTGGGTCAGTGTGAGACATCACACACGTTCCGTTGTGTATCGTCCCTTTAAACTCCGACACAACTCACAACAGGATTGGGTCAGTGTGGGATATGACATACCTTCCACAGTGTACGGTCTGTAAACACAGACACCCCTCACTACAGGATTGGGTCAGTGTGGGATATCACACACCATCCACAGTGTACTGTCTGTAAACACAGACACCCCTCACTACAGGATTAGATCAGTGTGAGACGTCACACACTTTCCGTAGTGTATGGACCCTTGAAACTCCAACACCCCTCACAACAGGACTGGGTCAGTGTGGGACGTCACCCACCTTCTAAAGTGTATAGTCCCTGTAAGCACTGACACCCCTCAGAACAGGACTGGGTCAGTGTGAGACATTACACACCTTCCACAGTGTACGGTCTGTAAACTCCGACACCGGTCACTACAGTACTGCGTCTGTGTGGGACGTCCCACACCTTCTAAAGTGTATAGTCCCTGTAAACACAGACACCCCTCAGAACAGGACTGGGTCAGTGTGAGACATTACACACCTTCCACAGTGTACAGTCTGTAAACACCGACACCCCTCACTAAAGGTTTGGGTCAGTGTGAGACGTCACACACGTTCCGAAGTGTATCGTCCCTTTAAACTCCGACACCCCTCCCAACAGGATTGGTTCAGTGTGGGATATCACATACCTTCCACAGTGTACGGTCTGTAAACAAAGACACCCCTCACTACAGGATTGGTTCAGTGTGGGATATCACATACCTTCCACAGTGTACGGTCTGTAAACACAGACACCCCTCACTACAGGATTGGGTCAGTGTGGGATATCACACACCATCCACCGTGTACTGCCTGTAAACACAGACACCCCTCACTACAGGATTGGGTCAGTGTCAGACGTTGCACAAGTTCGGTAGTGTATCGTCCGTTTAAACTCCGACACTCCTCACAACAGGATTGGGTCAGTGTGAGACATCACAGACGTTCCGTAGTGTATCGTCCCTTTAAACTCCGACACCCCTCACAACAGTATTGGGTCAGTGTGGGATATCACACACCTTCCACAGTGCACAGTCTGTAAACACAGACTCCCCTCACTACAGGATTGGGTCAGTGTGGGATATCAGACACCATCCACAGTGTACAGTCTGTAAACACAGACACCCCTCACAACAGGACTGGGTCCGTGTGAGACATGACACACCTTCCACTGTGTACGGTCTGTAAACACCAACAGCCCTCACTACAGGATTGCATCATTGTGAGACATCACACGCGTTCCGTAGTGTATCGTCCCTTTAAACTCCGAAACCCCTCACAACAGGATTCGGTCAGTGTGGGATATCACACACATTCAACAGTGTACGGTCTGTAAACACAGACACCCCTCACTACAGGACGGCGTCAGTGTGAGACGTCACACACCTTCCACAGTGTATAGTCCCTGTAATCACTGACACCACTCACTACAGGATTGCGTCATTTTGAGACGTCACACACGTTCCGTAGTGTATCGTCCCATTAAACTCCGAAACCCCTCACAACAGGATTGGGTCAGTGTGGGATATCACACACCTTCCACAGTGCATAGTCTGTAAACACAGACTCCCCTCACTACAGGATTGGGTCAGTGTGGGATATCAGACACCATCCACAGTGTACAGTCTGTAAACACAGACACCGCTCACAACAGGACTGGGTCCGTGTGAGACATTACACACCTTCCACTGTGTACGGTCTGTAAACACCAACACCCCTCACTACAGGATTGTGTCATTGTGAGACGTCACACGCGTTACGTAGTGTATCGACCCTTTAAACTCCGAAACCCCTCACAACAGGATTCGCTCAGTGTGGGATATCACACACATTCAACAGTGTACGGTCTGTAAACACAGACACCCCTCACTACAGGACTGCGTCAGTGTGAGACGTCACACACCTTCCACAGTGTATAGTCCCTGTAATCACTGACACCACTCACTACAGGATTGCATCATTTTGAGACGTCACACACGTTCCGTAGTGTATCGTCCCATTAAACTCCGAAACCCCTCACAACAGGATTGGGTCAGTGTGGGATATCACACACCTTCCACAGTGAATGGTCTGTAAGCACTGACAACGCTCACTACAGGGTTGGGTCAGTGTGAGACATCACACACGTTCCGTAGTGTATCGTCCCTTTAAACTCCGACACAACTCACAACAGGATTGGGTCAGTGTGGGATATGACATACCTTCCACAGTGTACGGTCTGTAAACACAGCCACCCCTCACTACAGCATTGGGTCAGTGTGGGATATCACACACCATCCACAGTGTACTGTCTGTAAACACAGACACCCCTCACTACAGGATTAGATCAGTGTGAGACGTCACACACTTTCCGTAGTGTATGGACCCTTGAAACTCCAACACCCCTCACAACAGGACTGGGTCAGTGTGGGACGTCACACACCTTCTAAAGTGTATAGTCCCTGTAAACACTGACACCCCTCAGAACAGGACTGGGTCAGTGTGAGACATTACACACCTTCCACAGTGTACGGTCTGTAAACTCCGACACCGGTCACTACAGTACTGCGTCTGTGTGGGACGTCCCACACCTTCTAAAGTGTATAGTCCCTGTAAACACAGACACCCCTCAGAACAGGACTGGGTCAGTGTGAGACATTACACACCTTCCACAGTGTACGGTCTGTAAACCCAGACACCCCTCACTACAGGATTGGGTCAGTGTGGGATATCACACACCATCCACAGTGTACTGTCTGTAAACACAGACACCCCTCACTACAGGATTGGGTCAGTGTCAGACATTGCACAAGTTCGGTAGTGTATCGTCCGTTTAAACTCCGACACCCCTCACAACAGGACTGGGTCAGTGTGGGACATCACACACCTTCTAAAGTGTATAGTCCCTGTAAGCACTGACACCCCTCAGAACAGGACTGGGTCAGTGTGAGACATTACACACCTTCCACAGTGTACGGTCTATAAACTCCGACACCGGTCACTACAGTACTGCGTCTGTGTGGGACGTCCCACACCTTCTAAAGTGTATAGTCCCTGTAAACACTGACAACCCTCAGAACAGGACTGGGTCAGTGTGAGACATTACACACCTTCAAAAGTGTACAGTCTGTAAACACCGACACCCCTCACTAAAGGTTTGGGTCAGTGTGAGACGTCACACACGTTCCGTAGTGTATCATCCCTTTAAACTCCGACACCCCTCACAACAGGATTGGTTCCGTGTGGGATATCACACACCTTCCGCAGTGTACCGTCTGTAAACAAAGACACCCCTCACTACAGGATTGGGTCAGTGTGGGATATCACACACCATACACAGTGTACAGTCTGTAAACACAGACACCCATCACTACAGGATTGGGTCAGTGTGAGACGTCACACACGTTCTGTAGTGTATCGTCCCTTTAAACTCCGACACCCCTCACAACAGGATTGGGTCAGTGTGGGATATCACACACCTTCCACAGTGCACAGTCTGTAAACACAGACTCCCCTCACTACAGGATTGGGTCAGTGTGGGATATCAGACACCATCCACAGTGTACAGTCTGTAAACACAGACACCCCTCACAACAGGATTGGGTCAGTGTAAGACATTACACACCTTCCACTGTGTATGGTCTGTAAACACCAACACCCCTCACTACAGGACTGCGTCAGTGTGAGACGTCACACACCTTCCACAGTGTATAGTCCCTGTAATCACTGACACCCCTCACTACAGGATTGCGTCATTTTGAGACGTCACACACGTTCCGTAGTGTATCGTCCCATTAAACTCTGAAACCCCTCACAACAGGATTGGGTCAGTGTGGGATATCACACACCTTCCACAGTGAACGGTCTGTAAGCACTGACAACGCTCACTACTGGGTTGGGTCAGTGTGAGACATCACACACGTTCCGTAGTGTATCGTCCCTTTAAACTCCGACACCACTCACAACAGGATTGGGTCAGTGTGGGATATGACACACCTTCCACAGTGTATGGTCTGTAAACACAGACACCCCTCACTACAGGATTGGGTAAGTGTGGGATATCACACACCATCCACAGTGTACTGTCTGTAAACACAGACACCCCTCACTACAGGATTAGATCAGTGTGAGACGTCACACACTTTCCGTAGTGTATGGACCCTTTAAACTCCGACACCCCTCACAACAGAACTGGGTCAGTGTGGGACGTCACACACCTTCTAAAGTGTATAGTCCCTGTAAGCACTGACACCCCTCAGAACAGGACTGGGTCAGTGTGAGACATTACACACCTTCCACAGTGTACGGTCTGTAAACTCCGACACCGGTCACTACAGTACTGCGTCTGTGTGGGACGTCCCACACCTTCTAAAGTGTATAGTCCCTGTAAACACTGACAACCCTCAGAACAGGACTGGGTCAGTGTGAGACATTACACACCTTCAACAGTGTACAGTCTGTAAACACCGACACCCCTCACTAAAGGTTTGGGTCAGTGTGAGACGTCACACACGTTCCGTAGTGTATCGTCCCTTTAAACTCCGACACCCCTCAGAACAGGATTGGGTCAGTGTGGGATATCAGACACCTTCCACAGTGTACGGTCTGTAAACTCCGACACCCCTCAGAACAGGATTGGGTCAGTGTGGGATATCACACACCTTCCACAGTTCACGGTCTGTAAACACAGACACCCCTCACTACAGGATTGGCTCAGTGTGGGATATCACACACTATCCACAGTGTACTTTCTGTAAACACCGACACCCGTCACTACAGTATTAGATCAGTGTGAGACGTCACACACTTTCCGTAGTGTATAGTCCCTTTAAACTCCGACACCCCTCACAACAGGACTGGGTCATTGTGAGATGTCACACACGTTCCGTAGTGTATCGTCCCTTTAAACTCCGAAACCCCTCACAACGGGATTGGGTCAGTGTGGGATATCACACACCTTCAACAGTGTACGGTCTGTAAACACAGACACCCCTCACTATAGGATTGGGTCAGTGCGGGATATCACACACCTTCCGCAGTGTACGGTCTGTAAACACAGACACCCCTCACTACAGAATTGGGTCAGTGTGGGATATCACACACGATCCACAGTGTACTGTCTGTAAACACAGACACCCCTCACTACAGGACTGGGTCAGTGTGAGACGTTACAGACCTTCCACAGTGTACGCTCTGTAAACACCGACACCCCTCACTACACGATTGTGTCAGTGTGAGACGTCAAACACGATCCGTAGTGTATCGTCCCATTAAACTCAGACACCCCACACAACAGGATTGGGTCAGTGTTGGATATCACACACCATCAATAGTGTACGGTCTGTAAACACAGACACCCCTCACTACAGGATTGGGTCAGTGTGGGACGTCACACACCTTCCATAGTGTACGGTCTGTAAACACAGACTCCCCTCACTACAGGATTGGGTCAGTGTGGGATATCACACACCTTCCGCAGTGTACGGTCTGTAAACACAGTCACCCCTCACTACAGGATTAGATCAGTGTGAGACGTCACACACTTTCAGTAGTGTATGGACCCTTTAAACTCCGACACCCCTCACAACAAGACTGGATCAGTGTGGGAAGTCACACACCTTCCAAAGTGTATAGTCCCTGTAAGCACTGACACCCCTCAGAACAGGATTGGGTCAGTGTGAGACATTACACACCTTCCACAGTGTACGGTCTGTAAACTCCGACACCGGTCACTACAGGACTGCGTCTGTGTGGGACGTCCCACACCTTCTAAAGTGTATAGTCCCTGTAAACACCGACACCCCACACTAAAGGTTTGGGTCAGTGTGAGACGTCACACACGTTCCGTAGTGTATCGTCCCTTTAAACTCCGACACCCCTCCCAACAGGATTGGTTCAGTGTGGGATATCACATACCTTCCACAGTGTACGGTCTGTAAACAAAGACACCCCTCACTACAGGATTGGGTCAGTGTGGGATATCACACACCTTCCACAGTGTACGGTCTGTAAACCCAGACACCCCTCACTACAGGATTGGGTCAGTGTGGGATATCACACACCATCCACAGTGTACTGTCTGTAAACACAGACACCCCTCACTACAGGATTGGGTCAGTGTCAAACGTTGCACACGTTCGGTAGTGTATCGTCCGTTTAAACTCCGACACTCCTCACAACAGGATTGGGTCAGTGTGAGACATCACAGACGTTCCGTAGTGTATCGTCCCTTTAAACTCCGATACCCCTCACAACAGGATTGGTTCCGTGTGGGATATCACACACCTTCCACAGTGCACTGTCTGTAAACACAGACTCCCCTCACTACAGGATTGGGTCAGTGTGGGATATCAGACACCATCCACAGTGTACAGTCTGTAAACACAGACACCCCTCACAACAGGACTGGGTCAGTGTGAGACATTACACACCTTCCACTGTGTACGGTCTGTAAACACCAACACCCCTCACTTCAGGATTGCGTCATTGTGAGACGTCAGACGCGTTCCGTAGTGTATCGTCCCTTTAAACTCCGAAACCCCTCACAACAGGATTGGGTCAGTGTGGGATATCACACACATTCAACAGTGTACGGTCTGTAAACACAGACACCCCTCACTACAGGACTGCGTCAGTGTGAGACGTCACACACCTTCCACAGTGTATAGTCCCTGTAATCACTGACACCCCTCACTACAGGATTGCGTCATTCTGAGACGTCACACACGTTCCGTAGTGTATCGTCCCTTTAAACTCCGACACCACTCACAACAGGATTGGGTCAGTGTGGGATATCGCACACCATCCACAGTGTACGGTCTGTAAACACAGACACCCCTCACAACAGGACTGGGTCCGTGTGAGACATTACACACCTTCCACTGTGTACGGTCTGAAAACACCAACACCCCTCACTACAGGATTGCGTCATTGTGAGACATCACACGCGTTCCGTAGTGTATCGTCCCTTTAAACTCCGAAACCCCTCACAACAGGATTCGGTCAGTGTGGGATATCACACACATTCAACAGTGTATGGTCTGTAAACACAGACACCCCTCACTACAGGACGGCGTCAGTGTGAGACGTCACACACCTTCCACAGTGTATAGTCCCTGTAATCACTGACACCACTCACTACAGGATTGCGTCATTTTGAGACGTCACACACGTTCCGTAGTGTATCGTCCCATTAAACTCCGAAACCCCTCACAACAGGATTGGGTCAGTGTGGGATATCACACACCTTCCACAGTGCACAGTCTGTAAACACAGACTCCCCTCACTACAGGATTGGGTCAGTGTGGGATATCAGACACCATCCACAGTGTACAGTCTGTAAACACAGACACCCCTCACAACAGGACTGGGTCCGTGTGAGACATTACACACCTTCCACTGTGTACGGTCTGTAAACACCAACACCCCTCACTACAGGATTGTGTCATTGTAAGACGTCACACGCGTTCCGTAGTGTATCGTCCCTTTAAACTCCGAAACCCCTCACAACAGGATTCGGTCAGTGTGGGATATCACACACATTCAACAGTGTACGGTCTGTAAACACAGACACCCCTCACTACAGGACTGCGTCAGTGTGAGACGTCACACACCTTCCACAGTGTATAGTCCCTGTAATCACTGACACCACTCACTACAGGATTGCGTCATTTTGAGACGTCACACACGTTCCGTAGTGTATCGTCCCATTAAACTCCGAAACCCCTCACAACAGGATTGGGTCAGTGTGGGATATCACACACCTTCCACAGTGAACGGTCTGTAAGCACTGACAACGCTCACTACAGGGTTGGGTCAGTGTGAGACATCACACACGTTCCGTAGTGTATCGTCCCTTTAAACTCCGACACAACTCACAACAGGATTGGGTCAGTGTGGGATATGACATACCTTCCACAGTGTACGGTCTGTAAACACAGCCACCCCTCACTACAGCATTGGGTCAGTGTGGGATATCACACACCATCCACAGTGTACTGTCTGTAAACACAGACACCCCTCACTACAGGATTAGATCAGTGTGAGACGTCACACACTTTCCGTAGTGTATGGACCCTTGAAACTCCAACACCCCTCACAACAGGACTGGGTCAGTGTGGGACGTCACACACCTTCTAAAGTGTATAGTCCCTGTAAACACTGACACCCCTCAGAACAGGACTGGGTCAGTGTGAGACATTACACACCTTCCACAGTGTACGGTCTGTAAACTCCGACACCGGTCACTACAGTACTGCGTCTGTGTGGGACGTCCCACACCTTCTAAAGTGTATAGTCCCTGTAAACACAGACACCCCTCAGAACAGGACTGGGTCAGTGTGAGACATTACACACCTTCCACAGTGTACAGTCTGTAAACACCGACACCCCTCACTAAAGGTTTGGGTCAGTGTGAGACGTCACACACGTTCCGAAGTGTATCGTCCCTTTAAACTCCGACACCCCTCCAAACAGGATTGGTTCAGTGTGGGATATCACATACCTTCCACAGTGTACGGTCTGTAAACAAAGACACCCCTCACTACAGGATTGGGTCAGTGTGGGATATCACACACCTTCCACAGTGTACGGTCTGTAAACCCAGACACCCCTCACTACAGGATTGGGTCAGTGTGGGATATCACACACCATCCACAGTGTACTGTCTGTAAACACAGACACCCCTCACTACAGGATTGTTCAGTGTCAGACGTTGCACAAGTTCGGTAGTGTATCGTCCGTTTAAACTCCGACACTACTCACAACAGGATTGGGTCAGTGTGAGACATCACAGACGTTCCGTAGTGTATCGTCCCTTTAAACTCCGACACCCCTCACAACAGGACTGGGTCAGT
Organism: Hemitrygon akajei; assembly: GCF_048418815.1. Classification (NCBI taxonomy): domain Eukaryota; kingdom Metazoa; phylum Chordata; class Chondrichthyes; order Myliobatiformes; family Dasyatidae; genus Hemitrygon; species Hemitrygon akajei. The sequence goes on from NC_133127.1 coordinate 105,117,552, forward strand.
GTGGGACGTCACACACCTTCTAAAGTGTATAGTCCCTGTAAGCACTGACACCCCTCAGAACAGGACTGGGTCAGTGTGAGACATTACACACCTTCCACAGTGTACGGTCTATAAACTCCGACACCGGTCACTACAGTACTGCGTCTGTGTGGGACGTCCCACACCTTCTAAAGTGTATAGTCCCTGTAAACACTGACAACCCTCAGAACAGGACTGGGTCAGTGTGAGACATTACACACCTTCAAAAGTGTACAGTCTGTAAACACAGACTCCCCTCACTACAGGATTGGGTCAGTGTGGGATATCAGACACCATCCACAGTGTACAGGCTGTAAACACAGACACCCCTCACAACAGGATTGGGTCAGTGTAAGACATTACACACCTTCCACTGTGTACGGTCTGTAAACACCAACACCCCTCACTACAGGATTGCGTCATTGTGAGACGTCACACGCGTTCCGTAGTGTATCGTCCCTTTAAACTCCGAAACCCCTCACAACAGGATTGGGTCAGTGTGGGATATCACACACATTCAACAGTGTACGGTCTGTAAACACAGACACCCCTCACTACAGGACTGCGTCAGTGTGAGACGTCACACACCTTCCACAGTGTATAGTCCCTGCAATCACTGACACCCCTCACTACAGGATTGCGTCATTTTGAGACGTCACACACGTTCCGTAGTGTATCGTCCCATTAAACTCTGAAACCCCTCACAACAGGATTGGGTCAGTGTGGGATATCACACACCTTCCACAGTGAACGGTTTCTAAGCACTGACAACGCTCACTACAGGGTTGGGTCAGTGTGAGACATCACACACTTTCCGTAGTGTATCGTCCCTTTAAACTCCGACACCACTCACAACAGGATTGGGTCAGTGTGGGATATGACACACCTTCCACAGTGTATGGTCTGTAAACACAGACACCCCTCACTACAGGATTGGGTCAGTGTGGGATATCACACACCATCCACAGTGTACTGTCTGTAAACACAGACACCCCTCACTACAGGATTAGATCAGTGTGAGACGTCACACACTTTCCGTAGTGTATGGACCCTTTAAACTCCGACACCCCTGACAACAGGACTGGGTCAGTGTGGGACGTTACACACCTTCTAAAGTGTATAGTCCCTGTAAGCACTGACACCCCTCAGAACAGGACTGGGTCAGTGTGAGACATTACGCACCTTCCACAGTGTACGGTCTGTAAACTCCGACACCGGTCACTACAGTACTGCGTCTGTGTGGGACGTCCCACACCTTCTAAAGTGTATAGTCCCTGAAAACACTGACAACCCTCAGAACAGGACTGGGTCAGTGTGAGACATTACACACCTTCAACAGTGTACAGTCTGTAAACACCGACACCCCTCACTAAAGGTTTGGGTCAGTGTGAGACGTCACGCACGTTCCGTAGTGTATCGTCTCTTTAAACTCCGACACCCCTCACAACAGGATTGGGTCAGTGTGGGATATCAGACACCTTCCACAGTGCACGGTCTGTAAACTCCGACACCCCTCAGAACAGGATTGGGTCAGTGTGGGATATCACACACCTTCCACAGTTCACGGTCTGTAAACACAGACACCCCTCACTACAGGATTGGCTCAGTGTGGGATATCACACACTATCCACAGTGTACTTTCTGTAAACACCGACACCCGTCACTACAGTATTAGATCAGTGTGAGACGTCACACACTTTCCGTAGTGTATAGTCCCTTTAAACTCCGACACCCCTCACAACAGGACTGGGTCATTGTGAGATGTCACACACGTTCCGTAGTGTATCGTCCCTTTAAACTCCGAAACCCCTCACAACGGGATTGGGTCAGTGTGGGATATCACACACCTTCAACAGTGTACGGTCTGTAAACACAGACACCCCTCACTATAGGATTGGGTCAGTGCGGGATATCACACACCTTCCGCAGTGTACGGTCTGTAAACACAGACACCCATCACTACAGGACTGGGTCAGTGTGAGACGTTACACACCTTCCACAGTGTACGCTCTGTAAACACCGACACCGCTCACTACACGATTGTGTCAGTGTGAGACGTCAAACACGATCCGTAGTGTATCGTCCCATTAAACTCAGACACCCCTCACAACAGGATTGGGTCAGTGTTGGATATCACACACCATCAATAGTGTACGGTCTGTAAACACAGACACCCCTCACTACAGGATTGGGTCAGTGTGGGACGTCACACACCTTCCATAGTGTACGGTCTGTAAACACAGACTCCCCTCACTACAGGATTGGGTCAGTGTGGGATATCACACACCTTCCGCAGTGTACGGTCTGTAAACACAGTCACCCCTCACTACAGGATTAGATCAGTGTGAGACGTCACACACTTTCAGTAGTGTATGGACCCTTTAAACTCCGACACCCCTCACAACAAGACTGGATCAGTGTGGGAAGTCACACACCTTCCAAAGTGTATAGTCCCTGTAAGCACTGACACCCCTCAGAACAGGATTGGGTCAGTGTGAGACATTACACACCTTCCACAGTGTACGGTCTGTAAACTCCGACACCGGTCACTACAGGACTGCGTCTGTGTGGGACGTCCCACAACTTCTAAAGTGTATAGTCCCTGTAAACACTGACACCCCTCTGAACAGGACTGGGTCAGTGTGAGACATTACACACCTTCCACAGTGTACAGTCTGTAAACACCGACACCCCTCACTAAAGGTTTGGGTCAGTGTGAGACGTCACACACGTTCCGTAGTGTATCGTCCCTTTAAACTCCGACACCCCTCCCAACAGGATTGGTTCAGTGTGGGATATCACATACCTTCCACAGTGTACGGTCTGTAAACAAAGACACCCCTCACTACAGGATTGGGTCAGTGTGGGATATCACACACCTTCCACAGTGTACGGTCTGTAAACCCAGACACCCCTCACTACAGGATTGGGTCAGTGTGGGATATCACACACCATCCACAGTGTACTGTCTGTAAACACAGACACCCCTTACTACAGGATTGGGTCAGTGTCAGACGTTGCACACGTTCGGTAGTGTATCGTCCGTTTAAACTCCGACACTCCTCACAACAGGATTGGGTCAGTGTGAGACATCACAGACGTTCCGTAGTGTATCGTCCCTTTAAACTCCGACACCCCTCACAACAGGATTGGTTCCGTGTGGGATATCACACACCTTCCACAGTGCACTGTCTGTAAACACAGACTCCCCTCACTACAGGATTGGGTCAGTGTGGGATATCAGACACCATCCACAGTGTACAGTCTGTAAACACAGACACCCCTCACAACAGGACTGGGTCAGTGTGAGACATTACACACCTTCCACTGTGTACGGTCTGTAAACACCAACACCCCTCACTACAGGATTGCGTCATTGTGAGACGTCACACGCGTTCCGTAGTGTATCGTCCCTTTAAACTCCGAAAACCCTCACAACAGGATTGGGTCAGTGTGGGATATCACACACATTCAACAGTGTACGGTCTGTAAACACAGACACCCCTCACTACAGGACTGCGTCAGTGTGAGACGTCACACACCTTCCACAGTGTATAGTCCCTGTAATCACTGACACCCCTCACTACAGGATTGCGTCATTCTGAGACGTCACACACGTTCCGTAGTGTATCGTCCCATTAAACTCCGAAACCCCTCACAACAGGATTGGGTCAGTGTGGGATATCACACACCTTCCACAGTGAACGGTCTGTAAGCACTGACAACGCTCACTACAGGGTTGGGTCAGTGTGAGACATCACACACGTTCCGTAGTGTATCGTCCCTTTAAACTCCGACACCACTCACAACAGGATTGGGTCAGTGTGGGATATCGCACACCATCCACAGTGTACGGTCTGTAAACACAGCCACCCCTCACTACAGGATTGGGTCAGTGTGGGATATCACACACCATCCACAGTGTACTGTCTGTAAACACAGACACCCCTCACTACAGAATTAGATCAGTGTGAGACGTCACACACTTTCCGTAGTGTATGGACCCTTTAAACTCCGACACCCCTCACAACAGGACTGGGTCAGTGTGGGACGTCACACACCTTCCACAGTGTACGGTCTGTAAACTCCGACACCGGTCACTACAGGACTGCGTCAGTGTGGGACGTCACACACCTTCCAAAGTGTATAGTCCCTGTAAACAAAAACACCCCTCACTACAGGATTGGGTCAGTGTGGGATATCACACACCATCCACAGTGTACAGTCTGTAAACACAGACACCCCTCACAACAGGACTGGGTCAGTGTGAGACATTACACACCTTCCACTGTGTACGGTCTGTAAACACCAACACCCCTCACTACAGGATTGCGTCATTGTGAGACGTCACACGCGTTCCGTAGTGTATCGTCCCTTTAAACTCCGAAACCCCTCACAACAGGATTGGGTCAGTGTGGGATATCACACACTTTCAACAGTGTACGGTCTGTAAACACAGACACCCCTCACTACAGGACTGCGTCAGTGTGAGACGTCACACACCTTCCACAGTGTATAGTCCCTGTAATCACTGACAACGCTCACTACAGGGTTGGGTCAGTGTGAGACATCACACACGTTCCGTAGTGTATCGTCCCTTTAAACTCCGACACCACTCACAACAGGATTGGGTCAGTGTGGGATATGACACACCTTCCACAGTGTATGGTCTGTAAACACAGACACCCCTCACTACAGGATTGGGTCAGTGTGGGATATCACACACCATCCACAGTGTACTGTCTGTAAACACAGACACCCCTCACTACAGGATTAGATCAGTGTGAGACGTCACACACTTTCCGTAGTGTATGGACCCTTTAAACTCCGACACCCCTCACAACAGGACTGGGTCAGTGTGGGACGTCACACACCTTCTAAAGTGTATAGTCCCTGTAAGCACTGACACCCCTCAGAACAGGACTGGGTCAGTGTGAGACATTACGCACCTTCCACAGTGTACGGTCTGTAAACTCCGACACCGGTCACTACAGTACTGCGTCTGTGTGGGACGTCCCACACCTTCTAAAGTGTATAGTCCCTGAAAACACTGACAACCCTCAGAACAGGACTGGGTCAGTGTGAGACATTACACACCTTCAACAGTGTACAGTCTGTAAACACCGACACCCCTCACTAAAGGTTTGGGTCAGTGTGAGACGTCACGCACGTTCCGTAGTGTATCGTCCCTTTAAACTCCGACACCCCTCACAACAGGATTGGGTCAGTGTGGGATATCAGACACCTTCCACAGTGCACGGTCTGTAAACTCCGACACCCCTCAGAACAAGATTGGGTCAGTGTGGGATATCACACACCTTCCACAGTTCACGGTCTGTAAACACAGACACCCCTCACTACAGGATTGGCTCAGTGTGGGATATCACACACTATCCACAGTGTACTTTCTGTAAACACCGACACCCGTCACTACAGTATTAGATCAGTGTGAGACGTCACACACTTTCCGTAGTGTATAGTCCCTTTAAACTCCGACACCCCTCACAACAGGACTGGGTCATTGTGAGATGTCACACACGTTCCGTAGTGTATCGTCCCTTTAAACTCCGAAACCCCTCACAACGGGATTGGGTCAGTGTGGGATATCACACACCTTCAACAGTGTACGGTCTGTAAACACAGACACCCCTCACTATAGGATTGGGTCAGTGCGGGATATCACACACCTTCCGCAGTGTACGGTCTGTAAACACAGACACCCATCACTACAGGACTGGGTCAGTGTGAGACGTTACACACCTTCCACAGTGTACGCTCTGTAAACACCGACACCGCTCACTACACGATTGTGTCAGTGTGAGACGTCAAACACGATCCGTAGTGTATCGTCCCATTAAACTCAGACACCCCTCACAACAGGATTGGGTCAGTGTTGGATATCACACACCATCAATAGTGTACGGTCTGTAAACACAGACACCCCTCACTACAGGATTGGGTCAGTGTGGGACGTCACACACCTTCCATAGTGTACGGTCTGTAAACACAGACTCCCCTCACTACAGGATTGGGTCAGTGTGGGATATCACACACCTTCCGCAGTGTACGGTCTGTAAACACAGTCACCCCTCACTACAGGATTAGATCAGTGTGAGACGTCACACACTTTCAGTAGTGTATGGACCCTTTAAACTCCGACACCCCTCACAACAAGACTGGATCAGTGTGGGAAGTCACACACCTTCCAAAGTGTATAGTCCCTGTAAGCACTGACACCCCTCAGAACAGGATTGGGTCAGTGTGAGACATTACACACCTTCCACAGTGTACGGTCTGTAAACTCCGACACCGGTCACTACAGGACTGCGTCTGTGTGGGACGTCCCACAACTTCTAAAGTGTATAGTCCCTGTAAACACTGACACCCCTCTGAACAGGACTGGGTCAGTGTGAGACATTACACACCTTCCACAGTGTACACTCTGTAAACACCGACACCCCTCACTAAAGGTTTGGGTCAGTGTGAGACGTCACACACGTTCCGTAGTGTATCGTCCCTTTAAACTCCGACACCCCTCCCAACAGGATTGGTTCAGTGTGGGATATCACAGACCTTCCACAGTGTACGGTCTGTAAACAAAGACACCCCTCACTACAGGATTGGGTCAGTGTGGGATATCACACACCTTCCACAGTGTACGGTCTGTAAACCCAGACACCCCTCACTACAGGATTGGGTCAGTGTGGGATATCACACACCATCCACAGTGTACTGTCTGTAAACACAGACACCCCTTACTACAGGATTGGGTCAGTGTCAGACGTTGCACACGTTCGGTAGTGTATCGTCCGTTTAAACTCCGACACTCCTCACAACAGGATTGGGTCAGTGTGAGACATCACAGACGTTCCGTAGTGTATCGTCCCTTTAAACTCCGACACCCCTCACAACAGGATTGGTTCCGTGTGGGATATCACACACCTTCCACAGTGCACTGTCTGTAAACACAGACTCCCCTCACTACAGGATTGGGTCAGTGTGGGATATCAGACACCATCCACAGTGTACAGTCTGTAAACACAGACACCCCTCACAACAGGACTGGGTCAGTGTGAGACATTACACACCTTCCACTGTGTACGGTCTGTAAACACCAACACCCCTCACTACAGGATTGCGTCATTGTGAGACGTCACACGCGTTCCGTAGTGTATCGTCCCTTTAAACTCCGAAAACCCTCACAACAGGATTGGGTCAGTGTGGGATATCACACACATTCAACAGTGTACGGTCTGTAAACACAGACACCCCTCACTACAGGACTGCGTCAGTGTGAGACGTCACACACCTTCCACAGTGTATAGTCCCTGTAATCACTGACACCCCTCACTACAGGATTGGGTCAGTGTGGGATATCACACACCTTCCGCAGTGTACGGTCTGTAAACACAGACACCCATCACTACAGGACTGGGTCAGTGTGAGACGTTACACACCTTCCACAGTGTACGCTCTGTAAACACCGACACCGCTCACTACACGATTGTGTCAGTGTGAGACGTCAAACACGATCCGTAGTGTATCGTCCCATTAAACTCAGACACCCCTCACAACAGGATTGGGTCAGTGTTGGATATCACACACCATCAATAGTGTACGGTCTGTAAACACAGACACCCCTCACTACAGGATTGGGTCAGTGTGGGACGTCACACACCTTCCATAGTGTACGGTCTGTAAACACAGACTCCCCTCACTACAGGATTGGGTCAGTGTGGGATATCACACACCTTCCGCAGTGTACGGTCTGTAAACACAGTCACCCCTCACTACAGGATTAGATCAGTGTGAGACGTCACACACTTTCAGTAGTGTATGGACCCTTTAAACTCCGACACCCCTCACAACAAGACTGGATCAGTGTGGGAAGTCACACACCTTCCAAAGTGTATAGTCCCTGTAAGCACTGACACCCCTCAGAACAGGATTGGGTCAGTGTGAGACATTACACACCTTCCACAGTGTACGGTCTGTAAACTCCGACACCGGTCACTACAGGACTGCGTCTGTGGGGGACGTCCCACAACTTCTAAAGTGTATAGTCCCTGTAAACACTGACACCCCTCTGAACAGGACTGGGTCAGTGTGAGACATTACACACCTTCCACAGTGTACACTCTGTAAACACCGACACCCCTCACTAAAGGTTTGGGTCAGTGTGAGACGTCACACACGTTCCGTAGTGTATCGTCCCTTTAAACTCCGACACCCCTCCCAACAGGATTGGTTCAGTGTGGGATATCACATACCTTCCACAGTGTACGGTCTGTAAACAAAGACACCCCTCACTACAGGATTGGGTCAGTGTGGGATATCACACACCTTCCACAGTGTACGGTCTGTAAACCCAGACACCCCTCACTACAGGATTGGGTCAGTGTGGGATATCACACACCATCCACAGTGTACTGTCTGTAAACACAGACACCCCTTACTACAGGATTGGGTCAGTGTCAGACGTTGCACACGTTCGGTAGTGTATCGTCCGTTTAAACTCCGACACTCCTCACAACAGGATTGGGTCAGTGTGAGACATCACAGACGTTCCGTAGTGTATCGTCCCTTTAAACTCCGACACCCCTCACAACAGGATTGGTTCCGTGTGGGATATCACACACCTTCCACAGTGCACTGTCTGTAAACACAGACTCCCCTCACTACAGGATTGGGTCAGTGTGGGATATCAGACACCATCCACAGTGTACAGTCTGTAAACACAGACACCCCTCACAACAGGACTGGGTCAGTGTGAGACATTACACACCTTCCACTGTGTACGGTCTGTAAACACCAACACCCCTCACTACAGGATTGCGTCATTGTGAGACGTCACACGCGTTCCGTAGTGTATCGTCCCTTTAAACTCCGAAAACCCTCACAACAGGATTGGGTCAGTGTGGGATATCACACACATTCAACAGTGTACGGTCTGTAAACACAGACACCCCTCACTACAGGACTGCGTCAGTGTGAGACGTCACACACCTTCCACAGTGTATAGTCCCTGTAATCACTGACACCCCTCACTACAGGATTGCGTCATTCTGAGACGTCACACACGTTCCGTAGTGTATCGTCCCATTAAACTCCGAAACCCCTCACAACAGGATTGGGTCAGTGTGGGATATCACACACCTTCCACAGTGAACGGTCTGTAAGCACTGACAACGCTCACTACAGGGTTGGGTCAGTGTGAGACATCACACACGTTCCGTAGTGTATCGTCCCTTTAAACTCCGACACCACTCACAACAGGATTGGGTCAGTGTGGGATATCGCACACCATCCACAGTGTACGGTCTGTAAACACAGCCACCCCTCACTACAGGATTGGGTCAGTGTGGGATATCACACACCATCCACAGTGTACTGTCTGTAAACACAGACACCCCTCACTACAGGATTAGATCAGTGTGAGACGTCACACACTTTCCGTAGTGTATGGACCCTTTAAACTCCGACACCCCTCACAACAGGACTGGGTCAGTGTGGGACGTCACACACCTTCCACAGTGTACGGTCTGTAAACTCCGACACCGGTCACTACAGGACTGCGTCAGTGTGGGACGTCACACACCTTCCAAAGTGTATAGTCCCTGTAAACAAAAACACCCCTCACTACAGGATTGGGTCAGTGTGGGATATCACACACCATCCACAGTGTACAGTCTGTATACACAGACACCCCTCACAACAGGACTGGGTCAGTGTGAGACATTACACACCTTCCACTGTGTACGGTCTGTAAACACCAACACCCCTCACTACAGGATTGCGTCATTGTGAGACGTCACACGCGTTCCGTAGTGTATCGTCCCTTTAAACTCCGAAACCCCTCACAACAGGATTGGGTCAGTGTGGGATATCACACACTTTCAACAGTGTACGGTCTGTAAACACAGACACCCCTCACTACAGGACTGCGTCAGTGTGAGACGTCACACACCTTCCACAGTGTATAGTCCCTGTAATCACTGACAACGCTCACTAAAGGTTTGAGTCAGTGTGAGACATCACACACGTTCCGTAGTGTATCGTCCCTTTAAACTCCGACACCACTCACAGCAGGATTGGGTCAGTGTGGGATATGACACACCTTCCACAGTGTATGGTCTGTAAACACAGACACCCCTCACTACAGGATTGGGTCAGTGTGGGATATGACACACCTTCCACAGTGTACGGTCTGTAAACCCAGACACCCCTCACTACAGGATTGGGTCAGTGTGAGACATTACACACCTTCCACAGTGTACGGTCTGTAAACTCCGACACCGGTCACTACAGGACTGCGTCAGTGTGGGACGTCACACAACTTCTAAAGTGTATAGTCCCTGTAAACACTGACACCCCTCAGAACAGGACTGGGTCAGTGTGAGACATTGCACACCATACACAGTGTACAGTCGGTAAACACCGACAACCCTCACTAAAGGTTTGGGTCAGTGTGAGACGTCACACACGTTCCGTAATGTATCGTCCCTTTAAACTCCGTCACCCCTCACAGCAGTATTGGGTCAGTGTGGGATATCACACACCTTCCACAGTGTGCGGTCTGTAAACCCAGACACCCCTCACTACAGGATTGGCTCAGTGTGGGATATCACACACCTTCCACAGTGTACGGTCTGTAAACCCAGACAACCCTCACTACAGGATTGGGTCAGTGTGGGATATCACACACCATCCACAGTGTACTGTCTGTAAACACAGACACCCCTCACTACAGGATTGGGTAAGTGTCAGATGTCGCACACGTTCGGTAGTGTATCGTCCCTTTAAACTCCGACAACCCTCACAACAGGATTGGGTCAGTGTGGGATATCACACACCTTCCACTGTGTACGGTCTGTAAACACAGACACCCCTCACTACAGGATTGGGTCAGTGTGGGATATGACATACCTTCCACAGTGTACGGTCTGTAAACACAGACACCCCTCACTACAGGATTGGGTCAGTGTGGGATATCACACACCATCCACAGTGTACTGTCTGTAAACAGACACCCCTCACTACAGGATTGGGTCAGTGTGAGACATCACACACGTTCTGTAGTGTATCGTCCCTTTAAACTCCGACACCCCTCACAACAGGATTCGGTCAGTGTGGGATATGACATACCTTCCACAGTGTACGGTCTGTAAACACAGACACCCCTCACTACAGGATTGGGTCAGTGTGGGATATCACACACCATCCACAGTGTACGGTCTGTAAACACAGACACCCCTCACTACAGGATTGGGTCAGTGTGGGATATCACACACCATCCACAGTGTACTGTCTGTAAACACAGACACCCCTCACTACAGGATTGGGTCAGTGTGAGACGTCACACACTTTCCGTAGTGTATGGACCCTTTAAACTCCGACACCCCTCACAACAGGACTGGGTCAGTGTGGGACGTCACACACCTTCCACAGTGTACGGTCTGTAAACTCCGACACCGGTCACTACAGGACTGCGTCAGTGTGGGACGTCACACACCTTCCAAAGTGTATAGTCCCTGTAAACACTGACACGCCTCAGAACAAGACTGGGTCAGTGTGGGATATCACACACCATGCACAGTGTACGCTTTGTAAACAAAGACACCCCTCACTACAGGATTGGGTCAGTGTGGGATATCACACACCATCCACAGTGTACTGTCTGTAAACACAGACACCCCTCACAACAGGACTGCGTCAGTGTGAGACATTACACACCTTCCACTTTGTACGGTCTTTAAACACCGACACCCCTCACTACAGGATTGCGTCATTGTGAGACGTCACACACGTTCCGTAGTGTATCGTCCCTTTAAACTCCAAAACCCCTCACAACAGGATTGGGTCACTGTGGGATATCACACACATTCAACAGTGTACGCTCTGTAAACACAGACACCCCTCACTATAGGATTGGGTCAGTGCGGGATATCACACAACTTCCGCAGTGTACGGTCTGTAAATACAGACACCCCTCACTACAGAATTGGGTCAGTGTGGGATATCACACACGATCCACAGTGTACTGTCTGTAAACACAGACACCCCTCACTACAGGACTGGGTCAGTGTGAGACGTCACACACTTTCCGTAGTGTATAGTCCCTTTATACTCCGACACCCCTCACAACAGGACTGGGTCATTATGAGATGTCACACACGTTCCGTAGTGTATCGTCCCTTTAAACTCCGAAACCCCTCACAACAGGATTGGGTCTGTGTGGGATATCACACACCTTCAACAGTGTACGGTCTGTAAACACAGACACCCCTCACTACAGGATTGGGTCAGTGTGGGATATCAGACACCATCCACAGTGTACGCTTTGTAAACAAAGACACCCCTCACTACAGGATTGGGTCAGTGTGGGATATCACACACCATCCACAGTGTACTGTCTGTGAACACAGACACCCCTCACAACAGGACTGGGTCAGTGTGAGACATTACACACCTTCCACTGTGTACTGTCTTTAAACACCGACACCCCTCACTACAGGATTGCGTCATTGTGAGACGTCACACACGTTCCGTAGTGTATCGTCCCTTTAAACTCCAAAACCCCTCACAACAGGATTGGGTCAGTGTGGGATATCACACACATTCAACAGTGTACGGTCTGTAAACACAGACACCCCTCACTATAGGATTGGGTCTGTGCGGGATATCACACAACTTCCGCAATGTACGGTCTGTAAACACAGACACCCCTCACTACAGAATTGGGTCAGTGTGGGATATCACACACGATCCACAGTGTACTGTCTGTAAACACAGACACCCCTCACTACAGGACTGGGTCAGTGTGAGACGTCACACACCTTCCACAGTGTACGCTCTGTAAACACCGACACCCCTCACTACACGATTGTGTCAGTGTGAGACGTCACACACGATCCGTAGTGTATCGTCCCATTAAACTCCGACACCCCTCACAACAGGATTGGGTCAGTGTTGGATATCACACACCATCAATAGTGTACGGTCTGTAAACACAGACACCCCTCACTACAGGATTGGGTCAGTGTGGGACGTCACACACCTTCCATAGTGTACGGTCTGTAAACTCCGACACCGGTCACTACAGGACTGCGTCAGTGTGGGACGTCACACACCTTCCAAAGTGTATAGTCCCTGTAAACACTGACACCCCTCAGAACAGGAGTGGGTCAGTGTGAGACATTACACACCTTCCACAGTGTACGGTCTGTAAACTCCGACACCGGTCACTACAGGACTGCGTCAGTGTGGGACGTCACACACCTTCCAAAGTGTATAGTCCCTGTAAACACTGACACCCCTCAGAACAGGACTGGGTCAGTGTGAGACATTACACACCTTCCACAGTGTACGGTCTGTAAACTCCGACACCGGTCACTACAGGACTGCGTCAGTGTGGGACGTCACACACCTTCCAAAGTGTATAGTCCCTGTAAACACTGACACGCCTCAGAACAAGACTGGGTCAGTGTGGGATATCACACACCATGCACAGTGTACGCTTTGTAAACAAAGACACCCCTCACTACAGGATTGGGTCAGTGTGGGATATCACACACCATCCACAGTGTACTGTCTGTAAACACAGACACCCCTCACAACAGGACTGCGTCAGTGTGAGACATTACACACCTTCCACTTTGTACGGTCTTTAAACACCGACACCCCTCACTACAGGATTGCGTCATTGTGAGACGTCACACACGTTCCGTAGTGTATCGTCCCTTTAAACTCCAAAACCCCTCACAACAGGATTGGGTCACTGTGGGATATCACACACATTCAACAGTGTACGCTCTGTAAACACAGACACCCCTCACTATAGGATTGGGTCAGTGCGGGATATCACACAACTTCCGCAGTGTACGGTCTGTAAATACAGACACCCCTCACTACAGAATTGGGTCAGTGTGGGATATCACACACGATCCACAGTGTACTGTCTGTAAACACAGACACCCCTCACTACAGGACTGGGTCAGTGTGAGACGTCACACACTTTCCGTAGTGTATAGTCCCTTTATACTCCGACACCCCTCACAACAGGACTGGGTCATTATGAGATGTCACACACGTTCCGTAGTGTATCGTCCCTTTAAACTCCGAAACCCCTCACAACAGGATTGGGTCTGTGTGGGATATCACACACCTTCAACAGTGTACGGTCTGTAAACACAGACACCCCTCACTACAGGATTGGGTCAGTGTGGGATATCAGACACCATCCACAGTGTACGCTTTGTAAACAAAGACACCCCTCACTACAGGATTGGGTCAGTGTGGGATATCACACACCATCCACAGTGTACTGTCTGTGAACACAGACACCCCTCACAACAGGACTGGGTCAGTGTGAGACATTACACACCTTCCACTGTGTACTGTCTTTAAACACCGACACCCCTCACTACAGGATTGCGTCATTGTGAGACGTCACACACGTTCCGTAGTGTATCGTCCCTTTAAACTCCAAAACCCCTCACAACAGGATTGGGTCAGTGTGGGATATCACACACATTCAACAGTGTACGGTCTGTAAACACAGACACCCCTCACTATAGGATTGGGTCTGTGCGGGATATCACACAACTTCCGCAATGTACGGTCTGTAAACACAGACACCCCTCACTACAGAATTGGGTCAGTGTGGGATATCACACACGATCCACAGTGTACTGTCTGTAAACACAGACACCCCTCACTACAGGACTGGGTCAGTGTGAGACGTCACACACCTTCCACAGTGTACGCTCTGTAAACACCGACACCCCTCACTACACGATTGTGTCAGTGTGAGACGTCACACACGATCCGTAGTGTATCGTCCCATTAAACTCCGACACCCCTCACAACAGGATTGGGTCAGTGTTGGATATCACACACCATCAATAGTGTACGGTCTGTAAACACAGACACCCCTCACTACAGGATTGGGTCAGTGTGGGACGTCACACACCTTCCATAGTGTACGGTCTGTAAACTCCGACACCGGTCACTACAGGACTGCGTCAGTGTGGGACGTCACACACCTTCCAAAGTGTATAGTCCCTGTAAACACTGACACCCCTCAGAACAGGAGTGGGTCAGTGTGAGACATTACACACCTTCCACAGTGTACGGTCTGTAAACTCCGACACCGGTCACTACAGGACTGCGTCAGTGTGGGACGTCACACACCTTCCAAAGTGTATAGTCCCTGTAAACACTGACACCCCTCAGAACAGGACTGGGTCAGTGTGAGACATTACACACCTTCCACAGTGTACGGTCTGTAAACTCCGACACCGGTCACTACAGGACTGCGTCAGTGTGGGACGTCACACACCTTCCAAAGTGTGCGGTCTGTAAACACCGACACCCCTCACTAAAGGTTTGGGTCAGTCTGAGACGTCACACACGTTCCGTAGTGTTTAGTCCCTTTAAACTCCGACACCTCTCACAACAGGATTGGGTCAGTGTGGGATATCACACACCATCCACAGTGTACTGTCTGTAAACACAGACACCCCTCACTACAGGATTGGGTAAGTGTCAGATGTCGCACACGTTCGGTAGTGTATCGTCCCTTTAAACTCCGACAACCCTCACAACAGGATTGGGTCAGTGTGAGATATCACACACGTTCCGTAGTGTATCGTCCCTTTAAACTCCGACACCCCTCACAACAGGATTCGGTCAGTGTGGGATATGACATACCTTCCACAGTGTACGGTCTGTAAACCCAGACACCCCTCACTACAGGATTGGGTCAGTGTGGGATATCACACACCATCCACAGTGTACTGTCTGTAAACACAGACACCCCTCACGAAAGGTTTGGGTCAGTCTGAGGCGTCACTCACGTTCCGTAGTGTTTCGTCCCTTTAAACTCCGACACCCCTCACAACAGGTTTGGGTCAGTGTGGCATATCACACACCTTCCACAGTGTACGGTCTGTAAACACAGACACCCCTCACTACAGGATTGGGTCAGTGTGGGATATCACACACAATCCACAGTGTACTGTCTGTAAACACAGACACCCCTCACTACAGGATTGGGTCAGTGTGAGACATCACACACGTTCTGTAGTGTATCGTCCCTTTAAACTCCGACACCCCTCACAACAGGATTCGGTCAGTGTGGGATATGACATACCTTCCACAGTGTACGGTCTGTAAACACAGACACCCCTCACTACAGGATTGGGTCAGTGTGGGATATCACACACCATCCACAGTGTACTGTCTGTAAACACAGACACCCCTCACTACAGGATTGGGTCAGTGTGGGATATCACACACCATCCACAGTGTACTGTCTGTAAACACAGACACCCCTCACAACAGGACTGCGTCAGTCTGAGACATTACACACCTTCCACTTTGTACGGTCTTTAAACACCGACACCCCTCACTACAGGATTGCGTCATTGTGAGACGTCACACACGTTCCGTAGTGTATCGTCCCTTTAAACTCCAAAACCCCTCACAACAGGATTGGGTCACTGTGGGATATCACACACATTCAACAGTGTACGCTCTGTAAACACAGACACCCCTCACTATAGGATTGGGTCAGTGCGGGATATCACACAACTTCCGCAGTGTACGGTCTGTAAATACAGACACCCCTCACTACAGAATTGGGTCAGTGTGGGATATCACACACGATCCACAGTGTACTGTCTGTAAACACAGACACCCCTCACTACAGGACTGGGTCAGTGTGAGACGTCACACACTTTCCGTAGTGTATAGTCCCTTTATACTCCGACACCCCTCACAACAGGACTGGGTCATTATGAGATGTCACACACGTTCCGTAGTGTATCGTCCCTTTAAACTCCGAAACCCCTCACAACAGGATTGGGTCTGTGTGGGATATCACACACCTTCAACAGTGTACGGTCTGTAAACACAGACACCCCTCACTACAGGATTGGGTCAGTGTGGGATATCAGACACCATCCACAGTGTACGCTTTGTAAACAAAGACACCCCTCACTACAGGATTGGGTCAGTGTGGGATATCACACACCATCCACAGTGTACTGTCTGTGAACACAGACACCCCTCACAACAGGACTGGGTCAGTGTGAGACATTACACACCTTCCACTGTGTACTGTCTTTAAACACCGACACCCCTCACTACAGGATTGCGTCATTGTGAGACGTCACACACGTTCCGTAGTGTATCGTCCCTTTAAACTCCAAAACCCCTCACAACAGGATTGGGTCAGTGTGGGATATCACACACATTCAACAGTGTACGGTCTGTAAACACAGACACCCCTCACTATAGGATTGGGTCTGTGCGGGATATCACACAACTTCCGCAATGTACGGTCTGTAAACACAGACACCCCTCACTACAGAATTGGGTCAGTGTGGGATATCACACACGATCCACAGTGTACTGTCTGTAAACACAGACACCCCTCACTACAGGACTGGGTCAGTGTGAGACGTCACACACCTTCCACAGTGTACGCTCTGTAAACACCGACACCCCTCACTACACGATTGTGTCAGTGTGAGACGTCACACACGATCCGTAGTGTATCGTCCCATTAAACTCCGACACCCCTCACAACAGGATTGGGTCAGTGTTGGATATCACACACCATCAATAGTGTACGGTCTGTAAACACAGACACCCCTCACTACAGGATTGGGTCAGTGTGGGACGTCACACACCTTCCATAGTGTACGGTCTGTAAACTCCGACACCGGTCACTACAGGACTGCGTCAGTGTGGGACGTCACACACCTTCCAAAGTGTATAGTCCCTGTAAACACTGACACCCCTCAGAACAGGAGTGGGTCAGTGTGAGACATTACACACCTTCCACAGTGTACGGTCTGTAAACTCCGACACCGGTCACTACAGGACTGCGTCAGTGTGGGACGTCACACACCTTCCAAAGTGTATAGTCCCTGTAAACACTGACACCCCTCAGAACAGGACTGGGTCAGTGTGAGACATTACACACCTTCCACAGTGTACGGTCTGTAAACTCCGACACCGGTCACTACAGGACTGCGTCAGTGTGGGACGTCACACACCTTCCAAAGTGTGCGGTCTGTAAACACCGACACCCCTCACTAAAGGTTTGGGTCAGTCTGAGACGTCACACACGTTCCGTAGTGTTTAGTCCCTTTAAACTCCGACACCTCTCACAACAGGATTGGGTCAGTGTGGGATATCACACACCATCCACAGTGTACTGTCTGTAAACACAGACACCCCTCACTACAGGATTGGGTAAGTGTCAGATGTCGCACACGTTCGGTAGTGTATCGTCCCTTTAAACTCCGACAACCCTCACAACAGGATTGGGTCAGTGTGAGATATCACACACGTTCCGTAGTGTATCGTCCCTTTAAACTCCGACACCCCTCACAACAGGATTCGGTCAGTGTGGGATATGACATACCTTCCACAGTGTACGGTCTGTAAACCCAGACACCCCTCACTACAGGATTGGGTCAGTGTGGGATATCACACACCATCCACAGTGTACTGTCTGTAAACACAGACACCCCTCACGAAAGGTTTGGGTCAGTCTGAGACGTCACTCACGTTCCGTAGTGTTTCGTCCCTTTAAACTCCGACACCCCTCACAACAGGTTTGGGTCAGTGTGGCATATCACACACCTTCCACAGTGTACGGTCTGTAAACACAGACACCCCTCACTACAGGATTGGGTCAGTGTGGGATATCACACACAATCCACAGTGTACTGTCTGTAAACACAGACACCCCTCACTACAGGATTGGGTCAGTGTGAGACATCACACACGTTCTGTAGTGTATCGTCCCTTTAAACTCCGACACCCCTCACAACAGGATTCGGTCAGTGTGGGATATGATATACCTTCCACAGTGTACGGTCTGTAAACACAGACACCCCTCACTACAGGATTGGGTCAGTGTGGGATATCACACACCATCCACAGTGTACTGTCTGTAAACACAGACACCCCTCACTACAGGATTGGGTCAGTGTGGGATATCACACACCATCCACAGTGTACTGTCTGGAAACACAGACACCCCTCTCTACAGGAATGGGTCAGTGTGAGACATCACACACGTTCCGTAGTGTATCGTCCCTTTAAACTCCGACACCCCTCACAACAGGATTCGGTCAGTGTGGGATATGACATACCTTCCACAGTGTACGGTCTGTAAACACAGACACCCCTCACTACAGGATTGGGTCAGTGTGGGATATCACACACCATCCACAGTGTACTGTCTGTAAACACAGACACCCCTCACTACAGGATTGGGTCAGTGTGAGACATCACACACGTTCTGTAGTGTATCGTCCCTTTAAACTCCGACACCCCTCACAACAGGATTCGGTCAGTGTGGGATATGACATACCTTCCACAGTGTACGGTCTGTAAACACAGACACCCCTCACTACAGGATTGGGTCAGTGTGGGATATCACACACCATCCACAGTGTACTGTCTGTAAACACAGACACCCCTCACTACAGGATTAGATCAGTGTGAGACGTCACACACTTTCCGTAGTGTATGGACCCTTTAAACTCCGACACCCCTCACAACAGGATTCGGTCAGTGTGGGATATGACATACCTTCCACAGTGTACGGTCTGTAAACACAGACACCCCTCACTACAGGATTGGGTCAGTGTGGGATATCACACACCATCCACAGTGTACTGTCTGTAAACACAGACACCCCTCACTACAGGATTGGGTAAGTGTCAGATGTCGCACACGTTCGGTAGTGTATCGTCCCTTTAAACTCCGACAACCCTCACAACAGGATTGGGTCAGTGTGAGATATCACACACGTTCCGTAGTGTATCGTCCCTTTAAACTCCGACACCCCTCACAACAGGATTCGGTCAGTGTGGGATATGACATACCTTCCACAGTGTACGGTCTGTAAACCCAGACACCCCTCACTACAGGATTGGGTCAGTGTGGGATATCACACACCATCCACAGTGTACTGTCTGTAAACACAGACACCCCTCACGAAAGGTTTGGGTCAGTCTGAGACGTCACTCACGTTCCGTAGTGTTTCGTCCCTTTAAACTCCGACACCCCTCACAACAGGTTTGGGTCAGTGTGGTATATCACACACCTTCCACAGTGTACGGTCTGTAAACACAGACACCCCTCACTACAGGATTGGGTCAGTGTGGGATATCACACACAATCCACAGTGTACTGTCTGTAAACACAGACACCCCTCACTACAGGATTGGGTCAGTGTGAGACATCACACACGTTCTGTAGTGTATCGTCCCTTTAAACTCCGACACCCCTCACAACAGGATTCGGTCAGTGTGGGATATGACATACCTTCCACAGTGTACGGTCTGTAAACACAGACACCCCTCACTACAGGATTGGGTCAGTGTGGGATATCACACACCATCCACAGTGTACTGTCTGTAAACACAGACACCCCTCACTACAGGATTGGGTCAGTGTGGGATATCACACACCATCCACAGTGTACTGTCTGGAAACACAGACACCCCTCTCTACAGGAATGGGTCAGTGTGAGACATCACACACGTTCCGTAGTGTATCGTCCCTTTAAACTCCGACACCCCTCACAACAGGATTCGGTCAGTGTGGGATATGACATACCTTCCACAGTGTACGGTCTGTAAACACAGACACCCCTCACTACAGGATTGGGTCAGTGTGGGATATCACACACCATCCACAGTGTACTGTCTGTAAACACAGACACCCCTCACTACAGGATTGGGTCAGTGTGAGACATCACACACGTTCTGTAGTGTATCGTCCCTTTAAACTCCGACACCCCTCACAACAGGATTCGGTCAGTGTGGGATATGACATACCTTCCACAGTGTACGGTCTGTAAACACAGACACCCCTCACTACAGGATTGGGTCAGTGTGGGATATCACACACCATCCACAGTGTACTGTCTGTAAACACAGACACCCCTCACTACAGGATTAGATCAGTGTGAGACGTCACACACTTTCCGTAGTGTATGGACCCTTTAAACTCCGACACCCCTCACAACAGGATTCGGTCAGTGTGGGATATGACATACCTTCCACAGTGTACGGTCTGTAAACACAGACACCCCTCACTACAGGATTGGGTCAGTGTGGGATATCACACACCATCCACAGTGTACTGTCTGTAAACACAGACACCCCTCACTACAGGATTGGGTAAGTGTCAGATGTCGCACACGTTCGGTAGTGTATCGTCCCTTTAAACTCCCACAACCCTCACAACAGGATTGGGTCAGTGTGGGATATCACACACCTTCCACTGTGTACGGTCTGTAAACACAGACACCCCTCACTACAGGATTGGGTCAGTGTGGGATATGACATACCTTCCACAGTGTACGGTCTGTAAACACAGACACCCCTCACTACAGGATTGGGTCAGTGTGAGACATCACACACGTTCTGTAGTGTATCGTCCCTTTAAACTCCGACACCCCTCACAACAGGATTCGGTCAGTGTGGGATATGACATACCTTCCACAGTGTACGGTCTGTAAACACAGACACCCCTCACTACAGGATTGGGTCAGTGTGGGATATCACACACCATCCACAGTGTACGGTCTGTAAACACAGACACCCCTCACTACAGGATTGGGTCAGTGTGGGATATCACACACCATCCACAGTGTACTGTCTGTAAACACAGACACCCCTCACTACAGGATTGGGTCAGTGTGAGACGTCACACACTTTCCGTAGTGTATGGACCCTTTAAACTCCGACACCCCTCACAACAGGACTGGGTCAGTGTGGGACGTCACACACCTTCCACAGTGTACGGTCTGTAAACTCCGACACCGGTCACTACAGGACTGCGTCAGTGTGGGACGTCACACACCTTCCAAAGTGTATAGTCCCTGTAAACACTGACACGCCTCAGAACAAGACTGGGTCAGTGTGGGATATCACACACCATGCACAGTGTACGCTTTGTAAACAAAGACACCCCTCACTACAGGATTGGGTCAGTGTGGGATATCACACACCATCCACAGTGTACTGTCTGTAAACACAGACACCCCTCACAACAGGACTGCGTCAGTGTGAGACATTACACACCTTCCACTTTGTACGGTCTTTAAACACCGACACCCCTCACTACAGGATTGCGTCATTGTGAGACGTCACACACGTTCCGTAGTGTATCGTCCCTTTAAACTCCAAAACCCCTCACAACAGGATTGGGTCACTGTGGGATATCACACACATTCAACAGTGTACGCTCTGTAAACACAGACACCCCTCACTATAGGATTGGGTCAGTGCGGGATATCACACAACTTCCGCAGTGTACGGTCTGTAAATACAGACACCCCTCACTACAGAATTGGGTCAGTGTGGGATATCACACACGATCCACAGTGTACTGTCTGTAAACACAGACACCCCTCACTACAGGACTGGGTCAGTGTGAGACGTCACACACTTTCCGTAGTGTATAGTCCCTTTATACTCCGACACCCCTCACAACAGGACTGGGTCATTATGAGATGTCACACACGTTCCGTAGTGTATCGTCCCTTTAAACTCCGAAACCCCTCACAACAGGATTGGGTCTGTGTGGGATATCACACACCTTCAACAGTGTACGGTCTGTAAACACAGACACCCCTCACTACAGGATTGGGTCAGTGTGGGATATCAGACACCATCCACAGTGTACGCTTTGTAAACAAAGACACCCCTCACTACAGGATTGGGTCAGTGTGGGATATCACACACCATCCACAGTGTACTGTCTGTGAACACAGACACCCCTCACAACAGGACTGGGTCAGTGTGAGACATTACACACCTTCCACTGTGTACGGTCTTTAAACACCGACACCCCTCACTACAGGATTGCGTCATTGTGAGACGTCACACACGTTCCGTAGTGTATCGTCCCTTTAAACTCCAAAACCCCTCACAACAGGATTGGGTCAGTGTGGGATATCACACACATTCAACAGTGTACGGTCTGTAAACACAGACACCCCTCACTATAGGATTGGGTCTGTGCGGGATATCACACAACTTCCGCAATGTACGGTCTGTAAACACAGACACCCCTCACTACAGAATTGGGTCAGTGTGGGATATCACACACGATCCACAGTGTACTGTCTGTAAACACAGACACCCCTCACTACAGGACTGGGTCAGTGTGAGACGTCACACACCTTCCACAGTGTACGCTCTGTAAACACCGACACCCCTCACTACACGATTGTGTCAGTGTGAGACGTCACACACGATCCGTAGTGTATCGTCCCATTAAACTCCGACACCCCTCACAACAGGATTGGGTCAGTGTTGGATATCACACACCATCAATAGTGTACGGTCTGTAAACACAGACACCCCTCACTACAGGATTGGGTCAGTGTGGGACGTCACACACCTTCCATAGTGTACGGTCTGTAAACTCCGACACCGGTCACTACAGGACTGCGTCAGTGTGGGACGTCACACACCTTCCAAAGTGTATAGTCCCTGTAAACACTGACACCCCTCAGAACAGGAGTGGGTCAGTGTGAGACATTACACACCTTCCACAGTGTACGGTCTGTAAACTCCGACACCGGTCACTACAGGACTGCGTCAGTGTGGGACGTCACACACCTTCCAAAGTGTATAGTCCCTGTAAACACTGACACCCCTCAGAACAGGACTGGGTCAGTGTGAGACATTACACACCTTCCACAGTGTACGGTCTGTAAACTCCGACACCGGTCACTACAGGACTGCGTTAGTGTGGGACGTCACACACCTTCCAAAGTGTGCGGTCTGTAAACACCGACACCCCTCACTAAAGGTTTGGGTCAGTCTGAGACGTCACACACGTTCCGTAGTGTTTTGTCCCTTTAAACTCCGACACCTCTCACAACAGGATTGGGTCAGTGTGGGATATCACACACCATCCACAGTGTACTGTCTGTAAACACAGACACCCCTCACTACAGGATTGGGTAAGTGTCAGATGTCGCACACGTTCGGTAGTGTATCGTCCCTTTAAACTCCGACAACCCTCACAACAGGATTGGGTCAGTGTGAGATATCACACACGTTCCGTAGTGTATCGTCCCTTTAAACTCCGACACCCCTCACAACAGGATTCGGTCAGTGTGGGATATGACATACCTTCCACAGTGTACGGTCTGTAAACCCAGACACCCCTCACTACAGGATTGGGTCAGTGTGGGATATCACACACCATCCACAGTGTACTGTCTGTAAACACAGACACCCCTCACGAAAGGTTTGGGTCAGTCTGAGACGTCACTCACGTTCCGTAGTGTTTCGTCCCTTTAAACTCCGACACCCCTCACAACAGGTTTGGGTCAGTGTGGTATATCACACACCTTCCACAGTGTACGGTCTGTAAACACAGACACCCCTCACTACAGGATTGGGTCAGTGTGGGATATCACACACAATCCACAGTGTACTGTCTGTAAACACAGACACCCCTCACTACAGGATTGGGTCAGTGTGAGACATCACACACGTTCTGTAGTGTATCGTCCCTTTAAACTCCGACACCCCTCACAACAGGATTCGGTCAGTGTGGGATATGACATACCTTCCACAGTGTACGGTCTGTAAACACAGACACCCCTCACTACAGGATTGGGTCAGTGTGGGATATCACACACCATCCACAGTGTACTGTCTGTAAACACAGACACCCCTCACTACAGGATTGGGTCAGTGTGGGATATCACACACCATCCACAGTGTACTGTCTGGAAACACAGACACCCCTCTCTACAGGAATGGGTCAGTGTGAGACATCACACACGTTCCGTAGTGTATCGTCCCTTTAAACTCCGACACCCCTCACAACAGGATTCGGTCAGTGTGGGATATGACATACCTTCCACAGTGTACGGTCTGTAAACACAGACACCCCTCACTACAGGATTGGGTCAGTGTGGGATATCACACACCATCCACAGTGTACTGTCTGTAAACACAGACACCCCTCACTACAGGATTGGGTCAGTGTGAGACATCACACACGTTCTGTAGTGTATCGTCCCTTTAAACTCCGACACCCCTCACAACAGGATTCGGTCAGTGTGGGATATGACATACCTTCCACAGTGTACGGTCTGTAAACACAGACACCCCTCACTACAGGATTGGGTCAGTGTGGGATATCACACACCATCCACAGTGTACTGTCTGTAAACACAGACACCCCTCACTACAGGATTAGATCAGTGTGAGACGTCACACACTTTCCGTAGTGTATGGACCCTTTAAACTCCGACACCCCTCACAACAGGATTCGGTCAGTGTGGGATATGACATACCTTCCACAGTGTACGGTCTGTAAACACAGACACCCCTCACTACAGGATTGGGTCAGTGTGGGATATCACACACCATCCACAGTGTACTGTCTGTAAACACAGACACCCCTCACTACAGGATTGGGTAAGTGTCAGATGTCGCACACGTTCGGTAGTGTATCGTCCCTTTAAACTCCCACAACCCTCACAACAGGATTGGGTCAGTGTGGGATATCACACACCTTCCACTGTGTACGGTCTGTAAACACAGACACCCCTCACTACAGGATTGGGTCAGTGTGGGATATGACATACCTTCCACAGTGTACGGTCTGTAAACACAGACACCCCTCACTACAGGATTGGGTCAGTGTGAGACATCACACACGTTCTGTAGTGTATCGTCCCTTTAAACTCCGACACCCCTCACAACAGGATTCGGTCAGTGTGGGATATGACATACCTTCCACAGTGTACGGTCTGTAAACACAGACACCCCTCACTACAGGATTGGGTCAGTGTGGGATATCACACACCATCCACAGTGTACGGTCTGTAAACACAGACACCCCTCACTACAGGATTGGGTCAGTGTGGGATATCACACACCATCCACAGTGTACTGTCTGTAAACACAGACACCCCTCACTACAGGATTGGGTCAGTGTGAGACGTCACACACTTTCCGTAGTGTATGGACCCTTTAAACTCCGACACCCCTCACAACAGGACTGGGTCAGTGTGGGACGTCACACACCTTCCACAGTGTACGGTCTGTAAACTCCGACACCGGTCACTACAGGACTGCGTCAGTGTGGGACGTCACACACCTTCCAAAGTGTATAGTCCCTGTAAACACTGACACGCCTCAGAACAAGACTGGGTCAGTGTGGGATATCACACACCATGCACAGTGTACGCTTTGTAAACAAAGACACCCCTCACTACAGGATTGGGTCAGTGTGGGATATCACACACCATCCACAGTGTACTGTCTGTAAACACAGACACCCCTCACAACAGGACTGCGTCAGTGTGAGACATTACACACCTTCCACTTTGTACGGTCTTTAAACACCGACACCCCTCACTACAGGATTGCGTCATTGTGAGACGTCACACACGTTCCGTAGTGTATCGTCCCTTTAAACTCCAAAACCCCTCACAACAGGATTGGGTCACTGTGGGATATCACACACATTCAACAGTGTACGCTCTGTAAACACAGACACCCCTCACTATAGGATTGGGTCAGTGCGGGATATCACACAACTTCCGCAGTGTACGGTCTGTAAATACAGACACCCCTCACTACAGAATTGGGTCAGTGTGGGATATCACACACGATCCACAGTGTACTGTCTGTAAACACAGACACCCCTCACTACAGGACTGGGTCAGTGTGAGACGTCACACACTTTCCGTAGTGTATAGTCCCTTTATACTCCGACACCCCTCACAACAGGACTGGGTCATTATGAGATGTCACACACGTTCCGTAGTGTATCGTCCCTTTAAACTCCGAAACCCCTCACAACAGGATTGGGTCTGTGTGGGATATCACACACCTTCAACAGTGTACGGTCTGTAAACACAGACACCCCTCACTACAGGATTGGGTCAGTGTGGGATATCAGACACCATCCACAGTGTACGCTTTGTAAACAAAGACACCCCTCACTACAGGATTGGGTCAGTGTGGGATATCACACACCATCCACAGTGTACTGTCTGTGAACACAGACACCCCTCACAACAGGACTGGGTCAGTGTGAGACATTACACACCTTCCACTGTGTACGGTCTTTAAACACCGACACCCCTCACTACAGGATTGCGTCATTGTGAGACGTCACACACGTTCCGTAGTGTATCGTCCCTTTAAACTCCAAAACCCCTCACAACAGGATTGGGTCAGTGTGGGATATCACACACATTCAACAGTGTACGGTCTGTAAACACAGACACCCCTCACTATAGGATTGGGTCTGTGCGGGATATCACACAACTTCCGCAATGTACGGTCTGTAAACACAGACACCCCTCACTACAGAATTGGGTCAGTGTGGGATATCACACACGATCCACAGTGTACTGTCTGTAAACACAGACACCCCTCACTACAGGACTGGGTCAGTGTGAGACGTCACACACCTTCCACAGTGTACGCTCTGTAAACACCGACACCCCTCACTACACGATTGTGTCAGTGTGAGACGTCACACACGATCCGTAGTGTATCGTCCCATTAAACTCCGACACCCCTCACAACAGGATTGGGTCAGTGTTGGATATCACACACCATCAATAGTGTACGGTCTGTAAACACAGACACCCCTCACTACAGGATTGGGTCAGTGTGGGACGTCACACACCTTCCATAGTGTACGGTCTGTAAACTCCGACACCGGTCACTACAGGACTGCGTCAGTGTGGGACGTCACACACCTTCCAAAGTGTATAGTCCCTGTAAACACTGACACCCCTCAGAACAGGAGTGGGTCAGTGTGAGACATTACACACCTTCCACAGTGTACGGTCTGTAAACTCCGACACCGGTCACTACAGGACTGCGTCAGTGTGGGACGTCACACACCTTCCAAAGTGTATAGTCCCTGTAAACACTGACACCCCTCAGAACAGGACTGGGTCAGTGTGAGACATTACACACCTTCCACAGTGTACGGTCTGTAAACTCCGACACCGGTCACTACAGGACTGCGTTAGTGTGGGACGTCACACACCTTCCAAAGTGTGCGGTCTGTAAACACCGACACCCCTCACTAAAGGTTTGGGTCAGTCTGAGACGTCACACACGTTCCGTAGTGTTTTGTCCCTTTAAACTCCGACACCTCTCACAACAGGATTGGGTCAGTGTGGGATATCACACACCATCCACAGTGTACTGTCTGTAAACACAGACACCCCTCACTACAGGATTGGGTAAGTGTCAGATGTCGCACACGTTCGGTAGTGTATCGTCCCTTTAAACTCCGACAACCCTCACAACAGGATTGGGTCAGTGTGAGATATCACACACGTTCCGTAGTGTATCGTCCCTTTAAACTCCGACACCCCTCACAACAGGATTCGGTCAGTGTGGGATATGACATACCTTCCACAGTGTACGGTCTGTAAACCCAGACACCCCTCACTACAGGATTGGGTCAGTGTGGGATATCACACACCATCCACAGTGTACTGTCTGTAAACACAGACACCCCTCACGAAAGGTTTGGGTCAGTCTGAGACGTCACTCACGTTCCGTAGTGTTTCGTCCCTTTAAACTCCGACACCCCTCACAACAGGTTTGGGTCAGTGTGGCATATCACACACCTTCCACAGTGTACGGTCTGTAAACACAGACACCCCTCACTACAGGATTGGGTCAGTGTGGGATATCACACACAATCCACAGTGTACTGTCTGTAAACACAGACACCCCTCACTACAGGATTGGGTCAGTGTGAGACATCACACACGTTCTGTAGTGTATCGTCCCTTTAAACTCCGACACCCCTCACAACAGGATTCGGTCAGTGTGGGATATGACATACCTTCCACAGTGTACGGTCTGTAAACACAGACACCCCTCACTACAGGATTGGGTCAGTGTGGGATATCACACACCATCCACAGTGTACTGTCTGTAAACACAGACACCCCTCACTACAGGATTGGGTCAGTGTGGGATATCACACACCATCCACAGTGTACTGTCTGGAAACACAGACACCCCTCTCTACAGGAATGGGTCAGTGTGAGACATCACACACGTTCCGTAGTGTATCGTCCCTTTAAACTCCGACACCCCTCACAACAGGATTCGGTCAGTGTGGGATATGACATACCTTCCACAGTGTACGGTCTGTAAACACAGACACCCCTCACTACAGGATTGGGTCAGTGTGGGATATCACACACCATCCACAGTGTACTGTCTGTAAACACAGACACCCCTCACTACAGGATTGGGTCAGTGTGAGACATCACACACGTTCTGTAGTGTATCGTCCCTTTAAACTCCGACACCCCTCACAACAGGATTCGGTCAGTGTGGGATATGACATACCTTCCACAGTGTACGGTCTGTAAACACAGACACCCCTCACTACAGGATTGGGTCAGTGTGGGATATCACACACCATCCACAGTGTACTGTCTGTAAACACAGACACCCCTCACTACAGGATTAGATCAGTGTGAGACGTCACACACTTTCCGTAGTGTATGGACCCTTTAAACTCCGACACCCCTCACAACAGGACTGGGTCAGTGTGGGACGTCACACACCTTCCACAGTGTACGGTCTGTAAACTCCGACACCGGTCACTACAGGACTGCGTCAGTGTGGGACGTCACACACCTTCCAAAGTGTATAGTCCCTGTAAACACTGACACCCCTCAGAACAGGACTGGGTCAGTGTGAGACATTACACACCTTCCACAGTGTACGGTCTGTAAACACCGACACCCCTCACTAAAGGTTTGGGTCAGTCTGAGACGTCACTCACGTTCCGTAGTGTTTCGTCCCTTTAAACTCCGACACCCCTCACAACAGGATTGGGTCAGTGTGGCATATCACACACCTTCCACAGTGTACGGTCTGTAAACCCAGACACCCCTCAGTACAGGATTGGGTCAGTGTGGGATATCACACACCATCCACAGTGTACTGTCTGGAAACACAGACACCCCTCTCTACAGGAATGGGTCAGTGTCAGACGTTGCACACGTTCGGTAGGGTATCGTCCCTTTAAACTCCGACACCCCTCACTACAGGACTGGGTCAGTGTGAGACGTCACACACCATCCACAGTGTACTGTCTGTAAACACAGACACCCCTCACTACAGGATTAGATCAGTGTGAGACGTCACACACTTTCCGTAGTGTATGGACCCTTTAAAGTCCGACACCCCTCACAACAGGACTGGGTCAGTGTGGGACGTCACACTCCTTCCACAGTGTACGGTCTGTAAACTCCGACACCGGTCACTACAGGACTGCGTCAGTGTGGGACGTCACACACCGTCCAAAGTGTATAGTCCCTGTAAACACTGACACCCCTCAGAACAGGACTGGGTCAGTGTGAGACATTACACACCTTCCACAGTGTACGGTCTGTAAACACCGACACCCCTCACTAAAGGTTTGGGTCAGTCTGAGACGTCACTCACGTTCCGTAGTGTTTCGTCCCTTTAAACTCCGACACCCCTCACAACAGGATTGGGTCAGTGTGGCATATCACACACCTTCCACAGTGTACGGTCTGTAAACCCAGACACCCCTCACTACAGGATTGGGTAAGTGTGGGATATCACACACCATCCACAGTGTACTGTCTGGAAACACAGACACCCCTCTCTACAGGAATGGGTCAGTGTCAGACGTTGCACACGTTCGGTAGGGTATCGTCCCTTTAAACTCCGACACCCCTCACTACAGGACTGGGTCAGTGTGAGACGTCACACACCATCCACAGTGTACTGTCTGTAAACACAGACACCCTCACTACAGGGTTGGGTCAGTGTGAGACATCACACACGTTCCGTAGTGTATCGTCCCTTTAAACTCCGACACCACTCACAACAGGATTGGGTCAGTGTGGGATATCACACACCTTCAACAGTGTACGGTCTGTAAACACAGACACCCCTCACTACAGGATTGGGTCAGTGTGGGATATCACACACCATCCACAGTCTACGCTTTGTAAACAAAGACTCCCCTCACTACAGGATTGGGTCAGTGTGGGATATCACACACCATCCACAGTGTACGGTCTGTAAACACAGACACCCCTCTCTACAGGAATGGGTCAGTGTCAGACGTTGCACACGTTCGGTAGTGTATCGTCCGTTTAAACTCCGACACCCCTCACTACAGGACTGGGTCAGTGTGAGACGTCACACACCATCCACAGTGTACTTTCTGTAAACACCGACACCCGTCACTACAGGATTAGATCAGTGTGAGACGTCACACACTTTCCGTAGTGTATAGTCCCTTTAAACTCCGACACCCCTCACAACAGGACTGGGTCATTATGAGATGTCACACACGTTCCGTAGTGTATCGTCCCTTTAAACTCCGAAACCCCTCACAACAGGATTGGGTCTGTGTGGGATATCACACACCTTCAACAGTGTACGGTCTGTAAACACAGACACCCCTCACTACAGGATTGGGTCAGTGTGGGATATCACACACCATCCACAGTCTACGCTTTGTAAACAAAGACACCCCTCACTACAGGATTGGGTCAGTGTGGGATATCACACACCATCCACAGTGTACTGTCTGTAAACACAGACACCCCTCACAACAGGACTGGGTCAGTGTGAGACATTACACACCTTCCACTGTGTACGGTCTTTAAACACCGACCCCCCTCACTACAGGATTGCGTCATTGTGAGACGTCACACACGTTCCGTAGTGTATCGTCCCTTTAAACTCCAAAACCCCTCACAACAGGATTGGGTCAGTGTGGGATATCACACACATTCAACAGTGTACGGTCTGTAAACACAGACACCCCTCACTATAGGATTGGGTCAGTGCGGGATATCACACAACTTCCGCAGTGTACGGTCTGTAAATACAGACACCCCTCACTACAGAATTGGGTCAGTGTGGGATATCACACACGATCCACAGTGTACTGTCTGTAAACACAGACAACCCTCACTACAGGACTGGGTCAGTGTGAGACGTCACACACCTTCCACAGTGTACGCTCTGTAAACACCGACACCCCTCACTACACGATTGTGTCAGTGTGAGACGTCACACACGATCCGTAGTGTATCGTCCCATTAAACTCCGACACCCCTCACAACAGGATTCGGTCAGTGTGGGATATGACATACCTTCCACAGTGTACGGTCTGTAAACACAGACACCCCTCACTACAGGATTGGGTCAGTGTGGGATATCACACACCATCCACAGTGTACTGTCTGTAAACACAGACACCCCTCACTACAGGATTAGATCAGTGTGAGACGTCACACACTTTCCGTAGTGTATGGCCCTTTAAACTCCGACACCCCTCACAACAGGACTGGGTCAGTGTGGGACGTCACACACCTTCCACAGTGTACGGTCTGTAAACTCCGACACCGGTCACTACAGGACTGCGTCAGTGTGGGACGTCACACACCTTCCAAAGTGTATAGTCCCTGTAAACACTGACACCCCTCAGAACAGGACTGGGTCAGAGTGAGACATTACATACCTTTCAAAGTGTGCGGTCTGTAAACACCGTCACCATTCACTAAAGGTTTGGGTCAGTCTGAGACGTCACACACGTTCCGTAGTGTTTCGTCCCTTTAAACTCCGACACCCCTCACAAAAGGATTGGGTCAGTGTGGCATATCACACACCTTCCACAGTGTACGGTCTGTAAACCCAGACACCCCTCACTACAGGATTGGGTCAGTGTGGGATATCACACACCATCCACAGTGTACTGTCTGGAAACACAGACACCCCTCTCTACAGGAATGGGTCAGTGTCAGACGTTGCACACGTTCGGTAGGGTATCGTCCCTTTAAACTCCGACACCCCTCACTACAGGACTGGGTCAGTGTGAGACGTCACACACCATCCACAGTGTACTGTCTGTAAACACAGACACCCTCACTACAGGGTTGGGTCAGTGTGAGACATCACACACGTTCCGTAGTGTATCGTCCCTTTAAACTCCGACACCACTCACAACAGGATTGGGTCAGTGTGGGATATCACACACCTTCAACAGTGTACGGTCTGTAAACACAGACACCCCTCACTACAGGATTGGGTCAGTGTGGGATATCACACACCATCCACAGTCTACGCTTTGTAAACAAAGACACCCCTCACTACAGGATTGGGTCAGTGTGGGATATCACACACCATCCACAGTGTACTGTCTGTAAACACAGACACCCCTCACAACAGGACTGGGTCAGTGTGAGACATTACACACCTTCCACTGTGTACGGTCTTTAAACACCGACCCCACTCACTACAGGATTGCGTCATTGTGAGACGTCACACACGTTCCGTAGTGTATCGTCCCTTTAAACTCCAAAACCCCTCACAACAGGATTGGGTCAGTGTGGGATATCACACACATTCAACAGTGTACGGTCTGTAAACACAGACACCCCTCACTATAGGATTGGGTCAGTGCGGGATATCACACAACTTCCGCAGTGTACGGTCTGTAAATACAGACACCCCTCACTACAGAATTGGGTCAGTGTGGGATATCACACACGATCCACAGTGTACTGTCTGTAAACACAGACACCCCTCACTACAGGACTGGGTCAGTGTGAGACGTCACACACCTTCCACAGTGTACGCTCTGTAAACACCGACACCCCTGACTACACGATTGTGTCAGTGTGAGACGTCACACACGATCCGTAGTGTATCGTCCCATTAAACTCCGACACCCCTCACAACAGGATTCGGTCAGTGTGGGATATGACATACCTTCCACAGTGTACGGTCTGTAAACACAGACACCCCTCACTACAGGATTGGGTCAGTGTGGGATATCACACACCATCCACAGTGTACTGTCTGTAAACACAGACACCCCTCACTACAGGATTAGATCAGTGTGAGACGTCACACACTTTCCGTAGTGTATGGACCCTTTAAACTGCGACACCCCTCACAACAGGACTGGGTCAGTGTGGGACGTCACACACCTTCCACAGTGTACGGTCTGTAAACTCCGACACCGGTCACTACAGGACTGCGTCAGTGTGGGACGTCACACACCTTCCAAAGTGTATAGTCCCTGTAAACACTGACACCCCTCAGAACAGGACTGGGTCAGTGTGAGACATTACATACCTTTCAAAGTGTGCGGTCTGTAAACACCGACACCATTCACTAAAGGTTTGGGTCAGTCTGAGACGTCACACACGTTCCGTAGTGTTTCGTCCCTTTAAACTCCGACACCCCTCACAAAAGGATTGGGTCAGTGTGGCATATCACACACCTTCCACAGTGTACGGTCTGTAAACCCAGACACCCCTCACTACAGGATTGGGTCAGTGTGGGATATCACACACCATCCACAGTGTACTGTCTGGAAACACAGACACCCCTCTCTACAGGAATGGGTCAGTGTCAGACGTTGCACACGTTCGGTAGGGTATCGTCCCTTTAAACTCCGACACCCCTCACTACAGGACTGGGTCAGTGTGAGACGTCACACACCATCCACAGTGTACTGTCTGTAAACACAGACACCCTCACTACAGGGTTGGGTCAGTGTGAGACATCACACACGTTCCGTAGTGTATCGTCCCTTTAAACTCCGACACCACTCACAACAGGATTGGGTCAGTGTGGGATATCAAACACCTTCCACAGTTCACGGTCTGTAAACACAGACACCCCTCACTACAGGATTGGCTCTGTGTGGGATATCACACACTATCCACAGTGTACTTTCTGTAAACACCGACACCCGTCACTACAGGATTAGATCAGTGTGAGACGTCACACACTTTCCGTGGTGTATACTCCCTTTAAACTCCGACACCCCTCACAACAGGACTGGGTCATTATGAGATGTCACACACGTTCCGTAGTGTATCGTCCCTTTAAACTCCGAAACCCCTCACAACAGGATTGGGTCTGTGTGGGATATCACACACCTTCAACAGTGTACGGTCTGTAAACACAGACACCCCTCACTACAGGATTGGGTCAGTGTGGGATATCACACACCATCCACAGTGTACTGTCTGTAAACACAGACACCCCTCACTACAGGATTGGGTCAGTGTGAGACATCACACACGTTCTGTAGTGTATCGTCCCTTTAAACTCCGACACCCCTCACAACAGGATTCGGTCAGTGTGGGATATGACATACCTTCCACAGTGTACGGTCTGTAAACACAGACACCCCTCACTACAGGATTGGGTCAGTGTGGGATATCACACACCATCCACAGTGTACTGTCTGTAAACACAGACACCCCTCACTACAGGATTAGATCAGTGTGAGACGTCACACACTTTCCGTAGTGTATGGACCCTTTAAACTCCGACACCCCTCACAACAGGACTGGGTCAGTGTGGGACGTCACACACCTTCCACAGTGTACGGTCTGTAAACTCCGACACCGGTCACTACAGGACTGCGTCAGTGTGGGACGTCACACACCTTCCAAAGTGTATAGTCCCTGTAAACACTGACACCCCTCAGAACAGGATTGGGTCAGTGTGAGACATTACATACCTTCCAAAGTGTACAGTCTGTAAACACCGACACCCCTCACTAAAGGTTTGGGTCAGTCTGAGACGTCACACACGTTCCGTAGTGTTTCGTCCCTTTAAACTCCGACAGCCCTCACAACAGAATTGGGTCAGTGTGGCATATCACACACCTTCCACAGTGTACGGTCTGTAAACCCAGACACCCCTCACTACAGGATTGGGTCAGTGTGGGATATCACACACCATCCACAGTGTACTGTCTGGAAACACAGACACCCCTCTCTACAGGAATGGGTCAGTGTCAGACGTTGCACACGTTCGGTAGGGTATCGTCCCTTTAAACTCCGACACCCCTCACTACAGGACTGGGTCAGTGTGAGACGTCACACACCATCCACAGTGTACTGTCTGTAAACACAGACACCCTCACTACAGGGTTGGGTCAGTGTGAGACATCACACACGTTCCGTAGTGTATCGTCCCTTTAAACTCCGACACCACTCACAACAGGATTGGGTCAGTGTGGGATATCAAACACCTTCCACAGTTCACGGTCTGTAAACACAGACACCCCTCACTACAGGATTGGCTCTGTGTGGGATATCACACACTATCCACAGTGTACTTTCTGTAAACACCGACACCCGTCACTACAGGATTAGATCAGTGTGAGACGTCACACACTTTCCGTAGTGTATAGTCCCTTTAAACTCCGACACCCCTCACAACAGGACTGGGTCATTATGAGATGTCACACACGTTCCGTAGTGTATCGTCCCTTTAAACTCCGAAACCCCTCACAACAGGATTGGGTCTGTGTGGGATATCACACACCTTCAACAGTGTACGGTCTGTAAACACAGACACCCCTCACTACAGGATTGGGTCAGTGTGGGATATCACACACCATCCACAGTGTACGCTTTGTAAACAAAGACACCCCTCACTACAGGATTAGATCAGTGTGAGACGTCACACACTTTCCGTAGTGTATGGACCCTTTAAACTCCGACACCCCTCACAACAGGACTGGGTCAGTGTGGGACGTCACACACCTTCCACAGTGTACGGTCTGTAAACTCCGACACCGGTCACTACAGGACTGCGTCAGTGTGGGACGTCACACACCTTCCAAAGTGTATAGTCCCTGTAAACACTGACACCCCTCAGAACAGGATTGGGTCAGTGTGAGACATTACATACCTTCCAAAGTGTACAGTCTGTAAACACCGACACCACTCACTAAAGGTTTGGGTCAGTCTGAGACGTCACACACGTTCCGTAGTGTTTCGTCCCTTTAAACTCCGACAGCCCTCACAACAGAATTGGGTCAGTGTGGCATATCACACACCTTCCACAGTGTACGGTCTGTAAACCCAGACACCCCTCACTACAGGATTGGGTCAGTGTGGGATATCACACACCATCCACAGTGTACTGTCTGGAAACACAGACACCCCTCTCTACAGGAATGGGTCAGTGTCAGACGTTGCACACGTTCGGTAGGGTATCGTCCCTTTAAACTCCGACACCCCTCACTACAGGACTGGGTCAGTGTGAGACGTCACACACCATCCACAGTGTACTGTCTGTAAACACAGACACCCTCACTACAGGGTTGGGTCAGTGTGAGACATCACACACGTTCCGTAGTGTATCGTCCCTTTAAACTCCGACACCACTCACAACAGGATTGGGTCAGTGTGGGATATCAAACACCTTCCACAGTTCACGGTCTGTAAACACAGACACCCCTCACTACAGGATTGGCTCTGTGTGGGATATCACACACTATCCACAGTGTACTTTCTGTAAACACCGACACCCGTCACTACAGGATTAGATCAGTGTGAGACGTCACACACTTTCCGTAGTGTATAGTCCCTTTAAACTCCGACACCCCTCACAACAGGACTGGGTCATTATGAGATGTCACACACGTTCCGTAGTGTATCGTCCCTTTAAACTCCGAAACCCCTCACAACAGGATTGGGTCTGTGTGGGATATCACACACCTTCAACAGTGTACGGTCTGTAAACACAGACACCCCTCACTACAGGATTGGGTCAGTGTGGGATATCACACACCATCCACAGTGTACGCTTTGTAAACAAAGACACCCCTCACTACAGGATTGGGTCAGTGTGGGATATCACACACCATCCACAGTGTACTGTCTGTAAACACAGACACCCCTCACAACAGGACTGGGTCAGTGTGAGACATTACACACCTTCCACTGTGTACGGTCTTTAAACACCGACCCCCCTCACTACAGGATTGCGTCATTGTGAGACGTCACACACGTTCCGTAGTGTATCGTCCCTTTAAACTCCAAAACCCCTCACAACAGGATTGGGTCAGTGTGGGATATCACACACATTCAACAGTGTACGGTCTGTAAACACAGACACCCCTCACTATAGGATTGGGTCAGTGCGGGATATCACACAACTTCCGCAGTGTACGGTCTGTAAATACAGACACCCCTCACTACAGAATTGGGTCAGTGTGGGATATCACACACGATCCACAGTGTACTGTCTGTAAACACAGACACCCCTCACTACAGGACTGGGTCAGTGTGAGACGTCACACACCTTCCACAGTGTACGCTCTGTAAACACCGACACCCCTCACTACACGATTGTGTCAGTGTGAGACGTCACACACGATCCGTAGTGTATCGTCCCATTAAACTCCGACACCCCTCACAACAGGATTCGGTCAGTGTGGGATATGACATACCTTCCACGGTGTACGGTCTGTAAACACAGACACCCCTCACTACAGGATTGGGTCAGTGTGGGATATCACACACCATCCACAGTGTACTGTCTGTAAACACAGACACCCCTC
Source organism: Hemitrygon akajei (assembly GCF_048418815.1). Lineage (NCBI taxonomy): Eukaryota > Metazoa > Chordata > Chondrichthyes > Myliobatiformes > Dasyatidae > Hemitrygon > Hemitrygon akajei. The sequence goes on from NC_133127.1 coordinate 105,156,009, forward strand.
ACTACAGGATTAGATCAGTGTGAGACGTCACACACTTTCCGTAGTGTATGGACCCTTTAAACTCCGACACCCCTCACAACAGGACTGGGTCAGTGTGGGATGTCACACACCTTCCACAGTGTACGGTCTGTAAACTCCGACACCGGTCACTACAGGACTGCGTCAGTGTGGGACGTCACACACCTTCCAAAGTGTATAGTCCCTGTAAACACCGACACCCCTCACTAAAGGTTTGGGTCAGTCTGAGACGTCACACACGTTCCGTAGTGTTTCGTCCCTTTAAACTCCGACACCACTCACAACAGGATTGGGTCAGTGTGGGATATCAAACACCTTCCACAGTTCACGGTCTGTAAACACAGACAGCCCTCACTACAGGATTGGCTCTGTGTGGGATATCACACACTATCCACAGTGTACTTTCTGTAAACACCGACACCCGTCACTACAGGATTAGATCAGTGTGAGACGTCACACACTTCCCGTGGTGTATAGTCCCTTTAAACTCCGACACCCCTCACAACAGGACTGGGTCATTATGAGATGTCACACACGTTCCGTAGTGTATCGTCCCTTTAAACTCCAAAACCCCTCACAACAGGATTGGGTCAGTGTGGGATATCACACACATTCAACAGTGTACGGTCTGTAAACACAGACACCCCTCACTATAGGATTGGGTCTGTGCGGGATATCACACAACTTCCGCAGTGTACGGTCTGGAAACACAGACACCCCTCACTACAGAATTGGGTCAGTGTGGGATATCACACACGATCCACAGTGTACTGTCTGTAAACACAGACACCCCTCACTACAGGACGGGTCAGTGTGAGACGTCACACACCTTCCACAGTGTACGCTCTGTAAACACCGACACCCCTCACTACACGATTGTGTCAGTGTGAGACGTCACACACGATCCGTAGTGTATCGTCCCATTAAACTCCGACACCCCTCACAACAGGATTCGGTCAGTGTGGGATATGACATACCTTCCACAGTGTACGGTCTGTAAACACAGACACCCCTCACTACAGGATTGGGTCAGTGTGGGATATCACACACCATCCACAGTGTACTGTCTGTAAACACAGACAACCCTCACTACAGGATTGGGTCAGTGTGAGACATCACACACGTTCTGTAGTGTATCGTCCCTTTAAACTCCGACACCCCTCACAACAGGATTCGGTCAGTGTGGGATATGACATACCTTCCACAGTGTACGGTCTGTAAACACAGACACCCCTCACTACAGGATTGGGTCAGTGTGGGATATCACACACCATCCACAGTGTACTGTTTGTAAACACAGACACCCCTCACTACAGGATTAGATCAGTGTGAGACGTCACACACTTTCCGTAGTGTATGGACCCTTTAAACTCCGACACCCCTCACTACAGGATTGGCTCTGTGTGGGATATCACACACTATCCACAGTGTACTTTCTGTAAACACCGACACCCGTCACTACAGGATTAGATCAGTGTGAGACGTCACACACTTTCCGTAGTGTATAGTCCCTTTAAACTCCGACACCCCTCACAACAGGACTGGGTCATTATGAGATGTCACACACGTTCCGTAGTGTATCGTCCCTTTAAACTCCGAAACCCCTCACAACAGGATTGGGTCTGTGTGGGATATCACACACCTTCAACAGTGTACGGTCTGTAAACACAGACACCCCTCACTACAGGATTGGGTCAGTGTGGGATATCACACACCATCCACAGTGTATGCTTTGTAAACAAAGACACCCCTCACTACAGGATTGGGTCAGTGTGGGATATCACACACCATCCACAGTGTACTGTCTGTAAACACAGACACCCCTCACAACAGGACTGGGTCAGTGTGAGACATTACACACCTTCCACTGTGTACAGTCTTTAAACACCGACCCCCCTCACTACAGGATTGCGTCATTGTGAGACGTCACACACGTTCCGTAGTGTATCGTCCCTTTAAACTCCAAAACCCCTCACAACAGGATTGGGTCAGTGTGGGATATCACACACATTCAACAGTGTACGGTCTGTAAACACAGACACCCCTCACTATAGGATTGGGTCAGTGCGGGATATCACACAACTTCCGCAGTGTACGGTCTGTAAATACAGACACCCCTCACTACAGAATTGGGTCAGTGTGGGATATCACACACGATCCACAGTGTACTGTCTGTAAACACAGACACCCCTCACTACAGGACTGGGTCAGTGTGAGACGTCACACACCTTCCACAGTGTACGCTCTGTAAACACCGACACCCCTCACTACACCATTGTGTCAGTGTGAGACGTCACACACGATCCGTAGTGTATCGGCCCATTAAACTCCGACACCCCTCACAACAGGATTCGGTCAGTGTGGGATATGACATACCTTCCACAGTGTACGGTCTGTAAACACAGACACCCCTCACTACAGAATTGGGTCAGTGTGGGATATCACACACGATCCACAGTGTACTGTCTGTAAACACAGACACCCCTCACTACAGGACTGGGTCAGTGTGAGACGTCACACACCTTCCACAGTGTACGCTCTGTAAACACCGACACCCCTGACTACACGATTGTGTCAGTGTGAGACGTCACACACGATCCGTAGTGTATCGTCCCATTAAACTCCGACACCCCTCACAACAGGATTCGGTCAGTGTGGGATATGACATACCTTCCACAGTGTACGGTCTGTAAACACAGACACCCCTCACTACAGGATTGGGTCAGTGTGGGATATCACACACCATCCACAGTGTACTGTCTGTAAACACAGACACCCCTCACTACAGGATTAGATCAGTGTGAGACGTCACACACTTTCCGTAGTGTATGGACCCTTTAAACTGCGACACCCCTCACAACAGGACTGGGTCAGTGTGGGACGTCACACACCTTCCACAGTGTACGGTCTGTAAACTCCGACACCGGTCACTACAGGACTGCGTCAGTGTGGGACGTCACACACCTTCCAAAGTGTATAGTCCCTGTAAACACTGACACCCCTCAGAACAGGACTGGGTCAGTGTGAGACATTACATACCTTTCAAAGTGTGCGGTCTGTAAACACCGACACCATTCACTAAAGGTTTGGGTCAGTCTGAGACGTCACACACGTTCCGTAGTGTTTCGTCCCTTTAAACTCCGACACCCCTCACAAAAGGATTGGGTCAGTGTGGCATATCACACACCTTCCACAGTGTACGGTCTGTAAACCCAGACACCCCTCACTACAGGATTGGGTCAGTGTGGGATATCACACACCATCCACAGTGTACTGTCTGGAAACACAGACACCCCTCTCTACAGGAATGGGTCAGTGTCAGACGTTGCACACGTTCGGTAGGGTATCGTCCCTTTAAACTCCGACACCCCTCACTACAGGACTGGGTCAGTGTGAGACGTCACACACCATCCACAGTGTACTGTCTGTAAACACAGACACCCTCACTACAGGGTTGGGTCAGTGTGAGACATCACACACGTTCCGTAGTGTATCGTCCCTTTAAACTCCGACACCACTCACAACAGGATTGGGTCAGTGTGGGATATCAAACACCTTCCACAGTTCACGGTCTGTAAACACAGACACCCCTCACTACAGGATTGGCTCTGTGTGGGATATCACACACTATCCACAGTGTACTTTCTGTAAACACCGACACCCGTCACTACAGGATTAGATCAGTGTGAGACGTCACACACTTTCCGTGGTGTATAGTCCCTTTAAACTCCGACACCCCTCACAACAGGACTGGGTCATTATGAGATGTCACACACGTTCCGTAGTGTATCGTCCCTTTAAACTCCGAAACCCCTCACAACAGGATTGGGTCTGTGTGGGATATCACACACCTTCAACAGTGTACGGTCTGTAAACACAGACACCCCTCACTACAGGATTGGGTCAGTGTGGGATATCACACACCATCCACAGTGTACTGTCTGTAAACACAGACACCCCTCACTACAGGATTGGGTCAGTGTGAGACATCACACACGTTCTGTAGTGTATCGTCCCTTTAAACTCCGACACCCCTCACAACAGGATTCGGTCAGTGTGGGATATGACATACCTTCCACAGTGTACGGTCTGTAAACACAGACACCCCTCACTACAGGATTGGGTCAGTGTGGGATATCACACACCATCCACAGTGTACTGTCTGTAAACACAGACACCCCTCACTACAGGATTAGATCAGTGTGAGACGTCACACACTTTCCGTAGTGTATGGACCCTTTAAACTCCGACACCCCTCACAACAGGACTGGGTCAGTGTGGGACGTCACACACCTTCCACAGTGTACGGTCTGTAAACTCCGACACCGGTCACTACAGGACTGCGTCAGTGTGGGACGTCACACACCTTCCAAAGTGTATAGTCCCTGTAAACACTGACACCCCTCAGAACAGGATTGGGTCAGTGTGAGACATTACATACCTTCCAAAGTGTACAGTCTGTAAACACCGACACCCCTCACTAAAGGTTTGGGTCAGTCTGAGACGTCACACACGTTCCGTAGTGTTTCGTCCCTTTAAACTCCGACAGCCCTCACAACAGAATTGGGTCAGTGTGGCATATCACACACCTTCCACAGTGTACGGTCTGTAAACCCAGACACCCCTCACTACAGGATTGGGTCAGTGTGGGATATCACACACCATCCACAGTGTACTGTCTGGAAACACAGACACCCCTCTCTACAGGAATGGGTCAGTGTCAGACGTTGCACACGTTCGGTAGGGTATCGTCCCTTTAAACTCCGACACCCCTCACTACAGGACTGGGTCAGTGTGAGACGTCACACACCATCCACAGTGTACTGTCTGTAAACACAGACACCCTCACTACAGGGTTGGGTCAGTGTGAGACATCACACACGTTCCGTAGTGTATCGTCCCTTTAAACTCCGACACCACTCACAACAGGATTGGGTCAGTGTGGGATATCAAACACCTTCCACAGTTCACGGTCTGTAAACACAGACACCCCTCACTACAGGATTGGCTCTGTGTGGGATATCACACACTATCCACAGTGTACTTTCTGTAAACACCGACACCCGTCACTACAGGATTAGATCAGTGTGAGACGTCACACACTTTCCGTAGTGTATAGTCCCTTTAAACTCCGACACCCCTCACAACAGGACTGGGTCATTATGAGATGTCACACACGTTCCGTAGTGTATCGTCCCTTTAAACTCCGAAACCCCTCACAACAGGATTGGGTCTGTGTGGGATATCACACACCTTCAACAGTGTACGGTCTGTAAACACAGACACCCCTCACTACAGGATTGGGTCAGTGTGGGATATCACACACCATCCACAGTGTACGCTTTGTAAACAAAGACACCCCTCACTACAGGATTAGATCAGTGTGAGACGTCACACACTTTCCGTAGTGTATGGACCCTTTAAACTCCGACACCCCTCACAACAGGACTGGGTCAGTGTGGGACGTCACACACCTTCCACAGTGTACGGTCTGTAAACTCCGACACCGGTCACTACAGGACTGCGTCAGTGTGGGACGTCACACACCTTCCAAAGTGTATAGTCCCTGTAAACACTGACACCCCTCAGAACAGGATTGGGTCAGTGTGAGACATTACATACCTTCCAAAGTGTACAGTCTGTAAACACCGACACCACTCACTAAAGGTTTGGGTCAGTCTGAGACGTCACACACGTTCCGTAGTGTTTCGTCCCTTTAAACTCCGACAGCCCTCACAACAGAATTGGGTCAGTGTGGCATATCACACACCTTCCACAGTGTACGGTCTGTAAACCCAGACACCCCTCACTACAGGATTGGGTCAGTGTGGGATATCACACACCATCCACAGTGTACTGTCTGGAAACACAGACACCCCTCTCTACAGGAATGGGTCAGTGTCAGACGTTGCACACGTTCGGTAGGGTATCGTCCCTTTAAACTCCGACACCCCTCACTACAGGACTGGGTCAGTGTGAGACGTCACACACCATCCACAGTGTACTGTCTGTAAACACAGACACCCTCACTACAGGGTTGGGTCAGTGTGAGACATCACACACGTTCCGTAGTGTATCGTCCCTTTAAACTCCGACACCACTCACAACAGGATTGGGTCAGTGTGGGATATCAAACACCTTCCACAGTTCACGGTCTGTAAACACAGACACCCCTCACTACAGGATTGGCTCTGTGTGGGATATCACACACTATCCACAGTGTACTTTCTGTAAACACCGACACCCGTCACTACAGGATTAGATCAGTGTGAGACGTCACACACTTTCCGTAGTGTATAGTCCCTTTAAACTCCGACACCCCTCACAACAGGACTGGGTCATTATGAGATGTCACACACGTTCCGTAGTGTATCGTCCCTTTAAACTCCGAAACCCCTCACAACAGGATTGGGTCTGTGTGGGATATCACACACCTTCAACAGTGTACGGTCTGTAAACACAGACACCCCTCACTACAGGATTGGGTCAGTGTGGGATATCACACACCATCCACAGTGTACGCTTTGTAAACAAAGACACCCCTCACTACAGGATTGGGTCAGTGTGGGATATCACACACCATCCACAGTGTACTGTCTGTAAACACAGACACCCCTCACAACAGGACTGGGTCAGTGTGAGACATTACACACCTTCCACTGTGTACGGTCTTTAAACACCGACCCCCCTCACTACAGGATTGCGTCATTGTGAGACGTCACACACGTTCCGTAGTGTATCGTCCCTTTATCTCCAAAACCCCTCACAACAGGATTGGGTCAGTGTGGGATATCACACACATTCAACAGTGTACGGTCTGTAAACACAGACACCCCTCACTATAGGATTGGGTCAGTGCGGGATATCACACAACTTCCGCAGTGTACGGTCTGTAAATACAGACACCCCTCACTACAGAATTGGGTCAGTGTGGGATATCACACACGATCCACAGTGTACTGTCTGTAAACACAGACACCCCTCACTACAGGACTGGGTCAGTGTGAGACGTCACACACCTTCCACAGTGTACGCTCTGTAAACACCGACACCCCTCACTACACGATTGTGTCAGTGTGAGACGTCACACACGATCCGTAGTGTATCGTCCCATTAAACTCCGACACCCCTCACAACAGGATTCGGTCAGTGTGGGATATGACATACCTTCCACGGTGTACGGTCTGTAAACACAGACACCCCTCACTACAGGATTGGGTCAGTGTGGGATATCACACACCATCCACAGTGTACTGTCTGTAAACACAGACACCCCTCACTACAGGATTAGATCAGTGTGAGACGTCACACACTTTCCGTAGTGTATGGACCCTTTAAACTCCGACACCCCTCACAACAGGACTGGGTCAGTGTGGGATGTCACACACCTTCCACAGTGTACGGTCTGTAAACTCCGACACCGGTCACTACAGGACTGCGTCAGTGTGGGACGTCACACACCTTCCAAAGTGTATAGTCCCTGTAAACACTGACACCCCTCAGAACAGGACTGGGTCAGTGTGAGACATTACATACCTTTCAAAGTGTGCGGTCTGTAAACACCGACACCATTCACTAAAGGTTTGGGTCAGTCTGAGACGTCACACACGTTCCGTAGTGTTTCGTCCCTTTAAACTCCGACACCACTCACAACAGGATTGGGTCAGTGTGGGATATCAAACACCTTCCACAGTTCACGGTCTGTAAACACAGACAGCCCTCACTACAGGATTGGCTCTGTGTGGGATATCACACACTATCCACAGTGTACTTTCTGTAAACACCGACACCCGTCACTACAGGATTAGATCAGTGTGAGACGTCACACACTTCCCGTGGTGTATAGTCCCTTTAAACTCCGACACCCCTCACAACAGGACTGGGTCATTATGAGATGTCACACACGTTCCGTAGTGTATCGTCCCTTTAAACTCCGAAACCCCTCACAACAGGATTGGGTCTGTGTGGGATATCACACACCTTCAACAGTGTACGGTCTGTAAACACAGACACCCCTCACTACAGGATTGGGTCAGTGTGGGATATCACACACCATCCACAGTGTACTGTCTGTAAACACAGACACCCCTCACAACAGGACTGGGTCAGTGTGAGACATTACACACCTTCCACTGTGTACGGTCTTTAAACACCGACACCCCTCACTACAGGATTGCGTCATTGTGAGACGTCACACACGTTCCGTAGTGTATCGTCCCTTTAAACTCCAAAACCCCTCACAACAGGATTGGGTCAGTGTGGGATATCACACACATTCAACAGTGTACGGTCTGTAAACACAGACACCCCTCACTATAGGATTGGGTCTGTGCGGGATATCACACAACTTCCGCAGTGTACGGTCTGGAAACACAGACACCCCTCACTACAGAATTGGGTCAGTGTGGGATATCACACACGATCCACAGTGTACTGTCTGTAAACACAGACACCCCTCACTACAGGACGGGTCAGTGTGAGACGTCACACACCTTCCACAGTGTACGCTCTGTAAACACCGACACCCCTCACTACACGATTGTGTCAGTGTGAGACGTCACACACGATCCGTAGTGTATCGTCCCATTAAACTCCGACACCCCTCACAACAGGATTCGGTCAGTGTGGGATATGACATACCTTCCACAGTGTACGGTCTGTAAACACAGACACCCCTCACTACAGGATTGGGTCAGTGTGGGATATCACACACCATCCACAGTGTACTGTCTGTAAACACAGACACCCCTCACTACAGGATTGGGTCAGTGTGAGACATCACACACGTTCTGTAGTGTATCGTCCCTTTAAACTCCGACACCCCTCACAACAGGATTCGGTCAGTGTGGGATATGACATACCTTCCACAGTGTACGGTCTGTAAACACAGACACCCCTCACTACAGGATTGGGTCAGTGTGGGATATCACACACCATCCACAGTGTACTGTTTGTAAACACAGACACCCCTCACTACAGGATTAGATCAGTGTGAGACGTCACACACTTTCCGTAGTGTATGGACCCTTTAAACTCCGACACCCCTCACTACAGGATTGGCTCTGTGTGGGATATCACACACTATCCACAGTGTACTTTCTGTAAACACCGACACCCGTCACTACAGGATTAGATCAGTGTGAGACGTCACACACTTTCCGTAGTGTATAGTCCCTTTAAACTCCGACACCCCTCACAACAGGACTGGGTCATTATGAGATGTCACACACGTTCCGTAGTGTATCGTCCCTTTAAACTCCGAAACCCCTCACAACAGGATTGGGTCTGTGTGGGATATCACACACCTTCAACAGTGTACGGTCTGTAAACACAGACACCCCTCACTACAGGATTGGGTCAGTGTGGGATATCACACACCATCCACAGTGTATGCTTTGTAAACAAAGACACCCCTCACTACAGGATTGGGTCAGTGTGGGATATCACACACCATCCACAGTGTACTGTCTGTAAACACAGACACCCCTCACAACAGGACTGGGTCAGTGTGAGACATTACACACCTTCCACTGTGTACAGTCTTTAAACACCGACCCCCCTCACTACAGGATTGCGTCATTGTGAGACGTCACACACGTTCCGTAGTGTATCGTCCCTTTAAACTCCAAAACCCCTCACAACAGGATTGGGTCAGTGTGGGATATCACACACATTCAACAGTGTACGGTCTGTAAACACAGACACCCCTCACTATAGGATTGGGTCAGTGCGGGATATCACACAACTTCCGCAGTGTACGGTCTGTAAATACAGACACCCCTCACTACAGAATTGGGTCAGTGTGGGATATCACACACGATCCACAGTGTACTGTCTGTAAACACAGACACCCCTCACTACAGGACTGGGTCAGTGTGAGACGTCACACACCTTCCACAGTGTACGCTCTGTAAACACCGACACCCCTCACTACACCATTGTGTCAGTGTGAGACGTCACACACGATCCGTAGTGTATCGGCCCATTAAACTCCGACACCCCTCACAACAGGATTCGGTCAGTGTGGGATATGACATACCTTCCACAGTGTACGGTCTGTAAACACAGACACCCCTCACTACAGGATTGGGTCAGTGTGGGATATCACACACCATCCACAGTGTACGGTCTGTAAACACAGACACCCCTCACTACAGGATTGGGTCAGTGTGGGATATCACACACCATCCACAGTGTACTGTCTGTAAACACAGACACCCCTCACTACAGGATTAGATCAGTGTGAGACGTCACACACTTTCCGTAGTGTATGGACCCTTTAAACTCCGACACCCCTCACAACAGGACTGGGTCAGTGTGGGACGTCACACCTTCCACAGTGTACGGTCTGTAAACTCCGACACCGGTCACTACAGGACTGCGTCAGTGTGGGACGTCACACACCTTCCAAAGTGTATAGTCCCTGTAAACACTGACACCCCTCAGAACAGGACTGGGTCAGTGTGAGACATTACATACCTTTCAAAGTGTGCGGTCTGTAAACACCGACACCATTCACTAAAGGTTTGGGTCAGTCTGAGACGTCACACACGTTCCGTAGTGTTTCGTCCCTTTAAACTCCGACACCCCTCACAAAAGGATTGGGTCAGTGTGGCATATCACACACCTTCCACAGTGTACGGTCTGTAAACCCAGACACCCCTCACTACAGGATTGGGTCAGTGTGGGATATCACACACCATCCACAGTGTACTGTCTGGAAACACAGACACCCCTCTCTACAGGAATGGGTCAGTGTCAGACGTTGCACACGTTCGGTAGGGTATCGTCCCTTTAAACTCCGACACCCCTCACTACAGGACTGGGTCAGTGTGAGACGTCACACACCATCCACAGTGTACTGTCTGTAAACACAGACACCCTCACTACAGGGTTGGGTTAGTGTGAGACATCACACACGTTCCGTAGTGTATCGTCCCTTTAAACTCCGACACCACTCACAACAGGATTGGGTCAGTGTGGGATATCAAACACCTTCCACAGTTCACGGTCTGTAAACACAGACACCCCTCACTACAGGATTGGCTCTGTGTGGGATATCACACACTATCCACAGTGTACTTTCTGTAAACACCGACACCCGTCACTACAGGATTAGATCAGTGTGAGACGTCACACACTTTCCGTGGTGTATAGTCCCTTTAAACTCCGACACCCCTCACAACAGGACTGGGTCATTATGAGATGTCACACACGTTCCGTAGTGTATCGTCCCTTTAAACTCCGAAACCCCTCACAACAGGATTGGGTCTGTGTGGGATATCGCACACCTTCAACAGTGTACGGTCTGTAAACACAGACACCCCTCACTACAGGATTGGGTCAGTGTGGGATATCACACACCATCCACAGTGTACTGTCTGTAAACACAGACACCCCTCACTACAGGATTGGGTCAGTGTGAGACATCACACACGTTCTGTAGTGTATCGTCCCTTTAAACTCCGACACCCCTCACAAAAGGATTCGGTCAGTGTGGGATATGACATACCTTCCACAGTGTACGGTCTGTAAACACAGACACCCCTCACTACAGGATTGGGTCAGTGTGGGATATCACACACCATCCACAGTGTACTGTCTGTAAACACAGACACCCCTCACTACAGGATTAGATCAGTGTGAGACATCACACACTTTCCGTAGTGTATGGACCCTTTAAACTCCGACACCCCTCACAACAGGACTGGGTCAGTGTGGGACGTCACACACCTTCCACAGTGTACGGTCTGTAAACTCCGACACCGGTCACTACAGGACTGCGTCAGTGTGGGACGTCACACACCTTCCAAAGTGTATAGTCCCTGTAAACACTGACACCCCTCAGAACAGGATTGGGTCAGTGTGAGACATTACATACCTTCCAAAGTGTACAGTCTGTAAACACCGACACCCCTCACTAAAGGTTTGGGTCAGTCTGAGACGTCACACACGTTCCGTAGTGTTTCGTCCCTTTAAACTCCGACAGCCCTCACAACAGAATTGGTTCAGTGTGGCATATCACACACCTTCCACAGTGTACGGTCTGTAAACCCAGACACCCCTCACTACAGGATTGGGTCAGTGTGGGATATCACACACCATCCACAGTGTACTGTCTGGAAACACAGACACCCCTCTCTACAGGAATGGGTCAGTGTCAGACGTTGCACACGTTCGGTAGGGTATCGTCCCTTTAAACTCCGACACCCCTCACTACAGGACTGGGTCAGTGTGAGACGTCACACACCATCCACAGTGTACTGTCTGTAAACACAGACACCCTCACTACAGGGTTGGGTCAGTGTGAGACATCACACACGTTCCGTAGTGTATCGTCCCTTTAAACTCCGACACCACTCACAACAGGATTGGGTCAGTGTGGGATATCAAACACCTTCCACAGTTCACGGTCTGTAAACACAGACATCCCTCACTACAGGATTGGCTCTGTGTGGGATATCACACACTATCCACAGTGTACTTTCTGTAAACACCGACACCCGTCACTACAGGATTAGATCAGTGTGAGACGTCACACACTTTCCGTAGTGTATAGTCCCTTTAAACTCCGACACCCCTCACAACAGGACTGGGTCATTATGAGATGTCACACACGTTCCGTAGTGTATCGTCCCTTTAAACTCCGAAACCCCTCACAACAGGATTGGGTCTGTGTGGGATATCACACACCTTCAACAGTGTACGGTCTGTAAACACAGACACCCCTCACTACAGGATTGGGTCAGTGTGGGATATCACACACCATCCACAGTGTACGCTTTGTAAACAAAGACACCCCTCACTACAGGATTGGGTCAGTGTGGGATATCACACACCATCCACAGTGTACTGTCTGTAAACACAGACACCCCTCACAACAGGACTGGGTCAGTGTGAGACATTACACACCTTCCACTGTGTACGGTCTTTAAACACCGACCCCCCTCACTACAGGATTGCGTCATTGTGAGACGTCACACACGTTCCGTAGTGTATCGTCCCTTTAAACTCCAAAACCCCTCACAACAGGATTGGGTCAGTGTGCGATATCACACACATTCAACAGTGTACGGTCTGTAAACACAGACACCCCTCACTATAGGATTGGGTCAGTGCGGGATATCACACAACTTCCGCAGTGTACGGTCTGTAAATACAGACACCCCTCACTACAGAATTGGGTCAGTGTGGGATATCACACACGATCCACAGTGTACTGTCTGTAAACACAGACACCCCTCACTACAGGACTGGGTCAGTGTGAGACGTCACACACCTTCCACAGTGTACGCTCTGTAAACACCGACACCCCTCACTACACGATTGTGTCAGTGTGAGACGTCACACACGATCCGTAGTGTATCGTCCCATTAAACTCCGACACCCCTCACAACAGGATTCGGTCAGTGTGGGATATGACATACCTTCCACGGTGTACGGTCTGTAAACACAGACACCCCTCACTACAGGATTGGGTCAGTGTGGGATATCACACACCATCCACAGTGTACTGTCTGTAAACACAGACACCCCTCACTACAGGATTAGATCAGTGTGAGACGTCACACACTTTCTGTAGTGTATGGACCCTTTAAACTCCGACACCCCTCACAACAGGACTGGGTCAGTGTGGGACGTCACACACCTTCCACAGTGTACGGTCTGTAAACTCCGACACCGGTCACTACAGGACTGCGTCAGTGTGGGACGTCACACACCTTCCAAAGTGTATAGTCCCTGTAAACACTGACACCCCTCAGAACAGGACTGGGTCAGTGTGAGACATTACATACCTTTCAAAGTGTGCGGTCTGTAAACACCGACACCCCTCACTAAAGGTTTGGGTCAGTCTGAGACGTCACACACGTTCCGTAGTGTTTCGTCCCTTTAAACTACGACACCACTCACAACAGGATTGGGTCAGTGTGGGATATCAAACACCTTCCACAGTTCACGGTCTGTAAACACAGACAGCCCTCACTACAGGATTGACTCTGTGTGGGATATCACACACTATCCACAGTGTACTTTCTGTAAACACCGACACCCGTCACTACAGGATTAGATCAGTGTGAGACGTCACACACTTCCCGTGGTGTATAGTCCCTTTAAACTCCGACACCCCTCACAACAGGACTGGGTCATTATGAGATGTCACACACGTTCCGTAGTGTATCGTCCCTTTAAACTCCGAAACCCCTCACAACAGGATTGGGTCTGTGTGGGATATCACACACCTTCAACAGTGTACGGTCTGTAAACACAGACACCCCTCACTACAGGATTGGGTCAGTGTGGGATATCACACACCATCCACAGTGTACGCTTTGTAAACAAAGACACCCCTCACTACAGGATTGGGTCAGTGTGGGATATCACACACCATCCACAGTGTACTGTCTGTAAACACAGACACCCCTCACAACAGGACTGGGTCAGTGTGAGACATTACACACCTTCCACTGTGTACGGTCTTTAAACACCGACACCCCTCACTACAGGATTGCGTCATTGTGAGACGTCACACACGTTCCGTAGTGTATCGTCCCTTTAAACTCCAAAACCCCTCACAACAGGATTGGGTCAGTGTGGGATATCACACACATTCAACAGTGTACGGTCTGTAAACACAGACACCCCTCACTATAGGATTGGGTCAGTGCGGGATATCACACAACTTCCGCAGTGTACGGTCTGTAAATACAGACACCCCTCACTACAGAATTGGGTCAGTGTGGGATATCACACACGATCCACAGTGTACTGTCTGTAAACACAGACACCCCTCACTACAGGACTGGGTCAGTGTGAGACGTCACACACCTTCCACAGTGTACGCTCTGTAAACACCGACACCCCTCACTACACGATTGTGTCAGTGTGAGACGTCACACACGATCCGTAGTGTATCGTCCCATTAAACTCCGACACCCCTCACAACAGGATTCGGTCAGTGTGGGATATGACATACCTTCCACGGTGTACGGTCTGTAAACACAGACACCCCTCACTACAGGATTGGGTCAGTGTGGGATATCACACACCATCCACAGTGTACTGTCTGTAAACACAGACACCCCTCACTACAGGATTAGATCAGTGTGAGACGTCACACACTTTCCGTAGTGTATGGACCCTTTAAACTCCGACACCCCTCACAACAGGACTGGGTCAGTGTGGGATGTCACACACCTTCCACAGTGTACGGTCTGTAAACTCCGACACCGGTCACTACAGGACTGCGTCAGTGTGGGACGTCACACACCTTCCAAAGTGTATAGTCCCTGTAAACACTGACACCCCTCAGAACAGGACTGGGTCAGTGTGAGACATTACATACCTTTCAAAGTGTGCGGTCTGTAAACACCGACACCATTCACTAAAGGTTTGGGTCAGTCTGAGACGTCACACACGTTCCGTAGTGTTTCGTCCCTTTAAACTCCGACACCACTCACAACAGGATTGGGTCAGTGTGGGATATCAAACACCTTCCACAGTTCACGGTCTGTAAACACAGACAGCCCTCACTACAGGATTGGCTCTGTGTGGGATATCACACACTATCCACAGTGTACTTTCTGTAAACACCGACACCCGTCACTACAGGATTAGATCAGTGTGAGACGTCACACACTTCCCGTGGTGTATAGTCCCTTTAAACTCCGACACCCCTCACAACAGGACTGGGTCATTATGAGATGTCACACACGTTCCGTAGTGTATCGTCCCTTTAAACTCCGAAACCCCTCACAACAGGATTGGGTCTGTGTGGGATATCACACACCTTCAACAGTGTACGGTCTGTAAACACAGACACCCCTCACTACAGGATTGGGTCAGTGTGGGATATCACACACCATCCACAGTGTACTGTCTGTAAACACAGACACCCCTCACAACAGGACTGGGTCAGTGTGAGACATTACACACCTTCCACTGTGTACGGTCTTTAAACACCGACACCCCTCACTACAGGATTGCGTCATTGTGAGACGTCACACACGTTCCGTAGTGTATCGTCCCTTTAAACTCCAAAACCCCTCACAACAGGATTGGGTCAGTGTGGGATATCACACACATTCAACAGTGTACGGTCTGTAAACACAGACACCCCTCACTATAGGATTGGGTCTGTGCGGGATATCACACAACTTCCGCAGTGTACGGTCTGGAAACACAGACACCCCTCACTACAGAATTGGGTCAGTGTGGGATATCACACACGATCCACAGTGTACTGTCTGTAAACACAGACACCCCTCACTACAGGACGGGTCAGTGTGAGACGTCACACACCTTCCACAGTGTACGCTCTGTAAACACCGACACCCCTCACTACACGATTGTGTCAGTGTGAGACGTCACACACGATCCGTAGTGTATCGTCCCATTAAACTCCGACACCCCTCACAACAGGATTCGGTCAGTGTGGGATATGACATACCTTCCACAGTGTACGGTCTGTAAACACAGACACCCCTCACTACAGGATTGGGTCAGTGTGGGATATCACACACCATCCACAGTGTACTGTCTGTAAACACAGACACCCCTCACTACAGGATTGGGTCAGTGTGAGACATCACACACGTTCTGTAGTGTATCGTCCCTTTAAACTCCGACACCCCTCACAACAGGATTCGGTCAGTGTGGGATATGACATACCTTCCACAGTGTACGGTCTGTAAACACAGACACCCCTCACTACAGGATTGGGTCAGTGTGGGATATCACACACCATCCACAGTGTACTGTTTGTAAACACAGACACCCCTCACTACAGGATTAGATCAGTGTGAGACGTCACACACTTTCCGTAGTGTATGGACCCTTTAAACTCCGACACCCCTCACTACAGGATTGGCTCTGTGTGGGATATCACACACTATCCACAGTGTACTTTCTGTAAACACCGACACCCGTCACTACAGGATTAGATCAGTGTGAGACGTCACACACTTTCCGTAGTGTATAGTCCCTTTAAACTCCGACACCCCTCACAACAGGACTGGGTCATTATGAGATGTCACACACGTTCCGTAGTGTATCGTCCCTTTAAACTCCGAAACCCCTCACAACAGGATTGGGTCTGTGTGGGATATCACACACCTTCAACAGTGTACGGTCTGTAAACACAGACACCCCTCACTACAGGATTGGGTCAGTGTGGGATATCACACACCATCCACAGTGTATGCTTTGTAAACAAAGACACCCCTCACTACAGGATTGGGTCAGTGTGGGATATCACACACCATCCACAGTGTACTGTCTGTAAACACAGACACCCCTCACAACAGGACTGGGTCAGTGTGAGACATTACACACCTTCCACTGTGTACAGTCTTTAAACACCGACCCCCCTCACTACAGGATTGCGTCATTGTGAGACGTCACACACGTTCCGTAGTGTATCGTCCCTTTAAACTCCAAAACCCCTCACAACAGGATTGGGTCAGTGTGGGATATCACACACATTCAACAGTGTACGGTCTGTAAACACAGACACCCCTCACTATAGGATTGGGTCAGTGCGGGATATCACACAACTTCCGCAGTGTACGGTCTGTAAATACAGACACCCCTCACTACAGAATTGGGTCAGTGTGGGATATCACACACGATCCACAGTGTACTGTCTGTAAACACAGACACCCCTCACTACAGGACTGGGTCAGTGTGAGACGTCACACACCTTCCACAGTGTACGCTCTGTAAACACCGACACCCCTCACTACACCATTGTGTCAGTGTGAGACGTCACACACGATCCGTAGTGTATCGGCCCATTAAACTCCGACACCCCTCACAACAGGATTCGGTCAGTGTGGGATATGACATACCTTCCACAGTGTACGGTCTGTAAACACAGACACCCCTCACTACAGGATTGGGTCAGTGTGGGATATCACACACCATCCACAGTGTACGGTCTGTAAACACAGACACCCCTCACTACAGGATTGGGTCAGTGTGGGATATCACACACCATCCACAGTGTACTGTCTGTAAACACAGACACCCCTCACTACAGGATTAGATCAGTGTGAGACGTCACACACTTTCCGTAGTGTATGGACCCTTTAAACTCCGACACCCCTCACAACAGGACTGGGTCAGTGTGGGACGTCACACCTTCCACAGTGTACGGTCTGTAAACTCCGACACCGGTCACTACAGGACTGCGTCAGTGTGGGACGTCACACACCTTCCAAAGTGTATAGTCCCTGTAAACACTGACACCCCTCAGAACAGGACTGGGTCAGTGTGAGACATTACATACCTTTCAAAGTGTGCGGTCTGTAAACACCGACACCATTCACTAAAGGTTTGGGTCAGTCTGAGACGTCACACACGTTCCGTAGTGTTTCGTCCCTTTAAACTCCGACACCCCTCACAAAAGGATTGGGTCAGTGTGGCATATCACACACCTTCCACAGTGTACGGTCTGTAAACCCAGACACCCCTCACTACAGGATTGGGTCAGTGTGGGATATCACACACCATCCACAGTGTACTGTCTGGAAACACAGACACCCCTCTCTACAGGAATGGGTCAGTGTCAGACGTTGCACACGTTCGGTAGGGTATCGTCCCTTTAAACTCCGACACCCCTCACTACAGGACTGGGTCAGTGTGAGACGTCACACACCATCCACAGTGTACTGTCTGTAAACACAGACACCCTCACTACAGGGTTGGGTTAGTGTGAGACATCACACACGTTCCGTAGTGTATCGTCCCTTTAAACTCCGACACCACTCACAACAGGATTGGGTCAGTGTGGGATATCAAACACCTTCCACAGTTCACGGTCTGTAAACACAGACACCCCTCACTACAGGATTGGCTCTGTGTGGGATATCACACACTATCCACAGTGTACTTTCTGTAAACACCGACACCCGTCACTACAGGATTAGATCAGTGTGAGACGTCACACACTTTCCGTAGTGTATAGTCCCTTTAAACTCCGACACCCCTCACAACAGGACTGGGTCATTATGAGATGTCACACACGTTCCGTAGTGTATCGTCCCTTTAAACTCCGAAACCCCTCACAACAGGATTGGGTCTGTGTGGGATATCGCACACCTTCAACAGTGTACGGTCTGTAAACACAGACACCCCTCACTACAGGATTGGGTCAGTGTGGGATATCACACACCATCCACAGTGTACTGTCTGTAAACACAGACACCCCTCACTACAGGATTGGGTCAGTGTGAGACATCACACACGTTCTGTAGTGTATCGTCCCTTTAAACTCCGACACCCCTCACAAAAGGATTCGGTCAGTGTGGGATATGACATACCTTCCACAGTGTACGGTCTGTAAACACAGACACCCCTCACTACAGGATTGGGTCAGTGTGGGATATCACACACCATCCACAGTGTACTGTCTGTAAACACAGACACCCCTCACTACAGGATTAGATCAGTGTGAGACATCACACACTTTCCGTAGTGTATGGACCCTTTAAACTCCGACACCCCTCACAACAGGACTGGGTCAGTGTGGGACGTCACACACCTTCCACAGTGTACGGTCTGTAAACTCCGACACCGGTCACTACAGGACTGCGTCAGTGTGGGACGTCACACACCTTCCAAAGTGTATAGTCCCTGTAAACACTGACACCCCTCAGAACAGGATTGGGTCAGTGTGAGACATTACATACCTTCCAAAGTGTACAGTCTGTAAACACCGACACCCCTCACTAAAGGTTTGGGTCAGTCTGAGACGTCACACACGTTCCGTAGTGTTTCGTCCCTTTAAACTCCGACAGCCCTCACAACAGAATTGGTTCAGTGTGGCATATCACACACCTTCCACAGTGTACGGTCTGTAAACCCAGACACCCCTCACTACAGGATTGGGTCAGTGTGGGATATCACACACCATCCACAGTGTACTGTCTGGAAACACAGACACCCCTCTCTACAGGAATGGGTCAGTGTCAGACGTTGCACACGTTCGGTAGGGTATCGTCCCTTTAAACTCCGACACCCCTCACTACAGGACTGGGTCAGTGTGAGACGTCACACACCATCCACAGTGTACTGTCTGTAAACACAGACACCCTCACTACAGGGTTGGGTCAGTGTGAGACATCACACACGTTCCGTAGTGTATCGTCCCTTTAAACTCCGACACCACTCACAACAGGATTGGGTCAGTGTGGGATATCAAACACCTTCCACAGTTCACGGTCTGTAAACACAGACATCCCTCACTACAGGATTGGCTCTGTGTGGGATATCACACACTATCCACAGTGTACTTTCTGTAAACACCGACACCCGTCACTACAGGATTAGATCAGTGTGAGACGTCACACACTTTCCGTAGTGTATAGTCCCTTTAAACTCCGACACCCCTCACAACAGGACTGGGTCATTATGAGATGTCACACACGTTCCGTAGTGTATCGTCCCTTTAAACTCCGAAACCCCTCACAACAGGATTGGGTCTGTGTGGGATATCACACACCTTCAACAGTGTACGGTCTGTAAACACAGACACCCCTCACTACAGGATTGGGTCAGTGTGGGATATCACACACCATCCACAGTGTACGCTTTGTAAACAAAGACACCCCTCACTACAGGATTGGGTCAGTGTGGGATATCACACACCATCCACAGTGTACTGTCTGTAAACACAGACACCCCTCACAACAGGACTGGGTCAGTGTGAGACATTACACACCTTCCACTGTGTACGGTCTTTAAACACCGACCCCCCTCACTACAGGATTGCGTCATTGTGAGACGTCACACACGTTCCGTAGTGTATCGTCCCTTTAAACTCCAAAACCCCTCACAACAGGATTGGGTCAGTGTGCGATATCACACACATTCAACAGTGTACGGTCTGTAAACACAGACACCCCTCACTATAGGATTGGGTCAGTGCGGGATATCACACAACTTCCGCAGTGTACGGTCTGTAAATACAGACACCCCTCACTACAGAATTGGGTCAGTGTGGGATATCACACACGATCCACAGTGTACTGTCTGTAAACACAGACACCCCTCACTACAGGACTGGGTCAGTGTGAGACGTCACACACCTTCCACAGTGTACGCTCTGTAAACACCGACACCCCTCACTACACGATTGTGTCAGTGTGAGACGTCACACACGATCCGTAGTGTATCGTCCCATTAAACTCCGACACCCCTCACAACAGGATTCGGTCAGTGTGGGATATGACATACCTTCCACGGTGTACGGTCTGTAAACACAGACACCCCTCACTACAGGATTGGGTCAGTGTGGGATATCACACACCATCCACAGTGTACTGTCTGTAAACACAGACACCCCTCACTACAGGATTAGATCAGTGTGAGACGTCACACACTTTCTGTAGTGTATGGACCCTTTAAACTCCGACACCCCTCACAACAGGACTGGGTCAGTGTGGGACGTCACACACCTTCCACAGTGTACGGTCTGTAAACTCCGACACCGGTCACTACAGGACTGCGTCAGTGTGGGACGTCACACACCTTCCAAAGTGTATAGTCCCTGTAAACACTGACACCCCTCAGAACAGGACTGGGTCAGTGTGAGACATTACATACCTTTCAAAGTGTGCGGTCTGTAAACACCGACACCCCTCACTAAAGGTTTGGGTCAGTCTGAGACGTCACACACGTTCCGTAGTGTTTCGTCCCTTTAAACTACGACACCACTCACAACAGGATTGGGTCAGTGTGGGATATCAAACACCTTCCACAGTTCACGGTCTGTAAACACAGACAGCCCTCACTACAGGATTGACTCTGTGTGGGATATCACACACTATCCACAGTGTACTTTCTGTAAACACCGACACCCGTCACTACAGG
Source organism: Hemitrygon akajei (assembly GCF_048418815.1). Classification (NCBI taxonomy): domain Eukaryota; kingdom Metazoa; phylum Chordata; class Chondrichthyes; order Myliobatiformes; family Dasyatidae; genus Hemitrygon; species Hemitrygon akajei. The sequence goes on from NC_133127.1 coordinate 105,177,897, forward strand.
ATTAGATCAGTGTGAGACGTCACACACTTCCCGTGGTGTATAGTCCCTTTAAACTCCGACACCCCTCACAACAGGACTGGGTCATTATGAGATGTCACACACGTTCCGTAGTGTATCGTCCCTTTAAACTCCGAAACCCCTCACAACAGGATTGGGTCTGTGTGGGATATCACACACCTTCAACAGTGTACGGTCTGTAAACACAGACACCCCTCACTACAGGATTGGGTCAGTGTGGGATATCACACACCATCCACAGTGTACGCTTTGTAAACAAAGACACCCCTCACTACAGGATTGGGTCAGTGTGGGATATCACACACCATCCACAGTGTACTGTCTGTAAACACAGACACCCCTCACAACAGGACTGGGTCAGTGTGAGACATTACACACCTTCCACTGTGTACGGTCTTTAAACACCGACACCCCTCACTACAGGATTGCGTCATTGTGAGACGTCACACACGTTCCGTAGTGTATCGTCCCTTTAAACTCCAAAACCCCTCACAACAGGATTGGGTCAGTGTGGGATATCACACACATTCAACAGTGTACGGTCTGTAAACACAGACACCCCTCACTATAGGATTGGGTCTGTGCGGGATATCACACAACTTCCGCAGTGTACGGTCTGGAAACACAGACACCCCTCACTACAGAATTGGGTCAGTGTGGGATATCACACACGATCCACAGTGTACTGTCTGTAAACACAGACACCCCTCACTACAGGACGGGTCAGTGTGAGACGTCACACACCTTCCACAGTGTACGCTCTGTAAACACCGACACCCCTCACTACACGATTGTGTCAGTGTGAGACGTCACACACGATCCGTAGTGTATCGTCCCATTAAACTCCGACACCCCTCACAACAGGATTCGGTCAGTGTGGGATATGACATACCTTCCACAGTGTACGGTCTGTAAACACAGACACCCCTCACTACAGGATTGGGTCAGTGTGGGATATCACACACCATCCACAGTGTACTGTCTGTAAACACAGACACCCCTCACTACAGGATTGGGTCAGTGTGAGACATCACACACGTTCTGTAGTGTATCGTCCCTTTAAACTCCGACACCCCTCACAACAGGATTCGGTCAGTGTGGGATATGACATACCTTCCACAGTGTACGGTCTGTAAACACAGACACCCCTCACTACAGGATTGGGTCAGTGTGGGATATCACACACCATCCACAGTGTACTGTCTGTAAACACAGACACCCCTCACTACAGGATTAGATCAGTGTGAGACGTCACACACTTTCCGTAGTGTATGGACCCTTTAAACTCCGACACCCCTCACTACAGGATTGGCTCTGTGTGGGATATCACACACTATCCACAGTGTACTTTCTGTAAACACCGACACCCGTCACTACAGGATTAGATCAGTGTGAGACGTCACACACTTTCCGTAGTGTATAGTCCCTTTAAACTCCGACACCCCTCACAACAGGACTGGGTCATTATGAGATGTCACACACGTTCCGTAGTGTATCGTCCCTTTAAACTCCGAAACCCCTCACAACAGGATTGGGTCTGTGTGGGATATCACACACCTTCAACAGTGTACGGTCTGTAAACACAGACACCCCTCACTACAGGATTGGGTCAGTGTGGGATATCACACACCATCCACAGTGTATGCTTTGTAAACAAAGACACCCCTCACTACAGGATTGGGTCAGTGTGGGATATCACACACCATCCACAGTGTACTGTCTGTAAACACAGACACCCCTCACAACAGGACTGGGTCAGTGTGAGACATTACACACCTTCCACTGTGTACGGTCTTTAAACACCGACCCCCCTCACTACAGGATTGCGTCATTGTGAGACGTCACACACGTTCCGTAGTGTATCGTCCCTTTAAACTCCAAAACCCCTCACAACAGGATTGGGTCAGTGTGGGATATCACACACATTCAACAGTGTACGGTCTGTAAACACAGACACCCCTCACTATAGGATTGGGTCAGTGCGGGATATCACACAACTTCCGCAGTGTACGGTCTGTAAATACAGACACCCCTCACTACAGAATTGGGTCAGTGTGGGATATCACACACGATCCACAGTGTACTGTCTGTAAACACAGACACCCCTCACTACAGGACTGGGTCAGTGTGAGACGTCACACACCTTCCACAGTGTACGCTCTGTAAACACCGACACCCCTCACTACACCATTGTGTCAGTGTGAGACGTCACACACGATCCGTAGTGTATCGGCCCATTAAACTCCGACACCCCTCACAACAGGATTCGGTCAGTGTGGGATATGACATACCTTCCACAGTGTACGGTCTGTAAACACAGACACCCCTCACTACAGGATTGGGTCAGTGTGGGATATCACACACCATCCACAGTGTACGGTCTGTAAACACAGACACCCCTCACTACAGGATTGGGTCAGTGTGGGATATCACACACCATCCACAGTGTACTGTCTGTAAACACAGACACCCCTCACTACAGGATTAGATCAGTGTGAGACGTCACACACTTTCCGTAGTGTATGGACCCTTTAAACTCCGACACCCCTCACAACAGGACTGGGTCAGTGTGGGACGTCACACACCTTCCACAGTGTACGGTCTGTAAACCCGAACACCGGTAACTACAGGACTGCGTCAGTGTGGGACGTCACACACCTTCCAAAGTGTATAGTCCCTGTAAACACTGACACCCCTCAGAACAAGACTGGGTCAGTGTGAGACATTACATACCTTTCAAAGTGTGCGGTCTGTAAACACCGACACCCCTCACTAAAGGTTTGGGTCAGTCTGAGACGTCACACACGTTCCGTAGTGTTTCGTCCCTTTAAACTCCGACACCCCTCACAACAGGATTGGGTCAGTGTGGCATATCACACACCTTCCACAGTGTACGGTCTGTAAACCCAGACACCCCTCACTACAGGATTGGGTCAGTGTGGGATATCACACACCATCCACAGTGTACTGTCTGGAAACACAGACACCCCTCTCTACAGGAATGGGTCAGTGTCAGACGTTGCACACGTTCGGTAGGGTATCGTCCCTTTAAACTCCGACACCCCTCACTACAGGACTGGGTCAGTGTGAGACGTCACACACCATCCACAGTGTACTGTCTGTAAACACAGACACCCTCACTACAGGGTTGGGTCAGTGTGAGACATCACACACGTTCCGTAGTGTATCGTCCCTTTAAACTCCGACACCACTCACAACAGGATTGGGTCAGTGTGGGATATCAAACACCTCCCACAGTTCACGGTCTGTAAACACAGACAGCCCTCACTACAATATTGGCTCTGTGTGGGATATCACACACTATCCACAGTGTACTTTCTGTAAACACCGACACCCGTCACTACAGGATTAGATCAGTGTGAGACGTCACACACTTCCCGTGGTGTATAGTCCCTTTAAACTCCGACACCCCTCACAACAGGACTGGGTCATTATGAGATGTCACACACGTTCCGTAGTGTATCGTCCCTTTAAACTCCGAAACCCCTCACAACAGGATTGGGTCTGTGTGGGATATCACACACCTTCAACAGTGTATGGTCTGTAAACACAGACACCCCTCACTACAGGATTGGGTCAGTGTGGGATATCACACACCATCCACAGTGTACGCTTTGTAAACAAAGACACCCCTCACTACAGGATTGGGTCAGTGTGGGATATCACACACCATCCACAGTGTACTGTCTGTAAACACAGACACCCCTCACAACAGGACTGGGTCAGTGTGAGACATTACACACCTTCCACTGTGTACGGTCTTTAAACACCGACACCCCTCACTACAGGATTGCGTCATTGTGAGACGTCACACACGTTCCGTAGTGTATCGTCCCTTTAAACTCCAAAACCCCTCACAACAGGACTGGGTCATTATGAGATGTCACACACGTTCCGTAGTGTATCGTCCCTTTAAACTCCGAAACCCCTCACAACAGGATTGGGTCTGTGTGGGATATCACACACCTTCAACAGTGTACGGTCTGTAAACACAGACACCCCTCACTACAGGATTGGGTCAGTGTGGGATATCACACACCATCCACAGTGTACGCTTTGTAAACAAAGACACCCCTCACTACAGGATTGGGTCAGTGTGGGATATCACACACCTTCCACAGTGTACGGTCTGTAAACTCCGACACCGGTCACTACAGGACTGCGTCAGTGTGGGACGTCACACAACTTCTAAAGTGTATAGTCCCTGTAAACACTGACACCCCTCAGAACAGGACTGGGTCAGTGTGAGACATTTCACACCATACACAGTGTACAGTCTGTAAACACCGACACCCCTCACTAAAGGTTTGGGTCAGTGTGAGACGTCACACACGTTCCGTAATGTATCGTCCCTTTAAACTCCGTCACCCCTCACAGCAGTATTGGGTCAGTGTGGGATATCACACACCTTCCACAGTGTACGGTCTGTAAACCCAGACACCCCTCACTACAGGATTGGGTCAGTGTGGGATATCACACACCATCCACAGTGTACTGTCTGTAAACACAGACACCCCTCACTACAGGATTGGGTAAGTGTCAGATGTCGCACACGTTCGGTAGTGTATCGTCCCTTTAAACTCCGACAACCCTCACAACAGGATTGGGTCAGTGTGAGACATCACAGACGTTCCGTAGTGTATCGTCCCTTTAAACTCCGACACCCCTCACAACAGGATTCGGTCAGTGTGGGATATGACATACCTTCCACAATGTACGGTCTGTAAACACAGACACCCCTCACTTCAGGATTGGGTCAGTGTGGGATATCACACACCATCCACAGTGTACTGTCTGTAAACACAGACACCCCTCACTACAGGATTGGGTCAGTGTGAGACATCACACACGTTCTGTAGTGTATCGTCCCTTTAAACTCCGACACCCCTCACAACAGGATTCGGTCAGTGTGGGATATGACATACCTTCCACAATGTACGGTCTGTAAACACAGACACCCCTCACAACAGGATTGGGTCAGTGTGGGATATCACACACCATCCACAGTGTACTGTCTGTAAACACAGACACCCCTCACTACAGGATTGGGTCAGTGTGAGACATCACACACGTTCTGTAGTGTATCGTCCCTTTAAACTCCGACACCCCTCACAACAGGATTCGGTCAGTGTGGGATATGACATACCTTCCACAGTGTACTGTCTGTAAACACAGACACCCCTCACTACAGGATTAGATCAGTGTGAGACGTCACACACTTTCCGTAGTGTATGGACCCTTTAAACTCCGACACCCCTCACAACAGGACTGGGTCAGTGTGGGACGTCACACACCTTCCACAGTGTACGGTCTGTAAACTCCGACACCGGTCACTACAGGACTGCGTCAGTGTGGGACGTCACACACCTTCCAAAGTGTATAGTCCCTGTAAACACTGACACCCCTCAGAACAGGACTGGGTCAGTGTGAGACATTACATACCTTCCGCAGTGTACCGTCTGTAAACACCGACACCCCTCACTAAAGGTTTGGGTCAGTCTGAGACGTCACTCACGTTCCGTAGTGTTTCGTCCCTTTAAATTCCGACACCCCTCACAACAGGATTGGGTCAGTGTGGCATATCACACACCTTCCACAGTGTACGGTCTGTAAACCCAGACACCCCTCACTACAGGATTGGTTCAGTGTGGGATATCACACACCATCCACAGTGTACTGTCTGGAAACACAGACACCCCTCTCTACAGAAATGGGTCAGTGTGAGACATCACACAAGTTCCGTAGTGTATCGTCCCTTTAAACTCCGACACCCCTCACAACAGGATTCGGTCAGTGTGGGATATGACATACCTTCCACAGTGTACGGTCTGTAAACACAGACACCCCTCACTACAGGATTGGGTCAGTGTGGGATATCACACACCATCCACAGTGTACTGTCTGTAAACACAGACACCCCTCACTACAGGATTGGGTCAGTGTGAGACATCACACACGTTCTGTAGTGTATCGTCCCTTTAAACTCCGACACCCCTCACAACAGGATTCGGTCAGTGTGGGATATGACATACATTCCACAGTGTACGGTCTGTAAACACAGACACCCCTCACTACAGGATTGGGTCAGTGTGGGATATCACACACCATCCACAGTGTACTGTCTGTAAACACAGACACCCCTCACTACAGGATTAGATCAGTGTGAGACGTCACACACTTTCCGTAGTGTATGGAACCTTTAAACTCCGACACCCCTCACAACAGGACTGGGTCAGTGTGGGACGTCACACACCTTCCACAGTGTACGGTCTGTAAACTCCGACACCGGTCACTACAGGACTGCGTCAGTGTGGGACGTCACACACCTTCCAAAGTGTATAGTCCCTGTAAACACCGACACCCCTCACTAAAGGTTTGGGTCAGTCTGAGACGTCACTCACGTTCCGTAGTGTTTCGTCCCTTTAAACTCCGACACCCCTCACAACAGGATTGGGTCAGTGTGGCATATCACACACCTTCCACAGTGTACGGTCTGTAAACCCAGACACCCCTCACTACAGGATTGGGTCAGTGTGGGATATCACACACCATCCACAGTGTACTGTCTGGAAACACAGACACCCCTCTCTACAGGAATGGGTCAGTGTCAGACGTTGCGCACGTTCGGTAGGGTATCGTCCCTTTAAACTCCGACAACCCTCACTACAGGACTGGGTCAGTGTGAGACGTCACACACCATCCACAGTGTACTGTCTGTAAACACAGACACCCTCACTACAGGGTTGGGTCAGTGTGAGACATCACACACGTTCCGTAGTGTATCGTCCCTTTAAACTCCGACACCACTCACAACAGGATTGGGTCAGTGTGGGATATCAAACACCTTCCACAGTTCACGGTCTGTAAACACAGACACCCCTCACTACAGGATTGGCTCTGTGTGGGATATCACACACTATCCACAGTGTACTTTCTGTAAACACCGACACCCGTCACTACAGGATTAGATCAGTGTGAGACGTCACACACTTTCCGTAGTGTATAGTCCCTTTAAACTCCGACACCCCTCACAACAGGACTGGGTCATTATGAGATGTCACACACGTTCCGTAGTGTATCGTCCCTTTAAACTCCGAAACCCCTCACAACAGGATTGGGTCTGTGTGGGATATCACACACCTTCAACAGTGTACGGTCTGTAAACAAAGACACCCCTCACTACAGGATTGGGTCAGTGTGGGATATCACACACCATCCACAGAGTACGCTTTGTAAACAAAGACACCCCTCACTACAGGATTGGGTCAGTGTGGGATATCACACACCATCCACAGTGTACTGTCTGTAAACACAGACACCCCTCACAACAGTACTGGGTCAGTGTGAGACATTACACACCTTCCACTGTGTACGGTCTTTAAACACCGACCCCCCTCACTACAGGATTGCGTCATTGTGAGACGTCACACACGTTCCGTAGTGTATCGTCCCTTTAAACTCCAAAACCCCTCACAACAGGATTGGGTCAGTGTGGGATATCACACACATTCAACAGTGTACGGTCTGTAAACACAGACACCCCTCACTATAGGATTGGGTCAGTGCGGGATATCACACAACTTCCGCAGTGTACGGTCTGTAAATACAGACACCCCTCACTACAGGATTGGCTCTGTGTGGGATATCACACACTATCCACAGTGTAGTTTCTGTAAACACCGACACCCGTCACTACAGGATTAGATCAGTGTGAGACGTCACACACTTTCCGTGGTGTATAGTCCCTTTAAACTCCGAAACCCCTCACAACAGGATTGGGTCTGTGTGGGATATCACACACCTTCAACAGTGTACGGTCTGTAAACACAGACACCCCTCACTACAGGATTGGGTCAGTGTGGGATATCACACACCATCCACAGTGTACTGTCTGTAAACACAGACACCCCTCACTACAGGATTGGGTCAGTGTGAGACATTACACACCTTCCACAGTGTACGGTCTGTAAACTCCGACACCGGTCACTACAGGACTGCGTCAGTGTGGGACGTCACACAGCTTCTAAAGTGTATAGTCCCTGTAAACACTGACACCCCTCAGAACAGGACTGGGTCAGTGTGAGACATTACACACCATACACAGTGTACAGTCTGTAAACACCGACACCCCTCACTAAAGGTTTGGGTCAGTGTGAGACGTCACTCACGTTCCGTAGTGTTTCGTCCCTTTAAACTCCGACACCCCTCACAACAAGATTGGGTCAGTGTGGCATATCACACACCTTCCACAGTGTACGGTCTGTAAACCCAGACACCCCTCACTACAGGATTGGGTCAGTGTGGGATATCACACACCATCCACAGTGTACTGTCTGTAAACACAGACACCCCTCACAACAGTACTGGGTCAGTGTGAGACATTACACACCTTCCACTGTGTACGGTCTTTAAACACCGACCCCCCTCACTACAGGATTGCGTCATTGTGAGACGTCACACACGTTCCGTAGTGTATCGTCCCTTTAAACTCCAAAACCCCTCACAACAGGATTGGGTCAGTGTGGGATATCACACACATTCAACAGTGTACGGTCTGTAAACACAGACACCCCTCACTATAGGATTGGGTCAGTGCGGGATATCACACAACTTCCGCAGTGTACGGTCTGTAAACACAGACACCCCTCACTACAGGATTGGGTCAGTGTGGGATATCACACACCATCCACAGTGTACTGTCTGTAAACACAGACACCCCTCACTACAGGATTGGGTCAGTGTGAGACATTACACACCTTCCACAGTGTACGGTCTGTAAACTCCGACACCGGTCACTACAGGACTGCGTCAGTGTGGGACGTCACACAACTTCTAAAGTGTATAGTCCCTCTAAACACTGACACCCCTCAGAACAGGACTGGGTCAGTGTGAGACATTACACACCATACACAGTGTACAGTCTGTAAACACCGACACCCCTCACTAAAGGTTTGGGTCAGTGTGAGACGTCACTCACGTTCCGTAGTGTTTCGTCCCTTTAAACTCCGACACCCCTCACAACAGGATTGGGTCAGTGTGGCATATCACACACCTTCCACAGTGTACGGTCTGTAAACCCAGACACCCCTCACTACAGGATTGCGTCAGTGTGGGATATCACACACCATCCACAGTGTACTGTCTGTAAACACAGACACCCCTCACAACAGTACTGGGTCAGTGTGAGACATTACACACCTTCCACTGTGTACGGTCTTTAAACACCGACCCCCCTCACTACAGGATTGCGTCATTGTGAGACGTCACACACGTTCCGTAGTGTATCGTCCCTTTAAACTCCAAAACCCCTCACAACAGGATTGGGTCAGTGTGGGATATCACACACATTCAACAGTGTACGGTCTGTAAACACAGACACCCCTCACTATAGGATTGGGTCAGTGCGGGATATCACACAACTTCCGCAGTGTACGGTCTGTAAATACAGACACCCCTCACTACAGGATTGGCTCTGTGTGGGATATCACACACTATCCACAGTGTACTTTCTGTAAACACCGACACCCGTCACTACAGGATTAGATCAGTGTGAGACGTCACACACTTTCCGTGGTGTATAGTCCCTTTAAACTCCGAAACCCCTCACAACAGGATTGGGTCTGTGTGGGATATCACACACCTTCAACAGTGTACGGTCTGTAAACACAGACACCCCTCACTACAGGATTGGGTCAGTGTGGGATATCACACACCATCCACAGTGTACTGTCTGTAAACACAGACACCCCTCACTACAGGATTGGGTCAGTGTGAGACATTACACACCTTCCACAGTGTACGGTCTGTAAACTCCGACACCGGTCACTACAGGACTGCGTCAGTGTGGGACGTCACACAACTTCTAAAGTGTATAGTCCCTGTAAACACTGACACCCCTCAGAACAGGACTGGGTCAGTGTGAGACATTACACACCATACACAGTGTACAGTCTGTAAACACCGACACCCCTCACTAAAGGTTTGGGTCAGTGTGAGACGTCACTCACGTTCCGTAGTGTTTCGTCCCTTTAAACTCCGACACCCCTCACAACAGGATTGGGTCAGTGTGGCATATCACACACCTTCCACAGTGTACGGTCTGTAAACCCAGACACCCCTCACTACAGGATTGGGTCAGTGTGGGATATCACACACCATCCACAGTGTACTGTCTGGAAACACAGACACCCCTCTCTACAGGAATGGGTCAGTGTGAGACATCACACACGTTCCGTAGTGTATCGTCCCTTTAAACTCCGACACCCCTCACAACAGGATTCGGTCAGTGTGGGATATGACATACCTTCCACAGTGTACGGTCTGTAAACACAGACACCCCTCAATACAGGATAGGGTCAGTGTGGGATATCACACACCATCCACAGTGTACTGTCTGTAAACACAGACACCCCTCACTACAGGATTAGATCAGTGTGAGACGTCACACACTTTCCGTAGTGTATGGACCCTTTAAACTCCGACACCCCTCACAACAGGACTGGGTCAGTGTGGGACGTCACACACCTTCCACAGTGTACGGTCTGTAAACTCCGACACCGGTCACTACAGGACTGCGTCAGTGTGGGACGTCACACACCTTCCAAAGTGTATAGTCCCTGTAAACACTGACACCCCTCAGAACAGGACTGGGTCAGTGTGAGACATTACATACCTTCCAAAGTGTACAGTTTGTAAACACCGACACCCCTCACTAAAGGTTTGGGTCAGTGTGAGACGTCACACACGTTCCGTAGTGTTTCGTCCCTTTAAACTCCGACACCCCTCACAACAGGATTGGGTCAGTGTGGCATATCACACACCTTCCACAGTGTACGGTCTGTAAACCCAGACACCCCTCACTACAGGATTGGGTCAGTGTGGGATATCACACACCATCCACACTGTACTGTCTGGAAACACAGACACCCCTCTCTACAGGAATGGGTCAGTGTCAGACGTCGCACACGTTCGGTAGGGTATCGTCCCTTTAAACTCCGACACCCCTCACTACAGGACTGGGTCAGTGTGAGACGTCACACACCATCCACAGTATACTGTCTGTAAACACAGACACCCTCACTACAGGGTTGGGTCAGTGTGAGACATCACACACGTTCCGTAGTGTATCGTCCCTTTAAACTCCGACACCACTCACAACAGGATTGGGTCAGTGTGGGATATCAAACACCTTCCACAGTTCACGGTCTGTAAACACAGACACCCCTCACTACAGGATTGGCTCTGTGTGGGATATCACACACTATCCACAGTGTACTTTCTGTAAACACCGACACCCGTCACTACAGGATTAGATCAGTGTGAGACGTCACACACTTTCCGTAGTGTATAGTCCCTTTAAACTCCGACACCCCTCACAACAGGACTGGGTCATTATGAGATGTCACACACGTTCCGTAGTGTATCGTCCCTTTAAACTCCGAAACCCCTCACAACAGGATTGGGTCTGTGTGGGATATCACACACCTTCAACAGTGTACGGTCTGTAAACAAAGACACCCCTCACTACAGGATTGGGTCAGTGTGGGATATCACACACCATCCACAGTGTACGCTTTGTAAACAAAGACACCCCTCACTACAGGATTGGGTCAGTGTGGGATATCACACACCATCCACAGTGTACTGTCTGTAAACACAGACACCCCTCACAACAGTACTGGGTCAGTGTGAGACATTACACACCTTCCACTGTGTACGGTCTTTAAACACCGACCCCCCTCACTACAGGATTGCGTCATTGTGAGACGTCACACACGTTCCGTAGTGTATCGTCCCTTTAAACTTCAAAACCCCTCACAACAGGATTGGGTCAGTGTGGGATATCACACACATTCAACAGTGTACGGTCTGTAAACACAGACACCCCTCACTATAGGATTGGGTCAGTGCGGGATATCACACAACTTCCGCAGTGTACGGTCTGTAAATACAGACACCCCTCACTACAGGATTGGCTCTGTGTGGGATATCACACACTATCCACAGTGTACTTTCTGTAAACACCGACACCCGTCACTACAGGATTAGATCAGTGTGAGACGTCACACACTTTCCGTGGTGTATAGTCCCTTTAAACTCCGAAACCTCTCACAACAGGATTGGGTCTGTGTGGGATATCACACACCTTCAAAAGTGTGCGGTCTGTAAACACCGACACCCCTCACTAAAGGTTTGGGTCAGTCTGAGATGTCACACACGTTCCGTAGTGTTTCGTCCCTTTAAACTCCGACACCCCTCACAACAGAATTGGGTCAGTGTGGGATATCACACACATTCAACAGTGTACGGTCTGTAAACACAGACACCCCTCAGTATAGGATTGGGTCAGTGCGGGATATCACACAACTTCCGCAGTGTACGGTCTGTAAACACAGACACCCCTCACTACAGGACTGGGTCAGTGTGAGACGTCACACACCTTCCACAGTGTACGCTCTGTAAACACCGACACCCCTCACTACACGATTGTGTCAGTGTGAGACGTCACACACGATCCGTAGTGTATCGTCCCATTAAACTCCGACACCCCTCACAACAGGATTGGGTCAGTGTTGGATATCACACACCATCAATAGTGTAGGGTCTGTAAACACAGACACCCCTCACTACAGGATTGGGTCAGTGTGGGACGTCACACACCTTCCATAGTGTACGGTCTGTAAACCCAGACTCCCCTCACTACAGGATTGCGTCATTTTGAGACGTCACACACGTTCCGTAGTGTATCGTCCCATTAAACTCCGAAACCCCTCACAACAGGATTGGGTCAGTGTGGGATATCACACACCTTCCACAGTGTACGGTCTGTAATCCCAGACACCCCTCACTACAGGATTGGGTCAGGGTGAGACATTACACACCTTCCACAGTGTACGGTCTGTAAACTCCGACACCGGTCACTACAGGACTGCGTCAGTGTGGGACGTCACACAACTTCTAAAGTGTATAGTCCCTGTAAACACTGACACCCCTCAGAACAGGACTGGGTCAGTGTGAGACATTAGACACCATACACAGTGTACAGTCTGTAAACACCGACACCCCTCACTAAAGGTTTGGGTCAGTGTGAGACGTCACACACGTTCCGTAATGTATCGTCCCTTTAAACTCCGTCACCCCTCACAACAGTATTGGGTCAGTGTGGGATATCACACACCTTCCACAGTGTACGGTCTGTAAACCCAGACACCCCTCACTACAGGATTGGGTCAGTGTGGGATATCACACACCATCCACAGTGTACTTTCTGTAAACACAGACACCCCTCACTACAGGATTGGGTAAGTGTCTGATGTCGCACACGTTCGGTTGTGTATCGTCCCTTTAAACTCCGACAACCCTCACAACAGGATTGGGTCAGTGTGAGACATCACAGACGTTCCGTAGTGTATTGTCCCTTTAAACTTCGAAACCCCTCACAACAGGATTGGGTCAGTGTGGGATATCACACACGATCCACAGTGTACTGTCTGTAAACACGTAGACCGCTCACTACAGGACTGGGTCAGTGTGAGACATTACACACCTTCCACAGTGTACGGTCTGTAAACACAGACACCCATCACTACAGGATTGGGTCTCTGTGGGATATCACACACCATCCACAGGGTACGGTCTGTAAACAAAGACACCCCGCACTACAGGATTGGGTCAGTGTGGGATATCACACACCTTTCGCAGTGTACGGTCTGTAAACACAGACACCCCTCACTACAGGATTGGGTCAGTGTGGGATATCACACACCATCCACAGAGTACGGTCTGTAAACAAAGACACCCCGCACTACAGGATTGGGTCAGTGTGGGATATCACACACCTTTCGCAGTGTAGGGTCTGTAAACACAGACACCCCTCACTACAGGATTGAGTCAGTGTGAGACATCACACATGTTCTGTAGTGTATCGTCCCTTTAAACTCCGACACCACTCACAACAGGACTGGGTCAGTGTGAGACATTACACACCTTCCACAGTGCACGGTCTGTAAACTCCGACACCGGTTACCACAGGACTGCGTCATTGTGGGACGTCACACACCTTCAAAAGTGTATAGTCCCTGTAAACACTGACACCCCTCACAACAGGATTGGGTCAGAGTGAGACATCACACACCTTCCACAGTGTACGGTCTGTAAACACCGACACCCCTCACTACAGGATTGGGTCACGGTGAGACGTCGCACACGTTCCGTAGTGTATCGTCCCTTTAAACTCCGGCACCCATCACAACAGGATTGGGTCAGTGCGGGATATCACACACCTTCCGCAGTGTACGGTCTGTAAACACAGACACCCCTCAGAACAGGACTGGGTCAGTGTGAGACATTACACACCTTCAACAGTGTACAGTCTGTAAACTTCGACACCCCTCACTAAAGGTTTGGGTCAGTGTGAGACGTCACACACATTCCGTAGTGTATCGTCCCTTTAAACTCCGACACCCCTCACAACAGGACTGGGTCAGTGTGAGACATTACACACCTTACACAGTGCACGGTCTGTAAACTCCGACACCGGTTACCACAGGACTGTGTCATTGTAGGACGTCACACACCTTCCAAAGTGTATAGTCCCTGTAAACACTAACACCCCTCACAACAGGATTGGGTCAGAGTGAGACATTACCCACCTCGCACGGCCTCTCCGTCCTTCATCTCCCACGGTCACTCTGTCACCCACCTCCCATGGCCACTCCGTCCTTCATCACCCACGGCCACTCCGTCACATACCTCGCATGGCCACTCTGTCCTTCATCTCCCACGGGTGCTCCGTCACTCAACTCCCTCGGCGACTACATCCTTCATCTCCCAAGGCCACTCCATCACTCATCTCCCACGGCCACTCCACCACCCATCTCCCACGGCCACTCCGTCACCCATCTCCCACGGCCACTCCGTCACTCACCTCCCACGGCCACTCCGTCACCCCCCTCCCACGGCCATTCCGTCACCCACCTCCCACGGCCACTCCTTCACTCATCTCCCACGGCCTCTCCGTCCTTCATCTCCCATGCCCGCTCCGTCACCCACCTCGCATGGCCACTCCGTCACCCACCTCCCACGGCCGCTCCGTCACGCATCTCCCAGAGCCGCTCCATCCTTTCTCTCACAATGCCACCCCATTACTCTTCTCCCACTGCCACTCCGACACCCATGTCCCACGGCCATTCCACCACCCAACTCCCACGGCCAGTCCGCCACTCATCTCCCACGGCCACTCCGTCACCCATCTCCCACTGCCACTCCGCCACCCATGTCCCACGGCCACTCCGCCACTCATCTCCCACGGCCAATCCGTCACCCATCTCCCACGGCCACTCCGTCACCCATCTCCCACGGCCACTCCGCCACTCAACTCCCACGGCCGTTCCGTCCTTCATCTCCCACGGGCGCTCCGTCACTCACCTCCCACGGCCGCTCCGTCACTCACCTCCCACGGCCGCTCCGTCACCCACCTCCCACGGTGGCTCCGTCACCCACCTCCAACGGCCACTCCGTCATTCATCTCCCACGGCCGCTCCGTCATTCATCTCCCACGGGCACTCCGTCACTCACCTCCCACGGCCACTCCGTCACTCATCTCCCACGGCCGCTCCGTCCTTCATCTCCCACGGCCACTCTGTCACTCACCTCCCATGGCCACTCCGTCACCCAACTCCCACGGCCACTCTGTCACCCACCTCCAACGGCCACTCCGTTACCCACCTCGCACGGCCACTCCGTCCTTCATCTCCCACGGCCACTCCATCACCCACCTTCCACGGCCACTCCATCACCCACCTCCCACGGCCACTCCGTCACGCACCTCCCACGGCCTCTCGGTCAGCTACCTCCCACGGCCACTCCGTCCATCAGCTCCCACATCCTCTCTGTCACTCACCTCTCACGGCCACTCCGTCCTTCATCTCCCACGGCCACTCCGTCCTTCAGCTCCTACGGCCACTCCGTCACCCACCTCGCACGGGCACTCCGTCACGCACCTCCCACGGCCACTCCGTCACCCACCTCCCACGGCCGCTCCATCACCCACCTCGCACGGCCACTCCGTCATTCATCTCCCACGGCCACTCCGTCCTTCATCTCCCACGGCCACTCTGTCACCCACCTCCCACGGCCATCCCGTCCTTCATCTCCCACGGCCACTCCGTCCATCAGCTCCCACGGCCACTCTGTCACTCACCTCCCACGGCCACTACGTCACCCACCTCCCACGGCCGCTCCGTCACCCACCTCGCACGGCCACTCTGTAACTCATCTCCCACGGCCACTCCGTCCTTCATCTCTCACGGCCACTCTGTCACCCACATCCCACGGCCACCCCGTCCTTCATCTCCCACGGCCACTCCGTCCATCAGCTCCCACGGCCACTCTGTCACCCACCTCCCACGGCCACTCCGTCACCCACCTCGCACTGCCACTCCGTCCTTCATCTCCCACGGCCACTCCGTCACGCACCTGCCACGGCCTCTCGGTCCATCAGCTCCTACGGCCACTCTGTCACTCACCTCTCACGGCCACTCCGTCCTTCATCTCCCACGGCCACTCCGTCCTTCAGTTCCTACGGCCACTCCGTCACCCACCTCGCACGGCCACTCCGTCTCGCACCTCCCACGGCCGCTCCGTCACCCACCTCCCACAGCCGCTTCGTCACCCATCTCGCACGGCCACTCCATCCATCAGCTCCCACGGACACTCCGTCACACACCTCCCACGGCCACTCCGTCTTTCATCTCCCTTGGTCACTCTGTCACCCACCTCCCTCGGCCACTCCATCACCCACCTCCCACGGCCACTCGGTCACTCACCTCCCACGGCCACTCCATCTTTCATCTCCCACGGCCACGCCGTCCTTCATCTCCCTTGGTCACTCTGTCACCCACCTCCCACGGCCACTCCGTCACCCACCTCCCACGGCCACTCGGTCACTCACCTCCCACGGCCACTCCGTCACCCACCTCCCACGGCCACTCCGTCACCCACTTCCCACGGCCACTCCGTCACCCACTTCCCACGGCCACTCCGTCACTCACCTCCCACGATGACTCCGTCACCCAGCTCCCATGGCCGCTCCGTCCTTCATCTCCCACGGCCAATCCGTCACTCATCTCCCACAGCCACTCTGTCACCCACCTCCCACAGCCACTCCGACACTCATGTCCCACGACCACTCCATCACCCACCTCCAACGGCCACTCCGTCCTTTCTCTCCCCATTACTCTTCTCCCACCGCCACTCCGCCAACAATGTCCCACGGCAACTCCGCCACCAATCTCCCACGGCCACTCCACCACCCATCTCCCACGGCCACTCCGCCACCCATCTCACACGGCCACTCCATCACTCACCTCCCACGGGCGCTCCGTCACTCACCTCCGACGGCCACTCTGTTACTCATCTCCTACGGCCACTCCGTCACCCATCTCCCACGGCCGCTCCGTCCTTCATCTCCCACGGCCACTCTGTCACCCAACTCCCACGGCCACTCCCTCACCCACCTCCCACGGCCACTCCATCAGTCATCTCTCACGGCCAATCCGTCAACCACCTCCCACGGCCACTCCGTCCTTCATCTCCCATGGCCACTCCGCCACTCATCTCTCACGGGCACTCCGTCACTCACCTCCGACGGCCACTCCGTCACTCATCTCCTACGGCCACTCCGTCACCCATCACCCACGGCCGCTCCGTCCTACATCTCCCAAGGCCACCCCGTCACTCACCTCCCACGGCCACTCCGTCACCCACCTCCCACGGCAACTCCGTCACCCACCTCCCACGGCCACTCCGTCCTTCACCTCCCACGGCCACTCCGTCACCCACCTCCCATGGCCACTCCGTTACTCACCTCTGCCGGCCACTCCGCCACTCATCTCTCACGGGCACTCCGTCACTCACCTCCGACGGCCACTCCGTCCTTCATCTCCCACGGCCACTCTGTCACTCACCTCCCACGGCCACTCTGTCACCCACCTCCCACGGCCACTCCGTCAACCACCTCCTACGGCCACTCCGTCACCCATCACCCACGGCCGCTCCGTCCTTCATCTCTCACGGCCAATCCGTCAACCACCTCCCAAGGCCACTCCGTCCTTCATCTCCCATGGCCACTCCGCCACTCATCTCTCACGGGCACTCCGTCACTCACCTCCGACGGCCACTCCGTCACTCATCTCCTACGGCCACTCCGTCACCCATCACCCACGGCCGCTCCGTCCTTCATTTCCCACGGCCACTCCGTCACCCAACTCCCACGGCCACTCCGTCACCCACCTCGCACGGCCACTCCGTCACTCACCTCCCTCGGCCACTCTGTCCTTCATCTCCAACGGCCACCCCGTCACTCACCTCCCACGGCAACTCCGTCACCCACCTCCCACGGCCACTCCGTCCTTCACCTCCCACGGCCACTCCGTCACCCACCTCCCATGGCCACTCCGTTACTCACCTCTGCCGGCCACTCCGCCACTCATCTCTCACGGGCACTCCGTCACTCACCTCCGACGGCCACTCTGTCCTTCATCTACCACGGCCACTCTGTCACCCACCTCCCACGGCCACTCCGTCTTTCATCTCCCTTGGTCACTCTGTCACCCACCTCCCACGGCCACTCCATCACCCACCTCCCACGGCCACTCGGTCACTCACCTCCCACGGCCGCTCCGTCCTTCATCTCCCACGGCCACTCTGTCACCCACCTCGCACGGCCACTCCGTCACTCATCTCCCACGGCCGCTCCGTCCTTCATCTCCCACGGCCACTCTGTCACCCACCTCCCACGGCCATCCCGTCCTTCATCTCCCACGACCACTCCGTCCATCAGCTCCCACGGCCACTCTGTCACTCACCTCCCACGGCCACTCCGTCACCCACCTCCCACGGCCGCTCCGTCACCCACCTCGCACGGCCACTCCGTCCTTCATCTCCCACGGCCACTCCGTCACGCACCTCCCACGGCCTCTCGGTCCATCAGCTCCCACGGCCACTCCGTCACCCACCTCGCACGGCCGATTCGTCACCCACCTCGCACGGCCACTCTGTCACCCACCTCCCACGGCCACTCTGTCACCCACCTCCCACGGCCACTCCATCACCCACCTCCCACGGCCACTCGGTCACTCACCTCCCACGGCGCTCCGTCACCCACCTCGCACGGCCACTCTGTCACCCACCTCCCACGGCCACTCTGTCACCCACCTCCCACGGCCACTCCGTCCATCAGCTCCCACGGCCACTCTGTCACTCACCTCTCACGGCCACTCTGTCCTTCATCTCCCACGGCCACTCCGTCCATCAGCTCCCACGGCCACTCCGTCACCCACCTCCCACGGCCACTCCGTCTTTCATCTCCCTTTGTCACTCTGTCACCCACCTCCCACGGCCACTCCATCACCCACCTCCCACGGCCACTCGGTCACTCACCTCCCACGGTCGCTCCGTCACCCACCTCGCACGGCCACTCCGTCACTCATCTCCCACGGCCGCTCCGTCCTTCATCTCCCACGGCCACTCTGTCACCCACCTCCCACGGCCATCCCGTCCTTCATCTCCCACGGCCACTCCGTCCATCAGCTCCCACGGCCACTCTGTCACTCACCTCCCACGGCCACTCTGTCACCCACCTCCCACGGCCACTCCGTCACCCACCTCGCACGGCCACTCCGTCCTTCATCTCCCACGGCCACTCCGTCACGCACCTCCCACGGCCTCTCGGTCCATCAGCTCCCATGGCCACTCTGTCACTCACCTCTCACGGCCACTCCGTCCTTCATCTCCCACGGCCACTCCGTCCTTCAGTTCCTACGGCCACTCCGTCACCCACCTCCCACGGCCGCTTCGTCACCCACCTCGCACGGCCACTCTGTCACCCACCTCCCACGGCCACTCTGTCCTTCATCTCCCACGGCCACTCCATCCATCAGCTCCCACGGCCACTCTGTCACTCACCTCTCACGGCCACTCTGTCCTTCATCTCCCACGGCCACTCCGTCCATCAGCTCCCGCGGCCACTCCGTCACCCACCTCCCACGGCCACTCCGTCTTTCATCTCCCTTGGTCACTCTGTCACCCACCTCCCACGGCCACTCCATCACCCACCTCCCACGGCCACTCGGTCACTCACCTCCCACGGCCACTCCGTCTTTCATCTCCCACGGCCACACCGTCCTTCATCTCCCTTGGTCACTCTGTGACCCACCTCCCACAGCCACTCCGTCACCCACCTCCCACGGCCACTCCGTCACACACTTCCCACGGCCACTCCATCACCCACTTCCCACGGCCACTCCGTCACTCACCTCCCACGACCACTCCGTCACCCAGCTCCCATGGCCGCTCCGTCCTTCATCTCCCACGGCCATTCCGTCACTCATCTCCCACAGCCACTCTGTCACCCTCCTCCCACAGCCACTCCGACACTCATGTCCCACGACCACTCCATCACCCACCTGCAACGGCAACTCCGTCCTTTCTCTCCCCATTACTCTTCTCCCACCGCCACTCCGCCAACAATGTCCCACGGCCACTCCGCCACCCATCTCCCACGGCCACTCCACCACCCATCTCCCACGGCCACTCCGCCACCCATCTAACACGGCCACTCCATCACTCACCTCCCACGGGCGCTCCGTCACTGACCTCCAACGGCCACTCTGTTACTCATCTCCTACGGCCACTCCGTCCTTCATCTCCCACGGCCACTCTGTCACTCATCTCCCACGGCCACTCCGTCACACACCTCCCACGGCCACTCCGTCACCCACCTCGCACGGCCACTCCGTCCTTCATCTCCCACGGACACTCCGTCACCCACCTCCCACGGCCACTCCGTCCTTCATCTCCTACGGCCACTCCGTCACCCATCTCCCACGGCCGCTCCGTCCTTCATCTCCCACGGCCACTCTGTCACTCACCTCCCACGGCCACTCCCTCAACCACCTCCCACGGCCACTCCCTCACCCACCTCCCACGGCCACTCCGTCAGTCATCACTCACGGCCAATCCGTCAACCACCTCCCACGGCCACTCCGTCCTTCATCTCCCATGGCCACACCGCCACTCATCTCCCACGGCCACTCCGTCACCCATCACTCACGGCCGCTCCGTCCTTCATCTCCCACGGCCACTCCGTCACCCAACTCCCACGGCCACTCCGTCACCCACCTTGCATGGCCACCCCGTCACTCACCTCCCACGGCCACTCCATCACCCACCTCCCACGGCAACTCCGTCACCCACCTCCCACGGCCACTCCGTCCTTCACCTCCCACGGCCACTCCGTCACCCACCTCCCACGGCCACTCCGTTACTCACCTCTGCCGGCCACTCCGCCACTCATCTCTCACGGGCACTCCGTCACTCACCTCCGACGGCCACTCCGTCCTTCATCTCCCACGGCCACTCTGTCACTCACCTCCCACGGCCACTCTGTCACCCACCTCCCACAGCCACTCCATCACCCACCTCCCACGGCCACTCTGTCACTCACCTTCCACGGCCACTCCGTTACTCACCTCTGCCGGCCACTCCGCCACTCATCTCTCACGGGCACTCCGTCACTCACCTCCGACGGCCACTCCGTCCTTCATCTCCCACGGCCACTCTGTCACTCACCTCCCACGGCCACTCCGTCAACCACCTCCCACGGCCACTCCGTCACTCACCTCCCACGGCCACTCCGTCAGTCATCTCTCACGGCCAATCCGTCAACCACCTGCCACGGCCAATCCATCCTTCATCTCCCATGGCCACTCCGCCACTCATCTCTCACGGGCACTCCGTCACTCACCTCCGACGGCCACTCCGTCACTCATCTCCTACGGCCACTCCGTCACCCATCACCCACGGCCGCTCCGTCCTTCATCTCTCACGGCCAATCCGTCAACTACCTCCCACGGCCACTCCGTCCTTCATCTCCCATGGCCACTCCGCCACTCATCTCTCACGGGCACTCCGTCACTCACCTACGATGGCCGCTCCGTCCTTCATCTCCCACGGCCACTCCGTCACCCAACTCCCACGGCCACTCCGTCACCCACCTCGCACGGCCACTCCGTCACTCACCTCCCTCGGCCACTCTGTCCTTCATCTCCCACGGCCACCCCGTCACTCACCTCCCACGGCCACTCCGTCACCCACCTCCCACGGCAACTCCGTCCTTCATTATCCACGGCCACTCTGTCACTCACCTCCCACGGCCACTCCGTCACACACCTCCCACGGCCACTCCGTCACCCACCTTCCACGGCCACTCCGTCCTTCATCTCCCACGGACACTCCGTCACCCACCTCCCACGGCCACTCCGTCTTTCATCTCCTACGGCCACTCCGTCACCCATCTCCCACGGCCGCTCCGTCCTTCATCTCCCACGGCCACTCTGTCACTCACCTCCCACGGCCACTCCCTCAACCACCTCCCACGGACACTCCGTCACCCACCTCCCACGGCCACTCCGTCAGTCATCTCTCACGGCCAATCCGTCAACCACCTCCCACGGCCACTCCGTCCTTCATCTCCCATGGCCACTCCGCCACTCATCTCTCACGGGCACTCCGTCACTCACCTCCGACGGCCACTCCGTCACTCATCTCCTACGGCCACTCCGTCACCCATCACCCACGGCCACTCCGTCCTTCATCTCTCACGGCCAATCCGTCAACCACCTCCCACGGCCACTCCGTCCTTCATCTCCCATGGCCACTCCGCCACTCATCTCTCACGGGCACTCCGTCACTCACCTCTGACGTCCACTCCGTCACTCATCACCTACGGCCACTCCGTCACCCATCACCCACGGCCGCTCCGTCCTTCATCTCCCACGGCCACTCCGTTACCCAACTCCCACGGCCACTCCGTCACTCACCTCCCACGGCCACTCCGTCACCCACTTCCCACGGCCACTCCGTCACTCACCTCCCACGGCCACTCCGTCACCCATCACCCACGGCCACTCCGTCCTTCATCTCTCACGGCCAATCCGTCACCCACTTCGCACGGCCACTCCGTCACTCACCTCCCTCGGCCACTCTGTCCTTCATCTCCCACGGCCACCCCGTCACTCACCTCCCACGGCCACTCCGTCACCCACCTCCCACGGCCACTCCGTTACTCACCTCTGCCGGCCACTCCGCCACTCATCTCTCACGGGCACTCCGTCACTCACCTCCGACGGCCACTCCGTCCTTCATCTCCCACGGCCACTCTGTCACTCACCTCCCACGGCCACTCTGTCACCCACCTCCCACGGAGACTCCGTCAACCACCTCCCACGGCCACTCCGTCACCCACCTCCCACGGCCACTCCGTCAGTCATCTCTCACGGCCAATCCGTCAACCACCTCCCACGGCCACTCCGTCACTCACCTCCCTCGGCCACTCTGTCCTTCATCTCCCACGGCCACCCCGTCACTCACCTCCCACGGCCACTCCGTCACCCACCTCCCACGGCCACTCCGTTACTCACCTCTGCCGGCCACTCCGCCACTCATCTCTCACGGGCACTCCGTCACTCACCTCCGACGGCCACTCCGTCCTTCATCTCCCACGGCCACTCTGTCACTCACCTCCCACGGCCACTCTGTCACCCACCTCCCACGGCCACTCCGTCAACCACCTCCCACGGCCACTCCGTCACCCACCTCCCACGGCCACTCCGTCAGTCATCTCTCACGGCCAATCCGTCAACCACCTCCCACGGCCACTCCGTCCTTCATCTCCCATGGCCACTCCGTCACTCACCTCCGACGGCCACTCCGTCACTCATCTCCTACGGCCACTCCGTCACCCATCACCCACGGCCACTCCGTCCTTCATCTCTCACGGCCAATCCGTCAACCACCTCCCACGGCCACTCCGTCCTTCATCTCCCATGGCCACTCCGCCACTCATCTCTCACGGGCACTCCGTCACTCACCTCCGACGGCCACTCCGTCACTCATCTCCTACGGCCACTCCGTCACCCATCACCCACGGCCGCTCCGTCCTTCATCTCCCACGGCCACTCCGTCACCCAACTCCCACGGCCACTCCGTCACCCACCTCGCACGGCCACTCCGTCACCCACCTCCCACGGCAACTCCGTCACCCACCTCCCATGGCCACTCCGTCCTTCACCTCCCACGGCCACTCCGTCACCCACCTCCCACGGCCACTCCGTTACTCACCTCTGCCGGCTACTCCGCCACTCATCTCTCACGGGCACTCCGTCACTCACCTCCGACGGCCAATCTGTCACCCACCTCCCATGGCCACTCCATCCATCAGCTCCCACGGCCACTCTGTCACTCACCTCTCACGGCCACTCTGTCCTTCATCTCCCACGGCCACTCCGTCCATCAGCTCCCACGGCCACTCCGTCACCCACCTCCCACGTCCACTCCGTCTTTCATCTCCCTTGGTCACTCTGTCACCCACCTCCCACGGCCACTCCATCACCCACCTCCCACGGCCACTCGGTCACTCACCTCCCACGGCCGCTCCGTCACCCACCTCGCACGGCCACTCCGTCACTCAACTCCCACGGCCACACCGTCTTTCATCTCGCACGGCCACTCCGTCCTTCATCTCCCACGGTCACTCCGTCACCCACCTCCCACGGCCACTCCGCCACCCACCTCCTACGGCCACTCCGTCACCCACCTCCCACGGCCACTCCGTCACTCACCTCCCACGGCCACTCCGTCACTCAACTCCCACGGCCACTCCGTCTTTCATCTCCCACGGCTAATCCATCACTCAGCTCCCACGGCACTCCGTCCTTCATCTCCCTTGGTCACTCTGTCACCCACCTCCCACGTCCACTCCGTCACCCACCTCGCACGGCCACTCCGTCCTTCATCTCCCACGGCCACTCCATCACCCACCTCCCACGGCCACTCCGTCACCGACCTCGCACGGCCACTCCGTCCTTCATCTAACACGGCCACTCCATCACCCACCTCCCACGGCCACTCCGTCACCCACCTCCCACGGCCACTCCGTCACCCACCTCCCACGGCCACTCCGTCCTTCATCTCCCACTGCCACTCCGCCACTCAAGTCCCACGGCCACTCGGCCACTCATGTCCCACGACCACTCCATCACCCACCTCCCACGGCCGCTCCGTCCATTCTCTCACACGACCACCTCATTACTCTTCTCCCACCGCCACTCCGCCAACAATGTCCCACGGCCACTCCGCCACCCATCTCCCACGGCCACTCCACCACCCATCTCCCACGGCCACTCCGCCACCCATCTCCCACGGCCACTCCATCACTCACCTCCCATGGGCGCTCCGTCACTCACCTCCGACGGCCACTCTGTTACGCATCTCCTACGGCCACTCCGTCACCCATCTCCCACGGCCGCTCCGTCCTTCATCTCCCACGGCCACTCTGTCACTCACCTCCCACGGCCCCTCCGTCACACACCTCCCACGGCCACTCCGTCACCCACCTCGCACGGCCACTTCGTCCTTCATCTCCCACGGGCACTCCGTCACCCACCTCCCACGGCCACTCCGTCCTTCATCTCCTACGGCCACTCCGTCACCCATCTCCCACGGCCGCTCCGTCCTTCATCTCCCACGGCCACTCTGTCACTCACCTCCCACGGCCACTCCCTCACAAACCTCCCACGGCCACTCCCTCACCCACCTCCCACGGCCACTCCGTCAGTCATCTCTCACGGCCAATCCGTCACCCACCTCCCACTGCCACTCCGTTTCCCACCTCCCACGGCCACTCCGTCACTCACCTCCGACGGCCACTCCGTCCTTCATCTCCCACGGCCACTCTGTCACTCACCTCCCACGGCCACTCCGTCACCCAACTCCCACGGCCACTCCGTCACCCAGCTCGCACGGCCACTCCGTCACTCACCTCCCTCGGCCACTCTGTCCTTCATCTCCCACGGCCACCCCGTCACTCACCTCCCACGGCCACTCCGTCACCGACCTCCCACGGCCACTCCGTCACTCACCTCTGCCGGCCACTCCGCCAGTCATCTCTCACGGGCACTCCGTCACTCACCTCCGACGGCCACTCCGTCCTTCATCTCCCACGGCCACTCTGTCACTCACCTCCCACGGCCACTCTGTCACCCACCTCCCACGGCCACTCCGTCACCCACCTCCCACGGCCACTCCGTCACCCACCTCGCACGGCCACTCCGTCCTTCATCTCCCACGGCCACTCCATCACCCACCTTCCACGGCCACTCCATCACCCACCTCCCACGGCCACTCCGTCACTCACCTCCCACGGCCACTCCGTCACTCACCTCCCACGACCACTCTGTCACCAACCTCCCACGGCCACACCGTTTTTCATCTCGCACGGCCACTCCATCCTTCATCTCCCACGGTCACTCCGTCACCCACCTCCCACGGCCACTCCGCCACCCACCTCCTACGGCCACTCCGTCACCCACCTCCCACGGCCACTCCGTCACTCACCTCCCACGGCCACTCCGTCACTCAACTCCCACGGCCACTCCGTCTTTCATCTCCCACGGCTAATCCATCACTCAGCTCCCACGGCACTCCGTCCTTCATCTCCCTTGGTCACTCTGTCACCCACCTCCCACGTCCACTCCATCACCCACCTCCCACGGCCACTCTTTCACTCACCTCCCACGGCTACTCCGTCACCCACCTCCCACGGCCACTCCGTCACCGACCTCGCACGGCCACTCCGTCCTTCATCTAACACGGCCACTCCATCACCCACCTCCCATGGCCACTCCGTCACCCACCTCCCACGGCCACTCCGTCACCCACCTCCCACGGCCACTCCGTTTCCCACCTCCCACGGCCACTCCATCACCCACCTGCCACAGCTACTCCGTCACCCACCTCCCACGGCCACTCCGTCACCCACCTCCCACGGCCACTCCGTCCTTCATCTCCCACTGCCACTCCGCCACTCAAGTCCCACGGCCACTCGGCCACTCATGTCCGACAACCACTCCATCACCCACCTCCCACGGCCGTTCCGTCCTTTCTCTCACACGACCACCCCATTACTCTTCTCCCACCGCCACTCCGCCGCTCATGTCCCACGGCCACTCCGCCACCCATCTCCCACGGCCACTCCACCACCCATCTCCCACGGCCACTCCGCCACACATCTCCCACGGCCTCTCGGTCAGCCCCCTCCCACGGCCACTCCGTCACTCACCTCCCATGACCAATCCGTCACCCACCTCCCACGGCCGCTCCGTCACCCACCTCGCATGGCCACACTGTCACTCATCTCCCATGGCCAATCCGTCCTTCATCTCCCACGGCCACTCTGTCACCCACCTCGCACGGCCACTCCGTCCATCAGCTCCCACGGCCACACTGTCCTTCATCTCCCACGGCCACACTGTCACTCACCTCCCACGGCCACTCCGTGACCCACCTCCCAAGGCCACTCCGTCCTTTTTTTTTTTTTTTAAATATTTTTTTTATTGTTTTCAAATAGTTACAGAATAAATGTGTATAAAAAAATGCTACCCAGCCCCCCTCCCCTTAACCCCTCCCCCCTAACATCCCTATTAAAGAAATAAGAAAGAAAATAAAAGGGAATGCCTGGATGTTGGAAGATCCCCACATGCTCCACGGAGTTCTCATTTTTTTTAAATATATGTTAAAATTCTTTTTCTTTTTACTGGCCCATTAAGCCCATTAACATTAAAACTTAAAAAATTTAGTAGATTAGTCATTATTTTTTATTATTATATTACTCCAATCTATAATAATACCTAATCTTTCCACTTTTGTGGTATCCTGGGAAATCTTTATAAAAATCTCCATGTTGCTATGTGTGTCCTCACCAATCATCCAGGCAAAAAGATAGAAAAAAATTAAAATATAAAGAAAAAAAAACAAAATACCCCCCTACTAATGTTGTGGAGAAAAATCACAACATTACCCCCCTCTGCTGTACGGGTCATGGCAACCGCCATGATTACACACGTGAATCCCGCAGTAACCGATCCACAGCCTCCCAGCCCCCCCGCAACATAGAAAAGTATATGTATAAGAGAAAAAAAAATACTATTCTCATTTAGTATTTCTAAAATTTTGCTTTTCTCTTCTATAATATCCATAAATGTCCATTCCTTCTGTTCCTTGGGTCAATCTTCATCTTTAATCCATTACGTTTGGAAGCCTCTATGTGTAATTAGCGAATAGATGGAAGTTCTTGTACAAACTCCTCCGCTTTTCGATAATCGGAAAAAGAAAAATTTCCCTCCTCCAAAAAAATTATCAGTGTTGCTGGATGACGCATTGTAAATTTATAACCCTTTTCCCATAAGGCTTTTTTCACTGGGTTAAATTCCTTCTTTCTCTTCAACAGGTTGTAACTTATATCAGGATAAAATAGAACTGGTTTCCCTGCTATCATCAGGGCCACTCCGTCCTTCATCTCCCTTGGTCACTCCGCCAACAATGTCCCACGGCCACTCCGCCACCCATCTCCCACGGCCACTCCACCACCCACTCCGCCACCCATCTCCCACGGCCACTCCATCACTCACCTCCCATGGGCGCTCCGTCACTCACCTCCGACGGCCACTCTGTTACTCATCTCCTACGGCCACTCCGTCACCCATCTCCCACGGCCGCTCCGTCCTTCATCTCCCACGGCCACTCCGTCACTCACCTCCCACGGCCACTCCGTCACCCACTTCCCACGGCCACTCCGTCACTCACCTCCCACGGCCACTCCGTCACCCATCACCCACGGCCACTCCGTCCTTCATCTCTCACGGCCAATCCGTCATGCACTTCGCACGGCCACTCCGTCACTCACCTCCCTCGGCCACTCTGTCCTTCATCTCCCACGGCCACCCCGTCACTCACCTCCCACGGCCACTCCGTCACCCACCTCCCACGGCCACTCCGTTACTCACCTCTGCCGGCCACTCCGCCACTCATCTCCCACGGCCACTCCGTCACTCACCTCCCTCGGCCACTCTGTCCTTCATCTCCCACGGCCACCCCGTCACTCACCTCCCACGGCCACTCCGTCACCCACCTCCCACGGCCACTCCGTTACTCACCTCTGCCGGCCACTCCGCCACTCATCTCTCACGGGCACTCCGTCACTCACCTCCGACGGCCACTCCGTCCTTCATCTCCCACGGCCACTCTGTCACTCACCTCCCACGGCCACTCTGTCACCCACCTCCCACGGAGACTCCGTCAACCACCTCCCACGGCCACTCCGTCACCCACCTCCCACGGCCACTCCGTCAGTCATCTCTCACGGCCAATCCGTCAACCACCTCCCACGGCCACTCCGTCACTCACCTCCCTCGGCCACTCTGTCCTTCATCTCCCACGGCCACCCCGTCACTCACCTCCCACGGCAACTCCGTCACCCACCTCCCACGGCCACTCCGTCACTCACCTCCCACGGCCACTCCGTCACTCAACTCCCACGGCCACTCCGTCTTTCATCTCCCACGGCTAATCCATCACTCAGCTCCGACGGCACTCTGTCCTTCATCTCCCTTGGTCACTCTGTCACCCACCTCCCACGTCCACTCCGTCACCCACCTCGCACGGCCACTCCGTCCTTCATTTCCCACGGCCACTCCATCACCCACCTCCCACGGCCACTCTGTCACCCACCTCCCACGTCCACTCCGTCACCGACCTCGCACGGCCACTCCGTCCTTCATCTAACACGGCCACTCCGTCCTTCATCTAACACGGCCACTCCATCACCCACCTCCCACGGCCACTCCGTCACCCACCTCCCACGGCCACTCCGTTTCCCACCTCCCACGGCCACTCCGTCACTCACCTCTGCCGGCCACTCCGCCACTCATCTCTCACGGGCACTCTGTCACTCACCTCCCACGGCCACTCCGTCCTTCATCTAACACGGCCACTCCATCACCCACCTCCCACGGCCACTCCGTCACCCACCTCCCACGGCCACTCCGTCACCCACCTCCCACGGCCACTCCGTTTCCCACCTCCCACGGCCACTCCGTCACTCACCTCCGACGGCCACTCCGTCCTTCATCTCCCACGGCCACTCTGTCACTCACCTCCCACGGCCACTCCGTCACCCAACTCCCACGGCCACTCCGTCACCCACCTCGCACGGCCACTCCGTCACTCACCTCCCTCGGCCACTCTGTCCTTCATCTCCCACGGCCACCCCGTCACTCACCTCCCACGGCCACTCTGTCACCCACCTCCCACGGCCACTCCGTCACCCACCTCCCACGGCCACTCCGTCACCCACCTCGCACGGCCACTCCGTCCTTCATCTCCCACGGCCACTCCATCACCCACCTTCCACGGCCACTCCATCACCCACCTCCCACGGCCACTCCGTCACTCACCTCCCACGGCCACTCCGTCACTCACCTCCCACGACCACTCTGTCACCAACCTCCCACGGCCACACCGTTTTTCATCTCGCACGGCCACTCCATCCTTCATCTCCCACGGTCACTCCGTCACCCACCTCCCACGGCCACTCCGCCACCCACCTCCTACGGCCACTCCGTCACCCACCTCCCACGGCCACTCCGCCACCCACCTCCTACGGCCACTCCGTCACCCACCTCCCACGGCCACTCCGTCACCGACCTCGCACGGCCACTCCGTCCTTCATCTAACACGGCCACTCCGTCCTTCATCTAACACGGCCACTCCATCACCCACCTCCCACGGCCACTCCGTCACCCACCTCCCACGGCCACTCCGTTTCCCACCTCCCACGGCCACTCCGTCACTCACCTCTGCCGGCCACTCCGCCACTCATCTCAGACGGGCACTCTGTCACTCACCTCCCACGGCCACTCCGTCCTTCATCTAACACGGCCACTCCATCACCCACCTCCCACGGCCACTCCGTCACCCACCTCCCACGGCCACTCCGTCACCCACCTCCCACGGCCACTCCGTTTCCCACCTCCCACGGCCACTCCGTCACTCACCTCCGACGGCCACTCCGTCCTTCATCTCCCAAGGCCACTCTGTCACTCACCTCCCACGGCCACTCCGTCACCCAACTCCCACGGCCACTCCGTCACCCACCTCGCACGGCCACTCCGTCACTCACCTCCCTCGGCCACTCTGTCCTTCATCTCCCACGGCCACCCCGTCACTCACCTCCCACGGCCACTCCGTCACCGACCTCCTACGGCCACTCCGTCACTCACCTCTGCCGGCCACTCCGCCAGTCATCTCTCACGGGCACTCCGTCACTCACCTCCGACGGCCACTCCGTCCTTCATCTCCCACGGCCACTCTGTCACTCACCTCCCACGGCCACTCTGTCACCCACCTCCCACGGCCACTCCGTCACCCACCTCCCACGGCCACTCCGTCACCCACCTCGCACGGCCACTCCGTCCTTCATCTCCCACGGCCACTCCATCACCCACCTTCCACGGCCACTCCATCACCCACCTCCCACGGCCACTCCGTCACTCACCTCCCACGGCCACTCCGTCACTCACCTCCCACGACCACTCTGTCACCAACCTCCACGGCCACACCGTTTTTCATCTCGCACGGCCACTCCATCCTTCATCTCCCACGGTCACTCCGTCACCCACCTCCCACGGCCACTCCGCCACCCACCTCCTACGGCCACTCCGTCACCCACCTCCCACGGCCACTCCGTCACTCACCTCCCACGGCCACTCCGTCACTCAACTCCCACGGCCACTCCGTCTTTCATCTCCCACGGCTAATCCATCACTCAGCTCCCACGGCACTCCGTCCTTCATCTCCCTTGGTCACTCTGTCACCCACCTCCCACGTCCACTCCGTCACCGACCTCGCACGGCCACTCCGTCCTTCATTTCCCACGGCCACTCCATCACCCACCTCCCACGGCCACTCTTTCACTCACCTCCCACGGCTACTCCGTCACCCACCTCCCACGGCCACTCCGTCACCGACCTCGCACGGCCACTCCGTCCTTCATCTAACACGGCCACTCCATCACCCACCTCCCACGGCCACTCCGTCACCCACCTCCCACGGCCACTCCGTCACCCACCTCCCACGGCCACTCCGTTTCCCACCTCCCACGGCCACTCCATCACCCACCTGCCACGGCTACTCCGTCACCCACCTCCCACGGCCACTCCGTCACCCACCTCCCACGGCCACTCCGTCCTTCATCTCCCACTGCCACTCCGCCACTCAAGTCCCACGGCCACTCGGCCACTCATGTCCGACAACCACTCCATCACCCACCTCCCACGGCCGTTCCGTCCTTTCTCTCACACGACCACCCCATTACTCTTCTCCCACCGCCACTCCGCCGCTCATGTCCCACGGCCACTCCGCCACCCATCTCCCACGGCCACTCCACCACCCATCTCCCACGGCCACTCCGCCACACATCTCCCACGGCCTCTCGGTCAGCCCCCTCCCACGGCCACTCCGTCACTCACCTCCCATGACCAATCCGTCACCCACCTCCCACGGCCGCTCCGTCACCCACCTCGCATGGCCACACTGTCACTCATCTCCCATGGCCAATCCGTCCTTCATCTCCCACGGCCACTCTGTCACCCACCTCGCACGGCCACTCCGTCCATCAGCTCCCACGGCCACACTGTCCTTCATCTCCCACGGCCACACTGTCACTCACCTCCCACGGCCACTCCGTGACCCACCTCCCACGGCCACTCCGTCCTTCATCTCCCTTGGTCACTCCGCCAACAATGTCCCACGGCCACTCCGCCACCCATCTCCCACGGCCACTCCATCACTCACCTCCCATGGGCGCTCCGTCACTCACCTCCGACGGCCACTCTGTTACTCATCTCCTACGGCCACTCCGTCACCCATCTCCCACGGCCGCTCCGTCCTTCATCTCCCACGGCCACTCCGTCACTCACCTCCCACGGCCACTCCGTCACCCACTTCCCACGGCCACTCCGTCACTCACCTCCCACGGCCACTCCGCCACCCATCACCCACGGCCACTCCGTCCTTCATCTCTCACGGCCAATCCGTCATGCACTTCGCACGGCCACTCCGTCACTCACCTCCCTCGGCCACTCTGTCCTTCATCTCCCACGGCCACCCCGTCACTCACCTCCCACGGCCACTCCGTCACCCACCTCCCACGGCCACTCCGTTACTCACCTCTGCCGGCCACTCCGCCACTCATCTCCCACGGCCACTCCGTCACTCACCTCCCTCGGCCACTCTGTCCTTCATCTCCCACGGCCACCCCGTCACTCACCTCCCACGGCCACTCCGTCACCCACCTCCCACGGCCACTCCGTTACTCACCTCTGCCGGCCACTCCGCCACTCATCTCTCACGGGCACTCCGTCACTCACCTCCGACGGCCACTCCGTCCTTCATCTCCCACGGCCACTCTGTCACTCACCTCCCACGGCCACTCTGTCACCCACCTCCCACGGCCACTCCGTCAACCACCTCCCACGGCCACTCCGTCACCCACCTCCAACGGCCACTCCGTCAGTCATCTCTCACGGACAATCCGTCAACCACCTCCCACGGCCACTCCGTCCTTCATCTCCCATGGCCACTCCACCACTCATCTCTCACGGGCACTCCGTCACTCACCTCCGACGGCCACTCCGTCACTCATCTCCTACGGCCACTCCGTCACCCATCACCCACGGCCACTCCGTCCTTCATCTCTCACGGCCAATCCGTCAACCACCTCCCACGGCCACTCCGTCCTTCATCTCCCATGGCCACTCCGCCACTCATCTCTCACGGGCACTCCGTCACTCACCTCCGACGGCCACTCCGTCACTCATCTCCTACGGCCACTCCGTCACCCATCACCCACGGCCGCTCCGTCCTTCATCTCCCACGGCCACTCCGTCACCCAACTCCCACGGCCACTCCGTCACCCACCTCGCACTGCCACTCCGTCACCCACCTCCCACGGCAACTCCGTCACCCACCTCCCACGGCCACTCCGTCCTTCACCTCCCACGGCCACTCCGTCACCCACCTCCCACGGCCACTCCGTTACTCACCTCTGCCGGCTACTCCGCCACTCATCTCTCACGGGCACTCCGTCACTCACCTCCGACGGCCAATCTGTCACCCACCTCCCATGGCCACTCCATCCATCAGCTCCCACGGCCACTCTGTCACTCACCTCTCACGGCCACTCTGTCCTTCATCTCCCACGGCCACTCCGTCCATCAGCTCCCACGGCCACTCCGTCACCCACCTCCCATGTCCACTCCGTCTTTCATCTCCCTTGGTCACTCTGTCACCCACCTCCCACGGCCACTCCATCACCCACCTCCCACGGCCACTCGGTCACTCACCTCCCACGGCCGCTCCGTCACCCACCTCGCACGGCCACTCCGTCACTCAACTCCCACGGCCACACCGTCTTTCATCTCGCACGGCCACTCCGTCCTTCATCTCCCACGGTCACTCCGTCACCCACCTCCCACGGCCACTCCGCCACCCACCTCCTACGGCCACTCCGTCACCCACCTCACACGGCCACTCCGTCACTCACCTCCCACGGCCACTCCGTCACTCAACTCCCACGGCCACTCCGTCTTTCATCTCCCACGGCTAATCCATCACTCAGCTCCCACGGCACTCCGTCCTTCATCTCCCTTGGTCACTCTGTCACCCACCTCCCACGTCCACTCCGTCACCCACCTCGCACGGCCACTCCGTCCTTCATCTCCCACGGCCACTCCATCACCCACCTCCCACGGCCACTCCGTCACCGACCTCGCACGGCCACTCCGTCCTTCATCTAACACGGCCACTCCATCACCCACCTCCCACGGCCACTCCGTCACCCACCTCCCACGGCCACTCCGTCACCCACCTCCCACGGCCACTCCGTCCTTCATCTCCCACTGCCACTCCGCCACTCAAGTCCCACGGCCACTCGGCCACTCATGTCCCACGACCACTCCATCACCCACCTCCCACGGCCGCTCCGTCCATTCTCTCACACGACCACCTCATTACTCTTCTCCCACCGCCACTCCGCCAACAATGTCCCACGGCCACTCCGCCACCCATCTCCCACGGCCACTCCACCACCCATCTCCCACGGCCACTCCGCCACCCATCTCCCACGGCCACTCCATCACTCACCTCCCATGGGCGCTCTGTCACTCACCTCCGACGGCCACTCTGTTACGCATCTCCTACGGCCACTCCGTCACCCATCTCCCACGGCCGCTCCGTCCTTCATCTCCCACGGCCACTCTGTCACTCACCTCCCACGGCCACTCCGTCACACACCTCCCACGGCCACTCCGTCACCCACCTCGCACGGCCACTTCGTCCTTCATCTCCCACGGGCACTACGTCACCCACCTCCCACGGCCACTCCGTCCTTCATCTCCTACGGCCACTCCGTCACCCATCTCCCACGGCCGCTCCGTCCTTCATCTCCCACGGCCACTCTGTCACTCACCTCCCACGGCCACTCCCTCACAAACCTCCCACGGCCACTCCCTCACCCACCTCCCACGGCCACTCCGTCAACCACCTCCCACGGCCACTCCGTCCTTCATCTCCCATGGCCACTCCGCCACTCATCTCTCACGGGCACTCCGTCACTCACCTCCGACGGCCACTCCGTCACTCATCTCCTACGGCCACTCCGTCACCCATCACCCACGGCCGCTCCATCCTTCATCTCCCACGGCCACTCCATCACCCAACTCCCACGGCCATTCCGTCACCAACCTCGCACGGCCACTCCGTCACTCACCTCCCTCGGCCACTCTGTCCTTCATCTCCCACGGCCACCCCGTCACTCACCTCCGACGGCCACTCCGTCACCCACCTCCCGCGGCCACTCCGTCCTTCACCTCCCACGGCCACTCCGTCACCCACCTCCCACGGCCACTCCGTCACTCACCTCTGCCGGCCACTCCGCCACTCATCTCTCACGGGCACTCCGTCACTCACCTCCGACGGCCACTCCGTCCTTCATCTCCCACGACCACTCTGTCACTCACCTCCCACGGCCACTCTGTCACCCACCTCCCACGGCCACTCCGTCACCCACCTCCCACGGCCACTCCGTCACCCACCTCCCACGGCCACTCCGTCACCCACCTCGCACGGCCACTCCGTCACCCACCTCGCACGGCCACTCCGTCCTTCATCTCCCACGGCCACTCCATCACCCACCTCCCACGGCCACTCCATCACCCACCTCCCACGGCCACTCCGTCACTCACCTCCCATGACCACTCTGTCACCAACCTCCCACGGCCACACCGTTTTTCATCTCGCACGGCCACTCCGTCCTTCATCTCCCACGGTCACTCCGTCACCC
The DNA here is from genome assembly GCF_048418815.1 of Hemitrygon akajei. NCBI lineage: Eukaryota > Metazoa > Chordata > Chondrichthyes > Myliobatiformes > Dasyatidae > Hemitrygon > Hemitrygon akajei. The sequence goes on from NC_133127.1 coordinate 105,214,231, forward strand.
ACCTCCCACGGCCACTCCGCCACCCACCTCCTACGGCCACTCCGTCACCCACCTCCCACGGCCACTCCGTCACTCACCTCCCACGGCCACTCCGTCACTCAACTCCCACGGCCACTCCGTCTTTCATCTCCCACGGCTAATCCATCACTCAGCTCCCACGGCACTCCGTCCTTCATCTCCCTTGGTCACTCTGTCACCCACCTCCCACGTCCACTCCGTCACCCACCTCGCACGGCCACTCCCTCCTTCATTTCCCACGGCCACTCCATCACCCACCTCCCACGGCCACTCTTTCACTCACCTCCCACGGCTACTCCGTCACCCACCTCCCACGGCCACTCCGTCACCGACCTCGCACGGCCACTCCGTCCTTCATCTAACACGGCCACTCCATCACCCACCTCCCACGGCCACTCCGTCACCCACCTCCCACGGCCACTCCGTCACCCACCTCCCACGGCCACTCCGTTTCCCACCTCCCACGGCCACTCCATCACCCACCTGCCACGGCTACTCCGTCACCCACCTCCCACGGCCACTCCGTCACCCACCTCCCACGGCCACTCCGTCCTTCATCTCCCACTGCCACTCCGCCACTCAAGTCCCACGGCCACTCGGCCACTCATGTCCGACAACCACTCCATCACCCACCTCCCACGGCCGTTCCGTCCTTTCTCTCACACGACCACCCCATTACTCTTCTCCCACCGCCACTCCGCCGCTCATGTCCCACGGCCACTCCGCCACCCATCTCCCACGGCCACTCCACCACCCATCTCCCACGGCCACTCCGCCACACATCTCCCACGGCCTCTCGGTCAGCCCCCTCCCACGGCCACTCCGTCACTCACCTCCCATGACCAATCCGTCACCCACCTCCCACGGCCGCTCCGTCACCCACCTCGCATGGCCACACTGTCACTCATCTCCCATGGCCAATCCGTCCTTCATCTCCCACGGCCACTCTGTCACCCACCTCGCACGGCCACTCCGTCCATCAGCTCCCACGGCCACACTGTCCTTCATCTCCCACGGCCACACTGTCACTCACCTCCCACGGCCACTCCGTGACCCACCTCCCACGGCCACTCCGTCCTTCATCTCCCTTGGTCACTCCGTCACCCACTTCCCACGGCCACTCCGTCACTCACCTCCCACGACCACTCCGTCACCCAGCTCCCACGGCCGCTCCGTCCTTCATCTCCCACGGCCACTCCGTCCTTCATCTCCCTTGGTCACTCCGTCACCCACTTCCCACGACCACTCCGTCACTCACCTCCCACAGCCACTCCGTCACAACACCTCCAACGGATACTCCGCCACCCATCTCCCACTGCCACTCCGCCACTCATGTCCCACGGCCACTCTATCACCCATCTCCCACAGCCACTCTGTCACCCACCTCCCACAGCCACTCCGTCACAACACCTCCAATGGCCACTCCGCCACTCATGTCCCACGGCCACTCCATCACCCATCTCCCACTGCCACTCCGCCACTCATGTCCCACGGCCACTCCATCACCCATCTCCCACGGCCACTCCGTCACAACACCTCCAACGGCCACTCCGCCACCCATCTCTCACTGCCACTCCGCCACTCATGTCCCACGGCCACTCCATCACCCATCTCCAACGGCCACTCCATCACCCACCTCCCACGGCCACTCCGTCACAACACCTCCAACGGCCACTCCGCCACCCATCTCCCACTGCCACTCCGCCACTCATCTCCCACGGCTGCTCCGTCCTTTCTCTCACAATGCCACCCCATTACTCTTCTCCCACTGCCACTCCGCCACTCATGTCCCACGGCCACTCCATCACCCATCTCCCACGGCCGCTCCGTCCTTTCTCTCACAATGCCACCCCATTACTCTTCTCCCACCGCCACTCCGCCACTCATGTCCCACGGCCACCCCGCCACCCATCTCCCACGGCCACTCCACCACCCATCTCCCACGGCCACTCCGTCACCCATCTCCCACGACCTCTCGGTCAGCCACCTCCCACGGCCACTCCGTCACTCACCTCTCACGGCCACTCCGTCATCCACCTCCCACGGCCGCTACGTCACCCACCTCGCACGGCCACTCCGTCACGCACCTCCCACGGCCTCTCGGTCAGCCACCTCCCACGGCCACTCCGTCACTCACCTCTCACGGCCACTCCGTCCTTCATCTCCCTTGGTCACTACGTCACCCACTTCCCACGGCCACTCCGTCACTCACCTCCAACGACCAATCCGTCACCCACCTCCCACGGCCGCTCCGTCACCCACCTCGCACGGCCAATCTGTCACTCATCTCCCACGGCCACTCCGTCCTTCATCTCCCACGGCCACCCCGTCCTTCATCTCCCACGGCCACTCCGTCCATCAGCTCCCACGGACACTCTGTCACTCAACACTCACGGCCACTCCGTCACCCACCTCCCACGGCCACTCCGTCACCCACCTCCCACGGCCACTCGGTCACTCACCTCCCAAGGCCACTCCGTCATCCACTTCCCACGGCCACTCCGTCACCCACCTCCCACGGCCACTCCGTCAGTCATCTCTCACGGCCAATCCGTCAACCACCTCCCACGGCCAATCCGTCCTTCATCTCCCATGGCCACTCCGCCACTCATCTCTCACGGGCACTCCGTCACTCACCTCCGACGGCCACTCCGTCACTCATCACCCACGGCCACTCCGTCCTTCATCTCTCACGGCCAATCCGTCAACCACCTCCCACAGCCACTCCGTCCTTCATCTCCCATGGCCACTCCGCCACTCATCTCTCACGGGCACTCCGTCACTCACCTCCGACGGCCACTCCGTCCTTCATCTCCCACGGCCACTCCGTCACCCACCTCCCACGGCCACTCCGTCACCCACCTCCCACGACCACTCCGTCACCCACCTCCCACGGCCACTCCGTCACCCACCTCGCACGGCCACTCCGTCCTTCATCTCCCACGGCCACTCCATCACCCACCTTCCACGGCCACTCCATCACCCACCTCCCACGGCCACTCCGTCACTCACCTCCCACGACCACTCTGTCACCAACCTCACACGGCCACACCGTTTTTCATCTCGCACGGCCACTCCGTCCTTCATCTCCCACGGTCACTCCGTCACCCACCTCCCACGGCCACTCCGCCACCCACCTCCTACGGCCACTCCGTCACCCACCTCCCACGGCCACTCCGTCACTCACCTCCCACGGCCACTCCGTCACTCAACTCCCACGGCCACTCCGTCTTTCATCTCCCACGGCTAATCCATCACTCAGCTCCCACGGCACTCCGTCCTTCATCTCCCTTGGTCACTCTGTCACCCACCTCCCACGTCCACTCCGTCACCCACCTCGCACGGCCACTCCGTCCTTCATTTCCCACGGCCACTCCATCACCCACCTCCCACGGCCACTCTTTCACTCAACTCCCACGGCTACTCCGTCACCCACCTCCCACTGCCACTCCGTCACCCACCTCCCACGTCCACTCCGTCACCGACCTCGCACGGCCACTCCGTCACCAACCTCCCACGTCCACTCCGTCACCGACCTCCCACGGCCACTCCGTCACCCACCTCCCACGGCCACTCCGTTTCCCACCTCCCACGGCCACTCCGTCACCCACCTCCCACGGCCACTCCGTTTCCCACCTCCCACGGCCACTCCGTCACCCACCTCCCACGGCCACTCCGTCACCCACCTCCCACGGCCACTCCGTCCTTCATCTCCCACTGCCACTCCGCCACTCAAGTCCCACGGCCACTCGGCCACTCATGTCCGACAACCACTCCATCACCCACCTCCCACGGCCGTTCCGTCCTTTCTCTCACACGACCACCCCATTACTCTTCTCCCACCGCCACTCCGCCGCTCATGTCCCACGGCCACTCCGCCACCCATCTCCCACGGCCACTCCACCACCCATCTCCCACGGCCACTCCGCCACCCATCTCCCATGGCCACTCCATCACCCATCTCCAACGGCCACTCCATCACCCACCTCCCACGGCCACTCCGTCACAACACCTCCAACGGCCACTCCGCCACCCATCTCCCACTGCCACTCCGCCACTCATCTCCCACGGCCGCTCCGTCCTTTCTCTCACAATGCCACCCCATTACTCTTCTCCCACTGCCACTCCGCCACTCATGTCCCACGGCCACTCCATCACCCATCTCCCACGGCCGCTCCGTCCTTTCTCTCACAATGCCACCCCATTACTCTTCTCCCACCGCCACTAAGCCACTCATGTCCCACGGCCACCCCGCCACCCATCTCCCACGGCCACTCCACCACCCATCTCACACGGCCACTCCGCCACCCATCTCCCACGGCCTCTCGGTCAGCCACCTCCCACGGCCACTCCGTCACTCACCTCTCACGGCCACTCCGTCATCCACCTCCCACGGCCGCTACGTCACCCACCTCGCACGGCCACTCCGTCACGCACCTCCCACGGCCTCTCGGTCAGCCACCTCCCACGGCCACTCCGTCACTCACCTCTCACGGCCACTCCGTCATCCACCTCCCACGGCCGCTACGTCACCCACCTCGCACGGCCACTCCGTGACGCACCTCCCACGGCCACTCCGTCACCCACCTCACACGGCCACTCCGTCCTTCATCTCCCTTGGTCACTACGTCACCCACTTCCCACGGCCACTCCGTCACTCACCTCCCACGACCAATCCGTCACCCACCTCCCACGGCCGCTCCGTCACCCACCTCGCACGGCCAAACTGTCACTCATCTCCCACGGCCACTCCGTCCTTCATCTCCCACGGCCACCCCGTCCTTCATCTCCCACGGCCACTCCGTCCATCAGCTCCCACGGACACTCTGTCACTCAACACTCACGGCCACTCCGTCCTTCATCTCCCACGGCCACTCCTTCCATCAGCTCCCACGGCCACTCCGTCACCCACCTCCCACGGCCACTCCGCCTTTCATCTCCCTTGGTCACTCTGTCACCCACCTCCCACGGCCACTCCGTCACCCACCTCCCACGGCCACTCGGTCACTCACCTCCCAAGGCCACTCCGTCATCCACCTCCCACGGCCACTCCGTCACCCACCTCCCACGACCACTCCGTCACCCACCTCCCACAGCCACTCCGACACTCATGTCCCACGACCACTCCATCACCCACCTCCCACGGCCACTCCGTCCTTTCTCTCCCCATTACTCTTCTCCCACCGCCACTCCGCCACCCATGTCCCACGGCCACTCGACCACCCATCTCCCACGGCCACTCCACCACCCATCTCCCACGGCCACTCCATCACTCAAGTCCCACGGCCACTCGGCCACTCATGTCCCACGACCACTCCATCACCCACCTCCCACGGCCGCTCCGTCCATTCTCTCACACGACCACCCCATTACTCTTCTCCCACCGCCACTCCGCCAACAATGTCCCACGGCCACTCCGCCACCCATCTCCCACGGCCACTCCACCACCCATCTCCCACGGCCACTCCGTCCTTCATCTCCCACGGCCACCCCGTCCTTCATCTCCCACGGCCACTCCGTCCATCAGCTCCCACGGACACTCAGTCACTCAACACTCACGGCCACTCTGTCACCCACCTCCCACGTCCACTGGGTCACCCACCTCACACGGCCACTCCGTCCTTCATCTCCCACGGCCACTCCATCACCCAACTCCCACGGCCTCTCTTTCACTCAACTCCCACGGCTACTCCGTCACCCACCTCCCACTGCCACTCCGTCACCCACCTCCCACTGCCACTCCGTTACCGACCTCGCAAGGCCACTCCGTCCTTCATTTAACACGGCCACTCCATCACCCACCTCCCACGGCCACTCCGTCACCCACCTCCCACGGCCACTCCATCACCCACCTCCCACGGCCACTCCGTTTCCCACCTCCCACGGCCACTCCATCACCCACATCCCACGGCTACTCCGTCACCCACCTCCCACGGCCACTCCGTCACCCACCTCCCACGGCCACTCCGTCAGTCATCTCTCACGGCCACTCCGTCCTTCATCTCCCACGGCCTCTCCGTCTTTCATCTCCCACGGCCACTGTGTCACCCACCTCCCACAGCCACTCCGTCCTTCATGTCCCAGAGCCGCTCCGTCACCCACCTCGCACGGCCACTCCGTCACGCACCTCCCACGGCCACTCCGTCACCCACCTCCCACGGCCACTCCGTCACCCACCTCGCACGGCTACTCCATCCTTCATCTCCCACAGCCACTCCGTCACCCACCTCCCACGGCCACTCCGTCAGTCATCTCTCATGGCCACTCCATCACCCACCTCCCACGGCCACTCCGTCACCCATCTCCTACGGCCGCTCCGTCCTTCGTCTCCCACGGCCACTCCGTCACCCACCTCCCATGGCCTCTCCGTCTTTCATCTCCCACGGCCACTCCGTCACTCAACTCCCATGGCCACTCCGTCACCCACCTCGCACGGCCACACCGTCCTTCATCTCCCACGGCCGCTCCGTCACCCACCTACCACGGCCACTCCGTCACCCACCTCGCACGGCCACTCCGTCCTTCATCTCCCACAGCCACTCCATCACCCACCTTCCACGGCCACTCCATCACCCACCTCCAACGGCCACTCCGTCACCCACCTCCCACGGCCACTCCGTCCTTCATCTCCTACGGCCACTCCGTCACCCATCTCCCAGGGCCGCTCCGTCCTTCATCTCCCACGGCCACTCTGTCACCCACCTCCCACGGCCACTCCATCAGTCATCTCCCTTGGTCACTCCATCACCCACCTCCCACGGCCACTCCGTCACCCACCTCCCACGGCCACTCCGTCCTTCATCTCCCACGGCCACTCCGTCCATCAGCTCCCTCGGCCACTCCGTCACCCACCTCCCACGGCCACTCCGTCTTTCATCTCCCTTGGTCACTCTGTCACCCACCTCCCACGGCCACTCCGTCACCCACCTCCCACGGCCACTCGGTCAACACCTCCCACAGCCACTCCGTCTTTCATCTCCCACAGTCACACCGTCCTTCATCTCCCTTGGTCACTCTGTCACCCACCTCCCACGGCCACTCCGTCACCCACCTCCCACGGCCACTCGGTCACTCACCTCCCACGGCCACTCCGTCACCCACCTCCCACGGCCACTCCGTCACCCACTTCCCACGGCCGCTCCGTCACTCACCTCCCACGACCACTCCGTCACCCAGCTCACATGGCCGCTCCGTCCTTCATCTCCCACGGCCAATCCGTGTCTCATCTCCCACAGCCACTCTGTCACCCACCTCCCACAGCCACTCCGACACATGTCCCACGACCACTCCATCACCCACCTCCAACGGCCACTCCGTACTTTCTCTCCCCATTACTCTTCTCCCACCGCCACTCCGGCACCCATGTCCCACGGCCACACCATCACTCACCTCCCACGATCACTCTGTCACCAACCTCCCACGGCCACTCCGTCTTTCATCTCGCACGGCCACTCCGTCACCCACCTCCCACGGCAACTCCGTCACCCACCTCCTACGGCCACTCCGTCACACACCTCCCACGGCCACTCCGTCACTCACCTCCCACGGCCACTCCGTCACTCAACTCCCACGGCCACTCCGTCTTTCATCTCCCACGGCTAATCCATCACTCAGCTCCCACGGCACTCCGTCCTTCATCTCCATTGGTCACTCTGTCACCCACCTCCCACGTCCACTCCGTCACCCACCTCGCACGGCCACTCCGTCCTTCATCTCCCACGGCCACTCCGTCACCCACCTCCCACTGCCACTCCGTCACCGACCTCGCACGGCCACTCCGTCCTTCATTTAACACGGCCACTCCATCAGCCACCTCCCACGGCCACTCCGTCACCCACCTCCCACGGCCACTCCATCACCCACCTCCCACGGCCACTCCGTTTCCCACCTCCCACGGCCACTCCATCACCCACCTCCCACGGCTACTCCATCACCCACCTCCCACGGCCACTCCGTCACCCACCTCCCACGGCCACTCCGTCAGTCATCTCTCACGGCCACTCCGTCACCCACCTCCCACGGACACTCCGTCACCCATCTCCTACGGCCGCTCCGTCCTTCATCTCCCACGGCCTCTCCGTCTTTCATCTCCCACGGCCACTGTGTCACCCACATCCCACAGTCACTCCGACACTTATGTCCCACAGCCGCTCCGTCACCCACCTCGCACGGCCACTCCGTCACGCACCTCCCACGGCAACTCCGTCACCCACCTCCCACGGCCGCTCCGTCACAACACCTCCAACGGCCACTCCGCCACCCATCTCCCACTGCCACTCCGCCACTCATGTCCCACGGCCACTCCATCACCCATCTCCAACGGCCACTCCATCACCCACCTCCCACGGCCACTCCGTCACAACACCTCCAACGGCCACTCCGCCACCCATCTCCCACTGCCACTCCGCCACTCATCTCCCACGGCCGCTCCGTCCTTTCTCTCACAATGCCACCCCATTACTCTTCTCCCATTGCCACTCCGCCACTCATGTCCCACGGCCACTCCATCACCCATCTCCCACGGCCGCTCCGTCCTTTCTCTCACAATGCCACCCCATTACTCTTCTCCCACCGCCACTCCGCCACTCATGTCCCACGGCCACCCCGCCACCCATCTCCCACGGCCACTCCACCACCCATCTCCCACGGCCACTCCGCCACCCATCTCCCACGGCCTCTCGGTCAGCCACCTCCCACGGCCACTCCGTCACTCACCTCTCACGGCCACTCCGTCATCCACCTCCCACGGCCGCTACGTCACCCACCTCGCACGGCCACTCCGTCACGCACCTCCCACGGCCTCTCGGTCAGCCACCTCGCACGGCCACTCCGTGACGCACCTCCCACGGCCACTCCGTCACCCACCTCACACGGCCACTCCGTCCTTCATCTCCCTTGGTCACTACGTCACCCACTTCCCACTGCCACTCCGTCACTCACCTCCCACGACCAATCCGTCACCCACCTCCCACGGCCGCTCCGTCACCCACCTCGCACGGCCAATCTGTCACTCATCTCCCACGGCCACTCCGTCCTTCATCTCCCACGGCCACCCCGTCCTTCATCTCCCACGGCCACTCCGTCCATCAGCTCCCACGGACACTCTGTCACTCAACACTCACGGCCACTCCGTCCTTCATCTCCCACGGCCACTCCTTCCATCAGCTCCCACGGCCACTCCGTCACCCACCTCCCACGGCCACTCCGCCTTTCATCTCCCTTGGTCACTCTGTCACCCACCTCCCACGGCCACTCCGTCACCCACCTCCCACGGCCACTCGGTCACTCACCTCCCAAGGCCACTCCGTCATCCCCCTCCCACGGCCACTCCGTCACCCACCTCCCACGACCACTCCGTCACCCACCTCCCACAGCCACTCCGACACTCATGTCCCACGACCACTCCATCACCCACCTCCCACGGCCACTCCGTCCTTTCTCTCCCCATTACTCTTCTCCCACCGCCACTCCGCCACCCATGTCCCACGGCCACTCGACCACCCATCTCCCACGGCCACTCCACCACCCATCTCCCACGGCCACTCCATCACTCAAGTCCCACGGCCACTCGGCCACTCATGTCCCACGACCACTCCATCACCCACCTCCCACGGCCGCTCCGTCCATTCTCTCACACGACCACCCCATTACTCTTCTCCCACCGCCACTCCGCCAACAATGTCCCACGGCCACTCCGCCACCCATCTCCCACGGCCACTCCACCACCCATCTCCCACGGCCACTCCGCCACCCATCTCCCACGGCCACTCCATCACTCACCTCCCATGGGCGCTCCGTCACTCACCTCCCACGGCCGCTCCGTCCTTCATCTCCCACGGCCACTCTGTCACTCACCTCCCACGGCCACTCCGTCACACACCTCCCACGGCCACTCCGTCACCCACCTCGCACGGCCACTCCGTCCTTCATCTCCCATGGGCACTCCGTCCTTCATCTCCTACGGCCACTCCGTCACCCACCTCCCACGGCCACTCCGTCATTCATCTCCTACGGCCACTCCGTCACCCACCTCCCACGGCCGCTCCGTCCTTCATCTCCCACGGCCACTCTGTCACTCACCTCCCACGGCCACTCCCTCAAAAACCTCCCACGGCCACTCCCTCACCCACCTCCCACGGCCACTCTGTCCTTCATCTCCCACGGCCACTCCGTCCATCAGCTCCCACGGCCACTCCGTCACCCACCTCCCACGGCCACTCCGTCACCCACCTCCCACGGCCACTCGGTCAACACCTCCCACAGCCACTCCGTCTTTCATCTCCCACGGCCACACCGTCCTTCATCTCCCTTGGTCACTCTGTCACCCACCTCCCACGGCCACTCCGTCACCCACCTCCCACGGCCACTCGGTCACTCACCTCCCACGGCCACTCCGTCACCCACCTCCCACGACCACTCCGTCACCCAGCTCCCATGGCCGCTCCGTCCTTCATCTCCCGCGGCCAATCCGTCACTCATCTCCCACAGCCACTCTTTCACCCACCTCCCACAGCCACTCCGACACTCATGTCCCACGACCACTCCATCACCCACCTCCAATGGCCACTCCGTCCTTCATCTCCCCATTACTCTTCTCCCACCGCCACTCCGACACTCATGTCCCACGACCACTCCATCACCCACCTCCAACGGCCACTCCGTCCTTCATCTCCCCATTACTCTTCTCCCACAGCCACTCCGACACTCATGTCCCACGACCACTCCATCACCCACCTCCAACGGCCACTCCGTCCTTTCTCTCCCCATTACTCTTCTCCCACCGCCACTCCGGCACTCATGTCCCACGGCCACTCCGCCACTCACCTCCCACGGCCACTCCGTCTTTCATCTCCCACGGCTAATCCATCACTCATGTCCCACGGCCACTCCATCACCCACCTTCCACGGCCACACCATCACTCACCTCCCACGACCACTCTATCACCAACCTCCCACGGCCACTCCGTCTTTCATCTCGCACGGCCACTCCGTCCTTCATCTCCCACGGTCACTCCGTCACCCACCTCCCACGGCCACTCCGTCACCCACCTCCTAAAGCCACTCCGTCACCCACCTCCCACGGCCACTCCATCACTCACCTCCCACGGCCACTCCGTCACTCAACTCCCACGGCCACTCCGTCTTTCATCTCCCACGGCTAATCCATCACTCAGCTCCCACGGCACTCCGTCCTTCATCTCCCTTGGTCACTCTGTCACCCACCTCCCACGTCACTGGGTCACCCACCTCACACGGCCACTCCGTCCTTCATCTCCCACGGCCACTCCATCACCCAACTCCCACGGCCTCTCTTTCACTCAACTCCCACGGCTACTCCGTCACCCACCTCCACTGCCACTCCGTCACCCACCTCCCACTGCCACTCCGTTACCGACCTCGCAAGGCCACTCCGTCCTTCATCTAACACGGCCACTCCATCACCCACCTCCCACGGCCACTCCGTCACCCACCTCCCCCGGCCACTCCATCACCCACCTCCCAACGGCCACTCCGTTTCCCACCTCCCACGGCCACTCCATCACCCACATCCCACGGCTACTCCGTCACCCACCTCCCACGGCCACTCCGTCACCCACCTCCCACGGCCACTCCGTCAGTCATCTCTCACGGCCACTCCGTCACCCACCTCCCACGGCCACTCCGTCACCCATCTCCTACGGCCGCTCCGTCCTCAATCTCCCACGGCCTCTCCGTCTTTCATCTCCCACGGCCACTGTGTCACCCACCTCCCACAGCCACTCCGTCCTTCATGTCCCAGAGCCGCTCCGTCACCCACCTCGCACGGCACTCCGTCACGCACCTCCCACGGCCACTCCGTCACCCACCTCCCACGGCCACTCCGTCACCCACCTCGCACGGCTACTCCGTCCTTCATCTCCCACAGCCACTCCGTCACCCACCTCCCACGGCCAATCCGTCAGTCATCTCTCATGGCCACTCCATCACCCACCTCCCACGGCCACTCCGTCACCCATCTCCTACGGCCGCTCCGTCCTTCGTCTCCCACGGCCACTCCGTCACCCACCTCCCATGGCCTCTCCGTCTTTCATCTCCCACGGCCACTCCGTCACTCAACTCCCATGGCCACTCCGTCAACCACCTCGCACGGCCACACCGTCCTTCATCTCCCACGGCCGCTCCGTCACCCACCTACCCACGGCCACTCCGTCACCCATGTCCCACGGCCACACCATCACTCACCTCCCACGATCACTCTGTCACCAACCTCCCACGGCCACTCCGTCTTTCATCTCGCACGGCCACTCCGTCACCCACCTCCCACGGCAACTCCGTCACCCACCTCCTACGGCCACTCCGTCACACACCTCCCACGGCCACTCCGTCACCCACCTCGCACGGCCACTCCGTCCTTCATCTCCCATGGGCACTCCGTCCTTCATCTCCTACGGCCACTCCGTCACCCACCACCCACGGCCACTCCGTCCTTCATCTCCTACGGCCACTCCGTCACCCACCTCCCACGGCCGCTCCGTCCTTCATCTCCCACGGCCACTCTGTCACTCACCTCCCACGGCCACTCCCTCAAAAACCTCCCACGGCCACTCCCTCACCCACCTCCCACGGCCACTCTGTCCTTCATCTCCCACGGCCACTCCGTCCATCAGCTCCCACGGCCACTCCGTCACCCACCTCCCACGGCCACTCCGTCACCCACCTCCCACGGCCACTCGGTCAACACCTCCCACAGCCACTCCGTCTTTCATCTCCCACGGCCACACCGTCCTTCATCTCCCTTGGTCACTCTGTCACCCACCTCCCACGGCCACTCCGTCACCCACCTCCCACGGCCACTCGGTCACTCACCTCCCACGGCCACTCCGTCACCCACCTCCCACGACCACTCCGTCACCCAGCTCCCATGGCCGCTCCGTCCTTCATCTCCCGCGGCCAATCCGTCACTCATCTCCCACAGCCACTCTTTCACCCACCTCCCACAGCCACTCCGACACTCATGTCCCACGACCACTCCATCACCCCACCTCCAATGGCCACTCCGTCCTTCATCTCCCCATTACTCTTCTCCCACCGCCACTCCGACACTCATGTCCCACGACCACTCCATCACCCACCTCCAACGGCCACTCCGTCCTTCATCTCCCCATTACTCTTCTCCCACAGCCACTCCGACACTCATGTCCCACGACCACTCCATCACCCACCTCCAACGGCCACTCCGTCCTTTCTCTCCCCATTACTCTTCTCCCACCGCCACTCCGGCACTCATGTCCCACGGCCACTCCGCCACTCACCTCCCACGGCCACTCCGTCTTTCATCTCCCACGGCTAATCCATCACTCATGTCCCACGGCCACTCCATCACCCACCTTCCACGGCCACACCATCACTCACCTCCCACGACCACTCTATCACCAACCTCCCACGGCCACTCCGTCTTTCATCTCGCACGGCCACTCCGTCCTTCATCTCCCACGGTCACTCCGTCACCCACCTCCCACGGCCACTCCGTCACCCACCTCCTAAAGCCACTCCGTCACCCACCTCCCACGGCCACTCCATCACTCACCTCCCACGGCCACTCCGTCACTCAACTCCCACGGCCACTCCGTCTTTCATCTCCCACGGCTAATCCATCACTCAGCTCCCACGGCACTCCGTCCTTCATCTCCCTTGGTCACTCTGTCACCCACCTCCCACGTCCACTGGGTCACCCACCTCACACGGCCACTCCGTCCTTCATCTCCCACGGCCACTCCATCACCCAACTCCCACGGCCTCTCTTTCACTCAACTCCCACGGCTACTCCGTCACCCACCTCCCACTGCCACTCCGTCACCCACCTCCCACTGCCACTCCGTTACCGACCTCGCAAGGCCACTCCGTCCTTCATCTAACACGGCCACTCCATCACCCACCTCCCACGGCCACTCCGTCACCCACCTCCCACGGCCACTCCATCACCCACCTCCCACGGCCACTCCGTTTCCCACCTCCCACGGCCACTCCATCACCCACATCCCACGGCTACTCCGTCACCCACCTCCCACGGCCACTCCGTCACCCACCTCCCACGGCCACTCCGTCAGTCATCTCTCACGGCCACTCCGTCACCCACCTCCCACGGCCACTCCGTCACCCATCTCCTACGGCCGCTCCGTCCTTCATCTCCCACGGCCTCTCCGTCTTTCATCTCCCACGGCCACTGTGTCACCCACCTCCAACAGCCACTCCGTCCTTCATGTCCCAGAGCCGCTCCGTCACCCACCTCGCATGGCCACTCCGTCACGCACCTCCCACGGCCACTCCGTCACCCACCTCCCACGGCCACTCCGTCACCCACCTCGCACGGCTACTCCGTCCTTCATCTCCCACAGCCACTCCGTCACCCACCTCCCACGGCCACTCCGTCAGTCATCTCTCATGGCCACTCCATCACCCACCTCCCACGGCCACTCCGTCACCCATCTCCTACGGCCGCTCCGTCCTTCGTCTCCCACGGCCACTCCGTCACCCACCTCCCATGGCCTCTCCGTCTTTCATCTCCCACGGCCACTCCGTCACTCAACTCCCATGGCCACTCCGTCAACCACCTCGCACGGCCACACCGTCCTTCATCTCCCACGGCCGCTCCGTCACCCACCTACCACGGCCACTCCGTCACCCATGTCCCACGGCCACACCATCACTCACCTCCCACGATCACTCTGTCACCAACCTCCCACGGCCACTCCGTCTTTCATCTCGCACGGCCACTCCGTCACCCACCTCCCACGGCAACTCCGTCACCCACCTCCTACGGCCACTCCGTCACACACCTCCCACGGCCACTCCGTCACTCACCTCCCACGGCCACTCCGTCACTCAACTCCCACGGCCACTCCGTCTTTCATCTCCCACGGCTAATCCATCACTCAGCTCCCACGGCACTCCGTCCTTCATCTCCATTGGTCACTCTGTCACCCACCTCCCACGTCCACTCCGTCACCCACCTCGCACGGCCACTCCGTCCTTCATCTCCCACGGCCACTCCGTCACCCACCTCCCACTGCCACTCCGTCACCGACCTCGCACGGCCACTCCGTCCTTCATTTAACACGGCCACTCCATCAGCCACCTCCCACGGCCACTCCGTCACCCACCTCCCACGGCCACTCCATCACCCACCTCCCACGGCCACTCCGTTTCCCACCTCCCACGGCCACTCCATCACCCACCTCCCACGGCTACTCCATCACCCACCTCCCACGGCCACTCCGTCACCCACCTCCCACGGCCACTCCGTCAGTCATCTCTCACGGCCACTCCGTCACCCACCTCCCACGGACACTCCGTCACCCATCTCCTACGGCCGCTCCGTCCTTCATCTCCCACGGACTCTCCGTCTTTCATCTCCCACGGCCACTGTGTCACCCACATCCCACAGTCACTCCGACACTTATGTCCCACAGCCGCTCCGTCACCCACCTCGCACGGCCACTCCGTCACGCACCTCCCACGGCAACTCCGTCACCCACCTCCCACGGCCGCTCCGTCACCCACCTCGCACGGCCGCTCCGTCCTTCATCTCCCACGGCCGCTCCGTCCTTCAACTCCCACGGCCACTCCGTCACCCACCTCCCACGACCACTCTTTCTCCCACCTCCCACGGCCACTCCGTCACTCACCTCCCACGGCCACTCCGTCACCCACCTCCCACGGCCACTCCGTCCTTCATCTCCTACGGCCACTCCGTCACCCACCTCCCACGGCCGCTCCGTCCTTCATCTCCCACGGCCACTCTGTCACTCACCTCCCACGGCCACTCCCTCACAAACCTCCCACGGCCACTCCCTCACCCACCTCCCACGGCCACTCCGTCAGTCATCTCCCACGGCCAATCCGTCAACCACCTCCCACGGCCGCTCCGTCACCCACCTCTCACGGCCACTCTGTCACTCATCTCCCACGGCCACTCCGTCCTTCATCTCCCACGGCCACTCTGTCACCCACCTCCCACGGCCACTCCGTCACCCAACTCCCACGGCCACTCCGTCACCCACCTCGCACGGCCACTCCGTCACCCACCTCCCACGGCAACTCCGTCACCCACCTCCCACGGCCACTCCGTCCTTCACCTCCCACGGCCACTCCGTCACCCCACCTCCCACGGGCCACTCCGTTACTCACCTCTGCCGGCTACTCCGCCACTCATCTCTCACGGGCACTCCGTCACTCACCTCCGACGGCCACTCTGTCACCCACCTCCCATGGCCACTCCATCCATCAGCTCCCACGGCCACTCTGTCACTCACCTCTCACGGCCACTCTGTCCTTCATCTCCCACGGCCACTCCGTCCATCAGCTCCCACGGCCACTCCGTCACCCACCTCCCACGTCCACTCCGTCTTTCATCTCCCTTGGTCACTCTGTCACCCACCTCCCACGGCCACTCCATCACCCACCTCCCACGGCCACTCGGTCACTCACCTCCCACGGCCGCTCCGTCACCCACCTCGCACGGCCACTCCGTCACTCAACTCCCACGGCCACACCGTCTTTCATCTCGCACGGCCACTCCGTCCTTCATCTCCCACGGTCACTCCGTCACCCACCTCCCACGGCCACTCCGCCACCCACCTCCTACGGCCACTCCGTCACCCACCTCCCACGGCCACTCCGTCACTCACCTCCCACGGCCACTCCGTCACTCAACTCCCACGGCCACTCCGTCTTTCATCTCCCACGGCTAATCCATCACTCAGCTCCCACGGCACTCCGTCCTTCATCTCCCTTGGTCACTCTGTCACCCACCTCCCACGTCCACTCCGTCACCCACCTCGCACGGCCACTCCGTCCTTCATCTCCCACGGCCACTCCATCACCCACCTCCCACGGCCACTCTTTCACTCACCTCCCACGGCTACTCCGTCACCCACCTCCCACTGCCACTCCGTCACCCACCTCCCACGGCCACTCCGTCACCGACCTCGCACGGCCACTCCGTCCTTCATCTAACACGGCCACTCTATCACCCACCTCCCACGGCCACTCCGTCAGTCATCTCTCACGGCCACTACGTCAGTCATCTATCACGGCCACTCCACCACCCATCTCCTACGGCCACTCCGTCCTTCATCTCCCACGGCCACTCCGTCTTTCATCTCCCACGGCCACTCTGTCCTTCATCTCCCACGGACACTCCGTCACTCACCTCCCACGGCCACACCGTCACCCACCTCCCACGGCCACTCCGTCCTTCATCTCCCTTGGTCACTCTGTCACCCATCTCCCACGGCCGCTCCGTCCTTCATATCCCAAGGCCACTCCACCACCCATCTCCCACGGCCACTCCGTCACCCACCTCCCACGGCCACTCCGTCACCCACCTCGCACGGCCACTCCGTCACTCACCTCCCTCGGCCACTCTGTCCTTAGTCTCCCACGGCCACTCAGTCACACACCTCCCACGGCCATTCCGTCAGTCATCTCTCACGGCCACTCCGTCACCCACCTCCAACGGCCACTCCGTCCTTCACCTCCCACGGCCACTCCCGTCACTCAGCTCTGCCGGCCACTCCGTTACTCATCTCCTACGGCCACTCCATCAGCTATCTCCCACGGCCACTCCGTCACCCAACTCCCACGGCCACTCTGTCACCCACCTCCCACGGCCACTCCGTCACCCGACTCGCACGGCCACTCCGTCCTTCATCTCCCACGGCCACTCCATCACCCACCTTCCACGGCCACTCCATCACCCACCTCCCACGGCCACTCCGTCACGCACCTCCCACGGCCACTCCGTCACTCACCTCACACGGCCACTCCGTCACCCACCTCACACGGCCACTCCATCCTTCATCTCCCTTGGTCACTACGTCACCCACTTCCCACTACCACTCCGTCACCAACCTCCCACGGCCACTCCGTCACCCACCTCCCACGGCCACTCCGTCTTTCATCTCGCACGGCCACTCCGTCCTTCATCTCCCACGGTCACTCTGTCACCCACCTCCCACGGCCACTCCGTCACCCACCTCCTACGGGTACTCCGTCACCCACCTCCCACGGCCACTCCGTCTTTCATCTCCCACGGCCACTCCGTCACCCACCACCCACGGCCACTCCGTCTTTCATCTCCCACGGCCACTCCGTCACCCACCACCCACGGCCACTCCGTCACTCACCTCCCACGGCCACTCCGTCACTCAACTCCCACGGCCACTCCGTCACCCACCTCGCACGGCCACTCCGTCCTTCATCTCCCATGGCCACTCCATCACCCACCTCCAACGGCCACTCCGTCACCCACCTCCCACGGCCGCTCCGTCCTTCATCTCCCACGGCCACTCTGTCACTCACCTCCCACGGCCACGCCGTCACCCACCTCCCACGACCACTCTTTCTCCCACCTCCCACGGCCACTCCATCACCCACCTCCACAGCCACTCCGTCACGCACCTCCCACGGCCTCTCGGTCAGCCACCTCACACGGCAACTCCGTCACTCATCTCCCACGACCAATCCGTCACCCACCTCCCACGGCCGCTCCGTCACCCACCTCGCAAGGCCACTCTGTCACTCATCTCCATGGCCACTCCATCCTTCATCTCCCACGGCCACTCTGTCACCCACCTCGCACAGCCAATCCGTCCATCAGCTCCCATGGCCGCTCCGTCCTTCATCTCCCACGGCCTCTCCGTCTTTCATCTCCCACGGCCACTGTGTCACCCACATCCCACAGTCACTCCGACACTTATGTCCCACAGCCGCTCCGTCACCCACCTCGCACGGCCACTCCGTCACGCACCTCCCACGGCAACTCCGTCACCCACCTCCCACGGCCGCTCCGTCACCCACCTCGCACGGCCGCTCCGTCCTTCATCTCCCACGGCCGCTCCGTCCTTCAACTCCCACGGCCACTCCGTCACCCACCTCCCACGACCACTCTTTCTCCCACCTCCCACGGCCACTCCTTCACCCACCTCCCACGGCCACTCCGTCCTTCATCTCCTATGGCCACTCCGTCACCCACCTCCCACGGCCGCTCCGTCCTTCATCTCCCACGGCCACTCTGTCACTCACCTCCCACGGCCACTCCCTCACAAACCTCCCACGGCCACTCCCTCACCCACCTCCCACGGCCACTCCGTCAGTCATCTCTCACGGCCAATCCGTCAACCACCTCCCACGGCCGCTCCGTCACCCACCTCTCACGGCCACTCTGTCACTCATCTCCCACGGCCACTCCGTCCTTCATCTCCCACGGCCACTCTGTCACCCACCTCCCACGGCCACTCCGTCACCCAACTCCCACGGCCACTCCGTCACCCACCTCGCACGGCCACTCCGTCACCCACCTCCCACGGCAACTCCGTCACCCACCTCCCACGGCCACTCCGTCCTTCACCTCCCACGGCCACTCCGTCACCCACCTCCCACGGCCACTCCGTTACTCACCTCTGCCGGCTACTCCGCCACTCATCTCTCACGGGCACTCCGTCACTCACCTCCGACGGCCACTCTGTCACCCACCTCCCATGGCCACTCCATCCATCAGCTCCCACGGCCACTCTGTCACTCACCTCTCACGGCCACTCTGTCCTTCATCTCCCACGGCCACTCCGTCCATCAGCTCCCACGGCCACTCCGTCACCCACCTCCCACGTCCACTCCGTCTTTCATCTCCCTTGGTCACTCTGTCACCCACCTCCCACGGCCACTCCATCACCCACCTCCCACGGCCACTCGGTCACTCACCTCCCACGGCCGCTCCGTCACCCACCTCGCACGGCCACTCCGTCACTCAACTCCCACGGCCACACCGTCTTTCATCTCGCACGGCCACTCCGTCCTTCATCTCCCACGGTCACTCCGTCACCCACCTCCCACGGCCACTCCGCCACCCACCTCCTACGGCCACTCCGTCACCCACCTCCCACGGCCACTCCGTCACTCACCTCCCACGGCCACTCCGTCACTCAACTCCCACGGCCACTCCGTCTTTCATCTCCCACGGCTAATCCATCACTCAGCTCCCACGGCACTCCGTCCTTCATCTCCCTTGGTCACTCTGTCACCCACCTCCCACGTCCACTCCGTCACCCACCTCGCACGGCCACTCCTTCCTTCATCTCCCACTGCCACTCCGTCACCCACCTCCCACGGCCACTCCGTCACCGACCTCGCACGGCCACTCCGTCACCCACCTCCCACTGCCACTCCGTCACCCACCTCCCACTGCCACTCCGTCACCCACCTCCCACGGCCACTCCGTCACCGACCTCGCACGGCCACTCCGTCCTTCATCTAACACGGCCACTCTATCACCCAGCTCCCACGGCCACTCCGTCAGTCATCTCTCACGGCCACTCCGTCAGTCATCTATCACGGCCACTCCACCACCCATCTCCTACGGCCACTCCGTCCTTCATCTCCCACGGCTACTCCGTCTTTCATCTCCCACGGCCACTCTGTCCTTCATCTCCCACGGACACTCCGTCACTCACCTCCCACGGCCACACCGTCACCCACCTCCCACGGCCACTCCGTCCTTCATCTCCCTTGGTCACTCTGTCACCCATCTCCCACGGCCGCTCCGTCCTTCATCTCCCAAGGCCACTCCACCACCCATCTCCCACGGCCACTCCGTCACCCACCTCCCACGGCCACTCCGTCACCCACCTCGCACGGCCACTCCGTCACTCACCTCCCTCGGCCACTCTGTCCTTAGTCTCCCACGGCCACTCAGTCACTCACCTCCCACGGCCATTCCGTCAGTCATCTCTCACGGCCACTCCGTCACCAACCTCCCACGGCCACTCCGTCCTTCACCTCCCACGGCCACTCCGTCACTCAGCTCTGCCGGCCACTCCGTTACTCATCTCCTACGGCCACTCCGTCAGCTATCTCCCACGGCCACTCCGTCACCCAACTCCCACGGCCACTCTGTCACCCACCTCCCACGGCCACTCCGTCACCCAACTCGCACGGCCACTCCGTCCTTCATCTCCCACGGCCACTCCATCACCCACCTTCCACGGCCACTCCATCACCCACCTCCCACGGCCACTCCGTCACGCACCTCCCACGGCCACTCCGTCACTCACCTCACACGGCCACTCCGTCACCCACCTCACACGGCCACTCCATCCTTCATCTCCCTTGGTCACTACGTCACCCACTTCCCACTACTACTCCGTCACCAACCTCCCACGGCCACTCCGTCACCCACCTCCCACGGCCACTCCGTCTTTCATCTCGCACGGCCACTCCGTCCTTCATCTCCCACGGTCACTCTGTCACCCACCTCCCACGGCCACTCCGTCACCCACCTCCTACGGGTACTCCGTCACCCACCTCCCACGGCCACTCCGTCTTTCATCTCCCACGGCCACTCCGTCACCCACCACCCACGGCCACTCCGTCACTCACCTCCCACGGCCACTCCGTCACTCAACTCCCACGGCCACTCCGTCACCCACCTCGCACGGCCACTCCGTCCTTCATCTCCCATGGCCACTCCATCACCCACCTCCAACGGCCACTCCGTCACCCACCTCCCACGGCCGCTCCGTCCTTCATCTCCCACGGCCACTCTGTCACTCACCTCCCACGGCCACTCTTTCTCCCACCTCCCACGGCCACTCCATCAACCACCTTCCACGGCCACTCCATCACCCACCTCCCACAGCCACTCTGTCACGCACCTCCCACGGCCTCTCGGTCAGCCACCTCGCAAGACCACTCTGTCACTCATCTCCATGGCCACTCCATCCTTCATCTCCCATGGCCACTCTGTCACCCACCTCGCACGGCCACTCCGTCCATCAGCTCCCATGGCCACACTGTCCTTCATCTCCCACGGCCACTCTGTCACCCACCTCCTACGGCCACTCCGTCACCCACCTCCCACGGTCTCTCTGTCACTCACCTCCCACGGCCACTCCGTCAGTCATCTCTCACGGCCACTCCATCAGTCATCTCTCACGGCCACTCCACCACCCATCTCCTACGGCCACTCAGTCCTTCATCTCCCACGGCCACTCCGTCACCCACCTCCCACGGCCACTCCGTCTTTCATCTCCCACGGCCACTCCGTCCTTCATCTCCATTGGTCACTCTGTCACTCACCTCCCACGGCCACTCCATCACCCACCTCCCACGGCCACTCCGTCCTTCATCTCCCTTGGTCACTCCGTCACCCAATTCCCACGGCCACTCCGTCACTCACCTCCCATGACCACACCGTCACCCACCTCCCACGGCCACTCCGTCCTTCATCTCCCTTGGTCACTCTGTCACCCATCTCCCACGGCCGCTCCGTCCATCTCCCACGGCCACTCCACCACCCATCTCCCACGGCCACTCCGTCACCCAACTCCCACGGCCACTCCGTCACCCACCTCGCACGACCACTCCGTCACCCACCTCCCACGGCCACTCCGTCTTTCATCTCCCACGGCCACTCCGTCCTTCATCTCCCTTGGTCACTCTGTCACCCACCTGCCACGGCCACTCCATCACTCACCTCCCACGGCCACTCTGTCACCCACCTCCCACGTCCACTCCGTCACACACATCCCACGGCCACTCCGTCACCCAACTCCCACTGCTACTCCGTCACTGAACTCCCACGGTCACTCCGTCACCCACCTCGCACGACCACTCCGTCCTTCATCTCCCACGGCCACTCCATCACCCACCTCCCACGGTCTCTCTGTCACTCACCTCCCACGGCCACTCCGTCACCCACCACCCACCTCCCACCGTCTCTCTGTCACTCACCTCCCACGGCCACTACGTCAGTCATCTCTCACGGCCACTCCGTCAGTCATCTCTCACGGCCACTCCGTCCTTCATCTCTCACGGCCACTCCACCACCCATCTCCTACGGCCACTCCGTCCTTCATCTCCCTTGGTCACTCTGTCACCCACCTCCCACGGCCACTCCGTCACCCACCTCCTACGGCCACTCCGTCACCCACCTCCCACGGCCACTCCGTCCTTCATCTCCCTTGGTCACTCCGTCACTCAATTCCCACGGCCACTCCATCACTCACCTCCCACGACCACTCTGTCACCCACCTCCCGCTGCCACTCCGTCAGTCATCTCTCACGGCCACTCCGTCACACACCTCCCTCGGCCACTCTGTCCTTCATCTCCCACGGCCGCTCCGTCACCCACCTCGCAAGGCCACTCTGTCACTCATCTCCATGGCCACTCCATCCTTCATCTCCCACGGCCACTCTGTCACCCACCTCGCACAGCCAATCCGTCCATCAGCTCCCATGGCCGCTCCGTCCTTCATCTCCCACGGCCTCTCCGTCTTTCATCTCCCACGGCCACTGTGTCACCCACATCCCACAGTCACTCCGTCACCCACCTCCCACGGCCACTCCGTCACCGACCTCGCACGGCCACTCCGTCCTTCATCTAACACGGCCACTCTATCACCCAGCTCCCACGGCCACTCCGTCAGTCATCTCTCACGGCCACTCCGTCAGTCATCTATCACGGCCACTCCACCACCCATCTCCTACGGCCACTCCGTCCTTCATCTCCCACGGCTACTCCGTCTTTCATCTCCCACGGCCACTCTGTCCTTCATCTCCCACGGACACTCCGTCACTCACCTCCCACGGCCACACCGTCACCCACCTCCCACGGCCACTCCGTCCTTCATCTCCCTTGGTCACTCTGTCACCCATCTCCCACGGCCGCTCCGTCCTTCATCTCCCAAGGCCACTCCACCACCCATCTCCCACGGCCACTCCGTCACCCACCTCCCACGGCCACTCCGTCACCCACCTCGCACGGCCACTCCGTCACTCACCTCCCTCGGCCACTCTGTCCTTAGTCTCCCACGGCCACTCAGTCACTCACCTCCCACGGCCATTCCGTCAGTCATCTCTCACGGCCACTCCGTCACCAACCTCCCACGGCCACTCCGTCCTTCACCTCCCACGGCCACTCCGTCACTCAGCTCTGCCGGCCACTCCGTTACTCATCTCCTACGGCCACTCCGTCAGCTATCTCCCACGGCCACTCCGTCACCCAACTCCCACGGCCACTCTGTCACCCACCTCCCACGGCCACTCCGTCACCCAACTCGCACGGCCACTCTGTCCTTCATCTCCCACGGCCACTCCATCACCCACCTTCCACGGCCACTCCATCACCCACCTCCCACGGCCACTCCGTCACGCACCTCCCACGGCCACTCCGTCACTCACCTCACACGGCCACTCCGTCACCCACCTCACACGGCCACTCCATCCTTCATCTCCCTTGGTCACTACGTCACCCACTTCCCACTACCACTCCGTCACCAACCTCCCACGGCCACTCCGTCACCCACCTCCCACGGCCACTCCGTCTTTCATCTCGCACGGCCACTCCGTCCTTCATCTCCCACGGTCACTCTGTCACCCACCTCCCACGGCCACTCCGTCACCCACCTCCTACGGGTACTCCGTCACCCACCTCCCACGGCCACTCCGTCTTTCATCTCCCACGGCCACTCCGTCACCCACCACCCACGGCCACTCCGTCACTCACCTCCCACGGCCACTCCGTCACTCAACTCCCACGGCCACTCCGTCACCCACCTCGCACGGCCACTCCGTCCTTCATCTCCCATGGCCACTCCATCACCCACCTCCAACGGCCACTCCGTCACCCACCTCCCACGGCCGCTCCGTCCTTCATCTCCCACGGCCACTCTGTCACTCACCTCCCACGGCCACTCTTTCTCCCACCTCCCACGGCCACTCCATCAACCACCTTCCACGGCCACTCCATCACCCACCTCCCACAGCCACTCTGTCACGCACCTCCCACGGCCTCTCGGTCAGCCACCTCGCAAGACCACTCTGTCACTCATCTCCATGGCCACTCCATCCTTCATCTCCCATGGCCACTCTGTCACCCAGCTCGCACGGCCACTCCGTCCATCAGCTCCCATGGCCACACTGTCCTTCATCTCCCACGGCCACTCTGTCACCCACCTCCTACGGCCACTCCGTCACCCACCTCCCACGGTCTCTCTGTCACTCACCTCCCACGGCCACTCCGTCAGTCATCTCTCACGGCCACTCCATCAGTCATCTCTCACGGCCACTCCACCACCCATCTCCTACGGCCACTCAGTCCTTCATCTCCCACGGCCACTCCGTCACCCACCTCCCACGGCCACTCCGTCTTTCATCTCCCACGGCCACTCCGTCCTTCATCTCCATTGGTCACTCTGTCACTCACCTCCCACGGCCACTCCATCACCCACCTCCCACGGCCACTCCGTCCTTCATCTCCCTTGGTCACTCCGTCACCCAATTCCCACGGCCACTCCGTCACTCACCTCCCATGACCACACCGTCACCCACCTCCCACGGCCACTCCGTCCTTCATCTCCCTTGGTCACTCTGTCACCCATCTCCCACGGCCGCTCCGTCCATCTCCCACGGCCACTCCACCACCCATCTCCCACGGCCACTCCGTCACCCAACTCCCACGGCCACTCCGTCACCCACCTCGCACGACCACTCCGTCACCCACCTCCCACGGCCACTCCGTCTTTCATCTCCCACGGCCACTCCGTCCTTCATCTCCCTTGGTCACTCTGTCACCCACCTGCCACGGCCACTCCATCACTCACCTCCCACGGCCACTCTGTCACCCACCTCCCACGTCCACTCCGTCACACACATCCCACGGCCACTCCGTCACCCAACTCCCACTGCTACTCCGTCACTGAACTCCCACGGTCACTCCGTCACCCACCTCGCACGACCACTCCGTCCTTCATCTCCCACGGCCACTCCATCACCCACCTCCCACGGTCTCTCTGTCACTCACCTCCCACGGCCACTCCGTCACCCACCACCCACCTCCCACCGTCTCTCTGTCACTCACCTCCCACGGCCACTACGTCAGTCATCTCTCACGGCCACTCCGTCAGTCATCTCTCACGGCCACTCCGTCCTTCATCTCTCACGGCCACTCCACCACCCATCTCCTACGGCCACTCCGTCCTTCATCTCCCTTGGTCACTCTGTCACCCACCTCCCACGGCCACTCCGTCACCCACCTCCTACGGCCACTCCGTCACCCACCTCCCACGGCCACTCCGTCCTTCATCTCCCTTGGTCACTCCGTCACTCAATTCCCACGGCCACTCCATCACTCACCTCCCACGACCACTCTGTCACCCACCTCCCGCTGCCACTCCGTCAGTCATCTCTCACGGCCACTCCGTCACACACCTCCCTCGGCCACTCTGTCCTTCATCTCCCACGGCCGCTCCGTCACCCACCTCGCAAGGCCACTCTGTCACTCATCTCCATGGCCACTCCATCCTTCATCTCCCACGGCCACTCTGTCACCCACCTCGCACAGCCAATCCGTCCATCAGCTCCCATGGCCGCTCCGTCCTTCATCTCCCACGGCCTCTCCGTCTTTCATCTCCCACGGCCACTGTGTCACCCACATCCCACAGTCACTCCGACACTTATGTCCCACAGCCGCTCCGTCACCCACCTCGCACGGCCACTCCGTCACGCACCTCCCACGGCAACTCCGTCACCCACCTCCCACGGCCGCTCCGTCACCCACCTCGCACGGCCGCTCCGTCCTTCATCTCCCACGGCCGCTCCGTCCTTCAACTCCCACGGCCACTCCGTCACCCACCTCCCACGACCACTCTTTCTCCCACCTCCCACGGCCACTCCTTCACCCACCTCCCACGGCCACTCCGTCCTTCATCTCCTATGGCCACTCCGTCACCCACCTCCCACGGCCGCTCCGTCCTTCATCTCCCACGGCCACTCTGTCACTCACCTCCCACGGCCACTCCCTCACAAACCTCCCACGGCCACTCCCTCACCCACCTCCCACGGCCACTCCGTCAGTCATCTCTCACGGCCAATCCGTCAACCACCTCCCACGGCCGCTCCGTCACCCACCTCTCACGGCCACTCTGTCACTCATCTCCCACGGCCACTCCGTCCTTCATCTCCCACGGCCACTCTGTCACCCACCTCCCACGGCCACTCCGTCACCCAACTCCCACGGCCACTCCGTCACCCACCTCGCACGGCCACTCCGTCACCCACCTCCCACGGCAACTCCGTCACCCACCTCCCACGGCCACTCCGTCCTTCACCTCCCACGGCCACTCCGTCACCCACCTCCCACGGCCACTCCGTTACTCACCTCTGCCGGCTACTCCGCCACTCATCTCTCACGGGCACTCCGTCACTCACCTCCGACGGCCACTCTGTCACCCACCTCCCATGGCCACTCCATCCATCAGCTCCCACGGCCACTCTGTCACTCACCTCTCACGGCCACTCTGTCCTTCATCTCCCACGGCCACTCCGTCCATCAGCTCCCACGGCCACTCCGTCACCCACCTCCCACGTCCACTCCGTCTTTCATCTCCCTTGGTCACTCTGTCACCCACCTCCCACGGCCACTCCATCACCCACCTCCCACGGCCACTCGGTCACTCACCTCCCACGGCCGCTCCGTCACCCACCTCGCACGGCCACTCCGTCACTCAACTCCCACGGCCACACCGTCTTTCATCTCGCACGGCCACTCCGTCCTTCATCTCCCACGGTCACTCCGTCACCCACCTCCCACGGCCACTCCGCCACCCACCTCCTACGGCCACTCCGTCACCCACCTCCCACGGCCACTCCGTCACTCACCTCCCACGGCCACTCCGTCACTCAACTCCCACGGCCACTCCGTCTTTCATCTCCCACGGCTAATCCATCACTCAGCTCCCACGGCACTCCGTCCTTCATCTCCCTTGGTCACTCTGTCACCCACCTCCCACGTCCACTCCGTCACCCACCTCGCACGGCCACTCCTTCCTTCATCTCCCACTGCCACTCCGTCACCCACCTCCCACGGCCACTCCGTCACCGACCTCGCACGGCCACTCCGTCACCCACCTCCCACTGCCACTCCGTCACCCACCTCCCACTGCCACTCCGTCACCCACCTCCCACGGCCACTCCGTCACCGACCTCGCACGGCCACTCCGTCCTTCATCTAACACGGCCACTCTATCACCCACCTCCCACGGCCACTCCGTCAGTCATCTCTCACGGCCACTCCGTCAGTCATCTATCACGGCCACTCCACCACCCATCTCCTACGGCCACTCCGTCCTTCATCTCCCACGGCTACTCCGTCTTTCATCTCCCACGGCCACTCTGTCCTTCATCTCCCACGGACACTCCGTCACTCACCTCCCACGGCCACACCGTCACCCACCTCCCACGGCCACTCCGTCCTTCATCTCCCTTGGTCACTCTGTCACCCATCTCCCACGGCCGCTCCGTCCTTCATCTCCCAAGGCCACTCCACCACCCATCTCCCACGGCCACTCCGTCACCCACCTCCCACGGCCACTCCGTCACCCACCTCGCACGGCCACTCCGTCACTCACCTCCCTCGGCCACTCTGTCCTTAGTCTCCCACGGCCACTCAGTCACTCACCTCCCACGGCCATTCCGTCAGTCATCTCTCACGGCCACTCCGTCACCAACCTCCCACGGCCACTCCGTCCTTCACCTCCCACGGCCACTCCGTCACTCAGCTCTGCCGGCCACTCCGTTACTCATCTCCTACGGCCACTCCGTCAGCTATCTCCCACGGCCACTCCGTCACCCAACTCCCACGGCCACTCTGTCACCCACCTCCCACGGCCACTCCGTCACCCAACTCGCACGGCCACTCCGTCCTTCATCTCCCACGGCCACTCCATCACCCACCTTCCACGGCCACTCCATCACCCACCTCCCACGGCCACTCCGTCACGCACCTCCCACGGCCACTCCGTCACTCACCTCACACGGCCACTCCGTCACCCACCTCACACGGCCACTCCATCCTTCATCTCCCTTGGTCACTACGTCACCCACTTCCCACTACCACTCCGTCACCAACCTCCCACGGCCACTCCGTCACCCACCTCCCACGGCCACTCCGTCTTTCATCTCGCACGGCCACTCCGTCCTTCATCTCCCACGGTCACTCTGTCACCCACCTCCCACGGCCACTCCGTCACCCACCTCCTACGGGTACTCCGTCACCCACCTCCCACGGCCACTCCGTCTTTCATCTCCCACGGCCACTCCGTCACCCACCACCCACGGCCACTCCGTCACTCACCTCCCACGGCCACTCCGTCACTCAACTCCCACGGCCACTCCGTCACCCACCTCGCACGGCCACTCCGTCCTTCATCTCCCATGGCCACTCCATCACCCACCTCCAACGGCCACTCCGTCACCCACCTCCCACGGCCGCTCCGTCCTTCATCTCCCACGGCCACTCTGTCACTCACCTCCCACGGCCACTCTTTCTCCCACCTCCCACGGCCACTCCATCAACCACCTTCCACGGCCACTCCATCACCCACCTCCCACAGCCACTCTGTCACGCACCTCCCACGGCCTCTCGGTCAGCCACCTCGCAAGACCACTCTGTCACTCATCTCCATGGCCACTCCATCCTTCATCTCCCATGGCCACTCTGTCACCCACCTCGCACGGCCACTCCGTCCATCAGCTCCCATGGCCACACTGTCCTTCATCTCCCACGGCCACTCTGTCACCCACCTCCTACGGCCACTCCGTCACCCACCTCCCACGGTCTCTCTGTCACTCACCTCCCACGGCCACTCCGTCAGTCATCTCTCACGGCCACTCCATCAGTCATCTCTCACGGCCACTCCACCACCCATCTCCTACGGCCACTCAGTCCTTCATCTCCCACGGCCACTCCGTCACCCACCTCCCACGGCCACTCCGTCTTTCATCTCCCACGGCCACTCCGTCCTTCATCTCCATTGGTCACTCTGTCACTCACCTCCCACGGCCACTCCATCACCCACCTCCCACGGCCACTCCGTCCTTCATCTCCCTTGGTCACTCCGTCACCCAATTCCCACGGCCACTCCGTCACTCACCTCCCATGACCACACCGTCACCCACCTCCCACGGCCACTCCGTCCTTCATCTCCCTTGGTCACTCTGTCACCCATCTCCCACGGCCGCTCCGTCCATCTCCCACGGCCACTCCACCACCCATCTCCCACGGCCACTCCGTCACCCAACTCCCACGGCCACTCCGTCACCCACCTCGCACGACCACTCCGTCACCCACCTCCCACGGCCACTCCGTCTTTCATCTCCCACGGCCACTCCGTCCTTCATCTCCCTTGGTCACTCTGTCACCACCTGCCACGGCCACTCCATCACTCACCTCCCACGGCCACTCTGTCACCCACCTCCCACGTCCACTCCGTCACCCACATCCCACGGCCACTCCGTCACCCAACTCCCACTGCTACTCCGTCACTGAACTCCCACGGTCACTCCGTCACCCACCTCGCACGACCACTCCGTCCTTCATCTCCCACGGCCACTCCATCACCCACCTCCCACGGTCTCTCTGTCACTCACCTCCCACGGCCACTCCGTCACCCACCACCCACCTCCCACCGTCTCTCTGTCACTCACCTCCCACGGCCACTACGTCAGTCATCTCTCACGGCCACTCCGTCAGTCATCTCTCACGGCCACTCCGTCCTTCATCTCTCACGGCCACTCCACCACCCATCTCCTACGGCCACTCCGTCCTTCATCTCCCTTGGTCACTCTGTCACCCACCTCCCACGGCCACTCCGTCACCCACCTCCTACGGCCACTCCGTCACCCACCTCCCACGGCCACTCCGTCCTTCATCTCCCTTGGTCACTCCGTCACTCAATTCCCACGGCCACTCCATCACTCACCTCCCACGACCACTCTGTCACCCACCTCCCGCTGCCACTCCGTCAGTCATCTCTCACGGCCACTCCGTCACACACCTCCCTCGGCCACTCTGTCCTTCATCTCCCACGGACACTCCGTTACTCACCTCCCACGGCCACACCGTCACCCACCTCCCACGGCCACTCCGTCCTTCATCTCCCTTGGTCACTCTGTCACCCATCTCCCACGGCCGCACCGTCCTTCATCTCCCAAGGCCACTCCACCACCCATCTCCCACGGCCTCTCCGTCACCCACCTCCCACGGCCACTCCGTCACCCACCTCCCTCGGCCACTCTGTCCTTAGTCTCCCACGGCCACTCAGTCACTCACCTCCCACGGCCATTCCGTCACTCATCTCTCACGGCCACTCCGTCACCCACCTCCCACGGCCACTCCGTCCTTCACCTCCCACGGCCACTCCATCACCCACCTCCCACGGCCACTCCGTCACTCACCTCTGCCGGCCACTCCGTTACTCATCTCCTACGGCCACTCCGTCAGCTATCTCCCACGGCCACTCAGTCACCCACCTCCCACGGCCACTCTGTCACCCACCTCCCACGGCCACTCCATCACCCAACTCGCACGGCCACTCCGTCCTTCATCTCCCACGGCCACTCCATCACCCACCTTCCACGGCCACTCCATCACCCACCTCCCACGGCCACTCCGTCACGCACCTCCCACGGCCACTCCGTCACTCACCTCACACGGCCACTCCGTCACCCACCTCACACGGCCACTCCATCCTTCATCTCCCTTGGTCACTACGTCACCCACTTCCCACTACCACTCCGTCACCAACCTCCCACGGCCACTCCGTCACCCACCTCCCACGGCCACTCCGTCTTTCATCTCGCATGGCCACTCCGTCCTTCATCTCCCACGGTCACTCTGTCACCCACCTCCCACGGCCACTCCGTCACCCACCTCCTACGGCCACTCCGTCACCCACCTCCCACGGCCACTCCGTCTTTCAGCTCCCACGGCCACTCCGTCCTTCATCTCCATTGGTCACTCTGTCACTCACCTCCCACGGCCACTCCATCACCCACCTCCCACGGCCACTCCGTCCTTCATCTCCCTTGGTCACTCCGTCACTCAATTCCCACGGCCACTCCATCACTCACCTCCCACGACCACTCTGTCACCCACCTCCCGCGGCCACTCCGTCAGTCATCTCTCACGGCCACTCCGTCACACACCTCCCTCGGCCACTCTGTCCTTCATCTCCCACGGACACTCCGTCACTCACCTCCCACGGCCACACCGTCACCCACCTCCCACGGCCACTCCGTCCTTCATCTCCCTTGGTCACTCTGTCACCCATCTCCCACGGACGCTCCGTCCTTCATCTCCCAAGGCCACTCCACCACCCATCTCCCACGGCCACTCCGTCACCCACCTCCCACGGCCACTCCGTCACCCACCTCCCTCGGCCACTCTGTCCTTAGTCTCCCACGGCCACTCAGTCACTCACCTCCCACGGCCATTCCGTCAGTCATCTCTCACGGCCACTCCGTCACCCACCTCCCACGGCCACTCCGTCCTTCACCTCCCACGGCCACTCCATCACCCACCTCCCACGGCCACTCCGTCACCCACCTCCCACGGCCACTCTGTCACCCACCTCCCACGGCCACTCCGTCACCCAACTCGCACGGCCACTCCGTCCTTCATCTCCCACGGCCACTCCATCACCCAACTTCCACGGCCACTCCATCACCCACCTCCTACGGCCACTCCGTCACGCACCTCCCACGGCCACTCCGTCACTCACCTCACACGGCCACTCCGTCACCCACCTCACACGGCCACTCCATCCTTCATCTCCCTTGGTCACTACGTCACCCACTTCCCACTACTACTCCGTCACCAACCTCCCACGGCCACTCCGTCACCCACCTACCACGGCCACTCCGTCTTTCATCTCGCACGGCCACTCCGTCCTTCATCTCCCACGGTCACTCTGTCACCCACCTCCCACGGCCACTCCGTCACCCACCTCCTACGGCCACTCCGTCACCCACCTCCCACGGCCACTCCGTCTTTCATCTCCCACGGCCACTCCGTCACCCACCACCCACGGCCACTCCGTCACTCACCTCCCACGGCCACTCCGTCACTCAACTCCCACGGCCACTCCGTCAGCCACCTCGCACGGCCACTCGGTCCTTCATCTCCCATGGCCACTCCATCACCCACCTCCAACGGCCACTCCGTCACCCACCTCCCACGGCCTCTCGGTCAGCCACCTCACACAGCCACTCCGACACTCATGTCCCACGACCACTCCATCACCCACCTCCAATGGCCACTCCGTCCTTCATCTCCCCATTACTCTTCTCCCACCGCCACTCCGACACTCATGTCCCACGACCACTCCATCACCCACCTCCAACGGCCACTCCGTCCTTCATCTCCCCATTACTCTTCTCCCACAGCCACTCCGACACTCATGTCCCACGACCACTCCATCACCCACCTCCAACGGCCACTCCGTCCTTTCTCTCCCCATTACTCTTCTCCCACCGCCACTCCGGCACTCATGTCCCACGGCCACTCCGCCACTCACCTCCCACGGCCACTCCGTCTTTCATCTCCCACGGCTAATCCATCACTCATGTCCCACGGCCACTCCATCACCCACCTTCCACGGCCACACCATCACTCACCTCCCACGACCACTCTATCACCAACCTCCCACGGCCACTCCGTCTTTCATCTCGCACGGCCACTCCGTCCTTCATCTCCCACGGTCACTCCGTCACCCACCTCCCACGGCCACTCCGTCACCCACCTCCTAAAGCCACTCCGTCACCCACCTCCCACGGCCACTCCATCACTCACCTCCCACGGCCACTCCGTCACTCAACTCCCACGGCCACTCCGTCTTTCATCTCCCACGGCTAATCCATCACTCAGCTCCCACGGCACTCCGTCCTTCATCTCCCTTGGTCACTCTGTCACCCACCTCCCACGTCCACTGGGTCACCCACCTCACACGGCCACTCCGTCCTTCATCTCCCACGGCCACTCCATCACCCAACTCCCACGGCCTCTCTTTCACTCAACTCCCACGGCTACTCCGTCACCCACCTCCCACTGCCACTCCGTCACCCACCTCCCACTGCCACTCCGTTACCGACCTCGCAAGGCCACTCCGTCCTTCATCTAACACGGCCACTCCATCACCCACCTCCCACGGCCACTCCGTCACCCACCTCCCACGGCCACTCCATCACCCACCTCCCACGGCCACTCCGTTTCCCACCTCCCACGGCCACTCCATCACCCACATCCCACGGCTACTCCGTCACCCACCTCCCACGGCCACTCCGTCACCCACCTCCCACGGCCACTCCGTCAGTCATCTCTCACGGCCACTCCGTCACCCACCTCCCACGGCCACTCCGTCACCCATCTCCTACGGCCGCTCCGTCCTTCATCTCCCACGGCCTCTCCGTCTTTCATCTCCCACGGCCACTGTGTCACCCACCTCCCACAGCCACTCCGTCCTTCATGTCCCAGAGCCGCTCCGTCACCCACCTCGCACGGCCACTCCGTCACGCACCTCCCACGGCCACTCCGTCACCCACCTCCCACGGCCACTCCGTCACCCACCTCGCACGGCTACTCCGTCCTTCATCTCCCACAGCCACTCCGTCACCCACCTCCCACGGCCAATCCGTCAGTCATCTCTCATGGCCACTCCATCACCCACCTCCCACGGCCACTCCGTCACCCATCTCCTACGGCCGCTCCGTCCTTCGTCTCCCACGGCCACTCCGTCACCCACCTCCCATGGCCTCTCCGTCTTTCATCTCCCACGGCCACTCCGTCACTCAACTCCCATGGCCACTCCGTCAACCACCTCGCACGGCCACACCGTCCTTCATCTCCCACGGCCGCTCCGTCACCCACCTACCACGGCCACTCCGTCACCCATGTCCCACGGCCACACCATCACTCACCTCCCACGATCACTCTGTCACCAACCTCCCACGGCCACTCCGTCTTTCATCTCGCACGGCCACTCCGTCACCCACCTCCCACGGCAACTCCGTCACCCACCTCCTACGGCCACTCCGTCACACACCTCCCACGGCCACTCCGTCACCCACCTCGCACGGCCACTCCGTCCTTCATCTCCCATGGGCACTCCGTCCTTCATCTCCTACGGCCACTCCGTCACCCACCTCCCACGGCCACTCCGTCCTTCATCTCCTACGGCCACTCCGTCACCCACCTCCCACGGCCGCTCCGTCCTTCATCTCCCACGGCCACTCTGTCACTCACCTCCCACGGCCACTCCCTCAAAAACCTCCCACGGCCACTCCCTCACCCACCTCCCACGGCCACTCTGTCCTTCATCTCCCACGGCCACTCCGTCCATCAGCTCCCACGGCCACTCCGTCACCCACCTCCCACGGCCACTCCGTCACCCACCTCCCACGGCCACTCGGTCAACACCTCCCACAGCCACTCCGTCTTTCATCTCCCACGGCCACACCGTCCTTCATCTCCCTTGGTCACTCTGTCACACACCTCCCACGGCCACTCCGTCACCCACCTCCCACGGCCACTCGGTCACTCACCTCCCACGGCCACTCCGTCACCCACCTCCCACGACCACTCCGTCACCCAGCTCCCATGGCCGCTCCGTCCTTCATCTCCCACGGCCAATCCGTCACTCATCTCCCACAGCCACTCTTTCACCCACCTCCCACAGCCACTCCGACACTCATGTCCCACGACCACTCCATCACCCACCTCCAATGGCCACTCCGTCCTTCATCTCCCCATTACTCTTCTCCCACCGCCACTCCGACACTCATGTCCCACGACCACTCCATCACCCACCTCCAACGGCCACTCCGTCCTTCATCTCCCCATTACTCTTCTCCCACAGCCACTCCGACACTCATGTCCCACGACCACTCCATCACCCACCTCCAACGGCCACTCCGTCCTTTCTCTCCCCATTACTCTTCTCCCACCGCCACTCCGGCACTCATGTCCCACGGCCACTCCGCCACTCACCTCCCACGGCCACTCCGTCTTTCATCTCCCACGGCTAATCCATCACTCATGTCCCACGGCCACTCCATCACCCACCTTCCACGGCCACACCATCACTCACCTCCCACGACCACTCTATCACCAACCTCCCACGGCCACTCCGTCTTTCATCTCGCACGGCCACTCCGTCCTTCATCTCCCACGGTCACTCCGTCACCCACCTCCCACGGCCACTCCGTCACCCACCTCCTAAAGCCACTCCGTCACCCACCTCCCACGGCCACTCCATCACTCACCTCCCACGGCCACTCCGTCACTCAACTCCCACGGCCACTCCGTCTTTCATCTCCCACGGCTAATCCATCACTCAGCTCCCACGGCACTCCGTCCTTCATCTCCCTTGGTCACTCTGTCACCCACCTCCCACGTCCACTGGGTCACCCACCTCACACGGCCACTCCGTCCTTCATCTCCCACGGCCACTCCATCACCCAACTCCCACGGCCTCTCTTTCACTCAACTCCCACGGCTACTCCGTCACCCACCTCCCACTGCCACTCCGTCACCCACCTCCCACTGCCACTCCGTTACCGACCTCGCAAGGCCACTCCGTCCTTCATCTAACACGGCCACTCCATCACCCACCTCCCACGGCCACTCCGTCACCCACCTCCCACGGCCACTCCATCACCCACCTCCCACGGCCACTCCGTTTCCCACCTCCCACGGCCACTCCATCACCCACATCCCACGGCTACTCCGTCACCCACCTCCCACGGCCACTCCGTCACCCACCTCCCACGGCCACTCCGTCAGTCATCTCTCACGGCCACTCCGTCACCCACCTCCCACGGCCACTCCGTCACCCATCTCCTACGGCCGCTCCGTCCTTCATCTCCCACGGCCACTCCGTCACCCACCTCCCACGGCCACTCCGTCACCGACCTCGCACGGCCACTCCGTCCTTCATCTAACACGGCCACTCTATCACCCACCTCCCACGGCCACTCCGTCAGTCATCTCTCACGGCCACTACGTCAGTCATCTATCACGGCCACTCCACCACCCATCTCCTACGGCCACTCCGTCCTTCATCTCCCACGGCCACTCCGTCTTTCATCTCCCACGGCCACTCTGTCCTTCATCTCCCACGGACACTCCGTCACTCACCTCCCACGGCCACACCGTCACCCACCTCCCACGGCCACTCCGTCCTTCATCTCCCTTGGTCACTCTGTCACCCATCTCCCACGGCCGCTCCGTCCTTCATATCCCAAGGCCACTCCACCACCCATCTCCCACGGCCACTCCGTCACCCACCTCCCACGGCCACTCCGTCACCCACCTCGCACGGCCACTCCGTCACTCACCTCCCTCGGCCACTCTGTCCTTAGTCTCCCACGGCCACTCAGTCACACACCTCCCACGGCCATTCCGTCAGTCATCTCTCACGGCCACTCCGTCACCCACCTCCCACGGCCACTCCGTCCTTCACCTCCCACGGCCACTCCGTCACTCAGCTCTGCCGGCCACTCCGTTACTCATCTCCTACGGCCACTCCGTCAGCTATCTCCCACGGCCACTCCGTCACCCAACTCCCACGGCCACTCTGTCACCCACCTCCCACGGCCACTCCGTCACCCAACTCCCACGGCCACTCCGTCACCCACCTCCTACGGGTACTCCGTCACCCACCTCCCACGGCCAATCCGTCTTTCATCTCCCACGGCCACTCCGTCACCCACCACCCACGGCCACTCCGTCACTCACCTCCCACGGCCACTCCGTCACTCAACTCCCACGGCCACTCCGTCACCCACCTCGCACGGCCACTCCGTCCTTCATCTCCCATGGCCACTCCATCACCCACCTCCAACGGCCACTCCGTCACCCACCTCCCACGGCCGCTCCGTCCTTCATCTCCCACGGCCACTCTGTCACTCACCTCCCACGGCCACGCCGTCACCCACCTCCCACGACCACTCTTTCTCCCACCTCCCACGGCCACTCCATCACCCACCTACCACAGCCACTCCGTCACGCACCTCCCACGGCCTCTCGGTCAGCCACCTCACACGGCAACTCCGTCACTCATCTCCCACGACCAATCCGTCACCCACCTCCCACGGCCGCTCCGTCACCCACCTCGCAAGGCCACTCTGTCACTCATCTCCATGGCCACTCCATCCTTCATCTCCCACGGCCACTCTGTCACCCACCTCGCACAGCCAATCCGTCCATCAGCTCCCATGGCCGCTCCGTCCTTCATCTCCCACGGCCTCTCCGTCTTTCATCTCCCACGGCCACTGTGTCACCCACATCCCACAGTCACTCCGACACTTATGTCCCACAGCCGCTCCGTCACCCACCTCGCACGGCCACTCCGTCACGCACCTCCCACGGCAACTCCGTCACCCACCTCCCACGGCCGCTCCGTCACCCACCTCGCACGGCCGCTCCGTCCTTCATCTCCCACGGCCGCTCCGTCCTTCAACTCCCACGGCCACTCCGTCACCCACCTCCCACGACCACTCTTTCTCCCACCTCCCACGGCCACTCCGTCACCCACCTCCCACGGCCACTCCGTCCTTCATCTCCTATGGCCACTCCGTCACCCACCTCCCACGGCCGCTCCGTCCTTCATCTCCCACGGCCACTCTGTCACTCACCTCCCACGGCCACTCCCTCACAAACCTCCCACGGCCACTCCCTCACCCACCTCCCACGGCCACTCCGTCAGTCATCTCTCACGGCCAATCCGTCAACCACCTCCCACGGCCGCTCCGTCACCCACCTCTCACGGCCACTCTGTCACTCATCTCCCACGGCCACTCCGTCCTTCATCTCCCACGGCCACTCTGTCACCCACCTCCCACGGCCACTCCGTCACCCAACTCCCACGGCCACTCCGTCACCCACCTCGCACGGCCACTCCGTCACCCACCTCCCACGGCAACTCCGTCACCCACCTCCCACGGCCACTCCGTCCTTCACCTCCCACGGCCACTCCGTCACCCACCTCCCACGGCCACTCCGTTACTCACCTCTGCCGGCTACTCCGCCACTCATCTCTCACGGGCACTCCGTCACTCACCTCCGACGGCCACTCTGTCACCCACCTCCCATGGCCACTCCATCCATCAGCTCCCACGGCCACTCTGTCACTCACCTCTCACGGCCACTCTGTCCTTCATCTCCCACGGCCACTCCGTCCATCAGCTCCCACGGCCACTCCGTCACCCACCTCCCACGTCCACTCCGTCTTTCATCTCCCTTGGTCACTCTGTCACCCACCTCCCACGGCCACTCCATCACCCACCTCCCACGGCCACTCGGTCACTCACCTCCCACGGCCGCTCCGTCACCCACCTCGCACGGCCACTCCGTCACTCAACTCCCACGGCCACACCGTCTTTCATCTCGCACGGCCACTCCGTCCTTCATCTCCCACGGTCACTCCGTCACCCACCTCCCACGGCCACTCCGCCACCCACCTCCTACGGCCACTCCGTCACCCACCTCCCACGGCCACTCCGTCACTCACCTCCCACGGCCACTCCGTCACTCAACTCCCACGGCCACTCCGTCTTTCATCTCCCACGGCTAATCCATCACTCAGCTCCCACGGCACTCCGTCCTTCATCTCCCTTGGTCACTCTGTCACCCACCTCCCACGTCCACTCCGTCACCCACCTCGCACGGCCACTCCTTCCTTCATCTCCCACTGCCACTCCGTCACCCACCTCCCACGGCCACTCCGTCACCGACCTCGCACGGCCACTCCGTCACCCACCTCCCACTGCCACTCCGTCACCCACCTCCCACTGCCACTCCGTCACCCACCTCCCACGGCCACTCCGTCCTTCATCTAACACGGCCACTCTATCACCCACCTCCCACGGCCACTCCGTCAGTCATCTCTCACGGCCACTACGTCAGTCATCTATCACGGCCACTCCACCACCCATCTCCTACGGCCACTCCGTCCTTCATCTCCCACGGCTACTCCGTCTTTCATCTCCCACGGCCACTCTGTCCTTCATCTCCCACGGACACTCCGTCACTCACCTCCCACGGCCACACCGTCACCCACCTCCCACGGCCACTCCGTCCTTCATCTCCCTTGGTCACTCTGTCACCCATCTCCCACGGCCGCTCCGTCCTTCATCTCCCAAGGCCACTCCACCACCCATCTCCCACGGCCACTCCGTCACCCACCTCCCACGGCCACTCCGTCACCCACCTCGCACGGCCACTCCGTCACTCACCTCCCTCGGCCACTCTGTCCTTAGTCTCCCACGGCCACTCAGTCACTCACCTCCCACGGCCATTCCGTCAGTCATCTCTCACGGCCACTCCGTCACCCACCTCCCACGGCCACTCCGTCCTTCACCTCCCACGGCCACTCCGTAAATCAGCTCTGCCGGCCACTCCGTTACTCATCTCCTACGGCCACTCCGTCAGCTATCTCCCACGGCCACTCCGTCACCCAACTCCCACGGCCACTCTGTCACCCACCTCCCACGGCCACTCCGTCACCCAACTCGCACGGCCACTCCGTCCTTCATCTCCCACGGCCACTCCATCACCCACCTTCCACGGCCACTCCATCACCCACCTCCCACGGCCACTCCGTCACGCACCTCCCACGGCCACTCCGTCACTCACCTCACACGGCCACTCCGTCACCCACCTCACACGGCCACTCCATCCTTCATCTCCCTTGGTCACTACGTCACCCACTTCCCACTACCACTCCGTCACCAACCTCCCACGGCCACTCCGTCACCCACCTCCCACGGCCACTCCGTCTTTCATCTCGCACGGCCACTCCGTCCTTCATCTCCCACGGTCACTCTGTCACCCACCTCCCACGGCCACTCCGTCACCCACCTCCTACGGGTACTCCGTCACCCACCTCCCACGGCCACTCCGTCTTTCATCTCCCACGGCCACTCCGTCACCCACCACCCACGGCCACTCCGTCACTCACCTCCCACGGCCACTCCGTCACTCAACTCCCACGGCCACTCCGTCACCCACCTCGCACGGCCACTCCGTCCTTCATCTCCCATGGCCACTCCATCACCCACCTCCAACGGCCACTCCGTCACCCACCTCCCACGGCCGCTCCGTCCTTCATCTCCCACGGCCACTCTGTCACTCACCTCCCACGGCCACTCTTTCTCCCACCTCCCACGGCCACTCCATCAACCACCTTCCACGGCCACTCCATCACCCACCTCCCACAGCCACTCTGTCACGCACCTCCCACGGCCTCTCGGTCAGCCACCTCACACGGCAACTCCGTCACTCACCTCCCACGACCAATCCGTCACCCACCTCCCACGGCCGCTCCGTCACCCACCTCGCAAGGCCACTCTGTCACTCATCTCCATGGCCACTCCATCCTTCATCTCCCACGGCCACTCTGTCACCCACCTCGCACGGTTACTCCGTCCATCAGCTCCCATGGCCACACTGTCCTTCATCTCCCACGGCCACTCTGTCACCCACCTCCTACGGCCACTCCGTCACCCACCTCCCACGGTCTCTCTGTCACTCACCTCCCACGGCCACTCCGTCAGTCATCTCTCACGGCCACTCCATCAGTCATCTCTCACGGCCACTCCACCACCCATCTCCTACGGCCACTCCGTCCTTCATCTCCCACGGCCACTCCGTCACCCACCTCCCACGGCCACTCCGTCTTTCATCTCCCACGGCCACTCCGTCCTTCATCTCCATTGGTCACTCTGTCACTCATCTCCGACGACCACTCTGTCACCCACCTCCCATGGCCACTCCATCCATCAGCTCCCACGGCCACTCTGTCACTCACCTCTCACGGCCACTCTGTCCTTCATCTCCCACGGCCACTCCGTCCATCAGCTCCCACGGCCACTCCGTCACCCACCTCCCACGTCCACTCCGTCTTTCATCTCCCTTGGTCACTCTGTCACCCACCTCCCACGGCCACTCCATCACCCACCTCCCACGGCCACTCGGTCACTCACCTCCCACGGCCGCTCCGTCACCCACCTCGCACGGCCACTCCGTCACTCAACTCCCACGGCCACACCGTCTTTCATCTCGCACGGCCACTCCGTCCTTCATCTCCCACGGTCACTCCGTCACCCACCTCCCACGGCCACTCCGCCACCCACCTCCTACGGCCACTCCGTCACCCACCTCCCACGGCCACTCCGTCACTCACCTCCCACGGCCACTCCGTCACTCAACTCCCACGGCCACTCCGTCTTTCATCTCCCACGGCTAATCCATCACTCAGCTCCCACGGCACTCCGTCCTTCATCTCCCTTGGTCACTCTGTCACCCACCTCCCACGTCCACTCCGTCACCCACCTCGCACGGCCACTCCTTCCTTCATCTCCCACTGCCACTCCGTCACCCACCTCCCACGGCCACTCCGTCACCGACCTCGCACGGCCACTCCGTCACCCACCTCCCACTGCCACTCCGTCACCCACCTCCCACTGCCACTCCGTCACCCACCTCCCACGGCCACTCCGTCACCGACCTCGCACGGCCACTCCGTCCTTCATCTAACACGGCCACTCTATCACCCACCTCCCACGGCCACTCCGTCAGTCATCTCTCACGGCCACTACGTCAGTCATCTATCACGGCCACTCCACCACCCATCTCCTACGGCTACTCCGTCTTTCATCTCCCACGGCCACTCTGTCCTTCATCTCCCACGGACACTCCGTCACTCACCTCCCACGGCCACAGCGTCACCCACCTCCCACGGCCACTCCGTCCTTCATCTCCCTTGGTCACTCTGTCACCCATCTCCCACGGCCGCTCCGTCCTTCATCTCCCAAGGCCACTCCACCACCCATCTCCCACGGCCACTCCGTCACCCACCTCCCACGGCCACTCCGTCACCCACCTCGCACGGCCACTCCGTCACTCACCTCCCTCGGCCACTCTGTCCTTAGTCTCCCACGGCCACTCAGTCACTCACCTCCCACGGCCATTCCGTCAGTCATCTCTCACGGCCACTCCGTCACCCACCTCCCACGGCCACTCCGTCCTTCACCTCCCACGGCCACTCCGTCACTCAGCTCTGCCGGCCACTCCGTTACTCATCTCCTACGGCCACTCCGTCAGCTATCTCCCACGGCCACTCCGTCACCCAACTCCCACGGCCACTCTGTCACCCACCTCCCACGGCCACTCCGTCACCCAACTCGCACGGCCACTCCGTCCTTCATCTCCCACGGCCACTCCATCACCCACCTTCCACGGCCACTCCATCACCCACCTCCCACGGCCACTCCGTCACGCACCTCCCACGGCCACTCCGTCACTCACCTCACACGGCCACTCCGTCACCCACCTCACACGGCCACTCCATCCTTCATCTCCCTTGGTCACTACGTCACCCACTTCCCACTACCACTCCGTCACCAACCTCCCACGGCCACTCCGTCACCCACCTCCCACGGCCACTCCGTCTTTCATCTCGCACGGCCACTCCGTCCTTCATCTCCCACGGTCACTCTGTCACCCACCTCCCACGGCCACTCCGTCACCCACCTCCTACGGGTACTCCGTCACCCACCTCCCACGGCCACTCCGTCTTTCATCTCCCACGGCCACTCCGTCACCCACCACCCACGGCCACTCCGTCACTCACCTCCCACGGCCACTCCGTCACTCTACTCCCACGGCCACTCCGTCACCCACCTCGCACGGCCACTCCGTCCTTCATCTCCCATGGCCACTCCATCACCCACCTCCAACGGCCACTCCGTCACCCACCTCCCACGGCCGCTCCGTCCTTCATCTCCCACGGCCACTCTGTCACTCACCTCCCACGGCCACTCTTTCTCCCACTTCCCACGGCCACTCCATCAACCACCTTCCACGGCCACTCCATCACCCACCTCCCACAGCCACTCTGTCACGCACCTCCCACGGCCTCTCGGTCAGCCACCTCACACGGCAACTCCGTCACTCACCTCCCACGACCAATCCGTCACCCACCTCCCACGGCCGCTCCGTCACCCACCTCGCAAGGCCACTCTGTCACTCATCTCCATGGCCACTCCATCCTTCATCTCCCACGGCCACTCTGTCACCCACCTCGCACGGCCACTCCGTCCATCAGCTCCCATGGCCACACTGTCCTTCATCTCCCACGGCCACTCTGTCACCCACCTCCTACGGCCACTCCGTCACCCACCTCCCACGGTCTCTCTGTCACTCACCTCCCACGGCCACTCCGTCAGTCATCTCTCACGGCCACTCCATCAGTCATCTCTCACGGCCACTCCACCACCCATCTCCTACGGCCACTCCGTCCTTCATCTCCCACGGCCACTCCGTCACCCACCTCCCACGGCCACTCCGTCTTTCATCTCCCACGGCCACTCCGTCCTTCATCTCCATTGGTCACTCTGTCACTCACCTCCCACGGCCACTCCATCACCCACCTCCCACGGCCACTCCGTCCTTCATCTCCCTTGGTCACTCCGTCCTTCATCTCCCACGGCCACTCCATCACCCACCTCCCACGGCCTCTGTGTCACTCACCTCCCACGGCCACTACGTCAGTCA
The DNA here is from genome assembly GCF_048418815.1 of Hemitrygon akajei. NCBI lineage: Eukaryota > Metazoa > Chordata > Chondrichthyes > Myliobatiformes > Dasyatidae > Hemitrygon > Hemitrygon akajei. The sequence continues at coordinate 105,258,674 of NC_133127.1, forward strand.
TCTATCACGGCCACTCCACCACCCATCTCCTACGGCCACTCCGTCCTTCATCTCCCACGGCCACTCCGTCACCCACCTCCCACGGCCACTCCGTCTTTCATCTCCCACGGCCACTCCGTCCTTCATCTCCATTGGTCACTCTGTCACTCACCTCCCACGGCCACTCCATCACCCACCTCCCACGGCCACTCCGTCCTTCATCTCCCTTGGTCACTCCGTCACCCAATTCCCACGGCCACTCCGTCACTCACCTCCCACGACCACACCGTCACCCACCTCCCACGGCCACTCCGTCCTTCATCTCCCTTGGTCACTCTGTCACCCATCTCCCACGGCCGCTCCGTCCATCTCCCACGGCCACTCCAACACCCATCTCCCACGGCCTCTCCGTCACCCAACTCCCACGGCCACTCCGTCACCCACCTCGCACGACCACTCCGTCACCCACCTCCCACGGCCACTCCGTCTTTCATCTCCCACGGCCACTCCGTCCTTCATCTCCCTTGGTCACTCTGTCACCCACCTGCCACGGCCACTCCATCACTCACCTCCCACGGCCACTCTGTCACCCACCTCCCACGTCCACTCCGTCACCCACATCCCACGGCCACTCCGTCACCCAACTCCCACTGCTACTCCGTCACTGAACTCCCACGGTCACTCCGTCACCCACCTCGCACGACCACTCCGTCCTTCATCTCCCACGGCCACTCCATCACCCACCTCCCACGGTCTCTCTGTCACTCACCTCCCACGGCCACTCCGTCACCCACCACCCACCTCCCACCGTCTCTCTGTCACTCACCTCCCACGGCCACTACGTCAGTCATCTCTCACGGCCACTCCGTCAGTCATCTCTCACGGCCACTCCGTCCTTCATCTCTCACGGCCACTCCACCACCCATCTCCTACGGCCACTCCGTCCTTCATCTCCCTTGGTCACTCTGTCACCCACCTCCCACGGCCACTCCGTCACCCACCTCCTACGGCCACTCCGTCACCCACCTCCCACGGCCACTCCGTCCTTCATCTCCCTTGGTCACTCCGTCACTCAATTCCCACGGCCACTCCATCACTCACCTCCCACGACCACTCTGTCACCCACCTCCCGCGGCCACTCCGTCAGTCATCTCTCACGGCCACTCCGTCACACACCTCCCTCGGCCACTCTGTCCTTCATCTCCCACGGACACTCCGTTACTCACCTCCCACGGCCACACCGTCACCCACCTCCCACGGCCACTCCGTCCTTCATCTCCCTTGGTCACTCTGTCACCCATCTCCCACGGCCGCTCCGTCCTTCATCTCCCAAGGCCACTCCACCACCCATCTCCCACGGCCACTCCGTCACCCACCTCCCACGGCCACTCCGTCACCCACCTCCCTCGGCCACTCTGTCCTTAGTCTCCCACGGCCACTCAGTCACTCACCTCCCACGGCCATTCCGTCACTCATCTCTCACGGCCACTCCGTCACCCACCTCCCACGGCCACTCCGTCCTTCACCTCCCACGGCCACTCCATCACCCACCTCCCACGGCCACTCCGTCACTCACCTCTGCCGGCCACTCCGTTACTCATCTCCTACGGCCACTCCGTCAGCTATCTCCCACGGCCACTCCGTCACCCACCTCCCACGGCCACTCTGTCACCCACCTCACACGGCAACTCCGTCACTCACCTCCCACGACCAATCCGTCACCCACCTCCCACGGCCGCTCCGTCACCCACCTCGCAAGGCCACTCTGTCACTCATCTCCATGGCCACTCCATCCTTCATCTCCCACGGCCACTCTGTCACCCACCTCGCACGGCCACTCCGTCCATCAGCTCCCATGGCCACACTGTCCTTCATCTCCCACGGCCACTCTGTCACCCACCTCCTACGGCCACTCCGTCACCCACCTCCCACGGTCTCTCTGTCACTCACCTCCCACGGCCACTCCGTCAGTCATCTCTCACGGCCACTCCATCAGTCATCTCTCACGGCCACTCCACCACCCATCTCCTACGGCCACTCCGTCCTTCATCTCCCACGGCCACTCCGTCACCCACCTCCCACGGCCACTCCGTCTTTCATCTCCCACGGCCACTCCGTCCTTCATCTCCATTGGTCACTCTGTCACTCACCTCCCACGGCCACTCCATCACCCACCTCCCACGGCCACTCCGTCCTTCATCTCCCTTGGTCACTCCGTCCTTCATCTCCCACGGCCACTCCATCACCCACCTCCCACGGCCTCTGTGTCACTCACCTCCCACGGCCACTACGTCAGTCATCTATCACGGCCACTCCACCACCCATCTCCTACGGCCACTCCGTCCTTCATCTCCCACGGCCACTCCGTCACCCACCTCCCACGGCCACTCCGTCTTTCATCTCCCACGGCCACTCCGTCCTTCATCTCCATTGGTCACTCTGTCACTCACCTCCCACGGCCACTCCATCACCCACCTCCCACGGCCACTCCGTCCTTCATCTCCCTTGGTCACTCCGTCACCCAATTCCCACGGCCACTCCGTCACTCACCTCCCACGACCACACCGTCACCCACCTCCCACGGCCACTCCGTCCTTCATCTCCCTTGGTCACTCTGTCACCCATCTCCCACGGCCGCTCCGTCCATCTCCCACGGCCACTCCAACACCCATCTCCCACGGCCTCTCCGTCACCCAACTCCCACGGCCACTCCGTCACCCACCTCGCACGACCACTCCGTCACCCACCTCCCACGGCCACTCCGTCTTTCATCTCCCACGGCCACTCCGTCCTTCATCTCCCTTGGTCACTCTGTCACCCACCTGCCACGGCCACTCCATCACTCACCTCCCACGGCCACTCTGTCACCCACCTCCCACGTCCACTCCGTCACCCACATCCCACGGCCACTCCGTCACCCAACTCCCACTGCTACTCCGTCACTGAACTCCCACGGTCACTCCGTCACCCACCTCGCACGACCACTCCGTCCTTCATCTCCCACGGCCACTCCATCACCCACCTCCCACGGTCTCTCTGTCACTCACCTCCCACGGCCACTCCGTCACCCACCACCCACCTCCCACCGTCTCTCTGTCACTCACCTCCCACGGCCACTACGTCAGTCATCTCTCACGGCCACTCCGTCAGTCATCTCTCACGGCCACTCCGTCCTTCATCTCTCACGGCCACTCCACCACCCATCTCCTACGGCCACTCCGTCCTTCATCTCCCTTGGTCACTCTGTCACCCACCTCCCACGGCCACTCCGTCACCCACCTCCTACGGCCACTCCGTCACCCACCTCCCACGGCCACTCCGTCCTTCATCTCCCTTGGTCACTCCGTCACTCAATTCCCACGGCCACTCCATCACTCACCTCCCACGACCACTCTGTCACCCACCTCCCGCGGCCACTCCGTCAGTCATCTCTCACGGCCACTCCGTCACACACCTCCCTCGGCCACTCTGTCCTTCATCTCCCACGGACACTCCGTTACTCACCTCCCACGGCCACACCGTCACCCACCTCCCACGGCCACTCCGTCCTTCATCTCCCTTGGTCACTCTGTCACCCATCTCCCACGGCCGCTCCGTCCTTCATCTCCCAAGGCCACTCCACCACCCATCTCCCACGGCCACTCCGTCACCCACCTCCCACGGCCACTCCGTCACCCACCTCCCTCGGCCACTCTGTCCTTAGTCTCCCACGGCCACTCAGTCACTCACCTCCCACGGCCATTCCGTCACTCATCTCTCACGGCCACTCCGTCACCCACCTCCCACGGCCACTCCGTCCTTCACCTCCCACGGCCACTCCATCACCCACCTCCCACGGCCACTCCGTCACTCACCTCTGCCGGCCACTCCGTTACTCATCTCCTACGGCCACTCCGTCAGCTATCTCCCACGGCCACTCCGTCACCCACCTCCCACGGCCACTCTGTCACCCACCTCCCACGGCCACTCCATCACCCAACTCGCACGGCCACTCCGTCCTTCATCTCCCACGGCCACTCCATCACCCACCTTCCACGGCCACTCCATCACCCACCTCCCACGGCCACTCCGTCACGCACCTCCCACGGCCACTCCGTCACTCACCTCACACGGCCACTCCGTCACCCACCTCACACGGCCACTCCATCCTTCATCTCCCTTGGTCACTACGTCACCCACTTCCCACTACCACTCCGTCACCAACCTCCCACGGCCACTCCGTCACCCACCTCTCACGGCCACTCCGTCTTTCATCTCGCATGGCCACTCCGTCCTTCATCTCCCACGGTCACTCTGTCACCCACCTCCCACGGCCACTCCGTCTTTCAGCTCCCACGGCCACTCCGTCCTTCATCTCCATTGGTCACTCTGTCACTCACCTCCCACGGCCACTCCATCACCCACCTCCCACGGCCACTCCGTCCTTCATCTCCCTTGGTCACTCCGTCACTCAATTCCCACGGCCACTCCATCACTCACCTCCCACGACCACTCTGTCAGCCACCTCCCACGGCCACTCCATCACCCACCTTCCACGGCCACTCCATCACCCACCTCCCACGGCCACTCCGTCACGCACCTCCCACGGCCACTCCGTCACTCACCTCACACGGCCACTCCGTCACCCACCTCACACGGCCACTCCATCCTTCATCTCCCTTGGTCACTACGTCACCCACTTCCCACTACCACTCCGTCACCAACCTCCCACGGCCACTCCGTCACCCACCTCTCACGGCCACTCCGTCTTTCATCTCGCATGGCCACTCCGTCCTTCATCTCCCACGGTCACTCTGTCACCCACCTCCCACGGCCACTCCGTCTTTCAGCTCCCACGGCCACTCCGTCCTTCATCTCCATTGGTCACTCTGTCACTCACCTCCCACGGCCACTCCATCACCCACCTCCCACGGCCACTCCGTCCTTCATCTCCCTTGGTCACTCCGTCACTCAATTCCCACGGCCACTCCATCACTCACCTCCCACGACCACTCTGTCAGCCACCTCCCGCGGCCACTCCGTCAGTCATCTCTCACGGCCACTCCGTCACACACCTCCCTCGGCCACTCTGTCCTTCATCTCCCACGGACACTCCGTCAGTCACCTCCCACGGCCACACCGTCACCCACCTCCCACGGCCACTCCGTCCTTCATCTCCCTTGGTCACTCTGTCACCCATCTCCCACGGACGCTCCGTCCTTCATCTCCCAAGGCCACTCCACCACCCATCTCCCATGGCCACTCCGTCACCCACCTCCCACGGCCACTCCGTCACCCACCTCCCTCGGCCACTCTGTCCTTAGTCTCCCACGGCCACTCAGTCACTCACCTCCCACGGCCATTCCGTCAGTCATCTCTCACGGCCACTCCGTCACCCACCTCCCACGGCCACTCCGTCCTTCACCTCCCACGGCCACTCCATCACCCACCTCCCATGGCCACTCCGTCACCCACCTCCCACGGCCACTCTGTCACCCACCTCCCACGGCCACTCCGTCACCCAACTCGCACGGCCACTCCGTCCTTCATCTCCCACGGCCACTCCATCACCCAACTTCCACGGCCACTCCATCACCCACCTCCTACGGCCACTCCGTCACGCACCTCCCACGGCCACTCCGTCACTCACCTCACACGGCCACTCCGTCACCCACCTCACACGGCCACTCCATCCTTCATCTCCCTTGGTCACTACGTCACCCACTTCCCACTACTACTCCGTCACCAACCTCCCACGGCCACTCCGTCACCCACCTACCACGGCCACTCCGTCTTTCATCTCGCACGGCCACTCCGTCCTTCATCTCCCACGGTCACTCTGTCACCCACCTCCCACGGCCACTCCGTCACCCACCTCCTACGGCCACTCCGTCACCCACCTCCCACGGCCACTCCGTCTTTCATCTCCCACGGCCACTCCGTCACCCACCACCCACGGCCACTCCGTCACTCACCTCCCACGGCCACTCCGTCACTCAACTCCCACGGCCACTCCGTCAGCCACCTCGCACGGCCACTCGGTCCTTCATCTCCCATGGCCACTCCATCACCCACCTCCAACGGCCACTCCGTCACCCACCTCCCACGGCCGCTCCGTCCTTCATCTCCCACGGCCACTCTGTCACTCACCTCCCACGGCCACTCCGTCACCCACCTCCCACGACCACTCTTTCTCCCACCTCCCACGGCCACTCCGTCACCCACCTCGCACGGCCACTCCGTCCTTCATCTCCCACGGCCACTCCATCAACCACCTTCCACGGCCACTCCATCACCCACCTCCCACAGCCACTCCGTCACGCACCTCCCACGGCCTCTCGGTCAGCCACCTCACACGGCAACTCCGTCACTCACCTCCCACGACCAATCCGTCACCCACCTCCCACGGCCGCTCCGTCACCCACCTCGCAAGGCCACTCTGTCACTCATCTCCATGGCCACTCCATCCTTCATCTCCCACGGCCACTCTGTCACCCACCTCGCACAGCCACTCCGTCCATCAGCTCCCATGGCCACACTGTCCTTCATCTCCCACGGCCACTCTGTCACCCACCTCCTACGGCCACTCCGTCACCCACCTCCCACGGTCTCTCTGTCACTCACCTCCCACGGCCACTCCGTCAGTCATCTCTCACGGCCACTCCATCAGTCATCTCTCACGGCCACTCCACCACCCATCTCCTACGGCCACTCCGTCCTTCATCTCCCACGGCCACTCCGTCACCCACCTCCCACGGCCACTCCGTCTTTCATCTCCCACAGCCACTCCGTCCTTCATCTCCATTGGTCACTCTGTCACTCACCTCCCACGGCCACTCCATAACCCACCTCCCACGGCCACTCCGTCCTTCATCTCCCTTGGTCACTCCGTCACTCAATTCCCACGGCCACTCCATCACTCACCTCCCACGACCACTCTGTCACCCACCTCCCGCGGCCACTCCGTCAGTCATCTCTCACGGCCACTCCGTCACACACCTCCCTCGGCCACTCTGTCCTTCATCTCCCACGGACACTCCGTCACTCACCCCCCACGGCCACACCGTCACCCACCTCCCACGGCCACTCCGTCCTTCATCTCCCTTGGTCACTCTGTCACCCATCTCCCACGGCCGCTCCGTCCTTCATCTCCCAAGGCCACTCCACCACCCATCTCCCACGGCCACTCCGTCACCCACCTCCCACGGCCACTCCGTCACCCACCTCCCACGGCCACTCCGTCCTTCATCTCCCTTGGTCACTCTGTCACCCATCTCCCACGGCCGCTCCGTCCTTCATCTCCCAAGGCCACTCCACCACCCATCTCCCACGGCCACTCCGTCACCCACCTCCCACAGCCACTCCGTCACCCACCTCCCTCGGCCACTCTGTCCTTAGTCTCCCACGGCCACTCAGTCACTCACCTCCCACGGCCATTCCGTCAGTCATCTCTCACGGCCAGTCCGTCACCCACCTCCCACGGCCACTCCGTCCTTCACCTCCCACGGCCACTCCATCACCCACCTCCCACGGCCACTCCGTCACCCACCTCCCACGGCCACTCTGTCACCCACCTCCCACGGCCACTCCGTCACCCAACTCGCACGGCCACTCCGTCCTTCATCTCCCACGGCCACTCCATCACCCAACTTCCACGGCCACTCCATCACCCACCTCCCACGGCCACTCCATCACGCACCTCCCACGGCCACTCCGTCACTCACCTCACACGGCCACTCCGTCACCCACCTCACACGGCCACTCCATCCTTCATCTCCCTTGGTCACTACGTCACCCACTTCCCACTACTACTCCGTCACCAACCTCCCACGGCCACTCCGTCACCCACCTACCACGGCCACTCCGTCTTTCATCTCGCACGGCCACTCCGTCCTTCATCTCCCACGGTCACTCTGTCACCCACCTCCCACGGCCACTCCGTCACCCACCTCCTACGGCCACTCCGTCACCCACCTCCCACGGCCACTCCGTCTTTCATCTCCCACGGCCACTCCGTCACCCACCACCCACGGCCACTCCGTCACTCACCTCCCACGGCCACTCCGTCACTCAACTCCCACGGCCACTCCGTCAGCCACCTCGCACGGCCACTCGGTCCTTCATCTCCCATGGCCACTCCATCACCCACCTCCAACGGCCACTCCGTCACCCACCTCCCACGGCCGCTCCGTCCTTCATCTCCCACGGCCACTCTGTCACTCACCTCCCACGGCCACTCCGTCACCCACCTCCCACGACCACTCTTTCTCCCACCTCCCACGGCCACTCCGTCACCCACCTCGCACGGCCACTCCGTCCTTCATCTCCCACGGCCACTCCATCAACCACCTTCCACGGCCACTCCATCACCCACCTCCCACAGCCACTCCGTCACGCACCTCCCACGGCCTCTCGGTCAGCCACCTCACACGGCAACTCCGTCACTCACCTCCCACGACCAATCCGTCACCCACCTCCCACGGCCGCTCCGTCACCCACCTCGCAAGGCCACTCTGTCACTCATCTCCATGGCCACTCCATCCTTCATCTCCCACGGCCACTCTGTCACCCACCTCCCACGGCCACTCCGTCACCCACCTCCCACGGCCACTCCGTCACCCACCTCCCACGGCCACTCCGTCTTTCATCTCCCACGGCCGCTCCGTCACCCACCTCGCACGGCCGCTCCGTCCTTCATCTCCCACGGCCGCTCCGTCCTTCAACTCCCACGGCCACTCCGTCACCCACCTCCCACGACCACTCTTTCTCCCACCTCCCACGGCCACTCCGTCACTCACCTCCCACGGCCACTCCGTCACCCACCTCCCACGGCCACTCCGTCCTTCATCTCCTACGGCCACTCCGTCACCCACCTCCCACGGCCGCTCCGTCACCCACCTCGCAAGGCCACTCTGTCACTCATCTCCATGGCCACTCCATCCTTCATCTCCCACGGCCACTCTGTCACCCACCTCGCACAGCCACTCCGTCCATCAGCTCCCATGGCCACACTGTCCTTCATCTCCCACGGCCACTCTGTCACCCACCTCCTACGGCCACTCCGTCACCCACCTCCCACGGTCTCTCTGTCACTCACCTCCCACGGCCACTCCGTCAGTCATCTCTCACGGCCACTCCATCAGTCATCTCTCACGGCCACTCCACCACCCATCTCCTACGGCCACTCCGTCCTTCATCTCCCACGGCCACTCCGTCACCCACCTCCCACGGCCACTCCGTCTTTCATCTCCCACGGCCACTCCGTCCTTCATCTCCATTGGTCACTCTGTCACTCACCTCCCACGGCCACTCCATAACCCACCTCCCACGGCCACTCCGTCCTTCATCTCCCTTGGTCACTCCGTCACTCAATTCCCACGGCCACTCCATCACTCACCTCCCACGACCACTCTGTCACCCACCTCCCGCGGCCACTCCGTCAGTCATCTCTCACGGCCACTCCGTCACACACCTCCCTCGGCCACTCTGTCCTTCATCTCCCACGGACACTCCGTCACTCACCCCCCACGGCCACACCGTCACCCACCTCCCACGGCCACTCCGTCCATCATCTCCCTTGGTCACTCTGTCACCCATCTCCCACGGCCGCTCCGTCCTTCATCTCCCAAGGCCACTCCACCACCCATCTCCCACGGCCACTCCGTCACCCACCTCCCACGGCCACTCCGTCACCCACCTCCCACGGCCACTCCGTCCTTCATCTCCCTTGGTCACTCTGTCACCCATCTCCCACGGCCGCTCCGTCCTTCATCTCCCAAGGCCACTCCACCACCCATCTCCCACGGCCACTCCGTCACCCACCTCCCACGGCCACTCCGTCACCCACCTCCCTCGGCCACTCTGTCCTTAGTCTCCCACGGCCACTCAGTCACTCACCTCCCACGGCCATTCCGTCAGTCATCTCTCACGGCCACTCCGTCACCCACCTCCCACGGCCACTCCGTCCTTCACCTCCCACGGCCACTCCATCACCCACCTCCCACGGCCACTCCGTCACCCACCTCCCACGGCCACTCTGTCACCCACCTCCCACGGCCACTCCGTCACCCAACTCGCACGGCCACTCCGTCCTTCATCTCCCACGGCCACTCCATCACACAACTTCCACGGCCACTCCATCACCCACCTCCCACGGCCACTCCATCACGCACCTCCCACGGCCACTCCGTCACTCACCTCACACGGCCACTCCGTCACCCACCTCACACGGCCACTCCATCCTTCATCTCCCTTGGTCACTACGTCACCCACTTCCCACTACTACTCCGTCACCAACCTCCCACGGCCACTCCGTCACCCACCTACCACGGCCACTCCGTCTTTCATCTCGCACGGCCACTCCGTCCTTCATCTCCCACGGTCACTCTGTCACCCACCTCCCACGGCCACTCCGTCACCCACCTCCTACGGCCACTCCGTCACCCACCTCCCACGGCCACTCCGTCTTTCATCTCCCACGGCCACTCCGTCACCCACCACCCACGGCCACTCCGTCACTCACCTCCCACGGCCACTCCGTCACTCAACTCCCACGGCCACTCCGTCAGCCACCTCGCACGGCCACTCGGTCCTTCATCTCCCATGGCCACTCGATCACCCACCTCCAACGGCCACTCCGTCACCCACCTCCCACGGCCGCTCCGTCCTTCATCTCCCACGGCCACTCTGTCACTCACCTCCCACGGCCACTCCGTCACCCACCTCCCACGACCACTCTTTCTCCCACCTCCCACGGCCACTCCGTCACCCACCTCGCACGGCCACTCCGTCCTTCATCTCCCACGGCCACTCCATCAACCACCTTCCACGGCCACTCCATCACCCACCTCCCACAGCCACTCCGTCACGAAACCTCCCACGGCCTCTCGGTCAGCCACCTCACACGGCAACTCCGTCACTCACCTCCCACGACCAATCCGTCACCCACCTCCCACGGCCGCTCCGTCACCCACCTCGCAAGGCCACTCTGTCACTCATCTCCATGGCCACTCCATCCTTCATCTCCCACGGCCACTCTGTCACCCACCTCCCACGGCCACTCCGTCACCCACCTCCCACGGCCACTCCGTCACCCACCTCCCACGGCCACTCCGTCTTTCATCTCCCACGGCCGCTCCGTCACCCACCTCGCACGGCCGCTCCGTCCTTCATCTCCCACGGCCGCTCCGTCCTTCAACTCCCACGGCCACTCCGTCACCCACCTCCCACGACCACTCTTTCTCCCACCTCCCACGGCCACTCCGTCACTCACCTCCCACGGCCACTCCGTCACCCACCTCCCACGGCCACTCCGTCCTTCATCTCCTACGGCCACTCCGTCACCCACCTCCCACGGCCGCTCCGTCCTTCATCTCCCACGGCCACTCTGTCACTCACCTCCCACGGCCACTCCCTCACAAACCTCCCACGGCCAATCCCTCACCCACCTCCCACGGCCACTCCGTCAGTCATCTCTCACGGCCAATCCGTCAACCACCTCCCACGGCCGCTCCGTCACCCACCTCTCACGGCCACTCTGTCACTCATCTCCCACGGCCACTCCGTCCTTCATCTCCCACGGCCACTCTGTCACCCACCTCCCACGGCCACTCCGTCACCCAACTCCCACGGCCACTCCGTCACCCACCTCGCACGGCCACTCCGTCACCCACCTCCCACGGCAACTCCGTCACCCACCTCCCACGGCCACTCCGTCCTTCACCTCCCACGGCCACTCCGTCACCCACCTCCCACGGCCACTCCGTTACTCACCTCTGCCGGCTACTCCGCCACTCATCTCTCACGGGCACTCCGTCACTCACCTCCGACGGCCACTCTGTCACCCACCTCCCATGGCCACTCCATCCATCAGCTCCCACGGCCACTCTGTCACTCACCTCTCACGGCCACTCTGTCCTTCATCTCCCACGGCCACTCCGTCCATCAGCTCCCACGGCCACTCCGTCACCCACCTCCCACGTCCACTCCGTCTTTCATCTCCCTTGGTCACTCTGTCACCCACCTCCCACGGCCACTCCATCACCCACCTCCCACGGCCACTCGGTCACTCACCTCCCACGGCCGCTCCGTCACCCACCTCGCACGGCCACTCCGTCACTCAACTCCCACGGCCACACCGTCTTTCATCTCGCACGGCCACTCCGTCCTTCATCTCGCACGGTCACTCCGTCACCCACCTCCCACGGCCACTCCGCCACCCACCTCCTACGGCCACTCCGTCACCCACCTCCCACGGCCACTCCGTCACTCACCTCCCACGGCCACTCCGTCACTCAACTCCCACGGCCACTCCGTCTTTCATCTCCCACGGCTAATCCATCACTCAGCTCCCACGGCACTCCGTCCTTCATCTCCCTTGGTCACTCTGTCACCCACCTCCCACGTCCACTCCGTCACCCACCTCGCACGGCCACTCCGTCCTTCATCTCCCACGGCCACTCCATCACCCACCTCCCACGGCCACTCTTTCACTCACCTCCCACGGCTACTCCGTCACCCACCTCCCACTGCCACTCCGTCACCCACCTCCCACGGCCACTCCGTCACCGACCTCGCACGGCCACTCCGTCCTTCATCTAACACGGCCACTCTATCACCCACCTCCCACGGCCACTCCGTCAGTCATCTCTCACGGCCACTACGTCAGTCATCTATCACGGCCACTCCACCACCCATCTCCTACGGCCACTCCGTCCTTCATCTCCCACGGCCACTCCGTCTTTCATCTCCCACGGCCACTCTGTCCTTCATCTCCCACGGACACTCCGTCACTCACCTCCCACGGCCACACCGTCACCCACCTCCCACGGCCACTCCGTCCTTCATCTCCCTTGGTCACTCTGTCACCCATCTCCCACGGCCGCTCCGTCCTTCATATCCCAAGGCCACTCCACCACCCATCTCCCACGGCCACTCCGTCACCCACCTCCCACGGCCACTCCGTCACCCACCTCGCACGGCCACTCCGTCACTCACCTCCCTCGGCCACTCTGTCCTTAGTCTCCCACGGCCACTCAGTCACACACCTCCCACGGCCATTCCGTCAGTCATCTCTCACGGCCACTCCGTCACCCACCTCCCACGGCCACTCCGTCCTTCACCTCCCACGGCCACTCCGTCACTCAGCTCTGCCGGCCACTCCGTTACTCATCTCCTACGGCCACTCCGTCAGCTATCTCCCACGGCCACTCCGTCACCCAACTCCCACGGCCACTCTGTCACCCACCTCCCACGGCCACTCCGTCACCCAACTCGCACGGCCACTCCGTCCTTCATCTCCCACGGCCACTCCATCACCCACCTTCCACGGCCACTCCATCACCCACCTCCCACGGCCACTCCGTCACGCACCTCCCACGGCCACTCCGTCACTCACCTCACACGGCCACTCCGTCACCCACCTCACACGGCCACTCCATCCTTCATCTCCCTTGGTCACTACGTCACCCACTTCCCACTACCACTCCGTCACCAACCTCCCACGGCCACTCCGTCACCCACCTCCCACGGCCACTCCGTCTTTCATCTCGCACGGCCACTCCGTCCTTCATCTCCCACGGTCACTCTGTCACCCACCTCCCACGGCCACTCCGTCACCCACCTCCTACGGGTACTCCGTCACCCACCTCCCACGGCCAATCCGTCTTTCATCTCCCACGGCCACTCCGTCACCCACCACCCACGGCCACTCCGTCACTCACCTCCCACGGCCACTCCGTCACTCAACTCCCACGGCCACTCCGTCACCCACCTCGCACGGCCACTCCGTCCTTCATCTCCCATGGCCACTCCATCACCCACCTCCAACGGCCACTCCGTCACCCACCTCCCACGGCCGCTCCGTCCTTCATCTCCCACGGCCACTCTGTCACTCATCTCCCACGGCCACGCCGTCACCCACCTCCCACGACCACTCTTTCTCCCACCTCCCACGGCCACTCCATCACCCACCTCCCACAGCCACTCCGTCACGCACCTCCCACGGCCTCTCGGTCAGCCACCTCACACGGCAACTCCGTCACTCATCTCCCACGACCAATCCGTCACCCACCTCCCACGGCCGCTCCGTCACCCACCTCGCAAGGCCACTCTGTCACTCATCTCCATGGCCACTCCATCCTTCATCTCCCACGGCCACTCTGTCACCCACCTCGCACAGCCAATCCGTCCATCAGCTCCCATGGCCGCTCCGTCCTTCATCTCCCACGGCCTCTCCGTCTTTCATCTCCCACGGCCACTGTGTCACCCACATCCCACAGTCACTCCGACACTTATGTCCCACAGCCGCTCCGTCACCCACCTCGCACGGCCACTCCGTCACGCACCTCCCACGGCAACTCCGTCACCCACCTCCCACGGCCGCTCCGTCACCCACCTCGCACGGCCGCTCCGTCCTTCATCTCCCACGGCCGCTCCGTCCTTCAACTCCCACGGCCACTCCGTCACCCACCTCCCACGACCACTCTTTCTCCCACCTCCCACGGCCACTCCGTCACCCACCTCCCACGGCCACTCCGTCCTTCATCTCCTATGGCCACTCCGTCACCCACCTCCCACGGCCGCTCCGTCCTTCATCTCCCACGGCCACTCTGTCACTCACCTCCCACGGCCACTCCCTCACAAACCTCCCACGGCCACTCCCTCACCCACCTCCCACGGCCACTCCGTCAGTCATCTCTCACGGCCAATCCGTCAACCACCTCCCACGGCCGCTCCGTCACCCACCTCTCACGGCCACTCTGTCACTCATCTCCCACGGCCACTCCGTCCTTCATCTCCCACGGCCACTCTGTCACCCACCTCCCACGGCCACTCCGTCACCCAACTCCCACGGCCACTCCGTCACCCACCTCGCACGGCCACTCCGTCACCCACCTCCCACGGCAACTCCGTCACCCACCTCCCACGGCCACTCCGTCCTTCACCTCCCACGGCCACTCCGTCACCCACCTCCCACGGCCACTCCGTTACTCACCTCTGCCGGCTACTCCGCCACTCATCTCTCACGGGCACTCCGTCACGCACCTCCGACGGCCACTCTGTCACCCACCTCCCATGGCCACTCCATCCATCAGCTCCCACGGCCACTCTGTCACTCACCTCTCACGGCCACTCTGTCCTTCATCTCCCACGGCCACTCCGTCCATCAGCTCCCACGGCCACTCCGTCACCCACCTCCCACGTCCACTCCGTCTTTCATCTCCCTTGGTCACTCTGTCACCCACCTCCCACGGCCACTCCATCACCCACCTCCCACGGCCACTCGGTCACTCACCTCCCACGGCCGCTCCGTCACCCACCTCGCACGGCCACTCCGTCACTCAACTCCCACGGCCACACCGTCTTTCATCTCGCACGGCCACTCCGTCCTTCATCTCCCACGGTCACTCCGTCACCCACCTCCCACGGCCACTCCGCCACCCACCTCCTACGGCCACTCCGTCACCCACCTCCCACGGCCACTCCGTCACTCACCTCCCACGGCCACTCCGTCACTCAACTCCCACGGCCACTCCGTCTTTCATCTCCCACGGCTAATCCATCACTCAGCTCCCACGGCACTCCGTCCTTCATCTCCCTTGGTCACTCTGTCACCCACCTCCCACGTCCACTCCGTCACCCACCTCGCACGGCCACTCCTTCCTTCATCTCCCACTGCCACTCCGTCACCCACCTCCCACGGCCACTCCGTCACCGACCTCGCACGGCCACTCCGTCACCCACCTCCCACGGCCGCTCCGTCCTTCATCTCCCACGGCCACTCTGTCACTCACCTCCCACGGCCACTCCCTCACAAACCTCCCACGGCCACTCCCTCACCCACCTCCCACGGCCACTCCGTCAGTCATCTCTCACGGCCAATCCGTCAACCACCTCCCACGGCCGCTCCGTCACCCACCTCTCACGGCCACTCTGTCACTCATCTCCCACGGCCACTCCGTCCTTCATCTCCCACGGCCACTCTGTCACCCACCTCCCACGGCCACTCCGTCACCCACCTCGCACGGCCACTCCGTCACCCACCTCCCACGGCAACTCCGTCACCCACCTCCCACGGCCACTCCGTCCTTCACCTCCCACGGCCACTCCGTCACCCACCTCCCACGGCCACTCCGTTACTCACCTCTGCCGGCTACTCCGCCACTCATCTCTCACGGGCACTCCGTCACTCACCTCCGACGGCCACTCTGTCACCCACCTCCCATGGCCACTCCATCCATCAGCTCCCACGGCCACTCTGTCACTCACCTCTCACGGCCACTCTGTCCTTCATCTCCCACGGCCACTCCGTCCATCAGCTCCCACGGCCACTCCGTCACCCACCTCCCACGTCCACTCCGTCTTTCATCTCCCTTGGTCACTCTGTCACCCACCTCCCACGGCCACTCCATCACCCACCTCCCACGGCCACTCGGTCACTCACCTCCCACGGCCGCTCCGTCACCCACCTCGCACGGCCACTCCGTCACTCAACTCCCACGGCCACACCGTCTTTCATCTCGCACGGCCACTCCGTCCTTCATCTCCCACGGTCACTCCGTCACCCACCTCCCACGGCCACTCCGCCACCCACCTCCTACGGCCACTCCGTCACCCACCTCCCACGGCCACTCCGTCACTCACCTCCCACGGCCACTCCGTCACTCAACTCCCACGGCCACTCCGTCTTTCATCTCCCACGGCTAATCCATCACTCAGCTCCCACGGCACTCCGTCCTTCATCTCCCTTGGTCACTCTGTCACCCACCTCCCACGTCCACTCCGTCACCCACCTCGCACGGCCACTCCGTCCTTCATCTCCCACGGCCACTCCATCACCCACCTCCCACGGCCACTCTTTCACTCACCTCCCACGGCTACTCCGTCACCCACCTCCCACTGCCACTCCGTCACCCACCTCCCACGGCCACTCCGTCACCGACCTCGCACGGCCACTCCGTCCTTCATCTAACACGGCCACTCTATCACCCACCTCCCACGGCCACTCCGTCAGTCATCTCTCACGGCCACTACGTCAGTCATCTATCACGGCCACTCCACCACCCATCTCCTACGGCCACTCCGTCCTTCATCTCCCACGGCCACTCCGTCTTTCATCTCCCACGGCCACTCTGTCCTTCATCTCCCACGGACACTCCGTCACTCACCTCCCACGGCCACACCGTCACCCACCTCCCACGGCCACTCCGTCCTTCATCTCCCTTGGTCACTCTGTCACCCATCTCCCACGGCCGCTCCGTCCTTCATATCCCAAGGCCACTCCACCACCCATCTCCCACGGCCACTCCGTCACCCACCTCCCACGGCCACTCCGTCACCCACCTCGCACGGCCACTCCGTCACTCACCTCCCTCGGCCACTCTGTCCTTAGTCTCCCACGGCCACTCAGTCACACACCTCCCACGGCCATTCCGTCAGTCATCTCTCACGGCCACTCCGTCACCCACCTCCCACGGCCACTCCGTCCTTCACCTCCCACGGCCACTCCGTCACTCAGCTCTGCCGGCCACTCCGTTACTCATCTCCTACGGCCACTCCGTCAGCTATATCCCACGGCCACTCCGTCACCCAACTCCCACGGCCACTCTGTCACCCACCTCCCACGGCCACTCCGTCACCCAACTCGCACGGCCACTCCGTCCTTCATCTCCCACGGCCACTCCATCACCCACCTTCCACGGCCACTCCATCACCCACCTCCCACGGCCACTCCGTCACGCACCTCCCACGGCCACTCCGTCACTCACCTCACACGGCCACTCCGTCACCCACCTCACACGGCCACTCCATCCTTCATCTCCCTTGGTCACTACGTCACCCACTTCCCACTACCACTCCGTCACCAACCTCCCACGGCCACTCCGTCACCCACCTCCCACGGCCACTCCGTCTTTCATCTCGCACGGCCACTCCGTCCTTCATCTCCCACGGTCACTCTGTCACCCACCTCCCACGGCCACTCCGTCACCCACCTCCTACGGGTACTCCGTCACCCACCTCCCACGGCCAATCCGTCTTTCATCTCCCACGGCCACTCCGTCACCCACCACCCACGGCCACTCCGTCACTCACCTCCCACGGCCACTCCGTCACTCAACTCCCACGGCCACTCCGTCACCCACCTCGCACGGCCACTCCGTCCTTCATCTCCCATGGCCACTCCATCACCCACCTCCAACGGCCACTCCGTCACCCACCTCCCACGGCCGCTCCGTCCTTCATCTCCCACGGCCACTCTGTCACTCATCTCCCACGGCCACGCCGTCACCCACCTCCCACGACCACTCTTTCTCCCACCTCCCACGGCCACTCCATCACCCACCTCCCACAGCCACTCCGTCACGCACCTCCCACGGCCTCTCGGTCAGCCACCTCACACGGCAACTCCGTCACTCATCTCCCACGACCAATCCGTCACCCACCTCCCACGGCCGCTCCGTCACCCACCTCGCAAGGCCACTCTGTCACTCATCTCCATGGCCACTCCATCCTTCATCTCCCACGGCCACTCTGTCACCCACCTCGCACAGCCAATCCGTCCATCAGCTCCCATGGCCGCTCCGTCCTTCATCTCCCACGGCCTCTCCGTCTTTCATCTCCCACGGCCACTGTGTCACCCACATCCCACAGTCACTCCGACACTTATGTCCCACAGCCGCTCCGTCACCCACCTCGCACGGCCACTCCGTCACGCACCTCCCACGGCAACTCCGTCACCCACCTCCCACGGCCGCTCCGTCACCCACCTCGCACGGCCGCTCCGTCCTTCATCTCCCACGGCCGCTCCGTCCTTCAACTCCCACGGCCACTCCGTCACCCACCTCCCACGACCACTCTTTCTCCCACCTCCCACGGCCACTCCGTCACCCACCTCCCATGGCCACTCCGTCCTTCATCTCCTATGGCCACTCCGTCACCCACCTCCCACGGCCGCTCCGTCCTTCATCTCCCACGGCCACTCTGTCACTCACCTCCCACGGCCACTCCCTCACAAACCTCCCACGGCCACTCCCTCACCCACCTCCCACGGCCACTCCGTCAGTCATCTCTCACGGCCAATCCGTCAACCACCTCCCACGGCCGCTCCGTCACCCACCTCTCACGGCCACTCTGTCACTCATCTCCCACGGCCACTCCGTCCTTCATCTCCCACGGCCACTCTGTCACCCACCTCCCACGGCCACTCCGTCACCCAACTCCCACGGCCACTCCGTCACCCACCTCGCACGGCCACTCCGTCACCCACCTCCCACGGCAACTCCGTCACCCACCTCCCACGGCCACTCCGTCCTTCACCTCCCACGGCCACTCCGTCACCCACCTCCCACGGCCACTCCGTTACTCACCTCTGCCGGCTACTCCGCCACTCATCTCTCACGGGCACTCCGTCACGCACCTCCGACGGCCACTCTGTCACCCACCTCCCATGGCCACTCCATCCATCAGCTCCCACGGCCACTCTGTCACTCACCTCTCACGGCCACTCTGTCCTTCATCTCCCACGGCCACTCCGTCCATCAGCTCCCACGGCCACTCCGTCACCCACCTCCCACGTCCACTCCGTCTTTCATCTCCCTTGGTCACTCTGTCACCCACCTCCCACGGCCACTCCATCACCCACCTCCCACGGCCACTCGGTCACTCACCTCCCACGGCCGCTCCGTCACCCACCTCGCACGGCCACTCCGTCACTCAACTCCCACGGCCACACCGTCTTTCATCTCGCACGGCCACTCCGTCCTTCATCTCCCACGGTCACTCCGTCACCCACCTCCCACGGCCACTCCGCCACCCACCTCCTACGGCCACTCCGTCACCCACCTCCCACGGCCACTCCGTCACTCACCTCCCACGGCCACTCCGTCACTCAACTCCCACGGCCACTCCGTCTTTCATCTCCCACGGCTAATCCATCACTCAGCTCCCACGGCACTCCGTCCTTCATCTCCCTTGGTCACTCTGTCACCCACCTCCCACGTCCACTCCGTCACCCACCTCGCACGGCCACTCCTTCCTTCATCTCCCACTGCCACTCCGTCACCCACCTCCCACGGCCACTCCGTCACCGACCTCGCACGGCCACTCCGTCACCCACCTCCCACTGCCACTCCGTCACCCACCTCCCACTGCCACTCCGTCACCCACCTCCCACGGCCACTCCGTCACCGACCTCGCACGGCCACTCCGTCCTTCATCTAACACGGCCACTCTATCACCCACCTCCCACGGCCACTCCGTCAGTCATCTCTCACGGCCACTACGTCAGTCATCTATCACGGCCACTCCACCACCCATCTCCTACGGCCACTCCGTCCTTCATCTCCCACGGCTACTCCGTCTTTCATCTGCCACGGCCACTCTGTCCTTCATCTCCCACGGACACTCCGTCACTCACCTCCCACGGCCACACCGTCACCCACCTCCCACGGCCACTCCGTCCTTCATCTCCCTTGGTCACTCTGTCACCCATCTCCCACGGCCGCTCCGTCCTTCATCTCCCAAGGCCACTCCACCACCCACCTCCCACGGCCACTCCGTCACCCACCTCGCACGGCCACTCCGTCACTCACCTCCCTCGGCCACTCTGTCCTTAGTCTCCCACGGCCACTCAGTCACTCACCTCCCACGGCCATTCCGTCAGTCATCTCTCACGGCCACTCCGTCACCCACCTCCCACGGCCACTCCGTCCTTCACCTCCCACGGCCACTCCGTCACTCAGCTCTGCCGGCCACTCCGTTACTCATCTCCTACGGCCACTCCGTCAGCTATCTCCCACGGCCACTCCGTCACCCAACTCCCACGGCCACTCTGTCACCCACCTCCCACGGCCACTCCGTCACCCAACTCGCACGGCCACTCCGTCCTTCATCTCCCACGGCCACTCCATCACCCACCTTCCACGGCCACTCCATCACCCACCTCCCACGGCCACTCCGTCACGCACCTCCCACGGCCACTCCGTCACTCACCTCACACGGCCACTCCGTCACCCACCTCACACGGCCACTCCATCCTTCATCTCCCTTGGTCACTACGTCACCCACTTCCCACTACCACTCCGTCACCAACCTCCCACGGCCACTCCGTCACCCACCTCCCACGGCCACTCCGTCTTTCATCTCGCACGGCCACTCCGTCCTTCATCTCCCACGGTCACTCTGTCACCCACCTCCCACGGCCACTCCGTCACCCACCTCCTACGGGTACTCCGTCACCCACCTCCCACGGCCACTCCGTCTTTCATCTCCCACGGCCACTCAGTCACCCACCACCCACGGCCACTCCGTCACTCACCTCCCACGGCCACTCCGTCACTCAACTCCCACGGCCACTCCGTCACCCACCTCGCACGGCCACTCCGTCCTTCATCTCCCATGGCCACTCCATCACCCACCTCCAACGGCCACTCCGTCACCCACCTCCCACGGCCGCTCCGTCCTTCATCTCCCACGGCCACTCTGTCACTCACCTCCCACGGCCACTCTTTCTCCCACCTCCCACGGCCACTCCATCAACCACCTTCCACGGCCACTCCATCACCCACCTCCCACAGCCACTCTGTCACGCACCTCCCACGGCCTCTCGGTCAGCCACCTCACACGGCAACTCCGTCACTCACCTCCCACGACCAATCCGTCACCCACCTCCCACGGCCGCTCCGTCACCCACCTCGCAAGGCCACTCTGTCACTCATCTCCATGGCCACTCCATCCTTCATCTCCCACGGCCACTCTGTCACCCACCTCGCACGGCCACTCCGTCCATCAGCTCCCATGGCCACACTGTCCTTCATCTCCCACGGCCACTCTGTCACCCACCTCCTACGGCCACTCCGTCACCCACCTCCCACGGTCTCTCTGTCACTCACCCCCCACGGCCACTCCGTCAGTCATCTCTCACGGCCACTCCATCAGTCATCTCTCACGGCCACTCCACCACCCATCTCCTACGGCCACTCCGTCCTTCATCTCCCACGGCCACTCCGTCACCCACCTCCCACGGCCACTCCGTCTTTCATCTCCCACGGCCACTCCGTCCTTCATCTCCATTGGTCACTCTGTCACTCACCTCCCACGGCCACTCCATCACCCACCTCCCACGGCCACTCCGTCCTTCATCTCCCTTGGTCACTCCGTCCTTCATCTCCCACGGCCACTCCATCACCCACCTCCCACGGCCTCTGTGTCACTCACCTCCCACGGCCACTACGTCAGTCATCTATCACGGCCACTCCACCACCCATCTCCTACGGCCACTCCGTCCTTCATCTCCCACGGCCACTCCGTCACCCACCTCCCACGGCCACTCCGTCTTTCATCTCCCACGGCCACTCCGTCCTTCATCTCCATTGGTCACTCTGTCACTCACCTCCCACGGCCACTCCATCACCCACCTCCCACGGCCACTCCGTCCTTCATCTCCCTTGGTCACTCCGTCACCCAATTCCCACGGCCACTCCGTCACTCACCTCCCACGACCACACCGTCACCCACCTCCCACGGCCACTCCGTCCTTCATCTCCCTTGGTCACTCTGTCACCCATCTCCCACGGCCGCTCCGTCCATCTCCCACGGCCACTCCACCACCCATCTCCCACGGCCACTCCGTCACCCAACTCCCACGGCCACTCCGTCACCCACCTCGCACGACCACTCCGTCACCCACCTCCCACGGCCACTCCGTCTTTCATCTCCCACGGCCACTCCGTCCTTCATCTCCCTTGGTCACTCTGTCACCCACCTGCCACGGCCACTCCATCACTCACCTCCCACGGCCACTCTGTCACCCACCTCCCACGTCCACTCCGTCACCCACATCCCACGGCCACTCCGTCACCCAACTCCCACTGCTACTCCGTCACTGAACTCCCACGGTCACTCCGTCACCCACCTCGCACGACCACTCCGTCCTTCATCTCCCACGGCCACTCCATCACCCACCTCCCACGGTCTCTCTGTCACTCACCTCCCACGGCCACTCCGTCACCCACCACCCACCTCCCACCGTCTCTCTGTCACTCACCTCCCACGGCCACTACGTCAGTCATCTCTCACGGCCACTCCATCAGTCATCTCTCACGGCCACTCCGTCCTTCATCTCTCACGGCCACTCCACCACCCATCTCCTACGGCCACTCCGTCCTTCATCTCCCTTGGTCACTCTGTCACCCACCTCCCACGGCCACTCCGTCACCCACCTCCTACGGCCACTCCGTCACCCACCTCCCACGGCCACTCCGTCCTTCATCTCCCTTGGTCACTCCGTCACTCAATTCCCACGGCCACTCCATCACTCACCTCCCACGACCACTCTGTCACCCACCTCCCGCGGCCACTCCGTCAGTCATCTCTCACGGCCACTCCGTCACACACCTCCCTCGGCCACTCTGTCCTTCATCTCCCACGGACACTCCGTTACTCACCTCCCACGGCCACACCGTCACCCACCTCCCACGGCCACTCCGTCCTTCATCTCCCTTGGTCACTCTGTCACCCATCTCCCACGGCCGCTCCGTCCTTCATCTCCCAAGGCCACTCCACCACCCATCTCCCACGGCCACTCCGTCACCCACCTCCCACGGCCACTCCGTCACCCACCTCCCTCGGCCACTCTGTCCTTAGTCTCCCACGGCCACTCAGTCACTCACCTCCCACGGCCATTCCGTCACTCATCTCTCACGGCCACTCCGTCACCCACCTCCCACGGCCACTCCGTCCTTCACCTCCCACGGCCACTCCATCACCCACCTCCCACGGCCACTCCGTCACTCACCTCTGCCGGCCACTCCGTTACTCATCTCCTACGGCCACTCCGTCAGCTATCTCCCACGGCCACTCCGTCACCCACCTCCCACGGCCACTCTGTCACCCACCTCCCACGGCCACTCCATCACCCAACTCGCACGGCCACTCCGTCCTTCATCTCCCACGGCCACTCCATCACCCACCTTCCACGGCCACTCCATCACCCACCTCCCACGGCCACTCCGTCACGCACCTCCCACGGCCACTCCGTCACTCACCTCACACGGCCACTCCGTCACCCACCTCACACGGCCACTCCATCCTTCATCTCCCTTGGTCACTACGTCACCCACTTCCCACTACCACTCCGTCACCAACCTCCCACGGCCACTCCGTCACCCACCTCTCACGGCCACTCCGTCTTTCATCTCGCATGGCCACTCCGTCCTTCATCTCCCACGGTCACTCTGTCACCCACCTCCCACGGCCACTCCGTCACCCACCTCCTACGGCCACTCCGTCACCCACCTCCCACGGCCACTCCGTCTTTCAGCTCCCACGGCCACTCCGTCCTTCATCTCCATTGGTCACTCTGTCACTCACCTCCCACGGCCACTCCATCACCCACCTCCCACGGCCACTCCGTCCTTCATCTCCCTTGGTCACTCCGTCACTCAATTCCCACGGCCACTCCATCACTCACCTCCCACGACCACTCTGTCAGCCACCTCCCGCGGCCACTCCGTCAGTCATCTCTCACGGCCACTCCGTCACACACCTCCCTCGGCCACTCTGTCCTTCATCTCCCACGGACACTCCGTCACTCACCTCCCACGGCCACACCGTCACCCACCTCCCACGGCCACTCCGTCCTTCATCTCCCTTGGTCACTCTGTCACCCATCTCCCACGGACGCTCCGTCCTTCATCTCCCAAGGCCACTCCACCACCCATCTCCCACGGCCACTCCGTCACCCACCTCCCACGGCCACTCCGTCACCCACCTCCCTCGGCCACTCTGTCCTTAGTCTCCCACGGCCACTCAGTCACTCACCTCCCACGGCCATTCCGTCAGTCATCTCTCACGGCCACTCCGTCACCCACCTCCCACGGCCACTCCGTCCTTCACCTCCCACGGCCACTCCATCACCCACCTCCCACGGCCACTCCGTCACCCACCTCCCACGGCCACTCTGTCACCCACCTCCCACGGCCACTCCGTCACCCAACTCGCACGGCCACTCCGTCCTTCATCTCCCACGGCCACTCCATCACCCAACTTCCACGGCCACTCCATCACCCACCTCCTACGGCCACTCCGTCACGCACCTCCCACGGCCACTCCGTCACTCACCTCACACGGCCACTCCGTCACCCACCTCACACGGCCACTCCATCCTTCATCTCCCTTGGTCACTACGTCACCCACTTCCCACTACTACTCCGTCACCAACCTCCCACGGCCACTCCGTCACCCACCTACCACGGCCACTCCGTCTTTCATCTCGCACGGCCACTCCGTCCTTCATCTCCCACGGTCACTCTGTCACCCACCTCCCACGGCCACTCCGTCACCCACCTCCTACGGCCACTCCGTCACCCACCTCCCACGGCCACTCCGTCTTTCATCTCCCACGGCCACTCCGTCACCCACCACCCACGGCCACTCCGTCACTCACCTCCCACGGCCACTCCGTCACTCAACTCCCACGGCCACTCCGTCAGCCACCTCGCACGGCCACTCGGTCCTTCATCTCCCATGGCCACTCCATCACCCACCTCCAACGGCCACTCCGTCACCCACCTCCCACGGCCGCTCCGTCCTTCATCTCCCACGGCCACTCTGTCACTCACCTCCCACGGCCACTCCGTCACCCACCTCCCACGACCACTCTTTCTCCCACCTCCCACGGCCACTCCGTCACCCAGCTCGCACGGCCACTCCGTCCTTCATCTCCCACGGCCACTCCATCAACCACCTTCCACGGCCACTCCATCACCCACCTCCCACAGCCACTCCGTCACGCACCTCCCACGGCCTCTCGGTCAGCCACCTCACACGGCAACTCCGTCACTCACCTCCCACGACCAATCCGTCACCCACCTCCCACGGCCGCTCCGTCACCCACCTCGCAAGGCCACTCTGTCACTCATCTCCATGGCCACTCCATCCTTCATCTCCCACGGCCACTCTGTCACCCACCTCGCACAGCCACTCCGTCCATCAGCTCCCATGGCCACACTGTCCTTCATCTCCCACGGCCACTCTGTCACCCACCTCCTACGGCCACTCCGTCACCCACCTCCCACGGTCTCTCTGTCACTCACCTCCCACGGCCACTCCGTCAGTCATCTCTCACGGCCACTCCATCAGTCATCTCTCACGGCCACTCCACCACCCATCTCCTACGGCCACTCCGTCCTTCATCTCCCACGGCCACTCCGTCACCCACCTCCCACGGCCACTCCGTCTTTCATCTCCCACGGCCACTCCGTCCTTCATCTCCATTGGTCACTCTGTCACTCACCTCCCACGGCCACTCCATAACCCACCTCCCACGGCCACTCCGTCCTTCATCTCCCTTGGTCACTCCGTCACTCAATTCCCACGGCCACTCCATCACTCACCTCCCACGACCACTCTGTCACCCACCTCCCGCGGCCACTCCGTCAGTCATCTCTCACGGCCACTCCGTCACACACCTCCCTCGGCCACTCTGTCCTTCATCTCCCACGGACACTCCGTCACTCACCCCCCACGGCCACACCGTCACCCACCTCCCACGGCCACTCCGTCCTTCATCTCCCTTGGTCACTCTGTCACCCATCTCCCACGGCCGCTCCGTCCTTCATCTCCCAAGGCCACTCCACCACCCATCTCCCACGGCCACTCCGTCACCCACCTCCCACGGCCACTCCGTCACCCACCTCCCACGGCCACTCCGTCCTTCATCTCCCTTGGTCACTCTGTCACCCATCTCCCACGGCCGCTCCGTCCTTCATCTCCCAAGGCCACTCCACCACCCATCTCCCACGGCCACTCCGTCACCCACCTCCCACGGCCACTCCGTCACCCACCTCCCTCGGCCACTCTGTCCTTAGTCTCCCACGGCCACTCAGTCACTCACCTCCCACGGCCATTCCGTCAGTCATCTCTCACGGCCACTCCGTCACCCACCTCCCACGGCCACTCCGTCCTTCACCTCCCACGGCCACTCCATCACCCACCTCCCACGGCCACTCCGTCACCCACCTCCCACGGCCACTCTGTCACCCTCCGTCACCCAACTCGCACGGCCACTCCGTCCTTCATCTCCCACGGCCACTCCATCACCCAACTTCCACGGCCACTCCATCACCCACCTCCCACGGCCACTCCATCACGCACCTCCCACGGCCACTCCGTCACTCACCTCACACGGCCACTCCGTCACCCACCTCACACGGCCACTCCATCCTTCATCTCCCTTGGTCACTACGTCACCCACTTCCCACTACTACTCCGTCACCAACCTCCCACGGCCACTCCGTCACCCACCTACCACGGCCACTCCGTCTTTCATCTCGCACGGCCACTCCGTCCTTCATCTCCCACGGTCACTCTGTCACCCACCTCCCACGGCCACTCCGTCACCCACCTCCTACGGCCACTCCGTCACCCACCTCCCACGGCCACTCCGTCTTTCATCTCCCACGGCCACTCCGTCACCCACCACCCACGGCCACTCCGTCACTCACCTCCCACGGCCACTCCGTCACTCAACTCCCACGGCCACTCCGTCAGCCACCTCGCACGGCCACTCGGTCCTTCATCTCCCATGGCCACTCCATCACCCACCTCCAACGGCCACTCCGTCACCCACCTCCCACGGCCGCTCCGTCCTTCATCTCCCACGGCCACTCTGTCACTCACCTCCCACGGCCACTCCGTCACCCACCTCCCACGACCACTCTTTCTCCCACCTCCCACGGCCACTCCGTCACCCACCTCGCACGGCCACTCCGTCCTTCATCTCCCACGGCCACTCCATCAACCACCTTCCACGGCCACTCCATCACCCACCTCCCACAGCCACTCCGTCACGCACCTCCCACGGCCTCTCGGTCAGCCACCTCACACGGCAACTCCGTCACTCACCTCCCACGACCAATCCGTCACCCACCTCCCACGGCCGCTCCGTCACCCACCTCGCAAGGCCACTCTGTCACTCATCTCCATGGCCACTCCATCCTTCATCTCCCACGGCCACTCTGTCACCCACCTCGCACAGCCACTCCGTCCATCAGCTCCCATGGCCACACTGTCCTTCATCTCCCACGGCCACTCTGTCACCCACCTACTACGGCCACTCCGTCACCCACCTCCCACGGTCTCTCTGTCACTCACCTCCCACGGCCACTCCGTCAGTCATCTCTCACGGCCACTCCATCAGTCATCTCTCACGGCCACTCCACCACCCATCTCCTACGGCCACTCCGTCCTTCATCTCCCACGGCCACTCCGTCACCCACCTCCCACGGCCACTCCGTCTTTCATCTCCCACGGCCACTCCGTCCTTCATCTCCATTGGTCACTCTGTCACTCACCTCCCACGGCCACTCCATAACCCACCTCCCACGGCCACTCCGTCCTTCATCTCCCTTGGTCACTCCGTCACTCAATTCCCACGGCCACTCCATCACTCACCTCCCACGACCACTCTGTCACCCACCTCCCGCGGCCACTCCGTCAGTCATCTCTCACGGCCACTCCGTCACACACCTCCCTCGGCCACTCTGTCCTTCATCTCCCACGGACACTCCGTCACTCACCCCCCACGGCCACACCGTCACCCACCTCCCACGGCCACTCCGTCCTTCATCTCCCTTGGTCACTCTGTCACCCATCTCCCACGGCCGCTCCGTCCTTCATCTCCCAAGGCCACTCCACCACCCATCTCCCACGGCCACTCCGTCACCCACCTCCCACGGCCACTCCGTCACCCACCTCGCACGGCCACTCTGTCACTCACCTCCCTCGGCCACTCTGTCCTTAGTCTCCCACGGCCACTCAGTCACTCACCTCCCACGGCCATTCCGTCAGTCATCTCTCACGGCCTCTCCGTCACCCACCTCCCACGGCCACTCCGTCCTTCACCTCCCATGGCCACTCCATCACCCACCTCCCACGGCCACTCCGTCACTCACCTCTGCCGGCCACTGCGTTACTCATCTCCTACGGCCACTCCGTCAGCTATCTCCCACGGCCACTCCGTCACCCACCTCCCACGGCCACTCTGTCACCCACCTCCCACGGCCACTCCGTCACCCAACTCGCACGGCCACTCCGTCCTTCATCTCCCACGGCCACTCCATCACCCACCTCCCACGGCCACTCCGTCATGCACCTCCCACGGCCACTCCGTCACTCACCTCATACGGCCACTCCGTCACCCACCTCACACGGCCACTCCGTCACCCACCTCACACGGCCACTCCGTCACTCACCTCACACGGCCACTCCGTCACCCACCTCACACGGCCACTCCATCCTTCATCTCCCTTGGTCACTACGTCACCCACTTCCCACTACCACTCCGTCACCAACCTCCCACGGCCACTCCGTCACCCACCTCCCACGGCCACTCCGTCTTTCATCTCGCACGGCCACTCCGTCCTTCATCTCCCACGGTCACTCTGTCACCCACCTCCCACGGCCACTCCGTCACCCACCTCCTACGGCCACTCCGTCACCCACCTCCCACGGCCACTCCGTCTTTCATCTCCCACGGCCACTCCGTCACCCACCACCGACGGCCACTCCGTTACTCACCTCCCACGGCCACTCCGTCACTCAACTCCCACGGCCACACCGTCACCCACCTCGCACGGCCACTCCGTCCTTCATCACCCATGGCCACTCCATCACCCACCTCCAACGGCCACTCCGTCACCCACCTCCCACGGCCGCTCCGTCCTTCATCTCCCACGGCCACTCTGTCACTCACCTCCCACGGCCACTCCGTCACCCACCTCCCACGACCACTCCGTCACCCACCTCGCACGGCCACTCCGTCCTTCATCTCCCACGGCCACTCCATCAACCACCTTCCACGGCCACTCCATCACCCACCTCCCACAGCCACTCCGTCACGCACCTCCCACGGCCTCTCGGTCAGCCACCTCACACGGCAACTCCGTCACTCACCTCCCACGACCAATCAGTCACCCACCTCCCACGGCCGCTCTGTCACCCACCTCGCAAGGCCACTCTGTCACTCATCTCCATGGCCACTCCATCCTTCATCTCCCACGGCCACTCTGTCACCCACCTCGCACAGCCACTCCGTCCATCAGCTCCCATGGCCACACTGTCCTTCATCTCCCACGGCCACTCTGTCACCCACCTCCTACGGCCACTCCGTCACCCACCTCCCACGGCCACTCCGTCACTCACCTCCCACGGCCACTCCGTCACTCAACTCCCACGGCCACTCCGTCTTTCATCTCCCACGGCTAATCCATCACTCAGCTCCCACAGCACTCCGTCCTTCATCTCCCTTGGTCACTCTTTCATCCACCTCCCACGTCCACTCCGTCACCCACCTCGCACGGCCACTCCGTCCTTCATCTCCCACGGCCACTCCATCACCCACCTCCCACGGCCACTCTTTCACTCACCTCCCACGGCTACTCAGTCACCCACCTCCCACTGCCACTCCGTCACCGACCTCGCACGGCCACTCCGTCCTTCATCTAACACGGCCACTCCATCACCCACCTCCCACGGCCACTCCGTCACCCACCTCCCACGGCCACTCCGTCCTTCATCTCCCTTGGTCACTCTGTCACCCACCTCCCACGGCCACTCCGTCACCCACCTCCCACGGCCACTCCGTCACCCACCTCCCACGGCCACTCCGTCACCCACCTCGCACGGCCACTCCATCACCCACCTCCCACGGCCACTCCGTCAGTCATCTCTCACGGCCACTCCGTCAGTCATCTCTCACGGCCACTCCACCACCCATCTCCTACGGCCACTCCATCACCCATCTCCCACGGCCGCTCCGTCCGTTCTCTCACAATGCCACCCCATTACTCTTCTCCCACCGCCACTCATGTCCCACGGCCACCCCGCCACCCATCTCCCACGGCCACTCCGTCACCCATCTCCCACGGCCACTCCGTCACCCACCTCCCACGGCCACTCCGTCACCCACCTCGCACGGCCACTCCGTCACTCACCTCCCTCGGCCACTCTGTCCTTAGTCTCCCACGGCCACTCAGTCACTCACCTCCCACGGCCATTCCGTCAGTCATCTCTCACGGCCACTCCGTCACCCACCTCCCACGGCCACTCCGTCCTTCACCTCCCACGGCCACTCCATCACCCACCTCCCACGGCCACTCCGTCACTCACCTCTGCCGGCCACTCCGTTACTCATCTCCTACGGCCACTCCGTCAGCTATCTCCCACGGCCACTCCGTCACCCACCTCCCACGGCCACTCTGTCACCCACCTCCCACGGCCACTCCGTCACCCAACTCGCACGGCCACTCCGTCCTTCATCTCCCACGGCCACTCCATCACCCACCTTCCACGGCCACTGCATCACCCACCTCCCACGGCCACTCCGTCACGCACCTCCCACGGCCACTCCGTCACTCACCTCACACGGCCACTCCGTCACCCACCTCACACGGCCACTCCATCCTTCATCTCCCTTGGTCACTACGTCACCCACTTCCCACTACCACTCCGTCACCAACCTCCCACGGCCACTCCGTCACCCACCTCCCACGGCCACTCCGTCTTTCATCTCGCACGGCCACTCCGTCCTTCATCTCCCACGGTCACTCTGTCACCCACCTCCCACGGCCACTCCGTCACCCACCTCCTACGGCCACTCCGTCACCCACCTCCCACGGCCACTCCGTCTTTCATCTCCCACGGCCACTCCGTCACCCACCACCCACGGCCACTCCGTTACACACCTCCCACGGCCACTCCGTCACTCAACTCCCACGGCCACTCCGTCACCCACCTCGCACGGCCACTCCGTCCTTCATCACCCATGGCCACTCCATCACCCACCTCCAACGGCCACTCCGTCACCCACCTCCCACGGCCGCTCCGTCCTTCATCTCCCACGGCCACTCTGTCACTCACCTCCCACGGCCACTCCGTCACCCACCTCCCACGACCACTCTTTCTCCCACCTCCCACGGCCACTCCGTCACCCACCTCGCACGGCCACTCCGTCCTTCATCTCCCACGGCCACTCCATCAACCACCTTCCACGGCCACTCCATCACCCACCTCCCACAGCCACTCCGTCACGCACCTCCCACGGCCTCTCGGTCAGCCACCTCACACGGCAACTCCGTCACTCACCTCCCACGACCAATCAGTCACCCACCTCCCACGGCCGCTCTGTCACCCACCTCGCAAGGCCACTCTGTCACTCATCTCCATGGCCACTCCATCCTTCATCTCCCACGGCCACTCTGTCACCCACCTCGCACAGCCACTCCGTCCATCAGCTGCCATGGCCACACTGTCCTTCATCTCCCACGGCCACTCTGTCACCCACCTCCTACGGCCACTCCGTCACCCACCTCCCACGGCCACTCCGTCACTCACCTCCCACGGCCACTCCGTCACTCAACTCCCACGGCCACTCCGTCTTTCATCTCCCACGGCTAATCCATCACTCAGCTCCCACAGCACTCCGTCCTTCATCTCCCTTGGTCACTCTTTCATCCACCTCCCACGTCCACTCCGTCACCCACCTCGCACGGCCACTCCGTCCTTCATCTCCCACGGCCACTCCATCACCCACCTCCCACGGCCACTCTTTCACTCACCTCCCACGGCTACTCGGTCACCCACCTCCCACGGCCGCTCCGTCCTTCATCTCCCACGGCCGCTCTGTCACTCACCTCCCACGGCCACTCCGTCACCCACCTCCCACGGCCACTCTGTCACCCACCTCCCACGGCCACTCCGTCACCCACCTCGCACGGCCACTCCGTCCTTCATCTCCCACGGCCTCTCGGTCAGCCACCTCCCACGGCCTCTCGGTCAGTCACCACCCACGGCCACTCCGTCACTCACCTCCCACGGCCACTCCGTCACTCAACTCCCACGGCCACTCCGTCACCCAACTCGCACGGCCACTCCGTCCTTCATCTCCCATGGCCACTCCATCACCCACCTCGCACGGCCACTCCGTCCATCAGCTCCCACGGCCACACTGTCCTTCATCTCCCACGGCCACTCTGTCACCCACCTCCTACGGCCACTCCGTCACCCACCTCCCACGGCCACTCCGTCACTCACCTCCCACGGCCTCTCCGTCACTCAACTCTCACGGCCACTCCGTCTTTCATCTCCCACGGCTAATCCATCACTCAGCTCCCACGGCACTCCGTCCTTCATCTCCCTTGGACACTCTGTCACCCACCTCCCACGTCCACTCCATCACCCACCTCCCACGGCCACTCCATCACCCACCTCCCACGGCCACTCCGTCACCCACCTCCCACGGCCACTCCGTCAGTCATCTCTCACGGCCACTCCGTCACCCACCTCCCACGGCCACTCCGTCACCCATCTCCCACGGCCGCTCCGTCCTTTATCTCCCACGGCCTATCCGTCCTTCATCTCCCTGGGTCACTCTGTCACCCACCTCCCACGGCCACCCCGTCACCCACCTCCTACGGCCACTCCGTCACCCACCTCCCACGGCCACTCCGTCTTTCATCTCCCACGGCCACTCCATCACTCACCTCCCACGGCCACTCCTTCACCCACCTCCCACGGCCACTCCGTCACCCACCTCCCACGGCCACTCCGTCACTCACCTCCCACGGCCACTCCGTCACCCACCTCCCACTGCTAATCCGTCACCCACCTCCCACGGCCACCCCGTCACCCACCTCCTACGGCCACTCCGTCACCCACCCCCCACGGCCACCCCGTCACCCACCTCCTACGGCCACTCCATCACCCACCTCCCACGGCCACTCCGTCACAACACCTCCCACGGCCACTCCATCACCCATCTCCCACAGCCACTCCATCACCCACCTCCCACAGCCACTCCGTCACAACATTTCCAACGGCCACTCCGCCACTCATCTCCCACGGCCGCTCCGTCCTTTCTCTCACAATGCCACCCCATTACTCTTCTCCCACCGCCACTCCGCCACTCATGTCCCACGGCCACTCCATCACCCATCTCCCACGGCCGCTCCGTCCTTTCTCTCACAATGCCACCCCATTACTCTTCTCCCACCGCCACTCATGTCCCACGGCCACCCCGCCACCCATCTCCCACGGCCACTCCGTCACTCATCTCCTACGGCCACTCCGTCAGCTATCTCCCACGGCCACTCCGTCACCCACCGCCCACGGCCACTCCGTCACCAACCTCGCACGGCCACTCCGTCACTCACCTCACACGGCCACTCCGTCACCCACCTCACACGGCCACTCCGTCCTTCATCTCCCTTGGTCACTACGTCACCCACTTCCCACGGCCACTCCGTCACTCACCTCCCACGACGACTCCATCACCAACCTCCCACGGCCACTCCGTCACCCACCTCCCACGGCCACTCCGTCTTTCATCTCGCACGGCCACTCTGTCCTTCATCTCCCACGGTCACTCCGTCACCCACCTCCCACGGCCACTCCGTCACCCACCTCCTACGGCCACTCCGTCACCCACCTCCCACGGCCACTCCGTCTTTCATCTCCCAGAGCCACTCCGTCACCCACCACCCACGGCCACTCCATCACTCAGCTCCCACGGCCACTCCGTCACTCAACTCCCACGGCCACTCTGTCACCCACCTCGCACGGCCACTCCGTCCATCAGCTACCACGGCCACACTGTCCTTCATCTCCCACGGCCACTCTGTCACCCACCTCCTACGGCCACTCCGTCACCCACCTCCCACGGCCACTCCATCACCCACCTCCCACGGCCACTCCGTCAGTCATCTCTCACGGCCACTCCGTCAGTCATCTCTCACGGCCACTCCACCAACCATCTCCTACGGCCACTCCGTCCTTCATCTCCCACGGCCACTCCGTCACCCACCTCCCACGGCCACTCCGTCACAACACCTCCCACGGCCACTCCGTCACAACACTTCCCACGGCCACTCCATCACCCATCTCCCACAGCCACTCCATCACCCACCTCCCACAGCCACTCCGTCACAACATTTCCAACGGCCACTCCGCCACTCATCTCCCACGGCCGCTCCGTCCTTTCTCTCACAATGCCACCCCATTACTCTTCTCCCACCGCCACTCCGCCACTCATGTCCCACAGACACCCCGCCACCCATCTCCCACGGCCACTCCGTCACTCATCTCCTACGGCCACTCCATCAGCTATCTCCCACGGCCACTCCGTCACCCACCTCCCACGGCCACTCCGTCACCAACCTCGCACGGCCACTCCGTCACTCACCTCACACGGCCACTCCGTCACCCACCTCACACGGCCACTCTGTCCTTCATCTCCCTTGGTCACTCCATCACCCACCTCCAACGGCCACTCCGTCACCCACCTCCCACGGCCGCTCCGTCCTTCATCTCCCACGGCCACTCTGTCACTCAACTCCCACGGCCACTCCGTCACCCACCTCCCACGACCACTCTTTCTCCCACCTCCCACGGCCACTCCGTCACCCACCTCGCACGGCCACTCCGTCCTTTATCTCCCACGGCCACTCCATCAACCACCTTCCACGGCCACTCCATCACCCACCTCCCACAGCCACTCCGTCACGCACCTCCCACGGCCTCTCGGTCAGCCACCTCACACGGCAACTCCGTCACTCACCTCCCACGACCAATCAGTCACCCACCTCCCACGGCCGCTCTGTCACCCACCTCGCAAGGCCACTCCGTCCATCAGCTCCCATGGCCACACTGTCCTTCATCTCCCACGGCCACTCTGTCACCCACCTCCTATGGCCACTCCGTCACCCACCTCCCACGGCCACTCCGTCACTCACCTCCCACGGCCACTCCGTCACTCAACTCCCACGGCCACTCCGTCTTTCATCTCCCACGGCTAATCCATCACTCAGCTCCCACAGCACTCCGTCCTTCATCTCCCTTGGTCACTCTTTCATCCACCTCCCACGTCCACTCCGTCACCCACCTCGCACGGCCACTCCGTCCTTCATCTCCCATGGCCACTCCATCACCCACCTCCCACGGCCACTCTTTCACTCACCTCCCACGGCTACTCAGTCACCCACCTCCCACTGCCACTCCGTCACCGACCTCGCACGGCCACTCCGTCCTTCATCTAACACGGCCACTCCATCACCCACCTCCCACGGCCACTCCGTCACCCACCTCCCACGGCCACTCCGTCCTTCATCTCCCTTGGTCACTCTGTCACCCACCTCCCACGGCCACTCCGTCACCCACCTCCTACGGCCACTCCGTCACCCACCTCCCACGGCCACTCCGTCACCCACCTCGCACGGCCACTCCGTCACTCACCTCCCTCGGCCACTCTGTCCTTCGTCTCCCACGGCCACTCAGTCACTCACCTCCCACGGCCATTCCGTCAGTCATCTCTCACGGCCACTCCGTCACCCACCTCCCACGGCCTCTCCGTCCTTCACCTCCCACGGCCACTCCGTCACCCACCTCCCACGGCCACTCCGTCACTCACCTCTGCCGGCCACTCCGTCACTCATCTCCTACGGCCACTCCGTCAGCTATCTCCCACGGCTACACCGTCACCCACCTCCCACGGCCACTCCGTCACCCACCTCCCACGGCCACTCCGTCACCCACCTCGCACGGCCACTCCGTCCTTCATCTCCCACGGCCACTCCATCACCCACCTTCCACGGCCACTCCATCACCCACCTCCCACGGCCACTCCGTCACGCAGCTCCCACGGCCTCTCGGTCAGACACCTCCCACGGCCACTCCGTCACTCACCTCACACGGCCACTCCGTTATCCACCTCACACGGCCACTCCGTCCTTCATCTCCCTTGGTCACTACGTCACCCACTTCCCACGGTCAATCCGTCACTCACCTCCCACGACCACTCCATCACCAACCTCCCACGGCCACTCCGTCACCCACCTCCCACGGCCACTCCGTCATTCATCTCGCACGGCCACTCCGTCCTTCATCTCCCACGGTCACTCTGTCACCCACCTCCAACGGCCACTCCGTCACCCACCTCCTACGGCCACTCCGTCACCCACCTCCCACGGCGACTCCGTCTTTCATCTCACACGGCCACTCCGTCACCCACCACCCACGGCCACTCCGTCACTCACCTCCCACGGCCACTCCGTCACTCAACTCCCACGGCCACTCCGTCACCCACCTCGCACGGCCACTCCGTCCTTCAACTCCCATGGCCACTCCATCACCCACCTCCCACGGCCACTCTTTCACTCACCTCCCACGGCCACTCCGTCACCCACCTCGCACGGCCACTCCGTCCTTCATCTCCCACGGCCTCTCGGTCAGCCACCTCCCACGGCCTCTCGGTCAGTCACCACCCACGGCCACTCCGTCACCCACCTCGCACGGCCACTCCGTCCTTCATCTCCCACGGCCACTCCATCACCCACCTTCCACGGCCACTCCATCACCCACCTCCCACGGCCACTCCGTCACGCAGCTCCCACGGCCTCTCGGTCAGACACCTCCCACGGCCACTCCGTCACTCACCTCACACGGCCACTCCGTTATCCACCTCACACGGCCACTCCGTCCTTCATCTCCCTTGGTCACTACGTCACCCACTTCCCACGGTCAATCCGTCACACACCTCCCACGACCACTCCATCACCAACCTCCCACGGCCACTCCGTCACCCACCTCCCACGGCCACTCCGTCTTTCATCTCGCACGGCCACTCCGTCCTTCATCTCCCACGGTCACTCTGTCACCCACCTCCAACGGCCACTCCGTCACCCACCTCCTACGGCCACTCCGTCACCCACCACCCACGGCCACTCCGTCACTCACCTCCCACGGCCACTCGGTCACCCACCTCCCACGGCCGCTCCGTCCTTCATCTCCCACGGCCGCTCTGTCACTCACCTCCCACGGCCACTCCGTCACCCACCTCCCACGGCCACTCTGTCACCCACCTCCCACGGCCACTCCGTCACCCACCTCGCACGGCCACTCCGTCCTTCATCTCCCACGGCCTCTCGGTCAGCCACCTCCCGCGGCCTCTCGGTCAGTCACCACCCACGGCCACTCCGTCACTCACCTCCCACGGCCACTCCGTCACTCAACTCCCACGGCCACTCCGTCACCCACCTCGCACGGCCACTCCGTCCTTCATCTCCCATGGCCACTCCATCACCCACCTCGCACGGCCACTCCGTCCATCAGCTCCCACGGCCACACTCTCCTTCATCTCCCACGGCCACTCTGTCACCCACCTCCTACGGCCACTCCGTCACCCACCTCCCACGGCCACTCCGTCACTCACCTCCCACGGCCACTCCGTCACTCAACTCTCACGGCCACTCCGTCTTTCATCTCCCACGGCTAATCCATCACTCAGCTCCCACGGCACTCCGTCCTTCATCTCCCTTGGACACTCTGTCACCCACCTCCCACGTCCACTCCATCACCCACCTCCCACGGCCACTCCATCAACCACCTCCCACGGCCACTCCGTCACCCACCTCCCACGGCCACTCCGTCAGTCATCTCTCACGGCCACTCCGTCACCCCACCTCCCACGGCCACTCCGTCACCCATCTCCCACGGCCGCTCCGTCCTTTATCTCCCACGGCCTATCCGTCCTTCATCTCCCTTGGTCACTCTGTCACCCACCTCCCACGGCCACCCCGTCACCCACCTCCTACGGCCACTCCGTCACCCACCTCCCACGGCCACTCCGTCTTTCATCTCCCACGGCCACTCCATCACTCACCTCCCACGGCCACTCCTTCACCCACCTCCCACGGCCACTCCGTCACCCACCTCCCACGGCCACTCCGTCACTCACCTCCCACGGCCACTCCGTCACCCACCTCCCACTGCTAATCCGTCACCCACCTCCCACGGCCACCCCGTCACCCACCTCCTACGGCCACTCCGTCACCCACCTCCCACGGCCACCCCATCACCCACCTCCTACGGCCACTCCATCACCCACCTCCCACGGCCACTCCATCACCCATCTCCCACAGCCACTCCATCACCCACCTCCCACGGCCACTCCATCAGCCATCTCCCACAGCCACTCCATCACCCACCTCCCACAGCCACTCCGTCACAACATTTCCAACGGCCACTCCGCCGCTCATCTCCCACGGCCGCTCCGTCCTTTCTCTCACAATGCCACCCCATTACTCTTCTCCCACCGCCACTCCGCCACTCATGTCCCACGGACACCCCGCCACCCATCTCCCACGGCCACTCCGTCACTCTTCTCCTACGGCCACTCCGTCAGCTATCTCCCACGGCCACTCCGTCACCCACCTCCCACGGCCACTCCGTCACCCACCTCCCACGGCCACTCCGTCACCCACCTCCTACGGCCACTCCGTCACCCACCTCCCACGGCCACTCCGTCTTTCATCTCCCACGGCCACTCCGTCACCCACCACCCACGGCCACTCCATCACTCAGCTCCCACGGCCACTCCATCACTCAACTCCCACGGCCACTCTGTCACCCACCTCGCACGGCCACTCCGTCACTCATCTCCTACGGCCACTCCGTCAGCTATCTCCCACGGCCACTCCGTCACCCACCTCCCACGGCCACTCCGTCACCAACCTCGCACGGCCACTCCGTCACTCACCTCACACGGCCACTCCGTCACCCACCTCACACGGCCACTCTGTCCTTCATCTCCCTTGGTCACTACGTCACCCACTTCCCACGGCCACTCCGTCACTCACCTCCCACGACCACTCCATCACTAACCTCCCACGGCCACTCCGTCACCCACCTCCCACGGCCACTCCGTCTTTCATCTCGCACGGCCACTCCGTCACTCACCTCCCACGACCACTCCATCACCAACCTCCCACCGCCACTCCGCCACTCATGTCCCACGGCCACTCCATCACCCATCTCCCACGGCCGCTCCGTCCTTTCTCTCACAATGCCACCCCATTACTCTTCTCCCACCGCCACTCCGCCACTCATGTCCCACGGACACCCCGCCACCCATCTCCCACGGCCACTCCGTCACTCTTCTCCTACGGCCACTCCGTCAGCTATCTCCCACGGCCACTCCGTCACCCACCTCCCACGGCCACTCCGTCACCCACCTCCCACGGCCACTCCGTCACCCACCTCCTACGGCCACTCCGTCACCCACCTCCCACGGCCACTCCGTCTTTCATCTCCCACGGCCACTCCGTCACCCACCACCCACGGCCACTCCATCACTCAGCTCCCACGGCCACTCCGTCACTCAACTCCCACGGCCACTCTGTCACCCACCTCGCACGGCCACTCCGTCACTCATCTCCTACGGCCACTCCGTCAGCTATCTCCCACGGCCACTCCGTCACCCACCTCCCACGACCACTCCATCACCAACCTCCCACGGCCACTCCGTCACCCACCTCCCACGGCCACTCCGTCTTTCATCTCGCACGGCCACTCTGTCCTTCATCTCCCACGGTCACTCTGTCACCCACCTCCCACGGCCACTCCGTCACCCACCTCCTACGGCCACTCCGTCACCCACCTCCCACGGCCACTCCGTCTTTCATCTCCCACGGCCACTCCGTCACCCACCATCCACGGCCACTCATTCACTCAGCTCCCACGGCCACTCCGTCACTCAACTCCCACGGCCACTCCGTCACCCACCTCGCACGGCCACTCCGTCCTTCATCTCCCATGGCCACTCCATCACCCACCTCCCACGGCCACTCCGTCACTCACCTCCCACGGCCACTCTGTCACCCACCTCGCACGGCCACTCCGTCTATCAGCTACCACGGCCACACTGTCCTTCATCTCCCACGGCCACTCTGTCACCCACCTCCTACGGCCACTCCGTCACCCACCTCCCACGGCCACTCCATCACCCACCTCCCACGGCCACTCCGTCAGTCATCTCTCACGGCCACTCCGTCAGTCATCTCTCACGGCCACTCCACCACCCATCTCCTACGGCCACTCCGTCCTTCATCTCCCACGGCCACTCCGTCACCCACCTCCCACGGCCACTCCGTCACAACACCTCCCACGGCCACTCCGTCACAACACTTCCCACGGCCACTCCATCACCCATCTCCCACAGCCACTCCATCACCCACCTCCCACAGCCACTCCGTCACAACATTTCCAACGGCCACTCCGCCACTCATCTCCCATGGCCGCTCCGTCCTTTCTCTCACAATGCCACCCCATTACTCTTCTCCCACCGCCACTCCGCCACTCATGTCCCACGGCCACTCCATCACCCATCTCCCACGGCCGCTCCGTCCTTTCTCTCACAATGCCACCCCATTACTCTTCTCCCACCGCCACTCCGCCACTCATGTCCCACGGCCACCCCGCCACCCATCTCCCACGGCCACTCCACCACCCATCTCCCACGGCCACTCCGCCACGCATCTCCCACGGCCTCTCGGTCAGCCACCTCCCACGGCCACTCCGTCACTCACCTCCTACGGCCACTCCGTCACCCACCTCCCACGGCCGCTCCGTCTCCCACCTCACACGGCCACTCCGTCACAACACCTCCCACGGCCACTCCATCACCCATCTCCCACAGCCACTCCATCACCCACCTCCCACAGCCACTCCGTCACAACACCTCCCACGGCCACTCCATCACCCATCACCCACTGCCACTCCGCCACTCATCTCCCACGGCCGCTCCGTCCTTTCTCTCACAATGCCACCCCATTACACTTCTCCCACCGCCACTCCGCCACTCATGTCCCACGGCCACTCCATCACCCATCTCCCACGGCCGCTCCGTCCTTTCTCTCACAATGCCACCCCATTACACTTCTCCCACCGCCACTCCGCCACCCATCTCCCACGGCCACTCCACCACCCATCTCCCACGGCCACTCCGCCACGCATCTCCCACGGCCTCTCGGTCAGCCACCTCCCACGGCCACTCCGTCACTCACCTCCCATGGCCACTCGGTCACCCACCTCCCACGGCCGCTCCGTCACCCACCTCGCACGGCCACTCCGTCACCCACCTCACACGGCCACTCCGTCCTTCATCTCCCTTGGTCACTACGTCACCCACTTCCCACGGCCACTCCGTCACTCACCTCCCACGACCAATCCGTCACCCACCTCCCACGGCCGCTCCGTCACCCACCTCGCACGGCCACTCTGTCACTCAACTCCCACGGCCACTCCGTCCTTCATCTCCCACGGCCACTCTGTCACCCACCTCCCACGGCCACCCCGTCCTTCAACTCCCACGGCCACTCCGTCCATCAGCTCCCACGGCCTCTCTGTCACTCACCTCTCACGGCCACTCCGTCACTCACCTCCCACGGCCACTCCGTCACCCAGCTCCCACTGCTACTCCGTCACTGAACTCCCACGGCCACTCCATCACCCACCTCCCACGGCCTCTCTGTCACTCACCTCCCATGGCCACTCCGACACCCACCTCCCACGTGCACTCCATCACTCACCTCCCACGGCCACTCGGTCACCCACCTCCCACGGCCGCTCCGTCACCCACCTCGCACGACCACTCCGTCACCCACCTCCCACGGCCGCTCCGTCACCCACCTCGCACGACCACTCCGTCACCCACCTCCCACGGCCACTCCGTCACCCACTTCCCACGGCCACTCCGTCACTCACCTCCCACGACCAATCTGTCACCCACCTCCCACGGCCGGTCCGTCACCCAACTCGCACGGCCACTCTGTCACTCATCTCCCACGGCCACTCCGTCCTTCATCTCCCACGGCCACTCTGTCATTCATCTCCCACGGCCACTCCATCCTTCATCTCCCACGGCCACTCCGTCACCCAACTCCCACTGCTACTCCGTCACTGAACTCCCACGGTCACTCCGTCACCCACCTCGCACGGCCACTCCGTCCTTCATCTCGCACGGCCACTCCATCACCCACCTCCCACGTCCACTCCGTCCTTCATCTCCCACGGCCACTCTATCACCCACATCCCGCGGCCACTCCGTCAGTCATCTCTCACGGCCACTCCGTCAGTCATCTCTCACGGCCACTCCACCACCCATCTCCTACGGCCACTCCGTCCTTCATCTCCCACGGCCACTCCGTCACCCACCTCCCACGGCCACTCCGTCTTTCATCTCCCACGGCCTCTCCGTCCTTCATCTCCATTGGTCACTCTGTCACCCACCTCCCACGGCCACCCCGTCCTTCATCTCCCACGGCCACTCCGTCACCCAACTCCCACTGCTACTCCGTCACTGAACTCCCACGGTCACTCCGTCACCCACCTCGCACGGCCACTCCGTCCTTCATCTCCCACGGCCACTCCATCACCCACCTCCCACGTCCACTCCATCCTTCATCTCCCACGGCCACTCTATCACCCACCTCCCACGGCCACTCCGTCAGTCATCTCTGACGGCCACTCCGTCAGTCATCTCTCACGGCCACTCCACCACCCATCTCCTACGGCCACTCCGTCCTTCATCTCCCACGGCCACTCCGTCACCCACCTCCCACGGCCACTCCGTCTTTCATCTCCCACGGCCACTCCGTCACCCACCTCGCACGGCCACTCCGTCACTCACCTCCCTCGGCCACTCTGTCCTTAGTCTCCCACGGCCACTCAGTCACTCACCTCCCTCGGCCATTCCGTCAGTCATCTCTCACGGCCACTCCGTCACCCACCTCCCACGGCCACTCCGTCCTTCACATCCCATGGCCACTCCGTCACCCACCTCCCACGGCCACTCCGTCACTCACCTCTGCCGGCCACTCCGTTACTCATCTCCTACGGCCACTCCGTCAGCTATCTCCGACGGACACTCCGTCACCCACCTCCGACGGCCACTCTGTCACCCACCTCCCACGGCCACTCCGTCACCCACCTCGCACGGCCACTCCGTCCTTCATCTCCCATGGCCACTCCATCACCCACCTCCCACGGCCACTCCATCACCCACCTCCCACGGCCACTCCGTCACGCACCTCCCACGGCCTCTCGGTCAGCCACCTCCCACGGCCACTCCGTCACTCACCTCACACGGCCACTCCGTCACCCACCTCACACGGCCACTCCATCCTTCATCTCCCTTGGTCACTACGTCACCCACTTCCCACGACCACTCCGTCACCAACCTCCCACGGCCACTCCGTCACCCACCTCCCACGGCCACTCCTTCTTTCATCTCGCACGGCTACTCCGTCCTTCATCTCCCACGGTCACTCTGTCACCCACCTCCCACGGCCACTCCGTCACCCACCTCCTACGGCCACTCCGTCACCCACCTCCCACGGCCACTCCGTCTTTCATCTCCCACGGCCACAACGTCACCCACCACCCACGGCCACTCCGTCACTCACCTCCCACGGCCACTCCGTCACTCAACTCCCACGGCCACTCCGTCACCCACCTCGCACGG
The DNA here is from genome assembly GCF_048418815.1 of Hemitrygon akajei. Classification (NCBI taxonomy): domain Eukaryota; kingdom Metazoa; phylum Chordata; class Chondrichthyes; order Myliobatiformes; family Dasyatidae; genus Hemitrygon; species Hemitrygon akajei. The sequence continues at coordinate 105,302,982 of NC_133127.1, forward strand.
CCAGTCCGTCCTTCATCTCCCACGGCCACTCCATCACCCACCTCCCACGGCCACTCCGTCACCCACCTCCCACGGCCGCTCCGTCCTTCATCTCCCACGGCCACTCTGTCACTCACCTCCCACGGCCACTCCGTCACCCACCTCACACGGCCACTCTGTCACCCACCTCCCACGGCCACTCCGTCACCCACCTCGCACGGCCACTCCGTCCTTCATCTCCCACGGCCACTCCATCAACCACCTTCCACGGCCACTCCATCACCCACCTCCCACAGCCACTCCGTCACGCACCTCCCACGGCCACTCTGTCACCCACTTCGCACGACCACTCCGTCACTCAGCTCCCACGGCCACTCCATCACTCACCTCCCACGGCCATTCCGTCAGTCATCTCTCACGGCCACTCCGTCACCCACCTCCCACGGCCACTCCGTCCTTCACCTCCCACGGCCATTCCGTCACCCACCTCCGACGGCCACTCCGTCACTCACCTCTGCCGGCCACTCCATCACTCATCTCCTACGGCCACTCCGTCAGCTATCTCCCACGGCCACTCCGTCACTCACCTCACACGGCCACTCCGTCACCCACCTCTCACGGCCACTCCGTCCTTCATCTCCCTTGGTCACTACGTCACCCACTTTCCACGGCCACTCCGTCACTCACCTAACACGACCACTCCGTCACCAACCTCCCACGGCCACTCCGTCACCCACCTTCCACGGCCACTCCGTATTTAATCTCGCATGGCCACTCCGTCCTTCATCTCCCACGGTCACTCTGTCACCCACGTCCCACGGCCACTCCGTCACCCACCTCCTACGGCCACTCCGTCACCCACCTCCCACGGCCACTCCGTCCTTCATCTCCCATGGCCACTCCGTCACCCACCACGGCCACTCCGTCACTCACCTCCCACAGCCACTCCGTCACTGAACTCCCACGGCCACTCCGTCACCCACCTCGCACGGCCACTCCGTCCTTCATCTCCCATGGCCACTCCATCACCCACCTCCCACGGCCACTCCGTCACTCACCTCCCACGGCAACTCTGTCACCCACCTCGCACGGCCACTCCGTCTATCAGCTACCACGGCCACACTGTCCTTCATCTCCCACGGCCACTCTGTCACCCACCTCCTACGGCCACTCCGTCACCCACCTCCCACGGCCACTCCATCACCCACCTCCCACGGCCACTCCGTCAGTCATCTCTCACGGCCACTCCGTCAGTCATCTCTCACGGCCACTCCACCACCCATCTCCTACGGCCACTCCGTCCTTCATCTCCCACGGCCACTCCGTCACCCACCTCCCACGGCCACTCCGTCACAACACCTCCCACGGCCACTCCGTCACAACACTTCCCACGGCCACTCCATCACCCATCTCCCACAGCCACTCCATCACCCACCTCCCACAGCCACTCCGTCACAACATTTCCAACGGCCACTCCGCCACTCATCTCCCATGGCCGCTCCGTCCTTTCTCTCACAATGCCACCCCATTACTCTTCTCCCACCGCCACTCCGCCACTCATGTCCCACGGCCACCCCGCCACCCATCTCCCACGGCCACTCCACCACCCATCTCCCACGGCCACTCCGCCACGCATCTCCCACGGCCTCTCGGTCAGCCACCTCCCACGGCCACTCCGTCACTCACCTCCTACGGCCACTCCGTCACCCACCTCCCACGGCCGCTCCGTCTCCCACCTCGCACGGCCACTCCGTCACAACACCTCCCACGGCCACTCCATCACCCATCTCCCACAGCCACTCCATCACCCACCTCCCACAGCCACTCCGTCACAACACCTCCCACGGCCACTCCATCACCCATCACCCACTGCCACTCCGCCACTCATCTCCCACGGCCGCTCCGTCCTTTCTCTCACAATGCCACCCCATTACACTTCTCCCACCGCCACTCCGCCACTCATGTCCCACGGCCACTCCATCACCCATCTCCCACGGCCGCTCCGTCCTTTCTCTCACAATGCCACCCCATTACACTTCTCCCACCGCCACTCCGCCACCCATCTCCCACGGCCACTCCACCACCCATCTCCCACGGCCACTCCGCCACGCATCTCCCACGGCCTCTCGGTCAGCCACCTCCCACGGCCACTCCGTCACTCACCTCCCATGGCCACTCGGTCACCCACCTCCCACGGCCGCTCCGTCACCCACCTCGCACGGCCACTCCGTCACCCACCTCACACGGCCACTCCGTCCTTCATCTCCCTTGGTCACTACGTCACCCACTTCCCACGGCCACTCCGTCACTCACCTCCCACGACCAATCCGTCACCCACCTCCCACCGCCACTCCGCCACCCATCTCCCACGGCCACTCCACCACCCATCTCCCACGGCCACTCCGCCACGCATCTCCCACGGCCTCTCGGTCAGCCACCTCCCACGGCCACTCCGTCACTCACCTCCCATGGCCACTCGGTCACCCACCTCCCACGGCCGCTCCGTCACCCACCTCGCACGGCCACTCCGTCACCCACCTCACACGGCCACTCCGTCCTTCATCTCCCTTGGTCACTACGTCACCCACTTCCCACGGCCACTCCGTCACTCACCTCCCACGACCAATCCGTCACCCACCTCCCACGGCCGCTCCGTCACCCACCTCGCACGGCCACTCTGTCACTCAACTCCCACGGCCACTCCGTCCTTCATCTCCCACGGCCACTCTGTCACCCACCTCCCACGGCCACCCCGTCCTTCATCTCCCACGGCCACTCCGTCCATCAGCTCCCACGGCCTCTCTGTCACTCACCTCTCACGGCCACTCCGTCACTCACCTCCCACGGCCACTCCGTCACCCAGCTCCCACTGCTACTCCGTCACTGAACTCCCACGGCCACTCCATCACCCACCTCCCACGGCCTCTCTGTCACTCACCTCCCATGGCCACTCCGACACCCACCTCCCACGTGCACTCCATCACTCACCTCCCACGGCCACTCGGTCACCCACCTCCCACGGCCGCTCCGTCACCCACCTCGCACGACCACTCCGTCACCCACCTCCCACGGCCACTCCGTCACCCACCTCACACGGCCACTCCGTCCTTCATCTCCCTTGGTCACTACGTCACCCACTTCCCACGGCCACTCCGTCACTCACCTCCCACGACCAATCTGTCACCCACCTCCCACGGCCGGTCCGTCACCCAACTCGCACGGCCACTCTGTCACTCATCTCCCACGGCCACTCCGTCCTTCATCTCCCACGGCCACTCTGTCATTCATCTCCCACGGCCACTCCATCCTTCATCTCCCACGGCCACTCCGTCACCCAACTCCCACTGCTACTCCGTCACTGAACTCCCACGGTCACTCCGTCACCCACCTCGCACGGCCACTCCGTCCTTCATCTCGCACGGCCACTCCATCACCCACCTCCCACGTCCACTCCGTCCTTCATCTCCCACGGCCACTCTATCACCCACATCCCACGGCCACTCCGTCAGTCATCTCTCACGGCCACTCCGTCAGTCATCTCTCACGGCCACTCCACCACCCATCTCCTACGGCCACTCCGTCCTTCATCTCCCACGGCCACTCCGTCACCCACCTCCCACGGCCACTCCGTCTTTCATCTCCCACGGCCTCTCCGTCCTTCATCTCCATTGGTCACTCTGTCACCCACCTCCCACGGCCACCCCGTCCTTCATCTCCCACGGCCACTCCGTCACCCAACTCCCACTGCTACTCCATCACTGAACTCCCACGGTCACTCCGTCACCAACCTCGCACGGCCACTCCGTCCTTCATCTCCCACGGCCACTCCATCACCCACCTCCCACGTCCACTCCATCCTTCATCTCCCATGGCCACTCTATCACCCACCTCCCACGGCCACTCCGTCAGTCATCTCTGACGGCCACTCCGTCAGTCATCTCTCACGGCCACTCCACCACCCATCTCCTACGGCCACTCCGTCCTTCATCTCCCACGGCCACTCCGTCACCCACCTCCCACGGCCACTCCGTCTTTCATCTCCCACGGCCACTCCGTCCTTCATCTCCCAATGTCACTCCGTCACCCAATTCCCACGGCCACTCCATCACTCAGCTCCCACGACCACTCTGTCACCCACCTCCCGCGGCCACACCGTCAGTCATCTCTCACGGCCACTCCGTCACACACCTCCCTCGGCCACTCTGTCCTTCATCTCCCACGGACACTCCGTCACTCACCTCCCACGGCCACACCGTCACCCACCTCCCACGGCCACTCCGTCCTTCATCTCCCTTGGTCACTCTGTCAACCATCTCCCACGGCCGCTCCGTCCTTCATCTCCCAAGGCCACTCCACCACCCATCTCCCACGGCCACTCCGTCACCCAGCTCCCACGGCCACTCCGTCACCCACCTCGCACGGCCACTCCGTCACTCACCTCCCTCGGCCACTCTGTCCTTAGTCTCCCACGGCCACTCAGTCACTCACCTCCCTCGGCCATTCCGTCAGTCATCTCTCACGGCCACTCCGTCACCCACCTCCCACGGCCACTCCGTCCTTCACATCCCATGGCCACTCCGTCACCCACCTCCCACGGCCACTCCGTCACTCACCTCTGCCGGCCACTCCGTTACTCATCTCCTACGGCCACTCCGTCAGCTATCTCCGACGGACACTCCGTCACCCACCTCCCACGGCCACTCTGTCACCCACCTCCCACGGCCACTCCGTCACCCACCTCGCACGGCCACTCCGTCCTTCATCTCCCACGGCCACTCCATCACCCACCTCCCACGGCCACTCCATCACCCACCTCGCACGGCCACTCCGTCACGCACCTCCCACGGCCTCTCGGTCAGCCACCTCCCACGGCCACTCCGTCACTCACCTCACACGGCCACTCCGTCACCCACCTCACACGGCCACTCCATCCTTCATCTCCCTTGGTCACTACGTCAACCACTTCCCACGACCACTCCGTCACCAACCTCCCATGGCCACTCCGTCACCCACCTCCCACGGCCACTCCTTCTTTCATCTCGCACGGCTACTCCGTCCTTCATCTCCCATGGTCACTCTGTCACCCACCTCCCACGGCCACTCCGTCACCCACCTCCTACGGCCACTCCGTCACCCACCTCCCACGGCCACTCCGTCTTTCATCTCCCACGGCCACACCGTCACCCACCACCCACGGCCACTCCGTCACTCACCTCCCACGGCCACTCCGTCACTCAACTCCCACGGCCACTCCGTCACCCACCTCGCACGGCCAGTCCGTCCTTCATCTCCCACGGCCACTCCATCACCCACCTCCCACGGCCACTCTGTCACTCACCTCCCACGGCCACTCCGTCACCCACCTCACACGGCCACTCTGTCACCCACCTCCCACGGCCACTCCGTCACCCACCTCGCACGGCCACTCCGTCCTTCATCTCCCACGGCCACTCCATCAACCACCTTCCACGGCCACTCCATCACCCACCTCCCACAGCCACTCCGTCACGCACCTCCCACGGCCACTCTGTCACCCACTTCGCACGACCACTCCGTCACTCAGCTCCCACGGCCACTCCATCACTCACCTCCCACGGCCATTCTGTCAGTCATCTCTCACGGCCACTCCGTCACCCACCTCCCACGGCCACTCCGTCCTTCACCTCCCACGGCCATTCCGTCACCCACCTCCGACGGCCACTCCGTCACTCACCTCTGCCGGCCACTCCATCACTCATCTCCTACGGCCACTCCGTCAGCTATCTCCCACGGCCACTCCGTCACTCACCTCACACGGCCACTCCGTCACCCACCTCTCACGGCCACTCCGTCCTTCATCTCCCTTGGTCACTACGTCACCCACTTTCCACGGCCACTCCGTCACTCACCTAACACGACCACTCCGTCACCAACCTCCCACGGCCACTCCGTCACCCACCTTCCACGGCCACTCCGTATTTAATCTCGCATGGCCACTCCGTCCTTCATCTCCCACGGTCACTCTGTCACCCACGTCCCACGGCCACTCCGTCACCCACCTCCTACGGCCACTCCGTCACCCACCTCCCACGGCCACTCCGTCCTTCATTTCCCATGGCCACTCCGTCACCCACCACGGCCACTCCGTCACTCACCTCCCACAGCCACTCCGTCACTGAACTCCCACGGCCACTCCGTCACCCACCTCGCACGGCCACTCCGTCCTTCATCTCCCATGGCCACTCCATCACCCACCTCCCACGGCCACTCTTTCACTCACCTCCCATGGCTACTCAGTCACCCACCTCCCACGGCCACTCCGTCACCCACCTCCCACGGCCGCTCTGTCCTTCATCTCCCACGGCCACTCTGTCACTCACCTCCCACGGCCACTCCGTCACCCACCTCCCACGGCCACTCTGTCACCCACCTCCCACGGCCACTCCGTCACCCACCTCGCACGACCACTCCGTCCTTCATCTCCCACGGCCACTCCATCAACCACCTTCCACGGCCACTCCATCACCCAACTCCCACTGCTACTCCGTCACTGAACTCCCACGGTCACTCCGTCACCCACCTCGCACGGCCACTCCGTCCTTCATCTCGCACGGCCACTCCATCACCCACCTCCCACGTCCACTCCGTCCTTCATCTCCCACGGCCAGTCTATCACCCACATCCCACGGCCACTCCGTCAGTCATCTCTCACGGCCACTCCGTCAGTCATCTCTCACGGCCACTCCACCACCCATCTCCTACGGCCACTCCGTCAGTCATCTCTCACGGCCACTCCGTCAGTCATCTCTCACGGCCACTCCGTCAGTCATCTCTCACGGCCACTCCACCACCCATCTCCTACGGCCACTCCGTCCTTCATCTCCCACTGCCACACTGTCACCCACCTCGCACGGCCACTCAGTCCATCAGCTTCCACGGCAACACTGTCCTTCATCTCCCACGGCCACTCTGTCACTCACCTCAAACGGCCACTCCGTCACCCACCTCCCACGGCCACTCCGTCCTTCATCTCCCTTGGTCACTCCGTCACCCACTTCCCACGGCCACTCCGTCACTCACCTCCCACGACCACTCCGTCACCCTGCTCCCACGGCCGCTCCGTCCTTCATCTCCCACGGCCAATCCGTCACTCATCTCCCACAGCCACTCTGTCACCCACCTCCCACAGCCACTCCGTCACAACACCTCCAACGGCCACTCCGCCACCCATCTCCCACAGCCACTCCGCCACTCATGTCCCACGGCCACTCCATCACCCATCTCCCACGGCCACTCCGTCACAACACCTCCAACGGCCACTCCATCACCCATCTCCCGTCGGCCACTCCGTCACAACACCTCCCAGGGCCACTCCATCACCCATCTCCAACAGCCACTCCATCACCCACCTCCCACAGCCACTCCGTCACAACACCTCCCACGGCCAATCCATCACTCATCTCCCACAGCCACTCTGTCCTTCATCTCTCTTGGTCACTACGTCACCCACTTCCCACGACCAATCCGTCACCCACCTCCCACTGCCGCTCCCTCACCCACCTCGCACGGCCGCTCTGTCACTCATCTCCCACGGCCACTCCATCCTTCATCTCCCACGGCCACTCTGTCACCCACCTCCCACGGCCACCCCGTCCTTCATCTCCCACGGCCACTCCGTCCATCAGCTCCCACGGCCACTCTGTCACTCACCTCTCACGGCCACTCCGTCACTCACCTCCCACGGCCACTCCGTCACCCAACTCCCACTGCTACTCCGTCACGGAACTCCCACGGTCACTCCGTCACCCACCTCCCACGGCCACTCCGTCCTTCATCTCCCACGGCCACTCCGTCACCCACCTCCTACGGCCACTCCGTCACCCACCTCCCACGGGCACTCCGTCTTTCATCTCCCACGGCCACTCCGTCACCCACCTCCCACGGCCACTCCGTCACTCACCTCCCACGGCCACTCCGTCACTCAACACCCACGGCCACTCCGTCACCCACCTCGCACGGCCACTCCGTCCTTCATCTCCCATGGCCACTCCATCACCCACCTCCCACGGCCACTCTTTCACTCACCTCCCACGGCCACTCCATCACCCACCTCCCACGGCCACTCTGTCACTCACCTCCCACGGCCACTCCGTCACCCACCTCCCACGGCCACTCCGTCCTTCATCTCCCTTGGTCACTCCGTCACCCACTTCCCACGGCCACTGCGTCACTCACCTCCCACGACCACTCCGTCCTTCATCTCCCACGGCCGCTCCGTCCTTCATCTCCCACGGCCAATCCGTCACTCATCTCCCACTGCCACTCCGCCACCCATCTCCCACGGCCACTCCGTCACAACACCTCCAACGGCCACTCCGCCACCCATCTCCCACTGCCACTCCGCCACTCATGTCCCACGGCCACACCATCACCCATCTCCAACGGCCACTCCATCACCCATCTCCCACAGCCACTCCATCACCCACCTCCCACAGCCACTCCTTCACAACACCTCCAACGGCCACTCCATAACCCATCTCCCACGGCCACTCCGTCACAACACCTCCCACGGCCACTCCATCACCCATCTCCCACAGCCACTCCATCACCCACCTCCCACGGCCACTCCGTCACAACACCTCCCACGGCCACTCCATCACCCATCTCCCACAGCCACTCCGTCACCCATCTCCGACTGCCACTCTGCCACTCAAGTCCCACGGCCACTCCACCACCCATCTCCCACGGCCACTCCGTCACCCATCTCCCACGGCCACTCCGTCACTCACCTCCCACGGACACTCCGTCACCCACCTCCCACGGCCATTCTGTCACCCACCTCCCACGGCCACTCCTTCACTCATCTCCCACGGCCTCTCCGTCCTTCATCTCCCATGCCCGCTCCGTCACCCACCTCGCATGGCCACTCCGTCACTCACCTCCCACGGCCGCTCCGTCACTCACCTCCCACGGCCACAACGTCACCCCCCACCCACGGCCGCTCCGTCACTCACCTCCCACGGCCACTCCATCACCCACCTCCCACGGCCGCTCCGTCACTCACCTCCCACGGGCGCTCCGTCAGCCACCTCCCACGGCCGCTCCGTCCTTCATCTCCCACGGCTGCTCCGTCACTCACCTACCACGGCCGCTCTGCCACCCAGATGCAACGGCCACGCCGTCCTTCATCTCCCACGTCCGCTCCGTCACTTATCTCCCACGGCCACTCCGTCACTCAGCTCCCACGGCCACTCCGTCACCCACCTCCGACGGCCACTCCGTCACTCACCTCCCACGGCCACTCCGTCACTCAGCTCCCACGGCCACTCCGTCACCCACCTCCGACGGCCACTCCGTCACCCAACTCCCACGGCCACTCCGTCACCCACCTCCCACGGCCACTCCGTCACCCACCTCCCACTGCCACTCCATCCTTCATCTCCCTTGGTCACTCCGTCACTCACCTCCCACAGCCACTCCGTCCTTCATCTCCCTTGGTCACTCTGTCAACCACCTCCCACGGCCACTCTGTCCTTCATCTCCCACGGACACTCCGTCACACACCTCCCTCGGCCACTCTGTCCTTCATCTCCCACGGACACTCCGTCACTCACCTCCCACAGCCACATCGTCACCCACCTCCCACCGACACTCCGTCCTTCATCTCCCTTGGTCACTCTGTCTCCCATCTCCCACGGCCGCTCCGTCCTTCATCTCCCACGGCCACTCCGTCACGCACCTCCCACGGCCACTCCATCACCCACCTCCCACGGCCACTCCGTCACGCACCTCCCACGGCCTCTCGGTCAGCCACCTCCCACGGCCACTCCGTCACTCACCTCACACGGCCACTCCGTCACCCAACTCACACGGCCACTCCGTCCTTCATCTCCCTTGGCCACTACGTCACCCACTTCCCACGGCCACTCCGTCACTCACCTCCCACGACCACTCCGTCACCAACCTCCCACGGCCACTCCGTCACCCACCTCCCACGGCCACTCCGTCCTTCATCTCCCACGGTCACTCTGTCACCCACCTCCCACGGCCACTCCGTCACCCACCTCCCACGGCCGCTCTGTCTTTCATCTCCCACGGCCACTCCTTCACCCACCTCCCACGGCCACTCCGTCACTCACCTCCCACGGCCACTCCGTTACTGAACTCCCACGGCCACACCGTCACCCACCTCGCACGGCCACTCCGTCCTTCATCTCCCATGGCCACTCCATCACCCACCTCCCACGGCCACTCTTTCACTCACCTCCCACGGCTACTCCGTCACCCACCTCCCACGTCCACTCCGTCCTTCATCTCCCACGGCCACTCTATCACCCACCTCCCACGGCCACTCCGTCAGTCATACTCTCACGGCCACTCCGTCAGTCATCTCTCACGGCCACTCCACCACCCATCTCCTACGGCCACTCCGTCCTTCATCTCCCACGGCCACTCCGTCACCCACCTCCCACGGTCACTCCGTCTTTAAACTCCCACGGCCACTCCGTCCTTCATCTCCCTTGGTCACTCCGTCACCCAATTCCCACGGCCACTCCATCACTCACCTCCCACGACCACTCTGTCACCCACCTCCCGCTGCCACTCCGTCAGTCATCTCTCACGGCCACTCCGTCACACACCTCCCTCGGCCACTCTGTCCTTCATCTCCCACGGACACTCCGTCACTCACCTCCCACGGCCACACCGTCACCCACCTCCCACGGCCACTCCGTCCTTCATCTCCCTTGGTCACTCTGTCACCCACCTCCCACGGCCACTCCGTCTTTCATCTCCCATGGCCACTCCGTCACCCACCACCCACGGCCACTCCGTCACTCACCTCCCACGGCCACTCCGTCACTCAACTCCCACAGCCACTCCGTCACCCACCTCGCACGGCCACTCCGTCCTTCATCTCCCATGCCCGCTCCGTCACCCACCTCGCATGGCCACTCCGTCACTCACCTCCCACGGCCGCTCCGTCACTCACCTCCCACGGCCACAACGTCACCCCCCACCCACGGCCGCTCCGTCACTCACCTCCCACGGCCACTCCATCACCCACCTCCCACGGCCGCTCCGTCACTCACCTCCCACGGGCGCTCCGTCAGCCACCTCCCACGGCCGCTCCGTCCTTCATCTCCCACGGCTGCTCCGTCACTCACCTACCACGGCCGCTCTGCCACCCAGATGCAACGGCCACGCCGTCCTTCATCTCCCACGTCCGCTCCGTCACTTATCTCCCACGGCCACTCCGTCACTCAGCTCCCACGGCCACTCCGTCACCCACCTCCGACGGCCACTCCGTCACTCACCTCCCACGGCCACTCCGTCACTCAGCTCCCACGGCCACTCCGTCACCCACCTCCGACGGCCACTCCGTCACCCAACTCCCACGGCCACTCCGTCACCCACCTCCCACGGCCACTCCGTCACCCACCTCCCACTGCCACTCCATCCTTCATCTCCCTTGGTCACTCCGTCACTCACCTCCCACAGCCACTCCGTCCTTCATCTCCCTTGGTCACTCTGTCAACCACCTCCCACGGCCACTCTGTCCTTCATCTCCCACGGACACTCCGTCACACACCTCCCTCGGCCACTCTGTCCTTCATCTCCCACGGACACTCCGTCACTCACCTCCCACAGCCACATCGTCACCCACCTCCCACCGACACTCCGTCCTTCATCTCCCTTGGTCACTCTGTCTCCCATCTCCCACGGCCGCTCCGTCCTTCATCTCCCACGGCCACTCCGTCACGCACCTCCCACGGCCACTCCATCACCCACCTCCCACGGCCACTCCGTCACGCACCTCCCACGGCCTCTCGGTCAGCCACCTCCCACGGCCACTCCGTCACTCACCTCACACGGCCACTCCGTCACCCAACTCACACGGCCACTCCGTCCTTCATCTCCCTTGGCCACTACGTCACCCACTTCCCACGGCCACTCCGTCACTCACCTCCCACGACCACTCCGTCACCAACCTCCCACGGCCACTCCGTCACCCACCTCCCACGGCCACTCCGTCCTTCATCTCCCACGGTCACTCTGTCACCCACCTCCCACGGCCACTCCGTCACCCACCTCCCACGGCCGCTCTGTCTTTCATCTCCCACGGCCACTCCTTCACCCACCTCCCACGGCCACTCCGTCACTCACCTCCCACGGCCACTCCGTTACTGAACTCCCACGGCCACACCGTCACCCACCTCGCACGGCCACTCCGTCCTTCATCTCCCATGGCCACTCCATCACCCACCTCCCACGGCCACTCTTTCACTCACCTCCCACGGCTACTCCGTCACCCACCTCCCACGTCCACTCCGTCCTTCATCTCCCACGGCCACTCTATCACCCACCTCCCACGGCCACTCCGTCAGTCATACTCTCACGGCCACTCCGTCAGTCATCTCTCACGGCCACTCCACCACCCATCTCCTACGGCCACTCCGTCCTTCATCTCCCACGGCCACTCCGTCACCCACCTCCCACGGTCACTCCGTCTTTAAACTCCCACGGCCACTCCGTCCTTCATCTCCCTTGGTCACTCCGTCACCCAATTCCCACGGCCACTCCATCACTCACCTCCCACGACCACTCTGTCACCCACCTCCCGCTGCCACTCCGTCAGTCATCTCTCACGGCCACTCCGTCACACACCTCCCTCGGCCACTCTGTCCTTCATCTCCCACGGACACTCCGTCACTCACCTCCCACGGCCACACCGTCACCCACCTCCCACGGCCACTCCGTCCTTCATCTCCCTTGGTCACTCTGTCACCCACCTCCCACGGCCACTCCGTCTTTCATCTCCCATGGCCACTCCGTCACCCACCACCCACGGCCACTCCGTCACTCACCTCCCACGGCCACTCCGTCACTCAACTCCCACAGCCACTCCGTCACCCACCTCGCACGGCCACTCCGTCGTTCATCTCCCATGGCCACTCCATCAACCACCTCCCACGGCCACTCTTTCACTCACCTCCCACGGCTACTCCGTCACCCACCTCCCACGGCCACTCCGTCACCCACCTCCCACGGCCGCTCCGTCCTTCATCTCCCACGGCCACTCTGTCACTCACCTCCCACGGCCACTCCGTCACCCACCTCCCACGGCCACTCTGTCACCCACCTCCCACGGCCACTCCGTCAACCACCTCGCACGGCCGCTCCGTCCTTCATCTCCCACGGTCACTCTGTCACCCACCTAGCACGGCCACTCCGTCCTTCATCTCCCACGGCCACTCCATCACCCACCTCCCACGGCCACTCTTTCACTCACCTCCCACGGCTACTCCGTCACCCACCTCCCACGTCCACTCCGTCCTTCATCTCCCACGGCCACTCTATCACCCACCTCCCACGGCCACTCCGTCAGTCATCTCTCACGGCCACTCCGTCAGTCATCTCACACGGCCACTCCACCACCCATCTCCTACGGCCACTCCGTCCTTCATCTCCCACGGCTACTCCGTCACCCACCTCCCACGGCCACTCCGTCTTTAAACTCCCACGGCCACTCCGTCCTTCATCTCCATTGGTCACTCTGTCACTCACCTCCCATGGCCACTCCATCACCCACCTCCCACGGCCACTCCGTCCTTCATCTCCCTTGGTCACTCCGTCACCCAATTCCCACGGCCACTCCATCACTCACCTCCCACGACCACTCTGTCACCCACCTCCCGCGGCCACTCCGTCAGTCATCTCTTACGGCCACTCCGTCACTCACCTCCCTCGGCCACTCTGTCCTTCATCTCCCACGGACACTCCGTCACTCACCTCCCACGGCCACAGCGTCACCCACCTCCCACGGCCACTCCATCTCCCTTGGTCACTCTGTCACCCATCTCCCACGGCCGCTCCGTCCTTCATCTCCCACGGCCACTCCACCACCCATCTCCCACGGCCACTCCGTCACCCACCTCCCACGGCCACTCCGTCACCCACCTCGCACGGCCACTCCGTCACTCACCTCCGTCGGCCACTCTGTCCTTCATCTCCCACGGCCACTCCGTCACTCACCTCCCACGGCCACTCCGCCACTCATGTCCCACGGCCACTCCATCACCCATCTCCCACGGCCGCTCCGTCACCCACCTCCCACGGCCACTCTGTCACCCACCTCCCACGGCCACTCCATCACCCACCTCGAACGGCCACTCCGTCCTTCATCTCCCACGGCCACTCCATCACCCACCTCCCACGGCCACTCTGTCACGCACCTCCCACGGCCTCTCGGTCAGCCACCTCCCACGGCCACTCCGTCACTCACCTCACACGGCCACTCCGTCACCCACCTCACACGGCCACTCCGTCCTTCATCTCCCTTGGTCACTACGTCACCCACTTCCCACGGCCACTCCGTCACTCACCTCCCGCGACCACTCCGTCACCAACCTCCCACGGCCACTCCGTCACCCACCTCCCACGGCCACTCCGTCTTTCATCTCGCACGGCCACTCCGTCCTTCATCTCCCACGGTCACTCTGTCACCCACCTCCCATGGCCACTCCGTCACCCACCTCCTACGGCCACTCCGTCACCCACCTCCCACGGCCACTCCGTCTTTCATCTCCCATGGCCACTCCGTCACCCACCACCCACGGCCACTCCGTCACTCACCTCCCACGGCCACTCCGTCCTTCATCTCCATTGGTCACTCTGTCACTCACCTACCATGGCCACTCCATCACCCACCTCCCACGGCCACTCTTTCACTCACCTCCCACGGCTACTCGCTCACCCACCTCCCACGGCCACTCCGTCACCCTCCTCCCACGGCCGCTCCGTCCTTCATCTCCCACGCCCACTCTGTCACCCACCTCCCACGGCCACTCCGTCACCCACCTCCCACGGCCGCTCCGTCTTTCATCTCCCACGGCCACTCCGTCACCCACCTCCCACGGCCACTCCGTCACTCACCTCCCACGGCCACTCCGTTACTGAACTCCCACGGCCACACCGTCACCCACCTCGCACGGCCACTCCGTCCTTCATCTCCCATGGCCACTCCATCACCCACCTCCCACGGCCACTCTTTCACTCACCTCCCACGGCTACTCCGTCACCCACCTCCCACGTCCACTCCGTCCTTCATCTCCCACGGCCAATCTATTACCCACCTCCCACGGCCACTCCGTCAGTCATCTCTCACGGCCACTCCGTCAGTCATCTCTCACGGCCACTCCACCACCCATCTCCTACGGCCACTCCGTCTTTAAACTCCCACGGCCACTCCGTCCTTCATCTCCATTGGTCACTCTGTCACTCACCTCCCATGGCCACTCCATCACCCACCTCCCACGGCCACTACGTCCTTCATCTCCCTTGGTCACTCCGTCACCCAATTCCCATGGCCACTCCATCACTCACCTCCCACGACCACTCTGTCACCCACCTCCCGCGGCCACTCCGTCAGTCATCTCTCACGGCCACTCCGTCACACACCTCCCTCGGCCACTCTGTCCTTCATCTCCCACGGACACTCCGTCACTCACCTCCCACGGCCACACCGTCACCCACCTCCCACGGCCACTCCGTCCTTCATCTCCCTTGGTCACTCTGTCACCCATCTCCCACGGCCGCTCCGTCCTTCATCTCCCACGGCCACCCCACCACCCATCTCCCACGGCCACTCCGTCACCCACCTCCCACGGCCACTCCGTCACCCACCTCGCACGGCCACTCCGTCACTCACCTCCGTCGGCCACTCTGTCCTTCATCTCCCACGGCCGCACCGTCAGTCATCTCTCACGGCCACTCCACCACCCATCTCCTACGGCCACTCCGTCCTTCATCTACCACGGCTACTCCGTCACCCACCTCCCACGGCCACTCCGTCTTTAAACTCCCACGGCCACTCCGTCCTTCATCTCCATTGGTCACTCTGTCACTCACCTCCCATGGCCACTCCATCACCCACCTCCCACGGCCACTCCGTCCTTCATCTCCCTTGGTCACTCCGTCACCCAATTCCCACGGCCACTCCATCACTCACCTCCCACGACCACTCTGTCACCCACCTCCCGCGGCCACTCCGTCAGTCATCTCTTACGGCCACTCCGTCACTCACCTCCCTCGGCCACTCTGTCCTTCATCTCCCACGGACACTCCGTCACTCACCTCCCACGGCCACAGCGTCACCCACCTCCCACGGCCACTCCGTCCTTCATCTCCCTTGGTCACTCTGTCACCCATCTCCCACGGCCGCTCCGTCCTTCATCTCCCACGGCCACTCCACCACCCATCTCCCACGGCCACTCCGTCACCCACCTCCCACGGCCACTCCGTCACCCACCTCGCACGGCCACTCCGTCACTCACCTCCGTCGGCCACTCTGTCCTTCATCTCCCACGGCCACTCCGTCACTCACCTCCCACGGCCATTCCGTCAGTCATCTCTCACGGCCACTCCGTCACCCACCTCCCACGGCCACTCCGTCCTTCACCTCCCACGGCCACTCCGTCACCCACCTCCCACGGCCACTCCGTCACTCACCTCTGCCGGCCACTCCGTCACTCATCTCCCACGGCCACTCCGTCAGCTATCTCCCACGGCCGCTCCGTCACCCACCTCCCACGGCCACTCTGTCACCCACCTCCCACGGCCACTCCGTCACCCACCTCGAACGGCCACTCCGTCCTTCATCTCCCACGGCCACTCCATCACCCACCTCCCACGGCCACTCTGTCACGCACCTCCCACGGCCTCTCGGTCAGCCACCTCCCACGGCCACTCCGTCACTCACCTCACACGGCCACTCCGTCACCCACCTCACACGGCCACTCCGTCCTTCATCTCCCTTGGTCACTACGTCACCCACTTCCCACGGCCACTCCGTCACTCACCTCCCGCGACCACTCCGTCACCAACCTCCCACGGCCCCTCCGTCACCCACCTCCCACGGCCACTCCGTCTTTCATCTCGCACGGCCACTCCGTCCTTCATCTCCCACGGTCACTCTGTCACCCACCTCCCATGGCCACTCCGTCACCCACCTCCTACGGCCACTCCGTCACCCACCTCCCACGGCCACTCCGTCTTTCATCTCCCATGGCCACTCCGTCACCCACCACCCACGGCCACTCCGTCACTCACCTCCCACGGCCACTCCGTCTTTAAACTCCCACGGCCACTCCGTCCTTCATCTCCATTGGTCACTCTGTCACTCACCTACCATGGCCACTCCATCACTCACCTCCCACGGCCACTCTTTCACTCACCTCCCACGGCTACTCGGTCACCCACCACCCACGGCCACTCAGTCACCCTCCTCCCACGGCCGCTCCGTCCTTCATCTCCCACGCCCACTCTGTCACCCACCTCCCACGGCCACTCCGTCACCCACCTCCCACGGCCGCTCCGTCTTTCATCTCCCACGGCCACTCCGTCACCCACCTCCCACGGCCACTCCGTCACTCACCTCCCACGGCCACTCCGTTACTGAACTCCCACGGCCACACCGTCACCCACCTCGCACGGCCACTCCGTCCTTCATCTCCCATGGCCACTCCATCACCCACCTCCCACGGCCACTCTTTCACTCACCTCCCACGGCTACTCCGTCACCCACCTCCCACGTCCACTCTGTCCTTCATCTCCCACGGCCAATCTGTCACCCACCTCCCACGGCCACTCCGTCAGTCATCTCTCACGGCCACTCCGTCAGTCATCTCTCACGGCCACTCCACCACCCATCTCCTACGGCCACTCCGTCTTTAAACTCCCACGGCCACTCCGTCCTTCATCTCCATTGGTCACTCTGTCACTCACCTCCCATGGCCACTCCATCACCCACCTCCCACGGCCACTCCGTCCTTCATCTCCCTTGGTCACTCCGTCACCCAATTCCCATGGCCACTCCATCACTCACCTCCCACGACCACTCTGTCACCCACCTCCCGCGGCCACTCCGTCAGTCATCTCTCACGGCCACTCCGTCACACACCTCCCTCGGCCACTCTGTCCTTCATCTCCCACGGACACTCCGTCACTCACCTCCCACGGCCACACCGTCACCCACCTCCCACGGCCACTCCGTCCTTCATCTCCCTTGGTCACTCTGTCACCCATCTCCCACGGCCGCTCCGTCCTTCATCTCCCACGGCCACTCCACCACCCATCTCCCACGGCCACTCCGTCACCCACCTCCCACGGCCACTCCATCACCCACCTCGCACGGCACTCCGTCACTCACCTCCGTCGGCCACTCTGTCCTTCATCTCCCACGGCCGCTCCGTCATTCATCTCCCACGGCCACTCCACCACCCATCTCCCACGGCCACTCCGTCACCCACATCCCACGGCCATTCCGTCAGTCATCTCTCACGGCAACTCCGTCACTCACCCACCTCGAACGGCCACTCCGTCCTTCATCTCCCACGGCCACTCCGTCACTCACCTCCCACGGCCATTCCGTCAGTCATCTCTCACGGCCACTCCGTCACTCACCCACCTCGAACGGCCACTCCGTCCTTCATCTCCCACGGCCACTCCATCACCCACCTCCCACGGCCACTCTGTCACGCACCTCCCAGGGCCTCTCGGTCAGCCACCTCCCACGGCCACTCCGTCCTTCATCTCCCTTGGTCACTACGTCACCCACTTCCCACGGCCACTCCGTCACTCACCTCCCGTGACCACTCCGTCACCAACCTCCCACGGCCACTCCGTCACCCACCTCCCACGGCCACTCCGTCTTTCATCTCGCACGGCCACTCCATCCTTCATCTCCCACGGTCACTCTGTCACCCACCTCCCATGGCCACTCCGTCACCCACCTCCTACGGCCACTCCGTCACCCACCTCCCACGGCCACTCCGTCTTTCATCTCCCATGGCCACTCCGTCACCCACCACCCACGGCCACTCTTTCACTCACCTCCCACGGCTACTCCGTCACCCACCTCCCACGGCCACTCCGTCACCCACCTCCCACGGCCGCTCCGTCCTTCATCTCCCACGGCCACTCTGTCACTCACCTCCCACGGCCACTCCGTCACCCACCTCCCACGGCCACTCCGTCACCCACCTCCCACGGCCACTCCATCACCCACCTCCCACGGCCACTCCATCACCCACCTCCCACGGCCACTCTGTCACTCACCTCCCACGGCCACTCCGTCACCCACCTCCCACGGCCACTCTGTCACCCACCTCCCACGGCCACTCTGTCACCCACATCGCACGGCCACTCCGTCGTTCATCTCCCATGGCCACTCCATCACCCACCACCCACGGCCACTCTTTCACTCACCTCCCACGGCTACTCCGTCACCCACCTCCCACGGCCACTCCGTCACCCACCTCCCACGGCCGCTCCGTCCTTCATCTCCCACGGCCACTCTGTCACTCACCTCCCACGGCCACTCCGTCACCCACCTCCCACGGCCACTCTGTCACCCACCTCCCACGGCCACTCCATCACCCACCTCCCACGGCCACTCCATCACCCACCTCCCACGGCCACTCCATCACCCACCTCCCACGGCCACTCTGTCACTCACCTCCCACGGCCACTCCGTCACCCACCTCCCACGGCCACTCTGTCACCCACCTCCCACGGCCACTCCGTCACCCACATCGCACGGACACTCCGTCGTTCATCTCCCATGGCCACTCCATCACCCACCTCCGACGGCCACTCTTTCACTCACCTCCCACGGCTACTCAGTCACCCACCTCCCACGGCCGCTCCGTCCTTCATCTCCCACGGCCACTCTGTCACTCACCTCCCACGGCCGCTCCGTCACCCACCTCCCACGGCCACTCTGTCACCCACCTCCCACGGCCACTCCGTCACCCACCTCGCACGGCCACTCGGTCCTTCATCTCCCACGGCCACTCCATCAACCACCTTCCACGGCCACTCCATCACTGACCTCCCACAGCCACTCCGTCACCCACCTCCCACGGCCACTCTTTCACTCACCTCCCACGGCTACTCGCTCACCCACCTCCCACGGCCACTCCGTCACCCTCCTCCCACGGCCGCTCCGTCCTTCATCTCCCACGCCCACTCTGTCACCCACCTCCCACGGCCACTCCGTCACCCACCTACCACGGCCGCTCCGTCTTTCATCTCCCACGGCCACTCCGTCACCCACCTCCCACGGCCACTCCGTCACCCACCTCCCTCGGCCACTCTGTCCTTCATCTCCCACGGACACTCCGTCACTCACCTCCCACGGCCACACCGTCACCCACCTCCCACGGCCACTCCGTCCTTCATCTCCCTTGGTCACTCTGTCACCCATCTCCCACGGCCGCTCCGTCCTTCATCTCCCACGGCCACTCCACCACCCATCTCCCACGGCCACTCCGTCACCCACCTCCCACGGCCACTCCATCACCCACCTCGCACGGCACTCCGTCACTCACCTCCGTCGGCCACTCTGTCCTTCATCTCCCACGGCCGCTCCGTCATTCATCTCCCACGGCCACTCCACCACCCATCTCCCACGGCCACTCCGTCACCCACATCCCACGGCCATTCCGTCAGTCATCTCTCACGGCAACTCCGTCACTCACCCACCTCGAACGGCCACTCCGTCCTTCATCTCCCACGGCCACTCCGTCACTCACCTCCCACGGCCATTCCGTCAGTCATCTCTCACGGCCACTCCGTCACTCACCCACCTCGAACGGCCACTCCGTCCTTCATCTCCCACGGCCACTCCATCACCCACCTCCCACGGCCACTCTGTCACGCACCTCCCAGGGCCTCTCGGTCAGCCACCTCCCACGGCCACTCCGTCCTTCATCTCCCTTGGTCACTACGTCACCCACTTCCCACGGCCACTCCGTCACTCACCTCCCGTGACCACTCCGTCACCAACCTCCCACGGCCACTCCGTCACCCACCTCCCACGGCCACTCCGTCTTTCATCTCGCACGGCCACTCCATCCTTCATCTCCCACGGTCACTCTGTCACCCACCTCCCATGGCCACTCCGTCACCCACCTCCTACGGCCACTCCGTCACCCACCTCCCACGGCCACTCCGTCTTTCATCTCCCATGGCCACTCCGTCACCCACCACCCACGGCCACTCTTTCACTCACCTCCCACGGCTACTCCGTCACCCACCTCCCACGGCCACTCCGTCACCCACCTCCCACGGCCGCTCCGTCCTTCATCTCCCACGGCCACTCTGTCACTCACCTCCCACGGCCACTCCGTCACCCACCTCCCACGGCCACTCCGTCACCCACCTCCCACGGCCACTCCATCACCCACCTCCCACGGCCACTCCATCACCCACCTCCCACGGCCACTCCATCACCCACCTCCCACGGCCACTCTGTCACTCACCTCCCACGGCCACTCCGTCACCCACCTCCCACGGCCACTCTGTCACCCACCTCCCACGGCCACTCCGTCACCCACATCGCACGGCCACTCCGTCGTTCATCTCCCATGGCCACTCCATCACCCACCACCCACGGCCACTCTTTCACTCACCTCCCACGGCTACTCCGTCACCCACCTCCCACGGCCACTCCGTCACACACCTCCCACGGCCGCTCCGTCCTTCATCTCCCACGGCCACTCTGTCACTCACCTCCCACGGCCACTCCGTCACCCACCTCCCACGGCCACTCTGTCACCCACCTCCCACGGCCACTCCATCACCCACCTCCCACGGCCACTCCATCACCCACCTCCCACGGCCACTCTGTCACTCACCTCCCACGGCCACTCCGTCACCCACCTCCCACGGCCACTCTGTCACCCACCTCCCACGGCCACTCCGTCACCCACATCGCACGGACACTCCGTCGTTCATCTCCCATGGCCACTCCATCACCCACCTCCGACGGCCACTCTTTCACTCACCTCCCACGGCTACTCAGTCACCCACCTCCCACGGCCGCTCCGTCCTTCATCTCCCACGGCCACTCTGTCACTCACCTCCCACGGCCGCTCCGTCACCCACCTCCCACGGCCACTCTGTCACCCACCTCCCACGGCCACTCCGTCACCCACCTCGCACGGCCACTCGGTCCTTCATCTCCCACGGCCACTCCATCAACCACCTTCCACGGCCACTCCATCACTGACCTCCCACAGCCACTCCGTCACCCACCTCCCACGGCCACTCTTTCACTCACCTCCCACGGCTACTCGCTCACCCACCTCCCACGGCCACTCCGTCACCCTCCTCCCACGGCCGCTCCGTCCTTCATCTCCCACGCCCACTCTGTCACCCACCTCCCACGGCCACTCCGTCACCCACCTCCCACGGCCGCTCCGTCTTTCATCTCCCACGGCCACTCCGTCACCCACCTCCCACGGCCACTCCGTCACTCACCTCCCACGGCCACTCCGTTACTGAACTCCCACGGCCACACCGTCACCCACCTCGCACGGCCACTCCGTCCTTCATCTCCCATGGCCACTCCATCACCCACCTCCCACGGCCACTCTTTCACTCACCTCCCACGGCTACTCCGTCACCCACCTCCCACGTCCACTCCGTCCTTCATCTCCCACGGCCAATCTATCACCCACCTCCCACGGCCACTCCGTCAGTCATCTCTCACGGCCACTCCGTCAGTCATCTCTCACGGCCACTCCACCACCCATCTCCTACGGCCACTCCGTCTTTAAACTCCCACGGCCACTCCGTCCTTCATCTCCATTGGTCACTCTGTCACTCACCTCCCATGGCCACTCCATCACCCACCACCCAGGGCCACTCCGTCCTTCATCTCCCTTGGTCACTCCGTCACCCAATTCCCATGGCCACTCCATCACTCACCTCCCACGACCACTCTGTCACCCACCTCCCGCGGCCACTCCGTCAGTCATCTCTCACGGCCACTCCGTCACACACCTCCCTCGGCCACTCTGTCCTTCATCTCCCACGGACACTCCGTCACTCACCTCCCACGGCCACACCGTCACCCACCTCCCACGGCCACTCCGTCCTTCATCTCCATTGGTCACTCTGTCACTCACCTCCCATGGCCACTCCATCACCCACCTCCCACGGCCACTCCGTCCTTCATCTCCCTTGGTCACTCCGTCACCCAATTCCCATGGCCACTCCATCACTCACCTCCCACGACCACTCTGTCACCCACCTCCCGCGGCCACTCCGTCAGTCATCTCTCACGGCCACTCCGTCACACACCTCCCTCGGCCACTCTGTCCTTCATCTCCCACGGACACTCCGTCACTCACCTCCCACGGCCACACCGTCACCCACCTCCCACGGCCACTCCGTCCTTCATCTCCCTTGGTCACTCTGTCACCCATCTCCCACGGCCGCTCCGTCCTTCATCTCCCACGGCCACCCCACCACCCATCTCCCACGGCCACTCCGTCACCCACCTCCCACGGCCACTCCGTCACCCACCTCGCACGGCCACTCCGTCACTCACCTCCGTCGGCCACTCTGTCCTTCATCTCCCACGGCCGCTCCGTCATTCATCTCCCACGGCCACTCCACCACCCATCTCCCACGGCCACTCCGTCACCCACCTCCCACGGCCACTCCGTCACCCACCTCGCACGGCCACTCCGTCACTCACCTCCGTCGGCCACTCTGTCCTTCATCTCCCACGGCCACTCCGTCACTCACCTCCCACGGCCATTCCGTCAGTCATCTCTCACGGCCACTCCGTCACTCACCCACCTCGAACGGCCACTCCGTCCTTCATCTCCCACGGCCACTCCATCACCCACCTCCCACGGCCACTCTGTCACGCACCTCCCAGGGCCTCTCGGTCAGCCACCTCCCACGGCCACTCCGTCCTTCATCTCCCTTGGTCACTACGTCACCCACTTCCCACGGCCACTCCGTCACTCACCTCCCGTGACCACTCCGTCACCAACCTCCCACGGCCACTCCGTCACCCACCTCCCACGGCCACTCCGTCTTTCATCTCGCACGGCCACTCCATCCTTCATCTCCCACGGTCACTCTGTCACCCACCTCCCATGGCCACTCCGTCACCCACCTCCTACGGCCACTCCGTCACCCACCTCCCACGGCCACTCCGTCTTTCATCTCCCATGGCCACTCCGTCACCCACCACCCACGGCCACTCCGTCACTCACCTCCCACGGCCACTCCGTCACTCAACTCCCACGGCCACTCCGTCACCCACCTCGCACGGCCACTCCGTCGTTCATTTCCCATGGCCACTCCATCACCCACCTCCCACGGCCACTCTTTCACTCACCTCCCACGGCTACTCCGTCACCCACCTCCCACGGCCACTCCGTCACCCACCTCCCACGGCCACTCCGTCCTTCATCTCCCACGGCCACTCTGTCACTCACCTCCCACGGCCACTCCGTCACCCACCTCCCACGGCCACTCTGTCACCCACCTCCCACGGCCACTCCGTCACCCACATCGCACGGCCACTCCGTCGTTCATCTCCCACGGCCACTCCATCACCCACCTTCCACGGCCACTCCGTCACCCACCTCCCACGGCCACTCTGTCACCCACCTCCCACGGCCACTCCGTCACCCACCTCGCACGGCCACTCGGTCCTTCATCTCCCACGGCCACTCCATCAACCACCTTCCACGGCCACTCCATCACTGACCTCCCACAGCCACTCCGTCACGCACCTCACACGGCCTCTCGGTCAGCCACCTCCCACGGCCACTCCGTCAGTCACCTCCCACGACCAATCCGTCACCAACCTCCCACGGCCGCTCCGTCACCCACCTCGCACGGCCACTCTGTCACTCATCTCCATGGCCACTCCGTCCTTCATCTCCCACGGCCACTCTGTCACTCACCTCCCACGGCCACTCCGTCACCCACCTCCCACGGCCAGTCCGACCTTCATCTCCCTTGGTCACTCCGTCACCCACCTCCCACAGCCACTCCGTCACAACACCTCCAACGGCCACTCCGCCACCCATCTCCCACTGCCACTCCGCCACTCATGTCCCACGGCCACTCCATCACCCATCTCCCACGGCCACTCCGTCACAACACCTCCAACGGCCACTCCATCAACCATGTCCCACGGCCACTCCGTCACAACACCTCCCAGGGCCACTCCATCACCCATCTCCCACAGCCACTCCATCACCCACCTCCCACAGCCACTCCGTCACAACACCTCCAACGGCCACTCCATCACCCATCTCCCACAGCCACTCCATCACCCACCTTCCACGGCCACTCCATCACCCACCTCCCACGGCCACTCCGTCACGCACCTCCCACGGCCTCTCGGTCAGTCACCTCCCACGGCCACTCCGTCACTCACCTCACACGGCCACTCCGTCACCCAACTCACACGGCCACTCCGTCCTTCATCTCCCTTGGTCACTACGTCACCCACTTCCCACGGCCACTCCGTCACTCACCTCCCGTGACCACTCCGTCACCAACCTCCCACGGCCACTCCGTCACCCACCTCCCACGGCCACTCCGTCTTTCATCTCGCACGGCCACTCCATCCTTCATCTCCCACGGTCACTCTGTCACCCACCTCCCATGGCCACTCCGTCACCCACCTCCTACGGCCACTCCGTCACCCACCTCCCACGGCCACTCCGTCTTTCATCTCCCATGGCCACTCCGTCACCCACCACCCACGGCCACTCTTTCACTCACCTCCCACGGCTACTCCGTCACCCACCTCCCACGGCCACTCCGTCACCCACCTCCCACGGCCGCTCCGTCCTTCATCTCCCACGGCCACTCTGTCACTCACCTCCCACGGCCACTCCGTCACCCACCTCCCACGGCCACTCCGTCACCCACCTCCCACGGCCACTCCATCACCCACCTCCCACGGCCACTCCGTCACCCACCTCCCACGGCCACTCTGTCACTCACCTCCCACGGCCACTCCGTCACCCACCTCCCACGGCCACTCTGTCACCCACCTCCCACGGCCACTCTGTCACCCACATCGCACGGCCACTCCGTCGTTCATCTCCCATGGCCACTCCATCACCCACCACCCACGGCCACTCTTTCACTCACCTCCCACGGCTACTCCGTCACCCACCTCCCACGGCCACTCCGTCACCCACCTCCCACGGCCGCTCCGTCCTTCATCTCCCACGGCCACTCTGTCACTCACCTCCCACGGCCACTCCGTCACCCACCTCCCACGGCCACTCTGTCACCCACCTCCCACGGCCACTCCATCACCCACCTCCCACGGCCACTCCATCACCCACCTCCCACGGCCACTCCATCACCCACCTCCCACGGCCACTCTGTCACTCACCTCCCACGGCCACTCCGTCACCCACCTCCCACGGCCACTCTGTCACCCACCTCCCACGGCCACTCCGTCACCCACATCGCACGGACACTCCGTCGTTCATCTCCCATGGCCACTCCATCACCCACCTCCGACGGCCACTCTTTCACTCACCTCCCACGGCTACTCAGTCACCCACCTCCCACGGCCGCTCCGTCCTTCATCTCCCACGGCCACTCTGTCACTCACCTCCCACGGCCGCTCCGTCACCCACCTCCCACGGCCACTCTGTCACCCACCTCCCACGGCCACTCCGTCACCCACCTCGCACGGCCACTCCGTCACCCACCTCCCACGGCCACTCCATCACTGACCTCCCACAGCCACTCCGTCACCCACCTCCCACGGCCACTCTTTCACTCACCTCCCACGGCTACTCGCTCACCCACCTCCCACGGCCACTCCGTCACCCTCCTCCCACGGCCGCTCCGTCCTTCATCTCCCACGCCCACTCTGTCACCCACCTCCCACGGCCACTCCGTCACCCACCTACCACGGCCGCTCCGTCTTTCATCTCCCACGGCCACTCCGTCACCCACCTCCCACGGCCACTCCGTCACCCACCTCCCTCGGCCACTCTGTCCTTCATCTCCCACGGACACTCCGTCACTCACCTCCCACGGCCACACCGTCACCCACCTCCCACGGCCACTCCGTCCTTCATCTCCCTTGGTCACTCTGTCACCCATCTCCCACGGCCGCTCCGTCCTTCATCTCCCACGGCCACTCCACCACCCATCTCCCACGGCCACTCCGTCACCCACCTCCCACGGCCACTCCATCACCCACCTCGCACGGCACTCCGTCACTCACCTCCGTCGGCCACTCTGTCCTTCATCTCCCACGGCCGCTCCGTCATTCATCTCCCACGGCCACTCCACCACCCATCTCCCACGGCCACTCCGTCACCCACATCCCACGGCCATTCCGTCAGTCATCTCTCACGGCAACTCCGTCACTCACCCACCTCGAACGGCCACTCCGTCCTTCATCTCCCACGGCCACTCCGTCACTCACCTCCCACGGCCATTCCGTCAGTCATCTCTCACGGCCACTCCGTCACTCACCCACCTCGAACGGCCACTCCGTCCTTCATCTCCCACGGCCACTCCATCACCCACCTCCCACGGCCACTCTGTCACGCACCTCCCAGGGCCTCTCGGTCAGCCACCTCCCACGGCCACTCCGTCCTTCATCTCCCTTGGTCACTACGTCACCCACTTCCCACGGCCACTCCGTCACTCAGCTCCCGTGACCACTCCGTCACCAACCTCCCACGGCCACTCCGTCACCCACCTCCCACGGCCACTCCGTCTTTCATCTCGCACGGCCACTCCATCCTTCATCTCCCACGGTCACTCTGTCACCCACCTCCCATGGCCACTCCGTCACCCACCTCCTACGGCCACTCCGTCACCCACCTCCCACGGCCACTCCGTCTTTCATCTCCCATGGCCACTCCGTCACCCACCACCCACGGCCACTCTTTCACTCACCTCCCACGGCTACTCCGTCACCCACCTCCCACGGCCACTCCGTCACCCACCTCCCACGGCCGCTCCGTCCTTCATCTCCCACGGCCACTCTGTCACTCACCTCCCACGGCCACTCCGTCACCCACCTCCCACGGCCACTCCGTCACCCACCTCCCACGGCCACTCCATCACCCACCTCCCACGGCCACTCCATCACCCACCTCCCACGGCCACTCCATCACCCACCTCCCACGGCCACTCTGTCACTCACCTCCCACGGCCACTCCGTCACCCACCTCCCACGGCCACTCTGTCACCCACCTCCCACGGCCACTCCGTCACCCACATCGCACGGCCACTCCGTCGTTCATCTCCCATGGCCACTCCATCACCCACCACCCACGGCCACTCTTTCACTCACCTCCCACGGCTACTCCGTCACCCACCTCCCACGGCCACTCCGTCACACACCTCCCACGGCCGCTCCGTCCTTCATCTCCCACGGCCACTCTGTCACTCACCTCCCACGGCCACTCCGTCACCCACCTCCCACGGCCACTCTGTCACCCACCTCCCACGGCCACTCCATCACCCACCTCCCACGGCCACTCCATCACCCACCTCCCACGGCCACTCTGTCACTCACCTCCCACGGCCACTCCGTCACCCACCTCCCACGGCCACTCTGTCACCCACCTCCCACGGCCACTCCGTCACCCACATCGCACGGACACTCCGTCGTTCATCTCCCATGGCCACTCCATCACCCACCTCCGACGGCCACTCTTTCACTCACCTCCCACGGCTACTCAGTCACCCACCTCCCACGGCCGCTCCGTCCTTCATCTCCCACGGCCACTCTGTCACTCACCTCCCACGGCCGCTCCGTCACCCACCTCCCACGGCCACTCTGTCACCCACCTCCCACGGCCACTCCGTCACCCACCTCGCACGGCCACTCGGTCCTTCATCTCCCACGGCCACTCCATCAACCACCTTCCACGGCCACTCCATCACTGACCTCCCACAGCCACTCCGTCACCCACCTCCCACGGCCACTCTTTCACTCACCTCCCACGGCTACTCGCTCACCCACCTCCCACGGCCACTCCGTCACCCTCCTCCCACGGCCGCTCCGTCCTTCATCTCCCACGCCCACTCTGTCACCCACCTCCCACGGCCACTCCGTCACCCACCTCCCACGGCCGCTCCGTCTTTCATCTCCCACGGCCACTCCGTCACCCACCTCCCACGGCCACTCCGTCACTCACCTCCCACGGCCACTCCGTTACTGAACTCCCACGGCCACACCGTCACCCACCTCGCACGGCCACTCCGTCCTTCATCTCCCATGGCCACTCCATCACCCACCTCCCACGGCCACTCTTTCACTCACCTCCCACGGCTACTCCGTCACCCACCTCCCACGTCCACTCCGTCCTTCATCTCCCACGGCCAATCTATCACCCACCTCCCACGGCCACTCCGTCAGTCATCTCTCACGGCCACTCCGTCAGTCATCTCTCACGGCCACTCCACCACCCATCTCCTACGGCCACTCCGTCTTTAAACTCCCACGGCCACTCCGTCCTTCATCTCCATTGGTCACTCTGTCACTCACCTCCCATGGCCACTCCATCACCCACCACCCAGGGCCACTCCGTCCTTCATCTCCCTTGGTCACTCCGTCACCCAATTCCCATGGCCACTCCATCACTCACCTCCCACGACCACTCTGTCACCCACCTCCCGCGGCCACTCCGTCAGTCATCTCTCACGGCCACTCCGTCACACACCTCCCTCGGCCACTCTGTCCTTCATCTCCCACGGACACTCCGTCACTCACCTCCCACGGCCACACCGTCACCCACCTCCCACGGCCACTCCGTCCTTCATCTCCATTGGTCACTCTGTCACTCACCTCCCATGGCCACTCCATCACCCACCTCCCACGGCCACTCCGTCCTTCATCTCCCTTGGTCACTCCGTCACCCAATTCCCATGGCCACTCCATCACTCACCTCCCACGACCACTCTGTCACCCACCTCCCGCGGCCACTCCGTCAGTCATCTCTCACGGCCACTCCGTCACACACCTCCCTCGGCCACTCTGTCCTTCATCTCCCACGGACACTCCGTCACTCACCTCCCACGGCCACACCGTCACCCACCTCCCACGGCCACTCCGTCCTTCATCTCCCTTGGTCACTCTGTCACCCATCTCCCACGGCCGCTCCGTCCTTCATCTCCCACGGCCACCCCACCACCCATCTCCCACGGCCACTCCGTCACCCACCTCCCACGGCCACTCCGTCACCCACCTCGCACGGCCACTCCGTCACTCACCTCCGTCGGCCACTCTGTCCTTCATCTCCCACGGCCGCTCCGTCATTCATCTCCCACGGCCACTCCACCACCCATCTCCCACGGCCACTCCGTCACCCACCTCCCACGGCCACTCCGTCACCCACCTCGCACGGCCACTCCGTCACTCACCTCCGTCGGCCACTCTGTCCTTCATCTCCCACGGCCACTCCGTCACTCACCTCCCACGGCCATTCCGTCAGTCATCTCTCACGGCCACTCCGTCACTCACCCACCTCGAACGGCCACTCCGTCCTTCATCTCCCACGGCCACTCCATCACCCACCTCCCACGGCCACTCTGTCACGCACCTCCCAGGGCCTCTCGGTCAGCCACCTCCCACGGCCACTCCGTCCTTCATCTCCCTTGGTCACTACGTCACCCACTTCCCACGGCCACTCCGTCACTCACCTCCCGTGACCACTCCGTCACCAACCTCCCACGGCCACTCCGTCACCCACCTCCCACGGCCACTCCGTCTTTCATCTCGCACGGCCACTCCATCCTTCATCTCCCACGGTCACTCTGTCACCCACCTCCCATGGCCACTCCGTCACCCACCTCCTACGGCCACTCCGTCACCCACCTCCCACGGCCACTCCGTCTTTCATCTCCCATGGCCACTCCGTCACCCACCACCCACGGCCACTCCGTCACTCACCTCCCACGGCCACTCCGTCACTCAACTCCCACGGCCACTCCGTCACCCACCTCGCACGGCCACTCCGTCGTTCATTTCCCATGGCCACTCCATCACCCACCTCCCACGGCCACTCTTTCACTCACCTCCCACGGCTACTCCGTCACCCACCTCCCACGGCCACTCCGTCACCCACCTCCCACGGCCACTCCGTCCTTCATCTCCCACGGCCACTCTGTCACTCACCTCCCACGGCCACTCCGTCACCCACCTCCCACGGCCACTCTGTCACCCACCTCCCACGGCCACTCCGTCACCCACATCGCACGGCCACTCCGTCGTTCATCTCCCACGGCCACTCCATCACCCACCTTCCACGGCCACTCCGTCACCCACCTCCCACGGCCACTCTGTCACCCACCTCCCACGGCCACTCCGTCACCCACCTCGCACGGCCACTCGGTCCTTCATCTCCCACGGCCACTCCATCAACCACCTTCCACGGCCACTCCATCACTGACCTCCCACAGCCACTCCGTCACGCACCTCACACGGCCTCTCGGTCAGCCACCTCCCACGGCCACTCCGTCAGTCACCTCCCACGACCAATCCGTCACCAACCTCCCACGGCCGCTCCGTCACCCACCTCGCACGGCCACTCTGTCACTCATCTCCATGGCCACTCCGTCCTTCATCTCCCACGGCCACTCTGTCACTCACCTCCCACGGCCACTCCGTCACCCACCTCCCACGGCCAGTCCGACCTTCATCTCCCTTGGTCACTCCGTCACCCACCTCCCACAGCCACTCCGTCACAACACCTCCAACGGCCACTCCGCCACCCATCTCCCACTGCCACTCCGCCACTCATGTCCCACGGCCACTCCATCACCCATCTCCCACGGCCACTCCGTCACAACACCTCCAACGGCCACTCCATCAACCATGTCCCACGGCCACTCCGTCACAACACCTCCCAGGGCCACTCCATCACCCATCTCCCACAGCCACTCCATCACCCACCTCCCACAGCCACTCCGTCACAACACCTCCAACGGCCACTCCATCACCCATCTCCCACAGCCACTCCATCACCCACCTTCCACGGCCACTCCATCACCCACCTCCCACGGCCACTCCGTCACGCACCTCCCACGGCCTCTCGGTCAGTCACCTCCCACGGCCACTCCGTCACTCACCTCACACGGCCACTCCGTCACCCAACTCACACGGCCACTCCGTCCTTCATCTCCCTTGGTCACTACGTCACCCACTTCCCACGGCCACTCCGTCACTCACCTCCCACGACCACTCCGTCACCAACCTCCCACAGCCACTCCGTCCTTCATCTCCCACGGTCACTCTGTCACCCACCTCCCACGGCCACTCCATCACCCAACTCCTACGGCAACTCCGTCACCCACCACCCACGGCCACTCCGTCTTTCATCTCCCACGGCCACTCCGTCACCCACCTCCCACGGCCACTCCGTCACTCACCTCCCACGGCCACTCCGTCACTCAACTCACACGGCCACTCCGTCACCCACCTCGCACGGCCACTCCGTCCTTCATCTCCCATGGCCACTCCATCACCCACCTCCCACGGGCACTCTTTCACTCACCTCCCACGGCCACTCCATCACCCACCTCCCACGGACACTCTGTCACTCACCTCCCACAGCCACTCCGTCACCCACCTCCCACGGCCACTCCGTCCTTCATCTCCCTTGGTCACTCCGTCACCCACTTCCCACGGCCACTGCGTCACTCACCTTCCACGACCACTCCGTCCTTCATCACCCACGGCCGCTCCGTCCTTCATCTCCCACGGCCAATCCGTCACTCATCTCCCACTGCCACTCCGCCACTCATGTCCCACGGCCACTCCATCACCCATCTCCCACGGCCACTCCGTCACAACACCTCCAACGGCCACTCCACCACCCTTCTCCCACTGCCACTCCACCACTCATGTCCCACGGCCACTCCATCACCCATCTCCAACGGCCACTCCATCACCCATCTCCCACAGCCACTCCATCACCCACCTCCCACAGCCACTCCTTCACAACACCTCCAACGGCCACTCCATCACCCATCACCCACGGCCACTCCGTCACAACACCTCCCACGGCCACTCCATCACCCATCTCCCACAGCCACTCCATCACCCACCTCCCACGGCCACTCCGTCACAACAGCTCCCACGGCCACTCCATCACCCATCTCCCACAGCCACTCCGTCACCCATCTCCGACTGCCACTCCGCCACTCAAGTCCCACGGCCACTCCACCACCCATCTCCCACGGCCACTCCGTCACCCATCTCCCACGGCCACTCCGTCACCCACCTCCCACGGCCATTCTGTCACCCACCTCCCACGGCCACTCCTTCACTCATCTCCCACGGCCTCTCCGTCCTTCATCTCCCATGCCCGCTCCGTCACCCACCTCGCATGGCCACTCCATCACTCACCTCCCACGGCCGCTCCGTCTCTCACCTCCCACGGCCACTCCATCACCCACCTCCCACGGCCGCTCCGTCACTCACCTCCCACGGGCGCTCCGTCACCCACCTCCCACGGCCGCTCCGTCCTTCATCTCCCACGGCCGCTCCGTCACTCACCTACCACGGCCGCTCTGCCACCCAGATCCTACGGCCACGCCGTCCTTCATCTCCCACGTCCGCTCCGTCACTCATCTCCCACGGCCACTCCGTCACTCAGCTCCCACGGCCACTCCGTCACCCACCTCCGACGGCCACTCCGTCACTCACCTCCCACGGCCACTCCGTCACTCAGCTCCCACGGCCACTCCGTCACCCACCTCCGACGGCCACTCCGTCACCCAACTCCCACGGCCACTCCGTCACCCACCTCCCACTGCCACTCCATCCTTCATCTCCCTTGGTCACTCCGTCACTCACCTCCCACAGCCACTCCGTCCTTCATCTCCCTTGGTCACTCTGTCAACCACCTCCCACGGCCACTCCGTCACCCACCTCCCACGGCCAGTCCGACCTTCATCTCCCTTGGTCACTCCGTCACCCACCTCCCACGTCCACTCCGTCCTTCATCTCCCACGGCCACTCTATCACCCACCTCCCACGGACACTCCGTCAGTCATTTCTCACGGCCACTCCGTCAGTCATCTCTCACGGCCACTCCACCACCCATCTCCTACGGACACTCCGTCCTTCATCTCCCACGGCCACTCCGTCCTTCATTTCCCACGGCCACTCCGTCACCCACCTCCCACGGCCACTCCGTCTTTAAACTCCCACGGCCACTCCGTCCTTCATCTCCATTGGTCACTCTGTCACTCACCTCCCATGGCCACTCCGTCACCCACCTCCTACGGCCACTCCGTCACCCACCACACACGGCCACTCCGTCACTCACCTCCCACGGCCACTCCGTCACTCATCTCCCACGGCCACTCCGTCACCCACCTCCCACGGCCTCTCCGTCACCCACCTCTCACGGCCGCTCCGTCCTTCATCTCCCACGGCCACTCTGTCACTCACCTCCCACGGCCACTCCGTCACCCACCTCCCACGGCCACTCTGTCACCCACCTCCCACGGCCACTCCGTCACCCACATCGCACGGCCACTCCGTCGTTCATCTCCCATGGCCACTCCATCACCCACTTCCCACGGCCACTCTTTCACTCACCTCCCACGGCTACTCCGTCACCCACCTCCCACGGCCACTCCGTCACCCACCTCCCACGGCCGCTCCGTCCTTCATCTCCCACGGCCACTCTGTCACTCACCTCCCACGGCCGCTCCGTCACCCACCTCCCACGGCCACTCTGTCACCCACCTCCCACGGCCACTCCGTCACCCACCTCGCACGGCCACTCGGTCCTTCATCTCCCACGGCCACTCCATCAACCACCTTCCACGGCCACTCCATCACTGACCTCCCACAGCCACTCCGTCACGCACCTCACACGGCCTCTCGGTCAGCCACCTCCCACGGCCACTCCGTCAGTCACCTCCCACGACCAACCCGTCACCAACCTCCCACGGCCGCTCCGTCACCCACCTCGCACGGCCACTCTGTCACTCATCTCCATGGCCACTCCGTCCTTCATCTCCCACGGCCACTCTGTCACTCACCTCCCACGGCCACTCCGTCACCCACCTCCCACGGCCAGTCCGACCTTCATCTCCCTTGGTCACTCCGTCACTCACTTCCCACGGCCACTCCGTCACTCACCTCCCACGACCACTCCGTCACCCAGCTCCCACGGCCGCTCCGTCCTTCATCTCCCACGGCCAATCCGTCACTCATCTCCCACAGCCACTCTGTCACCCACCTCCCACAGCCACTCCGTCACAACACCTCCAACGGCCACTCCGCCACCCATCTCCCACTGCCACTCCGCCACTCATGTCCCACGGCCACTCCATCACCCATCTCCCACGGCCACTCCGTCACAACACCTCCAACGGCCACTCCATCAACCATCTCCCACGGCCACTCCGTCAGTCATTTCTCACGGCCACTCCGTCAGTCATCTCTCACGGCCACTCCACCACCCATCTCCTACGGACACTCCGTCCTTCATCTCCCACGGCCACTCCGTCCTTCATTTCCCACGGCCACTCCGTCACCCACCTCCCACGGCCACTCCGTCTTTAAACTCCCACGGCCACTCCGTCCTTCATCTCCATTGGTCACTCTGTCACTCACCTCCCATGGCCACTCCGTCACCCACCTCCTACGGCCACTCCGTCACCCACCTCCCACGGCCACTCCGTCTTTCATCTCCCATGGCCACTCCGTCACCCACCACACACGGCCACTCCGTCACTCACCTCCCACGGCCACTCCGTCACTCATCTCCCACGGCCACTCCGTCACCCACCTCCCACGGCCTCTCCGTCACCCACCTCTCACGGCCGCTCCGTCCTTCATCTCCCACGGCCACTCTGTCACTCACCTCCCACGGCCACTCCGTCACCCACCTCCCACGGCCACTCTGTCACCCACCTCCCACGGCCACTCCGTCACCCACATCGCACGGCCACTCCGTCGTTCATCTCCCATGGCCACTCCATCACCCACTTCCCACGGCCACTCTTTCACTCACCTCCCACGGCTACTCCGTCACCCACCTCCCACGGCCACTCCGTCACCCACCTCCCACGGCCGCTCCGTCCTTCATCTCCCACGGCCACTCTGTCACTCACCTCCCACGGCCGCTCCGTCACCCACCTCCCACGGCCACTCTGTCACCCACCTCCCACGGCCACTCCGTCACCCACCTCGCACGGCCACTCGGTCCTTCATCTCCCACGGCCACTCCATCAACCACCTTCCACGGCCACTCCATCACTGACCTCCCACAGCCACTCCGTCACGCACCTCACACGGCCTCTCGGTCAGCCACCTCCCACGGCCACTCCGTCAGTCACCTCCCACGACCAACCCGTCACCAACCTCCCACGGCCGCTCCGTCACCCACCTCGCACGGCCACTCTGTCACTCATCTCCATGGCCACTCCGTCCTTCATCTCCCACGGCCACTCTGTCACTCACCTCCCACGGCCACTCCGTCACCCACCTCCCACGGCCAGTCCGACCTTCATCTCCCTTGGTCACTCCGTCACCCACTTCCCACGGCCACTCCGTCACTCACCTCCCACGACCACTCCGTCACCCAGCTCCCACGGCCGCTCCGTCCTTCATCTCCCACGGCCAATCCGTCACTCATCTCCCACAGCCACTCTGTCACCCACCTCCCACAGCCACTCCGTCACAACACCTCCAACGGCCACTCCGCCACCCATCTCCCACTGCCACTCCGCCACTCATGTCCCACGGCCACTCCATCACCCATCTCCCACGGCCACTCCGTCACAACACCTCCAACGGCCACTCCATCAACCATCTCCCACGGCCACTCCGTCACAACACCTCCCAGGGCCACTCCATCACCCATCTCCCACAGCCACTCCATCACCCACCTCCCACAGCCACTCCGTCACAACACCTCCAACGGCCACTCCATCACCCATCTCCCACAGCCACTCTGTCACCCACCTCCCACGGCCACTCCGTCACCCACCTCCCACGGCCACTCCGTCACTCACCTCCCACGGCCACTCCGTCACTCAACTCCCACGGCCACTCCGTCACCCACCTCCCACGGCCACTCCGTCACCCACCTCCCACGGCCACTCTGTCACCAACCTCCCACGGCCACTCCATCACCCACCTCCCACGGCCACTCCATCACCCACCTCCCACGGCCACTCCGTCACCCACTTCCCACGGCCACTCTGTCACTCACCTCCCACGGCCACTCCATCACCCACCTCCCACGGCCACTCCGTCACCCACCTCCCACGGCCACTCTTTCACTAACCTCCCACGGCCATTCCGTCACCCACCTCCCACGGCCACTCCGTCCTTCATCTCCCTTGGTCACTCCGTCACCCACTCCCCACGGCCACTGCGTCACTCACCTCCCACGACCACTCCGTCCTTCATCTCCCACGGCCGCTCCGTCCTTCATCTCCCACGGCCAATCCGTCACTCATCTCCCACTGCCACTCCGCCACTCATGTCCCACGGCCACTCCATCACCCATCTCCCACGGCCACTCCGTCACAACACCTCCAACGGCCACTCCGCCACCCATCTCCCACTGCCACTCCACCACTCATGTCCCACGGCCACTCCATCACCCATCTCCAACGGCCACTCCATCACCCATCTCCCACAGCCACTCCATCACCCACCTCCCACAGCCACTCCTTCACAACACCTCCAACGGCCACTCCATCACCCATCTCCCACGGCCACTCCGTCACAACACCTCCCACGGCCACTCCATCACCCATCTCCCACAGCCACTCCATCACCCACCTCCCACGGCCACTCCGTCACAACACCTCCCACGGCCACTCCATCACCCATCTCCCACAGCCACTCCGTCACCCATCTCCGACTGCCACTCCGCCACTC
This sequence comes from Hemitrygon akajei, assembly GCF_048418815.1. Lineage (NCBI taxonomy): Eukaryota > Metazoa > Chordata > Chondrichthyes > Myliobatiformes > Dasyatidae > Hemitrygon > Hemitrygon akajei. Next base: position 105,340,669 of record NC_133127.1, read on the forward strand.
AAGTCCCACGGCCACTCCACCACCCATCTCCCACGGCCACTCCGTCACCCATCTCCCACGGCCACTCCGTCACTCACCTCCCACGGCCACTCCGTCACCCACCTCCCACGGCCATTCTGTCACCCACCTCCCACGGCCACTCCTTCACTCATCTCCCACGGCCTCTCCGTCCTTCATCTCCCATGCCCGCTCCGTCACCCACCTCGCATGGCCACTCCATCACTCACCTCCCACGGCCGCTCCGTCACTCACCTCCCACGGCCACAATGTCACCCCCCTCCCACGGCCGCTCCGTCACTCACCTCCCACGGCCACTCCGTCACTCAGCTCCCACGGCCACTCCGTCACCCACCTCCGACGGCCACTCCGTCACCCAACTCCCACGGCCACTCCGTCACCCACCTCCCACTGCCACTCCATCCTTCATCTCCCTTGGTCACTCCGTCACTCACCTCCCACAGCCACTCCGTCCTTCATCTCCCTTGGTCACTCTGTCAACCACCTCCCACGGCCACTCCGTCACCCACCTCCCACGGCCAGTCCGACCTTCATCTCCCTTGGTCACTCCGTCACCCACCTCCCACGTCCACTCCGTCCTTCATCTCCCACGGCCACTCTATCACCCACCTCCCACGGACACTCCGTCAGTCATCTCTCACGGCCACTCCGTCAGTCATCTCTCACGGCCACTCCACCACCCATCTCCTACGGCCACTCCGTCCTTCATCTCCCACGGCCACTCCGTCCTTCATTTCCCACGGCCACTCCGTCACCCACCTCCCACGGCCACTCCGTCTTTAAACTCCCACGGCCACTCCGTCCTTCATCTCCATTGGTCACTCTGTCACTCACCTCCCATGGCCACTCCGTCACCCACCTCCTACGGCCACTCCGTCACCCACCTCCCACGGCCACTCCGTCTTTCATCTCCCATGGCCACTCCGTCACCCACCACACACGGCCACTCCGTCACTCACCTCCCACGGCCACTCCGTCACTCAACTCCCACGGCCACTCCGTCACCCACCTCGCACGGCCACTCCGTCGTTCATCTCCCACGGCCACTCCGTCACCCACCTCCCACGGCCTCTCCGTCACCCACCTCCCACGGCCGCTCCGTCCTTCATCTCCCACGGCCACTCTGTCACTCACCTCCCACGGCCACTCCGTCACCCACCTCCCACGGCCACTCTTCACCCACCTCCCACGGCCACTCCGTCACCCACATCGCACGGCCACTCCGTCGTTCATCTCCCATGGCCACTCCATCACCCACTTCCCACGGCCACTCTTTCACTCACCTCCCACGGCTACTCCGTCACCCACCTCCCACGGCCACTCTGTCACTCACCTCCCACGGCCGCTCCGTCACCCACCTCCCACGGCCACTCTGTCACCCACCTCCCACGGCCACTCCGTCACCCACCTCGCACGGCCACTCGGTCCTTCATCTCCCACGGCCACTCCATCAACCACCTTCCACGGCCACTCCATCACTGACCTCCCACAGCCACTCCGTCACGCACCTCACACGGCCTCTCGGTCAGCCACCTCCCACGGCCACTCCGTCAGTCACCTCCCACGACCAACCCGTCACCAACCTCCCACGGCCGCTCCGTCACCCACCTCGCACGGCCACTGTGTCACTCATCTCCATGGCCACTCCGTCCTTCATCTCCCACGGCCACTCTGTCACTCACCTCCCACGGCCACTCCGTCACCCACCTCCCACGGCCAGTCCGACCTTCATCTCCCTTGGTCACTCCGTCACCCACTTCCCACGGCCACTCCGTCACTCACCTCCCACGACCACTCCGTCACCCAGCTCCCACGGCCGCTCCGTCCTTCATCTGCCACGGCCAATCCGTCACTCATCTCCCACAGCCACTCTGTCACCCACCTCCCACAGCCACTCCGTCACAACACCTCCAACGGCCACTCCGCCACCCATCTCCCACTGCCACTCCGTCACAACACCTCCAACGGCCACTCCATCACCCATCTCCCACGGCCACTCCGTCACAACACCTCCAACGGCCACTCCATCAACCATCACCCACGGCCACTCCGTCACAACACCTCCCAGGGCCACTCCATCACCCATCTCCCACAGCCAATCTATCACCCACCTCCCACAGCCACTCCGTCACAACACCTCCAACGGCCACTCCATCACCCATCTCCCACAGCCACTCCATCACCCACCTTCCACGGCCACTCCATCACCCACCTCCCACGGCCACTCCGTCACGCACCTCCCACGGCCTCTCTGTCAGCCACCTCCCACGGCCACTCCGTCACTCACCTCACACGGCCACTCCGTCACCCAACTCACACGGCCACTCCGTCCTTCATCTCCCTTGGTCACTACGTCACCCACTTCCCACGGCCACTCCGTCACTCACCTCCCACGACCACTCCGTCACCAACCTCCCACGGCCACTCCGTCCTTCATCTCCCACGGTCACTCTGTCACCCACCTCCCACGGACACTCCATCACCCACCTCCTACGGCAACTCCGTCACCCACCTCCCACGGCCTCTCCGTCTTTCATCTCCCACGGCCACTCCGTCACTCACCTCCCACGGCCACTCCGTCAATCACCTCACACGGCCACTCCGTCACCCAACTCACACGGCCACTCCGTCCTTCATCTCCCTTGGTCACTACGTCACCCACTTCCCACGGCCACTCCGTCACTCACCTCCCACGACCACTCCGTCACCAACCTCCCACGGCCACTCCGTCCTTCATCTCCCACGGTCACTCTGTCACCCACCTCCCACGGCCACTCCATCACCCACCTCCTACGGCAACTCCGTCAACCACCTCCCACGGCCTCTCCGTCTTTCACCTCCCACGGCCACTCCGTCACTCACCTCCCACGGCCACTCCGTCACTCACCTCCCACGGCCACTCCGTCACTCAACTCCCACGACCACTCTGTCACTCACCTCCCACGGCCACTCCGTCACCCACCTCCCACGGCCACTCCGTCACCCACCTCCCACGGCCACTCCGTCACCCACCTCCCACGACCACTCTGTCACTCACCTCCCACGGCCACTCCGTCACCCACCTCCCACGGCCACTCCGTCCTTCATCTCCCTTGGTCACTCCGTCACCCACTCCCCATGGCCACTGCGTCACTCACCTCCCACGACCACTCCGTCCTTCATCACCCACGGCCGCTCCGTCCTTCATCTCCCACGGCCAATCCGTCACTCATCTCCCACTGCCACTCCGCCACTCATGTCCCACGGCCACTCCGTCACCCATCTCCCACGGCCACTCCGTCACAACACCTCCAACGGCCACTCCGCCACCCATCTCCCACTGCCACTCCACCACTCATGTCCCACGGCCACTCCATCACCCATCTCCAACGGCCACTCCATCACCCATCTCCCACAGCCACTCCTTCACAACACCTCCAACGGCCACTCCATCACCCATCTCCCACGGCCACTCCGTCACAACACCTCCCACGGCCACTCCATCACCCATCTCCCACAGCCACTCCATCACCCACCTCCCACGGCCACTCCGTCACAACACCTCCCACGGCCACTCCATCACCCATCTCCCACAGCCACTCCGTCACCCATCTCCGACTGCCACTCCGCCACTCAAGTCCCACGGCCACTCCACCACCCATCTCCCACGGCCACTCCGTCACCCATCTCCCACGGCCACTCCGTCACTCACCTCCCACGGCCACTCCGTCACCCACCTCCCACGGCCATTCTGTCACCCACCTCCCACGGCCACTCCTTCACTCATCTCCCACGGCCTCTCCGTCCTTCATCTCCCATGCCCGCTCCGTCACACACCTCGCATGGCCACTCCATCACTCACCTCCCACGGCCGCTCCGTCACTCACCTCCCACGGCCACAATGTCACCCCCCCTCCCACGGCCGCTCCGTCACTCACCTCCCACGGCCACTCCATCACCCACCTCCCACGGCCGCTCCGTCACTCACCTCCCACGGGCGCTCCGTCACCCACCTCCCACGGCCGCTCCGTCCTTCATCTCCCACGGCCGCTCCGTCACTCACCTACCACGGCCGCTCTGCCACCCAGATCCTACGGCCACGCCGTCCTTCATCTCCCACGTCCGCTCCGTCACTCATCTCCCACGGCCACTCCGTCACTCAGCTCCCACGGCCACTCCGTCACCCACCTCCGACGGCCACTCCGTCACTCACCTCCCACGGCCACTCCGTCACTCAGCTCCCACGGCCACTCCGTCACCCACCTCCGACGGCCACTCCGTCACCCAACTCCCACGGCCACTCCGTCACCCACCTCCCACTGCCACTCCATCCTTCATCTCCCTTGGTCACTCCGTCACTCACCTCCCACAGCCACTCCGTCCTTCATCTCCCTTGGTCACTCTGTCAACCACCTCCCACGGCCACTCCGTCACTCACCTCACACGGCCAGTCCGACCTTCATCTCCCTTGGTCACTCCGTCACCCACTTCCCACGGCCACTCCGTCACCCAGCTCCCACGGCCGCTCCGTCCTTCATCTCCCACGGCCAATCCGTCACTCATCTCCCACAGCCACTCTGTCACCCACCTCCCACAGCCACTCCGTCACAACACCTCCAACGGCCACTCCGCCACCCATCTCCCACTGCCACTCCGCCACTCATGTCCCACGGCCACTCCATCACCCATCTCCCACGGCCACTCCGTCACAACACCTCCAACGGCCACTCCATCACCCATCTCCCACGGCCACTCCGTCACAACACCTCCCAGGGCCACTCCATCACCCATCTCCCACAGCCACTCCATCACCCACCTCCCACAGCCACTCCGTCACAACACCTCCAACGGCCACTCCATCACCGATCTCCCACGGCCACTCCGTCCTTCATCTCCCTTGGTCACTACGTCACCCACTTCCCACGGCCACTCCGTCACTCACCTCCCACGACCACTCCGTCACCAACCTCCCACGGCCACTCCGTCACCCACCTCCCACGGCCACTCCATCCTTCATCTCCCACGGTCACTCTGTCACCCACCTCCCACGGCCACTCCGTCACCCACCTCCCACGGCCGCTCCGTCTTTCATCTCCCACGGCCACTCCTTCACCCACCTCCCACGGCCACTCCGTCACTCACCTCCCACGGCCACTCCGTTACTGAACTCCCACGGCCACACCGTCACCCACCTCGCACGGCCACTCCGTCCTTCATCTCCCATGGCCACTCCATCACACACCTCCCACGGCCACTCTTTCACTCACCTCCCACGGCTACTCCTTCACCCACCTCCCACGTCCACTCCGTCCTTCATCTCCCACGGCCACTCTATCACCCACTTCCCACGGACACTCCGTCAGTCATCTCTCACGGCCACTCCGTCAGTCATCTCTCACGGCCACTCCACCACCCATCTCCTACGGCCACTCCGTCTTTAAACTCCCACGGCCACTCCGTCCTTAATTTCCCACGGCCACTCCGTCACCCACCTCCCACGTCCACTCCGTCTTTAAACTCCCACGGCCACTCCGTCCTTCATCTCCATTGGTCACTCTGTCACTCACCTCCCATGGCCACTCCATCACCCACCTCCCACGGCCACTCCGTCCTTCATCTCCCTTGGTCACTCCGTCACCCAATTCCCACGGCCACTCCATCACTCACCTCCCACGACCACTCTGTCACCCACCTCCCGCGGCCACTCCGTTAGTCATCTCTCACGGCCACTCCGTCACACACCTCCCTCGGCCACTCTGTCCTTCATCTCCCACGGACACTCCGTCACTCACCTCCCACGTCCACACCGTCACCCACCTCCCACGGCCACTCCGTCCTTCATCTCCCTTGGTCACTCTGTCACCCATCTCCCACGACCGCTCCGTCCTTCATCTCCCACGGCCACTCCACCACCCATCTCCCACGGCCACTCCGTCACCCACCTCCCACGGCCACTCCGTCACCCACCTCGCACGGCCACTCCGTCACTCACCTCCGTCGGCCACTCTGTCCTTCATCTCCCACGGCCACGCCATCACTCACCTCCAACGGCCATTCCGTCAGTCATCTCTCACGGCCACTCCGTCACCCACCTCCCACGGCCACTCCGTCCTTCACCTCCCACGGCCACTCCGTCACCCAGCTCCCACGGCCACTCCGTCACTCACCTCTGCCGGCCACTCCGTCACTCATCTCCCACGGCCACTCCATCACCCACCTCCCACGGCTACTCCGTCACGCACCTCCCACGGCCTCTCGTTCAGCCACCTCCCACGGCCACTCCGTCACTCACCTCACACGGCCACTCCGTCACCCACCTCACACGGCCACTCCGTCCTTCATCTCCCTTGGTCACTACGTCACCCACTTCCCACGGCCACTCCGTCACTCACCTCCCACGACCACTCCGTCACCAACCTCCCACGGCCACTCCGTCACCCACCTCCCACTGCCACTCCGCCACTCATGTCCCACGGCCACTCCATCACCCATCTCCCACGGCCACTCCGTCACAACACCTCCAACGGCCACTCCATCACCCATCTCCCACGGCCACTCCGTCACAACACCTCCCAGGGCCACTCCATCACCCATCTCCCACAGCCACTCCATCACCCACCTCCCACAGCCACTCCGTCACAACACCTCCAACGGACACTCCATCACCGATCTCCCACGGCCACTCCATCACCCACCTTCCACGGCCACTCCATCACCCAACTCACACGGCCACTCCGTCCTTCATCTCCCACGGCCACTCCGTCCTTCATCTCCCACGGCCACTCCATCACCCACCTCCCAGGGCCACTCCGTCACCCACCTCCCACGGCTACTCCGTCACCCACCTCCCACGGCCACTCTGTCACCCACCTCCCATGGCCACTGCATCACACTCCTCCCACGGCCACTCCATCAGTCATCTCTCATGGCCACTCCGTCACGCACCTCCCACGGCCTCTCGGTCAGCCACCTCCCACGGCCACTCCGTCACTCACCTCACACGGCCACTCCGTGACCCACCTCACACGGCCACTCCGTCCTTCATCTCTCTTGGTCACTACGTCACCCACTTCACACGGCCACTCTGTCACTCACCTCCCACAACCACTCCGTCACCAACCTCCCACGGCCACTCCGTCACCCACCTCCCACGGCCACTCCGTCCTTCATCTCCCACGGTCACTCTGTCACCCACCTCCTACGACCACTCCGTCACCCACCTCCCACGGCCACACCGTCTTTCATCTCCCACGGCCACTCAATCACGCACCTCCCACGGCCACTTTGTCCTTCATTTCCTTGGTCACTCTGTCACCCACCTGCCACGGCCACTCCGTCACCCACCTCCCACGGCCACTCCGTCACTCACCTCCCACGGCCACTCCGTCACTCAACACCCACGGACACTCCGTCACCCACCTCCCACGGCCACTCCATCACCCACCTCCCACGGCCACTCCGTCACTCACCTCCCACGGCCACTCCGTCACTCAACACCCACGGCCACTCCGTCACCCACCTCGCACGGCCACTCCGTCCTTCATCTCCCACGGCCACTCCATCACCCACCTCCCACGGCCACTCCGTCACACACCTCCCTCGGCCACTCTGTCCTTCATCTCCCACGGCCACTACGTCACTCACCTCCCACGGCCACTCCGTCACTCATTTCCCACGGCCACTCCGTCACCAATCTCCCACGGCCACTCCGTCACCCACCTCCCACGGCCACTGCGTCCTTCATCTCCCTTGGTCACTCTGTCACCCATCTCCCACGGCCACTCCATCACCCACCCTCCATGGCCACTCCATCACCCACCTCCCACGGCCACTCCGTCACGCACCTCCCACGGCCTCTCGGTCAGCCACCTCCCACGGCCACTCCGTCACCCACCTCCCACGGCCACTCCGTCACCCACCTCCCACGGCCGCTCCGTCCTTCATCTCCCACGGCCACTCTGTCACTCAACCTCCCACGGACACTCCGTCACCCACCTCCCACGGCCACTCTGTCACCCACCTCCCACGGCCACTCCGTCACCCACCTCGCACGGCCACTCCATCCTTCATCTCCCACGGCCACTCCATCACCCACCTTCCACGGCCACTCCATCACCCACCTCCCACTGCCACTCCGTCACCCACCTCCCACGGCCACTCCGTCACCCACCTCCCACGGCCGCTCTGTCCTTCATCTCCCACGGCCACTCCGTCACCCACCTCCCACGGAAACTCCATCACCCACCTCCCACGGCCACTCCATCACCCACCTCCCACGGCCACTCTGTCACTCACCTCCCACGGCCACTCCATCACCCACCTCCCACGGCCGCTCTGTCACTCACCTCCCACGGCCACTCCATCACCCACCTCCCACGGCCACTCCGTCTTTCATCTAGCATGGCCACTCCGTCCTTCATCTCCCACGGTCACTCTGTCACCCACCTCCCACGGCCACTCCGTCACTCACCTCCCACGGCCACTCCGTCTTTCATCTCCCACGGCCACTCCATCACCCACCTTCCACGGCCACTCCATCACCCACCTCCCACTGCCACTCCGTCACGCTCCTCCCACGTCCTCTCGGTCAGCCACCTCCCACGGCCACTCCGTCACTCACCTCACACGGCCACTCCGTCACCCAACTCACACGGCCACTCCGTCCTTCATCTCCCTTGGTCACTACGTCACCCACTTCCCACGGCCACTCCGTCACTCACCTCCCACGACCAATCCGTCACCCACCTCCCACGGCCACTCCGTCCTTCATCTCCCACGGTCACTCTGTCACCCACCTCCCACGGCCACTCCGTCTTTCATCTAGCACGGCCACTCCGTCCTTCATCTCCCACGGTCACTCTGTCACCCACCTCCCACGGCCACTCCGTCACTCACCTCCCACGGCCACTCCGTCTTTCATCTCCCACGGCCACTCCGTCTTTCATCTCGCACGGCCACTCCGTCCTTCATCTCCACGGTCACTCTGTCACCCACCTCCTACGGCCACTACGTCACCCACCTCCCACGGCCACTCCGTCTTTCATCTCCCACGGCCACTCCGTCACCCACCTCCCACGGCCACTCCGTCTTTCATCTCCCACGGCCACTCCGTCACCCACCTCCCACGGCCACTCCGTCACTCACCTCCCACGGCCACTCCGTCACTCAACTCCCACGGCCACTCCGTCACCCACCTCGCACGGCCACACCGTCCTTCATCTCCCACGGCCACTCCGTCACCCACCTCCCACGGCCACTCCGTCACCCACCTCCCACGGCCGCTCTGTCCTTCATCTCCCACGGCCACTCCGTCACCCACCTCCCACGGCCACTCCATCACCCACCTCCCACGGCCACTCCATCACCCACCTCCCACGGCCACTCTGTCACTCACCTCCCACGGCCACTCCATCACCCACCTCCCACGGCCGCTCTGTCACTCACCTCCCACGGCCACTCCATCACCCACCTCCCACGGCCACTCCATCACCCACCTCCCACGGCCACTCCGTCACCCACCTCCACGGCCCCTCCGTCCTTCATCTCCCTTGGTCACTCCGTCACCCACTCCCCACGGCCACTGCGTCACTCACCTCCCACGACCACTCCGTCCTTCATCTCCCACGGCCGCTCCGTCCTTCATCTCCCACGGCCAATCCGTCACTCATCTCCCACTGCCACTCCGCCACTCATGTCCCACGGCCACTCCATCACCCATCTCCCACGGCCACTCCGTCACAACACCTCCAACGGCCACTCCGCCACCCATCTCCCACTGCCACTCCACCACTCATGTCCCACGGGCCACTCCATCACCCATCTCCAACGGCCACTCCATCACCCATCTCCCACAGCCACTCCATCACCCACCTCCCACAGCCACTCCTTCACAACACCTCCAACGGCCACTCCATCACCCATCTCCACGGCCACTCCGTCACAACACCTCCCACGGCCACTCCATCACCGATCTCCCACAGCCACTCCATCACCCACCTCCCACGGCCACTCCGTCACAACACCTCCCACGGCCACTCCATCACCCATCTCCCACAGCCACTCCGTCACCCATCTCCGACTGCCACTCCGCCACTCAAGTCCCACGGCCACTCCACCACCCATCTCCCACGGCCACTCCGTCACCCATCTCCCACGGCCACTCCGTCACTCACCTCCCACGGCCACTCCGTCACCCACCTCCCACGGCCATTCTGTCACCCACCTCCCACGGCCACTCCTTCACTCATGTCCCACGGCCACTCCATCACCCATCTCCAACGGCCACTCCATCACCCATCTCCCACAGCCACTCCATCACCCACCTCCCCACAGCCACTCCTTCACAACACCTCCAACGGCCACTCCATCACCCATCTCCCACGGCCACTCCGTCACAACACCTCCCACGGCCACTCCATCACCCATCTCCCACAGCCACTCCATCACCCACCTCCCACGGCCACTCCGTCACAACACCTCCCACGGCCACTCCATCACCCATCTCCCACAGCCACTCCGTCACCCATCTCCGACTGCCACTCCGCCACTCAAGTCCCACGGCCACTCCACCACCCATCTCCCACGGCCACTCCGTCACCCATCTCCCACGGCCACTCCGTCACTCACCTCCCACGGCCACTCCGTCACCCACCTCCCACGGCCATTCTGTCACCCACCTCCCACGGCCACTCCTTCACTCATCTCCCACGGCCTCTCCGTCCTTCATCTCCCATGCCCGCTCCGTCACACACCTCGCATGGCCACTCCATCACTCACCTCCCACGGCCGCTCCGTCACTCACCTCCCACGGCCACAATGTCACCCCCCTCCCACGGCCGCTCCGTCACTCACCTCCCACGGCCACTCCATCACCCACCTCCCACGGCCGCTCCGTCACTCACCTCCCACGGGCGCTCCGTCACCCACCTCCCATGGCCGCTCCGTCCTTCATCTCCCACGGCCGCTCCGTCACTCACCTACCACGGCCGCTCTGCCACCCAGATCCTACGGCCACGCCGTCCTTCATCTCCCACGTCCGCTCCGTCACTCATCTCCCACGGCCACTCCGTCACTCAGCTCCCACGGCCACTCCGTCACCCACCTCCGACGGCCACTCCGTCACTCACCTCCCACGGCCACTCCGTCACTCAGCTCCCACGGCCACTCCGTCACCCACCTCCGACGGCCACTCCGTCACCCAACTCCCACGGCCACTCCGTCACCCACCTCCCACTGCCACTCCATCCTTCATCTCCCTTGGTCACTCCGTCACTCACCTCCCACAGCCACTCCGTCCTTCATCTCCCTTGGTCACTCTGTCAACCACCTCCCACGGCCACTCCGTCACCCACCTCCCACGGCCAGTCCGACCTTCATCTCCCTTGGTCACTCCGTCACCCACTTCCCACGGCCACTCCGTCACCCACCTCCCACGGCCGCTCCGTCCTTCATCTCCCACGGCCACTCTGTCACTCTCCTCCCACGGCCGCTCCGTCACCCACCTCCCACGGCCACTCTGTCACCCACCTCCCACGGCCACTCCGTCACCCACCTCGCACGGCCACTCGGTCCTTCATCTCCCACGGCCACTCCATCAACCACCTTCCACGGCCACTCCATCACTGACCTCCCACAGCCACTCCGTCACGCACCTCACACGGCCTCTCGGTCAGCCACCTCCCACGGCCACTCCGTCAGTCACCTCCCACGACCAACCCATCACCAACCTCCCCCACGGCCGCTCCGTCACCCACCTCGCACGGCCACTCTGTCACTCATCTCCATGGCCACTCCGTCCTTCATCTCCCACGGCCACTCTGTCACTCACCTCCCACGGCCACTCCGTCACCCACCTCCCACGGCCAGTCCGACCTTCATCTCCCTTGGTCACTCCGTCACCCACTTCCCACGGCCACTCCGTCACTCACCTCCCACGACCACTCCGTCACCCAGCTCCCACGTCCGCTCCGTCACTCATCTCCCACGGCCCACTCCGTCACTCAGCTCCCACGGCCACTCCGTCACCCACCTCCGACGGCCACTCCGTCACTCACCTCCCACGGCCACTCCGTCACTCAGCTCCCACGGCCACTCCGTCACCCACCTCCGACGGGCCACTCCGTCACCCAACTCCACGGGCCACTCCGTCACCCACCTCCCACTGCCACTCCATCCTTCATCTCCCTTGGTCACTCCGTCACTCACCTCCCACAGCCACTCCGTCCTTCATCTCCCTTGGTCACTCTGTCAACCACCTCCCACGGCCACTCCGTCACCCACCTCCCACGGCCAGTCCGACCTTCATCTCCCTTGGTCACTCCGTCACCCACTTCCCACGGCCACTCCGTCACCCACCTCCCACGGCCGCTCCGTCCTTCATCTCCCACGGCCACTCTGTCACTCACCTCCCACGGCCGCTCCGTCACCCACCTCCCACGGCCACTCTGTCACCCACCTCCCACGGCCACTCCGTCACCCACCTCGCACGGCCACTCGGTCCTTCATCTCCCACGGCCACTCCATCAACCACCTTCCACGGCCACTCCATCACTGACCTCCCACAGCCACTCCGTCACGCACCTCACACGGCCTCTCGGTCAGCCACCTCCCACGGCCACTCCGTCAGTCACCTCCCACGACCAACCCGTCACCAACCTCCCACGGCCCGCTCCGTCACCCACCTCGCACGGCCACTCTGTCACTCATCTCCATGGCCACTCCGTCCTTCATCTCCACGGCCACTCTGTCACTCACCTCCCACGGCCACTCCGTCACCCACCTCCCACGGCCAGTCCGACCTTCATCTCCCTTGGTCACTCCGTCACCCACTTCCCACGGCCACTCCGTCACTCACCTCCCACGACCACTCCGTCACCCAGCTCCCACGGCCGCTCCGTCCTTCATCTCCCACGGCCAATCCGTCACTCATCTCCCACAGCCACTCTGTCACCCACCTCCCACAGCCACTCCGTCACAACACCTCCAACGGCCACTCCGCCACCCATCTCCCACTGCCACTCCGTCACAACACCTCCAACGGCCACTCCATCACCCATCTCCCACGGCCACTCCGTCACAACACCTCCAACGGCCACTCCATCAACCATCTCCCACGGCCACTCCGTCACAACACCTCCCAGGGCCACTCCATCACCCATCTCCCACAGCCAATCTATCACCCACCTCCCACAGCCACTCCGTCACAACACCTCCAACGGCCACTCCATCACCCATCTCCCACAGCCACTCCATCACCCACCTTCCACGGCCACTCCATCACCCACCTCCCACGGCCACTCCGTCACGCACCTCCCACGGCCTCTCTGTCAGCCACCTCCCACGGCCACTCCGTCACTCACCTCACACGGCCACTCCGTCACCCAACTCACACGGCCACTCCGTCCTTCATCTCCCTTGGTCACTACGTCACCCACTTCCCACGGCCACTCCGTCACTCACCTCCCACGACCACTCCGTCACCAACCTCCCACGGCCACTCCGTCCTTCATCTCCCACGGTCACTCTGTCACCCACCTCCCACGGCCACTCCATCACCCACCTCCTACGGCAACTCCGTCACCCCACCTCCCACGGCCCTCTCCGTCTTTCATCTCCCCACGGCCACTCCGTCACTCACCTCCCACGGCCACTCCGTCACTCACCTCACACGGCCACTCCGTCACCCAACTCACACGGCCACTCCGTCCTTCCATCTCCCTTGGTCACTACGTCACCCACTTCCCACGGCCACTCCGTCACTCACCTCCCACGACCACTCCGTCACCAACCTCCCACGGCCACTCCGTCCTTCATCTCCCACGGTCACTCTGTCACCCACCTCCCACGGCCACTCCATCACCCACCTCCTACGGCAACTCCGTCAACCACCTCCCACGGCCTCTCCGTCTTTCACCTCCCACGGCCACTCCGTCACTCACCTCCCACGGCCACTCTGTCACTCACCTCCCACGACCACTCTGTCACTCACCTCCCACGGCCACTCCGTCACCCACCTCCCACGGCCACTCCGTCACCCACCTCCCACGGCCACTCCGTCACCCACCTCCCACGACCACTCTTTCACTAACCTCCCACGGCCACTCCATCACCCACCTCCACGGCCACTCTGTCACTCACCTCCCACGGCCACTCCGTCACCCACCTCCCACGGCCACTCCGTCCTTCATCTCCCTTGGTCACTCCGTCACCCACTCCCCACGGCCACTGCGTCACTCACTCCCACGACCACTCCGTCCTTCATCACCCACGGCCGCTCCGTCCTTCATCTCCCACGGCCAATCCGTCACTCATCTCCCACTGCCACTCCGCCACTCATGTCCCACGGCCACTCCGTCACCCATCTCCCACCGGCCACTCCGTCACAACACCTCCAACGGCCACTCCGCCACCCATCTCCCACTGCCACTCCACCACTCATGTCCCACGGCCACTCCATCACCCATCTCCAACGGCCACTCCATCACCATCTCCCACAGCCACTCCATCACCCACCTCCCACAGCCACTCCTTCACAACACCTCCAACGGCCACTCCATCACCCATCTCCCACGGCCACTCCGTCACAACACCTCCCACGGCCACTCCATCACCCATCTCCCACAGCCACTCCATCACCCACCTCCCACGGCCACTCCGTCACAACACCTCCCACGGCCACCCCATCACCCATCTCCCACAGCCACTCCGTCACCCATCTCCGACTGCCACTCCGCCACTCAAGTCCCACGGCCACTCCACCACCCATCTCCCACGGCCACTCCGTCACCCATCTCCCACGGCCACTCCGTCACTCACCTCCCACGGCCACTCCGTCACCCACCTCCCACGGCCATTCTGTCACCCACCTCCCACGGCCACTCCTTCACTCATCTCCCACGGCCTCTCCGTCCTTCATCTCCCATGCCCGCTCCGTCACCCACCTCGCATGGCCACTCCATCACTCACCTCCCACGGCCGCTCCGTCACTCACACTCCCACGGCCACAATGTCACCCCCCCTCCCACGGCCGCTCCGTCACTCACCTCCCACGGCCACTCCATCACCCACCTCCCACGGCCGCTCCGTCACTCACCTCCCACGGGCGCTCCGTCACCCACCTCCCATGGCCGCTCCGTCCTTCATCTCCCACGGCCGCTCCGTCACTCACCTACCACGGCCGCTCTGCCACCCAGATCCTACGGCCACGCCGTCCTTCATCTCCCACGTCCGCTCCGTCACTCATCTCCCACGGCCACTCCGTCACTCAGCTCCCACGGCCACTCCGTCACCCACCTCCGACGGCCACTCCGTCACTCACCTCCCACGGCCACTCCGTCACTCAGCTCCCACGGCCACTCCGTCACCCACCTCCGACGGCCACTCCGTCACCCAACTCCCACGGCCACTCCGTCACCCACCTCCCACTGCCACTCCATCCTTCATCTCCCTTGGTCACTCCGTCACTCACCTCCCACAGCCACTCCGTCCTTCATCTCCCTTGGTCACTCTGTCAACCACCTCCCACGGCCACTCCGTCACCCACCTCCCACGGCCAGTCCGACCTTCATCTCCCTTGGTCACTCCGTCACCCACTTCCCACGGCCACTCCGTCACCCAGCTCCCACGGCCGCTCCGTCCTTCATCTCCCACGGCCAATCCGTCACTCATCTCCCAAAGCCACTCTGTCACCCACCTCCCACAGCCACTCCGTCACAACACCTCCAACGGCCACTCCGCCACCCATCTCCCACTGCCACTCCGCCACTCATGTCCCACGGCCACTCCATCACCCATCTCCCACGGCCACTCCGTCACAACACCTCCAACGGCCACTCCATCACCCATCTCCCACGGCCACTCCGTCACAACACCTCCCAGGGCCACTCCATCACCCATCTCCCACAGCCACTCCATCACCCACCTCCCACAGCCACTCCGTCACAACACCTCCAACGGCCACTCCATCACCGATCTCCCACGGCCACTCCGTCCTTCATCTCCCTTGGTCACTACGTCACCCACTTCCCACGGCCACTCCGTCACTCACCTCCCACGACCACTCCGTCACCAACCTCCCACGGCCACTCCGTCACCCACCTCCCACGGCCACTCCATCCTTCATCTCCCACGGTCACTCTGTCACCCACGTCCCACGGCCACTCCGTCACCCACCTCCCACGGCCGCTCCGTCTTTCATCTCCCACGGCCACTCCTTCACCCACCTCCCACGGCCACTCCGTCACTCACCTCCCACGGCCACTCCGTTACTGAACTCCCACGGCCACACCGTCACCCACCTCGCACGGCCACTCCGTCCTTCATCTCCCATGGCCACTCCATCACACACCTCCCACGGCCACTCTTTCACTCACCTCCCACGGCTACTCCTTCACCCACCTCCCACGTCCACTCCGTCCTTCATCTCCCACGGCCACTCTATCACCCACCTCCCACGGACACTCCGTCAGTCATCTCTCACGGCCACTCCGTCAGTCATCTCTCACGGCCACTCCACCACCCATCTCCTACGGCCACTCCGTCTTTAAACTCCCACGGCCACTCCGTCCTTCATTTCCCACGGCCACTCCGTCACCCACCTCCCACGTCCACTCCGTCTTTAAACTCCCACGGCCACTCCGTCCTTCATCTCCATTGGTCACTCTGTCACTCACCTCCCATGGCCACTCCATCACCCACCTCCCACGGCCACTCCGTCCTTCATCTCCCTTGGTCACTCCGTCACCCAATTCCCACGGCCACTCCATCACTCACCTCCCACGACCACTCTGTCACCCACCTCCCGCGGCCACTCCGTTAGTCATCTCTCACGGCCACTCCGTCACACACCTCCCTCGGCCACTCTGTCCTTCATCTCCCACGGACACTCCGTCACTCACCTCCCACGTCCACACCGTCACCCACCTCCCACGGCCACTCCGTCCTTCATCTCCCTTGGTCACTCTGTCACCCATCTCCCACGACCGCTCCGTCCTTCATCTCCCACGGCCACTCCACCACCCATCTCCCACGGCCACTCCGTCACCCACCTCCCACGGCCACTCCGTCACCCACCTCGCACGGCCACTCCGTCACTCACCTCCGTCGGCCACTCTGTCCTTCATCTCCCACGGCCACGCCATCACTCACCTCCAACGGCCATTCCGTCAGTCATCTCTCACGGCCACTCCGTCACCCACCTCCCACGGCCACTCCGTCCTTCACCTCCCACGGCCACTCCGTCACCCAGCTCCCACGGCCACTCCGTCACTCACCTCTGCCGGCCACTCCGTCACTCATCTCCCACGGCCACTCCATCACCCACCTCCCACGGCTACTCCGTCACGCACCTCCCACGGCCTCTCGTTCAGCCACCTCCCACGGCCACTCCGTCACTCACCTCACACGGCCACTCCGTCACCCCACCTCACACGGCCACTCCGTCCTTCATCTCCCTTGGTCACTCCGTCACCCACCTCCCACGGCCACTCCGTCACCCACCTCGCACGGCCACTCCGTCACTCACCTCCGTCGGCCACTCTGTCCTTCATCTCCCACGGCCACGCCATCACTCACCTCCAACGGCCATTCCGTCAGTCATCTCTCACGGCCACTCCGTCACCCACCTCCCACGGCCACTCCGTCCTTCACCTCCCACGGCCACTCCGTCACCCAGCTCCCACGGCCACTCCGTCACTCACCTCTGCCGGCCACTCCGTCACTCATCTCCCACGGCCACTCCATCACCCACCTCCCACGGCTACTCCGTCACGCACCTCCCACGGCCTCTCGTTCAGCCACCTCCCACGGCCACTCCGTCACTCACCTCACACGGCCACTCCGTCACCCACCTCACACGGCCACTCCGTCCTTCATCTCCCTTGGTCACTACGTCACCCACTTCCCACGGCCACTCCGTCACTCACCTCCCACGACCACTCCGTCACCAACCTCCCACGGCCACTCCGTCACCCACCTCCCACTGCCACTCCGCCACTCATGTCCCACGGCCACTCCATCACCCATCTCCCACGGCCACTCCGTCACAACACCTCCAACGGCCACTCCATCACCCATCTCCCACGGCCACTCCGTCACAACACCTCCCAGGGCCACTCCATCACCCATCTCCCACAGCCACTCCATCACCCACCTCCCACAGCCACTCCGTCACAACACCTCCAACGGCCACTCCATCACCGATCTCCCACGGCCACTCCATCACCCACCTTCCACGGCCACTCCATCACCCAACTCACACGGCCACTCCGTCCTTCATCTCCCACGGCCACTCCGTCCTTCATCTCCCACGGCCACTCCATCACCCACCTCCCAGGGCCACTCCGTCACCCACCTCCCACGGCTACTCCGTCACCCACCTCCCACGGCCACTCCGTCACCCACCTCCCATGGCCACTGCATCACACTCCTCCCACGGCCACTCCATCAGTCATCTCTCATGGCCACTCCGTCACGCACCTCCCACGGCCTCTCGGTCAGCCACCTCCCACGGCCACTCCGTCACTCACCTCACACGGCAACTCCGTGACCCACCTCACACGGCCACTCCGTCCTTCATCTCTCTTGGTCACTACGTCACCCACTTCACACGGCCACTCCGTCACTCACCTCCCACAACCACTCCGTCACCAACCTCCCACGGCCACTCCGTCACCCACCTCCCACGGCCACTCCGTCCTTCATCTCCCACGGTCACTCTGTCACCCACCTCCTACGACCACTCCGTCACCCACCTCCCACGGCCACACCGTCTTTCATCTCCCACGGCCACTCAATCACGCACCTCCCACGGCCACTTTGTCCTTCATTTCCTTGGTCACTCTGTCACCCACCTGCCACGGCCACTCCGTCACCCACCTCCCACGGCCACTCCGTCACTCACCTCCCACGGCCACTCCGTCACTCAACACCCACGGACACTCCGTCACCCACCTCCCACGGCCACTCCATCACCCACCTCCCACGGCCACTCCGTCACTCACCTCCCACGGCCACTCCGTCACTCAACACCCACGGCCACTCCGTCACCCACCTCGCACGGCCACTCCGTCCTTCATCTCCCACGGCCACTCCATCACCCACCTCCCACGGCCACTCCGTCACACACCTCCCTCGGCCACTCTGTCCTTCATCTCCCACGGCCACTACGTCACTCACCTCCCACGGCCACTCCGTCACTCATTTCCCACGGCCACTCCGTCACCAATCTCCCACGGCCACTCCGTCACCCACCTCCCACGGCCACTGCGTCCTTCATCTCCCTTGGTCACTCTGTCACCCATCTCCCACGGCCACTCCATCACCCACCCTCCATGGCCACTCCATCACCCACCTCCCACGGCCACTCCGTCACGCACCTCCCACGGCCTCTCGGTCAGCCACCACCCACGGCCACTCCGTCACCCACCTCCCACGGCCACTCCGTCACCCACCTCCCACGGCCGCCTCCGTCCTTCATCTCCCACGGCCACTCTGTCACTCAACCTCCCACGGACACTCCGTCACCCACCTCCCACGGCCACTCTGTCACCCACCTCCCACGGCCACTCCGTCACCCACCTCGCACGGCCACTCCATCCTTCATCTCCCACGGCCACTCCATCACCCACCTTCCACGGCCACTCCATCACCCACCTCCCACTGCCACTCCGTCACGCTCCTCCCACGTCCTCTCGGTCAGCCACCTCCCACGGCCACTCCGTCACTCAGCTCACACGGCCACTCCGTCACCCAACTCACACGGCCACTCCGTCCTTCATCTCCCTTGGTCACTACGTCACCCACTTCCCACGGCCACTCCGTCACTCACCTCCCACGACCAATCCGTCACCCACCTCCCACGGCCACTCCGTCCTTCATCTCCCACGGTCACTCTGTCACCCACCTCCCACGGCCACTCCGTCTTTCATCTAGCACGGCCACTCCGTCCTTCATCTCCCACGGTCACTCTGTCACCCACCTCCCACGGCCACTCCGTCACTCACCTCCCACGGCCACTCCGTCTTTCATCTCCCACGGCCACTCCGTCTTTCATCTCGCACGGCCACTCCGTCCTTCATCTCCCACGGTCACTCTGTCACCACCTCCTACGGCCACTACGTCACCCACCTCCCACGGCCACTCCGTCTTTCATCTCCCACGGCCACTCCGTCACCCACCTCCCACGGCCACTCCGTCACCCACCTCCCACGGCCACTCCGTCTTTCATCTCCCACGGCCACTCCGTCACCCACCTCCCACGGCCACCTCCGTCACTCATCTCCCACGGCCACTCCGTCACTCAACTCCCACGGCCACTCCGTCACCCACCTCGCACGGCCACACCGTCCTTCATCTCCCACGGCCACTCCGTCACCCACCTCCCACGGCCACTCCGTCACCCACCTCCCACGGCCGCTCTGTCCTTCATCTCCCACGGCCAATCTGTCACTCACCTCCCACTGCCACTCTGTCACCCACCTCCCACGGCCACTCCGTCACCCACCTCGCACGGCCACTCCGTCCTTCATCTCCCACGGCCACTCCATCACCCACCTTCCACGGCCACTCCATCACCCACCTCCCACGGCCACTCCGTCACGCACCTCCCATGGCCTCTCGGTCAGCCACCTCCCACGGCCACTCCGTCACTCACCTCACACGGCCACTCCGTCACCCACCTCACACCGGCCACTGCGTCCTTCATCTCCTTGGTCACTACGTCACCCACTTCCCACGGCCACTCCGTCACTCACCTCCCACGGCCACTCCGTCACTCACCTCCCACAGCCACTCGTCACTCAACTCCCACGGCCACTCCGTCACCCACCTCGCACGGCCACTCCGTCCTTCATCTCCCACGGCCACTCCATCACCCACCTCCCTCGGCCACTCTTTCACTCACCTCCCACGGCTACTCCGTCACCCACCTCCCACGGCCACTCCGTCATCCACCTCCCACGTCCACTCCGTCACCGACCTCGCACGGCCACTCCGTCCTTCATCTCCCACGGCCACTCCGTCCTTCATCTCCCACGGCCACTCCATCACCCCACCTCCCCAGGGCCACTCCGTCACCCTACTCCCACGGCTACTCCGTCACCCACCTCCCACGGCCACTCCGTCACCCACCTCCCACGGCCACTGCATCACACTCCTCCCACGGCCACTCCATCAGTCATCTCTCACAGCCACTCCGTCCTTCATCTCCCTTGGTCACTACGTCACCCCACTTCCCACGGCCACTCCGTCACTCACCTCCCACGACCACTCCGTCACCAACCTCCCACGGCCACTCCGTCCTTCATCTCCCACGGTCACTCTGTCACCCACCTCCCACGGCCACTCCATCACCCACCTCCTACGGCAACTCCGTCACCCACCTCCCACGGCCACTCCGTCTTTCATCTCCCACGGCCACTCCGTCACCCACCTCCCACGGCCACTCCTTCACAACACCTCCAACGGCCACTCCATCACCCATCTCCCACGGCCCACTCCGTCACAGCACCTCCCACGGCCACTCCATCACCCATCTCCCACAGCCACTCCATCACCCACCTCCCACGGCCACTCCGTCACAACACCTCCCACGGCCACTCCATCACCCATCTCCCACAGCCACTCCGTCACCCATCTCCGACTGCCACTCCGCCACACAATTCCCACGGCCACTCCAACACCCATCTCCCACGGCCACTCCGTCACCCATCTCCCACGGCCACTCCGTCACTCACCTCCCACGGCCACTCCGTCACCCACCTCCCACGGCCATTCTGTCACCCACCTCCCACGACCACTCCTTCACTCATCTCCCACGGCCTCTCCGTCCTTCATCTCCCATGCCCGCTCCGTCACCCACCTCGCATGGCCACTCCATCACTCACTTCCCACGGCCGCTCCGTCACTCACCTCCCACGGCCACAACGTCACCCCCCTCCCACGGCCGCTCCGTCACTCACCTCCCACGGCCACTCCATCACCCACCTCCCACGGCCGCTCCGTCACTCACCTCCCACGGGCGCTCCGTCACCCACCTCCCACGGCCGCTCCGTCCTTCATCTCCCACGGCCGCTCCGTCACTCACCTACCACGGCCGCTCTGCCACCCAGATCCTACGGCCACGCCGTCCTTCATCTCCCACGTCCGCTCCGTCACTCATCTCCCACGGCCACTCCGTCACTCAGCTCCCACGGCCACTCCGTCACCCACCTCCGACGGCCACTCCGTCACTCACCTCCCACGGCCACTCCGTCACTCAGCTCCCACGGCCACTCCGTCACCCACCTCCGACGGCCACTCCGTCACCCAACTCCCACGGCCACTCCGTCACCCACCTCCCACTGCCACTCCATCCTTCATCTCCCTTGGTCACTCCGTCACTCACCTCCCACAGCCACTCCGTCCTTCATCTCCCTTGGTCACTCTGTCAACCACCTCCCACGGCCACTCCGTCACCCACCTCCCACGGCCAGTCCGACCTTCATCTCCCTTGGTCACTCCGTCACCCACTTCCCACGGCCACTCCGTCACCCAGCTCCCACGGCCGCTCCGTCCTTCATCTCCCACGGCCAATCCGTCACTCATCTCCCACAGCCACTCTGTCACCCACCTCCCACAGCCACTCCGTCACAACACCTCCAACGGCCACTCCGCCACCCATCTCCCACTGCCACTCCGCCACTCATGTCCCACGGCCACTCCATCACCCATCTCCCACGGCCACTCCGTCACAACACCTCCAACGGCCACTCCATCACCCATCTCCCACGGCCACTCCGTCACAACACCTCCCCAGGGCCACTCCATCACCCATCTCCCACAGCCACTCCATCACCCACCTCCCACAGCCACTCCGTCACAACACCTCCAACGGCCACTCCATCACCGATCTCCCACGGCCACTCCATCACCCACCTTCCACGGCCACTCCATCACCCAACTCACACGGCCACTCCGTCCTTCATCTCCCTTGGTCACTACGTCACCCACTTCCCACGGCCACTCCGTCACTCACCTCCCACGACCACTCCGTCACCAACCTCCCACGGCCACTCCGTCACCCACCTCCCACGGCCACTCCATCCTTCATCTCCCACGGTCACTCTGTCACCCACCTCCCACGGCCACTCCGTCACCCACCTCCCACGGCCGCTCCGTCTTTCATCTCCCACGGCCACTCCTTCACCCACCTCCCACGGCCACTCCGTCACTCACCTCCCACGGCCACTCCGTTACTGAACTCCCACGGCCACACCGTCACCCACCTCGCACGGCCACTCCGTCCTTCATCTCCCATGGCCACTCCATCACACACCTCCCACGGCCACTCTTTCACTCACCTCCCACGGCTACTCCGTCACCCACCTCCCAAGTCCACTCCGTCCTTCATCTCCCACGGCCACTCTATCACCCACCTCCCACGGCCACTCCGTCAGTCATCTCTCACGGCCACTCCGTCAGTCATCTCTCACGGCCACTCCACCACCCATCTCCTACGGCCACTCCGTCCTTCATCTCCCACGGCCACTCCGTCCTTCATTTCCCACGGCCACTCCGTCACCCACCTCCCACGGCCACTCCGTCTTTAAACTCCCACGGCCACTCCGTCCTTCATCTCCATTGGTCACTCTGTCACTCACCTCCCATGGCCACTCCATCACCCACCTCCCACGGCCACTCCGTCCTTCATCTCCCTTGGTCACTCCGTCACCCAATTCCCACGGCCACTCCATCACTCACCTCCCACGACCACTCTGTCACCCACCTCCCGAGGCCACTCCGTTAGTCATCTCTCACGGCCACTCCGTCACACACCTCCCTCGGCCACTCTGTCCTTCATCTCCCACGGACACTCCGTCACTCACCTCCCACGGCAACACCGTCACCCACCTCCCACGGCCACTCCGTCCTTCATCTCCCTTGGTCACTCTGTCACCCATCTCCCACGACCGCTCCGTCCTTCATCTCCCACGGCCACTCCACCACCCATCTCCCACGGCCACTCCGTCACCCACCTCCCACGGCCACTCCGTCACCCACCTCGCACGGCCACTCCGTCACTCACCTCCGTCGGCCACTCTGTCCTTCATCTCCCACGGCCACGCCATCACTCACCTCCAACGGCCATTCCGTCAGTCATCTCTCACGGCCACTCCGTCACCCACCTCCCACGGCCACTCCGTCCTTCACCTCCCACGGCCACTCCGTCACCCAGCTCCCACGGCCACTCCGTCACTCACCTCTGCCGGCCACTCCATCACTCATCTCCCACGGCCACTCCGTCAGCTATCTCCCACGGCCGCTCCGTCACCCACCTCCCACGGACACTCTGTCACCCACCTCCCACGGCCACTCCGTCACCCACCTCGAACGGCCACTCCGTCCTTCATCTCCCACGGCCACTCCATCACCCACCTCCCACGGCCACTCCGTCACGCACCTCCCACGGCCTCTCGTTCAGCCCACCCTCCCACGGCCACTCCGTCACTCACCTCACACGGCCACTCCGTCACCCACCTCACACGGCCACTCCATCCTTCATCTCCCTTGGTCACTACGTCACCCACTTCCCACGGCCACTCCGTCACTCACCTCCCACGACCACTCCGTCACCAACCTCCCACGGCCACTCCGTCACCCACCTCCCACTGCCACTCCGCCACTCATGTCCCACGGCCACTCCATCACCCATCTCCCACGGCCACTCCGTCACAACACCTCCAACGGCCACTCCATCACCCATCTCCCACGGCCACTCCGTCACAACACCTCCCAGGGCCACTCCATCACCCATCTCCCACAGCCACTCCATCACCCACCTCCCACAGCCACTCCGTCACAACACCTCCAACGGCCACTCCATCACCGATCTCCCACGGCCACTCCATCACCCACCTTCCACGGCCACTCCATCACCCAACTCACACGGCCACTCCGTCCTTCATCTCCCACGGCCACTCCGTCCTTCATCTCCCACGGCCACTCCATCACCCACCTCCCAGGGCCACTCCGTCACCCACCTCCCACGGCTACTCCGTCACCCACCTCCCACGGCCACTCCGTCACCCACCTCCCACGGCCACTGCATCACACTCCTCCCACGGCCACTCCATCAGTCATCTCTCATGGCCACTCCGTCACGCACCTCCCACGGCCTCTCGGTCAGCCACCTCCCACGGCCACTCCGTCACTCACCTCACACGGCCACTCCGTGACCCACCTCACACGGCCACTCCGTCCTTCATCTCTCTTGGTCACTACGTCACCCACTTCACACGGCCACTCCGTCACTCACCTCCCACAACCACTCCGTCACCAACCTCCCAAGGCCACTCCGTCCTTCATCTCCCACGGTCACTCTGTCACCCACCTCCTACGACCACTCCGTCACCCACCTCCCACGGCCACACCGTCTTTCATCTCCCACGGCCACTCAATCACGCACCTCCCACGGCCACTTTGTCCTTCATTTCCTTGGTCACTCTGTCACCCACCTGCCACGGCCACTCCGTCACCCACCTCCCACAGCCACTCCGTCACTCACCTCCCACGGACACTCCGTCACCCACCTCCCACGGCCACTCCATCACCCACCTCCCACGGCCACTCCGTCACTCACCTCCCACGGCCACTCCGTCACTCAACACCCACGGCCACTCCGTCACCCACCTCGCACGGCCACTCCGTCCATCGCCCACGGCCACTCCATCACCCACCTCCCACGGCCACTCTTTCACTCACCTCCCACGGCTACTCCGTCACTCACCTCCCACGGACACTCCGTCACCCACCTCCCACGGCCACTCCATCACCCACCTCCCACGGCCACTCCGTCACTCACCTCCCACGGCCACTCCGTCACTCAACACCCATGGCCACTCCATCACCCACCTCCCACGGCCACTCTTTCACTCACCTCCCACGGCTACTCCGTCACACACCTCCCTCGGCCACTCTGTCCTTCATCTCCCACGGCCACTCCGTCACTCACCTCCCACGGCCACTCCTTCACTCATTTCCCACGGCCACTCCGTCACCCACCTCCCACGGCCACTGCGTCCTTCATCTCCCTTGGTCACTCTGTCACCCATCTCCCACGGCCACTCCATCACCCACCCTCCATGGCCACTCCATCACCCACCTCCCACGGCCACTCCGTCACGCACCTCCCACGGCCTCTCGGTCAGCCACCTCCCACGGCCACTCCGTCACCCACCTCCCACGGCCACTCCGTCACCCACCTCCCACGGCCGCTCCGTCCTTCATCTCCCACGGCCACTCTGTCACTCAACCTCCCACGGACACTCCGTCACCCACCTCCCACGGCCACTCTGTCACCCACCTCCCACGGCCACTCCGTCACCCACCTCGCACGGCCACTCCATCCTTCATCTCCCACGGCCACTCCATCACCCACCTTCCACGGCCACTCCATCACCCACCTCCCACTGCCACTCCGTCACGCTCCTCCCACGGCCTCTCGGTCAGCCACCTCCCACGACCACTCCGTCACTCACCTCACACGGCCACTCCGTCACCCAACTCACACGGCCACTCCGTCCTTCATCTCCCTTGGTCACTACGTCACCCACTTCCCACGGCCACTCCGTCACTCACCTCCAACGACCAATCCGTCACCCACCTCCCACGGCCACACCGTCCTTCATCTCCCACGGTCACTCTGTCACCCACCTCCCACGGCCACTCCGTCTTTCATCTCGCACGGCCACTCCGTCCTTCATCTCCCACGGTCACTCTGTCACCCACGTCCCACGGCCACTCCGTCACTCACCTCCCACGGCCACTCCGTCTTTCATCTCCCACGGCCACTCCGTCTTTCATCTCGCACGGCCACTCCGTCCTTCATCTCCCACGGTCACTCTGTCACCCACCTCCTACGGCCACTCCGTCACCCACCTCCCACGGCCACTCCGTCTTTCATCTCCCACGGCCACTCCGTCACCCACCTCCCACGGCCACTCCGTCTTTCATCTCCCATGGCCACTCCGTCACCCACCTCCCACGGCCACTCCGTCACTCACCTCCCACGGCCACTCCATCACCCACCTTCCACGGCCACTCCATCACCCACCTCCCACGGCCACTCCGTCACGCACCTCCCATGGCCTCTCGGTCAGCCACCTCCCACGGCCACTCCGTCACTCACCTCACACGGCCACTCCGTCACCCACCTCACACGGCCACTGCGTCCTTCATCTCCCTTGGTCACTACGTCACCCACTTCCCACGGCCACTCCGTCACTCACCTCCCACGGCCACTCCGTCACTCACCTCCCACAGCCACTCCGTCACTCAACTCCCACGGCCACTCCGTCACCCACCTCGCACGGCCACTCCGTCCTTCATCTCCCACGGCCACTCCATCACCCACCTCCCTCGGCCACTCTTTCACTCACCTCCCACGGCTACTCCGTCACCCACCTCCCACGGCCACTCCGTCATCCACCTCCCACGTCCACTCCGTCACCGACCTCGCACGGCCACTCCGTCCTTCATCTCCCACGGCCACTCCGTCCTTCATCTCCCACGGCCACTCCATCACCCACCTCCCAGGGCCACTCCGTCACCCAACTCCCACGGCTACTCCGTCACCCACCTCCCACGGCCACTCCGTCACCCACCTCCCACGGCCACTGCATCACACTCCTCCCACGGCCACTCCATCAGTCATCTCTCACAGCCACTCCGTCCTTCATCTCCCTTGGTCACTACGTCACCCACTTCCCACGGCCACTCCGTCACTCACCTCCCACGACCACTCCGTCACCAACCTCCCACGGCCACTCCGTCCTTCATCTCCCACGGTCACTCTGTCACCCACCTCCCACGGCCACTCCATCACCCACCTCCTACGGCAACTCCGTCACCCACCTCCCACGGCCCCTCCGTCTTTCATCTCCCACGGCCACTCCGTCACCCACCTCCCACGGCCACTCCTTCACAACACCTCCAACGGCCACTCCATCACCCATCTCCCACGGCCACTCCGTCACAGCACCTCCCACGGCCACTCCATCACCCATCTCCCACAGCCACTCCATCACCCACCTCCCACGGCCACTCCGTCACAACACCGCCCACGGCCACTCCATCACCCATCTCCCACAGCCACTCCGTCACCCATCTCCGACTGCCACTCCGCCACTCAATTCCCACGGCCACTCCAACACCCATCTCCCACGGCCACTCCGTCACCCATCTCCCACGGCCACTCCGTCACTCACCTCCCACGGCCACTCCGTCACCCACCTCCCACGGCCATTCTGTCACCCACCTCCCACGACCACTCCTTCACTCATCTCCCACGGCCTCTCCGTCCTTCATCTCCCATGCCCGCTCCGTCACCCACCTCGCATGGCCACTCCATCACTCACCTCCCACGGCCGCTCCGTCACTCACCTCCCACGGCCACAACGTCACCCCCCTCCCACGGCCGCTCCGTCACTCACCTCCCACGGCCACTCCATCACCCACCTCCCACGGCCGCTCCGTCACTCACCTCCCACGTGCGCTCCGTCACCCACCTCCCACGGCCGCTCCGTCCTTCATCTCCCACGGCCGCTCCGTCACTCACCTACCACGGCCGCTCTGCCACCCAGATCCTACGGCCACGCCGTCCTTCATCTCCCACGTCCGCTCCGTCACTCATCTCCCACGGCCACTCCGTCACTCAGCTCCCACGGCCACTCCGTCACCCACCTCCGACGGCCACTCCGTCACTCACCTCCCACGGCCACTCCGTCACTCAGCTCCCACGGCCACTCCGTCACCCACCTCCGACGGCCACTCCGTCACCCAACTCCCACGGCCACTCCGTCACCCACCTCCCAGTGCCACTCCATCCTTCATCTCCCTTGGTCACTCCGTCACTCACCTCCCACAGCCACTCCGTCCTTCATCTCCCTTGGTCACTCTGTCAACCACCTCCCACGGCCACTCCGTCACCGATCTCCCACGGCCACTCCATCACCCACCTTCCACGGCCACTCCATCACCCAACTCACACGGCCACTCCGTCCTTCATCTCCCACGGCCACTCCGTCCTTCATCTCCCACGGCCACTCCATCACCCACCTCCCAGGGCCACTCCGTCACCCACCTCCCACGGCTACTCCGTCACCCACCTCCCACGGCCACTCCGTCACCCACCTCCCACGGCCACTGCATCACACTCCTCCCACGGCCACTCCATCAGTCATCTCTCATGGCCACTCCGTCACGCACCTCCCACGGCCTCTCGGTCAGCCACCTCCCACGGCCACTCCGTCACTCACCTCACACGGCCACTCCGTGACCCACCTCACACGGCCACTCCGTCCTTCATCTCTCTTGGTCACTACGTCACCCACTTCACACGGCCACTCCGTCACTCACCTCCCACAACCACTCCGTCACCAACCTCCCAAGGCCACTCCGTCCTTCATCTCCCACGGTCACTCTGTCACCCACCTCCTACGACCACTCCGTCACCCACCTCCCACGGCCACACCGTCTTTCATCTCCCACGGCCACTCAATCACGCACCTCCCACGGCCACTTTGTCCTTCATTTCCTTGGTCACTCTGTCACCCACCTGCCACGGCCACTCCGTCACCCACCTCCCACAGCCACTCCGTCACTCACCTCCCACGGACACTCCGTCACCCACCTCCCACGGCCACTCCATCACCCACCTCCCACGGCCACTCCGTCACTCACCTCCCACGGCCACTCCGTCACTCAACACCCACGGCCACTCCGTCACCCACCTCGCACGGCCACTCCGTCCATCGCCCACGGCCACTCCATCACCCACCTCCCACGGCCACTCTTTCACTCACCTCCCACGGCTACTCCGTCACTCACCTCCCACGGACACTCCGTCACCCACCTCCCACGGCCACTCCATCACCCACCTCCCACGGCCACTCCGTCACTCACCTCCCACGGCCACTCCGTCACTCAACACCCATGGCCACTCCATCACCCACCTCCCACGGCCACTCTTTCACTCACCTCCCACGGCTACTCCGTCACACACCTCCCTCGGCCACTCTGTCCTTCATCTCCCACGGCCACTCCGTCACTCACCTCCCACGGCCACTCCTTCACTCATTTCCCACGGCCACTCCGTCACCAATCTCCCACGGCCACTCCGTCACCCACCTCCCACGGCCACTGCGTCCTTCATCTCCCTTGGTCACTCTGTCACCCATCTCCCACGGCCACTCCATCACCCACCCTCCATGGCCACTCCATCACCCACCTCCCACGGCCACTCCGTCACGCACCTCCCACGGCCTCTCGGTCAGCCACCTCCCACGGCCACTCCGTCACCCACCTCCCACGGCCACTCCGTCACCCACCTCCCACGGCCGCTCCGTCCTTCATCTCCCACGGCCACTCTGTCACTCAACCTCCCACGGACACTCCGTCACCCACCTCCCACGGCCACTCTGTCACCCACCTCCCACGGCCACTCCGTCACCCACCTCGCACGGCCACTCCATCCTTCATCTCCCACGGCCACTCCATCACCCACCTTCCACGGCCACTCCATCACCCACTTCCCACTGCCACTCCGTCACGCTCCTCCCACGGCCTCTCGGTCAGCCACCTCCCACGACCACTCCGTCACTCACCTCACACGGCCACTCCGTCACCCAACTCACACGGCCACTCCGTCCTTCATCTCCCTTGGTCACTACGTCACCCACTTCCCACGGCCACTCCGTCACTCACCTCCAACGACCAATCCGTCACCCACCTCCCACGGCCACTCCGTCTTTCATCTCGCACGGCCACTCCGTCCTTCATCTCCCACGGTCACTCTGTCACCCACGTCCCACGGCCACTCCGTCACTCACCTCCCACGGCCACTCCGTCTTTCATCTCCCACGGCCACTCCGTCTTTCATCTCGCACGGCCACTCCGTCCTTCATCTCCCACGGTCACTCTGTCACCCACCTCCTACGGCCACTCCGTCACCCACCTCCCACGGCCACTCCGTCTTTCATCTCCCACGGCCACTCCGTCACCCACCTCCCACGGCCACTCCGTCTTTCATCTCCCATGGCCACTCCGTCACCCACCTCCCACGGCCACTCCGTCACTCACCTCCCACGGCCACTCCGTCACTCAACTCCCACGGCCACTCCGTCACCCACCTCGCACGGCCACACCGTCCTTCATCTCCCACGGCCACTCCGTCACCCACCTCCCACGGCCACTCTGTCCTTCATCTCCCACGGCCACTCTGTCACTCACCTCCCACTGCCACTCTGTCACCCACCTCCCACGGCCACTCCATCACCCACCTTCCACGGCCACTCCATCACCCACCTCCCACGGCCACTCCGTCACGCACCTCCCATGGCCTCTCGGTCAGCCACCTCCCACGGCCACTCCGTCACTCACCTCACACGGCCACTCCGTCACCCACCTCACACGGCCACTGCGTCCTTCATCTCCCTTGGTCACTACGTTACCCACTTCCCACGGCCACTCCGTCACTCACCTCCCACGGCCACTCCGTGACCCACCTCCCACGGCCACTCCGTCCTTCATCTCCTTTGGTCACTCTGTCACCCACCTGCCACGGCCACTCCGTCACCCACCTCCCACGGCCACTCCGTCACCCACCTCCCACGGCCACTCCGTCACTCACCTCCCACAGCCACTCCGTCACTCAACTCCCACGGCCACTCCGTCACCCACCTCCCACGGCCACTCCGTCACCCACCTCCCACAGCCACTCCATCACTCAACTCCCACGGCCACTCCATCACCCACCTCCCTCGGCCACTCTTTCACTCACCTCCCACGGCTACTCCGTCACCCACCTCCCACGGCCACTCCGTCCTTCATCTCCTTTGGTCACTCTGTCACCCACCTGCCACGGCCACTCCGTCACCCACCTCCAACGGCCACTCCGTCACCCACCTCCCACGGCCACTCCGTCACTCACCTCCCACAGCCACTCCGTCACTCAACTCCCACGGCCACTCCGTCACCCACCTCCCACGGCCACTCCGTCACCCACCTCCCACGGCCACTCCGTCACCCACCTCCCACAGCCACTCCGTCACTCAACTCCCACGGCCACTCCATCACCCACCTCCCTCGGCCACTCTTTCACTCACCTCCCACGGCCACTCCGTCATCCAACTCCCACGTCCACTCCGTCACCGACCTCGCACGGCCACTCCGTCCTTCATCTCCCACGGCCACTCCGTCCTTCATCTCCCACGGCCACTCCATCACCCACCTCCCAGGACCACTCCGTCACCCAACTCCCACGGCTACTCCGTCACCCACCTCCCACGGCCACTCCGTCACCCACCTCCCACGGCCACTGCATCACACTCCTCCGACGGCCACTCCATCAGTCATCTCTCACGGCCACTCCGTCCTTCATCTCCCTTGGTAACTACGTCACCCACTTCCCACGGCCACTCCGTCACTCACCTCCCACGACCACTCCGTCACCAACCTCCCACGGCCACTCCGTCCTTCATCTCCCACGGTCACTCTGTCACCCACCTCCCACGGCCACTCCGTCTTTCATCTCCCACGGCCACTCCGTCACCCACCTCCCACGGCCACTCCGTCACTCACCTCCCACGGCCACTCCGTCACTCAACTCCCATGACCACTCCGTCACCCACCTCGCACGGCCACTCCGTCCTTCATCTCCCATGGCCACTCCATCACCCACCTCCCACGGCCACTCTTTCACTCACCTCCCACGGCCACTCCATCACCCACCTCCCACGGCCACTCTGTCACTCACCTCCCACGGCCACTCCGTCACCCACCTCCCACGGCCACTCCGTCCTTCATCTCCCTTGGTCACTCCGTCACCCACTTCCCACGGCCACTGCGTCACTCACCTCCCACGACCACTCCGTCCTTCATCTCCCACGGCCGCTCCGTCCTTCATCTCCCACGGCCAATCCGTCACTCATCTCCCACTGCCACTCCGCCACTCATGTCCCACGGCCACTCCATCACCCAACTCCCACGGCCACTCCGTCACAACACCTCCAACGGCCACTCCGCCACCCATCTCCCACTGCCACTCCACCACTCATGCCCCACGGCCACTCCATCACCCATCTCCAACGGCCACTCCATCACCCATCTCCCACAGCCACTCCATCACCCACCTCCCACAGCCACTCCTTCACAACACCTCCAACGGCCACTCCATCACCCATCTCCCACGGCCACTCCGTCACAGCACCTCCCACGGCCACTCCATCACCCATCTCCCAAAGCCACTCCATCACCCACCTCCCACGGCCACTCCGTCACAACACCTCCCACGGCCACTCCATCACCCATCTCCCACAGCCACTCTGTCACCCATCTCCGACTGCCACTCCGCCACTCAAGTCCCACGGCCACTCCACCACCCATCTCCCACGGCCACTCCGTCACCCATCTCCCACGGCCACTCCGTCACTCACCTCCCACGGCCACTCCGTCACCCACCTCCCACGGCCATTCTGTCACCCACCTCCCACGACCACTCCTTCACTCATCTCCCACGGCCTCTCCGTCCTTCATCTCCCATGCCCGCTCCGTCACCCACCTCGCATGGCCACTCCATCACTCACCTCCCACGGCCGCTCCGTCACTCACCTCCCACGGCCACTCCATCACCCACCTCCCACGGCCGCTCCGTCACTCACCTCCCACGGGCGCTCCGTCACCCACCTCCCACGGCCGCTCCGTCCTTCATCTCCCACGGCCGCTCCGTCACTCACCTACCACGGCCGCTCTGCCACCCAGATCCTACGGCCACGCCGTCCTTCATCTCCCACGTCCGCTCCGTCACTCATCTCCCACGGCCACTCCGTCACTCAGCTCCCACGGCCACTCCGTCACCCACCTCCGACGGCCACTCCGTCACTCACCTCCCACGGCCACTCCGTCACTCAGCTCCCACGGCCACTCCGTCACGCACCTCCGACGGCCACTCCGTCACCCAACTCCCACGGCCACTCCGTCACCCACCTCCCACTGCCACTCCATCCTTCATCTCCCTTGGTCACTCCGTCACTCACCTCCCACAGCCACTCCGTCCTTCATCTCCCTTGGTCACTCTGTCAACCACCTCCCACGGCCACTCCGTCACCC
Organism: Hemitrygon akajei; assembly: GCF_048418815.1. Taxonomy (NCBI): domain Eukaryota; kingdom Metazoa; phylum Chordata; class Chondrichthyes; order Myliobatiformes; family Dasyatidae; genus Hemitrygon; species Hemitrygon akajei. The sequence goes on from NC_133127.1 coordinate 105,374,806, forward strand.
ACCTCCCACGGCCAGTCCGACCTTCATCTCCCTTGGTCACTCCGTCACCCACTTCCCACGGCCACTCCGTCACCCAGCTCCCACGGCCGCTCCGTCCTTCATCTCCCACGGCCAATCCGTCACTCATCTCCCACAGCCACTCTGTCACCCACCTCCCACAGCCACTCCGTCACAACACCTCCAACGGCCACTCCGCCACCCATCTCCCACTGCCACTCCGCCACTCATGTCCCACGGCCACTCCATCACCCATCTCCCAAGGCCACTCCGTCACAACACCTCCAACGGCCACTCCATCACCCATCTCCCACGGCCACTCCGTCACAACACCTCCCAGGGCCACTCCATCACCCATCTCCCACAGCCACTCCATCACCCACCTCCCACAGCCACTCCGTCACAACACCTCCAACGGCCACTCCATCACCGATCTCCCACGGCCACTCCATCACCCACCTTCCACGGCCACTCCATCACCCAACTCACACGGCCACTCCGTCCTTCATCTCCCTTGGTCACTACGTCACCCACTTCCCACGGCCACTCCGTCACTCACCTCCCACGACCACTCCGTCACCAACCTCCCACGGCCACTCCGTCACCCACCTCCCACGGCCACTCCATCCTTCATCTCCCACGGTCACTCTGTCACCCACCTCCCACGGCCACTCCGTCACCCACCTCCCACGGCCGCTCCGTCTTTCATCTCCCATGGCCACTCCTTCACCCACCTCCCACGGCCACTCCGTCACTCACCTCCCACGGCCACTCCGTTACTGAACTCCCACGGCCACTCCGTCACCCACCTCGCACGGCCACTCCGTCCTTCATCTCCCATGGCCACTCCATCACACACCTCCCACGGCCACTCTTTCACTCACCTCCCACGGCTACTCCGTCACCCACCTCCCACGTCCACTCCGTCCTTCATCTCCCACGGCCACTCTATCACCCACCTCCCACGGCCACTCCGTCAGTCATCTCTCACGGAGACTCCGTCAGTCATCTCTCACGGCCACTCCACCACCCATCTCCTACGGCCACTCCGTCCTTCATCTCCCACGGCCACTCCGTCCTTCATTTCCCACGGCCACTCCGTCACCCACCTCCCACGGCCACTCCGTCTTTAAACTCCCACGGCCACTCCGTCCTTCATCTCCATTGGTCACTCTGTCACTCACCTCCCATGGCCACTCCATCACCCACCTCCCACGGCCACTCCGTCCTTCATCTCCCACGGCCACTCCGTCCTTCATTTCCCACGGCCACTCCGTCACCCACCTCCCACGGCCACTCCGTCTTTAAACTCCCACGGCCACTCCGTCCTTCATCTCCATTGGTCACACTGTCACTCACCTCCCATGGCCACTCCATCACCCACCTCCCACGGCCACTCCGTCCTTCATCTCCCTTGGTCACTCCGTCACCCAATTCCCACGGCCACTCCATCACTCACCTCCCACGACCACTCTGTCACCCACCTCCCGCGGCCACTCCGTTAGTCATCTCTCACGGCCACTCCGTCACACACCTCCCTCGGCCACTCTGTCCTTCATCTCCCACGGACACTCCGTCACTCACCTCCCACGGCCACACCGTCACCCACCTCCCACGGCCACTCTGTCCTTCATCTCCCTTGGTCACTCTGTCACCCATCTCCCACGACCGCTCCGTCCTTCATCTCCCACGGCCACTCCACCACCCATCTCCCACGGCCACTCCGTCACCCACCTCCCACGGCCACTCCGTCACCCACCTCGCACGGCCACTCCGTCACTCACCTCCGTCGGCCACTCTGTCCTTCATCTCCCACGGCCACGCCATCACTCACCTCCAACGGCCATTCCGTCAGTCATCTCTCACGGCCACTCCGTCACCCACCTCCCACGGCCACTCCGTCCTTCACCTCCCACGGCCACTCCGTCACCCAGCTCCCACGGCCACTCCGTCACTCACCTCTGCCGGCCACTCCGTCACCCACCTCCCACGGCCACTCTGTCACCCACCTCCCATGGCCACTCCGTCACCCACCTCGAACGGCCACACCGTCCTTCATCTCCCACGGCCACTCCATCACCCACCTCCCACGGCCACTCCGTCACGCACCACCCACGGCCTCTCGTTCAGCCACCTCCCACGGCCACTCCGTCACTCACCTCACACGGCCACTCCGTCACCCACCTCACACGGCCACTCCGTCCTTCATCTCCCTTGGTCACTACGTCACCCACTTCCCACGGCCACTCCGTCACTCACCTCCCACGACCACTCCGTCACCAACCTCCCACGGCCACTCCGTCACCCACCTCCCACTGCCACTCCGCCACTCATGTCCCACGGCCACTCCATCACCCATCTCCCACGGCCACTCTGTCACAACACCTCCAACGGCCACTCCATCACCCATCTCCCACGGCCACTCCGTCACAACACCTCCCAGGGCCACTCCATCACCCATCTCCCACAGCCACTCCATCACCCACCTCCCACAGCCACTCCGTCACAACACCTCCAACGGCCACTCCATCACCGATCTCCCACGGCCACTCCATCACCCACCTTCCACGGCCACTCCATCACCCAACTCACACGGCCACTCCGTCCTTCATCTCCCACGGCCACTCCGTCCTTCATCTCCCACGGCCACTCCATCACCCACCTCCCAGGGCCACTCCGTCACCCACCTCCCACGGCTACTCCGTCACCCACCTCCCACGGCCACTCCGTCACCCACCTCCCATGGCCACTGCATCACACTCCTCCCACGGCCACTCCATCAGTCATCTCTCATGGCCACTCCGTCACGCACCTCACACGGCCACTCCGTCACCCACCTCACACGGCCACTCCGTCCTTCATCTCTCTTGGTCACTACGTCACCCACTTCACACGGCCACTCCGTCACTCACCTCCCACAACCACTCCGTCACCAACCTCCCACGGCCACTCCGTCACCCACCTCCCACGGCCACTCCGTCCTTCATCTCCCACGGTCACTCTGTCACCCACCTCCTACGACCACTCCGTCACCCACCTCCCACGGCCACACCGTCTTTCATCTCCCACGGCCACTCAATCACGCACCTCCCACGGCCACTTTGTCCTTCATTTCCTTGGTCACTCTGTCACCCACCTGCCACGGCCACTCCGTCACCCACCTCCCACGGACACTCCGTCACCCACCTCCCACGGCCACTCCATCACCCACCTCCCACGGCCACTCCGTCCTTCATCTCCCACGGCCACTCCGTCCTTCATTTCCCACGGCCACTCCGTCACCCACCTCCCACGGCCACTCCGTCTTTAAACTCCCACGGCCACTCCGTCCTTCATCTCCATTGGTCACTCTGTCACTCACCTCCCATGGCCACTCCATCACCCACCTCCCACGGCCACTCCGTCCTTCATCTCCCACGGCCACTCCGTCCTTCATTTCCCACGGCCACTCCGTCACCCACCTCCCACGGCCACTCCGTCTTTAAACTCCCACGGCCACTCCGTCCTTCATCTCCATTGGTCACTCTGTCACTCACCTCCCATGGCCACTCCATCACCCACCTCCCACGGCCACTCCGTCCTTCATCTCCCTTGGTCACTCCGTCACCCAATTCCCACGGCCACTCCATCACTCACCTCCCACGACCACTCTGTCACCCACCTCCCGCGGCCACTCCGTTAGTCATCTCTCACGGCCACTCCGTCACACACCTCCCTCGGCCACTCTGTCCTTCATCTCCCACGGACACTCCGTCACTCACCTCCCACGGCCACACTGTCACCCACCTCCCACGGCCACTCTGTCCTTCATCTCCCTTGGTCACTCTGTCACCCATCTCCCACGACCGCTCCGTCCTTCATCTCCCACGGCCACTCCACCACCCATCTCCCACGGCCACTCCGTCACCCACCTCCCACGGCCACTCCGTCACCCACCTCGCACGGCCACTCCGTCACTCACCTCCGTCGGCCACTCTGTCCTTCATCTCCCACGGCCACGCCATCACTCACCTCCAACGGCCATTCCGTCAGTCATCTCTCACGGCCACTCCGTCACCCACCTCCCACGGCCACTCCGTCCTTCACCTCCCACGGCCACTCCGTCACCCAGCTCCCACGGCCACTCCGTCACTCACCTCTGCCGGCCACTCCGTCACTCATCTCCCACGGCCACTCCGTCAGCTATCTCCCACGGCCGCTCCGTCACCCACCTCCCACGGCCACTCTGTCACCCACCTCCCACGGCCACTCCGTCACCCACCTCGAACGGCCACACCGTCCTTCATCTCCCACGGCCACTCCATCACCCACCTCCCACGGCCACTCCGTCACGCACCACCCACGGCCTCTCGTTCAGCCACCTCCCACGGCCACTCCGTCACTCACCTCACACGGCCACTCCGTCACCCACCTCACACGGCCACTCCGTCCTTCATCTCCCTTGGTCACTACGTCACCCACTTCCCACGGCCACTCCGTCACTCACCTCCCACGACCACTCCGTCACCAACCTCCCACGGCCACTCCGTCACCCACCTCCCACTGCCACTCCGCCACTCATGTCCCACGGCCACTCCATCACCCATCTCCCACGGCCACTCCGTCACAACACCTCCAACGGCCACTCCATCACCCATCTCCCACGGCCACTCCGTCACAACACCTCCCAGGGCCACTCCATCACCCATCTCCCACAGCCACTCCATCACCCACCTCCCACAGCCACTCCGTCACAACACCTCCAACGGCCACTCCATCACCGATCTCCCACGGCCACTCCATCACCCACCTTCCACGGCCACTCCATCACCCAACTCACACGGCCACTCCGTCCTTCATCTCCCACGGCCACTCCGTCCTTCATCTCCCACGGCCACTCCATCACCCACCTCCCAGGGCCACTCCGTCACCCACCTCCCACGGCTACTCCGTCACCCACCTCCCACGGCCACTCCGTCACCCACCTCCCATGGCCACTGTATCACACTCCTCCCACGGCCACTCCATCAGTCATCTCTCATGGCCACTCCGTCACGCACCTCACACGGCCACTCCGTCACCCACCTCACACGGCCACTCCGTCCTTCATCTCTCTTGGTCACTACGTCACCCACTTCACACGGCCACTCCGTCACTCACCTCCCACAACCACTCCGTCACCAACCTCCCACGGCCACTCCGTCACCCACCTCCCACGGCCACTCCGTCCTTCATCTCCCACGGTCACTCTGTCACCCACCTCCTACGACCACTCCGTCACCCACCTCCCACGGCCACACCGTCTTTCATCTCCCACGGCCACTCAATCACGCACCTCCCACGGCCACTTTGTCCTTCATTTCCTTGGTCACTCTGTCACCCACCTGCCACGGCCACTCCGTCACCCACCTCCCACGGACACTCCGTCACCCACCTCCCACGGCCACTCCATCACCCACCTCCCACGGCCACTCCGTCACTCACCTCCCACGGCCACTCCGTCACTCAACACCCACTGCCACTCCGTCACCCACCTCGCACGGCCACTCCGTCCTTCATCTCCCATGGCCACTCCATCACCCACCTCCCACGGCCACTCTTTCACTCACCTCCCACGGCTACTCCGTCACACACCTCCCTCGGCCACTCTGTCCTTCAACTCCCACGGCCACTCCGTCACTCACCTCCCACGGCCACTCCGTCACTCATTTCCCACGGCCACTCCGTCACCAATCTCCCACAGCCACTCCGTCTTTCATCTCGCACGGCCACTCCGTCTTTCATCTCCCACGGCCACTCCGTCTTTCATCTCGCACGGCCACTCCGTCACTCACCTCCCACGGCCATTCCGTCTTTCATCTCCCACGGCCACTCCGTCTTTCATCTCGCACGGCCACTCCGTCTTTCATCTCGCACGGCCACTCCGTCACTCAACACCCACGGCCACTCCGTCACTCACCTCCCACAGCCACTCCGTCACTCACCTCACACGGCCACTCCGTCACTCACCTCACACGGCCACTCCGTCACCCAACTCACACGGCCACTCCGTCCTTCATCTCCCTTGGTCACTACGTCACCCACTTCCCACGGCCACTCCGTCACTCACCTCCCACGACCAATCCGTCACCCACCTCCCACGGCCAGTCCGACCTTCATCTCCCTTGGTCACTCCGTCACCCACTTCCCACGGCCACTCCGTCACCCAGCTCCCACGGCCGCTCCGTCCTTCATCTCCCACGGCCAATCCGTCACTCATCTCCCACAGCCACTCTGTCACCCACCTCCCACAGCCACTCCGTCACAACACCTCCAACGGCCACTCCGCCACCCATCTCCCACTGCCACTCCGCCACTCATGTCCCACGGCCACTCCATCACCCATCTCCCAAGGCCACTCCGTCACAACACCTCCAACGGCCACTCCATCACCCATCTCCCACGGCCACTCCGTCACAACACCTCCCAGGGCCACTCCATCACCCATCTCCCACAGCCACTCCATCACCCACCTCCCACAGCCACTCCGTCACAACACCTCCAACGGCCACTCCATCACCGATCTCCCACGGCCACTCCATCACCCACCTTCCACGGCCACTCCATCACCCAACTCACACGGCCACTCCGTCCTTCATCTCCCTTGGTCACTACGTCACCCACTTCCCACGGCCACTCCGTCACTCACCTCCCACGACCACTCCGTCACCAACCTCCCACGGCCACTCCGTCACCCACCTCCCACGGCCACTCCATCCTTCATCTCCCACGGTCACTCTGTCACCCACCTCCCACGACCACTCCGTCACCCACCTCCCACGGCCGCTCCGTCTTTCATCTCCCATGGCCACTCCTTCACCCACCTCCCACGGCCACTCCGTCACGCACCACCCACGGCCTCTCGTTCAGCCACCTCCCACGGCCACTCCGTCACTCACCTCACACGGCCACTCCGTCACCCACCTCACACGGCCACTCCGTCCTTCATCTCCCTTGGTCACTACGTCACCCACTTCCCACGGCCACCCCGTCACTCACCTCCCACGACCACTCCGTCACCAACCTCCCACGGCCACTCCGTCACCCACCTCCCACTGCCACTCCGTCACCCACCTCCCACGGCCACTCCATCCTTCATCTCCCACGGTCACTCTGTCACCCACCTCCCACGGCCACTCCGTCACCCACCTCCCACGGCCGCTCCGTCTTTCATCTCCCATGGCCACTCCTTCACCCACCTCCCACGGCCACTCCGTCACTCACCTCCCACGGCCACTCCGTTACTGAACTCCCACGGCCACTCCGTCACCCACCTCGCACGGCCACTCCGTCCTTCATCTCCCATGGCCACTCCATCACACACCTCCCACGGCCACTCTTTCACTCACCTCCCACGGCTACTCCGTCACCCACCTCCCACGTCCACTCCGTCCTTCATCTCCCACGGCCACTCTATCACCCACCTCCCACGGCCACTCCGTCAGTCATCTCTCACGGAGACTCCGTCAGTCATCTCTCACGGCCACTCCACCACCCATCTCCTACGGCCACTCCGTCCTTCATCTCCCACGGCCACTCCGTCCTTCATTTCCCACGGCCACTCCGTCACCCACCTCCCACGGCCACTCCGTCTTTAAACTCCCACGGCCACTCCGTCCTTCATCTCCATTGGTCACTCTGTCACTCACCTCCCATGGCCACTCCATCACCCACCTCCCACGGCCACTCCGTCCTTCATCTCCCACGGCCACTCCGTCCTTCATTTCCCACGGCCACTCCGTCACCCACCTCCCACGGCCACTCCGTCTTTAAACTCCCACGGCCACTCCGTCCTTCATCTCCATTGGTCACTCTGTCACTCACCTCCCATGGCCACTCCATCACCCACCTCCCACGGCCACTCCGTCCTTCATCTCCCTTGGTCACTCCGTCACCCAATTCCCACGGCCACTCCATCACTCACCTCCCACGACCACTCTGTCACCCACCTCCCACGGCCACTCCGTTAGTCATCTCTCACGGCCACTCCGTCACACACCTCCCTCGGCCACTCTGTCCTTCATCTCCCACGGACACTCCGTCACTCACCTCCCACGGCCACACCGTCACCCACCTCCCACGGCCACTCTGTCCTTCATCTCCCTTGGTCACTCTGTCACCCATCTCCCACGACCGCTCCGTCCTTCATCTCCCACGGCCACTCCACCACCCATCTCCCACGGCCACTCCGTCACCCACCTCCCACGGCCACTCCGTCACCCACCTCGCACGGCCACTCCGTCACTCACCTCCGTCGGCCACTCTGTCCTTCATCTCCCACGGCCACGCCATCACTCACCTCCAACGGCCATTCCGTCAGTCATCTCTCACGGCCACTCCGTCACCCACCTCCCACGGCCACTCCGTCCTTCACCTCCCACGGCCACTCCGTCACCCAGCTCCCACGGCCACTCCGTCACTCACCTCTGCCGGCCACTCCGTCACTCATCTCCCACGGCCACTCCGTCAGCTATCTCCCACGGCCGCTCCGTCACCCACCTCCCACGGCCACTCTGTCACCCACCTCCCATGGCCACTCCGTCACCCACCTCGAACGGCCACACCGTCCTTCATCTCCCACGGCCACTCCATCACCCACCTCCCACGGCCACTCCGTCACGCACCACCCACGGCCTCTCGTTCAGCCACCTCCCACGGCCACTCCGTCACTCACCTCACACGGCCACTCCGTCACCCACCTCACACGGCCACTCCGTCCTTCATCTCCCTTGGTCACTACGTCACCCACTTCCCACGGCCACTCCGTCACTCACCTCCCACGACCACTCCGTCACCAACCTCCCACGGCCACTCCGTCACCCACCTCCCACTGCCACTCCGCCACTCATGTCCCACGGCCACTCCATCACCCATCTCCCACGGCCACTCCGTCACAACACCTCCAACGGCCACTCCATCACCCATCTCCCACGGCCACTCCGTCACAACACCTCCCAGGGCCACTCCATCACCCACCTCCCACAGCCACTCCGTCACAACACCTCCAACGGCCACTCCATCACCGATCTCCCACGGCCACTCCATCACCCACCTTCCACGGCCACTCCATCACCCAACTCACACGGCCACTCCGTCCTTCATCTCCCACGGCCACTCCGTCCTTCATCTCCCACGGCCACTCCATCACCCACCTCCCAGGGCCACTCCGTCACCCACCTCCCACGGCTACTCCGTCACCCACCTCCCACGGCCACTCCGTCACCCACCTCCCATGGCCACTGCATCACACTCCTCCCACGGCCACTCCATCAGTCATCTCTCATGGCCACTCCGTCACGCACCTCACACGGCCACTCCGTCACCCACCTCACACGGCCACTCCGTCCTTCATCTCTCTTGGTCACTACGTCACCCACTTCACACGGCCACTCCGTCACTCACCTCCCACAACCACTCCGTCACCAACCTCCCACGGCCACTCCGTCACCCACCTCCCACGGCCACTCCGTCCTTCATCTCCCACGGTCACTCTGTCACCCACCTCCTACGACCACTCCGTCACCCACCTCCCACGGCCACACCGTCTTTCATCTCCCACGGCCACTCAATCACGCACCTCCCACGGCCACTTTGTCCTTCATTTCCTTGGTCACTCTGTCACCCACCTGCCACGGCCACTCCGTCACCCACCTCCCACGGACACTCCGTCACCCACCTCCCACGGCCACTCCATCACCCACCTCCCACGGCCACTCCGTCCTTCATCTCCCACGGCCACTCCGTCCTTCATTTCCCACGGCCACTCCGTCACCCACCTCCCACGGCCACTCCGTCTTTAAACTCCCACGGCCACTCCGTCCTTCATCTCCATTGGTCACTCTGTCACTCACCTCCCATGGCCACTCCATCACCCACCTCCCACGGCCACTCCGTCCTTCATCTCCCACGGCCACTCCGTCCTTCATTTCCCACGGCCACTCCGTCACCCACCTCCCACGGCCACTCCGTCTTTAAACTCCCACGGCCACTCCGTCCTTCATCTCCATTGGTCACTCTGTCACTCACCTCCCATGGCCACTCCATCACCCACCTCCCACGGCCACTCCGTCCTTCATCTCCCTTGGTCACTCCGTCACCCAATTCCCACGGCCACTCCATCACTCACCTCCCACGACCACTCTGTCACCCACCTCCCGCGGCCACTCCGTTAGTCATCTCTCACGGCCACTCCGTCACACACCTCCCTCGGCCACTCTGTCCTTCATCTCCCACGGACACTCCGTCACTCACCTCCCACGGCCACACCGTCACCCACCTCCCACGGCCACTCTGTCCTTCATCTCCCTTGGTCACTCTGTCACCCATCTCCCACGACCGCTCCGTCCTTCATCTCCCACGGCCACTCCACCACCCATCTCCCACGGCCACTCCGTCACCCACCTCCCACGGCCACTCCGTCACCCACCTCGCACGGCCACTCCGTCACTCACCTCCGTCGGCCACTCTGTCCTTCATCTCCCACGGCCACGCCATCACTCACCTCCAACGGCCATTCCGTCAGTCATCTCTCACGGCCACTCCGTCACCCACCTCCCACGGCCACTCCGTCCTTCACCTCCCACGGCCACTCCGTCACCCAGCTCCCACGGCCACTCCGTCACTCACCTCTGCCGGCCACTCCGTCACTCATCTCCCACGGCCACTCCGTCAGCTATCTCCCACGGCCGCTCCGTCACCCACCTCCCACGGCCACTCTGTCACCCACCTCCCACGGCCACTCCGTCACCCACCTCGAACGGCCACACCGTCCTTCATCTCCCACGGCCACTCCATCACCCACCTCCCACGGCCACTCCGTCACGCACCACCCACGGCCTCTCGTTCAGCCACCTCCCACGGCCACTCCGTCACTCACCTCACACGGCCACTCCGTCACCCACCTCACACGGCCACTCCGTCCTTCATCTCCCTTGGTCACTACGTCACCCACTTCCCACGGCCACTCCGTCACTCACCTCCCACGACCACTCCGTCACCAACCTCCCACGGCCACTCCGTCACCCACCTCCCACTGCCACTCCGCCACTCATGTCCCACGGCCACTCCATCACCCATCTCCCACGGCCACTCCATCACAACACCTCCAACGGCCACGCCATCACCCATCTCCCACGGCCACTCCGTCACAACACCTCCCAGGGCCACTCCATCACCCATCTCCCACAGCCACTCCATCACCCACCTCCCACAGCCACTCCGTCACAACACCTCCAACGGCCACTCCATCACCGATCTCCCACGGCCACTCCATCACCCACCTTCCACGGCCACTCCATCACCCAACTCACACGGCCACTCCGTCCTTCATCTCCCACGGCCACTCCGTCCTTCATCTCCCACGGCCACTCCATCACCCACCTCCCAGGGCCACTCCGTCACCCACCTCCCACGGCTACTCCGTCACCCACCTCCCACGGCCACTCCGTCACCCACCTCCCATGGCCACTGCATCACACTCCTCCCACGGCCACTCCATCAGTCATCTCTCATGGCCACTCCGTCACGCACCTCACACGGCCACTCCGTCACCCACCTCACACGGCCACTCCGTCCTTCATCTCTCTTGGTCACTACGTCACCCACTTCACACGGCCACTCCGTCACTCACCTCCCACAACCACTCCGTCACCAACCTCCCACGGCCACTCCGTCACCCACCTCCCACGGCCACTCCGTCCTTCATCTCCCACGGTCACTCTGTCACCCACCTCCTACGACCACTCCGTCACCCACCTCCCACGGCCACACCGTCTTTCATCTCCCACGGCCACTCAATCACGCACCTCCCACGGCCACTTTGTCCTTCATTTCCTTGGTCACTCTGTCACCCACCTGCCACGGCCACTCCGTCACCCACCTCCCACGGACACTCCGTCACCCACCTCCCACGGCCACTCCATCACCCACCTCCCACGGCCACTCCGTCACTCACCTCCCACGGCCACTCCGTCACTCAACACCCACTGCCACTCCGTCACCCACCTCGCACGGCCACTCCGTCCTTCATCTCCCATGGCCACTCCATCACCCACCTCCCACGGCCACTCTTTCACTCACCTCCCACGGCTACTCCGTCACACACCTCCCTCGGCCACTCTGTCCTTCATCTCCCACGGCCACTCCGTCACTCACCTCCCACGGCCACTCCGTCACTCATTTCCCACGGCCACTCCGTCACCAATCTCCCACGGCCACTCCGTCTTTCATCTCGCACGGCCACTCCGTCTTTCATCTCCCACGGCCACTCCGTCTTTCATCTCGCACGGCCACTCCGTCACTCACCTCCCACGGCCACTCCGTCTTTCATCTCCCACGGCCACTCCGTCTTTCATCTCGCACGGCCACTCCGTCTTTCATCTCGCACGGCCACTCCGTCACTCAACACCCACGGCCACTCCGTCACTCACCTCCCACAGCCACTCCGTCACTCACCTCACACGGCCACTCCGTCACTCACCTCACACGGCCACTCCGTCACCCAACTCACACGGCCACTCCGTCCTTCATCTCCCTTGGTCACTACGTCACCCACTTCCCACGGCCACTCCGTCACTCACCTCCCACGACCAATCCGTCACCCACCTCCCACGGCCACTCCGTCCTTCATCTCCCACGGTCACTCTGTCACCCACCTCCCACGGCCACTCCGTCTTTCATCTCCCACGGCCACTCCGTCTTTCATCTCGCACGGCCACTCCGTCTTTCATCTCCCACGGCCACTCCGTCTTTCATCTCGCACGGCCACTCCGTCCTTCATCTCCCTTGGTCACTACGTCACCCACTTCCCACAGCCACTCCATCACTCACCTCCCACGACCAATCCGTCACCCACCTCCCACGGCCACTCCGTCCTTCATCTCCCACGGTCACTCTGTCACCCACCTCCCACGGCCACTCCGTCTTTCATCTCCCACGGCCACTCCGTCTTTCATCTCGCACGGCCACTCCATCACCCACCTTCCACGGCCACTCCATCACCCACCTCCCACTGCCACTCCGTCACGCTCCTCCCACGGCCTCTCGGTCAGCCACCTCCCACGGCCACTCCGTCACTCACCTCCCACGGCCACTCCGTCACTCACCTCCCACGACCACTCCGTCACCAACCTCCCACGGCCACTCCGTCACCCACCTCCCACTGCCACTCCGCCACTCATGTCCCACGGCCACTCCATCACCCATCTCCCACGGCCACTCCGTCACAACACCTCCAACGGCCACTCCATCACCCATCTCCCACGGCCACTCCGTCACAACACCTCCCAGGGCCACTCCATCACCCATCTCCCACAGCCACTCCATCACCCACCTCCCACAGCCACTCCGTCACAACACCTCCAACGGCCACTCCATCACCGATCTCCCACGGCCACTCCATCACCCACCTTCCACGGCCACTCCATCACCCAACTCACACGGCCACTCCGTCCTTCATCTCCCACGGCCACTCCGTCCTTCATCTCCCACGGCCACTCCATCACCCACCTCCCAGGGCCACTCCGTCACCCCACCTCCCACGGCTACTCCGTCACCCACCTCCCACGGCCACTCCGTCACCCACCTCCCATGGCCACTGCATCACACTCCTCCCACGGCCACTCCATCAGTCATCTCTCATGGCCACTCCATCACGCACCTCACACGGCCACTCCGTCACCCACCTCACACGGCCACTCCGTCCTTCATCTCTCTTGGTCACTACGTCACCCACTTCACACGGCCACTCCGTCACTCACCTCCCACAACCACTCCGTCACCAACCTCCCACGGCCACTCCGTCACCCACCTCCCACGGCCACTCCGTCCTTCATCTCCCACGGTCACTCTGTCACCCACCTCCTACGACCACTCCGTCACCCACCTCCCACGGCCACACCGTCTTTCATCTCCCACGGCCACTCAATCACGCACCTCCCACGGCCACTTTGTCCTTCATTTCCTTGGTCACTCTGTCACCCACCTGCCACGGCCACTCCGTCACCCACCTCCCACGGACACTCCGTCACCCACCTCCCACGGCCACTCCATCACCCACCTCCCACGGCCACTCCGTCACTCACCTCCCACGGCCACTCCGTCACTCAACACCCACTGCCACTCCGTCACCCATCTCGCACGGCCACTCCGTCCTTCATCTCCCTTGGTCACTACGTCACCCACTTCCCACAGCCACTCCATCACTCACCTCCAACGACCAATCCGTCACCCACCTCCCACGGCCACTCCGTCCTTCATCTCCCACGGTCACTCTGTCACCCACCTCCCACGGCCACTCCGTCTTTTATCTCCCACGGCCACTCCGTCTTTCATCTCGCACGGCCACTCCATCACCCACCTTCCACGGCCACTCCATCACCCACCTCCCACTGCCACTCCGTCACGCTCCTCCCACGGCCTCTCGGTCAGCCACCTCCCACGGCCACTCCGTCACTCACCTCCCACGGCCACTCCGTCACTCACCTCCCACGACCACTCCGTCACCAACCTCCCACGGCCACTCCGTCACCCACCTCCCACTGCCACTCCGCCACTCATGTCCCACGGCCACTCCATCACCCATCTCCCACGGCCACTCCGTCACAACACCTCCAACGGCCACTCCATCACCCATCTCCCACGGCCACTCCGTCACAACACCTCCCAGGGCCACTCCATCACCCATCTCCCACAGCCACTCCATCACCCACCTCCCACAGCCACTCCGTCACAACACCTCCAACGGCCACTCCATCACCGATCTCCCACGGCCACTCCATCACCCACCTTCCACGGCCACTCCATCACCCAACTCACACGGCCACTCCGTCCTTCATCTCCCACGGCCACTCCGTCCTTCATCTCCCACGGCCACTCCATCACCCACCTCCCAGGGCCACTCCGTCACCCACCTCCCACGGCTACTCCGTCACCCACCTCCCACGGCCACTCCGTCACCCACCTCCCATGGCCACTGCATCACACTCCTCCCACGGCCACTCCATCAGTCATCTCTCATGGCCACTCCATCACGCACCTCACACGGCCACTCCGTCACCCACCTCACACGGCCACTCCGTCCTTCATCTCTCTTGGTCACTACGTCACCCACTTCACACGGCCACTCCGTCACTCACCTCCCACAACCACTCCGTCACCAACCTCCCACGGCCACTCCGTCACCCACCTCCCACGGCCACTCCGTCCTTCATCTCCCACGGTCACTCTGTCACCCACCTCCTACGACCACTCCGTCACCCACCTCCCACGGCCACACCGTCTTTCATCTCCCACGGCCACTCAATCACGCACCTCCCACGGCCACTTTGTCCTTCATTTCCATGGTCACTCTGTCACCCACCTGCCACGGCCACTCCGTCACCCACCTCCCACGGACACTCCGTCACCCAACTCCCACGGCCACTCCATCACCCACCTCCCACGGCCACTCCGTCACTCACCTCCCACGGCCACTCCGTCACTCAACACCCACTGCCACTCCGTCACCCACCTCGCACGGCCACTCCGTCCTTCATCTCCCATGGCCACTCCATCACCCACCTCCCACGGCCACTCTTTCACTCACCTCCCACGGCTACTCCGTCACACACCTCCCTCGGCCACTCTGTCCTTCATCTCCCACGGCCACTCCGTCACTCACCTCCCACGGCCACTCCGTCACTCATTTCCCACGGCCACTCCGTCACCAATCTCCCACGGCCACTCCGTCACCCACCTCCCACGGACACTCCGTCACCCAACTCCCACGGCCACTCCATCACCCACCTCCCACGGCCACTCCGTCACTCACCTCCCACGGCCACTCCGTCACTCAACACCCACTGCCACTCCGTCACCCACCTCGCACGGCCACTCCGTCCTTCATCTCCCATGGCCACTCCATCACCCACCTCCCACGGCCACTCTTTCACTCACCTCCCACGGCTACTCCGTCACACACCTCCCTCGGCCACTCTGTCCTTCATCTCCCACGGCCACTCCGTCACTCACCTCCCACGGCCACTCCGTCACTCATTTCCCACGGCCACTCCGTCACCAATCTCCCACGGCCACTCCGTCACCCACCTCCCACGGCCACTGCGTCCTTCATCTCCCTTGGTCACTCTGTCACCCATCTCCCACGGCCACTCCATCACCCACCCTCCATGGCCACTCCATCACCCACCTCCCACGGCCACTCCGTCACGCTCCTCCCACGGCCTCTCGGTCAGCCACCTCCCACGGCCACTCCATCACTCACCTCACACGGCCACTCCGTCACCCAGCTCACACGGCCACTCCGTCCTTCATCTCCCTTGGTCACTACGTCACCCACTTCCCACGGCCACTCCGTCACTCACCTCCCACGACCAATCCGTCACCCACCTCCCACGGCCACTCCGTCCTTCATCTCCCACGGTCACTCTGTCACCCACCTCCCACGGCCACTCCGTCTTTCATCTCCCACGGCCACTCCGTCTTTCATCTCGCACGGCCACTCCGTCTTTCATCTCCCACGGCCACTCCGTCTTTCATCTCGCACGGCCACTCCGTCACTCACCTCCCACGGCCACTCCGTCTTTCATCTCCCACGGCCACTCCGTCTTTCATCTCGCACGGCCACTCCGTCTTTCATCTCGCACGGCCACTCCGTCACTCAACACCCACGGCCACTCCGTCACTCACCTCCCACGGCCACTCCGTCACTCACCTCACACGGCCACTCCGTCACTCACCTCCCACGGCCACTCCGTCACTCACCTCACACGGCCACTCCGTCACCCAACTCACACGGCCACTCCGTCACTCACCTCCCACGGCCACTCCGTCACTCACCTCCCACGGCCACTCCGTCACTCACCTCACACGGCCACTCCGTCACCCAACTCACACGGCCACTCCGTCACTCACCTCCCACGGCCACTCCGTCACTCACCTCACACGGCCACTCCGTCACCCAACTCACACGGCCACTCCGTCCTTCATCTCCCTTGGTCACTACGTCACCCACTTCCCACGGCCACTCCGTCACTCACCTCCCACGACCAATCCGTCACCCACCTCCCACGGCCACTCCGTCCTTCATCTCCCACGGTCACTCTGTCACCCACCTCCCACGGCCACTCCGTCTTTCATCTCCCACGGCCACTCCGTCTTTCATCTCGCACGGCCACTCCGTCTTTCATCTCCCACGGCCACTCCGTCTTTCATCTCGCACGGCCACTCCGTCCTTCATCTCCCTTGGTCACTACGTCACCCACTTCCCACGGCCACTCCATCACTCACCTCCCACGACCAATCCGTCACCCACCTCCCACGGCCACTCCGTCCTTCATCTCCCACGGTCACTCTGTCACCCACCTCCCACGGCCACTCCGTCTTTCATCTCCCACGGCCACTCCGTCTTTCATCTCGCACGGCCACTCCATCACCCACCTTCCACGGCCACTCCATCACCCACCTCCCACTGCCACTCCGTCACGCTCCTCCCACGGCCTCTCGGTCAGCCACCTCCCACGGCCACTCCGTCACTCACCTCCCACGGCCACTCCGTCACTCACCTCACACGGCCACTCCGTCACCCAACTCACACGGCCACTCCGTCCTTCATCTCCCTTGGTCACTACGTCACCCACTTCCCACGGCCACTCCGTCACTCACCTCCCACAACCAATCCGTCACCCACCTCCCACGGCCACTCCGTCCTTCATCTCCCACGGTCACTCTGTCACCCACCTCCCACGGCCACTCCGTCTTTCATCTCCCACGGCCACTCCGTCTTTCATCTCGCACGGCCACTCCGTCTTTCATCTCCCACGGCCACTCCGTCTTTCATCTCACACGGCCACTCCGTCCTTCATCTCCCTTGGTCACTACGTCACCCACTTCCCACGGCCACTCCGTCACTCACCTCCCACGACCAATCCGTCACCCACCTCCCACGGCCACTCCGTCCTTCATCTCCCACGGCCACTCCGTCTTTCATCTCGCACGGCCACTCCGTCACTCACCTCCCACGGCCACTCCGTCTTTCATCTCCCACGGCCACTCCGTCTTTCATCTCGCACGGCCACTCCGTCACTCAACACCCACGGCCACTCCGTCACTCACCTCCCACGGCCACTCCGTCACTCACCTCACACGGCCACTCCGTCACCCAACTCACACGGCCACTCCGTCCTTCATCTCCCTTGGTCACTACGTCACCCACTTCCCACGGCCACTCCGTCACTCACCTCCCACGACCAATCCGTCACCCACCTCCCACGGCCACTCCGTCCTTCATCTCCCACGGTCACTCTGTCACCCACCTCCCACGGCCACTCCATCACCCACCTCCCACGGCCACTCCGTCACTCACCTCCCACGGCCACTCCGTCACTCAACACCCACTGCCACTCCGTCACCCACCTCGCACGGCCACTCCGTCCTTCATCTCCCATGGCCACTCCATCACCCACCTCCCACGGCCACTCTTTCACTCACCTCCCACGGCTACTCCGTCACACACCTCCCTCGGCCACTCTGTCCTTCATCTCCCACGGCCACTCCGTCACTCACCTCCCACGGCCACTCCGTCACTCATTTCCCACGGCCACTACGTCACCAATCTCCCACGGCCACTCCGTCACCCACCTCCCACGGCCACTGCGTCCTTAATCTCCCACGGTCACTCTGTCACCCACCTCCCACGGCCACTCCATCACCCACCCTCCACGGCCACTCCGTCTTTCATCTCCCACGGCCACTCCGTCTTTCATCTCGCACGGCCACTCCGTCTTTCATCTCGCACGGCCACTCCGTCACTCACCTCCCACGGCCACCCCGTCTTTCATCTCCCACGGCCACTCCGTCTTTCATCTCGCACGGCCACTCCGTCTTTCATTTCGCACGGCCACTCCGTCACTCAACACCCACGGCCACTCCGTCACTCACCTCCCACGGCCACTCCGTCACTCACCTCACACGGCCACTCCGTCACTCACCTCCCACGGCCACTCCGTCACTCACCTCACATGGCCACTCCGTCACCCAACTCACACGGCCACTCCGTCCTTCATCTCCCTTGGTCACTACGTCACCCACTTCCCACGGCCACTCCGTCACTCACCTCCCACGACCAATCCGTCACCCACCTCCCACGGCCACTCCGTCCTTCATCTCCCACGGTCACTCTGTCACCCACCTCCCACGGCCACTCCGTCTTTCATCTCCCATGGCCACTCCGTCTTTCATCTCGCACGGCCACTCCGTCTTTCATCTCCCACGGCCACTCCGTCTTTCATCTCGCACGGCCACTCCGTCACTCACCTCCCACGGCCACTCCGTCTTTCATCTCCCACGGCCACTCCGTCTTTCATCTCGCACGGCCACTCCGTCTTTCATCTCCCACGGCCACTCCGTCCTTCATCTCCCACGGCCACTCCATCACCCACCTCCCAGGGCCACTCCGTCACCCACCTCCCACGGCTACTCCGTCACCCACCTCCCACGGCCACTCCGTCACCCACCTCCCACGGCCACTGCATCACACTCCTCCCACGGCCACTCCATCAGTCATCTCTCATGGCCACTCCGTCACGCACCTCCCACGGCCTCTCGGTCAGCCACCTCCCACGGCCACTCCGTCACTCACCTTACACGGCCACTCCGTGACCCACCTCACACGGCCACTCCGTCCTTCATCTCTCTTGGTCACTACGTCACCCACTTCACACGGCCACTCCGTCACTCACCTCCCACAACCACTCCGTCACCAACCTCCCCACGGCCACAACGTCACCCACCTCCCACGGCCACTCCGTCCTTCATCTCCCACGGTCACTCTGTCACCCACCTCCTACGACCACTCCGTCACCCACCTCCCACGGCCACACCGTCTTTCATCTCCCACGGCCACTCAATCACGCACCTCCCACGGCCACTTTGTCCTTCATTTCCTTGGTCACTCTGTCACCCACCTGCCACGGCCACTCCGTCACCCACGTCCCACGGACACTCCGTCACCCACCTCCCACGGCCACTCCATCACCCACCTCCCACGGCCACTCCGTCACTCACCTCCCACGGCCACTCCGTCACTCAACACCCACTGCCACTCCGTCACCCACCTCGCACGGCCACTCCGTCCTTCATCTCCCATGGCCACTCCATCACCCACCTCCCACGGCCACTCTTTCACTCACCTCCCACGGCAACTCCGTCACACACCTCCCTCGGCCACTCTGTCCTTCATCTCCCACGGCCACTCCGTCACTCACCTCCCACGGCCACTCCGTCACTCATTTCCCACGGCCACTACGTCACCAATCTCCCACGGCCACTCCGTCACCCACCTCCCACGGCCACTGCGTCCTTCATCTCCCTTGGTCACTCCGTCACTCAATTCCCACGGCCACTCCATCACTCACCCTCCATGGCCACTCCATCACCCACCTCCCACGGCCACTCCGTCACCCACCTCCCACGGCCACTCCGTCACGCTCCTCCCACGGCCTCTCGGTCAGCCACCTCCCACGGCCACTCCATCACCCACCCTCCATGGCCACTCCATCACCCACCTCCCACGGCCACTCCGTCACGCTCCTCCCACGGCCTCTCGGTCAGCCACCTCCCACGGCCACTCCGTCACTCACCTCACACGGCCACTCCGTCACCCAACTCACACGGCCACTCCGTCCTTCATCTCCCTTGGTCACTACGTCACCCACTTCCCACGGCCACTCCGTCACTCACCTCCCACGACCAATCCGTCACCCACCTCCCACGGCCACTCCGTCTTTCATCTCCCATGGCCACTCCGTCTTTCATCTCGCACGGCCACTCCGTCTTTCATCTCCCACGGCCACTCCGTCTTTCATCTCGCACGGCCACTCCGTCACTCACCTCCCACGGCCACTCCGTCTTTCATCTCCCACGGCCACTCCGTCTTTCATCTCGCACGGCCACTCCGTCTTTCATCTCCCACGGCCACTCCGTCCTTCATCTCCCACGGCCACTCCATCACCCACCTCCCAGGGCCACTCCGTCACCCACCTCCCACGGCTACTCCGTCACCCACCTCCCACGGCCACTCCGTCACCCACCTCCCACGGCCACTGCATCACACTCCTCCCACGGCCACTCCATCAGTCATCTCTCATGGCCACTCCGTCACGCACCTCCCACGGCCTCTCGGTCAGCCACCTCCCACGGCCACTCCGTCACTCACCTTACACGGCCACTCCGTGACCCACCTCACACGGCCACTCCGTCCTTCATCTCTCTTGGTCACTACGTCACCCACTTCACACGGCCACTCCGTCACTCACCTCCCACAACCACTCCGTCACCAACCTCCCACGGCCACAACGTCACCCACCTCCCACGGCCACTCCGTCCTTCATCTCCCACGGTCACTCTGTCACCCACCTCCTACGACCACTCCGTCACCCACCTCCCACGGCCACACCGTCTTTCATCTCCCACGGCCACTCAATCACGCACCTCCCACGGCCACTTTGTCCTTCATTTCCTTGGTCACTCTGTCACCCACCTGCCACGGCCACTCCGTCACCCACGTCCCACGGACACTCCGTCACCCACCTCCCACGGCCACTCCATCACCCACCTCCCACGGCCACTCCGTCACTCACCTCCCACGGCCACTCCGTCACTCAACACCCACTGCCACTCCGTCACCCACCTCGCACGGCCACTCCGTCCTTCATCTCCCATGGCCACTCCATCACCCACCTCCCACGGCCACTCTTTCACTCACCTCCCACGGCAACTCCGTCACACACCTCCCTCGGCCACTCTGTCCTTCATCTCCCACGGCCACTCCGTCACTCACCTCCCACGGCCACTCCGTCACTCATTTCCCACGGCCACTACGTCACCAATCTCCCACGGCCACTCCGTCACCCACCTCCCACGGCCACTGCGTCCTTCATCTCCCTTGGTCACTCCGTCACTCAATTCCCACGGCCACTCCATCACTCACCCTCCATGGCCACTCCATCACCCACCTCCCACGGCCACTCCGTCACCCACCTCCCACGGCCACTCCGTCACGCTCCTCCCACGGCCTCTCGGTCAGCCACCTCCCACGGCCACTCCATCACCCACCCTCCATGGCCACTCCATCACCCACCTCCCACGGCCACTCCGTCACGCTCCTCCCACGGCCTCTCGGTCAGCCACCTCCCACGGCCACTCCGTCACTCACCTCACACGGCCACTCCGTCACCCAACTCACACGGCCACTCCGTCCTTCATCTCCCTTGGTCACTACGTCACCCACTTCCCACGGCCACTCCGTCACTCACCTCCCACGACCAATCCGTCACCCACCTCCCACGGCCACTCCGTCCTTCATCTCCCACGGTCACTCTGTCACCCACCTCCCACGGCCACTCCGTCTTTCATCTCCCACGGCCACTCCGTCTTTCATCTCGCACGGCCACTCCGTCTTTCATCTCCCACGGCCACTCCGTCTTTCATCTCGCACGGCCACTCCGTCTTTCATCTCGCACGGCCACTCCGTCACTCACCTCCCACGGCCACTCCGTCTTTCATCTCCCACGGCCACTCCGTCTTTCATCTCGCACGGCCACTCCGTCACTCAACACCCACGGCCACTCCGTCACTCACCTCCCACGGCCACTCCGTCACTCACCTCACACGGCCACTCCGTCACTCACCTCCCACGGCCACTCCGTCACTCACCTCACACGGCCACTCCGTCACCCAACTCACACGGCCACTCCGTCCTTCATCTCCCTTGGTCACTACGTCACCCACTTCCCACGGCCACTCCGTCACTCACCTCCCACGACCAATCCGTCACCCACCTCCCACGGCCACTCCGTCCTTCATCTCCCACGGTCACTCTGTCACCCACCTCCCACGGCCACTCCGTCTTTCATCTCCCACGGCCACTCCATCTTTCATCTCGCACGGCCACTCCGTCTTTCATCTCCCACGGCCACTCCGTCTTTCATCTCGCACGGCCACTCCGTCCTTCATCTCCCTTGGTCACTACGTCACCCACTTCCCACGGCCACTCCATCACTCACCTCCCACGACCAATCCGTCACCCACCTCCCACGGCCACTCCGTCCTTCATCTCCCACGGTCACTCTGTCACCCACCTCCCACGGCCACTCCGTCTTTCATCTCCCACGGCCACTCCGTCTTTCATCTCGCACGGCCACTCCATCACCCACCTTCCACGGCCACTCCATCACCCACCTCCCACTGCCACTCCGTCACGCTCCTCCCACGGCCTCTCGGTCAGCCACCTCCCACGGCCACTCCGTCACTCACCTCCCACGGCCACTCCGTCACTCACCTCACACGGCCACTCCGTCACCCAACTCACACGGCCACTCCGTCCTTCATCTCCCTTGGTCACTACGTCACCCACTTCCCACGGCCACTCCGTCACTCACCTCCCACGACCAATCCGTCACCCACCTCCCACGGCCACTCCGTCCTTCATCTCCCACGGTCACTCTGTCACCCACCTCCCACGGCCACTCCGTCTTTCATCTCCCACGGCCACTCCGTCTTTCATCTCGCACGGCCACTCCGTCTTTCATCTCCCACGGCCACTCCGTCTTTCATCTCACACGGCCACTCCGTCCTTCATCTCCCTTGGTCACTACGTCATCCACTTCCCACGGCCACTCCGTCACTCACCTCCCACGACCAGTCCGTCACCCACCTCCCACGGCCACTCCGTCCTTCATCTCCCACGGTCACTCTGTCACCCACCTCCCACGGCCACTCCGTCTTTCATCTCCCACGGCCACTCCGTCTTTCATCTCGCACGGCCACTCCGTCTTTCATCTCCCACGGCCACTCCGTCTTTCATCTCGCACGGCCACTCCGTCTTTCATCTCGCACTACCAATCCGTCACCCACCTCCCACGGCCACTCCGTCCTTCATCTCCCACGGTCACTCTGTCACCCACCTCCCACGGCCACTCCGTCTTTCATCTCCCACGGCCACTCCGTCTTTCATCTCGCACGGCCACTCCATCACCCACCTTCCACGGCCACTCCATCACCCACCTCCCACTGCCACTCCGTCACGCTCCTCCCACGGCCTCTCGGTCAGCCACCTCCCACGGCCACTCCGTCACTCACCTCCCACGGCCACTCCGTCACTCACCTCACACGGCCACTCCGTCACCCAACTCACACGGCCACTCCGTCCTTCATCTCCCTTGGTCACTACGTCACCAACTTCCCACGGCCACTCCGTCACTCACCTCCCACGACCAATCCGTCACCCACCTCCCACGGCCACTCCGTCCTTCATCTCCCACGGTCACTCTGTCACCCACCTCCCACGGCCACTCCTTCTTTCATCTCCCACGGCCACTCCGTCTTTCATCTCGCACGGCCACTCCGTCTTTCATCTCCCACGGCCACTCCGTCTTTCATCTCGCACGGCCACTCCGTCACTCACCTCCCACGGCCACTCCGTCTTTCATCTCCCACGGCCACTCCGTCTTTCATCTCGCACGGCCACTCCGTCTTTCATCTCGCACGGCCACTCCGTCACTCAACACCCACGGCCACTCCGTCACTCACCTCCCACGGCCACTCCGTCTTTCATCTCCCACGGCCACTCCGTCTTTCATCTCGCACGGCCACTCCGTCCTTCATCTCCCACGGTCACTCTGTCACCCACCTCCTACGGCCACTCCGTCACCCACCTCCCATGGCCACTCCGTCTTTCATCTCCCACGGCCACTCCGTCACCCACCTCCCACGGCCACTCCGTCACTCACCTCCCACGGCCACTCCGTCTTTCATCTCCCACGGCCACTCCGTCTTTCATCTCGCACGGCCACTCCGTCACTCAACACCCACGGCCACTCCGTCACTCACCTCCCACGGCCACTCCGTCTTTCATCTCCCACGGCCACTCCGTCTTTCATCTCGCACGGCCACACCGTCCTTCATCTCCCACGGCCACTCCGTCACCCACCTCCCACGGCCACTCCGTCACCCACCTCGCACGGCCACTCCGTCCTTCATCTCCCACGGCCACTCCATCACCCACCTTCCACGGCCACTCCATCACCCACCTCCCACCGCCACTCCGTCACGCACCTCCCACGGCCACTCCGTCACTCACCTCACACGGCCACTCCGTCACTCACCTCCCATGGCCACTCCGTCACTCACCTCACACGGCCACTCCGTCACCCAACTCACACGGCCACTCCGTCCTTCATCTCCCTTGGTCACTACGTCACCCACTTCCCACGGCCACTCCGTCACTCACCTCCCACGACCAATCCGTCACCCACCTCCCACGGCCACTCCGTCCTTCATCTCCCACGGTCACTCTGTCACCCACCTCCCACGGCCACTCCGTCTTTCATCTCCCACGGCCACTCCGTCTTTCATCTCGCACGGCCACTCCGTCTTTCATCTCCCACGGCCACTCCGTCTTTCATCTCGCACTGCCACTCCGTCACTCACCTCCCACGGCCACTCCGTCTTTCATCTCCCACGGCCACTCCGTCTTTCATCTCGCACGGCCACTCCGTCACTCAACACCCACGGCCACTCCGTCACTCACCTCCCACGGCCACTCCGTCTTTCATCTCCCACGGCCACTCCGTCTTTCATCTCGCACGGCCACTCCGTCCTTCATCTCCCACGGTCACTCTGTCACCCACCTCCTACGGCCACTCCGTCACCCACCTCCCATGGCCACTCCGTCTTTCATCTCCCACGGCCACTCCGTCACCCACCTCCCACGGCCACTCCGTCACTCACCTCCCACGGCCACTCCGTCTTTCATCTCCCACGGCCACTCCGTCTTTCATCTCGCACGGCCACTCCGTCTTTCATCTCGCACGGCCACTCCGTCACTCAACACCCACGGCCACTCCGTCACTCACCTCCCACGGCCACTCCGTCTTTCATCTCCCACGGCCACTCCGTCTTTCATCTCGCACGGCCACACCGTCCTTCATCTCCCACGGCCACTCCGTCACCCACCTCCCACGGCCACTCCGTCACCCGCCTCGCACGGCCACTCCGTCCTTCATCTCCCACGGCCACTCCATCACCCACCTTCCACGGCCACTCCATCACCCACCTCCCACCGCCACTCCGTCACGCACCTCCCATGGCCTCTCGGTCAGCCACCTCCCACGGCCACTCCGTCACTCACCTCACACGGCCACTCCGTCACCCACCTCACACGGCCACTGCGTCCTTCATCTCCCTTGGTCACTACGTCACCCACTTCCCACGGCCACTCCGTCACTCACCTCCCACGGCCACTCCGTGACCCACCTTCCACGGCCACTCCGTCCTTCATCTCCTTTGGTCACTCTGTCACCCACCTGCCATGGCCACTCCGTCACCCACCTCCCACGGCCACACCGTCACCCACCTCCCACGGCCACTCCGTCACTCACCTCCCACAGCCACTCCGTCACTCAACTCCCACGGCCACTCCGTCCTTCATCTCCCATGGCCACTCCGTCACTCATCTCCCACGGCCACTCCGTCACTCATCTCCCATGGCCACTCCGTCACTCATCTCCCACGTCCAATCCGTCACTCATCTCCCATGGCCACTCCGTCACTCATCTCCCATGGCCACTCCATCACCCACCTCTCACGGCCACTCCGTCACCCAACTCCCACGGCCACTCCGTCACCCACCTCCCACGGCCACTCCGTCACTCAACTCCCACGGCCACTCCGTCCTTCATATCCCATGGCCACTCCCTCTCCCACCTCGCACGGCCACTCCGTCACCTACCTCCCACGGCCAGTCCGTCACCCACCTCCCACGGCCACTCCGACACCCACCTCCCACGGCCGCTCCATCCCCCAACTCCCACGGCTACTCTGTCACTCATCTCCCACGGCCACTCCGTCCTTCATCTCCCATGGCCACTCCGTCACTCATCTCCCACGGCCACTCCGTCACTCATCTCCCATGGCCACTCCGTCACTCATCTCCCACGTCCAATCCGTCACTCATCTCCCATGGCCACTCCGTCACTCATCTCCCATGGCCACTCCATCACCCACCTCTCACGGCCACTCCGTCACCCAACTCCCACGGCCACTCCGTCACCCACCTCCCACGGCCACTCCGTCACTCAACTCCCACGGCCACTCCGTCAGTCATCTCTCACGGCCACTCCGTCACTCACCTCCCACGGCCACTCCGTCACTCAACTCCCACGGCCACTCCGTCAGTCATCTCTCACGGCCACTCCGTCACTCACCTCCCACGGCCACTCCGTCAGTCATCTCTCACGGCCACTCCGTCACTCACCTCCCACGGCCACTCAGTCACCCATCTCCCACGGCCACTCCGTC
Organism: Hemitrygon akajei; assembly: GCF_048418815.1. Lineage (NCBI taxonomy): Eukaryota > Metazoa > Chordata > Chondrichthyes > Myliobatiformes > Dasyatidae > Hemitrygon > Hemitrygon akajei. The sequence goes on from NC_133127.1 coordinate 105,402,172, forward strand.
CTTCATCTCCCACGGCCACTCCATCACCCACCTCCCACGGGTGCTCCGTCACTCACCTCCCACGGGTGCTCCGTCACTCAACTCCCACGGCCACTCCGTCCTTCATATCCCATGGCCACTCCCTCTCCCACCTCGCACGGCCACTCCGTCACCCACCTCCCACGGCCAGTCCGTCACCCACCTCCCACGGCCACTCCGACACCCACCTCCCACGGCCGCTCCATCCCCCAACTCCCACGGCTCCTCTGTCACTCATCTCCCACGGCCACTCCGTCCTTCATCTCCCATGGCCACTCCGTCACTCATCTCCCACGGCCACTCCGTCACTCATCTCCCATGGCCACTCCGTCACTCATCTCCCACGTCCAATCCGTCACTCATCTCCCATGGCCACTCCGTCACTCATCTCCCATGGCCACTCCATCACCCACCTCTCACGGCCACTCCGTCACCCAACTCCCACGGCCACTCCGTCACCCACCTCCCACGGCCACTCCGTCACTCAACTCCCACGGCCACTCCGTCAGTCATCTCTCACGGCCACTCCGTCACTCACCTCCCACGGCCACTCCGTCACTCAACTCCCACGGCCACTCCGTCAGTCATCTCTCACGGCCACTCCGTCACTCACCTCCCACGGCCACTCCGTCAGTCATCTCTCACGGCCACTCCGTCACTCACCTCCCACGGCCACTCAGTCACCCATCTCCCACGGCCACTCCGTCCTTCATCTCCCACGGCCACTCCATCACCCACCTCCCACGGGTGCTCCATCACTCACCTCCCACGGGTGCTCCGTCACTCACCTCCCACGGCCACTCCATCACTCACCTCCCACGGCCACTCCGTCACCCACCTCCCACGGCCACTCCGTCACTCAACTCCCACGGCCACTCCGTCAGTCATCTCTCACGGCCACTCCGTCACTCACCTCCCACGGCCACTCCGTCAGTCATCTCCCATGGCCACTCCGTCACTCATCTCCCATGGCCACTCCATCACCCACCTCTCACGGCCACTCCGTCACCCAACTCCCATGGCCACTCCGTCACCCACCTCCCACGGCCACTCCGTCACTCAACTCCCACGGCCACTCCGTCCTTCATATCCCATGGCCACTCCCTCTCCCACCTCGCACGGCCACTCCGTCACCCACCTCCCACGGCCAGTCCGTCACCCACCTCCCACGGCCACTCCGACACCCACCTCCCACGGCCGCTCCATCCCCCAACTCCCACGGCTACTCTGTCACTCATCTCCCACGGCCACTCCGTCCTTCATCTCCCATGGCCACTCCGTCACTCATCTCCCACGGCCACTCCGTCACTCATCTCCCATGGCCACTCCGTCACTCATCTCCCACGTCCAATCCGTCACTCATCTCCCATGGCCACTCCGTCACTCATCTCCCATGGCCACTCCATCACCCACCTCTCACGGCCACTCCGTCACCCAACTCCCACGGCCACTCCGTCACCCACCTCCCACGGCCACTCCGTCACTCAACTCCCACGGCCACTCCGTCAGTCATCTCTCACGGCCACTCCGTCACTCACCTCCCACGGCCACTCCGTCACTCAACTCCCACGGCCACTCCGTCAGTCATCTCTCACGGCCACTCCGTCACTCACCTCCCACGGCCACTCCGTCAGTCATCTCTCACGGCCACTCCGTCACTCACCTCCCACGGCCACTCAGTCACCCATCTCCCACGGCCACTCCGTCCTTCATCTCCCTCGGCGACTACATCCGTCATCTCCCAAGGCCACTCAATCACTCATCTCCCACGGCCACTCCACCACCCATCTCCCACGGCCACTCCGTCACCCACCTCCCACGGCCACTACGTCACCCACCTCCCACGGCCACTCCGTCACTCATCTCCCACGGCCACTCCGTCCTTCATATCCCATGGCCACTCCCTCTCCCACCTCGCACGGCCACTCCGTCACCCACCTCCCACGGCCAGTCCGTCACCCACCTCCCACGGCCACTCCGACACCCACCTCCCACGGCCGCTCCATCCCCCAACTCCCACGGCTACTCTGTCACTCATCTCCCACGGCCACTCCGTCCTTCATCTCCCATGGCCACTCCGTCACTCATCTCCCACGGCCACTCCGTCACTCATCTCCCATGGCCACTCCGTCACTCATCTCCCACGTCCAATCCGTCACTCATCTCCCATGGCCACTCCGTCACTCATCTCCCATGGCCACTCCATCACCCACCTCTCACGGCCACTCCGTCACCCAACTCCCACGGCCACTCCGTCACCCACCTCCCACGGCCACTCTGTCACTCAACTCCCACGGCCACTCCGTCAGTCATCTCTCACGGCCACTCCGTCACTCACCTCCCACGGCCACTCCGTCAGTCATCTCTCACGGCCACTCCGTCACTCACCTCCCACGGCCACTCAGTCACCCATCTCCCACGGCCACTCCGTCCTTCATCTCCCACGGCCACTCCATCACCCACCTCCCACGGGTGCTCCGTCACTCACCTCCCACGGGTGCTCCGTCACTCACCTCCCACGGCCACTCCATCACTCACCTCCCACGGCCACTCCGTCACCCACCTCCCACGGCCACTCCGTCACCCACCTCCCACGGCCACTCCGTTACCCACCTCCCACGGCCAGTCTGTCACCCACCTCCTACGGCCACTCCGTCCGTCATCTCCCACGGCCACTCCGTCACTCATCTCTCAAGGCCACTCCATCATTCATCTCCCACGGCCACTGCGCCACCCATCTCCCTTGGTCACTCCGTCACCCGTCTCCCATGCCACTTCCTTACCCATCTCCCTCGGCCACTCAAGTCAGGTTAAGTCACTTTTATTGTCATTTCGACCATAACTGCTGGTAGAGTAAATAGTAAATATGAGGCAATGTTTTTCAGGACCATGGTGTTACATGACACAGTACAAAAAGCAGACTTAACTAAGTTAAATTAAAAACAACACAGAGAAAGCTACACTAGACTACAGACCTACACAGGACTACATAAAGTGCACAAAAACAGTGCAGGCATTACAACAAATAACATACAGGACAATAGAGCAAGGTGTCAGTCCAGGCTTTGGGTATTGAGGAGTCTGATAGCTTGGGGGAAGAAACTGTTACATAGTCTAGCCGTGAGAGCCCGAATGCTTCGGAGCCTTTTCCCAGACGGCAGGAGGGAGAAAAGATTGTATGAAGGGTGCCTGGGGTCCTTCATAATGCTGTTTGCTTTGCGGATGCAGCGTGTAGTGTAAATGTCCATGATGGCGGGAAGAGAGACCCCGATGATCTTCTCAGCTGACCTCACTATCCGCTGCAGGGTGTTGTGATCCGAGATGGTGCAATTTCCGAACCAGGCAGTGATGCAGCTGTTCAGGATGCTCTCAATACAACCCCTGTAGAATGTGATGAGGATGGGGGGTGGGAGATGGACTTTCCTCAGCCTTCACTGCTTTCTTTGATATGGAGCCGGTGTTGAGGGACCAGGTGAGATTCTCCATCAGGTGAACACCAAGAAATTTACTGCTCTTTACGATCTCTACCAAGGAGCCGTCGATGTTCAGTGGGGAGTGGTCGCTCTGTGCCCTCCTGAAGTCAACAACCATCTCTTTTGTTTTGTTGACAAGATCATTTTCTTGGAAGACTTCAATGCCAGAGTCGGGAAAGATCATAGGCTCTGGACTGGAATAATAAGCAAGGAAGGAGTTGGCAAGGTCCATGCCAATGCAACACTCCTCCTCACCAAATGTACTGAACACAGCCTGGTGATTCCAAACACCCTATTTTCCCCAGAAATTCAGGCACAAACTCTCCTGGCAGCATCCACACTCCAACAACCATGAAGCAACAAGTTTTGTGCTTCTTTCCTAACTTATAAAAGAACCATGGTTTAAAAGAAATCAGAATCCAACAGAAGTGTTTAAAAAAAATAAACAAAAGAAAACAATTTAAAAAGCCATTAGGAATGAAAACATGAAATATTAAGTATAAAATCAAGGGTAGTTTTCCGGCTTATAAACTCTGAGTTATTTAAAGATACAGGAATCTCATAAGGGTTGTTACAAATCATAGAGGTAACGAGAGGGACATTAGCCTTATCTTGCTATCATCGAAGGAGTATCCCTTGCCCTTTAGGTGTAGATATACAGCTGAGTTTTGACTTAAGATGTTAGTCCCCCTATGTTGGGCCATCCATTTGTGAAGTGGTTGTTCTGCCACTCCGATATACAGATCTGTGCACTTATATACTCAGCTGCAAATCCACACCTAAAGTACAAGGACACTCCTTTGATAACAAGGACAGGGAAGACAGGTGGCTGGAAAGAAGGGTTAAAGAAGCCATCTTCATCAAACTGGAAAACCCATTCTGACAAGAGGGGGTGGGGTATGACACCACCTATCAGCTACTTACAATGCAGTCCTTCTACCTATATCCTAGTATCTCCACAACAGTTCACATCTCCATTCATGCAAAGGTGAGACTAATGATCCAAACACGAGGAAATCTGCAGATGCTGGAAATTCAAGCAACACACACAAAATGCTGGTGGAATGCAGCAGGCCAGGCAGCATCTATAGGAAGAAGTACAGTCGACGTTTTCGGTCGACACCCTTCATCAGGACTAACCGAAAGAAGAGATAGTAAGAGATCTGAAAGGGGGAGCGGGAGATCCGAAATGATAAGAGAAGACAGGAGGGGAAGGGATGAAGTTTCGAGCTGAAAAGTTGATTGGCAAAAGGGATACACAACTGGAGAAGGGAGAGGATCATGGGACGGGAGGCCTAGGGAGAAAGAAAGGGGGAGGGGAGCAAAAGAGGAAGATAGTGAGCAGGCAAGGAGTGATTGTGAGAGGGGCAGAGAGAGAGAGAGAAAAGAAAAAAAAAGGGGGAATAAATAAATGGGTGGGGTAAGAAGGAGAGGGGGCAATAACAGAAGTTAGAAAAATCAATGTTCATGCCATCAGGTTGGAGGCTACCCAGATGGAATATAAGGTGTTGTTCCTCCAATCGGAGTGTGGCTTCATCTTGATAGTAGAGGAGCTCCTAGTGCGGCCTTCTATATATTGGTGAGACCCGACGCAGACTGGGAGACCGTTTCACTGAACACCTACGCTCTGTCCGCCACAGAGAGCAGGGTCTCCCAGTGGCCACACAATTTAATTCCACGTCCCAGTCTCATTCCGATATGTCAATCCATGGCCTCCTCTACTGTCGAGATGAAGCCACACTCAGGTTGGAGGAACAACATCTTATATTTCGTCTGGGTAGCCTCCAACCTGATGGCATGAACATTGATTTCCCTAACTTCCGTTAATGCTCCCCCTTCTTACCCCACCCCTTATGTATGTATGTATTTATTTATTACTCTCCCCCCATTTCTTTCTCTCTCTCTTTTTTCTCTTTCTGTCCCTCTCACAATCACTCCTTTCCTGCTCTCCATTTCCCTCTGGTTCTCCCCTCCCCCTTTCTTTCTTCCTAGTCCTCCCATCCCATGATCTTCTCCCTTCTCCAGTTGTGTATCCCTTTTGCCAATCAACTTTTCAGCTCGAAACTTTATCCTTCCTATCTCCTATCTGTCTTCTCCTATCATTTCAGATCTCCCCCTTCCCCTCTCAAATCTCTTACTATCTTTTCTTTCAGTTAGTCCTGATGAAGAGTCTCAACCCGAAACGTCGACTACTTCTTCCTATAGATGCTGCCTGGCCTGCTGCGTTCCATCAGCACTTTGTGCTTGTTGCTTAAGACTAATGGTCCTCTCCTTACCTTTACAACTCTAAATGACCCTTGTGTGATTGCTATACCTTTAAACAACTCACAGGGTTTATAAACTGGAAAACTACACACCATGGATCAGAATTGAAGAAGCCTCTTGGATAAGTGGTGAAATGTCTTCTGGAAAACACAGCTGGTCCAGTTGCCTTGATTTACTACTGTTTGATGTACATTGACCAAGATGACTGAGAATCTTCATCGACATAAAATATGAAGGTAAGGTGACCAATATGTAAATGAGGATAGAGAAAGAAAATTATAAAGAGAAAAAAAGTGAATGTGGCTATTAGACCAATGGATAATTATGATGGGAAGCAGTAATGGGGGTCAAATAAATGGTGGTTGAACTTAATAAGCATTTTGTGAGAGTCTTCACTGTGGAAGACGCTACCAGTGTGCCAGAAATTTGTGTGTCAGAAGTGAGGGCAGTTGCTGTTGCTGTTACTAAGGAGAACACACCTGAAGGCCGAAAGTCTAAGGGAAGGTAAGTCACCTGGACCAGGTGGATTACCCCTCAGTGTTCTGAAAGAGGTAGCTGAAGAGTTTATGGAGGCATTAGTGGCAATCACTGGATCCTGGAATGGTTCTGGATGACTAGAAAGTTGCAAATGTCACTCCACTCTTGAAGAGGGGAGAGAGACAGAAAAAAGGAATTTAGAAGCCAGTTAGCCTGACTTCAGTGGTGGGAGATGTTTCAGTCCATTATAAAGGGTGAGGTTTCGAGGTATTTGGGGGCACGATAAAATATGCAGAAGTCAGAATGGTTTCCTTGGGAGGGAATGTTGTCTGACAAATCTTTTGGAATTCTTTGAGGAAATAACAGGTAGATCAGATAAAAGAGAGTCAGTGGATGTTTATTTAGATTTTCAAAATGCCTTTGACAAAATGCCACACATGAGGCTACTTAACAGGATCAGTGCCCAACAGGAAAGATACTAGCATATATAGAAAATTGGCTGACTGGCTGGAGGCAGAGTGGGAATAAAGGAGGGTCTTTTCCTGCTGTCTGCGGGTAGTTAGTGGACTAAAACCTATAGAATATCAGAAGTATAGATCAAGTGGGTGTGGAGAGAATGTTTCCTATTTCAGGCTAGTCTAGGACAAGCATCTAAAGAGTGTCCATTTAGAGCAGAGATGTGGAGAAATTTGTTTACTCTGACAGTGTGAACCTGTAGAATTTATTGCCACTGATGGCTGTGGAGGTGATGATATTGGGTGTATTTAAAGTGGATGTTGATAGATTCCTGATTAGTCAGGGTGCCAAAGGTTACTGGGAAAAGGCAGGAGAATAGGGTTGAGAGAGAAAATTAGTAAACAATGATTAACTAGCAAAGCAGACTCGGGCTGAATGGCCTAATTCTGCTCTTGTATCTTATGGTCTTGTGGTAGAGCTGTTGGCTCAGATGCTTTGCAATCAGGCTTCAATCCTGACTTCTGATGATTATCTGTGAGGAAGCTGCATGTGACCTTCTGGTTTCCTTTCATATCCCAAACATTATTTATCCCAGTTGGGAAGGGGAAAGAGGGAATGATATGTCCTACTGAAGGGTCTCGGCCCAGAATGTTGACTGTACATAGACACTGCCTGGCCTGCTGTTCCTCCAGCATTTTGTGTGTATTGCTTGGATTTCCAGCACCTGCAGATTTTCTCTTGTTCATGATATGTTCCATCCCAGAGTTTGGCTGGCGAAGAAGAGATGTTGCTCAGCCTGAGGGCTGTAGGATGGGCCATCTCTCTGTATGGGCGTGAACAATCTTACCTAGAGGGGAAGTGAAAGAAGGGGAGGATGGACAATCTGGTCCTCAGAAAGATGGAGGAGTCTGCTTGGTCCTCTTGGGAGGAGGAGTGGTTGACTTGAGATTGCTGCTCAGCAGTCATGTGGCACAGACAGTGGATGGTGCATGTCATTGTCAGTGTGGGAGAGCATGTTACATGTCAGACCAGGAGGATGAGATTTTGACCTGGTAGATTGACTTGGACTGTGGGTACAGGAGAAATAACCGAGATGATTGAGATGATCCGCTGATCATGCGGTAGACTGGAATATACAGCAAACTGTGTCTTCATCATTTGGGATGTCTCAAAATTTCCAAATAACCTCCCCCCACCACCATGTGTTAATGGAGAACAGTAATGTACCTGTACAATAAACTTTGTTACAGCAGAGTGTCGGCTTCAGCCTGTACACAAAGAAAGCACCACAGTTTTTGATCTTGATTGTCCACTTTGTTTCGCAGTTGCTTTGCTCCCAGCTGAAGCAGACAGTCCTGTCGACCTCCCCCTCTCCCACGCTGGGATGACGACCTGGAATGGGGGTTTGTAAATATTGTAAAATATACCTGTCTCCACAGTACAATGGGAAACATGCAACCAGACCCACAGCAAATCCATTGTTCACAACCCACTTTGTCTGAAGGGGCTCAGCCAATTTGAGCTGCTGTCCTCCCCACAGCCACACCTAGACACTGAGGACAGCTCCAATTGATGAGACCTTGTGGGTCCCTGTCCCATGAAATACAAGTCCTCCCTCTCAAGCTCTTTGACAACACTGGAGTCATGAGCAAGCTGACCCACTGCTGAACTTCTTCAAAGAGAATCAGAGACCTCTGCAAGCTCAGAAAATACCCAAAACTGATAGCAATTACAGTGGTGGTAAGTTGTTAAAATTCATGTCGCTTTTATAATTTTTGGATGTGTTTAAATATAAACATAATATAGCCTTAGAAAAGAAACATGAATTTTAAAATAATTGCAACATGAAAACTAAGGAATAGGTTTAACTGAAAACATCACAGAGTTTTATCAAGTAGTAGTAAATCAACAGAACTGGACTTGCAGTGTTGTCCAGAAGAAAAAAAACCCTGTGTTTGTCGGAACTACAAACACACTCAGACAGAAACTCTTCCACCCCAAGGATCCTACACTCAGACACAGACAGAACAATACTGCATATGCTTTTCAATGCAATGAGAACTGTAAAGATCTGTATATCGGTGAGACAAAACAACCACTTCACAAATGGATGGCCTCTGTAAATGTACACCTTAAGGACAGGACCCCTCCTTTGATAACAAGGACAGGGAGGATAGGTGGTTTGAAAGAGGGGTTAAAAGAAGGCATCTTCATCAAACTGGAAAACCGATGACTGAACAGAGGTGTCTGAGTATGACACCACCTATCACTACTTACAATGCTATATCTCTACTCCGGCACCTTTACAATTCACACTTCCATTCATGCAAAGGTAAGACTTTGACTCCTCATTACCTCTATGACTTTTAATGACTCTCATGTGATTGCGATACCTTTAAACAATTCAGAGTTTATAAATTGAAAAACTGCCAACCATGGATCAGAATGAAGAAGCCTTTCGGATGAGGGGGAAAACGTCTTCTAGAGTCTAGAATATAGACCACGCAGCAAGTCCAGTTGCCTTGATTTGCAACTGCTTGAAATGTAATGACCTGGATGACCGAGAAACTTCATAGACATAACAGTTTCGCAGAAAAATTACATTGGTTTATTAATTAACTCATGAACTGTGGGCTGCTGTGGAATACACTGAACTCCCTGGGTGCTGCTCCTTCACTAAAATTGCACCAGGTCTTAACTAGAGTGGGTGTAACCGGCAGATCCAGAGACCAGCTACATGTACCAGGGATCTCCAGGAAGCCAATGCCCTATAGATCCAGGGCTACTACTTGGTTTAGTGACTGGGGAACATTTCTCAGGGATGTCGAGATCTGTTTCTGTACAAGGGGTCATCTGACATGATCTATGTCTGGTCTGCCCTAACAGAAAAGTAACCAAGACCTGTTGTTGCACACTATGATCTTACCATTTAACCAGCCTGGACTTCTCCCGGAGCACTTGTCTGTTGGAATAACAGTCTCAGGAATCCTCCAGCCCCCAGAACTGGAAAAGAATAGCATCTCCATCCTCAGCTGACCAACCACTGTGAGAACAAGCAGGAACTGGAGCCCATTTCATTGGTTCAATATTCTCCCAAATCTCAGGAAGACCTGTTTGATATTTGATGTAAAACATTCTGCAGATGCAGGAAATCTTGAGCAACACTCGTGAAGTGCTGCAGAAACTCAACAAGTTAGGCAAAGTTCAAAGTAAAATTTATTATCAGTAACCACATACAACCCAGAGGTTCTTTTTCTGCTGGCATATTTAGCAAATCCTCAGAACAATAACTGTTATCAGGATCTGTAAACTGTAAACATCAGGACTGTGAACTGTAAGTAAACTGTGCAAATGCAGATAATAAATGCAATGGACAATAAACACATGACATTTTGAGCTGAGACCCTTCACCCAAACTGGAAGGGAACAGAAGCAGAAGGTAGCCTACTCCTCCCTTTCTCTTCTCCTCTTTGGCCTCTTGTCCAGGCCATCACCTCCCTCAGGTTCCCACCTCATTCACTTTACTGCACTGTCCACTTCCTTATTACATTAATTTTTTATGCATTTTGTTATGATACCAGCCCCCTCCTTTGTGAGAATTGCAAGAGCCCTAGTGAAAGGGGGGTCAATGACCCAAGAGAGAGAGAGAGACAGGCTGAATGGACACAGGAAATGGAAAGACATTCCACTGGGACAAAAGCTGGTGACTGTGGCATTGTTCTCAGGAGACACCTGGGAACTGCAGACGTGCCAACTCGCAGGGACATTGTAAAGCCCTCGGGCAAAGTGGGCTGGTTGAGAGAGAGATTGCATCACCTGCAACCTGATTGACACCTGAGATCCCGTGAGGCAGTATAAAGAAGGGTCTGAAAGAGGACGACCCTCAGACGCACCAAGGAGACACCAAGAAGCACGATACCGCTTCCCGTGGGAACGGGAAGCCATTTTGAAATAAGCCACGTGCGTTAAATTCCGAATGCGGGGTTTGTGGCTGGAACCAACGGAAGATCGCTTTTAACTAACAACGGGGAAGATCGCTCCCCTGATTCCATGGATGTTTTGGGCAAGTTTTTCCGTTTATCTCTCTCTCTCTCCAACACGTGAAACCAAAAGGGAAAAGCCTGCAGACTTCAGAGTGACTCTTTATATTTCCAATTGGACTCAGTATTATACCCTAGACAACGAAAGAGCTTATTTCTGAGTGATTATTAATGTACCTGCGTTTTAGATTGAGTAGTGACGCATGTTATCTGAATGTTTGTATTAACCTTAATTTTGTGCCCCTTTATTAATAAAACTTTTGAAAATAGTACCATTGGACTTCAACTGACATATCTATCTTTGCTGGTAAGTTACCTGGTTACGGGGTTTTCGTAACAAGTGGGGACTCGTCCGGGATTTGACACCAAAAAGGGGGAGGTCAGTCAATCGGGATTGTAAGTCAAAAAAAAAAATAATTTGGATCTGGTACGCAGGTAGCCAGACAGAAAAACCAGCAAAGATGGACGTGTGTGAATTTATGAGCACCAAATCAGACTTGTTAAATTTGGCGAAGGGGTTAGAGATGGAAAACGAGCAGGATCAAGCTGAGAGGCAAAGACAGCATGAAATTCGGATCAGAGAGTTAGCAGCAGCCGAGAGAGCGGCAGCGGGGAGAGAAAGAGAGAGGGAGGAGCTAAGGAGAGAGCGGTTTAATGTTAGTCGGGAGTTGAGAGTAGTACCTCCGTTCGAAGAGACGGATGTTGATAGTTATTTCTTGCTTTTTGAAAAGGTGGTAGTGAACCAGAAGTGGCCACAAGAGCAGTGGGTCGCGTTGTTACAAAGTGTGTTAGCAGGAGGGAGGATTTGGGCAGCCATGATGCCGACCCGCCGACCGGCGAGTGCGGTGGCCCCGCCCCTAGAGTCCCAAAGCTATCGCGCATGCGCGGTCACACGCAGCCTGTCCAGAAAAGCAGTGAGCAGTTTAAATCGGGCCAGCAGTAATCTGGCCAAGATGTTTTTACCGACCCTGTACCATGAGGGTTCCGAGGGTGGTAAAACAGAAAGCAGTAAAGTAAAAGGGGGTAAGGGAGAGGAAATAGCCCTGCCCTTAGTGAAGAGAAAGGTCCTAGAGGTAGGAACTAAAGTTGAGAAACGGATAAAGTTGTTAAAATGTCCAGAGTTGGACATGGTTAATCTGTCTGGTTTGGCAGAATTGTTTGAAGAAGTTCAGAGTTCTAAAGGTGTTCTCGATGGTCCCGAGAGTGAAATGAGGGCAGTCTTAGAGAGGAAGGGTATCCTTGCTGTGGAGAAGTCAGCTGAAATGGCCGAGGAGGTTGTTTCAGCTCGCAGGGTTGCGCCTTCCCCAACGGGGGGCTGCCTAGAGAGTAACTGGAAGGATCGGGGGACGTTAGAATTTGAAAAAGGTACGGGTGTTGAAAGCCTGGAAGGGGCCAATGTCCCGTTTGGGTGTGTCCAAGATGGGGGCGCACGTGGTGCTGAACCTGGTAACAGAGCTCAGGGGAAGTCTGAGGTGTTTGATTCAGGGGGACGGGGCGGCCGTCTTTGTGGATCAGATAGGGTTGGTTCAGTAGGAAAAGGGTTAACCTTGGTAACCGTGGGAAGTGTGAGTTCCACGGTGTTTGTATTCGAGAGTGGGGCCAAGGTTAATGCCGAATTTAAGGGGGGAATGAGGATTGTTATTGAAGGAAACGGAAAGTCTGTAGTTCCCAAGTCGAAGGAAGAAATTTTAAACCTGGCAGATCGCTCACAGAGTGAGTCGGGAAATAGCGGGGCCCCCCACTCTATTGTTACGCCAGGGTGGGGTGTGAAGAGGTTGCATTCGAAATGCTACCTGAAAGAGGAGTTGGAATTAAAAACAAATAGCCTGAAGGGTCTTGACAGTTTGGGGCATGGTGTTGAAAAAATAGCCCCGATGAACGAGGCGGGCGGGAGTTCACCACGCCAAATTACTCAAAGTCCCAACGGGGGGACTCGCCAGAAAAGAGGTGACGGTTAATGGGGATGCCATTTTTTTTTTAAAACAGCAAAGCAGGTTTTACGGGTTGCGCCAAAGCCTGTGAATAATAAAGACAGACCTTTGGAGACCTGCCGGCGAAGTAAACCGACCGAAACGATTAGTATTCGCATAAACTTTTGTAGATGCACCTAAGCTAAGATCACACCTCCTTAGTTATGTTGCTGAAGAAAGCAAATAAATGAATAGGTGGTTATTGAATTGAAGTCTGATGCTACAAGACTTTAAGATATTAAGATGTTAAGATATTAACTAAAGGGGCACTGTACTTGTTAACTGTTTAGATGCTGACTTGAATGTATAACTGTATTACTCTGTAGTGAAAAGAAAAGCTTCTGTATTGTATTAGATTCAAAATTTCTGTAAGACTGTACCACTCTGGGTTTTAACCGCTGGTAAAAACCTTTTTAAGAGGGGAGGTGTTATGATACCAGCCCCCTCCTTTGTGAGAATTGCAAGAGCCCTAGTGAAAGGGGGGTCAATGACCCGAGAGAGAGAGAGCAAGAGAGAGAGAGAGACAGGCTGAATGGACACAGGAAATGGAAAGACAGCGACGTGCTGGATACCGCATTCCACTGGGACAAAAGCTGGTGACTGTGGCATTGTTCTCAGGAGACACCTGGGAACTGCAGACGTGCCAACTCGCAGGGACATTGTAAAGCCCTCGGGCAAAGTGGGCTGGTTGAGAGAGAGATTGCATCACCTGCAACCTGATTGACACCTGAGATCCCGTGAGGCAGTATAAAGAAGGGTCTGAAAGAGGACGACCCTCAGACGCACCAAGGAGACACCAAGAAGCACGATAACGCTTCCCGTGGGAACGGGAAGCCATTTTGAAATAAGCCACGTGCGTTAAATTCCGAATGCGGGGTTTGTGGCTAGAACCAACGGAAAACCGCTTTTATTTAACACCAGGGAAGCCAAATCCTCTGAGGCTGAGGATTTGATTCATAAAGACAACGGCAAGTGTTCTCTTTTCCTAACAATCTCTCTTCTCTCTCTCCAACACGTGAAACCAAAAAAGGGAAAAGCCTGCAGACTTCAGAGTGACTCTTTATATTTCCAATTGGACTCAGTATTATACCCTAGACAACGAAAGAGCTTATTTCTGAGTGATTATTAATGTACCTGCGTTTTAGATTGAGTATTGACGCATGTTATCTGAATGTTTGTATTAACCTTAATTTTTGTGCCCCTTTATTAATAAAACTTTTGAAAATAGTACCATTGGACTTCAACTGACATATCTATCTTTGCTGGTAAGTGAAACCAGTTACTGGTTTCATAACAATTTCTACAAACAACGACAAAAAACTCATTAACATGTAGATTGATACAGTGCAAAACAAACATATCAAATATAAAGTTCATAACAGTCAGAAAACAGGACCCAAAATAAAATCTCATAAAGTTAGTGTCCACCCCTCCCTCCCACTAGAAAACTGCAGGCCAACCACTACAATTTGTAAAAAAAATCAGAATGTTAAATCAGAGCTACAAAAAAAAATATAATGCCTACTACCAAAACAATAATGTAATTCCCATCAAAAAGAAATCATAAAATTTACAGAGAGAGAAAGCTGAAAGTAAGGGATTATAGTACAGAAAAAAAGAATAAACTTAATCTAAAGAGGAGTTATGAAAATATTCGAGAAAAGGTCCCCACACCTTATGAAACTTTATGTCTGAATTGAGAAGTGAATAATGAATGTTTTCAAGGTCTAAACAGGACATAATATCACTAAGCCATTGAGCATGAGTGGGTGGGTCAACATCTCTCCACCTAAGAAGAACTAAATGTCTAGCTAAGTGGGAGGCAAAAGATAATGTTCAACGTTTAATCTGACTCAAATGCATGTCTGCCTCACCCAAGGTACCAAAAAGGGCAATCAGGGTTAGGTTCTAAGTGGCAATTAAGAATATGGGATAAAGATAAAAAGACTTCTCTCCAGAATTTGTCTAGACTAGGACAAGCTGAGTACATACGAGTAAGCGAAGCCTCGGCCCCTTTACACTTATCACAAACAGGACTAATGTCAGGATAAAACTGCGGCAATTTAGTTTTAGACATATGAGCCCTGTGCACAACAAACTGTAAAGGACAGTGGCGAGCACATAAAGAGGTTGAATTAACTGATTTAAGAATTGAATCCCAAACCGCATCAGATAAAGAAATATTTAAATCATGCTCCTAAGCAATTCTAATTTTATCAAAAGGAAAATGTCTCCAAGTCACTAATTTATCACAAATAGAAGATATTAAGCCTTTACCCAATGGATTAATACAAAGAAACTAGCCTTTACCCAATGGATTAATACAAAGAAACTGGTCCACAACATTTTCCTCAGGCATCTCAGGAAAATTTGGTGATAAAGGGTTAATGAAATGTCTAATTTGAAGGTATTTAAATAAATGAGTATTAGGTAGGTTAAACTTTATAGACAGTTGTTGAAAAGTTGCAAAACGATTATCTATGAAAAGATCTTCAAAGCGCCTAATACCCTTTCTAAACCAATTATGAAAGTCTTGCATAGAAGGTAGGAAAAGATGATTGGGTAAGATAGGACTAGAGAGAGAAACCATGAAGACCATTATATTTTCTAAACTGAACCCATATTCTCAGAGTATGTCTAATAAGAAGATTAACAATTAGTCTTGGGAAGAAACAAGGAAGTGCAGATCCAAGAAGTGCAGAAATAGAGAGATCCTGAGTAGAGTTCAGCTCTATTGCCAGCCATTTTGGGCAGTCAGACTGATTATGAAAGAAGGACCAAAAAGTAAGACAATGAATATTGGCTGCCCAATAATATGAACGGAAATTAGGCAAAACCATACCGCCTTCTTTTTTAGGTTTTTGAAAGTAAGCTTTATGAAGTCTGGAACGTTTGCCCTTCCATAGATAGGACAAAATAATAGAATCTAATGAATCAGAAAATGCTTCAGAAATAAAAATTGGTAAAGACTGAAAAAGTATAAAAATTTAGGAAGGATATACATTTTAATAACATTGATACAACCTACCAGGGACATGGATAAGCGTGACCATTGTGTCAAACTCTGTTTTGTAGAATTTAAAAGATTGGCAAAACTTTCTCTAAATAGATTATTGAAGTTCCTTGTTACTGTAATACCAAGGTAAGTAAATTGATTATTAACTACTTAGAAAGGGAGATCATGAAATACTAAGAAGGAAAAATATTGGGGGTAAGGAGGTAGAGGGGTTTGATATAAAAAGTAAAAGATCGTCAGCATGAAGAGAAGCTTTGTGTTCAACATCTCCCCTCCAAATCCCCGTCAATTCAGGACAGCTTCGAAATGCAATCATTCTATGGCCAAATCAAAAAGTAAGGGACTCAAAGGGCATCCTTGTTGGGTGCCACTTCTAAGGCTAAAAAACTCGGATTGCTGAGAATTAGTCAAAACAAAAGTGGTGGGATGTGAGTATAACAATTTAATCCATGAAATAAAACTTTGTCCAAATTAAATTTTTTCTAAAACCTCAAAAAGTTAATTTCATTCCACACGATCAAACGCTTTCTCCGCATCAAGAGAAATAACACATTCAGGAATCCCAATTGAGAGTGAATGTAATATATTAAGAAGATGCGTATATTAAAAAAGGAAGACGATTTTTAATAAAACCAGTGTGATCTTCATAAATAATAGAAGGTACAATGTAGAAGGTACAATGTTCTCTCATCTACGAGCCAAAACTTTAGCCAAAATTCTAACTTCAACATTTAACAAAGAAATCGGCCTATACGAAGAACACTCTGTTGGATCTTTACCTTTTTTGGCTAAAAGAATGATACATGCCTCATTAAATGATGGTGCCAATTTACCATGTTTAAAAGAATCAGGTAGAACTAACAATAACAGAGGTGAAAGTAGTGAGGAAAATGATTTATAAAATTCTGCAGAAAACCCATCAGGTCCAGGAGATTTACCCGACTGCAGTGCAGAAATGGCGAAGGATATTTCTTCTCATGTTAATGGCTCATTGAGTTTTGCTTTAAAATCAAAGAGAGCGAAGGAATATTTAAACTATTTTAAAAAAATTATCAACAGAGATATTATCATTTAAAGATTCAGAGGTATAAAGCCAAGAACAATAATTCTTAAATGTGTCATTAATTTCAGAATGACTCAAAGTAATATTCCCATTTCCCATTCGAATTTTGGTAATTTGTTGTTTAGCTTTGGAACATCTTAATTGGTTGACTGAAAACTTGTCGGATTTATCACTATGAATGTAAAATCGGCTCTTACTTTCTAGAAGTTGATGTTCAACTGGTTGAGTGGAAATAAGGTCAAACTTAGTTTGAAGTTCTACTCGCTTCTTGTACAGTTCAGTAGTTTTAGTCTGGGCATATAGTTGGTCTATTGCTTTAATCTGACTGATCAGATCTAATTGCTCTAAATGAGTCTTTCTTTTCAGATTCACAGTATATGAAATTATTTGACCCCTCAAATATGCTTTCATGGCATCGCAGACAACCTGGGATGAGATTTCAGATGACATATTAGTGTTTAAAAAAAAGTTATCTGGTCCTTCATAAATTTTACAAAATCATTATCCGATAACAAGATCAGATTGATTATCAATGTTTATTCATTTGAGGAAGACCAGGAAATTTTATAGACAGGGTAACTGGAGCATGATCCGAAATCAATATACTTTGATAATCACAGGAGCGAACCAATGAAATCAGCTGGTTATCCATTACAAAATAATCAATTCTAGTAAAAGTATGATGGACATGTGAGAAAAGGAATAACCTCTCACAGTAGGATGGAAAAAACGCCACACATCAGAGATACCATAGTTAGAAAGGAAAGAATGAATAGACAATAACAAAACGACCATTTGTATCAGATAATTTATTGTGGAGCTCAAAGGGAACATTTTGATTAATGAGGATAGAGACCCCCCCCCCCCCACCGGTCTTAGCCGGGAAGGATTAATGGAAGTGCTGTTCCACCCACCCACCTTAACATAAGACGAGAATTATCAAAGCTTTGAATATGAGTTTCTTGCAAAAAAGCAATGTCAGCTTTGAGCTGCTTAAGATGTGAAAACACTTTCCTTCTTTTAATAGGATGATTCAATCCTTTTACACTCCAGCTTATAAAAGTCAAGGAGCTAAACATTGTCATTTAAAAAAACATAAAAGGTAGTAGGCATAAACAAGAACAAACATTCAGAAAACAGCTCTGGGACAAAAGTGTTAGGGTACGCTCCGGAGCCCGCCTTCCGGGTCTTGCTCCGGTCCGCGGACTCCGGGCCTTGCAGCCAGCCCTCCTGTCACCCAGAGCCATTGTATCATCTTGGCTTAAGGAGGTACACCTGTCACCTATTAGGGAGAAGGTGTTTATAAGGGGCTCGGGGACTGCGCCTAGTTGGGGGGTCGTCCTGCTCTGTACCTGGTCCGCCGGCTCCGAATCCCGCTCTGCACCTGTTTCACCCGCTCTGTATCCCGTTTTGTCCTGGTTGCTGGCCTGCTCGGAATCCTGTTCTGCCCTGGTTGCCGGCCTGCGCTGTATCTGTTCTGTCTGGTCGGTCTTATTCCCCTGCTTCTCTTGTGTGCGCTGATCCCGCTGTTCCGCCTTATTTGCCTTGCCCGCGCTGTCGCGCTGTCTGCTTGCCTTTCCCGATTTCCCGGTGCATCCTGGTTGTCCTGCTGCTCACCCTTGACCCAGCTCCGTTCTGTTCCCTTGCCTCCGTCAGGTAAGTCAGGCCGTCGCTGTTACCTCTCAGGTGGTTCTGTCCCTTCCTACCCCTCACCTCTGATGGGTTGTGCCCCGCACCTGCCCAGGTGTCCGTGTCTTGCCCAGGCCTCTGTGTTTCCGCCTGGGAGGCGGCCCTGCCCAGGAGTTTTGCGGCCACCCCAGGGGGCTCTTCTGCCTGCCTGAACTCTGGGATCCTGCTCTGCCTGCCTGACCTCCGGGATCCAGCCCCGCCTGCATTTCCCCTTGCATGCCATGGCATCCCCATCCTGTCCTACCCCTAGTACTTCAGTGCCTGTGTCCTGCACTTGGGTCCATTCCATGTCCGCTCCTGACAGAAAAGTATAAGTCAAGAAAATCAGAACAAGGTACTGTCCTGAATAACAAAGAATATCTAAAAATACAATATATAGTGTTGGCAGTACGGACCCCTCCCCCCCAATCAAAAAAACAAGACAGCTACCAAAAAAAAAGCAACAAGCTCTTCAGAAAAAAAGACACACCAAAATTATAGGAAGGATGTGGAAGCTATGGAGAGGGTGCAGAGGAAATTTACCAGGATGTTGCCTGGTTTGGAGAACAAGTCATATGAAGCAAGGTTAGCAGAGCTGGGACTTTTCTCTTTGGAGCATTAAAGAATGAGAGGGGACTTGATAGAGGTCTACAAGATTATGAGAGGCATAGATAGGGTGGATAGTGAGTACCTGTTTCCCAGGGCATCAATAGCAAACACCAGAGGGCATATGTACAAAATTAAGGGAGGGAAGTTTAGGGGAGACATCAGGGATAAGTTTTTTTACACAGAGGGTTGTGAGTGCCTGGAATAACTTGCCAGGGATAGTGGTGGAGGCTAAAATATTAGGGGTATTTAAGGGCCTCTTGGACAGGCACATAGATGAAAGAAAAATGGAAGGTTATGGGGTAGTGTGGGTTTAGTACATTTTTTAAGGATTATATGGGTCGGCACAACATAGAGGGCTGAAGGGCCTGTACTGTGCTGTAGTGTTCTATGGTTCTATGTTTATACATAAAGAGAAACAATTCCATCAAAAATATTAAACTTAATTCAAAACAATAATCCCATGAAAAACTATGAAAAAATAATTTATAAAGAAAACAGGAAAAAGAGAACAGAAAGAAGAAAAATAAAAAAGGTGCTCAGTGGCCATTTTAAATAATCAGACTGAGTCTGAAGAAGTCGAAATGGTAAGAAGACCTATGGAAAGAGTTATTCAGAGATGAGCTGGGTAATGCAGAGAGGGCCTGGACCCATGGTTGTAAAACTCTTTCATAACATCTTTATACTCAGCACACAGCTTCAGAACTTGAGGAGGATAATCTTATAACCATATAACAATTACAGCAGGGAAACAGGCCATCTTGGCCCTTCTAGTCCATGCCAAACACTTACTCTCACCTAGTCCCACTGACCTGCACTCAGCCCATAACCCTCCATTCCTTTCCTGTCCACATACCTATCCAATATTTTTTTAAAATGACAATATCGAACCTGCCTCTACCACTTTTACTGGAAGCTCGTTCCACAACATTCCACAACAGCTCCTTCTGTATCTTCAATGATACGATAGAGTGACCCCTAAAATCCAATTTTCCCCTCCGATGTTCTTCCATGATCAGGAGATTTTTTACCTGATATCAATGAAAACAGAGAATAACTGGGCATGGCTTAGGGCTGATCACGGGCTTGGCCAGAAATGTATGGTGTGTTCTGTCTAATTCAAGTGGGGTCGAAAGGATTTCCTTCCCAAAAATCTAGAGTAAAGATAGCCTCTGGTAGACCAAGAATTTGTAGATTATAGCAACGGCTCTGACCTACGAGATCAGTTATCTTGAATTGTCTTGGTGTTTTGCTCAGTCAGATTGGAACAGACAGCTTCCAGCTGCTGAACGCGACTTTTTAAATAATCGGAAGTTAACTTGAGATGAGATAAACGTACGGCATGGTCCTCCACTCTGGTGTTAATTTGATCCAATTTTGAATCCAACAAACTGAAGGAAGACTTACATTTAGATAACATCTCTTTTTGATGCTGTTCCAAAATGGAGATAATCTCAGCAGAGGAAGGACGGACAGTCACAGGCGTAGAAACTTCTTTTTTTTCCCAGATTTAGGGAGCTTTGAGGCCATTGTAGAAGAGTAGAAACAACATATTCACAGGCAGGTAAGAGAGCACAAAAAATTAACAGACTGGGGTAAAATAAGGAGATAAAGAGTGCGGAGGTAAGAAATTAAATGGAGCGATAGTTTTAAGCGAATAAACCATTCCCATCTTACCGGAAGTCCCCTGCACTGTCCATTTCTATCAGATTCTTCCTTCCTCAGCACTCTGTCTTTTCTAACCATCAAATCCCAGCCTCTCATATTGTCCTCTTGCCTCTCCTGCTCTCATCTATTACCTTCCAGCTTGTACTCCTCTTCATCCCCCCCACATCTTCTTAAACTGGATTCTACCTCCTTTCTTTCCAGTCTGGATGAAGGGTCTTGGCTTAAAATGGTGAGTATTTATTCCTCACCATAGATGCCATAGATGCTGCTTGACCTGCTGAGTTTCTCCAGCATTTTCCATGTTGTGCTTATCTCTATTTTATCAACGTCTCATTGTTCGGAAAGGGGCTGTGAGCTTTCCACTGCCTGCATTTATTCCCTGCTACATTACTGAATGATGACCCAGAATTTTTTCATCCACTCCGTGTTCCGTGCCTGTGACTGATGATCCCATCCCAGTTTGACTGACAACCCCATCTCTGTATCCACAATTTGTCCCATTTCTTTGACCAATGACTCCAATCCCTGTGTATCCATTCCTTTCAACATGATGATCCCATACAATCTTATTCATTCCCTGTCCCAGACACAAAGATATTTATGGACTCTGTCACATTCCTGTAACAAAATAAATAAATTTCCCTTCACATTCCCCTTGTTTCCCCACATAATTTCTGTTTCATTGATAGATATTAATTTAATTGTTTCCTCCCATTACCTCTTGAATCGGTACCATCCTTCTGTCCGATTTTCATCATTCATATATTTACTGCATTCTTCCAAAGAACAATCTGTGCTCCTCCAGGGCTGATCCAGGATATTGTGGTTTACACATGGATCACCAAGTGTGGAATCTGCAACAGGAGTATGCTCAGTGTCAACGGTATAAACAATAATGGTAATGAACATTACAAATTAACAGTGTTGATATTAATGCCTCTTGCAACTTACCCCACCTCCAACTTCAGTTACACTCTCCAAATAATGGTCACGTACTCATATAAACACTGTTTCATCTTTCAGCTCTCTTTATTGAATTGGTGGCAGTATCACTGAATCATGCCATATAGAAATATCCGTGCTAACAGTGACCACCCCTCAGTCCTATCAGGCCCAACCTCGTCCAGAGCACTTCTTTGCCTAAATGATTCTTACTCATCCCGACACAAATTCTGCCAGCAAACACTCTCCGAGGCAGTGCAATCCAAGCATTTGCCACTACATTGGTTAAGGTCTCCTTCACAAAGCCTCTAAACCACTGCTACACAATCCCTAGTCCTTAATATTATCTACCACTGATACAAGACCATAAGATGTAAGGGCAGAATTAGGCCACTTGGTCCACAATTTCAACATGGCTGATATATTCTTCCTCTCAGCCCCAATTAGAATCAGAATCAGGTTTGTTATTACCGGCATGTGAAGTGAAATTTGTTAACTCAGCAGGAACACTTCAATGCAATCCATAAAATAGAAGAAAATAATAATAAATAAATCTTATTCAATATACTTTATACAGTATACATATATTGAATAGATTAAAAATTGTGCCAAAAAACAGAAATACCATATATTTAAAAAAAACTAAGGTAGGGTTCAATATCCATTTAGGAACTGGATGGCAGAGGGGAAGAGGATGTTCCTGAATCGCTAGTTGTTTGACTTCAGTCTTCTGTACCTCCTACCTGATGGTGACAATCAGAAAAGGGCATGCGCTGGGTGCTGGAGGTCCTTAATAATGAACAATGTGTTTCTGAGACATCACTTCTTGCAGATGTCCTGGGTACTTTGTAGGTTAGTACCCAAGATGGAGCTGACTAAATTTCTGCACCTTCTTTCAGTCCTGTGCATTAGCTTTCCCCTCCCCCATACCAGACAGTGATGCAGCCTGTCAGAATGCTCTCCTTAGTACATTTGCAGAAGCTTTTGAGTGTAGTTAGGGGGTCAGATAGGCGATACTGTGGACACAGTCAGGAGACCCAGATGGCAGATTGCCTCCCTGGTGCCAGGGTCCGGGATGTTTCAGATCGCGTCCAAGATATCCTGAAGTGTGAGGGTGAAGAGCCAGAGGTCGTGGTACATATAGGTACCAATGACATAGGTAGGAAAAGGGAAGAGGTCCTGAAAGGAAAATATAGGGAGTTAGGAAGGGAGTTGAGAAGAAGGACCGCAAAGGTAGTAATCTTGGGTTTCACTTGAATCCTAGGGGGACCAATATCCTGGCGGGGAGATTTGCTAAGGCTACTGGGGAGACTTTAAACTAGAATGGTTGTGGGGTGTGAATCAAAATGAAGAGACTAGGAGAGAGGAAGTTAGTTCACAAATAGAGAAAGCTTGCAGACGGTGTGTGAGGGAGGATAGGCAGGTGATAAGAGAAGGGGAGTGCTCAGACCAAAGATTTATGGGAGAAGGAAAAAAAAGAAGATAGTAAAGTTGTTTGCACCGTGAGGGATAAACAGAGAGTAAGAGGTGGTGAATTTCTTAAATGCATTTATTTTAATACTAGGAGCATTGTAAGAAAGGTGGATGAGCTTAGAGCATGGATTGATACCTGGAAATATGATGTTGTAGCTATTAGTGAAACATGGTTGCAGGAGGGGTGTGATTGGCAACTAAATATTCCTGGATTTCATTGCTTCAGGTGTGATAGAATTGGTGGGGCAAGAGGGGGAGGTGTTGAATTGCTTGTCAGAGAAAATATTACAGCGGTGTTTTGGCAGGACAGATTAGAGGACTCGTCTAGGGATACTATTTGGGTGGAATTGAGGAATGGGAAAGGTGTAGTAACACTCATAGGGGTGTATTATAGACCACCTAATGGGGAGCGAGAATTGGAGGAGCAAATTTGTAAGGAGACAGCTGATGATACTAAGCTGGGTGGCAGTGTGACATATGATGAGGATGTTAGGAGAATTCTGGGTGACTTGGATAGGCTGGGTGAGTGGGCAGATACTTGGCAGATGACGTTTAATGTGAATAAGTGTGAGGTTATCCACTTTGGGAGTAAGAACAGGAAGGCAGATTATTATCTGAATGGTGTAGAGTTAGTAAGGGAGATATACAAAGAGATCTAGGAGTCCTTGCTCATCAGTCACTGAAGGTGAATGAGCAAGTACAGCAGGCAGTGAAGAGGGCTAATGGAATGTTGGCCTTTATTACAAAGGGAATTGAGTACAAGAGAAAGGAAATCCTCTTGCATTTGTACAGAGCCCTGGTGAGACCACACCTGAAGTATTGTGTACAGTTTTGGTCCTCAGGGTTAAGGAAGGACATCCTGGCTGTAGAGGAAGTGCAGCGTAGATTCACAAGGTTAATTCCTGGGATGTCTGGACTGTCTTCTGCAGAGAGGTTAGAGAGACTGGGCTTGTACATGCTGGAATTAAGGAGATTGAGAGGGGATCTGATTGAAACATATAAGATTATTAAGGGATTGGACAAGATAGGGGCAGGAAATATGTTCCAGATGCTGGGAGAGTCCAGTACCAGAGGGCATGGTTTGAGAATAAGGGGTAGGTCATTTAGGACAGAGTTAAGGAAAAACTTCTTCTCCCAGAGAGTTGTGGGGGTCTGGAATGCACTGCCTCGGAAGGTAGTGGAGGCCAATTCTCTGGATGCTTTCAAGAAGGAGCTAGATAGGTATCTTATGGATAGGGGAATCAAGGGATATGGGGACAAGGCAGGAACTGGGTATTGATAGTAGATGATCAGCCATGATCTCAGAATGGCGGTGCAGGCTCAAAGGGCCGAATGGTCTACTTCTGCACCTATTGTCTATTGTCTATTGGTTGTGATTGTGGGAGATTTTAATTTTCCACACATAGACTGGGAAGACCATTCTGTAAAAGGGCTGGATGGTTTGGAGTTTGTGATATGCGTGCAGGATAGTTTTCTGCAGCAATACATAGAGGTACCAACTAGAGAAAGGGCCATTTTGGATCTCCTGTTAGGGAATGAGATAGGTCAGGTGACGGAGGTATGTGTTGGGGAGCACTTCGGGTCCAGTGATCACAATGCCATTAGTTTCAATATAATTATGGAGAAGGATAGGTCTGGACCCAGGATTGAGATTTTTGATTGGAGAAAGGCTAACTTTGAGGAGATGTGAAAGGATTTAAAAGGAGTGGATTGGGACAATTTGTTTTATGGGAAGGATGTAATAGAGAAATGGAGGTCATTTAAAGGTGAAATTTTGAGGGTACAGAATCTTTATGTTCCTGTTAGGTTAAAAGGAAAGGTTAAAAGTTTGAGAGGGCCATGGTTTTCAAGGGATATTGGAAACTTGATTCGGAAAAAGAGAGATATCTACAGTTAATATAGGCAGCATGGAGTAAATGAGGTGCTTGAGGAATATAAAGAATGTAAAAAGAATCTTAAGAAATACATTAAAAAAGCTAAAAGAAGATATGAGGTTGCTTTGGCAAGTAAGGTGAAAATAAATCCAAAGGGTTTCTACAGTTATATTAATAGCAAAAGGCTAGTGAGGAATAAAATTGGTCCCTTAGAGAATCAGAGTGGACAGCTATGCGTGGAGACAAAAGAGATGGGAGATTTTGAACAATTTCTTTTCTTCGGTATTCACTAAGGAGAAGGATATTGAATTGTGTACGGTAAGGGAAACAAGTAGGGTAGTTATGGAAACTATAATGATTAAAGAAGAGGAAGTACTGGCGCTTTTAAAGAATAAAAAGGTGAATAAGTCTCCGAGTCCTGACAGGATATTCCCTAGGACTTTGAGGGAAGTTAGTGTAGAAATAGCAGGGGCTCTGACAGAAATATTTCAAATGTCATTAGGAACAGGGATGGTGCCGGAGGATTGGCGTATTGCTCATGTGGTTCCATTGTTTAAAAAGGGCTCTACGAGTAAACCTAGCAATTATCCACCTGTAAGTTTGATGTCAGTGGTGGGTAAATTAATGGGAAGTATTCTTAGAGATGGTGTAAATAATTATCTGCATAGACAGGGTCTGATTAGGAACAGTCACCATGGATTTGTGCGTGGAAGGTCATGTTTGACAAATCTTATTGAATTTTTTGAAGAGGTTACTAGGGAAAGTTGTTGAGGGTAAAGCAGTGGATGTTGTCTATATGGACTTGAGTAAGTTCTTTGACAAGGTTCCACAGGGAAGGTTAGTTAGGAAGGTTCAATCATTAGGTATTAATACTGAAGTAGTAAAATGGATTCAACAGTGGCTGGATGGGAGATGCCAGAGAGTAGTAGTGAATAACTGTTTGTCAGGTTGGAGGCTGGTGACTAGTGGTGTGCCTCAGGGATCTGTACTGGGTCCAACGGTGTTTGTCATTTACATTAATGATGGGGTGGTAAATTGGATTACTAAGTATGCAGATGATACTAAGATAGGTGGCGTTGTGGATAATGAAGTAGGTTTTCAAAGCTTGCAGAGAGATTTAGGCCAGTTAGAAGAGTAGGCTGATAGATGGCAGATGGAGTTGAATTCTGATAAGTGTGAGGTGCTACATTTTGGTAGGACTAATCAAAGTAGGACATACATGGTATTGAGGAATGCAGTAGAGGTAATGCAGTAGAATAAGGTGAGGTTCTACATTTTGGCAGGAATAATCCAAATAGAACATACAGGGTAAATGGTAGGGCATTGAGGAATGCAGTGGAACAGAGAGATCTAGGAATAACAGTGCATAGTTCCCTGAAGGTGGAGTCTCATGTAGATAGGGTGGTGAAGAAGGCTTTTGGAACGCTGGCCTTTATAAATCAGAGCATTGAGTACAGAAGTTGGGATGTAATGTTAAAATTGTACAAGGCATTGGTAAGGCCAAATTTGGAATATTGTGTACAGTTCTGGTCACCGAATTATAGGAAAGATATCAATAAATTAGAGAGAGTGCAGAGACGATTTACTAGGATGTTACCTGGGTTTCAGTACTTAAGTTACAGAGAAAGGTTGAACAAGTTAGGTCTCTATTCATTGGAGCGTAGAAGGTTGAGGGGGGATTTGATCGAGGTATTTAAAATTTTGAGAGGGATAGATAGAGTTGACGTGAATAGGCTGTTTCCATTGAGAGTAGGGGAGATCCAAACGAGAGGACATGATTTGAGAGTTGGGGGCAAAAGTTTAAGGGAAACACGAGGGGGTATTTCTTTACTCAGAGAGTGATAGCTGTGTGGAATGAGCTTCCTGTAGAAGTAGTAGAGGCCAGTTCAGTTGTGTCATTTAAGGTAAAATTGGATAGGTATATGGACAGGAAAGGAGTGGAGGGTTATGGGCTGAGTGCGGGTAGGTAGAACTAGGTGAGATTAAGAGTTCGGCACGGACTAGGAGGGCCGAGATGGCCTGTTTCCGTGCCGTGATTGTTATATGTTATATGGTTATAAGTTAGGTCTTCATTCTTTGAAGTGTAGAATGTTGAGGGGGGACTTGATAGTGGTATTTAAAATTATGAGGGGGATAGATAGAGTTGATGTGGATAGGCTTTTTCCATTGAGTGTAAGGGAGATTCAAACAAGAGGGCATGAGTGAGAGTTAGGGGGCAAAAGTTTAGGGGTAACACGAGGGGGAACTTATCTACTCAGAGAGTGGTAGCTGTGTGGAACGAGCTTCCAGTAGAAGTGGTAGAGGCAGGTTCGATATTGTCATTTAAAGTAAAATTGGATAGGTATATGGACAGGAAAGGAATGGAGGGTTATGGGCTGAGTGCAGATTGGCGGGACTAGGTGAGAGTTAGCATTTGGCACAGACTAGAAGGGCCGAGATGGCCTGTTTCCGTGCTGTAATTGTTATATGGTTACAAAAAAAAAGCTGTGGGGTAGATCTGAAAGTTGGGGGAGAGTGGAAAGAGAAACGCCAGGCAATAGGTTAATCTTGGAGGGGAATGATGAAGCAAAGAGCTAAGAAGTTCATTAATGAAAGAGACAGAAGGCCATGGAAGAAAATAGAGATACTGATGGGGGGTAGAGGTGAGGAGCACCAGAGGGAAGTGATGGGTGGACAAAGAGATAACATGAGACAGGGACAATAAGATAGGAAATGGTGAAAGGGTGGAGTGGTGTGGAGGCATTACTGGAAGTTTGAGAAATCGATGTTCATGGCATCAGGTTGGAGGCTACCCAAACGGAATATAAGGTGTTGTTCCTACAACCTAACTGTGGCCTTATCCCGACACTTTGGGATAATGGGAAGGCCGATGCCAGCAGGGTTTCGGCCCCTTTGACTAGCACAAAAAACACAGAAATTGCTAAACCCCTGGGCTAAACAATAAGATCAAACCAAGGACGGCAGCTGCTCCCTCATTTCCGACAGGTGAAGAAAACACTCATCCCTTTAAACCTGGAGACTATGTATATGAAAAGACGCTGAAGAAAGACTCTGTTAAGAAAGGTCCTATCTGGTGATCCTGGTGACAAGGACTGCTGTGAAATTCCAAGGGAAGTCTCATTAGCTGCACGGAACCAACTGCAAGTTACCTTTTCCTGAATAAGGAAAGTTGGAAAACTGAATTATGAAGAAATTACTTTTGTTGTGATGACTATTGGAGTTTATTATGCCGGAGAAATCCTATAATAGTTATCTGGGCTGAGCTCATGAACATGCAACAAGAACTAATGTAGTTAGTTGTTGAGTGTGTACGGGGTTAACCAGCAGTTGTAAAAGCTATTATTGGCTAAAGATAAGGAATGATAATCAACAGAAAAGACGGAGAGAAAAAATAATCAAGAGAAGAATAAGGCTGCATGGATATCAATCAGATCGCTATTCTCTGAGGGAAATTGCTTTGAGGGATGGCATATGTCTAACTATAACAAATCATAATATGCGTAGATTGCATGTTTCTACTGAAACAGCTGAAAAGTGCTGGTGCCGGGAAAACAAGGTAAGTCTGTTGATGGGAAGGAGATGGTGCAGAGAAAAGACTGATTTATTGTGGGGTAACCATAGCACCTCAGAAAGGTCCCCGCGATTATTAAGTGACCCATGCTGGATAAATAGGGATATTATCCCTGGTTACTTCTGAACTGGACTAGATGTTATCCTGGAATCGCAGCACAGGCAGTACGACACCTCATGACTCAAACCCCCTTGCCCATCTGTGAAGAAAGAAGGGATTACGAATGCAGAAAGGTTCTGGATGATTATGTTTGGTATGTATGGAGCAGGCACAGCAGCTGAAGAATGACGTGGATGGCTTCAGTCCTCAGAAATTTAGCTAATGACAATGCCTCAGCTTTGGAGGTTATGCAATTGCAGATGAAATAATTAACTGCCAAAATATTAGTTACCAGAACTGAGACTTTGCAGAGCCTCCTGCCCCATTTAGTGTAGCTGGGAAAGTAGACACTTGTGCCACCATAGAACACATTGTGAGTTTATATTGGTGTGAATTGTAATACTGATAATCCGATGTATCTGTGCCACGAGGCCAAACTCCTGATCCGAACCCATGTGGATGTTTACTAAATTTAAACTAGAATCGTTTGATCTCAAGTGTAATGAAGATGCATGTTTAAACATACGGCCTCAGCCCTCAGATTCTGATGCCTTGTATCTGGACAATGAGAAGGAGTGGGGTTGATCTAGCGATCAAAAAGGAGGGGACAATGGAAAAAGAAAAAAAATATTCTTGAGGACTAATGGTTAACAGAATCATGGGCCTCCATTGATAAGAAGCAGAATGAGCACCAACTAATAATAGATCAGGTATTAAAGACGAACTGTTGACCATCATCTGAGCCTACATCCACACTAGACCGGATAATTTTGAAAACACCGGTTTCGCGTAAAAACGATAGACACTGTGATTTTAAAAATATCTCTGTCTGCATTGAAATGGAGATTTTGGCGAATCTCCTCCTACTACGGATGCGCAGGACACATCTACCGAAAACAAGCGACATGTTTGGTGTCAAATCTCACTGTGAAAGACAGTGTGTGTTTATACAGTTACAAACAAGAAAAACTTAAACAACAGGCAGCTGTTGGCTCTCGCGCAGGAAGATTTAAAAGTTAAAAAAATCAAATACTGAAGCATATAGAGGCAACCGACAGGGAGTTCACGGACTGTATGACCCGGCTGACGACGAACATTGAAAAACTGACTAACTCTGTTGCATTAATAAAGTACCTTGTTAAATGTGTAAAACATGTCTGCATCAGTATTATCTTGTATTTCCATACAATGTTACATTAGGCTGCTACACATCTATTGTCAGAGAAGTACTTGCATAAATAGGTAAACCACCTTCATATAAGCAAGGGCAGAAAACAGGCTGAAGTGAGTACAGTATACTTATTTATTCAGTAAGTTATGGGTCAAAGTATTTGGTAAATACATTTCTAACTCTTCTGGCTTCAGTCTCGTTGCTGTCCTGAAATTGTTAGGTTGTGTTCAAGAAAACAATGAAATGGCGCTGCCGTCTGATAGTGTTTTCAGATTTCTCCGGTTACCCCATCCACACTGATCTGCCGAATCGGCGCTTTCAAAAATACCCACCCTGGAAAGCGTTTCTGAAAAGCTCTGGTTTCAGGGGATGAAAACGCCATTTTAGTGTGGACGTAAGGTAAAAAACAAAGAGAAAAAGCTTTGGATACGGATTTATCTGGTGTAGTGTCCATCTTCCTGCACGAGAGCCAACAGCTGCCCGTCGTTTAAGTTTTCCTAGTCTGTAAGTGAACAAACACACACCGTCTTTCACGGCGAGATTTGACACCAAATGTGTCGCTTGTTTTCGGTAGGTATGTCCTGCACATGAGCAGTAGGAGGAGATTCGCCGATGTTACGAATGTGCCACAACTCTGAGGGGCTGAAGGGTACAAAGTCGCCCCCTCCGTTTTGAGAATCGCAAGATCGCTATTAATTCGTGTCTGGGACCCAGGAAATGAGAGAGAATCCCCAAGGTTTGGAATGTGTCCTGGCCTCAGCGAAACAAAAACCCCTGATAACGGCTATTGTCTCTTGGAGACGGAATTGTGTATTGAGTACTGTACTATTCATTGAAACCCCTCAGGGGACGACCAGAGTGGGCTGGTTGAGGGATTGTATCATCCCAACCTGATTGACAGCAGAGACCCCGTGAGTAAGGATAAAAGAGGATCTGGGGAACCACCCCTTTAGACGCACCAGGAGAAACACTAGAAATCCCGTGACAGCGTTTAATAGTGACAGCCGGTGGGGGCTCGTGTGCGTCCTTCCCTTGCCTGGGATTGGCGGGCTCACCACGGAAGAACGGCTTAGCTAAAGGAGAGGCCACAAGTGAACGGCCACACTAACGAGACTCCGATGGATCGAAACCATAAAAGGAACCGGCAAGTTTTTCTCCAAATCTCTCTCTCTCTCCAACCATTGCAAAACCCAGCGGTCCCCAAAGGCTGCAGCCTGCATGAACTGAGTGACTTTTATATTTCCATCGGACAATACGTTATCCCCTAGACAACGATAGAGCGTATTTCTTATTGATTATTATTATACCCGCACTTTTAGATTTAGTATTGACGACGTATATTATCTGTATATTTGCATTGATATCATTTTTGTGTATTTTTACTAATAAATACTGTTGAAAATAGTACCATCAGACTTCAGTGGACCTCTCTATCTTTGCTGGTAAGTGACCCAGTTACGGGGCTCGTAACACCGAAATCTCAGTTTCAATGTGGACAGAGATATTTTTTTAAAACGCATAGAGTGGACGCCTATTATTTTTACACAAAAACTGTGTTTTCAAAATTATCCAGTCTAGTGTGGATGTAGACTGAGAGGCACCGTGATTAACAGCTTGCATTGTACTCTGATTAATGAGGAACCGATTGTGTTCATGTTAATTATGCATAAATTCCAAAAACAATGTCTTCAGAGCTATGGACCTAGCGTGATTTGATTCACTATATAAATTTGAACTGTAACCTTGCATTAGCGGTTAATTAGTGGCTAATACAAGGTTACAGTTCAAATTTATATAGCGAATTTCTGAGGGCAGAAGCCATCCGTGTCATTCTTCAGCGGCTGTGCCTGCTGAAGTGTGTAAACCCGTATCTAATGTCCTTTCAATCTTCTAATTTATTCAAACTTTCCTTATAATGCAGGTTCTCCAGTTCTGGCAGCATCCTAGTAAAGTTTATTGTCCATACTCCATTGATCTTATTTACGTCTATCCTGCAGGTAAATGACAAAATCTGCACACGTTAATCCAAATTAGCCCCCGCTACCGCCTTATTCTCGCAGCAATGAGAACGACTATATATTTTGTTACAACATTCAGTTGCTCCCTGAACTTGGTCTGGGTGACAGCGCAAAGATCACAAGACAAAGGAGCAGAAGTAGGCCATTCGGCCCATCGAGTCTGCCCCACCGCTCCACCATGAGCTAAACTATTCTCCCATCCAATTTTTGGCTTTTCGCCCATATCCCTTGATACCCTGACTAATCAGATACCTATCAATCTCCTCCTTAAACAACCTCAATGATCGGGCTTCTACAGCTGTATGTGGCAACGAATTCCATAAATCCATGACCCTCTCGCGAAAAAAGATTTCTCCTCATCTCTGTTTTAAATGGGTACCCTATAATTCTAAGACTGTGGCCTACTGTCCTGGCCTCACCCACCAAGGGAAACAGCCTTTCCACATCTACTCTGTCCAACCCTTTCAACATTTGAAATGTTTCTATGAGATCTCCTCTCATTCTTCTATACAGTCAGCCCTCCTTATCCGCGAGGGATTGATTCCAGGACCCCTTGCGGATACCAAATTTCGTGAATGCTCAAGTCCCTTACTCAACCTGTCTCAATGTGGTGGATTTTAGGACCCAGCGGAACCCCAGACCTTATTTAACCTGTTTCAGTGCGGTGGACATTAGGACACAGCGGCAGAGATCTGAATCCGCAGTGTTTCTGTTCACGAAAATAAACACGATCGCCATTGAAAATAAAGTGGAAATAATAAAGCGATCAGAAAGAGGTGAAACATCATCGGTCATTAGAAAAGCGTTAGGCTACAGTCGGTCAAAGATCGGAACAATTTTAATGGATAAAATGAGAAAGGCTGTGTCCCGCTGAAAGCTACAATTATTACTAAGCAAAGCAGTGGTTTAATAATTGGGTTTTGGGGTTTTGGATTTTTGATCCTCCACATCAACCCAGCACGGCGCATTTGATAGCGGTCTGTCACTGGCTTGAACTCGGGAAGAAGTTCCTGAGCCCCGTGCTGAAACGTACATTCTTAAGTGTTTTATATGCATAGAAAGGTAAAATATATACTACCGGTATATACTAAGACAAACGTTTGACTAACTGACGCTAAATAATACCGGATGTACCTGTTCTGACTTACTGAGTAAGAGAACTTCCGATTTTTTTTCGATCTCGATCCACGATAACCCACGCACATCCTCCCGTATACTTTAAATCATCTCGAGATTACTTATAATACCTAATACAATGTAAATACTATGTAAAATAGTTGTTATACTGCATTGTTTAGGGTATAATGACAAGAAAAAGTCCATACATGCTCGAACAACAAGTGTTGGAAGAGCACTTCCGGGTTTTCGCGATTCGCGGCTGGTTGAATTCGCGCATGCGGAATTCGCGGATAAGGAGTGCCGACTGTACTCTAATGAATACAGTCCAAGAGTCGACAAACGCTCCTCATGTGTTAGCCCCTGCATTCCAGGAATCATCCTTGTAAATCTCTGAACTCTCTCCAGCATCAGTATATCCCTTCTAAGATAGGGGGCCCAAAGCTACACACAGTATTCCAAATGAGGTCTCACCAGTGCCCCATAGAGCCTCAACAACACCTCCTTACTCTTTTAGTCAGTTATGAGAGACTTCCATTGAAGTAATAAATTATCTTTCTGATCCCAGCCAGAGTACGCCTTGCCCGAAGGATTTACAATGAAGGAAATAAAACAGCTTAAAGGCACTGACCTTTTCCTTGGCGAACCGCTACATCCAGCTCCTTCTGCTTTCAGAATGCAGGAGCTATCTTGGATTGCAGGTTACTAACTCCTTTCGAAAGAGGATCAAATAAGGCCAAACCTGTTTTACTGCCAACAACACCAAGTTTCCGCGATTCTTCGGCTTCCTGAACTTTGATAAATCTGCACTCTCTGACTGGACTTTAACTGGCAGTGATTTTCGGAACTGCCGGCACAACAACTCTTACAGTAGAAATTAAATCTCCACTTTTAAAATGAAACTGCATCATAAAATCAAATACGCAGCAGAACGGAGTCACTGACGAATTAAACCATGAACTGACCTGCGTCACAGGGAGGGGTTCTCCTTTTATACCCTGTTGAAACAGGCCTTCACATGACCTCTCACTGGTGGGAAAAGTACATCACTCCACCATCACAAGATCATTACATCATGCCCAGCAGAGCCTCAATTAC
The DNA here is from genome assembly GCF_048418815.1 of Hemitrygon akajei. Taxonomy (NCBI): domain Eukaryota; kingdom Metazoa; phylum Chordata; class Chondrichthyes; order Myliobatiformes; family Dasyatidae; genus Hemitrygon; species Hemitrygon akajei. The sequence goes on from NC_133127.1 coordinate 105,436,254, forward strand.
ATCATGGTCATGTAACAGTCACAGGATACCCATGGGTACGTAACACAAAGCATTCGCTTTCCTTACTACCGATCCAACCTGGTGGTTAACCTTTAGGGTATCCTGCAGAGGACCCCCAAGTCCCTTTGCACTTCTAATTTGTGAATTTTTTCCCCATCTAAATAATAATCTGCCTGATTATTTCTCTTCCAAAATGTACAACCGTACATTTCTCAACATTGTATATCATCTGCCATTTTTTTGCCCACTCTCCTAAACTGACCAAGTCTCTCTGCAACCTTTCCATTTCTTCAACACTTCCTGCTCCTCCACCTATCTTGGTGTCATCCACAAACTTAGCCACAAAACCATTTAATCCATTATCTAAATCATCGATATACATTGTAAAAAGAAGCGGCCCCAGCACCGACCCCTGCGGAACACCACTGGTAACCAGCAACCAATCAGAATAGGATCCTTTTATTCCCACCCTTTGCTTTCTGCCTATCAGCCAGTGTTCCAACTATTCCAATATCTTTTCTGTAATTCCATGGGCTCTCATCTTATTAAGCAGCCTCTTATGCGGCACCTTATTGAAGGCCTTTTGAAAATCCAAATACACAACATCCACAGCCTCTCCCTTGTCAATCTTATTTGCAATTACCTCATAAGATTCCAACAGGTTGGTGAGGCAAGATCTTCCCTTCATGAAAGAAAAATAGAGGGTTATGGGGTACTGTGGGTTTAGTACTTTCTTTTTAAGGATTATATGGGTTGGCACAACATGGAGGGCTGAATGGCCTGTAATGAAACCATGCTGGCTTGGGCCTACCTTGTCATGCACCTCGAGGTATTTCATAACCTTGTCCTTGAATACAGTCAATGCAAATGAGTACTTTGTTCCAAAATCCTAGCAAAAGCAGAAAATTGTAATTCAACATGCAGTTATACAGCTGCCTTGCATCACTTCTTGTTTCACTGGTCTCGTTTTCATTGTCTATCATGTCCTGGAGAACTTGAAGTATCTCCTCAAGGTACTTGTTGACGGGCTTCACTGCTTCTGTCCTTGCACTCCACCTGGTTTCGGACTCCAACTTTAACAACCACAGGCATGGCGTTTTTGAGTTTTTCCCAGTGCTGTGTTGACGAGAGAAAAACATATAGAGAGCCTTGATAGTTCCAAAAAACGTGACCATCATTGCATCCTGCTTGGCTGCATGTACACAACCAAGTTGAGTGAGTGATTGTCACAATTTACAAACACTGCCAGGTTGTTTTTCTCACTTATTATTTGATGAACACCACTTCTGTGTCCAGCCATCACAGCAAAGTTGTCATAGACCATAAACATAAGACCATAAAATGTAGGAGCAGAATTAGGTTATTTGGCCCATCAAGTCTGTTCCGCCATTTCATCATGGCTAATCTAATTTTCCACTCAGCCCCAGTCTCCTTCGTTCTTTCTGTATCCTTTCAAGCCATGACCAATGAAGAATCTATCAATCTGAGATCCTGCAGCAGTTTAACTGAATCTGATTACTTACAAAGGTCCAGTCAAGTGGCAAATATAATTCACCTAAATCTTGCTTTAAACTCATGAATGACCCATGTAACTTCATAAATTCAAGCCTGATCCAGTCTTAGAGTCAAAATCTTACAAATTACAGATAATAAATAGATTATTACAGATAGGACAATCCACAGTAACCATCCGGTTATAATATTACAGGATAAACAAGCAGGAACAACTCTGTCAAAAGATAAAACTATTCCCAACACACACATGTTCTTCGACCAGTGAAGCACCTCACAACAGGTATTGTTTGTGTCATCAGTCCGACAACCGAAAGATTTTCTCTGTCAATCAGCTTCCAAATGTTGCTACTCTGTCATTCGTTGCCACACCCCGCTGCTGATTCCCTTCTCCTCATCATATATTCTTACCTCGACCATCGTCCAGAGCCCCAAACTCTGCCCTGTGCAGACCTGCCTCTGGTTTCCGACCCTGCTCTGTTGAACATCCAACTAATGGTTTCCCATTCTGCTTTCAGTCTTTAGAGGACAATGGTGTTTTCTAACAACCCTTCAGAAGGGAAAATGACCCATAATGTGGAAATGAGCCCTGAATAAGGAGGTTAACTCCCAATGTCGTTCTTCCTCAGCCCGGAGATTAGAGGGGCAAAGAACATGTCATACAGAACAGCAGTCAGCTCGACTTCTCCAGTCTGCAGAGAATTCAAGGGAAACCTCATCACCCACAGAGTGGTGACTGTTTGGAACCAATCCCACAGGGAGAGCGAGAGATGAACAACAGGGAAGGATTTAAAAGGACTGTCGTGGAACAGAATCACTGGCAGGGTCCAGCCGGCCTGAGCTGACTCTCTACTGTACACTAGGTGTATTATAAATTTACTACGTACCAGAGACAGAGTTTAAAATAGAACTGATTTATTTGTCTCAGATCCAGAATATTAAACTGCAGTTCCATTAAAGGTGAATGTGCAGCAGAAGAAATTCCTCCCATGCCCAGCAACCAGAGTACAAAACTGGGTGTGGTGAGCAGCAGCAATAATTGTAGAGTCCAGCACCGACAGTCACTCTCGAAATTGCATTCAGCAATGGTGATGGACAAATATCCAGCATGCAGCTTATTGAAACTTCCTTCCCAGTGTGAACCCAGTAGTGTGTCACATGGTTAGATGACGAGAGAATCCCTTTCTCATTCACAGCAGGTGAACGGCCTCTCCGCAGTGTGAACTCGCTTCGTGTTTCAGTAGATGAGATGGTCGTGTGAATGCTTTCCCAACATTCACAGCAGGTGAACGGCCTCTCCCCAGTGTGAACTCCCTGATGTACCTTCAGCTTAGATGACCGAGTGAATTCCTTCGCACAGTCTGAGCAGGTGAACCGCCACTCCCCAGTGTGAACTGACTGGTGTGCAAATAGGGTGGATGATCGAGTGAATCCCTTTCCACAGTCTGAGCAGGTGAATGACTTCTCCCCAGTGTGAGCTCGCTGGTGACTCTGTAGGTTGGATGATTCAGTGAATGTTTTCCCACACACTGAGGAAGTAAATGGCCTCTCCCTGGTGTGTACTGACTGGTGTGTCAGTAGGTGAGATGCCTGAGTGAATCCCTTCCCACAGTCTGAGCAGGTGAACGGCCTCTCTCCAGTGTGAACTCTCTGATGTACCTTTAGATGAGATGACCGAGTGAATCCCTTCCCACAGTCTGAGCAGGTGAACAGCTTCTCTCCAGTGTGAACTCGCTGATGTACCTTCAGTTGGGATGAGCAAGTGAATCCCTTTCCACAGTCCAAGCATGTGAACGGCCGCTCCCCGGTGTGAACTCGCTGGTGAGCCATCAAGTCAGATAACCGAGTGAATCCTTCCCTACAAATTCAGCAGATGACCAGCCTCTGCCTAGTGTGAACTGACTGGTGTGTCCACAGCTGGGAAAACCGACTGAATCCCTTCTCACACACAGAACAGGCGAATGGCCTTGTTCCAGTGTGAACTTGCTGATGTACCTTCAGTTGAGATGACAGAGTGAATCCATTCCCAGTGTTTGAGCAGGTGAACAGCCTCTCCCCATGTAAAAAGAAGGGCATGCCAGTCAGTCAGATGACTGAGTGAATCCCTCCCACAGTCTCAGCAGGAAGGATGGTTGATTGAATCCCTTGCTCCACTTCTTGAATATGTAGACAGAGACAGAAAACTGGTGTGTTGTGTTTGAATTACCATAGACAAATTCCTTGTCATTTTTAACCTGTAAAAAGAAATACAAAATCCCTTAGACAATAGACAATAGACAATAGGTGCAGAAGTAGACCATTCGGCCCTTCGATCCTGCACCGCCATTTTGAGATCATGGCTGATCATCTACTATCAATACCCGGTTCCTGCCTTGTCCCCATATCCCTTGATTCCCCTATCCATAAAATACCTATCTAGCTCCTTCTTGAAAGCTCCTTCTTGTTCTTAGTGGGTGAAGAACAACATTTCAGATGAGATCCCTTTAGTTGCCAAGGTGTGATCTGTCATCACACTATTACAGTGAAGTTCAACCCAAGTTGGAGAGAGAAATCATCTTCTAACTGGGCACAGTGCTGGTATCTGGAATGACCATCAAACGCTCTGATGCTCTTCCTGTCTCTGTAAGAATGGGGCATTTCTGCAGTCTCCAATCTGTGATCTGGCTCAGTTTGACTCTCACCATTGGTATTATCCCCTGTTCCAACTGACCTGCATGGGTGCCTGGCCCCACAGTAGCTGAAACACTCTCATGCAAATACCCTTTGTTAACGTGTAGCTAGGGTTTTCTTTTATCTACCGTCAATTTTAAGTGCCACCATTTTAACACCATGTAAATATCTCCTACTCAGATGTATGGTTGGTCTGCACAGCTGTTAAAAGGAACTCGAGAGAATGTTAGTATTACTTAAGGTTCATGTCACAGTCATGGAAAAATACAACACAGAAACAGGCCCTTTGGCCCATCTAGTTGGTGCTGAACTATTTAAATTCTCTACTCCTGTACCCCTACCATCCATGTACCTATACAAACCTCTTAAATATTGAAATCGAGCTCGCATGTACCATTTGTGCTGACTGTGACCTGGCAACATCCTTGTAAATTTTCCCTGAACTCTTTCAACCTCTTTTACATCCTCCTGTAGGCTGGTGACCAAAACTACACACAATATACTCCAAATTAGGCTTCACCAATGTCTTGTACAAAGTCAACATAACATCCATCTCCTTTACTCAGTACTTTGGTTTATGAAGGCCAATGTGCCAAAATCTTTCTTTCCACCCCTATCAAACTGTGACACCACTTCCAGTGAAACATACACCTGTACTCACAGATCCCTTTCTTCAACAACACTCCTCCATGCCCTACCAGTCACTGTGTAAGACCTACCCTGGCAGGTCCTACCAAAGTGCAACACCTCGCACTTGTCTGCATTAAATTCCATTTTCCATTTCTCAACCCATTTTTCCAGCTGGTCCAGATTGCACTGCAAGCCAGGATAGTCTTCTCACAGTCCGCTAAATCCCCAGTCTTGGTTTCATCCACAAATTTGCTGATCCAGCTAACCATGTTAACATCCAGCTTAGTGATATAGATGACAAACAACAACAGATCTAGCACTGATCCCTATGGCAACCACTAATCACAGGCCTCTAGTCAGAGAGGCAACCATCTGCTACCACACTTGACTTCTCCCAAAGACTGTGTCTAATCCAGTTTACTATCTCATCTTGAAAGCTGAGTGACTAAACCTTCTTGACCAACCTCTCATATGAGACTTTGTCAAATGCCTTGCTAAAGTCTATGTAGACAACATCAACTGCCTTGCCTTCATCCACTTTCCTGATAACTTCCTCGAGAAACTCTATAAGATTGGTTAGACATGACCTACCATGCACAAAGCCATACTGCCTATCCTTAATCAGACCACAACTATCCAAATACTTATACACACAAAAATACAACTGCAGATGCTGTGGACAAAGAATATGTACACAACGCTGGAAGAACGCAGCAGGTCAGGCAGCATCCCTGAGAAAAGAGTAGCCAATGTTTCAGACTGAGACCCTTCATCAGGAATGGGGGGGGGGGGAGAGAGGGCCGAAGCCCAGTAATAGAGATAGGGGAGGGGGTAGGGCCTAGAGGCGCCGGGTGGAAAACCAATCAAAGGAAAGATAAAGGGAGGAGGGGGAGGGGATAAGCATGAAAGAACTGTAGAGATAAAGAAGCAGAAAGTTGAAAGGGGAGAGAGGCAGAGAGGGAGGTGGGATAGGGGAAGGGGGAGGGGGAGGGAATTACTGGAAATTGGAGAATTCAATGTTCATACCACCAGGCTGGAGGCTACCCAGACAGTAGATGAGGTGTTGCTCCTCCAACCTGAGTTTGGCCTCATCATGGCAATAGAGGAGGCCATGTATGGACATATCTAGATGGGAATGAGAGGCAGAGTTGAAGCGGGTGGCAACCAGGAGGTCCTGTCTATTGTGACGGACGGAGCATAGGTGCTCGACGAAGTGGTCCCCCAATATATCCAGCTCCTGCACATACGTTCCAATAACTTTCCCGCTGCTGATGTCAAGCTCATCCACATATAATTTCCTAGTTTAATTTTAGAGTCTTTCTTCAACAGCAGAACAACTTTGGCTGTCCTCCAATCCTCCAGTACCTCACCTGTCACTAAATATGATTTAAATATCTGTGCTTGGGCCCGACAATTTCTGCACTTGTCTTTCGCAGAGTCCCAGGGAGCAACTTGTCAGGTCCTGGGGATTTATCCACGTTAATTTGCCTTAAGACAGCAAACACCTCCACCTCTGTAATCTGTACAGGGTCCATGAAGTTGATGCTGCTTTGCCTCACTTCTATAGACGGTGTCCATCTCGTGTGTAAATACGGATGCAAAAAAAAAAATCTCCCCCATCTATTTTGGCTCCTCATAAGGATTACCATTCTGATCTTCCAGAGGATTAATTTTTTCTCTTGCAATCTTTTTGCTCTTAATGTATCTGCAAAATCCCTGAGGATTCTCCTTCACCTTGTCTGCTGGGGCAACCTCGTGCCTTCTTTTATTTCTTTCATAAGTGTTCACTTGGATTTCCTGTGCTTCACAGGTACCCCATTTGTTCCTATTTGCCTGTACCTGGTATGCACCTCCTTTTTATTGATCTGGGAGATGAAAGCCAAAGGGGTGATAGAGCTGTACGCTGGGAGGTGGGAGTAGGGAGGGTTAAACTAAAGTTGCAGGGGGAATGGGAGTCTGAGTAACAGAACAGACAGTGGAGAGGTTGTGGAGACAGATGTTGTTCAGTCCTCAAAGTCAGGAATGAAAAAGTTGAGCATGGTGCAGTGAATATGCTGAGTGCTGTATATTTCAATGCAAGGAGCATTGAACATAGAACATAGAAATGTACAGCATATTCCATTCAGCTCATAATGTTGTGCCAACCATGTAACTTACTCGGAAACTGCCTAGAATTTCCCTAGCGCATAGCCCTCTATTTTTCTAAGCTCCATGTACCTATCTAAGAGCCTGTTGAAGGACTTTATTGTATCTGCCTCGACCTCTGCTGCTGGCACTGCATTCCACACCCACCACTCTCTGTGTAATAAAACTTACCCCTGACATCCCCTCGCTATCTATTTCCAAGCACCTTAAAACTATGCCCTCTCATGTCAGCCATTTCAACCCTGGGAAAAAAACCTCTGGCTATCCACACGATCAATGCCCCTCATCATTTTATACACCTAAAAAGGCTCTAAACATAAACAAGGAAATTATACATTGCTTCGAGGATTTGTTATAAGTACAGTGTACAAAATTATGAGGGTATAGATAGGGTAAATGCAAGCAGCTTTTTTTCACTGAGGTTGAGTGGGATGACAACCAGAGGTCATGGGTAAGTGGGGAAGGTGAAAATTTAACAGGAACATTTGGAGAAGCTCTTTACTGAAATGGTTGTGAGAGTGTGGGATGAGATATCAGCACAAGTGGTATATTTACGATATAAAACTGCTGCCTTTCACTTTCTCAGTCTCCTTCGTCAACATCTCTGGTGGTAATTTTACGTCTAAAGTAGATCAAAGAGCAAGGGCCAGTACAACGCACTGCAGGCCCTTCGGCCCACGAAGCTCTGTCCACCTATGTAGCCCTACTCTGCCGTCAATATAACTATTCCCTCCTACAAAGACCATAATCCACTATTTTCACGACAGCCACCTGTCTATCCAAGTATATTTTTAATGTCCCCTTTGTGACAACCACGACCAGCACCACGGCAGTGTGTTCCCAAAACCCACCACACTGTGTATAGAAAAGTAACTTACCTCTGACCTAATCTTTCCTCCACTCATCTTCAACGTATGTCCTCTCCTATTGGCCGTGTAACCCTCGGGATAAGGTGCTGTTGTCCAGCCTGTCTGTGTCTCTTGTAACCTTTGCACCTCCATCACGCTCCGTAGCTTCGAAGAGAAAAGTTCCAGCTTCTTCAATCTTCCCTCACAAGATGTGTTCTAATCGCGGCAACGTTCTGCTGAACCTCCGGTGCATATTCTCTAAAGGACTTTTTCCACCCCTCCCTCCCAGACAGTTGTTCCGATCAACCATTCTATTTAGCAGCACCACCCCTCTCCCAGTCCCCTTCTATCTATCATCTCAGTCACTGAATCACAATGTAAATAATTTAAACCACATTTCTGTCAAGGTGTTTACATTGTAAATACACACTGGTTTCCGTGTTACTTATGCACATTCTGTTCCATATCCCTACTGTAACCACGAACTTTCCTTTATATATAGTTCTCTTTTATGATTTATCATCGGTAAATGTTGTTTCTGTTGCACGTCGTCCCAACACTCCACGTCAATTATCGAATACACGTAAATGTATCGGCGAAAACGTTAATCATTGGTCCTTCATCCCTGATATTTCCTATTCTGAGACGAGCTGAACTGGACACAATACTCCAAGAGTGGTCTAACCAGAGTCTGAGAGAGTTACATAACCTCGCGGCACTTGAACTCAATTTCTGTCTAATGAAGGTCAGCGCACCGCGTGACTTCAGAACAGCCCTCTCAAGCTGCGGCGTGACATGAGTCCTCAGTACTGGTGGTCAAGAACTAACGGTTAATACTTCGCTTCTTCTCTGTCCAGCGGGTTTTTAAAAGACTGCACAGTCCCCTTAAAGCAAACAGGGAAAACGAAGAGGTGGGGATCTGGAAAAAGAGAATGGTTATCGTTCAGGGTCGAGACCCTGCAGACGCATATCGACCGTGTCATATCTTGTCTAACCTGCTGAGTCTGTCTGAGTCCTGCTGAGGAAAGTTTGTCTTTACAGCAGACTCCAGTGTCTGCCTTCTCCAACATTCCATCTAAACTTTACTGCGTTCAATGAGTTGCATCCACCATCCAACCTATCCCACCCCATGAAACTTTCTAACCTTCTCTCTAGAATTTTATTTCCTGGCAACTCAGACTCGATGTTTTATTCTTGCTGGTAATTTAATGTCGCCTCTTTCGATGAACAGCGACTTGATAGATGTGTTTCAGATGATAAGAGGGAGAGATTGAGAGCTGGGGATTGCTTCTCAGGCGGCAATGAATAAATGCAGGAGAGCATAGGGGATGTCAGAGGGAAGTTCTTTCCGAAGAGAGTGGTAGGCTCTGTTGGGATGCTGATAGAGACAGACAGGTTAAGGTACTTTAAGGAACTTTTAGACAGGCACATGGATGATAGGAAAATGAAGAGTTTTGTATCAAGGAAGAGATAGATTGATCTTGGACTACGTTAAAACTTTCACAGAACGTCATTGGGCTGAAGGACGTGTACTATACTATACTATACGTGCACTGTACTATTCAATGTTCCATGTTACTGCGCCCGCTCCTACCTATGTGTTATCGTTCCTCAAACTCCTCCTTTTGCGCCATCTAAAGTGTTCTTGCTGCTTCCCCTTCAGCTCCACAACTGAATAAGACAGTGGAACACACGTAAGATGCCGGAGCACCAAAGCGCTTACTGAAAAATTCCTGCACCGGTTTTATTTTGCACAGCGTTACAGCGCTCCTTTATCTATATAGGCCATTTCACAGTCCTCGGTACGCTTACCCAGCTGCTCAAGATTAAACACGAGGAAATCTGCAGATGCTGGAAATTCAAACAACACACACAAAATGCTGGTGGAACACAGCAGGCCAGGCAGCATCTATAGGGAGAAGCACTGTCGACGTTTCGGGCCGAGCCCCTCCGTCAGGACTATTATTAGTCCTGCTATTAGTCCTGACGAAGGGTCTCGGCCCGAAATGTCGACAGTGCTTGTTCCTATAGATGCTGCCTGGCCTGCTGTGTTCCACCAGCATTTTGTGTGTGTTGCTCAAGATTAACCTACAAATGTTGCTAATTTTCAAATAAATTTATTGTCAACGAACGCAATCGTCATCATATTCTGCCTTCCTGTCTGTTTACATTACCACCTAGTTTAGCCTCGTCGGCATATTTAACATCTGTGCTTTGTACATTCCCATCAAAATCATTTATATGAACTAAGATACAAAAACAATGTACTCAGCAGCAATCCACGTGGTACACCACCATTCGTGAGCCTCCCGTCCTGAAAACAATGTTCCACCATCTCCCATAAAGCCGGTGTCGTATCCACTTGACTAGTGCACCCTAAACATAACGCGATCTCCATTTCCGCAGTAGCAGTGCCACGTTAAAAGAGCTGCTAAAGTCCGTATACTGCCCTACACACATCGATCCTCGAGGGTATCTCTCCAAAGAAGTCTAACAGCTTTGTGAGATCCGATTTACTGCGAACACGAAGGTGCTGACAATATTATCCCCCTCCAGTAATTTACCCACCACGGATGTCAGGTTCACTGGCTTGAATTTCCTTACTGTGCCTGTGCTACCCGTAAGTGGTACGACATGAGCCACTTTGCAGTCCTTTGAAACGTAACCTTGGCCTAAAGATAAAGCAAATGTGGCCGCAAGGGCCTCCAATTTTTTCCCTTGTCTTCTCACAAGATCAGAAGATGCATCGGGTCAGGACATGCTAGTTTACGACAAAATGTAGGGTTCATTATAGGAAACACGTAGAAGTTTTAGAGAGGAGATTTATCGCGATGCTGCCTTGATTACGAGGATTAGCTAGCCCTTTTCTGTTTGGGGAGAAAGAGGATGTGAGGAGACGTGATGTAGTTTTAAAAGATGATAGGATGCATAGATCTCTGGATAGCCGGGTGGATTTCCCAGAGCGATAAATGGGATCGTTTCCAGGTGACTTGAGACCCTCTTAACTCGTCCATCCTCTTCGTCACCTTTTTCGAACAACCAACGAAATTCACGAGAGGCTTTTTCCCGCCCGAAATTCATGCTAACTATTCCCAAACGGAGCTCACCGGTAGATCGTGTCTCTGAGAAGCAGCTGTAGGTAGTTTCCCATCAGTAATATTAGGATTAATGACTTATTGAACACTGTGTTGTTCTTATAGCCTATCGTAACTAATAGCAGAACATTGGACATTCTCCGGACTCCAGTACCCCATGTGTTTGCCGATAATCAAATTACCTCTGCCTTTGTTCCATTCATTTCTTCTCTGGGTTCCCGGAATGGCCCAGATGCACTTGGTCGGACCCTGGGATAAACAGCATGCATCTTGTTTGCTCTTTAAGTCGGCCAGCACCTCATCTTTTGAAATGGGCACATGGGTCAGGGCAGGGCTGGCTCCTTCCCTGAATTTTCCCGCTTCCGTGATATCCCCCACGCTAAATTCGGGTGGGGAGTTATCATTTGACACCACGCCCATCCTCTCTGGCTCCACACAGATGGCGGCACTGATCCATTCATTTCTTGATCATGCATTTCCCGCAATATATTTATGTAATCCCGGAGGATTTTCCTCTGCCTTTCGGATAGAACCACGCCATGCCCTCTTTTTGCCCTCCTGATTTTCCTGTTAAGTGTCCTCGCTGAATGATTCACTTGGTCCAGTATACCTTAACCTGAACTATGTCTCCTTTTAAACGCAGGGGACACTGAACTATGGGACGAAAACGTCGGCTGTGTTTTTTTTCCCCTTTCCCGACATGCCGTCAGACCTGATGAGTTTCTCCAGCATTTGGTATTTGTTACTCATTCTCCTTTTATCCAGACCAGGGCCTCAATATCTCTCGTCCACCAATGTTTCACTCTTGCCAGCTTGTCCATCACTCTGTTTGGAACACGCAATACCTGAACTCCGGATAACCCACCTTGAAAAACAAATGTCTATTTACCAGAAAATATAATCAGCTTCTTCTTAACCATAAACCCTTGCAAATCCCCGGCTAATCGCCCTCAAATTGGCACTGCACTAAATTAACACCTTAACTGACAACCAGTCCTAACTTTCTGCAGACCTATTTTCAAGCTGATGGAATTATGGTCACGGGTCGTAAAATGATCTCTCATTGACTCTTCAAGGCATTTGCCCTTAACGATAAATAATAAAGATTAGCTTTATATGTCACATATAAAATAGCAACAATTAGTGGGAAGTTAGCGGATTGGGAAGCTGTTAAAAACCAACAAAAAACAGTTAAAATGAGATAATAGGAAAAAAATGGGAAGGTTAGCTCGCTGATAATATCAAAGATAATATCAAATGTATTTAATTTTTCGATATATAACATGTTAGAATGACGCGAGAGTATATATATCGGAGCGCTGGAAAATGACGTGGAAAGTTAGAAAGGGGGAAACAAAGAACTGGCGGACGAACTTAATAGCTATCGTGCACCAGTCCATAGTGAAAGATGCTAGCATAATGCCACAAAATTCTAGTGTTCGGGGGAAGAAATGAGTGAGGTTTCCATTACTAAGGAGGTGATGCGTGGGATGCTGAAAGTTCTGAATTTAACAAGTCTCACGGACCTGATAGATTACACCCCAGTTTCCTGAAAGCCGTAGCTGAAGGGATTGTAGAGTCGGAAGCAGTGATCATTCAAAAATCACCGTAAACCTATGACTTTGAGCTCCAACCTCCGTAGAAAAGTCCTGCTTGCATTCACCCTGTTTTTACTCCTCATAATTTAGTATACCTGGATTGCTCTAATTTCCTAGGATTCTCAGTTTACTTGTGAAAGTACGAAGTTATGGTTACCACGCTCTGCTCGGCTAGAGCGTTCCCAGACGTCAGAGAAGACTGTCATCTACTCAAATACTATTTTGCATGTTCACTATCTTTATTTCATTTCAATGTTGAGGCAATGACACTCACAACATATATTGCTACAGAGTAAGCTGAATTTCAGTAATAAAAGAACTAAAGAATACGAGGCAGGAGTTGGACAGCAGCTTCATCACACTTCCCAGTCATTCAATTTCAATCCCGACCCCAATCCATGCACATATCCAAACTTCTATTAATTGTATCAATTCAATCGACATCTTGTCCCACTCTCGCGATATCTTCTGAGTGAAGTCGTTTCCGTCAGATTCCCCTTGAATATATAATTGTTCATATTGAATCTTGATCTTTAGTTTTCATCTCACTCAAACTGAGGGTGGAATGCCTACAGCCATTGACCTTGTCGATAGCCCTCATAATTTTGTATACTTCTAAACATCTCCCTTCATTCCCCTGTGCTCCACTGAATGAAATCTCAAAATGAATTTGCGCCCATCTGCGATTTGAACTCGGGACTTCTCCCATACTCGTAAATTCGGGCCCAAATCGAGAATCATACCTTTTGTCTAACTAGACCATTCAATGGTTTATTTGTAAAACCCTTTCCTTTCACTTTCACATCTTCCTTCCTCAACACATCTGGTATCGGTATTTTATGCCCGACCTTGGAAGATAGGACCACAGAAGAACAAAGAAATTGTTCAGCGTACCAGCGGCCCTTCGGACCACAATGTTTTCTCCGCCTATGTAAACCAACTATAACTCTTCCCTCCTACACAGGACTTAACCCGACATTTTTGTACGCCCATCTGTCTACCTAAGTGTCTTTTGAACCAGCCACTACTACACTGTTCCAAAAACTTACCACACTGTGTAAGAAAAAAAGCACACCTCTGACTCCTCCCTAAACTTCCTTGCAGACATCTTGCCTTTACCTGTAAAGATGCTTGTATATTCTTCCCGTGAACGCGTGGATATTCTGATCAACTACTTCAATTAGAACTCCCCCACCTCCTCTATCTATTAACTCTCCCCTGTTACTGCACTGCAGCGGTATTATTTTAAACAGATTTTTTATAATATTTACATTAGAAATACATTTTATTCCACAACCGTACTTTGACCTCTAACTTTATTTTGGTAACATTTTTTATTCTTCATCATTTTTAAATGCTAAGTTATTGCTGCGCGTGTTTCTCTTTTGGATGAGCACACCACAGCAAATGCCTTCTATTGTATTTTATGTAGTAATGTAGTAATTTTATGTCGAAACATAGAAAACCTGCAGCACAACGCAGGCCCTTTGGCCCACAATGCTGTGCCGAACATGTACTTACTTTAGAAATTACCTAGGGTTACCCATAGCCCTCTCTTTTTCTAAGATTCATGTGTCTATCCACGCGTCTTAATAAGCTGGTAAGGAAGGCGGGCTCTGTCGTGGGCAAAGTACTGGAGAGTTTAACATCGGTAGCTGAGCGAAGGGCGCTGAGTAGGCTACGGTCAATTATGGATAACTCTGAACATCCTCTACATAGCACCATCCAGAGACAGAGAAGCAGTTTCAGCGACAGGTTACTATCGATGCAATGCTCCTCAGACAGGATGAATAGGTCAATACTCCCCAATGCCATTAGGCTTTACAATTCTACCGCCAGGACTTAAGAACTTTTTAAAAGCTATTATTAATGCTTTTTGAGACGGTGATTTAGATGCATATCATATTTTTTTTTACTGAGTTAAGTATTGTATGTAATTAGTTTTGCTACAACAAGTGTATGGGACATTGGAAAAAAAGTTGAATTTCCCCATGGGGATGAATAAAGTATCTATCTATCTATCTATCATCTATCTACATCCACCTCCACCACCGTCACCAGCAGTCTATTACACGCACTCACCACTCTCTACGTAAAAAAAACTTACCCCGACATCTCCTCCGTAACTACTTCCAAACACCTTAAAACTCTGCCCTTTCGTGTTAGCTATTTCAGCCCAGGTAAAAAGTCTCTGATTTTCCACACGATCAGTGCCTCTCACCATCTTATACAACTCTTATCAGGTCACCTCTCATCCTCCGTCGCTCCGTCACCAAGTGCACTCAAACTATTCTCATAATTCAGGCTCCCTAATTTAGGCAGTAGCCTTGTAAACCTCCTCTGCACACTTTCTACAGTTTCTACGTCCTTCCACGAGTGAGGTGCTGAGAAGTAGGCACAGTACTCCAAGTCCTGAAGAGCTATAACATTGCCTCTCGGCTCTAACTGTTATGAGTGATGAACAGACCTGATGGTCAATGGGGTGCAGAGTTAACCATTCCCAACCCCCCTCCTGAGAACTACGAACTATTACTGTTGTTATGCTGCTCATGAGAGAGAGATAAAGTCCAGGCAAGAACATTTGCTACAGGTAAGAGGGGGAGAGAGATTCTTGATTTACTGTATTATGACTTCTACTACTTTGCTCGTTAACATTCCTCAGGAGATAGCAGGAGTGGCCTGATTTGATGGACACAGTCATTCAGAGTTGATGGATAGCAGAGACCCCGTGAGTGGGGATAAAAAGACAGGTCTGGAGAGACTCTTCAGACACACCAGTGGACACTGATTGAGTGTTGGGAACCCACAAAAAGGTGGGAGTGTCGGAGACCGAATCAGGAGATCGGTCAGTAAAGCTCACAGTATTACAGCAGGGCCGGTGGGGACTTGTGTGTGTGTCCACTCATGCCAGAGTGACGAGTCCACCACAGAAGATCGGTCTAGCTGAAGGACGGAGGGGTCATAGCTGAATAACCACCACAACAACGGTGCAATGGAATCAAAAGGCAACAGGAAGGTTTGCTGACCGCAGCTGCTTAATCTCTAGCTCTCTCTCTCTCTCTCTCTCTCTCTCTCTCTCTCTCTCTCTCTCTCTCTCTCTCTCTCTCTCTCTCTCTCCAACGATTACAACCCAACAACCATAATTACCTCAGCACGCATGAACTGAACTGAACTTTATACTTTTCTATCACAATTCATTTACCCCTAGACATCAATAGAGCTTGTTTATTAGAGCTTATTATTATTCCTACACTTTTAGGTTTATTACTGCTAACTTGTGTTACATGTATACTTGCATTATTGTTATTGTTTTGCTTATTTTACTAATAAACACTTTTGAATATAGTACCACCAGACTCCAACGGATACTTCTGTCTTTGCTGGTCTGACGCCCAGTTATGGGGTACGTAACAAATTGGGACCTTGTCTCGAAATTTGATTACCAAATTGGA
The DNA here is from genome assembly GCF_048418815.1 of Hemitrygon akajei. Taxonomy (NCBI): domain Eukaryota; kingdom Metazoa; phylum Chordata; class Chondrichthyes; order Myliobatiformes; family Dasyatidae; genus Hemitrygon; species Hemitrygon akajei. Next base: position 105,452,204 of record NC_133127.1, read on the forward strand.
GGGGCCAGTGAATCGGGATAAAAGTCCCTTATCTGATCTGGTTGTGTGGATAACCAGACGGGAAACCAGCAGAGATGGAATAAGACAAATTTCTAAAAAAACCCGACTTCGGGGGCATTAGAGGATGTCAGGAAGGTGGAATTGATGAGTGTTGCGAGATGATTGAATTGGAAATACAGAGAGCAATAGCTGAGTATTATGTATCCCAAGGAGTGTTCACGTCGGATGTATTGGACCTGTTCCCTGAGAAAAAAACAGTCGAGGGTGAGCTTCAGATACAGATAGAAAGATTAAGGTTGGTTGCGGAGAAGGAGGAAAGAGAGCATGAGCTCCAGATACTCTGGATAAAGGAGATAGAAGCTGCTAGGGAGAGGGAGGACAGAGAGAAAGAGAGGCAGTTTGCGCTGGAAATGGGGAAGTTGAAGGCATCGCAGGGAAGAGACCGGGCAGCAAACCCAAATGAGAGGATCAAGATTGGTCAGGAGATCCAGTTGGTACCTCCATTCGAGGAGATGGATGTTGATAAGTTCTTCCTCCATTTTGAGAAAGTGGCTGTGAATCAGAACTGGCCTGAGAGAAAATGGGCTGTTCTGTTACAGAGCGTACTTAGGGGGAAGGCTCAGCAAGCGTATTCGGCATTGTCTATAGATGAGTCTAAGGATTACCAGGAAGGGCTGTATTGAGGAGATACGAGTTGGTGCCAGAGGCATACCGGCAGAAGTTCCGGAACTTGAGAAAGCCGTGGAACCACACGTATTTAGAGTTTGCCCGTGAGATAGAAATGCATTGTGAGCGTTGGTGCGCCTCAAAAGGGGTTGTTGGAGATTATGATAAACTGTTACAGTTAATACTGATTGAGCAATTTAAAAGTTGTGTTCCTGAGAGTATGAAGATGTACTTGGATGAGAAGCAGACAGTGACTCTGTCTGCCACTGCCAAGTTAGCAGACGAGTATGCCTTAACCCACAAAACAAAGTTTTCCCTAAATAAGATCTACCAGAGAGGCAGTAGGGATGGTAGAGAAAGCCCACCGGCTAAGGCAGAGAATAAGCCGGGAGATAGTGAAAAAGGTAAGGAGGAGGAAAAACAGGCTGGCAGGAAGGTTCCCAACTTTACGTGTTATAATTGTGGGAAAGCTGGTCATTTGGCATCTAAGTGCTTTGCTCCGAAGAAGGAGACGGGAATAGGGAAAAGAGCAATCCCTACGGGTTGCATTGAGTCAGTCAGCAGATCGATGAGGAAGGCAAAGGTAGATAGAGCACAAGAGGGGCGTGAGAAGTTTATCTCGGAAGGGACGGCGTCTGTGAAGGAAGGAGAAACCCCAGTTCCAGTGCGGATCTGGAGAGATACTGGGGCTGATTAGCCATTGATTCTAAGGAAAGTGGTAGATTTCGGTCCCGAGACTGAGACTGGGGAGTTTGTATTAAGGGGTATCGGAATAGGGACCGAGGCCGTACCTTTGCACAGGATGTGTCTGAAATGTGACCTGGTATCTGGACCAGTCGAAATAGGGGTGCGGTCGAAACTACCGATGGACGGCGTGGACGTCCTACTTGGTAACGATTTGGCAGGTAGTGATGTGTATTCAGCAGTGAAATTAACAAGTAAGCCTGAGGACTCGCCCATAGATTCCAAGATTTAACCCGCATGCGCAATCACTCGCAGCATATCTCGAAAGGCGGCTGAGAAAGGAGACAGTTTAAATGAGTCCAGGGTTGATTTAGCAGAGACGTTTTTACCGATCTTGTACCAGGAGAGGTTAGAGGATGGTAAAACGGAGAATAGTGGAGCTAAGGAAAGTAAGGGAGACGAAGCAGATTTAGTGTTGTCAAGGAACGAGATTTCGAACTTGGCTCACAAGATACCCCTAGGTGGACACTTAGGAGTGAGGAAGGTTATGGAGGCACAGAGTAAAGATGAAAAACAGATGGGGCAGTTAGAAGGTCCAGGGTTGGACACGGATGATCTGTCTCGTTTGACAGAGTTGTTTTCAGTTGAGGAATTTAAGTATGTTCCCGATGATATAAGGGTAGTCCTAGATGAAAAGGATGCCGCTACCTTGAGGGAGTCTGCTGGGTTAGCAGACGAGGTTGCCTTAACCCGCAAGGTTGAGTTTACTCCGAAGGGGAGTTGCCCAGAGAGTACCTGAGAGGATCAGGGGAACTTAGAATTTGAAAAAGGGACTGGTATTGAAAGCCTAGGAGAGGTTGATGTCCCGTTGGCCTGTGTTCAGGATGTGAAGTCAGGATGTTGGCATGTGGACTCACAGGATACTGAACCTAGTGTTGAAGCTCAGGAAAAGTCTGAGGTATCTGTTTTAGTTGAAAAGGAATGCAATCCTTTTGGGTCAGATGGACTTGGTTCAGTGAAGAAAGGGTTAACCGTGGCACCAGGAGAAAGTGAGAATTTTCAGTCACTTGTGTTAAAAGTTAGTGAGGAGATGAAAGCTGGTGAGATGAATATTATTGAAGGGAAAGGGAAAAGTATTGTTCCTAGACTTTTGAATAAAGACAATTTAAAGTCGAGTTTGGTGTCAGAACTGTTGACAAAAGTGAAGGGACCGTTAACTAAACAATGGCTTGTTAACAAGGTGCCTGTGAGTCAATTACAGTTTGTTTTGGAATTTAAGGATGAACAACTTGGTGATGTTGTTCAAGGATGTGAGTTGGAGAGGCAGAACTTAAAGTGTTGTTTTGACCAAGAGGGATCACCTGCAGATGTTAAACGAAAAACTAACAGAATTAAAGATCCTGAAGATAAAATTACTGACTTGCTTAAAATTAATGAGTGGTTTGGAAGTTCAGCAAATGGGCTTAGTTTGGAAAACATTGGTGATAAGATAGCTCCTGTGAAAGGAGTCTGTGAAGGCCTGTTCCAAGCTGGTGAGCAAGCTAACCACGTGAGAATTAAGTGAAAAAGAGGCAAGGGTTGACCAAATGCCACTTTGAATAATAGGATCTGGTGTTGTGGGAATTTGATTTTTTTTTTGAACAAAACATGTGAATAAGAAAGACAACATCATGGAAGATTGAATGTTAAGTTTAAAAGTAAAATAGAGATTAGTATTTGCACAAATCTCTGTAATGTACCACAGTATAATCACACATGTATTGGTTCACACTTTGTAATATACACCAAAGCTAAGAACACAACCCTTTGGTATTTTTGGCTAACATGAAAAATAAAAATAGGAGGTTACTAAGTTGGAGTCTGTTGTTACAGGAATTCGATATTAAAATACAACATGTAAAGGGGAGTAATTGCTGATTGTTTATCCAGATATTAATTTGAAAGTGTATCTGTATTATTATTGTAGTTAAGACCACTTCTGTATTTTGTTAAACTCTGTAATTCAGTAATATGCTTTATTAGTTAATTTTCACCCTGGTGAAAATTTCCAGAAGGATGGGGGTGTTATGAGTGATGAACAGACCTGATGGTCAATGGGGTGCAGAGTTAACCATTCCCAACCCCCCTCCTGAGAACTACGAACTATTACTGTTGTTATGCTGCTCATGAGAGAGAGAGATAAAGCCCAGGCAAGAACATTTGCTACAAATAAGAGGGGGACAGAGACTATTAATTTACTGTATTATGACTTCTACAAGGATTATTTACCTTCTACTACTTTACTCGTTAACATTCCTCAGGAGATAGCAGGAGTGGCCTGATTTGATGGACACAGTCATTCAGAGTTGATGGATAGCTGAGACCCCGTGAGTGGGGATAAAAAGACAGGTCTGGAGAGACTCTTCAGACACACCAGTGGACACTGATTGAGTGTTGGGAACCCACAAAAAGGTGGGAGTTTCGGAGACCGAATCAAGAGATCGGTCAGTAAAGCTGACAGTGTTACAGCAGGGCCGGTGGGGACTTGTGTGTGTGTCCACTCATGCCAGAGTGACGAGTTCGCCACAGAAGAACGGTCTAGCTGAAGGACGGAGGGGTCATAGCTGAATGACGACCGCACAATGGTGCAACGGAATCAAAAGGCAACAACACACACAAAATGCCGGTGGAACACAGCAGGCCAGGCCAGCATCTATAGGGAGAAGCGCTGTCGACGTTTCGGGCCGAGACCCCTCGTCAGGACTAATGTGTGTGTTGTTGTTTGAATTTCCAGCATCTGCAGATTTCCTCGTGTTTGCTCAAAAGGCAACAGGAAGGTTTGCTGACTGCAGCTGCTTAATCTCTAGCTCTCTCTCTCTCTCTCTCTCTCTCTCTCTCTCTCTCTCTCTCTCTCTCTCTCTCTCTCTCTCTCTCTCTCTCTCTCTCCAACGATTACAACCCAACAACCATAATTACCTCAGCACGCATGAACTGAACTGAACTTTATACTTTTCTATGACAATTCATTTACCCCTAGACATCGATAGAGCTTGTTTATTATTGCTTATTATTATTCCTACACTTTTAGGTTTATTACTGCTAACTTGTGTTATATGTATATTTGCATTATTGGTATTGATTTGCTTTGTTTACTAATAAACACTTTTGAATATAGTACCACCAGACTCCAACCAATACTTCTGTCTTTGCTGGTCTGACACCCAGTTAAGGGGTACGTAACATAACTCAGTCCCCGGATTGATGAAGGCCAATATACCGTATGCCTTCTTAACCACACATTCAACCTGCACAGAAGCTTTGAATGTCCTATGGACCCAGGATCCCTCTGATCTTCTACACTGCCAAGAGTCTTACAATTTATACTATATTCTGCAATCATATTTGACCTACTAAAATAAGCCACCTTACACTTATCTGCACTGAACACCATCTGCAGTCCAGTTTTGCATACTATCGATGTTCTGCTGTAAACTCTGACAGCAGTGCAAACTATCCATAACACACCAACCTTTATGTCATCAGCAAATTTCCTCACCCATCCCTCCATTTCTTCATTCCGGCAATTTAGAAAAACTTATGAAGAGAAGGGATCCCAGAACAGATCCCTGAGGCACACCACCAGTCACCGACTTCCATGCAAAACATGATCTGTCTACAACCACGCTTTGCTTTCTGTGGGCAAGCCAATTCTGGATCCACAAAGCAAGATCCCCTTTGACCCCCATGCCACCTTACTTTCTGAATAGGCCTTGCATGGGTAGTTTATCAAGTGCCTTGCTGAAATCCATCTACTGCTCTATCTTCATCAATGTGTTTAGTCACATCCTGAAAAAATTCAATCAGGCTCGTAAGGCAGGACCTGCCCTTGGCAAAGCCATGCTGACTATCCCTAATCATTTTATATCTCTCCAAATTTTCATAAATCCTGCCTCTCAGGATCTTCTCCGTCTACTTACCAACCACTGAATTAAGACTCAATAGTCCATAATTTCCTGGGCTATCTCTACTCCCTTTCTTCAATACGGGATCAACATCTGCAACCCTCCAATATTCCGGAAGCTCTCCTGTCCTTATTCATGATGCAAGGATTATTGCAAGAGGTTCAGAAATTTCCTCCCACTCCCCACAGTAGCCTGTGGTACATCTCATCCGGTCCTGGCGACCTTTCTAGGAATGCTTTTCAAAAACCGTAGCACATCGTATTTCTAAATGTCTATATGCTCAAACTTTTCAGTCCGCTGTAAGTCATCCCTACAATCAGTAGCACCTCTACTAAATACTCATATACTGATACATTTCCCACCAAACTAAAGTAGCGCCAACCAGTTCCCACAGTCTCCACCTCTCCACCCGCTTCCAGGACCTCCACCTCCCCACCAACCTCTACGCCCACACCTCTCCACCAGTTGCCAAGGCCTCATCTCCCCTAGAGCCGCTTCGGCCTCGACCTCCACGAGCTCCACTTCCCCAACAGTTTCCTCTGAGCTAACACATTTGCAACAGCTCAATTGAACATACACGTCCTCACCAGTCCTATCACTTCCTACTAATGCGCAGTGACCACACCTATACCGACAATTCCCAATGAGCCCAAAACTCTTCACCAGTCTCGAGTGGTCACACAACTCCCTATACATTTTCGCTGACACCATAATTCCTGCGCGTTCTAACGAATATTACATCTCTTCCACTAGACCCACATATTTCCAAGTCTCAGTAACCCCACATGTGCCCCGCAGTACCCTCTGACACCACATCGCTCCACATCCCCAATAACACAAACCCACAACACTTCCCACTAGCCACATATTTCTTGAACGTTCGAAAATCCCCTTCAGTAGTCCCCACTGATAGCACATACTTCGACGTTTCCAGTGACGCCACACATCCACCAGGGTTCCTGCTGACACCACATCGAACCACGTCCAGGATGATGCAACACCCCACTAGTTTCTATTGACGCCACATAGTTTCCACATTAGGGCCGGCACCACACAACTTCCCCCACACTCCCAATGACCTCACAGATTTCCACGTCCCCGGTGTTCTCACACCATCACAGCAGTTTACACTGCTCCCAAACAACCCACACTTTTCAGAGGCCACTATTACCCACTGACCCCACCTCTCTACATTTCTAATGACTACGCGCCTCCCATACTCACTCTGAGTACATTCCTTCACATCAGTTCGCACTGCAACCAGATCTCTCCAGGAGACCCAAATGCTCCCTGGCGTATGACATTGACCACACATCCACTCAGTTTGTACTTCGCCCATAAGATCTGAAACGGTTTCTACTACTCCTCACCAACTCCACGCATACACATCCGCTCCCGTGCTCCCGCGCTGGCGTTACCAGCGAAGCAAGACCACAGTTCCTAACGATGGTATGGCCCCATACATACGACGCTCCATAAAGCCAAGTAAAAGTTCAACGCCCAGCAGCCACAGACACCCACTGGCATCTGTTACGTCCGTAGCAACACAGAGCACTGTCCCCACTCCAACACACACACACACACACACACACACACACACACACACACACACACACACACACACACACACACACACACACACACACACACACACACACACACACACACACACACACACACACACACCCCTCAACTAACTAACCTGCACTGCAGTTTCCGGATCAGACATATGTCAATGCTTGAGAGGATGCCTCTCAGAATTTCCACTTGGTGTTGTTTTCCGCGACTTTCTGTGAGTCTCCTGTCGGCAATAGAGGTCGGCGCACATTGGATAAGCATAAACCAGGTTTACCAAAGAGATTAAAGAGAGATTCACCCACTTGAAAATGGGGACAAAGATGAGAAAGAGAGAAGGTCAGTTTTTGGTAAGCGATTAAGCCTGACCATGACTTAATTAATCCAACGAACAATACTGAAGGCGAACACTGGTCATCTCGGCTCCCTTTCTCGTTTACACACAAATGTCTACACACAAATCGCCACTTCATCTATGTATGCAGTTGCCTTTGAAGACTCTTGGTGAATCTATCTCCTTCACAGTATTAGGCAGCACGTTCGAAGACACAGCTACTTATTTATTTTAGAAAAAGCATATTTTGGCGCTGCACTGGCCATGAATCTCTACCTTTCGTACCACGAGCCTTCACCACTATATCGCCCTATTTACACCATTCTAAATGCTTTATATCTTGATTGTTTAATCTGTCCTGAACTGTCTCTGCAGTCAAAGTACACTCCAGATTTCTTGGGGATCACTATTCGGTATCTTGCTTGTACTCTTAGTACTAGGCCTGATATCAGACGCAATACCCCGGCCAAAGTCAAGTTTTACATCAGCACACAATGACATCGAGGATTCCAATCGAGCAGCATCTGTAGAGGGAGAATGAATGTCGACGTTTTGGAACAAAACCCGGTTTCAGGACTGAGGATTCTTCGTGACTTCTAAGTTTCGCATGGATTGACTTTGTAACATTTTCCTTTTAAGTTCTTTTTGTCTTCTGGGTCAGGTGGATGCGGGAGGTTTTGAGATAAACTGTGTTTATGTACATTTTATAAATCGCTCACAATCCTTCTTTCCGAAACCTTGGTCGACGCGCGTCTGTAAGGAAAATCTGACCATTGATGCTTACACACAGAGGATTGTTATGTAGTGATCCATTGACGTGGATTAAACAAGGATACTGAAGCGGAACGACCACGAATGCCAGGGCGTGCGTTCTCTCGAACAGTTTTCCAACTTGACAGCGAGGGAACCTGTCAGGAGTGGGGAACGAGGAGGTTCAGAAAATCGCATCTTATTCACGTACGCAACAGTTTATTTTCCCCTGCTGCTCCACGCTCCAGAAGGGTCGAGCGTCTCCTTGACACCAGCTCCAGCTGAATATGATCCCACTTCCAAACTGATCTCGAGACCGCCGACAATGACTTCCCGGCCTGCAGTGCCATTTCGCGTCCCGCATCTATGCTTTCTCAGATTATTGAATCGATTTGGACATTTGTGGTCGTAGTCCCAGACTCATGGTGCGGGCTAGGTGAGTAAACACCAGCTTGATCGCAGACCTGCCAGGTGGACGTGATAGTGATGGGTCCTGAGAGGCCACTGTGCAGGAAGAGTCTGCAGTATGATGGTCAGGAACAGCAAATACCGCACGGGAACGGCGACGCAGAGGGAGAAGATAACGGAAAGCATGAAGGTGACGACGCGGGAGAATACTGCCGACCACATGTCCTCCAGTCTCTGGGTGGGAGGTAACCGAGGCTGAGAAAGAGAGGAGAGAAGCACAGGTGGACTGTGGTTGGAAAAAACTGAACAATGGGCAAGGAAGGGTTCAGAAAGAGACGAACACCAGGAGACATGTGACATATAAATACGGATAACTAGACACTGGTACATAAAATGGTTAAAAGCCGGTTGAGGCGGAAAAAAATGAGGGGGAAATAAACGAAGAGTTATTACGTGAAAATAATGTCATGAATATGCCTTTGCTTTTGTTTATTCTAACAAAATATTTGCGAAATTGTAATAGTCGATTGTAGGGCATCAGTGTGGGAGTGCACGAGGATCAATTGCTGGGACACGATTAGCAATATTTATAACGGAGACTGAGATACTGGATGAGGAGGAGGTTTAGGATGCGAAACGCTAGATTTGAACATCACACCGCAAACTAATCGGTATATAGTTCTTTTTGCTCGTCAAACATGTCTGAATGTGGAATCGCGTACGTTCTCTCGGGGAGGACTATAATGAGATATTTTGTTTGGAACGGGCCACATCTCTACCGCTCATTCTCCAACTTTACACTCGTCTTGTACCTCATTCTCCACCTCCTCCCCATGTTAATATTAGCAATTAGCCACAGAGGCCTTATCTTGCTCGGGATCACTCTTCGACAGGGAGTGCACCTTGGATTTCACGGTCCAGATAAACGAAACTGAACTTCCTCCTTCTCCTTGGTCACTGACACAGCGACTGCTGAAAATTGGAAAAATGCTCAAATAAAAGCAGGAACTCTTCAACAAAGGCCATTTTTCTCTGTTCTGGTATTCCATTTCAGTCGGTGATGACGGCTACGTGTGCTGTGAGGCTGTTTATGTGCACATGGGTGATTGTCATGTGACATGAAATTTGTAGCATCCTTGTGTGTTGCGTGCACCTGTGCCTGTGTATGACAATATTGAGAGAGGGAGAGAGTGCGTGTGAGAGAGAGGGTTGATACCAAGGAAATATTATCTATGACTACTGTCTAGAGGAATATGCAATTTCACATTCAAACCCCTGTCATTCCCAATCACTCATGATGTACAAAATGAAAATCTCCAACATTAGTCCTGCCCCAACAGGTCGAAAGAAGTCTATATCCCAACCTTCAGGAAATTCTCCAGCGTCTTTACTGAACCTTGATTTCCATCAGACCTCAAACTCTTATGTATCTATTTTCCGGAACCTAACTCATCCCATTGGATCCCAGCTGCAGCTCTCTTAACCCAAACGGACCTCGATGAGTTTACAGGCTGAGATACAATATGACTCTATTTCAATTCCTACATTCGTTAATAATGTTTGAATCTTTAAGAGACTCCCGGGTAACCAGTATTCTGTTATATATTAATACTGAAGTTATTAACTAGATTTCGGATCCAACTACATTCCCTTGTGGCTGCTAGTCTGGACACCATCATTCACCACATTTGATTAAATTCCAATCCGTTGTGCTATCTTTGGAAACTAAAAGCTGATCATATTCCAACCTGTACATCTCACTGGGCACAAACCGTGGATTAGATTGCAGTTTAAAATTCACTGTTATACATCTTAGTCCATAAATAAATATCGAAAGTCACAAAGAGCACGTGCAGTCCAGTGATTTGTAAGGGGTGTAGGAGCAGCTGTCGATAGAAACGGAGCAGACAAAGGTAAGGGTAATTTCTCCGTCAGCAATAAGTAGATAACGGAACCCCGAAATGATCAGTGCTTAGCCTCAGCTCTTGATGATCTATATCGAAGACTTTGGGAGCAGGTGGTCGTTGTACCAAATTCATCGACATTGTTAAAAAAAAAACTGCAAAGTAACATTTCCTGAAGATGCAAAGAAAGTTAGTCTGACAGATTACGAGGCAGAAACCAGAGGCTGTATGGAGATCTTGGAATTAGGACCGAGAGGGAAAACATAAGAATATAATGCATACACGAGCTGTTATCATATCCTCAACCGTTTTCTCCATGACACGCTGGAAAGTCGCAGGGGATCCGAATAAGAATCCCAGTGGATGTATAAATGCCGTATTCTCTTTGTCAGCCTCACTCATAGGGATCTGCTAAAACCCACACCTGCACACCGCTCAGAGAAGCCACCGCGACTTCGATCCTTGGGACCGTATACTGGTCAGGGACAGTACTCCTGTTCACACTTCTATAGTCCACACACATTCGTACCTTCTAATTCTTCTTCCCGCCCACTACTATAGGGGAGTATAGGGACTTCTGGAATCACTGATTATCCCAGCTTCCTTCTGCTTCAACGAATGCAGCTGAAAGTCTTCCAGCTCTACAGGAGCCATTTGCCGCGACCTTTCTCCGAACGGGGTGTCCTCGGTCACCCGGAGAGTGTGAGGAGTGCTCTTGGAACAACCCACATCAAACTCTTCATAGAAAAGACATCTTCTGGCTTCAAACTTTTCTTGCAACCTCCTGGTAGCGGGGGGTGAGCAAAGTTGAATGACTCGGCAGTCAACCGTCCGTTTTTCGGAGAGGGTTTCTCCTCGGCTTGTCTCATAGGAACATTAGACATTACCGTCACCGGAAAGAGGTGTGCCAATGGCATCCCCCACCTGAGGCTGACCTCCCTCTCAGAAGTCTTCCTGACAATCACTGCCAACATGTCCACCTGTTCAACCGAGAGCTTCTGCAGTATCCCATCTGTGAAGCATGACTCTTCTTCGTGGTCTAATGGAGCATCCACCAAGAGGACTTTAGCATCAGGTATTCCTGGAAATTTGGGTTTTCCCGTCACTATAGCTAATTCCCGAGGCCGTAACACAACCGATTTGGACTGAGTGTACCACAGAATTCCGTGTTTATGCTCATCATCCTCCCCAGCACGGCCACGCAATTCCTCAAAAGCAGCTCGGAACACAGGGTGAATGGAGAATGTTTGCAGAAAGCTGTCTCCAACTTTCTTATGAAACACGTCCTGAAACCCAGTCATAACCTCTGATGGGCTTCCCGTCGCGCCAAATACCCTTTCTAGCGCTTGCATGTAGCTCGCAGAGGTCGCAAAGGGGTTATGTGTCTTTACGGATCTCAGCCAGCCCCTTCAAACTTTTAACCAGTCGCTGTCTTTTGACGTCATTAGAGCACTGCCACTTATCCAGCGTCTGCGATGTCTGCTCCGCCCAAGTCTGAGACTCCTGTTCCGTCTCGGGGGAGGGCTTCACTCCTGAGAACATTCTCAGCTTTCATAACTAGGTCCCACGGCCTGTGCAATTTGCTATTTATAGGCCAGGGAAGTAAGGGCCGATACCAACTCAGAATTCTCACTCCTCGCTGGAGGATTCATTAGACATTCTAAATCAGACCACTCCTCCATTGCTCCGCAAAAAACAACTTGCTTTTGAAATCCGCGTCCCCAGCGATGGGAGACTCGGCTTGTGATTCCCCACGCTGGTCTACACTCCCTTCATCATGGAAAGTAAGGACAGCCCACGGCCTCATTGCAACATCCATAACCACGTATCGTAGTCACTTTACCGGACAATAGTTTAACATAGGCTTAAACACACAACCCACTGGATCAGTGCTCAGGACAATCACAAATCATCGAACTAAATAGATCCCGAACGGGCACCAGCAATGAAACCCCTGGTTTCCTTGGCTGCAGAAGTCTCGGGAAGATCCTCTCCGGTCCGGCCAAACTCCTGAGATTGATATGGCCCTCCCACGACGAACCCCGGTTTGTGTGGATGCCGTGTAATTTGCTACTTTGTTACAAACTTGAGCCACGAAATAACAGACTGTACACTACATACGGTTAAGGGAATTACATTTATGAATCTTAACTAACGGTTAGTAAGAAAAAAAAGAGTAAAGGGCCCATTTTAATTAAACAGGCAAATATATACAAGTTAGAGCTCATCTTGAGAGTCTCTGTCACTCACGGGAGGGGCCCTCGGTTGCGTGAAAGTCACATCACCTTCCAACAATCCATCTCGAACCACCGGGTCTCCCACCGGGTCGTATCTTACGACCGGTTTTCCCCAGCGTCTTCTCTCTTCATCTCCCGCTGAAGAAAAGCCGCAAGACCAGTGTCCCTCAACAAAATCTCCCCCCAGTTCTATCATCATAATTGGATGGCACACATTCCTCATCGTCCCTTATTTTCAAATTAACCCTAACAGGCTGGAAGTAGAGCAGACTGATCTTACCGAACTGATAAATGAAATACATATAGCGTATCAGTAAAGATGTGTACCAGGGCATTACACTCCCCCCCTCCCCCACCCCACCACCACAAATAGTCATGGAATTCTCTTTATTGAGAAGCACACCAAGAATGCTGGATGAACTCTGCATCTATGGAAAAATGATTAGTCGACGTATTGGGCCAATTTCTTCATTAGCACTGGAGAAAAAAATATGAGGAGTCAGATTTAGAAGTCGGGGGAAGGGGAGGAAGAACCACAGGGGATATGTGAAACCGGGATGGGGGCAGTGGTGAGGTAAAGACTTGGGAACTTGATCGTTGAAAGTAATGCGGGGTGGAGTAGGGGAATCTAATAGGAGAGGATAGAAGACCATAGAAGAAAAAAAAAGGGGAGGGGGACCAGAGAGAGCTGAGGGGCAGGTGTGGAGATAAGGTTAGAGAGGGAAATGGGAACGGGGAATGGTGAAGTCGGGGAACATTACCGGAAATTCAAGAAATTGACGTTCGGGCCATCAGGTTGGAGGCGCCCCAAGCGGAATATAAGTCGATGGTCCACCAAAATGACTGTGGCCTCATCTCGAGAGTAGAGGAGGCCATGGACAGACATGTCGGAATGGGAATGGTAAGTGGAATTTAAGTGGGTGACTACTGGGAGTTCCCGCTGGGAGTTCGAAGCGGTCTCCGAATCAGCGTCGGGTCTCACGTATAGGGCGCCACACCGGGAGCAGCAGATACAATAAATGACCCCAGCAGACTCACAGTTGAAGTATCGCCTCAACTGAAAGGACAGTTTGATGACCTGAATGTTAGTGAGGGAGGATGTGTAAGGGCAGGTGTGGCCTTGTTCAGCTTGCAAGGATAAGAGACAGGAGGGAGATCAGTGGCGAGGGGACGAATGGACAACGGAGTCGCACCGCTGTGGAAATCGGAAATTGGGGAGGGGGAAGGGAAGATGTGCTTGGTGGGGGGAATCCCGTTGGAGATGGCAGAAGGTACCGAAGATTATGCGCTGGACGCCGAGGCTGGTGGGATGGAAGATGGGGACAACAGTTCCGTATTGTAGGTAGTGTAGCGGGAGGGTGGTGTGAAGGCCGACCTGCACGAAATGGAAGACGTGAGATTGAGGATAGCGTTGATGCTGGAGGAAGGGAAGCCCCTTTCTTTGAAGAGGAAAGACATTCTCTTCGATCTGAAACGAAAACCCTCATCCTGAGAGCATAAGCGGTGGAGATGGGAGGAATTGAGTGAAGCGGGTGGCATTTTTACAAGTCACAAGATGGGAAGAGGTATAGTCCAGGTAGCTGTGAGAGTGGCTTTATATTAGACAGCGGTAAATATAATGTCTCCAGAAACAGAGGGAGAGATTGAGAAAGGGAAGGGTGGCGTCGGAAATGGACCAAGTACATTTGAGGACAGGGTGGAAATTGGAGGCGAAGTTGATGAGGTCGATGAGCTCCACATGCGTGGTGGAAACAGCAGCAATGCAGTCGTCGATGCAGCGTAGGAAAAGGTCGAGAGTGATACCAGTGTAGGCGTGGAATATAGACTGTTCCACGTAGCCGTCAAAGAGGCATGCATATCTGGGATCTATGCGAGTGTCCATGGCTACAAGGGTATTCCAAGGGCGGGGGAGTGAATACTTTTTATAGGCACTGTACTTGTTACTTGATCAGCGAGAATTGTCAATTCAATACATTTAATCGAAAATAATCTGAGTTGGATCTGGATAACCAGTGACGTTACTACTGATGATATCTGCGATGCACCTTTAGTAATATGGTTCAGCTGCCGGACATGTTTAAATTCTGATGTTGTCGTTATGTCAGTGATGCGACAGGATAAGGAGCAACCTTGCTGTGAACAATAAAATGATGGCACTGTAAAAGCGGTTTTATTTTCAAGGATTCCAGCGATGGGACATGGTGCACAAAGTTTTGATCAGAATATTTATTTAAAATTACACATGCAAAGTGTCCGCTGATATAAACCTTGAGGAAAGGTCAGCTGTGTAACGCTGTTGAGCCTATCGATCTGTACTGAAGGAAGTTACAATGTTACAACGCTAGTTAGGTTCGGTGCGAGGGGGTATTTGGGTGGAGGCGCTGCTAAATCACGACTTCCTCACTACAATGAGAGCGAGCGGAGATTTTACCACATTATTTAGCTGCTCCCTGAATTTGGTCCGTGTAAAAGCGTAAAGGGCCGTGTTTGTACAACAGCTCAAAAGCTACAAGAGCTGCACCCAGCTCTCGCAGCGATTCGGGCGGAAGCACAGAAATTGTAAGATCACACAGCCGAACCGACGCAGAGAACACAGGGAAAGGTGCCCACAGCAGGATGAAATTGCCCGAGACGATCAGCAATAAAAAGAGGTATTTTCCACGTTTCTCCACCTCCGGGTTTCTGGCACTCTGTCCGTTGCCGGGAACCCTGAGTCTGCTGCGGGCTCTGCTGGTGATTAAGTCGTGCCTGACAGTGCAGACATTCGTTACCAGAACCAGAAGAAATGGGAGTACAGGGGTAAGGAAGTAATAAAATAGGTCAATTTGAGTCGTGAAATTGAAATCAAGGACTCTCTTTATGCAGATGAATGGTATACCCATGTGTATACCTTAAAGAGCCGAAAATACCAGTAAACATTCTTTAAACCGTTGATCGCACTCACTGTCCCCAAAACCAGGCCGCAGTTTTCCCGGTGCAATATTTTGTCTTCAGCTTTTGGCAACAAATGGCGATAAACCGATCAAAGGTCAACGTGACGATGAACCAGTCCAAGCAGTCGGTGACGGTGTAAAGCAGAACGGCGTGCATATTACACCCCTTGGTCATTGAGCGGACGAAAACGAGGAATGGCATGTACGTAAGTGGAATCTTGCTCAAAATCAGGTCCAAGATAAGAACCAGAAGATCCGCAACTGTGATGGCAACCAGGTAGCAAGTGACAACCCTGGAGAGGCCGCACTTTCCCCAAGACAGGATGAAGATGGTCAACATGTTCACTGCCAAACAAAATAAACAGTCAGCGTAAACAAGCCAGGAAGAGTCTCTTAAAGTAAGCATATAATGGTTACCAATGATGGAAATGAGTCTACTTGACAGAATAATATAATCAATAAAACTAAACGATTTTCAAAAGTAGTGGAAACTCTGTGCAATCTGTTCTATCGAATATCAGCAACGAAGGAGAGAGAGACAAACACAGATGAAGATGGCTGATGATTGGTAAATTCCGTATGTGTTGAGGGAAAAAAAAAGCTGAATGATGCACCTGCGGAATCTGTGAAAACTCAACTGTCGTGAACTAAGTGTCCTTGACACCCACCAGATTTAGCTAAAGCGCAGATTCCCGTCCCTGATCGTTAGCCAGGTCGCCTGGATTTGCAAATACAGCAGCAGCCCAAAATCTCACTATTGCATCTCTCTTCCTGTTTGTCGCCATCACCTTGAAGTTTTACCACGAATCCCACCGTCACATTCTGGTACTTTCGCCTTTGCAATCGAATGCCATTCATTGAAGTCTCGATGATGCATTATTTTTTCAGCAACAATGAAGATGATTTGTCACCGACACAATACGCCATGGTAACCGACAGGCTGCTGTGTGCTACGATTGTCTGTAAGTTTACTCATCAGAAATTTGACCATTGCATCCGGAGCATTAACTGAGGCAGCCTGACCAAGCAGGCGATCATAAGCCATTCAATCATGGCTGATTATTTTTCACTCCCAACACTGTTCTCTTGCCTTCTCTCCATAAACTTTGATACCCCTATTAATTACGTACCTATTATCCTCCGCTTAAAATACGCCCAATTATTTGGCCTCAGCAACCGTCTATGGCAATGAGATCCACAGACATATTGCAATAGAAATTCCTCTACAGCATTCTAAGGGGGAGTTAATCTATTCTGAGTCTGCGCTCTCTGGCACTGTTGGATGCATCCTCTGCACGACGACTCCATCTGAGACTTTCACTTACAGGTAGGCTTCCCCGGTCCCTCAGCCCTATTCTCATAAACTTCTGCAAATACCGGCACTGGGCTATCAAGTACGCGTTGAACATTAAATCTTTTATTTCCTGAATCATTCTCGTAATCCAGCTCTGGATCATCACAACTGCCAGCACATATTTTCTTAGACAGGGGTCCTTGGGACAGTAAATGACCAAAGTTCATAGAGTAAAGATTTGCTTAATCAACAGCTGGTTAGTGCGAGAGCAGCCTTAATTATTATTATGAGAGGTTCCCGTGACAAGGAAAACGTGCAGTTCAATGCTGTTTCATAAGCTATCTTTGGAAAGGGACTCACCGGGAAGAGCATTGATAGCGAGGACGGGGAAGAAAATCACTTGAATGGTTATAAACACATTCATCATTCGAAAATCTACCATTAGCGAATCATCATCTGCAAATATATATGGAACCATCCAGAAGATATTTTTCCCATTTCCTGTTATTTTCCAAGCTGTCCCTCCCGGATTCTGATACATGACTGAACGAGCCAGTCTGCCTTTACTCTCCATCTTCGTGCCGCTCCGAATCTCTGTCCGTGGCAGGGGAGGATGTTCTCGCTGAAACTGGGGGAGCTGAGTAAAAGGAACGCTTAAATTAATAAGAGAGAGAAATACTCCAGTGACGTTAGTAGCTTACCTTGAATTGATGCAATTTATTTTCCATGAAATGACAGAAAGAGTTAACCCTTGGTTTAACCAGAATCTGAGGGAGAAGTGTGCAGATAAGTGGTGCTGCTCTTGCATATATTGGAATTACAAAAAAAAACCAAAACAAATCTCACAACATTTCGGTAGACTTAACTGTTTAAAGCAGAACAACATTTTCGTTAAATAAGAAAAAAAAATATTTTCTTTATAAATCCCGTGTAAGAAAAGAGATAAACTAGTCAAAAAATCACATATGATTCCTCATTGGCGGGCGTAAAATGAGAAACTCAAACTGCGGCTCTGAAATAGAGCTGCATTACTTGGAATGTGGAAATTCTATGAGAGAGAAAAGGACTATCAGCCTTCTCTGGAAACGTGCTCTCGTGTTAGACAGGAGTAGCAAGTAGACAACAACAAAGACAGAGATGGGAAGGAAGGGAAGAGAGAGAGAGAGAGAGAGAGAGAGAGAGAGAGAGAGAGAGAGAGAGAGAGAGAGAGAGAGAGAGAGAGAGAGAGAGAGAGAGAGAGAGAGAAGAATGATGGAATTAACTGTCGGCACACTGACTGGTCGATAAGTATTCTTCGAGAACGGTCTTTCTGTGGCTTTACAAGGGGCTGATTAGTATTTCGCGCTTCATCATGATGTAGTAGATATAGCAATAATCTTCATCTGTGTTTAGTGCCTCACTTCCTTGTGAATTCCTGATGTTGTTGAATCAGAAAGGAAACAGGAGAGATCTACTTTCCTTACAGCCCGTACCTGTACCCGTATCCCATATAAGATTCCACGCACCAGTCATACAGACATTATCACTGCATTGCAGCTGATGCTGTTCCGCTGTGTGGAAAGAGTAGGTTATATTTAAAGCTGTCCTTCTCGGATTCTGATCCATGACAGAATAAGCTTTAATTCAGGGGCATCAGCATCTTTCTATGAAATTACTTTGTATTTATTGGCAAGCAAAGGTCACGCTGTATGTAACTTTGTACAATTTATCCTCCAGTGAAGATCACACAAAACAAACCAACACCAGTGCTCTGAATCGGTTATTAGGATAAGTTCATTATTCTGTTTCTTGAGCAGTACCCCATTCATATACAGTATTGTTTGAAAATACTTGGAAACTGGTTTTGTTTTCATTTTCCGAGACTGGTAACATAGCATATCTGTGAGCCTGAACGGAAACTGGTGAAGCATATGTCTTCTTGAGTGTTATTAAGCTTCGTTGTGGTTTGCACTGAGCTTCTGTTAAAGCTTAGAAATGTAGAAACAGCGGAGGGGTCTCTTTTATTGGCATTGCTCATAGCAATACATTTGAAAGAAAGGTACTTAAAGCTGTTAAACGTTTGTTTAAATGTATATAGGTTAAATTAAAACTTATTTCTTTGTCACACAAAATATCAGACAAGCACATTTGTGTAATCTTCTACAGCCTATTGTACACTAAGCTTCGAAATAAAGATATTATTAGATTCTCCTGTCGGCACCACTACGACCAGCCACTGAATACAAAAGGCAGATGATTATGTAACTTCAGGTTCTTTATCAACTGAGAGCGATCAGATTGAAATTTGAACGTATGAATCAATTACTTCTTCTGTGTAAGTGTAACAAATTTTTTAGCCTTACAGATCTGGGAGTACAGATACATAATTCCCTAAAAGTAGCTTCACATGTAGATAGGGTTGTAAAGAAAACTTTTGGTATATTGGCCTTTATAAATCAAAGTATTGAGTATAAGAGTTGGAATGTAATGGTGAGGTTGCATAAGAGATTGGTGATACCGAATTTGGAGTATTGTGTGCAGTTTTGGTCACCTAATTACAGGAAGGATATTAATAAGGTTGAAGGAATGCAGAAAAGGTTTACAGGGATGTTGCTGGGACTTGAGAAACTGAGTTACTGAGAAAGGTTGAATAGGTTAGGATTTTATTCCGTGGAGCATAGGAGAATGAGGAGTGATTTGATAGAGGTGTATAAAATTATGATGGGTATAGATAGAGTGAATGCAAGCAGTTTTTTTCAACTGAGGCCAGGGGAGAAAAAAAAACAGAGGTCATGGGTTAAGGGTGGAAGGGGAAAAGTTTAAAGGGAACATTGAGGGGGGGCTTCTTCACGCAGATAGTGGTGGGAGTGTGGAGTGAACTGGCAGATGAAGTGGTGAATGTGGCCTCACTTTTGACATTTAAGAAAAACTTCGATAGGTGTATATATTGAGAGGAGTATGGAGGGATATGGCCCAGGTGCAGCTCAGTGGGACTGGGCAGAAAAATGGTTCGGCACAGACAAGAAGGGCCAAAAGGCCTGTTTCTGTGCTGTAATGTTCTGTGGTGTAACCTTGTCCGATAAACACTCGCTTCCTCCTGTCTGCTTGGAGTGTAATCACGGCCCGATGTAGTGATAATAAAACACAGCGAGTGTCCTTCCCCCAAATCTTTGCTGTTTACTGATATTTTTGTGTAAAAAAAATCACATGATCTTAATGTCAATGTGCTAGAAACCTCAATAGTGATGTCAGTGCTGACGTTTTGACTGTGCAGTTTTCTATCTTGCTGAACAATCAGTCATTATACTTTCAGTCATGTGAGCGGACATGAACAATTCAATATATTACGAATATAGTTAAACTTTCCCGTGACTGTGTGTGCGATCAATGAAAATTGGACATCATCTTTGGTCGTATAGTTCTGCTGAGTGACCTGTTTAAAGACGGACTTTCGCATGTCAGTGATGGTGTTGAAGTAGCAATGACATTACTCATATGGAACATAATGGAACTGGGCAAGCAGCTTAGTTCTCCTTGTAGACATTGATGGGACTGGATACGCAGAGAAATTATCGCTGTGGTCAGGGATGTGGGATTTGATCAGTAGGTTCCCGGTCAGTCTGGTCAGTGATGTGTCTGTATCTGCAATGATAATAACCTTTTTTCCCTCAGCCATCAGGTTTCTGAATGGATATTGAACCCATAAACTCTCCCTCAGTACGTTTTGTCCTCTTTTTGCACTAATTTAATTTATTTCACCTTTATATATTATCTTATAACTGAGATTTACAGTCTTTTTATTTCGTATTACAATGTACTGCTGCCGTAATACGACACATTTCACGACACATGCCGGTGATATTAAACCTCATTCTGGTTCTGATTTGGTATAGTCAGTGATTCGCTTCTGAGATCCGCGGCTGCATCGGGTCCATTTAAGAAATACGCCTGTGATAGCTGGCACGTTCCAGAAGAGCAAACAGGTTGCCTTCTTCATATCTGGTAACCTCCTCAATTTACTGTGCAATATGACACTTCTAAATGTTTTTAGTTTACCCAGGACTACTACTCACCTTACTCAGTGCGTTCCAGATTCATTTTGGCATATGGCTGGAAAAGTATTTCCTCAGACGCCTCTGTATTACCAATCCATTTACACGACTCTGTTGTCTAAATAGTGTCTCGTCTCGCAGGGTGACTGAGAAAGCTGTCCCGTTTTGTTTATTTCCAACAACAGATATAATGAAAAAGATGCTAATAATGCTTTAACAGGTGCATACATCTATGCAACGCCCTTGAAATTTGAAACATTGACTGCACAGAAGCTAAAGTTGAAATGATCAATCTCTGTGCCTCCAAATTACATTACTGTGTTGTTCAGTCGCTTCGCTCCGCCGTCCGAGCAATAAGAACAAATTATTTCTGTTGGCATTCATTTGATATAATGCTGATCTGCTGTTTAGTGACTTATCTATATTGTCATGACCCCAGCCCCCTCCTTTGTGAGAATCGCAAGAGAGAGAGAGAGAAGCCTTACGGTTTGGAATGTGGGCTGGCCGCTCAGCCAGACAAAAGCCTTGGACATAGCCATTTTCTTGGGAGACACCTTTGTGGAATAAGGGACTGGACTACGTGCAAACCCTCAGGGCAATGTGGGCTGGGTGATGGGGGAAAGATTGCCTCACCCCCACCCTGATTGACATCTACAACCCTGCCAGTCCAGATAAAAGGGGGGCTGCCGAGGCGGGGCCTCAGACACACGAAGAAGACACGATAGCGCTTCACGTCGGAGCGGGAAGCCATTCTGAAGGAAGCCACGTGCGTTAGATTCCGGATCGGGAGTCTGTGGCTGGAACCAAAGGAAAAACCGTTTTAACTAACAACAGGGATTTGCTTCGCAAAGACGACGGGCAAGTGTTCCTTCTCTCTCTCTCCAACACGTGAAATGCCAGCGGTTCCCGAAACGGGGAAGCCTGCAGACTTTGAGTGACTCTTATATTCCATTGGACTCAGTATCCCCTAGACAACGATAGAGCTTATTTTTGATTGATTATTACTATACCTGTGCTTTAGATTGAGTTTTGACGATGTATATGATCTGAATATTTTGTATTACCCATACGTTTGTGCCCCTTTATAAATAAAACGTTTGAAAATAGTATCATCAGGCTTCAGCGGACCTCTCTATCTTTGCTGGTAAGTCACCCGGTTACTGGGAAGGTAACAATATGGAAACCAGAA
The DNA here is from genome assembly GCF_048418815.1 of Hemitrygon akajei. Classification (NCBI taxonomy): domain Eukaryota; kingdom Metazoa; phylum Chordata; class Chondrichthyes; order Myliobatiformes; family Dasyatidae; genus Hemitrygon; species Hemitrygon akajei. Next base: position 105,474,150 of record NC_133127.1, read on the forward strand.
CAGATGCTGATCAGATGCATATCGGTGTGACCCGACGTAGGTGGGAGACCACTTCACCGAGCATCTACGCTCTGTGCGCTAGAACAAGCGGGATCTCCAAGTGGCCACCCATTTTAATTCCACTTCCCATTCCCATTCCGATATGTCCATCCATGACTTTCTTCACTGTCGCAATAAGGCCACACTTGGGTTGGAGGAACAACAGCTTATAATCCGTTTGGGTAGCCTCCAACCTGATTACATAAACGTTTATCTCTATCAAGTCCCCCCTCAGCCTTCTACGCTTCAAACAATAAAGACCTAACTTGTTCAATCTTTCTCTGTGACTTAGGTGCTGAAACCCAGGTAACATTCTAGTAAATCTCCTCTGTACTCTCTCTATTTTTTTGATATCTTTCCTATAATTCGGTGACCAGAACTGTACACAATACTCCAAATTTGGCATTACCAATGCCTTGTACAATTTTAACATTACATTGCAACTCCTATACTCAATGCTCTGATTTATAAAGGCCAGCATAACAAAAGCTTTCTTCATCACCCTATTCACATGATATTCCACCTACAGGGAACTATGCACCATTGTTCCTAGATCACTCTGTTCTACTGCATTCCTCAATGACCTACCATTTACCATGTGTGTCCTATCTTGATTAGTCCTACCAAAATGTAGCACCTCACACTTTTCAGCATTAAACTCCATCTGCCATCATTCAGCCCACTCTTCTAACTGGCCTAAATCTCTCTGCAAGCTTCGAAAACCTACTTCATTATCTACAACGTCACCTATCTTAGTATCATCTGCATACCTACTAATCCAATTTACCACCCCATCATCCAGATCATTAATGTATATGACAAACAACATTGGACCCAGTACAGATCCCTGAGGCACACCACTAGTCACCGGCCTCCAACCTGACAAACAGTTATCCACCACTACTCTCTGGCATCTCCCATTCAGCCACTGTTGAATCCATTTTACTACTTCAATATTAATACCTAACGATTGAACCTTCCTAACTAACCTTCCATGTGGAACCTTGTCAAAGGCCTTACTGAAGTCCATTTAGACAACATCCACTGCTTTACCCTTGTCAACTTTCCGAGTAATCTCTTCAAAAAATTCAATAAGATTTGTCAAACATGACCTTTCATGCACAAATCCATGTTGACTGTTTCTAATCACACCCTGCCTATCCAGATACTTATATATACCATCTCTGAGAATATTTTCCATTATTTTATGCACTACTGACGTCAAACTTATAGCCTGATAATTGCTCGGTTTACTTTTAGAACCCTTTTAAAACAATGGAACCACATGAACAATCCGCCAATCCTCAAATGGCAATCGTCCACCTGGCTATTTTCCTTAGGAATTGGTGCTCAATCACCTCATTTTTTCAATCATTCTCAGGTTCCACGAACTACAAACACCTGCCTTCCATCAGCAAATGCAGTATAAAACCCCGCGACCACAAGAAGGAGCTGCCAGTTCGTTGGTTGACTCGAGTATGAGTAACCTCGTTCCTTGGATCTTAGGTCTATCAGTTCTAAGTCTAGCATCGTTCCTGAATTCTCCACTAAAACCAAGACTCCAGGTAAAGACTCCCTTGGCACCAATTCCACGCTCGCTACGACCGTAACGCCTCCCGACTCAGCCTCCGCGCCCGTGTTCAGCACTTAGGTTCGTCCCACCGCCACGTCCTTGCAACAGAACGAAATGGCCACCATGAACTCAGCGGACACTGAACCCGTACAACAGGTCCTGGCCAACCAGGACTACCTATTGGGCACCCACGACCAACTACTTCGGGAGAGCACGGAAAACCTTCGGACACAAACTACGAATGTGCAGAAGGTCAGTGAACAAGTGGACCGGGTCTCCGCTTCTGTTTCTCCGTCCCCTCCAAGAACCCCGGCTACCTAAACCGCACCACACAAGATGGCTTCGTCCCCGGAATCAGCAACACCATCCCCACGAAAGCTGTATGTACCAGAGCCTGAACCCTACGCCGGGGACCTAGGTAGGTGCCGGGCCTTCCTGTTACAATGCTCCCTAGCCTTTGAGCTGCAGCCACGTACCTACACTTCCGATAAATCCAGAATTGCCTACATCATGCGGCTGTTACGAGGGGATGCCCTGTCTTGGGCAACCGCGATATGGGATAACCGACCAGAGGTTTGTTCCTCCTACTTCTTCTCTGTCGCTGAAATGAGGAAAGTCTTCGAACAATCCATTCGCGGTAAGGACGCCGTGGAACGGTTGCTTACACTTCGTCAGGCTTCGCGAAGTGTGGCCAGGTATTCCATTGAGTTCCGGAACTTAACCGCAGACTCCGGGTGGAATGAGGAGGCCCTACGGGAGGTGTTTCGACAGGGCTACTCGGACAAGATGAAGGCCGCCAGGGACGACACCGACTGTCTGGACTCTCTGATCTCGCTAGCCATTCGATTAGATTATCGACTTCAGGAGCGTCTCTCTGAGAGGGAGAACCAGTCGCTCTGCTCTTCGGGGAAGCCCACAGTCCACCTTACTAGTCTCAGCCAGACCCCTTCCCCAGTCGGTCCCAGTGTGGCTCCTGCAACGACTGTCCCCACCACCCTGGGGGAGGAACCAATGCAGCTGGGACGGAACCGTCTCTCCTCGGCCGAACGAATTCGGAGGTGGAGAGCTGGGGATTACTGCTATTGTGGACAGCCAGGACATTTCCGAGATATCTGCCCTCAGCGGCCAAAAGGGAGGGCTCACCAGTGAGAAAGGGAGCTCTGGTGAGCCGAATGATACTCCCTTCAGCACCCGAGACTCGGATGCAGATCCCGGCAACCGTGAATTACCAACAACAGTCCCTGTCCCTATCCGCTTTTGTGGATTCCGGTGCTGAGGGCAATCTGCTGGACGAAGAGATAGCCACCCAGACCGGAATACGCCGCGAGCCGCTAACTATACCGCTGGAGACCCGGGCCCTGGACGGAAAACTGCTGGTTCGGGTGATCCACCGTACGCCACCCCTGACCTTGATCCTATCCGGCAACTATCGGGAGGAAGTACGATTCAGTCTCAGTCATTCACCTTCACCCGGAGAGAGAGACCATGGAGAAATACATTAGTGATTCCCTCGCGGCGGGCATTATCAGGTCCTCATCCTCCCCGGTAGGCGCCGGTTTCTGTTTTGTACAAAAGAAGGGCGGGATGTTTCGCCCTTGTATCGACTACCGAGGCCTAAATAATATAACAATCAAGAATAAGTACCCTCTACCCCTCATGAGTTCGGCATTTGAACCACTGCATGGAGCCACCATCTTCTCAAAGTTGAACCTTCGCAACGCCTACCATTTAATCAGGATGAGGGAGGGGGACGAATGGAAGACGGCCTTGAATACACTTCTGGGCCACTTTGAATATTTGGTCATGCCTTTTGGCCTCACCAATGCTCCCACCGTTTCCCAAACCCTGATCAATGACGTACTGAGGGACTTTATCAATCAGTTCGTATTTGTTTACCTTGACAATATCTTGATATTTCCTAGCAGTCCCCCAAGAACACGTACACCATGTCCGTCAAGTCCTCCAGAGACTGAGGGAAAACCAGTTATTTGCAAAGGCGGAAAAGTGACCGTTCCACGTCCCTTCGGTCAGCTTCCTAGGCTATATCATTCAAAGCGGGCAGCAAAAAGCAGACCCCGACAAGATCCGGGCAGTGGAGGAATGGCCTAGACCCACGAAACGCAAACAACTTCAACGATTCCTGGGGTTTGCAAACTTCTACCGCAGATTCCTCAGAGAATGCAGTCTTACCCGGCTTACCCCGCCTACCACACCGTTTTGCTGGGACTCCGAAGCGGACTCAGCATACACCGACCTGAAGTGGCCTGTCACCACCGCTCCCATCCTGGTCCATCCGGACCCATCTCGTCAATTCATCGTGAAGGTGGACGCCTCTAACTCTGGGGTAGGAGCGATCCTATCCCAACGGGCAAGTTCGGGCGAAAACCTTCACTTCTGCGCCTTCTACTCTTGTCGATTGTCCCCGCCGAGCGGAATTACAAAGTGGGGAATCGGGAACTGCTGGCGGTCAAATTAGCACTGGAAGAATGGAGGCACTGGTTGGAGGGGGCAGAGTACCCGTTTGTGGTATGGACTGATCATAAGAACCTGGGGTATATTCAGACCACCAAACGACTGAACCCGTTGGGCATTATTTTTGAACGGTTCAAGTCTACCCTCACATACCGTCCAGGATCCAAGAACGGAAAGCCGGACGCGCTATCCCGCCAGCATGACTTCAAGGATGACACCTCCAGTTCCGAGACTATCCTCCCTCCAAGCTGTGTGGTGGCCACTGTCACTTGGGAGTTCGAGGCTAAAGTAAAGGAAGCCTAGCTGGGCGACCCCGACCCTGGCAATGGACCCGGCAATCGTCTGTACGTGCCCGTCTCCATCAGGTCTCAGGTTCTCCAATGGGGGCACACATCCCGGTTCGCCTGTCACCCCGGGAGCGATCGGACCATGGCTCTCCTGAGGAAGCAATTTTGATGGCCGTCTGTGGAGGGGGACACCCGTTTTTATGTCTCGGCTTATTCTATCTGTGCCCGGGGAAAGATCTCTCATCGACCACCTGCGGGTTTACTTCGTCGTCTGTCTGCCCCTGGTCGTCCCTGGTCACACATCGCCCTAGACTTCGTTACCGGTATACCCACTTCCCGCGGAAGCATCACTGTCCTCACCGTGGTAGACCGATTCTCCAAGGCGGTGCACTTTGTGGCCCTCCTTAAACGCCCATCCTCGCAAGAAACCACAGACCTTCTCGTCCGCCACGTCTTCCGCCTCCACGGAATCCCCGCGGACATCATCTCCGATCGAGGTCCCCAGTTCGTCTCGCAGGTATGGAAAGCCTTCTGTCAAGCCTTAGGTGCATCAGTCAGCCTGTCATTCGGCTTCCACCCCCAGACGAACGGGCAGACGGAACGGGTCAACCAAGACCAGGAGGCGACGCCTCGTTGTGCAACAGCAAACGACCCGTCGACCTGGAGCGACCACCTCCCGTGGGTTGAGTACACCCACAACTCCCTGGTGAGCTCTGCCATTGGGAGGTCTCCGTTCGCGTGCTCAGTTGGGTACCAACCCCCACTGTTCCCGTCGGTTCGGGACCATATTGATCAGTGTCTTAAGATTTGGGAGGAAACACGCACGGCCCTACTCAGATCAACAAATCGAAATAAGAATACAACTGACCGACACCGGACTCCGGCGCCGGTTACCAACCTGGGCAGATTGTGTGGCTTACCTCCAAGACATCCCGCTCAAAGACGAACATAGGAAACTCCCCCCTCACTTTCTGGGACCATTCAAGTTTGAAAGGGTTATCAATCCCACAGCATTCCGCCTAAAGTTGCCAAGGTCCATGCGCATTCACCCAACTTTTCATGCGTCTCAGTTAAAGCCAGTTTCCGTCAGCCCCTTGTGCCCCCCGGCTGAGACTCCCCCACCTGCCCGTATTATCGACAACATTCCGGCATACACCGTCCGACGACTACTAGATGTGCGCCGTCGGAGCAGGAGTTTCCAATACCTGGTAGACTGGGAAGGGTACTGTCCACAAGAGCGTTATTGGGTTCCGCGCTCCTTCATCCTAGACCCTATCCTGATCCAGGATTTTCATCGGGACCATTCATAGGCCTGGAGGATAGCCTGGAGGCTCCCGTTGAGGGAGGAGTACTGTCATGGTCAGTTATGACAATCGCCCACCTGGCTATTTTCCTCAGGATTTGGGCCTAAATCTCCTCGTTTAGTTTCCAATCATTCTCAGGTTCCACTAACTACTGTTACGTTCCCCAGTAACCGGGTGACTTACCAGCAAAGATAGAGAGGTCCGCTGAAGCCTGATGATACTATTTTCAAACGTTTTATTTATAAAGGGGCACAAACGTATGGGTAATACAAAACATTCAGATCATATACATCGTCAAAACTCAATCTAAAGCACAGGTATAGTAATAATCAATCAAAAATAAGCTCTATCGTTGTCTAGGTGATACTGAGTCCAATGGAATATAAGAGTCACTCAAAGTCTGCAGGCTTCCCCGTTTCGGGAACCGCTGGCATTTCACGTGTTGGAGAGAGAGAAAAGGAACACTTGCCCGTCGTCCTTGCGAAGCAAATCCCTGTTGTTAGTTAAAGCGGTTTTTCCTTTGGTTCCAGCCACAGACTCCCGATCCGGAATCTAACGCACGTGGCTTCCTTCAGAATGGCTTCCCGCTCCGACGTGAAGCGCTATCGTGTCTTCTTCGTGTGTCTCCTTGGTGCGTCTGAGGCCCCGCCTCAGCAGCCCACCTTTTATCTGGACTGGCAGGGTTGTAGATGTCAATCAGGGTGGGGGTGAGGCAATCTTTCCCCCATCACCCATCTCACATTGCCCTGAGGGTTTGCACGTAGTCCAGTTCCTTATTCCACAAAGGTGTCTCCCAAGACAATGGCTATGTCCAAGGCTTTTGTCTGATTGAGCGGCCAGCCCACATTTCAAACCGTAAGGCTCTCTCTCTCTCTCTCTCTCTCTCTCTCTCTCTTGCGATTCTCACAAAGGAGGGGGCTGGGGCCATGACACCTCCCCTCTTAAAAGTTTTTTACCAGCGGTTAAAAACAAGTTGGTACAGGAATTTTTTGGACTCTAACATACTACATAAGCTTTTCTCTTCACAGAGTACTACCGTTATACATTCCAGTCAGTATCTAAACAGGTAACAATTACAGTGCCCCTTTCTTTAATATCTTGACATCACGTACCGTACTAAAGTCTGGTAGCATCAAACTTCAGCTCAATAACCACCTATTTTTATTTATTTTCTTCAGCAACACAACTAAGGAGGTGTGATCTTAGCTTAGGTGCTTTTACAAAAGTTTAAACAAATACTAATCGTTTCGGTCGTGTTATTTCACCGGCAGGTCTCCAAAGGGGTTGTCTTTATTATTCACAGGCTTTGGCGCAAACCCGTACAACCGGCGTCGCTGTTTAAAAAAGTCAATTTCTATTAACCATCGCCTCTTTCCCGGGGAGTCCCCCCGTGGGGAACTTGAGTAATTTGGCGAGGTACTCTCCCGCCTTTCCTTTCCACGAGGGTTATTCTCTTAACTCCGTGTCCCCAACCTAGTCCATCATGGGAATTTCCACCCAATTCTTTAATGCTACACAGGGAGTTAACCCTTTTGTCAAGACCATACAGGCTGATGTGTTTCAGTTCGAACCTTTTTCTCCGGCCGCATTTAAATTTCGGCTTCCTCACAACGCTTTCTTGAATAACAATAGCGTGTGAGGCCCCTTTACATTCCAAATCAACCTGTAATCGATGCGCAGGCATCAATCTAGACTTTTAACTTTTTTCCATTCGATTTGGGAACTACAGATTTACCGTTCTCCTCCACAACAGTTATCTCCCCATTCGTAAACTCCACCTTAACTCTGAACACACCTTCTTCCCCGAACCAAGTCTATCTGATCCAAAAGGACGGCCGTCTCGTCCAGCCGAGTCAAATACCTCAGACTTTTTCTGAGCTCCGTGACTAGGTTTAGGACCACGGGCATCCCCATCTTGGACACACTCAAACGGGGCATTGGCCTCTTCCAGGCTTTCAATACCCATACCCTTTTCAAATTCTAAATTCCCCTGATCCTCCCAGTTACTCTCTGGGCAACTCACTTCCGGAGTAAACTCAACCCCTTGGGCTGAAACAACCTCATCGGCCAACCCAGCAGACTTCTTCAAGGTAATGGCATCCTTTTCATCGAGGACTGCCCTCATTTCATTATCGGGAACACCTTTAGACTCATCCAGGTCCAACCCTGGACCTTTTAACAGCTTTATCTGTTTCTCATCTTTATTTCCTACCTCTAGGACCTTTTTCTTCGCTAAGGGCAAATCTACCTTCTCTCCCTTACACCCTTTTACGTTACTATTCCTCGTTTTACCACCCTCGAAACCCTCGTGGCACAGGGTCGGTAAAGACGTCTGGGCCAATTTTAAACTGCTCTCGTTCTCAGCTGCCGCTCTCGACAGGCTGCGAGTGTCCACGCATGCGGGATAGCTCGGGGACTCTATGGGCGGGGCCTCAACTCTCACGGGCTGGGTTGTCAGCTTCACGGCTGCTCCCATATCCCCACCCGCTAGGTCGTTACCCAGAAGGACGTCCACGCCTTCCCCCGGCAACTCCGGCAGGACCCCCAGTTCCACTGGTCCCGACACCAACTCACAATCTAGAAGGACCCTACGCAAAGGCACTACCTCGGTCCAGTTTCCTATGCCTCTCAGGGCTACCTCGCCCGTCGGAGGTCCGAATGGTAATACGTTACGGCTAATTAATGATAGCTCCGCCCCTGTGTCTCTCCAAATCCGTACGGGGATTCCTCACAGACACGGTTCCGGGTGACAGATAAATCTCCGACCCCTCGCGCTCTCTGCTCCCCTGGGACCCTCTTGCCGATTTTCTGATTACCACTGCACGCCCGATAGGGATCGCTGCTCTCTCTCTCTCTCTGGCTCCTTTCTCGGAGCAAAGCATTTAGATGCAATATGACCCACCTTTCCACAATTAGAACAGGTCAAGCCAGGACCTCTCCTGCCGTCTTGTCTCTCCTCAATTTTACCACTAGCTCCAGCGGGATCTCCGCCTCAGCCGGCGGGCTTTCCCTACCATTCCGACGGTCTCTCGGGTAACTTTTTGGCGAGGAAAACTTTGTCTTGTGGGTTAGGGCATATTCATCTGCGAACCTAGCAATTTCTGAGATGGACTGATTCGTCCTCTCATTTAAATACATCCGGATCTCTTCCGGAACACAACCTTTAAATTCCTCAATCAAAAATAACTCCCTGAGACGCCCATAGTTCTCGGCCACCTTTTCCGCGGTGCACCAACGGTCCAAGAGCACACCCTTCCCATGGGCTAGCTCGGTATACGTTTGATTCCACCCTTTCCTTAAATTTCGGAACCTTTGTCTATACGCCTCAGGTACTAACTCGTAACCTCGGAGAATGGCCTCCTTTACTTGGTCATAATTCCCTTCCCCTTCCGGGGGCAACGCTGCATATGCCCGCTGTGCTTTCCCTCGTAACACACTTTGTAACAACGCCACCCACTGCTCTCTGGGCCACTTCTGATTCACTGCCACCTTTTCAAAAAGCAAGAAATAACTATCAACATCCGTCTCCTCGAACGGGGGGGACCAACCTCAACGCCCGACTAACATCAAACCCCTCCTCTCTCTCTACCCCTTGAGCTCTTCGCTCTTGCCTTCGCCTGTCCAGCTCCAATTCATGGCCCCTTTGTTTCTCTTTCTCTTCTGCTTCCAGCTGCTTTAGCTGGAGCTCATGACCCCGTTTCACGTCTAATTCCTTTAGTTTGAACGCCTGCTCCCTTTCCTTTTCCTTTTCAGCCCGTTCCTTTTCCTTCTCAGCTGCTTCTAGCTGCTTTACTTTAAGATCATGTACCAACCTTACTTTGTCCAACTCTAACTGATCTGTCCCACTCGCTAATCTCTTTTCGGGGATATTTTCCAAATCCTCAGCTGCAAACACCTTCTTCCCAATGTAATACTGATTTATGACCCTTCGCACTTCCTGCTTTTTCATTGATGACCTCACCTCTGCGAGGTCTAACCCCTTTGCCAGATTTACCAAGTCTAATTTGGTAGCCGCCCCTAGCGCCTCTACTGTCGGGTTTCTCATAAATTCATCCACATCCATCTTTGCTGGTTTCCTGTCTGGCTACCTGCGTAACCAGATTTAAGTTTGGACTTACAGCCCGATTCACTGACCCTCCCCTTTGGTTTCAAATCCCGGGACGAGGCCCCACTTGTTACGTTCCCAGTAACTGGGTGACTTACCAGCAAAGATAGAGAGGTCCGCTGAAGCCTGATGATACTATTTTCAAACGTTTTATTTATAAAGGGGCACAAACGTATGGGTAATACAAAACATTCAGATCATATACATCGTCAAAACTCAATCTAAAGCACAGGTATAGTAATAATCAATCAAAAATAAGCTCTATCGTTGTCTAGGGGATACTGAGTCCAATGGAATATAAGAGTCACTCAAAGTCTGCAGGCTTCCCCGTTTCGGGAACCGCTGGCATTTCACGTGTTGGAGAGAGAGAGAAGGAACACTTGCCCGTCGTCCTTGCGAAGCAAATCCCTGTTGTTAGCTAAAGCGGTTTTTCCTTTTGGTTTCAGCCACAGACTCCCGATCCGGAATCTAACGCACGTGGCTTTCTTCAGAATGGCTTCCCGCTCCGACGGGAAGCGCTATCGTGTTTTCTTCGTGTGTCTCCTTGGTGCGTCTGAGGCCCCGCCTCGGCAGCCCACCTTTTATCTGGACTGGCAGGGTTGTAGATGTCAATCAGGGTGGGGGTGAGGCAATCTTTCCCCCATCACCCATCTCACATTGCCCTGAGGGTTTGCACGTAGTCCAGTTCCTTATTCCACAAAGGTGTCTCCCAAGACAATGGCTATGTCCAAGGCTTTTGTCTGGTTGAGCGGCCAGCCCACATTTCAAACCGTAAGGCTCTCTCTCTCTCTCTTGCGATTCTCACAAAGGAGGGGGCTAGGGTCATGACACTACAAACACCTGTTTTCCATCAGCAAATGCAGTATAAAACCTGGCGCCCACAACAAGGTGCTGCCAGTTCGTTGGTAGACTCGTGTATGAGTAATCTCGTTCCATTATTCTTAGGACTATCAGTTCTAAGTCTAGCATCGTTCCTGAATTCTCTTCTAAAACCAAAACTCCGAGTAAAGACTCCCTTGGCACCAATTCCACTCTCGCTACTACCGTAACGCCTCCCGACTCGGCCTCCACGCCTGTGTTCAGCACTTGGGTTCGTTCCACCGCCACGTCCTTGCAACACATATATCCTTGATTCCTTGAATATAATCTTATATCCTTGATTCAGCTTGGTCGCAGAACCTCTTCTAGCTCATAAGCCTTTTGAAATTCCCTCATCCTGTCAGACGCATTCTTCACAGAGGTCATCTGCAGCAAACCTTCCCTATCAAAGCGGTGATCATTGGGCAAACTTGTTTCTCGCCAAAACATCAAAAGGTTGGCAAGTATCCAGTAGCCTCATTCAGTCTACCTTTGTAGCAGTGGACCAGATGCCCAATATGCTTACCTCATTTGTTTTTCTTCCTGATCTCCATGGTTCCAAATATGTCCAGCTATGTCCGGTTGGAGGTCTCGGCCTGGGGATAACGCTGAGTGTGATAAGGCGTAGTCCTCAACTTCTGATTCCTGGCATCCTCAGTAAGACATGTATGCGTCTATTCTCAATATCCATTCCCTGATTGTTATGTTTCTGCCATTCTCTCAGCAGGGGAGATATGGCCGGGTATGTCATCTTTCTAGCTTGGGCAATATCGCTTTCCGTATGAGCTGACGAAACGGTACCTATGCAAGGGTCATCTAGCTGAGCGACGGCCACTTCCACTGGAACAAACTTAGGCAAATGCCTTGTATTCATGGCGGTCAGGTTGCAGTAAGCATGCCGAATGGAACAACCAGATACTCTCATAATGAACGAAACATTTTTTTTCATTACTCTTTGCCCACCACGGCTGCCCTCTGATTCTTTGTCGGGAAGGCTTGAGCATATCTGGTGTAGTGATCAGTAACAATCAATACATTCGCCGTTTTCCTAGAATCAGGCTCCATGGGGAGGAAATCTATGTATAACCGATCGAGTGGCCCTGCACTCTGCAAATGCGATGCAGCGTCTTAGGCAGCGTCTTCCTCCGAATACTTCGAGTGCATGACCTAAACACCTCGACCTCTGGCTTCATTCGACGCCAGTAGAGCCGTTCTCTGAACAATCCACAGGTCTTGTCAAACCCCAAATGACCTGATTCACCATGAAGTGACATCAGCACGATCCTCCAATACTTCTCAGGCAGAACCAGCTGGGATTGCCGAGGCCTGCCTGTAGGCGACATGGCCTTGTATAGAACATGGATCCTTAATTCTATTTTCTGCCATTCTCTCAGCAGGGGAGATATGGCCGGGTATTTCATCTTTTTAGCTTGGGCCATATCGCTTTCCGTATGAGCTGACGAAACCTATGCAAGGGTCATCTAGCTGAGCGGCGGCCACTTCCACTGGAACAAACTTAGGCAAATGCCTTGTATTTATGGCGGTCAGGTTGCAGTAAGCATGCCGAATGGAACAACCAGATACTCCCAAATAATCCACCGCTAGATTCTGTCTGACGGGCCTCCGACTCCCCGGTGATGGAAAACTGGCAGACTGCTTTAGCTCCAAGCGCAGGAACGCTGTCCCACTCTCCATCCATTTTCAGTCCTTCATACGCCCGTCGGGACAATGCGTCAGCATCGACGTTCCGGTTTCCCGGCCCGTCCTTCAGGCTGAAATCGTAGGCAGACAGCACCGTCAAACAACCTTGGCCTATGGCATCCATTTTCCCCGAGGTCAGGATATGGCAATATATTTTTGCCCGTCCTCACCTGGAACGTGTCACCTGATATATAATAATTTCTCCACCACATACCATTTTAATGCCAGGAACTCCAATCTGTCCGTGGGGTGGTTTCACTTGGAGTGTGACAAACTCTGGCTGATGAAAGCGACTGGTCTCCACACTTTGTCCTAAACTTGATACAGATTGCACCCTAAGCCCTCACTGCTGATGTTTTTATGAAACACATACGGGCAAAAAAAGCAACACAGGAACTTTTGGGAGCAGCTCCTTCAGCAACTGAAAGATCTTTTCATATTATGCATTCTACCTTGCTCCAAACGGCTCCAAAGGGCCACGATAATATTTACCGTCTACTCCTTTCTTTCTCCTCATTTTCCTTTCCCAAAGCAGGAATAGAAACGTGATTCACTTTAGACTTGCCCTTCACGAAGCTTCGATAGTACCCAAAGAATCCATGGGACTAGCGTGGGGCGCTCACATTCTTGGACCTTTGCCATGTGGTCACCATTTCGATCTGCTGAGAGATCCCTATCAACTCCAACCCTGAAACCACCTGTCCAACATAGTAGACATACGTTTTGCCGAACTGGCGCGTGTACCGTAATATTTTAACCCTTCGGCTTTCAGGAGCCTCGCCTGTGCATTTTCAGTGTGGACCCGAACACAATGAAATCACCTAGGTACACCAGGACCGCAAGCACGTTCAGGTCCCGGACAGTTTTCTCCATGACACGCTGGAAAATATCTGGACAACTTGATATGCTCTGTCTCACACTTCCAAACTGAGCAAATCCTAGTTGACGTATGGATGCTGCGTTCTCCTTGGCAGCCACACTAATGGATATCTGATAATACCCATTTCTTAGAACCAATACGCTGAACCTCTTCGCTCCACTCAGGCAGGCGAGTGCATTCCCGGTCCACCGTACAGTATACTTGTGCGTTGGTTCAGAGTCCGATAGTCAAAACAGAGTCGTACCTTCCCATTCTTCGTCCTCGCCACCACGACGGGTAACGCATAGGGACACCTGGACCCAGTGATAATCCTGTAATCCCATTTTCCGCAGATGCTGCCGATGCTCAGTCATCTCGTCGGCTGCCAGTCGCCGAGTCCTTTCTCTGCAAAGAGTGTCCACTGTCATTCGGACGGTGTGGCGAGTATTCATGGGACAACCCATATCAAACTCGTATAAAAAGCATCCTCAAACTTAACCATTTTTTTCAATCCTCTCTTTCAAACTCCAGGAAACGATGAGTAATGAAAGTTGAATGGCTTGGCTTTGGACGTTTTACTTCCAGGAGATTGTTTCGCTCCTTCTTGTCTCACCGAACAACTAGATACTTCTCAGAGGTGTTCTTGGCAATCACGATCACACTGTTTGTCTTTACAGCCGAGGATTTCTTCGGGTTGGGCCTCAACGAACTGTACAGTAGAGTAACCTGACAGTCGTTGTCAAGTTAGCATAAATTCCCTCAAACAGAAACGATAGTCTGCAGCTTCGCTCTACTAAACCTTCACGAATAGTCTTTAGTATTTCACTTTAGTCTTTTCCTTGATACATTGATTGGAGCGTTACTCCGCCGGAATCTAGGCCATTCCCTTATTGGGTCTATCCGAAGTTTCACGACTTCCCCGTCTGTTTAAATAACTGTGGGCTCAGTTTAGGAAGGTTTCCATGTCCTTCACACTCCCGGCTGAAATATCTCTCCTCACCGGCCGTTTTCAACTCCATGGGACCCCATTTGATAGCAGTCCCGTGCTTAGTGCGTCCCGTCAGTGGGTCCGGCTCCTTATCGATTTTGTCATGCTTTGTGCCAGCGCCCGCCGATAACAAACGATATACATCAGCTCTAAAATCTGCCATGAACTCCTCTAATATCCCCATCTGTGGGGTATCAGAAGTCACTTCGACACTTTTGCTGCCGTGGACTGTACCTTGCTGACGGAATCCGCCTGTTTCTCCATCACATTTTATTCCTCTCTTACTTCTCAGATCAGCTCAGCAAAGGAGGCGGAGTGCGGTAGGGTGGTGATGGGTGCTGGGGGTGGTTTGGTGCTCGTGTCGTATGTTACTTTCGGTGGCCGAAAGTGATCATTACCTGTGACTGTACGCCATTCACCACTTGGTCTATCGTTATCTGATTCACCTCAGTCATTTGGATGGCCCATCTACACCGCAAGCAACGCAGCCGTCTCTCTAGCCGAAGTATATTGCGAGAATCTTTTACCTCATCTCCTGAACCATGCTCCTAGTCCTAGTCATAAACTCCACTAGCCTTCCTGTTATGCCAGAAAAACTACGCTCTCTAGCGTTTCTCAGTAGCCTGTGGAAGTAGATAAGGAGTTGTCTGCCTTTAAGGATCTCACTATTTCAGCACACGGACCTTTTAGACTCGCTACCAGTCACTGCATTTTCAGATTATCAAAGCGCAACTACTGATCCAACATCTGACAGGTCTGCTCTGTCCAAGTCTCATATTCCTCACTTCCTTCGTTGTGGGCTCCACTCCCGAGAACATCACCAGCTTACGATAACGTTGACTTTGCTGGTTCACTTTGTCAGACCTCCTCCCTCCGGCAGGCTATCGCTGTCCCTCACTGGATCGAATCCAACGACCGGTTCTTTTTACGCCTTCTCCCTTTCTCTCCGGCTAAACAAAGACAAAGACCCACCACCAGAGTCAGACAAATAAACCGCTTCTCCAGCCGTCTCTGCAACCTTCTTCACGTTACACTCTCCTAGGATTGAGTTTCCAAGTACCCCGAAACCTCATCTTTAATAACAGACTCCAACACTTTCCCAACCACTGAGCTTTGGCTAATTGACCTACAATTTCCTTCCCTGTGCCTTCTGCAAATCTCCCATCTTGAAGTGTGTAGTGACCTTTGTAATATTCCCGTCCTCTTAGATCATGCTAGAATCAAATGATTCCTAAAAGACCATGACTAATGCAATCGTTATCTCTTCAGCAACCTCTCTCAGGACTCTGGGATGAAGTCTATCTGGTCCAACTGACTTATCCACCTTAAGACCTTTGAGGTTCCCTTGGAATATTTCCTTTATAATAGCAATGGAACCAATCCGTGCTCCCTGAAACTAACAGTGCCTTCCACAGTGAAAATTGATGCAAATTACCCATTAAATTCATCTGTCCTTTCTTTGTCCCACATTACTACCTCAGCAGTATAAGTTTTCCAGTTGTTCAATATCAAATCTCACACTTTTACTCTTTATATAACTGAAAAAAAAAACAACTCAATTCCTGCTTTATATTATTGGCTAGTTTGCCCTCATATGTCATCTTTTCCTTTCTTCCGGCTTTTGTAGTTACCTTTTGCTAGAGCTTAAAATATTCCCAGCGATCCACATTACCACTCGCTTGTGCTATCTTATATGCGGTTTCCTTGGATTTCTGCGGTCCTTAACTTTTCTTGTCAACCACTGTTGCCGAATCCTGCCGCTTGAGAAATTCTTCTTCTGTGTTGTATATCTATACTGCACTTTGTGAACTATTACCAAAAAACCCTCAGCTACCCCTGCGCATGCCTTAATTCTTGCCAGTATCGTCACACAATCAACCTGGACAAGATCCTTTATTATGTCTTTATTATTCCCTCTATTCCATTGCGATATTGAAATATGAGATTCATGCTTCTTCCTCTAAAATTCATCAATTAATTCAATCATATTATAATCACTGTCCCTAGGGGTTTCTTCAAATTAAGCTTCCTATTAAGATTTGAGTACCTAATCTCAGAGAGCCCTTCCCTCAGTAGCTTCAAGGCCAAGCTGCTTGAAAAACCAGGCCGTGGACAATATTAAACAGAGTAACTTCCGCTTATGTAATATCAGCAATGTCGCAAATATTGATTAATTAAATGCGATACGGTTTGTTCAAAAATAAGACAATTGGAGTGAATAATTTATTCAGACAGTTCAATCTTCTTGTCCCAAAGCAGGAAGTGTAATGTCCACTTGATTTATTTTACGCATCTAAGTATTAACTTGTCTGTAACATCCCTTGCAGAGATAAAATTTATTACTTAATGTCACAATGAAAAATAAATCCACACCAGTTACTTGTTCAGTGGTTTGTGATACTCAGGAGGATACTGATTGGCTTAACGAGCGTTCGTTCCTTTGTTTAATAACTCATTCAAATAGAGAACCTGGGTCGTTGGAACACGCCAGACAACTGATCACAATTACAGGTAGAAAATGGGATATCTAGCAATTTCATCATTGTCCAAATTTACTATCCTGTACTTGTGGCTGCCGGTTTCCCCGGTAAAGTAATGATCCTAGTTGCTGTTTGCGTGATTCGGTCCATGTATTAACCTTTCGACATCCTATGCTCGTCGTATGTTTTGTTCAGATATTCACTCCATTGTAATATTTCAAAACTGAATTGTGAAGAAAACTATTTTACTTAAATACCCTATATCCTGGAGGTTGACTGAAGGGACAGGATCGACAGTGTGTCGATTCCTGGCAGTGCTTGACTAAGTTCAATGCTATTGCAAGCTTTTCCAATCACACTGTCAATAAAGTTCTTGCTTTTCTCTCATTCTGGTCTAGAGAGACGATAACTGAACTGCTGTTACGCATATATATGTTGTATAACTCTTAGGAGAAAAGAATGAACCTGTCTATTATTTTGCATCATGCACCACAGGCACCATTGTGACGAGATCTGAAGGATTATTCTAAAGTGGACTGGTCCATTAAAAAGAAGAGAGGAACGAACAGCTTGTGTGCTAATTCAGCAGCTGCAGAGAGAGAAAGTCTGCGAGTTGCCTTGGAAACTGAAAGGCGGAGCTATATGATGGACAGCTGGTGTTCTGCACTAGTGAGATATATACAAGGTCGACTGGAGTTTTAATCAGACACACGACGCCAGAGGCAAGGAGGACACTGGCGAGCTTTGTGTGCCCACGACAAGGGTGGGGTTTTTTGCTCATAGTGTGGACAAAGGAGTGACCGGTGGGGAGCTATCGGTGTGCTTAACCCTGGCCTGTGTTAATAGCTCACTGTGGAAAACCGGCATTCCTCTTTCTGTGGTCACAAGTTGATGACTTTAAATAAGTTTCGGGAGCAGGAGGACGACGTGGAAGATCGGAATCAGTACAGGGAAGACAAATCCTCTCCCTCTCTCTCCCTCCCCCCCAACGATTTCAATACAACAACGATAAGTACTTCAGCATTTATGAACTGAACTCTATACTTTCCAATGACAATTCATTTACCCCTAGTCATCGATAGAGCTTGTTTATTATTGATTATTATTATTCCCACACTTTTAGGTTTATTACTGCTAACTTGTTTTATATGTATATTTGCATTTTTGATAGTGTATTGTGTAGTTTACTAATAAACACCTTCAGTTTGGTACCACCAGACTCCAACGGATTCTTCTTTCTCTGCAGGTCAGACACCCAGTTACGGGGTACGTAACAGATGGGTATACAGTGGAATTTTAAAAATCTTTTTCAAATCTACTTTCTCCTTGGTTATGTAGAATATTTCAGGATGTCTTATTTGTAAATTACCACAATCCTTTTATGAAGCATCTATTTCTTTAATTGCTAAATAGATAAAGAACCCACTGAATGTGCATCATATAGACCTATATCCTTGTTGAATGAGGACTCCAAAATCTTTTCCAAAATATTGGCAATTATTGCCACAAACTGTCTCTGACGACCGGACAGGATTTATTAAGAATTGTTATTCGTATATTAATGTTAGGAGGTCAATGAAGTAAAGTAAAATGGCAAAGTGAATGGCAGGATACTTGGGAGTGTGGAGGAGCGGAGGGATCTGGGGGTACATGTCCACAGATCCCTGAAAGCTGCCTCACGGGTACATAGGGTGATTAAGAAAGCGTATGGGGTGTTAGCTTTCATAAGCGGAGGGATAGAGTTTAAGAGTCGCGGGGTAATGATGCAGCTCTATAAAACTCTGGTTAGGCCACACTTGGAGTACTGTGTCCAGTTCTGGTCGCCTCACTTTAGGAAGGATGTGGAAGCATTGGAAAGGGTACAGAGGAGATTTACCAGGATGCTGCCTGGTTTTGGGAATATGAATTATGATCAGAGATTAAGGGAGCTAGGGCTTTGCTTTCTGGAGAGAAGGAGGATGAGAGGAGACATGATAGAAGTATACAAGTTATTAAGAGGAATAGATAGAGTGGACAGCCAGCGCCTCTTCCCCAGGTCACCACTGCTCAATACAAGAGGACATGGCTTTAAGGTAAGGGGAGAAAAGTTCAAGGGCGATATTAGAGGAAGGTTTTTCTCTCAGAGAGTGGTTGGTGCGTGAAATGCACTGCCTGAGTCAGTGGTGGAGGCAGACACACTAGTGAAGTTTAAGAGACTACTAGACAGGTATATGGAGGAAGTTAAGGTGGAGGGTTATATGGGGGGTATGGTTTAAGGGTCGGCACAACATTGTGGGCCGAATAGCCTGTACTGTATTGTTCTTTGTTCTTTGAATTTTGTATATACTTCATCTAAAACTCCAGAATATGTAATTTCGCTTGTCGCCAAGAAGGCTTTTGATAGCGTTGAATGGGAATATTTATTTAACACGCTTGAGAAATTTAATTTTAGCCCAAAATTCATATATTGGATTAAATTGATTTATCATACACCTTTGAATTCTCTATTTACCAATAATCAGAGATCCCCCTTTTTCAGGGTACGAGACAGGACTGTCCTTTAAGCCTGTTACTACTTGATATTGCCTTGGAGCCCTTGGTAATCATTCTTCGTGATTCACCTAATATATTTGGCATTATTCGTGGGAATCTGACGCATAAGATATCACTATATGCAGGTGACCTGTTACTATATATCTCTAATCCAGAGACATCCATTCCTGTAATAATATCACTATTTGTTCAGTTCAACCGTTTTTTCTAGGTATAAATTGAATCCTAATAAGAGTGAGCTTTTCCGGTTAAATTTGCAAGTTCCAATCTATAGACAATCACCATTTAGACTGCTTACTGATTACTTTACTTATTTGGGTGTTCAAATTACTAAGAAGCAGAAGGATCTATTTAAAGTTAACTTTTTACCTTTAATTGATCATGTTAAACAAGTGCTTACTAAATGGTCTCCATTGTCCCTTATCATTGATTGGTAGAATTAATACTATTAAGATAATTATTTTACCCAAATTTCTGTATCTATTTCAGGCGGTACCAATCTTCATTTCTAAATCCTTTTTCGATATTATTGATTCTAAAATTTCTTCATGTATATGGCAGAATAAAAATCCTAGGTTAAGAAAGAAATATTTACAGAAATCAAAAAAGGATGGCGATTTGGCAATGCCGAGCTTAAGATTCTATTACTGAAAAATTACCATTCGATATTTAACGTTCTGGTCACAAGATCTGGATGAAATTCAATGACCACGATAGGTAAACCTCGAGTGCCAGTCTGTACAAGGGTTCTCATTGGCTTTTATTTTAGGTGTCTTGCTTCCCTTTGCACTTACTAAATTGAATAAACAAATGACTAAGCCAATAACTAAACATACAATATGAATATGGTTTCAATTTTGTAAATTTTTGGACTGAATAAATTTATCCTATCAAGTCCTATTATATCTATTTTTTTCTTCCAACCATTCATAACTGATCAAGCTTTTCTTTTATGGAAAATGAAGGGTATAACATGTTTTCGTGATTTATTCATGGATAACTGTCTCATGTCTTTTGAACTGTTGTCTAATAAATACAATTTGCATAGATCACATTTTTTCAGTTATTTACAAATTAGAAAATTTTTGAAAGTTATTTTACCTACGTTTCCGATACCACATCAAACTGAAATTACAGAAAACTTTTAGGTTTAAACCCCTATCAGAAGAGTTTAATAGCAATTATTTATGATCTGATTGCGAAAATACGTCTAGGTACTTCTGATAAAATTATGAATGAGAAAGAGAACTTCAAGTTTCTCTGATCTTCCGATTTTCTTTTTCCAGCACTTTCTGCTTCTCGTGTCCCACGTGATGCCCCCTTTCACTATTTCCACTCTTCAAGACATAGCAATCAAAGAAACAACTCACTTTAACAAGTGTGATGTAACTCTTTCCAAAAATATCCATGAAGGTCGGCTGACATGTCGCTTTCCTCAACATTCCTCTGATATCTCTCAGATGTTACACATTCGTGATGTTTTCTAGATGCAATAATTGAAAACATTTGTTGCAAATGAGACTCAACTGAGGTCAGTTAATTTAAAGCAACATAGCAATCTGTCAAAATGGGGTCATTGAGAGTGGACTCAAATCCAAGACACAGACACTGAACTACCAGAAACAGGACCAGGCGTGAGAAGGAGGCAAGGAAAGTGGAAAAGAAAGGACGCTGGACATGACACAGGCCCTGGACGAGACAAGGATACAGGGCCTGGGCTAGGACATGACAAGGATAGCAGAACCAGGACATGGAACTGGGAACTAGGAGCCTGGGCTTGCACTCCGAGCCAGAGACAGGACAAGGACC
This sequence comes from Hemitrygon akajei, assembly GCF_048418815.1. NCBI lineage: Eukaryota > Metazoa > Chordata > Chondrichthyes > Myliobatiformes > Dasyatidae > Hemitrygon > Hemitrygon akajei. The sequence continues at coordinate 105,495,157 of NC_133127.1, forward strand.
CAAAGCCTAGGACTTGACTCGGGCTCGGGCTCCAGAACCAGGCGAAGACAAGACGTGGCTACAGGACGAGGTGAGGTACAGGACTGGACGTGAGACTCCTGGACAGGACAAGGGAACCCCAGCACAGGATGAGGGAATCCCAGCACCGGGCTGTGCAAGGTACTCCAGGGCTGGGCGAGGGACATCGACAAGACGAGAACACAGAGCCTTGGTCGAGAGAGAACAGGAACGCAAAACACAGAACCTTGGTCGAGGGAGAGACAGGAACGTGGAACACAGAGCCGGGACCCCTCCTTGGATACAGGACGTAGGGCTGACACTCATTACACAGAACACTGAACACGAGGAGACAGTTCCCAATGCTAGGTAGCAGCAAAACGGATGGGCCTACCTAGGGAAGGCGTGGACACGGACAAACAGTTCCAAATAGGTCGAGGCTCCAGACAGAGGCAAGGCGAGGCAAGGCTCCAGACACAGGTTGCAGGGCAAGGCTTCGGAGGGAAGAAAGGGAACAGTCCAGGCTCAGGCTAATGGCAATGATGGCCTGACTTAACCAACAGAGTCAAGGACCGGGAGAGACAGATCCCACCGTAGGGTACCGACAAGGACAGCCTGACTTACCCCATGGACGTGAGGACAGGATACCCACACAGAGACAAGAACAGGATACTGACGAGACAAACCCACAACCACCCTCGAACGCAGGGCCACTTATATTCCCGGCCCCAAGACGAGAATCAGGTGCCTACGATTAAGCCCAAATGAGATAAGGGACAGACGGAAGACCCGGAGTCTGGAGTCCATGGACCGGACCGTGAGACAGAATGCGGATTTCATGGACCGGACCATGACAGTACCACCCCTCCCCCTCTGTGGGAGCCTCTGGGCGACCTAACAGGCTCTCCAGGATTAAGGACGACCTGGGGGGGGGGGTGTGCGTTATTCAATAAGGAGGGAACCCAGGATGACGAGAATTAGACAACAGTGTCTGCGTTGCTGGGTCCATGAATGGCTGGTTCATTCTGTCATAGTGTGGGCGTTGGGAGTGGACCCAAAAGCAAGACACAGACACTGAACTAACAGTACCAGGACTAGGCATGAGAAAGAAGCAAGGGAAGTGAGGAAGAAAGGACGCAGGATATGACATAGGCCCCGGACGAGACAAGGCTAGGACTTGACAAGGATAGCAGAACCAGAACATGGAACTGGGAACTAGGAGCCTGGGCTTGGACTCTGAGTCAGAGACTGGACAAGGGCCCAGAGCCTGGGACTTGACTTGGGCTCGGACTCCAGAACCAGGCGAGGACAAGACGTGGCTACAGGATGAGGAGAGGCACAGGATTGGACATGAGACTCCTGGACAGGACAAGGGAACTCCAGCAGAAGACGAGGGAATCCCAGGACCGGGCTGGGCAATGTACTCCTGGGCTGGGAGAGACACATCTACAAGACGAGGAAACAGAGTCTTGGTCGCGGGAGAACAGCAATGCAGAACATGGAGCCTTGGTCGAGAGAGAGACAGGAACAAGGAACACCGAGCCGGAACCCCTCCTTGGATATAGGACGTAGGGCCGGGACTCATTACACAGAACGCTGAACACGACGAGACTGTTCCCAACTCTAGGCAGCGGCAAAACGGCCAGACCTACCCAGCGAAGTCCTTGGACACGGAGAGGCAGTTCCCACCGCTAGGTAGCGGCAAAACAGTCAGATCTACCAAACGAAGGCGTGGACACGGACTGACATTTCCAAACTGGGCGAGCCTCCAGACACAGGCAAGGCGAGGCAAAGCTCAAGGCAGAGGCAGGGCGAGGCAAGCCTCCAGACACAGGTTGCAGGCAAGGCTTCGGAGGGAAGGAAGGGAACATTCCAGCCTTAGGGTAACGGCAATGACGTCCTGGCTTACCCAACGGAGGCAAGGGCCGGGAGGGTCAGATCCCACCGTAGGGTAACGGCAAGGACGGCCTGACTTACCCCACGGAGGCGAGGACAGTATACCGACGGGACGAACCCACACAGAGGCAAGGACAGGATACTGACAAGACGAACCCGCAACCACGCTCGAACCCAGGGCCACTTATATTCCCGGCCCCCAAGACGGGAATCAGGTGCCTACGATTCAGCTCAAATGAGACAAGGGACAGCCGAAAGACCCGGAGTCTGGAGTCCACGGACCGGACTGTGAGCCGGAACGCGGACCTCACGGACCAGACCGTGACACAATGTCAGATGACCTGAAGTATATATAAAAATCTCCCATTGCAATTTACGTTAATTGTATGGGGTGTCAGGGAGAGGTAGTACCTCTGACGGGGAACACGTCGTACTTTTCTGAGTAGTTCGTCCGCATTGGTCCTCACCTGACACTCAGCTCTCACCAGTGGTTCCTCGTAGCTGTTTGCATTCAATAGCGGCCACACCCCGGGCAACGGCTTCGACTTGCCGGCAAAACCTGGTGAGGGTAGCCGATGGGCCTCAAACCCTCGGTGAGTTAGGGCTTGTCTACCTACGCATGCGAAGACTGAATTCGGCGGACTACGCGGAGGAGACCACCACTTGGCGGTCCAACGAGTAGAAAGGCGGACCCAGCAAAGCATTGTGGAGCGCAATCAGGGCACAGTGAGACACGAAGGACACTGCTGGCCATCAACTACATCCCGACTTATCTCCAGCCGTCTCGACTCCGTCTTGCAACTGGATACAGATAGGTCGGGACGAGAGAGTGAGGCTGACGATTTGCGCAACTCTCCCTCACTTTAATCCAAGTCAATCGCAAGTCACGACTCCAAGCCCATTCCGCTAAAAAACTTCAAGTCCTGTGGCGATGGGCGAGTGGCGAAGCAGCAGGTGTGGATACACTGGAAGCTGTAGTCACAAACCTGCACACAGGCGGCCCAGGGCATTGGGTCTTCCTCCGCTGGAATGAAGCAGCAGTGGAGCTCGGCAGTCCCCTGGGTGTCTGAGCAGTCCTCTTTAAGAATGGCTTTGCTCACCTCCATGGAAGAAGAGGCTAGAAAAAGTGCCTCAAACATAGCCTGCTTCATCTTACCCTGGCCAGCACACCACGGTTGGAGGGGATCCCACTCAGCAGTCGAACTACAAAGAAGACGAAAGTGAAGGTGCTCAACCTTAGCACGTGGAACGTGCGAACTCTGCTTGACATCACCAAGGCTGTCAGACCAGAAAGAAGAACAGCACTGGTCTCCAAAGAACTAGCCCGCTATAACGTGAACATTGCAGCACTCAGCGAAACACACCTAGCAGACAAGGGCCAGCTTATAGAACATGGTGGTGGGTAGACCTTCTTCTGGAGCGGTCGCAGCAGCACTGAACGACGAGAGGCTGGCGTTGGATTTGCCAACCGATCCCACCTCGCTCGTAAACTTGCCAAGCTTCCAGAGGGCATCAACGATCGCCTGATGACGCTTCGGCTCCCACTTGACAATAAGAGGAGTGCAACGCTGATTAGCGCATATGCCGCAACAATGACCAACCCAGATGACATCAAAGATAAGTTCTATGAAGAACTTGACGCCCTCATAGCAGCAGTCCTACAGTCAGAGAAGCTTATTGTCCTCGGGGACTTTAACGCCAGAATGGGGACAGATTACCAGACCTGGGAAGGGATTCTTGGAAGACATGGTATTGGCAAGTGTAACAGCAATGGCCTGCTGCTCCTCAAGACACGCGCTACGCATGACCTTGTCATCACCAACACCCTATTCCACTTCCCTACCCGTAACAAGACATCTTGGATGCATCCACGCTCCAGGCACTGGCATCTGATCGACTATGTCATCACCAGAAAGAGGGACTGGCGAGACGTGAGAGTGACAAAGGCCATGTGTGGTGCCGACTGCTGGACGGATCATCGACTCATAGTGTCCACGTTTAAACTTCGCATCCTGCCTGTGAGAAGACCCCAAGGTCAGAAGACTGCAAAGAGGCTCAATGTCTCCCAGCTGAAGAGCAGCGTAGTTGCAGAAGAATTTCGTGAGGACCTAGATAGCAGGCTGCTTGACACACCCCAGGATGACCACACCAGCATTGAAGAGCAATGGACGGCTTTCAGAGATGCAGTCTACTCTACCGCTCTCGAACACCTCGGACCAGCAATCCGTAGACATCAAGACTGGTTCGATGAGAACGACGAGGAGATACAGGCACTGTTGTCAGAGAAACACCAACTGTTCAGAGCGCACCAGAACGATCCCACTTCACAAGCAAAGATAGATGCCTTCGCCAGTGCAAGACGGAAAGTGCAGAAGAAACTCCGTGAGATGCAGGATGTCTGGTTCAGCAATAAGGCCGATGAGATCCAGGGCTACGCAGACAGTCACGACACCAAGCGTTTCTACGACGCTTTGAAGGCTATGTATGGACCTCAGTCCTTTGGCTCCTCCCCCCTCCTCAGTGCAAATGGGACTCGGCTGCTGACAGAGAAAAAGCAGATTTTGGAGAGATGGGCTGAACAATTCAACCAGGTCCTCAACCGCCCTGCCGAAATCAATGATGAGGCCATTGTTTGCCAACCTCAGGGGGAGATCAACCTGGACCTTGACAACCTCCCTACAGAAAAAGTCAGAAAAGCCATCAGGCAGCTTTCTTGTAGCAAAGCACCAGGATCAGATGCAATCCCTGCTGAAGTCTACAAAGCAGGAGGACCATTCATGATGCAGAAGCTGACTGATCTCTTCCAGTCTATGTGGAATGAAGGAAAGGTCCCGCAACACTTGAAAGATGCCAGCATTGTCCACATCTACAAGAGGAAAGTCTTGTGACAATCACCGAGGCATCTCCCTCCTGACCATAGCTGGTAAGATCTTGGCTCGCGTCCTGCTTAATCGCCTTCTCCAACACCTTGAGCAAGGTCTCCTCCCAGAAAGCCAGTGTGGCTTCCGTGCAGAGCGTGGAACTGTCGACATGATATTTGCTGCACGCCAACTCCAGGAAAAATGTCAAGAGCAGCACAGCGACCTCTTTATGACCTTCGTCGATCTGACCAAGGCATTTGATACGGTCAGCAGAGATGGCTTATGGAAGATAATGGAGAAGTTTGGCTGTCCTAGCAGGTTCATCACGATTGTTCCGCAGTTCCACGATGGTATGATGGTGAAAGTTCTGGATGATGGTGACGAGTCAGAAGCCTTCCCTGTGACGAATGGTATGAAACAAGGATGCGTTCTCACCCCTACACTCTTTAGCATGGTCTTCTCTGCTATGCTGAATGATGCCTTCCGCGATTGTCAGGATGGTATACACGTCTGATACAGGACTGGTGGTGAGCTATTCAACCTCCGGCGTCTACAGGCTGTTACAAAGGTAAAGGAGACCGTCATCAAAGACCTCTTATTCACTGATGATTGCGCCCTCAACGCCAGCACAGAGCAGAAGATGCAGTGAGACATGGACTGCTTCTCGTGAGGCTGTGACAACTTTGGACTTACAATCAGCACCAAAAAGACCTAAGTTATGTACCAGCCCGCACCCGGAAAGCCCTATCAGGAACCACACATCACAGTAAAGGGGCAAAAGCTACTGGCAGTCGACAGCTTTACTTATCTGGGCAGTACTCTATCACGAGCGGTGAACATAGATGCAGAGATCAGCAACAGAATTGCCAAAGCCAGTGCCACCTTTGGGAGACTCCGTGAGAATGTATGGGAGCGGAGAGGACTCAGCCTTACCACCAAGCTGAAGGTCTACCGAGCAGTGGTTCTCACCACCCTCCTCTATGCCAGCGAGACCTGGACTGTCTACAGCAGACACGCTAAACAGCTCAACCACTTCCACTTGAGCTGCCTCCGCAGACTTCTCCACGTACGATGGCAGGACAAAGTCCCAGACACGGAGGTCCTGGAGCGGGCTAGCACCCACAGCGTCTACACCCTCCTACAGAAAGCCCAAGCCAGATGGGCTGGCCGTGTCGTCAGAATATCTGACAGTCGACTACCAAAACAGCTGCTGTATGGAGAGTTGAGCCAGGGCAAGCACTCAGTTGGAGGGCAGATGAAACGTTTCAAAGACTGCCTCAAAGTGTCCCTCAAAGACCTCAACATCAATCCCAGTAGCTGGGAATCGCTTGATCTGGACCGCCCAACCTGGTGGAGCAGGACCACTAAAGGAGCGTATGCAGCAGAAATCAGACGCACCGCAGAGGCTCAGAGGAAACGCGCCGCGCGCAAGGCTCGAACTACCTCCACTTCCACTGCAGCACCTACCCTCATGTGTCCCACATGTGGGTGAGCTTTCAGGGCCCGGATTGGCCTCACCAGTCACCTCCGGACCCACAGTCACAAACCCTCCACCTGACAGAAGTCGTGGTCGTCTTCGACTCCGAAGGACGAACAACAACAATTCATCGAACTCATTAAGCGTTAGAATCTGCGCTGAATGTAGGGCCATTCGGAAAAAGAAAATGCTGCCAGCTCCAGGAATGCGCCCAAAAGGATAATTATTTATTATATACGTGTCAATTCACGATGACCAATCTGCGTCCGTTGGAAAGTAACTCCTGATCTTTATCATTTATTTCAGTTAACTTAACCGCGATGGTGATCCTTTTCCGCGGACACTGTGGTCTCTCTAAATGCATCACTTGCTATCTTGTGGCCATAGCGGCAGCAAATTTAATCGTTGTTATCATCTCTGTCATAATGCATCAAATTAATTTTATCTATTTGTTCTCTGATTTCCTGTTCATAACTCCGGTCTGTTCTGTGATTCTTGTTCTACGACTCGCAACTTTGGACTGTTCCGTTTGATTCACGGTTGTTTTCACATTCGATCGCTACGTCGCCAGCTGCTGGCAAAACCTGCGGAAGCGATATTGCACCGAAAGAATCGCGACTGTGTTGGTGACGGCAGTGGGTGCAGGAATCTGAGCGAGGACTATTCCATTCTACTTTGCCGTGGACCCATGGTGATGCGTCACCGCTGCTGAATATTTTACGTCCCCTTTTTGGAGAGCCTACCAGGTACTTGACAGTATTGTGTCTCCGGTGTTATCCATCTGCTTAATTCTACTGCTTAATACATTACTTGTTCGAAGCATATTAGCTGCTAATCGAGTCCGCCGGGAACTCCTCAAGAGTAATAAGAATAAGAAGGATGCAGAGGTGGAGAACAGGAGGAAGTCAATTATTTTGTTGTTCGCTCTATAAGCCAATTTCATTTTACTGTGGACACCCAATGCCATACACACAGTGAAATGGCAGGCTGTAAATTATTCCTACACAGACAGATATTACAGCTCACCGGTCTACACCCAACAGCAGTTTGAGTATATTTTAATTTTCCACACATAGACTGGGAAGCCCATTCTGTAAAAGGGCTGGATAGTTTGGAATTTGTAAAATGTGTGCAGGATAGTTTTTTGCAGCAATACATAGAGGTACCGACTAGAGAAGGGGCAGTGTTGGATCTCCTGTTAGTGAATGAGATAGGTCAGGTGACGGAGGTATGTGTTGGGGAGCACTTCGGGTCCAGTGATCACAACGCCATTAGTTTCAATATGATTATGGAGAAGGATAGGACTGGACCCAGGGTTGAGATTTTTGATTGGAGAAAGGCTAATTTTGAGAAGATGCGAAAGGACTTAGAAGGAGTGGATTGGGACAATTTGTTTTATGGGAAGGATATAATAGAGAAATGGAGGTCATTTAAAGGAGAAATTTGGAGGGTACAGAATCTTTATGTTCCTGTAAGGTTGAAATGAAAGGTTTAAAGCTTGAGAGAGCCATGGTTTTCAAGGGATATTGGAAACTTGGTTTGGAAAGAGAGAGATATACAATAAATATAGGCAGTATGGAGTAAATGAGCTGCTCGAGGAATATAAAGAATGTAAGAAGAATCTTAAGAAAGAAAGCAGCCTCAAATAGTAAAAAGGAATACAATAAAACAGAAAAATAGTGGAATTATGTAAGGATTCTTTGTGCGTTCTGCCTGTGACCACAGGGATTTTATCAGGGTGCCCCCATTTTCTCCACAGTCCAAACACGTAGCAGTTGTTTGGTTAATTGGTTATTCTCAATTATACTGACATTGCAATAGGGTTAGATCGTGGAATTGGTGGTTGGCGCGGCTCGAAGGTGTATTCCGTGCTCTGTTTCAATAGACAAATAACAAGCAAATGAATTAGTTAATCAATTCATACATGCATACATAATGGATATTAATGGCTGAGATAATGAGAGAGTCCTCCAGTCAGATCGACTCAGTTTCAGTAGATTGCCCTCCGTAGGAAGATGGCGTAGTTGTGTTGTCCAACAATAGTTAAGATTCAACCGAAGAAAGAAATTAATCACTAAGGCAGAGTATGGAACATCTTTTCCAACGCTCATGTGCTGCTGGAGGACTGTCAAATAACCAATACTGTTCGATTATCCAAGAGGTGAGAGAGGAATAATAGAAATATAGGAACAGAGAAACACAGAAATCCTACAGCAACATATACGCCTGTCAGCCCAAAAGTTGATACCGAATACATCCCTACCTTAGAAATTATTAGGGTTACCCATAGCCCTCTAATTTTGTAAGCTCCATATACATATCCAAAAGTCTCTTAAAATACCCTATCACATCCGCCTCCACCACCGTTGCCAGCAGCCCATTCCATGCACTCGCCACCCTCTGCGTAAAAAACTTACCCCTGACATCTTGTCTGTACCTACTCCCCAGCACCTTAACCTGTGTCCTCTTGTGGCAGCCATTTCAGCCCTGGGAAAGAGTCTATGACTATCCACACCATCAATGCCTCTCATCATCTTATACACCTCTATCGGGTCAGCTCTCATCCTCCGTCACTCCAAGGAGAAAAGGTCCAGTTCAATCAATCTGTTTTCAGAAGGCGAGCATGCCTTCAGAAGGGAGCATCCCAATCCAGGCAACATCCTTGTAAATCTCCTCTACACCCTTTCTATGGTTTCCACATCCTCTCAGTAGTGAAGCTACCAGAGCTGAGCACAGTACTCCAGGTGGGGTCTGACCAGGGTCCTACATAGCTGTAACATTACCTCTTGGCTCCTGAATTCAATTCCACAATTGATGAGGCCAATACACCGTATGCCTTCTTAACCACAGAGTCAACCTGCACAGCTGCTTTGAGCGTCCTAGGGACTGGGACACAAAGATCCCTCTGTTCCTCCACACTGCCAAGAGTCTTATCATTAATACTATCTTCTGCCATCATATTTGACCTACCAAAATGAACAACTTCACATTTATCTGGTTGAACTCCATCTGCCACATCTCAGCCCAGTTTTGCATCCTATCAATATCCCGCTGCAAACTCTGACAGTCCTCCACATGATCCACAACACCCCCAACCTTTGTGTCATCAGCAAACTTACTAACCCATCCGTCCACTTCCTCATCCAGGTCATTTATAAAAATCACAAAGAGTAAGGGTCTCAGAACAGATACCTGAGGCACACCTCTGGTCACCGACCTCCATGCAGAATATGACCGTCTACAAGAACTCTTTGCCTTCTATGGGCAATCCAGTTCTGCATCCACGAAGCAATGTCCCCGTGGATCCCATGCCTCCTACTTCCTCCTTACCTTATCAAATGCCTTGCTGAAATCCATATACACTACATCTACTGTTCTTCCTTCATCAATGTGTTTAGTCACATCCTCAAAAAATTCAATCAGGCTCATAAGTCACAAACTGCCCTTGACAAAACTATGCTGACTACCCTTAATCATATTATACCTCTCCAAATGTTCATAAATTCTACCTTTCAGGAACTTCTTCATCAACTTTCCAACCACTGAGGTAAGACTCACTGGTCTATAATTTCCTGGGCTATCTCTATTCCCTTCCTTGAATAAAGGAACAACAAAGGGAGACTGAACAGTTTATAGATAGTAGCTTCTGGGAGGTAGTTACACCTAAGGAACAGGGCACAGGTAATTGGTTTACTGTCAGGCGAGGGAAGGGAAAGTGCAGGTAGTGCAGGGTTCCCTTGTGGCCATTCCCCTCCAGAACAGGTATACCGATTTGTATATTGTTGGGGGAGATGTCTTACCTGGGACAAGCTGCGGCAGCCGGATCTCTGGCACTGAGTCTAGTTCTGCAGTGCAGAAGGGAGGGAGGAAGAGGAGGAGAGCGGTAGTGATCGGAGACTCCATAGTCAGGGGTACAGACAGGAGATTCTGTGGTCGTTACAGAGACTCCCGGATGGTTTGTTGCCTCCCGGGTGCCAAGGTCAGGGATGTCTCTGATCGCGTGTGTGGCATTCTGAAGTGGGAGCGTGATCAGCCAGATGTTGTGGTACACATCGGTATCAATGACATTGGTAGAAAGAGTCAGGAGGTCCTGAAGAGTGAGTACAGAGAGCTTGGTAGGAAGTTGAAAAACATGACCTCGAGGGTGGTAATCTCCAGAGGTTACTAGGTTACCCTCCCTTACTAGTGAGGGTAAGAGTAGGATGCTCTGGCAGATGAACACGTGGTTGAGAAACTGGTGTAGGGGGCAGGGTTTCAGATTTCTAGATCATTGGGACCTCTTCTGGGACAGGTGGGACCTGTACAACAGAGACAGGTTACACCTGAACTACAAGGGGACCAATATACTTGCAGGGAGGTTTTCTAGTATTATTGGGGAGGGTTTAAAATAGATTTGCAGGGGCATGGGAACCAGAGTGCCAGAGTAGATAGTGGAATGGGGGTAAAAATAAGTGATGTTAGTAGTTCATGCAAAGTCATAAATAGTAAGGATGTGTGTGGTGGTAGCAATCTTCTGAGGTGTGTATATTTCAATGCAAGGAGTATTGTGGGAAAGGCAGATGAGCTGAGAGCTTGGATTGACACATGGAATTATGACATCATAGCCATTACTGAAACTTGGCTACAGGAGGGGCAGGACTGGCAGCTCAATGTTCCAGGGTTCCGATGTTTCAGACGTGATAGAGGCAGAGGGATGAACGTGGGGGAGGGGGGGGGGTGGGGGTGGCTTTGCTAGTCATGGAAAATATTACAGCAGTGCTTCAGCAGGAAAGATTAGAGGGCTTGTCTGCTGAGGTCATATGGTTGGAGCTGAGAAACAGGAAAGGTATGACCACATTAATAGGGTTGTATTATAGACCACCCAATAGTCAGCGAGAATTGGAGGAGCAAATCTGCAGAGAGATATCAGACAACTGCAGGAGACAGAAATTTGTGATTGTAGGGGATTTTAATTTTCCACATATTAATTGGGACTCCCATACTGTTAAAGGTCTAGATGGGTTAGAGTTTGTGAAATGTGTTCAGGAAAGTTTTCTAAATCAATATATAGATGTACCAACTAGGGAGGATGCAATATTAGATCTACTGTTAGGAAATGAGTTTGGGCAGGTGACGGAAGTGTGTGTAGGGGAACACTTTGGTTCCAGTGATCATAATGTCATTAGTTTCAACTTGATCATGGATAAAGATAGATCTGGTCCTCGGGTTGAAGTTCTAAACTGGAAAAAGGCCAAATTTGAAGAAATGAAAAAGGATCTAAAAAGTGTAGATTGGGACAGGTTGTTCTCTGGCAAGGATGTGATTGGTAAGTCGGAGGCCTTCAAAGGAGAAATTTTGAGAGTGCAGAGTTTGTATGTTCATGTCAGGAGTAAAGGCAAAATGAATAAGAATAAGGAACCTTGGTTCTCGAGGGATATTGAAATTCTGATAAAGAAGAAGAGAGAGATGTATATCATGTATAGGCAATAGGGAGGAAATAAGATGCTTGAGTATAAAAAGAGTAAGAAAATACTTCAGAAAGAAATCAGGAGGGCTAAAAGAAGACATGAGGTTGCTTTGGCAGTCAGGGTGAAGGGTAATCCTAAGAGCTTCTACAAGTATGTTCAGAGCAAAAGGATAGTAAGGGATAAAATTGGTCCTCTTGAAGATCAGAGTGGTCGGCTATGTATGGAACCAAAAGGAATGGGAGAGATATTAACTGGGTTTTTTGCATCTGTATTTACTAAGGAAACTGGAATGGAGTCTATGGAAACAAGGCAAACAAGTAGGGAGGTCATGGAACTTATACAGATTAAAGAGGAGGAAGTGCTTGCTGTCTTGAGGCAAATCAGAGTAGATAAAACCCTCGGACCTTGAGGGAGACTAGTGTTGAAATTGCAGGGGCCCTGGCAGAAATATTTAAAATGTCGATATCCACGGGTCAGGTGTCAGAGGATTGGAGGATAGCTCATGTAGTTCCATTGTTTAAAAATGGCTCAAAAAGTAAGCCAGGAAATTATAGGCCGACATGAGGAAATCTGCTGATGCTGGAAGTTCAAGCAACACACACAAACTGCTGGTGGAACGCAGCAGGCCAGGCAGCATCTATAGGGAGAAGCGCTGTCGACGTTTTGGGCTGAGACCTATTGTCAGGACCGCCCTGACGAAGGGTCTCGACCCGAAACGTCGACAGCGCTTCTCCCTATAGATGCTGCCTGGCCTGCTGCGTTCCACCAAATTATAGGCCGGTAAGTTTGATATTGGTAGCAGGTAAATTATTGGAAAGAATACTAAGAGATAGGATCTGCAACTATTTGGATAGACAGGGACTTATTAGAAACAGTCAGCATGGCTTTGTGCGTGGTAGGTCATGTTTAACCAATCTATTAGAGATTTTCGAGGAAGTTACCAGGAAAGTGGATGAAGGGAAGGCAGTGGATGTTGAATACATGGACTTCAGTAAGGCCTTTGACAAGGTCCCGCATGGGAAGTTAGTTAGGAAGATTCAGTCGCTAGGTATACATGGAGAGGTAGTAGATGGATTAGACATTGGCTCAATGGAATAAGCCAGACAGTGGTAGTGGAGGATTGTTACTCTGAGTGGAGGCCTGTGACTAGTGGTGTGCCACAGGGATCAGTGCTGGGTCCATTGTTATTTGTCATCTATATCAATGATCTGGACGATAATGTGGCAAACTGGATCAGCAAATTTGCTGATGATACAAAGATTGGAGGGGTAGTGGACAGTGAGGAAGGTTTTCAAAGCTTGCAGAGGGATTTGGACCAGTTGGAGGAATGGGCAGCAAAATAGCAGATGGAGTTTAATGTGGACAAATGTGCGGTATTGCACTTTGGAAGGTCAAACCAAGGTAGAATATACAAGGTAAATGGTAGAACACTGAGGAGTGCAGTAGAACAGAGGGATCTGGGAGTACAGATACATAATTCCCTAAAAGTGGTGTCACAAGTAGATAGGGTTGTAAAGAGAGCTTTTGGTTCATTGGCCTTTATAAATCAAAGTATTGAGTATAAGAGTTGGAATGTAATGGTAAGGTTGTATAAGGCAAAAATTGCCTGATACAACCCAATTGTTGTATAAAGACTGAAATGATTGTAAATGGTTGTATAAAGACTGAAATTGGAGTTTCAATTTCAAAGACTGAAATGGAGTTTAACTGAAAGTGTGCAGTTTTGATCACTTAATTACAGGAAGGATATTAATAAGGTTGAAAGTGTGCAGAGAAGGTTTACAAGGATGTTACTGGGACTTCAGAAACTGAATTACAGAGAAAGGTTGAATAGGTTAGGACTTTATTCTGTTACGAAGGATGGAGAATCGCAAATCGCTACTATTTCAATGCTGTTATCAAGGAAGCAAGAGAGACAAAGGAAATCTGCCAGGGCAGTTGTTATTGATAACAGCTCATGAAAGTTAATGAGAGAGAGACAAAGCTAAGAGTTACCCAGGGTGAATGGCTCCTACTAACAAAAGAGGAACGGAACCAATGATTACTGCTATTGTCTTTTGGAGAAGGATTGTTTACTTGGTACTGTTCTATTCATTGAAACCCCTCAGGGGGCAACCAGAGTGGGCTGGTTTGATGGGTTACATCACCCTAACCTGATTGACACCTGAGACCCCGTGAGTGGGGATAAAAGTGAGGTCTGGGGTAACACCCCTCAGACGCACCAGGAGAAACGCTAGTGAGCATCAGAACCCCCACAAGACAGGGTAGGAGATCGGAGACCGAATGAAGGGTCGGTAAATTTTAACTCACAGTGTTTTGTAGCGAGACCGGTGGGGGCTTGTGTGTGTGTCCACCCTTGCCTGGGTGACGAGTCCACCACGGAAGAATGGTCTAGCTAAAGGACGGAGGGGTCATACGTGAATGGCCACAACAACGACGCATCGACGGATCAAAATCGTAAAGGAAGGTTGGCAAGATAATAGCTGTTACTGTTCACACGTTCTCTCTCTCTCTCTCTCTCTCCAACAATTGCAACACATCGACAAACAACTACCGCAGCCTGCATGAACTGAACTGAACTTTATATTTCCATCTGACAATTCATTATCCCCTAGACAACGATAGAGCTTGTTTCATTAGTGATTATTATTATACCCGCACTTTTAGGTTTAGTATTGCTAACGTATATTCTCTGTATATTCGCATTGATATTATTTTGTATATTTTTGCTCATAAATATTGTTGAAAATAGTATCACCAGACTCCAACAGACACTTCTATCTTTGCTGGTAAGACACCCAGTTACGGGGTACGTAACAAATTGGGGCCTCGTCTCGAGATTTGATACCAAATTGAGGGGCCAGTGAATCGGGCTATAAGTCCAGACTTTGATCTGGTTGCGTGGGTAACCAGACGGGAAACCAGCAAAGATGGATATAGACAAATTTTTAGCAAATCCGACTTTGAAGGCGCTAGAGGATGCCACAAAGACGGACTTGGTGAATATTGCGAAAGGTTTAAATATCACAGAGGTGAAGTTGTCAATGAAAAAGTGGGAGATACAGAGGGCCATAGCCGAGTATTATATGGACAAGGATGTGTTTTTGGCTGGGGTATTGGATCTGTTCCCGGAAAAGAAACCAGTTGTTGGGATGGTTCAGTTAGAGTTGGAAAAATTGAGGTTGGACGTGGAACAGAAGAAAAGGGAGTATGAGCTCCAGCTAAGGGAGTTAGAGGCGAAAAGGGAGAAGGAAAGAGCTGAATGGGAGAAGGAAAAAGCCGAAAAGGAGGAAGAGAAACAGAGGGAGCATGAATTTAGGTTAAAACAGCTGGAAGCAGAGGAAAGGGAAAAGGAGAAACAGAGGCAGCATGAACTGGACATGGAGAAGTTAAAGCAACAGGGAAGAGTCCCAGGGGCAGACCGAGAGGAGAAGTTTAATGTTAGTAGGGAGTTTAGGTTAGTACCTCCGTTCGAGGAGACAGATGTTGATAGTTATTTCTTGCATTTTGAAATTGTGGCAGTGAATCAGAAGTGGCCCAGAGATCAGTGGGTGGCGTTGTTACAAAGTGTGTTAAAAGGGAAGGCACAACGGGCATATGCAGCGTTGTCTGTGGAGAAGTCTGAGAATTATGAGGAAGTAAAACAGGCTATCCTTCGGGCCTACGAGTTGGTACCTGAGGCATATAGACAGAAGTTCAGAGATTTAAAGAAAGTGTGGAATCAGATGTATGCAGAGTTTGCCTATGAGAAGGGTGTGCTCTTGGATCGCTGGTGTGCAGCAGAAAAGGTGGAGGAGGATTTCTGGCGTTTCAGAGAGTTAATTCTGATTGAGGAATTTAAAGGTTGTGTTTCGGATGATATCCGGACGTATTTGAACGAGAAGCCGAATAAGCCCATATCAGAATTTGCCAAGTTCGCAGATGAATATGCCCTAACCCACAAGACAAAGTTTTCCTTGAATAAGAGTTACCAGAAAGACCATAGGGATGGTAGAGAAAGCCCGCCGGCTGAGGTAGAAAATAAGCTGGGAGCTAGTGGTAAAGGTAAGGAGGAAGAAAAGCAGGCTGGCAGGAGGGTTCCTGGCTTGACCTGTTTTAATTGTGGAAAGGTTGGTCATATTGCATCTAAGTGCTTTGCTCCGAGGAAGGAGACAGGAAAAGGGAACGCAGCAGTCCCTACAGGGTGTATTGTGTCGATCAGCAAATCGACAAGAAAGGCCCAGGTAGATAAAATACGAGAGGGGCGTGAGAAATTTATTTCAGAAGGGACCGTGTCTGTGAAAGAGGGAGAAATCCCAGTTCCAGTGAGGATTTGGAGAGATACTGGAGCTGAGAAGTCATTGATTCTCAGTAAGGTACTAGAATTTGATCCTGAGACTGGAGAGGTAGTTTTGAGAGGCATAGGAAAAAGGACAGAAGCTGTACCTTTGCATGGGATCATTATAAATTGTGACCTGGTATCTGGACCAGTTGAAATAGGGGTACGGTCAGAATTACTGAGAGAAGGCGTGGATGTCCTTCTTGGTAATGATTTAGCAGGTGGTGAGGTGTGTTCAGCAAGGAAGCTGACTAGCAAGCCTGTAAGTGTTGAGGACCCGCCCCTAGATTCCAAGATCTATTCCGCATGCGCAATCACTCGCAGCATGTCGAAAAAGGCAGCTGAGAAAGGGACCAGTTTAAATGAGTCCTGTGTTGATTTGGCTGAGACGTTTTTACCGACCCTGTACCAAGAGGGGTTAGGGGATGGTAAGATGGAGAATAGGGAGGTGAAAGAGAGTAAAGGAGAGGAGGTAGACCTAACCTTAGCCAGGAGGGAAGGTATAGAGGCACAGAGTGAAGATGAGAAACAGATAAGGCAGTTAGAAGGTCCAGGGTTGGACATGGATGATCTGTCTGGCTTGACGGAGCTGTTTGAAGAAGTTGAAAAATTGAAATGTGTTCCCGATAATGATATAAGGGCAGTCCTAGATGAAAAGGATGCCGTTACCTTGAAGGAGTCTGCTGGGTTAGCAGATGAAATTGTTTTAACCCGCAGGGTTGAGCTTACTCCGGATGGGAGTTGCCCAGAGAGTAACTGGGAGGATCAGGGGAATTTAGAATTTGAAAAAGGGACCGGTATTGAAAGCCTGGAAGAGGCAGATGTCCCGTTTGAGTGTGTTCACGATGTGGATGCACATGGTACTGAACCTAGTAACGAAACTCAGGAAAAGTCAGAGGTATCTGATTTAGGTGAAAAGGAATTCAGTCCTTTTGGGTCAGATGGACTTGGTTCAGGGAAGAAAGGGTTAACCGTGGTACCAGTGGGAAGTGAGAATTCTCAGTTGTTTGTGTTAGAAGGTGTGTTAAAAGTTAGTGAGGAGATGGGAGCTGGTGATGTGAATATTATTATTGAAGGAAAAGGGAAAGTGTAGTTCCTAAACTGAATAAAGACAATTTAAAGTCTGGATTGGTTTCAGAGGCAGTAACCAGGCTGAAGGAACAATGGCTTGTTAACAAGGTGCCTGTGAATCAATTACAGTTTGTTTTGGAATTTAAAGGTAAACAACTTGCAGATGTTAAACTGAAAACTAATAGAATGAAGGGTCCTGAAGATAAAACTAATGACTTGCTTAAAAATAAAGAATTGTGTGGAAGTTCAGAAGATGGGCTAAGTTTGGAAAACATTGTTGATAAAATAACTCCTATGAAAGGAGTGTGTGAAAGCCTATTCCACACTGGTGAGCAAGCTAACCACGTGAGAGTTAAATGGAAAAGAGGCAAAGGTTGACAAAATGCCACTTTAAAATATCAGGATCTGGTTTTGAGGGATTTCGACAAAGCATGTAAATAATAAAGACAACACCATGGAAGATTGACTGTTAAGTTTAGAAGTAAAATAAAGATTAGTATTTGCATAATCTTTTGTAATGTACTACAGAATAATCACACAGGTATTGGTTCACATTTTGTAATATATACTTAAGATCACAACCCTTTACTTTTGTTTTTGCTGAAGAAAAGGAATACAAGTAGGTGGTTATTAAATTGGAGTCTGATGCTACAGGAATTTATTAAGGTACAAGATATTAAGATATTAAAGGAAGTGATAATGTACTCGATGACTACTTATCTAGATGCTAAGTTGAATGTATATCTGTATTGCACTGTAGTTAAAAAGCTTTTGCATTGTGTTAGATTCTGTAATTCTGTAAGACTCTATATTAGTTAATTTTCCCCTTTGATGAAAATTCTTAGAAGGATGGGGGTGTTACGAAGGATGGAGAATCGCAAATCGCTACTATTTCGATGCTGTTATCAAGGAAGCAAGAGAGACAAAGGAAATCTGCCAGGGCAGTTGTTATTGATAACAGCTCATGAAAGTTAATGAGAGAGAGACAAAGCTAAGAGTTACCCAGGGTGAATGGCTCCTACTAACAAACGAGGAACGGAACCAATGATTACTGCTATTGTCTTTTGGAGAAGGATTGTTTACTTGGTACTGTTCTATTCATTGAAACCCCTCGGGGGCAACCAGAGTGGGCTGGTTTGATGGGTTACATCACCCTAACCTGATTGACACCTGAGACCCCGTGAGTGGGGATAAAAGTGAGGTCTGGGGTAACACCCCTCAGACGCACCAGGAGAAACGCTAGTGAGCATCAGAACCCCCACAAGACAGGGTGGGAGATCGGAGACCGAATGAAGGGTCGGTAAATTTTAACTCACAGTGTTTTGTAGCGAGACCGGTGGGGGCTTGTGTGTGTGTCCACCCTTGCCTGGGTGACGAGTCCACCACGGAAGAATGGTCTAGCTAAAGGACGGAGGGGTCATACGTGAATGGCCACAACAACGACGCATCGACGGATCAAAATCGTAAAGGAAGGTTGGCAAGATAATAGCTGTTACTGTTCACACGTTCTCTCTCTCTCTCTCTCTCTCTCCAACAATTGCAACACATCGACAAACAACTACCGCAGCCTGCATGAACTGAACTGAACTTTATATTTCCATCTGACAATTCATTATCCCCTAGACAACGATAGAGCTTGTTTCATTAGTGATTATTATTATACCCGCACTTTTAGGTTTAGTATTGCTAACGTATATTCTCTGTATATTCGCATTGATATTATTTTGTATATTTTTGCTCATAAATATTGTTGAAAATAGTATCACCAGACTCCAACAGACACTTCTATCTTTGCTGGTAAGACACCCAATTACGGGGTACATAACAATTCCCTGCAGCATAGGAGAATGAGGGGTGATTTGATAGAGGGGTATAAAATTATGATGGCTATAGATAGAGTGAATGCAAGAAGGCTTTTTCCACTGAGTCCAGGGGAGAAAAGAAACAGACGTCATAGGTTAAGGGTGGAAGGGGAAAAGTTTAAAGGGCGCATTAGGTGGGGCTTCTTCATGCAGAGAGTGGTGGGAGTGTGGAATGAGCTGCCAGATGAAGTGGTGAATGCAGGCTCACTTTTGACATTTAAGAAAAACTTAGACAGGTATATGGATGAGAGGGGTTTGGAGGAATATGGCCCAGGTGCAGGTCAGTGGGACTAGGCAGAAAAATAGTTTGGTACAGCCAAGGGCCAAAAGGCCTATTTCTGTGCTGTAATGTTCTATGGTTCTATCTGCAACCCTCCAATCCTCCGAAACTTCTTCTGTCCCCATTGATGATCCAAATATCATTGCTAGAGCTCAGCAATCTCCTCCCTCGCCTTCCAGAGTAGCCTGGGATATATTTCGTCTGCTGCCGACGATTTCTCCAACTTAATGCTTTCCAAAAGCTCCAACACATCCTCTTTCTTAATATCTGCATGCTCAAGCTTTTCAGTCTGCTGCAAGTCATCACTGCAATCACCAAGATCCTTTTCCATAGCCAATACTGAAGTAACGTATTCATTAAGTACCTCTGCTATTTCCTCCGGTTCCATGCACACTTTCCCACTGCCACACTTGATAGGTCCTATTCTTTCACGTCTTATCCTCTTGCTCTTCACCTACTTGCAGAATGCCTTGGGTTTTCCTTAATCCTGCCCATCAAGGCCTTCTGATGGCCCTTTCTGACTCTCCTCATTTACTTCTTAAGCTCCTTCCTAGTAGCCTTATAATCTTCTAGATCTCTAACATTACTTAGCTCTTTGAAACTTTTGTAGGCTTATCTTTTCTTCTTGACTAGATTTACTACAGCATTTGTACACCATGGTTCCTGTACCCTACCATAAATTCCCTATCTCTTTGGAATGTACCTATACAGAACTCCACACAAATATCCCCTGAATATTTGCCACATTTCTTCCGTACTTCTCCCTGAGAACATCTGTTTCCAATTTAATCCTCCAATTTCGTGCCTGACAGGCTCATAACTCCCCTTCCTCTAATTAAACGCTTTTCTAACTTGTTTGTTCCTATCTCTCTCCAATGCTATTGTAAAGGAGGTAGAATTATGCTCACTATCTCCAAAATGCTCTCCCACTGAGAGATCTGACACCTGACCAGGTTCATTTTCCAATACCAAATCAACTACAGCCTCTCCTCTTGTAGACTTATCTACGTACTGTGTCAAGAAACCTTTCTGAACACACCTAACAAACTCCATACCATCTAAACTCCTTGTTCTAAGGAGAGGCCAATAGATATTTGGGAAATTAAAATCTCCCATCACGACAACTCTGTTATTATTACATTTTTCCATGATCTGTTTCCCTATCTGCCCCTCGATATCCCTGTTACTGTTGGGCAGTCTATCAAAACACAGTAAAGTTATTGACCCACTCCTGTTCCTAACCTCCACCCACAGAGACTCCGTAGGCAATCCCCCCCATGGCGTCCACCTGTTCTGCAGCCGTGTATCAGGAACGGATGCCGGATGGACCCAAACGCAGGACGTAGACACTGAAGTACTAGGGGGAGGACAGGATGGGGATGCCATGGCATTTAAGGGTTAATGCAGGCGGGGCTGGATCCAAGAGTTCAGACGGGGCAGGCAGGCAGGAGGATCCCAGAGTTCAGACGGGGCAGGCAGGCAGGCATGCAGATCCCACAGTTCTGGGCAGGCAGGGAGGCAGGCAGATCCCACAGTTCGGGGCAGGCAGATGCCACAGTTCGGGGCAGGCAGATGCCACAGTTCGGGGCAGGCAGGCAGGCAGATTCCTCATGGCGGCCGCAGGGATCCCGGGCAGGGCCACCTCCCAGGCGGAAAACACAGAGGCCTGGGCCAGTCGCGGACACCTGGGCAGGTGCGGGGCACAACCCTTAGGGAGCAATAAGTGGAAAAGGACCCGCCTGACGGAAGCAACGGGTAGGAGGGGGCAGAACCCCCGCCGGGCAGCGGCAGTCCGGCCGGATCCGCCCGACGGAGGCAACGGGTAGGAAGCTGGGTCCAGGGTGAGCAGCAGAACTATAGTGATCATATAACCATATAACCATATAACAATCACAGCACGGAAACAGGCCATTCCGGCCCTCCTAGTCCGTGCCGAACTCTTAATCTCACCTAGTCCCACCTACCCGCACTCAGCCCATAACCCTCCACTCCTTTCCTGTCCATATACCTATCCAATTTTACCTTAAATGACACAACTGAACTGGCCTCTACTACTTCTACAGGAAGCTCATTCCACACAGCTATCACTCTCTGAGTAAAGAAATACCCCCTCCTGTTTCCCTTAAACTTTTGCCCCCTAACTCTCAAATCATGTCCTCTCGTTTGAATCTCCCCTACTCTCAATGGAAACAGCCTATTCACGTCAACTCTATCTATCCCTCTCAACATTTTAAATACCTCGATCAAATCCCCCCTCAACCTTCTACGCTCCAATGAATAGAGACCTAACTTGTTCAACCTTTCTCTGTAACTTAAGTGCTGAAACCCAGGTAACATCCTAGTAAATCGTCTCTGCACTCTCTCTAATTTATTGATATCTTTCCTATAATTCGGTGACCAGAACTGTACACAATATTCCAAATTTGGCCTTACCAATGCCATGTACAATTTTAACATTACATCCCAACTTCTGTACTCAATGCTCTGATTTATAAAGGCCAGCGTTCCAAAAGCCTTCTTCACCACCCTATCTACATGAGACTCCACCTTCAGGGAACTATGCACTGTTATTCCTAGATCTCTGTTCCACTGCATTCCTCAATGCCCTACCATTTACCCTGTATGTTCTATTTGGATTATTCCTGCCAAAATGTAGAACCTCACACTTCTCAGCATTAAACTCCATCTGCCAACGTTCAGCCCATTCTTCTAACCGGCATAAATCTCCCTGCAAGCTTTGAAAACCCACCTCATTATCCACAACACCTCCTACCTTAGTATCATCAGCATACTTACTAATCCAATTTACCACCCCATCATCCAGATCATTTATGTATATTACAAACAACATTGGGCCCAAAACAGATCCCTGAGGCACCCCACTAGTCACCGGCCTCCATCCAGATAAACAATTATCCACCACTACTCTCTGGCATCTCCCATCTAGCCACTGTTGAATCCATTTTATTACTCCAGCATTAATACCTAACGACTGAACCTTCTTAACTAACCTTCCATGTGGAACTTTGTCAAAGGCCTTGCTGAAGTCCGATCCTGTCTATCCAGATAATTATAAATACTATCTCTAAGAATACTTTCCATTAATTTACCCACCACTGATGTCAAACTGACAGGTCTATAATTGCCAACGGGTACATTGGCAAAGGCAACCGAAAGCGCGGTCAAGACGAATAAGACGGAACAGCGGGGCCAGCGCACCTGAGAGGAGCAGGAAAAGCATGACGAACCGGGTAAAACAGGTACAGAGTGGGTTGCAGAGCGGAATACAGAGCCGGTTGCAGAACAGGCAAAGGGCAGGATACGGAGTAAGATTCAGAGCAAACGAACCAGGTATAGAGCAGGTTAAACCGGCTTCGGAACAGATAGGATGCAGAACAAAACGACCACCCACCTGGTCTCCGTCCCACGGCCCCTTATAAACACCTGCAGCCGAATTGGCCACAGGTGTGCCTCCTTGATCCAGGATGATCTTAACAGGCTCAACGGACCGGGAGGGACAGCTGCAAGACCCGGAGTCCAGAGCACTCGGACCGGATCGAGACCCGGAACGCGGACTCCGGACCGCACCGGACCGGACCGGACCCTGACACCATGACACTATCTCTGATCAACAGTGCCACGCTCCCATCTCTTTTTGTCCTTTCTGAAACATCTAAAACCCGGCACCTGAAGTAACCATTCCTGTCCCTGAGCCATCCAAGTCTCTGTAATGGCCACCACATTATATCTCCAAGTATTGATCCACGCTCAAAGCCTATCCGTTTTGTTCACAACACTCCTTCCGTTAAAATAGACACATCTCAAGCCTTCGGTCTGAGCGCGTACCTTCTCTATCACCTGGCTATCCTCTCTCTCGCACTGTCTACAAGCTTTCTCTATTTGAGAGCCAACTTCCTCTTTCCCAGTCTCTTCAGTTTGGTTCCCACCCCCCCCCCCCCCAACAATTCTAGTTTAAACTCGCCCCGGTAGCCTTAGCAAACCTCCCTACCGGGATATTGGTCCCCCTGGGATTCAAGTGCAACCCGTCCTTTTTGTACAGGTCACACCTGGCCCAAAATAGGTCACAATGATCCTGAAATCTGAATCCTTGACCCAGCTCCAATCCTTCGGTCACGCATTATCCTCCACCTCCTTCTATTCCTATTCTCACTGTCGCGTGGCACAGGCAGTAATCCTGAGTTTACTACCTTTGCGGTCTTGCTTCTCAACTTCCTTCCTAACTTCCTGTAGTCTTTTTTCAGGACCTCTTCCCTTTTCCTACCTATATAATTGGTACCAAGATGTACCACGACCTCTGGCTGTTCTCCCTCCCACTGCAGGATATCTTGGACGCGATCTGAAACATCCCGGACCCTGGCACCTGGGAGGCAAACTACCATCCGAGTTTCTTTCCTGCGTCCACGGAATCGCCTGTCTGACACCCTAACTATAGAGTCCCCTGTCACTGCTGCCTGAGTAGAGGCGACGTTTCGGACCGAGACTGGAAGTAAGACATTAGAAGTCAGCGTAAGAAATGGGGGGAGGAGAGAAGAGCTAAATGGAAGTAATCAGGTGAAATCAGGAGAGGAGGAGTGGTGAAGCGAAGAGCTGGGAGGTCGTTTGTTTAAAGATATAAAGGACTGGAGAAGGGAGAATCTGATCGAATTCTGTCAGAAGGCCATGGAAGAAAGGGAAGGAGAAGAAGCAGGTATGGAGATAAAGTGAAAGAACTTCTCGAACTCCGATAATTGCACCCTCCCCCACCATTCTCCTTTACCATCCCGACTCCCATTTCCTTTTCTCACCTTCCCCTCAACTTCCTCTTGTGCCCCCCAGCCCCACCTTCCCATTCTTCAGTGAAACTGAGAAAAGAGTCATTTCCACGTCCAAAACTGTTTCTATATTGCCAATCTTGTGACATCCGTTCGAACGAAGTCGCATCTGTCAGGGCCGCAAATTAGAACATGTGGATTTATTCTGTATCTCCGTAGCAGGACATATCGGCCGCTCTTTAGATTTTTATCGTACAGGGGCGAGAAAGGGACATGGACATCACCATAAAAACAACGAGGGACAGTTCGGCCGGTGCAGGAAACAAATTAAACTAAATCGCTGGGTCATTCCCTTACATCAAACTGAAACGAGGAAAGTCAACACCTTACACTAACTTACACTAAAACTTACATTTCCAGTCAACCTTTGCCTTTGTCCTTCGCTATAGATGCATCTGATATAGAGAAAATGTTCCCATTACCGAAAACGTGTATGTCTCTAACAACGTTTGAACTTCTGAATTAGATAGATAGATAGATAGATACTTTATTCATCCCCATGGGGAAATTCAACTTTTTTTCCAATGTCCCATACACTTGTTGTAGCAAAACGAATTACATACAATACTTAACTCAGTAAAAAAATATGATATGCATCTAAATCACTATCTCAAAAAGCATTAATAATAGCTTTTAAAAAGTTCTTAAGTCCTGGCGGTTGAATTGTAAAGCCTAATGGCATTGGGGAGTATTGACCTCTTCATCCTGTCTGAGGAGCATTGCATCGATAGTAACCTGTCGCTGAAACTGCTTCTCTGTCTCTGGATGGTGCTATGTAGAGGATGTTCAGAGTTTTCCATAATTGACCGTAGCCTACTCAGCGCCCTTCGCTCAGCTACCGATGTTAAACTCTCCAGTACTTTGCCCACGACAGAGCCCGCCTTCCTTACCAGCTTATTAAACAACTCTCTCCTCCACTTGAAGGAGAAAATGGCAGATTATCCGCTGATGACCTGAAATGCTCCACTTTCGGCAACTTCTTGATGAAACCGCTGAGCATCGGCTCTACTGAAATTACATATATTTCTTATGGGGAGCAGGAACGGTGCGATACTCAAATCAGGCCAATATTATATAATATCGCATCATGACCTTTCCCGTCAGTGGGGTCAGGTATTCGGAATGTATACCGATCAATCCTCTCCCCCACCTTCATTGATGTTGGAACTTACATTTCCGTGTTTTTTTCCTACATCAGCCCTCTCGAGAACCCCGTCACTCTTTGTGAATTTCTCAGCACTACTCACACATGGAAGGTAATCACCACGTACCTCAATATCTGCCCTTCTTGTTATCCTTCCGACAAACTGCTTAATTTAATTCCATGACCGACGACCCATTGGCTTATTACGGCAACAGTGAAAGATCTTCTCGTGAGCTATTCTGTTCAGACAATTCAATACATAACAACATCCAGGGAGCACGTGAGAAAAAACCCCAGAATACTCAATGTTGTGTTGTGTTTACGGTGCAAGTGCAGTTCAGATTGCTAAACACGTACAAACTTTGTAAATAAGAATGTCCATCTTACTATGAACAACGCTACTAATTCACTGCATCTGCAAAACAATTGTCATTGTTGGTACAAAAGTAATGAATGCAGATGCTCTGTTGGTTTAAGCATTTGCACCAATTCGAGGGACATGCGTATGGTGATTAAACTACTTTGCTTCATACTGGTGCGAAACCTGATGGGAGCTGGTTTACCATTAGCAATTGTGAAACCGAGGGAAGAGCCTGAGAGTTTCACAAGATTCACTGACGTCCTGGATTGTCACATTGCTATTGGTGTTCCTGGTAAGGCGAACTATGATTTGCAGTTCTGTGTGCGCGGTGTTTAGACTCGATCAGTTACCGACAACATTGTGATGCTGGTGTATCAGTGAGTACGGTGAAGACATTGTGACAAGACTCTGTTCGTTCAGAAGTTATCTTGCAGTTTAATCCGAGGCCTCGACTGAAAATAAAGATGGAGAGTGGCAGATTGAAGAGATCGATTCAATTTGTGGATTCATGGCAAACTGTTTTGATTTATCAATGCACAACTACTGTCAAAGTAAATTCCGATAATCCAGCGCGCTCAGCACCGTTACGGGCTGCTTGGTGTTTTCCGCATCAACAGTGCAACGTGCTTTAAAGTCACATTTAAACGTATTGGGGCTGTGTTTGAAAAAAAATGCTGGAAATTTGAAAGGAACGCGGGAAGCGAAACCCCATTTTTGTGTTAGATCCCGAACCATCGGAAGATTCCAAAATTTAAATAAGGGTCTCTGTGTGCTTTAGTTTACCAGGGTTTGCTTCCACGCCCTAATATCAATGAAGTTCAGAGCCGACACAGCGGGATCAGACGAGGTAAGTTACAAGCGACACTCTGCTCCGGAACAATGAGCATCGGAGCATTTAGAATAACGCCGCAGTAATTTGGAGCAGGTCGGGGAAAATATTAAATAAAACGAACATGGGAACTTTCTAATCCGATCTCCTGACAGAGTGTGAAGGAGCCGCGGCGAAGAGTAGTTGCGGAATTTAAAATAAGCGAGTCGAGCCAGGCCCGTGTGAGCGGAAGTCGAGGAGGAGATCAATGCCTGCGAACGGGGGAAGTAAATCTGCAACGAGATTTGGAAAGTGTTCATGGACAAAGTCGGAGACAGCGGGGCTGAGCGGGACCGAACAGTGTGAACATATGTGACGGGATCGCGGGGATCACTGTCACTGAGAAAGTTGCCGAGGCTTTCCCGGCTTTGCATATCAGTCAGAAACCTGATGGACGGAGATTTACATTGATTTTCCAAAGTGTTCTCGGCCTCCTTCCCGAACCCTGCTCTCCGTGCAGCACCCCGGACCGTAACGTTTCTCCCGGCATGGGCACCTTTGAGGCGGCGGCTATCCCCGCCTTCCGCGTTTTAAACCTCCGGGAATGAGCCGCTCTCCATTTCAAGCATCTCCCTGCCCCGAGGCTCACGGAGCGGACAGACAGTAATTCACTCGCTCTTTCTGTTGTTTCCCAGTGGATGTAGTGGCGATGGTGATTCTGTCCGTGGGAAAGTGCGGCCTCTCCACCCGCACCACTCGCTGCCTGGTGGCCATGGCAACGGCGGATCTACTGACCATCGTGTTTGCGGTGATATTGTGGCGGGTCAGTTATTATTACTTCCCCGGGACATTCCTGGACATCACCCCCGTGTGCAGTGTGATCTCTGTCCTGGGAGAGGCGGCCACAGACTGTTCTGTCTGGTTCACAGTCAGCTTTACTTTTGATCGGTTTGTCGCCATCTGCCCCGGGAAAACTGAGGCTGTGGTTCTAACAACAACCTGCTCTGCTTTGATAATGTGCCCGAATTCTTTATATATCGTCATGTGAAAGTGGCTGACAATATACCCTGGGACTGTATTGAAATACCGGGCTGTTATACGGATCCCGGGTGCATGGGATATGATTGGCTTTCTACCGTCCTAACCTCATTACTCCCGTTCATGTTAATGTTCAACAGTCAGACACATTTTAGTGACTAGTCGCGTCCATAAGGGGCTGAGGGGTCAGAGCAAGGCGGAGAACCACAGTGACCCGGAGATGGAGAGCAGGAGGAGGTTTGTGATCTTAATTCTCACCATCTCCGGAAGCTTCATCATCCTGTGGTCGATGAGTGTTGCTGAATTCCTTCATTACACCATTGCTGGATTGGATTCAAACAATTACAACGCTTCTGAATACATATTTCAATACATCGGAGACATGCTGATGATATTAATTTGCTGCACAAACACGTTGATTTATGGAGTAACTCAGTCCAAGTTCAGAGAGCAGTTCATCAGCACAGCGAAATATCCGCTCACGTCAATTATTCAACTGGTTAACAAACAACATATCTAAGCTTTTCTCGGAGGCGGTCGCAATGCTTTCGATCTTGACGCTACAGAACCAACGATCATCAGAGAACGTGGCAGCGGGGAGAGTAAATCTGGTCTTGAGCCCGAGAGAAACACAGCACAGGAACCGACTCTCCGACGCCCGCACCCCGCGACCTCCACTCCTACCAATCTTTAAGCTCATTCTACCTTTTATTTTCAGTTTTCCACCATATTCCCGCGCTCGTCATCGCCAGACCTCTTTCGGTCTGAGAAAACGAGACAGATTCTGGGGACATTCAAGACCAAATCGGCAAAAAATGCCACTCATTTGTTACTTCAGTCTTTTGCATAAAAATTAAATTTAAAAAAAGAAAGTCAACACGAACTTACAGTAAAGATTGAACTTGTCCGTCGCATTAGACCAAAATGTTACGGAGGAATGTTTAACACCACAGAACTTATTCATAATTGTACAAATTGTTACAGAAACCTCCGGTGCCTACTCTGCAAATTGTTACAGAAACCTCCGGTGCCTACTCTGCTTCAAGGAAAATAATGTCCTCTCACTTCCTGATTTCTAGTAAATTTCCATCCGATCAAATTGCGTGTTGACTCTCCTCTACATTCACTCCAGTAGAATCATGTTTATTATTTTTATTTTTTTAAATCTCAACTAAAGCTGATAAAGATTACGACTCACTTCTCAATTGATTAGAACTTTTAGACTAGTCTAGTGCTGTCGGGTGCTGTGGCTTTCTGGAGATTGACATAAATACTGCCGTACAGGTCGAATTGTTTAGTGCTATTGTGTTGTGATTTTGGGATGATAACAGTCGCATATATTACAACTGGGACAATGTATGCCCTGTTCATGTACCATAGTCGTTCATTTTCCTCTTTCAAGTCAGCATATTTCCGGTGTATTTTACTGATTAATTTCCGTGTGCTCTGTGTTTGCAATGGCCATACCTATCAAATAAATTACTGTTGCATGTTCATCCTGTAATATTATATCCGGACGGGGATCATGTGTTGTCCTATCTCTAATAGTGGTTCGGTCATAGTAGAACTCTAGGGCCCTGACTCCAGAACTGGATAAAGATTGATGAAATTTTGATGACAGATGCTTGTCACTTAATTGTGCCTGTGTAAGTAATCAGATTGAATTAAACTGTTGCAGGATCCTGTAATGTGCGGGATAGTTTCTGGTTTCACATGGCATATTCTGTTTTCATCATTTTGAAACACACACAAAATACTGGTGGAACGCAGCAGGCTGGGCAGCATCTATAGGGAGAAGAGCTGTCAACGTTTCGGGCCGAGATCCTTCGTCAGGACTAACTGAAAGGTACCTGTCTGGCTCTCAGCTTCACCCCACCCCCTCCGGTCTTCTCCTATCATTTCGCATTTTCCCCTCCCCCTCCTACTTTCAAATCTCTTACTATCTTTCCTTTCAGTTAGTCCTGACGAAGGGTCTCGGCCTGAAACGTCGACAGCGCTTCTCCCTATAGATGCTGCCTGGCCTGCTGCGTTTCACCAGCATTTTGTGTGTGTTACTTGAATTTCCAGCATCTACAGATTTCCTCGTGTTCATCATCTTGAATTTGTTCGCCTTTTATTGTGCATTCTTTGATGTTTTTGTCTTAAACACATGAATTTGTATTGCCACACGGAAACATTATGTTTCTGAGAAGACGTCTCCAACTTTGAGCCTGTCGTCCGACGCATACTGGTTGACACATAGTCTATTCAGATAGTGGGGATCTCATCCATGGATGGTTATTCTCATCCATTGGCTAACTCTTTCCTCTATAGCAGTGCTTCCCCACCTTTTTAGACCAACGCCCACATACTTGCTGACACCCTTCTGAAATACCTTCATACTTGCCATGCTCGCCGCTCTTAGGCCCAATATCGCCCCCAACATGGCTACCATATGCTAATGTGAGTAAAATTACTCTGCTTTAACTTTTTTACTTATCTTTAAACCTATCTTTCACAGTAACTGTGCCTTGCACAGTAGCTGCGGGATGTTGACGATAAATGACACAATAGACTTGCAATTTCATTTTCATAAATTCCACTAAATCAGCATGGCGATCTGTCATATATGGTTCTCCATCCGTTGCAGAAGAAATCATGTTCCTAATCAGAATAATTTTCTTATCAATTTCACATTGAGCTTGTCGTGGACTGATTCTCCGTTGATATCTGTTTTCAACTTTTTACAACCGAGAATCTCCTGATCAATGTTTCCATTTTTGATGAACCGTGCACATGCTATTAGCAATACCTCGTTGTCTTACACAGATGACTCATACAGTTGGCTCCCAAATTCTGCTTTATTTTGTAACTCTGTGCATAGTGATACTCAATGTCTTTACTAATTTCATCAAGATGATGAGCTACAGTAACTGTGCCCTGCACAATAGCTGCGGGATGTTGACGATAAATGACACAATAGACTTGTAATTGCAGGCGTTATTAATCTTTTACTAATTGGATGAGATTTTGCACAATTTTTCTATCATTTTGGAAATGTTGCAAGAAGCAATGAGACCACAATTAAAGTCATTTTGTAGCTTTCCTTGCAAACGACTCGAGTGTGCAATGCTTTTCAAATTCTTCTTCCATCTTCTGGAACTGAGTATTAACCATAAGTAGCATTTTCAGTGTGTCTTTTATGGAAGTGTTCCTGCAATCTTGATCGTTTCATTGTTTCATTAGACAGTACAGTATTACGAATAAGACACATGGGGTGCCACCGATCTGACGGAAAGTGAATAAAGCAATACTCCAGGGTGGAGGCGGATACTATAGGGTCTTTTAAGAGACTCCTGCATAGTTACATGGAGCTTAGAAAAACAGAGTGCTATGTGTAACCCTAGGTAATTTTTAAGGTAAGTTCAGGTTCGCCACAACTTTGTGGGCCGAAAGGCCTGTATTGTGCTGTAGGTTTTCTATGTTTCTATGTATGTAACATTCTAAAGCAGGGGTGTCAAACTCATTTTAGGTCACGGGCCGGATTGAGCAAAATGTAGCTTCATGCGGGCCGGATCAGTCGGACGCGTGCGAATGCAGCTTTCGTTGCCTCCGTTTTTTCAGCCTGCTCTCATGTGTCTCAGTCTCTGCTATAACTACAAAGTGTTTCACTTTACAAATTCCGTTTCTTATGAAGAAGACTGCCGAGCAAGACTGCCGAATAAACACTAAAAACCCTGAAAACCTGGTTCCTGAATAAACTCAGCATTAGCCATATCATACGCCATAGGCGCTTCGATTACTGGGGCCAGCTTTAATAGTAATTAGATATTATCTCGCGGGCCAAAGATAATTCCACCGCGGGCCGGATTTGGCCCGCGGGCCTTGAGTTTGACATATATGTTCTAAAGACTCAATTTTTGTAGTTTCTGTTTCTTAGCAGGATTGGAATTCAAGGCTTCGCCGCCTTCATACACAGTGAATGTGCAGCACGTACTTATCCATCATTAACAGGGCTAAATTTTTAAATTGCAATTCCCGTGCTCCGAGTCAGGGGGAGGTGTTAATCACACTGGTTGCTAATTTATGCATCTGCAGTAATATCTGTTAGGTTCGTAAGGTCAGTTGATATTGGTGAGGTTCAGACGGTTGTGACCCTCTTCACAATTGGACAGGGTGAGAGGTGGTGAAGAGATGACAGGTAAACTGATTCAGTGTGTTGCCTGCCTGATGTGGGAGGTCAGGGACACTGATGCTGCCTCCGGATGCTACAGCTGTGAAAAATGCATGGGGTTCGTGTGAAGTACGGTGTAGGGGCACCGGAGAGGCAACTGATGACCTCAGGTTCATCCAGGAAAATGAGAGTTTTCTGGACAGGACCTACAGCGAGATCGTTACACCGAAAAAACCAGAAGAGAGAAGGGGGGGGGGGGGGTGGCGATGATGAGGAAGGGATGGATGCTTGAAGTACAGGAGACCCCGGGGGATGTGCTTCTTGAAAACAGGTTCACCCTCTTGGAAGCTGTCGGGACAGAAGACATTGCCAGTCTGAGAGGCGGACAGGTCTGTGAGTCAAAAATTGGTACTGAAGCAAAGCCGAAGAGACAGACGTCAAGCAGAGCCATGGTAGTAGGGATTCCATAGTGAGAGGTACAGAAAGGGGTTTCTGCGGCAACAGGCGGGATTTAAGGATGGTGTGTTGCCTCCCTGGTGCCAGGATCCAGGACGTCATGGACCCATTGCAGGGCATCCTCAAGGATGAAGGTAAACAGCCAGAAGTGGTTGTGCATGTTGGCACAAATGACGTCGGGAAGAAGAGGAAAGAAATTCTGCAGCATGACTTCTGAGAACTCAGAAGAAGGCTGAAAAAGCAGGACCTCCAGTGTGGTATTCTCCGGTTTGCTTCCAGTTCCTCGTGCTGGTGAGGGCAAGAACAGGGAGATATGGGATCTCAATGTATGGCTGAGGAGCTGGTGCGGCAAGTAGGGTTTCAGAATCTTAGACCACTGGGATCTGTTTTGGGGTAAGGATGAATTATACAAAGGAGACAGGTTGCACCTTAACAGGCGGGGGACCAGCATTCTGGCAGGCAGGTTTGCCACTGCTATACGGGTGTGTTTAAACAAATAAGTGGTGGGGAAGGAGACGAAATGGAAATATAAGGATGGAGTTAAAGGGAAAGAGAGAATAAGAAAAGTTAAGAAAGACAACAGAATTAAAGGGGCAGAAAGTTCAGGAAGGGATTGGACAGTATGGCCAAGTGCAATAGGGATCGATGTGAGAAGCAAGGGGAGTAATGAATTAAAAGTATTATACATGGCTAATGTTGTCCCACTTTTCAAGACGAGAGAGAGAGAAAATAGGGAACTATAGACCGGTTAGCCTGACGTCAGTGGTGGGAAAGATGCTGGAATCAATTATAAAACTTAAAATTACGACACATTTGGATAGCAGTAGAAGGATCAGTCCAAGTCAGCATGGATTTATGAAGGGAAAATCATGCTTGACTAATCTTCTGGAGTTTTTTGAGGATGTAACTATGAAAATGGACAAGGCAGAGCCAGTGGATGTAGTGTACCTGGACTTCCAGAAAACTTTTGATAAAAGTCCCACATAGGAGATTAGTGGGCAAAATTAGGGCACATGGTATTGGGGGCAGAGCACTGACATGGATTGAAAATGGGCTGGCTGACAGGAAACAAAGAACCGCAGCTGTTTACAATATACATTAATGATTTAGATGAAGGGATTAAAAGTAACATTAGCAAATTTGCTGATGACACAAAGCTGGGTGGCAGTGTGAAATGTCAGGAAGATGTTATGAGAATGCAGGGTGACTTGGACAGGTTGGGTGAGTGGGCAAATGTACGGCAGATGCAGTTTAATGTGGATAAATGTGAGGTTATCCACTTTGGTGGCAAGAACAGGAAGGCAGATTACTATCTAAATGGAGTCAAGTTAGGAAAAGGGGAAGCACAACGAGATCTAGGTGTTCTTGTACATCAGTCAATGAAAGCAAGCATGCAGGTACAGCAGGCAGTGAAGAAAGCTAATGGCATGCTGGGCTTTATAACAAGAGGAATTGAAGTATAGGAGTAAAGAGGACCTTCTGCAGCTGTACAGGGCCCTGGTGAGACCCCACCTGGAGTACTGTGTGCAGTTCTGGTCTCCAAATTTGAGGAAGGACATTCTTGCTATTGAGGGAGTGCAGCATAGGTTCACAAGGTTAATTCCCGGAATGGCGGAACTGTTATATGTTGAAAGATTGGAACGACTGGGCTTGTATACACTGGAATTTAGAAGGATGAGAGGGGATCTGATTTGAGACATATAAGATTATTAAGGGATTGGACACGCTGGAGGCAGGAAGCATGTTCCCGCTGATGGGTGAGTCCAGAACTACTGGCCACAGTTTAAGAATAAGGGGTAGGCCATTTCGAACTGAGATGCGGTAAAACTTTTTCACCCAGAGTGTGGTGGATATGTGGAATGCTCTGCCCCAGAAGGCAGTGGAGGCCAAGTCTCTGGATGCATACAAGAGAGAGTTAGATAGAGCTCTTATAGATAGCGGGGTCAAGGGATATGGGGAGAGGGCAGGAACGGGGTATTGATTGTGTATGACCAGCCATGAATGGCGGTGCTGGCTAGAAGGGCCAAATGGCCTACTCCTGCACCTATTGTCTATTGAATGCACAAAGTATAAGAAATAAAGTGGATGAGCTTGAGGCTCAGTTGGAAATTGGCAAGTATTATGTTGTAGGAATAACAGAGACGTGGCTGCAAGAAGACCAGGGCTAGGAAATGAATATTCAAGGGTATATGTCCTATCAAAAGGACCGACATGTGAGCAGAGGGGGTGGGGTGGCTCTTCTGGTGAAAAATGAAATTCAGTCCCTGGCAACGGGTGACATAGAATCAGGAGATGTCGAGTCAGTATGGATAGAACTGAGAAATTGTAAGGGCAATTGTAAGGGTCTTCACTAAGGAGAAGGATATTGAATTGTGTAAGGTAAGGAAAACATGTAGGGAAGTTAAGGAAACTATGACGATTAAAGAGGAGGAAGTACTGGCGCTTTTAAGGAATATAAAAGCGGATAAATCTCCGGGTCCTGACAG
Organism: Hemitrygon akajei; assembly: GCF_048418815.1. Taxonomy (NCBI): domain Eukaryota; kingdom Metazoa; phylum Chordata; class Chondrichthyes; order Myliobatiformes; family Dasyatidae; genus Hemitrygon; species Hemitrygon akajei. Next base: position 105,529,644 of record NC_133127.1, read on the forward strand.
GAAATTCCCTAGGGCCTTGAGGGAAGTTAGTGTAGAAATAGCAGGGGCTCTGACAGAAATATTTCAAATGTCAATAGAAACGGGGATGGTGCTGGAGGATTGGCGTATTGCTCATGTGGTTCCATTGTTTAAAAAGGGTTCTAAGAGTAAACCTAGCAATTATAGGCCTGTCAGTTTGACGTCAGTGGTGGGAAAATTAATGGAAACTATTCTTAGAGATAGTATATATAATAATCTGGCTAGACAGGGTCTGATTAGGAACAGTCAGCATGGATTTGTGCATGGAAGGTCATGTTTGACAAATCTTATTGAATTTTTTGAAGAGGTTACGAGGAATGTTGACGAGGGTAAAGCAGTGGATGTTGTCTATATGGACTTCAGTAAGGCCTTTGACAAGGTTCCGCACGGAAGGTTAGTTAGGAAGGTTCAATTGTTAGGTATTAATATTGAAGTAGTAAAATGGATTCAACAGTGGCTGGATGGGAGATACCAGAGAGTAGTGGTGGATAACTGTTTGTCAGGTTGGAGGCCGGTGACTAGTGGTGTGCCTCAGGGATCTGTACTGGGTCCAATGTTGTTTGTCATATACTTTAATGTTCTGGATGATGGGGCGGTGAATTGGATTAGTAAGTATGCAAATGATACTAAGGTAGGTGGCATTGTGGATAATGAAGTAGGTTTTCAAAGTTTGCAGAGAGATTTAGGCCAGTTAGAAGAGTATGCTGAATGATGGCAGATGGAGTTTAATGCTGATAAGTGTGAGGTACTACATTTTGGTAGGAATAATCCAAATAGGACATACATGGTAAATGGTTGGGCATTGAAAAATGCAGTAGAACAGAGTGATCGAGGAATAATGGTGCATAGTTCCTTGAAGGTGGAATCTCATGTGGATAGGGTGGTGAAGTAAGCTTTTGGTATGCTAGCCTTTATAAATCAGAGCATTGAGTATAGGAGTTGGGATGTAATGTTAAAATTGTACAAGGCATTGGTAAGACCGAATTTGGAGTATTGTGTACAGTTCTGATCACCGAATTATAGGAAAGATGTCAACAAACTAGAGTACAGAGAAGATTTACTAGAATGTTACCTGGGTTTCAGCACCTAAGTTACAGGGAAAAGTTGAACAAGTTATGTCTCTATTCTTTGGAGCGTAGAAGTTTGAGGGGGGACTTGATAGAGGTATTTAAAATTATGAGGGGGTTAGATAGAGTTGACGTGGATAGGCTTTTTTCCATTGAGAGGAGGTGAGATTCAAACAAGAGCACATGAGTTGAGAGTTAGGGGACAAAAGTTTAAGGGTAACACGAGGGGGAATTTCTTTACTCAGAGAGTGGTAGCTGTGTGGAACGAGCTTCCAGTAGAAGTGGTAGAGACAGGTTCAGTTTTGTCATTTAAAGTAAAATTGGATATGTATATGGATAGGAAAGGAATGGAGGTTTATGGGCTGAGTGCAGTCCAGTGGGACTAGATGAGAGTAAGCGTTCGGCACGGACTAGAAGGGCCAAGATGGCCAGTTTCCATGCTGTAATTGTTATTTAAGACCTGATGGGAGTTATCTACAGGCCCCCAAGCAGTAGCCTGGACATAGGGTGTGTTGAATCAAGAGGTAAAATTAGCATGTCGCAAAGGTAATGCTACGGTTGTAATGGGGGATTTCAACATGCAGGTAGACTGGGAAAATCAGGTTGATACTGGACCCCAAGAAAGTGAGTTTGTGGAGTGCCTCTGAGATGGATTCTTAGAGCAGCTTGTACTGGAGCCTACCAGGGAGAAGGCAATTCTGGATCTAGTGTTGTGTAATGAACCGGATTTGATAAGGGAACTCGAGGTAAAGGAGCCATTAGGAGATAGTGACCATAATATGATAAGTTTTAATCTACAATTTGAGAGGGAGAAGGGAAAATCGGAAGTGTTAGTATTACAGTTGAACAAAGGGCACTACAGAGCCATGAGAGAAGAATTAGCCAAAGTTGACTGCAAGGTTACCCTAGCAGAGATGACAGTGGAACAACAATGGCAGGTATTTCTGAGAATAATACTGAAGGTGCAGGAACAGTTCATTTCAAAGAGGAAGAAAGATTCTAAGGGAAGTAGGGGGCAGCCGTGGCTAACAAGGACAGTTTAGAAATAAAAGAGAAGTATAACATAGCAAAGATGAACGGGAAGCCAGAGGATTGGAAAACTTTGAAAGAGCAACAGAAGATTACTGAAAAGGCAATACAGGGAGAAAAGATGAGGTACGAAGATAAGCTAGCCAAGAATATAAAGGAGGATAGTAAAAGCTTCTTTAGTTATGTGAAGAGGAAAAAAAAATAGTTAAAACCAAAGTTGGGCCCTTGAAGGCAGAAACGGGTGAATTTATAATGGGGAACAAGGAAATGGCAGACGAGTTGAACAGATACTTTGGATCTGTCTGCACTAGGGAAGACACAGACAATCTCCCAAATGTAATAGTGGCCAGAGGGTAACGGAGGAACTGAAGGAAAATCACATTAGGCAGAAAATGGTGTTGGGTAGAATGATGGGACTGAGGGCTGAGAAATCCCCAGGGCTTGATGGTCTGCATCCCAGGGTACTTAAGGAAATAGCTCAAGAAATCATGGACGCATTGATAATCATTTTCCAATGTTCTATAGATTCCAGATCAGTACCTGAGGATTGGAGGGTAGCTAATGTTATCCCACTTTTTAAGAAAGGAGGGAGAGAGACAACAGGGACATCGGTGGTAGGGAAAGATGCTGGAATCAATTATAAAAGATGAAATAGCAGCACATTTGGATAGCAGTAACAGGATCGGTCCCAGTCAGCATGGATTTACGAAGGGGAAATCATGTTTGACTAATCTTCTGGAATTTTTTTGAGGATGTAACTATGAAAATGGACAAGGGAGAGCCAGTGAATGTAGTGTACCTGGACTTTCAGAAAGCTTTGGATAAGGTCCCACATAGGAGATTAATGGGCAAAATTAGAGCACATGGTATTGGGGGTAAGGTACTAACATGGATAGAAAATTGGTTGGCAGACAGGAAACAAAGAGTAGGGATTGACGGGTCCTTTTCAGAATGGCAGGCAGTGACTAGTGGGGTACCGTAAGGCTCGTTGCTGGGACCGCAGCTATTTACAATATACATTACTGATTTAGATGAAGGGATTAAAAGTAACATCAGCAAATTTGCAGATGACACAAAGCTCGGTGGCAGTGTGAAATATGAGGAGGATGTTAGGAGAATGCAGGGTGACTTGGACAGGTTGGGTGAGTGGGCAAATGTATGGCAGATGCAGTTTAATGTGGATAAATGTGGGTTATCCACCTTGGTGGCAAGAACAGGAAGGCAGATCACTATCTGAATGGTCTCAAGTTACAAAAAGGGAAAGTACAATGAGATCTAGGTGTTCTTGTACATCAGTCACAGAAAGTAAGCATGCAGGTACAGCAGGCAGTGAAGAAAGCTAATGGCATGTTGGCATAACAAGGGGAGTTGAGTATAGGAGCAAAGAAGTCCTACTGCAGTTGTACAGGGCCCTGGTGAGACCACACCTGGAGTATTGTGTTCCGTTTTGGTCTCCAAATTTGAGGAAGGACATTCTTGCTATTGAGAGAGTGCAGCGTAGGTTCACCAGGTTAATTCTTGGGATGGTGGGACTGTCATATGTTGAAAGATTGGAGCAACTGGGCTTGTATACACTAGAATTTAGAAGGATGAGAGGGGATCTGATTTAAACATAAGATTATTAAGGGATTGGACATGCTAGAGGCAGGGAACATATTCCTGATGTTGGGGGAGTCGAGAACCAGAGGCCACAGTTTAAGAATAAGGGGTAGGCCATTTAGAACGGAGTTCAGGAAAATCTTTTTCACCCAGAGAGTTGTGGATCTATGGAAAGCTCTGCCTCAGAAGGCAGAGGAGGCCAATTCTCTGGATGCTTTCAAGGAAGAGTTAGATAGAGCTCTTAAAGACAGCGGAGTCAAGGGATATGGGGAGAAGGCAGAAACGGGTACTGATTGTAGATGATCAGCCATGATCACATTGAATGGCAGTGCTGGCTCAAAGGGCTGAAAGGCCTACTCCTGTTGTCTGCTCCCCATCTTCAGTGCTATGGTTCTTCCTGTGTTTTGAGTGCCTCATGATTTTTTGGAAGTGACGGTGCTCTACTAACAGTCGGTAAGGTCTGCTGACTCAAGTAAAGTTCTCGATTACGGCCCCACCAAGAATATTGAATGCCCCCAACGACTACTATTTGACTCTAAAGCCCCCTTGAGACACATAGGACAAGAGGGCACAACTTCAAGATTGCAGGACGTCCTTTTAGAACTGAGCTGTGGAAAAATTACTTTAGTCAGAGGGTGGCAAACCTGTGGAATTTGTTGCCATGAGGGGCTGTGAAGGCCAATTCTTTGGGTGTGTTTAAGGTAGATTCAGAGATAGGTTCTTGATTAACCATGGCATCAAATGGTATGGGGTGATAGCAGGGGCCTGAAGATTACTGGAAGCATTGGATCAGCCCATGATTGAATAGCAGAGCAGACGTGACGAATGGCCTACTTCTGCTGCTATATCATCTGGTCTTATGGTAATCGCACCCCCATCCACCGGTTGGGAATCATCGTTCTATGGCAATAATTTCTTCATATTTGTGGGTTGAGATTTCATTTCAGTTCAGTGGTGTGTACTGTACTTCTTACCAGAATAGTACATGCTCGCATGGAGAGTTGAATCATATTTTCATTGATGAAAATATGTGCTTTGAAGATTTACCGTGAGTGGGACAGAGAGAATAGAACTCCCCCGGCACACTGTCTGAGTGTGTGCAGCTTTCTCGACATCTTCATGCCATCTCCCTCCATAGTGCGCTCACCTTCTCTGTCTCCCTCTTCCTTCCTACCCCTCACCATGCACTCACTCCTCAACACACCCTCCTCTCTGTCTCTGTCCTCCATCTTCTCTTAGTCTCGGTCCCTACTCTCCTCCTCTCCCCTCACCCTAAAACTCCCTCTCCCTCCTTCCCACCTCCCACTCTTACACACCTCACACCAACTTTCTCTCATACTCACTTTCTCCTCTTTCTGTTGACAAGCCACCTCCCCGCCCCCTCACTGACCGACAGTGAGTCTCTCCCTGTGTTTATTCTAAGATAGCGCTGCGTCCTTTTCAATGTGCGATGGTGACACAGACACAATTGTCCTGGTGTTCTGTTTGGAGATCGGAACCTACAGGCTTTCAGAGTTTGATGAAGCAGATGGGAGAGCTGAAGGCAGAGGAAGAGATGGAGAGGGAGAGGGGAGGGTGTAAAAGAGGACAGCGAGACCACAGAGAGACAGGCTTAGTGATGGTAGAGAAAGAGAGAGACAGGGGGAAGAGAGACACGAGGAAGAAAGCAACTAGGGAGAGTCAGCGGGACAGACTGAGGAAAGATGGGAGGAGAGAGGCGGAATTGAGAAACAGGGAGGGGAGAGAGGCGGAGGTGACAGGGAGGGTAGAGGTTAGTGCAAAATAAGATGGAGGTCGGTGAGAAATAAATGAGGGACGAAGACAGGGCTAAAAGAGGCGTGGGAGAAAAAGTGACGGAGGAAAAGGGGGGGGGGGAATAGTGGAGGGAGATGGGGAAGTTAAACTGGGATACAAACCAGGCAGAGAGATGGGGAGATAAACAAGGGAAAGAGGTTTGATATCTCTTTTCTTGAGAGAGCCACAAGGGCCGCTCATTTTAACTGGAGATGGATGGAAATTTCAGCAACTCTACATCATCCATTTAATTTTCTTTGGGATCAATGATGTGTCTATCTATCTATCTGGTTGAGTGTACAATCTTGGGGGCTCATTGCCCCCAAGGGTGTGAAGGCCAGCTGGCTGGGTATATTTGAGGTGGAGATAAATAATCATTTAGGGTAGCGGGGAAAATCGGCACAGAATAGATCAGCCACGATCATAAGACACAGCAGGAGAATTCCTCCTCATTTCTTTTCTACACGTGGTGGTTCCCCTGATCCTGGACTCTACACTATAGGAAATATTCTCTCCACATCCACTCTGAGTCCTCTGGTCCTAGACTCCCCCACTATAGGAAATATCCATTCCACATCCACTCTATCTGCTCCCTCTGGTCCAAGACTCCACCATTATAGGAAACATCCTCTCCTCATCCACCTGTGCCCTCTGGTCCTAGACTCCCCCACTATAGGAAACATTCTCTCCACATCCACTCTGAGATAAGGGGACCACATCACCAAGCCCATAATCACCAAGTGTGGTCTAACCAGTGCCATTTAAAGCCCTAGTATTATATTCTACCTTCTAGTCCTCTCATAATGAAAGCCAACATCACATTTACATAACCTTAAAGGTGAAAGGCCAGATTGGGGAGGGAAGAGGGAAGTGTTGGCATAAGGAAGCCATTGCTGTTCTTCCATCATCCCTGCTAGTGCCTCCTTCCAGTCAACTTTGGCGAGCTCCTCTCGTGAATCTGCAGTTCATCTCACTCTACTCCATGATGAATCTTTTTGTAGCTTTGCCTCTCAAACTGCACAGAGAATTCTATCATATTGTGCTGACTGACTCCTCAGCGTTCCCTTACCTTGAGCTTCCTAATGAAGTTTGGTTCCTTTCCACCCAATCCAGGGTTACATTATACATAGTGGCACAACCACAAGCTGTCCTAAAAAGCCATCTCACTGGTATTCTCCAAATTCCCTCTCTTGAGAACAAGCACCAACCAGCCTGATTTTCACAATCTTTCTCCACCCTCCCAGCTTGTCCCACGACCATTAGGGAGGAGACTACATATCATGCACACCAGGGCTACCAACTCTGAAACAGCTAATTTCCCCAAGCAATAAGTCTGATAATCAACTCCAACCACTAACGCACCCTTTCACACCGCTAGTTTAGCATTTTCTGTCAGTCGCCTTATGGACAGACATCCTGTGCCTTTCGTCACTTGATGGACATATGTGCAGTGTGTAAGCTGTGGATATATATTTTTATTATTGTGTTTTATTTTTTGCTGCACTGGAGCCGGAGTAATAATTATTTAAATCTCATTTACACTTGTCTGCTAGAAAGGGAATTAAACGTTTAATCTTGAATAAACATTTCAGCAGGCTGCAGCGTCACATTTCTGTCTCTCAGCATTATTGTGGCAGAACGCCACCTGGTGACGATGGAGTCCACAAATAAAGAGGGCCTGTAATTGTGGCAAATCACCACCGTGGCAGTGCTGTCCACAAAAAGGAGGGGGTTACAGTGATAAGGAGGGGTGTAGGGTGCTGTAAAATAACCCTGCAAGTGGCTGAAGTGCTACACCTGCCCCAAACCACTCTCCTCACCAGTATTCAGGGTGCCAAACAGTCCTCCGTATGAGGCAACACTTCAGCTTCGTGCCTGGTGTAGTCATCTACTGTTTCCTGTTCTCCTGGTGTGACCTCCTCTACATTAGTGAGACTCAATGTCGTCTCTACACTCTGAACTGCAACCCGATGAGATTCTGCAGATGTTGGAGATGGCAAGTAACATACACAAAATGTTGGAGGAACTCAGGAGGTCAGGTAGCTTCTATAGGGGTCGAGCATAGCAGACACTTCTTACTAAGACCCTTCCTCGGAAATGGAAGGGGGTGGGGGTGTGCGGAATAGATGTTAGGTGGAGGAGGAGGAATACAAGCAGGCAGTTGATAGGTGAAGCCAGATAAGAGTGGGTGGGGGAACGGACAGATGAAGTGAGGAGTGAGGTGGTTGGCAGTCGGCGGAAATTGCAAAGGGCTGAAAATAAGGAATCTGAGAGGAGACAAGAGCCGACCATGGGAGAAAAGGATGGAAAGGAGGCATCAGAGGGAGATGATCGGCAATGGGCAAGAGAGGAGGTAAGAGGGGAGACAGAACCGGGGGGGGGGGGGGGGGGGTGTAGGTGAAAAAAAAATGGAGGTGGAAATTAAAGATATCGATGTTCGTGCTATCAGGTTGGAAGCTACACAGATGTATTATGAGGTGTTGCTCCTCCAACCTGGGAGTGCTGTCATCACGTTAGTCCAACAATGATCTGGCATGTTAGAATGGGAAGGGAGAGTGGATTTGAAATGATTGGCCACCAGGAAATACGCTTTATTGCGGATGGAACAAATGTGCTCAATAAGGAGGTTTTCCAATCGACATCACGTCTCACTGAGATACAGAAGGCCGCACTGGGAGCGCTGGATACAGTAGATGAACCAACAGAACCGCAGGTGAAGTGTTGCCTCACCTGGACAGACTGTTTGTGATCCTGAATGGTGCCGAGGGAGGAGGTAAATAAGAATGTGTACACTTCCCTCGCTTTGCAAGGATACGTTTCAGGAAATAGATTAGAGGGGAGAGATGAGTGGACAAGGAAATCCGGATGGAAAACAGAGGGTTGGGGCGGGGGGGGTAGAAAAACATGTGTTTGATGTTTGGAGATAAGTTGTGGAGGTGACTGGAATACAGAGTGAAGGCGGATTTTCAGGAAATAGAACAATTGGGTGTGAGATCAGCATCAGTGGTGGTGGAAGGGAAACTGCATTCTTTGAAGGAGGACGACAACTCTGACGATTTGGAAAGGAAAACCTTATCCTGTCAACAAATGTGGCAGAGACAAAGGAACTGAGAAAAAGAAATAGTTTTTTTTTTACAGGAGACAAGGTGGGAGGAGGTTTAGTCAAGATATCCATGCAAATCAGTAGGTTTATAAACAAAAAGCATGAGGGTGTTTTATGAGCCCTGCAATCTGCCACGGGCAGTGTCTTTCTCGGGTCAGCTGAATCCACCAGTGTGGATGATGGAGGGTTTTGCAGAGCTGGCGAGTGCTGTAGGGTTCGGAGGGGTTTACAGAAATGGGGAGTGATGTAGGGTTCGGAAGGGTTCTCAGAGACGGTGAGGGGTGTTAGAGCGTTTCTCTGTCACCATGGAAATGTACTTGTAGGTCCAAAATGGCATTTTTGTCTGCAACAAAATGAAACCCATATTGTATCAGAGTGTTTTGCTAATAATGTCCGTGCAACATTATGCTAAGGGAACCCGAGTACCTGACTGCAGACCTGCAGGCCCGCAGTCCCTACACTGTATTTCATCTGCCACTTCTACTTCTTTCTCCAAAGTGCATGACTATAGTTCCCTACACTGTATTCCATCTACTATTTCTTTGCACATTCCTCTAATCTGTCGAGGTCCTTTTGTAGCCTCTCTACTTCCTCAAAACTACCTGTCCCTCCAGCTATCTTGGTATCATCGGCAAAAGTTGCAACACAGCCATCAATTCTGCCATCTAACTCAATACCATATAACATAAAAAGAATCGGTCCCAACAGATCCCTGTGGAACACCACAAGTCACTGGCAGCGAACCAGAAAAGGTTCCCCTTATTACTATTCTTTGCCTCGTGCCAATCAGCCACTGCACAATCCATTCAAGAATCTTTCCTGTAATTTCCTGTCATAACTTGTTAAGCAGACCAATGGGAGGCACCTTGTCAAGGACCTTCCGAAAATCCAGTTCTGAAAGCACATCATCAGCCAATTCTCCTCTATCTTACTTGTTACTTCCTCAATGAATTCAAAGAATTTCAACATACTTGTCAGACAAGATTTTCCCTTGAAGACAACACGCTGAGAATGGCCGGTTTTATCGTGTGCCTCGAAATACCCTGAAAACACATCCCCAACAACTTTCCAATATATTCAAGAATCTTCCCAATCAGTGGAGTCAGACAAAATGGCCTAAAATTTCAGTTCTTCCACCTCTTTCCCTTCTTGAAGAGTAGAGTAATATTTCCAAATTTCCAGAACCATACCAGAATCCATTGATTCTTGAAGCATCAGTACTAATCCCTCTCCAGTCTCCTCAGCCACCTCTTTCAGATCTCTGGGGTGTACACCATCTGGTCCAGGTGACGTATCTACCTTCAGACCTTTCTGTTTCCCAAGAACCTTCTCCCGAGTAATGTAACTTTACACATTCTGACCACTGACATCTGAACTTCCACTGCTAGTGTTTTCTATACTGAAGACTGATGCAGAATACTTATTCAGTTCATCCGTCAGCTCCTTGTCCCCCATTACTACCCCTCCAGCATCGGATTCCTGTGATCCGATATCCACTCTCGCCACTCCACTACACCATATGTATCGGAAGAAACATTTGGTATCCTCTTTAATGTTACTGGCTAGCTTAACTTCACATTCCATATTTCCCTTCTTAATTACATTCTTAGTTGCCTTTTGTTGCTTTTTAAAAGCTTCCTAATCCCCTAACTTCCCACCATTGCTTGATCTGTTATATGCCCTCTCTTTGGCTTTTATGTTGGCTTTGCCTTCTCATTAGCTATAGTTGTATCATCCTGTCTTTAGAATACTTCTTCCTCTTTGGTACATATGGTTTATTGTGTGCCTTCCGAATTGCATCCAGAAATTCCAGCCATTCTGTCATCATCCCTGCCAGTGTTCTTTTCTAAATATTTTTGGCCAATTCTTCTCTCTGTAATTCTCTTTATTCTACGGTTATACTGATACATCTCACTTCAGCTTCTCCTTTTCACATTTCAGGATGAATTCCAATATTTTAAGATCGCTTCCCCCTCTGGGTTCTTTCACTTTAAGTGCTCTAATTACTTCCTGTTCATTGCACAACACCCAATCGAGAATAGCTGATCCCCAGCTGGGCTCAACCAGCAGCTGCTCTAAAAAGCCATCTTGTGGGCATTCTCGGAAATCCCCCTCTTGGGATCCTGCACCTACCTGATTTTCCCAATGTATCTGCATAACTATCTCTCATGACTATTGTATGCATGCATTTTCTTTCTCCCGTTGTAATTTGTGCATAGTATACATACTACTGTTTGGAAATCTCCAGAAAACTCCCATCTGGGTCTTTTCACCATTGCTGTTCATTAGTGCTACCCACAATGGCTCAACACCTGCTAATCGTATGTCACCTTTGATTTTATTTTTTACCAACAGAGCCACACCACCCTCTCTCCCTACCTGCGTGTCCTTTCAATAAACATATAAGTATCTGGGACTTGAGATACTGCAGATGCTGGAAGTCTGAAGCAATTCACACAATGTGCTGGAGGAGCTCAGCAAGTCAGGCAGCATCTATGGATGAGAATCAACGTTTTGGGCCCAGACCCTTCATCAGAACTCTCGACACCCAGCTGTCTGGAAAACCAAAAAACAATGAAAATAGAAAAATAAGTGCAAAAAGGAAAACTTTTAACAACATTTACTTCAAGGCTTAAGAACATTTGCCAAGTAGACATCTATGGTATAACAAATGGAACAAAGAAAATAGAAATCTATAGCACATTACAGGCTCTTAGTCCCACAATGTTGTGCCTGCAATGTAACCTAATCTAGAAGCTGCCTAGAATTTTCCTACTGCATTGCTCTTTATTTTTCTAAGCTCCATGTACCAATCTAAGAGTTTCTTAAAAGACTGTATTGTATATACCTCTACTCCCTTATCTGGTAATGCATTCCACACACCAACCATGCTCTTTGTGAAAAATTTATCTCTGACATCCCCTTTGTACCCATTTCCAAGCACCATAAAATTATGCCCCCATGTGTTAGCCATTTCAACCATGGGAAAATTCCTCTGGCTGTGCATGTGATCAATGTCTTATCCACAGGATCAATGGCTACAACAAAGGCAATAAACACTTTCGCTATACCCATATTAACATATTCCTGAGGCAAAATATCTTGGTCCCATTCCAATCTGAAAACTTTACAAAGAAAAATAAAAACTGAAATGACAATTCAGAAAAAACTATTTACACTCAAACACACTTAGATTAACACTACTGAGGACAGAAGGAGGAAGAACTAAACAGACATTTAAAAAAATGCCGAACAGTCTGATAAGATTACTAAGGTATATATTTTCATACAAAATAAACAGGATTCAGCCCTCCATGTGTGTATATGCAATTCTGATCAGCAATACAGACCAGAAAACTTAAATAAGAGGCCAACTCAGAAAAATTATTCATCACTATGGAAGAAAAAGTTAACCTGTGGAATGAGTATGACCTTCCATGGGAGACATCCCAATGATCTGAGCAAACGAGATGGTGAGAAGGAAGCATTGAGCGCTTGACTCAAAGTTGGAGACCTCTTCCCATCAACAGGGGTTCCTTGTGGAAATACAGGACAAGGTGGTTGACATTTTAAAAAATCAAAATGACATAAAAGACAAACAAATCAGGCAATAAATGCAGAAAATGCCAAGAGAAACCAGACACAATCCAACACATTCCGGGATCCTGCAGCAGTTTAACTCAATCTGATCAATTATGCAGGTATGATTAAGTGACAAATATCATTCACCAAAATCTTGCTTTAAAATACAAACTCATGAATGCCCTCCATCACTTCATAAAGGCACCATAAATTCAAGCCTGATCCAGTTTTAGAGTCAAAATCTTACAAATCACATCATAATAAATACATTATTTCAGATAGGACAATCCATAATAACCATCTGGATAAAATATTACAGGATAAACAAGCAGAAACAGCTCTCTCAATAGATATAACCATCCCAACACACACATTCCTTGACCAATGAAGCACCTCACCACAGGCATTGTTTGTGTCATCAGTCTGACAACCGAATTATTTTCTCTGTCAATCAGCTTCCAAATGTTGCTACTCTGTTATTCGTTGCCACACCCCGCTGCTGATTCTCTTCTCTTCATCATTAGTTCTTACCCCGACCATCGTCCAGAGCCCCAAACTCTGCCCTGTGCAGACCTGCCTTGCTGACCTTGCTCCGATGAACATCAAACTAATGGTTTCCCATTCTGCTTTCAGTCTTTAGAAGACAGTGGTGTTTTCAACAACCCTTTAGAAGCAGGAAAAATGACCCATAATGTGGAAATGAGCAGGCAATAAGGAGGTTAACTACCAACGTCGTTCTTCCTCAGCCCAGAGATTTGAGGGGCGAAGAACATGTCAGACAGAACTGCAGTCAGCTCGTCTTCTTCAATCTGCAGAAAATTCAAGGGAAACCTCTTCACCCACAGAGTGGTGACTGTTTGGAACCCATCACCACAGGGAGAGCGAGACGGGAACAACAGGGGAGGATTTAAATGGACTGTCATGGAACAGAATCACTGGCAGGGTCCAGCCAACCTCAGCTTACCCTAGGGTACACTGGGTTTATTACAACTATAATACAACTGATTTATTTGTCTCTGATCCAGAATATTAAACTTCAGTCCCATTAAAGGTGAATATGCAGCAGAAGAAACTCCTCCCATGCCCAGTGACCAGGCTGCAGAACTGGGTGTGGTGAGCAGCAGCAATAATTGTAGAGTTCAGCCCCGACAGTCACACTCAAAATTGCATTCAGCAACGGTTATGGACAAATATCCAGCATGCAGCTTATTGAAACTTTCTCCCCAGTGCGAACCCAGTAGTGTGTCACAAGGTTAGAATCACTTCCCACAGTCTGAGCAGGTGAACAGCGTCTCCCCAGTGTGAACTCAATGATGCACATTTGGTGGAGATGGCTGAGAGAACCATCTGAGAGAAAGATGCAAAAATAACAGGGTTGTTATCATGGTTGACTTTAACTTCCCTAATATTGATTGGCACTTGATAAGTTCCAAGGGTTATAAATGGGGCAGAGTTTGTTAAGTGTGTCCAGGATGGATTCCTGTCACTGTATGTTGACAGGCTGACTAGGGGGAATGCCATACTGGATCTTGTATTAGGTAACGAACCGGGTCAGGTCACAGATCTGTCAGTGGGTGAGCATCTGGGGGACAGTGATCACCGCTCCCTGACCTTTAGTATTATCATGGAAAAGGATAGAATCAGAGTGGACAGGAAAATTTTTAATTGGGGAAGGGCAAATTATGAGGCTATAAGGCTAGAACTTGCGGGTGTGAATTGGGATGATGTTTTTGTAGGGAAATGTACTATGGACATGTGGTCGATGTTTAAGGATCTCTTGCAGGATGTTAGGGATAAATTTGTCCCGCAGAAGAAGATAAAGAATGGTAGGATGAAGGAACCATGGGTGACAAGTAAAGTGGAAAATCTAGTCAGGTGGAAGAAGGCAGCATACATGAGGTTTAGGAAGGAAGGATCAGATGGGTCTATTGAGGAATATAAGGTAGCAAGAAAGGAGCTTAAGAAGGGGCTGAGAAGAGCAAGAAGGGGGCATGAGAAGGCCTTGGCGAGTAGGGTAAAGGAAAGCCCCAAGGCATTCTTTAATTATGTGAAGAACAAAAGGATGACAGGAGTGAAGGTAGGACCAATTAGAGATAAAAGTGGGAAGATGTGCCTGGAGGTTGAGGAAGTTAGTGAGGTCCTCAATGAATACTTCTCTTCGGTATTCACCACTGAGAGGGAACCTGATGACGGTGAGGACAATATGAGTGAGGTTGATGTTCTGGAGCATGTTGATATTAAGGGAGAGGAGGTGTTGGAGTTGTTAAAATACATTAGGACAGATAAGTCCCCGGGGCCTGACGGAATATTCCCCAGGCTGCTCCATGAGGCTAGGGAAGAGATTGCTGAACCTCTGGCTAGGATCTTTATGTCCTCGTTGTCCACAGGAATGGTACCGGAGGATTGGAGGGAGGCGAATGTTGTCCCCTTGTTCAAAAAAGGTAGTAGGGATAGTCCAGGTAATTATAGACCAGTGAGCCTTACGTCTGTGGTGGGAAAGCTGTTGGAAAAGATTCTTAGAGATAGAATCTATGGGCATTTAGAGAATCATGGTCTGATCAGGGACAGTCAGCATGGCTTTGTGAAGGGCAAATAGTGCTTAACAAGCCTGATAGAGTTCTTTGAGGAGCTGACCAGGCATATAGATGAGGGTAGTGCAGTGGATGTGATCTACATGGATATTAGTAAGGCATTTGACAAGGTTCCACATAGTAGGCTTATCAGAAAGTCAGAAGGCATGGGATCCAGGGAAGTTTAGCCAGGTGGATTCAGAATTGGCTTGCCTGCAGAAGGCAGAGGGTCATGGTGGAGGGAGTACATTCAGATTGGAGGGTTGCGACTAGTGGTGTCCCACAAGGATCTGTTCTGGGGCCTCTACTTCTTGTGATTTTTATTAACGACCTGGATGTGGGGGTAGAAGGGTGGGTTGGCAAGTTTGCAGACGACACAAAGGTTGGTGGTGTTGCAGATAGTGTAGAGGATTGTCGAAGGTTGCAGAGAGACATTGATAGGATGCAGAAGTGGGCTGAGAAGTGGCAGATGGAGTTCAACCCAGAGAAGTGTGAGGTGGTACACTTTGGAAGGACAAACTCCAAGGCAGAGTACAAAGTAAATGGCAGGATACTTGGTAGTGTGGAGAAGCAGAGGGATTTGGGGGTACATGTCCACAGATCCCTGAAAGTTGCCTCACAGGTAGATAGGGTAGTTAAGAAAGCTTATGGGGTGTTAGCTTTCATAAGTTGAGGGATAGAGTTTAAGAGATGCGATGTAATGATGCAGCTCTATAAAACTCTAGTTAGGCCACACTTGGAGTACTGTGTCCAGTTCTGGTCGCCCCAGTATAGGAAGGATGTGGAAGCATTGGAAAGGGTACAGAGGAGATTTACCAGGATGCTGCCTGGTTTAGAGAGTATGGATTATGATCAGAGATTAAGGGAGCTAGGGCTTTACTCTTTGGAGAGGAGGAGGATGAGAGGAGACATGATAGAGGTATACAAGATATTAAGAGGAATAGACAGAGTGGACAGCCAGCGCTTCTTCCCCAGGAAGAACAAGAGGACATGGCTTTAAGTTAAGGGGAGGGAAGTTCAAGGGGGATATTAGAGGAAGGTTTTTCACTCAGAGAGTGGTTGGTGCGTGAAATGCACTGCCTGAGTCTGTGGTGGAGGCAGATACACTAGTGAAGTTTAAGAGACTACCAGACAGGTATATGGAGGAATTTAAGGTAGGGAGTTATATGGGAGGCAGGGTTTGATGGTTGGCACAACATTGTGGGCCGAAGGGCCTGTAATGTGCTGTACTATTCTATGTAACCTCTTGCCAATGTCTGAGCAGGTGATCAGCCTCTAACCAGTGTGAACTCGCTGGTGTTTCAGTAGATGAGATGATCGTGTGAATGCCTTCCCACATTCTGAGCAGCTGAATGTCCTCTCCCCAGTGTGAATTGACTGGTGCGCCAATAGGGTGGATGATCGAGTGAATCCCTTTCCACAGTCCGAGCAGGTGAATGGCCTCTCCCCAGTGTGATCTCGCTGGTGACTCTGTAGGTTGGATGACTGAGTGAATCTCTTCCCACAGACTGAGCAGGTGTATGGCCTCTCCCCAGTGTGAACTCGCTGGTGTTTCAGTAGATGAGATGATTGTGTGAATGCCTTCCCACATTCTGAGCAACTGAACGGCCTCTCCTCACTGTGAATTGACTGGTGCGTCAATAGGGTGGATGATCGAGTGAATCCCTTTCCACAGTCTGAGCAGGTGAATGGCCTCTCCCCAGTGTGAACTCGTTGGTGACTCTGTAGGTGGGATGACTGAGTAAATGTCTTCCCACAGTCTGAGCAGGTGAACGGCCTCTCCCCAGTGTGAACTCGCTGGTGTATCTTCAGTTGAGATGACTGAGCGAATCCCTTCCCACAGTCCGAGCATTTAAACAGCCTCTCTCCAGTGTGAACTGATTGGTGTCTCAATAGGTTAGATGCCTGAGTGAATCCCTTCCCACAGTCTGAGCAGGTGAATGGCCTCTCCCCAGTGTGAACTGACTGGTGTACCAGCAGTTCGGAGGACCGAGTGAATCCCTTTCCACAGTAAAAGCAGGTGAATGGCCACTCCCCAGTGTGAACTGACTGATGTGCCAGTAGTTTGGATGACTGAGTGAATCCTTTCCCACATTCTGAGCAGGTGAACGGCCTCTCCCCGGTGTGAACTCTCTGATGTAGCTTCAGGTGAGATGATTGAGTGAATCCCTTCCCACAGTCCGAACAGGTGAACGGCTTCTCCCCAGTGTGAACTCGTTGGTGACTCTGTAGGTTGGATGACTGAGTGAATGTCTTCCCACAGACTGAGCAGGTGAATGGCCTCTCCCCAGTGTGAACTGACTGGTGTGTCAGTAGGTGAGATGCCTGAGTGAATCCCTTCCCACAGTCTGAGCAGGTGAACGGCTTTTCTCCAGTGTGAACTCTCAAATGTACCTTCAGATTAAATGAGCAAGTGAATCCCTTCCCACAGTCTGAGCAGGTGAACGGATTCTCCCCAGTGTGAACTCGTTGGTGACTCTGTAGGTGAGATGACTGAGTGAATGTCTTCCCACAGACTGAGCAGGTGAATGGCCTCTCTCCAATGTGAACGGACTGGTGTCTCTGTAGGGTGGAAGAATGAGGGAATCTCCTCCCACAATCTGAGCAGGTGAAACCTCCCTCTGCAGTGTGAACTGACTGATGTTTCAGTAGGTGAGATGCCTGAGTGAATCCCTTCCCACAGTCTGAGCAGGTGAATGGCCTCTCTCCAGTGTGAACTCTCTGATGTACCTTCAGCTTAGATGAGCAAGTGAATCCCTTCCCACAGTCCGAGCAGGTGAACGGCCGCTCCCCGGTGTGAACTCGCTGGTGAGCCATTAGGTCAGATGACCGAGTGAATCCTTACCCACAAATTCAGCAGATGACCTGCCTTTGCCCAGTGTGAACTGACTGGTGTGTCTGCAGGTGGGAAGACCGACTGAATCCCTTCTCACCCACAGAAAAGATAAATGGCCTTGTCCCAGTGCGAACTTGCTGATGTACCTTCAGTTGAAATGACCGACTGAATCCATTCCCACTGTCTGAGCAGATGAATGGGTTCCCCCGTTTAAAATGACAGGCGTGCCAGTCGGTCAGATGATCGAGTGATTACCTCCCCACAGTCTGAACAGCAAGGATGGTCGATTGAATCCCTTTCTCCACTTCTTAAATATCTAGACAGAGACAGCAAAACTGGTGTGTTGTGTTTGAATTCCCATAGACAAATTCCTTGTCATTTTTATCCTGTAAAAAGATTTATAAAAACCATCAATGGGTGAAGGACAACATTTCAGATGAGATCACTTGAGTGTCAAGGTGTGATCTGACATCACACTGTTACAGTGAGGTTCAACCCAAGTTGGAGAGAGAAATCATCTTATAACTGGGCACAGTGCTGGTATCTGGAATGACCATCAAACTCTCTGATGCTCTTCCTGTCTCTATAAGAATGGGGCATTTCTGCCATCTCCAATCTGTGACCTGGCTCAGTTTGACTCTCCATTGGTAGAGTCAATGTTCCCACTGAGCTGCATGGGTGCCTGGCCCCACAGTAACAAACACTCTCATACAAATTGCCTTTGTTAATGTGTAGCTGGGATTTTCATTTATGTACTGTTTATTTAAAGTGCCACAGCTTTAATGCCATGTAAATATCGCCTACTCAGATGTATGGCTGGACTGCACAGTTGTTAAAAGGAATTTGAGTGAATGTTAGCATATTTAAGGTTCCTGTCACAGTCATGGAAAAGTATAACACAGAAACAGACCCTTTGGCCCATCTAGTTGGTGCTGAACTATTTAAACTTTCTACTCCTGTACCCCTACCATCCAGGTACCTATACGAACCTCTTAAATGTTGAAATTGAGCTCGCTTGCACCACATGTGCTGGCTGCTCATTCCACACCCGGATGACCGTCTGTGTGAAGAAGTTTCCCCTAATGTACCCCTTAACATTTCACCTTTCACACTTAACCCACGACCTCTGGTTGTCGTCCCACACCATCTCAGTGGAAAAAGCCAGCTTGCATTTACCTTATCTATACCCCTCATAATTGTGGTACACCTACATCAAATCTCCCCTCAATCTTCTACGTTCCAAGGAATAAAGTCCTGACCTGTTCACTCTTTCCTTATAACTCAAGTCCTCCAGAACTGGCAACATCCTTGTGAGTTTTCTCTGAACTCACTCAACCTCTTTTACATCTTCCTGTAGGTTGGTGACCAAACTGCACTCAAAACTCCAGGTTAGGCCTCATCAAAGTCTTACACAACTTCAGCACAACATCCATCTTTTGCACTCAGTACTTCGGTTTATGAAGGCCAATGTGCCAAAATCTTTCATGCTGTCCCTATCTACCTGTAACACATCTTTCAGTGAATTATGGACCTGTATTCCCAGATCCCTTTTGTCTACAGCACTCCTCAGTACCTACCAGTCACTGTGTAAGACCTAGGTCCTACCAAAGTGCATTACCTCGCACTTGTCGCCATTAAATTCCATTTTCCATTTCTCAACCTATTTTTCCAGCTTGTCCAGATCTCACTGCAAGCCATGATAGTCTTCCTCACGGTCCACTACACCCCCAATCTTGGTGTTATCCTCAAATTTGCTGATCCAGTTTGCTCATCCAATTTATTGTCTAATCTTGAATGCTGAGTGACTGAACCTTCTTGACCAACCTCCCAGATGAGCCTTTGTCAAGTGCCTTGCTAAAGTTCATGTAGACAACATCCACTGCCTTGCCTTCATCCACTTTCCTGATAACTTCCTAGAGAGAATCTATGAGATTAGTTAGACGACCTACCGTGCAAAAAGCCATGCTGTCTATCCTTAATCAGTCCATATCTATCCAAACACTTATATATCCACTTCCAGCACATACGTTCCAATAACTTTCCCCCTATTGATGTCAAGCTCACCAACATACTATTCTTAGTTTAGTTTTACAGCCTTTCCTCAACAGCGGAACAACACTGGCTGTCCTCCAATCCTCCAGTACCTCACCTGTCACTGAGGATGATTTAAATATCTGTGCTTGGGCCCCGACAATTTCTGCACTTGTCTTTCGCAGAGTCCCAGGGAGCAACTTGTCAGGCCCTGGGGATTTATCCACGTTAATTTGCCTTAAGACAGCAAACACCTCCACCTCTGTAATCTGTACAGGGTCCATGAAGTTGATGCTGCTTTGCCTCACTTTTATAGACTGTGTCCAGCTCCAGAGTAAATACAGATGCACAAAAAAAAACTCCCGCATCTATTTTGTCTCTTCATATGGATTATCATTCTGATCTTCCAGAGGATTAATTTTTTCCCTTGCAGTCTTTTTGCTCTTAACAGATCTGCAGAATCTCTGAGGATTCCCCTTCACCTTGTCTGCTGGGGCAACCTCATGCCTTCTTTTATTTCTTTCATAAGTGTTCACTTGAATTTCCTGTGCTTCATCAGTACCCCATTTGTTCCTATCTGCCTGTAACTGGTATGTACCTCCTTTTTATTGATCTAGGAGAGGAAAGCCAAAGGGGTGACAGAGCTGCATGGTGGGAGATGGGAGTTAAACTGAAGTTGCAGGGGAAACGGGAGCCTGAATAACAGGATAGCGGAGAGGTTGTGAAGGCAGATGCTGTTCAGTCCTCAGCCAAAGTCAGGAATGAAAAATGTTGAGCATGGTGCAGTGAATATGCTGAGCCCTGTATATTTCAATACAAGGAGCAGCGCAGGAAAGGCGGATGTGTTCAGGGCATGGATCAGCACCCGGAATTATGACACTAGGATCTGGCAAGTGTGGACTGGGACAGGCTGCTTTATGGCAAAGGTGTGCTTGGTAACTGATGGTAACTCTCTGATGGTGGTGTCTGAAAAGAGGATGCTGTCCAAGTTGCATGCCATCTTGGTCAATGTCTCCCATCCACTCCATAATATACTGGTTAGACACAGGAGTACATTCAGCCAGAGACTCATTCCACCGAGATGTAACATTGAGCGTCATAGGAATTCATTCCTACCTGTAGCCATCAAACTTTACAACTCCTCCCTCAGAGTGTCAGACACCCTGAGCCAATAGGCTGGTCCTGGACTTATTTCCACTTGGCATGATTAACTTATTATTATTTAATTATTTATGGTTTAATATTGCTATATTTCTTCACTATTCTTGATTGGTGCGGCAGTAACGAAATCCAATTTCCCTCGGGATCAATAAAGTATGTCTGTCTGTCTATAAGTGGGAGATCTTCAAATGAAATTTTGAAAGTACAAAGCGGGTATGTGCTTGTCAGAATAAAAGGTAAAGATAGAAACTGTAGGGAACCTTGGTTTTCAAGGGATATTGAGACCCTAGTGAAGCACAAAATGGACTTGCATAACAGGGATAGGAAGGCAGTTTCTTATGGAGTATCAGAAATGCAAGATAATACATAAGAAATAAATCAGGATGGTGAAAAGAAGGCATGAGGTTGCCCTCACAGAAAAGGTGAAGGATAATCCTAAGGGATTCTAGAGATAGATAAAGAGCAAAAGTATTGCAAGGGGCAAAGTTGGTCCTCTGGAAGACCAGAATGGCAATCCATGTTTGGAATCAAAGCAGACGGGGATCATCTCTATTTACCCAGGAGATGGGCACAGAGTCTACTGAAGTGTTGTAAAGCGGCATTAACATTGTGGACCCTGTACAGATTAAAGAAGAGGAGATGTTTGCTATCCTGAGGCAGATTAGGGTGGATAAATCTCCTGGGCATGAGAAGGTGCTCCCTCAGACCTTATAGGAGGCAAGTACAGAAATTGCCGGGGCCCCTAGCAGAGATAATTAAATCATCCTTGGTGAGAGGAGGAGGTATCAGAGGACTGAAGAACAGCCAATGTTGTTACGCTGTTTAACATAGAACATAGAAATCTACAACATATTAGACGCTTCGAGCCACAAAGTAGTGCTGACTCTAGAAACGGCCTAGAATTTCCCTAACGCATAGCCCCCTATTTTTCTAAGCTCCGTGTACTTATCTAAGATTCTCTTAAAAGATCCTATCCGCCTTTATCACCGCCGTTGGCAGTGCATTCCATGCATCCACCACTCTCTGTGTGACATCCCCTCAGTACACATTTTCAAGCATCTTAAAACTGTGCTCCCTTGTGTTAGCCATTTCAGCCCTGGAAAAAAGCCTTCGGCTATCCACATGATCAATGCCTCTCATCATCTTATACACCTCAAAAAGGCTCTAAACATAAGCAAGGAATTATTGCTTTGAGGATTTGTTTGAAATATACTCAATTATGAGGGTATAGATAGGGTAAATGCAAGCAGCTTTTTTTCACTGAGGTTGGGTGGGATGACAACCAGAGGTCATGGGTAAGTGGGGAAGGTGAAAATTTAATGGGAACATTTGGAAAAGCTCTTTACTGAAAAGGTTGTGAGAGTGTGGAGTGAGATGCCAGCACAAGTGGTGAATATGAGCTCGGTTTCACCATTTCAAAGTTTGGATGGGAGCCTGGATGGTAGGGATATGTAGGGCGACGGTCCCCAGTGCAGGTAGCTGCATTATACAACTTAAATGTTTTTTCGGCATTGACTAGATGGGCCAAATAGCCTGTTTCCGTACTGAACTTCTCCATGTTTCTGTGACAGAGAAGCTGGCCAAACTTGTTTGGAAGTGAAAAGGTAGGAATAACGATGGAGCAGCAATGGCTGGAGTTTCTGGGAGCAATTCGGGAGCTGAGTGATCGATACATCCCAAAGAAGTGGAAACATTGGAAAGCAGGAGGACACAACTGTGGCTAAAATGAGAAACCAAAGCCAACTTAAAAGCCAAAAATAGGGCAAACAAAAGAGCAAAAACTATTGGGAAGCTTTTATAAACCAACAGAAGACAACTAAAAAAAAAATCAGATATGCTCAGGGCATTGAATTATGATTTGTAGTCATTAATGAGTCTTGGTTGCACTGAACAGTCTGAGGCATTTAGAGGAACAAAATATCCGGGGCCTCAATATCTCTTGAAAACCAAGGTCCCCTGCACCAGTTACCTTTCAACTTTTATTTTGGCAGCCACATACAAACTCTACACATTCAAAATTCCACTGCTGAAGGACACCCATTTACCAAGTACTCCTTTGCCAGTAATCAGCTTGTCCAAAACCACACTTGTCAGATCCTTCTGGTACCTTTCTCCAATTTAGAACCTCAACCCGTGGTCCAGACCTCTCTTTTTCCATATTTACTTGGAATCTCATGGCATTATGATCACTAGATACAAAGTGTTCCCATACACTAATTTCTGTCAGTAGCCCGGATCATTTCCTAATAGTTTATTCCACACTTCTACGTCGGGAATTCTACATGCTGATTAAGGACACATTTGACAAACTCTACCCCAGGTGAAGGGTTCTGATGAAGGGTCTCGGCCCGAAACATCGACAGTACTTCTCCTATAGATGCTTCCTGGCCTGCTGTGTTCCACCAGCATTTTGTGTGTGTTGTTCTACCCCATATAGTCTTTTTATAGTATGGGAGATCTAGTCAATATTTGGAAAGTTAAAATCACTTACTATATTAAGATATTAAGAGGAATAGACAGAGTGGACAGCCAGCGCCTCTTCCCCAGGGCACCGCTGCTCAGTACAAGAGGACATGGCTTTAAGTTAAGGGGAGGGAAGTTCAAGGGAAATATTAGAGGAAAGTTTTTCACTCAGAGAGTGGTTGGTGCGTGGAATGCACTGCCTGAGTCAGTGGTGGAGGCAGATACACTAGTGAAGTTTAAGAGACTACTAGACAAGTATATGGAGGAATTTAAGGTAGGGGGTTATATGGGAGGCAGGGTTTGAGGGTCGGCACAACATTGTGGGCCGAAGGGCCTGTAATGTGCTGTACTATTCTATGTTCTATATCAAAATTTGTTTATTGGCATGGTCTGCGATCTCTCTACAACTTTGTTCCTCTAAATCCCTCAGACTGTTGGATGCAACCAAGTCCCAATAATGGCTACAATATCATAATTCCCTGTCCTGAGCCCATCTGGTTTTCCTATGATGCTTCCTGCATTGTGATATACACAGCTCAGCACATTCATCGCACCATGTGCAACATTTTGATTGCTGACTTTGTCTGAACAACATCTATCTGGGTGTCAAGAAAGAAACCTCTCCCTCAATGTCACAAAAACAAAGGAACTGGTTGTATACTGCAGGAGGAATGGAGACAGGCTAACCCCTATTGACATCAATGAATCTGAGGTTGAGCAGGTGAACAGCTTTAAGTTCCTCGGCAAAACATCACCAAGGATCTCATGTGGTCTGTACATACCAGCTGCATAGTATGTGGCTGTGCTCCCCTTTCACCTCAGACGGTTGAAGAAGTTTGGTACGGGTCCCAAATCCTAAGAACTTTCTACACGGGCACAATTGAGAGCATCCTGACTGGCTGCAATACTGCCTGGTATGTGAACTGTACTTCCCTCAATTGCAGGACTCTGCAGAGAGTGGTGCAGACAGTCCAGCGCATCTGTAGATGTGAACTTTCCACTATTCAAGACATTTACAAAGACAGGTGTATAAAATGGCCTGAAGGGTCATTGGGGACCCGAGTCACCCCAACCACAAACTGTTCCAGCTGCTACCATCCGGGAAACAGTACCACAGCATAAAAGCCAGGCTCAACAGGCTCCTTCCACCAGGCCATAAGACTGATTAATTCATGCTGATACAATTGTATTTCTATGTTGTAATGAGTGTCCCATGTACTATTTATTATAAATTACTAGAAATTATTCATTGCACATTTAGATGGAGAAGTAATGTAAAGATTTCTACTCCTCATGTAAATGAAGGATATAAGTCATTTCAATTCACCCTCTCCACTATCTGTTCTGGCATTCTGTCTCCAATCCCTCCTGCAACTTTAGTTTAACCACACACCGCCCCCCCTCCCACCACCACACACTAGCACCAGCGAATCTTACCACTAGAATATTAGAACTCTGCTAGTTTTAATTTCCTAACTAACAAATCCCCTATCAGTCCTTTGACTTTCCTCTACCAGGTAATTCCCCCGAACAGTTTCTAAAGTGTTGTTGTTGTTGTTATGGGGGATGGCCACAAGAGTACTCTGCGACGGCTATTTAACCTCATTCCCCTTCCTGACTCTCACCCAGTTTCCTGCATCCTGCACCTTGGGTGTAACTCACCTCTCTTCATGTCATATCTATCACCCCCTTCGACTCCCAGATGATCTGGAATTTATCCATTTCCAGCTCCAACTCCTTAAAGTGCAGGGTTACAAGCTGCAGCTGGATGAACATCTTACAGGTGAGAGCGTCAAGGACATTGGAGGTCTCCCCACCTTCCCACCAATGTCCCCTCTAATTTATAATGACCAGTGTGCCGAAAAATCTTGTGCTGTGCAATTTTTTCCCAGTGACAACAACATATGCATGCTGAATTTTAAAATAGAGAGGCATTTATTTTAACAGCTAGCAAATCACTGTTAATAAGAACTTTGATATCCTCTGGGTTTGATCAAGTTCATCTGCACTCTCACACAACCTAAGTAGCAGGCCTGTAGAGGGTTATGAAGGATTTTCTCACTCCAGCTTTTGCACACCATCCATATTTGATTTGCTTGCTAAATGACGCTTTAAAAAGTCAGATTTCCAAATATCACTCCACTTCCTCCCACTTGCAAGTTCTCCCACAACTTTTGCATTGCCACAATACACACAGGTAACACCAGTTTCTGTGTTAGAAGAACAGAACATAGAATAGTACAGCACATTACAGGCCCTTCAGCCCACAATGTTGTGCTGACCCTCAAACCCTGCCACACATATAACCCCCCACCTTAAATTCGTCCATATACCTGTCTAGTAGTCTCTTAAAATTCACTAGTGTGTCTGCCTCCACCACTGACTCAGGCAGTGTATTCCACGCACCAATCACTCTCTGAGTGAAAAACTTTCCTCTAATATCTCCCTTGACCTTCCCTCCCCTTACCTTAAAGCCATGTCCTCTTGTACTGAGCAGTGGTGCCCTGGGGAAGAGGCGCTGGCTGTCCACTCTGTCTATTCCTCTTAATAGCTTGTACACCTCTATCATGTCTCCTCTCATCCTCCTTCTCTCCACAGTGTAAAGCCCTAGCTCCCTTAATCTCTGATCATAATCCATACTCTCTAAACCAGGCAGCATCCTGGTAAATCTCCTCTGTACCCTTTTCAATGCTTCCACATCCTTCCTATACTGAGACGACCAGAACTGGACACAGTACTCCAAGTGCGGCCTAACTAGAGTTTTATAGAGCTGCATCATTACATTGCGTCTCTTAAACGCTATCCCTCGACTTATGAAAGCTAACACCCCATAAACTTTAACTACCCTACTGTGAGGCAGCTTTCAGGGATCTGTGGACATGTACCCCCAGATCCCTCTGCTCCTCCACACTACCAAGTATCCTGCCATTTACTTTGTACTCTGCCTTGGAGTTTGTCCTTCCAAAGTGTACCACCTCACACATCTCCGGGTTGAACTCCATCTGCCACTGCTCAGCCCACTTCTGCATCCTATCAATGTCTCTCTGCAATCTTCGACAATCCTCTACACTATCTACAACACCACCAACCTTTTGGATTGGATATAAATATCCCCTGACCCCTCTCCAGGTGACTGATGGTGGTGACTCATTAATGGCAATGCCAATGAATATGAAGGGAAGGGCAGCAGTCTGTCTCACTGGAGTCTGGCACATTACAGTCAACATTTTGGGCCAAGACCCTTCGTCAGGAAAGAAGAGATAGTAAGAAATTTGGGAGGGGGACGGGGAGGGGAGATCTGAAATGATAGGAGAAGACAGGAAGGGGAGGGATAAAGCTAAGAACTGTAAAGTTGATTGGGTAAAGGGATACACAGCTGGAGAAGGGAGAGGATCATGGGACGGGAGACCCAGCGAGAAAGAAAGGGGGAGTGGAGCACCAGTGTGAGATGGAGAACAGGCAAGGAGTGATTGTGAGAGGGACAAAGAGAGAAATAAGGAGAGAGAAAAAGAGAGAAAAGGGAAAATAACAAATAAATCAATAAGGGGTGGGGTAAGAAGGGGAGGTGGGGCATTAACAGAGGTTAGAGAAGTCAATGTTCATGCCATCAGGTTGGAGACTACCCACACAGAATGTAAGTTGTTGTTCCTCCAACCTGAGTGTGGCTTCATCTCGACAGTAGAGGAGTCCATAGATTGACATATCAGAATGGGAATGGGACGTGGAATTAAAATGTGAGGCCACTGGGAGATCCTGCTCTCTCTGGCAGACAGAGCATAAGTGTTCAGCGAAATGGTCTCCCAGTCTGCGTCGAGTCTCACCAATACATAGAAGGCCACGCCGGGAGAACTGGACGCAGTAAACCACACCAGCTGACTCACAAATGAAGTGTCACCTCACCTGGAAGGACTGCCCTGAATGGTCATGGGGGAGGTGTAGCACTTGTTCTGCTTAGAAGGATAAGTGCCAGGAGGGAGATTGGTGGGAAGGGATGGGGGGATGGATGGACAGGGGAGTCACGCAGGGAGTGATACTTGCAGAAAGCAGAAGTGGAGGGTAGGGTAAGAGGTACTTGGTGGTGGAATCCCGTTGGAGGTGGCAGAAGTTACGGAGAATTATATGTTGGACCCGGAGGCTGGTGGGGTGGTAGGTGAGGACAAGTGGAACCCTATCCCAAGTGGGATGGTAGGTGGATGGGGTGAGAGCAGATGTGAGTGAAATGGGAGAGCCCCTACGCGACTCCCTTGCCCCCCCCTTCTTACCCCATCCCTTATTTATGTATTATTTTTTCCCTTTTGTTTTCTTTTTTTCCTCTGTCCCTCTCACAATCACTCCTTGCCTGCTCTCCATCTCCTTCTGGTACTTCACTCACCCTTTCTTTATCCCTGGGCCTCCCGTCCCATGATCCTCTCCCTTGTCCAGCTGTGTATCCCTTTACCCAATCAACTTTCCAGCTCTTAGCTTCACCCACCCCCTCCTGTCTTCTCCTATCATTTCGGATCTCCCCACGCGTTAGGGTTGGCCTCCCGCTTTCAAATCTCTTACTATCTTTTCTTTCAGTTAGTCCTTACGAAGGGTCTCGGCCCGAAACGTCGACAGTACTTCTTCCTATAGATGCTGCATAGCCTGCTGTGTTCCACCAGCATTTTGTGTGTTGCTTGAATTTCCAGCATCTGCAGATTTCCTCGAGTTTGTGATTGGAGGTAGAACAAAGGTGATTTTCTCAACTGGTGATGTAAAAGATTTTGTTTCCTTTCTCCGAGTTCCTAATCCTTGCACTTAGATAGCTGGAGCTCAGCCCTGTCTGAGAGATCCATCGGTTCCCATTCCCTCAGCAGCCGGAAGCTCCCCGGGGCCTGTGTACGGATCATGGGGCTGAGAGAGATGGGAGAGCGCCGGACAGTGCCGGGATTGCGAGACTCGGTGTCCGCAGTTCACAGCAATTGTCCCTCAGATGGTGTTGAAAAACCACTCTTACCTGAAGCCGAATTTCCGAGGCCCTGCGTGTACTACGCGCATGCGCGATATTAGACAACGTCCGCATCCCTGACGCATGCGCATTTGATTGGTGCTTCGGCGACGGCGAGAATTGTTACGCAGAGCTTTCTGGGTAATCACGCTGCCATTAAACGTTTCTGCAAATATTGGTTCCACGTCCACACCTCAGTTTTATTTTGTGAAGACTCAGCAGCTCTTTTAACGAAAAAAGCAGCTCCTATACAACAGTACAATTAATATTAGCAAACTTTCCGCGTGTTTAATGCCAATATAGAACCTTCTTACAAATGCAAATATAAAACACGAGATTCTGCTGTTGCCTGAAAAGTAGACACATATACACAAAATGCCGGAGGAACTCTCCAGTTCAGGCAGCAACTAAGCAGAGGAGTACACAGTCCAGGCATGCTAAAGCATCAACACACACAAAATGCTGGTGGAACACAGCAGGCCAGGCAGCATCTATAGGGAGAAGCGCTGTCGACGTTTCGGGCCGAGACCCTTCGTCAGGACTAACTGAAAGGAAAGATAGTAAGAGATTTGAAAGAGGTGGGGGGAGGGGGAAATGCAAACTGATAGGAGAAGATCGGAGGGGGTGGGATGAAGCTAAGAACTGGAAAGGTGATTGGCAAAAGTGATACAGAGCTGGAGAAGGGAAAGAAAGATCATGGGACGGGAGGCCTCAGGAGAAAGAAAGGAGGGCCCTGAACGGTGGTGAGAAGGGATGGGGGGGACGAGTGGACAAGGGACATCCCTTCCCACCGATCTCCGTCCTGGCACTTATCCTTGTAAACAGAACAAGTGCTACACCTGCCCTTACACTTCCTCCCTCACCACCATTCAGGGCCCCAGACAGTCCTTCCAGGTGAGGCGACACTTCACCTGTGAGTCGGCTGGTGTGGTATACTGTGTCTGGTGCTCCCGGTGTGGCCTTTTATATATTGGTGAGACCCGACGCAGACTGGGAGACCGTTTCGCTGAACACCTACGCTCGGTCCGCCAGAAAAAGCAGGATCTCCCAGTGGCCACACATTTTAATTCCACGTCCCATTCCCATTCTGATATGTCTATCCATGGCCTCCTCTATTGTCAAAATGAATCCAAACTCAGGTTGGAGGAACAACACCTTATATACCGGCTGGATAACCTCCAATCTGATGGCATGAACATTGACTTCTCTAACTTCCATTAATGCCCCTCCTTCCCTTCTTACCCCATCCCTGACGTATTTAGTTGTTTGCCTGTTCTCCATCTCACTCTGGTGCTCCCCCCCCACTTCTTTCTCCTGAGGCCTCCCGTCCCATGATCCTTTCCCTTCTCCAGCTCTGTATCACTTTCGCCAATCACCTTTCCAGCTCTTAGCTTCATCCCACCCCCTCCGGTCTTCTCCTATCATTTTGCATTTTCCCCTCCCCCCACTACTTTCAAATCTCTTACTATCTTTCCTTTCGGTTAGTCCTGACGAAGGGTCTCGGCCCGAAACATCGACAGCGCTTCCCCCTATAGATGCTGCCTGGTCTGCTGTGTTCCACCAGCATTTTGTGTGTGTTGTTGTTTGAATTTCCAGCATCTGCAGATTTCCTCGTGATGCTAAAGCATCTCGGCCTAAACGTTGTCTATTTATTCCCCTTCACATTTCCTGCCTGATCTGTTGATTTTCACCAGTATTTTGCAGAAATTAACCACCTTTTTCCGATCAACTAGTTTCCAAATGTTTCTGGTCTTTCATTTGTAGCCAAATCCTGCTGGTCTGATTGCTCTTCTACCTCTTCCTTGTAAACTCTAGACCCCATCTCCCTCTGGAGCCCCAAAGCCCTAACTCATGTTGGCAACTGTTTGGTTTCTGACTCTGCTCCACGGAAGGTTCACTCGCTAGTCTGCTCTCAGACTTTAGAGGTGCATTGCAACAACCCAGCCGTCTGATGCATGGTCCTTTGACATTAGTAAAATGACCCAAAACTTTCAAAAGAGCAGGGAAGAAGGAGGTAAACCACCTTAGTCTGGAGCCCTGAACATGGTCAAAACCATCATCTTATTCAGTCTGGAGGAAATCATGCAGGTGTATAAAATGATGAGAGACATTGATCGCGTGGATAGCCACAGGCTTTTTCCCAAGACAGAAATGGCTAACATGAGGGAGCATGGTTTTAAGGGAGTAGTTGCAAGGGAGCTGTCAGAGGTAAGTTTTTTTTACACAAACAGTGGTGGGTGTGCAGAATGCACTGCTGGTGACAGTAGTGGAGGTGAATACAATAAGGTATCTTAAGAGACTCTTAGATTGGTACTTGGACCCTAGAAAAATAGAGGGTGATGTGGTAGGGTAATTCTAGGCAGTTCCTAAAGTAGGTTATTACATGGTTGGCACAACATTGTTGGCGAAGCGCATGCAATGTGCTGTAGATTATATGATACTTTGAAATTCAAGGGAAATCTCTTCTCTGACAGAGTGGTGACTAGTTGCAACTAGTTACATGGTTGGCACAACATTGTGGACCAAAGGGCATGTAATGTGTTCTAGATTTCTATGATTCTATGAAATTCAAGTGAAATCTCTTCTCCGATGGAGTGGTAACTAGTTGCAACCTGTCATCATATTGAGTGAGAGGGTAACGGCAGGGAAAAATTTTAAAATACTGATATGGAACAGAAACATTGGCAGGGACCAGATGGACTGAGTGGCCTCTCTAATGTACATTGTGAGTGTAGTAGAGTCAGTAAGTACCTGCAACACGGGATTTGATACAGAACTGATTTATCTTTCACAGATCCACAATATTAAACACCAGTCTAGTTTAAGACTACCATCAGCAGAATGGACTCCTCCAATGCTCAGTGTCCGGGGTTCAGTCCTTGATGCGACTAGCAGCCGCAAGAACTGCAGAATCTGACAGTAACAGTCCCTCATGAATCTGCAGCTGCCTTCAATCACCATGATGGTTAAACATTTAACACAGAGCTGATTTGAACTTCCTCCCTGATGTGAATTTGCTGGTACTGCAGCAGCTGGGCTGATTGACTAAAACTCTTTTCTCACTCCTCACAGATATGTGGCTTCTACTTATTGTGAACTCACCGGAGCAACACAAAGTGGGTTAACTGAATGAGTCTCTTCGCACACACGGAGCAGGTGAACGGCCGCTTCCCAGTGCAAGGCTGTTGGTGTATCTGCAATGGCCGACTGAAACCCTTCCAAAATGAGAGCCAGTGAATGACATCTCACTGCTATCAACACCATGGCAATGTATCCAATCAGATCACGGACATCGACACATGTTCAGGTTCTCCTTGTAGCGAGTGGGACACTGTCTTCTCCACGTTCAAGGATCGGTGGCATTCAAGCACTGGTGAACTGACAGATACAGTGGAACAAACATGTTTCAGGTTCCCATACACAAATCCTTTGATTTTTCTACACTGTTAAAAGTTTACAAAGCATGTCAGTGGGTGAAGGACAACATTTTAACAGATAATTTTAGTCTCCATGGTGCCTTCTGATAAAAACACTGTCACAGCTCAAAACATTTTGGAGGAACAAGAATTCATCTTCTAACTGGCCACAGTTCCAGCATCAGGCAAAATATCAAACTCTCTACTTCCCTCTCTGTATCAAAATGGATCTTTCCTCCCCTTCATCAGTCTGTGACTTGCCTCAGTTTGTCTGTCTCCTTCGCATTCTGAGCATGCGCCACACACCCACTGAGATCACATTGTATTTACAAGGCTGTGACTAGAGACTTTCTGATTATTATGTCCCTCCTGGCATCTGACGGTGGTAAACTCAGAGTCAGCAATGCTATTGAACCTCAGGAGTAGGTGATTAGGCTTTCTCATTGGAGATTGATGAACTGCCGGTAGTGTGTGGCTGGATGAGTGGGTCGTTTTCAGATTGGAAGGAGGTAGCATTTGGAGTACCCCAGAGATCAGTCCCTGACCACAGTTGTTCACATTTTAATGGCCTGGCGGAGGCAGCGAGATGTGAGAAGTCGCAGTCTGCTGATGACACAGAAAGATTGGAGTTGGGGGAGGGGAGGCTATTTACATGCAATTTTGTAGCTTTGCAGTCAGTACATAGTGCACTGTGGGGCCGCTGTGGCAGGTTCCATTGCTGGGATCAGTGTACAGTCACTGTGGGCGATGAAGATTTTGTGATAAAGCACCATTCTCCAATTTAGAATCTTAAGCTGTGGAGCAAGCCTATCGTTTGTATATTTAAGTTGTATTTATGGCATTGTGATAACCAGATACTACAGCCCTCCACGACCCCTCTATCTAGTCCTTTCAATATTCAACTTCATTCATAAATTTGGCCACAGGGCCATCAATACTGCCATCCAATGTATTGACGTAGAACATAAACAGAAACGTTGCTAACCCAGACCCCTGTGGACCTCTGGGGTAATAATCTCAGGATTGCTGCCTGCACCACATGCTAGCGATGAAAAAATAGCATGATCAGGCATATTGATGTGTGGCTGAGAGATTTGTGTAGGGGACAGGGCTTCAGATTCCTGGATCATTGGGGCCTCTTCCGGGAATCTACAACCGGTACAAAAAGGACGGATTACACCTGAACCCAAAGGGGTCCAATATCCTAGCGGACACATTTAATAAAGCTGTTAGTAAGAGTTTAAGTGAATTTGGCAGGGGGATAAGAACTAGAGTGATTGGGCAGAGGAAGGGAAAAACAGAAATAAATCAAAGATAGCGTGCAACAGAGATTATAGAAAGAACAGGAGATAAAGCTCAATCAAAGCTAGTGGCATGAGTTACAGGGCAATAGAGTCATTGTGCAATTAAAACAGAAAGCAACAAATCCAGGACTGAGAGTGTTGTATATGAATGCACGCAGCATAAGGAATAAAATGGACGATCTTGAAATTCAGCTACAAATGGGCAAATATGACGTTGTGGTCATCTGTGAAACTTGGCTAAAGGATGGCTGCCATTGGAAGCTGAATGTCCAAGGATATAAGGTGTTTCTGAAAGATAGGTTAGTAGGCAAAGGAAATGGTGAGGCATGTGTACAAGAAATAATATTAAATCATTAGAAAGAGATGACATAGGATTGGAAGGAGTTGAGTCTCATTGGGTTGAATTAAGAAATGGCAAGGGTAAAAGGACCCTGACAGTTGTATACAGGCCTACAAACAGCAGCCGGGATGTGGATTGCAAATTTAGCAAGAGATAGAAAAGGCATGTCAGAAAGGTAATGTCATGATAATCGTTGGGGATTTTAACAAGAAAGTGCATTGGAAAAGCTAGGTCAGTACTGGAGAGAGAATTTGTAGAATGTCTAAAGGATGGTGTTTTAGAACAGCTTGTTATTGAGCCCATGAGGAGATCAGCTGTGCTGATTTGGGTGTTGTGCGATGATCCTGAGGTGATAACGGTGCTTAACGTTAAGCAACCCGTAGGAAACAGTGATCAGAATATGATCGAGTTCACACTGAAATTGGAGAGGGAAAATTAAAATCCAATGCGTTGGTATTTCAGTGGAGTAAAGGAAATTAAAATGGCATGAGAGGGGAACTGGCTGAAGTTGACTGACAATGGTTGGAGCTTCTGTGAAAAATGGAGTGCAAGAGAGGGAAGAAGGATACTACTGTGGCTGACAAGTAAAGTCAGAGCCAAAGTAAAAGCAAAAGAGAGGGTGTACAAGGAAACCATAGCTAGTGGGGAGATGGAGGATTGGAGAGCTTTTAAAAACTTGCAGAAGAAATCTAGGAAGGTCATTCAGAAGGAAAAGATGAATTATGAGAGGAAGCAGGTGACTAATATCAAAAAAGATACTAAAAGTGTTTTAAGTATATAAAGGGTAAAAGAGAGTCAAGTATAGATATAGGAACAATACAAATTAACGCTGGAGAGAGATGAAGAGGTGGCAGTGGAAGTGAATGAGTAGCTTGCATCAGTCTTCACAGTGGAAGACATCTGCAGTATATCAGACATTCAAGAGTGTCAGGAAAGAGAAGTTTGTGCAGTGAAAATTACAACTAAGAAGGTGTTCAGGAAGCTTAATAGTCTGAGTGTGGATAAATCTCCTGGACCTGATGGAATGCACCCTTGGGTTCTGAAGGAAGTAACTGGAGAGATTGCAGAGGCATTAATGACGATCTTTCAAGAATCAACAGAATTTGGCATTGTACTGGATGACTGGTAAATTGGAAATGTTATCCACAATTTAAGAAGGGTGGGAGGCAGAAGAAAGGAAGCTATAGTCCTGTTAGCCTGGCATTGGTGGTTGGGAAGTTATTAGAATCGATTGTTAGGGATGAGATTACGGAGTACCTGAGACACATGACAAGATACGCCAAAACCAGCATGGATTCCTGAAAGGAAAATCCTGCCTGAGAAACCGACAGCAATTTTTCGAGGAAATTACAAGCCGGGTAGACAAAGGAGATGCAATAGGTGTAGTGTACTTGGATTTTCAGAAATCCTTTGACAAGGTGCCACACATGAGGCTGCTTAGCAGGATAAGAGGCCATGGAATTACAGGGAAGTTATTAGTGTGGGTGGAGCATTGCTAGTCGGCAGAAAACAGAGAGTGGAAATAATCCAATTTCCACTGCCGGTTACCAGTGGAGTTTCACAGGGGTCGGTGTTGTGACCGCTGCTTTTTACGATGTATGCCAATGATTTGGACTATGCTATTAATGGATTTGTGGCTAAATTTGCTGATGATACAAAGATAAGTGGAGGAGCAGGTAGTGTTGAGGAAACGGAGAGCCTGCAGAGAGACTTAGATAGTTTAGGGGAATGGGCAAAGAAGTGGCAAATGAAATACAAAATTGGAAAGCGTATGGTCATGCACTTTGGTGGAAAATATAAACGGGAAGACTATTATTTTGATGGGGAGAGAATTGAAAATGCAGAGATGCAAATGGACTTGAGAGTCATTGTGCAGGATACCCTAAAGATTGAGTCAGTGGCGAAGAAGGCTAATGCAATGTTGGCATTCATTTCTAGAGGTATAGAAGATAAGAGCATGGATGCGATGGTGAGGCTCTAGAAGGCACTAGTGAGACCACACAGACTATTGTATGCAGTTTTGGGATCCTTATTTTAGAAATGATATACTGACATTGGAGAGGGTTCAGAGAAGATTCACCAAAATGATTCCAGGAATGAAAGGTTTATCGTATGAGGAATGTCTCACAGCTCTTGGGCTGTATTACCTGGAGTTCGGGAGAATGAGGGGGATCTCATAGAAACATTTCAAATATTAAAAGGCCTGAACAGATTAGATATGGCAAAGTTAATTTCCCATGCTTGGAGATTTTAGGACAAGAGGGCACGTCTTCAGAATTGAAGGACATCTATTTAGAACTGCAATGCGGAGAAATTACTTCAGTCAGAGGGTGGTAAATCTGTGGATTATGTTGTGACGAGCAGCTGTGGAAGCCAAGTGATTGGATGCATTTAAGGCAGAGATAGATAGGTTCTTGATTAGCCAGGCATCAAAGAGTATGGGGTGAAAGCAGAGGAATGGGGATAACTGGGAGAATTGGATCAGCCCACAATTGAATGGCGGAGCAGACTCAATGGGACGAGTGGCCTACTTCTGCTCCTACATCTGATGGTCTTATCATCTTATGGATTCACACGTCCGTGCATCTCCATTTCAAATTTTCAAAAAGTATGTACCTTTCAATATCTTAAACATGGTGGAAATCTGCACATGGAAATCTTAAATATCTGCACATGGTGGAAATCCAAAGCAACACACACAAAATGCTGGAGGAACTCAGCAGGTCGGGCAGCATTTATGAAATGAATCAACAGTCGATGTATCGGGCCAAGACCTTTCTTCAGTTCTGGAAAGTTAGGGGGAAGACACCAGAATAAGATGTCGTGTGGAGGGGAAAAGTGAAAGGTGAAGCCAGGTGTGTATGAAAGGTAAGGGGCTGGAGAGGAAGTAATCTGATTAGAGGGGACAATGGAGCACAGGGAAAATGGAAGCAGGTCGAGATGCTGTGTGAGGTGATAGGCGGGTGAGAATAGGCATGGGGCCAGAGTGGTGAATGGAAGGAAAAGGGAGGGGGATGGATGTTTTTTACTGACATTCATGACATCGAGTTGGAGGTTACCTAGACGGAAAATAAACTGTAGCTCCTCCATCTTGAGTGTAGCTTCACCATGGCAGAAGAGGAATAAATGGACCGAAAATGTCAGAAAGGGAATGGGAATCAGAATTCAAATGTTTGGACGCCGAAAGCTCCACTTGTCGTGGATGGAGTGGTGGCGCTCCATGAAATCAAACCCAATTCATCACGGGTCTGCCCAATGTACAGAAGCCCGCATCGGCAGCAGGAAACACAACAGACGACCACAGTAGTTTCGCAGCTGCAGTGGTGCCTCACCTGGGAAAAATGACTGGGGCCCTGAGGAGTGGTGAGGGAGGAGCTGAATGGACAGGTGTAGTACTTTGGCCACTTGCAGGGAAAGTGCTGGGAGGGATTTCAGTGGTGAGGGACAGATGGAAAAGGGAGTCACGGAGGGAGTGATCCCTGCAGAGTGATGGGGATGCGAGGTAGTGATATGTTTGTTTGTAGCATCCTTTTAAAAAAGCCCATCCACGCTCACCTAATCTTCCCGCTGCTGCAATAGCAATAGAATTCCACTTGTCCTTCCCTACCACACAATGACACTCCACAATCAACATATTCAGCTCATGTAAGCGGGCAGTTTGCTCCACCTTGTCCATGGAGTTTCACAGCATCGATATGTGTAGTGAGGTCTACGATGTCCATGCCAGTGTTTCTGTCCACGCCGATCTCTTTAATTCTCTCATCTTTCAGCAATAAATTTTCCTGTGATGGGGAAATATCTCTGTCTATCTGTGCTTCTATCCATCGATCTATTTTTCTATCTTTCATCTATTTTTCTGTTCATTTGTCCCTCACAAAAATACACACACACACACACACACACGCATGCACGCACGCACGTGCACAGACGCACCAATGGAACTTCATGTTTTTGGATTTTTTCAGTTTTTCATATATTCTCCTGTTACGGATTCAGGCAACCATAAATATATGAGTTAGGCAGGGGTTTTTTATAACAAATAACACATTTATTAAACACTGAAAATAAACCCCCCCAAAAGTAAACAAATAACTAACGTAACCGGAAATCAGCTGCTGTGCGGCAGCTTAAACAGTTCTTAAAGCGATGTTGCAAAAACAGTTCTTCAAAGTAGTATTGCCAAAAGTTCAAAATGCTCACAGTCCATTTAAGGGAGAGACTTTTTAAGACGATTTATATTCTCTTTCACGTCGTGTTGTTTCAGTTCCCAAGATCGGATTTTTCCCACAAAGAATTTACGAAACGAAACGCTTAAAGGCACTGACCTTTCCTTCTCAACACCATTCTCAATCCTTTCTGGTATTTCCCAGGGATTAACACGAGAACAGTCAACGAAATCATTCTGAATGAGGATCAAACAAGGTCGAACCTGTTTCACCATCGAAATCGATTCTCCTCGATCTTTAACTCCGATCTTCACTCTCCACTGGTTCTCAACTAGCAGTATTGTAGAGAAACTGCTGGCAATGACCTTTTAAACTTTAGGCATTAGATAAAACTTCATCTTTCAACTAAACTGCGTCATAACATTAAATCACGCAGTGGCATGAAGTCAACATGGCAAATCCAGCCACAAACTGCCCCTCCTCACAGGGAGGGGTCCTCCTTTTATACCCTGTAAAAAAAACTGTCACATGACCTCTACTGGCGGGAAAATGACGTCAATCCACCATTACCTCAAGTCCAGTATAGCTTCAACCCCAGTCACGTGTCACGGGTACATAACACCTCCCTCCAAAAAAACATTTTTGGTCTGACAAGAACAAAAATTTCAAAAATTATTTACAAGAAAAACAAATGTATAAATTATATAACATTCACAATATGCAGTACCATCATATAACATCTTACAACTCACAATACAGTAGGAGTATTACAATTGTAAAAAAAACCACTCCATAAAAAAAATTACATTGTACATTCAACATCGAGATAGACAATCAGCAACCACATTATCTTTACCTTTAATATGACTTATCACAATATTGTACTCTTGTAACATCAAACTCCAATTTAATAATCTTCTGTTTTTGTTTTTCATCTTACTCAAAAAAACTAACGGATTATGATCAGTGTAAACAATAAGTGGATGAGTTGTACCAACATATACCTCAAAATGTTCTAAAGCTAAAACAAGAGATAACAATTCTTTCTCTATTGTTGAATAGTTTCTTTGATACTTATTAAATTTCTTAGAAAAGTAAGCTACTGGATGATCAACCTCATCACCCTCATTCCTTTGCATTAATACTGCTCCCGCAGCCTCATCACTAGCATCTGCAGCTAATGAAAAAGGTTTTTAAAAGTCAGGTGCCTTAAGCACAGGTTGTTGACATATCATTGTTTTCAATTTTTCAAATGCTTCTTGACAAGGCACTGTCCACACAAACTTCACATTCTTCTGCAAAAGGTTAGTTAATGGAAGGGCAACATTAGCAAAATTCTTACAAAATTTTCAATAATATCCTACCATTCCCAAGAATCTTCTGAGAGTTTTTTTCCCCGTTGGAGTGGGAATCTCTAAAATTGCCCAAACTTTTGCCTGAGCAGGAGCTACCTTACCTTGACCCACAACATAACCAAGGTAAGTCACAGTGGCATGTCCAAATTCACTCTTAGCTAAATTAATAGTTAAATTAGCTTTTGAAAGCCTTTTAAACAATTTCTCCACCGCAATAATGTGTGCTTCCCAAGTATCATTTCCTGTCACTAAATCATCAATATAAGCATCAGTATCTTTCAATCCCTGAATCACAGAGTTAATCATCCTCTGGAAAGTACCTGGGGCATTCTTCATCCCAAATGGAAGAACATTATATTCATATAACCCAGATGGAGTTAAAAATGCAGAAATCTCTCTACCTCTGTCCGTTAATGGAACACACCAATACCCTTTCAATAAATCAATCTTTGTAAGGAACTTTGCTTTTCCAACTTTATCTACACAATCATCTACTCTAGGAATTGGATATGCATCTGTTTTCGTTACAGCATTCACCTTCCTATAGTCTGTACAAAACCTAATACTACCATCTGGTTTTGGCACCAGAACACAGGGTGAACTCCAATTCGAGTTAGAATGCCTAATAATATTATTCTCTAACATATATTTAATTTCTTTCTCAGCAAGTTCACATTTTTCTATGTTCATCCTATATGGGTGTTGTTTAATAGGTTTGGCATCTCCAACATCTACATCATGTGAAGCTATAGTAGTCCTTCTCGGAACATCTGGAAACAAATCCTTATATTTAAAAACTAATTCCTTCATCTGCTGTTTCTGCTCTAGCTGTAAATGTGCTACTTTCCCATCAATATTTTCCAGAATGGTTGAATTTGGTAACCTAATAGAAACAATGTTGGATTTAGAATGAAATTCAGATGAATCATCTATCATATTCCTAGTTACATCAAACTCATTCTCACTAACCACAACAGTCACAGTATCAGATTGTTTCCCAAAATATGGTTTAATCATATTTATATGGCAAAGTTGTGTTGACCTTCTATGATCTGGAGTTTTTATTACATAATCCACATCATTGATTTTAGACACAATTTCATAAGGACCATGAAATCTAGCTTGTAAAGGATTCGTTTGCACTGGGAAAAGAACCAACACCTTATCTCCAGGCTTAAACATCCTCATCCTAGCTTCTTTATCATACCAAGTTTTCATTTTCTCTTGAGCCAATTTTAAATTTTCCTTGGCTAAGCTACAAGCTTTATGTAACCTGTCCTTAAATTTCAAAACATAGTCCAACAAATTAGTGTGTATTTCCTTACTAATCCACTGTTCTTTTAATAAAGCTAAAGGTCCTCTAACGCAATGCCCAAACACAAGTTCAAATGGACTAAAACCTAAAGATTCCTGTACCGATTCCCTTACTGCAAAAATAGTAAGTTTATACCCTCATCCCAGTCACTCTCATTTTCCACACAATATGTCCTAATCATATTCTTGAGGGTAGAATGAAACCTCTCCAAGGCACCTTGCAATTCTGGATGGTATGCAGACGAAGTGATTTGCTTAACTCCCAATTTATAAACTATCTGTTGAAACAATCCAGACATAAAATTACTGCCTTGATCAGTTTGTATTTTCTTAGGTAATCCAAAATAAGTAAAACATTTTATAAGGGCCTTTGTCACAGTTTTAGCTTTTATATTCCTAAGTGGTACTGCCTCTGGAAACCTAGACGAAGTACACATGATAGTCAACTGTTACGAACCCCGTAAGTGGGTCACTTACCAGCAAAAATAGAGAGGTCCGCTGAAGTCTGATGGTACTATTTTTAAACGTTTTTATTTATAAAGGGGCAGAAAAGTAAGGTTAATACAAACATTCAGATAATATATGTCGTCAATACTCAATCTAAAGCGCGGATATCGTAATAATCAACAATAAGAAGTAGCTCTATCGTTTGTCTAGGGGTAAAACTATTGTCCGATGGAAATATAAAAGTCTCGCCAGTTCATGAAGGCTTTTAGCCGTTTTGGGGACCGCCGGGTGTTCAAGGGTTGGAGAGAGAAAATAAACTTTCCAGCCTTTTGGACTCAAAGCGTTGAATCGGGAATGTGAGTTCCCCATTGTCAATTCGAACTCCTTTTCGGGGTTATCAGCCACTCGGTTCCCAAGCTAGGGGAACCGAATCACACGTGTCTCCCGAACAGCTTCCCGTCCTTACGGGAGCGATGAGCGATGGTGTCTCCGTCCGGTGCGTCGCTGGCGTACTGCCTCCTGCTGTCCCTTTTTATCGTGACTGGCGGATTTGTAGATGTCAATCAAGGTAGGGGGATACAATCCCCCTACACATTGCCCGAGGGTGTCCATGTCCCTGAGAGCTGGCACGTAGCATCGAGTCGCAACTCACACAAGTGTCTCTAAGAACAATGGTCAA
The DNA here is from genome assembly GCF_048418815.1 of Hemitrygon akajei. Lineage (NCBI taxonomy): Eukaryota > Metazoa > Chordata > Chondrichthyes > Myliobatiformes > Dasyatidae > Hemitrygon > Hemitrygon akajei. Next base: position 105,570,887 of record NC_133127.1, read on the forward strand.
ATCCGTTGCATTGTCTCTCATTTCCTGGGTCCAAGACCCGAATTAATAGCGATCTTGCGATTCTCAGGAAGGAGGGGGCTGGTCCCGCACCCTTCAGCCCCTCAGAGCTGTGGTACATTCATAACACCCCCTTTCTTCAAAGCGTTTTCACCAGTGGTGAAAACGAAGTAGTACAGAGTCTTACAGGATTTTAGAATCTAACACAATACACAAGCTTTTCTTTTCTCTAAATAGAGAGCCATACAGTTATACATTTAATTCAGCATCTAAACAGGTAACGAGTACAGTGGCACTTCCTTTTATATTCTTTTTTTCTCTTGTACCTGACTAAAGGCTGGTAGCATCAGATTTCAACTTAACAGGCAGGTTCCAAGGGGGTTGTCTTTGTTATTCACATGCTTTGTCAAAATCCCATACAGCCAGTTTTCCTATTTAAAATGGCGCCCCCATTAACCATCACCTTTTTTTCGGTGAGTTTCTATGGGAGGAACTCGAGTAGTTTGGCGGGGTAAACTCCCGTCCGCCTTATTCATAGGAGTTATCGTATCAACAGCGGATCCCAGACCTAATTCATTTCTACCCAATTCTTTAGTTTTAAGCAAGTTGCTATTTTTTTCTTCAGGACCCGTCATGCTATTAGTTTCCAATTTAAGATCTGCAAGCGATCCCGCTTTGTCCAGCCTGTCAAGTCACATCGATTTGGGAACTACAAACTTTCCGTTCCCTTCAATAATAATATTTATCCCCCCATGGTCGAGTTCCACTTTAAGGTTCACCACCCCTTCGTGTACAAACACCTGGGAACCCTCCCTTCCCCCAATTACCAGGGTTAACCCTGTCTTCACTGAACCCAGTCTATCTGACCCAAAAGGACGGCCGTCTCGTTCAGCTGAATCAGATACCTCAGAACTTTTCTGAGCTCCGTGACTAGGTTCGGAACCACGTACATCCCCGTCCTGGACACTCTCAAACGGGACATTGACCTCTTCCAGGCTTTCAATACCCGTACCTTTTCCAAATTCCAAATTCCCTTGCTCCTCCCAGCTACTCTCTGGGCAACTCCCTTCCGGAGTAAACTCAACCCCGCGGGCTGAAACAACCTCATCAACCTCATCAAATACATCCGGATCTCCTCCGGAACACACCCTTTAAAGTCCTCAATCAAAAATAACTCCCTGAGACGCCCATGATCGTCGCCCACCGTTTCGGCGGTGCACCAACGATCCAAGAGCACCCCCTTCTCATGGGCAAACTCGGTATACGTCTGATTCCACCCTTTTCGTAAATTTCTGAACCTTTGTCTATAAGCTTTAGGTACTAGCTCGTAACTCCGGAGAATGGCCTCCTTTACTTTGGCATAATTCTCCGCTTCCCCCTCCTCGACGGATAACGCCGCATATACTCGTTGTGCCTTCCCCTTTAACACACTTTGTAACAACGCCACCCACTGCTCTTTGGGCCACTTTTGATTTACTGCCACCTTTTCAAAAAGCAAGAAATAACTATCAACATCCGACTCTTCGAATGGAGGTACTGTTGCGGTGTGCTACACGCAGCGCTAAAATAACGACACGGAGTCGGTAAACTGCAGTCAAAGATAAAGTTTATTCCAACTTCACAGCCTTGCTTTAAACTCTCCCTCCCCCGCCGGATGCCTCGAGAGGCACGTACTGAAACCCCCTCAGGCTTTCTCCCTTTGTTGCGGACCTAGCCTTTGTGCCTGCACGCTGGCTAATTGTCAGCCGGTTCGAGTGTGCTAGTAATTGGGTCGCCACATAACCCCCCCCCCCCAGAACCGGCGATACAGCCCCCAATGTCCACTGTCTGGGCCGGACCCTGTTTGGGAGGTCGGCCTCTGCGCCGCGGTGCCGGAAACTCGACGGGTTGCGCCAAGTCCACATGGGCCAGTTTGAGTCGGTCCACCGTGAAAACCTCCTCTCTCCCCCCAACGTCCAGCACGAACGTGGACCTGTTGTTTCTGATCACCGTAAACGGCCCCTCGTAGGGCCGTTGCAGCGGTGGCCGATGCCCGCCCCGTCGTACAAACACAAACTTACAGTTCTGCAGGTCTTTGGGTATGCAGGTCGGGTGCTGCCCATGCTGCAAAGTTGCTATGGGGGCCAGGGCACCGAGCCTCTCGCGTAGTCTGCCCAGGACTGCTGCGGGTTCTTCCTCTCGCACCCTTGGGGCTGGTATGAACTCCCCGGGAACGACCAGGGGTGCGCCGTACACCAACTCGGCCGACGAAGCGTGCAGATCGTCTTTGGGCGCCGTGCGAATACCGAGTAGGACCCAGGGAAGCTCGTCCGCCCAGTTAGCTCCTCGCAGGCGGGCCATGAGAGCCGACTTCAGGAGACGGTGGAAACGCTCCACCAGTCCGTTCGACTGTGGGTGGTAGGCAGTGGTGTGGTGCAGCTGAGTCCCCAACAGGCTGGCCATCGCTGAGCACAGGCTGGAGGTGAGCTGGGCGCCTCTGTCGGAGGTAATGTGGGCCGGTACACCAAAGCGGGACACCCAGGTGGCGATCAGTGCCCGGGCGCAAGATTCAGAGGTGGTGTCGGTGAGTGGGACCGCCTCCGGCCATCTTGTGAACCGGTCCACGATAGTCAGGAGGTGCCGCGCTCCGCGCGACACTGGCAGGGGGCCCACGATATCCACATGAATGTGGTCGAAACGCCGGTGGGTGGGGTGGAACTGCTGCGGCGGGGCCTTGGTGTGTCGCTGCACCTTGGCCGTCTGGCAGTGCAGGCACGTTCTGGCCCAGTCACAGACCTGCTTGCGGAGTCCGTGCCAAACGAACCTGCTGGAGACCATCCGGACGGTAGTGCGGATGGAGGGGTGCGCCAAGTTATGAATAGAGTCGAAAACACGTCATCGCCAAGGTGGCGGAACGACGGGATGGGGCTGGCCGGTGGCGACGTCACAGAGTAGGGTCTTCTCACGGGGAGGTCCTGGAGCTGCAAACCGGAGACTGCGGTCCTGTAACTCGGGTTCTCCTCATCTGCCTGCTGTGCCTCTGCCAGCGCCTCAAAGTCTACCCCTTGGGAAAGGGCGTGAATGTTAGGGCGAGAGAGCGCATCCGCCACGACATTGTCCTTACCCGAGACGTGCCGGACGTCTGTCGTGTATTCAGAGATGTAGGACAGATGGCGCTGCTGGCGGGACGGGATCGGACACCTTTGTGAATGAAAAGGTAAGTGGTTTGTGGTCCGTGAACGCGGTGAAGGGCCTACCTTCTAAGAAGTACCTGAAATGCCGGATTACCAGTATAGCGCCAACAGCTCCCGGTGGAAAGCACTGTATTTGAGCTCGGGTGGCCGCAGGTGTTTGCTGAAAAACGCTAGGGGTTGCCAGCGGCCCGCGATGAGCTGCTGCAGTACCCCACCAACTGCCGTATTAGATGCGTCCACTGTGAGGGCGGTAGGGACGTCCATTCTGGAGTGCACTAGCATCGCGGCGTTCGCCAAGGCTTCCTTCGTTTGAATGAAAGCGGCGGCGGACTCCTCGTCCCAGGTAATGTCCTTGCCCGGACCGGACAGCAAGGCGAACAGGGGGCGCATGATCCGGGCAGCTGAAGGGAGGAAGCGGTGGTAGAAATTGACCATACCCACGAATTCCTGAAGGCCTTTGATCGTGGTGGGTCGGGGGAAATGGCGGACCGCATCTACCTTAGCGGGCAGAGGGGTTGCCCCGTCTGTGGTAATCCTGTGGCCCAGGAAGTCAATGGTGTCGAGCCCGAACTGGCATTTGGCCAGGTTGATTGTTAGACCGTAGTCCCTCAGCTGGGCATAGAGTTGTCGGAGGTGGGACAGATGCTCCTGACGACTGCTGCTGGCTATGAGGATGTCGTCCAAATAGATGAATGCGAAGTCCAGGTCGCGTCCCACCGCCTCCATCAACCGCTGGAACGTCTGTGCGGCATTCTTCAGGCCGAACGGCATGCGGAGGAACTCAAAAAGGCCGAACGGGGTGATGAGAGCCATTTTGGGGACGTCGTCCGGATGCATCGGGATTTGATGGTATCCGCGATGAGGTCTACCTTGGAGAAGATCCGTGCGCCGTGCAGGTTTGCTGCAAAGTCCTGAATGTGCGGCACAGGGTAGCGGTCCGATGTTGTAGCCTCGTTCAGCCTGCGGTAGTCGCCGCACGGTCTCCAGCCCCCTGTCGCTTTGGTCACCACACCATGTGCAGGGGGGAGGCCCATGGGCTGTCGGACCGCCGGATGATCCCCAATTCCTCCATCCTCTTGAACTCCTCCTTCGCCAGTCGGAGCTTGTCCGGGGGAAGCCGCCGAGCACGGGCATGGAGGGGTGGTCCCTGGGTCGGGATGTGGTGCTGTACGCCGTGTCGGGGCATGGCTGCTGTGAACTGCGGTGCCAGAACCGAAGGGAAATCCGCCAGGACCCTGGTGAAGTCGTTGTCGGACAGCGTGATGGAGCCGAGGTGAGGGGCTGACATCTGGGCTGCACCCAGGGAGAACGTCTGAAAGGTCTCGGCGTGAACCAGTCTCTTCCCATGCAGGTCGACCAGTAGGCTATGAGCTCGCAAGAAATCCGCACCCAGAAGCGGTTGGGCTACGGCGGCCAGTGTGAAGTCCCACGTGAACTGGCTGGAGCCGAACCGTAGCTGCACCGGACGGGTGCCATAGGTTCTTATTGTGCTGCCGTTCGCGGCCCTCGGGGGGTAACCCGGCGCCCTGCTGCGGGTGTCGTAACTCGTCGGAGGTAAGACGCTGATCTCGGCACCGGTGTCGACCAAAAACCGGCGTCCCGACCTGCAGTCCCACACATACAGGAGGCTATCCCGATGGCCAGCCGCCGTAGCCATCAGCGACGGCTGGCCCTGGCGTTTCCCGGGAACTGGCAGGGCGGGCGACAACAGCGGGCTTCTGCGCCCCACCGCTGGTGGTAAAAACACCATTGCTCGTTGGGCTCCACACCCTGGCCTCTGGGTTTAGCGGGCTCTGCGGCCGGGCCTGGACTGGTTTGCTGCTGGGAGCGTGGCCTGGAGATCAGTGAGATGGACGCCCCACTCCCCTTCTTGGCGTTCCACAGCAAGTCCGCCCGGGCTGCCACCTTCCGGGGGTCGCTGAAATCCGCGTCAGACAGCAGCAGGCTTATGTCCTCGGGCAGCTGCTCCAGGAATGCCTGCTCAAACATGAGGCAGGGTGTGTGTCCGTCGGCCAGAGACAACATCTCATTCATTAAAGCTGATGGAGGCCTGTCTCCCAAGCCATCCAGGTGCAGTAAACGGGCACCTCGCTCGCGGCGGGAGAGCCCGAAAGTCCTTATGAGCAGGGCTTTGAATTCCGTGTACTTGCCGTCCGCCGGGGGAGACTGTATGAACTCCGCGACCTGGGCCGCTGTGTCCTGGTCGAGGGAGCTTACCACGTAGTAGTAACGGGTGTCCTCTGAGGTTATCTGCCGAACGTGGAATTGGGCTTCTGCTTGCTGAAACCATAGGTGAGGTTGTAGCGTCCAGAAGCTTGGCAGTTTCAAGGAAAAGGCATGAACAGATGCGGCGTCGTTCATCTCCGGTCCAAAAACCGTTAGGGTCACCAATTGTAGCGGTGTGCTACACGCAGCGCTAGAATAACGACACGGAGTCGGTAAACTGCAGTCAAAGATAAAGTTTATTCCAACTTCACAGCCTTGCTTTAAACTCTCCCTCCCCCGCCGGATGCCTCGAGAGGCACGTACTGAAACCCCCTCAGGCTTTCTCCCTTTATTGCGGACCTAGCCTTTGTGCCTGCACGGCTGGCTAATTGTCAGCCGGTTCGAGTGTGCTAGTAATTGGGTCGCCACAGTACTACCCTTAACTCCCGACTAACATTAAACCTCTCCTCTCGGTCTAACCCTTGATCTCTTCGCTCTTTCCTTAACTTCTCCATCTCCAAGTCATGTTTCCTCTGTTTTTCTGCCTCCTCATACTCTCTCTCCTTCTTAGCTCTTTCTTTCTCTTTTTCAGCTGCTTCCAGCTCCTTTAGCTGGAACATGATCCCGTTTCACCTTTAATTCCTCTAGTTGGAACGCCTGCTCCCTTTCTCTCTCAGCCCTTTCCTTCTCCTTCTCAGCTGCTTCCAGCTGCTTTACTTTAAATTCATGTTCCAACCTTAATTTCTCCAACTCTAACTGATCCGTCCCACTCGCTAGTACCTTTTCAGGGATATTTTCCAAATCCTCAGCTGTAAACACCTTCTTCCCAATGTAATACTGAGTTATGACCCTTCCCACTTCCCGCTTTTTCATTGATGACCTCACCTCTGTGAGGCTTAACCCCTTTGCCAGATTTACCAAGTCTAATTTTGTAGCCGCCTCTAGCGCCCCCAGAGTCGGGTTTTCCATAAATCCATCCACGTCCATCTTTGCTGGTTTCCCGTCTGGCGACCCGCGTACCAGATCCAAATTTTTGACTTAAGCCCGATTCACTGGCCCTCCACTTTTGGTGTCAAATCCTGAGACGAGTACCCCAATGTTGTTATGAACCCCGTAACTGGGTCACTTACCAGCAAAGATAGAGAGGTCCGCTGAAGTCTGATGGTACTATTTTTAAACGTTTTTATTTATAAAGGGGCACAAAAGTAAGGTTAATACAAACATTTAGATAAAATACGTCGTCAATACTCAATCTAAAGCGCGGGTATAGTAATAATCAACAATAAGAAGTAGCTCTATCGTTTGTCTAGGGGTAAAACTATTGTCCGATGGAAATATAAAAGTCTCGCCAGTTCATGAAGGCTTTTAGCCATTTTGGGGACCGCCGGGTGTTCATGGGTTGGAGAGAGAAAATAAACTTGCCAGCCTTTTGGACTCAAAGCGTTGAATCGGGAACGTGAGTTCCCTGTTGTCAATTCGAACTCCTTTTCAGGGTTATCAGCCACTCGGTTCCCAAGCTAGGGGAACCGAATCACACGTGTCTCCCGAACAGCTTCCCGTCCTTACGGGAGCGATGAGCGATGGTGTCTCCGTCCGGTGCGTCGCTGGCGTACTGCCTCCTGCTGTCCCTTTTTATCGTGACTGGCAGATTTGTAGATGTCAATCAAGGTAGAGGGATACAATCCCCCTACACATTGCCCGAGGGTGTCCATGTCCCTGAGAGCTGGCACGTAGCATCGAGTCGCAACTCACACAAGTGTCTCTAAGAACAATGGTCAAATCCGTTGCATTGTCTCTCATTTCCTGGGTCCAAGACCTGAATTAATAGCGATCTTGCGATTCTCAGGAAGGAGGGGGCTGGTCCCGCACCCTTCGGCCCCTCAGAGCTGTGGTACATTCATAACACAACAAATACTGATAACCAGTTTTTGTCTTTGGTAATGGACCAACACAATCTACAACAACTTTAGAAAACGGTTCACCAAATGCTGGAATAGGTTGTAATGGAGCTACTGGTGTAACTTGATTTGGTTTACCCACAATTAAACAAGTATGACACGTTTTACAAAACATCGCCACATCTTTTCTTAGACCAGGCCAGTAAAAATGTTTTAAAATCTTGTCCACAGTTTTCCTTACCCCTTGATGTCCACCTAAAGGCACACTATGAGCTAAAGTCAAAATCTCATTTCGATAAACTTTAGGGACAACTACCTGGTAAACAACATTCCATTCCTCACTTGCAGGAATTGTAGGCGACCTCCACTTCCTCATTAGCACTCCTTTTTCCAAGTAATATCCTACTGGCACCTTCTCAATTTCACTATCTAGTAGAGCTTGTTCTCTTAATTTTATAATTTCAGGGTCTCTATTCTGCTCTGCTATCATCTCCTTCCGAGACAGAGATAAATCTTCATAGTAAGACTTACTCCCAGAATCTTGTTCAAACAACGAAGGTAAGAAAGTCTCTGACACATCCTCAAAACTCGAATCCTGAGTTGAACAATCATGAGTAACAACCTCATTCTGCGCATCAATCTTTTTAGCCAAAGCTCTAGTCACAACACAGGAAGAATCTGTGTTAGAATTCATCTCTGGTTCCTTAGATTCCATTGTCAAATGCACTTCAGGAAAAACTTGTCCACCTGCCAAGTCATTACCTAACAATAAAGAAATACCCTTCACAGGTAAGCTATGCTGTAATCCTACTTTAACAAATCCTGTAACTAACCCTGATGTTAAATTTACTTTATGTAAATGTACAGGCATAAAATCACTCCCAACACCTCTTATGTAATTTACCTCACCAGTATCAGACTCTTCATTAAACTTCAACACACTGTCTAACATCAGTGATTGAGAAGCTCCAGTATCCCTAAGGATTTTTATTGGCACCAGAGTAGATCCTTCTTTCAAGGATACAAACCCTTCAGTTATAAAATGATCATATCCCTTTTTAACTTGGTCAGACTCTAACAAAACCTCATTTGTGTATACCAAACCCTGTAATTTTACAGATGCTTCAGTTTGTTGCACACAAACATCTGGAACTGCTTCCTTCTCTTTCTTTTTCAATCTGAAACAGTTAGCTATTACATGGCCAGGTTTCCTACAATAGTTACAAATAAGACCAAACTGTCTTTCCTTCACAGGTTTTCCTTCGTCCTTACCTTTCTCATTAACTTCTGATTTAATTTCTGATTTACCTTGAGACTCCATGTTATTTTTCCTCTTAAAAATTCTGCCCTGATGAAATTTATTCTTATGGATTAAAACATACTCATCAGCTAATCTAGCACAGTCCTGCAATTTATCAGTATCCCTCTCATTTAAGTAAGTCCTTACTTCAACAGGAATGCTTCTTTTAAATTCCTCCATTAAACTCAGCTCTTTCAATGTATCATAGTCCTCATTTACGTTTTTAGAAGAAACCCATCTCTCAAAACACACAGCTTTATCATAGGCAAATTCCACATAAGTTTTTTCCACAGACTTTTTCAAACTTCTGAATCTTTCTCTATACGCTTCTGGGACTAATTTGTATGACTTTAAAATATGCATTTTCACAATATCATAATCAAGTACTTACGCAGCAGTTAAAGCTGTGTAAACTTGTTGTGCTTTGCCTTTAATTACACTCTGTAACAACACTGACCATTTATCTTTCGGCCACTCTGACATCCGAGCAATAGTTTCAAAATGTTGGAAATATCTTTCCACCTCTGTTTCACTAAATTGAGGGACCAATTTAATTTCTTGACTAGCAACAAACGGCTTTTTAGAACCAGAAGACTGATTCCCAGACCTTAATTCCGCCATTGCATAATCAAATTCCCTTTTTTTCTGATCAGCTTTTAACCTACAACGCTCCAATTCTGCTTTACTTTGTTCCAATTTCATTTGTTCAATTTGCAACTGCATCTCTATATTACTTATTGGAAATGACTCTAAAATCGATTCATCAAAAACACCCGAATCCACATAGTGTGACGTGATTTTTCTCTGTATTACAGCCTTTGATGTAGTCTGCAAAATACCTTTAACTTGAAATTTACTAGCTATCTCAGACACCTCAGTTTTTTTCGCCTTCGCTAACAAACTCCACGCCTGGCGAAGCCAGAAACTCATTAATATTCATTGTTGCCGAATACCACTCACAAGCCAATCAAACAAAAGAATCGAGTATTCCCCTTTTCCAAAACACCGATTCAAAAGTTAACAAGCATTTGAACTCAAATGATCCAATCCGGACGCAGCCCCCATATTTATGTTACGGATTCAGGCAACAATAAATATATGAGTTAGGCAGGGGTTTTTACAACAAATAACACGTTTATTAAACACTGAAAATAAACCCCCCCAAAAGTAAACAAATCACTAACGTAACGTAACGTAACGTAACAGTTCTTAAAGCAATGAAGCTTAAGCATTTCTTAAAGCAATGTTGCAAAAACAGTTCTTCAAAGTTGTATTGCCAAAAGTTCAAAATGCTCACAGTCCATTTAAGGGAGAGACTTTTTAAGATGATTTATATTCTCTTTCACGTCATGTTGTTTTAGTTCCCAAGATTGAATTTTTCCCACGAAGAATTTATGAAACGAAACGGCTTAAAGGCACTGACCTTTCCTTCACAACACCATTCTCAATCCTCTCTAGTATTTCCCAGGGATTAACACGAGAACAGTCAACGAAATCCTTCCGAATGAGGATCAAACAAGGTCGAACCTGTTTCACCATCGAAATCGATTCTCCTCGATCTTTAACTCCGATCTTCACTCTCCACTGATTCTCAACTAGCAGTATTGTAGAGAAACTGCTGGCAATGACCTTTTAAACTTTAGGCATTAGATAAAACTTCATCTTTCAACTAAACTGCGTCATAACATTAAATCACACAGTGGCATGAAGTCAACATGGCAAATCCAGCTACAAACTGCCCCTCCTCACAGGGAGGGGTCCTCCTTTTATACCCTGTAAAAAAAACCTGTCACATGACCTCTACTGGCGGGAAAATGACGTCACTCCACCATCACAAGACCATTACCTCAAGTCCAGTATAGCTTCAACCCCAGTCACGCGTCACGTGTCACGGGTACGTAACACTCCGCTTATCTTTTCACTGTTCACTGCACTTAAGGTATTCGGGAGTATTTATTGAAATTCATGCAGAAGTGCCAACTGGATTTGAGTAAGAACTTTGATAACGTTCTCCAAATTAGGCCAGCTCAGGGTGGCAGGAAACATAGATCGAGGGGAACTTGGCTTCGTGGATACCGAAATGACTTGACCACAGAAGGCAGAGAGCGGTGGTAGAGTGAGTGTATTCTCTCTGGAAGCCGGTACCCAGGAGTGTTCTGAATCAATCTGTTCCGACAACCCTGTTCATTGTGATTTTTACTTCACTCAGAAGGTGATGCGAATGCGGATGCAGGTTCAATTGTAGCATTGAAAAGAAGTTTGCATGGGTACATGGATGAGGGAGGTATTGATATCGATAGTCTGGGTGCACGTGGATGGGTCCAGGCACAAAATGGCACAGACTAGATGGGCTGAAACCCTGTTTCTTTGCTGTAAGAGAATGAATTACATTGTGCATCCTACACATGTCCATATCCCAGGAGATTTATATCATTCCAACCAAATGTTCTAAAAAACAGCAAATACAAGAAACAATCAACAGATAAAGAATATTTGTGGAGAGGAACAAAATTAGTGTTTCAGCTCCAACACCCTGTGTTAGAATAGCTTCAAACAATTTCTGATTTGATTTCAGGTCTCTAGCATCTTGAGTGTTTCTTAAATTTCCATCTGCTCACAGACAAACGACAGTGAGTGGGAATTTCGAAACGCAGTGAGAATACTGAACCTAAGGTAGATAACCAATGATGCAAACACTGAACAGTTCATTCCCGGTACTCACTACCTCTGTGTATTGAGATTACCTCACAGGTCTATTCGATCTCTCTGCTCTTCTGTCTGTGGCCACTTGGCCCCTCTAACCATCAACATGATGATGGCTGCTCTCCCATCTCAGCCGCATGTTTCTGACCAATCCTTATTTCCTCAATCCTTTCGGTCTCCACACATCTCCACGTTATCCTGCTTTATGTGAGGATGATCACCGAGTCTTCACCGCCCTCTGTGGTGGGAATTTACAGACATACACCACCCTCAGAATGGAAACATTTCCCCTCTTCTCAGTCCTGGACAGTGCACCCCCTTTTTCAGAGACTGGGTTCCCTGGTTCAACCGGTAATGATGTTATGCATTTCAGTGTGCTCACCTCTCAGTCTTCAATTCTCTAAATAAAAGGGTTATCGTGTTTAATCTTTCTTCATATAATGACCCCATCACTCCAGGGATCAGTCTGGTGAATCTTCATTGCACTCTCTATAACAAAAAACTCTCTAACCTCTTTGTTAATCCTCTATGGAATTAATTTCCATCTTCTGCAGCCCCATGTTGCTCCAACCACTCACTTCCCACCCCGTCACTATATCCACCTTCCCACCTCCCCCCTCACCTGGATCCACCTCTCACTCCCCAGCTCTTGCCCCATCACCACCCCTCACCTCTTTTCTCTGACTATTTCACGTCCACTCTAAGTCCAGAGGGATAGTCTCGGCCCAAAATGCTGATGATCAATTTCCCTCCACAGATGCTGCCCGACCCACTGAGTTCCTCCGGCAGTTTGTTCTTTGGTCTATATAACCCATGTTAGTATGGGGAGCAGTGCTTTACACCATATTCCAGGTACAAACTCAACAAATCCCAAATAATTCTCACCTTGCCCAGACCATTGGCCCCGCTTGCAGGTCAACAGTCTGCTGGTGTTAGCCCCCCAATGTGGTGAATCCCTCTGCTTACCACCACCATGGGCTCAGACATTTACACAGATGAGACCCTTCTGATCCTCGTCTCCCACTGGGACAAATATCCTGTCCTTTTGTTCACACCATCTTTCCCTCTTTCTCCTTCTGGTTTCGTTCCCTCCGTCTCTGGGGAGCTGGCATCAAGCCTACTTGCCAAGTGATCTCCTCCAACCTCTCAGCGATACATCAGACTCTGGCCGCAGGAGATGCTTCACAAACACCTCCAACTTCCTTCAGAGGGAAATGGAAATAAATTAAAAAGCGAACATTTACTTCGGGATTTGAGAGAGGTGCGGGAGTGAGGGACCATTTCAGCAGGGGTAATGCCCTCTCCACTGGCCCATCTCTGCTATTGGGTGTAACCAGTGATTGACATTCCTGTGCACCAATGGGAATAATGCAGCTATTCGTTGGTTGTCAGCGCTGTGGGAGGGGGTGGTCACGCGATTAATAACCTAACCGTTAATCTGATAAAATTCGAGCGGAGTTGCGCGTGGGTGTTGTAAGACACCGCACACGTGAGGGCAGATCCCGCTGTGAGGAACCCATGTGTGACGTCACCAGTGGGGAAGCGCCTAAGTGGATGTTTCTTATAATTTCAGTGGGACAACAACATTAATCACGGGTTTCATCGCTGAATCCAGTGTTGTGAGATGTAAAGTCCCCTGTTATGTGTCTGATTTGTTGGTGGAGTGAGCAGTGTGGTGTTTGTCTCGATTTGGGTCACAACACCAGAATTGTCAGTGGGGTCTACACACAGTGTATTAGTCAACAGAAAACCTCTCGTCCCTGCAGTCTTTGTCTCCTGATAAACTCAACACCCTGACAGTGTGAACCACAAGTACCCCTTCCCTGCCTGCTCCGTATTATCAGATATTTTCCCCATCCTTCTCAGTCCTGAAGGAGGGTTCAATTGGAATCGTCAACTGTTGACTCTTTTCAGTAGATACTGCCTGGCCTGCTAAGTTCTGCCAGCATTTTGTTTGTGTTGCTCTGAATTTCCAGCATCTGCACACTTTCTCATGTTTGTGATTTACCTCTCCATTGTTCCTCCGGCTTCCGGACACTGGTACCTCTGTAGGGACCTCTGGCCATGGGTGGTGCTGCCGACCGCAGCTGTCACCGGCAGTTCTCCTCTTTGGGCAGCGGTGAGGAAAGGGTCGATCCTGGGAGTGTGTAAATTGGGGGCCTACTGCAGTGGGAAGGGGCCGGGACCGAGCTCTGCCAGACAGCTGGAGGCTCTGCGCCCAAGCCTGGGCTGTGGGATCAGATAGTTGTGGTTCCCAAGCTGGGAGGGGGTTTGGGGTGAAGGGGATCTGCCTGTGTGTAGGGGTACAGGTTATGGGTGGACTGTGGAGGGAAGGGTGTGGGACCCCAGCACTGAAAGGGATGAGGGGAGTTCAGGTTTGTTGTGAGAAAGTGGGATGTCCTTTCAGTGAGCAACAATTCTCTCTTCATATGAATTACTGACTAAGTTTGCTGTTAACATTGTGTTTGTTACAAAGCCCCAGAGTCTGGGAAGAGCTGTCATCATCATGGGCTGTTAGTGCATATTGGGATGGCTGTGGGGTGTCAGTGACCTCTGTATCAGAGAAGGACACGGGTTTGTACATCTGCTTGTGAGATATAAATGTCCTTAACAGTGGATTCGGATCTGGTGGAATGTCTGGAGTTTGCAAAGGAGAAGGGAATAGGGAAGGGGCTGAAGAGAAGAGTTTTAACCAGCAAAGCATGGTCCGGGGTGGAGGGGTACAGGAGCTGCCTGATAGATCATTTTAATTGCTTTTTATATAATCTCACAGATGGTGACTGAGGAAGAGGCTTGTTGATGGAGGATACCCAGAGGTGAGCAGGTCAGACATGGTATCAGGAGAGTGACAGTGATGTGATTTCCTGTGTCACAGGTAAAGACAGTCATCTCAAGTTAGGAGTTTGTGTGAAGATGCAGATTTGCTGGGGGTGCAGGAAAGAGGACACACCAACAAGTGGAACTTCCTCCAACTCGCCTCGCTTCCTGAGGCTCCACGCATTTGTCCTTGAGCTTTATGGCTGTTGTGTCTTTTCCCCGATTGGGGTGGGTGAGAAAGGAGAACATCCCAGGTTGTGGGGATCTTTGATTTCACTGCCTGCTTTACCGAGGAACTGAGAAGTCTAGAGTGGCAATGGTTTCTGTGATGGGCTGATCTGTATCCAAAGGTCTCTGCAGTTCCTCACAGTCACGGGCAGAGCAGTTACCATCCAAAAGCGTGAAGTGTCCGGATGGGAAACTTTCTATGGTATTTGACAAAAATTTGTTGAGGGTCAAAGTATATATGACAAAGTACTTATTGTTTGTTCGAACTTTGTCATTTTAGAATCTTCTATACAGTAGTATGTACTATTAATTCAGTATCTATGTATTGCTGGAGGTTCATCAGTGATTGTCCTTGATCCCTTCTCCTACCTGGTTCTATCTACTCATTCCTGCCCATCTTGTTCAACCTCTGTCCAGTCTCCTCACCCAGCTTCAATGATATATATGAACCATCTGGGTCAACCTCGGCCCATCCTGTATCCCACCGCCTCAATGTTATCTATCAGCAATCTGCCTTCTAACCCTTGTTTTTATTGTGAAGTGTTCTTTTGCATCTTTGGCCTTGCTGAGTTATTTCCAGAATCGGTTTTTGTTAGCTGGAATGCCAGAGGGTCATCAGGTACCAGTTCTGTTGTGCATTGGTGTGCAGGTGTTAGTTTTTGAACTGTAACTGGCTGACACACTGCAGCATTTTACTAGCAGCAAAGTGTACTGGGAGAGTTAGTGCTTGGGCTATGATCCTGTGATCTACATTCCAGTCATATGGAACTGTCTGTGTTTTGGCTTTGACTTTGGTTAGTGCTTCTACAGATGGCACTGAATGTTTGTCCTTCTGCAATGAAGAAGAAATTTTGAATAGCTGGATATTGGTTGTGGGGAAGTCATGGATTGCACTATCCAGTGTGAGATGCGGGGATGATATGTGAGACTCTCAGGGTGGGTAAGTGGCAGATTCAGCTATGTGAATCTGTGAGGTTGGGTCCTGGGATATTACAGTTTTTGTTCCAGGTAAAATGGACCCAGGGATCGAGCTGCTTGGGCTTATGAGGAGTTGAGAGAGTATTTCTGTTCTGGGATCAAATGTTTGTTTCTGGAGTTCCTTTGGAAGCAATGATGCTAATCTGAGGAGAGGATGAGTTCTTATTCAATCCTCACAGGGAAAGACTATGAGTAAATGGTCTGTTCCATGTTTGCAACAGTAAAAATAGACCCGTAAGTTTGGCGTTCAAACTGTACTTGGAAATCCCACCTCCCCCCCTCACTGTCACCTGTCTGTCACTTGGTGGAAATCAGGCAGAATCTCAAGTTGCTGGAGATCTGCACTAAAAACTGAAAATGTTTGAAGCCATTCTGATGAACCGTTATTAACCTGAATTATAAAGTTTGTTCCTCTCTCCACAGCTGTTTCTTACCTGCTGAGCGTTTCTGGTAATTCCAGTTTCTTTTTATTACATTCACCCTGGAATGGTTTATATTTCTCGAAATGGACCTGTTTTAACCTAGGAATATGGAAGTGGCTCATTCTGTGATAGTAGAACAGTAAATAAACCACAACGTTTCCCTGCAAATTACGCTGGTACCAAATTGCCTGTTATTCCTGGAAATGTGTTCAGTACAGTTGTTGCAAACAAGGTTGACAAGAAAAATCTCAGGAATCTCAGCTTTATGTATAAGGAGCATTTGATGGCTCTGGACCTGTGCTCAATGGATTTCAGAGGGATGGTGGGGCGATGGATGGTTAAGTAAACATACCGAATGCTGAAAAGCCTGGATACAGTGCACATGGAGAGGATGTTTCCATTAGATGGAGAGTCGGTGATCTGACAGCACAGTCTCAGAACTTCCCTTTAAAACTGAGATGAGAAATTTTTTTTGGTGAAAAGATGTCTGATCTCTGGAATTTGTTGCCACACAGGTTGGTTGAGGCTGCCATTTGGGTACATTTATGACAGAGATCAATATATTCATGATTGCTAAGTAGCTTCAGGGTTACAGGAGGAAGGCAGGAATATGGTGTTGGAATAAAAATCAGCCATGGTTGAGTGGTGGGGCAGACAATAGACAATAGACAGTAGGTGCAGGAGTAGGCCCTTTGGCCCTTCTAGCCAGCACCGCCATTCACTGTGATCATGGCTGATCATACACAATCAGTACCCCGTTCCTGCCCTCACCCTATATCCCTTGACCCCGCTATCTATAAGAGCTCTATCTAACTCTCTCTTGAATGTAGCCAGAGACTTGGCCTCCACTGCCTTCTGGGGCAGAGCATTCCACGTATCCACCACTCTCTGGGTGAAAAAGTTTTTCCGCATCTCTGTTCTAAATGGCCTACCCCTTATTCTTAAACTGTGGCTTCTAGCTCTGGACTCACCCATCAGCGGGAACATGCTTCCTGCCTCCAGCGTGTCCAATCCCTTAATAATCTTATATGTTTCAATCAGATCCCCTCTCATCCTTCTAAATTCCAGTGTATACAAGCTCAGTCACTCCAATCTTTCAACATATGACAGTCCCACCATTCCGGGAATTAACCTTGTGAACCTACGCTGCACTCCCTCAATAGCAAGAATGTCTTTCCTCAAATTTGGAGACCAAAACTGCACACAATACTCCAGGTGGAGTCTCACCAGGGCCCTGTACAGCTGCAGAAGGACCTCTTTACTCCGATACTCAATTCCTCTTGTTATAAAAGCCAGCATGCCATTAGCTTTCTTCACTGCCTGCTGTACCTGCATGCTTGCTTTCATTGACTGATGTACAAGAACACCTAGATCTCATTGTACTTCCCCTTTTCCTAACTTGACTCCACTTAGATAGTAATCTGCCTTCCTGTTCTTGCAACCAAAGTGGATAACCTCACATTTATCCACATTAAACTGCATCTGCCATACATTTGCCCACTCACCCAACCTGTCCAAGTCACCCTGCATTCTCATAACATCCTCCTGACATTTCACACTGCCACCCAGCTTTGTGTCATCAGCAAATTTCCTAATGTTACTTTTAATCCCTTCATCTAAATCATATATGTCAAACTCAAGGCCCGCGGGCCAAATCCGGCCCACGGTGGAATTATCTTTGGCCCGCGAGATAATATCTAATTACTATTAAAGCTGGCCCCAGTAATCCAAGCGCCTATGGCGTATTATATGGCTAATGCTGAGTTTATTCAGGTACCAGGTTTTCAGGGTTTTTAGTGTTTATTCGGCAGTCTTGCTCGGCAGTCTTCTTCATAAGAAATGGAATTTGTAAAGTGAAACACTTTGTAGTTATAGCAGAGACTGAGACACATGAGAGCAGGCTGAAAAAACGGAGGCAACGAAAGCTGCGTTCGCACGCGTCCGACTGATCCGGCCCGCATGAAGCTGCATTTTGCTCAATCCGGCCCGTGACCTAAAATGAGTTTGACACCCCTGATCTAAATTATTAATGTATATTGTAAACGGCTGCGGTCCCAGCACCGAACCTTGCAGTACCCCACTGGTTACAGCCTGCCATTCCGAAAGGGACCCGTTAATCGCTACTCTTTGTTTCCTGTCAGCCAGCCAATTTTCAATCCATCTCTGCCCCCAATACCATGTGCCCTAATTTTTCCCACTAATCTCCTATGTGGGACTTTATCAAAAGCTTTCTGGAAGTCCAGGTACACTACATCCACTGGCTCTCCCTTGTCCATTTTCATAGTTACATCCTCAAAAAACTCCAGAAGATTAGTTAAGCATGACCAGATGATTGAATCACCTAATTCTGTTCTTGTGTCTTATGTCTTACCATGACTAAATGACGGCACCTTCTTATCCCGTATCGTTTTGTGACGTGTGAGGGACAATAAAAGATTGTTCACTCAGATCATTATATTTGCCTTCAACATTTAAATTTCAGTGAGTTTTGTTTTTAGTAACATTAAGCAGAAATGGTTGGTTCTCCTCTTTAATGTGCTTCATTATCTTTCACGTTAAAGTTAGATCTGCGGTAAGAGATTTATTGGAAGAAAATCCCCAACTGGAAGCAAACCACGACTGAAGACGACAGAACAGCAACAAGTGAACCAGTCCGAGGATTGAGAGCTTCAACTGGAGAGAACCCATCTGACTTGGAGAATCCAGTGATTCAGTCAGGAGAAAGTTTGGTGAGTCTCATTACATACCTGTACAAAGGAAGGTAGGAAATAGTTGGAGTGAGACTGAATATGCCCAGAAGAATCAGTTATGCCTCTGTCAGACCCAGTTGCAACCACTCCAGGTCTGGTACTGTGCTTCCAGCAGCCCAGACCTTTAAAACCACTCCCATTGTGTGGAAGTCGAATCCGGATAAAGTCACTCAGAGACCATATAGGAACAAACCCTTATTCCAAGCACCTGGGGCTTACTCAGTTAGTCGCTCAAAAAGGAACAGTTTATGACTGTTCCTGCCCAATCCACTAACTGACTAACAATTCCTGTTACACCACAGATATATCCGTCCAGATACCCCCCACACAAGACAGACTGGAGCCAAAGTTACTTACTACATGACAGCCCCTAAAGACAAATCACAAAATAGTCATAATGGCTTACACACACAGAACAGACTGAAGCTGTCCTATCTCTACGCCTGAGTGCACAAAGAGATCAGCATCCTGAAACCGTAGCCAGCTACTGTCAGGAAGAAATATGGTTCAGCATGGCTTAGCACATCTGTTGATCATCAGCACTTTCTTTCAGAAAAAACAGGCTGCTATTGTTTAACAAAGTGTTAACCCTTTTACAAACTTTATTATTCCCTCTTTTTGATTATTACACGATCAAAACAGCAGTATTTTTTTTACAGAGAAATCAACCAAGTACAGCATTGAATTATCAGTGGGAAAAAACAGCGTACAACAGTATTTATAACAATGATATGTACAACTATTAGGGCATAATGCAACATCATGCCCCACATGTTACTGAACAGGCCTTCAAAGACCACCATTTCGACCCTTCTGTGAACCCATGTAAATCCTGCCCTACTTTCTTGATGCCATGAATCTCCTTGGCAGTGTGCTCGGAGAGGGATGTAATGTTACTCGACTCATTGTGGATATAGGTGCAGCATTCTGTGCTAATAATAGCACAGGTTCCCCCTTTCTCAGCTAGGATAAAATCTAAAGCAGTACGATTCTGTAGGTTGATTCTGTAGGACTGTTTGCCAGATTGCAATAATTTCAGTGGATATTTCTGTTACTTGGGCCTGTGTTTCTGTCAGGGCCCCTGCAGTGTTGTGGCCAGATCCTCAAGTTCTGTAGCCAAATTAATTATCTCGTGAATTCCTGGCTACTCCATAGGAGAGAAAAGTGATCATCCAAAATCGCACAGTCTCAGTTATTCCTCTCTGCTGCTGGGCACTTGCAAGTATGGCCAGGATGTATGTTTTCCAGCATTGGATGTTCCGTTTAGTGGGGGCCTGAGATACCATCCCTCAAAACACTGACAACCACAGTCATCTCTGACTAGACCACAGTTCCTCACCTCACTTCCCTGGGTGTTATTTGAGCCAACCCAGCCCAGGCTGAGAGTTCCTCACTCTGGTTGAGTGGGATTACTGACATTGGAATCATAGTTTTACCATGCTGCGGAATTTTGGCACAAACCCAGCAGGCCCCTAGTGCTACCTGTTTGGCATAGGTATGACAGAGAGACAGGAAGGTGTTAACATGGGATGCTGGGGTGAGCCCTCTCAAAGAAATAAACCCGAACACAACTATCAACCAACACATTTCCCTTTAGTCCGAGAGTCCTTCTACTCAGTTCCTTCAGTAACACGTTTAGTGTCTGTTCAATGTATACACCGAGATTGTCCCTTCAGTTTCACAGCCATGGGAGTGGTCAGTAACACCTGATGTGGTCCTTTCCACTGAGGTCCGAGTTTCCCTCAATCCCAGTACTTGATCAGGACAATATCCCCAGGTTCTATGGTGGGATAGTCACTCCTCTCTGCGGGTTAGTTCTCTTCTTTGTAAGCCTGTCGTACCTGTGAATGTGATGCTTGAAAAATTTTGGTTAGTTGGCATATTATTTCCCGATCTCTTCCACTAGGGCATGCATATCCAATTTTGCAGGTAGACTTTCTGGGAACAATGGTACACAAGGTCTTGGTCCCCAGGGTGTCCTCATGGGCTGTCCATAAATGATTTCAGCTGGTGACACCCCTGCTTTCCCCTGTGGGGTAACCCTCATGTGGAATAGGGCTAATGGTAGGACCTTCAACCAAGTGAGTCCAGTCTTTGCACTTTGGCCTATTTACTCTTCAGAGTGCCATTGGCTCTTTCCAGCAGCCCGTGGGTGGTGTACACAGTGGAATTGTTGCTTGATAGCTAGTTTGTTGTGTTGGTGCGTGGCCTAGTGGATAAGGCATCGGTCTAGTGATCTGAAGGTCACTGGTTCGAGCCTCAGCTGAGGCAGCATGTCGTGTCCTTGAGCAAGGCACTTAACAACACATTGCTCTGCGATGACACCGGTGCCCTTCCCTTGGACAACATCGGTGGCGTGGTAACTGCTGGTCTCCCATATAACTCTGCCCAGGCATGGAAACCTTCCAAGGCGCAAATCCATGGTCTCTCGAGACTAATGGATGCCTATAGCTAGTTCGTTACATACCCCTTTGTTTACTTTCGCCGCAAAGTGTGGGCCATTGTCAGAGCTCAGCATCTCTAGCTATTATAATTACCTTTGAGGTATTATAACCTGGGAGTTATAATACTTCACAACAGTCATAACAGTATTATTGGTAGTTGGAATAACTTCAATCCATCTACTAAACACATCCAATATAACTAAGCAATGTACTCTAGGCAATTCAATAAAATCAACTTGTAGACATGAAAAGGGTCCACCTGGGAGTCATACCCGGTGGGCAGGGTACAGGTTACTAACCATTCCCTCTTTTCCCAGATGTGTACAATTATGTATATAATCAACCAATATTGGTAAAAACTGTCTAGGAACACAAACCTGTCCCACTGGGGTGATCCAAAAACCTAGGTTGGAGACTTTCTGGCACCCCATCTGGGACCACAGTTTACGCTCCTCCTCAGAGGCGTCCCCCTAAAAAGTACGTACCTCCTGCATGTCTGGCAAACCCATTCTGCTTAAGTCATGGAAGGTTGCTTGATGAGAACCCAAGGGGACTTTTACTACCAGGATTGTGCTGCACTTTTCGCTGTCTAATCTGCTAAAACATTGCCTTTAGTGACCTGGTCGGACATGCGGGTGTGGACCACACATTTAATAATAGTTAAAACTTGAGGTAGCTGTCAAGCGGTGAGTAAGTTGTTTACAAAGGTGGTGTTAATAATGGGGTGGCCAGAGGAAGTCAGGAAATCCCCATGTCCTCATAGTCGTGTACAATTCCAAATGCATAACGGGGTCTGTGTAAACGATCGCACTTTAGTCTGTTGCTCGGTTACAGGGACGAGACAGAGCAAACAGCTCAGCCTTCTGGGTGGAGACAGCTGCTTCAAGAGAGGCCTGCTCAATTATTTCACTGTCTGCCAGAATATTGTTTTCTTGCTGGATCCACAAAAGAGTTTCCATCCTCATAAAACATTGCCTTGCAATTTGATGAGGGACGATGGGTGGTTGAGTTGGTGGGGGCAGAGGGATGGGGTAGAGTTGGACGAAAGGGAGGGGGTAGGGTTGCAACTCGGACAATATTTAAGAGTGAGCTGGCATGTGGCAAATAATGGCATTGCAGTCAATGGATTATTTCCACAGAAAATAATCTAACCTTCTGGCTGGACTTCATTGGCAATGAAAGCTTGTTGACCAGAGCTGGTTCCATTAAGAAATCAGCGATAATCCGGGGAGAATGTGGGTACACTGCAGTGACTACTAACTTCTTTCCTGACATCCCAAGGCCTTTCTGCCATATGCCACAAGCCAAATACTGGAAATAATTAGAATATTCCATATTTTCCTAAATTTGTGCAGCTCCATCCAGCATTTAACAATTTTCTCCAGCCTATGGCTTTTATCGCTTGCTACATCTCCAAGGAGAAAAAAAGGTGGAAATCTGGGGAAAAGGAGCATATAATACTGAAAAGGATTTGGTGGTAATGCAAATTCTTTCTGTAGAGAAAGAAGCAGTTAATGATTCAGAAGTGATGTGATTCTTAATCATCAGTTCTAACGAAGAGCCATTAACCTGACACATTTGCTCTGTTTTTCTGCAGAATGCTGACTGAAGTGCCAAGTATTCCCAGCAATTATTTTAATTGAAAAGATATTGCCACTCCATCATTGTGGTGGCTTGGTCTAAATCCTGGAACGCCATCTCCATCAGGAGTGCAGAGATCCTTAACCAGAAGTGCAGTTGTTCAGGATGTATTCACTGTCACTTTCCTTGGGGCAATAATGGATGTGCAGTGAAATCTGGCATTGGTAATGAAGTGTGGATTCTGAAAAGTCAATAACTGAAAACAGCCTTATAGAACACTACAGCACAGCACAGGTCCTTCAGCTCACAATGTTGGGCCTAACCACTCCCTCCTAGATCACCCTCTACTTTTCTAAAATCCATGTGCCTATCTAAAAAAATCCTTTAATGTCTCCAATGTATCCGTCTCTACCACCACCCTGGCAGTGTGTTCCAGGCACCAGTCTCTGTGCTTAAAGAAAATTCTTGCACCTGATGTCCCCTGTACTTTTCTCCAGTCACCTTAAAATTATGCCCTCTCATATTAGCCATTTCTGCACTGGGAGAAAAGGTCTCTGGCTGTCCTTCTTGCTAGTCTTCAAGTGTATCTGAAGATGACTTCAGCTTGTGATGATGTGTTTCCTTTTTCAGCATCCTGATTGTGCAAGGTGATGGCAGTTCCATTTGTGGAAGATTGGGATCTGGTGCAGACTTTGGGTGAAGGAGCATATGGCAAGTGAGTCATGCACTTAGCTGAAGTGAATTAAAAAATAATTCTTAAAAACTAATTTGGTAGATCAGCAATAGCACTCATTTAAGGAGGTATTTCTTTTCTTTTTACAGTATTTTTATTTAGAAGAAAAAACAAGATTTACAGAGTGCAACACATAGATACATCGCAACATAAATTATGTACATTCATATATTGTAATAAAATTGATCAAAATGTTATAGCATATCACATAAAGGTATACCACTCTGTAATCAAAAATTTAAAGATAGGTCATACATCATAAAAGAAATTTTTTATATAAACAAAGTCAACCCCCTACCAACTACCAAAGAAAAAAGCTGATGGATGATAATGGATAATTAGAAAAAAAACATTTGCTTAAGAAGAGAAGATAAAAGTATACATATAAGTCTGTGCACTGTTAAACTTTATAAATTGGAAAAGAAATTTAGGAAAGGTCCCCAGATATTATAAAAAGATTGTTTCAAATTTAAGACTGAGCAGCGGATCTTCTCTAAA
Organism: Hemitrygon akajei; assembly: GCF_048418815.1. NCBI lineage: Eukaryota > Metazoa > Chordata > Chondrichthyes > Myliobatiformes > Dasyatidae > Hemitrygon > Hemitrygon akajei. Next base: position 105,594,614 of record NC_133127.1, read on the forward strand.
TTTAAATAAGACATAATATCACGTAGCCATTGAAGATGTTTAGGAGGGGTAGACTCCTTCCATTTAAGCAAGATTGCTCTCCTTGCTAAGAGAGGTAAAAACTAAAACCTGTAGGTTAGGAGTATTTAAAGTTGTATCTTCATTTGTAATAATACCAAACAAGGCAGTAAGGGGATTTGGGTCAAATTGAACCCTAAAAAGTTGTGAGAAGGTATGGAATACTTCCCGCCAAAACTTTTCAATTTTAGGGCAAAACCAAAACATATGAATTAAAGAGGCATCAGCAGAGTTGCATTTATTACAAAGTGGAGAAACATTCGGATAAAAACTGGACAGCTTCTGTTTAGAAATGTAAGCTCTATGTGGTATTTCTTAACTTGCAGCAAAAGTCTAGAGAAAGAAACATTCCACGAGAAGGGTGCACCATCTGTGGAGAGTTCCCAAGGAAGTTAGGATGATATAACTTTGAAATAACAAGCATTATAATCAGGATTAATCAACTGATGGTAGGCAAGAAGGCTGGGAAAGTTTAAAACTACAAGGTATGCCTCAAGAATTGTAAAGAATGTGGGACATATGAGAAAATTATTAAAAATAATGATGGGGTTTTTACAGAAATACAAGCAAAAAACCAAAAGTAATTTTGGTTTCTGAGGCTCGATGTAAAATTGGTAATGAGAAGATACAGATACTAAATAATGAAAATAATAACAGATAGCAAAGTTCTGTAGGGAGAGGGAAACTTTTATATTTATCAGTGAAAAAGTATAGGATAAATTTGTTGTACCTTTACAAATAAGTGGCATCGGAGATAGTGGATGCATTGGTTGTAATCTGAGGAGACCGGATGTATGTTCTCAAGTTTGTTGAAAGTATAAAGATAATTCTGGTGATGCAGAGTACACAAGAGCCTGCAAAGTGGTGAGCACAGGTTAAGTGAATGAGCAGGAAGGTGGCCTTTGAAATATAATGTAGAACAAAGAATGAAGTTGCCTGCCTGCTCTGGAAGGAGGAATGAAAAACTTGATTGTTAAATAGACAGGTGATTATAGAATGTTGCAGTGCAAACTAAATCTCTCCAGCACACAAGACTGGTATGTAGGTTAAACAAACAAGTAGAAAGGCTAATGGAATGTTGGCCTTTATCGTAAGGGTTATGCAGTACAAAGGTAAGCATGTTTTGTAGCAACTTTATTGGGAGCTCGTAAGACAACACTTGGTGTTCTATGTACAGTTTAGATCTCTTCTTTAAGGAAGGACATACTTGGATCAAGGGATTCACATATTGGGACGAGGGGTGAGCAAGTAGGGAAGAATGAGAGGTGATCTTACTGAAGCAAGATTCTGAGGACGTTGTGAGACAAGATGCTGAGAGGATGTTTCTCCAAGTGAGGATATCGAGAAAATGGGATATAGTTTGAGTAATTGGTTTCCCATTGATCAGGAGATGAAGAGGAATTTCTTCTGCAAGTTGTGATCGTTTGGAATTCTCCACTTAAGAGTTGTGGTAGAACCATAGAATATACAATATATTGCAGGCATATGAACTACATGGAAATCTACAGGTGCTGAGAGAGAGTTGGAAAGTGGTGTAGAGGCCAAAACCAGATCAGTAATGATCTTATTGCATGGGAAAGCAGGGATGAAGAGCCAATTGGCTCATGCTCTGTTTCTGATGCATTTAACTCAATGGAGCATTCAGAAGTTTTACAATGTATGTAACTGTTTTGCATTTGATCATAGGGTATCATAGGGTAATCATAGCAATTAATCAACGAACAAAGGAAGCAGTGGCAGTGAAGAAAGTGGACACCACACAAGCTCATGACTGCCTTGATAACATCCAAAAAGAATTCTGCATCAATAAGATGTTGAACTATGAAGACATTGTCCGCTTTTATGGGCATCGTTGAGAGGCCCATATCCAATACTTGTTTTTGGAGTATTGCGGTGGAGGAGAGCTCTATAGGTGGGATCTGTGCTTAAAGTTAGGGTTTAAAATGGAGAAGTTTGGGGTGAGGGGGGAAAGGGTTAAAGATATTTTGTATATGGATTGGCTAATTTTAATAATTTTGGTTATACTGTTGCTTTTACAGATATACTTGTGTGGGTTCTTTGGTAATTGCACCATTGTGTCCTGAGCTAGAAAAAGCTGGCATCCACTCCCGGATATTCTCCCTATAGAGCACCCAAAAGTCTAAATTATGGGAGAAATGGAAAATCTGAAGTTGTACATAATACATTTCCAGATGTTATGGGAACAAATTAGGACAGGCTTTAAAGTTCACTATGTAAGCTGTTTCAGTTGTCCTATGTTTTTTGGTCTATGGTCTAAATAGGGCATGTTGGAGAATCCATTAACTTCAGCATCTGATTGAAATGAGGCCTGGCAATTGGGATTAAATTTAAGAGTGATGTAATGTGAAATAATTTCAGACATTATTAATGATTTGCGAACTGGTACCAAGTTAAGCCTTTGATTAATTTGATCTGTCTTCCCACAGAGCCTGATGTGGGCATGCCTGAAGCAAATGCTCAGGTTTTTCCAGCAGCTGATAGCAGGAGTGGAAAGTGCCCCTGATCATTTATTCTTTTGTTTTAAGTGAGTGTTTATGATGTGCAGCAGCAGTTTTCCCTATTTCGTTGTGCATTACGGAGCATGATCATAGATGAATTGTGGTATTTACCTGCTCATGTTTGCTCTCGAAGAGCTTTGTCTGACAGAATTGAATTAGCACTATAACCAGCAGTAAGGAAATTAACAGTGCTTTGTCCCAGTTTTCAAATGAGATCAATTTTGGAGCTCACCATAATTCCCTTTTACAGGAAAATGCTGTTCATGGATGGGTGACCTCCCAAAGTACATCACACCCTCTGAACATCTTTAGAAGTTTCATCATTCTTCTAGGCAAGCCTTAATACTCAACTTTCATATAGGCATTGGAAGTCCAGTGTGCACTCAGATTATGTCACAACATATTTTCTGAACCAATTGTCCAGCAATTGTGTCTAACTTATTAGTGTTAATAATTCTGCCACAAATCTCTTCCATTTGTATAATTGATATTTTGTGGGCTTGGAGATTTTGAAAAAGATGTAAATTCAAAATACTTAATTTATATTTGTCTTTGCCTACTTCCAGGAATATCTTCATAGCATTGGAATTACTCACAGGGACATCAAGCCAGAGAATCTGTTACTTGATGACTGAGGTATAAGAATGTAAATCCTTTCACTTTTATTGTGCAATAAAACAAAAATTGGCTATTGTTATGCCTTATTCACAGCATTTCAGACATTTAGAACTATACTCAAGCCCAAGGCAACAATATTCATACCAGCTGGCAATAATGAAAAGCTGAATGGGTCTTGAGTCAGTGGTCCTTTTTGTATCTTTGTTCTCTTTGCTCAGTGTGCAAAGGATTTCTAGCAATATAACAGGCTGAGATATAAACATTCTTCAATAACTGCAGCCATCTACATGCTAGCTGATGGTGAGCATTTGTTCTATATGGTTTAACAGTTTTAAGATCCATTAGCCCATAGGATGTGGGCGGAGGCTACCCATTAAGCTTGAACATTTCCCCGCATGTCACCTAAACTTTGGATCTAGAGCTTGGGTCTTCATAGGAACATCTGAATCAATGGGAGTATTGCAAACCACTAAGAAGAATAGACTGGTAATGCCCAATTTGATCCAGACACAACAGTCACTCTAACCCCCTAGCTTCCCCCCAATGGGGAAGAATGTGTCCCCATCACATGGCCCTGCCTTCAAACCTAACCTCTTCACACTCCCATAAACACAAGTCCTCTTCTCGCCAGGGTGCCAAGCTCACCCCACACCACCAGTTCTACCTCCCACCACCCAGCAGACCTCCCTTGACCCTACCCCCCCCAACTTATGCTAACATCCAAAGGACCACACACCCCAACTAAACTGTCCGTTGGCCACAACCCCACAAAGGGCCCGACTTAATGCTGGGCCCCTTCCTCCTTTTCTTCCCAGCCCCCCCATGAGGAGGCCTGCATCCACATTCCTCATCCACATCCCTAAACATAACAACTTCACTCATCCAACACACCCCCATAAACCTTAGCCCTCTCTCCACCAGGGGGCCAAGTTCACTCTACCCCACCATCAGCTCGGGTGCTCTTTCAACCCCTCCCACCACTGCAAGTTCCCATGGCCCCACCACCCAGCCATACACCTAAACCTAACACCGGCAACCCCCCTGCACACCCCCATAAACCCGGGCCCTCTCCCCACCAGGGAAGCCAGGTTCACCCCACATCACCAGTACCATGCCAGCCCATAAACATCTGCAACCCTACCCTTCACCCTAATCCTAACTTCCAATGGACCATGCACCCTAACTATACCGGACAGCACCCCAAATAACCCAAGCCACACCCACAAAAGGGCTTACATGACAAGTCCTTGCCCTACCTCTAATCCTAACATCTCCAACCCTCCTACACACCCCCATAAACTCAACCCCTTACTCCACCAAGGGGCCAAATTCACCCAATATCGCCAACAGTTTGGTTCCTGTTTCAGCCCTCCCCCCCATGGCAAGATCACACAGAAAACCCACCCCACCCCACCTCCCTTTGCCGCGAATCCTCCAACCCCATTACCTAACTCTATCCCTGGGCCTGTCCCTCCGCACAATACCCCTCAATTAGCCACTGCACAACCCCCAGAAAACAGCACCTAGTCCCTATAAAGCCCCCCACCCCCAAAGTACTAGCCATAAGCAATAACTCCACCACTTTAACTTAAACTCCAGAACTGAGGTTAACAAGGAGGGATCTCCCAATAAAGGCAAGTCGGGGACCAAGATGATGACAACGTGGGCCAAAAACGAAGTGGCAGGGTGAAGTGATACTGCATCTCCAGTACGAGATCCACAAACACTAGAGAGATATTTTGCCCACTGCCCGCATACATGCATCCTAACTCTGTGGACAGTGTTTGATGGTTGTAATGGTTATAAATGCTTATATAATAAACCCCACAGTTCCAGAATGTTCTTGCCATTTTCAGTTTCAATAAAATATATTTAGATTATTATGACTGTTATGTTTGCATGTCTTAGGTAAAATAGGACATGATATTGTAAGATAGTAGTTGTTTTTTTTCTCCATAAACGAGTGGTGTAAAACCTAAAAAATACACTCTGAATGCTCTCTGAAACATTAATTAAGGATTAATCGCCCATTTATTAATGTCAGATAGGCTATTTATACATTCTAAATAAATCTGTGGTTCAAAATTTGGTATAGTCACTTGTTATGAGGGGATTCTTGGGCCGGGTCAAAATTGACCCGGACCATATTGTGAAGGTATAGAATATGAACAGTATGTAAGGGTTAAAGATAACGATGTTCACGCCATCAGGTTGTAAGCTACCCGGATGTAATATGAGGTGTTGCTCCTCCAACCTGAGAGTCCACTCATTGTGTTAGTTAAACAATGAACTAGAAGAGAGAGTGGATTAATAATTTTCCCCTGGGATCCCTATCCAATCAATCCTTTCTCACCTTTAACTGGTGCCCTCGGTTGTTGATTCCACAAAAGTAGGAAAAGGACTGCGCACATTCCTGATTTCTGTACATTCATGGTTTAAAACTCCTGCATAATGTCAGCCTCAATCTCCTGCACTTCAAGGTGTGAAGTGGAGTCAGCGGGAGACGCTCATGGAGTGAGTACTGTTTCAGATCCGCTCCATAATCTTTACTTATTGTAACCTTTGATCACCCTTATTCAACTTATTGTTACCTACACCAAAAGACTTTTGCTACTTTCTCGGGCTTATTGTTAAGATTTTATCGTGAATTTTGGAAGATATGCAAACAGAAATGGCTCTTAGATCCAAAGGACGAGAACCGGGGCGAAACCCGAACGGTAATGGAAAGAAGTCAGCTCAACCTCAACGCACTGAGTTAACTTATGAACTGCTTATGGAGCTTTTGGATAAAAAATTTGAGGAACAACGTCAGGCTCTTCATCGAGACATAAAGGTTTTTCAAGATTATATGGTTAAGACGGATTCAGTAATTAACCAGCAGCAAGCGCTTATCTCATTGCTGCAAGAGGAAGCGCGGAAACGAGATTCGACAATTGAAAAATTGCAACAGGATTTAATTTCGACTATTAAATTGGTGGAGACACTTAAAGCCAAGAGTGTCGATTTGGAGAATCGGTCCAGAAGACAGAACCTACGCATACTTGGTCTCCCAGACGGCATAGAACAAGGCGATCCTTCGAAATACTTTGCTCAATTTTTAAAAGATGCGTTTCCGTCGGTTTTTCCAGTAAACCCTCCGCTACTTGACCGAGCACATAGAATTTGGAGTCGATCACCGACGGTTTCAGATAAGCCCCCGGTGGTAATCGTCCGATTTCATTACGTACACGATAAAGAACAACTCATTCGTGAAGCTCGAAGGGCTGGGATGATTAAATTTCGTGATTATTGTTTTCGCTTGGTCCAGGATTTTAGCCCAGAAATCATGAGAAAAAGGCTGCTTTTTAAACCTCTGATGTCTGAATGTTATGAGAAAAATCTAAAACCTGCGCTCTTATACCCGGCGAAGCTCAGGATCTCCCCCCCGAATGCTCCGCGTAAAGTATTTTTGTCTACCTTTGAAGCGAAAAAGTATTTGGAAGAGAACTTCCCTACTGATACAGTTACTACTCTCCAGTAAATGAGTGATTCTGATCGTGAAAGATGGTTTTTGATTTTTTAAATCAGGGTTAGTCTCTGGTTATTGGTGTAGGTTTATCCTATACTTCATATTTAAGTTAAAGTGTGTTTTCGTTATATTAATCGCTCTGTCTTATACACTTTAACTACTATACTATATTTTTGTCTACTATTTTTGTTCCCTTGAAGGTATATTTTTAACCTTTCGAAGTGAATTTTTTGTTTAATATCAAGATAATGGTTTTTTGTAAAGTATTGGTTTAGTTTAAGATGGCGTTATTGCTTCTTTTTTCGTCTTCTTCCTATAATGCATCGCTTATCATTGTTTAAATACTTCTTGATTTGTTTGGGTTATAACCCGATTTATAAACTTTTAATGATTTTATTCCCTTTTTTTTTACAACTCAGCATATTAAGAAGCGTAGTTTTTAGTACTGTGATCATAATTCTTAAAGTTCGGGTGGTTTTTTATATATACCCGTTAATCACGGAGTGATCTGCCGCTGATATGGGGTTAGAGTTAGTTTCATTTTTTCTTTTTTCTAGCCATATTTTGGCTTTTTTTACTTTTCATATGGGGGTGGGGGTTGGTCTGTTCTCTTTATTAATTTCTTTCTTATCAATTTGTTTTAGTTTTTTTACTTGGGCTGTTCATGAACTACAAATATGTCTACGATGTCGTCACTTCCGGGTCCGCTCTTTATTTTTGTCCCTCTTCCGGATGCATGAGTTTATAACATGGTTAACCCTTTATATACCAAAGGGATGACTTTGGAAACATGGTTCAAACCATTAACTTTGTGTCTTGGAATACTAATGGATTAAACCATCCGATTAAACGAAAGAAGATTTTCAAAGTATTCCAAAGACTTAATGCTCATATTATTTTTGTACAAGAAACTCATGTGAGGAAGGAGGACAAATATCGCTTTTTTAGGTCTTGGCGGGGTCAACAATATCATTCGAATTCGAATGCCAAAGTTAAGGGAGTTTCAATTTTTATTGACTCTTCTATTACATTTGTTCAACACGATATTCTTTCGGATCCGAATGGTAGATTTTTGTTAATTACGGGTTTACTCGGTAATAAAAAGGTTGCTATGGTTAATGTTTATGCCCCAAATGCGGATTGTCCTGACTTTTTTAAGTCCTTATTTACTTCTTTACCTAATTTAAATGAATATAAATTAATAATGGGTGGTGACTTTAATTGTTGTTTAATTCCTTTGATGGACAAATCTACAACTATTCAGACTTTACCCAATAAGTCGGCCACTTGTATTAACTCCTTTTTGACTGATAATGGAGTTTTTGATATTTGGAGATTTCGTCATCCTAATGACAAAGAGTTTTCTTTTTTCTCACATGTTTATCACTCCTATTCGAGAATTGATTATTTTTTTATTGACTCTTGTTTTATTCCATCGGTAATTGGTTGTAATTATGATATTATAGCTATTTCTGACCATGCTCCTTTAAAACTTTCTATTAATTTTACGGATACAGCTTTAAATGCTAGACAATGGCGATTTGACTCTACCTTATTGCAAGAACCGGACTTTATTAAATTTATGAAGGAACAGATTGATTTCTTCTTTTCAACTAATTCCACGGAGGATATCACATGCGGAACACTTTGGGACACTTTAAAAGCGTATATACGTGGACAGATTATCTCGTATTCTGCTGGTCTGAGAAAACGTATTAAGAAGGAAACTCTTTTACTGGTTGATAAAATTAAAGAGATTGACAAGAAATATTCGACTACTCCTAGCATGGAACTTTATAAACAAAGGGTTGAACTTCAAATGGAACATAGTTTATTACTTACATCTCCGATAGAAAATCAATTAATGAAAACCAAATCTGATTTCTATATACATAGTGATAAATCAGGAAAACTGTTAGCTAGTCAGCTGAAGAATGTTTCAGTTAAACGCCAGATTACTAAGGTTCGACAGCAGAATGGGGATTTGACAGTTAACCATGATGACATAAATAAGTCTTTTCAAGACTTTTATACCTCCCTGTATAAATCTGAATTCCCTCAGGATCATAATACCATGTGTGATTTTCTCGGGAAATTGAATTTTCCAAAACTATCATCTGATGATATTTCAGTAATAGATACTCCGTTTACAGATGCGGAAATTAAAGGGGTTATTTCCTCAATGAACTCTGGGAAAGCACCAGGTCCAGATGGGTTTACAGTAGAATTTTTTAAATGTTTTTCTGATACTCTATCTCCTTGGATATGCAAGGTGTTTGAAGAAGCAATTAGATTGGGGAAGTTGCCACAATCTTTTTATAGAGCTTCCATTTCTTTAATACTGAAGAAAGATAAAGACCCTACTGATTGTGCATCCTACAGACCAATATCTTTATTGAATGTGGATTCTAAGATTTTTTCCAAGTTGCTGGCTTCGAGGTTGGAGAAGGTATTACCCCAAATTATTTCGGAAGATCAAACCGGTTTTATTAAAAATCGCTATTCTTTTTTCAATGTTAGGAGATTATTGAATATTGTTTATACTCCTTCACATAATACTTCAGAATGTGTTATATCATTAGATGCGGAAAAAGCATTTGATAGAGTTGAATGGCCCTACTTATTTTATGTGTTGGAGAAGTTTAATTTTAGTCCGACCTTCATTTCTTGGATTAAACTGATATATCAAACTCCAGTAGCCTCGGTGTTTACTAATAATCAAAGATCTCCATTTTTTCGTTTATTTCGGGGCACTAGACAAGGTTGTCCTCTTAGTCCATTACTATTTAACATCGCCTTAGAACCTTTGGCAATTGCCATCAGAGAATCACATGATATTTTGGGTATTAATCGTGGAACAGATATTCATAAGGTATCTCTATATGCAGACGATTTATTATTATTCATCTCTAATCCTGAAAAATCTATTCCAGCAGTCTTATCATTGTTGGCTCAATTTAGTGAGTTTTCTGGGTATAAGTTAAATCTTAATAAGAGTGAATTGTTTCCTTTGAATAAACAGGTCCCAAATTATGGTATTTTACCTTTTAAATTAGCTAACGATTCTTTTACTTATTTAGGGATTAAAATTACCAAAAACCATAAAGAATTATTTCGGTTTAATTTTTTACCCTTAATTGATCAGATTAAAGGTTTGTTTACTAAGTGGTCACCATTATCTTTATCTCTGATAGGTAGGATTAATGCTATTAAGATGGTTATTTTACCTAAATTTTTATATGTTTTTCAAGCGGTACCAATTTTTATTCCGAAATCCTTTTTTACTAATGTTGATTCAAAAATTTCTTCATATATATGGCAGAATAAAAATCCCAGGTTAGGTAAAATATACTTACAGAAGACAAAGAAGGATGGTGGGTTGGCATTACCCAATTTCAGATTTTATTATTGGGCAGTTAATATTAGATATTTGATATGTTGGTTGAAAGAATGGGATGGTCCTTTTGGCCCTCATTGGGTGAGTTTGGAAACCAAATCGGTTTCTGCTTATGCTTTGGGTTCTATCTTAGGGACATCTCTCCCTTTTGCTCTTTCTAAATTGCCGAAGCGAATTGACAACCCGATAGTTAAATATACCTTACGTATATGGTTTCAATTTCGGAAATTTTTCAGGTTGACTCAATTCATGTTAAATAGTCCTATTGTATCTAATTGTTTTTTCCATCCCTCAATTATAGATCATGCTTTTTTGGCTTGGAAAACTAAGGGATTATTAAGATTTTCCGACTTATTTTTGGACAACTGTTTTATGTCCTTTGAGCAACTAGCTAATAAATATAATTTGCCTAGATCTCATTTTTTTAGATACTTACAGGTTAGGCATTTTTTAAGTACGGTACTTCCTTCGTTCCCAAATTCTCTGTCTTCAGATACTTTGGAAAGTTTGTTTGAACTAAACCCTTTTCAAAAAGGGCTTATATCAAAACTTTATAATATAATTATGAAGATACGTTCAGTGCCCTTTGATAAGACCAAAAATGATTGGGAAAGAGAACTTAATCTTATTATTCCTATTGAGAATTGGGATAGAATTCTTAAATTAGTTAATACATCATCTATATGTGCCAAACATTCATTATTACAATTTAAGGTTGTACATAGGGCCCATATGTCCAAGGATAAATTAGCTCATTTTTATTCTCATATAAACCCTATTTGTGACAGATGTCATTTAGAAATCGCTTCTTTAACTCATATGTTTTGGTCATGTCCACTTTTGAGAAAATATTGGAAAGATATTTTTGATATTATTTCGGCGGTATTGAACATTGATTTACAACCCCATCCTATTACCGCAATTTTTGGTTTACCGATGATGGACTTACTTCACTTATCTCCGTCCGCCTGTCGAATGATTGCTTTTCTCACTTTGATGGCTAGAAGATCTATTCTGTTGAATTGGAAGGAAATTAATCCTCCCACGGTATTTCATTGGCTTTCTCAAACTATGTTATGTTTAAATTTAGAAAAAATTAGAAGTGCTGTATTTGATACTTCTATTAAATTTGAAAAGATATGGAGACCATTTATTCAATATTTTCATATGATGTAATGGCCCTGTGCTGGGCTTATTGGTTTTTTTTCAGCCTTAATCGTATGTATGTTGAGAGGATCGGAGTTGACGTCATTGATGTTTATGTATACTCGTGAGATACTATGAACAGCCCTTTTTTTTTCTCTTTTTAAAAGTTTTTTTTTATTTTTTTTTCTTTTTGGTTTTTTTTTTTTCTTTTTCTTGCTACTAGATTAGTAGATTAGCTAACTTCCTTAGATAGATTTTTTTTTTCTCTTTTTTTACATTATATATTATGAAATATTTAAACTTACCTTGTTCATATATATACTATACGGTTTATGTTTTGGGAAACTTACTTATGCTCTATTCATTGTTTATGTAATACTTTATGTATAATGGGAGTCTATATATTTGTAATCCCTTACCATTATTTGAATTGTATCTCATTCATAATATTTTAAATATTAATAAAAAGATTGAAAGAGAGAGAGAAGGTGTGAAGTCCCAACCTGCCTGACATCTCTCCAGAACTGAGTCCTTCAATCACTGGCACCATTCTCGTAAATCTCCTCTGCATTCATTCCAGCTTGAGGTCCTCTCTCCTATAGCAGAACGACCAAAACTGAATACAATAATCCAGGCACAGATACACTAACAATACCCTAACTCTAATGCAACCTCACCTGCCTCTTCTTCAGACCATGACCCATGAGATATGAGACAGAGGCTGCTCAGCCAATTGAGTCTGCTCCACTATTCCTTCATATCCAATTGATAATCTCTCTCAACCCAATTCTCCTGCCTTCTACCCATAATCTTTGAACATCCATTTAAAATACACTCAATGACTTGTCCTCTACTCTGTCTGTGGCAATGAATTCCAAAGATTTACCACTCCCTGAGTACAGAAATTCCTCCTCATCTCTGTTGTCAGCAGATGCCCTATGCATTGAGGCCATGGCCTCTGGTCCCAGACTCACACAGTACAGGGTGCATATTCTTCATAGCCACTCTGTTGAGGCCTTTCAGTATTTCAATGAGATCCCTTCTCTTTCTTCTGGAACAGCAAGTACAGGGTCAAAGCCATCTAGTGCTCCTCATATATTAACCCTTTCATTCCTGGAATCATTCTCATGAACTTTCTCCGGACCCGCTCCAAGACGAGCACATCTTTTCTCAGATAGGAGGTTGGAAACTGCTCACAACGCACCAACAGCGATCTGACCAACGTGTTATAAAACTACAATATCACATCCTGCTCTTATATGCTAACATTACAGTTGTCATCCTTAATCAATTCAATCTGCAAGCAAACCTTTAGGGACCCCTGCTCAAGGACTCCCAAGTACCTATGCACCTCTGATTTTTGAATTTTCTCCCTTTTTTTTCTGCACCCTTACTGAACATGACCGGACACTTGCATACACTGTATTTCATCTGCTACTTTGTTGTCTGTTCTCCAAACCTATTGAAGTCCTTCTGCAGACTCCCACTTTGCTCTAAACTACCTGTCCCTTACCTATCTTTGTATCAACTGCAAAGTTCATCACCAAGGTATCAATTCTGTCATCCATATCATTCAGATTTTATATGAAAAGATGCAGTCTCAATACTGACCCCTACAGAACACAGTTACTGACAACAAAACAGAATTGCCCACATTACTCTGACTCTTTCTCCCTTGTCAGCTAGTCTTCGATCCAAACAAGTATCTTTCCTGTAATTCCATGAGCTGTGATCTTGTTAAGCAGCCTCACATGCAGCACCTCAGAAACATAGAAAACCTGCAACACAATACAGGCCCTTCGGCCCACAAAGCTGTGTCGAACATGTACTTACCATACAACTACCTCGACTTACCCATAGCCCTCTATTTTTCTAAGCTCCATGTACCTATCCAGGAGACTCTTAAAAGACCCTATCATATCTGCCTCCACCACCACCGCTGACAGCCCATTCCATGCACTCTCTACTCTTTATGTAAAACACTTACCTATGATATCTCCTCTGTACCTATTTCCAAGCGCCTTAAAACTGTGCCCTCTCGTGTTAGCCATTTCAACCCTGGGAAAAAGCCTCTGACTATCCACATGATCAATGCCTTTCATCATCTTATACACCTCTACCAGGTCACCTCTCATCTTCCTTCACTCCAAGGAGTAAAGGTCAAGTTCACTCAACCTATTCTCATAAAGCATGCTCCCCAGTCCTGGCAACATCTTTGTAAATCTCCTCTGCACCCTTTCTATAGTTTCCACATCTTTCCTGTAGTGAGGTGACTAGAACTGAGCACAATACTCCAAGTGGGGTCTGATCAGGGTCCTATATAGCTGCAACATTACCTCTCAGCTCTTAAACTCAATCCCACGGAAGGCCAAAGCACATACGCCTTCATAACCATAGAGTCAACATGTGTAGCAGCTTTGAGTGTGCTATCAGAGGGAACCCAAGAACCCTCTGATTCTTCACACTGCTAAGAGTCTTACCATTAATGCTATATTCTGCCATCATACTTGACCTAACAAAATGAACCACCTCACACTTATCTGGGTTGAACTCCGTTTGCCACTTCTCAGCTCAGTTTTGCATCCTATCAGTATCCCGCTGTAACCTCTGACAGCCCTCCACATGATCCACAACACCTCCAACCTTTGTGTCATCAGCAAACTTACTAACACATCCTTCCACTTCCTCTTCCAGGAGATTTATAAAAATCACGAAGAGTCGGGGTCCCAGAACAGATCCCTGAGGCACACCACCGGTCACCGACCTCCATGCAGAATATAACCCATCTACAACCACTCTTTGCCTTCCGTGGGCAAGTCTGTTCTGAATCCACAAAGCAATATCCCCTTGGATCCTTTCTTCCTTAATGGTACCCCATGCGTCCTAACTTTCTCAATAAGCCTTGCATGGGGTACCTTGTTAAAGATCATCTGAAAATCCAAGTAAACAACATCCACTGCCTCTGCTTGTTATCTATCCTGCCTGTTATTTCCTCAGCATATTCCAAGAGATTTGTCAGACACAATTTCCTCTAAAGGAATCTTGCTAACTTTGGCCTACTTCATCATGCATCGCCAATTACAGTTCCCAAAAAAATCACCCTTCATACACTTTAACATCTTCATGACCACTGAGGTCAGACTAACTGTCCAATAATTTCCTTTCTTCTGCCTCCTTCTCTTCTTAAAGAGTGGAGTGACATTTGCAACTTTCTAGTCTGCCAGAACCGTCCCAAAATCTAGTGATTCGTGATAGATCATTACTCATAGTTTAAGAGAAAAGTCAGGGGGAACTTCTTCATTCAGAGGCAGTGAGAGTGTGCAACCAGCTGCCAGAGCAAATACCAGGGATGATATCAATCTTTAAGAGAAGTTTGCTTGGGTCCAAGGATGAGAAAGTTATGGAGGGCTGTGGTCCAGGTGGAACTGAGCAGATTAATGCTTTGGCATGCACTAGATTGGTCAAATGGCATTTTCCTGACTCTAATTCCTTCACAATCTCTTCAGCTACCGCTTTCTGAACCTTCTGGTCCAGGAGTCTTATCTACCTTCAGGCCTTTCAGCTTCCAAAACACCTTCTCTCCTTGGTAAGAACATGTATCCTCACTTCTGCCCCTGAATGTTTGGCATTTATTTAATAAATTTAATGACACAATTGTAGTGGGTGACTTCAATCTGCAGGAGAATTGGGAAAGTCAGATTTGTGTCAGATTGCAAGAGAGGGAATGTATTGAATGCTTACGGAATGGCTTTTTAGAGCAGCTGATGGTTGAGCCTACTCGGAACTGCTGTCTTGGATTGGGTGTCGTGTAATAATGCAGGTCTTATTAGGGAGGTTAATGTAAAGGAACCATTAGAAGGCAGTGATCATAATATGACTGAATTCCTACTGCAATTTGTGAGGGAGGAGCGTAGGTCACATGCGTCATATCACGATGTAATAAAGGGAATTACAGAAGCATGAAAGAGGTGATTCCCCAGGTCAGAGCAGAAATGCCTGATGTTTCTGAGAATAGTTCATAATGTATAGGTAGATATGTCCTGAATAAGTACTTCTCAAATGGCGGGGCTAGGCTACCGTGGCTGACAAAGGAAGTTACGGACTGTGTGAAAGCCAAGTAAAGTGCATATAAGGTAACAAAAGTGAGGAGGAAGTTAGATAATTGGGTAACTTTTAAAATCCAACACCAGGCAAGTAAAAAGAAGCTATAAGAAGGGGAAAGGTGAAATATGAGGGCAAATTAGATAATAATATATACTAGTTATAAAAAATGCGAAAGGGAGGCGGGATTTTAAACTGGACCACTGGAAAATGATGCTCATGGGGTAGAAATGGGGAAGAGATGGTAGATGAACTTGATAGGTACTTTGCATCCATCTTCTCTGTGGAAGACACCAGCAGTGTGCCAGAGATCTGTGAGTGTCAGGGAGCAGGAGTGAGTGCCATTGCTATTACAAAGGAAAATGTGCGAAGCAAACTCAGGTTCTTAAAGTGGATAAATCACCTGGACCAGATGGACTACATCCCAGAGTCCTGAGAGAGTTTGCTGACCTGTCAAGAATCACTTGATTCTGGCATGGTCCCTGAGAACAGGAAAATTGCAAATGTCACTTCACACTTTGAGAAGAGAGGAAGGCAAAAGAAAGCAAATTATAGTCCAGTTAGCCTAACTTCAGTGGCTCGGAAAGCATTTGAGTCTATTATAACAGATGAGGTTTTGGGATACTAGGAGACTAATGATAAAGTAAGTCAAAGCCAGCATAGCTTCTGTACAGGGAAATCTTGGTTGACAAATCTGTTAAGAGTTCTTCGAGGAAGTCATAAGCAGGATGGACAAATGAGAGGCAGTCGAAATCACTTATTTGGATTATCAGAAGGCATCTGATAAGGTGCCACACATGAGACTGCTTAACAGCATAAAAATTAGAAGAAATACTGGCATTGATAGAGGAATGACTGACAGCCAAGAGGCAGCAAGTGGCAATAAGAGGGACCTTTTCTGGTTGGCTAGCAGTGACTAGTGGTCTTCAGGGGTCAGTATTTGGTCCGCTACTTTTCACATTATTTGTCAATGATTTGGATTATGAAATTAATGGCTTTGTGGCAAGGTTTGTGGATGATACAAAAATAGGTGGGGGCATTGGTAGTACTGAGGAAGCAAAATGATTGCAGCAGGACACAGACAAATTTGAAGAATGGGCAAAAAGGTGGTAGATGGAATACAATATTGGGAAATGTACGATAATGCATTTTGGCGAAAGGAACAATAGTGAACTATTATCTGATTGGGGAGAAGGTGCAAACAACAGAATTACAGAAGTATATATGAGTCCTCAGGCAAGACTCCCAGGAGGTTAATTTACAGGTTGAGTCTGTGGTAAAGAAGGCAAATGCAATGCTGGCATTAATTCAGAGTGAAGAGGAATATATAAGCAAGGAGATAATGCTGATACAGTACTTTATTAGACACTACTTAGGCCGCACTTTGATTATTTGGGACCCATATCTCAGAAAACGTGTTGTCATTGGAGAGAGTCCAGAGAATGTTCAAGGAGATGGAGATGATTCAGGGAATGAAGGGGTTAAGATATCAGGTGCGTTTTCCAGCCTTGGACCTGTACTCCTGCACTGAATTATGTTTAATAAATGCGGGTGGTGGGGAGGGGTAGCAAATCTCACTGAAACCCACCGAATGTGGAAAGGTCTGGATGGTGTGGATGAGAGGACTTTGCGTATGGTGGGGGAAGCCATAACAGAGGACGCAGCCTCAAAACTGAGGAGAAACCTTTTAGCATAGTTAAGGAGGATTTTATTTTGGCAGAGAGCAGTGAATCTGTGGAATTCTCTGACACAGACAGCGGTGGGGGCCAAGTCTGTGGGTACATTTAAGCTAGTAGTTGGCTGATCAATCAGGGCATTACAGGAGGCAGGTGCATGGGGTTCAGTGAGAACTGGGATCAGCCATGATAGAATGGCAGAGCAGACTTGATGGGGCTAAATGACCTAATTCTGCTCCTATGTCTTATGGTCTTATACTGCCAGTGTCTTACACAGAGAAGTGTTACGGATTCAAGCAACAATAAGTATATGAGTGAGGCAGGGGTTTTTATAACAAATAAAACATTTATTAAACACTGGAAAACAAACCCCCGAAAGTAAACAAATCACTAACGTAACCGGAAATCAGCTGCTGTGTGGCACTTTAAACAGTTCTTAAAGCAATGAAGCTTAAACAGTTCTTAAAGCGATGTTGCAAAAACAGTTCTTCAAAGTATTATTGCAAAAGTTCAAAATGCTTACAGTCCATTTAAGGGAGAGACTTTTTAAGATGATTTAAATTCTCTTTCACATCGTGTTGTTGCAGTTCCCAGTCGAACTACATTTCCCACGAAGAATTTTAGGAAGATGAAGAATGAAATGGCTTAAAGGCATTGACCTTTCCTTTACAAAACTGTTCCCAATCCTTTCTGCTATTCACAGGGATTAACACGGGGACAGTCAACGAATTCCTTCCGAATGAGGATCAAACAAGGTCGAACCTGTTTCACCGTCGAAATCGATTTTCCTCGATCTTTTAACTCCCGAACTCTGATCTTCACTCTCCATTGATTCTCAACTAGCAGTATTATAAAGAAACTGCTGGCAATGACCTTTTAAACTTTAGGCATTAGATAAAACTCCATCTTTCAACCACACTGCGTCATAATATTAAATCACACAGTGGCATGAAGTCAACATGGCAAATCCAGCCACGAACTGCCCCTCCTCACAGGGAGGGGTCCTCCTTTTATACCCTGTAAAAAAAACCTGTCACATGACCTCTACTGGCGGGAAAATGACGTCACTCCACCATCACAAGACCATTACCTCAAGTCCAGTATAGCTTCAACACCAGTCACGTGATAAGTACACCACTGTCACGTGTCACAGGTACATAACAGAAGATTAACACAAAATACTTGCTACATTCGGCCACTATTTCTTTGCTCTGTTACTAACTTGCCAGCATCATCTTCCAGCGGTACAATATCAATTCTTGCCTCTCTTTTACTCTTTATGTATCTGAAGAACTTTTGATACTTGATATTATTGGCTCACTTACCTTAATTTTTCATCTTGTCTCTCCTGTGTTTTTTCTTAGCTGTCTCCTGTTGGTTATGTAAAACCTTTCAAATCCTCTTACTTCCAACTATTTTCTTGCTTCTTGATATGACCCTGCTTTTGCTTTTATCAAAAACAGGAGAAAATGTGTGGATGCTGGAAATTCAAGCAACATACATAAAATGCTGGAGGAACTTAGGAGGCCAGGCAGCATATATGGGAAATAGTAAACAGTCGCCATTTTGGGCTGAGACCCTTCATCAGGACTGGGGAAAAAAGATTAGACATCAGAGGAAAAAGTGTGGGGGTGAAAGGGGTGGAAGAATTGGTAGATGATAGGTGAAACTGGGAGAGGGAGAGCAGTGAAGGAAAAAACTTCTTAGGATATAATTTCCTTAACAATTCTCAAAAGATCATTGCTAATGCCTCCACATCTCTTCAGCCACCTCTTTGAAATCTCTAGGGTGTACACCATCTGGTCCAGGTGACCTATTTACCGTCACTGTTTCTCTGTTTCCCAAGAACCTGCTTGTGAGTAACGTAACTTTACACATTCTGACCATTGACATCTGGGACGTCCATATTCCTGCCAGTGTCTTCGACAGATAAGAGTGATGTACAATACTTATTCAGTTCATCTGCCATCACCTTGCACCTCCACTCCATTACTACCTCTCCAGCATTAATTTTCAGTGGTCCGATATCCACTTCTGCCTCTCTTTTACACAATATGTACCAGAAGAAAAATTTGGTATCCTCTTTATTATCATTGGCTAGCTCACCTATGTATTCCATCTTTTCCTTCTTAATTATTTTAATTGCATTCTGTTGGTTTTTAAAAGCTTCCCAATCCTCTTACTTCCTGGTAATTTTTGCTATATGCCCTCTCTTTGGTTTTTATGTTGTCTTTGGTTTCTCTTATCAGCCATAGTTTTGTCACCTTACCTTTAGAATGCTACTTCCTCTTTGTGATGTATGTATATCCTTTGCCTTTCGAATTGCTTCCAAAAATTCCAGCTAGATCTGCTCTGTTTTCATCCCTGCCTGTGTTCTTTTCAAATCAATTTTGACCAATTTTTCTCTCATGCCTCTCTGATTCTCTTTATTGCACATCTGACTTTAGCTTCTCCTTCTCTAATATCAGGGTGAATCTGATCACATTAAGATCACTTGCCCCTCAGGGTTCTTTGAACTTAAGTGACCTAATTAATTCCAGTTTATTACAACACCCAATCCAGAATAGCTGATACCCAAGTGGGCTCAACCATGAGCTGCTCTAAAAAAGCATCTTGTAGGCATTCTAGGAATTCTTCCTCTTGAGACCAACACCATCATAATATTCCTAATCACCTACATGACAATCCCCCATGACTATTGTAACATTGCCCTTTTGGCATGCATTTTCTATCTCCCGTTGTAATTTGTGGACCACATACTTACTATGTTTGGAGATCTCTATACAATTCTCATCAGGGATTTTTTTGTTACATTTGCTGTTCCTTAATTCTACCAACAGATTCTACACCTTCCAACCCTATGCCACCTCTTTCTAATGATTCTATTTAGTATTTTACCAACAGAGCCACTCAACCACACCACTAGCTTGTTCTTTCAAGAAACATAAATATCTGGGAAACAAGAGGACCTGCAGATGCTAGAAATCTAGAGAATGACACACAAATGACAGCTTCTTCCACCAGGCCATCAGACTGATTAATTCATGCCAATAGTGGACTAGCTAGCCTTACCACTAGGACATTAGTCCACTTCTGGTTCTGTTCCCCTAACAAATGAATCACGTATCACCCCTTTGACTTTCCACTGTCAGGTAATACTGCCACCCCCAGTAGTGTCTACCTGTTGTTGTGGGGGATGGCCACAAGAGTACTCTGCAATGGCTATTTAACCTCATTCCCTTTCCTGACTCTCACCCAGTTTCCTGTGTCCTGAACCTTGGGTGTAACACACCTCTCTTCATGTCATATCTATTTCCCCCTTCCAAATCCTGGATGATCCGGAATTCAGCCATTTCCTGGTCCCTCAACACCAGCTCCATAGCAAAGAAAGCCCAGCAGTGTCTCTACTTTCTGCAAAGGCTGAGGAAAGTCCATCTCCCAGCCCCCCCCCCCCCCCCCATCCTCATCACATTCTACAGGGGTTGTATTGAGAGCATCCTGAGCAGCTGCATCACTGCCTGGTTCTGAAATTGCACCATCTCGGATCGCAAGACCCTGCAGGTCAACTGAGAAGATCATTGGGGTTTCTCTTCCCACCATCACGGACATTTACACTACACGCTGCATCCACAAAGGAAACAGCATTATGAAGGACCCCATGCACCCCTCATACAATCTCTTCTCCCTCCTGCCATCTGGGAAAAGGCTCCGAAGCATTCGGGCTCTCACGACCAGACTATGTAACAGTTTCTTCCTCCAAGCTATCAGACTCCTCAATACCCGAAGCCTGGACTGATGCCTTGCCCTGTTGTCCTGTTTATTATTTATTGTAATTCCTGCACTGTTTTTGTGCAGTTTATGCAGTCCTGGTAGGTCTGTAGTCTAGTGTAGCTTTCTCTGTGTTTTTTTTTACATAATTCAATCTAGTTTTTGTACTGTGTCATGTAACACAATGGTCCTGAAAAAGTCTCATTTTTACTATGTACTGTACCAGCAGTTATGGTCAAAATCTCAATAAAAGTGACTTGACTTGACTTGATTGAGTTCATCTGCACTCTCACGCAGCCTCTGTAGCAGGCTATGAAGGATTTTCTCGCCATAGCTTTTGCACACTGTCCTTATATGACTTACTTGCTAAATTACGCTTTAAAAAGTCAGATTTGCAAATATCTCTCCACTTCTTCCCACTTGCAAATTCGCCGGCAACTTTTGCATCGCCACAATACACACAGGTAACACCATTTTCTGTATTGGACATAAATAATACCCCTGAACCCTCCCCCAGATCACTGATGGTGGTGAACTCAGTGATGGCAATGCTAATGAACATGAAGGGAAGGGCAGTAGTCTGTCTCATTAGAGTATGGCACATTCGTGATGTGAAAGCTATTTGTTGCCCAGGACAAAGGTGTTTGATATCATTATGTGCCAGAGAAAATGGGTCAAAACATGTTCTCAAGGCTAGAAAGGTCCAGAACAAGAGGAGGTAGAACAAACAACACAGACAAAATGCTGAATGAAGTCACCAGGCCAGGCAGCATCTATGGAAAAGAGAACTAATGCTGAATTCCTCCAGCATTTTGTGTGTGTTGCTTGGATTTCCAGCATCTGCAGATTTTCTCTTGTTTGTGATTGGAAGTAGAACAAAGGTGATTTTCTCAACTGGTGATGTAAAAAATTTTGTTCCCTTTCTCCAAGTTCCTAATCCTTGCATTTAGATAGTGGAGCTCAGCTCTGTCTGAGAGATCCATCGGTTCCCATTCCCTCATCAGCTGGAAGCTCCCCTGGGCCCATGTATGGATTGTGGGGCTGAGAGAGAGGGAAGAGAATGGGACTACGGCCTACAATGTCCGGTGTTCACAGCAATTGTCCCTCAGTCGGTGTTGAAACCTTTTTGCCTGGAGAAATGCTCTTACCTGCTTCCATAACCTGAGGCCTTTTGTGTACTGCACACATGCGGGATATTCGTAGACGCCATCAATCCTGACGCCTGCACATTTGATCACAGCTTTTGCGACAGCGAAATTTTAATCACAGAGCCATTAACAATGTCTACAAGCATCGGTTCCATGTCCATAGCTCAGTTTTTTTGTGTGTATAGAAAATTCAGCAGCTGTTTTAATGCAGAAAGCGGCTCCCATAAACAATGTATTCAATATCAACCTGTATCTAATGCCAAAGTAAAATCCTCTTACAAATACAGATATGAGATTCTGAAGGAGATTCAAGAGATTCTGCAGTTGCTGGAAATACAGAGACACACACACACAAAATGCTGGAGGAACTCGGAGTTCAGGCAACAACTAAGCAGAGGAGTACAGTCTAGTCATGCTGAAGGGGCTCTGCCTAAACGTTGTCCATTTACTCCTCTCCACATTTGTGCCTGATCTGTTGGTTTCCACCAGTATTTTACAGAAATTAACCACCCTTTTTCAGTCAACCAGTTTCCAAATGTTTCTGATCTTTCTTTTGTAGCCATATCCTGCTGGTCTGATTCCTCCTCCTCCTCATAAACTCTATGCCCCATCTCTCTCCCTGAGTCCCAAAGCCCTTACTCAGTCTGGCAACTCTTTGGTGTCTGACTCTGCACCTTTTGAAGATTCACTTGCTGGTCTGCTGTCAGACTTTAGAGGTGAATTGTGTTATAAGACCGTCGGTTCGTTTACTGTGAGTGTCGCTTTAAGTGCCTGAGTGATGCGCTACTGTGACGTTAATCACAAGCTGCGGCAGCCTGCTTCAGAGTCTCAGAGAGAGTCTGAGAAAGAGAGAAGGGAAAAAAAGCTGTTGGAACTTCAGCTTGTCACTGCTATGGGTTTGAGCTCTTCAATGCCCAAAAGTTTGGGTTGATCATCGGCACGCAGTGCAGAACGGATGTGTGACCGTCACTTCGTATAATTCACATGTGCGGATTTGTTGCAGTATCCTGTGGTTTCACTTTTGTTGGCCTTTACCTGGAATCGGGGTGTTATATGGTAACCACTTGAAGACGATATTCCTGTCACTGTCACCTGGTGATATTTCTAAGTGGATTTCGGAACTAATCGACGGATAAGTTCTTCGGCGACTGTTATTCCGTTTACCCAGCGTGGAATGTGTGTGGAATTCTTCGTAATTGCCTTCTCTCTACATTTTCATGTGGATTTACTAATCTCTCCTCTCACTCACTTATTCTGTGGATTACTGAACTTTTCCACTTTACCATCTTAAGACTTCAAGCATTGTTTCCCAAGCTTGATAGTTTGGGAGCTATGTATACACATATATACGCATAACACTGTTAACTTCTGTTTATTTCATTTAGCCTTTTATATTTGGAGTAAATACTAATAAAGATAGTGGTTTTAACAGCGAAATGAGACTCCATTAGTGATCTATTGCAACAACCCACCTGTCTGAAGCAGAGTCCTTTAAAATTGGTGGAAATTACCCAAAACGTTGAAAAGAGCGGGGAAGAAGGAGTTTAACCAATTTCGTCCAGAGCCCTGAAGAACATCAAAACCACAGTGAGCTCATCGTCTTATTCATCCTGGAGAAAATCATGCAGGAAATTCATGCAAGTGTATAAGATGATGAGAGGCATTGGTCGTGTGGATAGCCAAAGAGTTTATCCCAGGGCTGAAACAGCTAACATGAGGGGACATAGGTTAAAGCTGCTTGGAAGAAGGTACAGGGGAGACGTCAGAGCCACGTTTTTTAAACAAAGAGTGGTGTGTGTGTGGAATGCACTTCCAGTGACGGTGGTAGAGGTGGATACAATAGGGTCTTTTACGAGACTCTTAGATAGGTACATGGAGCTTAGGAAAATAGGTGGCAATGCGGTAGGGTAATTCTAAGCAGTTTCTAAAGTAAGTTACATGAGACTTCCCAAATCATGGACAATACAAGTAACATAAACAAAGCAAACCTAGGGATATCATAATATATATTAAAAAAAGCAGAAAAAAGAAAAAGAAAAAAAAATTATGCCAGAAAAACTAATCTAACAATCTAATAACTAATAAGGAAAAAAATGAAAAAAGAAAAGAAAAGGAAGAAAAATAATTTTAAAAATGGGCTGTTTATACTGTCTAACAAAAATACAAAATCATCCATGTCATCAACTCCGATCCTCTCAACATATGTAAAATCTAAACTGGAAAAACAAATAGGCTTGGAACAGGGTCATATTACATCATATGAAAATATTGAATAAATGGTCTCCATATCTTTTCAAATTTAATAGAAGTATCAAATACAACACTTCTAATTTTTTCTAAATTTAGACATAACGTTGTTTGAGAAAACCAATGAAATATGGTAGGAGGATTAATTTCTTTCCAATTTAACAAAATAGATCTTCTAGCCATTAATGTAAGAAATGCAATCATTCGACAAGCAGAAGAGGATAAATGGACTGAGTCCATCTTTGGTAAACCAAAAATTGCAGTAATAGGATGAGGTTGTAAATCAATGTTCAATACCGTGGAAATAATATCAAAAATGTCTTTCCAATATTTTTTCAAAAGCGGACAAGACCAAAACATATGAGTTAAAGACGCTATCTCAGAATGACATCTGTCACAAATAGGGTTTATATAGGAATAAAAATGAGCCAATTTATCCTTAGACATATGAGCCCTATGCACAACTTTAAACTGTATTAATGAATGTTTAGCATATATAGATGATGAATTAACTAATTAAAGAATTTTATCCCAATTCTCAATAGGGATAGTAAGGTTAAGTTCTCTTTCCCAATCATTTTTAATCTTATAGAAGGGCTCTGAACATATCTTCATAATTATATTGTAGAGTTTTGATATTACTCCTTTCTGAGAAGGATTTAGTTCAAACAGAACTGACAGATACAGCGGAACTAACATGCTGCTGTGCTTGTGATTCCCATACACAAATCCTTTGACATTTCAACCCTGTTAAAAGTTTACAAAGCACGTCAGTGGGTGAAGGATAACATTTTAACTCAGATCATTTTAGTCTCCATGGTGCCTTCTGATAAGAACACTGTCACAGCTCAAAACATTTTGGAGGAACAAGACTTCATCTTCTAACTGGCTACAGTTCCAGCATCAGGCACAATATTAAACTCTCTGTATTAAAATGGATCATCCCCTTCATCAGTCTGTGACTGGGCTCAGTTTGCCTGTCTCCTTCCCATTCTGAGCATGTGCCACACACATATTAGGATCACATTTTATTTACACGGCTGCAACTAGAGACTTTCTGATTATTATGTCCCTCCTGGCATTTGACAGTGGCAAACTCAGAGTCAGCAATGTTATTGACACTCTGCAGTAGGTGATTAGGCTTTTTCGTTGGAGATCGATAAACTGCTGGTAATGTATGACTGGATGAGTGGGTCGTTTGCAGACTGGAAGGGGGTATTTATTTCTGTTATTTTTATACCTGCTTAGGAACACTGCTAAGCACTACAATCAGTCATATTAGTAAGGTCGTGGTGGTCCGTGGATTACTCACTAATACAAAAGTACAATTTTCTCACTAACAACCCTATGGCTTCTAAGCAAACAACGTTACTTTACTTGCTTGCTGATTATATTTTATGATAATCAGTGAGTGCAATCAAGCAATACTTTGTCAAATTTTTAAATTAAGTATTATATGTTTTATTGTACCATTTGTACACTGAAATATAGTGATAGGGTACAACCTTGGTAATGTCTTACCTATCACTATATTTCTGTGCAGCTCTGGAATTCATATATTTCTTTCACCTTGGTTTAGTGCTTGACATTACATGAAGCCCTATTCATATTCATATATGAACATATATTCATATGTGTGTGTGTGTGTAAAATGTCACACCAAATTTGACTACCTGCTCATTACGTGAATGGGGCAAAGAAGTTGCCTGGTACGTGAAATGAGCAGGTAGATAAATTGGGTGTGACATACGAAGGGTGATTGATAAGTTTGTGACCTAAGGGAGACAATTTTACAAAACCTAGCAATTTTCAATTATCTGAAACAGAAATACCACAAAAGTTATTAACTTTAAACTTTCTGCATAATCACTCAAAGATATGAACTGCATGTGCATGTAATGAGAGCTGTATTACTTTAGGACTTCTAACTTAGGCCAAACATATCAATCACCCCTTGTACAGCTGCGGCACCTAAAATATTGGCACTGCTCCAGCCGTCTGGCAGAGCTCGGGCCCGGCCCTTTCCCAATGCAACTGGCCCAGATTTACACAACTCCGGGATATGCCCGTACTCACCGCCGCCTGAATCGGAGAAACATTGCCACTGGTGGCCGGAGCTGCACATTGCTGCCAGTGGTCGGAAGTACGCATCGCCACCTGTGGCCGGAGGTGCATGCAGCGGCATCAGTGGCCGGAGGTCTGTACATCGGCACCAGTGGCCAGCAGTGCCCGGAGGCGGGAGGGACAACGGAGAGGTAAATCACAAATGGGACAAAGTCTGCTTGAAATTCAGAGCAACACAGACAAAATGCTGGCAGAACTCTGCAGGCCGGGCAGCATCTATCGAAAAGATTCAACAGTTGACGTTTCCAGTTGAACCCTCCTTCAGGATAGAGATCGAATGGGAGAAATACCTGAATAAAATCAGGGGGGGGTGAGGAAATGTCTAGCTGGTAGGTGATAGCTGAAGCCAGGTAGGTAGGAAAGCTCAAGAGCAGAAGAAAATAGAAGCTAATATGATAGGAGAGTAAAGTATAGGATATTGAGAGTGAAGAATAGATGTTCATGCCATAACGTTGGGGGGTACCAACATGAATGGTACCAAACAGAATATAAGAAGCTGATCCTGGACCCTGAGAGTGGCTTCATCTTGGCACAAGAGGAGGCGATGGGTTGACATGTCAGAACGGGAATGGGAATGGGAATGAAAATGTTTGGACACCAGGAAGTCTGCTCGGAGCGGATAGTTCAAAGGTTAATTTATTATCAAAGCAGGTATCCATAAACAACTCCGAGTTTTTTCTCTTCTCCAGAGAGCCACGAAACAAAGAAAGAGCATGAAAGTCATTCAGAGAGAAAAATCAAACTCACCCCACCCCCGCATAAAAAAAGAATGGCACCCCGATCATCAACCCACACCTCCCACACAAAAGAGAACAATGACATCGACCCCCCCCCCAAAAAAACAACAACCCTACCCCGCACAACGGCGTAGGAGCTGGTGTCACCAGTGTAGATGCGGCTGCATCGGGAGCAGCGGACACAATATGTGACCCCGGAAGATTCACAGATGAAGTGTCGCCTCACCTGGAAGGATGTTTGGACAACGGCCGTCTGACCCTTTCACTGTAACACCCCGATCTCCACATCAAATACGTCCAAACTAATCTGGCTGAACTTTAATGACCGATAAATATAATTCCTCTCAGCAACCAGCTGTCTGAATGATTCCCTGACTTTGAGAGGAAGGGATGCCTATGGCCCACATTGTCAGGGTGTTGAGTTTATCAGGAGACAAAGACTGCAGGTATGAGAGGTTTTCTGTTGACTAATACACTGTGTGTGGACCCCGCTGGCAATTCTGGTGTTGTGACCCAAGTCCAGACAAACACCACGCTGCCCACTCCACCAACAAACACGGCGCAGCCAGACACATAACAGGGGACTTTACATCACAGAACACTGGATTCAGTAATGAAACCCGTGATTAATCCTGTTGTCCCACTGAAATCATAAGAAACATCCATTAAGGTGCTTTTAAATACAAGCGCTCTCCAACAGGTGACGTCACACAGCCCCATCTCCCAAGCGCCTGATGTCACACATGGGCTCCCCAAACCGAAATCTGCCCTCATGTGCGCGGTACAGTGATATGGTGCAACTCAAACTACCTGCGTCTCAATATCACCAAGACCAAGGAGATGTTGGTGGACTTTAGGAGATCTAGGCCTCATATGGAGCCAGTGATCATTAATGGAGAATGTGTGGAGCAGGTTAAGACCTACAAGTATCTGGGAGTACAGTTAGACGAGAAGCTAGACTGGACTGCCAACACAGATGCCTTGTGCAGGAAGGCACAGAGTCGACTGTACTTCCTAAGAAGGTTGGCGTCATTCAATGTCTGTAGTGAGATGCTGAAGATGTTCTATAGGTCAGTTTTGGAGAGCGCCCTCTTCTTTGTGGTGGCGTGTTGGGGAGGAAGCATTAAGAAGAGGGACGCCTCACGTCTTAATAAGCTGGTAAGGAAGGCGGGCTCTGTCGTGGGCAAAGTACTGGAGAGTTTAACATCGGTAGCTGAGCGAAGGGCGATGAGTAGGCTACGGTCAATTATGGATAACTCTGAACATCCTCTACATAGCACCATCCAGAGACAGAGAAGCAGTTTCAGCGACAGGTTACTATCGATGCAATGCTCCTCAGACAGGATGAAGAGGTCAATACTCCCCAATGCCATTAGGCTTTACAATTCTACCGCCAGGACTTAAGAACTTTTTAAAAGCTATTATTAATGCTTTTTGAGATAGTGATTTAGATGTATATCATATTTTTTACTGAGTTAAGTATTGTATGTAATTAGTTTTGCTACAACAAGTGTATGGGACATTGGAAAAAAGTTGAATTTCCCCATGGGGATGAATAAAGTATCTATCTATCTATCTATCTATCCTACGTCATCCACACGTTGGTGAGCTCGAGTGTTATCGGTTTAACGGCTGGGCTACTAATCATGCGTCCAGCTCCTACCCCACCGCTGTCAACAGAGGATTCAGGAGCTGCGCTATTGCCATTGGTGCGCAGGAATGTCAGTCACTGGTTACATCCAATAGTGGAAGCGGACAAGCTGAGAGGGCGTTACCCCTGCTGAGTTTGTCTCCCTCTCCGAGGCTGGACTCCCGTCAGAGTGGAACAAAACCACTTTTTGATTTATTTCCATTTCCCTCCGAGGGAAGTTGGGGTGTTTGTGAAGCATCTCCTGTGGCCGGAGTCTGGTGTATCGCTGAGAGGTAGGAGGAGACCGCTCGGCCCGTCGGTTTGATGCCAGTTCCCCGGGGTGTGTGGGGGGATTTTATTGAAAGGATGAAGATGGTGTGACAGGATGTTTGTCCCGGTGGGGACAGGCAGTGCTCATCTGTGAAAATGTCTGAGCCCATGGTGGTGACGGGCAGAGAGAATCACCACATTGGGGGACAAACACCGGCAGACTGTTGACCTGCAAGCATGGCCAATGGTCCGGGCAAAGTGATGATTATTTGGGCTTTGTTGAGATTGTACCTGGAATATGGTGTTAAATCCCACTCCCCATACTAACATGGGTTATACATACCAAAGAACAAACTGCCGGAGGAACTCAGAAGCATCTGTGGAGGGAAATGGACCGTCAACATTTCAGGCTGAGACCCTCCCTCTGGACTGAGAGTGGACGCGAAATAGTCAGAGAAAAGGGGTGAGGGGTGGTGATGGGGCAAGAGCTGGGGAGTGAGAGGTGGATCCAGGTGATGGGGAGGTGGGAAGGTGGAAATAGTGACAGGGCTGGGAGATGAGTAGTTGGGGTAACACGGGGCTGCAGAAGATGGAATTTAATTCCATAGAGGATTAACAAAGAGGATATTTGTTATAGAGAGTGCAATGAAGATTCACCAGACTGATCCCTGGAGTGGTGGGGTCATCATATGAAGACAGATCAAATGGGATAATCCTTTCATTTAGAGAATCAAGGACTGAGAGGTGAGCACACTGAAATGCAAAACATCATTACCGGTCGAACCAGGGATCCCAGCCTCTGAAAAAGACTGTCCGGAACTGAGATGAGGAGAAATGTCTCCACTCTGAGGTTGGTGAATGTCTGTAAATCCCCACCACAGTGAAGACTCAGTGATCATCCACACATAAAACAGAGGCTGGCAGATGTGTGGAGACTGAACGAATTGAGGAAATGAGGATCTGGCAGAAGCATGTGACTGAGATGAGAGTGCAAACGTCATCTTGTTGATGGATAGAGGGGCTGAATGGCCTCCTCGTGCTGATTCTCACTTGATGTGATATCAGGAGGTGATAACAAGGAGTTACAAACAGGTGGTCACAGTCAGGAGAGGGAAGGGGAAGAGTCAGGTACTAGAGAGTACCCCTGTGGCTGTACCCCTTCACAATAAGTACTCCTGTTTGAGTACTGTTGGGGGTGGGGGGGGCAGCCTACCTGGGGGAAGCGACAGTGGCTGTGCCTCTGGCACAGAGTCTGGCCCTGTGGCTCAGAAGGGTAGGGAAAGGAAGAGGAAGGCAGTAGTGATAGGGGACCCTATAGTCAGAGGTTCAGACAGGCGATCCTATGGACACAGGAAAGAAACTCGGATGGTAGTTTGCCTCCCAGGTGCCAGGGTCCAGGATGTTTCTGATCACATCCAAGATATCCTGCGGTGGAAGGGAGAACAGCCAGAGGCCGTGGTACATATTGGTACCAAGGACACAGGTAGGAAAAGGGAAGAGGTCCTGAAAGAAGACTACAGTGAGTTAGGGAGGAAGCTGAAAAGCAGGACCTGAGCCATGCGACAGTGAGAATCAGAATAGAATGAGGTGGAGGATAAATGCATGGCTGAGGGATTGGAGCAGGGGGCAGGGATTCAGATTTCAGGATCATTGGGACCTCTTTTGGGGCGGGTGTGACCTGTACAAAAAGGTCGGGTTGCACTTGAATCCCAGGGGGACCAATATCCTGGTGGGCAGGTTTGATAGAGCTGTTGGGGATCGTTTAAACTAGTTTGGCAGGGGGGTGGGAATCAGAATGTGAGTGCAGGGATTAAGGTAGAATGACAAGGGCATGATGCTAAGAGTTCTGAGTTGATGAGGAAGGACAGGCAGGGGACAGAACATAATTGTAATGCTCTGATTATATTTTAAATGCCAGCATACCAAAAGCTTTCTTCACCACCCTATCCACATGAGATTCCACCTTCAGGGAACTATGCACCATTATTCCTAGATCACTCTGTTCTACTGCATTCTTCAATGCCCAACCATTTACCATGTATGTCCTATTTGGATTATTCCTACCAAAATGTAGTACCTCACACTTATCAGCATTAAACTCCATCTGCCATCATTCAGCATACTCTTCTAACTGGCCTAAATCTCTCTGCAAACTTTGAAAACTTACTTCATTATCCATAACGCCACCTACCTTAGTATCATCTGCATACTTAGTAATCCAATTTACCACCCCAACATCCAGATCATTAATGTATATGACAAACAACTTTTGACCCAGTACAGATCTCTGAGGCACACCACTAGTCACCGGCCTCCAACCTGACAAACAGTTATCCACCACTACTCTCTGGCATCTCCCATCCAGCCACTGTTGAATCCATTTTACTACTTCAATATTAATACCTAACGATTGAACCTTCCTAACTAACCTACTGTGCGGAACTTTGTCAAAGGCCTTACTGAAGTCCATACAGACAACATTCACTGCTTTACTCTCATCAGCTTTCCCAGTAACCTCTTCAAAAAATTCAATATGATTTGTCAAATATGAACTTCCACGCACAAATACATGTTGACTGTTCCTAATCAGACCCTGTCTATACAGATAATTATATATACTATCTCTAAGAATACCTTCCATTAATTTTCCCACCACTGACGTCAAACTGACAGTCCTATAATTGCTAGGTTTACTCTTAGAACCCTTTTTAAACAATGGAACCACATGAGCAATACGCCAATCCTCCAGCACCATCCAGGTTTCTAATGACATTTGAAATATTTCTGTCAGAGCCCCAGCTATTTCCACACTAACATCCCTCAAGTCCTAGGGAATATCCTGTCAGGACCCGGTGATTTATCCACTTTTATATTCCTTAAAAGTGCCAGTACTTCCTTCTCTTTAATCGTCATAGTTTCCATAACTTCCCTACTTGTTTCCCTTACCTTACACAATTCAATATCCTTCTCCTTAGTGAATACCGAAGAAAAGAAATTGTTCAAAATCTGCCCCATTTCTTCTGGCTCCACACATAGCTGTCCACTCTGATTCTCTAAGGGACCAATTTTATCCCTCACTATCCTTTTGCTATTAATATAACTGTAGAAACCCTTCGGATTTATTTTCACCTTACTTCCCAAAGCAACCTCGTATCTTTTAGCTTTTCTAATTTCTTTCTTAAGATTCTTCTTACATTCTTTATATTCCTCGAGCACCTCATTTACTTCATGCTGCCTATATTTATTGTAGATATCTCTCTTTTTCCTAACCAAGTTTCCAATATCCCTTGAAAACCATGGCTCTCTCAAACTTTTAACCTTTCCTTTCAACCTAACAGGAACATAAAGATTCTGTACCCTCCAAATTTCACCTTTAAATGACCTCCATTTCTCTATTACATCCTTCCCATAAAATAAATAGTCCCAATCCACTCCTTCCAAATCCTTTTGCATCTCCTCAAAGTTAGCCTTTCTCCAATCAAAAATCTCAACCCTGGGTCCAGTCCTATCCTTCTCCATAATTATATTGAAACTAATGGCAGTGTGATCACTGGACCCGAATTGCTCCCCAACACATACCTCCGTCACCTGACCTATTTCATTCCCTAACAGAGGATCCAACACTGCCCCTTCTCTAGTCGGTACCTCTATGTATTGCTGCAAAAATCTATCCTGCACACATTTTAGAAACTCCAAACCATCCATCCCTTTTACAGTATAGGCTTCCCAGTTGATGTGTGGAAAATTAAACTCTCCCACAATTACAACCCTGCGCTTACTACAAATGTCTGCTATCTCCTTGCAAATTTGCTCCTCCAATTCTTGCTCCCATTAGGTGGTCTATAATACACCCCTAGAAGTGTTACTACACCTTTCCCATTCCTCAATTCCACCCAAATAGTCTCCCTAGACGACTCCTCTAATCTATCCTGCAGAGCACAGCTGTAATGTTTTCTCTGACAATCAACGCAACACCTCCCCCTCTTGTCCCTCCGATTCTATCACACCTAAAGCAACAAAATCCAGGAATATTTAGTTGCCAATCACAACCCTCTTGCAACCATGTTTCACTAATAGCTACAACATCATATTTCCAGGTATCAATCCATGCTCTAAGCTCATCCACCTTTCTTACAATGCTCCTAGCATTAAAATAAATGCATTTAAGAAATTCTCCACCTCTTCCTCTCTGTTTATCTCTAACAGTACAAAGAACTTTACTGTCTTCTTTTTCTTCCTTCTCCCATACATCTGTTCCTACACTCTGGTTCCCCTCCCCCCCCCTCGTATCTAGTTTAAATCCACTGGAGCCTCTCTAGCAAACCTACCTGCAAGAATATTTGTCCCCCTCCAGTTCAGATGTAAACCGTCCCACCGGAACAGGTCCCACCTTCCCTGGAAAACTGCCCAATTATCTATAAATCTGAAGCCCTCTCTCCAAATCTGAAGTCTTCAACCACGTGTGGATCTGCACTGTCTTACTATTTCTAAACCCACCTGCAAGTGGCACTGGTAGCAATCCTGAGATTGCTATCCTGGAGGTCCTGTCCTTTAACTTGGCACCTAGCTCCCTAAACTCACCTTTCAGGACCTCCTCACTCTGCCTACCCACTACATGGACCACGACATCCAGCTGCTCACCCTCCCTCTTGAGAATACTGAGAACTCGATCCAAGATATCACGAACCCTGGCACCAGGGAGGCAACAGACCATCCGGGATTCTCGATCTCTTCCACAGAACCTCCTATCTGTCCCACTAACTATCGAATCCCCTATCACTACTGCTCTCTTCTTTTCCCTCCTTCCCTTCTGACTGAGGGTTCAGTCTCAGTGCCAGAGATGCAACCACTGCAACTTGTCCCTGGTAGGTCGTCCCCATCAACAGTATCCAAAATGGTATACTTATTATTGATGGGAATGGCCTCAGGGGGTTTCTGCTTTTCCTGTCTACTCCCCTTTCCTCTCCTGACAGTCACCCAACTACCTGTCTCCTGACTCCTAGGGGTGACTATCTCCCTGAAACTCCTGTCTATTTCTGCCTCTGCCTCCCGAATGATCTGAAGTTCATCCAGCTCCAGCTCCAGTTCCCTAACACGATTTGTCAGGAACTGCAGCTGGGTGCACCTTTTGCAGGTGTAGTCTTCAGGGACAGCTGTGCTCGCCCTGTCTTCCCACATACTGCAAACGGAGCACTCAACTGCCCTAACTGCTGCCTCCATTACCTACTCCTAAGCTAATTAGATTAATTAAAGGAGCTTACCTGGCCTTCCCTCACCTGGAGTGAAGCTCGTCCTCAGCCTCTGCTTGCTTTTTAAATTCCCCCCCCCCCCCCCAGTTGATCTCAGAGGCCGACTTCCATGCGCTTGCGCAGTCGTGCCCCGTTCAACCTTGCCTCTGCCTGTTCTCGCCGAAGACTGATTGAGCCAAATCCATCCCACTCTGCCTCAGTCCACTTGGACGATGGCCGCTGTATATGGCGG
This sequence comes from Hemitrygon akajei, assembly GCF_048418815.1. Taxonomy (NCBI): domain Eukaryota; kingdom Metazoa; phylum Chordata; class Chondrichthyes; order Myliobatiformes; family Dasyatidae; genus Hemitrygon; species Hemitrygon akajei. The sequence continues at coordinate 105,629,041 of NC_133127.1, forward strand.
TCTTTCTTTTTAAACCTTTGGCATGCTATGTCACGCGCCTGCGCAGTCTAGCCTCTTTGCCCTGATCAGTTAAAAAAAAATAGCTTCTCTCCGAGCTTCTATTACCTCTTCCATCTCCGTCTCTTGCTGCGATTTAAATAACCGTTGAAAACTTCCTCTTCTTTTTAAACCTTTGGCGTGCTACATTATGTGCCTGCACAGTCTAGCCTCTTTGCCCCAATCAGTTAAAATAAAAGCTTCTCCAAGCTTCTTTTACCTCTTTTCTCTCCGCCTGTTGCTGCGATTTAAATCTCAGCAATTTAAATAGCTCGAAGGGGGCATGAGAATGCCTTGGCATGTAGGATTAAGGAGAACCTCAAGGCGTTCTATGCGTATGTGAAGAATAGGAGGATGATGAGAACGGAGTTGGGACCACAAAAGGATAAAGAGGGCAACATGTGCCTGGAGGCGGAGGAGGTTGGGTCGGTCCTAAATCCTTTGCTTCAGTATTCACAAGTGAAAAGGATCTTGATCAGGATGAGGTCAAAGTAGAACAGGCTACAGAAAGGGAGGACGCTGCAGAAGGAGTATCCACGGAGTCAGTCTGGGTGGAAGTCAGAAATAGGAAGGGATCAATCACTGTGCTGGGAATAATCTATAGGCCCCCAAATAGCCCTCGGGACACCGAGGAGCAGATAAGCAGGCAGATTTTAGAATGGAGCAGGGAATACAGGGTAGCAGTTATGGGTGATTTCAACTTCCCTCATGTTGACTGGCACCTCCTGAGTGCAAGGGGAATAGATGGGGCTGAATTTGTCAGGTGTGTTCAAGAAGGATTCTTGACATAGTATGTGGACCGGCTGATGAGAGGAGAGGCTATACTGGATCTAGTTCTGGGTAATGAATCTGGTCAGGTGAAAGACTTTTTGGTGGGGGAGCATTTAGGTGAGAGTGACCACAACTCCCTTAGCTTCAGCATAGCTATGGAAAAGGATAAAATCAGACAAAATGGTAAAGTGCTTAACTGGGGAAGGGCTAACTTTGAAGGGATGAGGCAGGAACTAGCGAGTGTAAATTGGAAACAGATGTTCAAAGGGGAAAGCACAGAAGTAATGTGGGAGAAGTTTAGGGACCACTTGAGCTGGGTTCAGGATAGGTTTGTCCCACTGAGGCAAGGAAAAAATGGTGGAAAAGGGAACAGTGGCTGATGAAACATGTGAGGCAACTTGTCAACAGGAAAAAGGAAGCATTTGTTAGATATAAAAAGCAGGAAGTAGGAGGGGCTTATGAGAAATATAGGGTAGCCAGGAAGGACCTAAAGAAAGGACTTAGGAGAGCTCAAAGGGGGCATGAGAAGGCCTTGGCATGTAGGATTAAGGAGCACCCCAAGGCATTCTATGCATACGTGAAGAATAGGAGGATGACGAGAATGAAGGTGGGACAGTTAAAGGATAAAGAGGGCCACATGTGCCTGGAGGTGGAGGAGGTTGGGGAGCTCCTAAATGAATATTTTGCTTCAGTATTCACAACTGAAAAGGATCTTGATCAGGATAAGGTCAAAGTAGAGCAGGCCTGTGTGCTGGACAATGTGGAGATTAAGGAAGAAGAAGTGCTGGATCTTCTTAAAAACAATAAGATTGATAAATCCCAAGGGCCGGATATGATACACCCCAGGTTGTAGTGGGAATTGAGAGAAGAGATGGCAGGAGCATTAGCCATGATCTTTGAATCCTCTTTGGCTGCAGGGGAAGTGCTGGAGGACTGGAGAATGGCAAATGTAGTTCCCTTATTTAAAAAAGGTAATAGGGAGAAACCTGGGAACTATAGACCCGTGAGTCTTACGTCAGTGGTATGCAAACTACTGGAAAGGATTCTTAAGGATAGGATCTATGAGCATTTGGAGAAGTACAGTCTACTCATGGATAGTCTACATGGCTTTGTGAAGGGAAGATCGTTCCTCACGAGCCTGATTGAGGTTTTTGAAGAGGTAACAAAAGAAACTGATGAAGGTAGGGCAGTGGATGTGGTCTATATGTACTTTAGTAAAACATTTGACAAGGTTCCTCACGAGAGACTCATCCAGAAAGTCATTAGGCATGGGATAAGTGGAACCTTGGCTGTTTGGATAAAAAAATGGCTTAAAGGAAGAAAGCAGAGGATAGTTGTGGGAGGAAAGTATTCTGCCTGGAGGTCGGCAGAATACGTATCTTGTGTAAATATGGAACAATGTGGGAAATGTGGAGGATGTGTCAGGCAGCGTGTGAGGGGAAGGAATGGGGTCACCGGTTCAGGTGGGAGACCCTCCACCTGTCACCTGATCCCGTTTCCTGTTCACAATTTTCTGCAGACCTGCAGCATCTGCAGATCACTACTCTATGTGTACGTGTAGCTTCATCTTTCACCCGTTCAGTCAAGGCAGTGAGATCCGGATCTGTCACCTCCTCTCGTAGTGGGTGGACAGTTTTTTTTTCTGCAATATTTTCAGCATGTTTCATTCCACAGATTTTACCTGCTGAAGTGCAGCCAATGTTTCTGGATGTATGACCCATTTAGGTGAGAATTTAGCCTTCGGTATTTATCTGAGCTTCTCATAAATGTGTAAAGTTTAGTTGAGCTTCATACCAGAATTTCCAAAGCAACAACCCAGTCAGTGAAATAGTTCCACACAATTAAAATAGTTTTACATTTTTTGTACTACTTATATAATTTAACTATTTAATATGTATATTATTGTAATTCGTAGTTGTTAAAATCTATTGTTCTGAATTAGGTTCTACTGCTGCTGCAGAGACAACAGATTTCATGACATATGCCGGTGCTATTAAACTTGATTCTGATATTGATATAGGATACCCACCACCTGTCACCTGATCCCAGTTACCGCAGATCGTAATCCAAGATTGAAGCCTTTTCCATTTATTTGCATTCCTCAGAAATGACAACAGTTAAGTTTCCTTCTGTGGTTCCAAAGCAGAAGCTCAGTCTGTCTAATATCTCCACACAATTAAAATGGGGAATTTGTTTATTATCATCACGTACTGAGCTACAGTGAAAATCTTGCCTGACGTACCATCCACACAGATCAATACACTGCAACATGACATTGTGTCATGGTCCGGTCCATGAAATCCGCATTCCGGTTCACGGTCTGGCCCATGTTCCTTATTCCAGGTTTTCTGGTTTTCCCCAGTTTCTGTTGAGGCAGCTGATTCTCGTTTGGTCTGGCTTCAGGATTCAGCCTCTGGCTGCTAGATTGTTCCTGTCCATATCCTCCTGTCTGTATCCCTTCCCTTCACCTTCCTCCTGGAGCCTTACCTCGCCTATAACCCTTGCCTTCATTGCTCTCAAGTTCAAACACTGGAGCAAGGTAAGAAACTGTGTTTCGTTATTTTGAACTGTCTCTGAGTCCACACCTTAACTAGGTAGGTCCGGCCGTTTGCCGCTACCTTGTGTTGCAAACCATCTAATCGTATTCTGCATTCTGTGTAATGACTCCCGGCCCTACGTCCTGTACCCAAGGAGGGCTCCTGGCTCTGTGTTTCATGTTTTTGTCCCTTCCTTGACCAAGTCAAGGCTTCGGGGTCTCATCCAGTCCTAGCCACTTCCTAGCACCTTGTCCTGTCCAAGCCACGGCTTTGTGTTCTCGTCTTGTCTATGTGCCTCACCCAACCTGGTGCTGGGTTTCCCTCGTCCTGTGCTGGAGTTCCCTTGTCCTGTCCAGCAGTCTCACATCCAATCCTGTTGCCACATCATGTCCTCACTTAGTTCCGGGGTCCGAGCCTGAGTCAAGACCCAGGTTCTGGGTCCTTGTCCAGTCTCTAGCTTGGAATCATAGCCCAGGCTCCTAGTTCCCAGTTCTATGTCCTGGTTCCGCTATTCTAGTCAAGTCCTAGCCCAGGCCCGGAATCATTATCTTGTCCAGGGCCTGTGTCATGACCAGCATCCTTTCTTCTCTACTTTCCTTGCTTCCTTCTCACGCCTAGTCCTGTTCCTGGTAGTTCGGTGTCTGTGTCTTGCATTTGGGTCCATTCCCAACACTGATATACGTCGAAACAATAACTGTAACAAAGCATTATGGCTGCAGAGCAAGTACAGTGCAGATAGACATATGGTGCAGGGTCACGTCGAGTTACATTGTGAGGTTGAGTCCATTTTATCATTCATTTGGCTTATAACTGCAAACAGAAAGCTGTCCTTGAGCCTGGTGGTACGCGCTTTAAGGTTTTTGTATCTCTTCCCTGATGGGGGAGCGGGTTTGCAGCAAGAATGTCCAGGTTGTGAAGATCTTTGAGTACACGGCCTGCTTTTCTGAGGCAGGGGAAATAGTAGGAAGAGTCCATGGAGTGGAGGCTTGTTTCCCTGATGTTCTCTACTCTCCAAAGATCTCTGCAGTTCCTTGCAGTCATGGGCAGAGCAGTAGCCATACGAAGGTGTGAAGTATCGACAAGAATCTCAGGAGACCTCAGCCTCACCCTGCCTTGTGTAGCTGGATCCTGGACTTCCTGTCAGATCGCCGGCAGATGGTAAGAGTGGCCTCCCTCACCTCTGTCTCTCTGACCCTCAGCACACATACCCCACAGGGTTGTCTCTTTGCCCCCCTCCTTTACTCTCTGTGCACCCATGTCTTGTGTCACCACCCACAACTCCAATCTGCTAATCAAATTTGCTGATGACACTACATTGATTGGCCTAATCTCAAATAATAACTTTCAATCAATCATATGCCTCCTGACAAGGCTCAGTCCAAACAAACTTTTCAACCTTCTTCAGGACATTAGTCAGCGGAAGGGTGATATCAGCAAAGTTTTTACAGAACGTAAAATAATAACCTACCATTCCCAGACACCTTCTAAGAGCCTTCTTATCAGTCAGAATAGAAACTTCAGAAATTGTCTGGATTTTTGCCTGAACAGGAGCCAACATGCCTTGACCTACAACATAGCCAAGACAGGTCATATTGGCATGGCCAAGTTCACTCTTAGCTGAGTTAACTGTGAGGTTGTCCTGGGAAATCCTGTCAAACAGCTTTTCTACTGCTGATATATGCTCTTCCCAAGTGTCACTCCCTGTGACTATGTCATCAATATAGACATCCGTGTGTTCTAAACATCAAATTACAGAATCAATCATTCTCTGGAATGTTCCTGGAGAATTTTTCATTCCAAATGGCAAAACATTGTATTCATACAACCCAGAAAGTGTCACAAATGCAGAAATTTCTCTATCTTTGTCTGTCAATGGAACACACCAATACCCTTTTAACAGATCAATCTTTGTAAGAAATTTAGCTTTTCTATCCTTATCGATGCAATCATCCACTCTAGGGATAGGATAGGCATCTGTTTTTGTTAATGCATTTACCTTCCTATAATTAGTGCAAAATATAACACTACCATCAGGTTTGGGCACAATAATTAATGGATCATTAATGGAGAATGTGTGGAGCAGGTTAAGACCTACAAGTATCTGGGAGTACAGTTAGACGAGAAGCTAGACTGGACTGCCAACACAGATGCCCTGTGCAGGAAGGCACAGAGTCGACTGTACTTCCTAAGAAGGTTGGCGTCATTCAATGTCTGTAGTGAGATGCTGAAGATGTTCTATAGGTCAGTTGTGGAGAGCGCCCTCTTCTTTGTGGTGGCGTGTTGGGGAGGAAGCATTAAGAAGAGGGACGCCTCACGTCTTAATAAGCTGGTAAGGAAGGCGGGCTCTGTCGTGGGCAAAGTACTGGAGAGTTTAACATCGGTAGCTGAGCGAAGGGCGCTGAGTAGGCTACGGTCAATTATGGATAACTCTGAACATCCTCTACATAGCACCATCCAGAGACAGAGAAGCAGTTTCAGCGACAGGTTACTATCGATGCAATGCTCCTCAGACAGGATGAAGAGGTCAATACTCCCCAATGCCATTAGGCTTTACAATTCTACCGCCAGGACTTAAGAACTTTTTAAAAGCTATTATTAATGCTTTTTGAGATAGTGATTTAGATGCATATCATATTTTTTTACTGAGTTAAGTATTGTATGTAATTAGTTTTGCTACAACAAGTGTATGGGACATTGGAAAAAAGTTGAATTTCCCCATGGGGATGAATAAAGTATCTATCTATCTATCTAATAACACAGGGTGAGCTCCAATCTGATGATGAAGGCCAAATACCATTTTCAGCGTATATTCAATTTCTTGCTCAGCCAATTTACACTTCTCTATGTTCATGCGATATGTGTGTTGTTTAATCAGTTTGGCTTGATCAATATCTATGTCATGTACTGCACCGTGGTTTGCTTGGGAACACCGGAAAAGAAATCTTTAAACTTCAGAGCTACCTACTTCAGCTGTTGTTGATGCTTTGGCTGCAGATGAGCCAACTTGTTATCAATGTTTTCTTGAACAACCGAGTTCATTAGCCTGACTGGGACCATGTTTGGCTTGTGAAAAGTCACAGATGAGTCAATTGTTTCATTCTCAGGGTTGCCAGATGCATATGCTTTGACAACAACGCTAACAGATGGTGTCTGCTTATCAAAATAAGGCTTTGTCATATTTATGTGAACCATCTGTGTTAGTTTACATCAGTTGGGTGTTCTAATAACATAGTTCACATCATTAATTTGAGAGACTATTTCATACAGTCCATTGAATTTCAAGTGGATTCATCAACATTGGAAATAAGGCAAGCACCTTATCCCCCATCTGGTATTTTCTTTCGCAAGTCCGCTTATCAAACCAACACTTCATTTTGTTTTGAGAAATCTTTAAGTTTTGTCTCACTAGACTACAGGCCTGGAGTAGTTTATTTTTGAACTTCAAAACATAGTCTAACAAGTTAATATGTACATCCCCATCAATCTACTGTTTCTTTAATGAGGTCAAAGGTCCCCACACTCTCTGACCAAATACAAGTTCAAATGGACTAAAGCCCAGTGAATCCTGTACCGACTCTCTTACTGCGAACAAAAGCAAATATATTTCTTCAGCCCAGTTTTTTTCCATTTTCAACACAATATGTCTTAATCATTGTTTTGAGGGTAGAATGAAATCTTTCTAAAGCCCCTTGTGATTCCGGATGGTATGCAGACGATGTAATTTGTGTAGCTCCCAGTTCATAAACGACCTGCTGTAATAATCCAGCTGTAAAATTACTTCCTTGATTAGACTGGATTTCTTTAGGCAAATCAAATAAAGTAAAGAACTTGGTAAGAGCCTTTTCCACAGTTTTAGCTTTAATATTCCTGAGAGGTATTGCCTCTGGGAATCTGGATGCAGTACACATAATAGTTAGCAAATACTGATGGCCAGCAATGGGTCAACATAATCCATTGTAACTTTGGAAAAGGGTTCACCGAATGCAGGCCTCCACTTCCTCATTAACAGTCCATCCTTGAGATAATACCCTATTGGCACTTTCTTAATCTCATCATCTAAAAGAGCTGTTTCTTTTAAAGCTTCTATATCGGGGTCTTGGTTCTCTTCTGCTATAAACTCCTTCCTGGACAGGGATAAATCTTTCTCATCAGACTTACTACCTGAATCCTGTTGAAACAATGAAGGCAGAAATCCCCTGACAAGTCATCATAACCTGAATCCCGAGTTTGGCTATCATGGGTATCAGAATTATGTTGCACAGAACCGTCTGTGTCAGCAGATTTTTTAGCCATACTTTGAGTTACTGTGCAGGAAGGATAAATGTTAAAATCCATCTGTGGCTCATCAGTGGTTGGCTTAGTTGTCAACTGCACTGTTGGAACAACCCTACCATATGCCAGGTCATTCCCTGACAGCAAAGTAACTTCTTCCACCTGTAAACTGGAGCATAATCCAATTTTAACAGGTCCCGAAACCAACCCTGACTAAAGTTACCTTGTGCAATGGCACAGAAATCATGCTGCCCCCCAATGCCTTTAATAAGATTTACCTCACCAGTGTCAGTCTCATCACCAAGCTTTAGAATGCTGTTTAATATAAGTGACTGAGAAGCCCCAGTATCTCAAAGAATTTTCACTGGTACCAGCGTTGACCCTTCCTTTAATAATACAAACCCATCTGGCATAAAATGATCGAATCCCTTCTTAACTCGGTCATACCCCTCAGTGTTTAACTGAGCCTCAAAAGAATGTTCAGAACCCTATGGGTTCATAGGTGCTTCAACATACTGAACACAGGCATTTGGGACTGCCTCTTTTTCCTTCTTCTTCTTCAGGACAGAACAATTAGTCATCATATGACAAGCATGATAGTAAAAAGAAATACCAGAATATTTCTCCTTCAACTGCTTCCCTTCATCCTTACTCTTGTCACTAATCCCATCTTTAATTTATGGTTTATCCTGTTTATCCCTGCTACTCCTTTGCAAACTCTTGTTCAGGGTAAACTTAACCTTATGAGTTAAAGCAAACTCATCTGCTAATCTAACACACTCCTACAAAGTGGCAGCACCCTTTTCATCTAAATACGTCTTTATGTCATCAGGGACACACCTTTTGAATTCTTCAATTAAAACCAACTCTTTCAAGCTGTTAAAATCATCAATCACATGTTTAGATGTGCACCAGTGGTCAATACACACAAACTTCTCATAAGCCAATTCCATATAATCTGGTTCACAGATTTCCTCAAATTTTTAAAGTTTTGCCTGTCTGCTTCTGGGACCAACTCGTAAGCTTTGAGCACAGCCTGTTTCACTATATCATAATGAGCTGCTTCATCAACTGTCAAAGCAGAATAGGCTTGCCGAGCCTTGCCCTTAATTACACTTTGTAAGAAAATAGGCCAACCCTCTTTCGGCCACTTTAAACTCTGAGCAACCATCGCAAAATGCTGAAAGTATTTATCAACCTCTGCCTCGTCAAATGGGGGTACCAATTGTTACGAGTGATGAATAGACCTGATGGACAATGGGGTACAGAGTTAACTATTCCCCTCCTGAGAAACATGAACTATTACTGTTGCTATGCTATGAAAGAGAGACGGAAAAACAAGTAAGAACATCGGCGACAGATAAGAGAGAGGGGGAAATCGCTGATTAACCATATTGTGACTCCTTTTTGAATTATTTACTGTTTCGCTGCAAGGACAATAGTTTGCTCATAAATATTCCTCAGTGGACTGAAGGAGTGGCCTTATTTGATGGACACAGTCATTCAGGAGTGATGGATAGCTGAATCCCCGTGAATAGGGATAAAAGACAGGTCTGGAGAGACACCCTCCAGACATGCCAGTGGACACTGATTGAATGTTGGAACCCACAAGAAAGGTGGGGGCTTCAAAGACCGAACCAGGAGGTTGGTCATTAAGGCTATCAGTGTAAAAGCAGGGCCGGTGGGGACTCGTGTGTGTGTCCACTCATGCCAGAGTGACAAGTCCACCACAGAAGAACGGTCTAGCAGAAGGACGGAGAGGTCATAACTGAATGACCACACCGACACGACAGATTAAGAAAGCAAAGGAAGGTTTGCCTGACTGTAGCTGTTACATCTTGCTCGCTCTCTCTCTCTCTCCCCAACGATTACAATACAACAGCTATAACTACATCAGCACTCATGAACTGAACTGAACTTTATACTTTTCTATGACAATTTATTTACCCCTAGACATCAATAGAGCTTGTTTATTATTGATTATTATTATTCCCACACTTTTAGGTTTATTACTGCTAACTGGTTTTATATGTATATTTGCATTATTGATATGGTTTTGCTTATCTTTATTAATAAATACCTTTAGTATAGTACCACCAGACTCGAACAAATTCTTCTTTCTCTGCTGGTTAGACACCCAGTTACGGGGTATGAAACACAATTTAACTTCCCGACTGGCCTCAAACTTATCACCAGAATCTAATGCTGGACCCCTTTGCTGCAATCTCTTATCTTTTCTAGCTCGAACAGCCTGTCTTTCTGCTTCCTTCCTCTGTTTTTCTGCCTTTCTAGCCTCTAACTGCCTCTGTCTTCATCTATAATTTTTCTAACTTGTATGGGAGCTCAAGCTCACTAGGTTTACTTTCATGAAACACCTCCAACTCCTCCACGTTAAACACACCCTCAGATACATAATGTTCAGCTGTTATCCTCTGCATCTGTGTCCTCCTTATTGTCGATTTCACCTTAGCAAGTTTTAACCTTTTAGTAATACTCAACAACTCAATCCTTCTGGCGTCCTCTAATGCCTCAGAGGTTGACGTTTCCAGAAATCTATCAACATCCATTGATGCTGATTTTCCACACACAAATAAATCAAAAGGGATTTCACCAAAGAAATCGATAATTAAGCAATCAATACGCTCTCAAATTTGTCCATATCCCAGACGCAGGCCCTAATTTTGTTCCGAATCGTAATGCTTTAGAAACAAACTAGCAGCAGTAGACTACTCCTGGAGTCTGGTTTTGATGTGAAAACCACTATCTTTATTAGTATCTACTTATAATATAGTAACTTAAGCAAGATAAACAAAAGTTAATTGTTACATGCATGTGTGTAAATATAACTTTCAATCTATTGAGCACAGGGAAAACAAGGCTTAGAGTCTTGAGATGCTAAAGTATGAAAGTTCAATTCATCCACGGAATAAGTGATGAGAGAGAGATATTTGTAATCCAGGGTAAATGTTGAGAGAAGGCCGTAATGTCGTATTCCACAGATTCCACGGTGGTAAAACGAGAGAACAGTTGCTGTAGATTTTATCCGTCGTCGTTCCAAATCCACATATGAATTATCACCGACAGTGACTTGTCACAAACGGTATCATCTTCAAGTGAATTACCACATCGCAGCCAAGCAAGGGTTAACACATAATTGGCCTTCATACGATACCCCAAATCCGATACACTCCTATGGATCAAACAAGGTGAAAACCACACATTCGATGTCCGCTGAATCGAGGATTAACCCACCATTGTGGGTATAGAAAAGCTCTAAACAGTGACCCTTGGCCACTAGTTCCCTTATTTAGATCCTTCTATTTTTCCTCCTTCGTCTCCATCTGACTCTGAGTGTCTGTGTCCTTGGTTAAAACTAAACAAGCTGCAAGTCAGACTGATTCGCCTTCTTTATCTCTCTCTCTCTCTTAAAATGAATGTCCACGGCAAACGAAACCAAGGGATTCCTAACAATGGCTGTTCCCCACTGTGAACTGACTGGCGTGCCAGTAATTGGGATTGAGTGAATCCTTTCCCACATTCTGAGCAAGTGAACGGCTTCTCCCCAATGTGAACTTGCTGATGTCTCTGCAGGGTGGATGACCGAGTGAATCCCTTCCCACATTCTGAGCAGGTGAACGGCTTCTCTCCAGTGTGAACTCTCTGGTGTGTCAGTAGTTGAGATGACAAAGTGAATCCCTTCCCATAGTCCAAGCATGTGAACGGCCGCTCCCCGGTGTGAACTCGCTGGTGAGCCACTAGGTCAGATGACCGAGAGAATCCTTTCCCAGAAATTCAGCAGATGACCAGCCTCTGCCTAGTGTGAACTGACTGGTGTGTCCACATATGGGAAGACCGACTGAATCCCTTCTCACACACAGAACAGATGAATGGCCTTGCCCAATGTGAACTTGCTGATGTGCCTTCAGTTGAGATGACCGAGTGAATCCATTCCCACTGTCTGAGCAGGTGAACGGCCTTTCTCCTGTGTAAAATGACGGGTGTACTAGTTGGTTAAATGACCGAGTGAATCCCTCCCCACAGTCTGAGCAGGAAGGATGGTCGATTGAATCCCTTGCTCCTCTTCTTAAATATCTAGACAGAGACAGCAAAACTGGCATGCTGTGTTTGAGATTCCCGGAGACAAATTCCTTCTCGTTTTTAACCTGTAAAAAGATTTACAAAATCTATCAGTGGGTGTAGGACAACATTTCAGATGAGATCACTTTGGTTGCCAAGGTGTGATCTTGCATCACACGATTACAGTGAGGTTTAGCCCAAGTTGGACAGAGAAATCATCTTCTGACTGGGCACAGTGCTGGTATCTAGAATGACCATCAATTCCCTGATGCTCTTCCTGTCTCTACAAGAATGGGACATTTCTGCCATCTCCAATCTGTGACCTTGGCTCCATTGGTATTACTCCCTGTTCCTGCTGAGCTGTATGGGTGCCTGACCCACACAACTGAAACAGTCTCACACAAATAGTCTTTCTTGACGTGCTGCAGGAATTTTCTTTTATGTATTATTAACTTAAAATGCCACAGTTTTAACGCCATGTAGAAAATTCCTGCTGAGATGAATGGTTGGTCTGCACAGCTGTTAAAAAGGACTTAGAGTAATTTTTGTATTATTTCAGGTTCTTGTCACATTCATAGAAAACTACAACACTGAAACAGACCCTTTGGGCCATCTAGTTTGTGCTGAACTATTTAAACTGCCCACTCTCATACCCCTACCATCCAGGTACCTATACAAACCTCTTAAATGTTGAAATCGAGCTCGCTTGCACCACGTGTGCTGGCTGCTCATTCCACACCTGGATGACCGTCTGTGTGAAGAAGTTTCCCCTAATGTTCCCCTTAACATTTCACCTTTCACCTATAACCCATGGCCTCTGATTGTCGTCCCACCCAATCTCAGTGGAGAAAGCCAACTTGCATTTACCTCTATCACTATCAGATCTCCCCTCAATCTCCCACACTCCAAGGAATAAAGTCCTGACATGTTCAATTTTTCCTTATACCCAAGTCCCCCAGACCTGGAAGCATCCTTGTGAATTTTTTCTGAACTCTCTGAACCTCTTTTACATCTTTCCTGTAGGTAGGTGACCAAACTCCACACAATATTCCAAATTAGGCCTCACCAATGTTTTCTACAAGTCAACATAACATCAATCTATTATTGTCAGTACTTTGGTTCATGAAGGCCAATGGGCTGAAATCTTTCTTTCCGGCCCTATCTAACTGTGATACCACTTTCAGTGAATTAAGGACTTGTACTCCCAGGTCCCTTTCTTCTACAACACTCCTCCATGTCCGACCCGTCACTGTGAAAGACCTCCTTTGGTAGGCCATACCAAAGTGCAACAACTCACACTTGTCTGCATTAAATTCCATTTCCATTTCTCAACCCATTTTCCCAACGGGTCCAGATCGCATTGCATGCCTTGATAATCGTCCTCGTTGTCCACTGCACCACCAGCCTTTGTGTCATCCACAAATTTGCTGATCCTGTTAACCACACTATCATCCAGATTACTGATAGAGATGACAAACAACAACGGATCCAGCACTGATCCCTGTGGCACACCACTAGTCACAAGCTTCCAGTCAGACAGGCAACCATCTGCCACCACACTCTGGCTTCTCCCAAAGACAGCGTTTCATCCAATTTACTATCTCATCTTGAACGCTGAGTGACTAAACCTTCTTGACCAAACTCCTATATGAGACTTTGTCAAGTGCTTTGTGAAAGTCCATGTAGACAACATCCACTGCCTTGCCTTCATCCTCTTTCCTGATAACTTCCTCGAGAGACTCTATAAGACTGGTTAGACATGACCTACTATGCAAAAAGCCATGCTGCCTATCCTTAATCAGTCCAGACTTATCCAAATACTTATTTATCTGGTTCCTGCACACACGTTCCAATAACTTTCCCACAACTGATGTCAGGCTCACCAACGTATAATTTCTTAGTTTATTTTTAGAGCCTTTCTTGAACAGCGGAACAACACTGGCTGTCCTCCAATCCTCCAGTCCCTCACCTGTCACTAAAGATGATTTAAATATCTGTGCTTGGGCCCCGACAATTTCTCCACTTGTCTTCCACAGGGTCCTAGGGAACAACTTGTCAGGCCCTGGGGATTTATCCACACTAATTTGCCTTAAGACAGCAAACACCTCCACCTCTGTAATCTGTACGGGTCCATGAAGTTGATGTAGCTTTGCTTCTCTTCTATAGGCTCTGCATCCATCTCCTGAGTAAATACGAAGGCAAAAAAAAAATCTCCCACATCTGTTTTGTCTCCTCATATGGATTACCATTCTGATCTTGCAGAGGATTAATTTTTCCCTTGCAGTCTTTTTGCACTTAACATATCTGCAGAATCCATGAGGATTCTCCTTCACCTTGTCTGCTGGGGCAACCTCATGCCTTCTTTTATTTCTTTCATAAGTGTTCACTTGAATTTCCTGTACTTCACAGGTACCCCATTTGTTCCTATCTGCCTGTCCCTGCTATGCACCTCCTTCTTATTGATCTGGGACAGGAAAGCCAAAGGGCTGATAGAGCTGCATGGTGGGAGGTGGGGTAAGGTTAAACTAAAGGTTAAATTAAAGTTGTGGGGTGAATGGGAGCCTGAATAACAGAACAGATAGTGGAGGGGTTGTGGAGACAGATGTTGTTCAGTCCTCAGCCAAAGTCAGGAATGAAAACTGTTGAGTATGGTGCAGTGAATATGCTGAGCCCTGTATATTTCAATACAAGGAGCAGTGTAGGAAAGGCGGATGTGTTCAGGGCATGGGTCAACACCTGGAATTATGACACTAGGATCTGGTAACTGTGGATTGGGACAGGCTGCTTTATGGCAAAGGTGTGCTTGATAAATGGGAGGCCTCAAAAGCGAAATTTTGAAAGTACAAAGCAGGTATGTGTTTGTCAGAATACAAGGTAAAGACAGAAACTGTAGGGTATCTTGGATTTCAAGAGATATTGAGACCCTGATGAAGCACAAAATGGAGTTGCATAACAGGGATAGGCAGAAAGGTTCTTATAGAGTATAAGAAATGCAAGAGAACACATAAGAAATAAATCAGGACGGTTAAAAGAAGGCATGAGGTTGCCGTTGCAGAAAAGATGAAGGATAATCCTCAGGGATTCTAGAGATAGCTTAAGAGCAAAAGAATTGTAAGGCACAAAGTTGGTCCTCTGGAAGACTGGAATGGTAATCCACGTGTGGAACCAAAGCAGTTGGGGGAGATCGTCAATATTTTTTCATCTCTATTTACTCAGGAGATGGACAAAGGTTCTATGGGAGTGTGGAAAAGCAGCATTAAAATCGTGGACCCTGTACAGATTAAAGAAGAGCAGTTATTTCGCAGTTCAACATAGAACACAAAACATAGAAATCTACAGCATATTCCAGGCCATTCAGCCTACATGTGTCAAACATGTAACTTACTCTAGAAGCTGCCTAGAATTTCCCTAGCGCATAGCCCTTTATTTTTCTATGCTCCATATACCTGTCTAAGAGGCTGTTAAAATACACTATTGTATTCGCCTTGACAACCGCTGCTGACAATGCATTACATGCAGCCACCACTCTCTGTGTAAAAAAAAACTACCCCTGACATCCCCTCAGTATCTGTTTCCAAGCACCATAAAACTATGCCCCCTCGTGTTATCCATTTCAACCCTGGGGAAAAAAAAATCCTCTGGCTATCCACACGATCAATGCCCCTCATCATTTTATACACCTAAAAAGGCTCTAAACATAAACAATGAAATTATACATTGCTTTGAGGATTTGTTAGAAGTATACAAAATTATGAGGTTATTTATTGGGAAAAAATGCAAGCAGCTTTTTCCACTGAGGTTCAGTGGGATGACAACCAGACGTCATGGGTAAGTGGAGAAGGTGAAATTTTAACGGGAGCATGCGGAAAAGCTCTTTACTGAAATGGTCGTGAGAGCATGGAATGAGATGTCAGCACAAGTGGTGAATATGAGCTCAAGTTCACAATTAAGAGAAGTTTGATGGTACCTGGATGGTAGGGGTACCAGTGCAGGTACTTGCATTAGACAGCTTAAATATTTTTTCGGCATTGACCAGATGGGCCAAACAACCTGTTTCTGTCCTGAACTTCTCCATGTTTCTATGACAGAAAATGTGGTCAAACTTGTTTGGAAGGGAAAAGGTAGGAGTAACAGCGGAGCAGCAATGGCTGGAGTTTCTGGGAGCAATTCGGGAGCCGACATAGATACATCCGAAAGAAGTGGAAGCATTAGAAAGGCAGGAGGACACAACCATGACTAAAATGAGAAGCCAAAGCCAACATCAAAGCCAAAGTGTGTCATAAGTTGGGTGTTGAATCAGGACCCAACTGCAGGACACAGACACTGGAGACCCAGAAACAGGATGAGATGGAACCCAAGGACGGGACGGGATGCAGTCTAGGCAGGGGAAGCAGGACCAGGACGAGGGACTGGGAACAAGGAGGCTGGGGTGGACTCTGAGCCCGAGACTGGACAAGGACCCAGAACCTGGGTCTTGCCTCGGGCTCGGACCCCCAAACCCAGGTGAGGACATGACGAGGCTTGGCTAGGGAGTTGGGGTACCCTCGTTTGAGTAAAGGGAGGAGAATTTGCCAATAAAGACAGGAATGAACACCTTTCTGCAATTAAGTCAGGACCTTGCAAAAAGAATAACTGATAAGGACTGGACAGTATATCTATCTGTAGTTAAAACCTTGATTTAGCAAACTCTCTTATCTAATTAATTACATTTTGCACCAACAGACTTGGTGGGCGTACCAGTTCAATTGACATTTTGCAGTAGTAATGCATGGGGCTTACTATGTATAAATATACGGCTGTAACCTGACTAAGTCAGTCCACTTGTCAGAATGGTGGCAGTGCTTACATGCCTTCTCTTTGACAACTGGGTCTCAAACTCCTACAGGAGAATGCACAATAAACTGTGGTGATGATAAGTAACTGGTCTCCCAATTATATTCAGATTCAACTTTAACATTTGGTGTCATGAACAGGATCCCAATATAGGGAGTGCCAAGCAGACTGTGGTGGGATATTACCTCATGAGAACAAGCAGTAAATTTGATATGGAAAAGAACGGTGGAAAGAAGTGGAAATTTTTGAAAAAGGATTGGAAGGAAAAGGCAGATGTAAAGTGGAAATGCATATTATTAGCAAGTAGGAGGAATATTGCGTGGGAGAAAAAGGATCGTGGTTTGTACTACAGAAGGAATGCCAAAGGTTGGGATACGCTAAAAGTGGAGCGTGAATGGGTGGATGGGCACCGAAAATGAGAGCAGGAAAAACAACGTAAGCAAACCGAGGCCAGCCCAGATAGCAGAGAAGGGCAGGAACATCAGTCTAAAGTTGGAACTGATAGGGATAGGGATAAGGGATGGCAAACCCATGTCTGCATATCAACTCTGTTTGAGGACAGTGACCGTGATGAGGAGTGGGCACCCGCCATATCCTCACCTTACCAGGGGCCAAGTGCACATAGTGCCCCTGAACCCTAATCCTCCCAGTACTCAGATATGTAGAAGGAAGTCTGAGAATTGGAATGGGATTGCTGCGGGAGCAATTTTGATTTTTTCTTCTCATTGGGGTGAATAGAGGCGGGACTGCGCAGACATGTGACGTCGGGCAGTGAAGCGTGAAAAGGAACACAGCCTTATACAGCGGGCAGCGGAGTGAGCCAGGAGCAGTGTGAAGGCTTAGGGGCTTTGATTCAACGGGCAAGGTGAGGTAGGTTTAGTTTTCAATTTTTCCTGTTATTTGAGGAAAGGGGGAATTATGAGTGTGAGGGCAGCTTGTTGTTCTCGGTATCGGATGTGGGAGGTCCTGGAGTCTCCTAGCCTCCCTGAGGTCCATACTTGCGCCAGGTGCGCTGAGCTGCAGCTCCTAAGGGACTGTGTTAGGGAACTGCAGCTACAGCTCGATGACCTTTTTCTGGTCAGGAGGAGTGAGGAGTTGATAGAGAGGAGTTACAGGCAGTTGGTCACACCAGGACCACGGGAGGCAGACAAGTGTGTCACAGTCAGGAGAGGGAAGGGGAAGAGTCAGGTACTAGAGAGTACCCCAGTGGCTGTATCCCTTGACAATAAGTACTCCTGCTTGAGTACTGTTGGGGGGGGGGGGGGGAACAGCCTACCTGGGGGAAGCAACAGTTGCCGTGACTCCGGCAGAAAGTCCGGCCCTGTAGCTCAGAAGGATACAGATCAGCACATCACTGATACCATTCTCCCCCCTAGACTTGCCAGTCCCTTGGTAAAGCAGGCAGTGAAATCAAAGATCCCCACAACCTGGGACGTTCTCCTTTCTCACCCACTCCAATCCGGGAGAAGACACGACAGCCATAAAGCTCAAGGACAAATGTGAGGAACGTCAGGAAGCGAGGCTAGTTGGGGGAAGTTAATGGGACTCAGTGGCCAACAGCAGACTTCCCAACACAACACGGACGAAGCATCACCACCCATCCGGGGACTGCAAACACACCACGTGATTTTGCGTCACAAAGTCGAGGACGGGACAGATCGGTGAAATCAACCTCACGTGACATGTTGGCGGGACTTTCATTTCAATTCTGTGGAAATAGACAGCCTGTGCTCCTGGTTTGGATCGTTCAATGCAGATTATCTGAAGTCGACACATTGTTGACGAGTCCAGATAATTGGAAAATAAATGAGTAATTGGCTCATGGCCAGTAGATCTCCCCGTTCGGGATCGGTCTCAACACTCACTGATGGGAAACTGATATCTTCAAGGGCGAGGATCCTTTTCTGATCCCGCAGATAAATCGGCTTCAGTACTGAGTGGAAAGGAAAACACCACCCACCCGGAGACAGTGAGCATGCGCGAAGTGATTGTTGCATCATCCGAAGGGCAGAGCCACGGAAATAGACGCACAGATGCTGCCCATCTGCGGTCAAATGGGAGGGGCAAACGGGATCATGTGACAGGTGGGGTCTCTCACCCCAGGCAGAGACTCCAGTAATCACCACTCTGCGTTTGTAAGAGGGTTGTATTTTGGCATTAGATACACGGAATATCTGTTGATATTGAGTATATTGTTTATGGGAGCCGCTTTCTGCGTTAAAACAGCTGCTGAATTTTCTATACACACAAAAAAAACAGAGGTATGTACATGGAACCGGGGCTTGCAGAAACTCTTAATGGTACCGTGATTACCCAGAAAGAACTGCGTTAGAAATGTCGCCCTCGCCGAAACACCGATCATATGCGCAGGCGTCAGAGTTGTGACATTACCGAATATCACTCATGCGCGCATAACACAACAGGCGTGGGGAGTATGAGCAGCAGGTAAGAGAGATTCTCCAGGTAGGAAATTAACACTGACTTCGGGACAGTTGCTGTGAACTTCGAATGCCGTGGCCCACAATCCTGGCACAGTCCTGCTCTCTTCCCTCTCTCTCAGCCCCACGATCAGTACACGGGCCCCGGGGAGCTTCCGGCTGATGAAGGAATGGGAACTGATGGATCTCTCAGACAGCCCTGAGCTCCAGCTATCTAAATGCAAGGATTAGGAACTCGGAGAAAGGGAAAAAAAATCTTTTACATCACCAGTTGAGAAAATCACCTTTGTTCTATCTCTAATCACAAACAAGAGAAAATCTGCAGATGCTGGAAATCCAAGCAACACACACAAAATGCTGGAGGAATGCAGCATTAGTTCTCTCTTCCATAGATGCTGCCTGGCCTGCTGAGTTCCTCCCGCATTTTGTGTGTGTTGTTTGTTCTACCTCTTCTCGTTCTGGACTTTTCTACCTGTGAGAATAAGATTAGACCCATTCTCTCTGGGTACATAATGATATCAAACACCTTTGTCCTGGGCAACAAGTAGCTTTCACATCACTAATGTGCCAGACTCCAGTGAGACAGACTACTGCCCTTCCCTTCATATTCATTGGCATTGCCATCAATGAGATCACCACCATCAGTCATCTGGGGGAGGGTTCAGGGGTATTATTTATGTACAATACAGAAAGTGGTGTTACCTGTGTGTACTGTGGCGATGCAAAAGTTGCTGGAGAATTTGCAAGTGGGAAGAAGTGGAGTGATATTTGAAAATATGACTTTTTATAGCATCATTTAGCAAGCAAATCATGTATAGACAGTGTGCAAATGCTCTGTCGAGAAAATCCTTCATAACCCTCTCCAGGCCTGCTACATAGGTTGTGTGAGAGTGCAGATGAACTCAATCAAACCCAGAGCAGATCAAAATTATTATTAACAGTGATTTGCTAACTGTTACAATGAGTACCTCTATATAAAATTTGGTGCGCACATGTCGTGTCACCACTTTAAGGAGGTGGAGCTGGAAATGGATGAATTCTGTTTCATCTGGGAGTCAGAGGGGGTGATAGATGTGACATGAAGAGAGGTGAGTTACACCCAAGGTGCAGGACACAGGAAATTGAGTGAGAGTCAGGAAAGGGAATGAGGTTAAATAGTCATCGCAGAGTACTTTTGTGGCCATCCCCTGCAACAACAGATTGAGGAGAATGGGTGCAGAGGAGATTTACAAGGACTTTGCCTCGATTGGGGAGCATGCCTTATGAGAATAGGTTGAGTGAACTTGGTCTTTTTTCCTTGGAGTGACGGAGGGTGAGAGGTGACCTGATAGAGGTGTACAAGATAATGAGAGGCATTGATCATGTGGATAGTCAGAGGCTTTTTCCCAGGGCTGAAATGGTTGGCACAAGAGGGCACAGGTTTAAGGTGCTTGGAAGTAAATACAGGGGAGATGTCTGGGTTAAGTTTTTTATGCAGAGAGTGGTAAGTGCATGAAATGGGCTGCCAGTGGCAGTGGTGGAGGCAAAAACAATAGCATATTTTAAGAGACTCCTGGATGGGTACGTGGAGCTTAGAAAAACAGAGTGCTGAGGGTAAAACCTAGGTAGTTCTAAGGTAGGGACATGTTCAGCACAGCTTTGTGGGCCAAAGGGCCTGTATTATGCTGTAGGTTTTCTATGTTCTATGTATCCTACCACTTTAGAAACTGTTGGTGGGGGGGGGGGGGGGGGGGAATTACCTGGCGGAGGAAAGTCAAAGTGGTGATAGGGGATTCGCTAGTTAGGGGAACAGAACGAGAAGGGGACTAACATCCTAGAGGTAAGGCTTGCTAGTGCTAGTGTGGTGGGTGGAGGGGGAGGTTGTTAAACTAAAGTTGAAGAGGAGATGGGAGCCAGAATGCCAGAACAGATAATAGAGAGAGTGAATTGAATTGTATTGACTTTATTACTTACATCCTTCACATGCATGTGCATGAGGGGTAAAAAACTTTGTTACATCTCTGTCTAAATGTGCAATTTATAGTAATTTATAGTAGAACAGGACAGTGAATATAACATAGAAATACATTTGTATCAGCATGAATTAATCAGTCTGGTGGCCTGATGGAAGAAGCTGTCCCAGAGCCTGATGATCCTGGCTTTTATGCAGCAGTACTGTTTGTCAAATGGTAGCAGCTGGAACAGTTTGTGGTTGGGGCCTTTTTACACTCCTGCCTTTGTAAATGTTCTGAATCGTGGGAAGTTCACAACTACAGATGGGCTGGGCTGTCTGCACCACTCTTTGCAAAGTCTGTGATAGAGGGAAGCACAGTTCTCATACCAGGCAGTGATACAGCCAGTTAGGATGCTCTCAATTGTGCCCCTGTAGAAAGTCCTTAGGATTTGATTCCCCATTTCAAACTATTTCAACCATCTGAGGTGAAAGAGGTGCTACTGTGTTCTTTTCACAACTCAGCTGGTATGTACAGACCACGTGAGATCCTTGAAAGCTGTTCACCCTTTCAACCCCAGATCCATTGGTGTCAATAGGGGTTAGCCTGTCTCCATTCCTCCTGTAGTCCATAATGAGCTCCTTTGTTTCTGTGGCAATGAGGAACAGGGTGTTTTCTTGACACCAGTCAGATGTTGTTCAGACCTCAGGGCATGGAATTGTGATATTGTAGCTATTACTGGGACTTGTTTGCACCCAACAATCTGAGGAATTTGGAGGAACAAATTAGTAGAGAGATTGCAGACTACTCCAATGCTTGATATAGTAAGCAATTTTAAATTTCAATAGATTGTGACTCCCATATGTAAAAAGACTAGATGGGGTAGAGTTTGTCAAATGTGCCCTTAATCAGCACATAGAGTTCCCAACATAGAAGTGTGCAATAAGCTATTAGAAAATAATCCAGGGCTAGTGACAGAATATTAGTGTATGGGAACACTTTGCATCTAGTGATCATTATGCCATGAGATTCCAAGTTACCATGGAAAAAGAGAGGACTGAACCATGGGTTGAGATTCTAAATTGGAGAAAGGTCAATTTTGATGGTATCAGAAAGGATCTGACAAGTGTGGATTGGGAAAGGAACTTTTTGGCAAAGGAGTATTTGGTAAGTGAGAGGCCTTCAGAAGTGAAGTTTTGAGGCTGCAGAGATTGTATGTGCCTGCCAAAATTGTGGTTTTCAAGAGATATCAAGGCCCCAGATATTTTGTTCCTGTAAATGCCTCAGACTGTTGGGTGCTACAAAGACTCATTAATAACTACAATATCATAATTTCACGCCCCGAGCTCATCTGACATTTTTTTTAGTTGTCTTCTGTTGCTTTCTAATAGTTTTTGATCTTTTGTTTGCCCTCTCTTTGGTTTTTATGTTGGCTTTGGCTTCTCATTTCAGCCACAGTTCTGTCCTCCTGCCTTTCCAATGCTTCCACTTCTTTGGGATGTATCGATCACTCAGATCCCGAATTGCTCCCAGAAACTCCAGCCATTGCTGCTTCATTGTCATTTATACCAGTTACCCTTTCCAATCACGTTTGGCCAGCTTCTCTGTCATAGAAACATGAAGAAGGTCAGTTCAGAAACATGCTCACTCTGGATGATCAGAATGGTAATCTATATGAGGAGACGAAACAGATGAGGGAGATATTATTTTTGCATTTGCATTTACTCAGGAGGTGGTCACAGAGTCTATAAAAGTGAGGCAAAGCAGCATCAACTTCATGGACCCTGGACAGATTACAGAGGTGGAGTTGTTTGTTGTCCTAAGGCAAATTAGCATGAATAAATGCCCAGGGCCTGACAAGTTGTTCCCTGGGACCCTGCGGAAGATGAGTGCAGAAATTGTCGGGGTCCAAGCACAGATATTTGAATCATCCTCAGTGACAGGTGAGGTACTGGCGGATTGGAGGACAGCCAGTGTTGTTCTGCTGTTGAAGAAAGGCTCTAAAACTAAACTAAGAATAATATGTTGGTGAGCTTGACATCAGTAGGGGGAAAGTTATTGGATTGTGTGTGCAGGAACTGGATATATAATTATTTGGATAGATGTGGACTGATTAAGGATAGGCAGCATGGCTTTGTGCATGGTAGGTCATGTCTAACCAATCTTGTAGAATTTCTCTAGGAAGTTATCAGGAAAGTGGATAAAGGCAAGGCAGTTGATGTTGTCTACATGGACCACAGCAAGGCACTTGACAAAATGTCATCTGGGAGGTTGGTCAAGAAGGTTCAATCATTCAGTATTCAAGATTCAAGTATTCAAGGGGAACGCGCTAAGATGGTAGCACAATCTTAATATGCAGCAGCCTCTCCGGACTCTGGATTTGGGGATTACCAAACGTTGTGTGGATTTTCTGGTGTAGTCTGTTTTGTCGTGTGCTTTTGTAATATCATTCTGGAGGAATGTTGTCTCATTTTTTTAACTGCATTGCATTTGTAGTTTCTAAATGACAATAAACTGAAACTGAACTGAACTGAAGATGAGATAGTAAATTAGATGACACACTGTCTTTGGGAGAAGCCAGAGTGTGGTATCTTTCTGACTGGAGGCCTGTGACTAGTGGTGTCCCGCAGGGACCAGTGCTGGATCTGTTGTTGTTTGTCATCTATATCAGTAATCTGGATGATAGTGTGGTTAACAGGATCAGCAAATTTGTGGATGACACCAAGACTGGTGGTGTAGTGGAAAGCAAGGGGTACTGATTGTGGATGATCAGCCATGATCACATTGAATGGCAGTGCTGGCTCAAAGGGCCACATGGTCAATTCCTGCACCTATTGTCTATAATATAATATCTTGCAGTGTGATCTGGACCAGCTGGAGAAATGCAAAATGGAATTTCATGCAGACAGGTGCGAGTTGGTGCATTTTGATAGGACCTCAGTCTTACACAGTGAATGGTAGGACACTGAGGAGTGTTGTAGAAGAAGGGGATCTGGGAATATACCGTAGATGCCGGATTATAAGCCGCTACTTTTTCCCCACGCTTTGAACAGCTTTGAACACTGCGGCCTTTACTACGGTGCGGCTAATGCATGGTTTTTTTTCATGCCGCCAAAAACATTTTGCCTCATAACAGTAGACCAATAAAATTGATGAGTAGTTCACAGAGGTCCAATGAAATTGTACGATAAATCAAGCGCACTTTCACAATTAAATTATTGTAAATCAGTCATTTGTACTCACCCTCATCAACATGGAAAACACTCGAAGAAAAGCATTGTGCGTCCTTTATGGCAGTTATTTAGTTTATAATATTTTCGCTTAGTAATTCATTTTCTAGTTAAAGTTAGAAGTGTTTTAAGTATATTTGTTTTCTGTACTACATCCCGGGATGCTATGACGTCACATCCGGTTTCACCGCGTCTTGTGGGAAAATGCCGGTTTGCGATAAACGGGAAGGAGGGGGGGAGCGCATTAGACCCGAGCGAAAACGCTGCTTTTAAGTTAAAGGCGATCAATAACTTTTCCTGGTAGGCTGCAGTATATATTTTTTTACCAGTCGTTAGGAGATATTGGAATGTTGTTCGTGCACTGTTCAGTAAAAAAGTATACGCAACGTAATTTGTGTGTTACCGATACGTATGTATATTTAAAAGTAGCCGTGTTACAGGCATGGTTCGAAAAAAAGCATTTGCAATATGTATTTGTTTATGTTACCATACGGATTTAATTAAAAGTTAAAAAATCCTCACGTGTAATATCTTTCTGTGTAAATATCTCATATTACAACGTGGGACACCTGCGGCTTAAAATCCGGTGTGGCTTGTACAAGTACAAAATTGATTTTCTTTCTTAAATTAGAGCCTGCGGCTTTTAATCAGGTGCGCTCTGTAGTACGGAATCTACGGTAGGTCTATAATTCACTGAAAGTGGTGTCACAGTTCGATAGGACGGAAAGAAAGATTTTGGCACATTGGCCTTCATAAACCGAAGTACTGAGTACAGGAGATGGATGTTATGTTGATGTTGTACAAGACATTGGTGAGGCCTCATTTGGAGTATGTGTGCAGTCTTGGTCACCAACCTACAGGAAGATGTAAAAGAGGTTGATAGAGTTCAGAGAAAATTTGCAAGGATGTTGCCAGGTCTGGAGGACTTGGGTTATAAGGAAAGTTTGACCAGGTCAGGACTTTATTCCTAGGAATGTAAAAGATTTGATGGAGGTGTAACAAAATTATGAGGATGGGGTAAATGCAAGCTGGCTTTTAACACTGAGATGGTGTGGGACTACAATCAGAGGCCATGGATTAAGGGTGAAAGGTGAAACATTAAGGAGAACATGAGGGGAAACTTCTTCACACAGATGGTCATTCGGGTGTGGAATGAGCAGCCAGCACAAGTGTTGCATGCGAGCTCATTTTCAACATTTAGGAGGTTTGTATAGGTACCTGGATGGTAGGGCTATGTGTGCAGAGAGTTTAGATAGTTCAGCACCAACTAGATGGGCCAAAGGGTCTGTTTCTGTGTTGTTATTTTCTGTGACTCTCTGACAAGTATATTAAATAATACTAATATTCATTTAATTCCTTTTAACAGCTGTGCACCAACCATTCATCTGGGCAGGAAATGTTTACATGGCTTTAAAACTGTGGCACTTTAACAGTAGATAAAAGAAAATCCCAGCTGCACATCAACAAAGGCTATTTGTGTGAGAGTGTTTCATTTACTGTGGGGCCAGGCACCCATGCAGCTCAGTGGGAGCAGGGAATAATACCAATGGAGAGAGTCAAACTGAGCCAGGTCACAGATTGGAGATGGCAGAAATGCCCCATTCTTGTAGAGACAGGAAGAGCATCAGAGAGTTTGATGGTCATTCCAGATACCAGCACTGTGCCCAGTTAGAAGATGATTTCTCTCTCCAACTTGGGTTGAACCTCACAGTAACAGTGTGATGTCAGATCACACCTTGGCAACTAAAGTGATCTCATCTGAAATGTTGATGGATTGATGGATTTTATAAATCTTTTCTCAGGTTAAAAATGACAAGGAATTTATCATTTATCTACGCGAATCTTGAACACAACACACCAGTTTTGCTGTCTCTGTACACATATATAAGTGGAGCAAGGGATTCATTCAACCATCCTTCCTGCTGAGACTGTGGGGAGGGATTCACTCAATCATCTGACCGACTGGCATGCCTGTCAGTTTACACAGGGGAGAGCCATTTACCTTTACAGACTGTGGGGATTCAAGGTCATCTCATGAAGGTACATCAGCAAGTTCACACTGGGACAAAGCATTCACCTGTTCTGTGGGTGAGAAGGGATTCAGTCAGTCTTCCCACCTGTGAACACACCAGTCAGTTCACATTGAGCAGAGGCTGGTCATCTGCTGAATTTGTGGGTAAGGATTCACTCGGTCATCTGACCTAATGGCTCACCAGCGAGTTCACACCAGTGAGCGGCCGTTCACCTGCTACGACTGTGGAAAGGGATTCAATTGCTCATCTAATCTACAAGCACACCAGTCATTTCACACTGGAGAAAGGCCGTTCACCTGCTCGGACTGTGGGAAGGGATTCAATTGCTCATCTAATCTACAAGCACACCAGTCATTTCACACTGGAGAAAGGCCGTTCACCTGCTCAGTCTGTGGGAAGGAATTCACTTTGTCATCGTACCTACTGAGACACCAGTCAGTTCACACCGGAGAGTGGCCATTCACCTGCTCAGTCTGTGGGAAGAGATTCACTGAATCATCCTCCCTACTGAGACACCAGTCAGTTCAAACTAAGGAGCGGCTGTTCACCTGCTGTGAATGTGGGAAGCGATTCACTCAGTCATCTAACCTTATGTAACTCTTGCTTTTGCTAGCAGCTTAATATAGGAGGTGATAGACCCCCAGCCCAGCCAAACTTAAGAAATCTCGTTTGGGTGGATGCTGTTACAAATCAGTACCCCGAAATAACAAACAGTACACAGTATGTGATTAAACGATTGAGATTTCTAATTCTTACATTGACTATAGGGTGAGTAAAGAAAACAAAAAAAAGAAAAAGGGCCCACTCTCTCCATTCACGTCTTCTCATCTCTCCCCAGCAAAAGACCACGAAAATCTCCCTTCTAGACTTGCAAGAAGGAACATTTCTCTCATTGCATAGCCCCGCATTCCAAAACCCAGTTATCTCTATTTGTAACCTAAACATTGCTGCTACAGAGAAACCATTACCTCAGCAGTGAAACATTACAGAGAGGTCATTACATTAGCAGTGAAACCTTATAGCATGTTACAGTTATGGCACACTACCGGTGTCACACTGGGGAAAAAGTTTCAATAAGCTGCGTGCTGGATATTTATCCATCACCGTTACTGAATACAATTTCCAGAGCGACTGTCGGTGCTGAACTCTGCCATTATTGCTGCTCACTATACCCAGTTCTGCACCTGGTCACTGGGCATCGGAGGAGTTTCTTCTGCTGCATATTCACCTTTAATGGGAGTGGAGTTTAATCTTCTGGATTTGAGATAAATAAATCATTTCTATCTTAAACTCTGACTCCGGTACTTAGTGGATTTATAACACCATTAGTATACAATAGAATGTCTTCTCAGGCCAGCTGGACCTGGCCAGAGATTCTGTTCCACGATGGTCCATTTAAACTTCCCCTGTTGTTCATCTCTCGCTCTCCCTGTGGTGATGGCTTCCAAACAGTCACCACTCTGTGGGTGAAGAGGTTTCTCTTGAATTTTCTGCAGACTGAAGAAGTCGAGCTGACTGCAGTTCTGTCTGACATGTTCTTCCTCCCTCAAATCTCTGGGCTGAGGAAGAATGACATTGGGAGTTAACCTCCTTATTCAGGGCTCATTTCCACATTATGGGTTATTTTCCCTTTTTCTGAAAGGTTGTTGAAAACACCACTGTCCTCTAATGACTGAAAGCAGAATGGGAAACCGTTAGTTGGATGTTCAACGGAGCACGGACAGAAACCACAGACAGCTCTGAAACCAGAGGTGGGTCTGCACAGGGCAGAGTTTGGGGCTCTGGATGATGGTTGGGGTAAGAACGTATGATGAGGAGAAGGGAATCAGCAGTGGGGCGTGGTAACGAATGACAGAGTAGCATCATTTGGAAGCTGATTGACAGAGAAAATCATTCAGCTGTCTGAACGATGACACAAACAATGCCTGTGGTGAGGTGCTCCACTGGTTGAGGAACATGTGGGAGTTGGAAATGGTTTTATCTATGAGGGAGTTGTTCCTGCTTGTTTATCCTGTAATATTATATCCGGATGGTTATTATGAATTGCCCTATCTGTAATAATGTATTGATTAGCATATAATTTGTCAGATTTTGACTCTAAAACTGGATCAGGCTTGAATTTATGGTGCC
Source organism: Hemitrygon akajei (assembly GCF_048418815.1). NCBI lineage: Eukaryota > Metazoa > Chordata > Chondrichthyes > Myliobatiformes > Dasyatidae > Hemitrygon > Hemitrygon akajei. The sequence goes on from NC_133127.1 coordinate 105,657,329, forward strand.
TTTATGAAGTGATGGAAGGCATTCATGGGTTTGTATTTTAAAGCAAAATTTTGGTGAATGATATTTGCCACTTGATTGTACCTTTGTAAGTAATCAAATTGAGTTAAACTGCTGCAGGATCCTGGAATGTGTTGGATTGTGTCTGGTTTCTCTTGGCATTTTCAGCACTTATTACCTTGTTTGTTTGTATTTTATGTATTTTATATTTTTTTCCCTTTGTTAACCACCTTTCTGCAAGGATCCCCTCTGTCCTTGGGAAGAGGTCTCCCAGTCTTAGTCAGGTGCTCAATGCTTCCTTGTTACCATCTCAGATCACTGAGGTGTTTCCCATGGAGGGTTATACTCATTCCACCGGCTAATGTTTTCTTCCATAGTGATGAATAATTTTTCTGAGTTGGCCTCTCATTGAAGTTTTCTGGTCTGTATTTTTTCAAGTATTTCTGTAAGTCTTCAGTGTCCTGCCTAAATGACTACTGTCCCGTTGCACTTACATACATCATCATGAAGTTTTTTGAGAGGCTCGTCATGAGGCATATCAAGATCCTGCTGCCCCCCTCACTGGACCCCTGCAGTTTGTGTACCATCCCAACCACTCAACAGATGACGCCATTGCCACCACCCTCCATCTGGCCCTAACCCACTTGGACAAAAAAGACACATACGTTCGGATGCTGTTCATAGACTTCAGTTCAGCATTCAACACAATCATCCCTCAGAAACTGATTGGAAAGTTAAGCTTACTGAGCCTGAACACCTCCCTCTGCAACTGGATCCTAGACTTCCTGACTGGGAACAGCATCTCCAACACCATCACACTGAGCACGGGGGCTCCACAGAGTTGTGTGCTGAGTCCACTGCTGTTCATTCTGCTGACCCATGACTGTGCTGCAACACACAGCTCGAACCATATCATCAAGTTCGCCGATGACATGACTGTGGTGAGTCTCATCAGCAAGACGACGAGTCAGCTTACAGAGAGGAGGTGCAGCAGCTAACGGACTGGTGCAGAGCCAACAACCTGTCTCTTAATGTGAACAAAACAAAAGAGATGGTTGTTGACTTCAGGAGGGCACGGAGCAACCACTCCCCACTGAACATCGACGGCTCCTTGGTAGAGATCGTAAAGAGCACCAAATTTCTTGGTGTTCACCTGACAGAGAATCTCACCTGGTCCCACAACACCAGCTCCATAGCAAAGAAAGCCCAGCAGCGTCTCTACTTTCTGTAAAGGCTGAGGAAAGTCCATCTCCCACCCCCCATCCTCATCACATTCTACAGGGGTTGTATTGAGAGCATCCTGAGCAGCTGCATCACTGCCTGGTTTGGAAATTGTACCAAATCAGATTGCAAGACCCTGCAGTGGATAGTGAGGTTAGCTGAGATGATCATCGGGGTCTTTCTTCCAGCCATTACGGACATTTACACTACATGCTGCATCCACAAAGGTAACAGCATTATGAAGGCCCCCATGCACCCCTCATACAACCTCTTCTCCCTCCTGCCGTCTGGGAAAAGGCTCTGAAGCATTCGGGCTCTTGCGACCAGACTAATGTAATAGTTTCTTCCCCCAAGCTATCAGACTCCTCAATACCCAAAGCCTGGACTGACACCTTGCCCTACAGTCCTGTTTATTATTTATTGTAAATCTCTGCACTTTTTTGTGCACTTTATGCAGTCCTGTGTAGGTCTGTAGTCTAGTGTAGCCTTCTCTGTGTTGTTTTTTTAATTACATAGGTCAGTCTAGTTTTTTTACTGTGTCATATAACACCGTGGTCCTGAAAAACATTGTCTCATTTTTACTATTTATTTTATAAGACAATTGTGTGATTTAAAAAAAAATTCTCTTCCTCTTTCTGTCCAAGGTAGTGTTCTTTCTTTCTTTCTTTTTAAATCTTTTTATTAATTTTAAGAAAAACATAGATGAAATATGAATACAAAGCATTTGAGAGTACATAATTAATAGTTTAAATAGACAATCAGATATATAATAATCAATATATAAGGCCTCCCAAACTCATAGTATTTATGTAAGAAACCGAAAAAGAAAAAAAAACCCAAAAAAAAGAGAAAAAAAAAACTAACCAACATGTGCCATTATATAATGTTAAATACATACAGTAGTGCCAATAACTCCGAACCTCCATCCAAATAATTAAGGATAATAAAAGTAAGGTTTAGGATAAGACCATTTAACTCATATGAAAATGTTGAATAAATGGTCTCCAAGTTTCTTCAAATTTAACTGAAGAATCAAAAACCACGCTTCTAATTTTTTCTAAACTCAAACAAGAGATAGTTTGAGAAAACCACTGAAATACAGTTGGAGGGTTAATTTCTTTCCAATTCAGTAAAATAGATCTTCTAGCCATTAATGTAACAAATGCAATCATTCGTTGAGATGAAGCGGATAGACGATTATTATCTATCATTGGTAAACCGAAAATTGCAGTAAAAGGATGCGGTTGGAAATTGATATTTAAAACTCTTGAAATAATATTAAAAATATCTTTCCAATAATTTTGTAAACAAGGACAAGACCAGAACATATGAGTCAATGAAGCAACATCAGAATGACATCTGTCACAGGTTGAATTAACATGAGAATAAAATCGAGCAAGTTTATCTTTAGACATGTGAGCTCTATGTAAATTGTATTAGGGCATGTTTAGCACAAATAGAGGACGAATTTACCAATGATAAAAAATTTTCCCATTGCTCAGTGGATATAGGACAATGCAATTCTTCTTGCCATTCCTTCTTAATTTTTTCTGATACATCTGGCTGTATACTCATAATCATATTATAAATGATAGCTACTAAACCCTTTTGACAAGGATTGAGGGCTAAAATTCTTTCTGTAATGTCCAATGGACATTCTTTCGAAAAAGACTTTAATTCATTATACAAGAAATTTCTGACTTGCAAATATCTAAAAAAAATGGGTTTTAGGTAAATTATATTTATTAGATAGCTGTTCAAAGGACATAATGTTATCATCCAAAAACAGATCACGAAAACATGTTATACCTTTCGTTTTCTAGAAAAGAAAAGCTTGATCTATAGATGAAGGCCGAAAGAAGTAGTTAGATATTATAGGACATGACAGCATAAACTTATTCAAGCCAAAAAATTTACGAAATTGAAACCAAATTCGTAATGTATATTTGACTATGGGATTAGTTATCTGTTTATTCATTTTGAATACAGAAAAAGGAAGTGAAGATCCTAAGATTGAAATCAGTGAAAAATCTTGCACAGATTTACATTCCAAATTTACCCATTGTGGGCAAGCAGCTATAGTCGATTCTTGTGTCCAGAATATTAAATACCGTATATTAACTGCCCAATAGTAAAATCTTAAGTTTGGTAGAGCCAAGCCGCCCTCTTCTTAGGCTTCTGTAAATATGTTTTGCCTAGTCTAGGATTTTTGTTCTGCTACAAATAAGATATTTTAGAGTCAACAGTATCAAAAAAAGATTTAGGAATAAAAATTGGTAATGCTTGAAATAAATATAAAAATTTAGGTAGTATCATCATCTTAATAGCATTAACTCTGTCTACCAATGACAAAGATAGTGGAGACCACCTAATAGCAAGTTGCTTAATTTGGTCAATTAAAGGTAGAAAATTAATTTTAAATAAATCTTTATGTTTTTTAGTAATTTTAATACCTAAATAAGTTAAATAATCTGTAACAATTTTATATGGTAAATGTTTATAAATTGGAACATGCATATTTAATGGAAATAGTTCACTCTTATTAAAATTCAATTTATAACCAGAAAAGTTACTAAATTGAGCGAGCAAAGAAGAAATAGCAGGAATAGATCTTTCAGGGTCAGATATATATAAAATAACAAATCATCCGCATATAATGATACCTTATACGTCGTCTCCCCATGGGTAATACCCAAAATATTGGGTGATTCACGAATAGCTATAGCCAAAGGTTCTAAAGCAATGTCAAATAGTAAAGGACTTAAAGGACAACCTTGCCTTGTACCACGAAATAGCTGAAAAAAAGGGGATCTTTGATTATTGGTAAAAACCGAAGCTAAGGGTTTATGGTATATTAATTTAATCCATGATATAAATTTTGAACTAAAATTAAAATGTTGCATTGTATTAAATAAATATGGCCATTCGACTCTATCAAATGCTTTTTCGGCATCTAAAGAAATGACACATTCTGGTATTTTAGATGAAGAGGTACAAATAATATTAATTAATTTTATAATGTTAAAAGATGAATAGCGATTTTTAATAAATCCAGTCTGATCTTCAGAAGTAATTCGAGGTAATATATTTTCTAATCTAATAGCCAAAATTTTACTAAAAATCTTAAAATCCGTATTCAACAAGGATATAGGCCGATAGGATACGCATTCAGTAGGGTCTTTATCTTTTTTAAGAATTAAAGAAATAGAAGCTTCATAAAAAGATTGTGGTAATTTGCCTATACTTAATGCATCTTTAAAAATTTTACAAGGCCAAGGAGAAAGTATGGAAGAAAAAGATTTTAAAAATTTTGCAGAGAAACCATCTGGACCAGAAGCTTTACCCGAATTCATTGAAAAAAATAGCCTTTTCTATTTCAGATTCCGTAATAGGTGTATCTAAAAATACACTGTCCTCAACAGTTACTTTTGGAATATTCAATTTCCTTAAAAATTCATTTATTATAGAAGAGTCCTTAGTAAATTCTGATTGATATAAAGAATTATAAAAATCTTGAAAGGCTTTATTTATCTTTTTGTGATCGATCGTCAAAGTACCATCTTGTTTACGAATCCTAGTGATCAGTCGTTTATCCGAAACAATTTTCAATTGGTTAGCTAGTAATTTACCAGACTTATCTCCATATATATAGAATTGGGTTTTTGATTTAATTAACTGACTTTCAATCGAGGAGGATAGTAATAAGCTATGCTCCCTTTGAAGTTCCACTCTTTCTTTATAAAGTTCTTTGCTAGGGGTCATTGAATAAATCTATCAATTGCTTTGATTTTATCAACTAATGTTAATATTTTAGAATTAGTTCATTTCCTAACTCCAGCAGAATATGAAATAATCTGTCCACGAATATATGCTTTAAAAGTATCCCATAAAATTCCACTAGAGATCTCTACTGTAGAATTTGTTGAGAAAAACAAATCAATTTGCTGTTTAACAAAGTTAACAAAGTCAGAATCCTGCAATAAAACAGGATTGAACCTCCAAACTTTAGCATTAATATATGAATCCGTTATCTTAATAGATAACTTCAGAGGTGCATAATCAGATATGGTAATAGAGTCATATTTAGATAGATAGATACTTTATTCATCCCCATGGGGAAATTCAACATTTTTTCCAATGTCCCATACACTTATTGTAGCAAAACTAATTACATACAAAACTCAGTAAAAATATGATATGCATCTAAAATCACCCTCGCAAAAAGCATTAATAATAGCTTTTAAAAAGTTCTTAAGTAGTTTACTTAAATACATTGAGTCCTAACCCCGGCACTTTAACATATCTTACTCCTGGCGGTTGAATTGTAAAGCCGAATGGCATTGGGGAGTATTGATCTCTTCTTCCTGTCTGAGGAGCATTGCATCGATAGCAACCTGTCGCTGAAGCTGCTTCTCTGTCTCTGGATGGTGCTATGTAGAGGATGTTCAGGGTTTTCCATAATAGACCGTAGCCTACTCAGCGCCCTTCGCTCTGCTACCAATGTTATACTCTCCAGTACTTTGCCCACGACAGAGCCCGCCTTCCTTACCAGCTTATTAAGACGTGAGGCATCCCTCTTCTTAATGCTGCCTCCCCAACACACCACCACAAAGAGGGCGCTCTCCACAACTGACCTATAGAACATCTTCAGCATCTCACTACAAACATTGAATGACACCAACATTGATTTACAATCAATAACATCTGTAAGTAAATGGTGATCAATGAAAAAGTAATCAATTCTTGAGTAATTATGATAAACATGGGAAAAGTATGAGAACTCTTTGTCATTAGGGTGTAGAAAACGCCAAATTTCACAAATAGCTGAATCAATCATAAAAGAGTTAATGAGAGAAGCCGATTTATTCGGAAGAGTTTGGGTGGGCTTGGATCTATCCATCAAAGGGTTTAAACAACAGTTAAAATCCCCACCCATTATCAATCTATATTGATTCAAATTAGGAAAGGATGTAAATAAACATTTAAAAAATTCAGGACAATCAGTATTTGGAGCATAAACATTAACTAAAACAACTTTTTGATTAAAAAGTAGACCAGTAATAAGCAAAAATGTACCTTGCAGATCTGAAATTGTTTCATGATGTATAAAAGAAGTTGATGAATCTATAAAGATGGAAACACCTCTTACTTTGGCTTGCGAATTTGAGTGATATTGTTGGCCCTTCCAAAACCTAAACAAACGTTGACTATCCACCTTCCTGTTACGTTCCCAGTAACTGGGTGACTTACCAGCAAAGATAGAGAGGTCCGCTGAAGTCTGATGGTACTAAAGTCTGATGGTACTATTTTCAAACGTTTTTATTTATAAAGGGGCACAAACGTATGGTTAATACAAAACATTCAGATCATATACATCATCAAAACTCAATCTAAAGCACAGGTATAGTAATAATCAATCAGAAATAAGCTCTATCGTTGTCTAGGGGAATACTGAGTCCAATGGAATATAAAAGTCACTCATAAATCTGCAGGCTTTTCCGTTTGGGAACCGCTGGCATTTCACGTGTTGGAGAGAGAGAGTGGTGAGAAAGAAGGAACACTTGCCCGTCGTCTTTACAAAGAAAATCCCGGTTGTTAGTTAAAATGGTTTTCCTTTGGTTTCAGCCACAGACTCCCGATCCGGAATCTAACGCACGTGGCTTCCTTCAAAATAGCTTCCCGCTCCGACGGGAAGCGCTATCGTGTCTTCTTCGTGTGTCTCCTTGGTGCGTCTGAGGCCCCGCCTCGGCAGCCCACCTTTTATCTGGACTGGCAGGGTTGTAGATGTCAGTCAGGGTGGGGGTGAGGCAATCTTTCCCCCATCACCCAGCCCACGTTGCCACAAAGGTGTCTCCCAAGACAATGGCTATGTCCATGGCTTTTGTCTGACTGAGAGGCCTGCCTACATTCCAAACCGTAAGGCTTCTTTCTCTCTCTCTCTTGCGATTCTCACAAAGGAGGGGGCTGGGGTCATAACACTTCCTTACATGAGTCTCTTGCACAAAAATAACATTGGCATTCATTCTATGGAATACTTTGAATGTTTTTTTTTCGTTTGATCGGATGATTTAAACCATTAGTATTCCAAGAAACAAAATTAATAGTCCTATCCATATTGACAATATTTATTACAGTTAACACATAAGTTTAAAAAAAAGTGAACTCATGAACCCGGAAGAAGGAAATAAGTTCAAGGAGAAACCGGAAGTCACGGCACTGCGACCATTTTTGTAGTTTCATATAAGCCCATGAAATAAAACTAAGCAAAAAGCAAGCAAAAAGAAAAGAAAAAAGAAAAATCCCCCTCCCTCCACCCTCAAAACCCCAGGAAAAAAGCCAAAAAGAGGCAAGCAGGCAATCTAACACTAAAATTACCCCCATGTCTCAAGACGGCAACTCAGACAAAACAAAGTTAAAAAAAATACAAACAACCCACATTATAAGAGAGGGTTGGTATAACAAAAGTTAAAATATAAAATTAGTATTATAAATGTATATAAACAAAAGGGTTTAAAAAAAATTAAAACGATAAAACCCATAAATGACTAATACTGGATTGGTATTTTAAATGAGAGTTTAGAACTTTCAAGCACATCAAAACGGATATGACGTTCCAAGCACTAAAGTCTGTCGGGAAGAAGAAACGACATTTTATTTTTTAAAAAATCTTAATATTTAAATGTTAAAAATATAAAAAAGCGTATACCAGCTTAAAAAGAAAAACAAAAAAGAAAAAAACCCTAATAAGTTATTTTCAAAGCTAATAGATTAATAATATGGAAAAATAATAAAGTCAAAATAAGCCAAGAAAAAAGAGCTTTAACCGTGTATAAAAAATACATGTAAGCCATACCCAAAAAAAACCAAACATCGTTCTGTAAAAGATCCAAATCTATAGACTAATTATTACATTAGTCAACCTGATAGAATGTCATTGGTCCAAAAAACTTTGAGCATCCGCTGGAGATTTACTGGAGTTCCGTCATCAAGAGTAACTCTCAAGTGTGCTGGAAATAGCAGCGCTTGCTTGCAGTCTTTCTGGTGAATTTTCGACATAACCGATCTAAAAGCCATTCTTGCCCTTAAGACTTCAGGGCTATAATCTTCCAGAATGTGAAATTTAAACTCTTGAAAACTGATCATACCCTTTTTCCGGGCCGCCCGAATCAGACGCTCTTTGGTATGAGGGTAATGGAGAATTACATGTCGTGGTTTCAAACTTGAATCAGACCAAAAACGGGAGACACGGTGTGCCCGGTCGATTATCGGAGGAGAGTCCAGTACCTCTGGACCAAAGACATCCATTAGAAATTTAGAGAAGAAAACGGTAAGATCACCGTTCTCAAATTTTTCCAGAATCCCAATTAACTGAAGATTTTGTCTTCGAGAGTGATTTTCCAAATCAGTAATTTTAAATTTATAACGATCCATCTGTTGAGAAGTTGAAGTTTGCTCTTCTTGTAAAGTTTCAATTATACGATCTTTCTTGCGAGCGGCTTCTTCAAGAGCCAAAATACTTGCTTGTTGTTTTTGTGATTCCAGTGTAAGTGTTTGGAGTTTTTCTTCGAATAACTTTAAACGCTCATCAAACTGAAAAAGCCTTACGGTTATTTTTCTCTCCAGTTCTTCAAATTTGTCTTCTATAAGCTTCACAATTGTTTCTAAAGTTATCGGTTCTTTCGTCTGTTTCGATTCTTTTGCTCTAGACATTTCAGCAAGTTGAGAATAATTCAAATAGTTAAAAAGAAAAATTCTGTATGTTTAGACCCCTTTAGAATAAGTATAAAAAGATCCTTTAAGGGGTGTTTGTAGGTTAAAAAGACGTAAAAGGTTTGGAGCAAAGCCTAAAAGCGGTTTACTCCATAAGCGCCATCTTGAGACTCCAAGGTAGTGTTAAAGTGGGTTTGAGTGTAAATAGACCTTTCTAAAGTTTTCTAAAGTTCTTATTTTTCTTTGTAAATTTTACTGATTGAAATGGGACCAAGACATTTTTATAAAAACAAGGTCAATGTCGGTATAGATGAAAGTGTTTATTTCCTTTATTGTATTTGTTAAATATTGAGCTCTGCTTGGCAGGTTTTTTTTTAAGCCTTGAACTAAATTTTGACAAAGGTTTTCCCTATTTCACACTACTTTGTATTTTCTTTGCTTGTTGATATTCTAGATACGTGGGTATCAAGAGTTTCAATAAAGGGTCTGGCCCGAAATGTTGATTCCCATCCATAGATGCTGCCTGACATTCTGAGCTCCTCCAGCACTTTGTATGTCATTCTCTAGATTTCTAGCATCTGCAGTTCCTCTTGTTTCCCAGATATTTATGTTTCTTGAAAGAACAAACCAAGAACAAGCTGGTAGTGGGCTGGTGTGGCTCTGTTGGTAAAATATTAAATAAAATCTTTATCAAGAAGTGGCATAGGGTTGGAAGGTGTAGAATCTGGGTAGAATTAAGGAACAGCAAATGTAAAAAAAAAAATTCCTGATGGGAATTGTATAGAGACCTCCAAACAGTAGTAAGTATGTGGTCCACAAATTATAATGGGAGATAGAAAATGCATGCCAAAAGGGCAATGTTACAATAGTCATGGGGGATTGTCATGCAGCTGATCAGGAAAATTAGGATGGTATTGGTCTCAACAGGAGGAATTCCCTGAATGTCTACAAGATGCCTTTTTTAGAGTAGCTTGTGGTTGAGCCCACTTGGGGATCATCTATTCTGGATTGGGTGTTGTAATGAACCGGAATTAATTAGGTCACTTAAGTTCAAAGAACCCTGAGGGGCAAGTGATCAAATTCACCCTGACATTAGAGAAGGAGAAGCTAAAGTCAGATGTGGAATAAAGAGGATTAGAAAGGCATGAGAGAAATATTGGTCAAAATTGATTTGAAAAGAACACGGGCAGGGATGAAAACAGAGCAGATATAGCTAGAATTTCTTGAAACAATTCGGAAGGCACAGGATATATATACATCAAAGAGGATGTAGTATTCTAAAGGTAAAGTGACAAAACCATGGCTGGTAAGAGAAACCAAAGACAACATAAAAACCAAAGAGAGGGCATAGAACAAAAATTACTAGGAAGTTAGAGGATTGGGAAGGTTTTAAAAAACAACAGAATACAACTAAATTAATTAAGAAGGGAAAGATGGAATACATAGGTGAGCTAGTCAGTAATACTCAAGAGGATAACTAATTTTTCTTCAGGTACATATAGTGTAAAAGAGAGGCAGAAGTGGATATCGGACCACTAAAAAATGACGCTGGAGAGGTAGTAATGGGGTGGAGGTGCAAGTTGATGGCAGATGAACTGACTAAGTATTGTACATCACTCTTATCTGTCAAAGACATTGGCAGCCCCAAATGTCAGTGGCCAGGATGTGTAAAGTTACATTGCTCGGGAGAAGGTTCTTGGGAAACAAATGGTCTGAAGGTAAATAGGTCATCTGGACCAGATGGTGTACACCCCAGAGATCTGAAAGAGGTGGCTGAAAAGATGTGGAGGCATTAGCAATGATCTTTCAAGAATCATTGAGAAAATTATATCCTAAGAATTTATTTTCCTTTCACTACTCCCCCGCTCCCAGCTTCACCTATCACCTACCACTTCTTTCACCCCTTTCACCCCCACACTTCTTCCTCTGACATCTCATCTTTCTCCCCCAGTTCTGATGAAGGGTCTCAGCCCAAAACGTCGACTGTTTACTATTTCCCATATATGCTGCCTGGCCTCCTAGGTTCCTCATGCATTTTGTGTATGTGTTGCTTGGATTTCCAGCATCCACAGATTTTCTCCTGTGCTTGATAAAAGCAAAAGTGGGGACATAAAATATAGCAAGAATATAGTGGGAAGTTAGAGGATTAGAAAACTTTTACATAACCTAAAGGAGACAACTAAAAAAAAGACACATAGGAGAGACAAGATGAAAAATTAAGGTAAGTGAGTCAATAATACCAAGTATCAAAAGTTCTTCAGATACATAAAGAGCAGAAGAGAGGCAAGAGTTGACATTGTAGCGCTGGAAGATGATGCTGGTGAGTTAGTGACCAAAGTAATTGTGGCCGTTCTATCATGGCTGATCCCGGTGTTCACTCAACCCTATGCATCTGCCTCCTCAGCATATCCTGTAATGCCCTGACTGATCAACAAGCTATTAGCTTCTGCCTTAACTGTACCCACATATTTGGCCCCCACCGCCATCTGTGTCAGAGAATTCCACAGATTCACTGCATTCTGACTAAATAAAATCCTCCTTAACTAATCTAAAATGTTGCTTTTCAGTTTTGAGGCTGTCCCCTCTGTTGTGACTTCCCCCACCACACGAAAAGGCCTCTCCTCATCCACACTATCTAGTGCCTCAGTTAGCCTGTCATCCTGGTTTCACCCACAGACGAATGGGCAAACAGAACGGGTCAACAAGGGGTTGGAGGCGGCTTTACATTGTATAACAGCCAACAACCTGTCTACCTGGAGCAACCATCTCACATGGGGTAGAATACACCCACAACTCACTGGTCAGCACCGCTACCGGAAAATCTCTTTTTGAATGCTCTCTTGGTTATCAACCCCCGCTCTTTCCCACCCAAGAAGAGGAGACTGCGGTCCCATCAGTCCAGGCCCACATACACAGGTGCTGAAAAATCTGGGAAGACACACGCATGGCCCTGCTTCGCTCAGCCAACTGCAACCGAAACATTGCCAACTGCTGTCGTACCCCTGGTCCTGAGTCTCGACCTGGGAAGATGGTGTGGCTCTCGTCTAGAGACATTCCTCTCAAGAATGAGGCCAAGAAGCTTGCCCCCCGCTTCCTGGGAGCTTTCGAGATTGAGAGCATTATCAATCCCACGACAATCTGGCTCAAACTACCTATGTCTATGCAGATCCATCTTACATTTCACTTCTTCCAGTTAAAACCGGTTTCTGTCAGCCCCTTGTGCTCTCCGATCGAACCCCTTCCACCCCCTGAATCATCGACGACCATCCGGCATACACGTCCAGATGCCCGCCGTCGGGACAGGGGTCTCCAGTACCAGATCGACTGCGAGGGGCCCATAAGAAGCAATTATCCACTACCACTCTGTCTTCTCACACACAGCCAATTTAAAATCCAGTTTACAACATTTCCATGGATACCTAGTGTCTGAACCTTCTGAACTAACCGCCAATGTGGGACCTTGTCAAAGGCCTATAACTAAAGTCCACGTAGACAACATCCAGAGCCTTTCCATCATCTACTTTCTTTGTAACCTCCTCAAAATTATCAGAATGGTCACCTGGTAGGTTCACATTCACCAGCACAGTCCCAATCCAAATCTGGTCAGCCAGATTGTCGGCTCCATTGCAGCCACCTTGAATCCTTCGTTGAGTGTAAATCACTCCAAACCTGCAAGGTGGGAAATTAAATCGAGCACGGAAAGTACTCAAGTGGTTTTTACCAGACAAATCACCAAGGGAAGATGATTGGGACATGGGAAGCAAGGTACCAAAGTGGGTTCAGATTGAGAGCAATGTCCCAATGGAATGCAGTCTGGCCGCAGCAGAAGTGGAGCAAATTCAGCTCAGTGACAGTGATGTCAGAGACACTGAGCAGGACGCAGGAACCAGCACAAGTGAGGAGACTGCCTGTCAGCTTGGAAGCTTATTGAACACGGAATTGTCAAGTTCCCAACAAGGAGCAGGAGAGTGAAATATGAGGGTGATGTGTTCGCAGAATGAGGCATGAAAGTGGGTAAATGTGATTCCTTGGGAGGGTTGGACAGAAAGGGAAGTGTGTAGGTGTGGCGCATGTGGTGTAGTGGGGCACTCGATACCGCACTACAGGAAGTGTACTACCTGCTCTGATGATTTCCAGGATGTGTATTGGAGGAAATTCAGCTATCCGGACAATAGAGTATTTCTAGGATATGAATTATGGGAAATATATTCACCAGAATTTAGAGTATCTCTGAGAAGCCGCTATCATTGACAGTCCCATCATTTATTACCCATCTTAAATAGGTGAGTGGGTGGGACGGTGAGAGAGACAGGTTTCTAGTAAATGTGGTCCTTCTGGTAATGTAATGCCCAGCGCATTGATGGGTCAGATGTAAGGCCAGTGTTAGAGATTAGGGCAAAATACAAGTTTCCCGCTGAAAGCAGGTGAACACTGAGGTTCAAGCATGACTGATTTGTTGAGTTGGGTGAGAGTGGTGGAGGCAAAGGATATTTGAGTTTGTGACTACATTCTCTTTTATATTTACAGAGCCGTTTATAATCTCTGACCACCTGGCACGATGGGACAAATCTTGACTGTACCAACTGACAAAGTTCTACAGACAAACTCAAACAAGCGATTGAAGAAAAGGTTGAAAGACTCTGCTGGATGTTGAAAAAGGAGGGACATTTCAGTAGAGAAGAAAATGAGATGAGTGTACTTAGTGTATTGTCACCGAACTGCTGGTATCAGAGGGAATATTGATCAATATTAATCTCCTGCAAGTTCTAGTTCTACATGGCAATGGAGACTTTGATCTTAGATTGTCTTCAGCAGATCTGGTTTCAGCTGTTAAGGTGGGGAGCATTGGGAACTACAGGTTCAGTGTCACCGCTCCCTCTCACACCTGCTGTATTTATCATTGCGATATAAGTGCAGTGGCTGCATATCTGGACTATTGAGCAGGCATTCAGTCTAAAATTAATTTCACATCTTTACAGGACCTTCGGTCAAATTCACCTGAGCTCATGAATCCAGGATAAATATTAAATTGTCAGATTGTAAATTGGGCCAACCGGCTTCACTGCTGTACTTGAGGGAAGGAAACCTGCTAACCACAGCTGGTGTGGTCTCCATCTGAGTTCCCGAACAATGACTGGCTGACTTGTCAGAGTCATAGAAAAGAGCAGCACAGAAACAGGCTCTTTGGCCCATGTATTCCATGCTGGACTACTGAAACTGCCTATTCCCATTGACCTGCACTGGGCCCTGGTGCTCTATACCCTTACCATTCATGTATCTATCCAGACTTCTCTTAACCGCTTGTACCACTTGCACTGCTAGCTCATTCCACGCTCTCAACACCCTCTAAGTGAAGAAGTTACCCCTCATGTACACCTTGAACTTTTCACCTTTCATCCTTTACTAATGACTTCTTGTTGTAGTACCTGTAACGTTCTCGCTCGGGTGTGAAGCAACGCCGAGGTAAACGTCGAGATAAACCAGAATCAATGCAAACGAGACCGCAGTAAGATTAACCATTTACTGTTCACTCTTCACATTAACGCATGGTGAAAACTGTTGAAAAACAATACAAGATTGGTACAGTGTTTGTTCCCTTCTAAATATCACATTTACATTGTGAATACTTGCAAAGGTAAAACTACAATAACTACATTACATTAAAGTGCAGCATACAGTCAGAATCTAGCTGCTCCATTGGCTGCTTTAGATACACTTCAATACAAACTATCCCGACTCTTTAACTGACGAAAAGGTAAACCTTACCGACCGTCGTTACTTTTAACAGAATCGGCGTTAACATTTAAACTCAAAATACCGATTATCTAATGACTTACAGCGTTGCTTTCACTGTGTCTTTGGTGCATAGAGAGACCCTAGTCAGCGTTATGGTCGCACATGTGAGTGACCCCCACCCTTGCGTGAATCTCAAACCGGTAATTCCCCACAAGACGCGGCGAACCCGGATGTGACGTCATCGCAGCCGCGATGTATTACAGACAAATCAATTGATTTAAACAATCCTAACTTTAACTAAAAATGCTAACAAATTACTACGCGAAAATATTATAAACTAAATAACTGCCATAAAGGCAGCACAGTACCTCTCAACCTCAGTGCAAAATGCCTGCTTGCATTTACCCTATCTATACACCTCAATTTTGTGTACCACTATCAAATTACCCTTTAATCTTCTACGTTCCACGGCATAAAGTCCTAACCTGTTCCATCTTTTCTTATACCTCAGGTCCTCCAGTCCCGGCAACATTCTTGTAAATTTTCTCTGTACTCTTTCCACCTGCTTTACATCTGTCCTATAAGTAGGTGATTGGATCTGCATACAATACTGAAGACTAGGCCTCACCAACATTTTATACATGTTCAACATCATATCTCATCTCCAGTACTCAATATTTTCATTTATGAAGTCGAGTGTGCCAAATCATTTCTTTCCAATCTATCTGCCTTTACTGCCACTTTTAATGAATTATGGATCTGTCTTCCCAGATCACTTTGCTCTACCATACCCCTCAGTGCCCTACTGGCCACTGTATAAGACCAACCCCGCTTGGTCCTTCCAAAGTTCAACACGTCGCACCTGTTTGCATTAAATTGCATCTGCCACTTTTCAGCACATTTCTCAGCTGGTTTAGACACCACTGCAAGCTTTGGTAGTCTTCCTCACTCTCCACTATATGTTCCCACTCTTGGTGTCATCTGCAAATTTGCTGATCCAGTTAACCACATTTTCAACCAGACATTGATGACACACAACAACAGAAGCAACACCAATCCCTGTGGCACTGCATGTGTTGCAAAGTCCCAGTCAGAGATGCAACAGTCCATGACCACTCTGTTGTCTACCAAAAATCCAATGTCCAATTCAATTTATCTGTTACCTTGAATGCTGAGCAACTGAACTTTCTTGACAACCCTCCTATGCAATACCTTGTCAAATACCTATAGTGTGATCAACCATAAGCTTCTCTCAAAAGCCATCTCACAGACATTCTATAAATTCCCTCACTTGGGATTCAGCACTGACCTGATTTTCCAAAAGCTACCTGCATATTGAAATTCCCCACGACTATTTTAGCATTGAGCTTCTTACATGCCTCTTCTGTCTCCCATTGTAATTTGTAGCCCACATCTTGGTTACTGTTAAGAGGCCTGTATATAATTTCCATCAGGGTCATTTTAACCATGCAATTTCTGATCATCTATGGGGGGTGATTGATAAGTTTGTGGCCTAAGGTAGGAGATGAGTTATACAGCTCTCATTACATGTACGTGCAGTTCAATCTGATATCACCTCTTTTAAGGACTTTTCATTTTTCATGACAACAGAGTCAATCCAACCCCTTTCACCTACCTGTCTATCCTTTCAATTAAATATTTATCCTTGGATGTAAGCACCCAAATATGGTCTTCTTTCAGCCACGATTCAGTGACACCCGCCATCCATTTTTTGCTCTCCCACTCTCCCCTCTCTTCCGTTTTTGTTGTTATATCTTGTAGACATAACGTTACGTATCCAGTAACAGGTTAAAAGAACCATCAGAAATGGAAAACACCTGGAGTCTGGTATTGCTGTTAATAAACACTATTTTATTAGTAACTACGTGATAAGAATATAAAACCAGATAAACCAACCAGGTTAGCAGGTGTGTAGCTATTGAACCCAAGCTTCTTCAAACTTATGAGGTAATTGATACTGTCTTATGATGGTAGGCAAATTAACTCAGTTCAGCTCATGATATTGAGTTGAGTAGAATTAGGGAGAGAGAGAGAGGTGTGTAATTCAACAGGTAAGCTGAAACTGTTGATCCTCCATTGTCCTCCAGAATCCTTTAAAGTCACCGAATGTGACTACAAGAAGGAGTTCGTCTTCTGTGATGAAACTATCAACCCAGGCAAGGGTTGGACACACTGATAACTTCCCACCGGCCACCCCTTTTCCACACTGATTGATTCTACTGATCGATCATCCAAAATCCACATTTTTGTGGGCACAAAGAATTCATCCAGTGTCCAAAACCGTGTGTCTGGCTAGCAACCAGCTGACCTTGTATTTATCCAAATATGTTGAACACCAACTGTCCATCAAATAACACTTCCCTCAGTTACCATGGTGACCCATAAGCTGTTTGTTGCTCTCTCTCCGAATCAGTCTCTCTGACATTTGTTGAAACAGTTCAGTCAAAGTCTCTAATGTAACCTCTTTTTTTTTTTAAAAAAAAAGTGTTTTCTACTCATGGTGCTCTCACCGGCATAGGTTTAAACAGTAAAGTAAGTGAATAATTTCGGAGCACGTAGCTACTGCAACCTACTCCATTACAGCCACTGGAAGTGCCCCGCTGCTGCTAAGTTAACAAACTCCACAACATATGCTAGTGATAATAAACTTGATTCTGATATGACATCCACAGAGTGCAAGTGTTCAGTATTTGCATTGGAACTATACGAGTCACTCTACCAAAGAAAAGATGCAATGGTAAAACTCTGTATAATATTGTGACCATGTAACTTGTAAGGATCAAGCCACATGTGCAGACAATGCACTGCATCTGGCTTCAGAACCACATGCTGGGCAGTTTGCTTCAGAGGGACAGATGCACTACTGGTACTGATGATTCAGGACATCCCGGAATTTCCCCTCACCCCTTATACCTGTGTGAATGAGAGCAGTGACATACCTGTACAGTACACAGCGTGATCACTAGGTGTCGGCTTCAACAGATACACAAAGTAGCCAATGCAATTTTTGATCTTGATATCCAGGCACGTGGTGTTGCTTTGACTTACACCATTTGTCCTCATGCCAGATCCAGGTATGATGTTTCCATTCCTGGTGAAGCAAACCCTTTTCTTCACCTCCCCCTCTGTCACAGTGGGATGGGAAATTGGAATAAGTTTAATAGTCATTCAACCATACCAGCTGAGGCTATGCAGCCCCACCACCTTTGATACCACCAATAAAACCAGTGAACCAGACTTGTAGGAGACTATATTACCAATGTCCAATAGGGCCTTGCGATCATTAAGGGAAATGACCAAAACAGTCACAGGTTGTTAGACTGCACACCACCTTCGCACACCAACTCCAACAGCTTTCTGTAGCAGGCAGTTACACGGACCTCAACAAGTTCAGCTCCTCCACGAAGCATCAACATGCTGATGAAATAGACCTGCAGTACTTAAAGTAATTCTGAATGTCCAGCTTGTAATTGAAAAAAAATTGTGCAAACAATCAGAGTAAGTAGAAAGCACTGAGACCCGCAGTTCACAAAAGTGAGTCCTCAGCCGAATCAGGAACTCATTTGTTGCAGTCCATAGCCTCAGTGTGGTCAGCAGGCAGGCCCACAGCACCACAGCCCAGAAACGTGGCACTCCACTGCCAGACTCAATGAGGGTTCAGAGCCAGTGTATGGTTTCAGTGACTGTGGGAAGCATCTTTCATGGACTTGGAGATTAGTGTCCATGTTGTGCAGGGACCTGGGTCATCAGTCTGACCCTACTTAAAAAGAAAGGAAATCCTTACTATTGTGAACACTAAGCCTACCTTCTAACCAACCTGGGCTCTTTCCGCAGCAGCAACCCACTGGAACCTCTTCTTTGGGAATCTTCCATTTGCTGTAACTGAAATAACAATTGGAGAACAGCTTCGTAAACTGAGGCAACTTATTCACTGAGAGAATTGAACCCTATTTGCAGCCTGTCTGCTTTCAATCTTCTCCCAATGCCAGCTAATTTTCTTTTGTTATTCTCCATTTCTATCTTCCTTTTCTCTCTTTCTCTGTCACTCAGGCACTGTGCAGAATGTGTCAGCAACTTATCCCTACAGTTGTCCGCTGTCCCATTGTGATGACAATCTGAAACCCATTTGTTGCACCCAGTATTTTATACTGGTCACCCAGTATTTCCCCTTCCCACACCCTCAATCTCCCTTCATGCTTGGTTTGAAGTCATTATTTCCTCATTACCTGCTGAATCTGTACCATCCTTGTTCAAGACTTGTGTCAGACGTACATTGTCCACTTGTGCTGGGCGAATTCGTACTCCTCCAGGGCTGATCCAAGATGTTGTAATTTACACAAGGAGCACCCAGTGTGGAGTCTATAACTGAGGGACAGGGTGACGAGGATTAATTTAAGCATCACCTGATACCATGCAACCTCTTATATACCCAGCCCGTTTCCACCATCCCCAGAGGATGAGCAACAGTCTTGTTCTGAAACTTTGCCTCATTCCAAACCCTGGCTCCATTGCACTTAGTCCACCAGGCCCACAAACTCACACCATTTATAAACTGATGGATAACAGAAAGAACAGCCCCAGCCATTCTCTGTAGCATTAGTGAGAATGGGGCTGTTCTTTCTGAATAGACCAAAAGGCCAGTGTCCCTTCCACATGACTCTATAACTCGTCAATGTAATTAGTGTTCAAATGCACCATAGCAACCCACCGCTCGTCAATAAAAGAGAACTATAACAATGCTGAAACAGTAAAGTAAACATTGCCAGTAATGTCACCATATCCCCTGTCTCACTGAGGGTGTGCAGTGGATGCAAACAAGATGTTTTCTGTGGTGGGGAGTCTGGATTAGAGGACACAGCCTCAGAATACAGGGAAATCAATTTAGAATGGAGAGGGGGAGCAAATTCTTTAGCCTAGAAAGTGGTGAATCTGAGCAATTTGGTGCCTAAGATGGCTGTGGAGGGTTTTAGGCAGAGGGTGATAGATTATTAGTTAGAACATGAAGAAAGGAGATTGCAGCTGAGAGAGATATGGATCAGCCATGATAAAATTATGGAGTACATTCGACAGATCAAATTGCCTATTTCTGTTCCTATATCTTACTGTCCTATAGTGTCCACTAGACTCACAGAACAACCTCTGCTTTAGCTCCCATTATGTCTGTTCACTCTGACCATCATCTTCCACACCAGAAAACAAGATCTGCATTCAGATTTTGTGTTTCAATGTGGGAGCTCTGTAGGATGTGGGAAGCCCTGTAGGGAACAGCCAACCTCTCCTAGTGTAACTGTTAGTGCACATTGGATATTAGGACAAATTTCCTGCCAAATAACCATCCTCCTTTGATGTTTTCTGCTGGAGTGTTTGCAGAGTTTTAACTGTGTTAAACACAATTCAGCAAAGCTGATGTAACTCAGCTTGATTTAATTTTTCACAAGTTGTCAATATCTGAAACATAGAAACTAACTGAAAATGCACTGGCATTACACTGTTAAGGGCAAGGTCCTTAGCATTGTCACTGAGCAGACAGATCTTGCGATCTCAGTTCATAACTTCTTGAAAATAGCTCCCTACCCAGGTCAATGAGGTGATTGAGGTAGCTTATGGACAGATTGCTTTCATTAGACAAGGAATTGAGTTCAAAAGTCAGGAGGTTATCTTGCAAATTAATAAAACTCTGTTCAGGCCACATCTGGAGTAATGCATATGGTTCTGATCGCTCCACTATAGTAACGATGTTGAGGCTTTGCAGAGGGGGCAGAAGAGGTTTACCAGGTTGCTGCTTAGTTTAGAGGGCATGTGCCATCATGAGAGGCTGGATAAATTTGTGTTGTTTTCAATGGAGTGCAGAGACTGAACGAAGATTTGTTAGAGATCTATCTGAGTGGGGATGGAAGAGAAGTTAACGTTTGTAACCATGGATGTGGGGAGCAAGTGAAAGAGATGGCAGATTGGGACCTAGAAGAGTGATGTCAACCTCTTGGAAGGGAAAGAGTGAATATTTTGCAAGGTGGAGCAAGGAAATGGTTGATGTCTTGATTGAGGGAATGGATGGTTGTGATAGGGGCCATGGAGGATCCTTGGTGGAGTTGATGCGAAAGACGGGACATCTGGGCCCCAGGGGAGGCAAGATGAAGGAATCAATCAGTTTTAAAATCAACAGCAGGTGTTGTGAAAGTTGCTGTTTTGCTGCTGTAGCACATTGCAATATATAGTAATAAAAACTATCAATTACAGCAAGAAAAAAACAGTATAACAAATAAATTAAATAAGTAGTCCAAAATGCATAAAATACTGATGAAGTGTTCATAAGTTAAATGTCCAGTCAGAAATCTGTTGGTGCAAAAAAAATTCTGTTTCTGAAATGGTGAGTGTGACTTCAACTTCAGGCTTCTGCACCTCCTCCTTAATGCCATGCAAAGAGGGCATGTCCTGGGTGATGGAGGTTCTTAATGATGGATGCTACCTCTATATTGAGACAAGGATAGATCTTCAGAGATGCTGACACTCAGGACTTGAAACTGATCACAGTTTCCCTTTCGGATCCCTCGAAGGGACTGGTGTATGTTCTCTCACCTTGCCCTTCCTGAAGAGCTACAATCAATTCCTTGTTCTTAGTGGCATTGGGTGCAAGGTTGTTGCTGCAACACCACTCAACCAGCAAACATATCTCACTCTTATACACCCCTTCGTCACCATCTGAAATTCTGCCTTGGTGCTTCAGCTGTGCCTAGCCATTCAGTCGATGGTGCAGAGAGAGTCGAACAGTGGGTTATGCACACATCCTTCAGGTGCTCCACTGTTGATTTTCAGTGAGCAGATGTTACTTCAGCAAGAGGCAACATTAAGGAGGGGGTGACGCTGGGTCTGTGGAGAAGGAAGGGATGACTGTGGCACAAGGCATCAGTGGGACACTGAAAGAGGTGAAAGGCGGCATGGCAAGGCCTTAGAGGGAGGCTAAGGGCTCAGACTGGGGTAAAAGTGGAATCATTCTGACTCAAAGTGAGAGCAGTTTTTATTTCCAGTGGAAGAAGCTGTTAGCTGAATGGGAAAGGAACAAGTATGCATAAAGGACAATAAAGGCTCCACACAGTTTACAGATGGTGGGAATGCTGTTAACCATCTGGTTCCCAGGCTGGAACATATCCACAGTGCTCCTTCAGTGGCCACAAATGCCCGGACATGTGCACCGTGCTGTTCAATGTCATCTCAAGGCATGACAATACAGCAGGAGGAGTGGGTGTGAGAACTGGGCAGGTTTTAGTTTGTCTGTTCCAGCTCAAGTGAGGCACCGAGCCCAGACTGTATCTCTGACAGGCCATACAGTTGTGGGTGTAGAGAGAGCAGAGCAGCAGGCTCTAAAATCAAAGAGAGGGTTTGGGGAGGGAAGGAGAGGAGACAACATGTCAGACAAGCCGGGAAAGGCTCAGGTGAGGATGGAAAGGCTCGTGCTGTTTGACCTGCTACAGAGCTGTTCAAGAAGACTTTTTTCCCTCTTCTTACCGAAGGCAGTGATTACACCGAATTATCTACTCCAGGGGTTTGGGAATTCTGGAGAAATGGAATTATTAAAAGGTGATAAACTTGTGAAAGGTCGGAGAATGGAGTTGTGTGGGGAACTGTCACATAACTAGAATGCTTTATCTTAGGTTTACAGTATCTGCAGTTTTTTAAATTTAAATTTGCTGTAACATTCTGACTGACTAAATCTTCCAGTCATTCACATGCTCATGGACATGTGCCACATCTCTTAGACTCGAGGGCTAAAGTCATCTAACATTCCTGTTAGTTCTAGTATACAAAGTACTATCAATACACTTGCAATTAATAGCTCCATGAGGACCACAAACCTGCCGTGGCTTGTAGGCTGGAATACTGCAATGACCCAGAGAGCCTCTTTGGCTGGAGTCAGGGCTTTATGTTTTGGCTCTTGGTAGGGTGACCCATGCCTGACAGGTCAAACGGCAGAGGCCAGAATAAGGTGGTCCACTGGTCATCCAGGTTCAGGAGAATAGCTCAGAGCTAACCATCCTGCAATGAAGAATCCTACATGTGTGGTGATGGACAGCCTTCATTGCTGCCCTAAACACTAGTGGCATGATGGGCAAAAAAGAACCAAAGAAGCACTTTGGGAAGAGGAGCTATATTCCAACTGTAAGGGGCTCAGTAGGCTGATCCACAGCACAACTGCCAGAATACTCCTGCAAACCCGCCCCTTGTCTGAACTCCATGAACATCTACGAGTGGACTGCACACTGACTGAAGACTGTAAAGAAGCCCCTCCGTGAACTCCTGTCTGTGTCTGCACGAGCTTCCTGCTTACCCTACTGCAGCCAACTAAAGCCCTGACTCCAGCCAACATAGCTCTTTGAGACTGAGATTCTAAATCCTACCAGACTCAATAATCACTGTGCCAAGTTCTTGTAAACCTACTTTTTAACCAGCCTGGCCTCCACGCAGTGCAGTGAAAGAATGGAACCGTAGTCTCGCAAATTTTGACATTGCCATGACTGAAACAAAGATCAGAGAGTCAGTCCCAGACCAGGAGCTGTAGTCTATTATATCCAGACGCTGCCAGCTCTGATCAGATCACAGGAAACTCCATTTGTCCTCTGCCCCATCCAAATTATTGTGTGAATCACCATTTCCTCACAGATGAATGTGGGAGTTTCCTCTTCTCTGTACCCTCACTCTGCCTCCCCCCCAAAGAAGTGACATCTCTCACTTCCCTGTATGACTCATTCTAAAACATCATCCACATTGATGTACATACTAAATAGCAGAAGGGAACAATTCAGCCCATCAGGTTCAGACTGTACCCTTGGGGAGTTATCGTTTCTGCACCATTCACCACCTCTTCTACCAAAAAATACCTACCAAACACACCTGATTTCAATTACATTTTTTAAATTATTGTGTGCCATGTTGTACGTCATGGCCAGTCACGGTTTGTCCATGATTGTTATTCACAATTTTTTTTGGCAGAAGTGGTTTGCCATTGCCTTCTTCTGGGCAGTGTCTTTACAAGATGCTGACCGCAGCCAGCATCAATCCTCTTCAGAGATTCCCTGTTCGGCATCAATGGTTGCAAAACCAGGACTTGTGATACGTACCAACAGCATAAAAGCAACAGCATTAAAAACAGCATAAAAGCAACAGAGAGAGCATATAATTAAGCAAAAATTAGTGGGAAGTTTAAGAATTTTCAAACTTTGAAGGATCAAATATTTAAATGTGTTTTATTTCCTCAAACCGTGGCCAGGATCGCTGGTACCTCTCTTCCCCAGGCTTCTCCCCCAGCCAGCGGGTCTGGTGCTGTCATTGATCTGGCTTCAGTCACACCTCTGCCCCACCAGGACACTCACCTCTGTGACATCACCCAAGTCTGCCTCTGTAACGTCACCCTGCTCCACCTCTCCCTCAGTCCATCTCTCAGTCACACCTCCATCCATCTTGCAGCCCTGCCCTCTTCTCTACACAAACTCTGCTGGCTGCGCCTCAGATTGCCCAATGCCTCTTTTCCCACCATCCCCATGTTCACCAGTCTGTTTGAGTAATAAAAATTCAACTTTGCTTTCACATTCAACATAGCCTCACCACTTCCTCCCAGGGTAATATCCTCCAGCCTCAACACTTCCTCCAGTCCCATCCTCTCACAATCACTGCATTGTCAGCCATGCCTTCTTGGCCTGAAATTCTCTGCTGAAAGATCTCTGATTCCCCATCTCTCTCCACTCCCTAATGTTGATTTACCGAACTGGGTATCTGGATGCCTCTGATAACCAACTTTAATGTCATATGTTCCAGTGTCAAATTGGATTCATAATGTTCCCCATGTCCTTCAAAACTTTTCCCCATTAAATACAGGCTGTCTCTGCTCAGCTACAGAAACAATAAATAACATCTACTTCCTCCACAGCATGCAATTTGTCCCTCCAAGACATTACTCACCCAGAGAACCCAGGATCAACAGCAAAATGATCAGTTCAGCTGGTAACATTCTGGAAATGAAAGACTGGAATTATCTCAGTGAGAAATGATACGCTAGGGCTGAGGACAAAGTGTAGATACAGATGAAGATCAAATTGGTTTCCATCTGAAGTGGGATAGATATATCCCTCCCTCACTGAAACCCCTCAAGCAGAGATGGATCTCATTTTCTCCTTCATTGAGACTCCATGACAAAGGTGAGATCTCTTTCACTGAGACCCCACAGTAAGAGGTTTTGTCTCCTTTTCTCCCTCACTGGGATGCCACAGTGGAGGTGAGATCTCCCTCACATGGACAGAGTTGAAATCTCCCTCATTGAGACTCTAGACAAAGGTGAGAAATTGCTTCCTGAAACCTCACAGATGGATGAGACAGAGGAGGTCCATCAGCTTTAATTTATTTGCACTCTCTCTTCCCCCACCGCCACACACTGTCCGTGTGCAACATACACATATGTAAACAGAGCACAAGACGAATTTCAAGTTCTAGCTGGTTTGGGGATGTCTACTCACGTATGACTCCCAATGAGGTGTTGGGGTGTGGACTGGAAAGAGATGGGACCACCTACAACCTCCTCACTCGCTGCTGTGAGTGATGTCAGGCTCAGCGACAGGTCGACTACTTCCCGCATTAGCTTCTCGAAGCAATGAAGTCTGAGCTGGGCAGTGCAACAGTTGATGTATGTTTGGGGAAAGTATGCAAAGCAAACAAGCATCATCTATTCTGAGCCTCTGCAATGAAAAGCCTATTGTTCTCTGTCAGTCAGTTTCCTCTAACAACCATGGGTTCAGTGATTGGTCAGTATTGAGCAGAGGAACGGGAATGGACGCAGGTGCTGGAGACAAAATAGTCACAGAATAACAGTTGTCAAGTTTATAATGGGTCAGTATTGTTGAGTGGAAGCTATATATCATCTGTAATGGACGGCACACATTAGTGGGAGTAGACGCGGGGATAAACCTCCAGTCAGGTTGGCAATGGATCAGTACCACGGAGTGGACTGTGTTCAGGGCCTGTAACTGAGATAGAGAAAATTTTATGAAAGATGCAAAGACTTTTATATAGAAGTAAGAGTGTAGTCACACTGGTCCACCATAGGGTGTTTATCTCAGACTGCAGGAAGAGGCAGCAGTAGTTATGAAGGCAACTGGCAGGTTGACATTTATTGTCTGAGTTGGGGGGGGGGGTGGAATTGGTCAAAGAGTCATGGAGCACAACAGCATAGAAACAGGAACTTCAGCCCATGCCAGCCCAGGACTTCTCCCTAGTCCCATCTACCTGCACCAGACCATATATCTCTCATCCATGATCTTCCACCTCACCCACCTATTCAAACTTTTCCAAAATGTTACAATTGAATTTATCTCTACCACTTCTCTTGGAAGCTTATTCCTCTCACACCACCCTCTGAGTGAAGTCTGCACTCAGGTTCCTCTTAAATATTTAATCTTTCCCACTAATCAGCAGTTAATAAATTCCTAATGTATTCAAACTTTTCTTGTAATTCAGATCCTCGTAAATTTTCTCTCAGCTCTTTCAATTTAATATCTTTCCTTTCTGCACACATTACTTTGAAATCTGCTACACTAACATCATTTACAACCTGAACATAACATCACAAGTCTTGTACTCATTGCCCTGATTTATGAGGGCCATTATACCTAAAGCTCTATTTTGAACTGTATCTGCCTGTGAGGCTGCTTTCAAGGAAATGAATCTGTATTTC
This sequence comes from Hemitrygon akajei, assembly GCF_048418815.1. Classification (NCBI taxonomy): domain Eukaryota; kingdom Metazoa; phylum Chordata; class Chondrichthyes; order Myliobatiformes; family Dasyatidae; genus Hemitrygon; species Hemitrygon akajei. Next base: position 105,683,730 of record NC_133127.1, read on the forward strand.
CAGGTTCATACAGCTCAGAGCCCTAACATTCAATATGTAAGTCTTATCCTGGTTTGTCCTCCCAAATTGTAACATTTCACCCTTATCTGCAATAAATTCAGCCTGCCCCTTTTCAGCCCATTTTCTCAGATGCTCCAGATCTTCTGCAAGCATTGATAGCCTTTCTTGTTGCCCATTAAACCCACAATCTTGACGTCAGTGGCAACATTGCGATCCAGTTTACCACATTATCATCCGGATTGTTGTTACAGATGACAAACAACGTACTCAGCACTGACCCCCATTGGCACCACTAGCCACAGGCTTCTAGTTGGAGAGACAACCAACACACTACCACTCTCTGGCCGCTCCCGCTAATACAATGTCAAGTCTAATGGACTACGTCATTTGGAATGCCAAGCAAATTAACCTCCTGACCAACCTCCCAATGTGGGAAGTTGCAAAAAGTCTTGTCAAGGTCCACATAAAAAATACCCATCACCTTTCCTTCATCAACCTCTTGGCAACCTACACAAGAAACCCAGTACATTCAGTTAAATATGACCTGCCTTGCACAAAGCCTTGTTGATAATCTCTAATCAACCCTCTTTATCCAAATACTTATATATCCTGTTCTTTGCAAAATCAACTAATAATTCACCCACTACTGATGTCAGGCTCAATGGCCTATAATTTCCTGGCTTATTCTTAGAGGCTTTCTTGAACAATGGAACATCATTAGCTATCCTCTGATCCTCTGGCACACTCCCTTGGCGAAGAATATTTGAAATCTCTAACAGGACCCCTGCAACTTCTACACAAGCCTTCCACAAAGGCTGAAGGGACATCTTGACAGGCCTTAAAACAGCTAACACCTCCTCCTCCTCTGTAATCTGGATTTCGTTCACGACCTTACTACTCTTTAGCCGCAGTTCTTCAGAGTTTGTGTCTGGATCTGGCTCCATTCATAGATGACCACGGTGATTTTTAAGAAGACCAGTTTTGGCCGTTGCTCTCTTTTTACTCTCAATGTATCTTTAGAAGTCACTGGGATTCTCTTTTACCTTGTCTGGCAGAGAAACATCATGTCCTCTTCTAACTCTCCTCTTTCACAGGCAAGCAATATCTATCACCAAGGAACCCCACCATCCAGACTAGCTTCTCCACTCACTGCTGCTATCAGGAAACAGGTACAGGAGCCTCAGGACTCACTTCACCAGTTTGAGGAACAGTTATTACTCCTTGCCTCATCAATGAACTGTTCCCACAACCAATGGATTCCCTTTCAAGGATTCTTCATCTCATGATCTTGATATTTATTGTGTAATAAATAATTAATTAATCATTAGATCCTTTTATCTTTTTGTATTTGCATGCTTTGACCAACCCATTGGGTGTAGTCTCTCATTGATTCTATCATGTTTCTGTATTTACTGTGATTGCCCGCAAGAAAATGAATCTCGGGGTTGTATGTGCAACATATCTGTACTCTGATAAGGGATTTACAATGAACTTTGAACACTGAACTGCGTACACCTTATTTATGTCTCCTTTTGCTTTACCAGGCCCTCATTATCTCTCAATAACAGAAGTACCCTAAATCTGTCAGCTTTGTCTTTTATTCTAATAGGAGCATACAGATTCTATACACTTTTGAAAGCCTCCCAACTGCCAGGCTTCTCTACCCTGTCAAACCCACATCTAGAAAATCCCGTCTGATGCCATCAAAATTTGTTTTTCTCAAATTTAGATTTTCTCCTTGCCATCCCAATTTCCTTTTTAGCAACTCCCTATACTTTTTATACTTTCTGTATCTATGAAATTTTTTTCTTCTCTCTACCTAACTCTTGACATTCCCCTCACCATCTTAGGTTGCCTGTACTTGTTAAATTTGGTTCTTACATTGATGGGAACTTCTGAACTCTTGTTATTTTTCCATAAAGCTTTCAGACAGAATTAGACCATTTGGCTCATTGATCTGCTCTGCCATAATATCACTGCTGATTTTTTGCCCCTTTCAACCCCATTCTCTTGCATCTCCCTGTAACATTTGAACCCTTACTAATCAACAACCTATTAATCTCTGCTGTATCTATACCAACAGACTTGATCTTTCCAGCAATTTATGACACAGAATTCCACAGATTTACCACCACATAGCAAAATAAATTTCTCCTCAACCCCCCTCCATTCTTCTAAACTCCAGTGAGTACGGACATAGAGCCAACAAATGCTCCTCTGGTGTACTTGAACCCTTTTACTCACAGAATCATTCTCATTAATCTTCTGTGGACACTTTTCAATACCAGCACGTCCTTTCTTAGGTAAGGGTCCCAAAGCTACTGACAAAATGCAGTCCAATAAATACCTTATAAAACCTCAGTGTTACATCCTTGCTTTGATACTTTAGTCCTCTAAATAAATGCTAATATTGGATTTAAGTTCCTTACCATCAGTTCAACTTGGAATTTAACCACAAGGATTTCCAGGTGCGTTTGCACCTCTAACGGCATTCAGCATACCACAGTTTCTGAGGAAATGTTCAGTTGTGTAGCAGGAGACGGATTTCAAAAGAAGTGAGTGGGGAAGGTCGAGACATTCCGGAATTTGATGAGATGGTGGGAAAGTTTGCTAGTGCTTCTGCACGAGGTGGGGGGGGGGGGGAGGGGCTGTGTGGAGGTGCTGGAGTTTAAACTCGAGTTGCAGGGCGATGGGAACCAGAACAATGGCTCACATAGTGGAGGTTGTGGGGAAAGATATTGTTAAGCCTACATATGTGTTGTGATGGAAATGAGACAGACTCTTTGGGTCTCAAAGGCAAGGACTTAGGACACACAGTTTTAATAATGAGTTTATTTACAAGGGGAGAAAAGCTTGGAAACAACACAAGCGGCTACAATATTCGCACAAACGCGGTTAAAGTAGACAAGCATGGGAAAAGTTGGGTTGGCATGCAATACATGGGAAAATGGTGTGGAGACAGAGTACAGGTACACATACAAGCAAGGGAAAAGTAACTACGATACCCGCCAACCCTTGACTAAGGACAGGCACAGCTCTCTGCTACAGGGATAAAAATAAATGCTTCCAAAACCCTATTTAATGCTCAGCTCACCACGTGTCTCCAGCGCTGTTCTGCAGTCTTCAGCCTGGAGTGAAGCAGGATGGCAAAAAGGGAGCGAGCCAAGCACATGTAGCATCCTTTATAGGTCAGGGGGCTGCAGGGTCCAGCCCAGGTGATTCACCGGGGAGCCAATGGCTTGATGCTAGACGGGTTAATCTAATTAAGGTAGCCAATGGTTAAATGTGCATTGATTAGTTGGGAGGGGTAAAATGTTGACTGCCATGTGGTGTGCCATCCGACCAGGTGAGGGCAGTGCTGTCACGTGACAGGCACGGCTCTCTGGATACAATATGCAGTCAGGGAAAAAAAAGGTTCAGCATGAAAGTTTGATGTTCTGGGTTCTATACATTTCAATTTTAATTTCAATGCAAGAAGTACTATAGGAGAAGCAGGTGAGCTCAGGACATGGACCAGCATGTGAAATAATGACTCTGTAGCCATTAGTGGGACTTCGTTGCAGGAGAGGCAGGACAGGCTGCTCAATATTCCATGGATCTATTGTTTTAGACAGGACAGAGTAATGGGGATTTAAGGGGGAGTGGTGGCTTTACATCATTGTCGTCTGAACCCTTAGTGCCTAGGTGGCACATAGAGTCTCGGTGGCATTACTAGTCAGGGAAAATATCACGGCACTGTTCCAACAGGACAGGATGGGAGAGTTCGACGACTAAGGATATATGGGTGGAACTAAGGAATAAGAAATGTAGTGACCATATTAATGGGATTAGATTACAAATTACTCAATAGGAAACTGGATTTAAGGAATAAATTTGTAGAGATCACAGACTGTGACAAGTAACATAAGGTTGTGATAGTAGGTGATTTTAACTTTCCACATATTGACTGGGATGCCTCTAGTGCAAAAGGACTAGATGAGATAGGTCAGATGTGTTCAGGAGTATTTCCTTAATTAATACATAGAGGTCCCTCAGATCTTGTGGGATGCTACAGCAGTAATTGAATTTATTAATTTGGAGGATGTGGTCTGAGAATCGGAACGGGAGAGCTGCAGGAGCCATTTTGATTTTTTCTTCTCATCGGGGGTTAAGAAAGGCGGGACTGCGCAGGCGTGTGACGTCGGGCAGTGAAGAGCGGAAGATTTAAAAGGAACACAACCTTCTACAGCGGGTAGCGGAGTAAGCCAGGAACAGAGTGAAGGCTTAAGGGCTTTGGCTCAATTGGCTTAGGCAGAAACGGGCGAGGCAAGGTAGGTTTAGTTTTCATTTTTTTCTGTTATTTGAGGAAAGGCGGAATTATGAGTGTGAAGGCAGCTTGTTGTTCTCGGAGTCGGATGTTGGTGGTGCTGGAGTCTCCTAGCCTCCCAGAGGTCAATATCTGTGCCAGGTGCACCGAGCTGCAGCTCCTAAGGGACCGTGTTAGGGAACTGACCTTCGTCTCGTCAGGGAGAGTGAGAAGTTGATAGAGAGGAGTTACAGGCAGGTGTACACACCAGGGCCACGGGAGGCAGACAAGTGGGTCACAGTTAGGAGAGGGAAGGGGAAGAGTCAGGTACTAGAGAGTATCCCAGTGGCTGTACCCCTTGACAATAAGTACTCCTGTTTGAGTACTGTTTGGGGGGGGGGGGGAAACAGCCTACCTGGGGGATGCAACAGTGGCTGTGCCTCCGGCACAGAGTCTGGCCCTATAGCTCAGAAGGGTAAGGAAAGGAAGAGGAAGGTAGTAGTAATAGGGGACTCGATAGTTAGGGGGTCAGATAGGTGATTCTGTGGACGCAGACAGGAGACCCGGATGGTAGTTTGTCTCCCAGGTGCCAGGGTCCGGGATGTTTCTGATCATGTCCACGATACCCTGAAGTGGGAGGGTGAGGAGCCAGAGCTCGTGGTACATATAAATACCAATGACACAGGTAGGAAAAGGGAAGATGTCCTGAAAGGAGAATATAGGGATTTAGGAAGGGAGTTGAGAAGACGGACCGCAAAGGTAGTAATCTCGGGATTACTGCCTGTGCCACGCAACAGTGAGAGTAGGAATGGAATGAGGTGGAGGATAAATGCATGGCTGAGGGATTGGAGCAAGGATCAGGGATTCAAGTTTCTGGATCATTGGGATCTCTTTTGCGGCAGGTGTGACCTGTACAAAAAGGATGGGTTGCACTTGAATCTGTCATAAGAGGACGTGAGACTGGACCCAAATGCAGGACACAGGCACTGAAGTACTGGGGGCAGGACGGGACAAGCTAAAGGATAGGACAAGGTGAGGAGACCACGGCGCTAATGGAGACTGTGGCTTTCGTGGATACCGTGGAGTTCAAAGAGAATCCTGGAGTTCAGGGAGGATCCTAGAGTTCAGAGAAGCTCTCAAGGCTTGGCTAGAGGCAGGGGTCTAGAGACTTGGCTAGGGGTTGGGGTCTAGAGGCTTGTCTTGAGGCTTGCTTGAGGCTGAGGTCTTGAGTCTTAGCTAGAGGCTGAGGTCTTGAGTCTTAGCTAGAGGCTGGGGTCTTGAGTCTTAGCTAGAGGCAGGGGTCTTGAGGATGGGTTCTTGGGACTAGGAATGCTGGGAGGACAGCCCTCTGGATGGGCTGCAGAACACCTTAGCAGGGCCCAGAACTCTCAGGCAGGACACAAGGGCCTGGACAGGTCACGCGGCACAACCCGTCAGAGGTGAGGGATAGGAAAGGGGCAGAGTCCTCCGACAGAGAATGGCAATCTGGCCTGACTTACCCAACAGAGGCAAGGGATAGGAAGGGAGGTCGGTCCAGGTTGACTTCAAGACTCACTGCAGCCGGAAGACTCAGGTGGGCTACGGAGCAGCCCAGAGCATAACTCACTCACAGAACTGGTCGTTAATGGTGGTACTCCAAGTCGGGATGGACAAGACGACCCCCCCCCCACCCCCCACAGCTATACTTACTCCCAGAGCCCCTTATATTTACAGCCAACCGATAGGCATCAGGTGCACCTCCTTGAGCCCAACCAAGATGAGATGATCCTCAGGTGTGACTGCTTGAGTTCAAGGCAAAACAAGGGGCGGTCAAAGAACCCGGAGTCCGAAGACCGGATCAAGAACCAGAACGCGGACTTCAGACATGACCATAACAGAATCCGTGGGGGACCAATATCCTGGCAGGGAGATTTGCTAAGGCTACTGGGGAGACTTTAAACTAGAATGGTTGGGGGTGGGAATCAAATTGAAGAGACTAGGAGAGAGGAGGTTAGTTAACAAATAGAGAAAGCTTGTAGACAGTGTGTGAGGGAGATAGGCAGGTGATAGAGAAGGGGAGTGCTCAGAACGAAGATGTAGGGGAGAAGGAAGAAAGAGATAGTAAAGTTGTTTGCAACGTTAGGGATAACCAGAAAGTAAGAGGTAGAGAATTTCTGAAATGCATCCATTTTAATGCTAGGAGCATTGTAAGAAAGGTGGATGAGCTTAGAGCATGGATTGATACCTGGAAATATGATGTTGAGCTATTAGTGAAACATGGTTGCAGGAGATGTGTGATTGGCAACTAAATATTCCTGGCTTTCATTGCTTCAGGTGTGACAGAATCGGAGGGGCAAGAGGGGGAGGTGTTACATTGCTTGTCAGAGGTATGCGTTGGGGAGCACTTCGGGTCCAGTGATCACAATGCCATTAGTTTCAATATAATTCAGGAGAAGGATAGGTCTGGACCCAGGGTTGAGATTTTTGATTGGAGAAAGGCTAACTTTGAGGTGGTGCGAAAGGATTTGGAAGGAGTGGATTGGGACTATTTATTTTATGGGAAGGATGTAATAGAGAAATGGAGGTCATTTAAAGGTGAAATTTTGAAGGTACAGAATCTTTATGTTCCTGTTAGGTTGAAAAGAAAGGTTAAAAGTTATAGAGAGGCGTGGTTTTCATGGGATATTGGAAACTTGGTTCAGAAAAAGAGAGATATCTACAATAAATATAGGCAGCATGGAGTAAATGAGGTGCTTGAGAAATATAAAGAATGCAAAAAGAATCTTAAGAAAGAAATTAGAAAAGCTAAAAGATATAAGGTTGCTTTGGCAAGCAATGTGAAAATAAATCCAAAGGGGTTCTACAGTTATATTAATAGCAAAAGGATAGTGAGGGATAAAATTGGTCCCTTAGAGAATCAGAGTGGACAGCTATGTGTGGAGACAAAAGAGATGGAGGAAATTTTGAACTTTTTTTTTTCTTCGGTATTCACTCAGGAGAAGGATATTGAATTGTGTAACATAAGGGAAACGAGTAGGGAAGTTATGGAAACTATGATGATTAAAGAGGAGGAAGTACTGGCGCTTTTAAGGAATATAAAAGTGGATAAATCTCCGGTTCTTGACAGGATATTCCCTAGGACATTGAGGGAAGTTAGTGTAGAAATAGCAGGGGCTCTGGTAGAAATACTTCAAATGTCATTAGAAACGGGGATGGTGCTGGAGGATTGGCATATTGCTCGTGTGGCTCCATTGTTATAAAAGGGTTTTAAGAGTAAACCAAGCAAATTAAGCAAATTAAGTTTGACCTCCATGGTGGGTAAATTAATTCTTATTCTTAAGTATTCTTAGAGATGGTATATATAATTATCTGGATAGACAGGGTCCGATTAGGAACAATCAACATGGATTTGTGCATGGAAGGTCATGTTTGACATCTCAATGAATTTTTTGAAGAGGTTACTAGGAAAGTTGAGGAGGGTAAAGCAGTAGATGTTGTCTATATGGAATTCAGTAAGGCCTTTGACAAGGTTCCACACTCTTGGTTAGTTAGGAAGTTTCAAACATTAGGTATTAATATTGAAGTAATAAAATGGATTCAACAGTGGCTGGTTTGGAGAAGCTAAAGAGTAGTAGTGGGTAACTGTTCGTCAGGTTGGAGGCCGGTGACTAATGGTGTGCCTCAGGGATCTGTGCTGGGTCCAATGTTGTTTGTCATATACATTAATAATCTGGATGATGGGGTGGTAAATTGGATTCGTAAGTATGCAGATGATTCTAAAATAGGTGGTGTTGTGGTTAATGAAGTAGGTTTTCAATGCTTGCAAAGAGATTTAGGCCAGTTAGAAGAGTGGGCTGAAAGATGGCAGATGGAGTTTAATGCCAATAAGTGTGAGGTGCTACATTTTGGTAGGACTAATCAAAATAGGACATACATGGTAAATGGTAGGGCATTGAGGAATGCAGTAGAACAGAGTGATCTAGAAATAATGGTGCATAGTTCCCTGAAGGTGGACTCTCATGTGGATAGGGTGATGAAGAAAGCTTTTATTATGCTGGCTTTTATAAATCAGAGCATTGAGTATAGGAGTTGGGATGTAATGTTAAGATTGTACAAGGCATTGGTGAGGCCAGATTTGGAGTATTGTGTACAGTTTTGGTCACCTAATGATTGGAAAGATGTCAATAAAATAGAGAGAGTACAGTGGAGATTTACTAGAATGTTACCTGGGTTTCAGCACCTAAGTTACAGAGAAAGGTTGAACAAGTTAGGTCTTTATTCTTTAGAGCGTAGAAGGTTGAGGGGGACTTGATAGAGATATTTAAAATTATGAGGGGGATAGATAGAGTTGACGGGGATAGGCTTTTTCCATTGAGAGTAGGGAAGATTCAAACAAGAGGACATGAGTTGAGAGTTAAGGGACAAAAGTTTAGGGGTAACACAAGGAGGAACTTCTTTACTCGGAGAGTGGTAGCTGTGTGGAACGAGCTTCCAGTAAAAGTGGTAGAGGCAGGTTCGATGTTGTCATTTTAAAAAAATATTGGATAGGTATATGGACAGGAAAGGTATGGAGAGTCATGGGCTGAGTGCAGGTCAGTGGGACTAGGTGAGAGTAAGCGTTCAGCACGGTCTGGGAGGGCTGAGATGGCATGTTTCCGTGCACTAATTGTTATATGGTAATGCAAAAAAAGAGCCCAAACAAATGAAAAAGCAAACAAGTTGAGTTGTGAGTACATTGTCCATTCATAACTCTGATGCTGGTGGGTGGTGGGGAAAAAGCTTTTCCTAAAACATTGAGTGTGTGGCTTCAAGCTCCTGTACCTCCTCCATGGTGGTAGCAATGAGAAGGCATGTCCTGTGTGATGGAGTCCTTAATGCTGGATGCTGCCTTTCTGAGGCACCGCCTGTTCAAGATGTCCTCCCTGTTGAGGAGGCTAGCAGCTTAGAGGGAGCAGGCTGTTGGCAACTTTCTGCAGCTTTTTCTGAACCAGTACAGTGCCCCCCCCCCCCCCCAATACTATACCTGATGGTGCTACAGCCAGTTAGAATGCTCTCTGCTGTACAACTGTATAAATTTGAGTGCATCTTTGGTGACATATCAAGTCTCCTCAGACTGACAATATGTCTGTCTACTGTAATATTACAGCTACTGTAATACCTTCTTTGCAATTTCATTAATGCTTGGCCCAGGATAGATCTTCAGAGATCTTGACATCTAGGTACTTGAAACTACTCACCCTTTCCACTGCTGATCCCTCAGGGAAAGCTGATATGAATTCCCTTGACTTCCCCTCCTGATGTCCACAGGCAATTCCTTCATCTTACTGATGTTAAGTCCAATGTTGTTGTTTAGGTAGCACACAATTAGCTGTTCTACCTCACTCCTGCGCACCAGCTCATCAACATTAAACTTCTGCCAAAAACAGCTGTGCAATCGGCAAATTCATATATGCTGTTTGAGGCACCCACACTCACTCTGACCCCTGACACTCGAATTTCTGCTATACTGTCTTCCATTGTGAAAATAGAAAGAAAATACATTTTCAGTTCATCCATCCTTTCTTTGTCCACCATTACTACCTCTCCAGCAACATTTCTAGTGCTTCAATGCCCACTGCCACTTCTCTTTTGCTTTTTATATATCCAAAAAAATCTATTTTGTATCCAGTTTTATATGATTGGGTAGCGTACCCTCGTATTTTACTTCCAAATTGCTCCCAGAACATCCCATCATTACTTTTCTGCCATCACCCCTGTGAGTGTTGCCTTCCAATAATCTTCAGCCTCCTCCTCTATCAAGCATCTGTAGTCATCCGTGCGCCGTGCAGGTTTGCTGCAAAGACCTGAATGTGTGGCACAGGGTAGCGGTCCGGTGTTGTAGCCTCGTTCAGACTGCGGTAGTCGCCGCATGGTCTCCAGCCCCCTGTTGCTTTGGGCACCATGTGCAGGGGGGAGGCCCATGGGCTGTCGGACCACCGTATGATCCCCAATTCCTGCATCCGCTTGAATTCCTCCTTCGTCAGGCAGAGCTTTTCCGGGAGGAGCCTTCGTGCGCGGGCGTGAAGGAGTGGTCCCTGGGTCGGAATGTGGTGCTGTACCCCGTGTCTGGGCATGGCTGCCGTGAACTGCGGTGCCAGAATAGATGGGAAGTCCGCCAGGATTCTGGTGAATTCGTTGTCCGACAGCGTGATGGAGTCCAGGTGTGGGGCCGGCAACTTGGCTTCACCCAGGGAGAACGTCTGGAAAGTCTCGGCATGTACCAGTCTTTTCCCTTGCAAGTCGACCAGCAGGCTGCGAGCTCGCAAGAAGTCCGCCCTCAGGAGTGGTTGGGCCACCGTGGCCAGTGTGAAGTCCCACGTGAACCGGCTGGCGCCGAACTGCAGCTGCACTGTGCGGGTGCCGTAGGTCCGTATCGTACTGCCGTTTGCGGCCCTCAGGGTGGGTCCTGGCTTCCTGTTGCGGGTGTCGTACCCCGTCGGGGGCAAGACGCTGATCTCCGCTCCGGTGTCGACCTAGAAGCGGCGTCCCGACTGTTTGTCCCAGACGTACAAGAGGCTGTCCTGGTGGCCAGCCGCCATAGTCATTAGCGGCAGCTGGCCCTGGCAGGGCGGGCGACAACGGCGGGCTTTTGTGCCCCACCGCTGGTGGTAGAAACACCACTGTTCACTGGCCTCCTCACTCCTGCCTCTGTGTTCTGTGCGCCCCCCTGCTGGGCCTGGTCTGGTAATCTGACCGACGGACGCCACGTTCTCCGTCTTGGCTTTCCACAGCACGTCTGCCCGGGCCGCCACCTTCCGGGGGTCGCTGAAATCTGCGTCGGCCAGCAGCAGATGTATGTCCTCGGGCAGTTGCTCCAGGAACGCTTGCTCGAACATGAGGCAGGGCTTGTGTCCGTCAGCTAGGAACAGCATCTCGTTTATCAATGCTGACGGCAGTCTGTCTCCCAAACCATCCAGGTGAAGCAGGCGGGCACCCCGCTCACGCCGTGAGAGGCCAAAGGTCCCAATGAGCAGCGCCTTGAATGCTTCATATTTGCCTTCTTCCGGGGGCGAATGTATTAAATCCGCAACCAGGGCGGCCAAGCTGGTCAAGGGCGCTTACCACGTGGTAGTAACGCGTGGAATCAGAGGATATCTGCCGAATCTGGAACTGGGCTTCTACTTGGCTAAACCACACGCTTGGTCGCAGCGTCCAGAAAGTCGGCAGTTTTAGCGAAACTGCGTGAACAGATGAAGAGTCGGTCATCTTTGGTCCAAATCTCATTTGGACCGTCGGGGTCACCAATGTAGCGATGTGCTACACGCAGTCGGTAAGTCGTTTCGAGACTAGTTTATCCAAACTTCGCGGTGCTGGTATTTAAATCCCTAGCGCCCGCCCTCTCCAGGCGGAAATGACGTCGGAGGTACATTACTAAAGTCTCCCCCCGCGCGCTGGCTATTTGTGAGCCGGTTCACCTGCGCAGAAAGTGGGTCGCCACAAGGTAACATAATTGTTAAGCAAACTTTAAGGATCTGGTCTCAATTTAGAAATTTTTTTGGTTTAGCGAATTTTTCATTTCATCTCCCATTCTCCTTAATTATTTTTTTTATCCCTTCCATGACTGATACAGTCTTTAAAGATTTGGATGAACTCGGTATTAACTGTTTTTGGGACCTGTTTATCTCAGGATCTCTTGCTTCATTTGACCAATTGTCAAATAAATTTGCAGTCCCAAAAACACATTTTTACAGATACCTTCAAATTGGAGATTTTCTACGTTTCCAATTAGTTACTTTTCCTATAGGTCCTGATAAAAATTTACTGGACGATCTTTTAAATTTAAAACCTTTTGTTAATGGTTCTATTACTGGTATCTATAACTTGTTGATTGATTCTAGACAAGACTTTTTAGATAAAATAAAAAAAGCTTGGGAGAATGACCTAAAATTGTCAGATTTCTGATGATAGATGGAATAAAATTCTTAAACGGGTTAATAAATCATCTTTCTGTGCTCGTCATTCTCTTCTACAATTTAAAGTGGTTCATAGAGCTTACATTTCTAAACAGAAGCTGTCCAGCTTTTATCCGAATGTTTCTCCACTTTGTAATAAATGCAACTCTGCTGATGCCTCTTTAATTCATAAGTTTTGGTTTTGCCCTACAATTGAAAAGTTTTGGCGGGAAGTATTTCATACCTTCTCACAACTTTTTAGGGTTCAATTTGACCCAAATCCCCTTACTGCCTTGTTTGGTATTATTGCAAATGAAGATATAACTTTAAATACTCCTAACCTACAGGTTTTAGTTTTTACCTCTCTTTTAGCAAGAAGAGCAATCTTGCTTAAATGGAAGGAGTCTACCCCTCCTACACATCTTCAATGGCTACGTGATATTATGTCTTATTTAAATTTAGAAAAGATCTGCTGCTCAGTCTTAAATTCGAAATAATCTTTTTATGATATTTGGGGACCTTTCCTAAATTACTTTTCCAATTTATAAAGTTTAACAGTGCACAGACTTTTATGTATATTTTTATCTTCTCTTCTTAAGTGAATATGTTTTTTTTCTAATTATCCATTGTCATCCATCGGCTTTTTTCTTTGGTAGTTGGTAGGGGGTTGACTTTTTTTATATAAAAAATTTATTTTATGATGTATGACCTATCTTTAAATTTTTGATTACAGAGTGGTATACCTTTATGTGTTATGCTATAACATTTTGATCAATTTTATTACAATATATGAATGTACACAAGTTATGTTGAGATGTATCTATGTGTTGCACTCTGTAAATCTTGTTTTTTTTTCTTCTGAATAAAAATATTGTAAAAAGAAAAGTTTGTCCAAGCAACACACACAAAGTGCTGGTGGAATGCAGCGGGCCAGGCAGCATCTATAGGAAGAAGGTCTTGGCCCGAAATGTCGACTGTGCTTCTTTCTATAGATGCTGCTTGGCCTGCTGCATTGCACCAGCATTTTGTGTGCGTTGCTTTAATATCCAGCAACTGCAGATTTCCTTGTGTTTGCGTTATTAAGTTTGTCCACCTTTTTTCATTCCCCATTACAACCTCTCCAGCATCATTTTCCACTCTTGCCTCTATTGTACTCTTCATATATCTGAGAAAGCTTTTGCTATCTTCCTCTATATTAATGACAAATTTACCTTTTGATTTCATTGTTTCTTATTGTTTTTATTGCTTTTACTTGGTTTTTAAAGTCCAAAAGTTTCCCACTATTTTTTGCTTTATTGAATGCCCTCTTTTGATTTTATGCTATCTTTAACTTCCTCTTTTCAGCCATAGTTGCCTCATCCGCCCTTCACAATACTTCTTCACCTTTGGCATTTATCTATCCTGTGCCTTCTGAATTACTCCTAGAAATTCCAGACGTTACTGCTCTGACATCATCCCTACTATTCTCTCCTTCCAATTACTTTTTCCAGGTCCATTCTCATGCCTCTGTAGTTCACTTTACTCCACTGTAATACTGATACATCTGATTTTAGCTTCTTCCATTCAAACTGCAAGGTAAAATCTATCTTATTAGGATCACAGTCTGATTACACAAGACCAAATTGAGGCTTGTCTTTATCCTAGTGTGACCACTGAGGAACACCACTAGATATTGGCAGCCATCCAGCAAAGACTCCATTTATTCCCACTCATGGTCTCCTGTCTGTCAACCATTCCTTTGTCCATGCCAGTATCCTTCCTGTAATACCATAGGAGTTTAATTTGTTAAACAGTCTCATCTGTATCACATTATCAAATGCCTTCTGGAAATCCAACTAAATGACTTTCACTGCCTGTCATTTATCCAACCTACTTGTAACTTCCTCAAAGAACTCTAACTGATTTGTCAGGCAAGCTTTCCCTTCACAGCAACCATACTGAGTTTGACTTATTTTATCATTAGTCTCCAAGTACCCGAAAACTTCACCCTGAGTAATGGACTCCCAACACTTACCCCACCGCTGAGGTTAGGTTAGGCTGAATGGCCTATAATTTCTTTTCTTTTGCCTTCCTCCATTCTTAAAGAGTAGAGTGACAGTTGCAATCTTCCATTTCTTCGGGACCATGCAAGTATCAAGTGATTCTTGAAAGATCATTGCCAATGCATCCATTATCTCTTCAGCAACCTCTCTGGAATCTGGAACGTAGTCCATCTGGTCCAAGTGACTTATCCACCTTAAGACATTTGAGTTTGCCGTGCTCTTTTCTCTTTGTAATAGCACTGGCATTCATTTCTGTCCCCTGAAACTCACGGACCAATGGTACACTGCTGGGTTTTTTTTCCCCACAGAGAAGACTGATGCAAAATACCCATTAAGTTCATTTGCCATTTCTTTGTCCCCCATTACTACTTCACCAGCAACATTTCCCAGTGATTCATTATGAACTCCAATGCCAACTCTCTCTCAGAACTCTATGACTGTGTGGCAAAGTACAGCTGCAACACCATATACAAGTTTGCTGATGGCACCACTGTTATGAGCTGTATCAAAGTTGGTGATGATTCAGCATAAAGGAGGGAGTCAGAGCTTTTGACTGAGTCATGTCCTAACAACAACCTCTCATACCATGTCAATAATAACATTGAACTGACAACAGACTTCAGGAAAGGAAAACCAGAGGTCCATAATCACCGGAGGATCAGAGGGGGAGCACGACAGTAACTTTAAATTGCTGGGTATCTCTCTCTCTCTCTCTCTCTCTCTCTCTCTCTCTCTCTCTCTCTCTCTCTCTCTCTCTCTCTCTCTCTCTCTCTCTCTCTCCCTGTTCTGGACCTGTTATAGAAAGATAATTGTGAAGGAAGTATGACAGCTCCTCTACTTTCTTCAGAGTCTGTGGAGACTTGGCATGACATCAAAAACCTTGGTAAAGTACAACAGGCAGAGGCGAGGGTAGGTTCTGGTAAGTTGCTGTTTTCCTTCTTTTTTTTGTTCAGACTAGAGAATATACTAGGCAGGATGTTGGAAGTCAGGGTGTCCTTGACAACGATACCTGCAGGAAGTGCATCCAGCTGCAGCTCCTAACAGACTGAGTTAGGGAACGAGAGCAGGAGCCGGATCATTCGGGAGAATGAGCAGTTTATAGATAGTAGCTTCCGGTAGTTACACCTAAGGAACAGGGCACAGGTAATTGGGTTACCGTCAGGCGAGGGAAGGGGAAAGGGCAGGTAGTGCAAGGTTCCCCTGTGTCCATTCCCCTCCAAAACAGGTATACCAATTTGGATACTGTTGAGGGGGATGGCTTACCTGCGGCAGACAGATCTCTGGCACTGAGTCTGGATCTGCAGTGCAGAAGGGAGGGAAGAAGAAGAGGAGAGCAGTAGTGATAGGGGACACTATAGTCAGGGGTACAGACAGCAGATTCTGTGGTCGTGACAGAGACTCCCGGGTGGTTTGTTGCCTCCCGGGTGCCAGGGTCAGGGATGTCTCTGATCGCGTGCACAGCATTTTGATGTGGGAGGGTGATCAGCCAGATGGTGTGGTACACATCGGTACCAATGACATAGGTAGAAAGAGTCAGGAGGTCTTGTAGAGTGAGTACAGAGAGCTTGGTAGGAAGTTGAAAAACAGGACCTCAAGGGTAGTAATCTCCGGATTGCTGCTTGTGCCATGTGTCAGTGAGGGTAAGAGTAGGATGCTCTGGCAGATGAACACGTGGCTGAAAAACTGGTGTAGGGGGCAGGGTTTCAGATTTCTAGATCATTGGGACCTCTTCTGGGGCAGGTGGGACCTGTACAAGAGAGACGGGTTGCACCTGAACTACAGGGGGACCAATATACTTGCAGGGATGTTTGTTAGTGTTATTGGGGAAAGTTTAAACAAGATTTGCAGGGGGATGGGAACCAGAGTGCCAGAGTAGTTAGTGGAACGGGGGGTAAAAATAAATGATGTTAGTAATTGATGCAAAGTCACAAATAGTAAAGTTGTGTGTGGTGGTAATAATCTTCTGAGGTGTGTCTATTTCAATGCGAGCAGTATTGTGGGAAAGGCAGACGAGCCGAGGGCCTGGATTGACACATGGAATTATGACATCATAGCCATTATTGAAACTTGGCTACAGGAGGGGCAGGACTGGCAGCTCAGTGTTCCAGGGTTCCGATGTTTCAGACGTGATAGAGGCAGAGGGATGAAGGGTGGGGGGTAGGTGGCTTTGCTAGACAGGGAAAATATTACAGCAGTGCCTCGGCAGGACAGATTAGAGGGCTTGTCTACGGAGGCCATATGGGTGGAACTGAGAAACAGGTAAGGTATGACCACATTAATAGGGTTGTATTATAGACCACCCAATAGTCAGCTAGAATTGGAGGAGCAAATCTGCAGAAAAATAACAGACAACTCCAGGAGACAGAAAGTTGTGATTGTCGGGGATTTTAATTTTCCACACATTGATTGGGACTCTCATACTCTTAAAGGTCTTGATGAGTTCGAGTTTGTGAAATGTGTTCAGGAAAGTTTTCTAAATCAATATATAGATGTACCAACCAAGGAGGATGCAATATTAGATCTCCTGTTAGGAAATGAGTTAGGGCAGGTGACGGAAGTGTGTGTAGGGGAACACTTTGGTTCCAGTGATCATAACGTCATTAGTTTCAACTTAATCATGGATAAAGATAGATCTGGTCCTCGGGTTGAAGTACTAAACTGGAAAAAGGCCAAATTTGAGGAAATGAGAAAGGATCTAAAATACGTAGATTGGGACAGGTTGTTCTCTGGTAAGGATGTGATTGGTAAGTGGGAGGCCTTCAAAGGAGAAATTTTGAGAGTGCAGAGTTAGTATGTTCCTGTCAGGGTTAAAGGCAAAATGAACAAGAATAAGGAACCTTGGTTCTTGAGCGATATTGGAACTCTGATAAAGAAGAAGAGGGAGATGTATAACATGTATAGGCAACGGGGACGAAATAAGGTGCTTGAAGAGTATAAAAAGAGTAAGAAAATACTTAAGAAAGAAATCAGGAAAGCTAAAAGAAGACATGAGGTTGCTTTGGCAGTAAAGGTGAAGGATAATCCTAAGAGCTTCTACAGGTATGTTAAGAGCAAAAGGATAAAATTGGTCCTCTTGAAGATCAGAGTGGTTAGCTATGTATGGAACCAAAAGGAATGGGAGAGATATTAAATGGGTTTTTTGCATCTGTATTTACTAAGGAAACGAATGAAGTCTATGGAAACAAGGCAAACAAGTAGGGAGGTCATGGAACTTATACAGATTAAAGAGGAGGAGGTGCTTGCTGTCTTGAGACAAATCAGAGCAGATAAATCCCCAGGACCTGACAGGGTATTCCCTCGGACCTTGAGGGAGACTAGTGTTGAAATTGCATGGGCCCTGGCAGAAATACTTAAAATGTCGATATCCACGGGTCAGGTGCCAGAGGACTGGAGGATAGCTCATGTAGTTCTGTTGTTTAAAAAAGGCTCAAAAAGTAGCTGGAAAATTATAGGCCGGTATGACATCAGTAGTAGGTAAATTATTGGAAGGAATACTAAGAGATTGGATCTGCAAGTTTTTGGATAGACAGGGACTTATTAGAAAAAGTCAGCGTGGCATTGTGCGTGGTAGGTCATGTTTAACCAATCTATTAGAGTTTTTCGAAGAAGCCAGAGAGTGGTAGTGGAGGATTGCTACTCTGAGTGGAGGCCTGTGACTAGTGGTGTGCCATAGGGATCAGTGCTGGGTCCATTGTTATTTGTCATCTATATCAGTGATCTGGATGATAATGTGGCAAATTGGATCAGCAAATTTGCTGATGATACAAAGATTGGAGATGTAGTAGGACAGTGAGGAAGGTTTTCAAAGCTTGCAGAGGGATTTGGACCAGTTGGAGGAATGGGCTCAAAAATGGCAGATGGAGTTTAATGTGGACAAGTGTGAGGTATTGCACTTTGGAAGGTCAAACCAAGGTAGAACATACGAGGTAAATGGTAGGACACTGAGGAGTGCAGTAGAACAGAGGGATCTGGGAGTCCAGATACATAATTCCCTAAAAGTGGCGTCACAGGTGGATAGGATCGTGAAGAGAGCTTTTGGTACATTGGCCTTTATAAATCCAAGTATTGAGTATAAGAGTTGGAATGTAATGGTGAGGTTGTATAAGACATTGGTGAGACTGAATTTGGAGCATTGTGTGCAGTTTTGGTCACCTAATTACAGGAAACATATTAATAAGGTTGAAAGAGTGCAGAGAAGGTTTACAAGGATGTTACCGGGACTTGAGAAACTGAGTTACAGATAAAGGTTGAATAGGTTAGGACTTTATTCCCTGGAGCTTAGGCGAATGAGGGGTGATTTGATAGAGGTGTATAAATTTATGATGGGTGAATTTATAGAGTGGATGCAAGCAGGCTTTTTCCACTGAGGCTAGAGGAGAGAAAAAGAACAGAGGTTATGGGTTAAGGGTGAAGGGGGAAAAGTTTAAACGGAACATTGGGAGGGGCTTCTTCACACAGAGAGTGGTGGGAGTGTGAAATGAGCTGCAAGATGAAGTGGTGATTGCAGGCTCACTTCTGATATTTAAGAAAAACTTGGATAGGTATATGGATGAGAGGGGTTTGGAGGGATATGGCCCTGGTGCAGGTCAGTGGGACTAGGCAGAAAATGGTTCGGCACAGCCAAGAAGGGCCAAAAGGCCTGTTTCTGTGCTGTAATGTTCTATGGTTCTATGTATTTGGTGGTGGGACCCAGTTGGAGGTCATGGGATGGTAGGTGAGGAGAATTGGAACCCTATCCCTGGTAGGGTGGCGGAAGAATGTGGTAAGTTCAGACATGCGTGAAATGGAAGAGACACGGTTGAAGGCAGAGTTGATGGTGGAGGAAGGGAAGCCTCTTTCTTTGAGAAAGGAGACCATCTCTTTCATTCAAGAATGAAAAGCCTCATCATAATGCTATCCCCTTCTCAAAATTCCTCCGCCTCCGCCGCATCTGCTCTCAGGATGAGGCTTTTCATTCCTAGACGAAGGAGATGTTTTCCTTTTTTAAACAAAGGGGCTTCCCTTCTTCCACCATCAACTCTGCTTTCAAACGCATCTCTCCCATTTCCCGCACATCTGCCCTCACCCCATCCACCCGCCACCCCATTTGGGATAGGGTTCCCCTTGTCCTCACCTACCACCCCACTAACCTCCAGGTAAGCGGAACAAGTGCTACACCTGACCTTACACTTCCTCTCTCACCAGCATTCAGGGCCCCAGAGATTCCTTCCAGGTGAGGCGACACTTCACCTGTGAGTCGGCTGGTGTGGTATACTGCATCCGGTGCTCTTGGTGTGGCCTTTTATATATCGGTGAGACCCAACGCAGACTGGGAGACCGTTTCACTGAACACCTACGCTCGGTCTGCCAGAGAAAGCAGGATCTCCCAGTGGCCACACATTTTAATTCCACGTCCCATTCCCATTCTGATATGTCTGTCCATGGCCTCCTCTACTGTCAAAATGAATCCAAACTCAGATTAGAGGAACAACACCTTATATACCGGCTGGGTAGCCTCCAACCTGATGACATGAACATTGACATCTCTAACTTCCGTTAATGCCCCTCCTCCCCTTCTTACCCCATCCCTGACATACTTAGTTGTTTGCCTGTTCTCCATCTCCCTCTGGTGCTTCCCCCCCCCCCACCCCGCTTTCTCCCGAGGCCTCCCATCCCATGATCCTTTCCCTTCTCCAGCTCTGTATCACTTTCGCCAATCACCTTTCCAGCTCTTAGCTTCATCCCACCCCCTCCAGTCTTCTCCTATCATTTCGCATTTCCCCCTCCCCCCCCCACTACTTTCAAATCTCTTACTATTTTTCCTTTCAGTTAGTCCTGACGAAGGGTCTCTGCCCGAAACGTCGACAGTGCCTCTCCTTATAGATGCTGCCTGGCCTGCTGCGTTCCACCAGCATTTTGTGTGTGTAGCCTTATCATGAGACAGAAATGGTGGAGACAGAGGAATTAAGAGCGAGTTAGACCTGAGATTCAATCAAATTAAGCAGCGGGTTGAATTGGAAAGGTTTGTTACAGGTCAATTTGAAGGCAGCAGCTTCCAGACCCCAGAGCAGATTAAGGTGGTGGAAGCCAGAGTTTAGATGACAATTTAGGTCCTGGCCTGTTGGAAATATCAGGTCCAGGCTCCATGATGGGCTAAGGGTGACTGAACCTGATGCCTAGATGACAATTTAAGAGCCAAGCTGAATCAGAAAGGTTGGGTAAAGGCTAAATAGAGGCGGCAGGGTTTAGACGACGATGTAGGCACCAGGCCAGATTGAAAAGGTCAGGGATCTGAGGCAAGGAACAGACCTGTTCAGCTGGATGCTTGACAACACTGACCTAGCTGTGTGCTGAATTGAGGGTCTGGGATTGGACTCTTTGTGGACGTTAGGTCAGAACTCTGCTTGCGTTTATTGTTTATATGATTTGTGGCTTTTTTTTTAACATTGAGTGTTCAATGATCTTTTTTTATAGGTTCCATTAAGGTTCTTTTTTTCAGGGCTTCCTGCTAGGAGATGAACCTCAAGGATGTGCAATGCGTACATATTTTGATATTAAATGTACTTTGAACTTTATTTTCAAACTATTCTCTCTAAACTCAAATGACTGTTGTGCATGAAAATCGCAGCACCTGAGCAGTTTCTGATATACTCAAACTACTCAATCTGGCACCATCAATCATTACATGGTCAAAGTCTCTTCAGTCACTTTCTTCCCCATTCTAAAGTTTGGTCTGAACAAGTAAACCTATGAACCATGTCTGCATTGAGTTGCTGCCACATGATTTGCTGATTAGGTATTGGCATTAATGAACAGACGTACAGGTATACCTAAAAAAGTGGACACTCAATGTGTGGAAAACAAGACACTATGAGTGTATTGTTTGGACAACGTTATAAACACAAAGAATGCAATACACTGTAGTATAGTTCCTGGATATATTTTCCGAATGATGTTTACATGGCAGATTTTAGAAAAAGCTACCTGGATTGAATTTGAGAAGAACAGAGTACAGAGGGACAGAGGTGTTCATTTGAATAAAGTGAGCATGAAGCTGCAGAAAGCATTCAGGAAGGTGAAGAGCATTTTGTCATTATTGTGACAGGTGAGAGTTTAGAGGACTAATGTCACACAAAGGAGGGTGCGTGAAGTCAACTGGAATATCCAGCTCTGATACCCGTAATTATATAGAACTGGAGACCAACATTGAAGGTAATTGAGAAGAGATTTACTCTGATGATTCCTGGGATGAGAAAGCTCTCCTTCCCTGAGAAGCTAAAAACATTAGACTGTACAGTTTAGAATTTGGAGTAACGAATTTGGAGATCTTATTGAGATTTGAAAGATCCAGAGGGAGATGACAGTGTAGATGTTGAGAAGTTCCCAGGACTCAAATAAGGGGGTCGTGGTAACAAGTTGTGTGGTCATTTACAAGTGATGTACATCAGTACTTCTTCTCACTGTGTCTTAAATACTAGAGTTATTGAATAAAATGGATCAATCTGTGAAGGAATGAAGATTTGAGAGCTTTGTGGAGCCGGCTCAGGAGAGGTCTTGAAGCCGGGGCAAATCACCTGGATCGATTTGAGAAGTGGGTCAGAGTTGAGAACCTGGTGACCCAGTCAAGGTCCTGATATGTATGTTGTATGTCTCATGATGTCCTTCTTAGAACAGTGTAGGCCTCCGTGGATTATTTGCACCTTGGAAAGTTTCAAGGTTTTTTTTATATGGAAGCTGCAAGTCTCCCCTCTCCATGCCACCAATGTTGTCCAAGGGAAGGGCATTAGGACCCATACAGCTTGGCACCGGTGTCGTCACAGAGCAATGTATGGTTAAATGCCTTGCTCAAGGACACACACACAACCTCGGCCAAGGCTCGAACTAGCGACCTTTAGATCACTAGACAAATGCCTTAACTACTTGGCCACGCGCCAACACAAAGCAGTGAGACACATAGGGATGGGACAGCAGTGATACCGCAGTGGAGGGTAAGACCAGGTGAAATGTTCAGCCTCCCAGTCTCAGCTCCATCTCTCACCCCAGTCTGGTTTCCATCTATTGTTCAGTGTTCCCCTGTGGCTCCTTACCAGACGTTGCCTCTGCCTCTGACAAGAGTCCATCACTCTCAGTCTGACACCTTCCTGTAGCAGACACGTCATCAGTGGACTCTGACCATTGGAATTCTGCCCACCTCAGACCCTCATCCATCCCTCATCCTGTCTGTCTCTCATCATAAGCTCCCTCAAAAATCTTCCCTCTACCCCAAGACCTCCATCATCATCAGACCATCCCTCTACCTGAGGAGCTCCTTCAATTCCCATGAGCTCCCTCATTCATCCTGAATTAGACTCTCACCCTAAAACCCTCGCTCAGCCCATGACCCTTACTGCATCACAGGAGCTCCGACATCCTAGACGATGAGCTTGGAGTAGGTGTGGAAGCGAGGGAGAGCATGAGGGAAGTGATCCTTAGCCGCAATGAGCATCCAGGTGTCTCTGCAAATTCTTTGTTCCCAGAGGAGTTGAGGAGGTCAGCTCCCTTGGTCTGTCACATCTTAAGGAATTCCCTCACCTCAGACCCTCCCTCCATTTGCACGTTGGGAAGGTTCCACATGGTAGGCTTATTCAGAAAGTCAGAACGCATGGGATCCAGGGAAGTTTGGCCAGGTGGATTCAGAATTGGCTTGCCTGCAGAAGGCAGAGGGTTGTGGTGGAGGGAGTTCATTCAGATTGGAGGGTTGTGACTAGTGGTGTCCCACAAGGATCTGTTCTGGGACCTCTGCTTTTTGTGATTTTTATTAACGACCTGGATGTGGGGGTAGAAGGGTGGGTTGGCAAGTTTGCAGACGACACAAAGGTTGGTGGTGTTGTCAATAGTGTAGAGGATTGTCGAAGATTGCAGAGAGACATTGATAGGATGCAGAAGTGGGCTGAGAAGTGGCAGATGGAGTTCAACCCGGAGAACTGTGAGGTGGTTCACTTTGGAAGAACAAACTCCAAGCAAGAGTACAAAGTAAATGGCAGGATACTTGGTAGTGTGGAGGAGCAGAGGGATCTGGGGGTACATGTCCACAGATCCCTGAAAGTTGCCTCACAGGTAGATAGCGTAGTTAAGAAAGCTTATGGGGTGTTAGCTTTCATAAGTGGAGAGATAGAGTTTAAGAGACGCGATGTAATGATGCAGCTCTATAACACTCTAGTTAGGCCACACT
The DNA here is from genome assembly GCF_048418815.1 of Hemitrygon akajei. Lineage (NCBI taxonomy): Eukaryota > Metazoa > Chordata > Chondrichthyes > Myliobatiformes > Dasyatidae > Hemitrygon > Hemitrygon akajei. The sequence goes on from NC_133127.1 coordinate 105,707,157, forward strand.
TGGAGTGGCCTACTGTGTCCAGTTCTGGCGCCTCACTATAGGAAGGATGTGGAAGTATTGCAGAGGGTACAGAGGAGATTTACCAGGATGCTGCCTGGTTTAGAGGTATGGATTATGATCAGAGATTAAGGGAGCTAGGGCTTTACTCTTTGGAGAGAAGGAGGATGAGAGGAGACATGATAGATGTGTACAAGATATTAAGAGGAATAGACAGAGTGGACAGCCAGCACCTCTTCCCCAGGGCACCACTACTCAGTACAAGAGGACATGGCTTTAAGGTAAGGGGGGGGGGGGGAGTTCAAGGTGGATATTAGAGGAAGGTTTTTCACTCAGAGTGGTTGGTGCGTGGAATGCACTGCCTGAGTCAGTGGTGGAGGCAGATACACTAGTGATGTTTAAGAGACTACTGGACAGGTATATGAAGGAATTTAAGGTGGGTGGTTATATGGGAGGCAGGGTTTGAGGGTCGGTACAACATTGTGGGCCGAAGGGCCTGTAATGTGCTGTACTATTCTATGTTCTATGTAAGGTTAGCTGACCAATGACTAAGGGCCTCTTTCTCCCTCCTCACTCTGTCCCCCTCCTTTCTCTCCCCTCGCTTGCACCCTCTATCCCAACTACTAACTTCCTTCGTCCTTCCTGCTCATGTTCCTCCTGAGTCTCTCCACACAATCCCTCCCTCCTTTCCTCTCTCTCCCTCCCAGCATCTCTGCTCAGGCAATCCCTCCAGCTTTCACTCCTCCCTCGGGCTCTCCTGCTTTGTTCCCCATGCTTTCTCTCTCCTTATTCTTCCCTTCTTCTCTTTCCTCCATCCCTAGCTACCACCCTCCATCTCCCTTCATTTCCTCACTCTTCACTGTCCCACACTCTCTCCCCCTCCATTTCTCTCCTTTGACCCTCTGTCCCTCCTCTCTCCACTTGGTGTCTCCCAGCTCTATTTGGTCCCTCACTCCTTCATTCATTCTCCTTTTGCTCCCTCCCTTTCCCTGAGTTCCCCTCACTCACTTCCATTAGACCCGCATTTCAGGCTGTCCCACTACCTCAGGAGTCTCCCTCAGTCCTAGAGTGCTGCCTGATCTTCGCAGCCCCTTACCTCAGACTCTCTACCTTCCCCGAGACCTTCACTAAACACCAGACGCTCCCTTACTTCAGACTCTGTCCCTCCCCCGAGACCCTGACTAAGCACCAGATGCTCCCTTACCTCAGACTCTCTCCCTCCCCCGAGACCCTCACTAAACACCAGACGCTCTCTCACCTCAGACTCCCTCCCTCCACAACCCTCACTAAAATACCGGATGCTCCCTCACCTCAGAAGTTCCTCGGACACGGTCAAACTGAAAGGCATGGAGCAGAGTTTTCTAGGGGTTCGACAAGGAGTAAGGCTCCCTGCACACTATCCCATCACACACTCCTGGGATCAGACACAGTGAAGCTATTTCTACAGGTCCCATCACACAAAACGGTGTCAGACACGGTGAAACTGCCTCTGCACAATACCATCCGACACTCCCACAATTAGATATATACTGAAGCTTGCTCCACACTCTCCCATCTCACATCCCGTGGTCAGCGTAAAGCTCCCTCTACATTGTCCCATCACATACTCCTGGGGTTCAGCCATGTCCACCCCTTATCAATCAGCTTGCTGATGTCACTAGGGTGATGGGTTCAATGTACAGCTATCTTCCCATGATCTTGATAGGGGTTGGGGTCACTGGTTGTGGATAGAAGATAGGAATCACAGGGAAGAGGTTTCAAATGACAGCTGGAGGTAGTGGCAGTTCGTGTCAGGGATCAAGGGAGATCTCCTCATTGTGGTGATCTTTGGTCAAGTTTAGAAGGTCAAAGTTCACTGTAAATCAGGTTTCAGGGGCACCATAGAACTTCTGACATCAGAATCAGAATGAAAATCACGTTTAATATCACCAGCATGTGACATGAAATTTGTTAACCTAGCAGCAGCAGTTCAATGTAGAAGAGAAAAAAGAGAAAAAAATAAACAAAATAATAAATAAATAAGTACATCAATTACAGTATACGTATAGCGAATAGATTAAAAATGTGAAAAAAAACCCCAGAAATACTGTATACTAAAAAGTGAGGCAGTGTCCAAGGGTTCAATGTCCATTTAAGATTCGGATGGCAGAAGGGAACAAGCTGTTCCTGAATCGCCAAGTGTGTGCCTTCAGGTACCTCCTACCTGATGCTAACAGTGAGAAAAGGGCATGCCTTCAGAGCTGGAGGTCCTTCGTAATGGACGCTGCCTTTCTGAGACAGCGCTCCCTGAATATATCCTGGCTACATTTTAGAAGCTCCCCGTCCAATACCAGACAGTGTTACAGCCTGTCAGAATGCTCTCCACTGTACTTTTGAAGCTTTTGAGTGTATTTGTTGACAACACGAAGGTGTTTGTCTTCAGTAACTTGACCTCTGACCTGTGGTCAATGAGAGTTGTTACTAGGTGAGCAATGCCATTCTGGGAACACTCCGAGGAAGTGGTGGGGAGAAGGGGGTGGGGCACATTGCAGAATGGAGGGACTCAGAGGTCAGTAGAACAGGGAGCTGGGGCGGGAATGTGTATTTGCTATGGAAAGTGGCCATTGGGAGTGAGGATATTCCTTGTGAATAAGAAGACCAACACTGGGAATGAAGTTGACTTTTGAGAATGGAAAAGGTCCTTTTGGAAGTGAAAATCCCATAGAAAATGGAAGAGTCTTTGGGAATTGGGGGATCATTGGGAATGTGACAGCAACCGTCAGGAAGCAATCTTTGGTTTGGGACTGAGGGCACGGGAAATGTGACTGTGTTCATTTGGATGCGAAGTTACCTTTCAGAATGCCAGAAGTCCTTAGTGAATGGGCATGGAAAATCGAGAATGGAGTCAGAGGTCATTGGGAAGTTGGATGAGGCCTTTGGGAAACATGGCAGACACTAAATAATTGGGCCAGATAACATTGGGAATGGGATGTGGTCATCAGCAATGGGGCTGTTATTTGGAAGGGTAATGGAGGCAACCAGATACGGGGCAGAGTTCATCTGAAAAGCGAATAATCTATCAAGAATGAGGCAGATACCAATGGAATTAGGACGGAGGCAATGGGAATGTGCTAGAGGTAATTGGGTATATGGCAGAGTCCACTGGGAAAGGGCAAACCCCAACCAATTCTAATTTCACCTACCGAATCCCAACCCCCACACCACCCTTCCCCGTCCAGATGCTGACCATTGCAGACAATTAGATCACCATCCTCCCCCTGGGCTCCAATTGTTGCCTGGATCCGTTTGTCTTCGACTGCAGTGCACCGAGACTATCCAGCTCATCCCAATATGGTTGAACCCTTCCCATCCAACCCTAATGAGTTCCAACACTTCCCATACAACCCACTGGATTCCTGTCCTTTCCATTCCATCATATCCCAATCACATTTAATATTATGGGCATAGATTGTGAAATTTGTTTACATTGTGGCAGCACTAACAATGAAATCTACATGATGAATATCAAAAAAATGAATGACAGTAAGTATATACTGTATTTTGTATATTCACTAGTTCAATTGCAATAAGTGGTGCAAAAACTGAATAGACGTAGGGAGGTGGTGTTAATGGGTTCAATGTCCATTTAGGAATTGGACGGCAGAGAGGAAGAAGCTGTTACTGAATTGCTGAGTGTGTGCCTTCAGGCATCTTTAACCCTTCTCGACAGTAGCAATGAGAAGAGAGCATGTTTCAGAGATTGGAGTCCGTCATAATACAGTGCTTTCCTGAGGCACTGCTCTTTGAAGTCTTCTTGGATACTTCGGAGGCTAGTTTTCAAGATGGAGCTGGCTAATTATACATGATTCTTTAGCTTCATTTGGTCCTGTTCAGTAGCATCCCTCCCACCGCCACCGTCCCCATATCAGGCCGTGATGCAGCCTGTCAGAATATTCTTCACAAGATCACACAGGTCAAAGGAGCAGAAGTAGGCTATTCGGCCCATCGAGTCTGCTCCGCCACTCCACCATGAGCTAAACTATTCTCCCATCTAGTTCCAGATTCCGGCTTTCCCCCCATATTCTTTGATACCCTGACTAATTAGATACCTATCAATTTCCTTAAACACCCTCAGTGATCGGGCTTCCATAGCTGTATGTGGCAACAAATTCCATAAATCCACGACCCTCTGGCTGAAGAAAATTCACCTCATCTCTATTTTAAATGGATACCCTCTAATTCTAAGACTGTGACCCTTTGTCCCGTACTCAGCGTCCAAGAGAAACAGCCTTTCCACATCTACTCTGTCCAACCCCTTTCAACATTCGAAATGTTTTTTTATGAGATCCCTTCTCATTCTTCTATACTCTAATGAATACAGTCCAAGAGCTGACAAACGCTGCTTATATGTTAGCCCCTGCATTCCAGGAATCATCCTCGTAAATCTTCTCTGAACTCTCTCCAACATCAGTACATCATTTCTAAGATAGGGGCCCAAAAACTGAATTCATTATTCTAAATGAGGTCTCACCAGTGCCCCACAGAGCCTCATCAACACTTCCTTACTATTATACACTATTCCTCTTGAAATGAATGCCAAATAGCATTGTTCTCCTTACTGCCGATCCAACTTTTAGGGTACCCTGCACGAGGAACCGCAAGTCCTTTGCACTTCCGATTTTTGAATTTTCTCCCCATCTAAATAATAATCTGCCCGATTATTTCTTCTTCCAAAATGTACAACGGTACATTTCTCAACATTGTATCTCATCTGCCATTTCTTTGCCCATTCTCCTAAACTGACCAAGTCTCTCCGCAACCTTTCCATTTCTTCAACACTTCCTGCTCCTATCTTGGTGTCATTCACAAATTTAGCCACAAAACCATTTAATCCATAATCTAAATCATCGATATACAGTGTAAAAAGAAGCGGCCCCAACACCGTCCCTGCGGAGCTCCACTAGTAACCGGCAACCAACCAGAATAGGATCCCTGTATTCACACGCTTTTCTTTCTGCCTATCTGCCAATGCTCCACCCATTCCAATATCGTTCCTGTAATTCCATGGGCTCTCATCTTATTAAGCAGCCTCTTATGCGGCACTTTATCGAAGGCCTTTTAAAAATCCAAATACACAGCATCCACAGCCTCTCCCTTGCCAATCTTATTTGAGATTACATCATAAAATTCCAATAGGTTGGTGAGGCAGGATCTTCCCTTCATGAAACCGTGCTGGCTTGGGCCTATCTTGTCATACATCTCGAGGTATTTCATAACCTCGTCCTTGAGGATCATCTCCAATAACTTTCCAACTACTGATGTCAGACTAATAGGTCTGTAATTTAGTTTTTGCTGCATCCCTCCTTTCTTAAACAACGGAACTACATTTGCGAACTTCCAGTCCTCTGGAACCATGCCAGTGTCAATTGATTCCTGGAAGATCATTTCCAATGCCTCCACAATCTCCAAAGCCACCTCCTTCAGAACACGTGGGTGCACCTCATCCGGTCCGGAAGACTTATCTATCCTTAGTCCATTTAGCTACCCAAGCACTTTCTCTCTAGTAATCTTGACTGTACATAATTCTATTCCCTGAGACCTCTGGCTATCAAGTATTTTGCTAATGTCTTCCACTGTGAAGACTGATGCAAAATACTCATTTAGTTCTTCTGCCATCACTTTGTTACCCATTATAATTTCTCCAGCATCATTTTCAATCGGTCCTATATCTACCTGTGTCACTCTTTTATTCTTCATATATTTAAAAAAAATCTCTTAGTATCATTTTTAAGTTAATTGTCAATTTCCTTTCATAATTCATATTTTCTTTCCTAATGACTTTCTTAGTTTCCTTCTGTAAGTTTTTAAAAGTCGTCCAGTCCTCAGTTTTCCCACTAATTTTTGCATCCTTGTACGCCGTCTCTTTTGCTTTTATTTTAGCCTTAACCTATCTCGTTCGCTACATTTGTGACATTTTTCCATTCATAATTTTCTTTTTTCTTGGAATATATTTTTCCTGCACTTACCTTATTTCTTGTAGGAATTTCATTCAATTCTGTTCTACTGTCTCTCCATCTAGCTTACTTTTCCAATCAACTTGGGCCAGTTCCTCTCTCATACCACTGTATTGTCCTTTGTTCCACTGAAATATCGATACACCTGATATCCTTTACAAATTTGAAATTGACTCAGTCATATTATGATCACTACTTCCAAGGGGTTCCATTATCTCTAACTTCTTAATCGCCTCAGGCTCATTACAGAGCACCCTATCCAAAACAACTGATCCCCTGGTGGGCTGATGGACAAGCTGCTCCAAAAAGCCATCCCGCAGGCATTCTACAGACTCCCTCTCCTGAGATCCAGTACCTTCCTGACTTTTCCAATCCACTTTCAGATGAAAATCCCCTATAATTATCTTGACATTTTCCTTCTGGCGTGCTTTTTCTATCAAGACCACAATCTGTACGGATTGGACATCATATATTCTCCTCACTGACCATCAACACTGGCAACTCAGGGATGTATGCGTAGCCCACTGCTCTACTCTATACCGATGATTCCGTAGTTAGGTATAGATCAACTGCCATCGATAAATTTGCTGATGATGCAACCATTGCTGGCAGAATCTCAAATGGAGAGGAGAGGGTGTATAGGAGCAAGATATACCCGGTAGTTGAGTGGGTAAAGAACCAATCTTCATAGAGGGATCAGAGTGGAGTAAGTGAGCAATTTCAAGTTCCTGGGTGTCAGTATCTCTGAGGAAATAATCTGATCCCAATATATCGATGCAGCGCTAAAGAAGTCAAGATAGCGGCTACACTTAATTAGGAATTGGAGCAGATTTGGTTTGTCAGCTAAACACTAGAAAAAGTACAGAGTCCTAGGTTCTGTAGCTTTTTGATCAGGTCTGTAGGAATGATGGTGTTAAACTCTGAGCTATTGTCAATGAACAGCATCCTGACAGAAGAGTTTGTGTTGTTCAGGTGATCTGAGCTCGGGTGAAGAGCCATTGCGATTGCATCTGCCGTAGACCTATTGTGGCGATGGGCAAATTGCAATGGGTCCCGGTCCTTGCTGAAGCAGGAGTTGATTCTCGCCAAGACCAACCTCACAAAGCATTTCATCGCCGTAGATGCGAGTGCGACAGGACGATAGTCACTAAGGGGGCTCACCCTCCTCTTTCGGGGCACTAGTATAACTGTTGCCGTTTTGAAGCAGGTGAACACTTCCGAATTTGGCAATGCGAGATTGAAAATGACCTTGAGTACTACAGACAGTTAGTTGGCACAAGTTTTCAGAGCCTGATCAGGTACTCCAGCGGGGCCTGTCGCCGTCCGAGGCTTCATCATCCTGAATTGTTGCCTAACTTTGGCCTCTGAGACAAAGGTCACAGGGTCACCTGGTGCAGAAAGGATCTTCACAGCTGTAGTTATAGTCTCTCTTTCAAAGAAAGCATAGAAGGCGTTGAGTTCATTTGAGTTCGCTTTGTAGGAAGTAATGTCTTGCAAGCCCTGCCAGAGTTGATAATCTCCTACAACACTCGGAATTGTTTCTTAGCTCTTGAAATTGCCCTCCACAAGTCATACATGGTATTTTTTGCTGAGACCTACGTCACCAGACTTAAATCGCACAGATCTAGCCCTCAGCAGACGGTGAACCTTCTGGTTCATCCACGGTATTTGATTTGGGGATATGCAATAAACTCTCGTCGGTACACACTCATCCCCACAGGTTTTAATGAAGTCGGTAACAACTGCGGCATACTCATCCAGGCTCGAAGATGAATCACTGAATACAGTCCAGCCCACTTGTGCTCACCTTGTGTTGTGCTGTGGTCCTCATTCTCTGCCTATACTCAGGGAGTAGATGTACAGCCGGGTGATCAGACTTTCGGAAGTGAGCGCTCTTGATGGTGATGTAACAATGGTCCAGTGTGTTGTTTCCTCTGGTACACATTGATCATATCGCTCAGATCATCCGGAGCCTCCCTGACATTGGCCTGAAATGGAATACCCACTGCTACCAAAATGATCACTGAAATCTCTCACGGATGGTAAAATGGACCACACTTCATTGCGAGATATTCCAGATCTGGTAAGAAAAATTGGGACGTGACCCGTTGTTTGCCCACCAATGTGGTGAAGCTCTGCTCCCCACCACTGTGGGCTCAGACATTTCCACAGAAGACCCCCTCCTGTCCTCTCTCCCGTCCGCCACTTGGACAAATACCCTGTCCGCCCCCTTTTATCCTTTCAATAATATCCCTCTCCCACCACCTCCTGCTGGGATCCCTCCCCGTGGAGCCGGCACCTAGCCGATGGGCCGAGCGGTCTCCTCCTGCCAATCAGCGATACATCAGACTCCAGCCGCAAGAGACCCTCCACAAATGTCCACAACTTCACTTGGAGGGAAACCGAAATAAATCAAAAAGCCAGACATTTACTTGGTATTCTTTTGACGGGGTTTTCGTTGCGGTTCGGGAGACGGGCTCAGCGCGGCTGGTCCGCCTTGGTTAGTGGGTGTAAACAGTGATTAACATCGGTGCAGACCAATGGAAGTAGCGTAGTGTCCAAATCCTCTTTAAAAAAAATAGCCTAGTTACCTGTTTGTTACCTAAGCCTTAACGTTGAACGGGCTCAACAGGAGCCGGGACGCGCGCATGCGCCTAACCGTGCCGTGTTGTAGAGTGGGTAATGTATTTGTTTTGTTCACAAAATACCAAATGTTTTTGCTAAGACTTCAGTTGATGATCTGGTTTTTGGGGTGGGTTCTGTCAATGCGCTGTCCCGCTGTTTAATATTTTGAAAAAGAAGGGCTTCATTAATGTAAAACAGAATTTCCCATGGAATCCACACGCAGTGTATTTGTCAACAGAAAACCTTTAGTCCCTGCAGACCTCTGGTCAAACCAAACATTCTGACACTGCGAATCATAGGTACCTTTTATTCCAAAAATCAGTGAATCACTCAGAAAGCTGATCGCCCAGAGGAATTAATGTATGTTGGTTATTTAAATTCACTTAGAGTTAGTTGCATGGAGTTGTTGTGGATGTCGGGAGAGTTCCAGTGAATGGGATGGACAGCTCAACCGTTTGCGTTGTCCCTCCGACGACTGGCTGCCCGTCCGCTGCCGGGACCTCCAACCGCTGGCGGCGCTGTGGTGACCTACTGCCGCCGGGGACGCTGCAGGAATCCCCGGGTACCGGGGACACTGCGAGGACCTGCTGGCGCTGGCGGCGGTGCTGGGACCTCTGCGAAGCCTCAGGAGTTGCTGGCAAATATCTTCCCCAGGTGGCGGTGTGGACGAGGCTGATCTCGCGTTGTCCAAATCAGAATCAGAATCAGGTTTATTATCACCGGCATGTGACGTGAGATGTGCTAACTTAGCAGCAGCAGTTCAATCCAATACATAATCCAGCAGAGAGAGAAAATAATAATAAAATAAAACATAATAATAAATAAACAAGTAGATCAATTACGTATGTAGAATAGATTTTAAAATGTGCAAACACAGAAATACTGTATGTTAAAAAAGTGAGGTAGTGTCCAAAGCTTCAATGTCCATTGAGGAATCGGATGGCAGAGGGGAAGAAGCTGTTCCTGAATCGCTGAGTGTGTGCCTTTTGGCTTCTGTTCGAGGGTCGGTTGTAGTAGAAAAGGGGCAAGACTGTGATATGCCAGACCGCTGGAGGGTCCGGGCTTTTCGGTTTTAGTTTTACTTCCAAGCCCTGACTGTGCGGTCAGTTACTTGTGATTCCCCAAGCTGAGAGTGGTTTGGGGTGAAGGGGATCGGTTTGTGCAGTGGGGAGAGGTTATGGGTCGACATGTGGGACAGTAGGCGGAGTAATACCGGAGGAAGTGGGGTGGAGAGTTCGGAGGATGGGTCCCGGGGCAAATTAAGTTGGAAACAGGGATGATCTGGTCCATTGGTTCAAACAGCTTGCGTGTCCTTTCAGGAAACAACAATTCTCTCTTTATATCAATTACTGTTTAATCTTGCGAACAATCTATTTGTTACAGCGCCCCAGAGTCTGTGTCTGGGAAATGCTGTCACCGTCAAGGGCTGAGAGTGCAGGTTGCGGGGCGGAGGTCAGAGAAGGACACGGGTTTATACAGCCTCTTGTGAAATATAACCCTGACACTGGGTTCAGATCTGGTGGCATATCTGGAGCTGACAATGGGAAAAATAGGGAAGGGAATAAGTGGAGAGAATTTTCTGGGAAATCATGGTCAGGGGTGGAAGGGTACAGGAATTGTCCAACAGATCGGCTTAGCTTTTTTTTATCTCACAGATGGTAACTGAGGAAAGAGGCCTGTTGAGGAGGAGACTGAGCAGGTCAGGCACGGTAACAGAATAGCAACAGTAATGTTGCTCCCTGTGTCAGCGTGATGACCAGTCTTCTCCAGTGAGGAGTTTGTGTGGAGGTGCAGCTTCCCTGGAGGTGGGGGGAAGAGGACGCACTAACAGGTGGTACCTCTGTGGGAAGACATAGTTTGTCAGGTCTGATGACGAGCTGAATGTACCACAACCTTCAGAGTGAATCAGAAAACCATTCTAAGGGTATTTGAAATGTCAGAATTAGGGGAGATGTGATCGCATGCGCAGAGGGCTGGGGTTGTGTCTCCATCAGACCCTCGGTGAGATGGTTCAAGTTGCAATGTGCAGGAATGAAAACACAGTGTTTGGGGCCGGATTTAATCACCGATTCTGACACAGTGAGAGGTTTAGTTTTCTTGTAAGGAAGCAACAATAATGGAAGTCACAGGAACTTCACCAATTGCCAGTTGTTTAGCAGAATTAACCAATCTGTATGTTCCCTTGACAGAAACAGATATTCACAGTGGTGACAAAGGGGTGAAGGGTGGTTTATTTCAGGTTGCAGAGGGAGTTGGAGTTTTGAAATCAATGTCTTGTGGTGCCACCATTGTTAATTTAGCATGTCCGGACTGGTGGATCACACGGAAACAGGCTTTTGTCGGCCATTCCTGTTCTGACCATCCACTCATTGTCTATTCTGGTCCGTTTATCAGCACTTAGTTCATAGCCGACTGTATCTCGGCAGTTTCAATGCTCATCCGCTTCGTAAATGTTGTGAAGGGACCTGCCTCCATCGCCACTCGGGTAGTGTGTTCCAGATTTTGAACACCCTGTGAGTGAAAAATCGCATCTTCAGATCCCTCTAAACCTCTGCTTAAATCTGTGCTCTCTGATCTTTGATATCTCTGCCACAACATCGTGGCCGAAACGGACATCAGTGAGGCCTTTGATAAGGTTCAGCATGGAAAGTTGCTGTGGAAAATTAGATCGTCTGGGATCCAGGGAGAGCTGGCTAACCGGATGCACAGTGGTTTGATGGTAGGAAACAGAGTGATGGTTAGAGGATGTTTCTTGGACTCGAGGCCTGTGCCTAGTGATGTTCCCCAGGGTTCCGCCACATATCGTCAATGTCAATAATTTGGTTGAGAGTGTCCATGGTATGGTTATTCACTATGCAGCAAGTAAATTCAAACGATTACTTTATTTGAAATATAGTAAGTATATGCATTCCTCTCTTTCCCTCTCCCCACTCGCTTTCCCTCTCCCCACCACCCTCTCCTTCCTCCCTCATCCTCCCCCTCCCCACCTACTTTCACTCTCCACCCCGTCTTCTCCCTCACGCCACAGAGGACATAGGTTAAGGGAAATATTGTTGGGGTCCTGAGGGGGAACTTCTTCACTCAGATGTTGTTGAGGGTGTGGGACGAGCTGCCTACCGAAGGGGTGGGTGTGAGTTCAATTTCAATATTTAAGGGAAATATAGATAAATACAAGGATGGGAGGGATATTTCGGGTAATGTTGCGAGTAGATGGGACTAGACAGAAACAAAATTTGTCGGCATGGTCTAGACGGGCCGAAAGGCCTGTTTCTGTGCCGTTGAGGTCTGTGACTCTAATAATATTCTGATTTGCAATTTCCACAGTCAGTGCTTGCTGCTAATGACTGAGACCAGAAATTTACAGAATAGATAAAGAAGTTACCTGCTAACTGTTCCTGTGCTCAAAGTCACCAGGACGTCCCATCACTGAGCTGATATTGTCTTCTCCATTCTCTTTCACTCAGTCTGTCACTCAATACGTTCACTCAATACAGGAAATGACAGAACTCACAGAGAAGGGAAACCCGACAGAAGGGTCGCCGCTCTTCCTCAGTCTGGTGATGGGGATAGGTTCCCAGTCCCAGGGAGTGATGTGGGAATCCTTTGTGGAAATGAAGGCTGGAAACATTAAACAAAACGCTGAAAGAAGTTCTAGGGCTCGGTATGGCAAAACAACATACTGAACTGAAAATTACTTTGCAGACTTAACAATGTTATGGAACATAGACATAGAACATAAGTAGGGAAAGGGAAGAGGTCCTGAAAACAGACTACAGGCAGTTAGGAAACGAAGTTGAGAAGCAGGACCGCAAAGGTAGTAATCTCGGGATTACTGCCTGTGCCACGTGACAGTGAGAAAAGTAATAGAATGAGGTGGAGGATAAATGCGTGGCTGAGGGATTGGAGCAGGGGGCAGGGCTTCAGATTTCTGGATCATTGGGACTTTGTTTGGGCCAGGTATGACCTGTACAAAAAGGATGGGTTGCACTTGAATCCCAGGGGGACCAATATCCTGACGGGAGATTTGCTGAGGCTACTGGGGAGAGTTTAAACTAGAATTGTTGGGGGGTGGGAACCGAACTGAAGAGACTGGGGAAGAAACGGTTGGCTCACAAATAGAGAAAGCTGGAGACAGTGTGTGAGGGAGGATAGGCAGATGATAGAGAAAGGACACGCTCAGTCCGAAGTTTCGAGATGCATCTATTTTAATGCAAGGAGTATTGTGAACAAAGCGGATGAGCTTAGAGCGTGGATCAGTACTTGGAGCTATGAGGTGGTAGCCTTGGATGGCTCAGGGACAGGAATGGTTACTTCAAGTGCCAGGTTTTAGATGTTTCAGACAGGACAGGGAGGGAGGTAAACGAGGTGGGGAGTGGCACTGTGAGATAGTGTCATGGCTGCAGATAAGCTGGACATCATGGAGTGATAGTCTACGGAGCCAATGTGGGTGGAGGTTCGGAACAAGAAGTGGTCAATAACTCTACTGGGTGCTTTCTATAGGCCTATAATTTCTATAGTAATTATAAGGCTATCAGGCAGGAACTTGGGTGCTTAAATTGGGAACAGATCTCAGGGAATGGTATGGAAGAAATGTGGCAAACGTTCAGGAGATATTTGTGTGGAGTTCTGCATAGGTGCGTCCCAGTGAGACAAGGAAATTATGGTAGGGTACAGGAACCGTGGTGTACAAAGGCTGTAGTAAATCTAGTCAAGAAGAAAAGAAATGCTTACGGAAGTTTCAGAGAGCTAGGTGATGTTAGAGATCTAGAAGATTATAAGGCTAACAAGAAGGAGCTTAAGAAGGACTTTAGGAGAGCCGGAAGGGGCCATGAGAAGGCCTTGGCGGGCAGGATTAAGGAAAACCCCAAGGCATTCTACAAGTATGTGGACAGCAAGAGGATAAGACGGGACTCATTACACAGAACACTGAACAAGACGAGACAGTTCCCAACTCTAGGTAGCGGCAAAACGGCCGAACCGACCTAGCGAAGACGTTCCAAACTGGGTGAGACTCCAGACACAGTCAAGGCGAGGCAAGGCTCCAGGCAGAGGCAAGGCAGGGCTCAAGACGAGGCAAGGCCCCAGGCGTGGCAAGGCTCCAGGCGAGGCGATGCAAGGCTAGGCTCCAGGCGAGGCGAGGTGAGGCAAGGCAAGGCCCCAGACACAGTTTGCAGGCCGGGCTTCGGAGGAAAGGAAGGGAACAGTCCAGCCTCAGGATAACGGCAATGACGGCCTGCATTACCCAACGGGAGCAATTTCCGGGAGGGACAGATCCCACCGTAGGGTAACGGCAAGGACAGCCTGACTTACCCCACGAAGGCGAAGACAGGATACCGACGGGACAAACCCCCATGAAGGCAAGGACATAATACTTGTGAGACGAACCCCACACAGACAAGGACAAGATACTGACAAGATGAACCCAACTCTACACTCGAAGCCAGGGCCACTTATATTCCCGACCACAAGACAAGAATCAGGTGCCTATGATTAAGCCCAAATGAGACAAGGGGCAGCTGGAAGACCTGGAGTCTAGACTCCACAGACTGGACAATGAGCCAGAATGCCGACTTCACGGACCGGACCATAACAGTTCTGGGGCCATTACCCTTTGTAATTTTTATAAATGACCTGGATGAAGAAGTGGAGGGACGGGTTAGTAAGTTTGCTGATGACACAAAGGTTGGGGGTGTTGTGGAAAGTGTGAAGGGCAGTCAGAAGATGCAGTGGGACATTGATTGGATGCCAAATTGGGCTGAGAAGTGGCAGATGGAGTTCAACCCAGCTAAGTTTGAGGTGGTTCATTTTGTTAGGTCAAGTATGATGGCAGAATATAGCATTAATCGTAAGACTCTTGGCAGTGTGAAGGATCAGAGGGCTCTTGGGGTCCACGTCCATAGGACGCTCAAAGCAGGTGCGCAGGTTGACTCTGAGGTTAAGAAAGGCATACGGTGCATTGGCCTTCATCAAGGCTAACTTTGAGGAGATGTGAAAGGATTTAGAAGGAGTTGATTGGGACAATTTGTTTTAGGGGAAGGACGTAATAGAGAAATGGCGGTCATTTAAAGGTGAAATTTTGAGGGTACAGAATCTTTATGTACCTGTTAGGTTGAAAGGAAAGGTTAGAAGTTTGAGAGAGCCATGGTTTTCAAGGGATATTGGAAACTTGGTTAGGAAAAAGAGAGATATCGACAATAAATATAAGCAGCATGGAGTAAATGAGGTGCTCGAGGAATATAAAGAATGTAAGAAGAATCTTAAGAGAGAAATTAGAAAAACTAAAAAAAGATACGAGGTTGCTTTGGCAAGTAAGGTGAAAATAAATCTGAAGGGTTTCTACAGTTATATTAATAGCAAAAGGATAGTGAGGGATAAAATTGGTCCCTTAGAGAATCAGAGTGGAGAGCTATGTGTGGAGCCAAAAGAGATGGGGGAGATTTTGAACAATTTCTTTTCTTTGATATTCACTAAGGAGAAGGATATTGAATTGTGTAAGGTAAGGGAAACGAGTAGGGAAGTTATGGAAACTATGACGATTAAAGAGGAGGAAGTACTGGCGCTTTTAAGGAATATAGAAGTGGATAAATCTCCGGTTCCTGACAGGATATTCCTTAGGACCTTGAGGGAGGTTAGTGTAGAAATAGCAGGGGCTCTGGCAGCAATGTTTCAAATGTCATTAGAAACGGGGATGGTGCCGGAGGTTTGGCGTATTGCTCATGCAGTTCCATTGTTTAAGAAGGGTTCTAAGAGTAAACCTAACAATTATAGGCCCATCAGTTTGATATCAGTGGTGGGTAAATTAATGGAAAGTATTCTTAGAGATGGTATTCAAGATTCAAAAACTTTATTGTCATTCTAACCGTGCATAAGCTCTGCAGGGCAGAATGAGACAGCGTTTCCCAGGAGCAGTGCAATCATAACATAACAAACGCAACACAAGATAATAAAAATAACAATAAATAGTAAAACACAACAGCCACATGTCAGTTAAAAACAAGTTATAAGTGTCCAGTGCAAGTTAAAAGTGTCCAAAGCAGAATCAGGTAGAGCAGCTATTTAGCAGTCTGACTGCCTGTGGGAGGAAGCTGTTTAGTAGCCTTGTGGTTTTAGTTTTGATGCTCCTGTAACGTTTACCTGATGGCAGAAGAACAAACAGTTCATGGAGAGAGTGTGATGGGACTTTAATGATGTACCGTGTCTGCTGGAGGCATCGACTCTAAAAGAGGTCTTGGACAGAAGGTAGGGAGAACCCAATAACCTTCTCTGCTCCCCTAACCACCCTCTGCAAGGCTTTTTTGTCGGCAGCACTGCAGCTGGAGTACCAGGTTGTGATGCAAAAGGTCAGCACACTCTCAACCACGCCTCTGTAGAATGTAGTTAAGATGTTAGTGGGTATATATAATTGTCTGGATAGACAGGGCCTGATTAGAAACAGTCAACATGGATTTGTGCGTGGAAGGTCATGTTTGACAAACCTTACTGAATTTTTTGAAGAGGTTACGAGGAAAGATGACGAGGATAAAGCTGTCTATATGGACTTCAGTAAGGCCTTTGACAAGGTTCCGCACTGAAGATTAGTTAGGAAGGTCAATCGTTAGGTATTAATATTGAAGTAGTAAAATGGATTCAACAGTGGCTGGATGGGAGATGCCAGAGAGTAGTGGTGGAAAACTGTCAGGTTGGAGGCCAGTGTCTAGTGGTGTGCCTCAGGGATGTGTACTGGGTCCAATGCTATTTGTCATATACATTAATGATCTGGATGATGGGGTGGTAAATTGGATTAGTAAGTATGCAGATGATACAAAGGTAGGTGGCGTTGTGGATGATGAAGTAAGTTTTCAAAGTTTGCAGAGAGATTTAGGCCAGTTAGAAGAGTGGGCTGAACGATGGCAGATGGAGTTTAATGCTGATAAGTGTGAGGTGCTACATGTTGGTAGGAATAATCAAAAAAGGACATACATGGTAAATGGTAGGGCATTGAAGAATGCAGTAGAACAGAGTGATCTAGGAATAATGGTGCATAGTTCCCTGAAGGTGGAATCTCATGTGGATAGGGTGGTGAAGAAAGCTTTTGGTATGTTGGCCTTTATAAATCAGAGCACTGAGTATAGGAGTGGGGATGTAATGTTAAAATTGTACAAGACATTGGTAAGGCCGAATTTGGAGTATTGTGTACAGTTCTAGTCACCGAATTATATGAAAGATGTCAACAAAATAGAGAGAGTACAGAGAAGATTTACTGGACTGTTACCTGGGTTTCAGCACCTAAGTTACAGGGAAAGATTGAACAAGTTAGGTCTTTATTCTTTGGAGCGTAGAAGGTTGAGGGGGAACTTGATGGAGGTATTTAAAATTATGGGGGGGGGGATAGATAGAGTTGACGGGATAGGCCTTTTCCATTGAGAGTAGGGGAGATTCAAACAAGAGGACATGAGTTGAGAGTTAGGGGGCAAAAGTTTAAGGGTAACACGAAGGGGAATTTCTTTACTCAGAGAATGGTAACTGTGTGGAACGAGCTTCCAGTAGAAGAGGTAGAGACAGGTTCGGTATTGTCATTTAAAGTAAAATTGGATAGGTAATGGACAGGAAAGGAATGGAGGGTTATGGGTTGAGTGCGGGTCAGTGGGACGAGATGAGAGTAAGCTATCAGCACGGACTAAAAGGGCTGAGATGGCCTGTCTCGGTGCTGTAATTGTTATATGGTTATATGTTTAATCGTGGAATTGAAATCAGGAACCGAAAGGTAATGTTGCAGCTCTGTGGGACCCTGGTCAGACCCCACTTGGAGTACTGTGCTCAGTTCTGGTCACCTTACTGCAGGAAGGATGTGGAAGCCATAGAAATAGTGCAGAGGATATTCACAGGGATGTTGACTGGATTGAGGAGCATGCCTTATGAAAACAGGTTGACTGAACTCGGCCTTTTCTCCTTGGAGCGACGGAGGATAAGAGGTGACCTGATCGAGGTGTATAAGATGATGAGAGGCATTGATCGTATGGATAGTCAGAGGCTTTTTCCCGGGACCGAAATGGCTGCCAAAAGAGGGCACAGGTTTAAGGTGCTGGGGAGTAGGTACAGAGAAGATATCAGGGATAAGTTTTTTTACACAGTGAGTGGTGAGTGCGTGGAATGGGCTGCTGTCAATGGTGCTGGAGGCGGATACGATAGGGTCTTTCAAGTGACTTTTGGATCGCCTACATGGATCTTAGAAACATGAAGAGTTATGGGTAACCCTAGTCATTTCTAAGGTAGGGACATGTTCGCAACAACTTTGTGGGCCGAAGGGCTTGTATTGTGCTGTAGGTTTTCTATGTTTCTATGTTTCTATTCTCTCCAATGACCGCCAGTTTTTTTGGTGTCAAAATGCAAAACACTGCGTCCGCCTCTGAGAAGAACTTAAATATTTTGTTTATTAATTCATTGAAGAACTGATAAGAGCCGATATTTCGCTGCGCTGCTGAACTGTTCTCTAAACTTCAACTGAATTACCCCATTAGTGAACGTGTTTGTGCAGCAACTTAATATCATTAGAATGTCCAAATCTGTGCTCCGATTTGTTGTAACTATTTTGATCCAATCCTCCAATCGTGTAATAAAGGAATTCCGAAATACTGACCGACCACAGGATGATAAAGCTCCCGGAGATGCTGAGAATTAAATTACAGACCGCCTTCTGCTCTCCATCTCCGGGTCACTGCGGTTTTCCTCCTTGTCCTGACCCCTCAACTCCTCACGGACGCGACTAGTCACTAAAATTTTTCTGTCTGTCAGAGCGTTGAGCAGTACTTTAATGCGAACGGGAGTACTGGCGTTAGAATGGGCAGTCAAATCCCTCCACCCGGGATCGGTATAGTAGTCCGGCTTTATAATACATTCCCAGAATATGTTGTCAATCACTTTCAGAGGACGATGTATAAAGAAGTCGGGTACATTTTTAAAACAGAGTAGGACGCTGGTTGACGTCAGAACCACAGTCGCAGTTTTCCCGGTACAATAGTTTGCTTTCCACTCTGGAAACAGATGCAAACAAACCGATCAAACATAAAGGCGACAGTCAACCAGAGAGAACATTCTGTAGCTGCCGCTCCTAGGGCAGCGATTAAACTGCATACGGGGATGATGTCCAGGAAAGTTCCTGGGAAGTTAATAATAACTGAGCCGCCACTGTACGGCATTAAAGATGATGGTTAGTAGATCCGACGTTCCATGCCACCAGGTAGCAAGTGGTGCAGGTGGAATAGCCGCACTTTCCCCGGGAGAAGATCACAATCGCCAGTAAATTCACTGGGGGAACAGAAAAACGAAAGTAAGAGCGATTAAACTTTGGAGCGAACTCCTCAGATGATCACAGTGAAGGGGTACAGTACTGGGAACTATAAGCGGCGCAGGGTTTGGGAAGGAGGCATTGTCAACTGATCACCGATGACACTCTGATTACTGTAAATCATTGTAAACCTCCAGCCATCAGGATTTCCTCAGTTGTGTAGTGTCTGGGTATCTCTAGTTTTCTCAGCTTTTAGTTCTGTGAGATTTTGTGCCGTCTTGCATGCATTGCGTTTTGAGGTCTATCCGCAGATTCTCGATGATGTTTAGGTCGGGGGACTATGAGGTACATAGCAAAACCTTCAGCTTGCGCCTCTTGAGGTTGTGGATTTTGAGGTGTGTTTAGAATCATTATGCTATTGTTGAAGCCATCCACTTTTCATCTTCAGCTTTTTTACAGACGGTGTGATGTTTGTTTCCAGAATTTGCTGGTTTTTAATTGAATTCATTCTTCCCTCTACCAGTGAAATGTTCCCCGTGCCACTGGCTGCAACACAAGCCCAAAGCATGATCGGTCCAGGCCCGTGCTTAACGGTTGGAGAAGTGTTCTTTTCATGAAATTCTGCACACTTTTTTCTCCCAACGTGCTTTTGCTCATTGCGGCCAAAAGTTGCATTTTAACTTCATCAGTCTACAGGACTTGCAACAGGCTTGTTTAGATGTTCCTTTGCACTCCTCTGATGCTGAATTTTGTGGTGAGGACTCAGGAAAGGTTTTCTTCTCATGACTCTTCCATGAAGGTAATATTTGTGCAGGAGTCGCTGCACAGTAGAACACTGCATAACCACTCTAGAGTCTGCTAAATCTTCTTGAAGGTCTTTTGCATTCAAACGGGGTTTATGATTTGCCTTTCTAGCGATCCTCCTAGCAGTTCTCTCGGAAAGTTTTCTTGGTCTTCCAGACCTTAACTTGACCTCCACCATTCCTGTTAACTGTCATTTCTTAACTACATTACGGACTGAGGAAACAGCTACCTGAAAACGCTTTGCTATCTTCTTATAGCCATCTCCTGCTTTATGGACATCATTTATTTTAATTTTCAGAGTACTAGGCAGCTGCTTAGAGGAACCCATGGCTGCTGATTGTTGGGCCCAGGTTTGCGGAGTCAGGATTATTTATAAAGCTTTAAAATTTGCATCACCTGACCTTCCTAACGATGACTGTGAACAAGCCGTAGCCATAACAAGCTAATTAAGGTCTGAGGCCTTGGTAAAAGTTATTCGAGAGCTCATATCTCTTGGGGTGCCCAAACGTTCGCACGTGCTCGTTTCTTTTTTTTCACTGTAAAATTGTACAAAACAAAAATAATACACTAGAATTGCTTAAAATGTTGAAAAGAATGTTTCATCTTTGACTTTATGACATTTGGAGATCAGTTCATCTTCCACTCACTTAACTAATCACAGTAACAGAATTTTGACCAGGGGTGCCCAAACTTTTTCATGCCACTGTATCTTTATTCGGCACTAACTATGCAATGGTCTACAGAACGTTACACATCTGTGTCTGTCTGATGAGTTATGTGACAAAGAAATATTTTAATGTAACATATATACTTTTAATCAAAGGTTTCCCAGCTTTAAACACATTTCTTTCAACTTTATTGCAATGATAAATGCGAATCAACTTGCCCTTTCCGTTGTTTCCACATTTCTGAGTTTTAAGAGAAGCTGATTGCAAACCACGATAGTGATTAATAACAGAGAAGAAGAGATGTGCTTCACCAGTTTCTGTTCGAGCTTTGCAGGCTCACAGATTTGGCATGTTCTTGGTCTGGAGAAAATTAAAAGAAAACTAGACTCCAAAGACCTTTAAATAATATATGATTGCTGATACTGCTCAAGTGAGAGGAATATTCCAAGGAACCGAAAAAGAAGAGGAATAACAAAATAAACCAAATAACCAATTTAGATCACTGGTGGTTGTTTGTTTCTAAGTAATCTTCAATGGAGGGTCAATTTCACAAAGTTACAGTGTTCCTCTTTGCTTGCCAATAAATACAAAGTCAACACAAAGTCCCCCGACGCAGATTTGGGGACCGCTTCGTCGAGCACCTACACTCCGTCCGACACAACAGACGGGATCTCCCGGTTGCCACTCACTTCAACTCTCCCTCTCATTCCCATTCGGGTATGTCCATACATGACATGTACTGCCATGATGAGGTCATACTTCGGTTGGAGGAACAACATCTCATATACTGTCTGGGTAGTCTCCAGCTCCTTGGTATGAACATCGAATTGTCCAACTTCCGGGAATTCCCTCCCTCTCCCTTCTCCATCCCACCTCTATTCTGTCTCCTCTTCTAGCTGCCTATCACCTCTCATGACTCTGCCTTCTTCTACTACCCATAATGTTTTCCTCTTAGATTCCTTCTTCACCTCTCCTGCCTGTCCCCTCCCCCACCCCTTGATCTTTCCTCTGATTGGTTTTCCACCCTCTCCCCACCTTCTTTATAGGGCTTCTGCCCCCTCCTTCTTTAGTCCTGATGAAGGGTTTCGACCCGAAACGTTGACTGCTTCTTTCAACGGATGCTGCTCGACCTGCTGAGTTCATCCAGCTTTTAAATACAAAGTCATTTTGTTGAAAGATGCCAATGCCCCCGAGTTAAAGAATATCATATCACACCGGCTGTTTACATACAGCGGAACAACATCAGCTGCCGTACAGTGGAAATCTCTGTATGACTGAGCTCTTGTATGAGATATGGTACGGGTATGCGCTATAAGGAAAACTTTTTTTTCCTCTTTTTTCCTGAGTCAGCAGGATCAGGAATTTGCAGGCAGTGAGACCCTGTACATCATTTCCTCAGTCTCTGTATCTGTCTCCCTCTCTCATTCCCAGTCCCTGTCTTCCCTCCTTCTCCATGTCAGCCTTGTCTACTGCTACTCCTGTCTAACACGAGAACACGTTTGCACAAAAGGTTGATAATCTTTTTCTCTCTCATAATGCTTCCACATTCCAAGCTAATGCCGCTTTGTTTCAGAACCGCTGCTTTCAGTCTGCCATTTTACGCCAGCCAAAGAGGGATCAAATGTGATTTTTGATTAAATTACCTCTTTCCTAGCAAGGGATTTTTAAAGAAAGTAGATATATTTGCCTATTATTTTTGGACCATTTTGTTCGACTTCAAACTGTGTTAAACCATCAAAAGGTTGTGAGAATTTGTATTTCATTTTGTAATTTCAGAATATGTAATAACAACAGCACTTATTTACACATTTGTTCCTCAGCCGCAGGGTAAACCAAGGTTAACTCTTCCTGTAGTTTCATGGAAAATAAATTGCGTCATTTCAAGAAAAAAAGCTGTGACGGCACCGGAGAGTTTCTCTCTCGTACTAATAAGAGTCCCTTTCAATCAGTTCCCCCAGTTTCAGCGAGAGCAGCCTCTCCTGTCACGGACAGAGAGATCCGTAGCTGAACAAAGAGGGAGAGTAAGGGCAGACTGGCTTGCTCTGTCATGAATCAGAGTTCGGGAAGAACAGATTGGAATATAACAGGAAATGGGAACATATCTTCTGGATGGTTTCATGTATTGTTACATATGATTATTGGATAACGGTAGATGTTCGAGTCACGCATGTTCTCTTCGCCATTCAGGTGGTTATCTTTCCCGTCCTCGCCATCATTGCCCTTCCCGGTGAGTCCCTTTCTAATACTTAACTGCACATTTTCTTTTTCACGTGTACCTCTCAGAATAGTAATTAATGCTGCTGTCGCGCATAAAGCAAACCTTTGCTCTCTGTAGTTTGGTAGTTTTCGGTCCTGAGGATTTCTGTTTAAGAAAATAGGTGGTGGCAGTGGTGATGATACAGAGCAGGTTTACGAGAATGATCCAGCGATTAAACGATCTCACTTATGAGGCGTGTTTTATGGTCCTGTGCCTCTATTCGCGTGAATTAAGCGGAAGTTAACTGGGACATCAACTTTTATCTGGAGAAGTCAAGAAGACAGTTTCGGGAGGGAAATAGATCAGCCATAATTGACTGGCTTCTGATCCTGTTCTCTGTTCAGGCTGGCTCACTTTATTCTCCGGATGTAATGGTTAAATTTCTGACGAACAAACTTGCTTACAGTCGCTCAACACAGCAGCATGTCACTGAAATGTTGATCTTCCCATCCGCTTTATCCTACCCGCAAGAATATCTGCTGTGAATCAAATTGTTTCATCACTTGAGGTTCCTCTACAATTTAACTGGATTCCAATCTCCCAGTTTTCCGTGGCTTATCTGTCTGACTGTCGTCGACACTCCAGGACCTTCCTCCGCTTTATCGAATACCATATTATCATATGCCTACTATTTATCGAAGAAGTCATTCGCATTCCGTCTCCTAACAGAGCAATCTCCCACTTTTAGGCTCCCGGGATGTCCTCAGGCACTGTCGTTCATTCTTCACGTTTCCGCTTTGGCTATCGTTCAATAATTGCATTTTGAGCATGCGTTCGCCTGTTCTGTATCTATGTTTCTTTTGTTATTGTTTCAATTGCAATCTGAGGCAGTCGGAGAATTGTATTGGTATTAATCGTCTTATTATCGGTCTTCCCGTAGAAAGAATGACGTTATAGAGAACTCCTCTCCTCTATTTCTCACTGGCCATTTTAACCAATGCCAGTCATATTAGAAAATTAATAAATTCGTTGATACCTTTCCAGCTTTCATATGATGTCCGAGATTCCACTGAAGCAAAGTAAGCATTGTCTCCGCGAAAGTAATCACGAGTTGCCCCTTCGGGCTCTGGCTATCCTTCTCCCCACTGTGCATTTTCCGATTGGGACCCAAAAATTGCAAAATGCGAAGATCCTTAATGAATACAGTATTTTCACGCCAGGTGCATTTGACGGTGGTTAAAGCCTGAGGAACATGATAGACCACAGGAAGTTCTTGAAATGCTGACCATGACGTATTGTTGCGGTGACAAATCAACGTTATCGTTGCTGGAAAAAATAATGCATTTCGAGACATTAATGAATTGCATACGATTGTAAAGGCAAAAGTACAAGAAGGAGACGGTGAGACTTTTGGTATGATTTCAAGGTAATACTCACTCCCTCATGTCGGCAAACAGAAAGAAGGGTGCAATAATGAGGATTTCGACTACTGTTCCATCTGCAAATCCAGACGCTCTGGGTAGCGATCAGGGACGGAAATCTGAGCTTCAGCTAAACCTGGTGTGTGTCAAGGACACTCATTTCACGACAGTTGAGATTCCGCAGATTTGCAGATGTATCAGTCGTCTCATTTTCCCTCAACAAGTACAGAGCTTCCCGATCATCAGCCATCGTTATCTGTGTTCTTCGCTTTCTGTTTCGTTGCTGAAATTCGATCGAACAGATCGCACTACGTTCACACTACTTTGCAAAACGGTTTAATTTTATTGATTGGTAATCGCTACGATTATATTATTCTGCCATGTATATCCGTTTCTATCATTGACACACATTATACGCTTGCTTTAAGAAAACCCTTCCTGGTGTGCTTACCATGGTTGTTTATTTTGTTTGGCAGTGAACATGGTGACCATATTCATCCTGTCTCGGTGGAAGTGCGGCCTCTCCAGGGTTGTCACTTGTTACCTGGTTGCCATGGCAGTGGTGGATCTTCTGGTTCATATCCTGGACCTGATCTTGAGTAAGTTTCCATTTAGGTATTTTCCAATCGACGCTTTCGTCCGGTCAATGCCCAAGGGGTGTAATATCCACGCTGCTCTGATTTACACCGCAACCGATTGTTCGGTCTGGTTCACCGTCACGTTCATCTTTGATCGGTTTTTCGCCATTTGTTGCCAGAAGCTGAAAGCAAAATATTGCACGGGTAAAACTGCGGCCGTAGTTTTGGGAACAGTGACTGCGATCAGCTGTTTAAAGAATATTTACTGGTATTTTCGGCTCTCAGAGACATACAGATGGTTATTCTATCCATTCATTTGTATAGAGAGGTATCATTGTTTCAATTTAATAATGCAAATTGACCTATTTTATTACTTCCTCACCCCTGAACTCCCATTTCTTCAGGTACTGGTAACGAATGGCTTCACCGTCGGGTACGTTTTAGTCACCAGTGGAGCTCGTAGAAGACTTAGGGTTCCCGGAAACGGACAGAGTGCCAAAGATCCGGAGATGGAGAAACGCAGGAAATCCCTTGTTTTATTGCTGATCGCTTCGGGCAATTTCATCCTGCTGTGGGCACTTTTCATTGTGTACTCCGCGTGGGATCGGCTGTATAATCTTACCATATATTTGCGTCCGCCAAATTCGCTGCGAGAGCTGGGCATTTGTACAACAGCTTCTGAGCTGTTGTACAAACACGGCCCCCTATGCCGTTACACAGGCTAATTTCAGGGAGCAGCTAAAGAATGTGGCAAAATGTGCGCTCACTTGCATTGCTTCGAAGAAGCCGTGAATTAGTGGCGATTCCCGCCCTGACCCAATTAAAGTTTATACATTGCGAGCGCTTGCTGTCCCCCTGGGCCCGGCGCTATGCTTGTTCCACTCACACCTCCCAAGCGGCAATAACATAGAACGGTCCCTTATACAACCTCGGCGCTCGTCCCCCACTCACCGGCCTATCTTCCCATCTCTGCTCTCCTGATCCTAGTGCACTTTAACCCGCAGTTCCACGGTGCAGGGCTTCCGGCCGCACCGATACATTGGTCCAGTTGCAAGGCCATATTCCTTCGACGGGGTGCTTCCAGTCAATTACCGATTCAATTAGTGCCGCTTCCTGCACCCACGCTGATCTCGTCAATTTCATCTACGTTGCTACAACTTTCCAGACCGCCCTCAGATCAGGTCGGTCCGATCCTGACACCTCTCTTGTCTCTCGATCTCTCTGTCCCCAACTCCAGGGAGAGCTTATCTAACAACAAATTTTGCAAAGCGAAGCTACTGACTCTCAGAGTTATCTTGACGATACTTCCTGCCAGACGGACGTGTTATTCCATTCTATCATTTCCGTAGATGAGAATTTCCTCTCAAGACATTTTAGAAGTAAATGGCGATTCCCTTCCAACATGATCGTTGCCGCCATCACCGTTCTCTGTTGCACTTCCTGCCGGCAACATCATTCCATTCCACCCAAAATAATAAAAGAGATTGGCATGACTTTCCCGCCCCCATCTTCGGTTTCCGAAGGTCGTTCTCTGCGCGACTACGTTGTTTACTCGTCGTTGTCCACAATTCTCCTTTACTCATGTAACCATCCTCCAGACATTAATTCCAAACAGACACTGGTTCTTAAAGCACAACGAAGATCACATTGGTAATGCACATCGCTTCCAAGGTCCGCTTCCTTGCAAGAAAAATAATGCTGACAAACCATCAAGCTACAATCGACAAAACCCATTATCATCGATGATTTTATTTATCATCCCTGTCTAACCAAGGTAGTACCGATACCGCTAACTGATTTGTCTTGAAAGTTGTTATGAGCTTGACATTATAAAGTTTGGAGGAGAGACACTAATTGACAAGAGCCCCAGCGAGTGACCACACTGACAGAGGAAGGTAGATGAGTTTAACAGTCACTGTTGTTATTCTGTTCTCAATAATATCGGGAGTGGCTCGTGCTGTTGACAGAAACGCTCTCTGTATCATTTTAAACAACATATTGTTTTTGTGCTTACCTGTGGAGGGATCCGATGTGACCGAGCCTTTAACCGACACGTAATTTTTTCAGTTATATGTGACATTTTCTCACAAGTCTCAGGTTCATTCCTGTTGAAAGTTACCATGAACACATTGCCGTGAATTAGTGGATAACACATCCGAAAGATGAGATATTTACACCTTGTATACAAAGGCTGGAGCCAATATCCACAGCCGGGAACATAATAATTACTGTAAACCCTAGGTTCGGCGGGCTGTGTTAGTTCTGGGGAAGACAGTTGCCGCCCCCGCCAAACTAGCGAAATCTCGTTTAGGTGGATGATGAGTGTTGTATTCCTCTGTTACAAATCAGTACCAAGAAGTAACAGACAGTACACCACATGCAACTGAACGATCTAACTTTATAATTCTTAATTTGCCTAGAGGGTTAGTAAAGAAAACAAAAAGAAGAGGGTCCATTTTAATGAAACAGTCTAATGCGCACGTTGGAGGTGACGATTTTCCAGTACCGTTCGTTCTCCAGCTATTTCCACCGGGGAGTCGTCGACCCCCTACCCAATTCCACGTTCTCTGAGTCCTGCGGTCTATGACCTCTCCGTTCTGGCATCTTCTCTTTCCATTTTTCGCCGAACAAAAGTAGGCGAATCCCTCGCTCTCGGATATGCAAGAAAGAAACCAACTCACATAATGAAGTGCCGCATTTTCCAAAGCCCCCGTTACATCTGGTCATAACCTAAACACACTGCTGCTACAGAGAAACGATTACATTCGCAGGGAAACCTTTCCCAGGGCGTTACATAATATTGTAAGTTCCTTCAGTACAGATCGATGGGCTCAACATCGTTACACAGCTGACAATTCAAGTATTACATTGCATGTGTATTTAAAAAATATTCTGGTAAAATTACTGCATATCGTCGTTCCATCGCTGGAATCCTTGAGAATTAAGCTCTTATGCAGTTCCTTCATTTCAGTTTTCTAATGAGAATGTCGCTCCTCATCCTATCCCATCACCAGCATAACGATAATATCTGAATTTAAACACGTCAATCAGCTGAACCACATGAATTGCAGATGAATCGCATTTGTCAGTAGCAGTAATGTCACTGGTTATCCATACCCAACTCAAATTATCTTAAATTAAATGTGTTGAATGTGCAATACTCGCTGACCTGATAACAAATACGGAGCTTACAAAAAAAATGCCTCCCCCTTTGGAAGATCTTTAGAGCCATGGGCGCTGTCAGGGATCCCAAATATGCCTTCCTTTTGCCGGCTACGTGGAAGGTTCCATGTTTCAAGCCTACACTGGTTACCGTCCCCCAATTTTCCTACGCTACATCGACGACTGCATTGGTGCTGCCCCCTGCACGCATGCGGAGCTCGTCAGCCTCATCAAACCTCCACCCGGCCTTCAAGTTTGCATGATCTATTTCAGATACTTTCCCCTTTCTAAATCCCTCTGTCTCTACTGTTGACTATTGTAAAGCCACTGACTCTTACAGCTACCTAGCCTATACCACTTCCCACCCTGTTACTTGTAAAACTGATCCTTCTCTAAATTCCTCCATCTCCACTGCATCTGCTCTCGAAATGGGTATTTTCCTTTCAGAACGAAGAATATGTCCTCCTTCTTCAAAGAAAGGGCCTGACATTCCTCCATCATCAACGTTGCCCTCAACCGCATCTGTTCCATTTCACGCACGATGCCATCCTCCCGACAGGGATAAAGTTTCTCTTGGCCTGAAAGATCCATTCCCCCGCGAGCGTCTGCGTCCAGCACATTACTTGCCGTAACATTATTCCAGCACATTTTTTCCCTGAGGTGTTAACTCGATGTAATTTTGTGTTGTATGGTCTGAACTGATTGGCACTGTGTCTAGATGCTGGTTGCAGTAATAAGCCAATGGCTCCTCAGATATGGGAAATATTGATCAGTTTGTCTGATGGTCAGAGAAGAGCAGTTAAGTTCAGTATTGAGGAAACACCCTTCCATGGATGAGAAGAGCTGGGTGATTCACAAAGAATGACGGTGTTATCGAGAGTACTGATGTAGAGAAGGACAAGAAAATGAAAGTTCAAACATCAGTAACGTTTTGAGAGGCGAGTTGATAATATGGTGCTCAGTACGTTCCGAATATCTGCCTTTTACTGACCAGCAAGTTTATGATATAATAATATTTCACAAACAAGAGAAAATCTGCAGATGCTGGAAATCCAAGCAACAGACACATAATTGCATATATAATATATGTCTGATTAGAATTCATAACTTTTCCATTGTGAATGTAACAGAACCGATGGAAAGGGGTTTCACCAGGAAGGTGCCGAAAATGGAACATTTCAGATGGTAGCAGAGAATCGGTCATTCTCCCCTTTATGCGAGGGAGGAAGAGATGCTTCATAAAGAATTTTAAAAATTATTGACGAGGTACATGTGTTCAGTATCCATTTCTCCATATCAGCGGCATTTAATACAATGGGCATAGATTTAGTAGAAGTAGAAGGTTGATCTTGTGTTAGTGTGATGTGTTGACTTTCTTCGTTTCATTCTGATGTAAGGCACTGACTCAGCGATTTAGTTCCATTCCTTCCGAACTAGGCTACTGCACTTACATTGTTCATAACGAGGTCTCCTCTACATTACAACAACATCTACAAATAACCAAAAAAAGAAAAATAAACAACACCGAGTTTGGCTGCTCAGTCTACAGAATACTTGTCCACGCTACGGTCCCAGGAAGGACGCAGACGACGAAACTGGATTATTTCAAAAACGTTTCGAGAGGAGAAGCTGTGGTATTTTTGCATGGCTTGCAATAAGTGAGGCAGCGGAGAGATCTGACAGGGACAGATGAAATCCTGACTCGTACACTGTTAACGGAGAGAATGGTTTTCTCATCCTCAGGTGATCAATAACAAGAGGTACAGATTCACATCGATGGAAAAAAAAACGCAGAGAAAGTCTGTGAGAAGGAAATTGCCATCATACCCAAGGAGGGATTGTGGTCGGCAAATTGGAACTTTGACCCTAGTAAGAATAGTGACAATCAAGACAGAGAAAGTAAATCTACTGTCACGTTTGTGTAAGCTGCAGGGCTACAGGGAAATCGTGCGAGAATTGGTCAAAGTAGTTATTCTCCCACCACTCCCCCAGAAAATCCGCCAGCATTCGAGAAACTCGAAGAGTCCTTCCTGAGTTGAAACAATTCCACAAACATAAAAGTTGACAGTGGACAAACCTGAGAAACGTTCGTCGTGGTGAACAGAAACAAAACACTCGAACTGAACGAAATAAAGCAATCTCTTACTATTGTTCTTTTCAGTTAGTCCTGACGAAGGGTCTCGGCCCGAAACGTCGACAGTGCTTCTCCTTATAGATGCTGCCTGGCCTGCTGTGTTCCACCAGCATTTTGTGTGTGTTGCTGAAATAAAGCAAATGCTATTTTTTGCTTATAATGACTTGCCCAATTGAGTGTTTGGCCACTAATCTAGAAACTGTCAGGATTATGCAATGTGCTTCAGGAAGATTTATTATAGGACCTGTTCGATCGAATGGGTAATATTTGTCTTGAAAATAACAATAACTGTGATTTCAAAGAATGATTGTGATGGTGATGTGCTGGTGATCCAGGTACCTGGGAAAGAGCATAGAACAGTCGTGGGTTACGAGAAAATTGGCACCATTCCGAAAACACTATCAATAACTTAGGTTTGTCAATTCAGTGGGTTGACATTGCAGCTGCTGAAATATCTGACTGCCAGGGTACCTGGAGTCATGGAATATCTGACAGCATTCTAGCAGTAATTGTCGAACGCCTTTGTTCGAGATTAAATTTGAGATTAAATAGCTCATTGTGTGCAATGATGATCTGTGCATTATGGATTCTATATAGGGTCAAGGTAACTAGTCTCGACGCTAAAGGTCATATTCCTCCATAGATGCCGACGAACATGCAACGTTCCTACAACCTCTTGTCGGCTGTTCATGGGTTCAAACACAGGAGTTTTTGGGCTTACTCAGGGTCAAAGTAGAAGCCGCCGAAATCAGAGGATAGTTCCAAGTTTGCTTTTGGAAAACTGCACGTTGCTTTGCCAATTCATTGTCTATTCGCTGACAAGGTTTGCACAGAGCGCGGGTTATATATATTTCTGCATACGACAGACTATGAGATAAATGGTAAGAGTTCCATATTGATATCGCGAGGCATGCAGCCTATTGGCTGTACCCTTACCCCTTTGGGGAGCATCTGGAACTTGCATTCGGTAACACTGTCGATGAACAGAGATTCATAGGGCACTATAGCACTGAAACAGACTTCAGCACATTCTTTTGTGCCGAACTGATATTCTGCCTAGTTCCATCGACCTTACGACTGGCATGAGACATTACTACCCCTCCCATTCATGTAGTTATTCACTTCTAGTTCATATGTTGAAATTGATCCCACATCCACCACTTCCGCTGGGAGCTCGATCCACACTCTTAACGCCCTGTGAAAATATCCCACTCATATCGCCATTAAATACTTCACCATTAACTTACAAGCCTTAGTTCTTCTGTCGTCCAACCTCAGTGAGGAAACGCCTGCTTGTATTCAGCCTTCATAAATGTCTACATCTACAACAGAGTCTCCCACACTCCAGATCCTAACCTGATCAGTCTTTCCAGATAACTGCAGTCCATCTTGGCATAAGTCTTGTAATATTAATTTTGATTTTTTTCAAAATTATTGGCATGGTTCATGCAGGTGTGTGACTGCGTTCATAACTACATGAATGTGAGGGGTAGTAATGTCTCATGCCAGTCGTAAGGTCGATGGATCTAGGCAGAATATCAGTTCGGCACAGAAGAATGTGCCGAAGTCTGTTTCAGTACTCTAGTGCCCTATGATTGATGGCCAATGTGCCAGAAGATCTCTCAGCGATCCTCTGACTGTGACGCCACACTCAAGGAGTTATTGATCCCCCTGTTATACCCCATTTTCCAATGTCCTGCCTTCCACTGAGTAAGTCCCATCCCCATTTCTCAATTGTAAGATCAATATTGACCAACAACTAATCGGGAGATCAGAAGCTTGGAAGGAGGGAATTTCACTCAGTTTCGCTGGCCGAGTATAAAAGTCAGCAAGACGCGACAGGTTTTTGGAGCTATGATCAGCGACCAATCGGCGTTTAGGATTGATTAGCTAGAAGAAATTCTCAGACGTTATGTCTACAAGCCCTCAGAGGGATAAGGCGAAAAAGAAGACCCAGAACCCTGTTTACATTTGATTCCCACAGAAGAAATGCCAGTCTGGATTGTGGAATGCTCCACTTGCGGGATGTGCACGGAGAACTCTAATATCCCTGAATACTGCAGCTGTGAAAGTGCAGCTAGTTGCAGCTCCCAAAGCTCCACGATAAGGAACTGCAGCTGGAATTGGATGTCCCCCGGATCGTTCGGGAGGCAGAATGGGTGATAGAAAGCCCATATGGAGAGGTAGCTATACTAAAAGTGCAGGACTGTGTGATAGTTAGGAAGAGGAAAGAGGTTAAGGAGCCAGTGCAGAGTACACATGTGAATGAAAACATTCTAGCCATTAGTGAGTCTTGGTTGAAGGAGGGCCATCCCTTATAGCTCAATATTCCGGGGTTCGGTTGATTTTGAAGTAACAGAACTGGATGAATTAAAGGAAGAGGTGTGCAGCTACTAGCTCGGGAAAATGTCACTACTGTGCTCAGTCAGCTCTGACTGGAGAACTCATTTAGTGAGGAGTTATGATGGAATTGATAAACAAGAAAATGATGGCCACGTTAATGGGACTATATTACAGACCACACAACATTCCGAGGAAAATAAAGGAACAAATCAGTAGAGACATCACAGACTTTTGCAAAACAGCATATTTTGTTTCATTGGTGATTTTAACTTTCTACATATTTATGGGAACTTCATACTGTAAAGAGACGAGATGGGATTGATTGTCTCAAAAGAATTCAGAGGAGAAGGAGTTTCTTCTCCAGAGGCAAGTCGGGTGAATAAGTCCCCAGAACCTGACAGCTTATTCCCTCGGATCCTACCGAAGGCAAGTGCAGAAAATACCGGTGCGCTCGCAGAAATATTTCAATCATCCTTAGCGACAGGAAAGGTACCGGCGGATTAGAGGTGAGCCAGTGCTTTTCCGCTTTTTATGAAAGGCTGGAAACATAAACTATGAAATTATAACATGGTGAATGTCATTAGCTTTTGGGAAGTCATTGGAAGGTGCTGGGTGAGAAGCTAACAGTGATGCAGGTGGATGCTTCCCTGGTGTTATGGATTATTGATTACCTGACTAGCAGACCTCATTACGTGCGCTTGCAACACTGCATGACAGACAGAGTGGACAGCAGCACTGGGGCCCCACAGGGGACTGTCCTGTCTCCCTTTCACTTCACCATCTACACCTCGGACTTCAACTACAACACAGAGTCTTGCCATCTTCAGAAGTTTTCTGCTGACTCTGCCATAGTTGGATACATCAGTAAGGGAGATGAGGCTGAGTACAGGGCAACGGTGGGAAACTTTGTCACATGGTGCGAGCAAAATCATCTGTAGCTTAATGTGAAAAAGACTAAGGAGCTGGTAGTGGACTTGAGGAGGGCTAAGGCACCGGTAACCCCTGTTTCCATCCAAGGGGTCAGTGTGGACACGGTGGAGGATTTCAAATACCTGGGGATACGAATTGACAATAAACTGGACTGGTCAAAGAACACTGAGGCTGTATACAAGAAGGGTCAGAGCCGTCTCTATTTCCTGAGGAGACTGAGGTCCTTTAACATCTGCCTTATGATGCTGAGGATGTTCTACGAGTCTGTGGTGGCCAGTGCTATCATGTTTGCTGTTGTGTGCTGGGGCAGCAGGTTGAGGGTAGCGGACACCAACAGAATCAACAAGCTCATTCGTAAGGCCAGTGATGTTGTGGGGGTGGAACTGGACTCTCTGACGGTGGTGTCTGAAAATAGGATGTTGTCCAAGTTGCATGCCATCTTGGACAATGTCTCCCAACCACTGCATAATGTACTGGTTAGACACAGGAGTACATTCAGCCAGAGACTCATTCCACCGAGATGTAACACTGAGCGGCATAGGAAGTCATTCCTACCTGTGGCCATCAAACTTTACAACTCCTCCCTCGGAGTGTCAGACACCCTGAGCCAATAGGCTGGTCCTGGACTTATTTCCACGTGCCATGATTAACTTATTATTATTTAATTATTTATGGTTTATGTTGCTATATTTCTTCACTATTCTTGGTGCGGCTGTAATGAAAACCAATTTCCCTCGGGATCAATAAAGTACGTCTGTCTGTCAGTTTGTCTGTCTGTCTGTCTGTCTGTATTCTCAGGTACCCAATATATAACTATTTGGATAGAAATGGACTGATTAAGGAAAGTCGGCAAGGCTTCGTGCATGTTTAAACAATCTTATAGAGTTTATTGAGGAATTTACCAGGACAGTGGAGGAGAGCAAGGAAGTGGTTGTTGTCTAGGTAGACTTTAGAAAAACATTTTACAAACTGACGCATGGGAGGTTGCTGAAGACAATTTTGTCGCTTGGCTTTCAGGGTAAGCAGGTAATTTAGATTGGACGTTGGCTTTCCGCGAGAATGCAGAGAGTTGTAGCAGATGGCTGTGTCTCTGTCTGGAGGCCGGTGACTACATGCAGGGTTCCATGCATGTCCGTTGTTACTTGCCATTTGTATCGAATATCTTGAGAAGAATGTAGTTAACCAGATCAGTGGAACCATGTAGTGGAGAGCAAGGAAGGCTATTATCGCTCACAGAAGGATAAGGTTCAGCTGGAAACATGGACTGAAAAGTGGCAGTTGGAATTTAATGCCGGCAAGCGCG
The DNA here is from genome assembly GCF_048418815.1 of Hemitrygon akajei. Taxonomy (NCBI): domain Eukaryota; kingdom Metazoa; phylum Chordata; class Chondrichthyes; order Myliobatiformes; family Dasyatidae; genus Hemitrygon; species Hemitrygon akajei. Next base: position 105,741,576 of record NC_133127.1, read on the forward strand.
AGGTGTTGTTCTTCGGTGGGTTCAGCCAAGGTCGGCCTTAAATTGTAAACGGTACCGCACTGGGGAGCATGGTGAAAGAAACGGATCTGGGAATACGAGTCCATAATTCCTTCAAGCTGCATCGCGGTTCGACAGGTCGCAAAGAAAGCATTTCGCACATTGGCTTTGATAAATCTAAGTATTCAGTACAGGAGATGGGATGTTTTGTTGAAATTGTATACGACGTCGGTGAGGCCTATCTTGGAGCATTGTGTTCAGTTTTGGTTACATATGTACAGAAAAGATGCGAATATTGAAAGAATACAGAGATAATTTTCAAGCACTTTGCCAGCTTTTGATGACCTGAATTATAAGGAAAAATTGAATAGGTTAGGATTTGATTCCTCAGAACATAGAAGCTTGAAAGGAGATTTGACTGAGGTATATAAAATGATAAGATGTAAAGATATGGTAAATGCAACCCGGCTTTTTCCACTGATGTTGGGTGGGATTACTACCAGAGGTCATGGGTTCAGTTTGAGCGCTGAGAATTTTAAAGGTAACATGAAGATGTCATGGTCCAGTCCGTGAAGTCCGCGTTCCGGTTCATGGTCCGGTCCATGTACTCCGGACACCGGGTCTTCTTGCTGTCCATTGTTTCAGTTGGGCTTAATCACAGGCACCTGATTCTCATATTGGCGCTAGAATTTAAGTGGCCCTGGGTTCGAGTGTGTTTGCTGGTCCGACTCGTCGGTATCCTGTCCTCGCCTCTGTGGTGTAAGTCAGGGCGTTCTTGCCGTTACCCTACAGTGGGATCTGTCCTTTCCTGCCCTTGCCTCTGTGGGGGTAAGTCAGGCCGTCTTTGCCGTTACTCTGATGATGGATTGTTCTCTTCCTTCCTTCTGTAGCCTAGCCTGAAACCCTGCCTGCAACCCACGCCGGAAGCCTTGCCGGCCACTCACGCCTGTGTCCTCGCCTGTATCTCCGTCAGGTTCAGCCTTCGGAGTGAGACCGGAGCCCTGCCACGCCAACAGAAGGAACTATCTATCGCTGAGCTTGTAACTGTCTCTGTGTCCCTGTGTTTAGTGTCCGTGTATGAGCCCGGCGCGATGTCCTGTCCGCAAGGAGGGGTCCCGGCTCTGTGTTCTGTGTTCCAGTCCAAGGCTCAGTGGAGGTTCCATTCCGTGTCCAAGGCTCCGAGGAGGTTCCATTCCGTGTCCAAGGCTCCGAGGAGGTTCCATTCCGTGTCCAAGGCTCCGACGAGGTTTCATTCCGTGTCCAAGGCTCCGTGGAGGTTCCAGTCCGTGTCCAATGCTCCGAGGAGGTTCCAGTCCGTGTCCAATGCTCCGAGGAGGTTCCAGTCCGTGTCCAAGGCTCCGAGGTGGTTCCAGTCCGTGTCCAAGGCTCCGAGGAGGTTCCAGTCCGTGTCCAAGGCTCCGAGGAGGTTCCAGTCCGTGTCCAAGGCTCCGAGGAGGTTCCAGTCCGTGTCCGAGGCTCCGTGGAGGTTCCAGTCCGTGTCCGAGGCTCCGAGGAGGTTCCAGTCCGTGTCCAATGCTCCGAGGAGGTTCCAGTCCGTGTCCAATGCTCCGAGGAGGTTCCAGTCCGTGTCCAAGGCTCCAAGGAGGTTCCAGTCCGTGTCCGAGGCTCCGAGGAGGTTCCAGTCCGTGTCCGAGGCTCCGAGGAGGTTCCAGTCCGTGTCCGAGGCTCCGAGGAGGTTCCAGTCCGTGTCCGAGGCTCCGAGGAGGTTCCAGTCCGTGTCCAAGGCTCCGAGGAGGTTCCAGTCCGTGTCCAAGGCTCCGAGGAGGTTCCAGTCCGTGTCCAAGGCTCCGAGAAGGTTCCAGTCCGTGTCCGAGGAGGTTCCAGTCCGTGTCCAAGTCGAAGTCCTAACCTAGGCACTCAGTCCTGGTCTCGTCCAGGCCTAGTGTCCCTGACTAGCTATGTCTTCCCCACTTCTGCTTTGCTCTCCCTCGACCTAGGCTTTGCGTTCCTGCTCTCCCTCGATCAAGACCAATTTGAACTTCATGTCCTCGTCCAGCGCTGGTGTCCCGCGTCCTTCCCCCACGTCCAGTCCTGTTGCCTGCCACGTCCAGTCCTCGCCTGGATCCGGAGTCCGAGCCCGAGTCAAGACCCAGGTTCCGGGTCCCTGTCCAGTCTCTGGCTCGGAGTCCTTGCCCAGCTTTCTAGTTCCTAGCTCCTCGTCCAGGTTCCACTTTCCTACTCTAGTCCTAGCCCATGCCCTGTCTCCTAGTCTTGTCCTGGGCCTGTGACTTGTCCAGCATAGTTTCTTCCCCACTTCTCTTGCTTCCTTGATACACCTATCCCTCTCCCTAGTACTTCAGTGTCTGTGTCTTGCATTTGGGTCCGTTCCCAACGCCCACCTTATGACAGAGTGAAAAAGTCTTCCGTCAGAGCGAAGTGAGTGTGTGTAAGGATCTGCCGCACAAGTGAAGCAAGAGCTTTCGATTTCAAAGATGGAGCAAAGTTTAGACAGTTACATGGATGGCAGCGTTATTGAAGTCAAGGATCCCACTGCAGGTGAATGAGAGAGGGCAGTTTAAATTGCTTCGGCATGAATTAGATGGGCCGAAGGGTCTGTTTCTGTGCTGTACTTTTCAATGATTCTAAGACTTTATGAGTGGTGAAGAGAGCTCAATCCACACAGTCCACACTTCGAAACTGCCCCGACTAACCAGCCAGTGTAATCCAATGGCCTTTCCACACCGGGTATTCTCTGTTTTCTACATTCCATTGGGCATAAAATATAAAAATCTGTAAACACGGAAAACCAGACTCGCGAACATATTCTATCTGCTGGCATAAAACTATTAACGGGCTCTTGTAATTTCAGTATGATCTTTTGTCCTCAGCAGCGACTTCGTCATGGCCTTTGCAACTGATTGCATTCCTGTCCTGCTTCTTTGTAACTGTAACCGGAACTCTTTATACTGCATTGTGTTATGCTACCTCACAGTACTACTATTTTGAAATGACTGGTATGGATGCCGGGCAACACTCCAGCCGTGCAGTCTCCGCATAGAATTTTAATTGGTGAATATCACCGCTCAGGGAATAATGACCCTCTCCCTCTTTCTTTTTTATACAAAACCTTCTATCTGGTGTAATATCCTCATACACCCGAACTTACGCTACTTACAGAGACTGATAGATTGACACTCAGTAATTGTGGATGCCTGCGGATCAATAGCTGATGTGGATCATCTGAGCGCCAGTGCCCCAGCATTACTAGGAGCATCTGTCATTCTGTATTGTCGTCTTTGTCGGTATCAAACTGTAGAGGGTGAATGGAAACGTGCCGTTTGTCGTGGATAGTCTTCGTACGGAATTGTAGTTGGTGCATTATATTAGTCAAAGAAACGATCCGCTCCGCTGCCAGATTCTACACCAACTGAGGAATCGAACTCAATTTGTGATCACAACCCTTTCGATGCAAAGCTTTCGAAGAACCGAGTACCGCTGATATTCAGAAATATACCGGAAAATCGGATGCAGCAGAGATTCGCTTCATGCTTGAGGCATTGAAAGGGAAACAGCTGTTTTCCTTTACACTTTACCATTTCTGAAAAACTTACCCCTTTTTGTTAAGCTCGGTTAAACAGTTTTGAGGAAAGCCGTTGTATATTCGATTTGTTTACCCGGGCAGAGAAGAGAATCTCTTTCTATCTATCTGTCTCATTACTTTGCTGATAAACGGATGATGATACTAAGAGATTTTCGGCACAGGTATCCAAGGGTTTCTAACCTTCTCTCTCTCCCTCTGTGACCCCGAGTCGGTGGGAGTTGATTTGTTCGACACAGTTTTAAGTTTTTGCTATTGTGCTGCACGATGCTTTGACAGTCAGGCACAATTTAGTGGTCATTCATTTTGTCAGTTTATCATTTCCTGCCAGAATAATGACATGTTCCGATACTTCCATAAACAGCGTCTATTTAAGTACATTATATCAATCTTTGTCTATAAATTAAACTTATGTATTTACCAATACATTAAATAGTTGCGTGCACATTGCATTTTATAGTATTGTATTTATATTTATATTTATATTTATTGTGCTTTTATACGAATTGTGATTTTTTTCGCTGCATTGGATTCCAATAATAATCGGTACCTCTCCTTTACACTTGTGGACGGATGAATAACAGTAAAAATCCCAAAACTTTAGAATTGTGATCGGGCTGGAGTCACAGAGAGGTGCAGATTAATCGTATCGTGATCATTTTCACCAAAGCCCTCTGATCAATTCTGGCTCATTACACAGCATCTAATAAAGAATGGTTGATCCCATAATGGGTTCAACCTTGAGCTGCTCTAAAAAGCCATCACGTAGGCATTCTAGAAATTCTGTCTCTTGGAACCCAGCAACAATATGATTTTCCGAGTGTTACAGAATGTTTTGAATCTTCATGACGATATTACATTGCCCTTTCGGCAGGCATTTTCTATCTCATGTTATATTTTGAGGACTAACTCATTACTCTGGTTTGGGGTGATTGTATATACTGTATAACGCACATAACGGTTTTTTTTTATCCTTACAGTTCGTTAGTTCTATCCACAATGATTCAACGCCTTACAACTCTATATCACCTCTTTTTAATGATTTAATTTCATTTTTACCCAACAGTACACCACCGTCCTCTCTAACTTTTTGGTTAGCCTTTTGCTACAATGTATATTATTGATATTAAACTCCCAATTATAATCGTCTTTCAGCAATGATTCAGTGACTCTTACAACAACACATACACGATTACCCATATGTAACTGTGCGAGAAGTTGTTGAACCATATCCGGTATACTACGTACATTCAAATATAACGCCTTCAGTCCAGAATTTACCCATTTCTATTTTCCCGCCTTTTACGATTATCTGTCGGGCGTCAATGATTGCATAACCAGGACCTGTTATATACACCAGCTGCTCATACGACCATCCTCCACCAACTTCCATGACTGCATGTACCCCTAATCGGTGGGGCGGAGGGTTGTAGTGGGCTAAGCGGGTTTGCTAACCATGCTCAAATGTGACCAGCAAGATAGCGGAGGAAAGGAGATCTTTACTTCTCTTCTATTTGGTCTACCTGCAGAAAAATAATTCTGGACCTTTTCCAGTGGAGGAGTGGATAAAGACCCTAAAGTATGAAAAAGGTGCAGCTTCCATTCAGTGGTGCAGATAATGGAACACACCACTGAACTGAGATGATGATCTCACTACTGGCCACGCTGCTGACGTCAGTACTATTCCGCGCCCATCGTTGATCATGTTAATATTGTTGTTGTCATTGGAGTCTTAATTCTGACCACAGTGATGATGTCACAGCGTAGCCCGCTCACTCACAGAAATGTATTCGAAAGACACCCATATATTAAATTCCTCCTCTGTGTATAGAATTGTGTTGGAGAATTATCCACTCCTTTTGTGATCCCTGCAGCCAGCTGATTTTCGATGATCTAGATCAGTGATTCTCAACCTTTTTTTTGGAGCTATTCTCAGTTTCTTTGTCCCCCCTTTCAAACAGGGGTACAACACGAACAGATAGGCGGAGAATCATTTATCACTGAACACCAAGAAAACTTGAACATTTCGACATACTGGACAAAACTTTAAAAAGACTAAATGAAATTAAAGATCTATCAGGCCTAATGCGATCCTTGAGCTTGGTGCTTTTCTGCAAGTTTCAAGATATCGGGCTCCAAATTAGTCAATGGCAGTCGGAGGTCACCTCTTGTTGCGATATTTATTCTGTTCCTGGATTTTGTCAAGGAAACTACCTTGCAGAATCCGCTCTCAACCAAATATGTTGAGGGAAAGACAATAAAAAATCTTTGGGCTTTTTCCCACAGTGTTGTAAATTTATTCCGCGAATCACTCTTGATCCAAAAATATTTTTGAAACTGACTGAACTGACAATGTGCAGTTATATCACTTTGGAGTGCAGTTACCAGGGCCCCCATAAACACCTGGGGCTCTCCTTCTCAGTTTTCAGTCGGTGGCCCCTTCAAATGCGTCAGGGCCCCCAAGGGGGTCATATGGTTCCCGTTGAGAATGACTGATCTAGATGAAAGTGATCAGCAACGTGCAATCCTGTTTTCTATACATTATTGCTTTCGTTGTTATATGCGTGCAATCTGGCAATATTGCCCACAATGACAGTGCAACTAACAACAAAGGTAGAGAATTATTCCAGATGCTACTGTCCTGCAGCTTCATGGCTAACTTCTAAAGCAGGATAATCGCCTACACCGTATTTTGGCTTTTCCCTTAAAGGGGCAACTCATATGGCGTTATTGTAATACCAATAGATTGTAACTTGTCAAAATGCAGCTGGTCCGGTTTCCATATAGATAAGCCACTACACACTAGATTGGAAATTATATTAAATGAATACCAATAGACAGATCTTACTTTTACAGATCGGACGACGGAGCGATGTGATTGTAGATCACAGTAATGCAATTTGGTGCAGACACGCTACTCATTTCAACATTAGATTATGAGCAGACAATGTTTCAAACTCTACGTGTGCACTATAAACTTACGCACTGGATAAATCATAATCAACAATTGGCGGTGGAAATAATCAACACAGAACAGCTTTCTCACCCTGCGAGACGTGTTTAGACAATGTAATCGTGGAAAGGGATTGGTACTACAGAGGGATCGGAGGAAAAACTTTTCTAAGCATGTGTCAGAAGTAATCTGGAACACATTGAATAAAGTAATTATTGTAGAAGGTGAACAGAAAACATTTAGAATTGTAATACTGCACGTCAATTGATAAGTTTACCAATTACGAGAAAGGCAACTTGCTTTCACTTCTGGAACGCTTCAGTTATCACAGGCGTAGATTACTTCTTAAAGGGATCCTACATAGCAATAAATACTTGAGCCGCGGATCTTTGATGCAGGTCACTGAATATGCAAAATTAGAATTAAAATAATTTTTAATATCAGTGGTATATGTTGCAAAATCTGTTTTTATGCGGCAACAGTACATTGCAATACATAACTATTATAACTACAAATCAGAGTAAGATAATCTTAGTAAAAACAAAGGTCAAAACAAAAAAACAAAACTGCGAGAATGGTTTATGGGATCAATGTCGATTCAGAAACCTGATGGCTCAGGAAAAGACGCTATTCCTATATTATCATTGCAGATCCAGAGACATCACTGATGAGACTGTTGCAGCGTAACCTCCCTACAACATGTTTCAGTCCCTCTAGCAAGTAAGGCCAACTTTTCGTTTACTTTCTTGAATGCCCGTTGCACCGTCAAACCAACCTGTTGTGATTCATGCACAATCACTCCCAAGTGTGGTGATCTTCATGGCAATTGATAAGGAGGATATAGATATGGAGAAAACGTGACATCTCCATGACAATTTTTTCTCTATTCAAGTTAAACATGGATGACCACATGGAGATCCGTCTGTTGCCTATGCAATGGGAATCCTCCCCGCCACTCCATGCTGATGACAGGTCCAAAGGATGGACGAATGTCGATACAGTTTGGTGTCAGCAGCGTCGCAGGAGCTGCTGTGCAGGTGATGGGTACAGCAGTCAGCCGCCTTCGGGACTCTGACTCCGGAATTTTCCTCGGGGTTTACTCCCAAAGCCTTTCCCGTGAACGGGTATAGCCGCAAGGCAGCGGAGGTTTGAAATCACAGTTTTCCCTCTCGCACATGATCTTCCATTCATGGTTAACGAGCCCCATCTGTCCAGAGCAACTGGTTTTAAGGCGCCATTGGCCGCCTTTGCCCGTTCTTCTGTCAGTGAGAACAGCTCCGCCTGGCTTAATATCTATGCCATACGTGAAGGCCAGGAGTTGGACTTGGTTGTCAGAGTCTGATTGAGATGTACGCCATGAAGAGCATTTGTTTAGCAGTGGGAACTCGTCCCCACTACCACCCTTCGGCTATGACTACCTTTGGAGTACAAGTTATTCTACCACCTTCAATATACTTCACGCATTCACATTTAACGCCTTCAGTCTATTATTCACCCATTTCGATTTTGTCCCCCTATTAAGTTTCAACTCATCCTCTTGCCTGCTGTTCTGCTCTATTATCAGCCTTTCCTTGCTCATGGTCTCACTACACATTCCATCTATTTTGTCAAACTACTACCGCTTCTTCAGCTGTATAATGGCGGTTCACATCTCCGTGACAAATTAATTTAAACCCGCACAAAACACTCCAGCCAACCTGCCCGCAAGGACATTAGACCAAAAGACCATAAGACACAGGAGTACAATTAGGCCATCTAGCCCATTGAGTCTGCTCCGCCATTCAACCATGGCTGATCATTTTGTTTTCTCGTCCTCAACACTATTTCCCGCCTTCTCCCCGTAACCTTTAAAGCTATATCCAATCCAGAACCTATCAATCTCTGCCTTAAATAAACGCAACGGCCTGGCCTCCATAGCTGCATGTGGCACCAAATTCTACAAATTCACCACCCTTCGTCTCAAGAAGTTCCTTTGCATCTCTGCTTTGAAAAGGCGCCCCTCTATCCTGAGGCTGTGCCCTCTTGTGCTAGACTCTCTCACCATGGGAAACATCCCTTTCCAGATCCACTCTGTCTAGGCCATTCAACAATCGAAAATTTTTCAGTGAGATCACACTCCCACTCCATCCTTCTGAATTCCAGAGCCATCAAATTTTCCTCATATGATAACTCTTTTAATTCTTGTAATCATTCATGTGAACTTTCGCTGGACCCTCTACAATGCGGGCATATCTTTTCTAAGATGTGGGGAACAAAACTGTTCACAATACTCAAGGTGAGGCGTCACCAGTGCCTTATAAAGCCTCGGCATCTCATCCTTGCCCTTGAATTCTAGACCTCGAAATGGATGCTAACGTGGTATTTGCCTTCGTCACCACCGATTCAATCTGCAAGTTAACCTTCAGGGTGGTCTGCACAAGAACTCACAAGTCCTTCTACATCTCAGTTCCCTGGATTTTCTTCCTGTTAAGAAAAGAGTCCGCACATTTATTTCCACTACCAAAGTGCATGATGATGCATGTTCGAACATTGTATTCCATTTGCCACTTCCTTGCCATTCTTCAAATCTGTCTAAGATCTTCTGCATCCTGTTTCATCAATACTACCTGCCCTCCCACCAATCTTCGTATCATCTGCAAACGTGGCAACAAATAAAATTGTTAAAATATCCCGTATACACATAAATATACTGAAACACTTTAAAATATTGTGACGATTGCTGAAAATAAATGTTCAGGTCTGTGTTGCTTCAACGAGGCTGTGTACAACAACGAGAGAGCTATTGCACAACACAAATCAGATTAATTGCAGTCAGAAATAGATGTAGTGAACCCGTTGCAGAAATATAGGATACGCCAAATGCTGCTATACAATGACAATAAGACATGCGATTATTAAAGATTTGGAATAATTTGAAATATTTGCTCCAATTGGAGTAAACATTCCAAGGAAGAGTTCTCTGCAGATGGCTACGGATGTGAAACACAGCCTTGATGAATCTGCCCGAAATCACACTCAGACTCATTTCCCTGATCTCCAGGAGAGTCACTCCCTGGACTGGAGCTGCCCAACAGCGGACACGAACGGACACGTTGAATGCAATGCTGCAACGTCAGAATGATGAGCGGTTCCTGTATTCAATATGTAGAATGGTCTTCACTTTCAAAGCATATCACTGACCGCGCGGATGCTGTCTTTGTAACTCTGGATCTCAGCGCACTGAGCAGAGATGGTGATATCTCTGCAGGCCAAGCTGTCGTCCTCATTAGTATTCAACGTCCATCGTTTACCATGATGATAATGTTGTCTCTGGAGCCTTAACACTGACCACAGTGATAATGTAACAGCGTGTCCTGCTCATTCACTGAAATGCATTGCTAAGACATCCATATTTTAAATTCTTCCCCTCTGCGTAGAATTCAATTGAATATTTTCCCAACTCCTTGAGCCAGCTGATCGCGATTTGCTGGATCAAAGGCACCAGTAACTGCAGTCCTGTATTCTGTGCATTACTGCCCCATATGACTAAATACCTAACAAACCAGGGGCAGAAGTAGTCCAGATGCTACTGCCCTACAGCTTCAGCGCTGATCTCAAAGACAGGAATACCGCCTATCCTGAACACCAGTTTTTTAAAAATATATATTTTAAATGCGCAACTGATGTGTCGTTGCTTTGATGTCAATAGTGTTGCAAGGACGTGGCGGTGGAACGAACCACCGGCGCTGAACACGGGCGCGGAGGCCGAGTCGGGAGGCGTTACGGTCATTGCGAGTGTGGAATTGGTGCCAAGGGAGTCTCTACCCGGAGTCTTGGTTTTAGTAGAGAATTCAGGAACGATGCTAGACTTAGAACTGTTAGTCCTAAGAACCATGGAACGAGGTTACTTATACATGAGTCGATCAAAGAACTGGCAGCTCCTTGTTGTGGTCACGGGGTTTTATACTGCATTTGCTGATGGAAAGCAGGTCTTTGTAGTTAGTGGAACCTGAGAATGATTGGAAACTAAACGAGGAGATTGAGGCCCAATTCCTGAGGAAAATAGCCAGGTGGGCGATTGCCATAACTGACCATGACAATATGATTAAAAGTTCTGGAGACAGAGTTCGCATAAAGAATTTGAGGCGACCAGTCAAGCATAAGCTAGCTGACGGCTGGGTGGTTTAGCCTTAAGTAGTGGAGAGCCAACTGCCAAACCTACCAGTTTTCCAGGTGAAGACAGAGGATGGGAATGGACCTGCAAAATCCGCCATCGGAACCATCTTCTACTTCTGGGACAAGAGTTAAGTATTGACACAGAGCCTGATGTGGATCCTACTCCTCGTAAGAGGCCATTGAGGCGACGCAGTCGAACAACAGGACAGTCAGTGGAAAGGTCTGGAGGGAACTGAATGTGGTACAGATTCAGACAACGATGAAATAAGTGTATGATATATGCTACCCTATGCAAACTCCCCAATAATTGACCAAGAGATTCCTAAACGTCCCCAGTCTGATGCAAATGACTTGTGACAAATGACAAACAAGGGAAATAGAGCTCTCGAGTAACTGGGAATGAAACTGAGGTCAACCAAGTGACAGGGTGGGCTGACCTGCCAGGGTGGGCGCAAGTAATGGGCAGGGAGAGGCACCTGCATTTAGACAGTAAACATCCCAGAGGGTGTCAGAATCTGAAGAAGGAGATTATGGGGTAACAAGATTTTAAAGTGGCAGGAAACCACCAGATAGGGTGACATATGTCACACCCGGGGAACAGAGTGTTGCGTCTATTCCACGAATGACACATGTCACTCCAATTCGATCTGCGATTCTGACATCCTGACATTTTTTTGTTAATAATGAGGTAATGATGAATTATTTCAGGTCAGGAGAACATTACTATTTAGATGTGGGTTGAAAGTGTAACCCCAGGGTGAAACTGAATAATCTGGAGCGACGACCCTGTTTTATCTCCAAACTACTGCAGCATAGGTTTTTGGTTACCCATCTAGTTGTGAGATTTTTTTAAGATAATTTGAATAACAATTAAGTAATTCAGTTCACACTGATATGCCACACCGAAACTTCTTAAAAAATGAAATTATATACATTTTATTAATTTTATCATCCCAATCGGAGGACGGAATCATATTCAGAAATTGTGCAGAGGAGGATGGCTAGTGAGAGGGGATTAGTTCAAAGCAGCGATCGTTGACATTGTGATTTCATTTGCTTGTCTTGAAAATAATTTAACTTGAAATTCAGGAATAATTTCTAACTGCATTTGGGATTGCCCAGATGGATGCTGAAGGTACTTGGACCGAGGAAATGGCTAGATCTGTCAGAAAGTGGACGTTGGGAACGGACCCAAATGCAAGACACAGACACTTAAGTACTGGGGAGAGGACTAGGTGTATCAACTGTTACGGATTCAGCAACAATAAATATGTAAGCGAGGCAGGGTTTTTTTTATAACAAATAAAACATTTATTAAACACTGAAAAACAAACCTCCAAAAGTAAACAAACCACTAACGTAACCGGAAATCAGCTGCTGTGCGGCAGCTTAAACAGTTCTTAAAGCAATAAAGCTTAAAAAGCTCTTAAAGCGATGTTGCAAAAACAGTTCTTCAAAGTAGTACTGCAAAAGTTTAAAATGCTTACAGTCCATTAAAGGTGAGACTTTATAGACGATTTAAATTCTCTTTCACGTCGTGTTGTTGCGGTTCCCAGTCGAACTATATTTTCCCGGAGAATATACGAAGATGAAAATGAAACAGCTTAAAGGCATTGACCTTTCCTTTACAAAACTGTACCCAACCCTTTCTGCTATTCACAGGGGTTACCAGAGGGACAGCCAACGAATTCCTTCCGAGTGAGGATCAAACAAGGTCGAACCTGTTTCACCGTTGAAATTGACTTTACTCGATCTGTTAGCTCCCGAACTCCGATCTTCACTCTCCACTGATTTTTAACTGGCAGTATTATAAAGAAACTGCCGGCAATGACATTTTAAACTTTAGGCATTAAATAAAACTCCACCTTTCAACCAAACTGCGTCATAATATTGGACCACGCAGTGGCATGGAGTCAAAATCGCAAATCCAGCCACGAACTGCTCCTCCTCACAGGGAGGGGTCCTCCTTTTATACCCTGTAAAAAAAAACCTGTCACATGACCTCTACTGGCGGAAAAATGACGTCACTCCACCGTCACAAGACCACTACCTTAAGTCCAGTATAGCTTCAACACCACTGTCACGTGACAAGTACAAGATTCCCACAGTTACGTAACACCTCCCTCCAAAAAAAAAAATTTGGTCTGTCAAGAACAAAATTTTAACAATTATTTACAAGGAAAAAAAACAAATGTATAAATTTTATAACATACACTGTATACATAGTATCATCATATAACATCTTACAACTTACAATACAGTAGGAGTGCAACAATTATTAAAAAAAACACTCCATAAAAAAAATTACATTTTACATTCAACATCGAGATAGACAATCAGCAAACACATTATCTTTACCTCGAATATGAGTTATCACAATATTGTACTCTTGTAACATCAAATTCCAATTTAATAACCTTCTGTTTTTGTTTTTCATCTTACTCAGAAACACTAACGGATTATGATCAGTGTAAACAATAAGTGGTTTTTCAGTTGTACCAATATATACGTCAAAATGTTCTAAAGCTAAAACAAGAGATAACAATTCCTTCTCTTTTGTCGAATAGTTTCATTGATGCTTATTAAGTTTCTTAGAAAAGTAAGCTACTGGATGATCAACCTCATCACTCTCATTTCTTTGCATTAATACTGCTGCTGCAGCCTCATCACTAGCATCTACAGCTAATGAAAAAGGTTTTTCAAAGTCAGGTGCCTTAAGCACAGGTTGTTGACATATCATAGTTTTCAATATTCCAAATGCTTCTTGACAAGACACTGTCCACACAAACTTCACATTCTTCTGCAAGAGGTTAGTCAATGGAAGAGCAACATTAGCAAACTTCTTACAAAATTTTCGATAGTATCCTACCATTCCCAAGAATCTCCTGAGAGTATTTTTTCCCCGTTGGAGTGGGAATCTCTAAAATTGCCTGAACTTTTGCCTGAACAGGAGCTACCTTACCTTGACCCACAACATAACCAAGGTAAGTCACAGTGGCATGTCCGAATTCACTCTTAGCTAAATTAATAGTTAAGTTAGCTTTTGAAAGCCTTTCAAACAATTACTCCACCGCAATAATGTGTGCTTCCCAAGTATCATTTCCTGTCACTAAATCATCAATATAAGCATTTTTATCTTTCAATCCCTGAATCACAGAGTTCCTCTGGAAAGTACCTGGGGCATTCTTCAACCCAAATGGAAGAACATTAGATTCATATAGTCCAGATGGAGTTACAAATGTAGAAATCTCTCTACCTCTGTCTGTTAGTGGAACACACCAATACCCTTTCAATAAATCAATCTTTGTAAGGAACTTTGCTTTTCCAACTTTATCTACACAATCATCTACTCTAGGAATTGGATATGCATCTGTTTTTGTTACAGCATTCGCCTTCCTATATTCCGTACAAAACCTAATACTACCATCTGGTTTTGGCACCATAACACAGGGTGAACTTCAATTTGAGTTAGAAGGTCTAATAATATTATTCTCTAACATATATTTAATTTCTTTCTCAAAAAGTTCACATTTTCCTATGTTCATCCTATATGGGTGTTGTTTAATAGGTTTGGCATCTCCAACATCTACATCATGTGAAGCTATAGTAGTCCTTCTCGGAACGTCTGGAAACAAATCCTTATATTTAAAAATTAATTTCTTCATCTGCTGTTTCTGCTCTGGCTTTAAATGTTTTCCAGAATGGTTGAATTTGGTAACCTGACAGAAACAATGTTGGATTTAGAATGAAATTTAGATGAATCATCTATCATGTCCCTAGTTAAATCAAAATGATTATCATTAACCACAACAGTCACAGTATCAGATTGTTTCTCATAATATGGCTTTATCATATTTATATGGCAAAGTTGTGTTGGCCTTCTACGATCTGGAGTTTTTATCACGTAATCCACATCATTGATTTTAGACACAATTTCATAAGGACCATGAAATCTAGATTGTAAAGGATTCGTTTGCACTGGGAAAAGAACCAGCACCTTATCTCCAGGCTTAACCATCCTCATCCAAGCTTCTTTATCATACCAAGTTTTCATTTTCTCCTGAGCCAATTTTAAATTTTCCTTGGCTAAGCTACAAGCTTTACGTAACCTGTCCTTAAATTTCAAAACATAGTCCAACAAACTAGTGTGTAATTCCTTACTAATCCACTGTTCTTTTAATAAAGCTAAAGGTCCTCTAACTCTATGCCCAAATACAAGTTCAAATGGACTGAAACCTAAAGATTCCTGTACCGATTCCCTTACTGCAAATAAAAGTAAGTTTATACTTTCATCCCAATCACTTTCATTTTCCACACAATATGTCCTAATCATATACTTGAGAGTAGAATGAAACCTCTCCAAGGCACCTTGCGATTCTGGATGGTATGCAGACGAAGTGATTTGCTTAGCTCCCAATTTATAAACTATCCGTTGAAACAATCTAGACATCAAATTACTGCCTTGATCAGTTTGTATTTCCTTAGGTAATCCAAAATAAGTAAAGAATTTTATAAGAGCCTTTGTCACAGTTTTAGCTGTTATATTCCTAAGTGGTACTGCCTCTGGAAACCTAGACGAAGTACACATGACAGTCAACAAGTACTGATAACCAGTTTTTGTTTTTGGTAATGGACCGACACAATCTATGATAACTTTATAAAATGGTTCACCAAATGTTGGAATAGGTTGTAATGGAGCCAATGGTGTAACTTGATTTGGTTTACCCACAATTTGACAAGTATGGCACGCTTTACAAAACATCGCCACATCTTTTCTTAGACCAGGCCAGTAAAAATGTTTTAAAATATTGTCCACAGTTTTCCTTACCCCTTGATGTCCACCTAAGCGTACACTATGAGCTAAAGTCAAAATCTCATTTCGATAAATTTTAGGGACAACTACCTGGTAAACAATATTCCATTCATCACTTGCAGGAATTGTAAGTGATCTCCACTTCCTCATCAACACTCCTTTTTCCAAGTAATATCCTATTGGCACTTTCTCAATTTCACTATCTGGTAGAACTTGTTCTCTTAATTTTATAAACTCAGGGTCTCTATTCTGCTCTGCTATCATCTCCTTCCGAGACAGAGATAAATCTTCATAGTCAGACTTACTCCAAGAATCTTGTTCAAACAATGAAGGTAAGAAAGTCTCTGACACATCCTCAAAACTCGAATCCTGAGTTGAACAGTTATGAGTAACAACCTAGGATTTTTATTGGCACCGGAGTAGATCCTTCTTTCAAGGATACAAACCGTTCAGTTATAAAATGATCATATCCCTTTTTAACTTGATCAGACTCTAACAAAACCTCATTTATGTTTATTGAACCCTGTAATTTTACAGGTGCTTCAGTACGTTGCACACAAGCATCTGAGACTGCTTCCTTCTCTTTCTTTTTCAATCAGAAACAGTTAGCTATTACATGGCCAGGTTTCTTACAATCATTACAAATAGGACCAGACTGTCTTTCCTTCACAGGTTTTCCTTCCTGCTTACCTTTCTCATTAACTTCTGATTTAATTTCTGATTTACCTAGAATCTCTGTGTTATTTTTCCTCTTAAAAATTCTGCCCTGAGGAAATTTATTCTTATGGATTAAAACGTACTCATCAGCTAATCTAGCAGAGTCCTGCAATGTATCAGTATCCCTCTCATTTAAGTAGGTCCTTACTTCAACAGGGATGCTTCTTTTAAATTCCTCCATTAAAATCAGCTCTTTCAATGTATTATAGTCCCCATTTACATTTTTAGAGGAAACCCATCTCTCAAAACACACAGCTTTAGCATAGTCAAATTCCACATAAGTTTTTTTCCACAGAGTTCTTCAAACATCTGAATCTTTCTCTTTTCGCTGCTGGGACCAATTCGTATGCTTTCAAAATATGCTGTTTCACAATATCATAATCTAGTGCTTGCGCAGCAGTTAAAGCAGTATAAACTTGTTGTGCTTTGCCTTTAATTACACTTTGTAACAACACTGACATTGATCTTTCGGCCACTTTGAAATCTGAGTAATCGTTTCAAAATGTTGGAAATATCTTTCCACTTCTGTTTCACTAAATGGAGGGACCAATTTAATTTCTTGACTAACAACAAACGGTTTTCTAGAACCAGAAGACTGATTCTCATATGCCATCGCATATTCAAAACCCTCTGTTTACTTTCAGCTTCTAACCTACAACTCTCCAATTTCATTTGTTTGATTTGCAACTGCATCTCCAGATTACTTATTGGAAACGACTCTAAAATCGATTCATCAAAATCTACATAGTGTGACGCGATTTTTCTCTGTATTAGAGCCTTCGATGTAGACCTCAAAATACCTTTAAGTTGCAATCTATTAGCTATCTCAGACACCTCAGTTTTTTTTGCCTTCGCTAACCACTCCGCATCTGGCAAAGCCAGAAACTCATCAATATTCATTGTTGCCAAATACCACTCACAAGCCAATCAAACAAAAGAATCGAGTATTCCCCTTTTCCAAAACACCGATTCAAAATTTTACAAGCATTTAAACTCAAAAATGGTTGATCCCGGATACAGCCCCCATATTTATGTTACGGATTCAGCAACAATAAATATGTAAGCGAGGCAGGGTTTTTTTTATAACAAATAGAACATTTATTAAACACTGAAAAACAAACCCCCAAAAGTAAACAAACCACTAACGTAACCGGAAATTAGCTGCTGTGCAGCAGTTTAAACAGTTCTTAAAGCAATAAAGCTTAAACAGTTCTTAAAACGATGTTGCAAAAACAGTTCTTCTAAGTAGTACTGCATAAGTTTAAAATGCTTACAGTCCATTAAAGGAGAGACTTTTTAGATGATTTAAATTCTCTTTCACGTCGTGTTGTTGCGGTTCCCGGTCGAACTATACTTGTCCCGGAGAATTTACGAAGATGAAAATG
Organism: Hemitrygon akajei; assembly: GCF_048418815.1. Classification (NCBI taxonomy): domain Eukaryota; kingdom Metazoa; phylum Chordata; class Chondrichthyes; order Myliobatiformes; family Dasyatidae; genus Hemitrygon; species Hemitrygon akajei. The sequence goes on from NC_133127.1 coordinate 105,759,155, forward strand.
AAACAGCTTGAAGGCATTGACCTTTCCTTTACAAAACTGTACCGAACACTTTCTGCTATTCACAGGGGTTACCAGAGGGACAGCCAACGAATTCCTTCCCAATGAGGATCAAACAAGGTCGAACCTGTTTCACCGTCGAAATCGTCTTTCCTCGATCTGTTAGCTCCCGAACTCCGATTGTCACTCTCCACTAATTTTTAACTGGCAGTATTATAAAGAAACTGCCAGCAATGACCTTTTAAACTTTAGGCATTAAATAAAACTCCACCTTTCAACCAAACTGCGTCATAATATTGAACCACGCAGTGGCATGGAGTCAAAATCGCAAATCCAGCCACGAACTGCTCCTCCGCACAGGGAGGGGTCCTCCTTTTATACCCTGTAAAAAAAACCTGTCACATGACCTCTGCTGGCGGGAAAATGACGTCACTCCACCATCACAAGACCACTACCTTAAGTCCAATATAGCTTCAACACCACTGTCACGTGACAAGTACAAGATACCCACGGGTACGTAACACAAGAAAGCAAGGGAATTGGGGAAGAAACGACGCTGGGCAAGTCACAGGACCTGGACAAGACTAGAAGACAGGGCATGGGCTAGGAGTAGAGGAGAAAAGTGGGACTTGGACGAGGAACTAGGAACTGGGGAATAGGAGCTAGAAACCTGGACAAGGGCTCCGAGGCAGAGACTAGACAGGAACCCGGAACCTGGGTCTTGACTCGGGCTCGGACTCCGGATCCTGGTGAGGACCTGACGTGGCAAGTCAACAGGACAGGACGTGGGGGCATGACGCGGGAATCCAAGGCTGAACGAGAACATGAAGCTCAGACTTCGTCTTCATCGAGGGAGAGCAGGAACGCAGAGCCTAGGTCGGGGGAGAGCAAGCAGAAGCGGGGAGAGGCGTAGCTGGACACGGACACTAGCCATGGACGAGACCAGGACTCAGGACCGAGGCTACGACTTACACTTTGATACGGACTGGAACCTCCTCGGAGTGTCGGACACGGAATGGAACCTCCTCGGAGCCTTGGACACGGAGTGGAACCTCCTCGGAGCCTTGGACACGGAGTGGAACCTCCTCGGAGCCTTGGACACGGAGCGGAACCTCCTCGGAGCCTCGGACACGGAGAGAAACCTCCTCGGTGCCTCGGACACGGAATGATACCTTCACGGATCATTGGACACGGAATGCAACCTCCACGGAGCCTTGGTCTGGAGCACAGGGGCACAGAACACAAAGCCGGGACCCCTCCCTTGGGACAGGACATAGGGCCGGGACTCATACACGGACTCTAAAAACAGGGACACAAAAAGACAGTTCCAAGCTCAACGATAGATAGTTCCTTCTGTTGGCGTGGCAAGGCTCTGGTCTCGTTCTGGCGGCTGAACTTGACGGCGATAAAGGCGAGGACGCAGACGAGGTTGCCGGTAAGGCTTCAGGCGTGGGTAACTGGCAGGGCTTCAGGTCAGGAAGGAAGGGATCAATCCAGCCTTAGGGTAACGGCAAAGACGGCCTGACTTACCCCACAGAGGCGAGGACAGGATACCGACGGGACGAACCAGCAACCACACTCGAACCCAGGGCCACTTATATTCCAGCCCCAATATGAGATTCAGGTGTCTGTGATTAAGCCTAACAGAAACAATGGAAGACCCGGAGTCCAGAGTCCGGGGGCTGGATCGTGAACCAGAACGCGGACTTCACGGACCGGACAATGACATATATTGACAATAGGTTGATTTTATGTGAAGAAGGCAGACCATGAGCTTTCTCGCTTTGCATTGCATTATAACAGGATTACACGTCTGTCTCCGAATAACAGTTCGAAAGGGAATCAAGAAAAATACGATCTTTACGTCGGATGAGACAGGACAGTGAAACGGAACAATGTGAAGATTCAGATATGTGCTCAAACTTTTGTGTTGCAATGAACATGAAGCTGCAATTGACGGGTACAAATGAGGAAGGGACGTCGTCGGAAACGCAAGATGTTGAAGCAACGTGATACAGCAGCCGATTTTCTGAAGACAGGCAAAATATGAAATAGCAGTCTAAATAGAGAATTTCCAGAATACCAGATGCACTGTGAACATCTCCGGTTTGACAGTGCATTCTGTTACGAATGTGCCACAACTCTGAGGGGTCGAAGGGTACAAAGGAGCCCCCTCCTTTTTGAGAATCGCAAGATCGCTATTAATTCAGGTCTGGGGACCCAGGAAATGAGAGAGAATCCTCATGGGTTTGGAATGTGTGTCCTGCCCTCAGCGAGACAAAGCCACGGATACCGGCCATTGTCTCTTGGAGACGGAATTGTGTATTGACTACTGTACTATTCATTGAAGCCCTCAGGGAATGACCAGAGTGGGCTGGTTGAGGGATTGCATCATGCCAACCTGATTGACATCAGAGACCCCGTGAGTAAGGATAAAAGAGGGTCTGGGGAACAACCCCTTTAGACGCACCAGGAGAGACGCTGGAAGTCCCGTGACAGCGTTTGGTAGCGACAGCCGGTGGGAGGCTCGCGTGCGTCCTTTCCCTTTGTCGGGATTGGGGGCCTTACCACGGAAGACGGTTTAGCTAAAGAAGAGACCACCACCAACGAAATTTCGAAGGATCGACATCATAAAAAGGAAAAGCTGGCAAGTTCTAAAAATCTGTCTCGTGACTCCAACCAAAGGCTGCAGCCTGCATGAACTAAATGACTTTTGATATTTCCATCGGACAATACATTATCCCCTAGACAACGATATAGCTTATTTCTTATTGATTATTATTCTTCCTGCACTTTTAGATCTAGTATTGACGACGTATAGTATCTGTATGTTTGCATTGATATTATTTTTTGTGTATTTTTACCAATAAATACTGTTAAAATAGTACCATCAGACTTCAACGGACCTCTCTATCTTTGCTGGTAAGTGACCCAGTTACGGGGTACGTAACAACTTGGGGTTCTCGTCTCGAGATTTGATACCAAATTGGGGGGCCAGTGAATCGGGCTTGTAAGTCCAAACTTGGATCTGGTTACGCGGGTAGCCAGACGGGAAACCAGCAAAGATGGACGTGGATGAATTTATAGAAAACCCGACTCTGGAGGCACTAGAGGCGGCCACCAAATCGGAATTAATAAATATTGCGAAAGGACTAAGCCTCGCAGAGGTGAGGTTGTCAATGAAAAAGCGGGAGGTGCGAAGGGCCATAACTCAGTACTATATTGTGAAGGATGTGTTTTCAGCTGAGGTATTGGAAAATATCCCTGAAAAGGTACCAGCTAGTGGGACGGCTCAGTTAGAGTTGGAGAAATTAAGGTTGGAACATGAAATTAAATTAAAGCAGCTGGAAGCAGCTGAAAAGGAAAAGGAAAGAGCTGAGAAAGAGAAAGAAAGGGCCGACAAGCAAAGGGAGCATGCGCTCCAGCTGGAGGAGTTAGAGGTGAAAAGGGAGCAGGAAAAAGCTGAGAAACAAAGGGAGCATGAAGGGCAGTTAAAACAGCTGGAAGCAGCTGAAAAAGAGAGGGAGAGAGCTGAGAAAGAAACGGAAAGAGCCGAGAAGGAGAGGGAGGCAGAGAAACAGAGGCAACATGACTTGGATATGGAGAAGTTAAGGCAAGAGCGAAGAGCTCAAGGGTCAGACCGAGAGGAGCGGTTTAATGTTAGTCGGGAGTTAAAGTTAGTACCTCCGTTCGAGGAGACGGATGTTGATAGTTATTTCTTGCTGTTTGAAAGTGTGGCAGTGAATCAGAAGTGGCCCAAAGAGCAGTGGATGGCGTTGTTACAAAGTGTGTTAAAAGGGAAGGCACAACGGGCATATGCAGCGTTTTCCATGGAGGAGGAAGAGTCGGAGAATTATGAAAAAGTAAAGGAGGCCATTCTCCGGACCTACGAATTGGTACCTGAAGCGTATAGACAAAGGTTCAGAAATTTAAAGAAAGTGTGAAATCAGACGTAAACCGAGTTTGCCTATGAGAAGGGTGTGCTCTTGGATCGTTGGTGTGCAGCAGAAATAGTGGAAGAGGATTTTTTGCGTCACAGGGAGTTAATTCTGATTGAGGAATTTAAAGGTTGTATTTCGGAGGATATCCGGATGTATTTGAATGAGAAGCCGAATAAGTCCATCTCCGAATTTGCAAGGTTCGCAGATGAATATGCCCTAACCCACAAGACAAAGTTTTCCTCGAATAAAAGTTACCAGAGAGACCGTGGGAACGATAGAGAAAGCCCGCCGGCTGAGGCTGAGGTCCCGCCGGGAGCTAGTGGTAAGGTTGGGGAGGAGAGGCAAGACGGAAAGGGATTTCCGGGCTTGACCTGTTTTAATTGTGGAAAGGGGGGGACATATTGCATCTAGGTGCCTTGCTCCGAGGAAGGCAACAGGAAAATGGAAAGCAGCAGTCCCTATAGGATGTGCCGCGGTGATCAGTAAATCGACAAGAGAGCCCCGGGTAGACAGAGTACGAGAAGGGACTGAGACATGTATGTCAAACGGAACCGTGTCTGTGAGAGAGGGAGACCCACCAGTTCCCGTGCGGATCTGGAGAGACACGGGAGCTGAACTGTCATTGATTAGCAGTAAGGTACTGGATTTTGGTCGCAAGACGGGAATGGTAGCTTTGAAAGGAATAGGAAAAGGGACAGAAACGGTCATAGGATCATTATAAATTGTGAGCTGGTATCTGGACCAGTTGAAATGGGGGTGCGATCAGAATTCCCGAGAACTGACGCGGACGGTCCTTCTGGGTAATGATTTAGCCGGTGGTAAGGTTTGGTCAGCAATGAAGCTGACGAGCCAGCCTGTGCGTGTTGCGGTCCCGCCCCTAGATTCCAAGATCTATCCCGCATGCGCGTTCACTCGCAGCATGTCGAGAAAGGCAGCTGAGAACGAGAGCAGTTTAAATCCGGCCAGTATCGATTTGGCCGAGACGTTTTTACCGACCCTGTACCACGAGGGTTTAGAGGGTGGTAAAACGAAGAGTAGTAAAGTGAAAGAGAGTGAGGGAGTGGAAGTAGAACTACCCTTAGCGAGGAGAAAATTTATAGACGCGCGAAATAAAGATGAGAAACAGATAAAGCTGTTAAAATGTCCAGGGTTGGACATGGATGATCTGTCTGGTTTGGCAGGACTGTTTGAAGAAGTTGAAAATTCTAAAGGTGTTCCCGATAATGAAATGAGGGCAGTCCTAGATGAAAAGGATGCCATTACCTTGAAGAAGTCTGCTGGGTTGGCAGATGAGGTTGTTTCAGCCCGCGGGGTTGAGTTTGCTCCGGAAGGGAGTTGCCCAGAGAGTAGTTGGGAGGATCAGGGAAATTTAGAATTTGAAAAGGGTACGGGTATTGAAAGCCTGGAAGAGGCAAATATCCCGTTTGAGTGTATCCAAGATGTGAATGCACGTGGTACTGAACCTAGTAATGGAGCTCAGAGAAAGTCTGAGGTATTTGATTCAGTTGAAAAGGAATGCAATCCTTGTGGGTCAGATAGACTTGGTTCGGTGAAGAAAGGGTTAACCTTGGTAATAGTGGGAAGTGAGAATCCCCAGTTGTTTGTGCTCGAAGGTGCGTTAAAAGTTAGTGAGGAGATAAAAGGTGGTGAGGTGAATATTATTATTGAAGGAAAAGGGAAAAGTGTAGTTTCCAAATTGAATGAAGAAAATTTAAAGTCTGGACTGATGTCAGAAGCAGCAACCAGGCTACAGAGACAATGGCTTGGTACCGCGGTGCCTGTGGATCAATTACAGGTTGAGTTGGAAGGTAAAGGTGCCCCACACGCTATTGTTATTCCAGAGTGTGGTGTGAAACCGCAGAATTCGAAATGCTGTTTGAACAACGAGGGATCGCTGGCATTGAGAACTAATAGCCTGAAGGGTCCTGAAGAGAAAACTAGCAACTTGCTTAAACTTAAAGAATTGGATGGAAATTCGGAAAATGGTCTAAGTTTGGAACACATTGCTGATAAAATAACTCATATGAAAGGAGCGGGCGAAAGCCTATTTCGCCATGGGGCACAAACTCACCACGTGGGAGTTAACTGGAAAAGAGGCGAGGGTTAATGGGACGCCATTTTTAAATAGCAGAAGCCGGTTTTAAGGGATTTCGACAAAGCATGTGAATAATAAAGACAACCCACATGGAAGCTTGACTGTTAAGTTTGAAAGTAACATAAAGATTAGTATTTGCATGAACTTTTGTAGTATACACGTAAGCTAAGATCAACACTCTTTAGTTTTTGTTTGCTGAAGGAAAGAAAATAAAAAAAATAGGTGGTTATTAAATTGGAGTCTGATGCTACAAGACTTTAGTAAGGTACAAGATGTTAAGATATTAAAGGAAGTGACAATGTAATCGGTAACTGTTTAGATGCTGAATTGAATGTATAACTGTATTGCTCTGTAGTGAAAAAAAACTTTTGTATTGTGTTAGATTCTAAAATCCTGTAAGACTGTATTACTTCGTTTTTACCGATGGTAAAAACGCGTTGAAGAAAGGGGGTGTTACGAATGAGCCACAACTCTGAGGGGCCGAAGGGTACAAAGTAGCCCCCTCCTTTTTGAGAATCGCAAGATCGCTATTAATTCAGGTCTGGGGACCCAGGAAATGAGAGAGAATCCTCATGGGTTTGGAATGTGTGTCCTGCCCTCAGCGAGACAAAGCCACAGATACCGGCCATTGTCTCTTGGAGACGGAATTGTGTATTGACTACTGTACTATTCATTGAAGCCCTCAGGGAATGACCAGAGTGGGCTGGTTGAGGGATTGCATCATGCCAACCTGATTGACATCAGAGACCCCGTGAGTAAGGATAAAAGAGGGTCTGGGGAACAACCCCTTTAGACGCACCAGGAGAGACGCTGGAAGTCCCGTGACAGCGTTTGGTAGCGACAACCGGTGGGAGGCTCGCGTGCGTCCTTTCCCTTTGTCGGGATTGGGGGCCTTACCACGGAAGACGGTTTAGCTAAAGAAGAGACCACCACCAACGAAATTTCGAAGGATCGACATCATAAAAAGGAAAAGCTGGCAAGTTCTAAAAATCTGTCTCGTGACTCCAACCAAAGGCTGCAGCCTGCATGAACTAAATGACTTTTGATATTTCCATCGGACAATACATTATCCCCTAGACAACGATATAGCTTATTTCTTATTGATTATTATTCTTCCCGCACTTTTAGATCTAGTATTGACGACGTATAGTATCTGTATGTTTGCATTGATATTATTTTTTGTGTATTTTTACCAATAAATACTGTTAAAATAGTACCATCAGACTTCAACGGACCTCTCTATCTTTGCTGGTAAGTGACCCAGTTACGGGGTACGTAACAATTCAAAAATACAGATATGAAAATGTTTACGGATTAATACCTGGTGTGTGAGGCAACCGCATGCAGTTTTTGATGGAGGTACACTGGAAAATTGATTAAATGCAGTTGAAGATACTTTCGTAACTAAGTTTTGCAGAGAGACTCACCTGGAAGAGCAGTAATAGACAGGACGGGGTATTAAACCACCTGAATGGTCTTTCGTGCATTCATGATTCGAAGATCTAAGGTCAGCTAATCAAAGTCTGCGAAAATAAACTGAACCGCCCAGGAGATATTACTACTAATTCCTATTACATTCCACACTGCGGTTTCCAGAAACTGAGCAATCATGGAGCCAGCAAATCCTCTTTTCACAGAGTCCACCATCTTTGCGAATCTGCTGATTACGGCCGATGCTGGGATGGCTGCTTTCGCTGACAGTGGGAGAACTGACTGAAAGAGAAGCTTATTAGAAGGGAGAAACACTCCGGGAACGCCAACAGCCTCCGGGAAATGGAGCTAATTATATTCAATGAGATGACACGTAACTCTAACCCTTTGTTTGCATGGAGCTTATCAACATGTTTAGAATAAGTGTTCTTTTTACAATTAACAGTGAAAATGTAATAGAAGTAATCATTTCCAAACAATTCGGTAGATTTAGCTGATCATAATGCAGATCAGTTACACAAATGGATTTTTGCACATTGAGCCCCTGTAAGAAAAATCGGCGAATTATCAGAAGTCACACTTATCTCCCCCATCGTGTTTGCAAAAAAAAAAATTGGGTAACATATCATGGTGGAGCAAGAGAGAGTATCGTTACCCTGAAATGTGGGAATCTTCTGAGAATGTATAAAAGTACCATTCCCATTCCAGGAGAAAAAAAAAGCAGCGGTGCAAAATGTTCGAGTGGAAAGTGAAGTTGCAGGTGCAAGCTGGTCCCATATCATGGGAAAGTACTGGAGTAAGGGTTGTTAGCATTAAGAAAGGAGTCTACCTTCTATACTAACTTCTCAGTCGCTCGCGAAATGTTGTCATTCCCCTCTGTCATACGATTTTTAAATCGACAGTGAACGCATGTGCACCAACTCACGCCGTTAATTTTCTTTCTCTTTCTTTTGTAATGCCCTGGGAGAAGTTTCACTGCTAATGTAATGGTTTCTCTGTAGCTTGTAGTCTGTTTGGGTTATCACTAGAGATAACGGGGGCTTTGGGATTTGCGGCGGCCAATGAAGGGAGAGGTTTTCTTTCCTGAGTGCCCGAGAGCGAAGGATTTTCGGGCTGTTGTTCGGCAGAAAATGGAGAAAGAAGATGCTATAACGTAGAGATCGTTGACTGCAAGGTGGGGTGTACCTGGAATTGGGTCGGGAGTCGACGACGCCCGGGGGAAATCGATGGAGAACGAACAGACGGGAAAACAGTGAGCTCCAACATGTTCATATTAATTGACAAGGGCGAAATTTCTTTCTTTTTTACTAAGCCTATAGTCGAATTAGGAATTATAAAGCTCAGTCGTTAAATTGCATATTGTGTACTGTTGTGATTTTGTGGTATTGACTTGTAACCCGGGAACACATCAGGCAGCATCCACTCAAACAAGATTTCTCAAGATTCCGGAGGCTGTTCCCCACCACTCTCAGATCAGCGCAGCTGGCCGAATCTGAGGGTTACCATTGTGGGGGAAGCGTTCGTCATTGATTTCGTTTGACGTTGTGTCATTGCCCTGAGCATTGAATCAGTGGGTTGTGTGTTTTAAGTTTATGCCTGGTATGGATGCTGCCAGCGTGCAGCGGTGGTTTTCATCCACGGGGCTTACCGGCAACTGACGCGTGCGTGTTGAGTGGGGTAGATATTCGTACTCCGGATGCTAAGTACTGCTAAAATTGTTGGCAAAGTTACATTTGTGGTGCGGAGGTTGTTAAAATGGTGCGCGCAGTCCTTGATTTACTGCAGACTAGCGCTGACGTAACGGCAGCCGAGCGGGCCGAATCACAAGTCGAGTTTCCCGTATCTGGGCACGGAGACTTCAAAGGCAGGGCTCTATCGTTTTTAACGGAGTGCTCGGATTTGTCATTTCTACTTAGTCCCCGTCTCCCAGGGAAGAGTGAGAATTCTGAGTTAGTATCCGCCCTGGCCTCTCTGGCGAATAAATGGTAAAATACCGAGCTTTGGTAGGCTCCCCTTATTCTCTGAAAGGGGAAGAGGAGTATGAGACTTGGGCAGAGCAGACATCTCAGTTGTTACATGAGTGTCAATGCTCTGATGAAGTAAAGCAACGGAGATTAGTTGAGAGTCTGAGTGGGTTGTTGTCTGAGTTGCTGTTGTGAGAGCCGTCACGAAAGACCCAGCAAATACGGCCGATTACATGGGACCACTGCAAAATATCTTTGGCATGACAGAAAGTCCAATGGAGGGCATGGCGTGGTTTCAGAACATACGTCAAGAAAAGGGATAAGCTTTCTGCCTGCATCTTTCGGATAGAGAAGCAGCTAAATTGCATACGGCGCAGAGGTGTCATTCAGGCGCTGAGCTGGATCAGCTGAGAATGGACCAGACAGCAAAGAGCGCCCAGTCCAAAGACCAGATCGCTTGGGACTGTCTCGCAAGACGCGTTTCCCTGCCTCGTTTGTTGAACAGTTCAGAGCCGGACGAGAGGAGAAGAATGCGTCGGAGGCACTGGAGTCCTCTGTCTGCAGCGTGCAGTCCTCGCTAGTGGTTCCCTGCGGTGAAGTAACCACGGATAGCCTGTCGCGGGGAATCGTAGAGGAGATTGTGGCCGGGTTGAGAAATGAGATGTCTCGGTTGTTACCACCGGTTGTGACAGCAACAATCCACCCCCACCCCCCATATGATGGAGCTGGTAGGGGGGCGGATTTTCTGAGGTGACGGACAATGCGGAGGGCTGCTAGCAGCTGGTGTCACGCGAGGGGGAGAGTGAGACCTCGGGAAGACAGAGTTGTTTGGAAAAATAAGAGGTGTCCCATTGCGGGAACAGCCTGGTGTCTCTGGGGGAACACTAAGGAAGTATACCAAGGAGCCCCCGAACGGAAAAGACCATATTCCTGAAGACTTAGTGGAACCATGTATCGGTGTATCGCTACCGATAAAGGGTATTTATGCTAAAGCCACATTCGACACAGGGTCGCAGGTCACGTCGCTGTACCATTCGTTTTACAACCAGTATCTGACGCATTTACCATTGACGCCATTCAGTGCACTGGACATCTAGGGTCTTAGTGCTGGTGATTATGCATACGATGCTTATTTGTCATTGCAACTGGGGTTTTCGCAGTCCAATGTGGGAGTGGCTGAGATCCTTAATACATTAGTGCTAGTATGTCTGGACTCCGTTGAGAAGGGCGGCGTTTCAATGTTGGTGGGGACCAACACTCCGCTGGTGAGCAGGCTCATGTGGGCATGCAAGGAGAAGGCTGGGGAGTGCTTTCTGGGAACATTGCTCGTTCACCCAGTGTTTCCAGCTGCTTTTGAGGAAATACGTGGAGTATTTGGCTGGATACCGAATTTATACGAAGGACTGTGTGGTTCACCCAGTCGAAACCAATAGTGTTACCGCCCTGAGAAGTAGCGAGAAGAGTGGGACCCCCAAATTTCCCGGAATGATTGTGGGCGAAGACTGGTGAGGCCCGAAGTGCAGAAGTCCCGGTTGTACAGGCGAGCATGATAGCATTGATTCTCAGGAATACTGCGAAGAGGGAGGTCACCTTCAAATGGCGTATCTTCTTCCCGTTTACAGTAATGTCTAGCGTCCCTGTGAGACAAGCATTGGAACAACATTGGAAAAGGGAAGAAAGTTGACCGCAGAGTCATTCAACTTCGCTGTCTTCACAGTTCCTGCGGGTTGGAAGAGGAAGCTGGTAGAGACGATGCTGAAGCTGGAAGTGTCTTTTCCACTGACGAGTTTGATGTGGGTTGTTCCAAGAGAAATCGTCACACTATCCAGGTGACTGGGGGTTCCCGTACAACATATATGTCAAACTCAAGGCCCGCGGGCCAAATCCGGCCCGCGGTGGAATTATCTTTGGCCCGCGAGATAATATCTAATTACTATTAAAGCTGGCCCCAGTAATCGAAGCGCCTATGGCGTATGATATGGCTAATGCTGAGTTTATTCAGGTACCAGGTTTTCAGGGTTTTTAGTGTTTATTCGGCAGTCTTGCTCGGCACTCTTCTTCATAAGAAACGGAATTTGTAAAGTGAAACACTTTGTAGTTATAGCAGAGACATGAGAGCACATATACACATGAGAGCAGGCTGAATAAACGGAGGCAACGAAAGCTGCGTTCGCACGCGTCCGACTGATCCGGCCCGCATGAAGCTGCATTTTGCTCAATCCGGCCCGTGACCTAAAATGAGTTTGACACCCCTGCCGTACAAAGAGAGGTCGCAGCGGCTGGCCTCTGCAGAAGTGGAAGAGATTCGGCAGCATTTGTGTAAGTTGACGGAAGCTGGAATCGTCAGCGAATCCCGAAGCCCCTTTGCGTCCCCAGTAGTAGAAGGAAGGACAGGAGGGCACGGATGTGTGTGGGCTATAGGACTCTGAACAGGCGTGACAGTGGAAAAGTGTCGATGCAGCTGGAGGAGATAGCAGTGGTACTTAATGAATACTTTGCTTCAGTACTCACTACGGAAAAGAATCTTGGCAATTGTAGGGATGACTTGTAGCGGACTGAAAAGCTTGAGTGTGTAGATCTTAAGGATGAGGATGTGCTGGAACTTTTGGAAAGCATCATGTTGGATAAGTCATCGGGACCGGAAGCGATGTACCACAGGATACTGTGGGAAGCGAGAGAGGAGGTTGTGAGCCTCTAGCGATGATCTTTGCATCATCAATGATGGGAGAGGTTCCGTATTATTGGAGGGTTGCGGATGTTGTTCACTTATTTAAGACAGGGTGTAGAGATAACCCAGGTAATTATGGACCAGTGAGTCTTACTCAGTGTTTGTTAAGTTGATGGAGCAGATCCTGAGAGGCAGGATTTATGAACATTTGGAGAGGTATAATATAGTCAGCATGGCTTTGTCAAAGTCAAGTCGTGCCTTACAGGCCTGATTGCATTTTTTGAGGATGTGACTAAACACATTGATGAAGGTAGAGAAATAGATGTAGTGTATATTGATTTCAGCAAGGCATTTGATATGGTACCCCATGCAAGGCTTATTGAGAAAGTAAAGAGGCATGGGATCCAAGGAGACATTGCTTTGTGGATCTGGAACTGGCTTGCCCACAGAAGGCAAAGTGTGGTTGTAGATGGGTCACATTCTGCATGGAGGTTGGTGACCAGTGGTGTGCCTCAGGGATCTGTTCTGGGACCCCCTACTCTTCGTGATTTTTAAAAGTGACCTGGATGAAGAAGTGGAAAGATAGGTTAGTAAATTTGCTGATGACACAAAAGGTGGGGATGTTATGGATAGTGTGGTGGAATGTCAGCTGTTGCAGCGGGACATTTATAGGATTCAAAACTGCACTGAGAAGTGGCAGATGGAGTTCAGCCTAGATAATGTGAAGTGGTTCATTTTGATATGTCAAATATTATGGCAGAATATAGCATTAATGGTAAGACTCTTGGAAGTGTGAAGAATCTGAGGGATCTTGGGGTCAGAGTCCATAGGTCTCTACGCAGGTTGACTCTATGGTTAAGACGGCATACGGCCTTCATCAACCGTCGGACTGAGTTTAAGAGCCGAGGATAATGTTGCAGCTATATAGGACACTAGTCAGACCCCACTTTCAGTACTGTGCTCATTTCTGGTCGCCTCACTGCAGGAAGGAGCGGAAACCATACAAAGGGAGCAGAAGAGATTTACAAGGATGTTGCCTGGATTGGGAAGCATGCATTATGAGAATAGTTGAGTGAACATGGCCGTTTGTCCTTGGAGCGACGGAGTATGAGAGGTAACCTGATAGATGTGTACAAGATAATGAGAGGCATTGATCTTCAGAGGCTTTTTCCCAGGGTTGAAATGGCTAGCACGAGAGGGCATAGTTGTAAAGTGATTGGAAGTAGTGTAATGAGATCCTAAGATTTATTCATTATGGGCTGTGCCTTTAAAAAGAGAGTGAGTTTGTGCCATTAATTCAGAGAGAGAGAGAGAGCACCCAGCAGCTCGTGAGTTGCTATGGTGATGGAATGGTGGAGATATATAATGAACAGCTGGCGTTCAGCATGCTTGGGATATATACAAGATCAGTTGGCTTTTCAGACGGACACAGACGGCATAGACACTGGATGAGCTTTGAGTGCCCACAAAAAGGGTGGGTTTTGCTCGCAGTGTGGAAAAGGGTTGGCCAATGGAAAGCTACTGGTGTGCTTAAAACTTGCCTGGGTTGATAGTTTTACCACGTGGAGATGTGCCCTTTTGTGTGGTCACAGTCGGTGACTTTAACAGGACTTCGGAGGACAATGGAAAGATTGACGGCATCAGCTTACTTGGAAAACAAAACACCTCTCTTTCTCTTCAATTCTGCTCAACTCAATATCATGAACTGAATTGACTTCATTCCTACAGCATCGTAAGACTGTATCATTTACCACCTAAGCTTGAAGAAGTTTGAGGTTTTATATTTACACACTTATATATGCATAAACTCTGCTAACCTGTTCTATTTATCTGGTTCTATATTACATAGATACTAATAAATAGTGTTTTGCTATTAGCAAAACCAGACTCAAGGTGTGTTCCATTTCTGCTGGTTCTTTTAACCCGTTACAGGGTACGTAACAAAATTGGGTCTCGTCCGGGATATGAACAAAATTGGAGACTTGTTGACTGAGTGGTTGTCAATCGTATTGGCTACTTTGATTGGCTCGTGTGTGGAAAATAGCAGAAATGGATGTTAGAGTTTCTCTGGCATTGCCAGACCCTGTGGCTTTGAAGAAAGCTAGAAAAGATGAGTTGCAGGACATTGTTGAAGAGTTTAAACTTACGGGGATAAAGAAGGGTATGACAAAGGTAGAACTTTAAAGGAAAATAGTTGAGTACTATATCTCTACAAAGTAATTTGATGAAGAGGAGTTAAAGGTATTTCCTGTAGGTAAAGAGGCGAACCGGTTATGACTGGAACAACTGAATTTCGACAGGCTTAACTTGGAGACTGATAAAGAAAAACAAAGGCAGTATGATGCTAGAGAAGCAGAAAAACAGAGTGTTCGAGAGGGAGGAATGGCAGCAAGAGGATCAAGCGCCAGGCAGTGGTGATGAGCTGGTTGTACCGTTTAATGCCAGCCAAGAGATTAAGTTGGTAGCTACATTTGATGAAACCAATGTTGATAGGTATTTCCTGCATTTTGAAAAGGTGGCATAGAATTGGAAATGGCCAAGGGATCAGTGGGCTGTTCTGTTACAAAGTGTGATTAAGGGGAAGGCTCAGCAAGCATATTCTTTCCTGACTCTGGTAGAGGCAAATAATTATAACACAGTGAAAGATTATGTGCTTCAGGTTTATGAGTTGGTTCCCGAAGCGTACAGTCAAAAGTTTCGAGATTTGAGTAAGTCTTGGAACCAAACATAGGTGGAGTTTGCCCATGAAAAACAGGTGTTCTTCAATCGTTGGTGTACCTCGACAGGGGCGGATGAGGATATTAACAACTTAAAAGAGTTGATTTTGGTTGAAGAGTTTAAAAGTTGTGTCCCTGGTGACATTATGACATACTTAGGGGAGCAAGAGGCTACGATCCTTTCTGTGTCTGCTAGGTTAGCAGACGAGTGTGCCTTTACCCATAAGGTCAAGTTTTTCTCGAGTAAGAGCTACCAAACGAGTAACACAGATAACAAAGACAACCCATAGGTTAAACCAGACAGTAAGTTGGGAACTAGTGACAAAAGTAAGGAGGACGGAAAGCAGTTAAAAGGAATGTTTTCCAGTTTTACATGTCACTTTTGTAAGAAGCCTGGCCATGTGGCGGTTAATTGTTTTGCTCTGAAAAGGGAAAAAGGAAAAGGAGACAATTCCAAATGCTTGTGTTCAGTTGGTTGATACACCGCTAAGGAAGAAGGGGTCTGACTGTGCAAGTGTCATTTAAGTGGTTCATCTCAAATGGGTTTGTGTCTGTAAAAGAGGGATCAACACCAGTTCCAATGAGAATCTGGTGAGGTACTGGGGCTTTTCAGTCATTAATATTGGACAGTGTTTTGGAATTCGAAAATAGATGAAGTAAATATTATCAAAGGTATTGGAAAGGGGACTGAGTCCATGCCTTTGCATAAGGTAATTTTGAAATGCAAATTGGTATCATGACCTGGTAAGATATGGGTACGATCTGAATTACCGACAGACAATGTTGATGTCTTGCTTGGTAATGACCTTGCAGGTGGGAATGTTTATTCAGCAGTGCAGCTAATGAGCAAACCTGCTGACGACGCACACATGGATACTGATAGTTACCCCGTATGCACAGTAACCCTAAGCATGTCTAAAAAGTCTGCTGATGCAGATAGCTCGGGACAGGGGGATTCTGAGGCCCATGACATTAAGGACGGGGGTTCAAATCATGATGGTTTATCAGAGACTTTTCTACCTTCCATACTTCAACAGGACTTGGATAGTAAGATGGATGAGAGAGGTTTGTCTTGTCCAGGAATGAACTTATAGTGGAACAAAACCGAGTTCCAGAGATAGTTGCTTTAAAGGAGACAGCTCTCTCTCTGAGGGTGAGGTTCAGAGGGAGTCCGTAGGATATGATCTTAAGGACGGGGTGTTGATGAGGAAGTGGAGATCACCTAGTGTGCCTGCAAGTGAGGATTGAGCCATTGAGCATTAACTTGTGGCCCCGAAAGCTTACAGGGCTAAAATTTTAAACACGGCTCATAATATGTCTTTAGGTGGACATTTTGGAGTGAGGAAGACAGTGCACAGGATAAGGAAGGAATTCTACTGGCCTAATTTAAGAAAGGATGTTGTGAGTTTCTGCAAAGCTTGTCACACTTGCCAAGTTGTGGGGAAACCTAATCAAGCTATTCAAATAGCACCACTTAAACCTATACCTGCGTTTGGTGAACCTTTTTCAAGGGTCATAGTGGATTGTGTTGGCCCATTGCCAAAGACTGCAACTGGTCATCAGTATTTGTTAACAATTATGAGTGCTGCGTCAAGGTTCCCTGAAGCGGTTCCTCTCAGAAATATCAAGTCTAACACTGTGGTAAAAGCTCTCATCAAATTTTTCACACTGGTTGGTCTGCCCAAAGAGATTCAATCTGACCAAAGTAGTAACTTTACTTAGAGAACATTCTGGCAGGTAGTTGGTGAATTGGGTGCTAAGCATATTGTATCATTGGCATATCATCCAGAGTCACAGGGAGCCTTGGAAAGGTTCCACTCCACTCTTAAGACCATGATTAAAACATACTATGTGGAAAATAGAAGACTCGGATTAAGTTGTGCATTTACTGTTGTTTGCTGTCAGAGATTCGATTCAAGAATCATTAGGGTTAAGACCGTTTGAACTTGATTTCAGTCATAGGCCAGAGGACTCTTAACCTTACTCAGAGAACAGTGTTCTAATCAGGAGGTGTGTATAAGCGTGCTCAATTATGTTTTGGAATTTAGAGGTAGACTTAACAAGGTTTGTGACCTTGCAAAGCAGAATTTGCAGAACTCTTGGAGAAAAATGAAGGTCTGGGATGACAGAAAAGCTAAAGAACCGATGTATCATGTTGGAGATAAGGTTCTGGGTATTTTCCCCCTCCTGACCAACCCCCATTAAGTGAAATTTAATGGACCCTTCCAGATATTTAAGAAAATTTACTCTTTGAAATTTATTCTGTTAGAGCTCACGATCGAAGGAAGGCTACTCAAGTGGTATACATAAATATGATAAAGCCTTATCATAACTCAGAGATGGCACCTGTGAGTACTGTTATGAAAAACTGGTAACGAAGTACTAAATAATTTTAGCAAGCTAAGTATAGTCTCAACAAGGCTCAAGAATTCTGTTGTTTTGGAAAACATTGACAGTAAAATCCATCATTTAGAGCCTGACCAGCAAAATTAATTGAAGGGACTAATTAGCAAGTATGAGGACTTATTCCCTGACGTTCCCAAACAGAGCACAGCTGCCGTGCATGACGTAATTGTAGATCAAGTTGACCCGATAAAGCAGCATCCTTACAGAATGAACTTAGAAAAGTGTCCTCACCTAGCACCCCACCAGCCTCAGTATCCAACATATTAACCTCCGCATCTTCCGTCACCTTCAACAGGACCCCACCACCAAGCACATCTTTCCCTACCTACCCCTCTCAGCTTTTTGCAGGGATCGTTCCCTCCGCAACTTCCTGGTCCACACGTCCCTCCCCACAGAACTCCCACCTGGCACTTATCCCTGCAAGCGCAAATGCTACACCTGTCCCCACACATCCCCCCTTACCACCATTCCAGGTCCCAGACAGTCCTTCCAGGTGAGGCAACACTTCACCTGCAAGTCTGCTGGAATCGTCTATTGCATCCGGTGCTCCCGGTGTGGACTTCTCTACATCGGCGAGACCCAACGCAGATTGGGGGACTGCTTCGTCGAGCACCTACAATAGACAGGACCTCCCGGTTGCCTCTCATTCCCATCTAGATATGTCCATACATGGCCTCCTCTACTGCCATGATGAGGCGAAACTCAGGTTGGAGGAGCAACACCTCATCTACCGTCTGGGTAGCCTCCAGTCTGGTGGTATGAACATTAAATTCTCCAATTTCTGGTATTTCCCTCCCCCCCCTTCCCCTATCCCAGGTCCCTCTCTGCCCCTCTCCCCTTTCAACTATCTGCTTCTTTATCTCTACAGTTCTTTCATGCTTTTCCCCTCCCACTCCCGCCTTTATCTTTCCTCTGATTTGTTTTCCACCCGGCGCCTCTAGGCCCTACCCCCTCCCCTATCTCTATTACTGGGCTTCGGCCCTCTCTTCCCCCCCGCATTCCTGATGAAGGGTCTCTGCCCGAAATGTTCGCTACACTTTTCTCACGGATGCTGCCTGACCTGCTGAGTTCTTCCAGCGTTGTGTACATATTCTTTGATCCACAGCATCTGCAGTTGTATTTTTGTGTTTTGATTCGTTACTCCGCTGCGAAATCCCGTCGAGGTATGCCTACCCTGAAGAAGTTTAAATCTTCTCTTCGACGGGAGTTCAGTGAGACCGTCGCTCACTGCCCACCCTCCGTTATCTCCGCCTCTCTCCGTCTCTTCGACCACATCCTGACCCAGACACGGTACCATAGCCATGTCAGGTTTTTGGGAACGTGTCTCCGCCGCCATCTCATACCGAAGGGATACCAGCTTCGGTTCCAGGCTTCCCAGTTCGGGCCCAGCGAGGATCCCAGGTACCGCCATTTTTTAACCGATGCTCCCTCCGCTTCTCCAGTCGGATTCTCCGAGCTACGCTTACCGCCATGCGGAGATACCTGCAGTTCCTATCGTTGTCTCTGCCACCACTCTGAGCCACCGTCTGCCATGGTCCGTCTACTCCACTTCATTCTCTGCCGGATTCACGACTCCAACCGCCGTTTCTTCTCCTTCCTCACGTCCAAGAAGGATTACAAGCTTGCTCGCTTGCATCCCACGAGGACGACTGCCTCCAGCCCGGACTCCTTCTCAGACCTTCAGCACGTCGAAGAATCATCCGCCTCGGACTCCGACCCCAACTTGCACCAGGGCCCCCTGGACATGGGCACCAGCCCCTGGCGGACCATGAACTCTCCCGCTCCGGACTCGGACTACAGATCTGGCACCACAGATATGGGCATCAGCCCCCGGTGGGCCACGAACTCTGTCTCTCCGGACTCTGACCGCAGAGTTGACGCTCTGCGGACTATAAGCTCCGGAGGCCCCAGCTCCGAGTCCGGCTCAGACCAGGATCCTATGGCTGGGACCGTCGGTGCTGCCGCGGGGTCCTGCCTCCCGTCCTATTCCCCTGCTACCTCCTATTCTCGTTGTGACTCGCAGCCTTCCCTTCATCCCTCATCCCCTCTCCATCCCTCCGATCCTTCATCCTCCCCTCTGCCCGCTCTCCCTGAACATCCCAACACTCCTCCTCCTCCTGAGACTTCCCACTCTTTACCCTCCCTTAACCCCAGTCCCAATCTTTGCTGGATCTTCACCATCCCCCCCGGCCTTCCCCTATCTGAGGCAGAACACTCTGTCCTCAGTAAGGGCCTCACTTTTGTCCCCCTCCGCCCCCACCTCAGCGAGTTCCGTGCCCGCCATGATGCTGAGCTCTTCTTCCGCCGCCTACGTCTCCGAGCCTGCTACTTCAACAAGGATTCCCCCCCCCCCCCCAGTGTTGACCAATTCTCCCGTCTTCTATGCTCCTCCTCCTCCTGGACACCCCCATCAGGCTTTCTACCTGCTCTCGACCTTTTCATCTCTAACTGTCGCCGAGACATCAACCGTCTCAACTTCACCACCCATCTCTCCTATTCTAACCTCACTCCCTCTGAATCCACTGCCCTCCACTCTCTCCGCACTAACCCCAACCTCACCATCAAACCCGCAGACAAAGGTGGTGCCGTAGTAGTCTGGCGGATGGACCTCTACCTCACTGAGGCCAAATGGCAGCTCTCCGACACCTCCTCGTACTTACCCCTGCCACAGGTCCCCACCAAAAAACATCAATCCACTGTCTCCGGCACCATCTCCACCCTCGCCAAGTCCAGACACCTTCCTCCCTCAGCCAAAAAACTCATAATTCCCATACCCTGCACAGCTCAATTTTACCTCCTCCCCAAGATCCACAAGCCTGACTGTCCCGGCAGACCCATAGTTTCAGCCTGCTCCTGCCCCACTGAACTTGTGTCTGCCTACATGGACTCCATTTTATCCCCCATAGTTCAGTCTCTCCCCACCTATATCCAGGATACATCCCATGCCCTTCACCTCTTCAATAACTTCCAATTCCCCGGCCCCGACCGCTTCATTTTTACCATGGATGTTCAATCCTTATACACCTCCATCCCCCATCAAGAAGGCCTCAAAGCCCTCCGCTACTTTTTGGATAACAGACCCCACCAGTTCCCCAGCACCACCACACTCCTCCGGTTAGCGGAGCTGGTTCTAACTCTCAATAACTTCTCCTTTGGTTCTTCCCACTTTCTCCAGATCAAGGGCGTAGCCATGGGCACTAGCATGGGCCCTAGCTATGCCTGCCTCTTTGTGAGTTATGTGGAACAGTCTATGCTCCAAATCTATACTGGCACCACACCCCAACTTTTCCTCCACTACATTGGTGCTGATTCCTGCACCCGTGCTGAGCTCGTCAATTTCATCAACTTTGCCTTTAACTTTCACCCAGCTCTTAAATTCACTTGGTCCATCCCAGACACTTCTCTCCCCTTTCTTGATCTCTCGGTCTCAGACTATCCACTGACATCTTCTACAAACCCACTGACTCCCATAACTATCTTGACTATACCTCTTCCCACCCTGCCCATTGCAAAAATGCCATTCCCTATTCCCAGTTCCTCCGTCTCCGCCGCATCTGCTCCCAGGATGAGGCTTTCTGTTCCAGGTCTTCTCAAATGTCCTCTTTCTTTCAGGATCGTGGTTTCCCTTCTGGTGTCATCAAAGATGCCCTCACCCGCATCTCCTCCACTTCCCGCACTTCAGCCCTTAACCCATCCTCCCATCACCACAACAGGGACAGGGTACCCCTTGTCCTCACCTACCACCCCACCAGCCTCCGGATCCAACATATTATCCTCCGCAACTTCTGCCACCTTCAACAGGACCCCAACACCAAGCACATCTTTCCCTCCTTACCCCTCTCAGCTTTTCGCAGGGATTGTTCCCTCCGCGACTACCTGGTCCACACATCCCTCCCCGCAGAACTCCCACCTGGCACTTATCCCTGCAAGCGCAAATGCTACACCTGTCCCCACACATCCCCCCTTACCACCATTCCAGGTCCCAGACAGTCCTTCCAGGTGAGGCAACACTTCACCTGCGAGTCTGCTGGAGTCGTCTATTGCATCCGGTGCTCCCGGTGTGGCCTCCTCTACATCGGCAAGACCCGACACAGATTGGGGGACTGCTTCGTCGAGCACCTATGCTCCATCCGTCACAATAGACAGGACCTTCCGGTTGCCACCCACTTCATCTCTGCCTGTCATTCCCATCTAGATATGTCCATACATGGCCTCCTCTACTGCCATAATGAGGCCAAACTCAGGTTGGAGGAGCAACACCTCGTCTACCGTCTGGGTAGCCTCCAGCCTGCTGGTATGAACATTGAATTCTCCAATTTCCGGTAATTCCTTCCCCCCATCCCAGATCCCTCTTTGCCTCTCTCCCCTTTCAACTTTCTGCTTCTTTATCTCTACAGTTCTTTCATGCTTATCCCCTCCCCCCCTTATCTTTCCTCTGATTGGTTTTCCACCCAGCGCCTCTAGGCCCTACCCCCTCCCCTATCTCTATTACTGGGCTTCAGCCCTCTCTTCCCCCCCCATTCCTGATGAAGGGTCTCGGCCTAAAACGTTGGCTACTCTTTTCTCACGGATGCTGCCTGACCTGCTGAGTTCTTCCAGCGTTGTGTACGTATTTTTAGAAAAAAGTAAAATGACTGAACAAGAAATAGAATACATGCTGACAAACAGCATCAATAGACCGTCTACCTCAGACTGGGCGTCGTCTTGCATTATTGTGCCTAAGCCAGATGGTAGTATTGAGATTCTGTACTGATTACAGGAAAGTTAATGCAGTCACCAAGACAGATGCTTATCCTATCCCGAGATTGGATGATGGTATTGATAAAGTGGGAGGGGCTAAATACCTTACATGAATTGACCTGTTAAAGGGATACTGGTATGTTCCCTTGACAGAAAGGGCTACAGAAATCTCTGCATTTGTGAAACCATCTGGACTGTACGAGTATAATGTTTTATCCTTTCAAATGAAAAATACTCTTGGACATTGCAAAGAATGATTAATTGTGTGATTCGAGGTTTAGAAAATACAGGGGCTTATATTGATGATTTGGTTGTATGGAATGATAATTGGGAAGAGCATATCTCAGCAGTAGAGAAGCTGTTTGACAGGCTGTCCAATGTCAACCTTGCTAAAAGTGAATTTGGCCACGCCATTGTTACTTATCTTGGCTATGTAGTAAGCCAGGGCCAATTGGCTCCTGTGCAGGCCAAGGTTTAGGCTATCACAGAGGTTCCTGTTCCAAATGGCAAGAAAGCTTTAAGAAGGTTTTTAGGAATGGTTGGGTAGTACCACAAGTTTTGTAAAATCTTTGTGGATATTGCTCTCCCCCTGATGAAACTACCAGGGAAGAGTGAAAGATTTGCATGGAGTGACCTTTGCCAGAAGTCATTTGAACGCCTGAAAACCATTCTGTGTTATCAACCTGTGCTTAAAGCACCTGATTTTAATAAACCATTTTCTATAGCAGTAGACGCTAGTGATGAAGCTGCTGGGGCAGTATTGCTGCAAAAGGGTAATGATGACATTGAACATCCTATAGCTTATTTCTCAAAGAAGTTTAATGCACACCAGAAAAAATTACTCCACTGTTGAAAAGGAGTTGCTATCAATCATTTTAGCTTTACAACATTTTGATGTCTATATATGTTTTGCACAGAAACCACTTGTCGTTTACACTGACCATAATCCTTTAGCATTTGAGTAAAATGAAGGATATGAATAGAAGGTTGCTAAACTGTAGTCTGATCTTGCAAGAGTATGACATGGAACTAAGACATGTAAAAGGTACTGACAACATTATAGCAGACTGTTTGTCCAGATGTAAAGTTAAAGTTTGTATACGCTTTTGCTATGTTGCCTGATAATGACACATGTATTGCTTCAAGCTGTATAATCGATAGTTTGACAAAATTTTGCTCCTTAATCAAAATTTTTCCCAAAAGGGGGGAAATGTGACGAGATCCTAAGGTTTAATCAGTATGGACTGTCCCTTTGAAAAGAGAGAGAGTTGGTGTACACTGATTCAGAGAGAGAGAGAGAGAGAACACCAAGCTCGTGATTTGCCATGGTTATGGAAGGGCGGGTCTATATAATGCACAGCTGGCATTCAGAATGCTTGGGATATATACAAGGTCAGCTGGCTTTTCAGACAGACACACAGACACATGGAAGACACAGAAGAAATAGACACTGGATGAGCTTTGAGTGCCCATGAAAGGGTGGGTTTGGCTCGCAGTTTGAAAAAGGGATGACCAGTGAAAAGCTATCAGTGGGTTTATCCCTTGCCTGGGTTGATAGCTTTACAGCGTGAAGATGGTACCCTTTTGTGTGGTCACAGTCGGTGACTTTAACAGGATTTCAGAGGACAACGTGGGAGAATCGACGGCATCAGATTACTTGGAAAACAAATCACCTCTGTCTCCTAAATCTACTCAACTCAATATCACATACTGAACTGACTTCATTCATATACAATCATAAGACTGTATCATTTACCACCTGAGCTTGAATAAGTTTGGGGTTTTATATTTACACACTTACATATGCATAAACTCTGCTAACCTGTTTGATTTATCTGGTTTTATTACTGATTTACGTAGATACTAATAAATAGTGTTGTGTTTGTAGCAGAACCAGACTCCAGGTGTGTTCCATTTCTGCTGGCTCTTTTAACCCGTTACGGGGTACATAACACATTATAAAAGCCAAGGAAAGTGCTTATAAGGTAGCAAAAGTGAGTAGAAAGTTAGATAATTGGGTAGCTTTAAAAATCCAACAACAGGCAACTAAAAAGAAAGTTATGTGAAGGGGAAATATGAAATATGATAGCAAACTAGACAATAATATAAACCATTATAAAAATGCAAAAGGGAGGCGAGGGTCGATATTGGACCACTGGAAAATGTCCTCAGGCAAGACTCCCAGAAGGTTAATTTACAGGTTGAGCCTGTGGTAAAGAAGGCAAATGCAATGTTGGCATTTATTTAAAGTGGAGTAGACTAAAAAGCAAGGAGATAATGCTGAAACTTTATAAGACACTATTTAGGCCGCACTTGAGAACATAAGAACAAAAGAAATAGGAGCAAATGCTGGAATGGTGGACTGCGGGGCAAACCTAAATTAGGGTTGGAGCAGAGCCATCTAGGGTTGGCACTGAGCCACAATGTTTAAAAAAGTGCTGCGTAAGCGGGAAAAAGTTGGCATGATGCCAAAAAAGTGGGAACACGTTTTTCAAAACCGGAAACCGCGTCGAGTGACGTCATTTCCGCTTTGACTGCCTACGGCAGGAGAGTATGCCATCTAGCCTATCGAGCCTGTCCCGCCATTCAATAAGATCATGGCTGATCTGACCATAAACTCAGCCTTTTCCCCATAACCCTTAATTCCTTTACTATGTAAACAACTATTGAACTGTAACTTAAATATAATTAGTGAGGAAGCCTCAGCTGCTTCCCTGGACAGAGAATTCCACAGATTCACCGCTCTCTGGGAAAAGAATTCTCCTTACCTCCGTATTAAATCTTCTCTCCTGAATCTTGAGGCAATGTCCCCTAATTCTCATCTCACCTACCAATGGAAACAACTTTCCTACTTCTATCTTATCTATCCCTTTCAAAATGTTATGTGTTTCTGTAAGATCCCTTGTCATTCTTCTGAACTCCAGAGACTCAATTTCTCCTCATAGGTTAGCCCCTTCATCCCTGGAATCAATCTGGTAAACCTCCTCTGCACTGCCTCCAAAGCCAGTATATAGTTTCTCAAGTATGGAGACTAGAACTGCACACAGTACACCAGGTGCAGCCTCACCAGTACCCTGTATAGTTGCAGCATGACCTCCCTGCTCTTGAATTCAATCCCTCTCGTAATGAAGGCAAACATTGCATTAGAGTTAGAGTATGTGGGACCCATATCTCAGAAGATGTGTGTTGTCATGGAGAGAGTCCAGAGGATGGTCAAGAAGATGATTTTGGGAATGAATCATTTAAGATATGAGGAGCGTTTGCCAGTCTTGGGCCTGTACTCCTGCACTGACCAATGTTTAATAAATGCGGGTTAGGAGATGATAAATCTCACAGAACCCCACCGAATGTGGAAAGGTCTAGATAGAGTGGATGAGGAGAGAACTTTTCGTAGGTTGAGGCTAGCCATAACAGAGGGCACAGCCTCAAACCTGAGGAGCAACTGTTTAGAATAATCCAGGAGGATTTTATTTAGTCAGAGGGCAGTGAATCTGTGGAACTCTCTGACACAGATGGCGGTGGGGTTCAAGTTTGTGGGTACATTTAAGGCAGAAGTGAATAGCTTGTTGGTCAGTCAGGGCATTACAGGATATGCCGTAGAGGTAGTGCATGAGGTTGAGTGAGAACCGGGATCAGCCATGGTAGAACAGTGGAGCAAACTTGAAGGGCTGAATGGCCTGATTTTGCTCCTGTGTCTTGAGGTCTTATGCTGCTAGTGTCATACACAGTGAAGATTGTCACAAAGTACTTATTACATTCGGCCGCTATTTCTTTGCTCTATTACGAACTCACCAGCATCATCTTCGAGCAGTACAATATCAACTCTTGCCTCTCTTTTACTCTTTTTATATCTGAACAACTTTTGATACTTGATATTATTGGCACACTTACCTTCATTTTTCATCTTGTTTCTCCTGTATAAATTTTTTTAAAATTTTTTTTATTAGTTTTTCAAAACATTTTACAAATTAAAAACCCCAAATCCCAATGAGGAACATTAATACAGTGCAAAATTAAGCATACAATAACAATTTGCTACAAAGGAAGAGAATTTAACAAAAAAGCACCTAAATTGAAGACAAGTAAGCTTAGTATCCTCCCCAAGCCCCACAACACAAGAAAAAAACAACAACTCCAGACCGACCACAACACAATATAGAGAGTATAAGTCAGGACAGTCAAACTCCCAGACTGTGAATACACTTAGCAGCAGAGGATAATAATGCCTACTACCAGAAAAAAAAGGGAGCTGAAAGCAAGGGACCGAAAAGAAAAAAAAACCCTAGTCAAGAGGAAGGTTATGAAAGTACTCGATAAAAGGTCCCCAGACCTTATGGAACTTTAGATCCGAATTAAGAACTGAATAATGAATTGTTTTGAGGTCCAAGCAGGCCATAATGTCGTTAAGCCATTGCGCATGAGTGGGCAGGGCAACATCTCTCCATCTAAGGAGGATCAAGCGTCTAGCCAGGAGAGAGGCAAAGGATAGTATTCGGCATTTGGTCGGACCCAGACATAAATCTGTCTCGCCCCAAAAACCGAACAGAGCAATTAAGGGGTTTGGTTCTAGGTGCTGATTCAGAATACCCGATAATGTAGTGAAGACATCTTTCCAGAATTTCTCCAAGCTAAGACAGAACCAGTACATATGGATGAGAGAGGCCACGCCCCTCTTGCATTTATCACAGAGCGGACTAATGCCAGGGTAGAATCGAGATAGTTTAGATTTAGACATATGGGCTCTATGAACAATCTTAAACTGTAAAAGGCAATGGCGAGCACAAAGAGAGGTTGAGTTAACCGATTTGAGAACTGAGTCCCAGCTCTCCTCGGATAAGGAGATATTTAAATCCTGCTCCCAGGCCATTTTAATTTTATCCACAGGGGCCCGTCGTAAGACTGCTAGTTTATCTCGGATAATTGATATTAAACCTTTACCTAGTGGATTAATGGAAAGAAATAGGTCCATAGGATTTTTCGCAGGCATTTCAGGAAAGTTAGGAATTAAAGGAGCAATAAAGTGTCGGATTTGGAGATATCTGACAAAATGAGCGTTAGGCAGGTTGAACTTAACAGAGAGCTGTTGAAAAGAAGTGAAGCGATTATCAATGAAAAGATCTTCAAAATGTCTAATGCCCTTCCTATACCAAACATGGAATGCTGAATCGTACGTAGTAGGTAAAAAAAGGTGATTATGTGCGACAGGGCTGGAAACGGAAAACCCCTGGAAACCATAGCATTTCCTGAACTGAGCCCATATACGCAAAGTGTGTCTAACAAGAGGATTAGCTATTGATCTGGGCAGACTACTAGGGAGTGCAGAGCCAAGAAGTGCAGAGATAGATAATTCTTTAGTGGAGCTCAACTCCATTGCCACCCAGTTAGGGCACTAGGGTTGGCCGTGGAAGAAAGACCAAAAGGTAGCACTACGTATATTAGCTGCCCAATAATATAAACGAAAGTTAGGTAAAGCCATGCCACCCTCTTTTTTAGATTTTTGGAGATGGATTTTATTAATTCCAGAGCGCTTATTCTGCCACAGATATGACAAAATAAGAGTCTAAGGAATCAAAAAAAGATTTAGGAATAAAAATTGGGATAGATTGAAATAAGTATAAAAATTTGGGGAGAACATACATTTTAACAACATTAATACGACCTACCAAAGACATAGATAGAGGTGACCATTGTACCAGACTCTGCTTTATAGCATATGAAAGATTGGCAAAGTTTTCACGAAAGAGTTCTTTAAACTTCCTTGTGACTGTAATTCCAAGATAAGTAAATTGATTATGGACTACTTTAAAAGGGAGATCACGAAATGTTAGTTCTTGTGCTTCTTTATTAATTGGGAAAAGTTCACTCTTATGTAAATTAAGTTTACAGCCAGAGATCTGGCTAAACTGGTCAAGAAGTGAAAACATTAGAGGTAAGGATGTAGACGGATTTGAGAGAAAGAGTAATAAGTCATCAGCATAGAGAGAAACTTTATGCTCAACAACCCCTCTCCAAATCCCGGTCAATTCAGGACAGTTTCGAAATGCTATCGCCAGAGGTTCTATAGCCAAATCAAAGAGAAAGGGACTTAAGGGGCATCCCTGACGGGTGCCACGTTTGAGATGAAATACTTGGGATTTCTGAAAATTAGTTAAAAACAGAAGCAGTAGGACACAGGTACAGCAATTGGATCCAAGAGATGAAACTTTGGCCGAGGTCAAATTTTTCTAAAACTGCAAAAAGGTAGTTCCACTCTATACGATCAAATGCTTTATCCGCATCGAGGGAAATAGCACATTCAGGAATCCCAGTTGGAGCTGAGTATAAGATATTAAATAGACGCCGAATGTTAAAAAAAAGGGAGACGGTTTTTAATAAAGCCTGTTTGGTCATCAGAGATAATGGAGGGAATAACAGTTTCTAATCTATGAGCCAAAACTTTAGCTAAGATCTTTACATCAACATTGAGCAGAGAGATCGGCCTGTACGAGGAACACTCTGTTGGGTCTTTGCCCTTTTTAAAAAGAAGAATAATAGATGCCTCACTGAAAGAGGGTGGCAATTTGCCGTAATTAAATGAGTCAGATAATACTGAAAGTAACTGAGGAGAAAGAAGTGAAGAGAATGATTTATAAAATTCTACAGGGAACCCATCAGGTCCAGGAGATTTCCCTGAGGACAGTGCAGAAATTGCAAAAGATATTTCTTCTGATGATATAGGCGCATTGAGTTTGGCTTTGAAATCAGATGAAAGTGAGGGGATATTCAGATTCTGTAAAAATTGATCAACAGAGATATTGTCATTCAGAGATTCAGAGGAATAAAGCCGAGAATAAAAATTTTTAAATGCGTCATTAATTTCTAAAGGATCCGATGTAAAGTCTCCATTCTCCTTCCGGATCTTTGTAATATGTTGTTTGGCTTTGGAACGCCTCAGCTGATTGGCTAGAAATTTACCAGACTTATCCCCATGAATGTAAAAGCGACTCTTGCTTTCGAGAAGTTGGCGTTCAACAGGTTGAGTGGACAGAAGGTTAAATTTAGTTTGGAGTTCAACGCACTTCTTGTATAATTCAGGGTTCTTAGTTTGGGCATATATTTGATCCAAATCTTTAATCTGGTTAATGAGGTCTAATCGATCTGCACGGGATCTTCTGTTGAGATTTGCTGTGTAAGAGATTATTTGACCCCTCAGATATGCTTTCATGGCATCCCAGACAATCTGGGATGGCACTTCAGTGATGTATTAGTGTTAAAATAAAAGGTTATCTGATCATTAATAAATTTTACAAAATCATCATCCGATAATAAAGTTGAATCAAACCGCCAGTGTTTATTCCTCTGAGGGAGACCAGGAAAGTTCAGAGAGAGGGTAATTGGGGCATGGTCAGAAATCAGTATACTCTGATAGTCACAAGAGTGGGCAAATGGAATAAGTTGGTTATCGAGTAAGAAATAGTCAATTCTAGTGAAGGTATGGTGAACATGTGAGAAAAAAGAATAATCTCTCTCCGTAGGATGGAGGAAACGCCATATATCAGAGATACCAAAATTAGAGAGAAATGATTGGATAGCTAAGGCAGATTTAGTAGGTGATCTGGTAACAGAGGACTATCGATCCAGTTTAGGATCCAACCAACAGTTGAAGTCACCACTCAGTATAAGAGAGTATGAGTTTAAGTCTGGTAGTGAGGAAAAAAAACGTTCAAAAAAGTTAACATCATCAAAGTTGGGGGCATACAGGTTTGCTAGTGCAACTTTAGTGTTATATAGTTTACCAGAAACAATAATAAAACGGCCATTTGTATCAGATATTTTATTATGGAGTTCAAAAGGAATATATGAATTAATAAGAATGGAGACTCCCCTAGCTTTAGCAGCAAAGGATGAATGAAAATGCTGACCCGCCCAATTTGACAGAAGCCGGGAGTTATCAAAACAACGAATATGAGTTTCTTGAAGGAAAGCAATGTCAGCTTTGAGTTGTTTGATATGTGAGAATACCTTCCTCCTTTTAACAGGGTGATTCAATCCCTTTACATTCCAGCTCGCGAATTTAAGTGCACTAGCCATTATCAATTACTAATGCATAAAAGGCAGCAGGCATATAAAAAGTCAAGCAGTACAATAGCAGTCTGGGAGCAGAGATGTAAACATAGATTCGTAAAATCGAAACATATACATGTCCTGAGCAATAAAGAGAAACAATAAATACAGTGAGTGATGTTGGAACTGGAAAACCCACCCCACCCACACAACCCAAAACTAGATGGCTACCAAAAAAATTAACCCAAATACAACTTTCAGATCTGTGTCATTAACAGCAGTTCCATATAAATACTATAGCAAATAGTAACTAGTTTATGCAGTAGAAAACATAACTACAGATTAGAACACCTTCTGCAGAAATATAAAACTTAATACAGAGAAAATCGGAAGAAAACCAAAACTAACCTACCCGCGAAAAATTATAGAAGAATAAAGTATGAGAAAGGGAAAAAAAGGGTAAAAGAAAAGGAGAGGAAGAGGAAAAATATAAATTCAAGACGAGTATTTATCAACCATTTACAGAGAGGAGCGAAAAAAATTCAGAGATTAGAAAAAAGGGTGAAGAAAAGAATAAATAAATAAATAAATAAATATTTAAAAAAGGAAAAATAAATCAGCAATTAAACTGTGAACCAACAAACAGGGAGGCCTTCACTAAAGACTTCGAACCTCCAAAACAAGTTAGAGTCAGTTGTAGAACTCTGTAGATAGAGTTATACAAGAAAAAAAATAGATTACACACACACCAAATCCAGGGAGAGTTTGTCAACAGCCCTTAGAGTTTCAATGAATAATGTCTGAGTGATTCAAGTAAAGTCTGAGTCCAGAAAAAGTAATTTTACTACGAGGAGGTCCTAAAATCCACCATTTTAGGAGGTCCGATCGGATTCCAAAGATGACTGGAAAGCCGGAAGACTTGCCACAAATGCTTCAGCTTCCTTCACTGATTTGAACCACTTGTATTTTCCAGTATTAAGCTTGATTCATGGTTCGGCAGGAGTATGAAGAGAGGGTTTAAAATCACGATCAAAAAGCACTTTCGTTGTGCCTTTAAACTCAGCGCGCATCTTTAAGGTCTGGGGTGCAAAATCTTCCACAAAGCGAATGGTTGTATCCTGGAAAGTAAACGACCCCCTGCGACGTGCCTCTACAATCAGACTGTTTTACCTGGTATTAATGGAAGCACAAGATTACTGGTCGCGGGCGGGAGCCCAGAATTCCGGGGGGAACGTAGACCCTGTGTGCCCGTTCGAGCTCAGGCGGGTTCGGAAGCAAATCTTTCCCGAATATCTCACAGAGAAACTTCACGGTTGGTCCCTGTTCGGTGGCCTCTGGCAATCCAAGAATTCTAAGATTGCAGCGTCTGCTGCAATTTTCGAGATCCACCATTTTGGAAAGGAGTTTGTTACATTTTTCCTCTAAGCTGGAACAGAGAGTCTCCAAGTATCGAACACGACTTTCTAAATCTTCAGAAGTCGAATCGATGCGAGATAGGTGTTCGGCATGTTTGTCCACTTTATCGTTGATCCGATCCAGTTTGTCTTCCAGCTATTTGAAAGTGGTTTTAAATTCCTTTAAAATTTCATCTCGGAGCTTTCCGAGCACAGCCAGGGTCTCGTCTGAGAGAGCCATAGCTTCCTTTCTCCCGGATTTAGAACTCTTGCTAGACATTGTAAGTTAGATATGTTCACAGGCAAGTAAGAGATACCGAAAAAATTCCTAAGGTTTAAAAAATGGAGACATTTAGTGCAAAGATAGCGACAGTAACGGAACAAAAGTTCGGAGCAGCTAAACAATCGCCATCTTACCGGAAGTCCTCTCCTGTATATTTTTTAAAGTTGTCTCCTGTTGGTTATGTAAAAGCTTTCCAATCCTCTAACTTCCCATAACTTCTTGCTATATTATATCACCTCGCTTTTGCTTTTATTAAAAATAGATGAAAATCTGTGGATGCTGGAAATCCAAGCAACACATACACAAAATGCTCGAGGAACCTAAGAGGCATATATGGGAAATAGTAAACAGTCGACGTTTCGTGCTGAGACCCTTCATCAGGACTGGGTAAAAAAAAACAGATGAGACGTCAGAGGAAGAAGTGTGGGGGTGAAAGGTGTGGAAGAAGTGGCAGGTAATCGGTGAAACTGGGAGAGAGGGAGTAGTGAAGGAGGAAACTTCTTAGGATATAATTTCCTTAACGATTCTTGAAATGCCTCCACATCTCTTCAGCCACCTCTTTCAGATCTCTGGGGTGTACACCACCTGGTCCATGTGACCTATCTACCTTCAGACCATCTCTGTTTCCCAAGAGCCTTCTCCCAAATGACGTAACTTTACAAATTCTGACCACTGACATCTGGGACTTCCATGTTCCTGCCAGTGCCTTCCAAAGATAAGAGTAATGTATTATTCAGTTCATCTGCCATCACCTTGCACCCCCCACCCCGTTACTACCTCTCCAGTGCCATTTTCCAGCGGTCCAATATCCACTTCTGCTCCTCTTTTATGCTAAATGTACCTGAAGAAAAAATTGGTATCCTCTTTAATATACTGGCTAGCTCACCTATGTATTCCATCTTTTCCTTCTTAATTATTTTAGTTGCATTCTGTTGTTTTTTAAAAGCTGCCCAATCCTCTAACTTCACAGTAATTTTTGCAATATGCCCTCTCTTTGGTTTTTATGTTGTCTTTGACTTCTCTTATCAGCCACGGTTTTGTCACCTTACCTTTAGAATGCTGCTTCTTTTTGTGTATAAAGAAACTTCTTTTTAAAGAAGCTTCTTTTTGTGCCTTCCGAATTGCTTCCAGAAATTCCAGCCTTTGCTACTCAGTTTTCATCCCTGTCCATGTTCTTTTCAAATCAATTTTGACCAATTTTTCTCTCATGCTTCTCTAATCCTCTTTATTCCAAATCTGACTTTAGCTTCTCCTTCTCTAATCTCAGGGTAAGTTTGATCATATTGTGCTGTTGGTTTTCTATGTTTCTATATAAAGATCACTTGCCCCAAAGGGCTTTTTGAACTTACGTGACCTAAGTAATTCCAGTTCATTACAGCACCCAATTCAGAATAGCTGATCCCCAATTAGGCTCAACCACGAGCTGCTCTAAAAAAGCATCTTGTAGGCATTCTAGGAATTCCTCCACTTGAGAGCAACACCATCCTAATTTTCCTAATCACTTGCATGACAATCCCCCATGACATTGCCCTTTTGGCACACATTTTCTATCTCCCATTGTAATTTGTGGACCACATACTTACTACTGTTTGGAGGTCTCTATACAATTCCGTCAGGGTTTTTAAAAAATATTTGCTGTTCCTTAATTCTACCCACAGCATCCACATCTTCCAACCCTATGCTACCTCGTTCTAATGATTTTATTTAATATTTTACCAACAGAACCACAAAACCCCACTACCAGCTTGTTCTTTCAAGAAACATATAAGTATCTAGGAAACAAGAGGACCTGCAGATCCTATAAATATAGAGAACTACACACAAAGTGCTGGAGGAGCTCAGCATGTCAGGCAGCATCTATGGATGGGAATCAACATTTCGGGCCAAGACCCTTCATCGGGACTCTTGATACCCACATATCTAGAATATCAACAAGCAAAGAAAATAGAAAGTAGTGCGAAACAGGGAAAACTTTTGACAAAATTTAGTTGAAGGCTTAGAAAACCTGCCAAAGAGAGCTCAATAGTTAACAAATTCAACAAAGGCAATAAACACTTCCATCAATACTGACATTGACTTTCTTTGATCTACTTTCTGTGAAGGCTGAGAAAAGTCTATCTCCCACCCCCCATCCTCATCGCATTCTACAGGGGTTGTATCAAGAGCATCCTGAGCAGCTGCGTCACTGCTTGGTTCGGGAATTGCACTGTCTCGGATCGCAAGAGCCTGCAGCAGAGGTCAACCGAGATCATCGGGGTCTCTCTTCCCGCCATTACAGACATTTACACCAGACGCTGCGTCTGCAAAGCTAACAGCATTGTGGAGGACCCCACACACCCCTCATACAAACTCTTCTCCCTCCTGTCATCTGGCAAAAGGTACTGAAGCATTCGGGGCCTCACGACCAGACTATGCAACAGTTTCTTCCCCCAAGCCATCAGAGTCCTCAATTCCCAGAGTCTAGACTGACATCAACCTAAACACATACACACACATGCACGCACGCACACTCAACTCCCTTTGCAATTTTTGCGCATTTTTCTCAATTCCTGCTATAACATTTTTCACATTTACATCATTTATTAATATATTATAATTTGTCCTCTACTGTGATTATTGTCTTTTTATTAATTATTGTACTGTCTTGAACTGTTTTTGTGAACTTTATGTAGTCCTGTGTAGGTCTGTAGTCTAGTGTAGCTTTGTGTTGTTTCATGCAGCAGAGGAACATTGTTTCGTTTTTACTGCATACTGTGCCAGTAGTTTATAGTTGAAATGAAAATAAAAGCGACTCGAGTTGACTTGAATATCTTGGTTCCATTTCAATCAGTAAAATTTACAAAGAACTGAAATGAAAAATTTAGAGAAGACTATTTACACTCAAACCCACTTAGATTAACACTACCTTGGTCAGAAGGAAGAAGCGGAATAACAAACATGAAAAATAATCACACAACAGTCAGATAAAACTTCTAAGTATATACTTTCATCAAAAATGAACAGGATTCAGCACTCCACATGTGTATATACAATCATGATAAGAAATACAAACCAAAAAACTTAAATGAGACGCCAACTCAGAAAAATGAACCACCACTATGAAAGAAAACGGTAACCAGTGCAATGAGTATGACCCCCCCTTGGGAGACATCCCAAGGATCTGAACAGACTAGATATTGACAAGGAAGCATCGAGAACCTGACTGAGAGTTGGAGACCTCTTCCCAGAAACAGAGGGGTTCCTTGCATAAATACAGGATAAGGTGCTTAACAAAGAAAAAAAAATCAAGAATACATAAAATGCAAACAAGAGAACCCAGAAACAATCCAACACATTCTAGGATCCTGCAGCAGTTTAACTCAATCTGATGACTTACACAGGTACAATCAAGTGGCAAATATCATTCACCAAAATCTTGCTTTAAAATATTAACTCATGAATGCCTTCCATCACTTCATAAAGGCACTATAAATTTAAGCCTGATCCAGCTTTAGAGTCAAATTATTTCAAATTATATGATATTCAATACATTTATTCAGACAGGACAACCCATAATAACTATTCAGATATAATTTTACAGGATAAACAAGCAGTAACAACTCCCTCAATAGATTAAACCATTCTCAACACACACATGTTCCTCGACCAGTGAAGCACCTCACTACAGGCATTGTTTGTGTCATCAGTCAGACAACCTAATTATTTTCCCTGTCAATCAGCTTCCAAATGTTGATACTCTGTCATTCGTTGCCATGCCCTGCTGCTGATTCTCTTCTCTTCATCATATGTTCTGTCCCCGACCATTATCCAGAGCCCCAAATTCTGCCCTATGCAGACCTGCCTCTGGTTTCTGACCATGATTCGTTGAACATCGAACTAATGGTTTCCCATTCTGCTTTCAGTCTTTCAGACACATATCCAGTTTGCAGCTTATTGAAACTTTCTCCCCAGTGTGAACCCGGTAGTGTGTCACAAGGTTAGAATCCCTTCCCACATTCACAACAGGTGAACAGCGTCTCCCCAGTGTGAACTCAATGATGCACATTTAGTGGAGATGGCTGAGAGAATCTCTTCCTGATGTCTGAGCAGAGGATCAGCTTCTCCCTAGTGTGAACTCGCTGGTGTTTCAGTAGATGAGATGATCATGCGAATGCCTTCCCACATTCTGAGCAACTGAACGGCCTCTCCCCAGTGTGAACTGACTGGTGCGCCAATAGGGTGGATGATCAAGTGAATCCCTTTCCACAGTCTGAGCAGGTGAATGGCCTCTCCCCAGTGTGAACTCGTTGGTGACTCTAGGTGGGATGACTAAGTAAATGTCTGCCCACAGTCTGACCAGGTGAACAGCGTCTCCCCAGTGTGAACTCAATGATGCACATTTGGTGGAGATGGCTGAGAGAATCTCTTCCCGATGTCTGAGCAGAGGATCAGCTTCTACCTAGTGTGATCTCGCTAGTGTCTCTGTAGATTGGATGACCAAGTGAATCCCTTCCCACATTCTGATCAGGTGAATGGCCTCTCCTCATTGTGAACTGACTGGTGTGCCAAAAGGGTGGATGATCGAGTGAATCCGTTTCCACAATCTGGGCAGGTGAACAGCTTCTCACCAGTGTGAGCTCTCTGGTGTCTATGAAGATCCGAAGATTAATGGAATCGCTTCCCACAGACAGAGCAGGTGAATGGTCTCTCCCCACTGTGAACTCACTGGTGTGCCAGTAGTTTGGATGACTGAATGAATCCCTTCCCACATTCTGAGCAGGTGAACAGCCACTCCATGGTGTGAACACACTGGTGAACCATTAGTTCAGATGACTGAGTGAACTCTTCCCCACAAATTCAGCAGGTGACCAGCCTCTGACCAGCGTGATCTGACTGGTGTGTGCACAGGTGGGAAGACTGACTGTATCCCTTCTCACCCACAGAACAGATGTATGGCCTTACCCAGTGCAAAATTGCTGATGTACCTTCAGTTGTGATAACAGAGTAAATCCATTGCCACAGTCTGAGCAAATGAATAAGTTCACCCTTGTGTAAACTGACAGGTGCACCAGTCGGTCAGTAGATTCGAGTGAATCCCTTCCCATTCAGAGCAGGAAGGATGATTGACTGAAAACCTTGCTCCACTTCTTATATTTATGGGCAGAAACAGCAAAACTGGTGTGTTGTATTCGAGATTCACGTAGACAAATTCCTGTAAAAAGATTACAAAAACTATCAATGTGTGGACAACATTTCAGATAAGATCACTTCAGTCACTAAGGTGTGATCTGACATCACACTGTTATAGTGAGGTTCAACCCAAGTTGGAGAGAGAAATCATCTTCTAATTGGGCACAGTGCTGGTATCTGGAATGACCATCAAACTTTCTGATGCTCTTCCTGTCTCTATAAGAATGGGGCATTTCTGCCATCTCCAATCTGCGGCCTGGCTCAGTTTGACTCTCTCTATTGTTATGAATGTACCACAGCTCTGAGGGGCCGAAGGGTGCGGGACCAGCCCCCTCCTTCCGGAGATTCGCAAGATCGCTATTAATTCGGGTCTTGGACCCAGGAAATGAGAGACAATGCAACAGATTTGACCATTGTTCTTAGAGACACTTGTGTGAATTGCAACTCTATAGTACGTGCCAGCTATCAGGGACATGGACACCCTCGGGCAATGTGGGGTGGGGATTGTATCACCCTACCTTGATTGACATTTACAAATCTGCCAGCCATGATAAAACGGAGACTGCAGGAGGCGGTACTCCAGCGACGCACCAGACGGAGATACCATCGATCATCGCTCCCGTAAGGACGGGAAGCTGTTTGGGAGCCACGTGTGATTTGGTTCCCCTAGCTAGGGAATTGAGTGGCTGATAACCCCGAAAAGGATTCCGAACTGACAACGGGGAACTCACGTTCCCGATTCCACGATTTGAGTCCAACAGGCTGGGAAGTTTATTTTCTCTCTCCAACCCGTGAACACCCAGCGGTCCCTCAAACGGCTAAAAGCCTTCATGAACTGGCGAGACTTTTTAATATTTCCATCGGACAATAGTTTTACCCCTAGACAAATGATAGAGCTACTTCGAATTGTTGATTATTACTATACCCGCGCTTTAGATTGAGTATTGACGACGTATAGTATCTGAATGTTTGTATTGACCTTACTTTTGTGCCCCTTTATAAATAAAAACGTTTAAAAATGGTACCATCAGACTTCAGCGGACCTCTCTATCTTTGCTGGTAAGTGACCCAGTTATGGGGTTCATAACACTATTGGTATTATTCCCTGTTCCCACTGAGTTGTATGGATGCCTGGCCCCACAGTAACTGAAACACTCTCACACAAATAGCCTTTGTTGATGTGCAGCTTGGATTTTCTTTTATGTACTGTTAATTTAAAGTGCAACAGTTTTAACGCCATGTAAATATCTCCTACTCAGACGTGTGGTTGGTCTGCACAGCTCTTAAAAGGAAATAGAGTGAATATTAGTAGTTTTTAAGGTTCTTGTCACAGTCATAGAAAAGTGCAACACAGAAACAGACCCTTCAGCCCATCTAGTTGGTGTCGAGCTATTTAAACTTTCTACTCCTATACGCCTACCATTCAGGTACCTATACAAACCACTTAAATGTTGAAATTGAGCTCGCATGCACCACTTGTGCTGTCTGCTCATTCCACACCCAAATGACCATCTGTGTGAAGAAATTGCCCCTCATGTTCCTCCTAACATTTCACATTTTACCCTTAACCCATGGCCTCTGGTTGTAGTCATCTCAGAGGTAAAAGAAGCTAGCATTTACTCTATCTATACCCTCTTAATTATGGTACACCTCCATCAAACCTCCCCTCAATCTTCTACATTCCAAGGAATAAAGTCCTGACCTGTTTAATCTTTCCTTATAACCCAAGTCCTCCAGATCTTGCAACATCCTTGTGAATTTTCTCTGAACTCTTTCAACCTCTTTTACTTCTTTCCTGCAGGTTGGTGACCAAAACTGCACACAATACTCCAAATTAGGCCTCACTAATGTCTTGTACAATGTCAACATAACATCCATCTCCTGTACTCAGTACTTTGGTTTATGAAGGCCAATGTGCCAAAATCTTTCCTTCTGTCCCTATTGAACTGTGACACCACTTTCAGTGAATTATAGACCTATATTCCCAGATGCCTTTCTTCTACAACACTACTCAGTGCCCAACCAGTCACTGTGCAAGACGTACCCTGGTAGGTCCTACCAAAGTGCAACACCTCACACTTGTCTGCATTAAATTCCATTTTCCATTTCTCAACCCATTTTTCCAGTGGGTCCTGATCGCACTGCAAGCCACAACAGTCTTCCCCGCTGTCCACGACACCACCAATCTTGGTGTCATCCACAACTTTGCTGATGCAGTTAACCACACAATCATCCAGATTACTGATACAGATGACAAACAACAACAGATCCAGCACCAATCCTTGCGGCACACCACTAGTCACAGGCCTCCAGTCAGAAAGGCAATAACCTGCTACCACACTCTGACTTCTCCCAAAGCCAGTGTCTCATCCAATTTACTATCTCATCTTGAATGTTGAGGGACTGAACCTTCTTGACCAACCTCCCATATGAGACTTTGTCAAGTGTTTTCTTAAAGTCCATGTGGACAACATCAACTGCCTTGCCCTCAGCCACTATCCTGATGACTTCCTCGAGAGACTATAAGATTGGTTACATATGACCTACCATGCACAAAGCCATGCTGTCTATCCTTAATCAGTCCACATCTATCCAAGCACTTATATATCCGCTTCCTGCACATACGTTTCAATAACTTTCCCCCTACTGATGTCAAGCTCACCAACATACAATTTCTTAGTTTATTTTTAGAGCCTTTCTTGAACAGCAGAACAACATTGGCCATCCTCCAATCCTCCAGTTCCTCACCGGTCATTAAGGATGATTTAAATATCTGTGCTTGGGCCCCGACAATTTCTGCACTTGTCTTCCACAGAGTCCCAGGGAACAACTTGTCAGGCTCTGGGGAATTATCCACACTGTGCCTTAAGACAGCAAGCATCTCCACCTTTGTAATCTGTACAGTGTCCATGAAGTTGATGCTGCTTTGCCTCACTTCTGTAGACTCTAAGTTCATATCCTGAGTAAATATGGATGCAAAAAAAAACATCTCCTGCATCTATTTTGTCTCCTCATACGGATTACCATTCTGATCTTCCAGAGGATTAATTTTTTTCCTTTCAATCTTTTGCTCTTAACATATCTGCAGAATTCATGAGGATGCTCCTCCACCTTGTCTGCTGGGGCAACCTCATGCCGTCTTTTACTTATTTCATAAGTGTTCACTTGAATTTCCTGTACTTCTTAAGTACCCTATTTGCCTGTACTGGTATGCACTTCCTTTTTATTGATCTGGGAGATGAAAGCCAAAAGGGTGTAGAGCTGCATGGTGGGAGGTTTAAACTAAAGTTGCAGGGGGAATGGGAGCATGAATAACAGAACAGATAGTGGAGGGGTTGTGGAGACAGATGTTATTCAGACCTCAGACAAAGTCAGGAATGAAAAAGTTGAGCATGGTGCAGTGAATTTGCTGAACCCTGTATATTTCAATACAAGGAGCTGTGCAGGAAGGGTGAATGTGTTCAGGGCATGGATCAACACCTGGAATTATGACACTAGGATCTGGTAACTGTGGACTGGGACAGGCTGCTTTATGGCAAAGGTGTGTTTGGTAAATGGGAGGCCTTGGAAGTAAAATTTTGAAAAGCAGGTATGTGCCTGTCAGAATAATAGGTAAAGACAGAAACTATAGGGAACCTTGGTTTTCAAGAGATATTGAGACTGTGGTGAAGCACAAAATGGAGTTGCATAACAGGGATAGGCAGGTAGGTTCTTATGGAGTATAAGAAATGGAAGAGAACACATAAGAAATAAATCAGGATGGCGAAAAGAAGGCATGAGGTTGTCCTCACAGAAAAGATGAAGGATAATCCTCAGGGATTCTAGAGATAGATTAAGAGCAAAAGGATTGCAAGGTACAAAGTTGGCCCTCTGGAAGACCGGAATGGCAATCCATATGTGGAACCAAAGCAGATCTTAAATATTTTTCCATCTCTGTTTACTCAGGAGATGGATACAGGGTCTATGGGTGTGTGGAAAAGGGCGTGACAAGGTGCTCCCTTGGACCCTACAGGAGGCAAGTGCAGAAATTGTCGGGCCCCTAGCAGAGATAACTAAATCATCCTTAGTGAAGCGGGGGAGGGGTTATCAGAGGATTGTAGGATAGTCACAGGTAATTTTGCTGTTCAACGCAGAACATAGAACATAGAAACCTACAGCATATTCCGGGCCATTCAGTCTACAATGTTGTGCCAACCACGTAACTTACACTAGAAGCTGCTTAGAATTTCCCTAGAGTGTAGACCTCTATTTTTCTAAGCTCCATGTACCTATCTAAGAGGCTGTTAAAAGACCCCATTGTATCTGCCAAAACCACCACTGTTGGCAGTGCATTCCATGCACCCACTATTCTCTGTGTAGGAAACTTACCCCTGACATCCCCTCGGTATCTATTTCCAAGCCCCCTCATGTTAGCCTTTTCAACCCTAGGGAAAAAACCCACTGGCTATCGGTCCCCAATATGCCCTCTTGTGCCCGCCACCTTGGGTGTAACTCACCTCTCTTCATGTCATATCTATCACCCCCTCCAACTCCTGAATGATCCGGAATTCATCCATTTCAAGTTCCAACTCATTAAAGTGCAGGGTTACAAGCTGCAGCTGGATGCACATCTTATAGGTGAGGACACTGGAGGTCTCCCCACCTTCCCATCAATGTCCCCTCTAATTTGTAATGACCAGTGTGCATATAAATTTTGTACTATGCATTTTTTTTTTTACCCAGTGACATGTGTACGGTGAATTTTATATAGAGAGGTATTCTTTTTAACAGCTAGCAAATCACTGTTGAAAAGAACTTTGATCTGCTCAGGGTTCAATCAAGTTCATCTGCACTCTCATACAACCTATGTAGCAGGCCTGTAATGGGTAATGAAGGATTTTCTCACCAGAGCTTTTGCACATTGTCCATATGTGGTTTGCTTGCTAAATTACTCTTTAAAAAGTCAGACTTCCAAATATCACTCCACTTCTTCCCACTTGTAAATTCTGCAGCAACTTTTGCATCACCACAATACACACAGGTAACACCAGTTTCTATATTGGACATACGTATTTCCCCTGAACCCTCCTGAGGAATTGAGGATATATAAAAAATCATTTTGTACCTATGTAACCTCTAGCTAAAAGAATAATTGGGACTGAATAGGAATTTTTGAACTGAAGGAAACTCTATCTTCAGTGGTTAGCTAAGACAGGCTCATTACCAGTTCTCTGTGGCTTGCAGAGAGACACACTGAGGGCTGATAACATTATAGATTGTGCCCTTGTTAGTTGATAACATTATACATTGTACCCTCGCTTGAGTAAAGGAAGGAGGACTCACCGATAAGGACAGGAATGAACATCTGTAATTAAGCCAGGGCCTTGCAAAGAGAATACTGTAACTGATAAGGACTGGACAGTACAGTAAAATAACATCTTGCAATATGGGGCTTACTATGTATAAATATACGGCTGTAACCTGACTAAGTCAGTCCACTTGGCAGCTGATGGCAGTGTTTACATGCCTTCCCTTTGACAACTGGGTCTCAAGCTCCTGCAGGAGAATGCACAATAAACTGTGGTGACGATAAGAAGCTGGTCTCCCGAGTTTTATTCAGATTCAACTTTAACATTTGGCATCACAAACAGGATCCCATTATAGGGAGTGCCAAGCAGACGGGTTGAGTAAGTGGCTGGACCACTCTGGGGACTGCAGAGACCGACCGGGCGCCCAATAGGTATTTTACTTTTTGTCGCTCTCCATTAGTTCCTTTGGAGGTATGGTCCCTTGCCCAAGGCAGATTGCAGAACCTTGATGGGATTGGGAAAGAATTTGTTGGGAGACTTGTATAAAGTTGGCAAAATTTTCATAAGTGTGCAGGAGGTGGTACCGGGTAAATTTTACTCAGTGGGCAGGAGGCAGACATGCCAGGTAAATTTATCATTGAGCATGAGGTGCCAGCCAGGTAAATTTATCTGATTGTTAATTGAGAAGGAGGCTTTGTGCCAGGTAAGTTACTCAGAGAACAGGGGTCAATTGCAGACATTTGATATCATTGTGCAGGAGCAGCCCTACACAATGTGTGTGAGAGTTTTCC
The DNA here is from genome assembly GCF_048418815.1 of Hemitrygon akajei. NCBI lineage: Eukaryota > Metazoa > Chordata > Chondrichthyes > Myliobatiformes > Dasyatidae > Hemitrygon > Hemitrygon akajei. The sequence continues at coordinate 105,802,082 of NC_133127.1, forward strand.
AGACAAGGAAGAAGATTTGCTAATGTTGAGTGCAGCGATGAATAAAAAATTGGGGAAGAAAATGTGGCCACTGGTGGGGGAGGGGGGGAATCCTGGGATATTACCTCATGAGAACAAGCAGTAAATCTGATATGGAAAAAGAACTGTGGAAAGAAGTGGAAATTGTTGAAAAGGGAATGGAAGGAAAAGGCAGATGTAAAGTGGAACAGTATATTCTTAGCAGGTTGGAGGAATAATGCATGTGACAAAGGGATAGAGGTATGTACTGCAGAAGGAACACCAAAGGTAGGGAGACGCTAAGAGCAGAGCGTGAATGGGTGGATGGGTGCCGAAAATGAGAGCAGGAAAAACAATGTAAGGAAACTACTGAAATAATATCAAAAATGTCTTTCCAATATTTTACCAAAAGAGGGCAAGACCGGAACATTTGTGTCAAGGAAGCTACCTCAGAATTAATCTTGTCACGGACAGGATTTATATGGCAATAAAAATGAGCTAACATATCCTTAGACATATGGGCCCTATGAACCACCTTAAGTTGTATCAAAGCGTGCCAAGCACACATTGAGGATGTGTTAACTAGTTGGAAAATGTTCTCCCATTTCTCTATAGGTAAAGATACCTGAAGTTCTCTTTCCTATTCATTCTTAATTTTACCAGATGTACCTAGACGTATTTTCATAATCAGATCTTAAGTAATTTCTATTAAACTCTTCTGATAGGGGCTTAAACCTAATTTTTTTTCTGTAATTTCAGTTTGATGTGGTATCAGAAAAGTAGGTAAAATAACATTCCAAAAGTTTCTAATCTGTAAATATGTGGATCAAATGTGATCTAGGCAGATTATATTTATTAGACAACTGTTCAAAAGACATGAAACAGTTATCCATGAATAAATCATGAAAACATGTTATTCCCTTCATTTTCCATAAAAGAAAAGCTTGATCAGTTCTGGATGGTTGGAAGAAAATATCAGATATAATAGGACTTGATAGGATAAATTTATTCAATGCAAAAAATTTATGAAATTGAAACCATATTCGTATTATATGTTTAGTTATTGGATTAGCTGTTTGTTTATTCACTTTAGTAAGTGCAAAGGGAAGTGAGGCCCCTAAAACAGAAGCCAGTGAGAACCCCTGTACAGACATGCACTTGCAGTAATAAACTCATCCTATTACTGCAAATTTTGGATTACCAGTTGTGCTGCCTTTATGGCAGTTATTCAGTTTATAATATTTTCACTTAGTAATTCGTTTGTTAGCATTTTTTAGTTAAAGTTAGGATTGTTTAAGTAAATTCGTTGTCTAATATATCGCGGCATGCGATGACGTCACATCCGGTTTCACCGCGTCTTGCGGGAAAATACCGGTTTGGGATAAACGCAAGGGTGGGGGGCGCTCACATGTGCCAGTTCAGCGCAAGTCAGGTTGTTTTCTACGCACCAGAAACACAGTGAAAGCAATGCTGTCAGTGATGAGATAATCGATATGTTGAATTAAAATGTTAACGCTGATTCTGTTAAAAGTAACGACGGTCGATAAGGTTTATGTTTTCATTAGTTAAAGAGTCGGGATAGTTTGTGTTGAAGTGTATTTAAAGCAGTCAATGGAGCAGGTAGATTCTGACTGTATGCTGCACTTTAATGTAATGTAGTTGTTGTAGTTTTACCTTTGCAAGTATTCACGATGTAAATGTGATATCTAGAAGGAAACAAACACTGTACCAATCTTGTATTGTTTTATCAACAGTTTTCACCATACGTTAATGTGAAGAGTGAACAGTAAATGGTTAATCTTACTGCGACCTTGTTTTCATTGACTACGGTTTACCTCGACGTTTAATTCGGGTTCTGTTACACCCGAGCGAGAACATTACACCAGTGATGAACTCTAGTAATCGATCCCCTTCAGCTTGCTGTTTGATTGCATTTGTTACATTAATAGCTAGATGATCCATTTTAGTTAAATGGAAACATTCTAATCCTCCTACTATATTTCAATGGTTTTCCCAAACTATAACGTGTTTAAACTTGGAAAAAATTAGGAGTGGTACTATCAATCCTTTGGGTAAATTTGAAGAAACTTGGAGGCAACATTTTCATATGTTGCAAGCCGACCTTTTCCAAATTGTTTTTAATAACTTTTTGTTTGTGTATAGAGGAGCGGAGTTAATAACAGATAATGATTTTAACCGATGAAACATGGCAGCACAGCTTTTTTTTGTTTTTTTTTAAAGTCTAGTGGGACTCTTTATTTTCTGTATGAAATTTTTTGAATCTTCTTCATCTTCAGTTATTAAGAGATTGGGAGGCTTAGATTACATATGTTACTCAGAGTCTGTGTCTGTAAACGTTAACCATTATTAATGTAATCCCAATCTCTTTGTATCATTATCATTGTTATCTTTATCAATTCGAAATTTAATTAAAAAAAAGATAGAGAAAGAAAGGAAAAACAACATAAGCAAACCAAAGACGGCCTAGATAGGACAGCAGGGCAGGAACTTCAGTCTAAAGTTCGAACTGATAGGGAAACAAGGGATCCAGAACCCATGTCTGGCATATCGACCCTGTTTGAGGACAGTGACTATGATGAGCAGTGGGCACCCACTGTATCCCCCCCCACCTTACCAGGGGCCAAGTGCTCCTAGTGTTCGCGAACCCCAATCCTCCCAGTACTCAGATACGGTGGCCACTCAGGTAAAACAGTGGCGGCAGGGAAGGCGGGGGGTCCCTATACCCTGAGATCCAGAAAGGGAATACCGAGGATTATTCCAAGACAGGGAGGAAAGAATCCAATAAAACCCCAGAGTTAATGGTTCCACAAAGACAATTGCCCACCCGAATGCTGCCCAATCCATGAGCAGGAGGAGGGATAGCCCTCAGTGATTTTTGTGTATGCACCCTGGAAGCCTCAATAAATGATAATGATCATGAAACAGGCCCCAGATACAAAGGAAAAACCAGCACAGTTTGCTCAGTATGTCCGCAGTACTATACAAATGTATAATGCGACCCCACAAAATTTATTCGGTCTCTGCTGCATGATTCTCTCAGCTGATGAGGGCTAGAAATGGAAGGCAGAATTGAAATACCAAACCTATTAGAAGCTACAGGTGGGAATCCATAATGAGAATGAACAGACAGACCAGATTGTTCAAGCCTTGGATAGGGCTCTCCAGCAACCTGTAAACATCACTAAAGTACATGAATGTAAACCCAAGCCTGGGGAATCGGGACCAGACCACTGGGAGTGATTTGTGGCCTGCTACGGCACTTCCGCAGGAAACCAAGCATCTCCTGCGTCATGATGGAGACTGCCTTACTGCTTCAATGCTTATCAACTAAGTTAGCAAACATGATTAAAACAAATAATATGGATTGGGCTGATAATGACCGAAATCGAATGCGATGAGCTTTGACATATCATTGGGACCCAGCTTTCAAATCCTGATCAACCCCAAAGGAAACTAATGTTACAGGTGAATATGTTCAGCGGGAAGAAGGATGCGAGCAGGCTATATCTGGGGATCTGAAATGGGAACAAAAACCTATCAAGGAACAGGAGGGGTCAACAACCTGTTTAGAAATTGACAAGCAAGAATGCTCCCTACCGTGAGTACCACCCATCAGGAAGACCCCAATGTAATATTGCAATTTACTGGAATTCCAATTTCATTTATGATTGATATGGGGGCAACCACAACCACTCTCGATCAGGAAATAGTACCAGACAAGGGATTCCAGCCATCAGATGCTACAATCACTCTGTCTGGGTTTGAAGGCATAGAACGTATGTATTCATGTACCCAGCCACTGCAGGTGGAATTCCAGGGTAAGTGTGAGGTTTCACCCAGTGTGAGGTTTCATTCACAGTCACAGTCACCACTAGTCGGGTGTGTAATCTACCAGGGAGAGACTTGCTCTGCCTGTTGGAGGTAGAGATTCTATGCACAGACAAGGTTATCACCCTGGGAATAGCGAACAACCCAACTTCTGACACCCCAGTGTTGAGCACTTAATCTGGAATCCACTGCATTTGAACCCCTTCTGCCAGAGGCCGACCCTCATGTGACTCTGTGCTATGACCCTACAGGGTGCTCAACTGAGGAAAACCAATATTATGCTCCCCTTGAGGGGCAGAAGCTCCCAGTCACGGTGATTGGAGAGGTTAAAGGAAGAGAGGGTCATGTCTTCGGCAGTTTGAACGGGCACGACTGCGCAAGTGCGTGAAAGTTGGCCCGTGAGGCAGCAGGAGAATTTAAAAAGCGAGATTAACGCAGCGGGCATTGGAGGAGCGGGCGACGGCGTAGTGGGAGGCAGAGTAGGAAGTCTTTGGCTCGAAAAGCTTCGGTGAGCAGAGGCTGAGGACGAGCTTGCTCCCAGTGAGGTAAGGCCCGATAAACTCCTTTAATTAATCTAATTATTTTAGGATTAGGTAATGGAGGCAGCAGTTAGGGCAGTCGAGTGCTTCGTTTGCAGTATGTGGGAAGTCAGGGCGAGCAAAGTTGACCCTGATGACTACCCCTGTAAAAGGTGCATCCAGCTGCAGCTCCTGTCAAACTGAGTTAGGAAATTGGAGCTGGAACTGGATGAACTTCAGATCATTCGTGAGGCAGATGCAGAGATAAACAGGAGTTACAGGGAGATAGTCACCCCTAAAAGTCAGGAGGCAGGTAGCTGGGTGACTGTCAGGAGAGGGAAGGGGAATAGACAAAATGAGCAGAGCACCCCTGAGGCCATTCCCATCAATAATAAGTATACCGTTATGAATACTGTTGGTGGGGACAACCTACCAGGGATAAGCTGCAGTGGTTGCATCTCTGGCACCAAGACTGGACCCTCAGCTCAGAAGGGAAGGAGGGAAAAGAGGAGAGCAGTAGTGATTGGAATTTGATAGTTAGGGGGACAGATAAGAAATTCTGTGGAAGAGATTGAGAATCCCGGATGGTCTGTTGCCTCCCTGGTGCCAGGGTTCGCGATATCTTGGATTGAGTTCTCAGTATTCTCAAGAGGGAGGGTGATCAGCCAGATGTTGTGGTCCCTGTAGGGACCAATGTTGTGGATAGGAAGAAGGAGGAGGTCCTGCAAAGAGAATTTAGGGAGTTAGATACAAAGTTGAAGGACAGGACCTCCTGGACTGCAATCTCAGTATTGCTACCTGTGCCACATGCTAGTGAGGCTATAAATAGGAAAATAATGCAGCTAAATACGTGGCTAAGGAATTGGTGCAGGAGGGAGGGCTTCATGTTTCTGGAGAATTGACAATTGGACCTTATTACAGAGAAGGTGGGACCTGTTCTGACGGGACGGTTTGCACCTGAACTGGAGGGGGATTAACATCCTTGCGAGAAGGTTTGCTAGTGCTGCTCTAGGGGATTTAAACTAAATTTGCGGGGGGAGAGGAACCAGAGTGTTAGAGCAGATTGTGAGGTGTTGGAAGATAAAGGTCAAGCAAAAGATACAAGTATAGTGCATGGAGTAAAGCCAGATCTAGCATATAAAGAGGCTTTGAGGAAAAAGAAACAGAACAAAGGGTGTAAAGGCAGTAATGTACAAGGGCTAAAGTGTGTGTACTTTAATGCAAGAAGCATCAGGAACAAAGGTGATGAACTGAGAACTTGGATACATACTTAGAATTATGATGTGGTGGTCATTACAGAGACTTGGCTGACACCAGGGCAGAAATGGATTCTCAATATTCCTGGATTTCAATGCTTTAAAAGGGATGGGGGGGGAGGGGAGCAGGGGTGGTATTACTGGTCAGGGATACTATTACAGCTACAGAAAGGGTGGGTAATGTAGCAGGATCCTCTTTTGAGTCAGTATGTGTAGAAGTTAGGAACACAAAGGGAGCAGTTACTCTATTGGGAGTATTCTATAGGCCTGCTGGCAGCAGCAGAGATACCGAGGAGCAGATTGGGAGGCAGATTTTGGAAAGGTGCAAAAATAACAGGATTATTATCATGGGTGACTTTAACTTCCCTAATATTGATTGGCACTTGATTAGTTCGAATGGTTTAGACAGGGCAGAGTTTGTTAAGTGTGTCCAGAACGGATTCCTGTCACAGTATGTTGACAAGCTGACTAGGGGGAATGCCATACTAGATCTAGTATTAGGTAACAGACTGGGTCAGGTCACAGATCTCTCAGTGGGTGAGCCTCTGGGGGACAGTGACCATCGCTCCCTGGCCTTTAACATTATCGTGGAAAAGGATAGAATCAGAGAGGACAGGAAAATTTTTAATTGAGGAAGGGCAAATTATGAGGCTATAAGGTTAGAACTTGCAAGTGTGAATTGGGATGATGTTTTTGCAGGGAAATGTATGATGGACATGTGGTCGATGTTTAGGGATCTCTTGCAGGATGTTAGGAATAAAATTGTCCTGGTGAGGAAGATAAAGAATGGTAGGGTGAAGGAACCATGGGTGACAAGTGAGGTGGAGAATCTAGTCAGATGGAAGAAGGCAGCATACATGATGTTTAGGAAGCAAGGACCAGATGATTCTATTGAGGAATATAGGGTAGCAAGAAAGGAGCTTAAGAAGGGGGCATGAGAAGGCCTTGTTGAACAGGGTAAAGGAAAACCCCAATGCATTCTTCAATTATGTGAAGAACAAAAGGTTGACAGGAGAGGAGATAGGACCGATTAGAGATAAAGGTGGGAAGATGTGCCTGGAGGCTATGGAAGTGAGCAATGAATACTTTTCTTCAGTATTCACCAATGAGAGGTAATTTGATGATGGTGAGAACAACATGAGTGAGGTTGATGTTCTGGAGCATGTTGATAGTAAGGGAGAGGAGGTATTGGAGTTGTTAAAATACATCAGGACAGATAAGTCCCCGGGGCCTGATGGAAAATTCTCCATGCTGCTCCATGAGGCGAGGGAAGAGATTGCTGAGCCTCTGGCTAGGATCTTTAAGTCCTCATTGTCCACGGGAATGGTACCGGAGGATTGGAGGAAGGCGAATGTTGTCCCCTTGTTCAAAAAAGGTAGTATGGATAGTCCAGGTAATTGTAGACCAGTGCGCCTTATGTCTATGGTGGTGGGAAAGCTGTTAGAAAATATTCTTAGAAATAGAATCTATGGGCATTTACAGAATCATGGTCTGATCAGGGACAGTCAGCATGGCTTTATGAAGGGCAGATCGTGTCTAACAAGCCTGATAGAGTTCTTTGAGGAGGTAACCAGGCATATAGATGAGGTTAGTGCAGTGGATGTGAGCTGCATGGATTTTAGTAAGGCATTTGACAAGGTACCACATGATAGGCTTATTCAGAAAGTTAGAAGGCATGGGATCCAGGGAAGTTTGGCCAGGTTGATTCAGAATTGGCTTGCCTGCAGAAAGTAGAGGGTTGTGGTGGAGAGAGTACATTTAGGTCGGAGGGTTGTGACTAGTGGTGTCCCACAAAGATCGGTTCTGGGACCTCTACTTCTCGTGATTTTTATTAACGACCTGGATGTGGGGGTAGAAGGGTGGGTTGGCAAGTTTGCAGATGACACAAAGGTTGGTGGTATTGTGGATAGTGCTGAGGATTGTCAAAGATTGCAGAGAGATATTGATAGGATGCAGAAGTGGGCTGAAAAATGGCAGATGGAGTTCAATCCGAAGAAGTGTGAGGTGGTACACTTTGGAAGGACAATCTCCAAGGCAGAGTGCAAAGTAAATGGCAGGATACTTGGGAGCATGGAGGAGCAGAGGGATTTGAGGGTACATGTCCACAGATCCTTGAAAGTTACCTCACAAGTAGATAGTGTAGTGAAGAAATCTTATGGAGTGGTAGCTTTCTTAAGTCGAGGGATGGAGTTTAAGAGTTGTGGGGTAATGATGCAGCTCTATAAATCTCTGGTTAGGTCGTACTTGGAGTACTGTGTCCAGTTCTGGTTGCCTCACTATAGGAAGGATGTGGAAGCATTGGAAAGGGTACAGAGGAGATTTACCAGGATGCTGCCTGGTTTAGAGAGTATGCATTATGACAGAGATTAAGGGAGTTAGGGCTTTACTCTCTGGAGAGAAGAAGAATGAGAGGAGACATGATAGAAGTATACAAGATATTAAGAGGAATTGATAGAGTGGACAGCCAGTGCCTCTTCCCCAGGGCATGGCTGCTCAACACAAGAGGACATGGCTTTAAGGTAAGGGGAAGAAAGTTCAAGGGGGATATTAGAGGAAGGTGTTTTACTCAGAGAGTGGTTGGTGCATGAAATGCACTGCCTGAGTCAGTGGTGGATGCAGATACACTAGTGAAATTTAGGAGACTACTAGACAGGTATATGGAGGAATTTAAGGTGGAGGGTTATATGGGAGGCAGGATTCAAGGGTCGGCCCAACATTGTGGGCCGAAGGGCCTGTACTGTGCTGTATTGTTCTATGTATTACTGGCCAAAGTTCCAGATTTCCTTTGGCAACAGTTTTCCTTTGGTAAGGTTCCCCATACCACTGTTAATATTTGCCCTGGTTCAAGCCAAAGAGCCTAGAGTTCCCTGATGAAACAAGCCTCCAGCACCGAGGGAGACTGGTAAGATTTGCCCACGTGCCAACTCCGATACTGGAAGGGGTCTGAGGTGAAGATGGGACATCTGCTAAGACACTCTCAATATTGACCGAACTGAAGACGTTGTACCCCATCTCTGGGCAATTTCAGGCCAACAGTCCCCCCTTGTCCAGATCACCATGAAAGAAGGACAGATTCCACAATACCCCCTCAAGCCCAAGTTTTATGAGGATGGAAGCTCTTTTGTGGATCCAGCAAGGGACCAATGTTCTGGCTGTGAGATAGTGATGGACAGTGAAGTAATTGAGCAGGCCTCTTTTGAAGGAGCTGTCTCCGCCCAGAAGGCTGAGCTGTTTGCTCTGACTCCTGCCTGTATCCCAGCAACAAACAAAAGTGTGAATGTTTACACAGACTCCTGTTATGCATTTGGAATTGTACATGACTACAGGGCTCTCTGGGAGCATGGGGATTCCCGACTTCCTCTGGCCACCCAATTCGTGATGCCACCTTTGTAAACAACTTACTCACCGCTCTACAGCTAACTTGAGTTTTGGCTATTATTAAATGTGCAGCCCACACCTGCACGTCCAACTGGGTCGCTAAAGACAATGCTTTAGCAGATAAGACAGCAAAAAGCGCAGCATAATCCTCGGTAGTTGTAGTTCCCTCAGGTTCCTGTCAAGCAACCTTCCGTGACTTAAGCAGAACGGGTTTGCCAGGCACACGGGAGGTACATACTTTTCAGGGAGACGTCTCTGAGGAGGAGCACAAACTGTGGTCCCAGATGGGGTGCCAGAAAGACCCCGACGTAGGTTTTTGGATCACCCCAGTGGATCAGGTTTGTGTTCCTACACAGTTTTTACCAATATTGGTCGATTGTATACATAATTGTTCACACCTGGAAAAGGAGGGAATGGTTGGTAACCTCTACCCTGCACACCGGGTACGACTCCCTTGACAGGTGGACCTTTTCCATGTCTGCAAGCTGATTTGATTGAATTGCTGAGAGTACATTGCTATAGCTACTGCTTAGATATTATAAATGTGTTTAGTAGTTGGATTGAAGCTATTCCAACTGCCAATAATACTACTATCACCGTTGTGAAGACATTATTACGGGAAATAACTCTCAGGTGCAGCCTGCCAGAGATGTTGAGCTCTGACAATGGCCCACACTTTGTGGCGAAAGTAAACGAAGAGCTATGTAACAAACTAGCTATCAAGCAACAATTTCACTGTGTACACCACCCATGGGCTGCTGGCATAATGGAAAGAGCCAACGGCACTCTGAAGAGTAAACTGGCCAAACTAACAGCGGAGACTGAACTGACTTGGTTGAAGGTCTTACCGTTAGCCCTATTCCACATGAGGGTTACCCCACAGGGGAAAACAGGGTTGTCACCAGCTGAAATCATTTATGGACGACCCATGAGGACATCCTGGGGACCAAGACCTTGAGTACCATTGCTCCCAGTGTTACGTACTTGTGACAGTGGTACCCTTGTCACGTGACTGGGGTTGAAGCTATACTGGACTTGAGGTAATGGTCTTGTGATGGTGGAGTGATGTCATTTTCCCGCCAGTAGAGGTCATGTGACAGTTTTTTTTTACAGGGTATAAGAGGAGGACCCCTCCCTGTGGGGAGGGGCAGTTCGTGGCTGGATTTGCCAAGCTGACTTCATGCCACTGCGTGATTTAATGTTATGATGCAGTTTAGTTGAAAAATGAAGTTTTATCTAATGCCTAAAGTTTAAAAGGTCATTGCCAGCAGTTTCTTTACAATACTGCTAGTGGAGAGTGAAGATAGGAGTTCGGGAGTTAAAGATCGAGGAGAATCGAATTTCGATGGTGGAATGGGTTCGACCTTGTGTGATCCTCATTTGGAAGGATTTCGTTGACTGTTCTCGTGTTAATCTCTGCAGGATAGCAGAAGATTGAGGACAGTGTGATAAAGGAAAGGCCTTTAAGCTGTTATGTTTCATAAAATTCTTCGTGGGAAGAGTTCGACGCCGGGGATTGCAGGAAAACAACGTGGAAGAGAATTTAAATCGCCTTAAAAAGTCTCTCCTTTTAAATGGACTGTGAGCAGTTTGAACTTTTGGCATACCACTTTTAAACAACTGTTTTTGCAACATCACTTTAAGAACTATTAGAGCTGCATCGCTTTAAGAACTGTTAAGCTGCCGCACCACAGCTGTTTTCCGGTTACGTTAGTGTTTGTTTACTTTTGGGGGGTTTGTTTTCAGTGTTTAATAAACGTGTTATTTGTTATAAAAACCCTTGCCTAACTCACATATATTTATTGTTGCCTGAATACATAACACCAGGAAGTCTACCAGCAAAATTGGAGATGCATACCCTGGGTAAGAGATGGGGAAATATATATGTCAACTAACCAAAATTTTCCAAGCATTACATTCACAGGTATGACAGACCTACAAGGAAGAGAACTACCCTGCAGACAGGAGTGATTATCCCACCATAGAACCTGGGAATTTTGTCCTGACGAAGACCTGGGATCGAGGGAAACTCAGACCTCGGTGGAGAGGACCATATCCGGTGTTACTGACCACTCCCATGGCTGTGAAACTGAAGAGACAATCTCAGTGGATACATCGAACAGACTACAAACATGTTACTGAAGGAAATGAGTAAAAGGACTATCTCAGACTGAAAGAAAATGTATTGGTTGATAGTGCTGTTCATGTTTATGTCTTTGAGAGGGCTCACCCCAGCATCCAGGGGCCTTCATGTTAACACCTTTCTGTCTCTCTGTCACACCTATGCCAAACAGGTAGAATAGGGTCCTGCTGGGTTTGTGCCGAAATACCGCAGCATGGTAAAACTATGATTCCAATGTCAGTAATCCTGCTCAACCAGAGTGAGGAACTCTCAGCCTGGGCTTTCTCAAATAACACACAGGGAAGTGAGGTGAGGAACTATGTTCCAGTCAGAGATGACTGTGGTTGTCAGTGTTTTGAGGGATGGTATCTCAGGCCCCCACCAAATGGAACTTCATCTACTGGGAAACATACATCTTAGCCATACTTGCACATGCCCAGCAGCGGAGAGGAATAACTGAGACTGAGCGATTTTGGATGATCACTTTTCTGTCCTATGGAGTAGCCAGGAATTCACGAGAAATAATTAGTTTGACTACAGCACTTGAGGAGCTGGCCACAATACTGCAGGGGCCCTGACAGAAACACAGGCCCAAGTAACAGAAATATCCACTGAAATGATTGTAATCCGGCAAACAGTCCTGCAGAATCGTATGGCTTTAGATTTTATCCTAGCTGAGAAAGGGGGAACCTGCTGCACCTTTTTCCCTGATGACTCTACTAACATTACATCCCTCTCTGAGCACACTGCCAAGGAGTTTGACAGCATCAAGAAAGTAGGGCAGGATTGACACAGGTTCACAGAAGCGTTGAAATGGTGGTCTTGTTCGGTAACATGTAGGTATCAGGATGGCTATATCTGTGGTGTAAGGGGAATTGTTGGTCAGTTAGTGGATTGGGCGAGAACAGTCATAGACTGTTCCTGTTTGAGCGACTAACTGAGTAAGCCCCGGGAGCCTGGAATAGAGAGTTTGTACTTTTTCAGTCTCTGAGTGACTTTATCCGGATTCGACTTCCACAGAATGAGAGTGGTTTTAAAGGGCTGGGCTGCTGGAAGCACATTACCAGACCTGGAGTGATTGCAACTGGGTCTGACAGAGGCATAACTAGTTCTTCTGGGCACATTCAGTCTCACTCCAACTATTTCCTACCTTCCTTTGTACAGGTATGTAATGTCTGAAGGACCAGTGTTTGAGTAAATGAGAGTCACCAAACTTTCTCCTGACTGAATCACTGGATTTTCTGAGTCAGATGGGTTCTCTCCACTTGAAGCTCTCAATCCTTGAGCTGGTTCACTTGTTGCTGTTCCATCGTCTTCAGTCGTGGTTTGCTTCCAGTTGGGGATTTTCTTCCAATAAATCTCTCACCGCCATTCTAACTTTACCATGAAAGATAATGAAGCGCATTAACAATAAAAAGAAGAACCAAATATTTCTGCTTCATGTTTCTAAGAACAAAACTCACTGAAATTTAAATGTTGAAGGCAAATATAATGATCTCAGTGAACAATCCTCTATTGTCCCTCACACGTCACAAAACGATATTGGATAAGAAGGTGCCATTATTCAGTCATGGTAAGACATAAGACACAGGAACAGAATTAGGTGATTTGATCCATCTGGTCTGCCCCACCACTCAACCATGGCTGATTTTTATTCCAACACCATATTCCTGCCTTCCTTCTGTAACCCTGAAACTACTTTGCAAACATGAATATATTAATCTCTGTCATAAATATACCCAAATGGCAGCTCCAATCAACCTCTGCAGCAACAAATTCCAGAGATCAGATATTTTCGGCCAAAATTTTTTTCTCATCTCAGTTTTAAAGGGGAGCATCTTTGTTCTGAGAATGTGCTGTCAGCTCACAGACTCTCTGTCTAATGGACAGATCCTCTCCATGTCCACTGTATCCAGGCTTTTCGGCATTTGGTAGGCTTACTTAACTATACGTCTGCCCACCACCCCCACCGTCCCACTGAACTCCACTGAGCACAGGTTCAGAACCATCAAATGCTCCTCATACATAAAGCCGATCGTTCCTGAGATTCTGATATGTCTATCAATGGCCTCCTCTACTGTCAAGATGAAGCCACACTCAGGTTGGAGGAACAAAACCTTATATACTAGCTGGGTAGCCTCCAACCTGATGGCATGAACATTCCGTCAATACCCCTCCTCCCTTTCTTACCCCATCCCTGACATATTTAGTTGTTTGTATTTTTCTCTCTCTCTGCCCATCACTCTGCCTGTTCTCCATCTCTCTCTGGTGCTCCCCTCCCCCTTTATTTCTCCCTAGGCCTCCTGTCCCATGATCCTTTCCCTTCTCCAGCTCTGTATCACTTTTGCCAATCACCTTTCCGGCTCTTAGCTTCATCCCACCCCCTCCGGTCTTCTCCTATAATTTCGCATTTCTCCCTTCCCCTCCTACTTTCAAATCTATTAGTATATTTCCTTTCAGTTAGTCCTGACGAAGGGTCTCGGCCCGAAACATCGACAGCACTTCTCCCTATAGATGCTGCCAGACCTGCTGTGTTCCACCAGCATTTTGTGTGTGTTGTTTGAATTTCCAGCATCTGCAGATTTCCTCGTGTTTGCTCCCTTATCACCTCTGGATCATTGCACAACTCCCATTCCAGCACAGGCAATCTCCTTGTGGGCTCAACAACAAGCTGTTCTAAAAAGCCATCTTTTAGACATTCTACAAATTCTCTCCAGTACTGACCTGGTTTTCCAAAACCACTTTCTTGTTAAAATCCCCAACAATTATCATGACATTGCCTTTCTGACGTGCCTTTTCCATCTCGTGCTAAATTTGCAATCCACATCCCTGCTGCTGTTTGTAGGCCTGTATACAACTGTCAGGGTCCTTTTACCCTTGCCATTTCTTAATTCAACCCATAGATACTCTACACCTTCCAATCCTATGTCATCTCTTTCTAATGATTTAATATTATTTCTTGTACGCAGACCTCACCACTTCCTTTGCCTACCAACCTATCTTTCAGATACACCTTATATCCTTGGACATTCAGCTCCCAATGGCAGCCATCCTTTAGTCAAGTTTCAGAGATGGCCACAACGTCATACTTGTCAATCTGTAGCTAAAGTTCAAGATCATCCATTTTATTGTGCATTCAAATACAACACTCTCACTCCAGGATTTGTTGCATTCTGTTTTAATTGCACCATGACTCCGTTGCCCTGTAACTCACACCACTGGCTTTGATTAAGCTTTATCTCCTGCCTGTTCTTTCTATCATCTCTGTTGCACGCTATCTTTGTTTTACCCTTCCTTAGCCCAATCACTCTGAATCCCATCCCCCTGCCAAATTTGTTCAAGCCCTCATTAACATCTTTATTAAATGTGCCCACTAGGATATTGGACCCCTTTGGGTTCAAGGGTAACTCATCCTTTTTGTACCGGTCGTACTCCCCCGGAAGAGGCCCCAATGATCCAGGAATCTGAAGCCCTGCCCCTACACAAGTCTCTCAGCCACACATTAATAAGCCTGATCGTGCTATTCTTTCATCACTAGCTCGGGGCACAGGCAGCAATCCTGTGATTACTAACCCAGAGGTCCACAGGGGTCTGTGTTGGCAATGTTTCTTTTTACGTTCTATGTCAATGCATCGGATGACAGTATTGATGGCCCTGTGGCCAAATTTACAAATGAAGTCGAGTATTGAAAGGATAGAGAGGTCATGAAGGCCTATAGTATCTAGTTATCATAATGCCATAAATACAACTTAAATATACAGCTTGAGATACTAAATTGGAGAATGGCACTTTATTCACAAAATCCTCATAGCCCATAGTGACTGTGCACAGATACCAGAAACCGCCACTGCAGCCCCACAGTGCACTGCACTATGTACTGATTGCAAAGCTACGAAATTGCATGTGAATATCCTCCCATCGCTGAACTCCACTCTTTCTGCGTCACCAGTAGACTGGGACATCTCATATCTCACTGCCTCCGCCAGGACATTAAACTGTGAACAACTGTGGTCAGGAAGTGATCTCTGGGGTACTTGAAACACTACCTTTTCCAGTCTGAAAACAACCCACTCACCCAGCCACAGACTACTGGCAGTTTATTGATCTCCAACGAGAAAGCTTAATCACCTACTCCTGAGTTTCAATACCATTGCTGACTCTTGAGTTCACCACCGTCAGATGTCAGGAGGGACATAATAATCAGAAAGTCTCCGGTTGCAGCCGTGTAAATAAAACGTGATCTTAGTGGGTGTGTGGTGCATGCTCGGAATGCGAAGGAAACAGACAAACTGAGGCAAGTCACAGACTGATGAAGGGGAGGAATGATCCATTTTGATACAGAGAGGAAAGCAGAGAGTTTGATATTGTGCCTGATGCCGGAACTGTAGCCAGTTAGAAGATGAAGTCTTGTTCCTCCAAGTTGTTTTGAGTTCTGACAGTATTTTTATCAGAAGGCACCATGGAGACTAAAATTATCTGAGTTGAAATGTTGTCCTTCACCCACTGACGTGCTTTGTAAACTTTTAACAGTGTAGAAAAGTCAAAGGATTTGTGTATGGGAATCACAAACACAACAGCACATTAGTTCCACTGTATCTGTCAGTCCACCAGCACTTGACTGCCACCAATCATTGAATGTGGAGGCGGAGATGCTGAAGAAGACAGTGTCCCACTCGCTACAAGGAGAGCCTGAACATGTGTCCATGTCCATGATCTGATTGGATACTTTGCCATGATGTTGATAGCAGTGAGATGTCATTCACTGGCACTCATTTTGGAAGGGATTCAGTCGACCATCGCAGATACACCAACAGCTTCACACTGGGAAGCGGCCATTCACCTGCTCCGTGTACACGAAGAGACTCATTCAGTTAACCCACTTTGTGATGCTCCGGTGAGTTCACAATAGATAGAGGCCACATTTCTGTCCGGAATGAGCAAAGAATTTTACTCAATCATCCCAGCTGCTGCAGCACCAGCAACTTCACATCAGGAAGGAAGTTCAAATCAGCTCTGTGTTAAATGTTTAACCATCACGGTGTCTGAAGGCAGCTGCAGGTTCATGAGGGACTGTTACTGTCAGATTCTGCAGTTCTTGCGGCTGCTCGTCACACCCAGGACTGAACACTGGTCACTGACCATTGGAGTAATCCATTCTGTTGATGCTAGCCTTAAATTAGACTGGTTTTTAATATTGTGGAGCTGTGAAAGATAAATCTGTTTGTAACAAACCCGTGTCTCAGGTATTTACTGTCTTTACCACACTCACAATGTACACTAGAGAGGCCACTGGGCCCATCTGGTCCCTGCCCATGTTTCTGTTCCATATCAGTATATCAAAATCGTCCCTGTCGTTCCCCTCTCACTCTCCCTGTGATGACAGGTTGCAACTAGTCACCACTCCGTGAAATAGGAGACTTCCCTTGAATTGCATAGAATCACAGATATCTACAGCATATTACAGACCCTTTGGCCCACAATATTGTGTTGACCATGTAACTTACTCTAGAAACTGCCTAGGATTACCCTACCACATAGTCACCTATTTTTCTAAGCTCCATGTACCTATCTAAGATTCTCTTAAAAGACCCTATTGTATCCGACTCTACCACCGTCGCTGGCAGTGCAATCCACACACACACCACTCTTTAATTTAAAAAAAACTTTGCTCTGTCATCTCCTCTGCACTTACTTCCAAACAGCTTGAACCTTTGCCCCCTCATTTTAGCCATTTCAGCCCTGGGAAAAAGCCTGTGGCTATCCACACGATCAATGACTCTCATCATCTTATACACCTGCATGAATTCCCTGCATGATATTCTCTGGGCTGAATAAGACGATGAGCTCACTGTGGCTTTGACATTCTTCAGGGCTCTGGACGAAGTTAGTTAAACTCCTTCTTCCCTGATCTTTTCAATGTTTTGGGTCATTTTCACCAATTTCAAAGGACTGTGCCTCAGACAGCTGGGTTGTTACAATACACCTCTAAAGTCTGATAGCAGACTAGCGAGTGAATCTTCGATGGAGTTGAATCAGAAACCAAAGAGTTGCCAGCCTAAGTCAAGGCTTCGCAGCTCCAGAAAGAGATGGGGCCTAGAGTTTATGAGGAGGAGGAAGAGGAATCAGACCAGCAGGATGTGGCTACAAATGAAAGATCAGAAACATTTAGAAACTGGAATGAAAAAGGGTGGTTAGTTTCGGCAAAATACTGGAGGAAATCAACAGATCAGACAGCAAGTGTTGTGAGAGTAAGTGTTGGTCATGGACTAGAAGGGCCGAGATGGCCTGTTTCCATGCTGTAATTGTTATATGGTTATAAATGTGGAGTGGAGTAAATAGACAACGTTTAGGCCAAGCCCCTTCAGCACGCCTGCACTGTGTACTCGTCTGCTTAGTTGTTGCCTGAACTGTGGAGTTTCTCCAGCATTTTGTGTGTGTGTGTCTGTATTTCTAGCAAATGCAGAATCTCTTGTGTTTTGTATCTGCATTTGTAAGAGGATTGTACTTTTTTGTAAAAAAAGTTTGCTGATATTAATTGTATTGTTTATGGGAGCCGCTTTCTTAGTTAAACAGCTGCTGAGTTTTCTACACAGAATAAACTGAGGTATGGACATGGAACTGGTGCTTGCAGAATTCTTTAATGGCACCCTAATTACCCAGAAAGCTGTGCGTATAAAATATCGCTGCCTCTGCAGCACCGACCAAATGCGCAGGCGTCAAAGTTGTTGACGTCTGCGAATATCACGCATGCGCGCAGTACACAAAAGGCCTAAGTACGATCTCTTGGCGAATTTATTTCAACACAGCAAAAAAGCTGTTAGGCCGGACACTGTCGCCCGTAATCCCGGGGCAGTCCCTCTCTCTCAGCCCCACAATCCGTACACGGGCCCCGGGGAGCTTCCGGCTGATGAGGGAATTGGAACCGATGGATCTCTCAAACAGAGCTGAGCTCCAGCTGTCTAAATGCAAGGATTAGGAACTCGGAGAAAGGAACAAAATCTTTTACATCTCCAGTTGAGAAAATCGCCTGCTCTAATCACAAACAAGAGAAAATCTGCAGATGCTGGAAATCCTAGTGGTAAGGCTTGCTTGTGCTAGTGTGTGGCGGGGGAGGGTGTATGGTTAAACTAAAGTTGCAGAGGGGATTGGAGTCAGAATGCCAGAACAGATAGTGGGTGAATTGAATTGACTTGTATCATTCATATACATGAGGAATGGAAATCTTTATATTACTTCTCCATCTAAATGTGCAATGTGTAATTTATAGTAATTTATAATAAATAGTTTGTTCATAGGACAGTCATTATAACAGAAATATAAATGTATCAGAATGAATTAATCAGTCTGTTGGCCAGATGGAAGGAGCTGTCCAGGAGCCTGTTGGTCCTGGCATTATGTTGCGGTTCTTTTTCCCGGATGGTAGCAGCTGGAACAGTTTGTGGTTGGGGTGACTCGGATCCCTCAATGATCCTTCAGGACATTTTACACAGCTGTCTGTAGATGTCCTGAACAGTGGGAAGTTCACATCTACAGATGCACTGTCTGCTCTGCAGAGTCCTGCGATTAAAGCAAGTACAGTTTCAATACCTGGCAGTGATGCAGCCAGTCAGGATGCTCTCAATTGAGCCCCTGTAGGAAGTTCTTAGGATTTGGGACCCATACCAAACTTCTTCAGCCATCTGAGATGAAACAGGCGCACGGCCACATACCACACAGCCGGTATGTACGGACCACATGAGATCCTCAGTAATGTTTATGCCGAGGATCTTAAAGCTGTTCACTCTCTCAATCCCAGATCCCAGTTAATAGAGGTTAGCCTATCTCCATTCCTCCTGTAGTACACAACCAGTTCCCTTGTCTTTATGACATTGAGGGAGAGGTTTCTTTCTTGGCACCCAGACACATGTTGTTCAGACCTCAGATAAAGTCAGCAATCAAATGGTTGCACATGGTGCGATGAATGTGCTGAGCTGTGTATATCACAAGGCAAGAAGCATCACAGGAAAGCCAGATGAGCTTAGGACAGGGAATTAAGATGTTGTAGCCATTACTGGGACTTGGTTGCACCCAACAGGCTGAGGGATTTAGAGGACAACTTTGTAGAGATTGCAGACTATGCCGAGGAAAAAAGGTCGATATAGTAAGCGATTTTAACTTCTCATATATTGAATGGGACTCCCATACTGTAAAATGACTAGTTTGGGGTAGAGTTTTTCAAATGTGCCCTTAATCAGGATGTAGAATTCCTGATGTAGAAGTGTGCAGTAAGCTGTTAGGAAATGATCCAGCATTAGTGATAGAAATTAGTGTATTGGAACACTCTGTATCTAGTGATCGTAATGACATAAGATTCCAGGTAAATAGGGAAGAAGAGAGGGCTGGACCATGGGTTGAGAATCTAAATTGAAGAAAGTTTAATTTTGATGGTAACAGAAAGAATCTGACAAGTGTGGATTGGGACAGGATGTTTTCTGGCAAAGGAGTACTTGTAAGTGGGGAGGCCTTCAGAAGTGAAATTTTGAGGGTGTTAGGGTTTGTATGTGCCTGCCAAAATAAAAGTTGAAAGGTAACTGGTGCTGGGTACCTTGGTTTTCAAGAGATATCAGTGCTTCGAATATTTTGATCCTCTGAATGCCTCAGACTGTTGGCTGCTGCAAAGACTCATTAATGACTACAATATCACAATTCCATGTCCTGAGCTCATTTAAGACAGGAAGAGCATCAGAGAATTTGATGGTCTTTCCAGATACCAGCACTGTGCCCAGTTAGAAAATTATTTCTCTTTCCAACTTGGGTTGAACTTGACTGTAACAGTGTGATACCAGATCACACCTTGACAACTCGAGTGATCTCATCAGAAATGTTGTCCTACACCCACTGATAGATTTTGTAAATCTTTTTACAGGTTAAAAATGACAAGGAATTTGTCTACGGGAATCTAGAACACAGCACACAGTTTTTGCTGTCTCTGTCCAGATATTTAAGAAGTGGAGCAAGGGATTCACTCGATCATCCTTCCTACTCGGACTGTGGGGAGGGATTCACTTGATCATCTGACTGATTGGCAGGCCCGTCATTTTACTCAGGAGTAAAATTTTATTCATCTGCTCAAACAGTGGGAATGGATTCACTCGGTAATCTCATCTGAAGGCACATCAGCAAATTCACACTCAGCAAGGCCATTCACCTGTTCTGTGAGTGAGAAGGGATTCAGTCAGTCTTCCCACTTGTGAATACACCAGTCAGTTCACACCGGGCAGAGGTTGGTCATCTGCTGAATTTGTGGGGAAGGATTCACTCAGTCATCTGACCTAATGGCTCACCAGCAAGTTCACGCCGGGGAGCAGCCATTCACCTGCTCGGACTGTGGGAAGGGATTCACTTGCTCATCCCAACTGAAGGTACATCAGAGAGTTCACACTGGAGAGAGGCCGTTCACCTGCTCAGACTGTGGGAAAGGATTCACTCAGTCATCTGACCTACTGGCACACCAGTCAGTTCACACTGGGGAGTGGCCGTTCATCTGCTCAGACTGTGGGAAGGGATTCACTCGGTCATCTCAACTGAAGGTACATCAGAGAGTTCACACTGGGGAGAGGCCGTTCACCTGCTTGGACTGCGGTAAGGGATTCACTCGGTCATCTCAACTGAAGGTACATCAGAGAGTTCACACCGGGGAGAGGCCATTCACCTGCTCAGACTGCGGGAAGGGATTCACTCGGTCATCCGACCTACTGGCACACCAGTCAGTTCACACTGGGGAGTGGCCGTTCACCTGCTCAGACTGTGGGATGGGATTCCCTCGGTCATCTGTACTGAAGGTACATCAGAGAGTTCACACTGGGGAGAGGCCGTTCACTTGCTCAGACTGTGGGAAGGGGTTCACTCGGTCATCTAAACTGAAGGAACATCAGAGATTTCACACTGGAATATGGCCGTTCATCTGCTCAGTGTGTGGGAAGGGATTCACTTGCTCATCTAAACTGAAGGTACATCAGCAAGTTCACACTGGAGAGAGGCCATTCACCTGCTCAGAGTGTGGGAAGGGATTCACTCAGTCATCCGACCTACTGGTACACCAATCAGTTCACACTGGGGAGAGGCCGTTCACCTGCTCAGATTGTGGGAAGGGATTCACTACATCATCTCACGTAATGAGACACCAGTCAGTTCACACTGCAGAGAAGCCATTCACCTGCTCAGACTGTGGGAAGGGATTTACTCAGTCATCTAAACTGAAGGTACATCAGCGAGTTCACACTGGAGAGAGGCCATTCATCTGCTTAGACTGTGGGAAAGGATTCACTCAGTCATCCCACCTACAAGCACACCGGTCAGTTCACATTGGGGAGCGGCCATTCATCTGCTCAGACTGTGGAAAGGGATTCACTCGCTCATCACAACTACAGAGACACCAGCGAGTTCACACTGGGTAGAGGCCGATCACCTGCTCAGACTTTGGGAAGAGTTTCTCTCAGCCAAATCAACCAAATGTTCATCTTTGAGTTCACACTGGGGAGAGGCCGTTCAACTGTTCTGAATGTGGGAAGCAATTCACTCATTCATCTAAACTTATGTAACTCTTGCTTCAGCTAGCTGCTTAACAAGTTGAACAGGATAAGTTTTTATTCTTTGGAGCATAGAAGGTTGAAGGGGGACTTGATAGAGGTATTTGAAATTATGAGGGGGATAGATAAAGTTGACGTGGATAGGCTTTTTCCATTGAGAGTAGGGGAGATTCAAACAAGAGGACATAAGTTGAGAGTTAAGGGGCAAAAGTTTAGGGGTAACACGAGGGGCAACTTCTTTACTCAGAAAGTGGTAGCTGGCAGCTGTGTGGAACAAGCTTCCAGTAGAAGTGGTAGAGGCAGGTTCAATTTTGTCATTTAAAAAAAATTGTATAGGTATATGGACAGGAAAGGCTGAGTGCAGGTAGGTGGGACTAGGTGAGAGTAAGTGTTTAGCATGGACTAGAAAGGCCAAGATGGCCTGTTTCCGTGCTGTAATTGTTATATGGTTAATATAGGGGGTGATAGCCCAGCCCAACCAAACTTAAGAAATCTCGTTTGGGTGGATGCTGAGCGATGTGTCCCCTGTTACAAATCAGTAACTTGAAGTAACAAAGAATACACAATATGCGATTAAACGATTGAGCTTTATAATTGTTACTTTGCCTATAGGGTTTGTGAAGTAAAGTAAAAGAAAGAAAAATGGCCCACTCTCTCCATTCGTGTCTTCTCATCTCTCACCACCAAAAATGAAAAACGTCTCATTTTTACTATGTACTGCACCAGCAGTTATGGTTGAAATGACAATAAAAGTGACGACTTGACTTGAAAAATTTCTCTTCCAGACTCACAAGAAAGAACATTTCTGTCATTGGATAGTCTTGCACTCCAAATCCCTGTTATCTCTTGTTGTAACCAAAGCATTACTGCTACAGAGAAACCATTACCTCAGCAGTGAAACGTTGTAGAGAGGCTATTACATTAGCAGTGAAGCTTTGCAGCATGTTACACTTATGACACTCTACCGGGTTCACACTGGGAAGGAAGTTTCAATAAGTTGCATGCTGGATATTTGTCCATCACTGTTGCTGAATGCAATTTCGAGAGTGACTGTCGGGGCTGAACTCTGCAATTATTGCTGCTGCTCACCACACCCGGTTCTGCACCCTGGTCACTTGGCATGGGAGGAGTTTCTTCTGCTGCATATTCACCTTTAATGGGACTGGAGTTTAATACTCTGGACCTGAGACAAATAAATCAGTTCTATTTTAACCTCTGTCTCTGGTACTTGGTGAATTTAGAACATACCAAGTGTAAGGTAGAGAGTCAACTCAGGCCGGCTGGACCCTGCCAGTGATTGAGTTCCATGATGGTCCTTCTAAATCCTCCCCTGTTGTTCCCCTCTCACTCTCCCTGTGGTGATAGGTTCCAAACAGTCACCACTCTGTGGGTGAAGAGATTTCCCTTGAATTCTCTGCAGACTGAAGAAGTCGAGCTGACTGCGGTTCTGTCTGAGATGTTCTTCACCCCTCAAATCTCTGGGCTGATGGAGAATGACACTGGGAGTTAACCTCCTTATTCAGGGCTCATTTCCACTTTATGGGTCATTTTCCCTGCTCTTAAAGGGTTGCTGAAAACACCACTGTCCTCTACGGAGTGAAAGTAGAATGGGAAACCATTAGTTGGATGTTCAATGGAGCAGGGTCAGAAACCAGAGGCACGTCTACACAGGGCAGTGTTTGGGCTCTGGATGATGGTCGGGGTAAGAACATATGATGAGGAGAAGAGAATCAGCAGTGGGGCGTGACTGAGTAGGAACATTGGGAAACTGGTTGACAGAGAAAATAATTATGTTGTCTGACTGATGACACAAACAATGCCTGTGATGCGGTGCTCCACTGGTCGAGGAACGTGTGTATTGGGAATGGTTACATCTATTGAGGGAGTTGTTCCTACTTGTATATCCTGTTGTATTATATCTGGATGGTTATTATGGATTGTCCTATCTGAAATAATGTATTGATTATCATATAATTTGTAAGATTTTGTCTCTGAAACTGGATCAGGCTTGAATTTCTGCTGTCTTTATGAAGTGATGGAGGACATTAATCAGTTTGTATTTTAAAGCAAGATTTTGGTGAATGATATTTGCCACTTGATCGTACCTGTGTAAGTAATCAGATTGAGTTAAACTGTTGCAGGATCCTGGAATGTGTTGGATTGTGTCTGGTTTCTCTCGTCATTTTCTGCATTTATAACCGTATAATAATTACAGCATGGAAACAGGCCATTTCGGCCCTTCTAGTCTGTGCTGAATGCTTACTCTCACATTTATTGTTTGTTTGTAATTTATATGTATTTTTGACTTTTTTCTTACTTTTTGTTAACCACCTTGTCCTGTATTTATGCAAGGAACCCCTCTGTTTCTGGGAAGAGGTCTCCAACTCTCAGTCAGGTGCTCGATGCTTCCTTGTCACCATCTTGTCTGCTCAGATCATTGGGATGTCTCCCATGGAGGGTCATACTCATTCCACTAGTTAATGTTTTCTTCCATAATGATGATTTATTTTTCTGAGTTGGCTGTTCATTTAAGTTTTCTGGTCTGTGTTTCTTATCACGATTGCATATACACACATGGAGTGCTGAATCCTGTTGATTTTTGATGAAAATATAACCAGAGACACCACACACCCCGGCCACGCCCTGTTTGACCCACTTCCGTCCAGCAAAAGGTTCAGGACACTAAAAACCAGAATTTACAGACTGAGGAACAGCTTCTACCCTAGAGCCGTGGCCTCCATCACACCACTCCCACAGAACAATGACTGAAACTGTGAGCACACACAAGGACTCAAATACTTGCACTAATGGCACTTTGTGCATTACTGTGGCATTCTGGTGCTGCTGTAACTTATTTTATGCTACTTATCTATTTAATGCCATTCTTCTGTTACTGTCTTGTTTTTATCTACTGCTTTGTTTGATTGCCTGAGAGGAAGCCAAACAGAGTTTTATTGTACCTATGTATAATGACAATAAAGATCATTCCAGTCCTTTCCATTCCATTCAATTCAATTCAATTAGAAGTTTTATCTGTTGTGTGATTTTAATTTTCATGTGTGTTATTTCTGTTCCTCATTCTGTCCAATGTAGTGTTAATCTAAGTGGGTTTGAGTGTAAATAGTCTTTTCTAAAGTTCTTATTTGTCTTTGCAAATTTTACTGATTGAAATGGGACCAAGATACTTTCATTTTAAAAAAAAGTCAATGTCAGTATTGATGAAAGTGTTTATTGCCATTGTTGAGCTCTGTTTGGCAAGGATTTTTTAAGCCTTGAACTAAATTTTGTCAAAAGTTTTCCCTATTTTGGACTACTTTTTATTTTCTTTGCTTTTTGATATTCCAGATACATGGGTATCGAGTCCCAATAAAGGGTGTTGGCCCGGAATGTTGATTTCCATCCATAGATGCTGCTTGACAAGCTGAGCTCCTCCAGCAGTTTGTATGTAGTTCTCTAGACTTCTAGAATCTGCAGGTCTTCTAGTTTGCCAGATACTTATGTTTCTTGAAAGAACAAGCTGGTAGTAGGGTTGTGTGGCTCTGTTGGTAAAATATGAAATAAAAACATTAGAAAGAGGTGACATAGGGTTGCAAGGTCTAGAATCTGCAGATAGAATTAAGAAACGGCAAATGTAAAAACAATCTCTGATGTCAATTGTAAAGTGTTATGTACCCATGGGTATCTTGTCCCTGTCACATGACCATGATGTAGTTGAGGCTATGCTGGGCATGATGTAATGGTCTTGTGATGATGGAGTGACTTAATTTACCCACCAGTGAGAGGTCATGTGATAGTTTTTTTCAACAGGGTATAAAAGGAGAACCCCTCCCTGTGACGGGGGGCAGTTCATGGTTGAATTTGCCAGTGACTCTGTTTTGCTGCGTATTCGATGTTATGACACAGTTTTGTTTTAAAGTGGAGTTTTACTTTCTGCCTTAAGTCTCAAGGGTTATTGCCAGCAGATTTGCTACAATACTGCCAGTTAAAGTCCAGTTGGAGAGTGAAGATTCATCGAAGTTCAGGAAGCTGAAAGATCGAGGAAAGGTGATGTTGGCGGTGAAACAGATTCAACCTTTATTTAATCTTCATACAAAAAATTAGTAACTTGTATCCATGATAACTCCTTTGCCAAAAGAGCAGAGAGTTGGATGCAGAGTTTTGCCAAGGAAAGGTCAGTACCTTTAAGCTGTTTTATTTCCTTCAATCGTAAATCCCTCGGCAAAGCATACTTCAACTGGGATCAGCAGTAACATCACGAAAGAGGATTTAATTACTGCAAGAAATGTCTCTCCCTTAACTGATGTAAATCATTTTGGACTTTTTGCAATACTACTTTAAAGAACTGAGTTTGCATTTCTCGCTTTAAGAACTGTTCGAGCTGCTGTATCACAGCTGACTTCCGGTTAAGTTAGTCGTTTGTTTACTTTTGGGGTATTTTTTAGCGGTGTTTAATAAATTTTATTTGTTATATAAAAAAACCTGTCTCAATCATATATTCATTGTTGCTGGATCATAACAATTGGGGGCTCATGGAATGAACCATTTTTGAGTTTAAATGCCTGTTTAATATTTGATCAGTGTTTTGGAAAAGGGGAATATCCGATTCTTTCATTTGATTGGCTTGTGAGTGGAATTCGGCAGCAATGAATATTGATGATTTCCTGGCATCGCCAGATGCGGAGTTATTAGCGAAGGCAAAAAAGAGTGATGTATTTTAGATTGCTAGTAGGTTGGAACTTAAAGGTATTTCAAGAACTACATTGAAGCCTATAATTCAGAGAAAAATCGTATCACACTATGTAGATTCGGGTGATTTTGATGAGTCGATTTTAGATATGTTTCCAATAAGTACTCTAGAGATGCAGTTACAAATAGAACAAACAAAGTTAGAACAAAGTAAAGTGGACTTGGAGTGATGTAGGTTAGAAGCTGAAAATAAAAAGAGGGAATTTGAATTTGCGATGGTGGGATTAAGGTCTGACAATCAGTCTCTTGGTTCTAGGAAAGCGTTTATTGTTAGTCAGGAAATTAAATTAGTCCCTCCATTTAGTGAGACAGAAGTAGAGAAATATTTTCAACATTTTGAAACGATTGCTCTGATTTCAGAGTGGCCGAAAGAAAAATGGTCAGTGTTGTTACAGAGTGTAATTAAAGGCAAAGCAGAACAGGTTTATACAGCTTTAACTGCTGAGCAAGCACTTGATTATGATACTGTAAAACCATATAGAGAAAGATGCAGAAATTTGAAGAAATCTGTGGAGAAACTTATGTGGAATTTGCCTACGATAAAGCTGTGTGTTTTGAGAGATGGGTATCCTCTAAAAATGTAAATGGGGACTGTAATAAATTGAAATAGCTGATTTTAATGGAAGAATTTAAAAGGAGCATTCCTGTTGAAGTAAGGACATACTTAAATGAGAGAGACACTGCTACATTGCAGGACTCTGCTAGATTAGCTGATGAGTATGCTTTAATCCATAAGAATAAATTTCGTCAGGGCAGAACTTTTAAAAGGAAAAATAACACAGACACTCAAGGTAAATCAGAAGTTAGTGGGAAAGGTAAGGAGGAAGCAAAACCTGTGAAGGAAAGACAGTTTGGTTCCATTTGTAATTATTGTAAGAAACCTGGTCACGTAATATTCAACTGTTTCCAATTGAAAAAGAAGAAGGAAGCAGTTCCAGATGCTTGTGTGCAACATACTGAAACACCTGTAAGTTCACAGGATTTGATAAACAAATGAAATTTTGTTAGAGTCTGACCAAGTTAAGAAGGGATATGATCATTTTATAACTGAAGGATTTGTATCCTTGAAAGAAAGATCTACTCTGGTGCCAATAAAAATTCTTAGGGATACTGGAGCTTCTCAATCACTGATGTTAGACAGTGTGTTGAAGTTTAATGAAGAGTCTGATACTGGTGAGGTAAATTACATAAGAGGTGTTGGGAGTGATTTTATGCCTGTACATTTGCATAAAATAAATTTAAGGTCAGGGTTAGTTACAGGACTTGTTAAAGTAGGACTACAACCTAGCTTACCTGTGAAGGATATTTCTTTATTGTTAGGAAATAATTTGGTAGGTGGACAAGTTTTTCCTGAAGTGCATTTGACAATGAAGTCAGAGGAACCACGTATGGATTCTAACACAGATTCTTCCTATGTTGTAATTCGAGCTATGGCTAAAAAGATTGATGTGCAGAATGAGGTTGTTAATCACAACTGTTTAACTCGGGATTCAAGTTTTGAGAATGTGTAAGAAACTTTCTTACCTTCATTGTTTGAACAAGTTTCTTGGAGTAAGTCTCTGTCTCGGAAGGAGATGATAGCAGACAGAGTAAAGACCCTGAGATTGTCAAATTAAAAGAACAAGCTCTTCCAGATAGTGAAATTGATAAGGTGCCAGTTGGATATTATTTTGAGAAAGGAGTATTGATGAGGAAGTGGAGATCGCCTACAATTCCTGCAAGTGATGAATGGAATGTTGTTCACTAGGTAGTTGTTCCTAAAGTTTATCGAAATGAGATTTTAACTTTAGCTCATAGTGTGCCCTTAGGTGGACATCAAGGGGTAAGGAAAACTGTGGACAAGATTTTAAAACATTTTTACTGGCCTGGTTTAAGAAAAAATGTGGCGACGTTTTGCAGAACGTGTCATACTTGTCAAATTGTGGGTAAACCAAATCAAGTTACTCCAGTGACTCCACTGCAATCTATTCCAGCATTTGGTGAACCATTTTCCAAAATAATTATAGATTGTATCGGTCCATTACCAAAAACAAAAAACTGGTTATCATTACTTGCTGACTATCATGTGCAATGCGTCTAGGTTTCCAGAGGCGGTAGTACTTAGGAACATAACAACTAAAACTGTAATGAAGGCTCTTATAAAATTCTTTACTTATTTTGGGTTACCTAAGGAAATACAATCTGATCAAGGCAGTATTTTTATGTCTGGATTGTTTCCACAGATAGTTTATAAATTGGGAGCTAAGCAAATCACTTCATCTGCATATCATCCAGAATCGCAAGGTGCCTTGGAGAGGTTTCATTCTACCCTCAAGACTATGATTAGGACGTATTGTGTGGAAAATGAAAATGATTGGGATGAGGGTATACACTTACTTCTATTTTGCAGTAGGGGAGTTGGTACAAGAATCATTAGGTTTCAGTCCATTTGAACTTGCATTTGGGCATAGAGGACCTTTAACCTTATTAAAAGAACAATGGATTAATAAAGAGGTACACACTAATTTGTTGGACTATGTTTTAAAATTTAAGAACAGATTACATGTAGCTTAGCCAGGGAAAATTTAAAATTGGCTCAGGAGAAAATGAAAACCTGGGACGATAAAGAAGCTGGGATGGGGACATTTAAGCCTGGAGATAAGGTTTTGGTTCTTTTCCCAGTGCAAACAAATCCTTTAAAAGCTAAATTGGAAAGAATTAAAGCTGAAAGATTGAGGAAAGTTGATGTCGGAGGTGAAACGGATTCGACCTTTATTTAATCTTCATATGAGGAATTAGTAACTTGTGTCCGTGATAACTCCTGCTTTACCAAAAGAGCAGTGAGTTGGATGCAGAGTTTCGCCAAGGAAAGTTCAGTGCCTTTAAGCCGGTTTTATTTCCTTCAATCGTAAATCCCTCGGCAAAGCATACTTCGGCTGGGATCAGCAGTAATGTCCCAAAAGAGGATTTAATTACTGCAAGAAAAATCTCTCCCTTAACTGACTGTGTAAATCATTTTGGACTTTTTGCAATACTACTTTAAAGAACTGAGTTTGCATTTCTCGCTTTAAGAACTGTTCAAGCTGTCGTATCACAGCTGACTTCCGGTTAAGTTAGTCGTTTGTTTACTTTTCGGTTTTTTTAGGCAGTGTTTAATAAATGTTTTATTTGTTATAAAAAAACCTGTCTCAATTATATATTCATTGTTGCTGGATCATAACAATAGCAATCTCCAAACAGTAGTAAGTATGTGGTCCACAAATTACAATGGGAGATAGAAAATGCATACCAAAAGGGCAATGTTACAATAGTCATGGGGGATTGTCGTGCAGGTGATTAGGAAAATTAGGAGGGTGTTGTTCTCAAGAGGAGGAATTCCTAGAATGCTTACAAGATGCTTTTTTAGAGCAGCTCGTGGTTGAGCCCACTTGGGTATCAGCTATTCTGGATTTGGTGTTCGAATGAACTGGAATTAATTAGGTCACTGAGTTCAAAGAACCTTTAGTAATATTAAGTGATCTTAATATGATCAAATTCACCCTGACATTAGAGAAGGAGAAGCTGAAGTCAGATGTGGAATAAAGAGAATTAGAGAGGCATGAGAGAAAAATTGGACAAAATTGATTTGAAAAGAACACAGGTAGGGATGAAAACAGCAGCAATAGCTGGAATTTCTGGAAGCAATTCAGAAGACACAGGATATATACACATCACAAAGAGGAAGTAGTATTCTGAAGTTAAGGTGACAAAACCATGGCTGATAAGAGAAACCAAAGAGAACATAAAAACCAAAGAGAGGACACAGAACAAAAATTACTAGGAAGTTGGAGGATTGGGAAGTTTTTAAAAACCAACAGAATGCGACTAAAACAATTAAGGAAAAGATGGAATACATAGGTGAGCTAGCCAGTAATAGTAAAGAGGATACCAAATCTTTCTTCAGGTACATATAGTGTAAAAGAGAGGAAGAAGTGGATATCAAACCACTGAAAAATGATGCTGGAGAGGTAGTAATGTGGAGGAGATGTAAGGTGATGGCAGATGAACTGAAGAAGTATTGTACATCACTCTTATCTGTGAAAGACACTGGCAGGAATGTGGAGGTCCCAGATGTCTGTGGTCAGAATGTGTAAAGTTACGTTACTTGGGAGAAGGTTCTTGGGAAACAGAGATGGTCTGAAGTTAGATTGGGCACCCCAGAGTTCTGAAAGAGGTGGCTGAAGAGATGTGGGGGCATTTGCAATGATCTTTTGAGAATCGTTAAGGAAATTATATCCTGAGAAGATTTTTCCTTCACTACTCCCCCTCTCCCAGTTTCACCTATCACCTACTACTTCTTCCACCCGTCTCACCCACACTTCTTCCTCTGACGTCTCATATTTTTTTCCCAGCCCTAATGAAGGCTCTCCACTGGAAACGTCGACTGTCTACTGTTTCCCATATATGCTTCCTGGCCTTCTAGGTTCCGCCAGAATTTTGTGTGTGTGTTGCTTGGATTTCCAGCATCCACAGATTTTCTCCTGTTTTTGATAGCAACAAAAGCGGGGTCATATTATACAGCAAAAAAAAAGTGGGCAGTTAGAGGATTGGAAAGCTTTTACATAACCTACAGGAGACAACTAAAAAGAAACACACAGGAGAGACAAGATGAAAAATTGAGATAACTGAGCCAGTAATATCAAGTATCAAAAGTTTTTTGAGATATATAAAGAGTAAATGAGAGGGAAGAGTTGATATTGACAGATGATGCTGGAGAGTTAGTAAAAGAACAAAGAAATAGCGGCCGAATGTATTAAGTATTTTGTGTCAATCTTCAGTGTGTAAGACACTAGAGCAGAGGTGTCGAACTCAATTGCACATGGGGCCAAAACTCAAAGCACACTTTAGGTCGCGGGCCGAACAGGATAAACATTTATTGAACACACTAAAACTAAACATTTTTTGAACATAAATATGAATAAAAACAGACAGGAATATTATTCCAGAAAAAATAAACTAAAACTTTAAATAACTTAAATATTTTGCTCTCCATAAAAATATCTCCTGTCAGTATTATACAAGTTAGAAATATGAGCATGCTGCAAAAAAACCCTGAAAATATAAATAAAATTTGTGCTTTTCAGCAAAAGTTAAAACAACAACAAATCAAAACACTCAGTTTTCTTTGCTTTTATGCCGTTTTGTCAGAGCTGGATGCTTGGCATCTTTTCTTGGCAATAAGTTCGTTTAGGTTTGGTGTAAGGTTCTGTGTTGTGGAGATTCTCAGGATGGACTGCAGGTGTTCATCAGTGAGATGACTCCTGTGTGATGTTTTGTTAATCTTCATCACTGAGAAAAGCTTCTCACACAGATACGTGCTACCAAACATGCACAAGGTTCGAGCCGCATGTAGATGGAGCTGAGGCATTGCTTCAGGAATGGAGCGAATAAACTGTACGGGCCCTGCAGTGTCGTACTTTGCCTTTAGTGTCCCATTACACTGCAGCTCTATCAGCTCCATCTGAATCTGTACTGGTGCAGTTTCCATGTCGACGGCAAATGGGTTGCGAAGCAGCTCGAAATCAATTTTTTGTGCTTCAAAGTCACCAAAGTGCCGTGCGAACTCAGTGCGAAGTGCGCTCAGTTTATCAGCAAAGTGGATAAACATTTGGGAACATCATTGCGCCGACCTGGTTCAACATTACTTAGCAACAGGGAAAATGAGGCAAGTTGCACTGGTGCATTTGTGTCTCCCATAAGAGCAGCTTCACTTGAAATGCCTTCACTGCATCATACATGTCAGTGATCATGTGGTCACGTCCCTGGAGCTGAAGGTTTAAGATGCTGAGATGTGTTGTTATGTCAGCCACATTAGCTCCACAAATAAGACACACGGGTTTACCGGCAATGTCAGTAAACATAAACTCATCGGTTTTGAAAGACTTTTTTTCAGAATCAACTTTTCTCTTTGCTATTGTTAGGGGTTAGCTTTGACTTCAGAATAGCGTTGTATACAGCAACAGACGCTTGACGCGGGAATGTTCCCGGGTAGCCTATCGGCAGCTGTTGCACTGCATTATGGGATCTGTAGTTTGTGTGTTATCAGCGCTTCATATCGCCGGGCCATTAATAATTAAAATAATAGATCTATCTAAAATGATCTCGCGGGCCGGATATAATTGTACGCCGGGCCGGATATGACCTACGGGCCTTGTGTTTGACACCTATGCACTAGAGTATAAGACCATAAGACATAGGAGCAGAATTAGGCCATTCAGTCCCACCAAGTCTGCTCCGCGGTTCTATCATGGTTGATCCCGGTTCTCACTCAACCCCATGCACCTGCCTCCTCGGCATATCCTGTAATGCCCTTTGTCAGGCAAGATTTCCCTGTGTAGAAACTATGCTGGCTTTGACTTATCATTAGTCTCCTTGTACCCCAAAACCTCATCTGTTATAATAGACATTAACACTTTCCGAGCCACTGCGGTTAGGCTAACTGAGCTATAATTTGCTTTTTGCCTTTCTCCCTTCTCAAAGAGTGGAGTGACATTTGCAACCTTCCTGTCCTCCGGGACCATGCCAGAATCAAGTGATTCTTGACAGGTCATGACCAATGCATCTGTTATCTCTTCAGCAACCTCTCTCAGGACTCTGGGATGTAGTCCATCTGGTCTAGGTGACTTATCCACTTTAAGAACCTGAGTTTGCCTAGTACGTTTTCCTTTGTAATAGCAATGGCACTCACTTCTGCTCCCTGACACTCAGGAATCTCTGGCACACTGCTGGTGTCTTCTACAGAGAAGATGGATGCAAAGTACCTATCAAGTTCATCTACCACCTCTTCCCCATTTCTACCCCACGAGTATCATTTTCCAGTGGTCCAATATAAACTTCCGCCTCTCTTTTGCATTTTTATAATGGTTTATATTATCGTCTAGTTTGCTCGCATATTTCACCTTTCCCCTTCATATAGCTTTTTTTTAGTTGCCTGTTGTTGGATTTTAAAAGCCACTCAATTATCTAACTTCCTACTCACTTTTGCTACCTTTTTTGCACTTTCCTTGGTTTTTAAACAGTCCTTAACTTCCTTTGTCAGTCATGGTAGCCTAGCCCCGCTGTTTGAGAACTACTTCTGTGGGACATATCTATTCTGTACAGAGCCGTTTCTGTTCTGGCATCATCCCCACCAGTATCCTTCTCCAATCCACCTGGGGATTCACCTCTCTCATGCCTCTGTAATTCCCTTTTTCCTTTGCAATACTACGCATGTGACCTATGCTTCTCCTTCACAAATTGCAATAGGAATTCAAGCATATTATGATCACTGCCTTCTAATGGTTCCTTTACATTAACCTCCCTAATGAGATCTGGGTTATTATACAACACCCAATCTAAGATAGCAGTTCCCCGAGTAGGCTCAACCATCAGCTGCTCTAAAAAGCCATTTCGTAAGCATTCAATACATTCCCTCTCTTGCAATCTGACACAAATCTGACTTTCCCAATTCTCCTGCAGATTGAAGTCACTCGCTACAATTGTGTCATTAAATTTATTACATAAATGCCAAACATTCAGGAGTATCTGGTGCAGAAGTGAGGATACATGCTTCCCAACCGCTCAACAGACGACGCCATTGCCATCACCCAACACCTGGCCCTCACCCACCTGGACAAAAAAGACACGTATGTTCGAATGCTGTTCATTGACTTCAGTTCAGCAGTCAACACAATCATTTCTCAGCACCTGACTGGAAAGCTGAAACTGCTGGGCGTGAACACCTCCCTCTCCAACTAGATCCTAGACTTTCAGACTGCGAGACCTCAGTCAGTCAGGATCGGGAGCAGCATCTCCAACACCATCACACTGAGCACGGGGGCCCCCTGG
This sequence comes from Hemitrygon akajei, assembly GCF_048418815.1. Taxonomy (NCBI): domain Eukaryota; kingdom Metazoa; phylum Chordata; class Chondrichthyes; order Myliobatiformes; family Dasyatidae; genus Hemitrygon; species Hemitrygon akajei. The sequence goes on from NC_133127.1 coordinate 105,836,361, forward strand.
GCAGTGTGCTCAGTCCACTGCTCTTCACTCTGCTGACCCATGACTGTGCTGCAACACACAGCTCGAGCCACATAATCAAGTTCGCTGATGACATGACTCTGGTGGGTCTCATCAGCAAGAACGATAAGGCAGCATAGAGAGGACGTGCAGTGGCTAATGGACTGGTGCAGAGCCAAAACCCATCTCTGAATCTGAACAAAACAAAATATATGTTGATTTCAGGAGAGCACAGAGCAACCACTCTCTGCTGAACATTGACGGCTCCTCCGTTGAGATTGTTAAGAGTACCAACTTTCTTGGTGTTCACCTGGCGGAGAATCTCAGCTGGTCCCTCCATAGCAAAGAAAGCCCAGCAGTGTCTCTCTGCGAAGTCTGAGAAAAGTCCATCTCCCACCCCATCCTCATCACATTCTACAGGGGTTGTATTGAGAGCATCCTGAGCAGCTGCATCACTGCCTGGTTCAGAAGTTGCAGTATCTCGGATCGCAAGACCTTGCAGCGGAGGTCAGCTGAGATCATCGGGGTCTCTCTTACGGACATTTACACCACACGCTGCATCCACAAAGCAAACAGTATTATGAAGGACCCCACGCACACCTTATACAAACTCTTTACCCTCCTGCCGTCTGGGAAAAGGCACCAAAGCATTCGGGCTCTCACGACCAGACTTTGTAACAGTTTCTTCCCCCAAGCCATCAGACTCCTCAATTCCCAGGGTCGAGACTGATATCTACATAATTTATTATTATATTGTAACTTGTCCTCTACTGTGCCTATTGTCTTGTTTATTAATTATTGTACTGCCCTGCACTGTTTTGTGCACTTTATGTAGTCCTGTGTAGGTCTGTACTCCAGTGTAGTTTCATGTAGCACCATGGTCCAGGAGGAACATTATTTCGTTTTTACTGTGTACTGTACCAGCAGTTTATGGTCGAAATGACAATAAAAAGCAACTTGACGACTTGATATAACAGAGAAGATTAAGACAGCAGGAGCGTCAGATGAAACAATGAAAATACTCAACGGGACAACACAGACCACTGGTTTGCAGCAAGCAGAAACACTTACACCACACATGCTCTTCCTTGTCAAGCAGAAGCTATTCTGTTCATAAACAATGTTTTACCAATGCAAGCCAGTGTCTTCATTAAGAACAAATGGCGCTAAGAGGCCTGTACGAGGAAGAAACAAGAAAAAAAAAGACTGAGAAGCTTGATGTGCACGGACAACTGAATTCTACTGTTTATTTGTTGTTTAATCTCACTGAGGGGAGGTCCACCATTCCCAGAGGCACTGCAATACCGGGTCAATGCGCGGAGTGGACGGAGCAAGTCCCTACTCCATCTCCCTGTTCCGACAATCAATTTAATATATGGTCCCCAGATAAGGGACCTATCAGATATTAAACTGATATGAGCAGATTTTTAAAAATTAAACAAAATACACTTTATTCAAAAATAAAATTATGTACAATAAACCATTCAATGTTTCTCAAACCTTTACAAATGTTTCCATTACGGTCTTTACATTTCCACACTTATAGCCACCCAGGTGGCACTCTGTTGTTTCATATTTACATCCCATTGCTGAGGGGTATACTTCCCGCCACCCTACCGCTCAACTCCCTCGGCAGAAGAACTCTAAACTGTGGTCCTTCCTCACTGGGCACTTATGATGGCTGCACCAATTTTCAGTACGTCCCTCAGCATGTACTTCTGCAGCCGAGAATGTGCCAGTCGGCAGCATTCTCCCACGGACATCTCCATGTGCTGGTAGACCATCAAGTTTCGGGCCAACCAAAGAGTGTCTTTCACCAAGTTGATGATATGCCAGCAGCACCGGATGTTTGTCTCCATGTGTGACCCCGGAAACAACCTGTAGATCAGAGAGTCCTCTGTTACGCAGCTGCTGGGTATGAATCTCGGCACTGTCCCTTCCATCCTCCTCCACACCTTCTCCGCGAATCCACAGTGTGCAAAAAGGTGGGTCACCGACTCCTCCTCACTGCAGTCCTCCCGTGGGCAGCGGGGTGTGGAGACGACGTCCCGGGCGTACAGGAGGGATCTGACTGGGAGGACTTCTCTCACCGCCAGCCAGGCGAGGTCTTGGTACCCGTTTGTGAGGTCTGGCGATGAGGCATTTTGCCAGATGTACTGGACTGTCTGCTCAGGGAACCATCCCACTGTGTCCGTCACATCCTTCTCCTGCAGCGCCTGCGGGACATTATGTGCTTACCACTGCCTGATGGCTCTGTGGTCAAAGGCGTTGACCTGGAAGAACCTTTCTAATAAGGACAGGTATGGCGGCAACGACCAGCTGACTGGGGCGTTGCGTGGTAGTGGGGCCAGACCCATCCTTTGTAGCCAGGGTGACTGGTAGAACCTGGGTACATAGTGGTACTTGGTACCTGGGATCCACACACAACCTGATGTAGCCACACACGAAGCTGGCCATCAGGGTGAGGGCGACATTGGGAACGTTTTTGTCCCCATTGTCCAGGGGCGTGCATGTTGGCCCGTCTGACCCGCTCCATCTTGGATCCCCGGATGAATCTGAAGATGGCTCGGGTGATTTCCCAGCTGAAGGAGCGGGGGACGGGCTACACCTGTGCCAGGTACAGCAGCACTGAGAGAACCTCACACCTGATGACCAGGTTCTTGCCCGTTATCGAAAGAGCCCCCCCCCCCCCCCAAGAGTCCCAGTTTCTGTTTCACCTTAGCAGACCGCTCCAGCCAGTTCTTCCTGCACGCCTCGGCCCCTCCGAACCAGATCCCCAACAACTTCACATGATCAGACCTGATGGTGAAGGGGACACTGAATCGGTCGGCCCAGTTGCCGAAGAACATGGCTTCGCTCTTCGTGCGGTTGACCTTAGCCTCCGACGCCACCTCGAACTGTTCACAGATGCTGATCAGCCTGCGAACTGACCTTGGATCAGAGCAGAAGACGGTGACATCGTCTAAGGAGGTTTTGTCTTGCTCCACTGCCTGGCAACGTCACCCCTCTTCTGCCCTCATCCTTCCTAATGGCTTCGGCAAAGGGTTCTATGCAGCACACAAACAAGGCAGGGGAGAGGACACAGCCCTGAAAGACTTTAGACGATGGCGAAACTGTCTGTTTCCCACCCGTTGACATGGACTGCACTACAGATGTCTGTGTAGAGCTGTCTGATCCAATTCCGGATTCCCTCCCCAAAACCCATTTTGCAGAGTATGTCCACCATGTACGTGTGCGATATCCTGTCGAAGGCTTTCTCCTGGTCCAAGCTGACCAGACAGGCATCTACCCCCCTGTCCTGCACGTAGGCGATGGTGTCCCTCAACAGTGAGAGGCTGTCCGAGATCTTCCTGCCCGGTACAGCACAGGTTTGGTCCGGGTGGATCACCTGTTCCAGAGCAGACTTGACCCTGTTGGGGATAGCGTTGAACAGGATCTTGCAGTACACATTCAGTAGTAAAATGGGCCTCCAATTCCTAATGTCCTCCTTTTCTTCCTTCTGATTGTAGATGAGGGTGATGATGTTCTTCCTCATGGACTCTGACATGCTGCCCGCCGGAAGTATAGCATTCCAGCAGGTCAGTGCCCTTTCAGTTCCACAAAGCTGAAAACAACTCAACTGGTTAGCCGTCGCTTCCGGGAGTCCTATTAGACCCAAAGGAACGGACGGAGCCTGTCAGCTCGTCCAGAGATCCAGACTCTCCCGCATGCAGTCGTCTAAGACCTGTGCGATAGACGATAGGAAATTGCAGGAGGCTGTGTACTCTATGGCCTTTCTGTCATACAAACCGGCATAGAAGGACCTGCAGATCCTGAATATGTCTGTCTGCGAGGACGCGACTGAGCCGTCCTCTTCCATAAGGTTGTGGATCACAGAGCTCCCCCTGTGCACCTTCTGGAAGAAGAAGCGAGAGCACGTTTCGTCCTGCTCCACGATTTGGACCCCTGATCGGAAGGTGATCTTGGAGGATTCGGCGGCAAAGTGCTGGGCTTGCCGGCCCTTCACCTCCCTTAATTCCTCTCTTACATCCATACCCCTTCGACTGCAGAAGGAGAAGTTGCTGCAACTCAGTCTGGAGTTTTCGCAGTTCCCTCTGCTTCTGCCTTGCTTTCTGGATGTCCTTGCAGATGAAGAACTTCTTGATGTTCTCCTTGGTGGCTTCCCACCAGAGAACCGAGCAATCAAAGAAGATTTTCAAGGTTCTCCAACCTGCATACTCCTTCCTACCAACATGGAATATGAGGTGTTAATCCCCTAATCTGTGTCTAGCCTCAACTTCACAGTGGAGAAAGTCACGGGCAGTACGTCAGTATGAGAATGGGGAGCAGTATTAAAATCACTGGTGTTACGTACCCGTGACACGTGACAGTGGTACCCTTGTCACGTGACTGGGGTTGAAGTTATACTGGACTTGAGGTAATGGTCTTGTGATGGTGGAGTGACGTCATTTTCCCGCCAGTAGAGGTCATGTGACAGGTTTTTTTTTACAGGGTATAAGAGGAGGACCCCACCCTGTGGGGAGGAGCAGTTCGTGGCTGGATTTGCCAAGTTGACTTCATGCCACTGCGTGATTTAATGTGATGACGCAGTTTAGTTGAAAAATGAAGTTTTATCTAATGCCTAAAGTTTAAAAGGTCATTGCCAGCAGTTTCTTTATTGTGGAGAGTGAAGATAAAAGTTCGGGAGTTAAAGATCGAGGAGATTCGAATTTCGACGGTGGAATGGTTTCGACCTTGTGTGATCCTCATTCGGAAGGATTTCGCTGACTGTTCTCGTGTTAATCTCTGCGGGATAGCAGGAGATTGAGAATAGTGTGGAAGAAAAGGTCAGTGCCTTTACCGTTACGTTTCATAAAATTCTACGTGGGAAAAGTTCGACGCCGGGGATTGCAGGAAAACGACGTGGAAGAGAATTTAAATCGCCTTAAAAAGTCTCTCCTTTTAAATGGACTGAGCATTTTGAACTTTTGGAAATATCGCTTTAAAAAACTGTTTTTGCAACATCCCTTTAAGAACTGTTTGAGCTGCATCGCTTTAAGAACTGTTAAGCAGCTGTTTTCCGGTTACGTTAGTGTTTGTTTACTTTTGGGGGGTTTGTTTTCAGTGTTTAATAAACGTGTTATTTGTTATAAAAACCCTTGCCTAACTCACATATATTTATTGTTGCCTGAATACGTCACACTGGCCACCAAGATATACTGGTTGATGCTGCAGAAAGAGTGAAGGTGCTTCAATTAGGGATCCCCCAAACTAAGTTGGGTCTCACCGATCTAGAGTTGGCTACACTGGGAGGGAGAGTGATTAAGGAGGAGGTGTAGGGATAGATGTAACACTTAGGTTGGTTGCAGGGTGTTTGGTGGACAAGAGAGTCACAGCGAGAGTGAACCCTGGGATTAATAGAGGCGGACATGGAGAGGAAGGTGTGCCTGGTGGTGAGATCCTGGTGGAGATATTGGAAATTGCAGAGAATATGTTGGATGCAGAGTCTCAGTGGATGGCAGAAAATGGGCAAGGGAGAGCCAGTGGATGTAGTGTACCTGGACTTCCAGAAAGCTTTTGATAAAGTCCCACATAGGAGATTAGTGGGCAAAATTACGGCACATGGTATTGGGGACAGAGTACTGACATGGATTGAAAATTGGCTGGCTGACAGGAAACAAAGAGTAGCGATTAACGGGTCCCTTTCGGAATCGCAGGCTGTGACCAGTGGGGTGCCGCAAGTTTCGGTGCTGGGACCGCAGCTGTTTACAATATACATTAATGATTTAGATGAAGGGATTAAAAGTAACAGCAGATTTGCTGATGGCACAAAGCTGGGTGGCAGTGTGAAATGTTAGGAGGATGTTATGAGAATGCAGGGTGACTTGGACAGGTTGGGTGAGTGGGCAAATGTATGCCAGATGTAGTATAATGTGGATAAATGTGAGGTTATCCACTTTGGTGGCAAGAATAGGAAGGCAGATTACTACCTAAATGGAGTCAAGTTAGGAAAAGGGGAAGTACAATGATATCTAGGTGTTCTTGTACATCAGTCAATGAAAGCAAGCATGCAGGTACAGCAGGCAGTGAAGAAAGCTAATGGCATACTGGCTTTTATAACAAGAGGAATTGGGTATAGGAGTAAAGAGGTCCTTCTGCAGCTGTACAGGGCCCTGGTGAGACCACACCTGGAGTATTGTGTGCAGTTTTGGTCTCCAAATTTGAGGAAGGACATTCTTGCTATTGTGGGAGTGCAGCGTAGGTTCCCAAGGTTAATTCCCGGAATGGCGGGACTGTCATATGTTGAAAGATTGGAGAGACTGGGCTTGTATACACTGGAATTTAGAAGGATGAGAGGGGATCTGATTGAAACATATAAGATTATTAAGGGATTGGACACACTGGAGGCAGGAAGCATGTTCACGCTGATGGGTGAGCCCAGAACTAGAAGCCACAGTTTAAGAATAAGGGGTAGGCCATTTAGAACAGAGATGCGGAAAAACTTTTTCACCCTGAGAGTGGTGGATATGTGGAATGCTCTGCCCCAGAAGGCAGTGGAGGCCAAGTCTCTGGATGCATTCAAGAGAGAGTTAGATAGAGCTCTTATAGATAGCGGGGTCAAGGGATATGGGGAGAGGGCAGGTATGGGGTACCGATTGTGTATGATCAGCCATGAATACAGTGAATGGCGGTGCTGGCTTGAAGGGCCGAATGGCCTACTCCTGCACCTACTGTCTATTGTCTATTGTCAGATGCAGGCAAGGTAACCCTATATTATGTGGTGGAGGGGAGCTGGGGTGAGGGCATACATGCAGGAAATGGAGGAGATACAGGTGAGTCCTGTAATGATCGCAGTGGACAGGAAACCCCTTTATTGATGAAAAACGGATATCTTGGATGTCCTGGAATGAAAAAACTCCTCATGAAATCAGATGCAGCAGAGACAGAGGAACTGAGGGAAGGGAATAGTATCCTTGAAAGTGACAGTGTGAGAAGAGTAGCAAAAGCTACATTTAATGTCGGAGAAAATAACTGTTGTGGACAGGGTAACTGTGGCAGTCAGTAGGTTTGTTAAAGAGGCCAGGAGGTAATCTGTTTCTGCAGAGAGAGAGAGAGAGAAAGAGAGATCAAGAAAGGAGAGCAAGATGATGAAGATTGACCAAGCAAACCTGAGAGAGGGGTGTATGTTGGTGGGGAAGTTGATAAATCTGACGAGCTCCACACGGGTGCTGGAAACAGCAGCAATGCCGTCATCAATGTGGTGGAGAAAGTTTTACCTGTGTAGTCCTATCTACATTTTAATGCTCCAAAAACAGCCCAAAATTTGAAAACAACGCCAAATTACTTCACTATACTCAATGCTGCACTAGCCAAAGGGCAGATTCCAAATCATTTCCTTACTCAATGGGAAAGGGTCAATCTTCTTCCATGGTGTCAGATATAGTTTCTTTTCATTCCAATCGCAGTACTCTTGGCAACTCACAGTAGGCTTGTCCCAGGGTAACTCTATAACACAAAATCATGTATCGTAAAGACCTGTGGCGAGTACATTCTGCCCAGGAGACGTGCTCTGGCACTTAAGAGCAGTCTCCTCATTCAATCACAGCTACACTACCATTTAAAAGAAAACAATTACATTAAATTTGAAAAACTTTAGCTTTGAAAACAGCCAAACTTTAAAGTTTCCAAACCACAGGGTGAAAAAGGCAAAGCCAGAATGTTACAGTGCAAGTTATTTAACATTCTGTAATCTACAACTTAGTATTCTGCTATCACATCAATAGTGTTGAATGAATAGGGTTCACTACATTGGGTTGTTGAAATACAAGCTTTGCGGCTGGTCCTCCGAAAAATTCATTGTTCCCCAAGGATGGACGAAAGGAACTGGAAGAATAATATACCTTTTTCTGTTAGAACATATTAATTTAGATATGGTATTCCATAATTTAACAATTGCTCTAGGAAAAAAGTGATCACTGCATGCTAGGATTTGACGGTGAGAAACTGAAGCCAAAATTAATAGCACACTAAGTTTAAGAAAGAGACATGACAGTGGCATAAGGACAGAGTTGACTAAAGTGGCCTGAAATAATTGATCAAAGAATAAAAGAGCCATTTCAAATCTGGTTTTTTTTGCAGCAATACATAGAAAGGAAAATAAAAGCATAGTTTGTGGTGGTGTCTTTCCCGCATTACTTTTAAATCTAGTCTTTTTTTTTTACTTGATTCATTTGCCCAATTGATAAGTTGATAAGTTGATATCAAATAATTGATAACTACGATAAGTTATTTGTTACGCCTGTGCCCCAACTCTGAGGGGCCGAAGGGTACAAAGTAGCCCCCTCCTTTTTGAGAAACGCAAGATCGCTATTAATTCAGGTCAGGAGACCCAGGAAATGAGAGAAAAACACGCGGAATCCACAAGGGGTTTGGAATGTCCAGGCCTCTCAGCGATACAAAGCCACGGGAAACGGCCATTGTCTCTTAGAGACGGAATTGTGTATTGAGCACTGTGCTATTGATCAAAGCCCTCAAGGAATGAGCAACGTGGGCTGGTTGGGGGATGGCATCATCCCAACCTGATTGACATCTGAGACACCGTGAGTAAGGATAAAAGAGGGTCTGGGGAACAACCCCTTTAGACGCACCAGGAGAAACGCTAGAAATCCCGTGACAGCGTTTAATAGCGACAGCTGGTGGAAGGCCCACGTGTGTCCTTTCCCGTTGCCCGGGATTGAGGCCTTACCACGGAAGACGGCTTAGCTAAAGAAGAGATCACCACCGACGACATTTCGAAGGATCGACATCATAAAAAGGAAAAACGGGCAAGTTCTAAAAATCCGTCTCTCTCTCCAACCAAAAGCTGCAGCCTGAACGAACTGAAGTGACTTTTATATTTCCATCGGACAATACATTATCCCCTAGACAACGATATAGCTATTCCTTATTGATTATTATTATACACGCGCTTTTAGATTTAGTATTGACGAGGTATATTATCTGTATGTTTGCATTGATATTATTTTTGTGTATTTTTATCAATAAATACTGTTTAAAATAGTACCATCAGACTTCAACAGACCTCTCTATCTTTGCTGGAAAGTGACCCAGTTATGGGGTACGTAACAACTTGCGGATCTCGTCTCGGGATTTGATACCAAATTGGGGAGCCAGTGAATCGGGCTTGTAAGTCCAAACTTGGATATGGTTACGCGGGTAGCCAGATGGGAAACCGGCAAAGATGGACGTGGATGAATTTATAGAAAACCCGACTCTGGAGGCGCTAGAGGCGGCCACCAAATCGGACTTGATAAATATGGCGAAGGGACTAAACCTCGCAGAGGTGAGGTTGTCAATGAAAAAGCGGGAGGTGCGAAGGGCCATAACTCAGTATTATATTGGGAAGAATGTGTTTGCAGCTGAGGTATTGGAAAATATCCCCGAAAAGGTACCAGCTAGTGGGACGGCTCAGTTAGAGTTGGAGAAATTAAGGTTGGAACATGAAATTAAGTTAAAGCAGCTGGAAGCAGCTGAGAAGGAGAAAGAAAGGGCTGAGAAAGAAAAGGAAAGAGCCGAGATAGAGAAAGAAAGGGCCGAGAGAGAAAAAGAAAGGGCCGACAAACAAAGGGAGCATGCACTCCAGCTAAAGGAGTTAGAGGTGAAACGGGAGCATGAGCTCCAGCTAAAGGAGTTGGAGGCGAAAAGGGAGCAGGAAGAGCTGAAAAAGAGCACGACCGGGCTGAGAAATAAAGAAAGCATGAAATTCAGTTAAAACAGCTGGAAGCAGCTGAAAAAGAGAGGGAAAGAGCCGAGAAGGAAACAGAGAAACAGAGGCAACATGACTTGGATATGGAGAAGTTAAGGCAAGAGCGAAGAGCTCAAGGGTCAGACCGAGAGGAGCAGTTTAATGTTAGTCGGGAGTTGAGGGTAGTACCTCCGTTCGAGGAGACGGATGTTGATAGTTATTTCTTGCTTTTTGGAAAGGTGGCAGTGAATCAGAAGTGGCCCAACGAGCAGTGGGTGGCGCTGTTACAAAGTGTGTTAAAACGGAAGGCACAACGGGCATATGCGGCGTTGTCCATGGAGAGGGAAGAGACGGAGAATTATGCCGAAGTAAAGGAGGCCATTCTCCGGACTTACGAATTGGTACCTGAAGTGTATAGACACAAGTTCAGAAATTTAAAGAAAAGGTGGAATCAGACGTATACCGAGTTTGCCTATGATATGAGTGTGTTCTTGGACCGTTGGTGTACAGCAGAAATAGTGGAAGAGGATTTTTGGCGTCTCAGGGAGTTAATTCTGATTGAGGAATTTAAAGGTTGTGTTTCGGATGATATCCGGATGTATTTGAATGAGAAGTCGAATAAGTCCATCTCCGAATTTGCTAGGTTCACAGATGAATATGCCCTAACCCACAAGACAAAGTTTTCCTCGAATAAAAGTTAGCAGAGAGACCGTGGGAACGATAGAGAAAGCCCGCCGGCTGAGGCAGAGGTCCCGCTGGGAACTAGTGGTAAGATTGAGGAGAGGCAAGACGGAAAGGGATTTCCGGGCTTGACCTGTTTTAATTGTGGAAAGGGGGGACATATTGCATCTAGGTGCTTTGCTCCGAGGAAGGAGACAGGAAAATGGAAAGCAGCCGTCCCTATAGGATGTGCCGCGGTGATCAGTAAATCGACAAGAGAGCCCCGGGTAGACAGAGTACGCGAAGGTTCTGAGACTTGTATGTCAAACGGAACCGTGTCTGTGAGAGAGGGAGACCCACCAGTTCCCGTGAGGATCTGGAGAGACACGGGAGCTGAACTGTCATTGATTAGCAGTAAGGTACTGGATTTTGGTAGCTCGACGGGAATGGTAGCTGTGAAAGGAATAGGAAAAGGGACAGAAACGGTGTCCTTGCATAGGATCATTATGAATTGTGAGCTGGTATCTGGACCAGTTGAAATGGGGGTACGATCAGAATTCCCGAGAACTGACGCGGACGTCTTTCTGGGTAATGATTTAGCCGGTGGTAAGGTTTGGTCAGCAATGAAGCTAACGAGACAGCCGGTGGAGGTCCCGCCCCTGGATTCCAAGATCTATCCCGCATGCGCGATCACTCGCAGCATGTCGAGAAAGGCAGCTGAGAACAAGAGCAGTTTAAATCCGGCCAGTATCGATTTGGCCGAGACGTTTTTACCGACCCTGTACCACGAGGGTTTAGAGGGTGGTGAAACGAAGAGTAGTAAAGTGAAAGAGAGTAAGGGAGAGGAGGTAGATCTTCCCTTAGCGAGGAGAAAATTTATAGAGGCACGAAATAAAGATGAGGAAAAGATAAAGCTGTTAAACGGTCCAGGGTTGGACATGGATGATCTGTCTGGTTTGGGAGAACTGTTTGAAGAAGTTGAAAATTCTAAAGGTGTTCCCGATAATGAAATGAGGGCAGTCCTAGATGAAAAGGGTGCCCTTACCTTGAAGAAGTCTGCTGGGTTGGCAGATGAGGTTGTTTCAGCCCGCGGGGTTGAGTTTACTCCGGAAGGGAGTTGCCCAGAGAGTAGTTGGGAGGATCAGGGGAATTTAGAATTTGAACAGGGTACGGGTATTGAAAGCCTGGAAGAGGCAAATGTCCCGTTTGAGTGCGTCCACGATGTGAATGCACGTGGTACTGAACCTAGTAATGGAGCTCAGAAAAGGTCTGAGGTATTTGATTCAGTTGAAAAGGAATGCAGTCCTTGTGGGTCAGATAGACTTGGTTCAATGAATAAAGGTTTAACCTTGGTAATAGTGGGAAGTGAGAGTTCCCAGGTGTTTGTGCTCGAAGGTGTGTTAGAAGTTAGTGAGGAGATAACAGGTTGTGAGGTGAATATTATTATTGAAGGAAAAGGGAAAAGTGTAGTTTCCAAATCGAATGAAGAAAATTTAAAGTCTGAATTGATGTCAGACGCAGAAACCAGGCTACAGAGACAATGGCTTGGTACCGCGGTGCCTGTGACTCAATTACAGATTGAGTTGGAAGGTAAAGGGGCCCCACACGCTATTGTTATTCCAGAGTGTGGTGTGAAACCGCAAAATTCGAAATGCTGTTTGAACAAAGAGGGATCGCTGGCATTGAGACCTAATCGCCTGAAGGGTCCTGAAGAGAAAACTAGCAACTCGCGTAAAATTAAAGAATTGTGTGGAAATTCGGAAAATGGTCTAAGTTTGGAACACATTGTTGATAAAATAACTCCTATGAAAGGAGCGGGCGAAAACCTATTTCGCCAGGGTGCACAAGCTCACCACGTGGGAATTAACCGGAAAGGAGGCGAGGGTTAATGGGACGCCATTTTTAAATTGCAGAAGCCGGTTTTAAGGGATTTCGACAAAGGATGTGTATAATAACGACAACCCCCATGGAAGCCTGACTGTTAAGTTTGAAAGTAACATAAAGGTTAGTATTTGCATGATCTTTTGTACTATACCCGTAAGCTAAGATCACAACTCTTTAGTTTTTGTTTGCTAAAGAAAATAAGAAATAAAAATAGGTGGTTATTAAATTGGAGTCTGATGCTACAAGACTTTAGTAGGGTACAAGTGTTATGCCCGCAGCCCCCTCCTTTGTGAGAATCGCAAGATCACTAGTGGGGTGGGTCAGTGGACCCAGGAAATGGGAGAGAGACGTGCCGGATGCCTCGTTCCCCGGCGATGCAAAATAACGCGACATTGGCCATTGTCTCTTGGAGACACATTTGTGGATTAGGGACTAGGCTACGTGCAAGCCCTTGGGCAAAGTGGGCTGGTTGAGAGAGAGAGATTGCCTCACCCCCAACCTGATTGACATCTACTACCCTGCGAGTCAAGATAAAAGAGGGGCTGTAGAGACGGCCCCTCAGACGCACCAGAAGATACACTAGCGAACCCGTAATAGCTGGCAGCCATTTGAAGGAAGCCACGTGTGTTCGGTTCCCTTGCCTTGGACCCGGGGGCGGGTACCACAGAAACGATTTTCTTGAACTAACAACGGGGAACCAACTCCCCCGACTCAACGGATTGGCCTCATCAAAAGACCCGGGCAAGTTTCTTTTCTCACAAATCTCTCTCTCTCCAACAAGTGAAAACCCAGCGGTCCCCAAAGGCGGAAGCCTGCAGGAACTGAGTGACTTTTATATTTCCATCGGACAATATCCCCTAGACAAACGATAGAGCTATTTCTAATTGATGATTATTACTATACCCGCGCTTTTAGATTGAGTATTGACGACGTATATTATCTGAATGTTTGTATTAATCTTATTTTTGTGCCCCTTTATAAATAACGACTTTTAAAAATAGTTCAACGGACTTCAACGGACCTCTCTATCTTTGCTGGGAAGTGACTCAGTTACGGGGTACGTAACACAAGATGTTCAGATATTAAAGGAAGTGACAATGTAATCGGTAACTATCTAGATGCTGAATTGAATGTATAACTGTATTACTCTGTAGTGAAAAAAAACTTTTGTATTGTGTTAGATTCTAAAATCCTGTAAGACTCTGTATTACTTCGTTTTTACCGATGGTAAAAACGCGTTGAAGAAAGGGGGTGTTACGCCTGTGCCCCAACTCTGAGGGGCCGAAGGGTACAAAGTAGCCCCCTCTTTTTTGAGAAACGCAAGATCGCTATTAATTCAGGTCAGGAGACCCAGGAAACGAGAGAAAGACACGCGGAATCCACAAGGGGTTTGGAATGTCCTGGCCCCTCAGCGATGCAAAGCCACGGGAAACGGCCATTGTCTCTTGGAGACGGAATTGTGTATTGAGCACTGTGCTATTCATCGAAGCCCTCAAAGAATGAGCAACGTGGGCTAGTTGGGGGGATGGCATCATCCCAACTTGATTGACATCTGAGACACCGTGAGTAAGGATAAAAGAGGGTCTGGGGAACAACCCCTTTAGACGCACCAGGAGAAACGCTAGAGATCCCGTGACAGCGTTTAATAGCGACAGTCGGTGGAGGGCCCACGTGTGTCCTTTCCCGTTGCCCGGGATTGAGGCCTTACCACGGAAGACGGCTTAGCTAAAGAAGAGATCACCACTGACGACATTTCGAAGGATCGACATCATAAAAAGGAAAAACGGGCAAGTTCTAAAAATCCGTCTCTCTCTCCAACCAAATGCTGCAGCCTGAATGAACTGAAGTGACTTTTATATTTCCATTGGACAATACATTATCCCCAAGACAACGATAGAGCTATTTCTTATTGATTATTATTATACCCGCGCTTTTAGATTTAGTATTGACAACGTATATTATCTGTATGTTTGCATTGATATTATTTTTGTGTATTTTTATCAATAAATACTGTTAAAAATAGTACCATCAGACTTCAATGGACCTCTCTATCTTTGCTGGTAAGTGACCCAGTTATGGGGTACGTAACATATTGAAAATATGAGGGTTTCTATTCTGGATACTTGTTTCCCAAATTCAGAGAGAATTGGCCATTGATGAAATTAATGATTAGTATTTTTTTGATTAGGGAATTTAAATGTTGTACTTTGGAAGATAGTTTTGAATAATTCGAGAGTAATCTTAAAAGTAGACTTTCAAGATGCATATCCACAGAATGCACAATACGTTGCACAAGATTTTGAATAAATTGATTTTGAATTTCGGGTTCAGGTGGAAAATAGTTTTCATATAACCATCGTATTTCTCTTCCAAAATACTAACGAGCATACCTGTCATCGATGTCTTTAAATATTTGAATTATAGTAAAATAATGGGTTTATAAAATTTTTGACGTTACCTATGCTGGTCTATTTAGCCTTTCAGCTTGTAATTAATAAGATGCAGAGGATTAGATTCCAGCGACTCAATGTGAGCTCTTATGACTGTGCTTTTTTAAAATCTAAAATTACTCCAAACGTAACTATGCGTAGACATATAACCATATATACCAATTACAGCACGGAAACAGGCCATCTCGGCCCTTCCAAGTCCGTGCCGAACGCTTACTCTAACCTAGCCCCACCTACCTGCACTCAGCCCATAACCCTCCATTCCTTTCCTGTCCATATACCTATCCATTTTTTTAAATGACAAAATAGAACCTGCCTCTACCACTTCTACTGGAAGCTCATTCCACACAGCTACCACTCTCTGAGTAAAGAAGTTCCCCCTCGTGTTACACTTAAAATTTTGCCCCTTTTTGTCCCATATTGTATTTCGGTATGTGACAAAAACAATTCTAATTCCCACTGAACGTGATGGGGCAGTAGCAGGGAACACCGGGTTCCAGACAGTATAGCGTTTCCCAGTGGGCATTTTCAATCTTTCCAAACCAGAGACTAAGGTAAAGTATAAAATAGGTGTTCTGAATGAATTGGGACAAATTACATTTGGGCTGTAGAGAAAAGCGTCTGTGACAGCCCCACATTGTTAATTTCAGGGTATATCGACCACCAAGATCGAATAATTCCCTGTCTTCCAGCTAGATGATGCTCCCTCTTGTAAAAAAGTGAAAAATCCACTGCCCACACACATCTGTAAGGAACTCTCTATATGTAGGGCAAAAATATGATTTTGTTTTTAACCGCTTGTCTTCTCCTAATGCTTGATGAAAACATAACGTTAGTTGGTGTTTAGTTCAACGGGTTTTCGGCTGGCGTTCAATACCTGAAGTAGTCCACATCAATCTTTGTCCTGGTTTCTGCGAAATGTTTTTATGTCTCCCCTCTCACTGTGAGATGTCGACACCTCTGTTTCCCTTATTAGGGAGTGAGAGGGCCTGTGGTATGTCGAATTACCGGGTGAACGAGTAGTCGTTGGTGTACTGCAAGTCTTTGTCTTCATTGATGCTTGCAGCACGTTTGAGTGCTCGGTGGGGAACGCCAATGCGTTTTTGCTGGTGGGGCGGGGGAGGGCGTTGCGTTGCTCCTACTTGTGTGTGGGAGGGAGAGCTGGGAGGTGCTTGGGATTTCAAACTTTTAACTGTCATTCATTCTTTGTGGCACTCTCCGTTTTCGTGGATGTCTGTGAAGAAAAAGGTTTTCAGGATGTATATTGTATACATTTCTCTGACATGAAATGTACCTATTGAACCTATCAAAATGTCGCGATGGGAAGTGCAATGCAACTGAGCTCAGTCTTGTGACAAAGTGTCACGACTCAATTTAATAAATATTCGGGTCACATCCTCACCCTCTGTCCGTGAATTCCAATGGAGGAAGTACAGACCCTCAAGGAAGCGGTTACATGTCCTAAGGACGATTTAAGGGAAGTAGAAATCGTCGGGGTAAGCATCAAAACGTCAGCCTCCAGAGGGAGTCTGACTGTGTCTTGTGTCGACATTACTATCACCGTTACATTTTCGGTTCCGTCCTTTTGACTTCCCCATACTCCAAACAATCTACACGGTGACACAAAGGAAATTCAGGGAGGTATGGAGGTATGGAGTCCAACATATGTTGATATTATATGGTCGATTCTGTGTATAAAATACAAACCAAATTGACGGTTTTGTTAGTAGTTCAAATAAAGTTCTGTATTATTCATATCTCTAGTAAACACTCCAGATATTCAAGTAGCCTAGTGGGCGAAGGTCAATTGCTCAGATTGCGATTCTGAATCTGAATCATGTTTAATATCACTGGTATACATTGTGAAATGTGTCGTTCCGTGACAGCAATACTTCCAATGCATAATAATAAAAACTGTAAATTATTAGAAGTACATATATCAGATCAAATTACATTATTTGAGCAGACAGGAAAAATATTGCCAAGAAAAGAAAGTCTGCAGATGCTGGAAATCCGAGCAACATCCACAAAATGAGGCCATGAATGGACATATCAGAATGGGAGTGTGTAGTGAAATTAAGATGCCATCAGAAATGTGTTCCGTCCACCAGAACAAACGGGATTTCCCAGTGGCCAAACATTTTAATTCCACTTCCCATTCCCATTCAAATATGTTATCCAACCTCTTCCACTGTCGGGATAAAACCAAGAAACACTTTATACTCTGGCAGGGAAGCCTCCAACCAGATGACACAAACATCGATTTTTCAAACTTCCAGTGATGCATCCATAGCCTTCACCATTCCCCATCCCCTTGTCCCTTTATCATGTTATCTTATTGCTCACCCACCTCCTCCCTCTGCTGCTTTCTTCTTTCTTCCATCCATCTTCTGTCTGTCACCAATCAACTTCCTTGCTATTTGCATTATCCCTCCCTCTCCCAGTTTCACCTATCGCCTGGCGTTTCTCTCTCCCCTCCTCTCACCATTCCAATCTCCCCCTTGAGCGTTGTTTTATTTCTCTCCAGCTCTGCCGACAGGTCACGGCCCGAAACATTGACTGTAGTTTTTTTTTCCTTAGATGCTTCCTCGTCTGCTGAGTTCCACAAGGAAAATATTGAATCACTGTCCATTTAGGAATCTGTGGATGGGTGGGAAAACTGGTTGCTGAAACAATGGGTATGAGTTATTTAGTTCATCTGAAGTGCTGCCTACTTCAACTAACCTAATTAAAGTTTTCATTTTGGAAGCGGGACAAGGTATTTTTTTTATCTACGAATTACCAGGCACCAGAGAAGAGATGTTTGTTGGAAATCTTCGCCCCATTCTGTCGGCTACTCAATTTCGCAGCCCTACTTGAATAAGATGTTCCACTTAGTAAACGATTTCCATCAAAGACTAAGACATCCACCTAAACATATTAGAGACAGTCCACTGAACAAACACTTCTTGTAAACAATTGATATCAGTTGTGTCATGGTGCAGTGAAAATCGCTTCTTGTAGGAAGCAAAAAACAAAAGAATTTTGTTTATTTTTGTTTATCTACACTGTCAAAGGGGAATAGAGCCATACAGCCCATAAACAGGACATTCGGCCCATCTTGTGTTGCCATCCATCTGTCTGGAAGGGCAATGGGAGATGATGATCATCTTCGTCACATGTCTGGCCGGAAGGTATGCAGACCCTGAGATTCCTAATCTTCAGAATCCCAATATCGGCCTCAACAGTGTAGTCCAAAGGAAAGTTTATGAAGGAATACGTTTGGCATCAACTTGACAGCGGGTCTGCCGTAAGCCTGGTCAATGTCGTCCCGCCTCCTTAGATGCTCCGGATTTGCTGTCTGCATTTACTTCCGTAGCCGTCGTCTTTCTCGAGCCTGTGGGGCAGTGGGGCTATTTACTCATAGCAGGGGATCTGGTTCACCAGCACAAGGGCGTGTTCATAGACTGTTGGGCTTGCGTGGGTCAGACCTCCTTTTCGTCCTCTGTAGTTAAGCCTGACTCCGAAATGAGTTCCGTTTCCGTTCGTCGCCAGCACGGAGGCTATTGTAAAAGCTCTGAACCGTCAGGAAGCGAATTAAGCATTCAACTCTCCTTTTCGCAACAGAGCGAGCTGGAGTTTGAAGCTTAAAGTGGGAGCGACAAACACTGCCCCCTACATTACCGCACTAGTCGCGTCACACCAACCACTCTGACACAACGGGGAGGGCTGCGGCTACCAGTGCAGTTCGATGATCCATTTAGTCCATGCTGAATCCATATGTACCGTCTCATTCCACCGGCCTGAACCGGAGCCACAGCCCTCCACCATGTTGTACACTCTTCTGACATATATTTTACAACGTGCTTTATCACCCTCAAATAATTATCAGTATGCACAGCCTACTGAGAATTTTAAAGCTGTGGAAAGCATGTGATTTGGCTGTTAAATGACAGAATCTTTTTGCTGAAAGGGGAATGTTCACGTCTGTTTGTGTATTGTTTGGTTGGGGGCCACGAGAGCTCCCAAGGTAGATGAGAAACAACTTACCAAAGGATGGATATCGTTATATCACTCGAAGGACATCGCCACATCCACAGTGATAAGGTCATCTGTGATTAACTTAAGGAGTCGGTTTCACGAAACGACTGAAACTAATGGGCAGGTTAAATACCAGAATTTTCCAGCATAGAAATGCACTCGAATTTCTCCCACTGTTGTGCCATTTCTTGCAGTTATATTGTTATCATCCATTGTTCACTGTACGTGTTCGGTTTTTTTGCAAATTTTACAAGACGGAAATTGTTGGATTTTTTATTAAGTCTGAAGGCAAGTCAGGGCTAATAGCGGATGTCTGTCCGCAGATGAAGCTGGTTGCCACATTTTCCTTTTTTATTATTATTAAACTTTTTTTTAATTGTGTTTTCAAGTAATTACAGAATAAAAGTGTATGAAAAAGAAAATGTATGTTACCCATCCCTCCTCCCCTTAACCCCTCCCCCCTAACATCCCTATAGAAAAAAAAAGAAGAAAGAAAGAAAGAAAGAAAAAAGAAGGAATGCCTGGATATTGGAAGATCCCCACATGCTCCATGGAGTTCGTAATAACTTTAGTATATATATTTATTTCTTTCCCCAAGTAACCAATTATTTCATCTTCGGAGCACCTATATATTTAATCCTATCTTTTGTAAATAAGGGCGCCAAATTTTCAAAAATGTTTCATATTTGTCTCTTAAATTATAAGTAATTTTTTCAAGTGGAATACAGCCATAAATTTCTTCCTTCCAACGATCTATACTTAAATATGTATCCGATTTCCAAGTAACTGCAATAGCCTTTTTGGCTACTGCCAATGCAATTTTTATAAATTCTTTCTGATATTTATTCAATTTGGATATCGGTTTTATCCCTTCAATATCACCTAGTAAAAGTAATATTGGATTATGTGGAAGTTGTATTCCAATAATTTGTTCCAATAAAACTCTTAAATTTGTCCAAAAAGGTTGAATTTTAGAACAAGACCAAGTAGAATGTAAAAAAGTACCAATTTCTTGGTTACATCGGAAACACTGATCAGATAAATTTGGGTTTAATTTATTTATTTTTTGTGATGTAATATATAATTGATGTAAAAAATTGTATTGCACTAAACTTAATCGGACATTTATTGTATTTGTCATACTCTCAAGACATAGTCTTGACCAATTTTTTTCTTCAATTTTAATATTCAAGTCACTTTCCCATTTTTGTCTTGACTTATGGACTCCTTGTTTAATTGCCTGTTTTTGAATCAAATTATACATACAAGAGATAATTTTTTTAATCTTTCCTTTTTGAATTAAAGTTTCTATTTCATTGGATTTCGGTAATAACATTGTTTGACCTAATTTTTCTCTTAAATAAGCCCTTAGTTGAAAGTAACAAAAAAAGAGTGTTGTTTGATACTTTATATTTATTCTTTAATTGATCGAATGACATTAATATACCTCCTTCAAAACAATCTCCTATATATCTAATCCCTTTTTGAAACCAATTATACAAAAGTTGATTATCCATTGTAAAAGGAATAAGTCTATTTTGAATTAAAGATCTCTTTGCTAATAAGGATTTCTTTGTCTCATCGTCAACATTTATCTTATTCCATAAGTCAATCAAATGTTTTAATATAGGAGATTCTTTCTTTTCCCGTATCCATTTAGATTCCCATTTATATATAAAATCTTCTGGTGTGTTTTCTCCTATTTTATCTAGTTCTATTCCAATCCATGCTGGTTTATCTTTCGCAAAAAAAGATGCAATAAATCTAAGTTGATTTGCTTTATAATAATTCTTAAAATTTAGAACTTGTAACCCTCCTAGCTCAAATTTCCATGTCTATTTTTCCAACGATATTCTTGACATCTTACCTTTCCAAAGAAACTTCCTCACATATTTATTTAGCTCTTGAAAAAAACTTCTGGGGTAATTGTATTGGTAGTGATTGAAATAAGTATTGTCATCTAGGGAATATATTCATTTTTATGGTATTTACTCTACCTACTAATGTTATTGGTAATACCATCCATTTATCAAGATCTTCTTGAATTTTTTTCAATAGTGGTAAATAATTTAATTTGTGTAAGTTCTTTATGTCATTATCAACTCTTATACCTAAATATTTTATACAATTTGCCGGCCATCTAAATTGGGTTATTAATCGACATATACTATAATCTCCTTTAGTAAGAGGTAAAATTTCACTTTTATCCCAATTTATTTTATAACCTGATATTTTCCCATATTCTTCTAATCTATAGGATAATTTATGCAACGAGTGCAATGGGTTTGTTAGATAAAGCAGAACATCATCAGCAAATAAGTTAATCTTGTACTCTTCCTGATTAATTCTGAAACCCTTAATGTCTGGGTCCATTCTAATCAATTCAGCTAATGGCTCTATCGCCAACACAAATAAAGCAGGTGATAATGGACAACCTTGCCTAGTTGACCTTGTTAACTGAAATGGTGTTGAAATTTGACCATTTGTCACTACTTTAGCTTTGGGATTAGTATTTAAGGTTTTAATCCATTTTATAAAAGATACTCCTAATCCATATTTTTCCAATACCTTAAATAAAAAATCCCATTCCAATCTATCAAATGCTTTTTCTGCATCTAAAGCAATTGCCACGCTCATTTCCTCCCTTTTTTGCGCTAAATGAATTATACTAAATAACTGAGTTACATTATCTGCTGATGGTCTATTTTTAATAAATCCTGTTTGATCCATATGTACTAATTTTGGTAAGCATTTAGATAATCTATTAGATAAAATTTTTGCTATTATTTTATAATCAGTGTTTAATAAAGAAATAGGTCTATATGATGTTGGCTTTAAAAGATCTCTATTTTTTTTGGCAATACTATTAAAATAGCTGTCGAAAAAGATTCTGGAAGTTTATGTGTTCTTTCCGCTTGATGTATTAACTCCATAAAAGGAGAAATTAATAAATCTTTAAACTTTTTATAGAATTCAGGCGGAAAACCATCTTCTCCTGGAGATTTATTACTTTGAAATGATTCTAGGGCTTCTTCGACCTCTTTCAATGTAAAAGGCATATCTAATCCCTTCTGTTCTTCCGTATTTAATTTTGGAAGAGTTATTTGTGATAACAACCTTTCTATCTTGACATTGTCATTTTGTAATTCTGATTTATACAACTCAGAATAAAAATTCTTAAAAGCCATTAATTTCTAAAGGTTTATAAGTAATTTTATTTACTCTTGTTCGAATTGCATTTATTGTTTTAGAAGTCTGGTCTGTTTTTAACTGCCATGCAAGAACCTTATGTGATCTTTCACCTAGTTCATAATATCTCTGTTTAGTTCTCATAATTGCTTTTTCTGTTTGATATGTTTGGAGTGTATTATATTGTAACTTCTTATTAATAAGTTGTCTTTGTTTTTCTTCTGTCATATTTCTTTGGGATTCTTTTTCTAATTTTGTAATCTCTTTTTCTAATTGATCTATTTCTATCATATATTCCTTCTTAATTTTAGAAGTATAACTTATTATCTGACCTCTCATGTATGCCTTCATTGCTTCCCACACTATAAATTTATCATCAACTGAATGTGAATTTATATCTAAAAAGAACTGAATCTGCTTTCTCATAAAATCACAAAAATCTTGACGCTTTAATAATATTGAATTAAATCTCCACCTATAAATTGATTCCTCTTTATCTATCATTATCATTGTCATTATTAAAGGAGAATGATCTGACAATATTCTTGCTTTATATTCCACATTTTTCACTCTATCTTGAATATTCGTTGATAATAGGAAAAAATCTATCCTTGAATATGTTTTATGTCTATTTGAATAAAATGAATAATCTCTTTCTTTTGGATTAATTCTTCTCCATATATCAATCAAATTTAAGTCTTTCATCAATGATAGAGTTAATTTTACTGCTTTTGATTTTGTGACAACCTTTGTTGATCTATCTAAAACTGGATCTGGACAAAAGTTAAAATCTCCACCTATTAATATTTTATCATGTGCGTTAGCCAAATTCAAAAAGACCTCCTGTATAAATTTTACATCATTTTCATTTGGTGCATAAATGTTCATAAGGGTCCATAGTTCTGAAAAAAATTGACAATGTATAATTAGATATCTCCCCGCCGAATCAATTAATACATTTTGTATTTTAATTAGTAAATTTCTGTTAACCAAAATTGCAACTCCTCTCGCCTTTGAGTTAAATGAAGCTGCAATAACATTTCCAACCCGTCTCTTTTTAATTTCTGATGTTCTATGTCTGTTAAATGAGTTTCTTGTAAAAAAGCTATATCTGTTTTCATTTTTTTAATGTATGTTAAAATTCTTTTTCTTTTTACCGGTCCATTAAGCCCATTAACATTAAAACTTTAAAAAATTCAGTAGATTAGTCATTATTTTTTAATTATATTACTCCAGTCTATAATAATACCTAATCTTTCAACTTCCGTGGTATCCTGGGAAATCTTTATAAAAATCTCCATGTTGCTATGTGTGTCCCCACCAATCATCCAGGCAAAAAGATAGAAGAAAAATAGAATATAAAGAAAAAAACAAAATACCCCCCTACTAATGTTGTGGAAAAAAAACACAACATTA
This sequence comes from Hemitrygon akajei, assembly GCF_048418815.1. Lineage (NCBI taxonomy): Eukaryota > Metazoa > Chordata > Chondrichthyes > Myliobatiformes > Dasyatidae > Hemitrygon > Hemitrygon akajei. Next base: position 105,859,701 of record NC_133127.1, read on the forward strand.
CCCCCCTCTGTTGTACGGGTCATGGCAATCGCCATGATTACACACGTGAATCCCGTAGTAACCGATCCAAAGCTTCCCAGCCCCCCGCAACATAAAAAAGCATATATATAAGAAGAAAAAAATACTATTCTCAATTAGTATTTCTAAAATTTTGCTTTTCTCCTCTATAATATCCATAAATGTCCATCACTTCTGTTCACGGACTCTATCTTCATCTTTAATCCATTACGTTTGGAAGTCTCTATGTGTCATTAGCCAATAGATCAAAGTTTTTGTGCGAACTCCTCCGCTTTTCGATAATCAGAAAAAAATCTTTTTCCCTCCTCCAAAAAAATTATCAGTGTTGCTGGGTGACGCATTATAAATTTATAACCCTTTTCCCATAAGGCTTTTTTCGCTGGGTTCTTTCTCTTCAAAAGGTTGTAACTTATATCAGGATAAAAAAGAACTGGTTTCCCTTCTATCATCAATGGCCCGTTTCTATTTTTGGCACTTTGGACAGCCGCCTTCAGGATCTTTTCTTTATCTTGGTATCTTAAGCATTTTATCAAAATTGATCGTGGATTTTGATCAGCTTGAGGTCTTGACCTTAAGGATCTATGAGCCCTTTCAATCTCAATTGGAGTTTCTCTTTCCATTTCCAATTTTTCAGGGATCGATTTTTGAAAAAATTTTATTGGATCTTCTCCTTCTATATCTTCTTTAAGTCCAACAATTTTAATATTATTTCGTCTACTAAAATTTAGAAGCTTATCAATTTTTCCATAAATTGTTTTCTTTCTGATGTCCAAGCAGTATTCTCATTTTCCATTTTGTCCATTCTTTCAACCAAGTCTTCCGTTTTAGTTTCCAAGTCCATAATTCTCTTTTCCATTTTTTCCTGTCTCTTTGTCATTTTATCAAGTATAATCTCCATATTTGTCATTTTTTGAGTACTTTTTGATTACTTTTAATTACTTTTAATGCATCTAATTTATGCATTATTTGCCTCAAAGTCTTTTCTATATTTCCAGAAGAACTTTTATCTCCCTCTTCGTCTGATCTTTCCAGAGAATCTGACTCTCCCTCAGATTCACTTTCACTTTCAGTTGCAGTCGTAACTGGGCTTTGTAGTTCTGGTTGCTCTCGTTTGCGCATGCTCCTTCCTTCACGTTTGCGCAGTTCTCGTTGGTCTTTTCCTTTAGAAATGGCCGATGTTGCCGCAGTTTCCTGTTCCATATCGCCAGTGGTATAATGTACCTGAGACCCCGGTTCTTTGATAGACGTGGGCCTTGCTCCTGCTCCAACTTGCGTTGTCTTCCCGCTATTAGTTTTCTTCATCTTCTGTTTTTGAGGCATAGCTTGAAACAATCCGGATTAGTTTATATGTAACTTTTAGAAATTATTGACTAACTTTTCTTCATTTAAACATTAATTTATTGACTTTTTACGGGAGAGCTGGGTTTCAGCATCTCGATCCTACGTCATCACGTGACGTCCCCCGGCACATTTTCCTCCATGGAGTAATGACATTTATTATTTAATACAAATGCATAATATTCGCAAAGAAAAGTTGTCTTAAATGGCAATAACTTCTACCTGCAATATCGCTGTGTGTGTGTGTGTGTGTGCGCGTATTCTCGTGGTTTCATTATCTCTAATAAATCATATCAGATCAATTTTTGTTATCTTCAACCCCACATTATTTTATTTAGTCCGTGAGCCAGTAGGGTTTGTCAGTACCATCTGAGGAGAATAATGCTCTTAGTGATTTTTGGCAAGGTATACATCTCTAGAGTTAGAAAATATGTGGGAGCATTGCACCAGTGGTAACTTCATGTGTGCGATCATGGATTTTATAACACTACCCTAAAATAAGCATTTCTGAAAAGTGGCCAATATAAAGTACAACATATATATTCAACCACCTGGTATTTTCTCATCAGTGATCCCTCAACATTGAAATTTGTCATAATGATAGCGGAGTTTAAGCACTTTTCATCAAATGCTGTTATAAAATTCCACGTTGAAAACTATGTCATTGTTTTCCGGTGATGTAATCGTCGAGAATGGCAGCTTAAGTCACTAGCTCCTCCGGGAAAACGCGTATTAAGCCCCATTAACCCGTCAAATATAATATTTTTCGAAAAATATTTGAACTGAAAAGAGGGGCAAGAATGGGGAAAAAGAATGGAAATAAAAAAAGCGACACTGCGGAGCCTGCGTCCAGAGGAGTTCAGCGAGCGGCTCTCCGACCCGACCGCGTGCGAGCGAGGCGGGCGCTGGGCCTCGTTCAGACGAAGCGGCGAATATGTTCGAACTCCTGAAAGAAACAATGGAGGTCCAGAAAGATATAAAGCAGCAGCTCCGTGATATTAAGGCAGAGCTCGCCAGCGTTAATCAAAAAATAGCGGTGGCAGAGACTCGCATTGAGAACGTGGAAGATCGCGTTCAAAACGTGGAACGGATACAGAGCAAGACAATAAAAATCATACATCACCAAGAAGGTAAACTGCTTGATCTGGAGGGAAGATCACGGCGGAAAAATATCAGGATCTACAACGTTCCTGAAGGAGCGGAGGGCTTGTCTATGACGGAGTTTGTCGGAAAGTTACTGCGGGACGCGCTGGAGCTTCCTCCGGCTGTGAAGCTGGAAGTCGAAAGAGCGAAAGAGCTCGTTCCATAACTTACCCAGGATAGAAAGCCACGATCAATTATAATTAAATTCATTCGGTACAGCACCAAGGCGGAGATTCTACGAAGGGCCTGGGGTAAGAAGAGAGTGTTTTTAGAGGATAAATTAATATATTTCGACCAAGATTACACCCCCCCCCCCCCCGCGGTCCTCTAGAAACGCAAAGAATACTCAGAAGCAAAGCGAGTACTAAAGCAAAATAAGATTAGATTTCAAACTCCGTACCTGCTAAACTTCGAGTGTTTTTTGACAATGGGACACAGTTGTACCAGACAGTGGAAGAGACGACTACAGACATGAAGGCCAGAAGGTTGCCCGTCAGCATGACCAAAACGAAAGAAAGCCTGGCTGAGGAATTGTCCCGCTCGGCTTGGGAAATAGTGCGAGAATCCAGAAGGCAGGAGACGGGAGGAAGCCGAGACAAACATATTAGGAAGAGACTGGGAGTTTCCCAAAGACAGTACTCACCCCTTTCAGAAGAGCCATAAGGTTTGGCTAACTTTAAAAATGCTGAGAAGCTAAACAGAAGCAAAAGTACACGGCGATATACCTATCTCGAGAAATACTTATTATAATGTGGATTTTAAATTACTTAGTTGTTATTCATTATTCGCTCACTTACTCCTTTCCCCCCACCAAAATGAGAATATGTATGTGTGTGTGTGTGTGTGTGTGTGTGTGCATATATGTCTATGTGTGTAATGTGTGTGTGTGTATGTGTATGCATGTATATATAGTTGTGTGTGTGTGTGTGTGTGTGTGTGTGTGTGTGTGTGTATATATATATATATATATATATATAGGAGGAGTACACAGGGAAATCGTTTCTGTGTGATGGATTTGTTCACTGACTTCTATGAATACTGCAATGGGGGCCCTCAACTCACAAATAGGAGGGGTTATCCCCCACAGCTAGACATTTCCTCTAGTTCAACAGAGGGTCATTTACTAGAGACCTCAGCCTTGGAATCACACGTTCATTGCCATTTTTGTTATTATTTGAGTTTCTTGGTTCTTATTTTTTCAGGGAGTAGATCGATTAAGTTTTATTCTAATTTCAATGATACATTGACAGATAAATACAGATGGCTAAGGACAAGGTAAAATTCATTTATTTTAATGTAAATAGGCTATTAAATCCAATCAAACGTAAGAGAATTTTATTCAAAATGAAAAAAAGAACAAGCCAATGTAGTATATTTACAGGAAACTCATTTAAGTGATAATGAGCATAAAAAACTAAAGAGAATGGGCTTCACTAATCTGTTTTTCTCCTCATATAGATCAGGACATAGGAGAGGAGTTGCTATTCTTATATCAAGTAAGCTAAATTTTGAAAAGATATTCGAAATGGGAGGTAAAGAAGGCAGATATATTCTGGTAAGGGGGAATATAGACGGCAATTCAGTTACTCTATTGAATATATACGCACCCCCGGGAAGTGATATTGGTTTCTTTCAGAAAATTACTGATATTATGGTAACGGAAACAGAAGGTCTCCTGATATGTGGGGGAGACTTAAATTTACAATTACAACCAAACTTAGACTCTTCCAATAGAAAAACCTATGAAACAAATTCTTTACATAAGAAAGTTAATACACTTCTTGAGGATATTCGTTTATTTGATATACGGAGGGCCCTTTTCTCTGACAGAAGGAATTACACTCATTATTCTGCTCCACATTCTGTATATACAAGAATAGATTATTTCATAACATTTGGAAAAGAGAAAGACACCTGTGGAATTGGGACAATAGATGTAAGTGACCATCCACCTATATATATATATATATCTGTTGATTTTGACCTACAACCAAAGAATACTATTTGGAAACTAAATTCAACTCTACTCAATGATCCGTAATTTAAGGAACAAATTAAAAAAGAAATTGGTCTCTACTTAGAATTTAATGATAATGGAGAGGTTTCACCTCCCATTTTATGGGATACTGTGAAGGCAGTCTTAAGAGGGAAAATTATAGTGATATCTTCATATAAGAAAAAATAAGGAATAAAACATTAGAGGAATTACAAAATAGACTGAAGGAACTAGAGAAAAAACACAAATTGAATTTGGCACAGGATACATTGGGGAAATTAAAAGAGTTAGGAATGAAATAAATAATTTGGCTACGCAAGAAATCAGGAAAAACTTGATGTTTCTGAAACAGAGACATTATGAAAGTGGATCGAAATCTATGAAAATGCTGGCGTGGAAACTGAGAAAAACAAGATAGCAGAAAATACAATTCATAGAATTAGGGACCCAAGAACGAAAATGACAAAAAATAAGCTAAGTGAAATTCAAGAAGCTTTTGAAGTGTTTTACAAAACGCTATATTCCAAAGTTCCAGGGGGAAGCATAACCCAAATTGACAACTTCTTGAATTCTCTAGAGTTACACACTTTAAGCGAAGAGCAAAATAGAAGGATGACTGCTGACATAACTGAAGTTGAATTAAAAGCTGCAATTAGTAGGCTTAAATTAAGCAAGTCACCAGGATCAGATGGGTATACTGCAGAGTGGTCCAAAGAATTTAAAAATGAGTTAATTCCTGTTTTACTCCCCACACTGAACTGGGCTCTAAAAAAGGCACAAATGCCACCCAGTTGGAAGGAAGTAATAATCTCAGCTATACCGAAAGAAGGCAAGGATAAAATGGAATGCAGGTCATTTAGACCAATATCCATTCTTAATGTAGATTATAGGTTATTTACCTCCATCATGGCCAAACGATTAGAGGAATTTCTACCCATACTGATACGTAATGATCAGACAGGTTTTATACGACAACGCCAGACTCAAGACAATATACGAAGGACACTTCACATTATGGATCATATACAAAAAAATAAAATCAAAGCAATAGTGATAAGCGTGGACACTGAAAAAGCATTTGATTCGGTTAATTGGAATTTTCTTTGCAGAGTTTTACATAGATTTGGTTTCCAAGAAACAATTATTAAAACTATACAGACACTATATGACAATCCTACTGCTAGGATTAAAATCAATGGATATTTATCAAATAGTCTTACCCTAGAAAGGGGCACGAGACAGGGTTGTGCATGGTCACCACTACTCTTCGCGCTATATCTGGAACCATTAGCTCAATACATCAGACAAACTGAAGATATCAGGGGAATTACTATTAAAGGGAAAGAGCCTAAATTGGCTTGTTATGCGGATGACATTTTGATCTATCTAGGGCAACCAACATACTCTTTAACTAATTTGATGCAATCCTTTGAACAACATGGTCAATTATCAGGATACAAGATCAACATAGATAAAACTCAATTACTTTCATATTACTATAGCCCACCAAGAGAAATTGAAAGTCGATACCCTTGGGCATGGCACACAGAGTCTTTCAAATATTTGGGCATCATTATGCTAAAAGATTTGGCAAAATTATCAGAATGTAATTATCAGCCTCTATATAAAAACTTAAGGAAGATGTGGCAAGATGGAGCCTGATTCCTTTTTTTTAGTCTCAGTTCAAGGATGGAGTCTATTAAAATGAATATACTGCCCAGACTGTTATATCTCTTTCAGACTCTACCAATAGAGATTAATCAAAATCAGTTCAATGAATGGAACAAGATGCTATCAAGGTATATTTGGCAGGGTAAAAGGCCTAGAGTTCATCTCAAAACTTTGCAATTAGCAAAGGAAAAGGGGGGATGGGGATTGCCTTCTCTTTGAGATTATTATTTTGCAGCACAGTTGAGAGCTGTGATATGTTGGTGCAACCTATTATATGATGCTCAATGGAAAAACATTGAGGAGCGGGTACTTCCCATCCCCATACAAGCAATTTTGGCTGATAACAACCTGCAAAGGTACATAAATACTATTGATAACCCATGGGTGAAATTGACTCTTAAAATATGGAAAACCACTATAAAAGAATATAATCTAGATGGAGATATTGCAATTCTTAAATGGTGTGCATAAGACTCTGAATTTACACCAAATAAATTGGATGCTAGATTTAAGGACTGGACAGCTAAAGGAATAACAGTTCTTTGCAACATAATGAAAGAAGGAACACTGTTCAGTTCTGATATGTTTAAAGAGAAATACTTATTAGAATAACAAGATTTTTATCGGTATTTGCAAATGCGACAATATGTTAATAAGAGTCTTAAAAACGTAACCAAGGCAAATACATGTTTGATAGAGCTCTTTAGAAAAGCATATAATTCAGATAATGGTAGTAGAATCATTTCAAGCATGTATAAGGGGTTGTCAAATCTTAAAACACATTCGACTTCATACATTAAAACAAAATGGGAGAAGGAAGGAGGGATAATTATATCTGAGGAAGAATGGACAACAATATGGAGATATCAATGGAAGTGTACCAATTCGCAGAAATGGAGGGAGTTTGGATGGAAAAACTTGATAAGATATTTTATTACACCCTCTCAGAAATCCCATTATGATAGTAACCTCCCTGTTTGCTGGAGAAATTGTGGAGATCAAAATGCAAATCATTATCATATTTTTCGGACTCCCCTGTTATCAAAAACTATTGGAGGGGGTACACAATGCCCTACAAGACATCTTTAAATGTGAAATACCCTTGGAGAGTAAGACCATATATTTTGGATATATACCTCAAGAACGTTTGAAAAGAGATAAATATTTAATGAATTTACTGTTGGTGGCTGGTAAAAAGACTCTTACTAGGAAATGGTTATCACAGGAGAGCCCAACTTTAAATACATGGATGGAAATTACAATGGACATTTACAAAATGGAGAAGATGACAACATCTGTTAATCATAAGCTGGAACAATTTGATTCATACTGGGAACAATGGTTTAACTACATAATGCCTCATAGGCCTGATTTTATTCTCAAAAATCAATGAATCTGTTGTAAACAAAAATATCACTCCCTACTTGTATATAGTTCTTTCCTTTTGCTTGTTTTTTCTTTCCACTCTTTTCTATAAGTGTATATCTCAGATAAATACTTCATGGAGATTTGTGATATATATGATTATATGATGTATATGTACAATGTCTGAAATACATCTTATGGAAATGTTTGTTTGATGAACTTCAATAAAAAAATAAATTACAAAAAAGGAAAACTATGTCATTGGTGCCACTCACAGTACAGTGCCAAATTTCAGTAGAGTGAATCATTTCATTTTAGAAAAATAATTGTCTGTTGTTTCTTTTGGAAAAATCAATAAAAACCGTAGGACCCATATAATCACATGGATTTTATGACAATTTTTGCAGGAATTTAAATAAGCAATCACCTTTTGTACATATTCCATATTAACATCAGTACAGCAGAAAATGTTACCCTAAACGCCCAAAAGGTTCGGAGAGAATCATTCGGAGAGATTTCTGGAGTTTTATTAAAGCCATGGTATTTTCCATATTGTTGTATCAAATCAAAACAATCTTAAGGTTTTGTCATAGCATATAGAATTACAGTACAATAATTCAAATGCGGGGTTCCACACGGCCATAACCTAGCCCCCATTTAGTTGTAAAATGAATATATTTAATCAAAGGCTGCATTCCATACTTGGTTTTCCATACTTTCATAAACTATTAATAATCATAATAATTTTCCAAGTTTTCCACGTTTTCCACATCTTCATCTGAACGTTCCACACTTTCTGAGGTGGATGCCTGGTTCTCACAGTCTGCCTGTCTACACATGTCAGTACACCTGAGGCCATTTGCAACACGCATACATCTTGGGAGTGAACAATTTTTCGGACAGTTACAGGTCAGTAGGTTCAGGACGACATCGGGTGCTGGCTGGCCTTTCAGCAGTGCACCACAACTGTTCAGCTTCCTCTTCTCTCCCCATCTTCCATCCTCTGCCAACAGGGCTTGGCACTTGTGGGTTCTTCTCCAAACATCTTCTCCATATACCAGCCTGGTAGTTGGATGGCTGTCCATATTTTGTTAACTAGTCCTTGCATAGTGGGAGTTGTTGACTTTGGATTTCACCTTTGTTGGCACAGCAATGGTGATACCTGTGCTTATTGACCTTGCTGGCCGATGCTTTTGGGTTATACAGGAGACGTAAATGCCTCCAGTTTGTCCATCAGTTCTGGGGAAAGGTCCCATTCATCACCCAGCTCTGCGAATGTGTCCTGAGTTTCCCTGTTGCTAGTCAGAAGTTTCTGGGCACTTATCTTCCCTTTACCTGCAAAAGTGACTTACAGTGTCACATGCTATATACGCGTGCAGCCCGATGAGAGCCCTGCAAACCTATATTCCAACAGTGGCAGCAACCTTCCTGATGTCCATAAGCTTTGTATGGGTTCTAGTGCCATACTTCTGGAACAATGGGGCCTCAATCTTGTCACAAAATGCTAAAGACATAATAAAGACTTTTGTGTCTTCTGAGCAAATTACTACAGATTGGTATCCCTCTCTTGTGGCATGGGCAGCATGGAGAAGTAGACGGCCATCTGCTTCTTGTTGACACTAAAGAGCTAACACTTTCTCACTGTCTTGGGATGTGATTCTGTACCATTTTTCATTCACAGTTGCATACAGAATCTTCTCCAGTAGCTTTGCTCATTTTCCGCCTTCCTCCATTCAAGGACTATGAAGCTAATCAGACTATTTTTGTTACTGACTTTGGTCAGGAAGCTCCTCCACTGCCTCACAATCTGTGTGCCTGTGTTACCTTGCGACTCATGTCCAGTAGAGACCTTCCACTATTCTTGATAGAGTTCTCCTTGTATGTGTCGAACACAACATCTATTCTGCTACTCTGACTGCCTTCCCTCAGAGCCATACTCAGAATTGTTGTGGCAACATCTCTGAAAGTAACTTGATCACCTTTCATTCTTTGGACCAAGTTAATTCCGTCAACCACTGTAGCAGAGTTTCCTGGAAGCTGCTCTTCCACTGCTACATTTTTCTGCAAAGTTGTGGCTATTTGTCTTTCTCAGCAATCCTTCTCACGTGGACAGGGCCCAGGGCAATGGTCCAAAGGGCCGAGAAAAGATATCCTCCATACGTAGACTGCGCTTTTGTGCTATTACTATGTTGCGTCCAAACTAAGACCTGTCTGCTTTCACACAGAAAGCTAACACAGCTGCAATGCTATCACATATTTTCTTGCTCTAGGGGTGTATACCTTGCCAAAAATCACTACAGGCATTACTCCTACCAGATGGTATTGGTGGCCCAAATTTGGGGTCCTGGCTCACGGCCTAATTCCAGAAACTGTTCCCGATGTACATTTTCTTTGGGACGTCTCACGCTTTCATACCTTGTTGTCCAAAGAAAGACAGGTAACCAAGATATAGTGGTGGAGTCTGCATCTTGATAAAACTTGAGACTGTACAACAACTCCATGTTGCCGAGTAAATGATCGAAATTAAACAAAATTTTCATTCAATAAGTGGAAATATATTCTCCGAGGAATGATTTTCATTGCATCATGACACAACTGTTATCAATTTTTCACCTGGTGTTTGTTCAGTGGACTGTCTCTAAGGTGACTAACTGGATATCTTAGTCTTTGCTTTTTCTGCGTGGATGAAATTATTCAGGCAGATCACTGAAATTGAGTTGTCGACAGAATGGGCGAGGATTTTCTTTCCTTTGTAATTTATTTTTTTATTGAAGTTCATCATCAAACATCATTTCCATAAGATGTATTTCAGACTTTATACATATATATCATATAATCATATATAATCACAAATCTCCACAAAGTATTTATCTGAGGTATACACTTATAGAACCGAGTGGAAAGAAAAAAACAAGCAAAAGGAAAGAACTATGTATAAGTAGGGAGTGATCTGTTTTTTTACAACAGATTCATTGATTTGTGAGAATAAAATCAGGCCTATGAGGCATTATGTAATTAAACCATTTTCCCCAGTATGAATCAAATTGTTCCAGCTTATGGTTAACAGATGCTGTTACCTTGTACATTTTGTAAATGTCCATTGTAATTTTCATCCATGTATTTAAAGTTGGGCTCTCCTGTGACAACCAGTTCCTAGTAAGAGTCTTTTTACCAGCCACCAACAATATATTCATTAAATATTTATCTCTTTTCAACCATTCTTGAGGTATATATCCAAAATATATGGTCTTACTCTCTAAGAGTATTTCACATTTAAAGATGTCTTGTAGGGCATTGTGTTTTTGATAACAGGACAGTCCCAAAAAATATGATAATGATTTGCATTTTGATTTGCACAATTTCTCCAGCAAACAGGGAGGTTACTAACATAATGGGATTTCTGAGAGGGTGTAATAAATTATCTTATCTAGTTTTTCCATCCAAACTCCCTCCATTTCTGTGAATTAGTACACTTCCATTGATACCTCCATATTAATGTCCATTCGTCCTCCGATATAGCAGTTCTCTGAGTAGGCTGAACCATCAGCTGCTCTAAAAAGCCATTTCATAAGCATTCAATACATTCTCTCTCTTGCCACCTGACACAAATCTGACTTTCCCAATTCTTCTGCAGATCGAAGTCACCCACTACAATTGTGTCTTTAAATTTATTACAGAAATGGAAACAGTCCATAGACCATAAGACCATAAGATAAAGGAGCAGAAGTCGGCCATTCGGTCATCGAGTCTGCTCCGCCATTCATGAGCTGATCCAATCTCCCCTTTAGTCCCATTCCCCCGCCTTCTCACCATAACCTTCGATGCCCTGACTACTCAGATACCTATCAATCTCTACATTAAATACACCCAATGACTTGGCCTCCACTGCCGCCCATGGCAACAAATTCCATAGATTCCATAGTCAGGAGTATCTGCGGCAGAAGTGAGGATAAATGCTTTTACCAAGGAGGGAAGGTGTTTTGGTGTAATTGGGGATGCATGATGAAGTAGGCCAAAGTCAACAGGATGCCTTTAGAGGGAATCGTATCTGACAAATCTCTTGGAATACTTTGAGGAAATAACAGGCAAGATAGATAAAGCAGAGGCAGTGGGTGTTGTTTGCTTGGATTTCAGGTGATCTTTAACAAGGTACCCCATGCAAGGCTTATTGAGAAAGTAAGGAGGCATGGGATCCAAAGGTACATTGCTTTGTGGATCCAGAACTGGCTTGCCCACGGAAGGCAAAGAGTGGTTGTAGAGGGGTCATATTCTGCATGGAGACCAGTAACCAGTGGTGTGCCTCAGGGATCTGTTCTGGGACCCCTACTCGTCGTGATTTTTATAAATGACCTGGATGAGGAAGCGGAGGGATGGGTTAGTAAATTTGCTAATGATACAAAGGTTTGGGGTGTTGTGGATAGTGTGGAGGGCTGTCAGAGCTCACAGTGGGATATTGATAGGATTCAAAACTGGGCTGAGAAGTGGCAAATAAAGATCAACCCAGATAAATGTGAGGTGGTTCATTTTGTTAGGTCAAATATGCTGGCAGAATATAGCATCAATGGCAAGACTGTTGGCGGTGTGGAGGATCAGGGGGATCTTGTGGTCCAAGTCCATAGGACACTTAAAGCAGCTACGTAGGTTGACTTTGTGGTTAGGAAGGCGTACAGTGCTTTGGCGTTCCGTGGGATTGAACTTAAGAGCCAAGAAGTAATATTGCAGCTATATAGGATCCTGGTCAGACACCACTTGGAGTAATTTGCTAAATTCTGGTCGCCTCACTACAGGAAGGATGTACAAACCATAGAAAGGGTGCTGAGAGGACATACAAGGTTGTTGCCTGGATTGTGGAGCATGCCTTATGGGAATAGGTTGAGTGAACTCGGCCTTTTCTCCTTGGAGTGACGGAGGATGAGAGGTTACCTGATGAAGGTGTACAAGATGATGAGAGGAATTGATCGCATGGACAGACAGAGGCTTTTTCCCGAGGCTAAAATGGCTAACATGAAGGGCACAGTTTTAAGGTGCTTGGAAGTAGGTACAGTGAAGATATCAAGCGTAATTTTTTTTATGCAGAGAGAAGTGAGTGCGTGGAATGGGCTGTCTGCAGCAGTGGTTGAGGCAGAAACAATAGGGTCTTTTAAAAGTCTCCTGGATAGGTACATGGAGCTTAGAAAGATAGAGGACTATGGGTAAGCCTAGGTAGTTCTAGGGTAAGGACATGTTCGGCACAGATTTGTGGGTCAAAGGACCTTAATTGTTTTGCAGGTTTTCTATGTTTCTATGTTTCTAAGTTGCTTTACAAGATCACAGGAAAGATATTTGTGTGGATCGAAGACTAGCTGACTGACAAGCGAGAGAGAGTCAGAATAATGTGGGCAATTCTGCTTTACTGTTGGTCACTTATGGTGTTCCGCAGGGGTCAGTTTTGAGACTGCATCTTTTCATGTTAAATCTGAGTGATACAAATGACGGAATTGATATCTTGGTGGTGGACTTTGCAGTGGATACAAAAATAGGTACGGGACAGGTAGTTTAGTGCATAGCGGGAGTCTACAGAAGGACTCCGATATATTTGGAGAACAGGCAATGAAGTAACAGATGAAATACAGTGTATGCAAGTGTCCGGACATGTACAATTGGTAGAAGGAAAAGGGGTGTAGAAAAAAATAAATAGGAGAAAATACAAAAATCAGAGGAGCATAGGTACTTGGGAGTCCTTGAGCAGGAGTCCCTGAAGGTTTGCTTGCAGATTTAGTTGATTAAGGATGACAACTGTAATGTTAGCATATATTAACAAGAATGTGATACTGTAGCTTTATAACACGTTGGTCAGATCGCTCTTGGTGTATTGTGAGCAGTTTCCGACCTCCTATCTGAGAAGAGATGTGCCCATATTGGAGCATGTCTGGAGAAGGTTCACCAGAATGATTCCAGGAATGAAAGGGTTAACGTAGAAGTCGCGTCAGATGGCTTTGACCCAGTACTCACTGGTCTAGAAGAAAGAGAGGGGATCTCATTGAAACCTGTTAAATACTGAAAGGCCTTGACAGAGTGGCTATGTAAAAGAAGCACTCTCTCCTGTGTGAGTCTGGGACCAGAGGCCATGGCCTCAATATATAGGGCATCCACTGACAGCAGAGATGAGGAGGTATTTCTACAGTCAGAGAGAGGTAAATCATTGGAATTCATTGCTACGAGCGGAGTAGAGGCCAAGTCATTGAGTGTATTTTAAATGGATGTTCAAAGATTATGGAGAGAAGACTGGAGAATGGGGTTGTGAGAGGTAATCCATTGGACACAAAGGAATGGTGGAGCAGACTCGATTGGCTGAGCAGCCTCTGTCTGATATCTCATGGCTCATGGTCTGAAGAAGAGGCAAGTGAGGTTGCATTAGGGTTAGGGTCTCCGCGCCTGGATTATTGCATTCAGTTTTGGTCGTTCTGCTATAGAAAAGAGGATGTCAAGTTGGAATGAGTGCAGTGGAGATTTACGAGAATGGTGCCGGTGCTCGAGGGACTGAGTTCTGGAGAGAGGTTGGGCAAACTGGAACTTCACACCTTGAAGTGCAGGAGATTGAGACTAGCATTATGCAAGAGTTCGAAACCATGAATGTACAGAAATCGGGAATGTGCGCAGTCCTTTTCCCTACTTTTGTGGAATCGACAACCAGAGGGCACCAGATTAAGGTGAGAGGGGATTGATTTAATAGTGATCCCAAGGGAAAATTATTAATCCACCCTCCCTTCCGGTTCATTGTTTAACTAACTCGATGAGTGCACTCTCAGGTTGGAGGAACAACAACTCATATCACATCCGGGTAGTTTACAACCTGATGGCGTGAACATCTATATCTTTAACATATAACTGTCTTGTAGGGAACCTTTATAGTATTGAACTTTAGTGGTCCGTGTAGGGTTAGGGTTAGGGTATAAATGAGTATATATATAACAGACCTAAAACTATAAGTATTGAAACAAATAAAATAAATAAAAAGATTAGGGTTAGGGTTTTTTTTTAGATCCACGTCTGTTAAACACCGTTGTTGAATGTGCGTATGACATCATTGCGCTTTCAGATCACGCGCCTATAAAGTTAGCCCTTAAGCTTTCGGATAGATTTTTGAAAATCTCAGTGGAGATTGAACCCCGTATTGTTACAGGATCCAGCTTTTGTTAATTTTATTAAGGAGCAAATTTCTATATTTTTTGAATTTAATACAACTGAAGGAATGTCAAATCTGGTTATATGGGACACCTTGAAATCTTTTCTTAGGGGACAGATAATCTCATATTCAGCAGCCTTGAGAAAGAAAACTAAAGCGGAATTGTCAGTGCTTATTAATAAAATTAAACAGATAGATAAAGCGTATTCAGTTAAACCTACTGAAGACCTATATAAAGAAAGGGTCGAACTTCAATCACAGTATGATTTACTTCTGACATTTCCCATTGGACAGTAAATTTTTAAATCTAAAAGTTTATTTTATATACATGGGGAAAAATCTGCTAAACTTTTAGCGGGTCAGTTAAAGGCTGGGATGGTCAGAAGACAGATTTTAAAAATTCGCCGACCAGATAGAACAGAAACTTCAGATCCCTATAAAATTAATAAGATATTTATGGACTTTTATTCTAATCTTTATAAATCTGAATTCTCTGATAGTACTATTACTATGAATAAATTTTTGCAAAGGTTAAACATACCTCAAATTTCGATTCAAGATGCTGATATGTTAGATGCACCTATTAAACAAGAGGAGATAGCCAAGGCTATATCCTCGAAGCAATTAGGTAAAACTCCGGGACCTGATGGTTCATTTCATTTTTCAATCTTTTTTATTGATTTTCAAATAAAGAATACACAAATCGAAAGATGAGTTTAACAAGTAGATTATATAAAAAACATATAAACAGCAATCGTAAAACAGAAAGTATATAATATCAAAATCAAATAGGTAATATATTATGCTGTTATATATACAATGGTCAGAAAGAAATTACAACTCCTCATAGCAATCGTAAAAAAAATTGGAAATTATATTGATAGAGAAAGAAAAACCCCACTAACTAAACTGAAACCAAAAAAAAAGAGAAAGACAAAAAAAGAAAGAAAAAGAAAGATTGGGCAGTCCAATTGAGGATAAACTTTTTTTTAAAAAGAGAGAGAAAAAACACATCCTTCCAGTCATCTCCGATCCTTCATGGATAAGGATATTCTCCAAAGAGAATAAAGAAAAAATAAATAAATAAAGATAAATTAAATCATGTGAAAGTTTTGAATAAAGGGTCGCCAGACTTGTTCAAAATCAAAGGATGTATCAAATGTCTGGCTTCTAATTTTCTCCAAACTTAGACATGATATAATGGAGGAGAGCCAATAGAAAACAGTAGGCGAGTTAGATTCTTTCCAGTGTAGCAAAATAACTCTCCTAGCCAGTAAAGTTGAAAATGCTATCACATGTTGGGCAGAAGCAGACACTTTGCTTGCTTCGTCTGGAAAAATCCCAAAAATTGCTGTAAGTGGATTAGGTTGAACATCCATATCTATAACTTTAGATAATATTCCAAACACATCCCTCCAAAAATTATTTAAACTTACACATGACCAAAACATATGGGTTAGAGTAGCCACTTCTGCATTACGTCTGTCATAAATAGGGCATATATTAGGAAACATATGTGCCAATTTATCTTTGGACATATGGGCCCTGTCTACTATCTTAAACTGAATTAAAATATGGCGTGCGCAGAAAAATGAATTATTGCCTAAATAATAAATTTTACTCCATTGGTTATCTGAGAGTGAATGTTGAAGTTCGACTTCCCAGGAGCGTTGAACCCTATCATTAGGCAATGTGCGAGCATTCATTAACAGTTTATAAATGATAGCTATTAATCGTTTTTGAAAAGCTTTAAACTGAAAAATAACATAAGCCAAATTTAAAGAGCAGGCCAAGGGGTAATTTGGTAAAAAAATCACATTAAAAATTCCTGACCTGTAAATACCTGTAAAAATGTGTATTAGAGATATCATATTTATCCATTAACTGTGATAAAGACATTAAACAGTCTTGTAAAAACAAATCTAAAAAAGTTTTTATTCCCTTAATTTTTCATGTTAGAAAAGCCTTATCCAAAGTTGATGGTTTAAAAAAGAAATTAGAATAAATATTACTAGAAAGTAAAAAATCATTTAATTCAAAAAATGTACGAAATTGAAACCAAATTTTTAAAGTATGTTTACCAATAGGGTTAAGAGCTTGTATACCTATTCTGGAGAGCGAAAACGGAAGAGGAGCTCCTAATAAAGAAGCTAACGAAAACCCCACTACTGAATTTTCCTCCAGCTGTAACCATGAAGGTTGGTCTTGGTCGTCTATATCATAAAACCAAAAAGTAATATAGCGAATATTAATTGCCCAATAATAAAATCTAAAGTTTGGCAAAGCCAGTCCTCCATCTTTTTTTTGATTTTTGCAATAAAAGTTTATTCACTCTAGCGCTTTTATTATTCCAAACATAAGACAAAATCAGAGAATCTATTTTATCAAAAATGTTTTTGGAACAAAAGAGGGAACTGCTTGAAATTGTTACGTACCCCGTAACTGGGTCACTTACCAGCAAAGATAGAGAGGTCCGTTGAAGTCTGATGGTACTATTTTTAAAAGTATTTATTGATAAAGGGGCACAAAAATAAGATTAATGCAAACATACAGATAATATACGTCGTCAGTACTAAATCTAAAAGTGCGGGTATAATAATAATCAATAAGAAATGGCTCTATCGTTGTCTAGGGGATAATGTATTGTCCGATGGAAATATAACAGTCACTGTTAGTTCGTTCAAGCTGCAGCGTTTTGGGATTAAGAGAGAGACGGTTTTAAACTTGCCCAGGTCTTTTATGATGCCAATCCTTTGAGTCGGGGGAGTTGATTTCCCCGTTGCTAGCTAAAAGCCGTTTTCCATGGTACCAGCCACCAGTTCCAGGCAACGGAACTGAACGCATGTGGCCTCCTTCAAATGGCTTCCCGCTATTACGGGATCGCTAGCGTTTCTTCTGGTGCGTCTGAGGGGCTGTTCCTACAGACCCTCTTTTATCCTGACCCGCAGGGTCGTAGATGTCAATCAGGTTGGGGTGATGCAATCTCTTTCTCACCCAGCCCACTTTGCCTGAGGGCGTTCACGTAGCATAGTATCTCAATCCACAAATTTGTCTCCAAGAGACAATGGCCATGTCCCGTAGCTTTACATCGCCGGGGAACGAGACATTCTGCACGTCTCTCTCCCATTTCCTGGGTCCCCTGACCCAACCCAATAGTGATCTTGCGATTCTCACAAAGGAGGGGGCTGCAGGCATAACAATATATATATAAAAATTTCAGTAGAATAACCATTTTTATAGCATTTATTCGACCTATCAATGACATCGACATAGGTGACCATTTGGAAAGCTCCTGTTGAGTATATTCAACTAAAGGGAAAAAATTATACCTAAAATTTAAAAAAAAATTGTAATTTTGATACTGTTACGTACCCCGTAACTGGGTGTCAGTCCAGCAAAGATAGAAGTATCCGTTGGAGTCTGGTGGTACTATATTCAAAAGTGTTTATTAGTAATATAAGCAAAACAATACCAATAATGCAAGTATACATATAACACAAGTTAGCAGTAATAAACCTAAAAGTGTAGGAATAATAATAAGCAATAATAAACAAGCTCTATTGATGTCTAGGGGTAAATGAATTGTCATAGAAAAGTATAAAGTTCAGTTCAGGTCATGAGTGCTGAGGTAGTTATGCTTGTTGTGTTGTAATCGTTGGAGAGAGATAGAGAGCGAGCGAGAGGTAACAGCTACAGCAGCCAAGCCTTCTTTTGTTTTCTTAATCCGTCGTATCGTTGTGGTCATTCAGTTATGACCCCTCTGGTCTTCAGCCAGACCGTTCTTCTGTGGTGGACTCGTCACTCTGGCATGAGTGGACACACACACAAGTCCCCACCGGCCCTGCTGTAACACTGTGAGCTTTACTGACCGATCACCTAATTCGGTCTCCGAAAGTCCCACCTTTCTGTGGGTTCCAACACTCAATCAGTGTCCACTGGTGTGTCTGAAGGGTGTCTCTCCAGACCTGTCTTAAATCCCTACTAACGGGGTCTCAGCTATCCATCAATTCTGAATGGCTATCCATCAAATCAAGCCACTCCTGCAGTCCACTGAGGAATGTTAACGAGCAACAGAATGTCCTTGCAGCGAAAATGTGAATAATCCAGGAAGGGTCATAATAAATCAACAGTCTCTCTCTCTCTTATCTGTACCGAATGTTCGTGCCTGTGTTTCGTCTCTCCCTATCATGAGCAGCATAACAACAGCAATAGTTCT
The DNA here is from genome assembly GCF_048418815.1 of Hemitrygon akajei. Taxonomy (NCBI): domain Eukaryota; kingdom Metazoa; phylum Chordata; class Chondrichthyes; order Myliobatiformes; family Dasyatidae; genus Hemitrygon; species Hemitrygon akajei. The sequence continues at coordinate 105,878,613 of NC_133127.1, forward strand.
AGTTCTCAGGAGGGGGATTGGGAATGGTTAACTCTGCACCCCATTGTCCATCGGGTGTATTCATCACATAACAATAGACAATAGGTGCAGAAGTAGACCATGCAGCCCTTCGAGCCTGCACCACCATTCTGAGATCATGGCTGATCATCTACTATCAATACTGGGTTCCTGCCTTGTCCCCATATCCCTTGATTCCCCTATCCATAAGATACTTATCTAGCTCCTTCTTGAAAGCATCCAGAGAATTGACCTCCACTGCCTTCTGAGGCAGTGCATTCCACACCTCCACAACTCTCTGGGAGAAGAAGTTTTTCCTTAACTCCGTCCTAAATGACCTATCCCTTATTCTTAAACCGTGCCCTCTGGTACTGGACTCTCCCAGCATCTGGAACATATTTCCTGCCTCTATCTTGTCCAATCCCTTAATAATCTCATATGTCGCAATCAGATCCCCTCTCAATCTCCGTAATTCCAGCGTGTACAAGCCCAGTCTCTAACCTCTCTGCATAAGACAGTGCGGACATCCTAGGAATTAACTTTGTAAATCTACGCTGTACTTCCTCTACAGCCAAGATGTCCTTCCTTAACCCTGGAGACCAAAACTGTACACAATACTCCAGGTGTGGTCTCACCAGGGCCCTGTACAAATGCAAAAGGATTTCCTTGCTCTTGTACTCAATTCCCTTTGTAATAAAGGCCAACATTCCAATAGCCTTCTTCACTGCCTGCTGCACTTGCTCATTCACCTTCAGTGACTGATGAACAAGGACTCCTAGATCTCTTTGTATTACTCCCTTACCTAACTCTACACCATTCAGATAATAGTCTGCCTTCCTGTTCTTGCTCCCAATGTGGATAACCTCACACTTATTCACATTAAACGTCATCTGCCAAGTATCTGCCCACTCACCCAGCTTATCCAAATCTCCCTGAATTCTCCTAACATCCTCATCACATGTCACACTGCCACCCGACTTAGTATCATCAGCAAACTTGCTGATGTTATTCTCAATGCCTTCATCTAAATCGTTGATGTAAATCGTAAACAGCTGTGGTCCCAATACCGAGCCCTGTGGCACTCCACTAGTCACCACCTGCCACTCCGAGAAACACCCATTCACCACTACCCTTTGCTTTCTATCTGCCAACCAGTTTTCTATCCATGTCAATATCTTCCCCCCAATGCCATGAGCTCTGATTTTACCCACCAATCTCCTATGTGGGTCCTTATCAAATGCCTTCTGAAAATCGAGGTACACTACATCCACTGGATCCATCCTCGAAAAACTCCAATAGATTAGTCAAGCATGATTTGCCCTTGGTAAATCCATGCTGGCTCGGCCCAATCCTGTCACTGCTATCTAGATATGCCACTATTTCATCTTTAATAATGGACTGTAGCATCTTCCCCACTACTGATGTTAGGCTAACTATTTTCTCCCTCCCTCCTTTCTTAAAAAGTGGTATAACATTAGCCATTCTCCAATCCTCAGGAACTGATCCTGAATCTAAGGAACATTGGAAAATGATTACCAATGCATCCGCAATTTCCAGAGCCACCTCCTTTAGTACCCTAGGATGCACCCCCATCCCCATCCTTCTGGAAATTTTCACCAGGGTGAAAATTAACTAATAAAGCACATTACTGAATTACAGAATTTAACAAAATACAGAAGCGGGTTTAACTACACGAGTAATACAGAAACATTTACAAATTAACATCTGGATAGACAATCAGCAATTACATTGTCACTCCCCTTTACATGTTGTATTTTAATATCGAATTCTTGTAACAACAGACTCCAACTGAGTAACCTCCTATTTTTATTTTTCATGTTAGCCAAAAATACCAAGGGGTTGTGATCAGTATAAACAATTAATGGTCTCTGTGCTGAATAAATGTTGACCTCAAAATGCTGTATCGCCAAGATAAGTGCCAACAATTCTTTTTCCACAGTGGAGTAATTTCTCTGATGCACTTTGAACTTTCGAGAGAAATACGCCACTGGGTGTTCCACTCCATCCCCTGCTTTCTGCAATAGGACTGCCCCTGCAGCCTTATCACTTGCATCAGTCGCCAGGGAGAAAGGTTTCCAAAAGTCAGGTGCTTTTAACACAGGGTGATGGCACAGTATGGTTTTCAACTTCTCAAAAGCTTCCTGACAAGGACTGCTCCACTCAAATTTTTCCTCCTTCCGTAGGAGTTCTGTAAGCGGGAGGGCAATATCTGCAAAAATTCTTACAAAATTTCCGTTAATACCCCAGCATGCCCAAAAACCATCTCAATGCCCTCCTATTTGTTGGGACAGGAACCTCGGAAATAGCCTGTACTTTAGCCTGCACAGGAGCCAACTGCCCCTGTCCTACCACATACCCCAGGTACGTGATCGTGGCAAACTCACTCTTTGCGAGGTTCACTGTGAGATGGGCTGCAGAAATTTGTTTAAACAGCTTCTCCACAGCCTCAAGGTTTTCATCCCATGTATCACTCCAGACCACTACATCGTCAATATAAGCTTTTGTGTTTGTTAACTCTCTAATCACTGCTTAAATCATTCTCTGAAATGTCCATCGAGCATTTTTCATTCCAAATGGCAACACATTGTATTCATAGAACCCTGATGGGGTGTCAAAGGCTGAAATTTCTCGAGCCCTGTCAGTTAAAGGAACACACCAATATCCCTTTAGTAGGTCAATCAGTGATGTATCTCGCTTTACCCACTTTATCAATACAATCATCCACCCTGGGGATAGGATAAGCATCTGCTTGTGTGATGGCATTCACCTTTCTGTAATCTGTACATAATCTTATTCTACCGTCCGGCTTCGGTACAACCACACATGGAGATGCCCATGCAGAGGAAGATTCACGAACAATACCAGCAGCTAGCATATGCTCAATTTCTTTTTCCACTAGCTTGCTGTTTTCCAAATTCATCCGATATGGGGATTGTTTAATCGGCTGGGCCGAAGTAACAATAACATCATGCTCTGTTACTTTGCACCTCCTGGGAACATCTGAGCATAAATCTGCATGCCGGTTAATTAGCTGTGTCAGCTGCTCTCTTTGTGCAGGCTCCAAATGACTGACTTTATCAGCAAAGTTGGCCAAAATAACAGAGTTCTCTAGTCTGTTGGGTACTATGCTTATCTTTTCAAAATGCTCAGGCCCCTCCTTATCAATCCTTTCTGCCTCATCGGTCTTCACGACAACACCGACCACCGTGGGGGTCGTGTCACGATAACCTTTGAGCATGTTAACATGAACCAACTGGCTCGGCTTTCGCCTATCAGGTGTTTCGATCGCATAATTCAGTGAGTCTAGTTTCTTAATCACTTTGTACAACCCTTGAAACCTTGTCTATAGGGGGTTGGTAACTACAGGAAACAGGACCAAAACCTTATCGCCCACTTGAAATTCTTGCTTTCGGGCTCGTTTATCATACCATTGTTTCATTTTAGTCTGGGAGTCTTTAAGATTTTCCTTTGCAAACTCGCAAACTTTATGGAGCCTTTCACGGAACCTCAAAACATAGTCAATCACATTGACTTGCACGTTCGGACTAGACCATTTTTCTTTGAGTAAGGTTAAAGGTCCTCTGGGCCTGTGACCAAAAACGAGCTCAAATGGACTGAACCCCAGAGATTCCTGAACCGTGTCCCTCACTGCAAATAACAGAAGTGGTAATGCATCATCCCAGTCTCGTGTGTTTTCCTGACAGTAAGTTTTAATCATGGTCTTTAAAGTCGCGTGGAATCTTTCCAACGCTCCTTGAGATTCCGGGTGGTATGCAGAGGCTAGAATTTGTTTAACTCCCATCTGTGTCAACATTTGCTGAAATGCACCGGACGTGAAGGTATTTCACTGATCTGACTGTATCTCTCTAGGTAACCCTACCGTGGTGAAAAATTTAATGAGGGCCTTTACTACCGCAGGAGTCCTAATGTTCCCCAGGGACACAGCCTCTGGGAATCGAGTAGCAGCACACATCATGGTCATGACATACTGCCGCCCGCTCGCAGTTCTAGGCAAAGGACCCACAAAATCCACGATGATTCGGGAAAAAGGCTCCCCAAAGGCGGGTATGGGTCTGAGAGGTGCCTTAGGAATAACCTGATTTGGCTTTCCTACCACCTGACAAATATGGCACATTTTACAATAGTCAACAGTATCCTTCCTCATGTTTGGCCAATGAAAATCTTTCATAACCCTATCTACCGTCTTCCTTACTCCCAAATGTCCACCTAGAGGTCCCTTGAGAGCCAAGTTCAAAATTTCATCCCGATAAACCTTCGGAACTACCACCTGGTGTACCACCTCCCAGTCCTCATTGACTGGCACCATGGTCGGCCTCCACTTCCTCATTAACACTCCCTCCTTCAGATAGTATCCCTCTGGTTCTTTATCAATCTCTACTTCAGAAAGAGCGGATTCTTTCAACACCACAAGCTCCTCATCACGACTCTGTTCCTTTATAAAGTCCCTCCTTGCTAATGGTAGAACTACCACCTCTCCTTTACGCTCCTTAGATCCACTATCCTTTTCTTTCTCATCCGGTAACCCCTTTTCATACAAGGTCGGCAAAAATGTCTCCGCTAAATTAACACTGGACTCATTTAAACTGTCTCCTTTCTCAGCCGCCTTTCTAGACACGCTGCGAGTGATTGCGCATGCGGGATAAATCTTGGAATCTGTGGGCGGGTGCTCAGCACTTACAGGCTTACTTGTCAGCTTCACTGCTGCATACACGTCACCACCTGCCAGATCGTTTCCAAGTAGGATGTCCACATCGTCCATCGGTAGTTTCGACCGCACCCCTATTTCGACTGGTCCAGATACCAGGTCACATTTCAGAAATATCCTGTGCAAAGGTACAGCCTCGGTCCCTTTTCCGATACCTCTTAACACAACCTCCCCAGTCTCAGTCTCAGGACCGAAATCTACCACTTTCCTTAGAATCAATGACTGATCAGCCCCAGTATCTCTCCAGATCCGCACTGGAACTGGGGTTTCTCCTTCCTTCACAGACACCGTCCCTTCCGAGATAAACTTCTCACATCCCTCTTGTGCTCTATCTACCTTTGCCTTCCTCATCGATCTGCTGACCGACTCAATGCAACCTGTAGGGATTGCTGTTTTCCCTTTTCCCGTCTCCGTCTTCAGAGCAAAGCACTTATATGCGAAATGACCAGTTTTCCCACAATTATAACACATAAAGTTGGGAACCTTCCCGCCAGCCTGTTTTTCCTCCTCCTTACCTTTTCCACTAGCTCCCGGCTTATTCTCTGCCTTAGCCGGTGGGCTTTCTCTGCCATCCCTACTGCCTTTCTGGTAGCTCTTGTTTGAGGAAAACTTTGTTTTGTGGGTTAAGGCATACTCGTCTGCTAACTTAGCAGTCGCAGACAGAGTCTCTGTCTCCTTCTCATCCAAGTACGTCTTCATACTTTCAGGGATACAACCTTTGAACTGCTCCATCAGAATTAACTGTAACAGTTTTATCATAATCTCCAACAACCCCTTTTGAGGCGCACCAACGCTCACAATACATTTGCATCTCTCTGGCAAACTCTAAATACGTGTGGTTCCACGGCTTTCTCAAGTTCCGGAACTTCTGCCGGTATGCCTCTGGCACCAACTCGTAACTCCTCAGTACAGCCCTTTTTACTTCCTCGTAATCCTTAGACTCACCTATAGACAATGCCGAATACGCTTGCTGAGCCTTCCCCCTAAGTACGCTCTGTAACAGAACAGTCCATTTTCTCTCAAGCCAGTTCTGATTCACAGCCACTTTCTCAAAATGGAGGAAGAACGTATCGACATCCATCTCCTCGAATGCAGGTACCAACTGGATCTCCCGACCAATCTTGAACCCCTCATTTGGGTCTGCTGCCCGGTCTCTTCCCTGCTGTACCTTTAAACTCTCTATTTCCAGCGCATGCTGCCTCTCTTTCTCCCTTTCCACCCTCTGCCTTTCAGCTTCTTCTTCCCGCCTTGCAGCCACCTCCCTCTCGCTCTCTACTTCCAGCTGCCTCATCTGGAGTCCATGCTCCCTCTTTTTGTCCTCCTCAGCCAACCTTAATTGTTCCATCTGTAACTGAACCTTACCCTCGGCTGTTTTCCTCTCAGGGAACAGGTCCAATGCTCCAAACAGAAACACACCTTGGGATACATAATGCTCAGCTATTGCTCTCTGTATTTCCAATTTTCTCATCGCCGGTTTCACTGCCGATAAATTCAATCGTCTCGCAACACTCACCAATTCCACCTACCTGGCATCCTCTAATGCCCCCGAAGTCGGTATTTTATTAGAAATTTGTCTATTTTCATCTCTGCTGGTTTACCGTCTGGTTATCCCCACAACCAGAGCAGATAAGGGACTATTATCCCGATTCACTGGACCCGAATTTGGTCATCAAATCTCGAGACGAGGCCCCAATTTGTTACGTACCCCGTAACTGGGTGTCAGACCAGCAAAGATAGAAGTATCCGTTGGAGTCTGGTGGTACTATATTCAAAAGTGTTTATTAGTAATATAAGCAAAACAATACCAATAATGCAAATATACATATAACACAAGTTAGCAGTAATAAACCTAAAAGTGTAGGAATAATAATAAGCAATAATAAACAAGCTCTATTGATGTCTAAGGGTAAATAAATTGTCATAGAAAAGTATAAAGTTCAGTTCAGTTCATGAGTGCTGAGGTAGTTATGCTTGTTGTGTTGTAATCGTTGGAGAGGGAGAGAGAGCAAGCGAGTGGTAACAGCTACAGCAGCCAAACCTTCCTTTGTTTTCTTAATCCGTCGTATCGTTGTGGTCATTCAGTTATGACCCCTCTGGTCTTCAGCCAGACCGTTCTTCTGTGGTGGACTCGTCACTCTGACATGAGTGGACACACACACAAGTCCTCACCGGCCCTACTGTAACACTGTGAGCTTTACTGACCGATCTCCTGATTCGGTCTCCGAAAGTCCCACCTTTCTGTGGGTTCCAACACTCAATCAGTGTCCACTGGTGTGTCTGAAGGGTGTCTCTCCAGACCTGCCTTTTATCCCTACTATCTCAGCTATCCATCAATTCTGAATGACTGTCCATCAAATCAAGCCACTCCTGCAGTCCACTGAGGAATGTTAACGAGCATCATAATGTCCTTGCAGCGAAAATGTAAATAATCCAGGAAGGGACATAATAAATCAACAGTCTCTCTCTCTCTTATCTGTACCGAATGTTCGTGCCTGTGTTTCGTCTCTCTCTATCATGAGCAGCATAACAACAGCAATAGTTCATAGTTCTCAGGAGGGGGGTTGGGAATGGTTAACTCTGCACCCCATTGTCCATCAGGTCTATTCATCACTCATAACAAAACCAAGGTAAGTAAAATGTTTTTTGGCAATATTAAAAGTTACTTGATCATAATAATCAAAATAATTATTAATAGGGAATGATTCACTTTTATGTAAATTAAGTTTATATCCTGAAAAAGTATCAAATTCCATAAATATAGATAACATAGAAAGAATAGATTTCTTAGGATTTGAAATGTAAACTAATAAATCATCTGCGTATAACGAAACCTTATCCCCTCTCCTAATACCCTGCACAGAATTAGAATCCCTAAGAGCAATAGCAAGTGGTTCTAAAGCCAAATTAAATAATAAAGGGCTAAGGGGACAGCCCTGGTGGGTACCTCTACAAAATCTAAAGTAAGGAGACTTTTGATTATTAGTTAGAACCGCAGCTACCGGTGCATGATAAATCAATTTAATCCAGGAAATAAATCCTGGACCAAAATTGAACCTCTTCAAAACCTGAAATAGATAAAGCCACTCCACCCTATCAAAGGCTTTCTCTGCATCCAAAGATACAACACATTCAGATTCTTTGGCTGAGGGGGAATAAATGATATTTAATAATCTTCGAATATTAAAATGTGAGTACCTATTTTTAATAAATCCTGTTTGATCGTTTGAGATAACATTAGGCAAGATACCCTCAAGCCTATTGCTAGAATCTTAGAGAGAATTTTAAAATCTACATTCAGTAAAGAAATGGGTCTATGGGATGCACATTCTAGTGGGTCTTTTCCTTTATTTGGAATCAATGAAATTAGTGCTTCATAGAAAGTTTTAGGAAGGTTCCCAGAGGATGCAGAATCGGTGAACGTTTGATGAAGATGTGGTATAAGCATTTCATGAAAGGTCTTATAAAATTCTACCGTATAACCATCAGGTCCCGGAGCTTTACCTAATTGCATAGAGGATATAGCCTTTGGCTATCTCCTCTTGTTTAATAGGAGCATCTAACATATCAGCATCTTTTACGGATTCCACATCTTCTGGGACGCTTCCTAAAACTTTTTATGAAGCATTAATTTCATTGATTCCAAAAGAAAAGGAAAAGACCCACTGGAATGTGTATCCTATAGACCTATTTCTTTACTGAATGTAGATTTTAAAATCCTCTCTAAGATTCTAACAAATAGGCTTGCCTAATGTTATCTCAAACGATCAAACAGGATTTATTAAAAATAGGTACTCACACTTTAATATTTGAAGATTATTAAATATCATTCATTCCCTCTCAGCCAAAGAATCAGAATGTGTTGTATCTTTGGATGTAGAGAAAGCCTTTGATAGAGTGGAGTGGCTTTATCTATTTCAGGTTTTGAAGAGGTTCAATTTTGTTCCAGGATTTATTTCCTGGATTAAATTGATTTATCATGCACCGGTAGCTGCGGTTCTAACTAATAATCATAAGTCTCCTTACTTTAGATTATATAGAGGTACCCGACAGGGTTGTGCCCTTAGTCCTTTATTATTTAATTTGGCTTTAGAACCACTTGATATTGCTCTTAGGGATTCTAATTCTGTGCAGGGTATTAGGAGAGGGGATAAATTACGTAAAGTTTCGTTATATGTGGATGATTTATTAGTTTACATTTCGAATCCTAAGAAATCTATTCCTTCTATGTTATCTATATTTATGGAATTTGGTACTTTTTCAGGATATAAACTTAATTTACATAAAAGTGAATTATTTCCTTTTAATAATTATTCTGATTATTATGATCAAATACCTTTTAATATCACCAAAAACCATTTTATTTACCTTGGTATCAAAATTACAAAAATTTTTAAAGGCCTATATAGGTATAATTTCTTCCCTTTAGTTGAATATACTCACCAGGCGCTTTCTAAATGGTCAACTATGTCGATGTCATTGATAGGTCGAATAAATACATTAAAACAGTTATTCTACCGAAATTTTTATATATATTTCAAGCGGTTCCCTCTTTTGTTCCAAAAACATTTTTTGATAAAATAGATTCTCTGATTTTGTCTTATGTTTGGAATAATAAAAGCTCTAGAGTGAATAAACTTCTATTGCAAAAATCAAAAAAAGATGGAGGACTGGCTTTACTAAACTTTAGATTTTATTATGGGGCAATTAATATCCGTTATATTATTTTTTGGATTTATGATATAGACGACCAAGATCGCCCTTCATGGCTATAGTTGGAGGAAAATTCAGTAATGGGGTTTAATGCACCATCAATAACTTGCTTTTACTAGCAGCAAAACAGAATACTGCATCTCGGACACTGAGCGAGGAGCAGTGCCTCCAATCGCCTTTATACAGGGGTCTGTGGGAGGAGCCACAGGAGCAGTCAGCAGAGGGGCGTGTCCAGATAGGTATACATAGTTTACTACAGGGTTTTCGTTAGCTTCTTCATTAGGAGCTCCTCTTCCGTTTTCGCTCTCCAGAATAGGTAGACAAGCTCTTAACCCTACTGTTAAACATACTTTCAAAATTTGGTTTCAATTTCGTAGATTTTTTGAATTAAATGATTTTTTACTTTCTAGTAATATTTATTCTAATTTCTTTTTTAAACTATCAACATTGGTTAAGGCTTTTCTAACATGGAAAATTAAGGAAATAAAAACTTTTTTAGATTTGTTTTTACAACACTGCTTAATGTCTTTTTCACAGTTAATGGATAAATATGATACCTCTAATACACATTTTTTCAGGTATTTACAGGTTAGGAATTTTTTACGTGATTTTTTTTACCAAATTACCCCTTGGCCTGCTCTTTAAATTTGACTTATGTTATTTTTCAGTTTAAACCTTTGCAAAAATGATTAATAGCTATCATTTATAAACAGTTAATGAAGGCTCGCATGTCACCTAATGATAGGGTTCAACGCACCTGGGAAGTAGAACTTCAACATTCACTTTCAGATAATCAATGGAGTAAAATTTATTATTTAGTCAATAATTTATCTATCTGCGCACACCATATCTTAATTCAGTTTATGATAGTTCACAGGGCCTATATGTCCAAAGATAAATTGGCGCATATTTTTCCTAATATAAGCCCTGTTTGTGACAGATGTAATGCAAAAGTGGCTACTCTAATTCATATGTTTTGGTCATAAGTAAGTTTAAATAATTTTTGGAGGGATGTGTTTGGAATATTATCTAAAGTTATAGATATGGATGTTCAACCTAATCCACTTACAGCAATTTTTGGGATTATTCCAGAGGAAGCAAGCAAAGTGTCTGCTTCCGCCCAACATGTGATAGCTTTTTCAACTTTACTGGCTAGGAGAGCTATTTTGCTACACTGAAAAGAATCTAATTCGCCTACTGTTTTCTATTGGCTCTCCTCCATTATGTCATGTCTAAGCCTGGAGAAAATTAGAAGCCGGACATTTGATACATCCTTTAATTTTGAACAAGTCTGGCGACCCTTTATTCTATATTTTCACGAGTTAGTTTATTTTTATTTATTTATTTTTATTTACTCTCTTTGGGGGAAATCCTTATCTATGAAGGTCTGGAGATGACTGGAAGGATGTGTTTTTTTTTCTCTCTTTTTTCTAATTTTAACCTCAATTGGGCTGCCCAATCTTTCTTTTTCTTTTCTTTTTTTTTGTTTCAGTTTAGTTAGTGGGTTTTTTTCCTTATCAATAAAATTTCCAATCTTTTTTTTATGATTGTTATGAGGAGTTGTAGTTTTTTTTTACCTTTGTATATATAACAGCATAATATTTTATCTATTTGATTTTGACATTATATGCTTTCTGTTTTTACTATTGCTGTTTATATGTGTTCATATTATCTACTTGTTAAACTCCTCTTCCGATTTGTATATTCTTTATTTGGAAATCAATAAAAAAGATTGAAAAACGTTATCGTTAACTTATACGTCTAACTTTTTCTTTTCATGAACCCACACGCCTGTCTCCTCCATTCTGTCTCTCCACCTCTCCTCTCCACCGTGGATTGTCTCCCTTTAGTTCCCCTTTTACTTCCTTTTTTTCCCCATTGTCCGCTCTCCTGTCACATACGATTCCTTGTCTTCAGTCCTTTGTAGGCCCTACCAGCTAACACCTCACAGCGTCTCACTTCATCTCCCATATCCCCCACCCACTCACCTTCACTCTTATTTGGCTTCACCTATCATCTACAAGCTTGGACTCTTTCCACTCCCCGCACTATCTTATTCCTGCTTCTCTCCACTTTCAGTCCGGATGAAGGAACAGGAAACCTCTGTAGAAGCTACCTGACCTACTGACTTACTCCAAAAAGTTTGTATATACAAACATAGAAAATAGTTGCAGGAGTAGGCCATTCGGCCCTTTGAGCCTGCACCGCCGTTCTGTATGATCATGGCTGATCATCCAACTCAGAACCCTGTACCTGCTTTCGTTCCATACCCCCGAACCCTTTAGCCACAAGGGCCATATCTAACTTCCTCTTAAGTATTGCCAATGAACCGGCCTGAACTTTTTCCTGTGGCAGAGAATTCCACAGATTCACCACTCTCTGTGTGAAGAAGTTTTTCCTTCTCTCGGTCCTAAAAGGCTTCCCCTTTATCCTTAAACTGTGACCCCTCGTTCTGGACTTCCCCAACATCGGAAACAATCTTCCTGCATCTAGCCTGTCCAATCCCTTTCGAATTTTATACGTTTCAATAAGATCCCCCCTCAATCTTCTAAATTCCAGTGAGTATAAGCCTAGTCGATCCAGTCTTTCTTCATATGAAAGTCCTGCCATCCCAGGAATCAATCTGGTGAACCTTCTTTGTACTCCCTCTATGGCAAGAATGTCTTTCCTCAGATTAGGGGACCAAAACTGCACACAATACTCTAGGTGCAGTCTCTCCAAGGCCTTGTACAGCTGCAGTAGAACCTCGCTGCTCCTGGACTCAAATCCTTTTGCTATGAATGCCAACATACCATTTGCCACTTTCAGCACCTGCTGTACCTGCATGCCCACCTTCAATGACTGGCGTACAATGACAGCCAGGTCTCGTTGCACCTCCCCTTTTCCTAACCGGCCACCATTCAGATAATAATCTGTTTTCCTGTTCTTGCAACCAAAGTAGATAACCTCACATTTATCTACATTAAATTGCATCTTCCATGAATCTGCCCACTCATCTAACCTATCCAAGTCACCGTGCATCCTCTTAGCATCCTCCTCATGGCTAACACCGCCGCCCAGCTTCGTGTCATCCGCAAACTTGGAGATGCTGCATTTAATTCCCTCGTCTAAATCATTAATATATAATGTAAACAACTGGGGTCCCAGCACTGAGCCTTGCAGTACCCCACCAGTCACTGTCTGCCATTCTGATAAGATCCCTTTTACTCCCACTCTTTGCTTCCTGTCTGCCAACCAATTCTCTATCCACATCAATACCATACCCATAATACCATGTGCTTTAAGTTTGCACACTAATCTCCTGTGTGGGACCTTGTCAAAAGCCTTTTGAAAATCTAAATATACCACATCCACTGGCTCTCCCCTATCTACTCTACTAGTTACATCTTCAAAAAATTCTATAAGATTCGTCAGACATGATTTTCCTTTCACAAATCCATGCTGACTTTGTCCGATGATTTCACCTCTTTCCAAATGTGCTGTTATCACATCTTTGATAACCGACTGTAGCATTTTCTCCACCACTGATGTCAGACTGACCAGTCTATAAATCCCCGGTTTTTCTCTCCTTCCTTTTTTTAAAAAGTGAGGCTACATTAGCCACCCTCCAATCCTCAGGAACTAATCCAGAATCCAAAGAGTTTTGAAAAATTATCATTAATGCATCCACTATTTCTTGGGCTACTTCCTTAAGCATTCTGGGATGCAGACCATCTGGCCCTGGGGATTTATCTGCCTTTAATCCCTTTAATTTACCTAACACCACTTCCCTACTAACATATATTTCCCTCAGTTCCTCCATCTCACTAGACCCTCGGTCTGCTGCTATTTCCGTAAGATTATTTATGTCCTCCTTAGTGAAGACAGAGCCAAAGTAGCTATTCAATTGGTCTGCCATGTCCTTGTTCCCTATGATCAATTCACCTGTTTCTGACTGTAAGGGACCTACATTTGTTTTGACCAATCTTTCTCTTTTCACATATCTATAAAAGCTTTTACAGTCAGTTTTAATGTTCCCTGCCACCTTTCTCTCATAATCTTTTTTCCCTTTCCTAATTAAGCCCTTTGTCCTCCTCTGCTGGACTCTGAATTTCTCCCAGTCCTCAGGTGTGCCACTTTTTCTGGCTAATTTATATGTTTCTTCTTTGGACTTGATACTATCCCTAATTTCCCTTGTCAGCCACGGGTGCACTACCTTCCCTGGTTTATTCTGTTGCCAAACTGGGATGAACAATTGTTGTAGTTCATCCATGCAATCTTTAAATGCTTGACATTGCATATCCACCGTCAACCCTTTAAGTATCATTTGTCAGTCTATTTTAGCTAATTTACATCTCATACCTTCAACGTTACCCTTCTTTAAGATCAGAATCTTTGTTTCTGAATTAACTATGTCACTCTCCATCTTAATGAAGAATTCCACCATATTATGGTCACTCCTACCCAAGGGGCCTTGCACGACAAGATTGCTAACTAACCCTTCCTCATTGCTCAATACCCAATCTAGAATGGCCTGCTCTCTAGTTGGTTCCTCGACATGTTGGTTCAGAAAACCATCCTGCATACATTCCAAGAAATCCTCTTCCTCAGCACCCTTACCAATTTGGTTCACTCAATCTATATGTTGATTGAAGTCACCCATTATAACTACTGTTCCTTTATTGCACGCATTTCTAATTTCCTGTTTAATGCCATCCCCAACCGCACTACTACTGTTAGGTGGCCTGTACACAACTCCCACCAGCATTTTCTGCCCCTTAGTGTTATGCAGCTCTACCCATATCGATTCCACATCTTCCGGGCTAATGTCCTTCCTTTCTATTGCGTTAATCTCCTCTCCAACCAACAATGCTACCCCACCTCCTTTTCTTTCCTGTCTATCCTTCCTGAATACTGAATATCCCTTGATGTTGAGCTCCCATCCTTGGTCACCCTGGAGCCATGTCTCTGTGATCCCAACTATATCATATTCATTAATAACTATCTGCACATTCAATTCATCCACCTTACAATGTTACAATATGTTACAATGTATCTCCAACATCTGCAGAATCTCATCGGGACAGAGTGCAGAATGCAGAGGCAACTTCGAGTCTCACTAATGTCGAGGAAGCCACAACTGGAAAACTGGAAACAGTAGATGACCCCAACAGTCACGATGTTGAAAAGTTGCCTCATACGGAAGAGATTTTCGGACTCTGGCTGGTGGTGAGGAGAGTGCTTTGGGGCAGGTCTAGCACTTCATTCACTTGCAGAATTGGCTTCCAGCCCACTACACTCCTCCTTATTGCTACAATCCTCTCCCTTTTGTGGACAACACTGCCTGTTGTTGGTGATTTGTCACAATAACAGGACCTCCTGATTTGTGGACACCATTGATCTTTGAATCCTCTTTCGCCACAGGGGAAGTGCCAAGGACTGGAGAATGGTAAATGTAGTTTACTTGTTTAAAAAAGGTAAAAGGGAGAAACCTGGGAACTATAGACCGGTGAGACTTACGTCGGTGATAATAGACAATAAACAATAGATAATAGACAGTAGGTGCAGGAGTAGGCCATTCGGCTCTTCTAGCCAGCACCGCCATTCACTGTGATCATGGCTGATCATACACAATCAGTACCCCGTTCCTGCCCTCTCCCCATATCCCTCGACCCTGCTATCTATAAGAGCTCTATCTCTCTTGAATGCATCCAGTGACTTGCCCTCCACTGCCTTCTGGGGCAGAGCATTCCACATATCCACCACTCTTTGGGTGAAAAGGTTTTCCCACATCTCTGTTCTAAATGGCCTACACCTTATTCTTAAACTGTGGTCTCTAGTTCTGGACTCACCCATCAGCGGGAACATGCTTCCTGCCTCCAGCGTGTCCAATCCCTTAATAATCTTATATGTTTCAATCAGATCCCCTCTCATCCTTTTAAATTCCAGTGTATACAAGCCCAGTCGCTCCAATCTTTCAACATATGACAGTCCCGCCATTCCGGGAATTAACCTTGTGAACCTATGCTGCACTCTCTCAATAGCAAGAATGTCCTTCCTCAAATTTGGAAACCAAAACTGCACACAATACTCCAGGTGGGGTCTCACCAGGGCCCTGTACAGCTGC
The DNA here is from genome assembly GCF_048418815.1 of Hemitrygon akajei. Lineage (NCBI taxonomy): Eukaryota > Metazoa > Chordata > Chondrichthyes > Myliobatiformes > Dasyatidae > Hemitrygon > Hemitrygon akajei. The sequence goes on from NC_133127.1 coordinate 105,894,173, forward strand.
AGAAGGACCTCTTTACTCCTATACTCAATTCCTCTTGTTATAAAAGCCAGCATGCCATTAGCTTTCTTCACTGCCTGCTGTACCTGCATGCTTGCTTTCATTGACTGATGTACAAGAACACCTAGATCTCGTTGTACTTCCCCTTTTCCTAACTTGACTCCATTTAGATAGTAATCTGCCTTCCTGTTCTTGCCACCAAAGTGGATAAACTCACATTTATCCACATTAAACTGCGTCTGCCATACATTTGCCCACTCACCCAACCTGTCCAAGTCACCCTGCATTCTTATAACATCCTCCTGACATTTCACACTGCCACCCAGCTTTGTGTCATCAGCAAATTTGCTAATGTTACTTTTAATCCCTTCATCTAAATCATTAATGTATATTGTAAACAGCTGTGGTCCCAGCACCGAACCTTGCGGTACCCCACTGGTCACAGCCTGCGATTCCGAAAGGGACCCGTGAATCACTGCTCTTTGTTTCCTGTCGGCCAGCCAATTTTCAATCCATATCAGTGCTCTGCCCCCAATACCATGTGCCCTAATTTTGTCCACTAATCTCCTATGTGGGACTTTATCAAAAGCTTTCTGGAAGTCCAGGTACACTACATCCACTGGCTCTCCCTTGTCCATTTTCATAGTTACATCCTCAAAAAACTCCAGAAGATTAGTCAAGCATGATTTTCCCTTCATAAATCCATGCTGACTCGTACTGATCCTTCTACTGCTATCCAAATGTGTTGTAATTTCCTCTTTTATAATTGACTCCAGCATCTTTCCCACCACTGACGTCAGGCTAACCGGTCTATAATTCCCTGTTTTCTCTCTCCCTCCTTTCCTGAAAAGTGGGACAACATTAGCCATCCTCCAATCAGCAGGAACTGTTCCTGAATCTATAGAACATTGGAAAATGATTACCAATGCGTCCACGATTTCTAGAGCCACCTCTCTAAGTACCCTGGGATGCAGACCATCAGGTCCTGGGGACTTATCAGCCTTCAGACTCAACAGTCTATCCAACACCGTTTCTTGCCTAATATAAATTTCCTTCAGTTCATTCTTTACCCTAGTTCCTTTGACCACTATTACATATGGGAGATTGTTTGTGTCTTCCCTAGTGAAGACAGATCCAAAGTACCTGTTCAACTCATCTGCCATTTCCTTGTTCCCCATAATAAATTCACCCGTTTCTGTCTTCAATGGCCCAATTTTGGCCTTAACTATTTTTTTGCTATTCACATACCTAAAGAAGGTTTTACTATCCTCCTTTATATTCTTGGCTAGTTTACCTTCTTACCTTATTTTTTCTTTGTGTATTGCCTTTCTTGTTATCTTCTGTTGCTGTTTAAAAGCTTCCCAGTCCTCCGGTTTCCTGCTCATCTTTGCTATGTTATACTTCTTCTCTTTTAGTTTTATACTGCCCTTTACTTCCCTCATCAGCCACGATCGCCCCTTACTCCCCTTAGGATCTTTCTTCTTCTGGAATGAACAGATCCTGCACCTTCTGCATTATTCCCAGAAATACCTGCCATTGTTGTTCCACTGTCTTCCCTGCTAGGGTATTGTTCCATTGAACTTTAGCCAGCTCCTCCCTCATAGCTCCATAGTTCTCTTTGTTCAACTGTAATACTGACACATCCGACTTTCCCTTCTCCTTCTCAAATTGTAGGTTAAAACATATCATATTATGGTCACTACCTCCTAATGCTTCCTTTACCTCAAGGACCCTGATCAAATCCGGTTCATTGCACAACACTAAATCTAGAATTGCTTTCTTCCTGGTAGGCTCCAGTACAAGCTGCTCTAAGAATCTATCTCGGAGACACTCCACAAACTCCCTTCCTTGGGGTTCTCCCAGTCTACCTGCATGTTGAAATCCCCCATGACAACTGTATCATTACTTTTGCGACATGCCAATTTTAACTTTATTCAACTTACACCCTACATCCAGACTGCTGTTTGGGGGCTTGTAGATAACTCCCATTAGGGTCTTTCTACCCTTAGAATTTCTCAGTTCTATCCATACTGACTCTACATCCCCTGTTTCTATGTCCCCCCCTCGCAAGGGACTGAATATCATTCCTCACCAACAGAACCACCCCACCCCCTCTGCCGGTCAGTCTGTCCTTTCGATAAGATGTATATCCTTGAATATTCATTTCCCAGGCCCTGTCCGCTTGAAGCCATGTTTCTGTTATTCCCACAACATCGTACTTGCCAATTTCCAACTGAGCCTCAAGCTCATCTACTTTATTCCTTAAACTTCGTGCATTCATATATAATACTTTTAATTCGTTACTCCCCTCTCCTTTCATATCAATTCCTATTTCACTTGGTCATACTGTATGATCTCTTCCTGAGCTGTCTACTCCATTGATTCTGTTGTCCTTTTTAACTTTTCTTATTTTCACTTTCCCTTCAACTCCATCCTTATATTTCCAGTTCATCCCCTCCCTCCCTCCCCCCCCCCACTACTTCGTTTAAACACATCCATGTTACAGTGGAAAACCTGTCTGCCAGAATGTTGGTCCCCCGCCTATTAAGGTGCAAACCGTCCCTTTTGTACAATTCATCCCTACCCCAAAACAGATCCCAGTGGTCCAAGAATGTAAATCCTTGCTTCCTGCACCAGTTGCTCAGCCACGCATCCAGATCCATTGTCTCCCTGTTCCTGCCCTCTCCAGCACGAGGAACTGGAAGCAAACCAGAGATAACCACCTTGGAAGTCCTGCTTTTCAAACTTCTTCTGAGTTCTCTGAAGTCCCGCTGCAGAATGTCCTTCCTCTTCTTCCCGATGTCATTTGTGCCTACATGCACTACCACTTCCGGCTGTTCACCTTCACCCTTGAGGATTCCCTGCAATCGGTCCGTGATGTCCTGGATCCTAGCACCAGAGAGGCAGCACACCATCCTTAAATCTCACCTGTTGCTGCAGAAACCCCTTTCCGTACCTCTTACTATGGAGTCCCCTACTACCACGGCTCTTCCTGATGTCTGACTCCTCGGCTCTGCTTCTACACCAAGTTTCAGCTCGCAGACCTGTCCGCCTCTCAGACAGGCAGTATCTTCTGTCCTGACAGCTTCCAAGAGGGTGAACCTGTTTACGAGAGGTACATCCCCTGGGGTCTCCTGTACTTCAAGCATCCTTTCCTTCCTCATCGTCACCCCCTTTCTCTCTTCCGGTGTCCTCGGTGTAACGACCTCACTGAATCTAGAAAACTCCTGTCCAGAAAACTCTCGTTTTCGCGGATAACTCTGAGGTGCTCTGCAAAGTACTGGAAAGGATTCTTAAGGATAGGATCTACGAGCATTTGGAGAAGTACAGTCTACTCATGGATAGTCAACATGGCTTTGTGAAGGGAAGATCGTACCTCATGAGCCTGATTGAGTTTTTTGAAGAGGTAACAAACGAAATTGATTAGGGTAGAGCAGTGGATGTGGTCTCATGGACTTTAGTAAGGCATTTGACAAGATCCCTCACGAGATACTCATCCAGAAAGTCATGAGGCATGGGATAAGTGGAACTTTCACTGTTTGGATAAAAGAATGGCTTAAAGGAAGAAAGCGGAGGATAGTTGTGGAAGGAAAGTATTCTGCCTGGAGGTCGGTGGAGTGCCGCAGGGATCTGTCCTGGGTCTCCTGATATCTGTGGTTTTTATAACTGACCTGGTTGTAGAGGTGGAAGGATGGGTCAGTAAGATTGCGGATGACACGAAGATTGGAGGAATTGTGGATGGAGCTGCAGGCTGTCGAAGGTTACAAGTGGATATCGAGAGGCTGCAGAGTTGGACAGAAAAATGGCAGATGGAGTTCAAACCGGATGAATGTGAGGTGATGCATTTTGGAAGAACAAACCAGAAAACGAGTACAGGATTAATGGTCAGTTACTTAAGAGTGTGGACGAATAAAGGGGTTTCAAATCCATACATCTCTCAAGGTCGCTGCGCAGGTTGATAGGATAGTTAAGAAGGTCTATAGGATGCTAGGCTTCATTAACAGGGGGATTGAGTTCAAGAGTAGAGAAGTCATGTTGCAACTCTACAAATCTCTGGTGAGATCGTACTTAGAGTATAGTGTTCAATTCTGGTCAACTCATTATAGGAAGGACGTGGAAGCTATGGAGAGGGTGCAGAGGAGATTTACCAGGATGTTGCCTGGTTTGGAGAACAAGTCATATGAAGCAAGGTTAGCAGAGCTGAGATTTTTCTCTTTGGAGGGTCGAAGAATGAGAGGGGACTTGATAGGGGTCTACAAGATTATGAGAGGAATAGATAGGGTGGATAGTCAGTACCCATTTCCAAGGGCACCAATACCAACACCAGAGGCCATATGTACAAAATTAAGGGAAGGAAATTTAGGAGAAACATCAAGGGTAAGTTTTTTTTTAAACAGGAGGTTGTGAGTGCCTGGAATGATTTGCCAGGAATGATGGTGGAGGCAAAAACATTAGGTGTATTCAAGTCAAGTCAAGTCAAGTCACTTTTATTGTCATTTCGACCATAACTTCGGGTACAGTACATAGTAAAAATGAGACAACGTTTTTCAGGATCATTGTGTTACATGACACAGTACAAAAACTAGACTGAACTATGTAAAAAAAAACAACACAGAGAAAGCTACACTAGACTACAGACCTACACAGGACTGCATAACGTGCACAAAAACAGTACAGGCATTACAATGAATAATCAACAGGACAATAGGGCAAGATGTCTGTCCAGGCTTCGGGTATTGAGTAGTCTGATAGCTTGGGGGAAGAAACTGTTACACAGTCTGGTCGTGAGAACCCGAATGCTTTGGAGCCTTTTCCCAGACGGCAAGAGGGAGAAGAGATTGTCTGAGGGGTGCATGGGGTGCTTCATAATGCTGCTTATAAACATTTCACCATATTACAATTACAGCATGGAAACAGGCCATCTCGGCCATTCTAGTCCGTGCCGAACGCTTACTCTCACATAGTCCCACTGACCCGCACTCAGTCCATAACCCTCCATTCATTTCCTTTCCATATACCTATCCAATTTTGCTTTAAATGACAATACCGAACCTGCCTCAACCACTTCTACTGGAAGCTCATTCCACACAGCTACCACTCTCTGAGTAAAGAAATGCCCCCTCAAGTTACCCTTAAACTTTTGCCCCCTAAGTCTCAACTCATGTCCTCTTGTTTGAATCTCCCCTACTCTCAATGGAAAAAGCCAATCCACGTCAACTCTATCTATCCCCCTCATAATTTTAAATACCTCTATCAAGTCCCCCCTCAAACTTCTGCGCTCTAAAGAATAAAGACCTAATTTCCTCAACCTTTCCTTGTAACTTAGGTGCTGAAACCCAGGTAACATTCTGGTAAATCTTCTTTGTACTCTCTCTATTTTGTTGACATCTTTCCTATAATTCGGTGACCAGAACTGTACACAATACTCCAAATTCTGCCTTACCAATGCCTTGTACAATTTTAACATTACATCCCAAATCTTATACTCAATGCTCTGATTTATAAAGGCCAACATAACAAAAGCTTTCTTCACCACCCTATCCACATGAGATTCCACCTTCAGGGAATTATGCACCATTATTCCTAGATCACTCTGTTCTACCGCATTCTTCAATGCCCTACTATTTACCATGTATGTCCTATTTAGAATATTCCTAACAAGAATTTTGCACCTCACACTTATCAGCATTAAACTCCATCTGCCATCGCTCAGCCCGCTCTACTAACTGGCCTAACTCTCTCTGCAAACTTTGAAAACCTACTTCATTATCCACACGCCACCTACCTTAGTATCATCTGCATACTTACTAATCTAATTTACTACACCATCATCTAAATCATTAATGTATATGACAAAAAGCATTGGACACAGTACAGATCTGTAAGGCACATCACTAGTCACTGGCCTCCAACCTGACAAGCAGTTATCCACCACTACTGTCTGGCATCTCCCATCCAGCCACTGTTAGATCCATTTTACTACTTCAATATTAATACCAAATGATTGAACCTTCCTAACTAACCTTCCGTGCGGAACCTTGTCAAAGGGCTTACTGAACTCCATATAGACAACATCCACTGCTTTACCCTCATCAACTTTCTTCGTAACCTCTCCAAAAAATTCAATAAGATTTGTCAAACATGATACTCCACGCACAAATCCATGGTGACTGTTCCTAATCAGACACTGTCTATCCAGATAATTATGTGTACCATCTCTAAGAATACTTTCCATTAATTTACCCACCACTGACGTCAAACTGACAGGCCTATAATTGCTAGATTTACTCTTAGAGCCCTTCTAAACAATGGAACCACATGAGTAATACGCCAATCCTCTGGCACCATCCCCGTTTCTAATGACATTTGAAATATTTCTGTCAGAGCCCCTGCTATTTTTACACTAACCTCCCTCAAGGTCCTAGGGAATATCCTGTCACGAACCGGAGATTTATCCACATTTATATTCCTTAAAAGTGCCAGTACTTCCTCCTCTTTAATCGTCATAGTTTCAATAACTTCCCTACTTGTGTCCCTTACCTCACACAATTCAATATCATTCTTTTTAGTGAATACAGAAGAAAAGAAATTGTTCAAAATCTCCCCCATCTCTTTCGGCTCCACACATAGCTGTCCACTCTGATTCACTAAGGGACCAATTTTATCCCTCACTATCCTTTTTCTATTAATATAACTGTAGAACCCTTTGGATTTATTTTCACCTTACTTGCCAAAGCAACCTCGTATCTTTTTTTAGCTTTTCTAATTTATTTCTTAAGATTCTTCTTACAATCTTTAAATTCCTCGAGCAACTCACTTACTCCATGCTGCCTATATTTATTGTAGATCTCTCTCTTTTTCCTAATCAAATTTCCGATATCCCTTGAAAACCATGGTTCTCTCCAACCTTTAACCTTTCCTTTCAACCTAGCAGGAATATGAAGATTCTCTACCCTCAAAATTTCACCTTTAAATGACCACCATTTCTTTATTACATCCTTCCCATAAAACAAATTTTCCCAATCCATTCCTTCTAAATCGTTTCACATCGCCTCAAAGTTAGCCTTTCTCCAATCAAAAATCTCAACCCGGGGTCCAGTCCTATCCTTCTCTATAATTATATTGCAACTAATGGCATTGTGATCTCTGGACACGAAGTGCTCCCCAACACGTACCTCTGTCACTTGACCTATTTCATTCCCCAACAGAAGATCCAACACTGCCCCTTCATTGTTGGTAGCTCTATGTACCGCTGCAAAAAAAAAACTATCATGCACACATTTTATGAACTCCAAGCCATCCATCCCTTTTACAGTATTGGCTTCCCAGTCTATGTGTTGAAAATTAAAATCTCCCACTATCACAACCCTGTGCTTACTACAAATACCTGCTATCTCCTTGCAAATTTGCTCCTCCAATTCTCGCTCCCCATTAGGTGGTGTATATTACACCCCTATAAGTGTTACTACTCCTTTCCTATTTGTCAATTCCACCCAAATAGTCTCCCTAGACGAGCCAGCTAATCTATCCTGCCAGAGCACTGCTGTATTTAGTTGCCAATCACACCCCTCCTTCAACCATATTTCACTAATAGCTACAACATCATATTTCCATGTATCAATCAATGCTCTAAGCTCATCCACCCTTCTTACAATGCCCCTAGCATTTAAATAAATGCATTTAAGAAATTATCCATCTCTTCCTCTCTGTTTATCTGTAACAGTACAAAGAACTTTACTGTCTTCTTTTTCCTCCTTCTCCCATTCATCTGGTTCCCCTCCCCCCTCATATCTAGTTTAAATCCACTGGTGCAACTCCAGCAAACCTACCTGCAAGAATATTTGTCCCCTCCAGTTCAGATGTAAACCGTCCCACCGGAACAGGTTCCATCTTCCCTGGAAAACTGCCCAATTATCTATAAATCTGAAGCCCTCCCTCCTGCACCATGTCTTCAGCCACGTGTTGATCTGCACTATCTTTCTATTTCTAAACCCACCTGCACGTAGCACTGGTAGCAATCCTGAGATTGCTATCCTGGAGGTCCTGTCCTTTAACTTGGCACCTAGCTCCCTAAACTCATCTTTCAGGACTTCCTCACTCTTCCTACCCCGTCATTGGTCCCTACATGGACCACGACATCCGGCTGCTCACCCTCGCTCTTGAGAATACTGAGAACTCGATCCGAGATATCACGGACCCTGGCACTAGGGAGGCAACAGAACATCCAGGATTCTCGATCTCTTCCACAGAACCTCCTATCTGTCCCCCTAACTATCGAATCCCCAATCACTACTGCTCTCCTCTTTTCCCTCATTCCCTTCTGAGCTGAGGGTCCAGTCTCAGTGCCAGAGACGCAACCACTGCAACTTGTACCTGGTAGGTCGTCCCCACCAACAGTATACAAAACGGTATACTTGCTGTTGATGTGAACGGCCACAGGGGTGCTCTGCTCTTCCTGTCTATTCACCTTCCCTATCCTGAGAGTTATCCAACTACCTGTCTCCTGATTCTTAGGGGTGACTATCTCCCTGAAACTCCTGTCTACTTCTGCCTCTGCCTCCCGAATGATCCGAAGTTCATCCAGCTCCAGCTCCAGTTCCCTAACACGGTTTGTCAGGAGCTGCAGCTGGATGCACCTTTTGCAGGTGTAGTCATCAAGGACAGCTGTGCTCGCCCTGACTTCCCACATACCACAAACGGAGCACTCAACTGCCCTAACTGCTGCCTACGTTACCTACTCCTCATCTAATTAGATTAATTAAAAGAGTTTACCCGGCCTTACCTCATCTGGAGTGAAGCTCGTACTCAGCCTCTGCTCGCTACTTAAATTCTCCCGCTGCCTCACGGGCCGACTTTCACGCGCTTGCGCAGTTGTGTCCCGTTCAAACATTGCCTCTGCCTGTTCTCGCCGAGGCATGATTGAGCCAAAGCCGACCCACTCTGCCTTAGTCCACTCCGACAATGGCCGCTACGACGATGGCCGATGTATATGGCGGTCTTTCTTTTTAAACCTGTGGCGCGCTACGTCACGCGTCTGCGCAGTCCAGCCTCTTTGCCGCGATCAGTTAAAAAAAAACAGCATCTCTCCGAGCTTCTTTTACCTCTTCCCTCTCCGCCTATCGCCTCCTTTGCGGATGCAACGTGTAGTCCGTGATTGCGGGAAGAGAGACCTCAATGATCTTCTCAGCTGACCTCATCATCCGCTGCAGGGCCTTGCGATCCGAGATGGTGCAATTTCCGTACCAGGCAGTGATGCAGCTGCTCAGGATGCTCTCAATCCAACCTCTGTAGAATGTGATGAGGATGGGGGGTGGGAGATGGACTTTCCTCAGCCTTCGGAGAAAGTAGAAACGCTGCTGGGCTTTCTTTGCTATGGAGCTGGTGTTGAGGGACCAGGTGAGATTTTATGTCAGGTGAACATCAAGAAATTTGGTGCTCTTTACGATCTCTACCGAGGAGCCGTCGATGTTCAGCGGGGAGTGGTCGCTCCATGCCCTCCTAAAGTCAACAAACATCTCTTTTGATGTGTTCACATTAAGAGACGGGTTGTTGGCTGTGCACCAGTCCGTTAACCGCTGTACCTCCTCTCTGTAAGCTTCTTGGGCAGGCACTTAGATGAAAGAATAATAGAGAGTTATGGGGTAGTGTGGGTTTAGTACTTTTTTTTAAGGATTATATGAGTCGGCACAACATGGAGGACTGAATGGCCTGCACTGTGCTGTAGTGTTCTATGGGTCTATGCCTCTGCCGCAGTAACGCTGAGAGACAGAAATGAGACGATGCAGTCTGCTGAAATGTTTATTCAAGATTCAAGGTTGTTTAATTCCATTTCCAGCAGACAAGTGTAAATGAGATCGAAATAATTATTACTCCGGCTCCAATGCAGCAGAGACACACTATAGTAAAAAAGACATATCCACAACTTGTATACTGTGCACGGATTGATTGCCTGTCCATAAAGTGACGCTCAGAATAAGATGCCTGCAAATAAGATGAGAGACGAGAATTTATAAAGTAGAGGTGTTTGGTGTTGTGGAAGGGTGGGTTAGTGAGTAGAGATGTTTATCAGCCTTTCTGCTTGGGAAAACTAATTGTCCCAGAGGCTGGTAGTCCTGTTGAGGATGCTGCGTAGTCTCCCCCCAGATAGGAGTGGGACAAACAGTCCATCAGCGGGATGGGTGGAGGTAGATTATGAAAATAATGTTGGTGTTTGATCTCAAGAGAGACAATTTGAAAAATACCAATTCGATGCCTTTTAAAACAGCTTTTAATTGTGCCCACTAGGGAAAACTTAATTCTGGATTGGGTGTTGTGTGATGAACCAAATTTGATGAGGGAGCTTATGGTAAAGGAAACATGTGAACGTAGTGATCATAACATGTTAGAATTCACCTTGAACACATCATATTCCACCTGGGAAGCTCCAACCTGATGACATAAATATCGATTTCTACTTCCATTAAAAAAATCACTGCCATTGTCTTTTCTTCTATTCTCCACTCTGGCCATTCACCTTTAAAGTTATGTAAATATGATGTTATCATTCATTACGAGAGGATTATTTGTAAGGATACAATGTTGAGACTTTAAGGCAATGGGTAAACAGTGCAGACTATTATGAGAAGCGTAAGGACTCGTCTCAGGAAAAATGTGCTGGAATTGGACAGAGTCCAGAGGAGGTTCATGAAAATAATTCCGAGGCTGACAGAGTTAACGCATGAGGAGCATTTGATGTCCCTGGGCCTCTATCCAATAGCGTTTGGAAGATAAAATTGAGGGAGTCTCTCCAATACCGAAAAACCGAGAAAGAGTGCATGTGGAAAGGAATTTTCCTGTAGTCGGGGATCAGGGGAACATGCCCTCAGAATAGAGGGACCTCCATTTAGAACAGAAATGAGGAGAAATTCTCCTGTTGTGTATAATAATCTTATAATTATTCAACAAGACTCTGCATGATCTAAGCTCCTGTGCCCATTCCCCCCGCTCCCCTGTATTAATTATCTATCTCCACCGCAGAAACACCCAGCCAGCCGGCCTTCACACCCTCGGGGCAGTGAATCCCAAAGATTGTAAACTCAAATAGATAGATACCTCATTGATCACAGAGCGAAATTAAATAGGAGATATAAAATTCCAGGAATTTTCACACATCTACATTTGAAATGAGTATCCCCTATCGAACACCCTGTCAGGCTCTATAACTGACGAGGAGAGATACTCTATCAAGATGCTCCACAAATACCCTACCGTTTCTAAATATGTTCCAAATTCAGGGCCAAATCATCTCATCTCTGCTGGTAAATCATCCCATGTATTACACTGGCAAACAGCTCTGTCTGGATCCATAGATACTCTTAAGATTTCTTTCTGCTTGGGCTTTAAAACCGTGCATTGAATTCCAGGTGTGACCTCACTAACACCCTGTACAATGGTAGCTACACCGGCCCATTACATAATCTCTACTCCCTGTTCGGTGATGGCCAAAATACAGTCTGTGTTTTGAACTACATGATGCAGAATCACAACGTCGTCATTAGATTTCCTTCCTCTCTTTCTGTGTTATCAGCTGATTTGGGCATCTCACATCTATTTCCCCTCTGCAGACGATTAAGCAGTGAACATGTTTACTGAGCATATAAGCATGTACCACAACATGTCTACAGGGTTAGTACTTTGCTCTGGATGCAAGATGTGGGAATCCCAGGAATCTTCCAGTCTCCCAGATGGCCATATCTGCGCCACGTGCACCGAGGTTCAGCTTCTCAGAGAACGTGTTAGAGATCTGGAGCTGCGGCTTATAATGGAACCTGAGCAGGAGATAGATAGGAGCTACAAGGAGTTAGTCACCCCGAGGCTGCAGGAGTTATATAAGTGGGTGACTGTCAGGGAATGGATGGGAAGAGCTCAGATAGTACAGAGCACTCCGGTGGCCATCCCCCTCAGTAATCGTTATCCCGTTTTGGATGTTGTTGAAGGGGATTGACCTGACAGAGGACGACAACGGCGATACGGTCTCGGACACTGAGTCTGGTTCCATGGAGCAGAAGAGAAAGAGGAAGATGAGGAATGTGGTAGACATAGGGGATCACATAGTGTGGGGAACAGACAGGAGGATCTGTCAGCCTGATAAAGATACCCGCATGGTGTGTTTCCTCCCAAGTGCCAGGGTACGAAATGTCTCGGATCTATTGCAGAGTGTTCTGAAGGGAGAGGGTGAATAGCCAGAAGTCTTGGTACACGTCGGTACCAATGACATAGGTGGAAAAAGGGAGGAGGTCCTGAAGAGAGAAATTAGGAGTGTGTAGGAAGCTGAAAAGCAGGACCTCCAGGGTAATAATCTCACGATTGCTGTCTGTGCCACATGCTAACCAGAGCAGGAATAGCATGAACAGGCATATTATTGCGTAACTGAGAGACTGGTGTATGGGACCGCATGTCGGGGCATCTTCGGGGGAGATACGGCCTGTACAATTAGGATGGATTACAGTGGAACCCATAGCGGTCCAAAATCATAGCAAGGAGCTTTAATAGAGCTGCTAGGGAGGGTTTAATCTAATCTGACAGGGGATGGGATCCGGAGTGATAGGACTGAGGAAGGGGAGAACAGAAATAAATCAGAGATATGTGCAACAGAGATGATAAAAAAAGGAAAGTCATGAGCTGAGGCTTAATCACAGCTAGTGGATTGAATTACAGTGTAACAGAGGCGTGGGGCAGTTAAAGCAGTAAATACTGGACTGAAAGTGCTGCATTTGAATGTACACAGCATAAGAAATAAAATGGACGATATTGAAATTCACCTGCAGATTGGCAAGTATGACGTTGTGGCCATTTCTGAAACTTGGCTAAAGGATGGCTGCCATTGAGAGCTGAACGTCCAAGGATATACGGTGTGTCAGAAAGATAGGTTAGTAGACGGTGTGTGGTGTAGCCCTGCGTATAAGAAATGATATTAAATAATAAGAAAGGGATAACATAAGATAGGAGGGAGTAGAGTCTTTATGGGTTGAGTTAAGATATGGCAAGGCTAAAAGTACCCTAATGGCAGCAGGATACAGACTTCCGAACAGCAGCTGAGATGAGATTACAAATTACAGCAGGATATAGAAAATGCATGTCAGAAGGGCAATGTCATGATAATCGTTGGGGATTTTAACATCGATAGTGGATTTGGAAAAAAAAATCCACCACTGGACCTCAAAAGAGAAAACTTGTAGAATGTCTATGAGATGGCTTTTTAGAACAGCTTGTTGTCGAGCCCACTAGGGGATCAGCTGTGCTGGATTGGGTGCCGTGAAATGATCTGGAGGTGATAAGAGAGTTTCGGGTTAAGGAACCCTTCAGAAACACTGATCATAATATAATCGAGTTCACTTTGAAATTTTAGAAGGAGAAACTAAATTCCAACATGTCGTTATTTAAGTGGAATGAAGAAAATTACAATGGCATGAGAGGGGAACTGGCCGAAGTTGACTAGAAAGGGACATTTGCAGAAAGGTCAGCAGAGCAGAAATGGCTGGAGTTTCTGCGAAAACTGAGGGATGGGCAAGAGAGATATATTCCAAATAAGAAGAAATTTTCAAAGGGAAGAAGTACACTACCGTGGATGACAAGTGAAGTCAAAGCCAAAGTAAAAGCAAAATAGAGGACATCCAAGAAAGCCAGAGCTAGTGGGAAAATGAAGGATTGCACAGCTTTTAAAAACTTGAAGAAGAAAACTAAGAAGGTCATTCAGAATGAAAAAGATGAATTCTGAGAGGAAGCTGGCGACTAATATCGAAGAAGATATTTTTATGTATATAAAGGGTTAAAGAGAGTCCAGGGTAGATATAGGATAATACAAAATGACGCTGGAGATATTATAATGGGAGATGAAGAAATGGCAGTTGGACTGAATACGTATTTTGCATCAGTCTTCACAGTGAAAGACATTTGCAATATACCGGACATTCAAGAGAGTCAAGGAAGTGAAGTTTGTTCAGTGAAAATTACGACTGAGAAGGTGCTCAGGAAGCTTAATGGTCTGATGGTGGATAAATCTCCTGGACCTGATGGAATGCACCCTGGGGTTCTGATGGAAGTAGCTGGAGAGATTGTGGAGGCGTTGGCGATGATCTTTCAAGAATCATTAGAATCTGGGATTGTACCGGATGACTGAAAAATGGGAAAAGTTAGCCCGTTATTTAAGAAGGGTGCACAGCAGCAGAAAGGATACTATAGAGCTGTTAGCCTGACATCAGTAGTTGGGATGCTGTTGGAGTCGATTGTGAAGGATGAGATTATGTAGTACTTGGAGGCACATGACAAGTAGGCCAAAGCCAGCATGGTTTCCTGAAAGGAAAATTCAGCCTGACAAACCAACTGCAATTCTTTTGTGGAAATTACAAGTAGGGTAGAAAAAGGAGATTCAGTGAACGTGGTGTACTTGGATTTTCAGAAGTCCTTTCACAAGGTGCGGCACATGAGGCTTAGTACGATAAGAGCCCATGGAATTACAGGGAGGTTGGCAGAAAACAGACAGTGAACAACTCCGCTCCTCTACACAAATTAATGAATGATATAAAGGAATTGGAAAAAGGTCAAACTACATTCTGTGAAAATATTGAATAAATGGCCTCCAAGGTTGTTCAAATTTAACCAAGGAATAAGAAGGTACCACTGCTAATTTTTTCTAAATTTAAACAGGATATGGTTTGGGAAAACCATTGAGATGTAGTTGGAGGATTCACCTCTTTTTAATTCAATAAAATAGATCTTCTAGTCATTAAAGTAGCAAATGCTGTCATCCACCGAGCTGCAGCGGACAGATCAATCATTGGTAAGCCAAAAATTGCAGTAATAGGGGACGGTTGTAAATCGATGTGCAAAACTGTAGAGAATGTATCAAAAATATCTGTCAAATATTTTTTCCAAAACAGAGCAAGACCAAAACATATGGGTCAGAGAAGCTACCTCAGAGTGACATCTATCACAAATATGAGAGTTAAAACTAGCTAATTTGAATATAGGAGCCGAGTTGTCGACACTAATGTTTTTTATTTGATGTAATAGAATAGCCCAGTTTAGTTTAGTTTAGTTTTAGATGTGTTTAGTTTAGTTTATTTCGTTTTTGATTTTTCAGTTTGGGTTTTTTCCATCTTTTTATTTATTTTTTGTATCTTGTTTATATCAAGGGTTTGGGAGGTCAATTGTATTGGTGTTACCTATAGTTATTACACATGTGTTATTTGCTAACAATGTAATCCCACTCCCTTTGTACTATTATGACCGTTATGTATCTGGTTTTTTTTTAAAAATCAATAAAAAGATTGAAAAAGAAAGGAAGAAAACAGAGTGTGGAAATAAAGAGATCCTATTCTGGCTGACTGCCGGTTACCACTGGAGTTCCACAGGAGTTGGCGTTTGGACCTTTACTTTTTACGATGTATGTCTACGATTTGGACTAGGGTATTAATGGATTTGTGGCTAAAATTGCTGATTATACAGAGATAGGTGGAGGAGCGGGTAGTGCTGAGGACACAGAGATCCTGAAGAGAGACTTAGACAGTTTAGGGTAATGGGCAAAGACGTGCCAAGTGAAATACAATGTTGGGAAGTGTCTGGTCATGGACTTTGGTGGAAGAAATAAATGGGCAAACTACTAAATAGATGGGGGAAGACTTCAAAATGCAGAGACGCAAAGGGACTTGTGAGTCCTTGTCAAGATACCCCAAAAGGTTAACCTCCAAGTTGATGCGGTGGTGAAGAAGGCGAAAGCAATGTTGACATTCATTTCTAGAGGTATAGAAGATAAGAGCAGGGATGTGATTTTTGAGGCTCTATAAGTTACTCGTGAGACCACACTTGGAGTATTGTGTGTAGTTTTGGGCTTATTTTAGAAAGGATATAATGACATAGGAGAAGGTTCAGAGAATATTCACAAGATGTATTGTAGGTATGAGAGGATTACCGTATGAAGAAAGTCTGGGAACTCTTGGGCTGTATTCCCTGGAGTTCAGGATAATGAGGGGGATCTCATAGAAACATTCCAGATGTTAAAGGGCCTGAACAGATTAGATATTGTAAAGTTATTTCCCATGGCAGGGGATTCTAGGACAAGATGGCACGACTTCAAGATTGAAGTCCCTTTTAGAACGGAGATGCAGAGCAATTACTTTAGTCAGAGGGTGGTAAATGTGTGCAATTTGTTGCCATGAGTGGCTGTGGAGGTCAAGTCATTGGGTGTATTTCAGGCAGAGATGGCGAGGCTCTTGATTAGCGAGGGCATCAAAGGGTATGGGGTGAAATCAGGAGAGTGGGGATGACTGGCTGAAGTGGATCAGCCCTTGATCGAATGGTGGAACAGACTCGATGGGCCGCACGGTCTACTGCTGTTCCTATATCTTATGGTCTAACATCCCGTGTCAGCCCCAGAAGAATCCCGCTGACCCGGCTTCTCCCCGCAGCTTTGTGTCAGACCCAAAGTAATTAATTGCAGGAAGTGGAATTAAAATGCTCTGAGGCTGGAACCTCGGAGCATAAATCGGGAACAGATGGAATTGCACAACGGAAATGTGGAAGTATTGTAGGCAGCCTTTGCATGGGGTCCTGGACAGGTTTGTCCCACTGAGGCAGGGAAAGGATGATAGGGTAAAGAACCATGGTTGCCAAGAGATGTGGAACATCCAGTCAAGAGGCTGATTTAAGGTTTCGGAAGCAAGGCTCAGACAGGGGTATAGAGAAATATACAGTTGTCAAGGACGAACAGAAGAATGGAATTAGGAGAGATAGAAAGGACTTAGCAACTAAGAGCAAGGAAGCACCCAAGACGTAGTTAATTTATGTGAAGAAGAAAAGGATGATTAGTTTGGTCTGGGATAGAAAATGAAACATGCGCTGGGGTCGGGAAAGATAGGGCAGGTCCTGAATGAAGACTTTACTTTTCAGTATTTACTAGTGAACGAGATCGTGACATTTGTGAGGACAGCTTTAAACGGCTGATGTGAGACAACATGTCGAGGTTAAGAGCGAGGATACGCTGGAACTTTTGAAAATCATCAGGATAGATAAGTGCTCTGGTGTTGTCGCAATATACTTCAGGTCACCGCGGGAAGCGTGGGTTAGAGATTGCTGCACACTTCGCTTTATCACTGGCCAGGGAAGTAGCGTCAGAGCTTTGTAATGTGGAAATATTATTCCTTTGTTTTTAAAAAAGATAGATAGATAGATAGATAGATAGATACTTTATTCATCCCCATGGGGAAATTCAACTTTTTTTCCAAAGTCCCATACACTTGTTGTAGCAAAACTAATTACATACAATACTTAACTCAGTAAAAAAAAATATGATATGCATCTAAATCACTATCTCAAAAAGCATTAATAATAGCTTTTAAAAAGTTCTTAAGTCCTGGCGGTAGAATTGTAAAGCCTAATGGCATTGGGGAGTATTGACCTCTTCATCCTGTCTGAGGAGCATTGCATCGATAGTAACCTGTCGCTGAAACTGCTTCTCTGTCTCTGGATGGTGCTATGTAGAGGATGTTCAGAGTTATCCATAATTGACCGTAGCCTACTCAGCGCCCTTCGCTTAGCTACCGATGTTAAACTCTCCAGTACTTTGCCCACGACAGAGCCCGCCTTCCTCACCAGCTTATTAAGACGTGAGGCGTCCCTCTTCTTAATGCTTCCTCCCCAATACGCCACCACAAAGAAGAGGGCGCTCTCCACAACTGACCTATAGAACATCTTCAGCATCTCACTACAGACATTGAATGACGCCAACCTTCTTAGGAAGTACAGTCGACTCTGTGCCTTCCTGCACAAGGCATCTGTGTTGGCAGTCCAGTCTAGCTTCTCGTCTAACTGTACTCCCAGATACTTGTAGGTCTTAACCTGCTCCACACATTCTCCATTAATGATCACTGGCTCCATATGAGGCCTAGATCTCCTAAAGTCCACCACCATCTCCTTGGTCTTGGTGATATTGAGACGCAGGTAGTTTGAGTTGCACCATATCACAAAGTCCTGTATCAGTTTCCTATACTCCTCCTCCTGTCCATTCCTGACACACCCCACTATGGCCGTGTCATCAGCGAACTTCTGCACATGGCAGGACTCCGAGTTATATTGGAAGTCTGATGTGTACAGGGTGAACAGGACCGGAGAGAGTACGGTTCCCTGCGGCGCTCCTGTGCTGCTGACCACCGTGTCAGACCTACAGTCTCCCAACCGCACATACTGAGGTCTATCTGTCAAGTAGTCCACTATCCAATCCACCATGTAGATATAACTCTGAAAATTATAGTCCAGTGAGTGTTACCTCTGTGTGAAAACTATTGGAAAAGATTCCTAGAGACATTATTTATGAGAATTTTGAGACATAATTTGAAATAGTCTTTATAGCTTTCAGAGGGGCAGGTCATGTCTTAGAAGCCGTGTTGTATTTTGTGAGGATATGACAAAGCACATTGATAAAGGTAGAGAAGTTGATCTGGTAAAAACTGATTTTCTTTTTCAATATTTTTTATTGATTTCTTACATAAAAGAATACAGAGTACAGTAGGATACATAATATATACCGATTACAATAAATTGGATTCACAAATTATAGTCTCATTACCCAATATCCATTTAAATATAATACTGAGAAAAATATAATTTTATTATACAAAAAAACTAAACCCACTACCAGAAGAAGAAAAAAAAACAGCTGTTTGGTTAAAAGAAGAGAAAAAATCCTTATCAAATAGTAAAACATACTATTAGCTAACATTTGTGCTTAATAACAAATCAAAGATTTTGAAAATAACTCAAAAAAGGTCCCCACAATGTTAAAAAAAATGTTGTCTAGGTTCAGAAATTGAACAGCGAATCTTCTCTAAATTTAAATATGACGTAACATCATTTAATCAATGAGTATGAGTAGGCGGAGTGGCATCCTTCCACTGAAGCAATAATGCCCTCCTGGCTATAAAGAAATAAAAGCCAAAAGGTGCAAATCATGTCTCTCCAAAATGATATCATTTCCTCCAACAATACCAAATAAGGCAGTCAAAGGATTAGGTTTAAAGTTTACTTTAAAAAGCACCGAAGAATTTTGGAATACTTCCTTCTAAAATTTTGCAAGACTCCGACAAGTCCAAAACATATGAATTAGTGAAGCCTCTCTATTGTTACATCTATCACAATAGGGAGGGACATCAGAATAAAAACGAGACAGCTTATCTTTAGTCATGTGGGCCCAATGAACCACTTTAAATTGCAGAAAGGGAATGACAGGCACATAATGAGGTATTAACCAATTTAAAAATGTCATTCCAAATATCCTCAGAAATTGGAATCTGTAAATCTTGTTCTCAGAGATTTTTAATTTTGTATAAAGGAATATTTCTCATTCCCAATAACATATCATAAATATTAGATATAGATTCACTATGGAAGAGTTTCAAATTAAAAATTGTATCAAGTAAATTCTTATTCAGACTTTTAGGAAATGTATGTACTTGAGAATGCAAAAAGTCCAAAAAATTTCTAATTTGTAAATATCGCAAAAAGTGGGTTTTTGGTAGGCTGTACTTAGCTGACAGTTGTTCAAATGAAGACAGACTATCTCCAACAAATCCTGAAAACATTTAATACCCAATCTATTCCACTCTTTAAAAAAGGTTTAAAAAATAGTAGGAAAAAATTGGGACTTGAAAGTGTAAACTCAATAATCCAAAATATTTCTTAAATTGTACCCAAATCCTTGAAGTGTGTTTAACAACAAAATTATCAGTTAAATTCCTTAAAGATAAAAGAATTAAGGATCCGAAAAGAGAAATGATAGAAAATTTATTAACATGATTAGCTTCTAAAGAAACACAGACCGGGCAGTCCTCTCGATTAATATAATATAAACAAAAGGTAAGATTCCGTATATTGACTGCCCAGTTATAAAACTTAAAATTGAGTAAGGCTAAACCTCCAGTCTTTTTAGCTTTTTGAAGATGAACTTTATTTAATCGAGTGGTTTTATTTCTCCATATATATGAGAAGATATAATAGAAACCAGAGAATCAAAAACAGATTTAGGAATAAAAATAGGTACGGCCTGAAATAAATATAAAAATTTAGGCAAAATATTTATTTTAATAGAATTAATTCGGACAATCAACGATAAAGAGAGAGGTGACTTGATAGTGATTTGACAGTGTTCTCTTAAAAAAAATTCAGAAGTGTAAAAAAAATTAGAAATGCATTTATAATCCCTAGTAATCCCTAGTAATTGTTAACCCCAAATAAGTAAATTCATTTCGTACAATTTTAAAACGAAAGTTAGTATTAACTAATACCAATTTATTCAAAGGAAAAAAGTTCACTCTTATGGAAGTTAAGTTTATATCCCGAAAACTGACTAAAGCAGGAAAGTGAAGAAAGTACAGAAGGTAAAAAAGATCCACTTTAGAAATGTAGAGCAAGATGTCATCAGCAGAAAGCGAAACTTTGTGCGTAACGCCCCTCCTTAAAATACCAGTGACATCATTAGATTCTTGGAAAGCAATAGCTAAAAGTTCTAAGACCAAATCAAAAAGCAAAGGAGTCAAAGTTCTTCCCAAAGCTATCAGACTCCTTAATACCCAGAGTCTGAACTGACACCAACTTACTGCCCTCTACTAAGCATATTGACTTGTTTATTATTTATTGTAATGCCTGCACTGTTTTCTGCACTTTATGCCGTCCTGGGTAGGTATGTAGTCTGGTGTAGTTTTCTTTTTCCTGTGTTGGTTTTTTACGCAGTTCAGTGTAGTTTTTGTATTGTTTCATGTACCACCATTGTCCTGAAAAACGTTGTCTCGTTTTTACTGTGCATTGTACCAGCAGTTATGGTCGAAATGACAACAAAAAGTGACTTGACTTGACCTGTCTAGTTCCACATTGAAGTTTAAATTGTTTAGAATTCTGAGAGTTAATAAGAACCTGAGGGGAGGGAGAGAGATTAAGTAATTTAATCGATTGAATAAAATCGGGCCCAAAGTTAAATTTTTCTAAAGTTTTAAATAAATAATTCCATTCAAACCGATCAATTCCTTTCTCAGCATCTAAGGATATCACACATTCCAATATCGCTTTAGAAGGAGAATAAATAACATTATATAAATGACGAATATTAAAATGGGAGTATCGATTTTTGATAAATCCAGTCTGGTCATCAGAAATGGTCATCAGAAATATTATTTTTCAATCCTACGAGCCAAGAGTTTAGATAAAATGTTAGTATCAGGATTAAGTAAGGAAATTGGTCTATAAGAAGAACATTCAGTTTTATCCTTATTTTTAAAAAATAAGCGAAATAGAGGACTCATAAAAAGGTCGTGGCAACCTACCTAATTTAAAAGAGTCAGAAAGGACTGAATATAAGTGAGCTATAAGCAAAGAGAAAAGAGCCTTATAAAACTCTCCAGAAAATCCATCAGGACCCGGGGTCTTCGGGTACTGATGGATTTTCTGGAGAGTTTTATAAGGCTCTAAGAAATGGGTTGAACCAGCAATTATTTATTATCATCAGAAAGTGTAGGAATGTTTAATGGATCCAAGGAATTATTCATTAGAATATTATCTTTAGGAGGATCAGAACTATAAAGTTTAGAATAGAATCCTCTAAAAGTATCGTTTATTTTTAAATGATCAGATGTTTTATCACCATTAGCTTTACAAATTTCTTTAATTTGGCGTTTAGCTGTCAAGGACATTCATTGGTTAGCCAATAGTTTGCCTATTTTATCTCCATTAGCGTAAAACTGAATTTTATCTTTTAAAAGTTGAGTTTCAGTTGAATAAGTTAAAAGCAGATCGTATTTAGCTTTAATTTCAACACGTCTGTTATATAAAACAGGATCTGGAGCCAAAGCATGTGTTTGGTCTAATTGTTTCAACTGATTGGCTAATTCAATCCTTATCAGCTTTCTTCTTAACACTTGTGGTAAAATAAATAATTTGTCCTCCAATATATGCCTTAAATTCATCCCATAAAATAAGACGCGAAGTCTCTTCTAGCGTATTCTGTTCAAAAAGAAAAGAGTTATAAGTCTCTTCAAAAATTAAAAAAATTCCTTATCAGATAGCAGAGTTGGATTAAAACGCCAAAATCTATTTATTTTGGAGACACCCGGAAGATTTAAAGATAAACACACGGTAGCATGATCTGAAACAGAAATTTCTTTATATTCACAGGATCGAGGAAATGGAATCAATTGACTATAAACAAAAAATAATCAGTCCTGGAAAAGGTATGATGAACATGAGGAAAAAAATGAGTACTCTTTATTTATTGGATGCAAAAGGCACCAAATATCAACAATCTCGCATTTCATTAGAAAAGATTGGATAAAGGAGGCAGATCTACTAAAAGTCAATCGTTTAAAAGATGAGCGATCTAAAACAGGATCTAAGCAACAGTTGAAGTCTCCCCCTTAAACCAGAGAATACAGTCTTAAATCTGGTCAAAGCAAAAAAAAAAGCATTCAAAAAGTCTGGATCATCTATAGCCGGGGCATACAAATTAGCAAGAAAACTTTAATTTATTATCTAATTTCCCTGAGACTCTAAAAAAATACCCATTGGTGTCAGACACTACATATGTTGAATGAAAGAGACGGAATTGTCTTTAAGAATCGGAACTCCTCTGGCCTTGGCCTGAAAGGAGGAATGAAAGGAATCCAACAGTTGAAAAGACGTAAACTATCACATTTATGAACATGTGTTTCTTAATATAATTAAATATCTTTTTACGTTTCACAGGATGGTTTAATTCTTTCACATTAAAACTAAGACAATTAATAGGATGATCTATTTTAAATATCACTTAAAAGAGGTTAGAATAAAAAAACGCTGGAATATATATTAACTCCAAACAATGAGCTTTAAGATAAAGTAACTAAGCAACAAGTGAAGCTAAGAGAACCAAACTGCTGATAGAAAAGAAGAAATCCACCCCACCCAAAGACAGCTATGTACCGGCAGTACCCTCTCAAAGCAATCTGCTAGTTGAGCTCCAAAAAATTTCTAGGCTAACTGCATTCCAACAAGTCACAACAAGAATCAGAGCAAAATTAAACTTATTAAATAAACCACATGAAAAATATAGTATAAAATATTAAAAAGGACTACGAAAATTCAGAAAATATTAACTTGGAAAAGACTGACTCAATGAAAACTTACTAATTATTAATCCCTGATTACTAAGCAGAGAACAAAGGTGTACCGAAAGTAAAAAAAAAATTATTCATAAAAGAAAGTAATGAACAAATAGACTGCTGATCCTAAAAAAGGATCCATCAGGCAGACGCAACATAGATTTATGTAGGGAATTATTGATACTGATTCGGAAATTAAAATGTCATGCACCTATTGAGTCGAACAGAACCATTTCTAGGAGCCATTTTTCAAAATGATTCTAAGACCAGCGGGATAGCGAGGAGAGGGTTTAAAACCTTTATTATACAATTCTAACGTAACCTTTTTAAACTTGAAGCGTTCATTTAACACCTCCAGTGAAAAATCTTCCACAGTTCTGATCTTCTGGCCTTCATAATCAATCATACCTTTCCAACGAGATTCACGAATTAAAAGTTCCTTTGTTTAAAAGTCGTGAAGACAGATTATCACTGAACAGGTTCGTTCTCCTGGAGTAGATCTCGGTATTAGCGATCTATGAGCTCGGTCTATTTTAGGTGCATATTTTAAAATATTTGGAAATAAGTTAGCCAAAAGCTTTGCAAAAACATTCCAAATGCTGATTGCCTTCTCATAACTCTTTAAAACCCAGAATTCGAAAATTATTTCTTCTGCTTCTATTTTCTAAGTTGATGATCTTATGTCTTAGTTTTTCGTTATCTTTTGTTTATAACAGATCTTTTCAGTCATCAATTTTCCATCCAACATCAAAGTGTCTTCATTCTCTTCTATCAGTTTATCGTGTCCATTTAAAATTTTTTGAATAGAATCCAATTTTACATCAATTTGTTCAAATTCAGCGCTGAGTTGCTGGAATTTCTGCTGGAACTCCTCTGAAAGTTCATTTTAATGCTTCCGAAGTGTCTCCATAATAGATCCCAAAGTTATGGGAAGTTACTCTTCTTTTCTATTAGCTTTGGAACCCCTCATTGTAAAACAATATTGTGTTTAAAAGTAAGTTTTCAAAACAAGTTGGAAACAGTAAATTAAATAGAGTAGGAGCAGCTATGAAAACACCGCAACTCCATTGAGAACCAGTAGAGTTCTCCAAAAAATTGATTTTAGTAAGGCTTTGATAGGTTTCACCATTATAGGCTACTTCAGTATCCAGGGGAAGTTGTCTGGTGCATTCATTTTTTTTTTATTATTCAGAGAAAGCAATAGATAATGATTTAGAGAGTGTTTTCTCCCTGGAGGTTGGTAACCAGTGGTGACGTGCAGGGATCTGTTTTGTTCTGTGATTCCTTATTTTTAATGTTTTTGATTCATAGTGTTTAGTGTTACGAAGGATGAACAACTCTGATGGGCAGAAAGGTGCAGAGTTGCGCATGTACCACCCCCCACCCCCCGGGAGAATCACAAACTGTTCCTGTCACCACGCTGCTAATGAGAGATAAAGAGAGACAAAGGGAAAACATACTGGGACTGGAACATCTGCTTCAGATAAGGGAGAGATAACGCCGGGAGAGAGAGACCTGTTGTTCCACCATATTATGACTCCTGAAAGACTTATGGCTCCGGAGAGGGCTGTTTACTTGGTACCATTCTATTCCTTAAATTCTTCAGTGGGCAGCCAGAGTGGGCTGGTTTGATGGACTAAGCCATTCAAAACTGATTGACACCCGAGACCCCGTGAGTAGGGATAAAAGTGAGGTCAGACACACCAGGAGACACACGAGTGAGCACTGCTTGAGTGTTGGAACCCACGTGAAGGTGTGGGGCATCAGAGACCGAACAAAGGATCGGTCAGTTTAACTGACAGTGTTTATAGCAGGGCCGGTGGGGGCTTGTGTGTGTGTCCACTCACGCCAGAGTGACGAGTCCACCACAGAAGAACGGTCTAGCTGAAGGACAGAGTGCCCTGAATGGCCACAACACATCGATGGATCAAGAACGGAAAGGAAGGTTTGCCTGACTGTAGCCTGACTGTAGCTATCACTGTTTGCTCGCTCTCTCTCTCTCAACCACAACAAAACCACCAACAACGGCCTCAGCACGTATGAACTGAACTGAACTTTATATTCACATATGACAATTCATTATCCCCTAGACATCGATAGAGCTTGTTTATTATTGATTATTATTATACCCACACTTTTAGGTTTAGTATTGCTAACGTGTGTTATCTATATATTTGCATTGTTGATTTTGATTTGTATATTTTACTAATAAACACTGTTTGAAAATAGTGCCACCAGACTCCAACGGATTCTTCTATCTTTGCTGGTAAGATACCCAGTTACGGGGTACGTAACATTAGTGATTTGTATGAGGAAGTGCAAGGGTGGAATTCAAAAGTTTGCAGATGATATGGAGATTGCTAGAGTTGTGCTTAGTATAGAAGATTATCGTAGGTTAAAACAGGACATTGACAGGATGCAGAACAATGATCAGAAGTATCACATGGAGTTCAACACAGAAAAGTGTGAAGTGATTCACTTTGGAAGGACGAATTTGAAGGCAGTGTACAGGGTTTACAGCAGGATCGTTAGCAGTCTGGTGAAACAGAGGGATGTTAGAGTCCACATCCACAGACCTGGTAATGTTTCTTCACACGTTGACGGGCAGTTTAAGATGACGGATTGGGTGTCAGACGCATTAGTTCGGGGATTGAGTTCAGAAGCCACGAGGTCACGTTGTAACTCTAAAAATTCTGGTTAGGCCGCACTTGGAATATTGTGTTCACTTCCAAGCGCCTCATTATAGGAAGGATCGGAAAACAGTAAGAGGGTTGCAAAGGAGGTTTACCAGGATGCTTCCTGGATCAGAGAGCATGTGCTCAGAAGATACTTTGAGCAAGCGAGGGTGTTTCTTTTTGTAGCAAAGGCGAAGGAGTGCTGACTTGATAGAGGTGTAAAAGATAATCAGAGCGTACAGTAAATCAAGTGGACAGCTAGAGACTTTTCTCCAGGGCAGAAATGATGGTTATGACTGGAAATAATTTTATGATGAGTGGAGGAAAGTATGGGGAAAATGAAAAGTACAGAGGGGAATAAGCATAGAACTTACGGGTGAGTATTAAACTGGAGCAGGGAAAATTACGAGAGATTAGGCAGGAAAGAGGGAGAATTAACAGGGAACAGCTGTTTTTGGAGAAGCCCACATCCAACATGTGGAGGGTGTTTGAAGTGTAACTACACAGAGTACAGGATAGGTATGTTCCAGTCAGAAGGAATGACAAGGATGGCAAGGTAGTGAACCAGGGATGTTGAGAGATGCCATGAATGTGGTCCAGAATAAAACGGAAAGTAGGTAAAGCTTAGGAAGCTAGAATCAAACAGAGACTTGGAGGATTATTATGAAGTCAGAAAAGAACTCCAAGAAATAAATCTTTAAAAAAACTCGAGCAGAATTAAAGCCATGACGGCCCATAAAAATTCCTTGGCAAGTATGATTAAAGAGAATCTCAAAGTATTCAATACATACATCAAGAGCAAGACAATAACAGGGGAGAGGGTGGGACCACTCAAGGACAAAGGGGGACTGGAACATTTAGTTGGATACAAAAGATGTGGCTGAGGTTTATAATGAGTACTTTACATCAATATTTACCAAATACAAGGACATGGAGCATGTGGAGATCAAGGCAAAGTGTATTAATGTGCTCGAGCATTTTGAGGTAATTGAGGAGGTAGATTTGGACTTTTAAATAGCATTTAGGTGGATAAACCCCAGGGGCTGATGGGATACACCTCAGATAATTGACAGAGGCAAGTGAAGAGATTGCTGTGGCCTTGGCCAATATCATTGTGCCCTCCCTAGCCATTGGCGAGGTCCTGGAGGACTGGTGAGCAGCCAATGTTGATCTATTATTCAAGAAGGGAACCAGGGATAAAATTGGAAGTTATAGACCGTCAGTGGTAGGGATAGGATTTACGAGTATTTGTAAAACCATAGCTTTATTAGGGGGAGTCAACATGGCTTTGTTTGGAGCAAATTGTGTCTTACTCACTGGATTGATTTTATTTATGAAATGATGAGGATGATTAATGAAGGTCGAGCTCAGGAAGTTGTTCTCACACATATTTGTGAGGCCTTTGACAATATCCCACATGGGAGTTTCATCCAAAAGATTAAGATGTACGGTATCCATGGTGAATTGGATTCAGAACTGGGTTACCCATTGAAGACAAAGGGTGGTGGTTGAAGGGGGCTATTCTAACTGGAGGTATGGGATAGTGTTGTTCTGCGGGGATCAGTACTGGGACCTCTGCCGTCTGTGATGTGTGTAAACAATCCGGATGAAAATGTCCAAGTATGTGGATAGACTAGATGAGAATCAATGAATACAGCGGCGGGATATCCTTTCGATCAGTTGTAGATATGTGCAGAGAAATGGCAGATGGAGGTGAAGTTGTGCTCCTTGGTAGGACAAATGTAAAGACAGTAAATGCAACAGTGTCGATCAGCAGGGGGATTTTGGAGTCCAAATTCATCACTCCCTGAAAGTGGCTACGCAGATTGACAGGGGGTTAAGAAGGCAAATGGCATGCTTGACATTATTAGCTGAGGTACTGAGTCAAAAGTCAGGAAGTTATTTTGCAAGTTATAGAATCCAGTTAGACTGCAAGTGGGCTATTTCATACAGGGCCGGTTGGCCTCTTCTAGGAAGGATGTCAAAGAGTTGAGGAGAGTGCAAAAGAGGTTTACCATGATGTTGCCTGGATTAGAGGGTGTGTGGTTGGACAAATTGGGTTGTTTTCTCTAGAGTTGTGGTGACTGAGAAGAAATCTGATAGAGGGTTATCAGATTATGAGAGGTAGAGATAGAGTCCTACGATTACGTAACCACCGACTCCTTCTACAATTACGTAACCACCGACTGTGACTCCCCAGTAAAACAACTGCGCGACGAACTACGGTATCCCGTTTGAAAACGGCTGTAACATGCCATCACGTGACATCACAGCAGGAGACAATTACATTATACCAATATCATGAGGCAATTACATCATGTTGCGTGAAACTCACGGGACGGGTAACAGGAGGCTCTCCCAGTCGGGAAGTAGGCTTTATTGGAGGCAATTCGCTGGATCGAAATCACTGAACCCAAGACACAGAACAAGCGGTGAGAACTCTAATTAAGTGGACTTAATTTGTAGTTTGAGGATTATTGTCTTACTTCAACGATGTGGAGAATTGGAGAGAGAGGAGCAGGAGTCTGTTACCACGTGGCAGACCAAGCTACCCTGTTAACTACTGGATCCCCGGTATCATCAGGGGTTCCTTTTCCATCACGGTTAGATTAATAACTAAAATTTATTATATTTGCACCACCTGAGTGTTTTGGAACAACAGAACAGGCCACTGAAGGGGATCACCAGCCAGGCGCATAGACTGACCAAATTTATTAAGCCGGCGAACCCCTCCCAAGAAACGCTTTATAAAATTGTTGCGAATGTGGACGCTTGGGCTAAAGAAACACGACAAATTTTAATTGAGCATTACCAAAGTAGCCTACAAGAATTGGAACTAATTTTTTTTGAATCAGATCTGACTGACCGCTTACAAGAAGCAGACAACAAAGCCATAATCTGGAACAAATGAAATTTAAAGGAAAAAATTCAAATCAAACTGCAGGTCATCAAAAGCATATATTTGATCGGGTCTCAAGACCTGTCCCAGAACGGTAGGTCGCTGCAGACCGGACCAACGAGGGACGCCACACTTCTAACGTAGACACCAGGATCCCACTGATAATAGAGACTGCATCCCAAGGGGAAGAGGGGAACAGACCCTCGACCTCCAGGGATGGCTTCTGGGTCAGTATCACACCCGAGACCGGATTGGTGTCACACCCGAGCCCCGGAAAATGACCGCCCACACTGCATCTCGTCCGTCGGCGCCGAGTAAAACGAGCCTGTGTCAGTGATTGTGCTGCGGGAAGTTTTGAGACCAGCATGCCCAGCGACCAACACGCGCAGTGGAAGTTTCGACATCATCCAGCAGAGGGCGCGGGAGCATGTTAACCCTCTAGATGCCGATGCGGCCGCATTGCCACTGCCTCTGCCACAGAGTCAGAGGAGACGCCAGGTGCACCGTCCCAACCCACGAGGCCCTCAAAAGAGACGTAGTCCAACCTAGAAGCACGGCAGCCCCAGCGCCAGGATTCCGGGGCACAAGCAGCTCCAGCACCCCACCCCACACCAGTGTAGATGGGCAGACAGACGGGGCGAACCAGTACACAAGGACTGTGCGAATGTTCCAGCCGGGAGTCATACAGCCCGAGAGTCGCTGGACAAGGGCAGACAGGAGGACAGGTAAGCCCCATTAGCAATAGCCAGGAGGGTCAAATAACTAGGTATCCTAAGTCTGAGCAGAAAAACGTCACTTGGGAACTAAAGCCCCATAAACCTATACTAATTATAAGGGGCTCTAACATTTCCAGGATTAAAAGATGCCCTCATAAGGATGTTCAATTGGACAGCTTTCCGGGAGCCAAATTCACCCATGCCACTGCTATCCTGGAAAAGTTAGAGCCACAGCTAGAAACTAAGAAGGTTATCCTTTCCTTTGGAGGAAACAACAGATCACATAGATCAACGACAGCGACTAAACAGCTTCAGCAACTACTAAGAATGGTCAGTATTAAATTTCCCCATGACAGTATCAGGGTGCCACAATTAAACTTTAGCTGCAGATCGACATAGGCAAAACGAGCAATCCTGGCACAACTAAACGAGGTTATTTGAACTAACAATTATATCCCTGCAATCCCGACGAGGCAGTTTAAGGTAGACACAGACCATATCCGTTGGACAGAGAACACAGCCCTGAACATAGTCAAGAGGTGGATGCAGTCTTTAAGCCAGAGTGGAGACAAAGCCGAGAGAGGCAGGGTCCACAACTGGGCGAAACCATTGTGAACCTCTCCATCCGTTCATCCCTACAGAAACCCAGCTAAAGTTTCTGAACACTTTGGTACGGACTGCAAAACTCCTTAAGGAGCAGATTGAGAGGGACATGGATAAGTTCTATTGGAGATTGGTATTCCTTGACTTTTTCGTGAGTCAGGGCATAGAAAGACCCCTTTCACTCTGGATGCCCAAGAGGAGGTACACGTCAGAAGCGATTCTAGAATTTGAGAGCACACTGGATGATGTAATAGAGAGGGAGAGAGAAGTACAGTATAAGCCCAATCTAACTAGAAAGGAGAGAGCAGCCCTGCGAAAGCTGAGGGAAAACATGGATATTATCAAACCAGCGGATAAAGCATGGTATCATGGACAGACAGCAATACGTATCTGAGGGACACAGACAATTAAACAACACGGAACAGTACACTAAACTATCTGTACCCTCATAATTTTGTATACTTCTAAAAAATACTCAAAGGAAGGTACAATTTTCTTGTTTATAGGTGTATAAAATGATGAGGGGCATTGATCGTGTGGATAGCCAGAGGATTTTTCCCGGGGTTGAAATGGCTAACACGAGGAGGCATAGTTTTAAGGTGCTTGGAAATAGATACCGTGGAGATATTAAGGTAACTTTTTTTTTACACAGAGATTGGTGGGTGCGTGAAATGCACTGCCAGCAGCGGTGGTCGAGGCAGATGCAATAGGGTGTTTTAACAGCCTCTTAGATAGGTACATGCAAGTTAGAAAAAAATAGAGGGCTATGTGCTAGGGAAATTCTAGGCAGTTTCTAGAGCAATTACATGGCTGGCACAACATTGTGACTTGGAATATGCTGTAGATTTCGAAGTTCTAATGCTATGTTGTCAGCTAAATAGCTTTGGCTATCCTACAATCCGTTGATAACTAAGGTTGATTTAATTATCTCTGCTAGGACCCCGACAATTTCTACACTTGCCTCCCATAGGGTCCGAGGGAGCACCTTTCATGCCCTGGAAATTTATTCACCCTAATCTGCCTCAGAATAGCAAACATCTCCTCTTCTTTAATCTTAAAGGGTCCACGATTTTAATGCCGCTTTTCCACACTCTCATAGACCCATCTCTTGAGTAAATAGAGACGAAACAAAATTTAAGATCTCCCTTATTTGCTTTGTTTCCACACGTGGACTGCTATTCCGGTCCTCCAGAGGATCAACTTTGTGCCTTGCAATCCTTTTGCTCTCAATCTATCTCTAGAATCCCTGTTGATTATTCTTCATCTTTTCTGCTATGGCAATCTCACGCCGTCATTTAGCCATCCTACTTTATTTCTTTTGTGTTCTCTTGCATTTATTTTATTCCATAAGAACCTACCCACCAATCGCTATTATGAAAATCCATTTTGTGCTTCACCAGGGTCTTAATATCTCTTGAAAACCAAGGTTCCCTATTGTGTCTATCTTTACCTTTTATTCTGGCTCCCATTACCCCTGGAACTTTAGTTTAAACACCCCACCCTACTCCACCATGCATCTTGAACACCCCTTTGACTTTCATCTCCCAGATCTATAAAAAAGAAATGCATACCAGGTACAGGCAAATAGGAATAAATAGGGTACTTAAGAAGTACAGGAAATTCAAGTGAGCACTTATGAAAGAAATAAAAGAAGGCATGAGGTTGCCCCAGCAGACAAGGTGAAGGAGAACACTTATGGATTCTACAGATATGTTTAGAGCAAAAAGATTGCATAGGACAAAATTTATCCTCTGGAAGATCAGAATGATAATCCACATAGGGAGACAAAACAGATGGGGAAGATTTTAAATAGAACTTTTGCATCTGTATTTACTCAGGGTATGGACACAGAGTCTATAGAAGTGAGGCAAAGCAGCAACAACTTCATGGACCCTGTACAGATTGCAGAGGTGGAGGTGTTTGCTGACTTAAGGCAAATTAGCTTGGATGAATTCCCAGGGCCTAACAAGTTGTTCCCTGGGACTCTGCGGAAGACAACTGCAGAAATAGTTGGAGCCCAAACACAGATATTTAAATCATCATTAGTCACAGGTGAGGTACTGGGGGATTGGAGGACAGCTAGTGGTGTTCTGCTGTTCAAGAAAGGCTCTAAAAATAAACTAAGAAAATGTACGTTGGTGAGCTTGACATCAGTAGGGGAAAAGTTATTGGAATGTATGTGCAGGGACCGGATATACAAGTATTTGGTTCGATGTGGACTGATTAAGGATAGACAGTATGGCTTTGTGCATCATACGTCATGTCGAACCAACCTGATAGAGTCTCTCGAGGAAGTTATTAGGAAAATGCATGAAGGCAATGCAGTGGGAGAAGCCAGAGTTTGGTAACAGATCGTTGCCTTTCTGACTGGAAGCCTGTGTCTAGTGGTGTGACATAAGGATCAGTGCAGGATCTGTTGCTGTTTGTCATTTATATCAGTAATTTGGATGATAGTGTGATTGACTGGATTAGCAGATTTGCGGATGACACCAAGATTGGTGGTGTAGTGGACAGTGAGCAAGACTATCATGGCTTGCAGTGCGATCTGGACCCGCTGGAAAAATGGGCTGAGAAATCGAAAATGGAATGTAGTGCAGACAAGTGCAAGGGTTTGCACTTTGGTTGGAACTACCAGGGTGGGTCTTACACAGTGACTGGTAGGGCATGGAGGAGTGTTGTTGAATAAAGGGATCTGGGAATACAGGTCTATGTTTCACTGAAAGTGGTGTCATGGTAAGAAAGGGATGGAAAGATTTTGGCACGTTGGCCTTCATAAACCAAAGTACTGAATACAGGAGATGGATGTTATGTTGATTTTGTACAAGACATTGGTGAGGTCTAATTTGGAGTTTTGTGTGCAGTTTTTGGCACCAACCTACAGGAAGATGTAAAAGAGGTTGAAAGTGTTCAGAGAAAATTCTCAAGGATGTTGCGAGGTCTGGAGGGGTGAGATTGAGGGGTGATTTGATGGAGGTATACCAATAATATGAGGTTTACAAATGGGGTAAATGCAAGCTGGCTTTTTCCACAGAGATTTGGTGGGACTGCAACCAGAGGCCCTGGATTAAGGGTGAAAGGTGAAACATCAAGGGGAACGTGAGGGAAAACTTCACACAAACGTTCATTCAGGTGTGGAATGAGCAGACAGCTCAACTGGTGCATGTGAGCTCAATTTCAACATTTAAGAGTTTTGTAAAAGGTACCTGAATGATAGGGATACGGGGGATGACAATTTAAATAGTTCACCACAAACTAGATGGGCCAAAGGGCCCCCTTCTGTGTGGTACATTTCTATGACTCGGTGAAAAGAACCTAAAATAATACTAATATTCATTTAATTCCTTTTAACAGCTGTGCATTGAACCATTCATCTGGATAGGAAATGTTTACATGGCTTTAAAAACGTGGCAGTTTAAATTAACAGTAGATAAAAGAAAATCCAAGCTGCACGTCACAAAGGCTATTTGTGTAAGAGTGTTTCAGTTACTGTGGAGCCAGGCACCCATGGAGTTCAGTGGGAACAGGGAATAGTACCAGTAGAGAGAGTCAAACTGAGCCAGGTCACAGATTGGAGACCGCAGAAATGCCCCATTCTTATAGAGACAGGAAAAGCATCATGGAATTTGATGATCATTCCAGATACCAGCACTGTGCCCAGTTAGAAGATGATTTCTCTCTCCAAATTGTGTTGAACCTCACTGTAACAGTGTGATGTCAGATCACACCTTGACAACTCAAGTGATCTCATCTGAAATGTTGTCCTACACCCACTGATGGATTTTCTATATCTTTTTTCAGGTTAAAAATGACAAGGAATTTGTCTACGGGAATCTCAAACACAACACACTAGTTTTGCTTTCTCTATTTAGATATTTAAGAAGTGGAGCAAGGGATTCACTCGGTCATCCTTCCTACTCAAACTATGGGGAGGGAGTCACTCGATTATCTGACCGATTGGCATGCCTGTCATGTTACACAGCCTCGTTCACCTTCTTAGTCTGTGCTGATCCAAGCTCACCTCATGAAGGTACATCATCAATTTCACACTGGGACAAGGCCATTCACCTGTTCCGTGGGTAGAAAGGGATTCAGTCGGTCATCACACCTGTGAACACACCAGTCATTTCAAACTGGGCAGATGTTGGTCATCTGCTGAATTTATGGGCAGGTATTCATTCGGTCGTCTGACCTAATGGCTCACCAGCGAGTTCACACCAGAGAGCAGCCGTTCACCTGTTCAGACTGTCGGAAGGAATTCCAGCAATTATCCGACCTTCATAGACATCAGCGAGATCACACAGGGAAATGGCCATTCACCTGCTCTGACTGTGGGAAGAGATTCACTTTGTCATCACAACTGAAGGCACATCAGCGAGTTCACACCGGGGAGCGGTCGTTCAGCTGCTCGGACTGTGGGAAGGCATTCATTCAGTCATTTCAACTGAAGGTACATCAGCGATTTCACACCGGAGAGAGGCCGTTCATCTGCTCAGTCTGTGGGAGGGGGTTCATTTTGTCATGTCACCTACTGACACATCAGTCAGTTCATACTGGGGAGGGGCCATTCATCTGCTGAAACTGTAGGATGGGATTCACTTCGTCAGCTTAATTGAAGGTACATCAGCGAGTTCACATCGGGGAGAAGCCATTCTCCTGTTCAGACTGTGGTAAGGGATTCACACAGTTCGCTAACCTACAAGAACACTGGTCAGTTCACACTGGGGAGAGGCTAATCACCTGTTTAGACTTTGGGAAGAGACTCTCTCAGCCAAATCAACCAAATGTGCATCATTGAGCTCACACTGGGGAGAGGCCGTGCACCTGCTGTGAATGTGGTAAAGGATTCATTCAGATATCTTCCATTATGACACACTATCAGGTTCAGACTGGGGAGAGGCAGTTCACCTGCTCTGAATGTAGAAAGTCAGTCATCTAAATTTATGTAACTCTCACTTCAGCTAGCAGCTTAATCTAGGGGGTTAATTAAGTAATCTCGTTTGGGTGGATGCTGCGTGATGTATCTATCCCCTGTTACAAATCAGTGCCCTGAAATAACAAACTGTACACAATATGTGATAAAAAACGATTGAGCTTTATAATTCTTTCTTTGACTATATAGTTAGTCAAGTAAACAAAAAAAAGTAAAAGGGCCCACTCTCTCCAATCGCGTCTTCTCATCTCTCCCCACAAAAGACCACAATAATCTCTCTTCCAGACTCACAAGGAAAAACATTTCTGTCATTGAATATCCCCGCACTCCAAAACCCTGCTATCTCCTGTCGTAACTTAAACATCACTACTACAGATAAACCATTACCTCTGCAGTGAAATATTGCAGAGAGGCCGTTACATGTGCAGTGAAACCTTACAGTGTGTTACACTTATGACACACTATCGGGTTCACACTGGGAAGAAACTTTCAGTCAGCTGCATGCTGGATATTTGTCCATCACCGTTGCTGAATGTAAATTCGAGAGTGACAGTCGGTGCTGAACTCTGCAATTATTGCTGCTGCTCACCACACCCAGTTCTGCACCCTGGTCGCTGGGCATGGTAGGAATTTCTTCTGCTGAATATTCACCTTCAATGGGACTGGAGTTCGATATTCTGGATCTCAGACAAATAAATCAGTTTTATTTTAAACTCTGTCTCTGGTACTTAGTGAATTTATAACACACCTAGTGTACCGTAGAGAGTCAACTCAGGCCCGCTGGACCCTACCAGTGATTCAGTTCCACGATAGTCCTTTTAACTCCTCCACTGTTGTTTATCCCTAGCTCTCCTTGTGGTGATGGGTTTCAAACAGTCACTACTCTGTGGGTGAAGAGTTTCTCCTTGAATTTTCTGCACACTGAAGAAGTCGAGCTGACTGCAGTTCTGTCTGCGATATCCTTCGTCCCTCTAATCTCTGGGCTGAGAAAAAATGACATTGGTAGTTAACATCCTTAATCACGACTCATTTCCACATTTTGGGTCATTTTCCCTGCTTCTAAAGGGTTGTTAGAAAACACCACTGTACTCTAAATACTGCAAGCAGAATAGGAAACCATCAGTTAGATGCTCAATGAGGCAGGGTCAGAAACCAGAGGCAGGTCTACACAAGGCAGAGTTTGGGGCTCTAGACGGTGGTATTGGTAGGAATGTATGAAGAGGAGAAGGGAATCAGCAGCGGGGCGTGGCAACAATTGGGAGCTGATTGACAAAAAATAATTCGGTTGTCTGACTGATGACACAAACAATGTCTGTTATAAGGTGCTTCATTGGTCGAGGGACGTGTGTGTTGGGAATGGTTTTATCAATTGAGGGAGTTGTTCCTGCTTGTTTATCCTGTAATATTATATCCGAATGGTTATTATGGATTGGCGGATCTGTAATGATCTATTGTACCCGTGAGCCTGCAAGATCACAGGTCAGGAAAGATAATACCATCGATCTAAGCTCGGTTTATGTAGGCAAAGAGGAAAATGCGAGACTATTCTCAATGCCCGAAACGTTGACTGTTCGTTTCAACGGATGCTGCTCGACCTGCTCAGTTCATCCATCTTGTTTGTACGTGTTGATTTGACCACAACATCTGCAGTGTACTTTGTGTTTGCGAGACTATTCTGTTTGCTGCCAGTCGATAATAGCATTCCGCTGGAGTCAGTATTGAGACCGCTTCTTTTCCTGTTAGATATGAACGATCTGGATGACAGAATTGATGGCTTAGTGACCAACTTTGCAGTTGAAATGAAGGTAGGTGCCTGATAGGTAGCTTAGAGTAAAGTGGGTGTCTGCAGAAGGCCTCGGACAGGTTTGGGGAGCAGACAATGAAGTGGTAGATGAAATACAGTGCAGGGACTGCGGTCTACAGTCAAGTACACAGGTTCACTCAGCACAGTATTGCACGAACATTATTAGGAAAACACTTCTATACAATAAGGGTTTAATTTTGTTACAGACAAAAATGCCATTTTGGTCCTACAAGTAAAATAGTTTTCCACAGTGGTGGAGAAGCTTCCAAACACTCCACGCCATCTGTGAAAACCTTTCAAACCCCTATATCACTCCCCATTTCTGTAAACCTCTCCAACCCCAACAGCACTCGTCATCTGTGTGAAACCCTCCCCCATCCACCCTGGAGCATTCAGACGACAGCTGGCCCGAGAAAGACACTGTCCGTGGCAGGTGGCAGGGCTCATAAAACATCCTGTTGGCTAAAAGAAACCATGGATCAAGGATCAATGATTTTCGCCGATACGTTTACGTGTAATCCGAAGCTGACGTGGTATGTTGGGACGACGTGCAACAGAAACACGATGACAAATCATGAAACCTATATATAAAGTTCGTGGTTACATTACCGAGACAGAACAAAATGTGCATAAATAGCACAGTAACCAGCGTGTATTTACAATGTAAGCAACTTGATATAAATGTTTTAAAAGTGTTCACATTGTGGTGCAATGACTGGGGTGATAGATAGAAGTAGCTTGGGGGATGGGTGGTTCTGCTAAATGGAATGGTTGATCGGAACAACTGTCTGGTGGGATGAGTGGAATAAATCCTTTATAGAAGGTGCTAAGGAGGTTCTGCAGAATGTTGCCGTGATTACAGCACGTCTTGTGAGGAAATATTGAAGGAGCTGGAGCTTTTCTGTTCGAAGCTACGGAGCATGATGGAGGTGTATAAAATTACAAGAGATGGAGACAGGGTGGACAGAGCACCTTTTTCCAGGGTGTCGATAGGAGAGGACATGCGTTAAAGATGAGAGGAGGAAAGTTTAGGTCAGAGGTAAGTTGTTGTTTTTTGTACACAGTGTGATGGATTCTGAGAACGCACTGCCGGGTTACTGGTCGTGGCTGACACAATAGGGACATTAAAAAAATACTTGGATAGACAGTGGCTGTAGCGGATAGAATGGTTATATGGATGGCAGAGTAGGGCTACATAGGTGGACACAGCTTCGTGGGCCGAAGGGCCTGCAGTGCGTTGTACTGGCCCTTGCTCTTTGATCTACTTCAGTCGTAAAAATACCACCAGATGTGTTAAGGAAGGAGATTGAGAAAGTGAAAGGCAGCAGTTTTATTTCATAAATATAGAACTGGCTCGTTGGTCTAGTGGTATGATTCTCGCTTTGGGCCTGAATATGCAAAAATGCGAAAGGTCAAGGGCTTCAAATCCTGGACGAGCCTCCTGAAGGATATATTTAAGAACTTCAGACACAGGAGTGCAGAAAAACGAGGGGAAATATTTACATGTACAGAAAATTATGAGGTCTATATGTGTAGGTCACTGCGAGCAATTTTTCCCCCAGGTTAGGCGAGACGACAACTCGAGATTACAGCTTTAGAGTGAACGGTGAAAGATTTAGTATGGCGTAGAAATATAATGCATAGGAAGTGTTGTTAAGGTGAGTGGCTAATCCCGGTTCCTACAATCTTGTGTTTTTGTATTACTGAAATTCAGCTCTATCAATAGCAACATTGAAGTGAGATACAGAAAGTATCTATTCCAAAATTCTTTGGCATCCAGCAAATGTAATCTCGTAGTTTCACAAAGGAACTGAGAAACCCAGAGAATTAGAGCAAACCAGCTATACAAAATTATGAGGGGCACAGACAAAGATAGTGCAGCAGGCCTTTTCATTGAAGTTGAAACCAGAGGTCATAGGTTAAGGGTGAAATGTGAAATAGAGGGGGAACTTCATCACTTAGCGGGTGGTGAAACTAGCTGCAAACGGAATTGGTGAAGGCAGGTTTGCTTTGAACATTTAAATGAAGTTTAGATTCGAACGTGGATGAAAAGGGTATGGAGGACTGCGGTCCAGGTGCAGATTGATAGAAGAAGTTTGGCACGAGCATGATGGGCCGAAGAGCCTGCTTCTTTGCTGTAGTTCTCTCTGATTCTATGACTGTGAGCCATTATTAGGTTGTAAGGAACACATTGGAATCACTTCCATAAGAAATAACACAGGAAAGAATTAACAGGAATGGAAATAACGGCATTGGTTTCTGAATGCGAAAGCACTTAACAAGTCTATTAGATTTTTTCCATCTCCAACTTGCAGAACAGTTAAAGCAGACCCGATGGTTTAATGTATTTGGACTTTCAAAAGGATTTTCGAAAGTTTCCGCAAATGCAATCTTGCATGAATTCTGGGATTGAATACGAACCCGCACGTGGCATTGTTAAATGACGGTGCCGAAGCTGGGAAGAGGGAAAAGAGGGCCTTTTGCTGGATGGAAAGAAGTTACAAGTTGTGTTTCACGGAGTTCAGTACCCAGCATAGTTTTTCGCAGAGTATAGTGATAAATTTGAAACTGAAGTACGGTATTTAAAGATTAGATTTATTTTGTCCAATGTACATCTAAACATCGAGTGAAATTCGCTGTCTTAATCAAGTCAAAACAGCGAATGTTGTTCCAGGGGCAGCCCACAAGTGTCTGTAACCAACATAGCATGCCAGCAACTTATTATCCCGAACCCGTACGACTTCCGATGGCGGGTGGAAATCGGAGTACCCGGCGGAAACCCACACGGTCAGGGGTACAGTCCCCTTG
Source organism: Hemitrygon akajei (assembly GCF_048418815.1). Lineage (NCBI taxonomy): Eukaryota > Metazoa > Chordata > Chondrichthyes > Myliobatiformes > Dasyatidae > Hemitrygon > Hemitrygon akajei. The sequence continues at coordinate 105,933,761 of NC_133127.1, forward strand.
CAATCAGCTATGGGAATGAATTCCGATCTTGCAGCGGCTGCTTTAGTAGCCTGATACAAACCGCTGCGCTACCTGTTGGCGGATGACATGAAATCGCACTTTTCCTGGTGAGATGGACATCAGTGAGCAGGACGCAAAGTGCCTTTGATATGGTCCATTCATGATTGTTGAACGGCCAAATGCGTAGTAGATGTGGACAGTGATAATTGAGAGGTTACTCTTCATTCATATAAACCAGAATCAGATTAGTAATAATGTGAGAGTAATGTTCTGCAAGGTTTCACTGTTAATGCATTCGTAGTAGCGCATTTTGGGTTATGACGAGAGATAACGGAGGCATGTTGTTTTCTTTTTTCCCTGCGAGTCTGAGAGAAGGTATTAGCGGGTCTTTTGTCGGAAAGAGATGAAGGGAGAAGATGCGAGTGGACAGAGTCTGTAGACTATAGGAAGTAGTGGACTTGTAGCGAGAGTCCATGAGTCGACGACGTTCGTAGGTGGTCGATTAGGAACGAATGGATGGACAACTCAGAGCTCCAACGTGCATATTAGGCTGCTTTATTAAAATAGGCCCATTTTCTTTTTATTTTCTTTACTTACCCTAGAGTCACATTAAGAATAATAAAGCTCAATTGCATATAGTGTACTGTCTGATATATTGCGGTTCGGTTTGTAACCAGACAGCACTCTGGAAGAAAATATCAAGGCCTTACCTTGTAATGAGCATTGAGGGGCTAATGATTTGTTTTAAAATATGAATTCGAAATGTGCAATCATCACGACAGGAAGAACGAGAGATGAACAACAGGGTAGGATTTAAAAGGACTGTCGTGGAACAGAATCACTGGCCGGGTCCAGTCGGCCTGAGTTGACTCTCTATTGTATAACAGTTGTGTTATAAATTCGCCAAGTTCCGGAGACAGTGTTTAAAACAGAACTGATTTATCTGTTTCAGCTCCAGAATATTAGACTCCAGTCCCATTAAAGGTGAATGTGCAGCAGAAGATACTCATCCCATCGCAGTGACCAGGGTGCAGAACTGGGTGTGGTGAGCAGCAGCAATAATTGTAACGACAGTCACTCTCGAAATTGCATTCAGCAACGGTTATGGACAAATATCCAGCATGCAGCTTATTGAAACTTTCTCCCCAGTGTGAACCCCGTAGTGTGTCATAAGCGTAACATGTTGCAAGGTTTCACTGCTAATGTGCTAATGTAATGGCTCTCTGCAATGTTTCACTGCTGAGGTAATGGTTTCTCTGTAGCAGCAATGTTTAGGTTACGACTAGACAAAACAGGGTTTTGGAGTGCAGGACTATCCAATGACAGAAATGTTCTTTCTTGTGAGTCTGGAAGAAAAATTTTCGTGGTCTTTTGCTGGCGAGAGCTGAAAAGACCCGAATGGAGAGAGTGGACCGTTTTACTTTTTTTTTTGTCTTTACTAACCCTATAGGAATTATAAAGCTCAATCGTTTAATAACATATTGTGCACTGTTTGTTATTTCGGATTACTGATCTGTAACAGGGGACACATCAGGCAGCGTCCACCCAAATGAGATTTTTTTAAGTTTGGCGGGGCAGGGGTGCTATCACCCCCAATATTAAGCTACTACCCGAAGTAGGAGTTAAATAAGATTAGATGACTGAGTGAATTACTTCCCACATTCACAGCAGGTGAACGGCCTGTCCCCAGTGTGAACTGACTGGTTTGCTTGTAGGCTAGCTAACTGTGTGAATCCCTTCCCACAGACTGAGCGGGTGAATGGTCTCATCCCAGTTTGAACTGATTGGTGTGTTTGTAGGCGAAATGACTGAGTAAATGCTTTCCCACATTCGGAGCAGGTGAACGGCCTCTCTCCTGTACGAACTCGCTAACGTACCTTAAGTTGAAATGACCGAGTGAATCCTTCCTCACCGTCTGAGCATGTCAATGGCCTCTCTCCAGTGTGAACACGCTGATATACCTTCAGTCTAGATGAGCAAGTTAATCCCTTCGCACAGTCCGAGCAGGTGAATGGCCGTTCCCCAGTGTGAACTCGCTGGTGAGCCATTAGGTAAAATGACTGAGTGAATCCTTCCCCACAAATTCAGCAGATGACCAGCCTCTGCCCAGTGTGAACTAACTGATGTATCCACAGGTGGGAAGACCGACTGAATCCCTTCTCACCCACAGAGCAGGTGAATGGACTTGTACCAGTGTGAACTTCGAGTGACTCCATTCCCAGTGTCTGAGCAGATGAATGGGTTCCTCCTGTGTAAAACGACAGGCATGCCAGTCGGTCAGAAGATCGAGTGAATCCCTCTCCACAGTCTGAGCGGGAAGGATGATCGATTGAATCCATTGCTCCACTTCTAAAATATCTGGATAGAAACAGCACCATTGGCGTGTTGTGTTCGAGATTCCCGTAGACAAATTCCTTGCCACTTTTAGCCTGTAAAAAGATTTACAAAATCCATCAATGGTTGTAGCACAACATTTCAGATGAGATCACTTGAGTTGTCAAGGTGTGATCTGGCATCACACTGTTACAGTGAAGTTCAACACAAATTGGACAGAGAAATCATCTTCTAACTGGGCACACTGCTGTTATCTGGAATGACTATCAAATCCTCTGATGCTCTTCCTGTCTCTATAAGAAAGGAGCATTTCTGCCCTCTCCAATCTGTGACCTGGCTCAGTTTGACTCTCTCCATTGGGATTATTCACTGTTCCCAATGAGCTGCATGGGTTCTTGACCCCACAGTAACTGAAACACTCTCACACAAATTGCCGACGGTGCATTCCATGCACCTAACATTCTCTGTGTAAACAATTTACCGCGACATCCCTCGGTATCCATTTACAAGCACCTTAAAGCTATTCCTCATCGTGTTAGCCATTTCAGCCATGGGGGGAAAAAACCTCTGACTATCCACACGATCCATGCCCTTTATCATCCTGTACACCTAAACAAGGCTTTAAACATAAACAAGGAAATGATACGTTGCTTTGAGAATTTGTTAAAGGTATACAAACTTATAAGTATATAGATAGGGTAAATATAAGCAACTTTTTCCACTGAGGTTTGGTGGGACGATAACCAGACCTGGGTATGCGGGGAAGGTGAAAATTTAACGGAAACATTTGGAATAGCTCTTTTCTGAAATGGTCGTGAGAGTGTGGAAAAAGATGTTAGCACAAGTGGTGAATATGAACTCGTTTTCACCACTTAGGAGATGTTTGGATGGGAGCCTGGATGGTAGGGGTATGGAGTCGATGGTCCTGGTGCAGGTAGTTGCATGACACAGCATAAATATCTTTTCACCAGATCGGCCAAATAGCTTGTTTCTGTACTGAACTTCGCGTTATTTCTATGACGAAGAAGCTGGACAAACTTGTTTGGAAGGGAAAACTGGAAGGAGTGACAATGGAGCAGCAATGGCTGGAGTTTCTGGAAGCAATTCTGGAGATGAGTGATAGATACATCCCAAAGAATTGGAAGCATTGGAAAAGCAGGAGGACACAACTGTGGCTGAAATGAAAAGCCAAAGCCAACATAAAAGCCAAATAGAGGGAAAGACACAGAGGAAATTATTGGGAGGCCTTTAAAAGCCAACCGAAGATGACTGAAAAAAGTCGGATAGGTTGCGGGCATGGAATTATGGTATTCCAGTCATTAATGAGTCTCGATAGCACCCAAGAGTCTGAGGCATTTAGAGGAACAAAATATCCGGGGCCTCAATATCTCTTGAAAACCAAGGTTCGCTGCACCAGACACTTTTCAACTTTTATCTTGGCAGGCACATAAAAAAACTCTACACCCTCAAAACTTCACTTCAGAAGAACTCCTACTTACCAAGTACTCCTTTGCCAGAAAACAGCCTGTCCGAACCCACACTTGTCAGATGCTTTCTGATACTATCAAAATTGATCTTCTCCAATTTATAATCTCATCCCATTGTCCAGCCCTCTCTTTTTCCATATTTACTTGGAATCTTATGTCAATACTATCACTAAATACACAGTGTTCCCCGAAACTAATTTTTGTCATTTATGCTGGATCATTTCCTAATAGTTTATTGCACACTTCTACATCGGGAATTCTACATCCTGATTAAGGGCACATTTGACAAACTATACCCCAACTAGTCCTTTTGCAGTATATGAGTCCAACTCAATATATGAAAAGTTAAAGTCGCTTACTATATCAACCTTTGTTTCTTGGCATAGTCTGCGATCTCTACAAAGTTGTTCCTCTAAATCTGTCAGAGTCTTGGTTGCAACCAAGTCCCAATAATGGCTACAATATCATAATTCCCTGTCCTGTGCTCATCCGGCTTTCCTATGATGCTTCTTGCATTGTGATATACACAGCTCAGCACATTCATCGCACCATTCTTATCCATTTGATTGCTGACTCTATCTGAGCTCTAAACAGCAACTGACTAGTGTCAAGAAAGCAACCTCTCGCTCAATGTCACAAAAACAAGGGAACTGGTTTTGGACTACAGAAGGAATACAGACAGGCTGACCGCTATTGACATAAATGGATCTGGGGTTGACAGAGTGAAAGGCTTTAAGTTCCTCGGCATAAACATCACCAAGGATCTCAGGTGGTCTGTGAGTTCCGACTGTGTAGCATGTGGCTGTGCACCTCTTTCACCTCAGATGCTTGAAGAAGTTTGATATGGGTTCCAAATCCTAAGAACTTTCTACAGCGACACAACTCAGAGCACACTGAGCGGCTTCATTGCGGCCTGGTATGGGAACTGTACTTCCTTCAATCGCAGGACTCTGCGGATAGTCGTGCGGTCAGCTCAGCGCATCTGTGGATGTGATCTTTCCAATATTCAGGACACTTACAAATACAGGTGCGTAAAAAGTCTGGAAGGATGATTGGGGACCCGAATCACCCAACCACAAACTGTTCTAGCTGCTACCATCTGGAAAACAGTACTGCCGCATAAAAGCAAGGTCCAACAGGCTCCTGGACATTTACTTCCACCAAGGTAACAGACTGATTATTTCACTGTGATACAATTGTATTTCTATTTTATAATGACTGTCCTATGTACAAACTATTTATTATAAATTACTATAAATTACACATTGTACCTTTAGATGGAGAACTAATGTAAAGATTTCTACTCCTCATTTATGATACAAGTCAATTCAATCCCCCCCTCCACAATCTGTTCTGCCATTCTGACAACAATCCCCCCTGCAACTTTGGTTTAACCACACACCCTCCCTCACACACTAGCACTATCAAGCCTTACCACTAGGAGATTAGATGTCTGCTAGTTTAATTTCCGAACTAACAAATCCCTTATCAACGCTTTGTATTTCCTCTGCCAGGAAGTCCGCCCCCACCCCCCCCCCCCCCCAACGGTTTCTAATGTGGTCCACCTGTTGTTCTGTGAGATGGCCACAAGAGTGTTCTGCGATTACTATTTAACCTCATTCCCCTTCCTGACTCTCACTCAGTTTCATGTGTCCTGTAACTCACCTTCAAGGTCGTCAGAGGTGCGGCAAGTGAAGGGGTGAGTGCGGGGATTGGCTGAGAAATTAAGCTCTTGGAAGTCTTTTTTCTGTTGTTTTCAGGAGCGGTTGATTTAAAAACCGGTGGGGACCGGCCTGCAACACATACCTTCAAGGTCGGAAGAGGTGCAGCAAGTGAAACGAATTAGTCAATTTATCAGCCATCATAAGCAAGGTTTGCTCTATGGGAGCAGCCTTGTCGCGGGAAGTGCCTTGGGAGAAAGGTGCGAGGGTTAGAGCTATCGGTAAGGTCGAAATCGTAGGCAGAAATATTGGTAAAATGGGGGATTTAGGCTTTATGCTAGCGCAGATTGGTGCTGACGTCTCGGCGGTGGGACAGCCACCGTCTTTGGCTCGAGAGTCTTCCACGAGGAGGCTGACATTTGGAGAGCGTGCGAAGTGGTGAATAAATGACAGGTAAACTGATTCAGTGTGATGCTTGCATGATGTGGGAGAACAGGGAAAACGATGGTGCTTCTGGCTGCTACAACTGTGAAAAATGTGTCCAGGTTCAGCTCCTGAAGGACAGTGTTGGGGCACAGGAGAAGCAACTGGATGACCTCAGATTCATCCGGGAAAACGAGAGTTTTCTGGACAAGACCTACAGTGAGATCGTTACACTGAAGATACCGGAAAAGAGAAGGGAGACGACGATGAGGAAGGGATGGATGCTTGGAGTACAGGATACCCCGGGGTATCTACCTCTTGAAAACAGGTTCACCCTCTTGGAAGCTGTCGGGACAGAAGACACTGCCAGTCTGAGAGGCGGACAGGCATGCGGGTTAAAAATTGGCGCAGGAGCAAAGCCGAGGAGACAGACGTCAGCCAGAGCCGTGGTAGTAGGGGACTTCATAGTGAGAGGGACAGAAAGGGGGATCTGCGGTAACAGGCGGGATTTAAGGATGGTGTGTTGCCTCCCTGGTACCAGGTTCCGGGACGTCACGGACCGATTGCAGAGCATCCTCAAAGGTGAAGGTGAACAGCCGGAAGTGGTACTGAAAGTCGGCACAAATGACGTCGGGAAGAAGAGGAAAGAAAATCTGCAGCGTAACGTCAGCGAACTCGGAAGAAGGCTAAACCTCCAGGGTGGTTATCAACTGTTTGCTTCCAGGTCCTCGTGCTGGTGAGGGCAGGAAAAGGGAGATATGTGATCTCAATGTGTTGCTGAGGAGCGGGTGCGGCAAGCAGATTCTTAGACCACTGGGATCTGGTTTGGGGTAAGGATGAATTATACAAAGGAGACGGGTTGCACCTTAACAGGCGTGGAACCAGCATTAAGGCAGGCAGGTTTGCCACTGCTACACGGGTTTGTTTAAACTAATACGTGTGGGGGGGGGGACGAACTTGAAATATAAGGATGGACTAAAAGGGAAGGAGAGAATAACAGACAGACATACTTTATTGATCCCGAGAGAAATTGGGTTTCGTTACAGTCGTACCAACCAAGAATAGTGTAGAAATATAGCAATATAAACCATAAATAATTAAATAATAATAAGTAAATTATTCCAAGTGGAAATAGTCCAGGACCAGCCTATTGGCTCAGGGTGTCTGACACTCCGAGAGAGGAGTTGTAAAGTTTGATTACCACAGGCAGGAATGACTTCCTATGACGCTCAGTGTTGCATCTCGATGGAATGAGTCTCTGGCTGAACGTACTCCTGTGCCTAACCAGTACATTATGGAGTGGATGGGAGACATTGTCCAAGATGGCATCCAACTTGGACAGCATCCTCTTTTCAGACACCACCGTCAGAGAGTCCAGTTCCAGCCCCACAACATCACTGGCCTTACGAATGAGTTTGTTGATTCTGTTGGTGTCCGCTACCCTCAGCCTGCTGTCCCAGCACACAACAGCAAACATGATAGCACTGGCCACCACAGACTTTTAGAACATCCTCAGCATCGTCCAGCAGATGTTAAAGGACCTCAGTCTCCTCGGGAAGTAGAGACGGCTCTGGCCCTTCTTGTAGACAGCCTTAGTGTTCTTTGACCAGTCCAGTTTATTGTCAATTCATATCCCCAGGTAACTGGAATCCTCCACCGTGTTCACACTGACACCTTGGATGGAAACAGGGGTCAACGCTGCCTTAGCCCTCCTCAGGTCCACCACCAGCTCCTTACTCTTTTTCACATTAAGCTGCAGATGATTCTTCTCACACCACGTGACAAAGTTTCCCATCGTAGCCCTGTACTCTGCCTAATCTCCCTTGCTAATGCATCCAACTATGGCAGAGTCATCAGAAAACTTTTGAAAATGACAAGACTCTGTGCAGTAGTTGAATTACGAGGTGTAGATGGTGAAGAGAAAGGGAGACAGGACAGTCCCCTGTGGAGCCAGAGTGCTGCTGACCACTCTGTCTGACACACAGTGTTGCAAGCTCACGTACTCTGGTCTGCCAGTCAGGTAATCAATAACCCATGACACCAGGGAAGCATCCACCTGCTTCACTGTCAGCTTCTCACTCGGGAGAGCAGGACGGATGGTGTTGAACGCACTGGAGAAGTCAAGAAACATAACCCTCACAGTGCTCGCCGGCTTGTCCAGGTGGGCGTAGACACGGTTCAGCAGGTAGACCATGGCATCCTCAACTCCTAGTCGGGGCTGGTAGGCGAACTGGAGGGGGTCTACATGTGGCCTAACCATAGGACGGAGCTGCTCTAGAACAAGTCTCTCCAGGGTCTTTATGATGCGGGAGGTCAATGCCACCGGTCTGTAGTCACTGGTGCCACTGGGGCCAGGTACAGGGATGAGGCAGGACGTCTTCCACAGCACAGGAACCCTCTGGAGTCTCAGGCTCAGGTTGAAGACATGGTGAAGTACTCCACGTAGCTGGAGGGCACAGGCTTTGAGCACTCTGGGGCTGACACTATCCGGGCCTGCAGCCTTGCTTGGCTGGAGACGTTTCAGCTGTCTTCTCACCTGTTCAGCTGTGAAGCGCACTGTGGTGGTTTCAGGTGGGGGAGGGGCATATTCACGAGAGCAGAGTGGGGGGCTGTGAGGAGGGGTAGGAGGAGAGAGTGAAGTATGTGTTGGTTGGGGGCCAACAACAGATGAATCATGTGGGGGATGGGCAGGGGCCACAATGTCAAATCTGTTGAGTAAATCTGTTAAGAAAAGTTAATAAAGACAGCAGAATTAATGGGGCAGAAATCTCAGGACGGGATCGACGATTGCAATCGGTGCAATTGCAATCGGTGTGAGAAGTGATAGGAGTATTGGATTAAAAGTATTATATATGAATGCACGAAGTATAAGAAATAAAGTGGATGAGCTTGAGGATCAAATGGAAATTGGCAAGTATGATGTAGGAATAACAGAGACAGGGCTGCAAGAGGGCCAGGGCTGGAAATGAATATCCAAGGATATACATCCTATCGAAATGACAGACAGGTGGGCAGAGGGGGTGGGGTGCCTCTGTTGGTGATGAATGTAATTCAGTCCCTTGCAAGAGTTGACATAGAATCAGAAGATGTAGAGTCAGTATGGATAGAAGTAAGGGCAAAAAACCCTAATGCGAGTTATCTACATGCCCCCAAATAGTAGCCTGGATATAGGCCACAATTGAATCAAGAGTTAAAATTGGTTGTAATGGGGGATTTCAACATGCAGGTAGACTGGGAAAATTAGGTTGGTACTGGACCCCAAGAAAGGAAGTTTGTGGAGTGCCTCCGAGATGGATTCTTAGAACAGCTTGAGAAGGCATTTCTGGATATAGTGTTGTGTAATTAACCGGATTTGATACGGGATCTCGAAGGAGCCACTAGGGGGTAGTGACCATAATATGATAAGTTTTAATCTACAGTTTGAGAGAAAGAAGGGTAAATGGGAAGTGTCAGTATTACAGTTGAATAACGGGAACAATGGAGCCATGAGGGAGTTGACTGGAAGGATACCATAGCAGGGATGAAAGTAGAACAACAATGGCAGGTATTTCTGGGAATGATACTGAAGGTCCAGGATCAGTTAATTCCAAAGAGGAGGAAAGATTCTAAGGGGAGTAAAGGGCGACAGTGGCTGACAAGGGATGTCATGGACAGTACAAAAAATAAAAGAAGTGTAACATAGCAAAGATGAGAGGGAAGCCAGAGGATTGGAAAACTTTTAAAGAGCAACAGGAGATAACTAAGAAGACAATACGTGGAGAAAAGATGAGGTACGAATGTAAGCAAGCCAATAATATAAAGGGGAATAGTAAAAGCTTCTTTAGGTATGTGAAGAGAAAAAAAATCGTTAAGACCAAAGTTGAGTCCTTGAAGACAGAAACGGATGAATTTATTATGGGGAAGAAGGAAACGGCAGACGAGTTCAACAGGTACTTTGGATCTGTCTTCACTAGGGAAGACACAGACAATCTCCCAGATGTAATAGTGGCCAGAGGACAGAGGGTAACGGAGGAACTGAAGGAAGTTCACATTAGGCAGAAAATGGTGTTGGGTAGACTGATGAGACTGAAGGTTGATATATCCCCAGGGCCTGATGAGTACTTAAGTAGGTAGCTCTAGAAATCGTGAACGTATTGGTAATCATTTTCCAATGTTCGATAGATTCAGGATCAGTTCCTGAGGATTGGAGCGTAGCTACTGTTATCCCACTTTTTAAGAAAGGAGGGAGAGAGAAAACAAGGAATTATAGACCAGTTAGCCTGACATCAGTGGTGGGAAAGCTGCTGGAGTCAATTATAAAAGATGAAATAGCGGCACATTTGGATAGCAGTAACAGGATCGGTCCAAATCAGCATGGATTTACGAAGGGGAAATCATGCTTGATTAATCGTCTGGAGTTGTTTGAGGATGTAACTATGAAAATGGACAATGGAGAGCCAGTGGATGTAATGTACCTGGACTTACAGAAAGCCTTTGATAAGGTCCCACATAGGAGAATAGTGGGCAAAATTCGAGCACATGGTATTAGGGTTAGAGTACTGACATGGATAGAAAATTGGTTGGCAGACAGGAAACAAAACGTAGGGATTAACAGGTGCTTTTCTTAATAGCAGGCAGTGACTAGTGGGGTACCACAAGGCTTGGTGCTGGGACCGCAGCTATTTGCAATATACATTAATGATTTAGATGAAGGGATTAAAAGTAACATTAGCAAATTTGCAGAAGACACAATGCTAGCAGTGTGAAATATGAAGAGGATGTTAGGAGAATGCAGGCTGACTTGGACAGATGGGATGAGTGGGCAGATGCATGGCAGATGCAGTTTAATGTGGATAAATGTGAGATTATCCACTTTGGTGGCAAGAATAGGAAGGAAGATTACTATCTGAATGGTGTCAAGTTAGGAAAAGGGGAAGTAAAACGAGATCTAGGTGTTCTTGTTCATCAGTCACAGAAAGTAAGTATGCAGGTACAGCAGGCAGTGAAGAAATCTAATGGCATGTTGGTCTTCATAACAAGGGGAGTTGAGTATAGAAGCAAAGAGGTCCTTCTGCAGTTTTACAGGGCCATGGTGAGAACACAGCTGGAATATTGTGTTCAAATTTGGTCTCCAAATTTGAGGAAGGACCTCCTTGCTATTGAGGGAGTGCAGCATAGGTTAACAAGGTTAATTCCTGGGATGGCAGTATTGTCATATTTTTTAAAGATTGGAGCTACTTGGCTTGTATACACTGGAATTTAGAAGGATGAAAGGGGATCTAATTGAAACATAGAAGATTATTTGGGAATTGGACACGCTAGAGGAGGAAACTCACTGACTCCCATAACTACTTTGATTATACCTCTTCACACCCTGCCAAACGTAAAAATGCTATTCCCTATTCCCAGTTCCTCCGTCTCCGCCGCATCTGTTCCGAGGATGAGGCTTTTCGTTCCAGGACATCCCAAATGTCCTCTTTCGTTAAGAATCGTGGTTTCCCTTCTGCCGTCATCAACGATGCCCTTACATGCATCTCCTCCATTTCCCACACTTCGGCCCTCACCCCATCCTCCCGTCACCACAACAGGGATCGTGTTCCCCTTGACCTCACCTAGCACTCCACTAGCCTCCAGGTCCGGCATATTATCCTCCACAACTCTGCCACCTTCAACAGGATCCCGCCACTAAGGACATCTTTCCCTTTCTACCTCTCTCTGCTTTTCGCAGGGATCATTCCCTCCGGGACTGCCTGGTCCACACGGCCCTCCCCACAGATCTCCCACCTGGTACTTATCCCTGCAAGCGCAAGTGCTACACCTGTCCCTACACCTCATCTCTTACCACCATTCAGGGCTCCAAACAGTCCTTCCAGGTGAGGTAACACTTCACATGTGAGTCTGTTGGGGTAATTTATTGCATCCAGTGCTCCCGGTGCGGCCTCCTCTACACTGGCGAGAGCCGACACAGATTGGGGAACTGCTTCGTCGAGCACCTCCGCTCCGTCCGCCGCAACAGACAGGATCTCCCAGTAACCTCCCACTTTAACTCTCCTTCACATTCCCATTCGGATATGTCCATAAATGGCCTCCTCTACTGCCATGATGAGGCCAAACTCAGGTTGCAGGAGCAACACCTCATATACCATCTGGGTAGTCTCCAGCCCCTTGGTATGAACACAGAATTCTACAACTTCCGGTAATTCCCTCCCTCCCCCTTCCCCCATCCAACTTTCACTCTGTCTCCTCTTTTAGCTGCCTATTATCTCTCTCTCATGATTCTGCCGCCTTCTCCTTCCCATAGTGCTTTCCCCTTAGATTCTTTCTTCACCTCTCCTGCCTATCCCCTCCCTGCTACCCCTCCCCCACCACTTGATCTTTCCTCTGATTGGTTTTCCACCCTCCCCCCACCTTCTTTATGCGGCCCCTGCCCCCTCCTTTTTCATTCCTGACGAAGGGTCTCGACCCGAAACGTTGACTGCTCCTTTCAACGGATGCTGCCCGACCTGCTGAGTTCATCCAGCTTGTTTATACGTATACACATGCGTTCGATGATGGGGGAATCAAGAACCAGAGGCCACAGTTTAGGAATAAGGTGTAGGCCATTTAGAACGGAGTTGAGGAAAATCTTTTTCACTGAGAGAGTTGTGGATCTGTGGAATGCTCTGTCTCATAAGGCAATGGAGGCCAATTCTCCGGATGCTTTCGAAAAAGAGTTAGATGGAGCTCTTAAAGATAGCGGAGTCAAGATATATGGGGAGAAGGCAGAAACGTGGTACTGATTGTGGATGATCAGCCATGATCACACTGAATGGCCTACTCCTGCATCTATTGTCTATTGTCTGTCCCTCTGGTAATTATGCCATCTTCTGTTCTCTTATTTGTTAATGGATGCAAACAGAGGGAGAACAGAGGTTTTTCCACATCCGAGAACAGGTAACATTTGGTAAAACATCACACAATGAAACAGGATGTATTGGTACAAAGTGAGATGTTGGGGGAGTGAGAAAGTGTAAGACAGTAGAATTGAGAGAGCAAGGGAAAGAATCACTCACTCAACACAGAAGCAGGCCATGGCGGATTTCGCTTTGCAGGTAGATAGGGAAAATCAGGTTGGTACTGATTCCAAAAGAAGGCAATAGCAGAATGTCTGCGAGATTGTTTTTTTCATATAACAGCATGTGGTTGTGCCCACCAGGGAAAAGGCAGTTCTGGATTAGGTATTGTATAACGAACTAGTGATGATAAGATAACAGAATTCACCCTGCAGTTTGGGAGGGAAACGCGAAAAACAGATTATCATCATTACTGTGGAGGAAAGGAAACTACTGAGGCTTTATACAGGAGGAGGCCGAAGTTTATTGGAGGAAACATTGGCAGGGATAATGGCAGAAAAGCAACAGTAGGAGATTTGGGGAGCAATTTGGAAGGCCCAGCATAAAGTAATCCCAAATACAATGTGGTCTAATGGGAGGCTGAGCTGACAAGGGAAGTCAAAGAATGCATGAAAACAAAAGACAAGGAATACATAGCAAAATTAGTATGAAGCAATAGGATTGGGAAGCTTTTACAAATCAACGGAAGGCAACTTTAAAATGCAATAGGGGAGAAAGGTGAGGTGAGGGTAAGCTATCTAATTATATAAAATTGGATACAAAGAGTTTTTTTTCCAGAAATATAAAGAGTAAAAGAAAAGTGAGAGTGGATATTGAAGCACTGAAAAATGATACTGGGAGGTAGTAATGGTGGACAAAGAAATGACGGATGAACTGAAAATGTATTTTGTGTCTGTCTTGACTGCAGAAGACAGGGTAGCAGAAATTCGAGAGTGTCAGGGGGCAGATGAGTGTGGGTGACTCAAATACCATCTATGAACTTGCTGATTACACAACTGTTGTTGGCAGAAGTTTAATTGTGATTAGCTGATGTGCAGGACTTTGATAGATCAACTTGTTGTGTGTTGTGTAAGCAATAACCTTGGACCTAACGTTAGTAAGACGAAGGAATTGCCTGTGGACATCAGGAAAGTGATGTCAAGGGAATTCATACCAGCCTTCATTGAGGGATCAGCAGTGGAGAGGGTGAGCAGTTTGAAGTACCTCAATGTCAAAATGTCAGAAGATCTATCCTGGCCCCGGCATTAATGGAATTACAAAGAAGGCATGACAGTGGCTATACTTCATTGTCAGTGTGAGGATACTCTCGCAAATTTGTACAGATGTACAGTGGATAGCATTCTAACTGGCTGCATCACTATCTGGAATGGAATGAGGAGGTAGTACTCCACTGAATCAGAAAAAGCTGCAGAAAATTGCAAACAGTCTACTCTTTCCAGCGTGCTACTCTTCCCAACACTGAAGACATCATAAACAGGCGATTCCTCAGAAAGGCAGCATCCAGAATTGAGGAATACATCATACAGGGCATGTCGTCTTCTCATTGCTACCGTACTGGAGGAAGTAATGGAGCTTGAAACCACACACTGTTACACGGACGTGGCAGGAAAAACGAACCCAAGTGCAGGACTCTGACACGGAGGCAGGATCAGGAGGCAGAATCTCCGTAGCGAGCGCAGAATCGAGACCAGGCTGAGTCAGGACTAGGGAGGCTTGATTCACGTAGAGATACTGGGTTGAAGACTTAAAGCAAGGTTCCTCTCTTTCTGAGAGTCGAGCAACAATCTGGAAAGGGCTGACCGGAGCTGTCGGGGTCTTATCCTCCGGTGGCTAATGGAAACCACGTGCTGGTGATTGAGAGGAATTGGGAAAGATTGGGAATCAAGTGTCGGGATTAAGGACCAATTAGGGAGGGAATGGAAAACGTGGGAAATGTCAACCAGGACCATGACAGTACCCCCTCCTCAAAGGGATCCTCCCGGCGACTTTTCCGGATTGTCGGGATGGTCTCAATAAAAGTCCTCGATGACGGAAGGGTCCAGGATAAAGGAGCGGGGAACCCAGGAACGCTCCTTTGGCCCATACCCTTCCCAATCCACCAGGTACTGGAACCCTCTGCCCCTTCGGCGCACATCGAATAATCGTCGGACGGTGAAGGCTGGGTGGTTGTCAATGATTCGGGCTGGTGGGGGAGTATCGGGCGGTGGACAGAAGACTGACCGAGACTGGTTTAACTTGGGAAACATGGACGATAGGGTGGATGCGTAGGGAACTTGGTATCTTCAGTCGGACCGCCGTAGGATTGATAACCCGTTCGACTCTGAACGGACCTAGGAAGCGAGGAGTGAGTTTTCTATGCTCATTCTTGAGCGGAATGTCTTTGGAGGACAGCCATACAAACTGCCCAGGTTGGTACTCCGGTGCCGGGGTCCGGTGTCGGTCGGTTGTTTCCTTGTAGAGATCTGTTGAACGGGCTAGGGCCGCGCGTGTCTCCTCCCAAATCCTGCGGCACCGGTCAATATGATCGCGGACGGATGGTACTGCAATCTCTGCTTTCTGCGCGGGAAACAACGGGGGCTGCTACCCCAATGACTACTCGAACGGGGATTTTCCTATGGCTGAGCTCACGAAGGAGTTGTGGGTATACTCGACCCATGGGAGTTGGTCGCTCCAGGTGGCTGGGTTGTTTTCAGTCACACAACGCAACGTTGCTTCCAGGTCCTGGTTATCCCGCTCCGTCTGTCCATTGTCTGGGGGTGGAAACCGGATGATAGGCTGACTGATGCACCCAAAGCTCGGCAGAATGCTCTCCACACCTTGGAGACGAACTGGGGACCTCGGTCCGAGACGATGTCGGCAGGGATTCCGTGGAGGCAGAAGACGTGGCGGACAAGGAGGTCAGCGGTCTCTCGGGCCGAGGGGAGTTCAGGTAGGCCTACGTAATGCACAGCCTTAGAAAATCTGTCTACCACGGTGAGGATGGTCGTATTCCCGCGGGATTTGGGCAGACCCGTAACGAAGTCCAGGGCGATGTGCGACCATGGGCGGCCAGGAACAGGCAGGGGGCGAAGCAATCTCGCAGGTGGCCGATGTGAGGCATTTCCCCAGGCACAAGTGGGGCATGCCGCGACGTAGGAGCGGGTGTCTACCTCCATGGAGGGCCACCAAAAATGTCTTCTTAGGAGTGCCAGGGTTCGATTACTTCCGGGGTGCCAGGCAAATCGAGACGCATGCCCCCACTGGAGGACCTGAGATCGGATGCGTTCGGGTACATAGAGGAGGTCGTTGGGTCCCTTACCTGGGTCCAGGTCATCTCGTTGGGCTTCTTTTACCACGGACTCGATCTCCCAGGTGAGGGAAGCCACCACGCAGGTCGGGGGATGATCGTTTCTGGACTGGAGGTGTCCTCCCTTGCGTCATATTGGCGGGAGAGCGCGTCCGGCTTTCCGTTCTTGGACCCTGGACGGTAAGTGATGGTAAACTTGAATCGCCCAAAGAATAATGCCCAACGGGCCTGACGAGAATTCAGAGGCTTGGCGGTTTGAATATACAGCAGGTTTTTGTGATCTGTCCAGACAACGAATGGGTGCTCTGCCCCCTCCAGCCAGTGCCTCCATTCTTACAACGCCAGTTTGACCGCCAATAACTCTCGATTTCCCGCATCATAATTCCGTTCATCAGGGGACAATCGGCGGGAAAAGAAGGCACAGGGGTGAACCTCTTCGTTCGTACCCGACCGTTGGGGCAGGACTGCTCCTACCCCGGAATCTGAAGCGTCCCCTCCACGATGAATTGTCGGGACGGGTCCGGATGGATCAGGAAGCATCTCTTTAAGTTAGTGAATGCAGCTTCCGCTTCGGCGTCCTAAGAACAGGGTGTGGAGAGCGAGGTAAGCCGGGTGAGGGGGACGGCCACCCAACTGTAGTCCCTGATAAAACGGCGGTAGAAGTTTGAGAACCCCAGGAACTGTTGGAGTTGCTTGAGTCAGGGTGAGTCAGGACTAGGGAGGCTTGATTCACGAAGAGATACGGGGTTGAAGACTTGGACCAAGGTTCCTCTCTTTCTGAGATTCGACCAACAATCTGGCAAGGGCTGACCGGAGCTGTCGGGGTCTTATCCTCCGGTGGATAATGGAAACCAGGTGCTGGTGATGGAGAGGAATTGGGAAAGATTGGGAATCAAGTGTGGGGTTTAAGGACCAATTAGGGAGTAAAGGGAAAAGGTGGGAAATGCCAGCCAGGACCATGACACACACTCATTGTTTTAGCGACAGCCTCTTCCACACCGCCCACCAACGTTAGATTTATGAATGGACAATGAAGTCATGTACTTGATCTGTTTTCTTTTTTTATTGTTTGGCTCTTTTTCTGCACTACTAACTTGAATATTATGTATAAATGCATAATATTTTACAGTGTTTTATTATTCTTATGTGTTGCATTGAACAGCTGCCACAGTACGACAAATTTCACAACGTATGTCAATGATATTAAACCTGATTCTGGTTCTGCTGTTACAAAAGAGAAGGTGCTTAGGTTACTGAACTATCCGTTACTGAACTATCCGTACCACATAGACTTAGACACTAGGATTCTGAAAGAGGTAGCTGAAGGGATTAAAGAGGCATTAGTAATGATCTTTCAGTAATCACTCAATTCTTGGATACTTCTGGAGGACTGGAAATTTGCAAATATCACTCCACTCCCTGGGAAGGGAGGGTGAGAGAAGCCAAAAAATTATAGGCCAGTTAACGTGACTTCAGTGACTGGTAAGATGTTGGGGAGCTTGAAGGGACATGATAAAATGGGATGTCTTCAGCATAGTTTCCTTAAGGATAATTCTTGCCTGACAAAGCTAATGGAATTCTTTGAGAAAATCACAGGCAGGATAGACACAGGAGGGTCAGTAGATGCTAATTACTTGGATTTTTAGTTGGTCTCTTTCGGTGCCGCAAACGAGCCTGCTAAACAATATAAGAACCCAGGAGAGATATCAGCGAGATGGACAATTGGCTGATTTGCAGAAGCCATTGAGTGGAAATAAAGAGGATCTTTATGGTTTGCTGCTGGTGGCTGCTGGTGCCTAGTGATGTTCCGCAGGGTTTGGTGTTGGGACAATTTCTTTTCACATTATATTATGTCAGTGTTTAGAATGGCAGAATTGATAGCTTTGTGCAAAGTTTGTGGATGATACAAAGATAAGTGGAGGGACGGGTCATCTTCAGGAAATAGGATGTCTGCAGAAAGACTTGGATGAGGAGAATTGACAAACTGTCTAATGGAACGCAGTGTAGTGAATTATGTGGTCATACACTTCAGTAGAAGGAATAAGGGTACAGTCTATTTTCTAAATGGGGAGAAAATTCAGAAATCAGAGAAGAGGCTTATAACACTGGGGCACAAAAGTGAGACCTTCTTTCCATCTAGTCCTTGCCAAACTATTAATCTGCCTTGTCCAATCAAACTGCAGCAGGACTAGAGCCCTTCATAACCCTCCCCACTCATGCATTGTACCTTACCAAATTTCTCTTGAATGTTGAAATGGAACCCACATCCAGCACTTCCACTGGCAGCTCATTCTATTCTCTCATCACTCCCTTATTGAAGAAGATCCCACTCATGTTCCCCTTAAATATTTCATTCGCTGTTTACCTTTACCCTATCTATAACCATCATAATTTTTTATACCTTTATCAAATTTCCCTTCATTCTCCTCTGTACTTGGGAATGAAGTCGCAACCTTTTCAACCTTATCCTATAATTCAGAGCCTCAAGTTCTGGCAACATCATTGTAAATTGTCTTCAGTTCTAGTCTCACCCAGCTTGCATTTACCCTATCTATACCTGTCACAATTATGTTTACATTTATTTCCTATTGTAAATCACTCCTTCAACTCCTGGTTACATGCTTGTAAATTTTCTCTGCACTCTTCAAATCTTATTGATATCTTTCCTGTGAGTAGCTGAACAGAACTACTTTCTACCTATACGTGACCCTATCTACCTATGATGTTACTTCTAAGGAATTATGGACCTGTATTCCCAGTTCCCCCTGGTTAATCCTACCAAATTGCCACACCTCACACTTGGCTGGATTAAATTCTTTCTGACGATTTTCAAACTATCCTTGCCTAATCAAATATTTATATATCAGGTCGCTTAGTACACTTTACAATAACTTGCCCATTATTCATGGCAGGGTCTCTGTCCTGTAATGTCCTGGTTTATTATTAGAGCCTTTCTTAATGAATGGAACATTTGCTATCCTCCAATCCTCTGACACCTCACCTGTTGCCAAGTGTGTTATCAATGTCTCTGATAGTGCTCCTGCAATTACTGCTGTAGCATCCCACAAGGTCCAAGGGAACACCTTGTCAGGCTCTTGGGATTTATACACGTTAGTTTGTTTCAAGGAAGCTAACTCCTCCTCCTTTCTAATCTGTATACGGTCCATAACTTCCTTGCTTTGCATCACCGTCTGTCTCTGAGGTAAATACAGTTACAAAATATCCATTTAAATTTTCCCCCAACTCTTCTGGCTCAATGGATAGAAGATCTTCAGGAGTTCTAATGTTGTTCTTGCTATCGTTTTGCTGTTCATATATCTGTAGATGCCCTTGAGATTCCCCTTCACCTTCTCTGTCAGAGCATCCACTTGCTTCTTTTTTAGCCCTCATGATTTCCTTGTTAAGTGTTCTCCAGCATTTCTTGCACTCTTTAAGTACGTCATTTGTTCCTTCCTGCCCGTACTTGCTATGAATCCCTTTCTTCCTCTTACCCAGGACCTGAATATCTCTCGAAAACCAAGGTTCCCAAAGCCTGTTATATTTACCTTTTATTTTGGCAGGAACATAAAAACTCTATAGTCTCAAAGTTTCACCTTTGAAGTTTTCTCACTTAACAATTATGCCTTTGGCAGAAAGCAACCTGCTCCAATCCACACTTGCGAGATACGAGATAAATTAGCCTTTCTCCGCTTTAGAATCGCAACCCGAGGACCAGATCAAATCTGCTCCTTAATTGTCGTGAAACTAAGGGTAGTATTAACTGGCCGGTGGTGTAATGGCAGCAGCACTGAATTTCGAGGCAAGTTTTCCCGAATGCAGCTGACTTCCCTGTTGGGTTGAGCGGCGAGCTATGGCCTTATAAATAAATAAATAAATAAATACATACATACATACATACATACATACATACATACATACATACATACATACATACATACATACATAAATAGATGAACAAAACTAGTACACACAATCAATTGCTGAAGAATTGACACGGTTGCCACCGAATGCGCCACAAAGTGTGGAAGAGAATAACAATGGCATTATGATCACTTGATGCAATGTGTTCCCTATACACAATAAGTGCCTGGAGATTGTGTAGACCAGAGGGCTGAAAACTTTTTCAGGAACTGGCAGCAAAAGATGCCATTTTCAAGCTACCAGTAAAATAGCAGAGATAAAAAGAGACACAGAAAGAAGGGTTCAAAAGGCCAGATGTCAGGTGTTCCACTTTGGGAGAGCAAAGTAAGAGGTCATTCGTAAACTGATAGTGGTAAGATGCTGAACAATATTCTGTACAGAGGAATCATGAAATGCAAGTTCACAGCTCTCTGGAAGGTCCACACCAATTTGTCTTGTGGTAATGAAGGTGTGTGGATACTTACCTTTATTAGCTGAGAGAGTTATTTCAAGAATTAGTCAGTGATGATGCAGCTTTATGAAACTCTGTTCAGACAGCTTCTGGAGAACTACAATGTTGGAAAGTGTATAGTCATGCACTGTAGTGGAAGAATTATTAGATGGCAGACTATTATTTAGATGGGGTGAGATGTCAAAATGCAGAGATGCAAAGGGTCTTGGAAATCCTAGTGCAGGATGCCCTAAAGGTTAATCTCCAGCTTCTGTTAGAAGTGAAGAAGGTGAATGCAATGTTGGCATTCATTCCTAGAGGTATAGCATATAAGAACAGGGATATGATGTTGAGGCTCTATAAGGCACTCGTGAGACCACGCTTGGGGTATTTCGTGCAGTTTTGGGGTCCTTATTTTAGAAATGATATATTGGCATTGGCAAAGTTTCAGAGAAGATTCACGAGAATGATTCCAATAATTAAAGGGTTACCGTCTGAGGAACGTCTGCCAGCTTTTGGGCTATATTCCCTGGAAATCAGGAGAATGATGGGGGGTCTCATAGAAACATTCAAAATAATTGTATCAGCCCACGACTGAATGGCGGAGCAGTCTTATTGAAGTAGGCGAGTGGACAGCTTTTGCTCCTATATCTTATCGTCTTATGGTCAATTATGTCAGCCAAACATCACAGAGCATAGGGCCTCTTCCTCGTCTGCACTGGTATATGGTCGTACTCGAGAAAGAATCACTGATTCAGGAAATTTATTTTACTCTCATCTTTAATAGCTGTTCCTTTTTTTTAAGAGCTCCATACAAATAGAATTCTTATTCAGGGGAATCGCCCCTGCATTTGGTCAGAATAGTCTGAAATAATCCATCAGTTCTCCTCATAATTCTAGAAAATTAGGGCCCAGCGCATTCACTCTCTCCCCACACAGGCAGCCTTCCAACGCTGGAACCCGTCCGGCAATCGTTCACCCCGAAGTATGAACGCCGAAGTATGCCTTGATCAAAGGATTTATGAAGGAAATAAAATGGCTTAAAGGCACTGACATTTCCTTAGCGAAACTCTGCAACCAACTCTTTCAGCTCTTTTTTGGCAAAGCAAGAGTTATCATGGGCACAAGTTTCTAATTCCTTGTACGAAGATTAAATATAGGTCGAATCTGTTTCACAGTCGAAATCAACTTCCCTCAATCCTTCAGCTTTCCGAACTTAGATTAATCTTCACTCCCCGACTGGCAGTATTGCAGCAAAACTGCTGGCAATCACCTTTGAGAATTAAGGCAGAAAATAAAACTCCACTTTAAAACAAAACTGCGTCGTAACATCGAGTACGCAGCAGAACGGAGTCACTGAACGAATTCAACCACGAACTGCCATGCGTCATAGGGAGGGGTTCTCCTTTTATACCCTGTTGAAAAAACTATCACATGACCTCTCACTGGCTGGAAAATTACGTCACTCCACCATCGCAAGACCATTAAATCATGCCCAGCATAGACTCAATTACATCATAGTCATGTGGCAGACAGAAGATACCCACGGGTACTGTTAGGGTTAATGTTAGGGTTAATTCGAGACTGCCATTACAGGTCAGGAGTGGTTCACGTAATGCGAGGGAGGGGGGAAGCGAAACTGGGGATTCCGCTACACCGAAACTACCAGTGTCACGCGATTCAGTAAACAAAAGAAACAGGTAACTCGTGAGTGTATGGCGTCGGGCCAATAAGATGGACACAAGTGCCCGGTATTACCTAATATGTAGTGGGGGGTTGTGCTGGGGGGAAAAGGGATATAAATAAGAGCAGATTGTAAGGGGAAGTCGGAACGCGCCTTCTCCAGCGACTCCGTCGATTCGCTGTGCAGTTACGGATTCTGCAATAAACCCAAGTTTTGTAATATTCCGGTGTTGGTTGTCTCTCTTCCTAAACGAACACAGGGCAGAATTTCAAGCCCAACATTTGGTGACCCCGACGTGGGGAGGGAGAGACAACACAGGCTGGCGGGTCCGACAGCAGACAACTTGCGGCCGCAAGCTCGACTAAGGTCAGGAAGTGCCTGTTATATCGAAGACTTCCACTAGATAGTTAAATCACTGAGTTAGATCTTGTCTGCTGACGGATCCTCACCAACCCCAAATTACCCTGGGAGAGATCATTCCCGGTGCAGAATCGTGACTGGTAAGTACTAACTCTTATCTGTTTTTAGGAAGATCCTCCGCCCGTGGAAAAGTCTTCTGAGTGAGGGTACCCGCCGCCCACGAAGGGCATAAAAGTCTCAGGAGTGAGGAGGAGAAGAGAAAAGTGTCGCGGTACACCGTAGTACACAGGGATACTGACGGCGCCTACCTTAGACTGGTTGTTAAGAGGAGAAATCTCCCACGCGAAGGTCAGGTTTTGAAAGGCGACCGTCCCACATTTGATCCTCTCTGTGTACTAGGGAGCCATGGAGCACTTCAATTTCGAGTTACCGAAACTCAGACATTTGTGTGTTGAGTAACAGAGTATATGAGAGTTTTTAGAAATATGGTAAAATTGATAACTGTGCGAGTTCAATAATCTAACAGTGAGCAGCCGCAGGGGTCGGACACCATCAAGGTAGGAGTGGAAGTGTTCCTCCGAGGCCCGGGGAAGCTCACCTGGAACGGAAAACGGTGGCATGGTCCATACCCTGTCACCGAGGTCTCCAACAGGGCATTAAAAGGTAAGAAGGGAGGGGGACAATAACTGGCATCATTTTCTACTGGCTAAATAAGACCTCTGGCAAGTGGAGAGCGTTTCTGGGACAGTCGGCTCTAGGACTGTCTATTTCAATTGCTATCTTTATTACGTGTGGTTGTTGTTGCGGGACTATAGATCGAGCCTTGACCGGAAAGGATGGACCTCCACCGGCGTACCAGGCACCCTTGTTCCCGGTGGAAGGGGAGGACACGGCCCTCCCGGAAAGCGGACGCGCTATGGGAGGACACGGACTGAAATGGACCATGGCAAGGGGGGGGGGGGGGGATTGTGAATTTGTTCTTGAATAAGTTTTCTGAAATGTTGCATGCTACTTGTAAAAATTGCGGATGTTTAGGGAACCCCTACCCATATTTTGCGACCCTAGGTCGGACAAATCAGGATAAGCAAATAGGGAGGACACGCCAAAGAGTGCCGGGGGACGCTCACCTCCCTGCCTGATCCCGGCAGCCGCGGAAAAGCTTGTAAGGGATGTGGCCTCTGGGAGGCCAAGGGAGGGAGTGTTAGGGTTAATGTTAGGGTTAATTCGAGACTGCCATTACAGGTCAGGAGTGGCTCACGTAATGCGAGGGAGGGGGGAAGCGAAACTGGGGATTCCGCTACACCGAAACTACCAGTGTCACGCGATTCAGTAAACAAAAGAAACAGGTAACTCGTGAGTGTATGGCGTCGGGCCAATAAGATGGACACAAGTGCCCGGTATTACCTAATATGTAGTGGGGGGTTGTGCTGGGGGGAAAAGGGATATAAATAAGAGCAGATTGTAAGGGGAAGTCGGAACGCGCCTTCTCCAGCGACTCCGTCGATTCGCTGTGCCAGTTACGGATTCTGCAATAAACCCAAGTTTTGTAATATTCCGGTGTTGGTTGTCTCTCTTCCTAAACGAACACAGGGCAGAATTTCAAGCCCAACAGTACGTAACACCTCCCTCCAAAAAATAATGGTCTGTCATGTACTAAATTTTAACAGTTAATTATTTACAAGAGAAGAAAAAGACAAATGTATAAAATTTACATTGTACACAGTATACATAGTATTATCACACAGCATCTGATAACTTACTATACAGTAGGAGTGTTACAAATGTCAAAATATCGCTCCATAAAAAAATACATTGTACATTCAACATCGAGATAGGCAATCAGTAATCACATTGTCTTTACCTTTAATATGAGTTATCAAAATATTGTACTCCTGCAACATTAAGCTTCAATTTAATGATCTCCTACTTTTGTTTTTCAGCTTACTCAGAAGCACTAACGGATTATGGTCGGTGTAGACTATGAGTGTCTTTTGAGTTGTACCAACATATACATCAAAATGTTCTAAGGCTAAAACAAGAGATAACAATGTCTTTTCTATAATCGAATAGTTTCCTTGATGCTCATTAAATTTCTTGGAAAAGTAAACTACTGGATGATCAACCTCAACACTCTCATTCCTTTGCATTAATACTACCCCTGCAGCTTCATCGCTAGCATCTGCAGCTAAGGAAAAAGGTTTTCAAAGTCAGGTGCCTTGAGAACAGGTTGTTGACATATCACAGTTTTCAATTTTTCAAAGGCTTCTTGGCAAGGCACTGTCCACACAAACTTCTCATTCTTCTTCAAGAGGTTAGTTAATGGAAGGGCAACATTAGCAACTTTCTTACAAAATTTCCGGTAATATCCTACCATACCCAGGAATCTTCTGAGATTTTTTTTCCCATTTGGAGTGGGGATCTCTAAAATTGCCCGAACTTTTGCCTGAACAGGAGCTACCTTACCTTGACCCACCACATAACCAAGGTAAGTCACAGTGGCATGTCCGAATTCACTTTTAGCTAAGTTAATAGTTAAGTTAGCTTCTGAAAGTCTTTCAAATAATTTCTCCACCGCAGTAATGTGTGCTCCTAAGTATCATCTGCTGTCACTAAATCGTGAATATAAGCATCTGTATCCTTTAATCCCTGAATCACAGAGCTAATCACCCGCTTTAAAGTACATGGGGCATTCTTCATCCCAAATGGAAGAATATTATATTCATTTAACCCATATGGAGTTACAAATGCAAACATTTCTTTACATCAATCCGTTAATGGAACACACCAATACTCTTTCAATAAATCAATCTTTGTAAGAAACTTTGCTTTTCCGACTTTATCTACACAATCATCTACTCTAGGAATTGGATATGCATCTGTTTTCGTTACAGCATTCACCTTCCTTTGCTCAGGCCCTCTATCCTGGGTTCTCTCCTGTTGAATACCCAGCCTCCCCCCCCCCACCCGCCCATTTGTTCCATAGCCTGGGAAAGCCTTTTGGGTTGCCAGGAAGCTCCCATAGAGCGGGGGTGGGTGTTGGGGGGGATACTGTCATGGTCCGGTCCGTGAAAATCGCATTCCGGTTCACAGCCCGGTCCACGTTCCTTATTCTCGGTTTTCTGGTTTCCTCAGTTTCTGTTGAGGCAGCTGATTGTCTTTTGGGCTGGCATCATAACTGGCTTCAGGATTTAGCCTCTGGCTGCTGGATTCTTCCTGTCCAAACACCCTGTCTGTATCCCTTCCCTTCATATGCCTCCTGGAGTCTTGCCTTCTCTGGAGCCCTGCCTTGCCTCGCCTTGCCTTGTCTCGCCTGGAGCCTTGCCTTACATCGCCTGTAATCCTTGCCTTCACTGCTGTCAAGTTCAACCATCGCTGAATGATAGGAACTGTCTATCGTTGTTTTGAACTGTCTCTATGTCCTCGCCTTCGCTAGGTTGGTCCGGGCGTTTGCCGCTACCTAGTGTTGGGAACTGTCTCGTCGTATTCTGCATGTTGTGTAATGAGTCCCGGCCCTTCGTCCCGTCTGCAAAGAGGGGCCCCGGCTCTGTGTTTCATGTTCTTGTCTTTCCCTTGAACAAGGCTCTTTATTCCTGTCTCCTCCTCGACTAAGTCAAGGCTTCGGTGTCTCGTCCAGTCCTAGCCACGTCCAAGCACCTTCTCCTGTCCTAGCCACTGCTTTGTGTTCTCATCTTGTCCATGTGCTTCGCCCAGCCCAGGAATACCTTGCCCAGCCCGGTGCTGGGATTCCCTCATCCTGCGCTGGGGTTCTCTTGTCCTGTCCAGGAGTCTCACGTCCAGTCCTGTTGCCTCTCCTCGTCCTGTAGCCACGTCTTTTCCGTGCCTGACCTGGGGTCCGAGCCGGAGTCAATGCCCACGTCCTGGATCCTTGCCCAATCTATGGTTCGGAGTCCAGACCCAAGCCTCGAAGAACCCTAGCCTCGTCATGTCCTTGCCTAGTTCCGGGGTCCGAGACCGAGTTAAGACCCAGGTTCTGGGTCTTTGTCCAGTCTCTGGCTCGGAGTCCAAGTCCAGGTTCCTAATTTCCAGTTCCGTGTCTTGGTTTCCCTATCCTAGTCAAGTCCTAGCCCAGGCCCTGAACCGTTGTCTCATCCAGGGCTTCTGTCATGTCCAGCGTCCTTTTCTTCCCTGCTTTTCTTCCTTGCTTCCTTCTCACGCCTAGTCCTGTTCTTGGTAGTTCAGCGTCTGTGTCTCGCATTTGGGTCCGCTCCCATTATGACACCTCCAGTCCCTACTACAAAATCTGTGAATCTTTACTGCGCTTTTCTGGGTTAATTGCAGACTTCCTGAGGCGGGCCATAGATATGTACACAATCTTCTAACTGCTTTCCCACCAACACGGAACAGTACAGCAGGGGCCTTGTGATGATCTGAACCTATTAAACTGATCATTTTTTGTCTCACTAATGCTTTAGCAATCTCTTCTCCCCATACAAGTTCCCCTCAATTCTCTACACATTCATGTTTTATCTAATAGCATGTATCATATCTGCCTCACTCACAACCCCTGACATTCATTCCAGATACACACCATAATGTGTATGAAAGCATTCTGAGTCAAGTTTAGCATTACTACCTCATATAGGTTGATTTTTTACAGCAGTATTCAGGAGGAATATTCAAAATTACACGAAATAACAAAGTAAATTTTTAAAATGTGTTAAAAAAAAGTACTTATGAGGTAGTGTTCCCCCTTTCAAATTGAACACACGCCGTTTGATATCAGACATTTCATCTTCAGGGTAAAATAACGGCTATCCACTCTGTCTATGCATCTCATGTTCACCCTCACGTGCACATCAGATTATCCCAGAGCAAAAATCATTTCAAGTAATTCTAAAATAACTGGCTCACATTAAAATAATAGCAAAGTCCAACTCTCAAAGTTCAATTATTCTTAGAGTTTCTATAAATGAAACACTCTCGAGATTTGTCACTATCCCCGAAATTCAACGACACAATTTCGCGTACACCTATATTCGCCGTTGTGTTGCCTTTAAGGCATTTATTTAGTTTATTATATTTTCGCTTTAGTAATTCGTTTGTAATCGTTTTCTAGTTAAAGTTAAGGTTGTTTAAAATAAATTCGTTGTCTGTGATATATCGCGGCATGCGATGACGTCACACCCGGTTTCGCCGCGTCTTGTGGGGAAAATACCGGTTTGGAGAAACGCGAAGGAGGGGGCTCATGTGTGTGCAGGATCAGCGCGAGAAGAGTTTTCTTTCTACGCACTAGAAACATCAGAGAAGCAACGCCTTAAGTTCATAAGATAATCGATATGTTGAATTAAAATTGTTAACGCTGATTTTGTTAAAAGTAATGACGGTTGATAAGTTTATGTTTTTTGTTATTTAAAGAATTGCGGATAGTTTTTGTTGAAGTGTATTTAAAGCCAGTCGATGGCGTAGGTAGATTCTGACTGTATGTTGCACTTTAATGTAATATAGTTGTTGTAGTTTTACTTTTGCAAGTATTTATGATGTAAATGTGATGTCAAGAAGGAAACAAATACTGTATATATTTTGTATTGTTTTATCAACAGTTTTCACCATACGTTAATGTGGAAGAGTGAACAGTAAACGGTTAATCTTACTGGGAGCGCCTCATTGACTGGTTTATGCTTGGTGTTTAGTTCAGAGTTCTTTTACACCTGTGCGAGAACACTACAGCCGTCGTCCCCTAAATCGGCGCACATCCATAAATCCCGAAGCACAACAAAATCCCTGTGCAACCTTAATCCATGTGCACCCCAAATTTGTATACAGCCCCAAACGCACTGATTGACTTATATGCACAATTGTTTATCACAGAGAAAGAATAATTTCAAGCACTTCACCTCAATGATACCGCAAGAACGATGATCAAAATTGAGAGGTTTTTATTAATAAAGTGCAGATTAAATAAACAATTTTGAGACTGATCATGAAACCTAACCCACCGACACTCCCTAATCAGCATGCACTCCCTAATTGGTAACCATCTCGATATTCAAAAACATAACCTGAAATCTGTGCACATTCGAAAATCCGTGTACTCGGATTTGTTTGTAATGCCTCCCCTCTTGCAGTGAGACAGAGACACTTTTTTCCCCTTATTAGGGTGAAAGAACCTGTGGAATGTCGAATTACACGGTGAACGAGTTAACTTTATTGATTCTTTGCTGCACACTTGGATGCCCGGGGGGGCGCTGTTGCTTTGTTTGCTGGTGTGGAAAGGGATCGTTGCTTAGTTGCTTCTTGCGCGTGGGAGTGGGGAGCTGGCGGGGTCTTTGAGGTTCTAACATTCATTATAACTGTCGTTCATTCTTTGGTGCACTCCTCTGTTTTCGTCCATGTTTGCGAAGAAAAAGTTTCAGGATTTGTATTGTACACATTTCTCTGACGTTATTTGCGCTTTTAACAGCTTTGAATAATTTGAAATTTCTTCAGCACTGTGAGCGGGGCACGACTGTGCAAGCGTGTGGGCGTCAGCTTGGGAGAAGAACGAGAAGAGTTCAAAAATTGACATCTTTAGAGTGCGGATATCGGGGGAGCGGGAGACAGAGCAGAGGGAAACAGAGTAACAATGTTTTGCCTCAACGGTACATCGTCGATAACGGGTCGAGGCGAGGTATGTTGCCTGTGTAGAATACTGATAGGAAGAATGTGTGTGAGGCCGGTGTTCTGTGCTCGGTGTTTGATGTGGGAAGTCCTGGAGACTCCCAGCCTTCCAGACGGCCATGTCTGCACCCGGTATGTCGAGCTGCAGCACCTAAGGGACCGGGGTAGGGAACTGGCGTTGCAGCTCTATCATCTTCGTCTGTTACGGAAAAGTGAGGAGGAAACGATAGGAGCTATCGGCAGCTATAGGCACGTAGTAACACAGGGTCGTAGGGAGACAGATAAGTGGGTAACTGTCTGGGGAGGGAAGGGCAGGAGTCAGAGTCTAGAGAGCACCCCTGTTCTGCACCACTTGACAATAAATACTGCTTGAGTACTGTTGGGGGGACAGCCTACCTGGGGTAAGAAACGGTAGTCGTGCATGTGACAGGATACCACATGCAACGGTTATTGAGAAACCAAGGAGGCATGGAATCCACGGAGACATTGCTTGATGGATCCTGAACTGGCTTGCCTACAGAAAGCAAAGAGTACTTGTAGACGGGTCATATTCTGCATGGAGTTCGGCCACCAGTGGTGTTCCTCAGGGGTCTGTTCTGGGACCGCTACACCTTGTGATTTTTTATAAATGACCTGGATGAAGAAGTGGAGGGATGGGTTAGTAAATTAGCTGATGACATAATGATTGGAGGTGGTGTGGATGTGTGGAGGGCTCTCTAACGTCACAGCGGACATTTATAGGATGCGAGATGCCAGGTGTGTTCAACACAGAAAAGAGTGAGATGCTTCATTTTGGTATGTCAAATATTATGGCAGAATATAGTAGTAATGGTAAGACTCTTGGCAGTGTGGAGGATCAGAGGGATGTTGGTGTCCGAGTCCATAGGATGCCCAAAGCTGCTGCGTAGATTGACTCGTGGCTTAAGAAGCATACGGTGAATTGGCTTTCAACAGTCGTGGAATTGAGTTTAAGAGTTTGATGTTGAGTTTAATGTTGCAGTTATATAGAACCCTGGTCAGACCTCACTTGGAGTACTGTGCTCAATTCCGGTCGCCTCAGTACAGGAAGGACGTGGAAACCATAGAAAGAGTGCAGAGGAGATTTGCAAGGGTGTAGACTGCATTGGGGGGCATGCCTATGTGAATAGTTTGAATGAACTCAAACTATTTTTCCTTGGAGCGACGGAGGATGAGAGGTGATTTGATAGAGGTGTATAAGACGATGAGAGGCATGGATCGTGTGAATAGTCAAAGGTTGCTTTCCCCGGGGCTGAATAGTTAACGCGAGTGGAGACAGTTTTAAGGTGCTTGTAAATAGGTACAGAGGAGATGCCAGAGGTAGTTTTTTTTACTCAGAGAGTGGTGAGTGCGTGCAATAGACTGCCGGCGATAGTGGTGGAGGCGGATACGATAGAGTCTTTTAAAATAATCCTGGACGGGTACATAGAGGGCTATGGGTAACCTTAGGTGGTTTCTAAGTTAGGGATATGGTCGGCTCAGCTTTGTGGGCCGAAGGGCCTCTATTGTACTGTAGGTTTTCTATGTTTATATGTTTCTATGATTCTAACCCTCAATCATTTGCACATTTTGTTATATTAGAGATAAAATATCATTTCAAACAGTTCACAAAATAGCTGCCTCCAACTTAAAGAAATAGCACAGACAAAGTTGAGTTTAAGCATCTATAAATGAAACAATATTGAGTTTCGTCATACCTCCAAATGCACAGACACTTTGCAATCTGTGTGCAGTGAAATATTCGAAGACACATCCTTAAATCTGCGGACATCCCTATATCCGTGAACACTTCAAATCCGTGGACTTATCTGCACAACCCGATATTCACATTTAATTTTTCAAGGGAAAGTATCATTTGAAACGGTTCAAAATGTAGCTGTCCCCACCTTAAAGGTATTACAAGAACAAACCAGTATCTGTAAATGGAACAACTCTGGGACTCATCATAACCCAAAATCCACTGGCATTCGCTAATCCCTGAGCACACATATGCGCAGATACAGCCCTAAATTCCTAAATCGGCACGCACTGCCCAAGTCCGTGTGCAACACGAAATGCCACTTGGAGCAGCACGAAAAATCTCTGTCACCTGCGCATGCACAATTGATTATCCCAGATGAAGATTCCTTTAAAACACACCAGTTAATAGTTGTCTCCACATTAGAAATAGTGTAGCAATATCGGCGTTAAACAGTCAAAGTGCATTTATCATGAAAGTATCTGCACACACACTCAGATCATGTGCGCAGACCCATTCCATCTCCACCACCCAGTACACATGCAACGCAGAAATCAGTGTGCACCGCCTAATACACCGGGATCCCTAAATCTGTGTGCATCCCAACTTCTCCAGCAGCGGTAAGTCTGAGCACATCTCCAAAATCATTTGCAACCCGATATTCGCTGTCGCACTGCAAAATCTGGGCACATCCCAAAATCCGTGCAAACGCCGAAATCCACTGACACCGCCACATTTACGATAGATTATCCCGGAGCAATTCACATAATAGCTGTCCCTGCTTTTAGTAATAGCAAGGACAAAGTTCAAAATTCAAAATGCCTTGAAATTCATGACACCTGCAGATCGCCTAACACCCTCTAATCCATTTGCACTCCTAAACCCGCCTGCGCTCCCTAAATTTGGTGCACTCCCATTCCGTATCCACCAAACTATTCGAAAATACACACCGAAATATCTGCACACCCCTGAATCTTATCGCATCCCCGAGGTACGATGCACCCATTTTTTGCCGAGGAATCCCTAACTCTTTGAGCATCCCCCAATACGTGCGCAGCAAATCCATGTTCACCCCCAAATCTGTGTGCTCCTCAAATCCGCAAAGAAAAAGCCCACATCAACGTGCATACCCTGTTACGAAGGTGAAGCAACTCTGAGGGGCCGAAGGGTACAAAGTCGCCCCCTCCTTTTTGAGAATCGCAAGATCGCTATAATTTCGGGTCTGAGACCCAGGAAATGAGAGAGATACACATCATGAGGGAGAGAGACGCAGAATACACAACCAGGTGGAATGTGTCCTGACATCAGCGGAACGGAACCACTGACTACTGCTATTGTCTCTTGGAGAAGGAATTGTGTATTGAGTACTGTACTATTCATTGAAATAGTAATTGAAATTGTCATTGAAATTGACAACCAGAGTGGTCTGGTTGAGGGATTGCATCAGCCCAACCTGATTGACATCTGAGACCCCGTGAGTAAGGATAAAAGAGGGGTCTGGGGAACACCCCTTTAGACGCACCAGGAAAAACGCTAGAAATCCCGTGACAGCGTTTTATAGCGAAAGCCGGTGGGGGCTCGTGTGCGTCCTCCCTTTGCCTGGGGTGGCGGGCTCTCCACGGAAGAACGGTTTAGCTAAAGGAGAGGCCACAAGTGAACGACCACGACAACGAGACACCTGATGGATCGAAATCATAAAGGAAGGTTGGAAAAACCCGTAGCGGTAAATGTTCCCATTATCTCTCTCTCTCTCTCTCCAACAATTTGCAACACAGCGACAACCAAAAGACGGCAGCTTGTGGAACTGCAGTGAACTTCATATTTCCATCCGACAACGATAGAGCTTATTTCTTATTGATTATTATTATACCCGTACTTTTAGGTTTAGTATTGACGACGTATATTATCTGTATATTTGCATTGGTATTATTTTTGTATATTTTTACTAATAAATACTGTTAAAAATAGTATCATCAGACTTCAACGGACGTCTCTATCTTTGCTGGTAAGTCACCCAGTTACGTGGTTCGTAACAACCCAAATCCACAAAAAGCCGCGTTCCCAAATGGTGCGTACCTCTAGTTTCCGGACACTGATTGAATCTGTGCTATCTGGAAATCAGTGCGCACCACAAACACGAATCATTTCAGCATTAAAAATCCGCACACAGCCCAAAATTTGATTGCAACGCCAGAGTGTGTATCTTCAAAACCGTGTGCACCCCGATATCCCAAAGCACAGGCGTAAATCTGTACGCTTGCCGAATTCAATGCATAGCTCCCAAAGCCATGTGCACCCCATATTTGCCGACGTTACCTTAACTCTGTGGAATCCAAATTCAGTGCGCATCACAAATCCAGTTGAACACCCAATGGGCCGTACAGAATCAAGGAACAAGAATCATTTCAAACCGTGCTGACAGTGCTGACCAGGTTTAGAAAGATTATGAAATAATATGGGAATAAGGGTTTAGCACGTTCTCCAACTCTCGACTCAGAATAGGTGTGAAGAGATGTGATATATATATAGATGTGAAGAGCAAGTGGATGAGACTGTGAGGATAGGACCAAACAGCTGTGACAGTGCTAACGTGTGCTTGTAGTAGGAGAAGGCAGCAGAGGTATAATGAATAATTTCCTTCAGTATGCACCAGGGTAAAAGGACCTCGGGAATTGTGGGGCTGATTTACAGCGGACTGAATCGCTTGAACATATAGACATTAGGAAAGACGATCTGTTGGAGATTTTGAAAAACGTTAGGTTAGATAAGTCGCCGGGACAGCATGAGATATACCCCGTGCTACTGCGGGAAGCGAGGGTGGAGAATGCTAAGTCACTGGCGATAACATTTACATGATCAACCGGGACGGGACAAGTACCGGATGATTGAAATGTTGGATATGTTGTTTTCCTGTTCAAAAAAAGGAATCGAGATATCCTAGGAAATTATAGACCAGTGATTCTTACTTCAGTGATGGACAGGTTGTTGGAGAAGATCCTGAGAGGCAGCAGTTATGAACATTTCGAGGCATAATTTGATTAGGTATACGCTGTATGGCATTGTTAAGGGTCTGTCATGCCTTTCGATCCGCACGTTGTACAGCCTCTGGAGTTAACAACGCAGTCGGGAAAAGTTCTTTCAGCTTGTTGGTATTATTGAGTTCCGACTTTACCAAATCGAATGCTGCTTGGACTACATCAAGCCTTGCGTCAAACCTTGTTTCGAGCAATTCGAATTTTTCGAGGAGGGAATCCATTTTCTCGTCCAAAGAGAGCTCCTGTCTAGCAGCTTTCCCTTTTACAAATGAAGGCATATCCAACTGACAGAGAATAAATGTTTTCCGGAATAAAGACAGAATAAAGCGTAACCGTTAACGACAGCGAATGACAACAAAATAAGTCAAAGTAGCGAGAGTTGCGAAATTAAACAGCTACTCCATGAGAAGCCAACGCGTGACCCACATGCCTTTCGAGTCAGATTGAGTTATGTGAGGATGTAACAGAACACATTGATACGTAGTGGTGCAGAGCACATGGATTTCAGCAAGGCATTTGATTAGGTTTCCCATGCAAAGCTCCTTCAGAAAGTAAGGAGGCAAGAAATCATTATCTTGTGGATCCAGAATTGGCTTCCTCACCCACGGAAGATAAATGGTGGTTGCAGATGGTTCGTTTTCTGATGGAGTTCCGCTGCTTTTCGCAAGGATCTGCTTTGTAACTCTCGCTCATTGTGATTTTTATAAATGACCTGGTTGCAGAAGTAGAAGGGCAGGGTAGCAGGTTTTCTGATGACACAAAGGTTGATGGTGTGGTGAGTAGTCTGGAGTGTTGCCATAGGTTACAGCGGGGTATCGATAGGATGCAGAAGTGGTCTGAGAAGTGACAGGTGAAGTTTAACACAGATAAATTTGCAGTGGTTCACTTTGGTACGTCAAATTTGAAAGCAGAATAGAGTATTCTTGGTTGGACTTCTGGCAGTGTGGACAATTAGAGGGATCTTGCGATCCGTATCCATAGGAATGTCAAAGCTGCTGCGCAGGTGGGCAGTGTTGTTGAGTAGGTGTATGGTCTGTTGGTCTTCATCAACCATGGGGTTGAGCTCAAGAGCCTTGAGGTAATGTTACAGCTATATAAAACGTTAATCCTTCCCATTCGGAACACTGTTCTGGTCATGTCTCTAAGAAAGATGAGGAAACTATGGAAAAGTGCAGATGAGATTCAGAACGATGTTGACTGCATTGGATAGCGTGACTTATGGGAATCGGTTGAGAAAACTTGGTCGTTTCTCCGTGGAGTTACGGAGGATTAGGCATGGCCTAATAGAGGTTGTCTAAGATGTTGAGAAGCATTGATCGTGTCGATAGCCAGGAACTATTTTCTGCCAGGGTAAAAATGACAATCAGACAAGGGACAGTTTTTTTTTGTTTAGTAGCTTGGAAGTAGGGCAGAGGAGATGTCAGTGGGTAAGTTTTTCACACAAAGAGTGATGGGAAAGTGGGATGAACTGGTGGCGAATTTGGTGGAGACAAATACAATGGGGCCTTTTAAGAAACAATTAGATAGGTACATGGAGCTTTAACAAATAGAGGACTGTACGGTAGGTTAAATTTACGCAGTTTCTAGTTGGTTAGATGGACGGCCCAAATAAAGAACCTTGCTTCGCTTATTCGTCACCGTTTCGATTTCCATCAGGAGATAATTTAATGAGAGCTTTCACCTTTATGACTACATATTTGTTTTCCCTTTGCCTCCTCCAATTTATATACTAACAAAGCTGCAGATGGGAAGGAGCTTCACATCAGCTGAAACAAACTCTCTGGCTTCCCACAGAGACAAATGTTCTGTAAGGCAGTTACAAGCATACTTACCATCAGAATGCCTGTTTGACTCTGGTGGCAAACGTTCTGGCTGGCTAACCGGGTATGCTACAGCTGCCAATTCTGCTGCCTGTCCACACGTGAGTTTGGGTAACTTCAAAGCTACACTATACATTTCCTGGCCATGTTCATCGTCTACATATATGTCACACACCATTCTCTTCTTACCACCCTGGACTGACGAGGATCCATCTACAAAACTTAAAAAATATGGCTTTTTTACTTTCCTTTGTGTCTTTGTTCTCAGTCATGACTTTATCTGATCTTTTCCCAAACTCTTTTTTGTTTGGTTTTGATACAAATAGACCTATGGGATCATTATCTATCATAACTTGACACTCATTTCCACTGCCTTGCTACACAAGGTTATCGGCTAATGTTGAGGTTGCGTTCATTTCCTTTAAACTAATGTTTCTTCCTTGCAACAGCAATGCCGATCTAGTAATTCTGTTTTGGCATACTAAACACATTTTTATCCCTAACATCTCATAGTAATTTTATAGTGGTGTGTACTGTCATTATTGTCCCCCATTCCCCCGCAACATTCCATTCCCCCGCAACATTCATTTTCAGTAATTCTAGTAAAGTAGCTGCCTTAGTCAAAAATCCATCACTATGATCGCTACAGTAGCCTAGCAGCCCCAGAAAGGACTACAGCCTTTTTAGTTCTCTGGGAATTGGCGGTTTAATAACGAATTCTACTCTTCGCTTTTCAATTTATCTTTTTCCCCAATGTTAAGATCATTCGTAAATACCTAACCTCTCGTGTCATCATCTGTGCTTTATTTGGGTTTACCCTTAGACCCAATTCAAGTAATATTTTACAGCATTTTTGGCAATAATGTTCCTACTTGGTTTCAGTCTGAAAGAGTCGATCATCTACATATTGCAACAAACACTGGACTTTTGAAAACTGTTTTAAACATTCCCCTGAGGTCCTGCGAAATATTGATGGGGAATTATGGTACTCCTGTGGTAGGGCAGCCCATATATACTGCTGTCCCTAAAAGGCAAATGCAAACATGTTTTCACATTTTCGTTCCAGTGGGATAGACCAATATCCTTTATGTCTAAAATTGTGAATAATTGCACTCTTCCATTATAGTAGACCCAAGAAAGCTGTGTAGCAACGCTTCATGGGAAAACGAAGTGCAAAACAAGGCACAGAAGGCGTCACGGTTATTCACTACAGCCTAGGAAGTCTCCAGTCTTGACGTTCTTTCCTGACATTGGACCAAGACTTTTGAGGCCGAAATAGTGGAACTGCCCCAGTGCAACGGCTTTTCACTATGATATTCTTCCTTCAAATTTTACGCCATCGTCGGAAACGGCGGGCAATCAACACCGCTAAAGAATTATTCAGTATGAGTTAGAAATACATGCAAAACAACAACCGAATCAGATTGGACATAACGCATTGATATTCATTCAGGATTTTCCTTTGCACGATGTTCACAATCATTTCAAGTATACATCTGTTTTCAAATTATGATTCTGAATATTCCACAAAAAATTGTCATCAAGGCTATTTCAAAGAAAGAGATTTTCAGTTTATCGCCAATGTGCGCATATAAGTGGAAAGATAGCTGCATAAATAGACAGATATATACATAAATTGATTGAGAAGGATTACATTTACGAAAATTTAATTCCCTTTCTGGGCTGTGAGGATCAAAATGGTGTTACTTCCATCCTTGCAGTTAACTGGACTGTCAGAGTTATACAGGGACATCACTGGTGTTATCAATGCGTAGTGTTATGCATGTACTACAGCTCTGAGGGGCCGAAGGGTGCGGGACCAGCCCCCTCCTTCCGGAGAATCGCAAGATCGCTATTAATTCGGGTCTTGGTCCCAGGAAATGAGAGACAATGCAACGGATTTGACCATTGATCTTAGCGGCACCTGTGTGAATTGCAATTCTATAGTACGTGCCAGCTATCAGGGACATGGACACCCTCGGGCAATGTAGGGGTGGGGATTGTATCACCCTACCTTGATTGACATTTACAAATCTGCCAGCCATGATACAACGGAGACTGCAGGAGGCGGTACTCCAGCGACGCACCAGAGGGAGACACAATCGCTCATCGTTCCCGAAAGAACGGGAAGCTGTTCGGGAGCCACGTGTGATTTGGATCCCCGAGCTAGGGAATCGAGTGGCTAATAACCCCGAAAAGGATTCCGAACTGACAACAGGGAACTCACGTTCCCGATTCCACGATTTGAGTCCAACAGGCTGGGAAGTTTATTTTCTCTCTCCAACCCGTGAACACCCAGCGGTCCCTCAAACGGCTAAAAGCCTTCATGAACTGGCGAGACTTTTTATATTTCCATCGGACAATAGTTTTACCCCTAGACAATCGATAGAGCTACTTCGAATTGTTGATTATTACTATACCCGTGCTTTAGATTGAGTATTGACGACGTATATTATCTGAATGTTTGTATTAACCTTACTTTTGTGCCCCTTTATAAATAAAAACGTTTAAAAATGGTACCATCAAACTTCAGCGGACCTCTCTATCTTTGCTGGTAAGTGACCCAGTTATGGGGTTCATAACAGTAGTCTGACATGCCACCGACAAGACAGATAATGTCTTTGCATTTCAAGTTCCAGAAGTACCGTAATGTTATTATCATAGCTTATTCGGTCCTACGATCTGTCACACACAGAATATTACTGCTTATTCAGACCATCTCCAAGTATACTGACAATTTCATTCTTTGCCCAACCTCATAACGAACACAGCGAAAACAATATGTATGACCAGAAACCCGTATCGTTATACCTCTTTATAAAAAATGCTCTTCAGCACAATCACACTGTTAGTGATGATGCCCTAGGATCAATGATTATCATGTCGCTGGATATCAGAAAATATTGATAATGTATTTATAAGTCAATGTCTGCTCCCTTGCTACAAATAAAAAATACTAATTATGAACTGCAGAATCAACATCTCAAATGTGTAATTATTAATGGCAATTATAGTACCCTGCACAGGATCGCTGTATGATGTGGAGAGAATTTCCGTGAAACCTATCGTTCAGAGGAGAGAGTTATACGATCAATGCACCAACGAGTGACTGGAACATCAGTGGACATAAAGATATTGAAACTCAGCTTTTGTTGATATTTTCGTACTCAGATCAGGTGTGGCACAGTGTATAAGGAGACATTTTCATTCTTTCTTTTCTATCATCAGATTGGGCCATGTTTATATTACGAAGCACCGGCTCATTTTTATTTTATTATGTCTAAATGAGATTCGGTGTTCTTTATATGAAAATCCTGATGCACCCACATATTTAGTCAGTCTGCACGAAGAAATCCGCATATTGTTGAATGGGTTCGCGGTACAGAAACTCAATGACGGAAGTGAATACAGCTGGTATTCAGTAGGTTCAGATAATGGAAACCACCAGGGAACATCAGGATGCCGATGTACATCCTTTACACCTTTACACAACCGATATAATTTCCTCTGGTGTCTCATAGCAGGGATAAAATAGTTAATATAATTGTTAAAATACCCTGTATAGGTGTAAACATACATTAGGTATTCTTAACCTCTGAAAAAAGGTGCGCTGTATGCTGCGAATAAATGTGTAAGCTTCATGTTGTTTCAGGCACATGGTGTGGAACAACAAGAAAGAATTATTGCACATCAATAGTCAGATTAATTACAGTCAAGTTGAGATGTAGTTAACCCATTATATTTCGTCATGCAGAATTACGAGATACGCTCAGTAATATGTTTATGGACGATAAAATTGAGACAGTTTAAAGGATTTTGAAATAATTTCCAAATATTACTCAAAGAGACAATATATTGCAAGGAACAGAATAAAAATGCGTCTGCAGGATGAGCAGTAACTGAAACACAACCGGATGAATATGCACACGTTCTAGAAGGTGAGAGATGAAAACAGGTGGAGGAGATACTCTTCTTGTTCAGCTCTTTGCCTTTTCCTCTTGTCATTTCCCAGCTTCGGACACATTTGTAAGACTAAACGGAATTTGGTACACTGACAATGAAGTCCCCTCACAAACGCTGTTGTGAGCTTTTGGTTTAAATTGAAGTCTGGACTCCTCTGCGGATCCGTGGAAACAGAATCGGAGGTTGCTTAAGCATGTGCCACTTGTATTCTGTGGCTAGAAATAATGGTCGAGGAATTTAAAAGTGTTTCCACTAAATCACTTAATGAGGTGTAGAGCTTTATATTATACAACCGAACTTTACTGCGATATCCTGTCATGAAGAATATTTTAACTGCGGCTTTACCAGGACAATTATTGCACACACAACAACAATGTCATTACTGACCATGGTGATGACGACTTTAGTAATACAGGGCCATCACTGATGAGACTAATAATACTATGGTCTCTGCAGACTTACCAGTGACAAGCAGTTTAGATTATTTACTAGTGGACATGGATTTAAAGTGTCGAAAGAAAGTTAATAAGAAGTGGAAGGTCCACTTTGACCAATTAAGTGGTAAGCATATGGAAAGAGATACCGAGGATATGTTTGACGTATGCACTTTCACAACATTCAGAATTTAAGTGGACAGTCCATGGATCTGAAAGTTTTAACGGGATAAGGTCCAAAAGGGAGCAAATGAAGACAGCTTATGTGGTACGAATCGCTTGGGCTGCCATTTATAATTCCTTTTCTGTTTGAATTAGTAACTGGAACATTAATACCTTCTGCGTTTCTGTGCCTGAGTTGTGCTTCATTTCCGATTTCTGGCACTTGCGGCAGTTGGATTTTCTGTGATCTTTCATGGAGGGCAAATTATTCAAAATCACAACGTTTACAACTCAGGTTACGTTGCTTGTTAATATATACAAGGTCAGATCGAAGCGCGCGACTGATGCATCCGCATAAAACCTGTCCTCACCCCCTACTTCTTTGCATCCAGTGGAGCAGCATCAGGTGCCATACTCCGGAGTTTTTGTACAACTGTCGTGTGGGATCATGTACGGGTTCTGTTCTAATTAAAATAGTTTTAAATCCATTTTTTTGTTTTTCTTTCTGATTCTGCAGTTGCATGTATTTACAATGAAATAACGCACCGTCGACGTATTGAAGTCAGGAGAAGTACAAATTTATCAGGATGACATGCAATCTACTCATTAGCCACTTGAAAGAATTCAGGGAAAGATAGATTGTAAAGAATACCTATCGGCCATTCAGAGATCTCACCCTTTGAATACTGGAGTGAAACTACTTGCCGACAGCTGAACCCACCGAATCACATTTATGCTAACGCCACTATGTGTCCCTGCCACCAGTTTTCGTTAGCCATTCTTAGACAAAACAAGTAATGACAAATGTGATTATTTACAAATTTCCTATTTCCTTTAAAGGCCGTAATAGAAAAAAGAACGACGTATTGCATTACTTTTTTAATTACAATTTACTTCTACGTTAAACGTGCTCACATCTGCCATGTTACGCTTTCATGCAATTTCTGAGACGTTTTGTGTGTAATTCAAAAATATCTAACAACAAGATCATTTATCCTCACAGATTCCGCTCCACTACTGCTCAAATCAAGGGTAAACATTTCATTAATTTCGTGGAATATAATCAACGTCATTACAACGGTGGCTGTAATATTACCGGAGATACGTCTTCGCCATTTAACATGCTTGCTGTTCAATCTGTCAAGAAATGCAGAGGAGGTTTGAGCCGAATACGGAATAACACCAGAAGCCACAACGCAAGGGGCAAGGAAAATTAAACGCATTTGCAGCAAGGTAAACGTTATGCAGGTCAGGTGGAAGCCAAAAACTAGTGCTTGAAGCCGACTGGTTCGATGAGTGAACAAGGATGGTGTTTGAGAACTGGGGTTAAGTAGGCTGCAGATCATGTGTATGGAACGGGTGGCAGGTGAATGGCATCAGCTGGGTGCAGACAATGGTATCACAGCGTGAGTGGACCTGATAGAAACCCTACCACCACCATCCTTCATGGCCGGTCCCCGACGGCTTTAGGCGATCCGGATGGGTCCGGTAGAGCTCATTGATAAACGATTGATCCAAGATGTTGTTACGATGAAGAAGGTCACGGGTTCGGCAAGTGAGACAGAAGACGCTTTTTACTGAAAACTCATTAATCATTTACTTACCAACAGCAAGAACTGTGACAATCCTTGCAGCAGAAAGACAGATACTGCTTCCCTTGGAGGGCAAATCTCTGCACCTCTGCCAATAACTGGGAACATTTCATTAATCTGGATGCGATGTGCATAACAGCATTTTCCACATTCACGCGACTAAAAGTTATTTTTGTTCATTGTGTGCATTTGTTTTAATATTTATGCATATAGGATGAAGTTTAGGCATTTGTTGGTGGCCAGAACATCGCAGAAAGCATTCCGAAATTACGGGAAAATGAATTTTTGTGACTTGGATGTTGTGAGCAGAAGACAAGCCATAATATTGCTTTTCACTCTATCGGGCACCTTCATGTCACTCAGTCTGACAGCATCTGGGAATCATTTTATCCACCCTTTTGCGATGTATTTTGGTTAGATTGTACAAATCGGAAATCTGCACATCACTTCCTGTGCAAAATTCTGTATTTAAGAATTTACCCACATTAACTTCATTCTTGTCTTTTTCAATCTTTTTATTACGTTTCAAATTAATAAACATAGCAATATTGATAATGGTACGTAGAGATCGGGATTACATAAACAACAGTGTACATGTACAAACACAGATTCCAAATAACAAATGGAGTTTATCCTCCCAATCACTTAGTAACTAACCATGAAAAAGATATTTTATGAGCAGAGAGAGAGAGAGAAAAAATCTCTAAACTAAAAAAGAAACAAAGATTGCGCTGCCATATTCCATCGGTTAGAATTATAATATGTCCAATTACCGATGGAATAAAACAAGAGTCAATAAAAAAATAATCAATTCTCGAATA
Source organism: Hemitrygon akajei (assembly GCF_048418815.1). Lineage (NCBI taxonomy): Eukaryota > Metazoa > Chordata > Chondrichthyes > Myliobatiformes > Dasyatidae > Hemitrygon > Hemitrygon akajei. The sequence continues at coordinate 105,976,420 of NC_133127.1, forward strand.
GGAATGATAAACATGTGAGAAAAAAGAAAACTCTTTGTCGTTAGGATGCCGAAATCTCCAAATATCAAAAACTCCATTATCAGTCAAAAAGGAGTTAATACAAGTGGCCTACTTATTGGGTAAAGTCTGAATAGATATAGATTTGTCCATCAAAGGATTTAAAAAACAATTAAAGTCACCACCTATTATTAACTTATATTCATTTAGATTAGGTAAAGAAGTAAATAAGGACTTAAAAAAATCAGGACAATCCACATTTGGAGCATAAACATTAACCATAGCAACCTTTTTATTACAGAGTAAACCCGTAATTAACAAAAATCTACCATTCGGATCCGAAAGGATATCATGTTGAACAAATGCAATAGAGGAGTCAATAAAAATTGAAACTCCCTTAACTTTGGCATTCGAATTCGAATGATACTGTTGACCCCGCCAAGACCTAAAAAAGCGATATTTGTCCTCCTTCCTCACATGAGTTTCTTGTACAAAAATGATATGAGCATTAAGTCTTTGGAATACTTTGAAAATCTTCTTTCGTTTAATCGGATGGTTTAAACCATTAGTATTCCAAGACACAAAGTTAATGGTTTGTGCCATGCTTCTAAAGTCAACCCTTTGGTATAGAAAGGGTTAACCAAATTATAAACTCATGCACCCGGAAGAGGAACAAAAATAAAGAGCGGACCCGGAAGTGACGAAATCGTAGACATATTTGTAGTTCAAAACAGCCCGAATGAAAAAACTAAAACAAACTGGTAAAAGAAAAATAAAATTGGAAAACAGACCAACCCCCACCCCCACAAGAAAAAGAAAAACAGCCAAAATATGGCTAGAAAAAGGAAAAAATGAGACTAATTCTACCCCCATATCAGCGGCAGACCACTCCGTATTTAAAGGATATATAAAAAAAACCCAACTTTAAAAATTATAATCACAATACTAAAATCCAAGCTTCTTAATATGCTTAGTTGTAAAAAAAAGAATATAATCACTAAAAGTTTATAAATCGGGTTATAACCCAAAAAAATCAAGAAGTATTTAAACTATGATAAGCGATGCATTATAGGAAGAAGACGAAAAAAGAAATAACGCCATCTTAAACAAAACCAAGAATATTTTTGCAAAAAACCACCATCTTAATAATAAAAAAAAATTCCCTTCGAAAGGTTAAAAATATACCTTCAAGGGAACAAAAATAATAGTCAAAATATAGTATAATGGTTAAAGTGTATAAAACAGAACGATTAATATAACGAAAACACACTTTAACTTAAATATGAAATATAGGATAAACCTACACCAATAACCAGAGACTAACTCTGGTTTGAGGAATCGAAAACCATCTTACACGATCAGAATCACTCATTTATTAGGGATTAGTGTCTATAGCCGTAGGGAAGTTCTCCTCCAGATACTTTCTCGCTTCAGATGTAGAAAGGAAAACTTAGCGTGGAGCATTCGACGGAGAGATTCTAAGCTTCGCAGGGTATAAGAGTGCAGGTTTTAGATTTTTCTCATAACATGCAGACATCAGAGGTTTAAAAAGAAGCCTTTTTTTCATAACTTCAGGACTAAAATCTTCAACCAAACGGAAGTAGTAATTTTGAAATTTAATCATCCCAGCCCTCCGAGCCTCACGAATAAGTTGTTCTTTGTCGTGTACATAGTGAAACCGGACAATTACAACCGGGGGTTTAGCTGAAGCACTCGATGAACGACTCCAAATTCTAAGTGCTCGATCAAGTAACGGGGGGTTCTCTGGGAAAACCGACGGGAACGCATCTTTTAAAAGTTGAGCAAAATATTTCGAAGGATCGCCTTTTTCGATGTCATTTGGGAGACCAATCTTTTGGTGTAGGTATTGGTGTTTTATTCCATCGGTAATTGGTTGTAATTATGATATTATAGCTATCTCTGACCATGCTCCATTAAAACTTTCTATTAATTTTACGGATACAGCTTCAAGTGCTAGACAATGGCGATTTGACTCTACCTTATTGCAAGATCCGGACTTTATTAAATTTATGAAGGAGCAGATCGATTTCTTCTTTTCAACTAATTCCACGGAAGATATCTCTTGTGGAACACTTTGGGTCACTTTTATAGCGTATATACGTGGACAGATTATCTCTTACTCTGTTGCTCTGAGAAAACGCATTAAGAAGGAAACTCTTTTATTGGTTGATAAAATTAAAGAGATTGACAAGAAATATTCGACCACTCCTAGTAGGGAGCTTGACAAACAAAGGGTTGAACTTCAAATGGAACATAGTTTATTACTTACATCTCCGATTGAAAATCAATTAATGAAAACCAGATCTGATTTTTATATACATAGTGATAAATCGGGTAAACTGTTAGCTAGTCAGCTGAAGAATGTTTGGGTTAAACGTCAAATCACTAAGATTCGTCAGCAGAATGGGGATTTCACAGTTAACCATGATGAGATAAATAAGTCTTTTCAAGACTTTTATACCTCCCTGTATCAATCTGAATTCCCTCAGGATTATAATACCATGTGTGATTTTCTTGGGAAATTGAATTTTCCAAAATTATCATCCGAGGATCTTTCAGTATTAGATACTCCGATTACGGATGCAGAAATTAAAGAGGTTATTTCCTCAATGAATTCTGGGAAAGCACCAGGTCCAGATGGGTATACAGTAGAATTTTTTAAATGTTTTTCCGCTACTCTCTCTCCTTGGTTATGCAAGGTTTTTGAAGAAGCAATTAGATTGGGGAATTTGCCACAATCTTTTTATAGAGCTTCCATTTCTTTAATACTGAAGAAAGATAAAGACCCTACTGACTGTGCATCTTATAGACCAATATCTTTATTGAATGTGGACTCCAAGATCTTTTCCAAGTTACTGGCTTCCAGGCTGGAGAAGGTATTACCACAGATTATTTCGGAAGATCAAACCGGTTTTATTAAAAATCGCTATTCTTTTTTCAATGTTAGGAGATTACTGAATATTGTTTATACTCCTTCACATAGCACTTCAGAATGTGTTATTTCATTAGATGCGGAGAAAGTTTTTGATAGAGTTGAATGGCCTTACTTATTTTATGTGCTGGAGAAGTTTAATTTTAGTCCGACCTTTATTTCTTGGATTAAACTGATTTATCACACTCCAGTAGCCTCGGTGTTTACTAATAATCAAAGATCTCCCTTCTTTCGTTTATTTCGGGGCACTAGACAAGGTTGTCCTCTTAGCCCATTACTATTTAACATTGCCTTAGAACCTTTGGCAATTGCCATCAGAGAATCACAGGATATTTTGGGTATTAATCATGGAACAGATATTCATAAGGTATCTTTGTATGCAGATGATTTATTATTATTCATTTCTAACCCTGAGAAATCTATTCCAGCAGTTCTATCATTGTTGGCTCAATTTAGTGAGTTCTCTGGGTATAAGTTAAATCTTAATAAGAGTGAATTGTTTCCTTTGAATAGACAGGCCCCAAGCTATGGTAATTTACCTTTTAAATTAGTTAATGACTCTTTTATTTACTTAGGGATTAAAATCACAAAAAACCATAAAGAATTATTTAGGTTTAATTTTTTACCCTTAATTGATCAGATTAAAGGCTTGTTTACTAAGTGGTCACCATTATCTTTATCTCTGATAGGTAGGATTAATGCTATTAAGATGGTTATTTTACCTAAGTTTTTATATATTTTTCAAGCGGTACCAATTTTTATTCCAAAATCTTTTTTTACTGATGTTGATTTAAAAATTTCTTCATATATATGGCAGAATAAAAATCCCAGGTTAGGTAAAACATACTTACAGAAGACAAAGAAGGAAGGTGGGTTGGCATTACCTAATTTCAGATTTTATTATTGGGCAGTTAATATTAGATATTTGTTATGTTGGTTGAAAGAATGGGATGGTCCTTTTGGCCCTCATTGGGTGAGTTTGGAAATTAAATCGGTACCAGGTTATGCTCTGGGTTCTATTTTAGGGACTTCACTCCCTTTTGCTCTTTCTAAATGGCCGAAACGAATTGACAACCCGATAGTTAAATATACCTTACATATATGGTTTCAATTTCGGAAATTTTTCGGGTTGACTCAATTCGTTTTAAATATTCCTATTGTATCTAATTGATTTTTCCACCCTTCAATTATAGATCAAGCTTTTTTGGCTTGGAAAACTAAGGGTTTATTAAGATTTTCTGATTTATTTTCGGACAATTGTTTTATGTCTTTTGAGCAATTATCTAATAAATATAATTTGCCTAGATTTCATTTTTTTAGATACTTACAGGTTAGGCATTTTTTAAGTACGATACTTCCTACGTTTCCAAATTTTGTGTCTTCAGATATTTTGGAGAGTTTGTTCGAATTAAACCCTTTTCAAAAAGGGCTTATATCAAAACTTTATAATATAATTATGAAGATACGTTCAGTGCCCCTTGATAAGACCAAAAATGATTGGGAAAGAGAGCTTAATCTTATTATTCCTATTGAGAATTGGGATAGAACTCTTCAATTAGTTAATACATCATCTATATGTGCCAAACATTCATTAATACAATTTAAGGTCGTACATAGGGCCCATATGTCCAAGGATAAATTAGCTCATTTTTATTCTTATATAAACCCTATTTGTGACAGATGTCAATTGGAAATCGCGTCTTTAACTCATATGTTTTGGTCATGTCCGCTTTTGAAAAAATATTGGAAAGATATTTTTGATATTATCTCTGCGGTACTGAACATCGATTTACAACCCCATCCTATTACCGCAATTTTTGGCTTACTGATGATGGACTCACTTCATTTATCTCCTTCCGCCTGTTGAATGATTGTTTTTCTCACTTTGATGGCTAGAAGATCTATTTTGTTGAATTGGAAGGAAATTAATCCCCCCACTGTATTTCATTGGCTTTCTCAAACTATGTTATGTTTAAATTTAGAAAAAATTAGAAGTGGTGTATTCGATACTTCTATTAAATTTGAAAAGATATGGAGACCATTTATTCACTATTTTCATATGATGTAATACGACCCTGTTCCAAGCTTATTGGTTTTTTCAGCTTTAATCGTATTTATGTTGAGAGGATCGGAGTTGACGACATTGATGTTTATGTATTCTTGTGAGATATTATAAACAGCCCTTTTTTTCCCCTCTTTTTTAGTTTTTCTTTTTTTTTTCTTTTTTGCTTCCTTTTTTTCCTTAGATATTAGATTTGTAGATTAGTAGGTTAGTCAATTTTGCATATATATATTTTTTTCTTTTTTATATTATATATTATGAAATATCTAGATTTACCTTGTTCATGCATATACTATATGGTTCGTGTTTTGGGAAAACTTATTTATACTGTATTCATTGCTTATGTATTCTTTCATGTGTAATGGGAATTTGTATGTTTGTAATCCCTTTATTAATATATCAATTGTATTTTGTTCATAATATTATTAATACTAATAAAAAGATTGAAAAAGTAAAAAAAAGCATTATAATATGTCGTTAACTACGCTCTTCTATACATGAACAAAAAAGAAACCTAGAAAAAATTCATAAAGGGTCAACTTACATCATATGAAAATATTGAATAAATGGCCTCCAGGTTTCTTCAAATTTAACCAAAGGGTCCATAGTACCGCTCCTATTGTTTTCCAAGTTTAAACATGCCATCGTTTGGGAAAACCATTGAAATGTGGTAGGGGTTAGATTCTTTCCATTTAAGTAAAATGTATCCTGTGAATATTAATGTCACAAATGCAATTAGTCGATAAGCCGATGAGGATAATTGACTGGAGTCTATCACTGATAGTAATAGGATGAGGTTGTAAATCAACGCGCAGAAGTACTGAAATAATATCAAAAATATCTTTCCAATATTTTCCTAGAGGAGGACAAGACCAGAACATTAGTGTCAAGGAAGCTACTTCAGAATTACATCTATCACAAACAGGATTTATATGGCAGTAAAAACGAACTAACTTATCCTTGGACATATGAGCCCCATAAACCACCTTAAATTGTATCAAAGCGTGCCTGGCACATATTGAAGAAGTATTAACTAGCTGCAGAATTTTTTCCCATTTCTCTGTAGATAAGGATATTTGAAGTTTTCTTTCCCACTTACGCTTAATTTTATTAGAAGTACATACGTCATTTCAGAATTAAATCATAAATAAATGCTTATAAACTCTTCTGATATGGATTTAAACATTTTTTCTGTAACTTCAATTTGATGCAAAATGGAACAGTAACTGAAGTAGAGTTCAGAAAGATTCCAATCTGTAAATATCTAAAAAAAAAGTATGGCCTAGGCAAATTATAATTATTAGACGTCGGTTCAAAGGACATGAAACACTCATCCATGAATAAATCACGAAAACATGTTATTCCCTTTGTTCTCCATAAGGGAAAAGCTTGATCAATTCTAGATGGTTGAAAGAAAAAAATAGATACAATAGAACTTGACAGGATAAATTTATTCAATCCAAAAATTTACAAAATTGAAACCATATTCGTATTGTATGTTTAATTATTGGATTTATCATTTGTTTATTCAATTTGGTAAGTGCAAAAGGAAGCGCAGCTCCTAAAATAGAAGCCACTGGAAACCCCTGTACAGACTCCCGCTCGAGGTTCTTCCATCGTGGACGTTGAGGTGCATCCAACTCTTGTGTCCAAAACGTTAAATATCGAATATTAATTGCCCAATAATAAAATCTAAGATTCGGCAAAGCCAAACAGCCTTCCTTTTTTCATTTCTATAAATATTTCTGACAACCTGGGATTTCTATTCTGCCATATATATGAAGAAATTTTAGACTCAATAATATCAAAAAAGGTTTAGTGATGAAAATTGGTATCGCCTGAATTAGATACAGAAATTTATGCAAAATAATCATATTACAATAATAGCATTAATTCGACCAATCAAAGGTAAGGTCATTGGGAAGCATTTAGTAAACAGCTGTAACATGATCAATTAAGGGTTAAGAAAATTAAATAGATCCTTATGTTTCTTAGTAATTTGAACCCCCAATAAATAAAATAATCAGTAAACAATCTAAATGGTGACTGTCTATAAATTAGAACTTGCATACTTAACGGGAAAAGCACACTGTTACGAAGATTCAATTTATAACCAGAAAAACAACTAAACTGAGCAAGTAGTGTTATTACTGCAGGAATGGTTTTCTCTGAGTTAGAAATATATAGTAACAGGTCATCTGCATATAGTGATACTTTATGCGTCCCATTCCCACGAATAATGTCAAATATATTGGGTGAATCATGAAGAGCGATTACCAAGGGCTCCAGGGCAATATCAAATAGTAAAAGGCTTAAAGGACAGTCCTGTATGTACCTTGAAAAGGCCTTAAAAAAGGGGATCTCTGATTATTGATAAATACAGCAGCCAAAGGTGTATGATATATCAATTGAATACAAGATATAAATTTTGGGCGGTAATTAAACTTCTCAAGTACATTAAATAAATATTCCCATTCAAGTCTGTCAAGTGCCTTCTCGGCGTCAAGCGAAATAACACATTCTGGTGTATTAGAAGAAGTAGTATATACAATGTTCATTAACCCCCTGACATTAAAATGTGAATAACGATTTTTAATAAATCCTATCTGATCCCCGGAGATTATTTGTGGCAATACCTTCTCTAATCTAATTGCTAATATTTTGGAAAAGATTTTACAATTCACATTCAACAGAGATATACATCTATATGATGCACATTCAGTGAGTTCTTTGACTTTTTTAGGAATTAAAGAAATAGATGATTCATAAAAAGGATTGTGGTAATCTACCTACAAATAAAGCACCTTTAAAAATTCTGCATGACCAGGTAGAAAGTAAATATGAAAAAGATTTTAAAAATTCAGCTGTATACCCATCTAGGCCAGGTGCATTACCAGAGTTCATTGAAAAAATTATTTTCTTTATTTCCTCTTCAGTAAGGGATGCATCTAATGCTAAACGTTCATCAGCTGGTAATTTCGGAATATTCTGTAACCTTAAAAATTCATGCGTTATTGGAGGATCATCAGGAAATTCTGATTGATATAAATAGGTATAAAATTCCTGAAAATGTTTATTAATTTCATCATGATCAACCGTCAAAATACCATCCGGTCTCCGAACTTTATTAATCTGATGTTTTGCCAGAGCAGCTTTCAATTGGTTACCAGAAAATTAACCAATTTATCAGCATTATTATAAAATTGACTCTTAATTTTAAGTAATTGCTTTTCAATTGGGGATGTTAATAACAAATTATGTTGCATCTGAAGTTCAACACTCTCTCTATAAAGCTCGAAATTGGGAGCAACAGATTTTTTTAATTAATTTATTTAATCTTATCAACCAATGTACGTATTTCACTATTAATTCGTTGTTGTTTTTAATCCAGCAGAGTTGAAATAATTTGCCCGCGGATATATACTTTAAAGTTATCCCATAATATCCCACCAGAAATTTCTTCGGTTGAGATAGATGAAAAGAAAAATCCAATCTGTTCTTTAATGAAATTAACAAAATCTAACTCCTGAAGCAAAATAGAATTGAACCGCCATTGCCATTGTCTAGTACTAAAAATTACATCACTAAATTTAATTGATAATTTCAAACGTGCATTATCGGAAATGGCAATTGCATCATACTCACAGGCAGTGACAGACGAAACTAATGCGGAATCAATAAAAAAAGTAATCGTTTCTAGGGTAGTTATGATATACATGAGAAAAGAAAGAGAACTCTTTATCATTAACCTGCAATCTTCTAAAATTCCTGAGTCAACTAAAAAGAAAGTAATAAAAGTAGCAGATTTGTTTGGAAGTACCGGATGGGACGCAGACCTATCCAACATGGGATTCAAACAATAAAAATCTCCGCCCATTATTAACATATATTCACTTAAATTGGGAAGATATACAAATAAATGTTTAAAGAATTCAGGATAGTCAGTATTCGGTGCATAAATATTAACTAAAGCTTCTTTTTGGTTGTAAAGTAAACCAGTAATTAATATAAATCTACTATATGGGTCTCAGGATGTATCATAATGAACAAATGAGATCGAAGGGTCTATAAAAATGGAAACGCCTTTACCTTTGGTCGATGAGTTTGAGTGAAACTGTTTACCCTTCCAAAACCTAAAAAAACGCTGATTATCCTCCTTCCTGACATGTGTCTCTTGCGCAAAAATAATCTGAGCATTCAATCTGTGAAACACTTTAAAAATCTTCTTCCGTTTAATTGATTATTCAAACCATTTGTGTTCCATGAAACAAAGTTAATAACGTTATCCATTTTCGTAAATAAATCGCATGGTATGTAAAGGGTTAACCAATTTCCATAGGAAACTCATAAATCAGGAAGAGGAAAAAAAGTTGAAAGAGGAACCGGAAGTTACTACACTACAGACATTTTTGTCGTTACAAATCAGCCCAAATGAACAATACTGAACGAAAAAAAGACTAGATCCTCTCCCAAAGCTACGGAACCAGAAAACTATCTAACAGCCACCCAAACCCGTACTCACTTGATGGCAGGTCTCCAAATTGTAAAGAAACAAAAAACACCCATAGTCAAAACATTGCAAAAGGAATGCTAAACATAAGTTAAGTGGAAAAAAAACAACCTTTTGTAGACCATTTCAAAAGACAAGGTCTTAAGAAATGAAGCAGAGTACAATCTTAATAATATTTATTGAAGATATAAAGACATGGGACTTCACACAGAGGGACAGCGTGAGTGTGCTAATGTCATTTTATTTGGCGGATATCAATTCATGAGATTTGTAAGCAGCGTGTCTAAATTCAGTAAGGAAAATACGGAGACCCTATCACCTATAGATAAAGCACCTCTGTTAGACGTCATGTGCCATCCTATAATGGACACTCTGAGCCTTGTAAAATTTGCAAAATAAATAAAAGAGCAAATTAAACTGAAGTGAACCGTGTATGAAAATATCACATCTGCAGGAAATGGCATAAAATATCAATGGAGAGAGGTGAAATTGATTGGCCTTTTAGTGGGAGAAATCCAAGTACTTCATATTACACAGTGCAGACGAGAGAATTTGGTATTAAGTCTTCCGGAAAATGATTACTGAATTGACAACCTGACTAAATGCACTTCCTTAACCTTAGATATTTAATACGCTTCGCCTATTGTTACAATTGATAACTATTTGAGAGTGATGGTGCACATTGTGAAAACATTGAGGCTTAGACTTATTTTATTTGAAACGCACGAACTCTATGTCACAGAGAAAGAATGAACATCCATCTCGTTTGAAAATATGAGTCAACAAATTTAAGCGTATCTCTAATTTTCTGATTCTTCCGAGAGCGCGATTTTCATTGCATGATGACGCAATTCATATATATGGTTTATCTGAAGTGTTTGTTTAGTAGACTGTCACTGATGTGACCACCCACGTGGTATGATTAATTGTCACATGCACTTTCCTCCCCTGTATAAGAGTTTGCAAAGCGAACAAAAGTGGATATCGGCAATTGGACTATTTTCAACTGATCACCAATTCACAGAGAAAATGGGATATCCAGCAATTTACTACATAGCGAGTATTTACTATCCTGTACTAGCAGCGATTGGTGTCCCTGGTAAGTAATTAAAATTGGCTACTACTGTATGTGTGAACTTTGTTCATCTAGAATTCGTTATAGATAGTGCCTCATCTGATTAGTGTTTTAAGACGGTTCATGCTTAAGTATATATTTTATTTTATTCTTTCATTTTTCTCTGGAATTCCTACTCGGTTCTGATGTCCGATCATTTTTTTTTAATATTCACAATTGATTGAGTGTTAATACTGATTTTTTCCAGCAGTTTTACCTTACTCGACCGTCAACCTTTACCAGCACGTGTTGTTCTAAATCTTATTCTATACCAATATTGAAACCCAGACGTTTACAAAAATGAAAACAAAACCTTTAACATCACTACAGCTCTCTGTGCAAGCTGCCCGGCATTTTGGAAACACAGTTTTATTCCTCTCAGTTTTACCGGAAATTTTATTTTCTATTTATTTGGTTTTGTCTTTGAAATTGGCAGAATAACGTGTAAAACTTTTCTTTTTACCGTGCCCTTCTTCTTTGGGCGGTTTTAGTTTAGATAAGATTGGATTAAATAAGATTTATTTTATTTATTTTATCCATCTCACAACATAAGGGAATAAAGATCTTTATGTTGCGTTTCGATCAGAATGTACAGGATTCAAGTGCTACCTCTACTTCGAAACATTAATTTAGCTCTGCGGTTTCTCTACTCCGAAATGTTATCTCAGAAGAAGCGGTCTCTGTGAGTCCAGTTTATTCCCGCAAATTATAAAATCTTCAACATTCTTAGCTACAATGATGTCTTGACGTGTTGGTCGGTAAGCCGCCCACTGAAAACCAGCTGCCAACTGGAAAGTTACGACTCAACTGAAACTCGTGTCCGTCGACACACATTGACGGGGCACAAACAAACAATGTTTCCACTTTTCATATAGAAGCCTGCCTGGCCCGGCATATGATTAGATGTCTGAGGCTCACTCAATCCAATTCAACACATTTCTCTGCATGCATATCAAGTAAAAATGCTCAGAGTTTCTGTGAATGAACCTAACTCTTCTTTTCTTCTTTGAAGTTAATTTAGTGGCGATTGTGATCCTGTCTCTGAGAAACTGCGGACTCTCTAAATGCATCTCCCGTTACCTGGTGGCAATGGCAGCAGCTGATTTAATGGGTGTTATTATTGCTGTTTTACTCTCTGAGATCAATAATATTTATATGTATGCGCCTCCTTTGCTCATTACACCGATTTGCTCAGTGACTCATGTCCTGAGGCTCGCAACCATGGACTGTTCTGTATGGCTCACGGTGACTTTCACATTCGACCGCTGCATTGCAATTTGCAGTCAAAAGCTGCGGGAACGATACTGCACCGAGATGACAGCGACAATTGTGATAGTGATTGTGGGTTTAGGAAGTTGTGCGAAAAGCGTTCCATTGTACTTTCTGTTAGAACCTTACCTTATCATTGATAACATACCCTGGCGATGCATTTTCAGAACAGACTACTTTACTGTACCAATATGGAAAGCATACCAGTTGTTTAACACTGTCGCCACACCTTTGTTGCCGATTGGTTTGATTCTACTTTTTAATGCTTTTACAGTCAGTCACATTATCGCGGCAAACAGAATTCGCCGGGGACTCAGGAACAACAGAGAGGAAAAGAATGATCCAGAGGTGGAGAACCGGAGGAAGTCAATAATTTTGTTGTTCACTCTATCAGCCAATTTCATATTGTTGTGGATCCTCTTTATTGTATACACTATGAACTGGCAAGTCGAGAATTACTTTTACACAGACAGATATTTGAACACCCCGACGTATATTCTGCAACAATTTGCGTTCATGTTGCAGTTTCTCTCCACCTGCACCAACACGTGTATCTACACTCTGTCACAGAGGAAATTCAGGGAGGAGCTGAAGGCTGAAGTCAAACATGTAGCTACGTTAAATGGTCGGCTCTGTTGGTAAATAGCAATTAATAGTAAGCTAGATGGGAGTTGAAATGCATTTCTACGTTATTTATATGTCTGGTAAATGTGCCTGTGTTCCTTCAGCCAGGTGACCGAATGTTAGTAGTTTGCCGATTTCAGTAAAGTGAGCAAAATTATTTCAATTCTGTAGGGCAAAAGGACAACAAAAATATGCTGATGTCGTCGCTGCATTAGCAGAATTTGTACTGAAAATTTGGATGGATGTCAGAATCTGGGGCAACAAACAGTTTGAAGCCAGTATGATTTTTCTTACATTGGTAGAATTCTTTTCGAATTCACATGACCATTCCAAGGATTTCTGTGACATTTAGAGAAATATGCCTGAGACATGGAAAACTGCTTTCAGTTAAAGTGAGCTCAGATACCTACAATTTTCATTGTAACAGTGCAAAATATGTGACAATTGCATTTTCATTCAGAAAGCACGCGGTCCCTTCCAAATCGGACCCAAGACTGCACGATGCCCCAATATGAACCATAAATAGTGATGTGTAACAGTCTTACTGAGAGGGGATGATATCAGAATTTCTGCTGTGACGTGAAAAACAATTCTTCCCACCAGTTGTCGAGTATGGCTGTTAAATGTTTTTGATAGTGGAAGGTATCAGAAATGCAACTGTGGATTTTCATGTTGTGTTACTTTACCCCGTAATAAAATGGCCACACTGCAGAAGCGTTGAATCTAGTATATTGTGTCTACTAATGTTAAGAATTTAACTGGACGCGACCGATGCTTCACCCGGCACGGGTGTTGAATTATATAACAGTAAACGAGAAATATCAAGAACATTATTAACTCCGTTGCATTTCATGCTCTATCCACATAATGTCCCCATACTTTTAAAAAAAATAAAGAGGAAAATCAGGGGGGAGCTTAGCAATTAGGTCAAATATCCGATGGCATTATATGGACGGCTCTGTGGATAAAGCACAAATCAAAATTGTAAGGTTTCTTGGTAGATCAAATAAATTTCTATATTATTCATATCTCTGGTAAATACACCACCTATTCATGTAGCCTCGTGAGCGAAATTTTGGAATCAGGTTTACTATCACTGGCATACATCGCGAAATGTATTGCTTAGCGGCAGGAATGCTTTCAATGAATAATAAAACCATAAATTACAATAAATAATATACATCAAGAATAAATTAAATTAAAGAAACAGTAAAAAGAAAGAACATACTGAGGTAGTTCACTGTCCATTTCGAAATCCGATAGCATCACTCATTAATGTTTCCGTTTCGGGAGCGGGAGAAGCAGTCATTTTCACCTCATTGATGTTGGCTTTTCAACGGGTTACCCGGCACCAAAGAAAATATGAACCTCGAAAATCCTAGCCTATGCTGTCCGCAACTCAGTTTCACAGATCTACCTGAGTAACTCCTTCCACTTGGTAAAACTGGTAATCAATTAGATTTCTATCAACGATTAAGACACCTAGTTAGACACATTAGAGCCAGTCCACTGAACAAACACATCAGGCAAACAATGGATAACAGTTGTGTCATGGTACAATAGAAATCACTCCTCGGAGAACATATTTCCACATTTTGAATAATTTTTTTTGTCTAATTTCGTTCACTTGAACTGTGAACTGGGAATAGAGTCATAGACTCATATAACAGTACAGCCCAGAGACAGAACATTCGGCCCATCTGGTCCATGCAGAAACCATATAAAATTCTTACTCCCATGGATCTTCACTGGGACTATTGCTCCCTCCCCCATGATGTACACTCTTTTGGAAAGAAAGTTTACAAGTCTCAAAGGAAAGAATTATATGTCTTAAAATGTTTACAACACGCACTATCACCCACAAATACTGATAACATGGCTCAATTTGCTAAGATTTCTCTGGTATAGAAAGGCAATTTTTTTGTTAAATTCGATAATATTTTCCCCGGAAAGGGAATTTTCACGTCTCCTTGTTTTTAGATTGGTTTGGTGTCTCAATAATGGTCAATGTGGATGAGAAATAACGTAACAAATGGTTAGGAAAGTTATGTTATTGGAAAAATAGGCACCTGGAGGAAGGGGCTCCCGGTGCGGCCTCCTCTAAATCAGTGAGACCCAACACAGATTTGGGGACTGCTTCATAGAGCACCTCCGCTCCAAGCGCCACAACAGACAGGATCTCCCGGTTGCCAACCGCTTCAAATCTGCCTCACATTCCCATTTGGATATGTCCATACATGGCCTCCTCTACTGCCATGATGAGGCCAAACTCAGGTTGGAGGAGCAACACCTCATATAACGCCTGAATAGTCTCCAGCCCCTTGGTATGAACATCGTATACTCCAACGTCCGGTAATTTCCTTCCTCTCCTTTCCCCCATCCCAGTTTCACTCTGCCTCCTCCTCCAGCTGCCTATCACGTCCCTCATGGTTCTGCCTCCTTCTACTACCTATAGTGATTCACTCTTCCATTCCTTCTTCACCCTTCCTGCCTATCCCCTCCTGCTTCCCCTCCCCCACCCCTTGATCTTTTCCCTTACTTGTTTTTCACCTGGCACTTACCAGCCTTCTCCTTCCCACCTCCCCTCACCTTCTTTATAGGGCCCCTGCCCCCTCCCTCTTCAGTCCCGACGGAAGGTCTCGGTCCGAAACGTTGACTGTTCGGTTCCACGTTTGCTGCCCGACCTGGGAGTTCCTGCAGCGTGTTGTTGGTATCCTATCCACAGTAATATGGAGGTGATCCATGGTTCATGAAACAATTGAAGCAAATGGACAGATTAAATACCTGAATTTCCCAGCACATTTTTTTGTTATTTCTGCAGCATTATCATCTTCATCCATTGTTCTCTGCATGTTTTTTTTTTGCAAATTTCAAAGAGTCGGACACAATTAGAAATTTAATTAAGTCTGAAGGCACGTAACGATTGTAAGCTTCGGACTCTGCAGTCCCCTTGTAAACAGTCCTTCTCCAGCTTTTCCTATACTATGATAATTTCTCCCATCCACTCAGTTTGATGTTACACTTCCTCAGATGGGTCTTGATATTGATTTTGAACCGCTTTCGCCCTCCAGGAATCTGCCTTGCATCCTTGAGTTGGCGGAACAGGAGTTTTTAGTGGGAGACAACCATAGGATAATGTGGCAGACCGATCGCAATTGGTGTTAGGTCACGATTGTGTCTATGGAGTTAATGTTAGCTTCCTCCGCAATGCTGCACTTAGTACTCCTCTACTTACAGCTAACTTTCAGAATCATTATGAGGCTTCTTTGTTGGTAAAATTCTAGCGATTTTATGTGGCTATTGTATTTTACCATGACTCCTCTCCATATAGCAAGGATGGGAAGACTATAGCTGGAGAAACTCATTGTTGGTCTTCATATCCCGATCATCAAAAAACCCTCTTCCTTCGCCTGGCAAAAACTCCACGCACAGCCTATTCTGCGATTTATTTCAAGGTCAATGTTGGCTTACACTGTAAAATGGAAATAGAGTCATAGCCGCATATAAAAGAAAAGCCCAAGAATGGGAGCTTCGGCCCATCTAGTCCGTACCAAAACCATTTAAACTGACTACGCACTTCGACCTCCACTGGGACTACAGCTCCGATTTTGAAACTTCTTTCTGATACAGAATTTACAATTTTTAAAATACAAAATTCTATGTATCTATGTTTACATTTACTACATGCACTATCCCTTTCAAATAATTAGCGGTAGGCGCAACATATTCAGAAATCTATGTTATGGAATGGCATTTAATTTGGCTATTAAATTCGATAATCTTTTCCCTGGAAGGGGAATGTTCATCCCTCTTTGTTTCTTGCTTTGTTTGGTGTCACAATAGTGATCAACGTGGATGTGGAATAACTTAGTAAACGATGAGAATAGTTATATTATTCAAGGGAATCACCACATCCACACTGACATGAGGGTTATCTGTGATTAGTGTAAGGAGTCGGTTTCACGATACGACTGAAACAAATGGACGGATTAAATTCCAGCATTTCCAGCATAGAAATGTAGTGGGCTTTCTCCCACTGACATACCAGCCCATCTCCATTCTCGCCATTGGTATTCTGTGCCATTTCGGCAGTTGTATTATTTGCATTCATTGTTCACTGTATATTTTCCTTTTGTTGTTTTTGCAAATTTTACAAGACTAAGAAACTATTGGAATTGTTATTGTCTGCAGACAAGTAACCAGTAAAAGCAGATGTTATCCATAGGTGATGTTGGTTGTCATATTGTCCTTACAAGCTTTAAGGCACATCGTATTTAAAGCAAATGCATGATCATTGCCAAAGCAAAGTGGCCTCAAATTACAAAATCGGGAACTATTCTTTCAGATCAACAAGTGAGGTTACATCTGCTGGAAGTTCAGGTCCCCTAACTGCTGGTATTGGTCAATACTGTCAGGTACTAGAGAGCACCCCTGTGACTGTACCCCTTGACAATAAGTACTCCTATTTGCGTAATGTTGGGGGGGGTGGGGGGACAGCCTACCTGGGGGAAGCGACAGTGGCAGTGCCTTTGGCACAGAGTCTGGCCCTATGGCTCAGAATGGTATGGAAAGGAAGAGGAAGGCAGTAGTGATAGGGGACTCCATAGACAGGGTTTCAGACAGGCGATTATGTGGACGCAGGAAAGAAACTCGGATGGTAGTTTGCCTCCCAGGTGCCAGGGTCTGGGATGTTACTGACCGCGTCCAAGATATCCTGCGGTGGGAGGGAGAACAGCCAGAGGTCGTGGTACATATTGGCACCAATGACATCGGTAGGAAAAGGGAAGAGGTCCTGAAAGAAAGCTATAGGGAGTTAGGAAAGAAGTTGAAAAGCAGGACCTCAAAGGTAGTAATATCAGGATTACTGCCTGTGCCACGTGACGGTGAGAATAGGAATAGAATGAGGTGGAGGATAAATGAGTGGCTGAGGGATTGGAGCAGGGGGCAGGGATTCAGGTTTCAGGATCATTGCGACCTATTTTGGGCCGGGTGTGACCTGTACGGTTTGCACTTGAATCCCAGGGGGACCAATATCCTGGCAGGCAGGTTTGATAGAGCTGTTGGGGAAGGATTAAACTAGTTGGGCAGGGGGGTGGAAATCAGAACGTGAGTGCAGGGATTAAGGTAGAAGGACAAGGGCATGATGCTAAGAGTTCTGAGTTGATGAAGAAGGACAGGCAGGGAACGGAACATAGTTGTACCCAGTTAAAGGGCTTGAAATGTGTCTATTTCAATGCTAGATGTATTAGGAACAAGGAGGATGAACTTACAACATGGATTAATAAGTGGAACTATGATGTTGTGGCCATTACTGAAATTTGGTTGGAGGAAGGGCAGGATTGGATGATGCAGATCCCGGGGTTCAGGTGCTTTCAAAGGAATAGGATGGGAGGTAGAAAAGGGGGGTAGTGTCATTGCTGGTCAGGGATAGTATCACTGCTATAGAAAGTGAGGACGCTGCAGAAGGAGTATCCACGGAGTCAGTCCGGGTGGAAGTTAGAAATAAGAAGGGATCAATCACTGTGCTGGGAATAATCTATAGGCCTCCAAATAGCCCTCGGGACACCGAGGAGCAGATAAGCATGCAGATTTTAGAATGGTGCAGGAAATACAGGGGTAGTAGTTATGGGTGATTTCAACTTCCCTCAAATTGACTGGCACCTCCTGAGTGCAAGGAGGATAGATGGGGCTGAATTTGCCAGGTGTGTTCAAGAAGGATTCCTGGCACAGGATGTGGACCAGCCGACAAGAGGAGCGGCTATACTGGATTTAGTTCTGGGTAATGAACCTGGGCAGGTGACAGACCTCTGACTGGGGGAGCATTTTGGTGATAGTGACCACAACTCTCATAGCTTCCACATAGCTATGGAAAGGGATAAAATCAGACGAAATGGTAAAGCGCTCAACTGAGGAAGGGCTAACTTTGAAGGGATGAGGCAGGAACGAGCGAGAGTAAATTTGAAATAAATGTTCAAAGGGGAAATCACAAAAGTAATGTGGCAGAAGTTTAGGTACCACATGAGCTGGGCTCGGGATAGGTTTGTCCCACTGAGGCAAGCAAAAAATGGTAGGAAAAGGGAACCGTGGCTGATGAAACGGGTGAGGCAACTCGCTAAGAGGAAAAAAAGGAAGCATATGTTAGATATAAAAAGATGGACGTAGGAGGGGCTTATGTGAAATATAGGGTAGCCATGGAGGAGCTAAAGAAAGGACTTAGGCGAGCCCAAAGGGGGCATGAGAAGGCCTTGGAATGTAGGATTAAGGAGAACCCCAAGGTGTTATGTGCATATGCGAAGAATAGGAGGATAACGAGAACGAAGGTGGGACCGCTAAAGGATAAAGAGGGCAACATGTGACTGGAAGTAGAAGAGGTTGGGGAGGTCCTAAATGAATACTTTGCTTCAGTATTCACAAGTGAAAAGGATTTTGATTAGGATGAGGTCGACGTATGGATGATGGATGATGGACAATGTGGAGATTAAGGAAAAAGAAGTGTTGGATCTTCTTAAAAACAATAAGATTGATATATCCCCAGGGCCGGATATGATACACCAGGTTGTTGTGGGAATTGAGAGAAGAGATGGCAGGAGCATTAGCTATTATCTTTGAATCCTCTTTGGCTGCAGGGGAAATGCCGAAGGACTGGAGAATGGCAGATGTAGTTCCCTTGTTTAAAAAGAAGTAATAGGGAGAAACCTGGGAAATATAGACCAGAGAGTCTTGTGTCAGTGGTATGCAAACTACTGGAAAGGATTCTTAAGGATAGGATTACGAATATTTGGAGAAATATAGTCTACTCATGGATAGTCAACATGGCTTTGTGAAGGGAAGATCGTGCCTCACGAGCCTGACTGAGTTTTTTGAACAGGTAACAAAAGAAATTGATGAGGGTAGAGCAGTGGATGTGGACTACATGGATTTTGGAAAGCTTTTGCCAAGTTCCCTCATGAGAGACTCATCCAGAAAGTCATGAGGCAAGGGATAAGTGGAACCTTGGCTGTTTGGATAATAAATTGGCTTAAAGGATGAAAGCAGAGGGTAGTTGTGGAAGGAAAGTATTATGCCTGGAGGGCAGTGACTAGTGTAGTGCCGCAGGGATCTGTCCTAGGACCTCTGTTATTTGTGATTTTTATAAATGACCTGGATGTAGAGGCGGAAGTATGGGTGAGTAAGTTTGCAGATGACACGAAGATTGGAGGAGTTGTGGATGGAGCTGTAGGGTGTCGAAAATTACAAGAGGATATAGACAGGCTGCAGAGTTGGGCAGAAAAATGGCAGATGGAGTTCAATCCGGACAAGTGTGAGGTGATGCATTTTGGAAGGACCAATCAGAATACTGAGTACAGGATGAATGGTCTGTCACTTAAGAGTGTGGATGAACAAAGGGACCTTGTGGTTCAAATCCATACAACCCTCAAGGTCGCTGCATAGGTTGATAGGGTAGTTAAGAAGGCCTATGCGATGCTAGGCTTCATTATCAGCGGGATTGAGTTCAAGAGTAGAGAGGTCATGTTGTAACTCTACAAATCTCTGGTGAGACTGCACTCAGAGTATTGTGTTCATTTCTGATCACCTCATTATAGGAAGGATGTGGAAGCTATGGAGAGGGTGCAGAGGAGATTTACCAGGATGTTGCCTGGTTTGGAGAACAAGTCATATGAAGCAAGGTTAGCAGAGCTGGGACTTTTCTCTTTGGAGTGTAGAAGAATGAGAGGGGACTTGATAGAGGTCTACAAGATTATGAGAGGCATAGATAGGGTGGATAGTCATTACCTGTTTCCCAGGGCACCAATAGCAAACACTAGAGGGCAGATGTACAAAATTAAGGGAGGGAAGTTTAGGGGAGACATCAAGGGTAAGTTTTTTACACAGAGGGCTGTGAGTGCCTGGAATGAATTGCCAGGGATGGTGGTGGAGGCTAAAGCATTAGGGGTATTTAAGAGCCTCTTGGACAGGCACATGGATGAAAGAAAAATGGAGGGTTATTGGTTCGTGTGGGTTAAGTACATTTTTAAAGGATTATATGGCACAACATGGAGGGCTGAAGGGCCTATACTGTGCTGTAGTTTTCTATGGTTCTATGGTTCTATGGTTCCTTGGATAAGAGGGTTTCCTTGTTATCAGATTCCAGAGTAACTTTATCCAGTTATTTTGGAGTTCAGAAAAGTGAAGGGTGAACTTTCAGGAACATACACAGTCCTTAGTGGTGCTGACAGGGAGATGTTGAGATGATCATACCAGTAGGAGAAGCTGTTGCAAGGTTACGAGGTTACGAGGTCAGAGTTGCAAGGTTACGAGGTTGCCATTTAAATCCGATTTGAAGGGATTACAGGCATAGGGTGGAGAACATTGGGAGTTCGCTGGAGGCCTGATCCTTGCAGTGATTTAAAGAGGATGGAGATTAATTTTATAAATAACAAGTAAGTGAGGGTGATGTGGGTTGAGGCCTTGACCAGGTCAGCCGTGATCACATTGAATGACAGGGTAGGGGTGAGGGGACAGGTGAACAACTCAATTGCGAATCACTAGATTATTAAATCCTTCCTGACGACTGGAAAAATGCAAATGTCACTCCAGTCTTTAATATGGAGGGTGGATGTAGCAGAAGAATGGGAACTATAGGCTAGTTAGCCTGCTTCAGTGGTTAGGAAGATGTTGGAGTCCATTATTAAGGATGAGGTTTTGGATAGCATGTACACAGATAAAGTAGGCATGATTTTCATCAGGGGAAATCTTACCTGTCAAATGGATTGGAATTCTTTGATGGAATAACAGGCAGGATAGACAAAGAAGTATCAGTGGATTTGTATTCCTTGAGTTTTGAAAGAACTTTGACAATGCCATATATGACTGTGTTTGATAAGATAATGGTATGGCAGAAAAAAATCTAGGCTAGATGAAAGATTAACTAACTGGCAGGAGGCAAAATATAGGATAAAGTGGTCTTTTTCTGTTTGGGATCCGGTAAGGAAGATGATGTTAAAGCAGGCAGTGGAGAAGCTGCAGATGGAGCTAGTGCGATTGGGAGAATGAGCAAAGAGCTGGCAGATAGAATAAAGCGTCCAAAAGTGTATGGCCGTGCTCTTTGGGAAATATACCAGCTGTGGGAATAAGGGGAGTCTTTTCTGTTTGGCTGCCAGAGATTAATGGTGTTCCACAGACCTCTATGTTGGGGCCGATTCTTTCTACATTATATGTCAATGATTTGGATGATGTAATTAACGGAGTTGATGCAATATTTGCGGACGTTATGAAAATATGGTGAGGGGCAAATACTTTAGAGGAAGTAAAGAGGCTACAAAAGGTATTAGTCTGATGGTAAAAGTAGGCAAAGTGGCAGGTGGAGTACAGTGCCAGAAGTGGATGATCATGCACTTTGGTGGAAGAAATGAAAGGATTGAGTATTTTCTAAATGGAGAGAAAATGCAAGAAGCTGTAGTACAGAGGTATTTGGGAGATTTTGTGAGGATTATATGAAGGTTAATGTGCAGTTCAACTTTGTGTTGAGGAAGGCAAATGCGATGTTAGCATCCATTTCAGGATAAGTATAATATAAAGAGAATGATGTAATGTAGAGAATTTATAATGCATTGGTGAGGCCTCGTGTGGAGAATAGTGAGCAGATCTACTGAAACTGGAGAAACTTCAAAGCATGTTCACGAAAATGATTCCAAGTTTGAACGGTTTATAATATAAGGAGCTTTTAATGGCTCTAGACCTGTACTCACTGATATTCAGAAGAATGAGAGTAACTTCGCTAAAAAACCTATCAAATGGTGAAAACCCTTGACAAAGTGGAGGTGGAGATATTATTTCCTATGGTGGGAGAGACGGGAATCGCAGGACGTAGCCTCAGAATTGAGGGACATCCTTTTCAAACACAGAGAATGAAGAATTTCTTTAGCCAGAGAGTGGTCAATCCGTTGCTTTCGTTGTTACAGACAGCTGTGGAGGATGTTTTTATATATGTTTAAGTGGAAAGCGGCCAGTGAGTGAGTGGACCATTGAAGGAATGGAGATTTGAGGCTTTGACTCGAGAGATTCTGGCAGTTTTGGCAGTTGGACTGTGCAACCAAGTCAATCAACATTTGAATAGCTCAGCAGAAAGCTGTTGATTAGACAATCAAGAATTGAATAGCTCAGACGCAGCAGAAAGCAGCTGATTGGGCGATCGATGTTAGGTGACCAAGCAGTTTGAAAAGCTCAAACAAAAATAAATAGAGGGTTACCTCAAGCGGAGCAGCCTGTGGAAAGCGGCCAGTGAGTGAGTGGACCAGTGATGGAGTGGAGATTTGAGGCTTTGACTCGAGATGCTTCAACGAGAAGAGGCGGCGGACGAGCTTGTTCCCAGTTAGTCTTTACAATGCCTGCAGAGACGGTGATGTGCTTCTCCTGTGAGATGCGGCAGTCTTGGGGGAAATCCCCTCTCACGCAGAATCATATCTGCCAGAAGTGCTTGCGGCTGGGCGATCTGGAAAACCATGTGAGGAATCTGAAGCAGCAGCTGGATGATCTTCGACTCATAAAGGAGAATGAGGCAGTCATAGATGAGAGCTACAAGGAGGTATTCACACCGAGGCTCCCGGAAGCAGGTCATTGGGTGACAGTCCGAGGGGGGAAAGCGAAGGAGAGTAGACAGAGCAGAGCACCACTGTAGTCATTCCTCTGAATAATAAGTTTACCGTCCTGGATGCTGTTGGTGAAGACGACCGACCAGGTGTGAGCCACGGTGGCAGCGCCTCTGTCACTGTGTCTGACCCTGTGGTGCAGAAGGATGGGATGGAGAAGAGGAGAGTTGTCGTCATTGGAGACTCTATAGTCAGGGGAGTAGACAGGAGATTTTGTGGACCCTCGTGGTTTGTTGCCTCCCGGGTGCCAGGGTCCGGGGTGTCTCTGACCGGGTGCATGACATCCTGGTACCGGAGGGAAAGCAACCAGCCACGTGATACATGTTGGGACCAACGACATAGGCAGGAAGAGCGATGAGATCCTGAAGTGTGAGTTTCGGGAACTAGGCAGTAGGCTGAAGAACAGGACCTCAAGAGTGGCGTTCTCAGGATTGCTGTCAGTATTACGTGATAGCGATTGTAAAAATTGGAGGAGATGGCAGTTGAATACGTGGCTGAGGAGTTGGTGCAGGGGGCAGGGTTTTAGATTTTTGGACCATTGGGATCTCTTCTGGGGAAGGTGGGACC
Organism: Hemitrygon akajei; assembly: GCF_048418815.1. Lineage (NCBI taxonomy): Eukaryota > Metazoa > Chordata > Chondrichthyes > Myliobatiformes > Dasyatidae > Hemitrygon > Hemitrygon akajei. The sequence goes on from NC_133127.1 coordinate 106,000,144, forward strand.
TGTACAGATTGGATGGGTTGCACCTGAACTCGAGGGGGAGCAATATCCTTGCTGGTAGGTTTGCTAGCATGGTTCGGGAGGGCTTAAACTAATTTGCAAAGGTTGATGGGATCTGGAGCGATAGAGCAGTGCAAGAAGTGCATGGAGTAAAGCCAGATCTAACACATAGAGGGGCTTTGAGGAAAGAGCAGCAGAATAAAGGGTATATAGGTAGTAAGGTTGAAGGGCTAAAGTGTGTGTACTTCAATGCAAGAAGCATCAGGAACAAAGGGGATGAACTAACAGCTTGGATACATAAATGGAATTATGATGTATTGGCCATTATGGAGACCTGGCTGGCACCAGGGCAGGAATGGATTCTCAATATTCCTGGATTTCAGTGCTTTAAAAGCGATAGAGAGGGGGGCAAAGGTGAGAAGGGGTGGCATTACTGGTCAGGGATACTATTACAGCTGCAGAAAGGGTGGGTAATGTAGCAGGATCCTCTTTTGAGTCAGTATGGGTGGAAGTCAGGAACAGGAAGGGAGCAGAATACTCTACTGGGGTTATTCTATAGGACTCCTGGTAGCAGCAGAGATACTGAAGAGCAGATGGGGAGGCAGAATTTGGAATGGTGCAAAAATAACAGGGTTGTTATCTTGGGTGACTTTAACTTCCCTAATATTGATTGGCACTTGATTAGTTCCAAGGGTTGAGATGGGGCAGAATTTGTTAAGTGTGTCCAGGATGGATTCCTGTCACAGTATGTTGACAGGCTGGTTAGGGGGAATGCCATACTGGATGTAGTATTAGGTAACAAACCGGGTCAGGCCACAGATCTGTCAGTGGGTGTGCATCTGGGGGACAGTGATCACCGCTCCCTGACCTTTAGCATGATCATGGAAAAGGATAGAATCAGAGAGGACAGGAAAATTTTTAATTGGGGAAGGGCAAATTATGAGGCTATAGGCTAGAACTTGCGGGTGTGATTTGGGATGATGTTTTTGTAGGGAAATGTACTACGGACATGTGGTCGATGTTTAGGGATATCTTGCAGGATGTTAGGGATAAATTTGTCCCGGTGAGGAAGATAAAGAATGGTAGGATGAAGGAAGCATGGGTGGCAAGTGAAGTGGAAAATCTAGTCAGGTGGAAGAAGGCAGCATACATGAGGTTTAGGAAGCAAGGATCAGATGGATCTGTTGAGAAATATAGGGTAGCAAGAAAGGAGCTTAAGAAGGGGCTGAGAAGAGCAAGAAGGGGGCATGAGAAGGCCTTGGTGAGTAGGGTAAAGGAAAATCCCAAGGCATTCTTCAATTATGTGAAGAACAAAAGGATGTCAGGAGTGAAGGTAGGACCAATTAGAGATAAAAGAAGGAAGATGTGCCTGGAGGCTGTGGAAGTGAGCGAGGTCCTCAATTAATACTTATCTTCGGTATTCACCACTGAGAGGGAACTTGATGATGGTGAGGACAATATGAGTGAGGTTGATGTTCTGGAGCATGCTGACATTAAGTGAGAGGAGGTGTTTTTGTTGTTAAAATACATTAGGACGGATAAGTCCCCGGGGCCTGACGGAATATTCCACAGGCTGCTCCACGAGGCAAGGGAAGAGATTGCCGAACCTCTGGCTAGGATCTTTATGTCCTCGTTGTCCACGGGAATGGTACTGGAGGATTGGAGGGAGGCGAATGTTGTCCCCTTGTTCAAAAAAGGTAGTAGGGATAGTCCAGGTAATTATAGACCAGTGAGCCTTACGTCTGTGGTGGGAATGCTGTTGGAAAAGATTCTTAGAGATAGGATTTATGGGCATTTGGAGAATGATGGTCTGTCAGGAACAGTCAGCATGGCTTTGTGAAGGGCAAAGTCTAACAAGCCTGATAGAGTTCTTTGAGGAGGTGTCCAGGCATATAGATGAGGGTAGTGCAGTCAATGTGATCTACATGGATTTTAGTAAGGCATTTGACAAGGTTCCACACGGTAGGCTTATTCAGAAAGTCAGAAGGCATGGGATCCTGGAAAGTTTGGCAAGGTGGACTCAGAATTGGCTTGCCTGCAGAAGGCAGAGGGTCGTGGTGGAGGGAGTACATTCAGATTGGAGGGTTGTGACTGGTGGTGTCCCACAAGGATCTGTTCTGGGACCTCTACTTTTTGTGATTCTTATTAACAAAATGTGGGGGGAGAAGGATGGTTTGGCAAGTTTGCACAGAACACAAAGGTTCGTGATGTTGTAGATAGTGCAGAGGATTGCCGAAGATTGATAGGATGCAGAAGTGGGCTGGGAAGTGGCAGATGCAGTTCAACCCGGAGAAGTGTGAGGTGGTACACTTTGGAAGGACAAACTCCAAGGCAGAGTACAAAATAAATGGCAGTATACTTGGTAGTGTGGAGGAGCAGAGGGATCTGGGGGTACATGGCCACAGATCCCTGAAAGTTCCCTCACAGGTAGATAGGGTAGTTAAGCAAGTCGAGGGATAGAGTTTAAGAAACACGATGCAATGATGCAGCTCTATAAAACTCTAGTTAGGCCACAATTAGGTGTCCAGTTCTGGTCGCCTCAGTATAGGAAGGATGTGGAAGCATTGGAAAGGGTACAGAGGAGATTTACCAGGATGCTGCCTTGTTTAGCGAGTATGGATTATGATCAGAGATTAAGGGAGCTAGGGCTTTACTCTTTGGAAGAAGGAGGATGAGAGGAGACATGACAGAGGTGTAGAAGATATTAAGAGGAATAGACAGAGTGGACAGCCAGCACATCTTCCCCAGGGCACCACTACTCAGTACAAGAGGACATGGCTTTAAGGTAAGGGGAGGGAATTTCAGGGGGGATATTAGAGGAAGGTTTTACACTCAGAGAGTGTTTGGTGTGTGGAATGCACTGCCTAAGTCAGTGGTGGAGGCAGATACACTAGTGAAGTTTAAGAGACTACCGGACAGGTATATGGAGGAATTTAAGGTGGGGGTTATATGGGAGGCAGGGTTTGAGGGTCGGTACAACATTGTGGGTCGAAAGGCCTGTAATGTGCTGTACTTTGTGTTGCACTTTTCCAGAGTCAACCAAGTTAGGACTTACAGACTGAATGGTAGGGGGTTGTGGTCTTCATAAATCAAATTACTGTGTACACAAATTGGAATGTTATGTTGAAGTTGTATAGGCAGCTACTCAGGACATTCATGGAGTATTAAGTGCTGTTTGGGTCACCTAACTACAGAAAAGATATCAAAAAACTTGAAAGGTTACTGGGGAAAGTTATAATGATGTTCCCAGTTGAGGAACCAAGTTAGAGAGAAAAATTCAATAGGTTGAGTCTCACCCAAAATCAGAATTCACAGCCCCCCTCCCAGTTTGGGTGAGACTAGAACAGTCAAACTTCTTTACTCAAAAGGCAGTGTGACTGTGGAATGAATAACGACAGGAAGTGGTGAATAAAGGTTCAATTGCAACATTTAGGACACACTTGTACAGGTACATTGATGGGAGAAATATGAAAGGCTATGGTCCTGGTGCAGGTCGATGGGGCCAGGCCAGAAAACATGTCACCACAGATTGGAAGAGATGGAGGGTGTTTTTATGGCCATGGTTTTGATAACTCTACATCCTGTCCCTAAGAATCCTCTCCTGTAACTTCTCTACCCATGAAGTAAGTCTGTATTTTCCGGGGTTATTCAACCGCTTCTTAAATAGAATAACATTTATGATGCTTTTCTGGAATCTTGCTTGTTGCTGGACAGAACACAAACATATTTGTCCAGTTCCCAGTAATGTCATTTCCTGTCTCAGTGAATAATTGCAGTATAACCACAGGACCCAAAGAAATTATCCACGTCTACGCTCTTTGAAATACCACATGTGGATAAGTAAAAGACAGGAAAGGTTTAGCTATAGTCACTTACAGCAGGGAAAATTCCCTTCAAAATGTGTCAATGTAACTAAGATGTATATTCAACTAAATACATATCTCAGAGGAGATGGGGCAAATACAGGCAGATGGGAATATTTTGGTTAGCACCAAGTCGGCCTGGAAGGGCCAGTGTCAATACTGAAGTGTCTCATCCAAAACGTCGACTCTATTCCTCTCAATAGATGGTGTGTGACCTGGTATGTTTCATGAAATGTTGCATTCAATTCTAATTGGCATTCTATACAAAGTATATTTTATACTGTAGGACTCCAGAGGGGATTCACTAGGATTGTGAGAGATCCCAGTCCACAACTCCCTGAAAGTGGCTGCACAGGGTGATGGGATGGTAAAGGCGATGTCGGGCCTCCTTGTCTTTAGCAGTCGAAACACTGAGTTCCAGTGTCAGTTAGTTATGTTGCAGTTTTATTTAATCTCTGGTTCACTGGCATCTAAAGTGTTGCACTTTTTTTTATAAGAAAAATGTGAAGGGTTTGCACAATGAGTAGAAGAGTTTTACCAGGATGCTGCCTGGATATGGAGAGACTCGACAAATTAGGAATATTTTGTCTGGAACGGCAGAGGTGAAGGGAGGCCTGACACGTTTATTGGATATGAGAGGCACAGACAGAGTGGACAACCTATATTTATTCCCTAAGGTGGAAAAGTCTCATACCAGAAGGGACTTATTTAAGTTGAAAGGGGCAACACCAACTCAAGAGTCAGGTTTTGTCCTATCCATGTATTTTGTATTTTAGTTTAATTTTGTATCTTTTCACTGCACTGCTGTCATGCAAAACAAAAACTACTTATATAAGACATTAATGTTAGACCTGACTCGAAATTTATAAAGCATGTGCGTTGCAAGTTTAGTTTATCCTTCCCATCATGGTATGTGTGTGGGATAACTGCCAGGGATGGTGTTGGTGGCAGATGCAGCAGAGGTTATGCGATACCACATGAATATGAGGATATTGGAGGTATATCAACATTCTACAGGCTGAAGAGATTGGTTCACTCGGGCATCAAGTAACCAGTTCAATTGGCTGAGAACAACACCTTGAGCAGAAGGGCCTGTTCCTCTGCTGTACAGTTCTACGTTCTTCAGGCCACTGAAAGAGCACTGTGCACCTCTCTGGTCGGCCGCCCCAGATTAACTTAGAAAGTCGCAGTCAGGATTCACGAATTTTCTTGCTGGGACTGGAGGACTGGAGGCTGATAGGGACTGGATCTTGACTGTGCACTGGTTCCAAACCTGAGGGTGATGCGCCACTATTTCTCCCCTACCATACCACAGGCCCTACAATTATGATGCAATTGTAAGACAATGTAAAAGTTGACAAATGACACAATTTATTTATAATGGAAAGTGTTGTACATAATTTACAAACACCGACTTTGATTTGGAACTACAACTCCCGTCGGACACTGCGCTCAATCGGCGACAGCTGCCGAGTACGCGGGGCCGCGGGTCCTCCTGGGTGATGTAGACCAATTCTCACCGCACTCGCTCTCTATTTCAACACGCTTCTTCAGCTCCCACAAGCATCTGCCGGAACGGAGTCAACGAGGCGTCGATAGCAAACCACACTTGTCCTGTGGACGACGAGACTGGCGACTACTGTGCGAAGAAACTCGCTGAACTTCGCCATGGCGATGGAGCAGAAGAGAAAAGGCTGAGTGTGGGGCAGATCTCCACCCGGCCTATCGTAGATCAGACCTTCCTCTGTCCCCTGCTGAGTTGCCTAATGGTCAATTAAGAACTCACACGATGATTAGTTAGTATAAACGTCCGTCATCCTTGTGACCAGTTGAAGCGAATGTTGAGAAAATGTTCCCAGAGAACAGACTGTGACGTCAGTTGATATACGTTTGTATCACAGTTTTCTCACTGAAGATATATTACTGCGGGATTAAATGGAGTTTGTGATGTTTATTACAGATGTGGTGAATTGTATTGCTCAGACTTTCAGACATTTCTGATTTGACAAGTCCTCTCGATGTTGTATCTATTGGGGAAACCTGGTTGTTTGTACAGTTTTAAGTATTTTTCTCGCAGGGTTATATTGCTATTAATCATGCTAGGTTAGAGAGATTGATAGAGGAGTAGTGTTGCAACCTTTTGAGCAGGGTGAAGAGTAGAGAAGATGAATGGAACGCATGTGGCATTTTTAGAACAATTCCATTTAACGGGCAGGGGTGTTAAAGTGGTTATTTTTTTCAAACTTCTACTAAATGGCAGTAGTGAAAACCTGGAAGGCAGAATATGAGTTGTAAGACTCTTGCCAGAGTAGAGGATAAGAAAGATCTTGAGGTCGGTGTCCATAGGACTCTCAAAGGTGATTGGAAGTAGTTACAGAGGGGGTGTCAAGGGTACGTTTTTCACGCAGAGAATGGTGGGTATGTAGAATCCACTGCCAGGGACGGTGGTGGAGGAGGATACAACAGGGTATTTAAAGAGACCCTTAGATAACTACATTGAGCTTAGAAAAATAGAAGTCTATGCGGAATGAAAATACAAGGAAATTTCTAGAGTAGGTTTTGTGGTCCGCACAGCTTTATTGGCCGATGGGCCTGTAATGTGCTGTAGCTTTCTATATTTTGTGTTCTATGTTCCAAAGAACATAGTCCTTCAGAAAGCGTTGCGAAAGGTTAAACCGAATGTAAAGTTTTACCAGTCAGAAAACAGACTGTGAAATCAGTGGCTATATGTCCACATCACATTTCGCTCACTAAATATATATTACTGCTACATAAAATGAAGTTTGCGATGTTTATAACTGATGTGTTGAATTGTACTGATCACACATCTATCATAATTAGGAAATTAAAATTATTGTGAAAGCTGCAGAAAGGTACAGAGGCATGAATAAGTGTGGGCATCCCACTCAAAATTTCTGTTACTGTGAATAGCTAAGCGAGTAAAACATGAACTGATTTCCAAAAGGCATAAAAATAAAGATGACATATTTTTAATACTTTAAGCAAGAGAACTTTATTGTTTCCATCTATTACATTTTCAAATTAACAAAAAGGAAAAGGGCCAGAAACAAAAGTTTGGGCACCCTGCATGGTCAGTACTTAGTAACACCCCCTTTGGCAAGTATCACAGCTTGTAACTGCTTTTTCTAGCCAGCCAAGACTCTTTAAATTCTGTTTGGGGGAATTTCTCCCACTCATCCTTGCAAAAGGCTTCTAGTTCTGTGCGATTCTTGGGCCTTCTTGCATGCACTGCTCTTTTGAGGTCTATCCACAGATTTTCGATGATGCTTAGGTCAGGTAACTATGTGGGCCATGGCAAAACCTTTATCTTGCGCCTCTTGAAGTAGTCCATTGTGGAATTTGAGGTGTGTTTAGGATCATTACTCTGTTGTAGAAGCCATCCTCTTTTCATCTTCGGCTTTTTTTTTACAGACGGTGTGATGTTTGCTTCCAGAATTTGCTGATATTTAATTGAATTCATTCTTCCCTGTACCAGTGAAATGTTCCCGGTGCCCAAAGCATGATCGATCCACCCCCTGCTTCACAGTTGGAGAGGTGTTCTTTTCATGAAATTCTACACCCTTTTTTCTCCAAACATTCCTTTGCTCATTGAGGCCAGAAAGTTCCATTCGAAAATTTCAAAGGAACATCGAAACAAACCTAATGCATTTTGGAAACACGACCTGTGGACTGATAAAGTTAAAATAGAAATTTGCAAATTGAATTTTCACTTCACTTCTTGCTTTTTTGTGTTTCAAGCAGTTATTTTCTAAAGTGGTTGAAATCAGAGTTCGAGGGCATCTGGAGTTTGAGGGGATAGATGGGACGGGACTGAACCAAGGGGGATAAACTGAAATCGAGGTATATGGATATGTGTATAGTCAGGCAGGGCCAGGCAGAGAGAATGAGCATACCCACACACAGACGCAGAAACACAATAACACACATGAACAGACACAAAGACGGACAAATACAGCGACAAACACCACTACACTTTCTTATCGGTCTATCCAGCGCCTGACCGTGTTCAATAACACATACGGGTTGATATGATGTAAACATATTCACGCACTCAGTAGACTGCTGAGTTTGATGGCCATGTGTCAAGGCTAGGGTTGGGTCATGAACGAGTCCCCAGATGTTCTGACTGTGTCAAAGTCACTAAAGAAATTGGAAGATTTAGTGGATATGACAGTATTCATAACTACTAACTGACAGTTTCTTGGGGATCCCGTTGGTAGAGTACCCCACACACAGACTACATCAGGAGTTTATACTCGTGTGGAGAATATTAACAGTAAGTGATTTAATGCAATTTTATGAGATACAATAACACAATTTACTTCAATATCCATATCTGACAAATGGTTCCTCTGATGTACATATTTTCAGTGGAAGGATGTTTAAATGATAAGGCACCTCGAAAGGTTCAGTCACTTTTGTTGCGACTAACAAACTGCCACAAATGGTCTAAAATTAATTCACTAAATTAATCACAATCTGCCACCGTGGGAATTGCATTTGTCTGATGTAATCGGTTTGAAAACAATTTAAAATTTTTCATTTTACATCTGTTGAAATCTGTCCCTATGGAGTTGCTAAATTTTATTAAAACCTCAGGCATGTGCTGTTTCCAACATTTCATTCCGCGAGACCGCTTGTAGCAGAGAGAGGTGAGTTTCAGGAGAGAGAAAATGTCTGCAATGTTAGATACCTACGAGAGTGTGGAGAAAATATTGTACCTGTTGATTGCCCTTATTGGAGTTCCCGGTAACTGAGCAGAGCAATTCATATTTGTTATTTCTGCATATTAACCGGTATGAACCTGTTAATGATCATTTAACAAGGTCCGAAATTATCATTGCACGAATATCCGTCAGAAATATCGATCCTGTCAATTTAATATGCTGATTTTTCATACTTAATGACAAGTGGAATTAACCCTCTGTCTCTCCTCCAACTCATGTGATCGACTGTAACGTTGTTCTTGATTTTAATGACACTTTGTTTCAGTTTGTCCCAGTGCTGGAGGCAGACGGCTCTGCGTGACGGTGAGACTGGGAGGAGTTTACATTGTGAAGTTCACATTTTGTGAGTTGTTGAGCAGACAGAATCCCTGGTCTTGTCTTTCACGTTTCCTTGTGATGTCTGTCACAATCGGATCCCACTGCCTATTGGTCAATAATTGGATCTGATCAGTTGAACCAGAGTCCAGTGAGCAGCTGTTGTGTGTTATCGGATTGAACTGGGCTGTCGAATTAATCCATTAACAGAGTTACTCAGTCTCTGATTACTCAGTTGCTCCTGCTTTCCCTCTGACACCTGTCGTAAATTGGGGCACCGCTTCAGCCTCGAGAAGGGTCTTGGCCCAAACCTGCCTGACCTGCTGAGTTCCGCCAGTATTCTGTGTGTATCTTTTCTCACGCCCATCAGATGCTGAGTTTCCAGAGGCCTGATCATTTACGGTTAAATCAGTGAAGCAGGCCCGATTAGTGACTGGAATCGGGATCAGATCCGATCGTTGTTGTTCATGCAGTCTCTCTCTCTCTCTCTCTCTCTCTCTCTCTCTCTCTCTCTCTCTCTCTCTCTCTCTCTCTCTCTCTCTCTCCCTCTCTCTCTCTCCCTCTCTCTCTCTCCCTCTCTCTCCCCTCTCTCTCTCTCCCTCTCTCTCTCTCCCTCTCTCTCTCTCTCTCTCTCTCTCTCTCTCTCTCTCTCTCTCTCTCTCTCTCTCTCTCTCTCTCTCTCTCTCTCTCTCTCTCTCTCTCTCTCTCTCTCTCTCTCTCGTCAATTTAGTGGCAATTCTGATCCTTTCCCGGGGAAAGTGCGCCTCTCTACCTGTACGACTCGCCATGGCAGCGGCGGATCTACTGACTGTTGTCATCCAGGGCATTTTGAATCGAATCGAAGAGTATTACTTCCCGTGGAGTTTTCTGAGCATCACCCCTGTGTCCAGGGTTGTCGATGTACTGAGGTTCACAGCCACGGAGTGCTCTGTCTGGTTTACCGTCACTTTCACCTTTGATTTGTTTGTCGCCATTTGCTGCCGGAAGCTGAAAACAAAATATTGCACCGGGAAAAATGCGGCTGTGGTTCTAACAACAAACGGCGTATTGTCCTGTCTGAAAAACGTGCCTTGGTATTTCATGTGGAAAACTAAGGTGATAGTGGACAATGTACCTTGGTTCTGTGTGATCAAAGACAATGTTTTCATTGACCCCGGATGGGCAGGATATGACTGCCTCGATATAGTTTTAATTCCGTTCCTTCCTTTCGTTGTGATCCTGCTGCTCAACGCTCAGGCACATTTTATAGCCAGTCGGGTCCTTAAACGGCTGAAAGGTCAAAGCAAGGGGGAGAACCGCAGTAGCCCTCAGATGTAGAGCAGGAGGAGGTCCGTGGTTTTACTCTTCACGCTTTCTGGCAGCTTCATCCTCCTCTGGGCGATACTGCTTATAAATGTCATATATTATCAGGTCTCTGGAAAATAATTCGATTTCAATGATTCTGAACAGATCTTTTAGAACTGTTATGCCTGCAGCCCCCTCCTTTGTGAGAATCGCAAGATCACTATTGGGTTGGGTCAGGGGACCCAGGAAATGAGAGAGAGACGTGCAGAATGCCTTGTTCCCCGGCGATTCAAAGCCACGGGACATGGCCATTGTCTCCTGGAGACACATTTGTGGATTGAGATGCTATGCTCCGTGAACGCCCTCAGGCAAAAGTGGGCTGGGTGAGAAAGAGATTGCATCACGTCAACCTGATTGACATCTACAACCCTGCAAGTCAGGATAAAAGAGGGGCTGTAGGAACAGCCCCTCAGACGCACCAGAAGAAACGCTAGCGATCCCGTAATAGCGGGAAGCCATTTGAAGGAGGCCACGTGCGTCCAGTTCCGTTGCTTGGGACTGGTGGCTGGAACCACGGAAAACGGCTTTTAGCTAGCAACGGGGAAATCAACTCCCCCGACTCAAAGGACTGGCATCATAAAAGACCTGGGCAAGTTTAAAACCGTCTCTCTTAAACCCAAAGAGCTGCAGCTTGAATGACAGTGACTTTTATATTTCCATCGGACAACACATTATCCCCTAGACAACGATAGAGCTATTTCTTATTGATTATTATTATACCCCCGCTTTTAGATTTAGTACTGACGACATATATTATCTGTATGTTTCCATTAATCTTATTTTTGTGCCCCTTTATCAATAAATACTTTTAAAAATAGTACAATCAGACTTCAACGGACCTCTCTATCTTTGCTGGTAAGTGACCCAGTTATGGGGTACGTAACAAATTGGGATTCTCGTCTCGAGATTTGATACCAAATTGGAGGGCCAGTGAATCGGGCTTGTAAGTCCAAACTTGGATCTGGTTATGCAGGCAGCCAGACGGGAAACCAGCAAAGATGGAGGTGGGGGAATTTATAGAAAACCCAATTCTGGAGGCGCTGGAGGCGGCCACCAAATCAGACTTGATAAATTTGGCGAAGGGGTTAAACCTCACAGAGGTGAGGTTGTCAATGAAAAAGCGGAAGGTGCGAAGGGCAATAACTCAGTATTATATTGGGAAGAATGTGTTTACAGCTGAGGTATTGAAAAATATCCCTGAAAAGGTACCAGCTAGTGGGACGGCTCAGTTAGAGTTGGAGAAATTAAGGTTGGAAAATGAAATTAGGGTAAACCAGCTGGAAGCAGCTGAGAAGGAGAAAGAAAGAGCCGAGAAGGAGAAACAAAGAGCCGAGAAGGAGAAAGAAAGAGCCGAGAGAGAGAGAGAGAGAGAGAGAGAGAGAGAGAGAGAGAGAGAGAGAGAGAGAGAGAGAGAAGGAGTTAGAGCAGGCCGAGAAGGAGAAAGAAAAGGAGCATGCGCTCCAGCTAAAAGAGTTAGAGGTGAAGCGGGAGCAGGACAGAGCTGAGAAGCAAAGAGAGCATGAACTTCAGTTAAAACAGCTGGAAGCAGCTGAGAAGGAGAGGGAGGCAGAGAAACAGAGGAAACATGACTTGGAGATGGAGAAGTTAAGGCAAGAGCAACGAGTTCAGGGGTCAGACCGAGAGGAGAGGTTTAATGTTAATCGGGAGTTGAGGTTAGTACCTCCGTTCGAGGAGACGGATGTTGATAGTTATTTATTGCTTTTTGAAAAGGTAGCAGTGAATCAGAAGTGGCCCAGAGAACAGTGGGTGGCGTTGTTACAAAGAGTGTTAAAAGGGAAGGCACAGTGGGCATATATGGCGTTGTCCATGGAGGAGGAAGAGGAGGAGAGTTATGACAAAGTAAAGGCGGCCATTCTCCGGAGTTATGAGCTAGTACCTGAGGCGTATAGACAGAAGTTTAGAAATTTAAAGAAAGGGTGGGGACTTCCGGTAAGATTGCGATTGTTTAGCTGCTCCGAACTTTTGTTACGTTACTGTCGCTATCTTTGCACTAAATGTCTCCATTTTTTAAACCTTAGGAATTTTTTCGGTATCTCTTACTTGCCTGTGAACATATCTAACTTACAATGTCTAGCAAGAGTTCTAAAACCGGGGGAAAGGAAGTTCAGGCTCCCTCAGACGAGATCCTGGTTGCGCTCGGAAAGCTCCGAGACGAAATTTTAAAGGAATTTAAAACCGCTTTCAAACAGTTGGAAGACAAACTGGATCGGATCAACGATAAAGTGGACAAGCATCCCGAACACCTATCTCGCATCGATTCGACTTCTGAAGATTTAGAAAGTCGTGTTCGATACTTGGAGACTCTCTGTTCCAGCTTAGAGGAAAAATGTAACAAACTCCTTTCCAAAATGGTGGATCTCGAAAATCGCAGCAGACGCTGCAATCTTAGAATTCTTGGATTGCCAGAGGCGACCGAACATGGACCAACCGTGAAGTTTTTCGCCAAGTTTCTCTGTGAGATATTCGGGAAAGATTTGCTTCCGAACCCGCCTGAGCTCGAACGGGCACACAGGGTCTACGTTCCCCCCGGAATTCTGGGCTCCCGTCCACGACCAGTAATCTTGTGCTTCCATCAATACCAGGTAAAACACAGTCTGATTGTGGAGGCACGTCGCAGGGGGTCTTTTACTTTCCAGGATACAACCATTCGCTTTGTGGAAGATTTTGCACCCCAGACCATAAAGATGCACGCTGAGTTTAAAGGTGCAATGAAAGTGCTTTTTGAACGTGGTTTCAAACCCTCTCTTCGTACTCCTGCCGATCTACGAATCAAGCTTAATACTGGAAAATACAAGTGGTTCAAATCAGTGAAGGAAGCTGAAGCATTTGTGGCAAGTCTTCCGGCTATGCAGTCATCTTCGGAATCTGATCGGACCTCCTGAAATGGTGGATAAGTACTCCTCGTAGTAAAATTACTTTTTCTGGACTCAGACTTTACTTGAATCACTCAGACATTATTCATTGAAACTCTAATGGCTGTTGACAATCTCTCCCGGGATTTGGTGTGTGTGTAATCTATTTTTATTCTTGTATAACTTTATCTACAGAGTTCTACAACTGACTCTAACTTGTTTTGGAGGTTCGAAGTCTTTAGTGAAGGCCTCCCTGTTTGTTGGTTCACAGTTTAATTGCTGGCTTATTTTTCCTTTTTTAAATATTTATTTATTTATTTATTTATTTTATTTTCTTCACCCCTTTTTTCTAATCTATGAATTTTTTTCTCTCCTCTCTGTAAATGGTTGATAAATACTCGTCTTGAATTTATAATTTTCCCCTTCCTCTCCTTTTTTTTTAAACTTTTTTTTCCCTTTCTCTTACTTTATTCTTCTATAATTTTTCGCGGGTTGGTTACTTTTGGTTTTCTTCCGATTTTCTCTGTATTAAGTTTTATATTTCTGCAGAAGGTGTTCTAATCTGTAGTTATGTTTTCTAGTGCATAAACTAGTTACTATTTGCTATAATATTTATACGGAACTGTTGTTAATGACACAGATCTGGAAGTTGTATTTGGGTTAATTTTTTTGGTAGAACTAGCTACTTGTTTTGGTAGCCATCTAGTTTTAGGTTGTGTGGGTGGGGTAGGTTTTCCAGTTCCAACATCACTCACTGTATTTATTGTTTCTCTTTATTGCTCAGGACATGTATATGTTTCGATTTTACGAATCTATGTTTACATCTCTGCTCCCACACTGCTATTGTATTGCTTGACTTTTTATATGCCTGCTGCCTTTTATGCATTAGTAATTGATAATGGCTAGTGCACTTAAATTCGCGAGCTGGAATGTAAAGGGATTGAATCACCCTGTTAAAAGGAGGAAGGTATTCTCACATATCAAACAACTCAAAGCTGACATTGCTTTCCTTCAAGAAACTCATATTCGTTGTTTTGATAACTCCCAGCTTCTGTCAAAGTGGGCGTGTCAGCATTTTCATTCATCCTTTGCCGCTAAAGCTAGGGGAGTTTCCATTCTTATTAACTCAAATATTCCTTTTGAACTCCATAATAAAATATCTGATACAAATGGCCATTTTATTATTGTTTCTGGTAAACTATATAACACTAAAGTTGTACTAGCACAACTGTATGCCCCCAACTTTGATGATGTTAACTTTTTTGAACGGTTTTTTTCCTCACTACCAGACTTAAACTCATACTCTCTTATACTGGGTGGTGACTTCAACTGTTGGTTGGATCCTAAACTGGATCGAACGTCCTCTGTTACCAGATCACCTACTAAATCTGCCTTAGCTATCCAATCGTTTCTCTCTAATTTTGGTATCTCTGATATATGGCATTTCCTCCATCCTACGGAGAGAGATTATTCTTCTTTCTCACATGTTCACCATACCTTCACTAGAATTGACTATTTCTTACTCGATAACCAACTTATCCCATTTGCCCACTCTTGTGACTATCAGAGTATACTGATTTCTGACCATGCACCAATTACCCTCTCTCTGAACGTTCCTGGTCTCCCTCAGAGGAATAAACACTGGCGGTTCGATTCAACTTTATTATCGGATGATGATTTTGTAAAAGTTATTAAGGATCAGATAACCTTTTATTTTAACACTAATACATCACCTGAAGTGCCATCCCAGATTGTCTGGGATGCCATGAAAGCATATCTGAGGGGTCAAATAATCTCTTACACGGCAAATCTCAACAGAAGATCCCGTGCAGATCGATCAGACCTCATTAACCAGATTAAAGATTTGGATCAAATATATGCCCAAACTAAGAACCCTGAATTATACAAGAAGTGCGTTGAACTCCAAACTAAATTTAACCTTCTGTCCACTCAACCTGTCGAACGCCAACTTCTCGAAAGCAAGAGTCGCTTTTACATTCATGGGGATAAGTCTGGTAAATTCCTAGCCAATCAGCTGAGGCGTTCCAAAGCCAAACAACATATTACAAAGATCTGGAAGGAGAACGGAGACTTTACATTGGATCATTTAGAAATTAATGACGCATTTAAAAATTTTTATTCTCGGCTTTATTCCTCTGAATCTCTGAATGACAATATCTCTGTTGATCAATTTTTACAGAATCTGAATATCCCCTCACTTTCATCTGATTTCAAAGCCAAACTCAATGCGCCTATATCATCAGAAGAAATATCTTTTGCAATTTCTGCACTGTCCTCAGGGAAATCTCCTGGACCTGATGGGTTCCCTGTAGAATTTTATAAATCATTCTCTTCACTTCTGTCTCCTCAGTTACTTTCAGTATTATCTGATTCGTTTAATTACGGCAAATTGCCACCCTCTTTCAATGAGGCATCTATTCTTCTTCTTTTTAAAAAGGGCAAAGACCCAACAGAGTGTTCCTCGTACAGGCCGATCTCTCTGCTTAATGTTGATGTAAAGATCTTAGCTAAAGTGTTGGCTCATAGATTAGAAACCGTTATTCCCTCCATTATCTCTGATGACCAAACAGGCTTTATTAAAAACAGTCTCCTTTTTTTTAACATTCGGAGTCTATTTAATATCTTATACTCAGCTCCAACTGGGACTCCTGAATGTGTTATTTCCCTCGATGCGGTGAAAGCATTTGATCATATAGAGTGGAACTAACTTTTTGCAGTCTTAGAAAAATTTGACCTCGGCCAAAGTTTCATCTCTTGGATCCAATTGCTGTACCTGTGTCCTACTGCTTCTGTTTTAACTAATTTTCAGAAATCCCAAGTACTTCATCTCAAACGTGGCACCCGTCAGGGATGCCCCTTAAGTCCCTTTCTCTTTGATTTGGCTATAGAACTTCTGGCGATAGCATTTCGAAACTGTCCTGAATTGACCGGGGTTTGGAGAGGGGGTGTTGAGCATAAAATTTCTCTCTATGCTGATGACTTACTACTCTTTCTGTCAAATCCGTCTACATCCTTACCTCTAATGTTTTCACTTCTTGACCAGTTTAGCCAGATCTCTGGCTATAAACTCAATTTACATAAGAGTGAACTTTTCCCAATTAATAAAGAAGCACAAGAACTAATATTTCGTGATCTCCCTTTTAAAGTAGTCCATAATCAATTTACTTGTCTTGGAATTACAGTCACAAGGAAGTTTAAAGATCTCTTTCGTGAAAACTTTGTCAATATCTCATATGCTATAAAACAGAGTCTGGTACAATGGTCACCTCTATCTATGTCTTTGGTAGGTCGTATTAATGTTGTTAAAATGTATGTTCTCCCCAAATTTTTATACTTATTTCAATCTATCCCAATTTTTATTCCTAAATCTTTTTTTAATTCCTTAGACTCTATTATTTTGTCATATCTGTGGCAGAATAAGTGCTCTAGAATTAATAAAATCCACCTCCAAAAATCTAAAAAAAGAGGGTGGCATGGCTTTACCTAACTTTCACTTATATTATTGGGCAGCTATTATACGTTGTGCTACCTTCTGGTCTTTCTTCCACGGCCAACCCGAGTGCCCTAACTGGGTGGCAATGAAGTTGAGCTCCACTAAAGAATTATCTATCTCTGCACTTCTTGGCTCTGCACTCCCTAGTAGTCTGCCCAGATCAATAGCTAATCCTCTTGTTAGACACACTTTGCGTATATGGGCTCAGTTCAGGAAATGCTATGGTTTCCAGGGGTTTTCCGTTTCTCGCCCTGTCGCACATAATCACCTTTTTTTACCTATTACGTACGACTCAGCATTCCATATTTGGTATAGGAAGGGCATTAGACATTTTGAAGATCTTTTCAGCAGCTCTCTGTTAAGTTCAACCTGCCTAACGCTAATTTTTTCAGATATCTCCAAATCCGACACTTTATTGCTCCTTTAATTCCTAACTTTCCTGAAATGCCTGCGAAAAATGCTATGGACTTATTTCTTTCCATTAATTCACTAGGTAAAGGTTTAATATCAATTATCCGAGATAAACTAGCAGCCTTACGACGGGCCCCTGTGGATAAAATTAAAATGGCCTGGGAGCAGGATTTAAATATCTCCTTATCCGAGGAGAGCTGGGACTCAGTTCTCAAATCGGTTAACTCAACCTCTCTTTGTGCTCGCCATTGCCTTTTACAGTTTAAGATTGTTCATAGAGCCCATATGTCTAAATCTAAACTACCTCGATTCTACCCTGGCATTAGTCCGCACTGTGATAAATGCAAGAGGGGCGTGGCCTCTCTCATCCATATGCACTGGTTCTGTCCTAGCTTGGAGAAATTCTGGAAAGATGTCTTCACTACATTATCGGGTATTCTGAATCAGCACCTAGAACCAAACCCCTTAATTGCTCTGTTCGGTTTTTGGGGCGAGACAGATTTATGTCTGGGTCCGACCAAATGCCGAATACTATCCTTTGCCTCTCTCCTGGCTAGACGCTTGATCCTCCTTAGATGGCCAGTTTCGATTTGGCCGAGACGGTTTTACCGACCCTGTACCACGAGGGTTTAGAGGGTGGTAAAACGAAGAGTGGTAAAGTGAAAGAGGGTAAGGGAGAGGAGGTATATCTTTCCTTAGTGAGGAGAAAGGTTCTAGAGGCAGAAAATAAAGATGAGGAACCGTTAGAGCGGTTAAGAGGTCCAGAGTTGGACATGGATGATCTGTCTAGTTTGGCAGAACTGTTTGACGAAGTTGAGAATTCTAAAGGTGTTCCCGATAATAAAATGAGGGCAGTCCTAGATGAAAAGTGTGCCCTTGCCTTGAAGAAGTCCGCTGGGTTGACAGATGAGGTTGTTTCAGCCCGCGGGGTTGAGTTTACTCCGGAAGGGAATTGCCCAGAGAGTAACTGGGAGGATCAGGGGAATTTAGAATTTGAAAAGGGTACGGGTATTGAAAGCCTGGAAGAGGCCAATGTCCCGTTTGAGTGTGTCCAAGATGGGGATGCACGTGGTACTGAACCTAGTAACGGAGCTCAGAAAAAATCTGAGGTATTTGATTCAGTTGAACGAGACGGCCGTCCTTGTGGGTCAGATAGGCTTGGTTCAGTGAAGAAAGGGTTAACTTTGGTAATAGTGGGAAGTGAGAGTTCCCAGGTGTTTATGCTCGAAGGTGTGTTAAAAGTTAATGGGGAGATGAATGTTATCATTGAAGAAAACGGGAAATATGTAGTTCCAAAATCGAATGAAAAACATTTAAAACCCGCGGATCACTTACGGGTTGAGTTGGAAGATGACGGGGCCCCCCATGCTATTGTTATTCCAGAGTGTGGTGTGAAAAGGCAGAATTTCAAATGCTGCTTGAACAAGGAGTTCGAACTGAAAACTAATAGCCTGAAGGGTCCTGAAGAGAAAGCTAACAACTTGCGTAAAATTAAAGAATTGGGTGGAAATTCAGAAGATGGTCTAAGTTTGGGACACAGTGTTGATAAAATAACTCCTATGAAAGAAGCGGGCACAAGCCTCTTTTGCCAGGCTACCCGAGCTCCCCACGTGGGAAATAACCGGAAAAGAGGCGAGGGTTAATGGGGGACGCCATTTTTAAATAGCAGAAACCGGTTTTAAGGGATTTCGACAAAGACTGTGAATAATAAAAGACAACCCCCCCCCACCCATGGAAGCCTACCTGTTAAGTTTGAAAGCAACATAACGATTGGTATTTGCATGAACTTTTGTAGTATACACGTAAGCTTAAGATCACAACTCTTTAGTTTTGTTTGCTAAAAAAAAAATAGGTGGTTATTAAATTGAAGTCTGATGATATAAGACTTTAGTAAGATACAGCATATTAATGGAAGTGATAATGTGCTCGCGGACTGTTTATCTAGATGCTGAATTGAATGTATAACTGTACTACTCTGTAGTGAAAGGAAAAGCTTTTGTATTGTGCTAGATTCCACAATCCTGTAAGACTCTGTACTATTTCGTTTTAACCGCTGGTAAAAACGCGTTGAAGAAGGGGGGTGTTATGCCTGCAGCCCCCTCCTTTGTGAGAATCGCAAGATCACTATTGGGTTGGGTCAGGGAGACCCAGGAAATGAGAGAGAGACGTGCAGAATGCCTCGTTCCCCGGCGATTCAAAGCCACGGGACATTGCCATTGTCTCTTGGAGACTGTTACGTACTCGTGACACGTGACAGTGGTACACTTGTCACGTGACTGGGGTTGAAGCTATACTGGACTTGAGGTCATGGTCTTGTGATGGTGGAGTGATGTCATTTTCCCGCCAGTAGAGGTCATGTGACAGGTTTTTTTTTACAGGTTATAAAAGGAAGACCCCACCCTGTGAGGAGGGGCAGTTCGTGGCTGGATTTGCCATGTTGACTTCATGCCACTGCGTGATTTAATGTGATGACGCAGTTTAGTTGAAAGATGAAGTTTTGTCTAATGCCTAAAGTCATTGCCAGCAGGTTTTTTGCAATACTGCTAGTTTGAGAATCAGTGGAGAGTGAAGATCGGAGTTCGGGAGTTAAAGATCGAGGAGAATCTATTTACGACAGTGAAACAGGTTCGACCTTATTTGATCCTTATTCGAAAGGAATTCGTTGACTGTTCTCATGTTAATCTCTGCGGGATAGCAGAAGATTGAGGACAGTGTGATAAAGGAAAGGTCAGTGCCTCTAAGCCCTTTTGTTTCATAAATTCTTCGTGGGAAAAGTTTGACGCCGGGGATCGAAGCAAAGCGACGTGAAAGAGAATTTAAATCGCCTTAAAAAGTCTCTCCTTCTTAAATGGACTGTGAGCATTTTGAACTTTTGGCAATACCACTTTAAAGAACTGGGGTTTTTTTCTACATCGCTCTAAGAACTGTTTAAGCTGCCGCACAACAGCTGATTTCCGGTTACGTTAGTGATTGTTTACTTTTGGGGGGTTTGTTTTCAGTGTTTAATAAACGTGTTATTTGTTATAAAAACCCTTGCCTAACTCATCTGTTCATTGTTGCCTGAATACGTAACAGAGACACATTTGTGGATTGAGATGCTATGCTACGTGAACGCCCTCAGGCAGAAGTGGGCTGGGTGAGAAAGAGATTGCATCACCCCAACCTGATTGACATCTACAACCCTGCAAGTCAGGATAAAAGAGGGGCTGTAGGAACAGCCCCTCAGATGCACCAGAAGAAACGCTAGCGATCCCGTAATAGCGGGAAGCCATTTGAAGGAGGCCACGTGCGTCCAGTTCCGTTGCTTGGGACTGGTGGCTGGAACCACGGAAAACGGCTTTTAGCTAGCAACGGGGAAATCAACTCCCCCGACTCAAAGGACTGGCATCATAAAAGACCCGGGCAAGTTTAAAACCGTCACTCTTAAACCCAAAGAGCTGCAGCTTGAATGACAGTGACTTTTATATTTCCATCGGACAATACATTATCCCCTAGACAACGATAGAGCTATTTCTTATTGATTATTATTATACCCGCGCTTTTAGATTTAGTACTGACGACGTATATTATCTGTATGTTTCCATTAATCTTATTTTTGTGCCCCTTTATCAATAAATACTTTTAAAAATAGTACCATCAGACTTCAACGGACCTCTCTATCTTTGCTGGTAAGTGACCCAGTTACGGGGTACGTAACACAACGTTGCGGGTTTTCTGAGGGATTTCAGCTGCTGCACTAACACCGTTATTTATGCAGTGACTCAGTCAAAATTCAGAGAGCAGGTGATCAACGCGGTGAAATATCAGGTCACCTCCGTGGTTCAGTTCATTAATAAAGCCACGTCCTGAGCACAAGCCAAAGGCGGTCTCAGTGTCTCCAGCCCTGGCATTCCCCGCTGATTGCCCAGGTGTTATTCCCGGGCGGATTGTCCCATTGACCACGAGTTCCGGGACTTTAGGGCAGTGTGTTTGTGGAGGGGCACAACACCGTCCTAGAGACTCAGTACCTCATTAAACGCGTCAGATTTCGGTCAAAGAGCTACTCCGAAATGCTGCATACCTATTGGTCTGTGGATATGCCGATCTATTTCCATTCCACTCTACCATCCTCACAGACCGACGTTTACACAGGACAGCTTTAGTCTACACTAATCCTACGTCAGGCACACCAGTCTCCTCTTTCGCCTTGAACGATTGACAAACATGAGCAAATAAGGCGGTCTTTCGATAAACGGCGTTGACACTGCAACTTAGAGGCACATTCTCGCCACCAACTAGTGTGGTGTAGAGAATTGGAAAATAAAACACACACTGTTTCTTTTTTTCTAATGAAATCTAAATTACCCCAAGAAGCCCTATAGATTGTACGTAATGAAACGCAATACTGTGAATTAAAGTCAACCCCATAATTTAAGAAAGCTTTTAAACATCCGAAGATGGAAATGAAGCCTGCATTTGATTTCTTTCGACATGATATGCTTCACCATGAAATAGTGTGTTCAACTATTTCATGGCAAAACCTACACAGACCAGAATGATGTTTTCCAACACGACAGAAGAAGCATTTAAGCATATTAAGGCCAATTAAATTAGTGTCAATATAATTCCTTCTACTCTTGTTTACCCCCTTCTCCCATAAACCCAACAGTTCCATGTATTCAGGATTCTCACCTTGTGCCCATTATTCCCCCCCCCCCCGTCTTGCGATAAGCCTTTCACTTTAACCCGACAAACAACTTAGCTTCTGATTTGCTAAGTGGAAGGTCTTTATCAACAGTGGAACTTTTAACAGTTTTTCTAACTAAACAGTCAACCACTCATTCCCCTCTACACCTCTGTGTGCAGAGAACCATAAGAAGAAGACAGAAATTAATGCTTCGAATATGAAACAATATTTGATGAGTTTCCAGCAGTAAATCTGGACAACTCCTAGAATAACCTGATTGAAGACTCGTGAAAACTGAAAAGGAATTTCAATAAATTACAATTCTGCATCGACAAAGTCTGTAAGCCTGAGATGATGGCAAACAATTCTGATAGGTTTCCAACCGCTAACGGTCGACAAATCAGAGCGAGCGCCAAAGTAACGTATATTAAGACTCACCAACAGCGGAAAAGGAATCTGAACAAATTAGAACTTCACGTGGAGAAATGATGGACACAAGTTCTTCTATATATATATGGGATTAATAGTTGGTACGTTGTTTCTTTATATCTATCTGTAATTCAGGCACAAAAGTATCCACACCAATATTCCAGTTATCTTATGATTTTACGCAATTATGGTTAACATATCATAATAATTTTCCGAAATATACTGATGAACCAACAGACTGTCTGACGGACCAGACTCCTTAGGATGTATTAAATTGTGCGAGCTGAAATCAACCATTCATAGGCTGAGAACTGTCTGTTTCAGAGAAAGTGACAGTGGGGCATATTGCACGTCCAACAATCCCATCTTCCAGCAGAGTTAAAATACCAGACACATAAAACTGAAAACACTCTTTGTGTGTTACTTAACTGTGTTTTCCTAATATCACCTTCAGTTTCCCTAAAAATGAATCCAACATCATTCTACCCTTCCGAAACCCACTCTGATAAAATGACATATCAGCTCTTTTATCCAAAATACATTTTAAACGTTCGATTACCATATGTTTCAGAAGTTTGTAGAAATGAGACGTGAACCATATCAGCTTACAACCAGAAGAATCAATCGTGGAGCGTCTTGAATTAAAAGTAAGCACCTTAGGGCGGACTGAAACACTTGAGTGTATAGACATTCAGAAAGAGGATGTGCTGGAGGCTTTGAAAGGTACTAATTCAGATACGTTGCCGAGACCGGACGGGATATACCTGAGGTTACTATGGGAAGCGAGGGAGGGGATTTTCTACCCTCTGGCGACGAACTTTACATTGTTAATAGAGACGGGAGATGCAACAGAGGTTTTGAATGTTGCAGAGGAGTTTGAAGAGTTTGGAGGCAGTGCAGAAGAGGTTCAAGAGGTTGATTTCAGAGACGAGGGCTTCAGACTAAGGGTGATTGTATCACCTGGGACTGTACTGGCTGTACCTCGGAAGGATGAGAAGAGATCTTGTAGAAACATATAAAACTATGAAAGGGATACATAAGATAGAGACAGGACTTTTTTCCCCAGTGGTAGGTGAGACTAGAACTGGGGAACGTAGCCTCAAGATTCGAGGCAGTAAATTTCGGGGGGAGATGAGAAGGAACTGATTTTCCCAAACAGAGGTGAACCCCTGGACCTCTCTGCCCAATGATGCAGTGGAGGCGACCTCAGTAAATATATTTAAGACAAGGTTGGATAGATTTTGCATAGTAAGGGAATTAATGACTATGGGAAGGGTGTAGTAGGCAGATATGTGGAAATAAGTCCATCGTCAGGCAGCCATGGCCCTATTGAATGGCGGAGCATACTCGACGGGCCAGACTGCATACTCCTGCTCCTATTTCTTATGTTCATATGTTGCATATCATGTTCTCCTTGTTCAAGCAAGGGAGTGCAGTAAACATAGGAATATATAGACCAGTGAATCTTATTTCAATAGGCAGAAAGTTGCTGGAGAAGACCCTGAGAGGCGGGATTTATGAGCATTTAGAGAGACACAATCTGATTAGGGATAGTCAGCATAGCTTTGTTAAGGCACGTCGTGCTTATGAGCCTGATTGAATTCTTTCAGGACGTAACAGAGCATTTCGATGAAGGTAGAGCAGTGGATGCAGTGTATATGGATTTCAGTACGGCATTTGATAAGGTTACCATTGTCAGGCTCATTCACAAAGTAATGAGGCATTAAATCCAAAGAGACCTTCTTTTGTGTATCCGGAATTGGCTTATCAGCAGAAGGCACGGGATGGTTCCAGATGGTTCGTTTACTCCTTGGAGATCGATGACGAGTGGTGTTTCAAGGGGATCTATTCTGGGAACCCTCCTCCTTGTGATTTTCCGAGGTCTGAAGAGTCTAAAACGAAATTTTAAGATGCTTGGATGTAGGTACAGAGGTCAGGGGTAAGTTATTCCACACAAAGATTGGAGGGTGCGTGGAATGCACTGCCAGCAACGGTGGTAGAGTAGAATACAATAGGGTATTGTAAGAAACTCTTAAAACAGGTACATGGAGCTTAGAAAATAGAGGGTTATGCAGTAGGCAAATTCTAGGCAGCTTCTAGTGTAAGGTACGTGGTCGACACAACCATGTGGGCCGAAGGGCCTGTAATATGCTGTAGATTTCCATGTTGTTTGTTCTATGTTCCGTTAATCAACGGCTCCCTTTCAGCTTTGCAAACAGTTAAAACGAACCTTGATAAAGTGTTATCAATCAAAGAACTGGCTGTGAAGGTATCAGCATCACAATAGGTTGTCAGCATCACAGTTCTCGTATTAAAGATAATTTACTGCTGGATGAAATTAAGTATATAAATTTTATAACCGGGTGTGGTGAACTGTACCGCTTGAACATCTCGTCCTACTGAGGAAATTAAAATTATTGTGAAAGCTGCACAAAGGAATCTTGGTGTAATTGGTGATACGTGGGAAGCTGTAAATGAAGTTCTGATTGGCAGGTATTTGTATCCCAACGTACTTGTGAAGGTTAAAATATCGGATAAAAAAATGGGATTAAAACATTGCAGTGTAATGTGACAAACTTAATTTCTAATGATCAAGACTTTAACAAATTTACTTCTGATTTGTCAAATTTGCTTGTTTCATTAGGAAAGGGGCAGGGTATGGAGTTATGAATGGGAATGGAACGTTGGGGGCATTTGCAGTAGAAATATTTGATTCAATTGGTAAGGGTGGTAAAATGGTGAATTTTCACAATTTGTGGAAAATGTAGTAGCAGTGCCTATTCTAAAACGTTTGAATTCACCGTCTGATCCTTCAAATTGTTGGTCTATATCGTTAATATCTCATTTATGTAAACTCACTGAACATATGGCGATCGAGCGTTTGAATTATATTTTGGATAAAAGAGCTGATATATAATTTTATCAAAGTGGCTTTCGGAAAGGTAGAATGACATTGGATTCACATTTATGAAAACACATTTAAATAAAGATGTTGAAAAGCAGTATGCTTGATATAGAAAATACATATGAACGCTGTTGCGTTCTCAGTAACCACTTCCGAGGAAGTGCTAAGATTCTGTTATGCCTGAGAGTCCAGTGGTTCATCAGTATCTGAGGGAAAATTATCATAATATGTTAACGTTTTTTTCAGATGGATCAACATATACAAAAAAAAGACCTGTCTGCTATTTATCAGGATATACAGAAGAATTATTTGCCAAAATTTAAGGCTTACTGTGGGTGGAATAAGTTATTTGTTCATGTAAAGGTGTAATTTATTCTAATTCCTTTTGGGTCTTGCTGAGTCTTAAAGCAGGTCGTTCTGGCAGTCGGTCAGATTTCTTGTTGGAAACTCATCAAACATTATTTCATTTCCAACGCATTGGTTTTCACGTCTTTTTCTTATGGGTCCCTGTACATAGAGGTGTTCAGGGGAATGAGCAGTGCGGCTCATTACTTCAAAATCTGTGGAAATTCTCATGATGATATAGACCTTCCACGAAGGTGTTTGGTCAGGTATGCTTAGACTTACGGAGTATATCGGTGAATTTTGGGATGCACACTGATTTGGAGGTGTCGGTGATTTTGGCAATGCACACACAATTTAGGGATAGGCAGATTTAGGGGTGCGCACAGATTTCGTGTTGCGTGCTTATTTCATAGTTCTCAGAGATTTGAATTGTCTGCAGATACGGACGTCGGTTGAATCTCAAGGACGTTTCATTTATAATCAATGCAATTTGAATTTTGAACTTCCTTCTAGGTATCTTTTATAGTTTAGGCAGCCATTTGTAAACTGATCGAAACGATTCTTACTCTAATTTGTATGTGGTAATATCGGCAGTTGGGGGTGCGTGAATACACGGCAACAGTGAGGACACGAGGGGTGCGGTGGGACGGTGTCATCTGGAACCACACGATTCATAATTAATTCTAAGTGGCTTCACAGGTCGGTAGGGTTGAAATGAGAACGTTTGACTTCAAATGAGCACATTGGACGATAAATCAAAGTATGGAGTACAACAGATGGGATGTTTTGTTGAAGTTGTATAAGACGTTGGTGAGGCCTGATCTGGAGTATTGTGTGTAGCTTTTGTTACCGGCCTGAAGGGAAATTATCAAAAAACTCAAAGACAGCAGTGAAAATTTACAATATGATTGCTGGGATTTGAGAAGCTGAGTTATTGGGACAGATTTAATAGATGGAGACTTTATTCCCTGGAATGTAGGAAAATGATGGGAGATTTCACAGAGGTAAACAAACTTATGAGTGTTATAGACATGGCAAATGCACGCAGGGTTTTTCTACTGATGTTGGGTGAGACTGCAAGTAGCGTTTGCAATTTAAGAGTGAAACATATTTCAGGGGAATCTGAGTGGGTTTATGGGAAGAGTTATCAGCGGAAGTGGTGGGTGTAGGTTTGATCGCATTGCAGAGAAGTGTAGATAAGTACACGACCGTGAGGGGTATTGAGCGCTATGGTGAAGGTGTGGTTCAGGGACTTGGCAGAATAAGAATTCGGTACGGACTAAATGGACAAAATGGTTTGTTTGTTATAGTGCTCTCTGATTCGAGGTAAAGTAGAGATGAAGGGGAATTGGGTGGGTCCGTTTTCGGAAAGGAAGCCGTGTGCTTAAAGGCCTTCTCGATAGCGGATAGAGGTGTATAGATACCGGACATCCATGGACAAAATGAGGCGATCAGGGCAAGGGATTTTAAAGTTGCTGAAGAGAATACAGACGCAGTCTCCCACATGCACACAAATAGATAGACGGACACTTGCCCACACACATCCACGCACACTTAAGCATATCTACACTTTTACATCTGCTTCCCAGCTCTCCACTATGTTCTCAGTATTCAGTACTCACTATGTATTCAGTATTCGATAGTTATCATTGTGATATCTCACTTATTTTTCAAAGCTCAACGAGTTCTGGCCAGGAGCCATCAAACGCTCCTCATAGGCTCGCTGTTTAATTCACTGCTCAAACTCCTCAAATGTTATGAGTAGAGACTGACCTAGCTCTCCACTCTTTAGAATAAAGCCCACGATATTGCTCAATCCCTTACAAACAATGGAATGCTGTATAGTTCGCTGAACCAGAGTACACACATCCCTCTGGTGTCCGGAAGGGTTTCTTATACATTAGCCAGGTATTCTCAGTGGCTACGCTATCAGAATAAATAACGAGCGCTGTCGGCAAGCTGGTTTCTATCAGAAACACACACGGTCTCACAGAAAGTCGGACAGACACACACGCAGGCGCTTATAAACACGCAAAGATACAGATAAACATAGATAATTTAATAATGAATGTAGTTTAAACCATGAAGTTTTTTAAGATGGAGAAAGCTACTTTATGAACTGTCCGAAATGATTCTTGCTCTGGTATAATCTCATGTACACAAGGGGATGTCAGCGGGATTGCGGGTGCACCGGGATTTGGGAGTGCACATTAATTTGGGGTTGTGCCCAGATTTGGTTACGTCAGTCAGTGAATCTACGGATGCACTTGGAGTTGGGGATGAGGTGGACCTTAAGTTTGTTTCATTTATAGATACATCAATAATAAATTCACTTTGAACTTTCAGCTTTGCTCTTGCTATTTGATATAAGGTGACGATGCCACTTTGTGAATTGTTTCAAATGATTCTGCCTCTGGGATAATGTAATGTGCATGGGGGGGTGGTCTTGGCAAATACGGGTTGCGCAAAGATTTGATAATATGCATTAATTTAAGAGTTTTTTGCAAAACGTAGGGTTGCACAGTGATTTGGGGATATCCACAGAAATCGGTGTTTGTCAGTGAATATTAGGACGCATGTGGCACACACTGACCGCTGTTCACAGGGTTTTTGGGGTGTACACCCATTTGGGTGAGCGGGAGAATTTACGTGTGTGCTGGGATGTCGGCGGATTTGAGGGTGCAGACGGATTTTGGGAAATCGGTGGTTTTGGAGCATGCTAATGAATTTTCGGTTGCGCAGGTATTTCAGCGTTCTCGGGATTTGGAGCTGTAACGACTGTCAAAGTTGTTTCATTTATAGATATTCTAATAATAAATACACTTTGAACGTTGAAATTTGTTCTTGCTGTTGTTTGATCTAGATGCAGACGTTTTGTGATCAATTTGATATTATTCTTCCTCGGGTTTATCTAACATATACGTGCGGTTACCTGTTGATTTGGAGCTGTGACGAAACGCAACATCGATCTGTTTTAATTCTTATGGTTCGTTCAGCCATTTTGTGAAGTAGTTGAAATGGGAGCTCGAGAGCATCTGTAGTTTGTGGAGAAAAATGGGAAAGTACTGAACCAAGTTCAGTAGTCTGAATTTGAGGTAAACGCGGATGGTCAAGCAGAGACAATGGGTCTACCCACACATAAACGCAGAAGCACAATGACAGACAAGAACACACATAGACTGACACAAATGCATACAAACACACAGACACACACGCGCACGCGGACACACAAACAGACAGACTGATACAGAAACATACTGACACGCATAGACAACCACAAAGGCAGACATACACAGAGGACGCTGGCACAGACACAGACACGCACACCCCAAACACGCAACTACTCTTTCCTATCCGCCTCTCCAGCTCTGCGCTATTTTATTTGACACATACGGAATAATATTTGAAAACATAATCATGCCTTCCCCCCAATAAACTGCTCAGTTTGATGTCAAACTACCGGCTGATGATTTGGGGGGAGGGGGGAAAGTACATACACGACCATTTATTATGCATCTGTACGGCAACCGCACAATAGGTGGCAATTAACCATCCGCTGTGCATAAGCACTTACCACCCTGCACTGAAGACCACTAGGGCACCTCTTACGTCGCCAGACACAGTATAAACACACAGAGTACTCAGGTAAGTAACACCTGTAGCAAGGCTGAGGCTACATCCATACCACATCGGATAAATCCGTAACCGAAGCTTTTTCTCTTCGGTTTTAGCCACTGTCCAAACTAAAACGGCGTTTTCGTGTCCCGATACCGGAGCTTTTCAGAAATGCTTTCCAGGGTGGGTACTTCTGAAAACGCTGCTCGGGCAGATCAGTGTGGACGGGGTAACCGGCCACTTCTGCAAACGCTATCAGACCGCAGAGTGCCATTTCATTGTTTTCTTGAACGCAACCTAACAATTTCAGAACAGACGGCAAATTGACTGAAGTCAGAAGAGTGAGAAATGTACTCACCAAATATTTTGACCCATAACTTACTGAATAAATAAGTATACTGCACTCACTTTGCCCTGTTTTCTGTCCTTGCTCGTATGAAGGTGGTTTACCTATTTATGCAAGTACTTCTCTGACAATAGATGTGTAACAGCCTAATGTAACATTGTATGGAAATTCAAGCTAACACTGATGCAGACATGTTTTACACATTTAACAAAGTGCTTTAATAGTGCAACAGAGTTAGTCAGTTTTTCAATGTTTGTCGTCAGCCGGGTCATACAGTCCGTGAACTCCCTGCCGGTTGCCTCCATACGCTTCAGTATTTGTTTTTTAGGCAATTTTTTACTTTTAAATCTTCCTGCGCGAGAGCAAACAGCTGCCCGTCGTTTAAGTATTTTCTAGTCTGTTACTGAACAAACACGCACTGTCTTTCACGGCGAGATTCAACACCAAAAATATCGCTTGTTTTGGGTAGATGCGTCCTGTGCATGGGCAGCAGGAGGAGATTCGACGAAATCTCCGTTTCAATGTGGACAGAGATATTTTTCAAAACCCATAGTGTGGACGCCTATCGTTTTTACGTGAAGCCGGCGTTTTCAAAATTATCAGGTCTAGTGTGGATATAGCCTGAGACTGTTTGCTGCTGTGGTTCAAAATGCTTTCCAGGAAAAGAAAAGTTGACATCGAAGGTCGGATATTCAACAATAATTGGAAAGATCGTTTTGACTTCTGTGAGGTCAACGGCAAACCTATCTGTCGGATACGCTCGCACCAAGTGGCTGTGGCAAAAGAGCAAAAGAGTACAATATCAAACGACAGGATGAGACGTCACACGGAAAAAAAATATGACAAGTACGCAGGACGACTCAACGTAAAAGGTAAACGAGCTTGAAGCAGCTCTGAAGAAAAGAAAAAAAAACAGCAGTCAGTGTTCACCAAAAGTCGAGAGACTCATGATGGAGCTGTCAAGGACAGCTATATTATTGCCAACCAAAATAGTTGCTGCGTTGAAGCCATACTCAGAGGGGGAATTCATCAAAGCATGCATGCTGACGGCGGCAGAGCTGGTGTGCCCTGAGAAAAGACAGGCTTTCGATAATACGAGTTTGTCAAGAAAAACTGTGGCAGAGAATCGGGGACCTTGCAGGAGATTTGAACAGTCACCTAAAAGACAAAGTGAAGTCATGTATTGCTTTCTGTATTGCAATTGATGAAAACATGGACGTGACTGATGTAGCTCAATTGGGAATATCTATTCATGGTGTTGATGCATCTTTGACCGTCACCGAGGAGCTTGTGGAGATGGTGCCCATGACAAACACCACAACGGCGAACGACGTTTTCTCCAGCCTCGTCGAGGCCTTGGACAGACTGGGAGTTGACTGGAGTCATGCTGTCAGCGTGGCAACAGGTGGCGCACCGTCCATGGTCGGGAAAAAGCAGGTGTTGTTGAGAACTCAGAGAGAAAATTCAGACAGAGAATCCAGAGCAGGAATTCTGGAATTTTCATTGTATTATACACCAAGAGGCGTTATGTAGCAGGATCCTGAAAATGGATAATGTCATGGATGTAGTAATCAAAGCGGTTAATTTCATTAGAGCCAAGGGACACAACCATCGGCAATTTGACACTGTTTTGTCCGGAAGTAATACTGGACACGGCCTACCCTAACGCTCTGAAGTCCGCTGGATGAGCATAGGGGTTGCGCTCAAACCTTTTTTTTTCAATTACGTGCGGAAATTGGACTGTTCCTGAAGGAGAAAGGGAAGACTGTGGCAGAGTTGGATGGCCCAGTCAGGCTTCACGATCTTGCATTTTTGGTGGATATAACAGAGCATATAATGTGCTTTATGTTATCATGCAAGGCCGCAACAATCTTGTTACGGAATACTACGACAGCATTTGCGCCTTTCAAATTGAATTAGACCTGTGGGAGATGCAACTATCCCGGAGCAAGCCAGGTCATTTCCCTGCAATCTGTGCGTGTTGCTCATGGGAGGAATGACAACATGGGCAGGTACAAGGACAAAACATCGCGGCTGAAATGTGAGCTTCAGAATCGTTTCCAAGTCTTCACTCAGCTCGAGAAGGAATTCTTACTGTTTTGCTCGCTCTTTGCCGTCAAGGCAGCATCAGATGTACCGGAGGAACTCAAAATGGAACTAATTGAAATTCAGTGTAACTCGGCTTTAAAATATAAATTTGAGACTGTGGATCTGGACTCATTCTTTCAATACCTGGGACCGATGTTTCCCAAGATGATAGACTTTGCCTCAAAGATCCTTTGCATTTTAGGGACAACATTTGTCTCTGAGCAGGCGTTCTCCATAATGAACATTAACAAATCCAAACTGCGCCCGCAGCTGACACACAAACATCTAAATGAAAATCACAACGGACCAGAAATTGGTCCCTAATGTTGACAGGCTGGTTAAAGCCAAGAGATGTCAGGTGTCTGGAACCAGCAAGTTAAAAAATGAGTGAGACTCTTGGATGCACTGCGACATGTAAGCACAATGGATTATGAAATACTGTGTGTCATAATATCGTGAGTGAATCATATTTCGACTATTCTATCATTGTAAATGTGATCACTTTAATAAAAATTCATTGTCCAAGTTTGATTGCAGGAAGCAGGCTAATAAAAACTTAGGTGCAGTTGTGTAGCTTACATTTACAATCTGTTCCGTTAGGTCTACATTTGTGTTCGCTAATGCCTGATTTCAAACGGTTTAATAATAGAAAAGGTATGGCTCCCAAAACAATCTTAGCCGAAATAGCATCGTTTCTTTCTCGTTGCCTACTTTCTTTTAATCTACGACTTTAAGTTAATGCCAATCATAAAAAGAATGCTTGCTAGGCAATCTGCTTCACAAAAAAAGGAATTCGTAAAGTGAAACAATTTTAGATATAGCAGAGACTGAGACACATGAGAGCAGGTTGAAAAAATAAAGGCAACGAAAGCTGTTGGAGCACGCGCGCGCGCATTAGCGCATGCACAACTGATCCGGCCCGCATGAAGTCGCATTTTTCTCAATCCGGCCCATGACCTAAAATGAGTTTGACACCCCTGGCTTAGAGTAACTTCACCAACTTCAGTAGGACACACATAAAAAAGGGTGCAGACTACTCTAAATCATATGGAAAGTAAATTCAACAGGGGTACATCAAGATATCACATAGTACATTTGAGGAAAATTAAATTGTACACTCTTTTCAGCTGAATGCATTACTTATTATTCTCTGTATTTTATGTTATCTACATGTACATAACTATTCAGATTGAATTGTAAGTGAATAGAAACCCAATAAATTCTACTCACAGTATGGAATACATAAATTAAAGTTGAATTCAAGAACCTAATACATTGCATTTACATTAGAACGGCCTTTAGCTTTGTATTGCTGTGAAACACAAGTTCTATTGTGTAATCAATGATATTGCTTAGAGTAACTTCAGCAACTTCAGTAGCACACACAAAAAAGTGGTTTGCAGACTACTCTAAATCATATGAAAAGTTAATTACAAAAGTTTATATGAAGTTTGCACATAGTAATTTTGAGGAAAATTTAATAGTACTGTCGCGGTGTGCTACACGCAGCGCTAAAATAACGACACGGAGTCGGTAAAATGCAGTCAAAGATAAAGTTTATTCCAACTTCACAGCCTTGCTTAAAAGCCTCCCTCCCCCGCCGGATGCCTCGAGAGGCACGTACTGAAACCCCCTCAGTCTTTCTCCCTCTGTTGCCGAACTAGCCTTTGTGCCTGCACGCTGGCTAATTGTCAGCCGGTTCGAGTGTGCTAGTAATTCGGTCGCCACAGTACACTCCTTTTAGCTGAATGCATTACTTATTATTCTGTGTATTTTGTGTTATGTACATGAGCATAACTATTCAGAGTCAATTGTAAGTGAATAGAAACACAATGAATACTATTCACAGCAATGGAATACATGAAGTAAAGTTGAATAAACCTTTCTAATTAACTTTGCATATGATTTAGAGAAGTCTGCAACCAGTTTTATCTGTGGCCTACTGAAGTTGGTGAAGTTACTCAAAGCAATATCATTGATTACAATACAACTTCAGTGTTCTAAAGCAATACAAAGCTAAAGGCCGTTCTAATATAAATGCAATTTAATAGGTTCTTGAATTCAACTTTAATTTATGTATTCCATTCCTGTGAGTAGTATTTATTGTGTTTCTATTCACTTACAATTCACTCTGAATAGTAATCTACATGTACATAACAAAATGTTCAGAATAGTAAGTAATGCATACAGTTGAAACGAGTGTACTATTGAATTTTCCTCAAATTTAGTATGTGATAACTGCATGGAACCATTTGTAATTAACTTTGCATATGATTTGGAGTAGTCTGCATCTAGTTTTATGTGTGTGTTACTGAATTTGGTGAAGTTACACTAAGCAATATCACAAGTTGCTCATAATGGTACTTCAGTGTTTCAAGGCTTCAAAACTAAAGGCTGATAAAATCTAAATGCAATGGAGTAGGTTCTTGAATTCAACATAACTTTATGTAGTTCACGGTTGTGAGCATTATTCAGGGTGTTTCTATTCACTTACAATTCTTTCTAAATAGTTATGCACAGGTAGATAACTGAAAATGCTCAGAATAGTAAGTGATGCATTCAGTTGAAACGAGTGTACTATTGAATTTTCCTCAAATTTAGTATGTGATAACTGCATGGCAACATTTGTAATTAACTTTCCATATGATGTGGAGTAGTCTGCAACTTGTTTTATTTGTGTGCTACTTAATTTGGTGAAGTTACACTAAGCAATATCACAAGTTGCTCATAATGGTACTTCAGAGTTTCAAAGCAATACAAACCAAAAGGCGGTTCAAATGTAACTGCAATGAAGTAGGTTCTTCTATTCAACATAACTTTATGTAGTCCACGGTTGTGAACATTATTCAGTGTGTTTGTATTCACTTATAATTCTTTCTAAATAGTTATGCACAGGTACATAACTGAAAATGCTCAGAATAGTAAGTGATGCATTCAGTTGAAACGAGTGTACTATTGAATTTTACTCGAAATTACTATGTGATAACTGCATGGAACCATTTGTAATTAACTTTCCGTATGATTTGGAGTAGTCTGCAACTAGTTTTATGTGTGTGCTACTGAATTTGGTGAAGTTACACTAAGCAATATCACAAGTTGCTCATAATGGTACTTCCGTGTTTCAAGGCAATACAAAACTAAAGGCTGATAAAATCTAAATGCAATCGTGTAGGTTCTTGAATTCAACATAACTTTATGTAGTCCACGGCTGTGAGCATTATTTAGTGTGTTTCTATTCACTTGCAATTCATTCTAAATAGTTATGCACATGTACATAACTGAAAATGCTCAGAATAGTAAGTGATGCATTCAGTTGAAACGAGTGTACTATTGAATTTTCCTCAAAATTAGTATGTGATAACTGCATGGAACCATTTGTAATTAACTTTCCATATGATTTGGAGTAGTCTGCAACTAGTTTTATGTGTGTGCTACTGAATTTGGTGAAGTTACACTAAGCAATATCACGTTGCTCATAATGGTACTTCAGTGTTTCAAAGCAATACAAACCAAAAGGCGGTTCAAATGTAACTGCAATGAAGTAGGTTCTTGTATTCCACTTTACATTATGTATTTCATTGCTGTGAGTAGTATTCATTGAGTTTCTAGTCACATACAATTCACTCTGAATACTTATGCACATGTACATAACAGAAACTGCACAGAACAGTATGTGATGCATTCAGCTAAAACTAACGCACTGTTGAATTTTACTCGAAATTACTATGTGCTAACTTCATGGAACCATTTGAAATTAACTTTCCATATGATTTGGAGTAGTCTGCAACTAGTTTTATGTGTGTGCTACTGAATTTGGTGAAGTTACACTAAGCAATATCACAAGTTGCTCATAATGGTACCAGTGTTTCAAGGCTTCAAAACTAAAGGCTGATAAAATCTAAATGCAATGGAGTAGGTTCTTGAATTCAACATAACTTTATGTAGTCCACGGCTGTGAGCATTATTTAGTGTGTTTCTATTCACTTGCAATTCATTCTAAATAGTTATGCACATGTACATAACTGAAAATGCTCAGAATAGTAAGTGATGCATTCAGTTGAAACGAGTGTACTATTGAATTTTCCTCAAAATTAGTATGTGATAACTGCATGGAACCATTTGTAATTAACTTTCCATATGATTTGGAGTAGTCTGCAACTAGTTTTATGTGTGTGCTACTGAATTTGGTGAAGTTACACTAAGCAATATCACGTTGCTCATAATGTTACTTCAGTGTTTCAAAGCAATACAAACCAAAAGGCAGTTCAAATGTAACTGCAATGAAGGAGGTTCTTCTATTCAACATAACTTTATGTAGTCCACGGTTGTGAACATTATTCAGTGTGTTTCTATTCACTTGCAATTCTTTCGAAATAGTTATGCACAGGTACATAACTGAAAATGCTCAGAATAGTAAGTGATGCATTCAGTTGAAACGAGTGTACTATTGAATTTTCCTCAAATTTAGTATGTGATAACTGCATGGAACCATTTGTAATTAACTTTCCATATGATTTGGAGTAGTCTGCAACTAGTTTAATCTGTGTACTACTGAATTTGGTGAAGTTACACTAAGCAATATCACCAGTTGTTCATAATGGTACTTCAGTGTTTCAAGGCAACACAAACCTAAAGGCTGATGAAATCTAAATGCAATCGTGTAGGTTCTTGAATTCAACATTACTTTATGTAGACCACGGCTGTGAGCATTATTTAGTGTGTTTCTATTCACTTACAATTCATTCTAAATAGTTATGCACATGTACATAACTGAAAATGCTCAGAATAGTAAGTGATGCATTCAGTTGAAACGAGTGTAGTATTGAATTTTCCTCAAAATTAGTATGTGATAACTTCATGGCACCATTTGTTATTAACTTTCCATATGATTTGGAGTAGTCTGCAACAAGTTTAATCTGCTTACTACTGAATTTGGTGAAGTTACACTAAGCAATATCACAAGTTGCTCATAATGTTACTTCAGTGTTTCAAAGCAATACAAACCAAAAGGCGGTTCAAATGTAACTGCAATGAAGTAGGTTGTTCTATTCAACATAACTTTATGTAGTCCACGGTTGTGAACATTATTCAGTGTGTTTGTATTCACTTATAATTCTTTCTAAATAGTTATGCACAGGTACATAACTGAAAA
Organism: Hemitrygon akajei; assembly: GCF_048418815.1. Classification (NCBI taxonomy): domain Eukaryota; kingdom Metazoa; phylum Chordata; class Chondrichthyes; order Myliobatiformes; family Dasyatidae; genus Hemitrygon; species Hemitrygon akajei. The sequence continues at coordinate 106,036,755 of NC_133127.1, forward strand.
TGCTCAGAATAGTAAGTGATGCATTCAGTTGAAACGAGTGTACTATTGAATTTTCCTCAAAATTAGTATGTGATAACTGCATGGAACCATTTGTAATTAACTTTCCATATGATTTGGAGTAGTCTGCAACTAGTTTTATGTGTGTGCTACTGAATTTGGTGAAGTTACACTAAGCAATATCACGTTGCTCATAATGGTACTTCAGTGTTTCAAAGCAATACAAACCAAAAGGCGGTTCAAATGTAACTGCAATGAAGTAGGTTCTTGTATTCCACTTTACATTATGTATTTCATTGCTGTGAGTAGTATTCATTGAGTTTCTAGTCACATACAATTCACTCTGAATACTTATGCACATGTACATAACAGAAACTGCACAGAATAGTATGTGATGCATTCAGCTAAAACTAACGCACTGTTGAATTTTACTCGAAATTACTATGTGCTAACTTCATGGAACCATTTGAAATTAACTTTCCATATGATTTGGAGTAGTCTGCAACTAGTTTTATGTGTGTGCTACTGAATTTGGTGAAGTTACACTAAGCAATATCACAAGTTGCTCATAATGGTACTTCAGTGTTTCAAGGCTTCAAAACTAAAGGCTGATAAAATCTAAATGCAATGGAGTAGGTTCTTGAATTCAACATAACTTTATGTAGTCCACGGCTGTGAGCATTATTCAGTGTGTTTCTATTCACTTGCAATTCATTCTAAATAGTTATGCACATGTACATAACTGAAAATGCTCAGAATAGTAAGTGATGCATTCAGTTGAAACGAGTGTACTATTGAATTTTCCTCAAAATTAGTATGTGATAACTGCATGGAACCATTTGTAATTAACTTTCCATATGATTTGGAGTAGTCTGCAACAAGTTTAATCTGCTTACTACTGAATTTGGTGAAGTTACACTAAGCAATATCACAAGTTGCTCATAATGGTACTTCAGTGTTTCAAAGCAATACAAACCAAAAGGCGGTTCAAATGTAACTGTAATGAAGTAGGTTCTTGTATTCCACTTTACATTATGTATTTCATTGCTGTGAGTAGTATTCATTGAGTTTCTAGTCACATACAATTCACTCTGAATACTTATGCACATGTACATAACAGAAACTGCACAGAATAGTATGTGATGCATTCAGCTAAAACTAACGCACTGTTGAATTTTACTCGAAATTACTATGTGCTAACTTCATGGAACCATTTGAAATTAACTTTCCATATGATTTGGAGTAGTCTGCAACTAGTTTTATGTGTGTGCTACTGAATTTGGTGAAGTTACACTAAGCAATATCACAAGTTGCTCATAATGGTACTTCAGTGTTTCAAGGCTTCAAAACTAAAGGCTGATAAAATCTAAATGCAATGGAGTAGGTTCTTGAATTCAACATAACTTTATGTAGTCCACGGCTGTGAGCATTATTTAGTGTGTTTCTATTCACTTGCAATTCATTCTAAATAGTTATGCACATGTACATAACTGAAAATGCTCAGAATAGTAAGTGATGCATTCAGTTGAAACGAGTGTACTATTGAATTTTCCTCAAAATTAGTATGTGATAACTGCATGGAACCATTTGTAATTAACTTTCCATATGATTTGGAGTAGTCTGCAACAAGTTTAATCTGCTTACTACTGAATTTGGTGAAGTTACACTAAGCAATATCACAAGTTGCTCATAATGGTACTTCCGTGTTTCAAGGCAATACAAAACTAAAGGCTGATAAAATCTAAATGCAATCGTGTAGGTTCTTGAATTCAACATAACTTTATGTAGTCCACGGCTGTGAGCATTATTTAGTGTGTTTCTATTCACTTGCAATTCATTCTAAATAGTTATGCACATGTACATAACTGAAAATGCTCAGAATAGTAAGTGATGCATTCAGTTGAAACGAGTGTACTATTGAATTTTCCTCAAAATTAGTATGTGATAACTGCATGGAACCATTTGTAATTAACTTTCCATATGATTTGGAGTAGTCTGCAACTAGTTTTATGTGTGTGCTACTGAATTTGGTGAAGTTACACTAAGCAATATCACGTTGCTCATAATGGTACTTCAGTGTTTCAAAGCAATACAAACCAAAAGGCGGTTCAAATGTAACTGCAATGAAGTAGGTTCTTGTATTCCACTTTACATTATGTATTTCATTGCTGTGAGTAGTATTCATTGAGTTTCTAGTCACATACAATTCACTCTGAATACTTATGCACATGTACATAACAGAAACTGCACAGAATAGTATGTGATGCATTCAGCTAAAACTAACGCACTGTTGAATTTTACTCGAAATTACTATGTGCTAACTTCATGGAACCATTTGAAATTAACTTTCCATATGATTTGGAGTAGTCTGCAACTAGTTTTATGTGTGTGCTACTGAATTTGGTGAAGTTACACTAAGCAATATCACAAGTTGCTCATAATGGTACCAGTGTTTCAAGGCTTCAAAACTAAAGGCTGATAAAATCTAAATGCAATGGAGTAGGTTCTTGAATTCAACATAACTTTATGTAGTCCACGGCTGTGAGCATTATTTAGTGTGTTTCTATTCACTTGCAATTCATTCTAAATAGTTATGCACATGTACATAACTGAAAATGCTCAGAATAGTAAGTGATGCATTCAGTTGAAACGAGTGTACTATTGAATTTTCCTCAAAATTAGTATGTGATAACTGCATGGAACCATTTGTAATTAACTTTCCATATGATTTGGAGTAGTCTGCAACTAGTTTTATGTGTGTGCTACTGAATTTGGTGAAGTTACACTAAGCAATATCACGTTGCTCATAATGTTACTTCAGTGTTTCAAAGCAATACAAACCAAAAGGCAGTTCAAATGTAACTGCAATGAAGGAGGTTCTTCTATTCAACATAACTTTATGTAGTCCACGGTTGTGAACATTATTCAGTGTGTTTCTATTCACTTGCAATTCTTTCGAAATAGTTATGCACAGGTACATAACTGAAAATGCTCAGAATAGTAAGTGATGCATTCAGTTGAAACGAGTGTACTATTGAATTTTCCTCAAATTTAGTATGTGATAACTGCATGGAACCATTTGTAATTAACTTTCCATATGATTTGGAGTAGTCTGCAACTAGTTTAATCTGTGTACTACTGAATTTGGTGAAGTTACACTAAGCAATATCACCAGTTGTTCATAATGGTACTTCAGTGTTTCAAGGCAACACAAACCTAAAGGCTGATGAAATCTAAATGCAATCGTGTAGGTTCTTGAATTCAACATTACTTTATGTAGTCCACGGCTGTGAGCATTATTTAGTGTGTTTCTATTCACTTACAATTCATTCTAAATAGTTATGCACATGTACATAACTGAAAATGCTCAGAATAGTAAGTGATGCATTCAGTTGAAACGAGTGTAGTATTGAATTTTCCTCAAAATTAGTATGTGATAACTTCATGGCACCATTTGTTATTAACTTTCCATATGATTTGGAGTAGTCTGCAACAAGTTTAATCTGCTTACTACTGAATTTGGTGAAGTTACACTAAGCAATATCACAAGTTGCTCATAATGTTACTTCAGTGTTTCAAAGCAATACAAACCAAAAGGCGGTTCAAATGTAACTGCAATGAAGTAGGTTGTTCTATTCAACATAACTTTATGTAGTCCACGGTTGTGAACATTATTCAGTGTGTTTGTATTCACTTATAATTCTTTCTAAATAGTTATGCACAGGTACATAACTGAAAATGCTCAGAATAGTAAGTGATGCATTCAGTTGAAACGAGTGTACTATTGAATTTTCCTCAAAATTAGTATGTGATAACTGCATGGAACCATTTGTAATTAACTTTCCGTATGATTTGGAGTAGTCTGCAACTAGTTTTATGTGTGTGCTACTGAATTTGGTGAAGTTACACTAAACAATATCACAAGTTGCTCATAATGGTACTTCCGTGTTTCAAGGCAATACAAAACTAAAGGCTGATAAAATCTAAATGCAATCGTGTAGGTTATTGAATTCAACATAACTTTATGTAGTCCACGGCTGTGAGCATTATTTAGTGTGTTTCTATTCACTTGCAATTCATTCTAAATAGTTATGCACATGTACATAACTGAAAATGCTCAGAATAGTAAGTGATGCATTCAGTTGAAACGAGTGTACTATTGAATTTTCCTCAAAATTAGTATGTGATAACTGCATGGAACCATTTGTAATTAACTTTCCATATGATTTGGAGTAGTCTGCAACTAGTTTTATGTGTGTGCTACTGAATTTGGTGAAGTTACACTAAGCAATATCACGTTGCTCATAATGGTACTTCAGTGTTTCAAAGCAATACAAACCAAAAGGCGGTTCAAATGTAACTGCAATGAAGTAGGTTCTTGTATTCCACTTTACATTATGTATTTCATTGCTGTGAGTAGTATTCATTGAGTTTCTAGTCACATACAATTCACTCTGAATACTTATGCACATGTACATAACAGAAACTGCACAGAATAGTATGTGATGCATTCAGCTAAAACTAACGCACTGTTGAATTTTACTCGAAATTACTATGTGCTAACTTCATGGAACCATTTGAAATTAACTTTCCATATGATTTGGAGTAGTCTGCAACTAGTTTTATGTGTGTGCTACTGAATTTGGTGAAGTTACACTAAGCAATATCACAAGTTGCTCATAATGGTACTTCAGTGTTTCAAGGCTTCAAAACTAAAGGCTGATAAAATCTAAATGCAATGGAGTAGGTTCTTGAATTCAACATAACTTTATGTAGTCCACGGCTGTGAGCATTATTCAGTGTGTTTCTATTCACTTGCAATTCATTCTAAATAGTTATGCACATGTACATAACTGAAAATGCTCAGAATAGTAAGTGATGCATTCAGTTGAAACGAGTGTACTATTGAATTTTCCTCAAAATTAGTATGTGATAACTGCATGGAACCATTTGTAATTAACTTTCCATATGATTTGGAGTAGTCTGCAACAAGTTTAATCTGCTTACTACTGAATTTGGTGAAGTTACACTAAGCAATATCACAAGTTGCTCATAATGGTACTTCAGTGTTTCAAAGCAATACAAACCAAAAGGCGGTTCAAATGTAACTGTAATGAAGTAGGTTCTTGTATTCCACTTTACATTATGTATTTCATTGCTGTGAGTAGTATTCATTGAGTTTCTAGTCACATACAATTCACTCTGAATACTTATGCACATGTACATAACAGAAACTGCACAGAATAGTATGTGATGCATTCAGCTAAAACTAACGCACTGTTGAATTTTACTCGAAATTACTATGTGCTAACTTCATGGAACCATTTGAAATTAACTTTCCATATGATTTGGAGTAGTCTGCAACTAGTTTTATGTGTGTGCTACTGAATTTGGTGAAGTTACACTAAGCAATATCACAAGTTGCTCATAATGGTACTTCAGTGTTTCAAGGCTTCAAAACTAAAGGCTGATAAAATCTAAATGCAATGGAGTAGGTTCTTGAATTCAACATAACTTTATGTAGTCCACGGCTGTGAGCATTATTTAGTGTGTTTCTATTCACTTGCAATTCATTCTAAATAGTTATGCACATGTACATAACTGAAAATGCTCAGAATAGTAAGTGATGCATTCAGTTGAAACGAGTGTACTATTGAATTTTCCTCAAAATTAGTATGTGATAACTGCATGGAACCATTTGTAATTAACTTTCCATATGATTTGGAGTAGTCTGCAACAAGTTTAATCTGCTTACTACTGAATTTGGTGAAGTTACACTAAGCAATATCACAAGTTGCTCATAATGGTACTTCCGTGTTTCAAGGCAATACAAAACTAAAGGCTGATAAAATCTAAATGCAATCGTGTAGGTTCTTGAATTCAACATAACTTTATGTAGTCCACGGCTGTGAGCATTATTTAGTGTGTTTCTATTCACTTGCAATTCATTCTAAATAGTTATGCACATGTACATAACTGAAAATGCTCAGAATAGTAAGTGATGCATTCAGTTGAAACGAGTGTACTATTGAATTTTCCTCAAAATTAGTATGTGATAACTGCATGGAACCATTTGTAATTAACTTTCCATATGATTTGGAGTAGTCTGCAACTAGTTTTATGTGTGTGCTACTGAATTTGGTGAAGTTACACTAAGCAATATCACGTTGCTCATAATGGTACTTCAGTGTTTCAAAGCAATACAAACCAAAAGGCGGTTCAAATGTAACTGCAATGAAGTAGGTTCTTGTATTCCACTTTACATTATGTATTTCATTGCTGTGAGTAGTATTCATTGAGTTTCTAGTCACATACAATTCACTCTGAATACTTATGCACATGTACATAACAGAAACTGCACAGAATAGTATGTGATGCATTCAGCTAAAACTAACGCACTGTTGAATTTTACTCGAAATTACTATGTGCTAACTTCATGGAACCATTTGAAATTAACTTTCCATATGATTTGGAGTAGTCTGCAACTAGTTTTATGTGTGTGCTACTGAATTTGGTGAAGTTACACTAAGCAATATCACAAGTTGCTCATAATGGTACCAGTGTTTCAAGGCTTCAAAACTAAAGGCTGATAAAATCTAAATGCAATGGAGTAGGTTCTTGAATTCAACATAACTTTATGTAGTCCACGGCTGTGAGCATTATTTAGTGTGTTTCTATTCACTTGCAATTCATTCTAAATAGTTATGCACATGTACATAACTGAAAATGCTCAGAATAGTAAGTGATGCATTCAGTTGAAACGAGTGTACTATTGAATTTTCCTCAAAATTAGTATGTGATAACTGCATGGAACCATTTGTAATTAACTTTCCATATGATTTGGAGTAGTCTGCAACTAGTTTTATGTGTGTGCTACTGAATTTGGTGAAGTTACACTAAGCAATATCACGTTGCTCATAATGTTACTTCAGTGTTTCAAAGCAATACAAACCAAAAGGCAGTTCAAATGTAACTGCAATGAAGGAGGTTCTTCTATTCAACATAACTTTATGTAGTCCACGGTTGTGAACATTATTCAGTGTGTTTCTATTCACTTGCAATTCTTTCGAAATAGTTATGCACAGGTACATAACTGAAAATGCTCAGAATAGTAAGTGATGCATTCAGTTGAAACGAGTGTACTATTGAATTTTCCTCAAATTTAGTATGTGATAACTGCATGGAACCATTTGTAATTAACTTTCCATATGATTTGGAGTAGTCTGCAACTAGTTTAATCTGTGTACTACTGAATTTGGTGAAGTTACACTAAGCAATATCACCAGTTGTTCATAATGGTACTTCAGTGTTTCAAGGCAACACAAACCTAAAGGCTGATGAAATCTAAATGCAATCGTGTAGGTTCTTGAATTCAACATTACTTTATGTAGTCCACGGCTGTGAGCATTATTTAGTGTGTTTCTATTCACTTACAATTCATTCTAAATAGTTATGCACATGTACATAACTGAAAATGCTCAGAATAGTAAGTGATGCATTCAGTTGAAACGAGTGTAGTATTGAATTTTCCTCAAAATTAGTATGTGATAACTTCATGGCACCATTTGTTATTAACTTTCCATATGATTTGGAGTAGTCTGCAACAAGTTTAATCTGCTTACTACTGAATTTGGTGAAGTTACACTAAGCAATATCACAATTTGCTCATAATGTTACTTCAGTGTTTCAAAGCAATACAAACCAAAAGGCGGTTCAAATGTAACTGCAATGAAGTAGGTTGTTCTATTCAACATAACTTTATGTAGTCCACGGTTGTGAACATTATTCAGTGTGTTTGTATTCACTTATAATTCTTTCTAAATAGTTATGCACAGGTACATAACTGAAAATGCTCAGAATAGTAAGTGATGCATTCAGTTGAAACGAGTGTACTATTGAATTTTCCTCAAAATTAGTATGTGATAACTGCATGGAACCATTTGTAATTAACTTGCCGTATGATTTGGAGTAGTCTGCAACTAGTTTTATGTGTGTGCTACTGAATTTGGTGAAGTTACCCTAAGCAATATCACAAGTTGCTCATAATGGTACTTCCGTGTTTCAAGGCAATACAAAACTAAAGGCTGATAAAATCTAAATGCAATCGTGTAGGTTATTGAATTCAACATAACTTTATGTAGTCCACGGCTGTGAGCATTATTTAGTGTGTTTCTATTCACTTGCAATTCATTCTAAATAGTTATGCACATGTACATAACTGAAAATGCTCAGAATAGTAAGTGATGCATTCAGTTGAAACGAGTGTACTATTGAATTTTCCTCAAAATTAGTAAGTGATAACTGCATGGAACCATTTGTAATTAACTTTCCATATGATTTGGAGTAGTCTGCAACTAGTTTTATGTGTGTGCTACTGAATTTGGTGAAGTTACACTAAGCAATATCACGTTGCTCATAATGGTACTTCAGTGTTTCAAAGCAATACAAACCAAAAGGCGGTTCAAATGTAACTGCAATGAAGTAGGTTCTTGTATTCCACTTTACATTATGTATTTCATTGCTGTGAGTAGTATTCATTGAGTTTCTAGTCACATACAATTCACTCTGAATACTTATGCACATGTACATAACAGAAACTGCACAGAATAGTATGTGATGCATTCAGCTAAAACTAACGCACTGTTGAATTTTAATCGAAATTACTATGTGCTAACTTCATGGAACCATTTGAAATTAACTTTCCATATGATTTGGAGTAGTCTGCAACTAGTTTTATGTGTGTGCTACTGAATTTGGTGAAGTTACACTAAGCAATATCACAAGTTGCTCATAATGGTACTTCAGTGTTTCAAGGCTTCAAAACTAAAGGCTGATAAAATCTAAATGCAATGGAGTAGGTTCTTGAATTCAACATAACTTTATGTAGTCCACGGCTGTGAGCATTATTCAGTGTGTTTCTATTCACTTGCAATTCATTCTAAATAGTTATGCACATGTACATAACTGAAAATGCTCAGAATAGTAAGTGATGCATTCAGTTGAAACGAGTGTACTATTGAATTTTCCTCAAAATTAGTATGTGATAACTGCATGGAACCATTTGTAATTAACTTTCCATATGATTTGGAGTAGTCTGCAACAAGTTTAATCTGCTTACTACTGAATTTGGTGAAGTTACACTAAGCAATATCACAAGTTGCTCATAATGGTACTTCCGTGTTTCAAGGCAATACAAAACTAAAGGCTGATAAAATCTAAATGCAATCGTGTAGGTTATTGAATTCAACATAACTTTATGTAGTCCACGGCTGTGAGCATTATTTAGTGTGTTTCTATTCACTTGCAATTCATTCTAAATAGTTATGCACATGTACATAATTGAAAATGCTCAGAATAGTAAGTGATGCATTCAGTTGAAACGAGTGTACTATTGAATTTTCCTCAAAATTAGTATGTGATAACTGCATGGAACCATTTGTAATTAACTTTCCATATGATTTGGAGTAGTCTGCAACTAGTTTTATGTGTGTGCTACTGAATTTGGTGAAGTTACACTAAGCAATATCACGTTGCTCATAATGGTACTTCAGTGTTTCAAAGCAATACAAACCAAAAGGCGGTTCAAATGTAACTGCAATGAAGTAGGTTCTTGTATTCCACTTTACATTATGTATTTCATTGCTGTGAGTAGTATTCATTGAGTTTCTAGTCACATACAATTCACTCTGAATACTTATGCACATGTACATAACAGAAACTGCACAGAATAGTATGTGATGCATTCAGCTAAAACTAACGCACTGTTGAATTTTACTCGAAATTACTATGTGCTAACTTCATGGAACCATTTGAAATTAACTTTCCATATGATTTGGAGTAGTCTGCAACTAGTTTTATGTGTGTGCTACTGAATTTGGTGAAGTTACACTAAGCAATATCACAAGTTGCTCATAATGGTACTTCAGTGTTTCAAGGCTTCAAAACTAAAGGCTGATAAAATCTAAATGCAATGGAGTAGGTTCTTGAATTCAACATAACTTTATGTAGTCCACGGCTGTGAGCATTATTCAGTGTGTTTCTATTCACTTGCAATTCATTCTAAATAGTTATGCACATGTACATAACTGAAAATGCTCAGAATAGTAAGTGATGCATTCAGTTGAAACGAGTGTACTATTGAATTTTCCTCAAAATTAGTATGTGATAACTGCATGGAACCATTTGTAATTAACTTTCCATATGATTTGGAGTAGTCTGCAACAAGTTTAATCTGCTTACTACTGAATTTGGTGAAGTTACACTAAGCAATATCACAAGTTGCTCATAATGGTACTTCAGTGTTTCAAAGCAATACAAACCAAAAGGCGGTTCAAATGTAACTGTAATGAAGTAGGTTCTTGTATTCCACTTTACATTATGTATTTCATTGCTGTGAGTAGTATTCATTGAGTTTCTAGTCACATACAATTCACTCTGAATACTTATGCACATGTACATAACAGAAACTGCACAGAATAGTATGTGATGCATTCAGCTAAAACTAACGCACTGTTGAATTTTACTCGAAATTACTATGTGCTAACTTCATGGAACCATTTGAAATTAACTTTCCATATGATTTGGAGTAGTCTGCAACTAGTTTTATGTGTGTGCTACTGAATTTGGTGAAGTTACACTAAGCAATATCACAAGTTGCTCATAATGGTACTTCAGTGTTTCAAGGCTTCAAAACTAAAGGCTGATAAAATCTAAATGCAATGGAGTAGGTTCTTGAATTCAACATAACTTTATGTAGTCCACGGCTGTGAGCATTATTTAGTGTGTTTCTATTCACTTGCAATTCATTCTAAATAGTTATGCACATGTACATAACTGAAAATGCTCAGAATAGTAAGTGATGCATTCAGTTGAAACGAGTGTACTATTGAATTTTCCTCAAAATTAGTATGTGATAACTGCATGGAACCATTTGTAATTAACTCCATATGATTTGGAGTAGTCTGCAACAAGTTTAATCTGCTTACTACTGAATTTGGTGAAGTTACACTAAGCAATATCACAAGTTGCTCATAATGGTACTTCCGTGTTTCAAGGCAATACAAAACTAAAGGCTGATAAAATCTAAATGCAATCGTGTAGGTTCTTGAATTCAACATAACTTTATGTAGTCCACGGCTGTGAGCATTATTTAGTGTGTTTCTATTCACTTGCAATTCATTCTAAATAGTTATGCACATGTACATAACTGAAAATGCTCAGAATAGTAAGTGATGCATTCAGTTGAAACGAGTGTACTATTGAATTTTCCTCAAAATTAGTATGTGATAACTGCATGGAACCATTTGTAATTAACTTTCCATATGATTTGGAGTAGTCTGCAACTAGTTTTATGTGTGTGCTACTGAATTTGGTGAAGTTACACTAAGCAATATCACGTTGCTCATAATGGTACTTCAGTGTTTCAAAGCAATACAAACCAAAAGGCGGTTCAAATGTAACTGCAATGAAGTAGGTTCTTGTATTCCACTTTACATTATGTATTTCATTGCTGTGAGTAGTATTCATTGAGTTTCTAGTCACATACAATTCACTCTGAATACTTATGCACATGTACATAACAGAAACTGCACAGAATAGTATGTGATGCATTCAGCTAAAACTAACGCACTGTTGAATTTTACTCGAAATTACTATGTGCTAACTTCATGGAACCATTTGAAATTAACTTTCCATATGACTTGGAGTAGTCTGCAACTAGTTTTATGTGTGTGCTACTGAATTTGGTGAAGTTACACTAAGCAATATCACAAGTTGCTCATAATGGTACCAGTGTTTCAAGGCTTCAAAACTAAAGGCTGATAAAATCTAAATGCAATGGAGTAGGTTCTTGAATTCAACATAACTTTATGTAGTCCACGGCTGTGAGCATTATTTAGTGTGTTTCTATTCACTTGCAATTCATTCTAAATAGTTATGCACATGTACATAACTGAAAATGCTCAGAATAGTAAGTGATGCATTCAGTTGAAACGAGTGTACTATTGAATTTTCCTCAAAATTAGTATGTGATAACTGCATGGAACCATTTGTAATTAACTTTCCATATGATTTGGAGTAGTCTGCAACTAGTTTTATGTGTGTGCTACTGAATTTGGTGAAGTTACACTAAGCAATATCACGTTGCTCATAATGTTACTTCAGTGTTTCAAAGCAATACAAACCAAAAGGCAGTTCAAATGTAACTGCAATGAAGGAGGTTCTTCTATTCAACATAACTTTATGTAGTCCACGGTTGTGAACATTATTCAGTGTGTTTCTATTCACTTGCAATTCTTTCGAAATAGTTATGCACAGGTACATAACTGAAAATGCTCAGAATAGTAAGTGATGCATTCAGTTGAAACGAGTGTACTATTGAATTTTCCTCAAATTTAGTATGTGATAACTGCATGGAACCATTTGTAATTAACTTTCCATATGATTTGGAGTAGTCTGCAACTAGTTTAATCTGTGTACTACTGAATTTGGTGAAGTTACACTAAGCAATATCACCAGTTGTTCATAATGGTACTTCAGTGTTTCAAGGCAACACAAACCTAAAGGCTGATGAAATCTAAATGCAATCGTGTAGGTTCTTGAATTCAACATTACTTTATGTAGTCCACGGCTGTGAGCATTATTTAGTGTGTTTCTATTCACTTACAATTCATTCTAAATAGTTATGCACATGTACATAACTGAAAATGCTCAGAATAGTAAGTGATGCATTCAGTTGAAACGAGTGTAGTATTGAATTTTCCTCAAAATTAGTATGTGATAACTTCATGGCACCATTTGTTATTAACTTTCCATATGATTTGGAGTAGTCTGCAACAAGTTTAATCTGCTTACTACTGAATTTGGTGAAGTTACACTAAGCAATATCACAATTTGCTCATAATGTTACTTCAGTGTTTCAAAGCAATACAAACCAAAAGGCGGTTCAAATGTAACTGCAATGAAGTAGGTTGTTCTATTCAACATAACTTTATGTAGTCCACGGTTGTGAACATTATTCAGTGTGTTTGTATTCACTTATAATTCTTTCTAAATAGTTATGCACAGGTACATAACTGAAAATGCTCAGAATAGTAAGTGATGCATTCAGTTGAAACGAGTGTACTATTGAATTTTCCTCAAAATTAGTATGTGATAACTGCATGGAACCATTTGTAATTAACTTGCCGTATGATTTGGAGTAGTCTGCAACTAGTTTTATGTGTGTGCTACTGAATTTGGTGAAGTTACCCTAAGCAATATCACAAGTTGCTCATAATGGTACTTCCGTGTTTCAAGGCAATACAAAACTAAAGGCTGATAAAATCTAAATGCAATCGTGTAGGTTATTGAATTCAACATAACTTTATGTAGTCCACGGCTGTGAGCATTATTTAGTGTGTTTCTATTCACTTGCAATTCATTCTAAATAGTTATGCACATGTACATAACTGAAAATGCTCAGAATAGTAAGTGATGCATTCAGTTGAAACGAGTGTACTATTGAATTTTCCTCAAAATTAGTAAGTGATAACTGCATGGAACCATTTGTAATTAACTTTCCATATGATTTGGAGTAGTCTGCAACTAGTTTTATGTGTGTGCTACTGAATTTGGTGAAGTTACACTAAGCAATATCACGTTGCTCATAATGGTACTTCAGTTTCAAAGCAATACAAACCAAAAGGCGGTTCAAATGTAACTGCAATGAAGTAGGTTCTTGTATTCCACTTTACATTATGTATTTCATTGCTGTGAGTAGTATTCATTGAGTTTCTAGTCACATACAATTCACTCTGAATACTTATGCACATGTACATAACAGAAACTGCACAGAATAGTATGTGATGCATTCAGCTAAAACTAACGCACTGTTGAATTTTACTCGAAATTACTATGTGCTAACTTCATGGAACCATTTGAAATTAACTTTCCATATGATTTGGAGTAGTCTGCAACTAGTTTTATGTGTGTGCTACTGAATTTGGTGAAGTTACACTAAGCAATATCACAAGTTGCTCATAATGGTACTTCAGTGTTTCAAGGCTTCAAAACTAAAGGCTGATAAAATCTAAATGCAATGGAGTAGGTTCTTGAATTCAACATAACTTTATGTAGTCCACGGCTGTGAGCATTATTCAGTGTGTTTCTATTCACTTGCAATTCATTCTAAATAGTTATGCACATGTACATAACTGAAAATGCTCAGAATAGTAAGTGATGCATTCAGTTGAAACGAGTGTACTATTGAATTTTCCTCAAAATTAGTATGTGATAACTGCATGGAACCATTTGTAATTAACTTTCCATATGATTTGGAGTAGTCTGCAACAAGTTTAATCTGCTTACTACTGAATTTGGTGAAGTTACACTAAGCAATATCACAAGTTGCTCATAATGGTACTTCCGTGTTTCAAGGCAATACAAAACTAAAGGCTGATAAAATCTAAATGCAATCGTGTAGGTTATTGAATTCAACATAACTTTATGTAGTCCACGGCTGTGAGCATTATTTAGTGTGTTTCTATTCACTTGCAATTCATTCTAAATAGTTATGCACATGTACATAATTGAAAATGCTCAGAATAGTAAGTGATGCATTCAGTTGAAACGAGTGTACTATTGAATTTTCCTCAAAATTAGTATGTGATAACTGCATGGAACCATTTGTAATTAACTTTCCATATGATTTGGAGTAGTCTGCAACTAGTTTTATGTGTGTGCTACTGAATTTGGTGAAGTTACACTAAGCAATATCACGTTGCTCATAATGGTACTTCAGTGTTTCAAAGCAATACAAACCAAAAGGCGGTTCAAATGTAACTGCAATGAAGTAGGTTCTTGTATTCCACTTTACATTATGTATTTCATTGCTGTGAGTAGTATTCATTGAGTTTCTAGTCACATACAATTCACTCTGAATACTTATGCACATGTACATAACAGAAACTGCACAGAATAGTATGTGATGCATTCAGCTAAAACTAACGCACTGTTGAATTTTACTCGAAATTACTATGTGCTAACTTCATGGAACCATTTGAAATTAACTTTCCATATGATTTGGAGTAGTCTGCAACTAGTTTTATGTGTGTGCTACTGAATTTGGTGAAGTTACACTAAGCAATATCACAAGTTGCTCATAATGGTACTTCAGTGTTTCAAGGCTTCAAAACTAAAGGCTGATAAAATCTAAATGCAATGGAGTAGGTTCTTGAATTCAACATAACTTTATGTAGTCCACGGCTGTGAGCATTATTCAGTGTGTTTCTATTCACTTGCAATTCATTCTAAATAGTTATGCACATGTACATAACTGAAAATGCTCAGAATAGTAAGTGATGCATTCAGTTGAAACGAGTGTACTATTGAATTTTCCTCAAAATTAGTATGTGATAACTGCATGGAACCATTTGTAATTAACTTTCCATATGATTTGGAGTAGTCTGCAACAAGTTTAATCTGCTTACTACTGAATTTGGTGAAGTTACACTAAGCAATATCACAAGTTGCTCATAATGGTACTTCAGTGTTTCAAAGCAATACAAACCAAAAGGCGGTTCAAATGTAACTGTAATGAAGTAGGTTCTTGTATTCCACTTTACATTATGTATTTCATTGCTGTGAGTAGTATTCATTGAGTTTCTAGTCACATACAATTCACTCTGAATACTTATGCACATGTACATAACAGAAACTGCACAGAATAGTATGTGATGCATTCAGCTAAAACTAACGCACTGTTGAATTTTACTCGAAATTACTATGTGCTAACTTCATGGAACCATTTGAAATTAACTTTCCATATGATTTGGAGTAGTCTGCAACTAGTTTTATGTGTGTGCTACTGAATTTGGTGAAGTTACACTAAGCAATATCACAAGTTGCTCATAATGGTACTTCCGTGTTTCAAGGCAATACAAAACTAAAGGCTGATAAAATCTAAATGCAATCGTGTAGGTTCTTGAATTCAACATAACTTTATGTAGTCCACGGCTGTGAGCATTATTTAGTGTGTTTCTATTCACTTGCAATTCATTCTAAATAGTTATGCACATGTACATAACTGAAAATGCTCAGAATAGTAAGTGATGCATTCAGTTGAAACGAGTGTACTATTGAATTTTCCTCAAAATTAGTATGTGATAACTGCATGGAACCATTTGTAATTAACTTTCCATATGATTTGGAGTAGTCTGCAACTAGTTTTATGTGTGTGCTACTGAATTTGGTGAAGTTACACTAAGCAATATCACGTTGCTCATAATGGTACTTCAGTGTTTCAAAGCAATACAAACCAAAAGGCGGTTCAAATGTAACTGCAATGAAGTAGGTTCTTGTATTCCACTTTACATTATGTATTTCATTGCTGTGAGTAGTATTCATTGAGTTTCTAGTCACATACAATTCACTCTGAATACTTATGCACATGTACATAACAGAAACTGCACAGAATAGTATGTGATGCATTCAGCTAAAACTAACGCACTGTTGAATTTTACTCGAAATTACTATGTGCTAACTTCATGGAACCATTTGAAATTAACTTTCCATATGATTTGGAGTAGTCTGCAACTAGTTTTATGTGTGTGCTACTGAATTTGGTGAAGTTACACTAAGCAATATCACAAGTTGCTCATAATGGTACTTCAGTGTTTCAAGGCTTCAAAACTAAAGGCTGATAAAATCTAAATGCAATGGAGTAGGTTCTTGAATTCAACATAACTTTATGTAGTCCACGGCTGTGAGCATTATTTAGTGTGTTTCTATTCACTTGCAATTCATTCTAAATAGTTATGCACATGTACATAACTGAAAATGCTCAGAATAGTAAGTGATGCATTCAGTTGAAACGAGTGTACTATTGAATTTTCCTCAAAATTAGTATGTGATAACTGCATGGAACCATTTGTAATTAACTTTCCATATGATTTGGAGTAGTCTGCAACAAGTTTAATCTGCTTACTACTGAATTTGGTGAAGTTACACTAAGCAATATCACAAGTTGCTCATAATGGTACTTCCGTGTTTCAAGGCAATACAAAACTAAAGGCTGATAAAATCTAAATGCAATCGTGTAGGTTCTTGAATTCAACATAACTTTATGTAGTCCACGGCTGTGAGCATTATTTAGTGTGTTTCTATTCACTTGCAATTCATTCTAAATAGTTATGCACATGTACATAACTGAAAATGCTCAGAATAGTAAGTGATGCATTCAGTTGAAACGAGTGTACTATTGAATTTTCCTCAAAATTAGTATGTGATAACTGCATGGAACCATTTGTAATTAACTTTCCATATGATTTGGAGTAGTCTGCAACTAGTTTTATGTGTGTGCTACTGAATTTGGTGAAGTTACACTAAGCAATATCACGTTGCTCATAATGGTACTTCAGTGTTTCAAAGCAATACAAACCAAAAGGCGGTTCAAATGTAACTGCAATGAAGTAGGTTCTTGTATTCCACTTTACATTATGTATTTCATTGCTGTGAGTAGTATTCATTGAGTTTCTAGTCACATACAATTCACTCTGAATACTTATGCACATGTACATAACAGAAACTGCACAGAATAGTATGTGATGCATTCAGCTAAAACTAACGCACTGTTGAATTTTACTCGAAATTACTATGTGCTAACTTCATGGAACCATTTGAAATTAACTTTCCATATGATTTGGAGTAGTCTGCAACTAGTTTTATGTGTGTGCTACTGAATTTGGTGAAGTTACACTAAGCAATATCACAAGTTGCTCATAATGGTACTTCAGTGTTTCAAGGCTTCAAAACTAAAGGCTGATAAAATCTAAATGCAATGGAGTAGGTTCTTGAATTCAACATAACTTTATGTAGTCCACGGCTGTGAGCATTATTCAGTGTGTTTCTATTCACTTGCAATTCATTCTAAATAGTTATGCACATGTACATAACTGAAAATGCTCAGAATAGTAAGTGATGCATTCAGTTGAAACGAGTGTACTATTGAATTTTCCTCAAAATTAGTATGTGATAACTGCATGGAACCATTTGTAATTAACTTTCCATATGATTTGGAGTAGTCTGCAACAAGTTTAATCTGCTTACTACTGAATTTGGTGAAGTTACACTAAGCAATATCACAAGTTGCTCATAATGGTACTTCAGTGTTTCAAAGCAATACAAACCAAAAGGCGGTTCAAATGTAACTGTAATGAAGTAGGTTCTTGTATTCCACTTTACATTATGTATTTCATTGCTGTGAGTAGTATTCATTGAGTTTCTAGTCACATACAATTCACTCTGAATACTTAAGCACATGTACATAACAGAAACTGCACAGAATAGTATGTGATGCATTCAGCTAAAACTAACGCACTGTTGAATTTTACTCGAAATTACTATGTGCTAACTTCATGGAACCATTTGAAATTAACTTTCCATATGATTTGGAGTAGTCTGCAACTAGTTTTATGTGTGTGCTACTGAATTTGGTGAAGTTACACTAAGCAATATCACAAGTTGCTCATAATGGTACTTCAGTGTTTCAAGGCAACACAAACCTAAAGGCTGATGAAATCTAAATGCAATCGTGTAGGTTCTTGAATTCAACATTACTTTATGTAGTCCACGGCTGTGAGCATTATTTAGTGTGTTTCTATTCACTTACAATTCATTCTAAATAGTTATGCACATGTACATAACTGAAAATGCTCAGAATAGTAAGTGATGCATTCAGTTGAAACGAGTGTAGTATTGAATTTTCCTCAAAATTAGTATGTGATAACTTCATGGCACCATTTGTTATTAACTTTCCATATGATTTGGAGTAGTCTGCAACAAGTTTAATCTGCTTACTACTGAATTTGGTGAAGTTACACTAAGCAATATCACAAGTTGCTCATAATGTTACTTCAGTGTTTCAAAGCAATACAAACCAAAAGGCGGTTCAAATGTAACTGCAATGAAGTAGGTTGTTCTATTCAACATAACTTTATGTAGTCCACGGTTGTGAACATTATTCAGTGTGTTTGTATTCACTTATAATTCTTTCTAAATAGTTATGCACAGGTACATAACTGAAAATGCTCAGAATAGTAAGTGATGCATTCAGTTGAAACGAGTGTACTATTGAATTTTCCTCAAAATTAGTATGTGATAACTGCATGGAACCATTTGTAATTAACTTGCCGTATGATTTGGAGTAGTCTGCAACTAGTTTTATGTGTGTGCTACTGAATTTGGTGAAGTTACACTAAGCAATATCACAAGTTGCTCATAATGGTACTTCCGTGTTTCAAGGCAATACAAAACTAAAGGCTGATAAAATCTAAATGCAATCGTGTAGGTTATTGAATTCAACATAACTTTATGTAGTCCACGGCTGTGAGCATTATTTAGTGTGTTTCTATTCACTTGCAATTCATTCTAAATAGTTATGCACATGTACATAACTGAAAATGCTCAGAATAGTAAGTGATGCATTCAGTTGAAACGAGTGTACTATTGAATTTTCCTCAAAATTAGTAAGTGATAACTGCATGGAACCATTTGTAATTAACTTTCCATATGATTTGGAGTAGTCTGCAACTAGTTTTATGTGTGTGCTACTGAATTTGGTGAAGTTACACTAAGCAATATCACGTTGCTCATAATGGTACTTCAGTGTTTCAAAGCAATACAAACCA
The DNA here is from genome assembly GCF_048418815.1 of Hemitrygon akajei. Classification (NCBI taxonomy): domain Eukaryota; kingdom Metazoa; phylum Chordata; class Chondrichthyes; order Myliobatiformes; family Dasyatidae; genus Hemitrygon; species Hemitrygon akajei. The sequence goes on from NC_133127.1 coordinate 106,056,416, forward strand.
AAAGGCGGTTCAAATGTAACTGCAATGAAGTAGGTTCTTGTATTCCACTTTACATTATGTATTTCATTGCTGTGAGTAGTATTCATTGAGTTTCTAGTCACATACAATTCACTCTGAATACTTATGCACATGTACATAACAGAAACTGCACAGAATAGTATGTGATGCATTCAGCTAAAACTAACGCACTGTTGAATTTTACTCGAAATTACTATGTGCTAACTTCATGGAACCATTTGAAATTAACTTTCCATATGATTTGGAGTAGTCTGCAACTAGTTTTATGTGTGTGCTACTGAATTTGGTGAAGTTACACTAAGCAATATCACAAGTTGCTCATAATGGTACTTCAGTGTTTCAAGGCTTCAAAACTAAAGGCTGATAAAATCTAAATGCAATGGAGTAGGTTCTTGAATTCAACATAACTTTATGTAGTCCACGGCTGTGAGCATTATTCAGTGTGTTTCTATTCACTTGCAATTCATTCTAAATAGTTATGCACATGTACATAACTGAAAATGCTCAGAATAGTAAGTGATGCATTCAGTTGAAACGAGTGTACTATTGAATTTTCCTCAAAATTAGTATGTGATAACTGCATGGAACCATTTGTAATTAACTTTCCATATGATTTGGAGTAGTCTGCAACAAGTTTAATCTGCTTACTACTGAATTTGGTGAAGTTACACTAAGCAATATCACAAGTTGCTCATAATGGTACTTCCGTGTTTCAAGGCAATACAAAACTAAAGGCTGATAAAATCTAAATGCAATCGTGTAGGTTATTGAATTCAACATAACTTTATGTAGTCCACGGCTGTGAGCATTATTTAGTGTGTTTCTATTCACTTGCAATTCATTCTAAATAGTTATGCACATGTACATAATTGAAAATGCTCAGAATAGTAAGTGATGCATTCAGTTGAAACGAGTGTACTATTGAATTTTCCTCAAAATTAGTATGTGATAACTGCATGGAACCATTTGTAATTAACTTTCCATATGATTTGGAGTAGTCTGCAACTAGTTTTATGTGTGTGCTACTGAATTTGGTGAAGTTACACTAAGCAATATCACGTTGCTCATAATGGTACTTCAGTGTTTCAAAGCAATACAAACCAAAAGGCGGTTCAAATGTAACTGCAATGAAGTAGGTTCTTGTATTCCACTTTACATTATGTATTTCATTGCTGTGAGTAGTATTCATTGAGTTTCTAGTCACATACAATTCACTCTGAATACTTATGCACATGTACATAACAGAAACTGCACAGAATAGTATGTGATGCATTCAGCTAAAACTAACGCACTGTTGAATTTTACTCGAAATTACTATGTGCTAACTTCATGGAACCATTTGAAATTAACTTTCCATATGATTTGGAGTAGTCTGCAACTAGTTTTATGTGTGTGCTACTGAATTTGGTGAAGTTACACTAAGCAATATCACAAGTTGCTCATAATGGTACTTCAGTGTTTCAAGGCTTCAAAACTAAAGGCTGATAAAATCTAAATGCAATGGAGTAGGTTCTTGAATTCAACATAACTTTATGTAGTCCACGGCTGTGAGCATTATTCAGTGTGTTTCTATTCACTTGCAATTCATTCTAAATAGTTATGCACATGTACATAACTGAAAATGCTCAGAATAGTAAGTGATGCATTCAGTTGAAACGAGTGTACTATTGAATTTTCCTCAAAATTAGTATGTGATAACTGCATGGAACCATTTGTAATTAACTTTCCATATGATTTGGAGTAGTCTGCAACAAGTTTAATCTGCTTACTACTGAATTTGGTGAAGTTACACTAAGCAATATCACAAGTTGCTCATAATGGTACTTCAGTGTTTCAAAGCAATACAAACCAAAAGGCGGTTCAAATGTAACTGTAATGAAGTAGGTTCTTGTATTCCACTTTACATTATGTATTTCATTGCTGTGAGTAGTATTCATTGAGTTTCTAGTCACATACAATTCACTCTGAATACTTATGCACATGTACATAACAGAAACTGCACAGAATAGTATGTGATGCATTCAGCTAAAACTAACGCACTGTTGAATTTTACTCGAAATTACTATGTGCTAACTTCATGGAACCATTTGAAATTAACTTTCCATATGATTTGGAGTAGTCTGCAACTAGTTTTATGTGTGTGCTACTGAATTTGGTGAAGTTACACTAAGCAATATCACAAGTTGCTCATAATGGTACTTCAGTGTTTCAAGGCTTCAAAACTAAAGGCTGATAAAATCTAAATGCAATGGAGTAGGTTCTTGAATTCAACATAACTTTATGTAGTCCACGGCTGTGAGCATTATTTAGTGTGTTTCTATTCACTTGCAATTCATTCTAAATAGTTATGCACATGTACATAACTGAAAATGCTCAGAATAGTAAGTGATGCATTCAGTTGAAACGAGTGTACTATTGAATTTTCCTCAAAATTAGTATGTGATAACTGCATGGAACCATTTGTAATTAACTTTCCATATGATTTGGAGTAGTCTGCAACAAGTTTAATCTGCTTACTACTGAATTTGGTGAAGTTACACTAAGCAATATCACAAGTTGCTCATAATGGTACTTCCGTGTTTCAAGGCAATACAAAACTAAAGGCTGATAAAATCTAAATGCAATCGTGTAGGTTCTTGAATTCAACATAACTTTATGTAGTCCACGGCTGTGAGCATTATTTAGTGTGTTTCTATTCACTTGCAATTCATTCTAAATAGTTATGCACATGTACATAACTGAAAATGCTCAGAATAGTAAGTGATGCATTCAGTTGAAACGAGTGTACTATTGAATTTTCCTCAAAATTAGTATGTGATAACTGCATGGAACCATTTGTAATTAACTTTCCATATGATTTGGAGTAGTCTGCAACTAGTTTTATGTGTGTGCTACTGAATTTGGTGAAGTTACACTAAGCAATATCACGTTGCTCATAATGGTACTTCAGTGTTTCAAAGCAATACAAACCAAAAGGCGGTTCAAATGTAACTGCAATGAAGTAGGTTCTTGTATTCCACTTTACATTATGTATTTCATTGCTGTGAGTAGTATTCATTGAGTTTCTAGTCACATACAATTCACTCTGAATACTTATGCACATGTACATAACAGAAACTGCACAGAATAGTATGTGATGCATTCAGCTAAAACTAACGCACTGTTGAATTTTACTCGAAATTACTATGTGCTAACTTCATGGAACCATTTGAAATTAACTTTCCATATGATTTGGAGTAGTCTGCAACTAGTTTTATGTGTGTGCTACTGAATTTGGTGAAGTTACACTAAGCAATATCACAAGTTGCTCATAATGGTACCAGTGTTTCAAGGCTTCAAAACTAAAGGCTGATAAAATCTAAATGCAATCGTGTAGGTTCTTGAATTCAACATAACTTTATGTAGTCCACGGCTGTGAGCATTATTCAGTGTGTTTCTATTCACTTGCAATTCATTCTAAATAGTTATGCACATGTACATAACTGAAAATGCTCAGAATAGTAAGTGATGCATTCAGTTGAAACGAGTGTACTATTGAATTTTCCTCAAAATTAGTATGTGATAACTGCATGGAACCATTTGTAATTAACTTTCCATATGATTTGGAGTAGTCTGCAACAAGTTTAATCTGCTTACTACTGAATTTGGTGAAGTTACACTAAGCAATATCACAAGTTGCTCATAATGGTACTTCAGTGTTTCAAAGCAATACAAACCAAAAGGCGGTTCAAATGTAACTGTAATGAAGTAGGTTCTTGTATTCCACTTTACATTATGTATTTCATTGCTGTGAGTAGTATTCATTGAGTTTCTAGTCACATACAATTCACTCTGAATACTTAAGCACATGTACATAACAGAAACTGCACAGAATAGTATGTGATGCATTCAGCTAAAACTAACGCACTGTTGAATTTTACTCGAAATTACTATGTGCTAACTTCATGGAACCATTTGAAATTAACTTTCCATATGATTTGGAGTAGTCTGCAACTAGTTTTATGTGTGTGCTACTGAATTTGGTGAAGTTACACTAAGCAATATCACAAGTTGCTCATAATGGTACTTCAGTGTTTCAAGGCAATACAAAACTAAAGGCTGATAAAATCTAAATGCAATCGTGTAGGTTCTTGAATTCAACATAACTTTATGTAGTCCACGGATGTGAGCATTATTCAGTGTGTTTGTATTCACTTATAATTCTTTCTAAATAGTTATGCACAGGTACATAACTGAAAATGCTCAGAATAGTAAGTGATGCATTCAGTTGAAACGAGTGTACTATTGAATTTTCCTCAAAATTAGTATGTGATAACTGCATGGAACCATTTGTAAGTAACTTTCCGTATGATTTGGAGTAGTCTGCAACTAGTTTTATGTGTGTGCTACTGAATTTGGTGAAGTTACACTAAGCAATATCACAAGTTGCTCATAATGGTACTTCCGTGTTTCAAGGCAATACAAAACTAAAGGCTGATAAAATCTAAATGCAATCGTGTAGGTTCTTGAATTCAACATAACTTTATGTAGTCCACGGCTGTGAGCATTATTTAGTGTGTTTCTATTCACTTGCAATTCATTCTAAATAGTTATGCACATGTACATAACTGAAAATGCTCAGAATAGTAAGTGATGCATTCAGTTGAAACGAGTGTACTATTGAATTTTCCTCAAAATTAGTATGTGATAACTGCATGGAACCATTTGTAATTAACTTTCCATATGATTTGGAGTAGTCTGCAACTAGTTTTATGTGTGGGCTACTGAATTTGGTGAAGTTACACTAAGCAATATCACGTTGCTCATAATGGTACTTCAGTGTTTCAAAGCAATACAAACCAAAAGGCGGTTCAAATGTAACTGCAATGAAGTAGGTTCTTGTATTCCACTTTACATTATGTATTTCATTGCTGTGAGTAGTATTCATTGAGTTTCTAGTCACATACAATTCACTCTGAATACTTATGCACATGTACATAACAGAAACTGCACAGAATAGTATGTGATGCATTCAGCTAAAACTAACGCACTGTTGAATTTTACTCGAAATTACTATGTGCTAACTTCATGGAACCATTTGAAATTAACTTTCCATATGATTTGGAGTAGTCTGCAACTAGTTTTATGTGTGTGCTACTGAATTTGGTGAAGTTACACTAAGCAATATCACAAGTTGCTCATAATGGTACTTCAGTGTTTCAAGGCTTCAAAACTAAAGGCTGATAAAATCTAAATGCAATCGTGTAGGTTCTTGAATTCAACATAACTTTATGTAGTCCACGGCTGTGAGCATTATTTAGTGTGTTTCTATTCACTTGCAATTCATTCTAAATAGTTATGCACATGTACATAACTGAAAATGCTCAGAATAGTAAGTGATGCATTCAGTTGAAACGAGTGTACTATTGAATTTTCCTCAAAATTAGTATGTGATAACTGCATGGAACCATTTGTAATTAACTTTCCATATGATTTGGAGTAGTCTGCAACTAGTTTTATGTGTGTGCTACTGAATTTGGTGAAGTTACACTAAGCAATATCACGTTGCTCATAATGGTACTTCAGTGTTTCAAAGCAATACAAACCAAAAGGCGGTTCAAATGTAACTGCAATGAAGTAGGTTCTTGTATTCCACTTTACATTATGTATTTCATTGCTGTGAGTAGTATTCATTGAGTTTCTAGTCACATACAATTCACTCTGAATACTTATGCACATGTACATAACAGAAACTGCACAGAATAGTATGTGATGCATTCAGCTAAAACTAACGCACTGTTGAATTTTACTCGAAATTACTATGTGCTAACTTCATGGAACCATTTGAAATTAACTTTCCATATGATTTGGAGTAGTCTGCAACTAGTTTTATGTGTGTGCTACTGAATTTGGTGAAGTTACACTAAGCAATATCACAAGTTGCTCATAATGGTACTTCAGTGTTTCAAGGCTTCAAAACTAAAGGCTGATAAAATCTAAATGCAATGGAGTAGGTTCTTGAATTCAACATAACTTTATGTAGTCCACGGCTGTGAGCATTATTCAGTGTGTTTCTATTCACTTGCAATTCATTCTAAATAGTTATGCACATGTACATAACTGAAAATGCTCAGAATAGTAAGTGATGCATTCAGTTGAAACGAGTGTACTATTGAATTTTCCTCAAAATTAGTATGTGATAACTGCATGGAACCATTTGTAATTAACTTTCCATATGATTTGGAGTAGTCTGCAACAAGTTTAATCTGCTTACTACTGAATTTGGTGAAGTTACACTAAGCAATATCACAAGTTGCTCATAATGGTACTTCAGTGTTTCAAAGCAATACAAACCAAAAGGCGGTTCAAATGTAACTGTAATGAAGTAGGTTCTTGTATTCCACTTTACATTATGTATTTCATTGCTGTGAGTAGTATTCATTGAGTTTCTAGTCACATACAATTCACTCTGAATACTTAAGCACATGTACATAACAGAAACTGCACAGAATAGTATGTGATGCATTCAGCTAAAACTAACGCACTGTTGAATTTTACTCGAAATTACTATGTGCTAACTTCATGGAACCATTTGAAATTAACTTTCCATATGATTTGGAGTAGTCTGCAACTAGTTTTATGTGTGTGCTACTGAATTTGGTGAAGTTACACTAAGCAATATCACAAGTTGCTCATAATGGTACTTCAGTGTTTCAAGGCAATACAAAACTAAAGGCTGATAAAATCTAAATGCAATCGTGTAGGTTCTTGAATTCAACATAACTTTATGTAGTCCACGGATGTGAGCATTATTCAGTGTGTTTGTATTCACTTATAATTCTTTCTAAATAGTTATGCACAGGTACATAACTGAAAATGCTCAGAATAGTAAGTGATGCATTCAGTTGAAACGAGTGTACTATTGAATTTTCCTCAAAATTAGTATGTGATAACTGCATGGAACCATTTGTAAGTAACTTTCCGTATGATTTGGAGTAGTCTGCAACTAGTTTTATGTGTGTGCTACTGAATTTGGTGAAGTTACACTAAGCAATATCACAAGTTGCTCATAATGGTACTTCCGTGTTTCAAGGCAATACAAAACTAAAGGCTGATAAAATCTAAATGCAATCGTGTAGGTTCTTGAATTCAACATAACTTTATGTAGTCCACGGCTGTGAGCATTATTTAGTGTGTTTCTATTCACTTGCAATTCATTCTAAATAGTTATGCACATGTACATAACTGAAAATGCTCAGAATAGTAAGTGATGCATTCAGTTGAAACGAGTGTACTATTGAATTTTCCTCAAAATTAGTATGTGATAACTGCATGGAACCATTTGTAATTAACTTTCCATATGATTTGGAGTAGTCTGCAACTAGTTTTATGTGTGGGCTACTGAATTTGGTGAAGTTACACTAAGCAATATCACGTTGCTCATAATGGTACTTCAGTGTTTCAAAGCAATACAAACCAAAAGGCGGTTCAAATGTAACTGCAATGAAGTAGGTTCTTGTATTCCACTTTACATTATGTATTTCATTGCTGTGAGTAGTATTCATTGAGTTTCTAGTCACATACAATTCACTCTGAATACTTATGCACATGTACATAACAGAAACTGCACAGAATAGTATGTGATGCATTCAGCTAAAACTAACGCACTGTTGAATTTTACTCGAAATTACTATGTGCTAACTTCATGGAACCATTTGAAATTAACTTTCCATATGATTTGGAGTAGTCTGCAACTAGTTTTATGTGTGTGCTACTGAATTTGGTGAAGTTACACTAAGCAATATCACAAGTTGCTCATAATGGTACTTCAGTGTTTCAAGGCTTCAAAACTAAAGGCTGATAAAATCTAAATGCAATCGTGTAGGTTCTTGAATTCAACATAACTTTATGTAGTCCACGGATGTGAGCATTATTCAGTGTGTTTGTATTCACTTATAATTCTTTCTAAATAGTTATGCACAGGTACATAACTGAAAATGCTCAGAATAGTAAGTGATGCATTCAGTTGAAACGAGTGTACTATTGAATTTTCCTCAAAATTAGTATGTGATAACTGCATGGAACCATTTGTAAGTAACTTTCCGTATGATTTGGAGTAGTCTGCAACTAGTTTTATGTGTGTGCTACTGAATTTGGTGAAGTTACACTAAGCAATATCACAAGTTGCTCATAATGGTACTTCCGTGTTTCAAGGCAATACAAAACTAAAGGCTGATAAAATCTAAATGCAATCGTGTAGGTTCTTGAATTCAACATAACTTTATGTAGTCCACGGCTGTGAGCATTATTTAGTGTGTTTCTATTCACTTGCAATTCATTCTAAATAGTTATGCACATGTACATAACTGAAAATGCTCAGAATAGTAAGTGATGCATTCAGTTGAAACGAGTGTACTATTGAATTTTCCTCAAAATTAGTATGTGATAACTGCATGGAACCATTTGTAATTAACTTTCCATATGATTTGGAGTAGTCTGCAACTAGTTTTATGTGTGTGCTACTGAATTTGGTGAAGTTACACTAAGCAATATCACGTTGCTCATAATGGTACTTCAGTGTTTCAAAGCAATACAAACCAAAAGGCGGTTCAAATGTAACTGCAATGAAGTAGGTTCTTGTATTCCACTTTACATTATGTATTTCATTGCTGTGAGTAGTATTCATTGAGTTTCTAGTCACATACAATTCACTCTGAATACTTATGCACATGTACATAACAGAAACTGCACAGAATAGTATGTGATGCATTCAGCTAAAACTAACGCACTGTTGAATTTTACTCGAAATTACTATGTGCTAACTTCATGGAACCATTTGAAATTAACTTTCCATATGATTTGGAGTAGTCTGCAACTAGTTTTATGTGTGTGCTACTGAATTTGGTGAAGTTACACTAAGCAATATCACAAGTTGCTCATAATGGTACTTCAGTGTTTCAAGGCTTCAAAACTAAAGGCTGATAAAATCTAAATGCAATGGAGTAGGTTCTTGAATTCAACATAACTTTATGTAGTCCACGGCTGTGAGCATTATTCAGTGTGTTTCTATTCACTTGCAATTCATTCTAAATAGTTATGCACATGTACATAACTGAAAATGCTCAGAATAGTAAGTGATGCATTCAGTTGAAACGAGTGTACTATTGAATTTTCCTCAAAATTAGTATGTGATAACTGCATGGAACCATTTGTAATTAACTTTCCATATGATTTGGAGTAGTCTGCAACAAGTTTAATCTGCTTACTACTGAATTTGGTGAAGTTACACTAAGCAATATCACAAGTTGCTCATAATGGTACTTCAGTGTTTCAAAGCAATACAAACCAAAAGGCGGTTCAAATGTAACTGTAATGAAGTAGGTTCTTGTATTCCACTTTACATTATGTATTTCATTGCTGTGAGTAGTATTCATTGAGTTTCTAGTCACATACAATTCACTCTGAATACTTATGCACATGTACATAACAGAAACTGCACAGAATAGTATGTGATGCATTCAGCTAAAACTAACGCACTGTTGAATTTTACTCGAAATTACTATGTGCTAACTTCATGGAACCATTTGAAATTAACTTTCCATATGATTTGGAGTAGTCTGCAACTAGTTTTATGTGTGTGCTACTGAATTTGGTGAAGTTACACTAAGCAATATCACAAGTTGCTCATAATGGTACTTCAGTGTTTCAAGGCTTCAAAACTAAAGGCTGATAAAATCTAAATGCAATGGAGTAGGTTCTTGAATTCAACATAACTTTATGTAGTCCACGGCTGTGAGCATTATTTAGTGTGTTTCTATTCACTTGCAATTCATTCTAAATAGTTATGCACATGTACATAACTGAAAATGCTCAGAATAGTAAGTGATGCATTCAGTTGAAACGAGTGTACTATTGAATTTTCCTCAAAATTAGTATGTGATAACTGCATGGAACCATTTGTAATTAACTTTCCATATGATTTGGAGTAGTCTGCAACAAGTTTAATCTGCTTACTACTGAATTTGGTGAAGTTACACTAAGCAATATCACAAGTTGCTCATAATGGTACTTCCGTGTTTCAAGGCAATACAAAACTAAAGGCTGATAAAATCTAAATGCAATCGTGTAGGTTCTTGAATTCAACATAACTTTATGTAGTCCACGGCTGTGAGCATTATTTAGTGTGTTTCTATTCACTTGCAATTCATTCTAAATAGTTATGCACATGTACATAACTGAAAATGCTCAGAATAGTAAGTGATGCATTCAGTTGAAACGAGTGTACTATTGAATTTTCCTCAAAATTAGTATGTGATAACTGCATGGAACCATTTGTAATTAACTTTCCATATGATTTGGAGTAGTCTGCAACTAGTTTTATGTGTGTGCTACTGAATTTGGTGAAGTTACACTAAGCAATATCACGTTGCTCATAATGGTACTTCAGTGTTTCAAAGCAATACAAACCAAAAGGCGGTTCAAATGTAACTGCAATGAAGTAGGTTCTTGTATTCCACTTTACATTATGTATTTCATTGCTGTGAGTAGTATTCATTGAGTTTCTAGTCACATACAATTCACTCTGAATACTTATGCACATGTACATAACAGAAACTGCACAGAATAGTATGTGATGCATTCAGCTAAAACTAACGCACTGTTGAATTTTACTCGAAATTACTATGTGCTAACTTCATGGAACCATTTGAAATTAACTTTCCATATGATTTGGAGTAGTCTGCAACTAGTTTTATGTGTGTGCTACTGAATTTGGTGAAGTTACACTAAGCAATATCACAAGTTGCTCATAATGGTACTTCAGTGTTTCAAGGCTTCAAAACTAAAGGCTGATAAAATCTAAATGCAATGGAGTAGGTTCTTGAATTCAACATAACTTTATGTAGTCCACGGCTGTGAGCATTATTCAGTGTGTTTCTATTCACATGCAATTCATTCTAAATAGTTATGCACATGTACATAACTGAAAATGCTCAGAATAGTAAGTGATGCATTCAGTTGAAACGAGTGTACTATTGAATTTTCCTCAAAATTAGTATGTGATAACTGCATGGAACCATTTGTAATTAACTTTCCATATGATTTGGAGTAGTCTGCAACAAGTTTAATCTGCTTACTACTGAATTTGGTGAAGTTACACTAAGCAATATCACAAGTTGCTCATAATGGTACTTCAGTGTTTCAAAGCAATACAAACCAAAAGGCGGTTCAAATGTAACTGTAATGAAGTAGGTTCTTGTATTCCACTTTACATTATGTATTTCATTGCTGTGAGTAGTATTCATTGAGTTTCTAGTCACATACAATTCACTCTGAATACTTAAGCACATGTACATAACAGAAACTGCACAGAATAGTATGTGATGCATTCAGCTAAAACTAACGCACTGTTGAATTTTACTCGAAATTACTATGTGCTAACTTCATGGAACCATTTGAAATTAACTTTCCATATGATTTGGAGTAGTCTGCAACTAGTTTTATGTGTGTGCTACTGAATTTGGTGAAGTTACACTAAGCAATATCACAAGTTGCTCATAATGGTACTTCAGTGTTTCAAGGCAACACAAACCTAAAGGCTGATGAAATCTAAATGCAATCGTGTAGGTTCTTGAATTCAACATTACTTTATGTAGTCCACGGCTGTGAGCATTATTTAGTGTGTTTCTATTCACTTGCAATTCATTCTAAATAGTTATGCACATGTACATAACTGAAAATGCTCAGAATAGTAAGTGATGCATTCAGTTGAAACGAGTGTACTATTGAATTTTCCTCAAAATTAGTATGTGATAACTGCATGGAACCATTTGTAATTAACTTTCCATATGATTTGGAGTAGTCTGCAACTAGTTTTATGTGTGTGCTACTGAATTTGGTGAAGTTACACTAAGCAATATCACGTTGCTCATAATGGTACTTCAGTGTTTCAAAGCAATACAAACCAAAAGGCGGTTCAAATGTAACTGCAATGAAGTAGGTTCTTGTATTCCACTTTACATTATGTATTTCATTGCTGTGAGTAGTATTCATTGAGTTTCTAGTCACATACAATTCACTCTGAATACTTATGCACATGTACATAACAGAAACTGCACAGAATAGTATGTGATGCATTCAGCTAAAACTAACGCACTGTTGAATTTTACTCGAAATTACTATGTGCTAACTTCATGGAACCATTTGAAATTAACTTTCCATATGATTTGGAGTAGTCTGCAACTAGTTTTATGTGTGTGCTACTGAATTTGGTGAAGTTACACTAAGCAATATCACAAGTTGCTCATAATGGTACTTCAGTGTTTCAAGGCTTCAAAACTAAAGGCTGATAAAATCTAAATGCAATGGAGTAGGTTCTTGAATTCAACATAACTTTATGTAGTCCACGGCTGTGAGCATTATTCAGTGTGTTTCTATTCACTTGCAATTCATTCTAAATAGTTATGCACATGTACATAACTGAAAATGCTCAGAATAGTAAGTGATGCATTCAGTTGAAACGAGTGTACTATTGAATTTTCCTCAAAATTAGTATGTGATAACTGCATGGAACCATTTGTAATTAACTTTCCATATGATTTGGAGTAGTCTGCAACAAGTTTAATCTGCTTACTACTGAATTTGGTGAAGTTACACTAAGCAATATCACAAGTTGCTCATAATGGTACTTCAGTGTTTCAAAGCAATACAAACCAAAAGGCGGTTCAAATGTAACTGTAATGAAGTAGGTTCTTGTATTCCACTTTACATTATGTATTTCATTGCTGTGAGTAGTATTCATTGAGTTTCTAGTCACATACAATTCACTCTGAATACTTATGCACATGTACATAACAGAAACTGCACAGAATAGTATGTGATGCATTCAGCTAAAACTAACGCACTGTTGAATTTTACTCGAAATTACTATGTGCTAACTTCATGGAACCATTTGAAATTAACTTTCCATATGATTTGGAGTAGTCTGCAACTAGTTTTATGTGTGTGCTACTGAATTTGGTGAAGTTACACTAAGCAATATCACAAGTTGCTCATAATGGTACTTCAGTGTTTCAAGGCTTCAAAACTAAAGGCTGATAAAATCTAAATGCAATGGAGTAGGTTCTTGAATTCAACATAACTTTATGTAGTCCACGGCTGTGAGCATTATTTAGTGTGTTTCTATTCACTTGCAATTCATTCTAAATAGTTATGCACATGTACATAACTGAAAATGCTCAGAATAGTAAGTGATGCATTCAGTTGAAACGAGTGTACTATTGAATTTTCCTCAAAATTAGTATGTGATAACTGCATGGAACCATTTGTAATTAACTTTCCATATGATTTGGAGTAGTCTGCAACAAGTTTAATCTGCTTACTACTGAATTTGGTGAAGTTACACTAAGCAATATCACAAGTTGCTCATAATGGTACTTCCGTGTTTCAAGGCAATACAAAACTAAAGGCTGATAAAATCTAAATGCAATCGTGTAGGTTCTTGAATTCAACATAACTTTATGTAGTCCACGGCTGTGAGCATTATTTAGTGTGTTTCTATTCACTTGCAATTCATTCTAAATAGTTATGCACATGTACATAACTGAAAATGCTCAGAATAGTAAGTGATGCATTCAGTTGAAACGAGTGTACTATTGAATTTTCCTCAAAATTAGTATGTGATAACTGCATGGAACCATTTGTAATTAACTTTCCATATGATTTGGAGTAGTCTGCAACTAGTTTTATGTGTGTGCTACTGAATTTGGTGAAGTTACACTAAGCAATATCACGTTGCTCATAATGGTACTTCAGTGTTTCAAAGCAATACAAACCAAAAGGCGGTTCAAATGTAACTGCAATGAAGTAGGTTCTTGTATTCCACTTTACATTATGTATTTCATTGCTGTGAGTAGTATTCATTGAGTTTCTAGTCACATACAATTCACTCTGAATACTTATGCACATGTACATAACAGAAACTGCACAGAATAGTATGTGATGCATTCAGCTAAAACTAACGCACTGTTGAATTTTACTCGAAATTACTATGTGCTAACTTCATGGAACCATTTGAAATTAACTTTCCATATGATTTGGAGTAGTCTGCAACTAGTTTTATGTGTGTGCTACTGAATTTGGTGAAGTTACACTAAGCAATATCACAAGTTGATCATAATGGTACTTCAGTGTTTCAAGGCTTCAAAACTAAAGGCTGATAAAATCTAAATGCAATGGAGTAGGTTCTTGAATTCAACATAACTTTATGTAGTCCACGGCTGTGAGCATTATTCAGTGTGTTTCTATTCACATGCAATTCATTCTAAATAGTTATGCACATGTACATAACTGAAAATGCTCAGAATAGTAAGTGATGCATTCAGTTGAAACGAGTGTACTATTGAATTTTCCTCAAAATTAGTATGTGATAACTGCATGGAACCATTTGTAATTAACTTTCCATATGATTTGGAGTAGTCTGCAACAAGTTTAATCTGCTTACTACTGAATTTGGTGAAGTTACACTAAGCAATATCACAAGTTGCTCATAATGGTACTTCAGTGTTTCAAAGCAATACAAACCAAAAGGCGGTTCAAATGTAACTGTAATGAAGTAGGTTCTTGTATTCCACTTTACATTATGTATTTCATTGCTGTGAGTAGTATTCATTGAGTTTCTAGTCACATACAATTCACTCTGAATACTTAAGCACATGTACATAACAGAAACTGCACAGAATAGTATGTGATGCATTCAGCTAAAACTAACGCACTGTTGAATTTTACTCGAAATTACTATGTGCTAACTTCATGGAACCATTTGAAATTAACTTTCCATATGATTTGGAGTAGTCTGCAACTAGTTTTATGTGTGTGCTACTGAATTTGGTGAAGTTACACTAAGCAATATCACAAGTTGCTCATAATGGTACTTCAGTGTTTCAAGGCAACACAAACCTAAAGGCTGATGAAATCTAAATGCAATCGTGTAGGTTCTTGAATTCAACATTACTTTATGTAGTCCACGGCTGTGAGCATTATTTAGTGTGTTTCTATTCACTTGCAATTCATTCTAAATAGTTATGCACATGTACATAACTGAAAATGCTCAGAATAGTAAGTGATGCATTCAGTTGAAACGAGTGTACTATTGAATTTTCCTCAAAATTAGTATGTGATAACTGCATGGAACCATTTGTAATTAACTTTCCATATGATTTGGAGTAGTCTGCAACTAGTTTTATGTGTGTGCTACTGAATTTGGTGAAGTTACACTAAGCAATATCACGTTGCTCATAATGGTACTTCAGTGTTTCAAAGCAATACAAACCAAAAGGCGGTTCAAATGTAACTGCAATGAAGTAGGTTCTTGTATTCCACTTTACATTATGTATTTCATTGCTGTGAGTAGTATTCATTGAGTTTCTAGTCACATACAATTCACTCTGAATACTTATGCACATGTACATAACAGAAACTGCACAGAATAGTATGTGATGCATTCAGCTAAAACTAACGCACTGTTGAATTTTACTCGAAATTACTATGTGCTAACTTCATGGAACCATTTGAAATTAACTTTCCATATGATTTGGAGTAGTCTGCAACTAGTTTTATGTGTGTGCTACTGAATTTGGTGAAGTTACACTAAGCAATATCACAAGTTGCTCATAATGGTACTTCAGTGTTTCAAGGCTTCAAAACTAAAGGCTGATAAAATCTAAATGCAATGGAGTAGGTTCTTGAATTCAACATAACTTTATGTAGTCCACGGCTGTGAGCATTATTCAGTGTGTTTCTATTCACTTGCAATTCATTCTAAATAGTTATGCACATGTACATAACTGAAAATGCTCAGAATAGTAAGTGATGCATTCAGTTGAAACGAGTGTACTATTGAATTTTCCTCAAAATTAGTATGTGATAACTGCATGGAACCATTTGTAATTAACTTTCCATATGATTTGGAGTAGTCTGCAACAAGTTTAATCTGCTTACTACTGAATTTGGTGAAGTTACACTAAGCAATATCACAAGTTGCTCATAATGGTACTTCAGTGTTTCAAAGCAATACAAACCAAAAGGCGGTTCAAATGTAACTGTAATGAAGTAGGTTCTTGTATTCCACTTTACATTATGTATTTCATTGCTGTGAGTAGTATTCATTGAGTTTCTAGTCACATACAATTCACTCTGAATACTTATGCACATGTACATAACAGAAACTGCACAGAATAGTATGTGATGCATTCAGCTAAAACTAACGCACTGTTGAATTTTACTCGAAATTACTATGTGCTAACTTCATGGAACCATTTGAAATTAACTTTCCATATGATTTGGAGTAGTCTGCAACTAGTTTTATGTGTGTGCTACTGAATTTGGTGAAGTTACACTAAGCAATATCACAAGTTGCTCATAATGGTACTTCAGTGTTTCAAGGCTTCAAAACTAAAGGCTGATAAAATCTAAATGCAATGGAGTAGGTTCTTGAATTCAACATAACTTTATGTAGTCCACGGCTGTGAGCATTATTTAGTGTGTTTCTATTCACTTGCAATTCATTCTAAATAGTTATGCACATGTACATAACTGAAAATGCTCAGAATAGTAAGTGATGCATTCAGTTGAAACGAGTGTACTATTGAATTTTCCTCAAAATTAGTATGTGATAACTGCATGGAACCATTTGTAATTAACTTTCCATATGATTTGGAGTAGTCTGCAACAAGTTTAATCTGCTTACTACTGAATTTGGTGAAGTTACACTAAGCAATATCACAAGTTGCTCATAATGGTACTTCCGTGTTTCAAGGCAATACAAAACTAAAGGCTGATAAAATCTAAATGCAATCGTGTAGGTTCTTGAATTCAACATAACTTTATGTAGTCCACGGCTGTGAGCATTATTTAGTGTGTTTCTATTCACTTGCAATTCATTCTAAATAGTTATGCACATGTACATAACTGAAAATGCTCAGAATAGTAAGTGATGCATTCAGTTGAAACGAGTGTACTATTGAATTTTCCTCAAAATTAGTATGTGATAACTGCATGGAACCATTTGTAATTAACTTTCCATATGATTTGGAGTAGTCTGCAACTAGTTTTATGTGTGTGCTACTGAATTTGGTGAAGTTACACTAAGCAATATCACGTTGCTCATAATGGTACTTCAGTGTTTCAAAGCAATACAAACCAAAAGGCGGTTCAAATGTAACTGCAATGAAGTAGGTTCTTGTATTCCACTTTACATTATGTATTTCATTGCTGTGAGTAGTATTCATTGAGTTTCTAGTCACATACAATTCACTCTGAATACTTATGCACATGTACATAACAGAAACTGCACAGAATAGTATGTGATGCATTCAGCTAAAACTAACGCACTGTTGAATTTTACTCGAAATTACTATGTGCTAACTTCATGGAACCATTTGAAATTAACTTTCCATATGATTTGGAGTAGTCTGCAACTAGTTTTATGTGTGTGCTACTGAATTTGGTGAAGTTACACTAAGCAATATCACAAGTTGCTCATAATGGTACTTCAGTGTTTCAAGGCTTCAAAACTAAAGGCTGATAAAATCTAAATGCAATGGAGTAGGTTCTTGAATTCAACATAACTTTATGTAGTCCACGGCTGTGAGCATTATTCAGTGTGTTTCTATTCACATGCAATTCATTCTAAATAGTTATGCACATGTACATAACTGAAAATGCTCAGAATAGTAAGTGATGCATTCAGTTGAAACGAGTGTACTATTGAATTTTCCTCAAAATTAGTATGTGATAACTGCATGGAACCATTTGTAATTAACTTTCCATATGATTTGGAGTAGTCTGCAACAAGTTTAATCTGCTTACTACTGAATTTGGTGAAGTTACACTAAGCAATATCACAAGTTGCTCATAATGGTACTTCAGTGTTTCAAAGCAATACAAACCAAAAGGCGGTTCAAATGTAACTGTAATGAAGTAGGTTCTTGTATTCCACTTTACATTATGTATTTCATTGCTGTGAGTAGTATTCATTGAGTTTCTAGTCACATACAATTCACTCTGAATACTTAAGCACATGTACATAACAGAAACTGCACAGAATAGTATGTGATGCATTCAGCTAAAACTAACGCACTGTTGAATTTTACTCGAAATTACTATGTGCTAACTTCATGGAACCATTTGAAATTAACTTTCCATATGATTTGGAGTAGTCTGCAACTAGTTTTATGTGTGTGCTACTGAATTTGGTGAAGTTACACTAAGCAATATCACAAGTTGCTCATAATGGTACTTCAGTGTTTCAAGGCAACACAAACCTAAAGGCTGATGAAATCTAAATGCAATCGTGTAGGTTCTTGAATTCAACATTACTTTATGTAGTCCACGGCTGTGAGCATTATTTAGTGTGTTTCTATTCACTTACAATTCATTCTAAATAGTTATGCACATGTACATAACTGAAAATGCTCAGAATAGTAAGTGATGCATTCAGTTGAAACGAGTGTAGTATTGAATTTTCCTCAAAATTAGTATGTGATAACTTCATGGCACCATTTGTTATTAACTTTCCATATGATTTGGAGTAGTCTGCAACAAGTTTAATCTGCTTACTACTGAATTTGGTGAAGTTACACTAAGCAATATCACAAGTTGCTCATAATGTTACTTCAGTGTTTCAAAGCAATACAAACCAAAAGGCGGTTCAAATGTAACTGCAATGAAGTAGGTTGTTCTATTCAACATAACTTTATGTAGTCCACGGTTGTGAACATTATTCAGTGTGTTTGTATTCACTTATAATTCTTTCTAAATAGTTATGCACAGGTACATAACTGAAAATGCTCAGAATAGTAAGTGATGCATTCAGTTGAAACGAGTGTACTATTGAATTTTCCTCAAAATTAGTATGTGATAACTGCATGGAACCATTTGTAATTAACTTGCCGTATGATTTGGAGTAGTCTGCAACTAGTTTTATGTGTGTGCTACTGAATTTGGTGAAGTTACACTAAGCAATATCACAAGTTGCTCATAATGGTACTTCCGTGTTTCAAGGCAATACAAAACTAAAGGCTGATAAAATCTAAATGCAATCGTGTAGGTTATTGAATTCAACATAACTTTATGTAGTCCACGGCTGTGAGCATTATTTAGTGTGTTTCTATTCACTTGCAATTCATTCTAAATAGTTATGCACATGTACATAACTGAAAATGCTCAGAATAGTAAGTGATGCATTCAGTTGAAACGAGTGTACTATTGAATTTTCCTCAAAATTAGTAAGTGATAACTGCATGGAACCATTTGTAATTAACTTTCCATATGATTTGGAGTAGTCTGCAACTAGTTTTATGTGTGTGCTACTGAATTTGGTGAAGTTACACTAAGCAATATCACGTTGCTCATAATGGTACTTCAGTGTTTCAAAGCAATACAAACCAAAAGGCGGTTCAAATGTAACTGCAATGAAGTAGGTTCTTGTATTCCACTTTACATTATGTATTTCATTGCTGTGAGTAGTATTCATTGAGTTTCTAGTCACATACAATTCACTCTGAATACTTATGCACATGTACATAACAGAAACTGCACAGAATAGTATGTGATGCATTCAGCTAAAACTAACGCACTGTTGAATTTTACTCGAAATTACTATGTGCTAACTTCATGGAACCATTTGAAATTAACTTTCCATATGATTTGGAGTAGTCTGCAACTAGTTTTATGTGTGTGCTACTGAATTTGGTGAAGTTACACTAAGCAATATCACAAGTTGCTCATAATGGTACTTCAGTGTTTCAAGGCTTCAAAACTAAAGGCTGATAAAATCTAAATGCAATGGAGTAGGTTCTTGAATTCAACATAACTTTATGTAGTCCACGGCTGTGAGCATTATTCAGTGTGTTTCTATTCACTTGCAATTCATTCTAAATAGTTATGCACATGTACATAACTGAAAATGCTCAGAATAGTAAGTGATGCATTCAGTTGAAACGAGTGTACTATTGAATTTTCCTCAAAATTAGTATGTGATAACTGCATGGAACCATTTGTAATTAACTTTCCATATGATTTGGAGTAGTCTGCAACAAGTTTAATCTGCTTACTACTGAATTTGGTGAAGTTACACTAAGCAATATCACAAGTTGCTCATAATGGTACTTCCGTGTTTCAAGGCAATACAAAACTAAAGGCTGATAAAATCTAAATGCAATCGTGTAGGTTATTGAATTCAACATAACTTTATGTAGTCCACGGCTGTGAGCATTATTTAGTGTGTTTCTATTCACTTGCAATTCATTCTAAATAGTTATGCACATGTACATAATTGAAAATGCTCAGAATAGTAAGTGATGCATTCAGTTGAAACGAGTGTACTATTGAATTTTCCTCAAAATTAGTATGTGATAACTGCATGGAACCATTTGTAATTAACTTTCCATATGATTTGGAGTAGTCTGCAACTAGTTTTATGTGTGTGCTACTGAATTTGGTGAAGTTACACTAAGCAATATCACGTTGCTCATAATGGTACTTCAGTGTTTCAAAGCAATACAAACCAAAAGGCGGTTCAAATGTAACTGCAATGAAGTAGGTTCTTGTATTCCACTTTACATTATGTATTTCATTGCTGTGAGTAGTATTCATTGAGTTTCTAGTCACATACAATTCACTCTGAATACTTATGCACATGTACATAACAGAAACTGCACAGAATAGTATGTGATGCATTCAGCTAAAACTAACGCACTGTTGAATTTTACTCGAAATTACTATGTGCTAACTTCATGGAACCATTTGAAATTAACTTTCCATATGATTTGGAGTAGTCTGCAACTAGTTTTATGTGTGTGCTACTGAATTTGGTGAAGTTACACTAAGCAATATCACAAGTTGCTCATAATGGTACTTCAGTGTTTCAAGGCTTCAAAACTAAAGGCTGATAAAATCTAAATGCAATGGAGTAGGTTCTTGAATTCAACATAACTTTATGTAGTCCACGGCTGTGAGCATTATTCAGTGTGTTTCTATTCACTTGCAATTCATTCTAAATAGTTATGCACATGTACATAACTGAAAATGCTCAGAATAGTAAGTGATGCATTCAGTTGAAACGAGTGTACTATTGAATTTTCCTCAAAATTAGTATGTGATAACTGCATGGAACCATTTGTAATTAACTTTCCATATGATTTGGAGTAGTCTGCAACAAGTTTAATCTGCTTACTACTGAATTTGGTGAAGTTACACTAAGCAATATCACAAGTTGCTCATAATGGTACTTCAGTGTTTCAAAGCAATACAAACCAAAAGGCGGTTCAAATGTAACTGTAATGAAGTAGGTTCTTGTATTCCACTTTACATTATGTATTTCATTGCTGTGAGTAGTATTCATTGAGTTTCTAGTCACATACAATTCACTCTGAATACTTATGCACATGTACATAACAGAAACTGCACAGAATAGTATGTGATGCATTCAGCTAAAACTAACGCACTGTTGAATTTTACTCGAAATTACTATGTGCTAACTTCATGGAACCATTTGAAATTAACTTTCCATATGATTTGGAGTAGTCTGCAACTAGTTTTATGTGTGTGCTACTGAATTTGGTGAAGTTACACTAAGCAATATCACAAGTTGCTCATAATGGTACTTCAGTGTTTCAAAGCAATACAAACCAAAAGGCGGTTCAAATGTAACTGTAATGAAGTAGGTTCTTGTATTCCACTTTACATTATGTATTTCATTGCTGTGAGTAGTATTCATTGAGTTTCTAGTCACATACAATTCACTCTGAATACTTAAGCACATGTACATAACAGAAACTGCACAGAATAGTATGTGATGCATTCAGCTAAAACTAACGCACTGTTGAATTTTACTCGAAATTACTATGTGCTAACTTCATGGAACCATTTGAAATTAACTTTCCATATGATTTGGAGTAGTCTGCAACTAGTTTTATGTGTGTGCTACTGAATTTGGTGAAGTTACACTAAGCAATATCACAAGTTGCTCATAATGGTACTTCAGTGTTTCAAGGCAACACAAACCTAAAGGCTGATGAAATCTAAATGCAATCGTGTAGGTTCTTGAATTCAACATTACTTTATGTAGTCCACGGCTGTGAGCATTATTTAGTGTGTTTCTATTCACTTGCAATTCATTCTAAATAGTTATGCACATGTACATAACTGAAAATGCTCAGAATAGTAAGTGATGCATTCAGTTGAAACGAGTGTACTATTGAATTTTCCTCAAAATTAGTATGTGATAACTGCATGGAACCATTTGTAATTAACTTTCCATATGATTTGGAGTAGTCTGCAACTAGTTTTATGTGTGTGCTACTGAATTTGGTGAAGTTACACTAAGCAATATCACGTTGCTCATAATGGTACTTCAGTGTTTCAAAGCAATACAAACCAAAAGGCGGTTCAAATGTAACTGCAATGAAGTAGGTTCTTGTATTCCACTTTACATTATGTATTTCATTGCTGTGAGTAGTATTCATTGAGTTTCTAGTCACATACAATTCACTCTGAATACTTATGCACATGTACATAACAGAAACTGCACAGAATAGTATGTGATGCATTCAGCTAAAACTAACGCACTGTTGAATTTTACTCGAAATTACTATGTGCTAACTTCATGGAACCATTTGAAATTAACTTTCCATATGATTTGGAGTAGTCTGCAACTAGTTTTATGTGTGTGCTACTGAATTTGGTGAAGTTACACTAAGCAATATCACAAGTTGCTCATAATGGTACTTCAGTGTTTCAAGGCTTCAAAACTAAAGGCTGATAAAATCTAAATGCAATGGAGTAGGTTCTTGAATTCAACATAACTTTATGTAGTCCACGGCTGTGAGCATTATTCAGTGTGTTTCTATTCACTTGCAATTCATTCTAAATAGTTATGCACATGTACATAACTGAAAATGCTCAGAATAGTAAGTGATGCATTCAGTTGAAACGAGTGTACTATTGAATTTTCCTCAAAATTAGTATGTGATAACTGCATGGAACCATTTGTAATTAACTTTCCATATGATTTGGAGTAGTCTGCAACAAGTTTAATCTGCTTACTACTGAATTTGGTGAAGTTACACTAAGCAATATCACAAGTTGCTCATAATGGTACTTCAGTGTTTCAAAGCAATACAAACCAAAAGGCGGTTCAAATGTAACTGTAATGAAGTAGGTTCTTGTATTCCACTTTACATTATGTATTTCATTGCTGTGAGTAGTATTCATTGAGTTTCTAGTCACATACAATTCACTCTGAATACTTATGCACATGTACATAACAGAAACTGCACAGAATAGTATGTGATGCATTCAGCTAAAACTAACGCACTGTTGAATTTTACTCGAAATTACTATGTGCTAACTTCATGGAACCATTTGAAATTAACTTTCCATATGATTTGGAGTAGTCTGCAACTAGTTTTATGTGTGTGCTACTGAATTTGGTGAAGTTACACTAAGCAATATCACAAGTTGCTCATAATGGTACTTCAGTGTTTCAAGGCTTCAAAACTAAAGGCTGATAAAATCTAAATGCAATGGAGTAGGTTCTTGAATTCAACATAACTTTATGTAGTCCACGGCTGTGAGCATTATTTAGTGTGTTTCTATTCACTTGCAATTCATTCTAAATAGTTATGCACATGTACATAACTGAAAAT
The DNA here is from genome assembly GCF_048418815.1 of Hemitrygon akajei. Taxonomy (NCBI): domain Eukaryota; kingdom Metazoa; phylum Chordata; class Chondrichthyes; order Myliobatiformes; family Dasyatidae; genus Hemitrygon; species Hemitrygon akajei. Next base: position 106,080,118 of record NC_133127.1, read on the forward strand.
GCTCAGAATAGTAAGTGATGCATTCAGTTGAAACGAGTGTACTATTGAATTTTCCTCAAAATTAGTATGTGATAACTGCATGGAACCATTTGTAATTAACTTTCCATATGATTTGGAGTAGTCTGCAACAAGTTTAATCTGCTTACTACTGAATTTGGTGAAGTTACACTAAGCAATATCACAAGTTGCTCATAATGGTACTTCCGTGTTTCAAGGCAATACAAAACTAAAGGCTGATAAAATCTAAATGCAATCGTGTAGGTTCTTGAATTCAACATAACTTTATGTAGTCCACGGCTGTGAGCATTATTTAGTGTGTTTCTATTCACTTGCAATTCATTCTAAATAGTTATGCACATGTACATAACTGAAAATGCTCAGAATAGTAAGTGATGCATTCAGTTGAAACGAGTGTACTATTGAATTTTCCTCAAAATTAGTATGTGATAACTGCATGGAACCATTTGTAATTAACTTTCCATATGATTTGGAGTAGTCTGCAACTAGTTTTATGTGTGTGCTACTGAATTTGGTGAAGTTACACTAAGCAATATCACGTTGCTCATAATGGTACTTCAGTGTTTCAAAGCAATACAAACCAAAAGGCGGTTCAAATGTAACTGCAATGAAGTAGGTTCTTGTATTCCACTTTACATTATGTATTTCATTGCTGTGAGTAGTATTCATTGAGTTTCTAGTCACATACAATTCACTCTGAATACTTATGCACATGTACATAACAGAAACTGCACAGAATAGTATGTGATGCATTCAGCTAAAACTAACGCACTGTTGAATTTTACTCGAAATTACTATGTGCTAACTTCATGGAACCATTTGAAATTAACTTTCCATATGATTTGGAGTAGTCTGCAACTAGTTTTATGTGTGTGCTACTGAATTTGGTGAAGTTACACTAAGCAATATCACAAGTTGCTCATAATGGTACTTCAGTGTTTCAAGGCTTCAAAACTAAAGGCTGATAAAATCTAAATGCAATGGAGTAGGTTCTTGAATTCAACATAACTTTATGTAGTCCACGGCTGTGAGCATTATTCAGTGTGTTTCTATTCACATGCAATTCATTCTAAATAGTTATGCACATGTACATAACTGAAAATGCTCAGAATAGTAAGTGATGCATTCAGTTGAAACGAGTGTACTATTGAATTTTCCTCAAAATTAGTATGTGATAACTGCATGGAACCATTTGTAATTAACTTTCCATATGATTTGGAGTAGTCTGCAACAAGTTTAATCTGCTTACTACTGAATTTGGTGAAGTTACACTAAGCAATATCACAAGTTGCTCATAATGGTACTTCAGTGTTTCAAAGCAATACAAACCAAAAGGCGGTTCAAATGTAACTGTAATGAAGTAGGTTCTTGTATTCCACTTTACATTATGTATTTCATTGCTGTGAGTAGTATTCATTGAGTTTCTAGTCACATACAATTCACTCTGAATACTTAAGCACATGTACATAACAGAAACTGCACAGAATAGTATGTGATGCATTCAGCTAAAACTAACGCACTGTTGAATTTTACTCGAAATTACTATGTGCTAACTTCATGGAACCATTTGAAATTAACTTTCCATATGATTTGGAGTAGTCTGCAACTAGTTTTATGTGTGTGCTACTGAATTTGGTGAAGTTACACTAAGCAATATCACAAGTTGCTCATAATGGTACTTCAGTGTTTCAAGGCAACACAAACCTAAAGGCTGATGAAATCTAAATGCAATCGTGTAGGTTCTTGAATTCAACATTACTTTATGTAGTCCACGGCTGTGAGCATTATTTAGTGTGTTTCTATTCACTTACAATTCATTCTAAATAGTTATGCACATGTACATAACTGAAAATGCTCAGAATAGTAAGTGATGCATTCAGTTGAAACGAGTGTAGTATTGAATTTTCCTCAAAATTAGTATGTGATAACTTCATGGCACCATTTGTTATTAACTTTCCATATGATTTGGAGTAGTCTGCAACAAGTTTAATCTGCTTACTACTGAATTTGGTGAAGTTACACTAAGCAATATCACAAGTTGCTCATAATGTTACTTCAGTGTTTCAAAGCAATACAAACCAAAAGGCGGTTCAAATGTAACTGCAATGAAGTAGGTTGTTCTATTCAACATAACTTTATGTAGTCCACGGTTGTGAACATTATTCAGTGTGTTTGTATTCACTTATAATTCTTTCTAAATAGTTATGCACAGGTACATAACTGAAAATGCTCAGAATAGTAAGTGATGCATTCAGTTGAAACGAGTGTACTATTGAATTTTCCTCAAAATTAGTATGTGATAACTGCATGGAACCATTTGTAATTAACTTGCCGTATGATTTGGAGTAGTCTGCAACTAGTTTTATGTGTGTGCTACTGAATTTGGTGAAGTTACACTAAGCAATATCACAAGTTGCTCATAATGGTACTTCCGTGTTTCAAGGCAATACAAAACTAAAGGCTGATAAAATCTAAATGCAATCGTGTAGGTTATTGAATTCAACATAACTTTATGTAGTCCACGGCTGTGAGCATTATTTAGTGTGTTTCTATTCACTTGCAATTCATTCTAAATAGTTATGCACATGTACATAACTGAAAATGCTCAGAATAGTAAGTGATGCATTCAGTTGAAACGAGTGTACTATTGAATTTTCCTCAAAATTAGTAAGTGATAACTGCATGGAACCATTTGTAATTAACTTTCCATATGATTTGGAGTAGTCTGCAACTAGTTTTATGTGTGTGCTACTGAATTTGGTGAAGTTACACTAAGCAATATCACGTTGCTCATAATGGTACTTCAGTGTTTCAAAGCAATACAAACCAAAAGGCGGTTCAAATGTAACTGCAATGAAGTAGGTTCTTGTATTCCACTTTACATTATGTATTTCATTGCTGTGAGTAGTATTCATTGAGTTTCTAGTCACATACAATTCACTCTGAATACTTATGCACATGTACATAACAGAAACTGCACAGAATAGTATGTGATGCATTCAGCTAAAACTAACGCACTGTTGAATTTTACTCGAAATTACTATGTGCTAACTTCATGGAACCATTTGAAATTAACTTTCCATATGATTTGGAGTAGTCTGCAACTAGTTTTATGTGTGTGCTACTGAATTTGGTGAAGTTACACTAAGCAATATCACAAGTTGCTCATAATGGTACTTCAGTGTTTCAAGGCTTCAAAACTAAAGGCTGATAAAATCTAAATGCAATGGAGTAGGTTCTTGAATTCAACATAACTTTATGTAGTCCACGGCTGTGAGCATTATTCAGTGTGTTTCTATTCACTTGCAATTCATTCTAAATAGTTATGCACATGTACATAACTGAAAATGCTCAGAATAGTAAGTGATGCATTCAGTTGAAACGAGTGTACTATTGAATTTTCCTCAAAATTAGTATGTGATAACTGCATGGAACCATTTGTAATTAACTTTCCATATGATTTGGAGTAGTCTGCAACAAGTTTAATCTGCTTACTACTGAATTTGGTGAAGTTACACTAAGCAATATCACAAGTTGCTCATAATGGTACTTCCGTGTTTCAAGGCAATACAAAACTAAAGGCTGATAAAATCTAAATGCAATCGTGTAGGTTATTGAATTCAACATAACTTTATGTAGTCCACGGCTGTGAGCATTATTTAGTGTGTTTCTATTCACTTGCAATTCATTCTAAATAGTTATGCACATGTACATAATTGAAAATGCTCAGAATAGTAAGTGATGCATTCAGTTGAAACGAGTGTACTATTGAATTTTCCTCAAAATTAGTATGTGATAACTGCATGGAACCATTTGTAATTAACTTTCCATATGATTTGGAGTAGTCTGCAACTAGTTTTATGTGTGTGCTACTGAATTTGGTGAAGTTACACTAAGCAATATCACGTTGCTCATAATGGTACTTCAGTGTTTCAAAGCAATACAAACCAAAAGGCGGTTCAAATGTAACTGCAATGAAGTAGGTTCTTGTATTCCACTTTACATTATGTATTTCATTGCTGTGAGTAGTATTCATTGAGTTTCTAGTCACATACAATTCACTCTGAATACTTATGCACATGTACATAACAGAAACTGCACAGAATAGTATGTGATGCATTCAGCTAAAACTAACGCACTGTTGAATTTTACTCGAAATTACTATGTGCTAACTTCATGGAACCATTTGAAATTAACTTTCCATATGATTTGGAGTAGTCTGCAACTAGTTTTATGTGTGTGCTACTGAATTTGGTGAAGTTACACTAAGCAATATCACAAGTTGCTCATAATGGTACTTCAGTGTTTCAAGGCTTCAAAACTAAAGGCTGATAAAATCTAAATGCAATGGAGTAGGTTCTTGAATTCAACATAACTTTATGTAGTCCACGGCTGTGAGCATTATTCAGTGTGTTTCTATTCACTTGCAATTCATTCTAAATAGTTATGCACATGTACATAACTGAAAATGCTCAGAATAGTAAGTGATGCATTCAGTTGAAACGAGTGTACTATTGAATTTTCCTCAAAATTAGTATGTGATAACTGCATGGAACCATTTGTAATTAACTTTCCATATGATTTGGAGTAGTCTGCAACAAGTTTAATCTGCTTACTACTGAATTTGGTGAAGTTACACTAAGCAATATCACAAGTTGCTCATAATGGTACTTCAGTGTTTCAAAGCAATACAAACCAAAAGGCGGTTCAAATGTAACTGTAATGAAGTAGGTTCTTGTATTCCACTTTACATTATGTATTTCATTGCTGTGAGTAGTATTCATTGAGTTTCTAGTCACATACAATTCACTCTGAATACTTATGCACATGTACATAACAGAAACTGCACAGAATAGTATGTGATGCATTCAGCTAAAACTAACGCACTGTTGAATTTTACTCGAAATTACTATGTGCTAACTTCATGGAACCATTTGAAATTAACTTTCCATATGATTTGGAGTAGTCTGCAACTAGTTTTATGTGTGTGCTACTGAATTTGGTGAAGTTACACTAAGCAATATCACAAGTTGCTCATAATGGTACTTCAGTGTTTCAAGGCTTCAAAACTAAAGGCTGATAAAATCTAAATGCAATGGAGTAGGTTCTTGAATTCAACATAACTTTATGTAGTCCACGGCTGTGAGCATTATTTAGTGTGTTTCTATTCACTTGCAATTCATTCTAAATAGTTATGCACATGTACATAACTGAAAATGCTCAGAATAGTAAGTGATGCATTCAGTTGAAACGAGTGTACTATTGAATTTTCCTCAAAATTAGTATGTGATAACTGCATGGAACCATTTGTAATTAACTTTCCATATGATTTGGAGTAGTCTGCAACAAGTTTAATCTGCTTACTACTGAATTTGGTGAAGTTACACTAAGCAATATCACAAGTTGCTCATAATGGTACTTCCGTGTTTCAAGGCAATACAAAACTAAAGGCTGATAAAATCTAAATGCAATCGTGTAGGTTCTTGAATTCAACATAACTTTATGTAGTCCACGGCTGTGAGCATTATTTAGTGTGTTTCTATTCACTTGCAATTCATTCTAAATAGTTATGCACATGTACATAACTGAAAATGCTCAGAATAGTAAGTGATGCATTCAGTTGAAACGAGTGTACTATTGAATTTTCCTCAAAATTAGTATGTGATAACTGCATGGAACCATTTGTAATTAACTTTCCATATGATTTGGAGTAGTCTGCAACTAGTTTTATGTGTGTGCTACTGAATTTGGTGAAGTTACACTAAGCAATATCACGTTGCTCATAATGGTACTTCAGTGTTTCAAAGCAATACAAACCAAAAGGCGGTTCAAATGTAACTGCAATGAAGTAGGTTCTTGTATTCCACTTTACATTATGTATTTCATTGCTGTGAGTAGTATTCATTGAGTTTCTAGTCACATACAATTCACTCTGAATACTTATGCACATGTACATAACAGAAACTGCACAGAATAGTATGTGATGCATTCAGCTAAAACTAACGCACTGTTGAATTTTACTCGAAATTACTATGTGCTAACTTCATGGAACCATTTGAAATTAACTTTCCATATGATTTGGAGTAGTCTGCAACTAGTTTTATGTGTGTGCTACTGAATTTGGTGAAGTTACACTAAGCAATATCACAAGTTGCTCATAATGGTACTTCAGTGTTTCAAGGCTTCAAAACTAAAGGCTGATAAAATCTAAATGCAATGGAGTAGGTTCTTGAATTCAACATAACTTTATGTAGTCCACGGCTGTGAGCATTATTCAGTGTGTTTCTATTCACTTGCAATTCATTCTAAATAGTTATGCACATGTACATAACTGAAAATGCTCAGAATAGTAAGTGATGCATTCAGTTGAAACGAGTGTACTATTGAATTTTCCTCAAAATTAGTATGTGATAACTGCATGGAACCATTTGTAATTAACTTTCCATATGATTTGGAGTAGTCTGCAACAAGTTTAATCTGCTTACTACTGAATTTGGTGAAGTTACACTAAGCAATATCACAAGTTGCTCATAATGGTACTTCAGTGTTTCAAAGCAATACAAACCAAAAGGCGGTTCAAATGTAACTGTAATGAAGTAGGTTCTTGTATTCCACTTTACATTATGTATTTCATTGCTGTGAGTAGTATTCATTGAGTTTCTAGTCACATACAATTCACTCTGAATACTTAAGCACATGTACATAACAGAAACTGCACAGAATAGTATGTGATGCATTCAGCTAAAACTAACGCACTGTTGAATTTTACTCGAAATTACTATGTGCTAACTTCATGGAACCATTTGAAATTAACTTTCCATATGATTTGGAGTAGTCTGCAACTAGTTTTATGTGTGTGCTACTGAATTTGGTGAAGTTACACTAAGCAATATCACAAGTTGCTCATAATGGTACTTCAGTGTTTCAAGGCAATACAAAACTAAAGGCTGATAAAATCTAAATGCAATCGTGTAGGTTCTTGAATTCAACATAACTTTATGTAGTCCACGGATGTGAGCATTATTCAGTGTGTTTGTATTCACTTATAATTCTTTCTAAATAGTTATGCACAGGTACATAACTGAAAATGCTCAGAATAGTAAGTGATGCATTCAGTTGAAACGAGTGTACTATTGAATTTTCCTCAAAATTAGTATGTGATAACTGCATGGAACCATTTGTAAGTAACTTTCCGTATGATTTGGAGTAGTCTGCAACTAGTTTTATGTGTGTGCTACTGAATTTGGTGAAGTTACACTAAGCAATATCACAAGTTGCTCATAATGGTACTTCAGTGTTTCAAGGCTTCAAAACTAAAGGCTGATAAAATCTAAATGCAATGGAGTAGGTTCTTGAATTCAACATAACTTTATGTAGTCCACGGCTGTGAGCATTATTTAGTGTGTTTCTATTCACTTGCAATTCATTCTAAATAGTTATGCACATGTACATAACTGAAAATGCTCAGAATAGTAAGTGATGCATTCAGTTGAAACGAGTGTACTATTGAATTTTCCTCAAAATTAGTATGTGATAACTGCATGGAACCATTTGTAATTAACTTTCCATATGATTTGGAGTAGTCTGCAACAAGTTTAATCTGCTTACTACTGAATTTGGTGAAGTTACACTAAGCAATATCACAAGTTGCTCATAATGGTACTTCCGTGTTTCAAGGCAATACAAAACTAAAGGCTGATAAAATCTAAATGCAATCGTGTAGGTTCTTGAATTCAACATAACTTTATGTAGTCCACGGCTGTGAGCATTATTTAGTGTGTTTCTATTCACTTGCAATTCATTCTAAATAGTTATGCACATGTACATAACTGAAAATGCTCAGAATAGTAAGTGATGCATTCAGTTGAAACGAGTGTACTATTGAATTTTCCTCAAAATTAGTATGTGATAACTGCATGGAACCATTTGTAATTAACTTTCCATATGATTTGGAGTAGTCTGCAACTAGTTTTATGTGTGTGCTACTGAATTTGGTGAAGTTACACTAAGCAATATCACGTTGCTCATAATGGTACTTCAGTGTTTCAAAGCAATACAAACCAAAAGGCGGTTCAAATGTAACTGCAATGAAGTAGGTTCTTGTATTCCACTTTACATTATGTATTTCATTGCTGTGAGTAGTATTCATTGAGTTTCTAGTCACATACAATTCACTCTGAATACTTATGCACATGTACATAACAGAAACTGCACAGAATAGTATGTGATGCATTCAGCTAAAACTAACGCACTGTTGAATTTTACTCGAAATTACTATGTGCTAACTTCATGGAACCATTTGAAATTAACTTTCCATATGATTTGGAGTAGTCTGCAACTAGTTTTATGTGTGTGCTACTGAATTTGGTGAAGTTACACTAAGCAATATCACAAGTTGCTCATAATGGTACTTCAGTGTTTCAAGGCTTCAAAACTAAAGGCTGATAAAATCTAAATGCAATGGAGTAGGTTCTTGAATTCAACATAACTTTATGTAGTCCACGGCTGTGAGCATTATTCAGTGTGTTTCTATTCACATGCAATTCATTCTAAATAGTTATGCACATGTACATAACTGAAAATGCTCAGAATAGTAAGTGATGCATTCAGTTGAAACGAGTGTACTATTGAATTTTCCTCAAAATTAGTATGTGATAACTGCATGGAACCATTTGTAATTAACTTTCCATATGATTTGGAGTAGTCTGCAACAAGTTTAATCTGCTTACTACTGAATTTGGTGAAGTTACACTAAGCAATATCACAAGTTGCTCATAATGGTACTTCAGTGTTTCAAAGCAATACAAACCAAAAGGCGGTTCAAATGTAACTGTAATGAAGTAGGTTCTTGTATTCCACTTTACATTATGTATTTCATTGCTGTGAGTAGTATTCATTGAGTTTCTAGTCACATACAATTCACTCTGAATACTTAAGCACATGTACATAACAGAAACTGCACAGAATAGTATGTGATGCATTCAGCTAAAACTAACGCACTGTTGAATTTTACTCGAAATTACTATGTGCTAACTTCATGGAACCATTTGAAATTAACTTTCCATATGATTTGGAGTAGTCTGCAACTAGTTTTATGTGTGTGCTACTGAATTTGGTGAAGTTACACTAAGCAATATCACAAGTTGCTCATAATGGTACTTCAGTGTTTCAAGGCAACACAAACCTAAAGGCTGATGAAATCTAAATGCAATCGTGTAGGTTCTTGAATTCAACATTACTTTATGTAGTCCACGGCTGTGAGCATTATTTAGTGTGTTTCTATTCACTTACAATTCATTCTAAATAGTTATGCACATGTACATAACTGAAAATGCTCAGAATAGTAAGTGATGCATTCAGTTGAAACGAGTGTAGTATTGAATTTTCCTCAAAATTAGTATGTGATAACTTCATGGCACCATTTGTTATTAACTTTCCATATGATTTGGAGTAGTCTGCAACAAGTTTAATCTGCTTACTACTGAATTTGGTGAAGTTACACTAAGCAATATCACAAGTTGCTCATAATGTTACTTCAGTGTTTCAAAGCAATACAAACCAAAAGGCGGTTCAAATGTAACTGCAATGAAGTAGGTTGTTCTATTCAACATAACTTTATGTAGTCCACGGTTGTGAACATTATTCAGTGTGTTTGTATTCACTTATAATTCTTTCTAAATAGTTATGCACAGGTACATAACTGAAAATGCTCAGAATAGTAAGTGATGCATTCAGTTGAAACGAGTGTACTATTGAATTTTCCTCAAAATTAGTATGTGATAACTGCATGGAACCATTTGTAATTAACTTGCCGTATGATTTGGAGTAGTCTGCAACTAGTTTTATGTGTGTGCTACTGAATTTGGTGAAGTTACACTAAGCAATATCACAAGTTGCTCATAATGGTACTTCCGTGTTTCAAGGCAATACAAAACTAAAGGCTGATAAAATCTAAATGCAATCGTGTAGGTTATTGAATTCAACATAACTTTATGTAGTCCACGGCTGTGAGCATTATTTAGTGTGTTTCTATTCACTTGCAATTCATTCTAAATAGTTATGCACATGTACATAACTGAAAATGCTCAGAATAGTAAGTGATGCATTCAGTTGAAACGAGTGTACTATTGAATTTTCCTCAAAATTAGTAAGTGATAACTGCATGGAACCATTTGTAATTAACTTTCCATATGATTTGGAGTAGTCTGCAACTAGTTTTATGTGTGTGCTACTGAATTTGGTGAAGTTACACTAAGCAATATCACGTTGCTCATAATGGTACTTCAGTGTTTCAAAGCAATACAAACCAAAAGGCGGTTCAAATGTAACTGCAATGAAGTAGGTTCTTGTATTCCACTTTACATTATGTATTTCATTGCTGTGAGTAGTATTCATTGAGTTTCTAGTCACATACAATTCACTCTGAATACTTATGCACATGTACATAACAGAAACTGCACAGAATAGTATGTGATGCATTCAGCTAAAACTAACGCACTGTTGAATTTTACTCGAAATTACTATGTGCTAACTTCATGGAACCATTTGAAATTAACTTTCCATATGATTTGGAGTAGTCTGCAACTAGTTTTATGTGTGTGCTACTGAATTTGGTGAAGTTACACTAAGCAATATCACAAGTTGCTCATAATGGTACTTCAGTGTTTCAAGGCTTCAAAACTAAAGGCTGATAAAATCTAAATGCAATGGAGTAGGTTCTTGAATTCAACATAACTTTATGTAGTCCACGGCTGTGAGCATTATTCAGTGTGTTTCTATTCACTTGCAATTCATTCTAAATAGTTATGCACATGTACATAACTGAAAATGCTCAGAATAGTAAGTGATGCATTCAGTTGAAACGAGTGTACTATTGAATTTTCCTCAAAATTAGTATGTGATAACTGCATGGAACCATTTGTAATTAACTTTCCATATGATTTGGAGTAGTCTGCAACAAGTTTAATCTGCTTACTACTGAATTTGGTGAAGTTACACTAAGCAATATCACAAGTTGCTCATAATGGTACTTCCGTGTTTCAAGGCAATACAAAACTAAAGGCTGATAAAATCTAAATGCAATCGTGTAGGTTATTGAATTCAACATAACTTTATGTAGTCCACGGCTGTGAGCATTATTTAGTGTGTTTCTATTCACTTGCAATTCATTCTAAATAGTTATGCACATGTACATAATTGAAAATGCTCAGAATAGTAAGTGATGCATTCAGTTGAAACGAGTGTACTATTGAATTTTCCTCAAAATTAGTATGTGATAACTGCATGGAACCATTTGTAATTAACTTTCCATATGATTTGGAGTAGTCTGCAACTAGTTTTATGTGTGTGCTACTGAATTTGGTGAAGTTACACTAAGCAATATCACGTTGCTCATAATGGTACTTCAGTGTTTCAAAGCAATACAAACCAAAAGGCGGTTCAAATGTAACTGCAATGAAGTAGGTTCTTGTATTCCACTTTACATTATGTATTTCATTGCTGTGAGTAGTATTCATTGAGTTTCTAGTCACATACAATTCACTCTGAATACTTATGCACATGTACATAACAGAAACTGCACAGAATAGTATGTGATGCATTCAGCTAAAACTAACGCACTGTTGAATTTTACTCGAAATTACTATGTGCTAACTTCATGGAACCATTTGAAATTAACTTTCCATATGATTTGGAGTAGTCTGCAACTAGTTTTATGTGTGTGCTACTGAATTTGGTGAAGTTACACTAAGCAATATCACAAGTTGCTCATAATGGTACTTCAGTGTTTCAAGGCTTCAAAACTAAAGGCTGATAAAATCTAAATGCAATGGAGTAGGTTCTTGAATTCAACATAACTTTATGTAGTCCACGGCTGTGAGCATTATTCAGTGTGTTTCTATTCACTTGCAATTCATTCTAAATAGTTATGCACATGTACATAACTGAAAATGCTCAGAATAGTAAGTGATGCATTCAGTTGAAACGAGTGTACTATTGAATTTTCCTCAAAATTAGTATGTGATAACTGCATGGAACCATTTGTAATTAACTTTCCATATGATTTGGAGTAGTCTGCAACAAGTTTAATCTGCTTACTACTGAATTTGGTGAAGTTACACTAAGCAATATCACAAGTTGCTCATAATGGTACTTCAGTGTTTCAAAGCAATACAAACCAAAAGGCGGTTCAAATGTAACTGTAATGAAGTAGGTTCTTGTATTCCACTTTACATTATGTATTTCATTGCTGTGAGTAGTATTCATTGAGTTTCTAGTCACATACAATTCACTCTGAATACTTATGCACATGTACATAACAGAAACTGCACAGAATAGTATGTGATGCATTCAGCTAAAACTAACGCACTGTTGAATTTTACTCGAAATTACTATGTGCTAACTTCATGGAACCATTTGAAATTAACTTTCCATATGATTTGGAGTAGTCTGCAACTAGTTTTATGTGTGTGCTACTGAATTTGGTGAAGTTACACTAAGCAATATCACAAGTTGCTCATAATGGTACTTCAGTGTTTCAAGGCTTCAAAACTAAAGGCTGATAAAATCTAAATGCAATGGAGTAGGTTCTTGAATTCAACATAACTTTATGTAGTCCACGGCTGTGAGCATTATTTAGTGTGTTTCTATTCACTTGCAATTCATTCTAAATAGTTATGCACATGTACATAACTGAAAATGCTCAGAATAGTAAGTGATGCATTCAGTTGAAACGAGTGTACTATTGAATTTTCCTCAAAATTAGTATGTGATAACTGCATGGAACCATTTGTAATTAACTTTCCATATGATTTGGAGTAGTCTGCAACAAGTTTAATCTGCTTACTACTGAATTTGGTGAAGTTACACTAAGCAATATCACAAGTTGCTCATAATGGTACTTCCGTGTTTCAAGGCAATACAAAACTAAAGGCTGATAAAATCTAAATGCAATCGTGTAGGTTCTTGAATTCAACATAACTTTATGTAGTCCACGGCTGTGAGCATTATTTAGTGTGTTTCTATTCACTTGCAATTCATTCTAAATAGTTATGCACATGTACATAACTGAAAATGCTCAGAATAGTAAGTGATGCATTCAGTTGAAACGAGTGTACTATTGAATTTTCCTCAAAATTAGTATGTGATAACTGCATGGAACCATTTGTAATTAACTTTCCATATGATTTGGAGTAGTCTGCAACTAGTTTTATGTGTGTGCTACTGAATTTGGTGAAGTTACACTAAGCAATATCACGTTGCTCATAATGGTACTTCAGTGTTTCAAAGCAATACAAACCAAAAGGCGGTTCAAATGTAACTGCAATGAAGTAGGTTCTTGTATTCCACTTTACATTATGTATTTCATTGCTGTGAGTAGTATTCATTGAGTTTCTAGTCACATACAATTCACTCTGAATACTTATGCACATGTACATAACAGAAACTGCACAGAATAGTATGTGATGCATTCAGCTAAAACTAACGCACTGTTGAATTTTACTCGAAATTACTATGTGCTAACTTCATGGAACCATTTGAAATTAACTTTCCATATGATTTGGAGTAGTCTGCAACTAGTTTTATGTGTGTGCTACTGAATTTGGTGAAGTTACACTAAGCAATATCACAAGTTGCTCATAATGGTACCAGTGTTTCAAGGCTTCAAAACTAAAGGCTGATAAAATCTAAATGCAATGGAGTAGGTTCTTGAATTCAACATAACTTTATGTAGTCCACGGCTGTGAGCATTATTCAGTGTGTTTCTATTCACTTGCAATTCATTCTAAATAGTTATGCACATGTACATAACTGAAAATGCTCAGAATAGTAAGTGATGCATTCAGTTGAAACGAGTGTACTATTGAATTTTCCTCAAAATTAGTATGTGATAACTGCATGGAACCATTTGTAATTAACTTTCCATATGATTTGGAGTAGTCTGCAACAAGTTTAATCTGCTTACTACTGAATTTGGTGAAGTTACACTAAGCAATATCACAAGTTGCTCATAATGGTACTTCAGTGTTTCAAAGCAATACAAACCAAAAGGCGGTTCAAATGTAACTGTAATGAAGTAGGTTCTTGTATTCCACTTTACATTATGTATTTCATTGCTGTGAGTAGTATTCATTGAGTTTCTAGTCACATACAATTCACTCTGAATACTTAAGCACATGTACATAACAGAAACTGCACAGAATAGTATGTGATGCATTCAGCTAAAACTAACGCACTGTTGAATTTTACTCGAAATTACTATGTGCTAACTTCATGGAACCATTTGAAATTAACTTTCCATATGATTTGGAGTAGTCTGCAACTAGTTTTATGTGTGTGCTACTGAATTTGGTGAAGTTACACTAAGCAATATCACAAGTTGCTCATAATGGTACTTCAGTGTTTCAAGGCAATACAAAACTAAAGGCTGATAAAATCTAAATGCAATCGTGTAGGTTCTTGAATTCAACATAACTTTATGTAGTCCACGGATGTGAGCATTATTCAGTGTGTTTGTATTCACTTATAATTCTTTCTAAATAGTTATGCACAGGTACATAACTGAAAATGCTCAGAATAGTAAGTGATGCATTCAGTTGAAACGAGTGTACTATTGAATTTTCCTCAAAATTAGTATGTGATAACTGCATGGAACCATTTGTAAGTAACTTTCCGTATGATTTGGAGTAGTCTGCAACTAGTTTTATGTGTGTGCTACTGAATTTGGTGAAGTTACACTAAGCAATATCACAAGTTGCTCATAATGGTACTTCCGTGTTTCAAGGCAATACAAAACTAAAGGCTGATAAAATCTAAATGCAATCGTGTAGGTTCTTGAATTCAACATAACTTTATGTAGTCCACGGCTGTGAGCATTATTTAGTGTGTTTCTATTCACTTGCAATTCATTCTAAATAGTTATGCACATGTACATAACTGAAAATGCTCAGAATAGTAAGTGATGCATTCAGTTGAAACGAGTGTACTATTGAATTTTCCTCAAAATTAGTATGTGATAACTGCATGGAACCATTTGTAATTAACTTTCCATATGATTTGGAGTAGTCTGCAACTAGTTTTATGTGTGGGCTACTGAATTTGGTGAAGTTACACTAAGCAATATCACGTTGCTCATAATGGTACTTCAGTGTTTCAAAGCAATACAAACCAAAAGGCGGTTCAAATGTAACTGCAATGAAGTAGGTTCTTGTATTCCACTTTACATTATGTATTTCATTGCTGTGAGTAGTATTCATTGAGTTTCTAGTCACATACAATTCACTCTGAATACTTATGCACATGTACATAACAGAAACTGCACAGAATAGTATGTGATGCATTCAGCTAAAACTAACGCACTGTTGAATTTTACTCGAAATTACTATGTGCTAACTTCATGGAACCATTTGAAATTAACTTTCCATATGATTTGGAGTAGTCTGCAACTAGTTTTATGTGTGTGCTACTGAATTTGGTGAAGTTACACTAAGCAATATCACAAGTTGCTCATAATGGTACTTCAGTGTTTCAAGGCTTCAAAACTAAAGGCTGATAAAATCTAAATGCAATCGTGTAGGTTCTTGAATTCAACATAACTTTATGTAGTCCACGGCTGTGAGCATTATTTAGTGTGTTTCTATTCACTTGCAATTCATTCTAAATAGTTATGCACATGTACATAACTGAAAATGCTCAGAATAGTAAGTGATGCATTCAGTTGAAACGAGTGTACTATTGAATTTTCCTCAAAATTAGTATGTGATAACTGCATGGAACCATTTGTAATTAACTTTCCATATGATTTGGAGTAGTCTGCAACTAGTTTTATGTGTGTGCTACTGAATTTGGTGAAGTTACACTAAGCAATATCACGTTGCTCATAATGGTACTTCAGTGTTTCAAAGCAATACAAACCAAAAGGCGGTTCAAATGTAACTGCAATGAAGTAGGTTCTTGTATTCCACTTTACATTATGTATTTCATTGCTGTGAGTAGTATTCATTGAGTTTCTAGTCACATACAATTCACTCTGAATACTTATGCACATGTACATAACAGAAACTGCACAGAATAGTATGTGATGCATTCAGCTAAAACTAACGCACTGTTGAATTTTACTCGAAATTACTATGTGCTAACTTCATGGAACCATTTGAAATTAACTTTCCATATGATTTGGAGTAGTCTGCAACTAGTTTTATGTGTGTGCTACTGAATTTGGTGAAGTTACACTAAGCAATATCACAAGTTGCTCATAATGGTACTTCAGTGTTTCAAGGCTTCAAAACTAAAGGCTGATAAAATCTAAATGCAATGGAGTAGGTTCTTGAATTCAACATAACTTTATGTAGTCCACGGCTGTGAGCATTATTCAGTGTGTTTCTATTCACTTGCAATTCATTCTAAATAGTTATGCACATGTACATAACTGAAAATGCTCAGAATAGTAAGTGATGCATTCAGTTGAAACGAGTGTACTATTGAATTTTCCTCAAAATTAGTATGTGATAACTGCATGGAACCATTTGTAATTAACTTTCCATATGATTTGGAGTAGTCTGCAACAAGTTTAATCTGCTTACTACTGAATTTGGTGAAGTTACACTAAGCAATATCACAAGTTGCTCATAATGGTACTTCAGTGTTTCAAAGCAATACAAACCAAAAGGCGGTTCAAATGTAACTGTAATGAAGTAGGTTCTTGTATTCCACTTTACATTATGTATTTCATTGCTGTGAGTAGTATTCATTGAGTTTCTAGTCACATACAATTCACTCTGAATACTTAAGCACATGTACATAACAGAAACTGCACAGAATAGTATGTGATGCATTCAGCTAAAACTAACGCACTGTTGAATTTTACTCGAAATTACTATGTGCTAACTTCATGGAACCATTTGAAATTAACTTTCCATATGATTTGGAGTAGTCTGCAACTAGTTTTATGTGTGTGCTACTGAATTTGGTGAAGTTACACTAAGCAATATCACAAGTTGCTCATAATGGTACTTCAGTGTTTCAAGGCAATACAAAACTAAAGGCTGATAAAATCTAAATGCAATCGTGTAGGTTCTTGAATTCAACATAACTTTATGTAGTCCACGGTTGTGAACATTATTCAGTGTGTTTGTATTCACTTATAATTCTTTCTAAATAGTTATGCACAGGTACATAACTGAAAATGCTCAGAATAGTAAGTGATGCATTCAGTTGAAACGAGTGTACTATTGAATTTTCCTCAAAATTAGTATGTGATAACTGCATGGAACCATTTGTAATTAACTTGCCGTATGATTTGGAGTAGTCTGCAACTAGTTTTATGTGTGTGCTACTGAATTTGGTGAAGTTACACTAAGCAATATCACAAGTTGCTCATAATGGTACTTCCGTGTTTCAAGGCAATACAAAACTAAAGGCTGATAAAATCTAAATGCAATCGTGTAGGTTATTGAATTCAACATAACTTTATGTAGTCCACGGCTGTGAGCATTATTTAGTGTGTTTCTATTCACTTGCAATTCATTCTAAATAGTTATGCACATGTACATAACTGAAAATGCTCAGAATAGTAAGTGATGCATTCAGTTGAAACGAGTGTACTATTGAATTTTCCTCAAAATTAGTAAGTGATAACTGCATGGAACCATTTGTAATTAACTTTCCATATGATTTGGAGTAGTCTGCAACTAGTTTTATGTGTGTGCTACTGAATTTGGTGAAGTTACACTAAGCAATATCACGTTGCTCATAATGGTACTTCAGTGTTTCAAAGCAATACAAACCAAAAGGCGGTTCAAATGTAACTGCAATGAAGTAGGTTCTTGTATTCCACTTTACATTATGTATTTCATTGCTGTGAGTAGTATTCATTGAGTTTCTAGTCACATACAATTCACTCTGAATACTTATGCACATGTACATAACAGAAACTGCACAGAATAGTATGTGATGCATTCAGCTAAAACTAACGCACTGTTGAATTTTACTCGAAATTACTATGTGCTAACTTCATGGAACCATTTGAAATTAACTTTCCATATGATTTGGAGTAGTCTGCAACTAGTTTTATGTGTGTGCTACTGAATTTGGTGAAGTTACACTAAGCAATATCACAAGTTGCTCATAATGGTACTTCAGTGTTTCAAGGCTTCAAAACTAAAGGCTGATAAAATCTAAATGCAATGGAGTAGGTTCTTGAATTCAACATAACTTTATGTAGTCCACGGCTGTGAGCATTATTCAGTGTGTTTCTATTCACTTGCAATTCATTCTAAATAGTTATGCACATGTACATAACTGAAAATGCTCAGAATAGTAAGTGATGCATTCAGTTGAAACGAGTGTACTATTGAATTTTCCTCAAAATTAGTATGTGATAACTGCATGGAACCATTTGTAATTAACTTTCCATATGATTTGGAGTAGTCTGCAACAAGTTTAATCTGCTTACTACTGAATTTGGTGAAGTTACACTAAGCAATATCACAAGTTGCTCATAATGGTACTTCCGTGTTTCAAGGCAATACAAAACTAAAGGCTGATAAAATCTAAATGCAATCGTGTAGGTTATTGAATTCAACATAACTTTATGTAGTCCACGGCTGTGAGCATTATTTAGTGTGTTTCTATTCACTTGCAATTCATTCTAAATAGTTATGCACATGTACATAATTGAAAATGCTCAGAATAGTAAGTGATGCATTCAGTTGAAACGAGTGTACTATTGAATTTTCCTCAAAATTAGTATGTGATAACTGCATGGAACCATTTGTAATTAACTTTCCATATGATTTGGAGTAGTCTGCAACTAGTTTTATGTGTGTGCTACTGAATTTGGTGAAGTTACACTAAGCAATATCACGTTGCTCATAATGGTACTTCAGTGTTTCAAAGCAATACAAACCAAAAGGCGGTTCAAATGTAACTGCAATGAAGTAGGTTCTTGTATTCCACTTTACATTATGTATTTCATTGCTGTGAGTAGTATTCATTGAGTTTCTAGTCACATACAATTCACTCTGAATACTTATGCACATGTACATAACAGAAACTGCACAGAATAGTATGTGATGCATTCAGCTAAAACTAACGCACTGTTGAATTTTACTCGAAATTACTATGTGCTAACTTCATGGAACCATTTGAAATTAACTTTCCATATGATTTGGAGTAGTCTGCAACTAGTTTTATGTGTGTGCTACTGAATTTGGTGAAGTTACACTAAGCAATATCACAAGTTGCTCATAATGGTACTTCAGTGTTTCAAGGCTTCAAAACTAAAGGCTGATAAAATCTAAATGCAATGGAGTAGGTTCTTGAATTCAACATAACTTTATGTAGTCCACGGCTGTGAGCATTATTCAGTGTGTTTCTATTCACTTGCAATTCATTCTAAATAGTTATGCACATGTACATAACTGAAAATGCTCAGAATAGTAAGTGATGCATTCAGTTGAAACGAGTGTACTATTGAATTTTCCTCAAAATTAGTATGTGATAACTGCATGGAACCATTTGTAATTAACTTTCCATATGATTTGGAGTAGTCTGCAACAAGTTTAATCTGCTTACTACTGAATTTGGTGAAGTTACACTAAGCAATATCACAAGTTGCTCATAATGGTACTTCAGTGTTTCAAAGCAATACAAACCAAAAGGCGGTTCAAATGTAACTGTAATGAAGTAGGTTCTTGTATTCCACTTTACATTATGTATTTCATTGCTGTGAGTAGTATTCATTGAGTTTCTAGTCACATACAATTCACTCTGAATACTTATGCACATGTACATAACAGAAACTGCACAGAATAGTATGTGATGCATTCAGCTAAAACTAACGCACTGTTGAATTTTACTCGAAATTACTATGTGCTAACTTCATGGAACCATTTGAAATTAACTTTCCATATGATTTGGAGTAGTCTGCAACTAGTTTTATGTGTGTGCTACTGAATTTGGTGAAGTTACACTAAGCAATATCACAAGTTGCTCATAATGGTACTTCAGTGTTTCAAGGCTTCAAAACTAAAGGCTGATAAAATCTAAATGCAATGGAGTAGGTTCTTGAATTCAACATAACTTTATGTAGTCCACGGCTGTGAGCATTATTTAGTGTGTTTCTATTCACTTGCAATTCATTCTAAATAGTTATGCACATGTACATAACTGAAAATGCTCAGAATAGTAAGTGATGCATTCAGTTGAAACGAGTGTACTATTGAATTTTCCTCAAAATTAGTATGTGATAACTGCATGGAACCATTTGTAATTAACTTTCCATATGATTTGGAGTAGTCTGCAACAAGTTTAATCTGCTTACTACTGAATTTGGTGAAGTTACACTAAGCAATATCACAAGTTGCTCATAATGGTACTTCCGTGTTTCAAGGCAATACAAAACTAAAGGCTGATAAAATCTAAATGCAATCGTGTAGGTTCTTGAATTCAACATAACTTTATGTAGTCCACGGCTGTGAGCATTATTTAGTGTGTTTCTATTCACTTGCAATTCATTCTAAATAGTTATGCACATGTACATAACTGAAAATGCTCAGAATAGTAAGTGATGCATTCAGTTGAAACGAGTGTACTATTGAATTTTCCTCAAAATTAGTATGTGATAACTGCATGGAACCATTTGTAATTAACTTTCCATATGATTTGGAGTAGTCTGCAACTAGTTTTATGTGTGTGCTACTGAATTTGGTGAAGTTACACTAAGCAATATCACGTTGCTCATAATGGTACTTCAGTGTTTCAAAGCAATACAAACCAAAAGGCGGTTCAAATGTAACTGCAATGAAGTAGGTTCTTGTATTCCACTTTACATTATGTATTTCATTGCTGTGAGTAGTATTCATTGAGTTTCTAGTCACATACAATTCACTCTGAATACTTATGCACATGTACATAACAGAAACTGCACAGAATAGTATGTGATGCATTCAGCTAAAACTAACGCACTGTTGAATTTTACTCGAAATTACTATGTGCTAACTTCATGGAACCATTTGAAATTAACTTTCCATATGATTTGGAGTAGTCTGCAACTAGTTTTATGTGTGTGCTACTGAATTTGGTGAAGTTACACTAAGCAATATCACAAGTTGCTCATAATGGTACCAGTGTTTCAAGGCTTCAAAACTAAAGGCTGATAAAATCTAAATGCAATGGAGTAGGTTCTTGAATTCAACATAACTTTATGTAGTCCACGGCTGTGAGCATTATTCAGTGTGTTTCTATTCACTTGCAATTCATTCTAAATAGTTATGCACATGTACATAACTGAAAATGCTCAGAATAGTAAGTGATGCATTCAGTTGAAACGAGTGTACTATTGAATTTTCCTCAAAATTAGTATGTGATAACTGCATGGAACCATTTGTAATTAACTTTCCATATGATTTGGAGTAGTCTGCAACAAGTTTAATCTGCTTACTACTGAATTTGGTGAAGTTACACTAAGCAATATCACAAGTTGCTCATAATGGTACTTCAGTGTTTCAAAGCAATACAAACCAAAAGGCGGTTCAAATGTAACTGTAATGAAGTAGGTTCTTGTATTCCACTTTACATTATGTATTTCATTGCTGTGAGTAGTATTCATTGAGTTTCTAGTCACATACAATTCACTCTGAATACTTAAGCACATGTACATAACAGAAACTGCACAGAATAGTATGTGATGCATTCAGCTAAAACTAACGCACTGTTGAATTTTACTCGAAATTACTATGTGCTAACTTCATGGAACCATTTGAAATTAACTTTCCATATGATTTGGAGTAGTCTGCAACTAGTTTTATGTGTGTGCTACTGAATTTGGTGAAGTTACACTAAGCAATATCACAAGTTGCTCATAATGGTACTTCAGTGTTTCAAGGCAATACAAAACTAAAGGCTGATAAAATCTAAATGCAATCGTGTAGGTTCTTGAATTCAACATAACTTTATGTAGTCCACGGATGTGAGCATTATTCAGTGTGTTTGTATTCACTTATAATTCTTTCTAAATAGTTATGCACAGGTACATAACTGAAAATGCTCAGAATAGTAAGTGATGCATTCAGTTGAAACGAGTGTACTATTGAATTTTCCTCAAAATTAGTATGTGATAACTGCATGGAACCATTTGTAAGTAACTTTCCGTATGATTTGGAGTAGTCTGCAACTAGTTTTATGTGTGTGCTACTGAATTTGGTGAAGTTACACTAAGCAATATCACAAGTTGCTCATAATGGTACTTCCGTGTTTCAAGGCAATACAAAACTAAAGGCTGATAAAATCTAAATGCAATCGTGTAGGTTCTTGAATTCAACATAACTTTATGTAGTCCACGGCTGTGAGCATTATTTAGTGTGTTTCTATTCACTTGCAATTCATTCTAAATAGTTATGCACATGTACATAACTGAAAATGCTCAGAATAGTAAGTGATGCATTCAGTTGAAACGAGTGTACTATTGAATTTTCCTCAAAATTAGTATGTGATAACTGCATGGAACCATTTGTAATTAACTTTCCATATGATTTGGAGTAGTCTGCAACTAGTTTTATGTGTGTGCTACTGAATTTGGTGAAGTTACACTAAGCAATATCACGTTGCTCATAATGGTACTTCAGTGTTTCAAAGCAATACAAACCAAAAGGCGGTTCAAATGTAACTGCAATGAAGTAGGTTCTTGTATTCCACTTTACATTATGTATTTCATTGCTGTGAGTAGTATTCATTGAGTTTCTAGTCACATACAATTCACTCTGAATACTTATGCACATGTACATAACAGAAACTGCACAGAATAGTATGTGATGCATTCAGCTAAAACTAACGCACTGTTGAATTTTACTCGAAATTACTATGTGCTAACTTCATGGAACCATTTGAAATTAACTTTCCATATGATTTGGAGTAGTCTGCAACTAGTTTTATGTGTGTGCTACTGAATTTGGTGAAGTTACACTAAGCAATATCACAAGTTGCTCATAATGGTACTTCAGTGTTTCAAGGCTTCAAAACTAAAGGCTGATAAAATCTAAATGCAATGGAGTAGGTTCTTGAATTCAACATAACTTTATGTAGTCCACGGCTGTGAGCATTATTCAGTGTGTTTCTATTCACTTGCAATTCATTCTAAATAGTTATGCACATGTACATAACTGAAAATGCTCAGAATAGTAAGTGATGCATTCAGTTGAAACGAGTGTACTATTGAATTTTCCTCAAAATTAGTATGTGATAACTGCATGGAACCATTTGTAATTAACTTTCCATATGATTTGGAGTAGTCTGCAACAAGTTTAATCTGCTTACTACTGAATTTGGTGAAGTTACACTAAGCAATATCACAAGTTGCTCATAATGGTACTTCAGTGTTTCAAAGCAATACAAACCAAAAGGCGGTTCAAATGTAACTGTAATGAAGTAGGTTCTTGTATTCCACTTTACATTATGTATTTCATTGCTGTGAGTAGTATTCATTGAGTTTCTAGTCACATACAATTCACTCTGAATACTTAAGCACATGTACATAACAGAAACTGCACAGAATAGTATGTGATGCATTCAGCTAAAACTAACGCACTGTTGAATTTTACTCGAAATTACTATGTGCTAACTTCATGGAACCATTTGAAATTAACTTTCCATATGATTTGGAGTAGTCTGCAACTAGTTTTATGTGTGTGCTACTGAATTTGGTGAAGTTACACTAAGCAATATCACAAGTTGCTCATAATGGTACTTCAGTGTTTCAAGGCAATACAAAACTAAAGGCTGATAAAATCTAAATGCAATCGTGTAGGTTCTTGAATTCAACATAACTTTATGTAGTCCACGGATGTGAGCATTATTCAGTGTGTTTGTATTCACTTATAATTCTTTCTAAATAGTTATGCACAGGTACATAACTGAAAATGCTCAGAATAGTAAGTGATGCATTCAGTTGAAACGAGTGTACTATTGAATTTTCCTCAAAATTAGTATGTGATAACTGCATGGAACCATTTGTAAGTAACTTTCCGTATGATTTGGAGTAGTCTGCAACTAGTTTTATGTGTGTGCTACTGAATTTGGTGAAGTTACACTAAGCAATATCACAAGTTGCTCATAATGGTACTTCCGTGTTTCAAGGCAATACAAAACTAAAGGCTGATAAAATCTAAATGCAATCGTGTAGGTTCTTGAATTCAACATAACTTTATGTAGTCCACGGCTGTGAGCATTATTTAGTGTGTTTCTATTCACTTGCAATTCATTCTAAATAGTTATGCACATGTACATAACTGAAAATGCTCAGAATAGTAAGTGATGCATTCAGTTGAAACGAGTGTACTATTGAATTTTCCTCAAAATTAGTATGTGATAACTGCATGGAACCATTTGTAATTAACTTTCCATATGATTTGGAGTAGTCTGCAACTAGTTTTATGTGTGGGCTACTGAATTTGGTGAAGTTACACTAAGCAATATCACGTTGCTCATAATGGTACTTCAGTGTTTCAAAGCAATACAAACCAAAAGGCGGTTCAAATGTAACTGCAATGAAGTAGGTTCTTGTATTCCACTTTACATTATGTATTTCATTGCTGTGAGTAGTATTCATTGAGTTTCTAGTCACATACAATTCACTCTGAATACTTATGCACATGTACATAACAGAAACTGCACAGAATAGTATGTGATGCATTCAGCTAAAACTAACGCACTGTTGAATTTTACTCGAAATTACTATGTGCTAACTTCATGGAACCATTTGAAATTAACTTTCCATATGATTTGGAGTAGTCTGCAACTAGTTTTATGTGTGTGCTACTGAATTTGGTGAAGTTACACTAAGCAATATCACAAGTTGCTCATAATGGTACTTCAGTGTTTCAAGGCTTCAAAACTAAAGGCTGATAAAATCTAAATGCAATGGAGTAGGTTCTTGAATTCAACATAACTTTATGTAGTCCACGGCTGTGAGCATTATTCAGTGTGTTTCTATTCACTTGCAATTCATTCTAAATAGTTATGCACATGTACATAACTGAAAATGCTCAGAATAGTAAGTGATGCATTCAGTTGAAACGAGTGTACTATTGAATTTTCCTCAAAATTAGTATGTGATAACTGCATGGAACCATTTGTAATTAACTTTCCATATGATTTGGAGTAGTCTGCAACAAGTTTAATCTGCTTACTACTGAATTTGGTGAAGTTACACTAAGCAATATCACAAGTTGCTCATAATGGTACTTCAGTGTTTCAAAGCAATACAAACCAAAAGGCGGTTCAAATGTAACTGTAATGAAGTAGGTTCTTGTATTCCACTTTACATTATGTATTTCATTGCTGTGAGTAGTATTCATTGAGTTTCTAGTCACATACAATTCACTCTGAATACTTAAGCACATGTACATAACAGAAACTGCACAGAATAGTATGTGATGCATTCAGCTAAAACTAACGCACTGTTGAATTTTACTCGAAATTACTATGTGCTAACTTCATGGAACCATTTGAAATTAACTTTCCATATGATTTGGAGTAGTCTGCAACTAGTTTTATGTGTGTGCTACTGAATTTGGTGAAGTTACACTAAGCAATATCACAAGTTGCTCATAATGGTACTTCAGTGTTTCAAGGCAATACAAAACTAAAGGCTGATAAAATCTAAATGCAATCGTGTAGGTTCTTGAATTCAACATAACTTTATGTAGTCCACGGATGTGAGCATTATTCAGTGTGTTTGTATTCACTTATAATTCTTTCTAAATAGTTATGCACAGGTACATAACTGAAAATGCTCAGAATAGTAAGTGATGCATTCAGTTGAAACGAGTGTACTATTGAATTTTCCTCAAAATTAGTATGTGATAACTGCATGGAACCATTTGTAAGTAACTTTCCGTATGATTTGGAGTAGTCTGCAACTAGTTTTATGTGTGTGCTACTGAATTTGGTGAAGTTACACTAAGCAATATCACAAGTTGCTCATAATGGTACTTCCGTGTTTCAAGGCAATACAAAACTAAAGGCTGATAAAATCTAAATGCAATCGTGTAGGTTCTTGAATTCAACATAACTTTATGTAGTCCACGGCTGTGAGCATTATTTAGTGTGTTTCTATTCACTTGCAATTCATTCTAAATAGTTATGCACATGTACATAACTGAAAATGCTCAGAATAGTAAGTGATGCATTCAGTTGAAACGAGTGTACTATTGAATTTTCCTCAAAATTAGTATGTGATAACTGCATGGAACCATTTGTAATTAACTTTCCATATGATTTGGAGTAGTCTGCAACTAGTTTTATGTGTGGGCTACTGAATTTGGTGAAGTTACACTAAGCAATATCACGTTGCTCATAATGGTACTTCAGTGTTTCAAAGCAATACAAACCAAAAGGCGGTTCAAATGTAACTGCAATGAAGTAGGTTCTTGTATTCCACTTTACATTATGTATTTCATTGCTGTGAGTAGTATTCATTGAGTTTCTAGTCACATACAATTCACTCTGAATACTTATGCACATGTACATAACAGAAACTGCACAGAATAGTATGTGATGCATTCAGCTAAAACTAACGCACTGTTGAATTTTACTAGAAATTACTATGTGCTAACTTCATGGAACCATTTGAAATTAACTTTCCATATGATTTGGAGTAGTCTGCAACTAGTTTTATGTGTGTGCTACTGAATTTGGTGAAGTTACACTAAGCAATATCACAAGTTGCTCATAATGGTACTTCAGTGTTTCAAGGCTTCAAAACTAAAGGCTGATAAAATCTAAATGCAATGGAGTAGGTTCTTGAATTCAACATAACTTTATGTAGTCCACGGCTGTGAGCATTATTCAGTGTGTTTCTATTCACTTGCAATTCATTCTAAATAGTTATGCACATGTACATAACTGAAAATGCTCAGAATAGTAAGTGATGCATTCAGTTGAAACGAGTGTACTATTGAATTTTCCTCAAAATTAGTATGTGATAACTGCATGGAACCATTTGTAATTAACTTTCCATATGATTTGGAGTAGTCTGCAACAAGTTTAATCTGCTTACTACTGAATTTGGTGAAGTTACACTAAGCAATATCACAAGTTGCTCATAATGGTACTTCAGTGTTTCAAAGCAATACAAACCAAAAGGCGGTTCAAATGTAACTGTAATGAAGTAGGTTCTTGTATTCCACTTTACATTATGTATTTCATTGCTGTGAGTAGTATTCATTGAGTTTCTAGTCACATACAATTCACTCTGAATACTTATGCACATGTACATAACAGAAACTGCACAGAATAGTATGTGATGCATTCAGCTAAAACTAACGCACTGTTGAATTTTACTCGAAATTACTATGTGCTAACTTCATGGAACCATTTGAAATTAACTTTCCATATGATTTGGAGTAGTCTGCAACTAGTTTTATGTGTGTGCTACTGAATTTGGTGAAGTTACACTAAGCAATATCACAAGTTGCTCATAATGGTACTTCAGTGTTTCAAGGCTTCAAAACTAAAGGCTGATAAAATCTAAATGCAATGGAGTAGGTTCTTGAATTCAACATAACTTTATGTAGTCCACGGCTGTGAGCATTATTTAGTGTGTTTCTATTCACTTGCAATTCATTCTAAATAGTTATGCACATGTACATAACTGAAAATGCTCAGAATAGTAAGTGATGCATTCAGTTGAAACGAGTGTACTATTGAATTTTCCTCAAAATTAGTATGTGATAACTGCATGGAACCATTTGTAATTAACTTTCCATATGATTTGGAGTAGTCTGCAACAAGTTTAATCTGCTTACTACTGAATTTGGTGAAGTTACACTAAGCAATATCACAAGTTGCTCATAATGGTACTTCCGTGTTTCAAGGCAATACAAAACTAAAGGCTGATAAAATCTAAATGCAATCGTGTAGGTTCTTGAATTCAACATAACTTTATGTAGTCCACGGCTGTGAGCATTATTTAGTGTGTTTCTATTCACTTGCAATTCATTCTAAATAGTTATGCACATGTACATAACTGAAAATGCTCAGAATAGTAAGTGATGCATTCAGTTGAAACGAGTGTACTATTGAATTTTCCTCAAAATTAGTATGTGATAACTGCATGGAACCATTTGTAATTAACTTTCCATATGATTTGGAGTAGTCTGCAACTAGTTTTATGTGTGGGCTACTGAATTTGGTGAAGTTACACTAAGCAATATCACGTTGCTCATAATGGTACTTCAGTGTTTCAAAGCAATACAAACCAAAAGGCGGTTCAAATGTAACTGTAATGAAGTAGGTTCTTGTATTCCACTTTACATTATGTATTTCATTGCTGTGAGTAGCATTCATTGAGTTTCTAGTCACATACAATTCACTCTGAATACTTATGCACATGTACATAACAGAAACTGCACAGAATAGTATGTGATGCATTCAGCTAAAACTAACGCACTGTTGAATTTTACTCGAAATTACTATGTGCTAACTTCATGGAACCATTTGAAATTAACTTTCCATATGATTTGGAGTAGTCTGCAACTAGTTTTATGTGTGTGCTACTGAATTTGGTGAAGTTACACTAAGCAATATCACAAGTTGCTCATAATGGTACTTCAGTGTTTCAAGGCTTCAAAACTAAAGGCTGATAAAATCTAAATGCAATGGAGTAGGTTCTTGAATTCAACATAACTTTATGTAGTCCACGGCTGTGAGCATTATTTAGTGTGTTTCTATTCACTTGCAATTCATTCTAAATAGTTATGCACATGTACATAACTGAAAATGCTCAGAATAGTAAGTGATGCATTCAGTTGAAACGAGTGTACTATTGAATTTTCCTCAAAATTAGTATGTGATAACTGCATGGAACCATTTGTAATTAACTTTCCATATGATTTGGAGTAGTCTGCAACTAGTTTTATGTGTGTGCTACTGAATTTGGTGAAGTTACACTAAGCAATATCACGTTGCTCATAATGGTACTTCAGTGTTTCAAAGCAATACAAACCAAAAGGCGGTTCAAATGTAACTGCAATGAAGTAGGTTCTTGTATTCCACTTTACATTATGTATTTCATTGCTGTGAGTAGTATTCATTGAGTTTCTAGTCACATACAATTCACTCTGAATACTTATGCACATGTACATAACAGAAACTGCACAGAATAGTATGTGATGCATTCAGCTAAAACTAACGCACTGTTGAATTTTACTCGAAATTACTATGTGCTAACTTCATGGAACCATTTGAAATTAACTTTCCATATGATTTGGAGTAGTCTGCAACTAGTTTTATGTGTGTGCTACTGAATTTGGTGAAGTTACACTAAGCAATATCACAAGTTGCTCATAATGGTACTTCAGTGTTTCAAGGCTTCAAAACTAAAGGCTGATAAAATCTAAATGCAATGGAGTAGGTTCTTGAATTCAACATAACTTTATGTAGTCCACGGCTGTGAGCATTATTCAGTGTGTTTCTATTCACTTGCAATTCATTCTAAATAGTTATGCACATGTACATAACTGAAAATGCTCAGAATAGTAAGTGATGCATTCAGTTGAAACGAGTGTACTATTGAATTTTCCTCAAAATTAGTATGTGATAACTGCATGGAACCATTTGTAATTAACTTTCCATATGATTTGGAGTAGTCTGCAACAAGTTTAATCTGCTTACTACTGAATTTGGTGAAGTTACACTAAGCAATATCACAAGTTGCTCATAATGGTACTTCAGTGTTTCAAAGCAATACAAACCAAAAGGCGGTTCAAATGTAACTGTAATGAAGTAGGTTCTTGTATTCCACTTTACATTATGTATTTCATTGCTGTGAGTAGTATTCATTGAGTTTCTAGTCACATACAATTCACTCTGAATACTTAAGCACATGTACATAACAGAAACTGCACAGAATAGTATGTGATGCATTCAGCTAAAACTAACGCACTGTTGAATTTTACTCGAAATTACTATGTGCTAACTTCATGGAACCATTTGAAATTAACTTTCCATATGATTTGGAGTAGTCTGCAACTAGTTTTATGTGTGTGCTACTGAATTTGGTGAAGTTACACTAAGCAATATCACAAGTTGCTCATAATGGTACTTCAGTGTTTCAAGGCAATACAAAACTAAAGGCTGATAAAATCTAAATGCAATCGTGTAGGTTCTTGAATTCAACATAACTTTATGTAGTCCACGGATGTGAGCATTATTCAGTGTGTTTGTATTCACTTATAATTCTTTCTAAATAGTTATGCACAGGTACATAACTGAAAATGCTCAGAATAGTAAGTGATGCATTCAGTTGAAACGAGTGTACTATTGAATTTTCCTCAAAATTAGTATGTGATAACTGCATGGAACCATTTGTAAGTAACTTTCCGTATGATTTGGAGTAGTCTGCAACTAGTTTTATGTGTGTGCTACTGAATTTGGTGAAGTTACACTAAGCAATATCACAAGTTGCTCATAATGGTACTTCCGTGTTTCAAGGCAATACAAAACTAAAGGCTGATAAAATCTAAATGCAATCGTGTAGGTTCTTGAATTCAACATAACTTTATGTAGTCCACGGCTGTGAGCATTATTTAGTGTGTTTCTATTCACTTGCAATTCATTCTAAATAGTTATGCACATGTACATAACTGAAAATGCTCAGAATAGTAAGTGATGCATTCAGTTGAAACGAGTGTACTATTGAATTTTCCTCAAAATTAGTATGTGATAACTGCATGGAACCATTTGTAATTAACTTTCCATATGATTTGGAGTAGTCTGCAACTAGTTTTATGTGTGGGCTACTGAATTTGGTGAAGTTACACTAAGCAATATCACGTTGCTCATAATGGTACTTCAGTGTTTCAAAGCAATACAAACCAAAAGGCGGTTCAAATGTAACTGCAATGAAGTAGGTTCTTGTATTCCACTTTACATTATGTATTTCATTGCTGTGAGTAGTATTCATTGAGTTTCTAGTCACATACAATTCACTCTGAATACTTATGCACATGTACATAACAGAAACTGCACAGAATAGTATGTGATGCATTCAGCTAAAACTAACGCACTGTTGAATTTTACTCGAAATTACTATGTGCTAACTTCATGGAACCATTTGAAATTAACTTTCCATATGATTTGGAGTAGTCTGCAACTAGTTTTATGTGTGTGCTACTGAATTTGGTGAAGTTACACTAAGCAATATCACAAGTTGCTCATAATGGTACTTCAGTGTTTCAAGGCTTCAAAACTAAAGGCTGATAAAATCTAAATGCAATGGAGTAGGTTCTTGAATTCAACATAACTTTATGTAGTCCACGGCTGTGAGCATTATTCAGTGTGTTTCTATTCACTTGCAATTCATTCTAAATAGTTATGCACATGTACATAACTGAAAATGCTCAGAATAGTAAGTGATGCATTCAGTTGAAACGAGTGTACTATTGAATTTTCCTCAAAATTAGTATGTGATAACTGCATGGAACCATTTGTAATTAACTTTCCATATGATTTGGAGTAGTCTGCAACAAGTTTAATCTGCTTACTACTGAATTTGGTGAAGTTACACTAAGCAATATCACAAGTTGCTCATAATGGTACTTCAGTGTTTCAAAGCAATACAAACCAAAAGGCGGTTCAAATGTAACTGTAATGAAGTAGGTTCTTGTATTCCACTTTACATTATGTATTTCATTGCTGTGAGTAGTATTCATTGAGTTTCTAGTCACATACAATTCACTCTGAATACTTAAGCACATGTACATAACAGAAACTGCACAGAATAGTATGTGATGCATTCAGCTAAAACTAACGCACTGTTGAATTTTACTCGAAATTACTATGTGCTAACTTCATGGAACCATTTGAAATTAACTTTCCATATGATTTGGAGTAGTCTGCAACTAGTTTTATGTGTGTGCTACTGAATTTGGTGAAGTTACACTAAGCAATATCACAAGTTGCTCATAATGGTACTTCAGTGTTTCAAGGCAATACAAAACTAAAGGCTGATAAAATCTAAATGCAATCGTGTAGGTTCTTGAATTCAACATAACTTTATGTAGTCCACGGATGTGAGCATTATTCAGTGTGTTTGTATTCACTTATAATTCTTTCTAAATAGTTATGCACAGGTACATAACTGAAAATGCTCAGAATAGTAAGTGATGCATTCAGTTGAAACGAGTGTACTATTGAATTTTCCTCAAAATTAGTATGTGATAACTGCATGGAACCATTTGTAAGTAACTTTCCGTATGATTTGGAGTAGTCTGCAACTAGTTTTATGTGTGTGCTACTGAATTTGGTGAAGTTACACTAAGCAATATCACAAGTTGCTCATAATGGTACTTCCGTGTTTCAAGGCAATACAAAACTAAAGGCTGATAAAATCTAAATGCAATCGTGTAGGTTCTTGAATTCAACATAACTTTATGTAGTCCACGGCTGTGAGCATTATTTAGTGTGTTTCTATTCACTTGCAATTCATTCTAAATAGTTATGCACATGTACATAACTGAAAATGCTCAGAATAGTAAGTGATGCATTCAGTTGAAACGAGTGTACTATTGAATTTTCCTCAAAATTAGTATGTGATAACTGCATGGAACCATTTGTAATTAACTTTCCATATGATTTGGAGTAGTCTGCAACTAGTTTTATGTGTGGGCTACTGAATTTGGTGAAGTTACACTAAGCAATATCACGTTGCTCATAATGGTACTTCAGTGTTTCAAAGCAATACAAACCAAAAGGCGGTTCAAATGTAACTGCAATGAAGTAGGTTCTTGTATTCCACTTTACATTATGTATTTCATTGCTGTGAGTAGTATTCATTGAGTTTCTAGTCACATACAATTCACTCTGAATACTTATGCACATGTACATAACAGAAACTGCACAGAATAGTATGTGATGCATTCAGCTAAAACTAACGCACTGTTGAATTTTACTAGAAATTACTATGTGCTAACTTCATGGAACCATTTGAAATTAACTTTCCATATGATTTGGAGTAGTCTGCAACTAGTTTTATGTGTGTGCTACTGAATTTGGTGAAGTTACACTAAGCAATATCACAAGTTGCTCATAATGGTACTTCAGTGTTTCAAGGCTTCAAAACTAAAGGCTGATAAAATCTAAATGCAATGGAGTAGGTTCTTGAATTCAACATAACTTTATGTAGTCCACGGCTGTGAGCATTATTCAGTGTGTTTCTATTCACTTGCAATTCATTCTAAATAGTTATGCACATGTACATAACTGAAAATGCTCAGAATAGTAAGTGATGCATTCAGTTGAAACGAGTGTACTATTGAATTTTCCTCAAAATTAGTATGTGATAACTGCATGGAACCATTTGTAATTAACTTTCCATATGATTTGGAGTAGTCTGCAACAAGTTTAATCTGCTTACTACTGAATTTGGTGAAGTTACACTAAGCAATATCACAAGTTGCTCATAATGGTACTTCAGTGTTTCAAAGCAATACAAACCAAAAGGCGGTTCAAATGTAACTGTAATGAAGTAGGTTCTTGTATTCCACTTTACATTATGTATTTCATTGCTGTGAGTAGTATTCATTGAGTTTCTAGTCACATACAATTCACTCTGAATACTTATGCACATGTACATAACAGAAACTGCACAGAATAGTATGTGATGCATTCAGCTAAAACTAACGCACTGTTGAATTTTACTCGAAATTACTATGTGCTAACTTCATGGAACCATTTGAAATTAACTTTCCATATGATTTGGAGTAGTCTGCAACTAGTTTTATGTGTGTGCTACTGAATTTGGTGAAGTTACACTAAGCAATATCACAAGTTGCTCATAATGGTACTTCAGTGTTTCAAGGCTTCAAAACTAAAGGCTGATAAAATCTAAATGCAATGGAGTAGGTTCTTGAATTCAACATAACTTTATGTAGTCCACGGCTGTGAGCATTATTTAGTGTGTTTCTATTCACTTGCAATTCATTCTAAATAGTTATGCACATGTACATAACTGAAAATGCTCAGAATAGTAAGTGATGCATTCAGTTGAAACGAGTGTACTATTGAATTTTCCTCAAAATTAGTATGTGATAACTGCATGGAACCATTTGTAATTAACTTTCCATATGATTTGGAGTAGTCTGCAACAAGTTTAATCTGCTTACTACTGAATTTGGTGAAGTTACACTAAGCAATATCACAAGTTGCTCATAATGGTACTTCCGTGTTTCAAGGCAATACAAAACTAAAGGCTGATAAAATCTAAATGCAATCGTGTAGGTTCTTGAATTCAACATAACTTTATGTAGTCCACGGCTGTGAGCATTATTTAGTGTGTTTCTATTCACTTGCAATTCATTCTAAATAGTTATGCACATGTACATAACTGAAAATGCTCAGAATAGTAAGTGATGCATTCAGTTGAAACGAGTGTACTATTGAATTTTCCTCAAAATTAGTATGTGATAACTGCATGGAACCATTTGTAATTAACTTTCCATATGATTTGGAGTAGTCTGCAACTAGTTTTATGTGTGGGCTACTGAATTTGGTGAAGTTACACTAAGCAATATCACGTTGCTCATAATGGTACTTCAGTGTTTCAAAGCAATACAAACCAAAAGGCGGTTCAAATGTAACTGTAATGAAGTAGGTTCTTGTATTCCACTTTACATTATGTATTTCATTGCTGTGAGTAGCATTCATTGAGTTTCTAGTCACATACAATTCACTCTGAATACTTATGCACATGTACATAACAGAAACTGCACAGAATAGTATGTGATGCATTCAGCTAAAACTAACGCACTGTTGAATTTTACTCGAAATTACTATGTGCTAACTTCATGGAACCATTTGAAATTAACTTTCCATATGATTTGGAGTAGTCTGCAACTAGTTTTATGTGTGTGCTACTGAATTTGGTGAAGTTACACTAAGCAATATCACAAGTTGCTCATAATGGTACTTCAGTGTTTCAAGGCTTCAAAACTAAAGGCTGATAAAATCTAAATGCAATGGAGTAGGTTCTTGAATTCAACATAACTTTATGTAGTCCACGGCTGTGAGCATTATTTAGTGTGTTTCTATTCACTTGCAATTCATTCTAAATAGTTATGCACATGTACATAACTGAAAATGCTCAGAATAGTAAGTGATGCATTCAGTTGAAACGAGTGTACTATTGAATTTTCCTCAAAATTAGTATGTGATAACTGCATGGAACCATTTGTAAGTAACTTTCCGTATGATTTGGAGTAGTCTGCAACTAGTTTTATGTGTGTGCTACTGAATTTGGTGAAGTTACACTAAGCAATATCACAAGTTGCTCATAATGGTACTTCCGTGTTTCAAGGCAATACAAAACTAAAGGCTGATAAAATCTAAATGCAATCGTGTAGGTTCTTGAATTCAACATAACTTTATGTAGTCCACGGCTGTGAGCATTATTTAGTGTGTTTCTATTCACTTGCAATTCATTCTAAATAGTTATGCACATGTACATAACTGAAAATGCTCAGAATAGTAAGTGATGCATTCAGTTGAAACGAGTGTACTATTGAATTTTCCTCAAAATTAGTATGTGATAACTGCATGGAACCATTTGTAATTAACTTTCCATATGATTTGGAGTAGTCTGCAACTAGTTTTATGTGTGGGCTACTGAATTTGGTGAAGTTACACTAAGCAATATCACGTTGCTCATAATGGTACTTCAGTGTTTCAAAGCAATACAAACCAAAAGGCGGTTCAAATGTAACTGCAATGAAGTAGGTTCTTGTATTCCACTTTACATTATGTATTTCATTGCTGTGAGTAGTATTCATTGAGTTTCTAGTCACATACAATTCACTCTGAATACTTATGCACATGTACATAACAGAAACTGCACAGAATAGTATGTGATGCATTCAGCTAAAACTAACGCACTGTTGAATTTTACTCGAAATTACTATGTGCTAACTTCATGGAACCATTTGAAATTAACTTTCCATATGATTTGGAGTAGTCTGCAACTAGTTTTATGTGTGTGCTACTGAATTTGGTGAAGTTACACTAAGCAATATCACAAGTTGCTCATAATGGTACTTCAGTGTTTCAAGGCTTCAAAACTAAAGGCTGATAAAATCTAAATGCAATGGAGTAGGTTCTTGAATTCAACATAACTTTATGTAGTCCACGGCTGTGAGCATTATTCAGTGTGTTTCTATTCACTTGCAATTCATTCTAAATAGTTATGCACATGTACATAACTGAAAATGCTCAGAATAGTAAGTGATGCATTCAGTTGAAACGAGTGTACTATTGAATTTTCCTCAAAATTAGTATGTGATAACTGCATGGAACCATTTGTAATTAACTTTCCATATGATTTGGAGTAGTCTGCAACAAGTTTAATCTGCTTACTACTGAATTTGGTGAAGTTACACTAAGCAATATCACAAGTTGCTCATAATGGTACTTCAGTGTTTCAAAGCAATACAAACCAAAAGGCGGTTCAAATGTAACTGTAATGAAGTAGGTTCTTGTATTCCACTTTACATTATGTATTTCATTGCTGTGAGTAGTATTCATTGAGTTTCTAGTCACATACAATTCACTCTGAATACTTAAGCACATGTACATAACAGAAACTGCACAGAATAGTATGTGATGCATTCAGCTAAAACTAACGCACTGTTGAATTTTACTCGAAATTACTATGTGCTAACTTCATGGAACCATTTGAAATTAACTTTCCATATGATTTGGAGTAGTCTGCAACTAGTTTTATGTGTGTGCTACTGAATTTGGTGAAGTTACACTAAGCAATATCACAAGTTGCTCATAATGGTACTTCAGTGTTTCAAGGCAATACAAAACTAAAGGCTGATAAAATCTAAATGCAATCGTGTAGGTTCTTGAATTCAACATAACTTTATGTAGTCCACGGATGTGAGCATTATTCAGTGTGTTTGTATTCACTTATAATTCTTTCTAAATAGTTATGCACAGGTACATAACTGAAAATGCTCAGAATAGTAAGTGATGCATTCAGTTGAAACGAGTGTACTATTGAATTTTCCTCAAAATTAGTATGTGATAACTGCATGGAACCATTTGTAAGTAACTTTCCGTATGATTTGGAGTAGTCTGCAACTAGTTTTATGTGTGTGCTACTGAATTTGGTGAAGTTACACTAAGCAATATCACAAGTTGCTCATAATGGTACTTCCGTGTTTCAAGGCAATACAAAACTAAAGGCTGATAAAATCTAAATGCAATCGTGTAGGTTCTTGAATTCAACATAACTTTATGTAGTCCACGGCTGTGAGCATTATTTAGTGTGTTTCTATTCACTTGCAATTCATTCTAAATAGTTATGCACATGTACATAACTGAAAATGCTCAGAATAGTAAGTGATGCATTCAGTTGAAACGAGTGTACTATTGAATTTTCCTCAAAATTAGTATGTGATAACTGCATGGAACCATTTGTAATTAACTTTCCATATGATTTGGAGTAGTCTGCAACTAGTTTTATGTGTGGGCTACTGAATTTGGTGAAGTTACACTAAGCAATATCACGTTGCTCATAATGGTACTTCAGTGTTTCAAAGCAATACAAACCAAAAGGCGGTTCAAATGTAACTGCAATGAAGTAGGTTCTTGTATTCCACTTTACATTATGTATTTCATTGCTGTGAGTAGTATTCATTGAGTTTCTAGTCACATACAATTCACTCTGAATACTTATGCACATGTACATAACAGAAACTGCACAGAATAGTATGTGATGCATTCAGCTAAAACTAACGCACTGTTGAATTTTACTAGAAATTACTATGTGCTAACTTCATGGAACCATTTGAAATTAACTTTCCATATGATTTGGAGTAGTCTGCAACTAGTTTTATGTGTGTGCTACTGAATTTGGTGAAGTTACACTAAGCAATATCACAAGTTGCTCATAATGGTACTTCAGTGTTTCAAGGCTTCAAAACTAAAGGCTGATAAAATCTAAATGCAATGGAGTAGGTTCTTGAATTCAACATAACTTTATGTAGTCCACGGCTGTGAGCATTATTCAGTGTGTTTCTATTCACTTGCAATTCATTCTAAATAGTTATGCACATGTACATAACTGAAAATGCTCAGAATAGTAAGTGATGCATTCAGTTGAAACGAGTGTACTATTGAATTTTCCTCAAAATTAGTATGTGATAACTGCATGGAACCATTTGTAATTAACTTTCCATATGATTTGGAGTAGTCTGCAACAAGTTTAATCTGCTTACTACTGAATTTGGTGAAGTTACACTAAGCAATATCACAAGTTGCTCATAATGGTACTTCAGTGTTTCAAAGCAATACAAACCAAAAGGCGGTTCAAATGTAACTGTAATGAAGTAGGTTCTTGTATTCCACTTTACATTATGTATTTCATTGCTGTGAGTAGTATTCATTGAGTTTCTAGTCACATACAATTCACTCTGAATACTTATGCACATGTACATAACAGAAACTGCACAGAATAGTATGTGATGCATTCAGCTAAAACTAACGCACTGTTGAATTTTACTCGAAATTACTATGTGCTAACTTCATGGAACCATTTGAAATTAACTTTCCATATGATTTGGAGTAGTCTGCAACTAGTTTTATGTGTGTGCTACTGAATTTGGTGAAGTTACACTAAGCAATATCACAAGTTGCTCATAATGGTACTTCAGTGTTTCAAGGCTTCAAAACTAAAGGCTGATAAAATCTAAATGCAATGGAGTAGGTTCTTGAATTCAACATAACTTTATGTAGTCCACGGCTGTGAGCATTATTTAGTGTGTTTCTATTCACTTGCAATTCATTCTAAATAGTTATGCACATGTACATAACTGAAAATGCTCAGAATAGTAAGTGATGCATTCAGTTGAAACGAGTGTACTATTGAATTTTCCTCAAAATTAGTATGTGATAACTGCATGGAACCATTTGTAATTAACTTTCCATATGATTTGGAGTAGTCTGCAACAAGTTTAATCTGCTTACTACTGAATTTGGTGAAGTTACACTAAGCAATATCACAAGTTGCTCATAATGGTACTTCCGTGTTTCAAGGCAATACAAAACTAAAGGCTGATAAAATCTAAATGCAATCGTGTAGGTTCTTGAATTCAACATAACTTTATGTAGTCCACGGCTGTGAGCATTATTTAGTGTGTTTCTATTCACTTGCAATTCATTCTAAATAGTTATGCACATGTACATAACTGAAAATGCTCAGAATAGTAAGTGATGCATTCAGTTGAAACGAGTGTACTATTGAATTTTCCTCAAAATTAGTATGTGATAACTGCATGGAACCATTTGTAATGAACTTTCCATATGATTTGGAGTAGTCTGCAACTAGTTTTATGTGTGTGCTACTGAATTTGGTGAAGTTACACTAAGCAATATCACGTTGCTCATAATGGTACTTCAGTGTTTCAAAGCAATACAAACCAAAAGGCGGTTCAAATGTAACTGCAATGAAGTAGGTTCTTGTATTCCACTTTACATTATGTATTTCATTGCTGTGAGTAGTATTCATTGAGTTTCTAGTCACATACAATTCACTCTGAATACTTATGCACATGTACATAACAGAAACTGCACAGAATAGTATGTGATGCATTCAGCTAAAACTAACGCACTGTTGAATTTTACTCGAAATTACTATGTGCTAACTTCATGGAACCATTTGAAATTAACTTTCCATATGATTTGGAGTAGTCTGCAACTAGTTTTATGTGTGTGCTACTGAATTTGGTGAAGTTACACTAAGCAATATCACAAGTTGCTCATAATGGTACTTCAGTGTTTCAAGGCTTCAAAACTAAAGGCTGATAAAATCTAAATGCAATGGAGTAGGTTCTTGAATTCAACATAACTTTATGTAGTCCACGGCTGTGAGCATTATTCAGTGTGTTTCTATTCACTTGCAATTCATTCTAAATAGTTATGCACATGTACATAACTGAA
Source organism: Hemitrygon akajei (assembly GCF_048418815.1). NCBI lineage: Eukaryota > Metazoa > Chordata > Chondrichthyes > Myliobatiformes > Dasyatidae > Hemitrygon > Hemitrygon akajei. The sequence continues at coordinate 106,120,126 of NC_133127.1, forward strand.
AATGCTCAGAATAGTAAGTGATGCATTCAGTTGAAACGAGTGTACTATTGAATTTTCCTCAAAATTAGTATGTGATAACTGCATGGAACCATTTGTAATTAACTTTCCATATGATTTGGAGTAGTCTGCAACAAGTTTAATCTGCTTACTACTGAATTTGGTGAAGTTACACTAAGCAATATCACAAGTTGCTCATAATGGTACTTCAGTGTTTCAAAGCAATACAAACCAAAAGGCGGTTCAAATGTAACTGTAATGAAGTAGGTTCTTGTATTCCACTTTACATTATGTATTTCATTGCTGTGAGTAGTATTCATTGAGTTTCTAGTCACATACAATTCACTCTGAATACTTAAGCACATGTACATAACAGAAACTGCACAGAATAGTATGTGATGCATTCAGCTAAAACTAACGCACTGTTGAATTTTACTCGAAATTACTGTGTGCTACCTTCATGGAACCATTTGAAATTAACTTTCCATATGATTTGGAGTAGTCTGCAACTAGTTTTATGTGTGTGCTACTGAATTTGGTGAAGTTACACTAAGCAATATCACAAGTTGCTCATAATGGTACTTCAGTGTTTCAAGGCAATACAAAACTAAAGGCTGATAAAATCTAAATGCAATCGTGTAGGTTCTTGAATTCAACATAACTTTATGTAGTCCACGGATGTGAGCATTATTCAGTGTGTTTGTATTCACTTATAATTCTTTCTAAATAGTTATGCACAGGTACATAACTGAAAATGCTCAGAATAGTAAGTGATGCATTCAGTTGAAACGAGTGTACTATTGAATTTTCCTCAAAATTAGTATGTGATAACTGCATGGAACCATTTGTAAGTAACTTTCCGTATGATTTGGAGTAGTCTGCAACTAGTTTTATGTGTGTGCTACTGAATTTGGTGAAGTTACACTAAGCAATATCACAAGTTGCTCATAATGGTACTTCCGTGTTTCAAGGCAATACAAAACTAAAGGCTGATAAAATCTAAATGCAATCGTGTAGGTTCTTGAATTCAACATAACTTTATGTAGTCCACGGCTGTGAGCATTATTTAGTGTGTTTCTATTCACTTGCAATTCATTCTAAATAGTTATGCACATGTACATAACTGAAAATGCTCAGAATAGTAAGTGATGCATTCAGTTGAAACGAGTGTACTATTGAATTTTCCTCAAAATTAGTATGTGATAACTGCATGGAACCATTTGTAATTAACTTTCCATATGATTTGGAGTAGTCTGCAACTAGTTTTATGTGTGGGCTACTGAATTTGGTGAAGTTACACTAAGCAATATCACGTTGCTCATAATGGTACTTCAGTGTTTCAAAGCAATACAAACCAAAAGGCGGTTCAAATGTAACTGTAATGAAGTAGGTTCTTGTATTCCACTTTACATTATGTATTTCATTGCTGTGAGTAGTATTCATTGAGTTTCTAGTCACATACAATTCACTCTGAATACTTAAGCACATGTACATAACAGAAACTGCACAGAATAGTATGTGATGCATTCAGCTAAAACTAACGCACTGTTGAATTTTACTCGAAATTACTGTGTGCTACCTTCATGGAACCATTTGAAATTAACTTTCCATATGATTTGGAGTAGTCTGCAACTAGTTTTATGTGTGTGCTACTGAATTTGGTGAAGTTACACTAAGCAATATCACAAGTTGCTCATAATGGTACTTCAGTGTTTCAAGGCAATACAAAACTAAAGGCTGATAAAATCTAAATGCAATCGTGTAGGTTCTTGAATTCAACATAACTTTATGTAGTCCACGGATGTGAGCATTATTCAGTGTGTTTGTATTCACTTATAATTCTTTCTAAATAGTTATGCACAGGTACATAACTGAAAATGCTCAGAATAGTAAGTGATGCATTCAGTTGAAACGAGTGTACTATTGAATTTTCCTCAAAATTAGTATGTGATAACTGCATGGAACCATTTGTAAGTAACTTTCCGTATGATTTGGAGTAGTCTGCAACTAGTTTTATGTGTGTGCTACTGAATTTGGTGAAGTTACACTAAGCAATATCACAAGTTGCTCATAATGGTACTTCCGTGTTTCAAGGCAATACAAAACTAAAGGCTGATAAAATCTAAATGCAATCGTGTAGGTTCTTGAATTCAACATAACTTTATGTAGTCCACGGCTGTGAGCATTATTTAGTGTGTTTCTATTCACTTGCAATTCATTCTAAATAGTTATGCACATGTACATAACTGAAAATGCTCAGAATAGTAAGTGATGCATTCAGTTGAAACGAGTGTACTATTGAATTTTCCTCAAAATTAGTATGTGATAACTGCATGGAACCATTTGTAATTAACTTTCCATATGATTTGGAGTAGTCTGCAACTAGTTTTATGTGTGGGCTACTGAATTTGGTGAAGTTACACTAAGCAATATCACGTTGCTCATAATGGTACTTCAGTGTTTCAAAGCAATACAAACCAAAAGGCGGTTCAAATGTAACTGCAATGAAGTAGGTTCTTGTATTCCACTTTACATTATGTATTTCATTGCTGTGAGTAGTATTCATTGAGTTTCTAGTCACATACAATTCACTCTGAATACTTATGCACATGTACATAACAGAAACTGCACAGAATAGTATGTGATGCATTCAGCTAAAACTAACGCACTGTTGAATTTTACTCGAAATTACTATGTGCTAACTTCATGGAACCATTTGAAATTAACTTTCCATATGATTTGGAGTAGTCTGCAACTAGTTTTATGTGTGTGCTACTGAATTTGGTGAAGTTACACTAAGCAATATCACAAGTTGCTCATAATGGTACTTCAGTGTTTCAAGGCTTCAAAACTAAAGGCTGATAAAATCTAAATGCAATGGAGTAGGTTCTTGAATTCAACATAACTTTATGTAGTCCACGGCTGTGAGCATTATTCAGTGTGTTTCTATTCACTTGCAATTCATTCTAAATAGTTATGCACATGTACATAACTGAAAATGCTCAGAATAGTAAGTGATGCATTCAGTTGAAACGAGTGTACTATTGAATTTTCCTCAAAATTAGTATGTGATAACTGCATGGAACCATTTGTAATTAACTTTCCATATGATTTGGAGTAGTCTGCAACAAGTTTAATCTGCTTACTACTGAATTTGGTGAAGTTACACTAAGCAATATCACAAGTTGCTCATAATGGTACTTCAGTGTTTCAAAGCAATACAAACCAAAAGGCGGTTCAAATGTAACTGTAATGAAGTAGGTTCTTGTATTCCACTTTACATTATGTATTTCATTGCTGTGAGTAGTATTCATTGAGTTTCTAGTCACATACAATTCACTCTGAATACTTAAGCACATGTACATAACAGAAACTGCACAGAATAGTATGTGATGCATTCAGCTAAAACTAACGCACTGTTGAATTTTACTCGAAATTACTATGTGCTAACTTCATGGAACCATTTGAAATTAACTTTCCATATGATTTGGAGTAGTCTGCAACTAGTTTTATGTGTGTGCTACTGAATTTGGTGAAGTTACACTAAGCAATATCACAAGTTGCTCATAATGGTACTTCAGTGTTTCAAGGCAATACAAAACTAAAGGCTGATAAAATCTAAATGCAATCGTGTAGGTTCTTGAATTCAACATAACTTTATGTAGTCCACGGATGTGAGCATTATTCAGTGTGTTTGTATTCACTTATAATTCTTTCTAAATAGTTATGCACAGGTACATAACTGAAAATGCTCAGAATAGTAAGTGATGCATTCAGTTGAAACGAGTGTACTATTGAATTTTCCTCAAAATTAGTATGTGATAACTGCATGGAACCATTTGTAATTAACTTTCCGTATGATTTGGAGTAGTCTGCAACTAGTTTTATGTGTGTGCTACTGAATTTGGTGAAGTTACACTAAGCAATATCACAAGTTGCTCATAATGGTACTTCCGTGTTTCAAGGCAATACAAAACTAAAGGCTGATAAAATCTAAATGCAATCGTGTAGGTTCTTGAATTCAACATAACTTTATGTAGTCCACGGCTGTGAGCATTATTTAGTGTGTTTCTATTCACTTGCAATTCATTCTAAATAGTTATGCACATGTACATAACTGAAAATGCTCAGAATAGTAAGTGATGCATTCAGTTGAAACGAGTGTACTATTGAATTTTCCTCAAAATTAGTATGTGATAACTGCATGGAACCATTTGTAATTAACTTTCCATATGATTTGGAGTAGTCTGCAACTAGTTTTATGTGTGTGCTACTGAATTTGGTGAAGTTACACTAAGCAATATCACGTTGCTCATAATGGTACTTCAGTGTTTCAAAGCAATACAAACCAAAAGGCGGTTCAAATGTAACTGCAATGAAGTAGGTTCTTGTATTCCACTTTACATTATGTATTTCATTGCTGTGAGTAGTATTCATTGAGTTTCTAGTCACATACAATTCACTCTGAATACTTATGCACATGTACATAACAGAAACTGCACAGAATAGTATGTGATGCATTCAGCTAAAACTAACGCACTGTTGAATTTTACTAGAAATTACTATGTGCTAACTTCATGGAACCATTTGAAATTAACTTTCCATATGATTTGGAGTAGTCTGCAACTAGTTTTATGTGTGTGCTACTGAATTTGGTGAAGTTACACTAAGCAATATCACAAGTTGCTCATAATGGTACTTCAGTGTTTCAAGGCAATACAAAACTAAAGGCTGATAAAATCTAAATGCAATCGTGTAGGTTCTTGAATTCAACATAACTTTATGTAGTCCACGGATGTGAGCATTATTCAGTGTGTTTGTATTCACTTATAATTCTTTCTAAATAGTTATGCACAGGTACATAACTGAAAATGCTCAGAATAGTAAGTGATGCATTCAGTTGAAACGAGTGTACTATTGAATTTTCCTCAAAATTAGTATGTGATAACTGCATGGAACCATTTGTAATTAACTTTCCGTATGATTTGGAGTAGTCTGCAACTAGTTTTATGTGTGTGCTACTGAATTTGGTGAAGTTACACTAAGCAATATCACAAGTTGCTCATAATGGTACTTCCGTGTTTCAAGGCAATACAAAACTAAAGGCTGATAAAATCTAAATGCAATCGTGTAGGTTCTTGAATTCAACATAACTTTATGTAGTCCACGGCTGTGAGCATTATTTAGTGTGTTTCTATTCACTTGCAATTCATTCTAAATAGTTATGCACATGTACATAACTGAAAATGCTCAGAATAGTAAGTGATGCATTCAGTTGAAACGAGTGTACTATTGAATTTTCCTCAAAATTAGTATGTGATAACTGCATGGAACCATTTGTAATTAACTTTCCATATGATTTGGAGTAGTCTGCAACTAGTTTTATGTGTGTGCTACTGAATTTGGTGAAGTTACACTAAGCAATATCACGTTGCTCATAATGGTACTTCAGTGTTTCAAAGCAATACAAACCAAAAGGCGGTTCAAATGTAACTGCAATGAAGTAGGTTCTTGTATTCCACTTTACATTATGTATTTCATTGCTGTGAGTAGTATTCATTGAGTTTCTAGTCACATACAATTCACTCTGAATACTTATGCACATGTACATAACAGAAACTGCACAGAATAGTATGTGATGCATTCAGCTAAAACTAACGCACTGTTGAATTTTACTAGAAATTACTATGTGCTAACTTCATGGAACCATTTGAAATTAACTTTCCATATGATTTGGAGTAGTCTGCAACTAGTTTTATGTGTGTGCTACTGAATTTGGTGAAGTTACACTAAGCAATATCACAAGTTGCTCATAATGGTACTTCAGTGTTTCAAGGCTTCAAAACTAAAGGCTGATAAAATCTAAATGCAATGGAGTAGGTTCTTGAATTCAACATAACTTTATGTAGTCCACGGCTGTGAGCATTATTTAGTGTGTTTCTATTCACTTGCAATTCATTCTAAATAGTTATGCACATGTACATAACTGAAAATGCTCAGAATAGTGTGATGCATTCAGTTGAAACGAGTGTACTATTGAATTTTCCTCAAAATTAGTATGTGATAACTGCATGGAACCATTTGTAATTAACTTTCCATATGATTTGGAGTAGTCTGCAACTAGTTTTATGTGTGTGCTACTGAATTTGGTGAAGTTACACTAAGCAATATCACGTTGCTCATAATGGTACTTCAGTGTTTCAAAGCAATACAAACCAAAAGGCGGTTCAAATGTAACTGCAATGAAGTAGGTTCTTGTATTCCACTTTACATTATGTATTTCATTGCTGTGAGTAGTATTCATTGAGTTTCTAGTCACATACAATTCACTCTGAATACTTATGCACATGTACATAACAGAAACTGCACAGAATAGTATGTGATGCATTCAGCTAAAACTAACGCACTGTTGAATTTTACTCGAAATTACTATGTGCTAACTTCATGGAACCATTTGAAATTAACTTTCCATATGATTTGGAGTAGTCTGCAACAGGTTTAATTGGCTTACTACTGAATTTGGTGAAGTTACACTAAGCAATATCACCAGTTGTTCATAATGGTACTTCAGTGTTTCAAGGCAACACAAAACTAAAGGCTGATAAAATCTAAATGCAATCGTGTAGGTTATTGAATTCAACATAACTTTATGTAGTCCACGGCTGTGAGCATTATTTAGTGTGTTTCTATTCACTTGCAATTCATTCTAAATAGTTATGCACATGTACATAACTGAAAATGCTCAGAATAGTAAGTGATGCATTCAGTTGAAACGAGTGTACTATTGAATTTTCCTCAAAATTAGTATGTGATAACTGCATGGCAACATTTGTAATTAACTTTCCATATGATTTGGAGTAGTCTGCAACTTGTTTTCCTTGTGTGCTACTTAATTTGGTGAAGTTACACTAAGCAATATCACAAGTTGCTCATAATGGCACTTCAGTGCTTCAAGGCAACACAAACCTAAAGGCTGATGAAATCTAAATGCAATCGTTGACTTTCTTGAATTCAACATAACTTTATGTAGTCCACGGCTGTGAGCATTATTTAGTGTCTTTCTATTCACTTGCAATTTATTCTAAATAGTTATGCACATGTACATAACTGAAAATGCTCAGAATAGTAAGTGATGCATTCAGTTGAAACGAGTGTACTATTGAATTTTCCTCAAAATTAGTATCTGATAACTGCATGGAACCATTTGTAATTAACTTTCCGTATGATTTGGTGTAGTCTGCAACTAGTTTTATGTGTGTGCTACTGAATTTGGTGAAGTTACACTAAGCAATATCACAAGTTGCTCATAATGTTACTTCAGTGTTTCAAAGCAATACAAACCAAAAGGCGGTTCAAATGTAACTGCAATGAAGTAGGTTCTTCTATTCAACATAACTTTATGTAGTCCACGGTTGTGAACATTATTCAGTGTGTTTGTATTCACTTATAATTCTTTCTAAATAGTTATGCACAGGTACATAACTGAAAATGCTCAGAATAGTAAGTGATGCATTCAGTTGAAACGAGTGTACTATTGAATTTTCCTCAAAATTAGTATGTGATAACTGCATGGAACCATTTGTAGTTAACTTTCCGTATGATTTGGAGTAGTCTGCAACTAGTTTTATGTGTGTGCTACTGAATTTGGTGAAGTTACACTAAGCAATATCACAAGTTGCTCATAATGGTACTTCCGTGTTTCAAGGCAATACAAAACTAAAGGCTGATAAAATCTAAATGCAATCGTGTAGGTTATTGAATTCAACATAACTTTATGTAGTCCACGGCTGTGAGCATTATTTAGTGTGTTTCTATTCACTTGCAATTCATTCTAAATAGTTATGCACATGTACATAACTGAAAATGCTCAGAATAGTAAGTGATGCATTCAGTTGAAACAAGTGTACTATTGAATTTTCCTCAAAATTAGTAAGTGATAACTGCATGGAACCATTTGTAATTAACTTTCCATATGATTTGGAGTAGTCTGCAACTAGTTTTATGTGTGTGCTACTGAATTTGGTGAAGTTACACTAAGCAATATCACGTTGCTCATAATGGTACTTCAGTGTTTCAAAGCAATACAAACCAAAAGGCGGTTCAAATGTAACTGCAATGAAGTAGGTTCTTGTATTCCACTTTACATTATGTATTTCATTGCTGTGAGTAGTATTCATTGAGTTTCTAGTCACATACAATTCACTCTGAATACTTATGCACATGTACATAACAGAAACTGCACAGAATAGTATGTGATGCATTCAGCTAAAACTAACGCACTGTTGAATTTTACTCGAAATTACTATGTGCTAACTTCATGGAACCATTTGAAATTAACTTTCCATATGATTTGGAGTAGTCTGCAACTAGTTTTATGTGTGTGCTACTGAATTTGGTGAAGTTACACTAAGCAATATCACAAGTTGCTCATAATGGTACTTCCGTGTTTCAAGGCAATACAAAACTAAAGGCTGATAAAATCTAAATGCAATCGTGTAGGTTATTGAATTCAACATAACTTTATGTAGTCCACGGCTGTGAGCATTATTTAGTGTGTTTCTATTCACTTGCAATTTATTCTAAATAGTTATGCACATGTACATAATTGAAAATGCTCAGAATAGTAAGTGATGCATTCAGTTGAAACGAGTGTACTATTGAATTTTCCTCAAAATTAGTATGTGATAACTGCATGGAACCATTTGTAATTAACTTTCCATATGATTTGGAGTAGTCTGCAACTAGTTTTATGTGTGTGCTACTGAATTTGGTGAAGTTACACTAAGCAATATCACGTTGCTCATAATGGTACTTCAGTGTTTCAAAGCAATACAAACCAAAAGGCGGTTCAAATGTAACTGCAATGAAGTAGGTTCTTGTATTCCACTTTACATTATGTATTTCATTGCTGTGAGTAGTATTCATTGAGTTTCTAGTCACATACAATTCACTCTGAATACTTATGCACATGTACATAACAGAAACTGCACAGAATAGTATGTGATGCATTCAGCTAAAACTAACGCACTGTTGAATTTTACTCGAAATTACTATGTGCTAACTTCATGGAACCATTTGAAATTAACTTTCCATATGATTTGGAGTAGTCTGCAACTAGTTTTATGTGTGTGCTACTGAATTTGGTGAAGTTACACTAAGCAATATCACAAGTTGCTCATAATGGTACCAGTGTTTCAAGGCTTCAAAACTAAAGGCTGATAAAATCTAAATGCAATGGAGTAGGTTCTTGAATTCAACATAACTTTATGTAGTCCACGGCTGTGAGCATTATTCAGTGTGTTTCTATTCACTTGCAATTCATTCTATATAGTTATGCACATGTACATAACTGAAAATGCTCAGAATAGTAAGTGATGCATTCAGTTGAAACGAGTGTACTATTGAATTTTCCTCAAAATTAGTATGTGATAACTGCATGGAACCATTTGTAATTAACTTTCCATATGATTTGGAGTAGTCTGCAACAAGTTTAATCTGCTTACTACTGAATTTGGTGAAGTTACACTAAGCAATATCACAAGTTGCTCATAATGGTACTTCAGTGTTTCAAAGCAATACAAACCAAAAGGCGGTTCAAATGTAACTGTAATGAAGTAGGTTCTTGTATTCCACTTTACATTATGTATTTCATTGCTGTGAGTAGTATTCATTGAGTTTCTAGTCACATACAATTCACTCTGAATACTTATGCACATGTACATAACAGAAACTGCACAGAATAGTATGTGATGCATTCAGCTAAAACTAACGCACTGTTGAATTTTACTCGAAATTACTATGTGCTAACTTCATGGAACCATTTGAAATTAACTTTCCATATGATTTGGAGTAGTCTGCAACTAGTTTTATGTGTGTGCTACTGAATTTGGTGAAGTTACACTAAGCAATATCACAAGTTGCTCATAAAGGTACTTCAGTGTTTCAAGGCTTCAAAACTAAAGGCTGATAAAATCTAAATGCAATGGAGTAGGTTCTTGAATTCAACATAACTTTATGTAGTCCACGGCTGTGAGCATTATTTAGTGTGTTTCTATTCACTTGCAATTCATTCTAAATAGTTATGCACATGTACATAACTGAAAATGCTCAGAATAGTAAGTGATGCATTCAGTTGAAACGAGTGTACTATTGAATTTTCCTCAAAATTAGTATGTGATAACTGCATGGAACCATTTGTAATTAACTTTCCATATGATTTGGAGTAGTCTGCAACAAGTTTAATCTGCTTACTACTGAATTTGGTGAAGTTACACTAAGCAATATCACAAGTTGCTCATAATGGTACTTCCGTGTTTCAAGGCAATACAAAACTAAAGGCTGATAAAATCTAAATGCAATCGTGTAGGTTCTTGAATTCAACATAACTTTATGTAGTCCACGGCTGTGAGCATTATTTAGTGTGTTTCTATTCACTTGCAATTCATTCTAAATAGTTATGCACATGTACATAACTGAAAATGCTCAGAATAGTAAGTGATGCATTCAGTTGAAACGAGTGTACTATTGAATTTTCCTCAAAATTAGTATGTGATAACTGCATGGAACCATTTGTAATTAACTTTCCATATGATTTGGAGTAGTCTGCAACTAGTTTTATGTGTGTGCTACTGAATTTGGTGAAGTTACACTAAGCAATATCACGTTGCTCATAATGGTACTTCAGTGTTTCAAAGCAATACAAACCAAAAGGCGGTTCAAATGTAACTGCAATGAAGTAGGTTCTTGTATTCCACTTTACATTATGTATTTCATTGCTGTGAGTAGTATTCATTGAGTTTCTAGTCACATACAATTCACTCTGAATACTTATGCACATGTACATAACAGAAACTGCACAGAATAGTATGTGATGCATTCAGCTAAAACTAACGCACTGTTGAATTTTACTCGAAATTACTATGTGCTAACTTCATGGAACCATTTGAAATTAACTTTCCATATGATTTGGAGTAGTCTGCAACTAGTTTTATGTGTGTGCTACTGAATTTGGTGAAGTTACACTAAGCAATATCACAAGTTGCTCATAATGGTACTTCAGTGTTTCAAGGCTTCAAAACTAAAGGCTGATAAAATCTAAATGCAATGGAGTAGGTTCTTGAATTCAACATAACTTTATGTAGTCCACGGCTGTGAGCATTATTCAGTGTGTTTCTATTCACTTGCAATTCATTCTAAATAGTTATGCACATGTACATAACTGAAAATGCTCAGAATAGTAAGTGATGCATTGTTGAAACGAGTGTACTATTGAATTTTCCTCAAATTTAGTATGTGATAACTGCATGGCAACATTTGTAATTAACTTTCCATATGATATGGAGTAGTCTGCAACTAGTTTAATCTGTGTACTACTGAATTTTGTGAAGTTACACTAAGCAATATCACCATTTGTTCATAATGGTACTTCAGTGTTTCAAGGCAACACAAACCTAAAGGCTGATGAAATCTAAATGCAATCGTGTAGGTTCTTGAATTCAACATAACTTTATGTAGTCCACGGCTGTGAGCATTATTTAGTATGTTTCTATTCACTTACAATTCATTCTAAATAGTTATGCACATGTACATAACTGAAAATGCTCAGAATAGTAAGTGATGCATTCAGTTGAAACGAGTGTAGTATTGAATTTTCCTCAAAATTAGTATGTGATAACTTCATGGCACCATTTGTTATTAACTTTCCATATGATTTGGAGTAGTCTGCAACTAGTTTTATCTGTGTGCTACTGAATTTGGTGGTTACACTAAGCAATATCACAAGTTGCTCATAATGTTACTTCAGTGTTTCAAAGCAATACAAACCAAAAGGCGGTTCAAATGTAACTGCAATGAAGTAGGTTCTTCTATTCAACATAACTTTATGTAGTCCACGGTTGTGAACATTATTCAGTGTGTTTGTATTCACTTATAATTCTTTCTAAATAGTTATGCACAGGTACATAACTGAAAATGCTCAGAATAGTAAGTGATGCATTCAGTTGAAACGAGTGTACTATTGAATTTTCCTCAAAATTAGTATGTGATAACTGCATGGAACCATTTGTAATTAACTTTCCGTATGATTTGGAGTAGTCTGCAACTAGTTTTATGTGTGTGCTACTGAATTTGGTGAAGTTACACTAAGCAATATCACAAGTTGCTCATAATGGTACTTCCGTGTTTCAAGGCAATACAAAACTAAAGGCTGATAAAATCTAAATGCAATCGTGTAGGTTCTTGAATTCAACATAACTTTATGTAGTCCACGGCTGTGAGCATTATTTAGTGTGTTTCTATTCACTTGCAATTCATTCTAAATAGTTATGCACATGTACATAACTGAAAATGCTCATAATAGTAAGTGATGCATTCAGTTGAAACGAGTGTACTATTGAATTTTCCTCAAAATTAGTATGTGATAACTGCATGGAACCATTTGTAATTAACTTTCCATATGATTTGGAGTAGTCTGCAACTAGTTTTATCTGTGTGCTACTGAATTTGGTGAAGTTACACTAAGCAATATCACGTTGCTCATAATGGTACTTCAGTGTTTCAAAGCAATACAAACCAAAAGGCGGTTCAAATGTAACTGCAATGAAGTAGGTTCTTGTATTCCACTTTACATTATGTATTTCATTGCTGTGAGTAGTATTCATTGAGTTTCTAGTCACATACAATTCACTCTGAATACTTATGCACATGTACATAACAGAAACTGCACAGAATAGTATGTGATGCATTCAGCTAAAACTAACGCACTGTTGAATTTTACTCGAAATTACTATGTGCTAACTTCATGGAACCATTTGAAATTAACTTTCCATATGATTTGGAGTAGTCTGCAACTAGTTTTATGTGTGTGCTACTGAATTTGGTGAAGTTACACTAAGCAATATCACAAGTTGCTCATAATGGTACTTCCGTGTTTCAAGGCAATACAAAACTAAAGGCTGATAAAATCTAAATGCAATCGTGTAGGTTATTGAATTCAACATAACTTTATGTAGTCCACGGCTGTGAGCATTATTTAGTGTGTTTCTATTCACTTGCAATTTATTCTAAATAGTTATGCACATGTACATAATTGAAAATGCTCAGAATAGTAAGTGATGCATTCAGTTGAAACGAGTGTACTATTGAATTTTCCTCAAAATTAGTATGTGATAACTGCATGGAACCATTTGTAATTAACTTTCCATATGATTTGGAGTAGTCTGCAACTAGTTTTATGTGTGTGCTACTGAATTTGGTGAAGTTACACTAAGCAATATCACGTTGCTCATAATGGTACTTCAGTGTTTCAAAGCAATACAAACCAAAAGGCGGTTCAAATGTAACTGCAATGAAGTAGGTTCTTGTATTCCACTTTACATTATGTATTTCATTGCTGTGAGTAGTATTCATTGAGTTTCTAGTCACATACAATTCACTCTGAATACTTATGCACATGTACATAACAGAAACTGCACAGAATAGTATGTGATGCATTCAGCTAAAACTAACGCACTGTTGAATTTTACTCGAAATTACTATGTGCTAACTTCATGGAACCATTTGAAATTAACTTTCCATATGATTTGGAGTAGTCTGCAACTAGTTTTATGTGTGTGCTACTGAATTTGGTGAAGTTACACTAAGCAATATCACAAGTTGCTCATAATGGTACCAGTGTTTCAAGGCTTCAAAACTAAAGGCTGATAAAATCTAAATGCAATGGAGTAGGTTCTTGAATTCAACATAACTTTATGTAGTCCACGGCTGTGAGCATTATTCAGTGTGTTTCTATTCACTTGCAATTCATTCTATATAGTTATGCACATGTACATAACTGAAAATGCTCAGAATAGTAAGTGATGCATTCAGTTGAAACGAGTGTACTATTGAATTTTCCTCAAAATTAGTATGTGATAACTGCATGGAACCATTTGTAATTAACTTTCCATATGATTTGGAGTAGTCTGCAACAAGTTTAATCTGCTTACTACTGAATTTGGTGAAGTTACACTAAGCAATATCACAAGTTGCTCATAATGGTACTTCAGTGTTTCAAAGCAATACAAACCAAAAGGCGGTTCAAATGTAACTGTAATGAAGTAGGTTCTTGTATTCCACTTTACATTATGTATTTCATTGCTGTGAGTAGTATTCATTGAGTTTCTAGTCACATACAATTCACTCTGAATACTTATGCACATGTACATAACAGAAACTGCACAGAATAGTATGTGATGCATTCAGCTAAAACTAACGCACTGTTGAATTTTACTCGAAATTACTATGTGCTAACTTCATGGAACCATTTGAAATTAACTTTCCATATGATTTGGAGTAGTCTGCAACTAGTTTTATGTGTGTGCTACTGAATTTGGTGAAGTTACACTAAGCAATATCACAAGTTGCTCATAAAGGTACTTCAGTGTTTCAAGGCTTCAAAACTAAAGGCTGATAAAATCTAAATGCAATGGAGTAGGTTCTTGAATTCAACATAACTTTATGTAGTCCACGGCTGTGAGCATTATTTAGTGTGTTTCTATTCACTTGCAATTCATTCTAAATAGTTATGCACATGTACATAACTGAAAATGCTCAGAATAGTAAGTGATGCATTCAGTTGAAACGAGTGTACTATTGAATTTTCCTCAAAATTAGTATGTGATAACTGCATGGAACCATTTGTAATTAACTTTCCATATGATTTGGAGTAGTCTGCAACAAGTTTAATCTGCTTACTACTGAATTTGGTGAAGTTACACTAAGCAATATCACAAGTTGCTCATAATGGTACTTCCGTGTTTCAAGGCAATACAAAACTAAAGGCTGATAAAATCTAAATGCAATCGTGTAGGTTCTTGAATTCAACATAACTTTATGTAGTCCACGGCTGTGAGCATTATTTAGTGTGTTTCTATTCACTTGCAATTCATTCTAAATAGTTATGCACATGTACATAACTGAAAATGCTCAGAATAGTAAGTGATGCATTCAGTTGAAACGAGTGTACTATTGAATTTTCCTCAAAATTAGTATGTGATAACTGCATGGAACCATTTGTAATTAACTTTCCATATGATTTGGAGTAGTCTGCAACTAGTTTTATGTGTGTGCTACTGAATTTGGTGAAGTTACACTAAGCAATATCACGTTGCTCATAATGGTACTTCAGTGTTTCAAAGCAATACAAACCAAAAGGCGGTTCAAATGTAACTGCAATGAAGTAGGTTCTTGTATTCCACTTTACATTATGTATTTCATTGCTGTGAGTAGTATTCATTGAGTTTCTAGTCACATACAATTCACTCTGAATACTTATGCACATGTACATAACAGAAACTGCACAGAATAGTATGTGATGCATTCAGCTAAAACTAACGCACTGTTGAATTTTACTCGAAATTACTATGTGCTAACTTCATGGAACCATTTGAAATTAACTTTCCATATGATTTGGAGTAGTCTGCAACTAGTTTTATGTGTGTGCTACTGAATTTGGTGAAGTTACACTAAGCAATATCACAAGTTGCTCATAATGGTACTTCAGTGTTTCAAGGCTTCAAAACTAAAGGCTGATAAAATCTAAATGCAATGGAGTAGGTTCTTGAATTCAACATAACTTTATGTAGTCCACGGCTGTGAGCATTATTCAGTGTGTTTCTATTCACTTGCAATTCATTCTAAATAGTTATGCACATGTACATAACTGAAAATGCTCAGAATAGTAAGTGATGCATTGTTGAAACGAGTGTACTATTGAATTTTCCTCAAATTTAGTATGTGATAACTGCATGGCAACATTTGTAATTAACTTTCCATATGATATGGAGTAGTCTGCAACTAGTTTAATCTGTGTACTACTGAATTTTGTGAAGTTACACTAAGCAATATCACCATTTGTTCATAATGGTACTTCAGTGTTTCAAGGCAACACAAACCTAAAGGCTGATGAAATCTAAATGCAATCGTGTAGGTTCTTGAATTCAACATAACTTTATGTAGTCCACGGCTGTGAGCATTATTTAGTATGTTTCTATTCACTTACAATTCATTCTAAATAGTTATGCACATGTACATAACTGAAAATGCTCAGAATAGTAAGTGATGCATTCAGTTGAAACGAGTGTAGTATTGAATTTTCCTCAAAATTAGTATGTGATAACTTCATGGCACCATTTGTTATTAACTTTCCATATGATTTGGAGTAGTCTGCAACTAGTTTTATCTGTGTGCTACTGAATTTGGTGGTTACACTAAGCAATATCACAAGTTGCTCATAATGTTACTTCAGTGTTTCAAAGCAATACAAACCAAAAGGCGGTTCAAATGTAACTGCAATGAAGTAGGTTCTTCTATTCAACATAACTTTATGTAGTCCACGGTTGTGAACATTATTCAGTGTGTTTGTATTCACTTATAATTCTTTCTAAATAGTTATGCACAGGTACATAACTGAAAATGCTCAGAATAGTAAGTGATGCATTCAGTTGAAACGAGTGTACTATTGAATTTTCCTCAAAATTAGTATGTGATAACTGCATGGAACCATTTGTAATTAACTTTCCGTATGATTTGGAGTAGTCTGCAACTAGTTTTATGTGTGTGCTACTGAATTTGGTGAAGTTACACTAAGCAATATCACAAGTTGCTCATAATGGTACTTCCGTGTTTCAAGGCAATACAAAACTAAAGGCTGATAAAATCTAAATGCAATCGTGTAGGTTCTTGAATTCAACATAACTTTATGTAGTCCACGGCTGTGAGCATTATTTAGTGTGTTTCTATTCACTTGCAATTCATTCTAAATAGTTATGCACATGTACATAACTGAAAATGCTCATAATAGTAAGTGATGCATTCAGTTGAAACGAGTGTACTATTGAATTTTCCTCAAAATTAGTATGTGATAACTGCATGGAACCATTTGTAATTAACTTTCCATATGATTTGGAGTAGTCTGCAACTAGTTTTATCTGTGTGCTACTGAATTTGGTGAAGTTACACTAAGCAATATCACGTTGCTCATAATGGTACTTCAGTGTTTCAAAGCAATACAAACCAAAAGGCGGTTCAAATGTAACTGCAATGAAGTAGGTTCTTGTATTCCACTTTACATTATGTATTTCATTGCTGTGAGTAGTATTCATTGAGTTTCTAGTCACATACAATTCACTCTGAATACTTATGCACATGTACATAACAGAAACTGCACAGAATAGTATGTGATGCATTCAGCTAAAACTAACGCACTGTTGAATTTTACTCGAAATTACTATGTGCTAACTTCATGGAACCATTTGAAATTAACTTTCCATATGATTTGGAGTAGTCTGCAACTAGTTTTATGTGTGTGCTACTGAATTTGGTGAAGTTACACTAAGCAATATCACCAGTTGTTCATAATGGTACTTCAGTGTTTCAAGGCAACACAAACCTAAAGGCTGATGAAATCTAAATGCAATCGTGTAGGTTCTTGAATTCAACATTACTTTATGTAGTCCACGGCTGTGAGCATTATTTAGTGTGTTTCTATTCACTTACAATTCATTCTAAATAGTTATGCACATGTACATAACTGAAAATGCTCAGAATAGTGATGCATTCATTTGAAACGAGTGTAGTATTGAATTTTCCTCAAAATTAGTATGTGATAACTTCATGGCACCATTTGTTATTAACTTTCCATATGATTTGGAGTAGTCTGCAACTAGTTTTATGTGTGTGCTACTGAATTTGGTGAAGTTACACTAAGCAATATCACGTTGCTCATAATGGTACTTCAGTGTTTCAAAGCAATACAAACCAAAAGGCGGTTCAAATGTAACTGCAATGAAGTAGGTTCTTGTATTCCACTTTACATTATATATTTCATTGCTGTGAGTAGTATTCATTGAGTTTCTAGTCACATACAATTCACTCTGAATACTTATGCACATGTACATAACAGAAACTGCACAGAATAGTATGTGATGCATTCAGCTAAAACTAACGCACTGTTGAATTTTACTCGAAATTACTATGTGCTAACTTCATGGAACCATTTGAAATTAACTTTCCATATGATTTGGAGTAGTCTGCAACTAGTTTTATGTGTGTGCTACTGAATTTGGTGAAGTTACACTAAGCAATATCACAAGTTGCTCATAATGGTACTTCAGTGTTTCAAGGCTTCAAAACTAAAGGCTGATAAAATCTAAATGCAATGGAGTAGGTTCTTGAATTCAACATAACTTTATGTAGTCCACGGCTGTGAGCATTATTCAGTGTGTTTCTATTCACTTGCAATTCATTCTAAATAGTTATGCACATGTACATAACTGAAAATGCTCAGAATAGTAAGTGATGCATTGTTGAAACGAGTGTACTATTGAATTTTCCTCAAATTTAGTATGTGATAACTGCATGGCAACATTTGTAATTAACTTTCCATATGATATGGAGTAGTCTGCAACTAGTTTAATCTGTGTACTACTGAATTTGGTGAAGTTACACTAAGCAATATCACCATTTGTTCATAATGGTACTTCAGTGTTTCAAGGCAACACAAACCTAAAGGCTGATGAAATCTAAATGCAATCGTGTAGGTTCTTGAATTCAACATAACTTTATGTAGTCCACGGCTGTGAGCATTATTTAGTATGTTTCTATTCACTTACAATTCATTCTAAATAGTTATGCACATGTACATAACTGAAAATGCTCAGAATAGTAAGTGATGCATTCAGTTGAAACGAGTGTAGTATTGAATTTTCCTCAAAATTAGTATGTGATAACCATGGCACCATTTGTTATTAACTTTCCATATGATTTGGAGTAGTCTGCAACTAGTTTTATCTGTGTGCTACTGAATTTGGTGGTTACACTAAGCAATATCACAAGTTGCTCATAATGTTACTTCAGTGTTTCAAAGCAATACAAACCAAAAGGCGGTTCAAATGTAACTGCAATGAAGTAGGTTCTTCTATTCAACATAACTTTATGTAGTCCACGGTTGTGAACATTATTCAGTGTGTTTGTATTCACTTATAATTCTTTCTAAATAGTTATGCACAGGTACATAACTGAAAATGCTCAGAATAGTAAGTGATGCATTCAGTTGAAACGAGTGTACTATTGAATTTTCCTCAAAATTAGTATGTGATAACTGCATGGAACCATTTGTAATTAACTTTCCGTATGATTTGGAGTAGTCTGCAACTAGTTTTATGTGTGTGCTACTGAATTTGGTGAAGTTACACTAAGCAATATCACAAGTTGCTCATAATGGTACTTCCGTGTTTCAAGGCAATACAAAACTAAAGGCTGATAAAATCTAAATGCAATCGTGTAGGTTCTTGAATTCAACATAACTTTATGTAGTCCACGGCTGTGAGCATTATTTAGTGTGTTTCTATTCACTTGCAATTCATTCTAAATAGTTATGCACATGTACATAACTGAAAATGCTCATAATAGTAAGTGATGCATTCAGTTGAAACGAGTGTACTATTGAATTTTCCTCAAAATTAGTATGTGATAACTGCATGGAACCATTTGTAATTAACTTTCCATATGATTTGGAGTAGTCTGCAACTAGTTTTATCTGTGTGCTACTGAATTTGGTGAAGTTACACTAAGCAATATCACGTTGCTCATAATGGTACTTCAGTGTTTCAAAGCAATACAAACCAAAAGGCGGTTCAAATGTAACTGCAATGAAGTAGGTTCTTGTATTCCACTTTACATTATGTATTTCATTGCTGTGAGTAGTATTCATTGAGTTTCTAGTCACATACAATTCACTCTGAATACTTATGCACATGTACATAACAGAAACTGCACAGAATAGTATGTGATGCATTCAGCTAAAACTAACGCACTGTTGAATTTTACTCGAAATTACTATGTGCTAACTTCATGGAACCATTTGAAATTAACTTTCCATATGATTTGGAGTAGTCTGCAACTAGTTTTATGTGTGTGCTACTGAATTTGGTGAAGTTACACTAAGCAATATCACCAGTTGTTCATAATGGTACTTCAGTGTTTCAAGGCAACACAAACCTAAAGGCTGATGAAATCTAAATGCAATCGTGTAGGTTCTTGAATTCAACATTACTTTATGTAGTCCACGGCTGTGAGCATTATTTAGTGTGTTTCTATTCACTTACAATTCATTCTAAATAGTTATGCACATGTACATAACTGAAAATGCTCAGAATAGTGATGCATTCATTTGAAACGAGTGTAGTATTGAATTTTCCTCAAAATTAGTATGTGATAACTTCATGGCACCATTTGTTATTAACTTTCCATATGATTTGGAGTAGTCTGCAACTAGTTTTATGTGTGTGCTACTGAATTTGGTGAAGTTACACTAAGCAATATCACGTTGCTCATAATGGTACTTCAGTGTTTCAAAGCAATACAAACCAAAAGGCGGTTCAAATGTAACTGCAATGAAGTAGGTTCTTGTATTCCACTTTACATTATATATTTCATTGCTGTGAGTAGTATTCATTGAGTTTCTAGTCACATACAATTCACTCTGAATACTTATGCACATGTACATAACAGAAACTGCACAGAATAGTATGTGATGCATTCAGCTAAAACTAACGCACTGTTGAATTTTACTCGAAATTACTATGTGCTAACTTCATGGAACCATTTGAAATTAACTTTCCATATGATTTGGAGTAGTCTGCAACTAGTTTTATGTGTGTGCTACTGAATTTGGTGAAGTTACACTAAGCAATATCACAAGTTGCTCATAATGGTACTTCAGTGTTTCAAGGCTTCAAAACTAAAGGCTGATAAAATCTAAATGCAATGGAGTAGGTTCTTGAATTCAACATAACTTTATGTAGTCCACGGCTGTGAGCATTATTCAGTGTGTTTCTATTCACTTGCAATTCATTCTAAATAGTTATGCACATGTACATAACTGAAAATGCTCAGAATAGTAAGTGATGCATTGTTGAAACGAGTGTACTATTGAATTTTCCTCAAATTTAGTATGTGATAACTGCATGGCAACATTTGTAATTAACTTTCCATATGATATGGAGTAGTCTGCAACTAGTTTAATCTGTGTACTACTGAATTTTGTGAAGTTACACTAAGCAATATCACCATTTGTTCATAATGGTACTTCAGTGTTTCAAGGCAACACAAACCTAAAGGCTGATGAAATCTAAATGCAATCGTGTAGGTTCTTGAATTCAACATAACTTTATGTAGTCCACGGCTGTGAGCATTATTTAGTATGTTTCTATTCACTTACAATTCATTCTAAATAGTTATGCACATGTACATAACTGAAAATGCTCAGAATAGTAAGTGATGCATTCAGTTGAAACGAGTGTAGTATTGAATTTTCCTCAAAATTAGTATGTGATAACTTCATGGCACCATTTGTTATTAACTTTCCATATGATTTGGAGTAGTCTGCAACTAGTTTTATCTGTGTGCTACTGAATTTGGTGGTTACACTAAGCAATATCACAAGTTGCTCATAATGTTACTTCAGTGTTTCAAAGCAATACAAACCAAAAGGCGGTTCAAATGTAACTGCAATGAAGTAGGTTCTTCTATTCAACATAACTTTATGTAGTCCACGGTTGTGAACATTATTCAGTGTGTTTGTATTCACTTATAATTCTTTCTAAATAGTTATGCACAGGTACATAACTGAAAATGCTCAGAATAGTAAGTGATGCATTCAGTTGAAACGAGTGTACTATTGAATTTTCCTCAAAATTAGTATGTGATAACTGCATGGAACCATTTGTAATTAACTTTCCGTATGATTTGGAGTAGTCTGCAACTAGTTTTATGTGTGTGCTACTGAATTTGGTGAAGTTACACTAAGCAATATCACAAGTTGCTCATAATGGTACTTCCGTGTTTCAAGGCAATACAAAACTAAAGGCTGATAAAATCTAAATGCAATCGTGTAGGTTCTTGAATTCAACATAACTTTATGTAGTCCACGGCTGTGAGCATTATTTAGTGTGTTTCTATTCACTTGCAATTCATTCTAAATAGTTATGCACATGTACATAACTGAAAATGCTCATAATAGTAAGTGATGCATTCAGTTGAAACGAGTGTACTATTGAATTTTCCTCAAAATTAGTATGTGATAACTGCATGGAACCATTTGTAATTAACTTTCCATATGATTTGGAGTAGTCTGCAACTAGTTTTATCTGTGTGCTACTGAATTTGGTGAAGTTACACTAAGCAATATCACGTTGCTCATAATGGTACTTCAGTGTTTCAAAGCAATACAAACCAAAAGGCGGTTCAAATGTAACTGCAATGAAGTAGGTTCTTGTATTCCACTTTACATTATGTATTTCATTGCTGTGAGTAGTATTCATTGAGTTTCTAGTCACATACAATTCACTCTGAATACTTATGCACATGTACATAACAGAAACTGCACAGAATAGTATGTGATGCATTCAGCTAAAACTAACGCACTGTTGAATTTTACTCGAAATTACTATGTGCTAACTTCATGGAACCATTTGAAATTAACTTTCCATATGATTTGGAGTAGTCTGCAACTAGTTTTATGTGTGTGCTACTGAATTTGGTGAAGTTACACTAAGCAATATCACCAGTTGTTCATAATGGTACTTCAGTGTTTCAAGGCAACACAAACCTAAAGGCTGATGAAATCTAAATGCAATCGTGTAGGTTCTTGAATTCAACATTACTTTATGTAGTCCACGGCTGTGAGCATTATTTAGTGTGTTTCTATTCACTTACAATTCATTCTAAATAGTTATGCACATGTACATAACTGAAAATGCTCAGAATAGTGATGCATTCATTTGAAACGAGTGTAGTATTGAATTTTCCTCAAAATTAGTATGTGATAACTTCATGGCACCATTTGTTATTAACTTTCCATATGATTTGGAGTAGTCTGCAACTAGTTTTATGTGTGTGCTACTGAATTTGGTGAAGTTACACTAAGCAATATCACGTTGCTCATAATGGTACTTCAGTGTTTCAAAGCAATACAAACCAAAAGGCGGTTCAAATGTAACTGCAATGAAGTAGGTTCTTGTATTCCACTTTACATTATATATTTCATTGCTGTGAGTAGTATTCATTGAGTTTCTAGTCACATACAATTCACTCTGAATACTTATGCACATGTACATAACAGAAACTGCACAGAATAGTATGTGATGCATTCAGCTAAAACTAACGCACTGTTGAATTTTACTCGAAATTACTATGTGCTAACTTCATGGAACCATTTGAAATTAACTTTCCATATGATTTGGAGTAGTCTGCAACTAGTTTTATGTGTGTGCTACTGAATTTGGTGAAGTTACACTAAGCAATATCACAAGTTGCTCATAATGGTACTTCAGTGTTTCAAGGCTTCAAAACTAAAGGCTGATAAAATCTAAATGCAATGGAGTAGGTTCTTGAATTCAACATAACTTTATGTAGTCCACGGCTGTGAGCATTATTCAGTGTGTTTCTATTCACTTGCAATTCATTCTAAATAGTTATGCACATGTACATAACTGAAAATGCTCAGAATAGTAAGTGATGCATTGTTGAAACGAGTGTACTATTGAATTTTCCTCAAATTTAGTATGTGATAACTGCATGGCAACATTTGTAATTAACTTTCCATATGATATGGAGTAGTCTGCAACTAGTTTAATCTGTGTACTACTGAATTTGGTGAAGTTACACTAAGCAATATCACCATTTGTTCATAATGGTACTTCAGTGTTTCAAGGCAACACAAACCTAAAGGCTGATGAAATCTAAATGCAATCGTGTAGGTTCTTGAATTCAACATAACTTTATGTAGTCCACGGCTGTGAGCATTATTTAGTATGTTTCTATTCACTTACAATTCATTCTAAATAGTTATGCACATGTACATAACTGAAAATGCTCAGAATAGTAAGTGATGCATTCAGTTGAAACGAGTGTAGTATTGAATTTTCCTCAAAATTAGTATGTGATAACCATGGCACCATTTGTTATTAACTTTCCATATGATTTGGAGTAGTCTGCAACTAGTTTTATCTGTGTGCTACTGAATTTGGTGGTTACACTAAGCAATATCACAAGTTGCTCATAATGTTACTTCAGTGTTTCAAAGCAATACAAACCAAAAGGCGGTTCAAATGTAACTGCAATGAAGTAGGTTCTTCTATTCAACATAACTTTATGTAGTCCACGGTTGTGAACATTATTCAGTGTGTTTGTATTCACTTATAATTCTTTCTAAATAGTTATGCACAGGTACATAACTGAAAATGCTCAGAATAGTAAGTGATGCATTCAGTTGAAACGAGTGTACTATTGAATTTTCCTCAAAATTAGTATGTGATAACTGCATGGAACCATTTGTAATTAACTTTCCGTATGATTTGGAGTAGTCTGCAACTAGTTTTATGTGTGTGCTACTGAATTTGGTGAAGTTACACTAAGCAATATCACAAGTTGCTCATAATGGTACTTCCGTGTTTCAAGGCAATACAAAACTAAAGGCTGATAAAATCTAAATGCAATCGTGTAGGTTCTTGAATTCAACATAACTTTATGTAGTCCACGGCTGTGAGCATTATTTAGTGTGTTTCTATTCACTTGCAATTCATTCTAAATAGTTATGCACATGTACATAACTGAAAATGCTCATAATAGTAAGTGATGCATTCAGTTGAAACGAGTGTACTATTGAATTTTCCTCAAAATTAGTATGTGATAACTGCATGGAACCATTTGTAATTAACTTTCCATATGATTTGGAGTAGTCTGCAACTAGTTTTATCTGTGTGCTACTGAATTTGGTGAAGTTACACTAAGCAATATCACGTTGCTCATAATGGTACTTCAGTGTTTCAAAGCAATACAAACCAAAAGGCGGTTCAAATGTAACTGCAATGAAGTAGGTTCTTGTATTCCACT
Organism: Hemitrygon akajei; assembly: GCF_048418815.1. Taxonomy (NCBI): domain Eukaryota; kingdom Metazoa; phylum Chordata; class Chondrichthyes; order Myliobatiformes; family Dasyatidae; genus Hemitrygon; species Hemitrygon akajei. The sequence goes on from NC_133127.1 coordinate 106,145,056, forward strand.
TTACATTATGTATTTCATTGCTGTGAGTAGTATTCATTGAGTTTCTAGTCACATACAATTCACTCTGAATACTTATGCACATGTACATAACAGAAACTGCACAGAATAGTATGTGATGCATTCAGCTAAAACTAACGCACTGTTGAATTTTACTCGAAATTACTATGTGCTAACTTCATGGAACCATTTGAAATTAACTTTCCATATGATTTGGAGTAGTCTGCAACTAGTTTTATGTGTGTGCTACTGAATTTGGTGAAGTTACACTAAGCAATATCACCAGTTGTTCATAATGGTACTTCAGTGTTTCAAGGCAACACAAACCTAAAGGCTGATGAAATCTAAATGCAATCGTGTAGGTTCTTGAATTCAACATTACTTTATGTAGTCCACGGCTGTGAGCATTATTTAGTGTGTTTCTATTCACTTACAATTCATTCTAAATAGTTATGCACATGTACATAACTGAAAATGCTCAGAATAGTGATGCATTCATTTGAAACGAGTGTAGTATTGAATTTTCCTCAAAATTAGTATGTGATAACTTCATGGCACCATTTGTTATTAACTTTCCATATGATTTGGAGTAGTCTGCAACTAGTTTTATGTGTGTGCTACTGAATTTGGTGAAGTTACACTAAGCAATATCACGTTGCTCATAATGGTACTTCAGTGTTTCAAAGCAATACAAACCAAAAGGCGGTTCAAATGTAACTGCAATGAAGTAGGTTCTTGTATTCCACTTTACATTATATATTTCATTGCTGTGAGTAGTATTCATTGAGTTTCTAGTCACATACAATTCACTCTGAATACTTATGCACATGTACATAACAGAAACTGCACAGAATAGTATGTGATGCATTCAGCTAAAACTAACGCACTGTTGAATTTTACTCGAAATTACTATGTGCTAACTTCATGGAACCATTTGAAATTAACTTTCCATATGATTTGGAGTAGTCTGCAACTAGTTTTATGTGTGTGCTACTGAATTTGGTGAAGTTACACTAAGCAATATCACAAGTTGCTCATAATGGTACTTCAGTGTTTCAAGGCTTCAAAACTAAAGGCTGATAAAATCTAAATGCAATGGAGTAGGTTCTTGAATTCAACATAACTTTATGTAGTCCACGGCTGTGAGCATTATTCAGTGTGTTTCTATTCACTTGCAATTCATTCTAAATAGTTATGCACATGTACATAACTGAAAATGCTCAGAATAGTAAGTGATGCATTGTTGAAACGAGTGTACTATTGAATTTTCCTCAAATTTAGTATGTGATAACTGCATGGCAACATTTGTAATTAACTTTCCATATGATATGGAGTAGTCTGCAACTAGTTTAATCTGTGTACTACTGAATTTGGTGAAGTTACACTAAGCAATATCACCATTTGTTCATAATGGTACTTCAGTGTTTCAAGGCAACACAAACCTAAAGGCTGATGAAATCTAAATGCAATCGTGTAGGTTCTTGAATTCAACATAACTTTATGTAGTCCACGGCTGTGAGCATTATTTAGTATGTTTCTATTCACTTACAATTCATTCTAAATAGTTATGCACATGTACATAACTGAAAATGCTCAGAATAGTAAGTGATGCATTCAGTTGAAACGAGTGTAGTATTGAATTTTCCTCAAAATTAGTATGTGATAACTTGGCACCATTTGTTATTAACTTTCCATATGATTTGGAGTAGTCTGCAACTAGTTTTATCTGTGTGCTACTGAATTTGGTGGTTACACTAAGCAATATCACAAGTTGCTCATAATGTTACTTCAGTGTTTCAAAGCAATACAAACCAAAAGGCGGTTCAAATGTAACTGCAATGAAGTAGGTTCTTCTATTCAACATAACTTTATGTAGTCCACGGTTGTGAACATTATTCAGTGTGTTTGTATTCACTTATAATTCTTTCTAAATAGTTATGCACAGGTACATAACTGAAAATGCTCAGAATAGTAAGTGATGCATTCAGTTGAAACGAGTGTACTATTGAATTTTCCTCAAAATTAGTATGTGATAACTGCATGGAACCATTTGTAATTAACTTTCCGTATGATTTGGAGTAGTCTGCAACTAGTTTTATGTGTGTGCTACTGAATTTGGTGAAGTTACACTAAGCAATATCACAAGTTGCTCATAATGGTACTTCCGTGTTTCAAGGCAATACAAAACTAAAGGCTGATAAAATCTAAATGCAATCGTGTAGGTTCTTGAATTCAACATAACTTTATGTAGTCCACGGCTGTGAGCATTATTTAGTGTGTTTCTATTCACTTGCAATTCATTCTAAATAGTTATGCACATGTACATAACTGAAAATGCTCATAATAGTAAGTGATGCATTCAGTTGAAACGAGTGTACTATTGAATTTTCCTCAAAATTAGTATGTGATAACTGCATGGAACCATTTGTAATTAACTTTCCATATGATTTGGAGTAGTCTGCAACTAGTTTTATCTGTGTGCTACTGAATTTGGTGAAGTTACACTAAGCAATATCACGTTGCTCATAATGGTACTTCAGTGTTTCAAAGCAATACAAACCAAAAGGCGGTTCAAATGTAACTGCAATGAAGTAGGTTCTTGTATTCCACTTTACATTATGTATTTCATTGCTGTGAGTAGTATTCATTGAGTTTCTAGTCACATACAATTCACTCTGAATACTTATGCACATGTACATAACAGAAACTGCACAGAATAGTATGTGATGCATTCAGCTAAAACTAACGCACTGTTGAATTTTACTCGAAATTACTATGTGCTAACTTCATGGAACCATTTGAAATTAACTTTCCATATGATTTGGAGTAGTCTGCAACTAGTTTTATGTGTGTGCTACTGAATTTGGTGAAGTTACACTAAGCAATATCACCAGTTGTTCATAATGGTACTTCAGTGTTTCAAGGCAACACAAACCTAAAGGCTGATGAAATCTAAATGCAATCGTGTAGGTTCTTGAATTCAACATTACTTTATGTAGTCCACGGCTGTGAGCATTATTTAGTGTGTTTCTATTCACTTACAATTCATTCTAAATAGTTATGCACATGTACATAACTGAAAATGCTCAGAATAGTGATGCATTCATTTGAAACGAGTGTAGTATTGAATTTTCCTCAAAATTAGTATGTGATAACTTCATGGCACCATTTGTTATTAACTTTCCATATGATTTGGAGTAGTCTGCAACTAGTTTTATCTGTGTGCTACTGAATTTGGTGAAGTTACACTAAGCAATATCACGTTGCTCATAATGGTACTTCAGTGTTTCAAAGCAATACAAACCAAAAGGCGGTTCAAATGTAACTGCAATGAAGTAGGTTCTTGTATTCCACTTTACATTATATATTTCATTGCTGTGAGTAGTATTCATTGAGTTTCTAGTCACATACAATTCACTCTGAATACTTATGCACATGTACATAACAGAAACTGCACAGAATAGTATGTGATGCATTCAGCTAAAACTAACGCACTGTTGAATTTTACTCGAAATTACTATGTGCTAACTTCATGGAACCATTTGAAATTAACTTTCCATATGATTTGGAGTAGTCTGCAACTAGTTTTATGTGTGTGCTACTGAATTTGGTGAAGTTACACTAAGCAATATCACAAGTTGCTCATAATGGTACTTCAGTGTTTCAAGGCTTCAAAACTAAAGGCTGATAAAATCTAAATGCAATGGAGTAGGTTCTTGAATTCAACATAACTTTATGTAGTCCACGGCTGTGAGCATTATTCAGTGTGTTTCTATTCACTTGCAATTCATTCTAAATAGTTATGCACATGTACATAACTGAAAATGCTCAGAATAGTAAGTGATGCATTGTTGAAACGAGTGTACTATTGAATTTTCCTCAAATTTAGTATGTGATAACTGCATGGCAACATTTGTAATTAACTTTCCATATGATATGGAGTAGTCTGCAACTAGTTTAATCTGTGTACTACTGAATTTGGTGAAGTTACACTAAGCAATATCACCATTTGTTCATAATGGTACTTCAGTGTTTCAAGGCAACACAAACCTAAAGGCTGATGAAATCTAAATGCAATCGTGTAGGTTCTTGAATTCAACATAACTTTATGTAGTCCACGGCTGTGAGCATTATTTAGTATGTTTCTATTCACTTACAATTCATTCTAAATAGTTATGCACATGTACATAACTGAAAATGCTCAGAATAGTAAGTGATGCATTCAGTTGAAACGAGTGTAGTATTGAATTTTCCTCAAAATTAGTATGTGATAACTTGGCACCATTTGTTATTAACTTTCCATATGATTTGGAGTAGTCTGCAACTAGTTTTATCTGTGTGCTACTGAATTTGGTGGTTACACTAAGCAATATCACAAGTTGCTCATAATGTTACTTCAGTGTTTCAAAGCAATACAAACCAAAAGGCGGTTCAAATGTAACTGCAATGAAGTAGGTTCTTCTATTCAACATAACTTTATGTAGTCCACGGTTGTGAACATTATTCAGTGTGTTTGTATTCACTTATAATTCTTTCTAAATAGTTATGCACAGGTACATAACTGAAAATGCTCAGAATAGTAAGTGATGCATTCAGTTGAAACGAGTGTACTATTGAATTTTCCTCAAAATTAGTATGTGATAACTGCATGGAACCATTTGTAATTAACTTTCCGTATGATTTGGAGTAGTCTGCAACTAGTTTTATGTGTGTGCTACTGAATTTGGTGAAGTTACACTAAGCAATATCACAAGTTGCTCATAATGGTACTTCCGTGTTTCAAGGCAATACAAAACTAAAGGCTGATAAAATCTAAATGCAATCGTGTAGGTTCTTGAATTCAACATAACTTTATGTAGTCCACGGCTGTGAGCATTATTTAGTGTGTTTCTATTCACTTGCAATTCATTCTAAATAGTTATGCACATGTACATAACTGAAAATGCTCATAATAGTAAGTGATGCATTCAGTTGAAACGAGTGTACTATTGAATTTTCCTCAAAATTAGTATGTGATAACTGCATGGAACCATTTGTAATTAACTTTCCATATGATTTGGAGTAGTCTGCAACTAGTTTTATCTGTGTGCTACTGAATTTGGTGAAGTTACACTAAGCAATATCACGTTGCTCATAATGGTACTTCAGTGTTTCAAAGCAATACAAACCAAAAGGCGGTTCAAATGTAACTGCAATGAAGTAGGTTCTTGTATTCCACTTTACATTATGTATTTCATTGCTGTGAGTAGTATTCATTGAGTTTCTAGTCACATACAATTCACTCTGAATACTTATGCACATGTACATAACAGAAACTGCACAGAATAGTATGTGATGCATTCAGCTAAAACTAACGCACTGTTGAATTTTACTCGAAATTACTATGTGCTAACTTCATGGAACCATTTGAAATTAACTTTCCATATGATTTGGAGTAGTCTGCAACTAGTTTTATGTGTGTGCTACTGAATTTGGTGAAGTTACACTAAGCAATATCACCAGTTGTTCATAATGGTACTTCAGTGTTTCAAGGCAACACAAACCTAAAGGCTGATGAAATCTAAATGCAATCGTGTAGGTTCTTGAATTCAACATTACTTTATGTAGTCCACGGCTGTGAGCATTATTTAGTGTGTTTCTATTCACTTACAATTCATTCTAAATAGTTATGCACATGTACATAACTGAAAATGCTCAGAATAGTGATGCATTCATTTGAAACGAGTGTAGTATTGAATTTTCCTCAAAATTAGTATGTGATAACTTCATGGCACCATTTGTTATTAACTTTCCATATGATTTGGAGTAGTCTGCAACTAGTTTTATCTGTGTGCTACTGAATTTGGTGAAGTTACACTAAGCAATATCACGTTGCTCATAATGGTACTTCAGTGTTTCAAAGCAATACAAACCAAAAGGCGGTTCAAATGTAACTGCAATGAAGTAGGTTCTTGTATTCCACTTTACATTATATATTTCATTGCTGTGAGTAGTATTCATTGAGTTTCTAGTCACATACAATTCACTCTGAATACTTATGCACATGTACATAACAGAAACTGCACAGAATAGTATGTGATGCATTCAGCTAAAACTAACGCACTGTTGAATTTTACTCGAAATTACTATGTGCTAACTTCATGGAACCATTTGAAATTAACTTTCCATATGATTTGGAGTAGTCTGCAACTAGTTTTATGTGTGTGCTACTGAATTTGGTGAAGTTACACTAAGCAATATCACAAGTTGCTCATAATGGTACTTCAGTGTTTCAAGGCTTCAAAACTAAAGGCTGATAAAATCTAAATGCAATGGAGTAGGTTCTTGAATTCAACATAACTTTATGTAGTCCACGGCTGTGAGCATTATTCAGTGTGTTTCTATTCACTTGCAATTCATTCTAAATAGTTATGCACATGTACATAACTGAAAATGCTCAGAATAGTAAGTGATGCATTGTTGAAACGAGTGTACTATTGAATTTTCCTCAAATTTAGTATGTGATAACTGCATGGCAACATTTGTAATTAACTTTCCATATGATATGGAGTAGTCTGCAACTAGTTTAATCTGTGTACTACTGAATTTGGTGAAGTTACACTAAGCAATATCACCATTTGTTCATAATGGTACTTCAGTGTTTCAAGGCAACACAAACCTAAAGGCTGATGAAATCTAAATGCAATCGTGTAGGTTCTTGAATTCAACATAACTTTATGTAGTCCACGGCTGTGAGCATTATTTAGTATGTTTCTATTCACTTACAATTCATTCTAAATAGTTATGCACATGTACATAACTGAAAATGCTCAGAATAGTAAGTGATGCATTCAGTTGAAACGAGTGTAGTATTGAATTTTCCTCAAAATTAGTATGTGATAACCATGGCACCATTTGTTATTAACTTTCCATATGATTTGGAGTAGTCTGCAACTAGTTTTATCTGTGTGCTACTGAATTTGGTGGTTACACTAAGCAATATCACAAGTTGCTCATAATGTTACTTCAGTGTTTCAAAGCAATACAAACCAAAAGGCGGTTCAAATGTAACTGCAATGAAGTAGGTTCTTCTATTCAACATAACTTTATGTAGTCCACGGTTGTGAACATTATTCAGTGTGTTTGTATTCACTTATAATTCTTTCTAAATAGTTATGCACATGTACATAACTGAAAATGCTCAGAATAGTAAGTGATGCATTCAGTTGAAACGAGTGTACTATTGAATTTTCCTCAAAATTAGTATGTGATAACTGCATGGAACCATTTGTAATTAACTTTCCGTATGATTTGGAGTAGTCTGCAACTAGTTTTATGTGTGTGCTACTGAATTTGGTGAAGTTACACTAAGCAATATCACAAGTTGCTCATAATGGTACTTCCGTGTTTCAAGGCAATACAAAACTAAAGGCTGATAAAATCTAAATGCAATCGTGTAGGTTCTTGAATTCAACATAACTTTATGTAGTCCACGGCTGTGAGCATTATTTAGTGTGTTTCTATTCACTTGCAATTCATTCTAAATAGTTATGCACATGTACATAACTGAAAATGCTCATAATAGTAAGTGATGCATTCAGTTGAAACGAGTGTACTATTGAATTTTCCTCAAAATTAGTATGTGATAACTGCATGGAACCATTTGTAATTAACTTTCCATATGATTTGGAGTAGTCTGCAACTAGTTTTATCTGTGTGCTACTGAATTTGGTGAAGTTACACTAAGCAATATCACGTTGCTCATAATGGTACTTCAGTGTTTCAAAGCAATACAAACCAAAAGGCGGTTCAAATGTAACTGCAATGAAGTAGGTTCTTGTATTCCACTTTACATTATGTATTTCATTGCTGTGAGTAGTATTCATTGAGTTTCTAGTCACATACAATTCACTCTGAATACTTATGCACATGTACATAACAGAAACTGCACAGAATAGTATGTGATGCATTCAGCTAAAACTAACGCACTGTTGAATTTTACTCGAAATTACTATGTGCTAACTTCATGGAACCATTTGAAATTAACTTTCCATATGATTTGGAGTAGTCTGCAACTAGTTTTATGTGTGTGCTACTGAATTTGGTGAAGTTACACTAAGCAATATCACCAGTTGTTCATAATGGTACTTCAGTGTTTCAAGGCAACACAAACCTAAAGGCTGATGAAATCTAAATGCAATCGTGTAGGTTCTTGAATTCAACATTACTTTATGTAGTCCACGGCTGTGAGCATTATTTAGTGTGTTTCTATTCACTTACAATTCATTCTAAATAGTTATGCACATGTACATAACTGAAAATGCTCAGAATAGTGATGCATTCATTTGAAACGAGTGTAGTATTGAATTTTCCTCAAAATTAGTATGTGATAACTTCATGGCACCATTTGTTATTAACTTTCCATATGATTTGGAGTAGTCTGCAACTAGTTTTATGTGTGTGCTACTGAATTTGGTGAAGTTACACTAAGCAATATCACGTTGCTCATAATGGTACTTCAGTGTTTCAAAGCAATACAAACCAAAAGGCGGTTCAAATGTAACTGCAATGAAGTAGGTTCTTGTATTCCACTTTACATTATATATTTCATTGCTGTGAGTAGTATTCATTGAGTTTCTAGTCACATACAATTCACTCTGAATACTTATGCACATGTACATAACAGAAACTGCACAGAATAGTATGTGATGCATTCAGCTAAAACTAACGCACTGTTGAATTTTACTCGAAATTACTATGTGCTAACTTCATGGAACCATTTGAAATTAACTTTCCATATGATTTGGAGTAGTCTGCAACTAGTTTTATGTGTGTGCTACTGAATTTGGTGAAGTTACACTAAGCAATATCACAAGTTGCTCATAATGGTACTTCAGTGTTTCAAGGCTTCAAAACTAAAGGCTGATAAAATCTAAATGCAATGGAGTAGGTTCTTGAATTCAACATAACTTTATGTAGTCCACGGCTGTGAGCATTATTCAGTGTGTTTCTATTCACTTGCAATTCATTCTAAATAGTTATGCACATGTACATAACTGAAAATGCTCAGAATAGTAAGTGATGCATTGTTGAAACGAGTGTACTATTGAATTTTCCTCAAATTTAGTATGTGATAACTGCATGGCAACATTTGTAATTAACTTTCCATATGATATGGAGTAGTCTGCAACTAGTTTAATCTGTGTACTACTGAATTTGGTGAAGTTACACTAAGCAATATCACCATTTGTTCATAATGGTACTTCAGTGTTTCAAGGCAACACAAACCTAAAGGCTGATGAAATCTAAATGCAATCGTGTAGGTTCTTGAATTCAACATAACTTTATGTAGTCCACGGCTGTGAGCATTATTTAGTATGTTTCTATTCACTTACAATTCATTCTAAATAGTTATGCACATGTACATAACTGAAAATGCTCAGAATAGTAAGTGATGCATTCAGTTGAAACGAGTGTAGTATTGAATTTTCCTCAAAATTAGTATGTGATAACTTCATGGCACCATTTGTTATTAACTTTCCATATGATTTGGAGTAGTCTGCAACTAGTTTTATCTGTGTGCTACTGAATTTGGTGGTTACACTAAGCAATATCACAAGTTGCTCATAATGTTACTTCAGTGTTTCAAAGCAATACAAACCAAAAGGCGGTTCAAATGTAACTGCAATGAAGTAGGTTCTTCTATTCAACATAACTTTATGTAGTCCACGGTTGTGAACATTATTCAGTGTGTTTGTATTCACTTATAATTCTTTCTAAATAGTTATGCACAGGTACATAACTGAAAATGCTCAGAATAGTAAGTGATGCATTCAGTTGAAACGAGTGTACTATTGAATTTTCCTCAAAATTAGTATGTGATAACTGCATGGAACCATTTGTAATTAACTTTCCGTATGATTTGGAGTAGTCTGCAACTAGTTTTATGTGTGTGCTACTGAATTTGGTGAAGTTACACTAAGCAATATCACAAGTTGCTCATAATGGTACTTCCGTGTTTCAAGGCAATACAAAACTAAAGGCTGATAAAATCTAAATGCAATCGTGTAGGTTCTTGAATTCAACATAACTTTATGTAGTCCACGGCTGTGAGCATTATTTAGTGTGTTTCTATTCACTTGCAATTCATTCTAAATAGTTATGCACATGTACATAACTGAAAATGCTCATAATAGTAAGTGATGCATTCAGTTGAAACGAGTGTACTATTGAATTTTCCTCAAAATTAGTATGTGATAACTGCATGGAACCATTTGTAATTAACTTTCCATATGATTTGGAGTAGTCTGCAACTAGTTTTATCTGTGTGCTACTGAATTTGGTGAAGTTACACTAAGCAATATCACGTTGCTCATAATGGTACTTCAGTGTTTCAAAGCAATACAAACCAAAAGGCGGTTCAAATGTAACTGCAATGAAGTAGGTTCTTGTATTCCACTTTACATTATGTATTTCATTGCTGTGAGTAGTATTCATTGAGTTTCTAGTCACATACAATTCACTCTGAATACTTATGCACATGTACATAACAGAAACTGCACAGAATAGTATGTGATGCATTCAGCTAAAACTAACGCACTGTTGAATTTTACTCGAAATTACTATGTGCTAACTTCATGGAACCATTTGAAATTAACTTTCCATATGATTTGGAGTAGTCTGCAACTAGTTTTATGTGTGTGCTACTGAATTTGGTGAAGTTACACTAAGCAATATCACCAGTTGTTCATAATGGTACTTCAGTGTTTCAAGGCAACACAAACCTAAAGGCTGATGAAATCTAAATGCAATCGTGTAGGTTCTTGAATTCAACATTACTTTATGTAGTCCACGGCTGTGAGCATTATTTAGTGTGTTTCTATTCACTTACAATTCATTCTAAATAGTTATGCACATGTACATAACTGAAAATGCTCAGAATAGTGATGCATTCATTTGAAACGAGTGTAGTATTGAATTTTCCTCAAAATTAGTATGTGATAACTTCATGGCACCATTTGTTATTAACTTTCCATATGATTTGGAGTAGTCTGCAACTAGTTTTATGTGTGTGCTACTGAATTTGGTGAAGTTACACTAAGCAATATCACGTTGCTCATAATGGTACTTCAGTGTTTCAAAGCAATACAAACCAAAAGGCGGTTCAAATGTAACTGCAATGAAGTAGGTTCTTGTATTCCACTTTACATTATATATTTCATTGCTGTGAGTAGTATTCATTGAGTTTCTAGTCACATACAATTCACTCTGAATACTTATGCACATGTACATAACAGAAACTGCACAGAATAGTATGTGATGCATTCAGCTAAAACTAACGCACTGTTGAATTTTACTCGAAATTACTATGTGCTAACTTCATGGAACCATTTGAAATTAACTTTCCATATGATTTGGAGTAGTCTGCAACTAGTTTTATGTGTGTGCTACTGAATTTGGTGAAGTTACACTAAGCAATATCACAAGTTGCTCATAATGGTACTTCCGTGTTTCAAGGCAATACAAAACTAAAGGCTGATAAAATCTAAATGCAATCGTGTAGGTTCTTGAATTCAACATAACTTTATGTAGTCCACGGCTGTGAGCATTATTTAGTGTGTTTCTATTCACTTGCAATTCATTCTAAATAGTTATGCACATGTACATAACTGAAAATGCTCATAATAGTAAGTGATGCATTCAGTTGAAACGAGTGTACTATTGAATTTTCCTCAAAATTAGTATGTGATAACTGCATGGAACCATTTGTAATTAACTTTCCATATGATTTGGAGTAGTCTGCAACTAGTTTTATCTGTGTGCTACTGAATTTGGTGAAGTTACACTAAGCAATATCACGTTGCTCATAATGGTACTTCAGTGTTTCAAAGCAATACAAACCAAAAGGCGGTTCAAATGTAACTGCAATGAAGTAGGTTCTTGTATTCCACTTTACATTATGTATTTCATTGCTGTGAGTAGTATTCATTGAGTTTCTAGTCACATACAATTCACTCTGAATACTTATGCACATGTACATAACAGAAACTGCACAGAATAGTATGTGATGCATTCAGCTAAAACTAACGCACTGTTGAATTTTACTCGAAATTACTATGTGCTAACTTCATGGAACCATTTGAAATTAACTTTCCATATGATTTGGAGTAGTCTGCAACTAGTTTTATGTGTGTGCTACTGAATTTGGTGAAGTTACACTAAGCAATATCACCAGTTGTTCATAATGGTACTTCAGTGTTTCAAGGCAACACAAACCTAAAGGCTGATGAAATCTAAATGCAATCGTGTAGGTTCTTGAATTCAACATTACTTTATGTAGTCCACGGCTGTGAGCATTATTTAGTGTGTTTCTATTCACTTACAATTCATTCTAAATAGTTATGCACATGTACATAACTGAAAATGCTCAGAATAGTGATGCATTCATTTGAAACGAGTGTAGTATTGAATTTTCCTCAAAATTAGTATGTGATAACTTCATGGCACCATTTGTTATTAACTTTCCATATGATTTGGAGTAGTCTGCAACTAGTTTTATGTGTGTGCTACTGAATTTGGTGAAGTTACACTAAGCAATATCACGTTGCTCATAATGGTACTTCAGTGTTTCAAAGCAATACAAACCAAAAGGCGGTTCAAATGTAACTGCAATGAAGTAGGTTCTTGTATTCCACTTTACATTATATATTTCATTGCTGTGAGTAGTATTCATTGAGTTTCTAGTCACATACAATTCACTCTGAATACTTATGCACATGTACATAACAGAAACTGCACAGAATAGTATGTGATGCATTCAGCTAAAACTAACGCACTGTTGAATTTTACTCGAAATTACTATGTGCTAACTTCATGGAACCATTTGAAATTAACTTTCCATATGATTTGGAGTAGTCTGCAACTAGTTTTATGTGTGTGCTACTGAATTTGGTGAAGTTACACTAAGCAATATCACAAGTTGCTCATAATGGTACTTCAGTGTTTCAAGGCTTCAAAACTAAAGGCTGATAAAATCTAAATGCAATGGAGTAGGTTCTTGAATTCAACATAACTTTATGTAGTCCACGGCTGTGAGCATTATTCAGTGTGTTTCTATTCACTTGCAATTCATTCTAAATAGTTATGCACATGTACATAACTGAAAATGCTCAGAATAGTAAGTGATGCATTGTTGAAACGAGTGTACTATTGAATTTTCCTCAAATTTAGTATGTGATAACTGCATGGCAACATTTGTAATTAACTTTCCATATGATATGGAGTAGTCTGCAACTAGTTTAATCTGTGTACTACTGAATTTGGTGAAGTTACACTAAGCAATATCACCATTTGTTCATAATGGTACTTCAGTGTTTCAAGGCAACACAAACCTAAAGGCTGATGAAATCTAAATGCAATCGTGTAGGTTCTTGAATTCAACATAACTTTATGTAGTCCACGGCTGTGAGCATTATTTAGTATGTTTCTATTCACTTACAATTCATTCTAAATAGTTATGCACATGTACATAACTGAAAATGCTCAGAATAGTAAGTGATGCATTCAGTTGAAACGAGTGTAGTATTGAATTTTCCTCAAAATTAGTATGTGATAACTTCATGGCACCATTTGTTATTAACTTTCCATATGATTTGGAGTAGTCTGCAACTAGTTTTATCTGTGTGCTACTGAATTTGGTGGTTACACTAAGCAATATCACAAGTTGCTCATAATGTTACTTCAGTGTTTCAAAGCAATACAAACCAAAAGGCGGTTCAAATGTAACTGCAATGAAGTAGGTTCTTCTATTCAACATAACTTTATGTAGTCCACGGTTGTGAACATTATTCAGTGTGTTTGTATTCACTTATAATTCTTTCTAAATAGTTATGCACAGGTACATAACTGAAAATGCTCAGAATAGTAAGTGATGCATTCAGTTGAAACGAGTGTACTATTGAATTTTCCTCAAAATTAGTATGTGATAACTGCATGGAACCATTTGTAATTAACTTTCCGTATGATTTGGAGTAGTCTGCAACTAGTTTTATGTGTGTGCTACTGAATTTGGTGAAGTTACACTAAGCAATATCACAAGTTGCTCATAATGGTACTTCCGTGTTTCAAGGCAATACAAAACTAAAGGCTGATAAAATCTAAATGCAATCGTGTAGGTTCTTGAATTCAACATAACTTTATGTAGTCCACGGCTGTGAGCATTATTTAGTGTGTTTCTATTCACTTGCAATTCATTCTAAATAGTTATGCACATGTACATAACTGAAAATGCTCATAATAGTAAGTGATGCATTCAGTTGAAACGAGTGTACTATTGAATTTTCCTCAAAATTAGTATGTGATAACTGCATGGAACCATTTGTAATTAACTTTCCATATGATTTGGAGTAGTCTGCAACTAGTTTTATCTGTGTGCTACTGAATTTGGTGAAGTTACACTAAGCAATATCACGTTGCTCATAATGGTACTTCAGTGTTTCAAAGCAATACAAACCAAAAGGCGGTTCAAATGTAACTGCAATGAAGTAGGTTCTTGTATTCCACTTTACATTATGTATTTCATTGCTGTGAGTAGTATTCATTGAGTTTCTAGTCACATACAATTCACTCTGAATACTTATGCACATGTACATAACAGAAACTGCACAGAATAGTATGTGATGCATTCAGCTAAAACTAACGCACTGTTGAATTTTACTCGAAATTACTATGTGCTAACTTCATGGAACCATTTGAAATTAACTTTCCATATGATTTGGAGTAGTCTGCAACTAGTTTTATGTGTGTGCTACTGAATTTGGTGAAGTTACACTAAGCAATATCACCAGTTGTTCATAATGGTACTTCAGTGTTTCAAGGCAACACAAACCTAAAGGCTGATGAAATCTAAATGCAATCGTGTAGGTTCTTGAATTCAACATTACTTTATGTAGTCCACGGCTGTGAGCATTATTTAGTGTGTTTCTATTCACTTACAATTCATTCTAAATAGTTATGCACATGTACATAACTGAAAATGCTCAGAATAGTGATGCATTCATTTGAAACGAGTGTAGTATTGAATTTTCCTCAAAATTAGTATGTGATAACTTCATGGCACCATTTGTTATTAACTTTCCATATGATTTGGAGTAGTCTGCAACTAGTTTTATGTGTGTGCTACTGAATTTGGTGAAGTTACACTAAGCAATATCACGTTGCTCATAATGGTACTTCAGTGTTTCAAAGCAATACAAACCAAAAGGCGGTTCAAATGTAACTGCAATGAAGTAGGTTCTTGTATTCCACTTTACATTATATATTTCATTGCTGTGAGTAGTATTCATTGAGTTTCTAGTCACATACAATTCACTCTGAATACTTATGCACATGTACATAACAGAAACTGCACAGAATAGTATGTGATGCATTCAGCTAAAACTAACGCACTGTTGAATTTTACTCGAAATTACTATGTGCTAACTTCATGGAACCATTTGAAATTAACTTTCCATATGATTTGGAGTAGTCTGCAACTAGTTTTATGTGTGTGCTACTGAATTTGGTGAAGTTACACTAAGCAATATCACAAGTTGCTCATAATGGTACTTCCGTGTTTCAAGGCAATACAAAACTAAAGGCTGATAAAATCTAAATGCAATCGTGTAGGTTCTTGAATTCAACATAACTTTATGTAGTCCACGGCTGTGAGCATTATTTAGTGTGTTTCTATTCACTTGCAATTCATTCTAAATAGTTATGCACATGTACATAACTGAAAATGCTCATAATAGTAAGTGATGCATTCAGTTGAAACGAGTGTACTATTGAATTTTCCTCAAAATTAGTATGTGATAACTGCATGGAACCATTTGTAATTAACTTTCCATATGATTTGGAGTAGTCTGCAACTAGTTTTATCTGTGTGCTACTGAATTTGGTGAAGTTACACTAAGCAATATCACGTTGCTCATAATGGTACTTCAGTGTTTCAAAGCAATACAAACCAAAAGGCGGTTCAAATGTAACTGCAATGAAGTAGGTTCTTGTATTCCACTTTACATTATGTATTTCATTGCTGTGAGTAGTATTCATTGAGTTTCTAGTCACATACAATTCACTCTGAATACTTATGCACATGTACATAACAGAAACTGCACAGAATAGTATGTGATGCATTCAGCTAAAACTAACGCACTGTTGAATTTTACTCGAAATTACTATGTGCTAACTTCATGGAACCATTTGAAATTAACTTTCCATATGATTTGGAGTAGTCTGCAACTAGTTTTATGTGTGTGCTACTGAATTTGGTGAAGTTACACTAAGCAATATCACCAGTTGTTCATAATGGTACTTCAGTGTTTCAAGGCAACACAAACCTAAAGGCTGATGAAATCTAAATGCAATCGTGTAGGTTCTTGAATTCAACATTACTTTATGTAGTCCACGGCTGTGAGCATTATTTAGTGTGTTTCTATTCACTTACAATTCATTCTAAATAGTTATGCACATGTACATAACTGAAAATGCTCAGAATAGTGATGCATTCATTTGAAACGAGTGTAGTATTGAATTTTCCTCAAAATTAGTATGTGATAACTTCATGGCACCATTTGTTATTAACTTTCCATATGATTTGGAGTAGTCTGCAACTAGTTTTATGTGTGTGCTACTGAATTTGGTGAAGTTACACTAAGCAATATCACGTTGCTCATAATGGTACTTCAGTGTTTCAAAGCAATACAAACCAAAAGGCGGTTCAAATGTAACTGCAATGAAGTAGGTTCTTGTATTCCACTTTACATTATATATTTCATTGCTGTGAGTAGTATTCATTGAGTTTCTAGTCACATACAATTCACTCTGAATACTTATGCACATGTACATAACAGAAACTGCACAGAATAGTATGTGATGCATTCAGCTAAAACTAACGCACTGTTGAATTTTACTCGAAATTACTATGTGCTAACTTCATGGAACCATTTGAAATTAACTTTCCATATGATTTGGAGTAGTCTGCAACTAGTTTTATGTGTGTGCTACTGAATTTGGTGAAGTTACACTAAGCAATATCACAAGTTGCTCATAATGGTACTTCAGTGTTTCAAGGCTTCAAAACTAAAGGCTGATAAAATCTAAATGCAATGGAGTAGGTTCTTGAATTCAACATAACTTTATGTAGTCCACGGCTGTGAGCATTATTCAGTGTGTTTCTATTCACTTGCAATTCATTCTAAATAGTTATGCACATGTACATAACTGAAAATGCTCAGAATAGTAAGTGATGCATTGTTGAAACGAGTGTACTATTGAATTTTCCTCAAATTTAGTATGTGATAACTGCATGGCAACATTTGTAATTAACTTTCCATATGATATGGAGTAGTCTGCAACTAGTTTAATCTGTGTACTACTGAATTTGGTGAAGTTACACTAAGCAATATCACCATTTGTTCATAATGGTACTTCAGTGTTTCAAGGCAACACAAACCTAAAGGCTGATGAAATCTAAATGCAATCGTGTAGGTTCTTGAATTCAACATAACTTTATGTAGTCCACGGCTGTGAGCATTATTTAGTATGTTTCTATTCACTTACAATTCATTCTAAATAGTTATGCACATGTACATAACTGAAAATGCTCAGAATAGTAAGTGATGCATTCAGTTGAAACGAGTGTAGTATTGAATTTTCCTCAAAATTAGTATGTGATAACTTCATGGCACCATTTGTTATTAACTTTCCATATGATTTGGAGTAGTCTGCAACTAGTTTTATCTGTGTGCTACTGAATTTGGTGGTTACACTAAGCAATATCACAAGTTGCTCATAATGTTACTTCAGTGTTTCAAAGCAATACAAACCAAAAGGCGGTTCAAATGTAACTGCAATGAAGTAGGTTCTTCTATTCAACATAACTTTATGTAGTCCACGGTTGTGAACATTATTCAGTGTGTTTGTATTCACTTATAATTCTTTCTAAATAGTTATGCACAGGTACATAACTGAAAATGCTCAGAATAGTAAGTGATGCATTCAGTTGAAACGAGTGTACTATTGAATTTTCCTCAAAATTAGTATGTGATAACTGCATGGAACCATTTGTAATTAACTTTCCGTATGATTTGGAGTAGTCTGCAACTAGTTTTATGTGTGTGCTACTGAATTTGGTGAAGTTACACTAAGCAATATCACAAGTTGCTCATAATGGTACTTCCGTGTTTCAAGGCAATACAAAACTAAAGGCTGATAAAATCTAAATGCAATCGTGTAGGTTCTTGAATTCAACATAACTTTATGTAGTCCACGGCTGTGAGCATTATTTAGTGTGTTTCTATTCACTTGCAATTCATTCTAAATAGTTATGCACATGTACATAACTGAAAATGCTCATAATAGTAAGTGATGCATTCAGTTGAAACGAGTGTACTATTGAATTTTCCTCAAAATTAGTATGTGATAACTGCATGGAACCATTTGTAATTAACTTTCCATATGATTTGGAGTAGTCTGCAACTAGTTTTATCTGTGTGCTACTGAATTTGGTGAAGTTACACTAAGCAATATCACGTTGCTCATAATGGTACTTCAGTGTTTCAAAGCAATACAAACCAAAAGGCGGTTCAAATGTAACTGCAATGAAGTAGGTTCTTGTATTCCACTTTACATTATGTATTTCATTGCTGTGAGTAGTATTCATTGAGTTTCTAGTCACATACAATTCACTCTGAATACTTATGCACATGTACATAACAGAAACTGCACAGAATAGTATGTGATGCATTCAGCTAAAACTAACGCACTGTTGAATTTTACTCGAAATTACTATGTGCTAACTTCATGGAACCATTTGAAATTAACTTTCCATATGATTTGGAGTAGTCTGCAACAAGTTTAATCTGCTTACTACTGAATTTGGTGAAGTTACACTATCACCATTTGTTCATAATGGTACTTCAGTGTTTCAAGGCAACACAAACCTAAAGGCTGATGAAATCTAAATGCAATCGTGTAGGTTCTTGAATTCAACATTACTTTATGTAGTCCACGGCTGTGAGCATTATTTAGTGTGTTTCTATTCACTTACAATTCATTCTAAATAGTTATGCACATGTACATAACTGAAAATGCTCAGAATAGTGATGCATTCATTTGAAACGAGTGTAGTATTGAATTTTCCTCAAAATTAGTATGTGATAACTTCATGGCACCATTTGTTATTAACTTTCCATATGATTTGGAGTAGTCTGCAACTAGTTTTATCTGTGTGCTACTGAATTTGGTGAAGTTACACTAAGCAATATCACGTTGCTCATAATGGTACTTCAGTGTTTCAAAGCAATACAAACCAAAAGGCGGTTCAAATGTAACTGCAATGAAGTAGGTTCTTGTATTCCACTTTACATTATATATTTCATTGCTGTGAGTAGTATTCATTGAGTTTCTAGTCACATACAATTCACTCTGAATACTTATGCACATGTACATAACAGAAACTGCACAGAATAGTATGTGATGCATTCAGCTAAAACTAACGCACTGTTGAATTTTACTCGAAATTACTATGTGCTAACTTCATGGAACCATTTGAAATTAACTTTCCATATGATTTGGAGTAGTCTGCAACTAGTTTTATGTGTGTGCTACTGAATTTGGTGAAGTTACACTAAGCAATATCACAAGTTGCTCATAATGGTACTTCAGTGTTTCAAGGCTTCAAAACTAAAGGCTGATAAAATCTAAATGCAATGGAGTAGGTTCTTGAATTCAACATAACTTTATGTAGTCCACGGCTGTGAGCATTATTCAGTGTGTTTCTATTCACTTGCAATTCATTCTAAATAGTTATGCACATGTACATAACTGAAAATGCTCAGAATAGTAAGTGATGCATTGTTGAAACGAGTGTACTATTGAATTTTCCTCAAATTTAGTATGTGATAACTGCATGGCAACATTTGTAATTAACTTTCCATATGATATGGAGTAGTCTGCAACTAGTTTAATCTGTGTACTACTGAATTTGGTGAAGTTACACTAAGCAATATCACCATTTGTTCATAATGGTACTTCAGTGTTTCAAGGCAACACAAACCTAAAGGCTGAT
Source organism: Hemitrygon akajei (assembly GCF_048418815.1). NCBI lineage: Eukaryota > Metazoa > Chordata > Chondrichthyes > Myliobatiformes > Dasyatidae > Hemitrygon > Hemitrygon akajei. The sequence goes on from NC_133127.1 coordinate 106,165,142, forward strand.
GAAATCTAAATGCAATCGTGTAGGTTCTTGAATTCAACATAACTTTATGTAGTCCACGGCTGTGAGCATTATTTAGTATGTTTCTATTCACTTACAATTCATTCTAAATAGTTATGCACATGTACATAACTGAAAATGCTCAGAATAGTAAGTGATGCATTCAGTTGAAACGAGTGTAGTATTGAATTTTCCTCAAAATTAGTATGTGATAACTTGGCACCATTTGTTATTAACTTTCCATATGATTTGGAGTAGTCTGCAACTAGTTTTATCTGTGTGCTACTGAATTTGGTGGTTACACTAAGCAATATCACAAGTTGCTCATAATGTTACTTCAGTGTTTCAAAGCAATACAAACCAAAAGGCGGTTCAAATGTAACTGCAATGAAGTAGGTTCTTCTATTCAACATAACTTTATGTAGTCCACGGTTGTGAACATTATTCAGTGTGTTTGTATTCACTTATAATTCTTTCTAAATAGTTATGCACAGGTACATAACTGAAAATGCTCAGAATAGTAAGTGATGCATTCAGTTGAAACGAGTGTACTATTGAATTTTCCTCAAAATTAGTATGTGATAACTGCATGGAACCATTTGTAATTAACTTTCCGTATGATTTGGAGTAGTCTGCAACTAGTTTTATGTGTGTGCTACTGAATTTGGTGAAGTTACACTAAGCAATATCACAAGTTGCTCATAATGGTACTTCCGTGTTTCAAGGCAATACAAAACTAAAGGCTGATAAAATCTAAATGCAATCGTGTAGGTTCTTGAATTCAACATAACTTTATGTAGTCCACGGCTGTGAGCATTATTTAGTGTGTTTCTATTCACTTGCAATTCATTCTAAATAGTTATGCACATGTACATAACTGAAAATGCTCATAATAGTAAGTGATGCATTCAGTTGAAACGAGTGTACTATTGAATTTTCCTCAAAATTAGTATGTGATAACTGCATGGAACCATTTGTAATTAACTTTCCATATGATTTGGAGTAGTCTGCAACTAGTTTTATCTGTGTGCTACTGAATTTGGTGAAGTTACACTAAGCAATATCACGTTGCTCATAATGGTACTTCAGTGTTTCAAAGCAATACAAACCAAAAGGCGGTTCAAATGTAACTGCAATGAAGTAGGTTCTTGTATTCCACTTTACATTATGTATTTCATTGCTGTGAGTAGTATTCATTGAGTTTCTAGTCACATACAATTCACTCTGAATACTTATGCACATGTACATAACAGAAACTGCACAGAATAGTATGTGATGCATTCAGCTAAAACTAACGCACTGTTGAATTTTACTCGAAATTACTATGTGCTAACTTCATGGAACCATTTGAAATTAACTTTCCATATGATTTGGAGTAGTCTGCAACTAGTTTTATGTGTGTGCTACTGAATTTGGTGAAGTTACACTAAGCAATATCACCAGTTGTTCATAATGGTACTTCAGTGTTTCAAGGCAACACAAACCTAAAGGCTGATGAAATCTAAATGCAATCGTGTAGGTTCTTGAATTCAACATTACTTTATGTAGTCCACGGCTGTGAGCATTATTTAGTGTGTTTCTATTCACTTACAATTCATTCTAAATAGTTATGCACATGTACATAACTGAAAATGCTCAGAATAGTGATGCATTCATTTGAAACGAGTGTAGTATTGAATTTTCCTCAAAATTAGTATGTGATAACTTCATGGCACCATTTGTTATTAACTTTCCATATGATTTGGAGTAGTCTGCAACTAGTTTTATCTGTGTGCTACTGAATTTGGTGAAGTTACACTAAGCAATATCACGTTGCTCATAATGGTACTTCAGTGTTTCAAAGCAATACAAACCAAAAGGCGGTTCAAATGTAACTGCAATGAAGTAGGTTCTTGTATTCCACTTTACATTATATATTTCATTGCTGTGAGTAGTATTCATTGAGTTTCTAGTCACATACAATTCACTCTGAATACTTATGCACATGTACATAACAGAAACTGCACAGAATAGTATGTGATGCATTCAGCTAAAACTAACGCACTGTTGAATTTTACTCGAAATTACTATGTGCTAACTTCATGGAACCATTTGAAATTAACTTTCCATATGATTTGGAGTAGTCTGCAACTAGTTTTATGTGTGTGCTACTGAATTTGGTGAAGTTACACTAAGCAATATCACAAGTTGCTCATAATGGTACTTCAGTGTTTCAAGGCTTCAAAACTAAAGGCTGATAAAATCTAAATGCAATGGAGTAGGTTCTTGAATTCAACATAACTTTATGTAGTCCACGGCTGTGAGCATTATTCAGTGTGTTTCTATTCACTTGCAATTCATTCTAAATAGTTATGCACATGTACATAACTGAAAATGCTCAGAATAGTAAGTGATGCATTGTTGAAACGAGTGTACTATTGAATTTTCCTCAAATTTAGTATGTGATAACTGCATGGCAACATTTGTAATTAACTTTCCATATGATATGGAGTAGTCTGCAACTAGTTTAATCTGTGTACTACTGAATTTGGTGAAGTTACACTAAGCAATATCACCATTTGTTCATAATGGTACTTCAGTGTTTCAAGGCAACACAAACCTAAAGGCTGATGAAATCTAAATGCAATCGTGTAGGTTCTTGAATTCAACATAACTTTATGTAGTCCACGGCTGTGAGCATTATTTAGTATGTTTCTATTCACTTACAATTCATTCTAAATAGTTATGCACATGTACATAACTGAAAATGCTCAGAATAGTAAGTGATGCATTCAGTTGAAACGAGTGTAGTATTGAATTTTCCTCAAAATTAGTATGTGATAACCATGGCACCATTTGTTATTAACTTTCCATATGATTTGGAGTAGTCTGCAACTAGTTTTATCTGTGTGCTACTGAATTTGGTGGTTACACTAAGCAATATCACAAGTTGCTCATAATGTTACTTCAGTGTTTCAAAGCAATACAAACCAAAAGGCGGTTCAAATGTAACTGCAATGAAGTAGGTTCTTCTATTCAACATAACTTTATGTAGTCCACGGTTGTGAACATTATTCAGTGTGTTTGTATTCACTTATAATTCTTTCTAAATAGTTATGCACATGTACATAACTGAAAATGCTCAGAATAGTAAGTGATGCATTCAGTTGAAACGAGTGTACTATTGAATTTTCCTCAAAATTAGTATGTGATAACTGCATGGAACCATTTGTAATTAACTTTCCGTATGATTTGGAGTAGTCTGCAACTAGTTTTATGTGTGTGCTACTGAATTTGGTGAAGTTACACTAAGCAATATCACAAGTTGCTCATAATGGTACTTCCGTGTTTCAAGGCAATACAAAACTAAAGGCTGATAAAATCTAAATGCAATCGTGTAGGTTCTTGAATTCAACATAACTTTATGTAGTCCACGGCTGTGAGCATTATTTAGTGTGTTTCTATTCACTTGCAATTCATTCTAAATAGTTATGCACATGTACATAACTGAAAATGCTCATAATAGTAAGTGATGCATTCAGTTGAAACGAGTGTACTATTGAATTTTCCTCAAAATTAGTATGTGATAACTGCATGGAACCATTTGTAATTAACTTTCCATATGATTTGGAGTAGTCTGCAACTAGTTTTATCTGTGTGCTACTGAATTTGGTGAAGTTACACTAAGCAATATCACGTTGCTCATAATGGTACTTCAGTGTTTCAAAGCAATACAAACCAAAAGGCGGTTCAAATGTAACTGCAATGAAGTAGGTTCTTGTATTCCACTTTACATTATGTATTTCATTGCTGTGAGTAGTATTCATTGAGTTTCTAGTCACATACAATTCACTCTGAATACTTATGCACATGTACATAACAGAAACTGCACAGAATAGTATGTGATGCATTCAGCTAAAACTAACGCACTGTTGAATTTTACTCGAAATTACTATGTGCTAACTTCATGGAACCATTTGAAATTAACTTTCCATATGATTTGGAGTAGTCTGCAACTAGTTTTATGTGTGTGCTACTGAATTTGGTGAAGTTACACTAAGCAATATCACCAGTTGTTCATAATGGTACTTCAGTGTTTCAAGGCAACACAAACCTAAAGGCTGATGAAATCTAAATGCAATCGTGTAGGTTCTTGAATTCAACATTACTTTATGTAGTCCACGGCTGTGAGCATTATTTAGTGTGTTTCTATTCACTTACAATTCATTCTAAATAGTTATGCACATGTACATAACTGAAAATGCTCAGAATAGTGATGCATTCATTTGAAACGAGTGTAGTATTGAATTTTCCTCAAAATTAGTATGTGATAACTTCATGGCACCATTTGTTATTAACTTTCCATATGATTTGGAGTAGTCTGCAACTAGTTTTATGTGTGTGCTACTGAATTTGGTGAAGTTACACTAAGCAATATCACGTTGCTCATAATGGTACTTCAGTGTTTCAAAGCAATACAAACCAAAAGGCGGTTCAAATGTAACTGCAATGAAGTAGGTTCTTGTATTCCACTTTACATTATATATTTCATTGCTGTGAGTAGTATTCATTGAGTTTCTAGTCACATACAATTCACTCTGAATACTTATGCACATGTACATAACAGAAACTGCACAGAATAGTATGTGATGCATTCAGCTAAAACTAACGCACTGTTGAATTTTACTCGAAATTACTATGTGCTAACTTCATGGAACCATTTGAAATTAACTTTCCATATGATTTGGAGTAGTCTGCAACTAGTTTTATGTGTGTGCTACTGAATTTGGTGAAGTTACACTAAGCAATATCACAAGTTGCTCATAATGGTACTTCAGTGTTTCAAGGCTTCAAAACTAAAGGCTGATAAAATCTAAATGCAATGGAGTAGGTTCTTGAATTCAACATAACTTTATGTAGTCCACGGCTGTGAGCATTATTCAGTGTGTTTCTATTCACTTGCAATTCATTCTAAATAGTTATGCACATGTACATAACTGAAAATGCTCAGAATAGTAAGTGATGCATTGTTGAAACGAGTGTACTATTGAATTTTCCTCAAATTTAGTATGTGATAACTGCATGGCAACATTTGTAATTAACTTTCCATATGATATGGAGTAGTCTGCAACTAGTTTAATCTGTGTACTACTGAATTTGGTGAAGTTACACTAAGCAATATCACCATTTGTTCATAATGGTACTTCAGTGTTTCAAGGCAACACAAACCTAAAGGCTGATGAAATCTAAATGCAATCGTGTAGGTTCTTGAATTCAACATAACTTTATGTAGTCCACGGCTGTGAGCATTATTTAGTATGTTTCTATTCACTTACAATTCATTCTAAATAGTTATGCACATGTACATAACTGAAAATGCTCAGAATAGTAAGTGATGCATTCAGTTGAAACGAGTGTAGTATTGAATTTTCCTCAAAATTAGTATGTGATAACCATGGCACCATTTGTTATTAACTTTCCATATGATTTGGAGTAGTCTGCAACTAGTTTTATCTGTGTGCTACTGAATTTGGTGGTTACACTAAGCAATATCACAAGTTGCTCATAATGTTACTTCAGTGTTTCAAAGCAATACAAACCAAAAGGCGGTTCAAATGTAACTGCAATGAAGTAGGTTCTTCTATTCAACATAACTTTATGTAGTCCACGGTTGTGAACATTATTCAGTGTGTTTGTATTCACTTATAATTCTTTCTAAATAGTTATGCACATGTACATAACTGAAAATGCTCAGAATAGTAAGTGATGCATTCAGTTGAAACGAGTGTACTATTGAATTTTCCTCAAAATTAGTATGTGATAACTGCATGGAACCATTTGTAATTAACTTTCCGTATGATTTGGAGTAGTCTGCAACTAGTTTTATGTGTGTGCTACTGAATTTGGTGAAGTTACACTAAGCAATATCACAAGTTGCTCATAATGGTACTTCCGTGTTTCAAGGCAATACAAAACTAAAGGCTGATAAAATCTAAATGCAATCGTGTAGGTTCTTGAATTCAACATAACTTTATGTAGTCCACGGCTGTGAGCATTATTTAGTGTGTTTCTATTCACTTGCAATTCATTCTAAATAGTTATGCACATGTACATAACTGAAAATGCTCATAATAGTAAGTGATGCATTCAGTTGAAACGAGTGTACTATTGAATTTTCCTCAAAATTAGTATGTGATAACTGCATGGAACCATTTGTAATTAACTTTCCATATGATTTGGAGTAGTCTGCAACTAGTTTTATCTGTGTGCTACTGAATTTGGTGAAGTTACACTAAGCAATATCACGTTGCTCATAATGGTACTTCAGTGTTTCAAAGCAATACAAACCAAAAGGCGGTTCAAATGTAACTGCAATGAAGTAGGTTCTTGTATTCCACTTTACATTATGTATTTCATTGCTGTGAGTAGTATTCATTGAGTTTCTAGTCACATACAATTCACTCTGAATACTTATGCACATGTACATAACAGAAACTGCACAGAATAGTATGTGATGCATTCAGCTAAAACTAACGCACTGTTGAATTTTACTCGAAATTACTATGTGCTAACTTCATGGAACCATTTGAAATTAACTTTCCATATGATTTGGAGTAGTCTGCAACTAGTTTTATGTGTGTGCTACTGAATTTGGTGAAGTTACACTAAGCAATATCACCAGTTGTTCATAATGGTACTTCAGTGTTTCAAGGCAACACAAACCTAAAGGCTGATGAAATCTAAATGCAATCGTGTAGGTTCTTGAATTCAACATTACTTTATGTAGTCCACGGCTGTGAGCATTATTTAGTGTGTTTCTATTCACTTACAATTCATTCTAAATAGTTATGCACATGTACATAACTGAAAATGCTCAGAATAGTGATGCATTCATTTGAAACGAGTGTAGTATTGAATTTTCCTCAAAATTAGTATGTGATAACTTCATGGCACCATTTGTTATTAACTTTCCATATGATTTGGAGTAGTCTGCAACTAGTTTTATCTGTGTGCTACTGAATTTGGTGAAGTTACACTAAGCAATATCACGTTGCTCATAATGGTACTTCAGTGTTTCAAAGCAATACAAACCAAAAGGCGGTTCAAATGTAACTGCAATGAAGTAGGTTCTTGTATTCCACTTTACATTATATATTTCATTGCTGTGAGTAGTATTCATTGAGTTTCTAGTCACATACAATTCACTCTGAATACTTATGCACATGTACATAACAGAAACTGCACAGAATAGTATGTGATGCATTCAGCTAAAACTAACGCACTGTTGAATTTTACTCGAAATTACTATGTGCTAACTTCATGGAACCATTTGAAATTAACTTTCCATATGATTTGGAGTAGTCTGCAACTAGTTTTATGTGTGTGCTACTGAATTTGGTGAAGTTACACTAAGCAATATCACAAGTTGCTCATAATGGTACTTCAGTGTTTCAAGGCTTCAAAACTAAAGGCTGATAAAATCTAAATGCAATGGAGTAGGTTCTTGAATTCAACATAACTTTATGTAGTCCACGGCTGTGAGCATTATTCAGTGTGTTTCTATTCACTTGCAATTCATTCTAAATAGTTATGCACATGTACATAACTGAAAATGCTCAGAATAGTAAGTGATGCATTGTTGAAACGAGTGTACTATTGAATTTTCCTCAAATTTAGTATGTGATAACTGCATGGCAACATTTGTAATTAACTTTCCATATGATATGGAGTAGTCTGCAACTAGTTTAATCTGTGTACTACTGAATTTGGTGAAGTTACACTAAGCAATATCACCATTTGTTCATAATGGTACTTCAGTGTTTCAAGGCAACACAAACCTAAAGGCTGATGAAATCTAAATGCAATCGTGTAGGTTCTTGAATTCAACATAACTTTATGTAGTCCACGGCTGTGAGCATTATTTAGTATGTTTCTATTCACTTACAATTCATTCTAAATAGTTATGCACATGTACATAACTGAAAATGCTCAGAATAGTAAGTGATGCATTCAGTTGAAACGAGTGTAGTATTGAATTTTCCTCAAAATTAGTATGTGATAACTTCATGGCACCATTTGTTATTAACTTTCCATATGATTTGGAGTAGTCTGCAACTAGTTTTATCTGTGTGCTACTGAATTTGGTGGTTACACTAAGCAATATCACAAGTTGCTCATAATGTTACTTCAGTGTTTCAAAGCAATACAAACCAAAAGGCGGTTCAAATGTAACTGCAATGAAGTAGGTTCTTCTATTCAACATAACTTTATGTAGTCCACGGTTGTGAACATTATTCAGTGTGTTTGTATTCACTTATAATTCTTTCTAAATAGTTATGCACAGGTACATAACTGAAAATGCTCAGAATAGTAAGTGATGCATTCAGTTGAAACGAGTGTACTATTGAATTTTCCTCAAAATTAGTATGTGATAACTGCATGGAACCATTTGTAATTAACTTTCCGTATGATTTGGAGTAGTCTGCAACTAGTTTTATGTGTGTGCTACTGAATTTGGTGAAGTTACACTAAGCAATATCACAAGTTGCTCATAATGGTACTTCCGTGTTTCAAGGCAATACAAAACTAAAGGCTGATAAAATCTAAATGCAATCGTGTAGGTTCTTGAATTCAACATAACTTTATGTAGTCCACGGCTGTGAGCATTATTTAGTGTGTTTCTATTCACTTGCAATTCATTCTAAATAGTTATGCACATGTACATAACTGAAAATGCTCATAATAGTAAGTGATGCATTCAGTTGAAACGAGTGTACTATTGAATTTTCCTCAAAATTAGTATGTGATAACTGCATGGAACCATTTGTAATTAACTTTCCATATGATTTGGAGTAGTCTGCAACTAGTTTTATCTGTGTGCTACTGAATTTGGTGAAGTTACACTAAGCAATATCACGTTGCTCATAATGGTACTTCAGTGTTTCAAAGCAATACAAACCAAAAGGCGGTTCAAATGTAACTGCAATGAAGTAGGTTCTTGTATTCCACTTTACATTATGTATTTCATTGCTGTGAGTAGTATTCATTGAGTTTCTAGTCACATACAATTCACTCTGAATACTTATGCACATGTACATAACAGAAACTGCACAGAATAGTATGTGATGCATTCAGCTAAAACTAACGCACTGTTGAATTTTACTCGAAATTACTATGTGCTAACTTCATGGAACCATTTGAAATTAACTTTCCATATGATTTGGAGTAGTCTGCAACTAGTTTTATGTGTGTGCTACTGAATTTGGTGAAGTTACACTAAGCAATATCACCAGTTGTTCATAATGGTACTTCAGTGTTTCAAGGCAACACAAACCTAAAGGCTGATGAAATCTAAATGCAATCGTGTAGGTTCTTGAATTCAACATTACTTTATGTAGTCCACGGCTGTGAGCATTATTTAGTGTGTTTCTATTCACTTACAATTCATTCTAAATAGTTATGCACATGTACATAACTGAAAATGCTCAGAATAGTGATGCATTCATTTGAAACGAGTGTAGTATTGAATTTTCCTCAAAATTAGTATGTGATAACTTCATGGCACCATTTGTTATTAACTTTCCATATGATTTGGAGTAGTCTGCAACTAGTTTTATGTGTGTGCTACTGAATTTGGTGAAGTTACACTAAGCAATATCACGTTGCTCATAATGGTACTTCAGTGTTTCAAAGCAATACAAACCAAAAGGCGGTTCAAATGTAACTGCAATGAAGTAGGTTCTTGTATTCCACTTTACATTATATATTTCATTGCTGTGAGTAGTATTCATTGAGTTTCTAGTCACATACAATTCACTCTGAATACTTATGCACATGTACATAACAGAAACTGCACAGAATAGTATGTGATGCATTCAGCTAAAACTAACGCACTGTTGAATTTTACTCGAAATTACTATGTGCTAACTTCATGGAACCATTTGAAATTAACTTTCCATATGATTTGGAGTAGTCTGCAACTAGTTTTATGTGTGTGCTACTGAATTTGGTGAAGTTACACTAAGCAATATCACAAGTTGCTCATAATGGTACTTCCGTGTTTCAAGGCAATACAAAACTAAAGGCTGATAAAATCTAAATGCAATCGTGTAGGTTCTTGAATTCAACATAACTTTATGTAGTCCACGGCTGTGAGCATTATTTAGTGTGTTTCTATTCACTTGCAATTCATTCTAAATAGTTATGCACATGTACATAACTGAAAATGCTCATAATAGTAAGTGATGCATTCAGTTGAAACGAGTGTACTATTGAATTTTCCTCAAAATTAGTATGTGATAACTGCATGGAACCATTTGTAATTAACTTTCCATATGATTTGGAGTAGTCTGCAACTAGTTTTATCTGTGTGCTACTGAATTTGGTGAAGTTACACTAAGCAATATCACGTTGCTCATAATGGTACTTCAGTGTTTCAAAGCAATACAAACCAAAAGGCGGTTCAAATGTAACTGCAATGAAGTAGGTTCTTGTATTCCACTTTACATTATGTATTTCATTGCTGTGAGTAGTATTCATTGAGTTTCTAGTCACATACAATTCACTCTGAATACTTATGCACATGTACATAACAGAAACTGCACAGAATAGTATGTGATGCATTCAGCTAAAACTAACGCACTGTTGAATTTTACTCGAAATTACTATGTGCTAACTTCATGGAACCATTTGAAATTAACTTTCCATATGATTTGGAGTAGTCTGCAACTAGTTTTATGTGTGTGCTACTGAATTTGGTGAAGTTACACTAAGCAATATCACCAGTTGTTCATAATGGTACTTCAGTGTTTCAAGGCAACACAAACCTAAAGGCTGATGAAATCTAAATGCAATCGTGTAGGTTCTTGAATTCAACATTACTTTATGTAGTCCACGGCTGTGAGCATTATTTAGTGTGTTTCTATTCACTTACAATTCATTCTAAATAGTTATGCACATGTACATAACTGAAAATGCTCAGAATAGTGATGCATTCATTTGAAACGAGTGTAGTATTGAATTTTCCTCAAAATTAGTATGTGATAACTTCATGGCACCATTTGTTATTAACTTTCCATATGATTTGGAGTAGTCTGCAACTAGTTTTATGTGTGTGCTACTGAATTTGGTGAAGTTACACTAAGCAATATCACGTTGCTCATAATGGTACTTCAGTGTTTCAAAGCAATACAAACCAAAAGGCGGTTCAAATGTAACTGCAATGAAGTAGGTTCTTGTATTCCACTTTACATTATATATTTCATTGCTGTGAGTAGTATTCATTGAGTTTCTAGTCACATACAATTCACTCTGAATACTTATGCACATGTACATAACAGAAACTGCACAGAATAGTATGTGATGCATTCAGCTAAAACTAACGCACTGTTGAATTTTACTCGAAATTACTATGTGCTAACTTCATGGAACCATTTGAAATTAACTTTCCATATGATTTGGAGTAGTCTGCAACTAGTTTTATGTGTGTGCTACTGAATTTGGTGAAGTTACACTAAGCAATATCACAAGTTGCTCATAATGGTACTTCAGTGTTTCAAGGCTTCAAAACTAAAGGCTGATAAAATCTAAATGCAATGGAGTAGGTTCTTGAATTCAACATAACTTTATGTAGTCCACGGCTGTGAGCATTATTCAGTGTGTTTCTATTCACTTGCAATTCATTCTAAATAGTTATGCACATGTACATAACTGAAAATGCTCAGAATAGTAAGTGATGCATTGTTGAAACGAGTGTACTATTGAATTTTCCTCAAATTTAGTATGTGATAACTGCATGGCAACATTTGTAATTAACTTTCCATATGATATGGAGTAGTCTGCAACTAGTTTAATCTGTGTACTACTGAATTTGGTGAAGTTACACTAAGCAATATCACCATTTGTTCATAATGGTACTTCAGTGTTTCAAGGCAACACAAACCTAAAGGCTGATGAAATCTAAATGCAATCGTGTAGGTTCTTGAATTCAACATAACTTTATGTAGTCCACGGCTGTGAGCATTATTTAGTATGTTTCTATTCACTTACAATTCATTCTAAATAGTTATGCACATGTACATAACTGAAAATGCTCAGAATAGTAAGTGATGCATTCAGTTGAAACGAGTGTAGTATTGAATTTTCCTCAAAATTAGTATGTGATAACTTCATGGCACCATTTGTTATTAACTTTCCATATGATTTGGAGTAGTCTGCAACTAGTTTTATCTGTGTGCTACTGAATTTGGTGGTTACACTAAGCAATATCACAAGTTGCTCATAATGTTACTTCAGTGTTTCAAAGCAATACAAACCAAAAGGCGGTTCAAATGTAACTGCAATGAAGTAGGTTCTTCTATTCAACATAACTTTATGTAGTCCACGGTTGTGAACATTATTCAGTGTGTTTGTATTCACTTATAATTCTTTCTAAATAGTTATGCACAGGTACATAACTGAAAATGCTCAGAATAGTAAGTGATGCATTCAGTTGAAACGAGTGTACTATTGAATTTTCCTCAAAATTAGTATGTGATAACTGCATGGAACCATTTGTAATTAACTTTCCGTATGATTTGGAGTAGTCTGCAACTAGTTTTATGTGTGTGCTACTGAATTTGGTGAAGTTACACTAAGCAATATCACAAGTTGCTCATAATGGTACTTCCGTGTTTCAAGGCAATACAAAACTAAAGGCTGATAAAATCTAAATGCAATCGTGTAGGTTCTTGAATTCAACATAACTTTATGTAGTCCACGGCTGTGAGCATTATTTAGTGTGTTTCTATTCACTTGCAATTCATTCTAAATAGTTATGCACATGTACATAACTGAAAATGCTCATAATAGTAAGTGATGCATTCAGTTGAAACGAGTGTACTATTGAATTTTCCTCAAAATTAGTATGTGATAACTGCATGGAACCATTTGTAATTAACTTTCCATATGATTTGGAGTAGTCTGCAACTAGTTTTATCTGTGTGCTACTGAATTTGGTGAAGTTACACTAAGCAATATCACGTTGCTCATAATGGTACTTCAGTGTTTCAAAGCAATACAAACCAAAAGGCGGTTCAAATGTAACTGCAATGAAGTAGGTTCTTGTATTCCACTTTACATTATGTATTTCATTGCTGTGAGTAGTATTCATTGAGTTTCTAGTCACATACAATTCACTCTGAATACTTATGCACATGTACATAACAGAAACTGCACAGAATAGTATGTGATGCATTCAGCTAAAACTAACGCACTGTTGAATTTTACTCGAAATTACTATGTGCTAACTTCATGGAACCATTTGAAATTAACTTTCCATATGATTTGGAGTAGTCTGCAACTAGTTTTATGTGTGTGCTACTGAATTTGGTGAAGTTACACTAAGCAATATCACCAGTTGTTCATAATGGTACTTCAGTGTTTCAAGGCAACACAAACCTAAAGGCTGATGAAATCTAAATGCAATCGTGTAGGTTCTTGAATTCAACATTACTTTATGTAGTCCACGGCTGTGAGCATTATTTAGTGTGTTTCTATTCACTTACAATTCATTCTAAATAGTTATGCACATGTACATAACTGAAAATGCTCAGAATAGTGATGCATTCATTTGAAACGAGTGTAGTATTGAATTTTCCTCAAAATTAGTATGTGATAACTTCATGGCACCATTTGTTATTAACTTTCCATATGATTTGGAGTAGTCTGCAACTAGTTTTATGTGTGTGCTACTGAATTTGGTGAAGTTACACTAAGCAATATCACGTTGCTCATAATGGTACTTCAGTGTTTCAAAGCAATACAAACCAAAAGGCGGTTCAAATGTAACTGCAATGAAGTAGGTTCTTGTATTCCACTTTACATTATATATTTCATTGCTGTGAGTAGTATTCATTGAGTTTCTAGTCACATACAATTCACTCTGAATACTTATGCACATGTACATAACAGAAACTGCACAGAATAGTATGTGATGCATTCAGCTAAAACTAACGCACTGTTGAATTTTACTCGAAATTACTATGTGCTAACTTCATGGAACCATTTGAAATTAACTTTCCATATGATTTGGAGTAGTCTGCAACTAGTTTTATGTGTGTGCTACTGAATTTGGTGAAGTTACACTAAGCAATATCACAAGTTGCTCATAATGGTACTTCAGTGTTTCAAGGCTTCAAAACTAAAGGCTGATAAAATCTAAATGCAATGGAGTAGGTTCTTGAATTCAACATAACTTTATGTAGTCCACGGCTGTGAGCATTATTCAGTGTGTTTCTATTCACTTGCAATTCATTCTAAATAGTTATGCACATGTACATAACTGAAAATGCTCAGAATAGTAAGTGATGCATTCAGTTGAAACGAGTGTACTATTGAATTTTCCTCAAAATTAGTATGTGATAACTTCATGGCACCATTTGTTATTAACTTTCCATATGATTTGGAGTAGTCTGCAACTAGTTTTATCTGTGTGCTACTGAATTTGGTGGTTACACTAAGCAATATCACAAGTTGCTCATAATGTTACTTCAGTGTTTCAAAGCAATACAAACCAAAAGGCGGTTCAAATGTAACTGCAATGAAGTAGGTTCTTCTATTCAACATAACTTTATGTAGTCCACGGTTGTGAACATTATTCAGTGTGTTTGTATTCACTTATAATTCTTTCTAAATAGTTATGCACATGTACATAACTGAAAATGCTCATAATAGTAAGTGATGCATTCAGTTGAAACGAGTGTACTATTGAATTTTCCTCAAAATTAGTATGTGATAACTGCATGGAACCATTTGTAATTAACTTTCCATATGATTTGGAGTAGTCTGCAACTAGTTTTATCTGTGTGCTACTGAATTTGGTGAAGTTACACTAAGCAATATCACGTTGCTCATAATGGTACTTCAGTGTTTCAAAGCAATACAAACCAAAAGGCGGTTCAAATGTAACTGCAATGAAGTAGGTTCTTGTATTCCACTTTACATTATGTATTTCATTGCTGTGAGTAGTATTCATTGAGTTTCTAGTCACATACAATTCACTCTGAATACTTATGCACATGTACATAACAGAAACTGCACAGAATAGTATGTGATGCATTCAGCTAAAACTAACGCACTGTTGAATTTTACTCGAAATTACTATGTGCTAACTTCATGGAACCATTTGAAATTAACTTTCCATATGATTTGGAGTAGTCTGCAACTAGTTTTATGTGTGTGCTACTGAATTTGGTGAAGTTACACTAAGCAATATCACCAGTTGTTCATAATGGTACTTCAGTGTTTCAAGGCAACACAAACCTAAAGGCTGATGAAATCTAAATGCAATCGTGTAGGTTCTTGAATTCAACATTACTTTATGTAGTCCACGGCTGTGAGCATTATTTAGTGTGTTTCTATTCACTTACAATTCATTCTAAATAGTTATGCACATGTACATAACTGAAAATGCTCAGAATAGTGATGCATTCATTTGAAACGAGTGTAGTATTGAATTTTCCTCAAAATTAGTATGTGATAACTTCATGGCACCATTTGTTATTAACTTTCCATATGATTTGGAGTAGTCTGCAACTAGTTTTATGTGTGTGCTACTGAATTTGGTGAAGTTACACTAAGCAATATCACGTTGCT
The DNA here is from genome assembly GCF_048418815.1 of Hemitrygon akajei. Taxonomy (NCBI): domain Eukaryota; kingdom Metazoa; phylum Chordata; class Chondrichthyes; order Myliobatiformes; family Dasyatidae; genus Hemitrygon; species Hemitrygon akajei. Next base: position 106,180,751 of record NC_133127.1, read on the forward strand.
CATAATGGTACTTCAGTGTTTCAAAGCAATACAAACCAAAAGGCGGTTCAAATGTAACTGCAATGAAGTAGGTTCTTGTATTCCACTTTACATTATATATTTCATTGCTGTGAGTAGTATTCATTGAGTTTCTAGTCACATACAATTCACTCTGAATACTTATGCACATGTACATAACAGAAACTGCACAGAATAGTATGTGATGCATTCAGCTAAAACTAACGCACTGTTGAATTTTACTCGAAATTACTATGTGCTAACTTCATGGAACCATTTGAAATTAACTTTCCATATGATTTGGAGTAGTCTGCAACTAGTTTTATGTGTGTGCTACTGAATTTGGTGAAGTTACACTAAGCAATATCACAAGTTGCTCATAATGGTACTTCAGTGTTTCAAGGCTTCAAAACTAAAGGCTGATAAAATCTAAATGCAATGGAGTAGGTTCTTGAATTCAACATAACTTTATGTAGTCCACGGCTGTGAGCATTATTCAGTGTGTTTCTATTCACTTGCAATTCATTCTAAATAGTTATGCACATGTACATAACTGAAAATGCTCAGAATAGTAAGTGATGCATTGTTGAAACGAGTGTACTATTGAATTTTCCTCAAATTTAGTATGTGATAACTGCATGGCAACATTTGTAATTAACTTTCCATATGATATGGAGTAGTCTGCAACTAGTTTAATCTGTGTACTACTGAATTTGGTGAAGTTACACTAAGCAATATCACCATTTGTTCATAATGGTACTTCAGTGTTTCAAGGCAACACAAACCTAAAGGCTGATGAAATCTAAATGCAATCGTGTAGGTTCTTGAATTCAACATAACTTTATGTAGTCCACGGCTGTGAGCATTATTTAGTATGTTTCTATTCACTTACAATTCATTCTAAATAGTTATGCACATGTACATAACTGAAAATGCTCAGAATAGTAAGTGATGCATTCAGTTGAAACGAGTGTAGTATTGAATTTTCCTCAAAATTAGTATGTGATAACTTCATGGCACCATTTGTTATTAACTTTCCATATGATTTGGAGTAGTCTGCAACTAGTTTTATCTGTGTGCTACTGAATTTGGTGGTTACACTAAGCAATATCACAAGTTGCTCATAATGTTACTTCAGTGTTTCAAAGCAATACAAACCAAAAGGCGGTTCAAATGTAACTGCAATGAAGTAGGTTCTTCTATTCAACATAACTTTATGTAGTCCACGGTTGTGAACATTATTCAGTGTGTTTGTATTCACTTATAATTCTTTCTAAATAGTTATGCACAGGTACATAACTGAAAATGCTCAGAATAGTAAGTGATGCATTCAGTTGAAACGAGTGTACTATTGAATTTTCCTCAAAATTAGTATGTGATAACTGCATGGAACCATTTGTAATTAACTTTCCGTATGATTTGGAGTAGTCTGCAACTAGTTTTATGTGTGTGCTACTGAATTTGGTGAAGTTACACTAAGCAATATCACAAGTTGCTCATAATGGTACTTCCGTGTTTCAAGGCAATACAAAACTAAAGGCTGATAAAATCTAAATGCAATCGTGTAGGTTCTTGAATTCAACATAACTTTATGTAGTCCACGGCTGTGAGCATTATTTAGTGTGTTTCTATTCACTTGCAATTCATTCTAAATAGTTATGCACATGTACATAACTGAAAATGCTCATAATAGTAAGTGATGCATTCAGTTGAAACGAGTGTACTATTGAATTTTCCTCAAAATTAGTATGTGATAACTGCATGGAACCATTTGTAATTAACTTTCCATATGATTTGGAGTAGTCTGCAACTAGTTTTATCTGTGTGCTACTGAATTTGGTGAAGTTACACTAAGCAATATCACGTTGCTCATAATGGTACTTCAGTGTTTCAAAGCAATACAAACCAAAAGGCGGTTCAAATGTAACTGCAATGAAGTAGGTTCTTGTATTCCACTTTACATTATGTATTTCATTGCTGTGAGTAGTATTCATTGAGTTTCTAGTCACATACAATTCACTCTGAATACTTATGCACATGTACATAACAGAAACTGCACAGAATAGTATGTGATGCATTCAGCTAAAACTAACGCACTGTTGAATTTTACTCGAAATTACTATGTGCTAACTTCATGGAACCATTTGAAATTAACTTTCCATATGATTTGGAGTAGTCTGCAACTAGTTTTATGTGTGTGCTACTGAATTTGGTGAAGTTACACTAAGCAATATCACCAGTTGTTCATAATGGTACTTCAGTGTTTCAAGGCAACACAAACCTAAAGGCTGATGAAATCTAAATGCAATCGTGTAGGTTCTTGAATTCAACATTACTTTATGTAGTCCACGGCTGTGAGCATTATTTAGTGTGTTTCTATTCACTTACAATTCATTCTAAATAGTTATGCACATGTACATAACTGAAAATGCTCAGAATAGTGATGCATTCATTTGAAACGAGTGTAGTATTGAATTTTCCTCAAAATTAGTATGTGATAACTTCATGGCACCATTTGTTATTAACTTTCCATATGATTTGGAGTAGTCTGCAACTAGTTTTATGTGTGTGCTACTGAATTTGGTGAAGTTACACTAAGCAATATCACGTTGCTCATAATGGTACTTCAGTGTTTCAAAGCAATACAAACCAAAAGGCGGTTCAAATGTAACTGCAATGAAGTAGGTTCTTGTATTCCACTTTACATTATATATTTCATTGCTGTGAGTAGTATTCATTGAGTTTCTAGTCACATACAATTCACTCTGAATACTTATGCACATGTACATAACAGAAACTGCACAGAATAGTATGTGATGCATTCAGCTAAAACTAACGCACTGTTGAATTTTACTCGAAATTACTATGTGCTAACTTCATGGAACCATTTGAAATTAACTTTCCATATGATTTGGAGTAGTCTGCAACTAGTTTTATGTGTGTGCTACTGAATTTGGTGAAGTTACACTAAGCAATATCACAAGTTGCTCATAATGGTACTTCAGTGTTTCAAGGCTTCAAAACTAAAGGCTGATAAAATCTAAATGCAATGGAGTAGGTTCTTGAATTCAACATAACTTTATGTAGTCCACGGCTGTGAGCATTATTCAGTGTGTTTCTATTCACTTGCAATTCATTCTAAATAGTTATGCACATGTACATAACTGAAAATGCTCAGAATAGTAAGTGATGCATTGTTGAAACGAGTGTACTATTGAATTTTCCTCAAATTTAGTATGTGATAACTGCATGGCAACATTTGTAATTAACTTTCCATATGATATGGAGTAGTCTGCAACTAGTTTAATCTGTGTACTACTGAATTTGGTGAAGTTACACTAAGCAATATCACCATTTGTTCATAATGGTACTTCAGTGTTTCAAGGCAACACAAACCTAAAGGCTGATGAAATCTAAATGCAATCGTGTAGGTTCTTGAATTCAACATAACTTTATGTAGTCCACGGCTGTGAGCATTATTTAGTATGTTTCTATTCACTTACAATTCATTCTAAATAGTTATGCACATGTACATAACTGAAAATGCTCAGAATAGTAAGTGATGCATTCAGTTGAAACGAGTGTAGTATTGAATTTTCCTCAAAATTAGTATGTGATAACTTCATGGCACCATTTGTTATTAACTTTCCATATGATTTGGAGTAGTCTGCAACTAGTTTTATCTGTGTGCTACTGAATTTGGTGGTTACACTAAGCAATATCACAAGTTGCTCATAATGTTACTTCAGTGTTTCAAAGCAATACAAACCAAAAGGCGGTTCAAATGTAACTGCAATGAAGTAGGTTCTTCTATTCAACATAACTTTATGTAGTCCACGGTTGTGAACATTATTCAGTGTGTTTGTATTCACTTATAATTCTTTCTAAATAGTTATGCACAGGTACATAACTGAAAATGCTCAGAATAGTAAGTGATGCATTCAGTTGAAACGAGTGTACTATTGAATTTTCCTCAAAATTAGTATGTGATAACTGCATGGAACCATTTGTAATTAACTTTCCGTATGATTTGGAGTAGTCTGCAACTAGTTTTATGTGTGTGCTACTGAATTTGGTGAAGTTACACTAAGCAATATCACAAGTTGCTCATAATGGTACTTCCGTGTTTCAAGGCAATACAAAACTAAAGGCTGATAAAATCTAAATGCAATCGTGTAGGTTCTTGAATTCAACATAACTTTATGTAGTCCACGGCTGTGAGCATTATTTAGTGTGTTTCTATTCACTTGCAATTCATTCTAAATAGTTATGCACATGTACATAACTGAAAATGCTCATAATAGTAAGTGATGCATTCAGTTGAAACGAGTGTACTATTGAATTTTCCTCAAAATTAGTATGTGATAACTGCATGGAACCATTTGTAATTAACTTTCCATATGATTTGGAGTAGTCTGCAACTAGTTTTATCTGTGTGCTACTGAATTTGGTGAAGTTACACTAAGCAATATCACGTTGCTCATAATGGTACTTCAGTGTTTCAAAGCAATACAAACCAAAAGGCGGTTCAAATGTAACTGCAATGAAGTAGGTTCTTGTATTCCACTTTACATTATGTATTTCATTGCTGTGAGTAGTATTCATTGAGTTTCTAGTCACATACAATTCACTCTGAATACTTATGCACATGTACATAACAGAAACTGCACAGAATAGTATGTGATGCATTCAGCTAAAACTAACGCACTGTTGAATTTTACTCGAAATTACTATGTGCTAACTTCATGGAACCATTTGAAATTAACTTTCCATATGATTTGGAGTAGTCTGCAACTAGTTTTATGTGTGTGCTACTGAATTTGGTGAAGTTACACTAAGCAATATCACCAGTTGTTCATAATGGTACTTCAGTGTTTCAAGGCAACACAAACCTAAAGGCTGATGAAATCTAAATGCAATCGTGTAGGTTCTTGAATTCAACATTACTTTATGTAGTCCACGGCTGTGAGCATTATTTAGTGTGTTTCTATTCACTTACAATTCATTCTAAATAGTTATGCACATGTACATAACTGAAAATGCTCAGAATAGTGATGCATTCATTTGAAACGAGTGTAGTATTGAATTTTCCTCAAAATTAGTATGTGATAACTTCATGGCACCATTTGTTATTAACTTTCCATATGATTTGGAGTAGTCTGCAACTAGTTTTATGTGTGTGCTACTGAATTTGGTGAAGTTACACTAAGCAATATCACGTTGCTCATAATGGTACTTCAGTGTTTCAAAGCAATACAAACCAAAAGGCGGTTCAAATGTAACTGCAATGAAGTAGGTTCTTGTATTCCACTTTACATTATATATTTCATTGCTGTGAGTAGTATTCATTGAGTTTCTAGTCACATACAATTCACTCTGAATACTTATGCACATGTACATAACAGAAACTGCACAGAATAGTATGTGATGCATTCAGCTAAAACTAACGCACTGTTGAATTTTACTCGAAATTACTATGTGCTAACTTCATGGAACCATTTGAAATTAACTTTCCATATGATTTGGAGTAGTCTGCAACTAGTTTTATGTGTGTGCTACTGAATTTGGTGAAGTTACACTAAGCAATATCACAAGTTGCTCATAATGGTACTTCAGTGTTTCAAGGCTTCAAAACTAAAGGCTGATAAAATCTAAATGCAATGGAGTAGGTTCTTGAATTCAACATAACTTTATGTAGTCCACGGCTGTGAGCATTATTCAGTGTGTTTCTATTCACTTGCAATTCATTCTAAATAGTTATGCACATGTACATAACTGAAAATGCTCAGAATAGTAAGTGATGCATTGTTGAAACGAGTGTACTATTGAATTTTCCTCAAATTTAGTATGTGATAACTGCATGGCAACATTTGTAATTAACTTTCCATATGATATGGAGTAGTCTGCAACTAGTTTAATCTGTGTACTACTGAATTTGGTGAAGTTACACTAAGCAATATCACCATTTGTTCATAATGGTACTTCAGTGTTTCAAGGCAACACAAACCTAAAGGCTGATGAAATCTAAATGCAATCGTGTAGGTTCTTGAATTCAACATAACTTTATGTAGTCCACGGCTGTGAGCATTATTTAGTATGTTTCTATTCACTTACAATTCATTCTAAATAGTTATGCACATGTACATAACTGAAAATGCTCAGAATAGTAAGTGATGCATTCAGTTGAAACGAGTGTAGTATTGAATTTTCCTCAAAATTAGTATGTGATAACTTCATGGCACCATTTGTTATTAACTTTCCATATGATTTGGAGTAGTCTGCAACTAGTTTTATCTGTGTGCTACTGAATTTGGTGGTTACACTAAGCAATATCACAAGTTGCTCATAATGTTACTTCAGTGTTTCAAAGCAATACAAACCAAAAGGCGGTTCAAATGTAACTGCAATGAAGTAGGTTCTTCTATTCAACATAACTTTATGTAGTCCACGGTTGTGAACATTATTCAGTGTGTTTGTATTCACTTATAATTCTTTCTAAATAGTTATGCACAGGTACATAACTGAAAATGCTCAGAATAGTAAGTGATGCATTCAGTTGAAACGAGTGTACTATTGAATTTTCCTCAAAATTAGTATGTGATAACTGCATGGAACCATTTGTAATTAACTTTCCGTATGATTTGGAGTAGTCTGCAACTAGTTTTATGTGTGTGCTACTGAATTTGGTGAAGTTACACTAAGCAATATCACAAGTTGCTCATAATGGTACTTCCGTGTTTCAAGGCAATACAAAACTAAAGGCTGATAAAATCTAAATGCAATCGTGTAGGTTCTTGAATTCAACATAACTTTATGTAGTCCACGGCTGTGAGCATTATTTAGTGTGTTTCTATTCACTTGCAATTCATTCTAAATAGTTATGCACATGTACATAACTGAAAATGCTCATAATAGTAAGTGATGCATTCAGTTGAAACGAGTGTACTATTGAATTTTCCTCAAAATTAGTATGTGATAACTGCATGGAACCATTTGTAATTAACTTTCCATATGATTTGGAGTAGTCTGCAACTAGTTTTATCTGTGTGCTACTGAATTTGGTGAAGTTACACTAAGCAATATCACGTTGCTCATAATGGTACTTCAGTGTTTCAAAGCAATACAAACCAAAAGGCGGTTCAAATGTAACTGCAATGAAGTAGGTTCTTGTATTCCACTTTACATTATGTATTTCATTGCTGTGAGTAGTATTCATTGAGTTTCTAGTCACATACAATTCACTCTGAATACTTATGCACATGTACATAACAGAAACTGCACAGAATAGTATGTGATGCATTCAGCTAAAACTAACGCACTGTTGAATTTTACTCGAAATTACTATGTGCTAACTTCATGGAACCATTTGAAATTAACTTTCCATATGATTTGGAGTAGTCTGCAACTAGTTTTATGTGTGTGCTACTGAATTTGGTGAAGTTACACTAAGCAATATCACCAGTTGTTCATAATGGTACTTCAGTGTTTCAAGGCAACACAAACCTAAAGGCTGATGAAATCTAAATGCAATCGTGTAGGTTCTTGAATTCAACATTACTTTATGTAGTCCACGGCTGTGAGCATTATTTAGTGTGTTTCTATTCACTTACAATTCATTCTAAATAGTTATGCACATGTACATAACTGAAAATGCTCAGAATAGTGATGCATTCATTTGAAACGAGTGTAGTATTGAATTTTCCTCAAAATTAGTATGTGATAACTTCATGGCACCATTTGTTATTAACTTTCCATATGATTTGGAGTAGTCTGCAACTAGTTTTATGTGTGTGCTACTGAATTTGGTGAAGTTACACTAAGCAATATCACGTTGCTCATAATGGTACTTCAGTGTTTCAAAGCAATACAAACCAAAAGGCGGTTCAAATGTAACTGCAATGAAGTAGGTTCTTGTATTCCACTTTACATTATATATTTCATTGCTGTGAGTAGTATTCATTGAGTTTCTAGTCACATACAATTCACTCTGAATACTTATGCACATGTACATAACAGAAACTGCACAGAATAGTATGTGATGCATTCAGCTAAAACTAACGCACTGTTGAATTTTACTCGAAATTACTATGTGCTAACTTCATGGAACCATTTGAAATTAACTTTCCATATGATTTGGAGTAGTCTGCAACTAGTTTTATGTGTGTGCTACTGAATTTGGTGAAGTTACACTAAGCAATATCACAAGTTGCTCATAATGGTACAGTGTTTCAAGGCTTCAAAACTAAAGGCTGATAAAATCTAAATGCAATGGAGTAGGTTCTTGAATTCAACATAACTTTATGTAGTCCACGGCTGTGAGCATTATTTAGTGTGTTTCTATTCACTTGCAATTCATTCTAAATAGTTATGCACATGTACATAACTGAAAATGCTCAGAATAGTAAGTGATGCATTCAGTTGAAACGAGTGTACTATTGAATTTTCCTCAAAATTAGTATGTGATAACTGCATGGAACCATTTGTAATTAACTTTCCATATGATTTGGAGTAGTCTGCAACAAGTTTAATCTGCTTACTACTGAATTTGGTGAAGTTACACTAAGCAATATCACAAGTTGCTCATAATGGTACTTCAGTGTTTCAAAGCAATACAAACCAAAAGGCGGTTCAAATGTAACTGCAATGAAGTAGGTTCTTGTATTCCACTTTACATTATGTATTTCATTGCTGTGAGTAGTATTCATTGAGTTTCTAGTCACATACAATTCACTCTGAATACTTATGCACATGTACATAACAGAAACTGCACAGAATAGTATGTGATGCATTCAGCTAAAACTAACGCACTGTTGAATTTTACTCGAAATTACTATGTGCTAACTTCATGGAACCATTTGAAATTAACTTTCCATATGATTTGGAGTAGTCTGCAACAGGTTTAATTGGCTTACTACTGAATTTGGTGAAGTTACACTAAGCAATATCACCAGTTGTTCATAATGGTACTTCAGTGTTTCAAGGCAACACAAACCTAAAGGCTGATGAAATCTAAATGCAATCGTGTAGGTTCTTGAATTCAACATTACTTTATGTAGTTCACGGCTGTGAGCATTATTTAGTGTGTTTCTATTCACTTAGAATTCATTCTAAATAGTTATGCACATGTACATAACTGAAAATGCTCAGAATAGTGATGCATTCATTTGAAACGAGTGTAGTATTGAATTTTCCTCAAAATTAGTATATGATAACTTCATGGCACCATTTGTTATTAACTTTCCATATGATTTGGAGTAGTCTGCAACTAGTTTTATGTGTGTGCTACTGAATTTGGTGAAGTTACACTAAGCAATATCACAAGTTGCTCATAATGGTACTTCCGTGTTTCAAGGCAATACAAAACTAAAGGCTGATAAAATCTAAATGCAATCGTGTAGGTTCTTGAATTCAACATAACTTTATGTAGTCCACGGCTGTGAGCATTATTTAGTGTGTTTCTATTCACTTGCAATTCATTCTAAATAGTTATGCACATGTACATAACTGAAAATGCTCATAATAGTAAGTGATGCATTCAGTTGAAACGAGTGTACTATTGAATTTTCCTCAAAATTAGTATGTGATAACTGCATGGAACCATTTGTAATTAACTTTCCATATGATTTGGAGTAGTCTGCAACTAGTTTTATCTGTGTGCTACTGAATTTGGTGAAGTTACACTAAGCAATATCACGTTGCTCATAATGGTACTTCAGTGTTTCAAAGCAATACAAACCAAAAGGCGGTTCAAATGTAACTGCAATGAAGTAGGTTCTTGTATTCCACTTTACATTATGTATTTCATTGCTGTGAGTAGTATTCATTGAGTTTCTAGTCACATACAATTCACTCTGAATACTTATGCACATGTACATAACAGAAACTGCACAGAATAGTATGTGATGCATTCAGCTAAAACTAACGCACTGTTGAATTTTACTCGAAATTACTATGTGCTAACTTCATGGAACCATTTGAAATTAACTTTCCATATGATTTGGAGTAGTCTGCAACTAGTTTTATGTGTGTGCTACTGAATTTGGTGAAGTTACACTAAGCAATATCACCAGTTGTTCATAATGGTACTTCAGTGTTTCAAGGCAACACAAACCTAAAGGCTGATGAAATCTAAATGCAATCGTGTAGGTTCTTGAATTCAACATTACTTTATGTAGTCCACGGCTGTGAGCATTATTTAGTGTGTTTCTATTCACTTACAATTCATTCTAAATAGTTATGCACATGTACATAACTGAAAATGCTCAGAATAGTGATGCATTCATTTGAAACGAGTGTACTATTGAATTTTCCTCAAAATTAGTATGTGATAACTGCATGGAACCATTTGTAATTAACTTTCCGTATGATTTGGAGTTGTCTGCAACTAGTTTTATGTGTGTGCTACTGAATTTGGTGAAGTTACACTAAGCAATATCACAAGTTGCTCATAATGGTACTTCCGTGTTTCAAGGCAATACAAAACTAAAGGCTGATAAAATCTAAATGCAATCGTGTAGGTTCTTGAATTCAACATAACTTTATGTAGTCCACGGCTGTGAGCATTATTTAGTGTGTTTCTATTCACTTGCAATTCATTCTAAATAGTTATGCACATGTACATAACTGAAAATGCTCATAATAGTAAGTGATGCATTCAGTTGAAACGAGTGTACTATTGAATTTTCCTCAAAATTAGTATGTGATAACTGCATGGAACCATTTGTAATTAACTTTCCATATGATTTGGAGTAGTCTGCAACTAGTTTTATGTGTGTGCTACTGAATTTGGTGAAGTTACACTAAGCAATATCACAAGTTGCTCATAATGGTACTTCAGTGTTTCAAGGCTTCAAAACTAAAGGCTGATAAAATCTAAATGCAATGGAGTAGGTTCTTGAATTCAACATAACTTTATGTAGTCCACGGCTGTGAGCATTATTCAGTGTGTTTCTATTCACTTGCAATTCATTCTAAATAGTTATGCACATGTACATAACTGAAAATGCTCAGAATAGTAAGTGATGCATTGTTGAAACGAGTGTACTATTGAATTTTCCTCAAATTTAGTATGTGATAACTGCATGGCAACATTTGTAATTAACTTTCCATATGATATGGAGTAGTCTGCAACTAGTTTAATCTGTGTACTACTGAATTTGGTGAAGTTACACTAAGCAATATCACCATTTGTTCATAATGGTACTTCAGTGTTTCAAGGCAACACAAACCTAAAGGCTGATGAAATCTAAATGCAATCGTGTAGGTTCTTGAATTCAACATAACTTTATGTAGTCCACGGCTGTGAGCATTATTTAGTATGTTTCTATTCACTTACAATTCATTCTAAATAGTTATGCACATGTACATAACTGAAAATGCTCAGAATAGTAAGTGATGCATTCAGTTGAAACGAGTGTAGTATTGAATTTTCCTCAAAATTAGTATGTGATAACTTCATGGCACCATTTGTTATTAACTTTCCATATGATTTGGAGTAGTCTGCAACTAGTTTTATCTGTGTGCTACTGAATTTGGTGGTTACACTAAGCAATATCACAAGTTGCTCATAATGTTACTTCAGTGTTTCAAAGCAATACAAACCAAAAGGCGGTTCAAATGTAACTGCAATGAAGTAGGTTCTTCTATTCAACATAACTTTATGTAGTCCACGGTTGTGAACATTATTCAGTGTGTTTGTATTCACTTATAATTCTTTCTAAATAGTTATGCACAGGTACATAACTGAAAATGCTCAGAATAGTAAGTGATGCATTCAGTTGAAACGAGTGTACTATTGAATTTTCCTCAAAATTAGTATGTGATAACTGCATGGAACCATTTGTAATTAACTTTCCGTATGATTTGGAGTAGTCTGCAACTAGTTTTATGTGTGTGCTACTGAATTTGGTGAAGTTACACTAAGCAATATCACAAGTTGCTCATAATGGTACTTCCGTGTTTCAAGGCAATACAAAACTAAAGGCTGATAAAATCTAAATGCAATCGTGTAGGTTCTTGAATTCAACATAACTTTATGTAGTCCACGGCTGTGAGCATTATTTAGTGTGTTTCTATTCACTTGCAATTCATTCTAAATAGTTATGCACATGTACATAACTGAAAATGCTCATAATAGTAAGTGATGCATTCAGTTGAAACGAGTGTACTATTGAATTTTCCTCAAAATTAGTATGTGATAACTGCATGGAACCATTTGTAATTAACTTTCCATATGATTTGGAGTAGTCTGCAACTAGTTTTATCTGTGTGCTACTGAATTTGGTGAAGTTACACTAAGCAATATCACGTTGCTCATAATGGTACTTCAGTGTTTCAAAGCAATACAAACCAAAAGGCGGTTCAAATGTAACTGCAATGAAGTAGGTTCTTGTATTCCACTTTACATTATGTATTTCATTGCTGTGAGTAGTATTCATTGAGTTTCTAGTCACATACAATTCACTCTGAATACTTATGCACATGTACATAACAGAAACTGCACAGAATAGTATGTGATGCATTCAGCTAAAACTAACGCACTGTTGAATTTTACTCGAAATTACTATGTGCTAACTTCATGGAACCATTTGAAATTAACTTTCCATATGATTTGGAGTAGTCTGCAACTAGTTTTATGTGTGTGCTACTGAATTTGGTGAAGTTACACTAAGCAATATCACCAGTTGTTCATAATGGTACTTCAGTGTTTCAAGGCAACACAAACCTAAAGGCTGATGAAATCTAAATGCAATCGTGTAGGTTCTTGAATTCAACATTACTTTATGTAGTCCACGGCTGTGAGCATTATTTAGTGTGTTTCTATTCACTTACAATTCATTCTAAATAGTTATGCACATGTACATAACTGAAAATGCTCAGAATAGTGATGCATTCATTTGAAACGAGTGTAGTATTGAATTTTCCTCAAAATTAGTATGTGATAACTTCATGGCACCATTTGTTATTAACTTTCCATATGATTTGGAGTAGTCTGCAACTAGTTTTATGTGTGTGCTACTGAATTTGGTGAAGTTACACTAAGCAATATCACGTTGCTCATAATGGTACTTCAGTGTTTCAAAGCAATACAAACCAAAAGGCGGTTCAAATGTAACTGCAATGAAGTAGGTTCTTGTATTCCACTTTACATTATATATTTCATTGCTGTGAGTAGTATTCATTGAGTTTCTAGTCACATACAATTCACTCTGAATACTTATGCACATGTACATAACAGAAACTGCACAGAATAGTATGTGATGCATTCAGCTAAAACTAACGCACTGTTGAATTTTACTCGAAATTACTATGTGCTAACTTCATGGAACCATTTGAAATTAACTTTCCATATGATTTGGAGTAGTCTGCAACTAGTTTTATGTGTGTGCTACTGAATTTGGTGAAGTTACACTAAGCAATATCACAAGTTGCTCATAATGGTACTTCAGTGTTTCAAGGCTTCAAAACTAAAGGCTGATAAAATCTAAATGCAATGGAGTAGGTTCTTGAATTCAACATAACTTTATGTAGTCCACGGCTGTGAGCATTATTCAGTGTGTTTCTATTCACTTGCAATTCATTCTAAATAGTTATGCACATGTACATAACTGAAAATGCTCAGAATAGTAAGTGATGCATTGTTGAAACGAGTGTACTATTGAATTTTCCTCAAATTTAGTATGTGATAACTGCATGGCAACATTTGTAATTAACTTTCCATATGATATGGAGTAGTCTGCAACTAGTTTAATCTGTGTACTACTGAATTTGGTGAAGTTACACTAAGCAATATCACCATTTGTTCATAATGGTACTTCAGTGTTTCAAGGCAACACAAACCTAAAGGCTGATGAAATCTAAATGCAATCGTGTAGGTTCTTGAATTCAACATAACTTTATGTAGTCCACGGCTGTGAGCATTATTTAGTATGTTTCTATTCACTTACAATTCATTCTAAATAGTTATGCACATGTACATAACTGAAAATGCTCAGAATAGTAAGTGATGCATTCAGTTGAAACGAGTGTAGTATTGAATTTTCCTCAAAATTAGTATGTGATAACTTCATGGCACCATTTGTTATTAACTTTCCATATGATTTGGAGTAGTCTGCAACTAGTTTTATCTGTGTGCTACTGAATTTGGTGGTTACACTAAGCAATATCACAAGTTGCTCATAATGTTACTTCAGTGTTTCAAAGCAATACAAACCAAAAGGCGGTTCAAATGTAACTGCAATGAAGTAGGTTCTTCTATTCAACATAACTTTATGTAGTCCACGGTTGTGAACATTATTCAGTGTGTTTGTATTCACTTATAATTCTTTCTAAATAGTTATGCACAGGTACATAACTGAAAATGCTCAGAATAGTAAGTGATGCATTCAGTTGAAACGAGTGTACTATTGAATTTTCCTCAAAATTAGTATGTGATAACTGCATGGAACCATTTGTAATTAACTTTCCGTATGATTTGGAGTAGTCTGCAACTAGTTTTATGTGTGTGCTACTGAATTTGGTGAAGTTACACTAAGCAATATCACAAGTTGCTCATAATGGTACTTCCGTGTTTCAAGGCAATACAAAACTAAAGGCTGATAAAATCTAAATGCAATCGTGTAGGTTCTTGAATTCAACATAACTTTATGTAGTCCACGGCTGTGAGCATTATTTAGTGTGTTTCTATTCACTTGCAATTCATTCTAAATAGTTATGCACATGTACATAACTGAAAATGCTCATAATAGTAAGTGATGCATTCAGTTGAAACGAGTGTACTATTGAATTTTCCTCAAAATTAGTATGTGATAACTGCATGGAACCATTTGTAATTAACTTTCCATATGATTTGGAGTAGTCTGCAACTAGTTTTATCTGTGTGCTACTGAATTTGGTGAAGTTACACTAAGCAATATCACGTTGCTCATAATGGTACTTCAGTGTTTCAAAGCAATACAAACCAAAAGGCGGTTCAAATGTAACTGCAATGAAGTAGGTTCTTGTATTCCACTTTACATTATGTATTTCATTGCTGTGAGTAGTATTCATTGAGTTTCTAGTCACATACAATTCACTCTGAATACTTATGCACATGTACATAACAGAAACTGCACAGAATAGTATGTGATGCATTCAGCTAAAACTAACGCACTGTTGAATTTTACTCGAAATTACTATGTGCTAACTTCATGGAACCATTTGAAATTAACTTTCCATATGATTTGGAGTAGTCTGCAACTAGTTTTATGTGTGTGCTACTGAATTTGGTGAAGTTACACTAAGCAATATCACCAGTTGTTCATAATGGTACTTCAGTGTTTCAAGGCAACACAAACCTAAAGGCTGATGAAATCTAAATGCAATCGTGTAGGTTCTTGAATTCAACATTACTTTATGTAGTCCACGGCTGTGAGCATTATTTAGTGTGTTTCTATTCACTTACAATTCATTCTAAATAGTTATGCACATGTACATAACTGAAAATGCTCAGAATAGTGATGCATTCATTTGAAACGAGTGTAGTATTGAATTTTCCTCAAAATTAGTATGTGATAACTTCATGGCACCATTTGTTATTAACTTTCCATATGATTTGGAGTAGTCTGCAACTAGTTTTATGTGTGTGCTACTGAATTTGGTGAAGTTACACTAAGCAATATCACGTTGCTCATAATGGTACTTCAGTGTTTCAAAGCAATACAAACCAAAAGGCGGTTCAAATGTAACTGCAATGAAGTAGGTTCTTGTATTCCACTTTACATTATATATTTCATTGCTGTGAGTAGTATTCATTGAGTTTCTAGTCACATACAATTCACTCTGAATACTTATGCACATGTACATAACAGAAACTGCACAGAATAGTATGTGATGCATTCAGCTAAAACTAACGCACTGTTGAATTTTACTCGAAATTACTATGTGCTAACTTCATGGAACCATTTGAAATTAACTTTCCATATGATTTGGAGTAGTCTGCAACTAGTTTTATGTGTGTGCTACTGAATTTGGTGAAGTTACACTAAGCAATATCACAAGTTGCTCATAATGGTACTTCAGTGTTTCAAGGCTTCAAAACTAAAGGCTGATAAAATCTAAATGCAATGGAGTAGGTTCTTGAATTCAACATAACTTTATGTAGTCCACGGCTGTGAGCATTATTCAGTGTGTTTCTATTCACTTGCAATTCATTCTAAATAGTTATGCACATGTACATAACTGAAAATGCTCAGAATAGTAAGTGATGCATTGTTGAAACGAGTGTACTATTGAATTTTCCTCAAATTTAGTATGTGATAACTGCATGGCAACATTTGTAATTAACTTTCCATATGATATGGAGTAGTCTGCAACTAGTTTAATCTGTGTACTACTGAATTTGGTGAAGTTACACTAAGCAATATCACCATTTGTTCATAATGGTACTTCAGTGTTTCAAGGCAACACAAACCTAAAGGCTGATGAAATCTAAATGCAATCGTGTAGGTTCTTGAATTCAACATAACTTTATGTAGTCCACGGCTGTGAGCATTATTTAGTATGTTTCTATTCACTTACAATTCATTCTAAATAGTTATGCACATGTACATAACTGAAAATGCTCAGAATAGTAAGTGATGCATTCAGTTGAAACGAGTGTAGTATTGAATTTTCCTCAAAATTAGTATGTGATAACTTCATGGCACCATTTGTTATTAACTTTCCATATGATTTGGAGTAGTCTGCAACTAGTTTTATCTGTGTGCTACTGAATTTGGTGGTTACACTAAGCAATATCACAAGTTGCTCATAATGTTACTTCAGTGTTTCAAAGCAATACAAACCAAAAGGCGGTTCAAATGTAACTGCAATGAAGTAGGTTCTTCTATTCAACATAACTTTATGTAGTCCACGGTTGTGAACATTATTCAGTGTGTTTGTATTCACTTATAATTCTTTCTAAATAGTTATGCACAGGTACATAACTGAAAATGCTCAGAATAGTAAGTGATGCATTCAGTTGAAACGAGTGTACTATTGAATTTTCCTCAAAATTAGTATGTGATAACTGCATGGAACCATTTGTAATTAACTTTCCGTATGATTTGGAGTAGTCTGCAACTAGTTTTATGTGTGTGCTACTGAATTTGGTGAAGTTACACTAAGCAATATCACAAGTTGCTCATAATGGTACTTCCGTGTTTCAAGGCAATACAAAACTAAAGGCTGATAAAATCTAAATGCAATCGTGTAGGTTCTTGAATTCAACATAACTTTATGTAGTCCACGGCTGTGAGCATTATTTAGTGTGTTTCTATTCACTTGCAATTCATTCTAAATAGTTATGCACATGTACATAACTGAAAATGCTCATAATAGTAAGTGATGCATTCAGTTGAAACGAGTGTACTATTGAATTTTCCTCAAAATTAGTATGTGATAACTGCATGGAACCATTTGTAATTAACTTTCCATATGATTTGGAGTAGTCTGCAACTAGTTTTATCTGTGTGCTACTGAATTTGGTGAAGTTACACTAAGCAATATCACGTTGCTCATAATGGTACTTCAGTGTTTCAAAGCAATACAAACCAAAAGGCGGTTCAAATGTAACTGCAATGAAGTAGGTTCTTGTATTCCACTTTACATTATGTATTTCATTGCTGTGAGTAGTATTCATTGAGTTTCTAGTCACATACAATTCACTCTGAATACTTATGCACATGTACATAACAGAAACTGCACAGAATAGTATGTGATGCATTCAGCTAAAACTAACGCACTGTTGAATTTTACTCGAAATTACTATGTGCTAACTTCATGGAACCATTTGAAATTAACTTTCCATATGATTTGGAGTAGTCTGCAACTAGTTTTATGTGTGTGCTACTGAATTTGGTGAAGTTACACTAAGCAATATCACCAGTTGTTCATAATGGTACTTCAGTGTTTCAAGGCAACACAAACCTAAAGGCTGATGAAATCTAAATGCAATCGTGTAGGTTCTTGAATTCAACATTACTTTATGTAGTCCACGGCTGTGAGCATTATTTAGTGTGTTTCTATTCACTTACAATTCATTCTAAATAGTTATGCACATGTACATAACTGAAAATGCTCAGAATAGTGATGCATTCATTTGAAACGAGTGTAGTATTGAATTTTCCTCAAAATTAGTATGTGATAACTTCATGGCACCATTTGTTATTAACTTTCCATATGATTTGGAGTAGTCTGCAACTAGTTTTATGTGTGTGCTACTGAATTTGGTGAAGTTACACTAAGCAATATCACGTTGCTCATAATGGTACTTCAGTGTTTCAAAGCAATACAAACCAAAAGGCGGTTCAAATGTAACTGCAATGAAGTAGGTTCTTGTATTCCACTTTACATTATATATTTCATTGCTGTGAGTAGTATTCATTGAGTTTCTAGTCACATACAATTCACTCTGAATACTTATGCACATGTACATAACAGAAACTGCACAGAATAGTATGTGATGCATTCAGCTAAAACTAACGCACTGTTGAATTTTACTCGAAATTACTATGTGCTAACTTCATGGAACCATTTGAAATTAACTTTCCATATGATTTGGAGTAGTCTGCAACTAGTTTTATGTGTGTGCTACTGAATTTGGTGAAGTTACACTAAGCAATATCACAAGTTGCTCATAATGGTACAGTGTTTCAAGGCTTCAAAACTAAAGGCTGATAAAATCTAAATGCAATGGAGTAGGTTCTTGAATTCAACATAACTTTATGTAGTCCACGGCTGTGAGCATTATTTAGTGTGTTTCTATTCACTTGCAATTCATTCTAAATAGTTATGCACATGTACATAACTGAAAATGCTCAGAATAGTAAGTGATGCATTCAGTTGAAACGAGTGTACTATTGAATTTTCCTCAAAATTAGTATGTGATAACTGCATGGAACCATTTGTAATTAACTTTCCATATGATTTGGAGTAGTCTGCAACAAGTTTAATCTGCTTACTACTGAATTTGGTGAAGTTACACTAAGCAATATCACAAGTTGCTCATAATGGTACTTCAGTGTTTCAAAGCAATACAAACCAAAAGGCGGTTCAAATGTAACTGCAATGAAGTAGGTTCTTGTATTCCACTTTACATTATGTATTTCATTGCTGTGAGTAGTATTCATTGAGTTTCTAGTCACATACAATTCACTCTGAATACTTATGCACATGTACATAACAGAAACTGCACAGAATAGTATGTGATGCATTCAGCTAAAACTAACGCACTGTTGAATTTTACTCGAAATTACTATGTGCTAACTTCATGGAACCATTTGAAATTAACTTTCCATATGATTTGGAGTAGTCTGCAACAGGTTTAATTGGCTTACTACTGAATTTGGTGAAGTTACACTAAGCAATATCACCAGTTGTTCATAATGGTACTTCAGTGTTTCAAGGCAACACAAACCTAAAGGCTGATGAAATCTAAATGCAATCGTGTAGGTTCTTGAATTCAACATTACTTTATGTAGTTCACGGCTGTGAGCATTATTTAGTGTGTTTCTATTCACTTAGAATTCATTCTAAATAGTTATGCACATGTACATAACTGAAAATGCTCAGAATAGTGATGCATTCATTTGAAACGAGTGTAGTATTGAATTTTCCTCAAAATTAGTATATGATAACTTCATGGCACCATTTGTTATTAACTTTCCATATGATTTGGAGTAGTCTGCAACTAGTTTTATGTGTGTGCTACTGAATTTGGTGAAGTTACACTAAGCAATATCACAAGTTGCTCATAATGGTACTTCCGTGTTTCAAGGCAATACAAAACTAAAGGCTGATAAAATCTAAATGCAATCGTGTAGGTTCTTGAATTCAACATAACTTTATGTAGTCCACGGCTGTGAGCATTATTTAGTGTGTTTCTATTCACTTGCAATTCATTCTAAATAGTTATGCACATGTACATAACTGAAAATGCTCATAATAGTAAGTGATGCATTCAGTTGAAACGAGTGTACTATTGAATTTTCCTCAAAATTAGTATGTGATAACTGCATGGAACCATTTGTAATTAACTTTCCATATGATTTGGAGTAGTCTGCAACTAGTTTTATCTGTGTGCTACTGAATTTGGTGAAGTTACACTAAGCAATATCACGTTGCTCATAATGGTACTTCAGTGTTTCAAAGCAATACAAACCAAAAGGCGGTTCAAATGTAACTGCAATGAAGTAGGTTCTTGTATTCCACTTTACATTATGTATTTCATTGCTGTGAGTAGTATTCATTGAGTTTCTAGTCACATACAATTCACTCTGAATACTTATGCACATGTACATAACAGAAACTGCACAGAATAGTATGTGATGCATTCAGCTAAAACTAACGCACTGTTGAATTTTACTCGAAATTACTATGTGCTAACTTCATGGAACCATTTGAAATTAACTTTCCATATGATTTGGAGTAGTCTGCAACTAGTTTTATGTGTGTGCTACTGAATTTGGTGAAGTTACACTAAGCAATATCACCAGTTGTTCATAATGGTACTTCAGTGTTTCAAGGCAACACAAACCTAAAGGCTGATGAAATCTAAATGCAATCGTGTAGGTTCTTGAATTCAACATTACTTTATGTAGTCCACGGCTGTGAGCATTATTTAGTGTGTTTCTATTCACTTACAATTCATTCTAAATAGTTATGCACATGTACATAACTGAAAATGCTCAGAATAGTGATGCATTCATTTGAAACGAGTGTACTATTGAATTTTCCTCAAAATTAGTATGTGATAACTGCATGGAACCATTTGTAATTAACTTTCCGTATGATTTGGAGTTGTCTGCAACTAGTTTTATGTGTGTGCTACTGAATTTGGTGAAGTTACACTAAGCAATATCACAAGTTGCTCATAATGGTACTTCCGTGTTTCAAGGCAATACAAAACTAAAGGCTGATAAAATCTAAATGCAATCGTGTAGGTTCTTGAATTCAACATAACTTTATGTAGTCCACGGCTGTGAGCATTATTTAGTGTGTTTCTATTCACTTGCAATTCATTCTAAATAGTTATGCACATGTACATAACTGAAAATGCTCATAATAGTAAGTGATGCATTCAGTTGAAACGAGTGTACTATTGAATTTTCCTCAAAATTAGTATGTGATAACTGCATGGAACCATTTGTAATTAACTTTCCATATGATTTGGAGTAGTCTGCAACTAGTTTTATGTGTGTGCTACTGAATTTGGTGAAGTTACACTAAGCAATATCACGTTGCTCATAATGGTACTTCAGTGTTTCAAAGCAATACAAACCAAAAGGCGGTTCAAATGTAACTGCAATGAAGTAGGTTCTTGTATTCCACTTTACATTATGTATTTCATTGCTGTGAGTAGTATTCATTGAGTTTCTAGTCACATACAATTCACTCTGAATACTTATGCACATGTACATAACAGAAACTGCACAGAATAGTATGTGATGCATTCAGCTAAAACTAACGCACTGTTGAATTTTACTCGAAATTACTATGTGCTAACTTCATGGAACCATTTGAAATTAACTTTCCATATGATTTGGAGTAGTCTGCAACTAGTTTTATGTGTGTGCTACTGAATTTGGTGAAGTTACACTAAGCAATATCACCAGTTGTTCATAATGGTACTTCAGTGTTTCAAGGCAACACAAACCTAAAGGCTGATGAAATCTAAATGCAATCGTGTAGGTTCTTGAATTCAACATTACTTTATGTAGTCCACGGCTGTGAGCATTATTTAGTGTGTTTCTATTCACTTACAATTCATTCTAAATAGTTATGCACATGTACATAACTGAAAATGCTCAGAATAGTGATGCATTCATTTGAAACGAGTGTAGTATTGAATTTTCCTCAAAATTAGTATGTGATAACTTCATGGCACCATTTGTTATTAACTTTCCATATGATTTGGAGTAGTCTGCAACTAGTTTTATGTGTGTGCTACTGAATTTGGTGAAGTTACACTAAGCAATATCACGTTGCTCATAATGGTACTTCAGTGTTTCAAAGCAATACAAACCAAAAGGCGGTTCAAATGTAACTGCAATGAAGTAGGTTCTTGTATTCCACTTTACATTATATATTTCATTGCTGTGAGTAGTATTCATTGAGTTTCTAGTCACATACAATTCACTCTGAATACTTATGCACATGTACATAACAGAAACTGCACAGAACAGTATGTGATGCATTCAGCTAAAACTAACGCACTGTTGAATTTTACTCGAAATTACTATGTGCTAACTTCATGGAACCATTTGAAATTAACTTTCCATATGATTTGGAGTAGTCTGCAACTAGTTTTATGTGTGTGCTACTGAATTTGGTGAAGTTACACTAAGCAATATCACAAGTTGCTCATAATGGTACTTCAGTGTTTCAAGGCTTCAAAACTAAAGGCTGATAAAATCTAAATGCAATGGAGTAGGTTCTTGAATTCAACATAACTTTATGTAGTCCACGGCTGTGAGCATTATTTAGTGTGTTTCTATTCACTTGCAATTCATTCTAAATAGTTATGCACATGTACATAACTGAAAATGCTCAGAATAGTAAGTGATGCATTCAGTTGAAACGAGTGTACTATTGAATTTTCCTCAAAATTAGTATGTGATAACTGCATGGAACCATTTGTAATTAACTTTCCATATGATTTGGAGTAGTCTGCAACTAGTTTTATGTGTGTGCTACTGAATTTGGTGAAGTTACACTAAGCAATATCACGTTGCTCATAATGGTACTTCAGTGTTTCAAAGCAATACAAACCAAAAGGCGGTTCAAATGTAACTGCAATGAAGTAGGTTCTTGTATTCCACTTTACATTATGTATTTCATTGCTGTGAGTAGTATTCATTGAGTTTTTAGTCACATACAATTCACTCTGAATACTTATGCACATGTACATAACAGAAACTGCACAGAATAGTATGTGATGCATTCAGCTAAAACTAACGCACTGTTGAATTTTACTCGAAATTACTATGTGCTAACTTCATGGAACCATTTGAAATTAACTTTCCATATGATTTGGAGTAGTCTGCAACAGGTTTAATTGGCTTACTACTGAATTTGGTGAAGTTACACTAAGCAATATCACCAGTTGCTCATAATGTTACTTCAGTGTTTCAAAGCAATACAAACCAAAAGGCGGTTCAAATGTAACTGCAATGAAGTAGGTTCTTCTATTCAACATAACTTTATGTAGTCCACGGTTGTGAACATTATTCAGTGTGTTTGTATTCACTTATAATTCTTTCTAAATAGTTATGCACAGGTACATAACTGAAAATGCTCATAATAGTAAGTGATGCATTCAGTTGAAACGAGTGTACTATTGAATTTTCCTCAAAATTAGTATGTGATAACTGCATGGAACCATTTGTAATTAACTTTCCGTATGATTTGGAGTAGTCTGCAACTAGTTTTATGTGTGTGCTACTGAATTTGGTGAAGTTACACTAAGCAATATCACAAGTTGCTCATAATGGTACTTCCGTGTTTCAAGGCAATACAAAACTAAAGGCTGATAAAATCTAAATGCAATCGTGTAGGTTCTTGAATTCAACATAACTTTATGTAGTCCACGGCTGTGAGCATTATTTAGTGTGTTTCTATTCACTTGCAATTCATTCTAAATAGTTATGCACATGTACATAACTGAAAATGCTCATAATAGTAAGTGATGCATTCAGTTGAAACGAGTGTACTATTGAATTTTCCTCAAAATTAGTATGTGATAACTGCATGGAACCATTTGTAATTAACTTTCCATATGATTTGGAGTAGTCTGCAACTAGTTTTATCTGTGTGCTACTGAATTTGGTGAAGTTACACTAAGCAATATCACGTTGCTCATAATGGTACTTCAGTGTTTCAAAGCAATACAAACCAAAAGGCGGTTCAAATGTAACTGCAATGAAGTAGGTTCTTGTATTCCACTTTACATTATGTATTTCATTGCTGTGAGTAGTATTCATTGAGTTTCTAGTCACATACAATTCACTCTGAATACTTATGCACATGTACATAACAGAAACTGCACAGAATAGTATGTGATGCATTCAGCTAAAACTAACGCACTGTTGAATTTTACTCGAAATTACTATGTGCTAACTTCATGGAACCATTTGAAATTAACTTTCCATATGATTTGGAGTAGTCTGCAACTAGTTTTATGTGTGTGCTACTGAATTTGGTGAAGTTACACTAAGCAATATCACCAGTTGTTCATAATGGTACTTCAGTGTTTCAAGGCAACACAAACCTAAAGGCTGATGAAATCTAAATGCAATCGTGTAGGTTCTTGAATTCAACATTACTTTATGTAGTCCACGGCTGTGAGCATTATTTAGTGTGTTTCTATTCACTTACAATTCATTCTAAATAGTTATGCACATGTACATAACTGAAAATGCTCAGAATAGTGATGCATTCATTTGAAACGAGTGTAGTATTGAATTTTCCTCAAAATTAGTATGTGATAACTTCATGGCACCATTTGTTATTAACTTTCCATATGATTTGGAGTAGTCTGCAACTAGTTTTATGTGTGTGCTACTGAATTTGGTGAAGTTACACTAAGCAATATCACGTTGCTCATAATGGTACTTCAGTGTTTCAAAGCAATACAAACCAAAAGGCGGTTCAAATGTAACTGCAATGAAGTAGGTTCTTGTATTCCACTTTACATTATATATTTCATTGCTGTGAGTAGTATTCATTGAGTTTCTAGTCACATACAATTCACTCTGAATACTTATGCACATGTACATAACAGAAACTGCACAGAATAGTATGTGATGCATTCAGCTAAAACTAACGCACTGTTGAATTTTACTCGAAATTACTATGTGCTAACTTCATGGAACCATTTGAAATTAACTTTCCATATGATTTGGAGTAGTCTGCAACTAGTTTTATGTGTGTGCTACTGAATTTGGTGAAGTTACACTAAGCAATATCACAAGTTGCTCATAATGGTACAGTGTTTCAAGGCTTCAAAACTAAAGGCTGATAAAATCTAAATGCAATGGAGTAGGTTCTTGAATTCAACATAACTTTATGTAGTCCACGGCTGTGAGCATTATTTAGTGTGTTTCTATTCACTTGCAATTCATTCTAAATAGTTATGCACATGTACATAACTGAAAATGCTCAGAATAGTAAGTGATGCATTCAGTTGAAACGAGTGTACTATTGAATTTTCCTCAAAATTAGTATGTGATAACTGCATGGAACCATTTGTAATTAACTTTCCATATGATTTGGAGTAGTCTGCAACAAGTTTAATCTGCTTACTACTGAATTTGGTGAAGTTACACTAAGCAATATCACAAGTTGCTCATAATGGTACTTCAGTGTTTCAAAGCAATACAAACCAAAAGGCGGTTCAAATGTAACTGCAATGAAGTAGGTTCTTGTATTCCACTTTACATTATGTATTTCATTGCTGTGAGTAGTATTCATTGAGTTTCTAGTCACATACAATTCACTCTGAATACTTATGCACATGTACATAACAGAAACTGCACAGAATAGTATGTGATGCATTCAGCTAAAACTAACGCACTGTTGAATTTTACTCGAAATTACTATGTGCTAACTTCATGGAACCATTTGAAATTAACTTTCCATATGATTTGGAGTAGTCTGCAACAGGTTTAATTGGCTTACTACTGAATTTGGTGAAGTTACACTAAGCAATATCACCAGTTGTTCATAATGGTACTTCAGTGTTTCAAGGCAACACAAACCTAAAGGCTGATGAAATCTAAATGCAATCGTGTAGGTTCTTGAATTCAACATTACTTTATGTAGTTCACGGCTGTGAGCATTATTTAGTGTGTTTCTATTCACTTAGAATTCATTCTAAATAGTTATGCACATGTACATAACTGAAAATGCTCAGAATAGTGATGCATTCATTTGAAACGAGTGTAGTATTGAATTTTCCTCAAAATTAGTATATGATAACTTCATGGCACCATTTGTTATTAACTTTCCATATGATTTGGAGTAGTCTGCAACTAGTTTTATGTGTGTGCTACTGAATTTGGTGAAGTTACACTAAGCAATATCACAAGTTGCTCATAATGGTACTTCCGTGTTTCAAGGCAATACAAAACTAAAGGCTGATAAAATCTAAATGCAATCGTGTAGGTTCTTGAATTCAACATAACTTTATGTAGTCCACGGCTGTGAGCATTATTTAGTGTGTTTCTATTCACTTGCAATTCATTCTAAATAGTTATGCACATGTACATAACTGAAAATGCTCATAATAGTAAGTGATGCATTCAGTTGAAACGAGTGTACTATTGAATTTTCCTCAAAATTAGTATGTGATAACTGCATGGAACCATTTGTAATTAACTTTCCATATGATTTGGAGTAGTCTGCAACTAGTTTTATCTGTGTGCTACTGAATTTGGTGAAGTTACACTAAGCAATATCACGTTGCTCATAATGGTACTTCAGTGTTTCAAAGCAATACAAACCAAAAGGCGGTTCAAATGTAACTGCAATGAAGTAGGTTCTTGTATTCCACTTTACATTATGTATTTCATTGCTGTGAGTAGTATTCATTGAGTTTCTAGTCACATACAATTCACTCTGAATACTTATGCACATGTACATAACAGAAACTGCACAGAATAGTATGTGATGCATTCAGCTAAAACTAACGCACTGTTGAATTTTACTCGAAATTACTATGTGCTAACTTCATGGAACCATTTGAAATTAACTTTCCATATGATTTGGAGTAGTCTGCAACTAGTTTTATGTGTGTGCTACTGAATTTGGTGAAGTTACACTAAGCAATATCACCAGTTGTTCATAATGGTACTTCAGTGTTTCAAGGCAACACAAACCTAAAGGCTGATGAAATCTAAATGCAATCGTGTAGGTTCTTGAATTCAACATTACTTTATGTAGTCCACGGCTGTGAGCATTATTTAGTGTGTTTCTATTCACTTACAATTCATTCTAAATAGTTATGCACATGTACATAACTGAAAATGCTCAGAATAGTGATGCATTCATTTGAAACGAGTGTACTATTGAATTTTCCTCAAAATTAGTATGTGATAACTGCATGGAACCATTTGTAATTAACTTTCCGTATGATTTGGAGTAGTCTGCAACTAGTTTTATGTGTGTGCTACTGAATTTGGTGAAGTTACACTAAGCAATATCACAAGTTGCTCATAATGGTACTTCCGTGTTTCAAGGCAATACAAAACTAAAGGCTGATAAAATCTAAATGCAATCGTGTAGGTTCTTGAATTCAACATAACTTTATGTAGTCCACGGCTGTGAGCATTATTTAGTGTGTTTCTATTCACTTGCAATTCATTCTAAATAGTTATGCACATGTACATAACTGAAAATGCTCAGAATAGTAAGTGATGCATTCAGTTGAAACGAGTGTAGTATTGAATTTTCCTCAAAATTAGTATGTGATAACTGCATGGAACCATTTGTAATTAACTTTCCGTATGATTTGGAGTAGTCTGCAACTAGTTTTATGTGTGTGCTACTGAATTTGGTGAAGTTACACTAAGCAATATCACAAGTTGCTCATAATGGTACTTCCGTGTTTCAAGGCAATACAAAACTAAAGGCTGATAAAATCTAAATGCAATCGTGTA
Source organism: Hemitrygon akajei (assembly GCF_048418815.1). NCBI lineage: Eukaryota > Metazoa > Chordata > Chondrichthyes > Myliobatiformes > Dasyatidae > Hemitrygon > Hemitrygon akajei. Next base: position 106,208,422 of record NC_133127.1, read on the forward strand.
GGTTCTTGAATTCAACATAACTTTATGTAGTCCACGGCTGTGAGCATTATTTAGTGTGTTTCTATTCACTTACAATTCATTCTAAATAGTTATGCACATGTACATAACTGAAAATGCTCAGAATAGTGATGCATTCATTTGAAACGAGTGTACTATTGAATTTTCCTCAAAATTAGTATGTGATAACTGCATGGAACCATTTGTAATTAACTTTCCGTATGATTTGGAGTTGTCTGCAACTAGTTTTATGTGTGTGCTACTGAATTTGGTGAAGTTACACTAAGCAATATCACAAGTTGCTCATAATGGTACTTCCGTGTTTCAAGGCAATACAAAACTAAAGGCTGATAAAATCTAAATGCAATCGTGTAGGTTCTTGAATTCAACATAACTTTATGTAGTCCACGGCTGTGAGCATTATTTAGTGTGTTTCTATTCACTTGCAATTCATTCTAAATAGTTATGCACATGTACATAACTGAAAATGCTCATAATAGTAAGTGATGCATTCAGTTGAAACGAGTGTACTATTGAATTTTCCTCAAAATTAGTATGTGATAACTGCATGGAACCATTTGTAATTAACTTTCCATATGATTTGGAGTAGTCTGCAACTAGTTTTATGTGTGTGCTACTGAATTTGGTGAAGTTACACTAAGCAATATCACGTTGCTCATAATGGTACTTCAGTGTTTCAAAGCAATACAAACCAAAAGGCGGTTCAAATGTAACTGCAATGAAGTAGGTTCTTGTATTCCACTTTACATTATGTATTTCATTGCTGTGAGTAGTATTCATTGAGTTTCTAGTCACATACAATTCACTCTGAATACTTATGCACATGTACATAACAGAAACTGCACAGAATAGTATGTGATGCATTCAGCTAAAACTAACGCACTGTTGAATTTTACTCGAAATTACTATGTGCTAACTTCATGGAACCATTTGAAATTAACTTTCCATATGATTTGGAGTAGTCTGCAACTAGTTTTATGTGTGTGCTACTGAATTTGGTGAAGTTACACTAAGCAATATCACCAGTTGTTCATAATGGTACTTCAGTGTTTCAAGGCAACACAAACCTAAAGGCTGATGAAATCTAAATGCAATCGTGTAGGTTCTTGAATTCAACATTACTTTATGTAGTCCACGGCTGTGAGCATTATTTAGTGTGTTTCTATTCACTTACAATTCATTCTAAATAGTTATGCACATGTACATAACTGAAAATGCTCAGAATAGTGATGCATTCATTTGAAACGAGTGTAGTATTGAATTTTCCTCAAAATTAGTATGTGATAACTTCATGGCACCATTTGTTATTAACTTTCCATATGATTTGGAGTAGTCTGCAACTAGTTTTATGTGTGTGCTACTGAATTTGGTGAAGTTACACTAAGCAATATCACGTTGCTCATAATGGTACTTCAGTGTTTCAAAGCAATACAAACCAAAAGGCGGTTCAAATGTAACTGCAATGAAGTAGGTTCTTGTATTCCACTTTACATTATATATTTCATTGCTGTGAGTAGTATTCATTGAGTTTCTAGTCACATACAATTCACTCTGAATACTTATGCACATGTACATAACAGAAACTGCACAGAACAGTATGTGATGCATTCAGCTAAAACTAACGCACTGTTGAATTTTACTCGAAATTACTATGTGCTAACTTCATGGAACCATTTGAAATTAACTTTCCATATGATTTGGAGTAGTCTGCAACTAGTTTTATGTGTGTGCTACTGAATTTGGTGAAGTTACACTAAGCAATATCACAAGTTGCTCATAATGGTACTTCAGTGTTTCAAGGCTTCAAAACTAAAGGCTGATAAAATCTAAATGCAATGGAGTAGGTTCTTGAATTCAACATAACTTTATGTAGTCCACGGCTGTGAGCATTATTTAGTGTGTTTCTATTCACTTGCAATTCATTCTAAATAGTTATGCACATGTACATAACTGAAAATGCTCAGAATAGTAAGTGATGCATTCAGTTGAAACGAGTGTACTATTGAATTTTCCTCAAAATTAGTATGTGATAACTGCATGGAACCATTTGTAATTAACTTTCCATATGATTTGGAGTAGTCTGCAACTAGTTTTATGTGTGTGCTACTGAATTTGGTGAAGTTACACTAAGCAATATCACGTTGCTCATAATGGTACTTCAGTGTTTCAAAGCAATACAAACCAAAAGGCGGTTCAAATGTAACTGCAATGAAGTAGGTTCTTGTATTCCACTTTACATTATGTATTTCATTGCTGTGAGTAGTATTCATTGAGTTTTTAGTCACATACAATTCACTCTGAATACTTATGCACATGTACATAACAGAAACTGCACAGAATAGTATGTGATGCATTCAGCTAAAACTAACGCACTGTTGAATTTTACTCGAAATTACTATGTGCTAACTTCATGGAACCATTTGAAATTAACTTTCCATATGATTTGGAGTAGTCTGCAACAGGTTTAATTGGCTTACTACTGAATTTGGTGAAGTTACACTAAGCAATATCACCAGTTGCTCATAATGTTACTTCAGTGTTTCAAAGCAATACAAACCAAAAGGCGGTTCAAATGTAACTGCAATGAAGTAGGTTCTTCTATTCAACATAACTTTATGTAGTCCACGGTTGTGAACATTATTCAGTGTGTTTGTATTCACTTATAATTCTTTCTAAATAGTTATGCACAGGTACATAACTGAAAATGCTCATAATAGTAAGTGATGCATTCAGTTGAAACGAGTGTACTATTGAATTTTCCTCAAAATTAGTATGTGATAACTGCATGGAACCATTTGTAATTAACTTTCCGTATGATTTGGAGTAGTCTGCAACTAGTTTTATGTGTGTGCTACTGAATTTGGTGAAGTTACACTAAGCAATATCACAAGTTGCTCATAATGGTACTTCCGTGTTTCAAGGCAATACAAAACTAAAGGCTGATAAAATCTAAATGCAATCGTGTAGGTTCTTGAATTCAACATAACTTTATGTAGTCCACGGCTGTGAGCATTATTTAGTGTGTTTCTATTCACTTGCAATTCATTCTAAATAGTTATGCACATGTACATAACTGAAAATGCTCAGAATAGTAAGTGATGCATTCAGTTGAAACGAGTGTACTATTGAATTTTCCTCAAAATTAGTATGTGATAACTGCATGGAACCATTTGTAATTAACTTTCCATATGATTTGGAGTAGTCTGCAACTAGTTTTATCTGTGTGCTACTGAATTTGGTGAAGTTACACTAAGCAATATCACGTTGCTCATAATGGTACTTCAGTGTTTCAAAGCAATACAAACCAAAAGGCGGTTCAAATGTAACTGCAATGAAGTAGGTTCTTGTATTCCACTTTACATTATGTATTTCATTGCTGTGAGTAGTATTCATTGAGTTTCTAGTCACATACAATTCACTCTGAATACTTATGCACATGTACATAACAGAAACTGCACAGAATAGTATGTGATGCATTCAGCTAAAACTAACGCACTGTTGAATTTTACTCGAAATTACTATGTGCTAACTTCATGGAACCATTTGAAATTAACTTTCCATATGATTTGGAGTAGTCTGCAACTAGTTTTATGTGTGTGCTACTGAATTTGGTGAAGTTACACTAAGCAATATCACCAGTTGTTCATAATGGTACTTCAGTGTTTCAAGGCAACACAAACCTAAAGGCTGATGAAATCTAAATGCAATCGTGTAGGTTCTTGAATTCAACATTACTTTATGTAGTCCACGGCTGTGAGCATTATTTAGTGTGTTTCTATTCACTTACAATTCATTCTAAATAGTTATGCACATGTACATAACTGAAAATGCTCAGAATAGTGATGCATTCATTTGAAACGAGTGTAGTATTGAATTTTCCTCAAAATTAGTATGTGATAACTTCATGGCACCATTTGTTATTAACTTTCCATATGATTTGGAGTAGTCTGCAACTAGTTTTATGTGTGTGCTACTGAATTTGGTGAAGTTACACTAAGCAATATCACGTTGCTCATAATGGTACTTCAGTGTTTCAAAGCAATACAAACCAAAAGGCGGTTCAAATGTAACTGCAATGAAGTAGGTTCTTGTATTCCACTTTACATTATATATTTCATTGCTGTGAGTAGTATTCATTGAGTTTCTAGTCACATACAATTCACTCTGAATACTTATGCACATGTACATAACAGAAACTGCACAGAATAGTATGTGATGCATTCAGCTAAAACTAACGCACTGTTGAATTTTACTCGAAATTACTATGTGCTAACTTCATGGAACCATTTGAAATTAACTTTCCATATGATTTGGAGTAGTCTGCAACTAGTTTTATGTGTGTGCTACTGAATTTGGTGAAGTTACACTAAGCAATATCACAAGTTGCTCATAATGGTACAGTGTTTCAAGGCTTCAAAACTAAAGGCTGATAAAATCTAAATGCAATGGAGTAGGTTCTTGAATTCAACATAACTTTATGTAGTCCACGGCTGTGAGCATTATTTAGTGTGTTTCTATTCACTTGCAATTCATTCTAAATAGTTATGCACATGTACATAACTGAAAATGCTCAGAATAGTAAGTGATGCATTCAGTTGAAACGAGTGTACTATTGAATTTTCCTCAAAATTAGTATGTGATAACTGCATGGAACCATTTGTAATTAACTTTCCATATGATTTGGAGTAGTCTGCAACAAGTTTAATCTGCTTACTACTGAATTTGGTGAAGTTACACTAAGCAATATCACAAGTTGCTCATAATGGTACTTCAGTGTTTCAAAGCAATACAAACCAAAAGGCGGTTCAAATGTAACTGCAATGAAGTAGGTTCTTGTATTCCACTTTACATTATGTATTTCATTGCTGTGAGTAGTATTCATTGAGTTTCTAGTCACATACAATTCACTCTGAATACTTATGCACATGTACATAACAGAAACTGCACAGAATAGTATGTGATGCATTCAGCTAAAACTAACGCACTGTTGAATTTTACTCGAAATTACTATGTGCTAACTTCATGGAACCATTTGAAATTAACTTTCCATATGATTTGGAGTAGTCTGCAACAGGTTTAATTGGCTTACTACTGAATTTGGTGAAGTTACACTAAGCAATATCACCAGTTGTTCATAATGGTACTTCAGTGTTTCAAGGCAACACAAACCTAAAGGCTGATGAAATCTAAATGCAATCGTGTAGGTTCTTGAATTCAACATTACTTTATGTAGTTCACGGCTGTGAGCATTATTTAGTGTGTTTCTATTCACTTAGAATTCATTCTAAATAGTTATGCACATGTACATAACTGAAAATGCTCAGAATAGTGATGCATTCATTTGAAACGAGTGTAGTATTGAATTTTCCTCAAAATTAGTATATGATAACTTCATGGCACCATTTGTTATTAACTTTCCATATGATTTGGAGTAGTCTGCAACTAGTTTTATGTGTGTGCTACTGAATTTGGTGAAGTTACACTAAGCAATATCACAAGTTGCTCATAATGGTACTTCCGTGTTTCAAGGCAATACAAAACTAAAGGCTGATAAAATCTAAATGCAATCGTGTAGGTTCTTGAATTCAACATAACTTTATGTAGTCCACGGCTGTGAGCATTATTTAGTGTGTTTCTATTCACTTGCAATTCATTCTAAATAGTTATGCACATGTACATAACTGAAAATGCTCATAATAGTAAGTGATGCATTCAGTTGAAACGAGTGTACTATTGAATTTTCCTCAAAATTAGTATGTGATAACTGCATGGAACCATTTGTAATTAACTTTCCATATGATTTGGAGTAGTCTGCAACTAGTTTTATCTGTGTGCTACTGAATTTGGTGAAGTTACACTAAGCAATATCACGTTGCTCATAATGGTACTTCAGTGTTTCAAAGCAATACAAACCAAAAGGCGGTTCAAATGTAACTGCAATGAAGTAGGTTCTTGTATTCCACTTTACATTATGTATTTCATTGCTGTGAGTAGTATTCATTGAGTTTCTAGTCACATACAATTCACTCTGAATACTTATGCACATGTACATAACAGAAACTGCACAGAATAGTATGTGATGCATTCAGCTAAAACTAACGCACTGTTGAATTTTACTCGAAATTACTATGTGCTAACTTCATGGAACCATTTGAAATTAACTTTCCATATGATTTGGAGTAGTCTGCAACTAGTTTTATGTGTGTGCTACTGAATTTGGTGAAGTTACACTAAGCAATATCACCAGTTGTTCATAATGGTACTTCAGTGTTTCAAGGCAACACAAACCTAAAGGCTGATGAAATCTAAATGCAATCGTGTAGGTTCTTGAATTCAACATTACTTTATGTAGTCCACGGCTGTGAGCATTATTTAGTGTGTTTCTATTCACTTACAATTCATTCTAAATAGTTATGCACATGTACATAACTGAAAATGCTCAGAATAGTGATGCATTCATTTGAAACGAGTGTACTATTGAATTTTCCTCAAAATTAGTATGTGATAACTGCATGGAACCATTTGTAATTAACTTTCCGTATGATTTGGAGTAGTCTGCAACTAGTTTTATGTGTGTGCTACTGAATTTGGTGAAGTTACACTAAGCAATATCACAAGTTGCTCATAATGGTACTTCCGTGTTTCAAGGCAATACAAAACTAAAGGCTGATAAAATCTAAATGCAATCGTGTAGGTTCTTGAATTCAACATAACTTTATGTAGTCCACGGCTGTGAGCATTATTTAGTGTGTTTCTATTCACTTGCAATTCATTCTAAATAGTTATGCACATGTACATAACTGAAAATGCTCAGAATAGTAAGTGATGCATTCAGTTGAAACGAGTGTACTATTGAATTTTCCTCAAAATTAGTATGTGATAACTGCATGGAACCATTTGTAATTAACTTTCCATATGATTTGGAGTAGTCTGCAACTAGTTTTATCTGTGTGCTACTGAATTTGGTGAAGTTACACTAAGCAATATCACGTTGCTCATAATGGTACTTCAGTGTTTCAAAGCAATACAAACCAAAAGGCGGTTCAAATGTAACTGCAATGAAGTAGGTTCTTGTATTCCACTTTACATTATGTATTTCATTGCTGTGAGTAGTATTCATTGAGTTTCTAGTCACATACAATTCACTCTGAATACTTATGCACATGTACATAACAGAAACTGCACAGAATAGTATGTGATGCATTCAGCTAAAACTAACGCACTGTTGAATTTTACTCGAAATTACTATGTGCTAACTTCATGGAACCATTTGAAATTAACTTTCCATATGATTTGGAGTAGTCTGCAACTAGTTTTATGTGTGTGCTACTGAATTTGGTGAAGTTACACTAAGCAATATCACCAGTTGTTCATAATGGTACTTCAGTGTTTCAAGGCAACACAAACCTAAAGGCTGATGAAATCTAAATGCAATCGTGTAGGTTCTTGAATTCAACATTACTTTATGTAGTCCACGGCTGTGAGCATTATTTAGTGTGTTTCTATTCACTTACAATTCATTCTAAATAGTTATGCACATGTACATAACTGAAAATGCTCAGAATAGTGATGCATTCATTTGAAACGAGTGTAGTATTGAATTTTCCTCAAAATTAGTATGTGATAACTGCATGGAACCATTTGTAATTAACTTTCCGTATGATTTGGAGTAGTCTGCAACTAGTTTTATGTGTGTGCTACTGAATTTGGTGAAGTTACACTAAGCAATATCACAAGTTGCTCATAATGGTACTTCCGTGTTTCAAGGCAATACAAAACTAAAGGCTGATAAAATCTAAATGCAATCGTGTAGGTTCTTGAATTCAACATAACTTTATGTAGTCCACGGCTGTGAGCATTATTTAGTGTGTTTCTATTCACTTGCAATTCATTCTAAATAGTTATGCACATGTACATAACTGAAAATGCTCATAATAGTAAGTGATGCATTCAGTTGAAACGAGTGTACTATTGAATTTTCCTCAAAATTAGTATGTGATAACTGCATGGAACCATTTGTAATTAACTTTCCATATGATTTGGAGTAGTCTGCAACTAGTTTTATGTGTGTGCTACTGAATTTGGTGAAGTTACACTAAGCAATATCACGTTGCTCATAATGGTACTTCAGTGTTTCAAAGCAATACAAACCAAAAGGCGGTTCAAATGTAACTGCAATGAAGTAGGTTCTTGTATTCCACTTTACATTATGTATTTCATTGCTGTGAGTAGTATTCATTGAGTTTCTAGTCACATACAATTCACTCTGAATACTTATGCACATGTACATAACAGAAACTGCACAGAATAGTATGTGATGCATTCAGCTAAAACTAACGCACTGTTGAATTTTACTCGAAATTACTATGTGCTAACTTCATGGAACCATTTGAAATTAACTTTCCATATGATTTGGAGTAGTCTGCAACTAGTTTTATGTGTGTGCTACTGAATTTGGTGAAGTTACACTAAGCAATATCACCAGTTGTTCATAATGGTACTTCAGTGTTTCAAGGCAACACAAACCTAAAGGCTGATGAAATCTAAATGCAATCGTGTAGGTTCTTGAATTCAACATTACTTTATGTAGTCCACGGCTGTGAGCATTATTTAGTGTGTTTCTATTCACTTACAATTCATTCTAAATAGTTATGCACATGTACATAACTGAAAATGCTCAGAATAGTGATGCATTCATTTGAAACGAGTGTAGTATTGAATTTTCCTCAAAATTAGTATGTGATAACTTCATGGCACCATTTGTTATTAACTTTCCATATGATTTGGAGTAGTCTGCAACTAGTTTTATGTGTGTGCTACTGAATTTGGTGAAGTTACACTAAGCAATATCACGTTGCTCATAATGGTACTTCAGTGTTTCAAAGCAATACAAACCAAAAGGCGGTTCAAATGTAACTGCAATGAAGTAGGTTCTTGTATTCCACTTTACATTATATATTTCATTGCTGTGAGTAGTATTCATTGAGTTTCTAGTCACATACAATTCACTCTGAATACTTATGCACATGTACATAACAGAAACTGCACAGAACAGTATGTGATGCATTCAGCTAAAACTAACGCACTGTTGAATTTTACTCGAAATTACTATGTGCTAACTTCATGGAACCATTTGAAATTAACTTTCCATATGATTTGGAGTAGTCTGCAACTAGTTTTATGTGTGTGCTACTGAATTTGGTGAAGTTACACTAAGCAATATCACAAGTTGCTCATAATGGTACTTCAGTGTTTCAAGGCTTCAAAACTAAAGGCTGATAAAATCTAAATGCAATGGAGTAGGTTCTTGAATTCAACATAACTTTATGTAGTCCACGGCTGTGAGCATTATTTAGTGTGTTTCTATTCACTTGCAATTCATTCTAAATAGTTATGCACATGTACATAACTGAAAATGCTCAGAATAGTAAGTGATGCATTCAGTTGAAACGAGTGTACTATTGAATTTTCCTCAAAATTAGTATGTGATAACTGCATGGAACCATTTGTAATTAACTTTCCATATGATTTGGAGTAGTCTGCAACTAGTTTTATGTGTGTGCTACTGAATTTGGTGAAGTTACACTAAGCAATATCACGTTGCTCATAATGGTACTTCAGTGTTTCAAAGCAATACAAACCAAAAGGCGGTTCAAATGTAACTGCAATGAAGTAGGTTCTTGTATTCCACTTTACATTATGTATTTCATTGCTGTGAGTAGTATTCATTGAGTTTTTAGTCACATACAATTCACTCTGAATACTTATGCACATGTACATAACAGAAACTGCACAGAATAGTATGTGATGCATTCAGCTAAAACTAACGCACTGTTGAATTTTACTCGAAATTACTATGTGCTAACTTCATGGAACCATTTGAAATTAACTTTCCATATGATTTGGAGTAGTCTGCAACAGGTTTAATTGGCTTACTACTGAATTTGGTGAAGTTACACTAAGCAATATCACCAGTTGTTCATAATGGTACTTCAGTGTTTCAAGGCAACACAAACCTAAAGGCTGATGAAATCTAAATGCAATCGTGTAGGTTCTTGAATTCAACATTACTTTATGTAGTTCACGGCTGTGAGCATTATTTAGTGTGTTTCTATTCACTTAGAATTCATTCTAAATAGTTATGCACATGTACATAACTGAAAATGCTCAGAATAGTGATGCATTCATTTGAAACGAGTGTAGTATTGAATTTTCCTCAAAGTTAGTATGTGATAACTTCATGGCACCATTTGTTATTAACTTTCCATATGATTTGGAGTAGTCTGCAACTAGTTTTATGTGTGTGCTACTGAATTTGGTGAAGTTACACTAAGCAATATCACAAGTTGCTCATAATGGTACTTCCGTGTTTCAAGGCAATACAAAACTAAAGGCTGATAAAATCTAAATGCAATCGTGTAGGTTATTGAATTCAACATAACTTTATGTAGTCCACGGCTGTGAGCATTATTTAGTGTGTTTCTATTCACTTGCAATTCATTCTAAATAGTTATGCACATGTACATAACTGAAAATGCTCAGAATAGTAAGTGATGCATTCAGTTGAAACGAGTGTACTATTGAATTTTCCTCAAAATTAGTATGTGATAACTGCATGGAACCATTTGTAATTAACTTTCCATATGATTTGGAGTAGTCTGCAACTAGTTTTATGTGTGTGCTACTGAATTTGGTGAAGTTTAAGCAATATCACGTTGCTCATAATGGTACTTCAGTGTTTCAAAGCAATACAAACCAAAAGGCGGTTCAAATGTAACTGCAATGAAGTAGGTTCTTGTATTCCACTTTACATTATGTATTTCATTGCTGTGAGTAGTATTCATTGAGTTTCTAGTCACATACAATTCACTCTGAATACTTATGCACATGTACATAACAGAAACTGCACAGAATAGTATGTGATGCATTCAGCTAAAACTAACGCACTGTTGAATTTTACTCGAAATTACTATGTGCTAACTTCATGGAACCATTTGAAATTAACTTTCCATATGATTTGGAGTAGTCTGCAACTAGTTTTATGTGTGTGCTACTGAATTTGGTGAAGTTACACTAAGCAATATCACAAGTTGCTCATAATGGTACTTCAGTGTTTCAAGGCAATACAAAACTAAAGGCTGATAAAATCTAAATGCAATCGTGTAGGTTCTTGAATTCAACATAACTTTATGTAGTCCACGGCTGTGAGCATTATTTAGTATGTTTCTATTCACTTACAATTCATTCTAAATAGTTATGCACATGTACATAACTGAAAATGCTCAGAATAGTAAGTGATGCATTCAGTTGAAACGAGTGTAGTATTGAATTTTCCTCAAAATTAGTATGTGATAACTTCATGGCACCATTTGTTATTAACTTTCCATATGATTTGGAGTAGTCTGCAACTAGTTTTATCTGTGTGCTACTGAATTTGGTGGTTACACTAAGCAATATCACAAGTTGCTCATAATGTTACTTCAGTGTTTCAAAGCAATACAAACCAAAAGGCGGTTCAAATGTAACTGCAATGAAGTAGGTTCTATTCAACATAACTTTATGTAGTCCACGGTTGTGAACATTATTCAGTGTGTTTGTATTCACTTATAATTCTTTCTAAATAGTTATGCACAGGTACATAACTGAAAATGCTCAGAATAGTAAGTGATGCATTCAGTTGAAACGAGTGTACTATTGAATTTTCCTCAAAATTAGTATGTGATAACTGCATGGAACCATTTGTAATTAACTTTCCGTATGATTTGGAGTAGTCTGCAACTAGTTTTATGTGTGTGCTACTGAATTTGGTGAAGTTACACTAAGCAATATCACAAGTTGCTCATAATGGTACTTCCGTGTTTCAAGGCAATACAAAACTAAAGGCTGATAAAATCTAAATGCAATCGTGTAGGTTCTTGAATTCAACATAACTTTATGTAGTCCACGGCTGTGAGCATTATTTAGTGTGTTTCTATTCACTTGCAATTCATTCTAAATAGTTATGCACATGTACATAACTGAAAATGCTCAGAATAGTAAGTGATGCATTCAGTTGAAACAAGTGTACTATTGAATTTTCCTCAAAATTAGTATGTGATAACTGCATGGAACCATTTGTAATTAACTTTCCATATGATTTGGAGTAGTCTGCAACTAGTTTTATGTGTGTGCTACTGAATTTGGTGAAGTTACACTAAGCAATATCACGTTGCTCATAATGGTACTTCAGTGTTTCAAAGCAATACAAACCAAAAGGCGGTTCAAATGTAACTGCAATGAAGTAGGTTCTTGTATTCCACTTTACATTATGTATTTCATTGCTGTGAGTAGTATTCATTGAGTTTCTAGTCACATACAATTCACTCTGAATACTTATGCACATGTACATAACAGAAACTGCACAGAATAGTATGTGATGCATTCAGCTAAAACTAACGCACTGTTGAATTTTACTCGAAATTACTATGTGCTAACTTCATGGAACCATTTGAAATTAACTTTCCATATGATTTGGAGTAGTCTGCAACTAGTTTTATGTGTGTGCTACTGAATTTGGTGAAGTTACACTAAGCAATATCACGTTGCTCATAATGGTACTTCGGTGTTTCAAGGCTTCAAAACTAAAGGCTGATAAAATCTAAATGCAATGGAGTAGGTTCTTGAATTCAACATAACTTTATGTAGTCCACGGCTGTGAGCATTATTTAGTGTGTTTCTATTCACTTGCAATTCATTCTAAATAGTTATGCACATGTACATAACTGAAAATGCTCAGAATAGTAAGTGATGCATTCAGTTGAAACGAGTGTACTATTGAATTTTCCTCAAAATTAGTATGTGATAACTGCATGGAACCATTTGTAATTAACTTTCCATATGATTTGGAGTAGTCTGCAACTAGTTTTATGTGTGTGCTACTGAATTTGGTGAAGTTACACTAAGCAATATCACGTTGCTCATAATGGTACTTCAGTGTTTCAAAGCAATACAAACCAAAAGGCGGTTCAAATGTAACTGCAATGAAGTAGGTTCTTGTATTCCACTTTACATTATGTATTTCATTGCTGTGAGTAGTATTCATTGAGTTTCTAGTCACATACAATTCACTCTGAATACTTAAGCACATGTACATAACAGAAACTGCACAGAATAGTATGTGATGCATTCAGCTAAAACTAACGCACTGTTGAATTTTACTCGAAATTACTATGTGCTAACTTCATGGAACCATTTGAAATTAACTTTCCATATGATTTGGAGTAGTCTGCAACTAGTTTTATGTGTGTGCTACTGAATTTGGTGAAGTTACACTAAGCAATATCACAAGTTGCTCATAATGGTACTTCAGTGTTTCAAGGCAATACAAAACTAAAGGCTGATAAAATCTAAATGCAATCGTGTAGGTTCTTGAATTCAACATAACTTTATGTAGTCCACGGATGTGAGCATTATTCAGTGTGTTTCTATTCACTTACAATTCTTTCTAAATAGTTATGCACAGGTAGATAACTGAAAATGCTCAGAATAGTAAGTGATGCATTGTTGAAACGAGTGTACTATTGAATTTTCCTCAAATTTAGTATGTGATAACTGCATGGCAACATTTGTAATTAACTTTCCATATGATATGGAGTAGTCTGCAACTAGTTTAATCTGTGTACTACTGAATTTGGTGAAGTTACACTAAGCAATATCACAAGTTGCTCATAATGGTACTTCCGTGTTTCAAGGCAATACAAAACTAAAGGCTGATAAAATCTAAATGCAATCGTGTAGGTTCTTGAATTCAACATAACTTTATGTAGTCCACGGCTGTGAGCATTATTTAGTGTGTTTCTATTCACTTGCAATTCATTCTAAATAGTTATGCACATGTACATAACTGAAAATGCTCAGAATAGTAAGTGATGCATTCAGTTGAAACGAGTGTACTATTGAATTTTCCTCAAAATTAGTATGTGATAACTGCATGGAACCATTTGTAATTAACTTTCCATATGATTTGGAGTAGTCTGCAACTAGTTTTATGTGTGTGCTACTGAATTTGGTGAAGTTACACTAAGCAATATCACGTTGCTCATAATGGTACTTCAGTGTTTCAAAGCAATACAAACCAAAAGGCGGTTCAAATGTAACTGCAATGAAGTAGGTTCTTGTATTCCACTTTACATTATGTATTTCATTGCTGTGAGTAGTATTCATTGAGTTTCTAGTCACATACAATTCACTCTGAATACTTATGCACATGTACATAACAGAAACTGCACAGAATAGTATGTGATGCATTCAGCTAAAACTAACGCACTGTTGAATTTTACTCGAAATTACTATGTGCTAACTTCATGGAACCATTTGAAATTAACTTTCCATATGATTTGGAGTAGTCTGCAACTAGTTTTATGTGTGTGCTACTGAATTTGGTGAAGTTACACTAAGCAATATCACAAGTTGCTCATAATGGTACTTCAGTGTTTCAAGGCAATACAAAACTAAAGGCTGATAAAATCTAAATGCAATCGTGTAGGTTCTTGAATTCAACATAACTTTATGTAGTCCACGGATGTGAGCATTATTCAGTGTGTTTCTATTCACTTACAATTCTTTCTAAATAGTTATGCACAGGTACATAACTGAAAATGCTCAGAATAGTAAGTGATGCATTCAGTTGAAACGAGTGTACTATTGAATTTTCCTCAAAATTAGTATGTGATAACTGCATGGAACCATTTGTAATTAACTTTCCGTATGATTTGGAGTAGTCTGCAACTAGTTTTATGTGTGTGCTACTGAATTTGGTGAAGTTACACTAAGCAATATCACAAGTTGCTCATAATGGTACTTCAGTGTTTCAAGGCTTCAAAACTAAAGGCTGATAAAATCTAAATGCAATGGAGTAGGTTCTTGAATTCAACATAACTTTATGTAGTCCACGGCTGTGAGCATTATTTAGTGTGTTTCTATTCACTTGCAATTCATTCTAAATAGTTATGCACATGTACATAACTGAAAATGCTCAGAATAGTAAGTGATGCATTCAGTTGAAACGAGTGTACTATTGAATTTTCCTCAAAATTAGTATGTGATAACTGCATGGAACCATTTGTAATTAACTTTCCATATGATTTGGAGTAGTCTGCAACTAGTTTTATGTGTGTGCTACTGAATTTGGTGGTTACACTAAGCAATATCACGTTGCTCATAATGGTACTTCAGTGTTTCAAAGCAATACAAACCAAAAGGCGGTTCAAATGTAACTGCAATGAAGTAGGTTCTTGTATTCCACTTTACATTATGTATTTCATTGCTGTGAGTAGTATTCATTGAGTTTCTAGTCACATACAATTCACTCTGAATACTTATGCACATGTACATAACAGAAACTGCACAGAATAGTATGTGATGCATTCAGCTAAAACTAACGCACTGTTGAATTTTACTCGAAATTACTATGTGCTAACTTCATGGAACCATTTGAAATTAACTTTCCATATGATTTGGAGTAGTCTGCAACTAGTTTTATGTGTGTGCTACTGAATTTGGTGAAGTTACACTAAGCAATATCACAAGTTGCTCATAATGGTACTTCCGTGTTTCAAGGCAATACAAAACTAAAGGCTGATAAAATCTAAATGCAATCGTGTAGGTTCTTGAATTCAACATAACTTTATGTAGTCCACGGATGTGAGCATTATTCAGTGTGTTTCTATTCACTTACAATTCTTTCTAAATAGTTATGCACAGGTAGATAACTGAAAATGCTCAGAATAGTAAGTGATGCATTCAGTTGAAACGAGTGTACTATTGAATTTTCCTCAAATTTAGTATGTGATAACTGCATGGCAACATTTGTAATTAACTTTCCATATGATATGGAGTAGTCTGCAACTAGTTTAATCTGTGTACTACTGAATTTGGTGAAGTTACACTAAGCAATATCACCATTTGTTCATAATGGTACTTCAGTGTTTCAAGGCAACACAAACCTAAAGGCTGATGAAATCTAAATGCAATCGTGTAGGTTCTTGAATTCAACATAACTTTATGTAGTCCACGGCTGTGAGCATTATTTAGTATGTTTCTATTCACTTACAATTCATTCTAAATAGTTATGCACATGTACATAACTGAAAATGCTCAGAATAGTAAGTGATGCATTCAGTTGAAACGAGTGTAGTATTGAATTTTCCTCAAAATTAGTATGTGATAACTTCATGGCACCATTTGTTATTAACTTTCCATATGATTTGGAGTAGTCTGCAACTAGTTTTATCTGTGTGCTACTGAATTTGGTGGTTACACTAAGCAATATCACAAGTTGCTCATAATGTTACTTCAGTGTTTCAAAGCAATACAAACCAAAAGGCGGTTCAAATGTAACTGCAATGAAGTAGGTTCTTCTATTCAACATAACTTTATGTAGTCCACGGTTGTGAACATTATTCAGTGTGTTTGTATTCACTTATAATTCTTTCTAAATAGTTATGCACAGGTACATAACTGAAAATGCTCAGAATAGTAAGTGATGCATTCAGTTGAAACGAGTGTACTATTGAATTTTCCTCAAAATTAGTATGTGATAACTGCATGGAACCATTTGTAATTAACTTTCCGTATGATTTGGAGTAGTCTGCAACTAGTTTTATGTGTGTGCTACTGAATTTGGTGAAGTTACACTAAGCAATATCACAAGTTGCTCATAATGGTACTTCCGTGTTTCAAGGCAATACAAAACTAAAGGCTGATAAAATCTAAATGCAATCGTGTAGGTTCTTGAATTCAACATAACTTTATGTAGTCCACGGCTGTGAGCATTATTTAGTGTGTTTCTATTCACTTGCAATTCATTCTAAATAGTTATGCACATGTACATAACTGAAAATGCTCAGAATAGTAAGTGATGCATTCAGTTGAAACGAGTGTACTATTGAATTTTCCTCAAAATTAGTATGTGATAACTGCATGGAACCATTTGTAATTAACTTTCCATATGATTTGGAGTAGTCTGCAACTAGTTTTATGTGTGTGCTACTGAATTTGGTGAAGTTACACTAAGCAATATCACGTTGCTCATAATGGTACTTCAGTGTTTCAAAGCAATACAAACCAAAAGGCGGTTCAAATGTAACTGCAATGAAGTAGGTTCTTGTATTCCACTTTACATTATGTATTTCATTGCTGTGAGTAGTATTCATTGAGTTTCTAGTCACATACAATTCACTCTGAATACTTATGCACATGTACATAACAGAAACTGCACAGAATAGTATGTGATGCATTCAGCTAAAACTAACGCACTGTTGAATTTTACTCGAAATTACTATGTGCTAACTTCATGGAACCATTTGAAATTAACTTTCCATATGATTTGGAGTAGTCTGCAACAGGTTTAATTGGCTTACTACTGAATTTGGTGAAGTTACACTAAGCAATATCACAAGTTGCTCATAATGGTACTTCAGTGTTTCAAGGCTTCAAAACTAAAGGCTGATAAAATCTAAATGCAATGGAGTAGGTTCTTGAATTCAACATAACTTTATGTAGTCCACGGCTGTGAGCATTATTTAGTGTGTTTCTATTCACTTGCAATTCATTCTAAATAGTTATGCACATGTACATAACTGAAAATGCTCAGAATAGTAAGTGATGCATTCAGTTGAAACGAGTGTACTATTGAATTTTCCTCAAAATTAGTATGTGATAACTGCATGGAACCATTTGTAATTAACTTTCCATATGATTTGGAGTAGTCTGCAACTAGTTTTATGTGTGTGCTACTGAATTTGGTGAAGTTACACTAAGCAATATCACGTTGCTCATAATGGTACTTCAGTGTTTCAAAGCAATACAAACCAAAAGGCGGTTCAAATGTAACTGCAATGAAGTAGGTTCTTGTATTCCACTTTACATTATGTATTTCATTGCTGTGAGTAGTATTCATTGAGTTTCTAGTCACATACAATTCACTCTGAATACTTATGCACATGTACATAACAGAAACTGCACAGAATAGTATGTGATGCATTCAGCTAAAACTAACGCACTGTTGAATTTTACTCGAAATTACTATGTGCTAACTTCATGGAACCATTTGAAATTAACTTTCCATATGATTTGGAGTAGTCTGCAACTAGTTTTATGTGTGTGCTACTGAATTTGGTGAAGTTACACTAAGCAATATCACAAGTTGCTCATAATGGTACTTCGGTGTTTCAAGGCTTCAAAACTAAAGGCTGATAAAATCTAAATGCAATGGAGTAGGTTCTTGAATTCAACATAACTTTATGTAGTCCACGGCTGTGAGCATTATTTAGTGTGTTTCTATTCACTTGCAATTCATTCTAAATAGTTATGCACATGTACATAACTGAAAATGCTCAGAATAGTAAGTGATGCATTCAGTTGAAACGAGTGTACTATTGAATTTTCCTCAAAATTAGTATGTGATAACTGCATGGAACCATTTGTAATTAACTTTCCATATGATTTGGAGTAGTCTGCAACTAGTTTTATGTGTGTGCTACTGAATTTGGTGAAGTTACACTAAGCAATATCACGTTGCTCATAATGGTACTTCAGTGTTTCAAAGCAATACAAACCAAAAGGCGGTTCAAATGTAACTGCAATGAAGTAGGTTCTTGTATTCCACTTTACATTATGTATTTCATTGCTGTGAGTAGTATGCATTGAGTTTCTAGTCACATACAATTCACTCTGAATACTTATGCACATGTACATAACAGAAACTGCACAGAATAGTATGTGATGCATTCAGCTAAAACTAACGCACTGTTGAATTTTACTCGAAATTACTATGTGCTAACTTCATGGAACCATTTGAAATTAACTTTCCATATGATTTGGAGTAGTCTGCAACTAGTGTTATGTGTGTGCTACTGAATTTGGTGAAGTTACACTAAGCAATATCACAAGTTGCTCATAATGGTACTTCCGTGTTTCAAGGCAATACAAAACTAAAGGCTGATAAAATCTAAATGCAATCGTGTAGGTTCTTGAATTCAACATAACGTTATGTAGTCCACGGCTGTGAGCATTATTTAGTGTGTTTCTATTCACTTGCAATTCATTCTAAATAGTTATGCACATGTACATAACTGAAAATGCTCAGAATAGTAAGTGATGCATTCAGTTGAAACGAGTGTACTATTGAATTTTCCTCAAAATTAGTATGTGATAACTGCATGGAACCATTTGTAATTAACTTTCCATATGATTTGGAGTAGTCTGCAACTAGTTTTATGTGTGTGCTACTGAATTTGGTGAAGTTACACTAAGCAATATCACGTTGCTCATAATGGTACTTCAGTGTTTCAAAGCAATACAAACCAAAAGGCGGTTCAAATGTAACTGCAATGAAGTAGGTTCTTGTATTCCACTTTACATTATGTATTTCATTGCTGTGAGTAGTATTCATTGAGTTTCTAGTCACATACAATTCACTCTGAATACTTATGCACATGTACATAACAGAAACTGCACAGAATAGTATGTGATGCATTCAGCTAAAACTAACGCACTGTTGAATTTTACTCGAAATTACTATGTGCTAACTTCATGGAACCATTTGAAATTAACTTTCCATATGATTTGGAGTAGTCTGCAACTAGTTTTATGTGTGTGCTACTGAATTTGGTGAAGTTACACTAAGCAATATCACCAGTTGTTCATAATGGTACTTCAGTGTTTCAAGGCAACACAAACCTAAAGGCTGATGAAATCTAAATGCAATCGTGTAGGTTCTTGAATTCAACATTACTTTATGTAGTCCACGGCTGTGAGCATTATTTAGTGTGTTTCTATTCACTTACAATTCATTCTAAATAGTTATGCACATGTACATAACTGAAAATGCTCAGAATAGTGATGCATTCATTTGAAACGAGTGTACTATTGAATTTTCCTCAAAATTAGTATTTGATAACTGCATGGAACCATTTGTAATTAACTTTCCGTATGATTTGGAGTAGTCTGCAACTAGTTTTATGTGTGTGCTACTGAATTTGGTGAAGTTACACTAAGCAATATCACGTTGCTCATAATGGTACTTCAGTGTTTCAAAGCAATACAAACCAAAAGGCGGTTCAAATGTAACTGCAATGAAGTAGGTTCTTGTATTCCACTTTACATTATGTATTTCATTGCTGTGAGTAGTATGCATTGAGTTTCTAGTCACATACAATTCACTCTGAATACTTATGCACATGTACATAACAGAAACTGCACAGAATAGTATGTGATGCATTCAGCTAAAACTAACGCACTGTTGAATTTTACTCGAAATTACTATGTGCTAACTTCATGGAACCATTTGAAATTAACTTTCCATATGATTTGGAGTAGTCTGCAACTAGTGTTATGTGTGTGCTACTGAATTTGGTGAAGTTACACTAAGCAATATCACAAGTTGCTCATAATGGTACTTCCGTGTTTCAAGGCAATACAAAACTAAAGGCTGATAAAATCTAAATGCAATCGTGTAGGTTCTTGAATTCAACATAACTTTATGTAGTCCACGGCTGTGAGCATTATTTAGTGTGTTTCTATTCACTTGCAATTCATTCTAAATAGTTATGCACATGTACATAACTGAAAATGCTCAGAATAGTAAGTGATGCATTCAGTTGAAACGAGTGTACTATTGAATTTTCCTCAAAATTAGTATGTGATAACTGCATGGAACCATTTGTAATTAACTTTCCATATGATTTGGAGTAGTCTGCAACTAGTTTTATGTGTGAGCTACTGAATTTGGTGAAGTTACACTAAGCAATATCACGTTGCTCATAATGGTACTTCAGTGTTTCAAAGCAATACAAACCAAAAGGCGGTTCAAATGTAACTGCAATGAAGTAGGTTCCTGTATTCCACTTTACATTATGTATTTCATTGCTGTGAGTAGTATTCATTGAGTTTCTAGTCACATACAATTCACTCTGAATACTTATGCACATGTACATAACAGAAACTGCACAGAATAGTATGTGATGCATTCAGCTAAAACTAACGCACTGTTGAATTTTACTCGAAATTACTATGTGCTAACTTCATGGAACCATTTGAAATTAACTTTCCATATGATTTGGAGTAGTCTGCAACAGGTTTAATTGGCTTACTACTGAATTTGGTGAAGTTACACTAAGCAATATCACCAGTTGTTCATAATGGTACTTCAGTGTTTCAAGGCAACACAAAACTAAAGGCTGATAAAATCTAAATGCAATCGTGTAGGTTATTGAATTCAACATAACTTTATGTAGTCCACGGCTGTGAGCATTATTTAGTGTGTTTCTATTCACTTGCACTTCATTCTAAATAGTTATGCACATTTACATAATTGAAAATGCTCAGAATAGTAAGTGATGCATTCAGTTGAAACGAGTGTACTATTGAATTTTCCTCAAAATTAGTATGTGATAACTGCATGGAACCATTTGTAATTAACTTTCCATATGATTTGGAGTAGTCTGCAACTAGTTTTATGTGTGTGCTACTGAATTTGGTGAAGTTACACTAAGCAATATCACGTTGCTCATAATGGTACTTCAGTGTTTCAAAGCAATACAAACCAAAAGGCGGTTCAAATGTAACTGCAATGAAGTAGGTTCTTGTATTCCACTTTACATTATGTATTTCATTGCTGTGAGTAGTATTCATTGAGTTTCTAGTCACATACAATTCACTCTGAATACTTATGCACATGTACATAACAGAAACTGCACAGAATAGTATGTGATGCATTCAGCTAAAACTAACGCACTGTTGAATTTTACTCGAAATTACTATGTGCTAACTTCATGGAACCATTTGAAATTAACTTTCCATATGATTTGGAGTAGTCTGCAACTAGTTTTATGTGTGTGCTACTGAATTTGGTGAAGTTACACTAAGCAATATCACAAGTTGCTCATAATGGTACTTCCGTGTTTCAAGGCAATACAAAACTAAAGGCTGATAAAATCTAAATGCAATCGTGTAGGTTATTGAATTCAACATAACTTTATGTAGTCCACGGCTGTGAGCATTATTTAGTGTGTTTCTATTCACTTACAATTCATTCTAAATAGTTATGCACATGTACATAATTGAAAATGCTCAGAATAGTAAGTGATGCATTCAGTTGAAACGAGTGTACTATTGAATTTTCCTCAAAATTAGTATGTGATAACTGCATGGAACCATTTGTAATTAACTTTCCATATGATTTGGAGTAGTCTGCAACAAGTTTAATCTGCTTACTACTGAATTTGGTGAAGTTACACTAAGCAATATCACAAGTTGCTCATAATGTTACTTCAGTGTTTCAAAGCAATACAAATCAAAAGGCGGTTCAAATGTAACTGCAATGAAGTAGGTTCTATTCAACATAACTTTATGTAGTCCACGGTTGTGAACATTATTCAGTGTGTTTGTATTCACTTATAATTCTTTCTAAATAGTTATGCACAGGTACATAACTGAAAATGCTCAGAATAGTAAGTGATGCATTCAGTTGAAACGAGTGTACTATTGAATTTTCCTCAAAATTAGTATGTGATAACTGCATGGAACCATTTGTAGTTAACTTTCCGTATGATTTGGAGTAGTCTGCAACTAGTTTTATGTGTGTGCTACTGAATTTGGTGAAGTTACACTAAGCAATATCACAAGTTGCTCATAATGGTACTTCCGTGTTTCAAGGCAATCCAAAACTAAAGGCTGATAAAATCTAAATGCAATCGTGTAGGTTATTGAATTCAACATAACTTTATGTAGTCCACGGCTGTGAGCATTATTTAGTGTGTTTCTATTCACTTGCAATTCATTCTAAATAGTTATGCACATGTACATAACTGAAAATGCTCAGAATAGTAAGTGATGCATTCAGTTGAAACAAGTGTACTATTGAATTTTCCTCAAAATTAGTAAGTGATAACTGCATGGAACCATTTGTAATTAACTTTCCATATGATTTGGAGTAGTCTGCAACTAGTTTTATGTGTGTGCTACTGAATTTGGTGAAGTTACACTAAGCAATATCACGTTGCTCATAATGGTACTTCAGTGTTTCAAAGCAATACAAACCAAAAGGCGGTTCAAATGTAACTGCAATGAAGTAGGTTCTTGTATTCCACTTTACATTATGTATTTCATTGCTGTGAGTAGTATTCATTGAGTTTCTAGTCACATACAATTCACTCTGAATACTTATGCACATGTACATAACAGAAACTGCACAGAATAGTATGTGATGCATTCAGCTAAAACTAACGCACTGTTGAATTTTACTCGAAATTACTATGTGCTAACTTCATGGAACCATTTGAAATTAACTTTCCATATGATTTGGAGTAGTCTGCAACTAGTTTTATGTGTGTGCTACTGAATTTGGTGAAGTTACACTAAGCAATATCACCAGTTGTTCATAATGGTACTTCAGTGTTTCAAGGCAACACAAATCTAAAGGCTGATGAAATCTAAATGCAATCGTGTAGGTTCTTGAATTCAACATTACTTTATGTAGTCCACGGCTGTGAGCATTATTTAGTGTGTTTCTATTCACTTACAATTCATTCTAAATAGTTATGCACATGTACATAACTGAAAATGCTCAGAATAGTGATCCATTCATTTGAAACGAGTGTACTATTGAATTTTCCTCAAAATTAGTATGTGATAACTGCATGGAACCATTTGTAATTAACTTTCCGTATGATTTGGAGTAGTCTGCAACTAGTTTTATGTGTGTGCTACTGAATTTGGTGAAGTTACACTAAGCAATATCACGTTGCTCATAATGGTACTTCAGTGTTTCAAAGCAATACAAACCAAAAGGCGGTTCAAATGTAACTGCAATGAAGTAGGTTCTTGTATTCCACTTTACATTATGTATTTCATTGCTGTGAGTAGTATGCATTGAGTTTCTAGTCACATACAATTCACTCTGAATACTTATGCACATGTACATAACAGAAACTGCACAGAATAGTATGTGATGCATTCAGCTAAAACTAACGCACTGTTGAATTTTACTCGAAATTACTATGTGCTAACTTCATGGAACCATTTGAAATTAACTTTCCATATGATTTGGAGTAGTCTGCAACTAGTGTTATGTGTGTGCTACTGAATTTGGTGAAGTTACACTAAGCAATATCACAAGTTGCTCATAATGGTACTTCCGTGTTTCAAGGCAATACAAAACTAAAGGCTGATAAAATCTAAATGCAATCGTGTAGGTTCTTGAATTCAACATAACTTTATGTAGTCCACGGCTGTGAGCATTATTTAGTGTGTTTCTATTCACTTGCAATTCATTCTAAATAGTTATGCACATGTACATAACTGAAAATGCTCAGAATAGTAAGTGATGCATTCAGTTGAAACGAGTGTACTATTGAATTTTCCTCAAAATTAGTATGTGATAACTGCATGGAACCATTTGTAATTAACTTTCCATATGATTTGGAGTAGTCTGCAACTAGTTTTATGTGTGTGCTACTGAATTTGGTGAAGTTACACTAAGCAATATCACGTTGCTCATAATGGTACTTCAGTGTTTCAAAGCAATACAAACCAAAAGGCGGTTCAAATGTAACTGCAATGAAGTAGGTTCTTGTATTCCACTTTACATTATGTATTTCATTGCTGTGAGTAGTATTCATTGAGTTTCTAGTCACATACAATTCACTCTGAATACTTATGCACATGTACATAACAGAAACTGCACAGAATAGTATGTGATGCATTCAGCTAAAACTAACGCACTGTTGAATTTTACTCGAAATTACTATGTGCTAACTTCATGGAACCATTTGAAATTAACTTTCCATATGATTTGGAGTAGTCTGCAACAGGTTTAATTGGCTTACTACTGAATTTGGTGAAGTTACACTAAGCAATATCACCAGTTGTTCATAATGGTACTTCAGTGTTTCAAGGCAACACAAAACTAAAGGCTGATAAAATCTAAATGCAATCGTGTAGGTTATTGAATTCAACATAACTTTATGTAGTCCACGGCTGTGAGCATTATTTAGTGTGTTTCTATTCACTTGCAATTCATTCTAAATAGTTATGCACATTTACATAATTGAAAATGCTCAGAATAGTAAGTGATGCATTCAGTTGAAACGAGTGTACTATTGAATTTTCCTCAAAATTAGTATGTGATAACTGCATGGAACCATTTGTAATTAACTTTCCATATGATTTGGAGTAGTCTGCAACTAGTTTTATGTGTGTGCTACTGAATTTGGTGAAGTTACACTAAGCAATATCACGTTGCTCATAATGGTACTTCAGTGTTTCAAAGCAATACAAACCAAAAGGCGGTTCAAATGTAACTGCAATGAAGTAGGTTCTTGTATTCCACTTTACATTATGTATTTCATTGCTGTGAGTAGTATTCATTGAGTTTCTAGTCACATACAATTCACTCTGAATACTTATGCACATGTACATAACAGAAACTGCACAGAATAGTATGTGATGCATTCAGCTAAAACTAACGCACTGTTGAATTTTACTCGAAATTACTATGTGCTAACTTCATGGAACCATTTGAAATTAACTTTCCATATGATTTGGAGTAGTCTGCAACTAGTTTTATGTGTGTGCTACTGAATTTGGTGAAGTTACACTAAGCAATATCACCAGTTGTTCATAATGGTACTTCAGTGTTTCAAGGCAACACAAACCTAAAGGCTGATGAAATCTAAATGCAATCGTGTAGGTTCTTGAATTCAACATTACTTTATGTAGTCCACGGCTGTGAGCATTATTTAGTGTGTTTCTATTCACTTACAATTCATTCTAAATAGTTATGCACATGTACATAACTGAAAATGCTCAGAATAGTGATGCATTCATTTGAAACGAGTGTACTATTGAATTTTCCTCAAAATTAGTATGTGATAACTGCATGGAACCATTTGTAATTAACTTTCCGTATGATTTGGAGTAGTCTGCAACTAGTTTTATGTGTGTGCTACTGAATTTGGTGAAGTTACACTAAGCAATATCACGTTGCTCATAATGGTACTTCAGTGTTTCAAAGCAATACAAACCAAAAGGCGGTTCAAATGTAACTGCAATGAAGTAGGTTCTTGTATTCCACTTTACATAATGTATTTCATTGCTGTGAGTAGTATTCATTGAGTTTCTAGTCACATACAATTCACTCTGAATACTTATGCACATGTACATAACAGAAACTGCACAGAATAGTATGTGATGCATTCAGCTAAAACTAACGCACTGTTGAATTTTACTCGAAATTACTATGTGCTAACTTCATGGAACCATTTGAAATTAACTTTCCATATGATTTGGAGTAGTCTGCAACTAGTTTTATGTGTGTGCTACTGAATTTGGTGAAGTTACACTAAGCAATATCACAAGTTGCTCATAATGGTACTTCAGTGTTTCAAGGCTTCAAAACTAAAGGCTGATAAAATCTAAATGCAATGGAGTAGGTTCTTGAATTCAACATAACTTTATGTAGTCCACGGCTGTGAGCATTATTTAGTGTGTTTCTATTCACTTGCAATTCATTCTAAATAGTTATGCACATGTACATAACTGAAAATGCTCAGAATAGTAAGTGATGCATTCAGTTGAAACGAGTGTACTATTGAATTTTCCTCAAAATTAGTATGTGATAACTGCATGGCAACATTTGTAATTAACTTTCCATATGATTTGGAGTAGTCTGCAACTTGTTTTCCTTGTGTGCTACTTAATTTGGTGAAGTTACACTAAGCAATATCACAAGTTGCTCATAATGGCACTTCAGTGCTTCAAGGCAACACAAACCTAAAGGCTGATGAAATCTAAATGCAATCGTTGACTTTCTTGAATTCAACATAACTTTATGTAGTCCACGGCTGTGAGCATTATTTAGTGTCTTTCTATTCACTTGCAATTTATTCTAAATAGTTATGCACATGTACATAACTGAAAATGCTCAGAATAGTAAGTGATGCATTCAGTTGAAACGAGTGTACTATTGAATTTTCCTCAAAATTAGTATCTGATAACTGCATGGAACCATTTGTAATTAACTTTCCGTATGATTTGGTGTAGTCTGCAACTAGTTTTATGTGTGTGCTACTGAATTTGGTGAAGTTACACTAAGCAATATCACAAGTTGCTCATAATGGTACTTCCGTGTTTCAAGGCAATACAAAACCAAAGGCTGATAAAATCTAAATGCAATCGTGTAGGTTCTTGAATTCAACATAACTTTATGTAGTCCACGGTTGTGAGCATTATTCAGTATGTTTCTATTCACTTACAATTCATTCTAAATAGTTATGCACAGGTAGATAACTGAAAATGCTCAGAATAGTAAGTGATGCATTCAGTTGAAACGAGTGTACTATTGAATTTTCCTCAAATTTAGTATGTGATAACTGCATGGCACCATTTGTAATTAACTTTCCATATGATTTGGAGTAGTCTGCAACTAGTTTTATGTGTGTGCTACTGAATTTGGTGAAGTTACACTAAGCAATATCACAAGTTGCTCATAATGGTACTTCAGTGTTTCAAAGCAATACAAACCAAAAGGCGGTTCAAATGCAACTGCAATGAAGTAGGTTCTTGAATTTAACATAACTTTATGTAGTCCACGGTTGCGAGTATTATTCAGTGTGTTTCTATTCACTTATAATTCTTTCTAAGTAGTTATGCACATGTACATGACTGAAAATGCTCAGAATAGTAAGTAATGCATTCAGTTGAAACGAGTGTACTATTGAATTTTCCTCAAAATTAGTATGTGATTACTGCATGGAACCATTTGCAATTAACTTTCCGTATGATTTGGAGTAGTCTGCAACTAGTTTTATGTGTGTGCTACTGAATTTGGTGAAGTTACACTGCAATATCACAAGTTGCTCATAATGGTACTTCAGTGTTTCAAGGCTTCAAAACTAAAGGCTGATAAAATCTAAATGCAATGGAGTAGGTTCTTGAATTCAACATAACGTTATGTAGTCCACGGCTGTGAGCATTATTTAGTAAGTTTCTATTCACTTGCAATTCATTCTAAATAGTTATGCACATGTACATAACTGAAAATGCTCAGAATAGTAAGTGATGCATTCAGTTGAAACGAGTGTACAATTGAATTTTCCTCAAAATTAATATGTGATAACTGCATGGAACCATTTGTAATTAACTTTCCATATGATGTGGAGTAGTCTGCAACAAGTTTAATCTGCTTACTACTGAATTTGGTGAAGTTACACTATCACCATTTGTTCATAATGGTACTTCAGTGTTTCAAGGCAACACAAACCTAAAGGCTGATGAAATCTAAATGCAATCGTGTAGGTTCTTGAATTCAACATAACTTTATGTAGTCCACGGCTGTGAGCATTATTTAGTGTGTTTCTATTCACTTACAATTCATTCTAAATAGTTATGCACATGTACATAACTGAAAATGCTCAGAATAGTAAGTGATGCATTCAGTTGAAACGAGTGTAGTATTGAATTTTCCTCAAAATTAGTATGTGATAACTTCATGGCACCATTTGTTATTAACTTTCCATATGATTTGGAGTAGTCTGCACCTAGTTTTATGTGTGTGCTACTGAATTTGGTGGTTACACTAAGCAATATCACAAGTTGCTCATAATGGTACTTCAGTGTTTCAAAGCAATACATACCAAAATGCGGTTCAAATGTAACTGCAATGAAGTAGGTTCTTGTATTCCACTTTACATTATGTATTTCATTGCTGTGAGTAGTATTCATTGAGTTTCTAGTCACATACAATTCACTCTGAATACTTATGCACATGTACATAACAGAAACTGCACAGAATAGTATGTGATGCATTCAGCTAAAACTAACGCACTGTTGAATTTTACTCGAAATTACTATGTGCTAACTTCATGGAACCATTTGAAATTAAATTTCCATATGATTTGGAGTAGTCTGCAACTAGTTTTATGTGTGTGCTACTGAATTTGGTGAAGTTACACTAAGCAATATCACAAGTTGCTCATAATGGTACTTCAGTGTTTCAAGGCTTCAAAACTAAAGGCTGATAAAATCTAAATGCAATGGAGTAGGTTCTTGAATTCAACATAACTTTATGTAGTCCACGGCTGTGAGCATTATTTAGTGTGTTTCTATTCACTTGCAATTCATTCTAAATAGTTATGCACATTTACATAATTGAAAATGCTCAGAATAGTAAGTGATGCATTCAGTTGAAACGAGTGTACTATTGAATTTTCCTCAAAATTAGTATGTGATAACTGCATGGAACCATTTGTAATTAACTTTCCATATGATTTGGAGTAGTCTGCAACTAGTTTTATGTGTGTGCTACTGAATTTGGTGAAGTTACACTAAGCAATATCACGTTGCTCATAATGGTACTTCAGTGTTTCAAAGCAATACAAACCAAAAGGCGGTTCAAATGTAACTGCAATGAAGTAGGTTCTTGTATTCCACTTTACATTATGTATTTCATTGCTGTGAGTAGTATTCATTGAGTTTCTAGTCACATACAATTCACTCTGAATACTTATGCACATGTACATAACAGAAACTGCACAGAATAGTATGTGATGCATTCAGCTAAAACTAACGCACTGTTGAATTTTACTCGAAATTACTATGTGCTAACTTCATGGAACCATTTGAAATTAACTTTCCATATGATTTGGAGTAGTCTGCAACTAGTTTTATGTGTGTGCTACTGAATTTGGTGAAGTTACACTAAGCAATATCACCAGTTGTTCATAATGGTACTTCAGTGTTTCAAGGCAACACAAACCTAAAGGCTGATGAAATCTAAATGCAATCGTGTAGGTTCTTGAATTCAACATTACTTTATGTAGTCCACGGCTGTGAGCATTATTTAGTGTGTTTCTATTCACTTACAATTCATTCTAAATAGTTATGCACATGTACATAACTGAAAATGCTCAGAATAGTGATGCATTCATTTGAAACGAGTGTACTATTGAATTTTCCTCAAAATTAGTATGTGATAACTGCATGGAACCATTTGTAATTAACTTTCCGTATGATTTGGAGTAGTCTGCAACTAGTTTTATGTGTGTGCTACTGAATTTGGTGAAGTTACACTAAGCAATATCACGTTGCTCATAATGGTACTTCAGTGTTTCAAAGCAATACAAACCAAAAGGCGGTTCAAATGTAACTGCAATGAAGTAGGTTCTTGTATTCCACTTTACATTATGTATTTCATTGCTGTGAGTAGTATGCATTGAGTTTCTAGTCACATACAATTCACTCTGAATACTTATGCACATGTACATAACAGAAACTGCACAGAATAGTATGTGATGCATTCAGCTAAAACTAACGCACTGTTGAATTTTACTCGAAATTACTATGTGCTAACTTCATGGAACCATTTGAAATTAACTTTCCATATGATTTGGAGTAGTCTGCAACTAGTGTTATGTGTGTGCTACTGAATTTGGTGAAGTTACACTAAGCAATATCACAAGTTGCTCATAATGGTACTTCCGTGTTTCAAGGCAATACAAAACTAAAGGCTGATAAAATCTAAATGCAATCGTGTAGGTTCTTGAATTCAACATAACTTTATGTAGTCCACGGCTGTGAGCATTATTTAGTGTGTTTCTATTCACTTGCAATTCATTCTAAATAGTTATGCACATGTACATAACTGAAAATGCTCAGAATAGTAAGTGATGCATTCAGTTGAAACGAGTGTACTATTGAATTTTCCTCAAAATTAGTATGTGATAACTGCATGGAACCATTTGTAATTAACTTTCCATATGATTTGGAGTAGTCTGCAACTAGTTTTATGTGTGTGCTACTGAATTTGGTGAAGTTACACTAAGCAATATCACGTTGCTCATAATGGTACTTCAGTGTTTCAAAGCAATACAAACCAAAAGGCGGTTCAAATGTAACTGCAATGAAGTAGGTTCTTGTATTCCACTTTACATTATGTATTTCATTGCTGTGAGTAGTATTCATTGAGTTTCTAGTCACATACAATTCACTCTGAATACTTATGCACATGTACATAACAGAAACTGCACAGAATAGTATGTGATGCATTCAGCTAAAACTAACGCACTGTTGAATTTTACTCGAAATTACTATGTGCTAACTTCATGGAACCATTTGAAATTAACTTTCCATATGATTTGGAGTAGTCTGCAACAGGTTTAATTGGCTTACTACTGAATTTGGTGAAGTTACACTAAGCAATATCACCAGTTGTTCATAATGGTACTTCCGTGTTTCAAGGCAACACAAAACTAAAGGCTGATAAAATCTAAATGCAATCGTGTAGGTTATTGAATTCAACATAACTTTATGTAGTCCACGGCTGTGAGCATTATTTAGTGTGTTTCTATTCACTTGCAATTCATTCTAAATAGTTATGCACATTTACATAATTGAAAATGCTCAGAATAGTAAGTGATGCATTCAGTTGAAACGAGTGTACTATTGAATTTTCCTCAAAATTAGTATGTGATAACTGCATGGAACCATTTGTAATTAACTTTCCATATGATTTGGAGTAGTCTGCAACTAGTTTTATGTGTGTGCTACTGAATTTGGTGAAGTTACACTAAGCAATATCACGTTGCTCATAATGGTACTTCAGTGTTTCAAAGCAATACAAACCAAAAGGCGGTTCAAATGTAACTGCAATGAAGTAGGTTCTTGTATTCCACTTTACATTATGTATTTCATTGCTGTGAGTAGTATTCATTGAGTTTCTAGTCACATACAATTCACTCTGAATACTTATGCACATGTACATAACAGAAACTGCACAGAATAGTATGTGATGCATTCAGCTAAAACTAACGCACTGTTGAATTTTACTCGAAATTACTATGTGCTAACTTCATGGAACCATTTGAAATTAACTTTCCATATGATTTGGAGTAGTCTGCAACTAGTTTTATGTGTGTGCTACTGAATTTGGTGAAGTTACACTAAGCAATATCACAAGTTGCTCATAATGGTACTTCAGTGTTTCAAGGCTTCAAAACTAAAGGCTGATAAAATCTAAATGCAATGGAGTAGGTTCTTGAATTCAACATAACTTTATGTAGTCCACGGCTGTGAGCATTATTTAGTGTGTTTCTATTCACTTGCAATTCATTCTAAATAGTTATGCACATGTACATAACTGAAAATGCTCAGAATAGTAAGTGATGCATTCAGTTGAAACGAGTGTACTATTGAATTTTCCTCAAAATTAGTATGTGATAACTGCATGGCAACATTTGTAATTAACTTTCCATATGATTTGGAGTAGTCTGCAACTTGTTTTCCTTGTGTGCTACTTAATTTGGTGAAGTTACACTAAGCAATATCACAAGTTGCTCATAATGGCACTTCAGTGCTTCAAGGCAACACAAACCTAAAGGCTGATGAAATCTAAATGCAATCGTTGACTTTCTTGAATTCAACATAACTTTATGTAGTCCACGGCTGTGAGCATTATTTAGTGTCTTTCTATTCACTTGCAATTTATTCTAAATAGTTATGCACATGTACATAACTGAAAATGCTCAGAATAGTAAGTGATGCATTCAGTTGAAACGAGTGTACTATTGAATTTTCCTCAAAATTAGTATCTGATAACTGCATGGAACCATTTGTAATTAACTTTCCGTATGATTTGGTGTAGTCTGCAACTAGTTTTATGTGTGTGCTACTGAATTTGGTGAAGTTACACTAAGCAATATCACAAGTTGCTCATAATGGTACTTCCGTGTTTCAAGGCAATACAAAACCAAAGGCTGATAAAATCTAAATGCAATCGTGTAGGTTCTTGAATTCAACATAACTTTATGTAGTCCACGGTTGTGAGCATTATTCAGTATGTTTCTATTCACTTACAATTCATTCTAAATAGTTATGCACAGGTAGATAACTGAAAATGCTCAGAATAGTAAGTGATGCATTCAGTTGAAACGAGTGTACTATTGAATTTTCCTCAAATTTAGTATGTGATAACTGCATGGCACCATTTGTAATTAACTTTCCATATGATTTGGAGTAGTCTGCAACTAGTTTTATGTGTGTGCTACTGAATTTGGTGAAGTTACACTAAGCAATATCACAAGTTGCTCATAATGGTACTTCAGTGTTTCAAAGCAATACAAACCAAAAGGCGGTTCAAATGCAACTGCAATGAAGTAGGTTCTTGAATTTAACATAACTTTATGTAGTCCACGGTTGTGAGTATTATTCAGTGTGTTTCTATTCACTTATAATTCTTTCTAAGTAGTTATGCACATGTACATGACTGAAAATGCTCAGAATAGTAAGTAATGCATTCAGTTGAAACGAGTGTACTATTGAATTTTCCTCAAAATTAGTATGTGATTACTGCATGGAACCATTTGCAATTAACTTTCCGTATGATTTGGAGTAGTCTGCAACTAGTTTTATGTGTGTGCTACTGAATTTGGTGAAGTTACACTGCAATATCACAAGTTGCTCATAATGGTACTTCAGTGTTTCAAGGCTTCAAAACTAAAGGCTGATAAAATCTAAATGCAATGGAGTAGGTTCTTGAATTCAACATAACGTTATGTAGTCCACGGCTGTGAGCATTATTTAGTAAGTTTCTATTCACTTGCAATTCATTCTAAATAGTTATGCACATGTACATAACTGAAAATGCTCAGAATAGTAAGTGATGCATTCAGTTGAAACGAGTGTACAATTGAATTTTCCTCAAAATTAATATGTGATAACTGCATGGAACCATTTGTAATTAACTTTCCATATGATGTGGAGTAGTCTGCAACAAGTTTAATCTGCTTACTACTGAATTTGGTGAAGTTACACTATCACCATTTGTTCATAATGGTACTTCAGTGTTTCAAGGCAACACAAACCTAAAGGCTGATGAAATCTAAATGCAATCGTGTAGGTTCTTGAATTCAACATAACTTTATGTAGTCCACGGCTGTGAGCATTATTTAGTGTGTTTCTATTCACTTACAATTCATTCTAAATAGTTATGCACATGTACATAACTGAAAATGCTCAGAATAGTAAGTGATGCATTCAGTTGAAACGAGTGTAGTATTGAATTTTCCTCAAAATTAGTATGTGATAACTTCATGGCACCATTTGTTATTAACTTTCCATATGATTTGGAGTAGTCTGCACCTAGTTTTATGTGTGTGCTACTGAATTTGGTGGTTACACTAAGCAATATCACAAGTTGCTCATAATGGTACTTCAGTGTTTCAAAGCAATACATACCAAAATGCGGTTCAAATGTAACTGCAATGAAGTAGGTTCTTGTATTCCACTTTACATTATGTATTTCATTGCTGTGAGTAGTATTCATTGAGTTTCTAGTCACATACAATTCACTCTGAATACTTATGCACATGTACATAACAGAAACTGCACAGAATAGTATGTGATGCATTCAGCTAAAACTAACGCACTGTTGAATTTTACTCGAAATTACTATGTGCTAACTTCATGGAACCATTTGAAATTAACTTTCCATATGATTTGGAGTAGTCTGCAACTAGTTTTATGTGTGTGCTACTGAATTTGGTGAAGTTACACTAAGCAATATCACAAGTTGCTCATAATGGTACTTCAGTGTTTCAAGGCTTCAAAACTAAAGGCTGATAAAATCTAAATGCAATGGAGTAGGTTCTTGAATTCAACATAACTTTATGTAGTCCACGGCTGTGAGCATTATTTAGTGTGTTTCTATTCACTTGCAATTCATTCTAAATAGTTATGCACATGTACATAACTGAAAATGCTCAGAATAGTAAGTGATGCATTCAGTTGAAACGAGTGTACTATTGAATTTTCCTCAAAATTAGTATGTGATTACTGCATGGAACCATTTGCAATTAACTTTCCGTATGATTTGGAGTAGTCTGCAACTAGTTTTATGTGTGTGCTACTGAATTTGGTGAAGTTACACTAAGCAATATCACGTTGCTCATAATGGTACTTCAGTGTTTCAAAGCAATACAAACCAAAAGGCGGTTCAAATGTAACTGCAATGAAGTAGGTTCTTGTATTCCACTTTACATTATGTATTTCATTGCTGTGAGTAGTATTCATTGAGTTTCTAGTCACATACAATTCACTCTGAATACTTATGCACATGTACATAACAGAAACTGCACAGAATAGTATGTGATGCATTCAGCTAAAACTAACGCACTGTTGAATTTTACTCGAAATTACTATGTGCTAACTTCATGGAACCATTTGAAATTAACTTTCCATATGATTTGGAGTAGTCTGCAACAGGTTTAATTGGCTTACTACTGAATTTGGTGAAGTTACACTAAGCAATATCACCAGTTGTTCATAATGGTACTTCAGTGTTTCAAGGCAACACAAAACTAAAGGCTGATAAAATCTAAATGCAATCGTGTAGGTTATTGAATTCAACATAACTTTATGTAGTCCACGGCTGTGAGCATTATTTAGTGTGTTTCTATTCACTTGCAATTCATTCTAAATAGTTATGCACATTTACATAATTGAAAATGCTCAGAATAGTAAGTGATGCATTCAGTTGAAACGAGTGTACTATTGAATTTTCCTCAAAATTAGTATGTGATAACTGCATGGAACCATTTGTAATTAACTTTCCATATGATTTGGAGTAGTCTGCAACTAGTTTTATGTGTGTGCTACTGAATTTGGTGAAGTTACACTAAGCAATATCACGTTGCTCATAATGGTACTTCAGTGTTTCAAAGCAATACAAACCAAAAGGCGGTTCAAATGTAACTGCAATGAAGTAGGTTCTTGTATTCCACTTTACATTATGTATTTCATTGCTGTGAGTAGTATTCATTGAGTTTCTAGTCACATACAATTCACTCTGAATACTTATGCACATGTACATAACAGAAACTGCACAGAATAGTATGTGATGCATTCAGCTAAAACTAACGCACTGTTGAATTTTACTCGAAATTACTATGTGCTAACTTCATGGAACCATTTGAAATTAACTTTCCATATGATTTGGAGTAGTCTGCAACTAGTTTTATGTGTGTGCTACTGAATTTGGTGAAGTTACACTAAGCAATATCACAAGTTGCTCATAATGGTACTTCAGTGTTTCAAGGCTTCAAAACTAAAGGCTGATAAAATCTAAATGCAATGGAGTAGGTTCTTGAATTCAACATAACTTTATGTAGTCCACGGCTGTGAGCATTATTTAGTGTGTTTCTATTCACTTGCAATTCATTCTAAATAGTTATGCACATGTACATAACTGAAAATGCTCAGAATAGTAAGTGATGCATTCAGTTGAAACGAGTGTACTATTGAATTTTCCTCAAAATTAGTATGTGATAACTGCATGGCAACATTTGTAATTAACTTTCCATATGATTTGGAGTAGTCTGCAACTTGTTTTCCTTGTGTGCTACTTAATTTGGTGAAGTTACACTAAGCAATATCACAAGTTGCTCATAATGGCACTTCAGTGCTTCAAGGCAACACAAACCTAAAGGCTGATGAAATCTAAATGCAATCGTTGACTTTCTTGAATTCAACATAACTTTATGTAGTCCACGGCTGTGAGCATTATTTAGTGTCTTTCTATTCACTTGCAATTTATTCTAAATAGTTATGCACATGTACATAACTGAAAATGCTCAGAATAGTAAGTGATGCATTCAGTTGAAACGAGTGTACTATTGAATTTTCCTCAAAATTAGTATCTGATAACTGCATGGAACCATTTGTAATTAACTTTCCGTATGATTTGGTGTAGTCTGCAACTAGTTTTATGTGTGTGCTACTGAATTTGGTGAAGTTACACTAAGCAATATCACAAGTTGCTCATAATGGTACTTCCGTGTTTCAAGGCAATACAAAACCAAAGGCTGATAAAATCTAAATGCAATCGTGTAGGTTCTTGAATTCAACATAACTTTATGTAGTCCACGGTTGTGAGCATTATTCAGTATGTTTCTATTCACTTACAATTCATTCTAAATAGTTATGCACAGGTAGATAACTGAAAATGCTCAGAATAGTAAGTGATGCATTCAGTTGAAACGAGTGTACTATTGAATTTTCCTCAAATTTAGTATGTGATAACTGCATGGCACCATTTGTAATTAACTTTCCATATGATTTGGAGTAGTCTGCAACTAGTTTTATGTGTGTGCTACTGAATTTGGTGAAGTTACACTAAGCAATATCACAAGTTGCTCATAATGGTACTTCAGTGTTTCAAAGCAATACAAACCAAAAGGCGGTTCAAATGCAACTGCAATGAAGTAGGTTCTTGAATTTAACATAACTTTATGTAGTCCACGGTTGTGAGTATTATTCAGTGTGTTTCTATTCACTTATAATTCTTTCTAAGTAGTTATGCACATGTACATGACTGAAAATGCTCAGAATAGTAAGTAATGCATTCAGTTGAAACGAGTGTACTATTGAATTTTCCTCAAAATTAGTATGTGATTACTGCATGGAACCATTTGCAATTAACTTTCCGTATGATTTGGAGTAGTCTGCAACTAGTTTTATGTGTGTGCTACTGAATTTGGTGAAGTTACACTGCAATATCACAAGTTGCTCATAATGGTACTTCAGTGTTTCAAGGCTTCAAAACTAAAGGCTGATAAAATCTAAATGCAATGGAGTAGGTTCTTGAATTCAACATAACGTTATGTAGTCCACGGCTGTGAGCATTATTTAGTAAGTTTCTATTCACTTGCAATTCATTCTAAATAGTTATGCACATGTACATAACTGAAAATGCTCAGAATAGTAAGTGATGCATTCAGTTGAAACGAGTGTACAATTGAATTTTCCTCAAAATTAATATGTGATAACTGCATGGAACCATTTGTAATTAACTTTCCATATGATGTGGAGTAGTCTGCAACAAGTTTAATCTGCTTACTACTGAATTTGGTGAAGTTACACTATCACCATTTGTTCATAATGGTACTTCAGTGTTTCAAGGCAACACAAACCTAAAGGCTGATGAAATCTAAATGCAATCGTGTAGGTTCTTGAATTCAACATAACTTTATGTAGTCCACGGCTGTGAGCATTATTTAGTGTGTTTCTATTCACTTACAATTCATTCTAAATAGTTATGCACATGTACATAACTGAAAATGCTCAGAATAGTAAGTGATGCATTCAGTTGAAACGAGTGTAGTATTGAATTTTCCTCAAAATTAGTATGTGATAACTTCATGGCACCATTTGTTATTAACTTTCCATATGATTTGGAGTAGTCTGCACCTAGTTTTATGTGTGTGCTACTGAATTTGGTGGTTACACTAAGCAATATCACAAGTTGCTCATAATGGTACTTCAGTGTTTCAAAGCAATACATACCAAAATGCGGTTCAAATGTAACTGCAATGAAGTAGGTTCTTGTATTCCACTTTACATTATGTATTTCATTGCTGTGAGTAGTATTCATTGAGTTTCTAGTCACATACAATTCACTCTGAATACTTATGCACATGTACATAACAGAAACTGCACAGAATAGTATGTGATGCATTCAGCTAAAACTAACGCACTGTTGAATTTTACTCGAAATTACTATGTGCTAACTTCATGGAACCATTTGAAATTAACTTTCCATATGATTTGGAGTAGTCTGCAACTAGTTTTATGTGTGTGCTACTGAATTTGGTGAAGTTACACTAAGCAATATCACAAGTTGCTCATAATGGTACTTCAGTGTTTCAAGGCTTCAAAACTAAAGGCTGATAAAATCTAAATGCAATGGAGTAGGTTCTTGAATTCAACATAACTTTATGTAGTCCACGGCTGTGAGCATTATTTAGTGTGTTTCTATTCACTTGCAATTCATTCTAAATAGTTATGCACATGTACATAACTGAAAATGCTCAGAATAGTAAGTGATGCATTCAGTTGAAACGAGTGTACTATTGAATTTTCCTCAAAATTAGTATGTGATTACTGCATGGAACCATTTGCAATTAACTTTCCGTATGATTTGGAGTAGTCTGCAACTAGTTTTATGTGTGTGCTACTG
Source organism: Hemitrygon akajei (assembly GCF_048418815.1). NCBI lineage: Eukaryota > Metazoa > Chordata > Chondrichthyes > Myliobatiformes > Dasyatidae > Hemitrygon > Hemitrygon akajei. Next base: position 106,247,486 of record NC_133127.1, read on the forward strand.
AATTTGGTGAAGTTACACTAAGCAATATCACAAGTTGCTCATAATGGTACTTCCGTGATTCAAGGCAATACAAAACTAAAGGCTGATAAAATCTAAATGCAATCGTGTAGGTTCTTGAATTCAACATAACTTTATGTAGTCCACGGTTGAGAGCATTATTCAGTATGTTTCTATTCACTTACAATTCATTCTAAATAGTTATGCACAGGTAGATAACTGAAAATGCTCAGAATAGTAAGTGATGCATTCAGTTGAAACGAGTGTACTATTGAATTTTCCTCAAATTTAGTATGTGATAACTGCATGGCACCATTTGTAATTAACTTTCCATATGATTTGGAGTAGTCTGCAACTAGTTTTATGTGTGTGCTACTGAATTTGGTGAAGTTACACTAAGCAATATCACAAGTTGCTCATAATGGTACTTCAGTGTTTCAAAGCAATACAAACCAAAAGGCGGTTCAAATGCAACTGCAATGAAGTAGGTTCTTGAATTTAACATAACTTTATGTAGTCCACGGCTGTGAGCATTATTTAGTGTGTTTCTATTCACTTGCAATTCATTCTAAATAGTTATGCACATTTACATAATTGAAAATGCTCAGAATAGTAAGTGATGCATTCAGTTGAAACGAGTGTACTATTGAATTTTCCTCAAAATTAGTATGTGATAACTGCATGGAACCATTTGTAATTAACTTTCCATATGATTTGGAGTAGTCTGCAACTAGTTTTATGTGTGTGCTACTGAATTTGGTGAAGTTACACTAAGCAATATCACGTTGCTCATAATGGTACTTCAGTGTTTCAAAGCAATACAAACCAAAAGGCGGTTCAAATGTAACTGCAATGAAGTAGGTTCTTGTATTCCACTTTACATTATGTATTTCATTGCTGTGAGTAGTATTCATTGAGTTTCTAGTCACATACAATTCACTCTGAATACTTATGCACATGTACATAACAGAAACGGCACAGAATAGTATGTGATGCATTCAGCTAAAACTAACGCACTGTTGAATTTTACTCGAAATTACTATGTGCTAACTTCATGGAACCATTTGAAATTAACTTTCCATATGATTTGGAGTAGTCTGCAACTAGTTTTATGTGTGTGCTACTGAATTTGGTGAAGTTACACTAAGCAATATCACAAGTTGCTCATAATGGTACTTCCGTGTTTCAAGGCAATACAAAACTAAAGGCTGATAAAATCTAAATGCAATCGTGTAGGTTATTGAATTCAACATAACTTTATGTAGTCCACGGCTGTGAGCATTATTTAGTGTGTTTCTATTCACTTGCAATTCATTCTAAATAGTTATGCAAATGTACATAATTGAAAATGCTCAGAATAGTAAGTGATGCATTCAGTTGAAACGAGTGTACTATTGAATTTTCCTCAAAATTAGTATGTGATAACTGCATGGAACCATTTGTAATTAACTTTCCATATGATTTGGAGTAGTCTGCAACAAGTTTAATCTGCTTACTACTGAATTTGGTGAAGTTACACTAAGCAATATCACAAGTTGCTCATAATGTTACTTCAGTGTTTCAAAGCAATACAAACCAAAAGGCGGTTCAAATGTAACTGCAATGAAGTAGGTTCTTCTATTCAACATAACTTTATGTAGTCCACGGTTGTGAACATTATTCAGTGTGTTTGTATTCACTTATAATTCTTTCTAAATAGTTATGCACAGGTACATAACTGAAAATGCTCAGAATAGTAAGTGATGCATTCAGTTGAAACGAGTGTACTATTGAATTTTCCTCAAAATTAGTATGTGATAACTGCATGGAACCATTTGTAGTTAACTTTCCGTATGATTTGGAGTAGTCTGCAACTAGTTTTATGTGTGTGCTACTGAATTTGGTGAAGTTACACTAAGCAATATCACAAGTTGCTCATAATGGTACTTCCGTGTTTCAAGGCAATACAAAACTAAAGGCTGATAAAATCTAAATGCAATCGTGTAGGTTATTGAATTCAACATAACTTTATGTAGTCCACGGCTGTGAGCATTATTTAGTGTGTTTCTATTCACTTGCAATTCATTCTAAATAGTTATGCACATGTACATAACTGAAAATGCTCAGAATAGTAAGTGATGCATTCAGTTGAAACAAGTGTACTATTGAATTTTCCTCAAAATTAGTAAGTGATAACTGCATGGAACCATTTGTAATTAACTTTCCATATGATTTGGAGTAGTCTGCAACTAGTTTTATGTGTGTGCTACTGAATTTGGTGAAGTTACACTAAGCAATATCACGTTGCTCATAATGGTACTTCAGTGTTTCAAAGCAATACAAACCAAAAGGCGGTTCAAATGTAACTGCAATGAAGTAGGTTCTTGTATTCCACTTTACATTATGTATTTCATTGCTGTGAGTAGTATTCATTGAGTTTCTAGTCACATACAATTCACTCTGAATACTTATGCACATGTACATAACAGAAACTGCACAGAATAGTATGTGATGCATTCAGCTAAAACTAACGCACTGTTGAATTTTACTCGAAATTACTATGTGCTAACTTCATGGAACCATTTGAAATTAACTTTCCATATGATTTGGAGTAGTCTGCAACTAGTTTTATGTGTGTGCTACTGAATTTGGTGAAGTTACACTAAGCAATATCACCAGTTGTTCATAATGGTACTTCAGTGTTTCAAGGCAACACAAACCTAAAGGCTGATGAAATCTAAATGCAATCGTGTAGGTTCTTGAATTCAACATTACTTTATGTAGTCCACGGCTGTGAGCATTATTTAGTGTGTTTCTATTCACTTACAATTCATTCTAAATAGTTATGCACATGTACATAACTGAAAATGCTCAGAATAGTGATGCATTCATCTGAAACGAGTGTACTATTGAATTTTCCTCAAAATTAGTATGTGATAACTGCATGGAACCATTTGTAATTAACTTTCCGTATGATTTGGAGTAGTCTGCAACTAGTTTTATGTGTGTGCTACTGAATTTGGTGAAGTTACACTAAGCAATATCACGTTGCTCATAATGGTACTTCAGTGTTTCAAAGCAATACAAACCAAAAGGCGGTTCAAATGTAACTGCAATGAAGTAGGTTCTTGTATTCCACTTTACATTATGTATTTCATTGCTGTGAGTAGTATGCATTGAGTTTCTAGTCACATACAATTCACTCTGAATACTTATGCACATGTACATAACAGAAACTGCACAGAATAGTATGTGATGCATTCAGCTAAAACTAACGCACTGTTGAATTTTACTCGAAATTACTATGTGCTAACTTCATGGAACCATTTGAAATTAACTTTCCATATGATTTGGAGTAGTCTGCAACTAGTGTTATGTGTGTGCTACTGAATTTGGTGAAGTTACACTAAGCAATATCACAAGTTGCTCATAATGGTACTTCCGTGTTTCAAGGCAATACAAAACTAAAGGCTGATAAAATCTAAATGCAATCGTGTAGGTTCTTGAATTCAACATAACTTTATGTAGTCCACGGCTGTGAGCATTATTTAGTGTGTTTCTATTCACTTGCAATTCATTCTAAATAGTTATGCACATGTACATAACTGAAAATGCTCAGAATAGTAAGTGATGCATTCAGTTGAAACGAGTGTACTATTGAATTTTCCTCAAAATTAGTATGTGATAACTGCATGGAACCATTTGTAATTAACTTTCCATATGATTTGGAGTAGTCTGCAACTAGTTTTATGTGTGTGCTACTGAATTTGGTGAAGTTACACTAAGCAATATCACGTTGCTCATAATGGTACTTCAGTGTTTCAAAGCAATACAAACCAAAAGGCGGTTCAAATGTAACTGCAATGAAGTAGGTTCTTGTATTCCACTTTACATTATGTATTTCATTGCTGTGAGTAGTATTCATTGAGTTTCTAGTCACATACAATTCACTCTGAATACTTATGCACATGTACATAACAGAAACTGCACAGAATAGTATGTGATGCATTCAGCTAAAACTAACGCACTGTTGAATTTTACTCGAAATTACTATGTGCTAACTTCATGGAACCATTTGAAATTAACTTTCCATATGATTTGGAGTAGTCTGCAACAGGTTTAATTGGCTTACTACTGAATTTGGTGAAGTTACACTAAGCAATATCACCAGTTGTTCATAATGGTACTTCAGTGTTTCAAGGCAACACAAAACTAAAGGCTGATAAAATCTAAATGCAATCGTGTAGGTTATTGAATTCAACATAACTTTATGTAGTCCACGGCTGTGAGCATTATTTAGTGTGTTTCTATTCACTTGCAATTCATTCTAAATAGTTATGCACATGTACATAACTGAAAATGCTCAGAATAGTAAGTGATGCATTCAGTTGAAACGAGTGTACTATTGAATTTTCCTCAAAATTAGTATGTGATAACTGCATGGCAACATTTGTAATTAACTTTCCATATGATTTGGAGTAGTCTGCAACTTGTTTTCCTTGTGTGCTACTTAATTTGGTGAAGTTACACTAAGCAATATCACAAGTTGCTCATAATGGCACTTCAGTGCTTCAAGGCAACACAAACCTAAAGGCTGATGAAATCTAAATGCAATCGTTGACTTTCTTGAATTCAACATAACTTTATGTAGTCCACGGCTGTGAGCATTATTTAGTGTCTTTCTATTCACTTGCAATTTATTCTAAATAGTTATGCACATGTACATAACTGAAAATGCTCAGAATAGTAAGTGATGCATTCAGTTGAAACGAGTGTACTATTGAATTTTCCTCAAAATTAGTATCTGATAACTGCATGGAACCATTTGTAATTAACTTTCCGTATGATTTGGTGTAGTCTGCAACTAGTTTTATGTGTGTGCTACTGAATTTGGTGAAGTTACACTAAGCAATATCACAAGTTGCTCATAATGGTACTTCCGTGTTTCAAGGCAATACAAAACCAAAGGCTGATAAAATCTAAATGCAATCGTGTAGGTTCTTGAATTCAACATAACTTTATGTAGTCCACGGTTGTGAGCATTATTCAGTATGTTTCTATTCACTTACAATTCATTCTAAATAGTTATGCACAGGTAGATAACTGAAAATGCTCAGAATAGTAAGTGATGCATTCAGTTGAAACGAGTGTACTATTGAATTTTCCTCAAATTTAGTATGTGATAACTGCATGGCACCATTTGTAATTAACTTTCCATATGATTTGGAGTAGTCTGCAACTAGTTTTATGTGTGTGCTACTGAATTTGGTGAAGTTACACTAAGCAATATCACAAGCTCATAATGGTACTTCCGTGTTTCAAGGCAATACAAAACTAAAGGCTGATAAAATCTAAATGCAATCGTGTAGGTTATTGAATTCAACATAACTTTATGTAGTCCACGGCTGTGAGCATTATTTAGTGTGTTTCTATTCACTTGCAATTCATTCTAAATAGTTATGCACATGTACATAACTGAAAATGCTCAGAATAGTAAGTGATGCATTCAGTTGAAACAAGTGTACTATTGAATTTTCCTCAAAATTAGTAAGTGATAACTGCATGGAACCATTTGTAATTAACTTTCCATATGATTTGGAGTAGTCTGCAACTAGTTTTATGTGTGTGCTACTGAATTTGGTGAAGTTACACTAAGCAATATCACGTTGCTCATAATGGTACTTCAGTGTTTCAAAGCAATACAAACCAAAAGGCGGTTCAAATGTAACTGCAATGAAGTAGGTTCTTGTATTCCACTTTACATTATGTATTTCATTGCTGTGAGTAGTATTCATTGAGTTTCTAGTCACATACAATTCACTCTGAATACTTATGCACATGTACATAACAGAAACTGCACAGAATAGTATGTGATGCATTCAGCTAAAACTAACGCACTGTTGAATTTTACTCGAAATTACTATGTGCTAACTTCATGGAACCATTTGAAATTAACTTTCCATATGATTTGGAGTAGTCTGCAACTAGTTTTATGTGTGTGCTACTGAATTTGGTGAAGTTACACTAAGCAATATCACCAGTTGTTCATAATGGTACTTCAGTGTTTCAAGGCAACACAAACCTAAAGGCTGATGAAATCTAAATGCAATCGTGTAGGTTCTTGAATTCAACATTACTTTATGTAGTCCACGGCTGTGAGCATTATTTAGTGTGTTTCTATTCACTTACAATTCATTCTAAATAGTTATGCACATGTACATAACTGAAAATGCTCAGAATAGTGATGCATTCATTTGAAACGAGTGTACTATTGAATTTTCCTCAAAATTAGTATGTGATAACTGCATGGAACCATTTGTAATTAACTTTCCGTATGATTTGGAGTAGTCTGCAACTAGTTTTATGTGTGTGCTACTGAATTTGGTGAAGTTACACTAAGCAATATCACGTTGCTCATAATGGTACTTCAGTGTTTCAAAGCAATACAAACCAAAAGGCGGTTCAAATGTAACTGCAATGAAGTAGGTTCTTGTATTCCACTTTACATTATGTATTTCATTGCTGTGAGTAGTATGCATTGAGTTTCTAGTCACATACAATTCACTCTGAATACTTATGCACATGTACATAACAGAAACTGCACAGAATAGTATGTGATGCATTCAGCTAAAACTAACGCACTGTTGAATTTTACTCGAAATTACTATGTGCTAACTTCATGGAACCATTTGAAATTAACTTTCCATATGATTTGGAGTAGTCTGCAACTAGTGTTATGTGTGTGCTACTGAATTTGGTGAAGTTACACTAAGCAATATCACAAGTTGCTCATAATGGTACTTCCGTGTTTCAAGGCAATACAAAACTAAAGGCTGATAAAATCTAAATGCAATCGTGTAGGTTCTTGAATTCAACATAACTTTATGTAGTCCACGGCTGTGAGCATTATTTAGTGTGTTTCTATTCACTTGCAATTCATTCTAAATAGTTATGCACATGTACATAACTGAAAATGCTCAGAATAGTAAGTGATGCATTCAGTTGAAACGAGTGTACTATTGAATTTTCCTCAAAATTAGTATGTGATAACTGCATGGAACCATTTGTAATTAACTTTCCATATGATTTGGAGTAGTCTGCAACTAGTTTTATGTGTGTGCTACTGAATTTGGTGAAGTTACACTAAGCAATATCACGTTGCTCATAATGGTACTTCAGTGTTTCAAAGCAATACAAACCAAAAGGCGGTTCAAATGTAACTGCAATGAAGTAGGTTCTTGTATTCCACTTTACATTATGTATTTCATTGCTGTGAGTAGTATTCATTGAGTTTCTAGTCACATACAATTCACTCTGAATACTTATGCACATGTACATAACAGAAACTGCACAGAATAGTATGTGATGCATTCAGCTAAAACTAACGCACTGTTGAATTTTACTCGAAATTACTATGTGCTAACTTCATGGAACCATTTGAAATTAACTTTCCATATGATTTGGAGTAGTCTGCAACTAGTTTTATGTGTGTGCTACTGAATTTGGTGAAGTTACACTAAGCAATATCACCAGTTGTTCATAATGGTACTTCAGTGTTTCAAGGCAACACAAACCTAAAGGCTGATGAAATCTAAATGCAATCGTGTAGGTTCTTGAATTCAACATTACTTTATGTAGTCCACGGCTGTGAGCATTATTTAGTGTGTTTCTATTCACTTACAATTCATTCTAAATAGTTATGCACATGTACATAACTGAAAATGCTCAGAATAGTGATGCATTCATTTGAAACGAGTGTACTATTGAATTTTCCTCAAAATTAGTATGTGATAACTGCATGGAACCATTTGTAATTAACTTTCCGTATGATTTGGAGTAGTCTGCAACTAGTTTTATGTGTGTGCTACTGAATTTGGTGAAGTTACACTAAGCAATATCACGTTGCTCATAATGGTACTTCAGTGTTTCAAAGCAATACAAACCAAAAGGCGGTTCAAATGTAACTGCAATGAAGTAGGTTCTTGTATTCCACTTTACATTATGTATTTCATTGCTGTGAGTAGTATGCATTGAGTTTCTAGTCACATACAATTCACTCTGAATACTTATGCACATGTACATAACAGAAACTGCACAGAATAGTATGTGATGCATTCAGCTAAAACTAACGCACTGTTGAATTTTACTCGAAATTACTATGTGCTAACTTCATGGAACCATTTGAAATTAACTTTCCATATGATTTGGAGTAGTCTGCAACTAGTGTTATGTGTGTGCTACTGAATTTGGTGAAGTTACACTAAGCAATATCACAAGTTGCTCATAATGGTACTTCCGTGTTTCAAGGCAATACAAAACTAAAGGCTGATAAAATCTAAATGCAATCGTGTAGGTTCTTGAATTCAACATAACTTTATGTAGTCCACGGCTGTGAGCATTATTTAGTGTGTTTCTATTCACTTGCAATTCATTCTAAATAGTTATGCACATGTACATAACTGAAAATGCTCAGAATAGTAAGTGATGCATTCAGTTGAAACGAGTGTACTATTGAATTTTCCTCAAAATTAGTATGTGATAACTGCATGGAACCATTTGTAATTAACTTTCCATATGATTTGGAGTAGTCTGCAACTAGTTTTATGTGTGTGCTACTGAATTTGGTGAAGTTACACTAAGCAATATCACGTTGCTCATAATGGTACTTCAGTGTTTCAAAGCAATACAAACCAAAAGGCGGTTCAAATGTAACTGCAATGAAGTAGGTTCTTGTATTCCACTTTACATTATGTATTTCATTGCTGTGAGTAGTATTCATTGAGTTTCTAGTCACATACAATTCACTCTGAATACTTATGCACATGTACATAACAGAAACTGCACAGAATAGTATGTGATGCATTCAGCTAAAACTAACGCACTGTTGAATTTTACTCGAAATTACTATGTGCTAACTTCATGGAACCATTTGAAATTAACTTTCCATATGATTTGGAGTAGTCTGCAACAGGTTTAATTGGCTTACTACTGAATTTGGTGAAGTTACACTAAGCAATATCACCAGTTGTTCATAATGGTACTTCAGTGTTTCAAGGCAACACAAAACTAAAGGCTGATAAAATCTAAATGCAATCGTGTAGGTTATTGAATTCAACATAACTTTATGTAGTCCACGGCTGTGAGCATTATTTAGTGTGTTTCTATTCACTTGCAATTCATTCTAAATAGTTATGCAAATGTACATAATTGAAAATGCTCAGAATAGTAAGTGATGCATTCAGTTGAAACGAGTGTACTATTGAATTTTCCTCAAAATTAGTATGTGATAACTGCATGGAACCATTTGTAATTAACTTTCCATATGATTTGGAGTAGTCTGCAACAAGTTTAATCTGCTTACTACTGAATTTGGTGAAGTTACACTAAGCAATATCACAAGTTGCTCATAATGTTACTTCAGTGTTTCAAAGCAATACAAACCAAAAGGCGGTTCAAATGTAACTGCAATGAAGTAGGTTCTTCTATTCAACATAACTTTATGTAGTCCACGGTTGTGAACATTATTCAGTGTGTTTGTATTCACTTATAATTCTTTCTAAATAGTTATGCACAGGTACATAACTGAAAATGCTCAGAATAGTAAGTGATGCATTCAGTTGAAACGAGTGTACTATTGAATTTTCCTCAAAATTAGTATGTGATAACTGCATGGAACCATTTGTAGTTAACTTTCCGTATGATTTGGAGTAGTCTGCAACTAGTTTTATGTGTGTGCTACTGAATTTGGTGAAGTTACACTAAGCAATATCACAAGTTGCTCATAATGGTACTTCCGTGTTTCAAGGCAATACAAAACTAAAGGCTGATAAAATCTAAATGCAATCGTGTAGGTTATTGAATTCAACATAACTTTATGTAGTCCACGGCTGTGAGCATTATTTAGTGTGTTTCTATTCACTTGCAATTCATTCTAAATAGTTATGCACATGTACATAACTGAAAATGCTCAGAATAGTAAGTGATGCATTCAGTTGAAACAAGTGTACTATTGAATTTTCCTCAAAATTAGTAAGTGATAACTGCATGGAACCATTTGTAATTAACTTTCCATATGATTTGGAGTAGTCTGCAACTAGTTTTATGTGTGTGCTACTGAATTTGGTGAAGTTACACTAAGCAATATCACGTTGCTCATAATGGTACTTCAGTGTTTCAAAGCAATACAAACCAAAAGGCGGTTCAAATGTAACTGCAATGAAGTAGGTTCTTGTATTCCACTTTACATTATGTATTTCATTGCTGTGAGTAGTATTCATTGAGTTTCTAGTCACATACAATTCACTCTGAATACTTATGCACATGTACATAACAGAAACTGCACAGAATAGTATGTGATGCATTCAGCTAAAACTAACGCACTGTTGAATTTTACTCGAAATTACTATGTGCTAACTTCATGGAACCATTTGAAATTAACTTTCCATATGATTTGGAGTAGTCTGCAACTAGTTTTATGTGTGTGCTACTGAATTTGGTGAAGTTACACTAAGCAATATCACCAGTTGTTCATAATGGTACTTCAGTGTTTCAAGGCAACACAAACCTAAAGGCTGATGAAATCTAAATGCAATCGTGTAGGTTCTTGAATTCAACATTACTTTATGTAGTCCACGGCTGTGAGCATTATTTAGTGTGTTTCTATTCACTTACAATTCATTCTAAATAGTTATGCACATGTACATAACTGAAAATGCTCAGAATAGTGATGCATTCATTTGAAACGAGTGTACTATTGAATTTTCCTCAAAATTAGTATGTGATAACTGCATGGAACCATTTGTAATTAACTTTCCGTATGATTTGGAGTAGTCTGCAACTAGTTTTATGTGTGTGCTACTGAATTTGGTGAAGTTACACTAAGCAATATCACGTTGCTCATAATGGTACTTCAGTGTTTCAAAGCAATACAAACCAAAAGGCGGTTCAAATGTAACTGCAATGAAGTAGGTTCTTGTATTCCACTTTACATTATGTATTTCATTGCTGTGAGTAGTATGCATTGAGTTTCTAGTCACATACAATTCACTCTGAATACTTATGCACATGTACATAACAGAAACTGCACAGAATAGTATGTGATGCATTCAGCTAAAACTAACGCACTGTTGAATTTTACTCGAAATTACTATGTGCTAACTTCATGGAACCATTTGAAATTAACTTTCCATATGATTTGGAGTAGTCTGCAACTAGTGTTATGTGTGTGCTACTGAATTTGGTGAAGTTACACTAAGCAATATCACAAGTTGCTCATAATGGTACTTCCGTGTTTCAAGGCAATACAAAACTAAAGGCTGATAAAATCTAAATGCAATCGTGTAGGTTCTTGAATTCAACATAACTTTATGTAGTCCACGGCTGTGAGCATTATTTAGTGTGTTTCTATTCACTTGCAATTCATTCTAAATAGTTATGCACATGTACATAACTGAAAATGCTCAGAATAGTAAGTGATGCATTCAGTTGAAACGAGTGTACTATTGAATTTTCCTCAAAATTAGTATGTGATAACTGCATGGAACCATTTGTAATTAACTTTCCATATGATTTGGAGTAGTCTGCAACTAGTTTTATGTGTGTGCTACTGAATTTGGTGAAGTTACACTAAGCAATATCACGTTGCTCATAATGGTACTTCAGTGTTTCAAAGCAATACAAACCAAAAGGCGGTTCAAATGTAACTGCAATGAAGTAGGTTCTTGTATTCCACTTTACATTATGTATTTCATTGCTGTGAGTAGTATTCATTGAGTTTCTAGTCACATACAATTCACTCTGAATACTTATGCACATGTACATAACAGAAACTGCACAGAATAGTATGTGATGCATTCAGCTAAAACTAACGCACTGTTGAATTTTACTCGAAATTACTATGTGCTAACTTCATGGAACCATTTGAAATTAACTTTCCATATGATTTGGAGTAGTCTGCAACAGGTTTAATTGGCTTACTACTGAATTTGGTGAAGTTACACTAAGCAATATCACCAGTTGTTCATAATGGTACTTCAGTGTTTCAAGGCAACACAAAACTAAAGGCTGATAAAATCTAAATGCAATCGTGTAGGTTATTGAATTCAACATAACTTTATGTAGTCCACGGCTGTGAGCATTATTTAGTGTGTTTCTATTCACTTGCAATTCATTCTAAATAGTTATGCACATGTACATAACTGAAAATGCTCAGAATAGTAAGTGATGCATTCAGTTGAAACGAGTGTACTATTGAATTTTCCTCAAAATTAGTATGTGATAACTGCATGGCAACATTTGTAATTAACTTTCCATATGATTTGGAGTAGTCTGCAACTTGTTTTCCTTGTGTGCTACTTAATTTGGTGAAGTTACACTAAGCAATATCACAAGTTGCTCATAATGGCACTTCAGTGCTTCAAGGCAACACAAACCTAAAGGCTGATGAAATCTAAATGCAATCGTTGACTTTCTTGAATTCAACATAACTTTATGTAGTCCACGGCTGTGAGCATTATTTAGTGTCTTTCTATTCACTTGCAATTTATTCTAAATAGTTATGCACATGTACATAACTGAAAATGCTCAGAATAGTAAGTGATGCATTCAGTTGAAACGAGTGTACTATTGAATTTTCCTCAAAATTAGTATCTGATAACTGCATGGAACCATTTGTAATTAACTTTCCGTATGATTTGGTGTAGTCTGCAACTAGTTTTATGTGTGTGCTACTGAATTTGGTGAAGTTACACTAAGCAATATCACAAGTTGCTCATAATGGTACTTCCGTGTTTCAAGGCAATACAAAACCAAAGGCTGATAAAATCTAAATGCAATCGTGTAGGTTCTTGAATTCAACATAACTTTATGTAGTCCACGGTTGTGAGCATTATTCAGTATGTTTCTATTCACTTACAATTCATTCTAAATAGTTATGCACAGGTAGATAACTGAAAATGCTCAGAATAGTAAGTGATGCATTCAGTTGAAACGAGTGTACTATTGAATTTTCCTCAAATTTAGTATGTGATAACTGCATGGCACCATTTGTAATTAACTTTCCATATGATTTGGAGTAGTCTGCAACTAGTTTTATGTGTGTGCTACTGAATTTGGTGAAGTTACACTAAGCAATATCACAAGCTCATAATGGTACTTCCGTGTTTCAAGGCAATACAAAACTAAAGGCTGATAAAATCTAAATGCAATCGTGTAGGTTATTGAATTCAACATAACTTTATGTAGTCCACGGCTGTGAGCATTATTTAGTGTGTTTCTATTCACTTGCAATTCATTCTAAATAGTTATGCACATGTACATAACTGAAAATGCTCAGAATAGTAAGTGATGCATTCAGTTGAAACAAGTGTACTATTGAATTTTCCTCAAAATTAGTAAGTGATAACTGCATGGAACCATTTGTAATTAACTTTCCATATGATTTGGAGTAGTCTGCAACTAGTTTTATGTGTGTGCTACTGAATTTGGTGAAGTTACACTAAGCAATATCACGTTGCTCATAATGGTACTTCAGTGTTTCAAAGCAATACAAACCAAAAGGCGGTTCAAATGTAACTGCAATGAAGTAGGTTCTTGTATTCCACTTTACATTATGTATTTCATTGCTGTGAGTAGTATTCATTGAGTTTCTAGTCACATACAATTCACTCTGAATACTTATGCACATGTACATAACAGAAACTGCACAGAATAGTATGTGATGCATTCAGCTAAAACTAACGCACTGTTGAATTTTACTCGAAATTACTATGTGCTAACTTCATGGAACCATTTGAAATTAACTTTCCATATGATTTGGAGTAGTCTGCAACTAGTTTTATGTGTGTGCTACTGAATTTGGTGAAGTTACACTAAGCAATATCACCAGTTGTTCATAATGGTACTTCAGTGTTTCAAGGCAACACAAACCTAAAGGCTGATGAAATCTAAATGCAATCGTGTAGGTTCTTGAATTCAACATTACTTTATGTAGTCCACGGCTGTGAGCATTATTTAGTGTGTTTCTATTCACTTACAATTCATTCTAAATAGTTATGCACATGTACATAACTGAAAATGCTCAGAATAGTGATGCATTCATTTGAAACGAGTGTACTATTGAATTTTCCTCAAAATTAGTATGTGATAACTGCATGGAACCATTTGTAATTAACTTTCCGTATGATTTGGAGTAGTCTGCAACTAGTTTTATGTGTGTGCTACTGAATTTGGTGAAGTTACACTAAGCAATATCACGTTGCTCATAATGGTACTTCAGTGTTTCAAAGCAATACAAACCAAAAGGCGGTTCAAATGTAACTGCAATGAAGTAGGTTCTTGTATTCCACTTTACATTATGTATTTCATTGCTGTGAGTAGTATGCATTGAGTTTCTAGTCACATACAATTCACTCTGAATACTTATGCACATGTACATAACAGAAACTGCACAGAATAGTATGTGATGCATTCAGCTAAAACTAACGCACTGTTGAATTTTACTCGAAATTACTATGTGCTAACTTCATGGAACCATTTGAAATTAACTTTCCATATGATTTGGAGTAGTCTGCAACTAGTGTTATGTGTGTGCTACTGAATTTGGTGAAGTTACACTAAGCAATATCACAAGTTGCTCATAATGGTACTTCCGTGTTTCAAGGCAATACAAAACTAAAGGCTGATAAAATCTAAATGCAATCGTGTAGGTTCTTGAATTCAACATAACTTTATGTAGTCCACGGCTGTGAGCATTATTTAGTGTGTTTCTATTCACTTGCAATTCATTCTAAATAGTTATGCACATGTACATAACTGAAAATGCTCAGAATAGTAAGTGATGCATTCAGTTGAAACGAGTGTACTATTGAATTTTCCTCAAAATTAGTATGTGATAACTGCATGGAACCATTTGTAATTAACTTTCCATATGATTTGGAGTAGTCTGCAACTAGTTTTATGTGTGTGCTACTGAATTTGGTGAAGTTACACTAAGCAATATCACGTTGCTCATAATGGTACTTCAGTGTTTCAAAGCAATACAAACCAAAAGGCGGTTCAAATGTAACTGCAATGAAGTAGGTTCTTGTATTCCACTTTACATTATGTATTTCATTGCTGTGAGTAGTATTCATTGAGTTTCTAGTCACATACAATTCACTCTGAATACTTATGCACATGTACATAACAGAAACTGCACAGAATAGTATGTGATGCATTCAGCTAAAACTAACGCACTGTTGAATTTTACTCGAAATTACTATGTGCTAACTTCATGGAACCATTTGAAATTAACTTTCCATATGATTTGGAGTAGTCTGCAACTAGTTTTATGTGTGTGCTACTGAATTTGGTGAAGTTACACTAAGCAATATCACCAGTTGTTCATAATGGTACTTCAGTGTTTCAAGGCAACACAAACCTAAAGGCTGATGAAATCTAAATGCAATCGTGTAGGTTCTTGAATTCAACATTACTTTATGTAGTCCACGGCTGTGAGCATTATTTAGTGTGTTTCTATTCACTTACAATTCATTCTAAATAGTTATGCACATGTACATAACTGAAAATGCTCAGAATAGTGATGCATTCATTTGAAACGAGTGTACTATTGAATTTTCCTCAAAATTAGTATGTGATAACTGCATGGAACCATTTGTAATTAACTTTCCGTATGATTTGGAGTAGTCTGCAACTAGTTTTATGTGTGTGCTACTGAATTTGGTGAAGTTACACTAAGCAATATCACGTTGCTCATAATGGTACTTCAGTGTTTCAAAGCAATACAAACCAAAAGGCGGTTCAAATGTAACTGCAATGAAGTAGGTTCTTGTATTCCACTTTACATTATGTATTTCATTGCTGTGAGTAGTATGCATTGAGTTTCTAGTCACATACAATTCACTCTGAATACTTATGCACATGTACATAACAGAAACTGCACAGAATAGTATGTGATGCATTCAGCTAAAACTAACGCACTGTTGAATTTTACTCGAAATTACTATGTGCTAACTTCATGGAACCATTTGAAATTAACTTTCCATATGATTTGGAGTAGTCTGCAACTAGTGTTATGTGTGTGCTACTGAATTTGGTGAAGTTACACTAAGCAATATCACAAGTTGCTCATAATGGTACTTCCGTGTTTCAAGGCAATACAAAACTAAAGGCTGATAAAATCTAAATGCAATCGTGTAGGTTCTTGAATTCAACATAACTTTATGTAGTCCACGGCTGTGAGCATTATTTAGTGTGTTTCTATTCACTTGCAATTCATTCTAAATAGTTATGCACATGTACATAACTGAAAATGCTCAGAATAGTAAGTGATGCATTCAGTTGAAACGAGTGTACTATTGAATTTTCCTCAAAATTAGTATGTGATAACTGCATGGAACCATTTGTAATTAACTTTCCATATGATTTGGAGTAGTCTGCAACTAGTTTTATGTGTGTGCTACTGAATTTGGTGAAGTTACACTAAGCAATATCACGTTGCTCATAATGGTACTTCAGTGTTTCAAAGCAATACAAACCAAAAGGCGGTTCAAATGTAACTGCAATGAAGTAGGTTCTTGTATTCCACTTTACATTATGTATTTCATTGCTGTGAGTAGTATTCATTGAGTTTCTAGTCACATACAATTCACTCTGAATACTTATGCACATGTACATAACAGAAACTGCACAGAATAGTATGTGATGCATTCAGCTAAAACTAACGCACTGTTGAATTTTACTCGAAATTACTATGTGCTAACTTCATGGAACCATTTGAAATTAACTTTCCATATGATTTGGAGTAGTCTGCAACAGGTTTAATTGGCTTACTACTGAATTTGGTGAAGTTACACTAAGCAATATCACCAGTTGTTCATAATGGTACTTCAGTGTTTCAAGGCAACACAAAACTAAAGGCTGATAAAATCTAAATGCAATCGTGTAGGTTATTGAATTCAACATAACTTTATGTAGTCCACGGCTGTGAGCATTATTTAGTGTGTTTCTATTCACTTGCAATTCATTCTAAATAGTTATGCACATGTACATAACTGAAAATGCTCAGAATAGTAAGTGATGCATTCAGTTGAAACGAGTGTACTATTGAATTTTCCTCAAAATTAGTATGTGATAACTGCATGGAACCATTTGTAATTAACTTTCCATATGATTTGGAGTAGTCTGCAACTAGTTTTATGTGTGTGCTACTGAATTTGGTGAAGTTACACTAAGCAATATCACGTTGCTCATAATGGTACTTCAGTGTTTCAAAGCAATACAAACCAAAAGGCGGTTCAAATGTAACTGCAATGAAGTAGGTTCTTGTATTCCACTTTACATTATGTATTTCATTGCTGTGAGTAGTATTCATTGAGTTTCTAGTCACATACAATTCACTCTGAATACTTATGCACATGTACATAACAGAAACTGCACAGAATAGTATGTGATGCATTCAGCTAAAACTAACGCACTGTTGAATTTTACTCGAAATTACTATGTGCTAACTTCATGGAACCATTTGAAATTAACTTTCCATATGATTTGGAGTAGTCTGCAACTAGTTTTATGTGTGTGCTACTGAATTTGGTGAAGTTACACTAAGCAATATCACAAGTTGCTCATAATGGTACTTCAGTGTTTCAAGGCTTCAAAACTAAAGGCTGATAAAATCTAAATGCAATGGAGTAGGTTCTTGAATTCAACATAACTTTATGTAGTCCACGGCTGTGAGCATTATTTAGTGTGTTTCTATTCACTTGCAATTCATTCTAAATAGTTATGCACATGTACATAACTGAAAATGCTCAGAATAGTAAGTGATGCATTCAGTTGAAACGAGTGTACTATTGAATTTTCCTCAAAATTAGTATGTGATAACTGCATGGCAACATTTGTAATTAACTTTCCATATGATTTGGAGTAGTCTGCAACTTGTTTTCCTTGTGTGCTACTTAATTTGGTGAAGTTACACTAAGCAATATCACAAGTTGCTCATAATGGCACTTCAGTGCTTCAAGGCAACACAAACCTAAAGGCTGATGAAATCTAAATGCAATCGTTGACTTTCTTGAATTCAACATAACTTTATGTAGTCCACGGCTGTGAGCATTATTTAGTGTCTTTCTATTCACTTGCAATTTATTCTAAATAGTTATGCACATGTACATAACTGAAAATGCTCAGAATAGTAAGTGATGCATTCAGTTGAAACGAGTGTACTATTGAATTTTCCTCAAAATTAGTATCTGATAACTGCATGGAACCATTTGTAATTAACTTTCCGTATGATTTGGTGTAGTCTGCAACTAGTTTTATGTGTGTGCTACTGAATTTGGTGAAGTTACACTAAGCAATATCACAAGTTGCTCATAATGGTACTTCCGTGTTTCAAGGCAATACAAAACCAAAGGCTGATAAAATCTAAATGCAATCGTGTAGGTTCTTGAATTCAACATAACTTTATGTAGTCCACGGTTGTGAGCATTATTCAGTATGTTTCTATTCACTTACAATTCATTCTAAATAGTTATGCACAGGTAGATAACTGAAAATGCTCAGAATAGTAAGTGATGCATTCAGTTGAAACGAGTGTACTATTGAATTTTCCTCAAATTTAGTATGTGATAACTGCATGGCACCATTTGTAATTAACTTTCCATATGATTTGGAGTAGTCTGCAACTAGTTTTATGTGTGTGCTACTGAATTTGGTGAAGTTACACTAAGCAATATCACAAGTTGCTCATAATGGTACTTCCGTGTTTCAAGGCAATACAAAACTAAAGGCTGATAAAATCTAAATGCAATCGTGTAGGTTATTGAATTCAACATAACTTTATGTAGTCCACGGCTGTGAGCATTATTTAGTGTGTTTCTATTCACTTGCAATTCATTCTAAATAGTTATGCACATGTACATAACTGAAAATGCTCAGAATAGTAAGTGATGCATTCAGTTGAAACAAGTGTACTATTGAATTTTCCTCAAAATTAGTAAGTGATAACTGCATGGAACCATTTGTAATTAACTTTCCATATGATTTGGAGTAGTCTGCAACTAGTTTTATGTGTGTGCTACTGAATTTGGTGAAGTTACACTAAGCAATATCACGTTGCTCATAATGGTACTTCAGTGTTTCAAAGCAATACAAACCAAAAGGCGGTTCAAATGTAACTGCAATGAAGTAGGTTCTTGTATTCCACTTTACATTATGTATTTCATTGCTGTGAGTAGTATTCATTGAGTTTCTAGTCACATACAATTCACTCTGAATACTTATGCACATGTACATAACAGAAACTGCACAGAATAGTATGTGATGCATTCAGCTAAAACTAACGCACTGTTGAATTTTACTCGAAATTACTATGTGCTAACTTCATGGAACCATTTGAAATTAACTTTCCATATGATTTGGAGTAGTCTGCAACTAGTTTTATGTGTGTGCTACTGAATTTGGTGAAGTTACACTAAGCAATATCACCAGTTGTTCATAATGGTACTTCAGTGTTTCAAGGCAACACAAACCTAAAGGCTGATGAAATCTAAATGCAATCGTGTAGGTTCTTGAATTCAACATTACTTTATGTAGTCCACGGCTGTGAGCATTATTTAGTGTGTTTCTATTCACTTACAATTCATTCTAAATAGTTATGCACATGTACATAACTGAAAATGCTCAGAATAGTGATGCATTCATTTGAAACGAGTGTACTATTGAATTTTCCTCAAAATTAGTATGTGATAACTGCATGGAACCATTTGTAATTAACTTTCCGTATGATTTGGAGTAGTCTGCAACTAGTTTTATGTGTGTGCTACTGAATTTGGTGAAGTTACACTAAGCAATATCACGTTGCTCATAATGGTACTTCAGTGTTTCAAAGCAATACAAACCAAAAGGCGGTTCAAATGTAACTGCAATGAAGTAGGTTCTTGTATTCCACTTTACATTATGTATTTCATTGCTGTGAGTAGTATGCATTGAGTTTCTAGTCACATACAATTCACTCTGAATACTTATGCACATGTACATAACAGAAACTGCACAGAATAGTATGTGATGCATTCAGCTAAAACTAACGCACTGTTGAATTTTACTCGAAATTACTATGTGCTAACTTCATGGAACCATTTGAAATTAACTTTCCATATGATTTGGAGTAGTCTGCAACTAGTGTTATGTGTGTGCTACTGAATTTGGTGAAGTTACACTAAGCAATATCACAAGTTGCTCATAATGGTACTTCCGTGTTTCAAGGCAATACAAAACTAAAGGCTGATAAAATCTAAATGCAATCGTGTAGGTTCTTGAATTCAACATAACTTTATGTAGTCCACGGCTGTGAGCATTATTTAGTGTGTTTCTATTCACTTGCAATTCATTCTAAATAGTTATGCACATGTACATAACTGAAAATGCTCAGAATAGTAAGTGATGCATTCAGTTGAAACGAGTGTACTATTGAATTTTCCTCAAAATTAGTATGTGATAACTGCATGGAACCATTTGTAATTAACTTTCCATATGATTTGGAGTAGTCTGCAACTAGTTTTATGTGTGTGCTACTGAATTTGGTGAAGTTACACTAAGCAATATCACGTTGCTCATAATGGTACTTCAGTGTTTCAAAGCAATACAAACCAAAAGGCGGTTCAAATGTAACTGCAATGAAGTAGGTTCTTGTATTCCACTTTACATTATGTATTTCATTGCTGTGAGTAGTATTCATTGAGTTTCTAGTCACATACAATTCACTCTGAATACTTATGCACATGTACATAACAGAAACTGCACAGAATAGTATGTGATGCATTCAGCTAAAACTAACGCACTGTTGAATTTTACTCGAAATTACTATGTGCTAACTTCATGGAACCATTTGAAATTAACTTTCCATATGATTTGGAGTAGTCTGCAACAGGTTTAATTGGCTTACTACTGAATTTGGTGAAGTTACACTAAGCAATATCACCAGTTGTTCATAATGGTACTTCAGTGTTTCAAGGCAACACAAAACTAAAGGCTGATAAAATCTAAATGCAATCGTGTAGGTTATTGAATTCAACATAACTTTATGTAGTCCACGGCTGTGAGCATTATTTAGTGTGTTTCTATTCACTTGCAATTCATTCTAAATAGTTATGCACATTTACATAATTGAAAATGCTCAGAATAGTAAGTGATGCATTCAGTTGAAACGAGTGTACTATTGAATTTTCCTCAAAATTAGTATGTGATAACTGCATGGAACCATTTGTAATTAACTTTCCATATGATTTGGAGTAGTCTGCAACTAGTTTTATGTGTGTGCTACTGAATTTGGTGAAGTTACACTAAGCAATATCACGTTGCTCATAATGGTACTTCAGTGTTTCAAAGCAATACAAACCAAAAGGCGGTTCAAATGTAACTGCAATGAAGTAGGTTCTTGTATTCCACTTTACATTATGTATTTCATTGCTGTGAGTAGTATTCATTGAGTTTCTAGTCACATACAATTCACTCTGAATACTTATGCACATGTACATAACAGAAACTGCACAGAATAGTATGTGATGCATTCAGCTAAAACTAACGCACTGTTGAATTTTACTCGAAATTACTATGTGCTAACTTCATGGAACCATTTGAAATTAACTTTCCATATGATTTGGAGTAGTCTGCAACTAGTTTTATGTGTGTGCTACTGAATTTGGTGAAGTTACACTAAGCAATATCACCAGTTGTTCATAATGGTACTTCAGTGTTTCAAGGCAACACAAACCTAAAGGCTGATGAAATCTAAATGCAATCGTGTAGGTTCTTGAATTCAACATTACTTTATGTAGTCCACGGCTGTGAGCATTATTTAGTGTGTTTCTATTCACTTACAATTCATTCTAAATAGTTATGCACATGTACATAACTGAAAATGCTCAGAATAGTGATGCATTCATTTGAAACGAGTGTACTATTGAATTTTCCTCAAAATTAGTATGTGATAACTGCATGGAACCATTTGTAATTAACTTTCCGTATGATTTGGAGTAGTCTGCAACTAGTTTTATGTGTGTGCTACTGAATTTGGTGAAGTTACACTAAGCAATATCACGTTGCTCATAATGGTACTTCAGTGTTTCAAAGCAATACAAACCAAAAGTCGGTTCAAATGTAACTGCAATGAAGTAGGTTCTTGTATTCCACTTTACATTATGTATTTCATTGCTGTGAGTAGTATGCATTGAGTTTCTAGTCACATACAATTCACTCTGAATACTTATGCACATGTACATAACAGAAACTGCACAGAATAGTATGTGATGCATTCAGCTAAAACTAACGCACTGTTGAATTTTACTCGAAATTACTATGTGCTAACTTCATGGAACCATTTGAAATTAACTTTCCATATGATTTGGAGTAGTCTGCAACTAGTGTTATGTGTGTGCTACTGAATTTGGTGAAGTTACACTAAGCAATATCACAAGTTGCTCATAATGGTACTTCCGTGTTTCAAGGCAATACAAAACTAAAGGCTGATAAAATCTAAATGCAATCGTGTAGGTTCTTGAATTCAACATAACTTTATGTAGTCCACGGCTGTGAGCATTATTTAGTGTGTTTCTATTCACTTGCAATTCATTCTAAATAGTTATGCACATGTACATAACTGAAAATGCTCAGAATAGTAAGTGATGCATTCAGTTGAAACGAGTGTACTATTGAATTTTCCTCAAAATTAGTATGTGATAACTGCATGGAACCATTTGTAATTAACTTTCCATATGATTTGGAGTAGTCTGCAACTAGTTTTATCTGTGTGCTACTGAATTTGGTGAAGTTACACTAAGCAATATCACGTTGCTCATAATGGTACTTCAGTGTTTCAAAGCAATACAAACCAAAAGGCGGTTCAAATGTAACTGCAATGAAGTAGGTTCTTGTATTCCACTTTACATTATGTATTTCATTGCTGTGAGTAGTATTCATTGAGTTTCTAGTCACATACAATTCACTCTGAATACTTATGCACATGTACATAACAGAAACTGCACAGAATAGTATGTGATGCATTCAGCTAAAACTAACGCACTGTTGAATTTTACTCGAAATTACTATGTGCTAACTTCATGGAACCATTTGAAATTAACTTTCCATATGATTTGGAGTAGTCTGCAACAGGTTTAATTGGCTTACTACTGAATTTGGTGAAGTTACACTAAGCAATATCACCAGTTGTTCATAATGGTACTTCAGTGTTTCAAGGCAACACAAAACTAAAGGCTGATAAAATCTAAATGCAATCGTGTAGGTTATTGAATTCAACATAACTTTATGTAGTCCACGGCTGTGAGCATTATTTAGTGTGTTTCTATTCACTTGCAATTCATTCTAAATAGTTATGCACATGTACATAACTGAAAATGCTCAGAATAGTAAGTGATGCATTCAGTTGAAACGAGTGTACTATTGAATTTTCCTCAAAATTAGTATGTGATAACTGCATGGAACCATTTGTAATTAACTTTCCATATGATTTGGAGTAGTCTGCAACTAGTTTTATGTGTGTGCTACTGAATTTGGTGAAGTTACACTAAGCAATATCACGTTGCTCATAATGGTACTTCAGTGTTTCAAAGCAATACAAACCAAAAGGCGGTTCAAATGTAACTGCAATGAAGTAGGTTCTTGTATTCCACTTTACATTATGTATTTCATTGCTGTGAGTAGTATTCATTGAGTTTCTAGTCACATACAATTCACTCTGAATACTTATGCACATGTACATAACAGAAACTGCACAGAATAGTATGTGATGCATTCAGCTAAAACTAACGCACTGTTGAATTTTACTCGAAATTACTATGTGCTAACTTCATGGAACCATTTGAAATTAACTTTCCATATGATTTGGAGTAGTCTGCAACTAGTTTTATGTGTGTGCTACTGAATTTGGTGAAGTTACACTAAGCAATATCACAAGTTGCTCATAATGGTACTTCAGTGTTTCAAGGCTTCAAAACTAAAGGCTGATAAAATCTAAATGCAATGGAGTAGGTTCTTGAATTCAACATAACTTTATGTAGTCCACGGCTGTGAGCATTATTTAGTGTGTTTCTATTCACTTGCAATTCATTCTAAATAGTTATGCACATGTACATAACTGAAAATGCTCAGAATAGTAAGTGATGCATTCAGTTGAAACGAGTGTACTATTGAATTTTCCTCAAAATTAGTATGTGATAACTGCATGGCAACATTTGTAATTAACTTTCCATATGATTTGGAGTAGTCTGCAACTTGTTTTCCTTGTGTGCTACTTAATTTGGTGAAGTTACACTAAGCAATATCACAAGTTGCTCATAATGGCACTTCAGTGCTTCAAGGCAACACAAACCTAAAGGCTGATGAAATCTAAATGCAATCGTTGACTTTCTTGAATTCAACATAACTTTATGTAGTCCACGGCTGTGAGCATTATTTAGTGTCTTTCTATTCACTTGCAATTTATTCTAAATAGTTATGCACATGTACATAACTGAAAATGCTCAGAATAGTAAGTGATGCATTCAGTTGAAACGAGTATACTATTGAATTTTCCTCAAAATTAGTATCTGATAACTGCATGGAACCATTTGTAATTAACTTTCCGTATGATTTGGTGTAGTCTGCAACTAGTTTTATGTGTGTGCTACTGAATTTGGTGAAGTTACACTAAGCAATATCACAAGTTGCTCATAATGGTACTTCCGTGTTTCAAGGCAATACAAAACCAAAGGCTGATAAAATCTAAATGCAATCGTGTAGGTTCTTGAATTCAACATAACTTTATGTAGTCCACGGTTGTGAGCATTATTCAGTATGTTTCTATTCACTTACAATTCATTCTAAATAGTTATGCACAGGTAGATAACTGAAAATGCTCAGAATAGTAAGTGATGCATTCAGTTGAAACGAGTGTACTATTGAATTTTCCTCAAATTTAGTATGTGATAACTGCATGGCACCATTTGTAATTAACTTTCCATATGATTTGGAGTAGTCTGCAACTAGTTTTATGTGTGTGCTACTGAATTTGGTGAAGTTACACTAAGCAATATCACAAGTTGCTCATAATGGTACTTCAGTGTTTCAAAGCAATACAAACCAAAAGGCGGTTCAAATGCAACTGCAATGAAGTAGGTTCTTGAATTTAACATAACTTTATGTAGTCCACGGTTGTGAGTATTATTCAGTGTGTTTCTATTCACTTATAATTCTTTCTAAGTAGTTATGCACATGTACATGACTGAAAATGCTCAGAATAGTAAGTAATGCATTCAGTTGAAACGAGTGTACTATTGAATTTTCCTCAAAATTAGTATGTGATTACTGCATGGAACCATTTGCAATTAACTTTCCGTATGATTTGGAGTAGTCTGCAACTAGTTTTATGTGTGTGCTACTGAATTTGGTGAAGTTACACTGCAATATCACAAGTTGCTCATAATGGTACTTCAGTGTTTCAAGGCTTCAAAACTAAAGGCTGATAAAATCTAAATGCAATGGAGTAGGTTCTTGAATTCAACATAACGTTATGTAGTCCACGGCTGTGAGCATTATTTAGTAAGTTTCTATTCACTTGCAATTCATTCTAAATAGTTATGCACATGTACATAACTGAAAATGCTCAGAATAGTAAGTGATGCATTCAGTTGAAACGAGTGTACAATTGAATTTTCCTCAAAATTAATATGTGATAACTGCATGGAACCATTTGTAATTAACTTTCCATATGATGTGGAGTAGTCTGCAACAAGTTTAATCTGCTTACTACTGAATTTGGTGAAGTTACACTATCACCATTTGTTCATAATGGTACTTCAGTGTTTCAAGGCAACACAAACCTAAAGGCTGATGAAATCTAAATGCAATCGTGTAGGTTCTTGAATTCAACATAACTTTATGTAGTCCACGGCTGTGAGCATTATTTAGTGTGTTTCTATTCACTTACAATTCATTCTAAATAGTTATGCACATGTACATAACTGAAAATGCTCAGAATAGTAAGTGATGCATTCAGTTGAAACGAGTGTAGTATTGAATTTTCCTCAAAATTAGTATGTGATAACTTCATGGCACCATTTGTTATTAACTTTCCATATGATTTGGAGTAGTCTGCACCTAGTTTTATGTGTGTGCTACTGAATTTGGTGGTTACACTAAGCAATATCACAAGTTGCTCATAATGGTACTTCAGTGTTTCAAAGCAATACATACCAAAATGCGGTTCAAATGTAACTGCAATGAAGTAGGTTCTTGTATTCCACTTTACATTATGTATTTCATTGCTGTGAGTAGTATTCATTGAGTTTCTAGTCACATACAATTCACTCTGAATACTTATGCACATGTACATAACAGAAACTGCACAGAATAGTATGTGATGCATTCAGCTAAAACTAACGCACTGTTGAATTTTACTCGAAATTACTATGTGCTAACTTCATGGAACCATTTGAAATTAACTTTCCATATGATTTGGAGTAGTCTGCAACTAGTTTTATGTGTGTGCTACTGAATTTGGTGAAGTTACACTAAGCAATATCACAAGTTGCTCATAATGGTACTTCAGTGTTTCAAGGCTTCAAAACTAAAGGCTGATAAAATCTAAATGCAATGGAGTAGGTTCTTGAATTCAACATAACTTTATGTAGTCCACGGCTGTGAGCATTATTTAGTGTGTTTCTATTCACTTGCAATTCATTCTAAATAGTTATGCACATGTACATAACTGAAAATGCTCAGAATAGTAAGTGATGCATTCAGTTGAAACGAGTGTACTATTGAATTTTCCTCAAAATTAGTATGTGATTACTGCATGGAACCATTTGCAATTAACTTTCCGTATGATTTGGAGTAGTCTGCAACTAGTTTTATGTGTGTGCTACTGAATTTGGTGAAGTTACACTAAGCAATATCACAAGTTGCTCATAATGGTACTTCCGTGATTCAAGGCAATACAAAACTAAAGGCTGATAAAATCTAAATGCAATCGTGTAGGTTCTTGAATTCAACATAACTTTATGTAGTCCACGGCTGTGAGCATTATTTAGTATGTTTCTATTCACTTACAATTCATTCTAAATAGTTATGCACATGTACATAACTGAAAATGCTCAGAATAGTAAGTGATGCATTCAGTTGAAACGAGTGTAGTATTGAATTTTCCTCAAAATTAGTATGTGATAACTTCATGGCACCATTTGTTATTAACTTTCCATATGATTTGGAGTAGTCTGCAACTAGTTTTATCTGTGTGCTACTGAATTTGGTGGTTACACTAAGCAATATCACAAGTTGCTCATAATGTTACTTCAGTGTTTCAAAGCAATACAAACCAAAAGGCGGTTCAAATGTAACTGCAATGAAGTAGGTTCTTCTATTCAACATAACTTTATGTAGTCCACGGTTGTGAACATTATTCAGTGTGTTTGTATTCACTTATAATTCTTTCTAAATAGTTATGCACAGGTACATAACTGAAAATGCTCAGAATAGTAAGTGATGCATTCAGTTGAAACGAGTGTACTATTGAATTTTCCTCAAAATTAGTATGTGATAACTGCATGGAACCATTTGTAATTAACTTTCCGTATGATTTGGAGTAGTCTGCAACTAGTTTTATGTGTGTGCTACTGAATTTGGTGAAGTTACACTAAGCAATATCACAAGTTGCTCATAATGGTACTTCCGTGTTTCAAGGCAATACAAAACTAAAGGCTGATAAAATCTAAATGCAATGGAGTAGGTTCTTGAATTCAACATAACGTTATGTAGTCCACGGCTGTGAGCATTATTTAGTAAGTTTCTATTCACTTGCAATTCATTCTAAATAGTTATGCACATGTACATAACTGAAAATGCTCAGAATAGTAAGTGATGCATTCAGTTGAAACGAGTGTACAATTGAATTTTCCTCAAAATTAATATGTGATAACTGCATGGAACCATTTGTAATTAACTTTCCATATGATGTGGAGTAGTCTGCAACAAGTTTAATCTGCTTACTACTGAATTTGGTGAAGTTACACTATCACCATTTGTTCATAATGGTACTTCAGTGTTTCAAGGCAACACAAACCTAAAGGCTGATGAAATCTAAATGCAATCGTGTAGGTTCTTGAATTCAACATAACTTTATGTAGTCCACGGCTGTGAGCATTATTTAGTGTGTTTCTATTCACTTACAATTCATTCTAAATAGTTATGCACATGTACATAACTGAAAATGCTCAGAATAGTAAGTGATGCATTCAGTTGAAACGAGTGTAGTATTGAATTTTCCTCAAAATTAGTATGTGATAACTTCATGGCACCATTTGTTATTAACTTTCCATATGATTTGGAGTAGTCTGCACCTAGTTTTATGTGTGTGCTACTGAATTTGGTGGTTACACTAAGCAATATCACAAGTTGCTCATAATGGTACTTCAGTGTTTCAAAGCAATACATACCAAAATGCGGTTCAAATGTAACTGCAATGAAGTAGGTTCTTGTATTCCACTTTACATTATGTATTTCATTGCTGTGAGTAGTATTCATTGAGTTTCTAGTCACATACAATTCACTCTGAATACTTATGCACATGTACATAACAGAAACTGCACAGAATAGTATGTGATGCATTCAGCTAAAACTAACGCACTGTTGAATTTTACTCGAAATTACTATGTGCTAACTTCATGGAACCATTTGAAATTAACTTTCCATATGATTTGGAGTAGTCTGCAACTAGTTTTATGTGTGTGCTACTGAATTTGGTGAAGTTACACTAAGCAATATCACAAGTTGCTCATAATGGTACTTCAGTGTTTCAAGGCTTCAAAACTAAAGGCTGATAAAATCTAAATGCAATGGAGTAGGTTCTTGAATTCAACATAACTTTATGTAGTCCACGGCTGTGAGCATTATTTAGTGTGTTTCTATTCACTTGCAATTCATTCTAAATAGTTATGCACATGTACATAACTGAAAATGCTCAGAATAGTAAGTGATGCATTCAGTTGAAACGAGTGTACTATTGAATTTTCCTCAAAATTAGTATGTGATTACTGCATGGAACCATTTGCAATTAACTTTCCGTATGATTTGGAGTAGTCTGCAACTAGTTTTATGTGTGTGCTACTGAATTTGGTGAAGTTACACTAAGCAATATCACAAGTTGCTCATAATGGTACTTCCGTGATTCAAGGCAATACAAAACTAAAGGCTGATAAAATCTAAATGCAATCGTGTAGGTTCTTGAATTCAACATAACTTTATGTAGTCCACGGCTGTGAGCATTATTTAGTATGTTTCTATTCACTTACAATTCATTCTAAATAGTTATGCACATGTACATAACTGAAAATGCTCAGAATAGTAAGTGATGCATTCAGTTGAAACGAGTGTAGTATTGAATTTTCCTCAAAATTAGTATGTGATAACTTCATGGCACCATTTGTTATTAACTTTCCATATGATTTGGAGTAGTCTGCAACTAGTTTTATCTGTGTGCTACTGAATTTGGTGGTTACACTAAGCAATATCACAAGTTGCTCATAATGTTACTTCAGTGTTTCAAAGCAATACAAACCAAAAGGCGGTTCAAATGTAACTGCAATGAAGTAGGTTCTTCTATTCAACATAACTTTATGTAGTCCACGGTTGTGAACATTATTCAGTGTGTTTGTATTCACTTATAATTCTTTCTAAATAGTTATGCACAGGTACATAACTGAAAATGCTCAGAATAGTAAGTGATGCATTCAGTTGAAACGAGTGTACTATTGAATTTTCCTCAAAATTAGTATGTGATAACTGCATGGAACCATTTGTAATTAACTTTCCGTATGATTTGGAGTAGTCTGCAACTAGTTTTATGTGTGTGCTACTGAATTTGGTGAAGTTACACTAAGCAATATCACAAGTTGCTCATAATGGTACTTCCGTGTTTCAAGGCAATACAAAACTAAAGGCTGATAAAATCTAAATGCAATCGTGTAGGTTCTTGAATTCAACATAACTTTATGTAGTCCACGGCTGTGAGCATTATTTAGTGTGTTTCTATTCACTTGCAATTCATTCTAAATAGTTATGCACATGTACATAACTGAAAATGCTCATAATAGTAAGTGATGCATTCAGTTGAAACGAGTGTACTATTGAATTTTCCTCAAAATTAGTATGTGATAACTGCATGGAACCATTTGTAATTAACTTTCCATATGATTTGGAGTAGTCTGCAACTAGTTTTATCTGTGTGCTACTGAATTTGGTGAAGTTACACTAAGCAATATCACGTTGCTCATAATGGTACTTCAGTGTTTCAAAGCAATACAAACCAAAAGGCGGTTCAAATGTAACTGCAATGAAGTAGGTTCTTGTATTCCACTTTACATTATGTATTTCATTGCTGTGAGTAGTATTCATTGAGTTTCTAGTCACATACAATTCACTCTGAATACTTATGCACATGTACATAACAGAAACTGCACAGAATAGTATGTGATGCATTCAGCTAAAACTAACGCACTGTTGAATTTTACTCGAAATTACTATGTGCTAACTTCATGGAACCATTTGAAATTAACTTTCCATATGATTTGGAGTAGTCTGCAACTAGTTTTATGTGTGTGCTACTGAATTTGGTGAAGTTACACTAAGCAATATCACCAGTTGTTCATAATGGTACTTCAGTGTTTCAAGGCAACACAAACCTAAAGGCTGATGAAATCTAAATGCAATCGTGTAGGTTCTTGAATTCAACATTACTTTATGTAGTCCACGGCTGTGAGCATTATTTAGTGTGTTTCTATTCACTTACAATTCATTCTAAATAGTTATGCACATGTACATAACTGAAAATGCTCAGAATAGTGATGCATTCATTTGAAACGAGTGTAGTATTGAATTTTCCTCAAAATTAGTATGTGATAACTTCATGGCACCATTTGTTATTAACTTTCCATATGATTTGGAGTAGTCTGCAACTAGTTTTATGTGTGTGCTACTGAATTTGGTGAAGTTACACTAAGCAATATCACGTTGCTCATAATGGTACTTCAGTGTTTCAAAGCAATACAAACCAAAAGGCGGTTCAAATGTAACTGCAATGAAGTAGGTTCTTGTATTCCACTTTACATTATATATTTCATTGCTGTGAGTAGTATTCATTGAGTTTCTAGTCACATACAATTCACTCTGAATACTTATGCACATGTACATAACAGAAACTGCACAGAACAGTATGTGATGCATTCAGCTAAAACTAACGCACTGTTGAATTTTACTCGAAATTACTATGTGCTAACTTCATGGAACCATTTGAAATTAACTTTCCATATGATTTGGAGTAGTCTGCAACTAGTTTTATGTGTGTGCTACTGAATTTGGTGAAGTTACACTAAGCAATATCACAAGTTGCTCATAATGGTACTTCAGTGTTTCAAGGCTTCAAAACTAAAGGCTGATAAAATCTAAATGCAATGGAGTAGGTTCTTGAATTCAACATAACTTTATGTAGTCCACGGCTGTGAGCATTATTCAGTGTGTTTCTATTCACTTGCAATTCATTCTAAATAGTTATGCACATGTACATAACTGAAAATGCTCAGAATAGTAAGTGATGCATTGTTGAAACGAGTGTACTATTGAATTTTCCTCAAATTTAGTATGTGATAACTGCATGGCAACATTTGTAATTAACTTTCCATATGATATGGAGTAGTCTGCAACTAGTTTAATCTGTGTACTACTGAATTTGGTGAAGTTACACTAAGCAATATCACCATTTGTTCATAATGGTACTTCAGTGTTTCAAGGCAACACAAACCTAAAGGCTGATGAAATCTAAATGCAATCGTGTAGGTTCTTGAATTCAACATAACTTTATGTAGTCCACGGCTGTGAGCATTATTTAGTATGTTTCTATTCACTTACAATTCATTCTAAATAGTTATGCACATGTACATAACTGAAAATGCTCAGAATAGTAAGTGATGCATTCAGTTGAAACGAGTGTAGTATTGAATTTTCCTCAAAATTAGTATGTGATAACTTCATGGCACCATTTGTTATTAACTTTCCATATGATTTGGAGTAGTCTGCAACTAGTTTTATCTGTGTGCTACTGAATTTGGTGGTTACACTAAGCAATATCACAAGTTGCTCATAATGTTACTTCAGTGTTTCAAAGCAATACAAACCAAAAGGCGGTTCAAATGTAACTGCAATGAAGTAGGTTCTTCTATTCAACATAACTTTATGTAGTCCACGGTTGTGAACATTATTCAGTGTGTTTGTATTCACTTATAATTCTTTCTAAATAGTTATGCACAGGTACATAACTGAAAATGCTCATAATAGTAAGTGATGCATTCAGTTGAAACGAGTGTACTATTGAATTTTCCTCAAAATTAGTATGTGATAACTGCATGGAACCATTTGTAATTAACTTTCCGTATGATTTGGAGTAGTCTGCAACTAGTTTTATGTGTGTGCTACTGAATTTGGTGAAGTTACACTAAGCAATATCACAAGTTGCTCATAATGGTACTTCCGTGTTTCAAGGCAATACAAAACTAAAGGCTGATAAAATCTAAATGCAATCGTGTAGGTTCTTGAATTCAACATAACTTTATGTAGTCCACGGCTGTGAGCATTATTTAGTGTGTTTCTATTCACTTGCAATTCATTCTAAATAGTTATGCACATGTACATAACAGAAAATGCTCATAATAGTAAGTGATGCATTCAGTTGAAACGAGTGTACTATTGAATTTTACTCGAAATTACTATGTGCTAACTTCATGGAACCATTTGAAATTAACTTTCCATATGATTTGGAGTAGTCTGCAACTAGTTTTATGTGTGTGCTACTGAATTTGGTGAAGTTACACTAAGCAATATCACAAGTTGCTCATAATGGTACAGTGTTTCAAGGCTTCAAAACTAAAGGCTGATAAAATCTAAATGCAATGGAGTAGGTTCTTGAATTCAACATAACTTTATGTAGTCCACGGCTGTGAGCATTATTTAGTGTGTTTCTATTCACTTGCAATTCATTCTAAATAGTTATGCACATGTACATAACTGAAAATGCTCAGAATAGTAAGTGATGCATTCAGTTGAAACGAGTGTACTATTGAATTTTCCTCAAAATTAGTATGTGATAACTGCATGGAACCATTTGTAATTAACTTTCCATATGATTTGGAGTAGTCTGCAACAAGTTTAATCTGCTTACTACTGAATTTGGTGAAGTTACACTAAGCAATATCACAAGTTGCTCATAATGGTACTTCAGTGTTTCAAAGCAATACAAACCAAAAGGCGGTTCAAATGTAACTGCAATGAAGTAGGTTCTTGTATTCCACTTTACATTATGTATTTCATTGCTGTGAGTAGTATTCATTGAGTTTCTAGTCACATACAATTCACTCTGAATACTTATGCACATGTACATAACAGAAACTGCACAGAATAGTATGTGATGCATTCAGCTAAAACTAACGCACTGTTGAATTTTACTCGAAATTACTATGTGCTAACTTCATGGAACCATTTGAAATTAACTTTCCATATGATTTGGAGTAGTCTGCAACAGGTTTAATTGGCTTACTACTGAATTTGGTGAAGTTACACTAAGCAATATCACCAGTTGTTCATAATGGTACTTCAGTGTTTCAAGGCAACACAAACCTAAAGGCTGATGAAATCTAAATGCAATCGTGTAGGTTCTTGAATTCAACATTACTTTATGTAGTTCACGGCTGTGAGCATTATTTAGTGTGTTTCTATTCACTTAGAATTCATTCTAAATAGTTATGCACATGTACATAACTGAAAATGCTCAGAATAGTGATGCATTCATTTGAAACGAGTGTAGTATTGAATTTTCCTCAAAATTAGTATATGATAACTTCATGGCACCATTTGTTATTAACTTTCCATATGATTTGGAGTAGTCTGCAACTAGTTTTATGTGTGTGCTACTGAATTTGGTGAAGTTACACTAAGCAATATCACAAGTTGCTCATAATGGTACTTCCGTGTTTCAAGGCAATACAAAACTAAAGGCTGATAAAATCTAAATGCAATCGTGTAGGTTCTTGAATTCAACATAACTTTATGTAGTCCACGGCTGTGAGCATTATTTAGTGTGTTTCTATTCACTTGCAATTCATTCTAAATAGTTATGCACATGTACATAACTGAAAATGCTCATAATAGTAAGTGATGCATTCAGTTGAAACGAGTGTACTATTGAATTTTCCTCAAAATTAGTATGTGATAACTGCATGGAACCATTTGTAATTAACTTTCCATATGATTTGGAGTAGTCTGCAACTAGTTTTATCTGTGTGCTACTGAATTTGGTGAAGTTACACTAAGCAATATCACGTTGCTCATAATGGTACTTCAGTGTTTCAAAGCAATACAAACCAAAAGGCGGTTCAAATGTAACTGCAATGAAGTAGGTTCTTGTATTCCACTTTACATTATGTATTTCATTGCTGTGAGTAGTATTCATTGAGTTTCTAGTCACATACAATTCACTCTGAATACTTATGCACATGTACATAACAGAAACTGCACAGAATAGTATGTGATGCATTCAGCTAAAACTAACGCACTGTTGAATTTTACTCGAAATTACTATGTGCTAACTTCATGGAACCATTTGAAATTAACTTTCCATATGATTTGGAGTAGTCTGCAACTAGTTTTATGTGTGTGCTACTGAATTTGGTGAAGTTACACTAAGCAATATCACCAGTTGTTCATAATGGTACTTCAGTGTTTCAAGGCAACACAAACCTAAAGGCTGATGAAATCTAAATGCAATCGTGTAGGTTCTTGAATTCAACATTACTTTATGTAGTCCACGGCTGTGAGCATTATTTAGTGTGTTTCTATTCACTTACAATTCATTCTAAATAGTTATGCACATGTACATAACTGAAAATGCTCAGAATAGTGATGCATTCATTTGAAACGAGTGTACTATTGAATTTTCCTCAAAATTAGTATGTGATAACTGCATGGAACCATTTGTAATTAACTTTCCGTATGATTTGGAGTAGTCTGCAACTAGTTTTATGTGTGTGCTACTGAATTTGGTGAAGTTACACTAAGCAATATCACAAGTTGCTCATAATGGTACTTCCGTGTTTCAAGGCAATACAAAACTAAAGGCTGATAAAATCTAAATGCAATCGTGTAGGTTCTTGAATTCAACATAACTTTATGTAGTCCACGGCTGTGAGCATTATTTAGTGTGTTTCTATTCACTTGCAATTCATTCTAAATAGTTATGCACATGTACATAACTGAAAATGCTCAGAATAGTAAGTGATGCATTCAGTTGAAACGAGTGTACTATTGAATTTTCCTCAAAATTAGTATGTGATAACTGCATGGAACCATTTGTAATTAACTTTCCATATGATTTGGAGTAGTCTGCAACTAGTTTTATCTGTGTGCTACTGAATTTGGTGAAGTTACACTAAGCAATATCACGTTGCTCATAATGGTACTTCAGTGTTTCAAAGCAATACAAACCAAAAGGCGGTTCAAATGTAACTGCAATGAAGTAGGTTCTTGTATTCCACTTTACATTATGTATTTCATTGCTGTGAGTAGTATTCATTGAGTTTCTAGTCACATACAATTCACTCTGAATACTTATGCACATGTACATAACAGAAACTGCACAGAATAGTATGTGATGCATTCAGCTAAAACTAACGCACTGTTGAATTTTACTCGAAATTACTATGTGCTAACTTCATGGAACCATTTGAAATTAACTTTCCATATGATTTGGAGTAGTCTGCAACTAGTTTTATGTGTGTGCTACTGAATTTGGTGAAGTTACACTAAGCAATATCACCAGTTGTTCATAATGGTACTTCAGTGTTTCAAGGCAACACAAACCTAAAGGCTGATGAAATCTAAATGCAATCGTGTAGGTTCTTGAATTCAACATTACTTTATGTAGTCCACGGCTGTGAGCATTATTTAGTGTGTTTCTATTCACTTACAATTCATTCTAAATAGTTATGCACATGTACATAACTGAAAATGCTCAGAATAGTGATGCATTCATTTGAAACGAGTGTAGTCTTGAATTTTCCTCAAAATTAGTATGTGATAACTGCATGGAACCATTTGTAATTAACTTTCCGTATGATTTGGAGTAGTCTGCAACTAGTTTTATGTGTGTGCTACTGAATTTGGTGAAGTTACACTAAGCAATATCACAAGTTGCTCATAATGGTACTTCCGTGTTTCAAGGCAATACAAAACTAAAGGCTGATAAAATCTAAATGCAATCGTGTAGGTTCTTGAATTCAACATAACTTTATGTAGTCCACGGCTGTGAGCATTATTTAGTGTGTTTCTATTCACTTGCAATTCATTCTAAATAGTTATGCACATGTACATAACTGAAAATGCTCATAATAGTAAGTGATGCATTCAGTTGAAACGAGTGTACTATTGAATTTTCCTCAAAATTAGTATGTGATAACTGCATGGAACCATTTGTAATTAACTTTCCATATGATTTGGAGTAGTCTGCAACTAGTTTTATGTGTGTGCTACTGAATTTGGTGAAGTTACACTAAGCAATATCACGTTGCTCATAATGGTACTTCAGTGTTTCAAAGCAATACAAACCAAAAGGCGGTTCAAATGTAACTGCAATGAAGTAGGTTCTTGTATTCCACTTTACATTATGTATTTCATTGCTGTGAGTAGTATTCATTGAGTTTCTAGTCACATACAATTCACTCTGAATACTTATGCACATGTACATAACAGAAACTGCACAGAATAGTATGTGATGCATTCAGCTAAAACTAACGCACTGTTGAATTTTACTCGAAATTACTATGTGCTAACTTCATGGAACCATTTGAAATTAACTTTCCATATGATTTGGAGTAGTCTGCAACTAGTTTTATGTGTGTGCTACTGAATTTGGTGAAGTTACACTAAGCAATATCACCAGTTGTTCATAATGGTACTTCAGTGTTTCAAGGCAACACAAACCTAAAGGCTGATGAAATCTAAATGCAATCGTGTAGGTTCTTGAATTCAACATTACTTTATGTAGTCCACGGCTGTGAGCATTATTTAGTGTGTTTCTATTCACTTACAATTCATTCTAAATAGTTATGCACATGTACATAACTGAAAATGCTCAGAATAGTGATGCATTCATTTGAAACGAGTGTAGTATTGAATTTTCCTCAAAATTAGTATGTGATAACTTCATGGCACCATTTGTTATTAACTTTCCATATGATTTGGAGTAGTCTGCAACTAGTTTTATGTGTGTGCTACTGAATTTGGTGAAGTTACACTAAGCAATATCACGTTGCTCATAATGGTACTTCAGTGTTTCAAAGCAATACAAACCAAAAGGCGGTTCAAATGTAACTGCAATGAAGTAGGTTCTTGTATTCCACTTTACATTATATATTTCATTGCTGTGAGTAGTATTCATTGAGTTTCTAGTCACATACAATTCACTCTGAATACTTATGCACATGTACATAACAGAAACTGCACAGAACAGTATGTGATGCATTCAGCTAAAACTAACGCACTGTTGAATTTTACTCGAAATTACTATGTGCTAACTTCATGGAACCATTTGAAATTAACTTTCCATATGATTTGGAGTAGTCTGCAACTAGTTTTATGTGTGTGCTACTGAATTTGGTGAAGTTACACTAAGCAATATCACAAGTTGCTCATAATGGTACTTCAGTGTTTCAAGGCTTCAAAACTAAAGGCTGATAAAATCTAAATGCAATGGAGTAGGTTCTTGAATTCAACATAACTTTATGTAGTCCACGGCTGTGAGCATTATTTAGTGTGTTTCTATTCACTTGCAATTCATTCTAAATAGTTATGCACATGTACATAACTGAAAATGCTCAGAATAGTAAGTGATGCATTCAGTTGAAACGAGTGTACTATTGAATTTTCCTCAAAATTAGTATGTGATAACTGCATGGAACCATTTGTAATTAACTTTCCATATGATTTGGAGTAGTCTGCAACTAGTTTTATGTGTGTGCTACTGAATTTGGTGAAGTTACACTAAGCAATATCACGTTGCTCATAATGGTACTTCAGTGTTTCAAAGCAATACAAACCAAAAGGCGGTTCAAATGTAACTGCAATGAAGTAGGTTCTTGTATTCCACTTTACATTATGTATTTCATTGCTGTGAGTAGTATTCATTGAGTTTTTAGTCACATACAATTCACTCTGAATACTTATGCACATGTACATAACAGAAACTGCACAGAATAGTATGTGATGCATTCAGCTAAAACTAACGCACTGTTGAATTTTACTCGAAATTACTATGTGCTAACTTCATGGAACCATTTGAAATTAACTTTCCATATGATTTGGAGTAGTCTGCAACAGGTTTAATTGGCTTACTACTGAATTTGGTGAAGTTACACTAAGCAATATCACCAGTTGTTCATAATGGTACTTCAGTGT
This sequence comes from Hemitrygon akajei, assembly GCF_048418815.1. NCBI lineage: Eukaryota > Metazoa > Chordata > Chondrichthyes > Myliobatiformes > Dasyatidae > Hemitrygon > Hemitrygon akajei. Next base: position 106,286,000 of record NC_133127.1, read on the forward strand.
TTCAAGGCAACACAAACCTAAAGGCTGATGAAATCTAAATGCAATCGTGTAGGTTCTTGAATTCAACATTACTTTATGTAGTTCACGGCTGTGAGCATTATTTAGTGTGTTTCTATTCACTTAGAATTCATTCTAAATAGTTATGCACATGTACATAACTGAAAATGCTCAGAATAGTGATGCATTCATTTGAAACGAGTGTAGTATTGAATTTTCCTCAAAATTAGTATGTGATAACTTCATGGCACCATTTGTTATTAACTTTCCATATGATTTGGAGTAGTCTGCAACTAGTTTTATGTGTGTGCTACTGAATTTGGTGAAGTTACACTAAGCAATATCACAAGTTGCTCATAATGGTACTTCCGTGTTTCAAGGCAATACAAAACTAAAGGCTGATAAAATCTAAATGCAATCGTGTAGGTTATTGAATTCAACATAACTTTATGTAGTCCACGGCTGTGAGCATTATTTAGTGTGTTTCTATTCACTTGCAATTCATTCTAAATAGTTATGCACATGTACATAACTGAAAATGCTCAGAATAGTAAGTGATGCATTCAGTTGAAACGAGTGTACTATTGAATTTTCCTCAAAATTAGTATGTGATAACTGCATGGAACCATTTGTAATTAACTTTCCATATGATTTGGAGTAGTCTGCAACTAGTTTTATGTGTGTGCTACTGAATTTGGTGAAGTTTAAGCAATATCACGTTGCTCATAATGGTACTTCAGTGTTTCAAAGCAATACAAACCAAAAGGCGGTTCAAATGTAACTGCAATGAAGTAGGTTCTTGTATTCCACTTTACATTATGTATTTCATTGCTGTGAGTAGTATTCATTGAGTTTCTAGTCACATACAATTCACTCTGAATACTTATGCACATGTACATAACAGAAACTGCACAGAATAGTATGTGATGCATTCAGCTAAAACTAACGCACTGTTGAATTTTACTCGAAATTACTATGTGCTAACTTCATGGAACCATTTGAAATTAACTTTCCATATGATTTGGAGTAGTCTGCAACTAGTTTTATGTGTGTGCTACTGAATTTGGTGAAGTTACACTAAGCAATATCACAAGTTGCTCATAATGGTACTTCAGTGTTTCAAGGCAATACAAAACTAAAGGCTGATAAAATCTAAATGCAATCGTGTAGGTTCTTGAATTCAACATAACTTTATGTAGTCCACGGCTGTGAGCATTATTTAGTATGTTTCTATTCACTTACAATTCATTCTAAATAGTTATGCACATGTACATAACTGAAAATGCTCAGAATAGTAAGTGATGCATTCAGTTGAAACGAGTGTAGTATTGAATTTTCCTCAAAATTAGTATGTGATAACTTCATGGCACCATTTGTTATTAACTTTCCATATGATTTGGAGTAGTCTGCAACTAGTTTTATCTGTGTGCTACTGAATTTGGTGGTTACACTAAGCAATATCACAAGTTGCTCATAATGTTACTTCAGTGTTTCAAAGCAATACAAACCAAAAGGCGGTTCAAATGTAACTGCAATGAAGTAGGTTCTATTCAACATAACTTTATGTAGTCCACGGTTGTGAACATTATTCAGTGTGTTTCTATTCACTTGCAATTCATTCTAAATAGTTATGCACATGTACATAACTGAAAATGCTCAGAATAGTAAGTGATGCATTGTTGAAACGAGTGTACTATTGAATTTTCCTCAAATTTAGTATGTGATAACTGCATGGCAACATTTGTAATTAACTTTCCATATGATATGGAGTAGTCTGCAACTAGTTTAATCTGTGTACTACTGAATTTGGTGAAGTTACACTAAGCAATATCACCATTTGTTCATAATGGTACTTCAGTGTTTCAAGGCAACACAAACCTAAAGGCTGATGAAATCTAAATGCAATCGTGTAGGTTCTTGAATTCAACATAACTTTATGTAGTCCACGGCTGTGAGCATTATTTAGTATGTTTCTATTCACTTACAATTCATTCTAAATAGTTATGCACATGTACATAACTGAAAATGCTCAGAATAGTAAGTGATGCATTCAGTTGAAACGAGTGTAGTATTGAATTTTCCTCAAAATTAGTATGTGATAACTTCATGGCACCATTTGTTATTAACTTTCCATATGATTTGGAGTAGTCTGCAACTAGTTTTATCTGTGTGCTACTGAATTTGGTGGTTACACTAAGCAATATCACAAGTTGCTCATAATGTTACTTCAGTGTTTCAAAGCAATACAAACCAAAAGGCGGTTCAAATGTAACTGCAATGAAGTAGGTTCTTCTATTCAACATAACTTTATGTAGTCCACGGTTGTGAACATTATTCAGTGTGTTTGTATTCACTTATAATTCTTTCTAAATAGTTATGCACAGGTACATAACTGAAAATGCTCATAATAGTAAGTGATGCATTCAGTTGAAACGAGTGTACTATTGAATTTTCCTCAAAATTAGTATGTGATAACTGCATGGAACCATTTGTAATTAACTTTCCGTATGATTTGGAGTAGTCTGCAACTAGTTTTATGTGTGTGCTACTGAATTTGGTGAAGTTACACTAAGCAATATCACAAGTTGCTCATAATGGTACTTCCGTGTTTCAAGGCAATACAAAACTAAAGGCTGATAAAATCTAAATGCAATCGTGTAGGTTCTTGAATTCAACATAACTTTATGTAGTCCACGGCTGTGAGCATTATTTAGTGTGTTTCTATTCACTTGCAATTCATTCTAAATAGTTATGCACATGTACATAACTGAAAATGCTCATAATAGTAAGTGATGCATTCAGTTGAAACGAGTGTACTATTGAATTTTCCTCAAAATTAGTATGTGATAACTGCATGGAACCATTTGTAATTAACTTTCCATATGATTTGGAGTAGTCTGCAACTAGTTTTATCTGTGTGCTACTGAATTTGGTGAAGTTACACTAAGCAATATCACGTTGCTCATAATGGTACTTCAGTGTTTCAAAGCAATACAAACCAAAAGGCGGTTCAAATGTAACTGCAATGAAGTAGGTTCTTGTATTCCACTTTACATTATGTATTTCATTGCTGTGAGTAGTATTCATTGAGTTTCTAGTCACATACAATTCACTCTGAATACTTATGCACATGTACATAACAGAAACTGCACAGAATAGTATGTGATGCATTCAGCTAAAACTAACGCACTGTTGAATTTTACTCGAAATTACTATGTGCTAACTTCATGGAACCATTTGAAATTAACTTTCCATATGATTTGGAGTAGTCTGCAACTAGTTTTATGTGTGTGCTACTGAATTTGGTGAAGTTACACTAAGCAATATCACCAGTTGTTCATAATGGTACTTCAGTGTTTCAAGGCAACACAAACCTAAAGGCTGATGAAATCTAAATGCAATCGTGTAGGTTCTTGAATTCAACATTACTTTATGTAGTCCACGGCTGTGAGCATTATTTAGTGTGTTTCTATTCACTTACAATTCATTCTAAATAGTTATGCACATGTACATAACTGAAAATGCTCAGAATAGTGATGCATTCATTTGAAACGAGTGTAGTATTGAATTTTCCTCAAAATTAGTATGTGATAACTTCATGGCACCATTTGTTATTAACTTTCCATATGATTTGGAGTAGTCTGCAACTAGTTTTATGTGTGTGCTACTGAATTTGGTGAAGTTACACTAAGCAATATCACGTTGCTCATAATGGTACTTCAGTGTTTCAAAGCAATACAAACCAAAAGGCGGTTCAAATGTAACTGCAATGAAGTAGGTTCTTGTATTCCACTTTACATTATATATTTCATTGCTGTGAGTAGTATTCATTGAGTTTCTAGTCACATACAATTCACTCTGAATACTTATGCACATGTACATAACAGAAACTGCACAGAATAGTATGTGATGCATTCAGCTAAAACTAACGCACTGTTGAATTTTACTCGAAATTACTATGTGCTAACTTCATGGAACCATTTGAAATTAACTTTCCATATGATTTGGAGTAGTCTGCAACTAGTTTTATGTGTGTGCTACTGAATTTGGTGAAGTTACACTAAGCAATATCACAAGTTGCTCATAATGGTACAGTGTTTCAAGGCTTCAAAACTAAAGGCTGATAAAATCTAAATGCAATGGAGTAGGTTCTTGAATTCAACATAACTTTATGTAGTCCACGGCTGTGAGCATTATTTAGTGTGTTTCTATTCACTTGCAATTCATTCTAAATAGTTATGCACATGTACATAACTGAAAATGCTCAGAATAGTAAGTGATGCATTCAGTTGAAACGAGTGTACTATTGAATTTTCCTCAAAATTAGTATGTGATAACTGCATGGAACCATTTGTAATTAACTTTCCATATGATTTGGAGTAGTCTGCAACAAGTTTAATCTGCTTACTACTGAATTTGGTGAAGTTACACTAAGCAATATCACAAGTTGCTCATAATGGTACTTCAGTGTTTCAAAGCAATACAAACCAAAAGGCGGTTCAAATGTAACTGCAATGAAGTAGGTTCTTGTATTCCACTTTACATTATGTATTTCATTGCTGTGAGTAGTATTCATTGAGTTTCTAGTCACATACAATTCACTCTGAATACTTATGCACATGTACATAACAGAAACTGCACAGAATAGTATGTGATGCATTCAGCTAAAACTAACGCACTGTTGAATTTTACTCGAAATTACTATGTGCTAACTTCATGGAACCATTTGAAATTAACTTTCCATATGATTTGGAGTAGTCTGCAACAGGTTTAATTGGCTTACTACTGAATTTGGTGAAGTTACACTAAGCAATATCACCAGTTGTTCATAATGGTACTTCAGTGTTTCAAGGCAACACAAACCTAAAGGCTGATGAAATCTAAATGCAATCGTGTAGGTTCTTGAATTCAACATTACTTTATGTAGTTCACGGCTGTGAGCATTATTTAGTGTGTTTCTATTCACTTAGAATTCATTCTAAATAGTTATGCACATGTACATAACTGAAAATGCTCAGAATAGTGATGCATTCATTTGAAACGAGTGTAGTATTGAATTTTCCTCAAAATTAGTATATGATAACTTCATGGCACCATTTGTTATTAACTTTCCATATGATTTGGAGTAGTCTGCAACTAGTTTTATGTGTGTGCTACTGAATTTGGTGAAGTTACACTAAGCAATATCACAAGTTGCTCATAATGGTACTTCCGTGTTTCAAGGCAATACAAAACTAAAGGCTGATAAAATCTAAATGCAATCGTGTAGGTTCTTGAATTCAACATAACTTTATGTAGTCCACGGCTGTGAGCATTATTTAGTGTGTTTCTATTCACTTGCAATTCATTCTAAATAGTTATGCACATGTACATAACTGAAAATGCTCATAATAGTAAGTGATGCATTCAGTTGAAACGAGTGTACTATTGAATTTTCCTCAAAATTAGTATGTGATAACTGCATGGAACCATTTGTAATTAACTTTCCATATGATTTGGAGTAGTCTGCAACTAGTTTTATCTGTGTGCTACTGAATTTGGTGAAGTTACACTAAGCAATATCACGTTGCTCATAATGGTACTTCAGTGTTTCAAAGCAATACAAACCAAAAGGCGGTTCAAATGTAACTGCAATGAAGTAGGTTCTTGTATTCCACTTTACATTATGTATTTCATTGCTGTGAGTAGTATTCATTGAGTTTCTAGTCACATACAATTCACTCTGAATACTTGTGCACATGTACATAACAGAAACTGCACAGAATAGTATGTGATGCATTCAGCTAAAACTAACGCACTGTTGAATTTTACTCGAAATTACTATGTGCTAACTTCATGGAACCATTTGAAATTAACTTTCCATATGATTTGGAGTAGTCTGCAACTAGTTTTATGTGTGTGCTACTGAATTTGGTGAAGTTACACTAAGCAATATCACCAGTTGTTCATAATGGTACTTCAGTGTTTCAAGGCAACACAAACCTAAAGGCTGATGAAATCTAAATGCAATCGTGTAGGTTCTTGAATTCAACATTACTTTATGTAGTCCACGGCTGTGAGCATTATTTAGTGTGTTTCTATTCACTTACAATTCATTCTAAATAGTTATGCACATGTACATAACTGAAAATGCTCAGAATAGTGATGCATTCATTTGAAACGAGTGTACTATTGAATTTTCCTCAAAATTAGTATGTGATAACTGCATGGAACCATTTGTAATTAACTTTCCGTATGATTTGGAGTAGTCTGCAACTAGTTTTATGTGTGTGCTACTGAATTTGGTGAAGTTACACTAAGCAATATCACAAGTTGCTCATAATGGTACTTCCGTGTTTCAAGGCAATACAAAACTAAAGGCTGATAAAATCTAAATGCAATCGTGTAGGTTCTTGAATTCAACATAACTTTATGTAGTCCACGGCTGTGAGCATTATTTAGTGTGTTTCTATTCACTTGCAATTCATTCTAAATAGTTATGCACATGTACATAACTGAAAATGCTCAGAATAGTAAGTGATGCATTCAGTTGAAACGAGTGTACTATTGAATTTTCCTCAAAATTAGTATGTGATAACTGCATGGAACCATTTGTAATTAACTTTCCATATGATTTGGAGTAGTCTGCAACTAGTTTTATCTGTGTGCTACTGAATTTGGTGAAGTTACACTAAGCAATATCACGTTGCTCATAATGGTACTTCAGTGTTTCAAAGCAATACAAACCAAAAGGCGGTTCAAATGTAACTGCAATGAAGTAGGTTCTTGTATTCCACTTTACATTATGTATTTCATTGCTGTGAGTAGTATTCATTGAGTTTCTAGTCACATACAATTCACTCTGAATACTTATGCACATGTACATAACAGAAACTGCACAGAATAGTATGTGATGCATTCAGCTAAAACTAACGCACTGTTGAATTTTACTCGAAATTACTATGTGCTAACTTCATGGAACCATTTGAAATTAACTTTCCATATGATTTGGAGTAGTCTGCAACTAGTTTTATGTGTGTGCTACTGAATTTGGTGAAGTTACACTAAGCAATATCACCAGTTGTTCATAATGGTACTTCAGTGTTTCAAGGCAACACAAACCTAAAGGCTGATGAAATCTAAATGCAATCGTGTAGGTTCTTGAATTCAACATTACTTTATGTAGTCCACGGCTGTGAGCATTATTTAGTGTGTTTCTATTCACTTACAATTCATTCTAAATAGTTATGCACATGTACATAACTGAAAATGCTCAGAATAGTGATGCATTCATTTGAAACGAGTGTAGTCTTGAATTTTCCTCAAAATTAGTATGTGATAACTGCATGGAACCATTTGTAATTAACTTTCCGTATGATTTGGAGTAGTCTGCAACTAGTTTTATGTGTGTGCTACTGAATTTGGTGAAGTTACACTAAGCAATATCACAAGTTGCTCATAATGGTACTTCCGTGTTTCAAGGCAATACAAAACTAAAGGCTGATAAAATCTAAATGCAATCGTGTAGGTTCTTGAATTCAACATAACTTTATGTAGTCCACGGCTGTGAGCATTATTTAGTGTGTTTCTATTCACTTGCAATTCATTCTAAATAGTTATGCACATGTACATAACTGAAAATGCTCATAATAGTAAGTGATGCATTCAGTTGAAACGAGTGTACTATTGAATTTTCCTCAAAATTAGTATGTGATAACTGCATGGAACCATTTGTAATTAACTTTCCATATGATTTGGAGTAGTCTGCAACTAGTTTTATGTGTGTGCTACTGAATTTGGTGAAGTTACACTAAGCAATATCACGTTGCTCATAATGGTACTTCAGTGTTTCAAAGCAATACAAACCAAAAGGCGGTTCAAATGTAACTGCAATGAAGTAGGTTCTTGTATTCCACTTTACATTATGTATTTCATTGCTGTGAGTAGTATTCATTGAGTTTCTAGTCACATACAATTCACTCTGAATACTTATGCACATGTACATAACAGAAACTGCACAGAATAGTATGTGATGCATTCAGCTAAAACTAACGCACTGTTGAATTTTACTCGAAATTACTATGTGCTAACTTCATGGAACCATTTGAAATTAACTTTCCATATGATTTGGAGTAGTCTGCAACTAGTTTTATGTGTGTGCTACTGAATTTGGTGAAGTTACACTAAGCAATATCACCAGTTGTTCATAATGGTACTTCAGTGTTTCAAGGCAACACAAACCTAAAGGCTGATGAAATCTAAATGCAATCGTGTAGGTTCTTGAATTCAACATTACTTTATGTAGTCCACGGCTGTGAGCATTATTTAGTGTGTTTCTATTCACTTACAATTCATTCTAAATAGTTATGCACATGTACATAACTGAAAATGCTCAGAATAGTGATGCATTCATTTGAAACGAGTGTACTATTGAATTTTCCTCAAAATTAGTATGTGATAACTGCATGGAACCATTTGTAATTAACTTTCCGTATGATTTGGAGTAGTCTGCAACTAGTTTTATGTGTGTGCTACTGAATTTGGTGAAGTTACACTAAGCAATATCACAAGTTGCTCATAATGGTACTTCCGTGTTTCAAGGCAATACAAAACTAAAGGCTGATAAAATCTAAATGCAATCGTGTAGGTTCTTGAATTCAACATAACTTTATGTAGTCCACGGCTGTGAGCATTATTTAGTGTGTTTCTATTCACTTGCAATTCATTCTAAATAGTTATGCACATGTACATAACTGAAAATGCTCAGAATAGTAAGTGATGCATTCAGTTGAAACGAGTGTACTATTGAATTTTCCTCAAAATTAGTATGTGATAACTGCATGGAACCATTTGTAATTAACTTTCCATATGATTTGGAGTAGTCTGCAACTAGTTTTATGTGTGTGCTACTGAATTTGGTGAAGTTACACTAAGCAATATCACGTTGCTCATAATGGTACTTCAGTGTTTCAAAGCAATACAAACCAAAAGGCGGTTCAAATGTAACTGCAATGAAGTAGGTTCTTGTATTCCACTTTACATTATGTATTTCATTGCTGTGAGTAGTATTCATTGAGTTTCTAGTCACATACAATTCACTCTGAATACTTATGCACATGTACATAACAGAAACTGCACAGAATAGTATGTGATGCATTCAGCTAAAACTAACGCACTGTTGAATTTTACTCGAAATTACTATGTGCTAACTTCATGGAACCATTTGAAATTAACTTTCCATATGATTTGGAGTAGTCTGCAACTAGTTTTATGTGTGTGCTACTGAATTTGGTGAAGTTACACTAAGCAATATCACCAGTTGTTCATAATGGTACTTCAGTGTTTCAAGGCAACACAAACCTAAAGGCTGATGAAATCTAAATGCAATCGTGTAGGTTCTTGAATTCAACATTACTTTATGTAGTCCACGGCTGTGAGCATTATTTAGTGTGTTTCTATTCACTTACAATTCATTCTAAATAGTTATGCACATGTACATAACTGAAAATGCTCAGAATAGTGATGCATTCATTTGAAACGAGTGTAGTATTGAATTTTCCTCAAAATTAGTATGTGATAACTGCATGGAACCATTTGTAATTAACTTTCCGTATGATTTGGAGTAGTCTGCAACTAGTTTTATGTGTGTGCTACTGAATTTGGTGAAGTTACACTAAGCAATATCACAAGTTGCTCATAATGGTACTTCCGTGTTTCAAGGCAATACAAAACTAAAGGCTGATAAAATCTAAATGCAATCGTGTAGGTTCTTGAATTCAACATAACTTTATGTAGTCCACGGCTGTGAGCATTATTTAGTGTGTTTCTATTCACTTGCAATTCATTCTAAATAGTTATGCACATGTACATAACTGAAAATGCTCATAATAGTAAGTGATGCATTCAGTTGAAACGAGTGTACTATTGAATTTTCCTCAAAATTAGTATGTGATAACTGCATGGAACCATTTGTAATTAACTTTCCATATGATTTGGAGTAGTCTGCAACTAGTTTTATGTGTGTGCTACTGAATTTGGTGAAGTTACACTAAGCAATATCACGTTGCTCATAATGGTACTTCAGTGTTTCAAAGCAATACAAACCAAAAGGCGGTTCAAATGTAACTGCAATGAAGTAGGTTCTTGTATTCCACTTTACATTATGTATTTCATTGCTGTGAGTAGTATTCATTGAGTTTCTAGTCACATACAATTCACTCTGAATACTTATGCACATGTACATAACAGAAACTGCACAGAATAGTATGTGATGCATTCAGCTAAAACTAACGCACTGTTGAATTTTACTCGAAATTACTATGTGCTAACTTCATGGAACCATTTGAAATTAACTTTCCATATGATTTGGAGTAGTCTGCAACTAGTTTTATGTGTGTGCTACTGAATTTGGTGAAGTTACACTAAGCAATATCACCAGTTGTTCATAATGGTACTTCAGTGTTTCAAGGCAACACAAACCTAAAGGCTGATGAAATCTAAATGCAATCGTGTAGGTTCTTGAATTCAACATTACTTTATGTAGTCCACGGCTGTGAGCATTATTTAGTGTGTTTCTATTCACTTACAATTCATTCTAAATAGTTATGCACATGTACATAACTGAAAATGCTCAGAATAGTGATGCATTCATTTGAAACGAGTGTAGTATTGAATTTTCCTCAAAATTAGTATGTGATAACTTCATGGCACCATTTGTTATTAACTTTCCATATGATTTGGAGTAGTCTGCAACTAGTTTTATGTGTGTGCTACTGAATTTGGTGAAGTTACACTAAGCAATATCACGTTGCTCATAATGGTACTTCAGTGTTTCAAAGCAATACAAACCAAAAGGCGGTTCAAATGTAACTGCAATGAAGTAGGTTCTTGTATTCCACTTTACATTATATATTTCATTGCTGTGAGTAGTATTCATTGAGTTTCTAGTCACATACAATTCACTCTGAATACTTATGCACATGTACATAACAGAAACTGCACAGAACAGTATGTGATGCATTCAGCTAAAACTAACGCACTGTTGAATTTTACTCGAAATTACTATGTGCTAACTTCATGGAACCATTTGAAATTAACTTTCCATATGATTTGGAGTAGTCTGCAACTAGTTTTATGTGTGTGCTACTGAATTTGGTGAAGTTACACTAAGCAATATCACAAGTTGCTCATAATGGTACTTCAGTGTTTCAAGGCTTCAAAACTAAAGGCTGATAAAATCTAAATGCAATGGAGTAGGTTCTTGAATTCAACATAACTTTATGTAGTCCACGGCTGTGAGCATTATTTAGTGTGTTTCTATTCACTTGCAATTCATTCTAAATAGTTATGCACATGTACATAACTGAAAATGCTCAGAATAGTAAGTGATGCATTCAGTTGAAACGAGTGTACTATTGAATTTTCCTCAAAATTAGTATGTGATAACTGCATGGAACCATTTGTAATTAACTTTCCATATGATTTGGAGTAGTCTGCAACTAGTTTTATGTGTGTGCTACTGAATTTGGTGAAGTTACACTAAGCAATATCACGTTGCTCATAATGGTACTTCAGTGTTTCAAAGCAATACAAACCAAAAGGCGGTTCAAATGTAACTGCAATGAAGTAGGTTCTTGTATTCCACTTTACATTATGTATTTCATTGCTGTGAGTAGTATTCATTGAGTTTTTAGTCACATACAATTCACTCTGAATACTTATGCACATGTACATAACAGAAACTGCACAGAATAGTATGTGATGCATTCAGCTAAAACTAACGCACTGTTGAATTTTACTCGAAATTACTATGTGCTAACTTCATGGAACCATTTGAAATTAACTTTCCATATGATTTGGAGTAGTCTGCAACAGGTTTAATTGGCTTACTACTGAATTTGGTGAAGTTACACTAAGCAATATCACCAGTTGTTCATAATGGTACTTCAGTGTTTCAAGGCAACACAAACCTAAAGGCTGATGAAATCTAAATGCAATCGTGTAGGTTCTTGAATTCAACATTACTTTATGTAGTTCACGGCTGTGAGCATTATTTAGTGTGTTTCTATTCACTTAGAATTCATTCTAAATAGTTATGCACATGTACATAACTGAAAATGCTCAGAATAGTGATGCATTCATTTGAAACGAGTGTAGTATTGAATTTTCCTCAAAATTAGTATGTGATAACTTCATGGCACCATTTGTTATTAACTTTCCATATGATTTGGAGTAGTCTGCAACTAGTTTTATGTGTGTGCTACTGAATTTGGTGAAGTTACACTAAGCAATATCACAAGTTGCTCATAATGGTACTTCCGTGTTTCAAGGCAATACAAAACTAAAGGCTGATAAAATCTAAATGCAATCGTGTAGGTTATTGAATTCAACATAACTTTATGTAGTCCACGGCTGTGAGCATTATTTAGTGTGTTTCTATTCACTTGCAATTCATTCTAAATAGTTATGCACATGTACATAACTGAAAATGCTCAGAATAGTAAGTGATGCATTCAGTTGAAACGAGTGTACTATTGAATTTTCCTCAAAATTAGTATGTGATAACTGCATGGAACCATTTGTAATTAACTTTCCATATGATTTGGAGTAGTCTGCAACTAGTTTTATGTGTGTGCTACTGAATTTGGTGAAGTTTAAGCAATATCACGTTGCTCATAATGGTACTTCAGTGTTTCAAAGCAATACAAACCAAAAGGCGGTTCAAATGTAACTGCAATGAAGTAGGTTCTTGTATTCCACTTTACATTATGTATTTCATTGCTGTGAGTAGTATTCATTGAGTTTCTAGTCACATACAATTCACTCTGAATACTTATGCACATGTACATAACAGAAACTGCACAGAATAGTATGTGATGCATTCAGCTAAAACTAACGCACTGTTGAATTTTACTCGAAATTACTATGTGCTAACTTCATGGAACCATTTGAAATTAACTTTCCATATGATTTGGAGTAGTCTGCAACTAGTTTTATGTGTGTGCTACTGAATTTGGTGAAGTTACACTAAGCAATATCACAAGTTGCTCATAATGGTACTTCAGTGTTTCAAGGCAATACAAAACTAAAGGCTGATAAAATCTAAATGCAATCGTGTAGGTTCTTGAATTCAACATAACTTTATGTAGTCCACGGCTGTGAGCATTATTTAGTATGTTTCTATTCACTTACAATTCATTCTAAATAGTTATGCACATGTACATAACTGAAAATGCTCAGAATAGTAAGTGATGCATTCAGTTGAAACGAGTGTAGTATTGAATTTTCCTCAAAATTAGTATGTGATAACTTCATGGCACCATTTGTTATTAACTTTCCATATGATTTGGAGTAGTCTGCAACTAGTTTTATCTGTGTGCTACTGAATTTGGTGGTTACACTAAGCAATATCACAAGTTGCTCATAATGTTACTTCAGTGTTTCAAAGCAATACAAACCAAAAGGCGGTTCAAATGTAACTGCAATGAAGTAGGTTCTATTCAACATAACTTTATGTAGTCCACGGTTGTGAACATTATTCAGTGTGTTTGTATTCACTTATAATTCTTTCTAAATAGTTATGCACAGGTACATAACTGAAAATGCTCAGAATAGTAAGTGATGCATTCAGTTGAAACGAGTGTACTATTGAATTTTCCTCAAAATTAGTATGTGATAACTGCATGGAACCATTTGTAATTAACTTTCCGTATGATTTGGAGTAGTCTGCAACTAGTTTTATGTGTGTGCTACTGAATTTGGTGAAGTTACACTAAGCAATATCACAAGTTGCTCATAATGGTACTTCCGTGTTTCAAGGCAATACAAAACTAAAGGCTGATAAAATCTAAATGCAATCGTGTAGGTTCTTGAATTCAACATAACTTTATGTAGTCCACGGCTGTGAGCATTATTTAGTGTGTTTCTATTCACTTGCAATTCATTCTAAATAGTTATGCACATGTACATAACTGAAAATGCTCAGAATAGTAAGTGATGCATTCAGTTGAAACAAGTGTACTATTGAATTTTCCTCAAAATTAGTATGTGATAACTGCATGGAACCATTTGTAATTAACTTTCCATATGATTTGGAGTAGTCTGCAACTAGTTTTATGTGTGTGCTACTGAATTTGGTGAAGTTACACTAAGCAATATCACGTTGCTCATAATGGTACTTCAGTGTTTCAAAGCAATACAAACCAAAAGGCGGTTCAAATGTAACTGCAATGAAGTAGGTTCTTGTATTCCACTTTACATTATGTATTTCATTGCTGTGAGTAGTATTCATTGAGTTTCTAGTCACATACAATTCACTCTGAATACTTATGCACATGTACATAACAGAAACTGCACAGAATAGTATGTGATGCATTCAGCTAAAACTAACGCACTGTTGAATTTTACTCGAAATTACTATGTGCTAACTTCATGGAACCATTTGAAATTAACTTTCCATATGATTTGGAGTAGTCTGCAACTAGTTTTATGTGTGTGCTACTGAATTTGGTGAAGTTACACTAAGCAATATCACGTTGCTCATAATGGTACTTCGGTGTTTCAAGGCTTCAAAACTAAAGGCTGATAAAATCTAAATGCAATGGAGTAGGTTCTTGAATTCAACATAACTTTATGTAGTCCACGGCTGTGAGCATTATTTAGTGTGTTTCTATTCACTTGCAATTCATTCTAAATAGTTATGCACATGTACATAACTGAAAATGCTCAGAATAGTAAGTGATGCATTCAGTTGAAACGAGTGTACTATTGAATTTTCCTCAAAATTAGTATGTGATAACTGCATGGAACCATTTGTAATTAACTTTCCATATGATTTGGAGTAGTCTGCAACTAGTTTTATGTGTGTGCTACTGAATTTGGTGAAGTTACACTAAGCAATATCACGTTGCTCATAATGGTACTTCAGTGTTTCAAAGCAATACAAACCAAAAGGCGGTTCAAATGTAACTGCAATGAAGTAGGTTCTTGTATTCCACTTTACATTATGTATTTCATTGCTGTGAGTAGTATTCATTGAGTTTCTAGTCACATACAATTCACTCTGAATACTTAAGCACATGTACATAACAGAAACTGCACAGAATAGTATGTGATGCATTCAGCTAAAACTAACGCACTGTTGAATTTTACTCGAAATTACTATGTGCTAACTTCATGGAACCATTTGAAATTAACTTTCCATATGATTTGGAGTAGTCTGCAACTAGTTTTATGTGTGTGCTACTGAATTTGGTGAAGTTACACTAAGCAATATCACAAGTTGCTCATAATGGTACTTCAGTGTTTCAAGGCAATACAAAACTAAAGGCTGATAAAATCTAAATGCAATCGTGTAGGTTCTTGAATTCAACATAACTTTATGTAGTCCACGGATGTGAGCATTATTCAGTGTGTTTCTATTCACTTACAATTCTTTCTAAATAGTTATGCACAGGTAGATAACTGAAAATGCTCAGAATAGTAAGTGATGCATTGTTGAAACGAGTGTACTATTGAATTTTCCTCAAATTTAGTATGTGATAACTGCATGGCAACATTTGTAATTAACTTTCCATATGATATGGAGTAGTCTGCAACTAGTTTAATCTGTGTACTACTGAATTTGGTGAAGTTACACTAAGCAATATCACAAGTTGCTCATAATGGTACTTCCGTGTTTCAAGGCAATACAAAACTAAAGGCTGATAAAATCTAAATGCAATCGTGTAGGTTCTTGAATTCAACATAACTTTATGTAGTCCACGGCTGTGAGCATTATTTAGTGTGTTTCTATTCACTTGCAATTCATTCTAAATAGTTATGCACATGTACATAACTGAAAATGCTCAGAATAGTAAGTGATGCATTCAGTTGAAACGAGTGTACTATTGAATTTTCCTCAAAATTAGTATGTGATAACTGCATGGAACCATTTGTAATTAACTTTCCATATGATTTGGAGTAGTCTGCAACTAGTTTTATGTGTGTGCTACTGAATTAGGTGAAGTTACACTAAGCAATATCACGTTGCTCATAATGGTACTTCAGTGTTTCAAAGCAATACAAACCAAAAGGCGGTTCAAATGTAACTGCAATGAAGTAGGTTCTTGTATTCCACTTTACATTATGTATTTCATTGCTGTGAGTAGTATTCATTGAGTTTCTAGTCACATACAATTCACTCTGAATACTTATGCACATGTACATAACAGAAACTGCACAGAATAGTATGTGATGCATTCAGCTAAAACTAACGCACTGTTGAATTTTACTCGAAATTACTATGTGCTAACTTCATGGAACCATTTGAAATTAACTTTCCATATGATTTGGAGTAGTCTGCAACTAGTTTTATGTGTGTGCTACTGAATTTGGTGAAGTTACACTAAGCAATATCACAAGTTGCTCATAATGGTACTTCAGTGTTTCAAGGCAATACAAAACTAAAGGCTGATAAAATCTAAATGCAATCGTGTAGGTTCTTGAATTCAACATAACTTTATGTAGTCCACGGCTGTGAGCATTATTTAGTGTGTTTCTATTCACTTGCAATTCATTCTAAATAGTTATGCACATGTACATAACTGAAAATGCTCAGAATAGTAAGTGATGCATTCAGTTGAAACGAGTGTACTATTGAATTTTCCTCAAATTTAGTATGTGATAACTGCATGGCACCATTTGTAATTAACTTTCCATATGATTTGGAGTAGTCTGCAACTAGTTTTATGTGTGTGCTACTGAATTTGGTGAAGTTACACTAAGCAATATCACAAGTTGCTCATAATGGTACTTCAGTGTTTCAAAGCAATACAAACCAAAAGGCGGTTCAAATGCAACTGCAATGAAGTAGGTTCTTGAATTTAACATAACTTTATGTAGTCCACGGTTGTGAGTATTATTCAGTGTGTTTCTATTCACTTATAATTCTTTCTAAGTAGTTATGCACATGTACATGACTGAAAATGCTCAGAATAGTAAGTAATGCATTCAGTTGAAACGAGTGTACTATTGAATTTTCCTCAAAATTAGTATGTGATTACTGCATGGAACCATTTGCAATTAACTTTCCGTATGATTTGGAGTAGTCTGCAACTAGTTTTATGTGTGTGCTACTGAATTTGGTGAAGTTACACTGCAATATCACAAGTTGCTCATAATGGTACTTCAGTGTTTCAAGGCTTCAAAACTAAAGGCTGATAAAATCTAAATGCAATGGAGTAGGTTCTTGAATTCAACATAACGTTATGTAGTCCACGGCTGTGAGCATTATTTAGTAAGTTTCTATTCACTTGCAATTCATTCTAAATAGTTATGCACATGTACATAACTGAAAATGCTCAGAATAGTAAGTGATGCATTCAGTTGAAACGAGTGTACAATTGAATTTTCCTCAAAATTAATATGTGATAACTGCATGGAACCATTTGTAATTAACTTTCCATATGATGTGGAGTAGTCTGCAACAAGTTTAATCTGCTTACTACTGAATTTGGTGAAGTTACACTATCACCATTTGTTCATAATGGTACTTCAGTGTTTCAAGGCAACACAAACCTAAAGGCTGATGAAATCTAAATGCAATCGTGTAGGTTCTTGAATTCAACATAACTTTATGTAGTCCACGGCTGTGAGCATTATTTAGTGTGTTTCTATTCACTTACAATTCATTCTAAATAGTTATGCACATGTACATAACTGAAAATGCTCAGAATAGTAAGTGATGCATTCAGTTGAAACGAGTGTAGTATTGAATTTTCCTCAAAATTAGTATGTGATAACTTCATGGCACCATTTGTTATTAACTTTCCATATGATTTGGAGTAGTCTGCACCTAGTTTTATGTGTGTGCTACTGAATTTGGTGGTTACACTAAGCAATATCACAAGTTGCTCATAATGGTACTTCAGTGTTTCAAAGCAATACATACCAAAATGCGGTTCAAATGTAACTGCAATGAAGTAGGTTCTTGTATTCCACTTTACATTATGTATTTCATTGCTGTGAGTAGTATTCATTGAGTTTCTAGTCACATACAATTCACTCTGAATACTTATGCACATGTACATAACAGAAACTGCACAGAATAGTATGTGATGCATTCAGCTAAAACTAACGCACTGTTGAATTTTACTCGAAA
The DNA here is from genome assembly GCF_048418815.1 of Hemitrygon akajei. Lineage (NCBI taxonomy): Eukaryota > Metazoa > Chordata > Chondrichthyes > Myliobatiformes > Dasyatidae > Hemitrygon > Hemitrygon akajei. The sequence goes on from NC_133127.1 coordinate 106,304,115, forward strand.
TTACTATGTGCTAACTTCATGGAACCATTTGAAATTAACTTTCCATATGATTTGGAGTAGTCTGCAACTAGTTTTATGTGTGTGCTACTGAATTTGGTGAAGTTACACTAAGCAATATCACAAGTTGCTCATAATGGTACTTCCGTGTTTCAAGGCAATACAAAACTAAAGGCTGATAAAATCTAAATGCAATCGTGTAGGTTCTTGAATTCAACATAACTTTATGTAGTCCACGGCTGTGAGCATTATTTAGTGTGTTTCTATTCACTTGCAATTCATTCTAAATAGTTATGCACATGTACATAACTGAAAATGCTCAGAATAGTAAGTGATGCATTCAGTTGAAACGAGTGTACTATTGAATTTTCCTCAAAATTAGTATGTGATAACTGCATGGAACCATTTGTAATTAACTTTCCATATGATTTGGAGTAGTCTGCAACTAGTTTTATGTGTGTGCTACTGAATTTGGTGAAGTTACACTAAGCAATATCACGTTGCTCATAATGGTACTTCAGTGTTTCAAAGCAATACAAACCAAAAGGCGGTTCAAATGTAACTGCAATGAAGTAGGTTCTTGTATTCCACTTTACATTATGTATTTCATTGCTGTGAGTAGTATTCATTGAGTTTCTAGTCACATACAATTCACTCTGAATACTTATGCACATGTACATAACAGAAACTGCACAGAATAGTATGTGATGCATTCAGCTAAAACTAACGCACTGTTGAATTTTACTCGAAATTACTATGTGCTAACTTCATGGAACCATTTGAAATTAACTTTCCATATGATTTGGAGTAGTCTGCAACAGGTTTAATTGGCTTACTACTGAATTTGGTGAAGTTACACTAAGCAATATCACCAGTTGTTCATAATGGTACTTCAGTGTTTCAAGGCAACACAAAACTAAAGGCTGATAAAATCTAAATGCAATCGTGTAGGTTATTGAATTCAACATAACTTTATGTAGTCCACGGCTGTGAGCATTATTTAGTGTGTTTCTATTCACTTGCAATTCATTCTAAATAGTTATGCACATTTACATAATTGAAAATGCTCAGAATAGTAAGTGATGCATTCAGTTGAAACGAGTGTACTATTGAATTTTCCTCAAAATTAGTATGTGATAACTGCATGGAACCATTTGTAATTAACTTTCCATATGATTTGGAGTAGTCTGCAACTAGTTTTATGTGTGTGCTACTGAATTTGGTGAAGTTACACTAAGCAATATCACGTTGCTCATAATGGTACTTCAGTGTTTCAAAGCAATACAAACCAAAAGGCGGTTCAAATGTAACTGCAATGAAGTAGGTTCTTGTATTCCACTTTACATTATGTATTTCATTGCTGTGAGTAGTATTCATTGAGTTTCTAGTCACATACAATTCACTCTGAATACTTATGCACATGTACATAACAGAAACTGCACAGAATAGTATGTGATGCATTCAGCTAAAACTAACGCACTGTTGAATTTTACTCGAAATTACTATGTGCTAACTTCATGGAACCATTTGAAATTAACTTTCCATATGATTTGGAGTAGTCTGCAACTAGTTTTATGTGTGTGCTACTGAATTTGGTGAAGTTACACTAAGCAATATCACAAGTTGCTCATAATGGTACTTCAGTGTTTCAAGGCTTCAAAACTAAAGGCTGATAAAATCTAAATGCAATGGAGTAGGTTCTTGAATTCAACATAACTTTATGTAGTCCACGGCTGTGAGCATTATTTAGTGTGTTTCTATTCACTTGCAATTCATTCTAAATAGTTATGCACATGTACATAACTGAAAATGCTCAGAATAGTAAGTGATGCATTCAGTTGAAACGAGTGTACTATTGAATTTTCCTCAAAATTAGTATGTGATAACTGCATGGCAACATTTGTAATTAACTTTCCATATGATTTGGAGTAGTCTGCAACTTGTTTTCCTTGTGTGCTACTTAATTTGGTGAAGTTACACTAAGCAATATCACAAGTTGCTCATAATGGCACTTCAGTGCTTCAAGGCAACACAAACCTAAAGGCTGATGAAATCTAAATGCAATCGTTGACTTTCTTGAATTCAACATAACTTTATGTAGTCCACGGCTGTGAGCATTATTTAGTGTCTTTCTATTCACTTGCAATTTATTCTAAATAGTTATGCACATGTACATAACTGAAAATGCTCAGAATAGTAAGTGATGCATTCAGTTGAAACGAGTGTACTATTGAATTTTCCTCAAAATTAGTATCTGATAACTGCATGGAACCATTTGTAATTAACTTTCCGTATGATTTGGTGTAGTCTGCAACTAGTTTTATGTGTGTGCTACTGAATTTGGTGAAGTTACACTAAGCAATATCACAAGTTGCTCATAATGGTACTTCCGTGTTTCAAGGCAATACAAAACCAAAGGCTGATAAAATCTAAATGCAATCGTGTAGGTTCTTGAATTCAACATAACTTTATGTAGTCCACGGTTGTGAGCATTATTCAGTATGTTTCTATTCACTTACAATTCATTCTAAATAGTTATGCACAGGTAGATAACTGAAAATGCTCAGAATAGTAAGTGATGCATTCAGTTGAAACGAGTGTACTATTGAATTTTCCTCAAATTTAGTATGTGATAACTGCATGGCACCATTTGTAATTAACTTTCCATATGATTTGGAGTAGTCTGCAACTAGTTTTATGTGTGTGCTACTGAATTTGGTGAAGTTACACTAAGCAATATCACAAGTTGCTCATAATGGTACTTCAGTGTTTCAAAGCAATACAAACCAAAAGGCGGTTCAAATGCAACTGCAATGAAGTAGGTTCTTGAATTTAACATAACTTTATGTAGTCCACGGTTGTGAGTATTATTCAGTGTGTTTCTATTCACTTATAATTCTTTCTAAGTAGTTATGCACATGTACATGACTGAAAATGCTCAGAATAGTAAGTAATGCATTCAGTTGAAACGAGTGTACTATTGAATTTTCCTCAAAATTAGTATGTGATTACTGCATGGAACCATTTGCAATTAACTTTCCGTATGATTTGGAGTAGTCTGCAACTAGTTTTATGTGTGTGCTACTGAATTTGGTGAAGTTACACTGCAATATCACAAGTTGCTCATAATGGTACTTCAGTGTTTCAAGGCTTCAAAACTAAAGGCTGATAAAATCTAAATGCAATGGAGTAGGTTCTTGAATTCAACATAACGTTATGTAGTCCACGGCTGTGAGCATTATTTAGTAAGTTTCTATTCACTTGCAATTCATTCTAAATAGTTATGCACATGTACATAACTGAAAATGCTCAGAATAGTAAGTGATGCATTCAGTTGAAACGAGTGTACAATTGAATTTTCCTCAAAATTAATATGTGATAACTGCATGGAACCATTTGTAATTAACTTTCCATATGATGTGGAGTAGTCTGCACCTAGTTTTATGTGTGTGCTACTGAATTTGGTGGTTACACTAAGCAATATCACAAGTTGCTCATAATGGTACTTCAGTGTTTCAAAGCAATACATACCAAAATGCGGTTCAAATGTAACTGCAATGAAGTAGGTTCTTGTATTCCACTTTACATTATGTATTTCATTGCTGTGAGTAGTATTCATTGAGTTTCTAGTCACATACAATTCACTCTGAATACTTATGCACATGTACATAACAGAAACTGCACAGAATAGTATGTGATGCATTCAGCTAAAACTAACGCACTGTTGAATTTTACTCGAAATTACTATGTGCTAACTTCATGGAACCATTTGAAATTAACTTTCCATATGATTTGGAGTAGTCTGCAACTAGTTTTATGTGTGTGCTACTGAATTTGGTGAAGTTACACTAAGCAATATCACCATTTGTTCATAATGGTACTTCAGTGTTTCAAGGCAACACAAACCTAAAGGCTGATAAAATCTAAATGCAATGGAGTAGGTTCTTGAATTCAACATAACTTTATGTAGTCCACGGCTGTGAGCATTATTTAGTGTGTTTCTATTCACTTGCAATTCATTCTAAATAGTTATGCACATGTACATAACTGAAAATGCTCAGAATAGTAAGTGATGCATTCAGTTGAAACGAGTGTACTATTGAATTTTCCTCAAAATTAGTATGTGATTACTGCATGGAACCATTTGCAATTAACTTTCCGTATGATTTGGAGTAGTCTGCAACTAGTTTTATGTGTGTGCTACTGAATTTGGTGAAGTTACACTAAGCAATATCACGTTGCTCATAATGGTACTTCAGTGTTTCAAAGCAATACAAACCAAAAGGCGGTTCAAATGTAACTGCAATGAAGTAGGTTCTTGTATTCCACTTTACATTATGTATTTCATTGCTGTGAGTAGTATTCATTGAGTTTCTAGTCACATACAATTCACTCTGAATACTTATGCACATGTACATAACAGAAACTGCACAGAATAGTATGTGATGCATTCAGCTAAAACTAACGCACTGTTGAATGTTACTCGAAATTACTATGTGCTAACTTCATGGAACCATTTGAAATTAACTTTCCATATGATTTGGAGTAGTCTGCAACAGGTTTAATTGGCTTACTACTGAATTTGGTGAAGTTACACTAAGCAATATCACCAGTTGTTCATAATGGTACTTCAGTGTTTCAAGGCAACACAAAACTAAAGGCTGATAAAATCTAAATGCAATCGTGTAGGTTATTGAATTCAACATAACTTTATGTAGTCCACGGCTGTGAGCATTATTTAGTGTGTTTCTATTCACTTGCAATTCATTCTAAATAGTTATGCACATTTACATAATTGAAAATGCTCAGAATAGTAAGTGATGCATTCAGTTGAAACGAGTGTACTATTGAATTTTCCTCAAAATTAGTATGTGATAACTGCATGGAACCATTTGTAATTAACTTTCCATATGATTTGGAGTAGTCTGCAACTAGTTTTATGTGTGTGCTACTGAATTTGGTGAAGTTACACTAAGCAATATCACGTTGCTCATAATGGTACTTCAGTGTTTCAAAGCAATACAAACCAAAAGGCGGTTCAAATGTAACTGCAATGAAGTAGGTTCTTGTATTCCACTTTACATTATGTATTTCATTGCTGTGAGTAGTATTCATTGAGTTTCTAGTCACATACAATTCACTCTGAATACTTATGCACATGTACATAACAGAAACTGCACAGAATAGTATGTGATGCATTCAGCTAAAACTAACGCACTGTTGAATTTTACTCGAAATTACTATGTGCTAACTTCATGGAACCATTTGAAATTAACTTTCCATATGATTTGGAGTAGTCTGCAACTAGTTTTATGTGTGTGCTACTGAATTTGGTGAAGTTACACTAAGCAATATCACAAGTTGCTCATAATGGTACTTCAGTGTTTCAAGGCTTCAAAACTAAAGGCTGATAAAATCTAAATGCAATGGAGTAGGTTCTTGAATTCAACATAACTTTATGTAGTCCACGGCTGTGAGCATTATTTAGTGTGTTTCTATTCACTTGCAATTCATTCTAAATAGTTATGCACATGTACATAACTGAAAATGCTCAGAATAGTAAGTGATGCATTCAGTTGAAACGAGTGTACTATTGAATTTTCCTCAAAATTAGTATGTGATAACTGCATGGCAACATTTGTAATTAACTTTCCATATGATTTGGAGTAGTCTGCAACTTGTTTTCCTTGTGTGCTACTTAATTTGGTGAAGTTACACTAAGCAATATCACAAGTTGCTCATAATGGCACTTCAGTGCTTCAAGGCAACACAAACCTAAAGGCTGATGAAATCTAAATGCAATCGTTGACTTTCTTGAATTCAACATAACTTTATGTAGTCCACGGCTGTGAGCATTATTTAGTGTCTTTCTATTCACTTGCAATTTATTCTAAATAGTTATGCACATGTACATAACTGAAAATGCTCAGAATAGTAAGTGATGCATTCAGTTGAAACGAGTGTACTATTGAATTTTCCTCAAAATTAGTATCTGATAACTGCATGGAACCATTTGTAATTAACTTTCCGTATGATTTGGTGTAGTCTGCAACTAGTTTTATGTGTGTGCTACTGAATTTGGTGAAGTTACACTAAGCAATATCACAAGTTGCTCATAATGGTACTTCCGTGTTTCAAGGCAATACAAAACCAAAGGCTGATAAAATCTAAATGCAATCGTGTAGGTTCTTGAATTCAACATAACTTTATGTAGTCCACGGTTGTGAGCATTATTCAGTATGTTTCTATTCACTTACAATTCATTCTAAATAGTTATGCACAGGTAGATAACTGAAAATGCTCAGAATAGTAAGTGATGCATTCAGTTGAAACGAGTGTACTATTGAATTTTCCTCAAATTTAGTATGTGATAACTGCATGGCACCATTTGTAATTAACTTTCCATATGATTTGGAGTAGTCTGCAACTAGTTTTATGTGTGTGCTACTGAATTTGGTGAAGTTACACTAAGCAATATCACAAGTTGCTCATAATGGTACTTCAGTGTTTCAAAGCAATACAAACCAAAAGGCGGTTCAAATGCAACTGCAATGAAGTAGGTTCTTGAATTTAACATAACTTTATGTAGTCCACGGTTGTGAGTATTATTCAGTGTGTTTCTATTCACTTATAATTCTTTCTAAGTAGTTATGCACATGTACATGACTGAAAATGCTCAGAATAGTAAGTAATGCATTCAGTTGAAACGAGTGTACTATTGAATTTTCCTCAAAATTAGTATGTGATTACTGCATGGAACCATTTGCAATTAACTTTCCGTATGATTTGGAGTAGTCTGCAACTAGTTTTATGTGTGTGCTACTGAATTTGGTGAAGTTACACTGCAATATCACAAGTTGCTCATAATGGTACTTCAGTGTTTCAAGGCTTCAAAACTAAAGGCTGATAAAATCTAAATGCAATGGAGTAGGTTCTTGAATTCAACATAACGTTATGTAGTCCACGGCTGTGAGCATTATTTAGTAAGTTTCTATTCACTTGCAATTCATTCTAAATAGTTATGCACATGTACATAACTGAAAATGCTCAGAATAGTAAGTGATGCATTCAGTTGAAACGAGTGTACAATTGAATTTTCCTCAAAATTAATATGTGATAACTGCATGGAACCATTTGTAATTAACTTTCCATATGATGTGGAGTAGTCTGCAACAAGTTTAATCTGCTTACTACTGAATTTGGTGAAGTTACACTATCACCATTTGTTCATAATGGTACTTCAGTGTTTCAAGGCAACACAAACCTAAAGGCTGATGAAATCTAAATGCAATCGTGTAGGTTCTTGAATTCAACATAACTTTATGTAGTCCACGGCTGTGAGCATTATTTAGTGTGTTTCTATTCACTTACAATTCATTCTAAATAGTTATGCACATGTACATAACTGAAAATGCTCAGAATAGTAAGTGATGCATTCAGTTGAAACGAGTGTAGTATTGAATTTTCCTCAAAATTAGTATGTGATAACTTCATGGCACCATTTGTTATTAACTTTCCATATGATTTGGAGTAGTCTGCACCTAGTTTTATGTGTGTGCTACTGAATTTGGTGGTTACACTAAGCAATATCACAAGTTGCTCATAATGGTACTTCAGTGTTTCAAAGCAATACATACCAAAATGCGGTTCAAATGTAACTGCAATGAAGTAGGTTCTTGTATTCCACTTTACATTATGTATTTCATTGCTGTGAGTAGTATTCATTGAGTTTCTAGTCACATACAATTCACTCTGAATACTTATGCACATGTACATAACAGAAACTGCACAGAATAGTATGTGATGCATTCAGCTAAAACTAACGCACTGTTGAATTTTACTCGAAATTACTATGTGCTAACTTCATGGAACCATTTGAAATTAACTTTCCATATGATTTGGAGTAGTCTGCAACTAGTTTTATGTGTGTGCTACTGAATTTGGTGAAGTTACACTAAGCAATATCACAAGTTGCTCATAATGGTACTTCAGTGTTTCAAGGCTTCAAAACTAAAGGCTGATAAAATCTAAATGCAATGGAGTAGGTTCTTGAATTCAACATAACTTTATGTAGTCCACGGCTGTGAGCATTATTTAGTGTGTTTCTATTCACTTGCAATTCATTCTAAATAGTTATGCACATGTACATAACTGAAAATGCTCAGAATAGTAAGTGATGCATTCAGTTGAAACGAGTGTACTATTGAATTTTCCTCAAAATTAGTATGTGATTACTGCATGGAACCATTTGCAATTAACTTTCCGTATGATTTGGAGTAGTCTGCAACTAGTTTTATGTGTGTGCTACTGAATTTGGTGAAGTTACACTAAGCAATATCACAAGTTGCTCATAATGGTACTTCCGTGATTCAAGGCAATACAAAACTAAAGGCTGATAAAATCTAAATGCAATCGTGTAGGTTCTTGAATTCAACATAACTTTATGTAGTCCACGGTTGAGAGCATTATTCAGTATGTTTCTATTCACTTACAATTCATTCTAAATAGTTATGCACAGGTAGATAACTGAAAATGCTCAGAATAGTAAGTGATGCATTCAGTTGAAACGAGTGTACTATTGAATTTTCCTCAAATTTAGTATGTGATAACTGCATGGCACCATTTGTAATTAACTTTCCATATGATTTGGAGTAGTCTGCAACTAGTTTTATGTGTGTGCTACTGAATTTGGTGAAGTTACACTAAGCAATATCACAAGTTGCTCATAATGGTACTTCAGTGTTTCAAAGCAATACAAACCAAAAGGCGGTTCAAATGCAACTGCAATGAAGTAGGTTCTTGAATTTAACATAACTTTATGTAGTCCACGGCTGTGAGCATTATTTAGTGTGTTTCTATTCACTTGCAATTCATTCTAAATAGTTATGCACATTTACATAATTGAAAATGCTCAGAATAGTAAGTGATGCATTCAGTTGAAACGAGTGTACTATTGAATTTTCCTCAAAATTAGTATGTGATAACTGCATGGAACCATTTGTAATTAACTTTCCATATGATTTGGAGTAGTCTGCAACTAGTTTTATGTGTGTGCTACTGAATTTGGTGAAGTTACACTAAGCAATATCACGTTGCTCATAATGGTACTTCAGTGTTTCAAAGCAATACAAACCAAAAGGCGGTTCAAATGTAACTGCAATGAAGTAGGTTCTTGTATTCCACTTTACATTATGTATTTCATTGCTGTGAGTAGTATTCATTGAGTTTCTAGTCACATACAATTCACTCTGAATACTTATGCACATGTACATAACAGAAACGGCACAGAATAGTATGTGATGCATTCAGCTAAAACTAACGCACTGTTGAATTTTACTCGAAATTACTATGTGCTAACTTCATGGAACCATTTGAAATTAACTTTCCATATGATTTGGAGTAGTCTGCAACTAGTTTTATGTGTGTGCTACTGAATTTGGTGAAGTTACACTAAGCAATATCACAAGTTGCTCATAATGGTACTTCCGTGTTTCAAGGCAATACAAAACTAAAGGCTGATAAAATCTAAATGCAATCGTGTAGGTTATTGAATTCAACATAACTTTATGTAGTCCACGGCTGTGAGCATTATTTAGTGTGTTTCTATTCACTTGCAATTCATTCTAAATAGTTATGCAAATGTACATAATTGAAAATGCTCAGAATAGTAAGTGATGCATTCAGTTGAAACGAGTGTACTATTGAATTTTCCTCAAAATTAGTATGTGATAACTGCATGGAACCATTTGTAATTAACTTTCCATATGATTTGGAGTAGTCTGCAACAAGTTTAATCTGCTTACTACTGAATTTGGTGAAGTTACACTAAGCAATATCACAAGTTGCTCATAATGTTACTTCAGTGTTTCAAAGCAATACAAACCAAAAGGCGGTTCAAATGTAACTGCAATGAAGTAGGTTCTTCTATTCAACATAACTTTATGTAGTCCACGGTTGTGAACATTATTCAGTGTGTTTGTATTCACTTATAATTCTTTCTAAATAGTTATGCACAGGTACATAACTGAAAATGCTCAGAATAGTAAGTGATGCATTCAGTTGAAACGAGTGTACTATTGAATTTTCCTCAAAATTAGTATGTGATAACTGCATGGAACCATTTGTAGTTAACTTTCCGTATGATTTGGAGTAGTCTGCAACTAGTTTTATGTGTGTGCTACTGAATTTGGTGAAGTTACACTAAGCAATATCACAAGTTGCTCATAATGGTACTTCCGTGTTTCAAGGCAATACAAAACTAAAGGCTGATAAAATCTAAATGCAATCGTGTAGGTTATTGAATTCAACATAACTTTATGTAGTCCACGGCTGTGAGCATTATTTAGTGTGTTTCTATTCACTTGCAATTCATTCTAAATAGTTATGCACATGTACATAACTGAAAATGCTCAGAATAGTAAGTGATGCATTCAGTTGAAACAAGTGTACTATTGAATTTTCCTCAAAATTAGTAAGTGATAACTGCATGGAACCATTTGTAATTAACTTTCCATATGATTTGGAGTAGTCTGCAACTAGTTTTATGTGTGTGCTACTGAATTTGGTGAAGTTACACTAAGCAATATCACGTTGCTCATAATGGTACTTCAGTGTTTCAAAGCAATACAAACCAAAAGGCGGTTCAAATGTAACTGCAATGAAGTAGGTTCTTGTATTCCACTTTACATTATGTATTTCATTGCTGTGAGTAGTATTCATTGAGTTTCTAGTCACATACAATTCACTCTGAATACTTATGCACATGTACATAACAGAAACTGCACAGAATAGTATGTGATGCATTCAGCTAAAACTAACGCACTGTTGAATTTTACTCGAAATTACTATGTGCTAACTTCATGGAACCATTTGAAATTAACTTTCCATATGATTTGGAGTAGTCTGCAACTAGTTTTATGTGTGTGCTACTGAATTTGGTGAAGTTACACTAAGCAATATCACCAGTTGTTCATAATGGTACTTCAGTGTTTCAAGGCAACACAAACCTAAAGGCTGATGAAATCTAAATGCAATCGTGTAGGTTCTTGAATTCAACATTACTTTATGTAGTCCACGGCTGTGAGCATTATTTAGTGTGTTTCTATTCACTTACAATTCATTCTAAATAGTTATGCACATGTACATAACTGAAAATGCTCAGAATAGTGATGCATTCATTTGAAACGAGTGTACTATTGAATTTTCCTCAAAATTAGTATGTGATAACTGCATGGAACCATTTGTAATTAACTTTCCGTATGATTTGGAGTAGTCTGCAACTAGTTTTATGTGTGTGCTACTGAATTTGGTGAAGTTACACTAAGCAATATCACGTTGCTCATAATGGTACTTCAGTGTTTCAAAGCAATACAAACCAAAAGGCGGTTCAAATGTAACTGCAATGAAGTAGGTTCTTGTATTCCACTTTACATTATGTATTTCATTGCTGTGAGTAGTATGCATTGAGTTTCTAGTCACATACAATTCACTCTGAATACTTATGCACATGTACATAACAGAAACTGCACAGAATAGTATGTGATGCATTCAGCTAAAACTAACGCACTGTTGAATTTTACTCGAAATTACTATGTGCTAACTTCATGGAACCATTTGAAATTAACTTTCCATATGATTTGGAGTAGTCTGCAACTAGTGTTATGTGTGTGCTACTGAATTTGGTGAAGTTACACTAAGCAATATCACAAGTTGCTCATAATGGTACTTCCGTGTTTCAAGGCAATACAAAACTAAAGGCTGATAAAATCTAAATGCAATCGTGTAGGTTCTTGAATTCAACATAACTTTATGTAGTCCACGGCTGTGAGCATTATTTAGTGTGTTTCTATTCACTTGCAATTCATTCTAAATAGTTATGCACATGTACATAACTGAAAATGCTCAGAATAGTAAGTGATGCATTCAGTTGAAACGAGTGTACTATTGAATTTTCCTCAAAATTAGTATGTGATAACTGCATGGAACCATTTGTAATTAACTTTCCATATGATTTGGAGTAGTCTGCAACTAGTTTTATGTGTGTGCTACTGAATTTGGTGAAGTTACACTAAGCAATATCACGTTGCTCATAATGGTACTTCAGTGTTTCAAAGCAATACAAACCAAAAGGCGGTTCAAATGTAACTGCAATGAAGTAGGTTCTTGTATTCCACTTTACATTATGTATTTCATTGCTGTGAGTAGTATTCATTGAGTTTCTAGTCACATACAATTCACTCTGAATACTTATGCACATGTACATAACAGAAACTGCACAGAATAGTATGTGATGCATTCAGCTAAAACTAACGCACTGTTGAATTTTACTCGAAATTACTATGTGCTAACTTCATGGAACCATTTGAAATTAACTTTCCATATGATTTGGAGTAGTCTGCAACAGGTTTAATTGGCTTACTACTGAATTTGGTGAAGTTACACTAAGCAATATCACCAGTTGTTCATAATGGTACTTCAGTGTTTCAAGGCAACACAAAACTAAAGGCTGATAAAATCTAAATGCAATCGTGTAGGTTATTGAATTCAACATAACTTTATGTAGTCCACGGCTGTGAGCATTATTTAGTGTGTTTCTATTCACTTGCAATTCATTCTAAATAGTTATGCACATGTACATAACTGAAAATGCTCAGAATAGTAAGTGATGCATTCAGTTGAAACGAGTGTACTATTGAATTTTCCTCAAAATTAGTATGTGATAACTGCATGGCAACATTTGTAATTAACTTTCCATATGATTTGGAGTAGTCTGCAACTTGTTTTCCTTGTGTGCTACTTAATTTGGTGAAGTTACACTAAGCAATATCACAAGTTGCTCATAATGGCACTTCAGTGCTTCAAGGCAACACAAACCTAAAGGCTGATGAAATCTAAATGCAATCGTTGACTTTCTTGAATTCAACATAACTTTATGTAGTCCACGGCTGTGAGCATTATTTAGTGTCTTTCTATTCACTTGCAATTTATTCTAAATAGTTATGCACATGTACATAACTGAAAATGCTCAGAATAGTAAGTGATGCATTCAGTTGAAACGAGTGTACTATTGAATTTTCCTCAAAATTAGTATCTGATAACTGCATGGAACCATTTGTAATTAACTTTCCGTATGATTTGGTGTAGTCTGCAACTAGTTTTATGTGTGTGCTACTGAATTTGGTGAAGTTACACTAAGCAATATCACAAGTTGCTCATAATGGTACTTCCGTGTTTCAAGGCAATACAAAACCAAAGGCTGATAAAATCTAAATGCAATCGTGTAGGTTCTTGAATTCAACATAACTTTATGTAGTCCACGGTTGTGAGCATTATTCAGTATGTTTCTATTCACTTACAATTCATTCTAAATAGTTATGCACAGGTAGATAACTGAAAATGCTCAGAATAGTAAGTGATGCATTCAGTTGAAACGAGTGTACTATTGAATTTTCCTCAAATTTAGTATGTGATAACTGCATGGCACCATTTGTAATTAACTTTCCATATGATTTGGAGTAGTCTGCAACTAGTTTTATGTGTGTGCTACTGAATTTGGTGAAGTTACACTAAGCAATATCACAAGCTCATAATGGTACTTCCGTGTTTCAAGGCAATACAAAACTAAAGGCTGATAAAATCTAAATGCAATCGTGTAGGTTATTGAATTCAACATAACTTTATGTAGTCCACGGCTGTGAGCATTATTTAGTGTGTTTCTATTCACTTGCAATTCATTCTAAATAGTTATGCACATGTACATAACTGAAAATGCTCAGAATAGTAAGTGATGCATTCAGTTGAAACAAGTGTACTATTGAATTTTCCTCAAAATTAGTAAGTGATAACTGCATGGAACCATTTGTAATTAACTTTCCATATGATTTGGAGTAGTCTGCAACTAGTTTTATGTGTGTGCTACTGAATTTGGTGAAGTTACACTAAGCAATATCACGTTGCTCATAATGGTACTTCAGTGTTTCAAAGCAATACAAACCAAAAGGCGGTTCAAATGTAACTGCAATGAAGTAGGTTCTTGTATTCCACTTTACATTATGTATTTCATTGCTGTGAGTAGTATTCATTGAGTTTCTAGTCACATACAATTCACTCTGAATACTTATGCACATGTACATAACAGAAACTGCACAGAATAGTATGTGATGCATTCAGCTAAAACTAACGCACTGTTGAATTTTACTCGAAATTACTATGTGCTAACTTCATGGAACCATTTGAAATTAACTTTCCATATGATTTGGAGTAGTCTGCAACTAGTTTTATGTGTGTGCTACTGAATTTGGTGAAGTTACACTAAGCAATATCACCAGTTGTTCATAATGGTACTTCAGTGTTTCAAGGCAACACAAACCTAAAGGCTGATGAAATCTAAATGCAATCGTGTAGGTTCTTGAATTCAACATTACTTTATGTAGTCCACGGCTGTGAGCATTATTTAGTGTGTTTCTATTCACTTACAATTCATTCTAAATAGTTATGCACATGTACATAACTGAAAATGCTCAGAATAGTGATGCATTCATTTGAAACGAGTGTACTATTGAATTTTCCTCAAAATTAGTATGTGATAACTGCATGGAACCATTTGTAATTAACTTTCCGTATGATTTGGAGTAGTCTGCAACTAGTTTTATGTGTGTGCTACTGAATTTGGTGAAGTTACACTAAGCAATATCACGTTGCTCATAATGGTACTTCAGTGTTTCAAAGCAATACAAACCAAAAGGCGGTTCAAATGTAACTGCAATGAAGTAGGTTCTTGTATTCCACTTTACATTATGTATTTCATTGCTGTGAGTAGTATGCATTGAGTTTCTAGTCACATACAATTCACTCTGAATACTTATGCACATGTACATAACAGAAACTGCACAGAATAGTATGTGATGCATTCAGCTAAAACTAACGCACTGTTGAATTTTACTCGAAATTACTATGTGCTAACTTCATGGAACCATTTGAAATTAACTTTCCATATGATTTGGAGTAGTCTGCAACTAGTGTTATGTGTGTGCTACTGAATTTGGTGAAGTTACACTAAGCAATATCACAAGTTGCTCATAATGGTACTTCCGTGTTTCAAGGCAATACAAAACTAAAGGCTGATAAAATCTAAATGCAATCGTGTAGGTTCTTGAATTCAACATAACTTTATGTAGTCCACGGCTGTGAGCATTATTTAGTGTGTTTCTATTCACTTGCAATTCATTCTAAATAGTTATGCACATGTACATAACTGAAAATGCTCAGAATAGTAAGTGATGCATTCAGTTGAAACGAGTGTACTATTGAATTTTCCTCAAAATTAGTATGTGATAACTGCATGGAACCATTTGTAATTAACTTTCCATATGATTTGGAGTAGTCTGCAACTAGTTTTATGTGTGTGCTACTGAATTTGGTGAAGTTACACTAAGCAATATCACAAGCTCATAATGGTACTTCCGTGTTTCAAGGCAATACAAAACTAAAGGCTGATAAAATCTAAATGCAATCGTGTAGGTTATTGAATTCAACATAACTTTATGTAGTCCACGGCTGTGAGCATTATTTAGTGTGTTTCTATTCACTTGCAATTCATTCTAAATAGTTATGCACATGTACATAACTGAAAATGCTCAGAATAGTAAGTGATGCATTCAGTTGAAACAAGTGTACTATTGAATTTTCCTCAAAATTAGTAAGTGATAACTGCATGGAACCATTTGTAATTAACTTTCCATATGATTTGGAGTAGTCTGCAACTAGTTTTATGTGTGTGCTACTGAATTTGGTGAAGTTACACTAAGCAATATCACGTTGCTCATAATGGTACTTCAGTGTTTCAAAGCAATACAAACCAAAAGGCGGTTCAAATGTAACTGCAATGAAGTAGGTTCTTGTATTCCACTTTACATTATGTATTTCATTGCTGTGAGTAGTATTCATTGAGTTTCTAGTCACATACAATTCACTCTGAATACTTATGCACATGTACATAACAGAAACTGCACAGAATAGTATGTGATGCATTCAGCTAAAACTAACGCACTGTTGAATTTTACTCGAAATTACTATGTGCTAACTTCATGGAACCATTTGAAATTAACTTTCCATATGATTTGGAGTAGTCTGCAACTAGTTTTATGTGTGTGCTACTGAATTTGGTGAAGTTACACTAAGCAATATCACCAGTTGTTCATAATGGTACTTCAGTGTTTCAAGGCAACACAAACCTAAAGGCTGATGAAATCTAAATGCAATCGTGTAGGTTCTTGAATTCAACATTACTTTATGTAGTCCACGGCTGTGAGCATTATTTAGTGTGTTTCTATTCACTTACAATTCATTCTAAATAGTTATGCACATGTACATAACTGAAAATGCTCAGAATAGTGATGCATTCATTTGAAACGAGTGTACTATTGAATTTTCCTCAAAATTAGTATGTGATAACTGCATGGAACCATTTGTAATTAACTTTCCGTATGATTTGGAGTAGTCTGCAACTAGTTTTATGTGTGTGCTACTGAATTTGGTGAAGTTACACTAAGCAATATCACGTTGCTCATAATGGTACTTCAGTGTTTCAAAGCAATACAAACCAAAAGGCGGTTCAAATGTAACTGCAATGAAGTAGGTTCTTGTATTCCACTTTACATTATGTATTTCATTGCTGTGAGTAGTATGCATTGAGTTTCTAGTCACATACAATTCACTCTGAATACTTATGCACATGTACATAACAGAAACTGCACAGAATAGTATGTGATGCATTCAGCTAAAACTAACGCACTGTTGAATTTTACTCGAAATTACTATGTGCTAACTTCATGGAACCATTTGAAATTAACTTTCCATATGATTTGGAGTAGTCTGCAACTAGTGTTATGTGTGTGCTACTGAATTTGGTGAAGTTACACTAAGCAATATCACAAGTTGCTCATAATGGTACTTCCGTGTTTCAAGGCAATACAAAACTAAAGGCTGATAAAATCTAAATGCAATCGTGTAGGTTCTTGAATTCAACATAACTTTATGTAGTCCACGGCTGTGAGCATTATTTAGTGTGTTTCTATTCACTTGCAATTCATTCTAAATAGTTATGCACATGTACATAACTGAAAATGCTCAGAATAGTAAGTGATGCATTCAGTTGAAACGAGTGTACTATTGAATTTTCCTCAAAATTAGTATGTGATAACTGCATGGAACCATTTGTAATTAACTTTCCATATGATTTGGAGTAGTCTGCAACTAGTTTTATGTGTGTGCTACTGAATTTGGTGAAGTTACACTAAGCAATATCACGTTGCTCATAATGGTACTTCAGTGTTTCAAAGCAATACAAACCAAAAGGCGGTTCAAATGTAACTGCAATGAAGTAGGTTCTTGTATTCCACTTTACATTATGTATTTCATTGCTGTGAGTAGTATTCATTGAGTTTCTAGTCACATACAATTCACTCTGAATACTTATGCACATGTACATAACAGAAACTGCACAGAATAGTATGTGATGCATTCAGCTAAAACTAACGCACTGTTGAATTTTACTCGAAATTACTATGTGCTAACTTCATGGAACCATTTGAAATTAACTTTCCATATGATTTGGAGTAGTCTGCAACAGGTTTAATTGGCTTACTACTGAATTTGGTGAAGTTACACTAAGCAATATCACCAGTTGTTCATAATGGTACTTCAGTGTTTCAAGGCAACACAAAACTAAAGGCTGATAAAATCTAAATGCAATCGTGTAGGTTATTGAATTCAACATAACTTTATGTAGTCCACGGCTGTGAGCATTATTTAGTGTGTTTCTATTCACTTGCAATTCATTCTAAATAGTTATGCACATGTACATAACTGAAAATGCTCAGAATAGTAAGTGATGCATTCAGTTGAAACGAGTGTACTATTGAATTTTCCTCAAAATTAGTATGTGATAACTGCATGGCAACATTTGTAATTAACTTTCCATATGATTTGGAGTAGTCTGCAACTTGTTTTCCTTGTGTGCTACTTAATTTGGTGAAGTTACACTAAGCAATATCACAAGTTGCTCATAATGGCACTTCAGTGCTTCAAGGCAACACAAACCTAAAGGCTGATGAAATCTAAATGCAATCGTTGACTTTCTTGAATTCAACATAACTTTATGTAGTCCACGGCTGTGAGCATTATTTAGTGTCTTTCTATTCACTTGCAATTTATTCTAAATAGTTATGCACATGTACATAACTGAAAATGCTCAGAATAGTAAGTGATGCATTCAGTTGAAACGAGTGTACTATTGAATTTTCCTCAAAATTAGTATCTGATAACTGCATGGAACCATTTGTAATTAACTTTCCGTATGATTTGGTGTAGTCTGCAACTAGTTTTATGTGTGTGCTACTGAATTTGGTGAAGTTACACTAAGCAATATCACAAGTTGCTCATAATGGTACTTCCGTGTTTCAAGGCAATACAAAACCAAAGGCTGATAAAATCTAAATGCAATCGTGTAGGTTCTTGAATTCAACATAACTTTATGTAGTCCACGGTTGTGAGCATTATTCAGTATGTTTCTATTCACTTACAATTCATTCTAAATAGTTATGCACAGGTAGATAACTGAAAATGCTCAGAATAGTAAGTGATGCATTCAGTTGAAACGAGTGTACTATTGAATTTTCCTCAAATTTAGTATGTGATAACTGCATGGCACCATTTGTAATTAACTTTCCATATGATTTGGAGTAGTCTGCAACTAGTTTTATGTGTGTGCTACTGAATTTGGTGAAGTTACACTAAGCAATATCACAAGCTCATAATGGTACTTCCGTGTTTCAAGGCAATACAAAACTAAAGGCTGATAAAATCTAAATGCAATCGTGTAGGTTATTGAATTCAACATAACTTTATGTAGTCCACGGCTGTGAGCATTATTTAGTGTGTTTCTATTCACTTGCAATTCATTCTAAATAGTTATGCACATGTACATAACTGAAAATGCTCAGAATAGTAAGTGATGCATTCAGTTGAAACAAGTGTACTATTGAATTTTCCTCAAAATTAGTAAGTGATAACTGCATGGAACCATTTGTAATTAACTTTCCATATGATTTGGAGTAGTCTGCAACTAGTTTTATGTGTGTGCTACTGAATTTGGTGAAGTTACACTAAGCAATATCACGTTGCTCATAATGGTACTTCAGTGTTTCAAAGCAATACAAACCAAAAGGCGGTTCAAATGTAACTGCAATGAAGTAGGTTCTTGTATTCCACTTTACATTATGTATTTCATTGCTGTGAGTAGTATTCATTGAGTTTCTAGTCACATACAATTCACTCTGAATACTTATGCACATGTACATAACAGAAACTGCACAGAATAGTATGTGATGCATTCAGCTAAAACTAACGCACTGTTGAATTTTACTCGAAATTACTATGTGCTAACTTCATGGAACCATTTGAAATTAACTTTCCATATGATTTGGAGTAGTCTGCAACTAGTTTTATGTGTGTGCTACTGAATTTGGTGAAGTTACACTAAGCAATATCACCAGTTGTTCATAATGGTACTTCAGTGTTTCAAGGCAACACAAACCTAAAGGCTGATGAAATCTAAATGCAATCGTGTAGGTTCTTGAATTCAACATTACTTTATGTAGTCCACGGCTGTGAGCATTATTTAGTGTGTTTCTATTCACTTACAATTCATTCTAAATAGTTATGCACATGTACATAACTGAAAATGCTCAGAATAGTGATGCATTCATTTGAAACGAGTGTACTATTGAATTTTCCTCAAAATTAGTATGTGATAACTGCATGGAACCATTTGTAATTAACTTTCCGTATGATTTGGAGTAGTCTGCAACTAGTTTTATGTGTGTGCTACTGAATTTGGTGAAGTTACACTAAGCAATATCACGTTGCTCATAATGGTACTTCAGTGTTTCAAAGCAATACAAACCAAAAGGCGGTTCAAATGTAACTGCAATGAAGTAGGTTCTTGTATTCCACTTTACATTATGTATTTCATTGCTGTGAGTAGTATGCATTGAGTTTCTAGTCACATACAATTCACTCTGAATACTTATGCACATGTACATAACAGAAACTGCACAGAATAGTATGTGATGCATTCAGCTAAAACTAACGCACTGTTGAATTTTACTCGAAATTACTATGTGCTAACTTCATGGAACCATTTGAAATTAACTTTCCATATGATTTGGAGTAGTCTGCAACTAGTGTTATGTGTGTGCTACTGAATTTGGTGAAGTTACACTAAGCAATATCACAAGTTGCTCATAATGGTACTTCCGTGTTTCAAGGCAATACAAAACTAAAGGCTGATAAAATCTAAATGCAATCGTGTAGGTTCTTGAATTCAACATAACTTTATGTAGTCCACGGCTGTGAGCATTATTTAGTGTGTTTCTATTCACTTGCAATTCATTCTAAATAGTTATGCACATGTACATAACTGAAAATGCTCAGAATAGTAAGTGATGCATTCAGTTGAAACGAGTGTACTATTGAATTTTCCTCAAAATTAGTATGTGATAACTGCATGGAACCATTTGTAATTAACTTTCCATATGATTTGGAGTAGTCTGCAACTAGTTTTATGTGTGTGCTACTGAATTTGGTGAAGTTACACTAAGCAATATCACGTTGCTCATAATGGTACTTCAGTGTTTCAAAGCAATACAAACCAAAAGGCGGTTCAAATGTAACTGCAATGAAGTAGGTTCTTGTATTCCACTTTACATTATGTATTTCATTGCTGTGAGTAGTATTCATTGAGTTTCTAGTCACATACAATTCACTCTGAATACTTATGCACATGTACATAACAGAAACTGCACAGAATAGTATGTGATGCATTCAGCTAAAACTAACGCACTGTTGAATTTTACTCGAAATTACTATGTGCTAACTTCATGGAACCATTTGAAATTAACTTTCCATATGATTTGGAGTAGTCTGCAACAGGTTTAATTGGCTTACTACTGAATTTGGTGAAGTTACACTAAGCAATATCACCAGTTGTTCATAATGGTACTTCAGTGTTTCAAGGCAACACAAAACTAAAGGCTGATAAAATCTAAATGCAATCGTGTAGGTTATTGAATTCAACATAACTTTATGTAGTCCACGGCTGTGAGCATTATTTAGTGTGTTTCTATTCACTTGCAATTCATTCTAAATAGTTATGCACATGTACATAACTGAAAATGCTCAGAATAGTAAGTGATGCATTCAGTTGAAACGAGTGTACTATTGAATTTTCCTCAAAATTAGTATGTGATAACTGCATGGCAACATTTGTAATTAACTTTCCATATGATTTGGAGTAGTCTGCAACTTGTTTTCCTTGTGTGCTACTTAATTTGGTGAAGTTACACTAAGCAATATCACAAGTTGCTCATAATGGCACTTCAGTGCTTCAAGGCAACACAAACCTAAAGGCTGATGAAATCTAAATGCAATCGTTGACTTTCTTGAATTCAACATAACGTTATGTAGTCCACGGCTGTGAGCATTATTTAGTGTCTTTCTATTCACTTGCAATTTATTCTAAATAGTTATGCACATGTACATAACTGAAAATGCTCAGAATAGTAAGTGATGCATTCAGTTGAAACGAGTGTACTATTGAATTTTCCTCAAAATTAGTATCTGATAACTGCATGGAACCATTTGTAATTAACTTTCCGTATGATTTGGTGTAGTCTGCAACTAGTTTTATGTGTGTGCTACTGAATTTGGTGAAGTTACACTAAGCAATATCACAAGTTGCTCATAATGGTACTTCCGTGTTTCAAGGCAATACAAAACCAAAGGCTGATAAAATCTAAATGCAATCGTGTAGGTTCTTGAATTCAACATAACTTTATGTAGTCCACGGTTGTGAGCATTATTCAGTATGTTTCTATTCACTTACAATTCATTCTAAATAGTTATGCACAGGTAGATAACTGAAAATGCTCAGAATAGTAAGTGATGCATTCAGTTGAAACGAGTGTACTATTGAATTTTCCTCAAATTTAGTATGTGATAACTGCATGGCACCATTTGTAATTAACTTTCCATATGATTTGGAGTAGTCTGCAACTAGTTTTATGTGTGTGCTACTGAATTTGGTGAAGTTACACTAAGCAATATCACAAGCTCATAATGGTACTTCCGTGTTTCAAGGCAATACAAAACTAAAGGCTGATAAAATCTAAATGCAATCGTGTAGGTTATTGAATTCAACATAACTTTATGTAGTCCACGGCTGTGAGCATTATTTAGTGTGTTTCTATTCACTTGCAATTCATTCTAAATAGTTATGCACATGTACATAACTGAAAATGCTCAGAATAGTAAGTGATGCATTCAGTTGAAACAAGTGTACTATTGAATTTTCCTCAAAATTAGTAAGTGATAACTGCATGGAACCATTTGTAATTAACTTTCCATATGATTTGGAGTAGTCTGCAACTAGTTTTATGTGTGTGCTACTGAATTTGGTGAAGTTACACTAAGCAATATCACGTTGCTCATAATGGTACTTCAGTGTTTCAAAGCAATACAAACCAAAAGGCGGTTCAAATGTAACTGCAATGAAGTAGGTTCTTGTATTCCACTTTACATTATGTATTTCATTGCTGTGAGTAGTATTCATTGAGTTTCTAGTCACATACAATTCACTCTGAATACTTATGCACATGTACATAACAGAAACTGCACAGAATAGTATGTGATGCATTCAGCTAAAACTAACGCACTGTTGAATTTTACTCGAAATTACTATGTGCTAACTTCATGGAACCATTTGAAATTAACTTTCCATATGATTTGGAGTAGTCTGCAACTAGTTTTATGTGTGTGCTACTGAATTTGGTGAAGTTACACTAAGCAATATCACCAGTTGTTCATAATGGTACTTCAGTGTTTCAAGGCAACACAAACCTAAAGGCTGATGAAATCTAAATGCAATCGTGTAGGTTCTTGAATTCAACATTACTTTATGTAGTCCACGGCTGTGAGCATTATTTAGTGTGTTTCTATTCACTTACAATTCATTCTAAATAGTTATGCACATGTACATAACTGAAAATGCTCAGAATAGTGATGCATTCATTTGAAACGAGTGTACTATTGAATTTTCCTCAAAATTAGTATGTGATAACTGCATGGAACCATTTGTAATTAACTTTCCGTATGATTTGGAGTAGTCTGCAACTAGTTTTATGTGTGTGCTACTGAATTTGGTGAAGTTACACTAAGCAATATCACGTTGCTCATAATGGTACTTCAGTGTTTCAAAGCAATACAAACCAAAAGGCGGTTCAAATGTAACTGCAATGAAGTAGGTTCTTGTATTCCACTTTACATTATGTATTTCATTGCTGTGAGTAGTATGCATTGAGTTTCTAGTCACATACAATTCACTCTGAATACTTATGCACATGTACATAACAGAAACTGCACAGAATAGTATGTGATGCATTCAGCTAAAACTAACGCACTGTTGAATTTTACTCGAAATTACTATGTGCTAACTTCATGGAACCATTTGAAATTAACTTTCCATATGATTTGGAGTAGTCTGCAACTAGTGTTATGTGTGTGCTACTGAATTTGGTGAAGTTACACTAAGCAATATCACAAGTTGCTCATAATGGTACTTCCGTGTTTCAAGGCAATACAAAACTAAAGGCTGATAAAATCTAAATGCAATCGTGTAGGTTCTTGAATTCAACATAACTTTATGTAGTCCACGGCTGTGAGCATTATTTAGTGTGTTTCTATTCACTTGCAATTCATTCTAAATAGTTATGCACATGTACATAACTGAAAATGCTCAGAATAGTAAGTGATGCATTCAGTTGAAACGAGTGTACTATTGAATTTTCCTCAAAATTAGTATGTGATAACTGCATGGAACCATTTGTAATTAACTTTCCATATGATTTGGAGTAGTCTGCAACTAGTTTTATGTGTGTGCTACTGAATTTGGTGAAGTTACACTAAGCAATATCACGTTGCTCATAATGGTACTTCAGTGTTTCAAAGCAATACAAACCAAAAGGCGGTTCAAATGTAACTGCAATGAAGTAGGTTCTTGTATTCCACTTTACATTATGTATTTCATTGCTGTGAGTAGTATTCATTGAGTTTCTAGTCACATACAATTCACTCTGAATACTTATGCACATGTACATAACAGAAACTGCACAGAATAGTATGTGATGCATTCAGCTAAAACTAACGCACTGTTGAATTTTACTCGAAATTACTATGTGCTAACTTCATGGAACCATTTGAAATTAACTTTCCATATGATTTGGAGTAGTCTGCAACAGGTTTAATTGGCTTACTACTGAATTTGGTGAAGTTACACTAAGCAATATCACCAGTTGTTCATAATGGTACTTCAGTGTTTCAAGGCAACACAAAACTAAAGGCTGATAAAATCTAAATGCAATCGTGTAGGTTATTGAATTCAACATAACTTTATGTAGTCCACGGCTGTGAGCATTATTTAGTGTGTTTCTATTCACTTGCAATTCATTCTAAATAGTTATGCACATTTACATAATTGAAAATGCTCAGAATAGTAAGTGATGCATTCAGTTGAAACGAGTGTACTATTGAATTTACCTCAAAATTAGTATGTGATAACTGCATGGAACCATTTGTAATTAACTTTCCATATGATTTGGAGTAGTCTGCAACTAGTTTTATGTGTGTGCTACTGAATTTGGTGAAGTTACACTAAGCAATATCACGTTGCTCATAATGGTACTTCAGTGTTTCAAAGCAATACAAACCAAAAGGCGGTTCAAATGTAACTGCAATGAAGTAGGTTCTTGTATTCCACTTTACATTATGTATTTCATTGCTGTGAGTAGTATTCATTGAGTTTCTAGTCACATACAATTCACTCTGAATACTTATGCACATGTACATAACAGAAACTGCACAGAATAGTATGTGATGCATTCAGCTAAAACTAACGCACTGTTGAATTTTACTCGAAATTACTATGTGCTAACTTCATGGAACCATTTGAAATTAACTTTCCATATGATTTGGAGTAGTCTGCAACTAGTTTTATGTGTGTGCTACTGAATTTGGTGAAGTTACACTAAGCAATATCACCAGTTGTTCATAATGGTACTTCAGTGTTTCAAGGCAACACAAACCTAAAGGCTGATGAAATCTAAATGCAATCGTGTAGGTTCTTGAATTCAACATTACTTTATGTAGTCCACGGCTGTGAGCATTATTTAGTGTGTTTCTATTCACTTACAATTCATTCTAAATAGTTATGCACATGTACATAACTGAAAATGCTCAGAATAGTGATGCATTCATTTGAAACGAGTGTACTATTGAATTTTCCTCAAAATTAGTATGTGATAACTGCATGGAACCATTTGTAATTAACTTTCCGTATGATTTGGAGTAGTCTGCAACTAGTTTTATGTGTGTGCTACTGAATTTGGTGAAGTTACACTAAGCAATATCACGTTGCTCATAATGGTACTTCAGTGTTTCAAAGCAATACAAACCAAAAGGCGGTTCAAATGTAACTGCAATGAAGTAGGTTCTTGTATTCCACTTTACATTATGTATTTCATTGCTGTGAGTAGTATGCATTGAGTTTCTAGTCACATACAATTCACTCTGAATACTTATGCACATGTACATAACAGAAACTGCACAGAATAGTATGTGATGCATTCAGCTAAAACTAACGCACTGTTGAATTTTACTCGAAATTACTATGTGCTAACTTCATGGAACCATTTGAAATTAACTTTCCATATGATTTGGAGTAGTCTGCAACTAGTGTTATGTGTGTGCTACTGAATTTGGTGAAGTTACACTAAGCAATATCACAAGTTGCTCATAATGGTACTTCCGTGTTTCAAGGCAATACAAAACTAAAGGCTGATAAAATCTAAATGCAATCGTGTAGGTTCTTGAATTCAACATAACTTTATGTAGTCCACGGCTGTGAGCATTATTTAGTGTGTTTCTATTCACTTGCAATTCATTCTAAATAGTTATGCACATGTACATAACTGAAAATGCTCAGAATAGTAAGTGATGCATTCAGTTGAAACGAGTGTACTATTGAATTTTCCTCAAAATTAGTATGTGATAACTGCATGGAACCATTTGTAATTAACTTTCCATATGATTTGGAGTAGTCTGCAACTAGTTTTATGTGTGTGCTACTGAATTTGGTGAAGTTACACTAAGCAATATCACGTTGCTCATAATGGTACTTCAGTGTTTCAAAGCAATACAAACCAAAAGGCGGTTCAAATGTAACTGCAATGAAGTAGGTTCTTGTATTCCACTTTACATTATGTATTTCATTGCTGTGAGTAGTATTCATTGAGTTTCTAGTCACATACAATTCACTCTGAATACTTATGCACATGTACATAACAGAAACTGCACAGAATAGTATGTGATGCATTCAGCTAAAACTAACGCACTGTTGAATTTTACTCGAAATTACTATGTGCTAACTTCATGGAACCATTTGAAATTAACTTTCCATATGATTTGGAGTAGTCTGCAACAGGTTTAATTGGCTTACTACTGAATTTGGTGAAGTTACACTAAGCAATATCACCAGTTGTTCATAATGGTACTTCAGTGTTTCAAGGCAACACAAAACTAAAGGCTGATAAAATCTAAATGCAATCGTGTAGGTTATTGAATTCAACATAACTTTATGTAGTCCACGGCTGTGAGCATTATTTAGTGTGTTTCTATTCACTTGCAATTCATTCTAAATAGTTATGCACATGTACATAACTGAAAATGCTCAGAATAGTAAGTGATGCATTCAGTTGAAACGAGTGTACTATTGAATTTTCCTCAAAATTAGTATGTGATAACTGCATGGAACCATTTGTAATTAACTTTCCATATGATTTGGAGTAGTCTGCAACTAGTTTTATGTGTGTGCTACTGAATTTGGTGAAGTTACACTAAGCAATATCACGTTGCTCATAATGGTACTTCAGTGTTTCAAAGCAATACAAACCAAAAGGCGGTTCAAATGTAACTGCAATGAAGTAGGTTCTTGTATTCCACTTTACATTATGTATTTCATTGCTGTGAGTAGTATTCATTGAGTTTCTAGTCACATACAATTCACTCTGAATACTTATGCACATGTACATAACAGAAACTGCACAGAATAGTATGTGATGCATTCAGCTAAAACTAACGCACTGTTGAATTTTACTCGAAATTACTATGTGCTAACTTCATGGAACCATTTGAAATTAACTTTCCATATGATTTGGAGTAGTCTGCAACTAGTTTTATGTGTGTGCTACTGAATTTGGTGAAGTTACACTAAGCAATATCACAAGTTGCTCATAATGGTACTTCAGTGTTTCAAGGCTTCAAAACTAAAGGCTGATAAAATCTAAATGCAATGGAGTAGGTTCTTGAATTCAACATAACTTTATGTAGTCCACGGCTGTGAGCATTATTTAGTGTGTTTCTATTCACTTGCAATTCATTCTAAATAGTTATGCACATGTACATAACTGAAAATGCTCAGAATAGTAAGTGATGCATTCAGTTGAAACGAGTGTACTATTGAATTTTCCTCAAAATTAGTATGTGATAACTGCATGGCAACATTTGTAATTAACTTTCCATATGATTTGGAGTAGTCTGCAACTTGTTTTCCTTGTGTGCTACTTAATTTGGTGAAGTTACACTAAGCAATATCACAAGTTGCTCATAATGGCACTTCAGTGCTTCAAGGCAACACAAACCTAAAGGCTGATGAAATCTAAATGCAATCGTTGACTTTCTTGAATTCAACATAACTTTATGTAGTCCACGGCTGTGAGCATTATTTAGTGTCTTTCTATTCACTTGCAATTTATTCTAAATAGTTATGCACATGTACATAACTGAAAATGCTCAGAATAGTAAGTGATGCATTCAGTTGAAACGAGTGTACTATTGAATTTTCCTCAAAATTAGTATCTGATAACTGCATGGAACCATTTGTAATTAACTTTCCGTATGATTTGGTGTAGTCTGCAACTAGTTTTATGTGTGTGCTACTGAATTTGGTGAAGTTACACTAAGCAATATCACAAGTTGCTCATAATGGTACTTCCGTGTTTCAAGGCAATACAAAACCAAAGGCTGATAAAATCTAAATGCAATCGTGTAGGTTCTTGAATTCAACATAACTTTATGTAGTCCACGGTTGTGAGCATTATTCAGTATGTTTCTATTCACTTACAATTCATTCTAAATAGTTATGCACAGGTAGATAACTGAAAATGCTCAGAATAGTAAGTGATGCATTCAGTTGAAACGAGTGTACTATTGAATTTTCCTCAAATTTAGTATGTGATAACTGCATGGCACCATTTGTAATTAACTTTCCATATGATTTGGAGTAGTCTGCAACTAGTTTTATGTGTGTGCTACTGAATTTGGTGAAGTTACACTAAGCAATATCACAAGTTGCTCATAATGGTACTTCCGTGTTTCAAGGCAATACAAAACTAAAGGCTGATAAAATCTAAATGCAATCGTGTAGGTTATTGAATTCAACATAACTTTATGTAGTCCACGGCTGTGAGCATTATTTAGTGTGTTTCTATTCACTTGCAATTCATTCTAAATAGTTATGCACATGTACATAACTGAAAATGCTCAGAATAGTAAGTGATGCATTCAGTTGAAACAAGTGTACTATTGAATTTTCCTCAAAATTAGTAAGTGATAACTGCATGGAACCATTTGTAATTAACTTTCCATATGATTTGGAGTAGTCTGCAACTAGTTTTATGTGTGTGCTACTGAATTTGGTGAAGTTACACTAAGCAATATCACGTTGCTCATAATGGTACTTCAGTGTTTCAAAGCAATACAAACCAAAAGGCGGTTCAAATGTAACTGCAATGAAGTAGGTTCTTGTATTCCACTTTACATTATGTATTTCATTGCTGTGAGTAGTATTCATTGAGTTTCTAGTCACATACAATTCACTCTGAATACTTATGCACATGTACATAACAGAAACTGCACAGAATAGTATGTGATGCATTCAGCTAAAACTAACGCACTGTTGAATTTTACTCGAAATTACTATGTGCTAACTTCATGGAACCATTTGAAATTAACTTTCCATATGATTTGGAGTAGTCTGCAACTAGTTTTATGTGTGTGCTACTGAATTTGGTGAAGTTACACTAAGCAATATCACCAGTTGTTCATAATGGTACTTCAGTGTTTCAAGGCAACACAAACCTAAAGGCTGATGAAATCTAAATGCAATCGTGTAGGTTCTTGAATTCAACATTACTTTATGTAGTCCACGGCTGTGAGCATTATTTAGTGTGTTTCTATTCACTTACAATTCATTCTAAATAGTTATGCACATGTACATAACTGAAAATGCTCAGAATAGTGATGCATTCATTTGAAACGAGTGTACTATTGAATTTTCCTCAAAATTAGTATGTGATAACTGCATGGAACCATTTGTAATTAACTTTCCGTATGATTTGGAGTAGTCTGCAACTAGTTTTATGTGTGTGCTACTGAATTTGGTGAAGTTACACTAAGCAATATCACGTTGCTCATAATGGTACTTCAGTGTTTCAAAGCAATACAAACCAAAAGGCGGTTCAAATGTAACTGCAATGAAGTAGGTTCTTGTATTCCACTTTACATTATGTATTTCATTGCTGTGAGTAGTATGCATTGAGTTTCTAGTCACATACAATTCACTCTGAATACTTATGCACATGTACATAACAGAAACTGCACAGAATAGTATGTGATGCATTCAGCTAAAACTAACGCACTGTTGAATTTTACTCGAAATTACTATGTGCTAACTTCATGGAACCATTTGAAATTAACTTTCCATATGATTTGGAGTAGTCTGCAACTAGTGTTATGTGTGTGCTACTGAATTTGGTGAAGTTACACTAAGCAATATCACAAGTTGCTCATAATGGTACTTCCGTGTTTCAAGGCAATACAAAACTAAAGGCTGATAAAATCTAAATGCAATCGTGTAGGTTCTTGAATTCAACATAACTTTATGTAGTCCACGGCTGTGAGCATTATTTAGTGTGTTTCTATTCACTTGCAATTCATTCTAAATAGTTATGCACATGTACATAACTGAAAATGCTCAGAATAGTAAGTGATGCATTCAGTTGAAACGAGTGTACTATTGAATTTTCCTCAAAATTAGTATGTGATAACTGCATGGAACCATTTGTAATTAACTTTCCATATGATTTGGAGTAGTCTGCAACTAGTTTTATGTGTGTGCTACTGAATTTGGTGAAGTTACACTAAGCAATATCACGTTGCTCATAATGGTACTTCAGTGTTTCAAAGCAATACAAACCAAAAGGCGGTTCAAATGTAACTGCAATGAAGTAGGTTCTTGTATTCCACTTTACATTATGTATTTCATTGCTGTGAGTAGTATTCATTGAGTTTCTAGTCACATACAATTCACTCTGAATACTTATGCACATGTACATAACAGAAACTGCACAGAATAGTATGTGATGCATTCAGCTAAAACTAACGCACTGTTGAATTTTACTCGAAATTACTATGTGCTAACTTCATGGAACCATTTGAAATTAACTTTCCATATGATTTGGAGTAGTCTGCAACAGGTTTAATTGGCTTACTACTGAATTTGGTGAAGTTACACTAAGCAATATCACCAGTTGTTCATAATGGTACTTCAGTGTTTCAAGGCAACACAAAACTAAAGGCTGATAAAATCTAAATGCAATCGTGTAGGTTATTGAATTCAACATAACTTTATGTAGTCCACGGCTGTGAGCATTATTTAGTGTGTTTCTATTCACTTGCAATTCATTCTAAATAGTTATGCACATTTACATAATTGAAAATGCTCAGAATAGTAAGTGATGCATTCAGTTGAAACGAGTGTACTATTGAATTTTCCTCAAAATTAGTATGTGATAACTGCATGGAACCATTTGTAATTAACTTTCCATATGATTTGGAGTAGTCTGCAACTAGTTTTATGTGTGTGCTACTGAATTTGGTGAAGTTACACTAAGCAATATCACGTTGCTCATAATGGTACTTCAGTGTTTCAAAGCAATACAAACCAAAAGGCGGTTCAAATGTAACTGCAATGAAGTAGGTTCTTGTATTCCACTTTACATTATGTATTTCATTGCTGTGAGTAGTATTCATTGAGTTTCTAGTCACATACAATTCACTCTGAATACTTATGCACATGTACATAACAGAAACTGCACAGAATAGTATGTGATGCATTCAGCTAAAACTAACGCACTGTTGAATTTTACTCGAAATTACTATGTGCTAACTTCATGGAACCATTTGAAATTAACTTTCCATATGATTTGGAGTAGTCTGCAACAGGTTTAATTGGCTTACTACTGAATTTGGTGAAGTTACACTAAGCAATATCACCAGTTGTTCATAATGGTACTTCAGTGTTTCAAGGCAACACAAACCTAAAGGCTGATGAAATCTAAATGCAATCGTGTAGGTTCTTGAATTCAACATTACTTTATGTAGTCCACGGCTGTGAGCATTATTTAGTGTGTTTCTATTCACTTACAATTCATTCTAAATAGTTATGCACATGTACATAACTGAAAATGCTCAGAATAGTGATGCATTCATTTGAAACGAGTGTACTATTGAATTTTCCTCAAAATTAGTATGTGATAACTGCATGGAACCATTTGTAATTAACTTTCCGTATGATTTGGAGTAGTCTGCAACTAGTTTTATGTGTGTGCTACTGAATTTGGTGAAGTTACACTAAGCAATATCACGTTGCTCATAATGGTACTTCAGTGTTTCAAAGCAATACAAACCAAAAGGCGGTTCAAATGTAACTGCAATGAAGTAGGTTCTTGTATTCCACTTTACATTATGTATTTCATTGCTGTGAGTAGTATGCATTGAGTTTCTAGTCACATACAATTCACTCTGAATACTTATGCACATGTACATAACAGAAACTGCACAGAATAGTATGTGATGCATTCAGCTAAAACTAACGCACTGTTGAATTTTACTCGAAATTACTATGTGCTAACTTCATGGAACCATTTGAAATTAACTTTCCATATGATTTGGAGTAGTCTGCAACTAGTGTTATGTGTGTGCTACTGAATTTGGTGAAGTTACACTAAGCAATATCACAAGTTGCTCATAATGGTACTTCCGTGTTTCAAGGCAATACAAAACTAAAGGCTGATAAAATCTAAATGCAATCGTGTAGGTTCTTGAATTCAACATAACTTTATGTAGTCCACGGCTGTGAGCATTATTTAGTGTGTTTCTATTCACTTGCAATTCATTCTAAATAGTTATGCACATGTACATAACTGAAAATGCTCAGAATAGTAAGTGATGCATTCAGTTGAAACGAGTGTACTATTGAATTTTCCTCAAAATTAGTATGTGATAACTGCATGGAACCATTTGTAATTAACTTTCCATATGATTTGGAGTAGTCTGCAACTAGTTTTATGTGTGTGCTACTGAATTTGGTGAAGTTACACTAAGCAATATCACGTTGCTCATAATGGTACTTCAGTGTTTCAAAGCAATACAAACCAAAAGGCGGTTCAAATGTAACTGCAATGAAGTAGGTTCTTGTATTCCACTTTACATTATGTATTTCATTGCTGTGAGTAGTATTCATTGAGTTTCTAGTCACATACAATTCACTCTGAATACTTATGCACATGTACATAACAGAAACTGCACAGAATAGTATGTGATGCATTCAGCTAAAACTAACGCACTGTTGAATTTTACTCGAAATTACTATGTGCTAACTTCATGGAACCATTTGAAATTAACTTTCCATATGATTTGGAGTAGTCTGCAACAGGTTTAATTGGCTTACTACTGAATTTGGTGAAGTTACACTAAGCAATATCACCAGTTGTTCATAATGGTACTTCAGTGTTTCAAGGCAACACAAAACTAAAGGCTGATAAAATCTAAATGCAATCGTGTAGGTTATTGAATTCAACATAACTTTATGTAGTCCACGGCTGTGAGCATTATTTAGTGTGTTTCTATTCACTTGCAATTCATTCTAAATAGTTATGCACATGTACATAACTGAAAATGCTCAGAATAGTAAGTGATGCATTCAGTTGAAACGAGTGTACTATTGAATTTTCCTCAAAATTAGTATGTGATAACTGCATGGAACCATTTGTAATTAACTTTCCATATGATTTGGAGTAGTCTGCAACTAGTTTTATGTGTGTGCTACTGAATTTGGTGAAGTTACACTAAGCAATATCACGTTGCTCATAATGGTACTTCAGTGTTTCAAAGCAATACAAACCAAAAGGCGGTTCAAATGTAACTGCAATGAAGTAGGTTCTTGTATTCCACTTTACATTATGTATTTCATTGCTGTGAGTAGTATTCATTGAGTTTCTAGTCACATACAATTCACTCTGAATACTTATGCACATGTACATAACAGAAACTGCACAGAATAGTATGTGATGCATTCAGCTAAAACTAACGCACTGTTGAATTTTACTCGAAATTACTATGTGCTAACTTCATGGAACCATTTGAAATTAACTTTCCATATGATTTGGAGTAGTCTGCAACTAGTTTTATGTGTGTGCTACTGAATTTGGTGAAGTTACACTAAGCAATATCACAAGTTGCTCATAATGGTACTTCAGTGTTTCAAGGCTTCAAAACTAAAGGCTGATAAAATCTAAATGCAATGGAGTAGGTTCTTGAATTCAACATAACTTTATGTAGTCCACGGCTGTGAGCATTATTTAGTGTGTTTCTATTCACTTGCAATTCATTCTAAATAGTTATGCACATGTACATAACTGAAAATGCTCAGAATAGTAAGTGATGCATTCAGTTGAAACGAGTGTACTATTGAATTTTCCTCAAAATTAGTATGTGATAACTGCATGGCAACATTTGTAATTAACTTTCCATATGATTTGGAGTAGTCTGCAACTTGTTTTCCTTGTGTGCTACTTAATTTGGTGAAGTTACACTAAGCAATATCACAAGTTGCTCATAATGGCACTTCAGTGCTTCAAGGCAACACAAACCTAAAGGCTGATGAAATCTAAATGCAATCGTTGACTTTCTTGAATTCAACATAACTTTATGTAGTCCACGGCTGTGAGCATTATTTAGTGTCTTTCTATTCACTTGCAATTTATTCTAAATAGTTATGCACATGTACATAACTGAAAATGCTCAGAATAGTAAGTGATGCATTCAGTTGAAACGAGTATACTATTGAATTTTCCTCAAAATTAGTATCTGATAACTGCATGGAACCATTTGTAATTAACTTTCCGTATGATTTGGTGTAGTCTGCAACTAGTTTTATGTGTGTGCTACTGAATTTGGTGAAGTTACACTAAGCAATATCACAAGTTGCTCATAATGGTACTTCCGTGTTTCAAGGCAATACAAAACCAAAGGCTGATAAAATCTAAATGCAATCGTGTAGGTTCTTGAATTCAACATAACTTTATGTAGTCCACGGTTGTGAGCATTATTCAGTATGTTTCTATTCACTTACAATTCATTCTAAATAGTTATGCACAGGTAGATAACTGAAAATGCTCAGAATAGTAAGTGATGCATTCAGTTGAAACGAGTGTACTATTGAATTTTCCTCAAATTTAGTATGTGATAACTGCATGGCACCATTTGTAATTAACTTTCCATATGATTTGGAGTAGTCTGCAACTAGTTTTATGTGTGTGCTACTGAATTTGGTGAAGTTACACTAAGCAATATCACAAGTTGCTCATAATGGTACTTCAGTGTTTCAAAGCAATACAAACCAAAAGGCGGTTCAAATGCAACTGCAATGAAGTAGGTTCTTGAATTTAACATAACTTTATGTAGTCCACGGTTGTGAGTATTATTCAGTGTGTTTCTATTCACTTATAATTCTTTCTAAGTAGTTATGCACATGTACATGACTGAAAATGCTCAGAATAGTAAGTAATGCATTCAGTTGAAACGAGTGTACTATTGAATTTTCCTCAAAATTAGTATGTGATTACTGCATGGAACCATTTGCAATTAACTTTCCGTATGATTTGGAGTAGTCTGCAACTAGTTTTATGTGTGTGCTACTGAATTTGGTGAAGTTACACTGCAATATCACAAGTTGCTCATAATGGTACTTCAGTGTTTCAAGGCTTCAAAACTAAAGGCTGATAAAATCTAAATGCAATGGAGTAGGTTCTTGAATTCAACATAACGTTATGTAGTCCACGGCTGTGAGCATTATTTAGTAAGTTTCTATTCACTTGCAATTCATTCTAAATAGTTATGCACATGTACATAACTGAAAATGCTCAGAATAGTAAGTGATGCATTCAGTTGAAACGAGTGTACAATTGAATTTTCCTCAAAATTAATATGTGATAACTGCATGGAACCATTTGTAATTAACTTTCCATATGATGTGGAGTAGTCTGCAACAAGTTTAATCTGCTTACTACTGAATTTGGTGAAGTTACACTATCACCATTTGTTCATAATGGTACTTCAGTGTTTCAAGGCAACACAAACCTAAAGGCTGATGAAATCTAAATGCAATCGTGTAGGTTCTTGAATTCAACATAACTTTATGTAGTCCACGGCTGTGAGCATTATTTAGTGTGTTTCTATTCACTTACAATTCATTCTAAATAGTTATGCACATGTACATAACTGAAAATGCTCAGAATAGTAAGTGATGCATTCAGTTGAAACGAGTGTAGTATTGAATTTTCCTCAAAATTAGTATGTGATAACTTCATGGCACCATTTGTTATTAACTTTCCATATGATTTGGAGTAGTCTGCACCTAGTTTTATGTGTGTGCTACTGAATTTGGTGGTTACACTAAGCAATATCACAAGTTGCTCATAATGGTACTTCAGTGTTTCAAAGCAATACATACCAAAATGCGGTTCAAATGTAACTGCAATGAAGTAGGTTCTTGTATTCCACTTTACATTATGTATTTCATTGCTGTGAGTAGTATTCATTGAGTTTCTAGTCACATACAATTCACTCTGAATACTTATGCACATGTACATAACAGAAACTGCACAGAATAGTATGTGATGCATTCAGCTAAAACTAACGCACTGTTGAATTTTACTCGAAATTACTATGTGCTAACTTCATGGAACCATTTGAAATTAACTTTCCATATGATTTGGAGTAGTCTGCAACTAGTTTTATGTGTGTGCTACTGAATTTGGTGAAGTTACACTAAGCAATATCACAAGTTGCTCATAATGGTACTTCAGTGTTTCAAGGCTTCAAAACTAAAGGCTGATAAAATCTAAATGCAATGGAGTAGGTTCTTGAATTCAACATAACTTTATGTAGTCCACGGCTGTGAGCATTATTTAGTGTGTTTCTATTCACTTGCAATTCATTCTAAATAGTTATGCACATGTACATAACTGAAAATGCTCAGAATAGTAAGTGATGCATTCAGTTGAAACGAGTGTACTATTGAATTTTCCTCAAAATTAGTATCTGATAACTGCATGGAACCATTTGTAATTAACTTTCCGTATGATTTGGTGTAGTCTGCAACTAGTTTTATGTGTGTGCTACTGAATTTGGTGAAGTTACACTAAGCAATATCACAAGTTGCTCATAATGGTACTTCCGTGTTTCAAGGCAATACAAAACCAAAGGCTGATAAAATCTAAATGCAATCGTGTAGGTTCTTGAATTCAACATAACTTTATGTAGTCCACGGTTGTGAGCATTATTCAGTATGTTTCTATTCACTTACAATTCATTCTAAATAGTTATGCACAGGTAGATAACTGAAAATGCTCAGAATAGTAAGTGATGCATTCAGTTGAAACGAGTGTACTATTGAATTTTCCTCAAATTTAGTATGTGATAACTGCATGGCACCATTTGTAATTAACTTTCCATATGATTTGGAGTAGTCTGCAACTAGTTTTATGTGTGTGCTACTGAATTTGGTGAAGTTACACTAAGCAATATCACAAGCTCATAATGGTACTTCCGTGTTTCAAGGCAATACAAAACTAAAGGCTGATAAAATCTAAATGCAATCGTGTAGGTTATTGAATTCAACATAACTTTATGTAGTCCACGGCTGTGAGCATTATTTAGTGTGTTTCTATTCACTTGCAATTCATTCTAAATAGTTATGCACATGTACATAACTGAAAATGCTCAGAATAGTAAGTGATGCATTCAGTTGAAACAAGTGTACTATTGAATTTTCCTCAAAATTAGTAAGTGATAACTGCATGGAACCATTTGTAATTAACTTTCCATATGATTTGGAGTAGTCTGCAACTAGTTTTATGTGTGTGCTACTGAATTTGGTGAAGTTACACTAAGCAATATCACGTTGCTCATAATGGTACTTCAGTGTTTCAAAGCAATACAAACCAAAAGGCGGTTCAAATGTAACTGCAATGAAGTAGGTTCTTGTATTCCACTTTACATTATGTATTTCATTGCTGTGAGTAGTATTCATTGAGTTTCTAGTCACATACAATTCACTCTGAATACTTATGCACATGTACATAACAGAAACTGCACAGAATAGTATGTGATGCATTCAGCTAAAACTAACGCACTGTTGAATTTTACTCGAAATTACTATGTGCTAACTTCATGGAACCATTTGAAATTAACTTTCCATATGATTTGGAGTAGTCTGCAACTAGTTTTATGTGTGTGCTACTGAATTTGGTGAAGTTACACTAAGCAATATCACCAGTTGTTCATAATGGTACTTCAGTGTTTCAAGGCAACACAAACCTAAAGGCTGATGAAATCTAAATGCAATCGTGTAGGTTCTTGAATTCAACATTACTTTATGTAGTCTACGGCTGTGAGCATTATTTAGTGTGTTTCTATTCACTTACAATTCATTCTAAATAGTTATGCACATGTACATAACTGAAAATGCTCAGAATAGTGATGCATTCATTTGAAACGAGTGTACTATTGAATTTTCCTCAAAATTAGTATGTGATAACTGCATGGAACCATTTGTAATTAACTTTCCGTATGATTTGGAGTAGTCTGCAACTAGTTTTATGTGTGTGCTACTGAATTTGGTGAAGTTACACTAAGCAATATCACGTTGCTCATAATGGTACTTCAGTGTTTCAAAGCAATACAAACCAAAAGGCGGTTCAAATGTAACTGCAATGAAGTAGGTTCTTGTATTCCACTTTACATTATGTATTTCATTGCTGTGAGTAGTATGCATTGAGTTTCTAGTCACATACAATTCACTCTGAATACTTATGCACATGTACATAACAGAAACTGCACAGAATAGTATGTGATGCATTCAGCTAAAACTAACGCACTGTTGAATTTTACTCGAAATTACTATGTGCTAACTTCATGGAACCATTTGAAATTAACTTTCCATATGATTTGGAGTAGTCTGCAACTAGTGTTATGTGTGTGCTACTGAATTTGGTGAAGTTACACTAAGCAATATCACAAGTTGCTCATAATGGTACTTCCGTGTTTCAAGGCAATACAAAACTAAAGGCTGATAAAATCTAAATGCAATCGTGTAGGTTCTTGAATTCAACATAACTTTATGTAGTCCACGGCTGTGAGCATTATTTAGTGTGTTTCTATTCACTTGCAATTCATTCTAAATAGTTATGCACATGTACATAACTGAAAATGCTCAGAATAGTAAGTGATGCATTCAGTTGAAACGAGTGTACTATTGAATTTTCCTCAAAATTAGTATGTGATAACTGCATGGAACCATTTGTAATTAACTTTCCATATGATTTGGAGTAGTCTGCAACTAGTTTTATGTGTGTGCTACTGAATTTGGTGAAGTTACACTAAGCAATATCACGTTGCTCATAATGGTACTTCAGTGTTTCAAAGCAATACAAACCAAAAGGCGGTTCAAATGTAACTGCAATGAAGTAGGTTCTTGTATTCCACTTTACATTATGTATTTCATTGCTGTGAGTAGTATTCATTGAGTTTCTAGTCACATACAATTCACTCTGAATACTTATGCACATGTACATAACAGAAACTGCACAGAATAGTATGTGATGCATTCAGCTAAAACTAACGCACTGTTGAATTTTACTCGAAATTACTATGTGCTAACTTCATGGAACCATTTGAAATTAACTTTCCATATGATTTGGAGTAGTCTGCAACAGGTTTAATTGGCTTACTACTGAATTTGGTGAAGTTACACTAAGCAATATCACCAGTTGTTCATAATGGTACTTCAGTGTTTCAAGGCAACACAAAACTAAAGGCTGATAAAATCTAAATGCAATCGTGTAGGTTATTGAATTCAACATAACTTTATGTAGTCCACGGCTGTGAGCATTATTTAGTGTGTTTCTATTCACTTGCAATTCATTCTAAATAGTTATGCACATGTACATAACTGAAAATGCTCAGAATAGTAAGTGATGCATTCAGTTGAAACGAGTGTACTATTGAATTTTCCTCAAAATTAGTATGTGATAACTGCATGGCAACATTTGTAATTAACTTTCCATATGATTTGGAGTAGTCTGCAACTTGTTTTCCTTGTGTGCTACTTAATTTGGTGAAGTTACACTAAGCAATATCACAAGTTGCTCATAATGGCACTTCAGTGCTTCAAGGCAACACAAACCTAAAGGCTGATGAAATCTAAATGCAATCGTTGACTTTCTTGAATTCAACATAACTTTATGTAGTCCACGGCTGTGAGCATTATTTAGTGTCTTTCTATTCACTTGCAATTTATTCTAAATAGTTATGCACATGTACATAACTGAAAATGCTCAGAATAGTAAGTGATGCATTCAGTTGAAACGAGTGTACTATTGAATTTTCCTCAAAATTAGTATCTGATAACTGCATGGAACCATTTGTAATTAACTTTCCGTATGATTTGGTGTAGTCTGCAACTAGTTTTATGTGTGTGCTACTGAATTTGGTGAAGTTACACTAAGCAATATCACAAGTTGCTCATAATGGTACTTCCGTGTTTCAAGGCAATACAAAACCAAAGGCTGATAAAATCTAAATGCAATCGTGTAGGTTCTTGAATTCAACATAACTTTATGTAGTCCACGGTTGTGAGCATTATTCAGTATGTTTCTATTCACTTACAATTCATTCTAAATAGTTATGCACAGGTAGATAACTGAAAATGCTCAGAATAGTAAGTGATGCATTCAGTTGAAACGAGTGTACTATTGAATTTTCCTCAAATTTAGTATGTGATAACTGCATGGCACCATTTGTAATTAACTTTCCATATGATTTGGAGTAGTCTGCAACTAGTTTTATGTGTGTGCTACTGAATTTGGTGAAGTTACACTAAGCAATATCACAAGCTCATAATGGTACTTCCGTGTTTCAAGGCAATACAAAACTAAAGGCTGATAAAATCTAAATGCAATCGTGTAGGTTATTGAATTCAACATAACTTTATGTAGTCCACGGCTGTGAGCATTATTTAGTGTGTTTCTATTCACTTGCAATTCATTCTAAATAGTTATGCACATGTACATAACTGAAAATGCTCAGAATAGTAAGTGATGCATTCAGTTGAAACAAGTGTACTATTGAATTTTCCTCAAAATTAGTAAGTGATAACTGCATGGAACCATTTGTAATTAACTTTCCATATGATTTGGAGTAGTCTGCAACTAGTTTTATGTGTGTGCTACTGAATTTGGTGAAGTTACACTAAGCAATATCACGTTGCTCATAATGGTACTTCAGTGTTTCAAAGCAATACAAACCAAAAGGCGGTTCAAATGTAACTGCAATGAAGTAGGTTCTTGTATTCCACTTTACATTATGTATTTCATTGCTGTGAGTAGTATTCATTGAGTTTCTAGTCACATACAATTCACTCTGAATACTTATGCACATGTACATAACAGAAACTGCACAGAATAGTATGTGATGCATTCAGCTAAAACTAACGCACTGTTGAATTTTACTCGAAATTACTATGTGCTAACTTCATGGAACCATTTGAAATTAACTTTCCATATGATTTGGAGTAGTCTGCAACTAGTTTTATGTGTGTGCTACTGAATTTGGTGAAGTTACACTAAGCAATATCACCAGTTGTTCATAATGGTACTTCAGTGTTTCAAGGCAACACAAACCTAAAGGCTGATGAAATCTAAATGCAATCGTGTAGGTTCTTGAATTCAACATTACTTTATGTAGTCCACGGCTGTGAGCATTATTTAGTGTGTTTCTATTCACTTACAATTCATTCTAAATAGTTATGCACATGTACATAACTGAAAATGCTCAGAATAGTGATGCATTCATTTGAAACGAGTGTACTATTGAATTTTCCTCAAAATTAGTATGTGATAACTGCATGGAACCATTTGTAATTAACTTTCCGTATGATTTGGAGTAGTCTGCAACTAGTTTTATGTGTGTGCTACTGAATTTGGTGAAGTTACACTAAGCAATATCACGTTGCTCATAATGGTACTTCAGTGTTTCAAAGCAATACAAACCAAAAGGCGGTTCAAATGTAACTGCAATGAAGTAGGTTCTTGTATTCCACTTTACATTATGTATTTCATTGCTGTGAGTAGTATGCATTGAGTTTCTAGTCACATACAATTCACTCTGAATACTTATGCACATGTACATAACAGAAACTGCACAGAATAGTATGTGATGCATTCAGCTAAAACTAACGCACTGTTGAATTTTACTCGAAATTACTATGTGCTAACTTCATGGAACCATTTGAAATTAACTTTCCATATGATTTGGAGTAGTCTGCAACTAGTGTTATGTGTGTGCTACTGAATTTGGTGAAGTTACACTAAGCAATATCACAAGTTGCTCATAATGGTACTTCCGTGTTTCAAGGCAATACAAAACTAAAGGCTGATAAAATCTAAATGCAATCGTGTAGGTTCTTGAATTCAACATAACTTTATGTAGTCCACGGCTGTGAGCATTATTTAGTGTGTTTCTATTCACTTGCAATTCATTCTAAATAGTTATGCACATGTACATAACTGAAAATGCTCAGAATAGTAAGTGATGCATTCAGTTGAAACGAGTGTACTATTGAATTTTCCTCAAAATTAGTATGTGATAACTGCATGGAACCATTTGTAATTAACTTTCCATATGATTTGGAGTAGTCTGCAACTAGTTTTATGTGTGTGCTACTGAATTTGGTGAAGTTACACTAAGCAATATCACGTTGCTCATAATGGTACTTCAGTGTTTCAAAGCAATACAAACCAAAAGGCGGTTCAAATGTAACTGCAATGAAGTAGGTTCTTGTATTCCACTTTACATTATGTATTTCATTGCTGTGAGTAGTATTCATTGAGTT
This sequence comes from Hemitrygon akajei, assembly GCF_048418815.1. Classification (NCBI taxonomy): domain Eukaryota; kingdom Metazoa; phylum Chordata; class Chondrichthyes; order Myliobatiformes; family Dasyatidae; genus Hemitrygon; species Hemitrygon akajei. The sequence goes on from NC_133127.1 coordinate 106,346,575, forward strand.
TCTAGTCACATACAATTCACTCTGAATACTTATGCACATGTACATAACAGAAACTGCACAGAATAGTATGTGATGCATTCAGCTAAAACTAACGCACTGTTGAATTTTACTCGAAATTACTATGTGCTAACTTCATGGAACCATTTGAAATTAACTTTCCATATGATTTGGAGTAGTCTGCAACAGGTTTAATTGGCTTACTACTGAATTTGGTGAAGTTACACTAAGCAATATCACCAGTTGTTCATAATGGTACTTCAGTGTTTCAAGGCAACACAAAACTAAAGGCTGATAAAATCTAAATGCAATCGTGTAGGTTATTGAATTCAACATAACTTTATGTAGTCCACGGCTGTGAGCATTATTTAGTGTGTTTCTATTCACTTGCAATTCATTCTAAATAGTTATGCACATGTACATAACTGAAAATGCTCAGAATAGTAAGTGATGCATTCAGTTGAAACGAGTGTACTATTGAATTTTCCTCAAAATTAGTATGTGATAACTGCATGGAACCATTTGTAATTAACTTTCCATATGATTTGGAGTAGTCTGCAACTAGTTTTATGTGTGTGCTACTGAATTTGGTGAAGTTACACTAAGCAATATCACGTTGCTCATAATGGTACTTCAGTGTTTCAAAGCAATACAAACCAAAAGGCGGTTCAAATGTAACTGCAATGAAGTAGGTTCTTGTATTCCACTTTACATTATGTATTTCATTGCTGTGAGTAGTATTCATTGAGTTTCTAGTCACATACAATTCACTCTGAATACTTATGCACATGTACATAACAGAAACTGCACAGAATAGTATGTGATGCATTCAGCTAAAACTAACGCACTGTTGAATTTTACTCGAAATTACTATGTGCTAACTTCATGGAACCATTTGAAATTAACTTTCCATATGATTTGGAGTAGTCTGCAACTAGTTTTATGTGTGTGCTACTGAATTTGGTGAAGTTACACTAAGCAATATCACAAGTTGCTCATAATGGTACTTCAGTGTTTCAAGGCTTCAAAACTAAAGGCTGATAAAATCTAAATGCAATGGAGTAGGTTCTTGAATTCAACATAACTTTATGTAGTCCACGGCTGTGAGCATTATTTAGTGTGTTTCTATTCACTTGCAATTCATTCTAAATAGTTATGCACATGTACATAACTGAAAATGCTCAGAATAGTAAGTGATGCATTCAGTTGAAACGAGTGTACTATTGAATTTTCCTCAAAATTAGTATGTGATAACTGCATGGCAACATTTGTAATTAACTTTCCATATGATTTGGAGTAGTCTGCAACTTGTTTTCCTTGTGTGCTACTTAATTTGGTGAAGTTACACTAAGCAATATCACAAGTTGCTCATAATGGCACTTCAGTGCTTCAAGGCAACACAAACCTAAAGGCTGATGAAATCTAAATGCAATCGTTGACTTTCTTGAATTCAACATAACTTTATGTAGTCCACGGCTGTGAGCATTATTTAGTGTCTTTCTATTCACTTGCAATTTATTCTAAATAGTTATGCACATGTACATAACTGAAAATGCTCAGAATAGTAAGTGATGCATTCAGTTGAAACGAGTATACTATTGAATTTTCCTCAAAATTAGTATCTGATAACTGCATGGAACCATTTGTAATTAACTTTCCGTATGATTTGGTGTAGTCTGCAACTAGTTTTATGTGTGTGCTACTGAATTTGGTGAAGTTACACTAAGCAATATCACAAGTTGCTCATAATGGTACTTCCGTGTTTCAAGGCAATACAAAACCAAAGGCTGATAAAATCTAAATGCAATCGTGTAGGTTCTTGAATTCAACATAACTTTATGTAGTCCACGGTTGTGAGCATTATTCAGTATGTTTCTATTCACTTACAATTCATTCTAAATAGTTATGCACAGGTAGATAACTGAAAATGCTCAGAATAGTAAGTGATGCATTCAGTTGAAACGAGTGTACTATTGAATTTTCCTCAAATTTAGTATGTGATAACTGCATGGCACCATTTGTAATTAACTTTCCATATGATTTGGAGTAGTCTGCAACTAGTTTTATGTGTGTGCTACTGAATTTGGTGAAGTTACACTAAGCAATATCACAAGTTGCTCATAATGGTACTTCAGTGTTTCAAAGCAATACAAACCAAAAGGCGGTTCAAATGCAACTGCAATGAAGTAGGTTCTTGAATTTAACATAACTTTATGTAGTCCACGGTTGTGAGTATTATTCAGTGTGTTTCTATTCACTTATAATTCTTTCTAAGTAGTTATGCACATGTACATGACTGAAAATGCTCAGAATAGTAAGTAATGCATTCAGTTGAAACGAGTGTACTATTGAATTTTCCTCAAAATTAGTATGTGATTACTGCATGGAACCATTTGCAATTAACTTTCCGTATGATTTGGAGTAGTCTGCAACTAGTTTTATGTGTGTGCTACTGAATTTGGTGAAGTTACACTGCAATATCACAAGTTGCTCATAATGGTACTTCAGTGTTTCAAGGCTTCAAAACTAAAGGCTGATAAAATCTAAATGCAATGGAGTAGGTTCTTGAATTCAACATAACGTTATGTAGTCCACGGCTGTGAGCATTATTTAGTAAGTTTCTATTCACTTGCAATTCATTCTAAATAGTTATGCACATGTACATAACTGAAAATGCTCAGAATAGTAAGTGATGCATTCAGTTGAAACGAGTGTACAATTGAATTTTCCTCAAAATTAATATGTGATAACTGCATGGAACCATTTGTAATTAACTTTCCATATGATGTGGAGTAGTCTGCAACAAGTTTAATCTGCTTACTACTGAATTTGGTGAAGTTACACTATCACCATTTGTTCATAATGGTACTTCAGTGTTTCAAGGCAACACAAACCTAAAGGCTGATGAAATCTAAATGCAATCGTGTAGGTTCTTGAATTCAACATAACTTTATGTAGTCCACGGCTGTGAGCATTATTTAGTGTGTTTCTATTCACTTACAATTCATTCTAAATAGTTATGCACATGTACATAACTGAAAATGCTCAGAATAGTAAGTGATGCATTCAGTTGAAACGAGTGTAGTATTGAATTTTCCTCAAAATTAGTATGTGATAACTTCATGGCACCATTTGTTATTAACTTTCCATATGATTTGGAGTAGTCTGCACCTAGTTTTATGTGTGTGCTACTGAATTTGGTGGTTACACTAAGCAATATCACAAGTTGCTCATAATGGTACTTCAGTGTTTCAAAGCAATACATACCAAAATGCGGTTCAAATGTAACTGCAATGAAGTAGGTTCTTGTATTCCACTTTACATTATGTATTTCATTGCTGTGAGTAGTATTCATTGAGTTTCTAGTCACATACAATTCACTCTGAATACTTATGCACATGTACATAACAGAAACTGCACAGAATAGTATGTGATGCATTCAGCTAAAACTAACGCACTGTTGAATTTTACTCGAAATTACTATGTGCTAACTTCATGGAACCATTTGAAATTAACTTTCCATATGATTTGGAGTAGTCTGCAACTAGTTTTATGTGTGTGCTACTGAATTTGGTGAAGTTACACTAAGCAATATCACAAGTTGCTCATAATGGTACTTCAGTGTTTCAAGGCTTCAAAACTAAAGGCTGATAAAATCTAAATGCAATGGAGTAGGTTCTTGAATTCAACATAACTTTATGTAGTCCACGGCTGTGAGCATTATTTAGTGTGTTTCTATTCACTTGCAATTCATTCTAAATAGTTATGCACATGTACATAACTGAAAATGCTCAGAATAGTAAGTGATGCATTCAGTTGAAACGAGTGTACTATTGAATTTTCCTCAAAATTAGTATGTGATTACTGCATGGAACCATTTGCAATTAACTTTCCGTATGATTTGGAGTAGTCTGCAACTAGTTTTATGTGTGTGCTACTGAATTTGGTGAAGTTACACTAAGCAATATCACAAGTTGCTCATAATGGTACTTCCGTGATTCAAGGCAATACAAAACTAAAGGCTGATAAAATCTAAATGCAATCGTGTAGGTTCTTGAATTCAACATAACTTTATGTAGTCCACGGTTGAGAGCATTATTCAGTATGTTTCTATTCACTTACAATTCATTCTAAATAGTTATGCACAGGTAGATAACTGAAAATGCTCAGAATAGTAAGTGATGCATTCAGTTGAAACGAGTGTACTATTGAATTTTCCTCAAATTTAGTATGTGATAACTGCATGGCACCATTTGTAATTAACTTTCCATATGATTTGGAGTAGTCTGCAACTAGTTTTATGTGTGTGCTACTGAATTTGGTGAAGTTACACTAAGCAATATCACAAGTTGCTCATAATGGTACTTCAGTGTTTCAAAGCAATACAAACCAAAAGGCGGTTCAAATGCAACTGCAATGAAGTAGGTTCTTGAATTTAACATAACTTTATGTAGTCCACGGTTGTGAGTATTATTCAGTGTGTTTCTATTCACTTATAATTCTTTCTAAGTAGTTATGCACATGTACATGACTGAAAATGCTCAGAATAGTAAGTAATGCATTCAGTTGAAACGAGTGTACTATTGAATTTTCCTCAAAATTAGTATGTGATTACTGCATGGAACCATTTGCAATTAACTTTCCGTATGATTTGGAGTAGTCTGCAACTAGTTTTATGTGTGTGCTACTGAATTTGGTGAAGTTACACTAAGCAATATCACAAGTTGCTCATAATGGTACTTCCGTGATTCAAGGCAATACAAAACTAAAGGCTGATAAAATCTAAATGCAATCGTGCAGGTTCTTGAATTCAACATAACTTTATGTAGTCCACGGTTGAGAGCATTATTCAGTATGTTTCTATTCACTTACAATTCATTCTAAATAGTTATTCACAGGTAGATAACTGAAAATGCTCAGAATAGTAAGTGATGCATTCAGTTGAAACGAGTGTACTATTGAATTTTCCTCAAAATTAGTATGTGATAACTGCATGGCACCATTTGCAATTAACTTTCCATATGATTTGGAGTAGTCTGCAACTAGTTTTATGTGTGTGCTACTGAATTTGGTGGTTACACTAAGCAATATCACAAGTTGCTCATAATGGTACTTCAGTGTTTCAAAGCAATACAAACCAAAAGGCAGTTCAAATGTACCTGCAATGAAGTAGGTTCTTGTATTCCACTTTACATTATGTATTTCATTGCTGTGAGTAGTATTCATTGAGTTTCTAGTCACATACAATTCACTCTGAATACTTATGCACATGTACATAACAGAAACTGCACAGAATAGTATGTGATGCATTCAGCTGAAACTAACGCACTGTTGAATTTTACTCGAAATTACTATGTGCTAACTTCATGGGACCATTTGAAATTAACTTTCCATATGATTTGGAGTAGTCTGCAACTAGTTTTATGTGTGTGCTACTGAATTTGGTGAAGTTACACTAAGCAATATCACAAGTTGCTCATAATGGTACTTCAGTGTTTCAAGGCAATACAAAACTAAAGGCTGATAAAATCTAAATGCAATAGTGTAGGTTCTTGAATTCAACATAACTTTATGTAGTCCACGGCTGTGAGCATTATTCAGTGTGTTTCTATTCACTTACAATTCATTCTAAATAGTTATGCACAGGTAGATAACTGAAAATGCTCAGAATAGTAAGTGATGCATTCAGTTGAAACGAGTGTACTATTGAATTTTCCTCAAAATTAGTATGTGATAACTGCATGGAACCATTTGTAATTAACTTTCCATATGATTTGGAGTAGTCTGCAACAAGTTTAATCTGCTTACTGCTGAATTTGGTGAAGTTACACTAAGCAATATCACAAGTTGCTCATAATGGTACTTCAGTGTTTCAAAGCAATACAAACCAAAAGGCAGTTCAAATGTACCTGCAATGAAGTAGGTTCTTGTATTCCACTTTACATTATGTATTTCATTGCTGTGAGTAGTATTCATTGAGTTTCTAGTCACATACAATTCACTCTGAATACTTATGCACATGTACATAACAGAAACTGCACAGAATAGTATGTGATGCATTCAGCTGAAACTAACGCACTGTTGAATTTTACTCGAAATTACTATGTGCTAACTTCATGGGACCATTTGAAATTAACTTTCCATATGATTTGGAGTAGTCTGCAACTAGTTTTATGTGTGTGCTACTGAATTTGGTGAAGTTACACTAAGCAATATCACAAGTTGCTCATAATGGTACTTCAGTGTTTCAAAGCAATACAAACCAAAAGGCGGTTCAAATGCAACTGCAATGAAGTAGGTTCTTGAATTCAACATAACTTTATGTAGTCCACGGTTGTGAGTATTATTCAGTGTGTTTCTATTCACTTATAATTCTTTCTAAATAGTTATGCACATGTACATGACTGAAAATGCTCAGAATAGTAAGTAATGCATTCAGTTGAAACGAGTGTACTATTGAATTTTCCTCAAAATTAGTATGTGATAACTGCATGGCAACATTTGTAATTAACTTTCCATATGATTTGGAGTAGTCTGCAACTTGGTTTCCTTGTGTGCTACTTAATTTGGTGAAGTTACACTAAGCAATATCACAAGTTGCTCATAATGGCACTTCAGTGCTTCAAGGCAACACAAACCTAAAGGCTGATGAAATCTAAATGCAATCGTTGACTTTCTTGAATTCAACATAACTTTATGTAGTCCACGGCTGTGAGCATTATTTAGTGTCTTTCTATTCACTTGCAATTTATTCTAAATAGTTATGCACATGTACATAACTGAAAATGCTCAGAATAGTAAGTGATGCATTCAGTTGAAACGAGTGTACTATTGAATTTTCCTCAAAATTAGTATCTGATAACTGCATGGAACCATTTGTAATTAACTTTCCGTATGATTTGGTGTAGTCTGCAACTAGTTTTATGTGTGTGCTACTGAATTTGGTGAAGTTACACTAAGCAATATCACAAGTTGCTCATAATGGTACTTCCGTGTTTCAAGGCAATACAAAACCAAAGGCTGATAAAATCTAAATGCAATCGTGTAGGTTCTTGAATTCAACATAACTTTATGTAGTCCACGGTTGTGAGCATTATTCAGTATGTTTCTATTCACTTACAATTCATTCTAAATAGTTATGCACAGGTAGATAACTGAAAATGCTCAGAATAGTAAGTGATGCATTCAGTTGAAACGAGTGTACTATTGAATTTTCCTCAAATTTAGTATGTGATAACTGCATGGCACCATTTGTAATTAACTTTCCATATGATTTGGAGTAGTCTGCAACTAGTTTTATGTGTGTGCTACTGAATTTGGTGAAGTTACACTAAGCAATATCACAAGTTGCTCATAATGGTACTTCAGTGTTTCAAAGCAATACAAACCAAAAGGCGGTTCAAATGCAACTGCAATGAAGTAGGTTCTTGAATTTAACATAACTTTATGTAGTCCACGGTTGTGAGTATTATTCAGTGTGTTTCTATTCACTTATAATTCTTTCTAAGTAGTTATGCACATGTACATGACTGAAAATGCTCAGAATAGTAAGTAATGCATTCAGTTGAAACGAGTGTACTATTGAATTTTCCTCAAAATTAGTATGTGATTACTGCATGGAACCATTTGCAATTAACTTTCCGTATGATTTGGAGTAGTCTGCAACTAGTTTTATGTGTGTGCTACTGAATTTGGTGAAGTTACACTGCAATATCACAAGTTGCTCATAATGGTACTTCAGTGTTTCAAGGCTTCAAAACTAAAGGCTGATAAAATCTAAATGCAATGGAGTAGGTTCTTGAATTCAACATAACGTTATGTAGTCCACGGCTGTGAGCATTATTTAGTAAGTTTCTATTCACTTGCAATTCATTCTAAATAGTTATGCACATGTACATAACTGAAAATGCTCAGAATAGTAAGTGATGCATTCAGTTGAAACGAGTGTACAATTGAATTTTCCTCAAAATTAATATGTGATAACTGCATGGAACCATTTGTAATTAACTTTCCATATGATGTGGAGTAGTCTGCAACAAGTTTAATCTGCTTACTACTGAATTTGGTGAAGTTACACTATCACCATTTGTTCATAATGGTACTTCAGTGTTTCAAGGCAACACAAACCTAAAGGCTGATGAAATCTAAATGCAATCGTGTAGGTTCTTGAATTCAACATAACTTTATGTAGTCCACGGCTGTGAGCATTATTTAGTGTGTTTCTATTCACTTACAATTCATTCTAAATAGTTATGCACATGTACATAACTGAAAATGCTCAGAATAGTAAGTGATGCATTCAGTTGAAACGAGTGTAGTATTGAATTTTCCTCAAAATTAGTATGTGATAACTTCATGGCACCATTTGTTATTAACTTTCCATATGATTTGGAGTAGTCTGCACCTAGTTTTATGTGTGTGCTACTGAATTTGGTGGTTACACTAAGCAATATCACAAGTTGCTCATAATGGTACTTCAGTGTTTCAAAGCAATACATACCAAAATGCGGTTCAAATGTAACTGCAATGAAGTAGGTTCTTGTATTCCACTTTACATTATGTATTTCATTGCTGTGAGTAGTATTCATTGAGTTTCTAGTCACATACAATTCACTCTGAATACTTATGCACATGTACATAACAGAAACTGCACAGAATAGTATGTGATGCATTCAGCTAAAACTAACGCACTGTTGAATTTTACTCGAAATTACTATGTGCTAACTTCATGGAACCATTTGAAATTAACTTTCCATATGATTTGGAGTAGTCTGCAACTAGTTTTATGTGTGTGCTACTGAATTTGGTGAAGTTACACTAAGCAATATCACAAGTTGCTCATAATGGTACTTCAGTGTTTCAAGGCTTCAAAACTAAAGGCTGATAAAATCTAAATGCAATGGAGTAGGTTCTTGAATTCAACATAACTTTATGTAGTCCACGGCTGTGAGCATTATTTAGTGTGTTTCTATTCACTTGCAATTCATTCTAAATAGTTATGCACATGTACATAACTGAAAATGCTCAGAATAGTAAGTGATGCATTCAGTTGAAACGAGTGTACTATTGAATTTTCCTCAAAATTAGTATGTGATTACTGCATGGAACCATTTGCAATTAACTTTCCGTATGATTTGGAGTAGTCTGCAACTAGTTTTATGTGTGTGCTACTGAATTTGGTGAAGTTACACTAAGCAATATCACAAGTTGCTCATAATGGTACTTCCGTGATTCAAGGCAATACAAAACTAAAGGCTGATAAAATCTAAATGCAATCGTGTAGGTTCTTGAATTCAACATAACTTTATGTAGTCCACGGTTGAGAGCATTATTCAGTATGTTTCTATTCACTTACAATTCATTCTAAATAGTTATTCACAGGTAGATAACTGAAAATGCTCAGAATAGTAAGTGATGCATTCAGTTGAAACGAGTGTACTATTGAATTTTCCTCAAAATTAGTATGTGATAACTGCATGGCACCATTTGCAATTAACTTTCCATATGATTTGGAGTAGTCTGCAACTAGTTTTATGTGTGTGCTACTGAATTTGGTGAAGTTACACTAAGCAATATCACAAGTTGCTCATAATGGCACTTCAGTTCTTCAAGGCAACACAAACCTAAAGGCTGATGACATCTACATGCAATCGTGTACGTTCTTGAATTCAACATAACTTTATGTAGTCCACGGCTGTGAGCATTATTTAGTGTGTTTCTATTCACTTGCAATTTATTCTAAATAGTTATGCACATGTACATAACTGAAAATGCTCAGAATAGTAAGTGATGCATTCAGTTGAAACGAGTGTACTATTGAATTTTCCTCAAAATTAGTATGTGATAACTGCATGGTACCATTTGTAATTAACTTTCCATATGATTTGGAGTAGTCTGCAACAAGTTTAATCTGCTTACTACTGAATTTGGTGAAGTTACACTATCACCATTTGTTCATAATGGTACTTCAGTGTTTCAAGGCAACACAAACCTAAAGGCTGATGAAATCTAAATGCAATCGTGTAGGTTCTTGAATTCAACATAACTTTATGTAGTCCACGGCTGTGAGCATTATTTAGTGTGTTTCTATTCACTTACAATTCATTCTAAATAGTTATGCACATGTACATAACTGAAAATGCTCAGAATAGTAAGTGATGCATTCAGTTGAAACGAGTGTAGTATTGAATTTTCCTCAAAATTAGTATGTGATAACTTCATGGCACCATTTGTTATTAACTTTCCATATGATTTGGAGTAGTCTGCACCTAGTTTTATGTGTGTGCTACTGAATTTGGTGGTTACACTAAGCAATATCACAAGTTGCTCATAATGGTACTTCAGTGTTTCAAAGCAATACATACCAAAATGCGGTTCAAATGTAACTGCAATGAAGTAGGTTCTTGTATTCCACTTTACATTATGTATTTCATTGCTGTGAGTAGTATTCATTGAGTTTCTAGTCACATACAATTCACTCTGAATACTTATGCACATGTACATAACAGAAACTGCACAGAATAGTATGTGATGCATTCAGCTAAAACTAACGCACTGTTGAATTTTACTCGAAATTACTATGTGCTAACTTCATGGAACCATTTGAAATTAACTTTCCATATGATTTGGAGTAGTCTGCAACTAGTTTTATGTGTGTGCTACTGAATTTGGTGAAGTTACACTAAGCAATATCACAAGTTGCTCACAATGGTACCAGTGTTTCAAGGCTTCAAAACTAAAGGCTGATAAAATCTAAATGCAATGGAGTAGGTTCTTGAATTCAACATAACTTTATGTAGTCCACGGCTGTGAGCATTATTTAGTGTGTTTCTATTCACTTGCAATTCATTCTAAATAGTTATGCACATGTACATAACTGAAAATGCTCAGAATAGTAAGTGATGCATTCAGTTGAAACGAGTGTACTATTGAATTTTCCTCAAAATTAGTATGTGATAACTGCATGGAAACATTTGTAATTAACTTTCCATATGATTTGGAGTAGTCTGCAACAAGTTTAATCTGCTTACTACTGAATTTGGTGAAGTTACACTAAGCAATATCACAAGTTGCTCATAATGGTACTTCAGTGTTTCAAAGCAATACAAACCAAAAGGCAGTTCAAATGTACCTGCAATGAAGTAGGTTCTTGTATTCGACTTTACATTATGTATTTCATTGCTGTGAGTAGTATTCATTGAGTTTCTAGTCACATACAATTCACTCTGAATACTTATGCACATGTACATAACAGAAACTGCACAGAATAGTATGTGATGCATTCAGCTAAAACTAACGCACTGTTGAATTTTACTCGAAATTACTATGTGCTAACTTCATGGAACCATTTGAAATTAACTTTCCATATGATTTGGAGTAGTCTGCAACTAGTTTTATGTGTGTGCTACTGAATTTGGTGAAGTTACACTAAGCAATATCACAAGTTGCTCATAATGGTACTTCAGTGTTTCAAGGCAATACAAAACTAAAGGCTGATAAAATCTAAATGCAATGGAGTAGGTTCTTGAATTCAACATAATTTTATGTAGTCCACGGCTGTGAGCATTATTTAGTGTGTTTCTATTCACTTGCAATTCATTCTAAATAGTTATGCACATGTACATAACTGAAAATGCTCAGAATAGTAAGTGATGCATTCAGTTGAAACGAGTGTACTATTGAATTTTCCTCAAAATTAGTATGTGATAACTGCATGGCAACATTTGTAATTAACTTTCCATATGATTTGGAGTAGTCTGCAACTTGTTTTCTTTGTGTGCTACTTAATTTGGTGAAGTTACACTAAGCAATATCACAAGTTGCTCATAATGGCACTTCAGTGCTTCAAGGCAACACAAACCTAAAGGCTGATGAAATCTACATGCAATCGTGTACGTTCTTGAATTCAACATAACTTTATGTAGTCCACGGCTGTGAGCATTATTTAGTGTGTTTCTATTCACTTGCAATTTATTCTAAATAGTTATGCACATGTACATAACTGAAAATGCTCAGAATAGTAAGTGATGCATTCAGTTGAAACGAGTGTACTATTGAATTTTCCTCAAAATTAGTATGTGATAACTGCATGGAACCATTTGTAATTAACTTTCCATATGATTTGGAGTAGTCTGCAACAAGTTTAATCTGCTTACTACTGAATTTGGTGAAGTTACACTATCACCATTTGTTCATAATGGTACTTCAGTGTTTCAAGGCAACACAATCCTAAAGGCTGATGAAATCTAAATGCAATCGTGTAGGTTCTTGAATTCAACATAACTTTATGTAGTCCACGGCTGTGAGCATTATTTAGTGTGTTTCTATTCACTTACAATTCATTCTAAATAGTTATGCACATGTACATAACTGAAAATGCTCAGAATAGTAAGTGATGCATTCAGTTGAATCGAGTGTAGTATTGAATTTTCCTCAAAATTAGTATGTGATAACTTCATGGCACCATTTGTTATTAACTTTCCATATGATTTGGAGTAGTCTGCACCTAGTTTTATGTGTGTGCTACTGAATTTGGTGGTTACCCTAAGCAATATCACAAGTTGCTCATAATGGTACTTCAGTGTTTCAAAGCAATACATACCAAAATGCGGTTCAAATGTAACTGCAATGAAGTAGGTTCTTGTATTCCACTTTACATTATGTATTTCATTGCTGTGAGTAGTATTCATTGAGTTTCTAGTCACATACAATTCACTCTGAATACTTATGCACATGTACATAACAGAAACTGCACAGAATAGTATGTGATGCATTCAGCTAAAACTAACGCACTGTTGAATTTTACTCGAAATTACTATGTGCTAACTTCATGGAACCATTTGAAATTAACTTTCCATATGATTTGGAGTAGTCTGCAACTAGTTTTATGTGTGTGCTACTGAATTTGGTGAAGTTACACTAAGCAATATCACAAGTTGCTCACAATGGTACTTCAGTGTTTCAAGGCTTCAAAACTAAAGGCTGATAAAATCTAAATGCAATGGAGTAGGTTCTTGAATTCAACATAACTTTATGTAGTCCACGGCTGTGAGCATTATTTAGTGTGTTTCTATTCACTTGCAATTCATTCTAAATAGTTATGCACATGTACATAACTGAAAATGCTCAGAATAGTAAGTGATGCATTCAGTTGAAACGAGTGTACTATTGAATTTTCCTCAAAATTAGTATGTGATAACTGCATGGCAACATTTGTAATTAACTTTCCATATGATTTGGAGTAGTCTGCAACTAGTTTTATGTGTGTGCTACTGAATTTGGTGAAGTTACACTAAGCAATATCACAAGTTGCTCATAATGGTACTTCAGTGTTTCAAGGCTTCAAAACTAAAGGCTGATAAAATCTAAATGCAATGGAGTAGGTTCTTGAATTCAACATAACGTTATGTAGTCCACGGCTGTGAGCATTATTTAGTGTGTTTCTATTCACTTGCAATTCATTCTAAATAGTTATGCACATGTACATAACTGAAAATGCTCAGAATAGTAAGTGATGCATTCAGTTGAAAAGAGTGTACAATTGAATTTTCCTCAAAATTAATATGTGATAACTGCATGGAACCATTTGTAATTAACTTTCCGTATGATTTGGAGTAGTCTGCAACTAGTTTTATGTGTGTGCTACTGAATTTGGTGAAGTTACACTAAGCAATATCACAAGTTGCTCATAATGGTACTTCAGTGTTTCAAGGAAATACAAAACTAAAGGCTGATAAAATCTAAATGCAATAGTGTAGGTTCTTGAATTCAACATAACTTTATGTAGTCCACGGCTGTGAGCATTATTCAGTGTGTTTCTATTCACTTACAATTCTTTCTAAATAGCAATGCACAGGTAGATAACTGAAAATGCTCAGAATAGTAAGTGATGCATTCAGTTGAAACGAGTGTACTATTGAATTTTCCTCAAAATTAGTATGTGATAACTGCATGGAACCATTTGTAATTAACTTTCCATATGATTTGGAGTAGTCTGCAACAAGTTTAATCTGCTTACTACTGAATTTGGTGAAGTTACACTAAGCAATATCACAAGTTGCTCATAATGGTACTTCAGTGTTTCAAAGCAATACAAACCAAAAGGCAGTTCAAATGTACCTGCAATGAAGTAGGTTCTTGTATTCGACTTTACATTATGTATTTCATTGCTGTGAGTAGTATTCATTGAGTTTCTAGTCACATACAATTCACTCTGAATACTTATGCACATGTACATAACAGAAACTGCACAGAATAGTATGTGATGCATTCAGCTAAAACTAACGCACTGTTGAATTTTACTCGAAATTACTATGTGCTAACTTCATGGAACCATTTGAAATTAACTTTCCATATGATTTGGAGTAGTCTGCAACTAGTTTTATGTGTGTGCTACTGAATTTGGTGAAGTTACACTAAGCAATATCACAAGTTGCTCATAATGGTACTTCAGTGTTTCAAGGCTTCAAAACTAAAGGCTGATAAAATCTAAATGCAATGGAGTAGGTTCTTGAATTCAACATAACTTTATGTAGTCCACGGCTGTGAGCATTATTTAGTGTGTTTCTATTCACTTGCAATTCATTCTAAATAGTTATGCACATGTACATAACTGAAAATGCTCAGAATAGTAACTGATGCATTCAGTTGAAACGAGTGTACTATTGAATTTTCCTCAAAATTAGTATGTGATAACTGCATGGCAACATTTGTAATTAACTTTCCATATGATTTGGAGTAGTCTGCAACTTGTTTTCCTTGTGTGCTACTTAATTTGGTGAAGTTACACTAAGCAATATCACAAGTTGCTCATAATGGCACTTCAGTGCTTCAAGGCAACACAAACCTAAAGGCTGATGAAATCTAAATGCAATCGTTGACTTTCTTGAATTCAACATAACTTTATGTAGTCCACGGCTGTGAGCATTATTTAGTGTGTTTCTATTCACTTGCAATTCATTCTAAATAGTTATGCACATGTACATAACTGAAAATGCTCAGAATAGTAAGTGATGCATTCAGTTGAAACGAGTGTACTATTGAATTTTCCTCAAAATTAGTATGTGATTACTGCATGGAACCATTTGCAATTAACTTTCCGTATGATTTGGAGTAGTCTGCAACTAGTTTTATGTGTGTGCTACTGAATTTGGTGAAGTTACACTAAGCAATATCACAAGTTGCTCATAATGGTACTTCCGTGATTCAAGGCAATACAAAACTAAAGGCTGATAAAATCTAAATGCAATCGTGTAGGTTCTTGAATTCAACATAACTTTATGTAGTCCACGGTTGAGAGCATTATTCAGTATGTTTCTATTCACTTACAATTCATTCTAAATAGTTATTCACAGGTAGATAACTGAAAATGCTCAGAATAGTAAGTGATGCATTCAGTTGAAACGAGTGTACTATTGAATTTTCCTCAAAATTAGTATGTGATAACTGCATGGCACCATTTGCAATTAACTTTCCATATGATTTGGAGTAGTCTGCAACTAGTTTTATGTGTGTGCTACTGAATTTGGTGAAGTTACACTAAGCAATATCACAAGTTGCTCATAATGGCACTTCAGTTCTTCAAGGCAACACAAACCTAAAGGCTGATGACATCTACATGCAATCGTGTACGTTCTTGAATTCAACATAACTTTATGTAGTCCACGGCTGTGAGCATTATTTAGTGTGTTTCTATTCACTTGCAATTTATTCTAAATAGTTATGCACATGTACATAACTGAAAATGCTCAGAATAGTAAGTGATGCATTCAGTTGAAACGAGTGTACTATTGAATTTTCCTCAAAATTAGTATGTGATAACTGCATGGTACCATTTGTAATTAACTTTCCATATGATTTGGAGTAGTCTGCAACAAGTTTAATCTGCTTACTACTGAATTTGGTGAAGTTACACTATCACCATTTGTTCATAATGGTACTTCAGTGTTTCAAGGCAACACAAACCTAAAGGCTGATGAAATCTAAATGCAATCGTGTAGGTTCTTGAATTCAACATAACTTTATGTAGTCCACGGCTGTGAGCATTATTTAGTGTGTTTCTATTCACTTACAATTCATTCTAAATAGTTATGCACATGTACATAACTGAAAATGCTCAGAATAGTAAGTGATGCATTCAGTTGAAACGAGTGTAGTATTGAATTTTCCTCAAAATTAGTATGTGATAACTTCATGGCACCATTTGTTATTAACTTTCCATATGATTTGGAGTAGTCTGCACCTAGTTTTATGTGTGTGCTACTGAATTTGGTGGTTACACTAAGCAATATCACAAGTTGCTCATAATGGTACTTCAGTGTTTCAAAGCAATACATACCAAAATGCGGTTCAAATGTAACTGCAATGAAGTAGGTTCTTGTATTCCACTTTACATTATGTATTTCATTGCTGTGAGTAGTATTCATTGAGTTTCTAGTCACATACAATTCACTCTGAATACTTATGCACATGTACATAACAGAAACTGCACAGAATAGTATGTGATGCATTCAGCTAAAACTAACGCACTGTTGAATTTTACTCGAAATTACTATGTGCTAACTTCATGGAACCATTTGAAATTAACTTTCCATATGATTTGGAGTAGTCTGCAACTAGTTTTATGTGTGTGCTACTGAATTTGGTGAAGTTACACTAAGCAATATCACAAGTTGCTCACAATGGTACCAGTGTTTCAAGGCTTCAAAACTAAAGGCTGATAAAATCTAAATGCAATGGAGTAGGTTCTTGAATTCAACATAACTTTATGTAGTCCACGGCTGTGAGCATTATTTAGTGTGTTTCTATTCACTTGCAATTCATTCTAAATAGTTATGCACATGTACATAACTGAAAATGCTCAGAATAGTAAGTGATGCATTCAGTTGAAACGAGTGTACTATTGAATTTTCCTCAAAATTAGTATGTGATAACTGCATGGAAACATTTGTAATTAACTTTCCATATGATTTGGAGTAGTCTGCAACAAGTTTAATCTGCTTACTACTGAATTTGGTGAAGTTACACTAAGCAATATCACAAGTTGCTCATAATGGTACTTCAGTGTTTCAAAGCAATACAAACCAAAAGGCAGTTCAAATGTACCTGCAATGAAGTAGGTTCTTGTATTCGACTTTACATTATGTATTTCATTGCTGTGAGTAGTATTCATTGAGTTTCTAGTCACATACAATTCACTCTGAATACTTATGCACATGTACATAACAGAAACTGCACAGAATAGTATGTGATGCATTCAGCTAAAACTAACGCACTGTTGAATTTTACTCGAAATTACTATGTGCTAACTTCATGGAACCATTTGAAATTAACTTTCCATATGATTTGGAGTAGTCTGCAACTAGTTTTATGTGTGTGCTACTGAATTTGGTGAAGTTACACTAAGCAATATCACAAGTTGCTCATAATGGTACTTCAGTGTTTCAAGGCAATACAAAACTAAAGGCTGATAAAATCTAAATGCAATGGAGTAGGTTCTTGAATTCAACATAATTTTATGTAGTCCACGGCTGTGAGCATTATTTAGTGTGTTTCTATTCACTTGCAATTCATTCTAAATAGTTATGCACATGTACATAACTGAAAATGCTCAGAATAGTAAGTGATGCATTCAGTTGAAACGAGTGTACTATTGAATTTTCCTCAAAATTAGTATGTGATAACTGCATGGCAACATTTGTAATTAACTTTCCATATGATTTGGAGTAGTCTGCAACTTGTTTTCTTTGTGTGCTACTTAATTTGGTGAAGTTACACTAAGCAATATCACAAGTTGCTCATAATGGCACTTCAGTGCTTCAAGGCAACACAAACCTAAAGGCTGATGAAATCTACATGCAATCGTGTACGTTCTTGAATTCAACATAACTTTATGTAGTCCACGGCTGTGAGCATTATTTAGTGTGTTTCTATTCACTTGCAATTTATTCTAAATAGTTATGCACATGTACATAACTGAAAATGCTCAGAATAGTAAGTGATGCATTCAGTTGAAACGAGTGTACTATTGAATTTTCCTCAAAATTAGTATGTGATAACTGCATGGAACCATTTGTAATTAACTTTCCATATGATTTGGAGTAGTCTGCAACAAGTTTAATCTGCTTACTACTGAATTTGGTGAAGTTACACTATCACCATTTGTTCATAATGGTACTTCAGTGTTTCAAGGCAACACAATCCTAAAGGCTGATGAAATCTAAATGCAATCGTGTAGGTTCTTGAATTCAACATAACTTTATGTAGTCCACGGCTGTGAGCATTATTTAGTGTGTTTCTATTCACTTACAATTCATTCTAAATAGTTATGCACATGTACATAACTGAAAATGCTCAGAATAGTAAGTGATGCATTCAGTTGAATCGAGTGTAGTATTGAATTTTCCTCAAAATTAGTATGTGATAACTTCATGGCACCATTTGTTATTAACTTTCCATATGATTTGGAGTAGTCTGCACCTAGTTTTATGTGTGTGCTACTGAATTTGGTGGTTACCCTAAGCAATATCACAAGTTGCTCATAATGGTACTTCAGTGTTTCAAAGCAATACATACCAAAATGCGGTTCAAATGTAACTGCAATGAAGTAGGTTCTTGTATTCCACTTTACATTATGTATTTCATTGCTGTGAGTAGTATTCATTGAGTTTCTAGTCACATACAATTCACTCTGAATACTTATGCACATGTACATAACAGAAACTGCACAGAATAGTATGTGATGCATTCAGCTAAAACTAACGCACTGTTGAATTTTACTCGAAATTACTATGTGCTAACTTCATGGAACCATTTGAAATTAACTTTCCATATGATTTGGAGTAGTCTGCAACTAGTTTTATGTGTGTGCTACTGAATTTGGTGAAGTTACACTAAGCAATATCACAAGTTGCTCACAATGGTACTTCAGTGTTTCAAGGCTTCAAAACTAAAGGCTGATAAAATCTAAATGCAATGGAGTAGGTTCTTGAATTCAACATAACTTTATGTAGTCCACGGCTGTGAGCATTATTTAGTGTGTTTCTATTCACTTGCAATTCATTCTAAATAGTTATGCACATGTACATAACTGAAAATGCTCAGAATAGTAAGTGATGCATTCAGTTGAAACGAGTGTACTATTGAATTTTCCTCAAAATTAGTATGTGATAACTGCATGGCAACATTTGTAATTAACTTTCCATATGATTTGGAGTAGTCTGCAACTAGTTTTATGTGTGTGCTACTGAATTTGGTGAAGTTACACTAAGCAATATCACAAGTTGCTCATAATGGTACTTCAGTGTTTCAAGGCTTCAAAACTAAAGGCTGATAAAATCTAAATGCAATGGAGTAGGTTCTTGAATTCAACATAACGTTATGTAGTCCACGGCTGTGAGCATTATTTAGTGTGTTTCTATTCACTTGCAATTCATTCTAAATAGTTATGCACATGTACATAACTGAAAATGCTCAGAATAGTAAGTGATGCATTCAGTTGAAAAGAGTGTACAATTGAATTTTCCTCAAAATTAATATGTGATAACTGCATGGAACCATTTGTAATTAACTTTCCGTATGATTTGGAGTAGTCTGCAACTAGTTTTATGTGTGTGCTACTGAATTTGGTGAAGTTACACTAAGCAATATCACAAGTTGCTCATAATGGTACTTCAGTGTTTCAAGGAAATACAAAACTAAAGGCTGATAAAATCTAAATGCAATAGTGTAGGTTCTTGAATTCAACATAACTTTATGTAGTCCACGGCTGTGAGCATTATTCAGTGTGTTTCTATTCACTTACAATTCTTTCTAAATAGCAATGCACAGGTAGATAACTGAAAATGCTCAGAATAGTAAGTGATGCATTCAGTTGAAACGAGTGTACTATTGAATTTTCCTCAAAATTAGTATGTGATAACTGCATGGAACCATTTGTAATTAACTTTCCATATGATTTGGAGTAGTCTGCAACAAGTTTAATCTGCTTACTACTGAATTTGGTGAAGTTACACTAAGCAATATCACAAGTTGCTCATAATGGTACTTCAGTGTTTCAAAGCAATACAAACCAAAAGGCAGTTCAAATGTACCTGCAATGAAGTAGGTTCTTGTATTCGACTTTACATTATGTATTTCATTGCTGTGAGTAGTATTCATTGAGTTTCTAGTCACATACAATTCACTCTGAATACTTATGCACATGTACATAACAGAAACTGCACAGAATAGTATGTGATGCATTCAGCTAAAACTAACGCACTGTTGAATTTTACTCGAAATTACTATGTGCTAACTTCATGGAACCATTTGAAATTAACTTTCCATATGATTTGGAGTAGTCTGCAACTAGTTTTATGTGTGTGCTACTGAATTTGGTGAAGTTACACTAAGCAATATCACAAGTTGCTCATAATGGTACTTCAGTGTTTCAAGGCTTCAAAACTAAAGGCTGATAAAATCTAAATGCAATGGAGTAGGTTCTTGAATTCAACATAACTTTATGTAGTCCACGGCTGTGAGCATTATTTAGTGTGTTTCTATTCACTTGCAATTCATTCTAAATAGTTATGCACATGTACATAACTGAAAATGCTCAGAATAGTAACTGATGCATTCAGTTGAAACGAGTGTACTATTGAATTTTCCTCAAAATTAGTATGTGATAACTGCATGGCAACATTTGTAATTAACTTTCCATATGATTTGGAGTAGTCTGCAACTTGTTTTCCTTGTGTGCTACTTAATTTGGTGAAGTTACACTAAGCAATATCACAAGTTGCTCATAATGGCACTTCAGTGCTTCAAGGCAACACAAACCTAAAGGCTAATGAAATCTAAATGCAATCGTTGACGTTCTTGAATTCAACATAACTTTATGTAGTCCACGGCTGTGAGCATTATTTAGTGTCTTTCTATTCACTTGCAATTTATTCTAAATAGTTATGCACATGTACATAACTGAAAATGCTCAGAATAGTAAGTGATGCATTCAGTTGAAACGAGTGTACTATTGAATTTTCCTCAAAATTAGTATCTGATAACTGCATGGAACCATTTGTAATTAACTTTCCGTATGATTTGGAGTAGTCTGCAACTAGTTTTATGTGTGTGCTACTGAATTTGGTGAAGTTACACTAAGCAATATCACAAGTTGCTCATAATGGTACTTCCGTGTTTCAAGGCAATACAAAACCAAAGGCTGATAAAATCTAAATGCAATCGTGTAGGTTCTTGAATTCAACATAACTTTATGTAGTCCACGGTTGAGAGCATTATTCAGTATGTTTCTATTCACTTACAATTCATTCTAAATAGTTATTCACAGGTAGATAACTGAAAATGCTCAGAATAGTAAGTGATGCATTCAGTTGAAACGAGTGTACTATTGAATTTTCCTCAAAATTAGTATGTGATAACTGCATGGCACCATTTGCAATTAACTTTCCATATGATTTGGAGTAGTCTGCAACTAGTTTTATGTGTGTGCTACTGAATTTGGTGAAGTTACACTAAGCAATATCACAAGTTGCTCATTATGCTACTTCAGTGTTTCAAGGCTTCAAAACTAAAGGCTGATAAAATCTAAATGCAATGGAGTAGGTTCTTGAATTCAACATAACTTTATGTAGTCCACGGCTGTGAGCATTATTTAGTGTGTTTCTATTCACTTGCAATTCATTCTAAATAGTTATGCACATGTACATAACTGAAAATGCTCAGAATAGTAAGTGATGCATTCAGTTGAAACGAGTGTACTATTGAATTTTCCTCAAAATTAGTATGTGATAACTGCATGGCAACATTTCTAATTAACTTTCCATATGATTTGGAGTAGTCTGCAACAAGTTTAATCTGCTTACTACTGAATTTGGTGAAGTTACACTAAGCAATATCACCATTTGTTCATAATGGTACTTCAGTGTTTCAAGGCAACACAAACCTAAAGGCTGATGAAATCTAAATGCAATCGTGTAGGTTCTTGAATTCAACATAACTTTATGTAGTCCACGGTTGAGAGCATTATTCAGTATGTTTCTATTCACTTACAATTCATTCTAAATAGTTATTCACAGGTAGATAACTGAAAATGCTCAGAATAGTAAGTGATGCATTCAGTTGAAACGAGTACTATTGAATTTTCCTCAAAATTAGTATGTGATAACTGCATGGCACCATTTGCAATTAACTTTCCATATGATTTGGAGTAGTCTGCAACTAGTTTTATGTGTGTGCTACTGAATTTGGTGAAGTTACACTAAGCAATATCACAAGTTGCTCATAATGGTACTTCAGTGTTTCAAGGCTTCAAAACTAAAGGCTGATAAAATCTAAATGCAATGGAGTAGGTTCTTGAATTCAACATAACTTTATGTAGTCCACGGCTGTGAGCACTCTCACTCATAGACAGACACACACATTCTCTCTCATAGACAGACACACACATTCTCTCTAACAGACAGACACACACTCTCTCTCATAGACAGACACACACACTCTCTCTCTCATCGACAGACACCCACTCTCACTCATAGACAGACACACACATTCTCTCTCATAGACAGACACACACATTCTCTCTAACAGACAGACACACACTTTCTCTCATAGACAGACACACACACTCTCTCTCTCATCGACAGACACCCACTCTCTCTCATAGACAGACACACACTCTCTCTCATAGACAGACACACACACTCACTCTCACATAGACAGATACACACTCTCTCTCATAGACAGACACACACACTCTCTCATAGACAGCCACACACGCTATCTATCATAGACAGACACACACATTCTCTCTCATAGACAGACACACACTCTCTCTCTCATAGACAGACACCCACTCACTCTCATAGACAGACACACACTCTCTCTCATAGACAGACACACACACTCTCTCTCTCATAGACAGACACCCACATTCTCTCTCATAGACAGACACACACTCTCTCTTATAGGCAGATGCCACACTCACTCTCTCTCATAGACAGAGACACACACACCCTGGTCAACAGACACAAACATTCTCTCATAGACAGGCGCACACACTGACTCATAGACAGACACACATGCACACTCTCGTAGACAGACACACACACTTTCTCATAGAGAGAGACACACAATCTACCGTAGACAGACACACACATTCTCTCTCATAGACAGACACACTCACTCTCTCTCATAGACAGACAGATGCTCTCTCTCATAGACAGAGACACACACTCCCTTATCAACATACACACACTCCCTCTCATAGACAGACACACACACTCTCTCTCTCATCGACAGACACCCACTCTCACTCATAGACAGACACACACATTCTCTCTCATAGACAGACACACACACTCTCTCTCTCATCGACAGACACCCACTCTCACTCATAGACAGACACACACATTCTCTCTCATAGACAGACACACACATTCTCTCTAACAGACAGACACACACTCTCTCTCATAGACAGACACACACACTCTCTCTCTCATCGACAGACACCCACTCTCACTCATAGACAGACACACACATTCTCTCTCATAGACAGACACACACATTCTCTCTAACAGACAGACACACACTTTCTCTCATAGACAGACACACACACTCTCTCTCTCATCGACAGACACCCACTCTCTCTCATAGACAGACACACACTCTCTCTCATAGACAGACACACACACTCACTCTCACATAGACAGATACCCACTCTCTCTCATAGACAGACACACACACTCTCTCATAGACAGCCACACACGCTATCTATCATAGACAGACACACACACTGACTCATAGACAGACACACATACACACTCTCATAGACAGACACACACACGGACACACTCTTATAGATGGACACACACACTTTCTCACAGACAGACACACACACCCTCTCTCGGATAGACAGAGACACGCACTCTCTCTCATAGACAGACACACACACTCTCACTCCTAGTAGACACATACAGTCTCTCATAGACACACACGCATATTCCCTTTAATATGCGGGCACACACACTCTCATAGACAAACACACACATTCTGTCTCATAGACAGACAGATGCTCTCTTTCATAAACAGAGACACACACTCCCTGATCAATAGACACACACTCTCTCTCATAGACCGATACACACACTCTCTCATAGACAGACACACACGCTATCTATCATAGACAGACACACACATTCTCTCTCATAGACAGACACACACTCTCTCTCTCATAGACAGACACCCACTCTCTCTCATAGACAGACACACACTCTCTCTCATAGACAGACACACACTCTCTCTCTTAGGCAGATGCACAAACTCTCTCATAGACAGACACACACTCTCTCTCTCATAGACAGACACCCACTCTCTCTCATAGACAGACACACACTCTCTCTCATAGACAGACCCACACTCTCTCTCTTAGGCAGATGCACACACTCTCTCATAGACAGACACATATACACATTAACATAGACAGACACACCCACTCTCTCTCATAGACAGGCACACACACTCTATCACTCTCTCATAGACAGACACACACATCCTCTCTCACAGACAGACACACACTCTCTCATAGACAGACACACACACTCTCTCTCTCATCGACAGACACCCACTCTCACTCATAGACAGACACACACATTCTCTCTCATAGACAGACACACACTCTCTCTCATAGACAGACACACAAACTCACACTCACATAGACAGATACCCACTCTCTCTCATAGACAGACACACACACTCTCTCATAGACAGACACACATGCTATCTATCATAGACAGACACACACATTCTCTCTCATAGACAGACACACACTCTCTATCTCTCTCTCACAGATAGACACACACATTCTCTCTCATAGACAGACACACACTCTCTCTCATAGACAGACACACACACTCTCTCTCTCATCGACAGACACCCACTCTCACTCATAGACAGAGACACACACTTTCTCATAGACAGACACACACTCAGTCTCATAGACAGACGCACACACTCTCTGATAGACTGACACACATACACTCTCTCATAGACACTCACACTTTCTCATAGAGAGAGACACTCAATCTATCATAGACAGACACACATACACACTCTCATAGACAGACTCTCACACTTTCTCATAGACCGACACACACACTCTCTCATAGACAGACACACACTCGCTCTCATAGACAGACGCACACACTCTGTCATAGACAGACAGACACCCTCTCTCATAGACAGACGCACACACTCTCTCATAGACTAACACACACACACACTCTCATAGACGGAGACGCACACTTTCTCACAGACAGACACACACACACTCTCTCTCATAGACAGACAAACAATCTATCATAGACAGACAACCACATTCTCTCTCATTGACAGACACACTCACTCTCTCTCATAGACAAACAGATGCTCTCTTTCATAGACACAGACACACACTCTCTCTCATAGACAGACAAACACTCTCTCTCATAGACAGACGCACCCACTCTCTCATAGACAGACACACATACACACTCTCATAGACAGATACTCACAGTTTCTCATAGACAGAGACACACAATCTATCATAGACAGACACAGACATTCTCTGTCATAGACAGACAGATGCTCTCTCTCATAGACAGAGACACACACTCCCTGATCAACAGACTCGCACACTCTCTCTTAGACCGACACACACACTCTCTCATAGACAGACACACACTCGCTCTCATAGACAGACGCACACAGTCTCTCATAGACAGACAGACATAGACACTGTCATAGACACTCACACTTTATCATAGAGAGAGACACACAATCTATCATAGACAGACACACCCACTCTCTCTCATAGACAGGCACACACACTCTATCACTCTCTCATAGACAGACACACACATTCTCTCTCACAGACAGACACACACTCTCTCTCATAGACAGACACACACACTCTCTCTCTCATCGACAGACACCCACTCTCACTCATAGACAGACACACACATTCTCTCTCATAGACAGACACACACATTCTCTCTAACAGACAGACACACACTTTCTCTCATAGACAGACACACACACTCTCTCTCTCATCGACAGACACCCACTCTCTCTCATAGACCGACACACACACTGTCTCATACACAGACACACACTCGCTCTCATAGACAGACGCACACACTCTGTCATAGACAGACAGACACCCTCTCTCATAGACAGACGCACACACTCTCTCATAGACTAACACACACACACACTCTCATAGACGGAGACGCACACAGTCTCACAGACAGACACACACACACTCTCTCTCATAGACAGACAAACAACCTATCATAGACAGACAACCACATTCTCTCTCATAGACAGACACACTCACTCTCTCTCATAGACAAACAGATGCTCTCTCTCAAAGACAAACAGATGCTCTCTTTCATAGACACAGACACACACTCTCTCTCATAGACAGACAAACACTCTCTCTCATAGACAGACGCACCCACTCTCTCATAGACAGACACACACACGGACACACTCTTATAGATGGACACACACACTTTCTCACAGACAGACACACACACACTCTCTCGGATAGACAGAGACACGCACTCTCTCTCATAGACAGACACACACTCTCTCTCTCATAGACCGACACACACACGCTCTCATAGACAGACGCACCCACTCTCTCATAGACAGACACACATACACACTCTCATAGACAGATACTCACAGTTTCTCATAGACAGAGACACACAATCTATCATAGACAGACACAAACATTCTCTGTCATAGACAGACACACACTCTCTCTCATAGACAGACACACACACTCTCTCATAGACAGACACACACGCTATCTATCATAGACAGACACACACATTCTCTCATAGACAGACACACACACTCTCTCTCTCATCGACAGACACCCACTCTCACTCATAGACAGACACACACACTGTCTCATAGACAGACACACACTCTCTCTCATAGACGGACACACACACTCTCTCTCTCATCGACAGACACTCTCTCTCTCTCATAGACAGACACACACTCGCTCTCTTAGACAGACACACACACTCACTCTCACATAGACAGATACCCACTCTCTCTCATAGACAGACACACACGCTCTCTCTCATAGACCGACACACACACTGTCTCATAGACAGACATACACTCAGTCTCATAGACAGAGACACACACTCCCTGATCAACAGACACAAACATTGTCTCATAGACAGGCACACACACTGACTCATAGACAGACACACATACACACTCTCATAGACAGACACACACACGGACACACTCTTATAGATGGACACACACACTTTCTCACAGACAGACACACACACACTCTCTCGGATAGACAGAGACACGCACTCTCTCTCATAGACAGACACACACTCTCTCTCTCATAGACCGACACACACACGCTCTCATAGACAGACGCACCCACTCTCTCATAGACAGACACACATACACACTCTCATAGACAGATACTCACAGTTTCTCATAGACAGAGACACACAATCTATCATAGACAGACACAAACATTCTCTGTCATAGACAGACAGATGCTCTCTCTCATAGACAGAGACACACACTCCCTGATAAACAGACTCGCACACTCTCTCTTAGACCGACACACACACTCTCTCATAGACAGACACACACTCGCTCTCATAGACAGACGCACACAGTCTCTCATAGACAGACAGACATAGACACTGTCATAGACACTCACACTTTATCATAGAGAGAGACACACAATCTATCATAGACAGACACACCCACTCTCTCTCATAGACAGGCACACACACTCTATCACTCTCTCATAGACAGACACACACATTCTCTCTCACAGACAGACACACACTCTGTCTCTTAGACAGACACACACACTCTCTCTAACAGACAGACACACACTTTCTCTCATAGACAGACACACACACTCTCTCTCTCATCGGCAGACACCTACTCTCTCTCATAGACAGACACACACTCTCTCTCATAGACAGACACACACACTCACTCTCACATAGACAGATACCAACTCTCTCATAGACAGACACACACACTCTATCATAGACAGACACACACGCTATCTATCATAGACAGACACAAACATTCTCTCTCATAGACAGACACACACTCTCTCTCTCTCATCGACAGACACCCACTCTCACTCATACACAGACACACACACTCTATCTCTCTCTCACAGATAGACACACACATTCTCTCTCATAGACAGACACACACTCTCTCTCATAGACAGACACACACACTCTCTCATAGACAGACACACACGCTATCTATCATAGACAGACACACACATTCTCTCATAGACAGACACACACACTCTCTCTCTCATCGACAGACACCCACTCTCACTCATAGACAGACACACACTCTATCTCTCTCTGACAGACAGACACACACATTCTCTCTCATAGACAGACACACACTCTCTCTCATAGACAGAAACACACACTCTCTCTCTCATCGACAGACACACACATTCTCTCTCATAGACAGACACACTCACTCTCTCTCATAGACAGAGACACACACTCCCTGATCAACAGACACAAACATTCTCTCATAGACAGGCGCACACACAGACTCATAGATAGACACACATTCTCTCTCATAGACAGACACACACACTCTCTCTCTCATCCACAGACACCCACTCTCTCTCATAGTCAGACACACACTCTCTCTCATAGACAGACACACACACTCTCTCTCTCATAGACAGACACCCACATTCTCTCTCATAGACAGACACACACTCTCTCTCATAGACAGACACACACACTCTCTGTCATAGACAGACACACACACACTCTATCTCTCTCTCATAGAAAGACACACACTCTCTCTCTCTCATAGACCGACACACACTCTCTCTCATAGACAGACACACACACTCTCTCTCTCATCGACAGGCACCCACTCTCTCTCATAGACAGACACACACTCTATCTCTCTCTGACGGACAGACACACACATTCTCTCTCATAGACAGACACACACTCTCATAGACAGAAACACACACTCTCTCTCTCATCGACAGACACACACATTCTCGCTCATAGACAGACACACTCACTCTCTCTCATAGACAGAGACACACACTCCCTGATCAACAGACACAAACATTGTCTCATAGACAGGCACACACGCTGACTCATAGACAGACACACATACACACTCTCTTAGACCGACACACACACTCTCTCATAGACAGACACACACTCGCTCTCATAGACAGACGCACACAGTCTCTCATAGACAGACAGACATAGACACTGTCATAGACACTCACACTTTATCATAGAGAGAGACACACAATCTATCATAGACAGACACACCCACTCTCTCTCATAGACAGGCACACACACTCTATCCCTCTCTCATAGACAGACACACACATTCTCTCTCACAGACAGACACACACTCTCTCTCATAGACAGACACACACACTCTCTCTCTCATCGACAGACACCCACTCTCACTCATAGACAGACACACACATTCTCTCTCATAGACAGACACACACTCTCTCTCATAGACAGACACACAAACTCACACTCACATAGACAGATACCCACTCTCTCTCATAGACAGACACACACACTCTCTCATAGACAGACACACACGCTATCTATCATAGACAGACACACACATTCTCTCTCATAGACAGACACACACTCTCTCTCTCATAGACAGACACCCACTCTCTCTCATAGACAGACACACACTCTCTCTCATAGACAGACACACACACTCTCTCTCTCATAGACAGACACCCACATTCTCTCTCATAGACAGACACACACTCTCTCTCTTAGGCAGATGCACAAACTCTCTCATAGACAGACCCACACTCTCTCTCATAGGCAGATGCACACACTCTCTCATAGACAGACACATATACACATTAACATAGACAGACACACACACATTCTCATAGACAGAGACACACAATCTATCATAGACAGACACACACGTTCTCTCTCATAGACGGACACACTCACTCTCTCTCATAGAGAGACACACAATCTATCATAGACAGACACACACATTCTCTCTCATAGACAGACACACACTCTCTATCTCTCTCTCACAGATAGACACACACATTCTCTCTCATAGACAGACACACACTCTCTCTCATAGACAGACACACACACTCTCTCTCTCATCGACAGACACCCACTCTCACTCATAGACAGAGACACACACTTTCTCATAGACAGACACACACTCAGTCTCATAGACAGACGCACACACTCTCTGATAGACTGACACACATACACTCTCTCATAGACACTCACACTTTCTCATAGAGAGAGACACTCAATCTATCATAGACAGACACACATACACACTCTCATAGACAGACTCTCACACTTTCTCATAGACCGACACACACACTCTCTCATAGACAGACACACACTCGCTCTCATAGACAGACGCACACACTCTGTCATAGACAGACAGACACCCTCTCTCATAGACAGACGCACACACTCTCTCATAGACTAACACACACACACACTCTCATAGACGGAGACGCACACTTTCTCACAGACAGACACACACACACTCTCTCTCATAGAAAGACAAACAATCTATCATAGACAGACAACCACATTCTCTCTCATAGACAGACACACTCACTCTCTCTCATAGACAAACAGATGCTCTCTTTCATAGACACAGACACACACTCTCTCTCATAGACAGACAAACACTCTCTCTCATAGACAGACGCACCCACTCTCTCATAGACAGACACACATACACACTCTCATAGACAGATACTCACAGTTTCTTATAGACAGAGACACACAATCTATCATAGACAGACACAGACATTCTCTGTCATAGACAGACAGATGCTCTCTCTCATAGACAGAGACACACACTCCCTGATCAACAGACTCGCACACTCTCTCTTAGACCGACACACACACTCTCTCATAGACAGACACACACTCGCTCTCATAGACAGACGCACACAGTCTCTCATAGACAGACAGACATAGACACTGTCATAGACACTCACACTTTATCATAGAGAGAGACACACAATCTATCATAGACAGACACACCCACTCTCTCTCATAGACAGGCACACACACTCTATCACTCTCTCATAGACAGACACACACATTCTCTCTCACAGACAGACACACACTCTCTCTCATAGACAGACACACACACTCTCTCTCTCATCGACAGACACCCACTCTCACTCATAGACAGACACACACATTCTCTCTCATAGACAGACACACACATTCTCTCTAACAGACAGACACACACTTTCTCTCATAGACAGACACACACACTCTCTCTCTCATCGACAGACACCCACTCTCTCTCATAGACAGACACACACTCTCTCACATAGACAGACACACACGCTCTCTCTCATAGACCGACACACACACTGTCTCATAGACAGACACACACTCTCTCTCATAGACAGATGCACACACTGTCTCATAGACAGACACACATACACACTCTCATAGACAGACACACACACTTTCTCATAGAGAGAGACACTCAATCTATCGTAGACAGACACACACATTCTCTCTCATAGACAGACACACCCACACTCTCTCATAGACAGACACACACTCTCTCTCATAGACAGACACACACACTCTCTCTCTTACGGAGAGACACACAATCTATCATAGACAGACACACACATTCTCTCTCATAGACGGACATACTCTCTCTCTCATAGACAGACAAACACACTCTCTCTGTCATAGACAGACACCCACTCTCTCTCAAAGCCAGACACACACACTCTATCACTCTCTCATAGACAGACACACACATTCTCTCTCATAGACAGACACGCACTCTCTCTCATAGACAGACACACACACTCTCTCTCTCATCGACAGACACTCTCTCTCTCTCAAAGACAGACACACACACTCTCTCATAGACAGACACACATGCTCTCCCTCATAGACTGACACACACACTGTCTCATAGACAGACACACACTCTCTCTCATAGACGGACACACACACTCTCTCTCTCATCGACAGACACTCTCTCTCTCTCATAGACAGACACACACTCGCTCTCATAGACAGACACACACACTCACTCTCACATAGACAGATACACACTCTCTCTCATAGACAGACACACACGCTCTCTCTCATAGACCGACACACACACTGTCTCATAGACAGACATACACTCAGTCTCATAGACAGAGACACACACTCCCTGATCAACAGACACAAACATTGTCTCATAGACAGGCACACACACTGACTCATAGACAGACACACATACACACTCTCATAGACAGACACACACACGGACACACTCTTATAGATGGACACACACACTTTCTCACAGACAGACACACACACACTCTCTCGGATAGACAGAGACACGCACTCTCTCTCATAGACAGACACACACTCTCTCTCTCATAGACCGACACACACACGCTCTCATAGACAGACGCACCCACTCTCTCATAGACAGACACACATACACACTCTCATAGACAGATACTCACAGTTTCTCATAGACAGAGACACACAATCTATCATAGACAGACACAAACATTCTCTGTCATAGACAGACAGATGCTCTCTCTGATAGACAGAGACACACACTCCCTGATAAACAGACTCGCACACTCTCTCTTAGACCGACACACACACTCTCTCATAGACAGACACACACTCGCTCTCATAGACAGACGCACACAGTCTCTCATAGACAGACAGACATAGACACTGTCATAGACACTCACACTTTATCATAGAGAGAGACACACAATCTATCATAGACAGACACACCCACTCTCTCTCATAGACAGGCACACACACTCTATCACTCTCTCATAGACAGACACACACATTCTCTCTCACAGACAGACACACACTCTGTCTCTTAGACAGACACACACACTCTCTCTCTCATCGACAGACACCCACTCTCACTCATAGACAGACACACACATTCTCTCTCATAGACAGACACACACACTCTCTCTCTCATCGGCAGACACCTACTCTCTCTCATAGACAGACACACACTCTCTCTCATAGACAGACACACACACTCACTCTCACATAGACAGATACCAACTCTCTCATAGACAGACACACACACTCTATCATAGACAGACACACACGCTATCTATCATAGACAGACACACACATTCTCTCTCATAGACAGACACACACTCTCTCTCTCATACACAGACACACACACTCTATCTCTCTCTCACAGATAGACACACACATTCTCTCTCATAGACAGACACACACTCTCTCTCATAGACAGACACACACACTCTCATAGACAGACACACACGCTATCTATCATAGACAGACACACACATTCTCTCATAGACAGACACACACACTCTCTCTCTCATCGACAGACACCCACTCTCACTCATAGACAGACACACACTCTATCTCTCTCTGACAGACAGACACACACATTCTCTCTCATAGACAGACACACACTCTCTCTCATAGACAGAAACTGTTACGAAAACCCCGTAACCAGGTAACTTACCAGCAAAGATAGATGGATCAGCTGAGTCGGATGCTACTATTTTCAAACGTTTTATTCAATAAGGGCACAAACGTATGGTTAATACAAAACATTCAAATCGTCAAAACTCAATCTAAAACACCGGTGTAACCATAATCAATCAGAAATAAGCTCTTTCGTTGTCTAGGGTATATAATACTGAGTCCAATTGGAAATATAAAGAGTCACTCTGAAGTCTGCAGGCTTTTGGTTTCACGTGTTGGAGAGAGAGAGATTAACGGAAAAACTTGCCCAAAACATCCATGGAATCAGGGGAGCGATCTTCCCCGTTGTTAGTTAAAAGCGATCTTCCGTTGGTTCCAGCCACAAACCCCGCATTCGGAATTTAACGCACGTGGCTTATTTCAAAATGGCTTCCCGTTCCCATGGGAAGCGGTATCGTGCTTCTTGGTGTCTCCTTGGTGCGTCTGAGGGTCGTCCTCTTTCAGACCCTTCTTTATACTGCCTCACGGGATCTCAGGTGTCAATCAGGTTGCAGGTGATGCAATCTCTCTCTCAACCAGCCCACTTTGCCCGAGGGCTTTACAATGTCCCTGCGAGTTGGCACGTCTGCAGTTCCCAGGTGTCTCCTGAGAACAATGCCACAGTCACCAGCTTTTGTCCCAGTGGAATGTCTTTCCATTTCCTGTGTCCATTCAGCCTGTCTCTCTCTCTCTCTTGGGTCATTGACCCCCCTTTCACTAGGGCTCTTGCAATTCTCACAAAGGAGGGGGCTGGTATCATAACACCTCCCCTCTTAAAAAGGTTTTTTACCAGCGGTTAAAACCCAGAGTGGTACAGTCTTACAGAAATTTTGAATCTAATACAATACAGCTGCTTTTCTTTTCACTACAGAGTAATACAGTTATACATTCAAGTCAGCATCTAAACAGTTAACAAGTACAGTGCCCCTTTTCTTTAATACCTTAACCTCATGTGCCCTACTAACGCCTGGTAGCATCAAACTTCAGCTCAATAACCACCTTATTTATTTGCTTTCTTCGGCAACATAACTAAGGAGGTGTGATCTTAGCTTACATACATCTACAAAGGTTCATGCAAAAGACAAATTTTTATGCTACTTTCAAACTTAACAGTCAAGCTTCCATGGGTGTTGTCTTTATTATTCACATACTTTGTCAAAATCCCTTAAAACCGGCTTCTGCTATTTTAAAAATCGCGCCCCCATTAACCCTCGCCTTTTTTCCGGTTAATTCCCTCGTGGCGATCTTGGGCACCCTGGCGAAATAAGCTTTCGCCCGCTCCTTTCATAGGAGTTATTTTATCAGCGTGTTCCAAACTTAGACCACCCAATTCCTTAATTTTAGGCCATTTGTCGTTTTTCTCTTCAGGACCCGTCATGCTATTAGTTTCCAATTTAAGATCCGCAAGCGATCTCGCTTTGTTCAGACAGCATTTCAAATTCTGCCTTTTCACAGCACCCTCTTGAATAACAATAGCGTGTGGGGCACCTTTACATTCCAAATCAACCTGTAATTGATTCGCAGGCACCGTGTTACCAAGCCATTGTCTCTGCAGCCTGGTTGCTGCTTCTGACATCAATCCAGACATTAAATTTTCTTCCTTTGATTTGGGAATTACAGATTTCCCGTCTCCCTCCACAACAACAGTTATCTCCCCATTCGTAAACTCCACATTAACTCTGAAGACCCCCT
Source organism: Hemitrygon akajei (assembly GCF_048418815.1). Lineage (NCBI taxonomy): Eukaryota > Metazoa > Chordata > Chondrichthyes > Myliobatiformes > Dasyatidae > Hemitrygon > Hemitrygon akajei. Next base: position 106,381,860 of record NC_133127.1, read on the forward strand.
TCTGTACAACCCTCTGGGAACTCACACTTCCCAAGGTTAACCCCTTTTTCCCCGAACCAGGTCTATCTGACTCACGAGGACGGCCGCCCCGTTCCCCTGAATCAAACACCTCAGACTTCCTCTGAGCTCTGTTACCAGGTTCAGCACCACGTGCGCCCCCATCTTGGACACACTCAAACGGGACATTGGCCCCTTCCAGGCTTTCAATACCCGTACCTTTTTCAAATTCTAACGTCCCCCGATCCTTCCAGCTACTCTCTAGGCAGCCCCCCGTTGGGGAAGGCGCAACCCTGCGAGCTGAAACAACCTCCTCGGCCATTTCAGCTGACTTCTCCACGGCAAGGGTACCCTTCTCCTCTAAGACTGCCCTCATTTCACTCCCGGGACCATCGAGAACATCTTTAGGACTCTCAACTTCTCCAAACAATTCTGCCAAACCAGACAGATCAACCACGTCCAACTCTGGACGTTTTAACAGCTTTATCCGTTTCTCATCTTTATTTCCTACCTCTAGGACCTTTCTCTTCACTAAGGGGAGGGCTATCTCCTTACCCTTACCCCATTTTACTTTACTACCTTCCGTTTTACCACCCTCTGAACCCTCGTGGTGTAGGGTCGGTAAAAACGTCTGGGCCAATTTCAAACTGCGCGCGGTCCCAGTCGCCGCTCTCGACAGGCTGCGAGTGACCGCGCATGCGCGATAGCTCGGGGACTCCATGGGCGGGGCCTCAACTATCAGGGCGGTTCCCATCTTCCCACCCGCGAGGTCATTACCCAACAGGAGGTCCACGCCCTCCCCCGGTAACTCCGGCAGGACTCCTAGCTCCACAGGTCCCGACACCAACTCGCAATCGAGAAAGACCCTATGCAAAGGCACGACCGTGATCTGGTTCCCGATTCCTCTCAGGGCAACCTCCCCCGTCCGAGGGCCGAAATTTAACACATTACGGCTAATTAACGATAGTTCCGCCCCCGTGTCTCTCCAAATTCGTACAGGGATGGGGGGGTCCCCTTCCCTCAAAGACACGGTTCCTTCGGAACTAAATGTCTCCCGCCCCTCCGGTACTCCATCTACCTGGGGCCCTCTTGTCAACGTCCTGATTACCACTGCACGCCCGATAGGGATCGCTGCTCTCTCCCTCTCTGGCTCCTTTCTCAGAGCAAAGCACTTTGATGCAATATGTCCCACCTTTCCACAATTAAAACAGTTTAAACCAGGAGATCTCCAGGTTTCCTGTCTGTTATCCTCACTTTTTGTGCTAGCTCCCGGTGGAGTTTCTCCCTTAGCCGGCGGACTGTCCCTACCATTCCGACGGTCTCTCGGGTAACTTTTTGGCGAGGAAAACTTTGTCTTGTGGGTTAGGGCATATTCATCTGCGAGCCTAGCCATCTCTGAGATGGACTGATTCGTCCTCTCACTTAAATACATTCGGATCTCTTCCGGAACGCAACTTTTAAATTCCTCAATCAAAACTAGCTCCCTGAGACGCCCATAGTCCTCGGCCACCTTTTCAGCTGTGCACCAACGATTCAAGAGCACACCCTTCTCATGGGCTAGCTCGGTATACGTTTGATTCCACCCTCTTTTTAAATTTCGGAACCTTTGTCTATACGCCTCAGGTACTAACTCGTAACCTCGGAGAATGGCCTCCTTTACTTGATCATAATTCCCGTCCCTTTCTGTGGGCAGCGCGGCATATACCCGCTGTGCTTTTCCTCGTAACACACTTTGTAACAACGCCACCCATTGCTCTCTGGGCCACTGCTGATTCTCTGCCACCTTTTCAAAGAGCAAGAAATAACTATCAACATCCGTCTCCTCGAACGGGGGGACCAACCTCAACGCCCGACTAATATCAAACCCCTCTTTCTCTCCCCCTTGAGTTCTTCGCTCTTGTTTCCGCCTGTCCAGCTCCAATTCATAGTTCCTCTGTTTCTCTCTCTCTTCTGCTTCTAGCTGCTTTAGTTTGAACACCTGCTCTCTTTCCCTCTCGGCTCTCTCGGCTTCTCTCTCTGCAGCCTTCTGAGCTGCGTCTATTTCTAGCTGCTTTATTTTAAACTCATGTTCCAGCCTTGCTTTCTCCAACTCTGCCTGATTTGTCCCACTCACTAATCTCCTTTCGGGAATATTTTCCAAATCCTCAGCTGTAAACACCTTCTTCCCAACGTAATGCTGTTGTATGACCCTTAGCACTTCCTGCTTTTTCATTGCTGGCTTCACCGCTGTGAGGTCTAAGGCCTGCGCCAAACTTACTAAGTCTGATTTTGTAGCCTTCCCTAGCGCCTCTACCGTCGGGTTTCTCCTAAATTCCGACACATCCATCTTTGCTGGTTTCCCGTCTGACTACCTGCGTAACCAGATTTAAGTTTGGACTTACAGCCCGATTCACTGACCCTCCCGTTTGGTTTCAAATCCCGGACGAGCCCCCACTTGTTACGAAAACCCCGTAACCAGGTAACTTACCAGCAAAGATAGATGGATCAGCTGAGTCGGATGCTACTATTTTCAAACGTTTTATTCAATAAGGGCACAAACGTATGGTTAATACAAAACATTCAAATCGTCAAAACTCAATCTAAAACACCGGTGTAACCATAATCAATCAGAAATAAGCTCTTTCGTTGTCTAGGGTATATAATACTGAGTCCAATTGGAAATATAAAGAGTCACTCTGAAGTCTGCAGGCTTTTGGTTTCACGTGTTGGAGAGAGAGAGATTAACGGAAAAACTTGCCCAAAACATCCATGGAATCAGGGGAGCGATCTTCCCCGTTGTTAGTTAAAAGCGATCTTCCGTTGGTTCCAGCCACAAACCCCGCATTCGGAATTTAACGCACGTGGCTTATTTCAAAATGGCTTCCCGTTCCCACGGGAAGCGGTATCGTGCTTCTTGGTGTCTCCTTGGTGCGTCTGAGGGTCGTCCTCTTTCAGACCCTTCTTTATACTGCCTCACGGGATCTCAGGTGTCAATCAGGTTGCAGGTGATGCAATCTCTCTCTCAACCAGCCCACTTTGCCCGAGGGCTTTACAATGTCCCTGCGAGTTGGCACGTCTGCAGTTCCCAGGTGTCTCCTGAGAACAATGCCACAGTCACCAGCTTTTGTCCCAGTGGAATGTCTTTCCATTTCCTGTGTCCATTCAGCCTGTCTCTCTCTCTCTCTTGGGTCATTGACCCCCCTTTCACTAGGGCTCTTGCAATTCTCACAAAGGAGGGGGCTGGTATCATAACAAAACACACACTCTCTCTCTCATCGACAGACACACACATTCTCTCTCATAGACAGACACACTCACTCACTCTCTCTCATAGACAGAGACACACACTCCCTGATCAACAGACACAAACATTCTCTCATAGACAGGCGCACACACAGACTCATAGATAGACACACATTCTCTCTCATAGACAGACACACACACTCTCTCTCTCATCTACAGACACCCACTCTCTCTCATAGTCAGACACACACTCTCTCTCATAGACAGACACACACACTCTCTCTCTCATCTACAGACACCCACATTCTCTCTCATAGACAGACACACACTCTCTCTCATAGACAGACACACACACTCTCTGTCATAGACAGACACACACACACTCTATCTCTCTCTCATAGAAAGACACACACTCTCTCTCTCTCATAGACCGACACACACTCTCTCTCATAGACAGACACACACACTCTCTCTCTCATCGACAGGCACCCACTCTCTCTCATAGACAGACACACACTCTATCTCTCTCTGACGGACAGACACACACATTCTCTCTCATAGACAGACACACACTCTCATAGACAGAAACACACACTCTCTCTCTCATCGACAGACACACACATTCTCGCTCATAGACAGACACACTCACTCTCTCTCATAGACAGAGACACACACTCCCTGATCAACAGACACAAACATTGTCTCATAGACAGGCACACACGCTGACTCATAGACAGACACACATACACACTCTCTTAGACCGACACACACACTCTCTCATAGACAGACACACACTCGCTCTCATAGACAGACGCACACAGTCTCTCATAGACAGACAGACATAGACACTGTCATAGACACTCACACTTTATCATAGAGAGAGACACACAATCTATCATAGACAGACACACCCACTCTCTCTCATAGACAGGCACACACACTCTATCACTCTCTCATAGACAGACACACACATTCTCTCTCACAGACAGACACACACTCTCTCTCATAGACAGACACACACACTCTCTCTCTCATCGACAGACACCCACTCTCACTCATAGACAGACACACACATTCTCTCTCATAGACAGACACACACTCTCTCTCATAGACAGACACACAAACTCACACTCACATAGACAGATACCCACTCTCTCTCATAGACAGACACACACACTCTCTCATAGACAGACACACATGCTATCTATCATAGACAGACACACACATTCTCTCTCATAGACAGACACACACTCTCTCTCCCATAGACAGACACCCACTCTCTCTCATAGACAGACACACACTCTCTCTCATAGACAGACACACACACTCTCTCTCTCATAGACAGACACCCACATTCTCTCTCATAGACAGACACACACTCTCTCTCTTAGGCAGATGCACACACTCTCTCATAGACAGACCCACACTCTCTCTCATAGGCAGATGCACACACTCTCTCATAGACAGACACATATACACATTAACATAGACAGACACACACACATTCTCATAGACAGAGACACACAATCTATCATAGACAGACACACACGTTCTCTCTCATAGACGGACACACTCACTCTCTCTCATAGAGAGACACACAATCTATCATAGACAGACACACACATTCTCTCTCATAGACAGACACACACTCTCTATCTCTCTCTCACAGATAGACACACACATTCTCTCTCATAGACAGACACACACTCTCTCTCATAGACAGACACACACACTCTCTCTCTCATCGACAGACACCCACTCTCACTCATAGACAGAGACACACACTTTCTCATAGACAGACACACACTCAGTCTCATAGACAGACGCACACACTCTCTGATAGACTGACACACATACACTCTCTCATAGACACTCACACTTTCTCATAGAGAGAGACACTCAATCTATCATAGACAGACACACATACACACTCTCATAGACAGACTCTCACACTTTCTCATAGACCGACACACACACTCTCTCATAGACAGACACACACTCGCTCTCATAGACAGACGCACACACTCTGTCATAGACAGACAGACACCCTCTCTCATAGACAGACGCACACACTCTCTCATAGACTAACACACACACACACTCTCATAGACGGAGACGCACACTTTCTCACAGACAGACACACACACACTCTCTCTCATAGACAGACAAACAATCTATCATAGACAGACAACCACATTCTCTCTCATAGACAGACACACTCACTCTCTCTCATAGACAAACAGATGCTCTCTTTCATAGACACAGACACATACTCTCTCTCATAGACAGACAAACACTCTCTCTCATAGACAGACGCACCCACTCTCTCATAGACAGACACACATACACACTCTCATAGACAGATACTCACAGTTTCTCATAGACAGAGACACACAATCTATCATAGACAGACACAGACATTCTCTGTCATAGACAGACAGATGCTCTCTCTCATAGACAGAGACACACACTCCCTGATCAACAGACTCGCACACTCTCTCTTAGACCGACACACACACTCTCTCATAGACAGACACACACTCGCTCTCATAGACAGACGCACACAGTCTCTCATAGACAGACAGACATAGACACTGTCATAGACACTCACACTTTATCATAGAGAGAGACACACAATCTATCATAGACAGACACACCCACTCTCTCTCATAGACAGGCACACACACTCTATCACTCTCTCATAGACAGACACACACATTCTCTCTCACAGACAGACACACACTCTCTCTCATAGACAGACACACACACTCTCTCTCTCATCGACAGACACCCACTCTCACTCATAGACAGACACACACATTCTCTCTCATAGACAGACACACACATTCTCTCTAACAGACAGACACACACTTTCTCTCATAGACAGACACACACACTCTCTCTCTCATCGACAGACACCCACTCTCTCTCATAGACAGACACACACTCTCTCACATAGACAGACACACACGCTCTCTCTCATAGACCGACACACACACTGTCTCATACACAGACACACACTCGCTCTCATAGACAGACGCACACACTCTGTCATAGACAGACAGACACCCTCTCTCATAGACAGACGCACACACTCTCTCATAGACTAACACACACACACACTCTCATAGACGGAGACGCACACATTCTCACAGACAGACACACACACACTCTCTCTCATAGACAGACAAACAACCTATCATAGACAGACAACCACATTCTCTCTCATAGACAGACACACTCACTCTCTCTCATAGACAAACAGATGCTCTCTCTCAAAGACAAACAGATGCTCTCTTTCATAGACACAGACACACACTCTCTCTCATAGACAGACAAACACTCTCTCTCATAGACAGACGCACCCACTCTCTCATAGACAGACACACACACGGACACACTCTTATAGATGGACACACACACTTTCTCACAGACAGACACACACACACTCTCTCGGATAGACAGAGACACGCACTCTCTCTCATAGACAGACACACACTCTCTCTCTCATAGACCGACACACACACGCTCTCATAGACAGACGCACCCACTCTCTCATAGACAGACACACATACACACTCTCATAGACAGATACTCACAGTTTCTCATAGACAGAGACACACAATCTATCATAGACAGACACAAACATTCTCTGTCATAGACAGACACACACTCTCTCTCATAGACAGACACACACACTCTCTCATAGACAGACACACACGCTATCTATCATAGACAGACACACACATTCTCTCATAGACAGACACACACTCTCTCTCTCATAGACAGACACACACACTCTCTCATAGACAGACACACACGCTATCTATCATAGACAGACACACACATTCTCTCATAGACAGACACACACACTCTCTCTCTCATCGACAGACACCCACTCTCACTCATAGACAGACACACACACTGTCTCATAGACAGACACACACTCTCTCTCATAGACGGACACACACACTCTCTCTCTCATCGACAGACACTCTCTCTCTCTCATAGACAGACACACACTCGCTCTCATAGACAGACACACACACTCACTCTCACATAGACAGATACCCACTCTCTCTCATAGACAGACACACACGCTCTCACTCATAGACCGACACACACACTGTCTCATAGACAGACATACACTCAGTCTCATAGACAGAGACACACACTCCCTGATCAACAGACACAAACATTGTCTCATAGACAGGCACACACACTGACTCATAGACAGACACACATACACACTCTCATAGACAGACACACACACGGACACACTCTTATAGATGGACACACACACTTTCTCACAGACAGACACACACACACTCTCTCGGATAGACAGGGACACGCACTCTCTCTCATAGACAGACACACACTCTCTCTCTCATAGACCGACACACACACGCTCTCATAGACAGACGCACCCACTCTCTCATAGACAGACACACATACACACTCTCATAGACAGATACTCACAGTTTCTCATAGACAGAGACACACAATCTATCATAGACAGACACAAACATTCTCTGTCATAGACAGACAGATGCTCTCTCTGATAGACAGAGACACACACTCCCTGATAAACAGACTCGCACACTCTCTCTTAGACCGACACACACACTCTCTCATAGACAGACACACACTCGCTCTCATAGACAGACGCACACAGTCTCTCATAGACAGACAGACATAGACACTGTCATAGACACTCACACTTTATCATAGAGAGAGACACACAATCTATCATAGACAGACACACCCACTCTCTCTCATAGACAGGCACACACACTCTATCACTCTCTCATAGACAGACACACACATTCTCTCTCACAGACAGACACACACTCTGTCTCTTAGACAGACACACACACTCTCTCTAACAGACAGACACACACTTTCTCTCATAGACAGACACACACACTCTCTCTCTCATCGGCAGACACCTACTCTCTCTCATAGACAGACACACACTCTCTCTCATAGACAGACACACACACTCACTCTCACATAGACAGATACCAACTCTCTCATAGACAGACACACACACTCTATCATAGACAGACACACACGCTATCTATCATAGACAGACACACACATTCTCTCTCATAGACAGACACACTCACTCTCTCTCATAGACAGAGACACACACTCCCTGATCAACAGACACAAACATTCTCTCATAGACAGGTGCACACACAGACTCATAGATAGACACACATTCTCTCTCATAGACAGACACACACACTCTCTCTCTCATCCACAGACACCCACTCTCTCTCATAGTCAGACACACACTCTCTCTCATAGACAGACACACACACTCTCTCTCTCATAGACAGACACCCACATTCTCTCTCATAGACAGACACACACTCTCTCTCATAGACAGACACACACACTCTCTGTCATAGACAGACACACACACACTCTATCTCTCTCTCATAGAAAGACACACACTCTCTCTCTCTCATAGACCGACACACACTCTCTCTCATAGACAGACACACACACTCTCTCTCTCATCGACAGGCACCCACTCTCTCTCATAGACAGACACACACTCTATCTCTCTCTGACGGACAGACACACACATTCTCTCTCATAGACAGACACACACTCTCATAGACAGAAACACACACTCTCTCTCTCATTGACAGACACCCACTCTCACTCATAGACAGACACACACTCTATCTCTCTCTGACAGACAGACACACACATTCTCTCTCATAGACAGACACACACTCTCTCTCATAGACAGAAACTGTTACGAAAACCCCGTAACCAGGTAACTTACCAGCAAAGATAGATGGATCAGCTGAGTCGGATGCTACTATTTTCAAACGTTTTATTCAATAAGGGCACAAACGTATGGTTAATACAAAACATTCAAATCGTCAAAACTCAATCTAAAACACCGGTGTAACCATAATCAATCAGAAATAAGCTCTTTCGTTGTCTAGGGTATATAATACTGAGTCCAATTGGAAATATAAAGAGTCACTCTGAAGTCTGCAGGCTTTTGGTTTCACGTGTTGGAGAGAGAGAGATTAACGGAAAAACTTGCCCAAAACATCCATGGAATCAGGGGAGCGATCTTCCCCGTTGTTAGTTAAAAGCGATCTTCCGTTGGTTCCAGCCACAAACCCCGCATTCGGAATTTAACGCACGTGGCTTATTTCAAAATGGCTTCCCGTTCCCACGGGAAGCGGTATCGTGCTTCTTGGTGTCTCCTTGGTGCGTCTGAGGGTCGTCCTCTTTCAGACCCTTCTTTATACTGCCTCACGGGATCTCAGGTGTCAATCAGGTTGCAGGTGATGCAATCTCTCTCTCAACCAGCCCACTTTGCCCGAGGGCTTTACAATGTCCCTGCGAGTTGGCACGTCTGCAGTTCCCAGGTGTCTCCTGAGAACAATGCCACAGTCACCAGCTTTTGTCCCAGTGGAATGTCTTTCCATTTCCTGTGTCCATTCAGCCTGTCTCTCTCTCTCTCTTGGGTCATTGACCCCCCTTTCACTAGGGCTCTTGCAATTCTCACAAAGGAGGGGGCTGGTATCATAACAAAACACACACTCTCTCTCTCATCGACAGACACACACATTCTCTCTCATAGACAGACACACTCACTCTCTCTCATAGACAGAGACACACACTCCCTGATCAACAGACACAAACATTCTCTCATAGACAGGCGCACACACAGACTCATAGATAGACACACATTCTCTCTCATAGACAGACACACACACTCTCTCTCTCATCTACAGACACCCACTCTCTCTCATAGTCAGACACACACTCTCTCTCATAGACAGACACACACACTCTCTCTCTCATCTACAGACACCCACATTCTCTCTCATAGACAGACACACACTCTCTCTCATAGACAGACACACACACTCTCTGTCATAGACAGACACACACACACTCTATCTCTCTCTCATAGAAAGACACACACTCTCTCTCTCTCATAGACCGACACACACTCTCTCTCATAGACAGACACACACACTCTCTCTCTCATCGACAGGCACCCACTCTCTCTCATAGACAGACACACACTCTATCTCTCTCTGACGGACAGACACACACATTCTCTCTCATAGACAGACACACACTCTCATAGACAGAAACACACACTCTCTCTCTCATCGACAGACACACACATTCTCGCTCATAGACAGACACACTCACTCTCTCTCATAGACAGAGACACACACTCCCTGATCAACAGACACAAACATTGTCTCATAGACAGGCACACACGCTGACTCATAGACAGACACACATACACACTCTCTTAGACCGACACACACACTCTCTCATAGACAGACACACACTCGCTCTCATAGACAGACGCACACAGTCTCTCATAGACAGACAGACATAGACACTGTCATAGACACTCACACTTTATCATAGAGAGAGACACACAATCTATCATAGACAGACACACCCACTCTCTCTCATAGACAGGCACACACACTCTATCACTCTCTCATAGACAGACACACACATTCTCTCTCACAGACAGACACACACTCTCTCTCATAGACAGACACACACACTCTCTCTCTCATCGACAGACACCCACTCTCACTCATAGACAGACACACACATTCTCTCTCATAGACAGACACACACTCTCTCTCATAGACAGACACACAAACTCACACTCACATAGACAGATACCCACTCTCTCTCATAGACAGACACACACACTCTCTCATAGACAGACACACATGCTATCTATCATAGACAGACACACACATTCTCTCTCATAGACAGACACACACTCTCTCTCTCATAGACAGACACCCACTCTCTCTCATAGACAGACACACACTCTCTCTCATAGACAGACACACACACTCTCTCTCTCATAGACAGACACCCACATTCTCTCTCATAGACAGACACACACTCTCTCTCTTAGGCAGATGCACACACTCTCTCATAGACAGACCCACACTCTCTCTCATAGGCAGATGCACACACTCTCTCATAGACAGACACATATACACATTAACATAGACAGACACACACACATTCTCATAGACAGAGACACACAATCTATCATAGACAGACACACACGTTCTCTCTCATAGACGGACACACTCACTCTCTCTCATAGAGAGACACACAATCTATCATAGACAGACACACACATTCTCTCTCATAGACAGACACACACTCTCTATCTCTCTCTCACAGATAGACACACACATTCTCTCTCATAGACAGACACACACTCTCTCTCATAGACAGACACACACACTCTCTCTCTCATCGACAGACACCCACTCTCACTCATAGACAGAGACACACACTTTCTCATAGACAGACACACACTCAGTCTCATAGACAGACGCACACACTCTCTGATAGACTGACACACATACACTCTCTCATAGACACTCACACTTTCTCATAGAGAGAGACACTCAATCTATCTTAGACAGACACACATACACACTCTCATAGACAGACTCTCACACTTTCTCATAGACCGACACACACACTCTCTCATAGACAGACACACACTCGCTCTCATAGACAGACGCACACACTCTGTCATAGACAGACAGACACCCTCTCTCATAGACAGACGCACACACTCTCTCATAGACTAACACACACACACACTCTCATAGACGGAGACGCACACTTTCTCACAGACAGACACACACACACTCTCTCTCATAGACAGACAAACAATCTATCATAGACAGACAACCACATTCTCTCTCATAGACAGACACACTCACTCTCTCTCATAGACAAACAGATGCTCTCTTTCATAGACACAGACACATACTCTCTCTCATAGACAGACAAACACTCTCTCTCATAGACAGACGCACCCACTCTCTCATAGACAGACACACATACACACTCTCATAGACAGATACTCACAGTTTCTCATAGACAGAGACACACAATCTATCATAGACAGACACAGACATTCTCTGTCATAGACAGACAGATGCTCTCTCTCATAGACAGAGACACACACTCCCTGATCAACAGACTCGCACACTCTCTCTTAGACCGACACACACACTCTCTCATAGACAGACACACACTCGCTCTCATAGACAGACGCACACAGTCTCTCATAGACAGACAGACATAGACACTGTCATAGACACTCACACTTTATCATAGAGAGAGAGACACAATCTATCATAGACAGACACACCCACTCTCTCTCATAGACAGGCACACACACTCTATCACTCTCTCATAGACAGACACACACATTCTCTCTCACAGACAGACACACACTCTCTCTCATAGACAGACACACACACTCTCTCTCTCATCGACAGACACCCACTCTCACTCATAGACAGACACACACATTCTCTCTCATAGACAGACACACACATTCTCTCTAACAGACAGACACACACTTTCTCTCATAGACAGACACACACACTCTCTCTCTCATCGACAGACACCCACTCTCTCTCATAGACAGACACACACTCTCTCACATCGACAGACACACACGCTCTCTCTCATAGACCGACACACACACTGTCTCATACACAGACACACACTCGCTCTCATAGACAGACGCACACACTCTGTCATAGACAGACAGACACCCTCTCTCATAGACAGACGCACACACTCTCTCATAGACTAACACACACACACACTCTCATAGACGGAGACGCACACATTCTCACAGACAGACACACACACACTCTCTCTCATGGACAGACAAACAACCTATCATAGACAGACAACCACATTCTCTCTCATAGACAGACACACTCACTCTCTCTCATAGACAAACAGATGCTCTCTCTCAAAGACAAACAGATGCTCTCTTTCATAGACACAGACACACACTCTCTCTCATAGACAGACAAACACTCTCTCTCATAGACAGACGCACCCACTCTCTCATAGACAGACACACACACGGACACACTCTTATAGATGGACACACACACTTTCTCACAGACAGACACACACACACTCTCTCGGATAGACAGAGACACGCACTCTCTCTCATAGACAGACACACACTCTCTCTCTCATAGACCGACACACACACGCTCTCATAGACAGACGCACCCACTCTCTCATAGACAGACACACATACACACTCTCATAGACAGATACTCACAGTTTCTCATAGACAGAGACACACAATCTATCATAGACAGACACAAACATTCTCTGTCATAGACAGACACACACTCTCTCTCATAGACAGACACACACACTCTCTCATAGACAGACACACACGCTATCTATCATAGACAGACACACACATTCTCTCATAGACAGACACACACACTCTCTCTCTCATCGACAGACACCCACTCTCACTCATAGACAGACACACACACTGTCTCATAGACAGACACACACTCTCTCTCATAGACGGACACACACATTCTCTCTCTCATCGACAGACACTCTCTCTCTCTCATAGACAGACACACACTCGCTCTCATAGACAGACACACACACTCACTCTCACATAGACAGATACCCACTCTCTCTCATAGACAGACACACACGCTCTCTCTCATAGACCGACACACACACTGTCTCATAGACAGACATACACTCAGTCTCATAGACAGAGACACACACTCCCTGATCAACAGACACAAACATTGTCTCATAGACAGGCACACACACTGACTCATAGACAGACACACATACACACTCTCATAGACAGACACACACACGGACACACTCTTATAGATGGACACACACACTTTCTCACAGACAGACACACACACACTCTCTCGGATAGACAGAGACACGCACTCTCTCTCATAGACAGACACACACTCTCTCTCTCATAGACCGACACACACACGCTCTCATAGACAGACGCACCCACTCTCTCATAGACAGACACACATACACACTCTCATAGACAGATACTCACAGTTTCTCATAGACAGAGACACACAATCTATCATAGACAGACACAAACATTCTCTGTCATAGACAGACAGATGCTCTCTCTCATAGACAGAGACACACACTCCCTGATAAACAGACTCGCACACTCTCTCTTAGACCGACACACACACTCTCTCATAGACAGACACACACTCGCTCTCATAGACAGACGCACACAGTCTCTCATAGACAGACAGACATAGACACTGTCATAGACACTCACACTTTATCATAGAGAGAGACACACAATCTATCATAGACAGACACACCCACTCTCTCTCATAGACAGGCACACACACTCTATCACTCTCTCATAGACAGACACACACATTCTCTCTCACAGACAGACACACACTCTGTCTCTTAGACAGACACACACACTCTCTCTCTCATCGACAGACACCCACTCTCACTCATAGACAGACACACACATTCTCTCTCATAGACTGACACACACATTCCCTCTCTCATCGGCAGACACATACTCTCTCTCATAGACAGACACACACTCTCTCTCATAGACAGACACACACACTCACTCTCACATAGACAGATACCAACTCTCACATAGACAGACACACACACTCTATCATAGACAGACACACACGCTATCTATCATAGACAGACACACACATTCTCTCTCATAGACAGACACACACTCTCTCTCTCATACACAGACACACACACTTTATCTCTCTCTCACAGGTAGACACACACATTCTCTCTCATAGCCTGACACACACATTCTCTCTAACAGACAGACACACAATTTCTCTCATAGACAGACACACACACTCTCTCTCTCATCGGCAGACACCTACTCTCTCTCATAGACAGACACACACTCTCTCTCATAGACAGACACACACACTCACTCTCACATAGACAGATACCAACTCTCTCATAGACAGACACACACACTCTATCATAGACAGACACACACGCTATCTATCATAGACAGACACACACATTCTCTCTGATAGACAGACACACACTCTCTCTCTCATACACAGACACACACACTCTATCTCTCTCTCACAGATAGACACACACATTCTCTCTCATAGACTGACACACACATTCTCTCTAACAGACAGACACACAATTTCTCTCATAGACAGACACACACACTCTCTCTCTCATCGGCAGACACCTACTCTCTCTCATAGACAGACACACACTCTCTCTCATAGACAGACACACACACTCACTCTCACATAGACAGATACCAACTCTCTCATAGACAGACACACACACTCTATCATAGACAGACACACACGCTATCTATCATAGACAGACACACACATTCTCTCTCATAGACAGACACACACTCTCTCTCTCATACACAGACACACACACTCTATCTCTCTCTCACAGATAGACACACACATTCTCTCTCATAGACAGACACACACTCTCTCTCATAGACAGACACACACACTCTCTCATAGACAGACACACACGCTATCTATCATAGACAGACACACACATTCTCTCATAGACAGACACACACACTCTCTCTCTCATCGACAGACACCCACTCTCACTCATAGACAGACACACACTCTATCTCTCTCTTACAGACAGACACACACATTCTCTCTCATAGACAGACACACACTCTCTCTCATAGACAGAAACACACACTCTCTCTCTCATCAACAGACACACACATTCTCTCTCATAGACAGACACACTCACTCTCTCTCATAGACAGAGACACACACTCCCTGATCAACAGACACAAACATTCTCTCATAGACAGGCGCACACACAGACTCATAGATAGACACACATTCTCTCTCATAGACAGACACACACACACTCTCTCTCATCTACAGACACCCACTCTCTCTCATAGTCAGACACACACTCTCTCTCATAGACAGACACACACACTCTCTCTCTCATAGACAGACACCCACATTCTCTCTCATAGACAGACACACACTCTCTCTCATAGACAGACACACACACTCTGTGTCATAGACAGACACACACACACTCTATCTCTCTCTCATAGAAAGACACACACTCTCTCTCTCTCATAGACCGACACACACTCTCTCTCATAGACAGACACACACACTCTCTCTCTCATCGACAGGCACCCACTCTCTCTCATAGACAGACACACACTCTATCTCTCTCTGACGGACAGACACACACATTCTCTCTCATAGACAGACACACACTCTCATAGACAGAAACGCACACTCTCTCTCTCATCGACAGACACACACATTCTCGCTCATAGACAGACACACTCACTCTCTCTCATAGACAGAGACACACACTCCCTGATCAACAGACACAAACATTGTCTCATAGACAGGCACACACGCTGACTCATAGACAGACACACATACACACTCTCTTAGACCGACACACACACTCTCTCATAGACAGACACACACTCGCTCTCATAGACAGACGCACACAGTCTCTCATAGACAGACAGACATAGACACTGTCATAGACACTCACACTTTATCATAGAGAGAGACACACAATCTATCATAGACAGACACACCCACTCTCTCTCATAGACAGGCACACACACTCTATCACTCTCTCATAGACAGACACACACATTCTCTCTCACAGACAGACACACACTCTCTCATAGACAGACACACACACTCTCTCTCTCATCGACAGACACCCACTCTCACTCATAGACAGACACACACATTCTCTCTCATAGACAGACACACACTCTCTCTCATAGACAGACACACAAACTCACACTCACATAGACAGATACCCACTCTCTCTCATAGACAGACACACACACTCTCTCATAGACAGACACACATGCTATCTATCATAGACAGACACACACATTCTCTCTCATAGACAGACACACACTCTCTATCTCTCTCTCACAGATAGACACACACATTCTCTCTCATAGACAGACACACACTCTCTCTCATAGACAGACACACACACTCTCTCTCTCATCGACAGACACCCACTCTCACTCATAGACAGAGACACACACTTTCTCATAGACAGACACACACTCAGTCTCATAGACAGACGCACACACTCTCTGATAGACTGACACACATACACTCTCTCATAGACACTCACACTTTCTCATAGAGAGAGACACTCAATCTATCATAGACAGACACACATACACACTCTCATAGACAGACTCTCACACTTTCTCATAGACCGACACACACACTCTCTCATAGACAGACACACACTCGCTCTCATAGACAGACGCACACACTCTGTCATAGACAGACAGACACCCTCTCTCATAGACAGACGCACACACTCTCTCATAGACTAACACACACACACACTCTCATAGACGGAGACGCACACTTTCTCACAGACAGACACACACACACTCTCTCTCATAGACAGACAAACAATCTATCATAGACAGACAACCACATTCTCTCTCATTGACAGACACACTCACTCTCTCTCATAGACAAACAGATGCTCTCTTTCATAGACACAGACACACACTCTCTCTCATAGACAGACAAACACTCTCTCTCATAGACAGACGCACCCACTCTCTCATAGACAGACACACATACACACTCTCATAGACAGATACTCACAGTTTCTCATAGACAGAGACACACAATCTATCATAGACAGACACAGACATTCTCTGTCATAGACAGACAGATGCTCTCTCTCATAGACAGAGACACACACTCCCTGATCAACAGACTCGCACACTCTCTCTTAGACCGACACACACACTCTCTCATAGACAGACACACACTCGCTCTCATAGACAGACGCACACAGTCTCTCATAGACAGACAGACATAGACACTGTCATAGACACTCACACTTTATCATAGAGAGAGACACACAATCTATCATAGACAGACACACCCACTCTCTCTCATAGACAGGCACACACACTCTATCACTCTCTCATAGACAGACACACACATTCTCTCTCACAGACAGACACACACTCTCTCTCATAGACAGACACACACACTCTCTCTCTCATCGACAGACACCCACTCTCACTCATAGACAGACACACACATTCTCTCTCATAGACAGACACACACATTCTCTCTAACAGACAGACACACACTTTCTCTCATAGACAGACACACACACTCTCTCTCTCATCGACAGACACCCACTCTCTCTCATAGACCGACACACACACTGTCTCATACACAGACACACACTCGCTCTCATAGACAGACGCACACACTCTGTCATAGACAGACAGACACCCTCTCTCATAGACAGACGCACACACTCTCTCATAGACTAACACACACACACACTCTCATAGACGGAGACGCACACATTCTCACAGACAGACACACACACACTCTCTCTCATAGACAGACAAACAACCTATCATAGACAGACAACCACATTCTCTCTCATAGACAGACACACTCACTCTCTCTCATAGACAAACAGATGCTCTCTCTCAAAGACAAACAGATGCTCTCTTTCATAGACACAGACACACACTCTCTCTCATAGACAGACAAACACTCTCTCTCATAGACAGACGCACCCACTCTCTCATAGACAGACACACACACGGACACACTCTTATAGATGGACACACACACTTTCTCACAGACAGACACACACACACTCTCTCGGATAGACAGAGACACGCACTCTCTCTCATAGACAGACACACACTCTCTCTCTCATAGACCGACACACACACGCTCTCATAGACAGACGCACCCACTCTCTCATAGACAGACACACATACACACTCTCATAGACAGATACTCACAGTTTCTCATAGACAGAGACACACAATCTATCATAGACAGACACAAACATTCTCTGTCATAGACAGACACACACTCTCTCTCATAGACAGACACACACACTCTCTCATAGACAGACACACACGCTATCTATCATAGACAGACACACACATTCTCTCATAGACAGACACACACACTCTCTCTCATCGACAGACACCCACTCTCACTCATAGACAGACACACACACTGTCTCATAGACAGACACACACTCTCTCTCATAGACGGACACACACACTCTCTCTCTCATCGACAGACACTCTCTCTCTCTCATAGACAGACACACACTCGCTCTCATAGACAGACACACACACTCACTCTCACATAGACAGATACCCACTCTCTCTCATAGACAGACACACACGCTCTCTCTCATAGACCGACACACACACTGTCTCATAGACAGACATACACTCAGTCTCATAGACAGAGACACACACTCCCTGATCAACAGACACAAACATTGTCTCATAGACAGGCACACACACTGACTCATAGACAGACACACATACACACTCTCATAGACAGACACACACACGGACACACTCTTATAGATGGACACACACACTTTCTCACAGACAGACACACACACACTCTCTCGGATAGACAGAGACACGCACTCTCTCTCATAGACAGACACACACTCTCTCTCTCATAGACCGACACACACACGCTCTCATAGACAGACGCACCCACTCTCTCATAGACAGACACACATACACACTCTCATAGACAGATACTCACAGTTTCTCATAGACAGAGACACACAATCTATCATAGACAGACACAAACATTCTCTGTCATAGACAGACAGATGCTCTCTCTCATAGACAGAGACACACACTCCCTGATAAACAGACTCGCACACTCTCTCTTAGACCGACACACACACTCTCTCATAGACAGACACACACTCGCTCTCATAGACAGACGCACACAGTCTCTCATAGACAGACAGACATAGACACTGTCATAGACACTCACACTTTATCATAGAGAGAGACACACAATCTATCATAGACAGACACACCCACTCTCTCTCATAGACAGGCACACACACTCTATCACTCTCTCATAGACAGACACACACATTCTCTCTCACAGACAGACACACACTCTGTCTCTTAGACAGACACACACACTCTCTCTAACAGACAGACACACACTTTCTCTCATAGACAGACACACACACTCTCTCTCTCATCGGCAGACACCTACTCTCTCTCATAGACAGACACACACTCTCTCTCATAGACAGACACACACACTCACTCTCACATAGACAGATACCAACTCTCTCATAGACAGACACACACACTCTATCATAGACAGACACACACGCTATCTATCATAGACAGACACAAACATTCTCTCTCATAGACAGACACACACTCTCTCTCTCTCATCGACAGACACCCACTCTCACTCATACACAGACACACACACTCTATCTCTCTCTCACAGATAGACACACACATTCTCTCTCATAGACAGACACACACTCTCTCTCATAGACAGACACACACACTCTCTCATAGACAGACACACACGCTATCTATCATAGACAGACACACACATTCTCTCATAGACAGACACACACACTCTCTCTCATCGACAGACACCCACTCTCACTCATAGACAGACACACACTCTATCTCTCTCTGACAGACAGACACACACATTCTCTCTCATAGACAGACACACACTCTCTCTCATAGACAGAAACACACACTCTCTCTCTCATCGACAGACACACACATTCTCTCTCATAGACAGACACACTCACTCTCTCTCATAGACAGAGACACACACTCCCTGATCAACAGACACAAACATTCTCTCATAGACAGGCGCACACACAGACTCATAGATAGACACACATTCTCTCTCATAGACAGACACACACACTCTCTCTCTCATCCACAGACACCCACTCTCTCTCATAGTCAGACACACACTCTCTCTCATAGACAGACACACACACTCCCTCTCACATAGACAGACACCCACATTCTCTCTCATAGACAGACACACACTCTCTCTCATAGACAGACACACACACTCTCTGTCATAGACAGACACACACACACTCTATCTCTCTCTCATAGAAAGACACACACTCTCTCTCTCTCATAGACCGACACACACTCTCTCTCATAGACAGACACACACACTCTCTCTCTCATCGACAGGCACCCACTCTCTCTCATAGACAGACACACACTCTATCTCTCTCTGACGGACAGACACACACATTCTCTCTCATAGACAGACACACACTCTCATAGACAGAAACACACACTCTCTCTCTCATCGACAGACACACACATTCTCGCTCATAGACAGACACACTCACTCTCTCTCATAGACAGAGACACACACTCCCTGATCAACAGACACAAACATTGTCTCATAGACAGGCACACACGCTGACTCATAGACAGACACACATACACACTCTCTTAGACCGACACACACACTCTCTCATAGACAGACACACACTCGCTCTCATAGACAGACGCACACAGTCTCTCATAGACAGACAGACATAGACACTGTCATAGACACTCACACTTTATCATAGAGAGAGACACACAATCTATCATAGACAGACACACCCACTCTCTCTCATAGACAGGCACACACACTCTATCCCTCTCTCATAGACAGACACACACATTCTCTCTCACAGACAGACACACACTCTCTCTCATAGACAGACACACACACTCTCTCTCTCATCGACAGACACCCACTCTCACTCATAGACAGACACACACATTCTCTCTCATAGACAGACACACACTCTCTCTCATAGACAGACACACAAACTCACACTCACATAGACAGATACCCACTCTCTCTCATAGACAGACACACACACTCTCTCATAGACAGACACACACGCTATCTATCATAGACAGACACACACATTCTCTCTCATAGACAGACACACACTCTCTCTCTCATAGACAGACACCCACTCTCTCTCATAGACAGACACACACTCTCTCTCATAGACAGACACACACACTCTCTCTCTCATAGACAGACACCCACATTCTCTCTCATAGACAGACACACACTCTCTCTCTTAGGCAGATGCACAAACTCTCTCATAGACAGACCCACACTCTCTCTCATAGGCAGATGCACACACTCTCTCATAGACAGACACATATACACATTAACATAGACAGACACACCCACTCTCTCTCATAGACAGGCACACACACTCTATCACTCTCTCATAGACAGACACACACATTCTCTCTCACAGACAGACACACACTCTCTCATAGACAGACACACACACTCTCTCTCTCATCGACAGACACCCACTCTCACTCATAGACAGACACACACATTCTCTCTCATAGACAGACACACACTCTCTCTCATAGACAGACACACAAACTCACACTCACATAGACAGATACCCACTCTCTCTCATAGACAGACACACACACTCTCTCATAGACAGACACACATGCTATCTATCATAGACAGACACACACATTCTCTCTCATAGACAGACACACACTCTCTATCTCTCTCTCACAGATAGACACACACATTCTCTCTCATAGACAGACACACACTCTCTCTCATAGACAGACACACACACTCTCTCTCTCATCGACAGACACCCACTCTCACTCATAGACAGAGACACACACTTTCTCATAGACAGACACACACTCAGTCTCATAGACAGACGCGCACACTCTCTGATAGACTGACACACATACACTCTCTCATAGACACTCACACTTTCTCATAGAGAGAGACACTCAATCTATCATAGACAGACACACATACACACTCTCATAGACAGACTCTCACACTTTCTCATAGACCGACACACACACTCTCTCATAGACAGACACACACTCGCTCTCATAGACAGACGCACACACTCTGTCATAGACAGACAGACACCCTCTCTCATAGACAGACGCACACACTCTCTCATAGACTAACACACACACACACTCTCATAGACGGAGACGCACACTTTCTCACAGACAGACACACACACACTCTCTCTCATAGACAGACAAACAATCTATCATAGACAGACAACCACATTCTCTCTCATTGACAGACACACTCACTCTCTCTCATAGACAAACAGATGCTCTCTTTCATAGACACAGACACACACTCTCTCTCATAGACAGACAAACACTCTCTCTCATAGACAGACGCACCCACTCTCTCATAGACAGACACACATACACACTCTCATAGACAGATACTCACAGTTTCTCATAGACAGAGACACACAATCTATCATAGACAGACACAGACATTCTCTGTCATAGACAGACAGATGCTCTCTCTCATAGACAGAGACACACACTCCCTGATCAACAGACTCGCACACTCTCTCTTAGACCGACACACACACTCTCTCATAGACAGACACACACTCGCTCTCATAGACAGACGCACACAGTCTCTCATAGACAGACAGACATAGACACTGTCATAGACACTCACACTTTATCATAGAGAGAGACACACAATCTATCATAGACAGACACACCCAC
Organism: Hemitrygon akajei; assembly: GCF_048418815.1. Lineage (NCBI taxonomy): Eukaryota > Metazoa > Chordata > Chondrichthyes > Myliobatiformes > Dasyatidae > Hemitrygon > Hemitrygon akajei. The sequence continues at coordinate 106,405,390 of NC_133127.1, forward strand.
TCTCTCTCATAGACAGGCACACACACTCTATCACTCTCTCATAGACAGACACACACATTCTCTCTCACAGACAGACACACACTCTCTCTCATAGACAGACACACACACTCTCTCTCTCATCGACAGACACCCACTCTCACTCATAGACAGACACACACATTCTCTCTCATAGACAGACACACACATTCTCTCTAACAGACAGACACACACTTTCTCTCATAGACAGACACACACACTCTCTCTCTCATCGACAGACACCCACTCTCTCTCATAGACCGACACACACACTGTCTCATACACAGACACACACTCGCTCTCATAGACAGACGCACACACTCTGTCATAGACAGACAGACACCCTCTCTCATAGACAGACGCACACACTCTCTCATAGACTAACACACACACACACTCTCATAGACGGAGACGCACACATTCTCACAGACAGACACACACACACTCTCTCTCATAGACAGACAAACAACCTATCATAGACAGACAACCACATTCTCTCTCATAGACAGACACACTCACTCTCTCTCATAGACAAACAGATGCTCTCTCTCAAAGACAAACAGATGCTCTCTTTCATAGACACAGACACACACTCTCTCTCATAGACAGACAAACACTCTCTCTCATAGACAGACGCACCCACTCTCTCATAGACAGACACACACACGGACACACTCTTATAGATGGACACACACACTTTCTCACAGACAGACACACACACACTCTCTCGGATAGACAGAGACACGCACTCTCTCTCATAGACAGACACACACTCTCTCTCTCATAGACCGACACACACACGCTCTCATAGACAGACGCACCCACTCTCTCATAGACAGACACACATACACACTCTCATAGACAGATACTCACAGTTTCTCATAGACAGAGACACACAATCTATCATAGACAGACACAAACATTCTCTGTCATAGACAGACACACACTCTCTCTCATAGACAGACACACACACTCTCTCATAGACAGACACACACGCTATCTATCATAGACAGACACACACATTCTCTCATAGACAGACACACACACTCTCTCTCATCGACAGACACCCACTCTCACTCATAGACAGACACACACACTGTCTCATAGACAGACACACACTCTCTCTCATAGACGGACACACACACTCTCTCTCTCATCGACAGACACTCTCTCTCTCTCATAGACAGACACACACTCGCTCTCATAGACAGACACACACACTCACTCTCACATAGACAGATACCCACTCTCTCTCATAGACAGACACACACGCTCTCTCTCATAGACCGACACACACACTGTCTCATAGACAGACATACACTCAGTCTCATAGACAGAGACACACACTCCCTGATCAACAGACACAAACATTGTCTCATAGACAGGCACACACACTGACTCATAGACAGACACACATACACACTCTCATAGACAGACACACACACGGACACACTCTTATAGATGGACACACACACTTTCTCACAGACAGACACACACACACTCTCTCGGATAGACAGAGACACGCACTCTCTCTCATAGACAGACACACACTCTCTCTCTCATAGACCGACACACACACGCTCTCATAGACAGACGCACCCCCTCTCTCATAGACAGACACACATACACACTCTCATAGACAGATACTCACAGTTTCTCATAGACAGAGACACACAATCTATCATAGACAGACACAAACATTCTCTGTCATAGACAGACAGATGCTCTCTCTCATAGACAGAGACACACACTCCCTGATAAACAGACTCGCACACTCTCTCTTAGACCGACACACACACTCTCTCATAGACAGACACACACTCGCTCTCATAGACAGACGCACACAGTCTCTCATAGACAGACAGACATAGACACTGTCATAGACACTCACACTTTATCATAGAGAGAGACACACAATCTATCATAGACAGACACACCCACTCTCTCTCATAGACAGGCACACACACTCTATCACTCTCTCATAGACAGACACACACATTCTCTCTCACAGACAGACACACACTCTGTCTCTTAGACAGACACACACACTCTCTCTAACAGACAGACACACACTTTCTCTCATAGACAGACACACACACTCTCTCTCTCATCGGCAGACACCTACTCTCTCTCATAGACAGACACACACTCTCTCTCATAGACAGACACACACACTCACTCTCACATAGACAGATACCAACTCTCTCATAGACAGACACACACACTCTATCATAGACAGACACACACGCTATCTATCATAGACAGACACAAACATTCTCTCTCATAGACAGACACACACTCTCTCTCTCTCATCGACAGACACCCACTCTCACTCATACACAGACACACACACTCTATCTCTCTCTCACAGATAGACACACACATTCTCTCTCATAGACAGACACACACTCTCTCTCATAGACAGACACACACACTCTCTCATAGACAGACACACACGCTATCTATCATAGACAGACACACACATTCTCTCATAGACAGACACACACACTCTCTCTCTCATCGACAGACACCCACTCTCACTCATAGACAGACACACACTCTATCTCTCTCTGACAGACAGACACACACATTCTCTCTCATAGACAGACACACACTCTCTCTCATAGACAGAAACACACACTCTCTCTCTCATCGACAGACACACACATTCTCTCTCATAGACAGACACACTCACTCTCTCTCATAGACAGAGACACACACTCCCTGATCAACAGACACAAACATTCTCTCATAGACAGGCGCACACACAGACTCATAGATAGACACACATTCTCTCTCATAGACAGACACACACACTCTCTCTCTCATCCACAGACACCCACTCTCTCTCATAGTCAGACACACACTCTCTCTCATAGACAGACACACACACTCTCTCTCTCATAGACAGACACCCACATTCTCTCTCATAGACAGACACACACTCTCTCTCATAGACAGACACACACACTCTCTGTCATAGACAGACACACACACACTCTATCTCTCTCTCATAGAAAGACACACACTCTCTCTCTCTCATAGACCGACACACACTCTCTCTCATAGACAGACACACACACTCTCTCTCTCATCGACAGGCACCCACTCTCTCTCATAGACAGACACACACTCTATCTCTCTCTGACGGACAGACACACACATTCTCTCTCATAGACAGACACACACTCTCATAGACAGAAACACACACTCTCTCTCTCATCGACAGACACACACATTCTCGCTCATAGACAGACACACTCACTCTCTCTCATAGACAGAGACACACACTCCCTGATCAACAGACACAAACATTGTCTCATAGACAGGCACACACGCTGACTCATAGACAGACACACATACACACTCTCTTAGACCGACACACACACTCTCTCATAGACAGACACACACTCGCTCTCATAGACAGACGCACACAGTCTCTCATAGACAGACAGACATAGACACTGTCATAGACACTCACACTTTATCATAGAGAGAGACACACAATCTATCATAGACAGACACACCCACTCTCTCTCATAGACAGGCACACACACTCTATCCCTCTCTCATAGACAGACACACACATTCTCTCTCACAGACAGACACACACTCTCTCTCATAGACAGACACACACACTCTCTCTCTCATCGACAGACACCCACTCTCACTCATAGACAGACACACACATTCTCTCTCATAGACAGACACACACTCTCTCTCATAGACAGACACACAAACTCACACTCACATAGACAGATACCCACTCTCTCTCATAGACAGACACACACACTCTCTCATAGACAGACACACACGCTATCTATCATAGACAGACACACACATTCTCTCTCATAGACAGACACACACTCTCTCTCTCATAGACAGACACCCACTCTCTCTCATAGACAGACACACACTCTCTCTCATAGACAGACACACACACTCTCTCTCTCATAGACAGACACCCACATTCTCTCTCATAGACAGACACACACTCTCTCTCTTAGGCAGATGCACAAACTCTCTCATAGACAGACCCACACTCTCTCTCATAGGCAGATGCACACACTCTCTCATAGACAGACACATATACACATTAACATAGACAGACACACACACATTCTCATAGACAGAGACACACAATCTATCATAGACAGACACACACGTTCTCTCTCATAGACGGACACACTCACTCTCTCTCATAGAGAGACACACAATCTATCATAGACAGACACACACATTCTCTCTCATAGACAGACACACACTCTCTATCTCTCTCTCACAGATAGACACACACATTCTCTCTCATAGACAGACACACACTCTCTCTCATAGACAGACACACACACTCTCTCTCTCATCGACAGACACCCACTCTCACTCATAGACAGAGACACACACTTTCTCATAGACAGACACACACTCAGTCTCATAGACAGACGCACACACTCTCTGATAGACTGACACACATACACTCTCTCATAGACACTCACACTTTCTCATAGAGAGAGACACTCAATCTATCATAGACAGACACACATACACACTCTCATAGACAGACTCTCACACTTTCTCATAGACCGACACACACACTCTCTCATAGACAGACACACACCCTCTCTCATAGACAGACGCACACACTCTCTCATAGACTAACACACACACACACTCTCATAGACGGAGACGCACACTTTCTCACAGACAGACACACACACACTCTCTCTCATAGACAGACAAACAATCTATCATAGACAGACAACCACATTCTCTCTCATAGACAGACACACTCACTCTCTCTCATAGACAAACAGATGCTCTCTTTCATAGACACAGACACACACTCTCTCTCATAGACAGACAAACACTCTCTCTCATAGACAGACGCACCCACTCTCTCATAGACAGACACACATACACACTCTCATAGACAGATACTCACAGTTTCTTATAGACAGAGACACACAATCTATCATAGACAGACACAGACATTCTCTGTCATAGACAGACAGATGCTCTCTCTCATAGACAGAGACACACACTCCCTGATCAACAGACTCGCACACTCTCTCTTAGACCGACACACACACTCTCTCATAGACAGACACACACTCGCTCTCATAGACAGACGCACACAGTCTCTCATAGACAGACAGACATAGACACTGTCATAGACACTCACACTTTATCATAGAGAGAGACACACAATCTATCATAGACAGACACACCCACTCTCTCTCATAGACAGGCACACACACTCTATCACTCTCTCATAGACAGACACACACATTCTCTCTCACAGACAGACACACACTCTCTCTCATAGACAGACACACACACTCTCTCTCTCATCGACAGACACCCACTCTCACTCATAGACAGACACACACATTCTCTCTCATAGACAGACACACACATTCTCTCTAACAGACAGACACACACTTTCTCTCATAGACAGACACACACACTCTCTCTCTCATCGACAGACACCCACTCTCTCTCATAGACAGACACACACTCTCTCACATAGACAGACACACACGCTCTCTCTCATAGACCGACACACACACTGTCTCATAGACAGACACACACTCTCTCTCATAGACAGATGCACACACTGTCTCATAGACAGACACACATACACACTCTCATAGACAGACACACACACTTTCTCATAGAGAGAGACACTCAATCTATCGTAGACAGACACACACATTCTCTCTCATAGACAGACACACCCACACTCTCTCATAGACAGACACACACTCTCTCTCATAGACAGACACACACACTCTCTCTCTTACGGAGAGACACACAATCTATCATAGACAGACACACACATTCTCTCTCATAGACGGACATACTCTCTCTCTCATAGACAGACAAACACACTCTCTCTGTCATAGACAGACACCCACTCTCTCTCAAAGCCAGACACACACACTCTATCACTCTCTCATAGACAGACACACACATTCTCTCTCATAGACAGACACGCACTCTCTCTCATAGACAGACACACACACTCTCTCTCTCATCGACAGACACTCTCTCTCTCTCAAAGACAGACACACACACTCTCTCATAGACAGACACACATGCTCTCCCTCATAGACTGACACACACACTGTCTCATAGACAGACACACACTCTCTCTCATAGACGGACACACACACTCTCTCTCTCATCGACAGACACTCTCTCTCTCTCATAGACAGACACACACTCGCTCTCATAGACAGACACACACACTCACTCTCACATAGACAGATACACACTCTCTCTCATAGACAGACACACACGCTCTCTCTCATAGACCGACACACACACTGTCTCATAGACAGACATACACTCAGTCTCATAGACAGAGACACACACTCCCTGATCAACAGACACAAACATTGTCTCATAGACAGGCACACACACTGACTCATAGACAGACACACATACACACTCTCATAGACAGACACACACACGGACACACTCTTATAGATGGACACACACACTTTCTCACAGACAGACACACACACACTCTCTCGGATAGACAGAGACACGCACTCTCTCTCATAGACAGACACACACTCTCTCTCTCATAGACCGACACACACACGCTCTCATAGACAGACGCACCCACTCTCTCATAGACAGACACACATACACACTCTCATAGACAGATACTCACAGTTTCTCATAGACAGAGACACACAATCTATCATAGACAGACACAAACATTCTCTGTCATAGACAGACAGATGCTCTCTCTGATAGACAGAGACACACACTCCCTGATAAACAGACTCGCACACTCTCTCTTAGACCGACACACACACTCTCTCATAGACAGACACACACTCGCTCTCATAGACAGACGCACACAGTCTCTCATAGACAGACAGACATAGACACTGTCATAGACACTCACACTTTATCATAGAGAGAGACACACAATCTATCATAGACAGACACACCCACTCTCTCTCATAGACAGGCACACACACTCTATCACTCTCTCATAGACAGACACACACATTCTCTCTCACAGACAGACACACACTCTGTCTCTTAGACAGACACACACACTCTCTCTCTCATCGACAGACACCCACTCTCACTCATAGACAGACACACACATTCTCTCTCATAGACTGACACACACATTCTCTCTAACAGACAGACACACAATTTCTCTCATAGACAGACACACACACTCTCTCTCTCATCGGCAGACACCTACTCTCTCTCATAGACAGACACACACTCTCTCTCATAGACAGACACACACACTCACTCTCACATAGACAGATACCAACTCTCTCATAGACAGACACACACACTCTATCATAGACAGACACACACGCTATCTATCATAGACAGACACACACATTCTCTCTCATAGACAGACACACACTCTCTCTCTCATACACAGACACACACACTCTATCTCTCTCTCACAGATAGACACACACATTCTCTCTCATAGACAGACACACACTCTCTCTCATAGACAGACACACACACTCTCATAGACAGACACACACGCTATCTATCATAGACAGACACACACATTCTCTCATAGACAGACACACACACTCTCTCTCTCATCGACAGACACCCACTCTCACTCATAGACAGACACACACTCTATCTCTCTCTGACAGACAGACACACACATTCTCTCTCATAGACAGACACACACTCTCTCTCATAGACAGAAACTGTTACGAAAACCCCGTAACCAGGTAACTTACCAGCAAAGATAGATGGATCAGCTGAGTCGGATGCTACTATTTTCAAACGTTTTATTCAATAAGGGCACAAACGTATGGTTAATACAAAACATTCAAATCGTCAAAACTCAATCTAAAACACCGGTGTAACCATAATCAATCAGAAATAAGCTCTTTCGTTGTCTAGGGTATATAATACTGAGTCCAATTGGAAATATAAAGAGTCACTCTGAAGTCTGCAGGCTTTTGGTTTCACGTGTTGGAGAGAGAGAGATTAACGGAAAAACTTGCCCAAAACATCCATGGAATCAGGGGAGCGATCTTCCCCGTTGTTAGTTAAAAGCGATCTTCCGTTGGTTCCAGCCACAAACCCCGCATTCGGAATTTAACGCACGTGGCTTATTTCAAAATGGCTTCCCGTTCCCACGGGAAGCGGTATCGTGCTTCTTGGTGTCTCCTTGGTGCGTCTGAGGGTCGTCCTCTTTCAGACCCTTCTTTATACTGCCTCACGGGATCTCAGGTGTCAATCAGGTTGCAGGTGATGCAATCTCTCTCTCAACCAGCCCACTTTGCCCGAGGGCTTTACAATGTCCCTGCGAGTTGGCACGTCTGCAGTTCCCAGGTGTCTCCTGAGAACAATGCCACAGTCACCAGCTTTTGTCCCAGTGGAATGTCTTTCCATTTCCTGTGTCCATTCAGCCTGTCTCTCTCTCTCTCTTGGGTCATTGACCCCCCTTTCACTAGGGCTCTTGCAATTCTCACAAAGGAGGGGGCTGGTATCATAACACCTCCCCTCTTAAAAAGGTTTTTTACCAGCGGTTAAAACCCAGAGTGGTACAGTCTTACAGAAATTTTGAATCTAATACAATACAGCTGCTTTTCTTTTCACTACAGAGTAATACAGTTATACATTCAAGTCAGCATCTAAACAGTTAACAAGTACAGTGCCCCTTTTCTTTAATACCTTAACCTCATGTGCCCTACTAACGCCTGGTAGCATCAAACTTCAGCTCAATAACCACCTTATTTATTTGCTTTCTTCGGCAACATAACTAAGGAGGTGTGATCTTAGCTTACATACATCTACAAAGGTTCATGCAAAAGACAAATTTTTATGCTACTTTCAAACTTAACAGTCAAGCTTCCATGGGTGTTGTCTTTATTATTCACATACTTTGTCAAAATCCCTTAAAACCGGCTTCTGCTATTTTAAAAATCGCGCCCCCATTAACCCTCGCCTTTTTTCCGGTTAATTCCCTCGTGGCGATCTTGGGCACCCTGGCGAAATAAGCTTTCGCCCGCTCCTTTCATAGGAGTTATTTTATCAGCGTGTTCCAAACTTAGACCACCCAATTCCTTAATTTTAGGCCATTTGTCGTTTTTCTCTTCAGGACCCGTCATGCTATTAGTTTCCAATTTAAGATCCGCAAGCGATCTCGCTTTGTTCAGACAGCATTTCAAATTCTGCCTTTTCACAGCACCCTCTTGAATAACAATAGCGTGTGGGGCACCTTTACATTCCAAATCAACCTGTAATTGATTCGCAGGCACCGTGTTACCAAGCCATTGTCTCTGCAGCCTGGTTGCTGCTTCTGACATCAATCCAGACATTAAATTTTCTTCCTTTGATTTGGGAATTACAGATTTCCCGTCTCCCTCCACAACAACAGTTATCTCCCCATTCGTAAACTCCACATTAACTCTGAAGACCCCCTTCTGTACAACCCTCTGGGAACTCACACTTCCCAAGGTTAACCCCTTTTTCCCCGAACCAGGTCTATCTGACTCACGAGGACGGCCGCCCCGTTCCCCTGAATCAAACACCTCAGACTTCCTCTGAGCTCTGTTACCAGGTTCAGCACCACGTGCGCCCCCATCTTGGACACACTCAAACGGGACATTGGCCCCTTCCAGGCTTTCAATACCCGTACCTTTTTCAAATTCTAACGTCCCCCGATCCTTCCAGCTACTCTCTAGGCAGCCCCCCGTTGGGGAAGGCGCAACCCTGCGAGCTGAAACAACCTCCTCGGCCATTTCAGCTGACTTCTCCACGGCAAGGGTACCCTTCTCCTCTAAGACTGCCCTCATTTCACTCCCGGGACCATCGAGAACATCTTTAGGACTCTCAACTTCTCCAAACAATTCTGCCAAACCAGACAGATCAACCACGTCCAACTCTGGACGTTTTAACAGCTTTATCCGTTTCTCATCTTTATTTCCTACCTCTAGGACCTTTCTCTTCACTAAGGGGAGGGCTATCTCCTTACCCTTACCCCATTTTACTTTACTACCTTCCGTTTTACCACCCTCTGAACCCTCGTGGTGTAGGGTCGGTAAAAACGTCTGGGCCAATTTCAAACTGCGCGCGGTCCCAGTCGCCGCTCTCGACAGGCTGCGAGTGACCGCGCATGCGCGATAGCTCGGGGACTCCATGGGCGGGGCCTCAACTATCAGGGCGGTTCCCATCTTCCCACCCGCGAGGTCATTACCCAACAGGAGGTCCACGCCCTCCCCCGGTAACTCCGGCAGGACTCCTAGCTCCACAGGTCCCGACACCAACTCGCAATCGAGAAAGACCCTATGCAAAGGCACGACCGTGATCTGGTTCCCGATTCCTCTCAGGGCAACCTCCCCCGTCCGAGGGCCGAAATTTAACACATTACGGCTAATTAATGATAGTTCCGCCCCCGTGTCTCTCCAAATTCGTACAGGGATGGGGGGGTCCCCTTCCCTCAAAGACACGGTTCCTTCGGAACTAAATGTCTCCCGCCCCTCCGGTACTCCATCTACCTGGGGCCCTCTTGTCAACGTCCTGATTACCACTGCACGCCCGATAGGGATCGCTGCTCTCTCCCTCTCTGGCTCCTTTCTCAGAGCAAAGCACTTTGATGCAATATGTCCCACCTTTCCACAATTAAAACAGTTTAAACCAGGAGATCTCCAGGTTTCCTGTCTGTTATCCTCACTTTTTGTGCTAGCTCCCGGTGGAGTTTCTCCCTTAGCCGGCGGACTGTCCCTACCATTCCGACGGTCTCTCGGGTAACTTTTTGGCGAGGAAAACTTTGTCTTGTGGGTTAGGGCATATTCATCTGCGAGCCTAGCCATCTCTGAGATGGACTGATTCGTCCTCTCACTTAAATACATTCGGATCTCTTCCGGAACGCAACTTTTAAATTCCTCAATCAAAACTAGCTCCCTGAGACGCCCATAGTCCTCGGCCACCTTTTCAGCTGTGCACCAACGATTCAAGAGCACACCCTTCTCATGGGCTAGCTCGGTATACGTTTGATTCCACCCTCTTTTTAAATTTCGGAACCTTTGTCTATACGCCTCAGGTACTAACTCGTAACCTCGGAGAATGGCCTCCTTTACTTGATCATAATTCCCGTCCCTTTCTGTGGGCAGCGCGGCATATACCCGCTGTGCTTTTCCTCGTAACACACTTTGTAACAACGCCACCCATTGCTCTCTGGGCCACTGCTGATTCTCTGCCACCTTTTCAAAGAGCAAGAAATAACTATCAACATCCGTCTCCTCGAACGGGGGGACCAACCTCAACGCCCGACTAATATCAAACCCCTCTTTCTCTCCCCCTTGAGTTCTTCGCTCTTGTTTCCGCCTGTCCAGCTCCAATTCATAGTTCCTCTGTTTCTCTCTCTCTTCTGCTTCTAGCTGCTTTAGTTTGAACACCTGCTCTCTTTCCCTCTCGGCTCTCTCGGCTTCTCTCTCTGCAGCCTTCTGAGCTGCGTCTATTTCTAGCTGCTTTATTTTAAACTCATGTTCCAGCCTTGCTTTCTCCAACTCTGCCTGATTTGTCCCACTCACTAATCTCCTTTCGGGAATATTTTCCAAATCCTCAGCTGTAAACACCTTCTTCCCAACGTAATGCTGTTGTATGACCCTTAGCACTTCCTGCTTTTTCATTGCTGGCTTCACCGCTGTGAGGTCTAAGGCCTGCGCCAAACTTACTAAGTCTGATTTTGTAGCCTTCCCTAGCGCCTCTACCGTCGGGTTTCTCCTAAATTCCGACACATCCATCTTTGCTGGTTTCCCGTCTGAATACCTGCGTAACCAGATTTAAGTTTGGACTTACAGCCCGATTCACTGACCCTCCCGTTTGGTTTCAAATCCCGGACGAGCCCCCACTTGTTACGAAAACCCCGTAACCAGGTAACTTACCAGCAAAGATAGATGGATCAGCTGAGTCGGATGCTACTATTTTCAAACGTTTTATTCAATAAGGGCACAAACGTATGGTTAATACAAAACATTCAAATCGTCAAAACTCAATCTAAAACACCGGTGTAACCATAATCAATCAGAAATAAGCTCTTTCGTTGTCTAGGGTATATAATACTGAGTCCAATTGGAAATATAAAGAGTCACTCTGAAGTCTGCAGGCTTTTGGTTTCACGTGTTGGAGAGAGAGAGATTAACGGAAAAACTTGCCCAAAACATCCATGGAATCAGGGGAGCGATCTTCCCCGTTGTTAGTTAAAAGCGATCTTCCGTTGGTTCCAGCCACAAACCCCGCATTCGGAATTTAACGCACGTGGCTTATTTCAAAATGGCTTCCCGTTCCCACGGGAAGCGGTATCGTGCTTCTTGGTGTCTCCTTGGTGCGTCTGAGGGTCGTCCTCTTTCAGACCCTTCTTTATACTGCCTCACGGGATCTCAGGTGTCAATCAGGTTGCAGGTGATGCAATCTCTCTCTCAACCAGCCCACTTTGCCCGAGGGCTTTACAATGTCCCTGCGAGTTGGCACGTCTGCAGTTCCCAGGTGTCTCCTGAGAACAATGCCACAGTCACCAGCTTTTGTCCCAGTGGAATGTCTTTCCATTTCCTGTGTCCATTCAGCCTGTCTCTCTCTCTCTCTTGGGTCATTGACCCCCCTTTCACTAGGGCTCTTGCAATTCTCACAAAGGAGGGGGCTGGTATCATAACAAAACACACACTCTCTCTCTCATCGACAGACACACACATTCTCTCTCATAGACAGACACACTCACTCTCTCTCATAGACAGAGACACACACTCCCTGATCAACAGACACAAACATTCTCTCATAGACAGGCGCACACACAGACTCATAGATAGACACACATTCTCTCTCATAGACAGACACACACACTCTCTCTCTCATCTACAGACACCCACTCTCTCTCATAGTCAGACACACACTCTCTCTCATAGACAGACACACACACTCTCTCTCTCATCTACAGACACCCACATTCTCTCTCATAGACAGACACACACTCTCTCTCATAGACAGACACACACACTCTCTGTCATAGACAGACACACACACACTCTATCTCTCTCTCATAGAAAGACACACACTCTCTCTCTCTCATAGACCGACACACACTCTCTCTCATAGACAGACACACACACTCTCTCTCTCATCGACAGGCACCCACTCTCTCTCATAGACAGACACACACTCTATCTCTCTCTGACGGACAGACACACACATTCTCTCTCATAGACAGACACACACTCTCATAGACAGAAACACACACTCTCTCTCTCATCGACAGACACACACATTCTCGCTCATAGACAGACACACTCACTCTCTCTCATAGACAGAGACACACACTCCCTGATCAACAGACACAAACATTGTCTCATAGACAGGCACACACGCTGACTCATAGACAGACACACATACACACTCTCTTAGACCGACACACACACTCTCTCATAGACAGACACACACTCGCTCTCATAGACAGACGCACACAGTCTCTCATAGACAGACAGACATAGACACTGTCATAGACACTCACACTTTATCATAGAGAGAGACACACAATCTATCATAGACAGACACACCCACTCTCTCTCATAGACAGGCACACACACTCTATCACTCTCTCATAGACAGACACACACATTCTCTCTCACAGACAGACACACACTCTCTCTCATAGACAGACACACACACTCTCTCTCTCATCGACAGACACCCACTCTCACTCATAGACAGACACACACATTCTCTCTCATAGACAGACACACACTCTCTCTCATAGACAGACACACAAACTCACACTCACATAGACAGATACCCACTCTCTCTCATAGACAGACACACACACTCTCTCATAGACAGACACACATGCTATCTATCATAGACAGACACACACATTCTCTCTCATAGACAGACACACACTCTCTCTCCCATAGACAGACACCCACTCTCTCTCATAGACAGACACACACTCTCTCTCATAGACAGACACACACACTCTCTCTCTCATAGACAGACACCCACATTCTCTCTCATAGACAGACACACACTCTCTCTCTTAGGCAGATGCACACACTCTCTCATAGACAGACCCACACTCTCTCTCATAGGCAGATGCACACACTCTCTCATAGACAGACACATATACACATTAACATAGACAGACACACACACATTCTCATAGACAGAGACACACAATCTATCATAGACAGACACACACGTTCTCTCTCATAGACGGACACACTCACTCTCTCTCATAGAGAGACACACAATCTATCATAGACAGACACACACATTCTCTCTCATAGACAGACACACACTCTCTATCTCTCTCTCACAGATAGACACACACATTCTCTCTCATAGACAGACACACACTCTCTCTCTCTCATCGACAGACACCCACTCTCACTCATAGACAGAGACACACACTTTCTCATAGACAGACACACACTCAGTCTCATAGACAGACGCACACACTCTCTGATAGACTGACACACATACACTCTCTCATAGACACTCACACTTTCTCATAGAGAGAGACACTCAATCTATCATAGACAGACACACATACACACTCTCATAGACAGACTCTCACACTTTCTCATAGACCGACACACACACTCTCTCATAGACAGACACACACTCGCTCTCATAGACAGACGCACACACTCTGTCATAGACAGACAGACACCCTCTCTCATAGACAGACGCACACACTCTCTCATAGACTAACACACACACACACTCTCATAGACGGAGACGCACACTTTCTCACAGACAGACACACACACACTCTCTCTCATAGACAGACAAACAATCTATCATAGACAGACAACCACATTCTCTCTCATAGACAGACACACTCACTCTCTCTCATAGACAAACAGATGCTCTCTTTCATAGACACAGACACATACTCTCTCTCATAGACAGACAAACACTCTCTCTCATAGACAGACGCACCCACTCTCTCATAGACAGACACACATACACACTCTCATAGACAGATACTCACAGTTTCTCATAGACAGAGACACACAATCTATCATAGACAGACACAGACATTCTCTGTCATAGACAGACAGATGCTCTCTCTCATAGACAGAGACACACACTCCCTGATCAACAGACTCGCACACTCTCTCTTAGACCGACACACACACTCTCTCATAGACAGACACACACTCGCTCTCATAGACAGACGCACACAGTCTCTCATAGACAGACAGACATAGACACTGTCATAGACACTCACACTTTATCATAGAGAGAGACACACAATCTATCATAGACAGACACACCCACTCTCTCTCATAGACAGGCACACACACTCTATCACTCTCTCATAGACAGACACACACATTCTCTCTCACAGACAGACACACACTCTCTCTCATAGACAGACACACACACTCTCTCTCTCATCGACAGACACCCACTCTCACTCATAGACAGACACACACATTCTCTCTCATAGACAGACACACACATTCTCTCTAACAGACAGACACACACTTTCTCTCATAGACAGACACACACACTCTCTCTCTCATCGACAGACACCCACTCTCTCTCATAGACAGACACACACTCTCTCACATAGACAGACACACACGCTCTCTCTCATAGACCGACACACACACTGTCTCATACACAGACACACACTCGCTCTCATAGACAGACGCACACACTCTGTCATAGACAGACAGACACCCTCTCTCATAGACAGACGCACACACTCTCTCATAGACTAACACACACACACACTCTCATAGACGGAGACGCACACATTCTCACAGACAGACACACACACACTCTCTCTCATAGACAGACAAACAACCTATCATAGACAGACAACCACATTCTCTCTCATAGACAGACACACTCACTCTCTCTCATAGACAAACAGATGCTCTCTCTCAAAGACAAACAGATGCTCTCTTTCATAGACACAGACACACACTCTCTCTCATAGACAGACAAACACTCTCTCTCATAGACAGACGCACCCACTCTCTCATAGACAGACACACACACGGACACACTCTTATAGATGGACACACACACTTTCTCACAGACAGACACACACACACTCTCTCGGATAGACAGAGACACGCACTCTCTCTCATAGACAGACACACACTCTCTCTCTCATAGACCGACACACACACGCTCTCATAGACAGACGCACCCACTCTCTCATAGACAGACACACATACACACTCTCATAGACAGATACTCACAGTTTCTCATAGACAGAGACACACAATCTATCATAGACAGACACAAACATTCTCTGTCATAGACAGACACACACTCTCTCTCATAGACAGACACACACACTCTCTCATAGACAGACACACACGCTATCTATCATAGACAGACACACACATTCTCTCATAGACAGACACACACACTCTCTCTCTCATAGACAGACACACACACTCTCTCATAGACAGACACACACGCTATCTATCATAGACAGACACACACATTCTCTCATAGACAGACACACACACTCTCTCTCTCATCGACAGACACCCACTCTCACTCATAGACAGACACACACACTGTCTCATAGACAGACACACACTCTCTCTCATAGACGGACACACACACTCTCTCTCTCATCGACAGACACTCTCTCTCTCTCATAGACAGACACACACTCGCTCTCATAGACAGACACACACACTCACTCTCACATAGACAGATACCCACTCTCTCTCATAGACAGACACACACGCTCTCTCTCATAGACCGACACACACACTGTCTCATAGACAGACATACACTCAGTCTCATAGACAGAGACACACACTCCCTGATCAACAGACACAAACATTGTCTCATAGACAGGCACACACACTGACTCATAGACAGACACACATACACACTCTCATAGACAGACACACACACGGACACACTCTTATAGATGGACACACACACTTTCTCACAGACAGACACACACACACTCTCTCGGATAGACAGAGACACGCACTCTCTCTCATAGACAGACACACACTCTCTCTCTCATAGACCGACACACACACGCTCTCATAGACAGACACACCCACTCTCTCATAGACAGACACACATACACACTCTCATAGACAGATACTCACAGTTTCTCATAGACAGAGACACACAATCTATCATAGACAGACACAAACATTCTCTGTCATAGACAGACAGATGCTCTCTCTGATAGACAGAGACACACACTCCCTGATAAACAGACTCGCACACTCTCTCTTAGACCGACACACACACTCTCTCATAGACAGACACACACTCGCTCTCATAGACAGACGCACACAGTCTCTCATAGACAGACAGACATAGACACTGTCATAGACACTCACACTTTATCATAGAGAGAGACACACAATCTATCATAGACAGACACACCCACTCTCTCTCATAGACAGGCACACACACTCTATCACTCTCTCATAGACAGACACACACATTCTCTCTCACAGACAGACACACACTCTGTCTCTTAGACAGACACACACACTCTCTCTAACAGACAGACACACACTTTCTCTCATAGACAGACACACACACTCTCTCTCTCATCGGCAGACACCTACTCTCTCTCATAGACAGACACACACTCTCTCTCATAGACAGACACACACACTCACTCTCACATAGACAGATACCAACTCTCTCATAGACAGACACACACACTCTATCATAGACAGACACACACGCTATCTATCATAGACAGACACACACATTCTCTCTCATAGACAGACACACTCACTCTCTCTCATAGACAGAGACACACACTCCCTGATCAACAGACACAAACATTCTCTCATAGACAGGTGCACACACAGACTCATAGATAGACACACATTCTCTCTCATAGACAGACACACACACTCTCTCTCTCATCCACAGACACCCACTCTCTCTCATAGTCAGACACACACTCTCTCTCATAGACAGACACACACACTCTCTCTCTCATAGACAGACACCCACATTCTCTCTCATAGACAGACACACACTCTCTCTCATAGACAGACACACACACTCTCTGTCATAGACAGACACACACACACTCTATCTCTCTCTCATAGAAAGACACACACTCTCTCTCTCTCATAGACCGACACACACTCTCTCTCATAGACAGACACACACACTCTCTCTCTCATCGACAGGCACCCACTCTCTCTCATAGACAGACACACACTCTATCTCTCTCTGACGGACAGACACACACATTCTCTCTCATAGACAGACACACACTCTCATAGACAGAAACACACACTCTCTCTCTCATCGACAGACACCCACTCTCACTCATAGACAGACACACACTCTATCTCTCTCTGACAGACAGACACACACATTCTCTCTCCTAGACAGACACACACTCTCTCTCATAGACAGAAACTGTTACGAAAACCCCGTAACCAGGTAACTTACCAGCAAAGATAGATGGATCAGCTGAGTCGGATGCTACTATTTTCAAACGTTTTATTCAATAAGGGCACAAACGTATGGTTAATACAAAACATTCAAATCGTCAAAACTCAATCTAAAACACCGGTGTAACCATAATCAATCAGAAATAAGCTCTTTCGTTGTCTAGGGTATATAATACTGAGTCCAATTGGAAATATAAAGAGTCACTCTGAAGTCTGCAGGCTTTTGGTTTCACGTGTTGGAGAGAGAGAGATTAACGGAAAAACTTGCCCAAAACATCCATGGAATCAGGGGAGCGATCTTCCCCGTTGTTAGTTAAAAGCGATCTTCCGTTGGTTCCAGCCACAAACCCCGCATTCGGAATTTAACGCACGTGGCTTATTTCAAAATGGCTTCCCGTTCCCACGGGAAGCGGTATCGTGCTTCTTGGTGTCTCCTTGGTGCGTCTGAGGGTCGTCCTCTTTCAGACCCTTCTTTATACTGCCTCACGGGATCTCAGGTGTCAATCAGGTTGCAGGTGATGCAATCTCTCTCTCAACCAGCCCACTTTGCCCGAGGGCTTTACAATGTCCCTGCGAGTTGGCACGTCTGCAGTTCCCAGGTGTCTCCTGAGAACAATGCCACAGTCACCAGCTTTTGTCCCAGTGGAATGTCTTTCCATTTCCTGTGTCCATTCAGCCTGTCTCTCTCTCTCTCTTGGGTCATTGACCCCCCTTTCACTAGGGCTCTTGCAATTCTCACAAAGGAGGGGGCTGGTATCATAACAAAACACACACTCTCTCTCTCATCGACAGACACACACATTCTCTCTCATAGACAGACACACTCACTCTCTCTCATAGACAGAGACACACACTCCCTGATCAACAGACACAAACATTCTCTCATAGACAGGCGCACACACAGACTCATAGATAGACACACATTCTCTCTCATAGACAGACACACACACTCTCTCTCTCATCTACAGACACCCACTCTCTCTCATAGTCAGACACACACTCTCTCTCATAGACAGACACACACACTCTCTCTCTCATCTACAGACACCCACATTCTCTCTCATAGACAGACACACACTCTCTCTCATAGACAGACACACACACTCTCTGTCATAGACAGACACACACACACTCTATCTCTCTCTCATAGAAAGACACACACTCTCTCTCTCTCATAGACCGACACACACTCTCTCTCATAGACAGACACACACACTCTCTCTCTCATCGACAGGCACCCACTCTCTCTCATAGACAGACACACACTCTATCTCTCTCTGACGGACAGACACACACATTCTCTCTCATAGACAGACACACACTCTCATAGACAGAAACACACACTCTCTCTCTCATCGACAGACACACACATTCTCGCTCATAGACAGACACACTCACTCTCTCTCATAGACAGAGACACACACTCCCTGATCAACAGACACAAACATTGTCTCATAGACAGGCACACACGCTGACTCATAGACAGACACACATACACACTCTCTTAGACCGACACACACACTCTCTCATAGACAGACACACACTCGCTCTCATAGACAGACGCACACAGTCTCTCATAGACAGACAGACATAGACACTGTCATAGACACTCACACTTTATCATAGAGAGAGACACACAATCTATCATAGACAGACACACCCACTCTCTCTCATAGACAGGCACACACACTCTATCACTCTCTCATAGACAGACACACACATTCTCTCTCACAGACAGACACACACTCTCTCTCATAGACAGACACACACACTCTCTCTCTCATCGACAGACACCCACTCTCACTCATAGACAGACACACACATTCTCTCTCATAGACAGACACACACTCTCTCTCATAGACAGACACACAAACTCACACTCACATAGACAGATACCCACTCTCTCTCATAGACAGACACACACACTCTCTCATAGACAGACACACATGCTATCTATCATAGACAGACACACACATTCTCTCTCATAGACAGACACACACTCTCTCTCTCATAGACAGACACCCACTCTCTCTCATAGACAGACACACACTCTCTCTCATAGACAGACACACACACTCTCTCTCTCATAGACAGACACCCACATTCTCTCTCATAGACAGACACACACTCTCTCTCTTAGGCAGATGCACACACTCTCTCATAGACAGACCCACACTCTCTCTCATAGGCAGATGCACACACTCTCTCATAGACAGACACATATACACATTAACATAGACAGACACACACACATTCTCATAGACAGAGACACACAATCTATCATAGACAGACACACACGTTCTCTCTCATAGACGGACACACTCACTCTCTCTCATAGAGAGACACACAATCTATCATAGACAGACACACACATTCTCTCTCATAGACAGACACACTCTCTATCTCTCTCTCACAGATAGACACACACATTCTCTCTCATAGACAGACACACACTCTCTCTCATAGACAGACACACACACTCTCTCTCTCATCGACAGACACCCACTCTCACTCATAGACAGAGACACACACTTTCTCATAGACAGACACACACTCAGTCTCATAGACAGACGCACACACTCTCTGATAGACTGACACACATACACTCTCTCATAGACACTCACACTTTCTCATAGAGAGAGACACTCAATCTATCTTAGACAGACACACATACACACTCTCATAGACAGACTCTCACACTTTCTCATAGACCGACACACACACTCTCACATAGACAGACACACACTCGCTCTCATAGACAGACGCACACACTCTGTCATAGACAGACAGACACCCTCTCTCATAGACAGACGCACACACTCTCTCATAGACTAACACACACACACACTCTCATAGACGGAGACGCACACTTTCTCACAGACAGACACACACACACTCTCTCTCATAGACAGACAAACAATCTATCATAGACAGACAACCACATTCTCTCTCATAGACAGACACACTCACTCTCTCTCATAGACAAACAGATGCTCTCTTTCATAGACACAGACACATACTCTCTCTCATAGACAGACGCACCCACTCTCTCATAGACAGACACACATACACACTCTCATAGACAGATACTCACAGTTTCTCATAGACAGAGACACACAATCTATCATAGACAGACACAGACATTCTCTGTCATAGACAGACAGATGCTCTCTCTCATAGACAGAGACACACACTCCCTGATCAACAGACTCGCACACTCTCTCTTAGACCGACACACACACTCTCTCATAGACAGACACACACTCGCTCTCATAGACAGACGCACACAGTCTCTCATAGACAGACAGACATAGACACTGTCATAGACACTCACACTTTATCATAGAGAGAGAGACACAATCTATCATAGACAGACACACCCACTCTCTCTCATAGACAGGCACACACACTCTATCACTCTCTCATAGACAGACACACACATTCTCTCTCACAGACAGACACACACTCTCTCTCATAGACAGACACACACACTCTCTCTCTCATCGACAGACACCCACTCTCACTCATAGACAGACACACACATTCTCTCTCATAGACAGACACACACATTCTCTCTAACAGACAGACACACACTTTCTCTCATAGACAGACACACACACTCTCTCTCTCATCGACAGACACCCACTCTCTCTCATAGACAGACACACACTCTCTCACATAGACAGACACACACGCTCTCTCTCATAGACCGACACACACACTGTCTCATACACAGACACACACTCGCTCTCATAGACAGACGCACACACTCTGTCATAGACAGACAGACACCCTCTCTCATAGACAGACGCACACACTCTCTCATAGACTAACACACACACACACTCTCATAGACGGAGACGCACACATTCTCACAGACAGACACACACACACTCTCTCTCATGGACAGACAAACAACCTATCATAGACAGACAACCACATTCTCTCTCATAGACAGACACACTCACTCTCTCTCATAGACAAACAGATGCTCTCTCTCAAAGACAAACAGATGCTCTCTTTCATAGACACAGACACACACTCTCTCTCATAGACAGACAAACACTCTCTCTCATAGACAGACGCACCCACTCTCTCATAGACAGACACACACACGGACACACTCTTATAGATGGACACACACACTTTCTCACAGACAGACACACACACACTCTCTCGGATAGACAGAGACACGCACTCTCTCTCATAGACAGACACACACTCTCTCTCTCATAGACCGACACACACACGCTCTCATAGACAGACGCACCCACTCTCTCATAGACAGACACACATACACACTCTCATAGACAGATACTCACAGTTTCTCATAGACAGAGACACACAATCTATCATAGACAGACACAAACATTCTCTGTCATAGACAGACACACACTCTCTCTCATAGACAGACACACACACTCTCTCATAGACAGACACACACGCTATCTATCATAGACAGACACACACATTCTCTCATAGACAGACACACACACTCTCTCTCTCATCGACAGACACCCACTCTCACTCATAGACAGACACACACACTGTCTCATAGACAGACACACACTCTCTCTCATAGACGGACACACACACTCTCTCTCTCATCGACAGACACTCTCTCTCTCTCATAGACAGACACACACTCGCTCTCATAGACAGACACACACACTCACTCTCACATAGACAGATACCCACTCTCTCTCATAGACAGACACACACGCTCTCTCTCATAGACCGACACACACACTGTCTCATAGACAGACATACACTCAGTCTCATAGACAGAGACACACACTCCCTGATCAACAGACACAAACATTGTCTCATAGACAGGCACACACACTGACTCATAGACAGACACACATACACACTCTCATAGACAGACACACACACGGACACACTCTTATAGATGGACACACACACTTTCTCACAGACAGACACACACACACTCTCTCGGATAGACAGAGACACGCACTCTCTCTCATAGACAGACACACACTCTCTCTCTCATAGACCGACACACACACGCTCTCATAGACAGACGCACCCACTCTCTCATAGACAGACACACATACACACTCTCATAGACAGATACTCACAGTTTCTCATAGACAGAGACACACAATCTATCATAGACAGACACAAACATTCTCTGTCATAGACAGACAGATGCTCTCTCTGATAGACAGAGACACACACTCCCTGATAAACAGACTCGCACACTCTCTCTTAGACCGACACACACACTCTCTCATAGACAGACACACACTCGCTCTCATAGACAGACGCACACAGTCTCTCATAGACAGACAGACATAGACACTGTCATAGACACTCACACTTTATCATAGAGAGAGACACACAATCTATCATAGACAGACACACCCACTCTCTCTCATAGACAGGCACACACACTCTATCACTCTCTCATAGACAGACACACACATTCTCTCTCACAGACAGACACACACTCTGTCTCTTAGACAGACACACACACTCTCTCTCTCATCGACAGACACCCACTCTCACTCATAGACAGACACACACATTCTCTCTCATAGACTGACACACACATTCCCTCTCTCATCGGCAGACACATACTCTCTCTCATAGACAGACACACACTCTCTCTCATAGACAGACACACACACTCACTCTCACATAGACAGATACCAACTCTCACATAGACAGACACACACACTCTATCATAGACAGACACACACGCTATCTATCATAGACAGACACACACATTCTCTCTCATAGACAGACACACACTCTCTCTCTCATACACAGACACACACACTTTATCTCTCTCTCACAGGTAGACACACACATTCTCTCTCATAGCCTGACACACACATTCTCTCTAACAGACAGACACACAATTTCTCTCATAGACAGACACACACACTCTCTCTCTCATCGGCAGACACCTACTCTCTCTCATAGACAGACACACACTCTCTCTCATAGACAGACACACACACTCACTCTCACATAGACAGATACCAACTCTCTCATAGACAGACACACACACTCTATCATAGACAGACACACACGCTATCTATCATAGACAGACACACACATTCTCTCTGATAGACAGACACACACTCTCTCTCTCATACACAGACACACACACTCTATCTCTCTCTCACAGATAGACACACACATTCTCTCTCATAGACTGACACACACATTCTCTCTAACAGACAGACACACAATTTCTCTCATAGACAGACACACACACTCTCTCTCTCATCGGCAGACACCTACTCTCTCTCATAGACAGACACACACTCTCTCTCATAGACAGACACACACACTCACTCTCACATAGACAGATACCAACTCTCTCATAGACAGACACACACACTCTATCATAGACAGACACACACGCTATCTATCATAGACAGACACACACATTCTCTCTCATAGACAGACACACACTCTCTCTCTCATACACAGACACACACACTCTATCTCTCTCTCACAGATAGACACACACATTCTCTCTCATAGACAGACACACACTCTCTCTCATAGACAGACACACACACTCTCTCATAGACAGACACACACGCTATCTATCATAGACAGACACACACATTCTCTCATAGACAGACACACACACTCTCTCTCTCATCGACAGACACCCACTCTCACTCATAGACAGACACACACTCTATCTCTCTCTTACAGACAGACACACACATTCTCTCTCATAGACAGACACACACTCTCTCTCATAGACAGAAACACACACTCTCTCTCTCATCAACAGACACACACATTCTCTCTCATAGACAGACACACTCACTCTCTCTCATAGACAGAGACACACACTCCCTGATCAACAGACACAAACATTCTCTCATAGACAGGCGCACACACAGACTCATAGATAGACACACATTCTCTCTCATAGACAGACACACACACACTCTCTCTCATCTACAGACACCCACTCTCTCTCATAGTCAGACACACACTCTCTCTCATAGACAGACACACACACTCTCTCTCTCATAGACAGACACCCACATTCTCTCTCATAGACAGACACACACTCTCTCTCATAGACAGACACACACACTCTGTGTCATAGACAGACACACACACACTCTATCTCTCTCTCATAGAAAGACACACACTCTCTCTCTCTCATAGACCGACACACACTCTCTCTCATAGACAGACACACACACTCTCTCTCTCATCGACAGGCACCCACTCTCTCTCATAGACAGACACACACTCTATCTCTCTCTGACGGACAGACACACACATTCTCTCTCATAGACAGACACACACTCTCATAGACAGAAACACACACTCTCTCTCTCATCGACAGACACACACATTCTCGCTCATAGACAGACACACTCACTCTCTCTCATAGACAGAGACACACACTCCCTGATCAACAGACACAAACATTGTCTCATAGACAGGCACACACGCTGACTCATAGACAGACACACATACACACTCTCTTAGACCGACACACACACTCTCTCATAGACAGACACACACTCGCTCTCATAGACAGACGCACACAGTCTCTCATAGACAGACAGACATAGACACTGTCATAGACACTCACACTTTATCATAGAGAGAGACACACAATCTATCATAGACAGACACACCCACTCTCTCTCATAGACAGGCACACACACTCTATCACTCTCTCATAGACAGACACACACATTCTCTCTCACAGACAGACACACACTCTCTCATAGACAGACACACACACTCTCTCTCTCATCGACAGACACCCACTCTCACTCATAGACAGACACACACATTCTCTCTCATAGACAGACACACACTCTCTCTCATAGACAGACACACAAACTCACACTCACATAGACAGATACCCACTCTCTCTCATAGACAGACACACACACTCTCTCATAGACAGACACACATGCTATCTATCATAGACAGACACACACATTCTCTCTCATAGACAGACACACACTCTCTATCTCTCTCTCACAGATAGACACACACATTCTCTCTCATAGACAGACACACACTCTCTCTCATAGACAGACACACACACTCTCTCTCTCATCGACAGACACCCACTCTCACTCATAGACAGAGACACACACTTTCTCATAGACAGACACACACTCAGTCTCATAGACAGACGCACACACTCTCTGATAGACTGACACACATACACTCTCTCATAGACACTCACACTTTCTCATAGAGAGAGACACTCAATCTATCATAGACAGACACACATACACACTCTCATAGACAGACTCTCACACTTTCTCATAGACCGACACACACACTCTCTCATAGACAGACACACACTCGCTCTCATAGACAGACGCACACACTCTGTCATAGACAGACAGACACCCTCTCTCATAGACAGACGCACACACTCTCTCATAGACTAACACACACACACACTCTCATAGACGGAGACGCACACTTTCTCACAGACAGACACACACACACTCTCTCTCATAGACAGACAAACAATCTATCATAGACAGACAACCACATTCTCTCTCATTGACAGACACACTCACTCTCTCTCATAGACAAACAGATGCTCTCTTTCATAGACACAGACACACACTCTCTCTCATAGACAGACAAACACTCTCTCTCATAGACAGACGCACCCACTCTCTCATAGACAGACACACATACACACTCTCATAGACAGATACTCACAGTTTCTCATAGACAGAGACACACAATCTATCATAGACAGACACAGACATTCTCTGTCATAGACAGACAGATGCTCTCTCTCATAGACAGAGACACACACTCCCTGATCAACAGACTCGCACACTCTCTCTTAGACCGACACACACACTCTCTCATAGACAGACACACACTCGCTCTCATAGACAGACGCACACAGTCTCTCATAGACAGACAGACATAGACACTGTCATAGACACTCACACTTTATCATAGAGAGAGACACACAATCTATCATAGACAGACACACCCACTCTCTCTCATAGACAGGCACACACACTCTATCACTCTCTCATAGACAGACACACACATTCTCTCTCACAGACAGACACACACTCTCTCTCATAGACAGACACACACACTCTCTCTCTCATCGACAGACACCCACTCTCACTCATAGACAGACACACACATTCTCTCTCATAGACAGACACACACATTCTCTCTAACAGACAGACACACACTTTCTCTCATAGACAGACACACACACTCTCTCTCTCATCGACAGACACCCACTCTCTCTCATAGACCGACACACACACTGTCTCATACACAGACACACACTCGCTCTCATAGACAGACGCACACACTCTGTCATAGACAGACAGACACCCTCTCTCATAGACAGACGCACACACTCTCTCATAGACTAACACACACACACACTCTCATAGACGGAGACGCACACATTCTCACAGACAGACACACACACACTCTCTCTCATAGACAGACAAACAACCTATCATAGACAGACAACCACATTCTCTCTCATAGACAGACACACTCACTCTCTCTCATAGACAAACAGATGCTCTCTCTCAAAGACAAACAGATGCTCTCTTTCATAGACACAGACACACACTCTCTCTCATAGACAGACAAACACTCTCTCTCATAGACAAACGCACCCACTCTCTCATAGACAGACACACACACGGACACACTCTTATAGATGGACACACACACTTTCTCACAGACAGACACACACACACTCTCTCGGATAGACAGAGACACGCACTCTCTCTCATAGACAGACACACACTCTCTCTCTCATAGACCGACACACACACGCTCTCATAGACAGACGCACCCACTCTCTCATAGACAGACACACATACACACTCTCATAGACAGATACTCACAGTTTCTCATAGACAGAGACACACAATCTATCATAGACAGACACAAACATTCTCTGTCATAGACAGACACACACTCTCTCTCATAGACAGACACACACACTCTCTCATAGACAGACACACACGCTATCTATCATAGACAGACACACACATTCTCTCATAGACAGACACACACACTCTCTCTCATCGACAGACACCCACTCTCACTCATAGACAGACACACACACTGTC
This sequence comes from Hemitrygon akajei, assembly GCF_048418815.1. NCBI lineage: Eukaryota > Metazoa > Chordata > Chondrichthyes > Myliobatiformes > Dasyatidae > Hemitrygon > Hemitrygon akajei. The sequence goes on from NC_133127.1 coordinate 106,433,960, forward strand.
TCATAGACAGACACACACTCTCTCTCATAGACGGACACACACACTCTCTCTCTCATCGACAGACACTCTCTCTCTCTCATAGACAGACACACACTCGCTCTCATAGACAGACACACACACTCACTCTCACATAGACAGATACCCACTCTCTCTCATAGACAGACACACACGCTCTCTCTCATAGACCGACACACACACTGTCTCATAGACAGACATACACTCAGTCTCATAGACAGAGACACACACTCCCTGATCAACAGACACAAACATTGTCTCATAGACAGGCACACACACTGACTCATAGACAGACACACATACACACTCTCATAGACAGACACACACACGGACACACTCTTATAGATGGACACACACACTTTCTCACAGACAGACACACACACACTCTCTCGGATAGACAGAGACACGCACTCTCTCTCATAGACAGACACACACTCTCTCTCTCATAGACCGACACACACACGCTCTCATAGACAGACGCACCCACTCTCTCATAGACAGACACACATACACACTCTCATAGACAGATACTCACAGTTTCTCATAGACAGAGACACACAATCTATCATAGACAGACACAAACATTCTCTGTCATAGACAGACAGATGCTCTCTCTCATAGACAGAGACACACACTCCCTGATAAACAGACTCGCACACTCTCTCTTAGACCGACACACACACTCTCTCATAGACAGACACACACTCGCTCTCATAGACAGACGCACACAGTCTCTCATAGACAGACAGACATAGACACTGTCATAGACACTCACACTTTATCATAGAGAGAGACACACAATCTATCATAGACAGACACACCCACTCTCTCTCATAGACAGGCACACACACTCTATCACTCTCTCATAGACAGACACACACATTCTCTCTCACAGACAGACACACACTCTGTCTCTTAGACAGACACACACACTCTCTCTAACAGACAGACACACACTTTCTCTCATAGACAGACACACACACTCTCTCTCTCATCGGCAGACACCTACTCTCTCTCATAGACAGACACACACTCTCTCTCATAGACAGACACACACACTCACTCTCACATAGACAGATACCAACTCTCTCATAGACAGACACACACACTCTATCATAGACAGACACACACGCTATCTATCATAGACAGACACAAACATTCTCTCTCATAGACAGACACACACTCTCTCTCTCTCATCGACAGACACCCACTCTCACTCATACACAGACACACACACTCTATCTCTCTCTCACAGATAGACACACACATTCTCTCTCATAGACAGACACACACTCTCTCTCATAGACAGACACACACACTCTCTCATAGACAGACACACACGCTATCTATCATAGACAGACACACACATTCTCTCATAGACAGACACACACACTCTCTCTCTCATCGACAGACACCCACTCTCACTCATAGACAGACACACACTCTATCTCTCTCTGACAGACAGACACACACATTCTCTCTCATAGACAGACACACACTCTCTCTCATAGACAGAAACACACACTCTCTCTCTCATCGACAGACACACACATTCTCTCTCATAGACAGACACACTCACTCTCTCTCATAGACAGAGACACACACTCCCTGATCAACAGACACAAACATTCTCTCATAGACAGGCGCACACACAGACTCATAGATAGACACACATTCTCTCTCATAGACAGACACACACACTCTCTCTCTCATCCACAGACACCCACTCTCTCTCATAGTCAGACACACACTCTCTCTCATAGACAGACACACACACTCTCTCTCTCATAGACAGACACCCACATTCTCTCTCATAGACAGACACACACTCTCTCTCATAGACAGACACACACACTCTCTGTCATAGACAGACACACACACACTCTATCTCTCTCTCATAGAAAGACACACACTCTCTCTCTCTCATAGACCGACACACACTCTCTCTCATAGACAGACACACACACTCTCTCTCTCATCGACAGGCACCCACTCTCTCTCATAGACAGACACACACTCTATCTCTCTCTGACGGACAGACACACACATTCTCTCTCATAGACAGACACACACTCTCATAGACAGAAACACACACTCTCTCTCTCATCGACAGACACACACATTCTCGCTCATAGACAGACACACTCACTCTCTCTCATAGACAGAGACACACACTCCCTGATCAACAGACACAAACATTGTCTCATAGACAGGCACACACGCTGACTCATAGACAGACACACATACACACTCTCTTAGACCGACACACACACTCTCTCATAGACAGACACACACTCGCTCTCATAGACAGACGCACACAGTCTCTCATAGACAGACAGACATAGACACTGTCATAGACACTCACACTTTATCATAGAGAGAGACACACAATCTATCATAGACAGACACACCCACTCTCTCTCATAGACAGGCACACACACTCTATCCCTCTCTCATAGACAGACACACACATTCTCTCTCACAGACAGACACACACTCTCTCTCATAGACAGACACACACACTCTCTCTCTCATCGACAGACACCCACTCTCACTCATAGACAGACACACACATTCTCTCTCATAGACAGACACACACTCTCTCTCATAGACAGACACACAAACTCACACTCACATAGACAGATACCCACTCTCTCTCATAGACAGACACACACACTCTCTCATAGACAGACACACACGCTATCTATCATAGACAGACACACACATTCTCTCTCATAGACAGACACACACTCTCTCTCTCATAGACAGACACCCACTCTCTCTCATAGACAGACACACACTCTCTCTCATAGACAGACACACACACTCTCTCTCTCATAGACAGACACCCACATTCTCTCTCATAGACAGACACACATTCTCTCTCTTAGGCAGATGCACACACTCTCTCATAGACAGACCCACACTCTCTCTCATAGGCAGATGCACACACTCTCTCATAGACAGACACATATACACATTAACATAGACAGACACACACACATTCTCATAGACAGAGACACACAATCTATCATAGACAGACACACACGTTCTCTCTCATAGACGGACACACTCACTCTCTCTCATAGAGAGACACACAGTCTATCATAGACAGACACACACATTCTCTCTCATAGACAGACACACACTCTCTATCTCTCTCTCACAGATAGACACACACATTCTCTCTCATAGACAGACACACACTCTCTCTCATAGACAGACACACACACTCTCTCTCTCATCGACAGACACCCACTCTCACTCATAGACAGAGACACACACTTTCTCATAGACAGACACACACTCAGTCTCATAGACAGACGCACACACTCTCTGATAGACTGACACACATACACTCTCTCATAGACACTCACACTTTCTCATAGAGAGAGACACTCAATCTATCATAGACAGACACACATACACACTCTCATAGACAGACTCTCACACTTTCTCATAGACCGACACACACACTCTCTCATAGACAGACACACACTCGCTCTCATAGACAGACGCACACACTCTGTCATAGACAGACAGACACCCTCTCTCATAGACAGACGCACACACTCTCTCATAGACTAACACACACACTCACTCTCATAGACGGAGACGCACACTTTCTCACAGACAGACACACACACACTCTCTCTCATAGACAGACAAACAATCTATCATAGACAGACAACCACATTCTCTCTCATAGACAGACACACTCACTCTCTCTCATAGACAAACAGATGCTCTCTTTCATAGACACAGACACACACTCTCTCTCATAGACAGACAAACACTCTCTCTCATAGACAGACGCACCCACTCTCTCATAGACAGACACACATACACACTCTCATAGACAGATACTCACAGTTTCTTATAGACAGAGACACACAATCTATCATAGACAGACACAGACATTCTCTGTCATAGACAGACAGATGCTCTCTCTCATAGACAGAGACACACACTCCCTGATCAACAGACTCGCACACTCTCTCTTAGACCGACACACACACTCTCTCATAGACAGACACACACTCGCTCTCATAGACAGACGCACACAGTCTCTCATAGACAGACAGACATAGACACTGTCATAGACACTCACACTTTATCATAGAGAGAGACACACAATCTATCATAGACAGACACACCCACTCTCTCTCATAGACAGGCACACACACTCTATCACTCTCTCATAGACAGACACACACATTCTCTCTCACAGACAGACACACACTCTCTCTCATAGACAGACACACACACTCTCTCTCTCATCGACAGACACCCACTCTCACTCATAGACAGACACACACATTCTCTCTCATAGACAGACACACACATTCTCTCTAACAGACAGACACACACTTTCTCTCATAGACAGACACACACACTCTCTCTCTCATCGACAGACACCCACTCTCTCTCATAGACAGACACACACTCTCTCACATAGACAGACACACACGCTCTCTCTCATAGACCGACACACACACTGTCTCATACACAGACACACACTCGCTCTCATAGACAGACGCACACACTCTGTCATAGACAGACAGACACCCTCTCTCATAGACAGACGCACACACTCTCTCATAGACTAACACACACACACACTCTCATAGACGGAGATGCACACATTCTCACAGACAGACACACACACACTCTCTCTCATAGACAGACAAACAACCTATCATAGACAGACAACCACATTCTCTCTCATAGACAGACACACTCACTCTCTCTCATAGACAAACAGATGCTCTCTCTCAAAGACAAACAGATGCTCTCTTTCATAGACACAGACACACACTCTCTCTCATAGACAGACAAACACTCTCTCTCATAGACAGACGCACCCACTCTCTCATAGACAGACACACACACGGACACACTCTTATAGATGGACACACACACTTTCTCACAGACAGACACACACACACTCTCTCGGATAGACAGAGACACGCACTCTCTCTCATAGACAGACACACACTCTCTCTCTCATAGACCGACACACACACGCTCTCATAGACAGACGCACCCACTCTCTCATAGACAGACACACATACACACTCTCATAGACAGATACTCACAGTTTCTCATAGACAGAGACACACAATCTATCATAGACAGACACAAACATTCTCTGTCATAGACAGACACACACTCTCTCTCATAGACAGACACACACACTCTCTCATAGACAGACACACACGCTATCTATCATAGACAGACACACACATTCTCTCATAGACAGACACACACACTCTCTCTCTCATCGACAGACACCCACTCTCACTCATAGACAGACACACACACTGTCTCATAGACAGACACACACTCTCTCTCATAGACGGACACACACACTCTCTCTCTCATCGACAGACACTCTCTCTCTCTCATAGACAGACACACACTCGCTCTCATAGACAGACACACACACTCACTCTCACATAGACAGATACCCACTCTCTCTCATAGACAGACACACACGCTCTCTCTCATAGACCGACACACACACTGTCTCATAGACAGACATACACTCAGTCTCATAGACAGAGACACACACTCCCTGATCAACAGACACAAACATTGTCTCATAGACAGGCACACACACTGACTCATAGACAGACACACATACACACTCTCATAGACAGACACACACACGGACACACTCTTATAGATGGACACACACACTTTCTCACAGACAGACACACACACACTCTCTCGGATAGACAGAGACACGCACTCTCTCTCATAGACAGACACACACTCTCTCTCTCATAGACCGACACACACACGCTCTCATAGACAGACGCACCCACTCTCTCATAGACAGACACACATACACACTCTCATAGACAGATACTCACAGTTTCTCATAGACAGAGACACACAATCTATCATAGACAGACACAAACATTCTCTGTCATAGACAGACAGATGCTCTCTCTGATAGACAGAGACACACACTCCCTGATAAACAGACTCGCACACTCTCTCTTAGACCGACACACACACTCTCTCATAGACAGACACACACTCGCTCTCATAGACAGACGCACACAGTCTCTCATAGACAGACAGACATAGACACTGTCATAGACACTCACACTTTATCATAGAGAGAGACACACAATCTATCATAGACAGACACACCCACTCTCTCTCATAGACAGGCACACACACTCTATCACTCTCTCATAGACAGACACACACATTCTCTCTCACAGACAGACACACACTCTGTCTCTTAGACAGACACACACACTCTCTCTCTCATCGACAGACACCCACTCTCACTCATAGACAGACACACACATTCTCTCTCATAGACTGACACACACATTCTCTCTCTCATCGGCAGACACATACTCTCTCTCATAGACAGACACACACTCTCTCTCATAGACAGACACACACACTCACTCTCACATAGACAGATACCAACTCTCTCATAGACAGACACACACACTCTATCATAGACAGACACACACGCTATCTATCATAGACAGACACACACATTCTCTCTCATAGACAGACACACACTCTCTCTCTCATACACAGACACACACACTCTATCTCTCTCTCACAGGTAGACACACACATTCTCTCTCATAGACTGACACACACATTCTCTCTAACAGACAGACACACAATTTCTCTCATAGACAGACACACACACTCTCTCTCTCATCGGCAGACACCTACTCTCTCTCATAGACAGACACACACTCTCTCTCATAGACAGACACACACACTCACTCTCACATAGACAGATACCAACTCTCTCATAGACTGACACACACACTCTATCATAGACAGACACACACGCTATCTATCATAGACAGACACACACATTCTCTCTCATAGACAGACACACACTCTCTCTCTCATACACAGACACACACACTCTATCTCTCTCTCACAGATAGACACACACATTCTCTCTCATAGACAGACACACACTCTCTCTCATAGACAGACACACACACTCTCTCATAGACAGACACACACGCTATCTATCATAGACAGACACACACATTCTCTCATAGACAGACACACACACTCTCTCTCTCATCGACAGACACCCACTCTCACTCATAGACAGACACACACTCTATCTCTCTCTGACAGACAGACACACACATTCTCTCTCATAGACAGACACACACTCTCTCTCATAGACAGAAACACACACTCTCTCTCTCATCGACAGACACACACATTCTCTCTCATAGACAGACACACTCACTCTCTCTCATAGACAGAGACACACACTCCCTGATCAACAGACACAAACATTCTCTCATAGACAGGCGCACACACAGACTCATAGATAGACACACATTCTCTCTCATAGACAGACACACACACACTCTCTCTCATCTACAGACACCCACTCTCTCTCATAGTCAGACACACACTCTCTCTCATAGACAGACACACACACTCTCTCTCTCATAGACAGACACCCACATTCTCTCTCATAGACAGACACACACTCTCTCTCATAGACAGACACACACACTCTCTGTCATAGACAGACACACACACACTCTATCTCTCTCTCATAGAAAGACACACACTCTCTCTCTCTCATAGACCGACACACACTCTCTCTCATAGACAGACACACACACTCTCTCTCTCATCGACAGGCACCCACTCTCTCTGATAGACACACACTCTATCTCTCTCTGACGGACAGACACACACATTCTATCTCATAGACAGACACACACTCTCATAGACAGAAACACACACTCTCTCTCTCATCGACAGACACACACATTCTCGCTCATAGACAGACACACTCACTCTCTCTCATAGACAGAGACACACACTCCCTGATCAACAGACACAAACATTGTCTCATAGACAGGCACACACGCTGACTCATAGACAGACACACATACACACTCTCTTAGACCGACACACACACTCTCTCATAGACAGACACACACTCGCTCTCATAGACAGACGCACACAGTCTCTCATAGACAGACAGACATAGACACTGTCATAGACACTCACACTTTATCATAGAGAGAGACACACAATCTATCATAGACAGACACACCCACTCTCTCTCATAGACAGGCACACACACTCTATCACTCTCTCATAGACAGACACACACATTCTCTCTCACAGACAGACACACACTCTCTCTCATAGACAGACACACACACTCTCTCTCTCATCGACAGACACCCACTCTCACTCATAGACAGACACACACATTCTCTCTCATAGACAGACACACACTCTCTCTCATAGACAGACACACAAACTCACACTCACATAGACAGATACCCACTCTCTCTCATAGACAGACACACACACTCTCTCATAGACAGACACACATGCTATCTATCATAGACAGACACACACATTCTCTCTCATAGACAGACACACACTCTCTCTCTCATAGACAGACACCCACTCTCTCTCATAGACAGACACACACTCTCTCTCATAGACAGACACACACACTCTCTCTCTCATAGACAGACACCCACATTCTCTCTCATAGACAGACACACACTCTCTCTCTTAGGCAGATGCACACACTCTCTCATAGACAGACCCACACTCTCTCTCATAGGCAGATGCACACACTCTCTCATAGACAGACACATATACACATTAACATAGACAGACACACACACATTCTCATAGACAGAGACACACAATCTATCATAGACAGACACACACGTTCTCTCTCATAGACGGACACACTCACTCTCTCTCATAGAGAGACACACAATCTATCATAGACAGACACACACATTCTCTCTCATAGACAGACACACACTCTCTATCTCTCTCTCACAGATAGACACACACATTCTCTCTCATAGACAGACACACACTCTCTCTCATAGACAGACACACACACTCTCTCTCTCATCGACAGACACCCACTCTCACTCATAGACAGAGACACACACTTTCTCATAGACAGACACACACTCAGTCTCATAGACAGACGCACACACTCTCTGATAGACTGACACACATACACTCTCTCATAGACACTCACACTTTCTCATAGAGAGAGACACTCAATCTATCATAGACAGACACACATACACACTCTCATAGACAGACTCTCACACTTTCTCATAGACCGACACACACACTCTCTCATAGACAGACACACACTCGCTCTCATAGACAGACGCACACACTCTGTCATAGACAGACAGACACCCTCTCTCATAGACAGACGCACACACTCTCTCATAGACTAACACACACACACACTCTCATAGACGGAGACGCACACTTTCTCACAGACAGACACACACACACTCTCTCTCATAGACAGACAAACAATCTATCATAGACAGACAACCACATTCTCTCTCATAGACAGACACACTCACTCTCTCTCATAGACAAACAGATGCTCTCTTTCATAGACACAGACACATACTCTCTCTCATAGACAGACAAACACTCTCTCTCATAGACAGACGCACCCACTCTCTCATAGACAGACACACATACACACTCTCATAGACAGATACTCACAGTTTCTCATAGACAGAGACACACAATCTATCATAGACAGACACAGACATTCTCTGTCATAGACAGACAGATGCTCTCTCTCATAGACAGAGACACACACTCCCTGATCAACAGACTCGCACACTCTCTCTTAGACCGACACACACACTCTCTCATAGACAGACACACACTCGCTCTCATAGACAGACGCACACAGTCTCTCATAGACAGACAGACATAGACACTGTCATAGACACTCACACTTTATCATAGAGAGAGACACACAATCTATCATAGACAGACACACCCACTCTCTCTCATAGACAGGCACACACACTCTATCACTCTCTCATAGACAGACACACACATTCTCTCTCACAGACAGACACACACTCTCTCTCATAGACAGACACACACACTCTCTCTCTCATCGACAGACACCCACTCTCACTCATAGACAGACACACACATTCTCTCTCATAGACAGACACACACATTCTCTCTAACAGACAGACACACACTTTCTCTCATAGACAGACACACACACTCTCTCTCTCATCGACAGACACCCACTCTCTCTCATAGACAGACACACACTCTCTCACATAGACAGACACACACGCTCTCTCTCATAGACCGACACACACACTGTCTCATACACAGACACACACTCGCTCTCATAGACAGACGCACACACTCTGTCATAGACAGACAGACACCCTCTCTCATAGACAGACGCACACACTCTCTCATAGACTAACACACACACACACTCTCATAGACGGAGACGCACACATTCTCACAGACAGACACACACACACTCTCTCTCATAGACAGACAAACAACCTATCATAGACAGACAACCACATTCTCTCTCATAGACAGACACACTCAGTCTCTCTCATAGACAAACAGATGCTCTCTCTCAAAGACAAACAGATGCTCTCTTTCATAGACACAGACACACACTCTCTCTCATAGACAGACAAACACTCTCTCTCATAGACAGACGCACCCACTCTCTCATAGACAGACACACACACGGACACACTCTTATAGATGGACACACACACTTTCTCACAGACAGACACACACACACTCTCTCGGATAGACAGACATACACATTCTCTCTCATAGACAGACACACTCACTCTCTGATAGACAGACACACACGTTCTCTCTCATAGACAGACACACACTCTCTCTCATAGACAGACACACACACTCTCTCATCGACAGACACATACTCTCTCTCATAGACAGACACACACACTCTATCTCTCTATCATAGACAGACACACACTCTCTCTCTCATAGACCGACACACACACTATCTCATAGACAGACAGACATACACACTCTCATAGATACTCACACTTTATCATAGACAGAGACACATAATCTATCATAGACAGACACACACATTCTCTATCAAAGACAGAGACACTCACTCTCTCTCATAGACAGAGACACAAACTCCCTGATCAACAGACACACGTACTCTCTCATAGACAGACGCACACACTCTCTCACAGTCAGAGACACACACATACACACTCTTATAGACGGACACACACACTCTCTCAAAGTCAGACACACACATTCTCTCTCATAGACAGACACACACTCTCTCTCATAGACAGACACACACATTCTCTCTTAGACAGACACACACATTCTCTCTCATAGACAGACACACAATCTCTCATAGACAGACACACACACTCTCTCATAGACAGACACACATATTCTCTCTCATAGACAGACACACACTCTCTCTCATAGACAGACACACTCTCTCTCGCTCATAGACAGGCACACACACTCTATCTCTCTCTCATAGACTGATACCCACTCTCTCTCATAGACAGACACACACTCACTCTCATAAATGGACATAACACACTCTCTCTCTTATGGAGAGACGCACAATCTATCATAGACATACACACACATTCTCTCTCATAGACAGACACCCACTCTCTCTCATAGACAGACACACACACTCTATCACTCTCTCATAGACAAACACACACATTCTCTCTCATAGACAGACACACACACTCTCTCTCTCATCGACAGACACACACACTCACTCTCACATAGACAGATACCAACACTCTCTCATAGACTGACACACATACACACTCTCATAGACACTGACACTTTCTCATAGACAGAGACACACAATCTATCATAGACAGACACACACATTCTCTCTCATAGACAGACACACTCACTCTCTCTCATAGACAGAGACACACACTCTCAGATCAACTGACACACACACTCTCTCATAGACAGACACACACTCTCTCTCATAGACAGACGCACACACTCTCTCATAGAAAGAGACACACACTCACTCTCATAGACAGAAACACACACTCTCACTCATAGACAGACATACACATTCTCTCTCATAGACAGACACACTCACTCTCTGATAGACAGACACACACTCTCTCTCATAGACAAACACACACACACTCTCTCATCGACAGACACATACTCTCTCTCATAGACAGACACAGACACTCTATCTCTCTATCATAGACAGACACACACTCTCTCTCTCTCATAGACCGACACACACACTATCTCATAGACAGACAGACATACACACTCTCATAGATACTCACACTTTATCATAGACAGAGACACACAATCTATCATAGACAGACACACACATTCTCTATCAAAGACAGAGACACTCACTCTCTCTCATAGACAGAGACACAAACTCCCTGATCAACAGACACACGTACTCTCTCATAGACAGACGCACACACTCTCTCACAGTCAGAGACACACACATACACACTCTTATAGACGGACACACACACTCTCTCAAAGTCAGACACACACATTCTCTCTCATAGACAGACACACACTCTCTCTCATAGACAGACACACACATTCTCTCTTAGACAGACACACACATTCTCTCTCATAGACAGACACACAATCTCTCATAGACAGACACACACACTCTCTCATAGACAGACACACATATTCTCTCTCATAGACAGACACACACTCTCTCTCATAGACTGACACACACACTCTCTCATAGACAGACACACATACACTTTCTCATAGACCGACACACACACTCTCTCATAGACAGACACACACTCGCTCTCATAGACAGACGCACACACTCTCTCATAGACAGACAGACACCCTCTCTCATAGACAGACGCACACACTCTCTCATAGACAGAAACACACACACACTCTCATAGACAGACACCCACTCTCTCTCATAGACAGACACACACTCTATCTCTCTCTGACAGACAGACACACCCACTCTCTCTCATAGACAGACACACACTCTATCTCTCTCTGACAGACAGACACACACACACATTCTCTCTCATAGACAGACACACACTCTCTCTCATAGACAGAAACACACACTCTCTCTCTCATCGACAGACACGCACATTCTCTCTCATAGACAGACACACTCACTCTCTATCATAGACAGAGACACACACTCCCTGATCAACAGAAACAAACATTCTCTCATAGACAGGGGCACACACTGACTCATAGACAGACACACATACACACTCTCATAGACAGACACACTCACTCTCTCTCATATACAGAGACACACACTCCCAGATCAGCAGACACACACTCTCTCTCATAGACAGAAATACACAATCTCTCATAGACAGAGATACACACTCACTCTCATAGACTGAAACACACACTCTCACTTACAGACAGACACACACATTCTCTCATAGACAGACACACACATTCTCTCTCATAGACAGACACACACTCTCTCTCATAGACAGACACACACATTCTCTCTCATAGACAGACACACACACTCTCTCTCTCATCCACAGACACCCACTCTCTCTCATAGTCAGACACACACTCTCTCTCATAGACAGACACACACACTCTCTCTCTCATAGACAGACACCCACATTCTCTCTCTTAGACAGACACACACTCTCTCTCATAGACAGACACACACACTCTCTCTCTCATCTACAGACACACACTCTCTGTCATAGACAGACACACACACACTCTATCTCTCTCTCATAGACAGACACACACTCTCTCTCTCTCATAGACCGACACACACACGCTCTCATAGACAGACGCACCAACTCTCTCATAGACAGACACACATACACACTCTCATAGACAGACACACTCACTCTCTCTCATATACAGAGACACACACTCCCAGATCAGCAGACACACACTCTCTCTCATAGACAGACACACACTCTCTCTTATAGGCAGATGCCACACTCACTCTCTCTCATAGACAGAGACACACACACCCTGATCAACAGACACAAACATTCTCTCATAGACAGGCGCACACACTGACTCATAGCCAGACACACATACACACTCTCGTAGACAGACACACACACTTTCTCATAGAGAGAGACACACAATCTACCGTAGACAGACACACACATTCTCTCTCATAGACAGACACACTCACTCTCTCTCATAGACAGACAGATGCTCTCTCTCATAGACAGAGACACACACTCCCTTATCAACATACACACACTCTCTCTCATAGACCGACACACACAATATCTCATAGACAGACACACACTCTCTCTCATAGACAGATGCACACACTGTCTCATAGACAGACACACATACACACTCTCATAGACAGACACACACACTTTCTCATAGAGAGAGACACTCAATCTATCATAGACAGACACACACATTCTCTCTCATAGACAGACACACCCACCCTCTCTCATAGACAGACACACACTCTCTCTCATAGACAGACACACACACTCTCTCTCTTACGGAGAGACACACAATCTATCATAGACAGACACACACATTCTCTCTCATAGACGGACATACTCTCTCTCTCATAGACAGACAAACACACTCTCTCTGTCATAGACAGACACCCACTCTCTCTCAAAGCCAGACACACACACTCTATCACTCTATCATAGAGAGACACACATACACACTCTCATAGACAGACACTCACACTTTCTCATAGACTGACACACACACTCTCTCATAGACAGACACACACTCGCTCTCATAGACAGACGCACACACTCTCTCATAGACAGACAGACACCCTCTCTCATAGACAGACGCACACACTCTCTCATAGACTAACACACACACACACACACACACTCATAGACGGAGACGCACACTTTCTCACAGACAGACACACACACACTCTCTCTCATAGACAGACAAACAATCTATCATAGTCAGACAACCACATTCTCTCTCATAGACAGACACACTCACTCTCTCTCAAAGACAAACAGATGCTCTCTCTCATAGACAGAGACACACACTCTCTCTCATAGACAGACAAACACTCTCTCTCATAGACGGACACACACATTTTCTCACAAACAGACACACACACCCTCTCTCTCATGGACAGAGACACACTCTCTCTCATAGACAGACACACTCACTCTCTCTCATAGACACAGACACACACTTTCTCATAGAGAGAGACACACAATCTATCGTAGACAGACACACACATTCTCTCTCATAGACAGACACACTCTCTCTCTCTCATAGACAGACAGATGCTCTCTCTCATAGACAGACACACACACTCACTCTCACATAGACAGATCCCCACACTCTCTCATAGACTGACACACATACACACTCTCATAGACACTGACACTTTCTCATAGACAGACACACACATTCTCTCTCATAGACAGACACTCTCAATCTCTCTCATATACAGAGACACACACTCCCAGATCAGCAGACACACACTCTCTCTCATAGACAGACGTACACAATCTCTCATAGACAGAGATACACACTCACTCTCATAGACAGACGCACCCACTCTCTCATAGACAGACACACATACACACTCTCATAGACAGATACTCACAGTTTCTCATAGACAGAGACACACAATCTATCATAGACAGACACAGACATTCTCTGTCATAGACAGACAGATGCTCTCTCTCATAGACAGAGACACACACTCCCTGATCAACAGACTCGCACACTCTCTCTTAGACCGACACACACACTCTCTCATAGACAGACACACACTCGCTCTCATAGACAGACGCACACAGTCTCTCATAGACAGACAGACATAGACACTGTCATAGACACTCACACTTTATCATAGAGAGAGACACACAATCTATCATAGACAGACACACCCACTCTCTCTCATAGACAGGCACACACACTCTATCACTCTCTCATAGACAGACACACACATTCTCTCTCACAGACAGACACACACTCTCTCTCATAGACAGACACACACACTCTCTCTCTCATCGACAGACACCCACTCTCACTCATAGACAGACACACACATTCTCTCTCATAGACAGACACACACATTCTCTCTAACAGACAGACACACACTCTCTCTCATAGACAGACACACACACTCTCTCTCTCATCGACAGACACCCACTCTCACTCATAGACAGACACACACATTCTCTCTCATAGACAGACACACACATTCTCTCTAACAGACAGACACACACTTTCTCTCATAGACAGACACACACACTCTCTCTCTCATCGACAGACACCCACTCTCTCTCATAGAGAGACACACAATCTATCATAGACAGACACACACATTCTCTCTCATAGACAGACACACACTCTCTATCTCTCTCTCACAGATAGACACACACATTCTCTCTCATAGACAGACACACACTCTCTCTCATAGACAGACACACACACTCTCTCTCTCATCGACAGACACCCACTCTCACTCATAGACAGAGACACACACTTTCTCATAGACAGACACACACTCAGTCTCATAGACAGACGCACACACTCTCTGATAGACTGACACACATACACTCTCTCATAGACACTCACACTTTCTCATAGAGAGAGACACTCAATCTATCATAGACAGACACACATACACACTCTCATAGACAGACTCTCACACTTTCTCATAGACCGACACACACACTCTCTCACAGACAGACACACACACACTCTCTCTCATAGAGAGACAAACAATCTATCATAGACAGACAACCACATTCTCTCTCATAGACAGACACACTCACTCTCTCTCATAGACAAACAGATGCTCTCTTTCATAGACACAGACACACACTCTCTCTCATAGACAGACAAACACTCTCTCTCATAGACAGACGCACGCACTCTCTCATAGACAGACACACATACACACTCTCATAGACAGATACTCACAGTTTCTCATAGACAGAGACACACAATCTATCATAGACAGACACAGACATTCTCTGTCATAGACAGACAGATGCTCTCTCTCATAGACAGAGACACACACTCCCTGATCAGCAGACTCGCACACTCTCTCTTAGACCGACACACACACTCTCTCATAGACAGACACACAGTCGCTCTCATAGACAGAAGCACACAGTCTCTCATAGACAGACAGACATAGACACTGTCATAGACACTCACACTTTATCATAGAGAGAGACACACAATCTATCATAGACAGACACACCCACTCTCTCTCATAGACAGGCACACACACTCTATCTCTCTCTGACAGACAGACACACACATTCTCTCTCATAGACAGACACACACTCTCTCTCATAGACAGAAACACACACTCTCTCTCTCATCGACAGACACACACATTCTCTCTCATAGACAGACACACTCACTCTCTCTCATAGACAGAGACACACACTCCCTGATCAACAGACACAAACATTCTCTCATAGACAGGCGCACACACAGACTCATAGATAGACACACATTCTCTCTCATAGACAGACACACACACTCTCTCTCTCATCTACAGACACCCACTCTCTCTCATAGTCAGACACACACTCTCTCTCATAGACAGACACACACACTCTCTCTCTCATAGACAGACACCCACATTCTCTCTCATAGACAGACACACACTCTCTCTCATAGACAGACACACACACTCTCTGTCATAGACAGACACACACACACTCTATCTCTCTCTCATAGAAAGACACACACTCTCTCTCTCTCATAGACCGACACACACTCTCTCTCATAGACAGACACACACACTCTCTCTCTCATCGACAGGCACCCACTCTCTCTCATAGACAGACACACACTCTATCTCTCTCTGACGGACAGACACACACATTCTCTCTCATAGACAGACACACACTCTCATAGACAGAAACACACACTCTCTCTCTCATCGACAGACACACACATTCTCGCTCATAGACAGACACACTCACTCTCTCTCATAGACAGAGACACACACTCCCTGATCAACAGACACAAACATTGTCTCATAGACAGGCACACACGCTGACTCATAGACAGACACACATACACACTCTCTTAGACCGACACACACACTCTCTCATAGACAGACAAACACTCTCTCTCATAGACAGACGCACCCACTCTCTCATAGACAGACACACACACGGACACACTCTTATAGATGGACACACACACTTTCTCACAGACAGACACACACACACTCTCTCGGATAGACAGAGACACGCACTCTCTCTCATAGACAGACACACACTCTCTCTCTCATAGACCGACACACACACGCTCTCATAGACAGACGCACCCACTCTCTCATAGACAGACACACATACACACTCTCATAGACAGATACTCACAGTTTCTCATAGACAGAGACACACAATCTATCATAGACAGACACAAACATTCTCTGTCATAGACAGACACACACTCTCTCTCATAGACAGACACACACACTCTCTCATAGACAGACACACACGCTATCTATCATAGACAGACACACACATTCTCTCATAGACAGACACACACTCTCTCTCTCATAGACAGACACACACACTCTCTCATAGACAGACACACACGCTATCTATCATAGACAGACACACACATTCTCTCATAGACAGACACACACACTCTCTCTCTCATCGACAGACACCCACTCTCACTCATAGACAGACACACACACTGTCTCATAGACAGACACACACTCTCTCTCATAGACGGACACACACACTCTCTCTCTCATCGACAGACACTCTCTCTCTCTCATAGACAGACACACACTCGCTCTCATAGACAGACACACACACTCACTCTCACATAGACAGATACCCACTCTCTCTCATAGACAGACACACACGCTCTCACTCATAGACCGACACACACACTGTCTCATAGACAGACATACACTCAGTCTCATAGACAGAGACACACACTCCCTGATCAACAGACACAAACATTGTCTCATAGACAGGCACACACACTGACTCATAGACAGACACACATACACACTCTCATAGACAGACACACACACGGACACACTCTTATAGATGGACACACACACTTTCTCACAGACAGACACACACACACTCTCTCGGATAGACAGGGACACGCACTCTCTCTCATAGACAGACACACACTCTCTCTCTCATAGACCGACACACACACGCTCTCATAGACAGACGCACCCACTCTCTCATAGACAGACACACATACACACTCTCATAGACAGATACTCACAGTTTCTCATAGACAGAGACACACAATCTATCATAGACAGACACAAACATTCTCTGTCATAGACAGACAGATGCTCTCTCTGATAGACAGAGACACACACTCCCTGATAAACAGACTCGCACACTCTCTCTTAGACCGACACACACACTCTCTCATAGACAGACACACACTCGCTCTCATAGACAGACGCACACAGTCTCTCATAGACAGACAGACATAGACACTGTCATAGACACTCACACTTTATCATAGAGAGAGACACACAATCTATCATAGACAGACACACCCACTCTCTCTCATAGACAGGCACACACACTCTATCACTCTCTCATAGACAGACACACACATTCTCTCTCACAGACAGACACACACTCTGTCTCTTAGACAGACACACACACTCTCTCTAACAGACAGACACACACTTTCTCTCATAGACAGACACACACACTCTCTCTCTCATCGGCAGACACCTACTCTCTCTCATAGACAGACACACACTCTCTCTCATAGACAGACACACACACTCACTCTCACATAGACAGATACCAACTCTCTCATAGACAGACACACACACTCTATCATAGACAGACACACACGCTATCTATCATAGACAGACACACACATTCTCTCTCATAGACAGACACACTCACTCTCTCTCATAGACAGAGACACACACTCCCTGATCAACAGACACAAACATTCTCTCATAGACAGGTGCACACACAGACTCATAGATAGACACACATTCTCTCTCATAGACAGACACACACACTCTCTCTCTCATCCACAGACACCCACTCTCTCTCATAGTCAGACACACACTCTCTCTCATAGACAGACACACACACTCTCTCTCTCATAGACAGACACCCACATTCTCTCTCATAGACAGACACACACTCTCTCTCATAGACAGACACACACACTCTCTGTCATAGACAGACACACACACACTCTATCTCTCTCTCATAGAAAGACACACACTCTCTCTCTCTCATAGACCGACACACACTCTCTCTCATAGACAGACACACACACTCTCTCTCTCATCGACAGGCACCCACTCTCTCTCATAGACAGACACACACTCTATCTCTCTCTGACGGACAGACACACACATTCTCTCTCATAGACAGACACACACTCTCATAGACAGAAACACACACTCTCTCTCTCATCGACAGACACCCACTCTCACTCATAGACAGACACACACTCTATCTCTCTCTGACAGACAGACACACACATTCTCTCTCATAGACAGACACACACTCTCTCTCATAGACAGAAACTGTTACGAAAACCCCGTAACCAGGTAACTTACCAGCAAAGATAGATGGATCAGCTGAGTCGGATGCTACTATTTTCAAACGTTTTATTCAATAAGGGCACAAACGTATGGTTAATACAAAACATTCAAATCGTCAAAACTCAATCTAAAACACCGGTGTAACCATAATCAATCAGAAATAAGCTCTTTCGTTGTCTAGGGTATATAATACTGAGTCCAATTGGAAATATAAAGAGTCACTCTGAAGTCTGCAGGCTTTTGGTTTCACGTGTTGGAGAGAGAGAGATTAACGGAAAAACTTGCCCAAAACATCCATGGAATCAGGGGAGCGATCTTCCCCGTTGTTAGTTAAAAGCGATCTTCCGTTGGTTCCAGCCACAAACCCCGCATTCGGAATTTAACGCACGTGGCTTATTTCAAAATGGCTTCCCGTTCCCACGGGAAGCGGTATCGTGCTTCTTGGTGTCTCCTTGGTGCGTCTGAGGGTCGTCCTCTTTCAGACCCTTCTTTATACTGCCTCACGGGATCTCAGGTGTCAATCAGGTTGCAGGTGATGCAATCTCTCTCTCAACCAGCCCACTTTGCCCGAGGGCTTTACAATGTCCCTGCGAGTTGGCACGTCTGCAGTTCCCAGGTGTCTCCTGAGAACAATGCCACAGTCACCAGCTTTTGTCCCAGTGGAATGTCTTTCCATTTCCTGTGTCCATTCAGCCTGTCTCTCTCTCTCTCTTGGGTCATTGACCCCCCTTTCACTAGGGCTCTTGCAATTCTCACAAAGGAGGGGGCTGGTATCATAACAAAACACACACTCTCTCTCTCATCGACAGACACACACATTCTCTCTCATAGACAGACACACTCACTCTCTCTCATAGACAGAGACACACACTCCCTGATCAACAGACACAAACATTCTCTCATAGACAGGCGCACACACAGACTCATAGATAGACACACATTCTCTCTCATAGACAGACACACACACTCTCTCTCTCATCTACAGACACCCACTCTCTCTCATAGTCAGACACACACTCTCTCTCATAGACAGACACACACACTCTCTCTCTCATCTACAGACACCCACATTCTCTCTCATAGACAGACACACACTCTCTCTCATAGACAGACACACACACTCTCTGTCATAGACAGACACACACACACTCTATCTCTCTCTCATAGAAAGACACACACTCTCTCTCTCTCATAGACCGACACACACTCTCTCTCATAGACAGACACACACACTCTCTCTCTCATCGACAGGCACCCACTCTCTCTCATAGACAGACACACACTCTATCTCTCTCTGACGGACAGACACACACATTCTCTCTCATAGACAGACACACACTCTCATAGACAGAAACACACACTCTCTCTCTCATCGACAGACACACACATTCTCGCTCATAGACAGACACACTCACTCTCTCTCATAGACAGAGACACACACTCCCTGATCAACAGACACAAACATTGTCTCATAGACAGGCACACACGCTGACTCATAGACAGACACACATACACACTCTCTTAGACCGACACACACACTCTCTCATAGACAGACACACACTCGCTCTCATAGACAGACGCACACAGTCTCTCATAGACAGACAGACATAGACACTGTCATAGACACTCACACTTTATCATAGAGAGAGACACACAATCTATCATAGACAGACACACCCACTCTCTCTCATAGACAGGCACACACACTCTATCACTCTCTCATAGACAGACACACACATTCTCTCTCACAGACAGACACACACTCTCTCTCATAGACAGACACACACACTCTCTCTCTCATCGACAGACACCCACTCTCACTCATAGACAGACACACACATTCTCTCTCATAGACAGACACACACTCTCTCTCATAGACAGACACACAAACTCACACTCACATAGACAGATACCCACTCTCTCTCATAGACAGACACACACACTCTCTCATAGACAGACACACATGCTATCTATCATAGACAGACACACACATTCTCTCTCATAGACAGACACACACTCTCTCTCTCATAGACAGACACCCACTCTCTCTCATAGACAGACACACACTCTCTCTCATAGACAGACACACACACTCTCTCTCTCATAGACAGACACCCACATTCTCTCTCATAGACAGACACACACTCTCTCTCTTAGGCAGATGCACACACTCTCTCATAGACAGACCCACACTCTCTCTCATAGGCAGATGCACACACTCTCTCATAGACAGACACATATACACATTAACATAGACAGACACACACACATTCTCATAGACAGAGACACACAATCTATCATAGACAGACACACACGTTCTCTCTCATAGACGGACACACTCACTCTCTCTCATAGAGAGACACACAATCTATCATAGACAGACACACACATTCTCTCTCATAGACAGACACACACTCTCTATCTCTCTCTCACAGATAGACACACACATTCTCTCTCATAGACAGACACACACTCTCTCTCATAGACAGACACACACACTCTCTCTCTCATCGACAGACACCCACTCTCACTCATAGACAGAGACACACACTTTCTCATAGACAGACACACACTCAGTCTCATAGACAGACGCACACACTCTCTGATAGACTGACACACATACACTCTCTCATAGACACTCACACTTTCTCATAGAGAGAGACACTCAATCTATCTTAGACAGACACACATACACACTCTCATAGACAGACTCTCACACTTTCTCATAGACCGACACACACACTCTCTCATAGACAGACACACACTCGCTCTCATAGACAGACGCACACACTCTGTCATAGACAGACAGACACCCTCTCTCATAGACAGACGCACACACTCTCTCATAGACTAACACACACACACACTCTCATAGACGGAGACGCACACTTTCTCACAGACAGACACACACACACTCTCTCTCATAGACAGACAAACAATCTATCATAGACAGACAACCACATTCTCTCTCATAGACAGACACACTCACTCTCTCTCATAGACAAACAGATGCTCTCTTTCATAGACACAGACACATACTCTCTCTCATAGACAGACAAACACTCTCTCTCATAGACAGACGCACCCACTCTCTCATAGACAGACACACATACACACTCTCATAGACAGATACTCACAGTTTCTCATAGACAGAGACACACAATCTATCATAGACAGACACAGACATTCTCTGTCATAGACAGACAGATGCTCTCTCTCATAGACAGAGACACACACTCCCTGATCAACAGACTCGCACACTCTCTCTTAGACCGACACACACACTCTCTCATAGACAGACACACACTCGCTCTCATAGACAGACGCACACAGTCTCTCATAGACAGACAGACATAGACACTGTCATAGACACTCACACTTTATCATAGAGAGAGAGACACAATCTATCATAGACAGACACACCCACTCTCTCTCATAGACAGGCACACACACTCTATCACTCTCTCATAGACAGACACACACATTCTCTCTCACAGACAGACACACACTCTCTCTCATAGACAGACACACACACTCTCTCTCTCATCGACAGACACCCACTCTCACTCATAGACAGACACACACATTCTCTCTCATAGACAGACACACACATTCTCTCTAACAGACAGACACACACTTTCTCTCATAGACAGACACACACACTCTCTCTCTCATCGACAGACACCCACTCTCTCTCATAGACAGACACACACTCTCTCACATCGACAGACACACACGCTCTCTCTCATAGACCGACACACACACTGTCTCATACACAGACACACACTCGCTCTCATAGACAGACGCACACACTCTGTCATAGACAGACAGACACCCTCTCTCATAGACAGACGCACACACTCTCTCATAGACTAACACACACACACACTCTCATAGACGGAGACGCACACATTCTCACAGACAGACACACACACACTCTCTCTCATGGACAGACAAACAACCTATCATAGACAGACAACCACATTCTCTCTCATAGACAGACACACTCACTCTCTCTCATAGACAAACAGATGCTCTCTCTCAAAGACAAACAGATGCTCTCTTTCATAGACACAGACACACACTCTCTCTCATAGACAGACAAACACTCTCTCTCATAGACAGACGCACCCACTCTCTCATAGACAGACACACACACGGACACACTCTTATAGATGGACACACACACTTTCTCACAGACAGACACACACACACTCTCTCGGATAGACAGAGACACGCACTCTCTCTCATAGACAGACACACACTCTCTCTCTCATAGACCGACACACACACGCTCTCATAGACAGACGCACCCACTCTCTCATAGACAGACACACATACACACTCTCATAGACAGATACTCACAGTTTCTCATAGACAGAGACACACAATCTATCATAGACAGACACAAACATTCTCTGTCATAGACAGACACACACTCTCTCTCATAGACAGACACACACACTCTCTCATAGACAGACACACACGCTATCTATCATAGACAGACACACACATTCTCTCATAGACAGACACACACACTCTCTCTCTCATCGACAGACACCCACTCTCACTCATAGACAGACACACACACTGTCTCATAGACAGACACACACTCTCTCTCATAGACGGACACACACACTCTCTCTCTCATCGACAGACACTCTCTCTCTCTCATAGACAGACACACACTCGCTCTCATAGACAGACACACACACTCACTCTCACATAGACAGATACCCACTCTCTCTCATAGACAGACACACACGCTCTCTCTCATAGACCGACACACACACTGTCTCATAGACAGACATACACTCAGTCTCATAGACAGAGACACACACTCCCTGATCAACAGACACAAACATTGTCTCATAGACAGGCACACACACTGACTCATAGACAGACACACATACACACTCTCATAGACAGACACACACACGGACACACTCTTATAGATGGACACACACACTTTCTCACAGACAGACACACACACACTCTCTCGGATAGACAGAGACACGCACTCTCTCTCATAGACAGACACACACTCTCTCTCTCATAGACCGACACACACACGCTCTCATAGACAGACGCACCCACTCTCTCATAGACAGACACACATACACACTCTCATAGACAGATACTCACAGTTTCTCATAGACAGAGACACACAATCTATCATAGACAGACACAAACATTCTCTGTCATAGACAGACAGATGCTCTCTCTCATAGACAGAGACACACACTCCCTGATAAACAGACTCGCACACTCTCTCTTAGACCGACACACACACTCTCTCATAGACAGACACACACTCGCTCTCATAGACAGACGCACACAGTCTCTCATAGACAGACAGACATAGACACTGTCATAGACACTCACACTTTATCATAGAGAGAGACACACAATCTATCATAGACAGACACACCCACTCTCTCTCATAGACAGGCACACACACTCTATCACTCTCTCATAGACAGACACACACATTCTCTCTCACAGACAGACACACACTCTGTCTCTTAGACAGACACACACACTCTCTCTCTCATCGACAGACACCCACTCTCACTCATAGACAGACACACACATTCTCTCTCATAGACTGACACACACATTCCCTCTCTCATCGGCAGACACATACTCTCTCTCATAGACAGACACACACTCTCTCTCATAGACAGACACACACACTCACTCTCACATAGACAGATACCAACTCTCACATAGACAGACACACACACTCTATCATAGACAGACACACACGCTATCTATCATAGACAGACACACACATTCTCTCTCATAGACAGACACACACTCTCTCTCTCATACACAGACACACACACTTTATCTCTCTCTCACAGGTAGACACACACATTCTCTCTCATAGCCTGACACACACATTCTCTCTAACAGACAGACACACAATTTCTCTCATAGACAGACACACACACTCTCTCTCTCATCGGCAGACACCTACTCTCTCTCATAGACAGACACACACTCTCTCTCATAGACAGACACACACACTCACTCTCACATAGACAGATACCAACTCTCTCATAGACAGACACACACACTCTATCATAGACAGACACACACGCTATCTATCATAGACAGACACACACATTCTCTCTGATAGACAGACACACACTCTCTCTCTCATACACAGACACACACACTCTATCTCTCTCTCACAGATAGACACACACATTCTCTCTCATAGACTGACACACACATTCTCTCTAACAGACAGACACACAATTTCTCTCATAGACAGACACACACACTCTCTCTCTCATCGGCAGACACCTACTCTCTCTCATAGACAGACACACACTCTCTCTCATAGACAGACACACACACTCACTCTCACATAGACAGATACCAACTCTCTCATAGACAGACACACACACTCTATCATAGACAGACACACACGCTATCTATCATAGACAGACACACACATTCTCTCTCATAGACAGACACACACTCTCTCTCTCATACACAGACACACACACTCTATCTCTCTCTCACAGATAGACACACACATTCTCTCTCATAGACAGACACACACTCTCTCTCATAGACAGACACACACACTCTCTCATAGACAGACACACACGCTATCTATCATAGACAGACACACACATTCTCTCATAGACAGACACACACACTCTCTCTCTCATCGACAGACACCCACTCTCACTCATAGACAGACACACACTCTATCTCTCTCTTACAGACAGACACACACATTCTCTCTCATAGACAGACACACACTCTCTCTCATAGACAGAAACACACACTCTCTCTCTCATCAACAGACACACACATTCTCTCTCATAGACAGACACACTCACTCTCTCTCATAGACAGAGACACACACTCCCTGATCAACAGACACAAACATTCTCTCATAGACAGGCGCACACACAGACTCATAGATAGACACACATTCTCTCTCATAGACAGACACACACACACTCTCTCTCATCTACAGACACCCACTCTCTCTCATAGTCAGACACACACTCTCTCTCATAGACAGACACACACACTCTCTCTCTCATAGACAGACACCCACATTCTCTCTCATAGACAGACACACACTCTCTCTCATAGACAGACACACACACTCTGTGTCATAGACAGACACACACACACTCTATCTCTCTCTCATAGAAAGACACACACTCTCTCTCTCTCATAGACCGACACACACTCTCTCTCATAGACAGACACACACACTCTCTCTCTCATCGACAGGCACCCACTCTCTCTCATAGACAGACACACACTCTATCTCTCTCTGACGGACAGACACACACATTCTCTCTCATAGACAGACACACACTCTCATAGACAGAAACGCACACTCTCTCTCTCATCGACAGACACACACATTCTCGCTCATAGACAGACACACTCACTCTCTCTCATAGACAGAGACACACACTCCCTGATCAACAGACACAAACATTGTCTCATAGACAGGCACACACGCTGACTCATAGACAGACACACATACACACTCTCTTAGACCGACACACACACTCTCTCATAGACAGACACACACTCGCTCTCATAGACAGACGCACACAGTCTCTCATAGACAGACAGACATAGACACTGTCATAGACACTCACACTTTATCATAGAGAGAGACACACAATCTATCATAGACAGACACACCCACTCTCTCTCATAGACAGGCACACACACTCTATCACTCTCTCATAGACAGACACACACATTCTCTCTCACAGACAGACACACACTCTCTCATAGACAGACACACACACTCTCTCTCTCATCGACAGACACCCACTCTCACTCATAGACAGACACACACATTCTCTCTCATAGACAGACACACACTCTCTCTCATAGACAGACACACAAACTCACACTCACATAGACAGATACCCACTCTCTCTCATAGACAGACACACACACTCTCTCATAGACAGACACACATGCTATCTATCATAGACAGACACACACATTCTCTCTCATAGACAGACACACACTCTCTATCTCTCTCTCACAGATAGACACACACATTCTCTCTCATAGACAGACACACACTCTCTCTCATAGACAGACACACACACTCTCTCTCTCATCGACAGACACCCACTCTCACTCATAGACAGAGACACACACTTTCTCATAGACAGACACACACTCAGTCTCATAGACAGACGCACACACTCTCTGATAGACTGACACACATACACTCTCTCATAGACACTCACACTTTCTCATAGAGAGAGACACTCAATCTATCATAGACAGACACACATACACACTCTCATAGACAGACTCTCACACTTTCTCATAGACCGACACACACACTCTCTCATAGACAGACACACACTCGCTCTCATAGACAGACGCACACACTCTGTCATAGACAGACAGACACCCTCTCTCATAGACAGACGCACACACTCTCTCATAGACTAACACACACACACACTCTCATAGACGGAGACGCACACTTTCTCACAGACAGACACACACACACTCTCTCTCATAGACAGACAAACAATCTATCATAGACAGACAACCACATTCTCTCTCATTGACAGACACACTCACTCTCTCTCATAGACAAACAGATGCTCTCTTTCATAGACACAGACACACACTCTCTCTCATAGACAGACAAACACTCTCTCTCATAGACAGACGCACCCACTCTCTCATAGACAGACACACATACACACTCTCATAGACAGATACTCACAGTTTCTCATAGACAGAGACACACAATCTATCATAGACAGACACAGACATTCTCTGTCATAGACAGACAGATGCTCTCTCTCATAGACAGAGACACACACTCCCTGATCAACAGACTCGCACACTCTCTCTTAGACCGACACACACACTCTCTCATAGACAGACACACACTCGCTCTCATAGACAGACGCACACAGTCTCTCATAGACAGACAGACATAGACACTGTCATAGACACTCACACTTTATCATAGAGAGAGACACACAATCTATCATAGACAGACACACCCACTCTCTCTCATAGACAGGCACACACACTCTATCACTCTCTCATAGACAGACACACACATTCTCTCTCACAGACAGACACACACTCTCTCTCATAGACAGACACACACACTCTCTCTCTCATCGACAGACACCCACTCTCACTCATAGACAGACACACACATTCTCTCTCATAGACAGACACACACATTCTCTCTAACAGACAGACACACACTTTCTCTCATAGACAGACACACACACTCTCTCTCTCATCGACAGACACCCACTCTCTCTCATAGACCGACACACACACTGTCTCATACACAGACACACACTCGCTCTCATAGACAGACGCACACACTCTGTCATAGACAGACAGACACCCTCTCTCATAGACAGACGCACACACTCTCTCATAGACTAACACACACACACACTCTCATAGACGGAGACGCACACATTCTCACAGACAGACACACACACACTCTCTCTCATAGACAGACAAACAACCTATCATAGACAGACAACCACATTCTCTCTCATAGACAGACACACTCACTCTCTCTCATAGACAAACAGATGCTCTCTCTCAAAGACAAACAGATGCTCTCTTTCATAGACACAGACACACACTCTCTCTCATAGACAGACAAACACTCTCTCTCATAGACAGACGCACCCACTCTCTCATAGACAGACACACACACGGACACACTCTTATAGATGGACACACACACTTTCTCACAGACAGACACACACACACTCTCTCGGATAGACAGAGACACGCACTCTCTCTCATAGACAGACACACACTCTCTCTCTCATAGACCGACACACACACGCTCTCATAGACAGACGCACCCACTCTCTCATAGACAGACACACATACACACTCTCATAGACAGATACTCACAGTTTCTCATAGACAGAGACACACAATCTATCATAGACAGACACAAACATTCTCTGTCATAGACAGACACACACTCTCTCTCATAGACAGACACACACACTCTCTCATAGACAGACACACACGCTATCTATCATAGACAGACACACACATTCTCTCATAGACAGACACACACACTCTCTCTCATCGACAGACACCCACTCTCACTCATAGACAGACACACACACTGTCTCATAGACAGACACACACTCTCTCTCATAGACGGACACACACACTCTCTCTCTCATCGACAGACACTCTCTCTCTCTCATAGACAGACACACACTCGCTCTCATAGACAGACACACACACTCACTCTCACATAGACAGATACCCACTCTCTCTCATAGACAGACACACACGCTCTCTCTCATAGACCGACACACACACTGTCTCATAGACAGACATACACTCAGTCTCATAGACAGAGACACACACTCCCTGATCAACAGACACAAACATTGTCTCATAGACAGGCACACACACTGACTCATAGACAGACACACATACACACTCTCATAGACAGACACACACACGGACACACTCTTATAGATGGACACACACACTTTCTCACAGACAGACACACACACACTCTCTCGGATAGACAGAGACACGCACTCTCTCTCATAGACAGACACACACTCTCTCTCTCATAGACCGACACACACACGCTCTCATAGACAGACGCACCCACTCTCTCATAGACAGACACACATACACACTCTCATAGACAGATACTCACAGTTTCTCATAGACAGAGACACACAATCTATCATAGACAGACACAAACATTCTCTGTCATAGACAGACAGATGCTCTCTCTCATAGACAGAGACACACACTCCCTGATAAACAGACTCGCACACTCTCTCTTAGACCGACACACACACTCTCTCATAGACAGACACACACTCGCTCTCATAGACAGACGCACACAGTCTCTCATAGACAGACAGACATAGACACTGTCATAGACACTCACACTTTATCATAGAGAGAGACACACAATCTATCATAGACAGACACACCCACTCTCTCTCATAGACAGGCACACACACTCTATCACTCTCTCATAGACAGACACACACATTCTCTCTCACAGACAGACACACACTCTGTCTCTTAGACAGACACACACACTCTCTCTAACAGACAGACACACACTTTCTCTCATAGACAGACACACACACTCTCTCTCTCATCGGCAGACACCTACTCTCTCTCATAGACAGACACACACTCTCTCTCATAGACAGACACACACACTCACTCTCACATAGACAGATACCAACTCTCTCATAGACAGACACACACACTCTATCATAGACAGACACACACGCTATCTATCATAGACAGACACAAACATTCTCTCTCATAGACAGACACACACTCTCTCTCTCTCATCGACAGACACCCACTCTCACTCATACACAGACACACACACTCTATCTCTCTCTCACAGATAGACACACACATTCTCTCTCATAGACAGACACACACTCTCTCTCATAGACAGACACACACACTCTCTCATAGACAGACACACACGCTATCTATCATAGACAGACACACACATTCTCTCATAGACAGACACACACACTCTCTCTCTCATCGACAGACACCCACTCTCACTCATAGACAGACACACACTCTATCTCTCTCTGACAGACAGACACACACATTCTCTCTCATAGACAGACACACACTCTCTCTCATAGACAGAAACACACACTCTCTCTCTCATCGACAGACACACACATTCTCTCTCATAGACAGACACACTCACTCTCTCTCATAGACAGAGACACACACTCCCTGATCAACAGACACAAACATTCTCTCATAGACAGGCGCACACACAGACTCATAGATAGACACACATTCTCTCTCATAGACAGACACACACACTCTCTCTCTCATCCACAGACACCCACTCTCTCTCATAGTCAGACACACACTCTCTCTCATAGACAGACACACACACTCCCTCTCTCATAGACAGACACCCACATTCTCTCTCATAGACAGACACACACTCTCTCTCATAGACAGACACACACACTCTCTGTCATAGACAGACACACACACACTCTATCTCTCTCTCATAGAAAGACACACACTCTCTCTCTCTCATAGACCGACACACACTCTCTCTCATAGACAGACACACACACTCTCTCTCTCATCGACAGGCACCCACTCTCTCTCATAGACAGACACACACTCTATCTCTCTCTGACGGACAGACACACACATTCTCTCTCATAGACAGACACACACTCTCATAGACAGAAACACACACTCTCTCTCTCATCGACAGACACACACATTCTCGCTCATAGACAGACACACTCACTCTCTCTCATAGACAGAGACACACACTCCCTGATCAACAGACACAAACATTGTCTCATAGACAGGCACACACGCTGACTCATAGACAGACACACATACACACTCTCTTAGACCGACACACACACTCTCTCATAGACAGACACACACTCGCTCTCATAGACAGACGCACACAGTCTCTCATAGACAGACAGACATAGACACTGTCATAGACACTCACACTTTATCATAGAGAGAGACACACAATCTATCATAGACAGACACACCCACTCTCTCTCATAGACAGGCACACACACTCTATCCCTCTCTCATAGACAGACACACACATTCTCTCTCACAGACAGACACACACTCTCTCTCATAGACAGACACACACACTCTCTCTCTCATCGACAGACACCCACTCTCACTCATAGACAGACACACACATTCTCTCTCATAGACAGACACACACTCTCTCTCATAGACAGACACACAAACTCACACTCACATAGACAGATACCCACTCTCTCTCATAGACAGACACACACACTCTCTCATAGACAGACACACACG
This sequence comes from Hemitrygon akajei, assembly GCF_048418815.1. Classification (NCBI taxonomy): domain Eukaryota; kingdom Metazoa; phylum Chordata; class Chondrichthyes; order Myliobatiformes; family Dasyatidae; genus Hemitrygon; species Hemitrygon akajei. Next base: position 106,467,243 of record NC_133127.1, read on the forward strand.
CTATCTATCATAGACAGACACACACATTCTCTCTCATAGACAGACACACACTCTCTCTCTCATAGACAGACACCCACTCTCTCTCATAGACAGACACACACTCTCTCTCATAGACAGACACACACACTCTCTCTCTCATAGACAGACACCCACATTCTCTCTCATAGACAGACACACACTCTCTCTCTTAGGCAGATGCACAAACTCTCTCATAGACAGACCCACACTCTCTCTCATAGGCAGATGCACACACTCTCTCATAGACAGACACATATACACATTAACATAGACAGACACACCCACTCTCTCTCATAGACAGGCACACACACTCTATCACTCTCTCATAGACAGACACACACATTCTCTCTCACAGACAGACACACACTCTCTCATAGACAGACACACACACTCTCTCTCTCATCGACAGACACCCACTCTCACTCATAGACAGACACACACATTCTCTCTCATAGACAGACACACACTCTCTCTCATAGACAGACACACAAACTCACACTCACATAGACAGATACCCACTCTCTCTCATAGACAGACACACACACTCTCTCATAGACAGACACACATGCTATCTATCATAGACAGACACACACATTCTCTCTCATAGACAGACACACACTCTCTATCTCTCTCTCACAGATAGACACACACATTCTCTCTCATAGACAGACACACACTCTCTCTCATAGACAGACACACACACTCTCTCTCTCATCGACAGACACCCACTCTCACTCATAGACAGAGACACACACTTTCTCATAGACAGACACACACTCAGTCTCATAGACAGACGCACACACTCTCTGATAGACTGACACACATACACTCTCTCATAGACACTCACACTTTCTCATAGAGAGAGACACTCAATCTATCATAGACAGACACACATACACACTCTCATAGACAGACTCTCACACTTTCTCATAGACCGACACACACACTCTCTCATAGACAGACACACACTCGCTCTCATAGACAGACGCACACACTCTGTCATAGACAGACAGACACCCTCTCTCATAGACAGACGCACACACTCTCTCATAGACTAACACACACACACACTCTCATAGACGGAGACGCACACTTTCTCACAGACAGACACACACACACTCTCTCTCATAGACAGACAAACAATCTATCATAGACAGACAACCACATTCTCTCTCATTGACAGACACACTCACTCTCTCTCATAGACAAACAGATGCTCTCTTTCATAGACACAGACACACACTCTCTCTCATAGACAGACAAACACTCTCTCTCATAGACAGACGCACCCACTCTCTCATAGACAGACACACATACACACTCTCATAGACAGATACTCACAGTTTCTCATAGACAGAGACACACAATCTATCATAGACAGACACAGACATTCTCTGTCATAGACAGACAGATGCTCTCTCTCATAGACAGAGACACACACTCCCTGATCAACAGACTCGCACACTCTCTCTTAGACCGACACACACACTCTCTCATAGACAGACACACACTCGCTCTCATAGACAGACGCACACAGTCTCTCATAGACAGACAGACATAGACACTGTCATAGACACTCACACTTTATCATAGAGAGAGACACACAATCTATCATAGACAGACACACCCACTCTCTCTCATAGACAGGCACACACACTCTATCACTCTCTCATAGACAGACACACACATTCTCTCTCACAGACAGACACACACTCTCTCTCATAGACAGACACACACACTCTCTCTCTCATCGACAGACACCCACTCTCACTCATAGACAGACACACACATTCTCTCTCATAGACAGACACACACATTCTCTCTAACAGACAGACACACACTTTCTCTCATAGACAGACACACACACTCTCTCTCTCATCGACAGACACCCACTCTCTCTCATAGACCGACACACACACTGTCTCATACACAGACACACACTCGCTCTCATAGACAGACGCACACACTCTGTCATAGACAGACAGACACCCTCTCTCATAGACAGACGCACACACTCTCTCATAGACTAACACACACACACACTCTCATAGACGGAGACGCACACATTCTCACAGACAGACACACACACACTCTCTCTCATAGACAGACAAACAACCTATCATAGACAGACAACCACATTCTCTCTCATAGACAGACACACTCACTCTCTCTCATAGACAAACAGATGCTCTCTCTCAAAGACAAACAGATGCTCTCTTTCATAGACACAGACACACACTCTCTCTCATAGACAGACAAACACTCTCTCTCATAGACAGACGCACCCACTCTCTCATAGACAGACACACACACGGACACACTCTTATAGATGGACACACACACTTTCTCACAGACAGACACACACACACTCTCTCGGATAGACAGAGACACGCACTCTCTCTCATAGACAGACACACACTCTCTCTCTCATAGACCGACACACACACGCTCTCATAGACAGACGCACCCACTCTCTCATAGACAGACACACATACACACTCTCATAGACAGATACTCACAGTTTCTCATAGACAGAGACACACAATCTATCATAGACAGACACAAACATTCTCTGTCATAGACAGACACACACTCTCTCTCATAGACAGACACACACACTCTCTCATAGACAGACACACACGCTATCTATCATAGACAGACACACACATTCTCTCATAGACAGACACACACACTCTCTCTCATCGACAGACACCCACTCTCACTCATAGACAGACACACACACTGTCTCATAGACAGACACACACTCTCTCTCATAGACGGACACACACACTCTCTCTCTCATCGACAGACACTCTCTCTCTCTCATAGACAGACACACACTCGCTCTCATAGACAGACACACACACTCACTCTCACATAGACAGATACCCACTCTCTCTCATAGACAGACACACACGCTCTCTCTCATAGACCGACACACACACTGTCTCATAGACAGACATACACTCAGTCTCATAGACAGAGACACACACTCCCTGATCAACAGACACAAACATTGTCTCATAGACAGGCACACACACTGACTCATAGACAGACACACATACACACTCTCATAGACAGACACACACACGGACACACTCTTATAGATGGACACACACACTTTCTCACAGACAGACACACACACACTCTCTCGGATAGACAGAGACACGCACTCTCTCTCATAGACAGACACACACTCTCTCTCTCATAGACCGACACACACACGCTCTCATAGACAGACGCACCCACTCTCTCATAGACAGACACACATACACACTCTCATAGACAGATACTCACAGTTTCTCATAGACAGAGACACACAATCTATCATAGACAGACACAAACATTCTCTGTCATAGACAGACAGATGCTCTCTCTCATAGACAGAGACACACACTCCCTGATAAACAGACTCGCACACTCTCTCTTAGACCGACACACACACTCTCTCATAGACAGACACACACTCGCTCTCATAGACAGACGCACACAGTCTCTCATAGACAGACAGACATAGACACTGTCATAGACACTCACACTTTATCATAGAGAGAGACACACAATCTATCATAGACAGACACACCCACTCTCTCTCATAGACAGGCACACACACTCTATCACTCTCTCATAGACAGACACACACATTCTCTCTCACAGACAGACACACACTCTGTCTCTTAGACAGACACACACACTCTCTCTAACAGACAGACACACACTTTCTCTCATAGACAGACACACACACTCTCTCTCTCATCGGCAGACACCTACTCTCTCTCATAGACAGACACACACTCTCTCTCATAGACAGACACACACACTCACTCTCACATAGACAGATACCAACTCTCTCATAGACAGACACACACACTCTATCATAGACAGACACACACGCTATCTATCATAGACAGACACAAACATTCTCTCTCATAGACAGACACACACTCTCTCTCTCTCATCGACAGACACCCACTCTCACTCATACACAGACACACACACTCTATCTCTCTCTCACAGATAGACACACACATTCTCTCTCATAGACAGACACACACTCTCTCTCATAGACAGACACACACACTCTCTCATAGACAGACACACACGCTATCTATCATAGACAGACACACACATTCTCTCATAGACAGACACACACACTCTCTCTCTCATCGACAGACACCCACTCTCACTCATAGACAGACACACACTCTATCTCTCTCTGACAGACAGACACACACATTCTCTCTCATAGACAGACACACACTCTCTCTCATAGACAGAAACACACACTCTCTCTCTCATCGACAGACACACACATTCTCTCTCATAGACAGACACACTCACTCTCTCTCATAGACAGAGACACACACTCCCTGATCAACAGACACAAACATTCTCTCATAGACAGGCGCACACACAGACTCATAGATAGACACACATTCTCTCTCATAGACAGACACACACACTCTCTCTCTCATCCACAGACACCCACTCTCTCTCATAGTCAGACACACACTCTCTCTCATAGACAGACACACACACTCTCTCTCTCATAGACAGACACCCACATTCTCTCTCATAGACAGACACACACTCTCTCTCATAGACAGACACACACACTCTCTGTCATAGACAGACACACACACACTCTATCTCTCTCTCATAGAAAGACACACACTCTCTCTCTCTCATAGACCGACACACACTCTCTCTCATAGACAGACACACACACTCTCTCTCTCATCGACAGGCACCCACTCTCTCTCATAGACAGACACACACTCTATCTCTCTCTGACGGACAGACACACACATTCTCTCTCATAGACAGACACACACTCTCATAGACAGAAACACACACTCTCTCTCTCATCGACAGACACACACATTCTCGCTCATAGACAGACACACTCACTCTCTCTCATAGACAGAGACACACACTCCCTGATCAACAGACACAAACATTGTCTCATAGACAGGCACACACGCTGACTCATAGACAGACACACATACACACTCTCTTAGACCGACACACACACTCTCTCATAGACAGACACACACTCGCTCTCATAGACAGACGCACACAGTCTCTCATAGACAGACAGACATAGACACTGTCATAGACACTCACACTTTATCATAGAGAGAGACACACAATCTATCATAGACAGACACACCCACTCTCTCTCATAGACAGGCACACACACTCTATCCCTCTCTCATAGACAGACACACACATTCTCTCTCACAGACAGACACACACTCTCTCTCATAGACAGACACACACACTCTCTCTCTCATCGACAGACACCCACTCTCACTCATAGACAGACACACACATTCTCTCTCATAGACAGACACACACTCTCTCTCATAGACAGACACACAAACTCACACTCACATAGACAGATACCCACTCTCTCTCATAGACAGACACACACACTCTCTCATAGACAGACACACACGCTATCTATCATAGACAGACACACACATTCTCTCTCATAGACAGACACCCACTCTCTCTCATAGACAGACACACACTCTCTCTCATAGACAGACACACACACTCTCTCTCTCATAGACAGACACCCACATTCTCTCTCATAGACAGACACACACTCTCTCTCTTAGGCAGATGCACAAACTCTCTCATAGACAGACCCACACTCTCTCTCATAGGCAGATGCACACACTCTCTCATAGACAGACACATATACACATTAACATAGACAGACACACACACATTCTCATAGACAGAGACACACAATCTATCATAGACAGACACACACGTTCTCTCTCATAGACGGACACACTCACTCTCTCTCATAGAGAGACACACAATCTATCATAGACAGACACACACATTCTCTCTCATAGACAGACACACACTCTCTATCTCTCTCTCACAGATAGACACACACATTCTCTCTCATAGACAGACACACACTCTCTCTCATAGACAGACACACACACTCTCTCTCTCATCGACAGACACCCACTCTCACTCATAGACAGAGACACACACTTTCTCATAGACAGACACACACTCAGTCTCATAGACAGACGCACACACTCTCTGATAGACTGACACACATACACTCTCTCATAGACACTCACACTTTCTCATAGAGAGAGACACTCAATCTATCATAGACAGATACACATACACACTCTCATAGACAGACTCTCACACTTTCTCATAGACCGACACACACACTCTCTCATAGACAGACACACACTCGCTCTCATAGACAGACGCACACACTCTGTCATAGACAGACAGACACCCTCTCTCATAGACAGACGCACACACTCTCTCATAGACTAACACACACACACACTCTCATAGACGGAGACGCACACTTTCTCACAGACAGACACACACACACTCTCTCTCATAGACAGACAAACAATCTATCATAGACAGACAACCACATTCTCTCTCATAGACAGACACACTCACTCTCTCTCATAGACAAACAGATGCTCTCTTTCATAGACACAGACACACACTCTCTCTCATAGACAGACAAACACTCTCTCTCATAGACAGACGCACCCACTCTCTCATAGACAGACACACATACACACTCTCATAGACAGATACTCACAGTTTCTTATAGACAGAGACACACAATCTATCATAGACAGACACAGACATTCTCTGTCATAGACAGACAGATGCTCTCTCTCATAGACAGAGACACACACTCCCTGATCAACAGACTCGCACACTCTCTCTTAGACCGACACACACACTCTCTCATAGACAGACACACACTCGCTCTCATAGACAGACGCACACAGTCTCTCATAGACAGACAGACATAGACACTGTCATAGACACTCACACTTTATCATAGAGAGAGACACACAATCTATCATAGACAGACACACCCACTCTCTCTCATAGACAGGCACACACACTCTATCACTCTCTCATAGACAGACACACACATTCTCTCTCACAGACAGACACACACTCTCTCTCATAGACAGACACACACACTCTCTCTCTCATCGACAGACACCCACTCTCACTCATAGACAGACACACACATTCTCTCTCATAGACAGACACACACATTCTCTCTAACAGACAGACACACACTTTCTCTCATAGACAGACACACACACTCTCTCTCTCATCGACAGACACCCACTCTCTCTCATAGACAGACACACACTCTCTCACATAGACAGACACACACGCTCTCTCTCATAGACCGACACACACACTGTCTCATAGACAGACACACACTCTCTCTCATAGACAGATGCACACACTGTCTCATAGACAGACACACATACACACTCTCATAGACAGACACACACACTTTCTCATAGAGAGAGACACTCAATCTATCGTAGACAGACACACACATTCTCTCTCATAGACAGACACACCCACACTCTCTCATAGACAGACACACACTCTCTCTCATAGACAGACACACACACTCTCTCTCTTACGGAGAGACACACAATCTATCATAGACAGACACACACATTCTCTCTCATAGACGGACATACTCTCTCTCTCATAGACAGACAAACACACTCTCTCTGTCATAGACAGACACCCACTCTCTCTCAAAGCCAGACACACACACTCTATCACTCTCTCATAGACAGACACGCACTCTCTCTCATAGACAGACACACACACTCTCTCTCTCATCGACAGACACTCTCTCTCTCTCAAAGACAGACACACACACTCTCTCATAGACAGACACACATGCTCTCCCTCATAGACTGACACACACACTGTCTCATAGACAGACACACACTCTCTCTCATAGACGGACACACACACTCTCTCTCTCATCGACAGACACTCTCTCTCTCTCATAGACAGACACACACTCGCTCTCATAGACAGACACACACACTCACTCTCACATAGACAGATACACACTCTCTCTCATAGACAGACACACACGCTCTCTCTCATAGACCGACACACACACTGTCTCATAGACAGACATACACTCAGTCTCATAGACAGAGACACACACTCCCTGATCAACAGACACAAACATTGTCTCATAGACAGGCACACACACTGACTCATAGACAGACACACATACACACTCTCATAGACAGACACACACACGGACACACTCTTATAGATGGACACACACACTTTCTCACAGACAGACACACACACACTCTCTCGGATAGACAGAGACACGCACTCTCTCTCATAGACAGACACACACTCTCTCTCTCATAGACCGACACACACACGCTCTCATAGACAGACGCACCCACTCTCTCATAGACAGACACACATACACACTCTCATAGACAGATACTCACAGTTTCTCATAGACAGAGACACACAATCTATCATAGACAGACACAAACATTCTCTGTCATAGACAGACAGATGCTCTCTCTCATAGACAGAGACACACACTCCCTGATAAACAGACTCGCACACTCTCTCTTAGACCGACACACACACTCTCTCATAGACAGACACACACTCGCTCTCATAGACAGACGCACACAGTCTCTCATAGACAGACAGACATAGACACTGTCATAGACACTCACACTTTATCATAGAGAGAGACACACAATCTATCATAGACAGACACACCCACTCTCTCTCATAGACAGGCACACACACTCTATCACTCTCTCATAGACAGACACACACATTCTCTCTCACAGACAGACACACACTCTGTCTCTTAGACAGACACACACACTCTCTCTCTCATCGACAGACACCCACTCTCACTCATAGACAGACACACACATTCTCTCTCATAGACTGACACACACATTCTCTCTAACAGACAGACACACAATTTCTCTCATAGACAGACACACACACTCTCTCTCTCATCGGCAGACACCTACTCTCTCTCATAGACAGACACACACTCTCTCTCATAGACAGACACACACACTCACTCTCACATAGACAGATACCAACTCTCTCATAGACAGACACACACACTCTATCATAGACAGACACACACGCTATCTATCATAGACAGACACACACATTCTCTCTCATAGACAGACACACACTCTCTCTCTCATACACAGACACACACACTCTATCTCTCTCTCACAGATAGACACACACATTCTCTCTCATAGACAGACACACACTCTCTCTCATAGACAGACACACACACTCTCATAGACAGACACACACGCTATCTATCATAGACAGACACACACATTCTCTCATAGACAGACACACACACTCTCTCTCTCATCGACAGACACCCACTCTCACTCATAGACAGACACACACTCTATCTCTCTCTGACAGACAGACACACACATTCTCTCTCATAGACAGACACACACTCTCTCTCATAGACAGAAACTGTTACGAAAACCCCGTAACCAGGTAACTTACCAGCAAAGATAGATGGATCAGCTGAGTCGGATGCTACTATTTTCAAACGTTTTATTCAATAAGGGCACAAACGTATGGTTAATACAAAACATTCAAATCGTCAAAACTCAATCTAAAACACCGGTGTAACCATAATCAATCAGAAATAAGCTCTTTCGTTGTCTAGGGTATATAATACTGAGTCCAATTGGAAATATAAAGAGTCACTCTGAAGTCTGCAGGCTTTTGGTTTCACGTGTTGGAGAGAGAGAGATTAACGGAAAAACTTGCCCAAAACATCCATGGAATCAGGGGAGCGATCTTCCCCGTTGTTAGTTAAAAGCGATCTTCCGTTGGTTCCAGCCACAAACCCCGCATTCGGAATTTAACGCACGTGGCTTATTTCAAAATGGCTTCCCGTTCCCACGGGAAGCGGTATCGTGCTTCTTGGTGTCTCCTTGGTGCGTCTGAGGGTCGTCCTCTTTCAGACCCTTCTTTATACTGCCTCACGGGATCTCAGGTGTCAATCAGGTTGCAGGTGATGCAATCTCTCTCTCAACCAGCCCACTTTGCCCGAGGGCTTTACAATGTCCCTGCGAGTTGGCACGTCTGCAGTTCCCAGGTGTCTCCTGAGAACAATGCCACAGTCACCAGCTTTTGTCCCAGTGGAATGTCTTTCCATTTCCTGTGTCCATTCAGCCTGTCTCTCTCTCTCTCTTGGGTCATTGACCCCCCTTTCACTAGGGCTCTTGCAATTCTCACAAAGGAGGGGGCTGGTATCATAACACCTCCCCTCTTAAAAAGGTTTTTTACCAGCGGTTAAAACCCAGAGTGGTACAGTCTTACAGAAATTTTGAATCTAATACAATACAGCTGCTTTTCTTTTCACTACAGAGTAATACAGTTATACATTCAAGTCAGCATCTAAACAGTTAACAAGTACAGTGCCCCTTTTCTTTAATACCTTAACCTCATGTGCCCTACTAACGCCTGGTAGCATCAAACTTCAGCTCAATAACCACCTTATTTATTTGCTTTCTTCGGCAACATAACTAAGGAGGTGTGATCTTAGCTTACATACATCTACAAAGGTTCATGCAAAAGACAAATTTTTATGCTACTTTCAAACTTAACAGTCAAGCTTCCATGGGTGTTGTCTTTATTATTCACATACTTTGTCAAAATCCCTTAAAACCGGCTTCTGCTATTTTAAAAATCGCGCCCCCATTAACCCTCGCCTTTTTTCCGGTTAATTCCCTCGTGGCGATCTTGGGCACCCTGGCGAAATAAGCTTTCGCCCGCTCCTTTCATAGGAGTTATTTTATCAGCGTGTTCCAAACTTAGACCACCCAATTCCTTAATTTTAGGCCATTTGTCGTTTTTCTCTTCAGGACCCGTCATGCTATTAGTTTCCAATTTAAGATCCGCAAGCGATCTCGCTTTGTTCAGACAGCATTTCAAATTCTGCCTTTTCACAGCACCCTCTTGAATAACAATAGCGTGTGGGGCACCTTTACATTCCAAATCAACCTGTAATTGATTCGCAGGCACCGTGTTACCAAGCCATTGTCTCTGCAGCCTGGTTGCTGCTTCTGACATCAATCCAGACATTAAATTTTCTTCCTTTGATTTGGGAATTACAGATTTCCCGTCTCCCTCCACAACAACAGTTATCTCCCCATTCGTAAACTCCACATTAACTCTGAAGACCCCCTTCTGTACAACCCTCTGGGAACTCACACTTCCCAAGGTTAACCCCTTTTTCCCCGAACCAGGTCTATCTGACTCACGAGGACGGCCGCCCCGTTCCCCTGAATCAAACACCTCAGACTTCCTCTGAGCTCTGTTACCAGGTTCAGCACCACGTGCGCCCCCATCTTGGACACACTCAAACGGGACATTGGCCCCTTCCAGGCTTTCAATACCCGTACCTTTTTCAAATTCTAACGTCCCCCGATCCTTCCAGCTACTCTCTAGGCAGCCCCCCGTTGGGGAAGGCGCAACCCTGCGAGCTGAAACAACCTCCTCGGCCATTTCAGCTGACTTCTCCACGGCAAGGGTACCCTTCTCCTCTAAGACTGCCCTCATTTCACTCCCGGGACCATCGAGAACATCTTTAGGACTCTCAACTTCTCCAAACAATTCTGCCAAACCAGACAGATCAACCACGTCCAACTCTGGACGTTTTAACAGCTTTATCCGTTTCTCATCTTTATTTCCTACCTCTAGGACCTTTCTCTTCACTAAGGGGAGGGCTATCTCCTTACCCTTACCCCATTTTACTTTACTACCTTCCGTTTTACCACCCTCTGAACCCTCGTGGTGTAGGGTCGGTAAAAACGTCTGGGCCAATTTCAAACTGCGCGCGGTCCCAGTCGCCGCTCTCGACAGGCTGCGAGTGACCGCGCATGCGCGATAGCTCGGGGACTCCATGGGCGGGGCCTCAACTATCAGGGCGGTTCCCATCTTCCCACCCGCGAGGTCATTACCCAACAGGAGGTCCACGCCCTCCCCCGGTAACTCCGGCAGGACTCCTAGCTCCACAGGTCCCGACACCAACTCGCAATCGAGAAAGACCCTATGCAAAGGCACGACCGTGATCTGGTTCCCGATTCCTCTCAGGGCAACCTCCCCCGTCCGAGGGCCGAAATTTAACACATTACGGCTAATTAACGATAGTTCCGCCCCCGTGTCTCTCCAAATTCGTACAGGGATGGGGGGGTCCCCTTCCCTCAAAGACACGGTTCCTTCGGAACTAAATGTCTCCCGCCCCTCCGGTACTCCATCTACCTGGGGCCCTCTTGTCAACGTCCTGATTACCACTGCACGCCCGATAGGGATCGCTGCTCTCTCCCTCTCTGGCTCCTTTCTCAGAGCAAAGCACTTTGATGCAATATGTCCCACCTTTCCACAATTAAAACAGTTTAAACCAGGAGATCTCCAGGTTTCCTGTCTGTTATCCTCACTTTTTGTGCTAGCTCCCGGTGGAGTTTCTCCCTTAGCCGGCGGACTGTCCCTACCATTCCGACGGTCTCTCGGGTAACTTTTTGGCGAGGAAAACTTTGTCTTGTGGGTTAGGGCATATTCATCTGCGAGCCTAGCCATCTCTGAGATGGACTGATTCGTCCTCTCACTTAAATACATTCGGATCTCTTCCGGAACGCAACTTTTAAATTCCTCAATCAAAACTAGCTCCCTGAGAAGCCCATAGTCCTCGGCCACCTTTTCAGCTGTGCACCAACGATTCAAGAGCACACCCTTCTCATGGGCTAGCTCGGTATACGTTTGATTCCACCCTCTTTTTAAATTTCGGAACCTTTGTCTATACGCCTCAGGTACTAACTCGTAACCTCGGAGAATGGCCTCCTTTACTTGATCATAATTCCCGTCCCTTTCTGTGGGCAGCGCGGCATATACCCGCTGTGCTTTTCCTCGTAACACACTTTGTAACAACGCCACCCATTGCTCTCTGGGCCACTGCTGATTCTCTGCCACCTTTTCAAAGAGCAAGAAATAACTATCAACATCCGTCTCCTCGAACGGGGGGACCAACCTCAACGCCCGACTAATATCAAACCCCTCTTTCTCTCCCCCTTGAGTTCTTCGCTCTTGTTTCCGCCTGTCCAGCTCCAATTCATAGTTCCTCTGTTTCTCTCTCTCTTCTGCTTCTAGCTGCTTTAGTTTGAACACCTGCTCTCTTTCCCTCTCGGCTCTCTCGGCTTCTCTCTCTGCAGCCTTCTGAGCTGCGTCTATTTCTAGCTGCTTTATTTTAAACTCATGTTCCAGCCTTGCTTTCTCCAACTCTGCCTGATTTGTCCCACTCACTAATCTCCTTTCGGGAATATTTTCCAAATCCTCAGCTGTAAACACCTTCTTCCCAACGTAATGCTGTTGTATGACCCTTAGCACTTCCTGCTTTTTCATTGCTGGCTTCACCGCTGTGAGGTCTAAGGCCTGCGCCAAACTTACTAAGTCTGATTTTGTAGCCTTCCCTAGCGCCTCTACCGTCGGGTTTCTCCTAAATTCCGACACATCCATCTTTGCTGGTTTCCCGTCTGACTACCTGCGTAACCAGATTTAAGTTTGGACTTACAGCCCGATTCACTGACCCTCCCGTTTGGTTTCAAATCCCGGACGAGCCCCCACTTGTTACGAAAACCCCGTAACCAGGTAACTTACCAGCAAAGATAGATGGATCAGCTGAGTCGGATGCTACTATTTTCAAACGTTTTATTCAATAAGGGCACAAACGTATGGTTAATACAAAACATTCAAATCGTCAAAACTCAATCTAAAACACCGGTGTAACCATAATCAATCAGAAATAAGCTCTTTCGTTGTCTAGGGTATATAATACTGAGTCCAATTGGAAATATAAAGAGTCACTCTGAAGTCTGCAGGCTTTTGGTTTCACGTGTTGGAGAGAGAGAGATTAACGGAAAAACTTGCCCAAAACATCCATGGAATCAGGGGAGCGATCTTCCCCGTTGTTAGTTAAAAGCGATCTTCCGTTGGTTCCAGCCACAAACCCCGCATTCGGAATTTAACGCACGTGGCTTATTTCAAAATGGCTTCCCGTTCCCACGGGAAGCGGTATCGTGCTTCTTGGTGTCTCCTTGGTGCGTCTGAGGGTCGTCCTCTTTCAGACCCTTCTTTATACTGCCTCACGGGATCTCAGGTGTCAATCAGGTTGCAGGTGATGCAATCTCTCTCTCAACCAGCCCACTTTGCCCGAGGGCTTTACAATGTCCCTGCGAGTTGGCACGTCTGCAGTTCCCAGGTGTCTCCTGAGAACAATGCCACAGTCACCAGCTTTTGTCCCAGTGGAATGTCTTTCCATTTCCTGTGTCCATTCAGCCTGTCTCTCTCTCTCTCTTGGGTCATTGACCCCCCTTTCACTAGGGCTCTTGCAATTCTCACAAAGGAGGGGGCTGGTATCATAACAAAACACACACTCTCTCTCTCATCGACAGACACACACATTCTCTCTCATAGACAGACACACTCACTCTCTCTCATAGACAGAGACACACACTCCCTGATCAACAGACACAAACATTCTCTCATAGACAGGCGCACACACAGACTCATAGATAGACACACATTCTCTCTCATAGACAGACACACACACTCTCTCTCTCATCTACAGACACCCACTCTCTCTCATAGTCAGACACACACTCTCTCTCATAGACAGACACACACACTCTCTCTCTCATCTACAGACACCCACATTCTCTCTCATAGACAGACACACACTCTCTCTCATAGACAGACACACACACTCTCTGTCATAGACAGACACACACACACTCTATCTCTCTCTCATAGAAAGACACACACTCTCTCTCTCTCATAGACCGACACACACTCTCTCTCATAGACAGACACACACACTCTCTCTCTCATCGACAGGCACCCACTCTCTCTCATAGACAGACACACACTCTATCTCTCTCTGACGGACAGACACACACATTCTCTCTCATAGACAGACACACACTCTCATAGACAGAAACACACACTCTCTCTCTCATCGACAGACACACACATTCTCGCTCATAGACAGACACACTCACTCTCTCTCATAGACAGAGACACACACTCCCTGATCAACAGACACAAACATTGTCTCATAGACAGGCACACACGCTGACTCATAGACAGACACACATACACACTCTCTTAGACCGACACACACACTCTCTCATAGACAGACACACACTCGCTCTCATAGACAGACGCACACAGTCTCTCATAGACAGACAGACATAGACACTGTCATAGACACTCACACTTTATCATAGAGAGAGACACACAATCTATCATAGACAGACACACCCACTCTCTCTCATAGACAGGCACACACACTCTATCACTCTCTCATAGACAGACACACACATTCTCTCTCACAGACAGACACACACTCTCTCTCATAGACAGACACACACACTCTCTCTCTCATCGACAGACACCCACTCTCACTCATAGACAGACACACACATTCTCTCTCATAGACAGACACACACTCTCTCTCATAGACAGACACACACACTCACTCTCACATAGACAGATACCAACTCTCTCATAGACAGACACACACACTCTATCATAGACAGACACACACGCTATCTATCATAGACAGACACAAACATTCTCTCTCATAGACAGACACACACTCTCTCTCTCTCATCGACAGACACCCACTCTCACTCATACACAGACACACACACTCTATCTCTCTCTCACAGATAGACACACACATTCTCTCTCATAGACAGACACACACTCTCTCTCATAGACAGACACACACACTCTCTCATAGACAGACACACACGCTATCTATCATAGACAGACACACACATTCTCTCATAGACAGACACACACACTCTCTCTCTCATCGACAGACACCCACTCTCACTCATAGACAGACACACACTCTATCTCTCTCTGACAGACAGACACACACATTCTCTCTCATAGACAGACACACACTCTCTCTCATAGACAGAAACACACACTCTCTCTCTCATCGACAGACACACACATTCTCTCTCATAGACAGACACACTCACTCTCTCTCATAGACAGAGACACACACTCCCTGATCAACAGACACAAACATTCTCTCATAGACAGGCGCACACACAGACTCATAGATAGACACACATTCTCTCTCATAGACAGACACACACACTCTCTCTCTCATCCACAGACACCCACTCTCTCTCATAGTCAGACACACACTCTCTCTCATAGACAGACACACACACTCTCTCTCTCATAGACAGACACCCACATTCTCTCTCATAGACAGACACACACTCTCTCTCATAGACAGACACACACACTCTCTGTCATAGACAGACACACACACACTCTATCTCTCTCTCATAGAAAGACACACACTCTCTCTCTCTCATAGACCGACACACACTCTCTCTCATAGACAGACACACACACTCTCTCTCTCATCGACAGGCACCCACTCTCTCTCATAGACAGACACACACTCTATCTCTCTCTGACGGACAGACACACACATTCTCTCTCATAGACAGACACACACTCTCATAGACAGAAACACACACTCTCTCTCTCATCGACAGACACACACATTCTCGCTCATAGACAGACACACTCACTCTCTCTCATAGACAGAGACACACACTCCCTGATCAACAGACACAAACATTGTCTCATAGACAGGCACACACGCTGACTCATAGACAGACACACATACACACTCTCTTAGACCGACACACACACTCTCTCATAGACAGACACACACTCGCTCTCATAGACAGACGCACACAGTCTCTCATAGACAGACAGACATAGACACTGTCATAGACACTCACACTTTATCATAGAGAGAGACACACAATCTATCATAGACAGACACACCCACTCTCTCTCATAGACAGGCACACACACTCTATCCCTCTCTCATAGACAGACACACACATTCTCTCTCACAGACAGACACACACTCTCTCTCATAGACAGACACACACACTCTCTCTCTCATCGACAGACACCCACTCTCACTCATAGACAGACACACACATTCTCTCTCATAGACAGACACACACTCTCTCTCATAGACAGACACACAAACTCACACTCACATAGACAGATACCCACTCTCTCTCATAGACAGACACACACACTCTCTCATAGACAGACACACACGCTATCTATCATAGACAGACACACACATTCTCTCTCATAGACAGACACCCACTCTCTCTCATAGACAGACACACACTCTCTCTCATAGACAGACACACACACTCTCTCTCTCATAGACAGACACCCACATTCTCTCTCATAGACAGACACACACTCTCTCTCTTAGGCAGATGCACAAACTCTCTCATAGACAGACCCACACTCTCTCTCATAGGCAGATGCACACACTCTCTCATAGACAGACACATATACACATTAACATAGACAGACACACACACATTCTCATAGACAGAGACACACAATCTATCATAGACAGACACACACGTTCTCTCTCATAGACGGACACACTCACTCTCTCTCATAGAGAGACACACAATCTATCATAGACAGACACACACATTCTCTCTCATAGACAGACACACACTCTCTATCTCTCTCTCACAGATAGACACACACATTCTCTCTCATAGACAGACACACACTCTCTCTCATAGACAGACACACACACTCTCTCTCTCATCGACAGACACCCACTCTCACTCATAGACAGAGACACACACTTTCTCATAGACAGACACACACTCAGTCTCATAGACAGACGCACACACTCTCTGATAGACTGACACACATACACTCTCTCATAGACACTCACACTTTCTCATAGAGAGAGACACTCAATCTATCATAGACAGATACACATACACACTCTCATAGACAGACTCTCACACTTTCTCATAGACCGACACACACACTCTCTCATAGACAGACACACACTCGCTCTCATAGACAGACGCACACACTCTGTCATAGACAGACAGACACCCTCTCTCATAGACAGACGCACACACTCTCTCATAGACTAACACACACACACACTCTCATAGACGGAGACGCACACTTTCTCACAGACAGACACACACACACTCTCTCTCATAGACAGACAAACAATCTATCATAGACAGACAACCACATTCTCTCTCATAGACAGACACACTCACTCTCTCTCATAGACAAACAGATGCTCTCTTTCATAGACACAGACACACACTCTCTCTCATAGACAGACAAACACTCTCTCTCATAGACAGACGCACCCACTCTCTCATAGACAGACACACATACACACTCTCATAGACAGATACTCACAGTTTCTTATAGACAGAGACACACAATCTATCATAGACAGACACAGACATTCTCTGTCATAGACAGACAGATGCTCTCTCTCATAGACAGAGACACACACTCCCTGATCAACAGACTCGCACACTCTCTCTTAGACCGACACACACACTCTCTCATAGACAGACACACACTCGCTCTCATAGACAGACGCACACAGTCTCTCATAGACAGACAGACATAGACACTGTCATAGACACTCACACTTTATCATAGAGAGAGACACACAATCTATCATAGACAGACACACCCACTCTCTCTCATAGACAGGCACACACACTCTATCACTCTCTCATAGACAGACACACACATTCTCTCTCACAGACAGACACACACTCTCTCTCATAGACAGACACACACACTCTCTCTCTCATCGACAGACACCCACTCTCACTCATAGACAGACACACACATTCTCTCTCATAGACAGACACACACATTCTCTCTAACAGACAGACACACACTTTCTCTCATAGACAGACACACACACTCTCTCTCTCATCGACAGACACCCACTCTCTCTCATAGACAGACACACACTCTCTCACATAGACAGACACACACGCTCTCTCTCATAGACCGACACACACACTGTCTCATAGACAGACACACACTCTCTCTCATAGACAGATGCACACACTGTCTCATAGACAGACACACATACACACTCTCATAGACAGACACACACACTTTCTCATAGAGAGAGACACTCAATCTATCGTAGACAGACACACACATTCTCTCTCATAGACAGACACACCCACACTCTCTCATAGACAGACACACACTCTCTCTCATAGACAGACACACACACTCTCTCTCTTACGGAGAGACACACAATCTATCATAGACAGACACACACATTCTCTCTCATAGACGGACATACTCTCTCTCTCATAGACAGACAAACACACTCTCTCTGTCATAGACAGACACCCACTCTCTCTCAAAGCCAGACACACACACTCTATCACTCTCTCATAGACAGACACGCACTCTCTCTCATAGACAGACACACACACTCTCTCTCTCATCGACAGACACTCTCTCTCTCTCAAAGACAGACACACACACTCTCTCATAGACAGACACACATGCTCTCCCTCATAGACTGACACACACACTGTCTCATAGACAGACACACACTCTCTCTCATAGACGGACACACACACTCTCTCTCTCATCGACAGACACTCTCTCTCTCTCATAGACAGACACACACTCGCTCTCATAGACAGACACACACACTCACTCTCACATAGACAGATACACACTCTCTCTCATAGACAGACACACACGCTCTCTCTCATAGACCGACACACACACTGTCTCATAGACAGACATACACTCAGTCTCATAGACAGAGACACACACTCCCTGATCAACAGACACAAACATTGTCTCATAGACAGGCACACACACTGACTCATAGACAGACACACATACACACTCTCATAGACAGACACACACACGGACACACTCTTATAGATGGACACACACACTTTCTCACAGACAGACACACACACACTCTCTCGGATAGACAGAGACACGCACTCTCTCTCATAGACAGACACACACTCTCTCTCTCATAGACCGACACACACACGCTCTCATAGACAGACGCACCCACTCTCTCATAGACAGACACACATACACACTCTCATAGACAGATACTCACAGTTTCTCATAGACAGAGACACACAATCTATCATAGACAGACACAAACATTCTCTGTCATAGACAGACAGATGCTCTCTCTCATAGACAGAGACACACACTCCCTGATAAACAGACTCGCACACTCTCTCTTAGACCGACACACACACTCTCTCATAGACAGACACACACTCGCTCTCATAGACAGACGCACACAGTCTCTCATAGACAGACAGACATAGACACTGTCATAGACACTCACACTTTATCATAGAGAGAGACACACAATCTATCATAGACAGACACACCCACTCTCTCTCATAGACAGGCACACACACTCTATCACTCTCTCATAGACAGACACACACATTCTCTCTCACAGACAGACACACACTCTGTCTCTTAGACAGACACACACACTCTCTCTCTCATCGACAGACACCCACTCTCACTCATAGACAGACACACACATTCTCTCTCATAGACTGACACACACATTCTCTCTAACAGACAGACACACAATTTCTCTCATAGACAGACACACACACTCTCTCTCTCATCGGCAGACACCTACTCTCTCTCATAGACAGACACACACTCTCTCTCATAGACAGACACACACACTCACTCTCACATAGACAGATACCAACTCTCTCATAGACAGACACACACACTCTATCATAGACAGACACACACGCTATCTATCATAGACAGACACACACATTCTCTCTCATAGACAGACACACACTCTCTCTCTCATACACAGACACACACACTCTATCTCTCTCTCACAGATAGACACACACATTCTCTCTCATAGACAGACACACACTCTCTCTCATAGACAGACACACACACTCTCATAGACAGACACACACGCTATCTATCATAGACAGACACACACATTCTCTCATAGACAGACACACACACTCTCTCTCTCATCGACAGACACCCACTCTCACTCATAGACAGACACACACTCTATCTCTCTCTGACAGACAGACACACACATTCTCTCTCATAGACAGACACACACTCTCTCTCATAGACAGAAACTGTTACGAAAACCCCGTAACCAGGTAACTTACCAGCAAAGATAGATGGATCAGCTGAGTCGGATGCTACTATTTTCAAACGTTTTATTCAATAAGGGCACAAACGTATGGTTAATACAAAACATTCAAATCGTCAAAACTCAATCTAAAACACCGGTGTAACCATAATCAATCAGAAATAAGCTCTTTCGTTGTCTAGGGTATATAATACTGAGTCCAATTGGAAATATAAAGAGTCACTCTGAAGTCTGCAGGCTTTTGGTTTCACGTGTTGGAGAGAGAGAGATTAACGGAAAAACTTGCCCAAAACATCCATGGAATCAGGGGAGCGATCTTCCCCGTTGTTAGTTAAAAGCGATCTTCCGTTGGTTCCAGCCACAAACCCCGCATTCGGAATTTAACGCACGTGGCTTATTTCAAAATGGCTTCCCGTTCCCACGGGAAGCGGTATCGTGCTTCTTGGTGTCTCCTTGGTGCGTCTGAGGGTCGTCCTCTTTCAGACCCTTCTTTATACTGCCTCACGGGATCTCAGGTGTCAATCAGGTTGCAGGTGATGCAATCTCTCTCTCAACCAGCCCACTTTGCCCGAGGGCTTTACAATGTCCCTGCGAGTTGGCACGTCTGCAGTTCCCAGGTGTCTCCTGAGAACAATGCCACAGTCACCAGCTTTTGTCCCAGTGGAATGTCTTTCCATTTCCTGTGTCCATTCAGCCTGTCTCTCTCTCTCTCTTGGGTCATTGACCCCCCTTTCACTAGGGCTCTTGCAATTCTCACAAAGGAGGGGGCTGGTATCATAACACCTCCCCTCTTAAAAAGGTTTTTTACCAGCGGTTAAAACCCAGAGTGGTACAGTCTTACAGAAATTTTGAATCTAATACAATACAGCTGCTTTTCTTTTCACTACAGAGTAATACAGTTATACATTCAAGTCAGCATCTAAACAGTTAACAAGTACAGTGCCCCTTTTCTTTAATACCTTAACCTCATGTGCCCTACTAACGCCTGGTAGCATCAAACTTCAGCTCAATAACCACCTTATTTATTTGCTTTCTTCGGCAACATAACTAAGGAGGTGTGATCTTAGCTTACATACATCTACAAAGGTTCATGCAAAAGACAAATTTTTATGCTACTTTCAAACTTAACAGTCAAGCTTCCATGGGTGTTGTCTTTATTATTCACATACTTTGTCAAAATCCCTTAAAACCGGCTTCTGCTATTTTAAAAATCGCGCCCCCATTAACCCTCGCCTTTTTTCCGGTTAATTCCCTCGTGGCGATCTTGGGCACCCTGGCGAAATAAGCTTTCGCCCGCTCCTTTCATAGGAGTTATTTTATCAGCGTGTTCCAAACTTAGACCACCCAATTCCTTAATTTTAGGCCATTTGTCGTTTTTCTCTTCAGGACCCGTCATGCTATTAGTTTCCAATTTAAGATCCGCAAGCGATCTCGCTTTGTTCAGACAGCATTTCAAATTCTGCCTTTTCACAGCACCCTCTTGAATAACAATAGCGTGTGGGGCACCTTTACATTCCAAATCAACCTGTAATTGATTCGCAGGCACCGTGTTACCAAGCCATTGTCTCTGCAGCCTGGTTGCTGCTTCTGACATCAATCCAGACATTAAATTTTCTTCCTTTGATTTGGGAATTACAGATTTCCCGTCTCCCTCCACAACAACAGTTATCTCCCCATTCGTAAACTCCACATTAACTCTGAAGACCCCCTTCTGTACAACCCTCTGGGAACTCACACTTCCCAAGGTTAACCCCTTTTTCCCCGAACCAGGTCTATCTGACTCACGAGGACGGCCGCCCCGTTCCCCTGAATCAAACACCTCAGACTTCCTCTGAGCTCTGTTACCAGGTTCAGCACCACGTGCGCCCCCATCTTGGACACACTCAAACGGGACATTGGCCCCTTCCAGGCTTTCAATACCCGTACCTTTTTCAAATTCTAACGTCCCCCGATCCTTCCAGCTACTCTCTAGGCAGCCCCCCGTTGGGGAAGGCGCAACCCTGCGAGCTGAAACAACCTCCTCGGCCATTTCAGCTGACTTCTCCACGGCAAGGGTACCCTTCTCCTCTAAGACTGCCCTCATTTCACTCCCGGGACCATCGAGAACATCTTTAGGACTCTCAACTTCTCCAAACAATTCTGCCAAACCAGACAGATCAACCACGTCCAACTCTGGACGTTTTAACAGCTTTATCCGTTTCTCATCTTTATTTCCTACCTCTAGGACCTTTCTCTTCACTAAGGGGAGGGCTATCTCCTTACCCTTACCCCATTTTACTTTACTACCTTCCGTTTTACCACCCTCTGAACCCTCGTGGTGTAGGGTCGGTAAAAACGTCTGGGCCAATTTCAAACTGCGCGCGGTCCCAGTCGCCGCTCTCGACAGGCTGCGAGTGACCGCGCATGCGCGATAGCTCGGGGACTCCATGGGCGGGGCCTCAACTATCAGGGCGGTTCCCATCTTCCCACCCGCGAGGTCATTACCCAACAGGAGGTCCACGCCCTCCCCCGGTAACTCCGGCAGGACTCCTAGCTCCACAGGTCCCGACACCAACTCGCAATCGAGAAAGACCCTATGCAAAGGCACGACCGTGATCTGGTTCCCGATTCCTCTCAGGGCAACCTCCCCCGTCCGAGGGCCGAAATTTAACACATTACGGCTAATTAACGATAGTTCCGCCCCCGTGTCTCTCCAAATTCGTACAGGGATGGGGGGGTCCCCTTCCCTCAAAGACACGGTTCCTTC
Organism: Hemitrygon akajei; assembly: GCF_048418815.1. NCBI lineage: Eukaryota > Metazoa > Chordata > Chondrichthyes > Myliobatiformes > Dasyatidae > Hemitrygon > Hemitrygon akajei. The sequence continues at coordinate 106,490,978 of NC_133127.1, forward strand.
GGAACTAAATGTCTCCCGCCCCTCCGGTACTCCATCTACCTGGGGCCCTCTTGTCAACGTCCTGATTACCACTGCACGCCCGATAGGGATCGCTGCTCTCTCCCTCTCTGGCTCCTTTCTCAGAGCAAAGCACTTTGATGCAATATGTCCCACCTTTCCACAATTAAAACAGTTTAAACCAGGAGATCTCCAGGTTTCCTGTCTGTTATCCTCACTTTTTGTGCTAGCTCCCGGTGGAGTTTCTCCCTTAGCCGGCGGACTGTCCCTACCATTCCGACGGTCTCTCGGGTAACTTTTTGGCGAGGAAAACTTTGTCTTGTGGGTTAGGGCATATTCATCTGCGAGCCTAGCCATCTCTGAGATGGACTGATTCGTCCTCTCACTTAAATACATTCGGATCTCTTCCGGAACGCAACTTTTAAATTCCTCAATCAAAACTAGCTCCCTGAGAAGCCCATAGTCCTCGGCCACCTTTTCAGCTGTGCACCAACGATTCAAGAGCACACCCTTCTCATGGGCTAGCTCGGTATACGTTTGATTCCACCCTCTTTTTAAATTTCGGAACCTTTGTCTATACGCCTCAGGTACTAACTCGTAACCTCGGAGAATGGCCTCCTTTACTTGATCATAATTCCCGTCCCTTTCTGTGGGCAGCGCGGCATATACCCGCTGTGCTTTTCCTCGTAACACACTTTGTAACAACGCCACCCATTGCTCTCTGGGCCACTGCTGATTCTCTGCCACCTTTTCAAAGAGCAAGAAATAACTATCAACATCCGTCTCCTCGAACGGGGGGACCAACCTCAACGCCCGACTAATATCAAACCCCTCTTTCTCTCCCCCTTGAGTTCTTCGCTCTTGTTTCCGCCTGTCCAGCTCCAATTCATAGTTCCTCTGTTTCTCTCTCTCTTCTGCTTCTAGCTGCTTTAGTTTGAACACCTGCTCTCTTTCCCTCTCGGCTCTCTCGGCTTCTCTCTCTGCAGCCTTCTGAGCTGCGTCTATTTCTAGCTGCTTTATTTTAAACTCATGTTCCAGCCTTGCTTTCTCCAACTCTGCCTGATTTGTCCCACTCACTAATCTCCTTTCGGGAATATTTTCCAAATCCTCAGCTGTAAACACCTTCTTCCCAACGTAATGCTGTTGTATGACCCTTAGCACTTCCTGCTTTTTCATTGCTGGCTTCACCGCTGTGAGGTCTAAGGCCTGCGCCAAACTTACTAAGTCTGATTTTGTAGCCTTCCCTAGCGCCTCTACCGTCGGGTTTCTCCTAAATTCCGACACATCCATCTTTGCTGGTTTCCCGTCTGACTACCTGCGTAACCAGATTTAAGTTTGGACTTACAGCCCGATTCACTGACCCTCCCGTTTGGTTTCAAATCCCGGACGAGCCCCCACTTGTTACGAAAACCCCGTAACCAGGTAACTTACCAGCAAAGATAGATGGATCAGCTGAGTCGGATGCTACTATTTTCAAACGTTTTATTCAATAAGGGCACAAACGTATGGTTAATACAAAACATTCAAATCGTCAAAACTCAATCTAAAACACCGGTGTAACCATAATCAATCAGAAATAAGCTCTTTCGTTGTCTAGGGTATATAATACTGAGTCCAATTGGAAATATAAAGAGTCACTCTGAAGTCTGCAGGCTTTTGGTTTCACGTGTTGGAGAGAGAGAGATTAACGGAAAAACTTGCCCAAAACATCCATGGAATCAGGGGAGCGATCTTCCCCGTTGTTAGTTAAAAGCGATCTTCCGTTGGTTCCAGCCACAAACCCCGCATTCGGAATTTAACGCACGTGGCTTATTTCAAAATGGCTTCCCGTTCCCACGGGAAGCGGTATCGTGCTTCTTGGTGTCTCCTTGGTGCGTCTGAGGGTCGTCCTCTTTCAGACCCTTCTTTATACTGCCTCACGGGATCTCAGGTGTCAATCAGGTTGCAGGTGATGCAATCTCTCTCTCAACCAGCCCACTTTGCCCGAGGGCTTTACAATGTCCCTGCGAGTTGGCACGTCTGCAGTTCCCAGGTGTCTCCTGAGAACAATGCCACAGTCACCAGCTTTTGTCCCAGTGGAATGTCTTTCCATTTCCTGTGTCCATTCAGCCTGTCTCTCTCTCTCTCTTGGGTCATTGACCCCCCTTTCACTAGGGCTCTTGCAATTCTCACAAAGGAGGGGGCTGGTATCATAACAAAACACACACTCTCTCTCTCATCGACAGACACACACATTCTCTCTCATAGACAGACACACTCACTCTCTCTCATAGACAGAGACACACACTCCCTGATCAACAGACACAAACATTCTCTCATAGACAGGCGCACACACAGACTCATAGATAGACACACATTCTCTCTCATAGACAGACACACACACTCTCTCTCTCATCTACAGACACCCACTCTCTCTCATAGTCAGACACACACTCTCTCTCATAGACAGACACACACACTCTCTCTCTCATCTACAGACACCCACATTCTCTCTCATAGACAGACACACACTCTCTCTCATAGACAGACACACACACTCTCTGTCATAGACAGACACACACACACTCTATCTCTCTCTCATAGAAAGACACACACTCTCTCTCTCTCATAGACCGACACACACTCTCTCTCATAGACAGACACACACACTCTCTCTCTCATCGACAGGCACCCACTCTCTCTCATAGACAGACACACACTCTATCTCTCTCTGACGGACAGACACACACATTCTCTCTCATAGACAGACACACACTCTCATAGACAGAAACACACACTCTCTCTCTCATCGACAGACACACACATTCTCGCTCATAGACAGACACACTCACTCTCTCTCATAGACAGAGACACACACTCCCTGATCAACAGACACAAACATTGTCTCATAGACAGGCACACACGCTGACTCATAGACAGACACACATACACACTCTCTTAGACCGACACACACACTCTCTCATAGACAGACACACACTCGCTCTCATAGACAGACGCACACAGTCTCTCATAGACAGACAGACATAGACACTGTCATAGACACTCACACTTTATCATAGAGAGAGACACACAATCTATCATAGACAGACACACCCACTCTCTCTCATAGACAGGCACACACACTCTATCACTCTCTCATAGACAGACACACACATTCTCTCTCACAGACAGACACACACTCTCTCTCATAGACAGACACACACACTCTCTCTCTCATCGACAGACACCCACTCTCACTCATAGACAGACACACACATTCTCTCTCATAGACAGACACACACTCTCTCTCATAGACAGACACACAAACTCACACTCACATAGACAGATACCCACTCTCTCTCATAGACAGACACACACACTCTCTCATAGACAGACACACATGCTATCTATCATAGACAGACACACACATTCTCTCTCATAGACAGACACACACTCTCTCTCCCATAGACAGACACCCACTCTCTCTCATAGACAGACACACACTCTCTCTCATAGACAGAAACACACACTCTCTCTCTCATAGACAGACACCCACATTCTCTCTCATAGACAGACACACACTCTCTCTCTTAGGCAGATGCACACACTCTCTCATAGACAGACCCACACTCTCTCTCATAGGCAGATGCACACACTCTCTCATAGACAGACACATATACACATTAACATAGACAGACACACACACATTCTCATAGACAGAGACACACAATCTATCATAGACAGACACACACGTTCTCTCTCATAGACGGACACACTCACTCTCTCTCATAGAGAGACACACAATCTATCATAGACAGACACACACATTCTCTCTCATAGACAGACACACACTCTCTATCTCTCTCTCACAGATAGACACACACATTCTCTCTCATAGACAGACACACACTCTCTTTCATAGACAGACACACACACTCTCTCTCTCATCGACAGACACCCACTCTCACTCATAGACAGAGACACACACTTTCTCATAGACAGACACACACTCAGTCTCATAGACAGACGCACACACTCTCTGATAGACTGACACACATACACTCTCTCATAGACACTCACACTTTCTCATAGAGAGAGACACTCAATCTATCATAGACAGACACACATACACACTCTCATAGACAGACTCTCACACTTTCTCATAGACCGACACACACACTCTCTCATAGACAGACACACACTCGCTCTCATAGACAGACGCACACACTCTGTCATAGACAGACAGACACCCTCTCTCATAGACAGACGCACACACTCTCTCATAGACTAACACACACACACACTCTCATAGACGGAGACGCACACTTTCTCACAGACAGACACACACACACTCTCTCTCATAGACAGACAAACAATCTATCATAGACAGACAACCACATTCTCTCTCATAGACAGACACACTCACTCTCTCTCATAGACAAACAGATGCTCTCTTTCATAGACACAGACACATACTCTCTCTCATAGACAGACAAACACTCTCTCTCATAGACAGACGCACCCACTCTCTCATAGACAGACACACATACACACTCTCATAGACAGATACTCACAGTTTCTCATAGACAGAGACACACAATCTATCATAGACAGACACAGACATTCTCTGTCATAGACAGACAGATGCTCTCTCTCATAGACAGAGACACACACTCCCTGATCAACAGACTCGCACACTCTCTCTTAGACCGACACACACACTCTCTCATAGACAGACACACACTCGCTCTCATAGACAGACGCACACAGTCTCTCATAGACAGACAGACATAGACACTGTCATAGACACTCACACTTTATCATAGAGAGAGACACACAATCTATCATAGACAGACACACCCACTCTCTCTCATAGACAGGCACACACACTCTATCACTCTCTCATAGACAGACACACACATTCTCTCTCACAGACAGACACACACTCTCTCTCATAGACAGACACACACACTCTCTCTCTCATCGACAGACACCCACTCTCACTCATAGACAGACACACACATTCTCTCTCATAGACAGACACACACATTCTCTCTAACAGACAGACACACACTTTCTCTCATAGACAGACACACACACTCTCTCTCTCATCGACAGACACCCACTCTCTCTCATAGACAGACACACACTCTCTCACATAGACAGACACACACGCTCTCTCTCATAGACCGACACACACACTGTCTCATACACAGACACACACTCGCTCTCATAGACAGACGCACACACTCTGTCATAGACAGACAGACACCCTCTCTCATAGACAGACGCACACACTCTCTCATAGACTAACACACACACACACTCTCATAGACGGAGACGCACACATTCTCACAGACAGACACACACACACTCTCTCTCATAGACAGACAAACAACCTATCATAGACAGACAACCACATTCTCTCTCATAGACAGACACACTCACTCTCTCTCATAGACAAACAGATGCTCTCTCTCAAAGACAAACAGATGCTCTCTTTCATAGACACAGACACACACTCTCTCTCATAGACAGACAAACACTCTCTCTCATAGACAGACGCACCCACTCTCTCATAGACAGACACACACACGGACACACTCTTATAGATGGACACACACACTTTCTCACAGACAGACACACACACACTCTCTCGGATAGACAGAGACACGCACTCTCTCTCATAGACAGACACACACTCTCTCTCTCATAGACCGACACACACACGCTCTCATAGACAGACGCACCCACTCTCTCATAGACAGACACACATACACACTCTCATAGACAGATACTCACAGTTTCTCATAGACAGAGACACACAATCTATCATAGACAGACACAAACATTCTCTGTCATAGACAGACACACACTCTCTCTCATAGACAGACACACACACTCTCTCATAGACAGACACACACGCTATCTATCATAGACAGACACACACATTCTCTCATAGACAGACACACACTCTCTCTCTCATAGACAGACACACACACTCTCTCATAGACAGACACACACGCTATCTATCATAGACAGACACACACATTCTCTCATAGACAGACACACACACTCTCTCTCTCATCGACAGACACCCACTCTCACTCATAGACAGACACACACACTGTCTCATAGACAGACACACACTCTCTCTCATAGACGGACACACACACTCTCTCTCTCATCGACAGACACTCTCTCTCTCTCATAGACAGACACACACTCGCTCTCATAGACAGACACACACACTCACTCTCACATAGACAGATACCCACTCTCTCTCATAGACAGACACACACGCTCTCACTCATAGACCGACACACACACTGTCTCATAGACAGACATACACTCAGTCTCATAGACAGAGACACACACTCCCTGATCAACAGACACAAACATTGTCTCATAGACAGGCACACACACTGACTCATAGACAGACACACATACACACTCTCATAGACAGACACACACACGGACACACTCTTATAGATGGACACACACACTTTCTCACAGACAGACACACACACACTCTCTCGGATAGACAGGGACACGCACTCTCTCTCATAGACAGACACACACTCTCTCTCTCATAGACCGACACACACACGCTCTCATAGACAGACGCACCCACTCTCTCATAGACAGACACACATACACACTCTCATAGACAGATACTCACAGTTTCTCATAGACAGAGACACACAATCTATCATAGACAGACACAAACATTCTCTGTCATAGACAGACAGATGCTCTCTCTGATAGACAGAGACACACACTCCCTGATAAACAGACTCGCACACTCTCTCTTAGACCGACACACACACTCTCTCATAGACAGACACACACTCGCTCTCATAGACAGACGCACACAGTCTCTCATAGACAGACAGACATAGACACTGTCATAGACACTCACACTTTATCATAGAGAGAGACACACAATCTATCATAGACAGACACACCCACTCTCTCTCATAGACAGGCACACACACTCTATCACTCTCTCATAGACAGACACACACATTCTCTCTCACAGACAGACACACACTCTGTCTCTTAGACAGACACACACACTCTCTCTAACAGACAGACACACACTTTCTCTCATAGACAGACACACACACTCTCTCTCTCATCGGCAGACACCTACTCTCTCTCATAGACAGACACACACTCTCTCTCATAGACAGACACACACACTCACTCTCACATAGACAGATACCAACTCTCTCATAGACAGACACACACACTCTATCATAGACAGACACACACGCTATCTATCATAGACAGACACACACATTCTCTCTCATAGACAGACACACTCACTCTCTCTCATAGACAGAGACACACACTCCCTGATCAACAGACACAAACATTCTCTCATAGACAGGTGCACACACAGACTCATAGATAGACACACATTCTCTCTCATAGACAGACACACACACTCTCTCTCTCATCCACAGACACCCACTCTCTCTCATAGTCAGACACACACTCTCTCTCATAGACAGACACACACACTCTCTCTCTCATAGACAGACACCCACATTCTCTCTCATAGACAGACACACACTCTCTCTCATAGACAGACACACACACTCTCTGTCATAGACAGACACACACACACTCTATCTCTCTCTCATAGAAAGACACACACTCTCTCTCTCTCATAGACCGACACACACTCTCTCTCATAGACAGACACACACACTCTCTCTCTCATCGACAGGCACCCACTCTCTCTCATAGACAGACACACACTCTATCTCTCTCTGACGGACAGACACACACATTCTCTCTCATAGACAGACACACACTCTCATAGACAGAAACACACACTCTCTCTCTCATTGACAGACACCCACTCTCACTCATAGACAGACACACACTCTATCTCTCTCTGACAGACAGACACACACATTCTCTCTCATAGACAGACACACACTCTCTCTCATAGACAGAAACTGTTACGAAAACCCCGTAACCAGGTAACTTACCAGCAAAGATAGATGGATCAGCTGAGTCGGATGCTACTATTTTCAAACGTTTTATTCAATAAGGGCACAAACGTATGGTTAATACAAAACATTCAAATCGTCAAAACTCAATCTAAAACACCGGTGTAACCATAATCAATCAGAAATAAGCTCTTTCGTTGTCTAGGGTATATAATACTGAGTCCAATTGGAAATATAAAGAGTCACTCTGAAGTCTGCAGGCTTTTGGTTTCACGTGTTGGAGAGAGAGAGATTAACGGAAAAACTTGCCCAAAACATCCATGGAATCAGGGGAGCGATCTTCCCCGTTGTTAGTTAAAAGCGATCTTCCGTTGGTTCCAGCCACAAACCCCGCATTCGGAATTTAACGCACGTGGCTTATTTCAAAATGGCTTCCCGTTCCCACGGGAAGCGGTATCGTGCTTCTTGGTGTCTCCTTGGTGCGTCTGAGGGTCGTCCTCTTTCAGACCCTTCTTTATACTGCCTCACGGGATCTCAGGTGTCAATCAGGTTGCAGGTGATGCAATCTCTCTCTCAACCAGCCCACTTTGCCCGAGGGCTTTACAATGTCCCTGCGAGTTGGCACGTCTGCAGTTCCCAGGTGTCTCCTGAGAACAATGCCACAGTCACCAGCTTTTGTCCCAGTGGAATGTCTTTCCATTTCCTGTGTCCATTCAGCCTGTCTCTCTCTCTCTCTTGGGTCATTGACCCCCCTTTCACTAGGGCTCTTGCAATTCTCACAAAGGAGGGGGCTGGTATCATAACAAAACACACACTCTCTCTCTCATCGACAGACACACACATTCTCTCTCATAGACAGACACACTCACTCTCTCTCATAGACAGAGACACACACTCCCTGATCAACAGACACAAACATTCTCTCATAGACAGGCGCACACACAGACTCATAGATAGACACACATTCTCTCTCATAGACAGACACACACACTCTCTCTCTCATCTACAGACACCCACTCTCTCTCATAGTCAGACACACACTCTCTCTCATAGACAGACACACACACTCTCTCTCTCATCTACAGACACCCACATTCTCTCTCATAGACAGACACACACTCTCTCTCATAGACAGACACACACACTCTCTGTCATAGACAGACACACACACACTCTATCTCTCTCTCATAGAAAGACACACACTCTCTCTCTCTCATAGACCGACACACACTCTCTCTCATAGACAGACACACACACTCTCTCTCTCATCGACAGGCACCCACTCTCTCTCATAGACAGACACACACTCTATCTCTCTCTGACGGACAGACACACACATTCTCTCTCATAGACAGACACACACTCTCATAGACAGAAACACACACTCTCTCTCTCATCGACAGACACACACATTCTCGCTCATAGACAGACACACTCACTCTCTCTCATAGACAGAGACACACACTCCCTGATCAACAGACACAAACATTGTCTCATAGACAGGCACACACGCTGACTCATAGACAGACACACATACACACTCTCTTAGACCGACACACACACTCTCTCATAGACAGACACACACTCGCTCTCATAGACAGACGCACACAGTCTCTCATAGACAGACAGACATAGACACTGTCATAGACACTCACACTTTATCATAGAGAGAGACACACAATCTATCATAGACAGACACACCCACTCTCTCTCATAGACAGGCACACACACTCTATCACTCTCTCATAGACAGACACACACATTCTCTCTCACAGACAGACACACACTCTCTCTCATAGACAGACACACACACTCTCTCTCTCATCGACAGACACCCACTCTCACTCATAGACAGACACACACATTCTCTCTCATAGACAGACACACACTCTCTCTCATAGACAGACACACAAACTCACACTCACATAGACAGATACCCACTCTCTCTCATAGACAGACACACACACTCTCTCATAGACAGACACACATGCTATCTATCATAGACAGACACACACATTCTCTCTCATAGACAGACACACACTCTCTCTCTCATAGACAGACACCCACTCTCTCTCATAGACAGACACACACTCTCTCTCATAGACAGACACACACACTCTCTCTCTCATAGACAGACACCCACATTCTCTCTCATAGACAGACACACACTCTCTCTCTTAGGCAGATGCACACACTCTCTCATAGACAGACCCACACTCTCTCTCATAGGCAGATGCACACACTCTCTCATAGACAGACACATATACACATTAACATAGACAGACACACACACATTCTCATAGACAGAGACACACAATCTATCATAGACAGACACACACGTTCTCTCTCATAGACGGACACACTCACTCTCTCTCATAGAGAGACACACAATCTATCATAGACAGACACACACATTCTCTCTCATAGACAGACACACACTCTCTATCTCTCTCTCACAGATAGACACACACATTCTCTCTCATAGACAGACACACACTCTCTCTCATAGACAGACACACACACTCTCTCTCTCATCGACAGACACCCACTCTCACTCATAGACAGAGACACACACTTTCTCATAGACAGACACACACTCAGTCTCATAGACAGACGCACACACTCTCTGATAGACTGACACACATACACTCTCTCATAGACACTCACACTTTCTCATAGAGAGAGACACTCAATCTATCTTAGACAGACACACATACACACTCTCATAGACAGACTCTCACACTTTCTCATAGACCGACACACACACTCTCTCATAGACAGACACACACTCGCTCTCATAGACAGACGCACACACTCTGTCATAGACAGACAGACACCCTCTCTCATAGACAGACGCACACACTCTCTCATAGACTAACACACACACACACTCTCATAGACGGAGACGCACACTTTCTCACAGACAGACACACACACACTCTCTCTCATAGACAGACAAACAATCTATCATAGACAGACAACCACATTCTCTCTCATAGACAGACACACTCACTCTCTCTCATAGACAAACAGATGCTCTCTTTCATAGACACAGACACATACTCTCTCTCATAGACAGACAAACACTCTCTCTCATAGACAGACGCACCCACTCTCTCATAGACAGACACACATACACACTCTCATAGACAGATACTCACAGTTTCTCATAGACAGAGACACACAATCTATCATAGACAGACACAGACATTCTCTGTCATAGACAGACAGATGCTCTCTCTCATAGACAGAGACACACACTCCCTGATCAACAGACTCGCACACTCTCTCTTAGACCGACACACACACTCTCTCATAGACAGACACACACTCGCTCTCATAGACAGACGCACACAGTCTCTCATAGACAGACAGACATAGACACTGTCATAGACACTCACACTTTATCATAGAGAGAGAGACACAATCTATCATAGACAGACACACCCACTCTCTCTCATAGACAGGCACACACACTCTATCACTCTCTCATAGACAGACACACACATTCTCTCTCACAGACAGACACACACTCTCTCTCATAGACAGACACACACACTCTCTCTCTCATCGACAGACACCCACTCTCACTCATAGACAGACACACACATTCTCTCTCATAGACAGACACACACATTCTCTCTAACAGACAGACACACACTTTCTCTCATAGACAGACACACACACTCTCTCTCTCATCGACAGACACCCACTCTCTCTCATAGACAGACACACACTCTCTCACATCGACAGACACACACGCTCTCTCTCATAGACCGACACACACACTGTCTCATACACAGACACACACTCGCTCTCATAGACAGACGCACACACTCTGTCATAGACAGACAGACACCCTCTCTCATAGACAGACGCACACACTCTCTCATAGACTAACACACACACACACTCTCATAGACGGAGACGCACACATTCTCACAGACAGACACACACACACTCTCTCTCATGGACAGACAAACAACCTATCATAGACAGACAACCACATTCTCTCTCATAGACAGACACACTCACTCTCTCTCATAGACAAACAGATGCTCTCTCTCAAAGACAAACAGATGCTCTCTTTCATAGACACAGACACACACTCTCTCTCATAGACAGACAAACACTCTCTCTCATAGACAGACGCACCCACTCTCTCATAGACAGACACACACACGGACACACTCTTATAGATGGACACACACACTTTCTCACAGACAGACACACACACACTCTCTCGGATAGACAGAGACACGCACTCTCTCTCATAGACAGACACACACTCTCTCTCTCATAGACCGACACACACACGCTCTCATAGACAGACGCACCCACTCTCTCATAGACAGACACACATACACACTCTCATAGACAGATACTCACAGTTTCTCATAGACAGAGACACACAATCTATCATAGACAGACACAAACATTCTCTGTCATAGACAGACACACACTCTCTCTCATAGACAGACACACACACTCTCTCATAGACAGACACACACGCTATCTATCATAGACAGACACACACATTCTCTCATAGACAGACACACACACTCTCTCTCTCATCGACAGACACCCACTCTCACTCATAGACAGACACACACACTGTCTCATAGACAGACACACACTCTCTCTCATAGACGGACACACACATTCTCTCTCTCATCGACAGACACTCTCTCTCTCTCATAGACAGACACACACTCGCTCTCATAGACAGACACACACACTCACTCTCACATAGACAGATACCCACTCTCTCTCATAGACAGACACACACGCTCTCTCTCATAGACCGACACACACACTGTCTCATAGACAGACATACACTCAGTCTCATAGACAGAGACACACACTCCCTGATCAACAGACACAAACATTGTCTCATAGACAGGCACACACACTGACTCATAGACAGACACACATACACACTCTCATAGACAGACACACACACGGACACACTCTTATAGATGGACACACACACTTTCTCACAGACAGACACACACACACTCTCTCGGATAGACAGAGACACGCACTCTCTCTCATAGACAGACACACACTCTCTCTCTCATAGACCGACACACACACGCTCTCATAGACAGACGCACCCACTCTCTCATAGACAGACACACATACACACTCTCATAGACAGATACTCACAGTTTCTCATAGACAGAGACACACAATCTATCATAGACAGACACAAACATTCTCTGTCATAGACAGACAGATGCTCTCTCTCATAGACAGAGACACACACTCCCTGATAAACAGACTCGCACACTCTCTCTTAGACCGACACACACACTCTCTCATAGACAGACACACACTCGCTCTCATAGACAGACGCACACAGTCTCTCATAGACAGACAGACATAGACACTGTCATAGACACTCACACTTTATCATAGAGAGAGACACACAATCTATCATAGACAGACACACCCACTCTCTCTCATAGACAGGCACACACACTCTATCACTCTCTCATAGACAGACACACACATTCTCTCTCACAGACAGACACACACTCTGTCTCTTAGACAGACACACACACTCTCTCTCTCATCGACAGACACCCACTCTCACTCATAGACAGACACACACATTCTCTCTCATAGACTGACACACACATTCCCTCTCTCATCGGCAGACACATACTCTCTCTCATAGACAGACACACACTCTCTCTCATAGACAGACACACACACTCACTCTCACATAGACAGATACCAACTCTCACATAGACAGACACACACACTCTATCATAGACAGACACACACGCTATCTATCATAGACAGACACACACATTCTCTCTCATAGACAGACACACACTCTCTCTCTCATACACAGACACACACACTTTATCTCTCTCTCACAGGTAGACACACACATTCTCTCTCATAGCCTGACACACACATTCTCTCTAACAGACAGACACACAATTTCTCTCATAGACAGACACACACACTCTCTCTCTCATCGGCAGACACCTACTCTCTCTCATAGACAGACACACACTCTCTCTCATAGACAGACACACACACTCACTCTCACATAGACAGATACCAACTCTCTCATAGACAGACACACACACTCTATCATAGACAGACACACACGCTATCTATCATAGACAGACACACACATTCTCTCTGATAGACAGACACACACTCTCTCTCTCATACACAGACACACACACTCTATCTCTCTCTCACAGATAGACACACACATTCTCTCTCATAGACTGACACACACATTCTCTCTAACAGACAGACACACAATTTCTCTCATAGACAGACACACACACTCTCTCTCTCATCGGCAGACACCTACTCTCTCTCATAGACAGACACACACTCTCTCTCATAGACAGACACACACACTCACTCTCACATAGACAGATACCAACTCTCTCATAGACAGACACACACACTCTATCATAGACAGACACACACGCTATCTATCATAGACAGACACACACATTCTCTCTCATAGACAGACACACACTCTCTCTCTCATACACAGACACACACACTCTATCTCTCTCTCACAGATAGACACACACATTCTCTCTCATAGACAGACACACACTCTCTCTCATAGACAGACACACACACTCTCTCATAGACAGACACACACGCTATCTATCATAGACAGACACACACATTCTCTCATAGACAGACACACACACTCTCTCTCTCATCGACAGACACCCACTCTCACTCATAGACAGACACACACTCTATCTCTCTCTTACAGACAGACACACACATTCTCTCTCATAGACAGACACACACTCTCTCTCATAGACAGAAACACACACTCTCTCTCTCATCAACAGACACACACATTCTCTCTCATAGACAGACACACTCACTCTCTCTCATAGACAGAGACACACACTCCCTGATCAACAGACACAAACATTCTCTCATAGACAGGCGCACACACAGACTCATAGATAGACACACATTCTCTCTCATAGACAGACACACACACACTCTCTCTCATCTACAGACACCCACTCTCTCTCATAGTCAGACACACACTCTCTCTCATAGACAGACACACACACTCTCTCTCTCATAGACAGACACCCACATTCTCTCTCATAGACAGACACACACTCTCTCTCATAGACAGACACACACACTCTGTGTCATAGACAGACACACACACACTCTATCTCTCTCTCATAGAAAGACACACACTCTCTCTCTCTCATAGACCGACACACACTCTCTCTCATAGACAGACACACACACTCTCTCTCTCATCGACAGGCACCCACTCTCTCTCATAGACAGACACACACTCTATCTCTCTCTGACGGACAGACACACACATTCTCTCTCATAGACAGACACACACTCTCATAGACAGAAACGCACACTCTCTCTCTCATCGACAGACACACACATTCTCGCTCATAGACAGACACACTCACTCTCTCTCATAGACAGAGACACACACTCCCTGATCAACAGACACAAACATTGTCTCATAGACAGGCACACACGCTGACTCATAGACAGACACACATACACACTCTCTTAGACCGACACACACACTCTCTCATAGACAGACACACACTCGCTCTCATAGACAGACGCACACAGTCTCTCATAGACAGACAGACATAGACACTGTCATAGACACTCACACTTTATCATAGAGAGAGACACACAATCTATCATAGACAGACACACCCACTCTCTCTCATAGACAGGCACACACACTCTATCACTCTCTCATAGACAGACACACACATTCTCTCTCACAGACAGACACACACTCTCTCATAGACAGACACACACACTCTCTCTCTCATCGACAGACACCCACTCTCACTCATAGACAGACACACACATTCTCTCTCATAGACAGACACACACTCTCTCTCATAGACAGACACACAAACTCACACTCACATAGACAGATACCCACTCTCTCTCATAGACAGACACACACACTCTCTCATAGACAGACACACATGCTATCTATCATAGACAGACACACACATTCTCTCTCATAGACAGACACACACTCTCTATCTCTCTCTCACAGATAGACACACACATTCTCTCTCATAGACAGACACACACTCTCTCTCATAGACAGACACACACACTCTCTCTCTCATCGACAGACACCCACTCTCACTCATAGACAGAGACACACACTTTCTCATAGACAGACACACACTCAGTCTCATAGACAGACGCACACACTCTCTGATAGACTGACACACATACACTCTCTCATAGACACTCACACTTTCTCATAGAGAGAGACACTCAATCTATCATAGACAGACACACATACACACTCTCATAGACAGACTCTCACACTTTCTCATAGACCGACACACACACTCTCTCATAGACAGACACACACTCGCTCTCATAGACAGACGCACACACTCTGTCATAGACAGACAGACACCCTCTCTCATAGACAGACGCACACACTCTCTCATAGACTAACACACACACACACTCTCATAGACGGAGACGCACACTTTCTCACAGACAGACACACACACACTCTCTCTCATAGACAGACAAACAATCTATCATAGACAGACAACCACATTCTCTCTCATTGACAGACACACTCACTCTCTCTCATAGACAAACAGATGCTCTCTTTCATAGACACAGACACACACTCTCTCTCATAGACAGACAAACACTCTCTCTCATAGACAGACGCACCCACTCTCTCATAGACAGACACACATACACACTCTCATAGACAGATACTCACAGTTTCTCATAGACAGAGACACACAATCTATCATAGACAGACACAGACATTCTCTGTCATAGACAAACAGATGCTCTCTTTCATAGACACAGACACACACTCTCTCTCATAGACAGACAAACACTCTCTCTCATAGACAGACGCACCCACTCTCTCATAGACAGACACACATACACACTCTCATAGACAGATACTCACAGTTTCTCATAGACAGAGACACACAATCTATCATAGACAGACACAGACATTCTCTGTCATAGACAGACACACACTCTCTCTCATAGACAGACGCACACACTCTCTCATAGAAAGAGACACACACTCACTCTCATAGACAGAAACACACACTCTCACTCATAGACAGACATACACATTCTCTCTCATAGACAGACACACTCACTCTCTGATAGACAGACACACACTCTCTCTCATAGACAAACACACACACACTCTCTCATCGACAGACACATACTCTCTCTCATAGACAGACACAGACACTCTATCTCTCTATCATAGACAGACACACACTCTCTCTCTCTCATAGACCGACACACACACTATCTCATAGACAGACAGACATACACACTCTCATAGATACTCACACTTTATCATAGACAGAGACACACAATCTATCATAGACAGACACACACATTCTCTATCAAAGACAGAGACACTCACTCTCTCTCATAGACAGAGACACAAACTCCCTGATCAACAGACACACGTACTCTCTCATAGACAGACGCACACACTCTCTCACAGTCAGAGACACACACATACACACTCTTATAGACGGACACACACACTCTCTCAAAGTCAGACACACACATTCTCTCTCATAGACAGACACACACTCTCTCTCATAGACAGACACACACATTCTCTCTTAGACAGACACACACATTCTCTCTCATAGACAGACACACAATCTCTCATAGACAGACACACACACTCTCTCATAGACAGACACACATATTCTCTCTCATAGACAGACACACACTCTCTCTCATAGACTGACACACACACTCTCTCATAGACAGACACACATACACTTTCTCATAGACCGACACACACACTCTCTCATAGACAGACACACACTCGCTCTCATAGACAGACGCACACACTCTCTCATAGACAGACAGACACCCTCTCTCATAGACAGACGCACACACTCTCTCATAGACAGAAACACACACACACTCTCATAGACAGACACCCACTCTCTCTCATAGACAGACACACACTCTATCTCTCTCTGACAGACAGACACACCCACTCTCTCTCATAGACAGACACACACTCTATCTCTCTCTGACAGACAGACACACACACACATTCTCTCTCATAGACAGACACACACTCTCTCTCATAGACAGAAACACACACTCTCTCTCTCATCGACAGACACGCACATTCTCTCTCATAGACAGACACACTCACTCTCTATCATAGACAGAGACACACACTCCCTGATCAACAGAAACAAACATTCTCTCATAGACAGGGGCACACACTGACTCATAGACAGACACACATACACACTCTCATAGACAGACACACTCACTCTCTCTCATATACAGAGACACACACTCCCAGATCAGCAGACACACACTCTCTCTCATAGACAGAAATACACAATCTCTCATAGACAGAGATACACACTCACTCTCATAGACTGAAACACACACTCTCACTTACAGACAGACACACACATTCTCTCATAGACAGACACACACATTCTCTCTCATAGACAGACACACACTCTCTCTCATAGACAGACACACACATTCTCTCTCATAGACAGACACACACACTCTCTCTCTCATCCACAGACACCCACTCTCTCTCATAGTCAGACACACACTCTCTCTCATAGACAGACACACACACTCTCTCTCTCATAGACAGACACCCACATTCTCTCTCTTAGACAGACACACACTCTCTCTCATAGACAGACACACACACTCTCTCTCTCATCTACAGACACACACTCTCTGTCATAGACAGACACACACACACTCTATCTCTCTCTCATAGACAGACACACACTCTCTCTCTCTCATAGACCGACACACACACGCTCTCATAGACAGACGCACCAACTCTCTCATAGACAGACACACATACACACTCTCATAGACAGACACACTCACTCTCTCTCATATACAGAGACACACACTCCCAGATCAGCAGACACACACTCTCTCTCATAGACAGACACACACTCTCTCTTATAGGCAGATGCCACACTCACTCTCTCTCATAGACAGAGACACACACACCCTGATCAACAGACACAAACATTCTCTCATAGACAGGCGCACACACTGACTCATAGCCAGACACACATACACACTCTCGTAGACAGACACACACACTTTCTCATAGAGAGAGACACACAATCTACCGTAGACAGACACACACATTCTCTCTCATAGACAGACACACTCACTCTCTCTCATAGACAGACAGATGCTCTCTCTCATAGACAGAGACACACACTCCCTTATCAACATACACACACTCTCTCTCATAGACCGACACACACAATATCTCATAGACAGACACACACTCTCTCTCATAGACAGATGCACACACTGTCTCATAGACAGACACACATACACACTCTCATAGACAGACACACACACTTTCTCATAGAGAGAGACACTCAATCTATCATAGACAGACACACACATTCTCTCTCATAGACAGACACACCCACCCTCTCTCATAGACAGACACACACTCTCTCTCATAGACAGACACACACACTCTCTCTCTTACGGAGAGACACACAATCTATCATAGACAGACACACACATTCTCTCTCATAGACGGACATACTCTCTCTCTCATAGACAGACAAACACACTCTCTCTGTCATAGACAGACACCCACTCTCTCTCAAAGCCAGACACACACACTCTATCACTCTATCATAGAGAGACACACATACACACTCTCATAGACAGACACTCACACTTTCTCATAGACTGACACACACACTCTCTCATAGACAGACACACACTCGCTCTCATAGACAGACGCACACACTCTCTCATAGACAGACAGACACCCTCTCTCATAGACAGACGCACACACTCTCTCATAGACTAACACACACACACACACACACACTCATAGACGGAGACGCACACTTTCTCACAGACAGACACACACACACTCTCTCTCATAGACAGACAAACAATCTATCATAGTCAGACAACCACATTCTCTCTCATAGACAGACACACTCACTCTCTCTCAAAGACAAACAGATGCTCTCTCTCATAGACAGAGACACACACTCTCTCTCATAGACAGACAAACACTCTCTCTCATAGACGGACACACACATTTTCTCACAAACAGACACACACACCCTCTCTCTCATGGACAGAGACACACTCTCTCTCATAGACAGACACACTCACTCTCTCTCATAGACACAGACACACACTTTCTCATAGAGAGAGACACACAATCTATCGTAGACAGACACACACATTCTCTCTCATAGACAGACACACTCTCTCTCTCTCATAGACAGACAGATGCTCTCTCTCATAGACAGACACACACACTCACTCTCACATAGACAGATCCCCACACTCTCTCATAGACTGACACACATACACACTCTCATAGACACTGACACTTTCTCATAGACAGACACACACATTCTCTCTCATAGACAGACACTCTCAATCTCTCTCATATACAGAGACACACACTCCCAGATCAGCAGACACACACTCTCTCTCATAGACAGACGTACACAATCTCTCATAGACAGAGATACACACTCACTCTCATAGACAGACGCACCCACTCTCTCATAGACAGACACACATACACACTCTCATAGACAGATACTCACAGTTTCTCATAGACAGAGACACACAATCTATCATAGACAGACACAGACATTCTCTGTCATAGACAGACAGATGCTCTCTCTCATAGACAGAGACACACACTCCCTGATCAACAGACTCGCACACTCTCTCTTAGACCGACACACACACTCTCTCATAGACAGACACACACTCGCTCTCATAGACAGACGCACACAGTCTCTCATAGACAGACAGACATAGACACTGTCATAGACACTCACACTTTATCATAGAGAGAGACACACAATCTATCATAGACAGACACACCCACTCTCTCTCATAGACAGGCACACACACTCTATCACTCTCTCATAGACAGACACACACATTCTCTCTCACAGACAGACACACACTCTCTCTCATAGACAGACACACACACTCTCTCTCTCATCGACAGACACCCACTCTCACTCATAGACAGACACACACATTCTCTCTCATAGACAGACACACACATTCTCTCTAACAGACAGACACACACTCTCTCTCATAGACAGACACACACACTCTCTCTCTCATCGACAGACACCCACTCTCACTCATAGACAGACACACACATTCTCTCTCATAGACAGACACACACATTCTCTCTAACAGACAGACACACACTTTCTCTCATAGACAGACACACACACTCTCTCTCTCATCGACAGACACCCACTCTCTCTCATAGAGAGACACACAATCTATCATAGACAGACACACACATTCTCTCTCATAGACAGACACACACTCTCTATCTCTCTCTCACAGATAGACACACACATTCTCTCTCATAGACAGACACACACTCTCTCTCATAGACAGACACACACACTCTCTCTCTCATCGACAGACACCCACTCTCACTCATAGACAGAGACACACACTTTCTCATAGACAGACACACACTCAGTCTCATAGACAGACGCACACACTCTCTGATAGACTGACACACATACACTCTCTCATAGACACTCACACTTTCTCATAGAGAGAGACACTCAATCTATCATAGACAGACACACATACACACTCTCATAGACAGACTCTCACACTTTCTCATAGACCGACACACACACTCTCTCACAGACAGACACACACACACTCTCTCTCATAGAGAGACAAACAATCTATCATAGACAGACAACCACATTCTCTCTCATAGACAGACACACTCACTCTCTCTCATAGACAAACAGATGCTCTCTTTCATAGACACAGACACACACTCTCTCTCATAGACAGACAAACACTCTCTCTCATAGACAGACGCACGCACTCTCTCATAGACAGACACACATACACACTCTCATAGACAGATACTCACAGTTTCTCATAGACAGAGACACACAATCTATCATAGACAGACACAGACATTCTCTGTCATAGACAGACAGATGCTCTCTCTCATAGACAGAGACACACACTCCCTGATCAGCAGACTCGCACACTCTCTCTTAGACCGACACACACACTCTCTCATAGACAGACACACAGTCGCTCTCATAGACAGAAGCACACAGTCTCTCATAGACAGACAGACATAGACACTGTCATAGACACTCACACTTTATCATAGAGAGAGACACACAATCTATCATAGACAGACACACCCACTCTCTCTCATAGACAGGCACACACACTCTATCTCTCTCTGACAGACAGACACACACATTCTCTCTCATAGACAGACACACACTCTCTCTCATAGACAGAAACACACACTCTCTCTCTCATCGACAGACACACACATTCTCTCTCATAGACAGACACACTCACTCTCTCTCATAGACAGAGACACACACTCCCTGATCAACAGACACAAACATTCTCTCATAGACAGGCGCACACACAGACTCATAGATAGACACACATTCTCTCTCATAGACAGACACACACACTCTCTCTCTCATCTACAGACACCCACTCTCTCTCATAGTCAGACACACACTCTCTCTCATAGACAGACACACACACTCTCTCTCTCATAGACAGACACCCACATTCTCTCTCATAGACAGACACACACTCTCTCTCATAGACAGACACACACACTCTCTGTCATAGACAGACACACACACACTCTATCTCTCTCTCATAGAAAGACACACACTCTCTCTCTCTCATAGACCGACACACACTCTCTCTCATAGACAGACACACACACTCTCTCTCTCATCGACAGGCACCCACTCTCTCTCATAGACAGACACACACTCTATCTCTCTCTGACGGACAGACACACACATTCTCTCTCATAGACAGACACACACTCTCATAGACAGAAACACACACTCTCTCTCTCATCGACAGACACACACATTCTCGCTCATAGACAGACACACTCACTCTCTCTCATAGACAGAGACACACACTCCCTGATCAACAGACACAAACATTGTCTCATAGACAGGCACACACGCTGACTCATAGACAGACACACATACACACTCTCTTAGACCGACACACACACTCTCTCATAGACAGACAAACACTCTCTCTCATAGACAGACGCACCCACTCTCTCATAGACAGACACACACACGGACACACTCTTATAGATGGACACACACACTTTCTCACAGACAGACACACACACACTCTCTCGGATAGACAGAGACACGCACTCTCTCTCATAGACAGACACACACTCTCTCTCTCATAGACCGACACACACACGCTCTCATAGACAGACGCACCCACTCTCTCATAGACAGACACACATACACACTCTCATAGACAGATACTCACAGTTTCTCATAGACAGAGACACACAATCTATCATAGACAGACACAAACATTCTCTGTCATAGACAGACACACACTCTCTCTCATAGACAGACACACACACTCTCTCATAGACAGACACACACGCTATCTATCATAGACAGACACACACATTCTCTCATAGACAGACACACACTCTCTCTCTCATAGACAGACACACACACTCTCTCATAGACAGACACACACGCTATCTATCATAGACAGACACACACATTCTCTCATAGACAGACACACACACTCTCTCTCTCATCGACAGACACCCACTCTCACTCATAGACAGACACACACACTGTCTCATAGACAGACACACACTCTCTCTCATAGACGGACACACACACTCTCTCTCTCATCGACAGACACTCTCTCTCTCTCATAGACAGACACACACTCGCTCTCATAGACAGACACACACACTCACTCTCACATAGACAGATACCCACTCTCTCTCATAGACAGACACACACGCTCTCACTCATAGACCGACACACACACTGTCTCATAGACAGACATACACTCAGTCTCATAGACAGAGACACACACTCCCTGATCAACAGACACAAACATTGTCTCATAGACAGGCACACACACTGACTCATAGACAGACACACATACACACTCTCATAGACAGACACACACACGGACACACTCTTATAGATGGACACACACACTTTCTCACAGACAGACACACACACACTCTCTCGGATAGACAGGGACACGCACTCTCTCTCATAGACAGACACACACTCTCTCTCTCATAGACCGACACACACACGCTCTCATAGACAGACGCACCCACTCTCTCATAGACAGACACACATACACACTCTCATAGACAGATACTCACAGTTTCTCATAGACAGAGACACACAATCTATCATAGACAGACACAAACATTCTCTGTCATAGACAGACAGATGCTCTCTCTGATAGACAGAGACACACACTCCCTGATAAACAGACTCGCACACTCTCTCTTAGACCGACACACACACTCTCTCATAGACAGACACACACTCGCTCTCATAGACAGACGCACACAGTCTCTCATAGACAGACAGACATAGACACTGTCATAGACACTCACACTTTATCATAGAGAGAGACACACAATCTATCATAGACAGACACACCCACTCTCTCTCATAGACAGGCACACACACTCTATCACTCTCTCATAGACAGACACACACATTCTCTCTCACAGACAGACACACACTCTGTCTCTTAGACAGACACACACACTCTCTCTAACAGACAGACACACACTTTCTCTCATAGACAGACACACACACTCTCTCTCTCATCGGCAGACACCTACTCTCTCTCATAGACAGACACACACTCTCTCTCATAGACAGACACACACACTCACTCTCACATAGACAGATACCAACTCTCTCATAGACAGACACACACACTCTATCATAGACAGACACACACGCTATCTATCATAGACAGACACACACATTCTCTCTCATAGACAGACACACTCACTCTCTCTCATAGACAGAGACACACACTCCCTGATCAACAGACACAAACATTCTCTCATAGACAGGTGCACACACAGACTCATAGATAGACACACATTCTCTCTCATAGACAGACACACACACTCTCTCTCTCATCCACAGACACCCACTCTCTCTCATAGTCAGACACACACTCTCTCTCATAGACAGACACACACACTCTCTCTCTCATAGACAGACACCCACATTCTCTCTCATAGACAGACACACACTCTCTCTCATAGACAGACACACACACTCTCTGTCATAGACAGACACACACACACTCTATCTCTCTCTCATAGAAAGACACACACTCTCTCTCTCTCATAGACCGACACACACTCTCTCTCATAGACAGACACACACACTCTCTCTCTCATCGACAGGCACCCACTCTCTCTCATAGACAGACACACACTCTATCTCTCTCTGACGGACAGACACACACATTCTCTCTCATAGACAGACACACACTCTCATAGACAGAAACACACACTCTCTCTCTCATCGACAGACACCCACTCTCACTCATAGACAGACACACACTCTATCTCTCTCTGACAGACAGACACACACATTCTCTCTCATAGACAGACACACACTCTCTCTCATAGACAGAAACTGTTACGAAAACCCCGTAACCAGGTAACTTACCAGCAAAGATAGATGGATCAGCTGAGTCGGATGCTACTATTTTCAAACGTTTTATTCAATAAGGGCACAAACGTATGGTTAATACAAAACATTCAAATCGTCAAAACTCAATCTAAAACACCGGTGTAACCATAATCAATCAGAAATAAGCTCTTTCGTTGTCTAGGGTATATAATACTGAGTCCAATTGGAAATATAAAGAGTCACTCTGAAGTCTGCAGGCTTTTGGTTTCACGTGTTGGAGAGAGAGAGATTAACGGAAAAACTTGCCCAAAACATCCATGGAATCAGGGGAGCGATCTTCCCCGTTGTTAGTTAAAAGCGATCTTCCGTTGGTTCCAGCCACAAACCCCGCATTCGGAATTTAACGCACGTGGCTTATTTCAAAATGGCTTCCCGTTCCCACGGGAAGCGGTATCGTGCTTCTTGGTGTCTCCTTGGTGCGTCTGAGGGTCGTCCTCTTTCAGACCCTTCTTTATACTGCCTCACGGGATCTCAGGTGTCAATCAGGTTGCAGGTGATGCAATCTCTCTCTCAACCAGCCCACTTTGCCCGAGGGCTTTACAATGTCCCTGCGAGTTGGCACGTCTGCAGTTCCCAGGTGTCTCCTGAGAACAATGCCACAGTCACCAGCTTTTGTCCCAGTGGAATGTCTTTCCATTTCCTGTGTCCATTCAGCCTGTCTCTCTCTCTCTCTTGGGTCATTGACCCCCCTTTCACTAGGGCTCTTGCAATTCTCACAAAGGAGGGGGCTGGTATCATAACAAAACACACACTCTCTCTCTCATCGACAGACACACACATTCTCTCTCATAGACAGACACACTCACTCTCTCTCATAGACAGAGACACACACTCCCTGATCAACAGACACAAACATTCTCTCATAGACAGGCGCACACACAGACTCATAGATAGACACACATTCTCTCTCATAGACAGACACACACACTCTCTCTCTCATCTACAGACACCCACTCTCTCTCATAGTCAGACACACACTCTCTCTCATAGACAGACACACACACTCTCTCTCTCATCTACAGACACCCACATTCTCTCTCATAGACAGACACACACTCTCTCTCATAGACAGACACACACACTCTCTGTCATAGACAGACACACACACACTCTATCTCTCTCTCATAGAAAGACACACACTCTCTCTCTCTCATAGACCGACACACACTCTCTCTCATAGACAGACACACACACTCTCTCTCTCATCGACAGGCACCCACTCTCTCTCATAGACAGACACACACTCTATCTCTCTCTGACGGACAGACACACACATTCTCTCTCATAGACAGACACACACTCTCATAGACAGAAACACACACTCTCTCTCTCATCGACAGACACACACATTCTCGCTCATAGACAGACACACTCACTCTCTCTCATAGACAGAGACACACACTCCCTGATCAACAGACACAAACATTGTCT
The DNA here is from genome assembly GCF_048418815.1 of Hemitrygon akajei. Lineage (NCBI taxonomy): Eukaryota > Metazoa > Chordata > Chondrichthyes > Myliobatiformes > Dasyatidae > Hemitrygon > Hemitrygon akajei. The sequence continues at coordinate 106,517,994 of NC_133127.1, forward strand.
CATAGACAGGCACACACGCTGACTCATAGACAGACACACATACACACTCTCTTAGACCGACACACACACTCTCTCATAGACAGACACACACTCGCTCTCATAGACAGACGCACACAGTCTCTCATAGACAGACAGACATAGACACTGTCATAGACACTCACACTTTATCATAGAGAGAGACACACAATCTATCATAGACAGACACACCCACTCTCTCTCATAGACAGGCACACACACTCTATCACTCTCTCATAGACAGACACACACATTCTCTCTCACAGACAGACACACACTCTCTCTCATAGACAGACACACACACTCTCTCTCTCATCGACAGACACCCACTCTCACTCATAGACAGACACACACATTCTCTCTCATAGACAGACACACACTCTCTCTCATAGACAGACACACAAACTCACACTCACATAGACAGATACCCACTCTCTCTCATAGACAGACACACACACTCTCTCATAGACAGACACACATGCTATCTATCATAGACAGACACACACATTCTCTCTCATAGACAGACACACACTCTCTCTCTCATAGACAGACACCCACTCTCTCTCATAGACAGACACACACTCTCTCTCATAGACAGACACACACACTCTCTCTCTCATAGACAGACACCCACATTCTCTCTCATAGACAGACACACACTCTCTCTCTTAGGCAGATGCACACACTCTCTCATAGACAGACCCACACTCTCTCTCATAGGCAGATGCACACACTCTCTCATAGACAGACACATATACACATTAACATAGACAGACACACACACATTCTCATAGACAGAGACACACAATCTATCATAGACAGACACACACGTTCTCTCTCATAGACGGACACACTCACTCTCTCTCATAGAGAGACACACAATCTATCATAGACAGACACACACATTCTCTCTCATAGACAGACACACACTCTCTATCTCTCTCTCACAGATAGACACACACATTCTCTCTCATAGACAGACACACACTCTCTCTCATAGACAGACACACACACTCTCTCTCTCATCGACAGACACCCACTCTCACTCATAGACAGAGACACACACTTTCTCATAGACAGACACACACTCAGTCTCATAGACAGACGCACACACTCTCTGATAGACTGACACACATACACTCTCTCATAGACACTCACACTTTCTCATAGAGAGAGACACTCAATCTATCTTAGACAGACACACATACACACTCTCATAGACAGACTCTCACACTTTCTCATAGACCGACACACACACTCTCTCATAGACAGACACACACTCGCTCTCATAGACAGACGCACACACTCTGTCATAGACAGACAGACACCCTCTCTCATAGACAGACGCACACACTCTCTCATAGACTAACACACACACACACTCTCATAGACGGAGACGCACACTTTCTCACAGACAGACACACACACACTCTCTCTCATAGACAGACAAACAATCTATCATAGACAGACAACCACATTCTCTCTCATAGACAGACACACTCACTCTCTCTCATAGACAAACAGATGCTCTCTTTCATAGACACAGACACATACTCTCTCTCATAGACAGACAAACACTCTCTCTCATAGACAGACGCACCCACTCTCTCATAGACAGACACACATACACACTCTCATAGACAGATACTCACAGTTTCTCATAGACAGAGACACACAATCTATCATAGACAGACACAGACATTCTCTGTCATAGACAGACAGATGCTCTCTCTCATAGACAGAGACACACACTCCCTGATCAACAGACTCGCACACTCTCTCTTAGACCGACACACACACTCTCTCATAGACAGACACACACTCGCTCTCATAGACAGACGCACACAGTCTCTCATAGACAGACAGACATAGACACTGTCATAGACACTCACACTTTATCATAGAGAGAGAGACACAATCTATCATAGACAGACACACCCACTCTCTCTCATAGACAGGCACACACACTCTATCACTCTCTCATAGACAGACACACACATTCTCTCTCACAGACAGACACACACTCTCTCTCATAGACAGACACACACACTCTCTCTCTCATCGACAGACACCCACTCTCACTCATAGACAGACACACACATTCTCTCTCATAGACAGACACACACATTCTCTCTAACAGACAGACACACACTTTCTCTCATAGACAGACACACACACTCTCTCTCTCATCGACAGACACCCACTCTCTCTCATAGACAGACACACACTCTCTCACATCGACAGACACACACGCTCTCTCTCATAGACCGACACACACACTGTCTCATACACAGACACACACTCGCTCTCATAGACAGACGCACACACTCTGTCATAGACAGACAGACACCCTCTCTCATAGACAGACGCACACACTCTCTCATAGACTAACACACACACACACTCTCATAGACGGAGACGCACACATTCTCACAGACAGACACACACACACTCTCTCTCATGGACAGACAAACAACCTATCATAGACAGACAACCACATTCTCTCTCATAGACAGACACACTCACTCTCTCTCATAGACAAACAGATGCTCTCTCTCAAAGACAAACAGATGCTCTCTTTCATAGACACAGACACACACTCTCTCTCATAGACAGACAAACACTCTCTCTCATAGACAGACGCACCCACTCTCTCATAGACAGACACACACACGGACACACTCTTATAGATGGACACACACACTTTCTCACAGACAGACACACACACACTCTCTCGGATAGACAGAGACACGCACTCTCTCTCATAGACAGACACACACTCTCTCTCTCATAGACCGACACACACACGCTCTCATAGACAGACGCACCCACTCTCTCATAGACAGACACACATACACACTCTCATAGACAGATACTCACAGTTTCTCATAGACAGAGACACACAATCTATCATAGACAGACACAAACATTCTCTGTCATAGACAGACACACACTCTCTCTCATAGACAGACACACACACTCTCTCATAGACAGACACACACGCTATCTATCATAGACAGACACACACATTCTCTCATAGACAGACACACACACTCTCTCTCTCATCGACAGACACCCACTCTCACTCATAGACAGACACACACACTGTCTCATAGACAGACACACACTCTCTCTCATAGACGGACACACACACTCTCTCTCTCATCGACAGACACTCTCTCTCTCTCATAGACAGACACACACTCGCTCTCATAGACAGACACACACACTCACTCTCACATAGACAGATACCCACTCTCTCTCATAGACAGACACACACGCTCTCTCTCATAGACCGACACACACACTGTCTCATAGACAGACATACACTCAGTCTCATAGACAGAGACACACACTCCCTGATCAACAGACACAAACATTGTCTCATAGACAGGCACACACACTGACTCATAGACAGACACACATACACACTCTCATAGACAGACACACACACGGACACACTCTTATAGATGGACACACACACTTTCTCACAGACAGACACACACACACTCTCTCGGATAGACAGAGACACGCACTCTCTCTCATAGACAGACACACACTCTCTCTCTCATAGACCGACACACACACGCTCTCATAGACAGACGCACCCACTCTCTCATAGACAGACACACATACACACTCTCATAGACAGATACTCACAGTTTCTCATAGACAGAGACACACAATCTATCATAGACAGACACAAACATTCTCTGTCATAGACAGACAGATGCTCTCTCTCATAGACAGAGACACACACTCCCTGATAAACAGACTCGCACACTCTCTCTTAGACCGACACACACACTCTCTCATAGACAGACACACACTCGCTCTCATAGACAGACGCACACAGTCTCTCATAGACAGACAGACATAGACACTGTCATAGACACTCACACTTTATCATAGAGAGAGACACACAATCTATCATAGACAGACACACCCACTCTCTCTCATAGACAGGCACACACACTCTATCACTCTCTCATAGACAGACACACACATTCTCTCTCACAGACAGACACACACTCTGTCTCTTAGACAGACACACACACTCTCTCTCTCATCGACAGACACCCACTCTCACTCATAGACAGACACACACATTCTCTCTCATAGACTGACACACACATTCCCTCTCTCATCGGCAGACACATACTCTCTCTCATAGACAGACACACACTCTCTCTCATAGACAGACACACACACTCACTCTCACATAGACAGATACCAACTCTCACATAGACAGACACACACACTCTATCATAGACAGACACACACGCTATCTATCATAGACAGACACACACATTCTCTCTCATAGACAGACACACACTCTCTCTCTCATACACAGACACACACACTTTATCTCTCTCTCACAGGTAGACACACACATTCTCTCTCATAGCCTGACACACACATTCTCTCTAACAGACAGACACACAATTTCTCTCATAGACAGACACACACACTCTCTCTCTCATCGGCAGACACCTACTCTCTCTCATAGACAGACACACACTCTCTCTCATAGACAGACACACACACTCACTCTCACATAGACAGATACCAACTCTCTCATAGACAGACACACACACTCTATCATAGACAGACACACACGCTATCTATCATAGACAGACACACACATTCTCTCTGATAGACAGACACACACTCTCTCTCTCATACACAGACACACACACTCTATCTCTCTCTCACAGATAGACACACACATTCTCTCTCATAGACTGACACACACATTCTCTCTAACAGACAGACACACAATTTCTCTCATAGACAGACACACACACTCTCTCTCTCATCGGCAGACACCTACTCTCTCTCATAGACAGACACACACTCTCTCTCATAGACAGACACACACACTCACTCTCACATAGACAGATACCAACTCTCTCATAGACAGACACACACACTCTATCATAGACAGACACACACGCTATCTATCATAGACAGACACACACATTCTCTCTCATAGACAGACACACACTCTCTCTCTCATACACAGACACACACACTCTATCTCTCTCTCACAGATAGACACACACATTCTCTCTCATAGACAGACACACACTCTCTCTCATAGACAGACACACACACTCTCTCATAGACAGACACACACGCTATCTATCATAGACAGACACACACATTCTCTCATAGACAGACACACACACTCTCTCTCTCATCGACAGACACCCACTCTCACTCATAGACAGACACACACTCTATCTCTCTCTTACAGACAGACACACACATTCTCTCTCATAGACAGACACACACTCTCTCTCATAGACAGAAACACACACTCTCTCTCTCATCAACAGACACACACATTCTCTCTCATAGACAGACACACTCACTCTCTCTCATAGACAGAGACACACACTCCCTGATCAACAGACACAAACATTCTCTCATAGACAGGCGCACACACAGACTCATAGATAGACACACATTCTCTCTCATAGACAGACACACACACACTCTCTCTCATCTACAGACACCCACTCTCTCTCATAGTCAGACACACACTCTCTCTCATAGACAGACACACACACTCTCTCTCTCATAGACAGACACCCACATTCTCTCTCATAGACAGACACACACTCTCTCTCATAGACAGACACACACACTCTGTGTCATAGACAGACACACACACACTCTATCTCTCTCTCATAGAAAGACACACACTCTCTCTCTCTCATAGACCGACACACACTCTCTCTCATAGACAGACACACACACTCTCTCTCTCATCGACAGGCACCCACTCTCTCTCATAGACAGACACACACTCTATCTCTCTCTGACGGACAGACACACACATTCTCTCTCATAGACAGACACACACTCTCATAGACAGAAACGCACACTCTCTCTCTCATCGACAGACACACACATTCTCGCTCATAGACAGACACACTCACTCTCTCTCATAGACAGAGACACACACTCCCTGATCAACAGACACAAACATTGTCTCATAGACAGGCACACACGCTGACTCATAGACAGACACACATACACACTCTCTTAGACCGACACACACACTCTCTCATAGACAGACACACACTCGCTCTCATAGACAGACGCACACAGTCTCTCATAGACAGACAGACATAGACACTGTCATAGACACTCACACTTTATCATAGAGAGAGACACACAATCTATCATAGACAGACACACCCACTCTCTCTCATAGACAGGCACACACACTCTATCACTCTCTCATAGACAGACACACACATTCTCTCTCACAGACAGACACACACTCTCTCATAGACAGACACACACACTCTCTCTCTCATCGACAGACACCCACTCTCACTCATAGACAGACACACACATTCTCTCTCATAGACAGACACACACTCTCTCTCATAGACAGACACACAAACTCACACTCACATAGACAGATACCCACTCTCTCTCATAGACAGACACACACACTCTCTCATAGACAGACACACATGCTATCTATCATAGACAGACACACACATTCTCTCTCATAGACAGACACACACTCTCTATCTCTCTCTCACAGATAGACACACACATTCTCTCTCATAGACAGACACACACTCTCTCTCATAGACAGACACACACACTCTCTCTCTCATCGACAGACACCCACTCTCACTCATAGACAGAGACACACACTTTCTCATAGACAGACACACACTCAGTCTCATAGACAGACGCACACACTCTCTGATAGACTGACACACATACACTCTCTCATAGACACTCACACTTTCTCATAGAGAGAGACACTCAATCTATCATAGACAGACACACATACACACTCTCATAGACAGACTCTCACACTTTCTCATAGACCGACACACACACTCTCTCATAGACAGACACACACTCGCTCTCATAGACAGACGCACACACTCTGTCATAGACAGACAGACACCCTCTCTCATAGACAGACGCACACACTCTCTCATAGACTAACACACACACACACTCTCATAGACGGAGACGCACACTTTCTCACAGACAGACACACACACACTCTCTCTCATAGACAGACAAACAATCTATCATAGACAGACAACCACATTCTCTCTCATTGACAGACACACTCACTCTCTCTCATAGACAAACAGATGCTCTCTTTCATAGACACAGACACACACTCTCTCTCATAGACAGACAAACACTCTCTCTCATAGACAGACGCACCCACTCTCTCATAGACAGACACACATACACACTCTCATAGACAGATACTCACAGTTTCTCATAGACAGAGACACACAATCTATCATAGACAGACACAGACATTCTCTGTCATAGACAGACAGATGCTCTCTCTCATAGACAGAGACACACACTCCCTGATCAACAGACTCGCACACTCTCTCTTAGACCGACACACACACTCTCTCATAGACAGACACACACTCGCTCTCATAGACAGACGCACACAGTCTCTCATAGACAGACAGACATAGACACTGTCATAGACACTCACACTTTATCATAGAGAGAGACACACAATCTATCATAGACAGACACACCCACTCTCTCTCATAGACAGGCACACACACTCTATCACTCTCTCATAGACAGACACACACATTCTCTCTCACAGACAGACACACACTCTCTCTCATAGACAGACACACACACTCTCTCTCTCATCGACAGACACCCACTCTCACTCATAGACAGACACACACATTCTCTCTCATAGACAGACACACACATTCTCTCTAACAGACAGACACACACTTTCTCTCATAGACAGACACACACACTCTCTCTCTCATCGACAGACACCCACTCTCTCTCATAGACCGACACACACACTGTCTCATACACAGACACACACTCGCTCTCATAGACAGACGCACACACTCTGTCATAGACAGACAGACACCCTCTCTCATAGACAGACGCACACACTCTCTCATAGACTAACACACACACACACTCTCATAGACGGAGACGCACACATTCTCACAGACAGACACACACACACTCTCTCTCATAGACAGACAAACAACCTATCATAGACAGACAACCACATTCTCTCTCATAGACAGACACACTCACTCTCTCTCATAGACAAACAGATGCTCTCTCTCAAAGACAAACAGATGCTCTCTTTCATAGACACAGACACACACTCTCTCTCATAGACAGACAAACACTCTCTCTCATAGACAGACGCACCCACTCTCTCATAGACAGACACACACACGGACACACTCTTATAGATGGACACACACACTTTCTCACAGACAGACACACACACACTCTCTCGGATAGACAGAGACACGCACTCTCTCTCATAGACAGACACACACTCTCTCTCTCATAGACCGACACACACACGCTCTCATAGACAGACGCACCCACTCTCTCATAGACAGACACACATACACACTCTCATAGACAGATACTCACAGTTTCTCATAGACAGAGACACACAATCTATCATAGACAGACACAAACATTCTCTGTCATAGACAGACACACACTCTCTCTCATAGACAGACACACACACTCTCTCATAGACAGACACACACGCTATCTATCATAGACAGACACACACATTCTCTCATAGACAGACACACACACTCTCTCTCATCGACAGACACCCACTCTCACTCATAGACAGACACACACACTGTCTCATAGACAGACACACACTCTCTCTCATAGACGGACACACACACTCTCTCTCTCATCGACAGACACTCTCTCTCTCTCATAGACAGACACACACTCGCTCTCATAGACAGACACACACACTCACTCTCACATAGACAGATACCCACTCTCTCTCATAGACAGACACACACGCTCTCTCTCATAGACCGACACACACACTGTCTCATAGACAGACATACACTCAGTCTCATAGACAGAGACACACACTCCCTGATCAACAGACACAAACATTGTCTCATAGACAGGCACACACACTGACTCATAGACAGACACACATACACACTCTCATAGACAGACACACACACGGACACACTCTTATAGATGGACACACACACTTTCTCACAGACAGACACACACACACTCTCTCGGATAGACAGAGACACGCACTCTCTCTCATAGACAGACACACACTCTCTCTCTCATAGACCGACACACACACGCTCTCATAGACAGACGCACCCACTCTCTCATAGACAGACACACATACACACTCTCATAGACAGATACTCACAGTTTCTCATAGACAGAGACACACAATCTATCATAGACAGACACAAACATTCTCTGTCATAGACAGACAGATGCTCTCTCTCATAGACAGAGACACACACTCCCTGATAAACAGACTCGCACACTCTCTCTTAGACCGACACACACACTCTCTCATAGACAGACACACACTCGCTCTCATAGACAGACGCACACAGTCTCTCATAGACAGACAGACATAGACACTGTCATAGACACTCACACTTTATCATAGAGAGAGACACACAATCTATCATAGACAGACACACCCACTCTCTCTCATAGACAGGCACACACACTCTATCACTCTCTCATAGACAGACACACACATTCTCTCTCACAGACAGACACACACTCTGTCTCTTAGACAGACACACACACTCTCTCTAACAGACAGACACACACTTTCTCTCATAGACAGACACACACACTCTCTCTCTCATCGGCAGACACCTACTCTCTCTCATAGACAGACACACACTCTCTCTCATAGACAGACACACACACTCACTCTCACATAGACAGATACCAACTCTCTCATAGACAGACACACACACTCTATCATAGACAGACACACACGCTATCTATCATAGACAGACACAAACATTCTCTCTCATAGACAGACACACACTCTCTCTCTCTCATCGACAGACACCCACTCTCACTCATACACAGACACACACACTCTATCTCTCTCTCACAGATAGACACACACATTCTCTCTCATAGACAGACACACACTCTCTCTCATAGACAGACACACACACTCTCTCATAGACAGACACACACGCTATCTATCATAGACAGACACACACATTCTCTCATAGACAGACACACACACTCTCTCTCTCATCGACAGACACCCACTCTCACTCATAGACAGACACACACTCTATCTCTCTCTGACAGACAGACACACACATTCTCTCTCATAGACAGACACACACTCTCTCTCATAGACAGAAACACACACTCTCTCTCTCATCGACAGACACACACATTCTCTCTCATAGACAGACACACTCACTCTCTCTCATAGACAGAGACACACACTCCCTGATCAACAGACACAAACATTCTCTCATAGACAGGCGCACACACAGACTCATAGATAGACACACATTCTCTCTCATAGACAGACACACACACTCTCTCTCTCATCCACAGACACCCACTCTCTCTCATAGTCAGACACACACTCTCTCTCATAGACAGACACACACACTCCCTCTCTCATAGACAGACACCCACATTCTCTCTCATAGACAGACACACACTCTCTCTCATAGACAGACACACACACTCTCTGTCATAGACAGACACACACACACTCTATCTCTCTCTCATAGAAAGACACACACTCTCTCTCTCTCATAGACCGACACACACTCTCTCTCATAGACAGACACACACACTCTCTCTCTCATCGACAGGCACCCACTCTCTCTCATAGACAGACACACACTCTATCTCTCTCTGACGGACAGACACACACATTCTCTCTCATAGACAGACACACACTCTCATAGACAGAAACACACACTCTCTCTCTCATCGACAGACACACACATTCTCGCTCATAGACAGACACACTCACTCTCTCTCATAGACAGAGACACACACTCCCTGATCAACAGACACAAACATTGTCTCATAGACAGGCACACACGCTGACTCATAGACAGACACACATACACACTCTCTTAGACCGACACACACACTCTCTCATAGACAGACACACACTCGCTCTCATAGACAGACGCACACAGTCTCTCATAGACAGACAGACATAGACACTGTCATAGACACTCACACTTTATCATAGAGAGAGACACACAATCTATCATAGACAGACACACCCACTCTCTCTCATAGACAGGCACACACACTCTATCCCTCTCTCATAGACAGACACACACATTCTCTCTCACAGACAGACACACACTCTCTCTCATAGACAGACACACACACTCTCTCTCTCATCGACAGACACCCACTCTCACTCATAGACAGACACACACATTCTCTCTCATAGACAGACACACACTCTCTCTCATAGACAGACACACAAACTCACACTCACATAGACAGATACCCACTCTCTCTCATAGACAGACACACACACTCTCTCATAGACAGACACACACGCTATCTATCATAGACAGACACACACATTCTCTCTCATAGACAGACACACACTCTCTCTCTCATAGACAGACACCCACTCTCTCTCATAGACAGACACACACTCTCTCTCATAGACAGACACACACACTCTCTCTCTCATAGACAGACACCCACATTCTCTCTCATAGACAGACACACACTCTCTCTCTTAGGCAGATGCACAAACTCTCTCATAGACAGACCCACACTCTCTCTCATAGGCAGATGCACACACTCTCTCATAGACAGACACATATACACATTAACATAGACAGACACACCCACTCTCTCTCATAGACAGGCACACACACTCTATCACTCTCTCATAGACAGACACACACATTCTCTCTCACAGACAGACACACACTCTCTCATAGACAGACACACACACTCTCTCTCTCATCGACAGACACCCACTCTCACTCATAGACAGACACACACATTCTCTCTCATAGACAGACACACACTCTCTCTCATAGACAGACACACAAACTCACACTCACATAGACAGATACCCACTCTCTCTCATAGACAGACACACACACTCTCTCATAGACAGACACACATGCTATCTATCATAGACAGACACACACATTCTCTCTCATAGACAGACACACACTCTCTATCTCTCTCTCACAGATAGACACACACATTCTCTCTCATAGACAGACACACACTCTCTCTCATAGACAGACACACACACTCTCTCTCTCATCGACAGACACCCACTCTCACTCATAGACAGAGACACACACTTTCTCATAGACAGACACACACTCAGTCTCATAGACAGACGCACACACTCTCTGATAGACTGACACACATACACTCTCTCATAGACACTCACACTTTCTCATAGAGAGAGACACTCAATCTATCATAGACAGACACACATACACACTCTCATAGACAGACTCTCACACTTTCTCATAGACCGACACACACACTCTCTCATAGACAGACACACACTCGCTCTCATAGACAGACGCACACACTCTGTCATAGACAGACAGACACCCTCTCTCATAGACAGACGCACACACTCTCTCATAGACTAACACACACACACACTCTCATAGACGGAGACGCACACTTTCTCACAGACAGACACACACACACTCTCTCTCATAGACAGACAAACAATCTATCATAGACAGACAACCACATTCTCTCTCATTGACAGACACACTCACTCTCTCTCATAGACAAACAGATGCTCTCTTTCATAGACACAGACACACACTCTCTCTCATAGACAGACAAACACTCTCTCTCATAGACAGACGCACCCACTCTCTCATAGACAGACACACATACACACTCTCATAGACAGATACTCACAGTTTCTCATAGACAGAGACACACAATCTATCATAGACAGACACAGACATTCTCTGTCATAGACAGACAGATGCTCTCTCTCATAGACAGAGACACACACTCCCTGATCAACAGACTCGCACACTCTCTCTTAGACCGACACACACACTCTCTCATAGACAGACACACACTCGCTCTCATAGACAGACGCACACAGTCTCTCATAGACAGACAGACATAGACACTGTCATAGACACTCACACTTTATCATAGAGAGAGACACACAATCTATCATAGACAGACACACCCACTCTCTCTCATAGACAGGCACACACACTCTATCACTCTCTCATAGACAGACACACACATTCTCTCTCACAGACAGACACACACTCTCTCTCATAGACAGACACACACACTCTCTCTCTCATCGACAGACACCCACTCTCACTCATAGACAGACACACACATTCTCTCTCATAGACAGACACACACATTCTCTCTAACAGACAGACACACACTTTCTCTCATAGACAGACACACACACTCTCTCTCTCATCGACAGACACCCACTCTCTCTCATAGACCGACACACACACTGTCTCATACACAGACACACACTCGCTCTCATAGACAGACGCACACACTCTGTCATAGACAGACAGACACCCTCTCTCATAGACAGACGCACACACTCTCTCATAGACTAACACACACACACACTCTCATAGACGGAGACGCACACATTCTCACAGACAGACACACACACACTCTCTCTCATAGACAGACAAACAACCTATCATAGACAGACAACCACATTCTCTCTCATAGACAGACACACTCACTCTCTCTCATAGACAAACAGATGCTCTCTCTCAAAGACAAACAGATGCTCTCTTTCATAGACACAGACACACACTCTCTCTCATAGACAGACAAACACTCTCTCTCATAGACAGACGCACCCACTCTCTCATAGACAGACACACACACGGACACACTCTTATAGATGGACACACACACTTTCTCACAGACAGACACACACACACTCTCTCGGATAGACAGAGACACGCACTCTCTCTCATAGACAGACACACACTCTCTCTCTCATAGACCGACACACACACGCTCTCATAGACAGACGCACCCACTCTCTCATAGACAGACACACATACACACTCTCATAGACAGATACTCACAGTTTCTCATAGACAGAGACACACAATCTATCATAGACAGACACAAACATTCTCTGTCATAGACAGACACACACTCTCTCTCATAGACAGACACACACACTCTCTCATAGACAGACACACACGCTATCTATCATAGACAGACACACACATTCTCTCATAGACAGACACACACACTCTCTCTCATCGACAGACACCCACTCTCACTCATAGACAGACACACACACTGTCTCATAGACAGACACACACTCTCTCTCATAGACGGACACACACACTCTCTCTCTCATCGACAGACACTCTCTCTCTCTCATAGACAGACACACACTCGCTCTCATAGACAGACACACACACTCACTCTCACATAGACAGATACCCACTCTCTCTCATAGACAGACACACACGCTCTCTCTCATAGACCGACACACACACTGTCTCATAGACAGACATACACTCAGTCTCATAGACAGAGACACACACTCCCTGATCAACAGACACAAACATTGTCTCATAGACAGGCACACACACTGACTCATAGACAGACACACATACACACTCTCATAGACAGACACACACACGGACACACTCTTATAGATGGACACACACACTTTCTCACAGACAGACACACACACACTCTCTCGGATAGACAGAGACACGCACTCTCTCTCATAGACAGACACACACTCTCTCTCTCATAGACCGACACACACACGCTCTCATAGACAGACGCACCCACTCTCTCATAGACAGACACACATACACACTCTCATAGACAGATACTCACAGTTTCTCATAGACAGAGACACACAATCTATCATAGACAGACACAAACATTCTCTGTCATAGACAGACAGATGCTCTCTCTCATAGACAGAGACACACACTCCCTGATAAACAGACTCGCACACTCTCTCTTAGACCGACACACACACTCTCTCATAGACAGACACACACTCGCTCTCATAGACAGACGCACACAGTCTCTCATAGACAGACAGACATAGACACTGTCATAGACACTCACACTTTATCATAGAGAGAGACACACAATCTATCATAGACAGACACACCCACTCTCTCTCATAGACAGGCACACACACTCTATCACTCTCTCATAGACAGACACACACATTCTCTCTCACAGACAGACACACACTCTGTCTCTTAGACAGACACACACACTCTCTCTAACAGACAGACACACACTTTCTCTCATAGACAGACACACACACTCTCTCTCTCATCGGCAGACACCTACTCTCTCTCATAGACAGACACACACTCTCTCTCATAGACAGACACACACACTCACTCTCACATAGACAGATACCAACTCTCTCATAGACAGACACACACACTCTATCATAGACAGACACACACGCTATCTATCATAGACAGACACAAACATTCTCTCTCATAGACAGACACACACTCTCTCTCTCTCATCGACAGACACCCACTCTCACTCATACACAGACACACACACTCTATCTCTCTCTCACAGATAGACACACACATTCTCTCTCATAGACAGACACACACTCTCTCTCATAGACAGACACACACACTCTCTCATAGACAGACACACACGCTATCTATCATAGACAGACACACACATTCTCTCATAGACAGACACACACACTCTCTCTCTCATCGACAGACACCCACTCTCACTCATAGACAGACACACACTCTATCTCTCTCTGACAGACAGACACACACATTCTCTCTCATAGACAGACACACACTCTCTCTCATAGACAGAAACACACACTCTCTCTCTCATCGACAGACACACACATTCTCTCTCATAGACAGACACACTCACTCTCTCTCATAGACAGAGACACACACTCCCTGATCAACAGACACAAACATTCTCTCATAGACAGGCGCACACACAGACTCATAGATAGACACACATTCTCTCTCATAGACAGACACACACACTCTCTCTCTCATCCACAGACACCCACTCTCTCTCATAGTCAGACACACACTCTCTCTCATAGACAGACACACACACTCTCTCTCTCATAGACAGACACCCACATTCTCTCTCATAGACAGACACACACTCTCTCTCATAGACAGACACACACACTCTCTGTCATAGACAGACACACACACACTCTATCTCTCTCTCATAGAAAGACACACACTCTCTCTCTCTCATAGACCGACACACACTCTCTCTCATAGACAGACACACACACTCTCTCTCTCATCGACAGGCACCCACTCTCTCTCATAGACAGACACACACTCTATCTCTCTCTGACGGACAGACACACACATTCTCTCTCATAGACAGACACACACTCTCATAGACAGAAACACACACTCTCTCTCTCATCGACAGACACACACATTCTCGCTCATAGACAGACACACTCACTCTCTCTCATAGACAGAGACACACACTCCCTGATCAACAGACACAAACATTGTCTCATAGACAGGCACACACGCTGACTCATA
Organism: Hemitrygon akajei; assembly: GCF_048418815.1. Classification (NCBI taxonomy): domain Eukaryota; kingdom Metazoa; phylum Chordata; class Chondrichthyes; order Myliobatiformes; family Dasyatidae; genus Hemitrygon; species Hemitrygon akajei. Next base: position 106,534,412 of record NC_133127.1, read on the forward strand.
GACAGACACACATACACACTCTCTTAGACCGACACACACACTCTCTCATAGACAGACACACACTCGCTCTCATAGACAGACGCACACAGTCTCTCATAGACAGACAGACATAGACACTGTCATAGACACTCACACTTTATCATAGAGAGAGACACACAATCTATCATAGACAGACACACCCACTCTCTCTCATAGACAGGCACACACACTCTATCCCTCTCTCATAGACAGACACACACATTCTCTCTCACAGACAGACACACACTCTCTCTCATAGACAGACACACACACTCTCTCTCTCATCGACAGACACCCACTCTCACTCATAGACAGACACACACATTCTCTCTCATAGACAGACACACACTCTCTCTCATAGACAGACACACAAACTCACACTCACATAGACAGATACCCACTCTCTCTCATAGACAGACACACACACTCTCTCATAGACAGACACACACGCTATCTATCATAGACAGACACACACATTCTCTCTCATAGACAGACACCCACTCTCTCTCATAGACAGACACACACTCTCTCTCATAGACAGACACACACACTCTCTCTCTCATAGACAGACACCCACATTCTCTCTCATAGACAGACACACACTCTCTCTCTTAGGCAGATGCACACACTCTCTCATAGACAGACCCACACTCTCTCTCATAGGCAGATGCACACACTCTCTCATAGACAGACACATATACACATTAACATAGACAGACACACACACATTCTCATAGACAGAGACACACAATCTATCATAGACAGACACACACGTTCTCTCTCATAGACGGACACACTCACTCTCTCTCATAGAGAGACACACAATCTATCATAGACAGACACACACATTCTCTCTCATAGACAGACACACACTCTCTATCTCTCTCTCACAGATAGACACACACATTCTCTCTCATAGACAGACACACACTCTCTCTCATAGACAGACACACACACTCTCTCTCTCATCGACAGACACCCACTCTCACTCATAGACAGAGACACACACTTTCTCATAGACAGACACACACTCAGTCTCATAGACAGACGCACACACTCTCTGATAGACTGACACACATACACTCTCTCATAGACACTCACACTTTCTCATAGAGAGAGACACTCAATCTATCATAGACAGATACACATACACACTCTCATAGACAGACTCTCACACTTTCTCATAGACCGACACACACACTCTCTCATAGACAGACACACACTCGCTCTCATAGACAGACGCACACACTCTGTCATAGACAGACAGACACCCTCTCTCATAGACAGACGCACACACTCTCTCATAGACTAACACACACACACACTCTCATAGACGGAGACGCACACTTTCTCACAGACAGACACACACACACTCTCTCTCATAGACAGACAAACAATCTATCATAGACAGACAACCACATTCTCTCTCATAGACAGACACACTCACTCTCTCTCATAGACAAACAGATGCTCTCTTTCATAGACACAGACACACACTCTCTCTCATAGACAGACAAACACTCTCTCTCATAGACAGACGCACCCACTCTCTCATAGACAGACACACATACACACTCTCATAGACAGATACTCACAGTTTCTTATAGACAGAGACACACAATCTATCATAGACAGACACAGACATTCTCTGTCATAGACAGACAGATGCTCTCTCTCATAGACAGAGACACACACTCCCTGATCAACAGACTCGCACACTCTCTCTTAGACCGACACACACACTCTCTCATAGACAGACACACACTCGCTCTCATAGACAGACGCACACAGTCTCTCATAGACAGACAGACATAGACACTGTCATAGACACTCACACTTTATCATAGAGAGAGACACACAATCTATCATAGACAGACACACCCACTCTCTCTCATAGACAGGCACACACACTCTATCACTCTCTCATAGACAGACACACACATTCTCTCTCACAGACAGACACACACTCTCTCTCATAGACAGACACACACACTCTCTCTCTCATCGACAGACACCCACTCTCACTCATAGACAGACACACACATTCTCTCTCATAGACAGACACACACATTCTCTCTAACAGACAGACACACACTTTCTCTCATAGACAGACACACACACTCTCTCTCTCATCGACAGACACCCACTCTCTCTCATAGACAGACACACACTCTCTCACATAGACAGACACACACGCTCTCTCTCATAGACCGACACACACACTGTCTCATAGACAGACACACACTCTCTCTCATAGACAGATGCACACACTGTCTCATAGACAGACACACATACACACTCTCATAGACAGACACACACACTTTCTCATAGAGAGAGACACTCAATCTATCGTAGACAGACACACACATTCTCTCTCATAGACAGACACACCCACACTCTCTCATAGACAGACACACACTCTCTCTCATAGACAGACACACACACTCTCTCTCTTACGGAGAGACACACAATCTATCATAGACAGACACACACATTCTCTCTCATAGACGGACATACTCTCTCTCTCATAGACAGACAAACACACTCTCTCTGTCATAGACAGACACCCACTCTCTCTCAAAGCCAGACACACACACTCTATCACTCTCTCATAGACAGACACGCACTCTCTCTCATAGACAGACACACACACTCTCTCTCTCATCGACAGACACTCTCTCTCTCTCAAAGACAGACACACACACTCTCTCATAGACAGACACACATGCTCTCCCTCATAGACTGACACACACACTGTCTCATAGACAGACACACACTCTCTCTCATAGACGGACACACACACTCTCTCTCTCATCGACAGACACTCTCTCTCTCTCATAGACAGACACACACTCGCTCTCATAGACAGACACACACACTCACTCTCACATAGACAGATACACACTCTCTCTCATAGACAGACACACACGCTCTCTCTCATAGACCGACACACACACTGTCTCATAGACAGACATACACTCAGTCTCATAGACAGAGACACACACTCCCTGATCAACAGACACAAACATTGTCTCATAGACAGGCACACACACTGACTCATAGACAGACACACATACACACTCTCATAGACAGACACACACACGGACACACTCTTATAGATGGACACACACACTTTCTCACAGACAGACACACACACACTCTCTCGGATAGACAGAGACACGCACTCTCTCTCATAGACAGACACACACTCTCTCTCTCATAGACCGACACACACACGCTCTCATAGACAGACGCACCCACTCTCTCATAGACAGACACACATACACACTCTCATAGACAGATACTCACAGTTTCTCATAGACAGAGACACACAATCTATCATAGACAGACACAAACATTCTCTGTCATAGACAGACAGATGCTCTCTCTCATAGACAGAGACACACACTCCCTGATAAACAGACTCGCACACTCTCTCTTAGACCGACACACACACTCTCTCATAGACAGACACACACTCGCTCTCATAGACAGACGCACACAGTCTCTCATAGACAGACAGACATAGACACTGTCATAGACACTCACACTTTATCATAGAGAGAGACACACAATCTATCATAGACAGACACACCCACTCTCTCTCATAGACAGGCACACACACTCTATCACTCTCTCATAGACAGACACACACATTCTCTCTCACAGACAGACACACACTCTGTCTCTTAGACAGACACACACACTCTCTCTCTCATCGACAGACACCCACTCTCACTCATAGACAGACACACACATTCTCTCTCATAGACTGACACACACATTCTCTCTAACAGACAGACACACAATTTCTCTCATAGACAGACACACACACTCTCTCTCTCATCGGCAGACACCTACTCTCTCTCATAGACAGACACACACTCTCTCTCATAGACAGACACACACACTCACTCTCACATAGACAGATACCAACTCTCTCATAGACAGACACACACACTCTATCATAGACAGACACACACGCTATCTATCATAGACAGACACACACATTCTCTCTCATAGACAGACACACACTCTCTCTCTCATACACAGACACACACACTCTATCTCTCTCTCACAGATAGACACACACATTCTCTCTCATAGACAGACACACACTCTCTCTCATAGACAGACACACACACTCTCATAGACAGACACACACGCTATCTATCATAGACAGACACACACATTCTCTCATAGACAGACACACACACTCTCTCTCTCATCGACAGACACCCACTCTCACTCATAGACAGACACACACTCTATCTCTCTCTGACAGACAGACACACACATTCTCTCTCATAGACAGACACACACTCTCTCTCATAGACAGAAACTGTTACGAAAACCCCGTAACCAGGTAACTTACCAGCAAAGATAGATGGATCAGCTGAGTCGGATGCTACTATTTTCAAACGTTTTATTCAATAAGGGCACAAACGTATGGTTAATACAAAACATTCAAATCGTCAAAACTCAATCTAAAACACCGGTGTAACCATAATCAATCAGAAATAAGCTCTTTCGTTGTCTAGGGTATATAATACTGAGTCCAATTGGAAATATAAAGAGTCACTCTGAAGTCTGCAGGCTTTTGGTTTCACGTGTTGGAGAGAGAGAGATTAACGGAAAAACTTGCCCAAAACATCCATGGAATCAGGGGAGCGATCTTCCCCGTTGTTAGTTAAAAGCGATCTTCCGTTGGTTCCAGCCACAAACCCCGCATTCGGAATTTAACGCACGTGGCTTATTTCAAAATGGCTTCCCGTTCCCACGGGAAGCGGTATCGTGCTTCTTGGTGTCTCCTTGGTGCGTCTGAGGGTCGTCCTCTTTCAGACCCTTCTTTATACTGCCTCACGGGATCTCAGGTGTCAATCAGGTTGCAGGTGATGCAATCTCTCTCTCAACCAGCCCACTTTGCCCGAGGGCTTTACAATGTCCCTGCGAGTTGGCACGTCTGCAGTTCCCAGGTGTCTCCTGAGAACAATGCCACAGTCACCAGCTTTTGTCCCAGTGGAATGTCTTTCCATTTCCTGTGTCCATTCAGCCTGTCTCTCTCTCTCTCTTGGGTCATTGACCCCCCTTTCACTAGGGCTCTTGCAATTCTCACAAAGGAGGGGGCTGGTATCATAACACCTCCCCTCTTAAAAAGGTTTTTTACCAGCGGTTAAAACCCAGAGTGGTACAGTCTTACAGAAATTTTGAATCTAATACAATACAGCTGCTTTTCTTTTCACTACAGAGTAATACAGTTATACATTCAAGTCAGCATCTAAACAGTTAACAAGTACAGTGCCCCTTTTCTTTAATACCTTAACCTCATGTGCCCTACTAACGCCTGGTAGCATCAAACTTCAGCTCAATAACCACCTTATTTATTTGCTTTCTTCGGCAACATAACTAAGGAGGTGTGATCTTAGCTTACATACATCTACAAAGGTTCATGCAAAAGACAAATTTTTATGCTACTTTCAAACTTAACAGTCAAGCTTCCATGGGTGTTGTCTTTATTATTCACATACTTTGTCAAAATCCCTTAAAACCGGCTTCTGCTATTTTAAAAATCGCGCCCCCATTAACCCTCGCCTTTTTTCCGGTTAATTCCCTCGTGGCGATCTTGGGCACCCTGGCGAAATAAGCTTTCGCCCGCTCCTTTCATAGGAGTTATTTTATCAGCGTGTTCCAAACTTAGACCACCCAATTCCTTAATTTTAGGCCATTTGTCGTTTTTCTCTTCAGGACCCGTCATGCTATTAGTTTCCAATTTAAGATCCGCAAGCGATCTCGCTTTGTTCAGACAGCATTTCAAATTCTGCCTTTTCACAGCACCCTCTTGAATAACAATAGCGTGTGGGGCACCTTTACATTCCAAATCAACCTGTAATTGATTCGCAGGCACCGTGTTACCAAGCCATTGTCTCTGCAGCCTGGTTGCTGCTTCTGACATCAATCCAGACATTAAATTTTCTTCCTTTGATTTGGGAATTACAGATTTCCCGTCTCCCTCCACAACAACAGTTATCTCCCCATTCGTAAACTCCACATTAACTCTGAAGACCCCCTTCTGTACAACCCTCTGGGAACTCACACTTCCCAAGGTTAACCCCTTTTTCCCCGAACCAGGTCTATCTGACTCACGAGGACGGCCGCCCCGTTCCCCTGAATCAAACACCTCAGACTTCCTCTGAGCTCTGTTACCAGGTTCAGCACCACGTGCGCCCCCATCTTGGACACACTCAAACGGGACATTGGCCCCTTCCAGGCTTTCAATACCCGTACCTTTTTCAAATTCTAACGTCCCCCGATCCTTCCAGCTACTCTCTAGGCAGCCCCCCGTTGGGGAAGGCGCAACCCTGCGAGCTGAAACAACCTCCTCGGCCATTTCAGCTGACTTCTCCACGGCAAGGGTACCCTTCTCCTCTAAGACTGCCCTCATTTCACTCCCGGGACCATCGAGAACATCTTTAGGACTCTCAACTTCTCCAAACAATTCTGCCAAACCAGACAGATCAACCACGTCCAACTCTGGACGTTTTAACAGCTTTATCCGTTTCTCATCTTTATTTCCTACCTCTAGGACCTTTCTCTTCACTAAGGGGAGGGCTATCTCCTTACCCTTACCCCATTTTACTTTACTACCTTCCGTTTTACCACCCTCTGAACCCTCGTGGTGTAGGGTCGGTAAAAACGTCTGGGCCAATTTCAAACTGCGCGCGGTCCCAGTCGCCGCTCTCGACAGGCTGCGAGTGACCGCGCATGCGCGATAGCTCGGGGACTCCATGGGCGGGGCCTCAACTATCAGGGCGGTTCCCATCTTCCCACCCGCGAGGTCATTACCCAACAGGAGGTCCACGCCCTCCCCCGGTAACTCCGGCAGGACTCCTAGCTCCACAGGTCCCGACACCAACTCGCAATCGAGAAAGACCCTATGCAAAGGCACGACCGTGATCTGGTTCCCGATTCCTCTCAGGGCAACCTCCCCCGTCCGAGGGCCGAAATTTAACACATTACGGCTAATTAACGATAGTTCCGCCCCCGTGTCTCTCCAAATTCGTACAGGGATGGGGGGGTCCCCTTCCCTCAAAGACACGGTTCCTTCGGAACTAAATGTCTCCCGCCCCTCCGGTACTCCATCTACCTGGGGCCCTCTTGTCAACGTCCTGATTACCACTGCACGCCCGATAGGGATCGCTGCTCTCTCCCTCTCTGGCTCCTTTCTCAGAGCAAAGCACTTTGATGCAATATGTCCCACCTTTCCACAATTAAAACAGTTTAAACCAGGAGATCTCCAGGTTTCCTGTCTGTTATCCTCACTTTTTGTGCTAGCTCCCGGTGGAGTTTCTCCCTTAGCCGGCGGACTGTCCCTACCATTCCGACGGTCTCTCGGGTAACTTTTTGGCGAGGAAAACTTTGTCTTGTGGGTTAGGGCATATTCATCTGCGAGCCTAGCCATCTCTGAGATGGACTGATTCGTCCTCTCACTTAAATACATTCGGATCTCTTCCGGAACGCAACTTTTAAATTCCTCAATCAAAACTAGCTCCCTGAGAAGCCCATAGTCCTCGGCCACCTTTTCAGCTGTGCACCAACGATTCAAGAGCACACCCTTCTCATGGGCTAGCTCGGTATACGTTTGATTCCACCCTCTTTTTAAATTTCGGAACCTTTGTCTATACGCCTCAGGTACTAACTCGTAACCTCGGAGAATGGCCTCCTTTACTTGATCATAATTCCCGTCCCTTTCTGTGGGCAGCGCGGCATATACCCGCTGTGCTTTTCCTCGTAACACACTTTGTAACAACGCCACCCATTGCTCTCTGGGCCACTGCTGATTCTCTGCCACCTTTTCAAAGAGCAAGAAATAACTATCAACATCCGTCTCCTCGAACGGGGGGACCAACCTCAACGCCCGACTAATATCAAACCCCTCTTTCTCTCCCCCTTGAGTTCTTCGCTCTTGTTTCCGCCTGTCCAGCTCCAATTCATAGTTCCTCTGTTTCTCTCTCTCTTCTGCTTCTAGCTGCTTTAGTTTGAACACCTGCTCTCTTTCCCTCTCGGCTCTCTCGGCTTCTCTCTCTGCAGCCTTCTGAGCTGCGTCTATTTCTAGCTGCTTTATTTTAAACTCATGTTCCAGCCTTGCTTTCTCCAACTCTGCCTGATTTGTCCCACTCACTAATCTCCTTTCGGGAATATTTTCCAAATCCTCAGCTGTAAACACCTTCTTCCCAACGTAATGCTGTTGTATGACCCTTAGCACTTCCTGCTTTTTCATTGCTGGCTTCACCGCTGTGAGGTCTAAGGCCTGCGCCAAACTTACTAAGTCTGATTTTGTAGCCTTCCCTAGCGCCTCTACCGTCGGGTTTCTCCTAAATTCCGACACATCCATCTTTGCTGGTTTCCCGTCTGACTACCTGCGTAACCAGATTTAAGTTTGGACTTACAGCCCGATTCACTGACCCTCCCGTTTGGTTTCAAATCCCGGACGAGCCCCCACTTGTTACGAAAACCCCGTAACCAGGTAACTTACCAGCAAAGATAGATGGATCAGCTGAGTCGGATGCTACTATTTTCAAACGTTTTATTCAATAAGGGCACAAACGTATGGTTAATACAAAACATTCAAATCGTCAAAACTCAATCTAAAACACCGGTGTAACCATAATCAATCAGAAATAAGCTCTTTCGTTGTCTAGGGTATATAATACTGAGTCCAATTGGAAATATAAAGAGTCACTCTGAAGTCTGCAGGCTTTTGGTTTCACGTGTTGGAGAGAGAGAGATTAACGGAAAAACTTGCCCAAAACATCCATGGAATCAGGGGAGCGATCTTCCCCGTTGTTAGTTAAAAGCGATCTTCCGTTGGTTCCAGCCACAAACCCCGCATTCGGAATTTAACGCACGTGGCTTATTTCAAAATGGCTTCCCGTTCCCACGGGAAGCGGTATCGTGCTTCTTGGTGTCTCCTTGGTGCGTCTGAGGGTCGTCCTCTTTCAGACCCTTCTTTATACTGCCTCACGGGATCTCAGGTGTCAATCAGGTTGCAGGTGATGCAATCTCTCTCTCAACCAGCCCACTTTGCCCGAGGGCTTTACAATGTCCCTGCGAGTTGGCACGTCTGCAGTTCCCAGGTGTCTCCTGAGAACAATGCCACAGTCACCAGCTTTTGTCCCAGTGGAATGTCTTTCCATTTCCTGTGTCCATTCAGCCTGTCTCTCTCTCTCTCTTGGGTCATTGACCCCCCTTTCACTAGGGCTCTTGCAATTCTCACAAAGGAGGGGGCTGGTATCATAACAAAACACACACTCTCTCTCTCATCGACAGACACACACATTCTCTCTCATAGACAGACACACTCACTCTCTCTCATAGACAGAGACACACACTCCCTGATCAACAGACACAAACATTCTCTCATAGACAGGCGCACACACAGACTCATAGATAGACACACATTCTCTCTCATAGACAGACACACACACTCTCTCTCTCATCTACAGACACCCACTCTCTCTCATAGTCAGACACACACTCTCTCTCATAGACAGACACACACACTCTCTCTCTCATCTACAGACACCCACATTCTCTCTCATAGACAGACACACACTCTCTCTCATAGACAGACACACACACTCTCTGTCATAGACAGACACACACACACTCTATCTCTCTCTCATAGAAAGACACACACTCTCTCTCTCTCATAGACCGACACACACTCTCTCTCATAGACAGACACACACACTCTCTCTCTCATCGACAGGCACCCACTCTCTCTCATAGACAGACACACACTCTATCTCTCTCTGACGGACAGACACACACATTCTCTCTCATAGACAGACACACACTCTCATAGACAGAAACACACACTCTCTCTCTCATCGACAGACACACACATTCTCGCTCATAGACAGACACACTCACTCTCTCTCATAGACAGAGACACACACTCCCTGATCAACAGACACAAACATTGTCTCATAGACAGGCACACACGCTGACTCATAGACAGACACACATACACACTCTCTTAGACCGACACACACACTCTCTCATAGACAGACACACACTCGCTCTCATAGACAGACGCACACAGTCTCTCATAGACAGACAGACATAGACACTGTCATAGACACTCACACTTTATCATAGAGAGAGACACACAATCTATCATAGACAGACACACCCACTCTCTCTCATAGACAGGCACACACACTCTATCACTCTCTCATAGACAGACACACACATTCTCTCTCACAGACAGACACACACTCTCTCTCATAGACAGACACACACACTCTCTCTCTCATCGACAGACACCCACTCTCACTCATAGACAGACACACACATTCTCTCTCATAGACAGACACACACTCTCTCTCATAGACAGACACACAAACTCACACTCACATAGACAGATACCCACTCTCTCTCATAGACAGACACACACACTCTCTCATAGACAGACACACATGCTATCTATCATAGACAGACACACACATTCTCTCTCATAGACAGACACACACTCTCTCTCCCATAGACAGACACCCACTCTCTCTCATAGACAGACACACACTCTCTCTCATAGACAGACACACACACTCTCTCTCTCATAGACAGACACCCACATTCTCTCTCATAGACAGACACACACTCTCTCTCTTAGGCAGATGCACACACTCTCTCATAGACAGACCCACACTCTCTCTCATAGGCAGATGCACACACTCTCTCATAGACAGACACATATACACATTAACATAGACAGACACACACACATTCTCATAGACAGAGACACACAATCTATCATAGACAGACACACACGTTCTCTCTCATAGACGGACACACTCACTCTCTCTCATAGAGAGACACACAATCTATCATAGACAGACACACACATTCTCTCTCATAGACAGACACACACTCTCTATCTCTCTCTCACAGATAGACACACACATTCTCTCTCATAGACAGACACACACTCTCTTTCATAGACAGACACACACACTCTCTCTCTCATCGACAGACACCCACTCTCACTCATAGACAGAGACACACACTTTCTCATAGACAGACACACACTCAGTCTCATAGACAGACGCACACACTCTCTGATAGACTGACACACATACACTCTCTCATAGACACTCACACTTTCTCATAGAGAGAGACACTCAATCTATCATAGACAGACACACATACACACTCTCATAGACAGACTCTCACACTTTCTCATAGACCGACACACACACTCTCTCATAGACAGACACACACTCGCTCTCATAGACAGACGCACACACTCTGTCATAGACAGACAGACACCCTCTCTCATAGACAGACGCACACACTCTCTCATAGACTAACACACACACACACTCTCATAGACGGAGACGCACACTTTCTCACAGACAGACACACACACACTCTCTCTCATAGACAGACAAACAATCTATCATAGACAGACAACCACATTCTCTCTCATAGACAGACACACTCACTCTCTCTCATAGACAAACAGATGCTCTCTTTCATAGACACAGACACATACTCTCTCTCATAGACAGACAAACACTCTCTCTCATAGACAGACGCACCCACTCTCTCATAGACAGACACACATACACACTCTCATAGACAGATACTCACAGTTTCTCATAGACAGAGACACACAATCTATCATAGACAGACACAGACATTCTCTGTCATAGACAGACAGATGCTCTCTCTCATAGACAGAGACACACACTCCCTGATCAACAGACTCGCACACTCTCTCTTAGACCGACACACACACTCTCTCATAGACAGACACACACTCGCTCTCATAGACAGACGCACACAGTCTCTCATAGACAGACAGACATAGACACTGTCATAGACACTCACACTTTATCATAGAGAGAGACACACAATCTATCATAGACAGACACACCCACTCTCTCTCATAGACAGGCACACACACTCTATCACTCTCTCATAGACAGACACACACATTCTCTCTCACAGACAGACACACACTCTCTCTCATAGACAGACACACACACTCTCTCTCTCATCGACAGACACCCACTCTCACTCATAGACAGACACACACATTCTCTCTCATAGACAGACACACACATTCTCTCTAACAGACAGACACACACTTTCTCTCATAGACAGACACACACACTCTCTCTCTCATCGACAGACACCCACTCTCTCTCATAGACAGACACACACTCTCTCACATAGACAGACACACACGCTCTCTCTCATAGACCGACACACACACTGTCTCATACACAGACACACACTCGCTCTCATAGACAGACGCACACACTCTGTCATAGACAGACAGACACCCTCTCTCATAGACAGACGCACACACTCTCTCATAGACTAACACACACACACACTCTCATAGACGGAGACGCACACATTCTCACAGACAGACACACACACACTCTCTCTCATAGACAGACAAACAACCTATCATAGACAGACAACCACATTCTCTCTCATAGACAGACACACTCACTCTCTCTCATAGACAAACAGATGCTCTCTCTCAAAGACAAACAGATGCTCTCTTTCATAGACACAGACACACACTCTCTCTCATAGACAGACAAACACTCTCTCTCATAGACAGACGCACCCACTCTCTCATAGACAGACACACACACGGACACACTCTTATAGATGGACACACACACTTTCTCACAGACAGACACACACACACTCTCTCGGATAGACAGAGACACGCACTCTCTCTCATAGACAGACACACACTCTCTCTCTCATAGACCGACACACACACGCTCTCATAGACAGACGCACCCACTCTCTCATAGACAGACACACATACACACTCTCATAGACAGATACTCACAGTTTCTCATAGACAGAGACACACAATCTATCATAGACAGACACAAACATTCTCTGTCATAGACAGACACACACTCTCTCTCATAGACAGACACACACACTCTCTCATAGACAGACACACACGCTATCTATCATAGACAGACACACACATTCTCTCATAGACAGACACACACTCTCTCTCTCATAGACAGACACACACACTCTCTCATAGACAGACACACACGCTATCTATCATAGACAGACACACACATTCTCTCATAGACAGACACACACACTCTCTCTCTCATCGACAGACACCCACTCTCACTCATAGACAGACACACACACTGTCTCATAGACAGACACACACTCTCTCTCATAGACGGACACACACACTCTCTCTCTCATCGACAGACACTCTCTCTCTCTCATAGACAGACACACACTCGCTCTCATAGACAGACACACACACTCACTCTCACATAGACAGATACCCACTCTCTCTCATAGACAGACACACACGCTCTCACTCATAGACCGACACACACACTGTCTCATAGACAGACATACACTCAGTCTCATAGACAGAGACACACACTCCCTGATCAACAGACACAAACATTGTCTCATAGACAGGCACACACACTGACTCATAGACAGACACACATACACACTCTCATAGACAGACACACACACGGACACACTCTTATAGATGGACACACACACTTTCTCACAGACAGACACACACACACTCTCTCGGATAGACAGGGACACGCACTCTCTCTCATAGACAGACACACACTCTCTCTCTCATAGACCGACACACACACGCTCTCATAGACAGACGCACCCACTCTCTCATAGACAGACACACATACACACTCTCATAGACAGATACTCACAGTTTCTCATAGACAGAGACACACAATCTATCATAGACAGACACAAACATTCTCTGTCATAGACAGACAGATGCTCTCTCTGATAGACAGAGACACACACTCCCTGATAAACAGACTCGCACACTCTCTCTTAGACCGACACACACACTCTCTCATAGACAGACACACACTCGCTCTCATAGACAGACGCACACAGTCTCTCATAGACAGACAGACATAGACACTGTCATAGACACTCACACTTTATCATAGAGAGAGACACACAATCTATCATAGACAGACACACCCACTCTCTCTCATAGACAGGCACACACACTCTATCACTCTCTCATAGACAGACACACACATTCTCTCTCACAGACAGACACACACTCTGTCTCTTAGACAGACACACACACTCTCTCTAACAGACAGACACACACTTTCTCTCATAGACAGACACACACACTCTCTCTCTCATCGGCAGACACCTACTCTCTCTCATAGACAGACACACACTCTCTCTCATAGACAGACACACACACTCACTCTCACATAGACAGATACCAACTCTCTCATAGACAGACACACACACTCTATCATAGACAGACACACACGCTATCTATCATAGACAGACACACACATTCTCTCTCATAGACAGACACACTCACTCTCTCTCATAGACAGAGACACACACTCCCTGATCAACAGACACAAACATTCTCTCATAGACAGGTGCACACACAGACTCATAGATAGACACACATTCTCTCTCATAGACAGACACACACACTCTCTCTCTCATCCACAGACACCCACTCTCTCTCATAGTCAGACACACACTCTCTCTCATAGACAGACACACACACTCTCTCTCTCATAGACAGACACCCACATTCTCTCTCATAGACAGACACACACTCTCTCTCATAGACAGACACACACACTCTCTGTCATAGACAGACACACACACACTCTATCTCTCTCTCATAGAAAGACACACACTCTCTCTCTCTCATAGACCGACACACACTCTCTCTCATAGACAGACACACACACTCTCTCTCTCATCGACAGGCACCCACTCTCTCTCATAGACAGACACACACTCTATCTCTCTCTGACGGACAGACACACACATTCTCTCTCATAGACAGACACACACTCTCATAGACAGAAACACACACTCTCTCTCTCATTGACAGACACCCACTCTCACTCATAGACAGACACACACTCTATCTCTCTCTGACAGACAGACACACACATTCTCTCTCATAGACAGACACACACTCTCTCTCATAGACAGAAACTGTTACGAAAACCCCGTAACCAGGTAACTTACCAGCAAAGATAGATGGATCAGCTGAGTCGGATGCTACTATTTTCAAACGTTTTATTCAATAAGGGCACAAACGTATGGTTAATACAAAACATTCAAATCGTCAAAACTCAATCTAAAACACCGGTGTAACCATAATCAATCAGAAATAAGCTCTTTCGTTGTCTAGGGTATATAATACTGAGTCCAATTGGAAATATAAAGAGTCACTCTGAAGTCTGCAGGCTTTTGGTTTCACGTGTTGGAGAGAGAGAGATTAACGGAAAAACTTGCCCAAAACATCCATGGAATCAGGGGAGCGATCTTCCCCGTTGTTAGTTAAAAGCGATCTTCCGTTGGTTCCAGCCACAAACCCCGCATTCGGAATTTAACGCACGTGGCTTATTTCAAAATGGCTTCCCGTTCCCACGGGAAGCGGTATCGTGCTTCTTGGTGTCTCCTTGGTGCGTCTGAGGGTCGTCCTCTTTCAGACCCTTCTTTATACTGCCTCACGGGATCTCAGGTGTCAATCAGGTTGCAGGTGATGCAATCTCTCTCTCAACCAGCCCACTTTGCCCGAGGGCTTTACAATGTCCCTGCGAGTTGGCACGTCTGCAGTTCCCAGGTGTCTCCTGAGAACAATGCCACAGTCACCAGCTTTTGTCCCAGTGGAATGTCTTTCCATTTCCTGTGTCCATTCAGCCTGTCTCTCTCTCTCTCTTGGGTCATTGACCCCCCTTTCACTAGGGCTCTTGCAATTCTCACAAAGGAGGGGGCTGGTATCATAACAAAACACACACTCTCTCTCTCATCGACAGACACACACATTCTCTCTCATAGACAGACACACTCACTCTCTCTCATAGACAGAGACACACACTCCCTGATCAACAGACACAAACATTCTCTCATAGACAGGCGCACACACAGACTCATAGATAGACACACATTCTCTCTCATAGACAGACACACACACTCTCTCTCTCATCTACAGACACCCACTCTCTCTCATAGTCAGACACACACTCTCTCTCATAGACAGACACACACACTCTCTCTCTCATCTACAGACACCCACATTCTCTCTCATAGACAGACACACACTCTCTCTCATAGACAGACACACACACTCTCTGTCATAGACAGACACACACACACTCTATCTCTCTCTCATAGAAAGACACACACTCTCTCTCTCTCATAGACCGACACACACTCTCTCTCATAGACAGACACACACACTCTCTCTCTCATCGACAGGCACCCACTCTCTCTCATAGACAGACACACACTCTATCTCTCTCTGACGGACAGACACACACATTCTCTCTCATAGACAGACACACACTCTCATAGACAGAAACACACACTCTCTCTCTCATCGACAGACACACACATTCTCGCTCATAGACAGACACACTCACTCTCTCTCATAGACAGAGACACACACTCCCTGATCAACAGACACAAACATTGTCTCATAGACAGGCACACACGCTGACTCATAGACAGACACACATACACACTCTCTTAGACCGACACACACACTCTCTCATAGACAGACACACACTCGCTCTCATAGACAGACGCACACAGTCTCTCATAGACAGACAGACATAGACACTGTCATAGACACTCACACTTTATCATAGAGAGAGACACACAATCTATCATAGACAGACACACCCACTCTCTCTCATAGACAGGCACACACACTCTATCACTCTCTCATAGACAGACACACACATTCTCTCTCACAGACAGACACACACTCTCTCTCATAGACAGACACACACACTCTCTCTCTCATCGACAGACACCCACTCTCACTCATAGACAGACACACACATTCTCTCTCATAGACAGACACACACTCTCTCTCATAGACAGACACACAAACTCACACTCACATAGACAGATACCCACTCTCTCTCATAGACAGACACACACACTCTCTCATAGACAGACACACATGCTATCTATCATAGACAGACACACACATTCTCTCTCATAGACAGACACACACTCTCTCTCTCATAGACAGACACCCACTCTCTCTCATAGACAGACACACACTCTCTCTCATAGACAGACACACACACTCTCTCTCTCATAGACAGACACCCACATTCTCTCTCATAGACAGACACACACTCTCTCTCTTAGGCAGATGCACACACTCTCTCATAGACAGACCCACACTCTCTCTCATAGGCAGATGCACACACTCTCTCATAGACAGACACATATACACATTAACATAGACAGACACACACACATTCTCATAGACAGAGACACACAATCTATCATAGACAGACACACACGTTCTCTCTCATAGACGGACACACTCACTCTCTCTCATAGAGAGACACACAATCTATCATAGACAGACACACACATTCTCTCTCATAGACAGACACACACTCTCTATCTCTCTCTCACAGATAGACACACACATTCTCTCTCATAGACAGACACACACTCTCTCTCATAGACAGACACACACACTCTCTCTCTCATCGACAGACACCCACTCTCACTCATAGACAGAGACACACACTTTCTCATAGACAGACACACACTCAGTCTCATAGACAGACGCACACACTCTCTGATAGACTGACACACATACACTCTCTCATAGACACTCACACTTTCTCATAGAGAGAGACACTCAATCTATCTTAGACAGACACACATACACACTCTCATAGACAGACTCTCACACTTTCTCATAGACCGACACACACACTCTCTCATAGACAGACACACACTCGCTCTCATAGACAGACGCACACACTCTGTCATAGACAGACAGACACCCTCTCTCATAGACAGACGCACACACTCTCTCATAGACTAACACACACACACACTCTCATAGACGGAGACGCACACTTTCTCACAGACAGACACACACACACTCTCTCTCATAGACAGACAAACAATCTATCATAGACAGACAACCACATTCTCTCTCATAGACAGACACACTCACTCTCTCTCATAGACAAACAGATGCTCTCTTTCATAGACACAGACACATACTCTCTCTCATAGACAGACAAACACTCTCTCTCATAGACAGACGCACCCACTCTCTCATAGACAGACACACATACACACTCTCATAGACAGATACTCACAGTTTCTCATAGACAGAGACACACAATCTATCATAGACAGACACAGACATTCTCTGTCATAGACAGACAGATGCTCTCTCTCATAGACAGAGACACACACTCCCTGATCAACAGACTCGCACACTCTCTCTTAGACCGACACACACACTCTCTCATAGACAGACACACACTCGCTCTCATAGACAGACGCACACAGTCTCTCATAGACAGACAGACATAGACACTGTCATAGACACTCACACTTTATCATAGAGAGAGAGACACAATCTATCATAGACAGACACACCCACTCTCTCTCATAGACAGGCACACACACTCTATCACTCTCTCATAGACAGACACACACATTCTCTCTCACAGACAGACACACACTCTCTCTCATAGACAGACACACACACTCTCTCTCTCATCGACAGACACCCACTCTCACTCATAGACAGACACACACATTCTCTCTCATAGACAGACACACACATTCTCTCTAACAGACAGACACACACTTTCTCTCATAGACAGACACACACACTCTCTCTCTCATCGACAGACACCCACTCTCTCTCATAGACAGACACACACTCTCTCACATCGACAGACACACACGCTCTCTCTCATAGACCGACACACACACTGTCTCATACACAGACACACACTCGCTCTCATAGACAGACGCACACACTCTGTCATAGACAGACAGACACCCTCTCTCATAGACAGACGCACACACTCTCTCATAGACTAACACACACACACACTCTCATAGACGGAGACGCACACATTCTCACAGACAGACACACACACACTCTCTCTCATGGACAGACAAACAACCTATCATAGACAGACAACCACATTCTCTCTCATAGACAGACACACTCACTCTCTCTCATAGACAAACAGATGCTCTCTCTCAAAGACAAACAGATGCTCTCTTTCATAGACACAGACACACACTCTCTCTCATAGACAGACAAACACTCTCTCTCATAGACAGACGCACCCACTCTCTCATAGACAGACACACACACGGACACACTCTTATAGATGGACACACACACTTTCTCACAGACAGACACACACACACTCTCTCGGATAGACAGAGACACGCACTCTCTCTCATAGACAGACACACACTCTCTCTCTCATAGACCGACACACACACGCTCTCATAGACAGACGCACCCACTCTCTCATAGACAGACACACATACACACTCTCATAGACAGATACTCACAGTTTCTCATAGACAGAGACACACAATCTATCATAGACAGACACAAACATTCTCTGTCATAGACAGACACACACTCTCTCTCATAGACAGACACACACACTCTCTCATAGACAGACACACACGCTATCTATCATAGACAGACACACACATTCTCTCATAGACAGACACACACACTCTCTCTCTCATCGACAGACACCCACTCTCACTCATAGACAGACACACACACTGTCTCATAGACAGACACACACTCTCTCTCATAGACGGACACACACATTCTCTCTCTCATCGACAGACACTCTCTCTCTCTCATAGACAGACACACACTCGCTCTCATAGACAGACACACACACTCACTCTCACATAGACAGATACCCACTCTCTCTCATAGACAGACACACACGCTCTCTCTCATAGACCGACACACACACTGTCTCATAGACAGACATACACTCAGTCTCATAGACAGAGACACACACTCCCTGATCAACAGACACAAACATTGTCTCATAGACAGGCACACACACTGACTCATAGACAGACACACATACACACTCTCATAGACAGACACACACACGGACACACTCTTATAGATGGACACACACACTTTCTCACAGACAGACACACACACACTCTCTCGGATAGACAGAGACACGCACTCTCTCTCATAGACAGACACACACTCTCTCTCTCATAGACCGACACACACACGCTCTCATAGACAGACGCACCCACTCTCTCATAGACAGACACACATACACACTCTCATAGACAGATACTCACAGTTTCTCATAGACAGAGACACACAATCTATCATAGACAGACACAAACATTCTCTGTCATAGACAGACAGATGCTCTCTCTCATAGACAGAGACACACACTCCCTGATAAACAGACTCGCACACTCTCTCTTAGACCGACACACACACTCTCTCATAGACAGACACACACTCGCTCTCATAGACAGACGCACACAGTCTCTCATAGACAGACAGACATAGACACTGTCATAGACACTCACACTTTATCATAGAGAGAGACACACAATCTATCATAGACAGACACACCCACTCTCTCTCATAGACAGGCACACACACTCTATCACTCTCTCATAGACAGACACACACATTCTCTCTCACAGACAGACACACACTCTGTCTCTTAGACAGACACACACACTCTCTCTCTCATCGACAGACACCCACTCTCACTCATAGACAGACACACACATTCTCTCTCATAGACTGACACACACATTCCCTCTCTCATCGGCAGACACATACTCTCTCTCATAGACAGACACACACTCTCTCTCATAGACAGACACACACACTCACTCTCACATAGACAGATACCAACTCTCACATAGACAGACACACACACTCTATCATAGACAGACACACACGCTATCTATCATAGACAGACACACACATTCTCTCTCATAGACAGACACACACTCTCTCTCTCATACACAGACACACACACTTTATCTCTCTCTCACAGGTAGACACACACATTCTCTCTCATAGCCTGACACACACATTCTCTCTAACAGACAGACACACAATTTCTCTCATAGACAGACACACACACTCTCTCTCTCATCGGCAGACACCTACTCTCTCTCATAGACAGACACACACTCTCTCTCATAGACAGACACACACACTCACTCTCACATAGACAGATACCAACTCTCTCATAGACAGACACACACACTCTATCATAGACAGACACACACGCTATCTATCATAGACAGACACACACATTCTCTCTGATAGACAGACACACACTCTCTCTCTCATACACAGACACACACACTCTATCTCTCTCTCACAGATAGACACACACATTCTCTCTCATAGACTGACACACACATTCTCTCTAACAGACAGACACACAATTTCTCTCATAGACAGACACACACACTCTCTCTCTCATCGGCAGACACCTACTCTCTCTCATAGACAGACACACACTCTCTCTCATAGACAGACACACACACTCACTCTCACATAGACAGATACCAACTCTCTCATAGACAGACACACACACTCTATCATAGACAGACACACACGCTATCTATCATAGACAGACACACACATTCTCTCTCATAGACAGACACACACTCTCTCTCTCATACACAGACACACACACTCTATCTCTCTCTCACAGATAGACACACACATTCTCTCTCATAGACAGACACACACTCTCTCTCATAGACAGACACACACACTCTCTCATAGACAGACACACACGCTATCTATCATAGACAGACACACACATTCTCTCATAGACAGACACACACACTCTCTCTCTCATCGACAGACACCCACTCTCACTCATAGACAGACACACACTCTATCTCTCTCTTACAGACAGACACACACATTCTCTCTCATAGACAGACACACACTCTCTCTCATAGACAGAAACACACACTCTCTCTCTCATCAACAGACACACACATTCTCTCTCATAGACAGACACACTCACTCTCTCTCATAGACAGAGACACACACTCCCTGATCAACAGACACAAACATTCTCTCATAGACAGGCGCACACACAGACTCATAGATAGACACACATTCTCTCTCATAGACAGACACACACACACTCTCTCTCATCTACAGACACCCACTCTCTCTCATAGTCAGACACACACTCTCTCTCATAGACAGACACACACACTCTCTCTCTCATAGACAGACACCCACATTCTCTCTCATAGACAGACACACACTCTCTCTCATAGACAGACACACACACTCTGTGTCATAGACAGACACACACACACTCTATCTCTCTCTCATAGAAAGACACACACTCTCTCTCTCTCATAGACCGACACACACTCTCTCTCATAGACAGACACACACACTCTCTCTCTCATCGACAGGCACCCACTCTCTCTCATAGACAGACACACACTCTATCTCTCTCTGACGGACAGACACACACATTCTCTCTCATAGACAGACACACACTCTCATAGACAGAAACGCACACTCTCTCTCTCATCGACAGACACACACATTCTCGCTCATAGACAGACACACTCACTCTCTCTCATAGACAGAGACACACACTCCCTGATCAACAGACACAAACATTGTCTCATAGACAGGCACACACGCTGACTCATAGACAGACACACATACACACTCTCTTAGACCGACACACACACTCTCTCATAGACAGACACACACTCGCTCTCATAGACAGACGCACACAGTCTCTCATAGACAGACAGACATAGACACTGTCATAGACACTCACACTTTATCATAGAGAGAGACACACAATCTATCATAGACAGACACACCCACTCTCTCTCATAGACAGGCACACACACTCTATCACTCTCTCATAGACAGACACACACATTCTCTCTCACAGACAGACACACACTCTCTCATAGACAGACACACACACTCTCTCTCTCATCGACAGACACCCACTCTCACTCATAGACAGACACACACATTCTCTCTCATAGACAGACACACACTCTCTCTCATAGACAGACACACAAACTCACACTCACATAGACAGATACCCACTCTCTCTCATAGACAGACACACACACTCTCTCATAGACAGACACACATGCTATCTATCATAGACAGACACACACATTCTCTCTCATAGACAGACACACACTCTCTATCTCTCTCTCACAGATAGACACACACATTCTCTCTCATAGACAGACACACACTCTCTCTCATAGACAGACACACACACTCTCTCTCTCATCGACAGACACCCACTCTCACTCATAGACAGAGACACACACTTTCTCATAGACAGACACACACTCAGTCTCATAGACAGACGCACACACTCTCTGATAGACTGACACACATACACTCTCTCATAGACACTCACACTTTCTCATAGAGAGAGACACTCAATCTATCATAGACAGACACACATACACACTCTCATAGACAGACTCTCACACTTTCTCATAGACCGACACACACACTCTCTCATAGACAGACACACACTCGCTCTCATAGACAGACGCACACACTCTGTCATAGACAGACAGACACCCTCTCTCATAGACAGACGCACACACTCTCTCATAGACTAACACACACACACACTCTCATAGACGGAGACGCACACTTTCTCACAGACAGACACACACACACTCTCTCTCATAGACAGACAAACAATCTATCATAGACAGACAACCACATTCTCTCTCATTGACAGACACACTCACTCTCTCTCATAGACAAACAGATGCTCTCTTTCATAGACACAGACACACACTCTCTCTCATAGACAGACAAACACTCTCTCTCATAGACAGACGCACCCACTCTCTCATAGACAGACACACATACACACTCTCATAGACAGATACTCACAGTTTCTCATAGACAGAGACACACAATCTATCATAGACAGACACAGACATTCTCTGTCATAGACAGACAGATGCTCTCTCTCATAGACAGAGACACACACTCCCTGATCAACAGACTCGCACACTCTCTCTTAGACCGACACACACACTCTCTCATAGACAGACACACACTCGCTCTCATAGACAGACGCACACAGTCTCTCATAGACAGACAGACATAGACACTGTCATAGACACTCACACTTTATCATAGAGAGAGACACACAATCTATCATAGACAGACACACCCACTCTCTCTCATAGACAGGCACACACACTCTATCACTCTCTCATAGACAGACACACACATTCTCTCTCACAGACAGACACACACTCTCTCTCATAGACAGACACACACACTCTCTCTCTCATCGACAGACACCCACTCTCACTCATAGACAGACACACACATTCTCTCTCATAGACAGACACACACATTCTCTCTAACAGACAGACACACACTTTCTCTCATAGACAGACACACACACTCTCTCTCTCATCGACAGACACCCACTCTCTCTCATAGACCGACACACACACTGTCTCATACACAGACACACACTCGCTCTCATAGACAGACGCACACACTCTGTCATAGACAGACAGACACCCTCTCTCATAGACAGACGCACACACTCTCTCATAGACTAACACACACACACACTCTCATAGACGGAGACGCACACATTCTCACAGACAGACACACACACACTCTCTCTCATAGACAGACAAACAACCTATCATAGACAGACAACCACATTCTCTCTCATAGACAGACACACTCACTCTCTCTCATAGACAAACAGATGCTCTCTCTCAAAGACAAACAGATGCTCTCTTTCATAGACACAGACACACACTCTCTCTCATAGACAGACAAACACTCTCTCTCATAGACAGACGCACCCACTCTCTCATAGACAGACACACACACGGACACACTCTTATAGATGGACACACACACTTTCTCACAGACAGACACACACACACTCTCTCGGATAGACAGAGACACGCACTCTCTCTCATAGACAGACACACACTCTCTCTCTCATAGACCGACACACACACGCTCTCATAGACAGACGCACCCACTCTCTCATAGACAGACACACATACACACTCTCATAGACAGATACTCACAGTTTCTCATAGACAGAGACACACAATCTATCATAGACAGACACAAACATTCTCTGTCATAGACAGACACACACTCTCTCTCATAGACAGACACACACACTCTCTCATAGACAGACACACACGCTATCTATCATAGACAGACACACACATTCTCTCATAGACAGACACACACACTCTCTCTCATCGACAGACACCCACTCTCACTCATAGACAGACACACACACTGTCTCATAGACAGACACACACTCTCTCTCATAGACGGACACACACACTCTCTCTCTCATCGACAGACACTCTCTCTCTCTCATAGACAGACACACACTCGCTCTCATAGACAGACACACACACTCACTCTCACATAGACAGATACCCACTCTCTCTCATAGACAGACACACACGCTCTCTCTCATAGACCGACACACACACTGTCTCATAGACAGACATACACTCAGTCTCATAGACAGAGACACACACTCCCTGATCAACAGACACAAACATTGTCTCATAGACAGGCACACACACTGACTCATAGACAGACACACATACACACTCTCATAGACAGACACACACACGGACACACTCTTATAGATGGACACACACACTTTCTCACAGACAGACACACACACACTCTCTCGGATAGACAGAGACACGCACTCTCTCTCATAGACAGACACACACTCTCTCTCTCATAGACCGACACACACACGCTCTCATAGACAGACGCACCCACTCTCTCATAGACAGACACACATACACACTCTCATAGACAGATACTCACAGTTTCTCATAGACAGAGACACACAATCTATCATAGACAGACACAAACATTCTCTGTCATAGACAGACAGATGCTCTCTCTCATAGACAGAGACACACACTCCCTGATAAACAGACTCGCACACTCTCTCTTAGACCGACACACACACTCTCTCATAGACAGACACACACTCGCTCTCATAGACAGACGCACACAGTCTCTCATAGACAGACAGACATAGACACTGTCATAGACACTCACACTTTATCATAGAGAGAGACACACAATCTATCATAGACAGACACACCCACTCTCTCTCATAGACAGGCACACACACTCTATCACTCTCTCATAGACAGACACACACATTCTCTCTCACAGACAGACACACACTCTGTCTCTTAGACAGACACACACACTCTCTCTAACAGACAGACACACACTTTCTCTCATAGACAGACACACACACTCTCTCTCTCATCGGCAGACACCTACTCTCTCTCATAGACAGACACACACTCTCTCTCATAGACAGACACACACACTCACTCTCACATAGACAGATACCAACTCTCTCATAGACAGACACACACACTCTATCATAGACAGACACACACGCTATCTATCATAGACAGACACAAACATTCTCTCTCATAGACAGACACACACTCTCTCTCTCTCATCGACAGACACCCACTCTCACTCATACACAGACACACACACTCTATCTCTCTCTCACAGATAGACACACACATTCTCTCTCATAGACAGACACACACTCTCTCTCATAGACAGACACACACACTCTCTCATAGACAGACACACACGCTATCTATCATAGACAGACACACACATTCTCTCATAGACAGACACACACACTCTCTCTCATCGACAGACACCCACTCTCACTCATAGACAGACACACACTCTATCTCTCTCTGACAGACAGACACACACATTCTCTCTCATAGACAGACACACACTCTCTCTCATAGACAGAAACACACACTCTCTCTCTCATCGACAGACACACACATTCTCTCTCATAGACAGACACACTCACTCTCTCTCATAGACAGAGACACACACTCCCTGATCAACAGACACAAACATTCTCTCATAGACAGGCGCACACACAGACTCATAGATAGACACACATTCTCTCTCATAGACAGACACACACACTCTCTCTCTCATCCACAGACACCCACTCTCTCTCATAGTCAGACACACACTCTCTCTCATAGACAGACACACACACTCCCTCTCTCATAGACAGACACCCACATTCTCTCTCATAGACAGACACACACTCTCTCTCATAGACAGACACACACACTCTCTGTCATAGACAGACACACACACACTCTATCTCTCTCTCATAGAAAGACACACACTCTCTCTCTCTCATAGACCGACACACACTCTCTCTCATAGACAGACACACACACTCTCTCTCTCATCGACAGGCACCCACTCTCTCTCATAGACAGACACACACTCTATCTCTCTCTGACGGACAGACACACACATTCTCTCTCATAGACAGACACACACTCTCATAGACAGAAACACACACTCTCTCTCTCATCGACAGACACACACATTCTCGCTCATAGACAGACACACTCACTCTCTCTCATAGACAGAGACACACACTCCCTGATCAACAGACACAAACATTGTCTCATAGACAGGCACACACGCTGACTCATAGACAGACACACATACACACTCTCTTAGACCGACACACACACTCTCTCATAGACAGACACACACTCGCTCTCATAGACAGACGCACACAGTCTCTCATAGACAGACAGACATAGACACTGTCATAGACACTCACACTTTATCATAGAGAGAGACACACAATCTATCATAGACAGACACACCCACTCTCTCTCATAGACAGGCACACACACTCTATCCCTCTCTCATAGACAGACACACACATTCTCTCTCACAGACAGACACACACTCTCTCTCATAGACAGACACACACACTCTCTCTCTCATCGACAGACACCCACTCTCACTCATAGACAGACACACACATTCTCTCTCATAGACAGACACACACTCTCTCTCATAGACAGACACACAAACTCACACTCACATAGACAGATACCCACTCTCTCTCATAGACAGACACACACACTCTCTCATAGACAGACACACACGCTATCTATCATAGACAGACACACACATTCTCTCTCATAGACAGACACACACTCTCTCTCTCATAGACAGACACCCACTCTCTCTCATAGACAGACACACACTCTCTCTCATAGACAGACACACACACTCTCTCTCTCATAGACAGACACCCACATTCTCTCTCATAGACAGACACACACTCTCTCTCTTAGGCAGATGCACAAACTCTCTCATAGACAGACCCACACTCTCTCTCATAGGCAGATGCACACACTCTCTCATAGACAGACACATATACACATTAACATAGACAGACACACCCACTCTCTCTCATAGACAGGCACACACACTCTATCACTCTCTCATAGACAGACACACACATTCTCTCTCACAGACAGACACACACTCTCTCATAGACAGACACACACACTCTCTCTCTCATCGACAGACACCCACTCTCACTCATAGACAGACACACACATTCTCTCTCATAGACAGACACACACTCTCTCTCATAGACAGACACACAAACTCACACTCACATAGACAGATACCCACTCTCTCTCATAGACAGACACACACACTCTCTCATAGACAGACACACATGCTATCTATCATAGACAGACACACACATTCTCTCTCATAGACAGACACACACTCTCTATCTCTCTCTCACAGATAGACACACACATTCTCTCTCATAGACAGACACACACTCTCTCTCATAGACAGACACACACACTCTCTCTCTCATCGACAGACACCCACTCTCACTCATAGACAGAGACACACACTTTCTCATAGACAGACACACACTCAGTCTCATAGACAGACGCGCACACTCTCTGATAGACTGACACACATACACTCTCTCATAGACACTCACACTTTCTCATAGAGAGAGACACTCAATCTATCATAGACAGACACACATACACACTCTCATAGACAGACTCTCACACTTTCTCATAGACCGACACACACACTCTCTCATAGACAGACACACACTCGCTCTCATAGACAGACGCACACACTCTGTCATAGACAGACAGACACCCTCTCTCATAGACAGACGCACACACTCTCTCATAGACTAACACACACACACACTCTCATAGACGGAGACGCACACTTTCTCACAGACAGACACACACACACTCTCTCTCATAGACAGACAAACAATCTATCATAGACAGACAACCACATTCTCTCTCATTGACAGACACACTCACTCTCTCTCATAGACAAACAGATGCTCTCTTTCATAGACACAGACACACACTCTCTCTCATAGACAGACAAACACTCTCTCTCATAGACAGACGCACCCACTCTCTCATAGACAGACACACATACACACTCTCATAGACAGATACTCACAGTTTCTCATAGACAGAGACACACAATCTATCATAGACAGACACAGACATTCTCTGTCATAGACAGACAGATGCTCTCTCTCATAGACAGAGACACACACTCCCTGATCAACAGACTCGCACACTCTCTCTTAGACCGACACACACACTCTCTCATAGACAGACACACACTCGCTCTCATAGACAGACGCACACAGTCTCTCATAGACAGACAGACATAGACACTGTCATAGACACTCACACTTTATCATAGAGAGAGACACACAATCTATCATAGACAGACACACCCACTCTCTCTCATAGACAGGCACACACACTCTATCACTCTCTCATAGACAGACACACACATTCTCTCTCACAGACAGACACACACTCTCTCTCATAGACAGACACACACACTCTCTCTCTCATCGACAGACACCCACTCTCACTCATAGACAGACACACACATTCTCTCTCATAGACAGACACACACATTCTCTCTAACAGACAGACACACACTTTCTCTCATAGACAGACACACACACTCTCTCTCTCATCGACAGACACCCACTCTCTCTCATAGACCGACACACACACTGTCTCATACACAGACACACACTCGCTCTCATAGACAGACGCACACACTCTGTCATAGACAGACAGACACCCTCTCTCATAGACAGACGCACACACTCTCTCATAGACTAACACACACACACACTCTCATAGACGGAGACGCACACATTCTCACAGACAGACACACACACACTCTCTCTCATAGACAGACAAACAACCTATCATAGACAGACAACCACATTCTCTCTCATAGACAGACACACTCACTCTCTCTCATAGACAAACAGATGCTCTCTCTCAAAGACAAACAGATGCTCTCTTTCATAGACACAGACACACACTCTCTCTCATAGACAGACAAACACTCTCTCTCATAGACAGACGCACCCACTCTCTCATAGACAGACACACACACGGACACACTCTTATAGATGGACACACACACTTTCTCACAGACAGACACACACACACTCTCTCGGATAGACAGAGACACGCACTCTCTCTCATAGACAGACACACACTCTCTCTCTCATAGACCGACACACACACGCTCTCATAGACAGACGCACCCACTCTCTCATAGACAGACACACATACACACTCTCATAGACAGATACTCACAGTTTCTCATAGACAGAGACACACAATCTATCATAGACAGACACAAACATTCTCTGTCATAGACAGACACACACTCTCTCTCATAGACAGACACACACACTCTCTCATAGACAGACACACACGCTATCTATCATAGACAGACACACACATTCTCTCATAGACAGACACACACACTCTCTCTCATCGACAGACACCCACTCTCACTCATAGACAGACACACACACTGTCTCATAGACAGACACACACTCTCTCTCATAGACGGACACACACACTCTCTCTCTCATCGACAGACACTCTCTCTCTCTCATAGACAGACACACACTCGCTCTCATAGACAGACACACACACTCACTCTCACATAGACAGATACCCACTCTCTCTCATAGACAGACACACACGCTCTCTCTCATAGACCGACACACACACTGTCTCATAGACAGACATACACTCAGTCTCATAGACAGAGACACACACTCCCTGATCAACAGACACAAACATTGTCTCATAGACAGGCACACACACTGACTCATAGACAGACACACATACACACTCTCATAGACAGACACACACACGGACACACTCTTATAGATGGACACACACACTTTCTCACAGACAGACACACACACACTCTCTCGGATAGACAGAGACACGCACTCTCTCTCATAGACAGACACACACTCTCTCTCTCATAGACCGACACACACACGCTCTCATAGACAGACGCACCCCCTCTCTCATAGACAGACACACATACACACTCTCATAGACAGATACTCACAGTTTCTCATAGACAGAGACACACAATCTATCATAGACAGACACAAACATTCTCTGTCATAGACAGACAGATGCTCTCTCTCATAGACAGAGACACACACTCCCTGATAAACAGACTCGCACACTCTCTCTTAGACCGACACACACACTCTCTCATAGACAGACACACACTCGCTCTCATAGACAGACGCACACAGTCTCTCATAGACAGACAGACATAGACACTGTCATAGACACTCACACTTTATCATAGAGAGAGACACACAATCTATCATAGACAGACACACCCACTCTCTCTCATAGACAGGCACACACACTCTATCACTCTCTCATAGACAGACACACACATTCTCTCTCACAGACAGACACACACTCTGTCTCTTAGACAGACACACACACTCTCTCTAACAGACAGACACACACTTTCTCTCATAGACAGACACACACACTCTCTCTCTCATCGGCAGACACCTACTCTCTCTCATAGACAGACACACACTCTCTCTCATAGACAGACACACACACTCACTCTCACATAGACAGATACCAACTCTCTCATAGACAGACACACACACTCTATCATAGACAGACACACACGCTATCTATCATAGACAGACACAAACATTCTCTCTCATAGACAGACACACACTCTCTCTCTCTCATCGACAGACACCCACTCTCACTCATACACAGACACACACACTCTATCTCTCTCTCACAGATAGACACACACATTCTCTCTCATAGACAGACACACACTCTCTCTCATAGACAGACACACACACTCTCTCATAGACAGACACACACGCTATCTATCATAGACAGACACACACATTCTCTCATAGACAGACACACACACTCTCTCTCTCATCGACAGACACCCACTCTCACTCATAGACAGACACACACTCTATCTCTCTCTGACAGACAGACACACACATTCTCTCTCATAGACAGACACACACTCTCTCTCATAGACAGAAACACACACTCTCTCTCTCATCGACAGACACACACATTCTCTCTCATAGACAGACACACTCACTCTCTCTCATAGACAGAGACACACACTCCCTGATCAACAGACACAAACATTCTCTCATAGACAGGCGCACACACAGACTCATAGATAGACACACATTCTCTCTCATAGACAGACACACACACTCTCTCTCTCATCCACAGACACCCACTCTCTCTCATAGTCAGACACACACTCTCTCTCATAGACAGACACACACACTCTCTCTCTCATAGACAGACACCCACATTCTCTCTCATAGACAGACACACACTCTCTCTCATAGACAGACACACACACTCTCTGTCATAGACAGACACACACACACTCTATCTCTCTCTCATAGAAAGACACACACTCTCTCTCTCTCATAGACCGACACACACTCTCTCTCATAGACAGACACACACACTCTCTCTCTCATCGACAGGCACCCACTCTCTCTCATAGACAGACACACACTCTATCTCTCTCTGACGGACAGACACACACATTCTCTCTCATAGACAGACACACACTCTCATAGACAGAAACACACACTCTCTCTCTCATCGACAGACACACACATTCTCGCTCATAGACAGACACACTCACTCTCTCTCATAGACAGAGACACACACTCCCTGATCAACAGACACAAACATTGTCTCATAGACAGGCACACACGCTGACTCATAGACAGACACACATACACACTCTCTTAGACCGACACACACACTCTCTCATAGACAGACACACACTCGCTCTCATAGACAGACGCACACAGTCTCTCATAGACAGACAGACATAGACACTGTCATAGACACTCACACTTTATCATAGAGAGAGACACACAATCTATCATAGACAGACACACCCACTCTCTCTCATAGACAGGCACACACACTCTATCCCTCTCTCATAGACAGACACACACATTCTCTCTCACAGACAGACACACACTCTCTCTCATAGACAGACACACACACTCTCTCTCTCATCGACAGACACCCACTCTCACTCATAGACAGACACACACATTCTCTCTCATAGACAGACACACACTCTCTCTCATAGACAGACACACAAACTCACACTCACATAGACAGATACCCACTCTCTCTCATAGACAGACACACACACTCTCTCATAGACAGACACACACGCTATCTATCATAGACAGACACACACATTCTCTCTCATAGACAGACACACACTCTCTCTCTCATAGACAGACACCCACTCTCTCTCATAGACAGACACACACTCTCTCTCATAGACAGACACACACACTCTCTCTCTCATAGACAGACACCCACATTCTCTCTCATAGACAGACACACACTCTCTCTCTTAGGCAGATGCACAAACTCTCTCATAGACAGACCCACACTCTCTCTCATAGGCAGATGCACACACTCTCTCATAGACAGACACATATACACATTAACATAGACAGACACACACACATTCTCATAGACAGAGACACACAATCTATCATAGACAGACACACACGTTCTCTCTCATAGACGGACACACTCACTCTCTCTCATAGAGAGACACACAATCTATCATAGACAGACACACACATTCTCTCTCATAGACAGACACACACTCTCTATCTCTCTCTCACAGATAGACACACACATTCTCTCTCATAGACAGACACACACTCTCTCTCATAGACAGACACACACACTCTCTCTCTCATCGACAGACACCCACTCTCACTCATAGACAGAGACACACACTTTCTCATAGACAGACACACACTCAGTCTCATAGACAGACGCACACACTCTCTGATAGACTGACACACATACACTCTCTCATAGACACTCACACTTTCTCATAGAGAGAGACACTCAATCTATCATAGACAGACACACATACACACTCTCATAGACAGACTCTCACACTTTCTCATAGACCGACACACACACTCTCTCATAGACAGACACACACTCGCTCTCATAGACAGACGCACACACTCTGTCATAGACAGACAGACACCCTCTCTCATAGACAGACGCACACACTCTCTCATAGACTAACACACACACACACTCTCATAGACGGAGACGCACACTTTCTCACAGACAGACACACACACACTCTCTCTCATAGACAGACAAACAATCTATCATAGACAGACAACCACATTCTCTCTCATAGACAGACACACTCACTCTCTCTCATAGACAAACAGATGCTCTCTTTCATAGACACAGACACACACTCTCTCTCATAGACAGACAAACACTCTCTCTCATAGACAGACGCACCCACTCTCTCATAGACAGACACACATACACACTCTCATAGACAGATACTCACAGTTTCTTATAGACAGAGACACACAATCTATCATAGACAGACACAGACATTCTCTGTCATAGACAGACAGATGCTCTCTCTCATAGACAGAGACACACACTCCCTGATCAACAGACTCGCACACTCTCTCTTAGACCGACACACACACTCTCTCATAGACAGACACACACTCGCTCTCATAGACAGACGCACACAGTCTCTCATAGACAGACAGACATAGACACTGTCATAGACACTCACACTTTATCATAGAGAGAGACACACAATCTATCATAGACAGACACACCCACTCTCTCTCATAGACAGGCACACACACTCTATCACTCTCTCATAGACAGACACACACATTCTCTCTCACAGACAGACACACACTCTCTCTCATAGACAGACACACACACTCTCTCTCTCATCGACAGACACCCACTCTCACTCATAGACAGACACACACATTCTCTCTCATAGACAGACACACACATTCTCTCTAACAGACAGACACACACTTTCTCTCATAGACAGACACACACACTCTCTCTCTCATCGACAGACACCCACTCTCTCTCATAGACAGACACACACTCTCTCACATAGACAGACACACACGCTCTCTCTCATAGACCGACACACACACTGTCTCATAGACAGACACACACTCTCTCTCATAGACAGATGCACACACTGTCTCATAGACAGACACACATACACACTCTCATAGACAGACACACACACTTTCTCATAGAGAGAGACACTCAATCTATCGTAGACAGACACACACATTCTCTCTCATAGACAGACACACCCACACTCTCTCATAGACAGACACACACTCTCTCTCATAGACAGACACACACACTCTCTCTCTTACGGAGAGACACACAATCTATCATAGACAGACACACACATTCTCTCTCATAGACGGACATACTCTCTCTCTCATAGACAGACAAACACACTCTCTCTGTCATAGACAGACACCCACTCTCTCTCAAAGCCAGACACACACACTCTATCACTCTCTCATAGACAGACACACACATTCTCTCTCATAGACAGACACGCACTCTCTCTCATAGACAGACACACACACTCTCTCTCTCATCGACAGACACTCTCTCTCTCTCAAAGACAGACACACACACTCTCTCATAGACAGACACACATGCTCTCCCTCATAGACTGACACACACACTGTCTCATAGACAGACACACACTCTCTCTCATAGACGGACACACACACTCTCTCTCTCATCGACAGACACTCTCTCTCTCTCATAGACAGACACACACTCGCTCTCATAGACAGACACACACACTCACTCTCACATAGACAGATACACACTCTCTCTCATAGACAGACACACACGCTCTCTCTCATAGACCGACACACACACTGTCTCATAGACAGACATACACTCAGTCTCATAGACAGAGACACACACTCCCTGATCAACAGACACAAACATTGTCTCATAGACAGGCACACACACTGACTCATAGACAGACACACATACACACTCTCATAGACAGACACACACACGGACACACTCTTATAGATGGACACACACACTTTCTCACAGACAGACACACACACACTCTCTCGGATAGACAGAGACACGCACTCTCTCTCATAGACAGACACACACTCTCTCTCTCATAGACCGACACACACACGCTCTCATAGACAGACGCACCCACTCTCTCATAGACAGACACACATACACACTCTCATAGACAGATACTCACAGTTTCTCATAGACAGAGACACACAATCTATCATAGACAGACACAAACATTCTCTGTCATAGACAGACAGATGCTCTCTCTGATAGACAGAGACACACACTCCCTGATAAACAGACTCGCACACTCTCTCTTAGACCGACACACACACTCTCTCATAGACAGACACACACTCGCTCTCATAGACAGACGCACACAGTCTCTCATAGACAGACAGACATAGACACTGTCATAGACACTCACACTTTATCATAGAGAGAGACACACAATCTATCATAGACAGACACACCCACTCTCTCTCATAGACAGGCACACACACTCTATCACTCTCTCATAGACAGACACACACATTCTCTCTCACAGACAGACACACACTCTGTCTCTTAGACAGACACACACACTCTCTCTCTCATCGACAGACACCCACTCTCACTCATAGACAGACACACACATTCTCTCTCATAGACTGACACACACATTCTCTCTAACAGACAGACACACAATTTCTCTCATAGACAGACACACACACTCTCTCTCTCATCGGCAGACACCTACTCTCTCTCATAGACAGACACACACTCTCTCTCATAGACAGACACACACACTCACTCTCACATAGACAGATACCAACTCTCTCATAGACAGACACACACACTCTATCATAGACAGACACACACGCTATCTATCATAGACAGACACACACATTCTCTCTCATAGACAGACACACACTCTCTCTCTCATACACAGACACACACACTCTATCTCTCTCTCACAGATAGACACACACATTCTCTCTCATAGACAGACACACACTCTCTCTCATAGACAGACACACACACTCTCATAGACAGACACACACGCTATCTATCATAGACAGACACACACATTCTCTCATAGACAGACACACACACTCTCTCTCTCATCGACAGACACCCACTCTCACTCATAGACAGACACACACTCTATCTCTCTCTGACAGACAGACACACACATTCTCTCTCATAGACAGACACACACTCTCTCTCATAGACAGAAACTGTTACGAAAACCCCGTAACCAGGTAACTTACCAGCAAAGATAGATGGATCAGCTGAGTCGGATGCTACTATTTTCAAACGTTTTATTCAATAAGGGCACAAACGTATGGTTAATACAAAACATTCAAATCGTCAAAACTCAATCTAAAACACCGGTGTAACCATAATCAATCAGAAATAAGCTCTTTCGTTGTCTAGGGTATATAATACTGAGTCCAATTGGAAATATAAAGAGTCACTCTGAAGTCTGCAGGCTTTTGGTTTCACGTGTTGGAGAGAGAGAGATTAACGGAAAAACTTGCCCAAAACATCCATGGAATCAGGGGAGCGATCTTCCCCGTTGTTAGTTAAAAGCGATCTTCCGTTGGTTCCAGCCACAAACCCCGCATTCGGAATTTAACGCACGTGGCTTATTTCAAAATGGCTTCCCGTTCCCACGGGAAGCGGTATCGTGCTTCTTGGTGTCTCCTTGGTGCGTCTGAGGGTCGTCCTCTTTCAGACCCTTCTTTATACTGCCTCACGGGATCTCAGGTGTCAATCAGGTTGCAGGTGATGCAATCTCTCTCTCAACCAGCCCACTTTGCCCGAGGGCTTTACAATGTCCCTGCGAGTTGGCACGTCTGCAGTTCCCAGGTGTCTCCTGAGAACAATGCCACAGTCACCAGCTTTTGTCCCAGTGGAATGTCTTTCCATTTCCTGTGTCCATTCAGCCTGTCTCTCTCTCTCTCTTGGGTCATTGACCCCCCTTTCACTAGGGCTCTTGCAATTCTCACAAAGGAGGGGGCTGGTATCATAACACCTCCCCTCTTAAAAAGGTTTTTTACCAGCGGTTAAAACCCAGAGTGGTACAGTCTTACAGAAATTTTGAATCTAATACAATACAGCTGCTTTTCTTTTCACTACAGAGTAATACAGTTATACATTCAAGTCAGCATCTAAACAGTTAACAAGTACAGTGCCCCTTTTCTTTAATACCTTAACCTCATGTGCCCTACTAACGCCTGGTAGCATCAAACTTCAGCTCAATAACCACCTTATTTATTTGCTTTCTTCGGCAACATAACTAAGGAGGTGTGATCTTAGCTTACATACATCTACAAAGGTTCATGCAAAAGACAAATTTTTATGCTACTTTCAAACTTAACAGTCAAGCTTCCATGGGTGTTGTCTTTATTATTCACATACTTTGTCAAAATCCCTTAAAACCGGCTTCTGCTATTTTAAAAATCGCGCCCCCATTAACCCTCGCCTTTTTTCCGGTTAATTCCCTCGTGGCGATCTTGGGCACCCTGGCGAAATAAGCTTTCGCCCGCTCCTTTCATAGGAGTTATTTTATCAGCGTGTTCCAAACTTAGACCACCCAATTCCTTAATTTTAGGCCATTTGTCGTTTTTCTCTTCAGGACCCGTCATGCTATTAGTTTCCAATTTAAGATCCGCAAGCGATCTCGCTTTGTTCAGACAGCATTTCAAATTCTGCCTTTTCACAGCACCCTCTTGAATAACAATAGCGTGTGGGGCACCTTTACATTCCAAATCAACCTGTAATTGATTCGCAGGCACCGTGTTACCAAGCCATTGTCTCTGCAGCCTGGTTGCTGCTTCTGACATCAATCCAGACATTAAATTTTCTTCCTTTGATTTGGGAATTACAGATTTCCCGTCTCCCTCCACAACAACAGTTATCTCCCCATTCGTAAACTCCACATTAACTCTGAAGACCCCCTTCTGTACAACCCTCTGGGAACTCACACTTCCCAAGGTTAACCCCTTTTTCCCCGAACCAGGTCTATCTGACTCACGAGGACGGCCGCCCCGTTCCCCTGAATCAAACACCTCAGACTTCCTCTGAGCTCTGTTACCAGGTTCAGCACCACGTGCGCCCCCATCTTGGACACACTCAAACGGGACATTGGCCCCTTCCAGGCTTTCAATACCCGTACCTTTTTCAAATTCTAACGTCCCCCGATCCTTCCAGCTACTCTCTAGGCAGCCCCCCGTTGGGGAAGGCGCAACCCTGCGAGCTGAAACAACCTCCTCGGCCATTTCAGCTGACTTCTCCACGGCAAGGGTACCCTTCTCCTCTAAGACTGCCCTCATTTCACTCCCGGGACCATCGAGAACATCTTTAGGACTCTCAACTTCTCCAAACAATTCTGCCAAACCAGACAGATCAACCACGTCCAACTCTGGACGTTTTAACAGCTTTATCCGTTTCTCATCTTTATTTCCTACCTCTAGGACCTTTCTCTTCACTAAGGGGAGGGCTATCTCCTTACCCTTACCCCATTTTACTTTACTACCTTCCGTTTTACCACCCTCTGAACCCTCGTGGTGTAGGGTCGGTAAAAACGTCTGGGCCAATTTCAAACTGCGCGCGGTCCCAGTCGCCGCTCTCGACAGGCTGCGAGTGACCGCGCATGCGCGATAGCTCGGGGACTCCATGGGCGGGGCCTCAACTATCAGGGCGGTTCCCATCTTCCCACCCGCGAGGTCATTACCCAACAGGAGGTCCACGCCCTCCCCCGGTAACTCCGGCAGGACTCCTAGCTCCACAGGTCCCGACACCAACTCGCAATCGAGAAAGACCCTATGCAAAGGCACGACCGTGATCTGGTTCCCGATTCCTCTCAGGGCAACCTCCCCCGTCCGAGGGCCGAAATTTAACACATTACGGCTAATTAATGATAGTTCCGCCCCCGTGTCTCTCCAAATTCGTACAGGGATGGGGGGGTCCCCTTCCCTCAAAGACACGGTTCCTTCGGAACTAAATGTCTCCCGCCCCTCCGGTACTCCATCTACCTGGGGCCCTCTTGTCAACGTCCTGATTACCACTGCACGCCCGATAGGGATCGCTGCTCTCTCCCTCTCTGGCTCCTTTCTCAGAGCAAAGCACTTTGATGCAATATGTCCCACCTTTCCACAATTAAAACAGTTTAAACCAGGAGATCTCCAGGTTTCCTGTCTGTTATCCTCACTTTTTGTGCTAGCTCCCGGTGGAGTTTCTCCCTTAGCCGGCGGACTGTCCCTACCATTCCGACGGTCTCTCGGGTAACTTTTTGGCGAGGAAAACTTTGTCTTGTGGGTTAGGGCATATTCATCTGCGAGCCTAGCCATCTCTGAGATGGACTGATTCGTCCTCTCACTTAAATACATTCGGATCTCTTCCGGAACGCAACTTTTAAATTCCTCAATCAAAACTAGCTCCCTGAGACGCCCATAGTCCTCGGCCACCTTTTCAGCTGTGCACCAACGATTCAAGAGCACACCCTTCTCATGGGCTAGCTCGGTATACGTTTGATTCCACCCTCTTTTTAAATTTCGGAACCTTTGTCTATACGCCTCAGGTACTAACTCGTAACCTCGGAGAATGGCCTCCTTTACTTGATCATAATTCCCGTCCCTTTCTGTGGGCAGCGCGGCATATACCCGCTGTGCTTTTCCTCGTAACACACTTTGTAACAACGCCACCCATTGCTCTCTGGGCCACTGCTGATTCTCTGCCACCTTTTCAAAGAGCAAGAAATAACTATCAACATCCGTCTCCTCGAACGGGGGGACCAACCTCAACGCCCGACTAATATCAAACCCCTCTTTCTCTCCCCCTTGAGTTCTTCGCTCTTGTTTCCGCCTGTCCAGCTCCAATTCATAGTTCCTCTGTTTCTCTCTCTCTTCTGCTTCTAGCTGCTTTAGTTTGAACACCTGCTCTCTTTCCCTCTCGGCTCTCTCGGCTTCTCTCTCTGCAGCCTTCTGAGCTGCGTCTATTTCTAGCTGCTTTATTTTAAACTCATGTTCCAGCCTTGCTTTCTCCAACTCTGCCTGATTTGTCCCACTCACTAATCTCCTTTCGGGAATATTTTCCAAATCCTCAGCTGTAAACACCTTCTTCCCAACGTAATGCTGTTGTATGACCCTTAGCACTTCCTGCTTTTTCATTGCTGGCTTCACCGCTGTGAGGTCTAAGGCCTGCGCCAAACTTACTAAGTCTGATTTTGTAGCCTTCCCTAGCGCCTCTACCGTCGGGTTTCTCCTAAATTCCGACACATCCATCTTTGCTGGTTTCCCGTCTGAATACCTGCGTAACCAGATTTAAGTTTGGACTTACAGCCCGATTCACTGACCCTCCCGTTTGGTTTCAAATCCCGGACGAGCCCCCACTTGTTACGAAAACCCCGTAACCAGGTAACTTACCAGCAAAGATAGATGGATCAGCTGAGTCGGATGCTACTATTTTCAAACGTTTTATTCAATAAGGGCACAAACGTATGGTTAATACAAAACATTCAAATCGTCAAAACTCAATCTAAAACACCGGTGTAACCATAATCAATCAGAAATAAGCTCTTTCGTTGTCTAGGGTATATAATACTGAGTCCAATTGGAAATATAAAGAGTCACTCTGAAGTCTGCAGGCTTTTGGTTTCACGTGTTGGAGAGAGAGAGATTAACGGAAAAACTTGCCCAAAACATCCATGGAATCAGGGGAGCGATCTTCCCCGTTGTTAGTTAAAAGCGATCTTCCGTTGGTTCCAGCCACAAACCCCGCATTCGGAATTTAACGCACGTGGCTTATTTCAAAATGGCTTCCCGTTCCCACGGGAAGCGGTATCGTGCTTCTTGGTGTCTCCTTGGTGCGTCTGAGGGTCGTCCTCTTTCAGACCCTTCTTTATACTGCCTCACGGGATCTCAGGTGTCAATCAGGTTGCAGGTGATGCAATCTCTCTCTCAACCAGCCCACTTTGCCCGAGGGCTTTACAATGTCCCTGCGAGTTGGCACGTCTGCAGTTCCCAGGTGTCTCCTGAGAACAATGCCACAGTCACCAGCTTTTGTCCCAGTGGAATGTCTTTCCATTTCCTGTGTCCATTCAGCCTGTCTCTCTCTCTCTCTTGGGTCATTGACCCCCCTTTCACTAGGGCTCTTGCAATTCTCACAAAGGAGGGGGCTGGTATCATAACAAAACACACACTCTCTCTCTCATCGACAGACACACACATTCTCTCTCATAGACAGACACACTCACTCTCTCTCATAGACAGAGACACACACTCCCTGATCAACAGACACAAACATTCTCTCATAGACAGGCGCACACACAGACTCATAGATAGACACACATTCTCTCTCATAGACAGACACACACACTCTCTCTCTCATCTACAGACACCCACTCTCTCTCATAGTCAGACACACACTCTCTCTCATAGACAGACA
Source organism: Hemitrygon akajei (assembly GCF_048418815.1). Classification (NCBI taxonomy): domain Eukaryota; kingdom Metazoa; phylum Chordata; class Chondrichthyes; order Myliobatiformes; family Dasyatidae; genus Hemitrygon; species Hemitrygon akajei. Next base: position 106,577,012 of record NC_133127.1, read on the forward strand.
CACACACTCTCTCTCTCATCTACAGACACCCACATTCTCTCTCATAGACAGACACACACTCTCTCTCATAGACAGACACACACACTCTCTGTCATAGACAGACACACACACACTCTATCTCTCTCTCATAGAAAGACACACACTCTCTCTCTCTCATAGACCGACACACACTCTCTCTCATAGACAGACACACACACTCTCTCTCTCATCGACAGGCACCCACTCTCTCTCATAGACAGACACACACTCTATCTCTCTCTGACGGACAGACACACACATTCTCTCTCATAGACAGACACACACTCTCATAGACAGAAACACACACTCTCTCTCTCATCGACAGACACACACATTCTCGCTCATAGACAGACACACTCACTCTCTCTCATAGACAGAGACACACACTCCCTGATCAACAGACACAAACATTGTCTCATAGACAGGCACACACGCTGACTCATAGACAGACACACATACACACTCTCTTAGACCGACACACACACTCTCTCATAGACAGACACACACTCGCTCTCATAGACAGACGCACACAGTCTCTCATAGACAGACAGACATAGACACTGTCATAGACACTCACACTTTATCATAGAGAGAGACACACAATCTATCATAGACAGACACACCCACTCTCTCTCATAGACAGGCACACACACTCTATCACTCTCTCATAGACAGACACACACATTCTCTCTCACAGACAGACACACACTCTCTCTCATAGACAGACACACACACTCTCTCTCTCATCGACAGACACCCACTCTCACTCATAGACAGACACACACATTCTCTCTCATAGACAGACACACACTCTCTCTCATAGACAGACACACAAACTCACACTCACATAGACAGATACCCACTCTCTCTCATAGACAGACACACACACTCTCTCATAGACAGACACACATGCTATCTATCATAGACAGACACACACATTCTCTCTCATAGACAGACACACACTCTCTCTCCCATAGACAGACACCCACTCTCTCTCATAGACAGACACACACTCTCTCTCATAGACAGACACACACACTCTCTCTCTCATAGACAGACACCCACATTCTCTCTCATAGACAGACACACACTCTCTCTCTTAGGCAGATGCACACACTCTCTCATAGACAGACCCACACTCTCTCTCATAGGCAGATGCACACACTCTCTCATAGACAGACACATATACACATTAACATAGACAGACACACACACATTCTCATAGACAGAGACACACAATCTATCATAGACAGACACACACGTTCTCTCTCATAGACGGACACACTCACTCTCTCTCATAGAGAGACACACAATCTATCATAGACAGACACACACATTCTCTCTCATAGACAGACACACACTCTCTATCTCTCTCTCACAGATAGACACACACATTCTCTCTCATAGACAGACACACACTCTCTCTCTCTCATCGACAGACACCCACTCTCACTCATAGACAGAGACACACACTTTCTCATAGACAGACACACACTCAGTCTCATAGACAGACGCACACACTCTCTGATAGACTGACACACATACACTCTCTCATAGACACTCACACTTTCTCATAGAGAGAGACACTCAATCTATCATAGACAGACACACATACACACTCTCATAGACAGACTCTCACACTTTCTCATAGACCGACACACACACTCTCTCATAGACAGACACACACTCGCTCTCATAGACAGACGCACACACTCTGTCATAGACAGACAGACACCCTCTCTCATAGACAGACGCACACACTCTCTCATAGACTAACACACACACACACTCTCATAGACGGAGACGCACACTTTCTCACAGACAGACACACACACACTCTCTCTCATAGACAGACAAACAATCTATCATAGACAGACAACCACATTCTCTCTCATAGACAGACACACTCACTCTCTCTCATAGACAAACAGATGCTCTCTTTCATAGACACAGACACATACTCTCTCTCATAGACAGACAAACACTCTCTCTCATAGACAGACGCACCCACTCTCTCATAGACAGACACACATACACACTCTCATAGACAGATACTCACAGTTTCTCATAGACAGAGACACACAATCTATCATAGACAGACACAGACATTCTCTGTCATAGACAGACAGATGCTCTCTCTCATAGACAGAGACACACACTCCCTGATCAACAGACTCGCACACTCTCTCTTAGACCGACACACACACTCTCTCATAGACAGACACACACTCGCTCTCATAGACAGACGCACACAGTCTCTCATAGACAGACAGACATAGACACTGTCATAGACACTCACACTTTATCATAGAGAGAGACACACAATCTATCATAGACAGACACACCCACTCTCTCTCATAGACAGGCACACACACTCTATCACTCTCTCATAGACAGACACACACATTCTCTCTCACAGACAGACACACACTCTCTCTCATAGACAGACACACACACTCTCTCTCTCATCGACAGACACCCACTCTCACTCATAGACAGACACACACATTCTCTCTCATAGACAGACACACACATTCTCTCTAACAGACAGACACACACTTTCTCTCATAGACAGACACACACACTCTCTCTCTCATCGACAGACACCCACTCTCTCTCATAGACAGACACACACTCTCTCACATAGACAGACACACACGCTCTCTCTCATAGACCGACACACACACTGTCTCATACACAGACACACACTCGCTCTCATAGACAGACGCACACACTCTGTCATAGACAGACAGACACCCTCTCTCATAGACAGACGCACACACTCTCTCATAGACTAACACACACACACACTCTCATAGACGGAGACGCACACATTCTCACAGACAGACACACACACACTCTCTCTCATAGACAGACAAACAACCTATCATAGACAGACAACCACATTCTCTCTCATAGACAGACACACTCACTCTCTCTCATAGACAAACAGATGCTCTCTCTCAAAGACAAACAGATGCTCTCTTTCATAGACACAGACACACACTCTCTCTCATAGACAGACAAACACTCTCTCACATAGACAGACACACACGCTCTCTCTCATAGACCGACACACACACTGTCTCATACACAGACACACACTCGCTCTCATAGACAGACGCACACACTCTGTCATAGACAGACAGACACCCTCTCTCATAGACAGACGCACACACTCTCTCATAGACTAACACACACACACACTCTCATAGACGGAGACGCACACATTCTCACAGACAGACACACACACACTCTCTCTCATAGACAGACAAACAACCTATCATAGACAGACAACCACATTCTCTCTCATAGACAGACACACTCACTCTCTCTCATAGACAAACAGATGCTCTCTCTCAAAGACAAACAGATGCTCTCTTTCATAGACACAGACACACACTCTCTCTCATAGACAGACAAACACTCTCTCTCATAGACAGACGCACCCACTCTCTCATAGACAGACACACACACGGACACACTCTTATAGATGGACACACACACTTTCTCACAGACAGACACACACACACTCTCTCGGATAGACAGAGACACGCACTCTCTCTCATAGACAGACACACACTCTCTCTCTCATAGACCGACACACACACGCTCTCATAGACAGACGCACCCACTCTCTCATAGACAGACACACATACACACTCTCATAGACAGATACTCACAGTTTCTCATAGACAGAGACACACAATCTATCATAGACAGACACAAACATTCTCTGTCATAGACAGACACACACTCTCTCTCATAGACAGACACACACACTCTCTCATAGACAGACACACACGCTATCTATCATAGACAGACACACACATTCTCTCATAGACAGACACACACACTCTCTCTCTCATAGACAGACACACACACTCTCTCATAGACAGACACACACGCTATCTATCATAGACAGACACACACATTCTCTCATAGACAGACACACACACTCTCTCTCTCATCGACAGACACCCACTCTCACTCATAGACAGACACACACACTGTCTCATAGACAGACACACACTCTCTCTCATAGACGGACACACACACTCTCTCTCTCATCGACAGACACTCTCTCTCTCTCATAGACAGACACACACTCGCTCTCATAGACAGACACACACACTCACTCTCACATAGACAGATACCCACTCTCTCTCATAGACAGACACACACGCTCTCTCTCATAGACCGACACACACACTGTCTCATAGACAGACATACACTCAGTCTCATAGACAGAGACACACACTCCCTGATCAACAGACACAAACATTGTCTCATAGACAGGCACACACACTGACTCATAGACAGACACACATACACACTCTCATAGACAGACACACACACGGACACACTCTTATAGATGGACACACACACTTTCTCACAGACAGACACACACACACTCTCTCGGATAGACAGAGACACGCACTCTCTCTCATAGACAGACACACACTCTCTCTCTCATAGACCGACACACACACGCTCTCATAGACAGACGCACCCACTCTCTCATAGACAGACACACATACACACTCTCATAGACAGATACTCACAGTTTCTCATAGACAGAGACACACAATCTATCATAGACAGACACAAACATTCTCTGTCATAGACAGACAGATGCTCTCTCTGATAGACAGAGACACACACTCCCTGATAAACAGACTCGCACACTCTCTCTTAGACCGACACACACACTCTCTCATAGACAGACACACACTCGCTCTCATAGACAGACGCACACAGTCTCTCATAGACAGACAGACATAGACACTGTCATAGACACTCACACTTTATCATAGAGAGAGACACACAATCTATCATAGACAGACACACCCACTCTCTCTCATAGACAGGCACACACACTCTATCACTCTCTCATAGACAGACACACACATTCTCTCTCACAGACAGACACACACTCTGTCTCTTAGACAGACACACACACTCTCTCTAACAGACAGACACACACTTTCTCTCATAGACAGACACACACACTCTCTCTCTCATCGGCAGACACCTACTCTCTCTCATAGACAGACACACACTCTCTCTCATAGACAGACACACACACTCACTCTCACATAGACAGATACCAACTCTCTCATAGACAGACACACACACTCTATCATAGACAGACACACACGCTATCTATCATAGACAGACACACACATTCTCTCTCATAGACAGACACACTCACTCTCTCTCATAGACAGAGACACACACTCCCTGATCAACAGACACAAACATTCTCTCATAGACAGGTGCACACACAGACTCATAGATAGACACACATTCTCTCTCATAGACAGACACACACACTCTCTCTCTCATCCACAGACACCCACTCTCTCTCATAGTCAGACACACACTCTCTCTCATAGACAGACACACACACTCTCTCTCTCATAGACAGACACCCACATTCTCTCTCATAGACAGACACACACTCTCTCTCATAGACAGACACACACACTCTCTGTCATAGACAGACACACACACACTCTATCTCTCTCTCATAGAAAGACACACACTCTCTCTCTCTCATAGACCGACACACACTCTCTCTCATAGACAGACACACACACTCTCTCTCTCATCGACAGGCACCCACTCTCTCTCATAGACAGACACACACTCTATCTCTCTCTGACGGACAGACACACACATTCTCTCTCATAGACAGACACACACTCTCATAGACAGAAACACACACTCTCTCTCTCATCGACAGACACCCACTCTCACTCATAGACAGACACACACTCTATCTCTCTCTGACAGACAGACACACACATTCTCTCTCCTAGACAGACACACACTCTCTCTCATAGACAGAAACTGTTACGAAAACCCCGTAACCAGGTAACTTACCAGCAAAGATAGATGGATCAGCTGAGTCGGATGCTACTATTTTCAAACGTTTTATTCAATAAGGGCACAAACGTATGGTTAATACAAAACATTCAAATCGTCAAAACTCAATCTAAAACACCGGTGTAACCATAATCAATCAGAAATAAGCTCTTTCGTTGTCTAGGGTATATAATACTGAGTCCAATTGGAAATATAAAGAGTCACTCTGAAGTCTGCAGGCTTTTGGTTTCACGTGTTGGAGAGAGAGAGATTAACGGAAAAACTTGCCCAAAACATCCATGGAATCAGGGGAGCGATCTTCCCCGTTGTTAGTTAAAAGCGATCTTCCGTTGGTTCCAGCCACAAACCCCGCATTCGGAATTTAACGCACGTGGCTTATTTCAAAATGGCTTCCCGTTCCCACGGGAAGCGGTATCGTGCTTCTTGGTGTCTCCTTGGTGCGTCTGAGGGTCGTCCTCTTTCAGACCCTTCTTTATACTGCCTCACGGGATCTCAGGTGTCAATCAGGTTGCAGGTGATGCAATCTCTCTCTCAACCAGCCCACTTTGCCCGAGGGCTTTACAATGTCCCTGCGAGTTGGCACGTCTGCAGTTCCCAGGTGTCTCCTGAGAACAATGCCACAGTCACCAGCTTTTGTCCCAGTGGAATGTCTTTCCATTTCCTGTGTCCATTCAGCCTGTCTCTCTCTCTCTCTTGGGTCATTGACCCCCCTTTCACTAGGGCTCTTGCAATTCTCACAAAGGAGGGGGCTGGTATCATAACAAAACACACACTCTCTCTCTCATCGACAGACACACACATTCTCTCTCATAGACAGACACACTCACTCTCTCTCATAGACAGAGACACACACTCCCTGATCAACAGACACAAACATTCTCTCATAGACAGGCGCACACACAGACTCATAGATAGACACACATTCTCTCTCATAGACAGACACACACACTCTCTCTCTCATCTACAGACACCCACTCTCTCTCATAGTCAGACACACACTCTCTCTCATAGACAGACACACACACTCTCTCTCTCATCTACAGACACCCACATTCTCTCTCATAGACAGACACACACTCTCTCTCATAGACAGACACACACACTCTCTGTCATAGACAGACACACACACACTCTATCTCTCTCTCATAGAAAGACACACACTCTCTCTCTCTCATAGACCGACACACACTCTCTCTCATAGACAGACACACACACTCTCTCTCTCATCGACAGGCACCCACTCTCTCTCATAGACAGACACACACTCTATCTCTCTCTGACGGACAGACACACACATTCTCTCTCATAGACAGACACACACTCTCATAGACAGAAACACACACTCTCTCTCTCATCGACAGACACACACATTCTCGCTCATAGACAGACACACTCACTCTCTCTCATAGACAGAGACACACACTCCCTGATCAACAGACACAAACATTGTCTCATAGACAGGCACACACGCTGACTCATAGACAGACACACATACACACTCTCTTAGACCGACACACACACTCTCTCATAGACAGACACACACTCGCTCTCATAGACAGACGCACACAGTCTCTCATAGACAGACAGACATAGACACTGTCATAGACACTCACACTTTATCATAGAGAGAGACACACAATCTATCATAGACAGACACACCCACTCTCTCTCATAGACAGGCACACACACTCTATCACTCTCTCATAGACAGACACACACATTCTCTCTCACAGACAGACACACACTCTCTCTCATAGACAGACACACACACTCTCTCTCTCATCGACAGACACCCACTCTCACTCATAGACAGACACACACATTCTCTCTCATAGACAGACACACACTCTCTCTCATAGACAGACACACAAACTCACACTCACATAGACAGATACCCACTCTCTCTCATAGACAGACACACACACTCTCTCATAGACAGACACACATGCTATCTATCATAGACAGACACACACATTCTCTCTCATAGACAGACACACACTCTCTCTCTCATAGACAGACACCCACTCTCTCTCATAGACAGACACACACTCTCTCTCATAGACAGACACACACACTCTCTCTCTCATAGACAGACACCCACATTCTCTCTCATAGACAGACACACACTCTCTCTCTTAGGCAGATGCACACACTCTCTCATAGACAGACCCACACTCTCTCTCATAGGCAGATGCACACACTCTCTCATAGACAGACACATATACACATTAACATAGACAGACACACACACATTCTCATAGACAGAGACACACAATCTATCATAGACAGACACACACGTTCTCTCTCATAGACGGACACACTCACTCTCTCTCATAGAGAGACACACAATCTATCATAGACAGACACACACATTCTCTCTCATAGACAGACACACTCTCTATCTCTCTCTCACAGATAGACACACACATTCTCTCTCATAGACAGACACACACTCTCTCTCATAGACAGACACACACACTCTCTCTCTCATCGACAGACACCCACTCTCACTCATAGACAGAGACACACACTTTCTCATAGACAGACACACACTCAGTCTCATAGACAGACGCACACACTCTCTGATAGACTGACACACATACACTCTCTCATAGACACTCACACTTTCTCATAGAGAGAGACACTCAATCTATCTTAGACAGACACACATACACACTCTCATAGACAGACTCTCACACTTTCTCATAGACCGACACACACACTCTCACATAGACAGACACACACTCGCTCTCATAGACAGACGCACACACTCTGTCATAGACAGACAGACACCCTCTCTCATAGACAGACGCACACACTCTCTCATAGACTAACACACACACACACTCTCATAGACGGAGACGCACACTTTCTCACAGACAGACACACACACACTCTCTCTCATAGACAGACAAACAATCTATCATAGACAGACAACCACATTCTCTCTCATAGACAGACACACTCACTCTCTCTCATAGACAAACAGATGCTCTCTTTCATAGACACAGACACATACTCTCTCTCATAGACAGACGCACCCACTCTCTCATAGACAGACACACATACACACTCTCATAGACAGATACTCACAGTTTCTCATAGACAGAGACACACAATCTATCATAGACAGACACAGACATTCTCTGTCATAGACAGACAGATGCTCTCTCTCATAGACAGAGACACACACTCCCTGATCAACAGACTCGCACACTCTCTCTTAGACCGACACACACACTCTCTCATAGACAGACACACACTCGCTCTCATAGACAGACGCACACAGTCTCTCATAGACAGACAGACATAGACACTGTCATAGACACTCACACTTTATCATAGAGAGAGAGACACAATCTATCATAGACAGACACACCCACTCTCTCTCATAGACAGGCACACACACTCTATCACTCTCTCATAGACAGACACACACATTCTCTCTCACAGACAGACACACACTCTCTCTCATAGACAGACACACACACTCTCTCTCTCATCGACAGACACCCACTCTCACTCATAGACAGACACACACATTCTCTCTCATAGACAGACACACACATTCTCTCTAACAGACAGACACACACTTTCTCTCATAGACAGACACACACACTCTCTCTCTCATCGACAGACACCCACTCTCTCTCATAGACAGACACACACTCTCTCACATAGACAGACACACACGCTCTCTCTCATAGACCGACACACACACTGTCTCATACACAGACACACACTCGCTCTCATAGACAGACGCACACACTCTGTCATAGACAGACAGACACCCTCTCTCATAGACAGACGCACACACTCTCTCATAGACTAACACACACACACACTCTCATAGACGGAGACGCACACATTCTCACAGACAGACACACACACACTCTCTCTCATGGACAGACAAACAACCTATCATAGACAGACAACCACATTCTCTCTCATAGACAGACACACTCACTCTCTCTCATAGACAAACAGATGCTCTCTCTCAAAGACAAACAGATGCTCTCTTTCATAGACACAGACACACACTCTCTCTCATAGACAGACAAACACTCTCTCTCATAGACAGACGCACCCACTCTCTCATAGACAGACACACACACGGACACACTCTTATAGATGGACACACACACTTTCTCACAGACAGACACACACACACTCTCTCGGATAGACAGAGACACGCACTCTCTCTCATAGACAGACACACACTCTCTCTCTCATAGACCGACACACACACGCTCTCATAGACAGACGCACCCACTCTCTCATAGACAGACACACATACACACTCTCATAGACAGATACTCACAGTTTCTCATAGACAGAGACACACAATCTATCATAGACAGACACAAACATTCTCTGTCATAGACAGACACACACTCTCTCTCATAGACAGACACACACACTCTCTCATAGACAGACACACACGCTATCTATCATAGACAGACACACACATTCTCTCATAGACAGACACACACACTCTCTCTCTCATCGACAGACACCCACTCTCACTCATAGACAGACACACACACTGTCTCATAGACAGACACACACTCTCTCTCATAGACGGACACACACACTCTCTCTCTCATCGACAGACACTCTCTCTCTCTCATAGACAGACACACACTCGCTCTCATAGACAGACACACACACTCACTCTCACATAGACAGATACCCACTCTCTCTCATAGACAGACACACACGCTCTCTCTCATAGACCGACACACACACTGTCTCATAGACAGACATACACTCAGTCTCATAGACAGAGACACACACTCCCTGATCAACAGACACAAACATTGTCTCATAGACAGGCACACACACTGACTCATAGACAGACACACATACACACTCTCATAGACAGACACACACACGGACACACTCTTATAGATGGACACACACACTTTCTCACAGACAGACACACACACACTCTCTCGGATAGACAGAGACACGCACTCTCTCTCATAGACAGACACACACTCTCTCTCTCATAGACCGACACACACACGCTCTCATAGACAGACGCACCCACTCTCTCATAGACAGACACACATACACACTCTCATAGACAGATACTCACAGTTTCTCATAGACAGAGACACACAATCTATCATAGACAGACACAAACATTCTCTGTCATAGACAGACAGATGCTCTCTCTGATAGACAGAGACACACACTCCCTGATAAACAGACTCGCACACTCTCTCTTAGACCGACACACACACTCTCTCATAGACAGACACACACTCGCTCTCATAGACAGACGCACACAGTCTCTCATAGACAGACAGACATAGACACTGTCATAGACACTCACACTTTATCATAGAGAGAGACACACAATCTATCATAGACAGACACACCCACTCTCTCTCATAGACAGGCACACACACTCTATCACTCTCTCATAGACAGACACACACATTCTCTCTCACAGACAGACACACACTCTGTCTCTTAGACAGACACACACACTCTCTCTCTCATCGACAGACACCCACTCTCACTCATAGACAGACACACACATTCTCTCTCATAGACTGACACACACATTCCCTCTCTCATCGGCAGACACATACTCTCTCTCATAGACAGACACACACTCTCTCTCATAGACAGACACACACACTCACTCTCACATAGACAGATACCAACTCTCACATAGACAGACACACACACTCTATCATAGACAGACACACACGCTATCTATCATAGACAGACACACACATTCTCTCTCATAGACAGACACACACTCTCTCTCTCATACACAGACACACACACTTTATCTCTCTCTCACAGGTAGACACACACATTCTCTCTCATAGCCTGACACACACATTCTCTCTAACAGACAGACACACAATTTCTCTCATAGACAGACACACACACTCTCTCTCTCATCGGCAGACACCTACTCTCTCTCATAGACAGACACACACTCTCTCTCATAGACAGACACACACACTCACTCTCACATAGACAGATACCAACTCTCTCATAGACAGACACACACACTCTATCATAGACAGACACACACGCTATCTATCATAGACAGACACACACATTCTCTCTGATAGACAGACACACACTCTCTCTCTCATACACAGACACACACACTCTATCTCTCTCTCACAGATAGACACACACATTCTCTCTCATAGACTGACACACACATTCTCTCTAACAGACAGACACACAATTTCTCTCATAGACAGACACACACACTCTCTCTCTCATCGGCAGACACCTACTCTCTCTCATAGACAGACACACACTCTCTCTCATAGACAGACACACACACTCACTCTCACATAGACAGATACCAACTCTCTCATAGACAGACACACACACTCTATCATAGACAGACACACACGCTATCTATCATAGACAGACACACACATTCTCTCTCATAGACAGACACACACTCTCTCTCTCATACACAGACACACACACTCTATCTCTCTCTCACAGATAGACACACACATTCTCTCTCATAGACAGACACACACTCTCTCTCATAGACAGACACACACACTCTCTCATAGACAGACACACACGCTATCTATCATAGACAGACACACACATTCTCTCATAGACAGACACACACACTCTCTCTCTCATCGACAGACACCCACTCTCACTCATAGACAGACACACACTCTATCTCTCTCTTACAGACAGACACACACATTCTCTCTCATAGACAGACACACACTCTCTCTCATAGACAGAAACACACACTCTCTCTCTCATCAACAGACACACACATTCTCTCTCATAGACAGACACACTCACTCTCTCTCATAGACAGAGACACACACTCCCTGATCAACAGACACAAACATTCTCTCATAGACAGGCGCACACACAGACTCATAGATAGACACACATTCTCTCTCATAGACAGACACACACACACTCTCTCTCATCTACAGACACCCACTCTCTCTCATAGTCAGACACACACTCTCTCTCATAGACAGACACACACACTCTCTCTCTCATAGACAGACACCCACATTCTCTCTCATAGACAGACACACACTCTCTCTCATAGACAGACACACACACTCTGTGTCATAGACAGACACACACACACTCTATCTCTCTCTCATAGAAAGACACACACTCTCTCTCTCTCATAGACCGACACACACTCTCTCTCATAGACAGACACACACACTCTCTCTCTCATCGACAGGCACCCACTCTCTCTCATAGACAGACACACACTCTATCTCTCTCTGACGGACAGACACACACATTCTCTCTCATAGACAGACACACACTCTCATAGACAGAAACACACACTCTCTCTCTCATCGACAGACACACACATTCTCGCTCATAGACAGACACACTCACTCTCTCTCATAGACAGAGACACACACTCCCTGATCAACAGACACAAACATTGTCTCATAGACAGGCACACACGCTGACTCATAGACAGACACACATACACACTCTCTTAGACCGACACACACACTCTCTCATAGACAGACACACACTCGCTCTCATAGACAGACGCACACAGTCTCTCATAGACAGACAGACATAGACACTGTCATAGACACTCACACTTTATCATAGAGAGAGACACACAATCTATCATAGACAGACACACCCACTCTCTCTCATAGACAGGCACACACACTCTATCACTCTCTCATAGACAGACACACACATTCTCTCTCACAGACAGACACACACTCTCTCATAGACAGACACACACACTCTCTCTCTCATCGACAGACACCCACTCTCACTCATAGACAGACACACACATTCTCTCTCATAGACAGACACACACTCTCTCTCATAGACAGACACACAAACTCACACTCACATAGACAGATACCCACTCTCTCTCATAGACAGACACACACACTCTCTCATAGACAGACACACATGCTATCTATCATAGACAGACACACACATTCTCTCTCATAGACAGACACACACTCTCTATCTCTCTCTCACAGATAGACACACACATTCTCTCTCATAGACAGACACACACTCTCTCTCATAGACAGACACACACACTCTCTCTCTCATCGACAGACACCCACTCTCACTCATAGACAGAGACACACACTTTCTCATAGACAGACACACACTCAGTCTCATAGACAGACGCACACACTCTCTGATAGACTGACACACATACACTCTCTCATAGACACTCACACTTTCTCATAGAGAGAGACACTCAATCTATCATAGACAGACACACATACACACTCTCATAGACAGACTCTCACACTTTCTCATAGACCGACACACACACTCTCTCATAGACAGACACACACTCGCTCTCATAGACAGACGCACACACTCTGTCATAGACAGACAGACACCCTCTCTCATAGACAGACGCACACACTCTCTCATAGACTAACACACACACACACTCTCATAGACGGAGACGCACACTTTCTCACAGACAGACACACACACACTCTCTCTCATAGACAGACAAACAATCTATCATAGACAGACAACCACATTCTCTCTCATTGACAGACACACTCACTCTCTCTCATAGACAAACAGATGCTCTCTTTCATAGACACAGACACACACTCTCTCTCATAGACAGACAAACACTCTCTCTCATAGACAGACGCACCCACTCTCTCATAGACAGACACACATACACACTCTCATAGACAGATACTCACAGTTTCTCATAGACAGAGACACACAATCTATCATAGACAGACACAGACATTCTCTGTCATAGACAGACAGATGCTCTCTCTCATAGACAGAGACACACACTCCCTGATCAACAGACTCGCACACTCTCTCTTAGACCGACACACACACTCTCTCATAGACAGACACACACTCGCTCTCATAGACAGACGCACACAGTCTCTCATAGACAGACAGACATAGACACTGTCATAGACACTCACACTTTATCATAGAGAGAGACACACAATCTATCATAGACAGACACACCCACTCTCTCTCATAGACAGGCACACACACTCTATCACTCTCTCATAGACAGACACACACATTCTCTCTCACAGACAGACACACACTCTCTCTCATAGACAGACACACACACTCTCTCTCTCATCGACAGACACCCACTCTCACTCATAGACAGACACACACATTCTCTCTCATAGACAGACACACACATTCTCTCTAACAGACAGACACACACTTTCTCTCATAGACAGACACACACACTCTCTCTCTCATCGACAGACACCCACTCTCTCTCATAGACCGACACACACACTGTCTCATACACAGACACACACTCGCTCTCATAGACAGACGCACACACTCTGTCATAGACAGACAGACACCCTCTCTCATAGACAGACGCACACACTCTCTCATAGACTAACACACACACACACTCTCATAGACGGAGACGCACACATTCTCACAGACAGACACACACACACTCTCTCTCATAGACAGACAAACAACCTATCATAGACAGACAACCACATTCTCTCTCATAGACAGACACACTCACTCTCTCTCATAGACAAACAGATGCTCTCTCTCAAAGACAAACAGATGCTCTCTTTCATAGACACAGACACACACTCTCTCTCATAGACAGACAAACACTCTCTCTCATAGACAAACGCACCCACTCTCTCATAGACAGACACACACACGGACACACTCTTATAGATGGACACACACACTTTCTCACAGACAGACACACACACACTCTCTCGGATAGACAGAGACACGCACTCTCTCTCATAGACAGACACACACTCTCTCTCTCATAGACCGACACACACACGCTCTCATAGACAGACGCACCCACTCTCTCATAGACAGACACACATACACACTCTCATAGACAGATACTCACAGTTTCTCATAGACAGAGACACACAATCTATCATAGACAGACACAAACATTCTCTGTCATAGACAGACACACACTCTCTCTCATAGACAGACACACACACTCTCTCATAGACAGACACACACGCTATCTATCATAGACAGACACACACATTCTCTCATAGACAGACACACACACTCTCTCTCATCGACAGACACCCACTCTCACTCATAGACAGACACACACACTGTCTCATAGACAGACACACACTCTCTCTCATAGACGGACACACACACTCTCTCTCTCATCGACAGACACTCTCTCTCTCTCATAGACAGACACACACTCGCTCTCATAGACAGACACACACACTCACTCTCACATAGACAGATACCCACTCTCTCTCATAGACAGACACACACGCTCTCTCTCATAGACCGACACACACACTGTCTCATAGACAGACATACACTCAGTCTCATAGACAGAGACACACACTCCCTGATCAACAGACACAAACATTGTCTCATAGACAGGCACACACACTGACTCATAGACAGACACACATACACACTCTCATAGACAGACACACACACGGACACACTCTTATAGATGGACACACACACTTTCTCACAGACAGACACACACACACTCTCTCGGATAGACAGAGACACGCACTCTCTCTCATAGACAGACACACACTCTCTCTCTCATAGACCGACACACACACGCTCTCATAGACAGACGCACCCACTCTCTCATAGACAGACACACATACACACTCTCATAGACAGATACTCACAGTTTCTCATAGACAGAGACACACAATCTATCATAGACAGACACAAACATTCTCTGTCATAGACAGACAGATGCTCTCTCTCATAGACAGAGACACACACTCCCTGATAAACAGACTCGCACACTCTCTCTTAGACCGACACACACACTCTCTCATAGACAGACACACACTCGCTCTCATAGACAGACGCACACAGTCTCTCATAGACAGACAGACATAGACACTGTCATAGACACTCACACTTTATCATAGAGAGAGACACACAATCTATCATAGACAGACACACCCACTCTCTCTCATAGACAGGCACACACACTCTATCACTCTCTCATAGACAGACACACACATTCTCTCTCACAGACAGACACACACTCTGTCTCTTAGACAGACACACACACTCTCTCTAACAGACAGACACACACTTTCTCTCATAGACAGACACACACACTCTCTCTCTCATCGGCAGACACCTACTCTCTCTCATAGACAGACACACACTCTCTCTCATAGACAGACACACACACTCACTCTCACATAGACAGATACCAACTCTCTCATAGACAGACACACACACTCTATCATAGACAGACACACACGCTATCTATCATAGACAGACACAAACATTCTCTCTCATAGACAGACACACACTCTC
This sequence comes from Hemitrygon akajei, assembly GCF_048418815.1. Taxonomy (NCBI): domain Eukaryota; kingdom Metazoa; phylum Chordata; class Chondrichthyes; order Myliobatiformes; family Dasyatidae; genus Hemitrygon; species Hemitrygon akajei. Next base: position 106,594,241 of record NC_133127.1, read on the forward strand.
TCTCTCTCATCGACAGACACCCACTCTCACTCATACACAGACACACACACTCTATCTCTCTCTCACAGATAGACACACACATTCTCTCTCATAGACAGACACACACTCTCTCTCATAGACAGACACACACACTCTCTCATAGACAGACACACACGCTATCTATCATAGACAGACACACACATTCTCTCATAGACAGACACACACACTCTCTCTCTCATCGACAGACACCCACTCTCACTCATAGACAGACACACACTCTATCTCTCTCTGACAGACAGACACACACATTCTCTCTCATAGACAGACACACACTCTCTCTCATAGACAGAAACACACACTCTCTCTCTCATCGACAGACACACACATTCTCTCTCATAGACAGACACACTCACTCTCTCTCATAGACAGAGACACACACTCCCTGATCAACAGACACAAACATTCTCTCATAGACAGGCGCACACACAGACTCATAGATAGACACACATTCTCTCTCATAGACAGACACACACACTCTCTCTCTCATCCACAGACACCCACTCTCTCTCATAGTCAGTCACACACTCTCTCTCATAGACAGACACACACACTCTCTCTCTCATAGACAGACACCCACATTCTCTCTCATAGACAGACACACACTCTCTCTCATAGACAGACACACACACTCTCTGTCATAGACAGACACACACACACTCTATCTCTCTCTCATAGAAAGACACACACTCTCTCTCTCTCATAGACCGACACACACTCTCTCTCATAGACAGACACACACACTCTCTCTCTCATCGACAGGCACCCACTCTCTCTCATAGACAGACACACACTCTATCTCTCTCTGACGGACAGACACACACATTCTCTCTCATAGACAGACACACACTCTCATAGACAGAAACACACACTCTCTCTCTCATCGACAGACACACACATTCTCGCTCATAGACAGACACACTCACTCTCTCTCATAGACAGAGACACACACTCCCTGATCAACAGACACAAACATTGTCTCATAGACAGGCACACACGCTGACTCATAGACAGACACACATACACACTCTCTTAGACCGACACACACACTCTCTCATAGACAGACACACACTCGCTCTCATAGACAGACGCACACAGTCTCTCATAGACAGACAGACATAGACACTGTCATAGACACTCACACTTTATCATAGAGAGAGACACACAATCTATCATAGACAGACACACCCACTCTCTCTCATAGACAGGCACACACACTCTATCCCTCTCTCATAGACAGACACACACATTCTCTCTCACAGACAGACACACACTCTCTCTCATAGACAGACACACACACTCTCTCTCTCATCGACAGACACCCACTCTCACTCATAGACAGACACACACATTCTCTCTCATAGACAGACACACACTCTCTCTCATAGACAGACACACAAACTCACACTCACATAGACAGATACCCACTCTCTCTCATAGACAGACACACACACTCTCTCATAGACAGACACACACGCTATCTATCATAGACAGACACACACATTCTCTCTCATAGACAGACACACACTCTCTCTCTCATAGACAGACACCCACTCTCTCTCATAGACAGACACACACTCTCTCTCATAGACAGACACACACACTCTCTCTCTCATAGACAGACACCCACATTCTCTCTCATAGACAGACACACATTCTCTCTCTTAGGCAGATGCACACACTCTCTCATAGACAGACCCACACTCTCTCTCATAGGCAGATGCACACACTCTCTCATAGACAGACACATATACACATTAACATAGACAGACACACACACATTCTCATAGACAGAGACACACAATCTATCATAGACAGACACACACGTTCTCTCTCATAGACGGACACACTCACTCTCTCTCATAGAGAGACACACAGTCTATCATAGACAGACACACACATTCTCTCTCATAGACAGACACACACTCTCTATCTCTCTCTCACAGATAGACACACACATTCTCTCTCATAGACAGACACACACTCTCTCTCATAGACAGACACACACACTCTCTCTCTCATCGACAGACACCCACTCTCACTCATAGACAGAGACACACACTTTCTCATAGACAGACACACACTCAGTCTCATAGACAGACGCACACACTCTCTGATAGACTGACACACATACACTCTCTCATAGACACTCACACTTTCTCATAGAGAGAGACACTCAATCTATCATAGACAGACACACATACACACTCTCATAGACAGACTCTCACACTTTCTCATAGACCGACACACACACTCTCTCATAGACAGACACACACTCGCTCTCATAGACAGACGCACACACTCTGTCATAGACAGACAGACACCCTCTCTCATAGACAGACGCACACACTCTCTCATAGACTAACACACACACTCACTCTCATAGACGGAGACGCACACTTTCTCACAGACAGACACACACACACTCTCTCTCATAGACAGACAAACAATCTATCATAGACAGACAACCACATTCTCTCTCATAGACAGACACACTCACTCTCTCTCATAGACAAACAGATGCTCTCTTTCATAGACACAGACACACACTCTCTCTCATAGACAGACAAACACTCTCTCTCATAGACAGACGCACCCACTCTCTCATAGACAGACACACATACACACTCTCATAGACAGATACTCACAGTTTCTTATAGACAGAGACACACAATCTATCATAGACAGACACAGACATTCTCTGTCATAGACAGACAGATGCTCTCTCTCATAGACAGAGACACACACTCCCTGATCAACAGACTCGCACACTCTCTCTTAGACCGACACACACACTCTCTCATAGACAGACACACACTCGCTCTCATAGACAGACGCACACAGTCTCTCATAGACAGACAGACATAGACACTGTCATAGACACTCACACTTTATCATAGAGAGAGACACACAATCTATCATAGACAGACACACCCACTCTCTCTCATAGACAGGCACACACACTCTATCACTCTCTCATAGACAGACACACACATTCTCTCTCACAGACAGACACACACTCTCTCTCATAGACAGACACACACACTCTCTCTCTCATCGACAGACACCCACTCTCACTCATAGACAGACACACACATTCTCTCTCATAGACAGACACACACATTCTCTCTAACAGACAGACACACACTTTCTCTCATAGACAGACACACACACTCTCTCTCTCATCGACAGACACCCACTCTCTCTCATAGACAGACACACACTCTCTCACATAGACAGACACACACGCTCTCTCTCATAGACCGACACACACACTGTCTCATACACAGACACACACTCGCTCTCATAGACAGACGCACACACTCTGTCATAGACAGACAGACACCCTCTCTCATAGACAGACGCACACACTCTCTCATAGACTAACACACACACACACTCTCATAGACGGAGATGCACACATTCTCACAGACAGACACACACACACTCTCTCTCATAGACAGACAAACAACCTATCATAGACAGACAACCACATTCTCTCTCATAGACAGACACACTCACTCTCTCTCATAGACAAACAGATGCTCTCTCTCAAAGACAAACAGATGCTCTCTTTCATAGACACAGACACACACTCTCTCTCATAGACAGACAAACACTCTCTCTCATAGACAGACGCACCCACTCTCTCATAGACAGACACACACACGGACACACTCTTATAGATGGACACACACACTTTCTCACAGACAGACACACACACACTCTCTCGGATAGACAGAGACACGCACTCTCTCTCATAGACAGACACACACTCTCTCTCTCATAGACCGACACACACACGCTCTCATAGACAGACGCACCCACTCTCTCATAGACAGACACACATACACACTCTCATAGACAGATACTCACAGTTTCTCATAGACAGAGACACACAATCTATCATAGACAGACACAAACATTCTCTGTCATAGACAGACACACACTCTCTCTCATAGACAGACACACACACTCTCTCATAGACAGACACACACGCTATCTATCATAGACAGACACACACATTCTCTCATAGACAGACACACACACTCTCTCTCTCATCGACAGACACCCACTCTCACTCATAGACAGACACACACACTGTCTCATAGACAGACACACACTCTCTCTCATAGACGGACACACACACTCTCTCTCTCATCGACAGACACTCTCTCTCTCTCATAGACAGACACACACTCGCTCTCATAGACAGACACACACACTCACTCTCACATAGACAGATACCCACTCTCTCTCATAGACAGACACACACGCTCTCTCTCATAGACCGACACACACACTGTCTCATAGACAGACATACACTCAGTCTCATAGACAGAGACACACACTCCCTGATCAACAGACACAAACATTGTCTCATAGACAGGCACACACACTGACTCATAGACAGACACACATACACACTCTCATAGACAGACACACACACGGACACACTCTTATAGATGGACACACACACTTTCTCACAGACAGACACACACACACTCTCTCGGATAGACAGAGACACGCACTCTCTCTCATAGACAGACACACACTCTCTCTCTCATAGACCGACACACACACGCTCTCATAGACAGACGCACCCACTCTCTCATAGACAGACACACATACACACTCTCATAGACAGATACTCACAGTTTCTCATAGACAGAGACACACAATCTATCATAGACAGACACAAACATTCTCTGTCATAGACAGACAGATGCTCTCTCTGATAGACAGAGACACACACTCCCTGATAAACAGACTCGCACACTCTCTCTTAGACCGACACACACACTCTCTCATAGACAGACACACACTCGCTCTCATAGACAGACGCACACAGTCTCTCATAGACAGACAGACATAGACACTGTCATAGACACTCACACTTTATCATAGAGAGAGACACACAATCTATCATAGACAGACACACCCACTCTCTCTCATAGACAGGCACACACACTCTATCACTCTCTCATAGACAGACACACACATTCTCTCTCACAGACAGACACACACTCTGTCTCTTAGACAGACACACACACTCTCTCTCTCATCGACAGACACCCACTCTCACTCATAGACAGACACACACATTCTCTCTCATAGACTGACACACACATTCTCTCTCTCATCGGCAGACACATACTCTCTCTCATAGACAGACACACACTCTCTCTCATAGACAGACACACACACTCACTCTCACATAGACAGATACCAACTCTCTCATAGACAGACACACACACTCTATCATAGACAGACACACACGCTATCTATCATAGACAGACACACACATTCTCTCTCATAGACAGACACACACTCTCTCTCTCATACACAGACACACACACTCTATCTCTCTCTCACAGGTAGACACACACATTCTCTCTCATAGACTGACACACACATTCTCTCTAACAGACAGACACACAATTTCTCTCATAGACAGACACACACACTCTCTCTCTCATCGGCAGACACCTACTCTCTCTCATAGACAGACACACACTCTCTCTCATAGACAGACACACACACTCACTCTCACATAGACAGATACCAACTCTCTCATAGACTGACACACACACTCTATCATAGACAGACACACACGCTATCTATCATAGACAGACACACACATTCTCTCTCATAGACAGACACACACTCTCTCTCTCATACACAGACACACACACTCTATCTCTCTCTCACAGATAGACACACACATTCTCTCTCATAGACAGACACACACTCTCTCTCATAGACAGACACACACACTCTCTCATAGACAGACACACACGCTATCTATCATAGACAGACACACACATTCTCTCATAGACAGACACACACACTCTCTCTCTCATCGACAGACACCCACTCTCACTCATAGACAGACACACACTCTATCTCTCTCTGACAGACAGACACACACATTCTCTCTCATAGACAGACACACACTCTCTCTCATAGACAGAAACACACACTCTCTCTCTCATCGACAGACACACACATTCTCTCTCATAGACAGACACACTCACTCTCTCTCATAGACAGAGACACACACTCCCTGATCAACAGACACAAACATTCTCTCATAGACAGGCGCACACACAGACTCATAGATAGACACACATTCTCTCTCATAGACAGACACACACACACTCTCTCTCATCTACAGACACCCACTCTCTCTCATAGTCAGACACACACTCTCTCTCATAGACAGACACACACACTCTCTCTCTCATAGACAGACACCCACATTCTCTCTCATAGACAGACACACACTCTCTCTCATAGACAGACACACACACTCTCTGTCATAGACAGACACACACACACTCTATCTCTCTCTCATAGAAAGACACACACTCTCTCTCTCTCATAGACCGACACACACTCTCTCTCATAGACAGACACACACACTCTCTCTCTCATCGACAGGCACCCACTCTCTCTGATAGACACACACTCTATCTCTCTCTGACGGACAGACACACACATTCTATCTCATAGACAGACACACACTCTCATAGACAGAAACACACACTCTCTCTCTCATCGACAGACACACACATTCTCGCTCATAGACAGACACACTCACTCTCTCTCATAGACAGAGACACACACTCCCTGATCAACAGACACAAACATTGTCTCATAGACAGGCACACACGCTGACTCATAGACAGACACACATACACACTCTCTTAGACCGACACACACACTCTCTCATAGACAGACACACACTCGCTCTCATAGACAGACGCACACAGTCTCTCATAGACAGACAGACATAGACACTGTCATAGACACTCACACTTTATCATAGAGAGAGACACACAATCTATCATAGACAGACACACCCACTCTCTCTCATAGACAGGCACACACACTCTATCACTCTCTCATAGACAGACACACACATTCTCTCTCACAGACAGACACACACTCTCTCTCATAGACAGACACACACACTCTCTCTCTCATCGACAGACACCCACTCTCACTCATAGACAGACACACACATTCTCTCTCATAGACAGACACACACTCTCTCTCATAGACAGACACACAAACTCACACTCACATAGACAGATACCCACTCTCTCTCATAGACAGACACACACACTCTCTCATAGACAGACACACATGCTATCTATCATAGACAGACACACACATTCTCTCTCATAGACAGACACACACTCTCTCTCTCATAGACAGACACCCACTCTCTCTCATAGACAGACACACACTCTCTCTCATAGACAGACACACACACTCTCTCTCTCATAGACAGACACCCACATTCTCTCTCATAGACAGACACACACTCTCTCTCTTAGGCAGATGCACACACTCTCTCATAGACAGACCCACACTCTCTCTCATAGGCAGATGCACACACTCTCTCATAGACAGACACATATACACATTAACATAGACAGACACACACACATTCTCATAGACAGAGACACACAATCTATCATAGACAGACACACACGTTCTCTCTCATAGACGGACACACTCACTCTCTCTCATAGAGAGACACACAATCTATCATAGACAGACACACACATTCTCTCTCATAGACAGACACACACTCTCTATCTCTGTCTCACAGATAGACACACACATTCTCTCTCATAGACAGACACACACTCTCTCTCATAGACAGACACACACACTCTCTCTCTCATCGACAGACACCCACTCTCACTCATAGACAGAGACACACACTTTCTCATAGACAGACACACACTCAGTCTCATAGACAGACGCACACACTCTCTGATAGACTGACACACATACACTCTCTCATAGACACTCACACTTTCTCATAGAGAGAGACACTCAATCTATCATAGACAGACACACATACACACTCTCATAGACAGACTCTCACACTTTCTCATAGACCGACACACACACTCTCTCATAGACAGACACACACTCGCTCTCATAGACAGACGCACACACTCTGTCATAGACAGACAGACACCCTCTCTCATAGACAGACGCACACACTCTCTCATAGACTAACACACACACACACTCTCATAGACGGAGACGCACACTTTCTCACAGACAGACACACACACACTCTCTCTCATAGACAGACAAACAATCTATCATAGACAGACAACCACATTCTCTCTCATAGACAGACACACTCACTCTCTCTCATAGACAAACAGATGCTCTCTTTCATAGACACAGACACATACTCTCTCTCATAGACAGACAAACACTCTCTCTCATAGACAGACGCACCCACTCTCTCATAGACAGACACACATACACACTCTCATAGACAGATACTCACAGTTTCTCATAGACAGAGACACACAATCTATCATAGACAGACACAGACATTCTCTGTCATAGACAGACAGATGCTCTCTCTCATAGACAGAGACACACACTCCCTGATCAACAGACTCGCACACTCTCTCTTAGACCGACACACACACTCTCTCATAGACAGACACACACTCGCTCTCATAGACAGACGCACACAGTCTCTCATAGACAGACAGACATAGACACTGTCATAGACACTCACACTTTATCATAGAGAGAGACACACAATCTATCATAGACAGACACACCCACTCTCTCTCATAGACAGGCACACACACTCTATCACTCTCTCATAGACAGACACACACATTCTCTCTCACAGACAGACACACACTCTCTCTCATAGACAGACACACACACTCTCTCTCTCATCGACAGACACCCACTCTCACTCATAGACAGACACACACATTCTCTCTCATAGACAGACACACACATTCTCTCTAACAGACAGACACACACTTTCTCTCATAGACAGACACACACACTCTCTCTCTCATCGACAGACACCCACTCTCTCTCATAGACAGACACACACTCTCTCACATAGACAGACACACACGCTCTCTCTCATAGACCGACACACACACTGTCTCATACACAGACACACACTCGCTCTCATAGACAGACGCACACACTCTGTCATAGACAGACAGACACCCTCTCTCATAGACAGACGCACACACTCTCTCATAGACTAACACACACACACACTCTCATAGACGGAGACGCACACATTCTCACAGACAGACACACACACACTCTCTCTCATAGACAGACAAACAACCTATCATAGACAGACAACCACATTCTCTCTCATAGACAGACACACTCAGTCTCTCTCATAGACAAACAGATGCTCTCTCTCAAAGACAAACAGATGCTCTCTTTCATAGACACAGACACACACTCTCTCTCATAGACAGACAAACACTCTCTCTCATAGACAGACGCACCCACTCTCTCATAGACAGACACACACACGGACACACTCTTATAGATGGACACACACACTTTCTCACAGACAGACACACACACACTCTCTCGGATAGACAGACATACACATTCTCTCTCATAGACAGACACACTCACTCTCTGATAGACAGACACACACGTTCTCTCTCATAGACAGACACACACTCTCTCTCATAGACAGACACACACACTCTCTCATCGACAGACACATACTCTCTCTCATAGACAGACACACACACTCTATCTCTCTATCATAGACAGACACACACTCTCTCTCTCATAGACCGACACACACACTATCTCATAGACAGACAGACATACACACTCTCATAGATACTCACACTTTATCATAGACAGAGACACATAATCTATCATAGACAGACACACACATTCTCTATCAAAGACAGAGACACTCACTCTCTCTCATAGACAGAGACACAAACTCCCTGATCAACAGACACACGTACTCTCTCATAGACAGACGCACACACTCTCTCACAGTCAGAGACACACACATACACACTCTTATAGACGGACACACACACTCTCTCAAAGTCAGACACACACATTCTCTCTCATAGACAGACACACACTCTCTCTCATAGACAGACACACACATTCTCTCTTAGACAGACACACACATTCTCTCTCATAGACAGACACACAATCTCTCATAGACAGACACACACACTCTCTCATAGACAGACACACATATTCTCTCTCATAGACAGACACACACTCTCTCTCATAGACAGACACACTCTCTCTCGCTCATAGACAGGCACACACACTCTATCTCTCTCTCATAGACTGATACCCACTCTCTCTCATAGACAGACACACACTCACTCTCATAAATGGACATAACACACTCTCTCTCTTATGGAGAGACGCACAATCTATCATAGACATACACACACATTCTCTCTCATAGACAGACACCCACTCTCTCTCATAGACAGACACACACACTCTATCACTCTCTCATAGACAAACACACACATTCTCTCTCATAGACAGACACACACACTCTCTCTCTCATCGACAGACACACACACTCACTCTCACATAGACAGATACCAACACTCTCTCATAGACTGACACACATACACACTCTCATAGACACTGACACTTTCTCATAGACAGAGACACACAATCTATCATAGACAGACACACACATTCTCTCTCATAGACAGACACACTCACTCTCTCTCATAGACAGAGACACACACTCTCAGATCAACTGACACACACACTCTCTCATAGACAGACACACACTCTCTCTCATAGACAGACGCACACACTCTCTCATAGAAAGAGACACACACTCACTCTCATAGACAGAAACACACACTCTCACTCATAGACAGACATACACATTCTCTCTCATAGACAGACACACTCACTCTCTGATAGACAGACACACACTCTCTCTCATAGACAAACACACACACACTCTCTCATCGACAGACACATACTCTCTCTCATAGACAGACACAGACACTCTATCTCTCTATCATAGACAGACACACACTCTCTCTCTCTCATAGACCGACACACACACTATCTCATAGACAGACAGACATACACACTCTCATAGATACTCACACTTTATCATAGACAGAGACACACAATCTATCATAGACAGACACACACATTCTCTATCAAAGACAGAGACACTCACTCTCTCTCATAGACAGAGACACAAACTCCCTGATCAACAGACACACGTACTCTCTCATAGACAGACGCACACACTCTCTCACAGTCAGAGACACACACATACACACTCTTATAGACGGACACACACACTCTCTCAAAGTCAGACACACACATTCTCTCTCATAGACAGACACACACTCTCTCTCATAGACAGACACACACATTCTCTCTTAGACAGACACACACATTCTCTCTCATAGACAGACACACAATCTCTCATAGACAGACACACACACTCTCTCATAGACAGACACACATATTCTCTCTCATAGACAGACACACACTCTCTCTCATAGACTGACACACACACTCTCTCATAGACAGACACACATACACTTTCTCATAGACCGACACACACACTCTCTCATAGACAGACACACACTCGCTCTCATAGACAGACGCACACACTCTCTCATAGACAGACAGACACCCTCTCTCATAGACAGACGCACACACTCTCTCATAGACAGAAACACACACACACTCTCATAGACAGACACCCACTCTCTCTCATAGACAGACACACACTCTATCTCTCTCTGACAGACAGACACACCCACTCTCTCTCATAGACAGACACACACTCTATCTCTCTCTGACAGACAGACACACACACACATTCTCTCTCATAGACAGACACACACTCTCTCTCATAGACAGAAACACACACTCTCTCTCTCATCGACAGACACGCACATTCTCTCTCATAGACAGACACACTCACTCTCTATCATAGACAGAGACACACACTCCCTGATCAACAGAAACAAACATTCTCTCATAGACAGGGGCACACACTGACTCATAGACAGACACACATACACACTCTCATAGACAGACACACTCACTCTCTCTCATATACAGAGACACACACTCCCAGATCAGCAGACACACACTCTCTCTCATAGACAGAAATACACAATCTCTCATAGACAGAGATACACACTCACTCTCATAGACTGAAACACACACTCTCACTTACAGACAGACACACACATTCTCTCATAGACAGACACACACATTCTCTCTCATAGACAGACACACACTCTCTCTCATAGACAGACACACACATTCTCTCTCATAGACAGACACACACACTCTCTCTCTCATCCACAGACACCCACTCTCTCTCATAGTCAGACACACACTCTCTCTCATAGACAGACACACACACTCTCTCTCTCATAGACAGACACCCACATTCTCTCTCTTAGACAGACACACACTCTCTCTCATAGACAGACACACACACTCTCTCTCTCATCTACAGACACACACTCTCTGTCATAGACAGACACACACACACTCTATCTCTCTCTCATAGACAGACACACACTCTCTCTCTCTCATAGACCGACACACACACGCTCTCATAGACAGACGCACCAACTCTCTCATAGACAGACACACATACACACTCTCATAGACAGACACACTCACTCTCTCTCATATACAGAGACACACACTCCCAGATCAGCAGACACACACTCTCTCTCATAGACAGACACACACTCTCTCTTATAGGCAGATGCCACACTCACTCTCTCTCATAGACAGAGACACACACACCCTGATCAACAGACACAAACATTCTCTCATAGACAGGCGCACACACTGACTCATAGCCAGACACACATACACACTCTCGTAGACAGACACACACACTTTCTCATAGAGAGAGACACACAATCTACCGTAGACAGACACACACATTCTCTCTCATAGACAGACACACTCACTCTCTCTCATAGACAGACAGATGCTCTCTCTCATAGACAGAGACACACACTCCCTTATCAACATACACACACTCTCTCTCATAGACCGACACACACAATATCTCATAGACAGACACACACTCTCTCTCATAGACAGATGCACACACTGTCTCATAGACAGACACACATACACACTCTCATAGACAGACACACACACTTTCTCATAGAGAGAGACACTCAATCTATCATAGACAGACACACACATTCTCTCTCATAGACAGACACACCCACCCTCTCTCATAGACAGACACACACTCTCTCTCATAGACAGACACACACACTCTCTCTCTTACGGAGAGACACACAATCTATCATAGACAGACACACACATTCTCTCTCATAGACGGACATACTCTCTCTCTCATAGACAGACAAACACACTCTCTCTGTCATAGACAGACACCCACTCTCTCTCAAAGCCAGACACACACACTCTATCACTCTATCATAGAGAGACACACATACACACTCTCATAGACAGACACTCACACTTTCTCATAGACTGACACACACACTCTCTCATAGACAGACACACACTCGCTCTCATAGACAGACGCACACACTCTCTCATAGACAGACAGACACCCTCTCTCATAGACAGACGCACACACTCTCTCATAGACTAACACACACACACACACACACACTCATAGACGGAGACGCACACTTTCTCACAGACAGACACACACACACTCTCTCTCATAGACAGACAAACAATCTATCATAGTCAGACAACCACATTCTCTCTCATAGACAGACACACTCACTCTCTCTCAAAGACAAACAGATGCTCTCTCTCATAGACAGAGACACACACTCTCTCTCATAGACAGACAAACACTCTCTCTCATAGACGGACACACACATTTTCTCACAAACAGACACACACACCCTCTCTCTCATGGACAGAGACACACTCTCTCTCATAGACAGACACACTCACTCTCTCTCATAGACACAGACACACACTTTCTCATAGAGAGAGACACACAATCTATCGTAGACAGACACACACATTCTCTCTCATAGACAGACACACTCTCTCTCTCTCATAGACAGACAGATGCTCTCTCTCATAGACAGACACACACACTCACTCTCACATAGACAGATCCCCACACTCTCTCATAGACTGACACACATACACACTCTCATAGACACTGACACTTTCTCATAGACAGACACACACATTCTCTCTCATAGACAGACACTCTCAATCTCTCTCATATACAGAGACACACACTCCCAGATCAGCAGACACACACTCTCTCTCATAGACAGACGTACACAATCTCTCATAGACAGAGATACACACTCACTCTCATAGACAGACGCACCCACTCTCTCATAGACAGACACACATACACACTCTCATAGACAGATACTCACAGTTTCTCATAGACAGAGACACACAATCTATCATAGACAGACACAGACATTCTCTGTCATAGACAGACAGATGCTCTCTCTCATAGACAGAGACACACACTCCCTGATCAACAGACTCGCACACTCTCTCTTAGACCGACACACACACTCTCTCATAGACAGACACACACTCGCTCTCATAGACAGACGCACACAGTCTCTCATAGACAGACAGACATAGACACTGTCATAGACACTCACACTTTATCATAGAGAGAGACACACAATCTATCATAGACAGACACACCCACTCTCTCTCATAGACAGGCACACACACTCTATCACTCTCTCATAGACAGACACACACATTCTCTCTCACAGACAGACACACACTCTCTCTCATAGACAGACACACACACTCTCTCTCTCATCGACAGACACCCACTCTCACTCATAGACAGACACACACATTCTCTCTCATAGACAGACACACACATTCTCTCTAACAGACAGACACACACTCTCTCTCATAGACAGACACACACACTCTCTCTCTCATCGACAGACACCCACTCTCACTCATAGACAGACACACACATTCTCTCTCATAGACAGACACACACATTCTCTCTAACAGACAGACACACACTTTCTCTCATAGACAGACACACACACTCTCTCTCTCATCGACAGACACCCACTCTCTCTCATAGAGAGACACACAATCTATCATAGACAGACACACACATTCTCTCTCATAGACAGACACACACTCTCTATCTCTCTCTCACAGATAGACACACACATTCTCTCTCATAGACAGACACACACTCTCTCTCATAGACAGACACACACACTCTCTCTCTCATCGACAGACACCCACTCTCACTCATAGACAGAGACACACACTTTCTCATAGACAGACACACACTCAGTCTCATAGACAGACGCACACACTCTCTGATAGACTGACACACATACACTCTCTCATAGACACTCACACTTTCTCATAGAGAGAGACACTCAATCTATCATAGACAGACACACATACACACTCTCATAGACAGACTCTCACACTTTCTCATAGACCGACACACACACTCTCTCACAGACAGACACACACACACTCTCTCTCATAGAGAGACAAACAATCTATCATAGACAGACAACCACATTCTCTCTCATAGACAGACACACTCACTCTCTCTCATAGACAAACAGATGCTCTCTTTCATAGACACAGACACACACTCTCTCTCATAGACAGACAAACACTCTCTCTCATAGACAGACGCACGCACTCTCTCATAGACAGACACACATACACACTCTCATAGACAGATACTCACAGTTTCTCATAGACAGAGACACACAATCTATCATAGACAGACACAGACATTCTCTGTCATAGACAGACAGATGCTCTCTCTCATAGACAGAGACACACACTCCCTGATCAGCAGACTCGCACACTCTCTCTTAGACCGACACACACACTCTCTCATAGACAGACACACAGTCGCTCTCATAGACAGAAGCACACAGTCTCTCATAGACAGACAGACATAGACACTGTCATAGACACTCACACTTTATCATAGAGAGAGACACACAATCTATCATAGACAGACACACCCACTCTCTCTCATAGACAGGCACACACACTCTATCTCTCTCTGACAGACAGACACACACATTCTCTCTCATAGACAGACACACACTCTCTCTCATAGACAGACACACAATCTCTCATAGACAGACACACACACTCTCTCATAGACAGACACACATATTCTCTCTCATAGACAGACACACACTCTCTCTCATAGACTGACACACACACTCTCTCATAGACAGACACACATACACTTTCTCATAGACCGACACACACACTCTCTCATAGACAGACACACACTCGCTCTCATAGACAGACGCACACACTCTCTCATAGACAGACAGACACCCTCTCTCATAGACAGACGCACACACTCTCTCATAGACAGAAACACACACACACTCTCATAGACAGACACCCACTCTCTCTCATAGACAGACACACACTCTATCTCTCTCTGACAGACAGACACACCCACTCTCTCTCATAGACAGACACACACTCTATCTCTCTCTGACAGACAGACACACACACACATTCTCTCTCATAGACAGACACACACTCTCTCTCATAGACAGAAACACACACTCTCTCTCTCATCGACAGACACGCACATTCTCTCTCATAGACAGACACACTCACTCTCTATCATAGACAGAGACACACACTCCCTGATCAACAGAAACAAACATTCTCTCATAGACAGGGGCACACACTGACTCATAGACAGACACACATACACACTCTCATAGACAGACACACTCACTCTCTCTCATATACAGAGACACACACTCCCAGATCAGCAGACACACACTCTCTCTCATAGACAGAAATACACAATCTCTCATAGACAGAGATACACACTCACTCTCATAGACTGAAACACACACTCTCACTTACAGACAGACACACACATTCTCTCATAGACAGACACACACATTCTCTCTCATAGACAGACACACACTCTCTCTCATAGACAGACACACACATTCTCTCTCATAGACAGACACACACACTCTCTCTCTCATCCACAGACACCCACTCTCTCTCATAGTCAGACACACACTCTCTCTCATAGACAGACACACACACTCTCTCTCTCATAGACAGACACCCACATTCTCTCTCTTAGACAGACACACACTCTCTCTCATAGACAGACACACACACTCTCTCTCTCATCTACAGACACACACTCTCTGTCATAGACAGACACACACACACTCTATCTCTCTCTCATAGACAGACACACACTCTCTCTCTCTCATAGACCGACACACACACGCTCTCATAGACAGACGCACCAACTCTCTCATAGACAGACACACATACACACTCTCATAGACAGACACACTCACTCTCTCTCATATACAGAGACACACACTCCCAGATCAGCAGACACACACTCTCTCTCATAGACAGACACACACTCTCTCTTATAGGCAGATGCCACACTCACTCTCTCTCATAGACAGAGACACACACACCCTGATCAACAGACACAAACATTCTCTCATAGACAGGCGCACACACTGACTCATAGCCAGACACACATACACACTCTCGTAGACAGACACACACACTTTCTCATAGAGAGAGACACACAATCTACCGTAGACAGACACACACATTCTCTCTCATAGACAGACACACTCACTCTCTCTCATAGACAGACAGATGCTCTCTCTCATAGACAGAGACACACACTCCCTTATCAACATACACACACTCTCTCTCATAGACCGACACACACAATATCTCATAGACAGACACACACTCTCTCTCATAGACAGATGCACACACTGTCTCATAGACAGACACACATACACACTCTCATAGACAGACACACACACTTTCTCATAGAGAGAGACACTCAATCTATCATAGACAGACACACACATTCTCTCTCATAGACAGACACACCCACCCTCTCTCATAGACAGACACACACTCTCTCTCATAGACAGACACACACACTCTCTCTCTTACGGAGAGACACACAATCTATCATAGACAGACACACACATTCTCTCTCATAGACGGACATACTCTCTCTCTCATAGACAGACAAACACACTCTCTCTGTCATAGACAGACACCCACTCTCTCTCAAAGCCAGACACACACACTCTATCACTCTATCATAGAGAGACACACATACACACTCTCATAGACAGACACTCACACTTTCTCATAGACTGACACACACACTCTCTCATAGACAGACACACACTCGCTCTCATAGACAGACGCACACACTCTCTCATAGACAGACAGACACCCTCTCTCATAGACAGACGCACACACTCTCTCATAGACTAACACACACACACACACACACACTCATAGACGGAGACGCACACTTTCTCACAGACAGACACACACACACTCTCTCTCATAGACAGACAAACAATCTATCATAGTCAGACAACCACATTCTCTCTCATAGACAGACACACTCACTCTCTCTCAAAGACAAACAGATGCTCTCTCTCATAGACAGAGACACACACTCTCTCTCATAGACAGACAAACACTCTCTCTCATAGACGGACACACACATTTTCTCACAAACAGACACACACACCCTCTCTCTCATGGACAGAGACACACTCTCTCTCATAGACAGACACACTCACTCTCTCTCATAGACACAGACACACACTTTCTCATAGAGAGAGACACACAATCTATCGTAGACAGACACACACATTCTCTCTCATAGACAGACACACTCTCTCTCTCTCATAGACAGACAGATGCTCTCTCTCATAGACAGACACACACACTCACTCTCACATAGACAGATCCCCACACTCTCTCATAGACTGACACACATACACACTCTCATAGACACTGACACTTTCTCATAGACAGACACACACATTCTCTCTCATAGACAGACACTCTCAATCTCTCTCATATACAGAGACACACACTCCCAGATCAGCAGACACACACTCTCTCTCATAGACAGACGTACACAATCTCTCATAGACAGAGATACACACTCACTCTCATAGACAGACGCACCCACTCTCTCATAGACAGACACACATACACACTCTCATAGACAGATACTCACAGTTTCTCATAGACAGAGACACACAATCTATCATAGACAGACACAGACATTCTCTGTCATAGACAGACAGATGCTCTCTCTCATAGACAGAGACACACACTCCCTGATCAACAGACTCGCACACTCTCTCTTAGACCGACACACACACTCTCTCATAGACAGACACACACTCGCTCTCATAGACAGACGCACACAGTCTCTCATAGACAGACAGACATAGACACTGTCATAGACACTCACACTTTATCATAGAGAGAGACACACAATCTATCATAGACAGACACACCCACTCTCTCTCATAGACAGGCACACACACTCTATCACTCTCTCATAGACAGACACACACATTCTCTCTCACAGACAGACACACACTCTCTCTCATAGACAGACACACACACTCTCTCTCTCATCGACAGACACCCACTCTCACTCATAGACAGACACACACATTCTCTCTCATAGACAGACACACACATTCTCTCTAACAGACAGACACACACTCTCTCTCATAGACAGACACACACACTCTCTCTCTCATCGACAGACACCCACTCTCACTCATAGACAGACACACACATTCTCTCTCATAGACAGACACACACATTCTCTCTAACAGACAGACACACACTTTCTCTCATAGACAGACACACACACTCTCTCTCTCATCGACAGACACCCACTCTCTCTCATAGAGAGACACACAATCTATCATAGACAGACACACACATTCTCTCTCATAGACAGACACACACTCTCTATCTCTCTCTCACAGATAGACACACACATTCTCTCTCATAGACAGACACACACTCTCTCTCATAGACAGACACACACACTCTCTCTCTCATCGACAGACACCCACTCTCACTCATAGACAGAGACACACACTTTCTCATAGACAGACACACACTCAGTCTCATAGACAGACGCACACACTCTCTGATAGACTGACACACATACACTCTCTCATAGACACTCACACTTTCTCATAGAGAGAGACACTCAATCTATCATAGACAGACACACATACACACTCTCATAGACAGACTCTCACACTTTCTCATAGACCGACACACACACTCTCTCACAGACAGACACACACACACTCTGTCTCATAGAGAGACAAACAATCTATCATAGACAGACAACCACATTCTCTCTCATAGACAGACACACTCACTCTCTCTCATAGACAAACAGATGCTCTCTTTCATAGACACAGACACACACTCTCTCTCATAGACAGACAAACACTCTCTCTCATAGACAGACGCACGCACTCTCTCATAGACAGACACACATACACACTCTCATAGACAGATACTCACAGTTTCTCATAGACAGAGACACACAATCTATCATAGACAGACACAGACATTCTCTGTCATAGACAGACAGATGCTCTCTCTCATAGACAGAGACACACACTCCCTGATCAGCAGACTCGCACACTCTCTCTTAGACCGACACACACACTCTCTCATAGACAGACACACAGTCGCTCTCATAGACAGAAGCACACAGTCTCTCATAGACAGACAGACATAGACACTGTCATAGACACTCACACTTTATCATAGAGAGAGACACACAATCTATCATAGACAGACACACCCACTCTCTCTCATAGACAGGCACACACACTCTATCTCTCTCTGACAGACAGACACACACATTCTCTCTCATAGACAGACACACACTCTCTCTCATAGACAGAAACACACACTCTCTCTCTCATCGACAGACACACACATTCTCTCTCATAGACAGACACACTCACTCTCTCTCATAGACAGAGACACACACTCCCTGATCAACAGACACAAACATTCTCTCATAGACAGGCGCACACACAGACTCATAGATAGACACACATTCTCTCTCATAGACAGACACACACACTCTCTCTCTCATCTACAGACACCCACTCTCTCTCATAGTCAGACACACACTCTCTCTCATAGACAGACACACACACTCTCTCTCTCATAGACAGACACCCACATTCTCTCTCATAGACAGACACACACTCTCTCTCATAGACAGACACACACACTCTCTGTCATAGACAGACACACACACACTCTATCTCTCTCTCATAGAAAGACACACACTCTCTCTCTCTCATAGACCGACACACACTCTCTCTCATAGACAGACACACACACTCTCTCTCTCATCGACAGGCACCCACTCTCTCTCATAGACAGACACACACTCTATCTCTCTCTGACGGACAGACACACACATTCTCTCTCATAGACAGACACACACTCTCATAGACAGAAACACACACTCTCTCTCTCATCGACAGACACACACATTCTCGCTCATAGACAGACACACTCACTCTCTCTCATAGACAGAGACACACACTCCCTGATCAACAGACACAAACATTGTCTCATAGACAGGCACACACGCTGACTCATAGACAGACACACATACACACTCTCTTAGACCGACACACACACTCTCTCATAGACAGACAAACACTCTCTCTCATAGACAGACGCACCCACTCTCTCATAGACAGACACACACACGGACACACTCTTATAGATGGACACACACACTTTCTCACAGACAGACACACACACACTCTCTCGGATAGACAGAGACACGCACTCTCTCTCATAGACAGACACACACTCTCTCTCTCATAGACCGACACACACACGCTCTCATAGACAGACGCACCCACTCTCTCATAGACAGACACACATACACACTCTCATAGACAGATACTCACAGTTTCTCATAGACAGAGACACACAATCTATCATAGACAGACACAAACATTCTCTGTCATAGACAGACACACACTCTCTCTCATAGACAGACACACACACTCTCTCATAGACAGACACACACGCTATCTATCATAGACAGACACACACATTCTCTCATAGACAGACACACACTCTCTCTCTCATAGACAGACACACACACTCTCTCATAGACAGACACACACGCTATCTATCATAGACAGACACACACATTCTCTCATAGACAGACACACACACTCTCTCTCTCATCGACAGACACCCACTCTCACTCATAGACAGACACACACACTGTCTCATAGACAGACACACACTCTCTCTCATAGACGGACACACACACTCTCTCTCTCATCGACAGACACTCTCTCTCTCTCATAGACAGACACACACTCGCTCTCATAGACAGACACACACACTCACTCTCACATAGACAGATACCCACTCTCTCTCATAGACAGACACACACGCTCTCACTCATAGACCGACACACACACTGTCTCATAGACAGACATACACTCAGTCTCATAGACAGAGACACACACTCCCTGATCAACAGACACAAACATTGTCTCATAGACAGGCACACACACTGACTCATAGACAGACACACATACACACTCTCATAGACAGACACACACACGGACACACTCTTATAGATGGACACACACACTTTCTCACAGACAGACACACACACACTCTCTCGGATAGACAGGGACACGCACTCTCTCTCATAGACAGACACACACTCTCTCTCTCATAGACCGACACACACACGCTCTCATAGACAGACGCACCCACTCTCTCATAGACAGACACACATACACACTCTCATAGACAGATACTCACAGTTTCTCATAGACAGAGACACACAATCTATCATAGACAGACACAAACATTCTCTGTCATAGACAGACAGATGCTCTCTCTGATAGACAGAGACACACACTCCCTGATAAACAGACTCGCACACTCTCTCTTAGACCGACACACACACTCTCTCATAGACAGACACACACTCGCTCTCATAGACAGACGCACACAGTCTCTCATAGACAGACAGACATAGACACTGTCATAGACACTCACACTTTATCATAGAGAGAGACACACAATCTATCATAGACAGACACACCCACTCTCTCTCATAGACAGGCACACACACTCTATCACTCTCTCATAGACAGACACACACATTCTCTCTCACAGACAGACACACACTCTGTCTCTTAGACAGACACACACACTCTCTCTAACAGACAGACACACACTTTCTCTCATAGACAGACACACACACTCTCTCTCTCATCGGCAGACACCTACTCTCTCTCATAGACAGACACACACTCTCTCTCATAGACAGACACACACACTCACTCTCACATAGACAGATACCAACTCTCTCATAGACAGACACACACACTCTATCATAGACAGACACACACGCTATCTATCATAGACAGACACACACATTCTCTCTCATAGACAGACACACTCACTCTCTCTCATAGACAGAGACACACACTCCCTGATCAACAGACACAAACATTCTCTCATAGACAGGTGCACACACAGACTCATAGATAGACACACATTCTCTCTCATAGACAGACACACACACTCTCTCTCTCATCCACAGACACCCACTCTCTCTCATAGTCAGACACACACTCTCTCTCATAGACAGACACACACACTCTCTCTCTCATAGACAGACACCCACATTCTCTCTCATAGACAGACACACACTCTCTCTCATAGACAGACACACACACTCTCTGTCATAGACAGACACACACACACTCTATCTCTCTCTCATAGAAAGACACACACTCTCTCTCTCTCATAGACCGACACACACTCTCTCTCATAGACAGACACACACACTCTCTCTCTCATCGACAGGCACCCACTCTCTCTCATAGACAGACACACACTCTATCTCTCTCTGACGGACAGACACACACATTCTCTCTCATAGACAGACACACACTCTCATAGACAGAAACACACACTCTCTCTCTCATCGACAGACACCCACTCTCACTCATAGACAGACACACACTCTATCTCTCTCTGACAGACAGACACACACATTCTCTCTCATAGACAGACACACACTCTCTCTCATAGACAGAAACTGTTACGAAAACCCCGTAACCAGGTAACTTACCAGCAAAGATAGATGGATCAGCTGAGTCGGATGCTACTATTTTCAAACGTTTTATTCAATAAGGGCACAAACGTATGGTTAATACAAAACATTCAAATCGTCAAAACTCAATCTAAAACACCGGTGTAACCATAATCAATCAGAAATAAGCTCTTTCGTTGTCTAGGGTATATAATACTGAGTCCAATTGGAAATATAAAGAGTCACTCTGAAGTCTGCAGGCTTTTGGTTTCACGTGTTGGAGAGAGAGAGATTAACGGAAAAACTTGCCCAAAACATCCATGGAATCAGGGGAGCGATCTTCCCCGTTGTTAGTTAAAAGCGATCTTCCGTTGGTTCCAGCCACAAACCCCGCATTCGGAATTTAACGCACGTGGCTTATTTCAAAATGGCTTCCCGTTCCCACGGGAAGCGGTATCGTGCTTCTTGGTGTCTCCTTGGTGCGTCTGAGGGTCGTCCTCTTTCAGACCCTTCTTTATACTGCCTCACGGGATCTCAGGTGTCAATCAGGTTGCAGGTGATGCAATCTCTCTCTCAACCAGCCCACTTTGCCCGAGGGCTTTACAATGTCCCTGCGAGTTGGCACGTCTGCAGTTCCCAGGTGTCTCCTGAGAACAATGCCACAGTCACCAGCTTTTGTCCCAGTGGAATGTCTTTCCATTTCCTGTGTCCATTCAGCCTGTCTCTCTCTCTCTCTTGGGTCATTGACCCCCCTTTCACTAGGGCTCTTGCAATTCTCACAAAGGAGGGGGCTGGTATCATAACAAAACACACACTCTCTCTCTCATCGACAGACACACACATTCTCTCTCATAGACAGACACACTCACTCTCTCTCATAGACAGAGACACACACTCCCTGATCAACAGACACAAACATTCTCTCATAGACAGGCGCACACACAGACTCATAGATAGACACACATTCTCTCTCATAGACAGACACACACACTCTCTCTCTCATCTACAGACACCCACTCTCTCTCATAGTCAGACACACACTCTCTCTCATAGACAGACACACACACTCTCTCTCTCATCTACAGACACCCACATTCTCTCTCATAGACAGACACACACTCTCTCTCATAGACAGACACACACACTCTCTGTCATAGACAGACACACACACACTCTATCTCTCTCTCATAGAAAGACACACACTCTCTCTCTCTCATAGACCGACACACACTCTCTCTCATAGACAGACACACACACTCTCTCTCTCATCGACAGGCACCCACTCTCTCTCATAGACAGACACACACTCTATCTCTCTCTGACGGACAGACACACACATTCTCTCTCATAGACAGACACACACTCTCATAGACAGAAACACACACTCTCTCTCTCATCGACAGACACACACATTCTCGCTCATAGACAGACACACTCACTCTCTCTCATAGACAGAGACACACACTCCCTGATCAACAGACACAAACAT
The DNA here is from genome assembly GCF_048418815.1 of Hemitrygon akajei. Taxonomy (NCBI): domain Eukaryota; kingdom Metazoa; phylum Chordata; class Chondrichthyes; order Myliobatiformes; family Dasyatidae; genus Hemitrygon; species Hemitrygon akajei. Next base: position 106,619,590 of record NC_133127.1, read on the forward strand.
TGTCTCATAGACAGGCACACACGCTGACTCATAGACAGACACACATACACACTCTCTTAGACCGACACACACACTCTCTCATAGACAGACACACACTCGCTCTCATAGACAGACGCACACAGTCTCTCATAGACAGACAGACATAGACACTGTCATAGACACTCACACTTTATCATAGAGAGAGACACACAATCTATCATAGACAGACACACCCACTCTCTCTCATAGACAGGCACACACACTCTATCACTCTCTCATAGACAGACACACACATTCTCTCTCACAGACAGACACACACTCTCTCTCATAGACAGACACACACACTCTCTCTCTCATCGACAGACACCCACTCTCACTCATAGACAGACACACACATTCTCTCTCATAGACAGACACACACTCTCTCTCATAGACAGACACACAAACTCACACTCACATAGACAGATACCCACTCTCTCTCATAGACAGACACACACACTCTCTCATAGACAGACACACATGCTATCTATCATAGACAGACACACACATTCTCTCTCATAGACAGACACACACTCTCTCTCTCATAGACAGACACCCACTCTCTCTCATAGACAGACACACACTCTCTCTCATAGACAGACACACACACTCTCTCTCTCATAGACAGACACCCACATTCTCTCTCATAGACAGACACACACTCTCTCTCTTAGGCAGATGCACACACTCTCTCATAGACAGACCCACACTCTCTCTCATAGGCAGATGCACACACTCTCTCATAGACAGACACATATACACATTAACATAGACAGACACACACACATTCTCATAGACAGAGACACACAATCTATCATAGACAGACACACACGTTCTCTCTCATAGACGGACACACTCACTCTCTCTCATAGAGAGACACACAATCTATCATAGACAGACACACACATTCTCTCTCATAGACAGACACACACTCTCTATCTCTCTCTCACAGATAGACACACACATTCTCTCTCATAGACAGACACACACTCTCTCTCATAGACAGACACACACACTCTCTCTCTCATCGACAGACACCCACTCTCACTCATAGACAGAGACACACACTTTCTCATAGACAGACACACACTCAGTCTCATAGACAGACGCACACACTCTCTGATAGACTGACACACATACACTCTCTCATAGACACTCACACTTTCTCATAGAGAGAGACACTCAATCTATCTTAGACAGACACACATACACACTCTCATAGACAGACTCTCACACTTTCTCATAGACCGACACACACACTCTCTCATAGACAGACACACACTCGCTCTCATAGACAGACGCACACACTCTGTCATAGACAGACAGACACCCTCTCTCATAGACAGACGCACACACTCTCTCATAGACTAACACACACACACACTCTCATAGACGGAGACGCACACTTTCTCACAGACAGACACACACACACTCTCTCTCATAGACAGACAAACAATCTATCATAGACAGACAACCACATTCTCTCTCATAGACAGACACACTCACTCTCTCTCATAGACAAACAGATGCTCTCTTTCATAGACACAGACACATACTCTCTCTCATAGACAGACAAACACTCTCTCTCATAGACAGACGCACCCACTCTCTCATAGACAGACACACATACACACTCTCATAGACAGATACTCACAGTTTCTCATAGACAGAGACACACAATCTATCATAGACAGACACAGACATTCTCTGTCATAGACAGACAGATGCTCTCTCTCATAGACAGAGACACACACTCCCTGATCAACAGACTCGCACACTCTCTCTTAGACCGACACACACACTCTCTCATAGACAGACACACACTCGCTCTCATAGACAGACGCACACAGTCTCTCATAGACAGACAGACATAGACACTGTCATAGACACTCACACTTTATCATAGAGAGAGAGACACAATCTATCATAGACAGACACACCCACTCTCTCTCATAGACAGGCACACACACTCTATCACTCTCTCATAGACAGACACACACATTCTCTCTCACAGACAGACACACACTCTCTCTCATAGACAGACACACACACTCTCTCTCTCATCGACAGACACCCACTCTCACTCATAGACAGACACACACATTCTCTCTCATAGACAGACACACACATTCTCTCTAACAGACAGACACACACTTTCTCTCATAGACAGACACACACACTCTCTCTCTCATCGACAGACACCCACTCTCTCTCATAGACAGACACACACTCTCTCACATCGACAGACACACACGCTCTCTCTCATAGACCGACACACACACTGTCTCATACACAGACACACACTCGCTCTCATAGACAGACGCACACACTCTGTCATAGACAGACAGACACCCTCTCTCATAGACAGACGCACACACTCTCTCATAGACTAACACACACACACACTCTCATAGACGGAGACGCACACATTCTCACAGACAGACACACACACACTCTCTCTCATGGACAGACAAACAACCTATCATAGACAGACAACCACATTCTCTCTCATAGACAGACACACTCACTCTCTCTCATAGACAAACAGATGCTCTCTCTCAAAGACAAACAGATGCTCTCTTTCATAGACACAGACACACACTCTCTCTCATAGACAGACAAACACTCTCTCTCATAGACAGACGCACCCACTCTCTCATAGACAGACACACACACGGACACACTCTTATAGATGGACACACACACTTTCTCACAGACAGACACACACACACTCTCTCGGATAGACAGAGACACGCACTCTCTCTCATAGACAGACACACACTCTCTCTCTCATAGACCGACACACACACGCTCTCATAGACAGACGCACCCACTCTCTCATAGACAGACACACATACACACTCTCATAGACAGATACTCACAGTTTCTCATAGACAGAGACACACAATCTATCATAGACAGACACAAACATTCTCTGTCATAGACAGACACACACTCTCTCTCATAGACAGACACACACACTCTCTCATAGACAGACACACACGCTATCTATCATAGACAGACACACACATTCTCTCATAGACAGACACACACACTCTCTCTCTCATCGACAGACACCCACTCTCACTCATAGACAGACACACACACTGTCTCATAGACAGACACACACTCTCTCTCATAGACGGACACACACACTCTCTCTCTCATCGACAGACACTCTCTCTCTCTCATAGACAGACACACACTCGCTCTCATAGACAGACACACACACTCACTCTCACATAGACAGATACCCACTCTCTCTCATAGACAGACACACACGCTCTCTCTCATAGACCGACACACACACTGTCTCATAGACAGACATACACTCAGTCTCATAGACAGAGACACACACTCCCTGATCAACAGACACAAACATTGTCTCATAGACAGGCACACACACTGACTCATAGACAGACACACATACACACTCTCATAGACAGACACACACACGGACACACTCTTATAGATGGACACACACACTTTCTCACAGACAGACACACACACACTCTCTCGGATAGACAGAGACACGCACTCTCTCTCATAGACAGACACACACTCTCTCTCTCATAGACCGACACACACACGCTCTCATAGACAGACGCACCCACTCTCTCATAGACAGACACACATACACACTCTCATAGACAGATACTCACAGTTTCTCATAGACAGAGACACACAATCTATCATAGACAGACACAAACATTCTCTGTCATAGACAGACAGATGCTCTCTCTCATAGACAGAGACACACACTCCCTGATAAACAGACTCGCACACTCTCTCTTAGACCGACACACACACTCTCTCATAGACAGACACACACTCGCTCTCATAGACAGACGCACACAGTCTCTCATAGACAGACAGACATAGACACTGTCATAGACACTCACACTTTATCATAGAGAGAGACACACAATCTATCATAGACAGACACACCCACTCTCTCTCATAGACAGGCACACACACTCTATCACTCTCTCATAGACAGACACACACATTCTCTCTCACAGACAGACACACACTCTGTCTCTTAGACAGACACACACACTCTCTCTCTCATCGACAGACACCCACTCTCACTCATAGACAGACACACACATTCTCTCTCATAGACTGACACACACATTCCCTCTCTCATCGGCAGACACATACTCTCTCTCATAGACAGACACACACTCTCTCTCATAGACAGACACACACACTCACTCTCACATAGACAGATACCAACTCTCACATAGACAGACACACACACTCTATCATAGACAGACACACACGCTATCTATCATAGACAGACACACACATTCTCTCTCATAGACAGACACACACTCTCTCTCTCATACACAGACACACACACTTTATCTCTCTCTCACAGGTAGACACACACATTCTCTCTCATAGCCTGACACACACATTCTCTCTAACAGACAGACACACAATTTCTCTCATAGACAGACACACACACTCTCTCTCTCATCGGCAGACACCTACTCTCTCTCATAGACAGACACACACTCTCTCTCATAGACAGACACACACACTCACTCTCACATAGACAGATACCAACTCTCTCATAGACAGACACACACACTCTATCATAGACAGACACACACGCTATCTATCATAGACAGACACACACATTCTCTCTGATAGACAGACACACACTCTCTCTCTCATACACAGACACACACACTCTATCTCTCTCTCACAGATAGACACACACATTCTCTCTCATAGACTGACACACACATTCTCTCTAACAGACAGACACACAATTTCTCTCATAGACAGACACACACACTCTCTCTCTCATCGGCAGACACCTACTCTCTCTCATAGACAGACACACACTCTCTCTCATAGACAGACACACACACTCACTCTCACATAGACAGATACCAACTCTCTCATAGACAGACACACACACTCTATCATAGACAGACACACACGCTATCTATCATAGACAGACACACACATTCTCTCTCATAGACAGACACACACTCTCTCTCTCATACACAGACACACACACTCTATCTCTCTCTCACAGATAGACACACACATTCTCTCTCATAGACAGACACACACTCTCTCTCATAGACAGACACACACACTCTCTCATAGACAGACACACACGCTATCTATCATAGACAGACACACACATTCTCTCATAGACAGACACACACACTCTCTCTCTCATCGACAGACACCCACTCTCACTCATAGACAGACACACACTCTATCTCTCTCTTACAGACAGACACACACATTCTCTCTCATAGACAGACACACACTCTCTCTCATAGACAGAAACACACACTCTCTCTCTCATCAACAGACACACACATTCTCTCTCATAGACAGACACACTCACTCTCTCTCATAGACAGAGACACACACTCCCTGATCAACAGACACAAACATTCTCTCATAGACAGGCGCACACACAGACTCATAGATAGACACACATTCTCTCTCATAGACAGACACACACACACTCTCTCTCATCTACAGACACCCACTCTCTCTCATAGTCAGACACACACTCTCTCTCATAGACAGACACACACACTCTCTCTCTCATAGACAGACACCCACATTCTCTCTCATAGACAGACACACACTCTCTCTCATAGACAGACACACACACTCTGTGTCATAGACAGACACACACACACTCTATCTCTCTCTCATAGAAAGACACACACTCTCTCTCTCTCATAGACCGACACACACTCTCTCTCATAGACAGACACACACACTCTCTCTCTCATCGACAGGCACCCACTCTCTCTCATAGACAGACACACACTCTATCTCTCTCTGACGGACAGACACACACATTCTCTCTCATAGACAGACACACACTCTCATAGACAGAAACGCACACTCTCTCTCTCATCGACAGACACACACATTCTCGCTCATAGACAGACACACTCACTCTCTCTCATAGACAGAGACACACACTCCCTGATCAACAGACACAAACATTGTCTCATAGACAGGCACACACGCTGACTCATAGACAGACACACATACACACTCTCTTAGACCGACACACACACTCTCTCATAGACAGACACACACTCGCTCTCATAGACAGACGCACACAGTCTCTCATAGACAGACAGACATAGACACTGTCATAGACACTCACACTTTATCATAGAGAGAGACACACAATCTATCATAGACAGACACACCCACTCTCTCTCATAGACAGGCACACACACTCTATCACTCTCTCATAGACAGACACACACATTCTCTCTCACAGACAGACACACACTCTCTCATAGACAGACACACACACTCTCTCTCTCATCGACAGACACCCACTCTCACTCATAGACAGACACACACATTCTCTCTCATAGACAGACACACACTCTCTCTCATAGACAGACACACAAACTCACACTCACATAGACAGATACCCACTCTCTCTCATAGACAGACACACACACTCTCTCATAGACAGACACACATGCTATCTATCATAGACAGACACACACATTCTCTCTCATAGACAGACACACACTCTCTATCTCTCTCTCACAGATAGACACACACATTCTCTCTCATAGACAGACACACACTCTCTCTCATAGACAGACACACACACTCTCTCTCTCATCGACAGACACCCACTCTCACTCATAGACAGAGACACACACTTTCTCATAGACAGACACACACTCAGTCTCATAGACAGACGCACACACTCTCTGATAGACTGACACACATACACTCTCTCATAGACACTCACACTTTCTCATAGAGAGAGACACTCAATCTATCATAGACAGACACACATACACACTCTCATAGACAGACTCTCACACTTTCTCATAGACCGACACACACACTCTCTCATAGACAGACACACACTCGCTCTCATAGACAGACGCACACACTCTGTCATAGACAGACAGACACCCTCTCTCATAGACAGACGCACACACTCTCTCATAGACTAACACACACACACACTCTCATAGACGGAGACGCACACTTTCTCACAGACAGACACACACACACTCTCTCTCATAGACAGACAAACAATCTATCATAGACAGACAACCACATTCTCTCTCATTGACAGACACACTCACTCTCTCTCATAGACAAACAGATGCTCTCTTTCATAGACACAGACACACACTCTCTCTCATAGACAGACAAACACTCTCTCTCATAGACAGACGCACCCACTCTCTCATAGACAGACACACATACACACTCTCATAGACAGATACTCACAGTTTCTCATAGACAGAGACACACAATCTATCATAGACAGACACAGACATTCTCTGTCATAGACAGACAGATGCTCTCTCTCATAGACAGAGACACACACTCCCTGATCAACAGACTCGCACACTCTCTCTTAGACCGACACACACACTCTCTCATAGACAGACACACACTCGCTCTCATAGACAGACGCACACAGTCTCTCATAGACAGACAGACATAGACACTGTCATAGACACTCACACTTTATCATAGAGAGAGACACACAATCTATCATAGACAGACACACCCACTCTCTCTCATAGACAGGCACACACACTCTATCACTCTCTCATAGACAGACACACACATTCTCTCTCACAGACAGACACACACTCTCTCTCATAGACAGACACACACACTCTCTCTCTCATCGACAGACACCCACTCTCACTCATAGACAGACACACACATTCTCTCTCATAGACAGACACACACATTCTCTCTAACAGACAGACACACACTTTCTCTCATAGACAGACACACACACTCTCTCTCTCATCGACAGACACCCACTCTCTCTCATAGACCGACACACACACTGTCTCATACACAGACACACACTCGCTCTCATAGACAGACGCACACACTCTGTCATAGACAGACAGACACCCTCTCTCATAGACAGACGCACACACTCTCTCATAGACTAACACACACACACACTCTCATAGACGGAGACGCACACATTCTCACAGACAGACACACACACACTCTCTCTCATAGACAGACAAACAACCTATCATAGACAGACAACCACATTCTCTCTCATAGACAGACACACTCACTCTCTCTCATAGACAAACAGATGCTCTCTCTCAAAGACAAACAGATGCTCTCTTTCATAGACACAGACACACACTCTCTCTCATAGACAGACAAACACTCTCTCTCATAGACAGACGCACCCACTCTCTCATAGACAGACACACACACGGACACACTCTTATAGATGGACACACACACTTTCTCACAGACAGACACACACACACTCTCTCGGATAGACAGAGACACGCACTCTCTCTCATAGACAGACACACACTCTCTCTCTCATAGACCGACACACACACGCTCTCATAGACAGACGCACCCACTCTCTCATAGACAGACACACATACACACTCTCATAGACAGATACTCACAGTTTCTCATAGACAGAGACACACAATCTATCATAGACAGACACAAACATTCTCTGTCATAGACAGACACACACTCTCTCTCATAGACAGACACACACACTCTCTCATAGACAGACACACACGCTATCTATCATAGACAGACACACACATTCTCTCATAGACAGACACACACACTCTCTCTCATCGACAGACACCCACTCTCACTCATAGACAGACACACACACTGTCTCATAGACAGACACACACTCTCTCTCATAGACGGACACACACACTCTCTCTCTCATCGACAGACACTCTCTCTCTCTCATAGACAGACACACACTCGCTCTCATAGACAGACACACACACTCACTCTCACATAGACAGATACCCACTCTCTCTCATAGACAGACACACACGCTCTCTCTCATAGACCGACACACACACTGTCTCATAGACAGACATACACTCAGTCTCATAGACAGAGACACACACTCCCTGATCAACAGACACAAACATTGTCTCATAGACAGGCACACACACTGACTCATAGACAGACACACATACACACTCTCATAGACAGACACACACACGGACACACTCTTATAGATGGACACACACACTTTCTCACAGACAGACACACACACACTCTCTCGGATAGACAGAGACACGCACTCTCTCTCATAGACAGACACACACTCTCTCTCTCATAGACCGACACACACACGCTCTCATAGACAGACGCACCCACTCTCTCATAGACAGACACACATACACACTCTCATAGACAGATACTCACAGTTTCTCATAGACAGAGACACACAATCTATCATAGACAGACACAAACATTCTCTGTCATAGACAGACAGATGCTCTCTCTCATAGACAGAGACACACACTCCCTGATAAACAGACTCGCACACTCTCTCTTAGACCGACACACACACTCTCTCATAGACAGACACACACTCGCTCTCATAGACAGACGCACACAGTCTCTCATAGACAGACAGACATAGACACTGTCATAGACACTCACACTTTATCATAGAGAGAGACACACAATCTATCATAGACAGACACACCCACTCTCTCTCATAGACAGGCACACACACTCTATCACTCTCTCATAGACAGACACACACATTCTCTCTCACAGACAGACACACACTCTGTCTCTTAGACAGACACACACACTCTCTCTAACAGACAGACACACACTTTCTCTCATAGACAGACACACACACTCTCTCTCTCATCGGCAGACACCTACTCTCTCTCATAGACAGACACACACTCTCTCTCATAGACAGACACACACACTCACTCTCACATAGACAGATACCAACTCTCTCATAGACAGACACACACACTCTATCATAGACAGACACACACGCTATCTATCATAGACAGACACAAACATTCTCTCTCATAGACAGACACACACTCTCTCTCTCTCATCGACAGACACCCACTCTCACTCATACACAGACACACACACTCTATCTCTCTCTCACAGATAGACACACACATTCTCTCTCATAGACAGACACACACTCTCTCTCATAGACAGACACACACACTCTCTCATAGACAGACACACACGCTATCTATCATAGACAGACACACACATTCTCTCATAGACAGACACACACACTCTCTCTCTCATCGACAGACACCCACTCTCACTCATAGACAGACACACACTCTATCTCTCTCTGACAGACAGACACACACATTCTCTCTCATAGACAGACACACACTCTCTCTCATAGACAGAAACACACACTCTCTCTCTCATCGACAGACACACACATTCTCTCTCATAGACAGACACACTCACTCTCTCTCATAGACAGAGACACACACTCCCTGATCAACAGACACAAACATTCTCTCATAGACAGGCGCACACACAGACTCATAGATAGACACACATTCTCTCTCATAGACAGACACACACACTCTCTCTCTCATCCACAGACACCCACTCTCTCTCATAGTCAGACACACACTCTCTCTCATAGACAGACACACACACTCCCTCTCTCATAGACAGACACCCACATTCTCTCTCATAGACAGACACACACTCTCTCTCATAGACAGACACACACACTCTCTGTCATAGACAGACACACACACACTCTATCTCTCTCTCATAGAAAGACACACACTCTCTCTCTCTCATAGACCGACACACACTCTCTCTCATAGACAGACACACACACTCTCTCTCTCATCGACAGGCACCCACTCTCTCTCATAGACAGACACACACTCTATCTCTCTCTGACGGACAGACACACACATTCTCTCTCATAGACAGACACACACTCTCATAGACAGAAACACACACTCTCTCTCTCATCGACAGACACACACATTCTCGCTCATAGACAGACACACTCACTCTCTCTCATAGACAGAGACACACACTCCCTGATCAACAGACACAAACATTGTCTCATAGACAGGCACACACGCTGACTCATAGACAGACACACATACACACTCTCTTAGACCGACACACACACTCTCTCATAGACAGACACACACTCGCTCTCATAGACAGACGCACACAGTCTCTCATAGACAGACAGACATAGACACTGTCATAGACACTCACACTTTATCATAGAGAGAGACACACAATCTATCATAGACAGACACACCCACTCTCTCTCATAGACAGGCACACACACTCTATCCCTCTCTCATAGACAGACACACACATTCTCTCTCACAGACAGACACACACTCTCTCTCATAGACAGACACACACACTCTCTCTCTCATCGACAGACACCCACTCTCACTCATAGACAGACACACACATTCTCTCTCATAGACAGACACACACTCTCTCTCATAGACAGACACACAAACTCACACTCACATAGACAGATACCCACTCTCTCTCATAGACAGACACACACACTCTCTCATAGACAGACACACACGCTATCTATCATAGACAGACACACACATTCTCTCTCATAGACAGACACACACTCTCTCTCTCATAGACAGACACCCACTCTCTCTCATAGACAGACACACACTCTCTCTCATAGACAGACACACACACTCTCTCTCTCATAGACAGACACCCACATTCTCTCTCATAGACAGACACACACTCTCTCTCTTAGGCAGATGCACAAACTCTCTCATAGACAGACCCACACTCTCTCTCATAGGCAGATGCACACACTCTCTCATAGACAGACACATATACACATTAACATAGACAGACACACCCACTCTCTCTCATAGACAGGCACACACACTCTATCACTCTCTCATAGACAGACACACACATTCTCTCTCACAGACAGACACACACTCTCTCATAGACAGACACACACACTCTCTCTCTCATCGACAGACACCCACTCTCACTCATAGACAGACACACACATTCTCTCTCATAGACAGACACACACTCTCTCTCATAGACAGACACACAAACTCACACTCACATAGACAGATACCCACTCTCTCTCATAGACAGACACACACACTCTCTCATAGACAGACACACATGCTATCTATCATAGACAGACACACACATTCTCTCTCATAGACAGACACACACTCTCTATCTCTCTCTCACAGATAGACACACACATTCTCTCTCATAGACAGACACACACTCTCTCTCATAGACAGACACACACACTCTCTCTCTCATCGACAGACACCCACTCTCACTCATAGACAGAGACACACACTTTCTCATAGACAGACACACACTCAGTCTCATAGACAGACGCACACACTCTCTGATAGACTGACACACATACACTCTCTCATAGACACTCACACTTTCTCATAGAGAGAGACACTCAATCTATCATAGACAGACACACATACACACTCTCATAGACAGACTCTCACACTTTCTCATAGACCGACACACACACTCTCTCATAGACAGACACACACTCGCTCTCATAGACAGACGCACACACTCTGTCATAGACAGACAGACACCCTCTCTCATAGACAGACGCACACACTCTCTCATAGACTAACACACACACACACTCTCATAGACGGAGACGCACACTTTCTCACAGACAGACACACACACACTCTCTCTCATAGACAGACAAACAATCTATCATAGACAGACAACCACATTCTCTCTCATTGACAGACACACTCACTCTCTCTCATAGACAAACAGATGCTCTCTTTCATAGACACAGACACACACTCTCTCTCATAGACAGACAAACACTCTCTCTCATAGACAGACGCACCCACTCTCTCATAGACAGACACACATACACACTCTCATAGACAGATACTCACAGTTTCTCATAGACAGAGACACACAATCTATCATAGACAGACACAGACATTCTCTGTCATAGACAGACAGATGCTCTCTCTCATAGACAGAGACACACACTCCCTGATCAACAGACTCGCACACTCTCTCTTAGACCGACACACACACTCTCTCATAGACAGACACACACTCGCTCTCATAGACAGACGCACACAGTCTCTCATAGACAGACAGACATAGACACTGTCATAGACACTCACACTTTATCATAGAGAGAGACACACAATCTATCATAGACAGACACACCCACTCTCTCTCATAGACAGGCACACACACTCTATCACTCTCTCATAGACAGACACACACATTCTCTCTCACAGACAGACACACACTCTCTCTCATAGACAGACACACACACTCTCTCTCTCATCGACAGACACCCACTCTCACTCATAGACAGACACACACATTCTCTCTCATAGACAGACACACACATTCTCTCTAACAGACAGACACACACTTTCTCTCATAGACAGACACACACACTCTCTCTCTCATCGACAGACACCCACTCTCTCTCATAGACCGACACACACACTGTCTCATACACAGACACACACTCGCTCTCATAGACAGACGCACACACTCTGTCATAGACAGACAGACACCCTCTCTCATAGACAGACGCACACACTCTCTCATAGACTAACACACACACACACTCTCATAGACGGAGACGCACACATTCTCACAGACAGACACACACACACTCTCTCTCATAGACAGACAAACAACCTATCATAGACAGACAACCACATTCTCTCTCATAGACAGACACACTCACTCTCTCTCATAGACAAACAGATGCTCTCTCTCAAAGACAAACAGATGCTCTCTTTCATAGACACAGACACACACTCTCTCTCATAGACAGACAAACACTCTCTCTCATAGACAGACGCACCCACTCTCTCATAGACAGACACACACACGGACACACTCTTATAGATGGACACACACACTTTCTCACAGACAGACACACACACACTCTCTCGGATAGACAGAGACACGCACTCTCTCTCATAGACAGACACACACTCTCTCTCTCATAGACCGACACACACACGCTCTCATAGACAGACGCACCCACTCTCTCATAGACAGACACACATACACACTCTCATAGACAGATACTCACAGTTTCTCATAGACAGAGACACACAATCTATCATAGACAGACACAAACATTCTCTGTCATAGACAGACACACACTCTCTCTCATAGACAGACACACACACTCTCTCATAGACAGACACACACGCTATCTATCATAGACAGACACACACATTCTCTCATAGACAGACACACACACTCTCTCTCATCGACAGACACCCACTCTCACTCATAGACAGACACACACACTGTCTCATAGACAGACACACACTCTCTCTCATAGACGGACACACACACTCTCTCTCTCATCGACAGACACTCTCTCTCTCTCATAGACAGACACACACTCGCTCTCATAGACAGACACACACACTCACTCTCACATAGACAGATACCCACTCTCTCTCATAGACAGACACACACGCTCTCTCTCATAGACCGACACACACACTGTCTCATAGACAGACATACACTCAGTCTCATAGACAGAGACACACACTCCCTGATCAACAGACACAAACATTGTCTCATAGACAGGCACACACACTGACTCATAGACAGACACACATACACACTCTCATAGACAGACACACACACGGACACACTCTTATAGATGGACACACACACTTTCTCACAGACAGACACACACACACTCTCTCGGATAGACAGAGACACGCACTCTCTCTCATAGACAGACACACACTCTCTCTCTCATAGACCGACACACACACGCTCTCATAGACAGACGCACCCACTCTCTCATAGACAGACACACATACACACTCTCATAGACAGATACTCACAGTTTCTCATAGACAGAGACACACAATCTATCATAGACAGACACAAACATTCTCTGTCATAGACAGACAGATGCTCTCTCTCATAGACAGAGACACACACTCCCTGATAAACAGACTCGCACACTCTCTCTTAGACCGACACACACACTCTCTCATAGACAGACACACACTCGCTCTCATAGACAGACGCACACAGTCTCTCATAGACAGACAGACATAGACACTGTCATAGACACTCACACTTTATCATAGAGAGAGACACACAATCTATCATAGACAGACACACCCACTCTCTCTCATAGACAGGCACACACACTCTATCACTCTCTCATAGACAGACACACACATTCTCTCTCACAGACAGACACACACTCTGTCTCTTAGACAGACACACACACTCTCTCTAACAGACAGACACACACTTTCTCTCATAGACAGACACACACACTCTCTCTCTCATCGGCAGACACCTACTCTCTCTCATAGACAGACACACACTCTCTCTCATAGACAGACACACACACTCACTCTCACATAGACAGATACCAACTCTCTCATAGACAGACACACACACTCTATCATAGACAGACACACACGCTATCTATCATAGACAGACACAAACATTCTCTCTCATAGACAGACACACACTCTCTCTCTCTCATCGACAGACACCCACTCTCACTCATACACAGACACACACACTCTATCTCTCTCTCACAGATAGACACACACATTCTCTCTCATAGACAGACACACACTCTCTCTCATAGACAGACACACACACTCTCTCATAGACAGACACACACGCTATCTATCATAGACAGACACACACATTCTCTCATAGACAGACACACACACTCTCTCTCTCATCGACAGACACCCACTCTCACTCATAGACAGACACACACTCTATCTCTCTCTGACAGACAGACACACACATTCTCTCTCATAGACAGACACACACTCTCTCTCATAGACAGAAACACACACTCTCTCTCTCATCGACAGACACACACATTCTCTCTCATAGACAGACACACTCACTCTCTCTCATAGACAGAGACACACACTCCCTGATCAACAGACACAAACATTCTCTCATAGACAGGCGCACACACAGACTCATAGATAGACACACATTCTCTCTCATAGACAGACACACACACTCTCTCTCTCATCCACAGACACCCACTCTCTCTCATAGTCAGACACACACTCTCTCTCATAGACAGACACACACACTCTCTCTCTCATAGACAGACACCCACATTCTCTCTCATAGACAGACACACACTCTCTCTCATAGACAGACACACACACTCTCTGTCATAGACAGACACACACACACTCTATCTCTCTCTCATAGAAAGACACACACTCTCTCTCTCTCATAGACCGACACACACTCTCTCTCATAGACAGACACACACACTCTCTCTCTCATCGACAGGCACCCACTCTCTCTCATAGACAGACACACACTCTATCTCTCTCTGACGGACAGACACACACATTCTCTCTCATAGACAGACACACACTCTCATAGACAGAAACACACACTCTCTCTCTCATCGACAGACACACACATTCTCGCTCATAGACAGACACACTCACTCTCTCTCATAGACAGAGACACACACTCCCTGATCAACAGACACAAACATTGTCTCATAGACAGGCACACACGCTGACTCATAGACAGACACACATACACACTCTCTTAGACCGACACACACACTCTCTCATAGACAGACACACACTCGCTCTCATAGACAGACGCACACAGTCTCTCATAGACAGACAGACATAGACACTGTCATAGACACTCACACTTTATCATAGAGAGAGACACACAATCTATCATAGACAGACACACCCACTCTCTCTCATAGACAGGCACACACACTCTATCCCTCTCTCATAGACAGACACACACATTCTCTCTCACAGACAGACACACACTCTCTCTCATAGACAGACACACACACTCTCTCTCTCATCGACAGACACCCACTCTCACTCATAGACAGACACACACATTCTCTCTCATAGACAGACACACACTCTCTCTCATAGACAGACACACAAACTCACACTCACATAGACAGATACCCACTCTCTCTCATAGACAGACACACACACTCTCTCATAGACAGACACACACGCTATCTATCATAGACAGACACACACATTCTCTCTCATAGACAGACACCCACTCTCTCTCATAGACAGACACACACTCTCTCTCATAGACAGACACACACACTCTCTCTCTCATAGACAGACACCCACATTCTCTCTCATAGACAGACACACACTCTCTCTCTTAGGCAGATGCACAAACTCTCTCATAGACAGACCCACACTCTCTCTCATAGGCAGATGCACACACTCTCTCATAGACAGACACATATACACATTAACATAGACAGACACACACACATTCTCATAGACAGAGACACACAATCTATCATAGACAGACACACACGTTCTCTCTCATAGACGGACACACTCACTCTCTCTCATAGAGAGACACACAATCTATCATAGACAGACACACACATTCTCTCTCATAGACAGACACACACTCTCTATCTCTCTCTCACAGATAGACACACACATTCTCTCTCATAGACAGACACACACTCTCTCTCATAGACAGACACACACACTCTCTCTCTCATCGACAGACACCCACTCTCACTCATAGACAGAGACACACACTTTCTCATAGACAGACACACACTCAGTCTCATAGACAGACGCACACACTCTCTGATAGACTGACACACATACACTCTCTCATAGACACTCACACTTTCTCATAGAGAGAGACACTCAATCTATCATAGACAGATACACATACACACTCTCATAGACAGACTCTCACACTTTCTCATAGACCGACACACACACTCTCTCATAGACAGACACACACTCGCTCTCATAGACAGACGCACACACTCTGTCATAGACAGACAGACACCCTCTCTCATAGACAGACGCACACACTCTCTCATAGACTAACACACACACACACTCTCATAGACGGAGACGCACACTTTCTCACAGACAGACACACACACACTCTCTCTCATAGACAGACAAACAATCTATCATAGACAGACAACCACATTCTCTCTCATAGACAGACACACTCACTCTCTCTCATAGACAAACAGATGCTCTCTTTCATAGACACAGACACACACTCTCTCTCATAGACAGACAAACACTCTCTCTCATAGACAGACGCACCCACTCTCTCATAGACAGACACACATACACACTCTCATAGACAGATACTCACAGTTTCTTATAGACAGAGACACACAATCTATCATAGACAGACACAGACATTCTCTGTCATAGACAGACAGATGCTCTCTCTCATAGACAGAGACACACACTCCCTGATCAACAGACTCGCACACTCTCTCTTAGACCGACACACACACTCTCTCATAGACAGACACACACTCGCTCTCATAGACAGACGCACACAGTCTCTCATAGACAGACAGACATAGACACTGTCATAGACACTCACACTTTATCATAGAGAGAGACACACAATCTATCATAGACAGACACACCCACTCTCTCTCATAGACAGGCACACACACTCTATCACTCTCTCATAGACAGACACACACATTCTCTCTCACAGACAGACACACACTCTCTCTCATAGACAGACACACACACTCTCTCTCTCATCGACAGACACCCACTCTCACTCATAGACAGACACACACATTCTCTCTCATAGACAGACACACACATTCTCTCTAACAGACAGACACACACTTTCTCTCATAGACAGACACACACACTCTCTCTCTCATCGACAGACACCCACTCTCTCTCATAGACAGACACACACTCTCTCACATAGACAGACACACACGCTCTCTCTCATAGACCGACACACACACTGTCTCATAGACAGACACACACTCTCTCTCATAGACAGATGCACACACTGTCTCATAGACAGACACACATACACACTCTCATAGACAGACACACACACTTTCTCATAGAGAGAGACACTCAATCTATCGTAGACAGACACACACATTCTCTCTCATAGACAGACACACCCACACTCTCTCATAGACAGACACACACTCTCTCTCATAGACAGACACACACACTCTCTCTCTTACGGAGAGACACACAATCTATCATAGACAGACACACACATTCTCTCTCATAGACGGACATACTCTCTCTCTCATAGACAGACAAACACACTCTCTCTGTCATAGACAGACACCCACTCTCTCTCAAAGCCAGACACACACACTCTATCACTCTCTCATAGACAGACACGCACTCTCTCTCATAGACAGACACACACACTCTCTCTCTCATCGACAGACACTCTCTCTCTCTCAAAGACAGACACACACACTCTCTCATAGACAGACACACATGCTCTCCCTCATAGACTGACACACACACTGTCTCATAGACAGACACACACTCTCTCTCATAGACGGACACACACACTCTCTCTCTCATCGACAGACACTCTCTCTCTCTCATAGACAGACACACACTCGCTCTCATAGACAGACACACACACTCACTCTCACATAGACAGATACACACTCTCTCTCATAGACAGACACACACGCTCTCTCTCATAGACCGACACACACACTGTCTCATAGACAGACATACACTCAGTCTCATAGACAGAGACACACACTCCCTGATCAACAGACACAAACATTGTCTCATAGACAGGCACACACACTGACTCATAGACAGACACACATACACACTCTCATAGACAGACACACACACGGACACACTCTTATAGATGGACACACACACTTTCTCACAGACAGACACACACACACTCTCTCGGATAGACAGAGACACGCACTCTCTCTCATAGACAGACACACACTCTCTCTCTCATAGACCGACACACACACGCTCTCATAGACAGACGCACCCACTCTCTCATAGACAGACACACATACACACTCTCATAGACAGATACTCACAGTTTCTCATAGACAGAGACACACAATCTATCATAGACAGACACAAACATTCTCTGTCATAGACAGACAGATGCTCTCTCTGATAGACAGAGACACACACTCCCTGATAAACAGACTCGCACACTCTCTCTTAGACCGACACACACACTCTCTCATAGACAGACACACACTCGCTCTCATAGACAGACGCACACAGTCTCTCATAGACAGACAGACATAGACACTGTCATAGACACTCACACTTTATCATAGAGAGAGACACACAATCTATCATAGACAGACACACCCACTCTCTCTCATAGACAGGCACACACACTCTATCACTCTCTCATAGACAGACACACACATTCTCTCTCACAGACAGACACACACTCTGTCTCTTAGACAGACACACACACTCTCTCTCTCATCGACAGACACCCACTCTCACTCATAGACAGACACACACATTCTCTCTCATAGACTGACACACACATTCTCTCTAACAGACAGACACACAATTTCTCTCATAGACAGACACACACACTCTCTCTCTCATCGGCAGACACCTACTCTCTCTCATAGACAGACACACACTCTCTCTCATAGACAGACACACACACTCACTCTCACATAGACAGATACCAACTCTCTCATAGACAGACACACACACTCTATCATAGACAGACACACACGCTATCTATCATAGACAGACACACACATTCTCTCTCATAGACAGACACACACTCTCTCTCTCATACACAGACACACACACTCTATCTCTCTCTCACAGATAGACACACACATTCTCTCTCATAGACAGACACACACTCTCTCTCATAGACAGACACACACACTCTCATAGACAGACACACACGCTATCTATCATAGACAGACACACACATTCTCTCATAGACAGACACACACACTCTCTCTCTCATCGACAGACACCCACTCTCACTCATAGACAGACACACACTCTATCTCTCTCTGACAGACAGACACACACATTCTCTCTCATAGACAGACACACACTCTCTCTCATAGACAGAAACTGTTACGAAAACCCCGTAACCAGGTAACTTACCAGCAAAGATAGATGGATCAGCTGAGTCGGATGCTACTATTTTCAAACGTTTTATTCAATAAGGGCACAAACGTATGGTTAATACAAAACATTCAAATCGTCAAAACTCAATCTAAAACACCGGTGTAACCATAATCAATCAGAAATAAGCTCTTTCGTTGTCTAGGGTATATAATACTGAGTCCAATTGGAAATATAAAGAGTCACTCTGAAGTCTGCAGGCTTTTGGTTTCACGTGTTGGAGAGAGAGAGATTAACGGAAAAACTTGCCCAAAACATCCATGGAATCAGGGGAGCGATCTTCCCCGTTGTTAGTTAAAAGCGATCTTCCGTTGGTTCCAGCCACAAACCCCGCATTCGGAATTTAACGCACGTGGCTTATTTCAAAATGGCTTCCCGTTCCCACGGGAAGCGGTATCGTGCTTCTTGGTGTCTCCTTGGTGCGTCTGAGGGTCGTCCTCTTTCAGACCCTTCTTTATACTGCCTCACGGGATCTCAGGTGTCAATCAGGTTGCAGGTGATGCAATCTCTCTCTCAACCAGCCCACTTTGCCCGAGGGCTTTACAATGTCCCTGCGAGTTGGCACGTCTGCAGTTCCCAGGTGTCTCCTGAGAACAATGCCACAGTCACCAGCTTTTGTCCCAGTGGAATGTCTTTCCATTTCCTGTGTCCATTCAGCCTGTCTCTCTCTCTCTCTTGGGTCATTGACCCCCCTTTCACTAGGGCTCTTGCAATTCTCACAAAGGAGGGGGCTGGTATCATAACACCTCCCCTCTTAAAAAGGTTTTTTACCAGCGGTTAAAACCCAGAGTGGTACAGTCTTACAGAAATTTTGAATCTAATACAATACAGCTGCTTTTCTTTTCACTACAGAGTAATACAGTTATACATTCAAGTCAGCATCTAAACAGTTAACAAGTACAGTGCCCCTTTTCTTTAATACCTTAACCTCATGTGCCCTACTAACGCCTGGTAGCATCAAACTTCAGCTCAATAACCACCTTATTTATTTGCTTTCTTCGGCAACATAACTAAGGAGGTGTGATCTTAGCTTACATACATCTACAAAGGTTCATGCAAAAGACAAATTTTTATGCTACTTTCAAACTTAACAGTCAAGCTTCCATGGGTGTTGTCTTTATTATTCACATACTTTGTCAAAATCCCTTAAAACCGGCTTCTGCTATTTTAAAAATCGCGCCCCCATTAACCCTCGCCTTTTTTCCGGTTAATTCCCTCGTGGCGATCTTGGGCACCCTGGCGAAATAAGCTTTCGCCCGCTCCTTTCATAGGAGTTATTTTATCAGCGTGTTCCAAACTTAGACCACCCAATTCCTTAATTTTAGGCCATTTGTCGTTTTTCTCTTCAGGACCCGTCATGCTATTAGTTTCCAATTTAAGATCCGCAAGCGATCTCGCTTTGTTCAGACAGCATTTCAAATTCTGCCTTTTCACAGCACCCTCTTGAATAACAATAGCGTGTGGGGCACCTTTACATTCCAAATCAACCTGTAATTGATTCGCAGGCACCGTGTTACCAAGCCATTGTCTCTGCAGCCTGGTTGCTGCTTCTGACATCAATCCAGACATTAAATTTTCTTCCTTTGATTTGGGAATTACAGATTTCCCGTCTCCCTCCACAACAACAGTTATCTCCCCATTCGTAAACTCCACATTAACTCTGAAGACCCCCTTCTGTACAACCCTCTGGGAACTCACACTTCCCAAGGTTAACCCCTTTTTCCCCGAACCAGGTCTATCTGACTCACGAGGACGGCCGCCCCGTTCCCCTGAATCAAACACCTCAGACTTCCTCTGAGCTCTGTTACCAGGTTCAGCACCACGTGCGCCCCCATCTTGGACACACTCAAACGGGACATTGGCCCCTTCCAGGCTTTCAATACCCGTACCTTTTTCAAATTCTAACGTCCCCCGATCCTTCCAGCTACTCTCTAGGCAGCCCCCCGTTGGGGAAGGCGCAACCCTGCGAGCTGAAACAACCTCCTCGGCCATTTCAGCTGACTTCTCCACGGCAAGGGTACCCTTCTCCTCTAAGACTGCCCTCATTTCACTCCCGGGACCATCGAGAACATCTTTAGGACTCTCAACTTCTCCAAACAATTCTGCCAAACCAGACAGATCAACCACGTCCAACTCTGGACGTTTTAACAGCTTTATCCGTTTCTCATCTTTATTTCCTACCTCTAGGACCTTTCTCTTCACTAAGGGGAGGGCTATCTCCTTACCCTTACCCCATTTTACTTTACTACCTTCCGTTTTACCACCCTCTGAACCCTCGTGGTGTAGGGTCGGTAAAAACGTCTGGGCCAATTTCAAACTGCGCGCGGTCCCAGTCGCCGCTCTCGACAGGCTGCGAGTGACCGCGCATGCGCGATAGCTCGGGGACTCCATGGGCGGGGCCTCAACTATCAGGGCGGTTCCCATCTTCCCACCCGCGAGGTCATTACCCAACAGGAGGTCCACGCCCTCCCCCGGTAACTCCGGCAGGACTCCTAGCTCCACAGGTCCCGACACCAACTCGCAATCGAGAAAGACCCTATGCAAAGGCACGACCGTGATCTGGTTCCCGATTCCTCTCAGGGCAACCTCCCCCGTCCGAGGGCCGAAATTTAACACATTACGGCTAATTAACGATAGTTCCGCCCCCGTGTCTCTCCAAATTCGTACAGGGATGGGGGGGTCCCCTTCCCTCAAAGACACGGTTCCTTCGGAACTAAATGTCTCCCGCCCCTCCGGTACTCCATCTACCTGGGGCCCTCTTGTCAACGTCCTGATTACCACTGCACGCCCGATAGGGATCGCTGCTCTCTCCCTCTCTGGCTCCTTTCTCAGAGCAAAGCACTTTGATGCAATATGTCCCACCTTTCCACAATTAAAACAGTTTAAACCAGGAGATCTCCAGGTTTCCTGTCTGTTATCCTCACTTTTTGTGCTAGCTCCCGGTGGAGTTTCTCCCTTAGCCGGCGGACTGTCCCTACCATTCCGACGGTCTCTCGGGTAACTTTTTGGCGAGGAAAACTTTGTCTTGTGGGTTAGGGCATATTCATCTGCGAGCCTAGCCATCTCTGAGATGGACTGATTCGTCCTCTCACTTAAATACATTCGGATCTCTTCCGGAACGCAACTTTTAAATTCCTCAATCAAAACTAGCTCCCTGAGACGCCCATAGTCCTCGGCCACCTTTTCAGCTGTGCACCAACGATTCAAGAGCACACCCTTCTCATGGGCTAGCTCGGTATACGTTTGATTCCACCCTCTTTTTAAATTTCGGAACCTTTGTCTATACGCCTCAGGTACTAACTCGTAACCTCGGAGAATGGCCTCCTTTACTTGATCATAATTCCCGTCCCTTTCTGTGGGCAGCGCGGCATATACCCGCTGTGCTTTTCCTCGTAACACACTTTGTAACAACGCCACCCATTGCTCTCTGGGCCACTGCTGATTCTCTGCCACCTTTTCAAAGAGCAAGAAATAACTATCAACATCCGTCTCCTCGAACGGGGGGACCAACCTCAACGCCCGACTAATATCAAACCCCTCTTTCTCTCCCCCTTGAGTTCTTCGCTCTTGTTTCCGCCTGTCCAGCTCCAATTCATAGTTCCTCTGTTTCTCTCTCTCTTCTGCTTCTAGCTGCTTTAGTTTGAACACCTGCTCTCTTTCCCTCTCGGCTCTCTCGGCTTCTCTCTCTGCAGCCTTCTGAGCTGCGTCTATTTCTAGCTGCTTTATTTTAAACTCATGTTCCAGCCTTGCTTTCTCCAACTCTGCCTGATTTGTCCCACTCACTAATCTCCTTTCGGGAATATTTTCCAAATCCTCAGCTGTAAACACCTTCTTCCCAACGTAATGCTGTTGTATGACCCTTAGCACTTCCTGCTTTTTCATTGCTGGCTTCACCGCTGTGAGGTCTAAGGCCTGCGCCAAACTTACTAAGTCTGATTTTGTAGCCTTCCCTAGCGCCTCTACCGTCGGGTTTCTCCTAAATTCCGACACATCCATCTTTGCTGGTTTCCCGTCTGACTACCTGCGTAACCAGATTTAAGTTTGGACTTACAGCCCGATTCACTGACCCTCCCGTTTGGTTTCAAATCCCGGACGAGCCCCCACTTGTTACGAAAACCCCGTAACCAGGTAACTTACCAGCAAAGATAGATGGATCAGCTGAGTCGGATGCTACTATTTTCAAACGTTTTATTCAATAAGGGCACAAACGTATGGT
Organism: Hemitrygon akajei; assembly: GCF_048418815.1. NCBI lineage: Eukaryota > Metazoa > Chordata > Chondrichthyes > Myliobatiformes > Dasyatidae > Hemitrygon > Hemitrygon akajei. Next base: position 106,644,643 of record NC_133127.1, read on the forward strand.
TAATACAAAACATTCAAATCGTCAAAACTCAATCTAAAACACCGGTGTAACCATAATCAATCAGAAATAAGCTCTTTCGTTGTCTAGGGTATATAATACTGAGTCCAATTGGAAATATAAAGAGTCACTCTGAAGTCTGCAGGCTTTTGGTTTCACGTGTTGGAGAGAGAGAGATTAACGGAAAAACTTGCCCAAAACATCCATGGAATCAGGGGAGCGATCTTCCCCGTTGTTAGTTAAAAGCGATCTTCCGTTGGTTCCAGCCACAAACCCCGCATTCGGAATTTAACGCACGTGGCTTATTTCAAAATGGCTTCCCGTTCCCACGGGAAGCGGTATCGTGCTTCTTGGTGTCTCCTTGGTGCGTCTGAGGGTCGTCCTCTTTCAGACCCTTCTTTATACTGCCTCACGGGATCTCAGGTGTCAATCAGGTTGCAGGTGATGCAATCTCTCTCTCAACCAGCCCACTTTGCCCGAGGGCTTTACAATGTCCCTGCGAGTTGGCACGTCTGCAGTTCCCAGGTGTCTCCTGAGAACAATGCCACAGTCACCAGCTTTTGTCCCAGTGGAATGTCTTTCCATTTCCTGTGTCCATTCAGCCTGTCTCTCTCTCTCTCTTGGGTCATTGACCCCCCTTTCACTAGGGCTCTTGCAATTCTCACAAAGGAGGGGGCTGGTATCATAACAAAACACACACTCTCTCTCTCATCGACAGACACACACATTCTCTCTCATAGACAGACACACTCACTCTCTCTCATAGACAGAGACACACACTCCCTGATCAACAGACACAAACATTCTCTCATAGACAGGCGCACACACAGACTCATAGATAGACACACATTCTCTCTCATAGACAGACACACACACTCTCTCTCTCATCTACAGACACCCACTCTCTCTCATAGTCAGACACACACTCTCTCTCATAGACAGACACACACACTCTCTCTCTCATCTACAGACACCCACATTCTCTCTCATAGACAGACACACACTCTCTCTCATAGACAGACACACACACTCTCTGTCATAGACAGACACACACACACTCTATCTCTCTCTCATAGAAAGACACACACTCTCTCTCTCTCATAGACCGACACACACTCTCTCTCATAGACAGACACACACACTCTCTCTCTCATCGACAGGCACCCACTCTCTCTCATAGACAGACACACACTCTATCTCTCTCTGACGGACAGACACACACATTCTCTCTCATAGACAGACACACACTCTCATAGACAGAAACACACACTCTCTCTCTCATCGACAGACACACACATTCTCGCTCATAGACAGACACACTCACTCTCTCTCATAGACAGAGACACACACTCCCTGATCAACAGACACAAACATTGTCTCATAGACAGGCACACACGCTGACTCATAGACAGACACACATACACACTCTCTTAGACCGACACACACACTCTCTCATAGACAGACACACACTCGCTCTCATAGACAGACGCACACAGTCTCTCATAGACAGACAGACATAGACACTGTCATAGACACTCACACTTTATCATAGAGAGAGACACACAATCTATCATAGACAGACACACCCACTCTCTCTCATAGACAGGCACACACACTCTATCACTCTCTCATAGACAGACACACACATTCTCTCTCACAGACAGACACACACTCTCTCTCATAGACAGACACACACACTCTCTCTCTCATCGACAGACACCCACTCTCACTCATAGACAGACACACACATTCTCTCTCATAGACAGACACACACTCTCTCTCATAGACAGACACACAAACTCACACTCACATAGACAGATACCCACTCTCTCTCATAGACAGACACACACACTCTCTCATAGACAGACACACATGCTATCTATCATAGACAGACACACACATTCTCTCTCATAGACAGACACACACTCTCTCTCCCATAGACAGACACCCACTCTCTCTCATAGACAGACACACACTCTCTCTCATAGACAGACACACACACTCTCTCTCTCATAGACAGACACCCACATTCTCTCTCATAGACAGACACACACTCTCTCTCTTAGGCAGATGCACACACTCTCTCATAGACAGACCCACACTCTCTCTCATAGGCAGATGCACACACTCTCTCATAGACAGACACATATACACATTAACATAGACAGACACACACACATTCTCATAGACAGAGACACACAATCTATCATAGACAGACACACACGTTCTCTCTCATAGACGGACACACTCACTCTCTCTCATAGAGAGACACACAATCTATCATAGACAGACACACACATTCTCTCTCATAGACAGACACACACTCTCTATCTCTCTCTCACAGATAGACACACACATTCTCTCTCATAGACAGACACACACTCTCTCTCTCTCATCGACAGACACCCACTCTCACTCATAGACAGAGACACACACTTTCTCATAGACAGACACACACTCAGTCTCATAGACAGACGCACACACTCTCTGATAGACTGACACACATACACTCTCTCATAGACACTCACACTTTCTCATAGAGAGAGACACTCAATCTATCATAGACAGACACACATACACACTCTCATAGACAGACTCTCACACTTTCTCATAGACCGACACACACACTCTCTCATAGACAGACACACACTCGCTCTCATAGACAGACGCACACACTCTGTCATAGACAGACAGACACCCTCTCTCATAGACAGACGCACACACTCTCTCATAGACTAACACACACACACACTCTCATAGACGGAGACGCACACTTTCTCACAGACAGACACACACACACTCTCTCTCATAGACAGACAAACAATCTATCATAGACAGACAACCACATTCTCTCTCATAGACAGACACACTCACTCTCTCTCATAGACAAACAGATGCTCTCTTTCATAGACACAGACACATACTCTCTCTCATAGACAGACAAACACTCTCTCTCATAGACAGACGCACCCACTCTCTCATAGACAGACACACATACACACTCTCATAGACAGATACTCACAGTTTCTCATAGACAGAGACACACAATCTATCATAGACAGACACAGACATTCTCTGTCATAGACAGACAGATGCTCTCTCTCATAGACAGAGACACACACTCCCTGATCAACAGACTCGCACACTCTCTCTTAGACCGACACACACACTCTCTCATAGACAGACACACACTCGCTCTCATAGACAGACGCACACAGTCTCTCATAGACAGACAGACATAGACACTGTCATAGACACTCACACTTTATCATAGAGAGAGACACACAATCTATCATAGACAGACACACCCACTCTCTCTCATAGACAGGCACACACACTCTATCACTCTCTCATAGACAGACACACACATTCTCTCTCACAGACAGACACACACTCTCTCTCATAGACAGACACACACACTCTCTCTCTCATCGACAGACACCCACTCTCACTCATAGACAGACACACACATTCTCTCTCATAGACAGACACACACATTCTCTCTAACAGACAGACACACACTTTCTCTCATAGACAGACACACACACTCTCTCTCTCATCGACAGACACCCACTCTCTCTCATAGACAGACACACACTCTCTCACATAGACAGACACACACGCTCTCTCTCATAGACCGACACACACACTGTCTCATACACAGACACACACTCGCTCTCATAGACAGACGCACACACTCTGTCATAGACAGACAGACACCCTCTCTCATAGACAGACGCACACACTCTCTCATAGACTAACACACACACACACTCTCATAGACGGAGACGCACACATTCTCACAGACAGACACACACACACTCTCTCTCATAGACAGACAAACAACCTATCATAGACAGACAACCACATTCTCTCTCATAGACAGACACACTCACTCTCTCTCATAGACAAACAGATGCTCTCTCTCAAAGACAAACAGATGCTCTCTTTCATAGACACAGACACACACTCTCTCTCATAGACAGACAAACACTCTCTCTCATAGACAGACGCACCCACTCTCTCATAGACAGACACACACACGGACACACTCTTATAGATGGACACACACACTTTCTCACAGACAGACACACACACACTCTCTCGGATAGACAGAGACACGCACTCTCTCTCATAGACAGACACACACTCTCTCTCTCATAGACCGACACACACACGCTCTCATAGACAGACGCACCCACTCTCTCATAGACAGACACACATACACACTCTCATAGACAGATACTCACAGTTTCTCATAGACAGAGACACACAATCTATCATAGACAGACACAAACATTCTCTGTCATAGACAGACACACACTCTCTCTCATAGACAGACACACACACTCTCTCATAGACAGACACACACGCTATCTATCATAGACAGACACACACATTCTCTCATAGACAGACACACACACTCTCTCTCTCATAGACAGACACACACACTCTCTCATAGACAGACACACACGCTATCTATCATAGACAGACACACACATTCTCTCATAGACAGACACACACACTCTCTCTCTCATCGACAGACACCCACTCTCACTCATAGACAGACACACACACTGTCTCATAGACAGACACACACTCTCTCTCATAGACGGACACACACACTCTCTCTCTCATCGACAGACACTCTCTCTCTCTCATAGACAGACACACACTCGCTCTCATAGACAGACACACACACTCACTCTCACATAGACAGATACCCACTCTCTCTCATAGACAGACACACACGCTCTCTCTCATAGACCGACACACACACTGTCTCATAGACAGACATACACTCAGTCTCATAGACAGAGACACACACTCCCTGATCAACAGACACAAACATTGTCTCATAGACAGGCACACACACTGACTCATAGACAGACACACATACACACTCTCATAGACAGACACACACACGGACACACTCTTATAGATGGACACACACACTTTCTCACAGACAGACACACACACACTCTCTCGGATAGACAGAGACACGCACTCTCTCTCATAGACAGACACACACCCACTCTCTCATAGACAGACACACATACACACTCTCATAGACAGATACTCACAGTTTCTCATAGACAGAGACACACAATCTATCATAGACAGACACAAACATTCTCTGTCATAGACAGACAGATGCTCTCTCTGATAGACAGAGACACACACTCCCTGATAAACAGACTCGCACACTCTCTCTTAGACCGACACACACACTCTCTCATAGACAGACACACACTCGCTCTCATAGACAGACGCACACAGTCTCTCATAGACAGACAGACATAGACACTGTCATAGACACTCACACTTTATCATAGAGAGAGACACACAATCTATCATAGACAGACACACCCACTCTCTCTCATAGACAGGCACACACACTCTATCACTCTCTCATAGACAGACACACACATTCTCTCTCACAGACAGACACACACTCTGTCTCTTAGACAGACACACACACTCTCTCTAACAGACAGACACACACTTTCTCTCATAGACAGACACACACACTCTCTCTCTCATCGGCAGACACCTACTCTCTCTCATAGACAGACACACACTCTCTCTCATAGACAGACACACACACTCACTCTCACATAGACAGATACCAACTCTCTCATAGACAGACACACACACTCTATCATAGACAGACACACACGCTATCTATCATAGACAGACACACACATTCTCTCTCATAGACAGACACACTCACTCTCTCTCATAGACAGAGACACACACTCCCTGATCAACAGACACAAACATTCTCTCATAGACAGGTGCACACACAGACTCATAGATAGACACACATTCTCTCTCATAGACAGACACACACACTCTCTCTCTCATCCACAGACACCCACTCTCTCTCATAGTCAGACACACACTCTCTCTCATAGACAGACACACACACTCTCTCTCTCATAGACAGACACCCACATTCTCTCTCATAGACAGACACACACTCTCTCTCATAGACAGACACACACACTCTCTGTCATAGACAGACACACACACACTCTATCTCTCTCTCATAGAAAGACACACACTCTCTCTCTCTCATAGACCGACACACACTCTCTCTCATAGACAGACACACACACTCTCTCTCTCATCGACAGGCACCCACTCTCTCTCATAGACAGACACACACTCTATCTCTCTCTGACGGACAGACACACACATTCTCTCTCATAGACAGACACACACTCTCATAGACAGAAACACACACTCTCTCTCTCATCGACAGACACCCACTCTCACTCATAGACAGACACACACTCTATCTCTCTCTGACAGACAGACACACACATTCTCTCTCATAGACAGACACACACTCTCTCTCATAGACAGAAACTGTTACGAAAACCCCGTAACCAGGTAACTTACCAGCAAAGATAGATGGATCAGCTGAGTCGGATGCTACTATTTTCAAACGTTTTATTCAATAAGGGCACAAACGTATGGTTAATACAAAACATTCAAATCGTCAAAACTCAATCTAAAACACCGGTGTAACCATAATCAATCAGAAATAAGCTCTTTCGTTGTCTAGGGTATATAATACTGAGTCCAATTGGAAATATAAAGAGTCACTCTGAAGTCTGCAGGCTTTTGGTTTCACGTGTTGGAGAGAGAGAGATTAACGGAAAAACTTGCCCAAAACATCCATGGAATCAGGGGAGCGATCTTCCCCGTTGTTAGTTAAAAGCGATCTTCCGTTGGTTCCAGCCACAAACCCCGCATTCGGAATTTAACGCACGTGGCTTATTTCAAAATGGCTTCCCGTTCCCACGGGAAGCGGTATCGTGCTTCTTGGTGTCTCCTTGGTGCGTCTGAGGGTCGTCCTCTTTCAGACCCTTCTTTATACTGCCTCACGGGATCTCAGGTGTCAATCAGGTTGCAGGTGATGCAATCTCTCTCTCAACCAGCCCACTTTGCCCGAGGGCTTTACAATGTCCCTGCGAGTTGGCACGTCTGCAGTTCCCAGGTGTCTCCTGAGAACAATGCCACAGTCACCAGCTTTTGTCCCAGTGGAATGTCTTTCCATTTCCTGTGTCCATTCAGCCTGTCTCTCTCTCTCTCTTGGGTCATTGACCCCCCTTTCACTAGGGCTCTTGCAATTCTCACAAAGGAGGGGGCTGGTATCATAACAAAACACACACTCTCTCTCTCATCGACAGACACACACATTCTCTCTCATAGACAGACACACTCACTCTCTCTCATAGACAGAGACACACACTCCCTGATCAACAGACACAAACATTCTCTCATAGACAGGCGCACACACAGACTCATAGATAGACACACATTCTCTCTCATAGACAGACACACACACTCTCTCTCTCATCTACAGACACCCACTCTCTCTCATAGTCAGACACACACTCTCTCTCATAGACAGACACACACACTCTCTCTCTCATCTACAGACACCCACATTCTCTCTCATAGACAGACACACACACTCTCTCATAGACAGACACACACACTCTCTGTCATAGACAGACACACACACACTCTATCTCTCTCTCATAGAAAGACACACACTCTCTCTCTCTCATAGACCGACACACACTCTCTCTCATAGACAGACACACACACTCTCTCTCTCATCGACAGGCACCCACTCTCTCTCATAGACAGACACACACTCTATCTCTCTCTGACGGACAGACACACACATTCTCTCTCATAGACAGACACACACTCTCATAGACAGAAACACACACTCTCTCTCTCATCGACAGACACACACATTCTCGCTCATAGACAGACACACTCACTCTCTCTCATAGACAGAGACACACACTCCCTGATCAACAGACACAAACATTGTCTCATAGACAGGCACACACGCTGACTCATAGACAGACACACATACACACTCTCTTAGACCGACACACACACTCTCTCATAGACAGACACACACTCGCTCTCATAGACAGACGCACACAGTCTCTCATAGACAGACAGACATAGACACTGTCATAGACACTCACACTTTATCATAGAGAGAGACACACAATCTATCATAGACAGACACACCCACTCTCTCTCATAGACAGGCACACACACTCTATCACTCTCTCATAGACAGACACACACATTCTCTCTCACAGACAGACACACACTCTCTCTCATAGACAGACACACACACTCTCTCTCTCATCGACAGACACCCACTCTCACTCATAGACAGACACACACATTCTCTCTCATAGACAGACACACACTCTCTCTCATAGACAGACACACAAACTCACACTCACATAGACAGATACCCACTCTCTCTCATAGACAGACACACACACTCTCTCATAGACAGACACACATGCTATCTATCATAGACAGACACACACATTCTCTCTCATAGACAGACACGCACTCTCTCTCTCATAGACAGACACCCACTCTCTCTCATAGACAGACACACACTCTCTCTCATAGACAGACACACACACTCTCTCTCTCATAGACAGACACCCACATTCTCTCTCATAGACAGACACACACTCTCTCTCTTAGGCAGATGCACACACTCTCTCATAGACAGACCCACACTCTCTCTCATAGGCAGATGCACACACTCTCTCATAGACAGACACATATACACATTAACATAGACAGACACACACACATTCTCATAGACAGAGACACACAATCTATCATAGACAGACACACACGTTCTCTCTCATAGACGGACACACTCACTCTCTCTCATAGAGAGACACACAATCTATCATAGACAGACACACACATTCTCTCTCATAGACAGACACACACTCTCTATCTCTCTCTCACAGATAGACACACACATTCTCTCTCATAGACAGACACACACTCTCTCTCATAGACAGACACACACACTCTCTCTCTCATCGACAGACACCCACTCTCACTCATAGACAGAGACACACACTTTCTCATAGACAGACACACACTCAGTCTCATAGACAGACGCACACACTCTCTGATAGACTGACACACATACACTCTCTCATAGACACTCACACTTTCTCATAGAGAGAGACACTCAATCTATCTTAGACAGACACACATACACACTCTCATAGACAGACTCTCACACTTTCTCATAGACCGACACACACACTCTCTCATAGACAGACACACACTCGCTCTCATAGACAGACGCACACACTCTGTCATAGACAGACAGACACCCTCTCTCATAGACAGACGCACACACTCTCTCATAGACTAACACACACACACACTCTCATAGACGGAGACGCACACTTTCTCACAGACAGACACACACACACTCTCTCTCATAGACAGACAAACAATCTATCATAGACAGACAACCACATTCTCTCTCATAGACAGACACACTCACTCTCTCTCATAGACAAACAGATGCTCTCTTTCATAGACACAGACACATACTCTCTCTCATAGACAGACGCACCCACTCTCTCATAGACAGACACACATACACACTCTCATAGACAGATACTCACAGTTTCTCATAGACAGAGACACACAATCTATCATAGACAGACACAGACATTCTCTGTCATAGACAGACAGATGCTCTCTCTCATAGACAGAGACACACACTCCCTGATCAACAGACTCGCACACTCTCTCTTAGACCGACACACACACTCTCTCATAGACAGACACACACTCGCTCTCATAGACAGACGCACACAGTCTCTCATAGACAGACAGACATAGACACTGTCATAGACACTCACACTTTATCATAGAGAGAGACACACAATCTATCATAGACAGACACACCCACTCTCTCTCATAGACAGGCACACACACTCTATCACTCTCTCATAGACAGACACACACATTCTCTCTCACAGACAGACACACACTCTCTCTCATAGACAGACACACACACTCTCTCTCTCATCGACAGACACCCACTCTCACTCATAGACAGACACACACATTCTCTCTCATAGACAGACACACACATTCTCTCTAACAGACAGACACACACTTTCTCTCATAGACAGACACACACACTCTCTCTCTCATCGACAGACACCCACTCTCTCTCATAGACAGACACACACTCTCTCACATAGACAGACACACACGCTCTCTCTCATAGACCGACACACACACTGTCTCATACACAGACACACACTCGCTCTCATAGACAGACGCACACACTCTGTCATAGACAGACAGACACCCTCTCTCATAGACAGACGCACACACTCTCTCATAGACTAACACACACACACACTCTCATAGACGGAGACGCACACATTCTCACAGACAGACACACACACACTCTCTCTCATGGACAGACAAACAACCTATCATAGACAGACAACCACATTCTCTCTCATAGACAGACACACTCACTCTCTCTCATAGACAAACAGATGCTCTCTCTCAAAGACAAACAGATGCTCTCTTTCATAGACACAGACACACACTCTCTCTCATAGACAGACAAACACTCTCTCTCATAGACAGACGCACCCACTCTCTCATAGACAGACACACACACGGACACACTCTTATAGATGGACACACACACTTTCTCACAGACAGACACACACACACTCTCTCGGATAGACAGAGACACGCACTCTCTCTCATAGACAGACACACACTCTCTCTCTCATAGACCGACACACACACGCTCTCATAGACAGACGCACCCACTCTCTCATAGACAGACACACATACACACTCTCATAGACAGATACTCACAGTTTCTCATAGACAGAGACACACAATCTATCATAGACAGACACAAACATTCTCTGTCATAGACAGACACACACTCTCTCTCATAGACAGACACACACACTCTCTCATAGACAGACACACACGCTATCTATCATAGACAGACACACACATTCTCTCATAGACAGACACACACACTCTCTCTCTCATCGACAGACACCCACTCTCACTCATAGACAGACACACACACTGTCTCATAGACAGACACACACTCTCTCTCATAGACGGACACACACACTCTCTCTCTCATCGACAGACACTCTCTCTCTCTCATAGACAGACACACACTCGCTCTCATAGACAGACACACACACTCACTCTCACATAGACAGATACCCACTCTCTCTCATAGACAGACACACACGCTCTCTCTCATAGACCGACACACACACTGTCTCATAGACAGACATACACTCAGTCTCATAGACAGAGACACACACTCCCTGATCAACAGACACAAACATTGTCTCATAGACAGGCACACACACTGACTCATAGACAGACACACATACACACTCTCATAGACAGACACACACACGGACACACTCTTATAGATGGACACACACACTTTCTCACAGACAGACACACACACACTCTCTCGGATAGACAGAGACACGCACTCTCTCTCATAGACAGACACACACTCTCTCTCTCATAGACCGACACACACACGCTCTCATAGACAGACGCACCCACTCTCTCATAGACAGACACACATACACACTCTCATAGACAGATACTCACAGTTTCTCATAGACAGAGACACACAATCTATCATAGACAGACACAAACATTCTCTGTCATAGACAGACAGATGCTCTCTCTCATAGACAGAGACACACACTCCCTGATAAACAGACTCGCACACTCTCTCTTAGACCGACACACACACTCTCTCATAGACAGACACACACTCGCTCTCATAGACAGACGCACACAGTCTCTCATAGACAGACAGACATAGACACTGTCATAGACACTCACACTTTATCATAGAGAGAGACACACAATCTATCATAGACAGACACACCCACTCTCTCTCATAGACAGGCACACACACTCTATCACTCTCTCATAGACAGACACACACATTCTCTCTCACAGACAGACACACACTCTGTCTCTTAGACAGACACACACACTCTCTCTCTCATCGACAGACACCCACTCTCACTCATAGACAGACACACACATTCTCTCTCATAGACTGACACACACATTCCCTCTCTCATCGGCAGACACATACTCTCTCTCATAGACAGACACACACTCTCTCTCATAGACAGACACACACACTCACTCTCACATAGACAGATACCAACTCTCACATAGACAGACACACACACTCTATCATAGACAGACACACACGCTATCTATCATAGACAGACACACACATTCTCTCTCATAGACAGACACACACTCTCTCTCTCATACACAGACACACACACTTTATCTCTCTCTCACAGGTAGACACACACATTCTCTCTCATAGCCTGACACACACATTCTCTCTAACAGACAGACACACAATTTCTCTCATAGACAGACACACACACTCTCTCTCTCATCGGCAGACACCTACTCTCTCTCATAGACAGACACACACTCTCTCTCATAGACAGACACACACACTCACTCTCACATAGACAGATACCAACTCTCTCATAGACAGACACACACACTCTATCATAGACAGACACACACGCTATCTATCATAGACAGACACACACATTCTCTCTGATAGACAGACACACACTCTCTCTCTCATACACAGACACACACACTCTATCTCTCTCTCACAGATAGACACACACATTCTCTCTCATAGACTGACACACACATTCTCTCTAACAGACAGACACACAATTTCTCTCATAGACAGACACACACACTCTCTCTCTCATCGGCAGACACCTACTCTCTCTCATAGACAGACACACACTCTCTCTCATAGACAGACACACACACTCACTCTCACATAGACAGATACCAACTCTCTCATAGACAGACACACACACTCTATCATAGACAGACACACACGCTATCTATCATAGACAGACACACACATTCTCTCTCATAGACAGACACACACTCTCTCTCTCATACACAGACACACACACTCTATCTCTCTCTCACAGATAGACACACACATTCTCTCTCATAGACAGACACACACTCTCTCTCATAGACAGACACACACACTCTCTCATAGACAGACACACACGCTATCTATCATAGACAGACACACACATTCTCTCATAGACAGACACACACACTCTCTCTCTCATCGACAGACACCCACTCTCACTCATAGACAGACACACACTCTATCTCTCTCTTACAGACAGACACACACATTCTCTCTCATAGACAGACACACACTCTCTCTCATAGACAGAAACACACACTCTCTCTCTCATCAACAGACACACACATTCTCTCTCATAGACAGACACACTCACTCTCTCTCATAGACAGAGACACACACTCCCTGATCAACAGACACAAACATTCTCTCATAGACAGGCGCACACACAGACTCATAGATAGACACACATTCTCTCTCATAGACAGACACACACACACTCTCTCTCATCTACAGACACCCACTCTCTCTCATAGTCAGACACACACTCTCTCTCATAGACAGACACACACACTCTCTCTCTCATAGACAGACACCCGCATTCTCTCTCATAGACAGACACACACTCTCTCTCATAGACAGACACACACACTCTGTGTCATAGACAGACACACACACACTCTATCTCTCTCTCATAGAAAGACACACACTCTCTCTCTCTCATAGACCGACACACACTCTCTCTCATAGACAGACACACACACTCTCTCTCTCATCGACAGGCACCCACTCTCTCTCATAGACAGACACACACTCTATCTCTCTCTGACGGACAGACACACACATTCTCTCTCATAGACAGACACACACTCTCATAGACAGAAACACACACTCTCTCTCTCATCGACAGACACACACATTCTCGCTCATAGACAGACACACTCACTCTCTCTCATAGACAGAGACACACACTCCCTGATCAACAGACACAAACATTGTCTCATAGACAGGCACACACGCTGACTCATAGACAGACACACATACACACTCTCTTAGACCGACACACACACTCTCTCATAGACAGACACACACTCGCTCTCATAGACAGACGCACACAGTCTCTCATAGACAGACAGACATAGACACTGTCATAGACACTCACACTTTATCATAGAGAGAGACACACAATCTATCATAGACAGACACACCCACTCTCTCTCATAGACAGGCACACACACTCTATCACTCTCTCATAGACAGACACACACATTCTCTCTCACAGACAGACACACACTCTCTCATAGACAGACACACACACTCTCTCTCTCATCGACAGACACCCACTCTCACTCATAGACAGACACACACATTCTCTCTCATAGACAGACACACACTCTCTCTCATAGACAGACACACAAACTCACACTCACATAGACAGATACCCACTCTCTCTCATAGACAGACACACACACTCTCTCATAGACAGACACACATGCTATCTATCATAGACAGACACACACATTCTCTCTCATAGACAGACACACACTCTCTATCTCTCTCTCACAGATAGACACACACATTCTCTCTCATAGACAGACACACACTCTCTCTCATAGACAGACACACACACTCTCTCTCTCATCGACAGACACCCACTCTCACTCATAGACAGAGACACACACTTTCTCATAGACAGACACACACTCAGTCTCATAGACAGACGCACACACTCTCTGATAGACTGACACACATACACTCTCTCATAGACACTCACACTTTCTCATAGAGAGAGACACTCAATCTATCATAGACAGACACACATACACACTCTCATAGACAGACTCTCACACTTTCTCATAGACCGACACACACACTCTCTCATAGACAGACACACACTCGCTCTCATAGACAGACGCACACACTCTGTCATAGACAGACAGACACCCTCTCTCATAGACAGACGCACACACTCTCTCATAGACTAACACACACACACACTCTCATAGACGGAGACGCACACTTTCTCACAGACAGACACACACACACTCTCTCTCATAGACAGACAAACAATCTATCATAGACAGACAACCACATTCTCTCTCATTGACAGACACACTCACTCTCTCTCATAGACAAACAGATGCTCTCTTTCATAGACACAGACACACACTCTCTCTCATAGACAGACAAACACTCTCTCTCATAGACAGACGCACCCACTCTCTCATAGACAGACACACATACACACTCTCATAGACAGATACTCACAGTTTCTCATAGACAGAGACACACAATCTATCATAGACAGACACAGACATTCTCTGTCATAGACAGACAGATGCTCTCTCTCATAGACAGAGACACACACTCCCTGATCAACAGACTCGCACACTCTCTCTTAGACCGACACACACACTCTCTCATAGACAGACACACACTCGCTCTCATAGACAGACGCACACAGTCTCTCATAGACAGACAGACATAGACACTGTCATAGACACTCACACTTTATCATAGAGAGAGACACACAATCTATCATAGACAGACACACCCACTCTCTCTCATAGACAGGCACACACACTCTATCACTCTCTCATAGACAGACACACACATTCTCTCTCACAGACAGACACACACTCTCTCTCATAGACAGACACACACACTCTCTCTCTCATCGACAGACACCCACTCTCACTCATAGACAGACACACACATTCTCTCTCATAGACAGACACACACATTCTCTCTAACAGACAGACACACACTTTCTCTCATAGACAGACACACACACTCTCTCTCTCATCGACAGACACCCACTCTCTCTCATAGACCGACACACACACTGTCTCATACACAGACACACACTCGCTCTCATAGACAGACGCACACACTCTGTCATAGACAGACAGACACCCTCTCTCATAGACAGACGCACACACTCTCTCATAGACTAACACACACACACACTCTCATAGACGGAGACGCACACATTCTCACAGACAGACACACACACACTCTCTCTCATAGACAGACAAACAACCTATCATAGACAGACAACCACATTCTCTCTCATAGACAGACACACTCACTCTCTCTCATAGACAAACAGATGCTCTCTCTCAAAGACAAACAGATGCTCTCTTTCATAGACACAGACACACACTCTCTCTCATAGACAGACAAACACTCTCTCTCATAGACAAACGCACCCACTCTCTCATAGACAGACACACACACGGACACACTCTTATAGATGGACACACACACTTTCTCACAGACAGACACACACACACTCTCTCGGATAGACAGAGACACGCACTCTCTCTCATAGACAGACACACACTCTCTCTCTCATAGACCGACACACACACGCTCTCATAGACAGACGCACCCACTCTCTCATAGACAGACACACATACACACTCTCATAGACAGATACTCACAGTTTCTCATAGACAGAGACACACAATCTATCATAGACAGACACAAACATTCTCTGTCATAGACAGACACACACTCTCTCTCATAGACAGACACACACACTCTCTCATAGACAGACACACACGCTATCTATCATAGACAGACACACACATTCTCTCATAGACAGACACACACACTCTCTCTCATCGACAGACACCCACTCTCACTCATAGACAGACACACACACTGTCTCATAGACAGACACACACTCTCTCTCATAGACGGACACACACACTCTCTCTCTCATCGACAGACACTCTCTCTCTCTCATAGACAGACACACACTCGCTCTCATAGACAGACACACACACTCACTCTCACATAGACAGATACCCACTCTCTCTCATAGACAGACACACACGCTCTCTCTCATAGACCGACACACACACTGTCTCATAGACAGACATACACTCAGTCTCATAGACAGAGACACACACTCCCTGATCAACAGACACAAACATTGTCTCATAGACAGGCACACACACTGACTCATAGACAGACACACATACACACTCTCATAGACAGACACACACACGGACACACTCTTATAGATGGACACACACACTTTCTCACAGACAGACACACACACACTCTCTCGGATAGACAGAGACACGCACTCTCTCTCATAGACAGACACACACTCTCTCTCTCATAGACCGACACACACACGCTCTCATAGACAGACGCACCCACTCTCTCATAGACAGACACACATACACACTCTCATAGACAGATACTCACAGTTTCTCATAGACAGAGACACACAATCTATCATAGACAGACACAAACATTCTCTGTCATAGACAGACAGATGCTCTCTCTGATAGACAGAGACACACACTCCCTGATAAACAGACTCGCACACTCTCTCTTAGACCGACACACACACTCTCTCATAGACAGACACACACTCGCTCTCATAGACAGACGCACACAGTCTCTCATAGACAGACAGACATAGACACTGTCATAGACACTCACACTTTATCATAGAGAGAGACACACAATCTATCATAGACAGACACACCCACTCTCTCTCATAGACAGGCACACACACTCTATCACTCTCTCATAGACAGACACACACATTCTCTCTCACAGACAGACACACACTCTGTCTCTTAGACAGACACACACACTCTCTCTAACAGACAGACACACACTTTCTCTCATAGACAGACACACACACTCTCTCTCTCATCGGCAGACACCTACTCTCTCTCATAGACAGACACACACTCTCTCTCATAGACAGACACACACACTCACTCTCACATAGACAGATACCAACTCTCTCATAGACAGACACACACACTCTATCATAGACAGACACACACGCTATCTATCATAGACAGACACAAACATTCTCTCTCATAGACAGACACACACTCTCTCTCTCTCATCGACAGACACCCACTCTCACTCATACACAGACACACACACTCTATCTCTCTCTCACAGATAGACACACACATTCTCTCTCATAGACAGACACACACTCTCTCTCATAGACAGACACACACACTCTCTCATAGACAGACACACACGCTATCTATCATAGACAGACACACACATTCTCTCATAGACAGACACACACACTCTCTCTCTCATCGACAGACACCCACTCTCACTCATAGACAGACACACACTCTATCTCTCTCTGACAGACAGACACACACATTCTCTCTCATAGACAGACACACACTCTCTCTCATAGACAGAAACACACACTCTCTCTCTCATCGACAGACACACACATTCTCTCTCATAGACAGACACACTCACTCTCTCTCATAGACAGAGACACACACTCCCTGATCAACAGACACAAACATTCTCTCATAGACAGGCGCACACACAGACTCATAGATAGACACACATTCTCTCTCATAGACAGACACACACACTCTCTCTCTCATCCACAGACACCCACTCTCTCTCATAGTCAGACACACACTCTCTCTCATAGACAGACACACACACTCTCTCTCTCATAGACAGACACCCACATTCTCTCTCATAGACAGACACACACTCTCTCTCATAGACAGACACACACACTCTCTGTCATAGACAGACACACACACACTCTATCTCTCTCTCATAGAAAGACACACACACTCTCTCTCTCATAGACCGACACACACTCTCTCTCATAGACAGACACACACACTCTCTCTCTCATCGACAGGCACCCACTCTCTCTCATAGACAGACACACACTCTATCTCTCTCTGACGGACAGACACACACATTCTCTCTCATAGACAGACACACACTCTCATAGACAGAAACACACACTCTCTCTCTCATCGACAGACACACACATTCTCGCTCATAGACAGACACACTCACTCTCTCTCATAGACAGAGACACACACTCCCTGATCAACAGACACAAACATTGTCTCATAGACAGGCACACACGCTGACTCATAGACAGACACACATACACACTCTCTTAGACCGACACACACACTCTCTCATAGACAGACACACACTCGCTCTCATAGACAGACGCACACAGTCTCTCATAGACAGACAGACATAGACACTGTCATAGACACTCACACTTTATCATAGAGAGAGACACACAATCTATCATAGACAGACACACCCACTCTCTCTCATAGACAGGCACACACACTCTATCCCTCTCTCATAGACAGACACACACATTCTCTCTCACAGACAGACACACACTCTCTCTCATAGACAGACACACACACTCTCTCTCTCATCGACAGACACCCACTCTCACTCATAGACAGACACACACATTCTCTCTCATAGACAGACACACACTCTCTCTCATAGACAGACACACAAACTCACACTCACATAGACAGATACCCACTCTCTCTCATAGACAGACACACACACTCTCTCATAGACAGACACACACGCTATCTATCATAGACAGACACACACATTCTCTCTCATAGACAGACACACACTCTCTCTCTCATAGACAGACACCCACTCTCTCTCATAGACAGACACACACTCTCTCTCATAGACAGACACACACACTCTCTCTCTCATAGACAGACACCCACATTCTCTCTCATAGACAGACACACACTCTCTCTCTTAGGCAGATGCACACACTCTCTCATAGACAGACCCACACTCTCTCTCATAGGCAGATGCACACACTCTCTCATAGACAGACACATATACACATTAACATAGACAGACACACACACATTCTCATAGACAGAGACACACAATCTATCATAGACAGACACACACGTTCTCTCTCATAGACGGACACACTCACTCTCTCTCATAGAGAGACACACAGTCTATCATAGACAGACACACACATTCTCTCTCATAGACAGACACACACTCTCTATCTCTCTCTCACAGATAGACACACACATTCTCTCTCATAGACAGACACACACTCTCTCTCATAGACAGACACACACACTCTCTCTCTCATCGACAGACACCCACTCTCACTCATAGACAGAGACACACACTTTCTCATAGACAGACACACACTCAGTCTCATAGACAGACGCACACACTCTCTGATAGACTGACACACATACACTCTCTCATAGACACTCACACTTTCTCATAGAGAGAGACACTCAATCTATCATAGACAGACACACATACACACTCTCATAGACAGACTCTCACACTTTCTCATAGACCGACACACACACTCTCTCATAGACAGACACACACTCGCTCTCATAGACAGACGCACACACTCTGTCATAGACAGACAGACACCCTCTCTCATAGACAGACGCACACACTCTCTCATAGACTAACACACACACACACTCTCATAGACGGAGACGCACACTTTCTCACAGACAGACACACACACACTCTCTCTCATAGACAGACAAACAATCTATCATAGACAGACAACCACATTCTCTCTCATAGACAGACACACTCACTCTCTCTCATAGACAAACAGATGCTCTCTTTCATAGACACAGACACACACTCTCTCTCATAGACAGACAAACACTCTCTCTCATAGACAGACGCACCCACTCTCTCATAGACAGACACACATACACACTCTCATAGACAGATACTCACAGTTTCTTATAGACAGAGACACACAATCTATCATAGACAGACACAGACATTCTCTGTCATAGACAGACAGATGCTCTCTCTCATAGACAGAGACACACACTCCCTGATCAACAGACTCGCACACTCTCTCTTAGACCGACACACACACTCTCTCATAGACAGACACACACTCGCTCTCATAGACAGACGCACACAGTCTCTCATAGACAGACAGACATAGACACTGTCATAGACACTCACACTTTATCATAGAGAGAGACACACAATCTATCATAGACAGACACACCCACTCTCTCTCATAGACAGGCACACACACTCTATCACTCTCTCATAGACAGACACACACATTCTCTCTCACAGACAGACACACACTCTCTCTCATAGACAGACACACACACTCTCTCTCTCATCGACAGACACCCACTCTCACTCATAGACAGACACACACATTCTCTCTCATAGACAGACACACACATTCTCTCTAACAGACAGACACACACTTTCTCTCATAGACAGACACACACACTCTCTCTCTCATCGACAGACACCCACTCTCTCTCATAGACAGACACACACTCTCTCACATAGACAGACACACACGCTCTCTCTCATAGACCGACACACACACTGTCTCATACACAGACACACACTCGCTCTCATAGACAGACGCACACACTCTGTCATAGACAGACAGACACCCTCTCTCATAGACAGACGCACACACTCTCTCATAGACTAACACACACACACACTCTCATAGACGGAGATGCACACATTCTCACAGACAGACACACACACACTCTCTCTCATAGACAGACAAACAACCTATCATAGACAGACAACCACATTCTCTCTCATAGACAGACACACTCACTCTCTCTCATAGACAAACAGATGCTCTCTCTCAAAGACAAACAGATGCTCTCTTTCATAGACACAGACACACACTCTCTCTCATAGACAGACAAACACTCTCTCTCATAGACAGACGCACCCACTCTCTCATAGACAGACACACACACGGACACACTCTTATAGATGGACACACACACTTTCTCACAGACAGACACACACACACTCTCTCGGATAGACAGAGACACGCACTCTCTCTCATAGACAGACACACACTCTCTCTCTCATAGACCGACACACACACGCTCTCATAGACAGACGCACCCACTCTCTCATAGACAGACACACATACACACTCTCATAGACAGATACTCACAGTTTCTCATAGACAGAGACACACAATCTATCATAGACAGACACAAACATTCTCTGTCATAGACAGACACACACTCTCTCTCATAGACAGACACACACACTCTCTCATAGACAGACACACACGCTATCTATCATAGACAGACACACACATTCTCTCATAGACAGACACACACACTCTCTCTCTCATCGACAGACACCCACTCTCACTCATAGACAGACACACACACTGTCTCATAGACAGACACACACTCTCTCTCATAGACGGACACACACACTCTCTCTCTCATCGACAGACACTCTCTCTCTCTCATAGACAGACACACACTCGCTCTCATAGACAGACACACACACTCACTCTCACATAGACAGATACCCACTCTCTCTCATAGACAGACACACACGCTCTCTCTCATAGACCGACACACACACTGTCTCATAGACAGACATACACTCAGTCTCATAGACAGAGACACACACTCCCTGATCAACAGACACAAACATTGTCTCATAGACAGGCACACACACTGACTCATAGACAGACACACATACACACTCTCATAGACAGACACACACACGGACACACTCTTATAGATGGACACACACACTTTCTCACAGACAGACACACACACACTCTCTCGGATAGACAGAGACACGCACTCTCTCTCATAGACAGACACACACTCTCTCTCTCATAGACCGACACACACACGCTCTCATAGACAGACGCACCCACTCTCTCATAGACAGACACACATACACACTCTCATAGACAGATACTCACAGTTTCTCATAGACAGAGACACACAATCTATCATAGACAGACACAAACATTCTCTGTCATAGACAGACAGATGCTCTCTCTGATAGACAGAGACACACACTCCCTGATAAACAGACTCGCACACTCTCTCTTAGACCGACACACACACTCTCTCATAGACAGACACACACTCGCTCTCATAGACAGACGCACACAGTCTCTCATAGACAGACAGACATAGACACTGTCATAGACACTCACACTTTATCATAGAGAGAGACACACAATCTATCATAGACAGACACACCCACTCTCTCTCATAGACAGGCACACACACTCTATCACTCTCTCATAGACAGACACACACATTCTCTCTCACAGACAGACACACACTCTGTCTCTTAGACAGACACACACACTCTCTCTCTCATCGACAGACACCCACTCTCACTCATAGACAGACACACACATTCTCTCTCATAGACTGACACACACATTCTCTCTCTCATCGGCAGACACATACTCTCTCTCATAGACAGACACACACTCTCTCTCATAGACAGACACACACACTCACTCTCACATAGACAGATACCAACTCTCTCATAGACAGACACACACACTCTATCATAGACAGACACACACGCTATCTATCATAGACAGACACACACATTCTCTCTCATAGACAGACACACACTCTCTCTCTCATACACAGACACACACACTCTATCTCTCTCTCACAGGTAGACACACACATTCTCTCTCATAGACTGACACACACATTCTCTCTAACAGACAGACACACAATTTCTCT
The DNA here is from genome assembly GCF_048418815.1 of Hemitrygon akajei. Taxonomy (NCBI): domain Eukaryota; kingdom Metazoa; phylum Chordata; class Chondrichthyes; order Myliobatiformes; family Dasyatidae; genus Hemitrygon; species Hemitrygon akajei. Next base: position 106,667,857 of record NC_133127.1, read on the forward strand.
CATAGACAGACACACACACTCTCTCTCTCATCGGCAGACACCTACTCTCTCTCATAGACAGACACACACTCTCTCTCATAGACAGACACACACACTCACTCTCACATAGACAGATACCAACTCTCTCATAGACTGACACACACACTCTATCATAGACAGACACACACGCTATCTATCATAGACAGACACACACATTCTCTCTCATAGACAGACACACACTCTCTCTCTCATACACAGACACACACACTCTATCTCTCTCTCACAGATAGACACACACATTCTCTCTCATAGACAGACACACACTCTCTCTCATAGACAGACACACACACTCTCTCATAGACAGACACACACGCTATCTATCATAGACAGACACACACATTCTCTCATAGACAGACACACACACTCTCTCTCTCATCGACAGACACCCACTCTCACTCATAGACAGACACACACTCTATCTCTCTCTGACAGACAGACACACACATTCTCTCTCATAGACAGACACACACTCTCTCTCATAGACAGAAACACACACTCTCTCTCTCATCGACAGACACACACATTCTCTCTCATAGACAGACACACTCACTCTCTCTCATAGACAGAGACACACACTCCCTGATCAACAGACACAAACATTCTCTCATAGACAGGCGCACACACAGACTCATAGATAGACACACATTCTCTCTCATAGACAGACACACACACACTCTCTCTCATCTACAGACACCCACTCTCTCTCATAGTCAGACACACACTCTCTCTCATAGACAGACACACACACTCTCTCTCTCATAGACAGACACCCACATTCTCTCTCATAGACAGACACACACTCTCTCTCATAGACAGACACACACACTCTCTGTCATAGACAGACACACACACACTCTATCTCTCTCTCATAGAAAGACACACACTCTCTCTCTCTCATAGACCGACACACACTCTCTCTCATAGACAGACACACACACTCTCTCTCTCATCGACAGGCACCCACTCTCTCTGATAGACACACACTCTATCTCTCTCTGACGGACAGACACACACATTCTATCTCATAGACAGACACACACTCTCATAGACAGAAACACACACTCTCTCTCTCATCGACAGACACACACATTCTCGCTCATAGACAGACACACTCACTCTCTCTCATAGACAGAGACACACACTCCCTGATCAACAGACACAAACATTGTCTCATAGACAGGCACACACGCTGACTCATAGACAGACACACATACACACTCTCTTAGACCGACACACACACTCTCTCATAGACAGACACACACTCGCTCTCATAGACAGACGCACACAGTCTCTCATAGACAGACAGACATAGACACTGTCATAGACACTCACACTTTATCATAGAGAGAGACACACAATCTATCATAGACAGACACACCCACTCTCTCTCATAGACAGGCACACACACTCTATCACTCTCTCATAGACAGACACACACATTCTCTCTCACAGACAGACACACACTCTCTCTCATAGACAGACACACACACTCTCTCTCTCATCGACAGACACCCACTCTCACTCATAGACAGACACACACATTCTCTCTCATAGACAGACACACACTCTCTCTCATAGACAGACACACAAACTCACACTCACATAGACAGATACCCACTCTCTCTCATAGACAGACACACACACTCTCTCATAGACAGACACACATGCTATCTATCATAGACAGACACACACATTCTCTCTCATAGACAGACACACACTCTCTCTCTCATAGACAGACACCCACTCTCTCTCATAGACAGACACACACTCTCTCTCATAGACAGACACACACACTCTCTCTCTCATAGACAGACACCCACATTCTCTCTCATAGACAGACACACACTCTCTCTCTTAGGCAGATGCACACACTCTCTCATAGACAGACCCACACTCTCTCTCATAGGCAGATGCACACACTCTCTCATAGACAGACACATATACACATTAACATAGACAGACACACACACATTCTCATAGACAGAGACACACAATCTATCATAGACAGACACACACGTTCTCTCTCATAGACGGACACACTCACTCTCTCTCATAGAGAGACACACAATCTATCATAGACAGACACACACATTCTCTCTCATAGACAGACACACACTCTCTATCTCTCTCTCACAGATAGACACACACATTCTCTCTCATAGACAGACACACACTCTCTCTCATAGACAGACACACACACTCTCTCTCTCATCGACAGACACCCACTCTCACTCATAGACAGAGACACACACTTTCTCATAGACAGACACACACTCAGTCTCATAGACAGACGCACACACTCTCTGATAGACTGACACACATACACTCTCTCATAGACACTCACACTTTCTCATAGAGAGAGACACTCAATCTATCATAGACAGACACACATACACACTCTCATAGACAGACTCTCACACTTTCTCATAGACCGACACACACACTCTCTCATAGACAGACACACACTCGCTCTCATAGACAGACGCACACACTCTGTCATAGACAGACAGACACCCTCTCTCATAGACAGACGCACACACTCTCTCATAGACTAACACACACACACACTCTCATAGACGGAGACGCACACTTTCTCACAGACAGACACACACACACTCTCTCTCATAGACAGACAAACAATCTATCATAGACAGACAACCACATTCTCTCTCATAGACAGACACACTCACTCTCTCTCATAGACAAACAGATGCTCTCTTTCATAGACACAGACACATACTCTCTCTCATAGACAGACAAACACTCTCTCTCATAGACAGACGCACCCACTCTCTCATAGACAGACACACATACACACTCTCATAGACAGATACTCACAGTTTCTCATAGACAGAGACACACAATCTATCATAGACAGACACAGACATTCTCTGTCATAGACAGACAGATGCTCTCTCTCATAGACAGAGACACACACTCCCTGATCAACAGACTCGCACACTCTCTCTTAGACCGACACACACACTCTCTCATAGACAGACACACACTCGCTCTCATAGACAGACGCACACAGTCTCTCATAGACAGACAGACATAGACACTGTCATAGACACTCACACTTTATCATAGAGAGAGACACACAATCTATCATAGACAGACACACCCACTCTCTCTCATAGACAGGCACACACACTCTATCACTCTCTCATAGACAGACACACACATTCTCTCTCACAGACAGACACACACTCTCTCTCATAGACAGACACACACACTCTCTCTCTCATCGACAGACACCCACTCTCACTCATAGACAGACACACACATTCTCTCTCATAGACAGACACACACATTCTCTCTAACAGACAGACACACACTTTCTCTCATAGACAGACACACACACTCTCTCTCTCATCGACAGACACCCACTCTCTCTCATAGACAGACACACACTCTCTCACATAGACAGACACACACGCTCTCTCTCATAGACCGACACACACACTGTCTCATACACAGACACACACTCGCTCTCATAGACAGACGCACACACTCTGTCATAGACAGACAGACACCCTCTCTCATAGACAGACGCACACACTCTCTCATAGACTAACACACACACACACTCTCATAGACGGAGACGCACACATTCTCACAGACAGACACACACACACTCTCTCTCATAGACAGACAAACAACCTATCATAGACAGACAACCACATTCTCTCTCATAGACAGACACACTCAGTCTCTCTCATAGACAAACAGATGCTCTCTCTCAAAGACAAACAGATGCTCTCTTTCATAGACACAGACACACACTCTCTCTCATAGACAGACAAACACTCTCTCTCATAGACAGACGCACCCACTCTCTCATAGACAGACACACACACGGACACACTCTTATAGATGGACACACACACTTTCTCACAGACAGACACACACACACTCTCTCGGATAGACAGACATACACATTCTCTCTCATAGACAGACACACTCACTCTCTGATAGACAGACACACACGTTCTCTCTCATAGACAGACACACACTCTCTCTCATAGACAGACACACACACTCTCTCATCGACAGACACATACTCTCTCTCATAGACAGACACACACACTCTATCTCTCTATCATAGACAGACACACACTCTCTCTCTCATAGACCGACACACACACTATCTCATAGACAGACAGACATACACACTCTCATAGATACTCACACTTTATCATAGACAGAGACACATAATCTATCATAGACAGACACACACATTCTCTATCAAAGACAGAGACACTCACTCTCTCTCATAGACAGAGACACAAACTCCCTGATCAACAGACACACGTACTCTCTCATAGACAGACGCACACACTCTCTCACAGTCAGAGACACACACATACACACTCTTATAGACGGACACACACACTCTCTCAAAGTCAGACACACACATTCTCTCTCATAGACAGACACACACTCTCTCTCATAGACAGACACACACATTCTCTCTTAGACAGACACACACATTCTCTCTCATAGACAGACACACAATCTCTCATAGACAGACACACACACTCTCTCATAGACAGACACACATATTCTCTCTCATAGACAGACACACACTCTCTCTCATAGACAGACACACTCTCTCTCGCTCATAGACAGGCACACACACTCTATCTCTCTCTCATAGACTGATACCCACTCTCTCTCATAGACAGACACACACTCACTCTCATAAATGGACATAACACACTCTCTCTCTTATGGAGAGACGCACAATCTATCATAGACATACACACACATTCTCTCTCATAGACAGACACCCACTCTCTCTCATAGACAGACACACACACTCTATCACTCTCTCATAGACAAACACACACATTCTCTCTCATAGACAGACACACACACTCTCTCTCTCATCGACAGACACACACACTCACTCTCACATAGACAGATACCAACACTCTCTCATAGACTGACACACATACACACTCTCATAGACACTGACACTTTCTCATAGACAGAGACACACAATCTATCATAGACAGACACACACATTCTCTCTCATAGACAGACACACTCACTCTCTCTCATAGACAGAGACACACACTCTCAGATCAACTGACACACACACTCTCTCATAGACAGACACACACTCTCTCTCATAGACAGACGCACACACTCTCTCATAGAAAGAGACACACACTCACTCTCATAGACAGAAACACACACTCTCACTCATAGACAGACATACACATTCTCTCTCATAGACAGACACACTCACTCTCTGATAGACAGACACACACTCTCTCTCATAGACAAACACACACACACTCTCTCATCGACAGACACATACTCTCTCTCATAGACAGACACACACACTCTATCTCTCTATCATAGACAGACACACACTCTCTCTCTCTCATAGACCGACACACACACTATCTCATAGACAGACAGACATACACACTCTCATAGATACTCACACTTTATCATAGACAGAGACACACAATCTATCATAGACAGACACACACATTCTCTATCAAAGACAGAGACACTCACTCTCTCTCATAGACAGAGACACAAACTCCCTGATCAACAGACACACGTACTCTCTCATAGACAGACGCACACACTCTCTCACAGTCAGAGACACACACATACACACTCTTATAGACGGACACACACACTCTCTCAAAGTCAGACACACACATTCTCTCTCATAGACAGACACACACTCTCTCTCATAGACAGACACACACATTCTCTCTTAGACAGACACACACATTCTCTCTCATAGACAGACACACAATCTCTCATAGACAGACACACACACTCTCTCATAGACAGACACACATATTCTCTCTCATAGACAGACACACACTCTCTCTCATAGACTGACACACACACTCTCTCATAGACAGACACACATACACTTTCTCATAGACCGACACACACACTCTCTCATAGACAGACACACACTCGCTCTCATAGACAGACGCACACACTCTCTCATAGACAGACAGACACCCTCTCTCATAGACAGACGCACACACTCTCTCATAGACAGAAACACACACACACTCTCATAGACAGACACCCACTCTCTCTCATAGACAGACACACACTCTATCTCTCTCTGACAGACAGACACACCCACTCTCTCTCATAGACAGACACACACTCTATCTCTCTCTGACAGACAGACACACACACACATTCTCTCTCATAGACAGACACACACTCTCTCTCATAGACAGAAACACACACTCTCTCTCTCATCGACAGACACGCACATTCTCTCTCATAGACAGACACACTCACTCTCTATCATAGACAGAGACACACACTCCCTGATCAACAGAAACAAACATTCTCTCATAGACAGGGGCACACACTGACTCATAGACAGACACACATACACACTCTCATAGACAGACACACTCACTCTCTCTCATATACAGAGACACACACTCCCAGATCAGCAGACACACACTCTCTCTCATAGACAGAAATACACAATCTCTCATAGACAGAGATACACACTCACTCTCATAGACTGAAACACACACTCTCACTTACAGACAGACACACACATTCTCTCATAGACAGACACACACATTCTCTCTCATAGACAGACACACACTCTCTCTCATAGACAGACACACACATTCTCTCTCATAGACAGACACACACACTCTCTCTCTCATCCACAGACACCCACTCTCTCTCATAGTCAGACACACACTCTCTCTCATAGACAGACACACACACTCTCTCTCTCATAGACAGACACCCACATTCTCTCTCTTAGACAGACACACACTCTCTCTCATAGACAGACACACACACTCTCTCTCTCATCTACAGACACACACTCTCTGTCATAGACAGACACACACACACTCTATCTCTCTCTCATAGACAGACACACACTCTCTCTCTCTCATAGACCGACACACACACGCTCTCATAGACAGACGCACCAACTCTCTCATAGACAGACACACATACACACTCTCATAGACAGACACACTCACTCTCTCTCATATACAGAGACACACACTCCCAGATCAGCAGACACACACTCTCTCTCATAGACAGACACACACTCTCTCTTATAGGCAGATGCCACACTCACTCTCTCTCATAGACAGAGACACACACACCCTGATCAACAGACACAAACATTCTCTCATAGACAGGCGCACACACTGACTCATAGCCAGACACACATACACACTCTCGTAGACAGACACACACACTTTCTCATAGAGAGAGACACACAATCTACCGTAGACAGACACACACATTCTCTCTCATAGACAGACACACTCACTCTCTCTCATAGACAGACAGATGCTCTCTCTCATAGACAGAGACACACACTCCCTTATCAACATACACACACTCTCTCTCATAGACCGACACACACAATATCTCATAGACAGACACACACTCTCTCTCATAGACAGATGCACACACTGTCTCATAGACAGACACACATACACACTCTCATAGACAGACACACACACTTTCTCATAGAGAGAGACACTCAATCTATCATAGACAGACACACACATTCTCTCTCATAGACAGACACACCCACCCTCTCTCATAGACAGACACACACTCTCTCTCATAGACAGACACACACACTCTCTCTCTTACGGAGAGACACACAATCTATCATAGACAGACACACACATTCTCTCTCATAGACGGACATACTCTCTCTCTCATAGACAGACAAACACACTCTCTCTGTCATAGACAGACACCCACTCTCTCTCAAAGCCAGACACACACACTCTATCACTCTATCATAGAGAGACACACATACACACTCTCATAGACAGACACTCACACTTTCTCATAGACTGACACACACACTCTCTCATAGACAGACACACACTCGCTCTCATAGACAGACGCACACACTCTCTCATAGACAGACAGACACCCTCTCTCATAGACAGACGCACACACTCTCTCATAGACTAACACACACACACACACACACACTCATAGACGGAGACGCACACTTTCTCACAGACAGACACACACACACTCTCTCTCATAGACAGACAAACAATCTATCATAGTCAGACAACCACATTCTCTCTCATAGACAGACACACTCACTCTCTCTCAAAGACAAACAGATGCTCTCTCTCATAGACAGAGACACACACTCTCTCTCATAGACAGACAAACACTCTCTCTCATAGACGGACACACACATTTTCTCACAAACAGACACACACACCCTCTCTCTCATGGACAGAGACACACTCTCTCTCATAGACAGACACACTCACTCTCTCTCATAGACACAGACACACACTTTCTCATAGAGAGAGACACACAATCTATCGTAGACAGACACACACATTCTCTCTCATAGACAGACACACTCTCTCTCTCTCATAGACAGACAGATGCTCTCTCTCATAGACAGACACACACACTCACTCTCACATAGACAGATCCCCACACTCTCTCATAGACTGACACACATACACACTCTCATAGACACTGACACTTTCTCATAGACAGACACACACATTCTCTCTCATAGACAGACACTCTCAATCTCTCTCATATACAGAGACACACACTCCCAGATCAGCAGACACACACTCTCTCTCATAGACAGACGTACACAATCTCTCATAGACAGAGATACACACTCACTCTCATAGACAGACGCACCCACTCTCTCATAGACAGACACACATACACACTCTCATAGACAGATACTCACAGTTTCTCATAGACAGAGACACACAATCTATCATAGACAGACACAGACATTCTCTGTCATAGACAGACAGATGCTCTCTCTCATAGACAGAGACACACACTCCCTGATCAACAGACTCGCACACTCTCTCTTAGACCGACACACACACTCTCTCATAGACAGACACACACTCGCTCTCATAGACAGACGCACACAGTCTCTCATAGACAGACAGACATAGACACTGTCATAGACACTCACACTTTATCATAGAGAGAGACACACAATCTATCATAGACAGACACACCCACTCTCTCTCATAGACAGGCACACACACTCTATCACTCTCTCATAGACAGACACACACATTCTCTCTCACAGACAGACACACACTCTCTCTCATAGACAGACACACACACTCTCTCTCTCATCGACAGACACCCACTCTCACTCATAGACAGACACACACATTCTCTCTCATAGACAGACACACACATTCTCTCTAACAGACAGACACACACTCTCTCTCATAGACAGACACACACACTCTCTCTCTCATCGACAGACACCCACTCTCACTCATAGACAGACACACACATTCTCTCTCATAGACAGACACACACATTCTCTCTAACAGACAGACACACACTTTCTCTCATAGACAGACACACACACTCTCTCTCTCATCGACAGACACCCACTCTCTCTCATAGAGAGACACACAATCTATCATAGACAGACACACACATTCTCTCTCATAGACAGACACACACTCTCTATCTCTCTCTCACAGATAGACACACACATTCTCTCTCATAGACAGACACACACTCTCTCTCATAGACAGACACACACACTCTCTCTCTCATCGACAGACACCCACTCTCACTCATAGACAGAGACACACACTTTCTCATAGACAGACACACACTCAGTCTCATAGACAGACGCACACACTCTCTGATAGACTGACACACATACACTCTCTCATAGACACTCACACTTTCTCATAGAGAGAGACACTCAATCTATCATAGACAGACACACATACACACTCTCATAGACAGACTCTCACACTTTCTCATAGACCGACACACACACTCTCTCACAGACAGACACACACACACTCTCTCTCATAGAGAGACAAACAATCTATCATAGACAGACAACCACATTCTCTCTCATAGACAGACACACTCACTCTCTCTCATAGACAAACAGATGCTCTCTTTCATAGACACAGACACACACTCTCTCTCATAGACAGACAAACACTCTCTCTCATAGACAGACGCACGCACTCTCTCATAGACAGACACACATACACACTCTCATAGACAGATACTCACAGTTTCTCATAGACAGAGACACACAATCTATCATAGACAGACACAGACATTCTCTGTCATAGACAGACAGATGCTCTCTCTCATAGACAGAGACACACACTCCCTGATCAGCAGACTCGCACACTCTCTCTTAGACCGACACACACACTCTCTCATAGACAGACACACAGTCGCTCTCATAGACAGAAGCACACAGTCTCTCATAGACAGACAGACATAGACACTGTCATAGACACTCACACTTTATCATAGAGAGAGACACACAATCTATCATAGACAGACACACCCACTCTCTCTCATAGACAGGCACACACACTCTATCTCTCTCTGACAGACAGACACACACATTCTCTCTCATAGACAGACACACACTCTCTCTCATAGACAGAAACACACACTCTCTCTCTCATCGACAGACACACACATTCTCTCTCATAGACAGACACACTCACTCTCTCTCATAGACAGAGACACACACTCCCTGATCAACAGACACAAACATTCTCTCATAGACAGGCGCACACACAGACTCATAGATAGACACACATTCTCTCTCATAGACAGACACACACACTCTCTCTCTCATCTACAGACACCCACTCTCTCTCATAGTCAGACACACACTCTCTCTCATAGACAGACACACACACTCTCTCTCTCATAGACAGACACCCACATTCTCTCTCATAGACAGACACACACTCTCTCTCATAGACAGACACACACACTCTCTGTCATAGACAGACACACACACACTCTATCTCTCTCTCATAGAAAGACACACACTCTCTCTCTCTCATAGACCGACACACACTCTCTCTCATAGACAGACACACACACTCTCTCTCTCATCGACAGGCACCCACTCTCTCTCATAGACAGACACACACTCTATCTCTCTCTGACGGACAGACACACACATTCTCTCTCATAGACAGACACACACTCTCATAGACAGAAACACACACTCTCTCTCTCATCGACAGACACACACATTCTCGCTCATAGACAGACACACTCACTCTCTCTCATAGACAGAGACACACACTCCCTGATCAACAGACACAAACATTGTCTCATAGACAGGCACACACGCTGACTCATAGACAGACACACATACACACTCTCTTAGACCGACACACACACTCTCTCATAGACAGACAAACACTCTCTCTCATAGACAGACGCACCCACTCTCTCATAGACAGACACACACACGGACACACTCTTATAGATGGACACACACACTTTCTCACAGACAGACACACACACACTCTCTCGGATAGACAGAGACACGCACTCTCTCTCATAGACAGACACACACTCTCTCTCTCATAGACCGACACACACACGCTCTCATAGACAGACGCACCCACTCTCTCATAGACAGACACACATACACACTCTCATAGACAGATACTCACAGTTTCTCATAGACAGAGACACACAATCTATCATAGACAGACACAAACATTCTCTGTCATAGACAGACACACACTCTCTCTCATAGACAGACACACACACTCTCTCATAGACAGACACACACGCTATCTATCATAGACAGACACACACATTCTCTCATAGACAGACACACACACTCTCTCTCTCATCGACAGACACCCACTCTCACTCATAGACAGACACACACACTGTCTCATAGACAGACACACACTCTCTCTCATAGACGGACACACACACTCTCTCTCTCATCGACAGACACTCTCTCTCTCTCATAGACAGATACCCACTCTCTCTCATAGACAGACACACACGCTCTCTCTCATAGACCGACACACACACTGTCTCATAGACAGACATACACTCAGTCTCATAGACAGAGACACACACTCCCAGATCAACAGACACAAACATTGTCTCATAGACAGGCACACACACTGACTCATAGACAGACACACATACACACTCTCATAGACAGACACACACACGGACACACTCTTATAGATGGACACACACACTTTCTCACAGACAGACACACACACACTCTCTCGGATAGACAGAGACACGCACTCTATCTCATAGACAGACACACACTCTCTCTCTCATAGACCGACACACACACTCTCTCATAGACAGACGCACCCACTCTCTCATAGACAGACACACATACACACTCTCATAGACAGATACTCACAGTTTCTCATAGACAGAGACACACAATCTATCATAGACAGACACAAACATTCTCTGTCATAGACAGACAGATGCTCTCTCTGATAGACAGAGACACACACTCCCTGATAAACAGACTCGCACACTCTCTCTTAGACCGACACACACACTCTCTCATAGACAGACACACACTCGCTCTCATAGACAGACGCACACAGTCTCTCATAGACAGACAGACATAGACACTGTCATAGACACTCACACTTTATCATAGAGAGAGACACACAATCTATCATAGACAGACACACCCACTCTCTCTCATAGACAGGCACACACACTCTATCACTCTCTCATAGACAGACACACACATTCTCTCTCACAGACAGACACACACTCTGTCTCTTAGACAGACACACACACTCTCTCTAACAGACAGACACACACTTTCTCTCATAGACAGACACACACACTCTCTCTCTCATCGGCAGACACCTACTCTCTCTCATAGACAGACACACACTCTCTCTCATAGACAGACACACACACTCACTCTCAGATAGACAGATACCAACTCTCTCATAGACAGACACACACACTCTATCATAGACAGACACACACGCTATCTATCATAGACAGACACACACATTCTCTCATAGACAGACACACACACTCTCTCTCTCATCGACAGACACCCACTCTCACTCATAGACAGACACACACACTGTCTCATAGACAGACACACACTCTCTCTCATAGACGGACACACACACTCTCTCTCTCATCGACAGACACTCTCTCTCTCTCATAGACAGACACACACTCGCTCTCATAGACAGACACACACACTCTCTCTCTCATCTACAGACACCCACTCTCTCTCATAGTCAGACACACACTCTCTCTCATAGACAGACACACACACTCTCTCTCTCATAGACAGACACCCACATTCTCTCTCATAGACAGACACACACTCTCTCTCATAGACAGACACACCCACTCTCTCTCATAGACAGGCACACACACTCTATCACTCTCTCATAGACAGACACACACATTCTCTCTCACAGACAGACACACACTCTCTCTCATAGACAGACACACACACTCTCTCTCTCATCGACAGACACCCACTCTCACTCATAGACAGACACACACATTCTCTCTCATAGACAGACACACACATTCTCTCTAACAGACAGACACACACTCTCTCTCATAGACAGACACACACACTCTCTCTCTCATCGACAGACACCCACTCTCACTCATAGACAGACACACACATTCTCTCTCATAGACAGACACACACATTCTCTCTAACAGACAGACACACACTTTCTCTCATAGACAGACACACACACTCTCTCTCTCATCGACAGACACCCACTCTCTCTCATAGAGAGACACACAATCTATCATAGACAGACACACACATTCTCTCTCATAGACAGACACACACATTCTCTCTAACAGACAGACACACACTTTCTCTCATAGACAGACACACACACTCTCTCTCTCATCGACAGACACCCACTCTCTCTCATAGAGAGACACACAATCTATCATAGACAGACACACACATTCTCTCTCATAGACAGACACACACTCTCTATCTCTCTCTCACAGATAGACACACACATTCTCTCTCATAGACAGACACACACTCTCTCTCATAGACAGACACACACACTCTCTCTCTCATCGACAGACACCCACTCTCACTCATAGACAGAGACACACACTTTCTCATAGACAGACACACACTCAGTCTCATAGACAGACGCACACACTCTCTGATAGACTGACACACATACACTCTCTCATAGACACTCACACTTTCTCATAGAGAGAGACACTCAATCTATCATAGACAGACACACATACACACTCTCATAGACAGACTCTCACACTTTCTCATAGACCGACACACACACTCTCTCACAGACAGACACACACACACTCTCTCTCATAGAGAGACAAACAATCTATCATAGACAGACAACCACATTCTCTCTCATAGACAGACACACTCACTCTCTCTCATAGACAAACAGATGCTCTCTTTCATAGACACAGACACACACTCTCTCTCATAGACAGACAAACACTCTCTCTCATAGACAGACGCACGCACTCTCTCATAGACAGACACACATACACACTCTCATAGACAGATACTCACAGTTTCTCATAGACAGAGACACACAATCTATCATAGACAGACACAGACATTCTCTGTCATAGACAGACAGATGCTCTCTCTCATAGACAGAGACACACACTCCCTGATCAGCAGACTCGCACACTCTCTCTTAGACCGACACACACACTCTCTCATAGACAGACACACAGTCGCTCTCATAGACAGAAGCACACAGTCTCTCATAGACAGACAGACATAGACACTGTCATAGACACTCACACTTTATCATAGAGAGAGACACACAATCTATCATAGACAGACACACCCACTCTCTCTCATAGACAGGCACACACACTCTATCTCTCTCTGACAGACAGACACACACATTCTCTCTCATAGACAGACACACACTCTCTCTCATAGACAGAAACACACACTCTCTCTCTCATCGACAGACACACACATTCTCTCTCATAGACAGACACACTCACTCTCTCTCATAGACAGAGACACACACTCCCTGATCAACAGACACAAACATTCTCTCATAGACAGGCGCACACACAGACTCATAGATAGACACACATTCTCTCTCATAGACAGACACACACACTCTCTCTCTCATCTACAGACACCCACTCTCTCTCATAGTCAGACACACACTCTCTCTCATAGACAGACACACACACTCTCTCTCTCATAGACAGACACCCACATTCTCTCTCATAGACAGACACACACTCTCTCTCATAGACAGACACACACACTCTCTGTCATAGACAGACACACACACACTCTATCTCTCTCTCATAGAAAGACACACACTCTCTCTCTCTCATAGACCGACACACACTCTCTCTCATAGACAGACACACACACTCTCTCTCTCATCGACAGGCACCCACTCTCTCTCATAGACAGACACACACTCTATCTCTCTCTGACGGACAGACACACACATTCTCTCTCATAGACAGACACACACTCTCATAGACAGAAACACACACTCTCTCTCTCATCGACAGACACACACATTCTCGCTCATAGACAGACACACTCACTCTCTCTCATAGACAGAGACACACACTCCCTGATCAACAGACACAAACATTGTCTCATAGACAGGCACACACGCTGACTCATAGACAGACACACATACACACTCTCTTAGACCGACACACACACTCTCTCATAGACAGACAAACACTCTCTCTCATAGACAGACGCACCCACTCTCTCATAGACAGACACACACACGGACACACTCTTATAGATGGACACACACACTTTCTCACAGACAGACACACACACACTCTCTCGGATAGACAGAGACACGCACTCTCTCTCATAGACAGACACACACTCTCTCTCTCATAGACCGACACACACACGCTCTCATAGACAGACGCACCCACTCTCTCATAGACAGACACACATACACACTCTCATAGACAGATACTCACAGTTTCTCATAGACAGAGACACACAATCTATCATAGACAGACACAAACATTCTCTGTCATAGACAGACACACACTCTCTCTCATAGACAGACACACACACTCTCTCATAGACAGACACACACGCTATCTATCATAGACAGACACACACATTCTCTCATAGACAGACACACACACTCTCTCTCTCATCGACAGACACCCACTCTCACTCATAGACAGACACACACACTGTCTCATAGACAGACACACACTCTCTCTCATAGACGGACACACACACTCTCTCTCTCATCGACAGACACTCTCTCTCTCTCATAGACAGATACCCACTCTCTCTCATAGACAGACACACACGCTCTCTCTCATAGACCGACACACACACTGTCTCATAGACAGACATACACTCAGTCTCATAGACAGAGACACACACTCCCAGATCAACAGACACAAACATTGTCTCATAGACAGGCACACACACTGACTCATAGACAGACACACATACACACTCTCATAGACAGACACACACACGGACACACTCTTATAGATGGACACACACACTTTCTCACAGACAGACACACACACACTCTCTCGGATAGACAGAGACACGCACTCTATCTCATAGACAGACACACACTCTCTCTCTCATAGACCGACACACACACTCTCTCATAGACAGACGCACCCACTCTCTCATAGACAGACACACATACACACTCTCATAGACAGATACTCACAGTTTCTCATAGACAGAGACACACAATCTATCATAGACAGACACAAACATTCTCTGTCATAGACAGACAGATGCTCTCTCTGATAGACAGAGACACACACTCCCTGATAAACAGACTCGCACACTCTCTCTTAGACCGACACACACACTCTCTCATAGACAGACACACACTCGCTCTCATAGACAGACGCACACAGTCTCTCATAGACAGACAGACATAGACACTGTCATAGACACTCACACTTTATCATAGAGAGAGACACACAATCTATCATAGACAGACACACCCACTCTCTCTCATAGACAGGCACACACACTCTATCACTCTCTCATAGACAGACACACACATTCTCTCTCACAGACAGACACACACTCTGTCTCTTAGACAGACACACACACTCTCTCTAACAGACAGACACACACTTTCTCTCATAGACAGACACACACACTCTCTCTCTCATCGGCAGACACCTACTCTCTCTCATAGACAGACACACACTCTCTCTCATAGACAGACACACACACTCACTCTCAGATAGACAGATACCAACTCTCTCATAGACAGACACACACACTCTATCATAGACAGACACACACGCTATCTATCATAGACAGACACACACATTCTCTCATAGACAGACACACACACTCTCTCTCTCATCGACAGACACCCACTCTCACTCATAGACAGACACACACACTGTCTCATAGACAGACACACACTCTCTCTCATAGACGGACACACACACTCTCTCTCTCATCGACAGACACTCTCTCTCTCTCATAGACAGACACACACTCGCTCTCATAGACAGACACACACACTCTCTCTCTCATCTACAGACACCCACTCTCTCTCATAGTCAGACACACACTCTCTCTCATAGACAGACACACACACTCTCTCTCTCATAGACAGACACCCACATTCTCTCTCATAGACAGACACACACTCTCTCTCATAGACAGACACACCCACTCTCTCTCATAGACAGGCACACACACTCTATCACTCTCTCATAGACAGACACACACATTCTCTCTCACAGACAGACACACACTCTCTCTCATAGACAGACACACACACTCTCTCTCTCATCGACAGACACCCACTCTCACTCATAGACAGACACACACATTCTCTCTCATAGACAGACACACACATTCTCTCTAACAGACAGACACACACTCTCTCTCATAGACAGACACACACACTCTCTCTCTCATCGACAGACACCCACTCTCACTCATAGACAGACACACACATTCTCTCTCATAGACAGACACACACATTCTCTCTAACAGACAGACACACACTTTCTCTCATAGACAGACACACACACTCTCTCTCTCATCGACAGACACCCACTCTCTCTCATAGAGAGACACACAATCTATCATAGACAGACACACACATTCTCTCTCATAGACAGACACACACTCTCTATCTCTCTCTCACAGATAGACACACACATTCTCTCTCATAGACAGACACACACTCTCTCTCATAGACAGACACACACACTCTCTCTCTCATCGACAGACACCCACTCTCACTCATAGACAGAGACACACACTTTCTCATAGACAGACACACACTCAGTCTCATAGACAGACGCACACACTCTCTGATAGACTGACACACATACACTCTCTCATAGACACTCACACTTTCTCATAGAGAGAGACACTCAATCTATCATAGACAGACACACATACACACTCTCATAGACAGACTCTCACACTTTCTCATAGACCGACACACACACTCTCTCACAGACAGACACACACACACTCTCTCTCATAGAGAGACAAACAATCTATCATAGACAGACAACCACATTCTCTCTCATAGACAGACACACTCACTCTCTCTCATAGACAAACAGATGCTCTCTTTCATAGACACAGACACACACTCTCTCTCATAGACAGACAAACACTCTCTCTCATAGACAGACGCACGCACTCTCTCATAGACAGACACACATACACACTCTCATAGACAGATACTCACAGTTTCTCATAGACAGAGACACACAATCTATCATAGACAGACACAGACATTCTCTGTCATAGACAGACAGATGCTCTCTCTCATAGACAGAGACACACACTCCCTGATCAGCAGACTCGCACACTCTCTCTTAGACCGACACACACACTCTCTCATAGACAGACACACAGTCGCTCTCATAGACAGAAGCACACAGTCTCTCATAGACAGACAGACATAGACACTGTCATAGACACTCACACTTTATCATAGAGAGAGACACACAATCTATCATAGACAGACACACCCACTCTCTCTCATAGACAGGCACACACACTCTATCTCTCTCTGACAGACAGACACACACATTCTCTCTCATAGACAGACACACACTCTCTCTCATAGACAGAAACACACACTCTCTCTCTCATCGACAGACACACACATTCTCTCTCATAGACAGACACACTCACTCTCTCTCATAGACAGAGACACACACTCCCTGATCAACAGACACAAACATTCTCTCATAGACAGGCGCACACACAGACTCATAGATAGACACACATTCTCTCTCATAGACAGACACACACACTCTCTCTCTCATCTACAGACACCCACTCTCTCTCATAGTCAGACACACACTCTCTCTCATAGACAGACACACACACTCTCTCTCTCATAGACAGACACCCACATTCTCTCTCATAGACAGACACACACTCTCTCTCATAGACAGACACACACACTCTCTGTCATAGACAGACACACACACACTCTATCTCTCTCTCATAGAAAGACACACACTCTCTCTCTCTCATAGACCGACACACACTCTCTCTCATAGACAGACACACACACTCTCTCTCTCATCGACAGGCACCCACTCTCTCTCATAGACAGACACACACTCTATCTCTCTCTGACGGACAGACACACACATTCTCTCTCATAGACAGACACACACTCTCATAGACAGAAACACACACTCTCTCTCTCATCGACAGACACACACATTCTCGCTCATAGACAGACACACTCACTCTCTCTCATAGACAGAGACACACACTCCCTGATCAACAGACACAAACATTGTCTCATAGACAGGCACACACGCTGACTCATAGACAGACACACATACACACTCTCTTAGACCGACACACACACTCTCTCATAGACAGACAAACACTCTCTCTCATAGACAGACGCACCCACTCTCTCATAGACAGACACACACACGGACACACTCTTATAGATGGACACACACACTTTCTCACAGACAGACACACACACACTCTCTCGGATAGACAGAGACACGCACTCTCTCTCATAGACAGACACACACTCTCTCTCTCATAGACCGACACACACACGCTCTCATAGACAGACGCACCCACTCTCTCATAGACAGACACACATACACACTCTCATAGACAGATACTCACAGTTTCTCATAGACAGAGACACACAATCTATCATAGACAGACACAAACATTCTCTGTCATAGACAGACACACACTCTCTCTCATAGACAGACACACACACTCTCTCATAGACAGACACACACGCTATCTATCATAGACAGACACACACATTCTCTCATAGACAGACACACACACTCTCTCTCTCATCGACAGACACCCACTCTCACTCATAGACAGACACACACACTGTCTCATAGACAGACACACACTCTCTCTCATAGACGGACACACACACTCTCTCTCTCATCGACAGACACTCTCTCTCTCTCATAGACAGATACCCACTCTCTCTCATAGACAGACACACACGCTCTCTCTCATAGACCGACACACACACTGTCTCATAGACAGACATACACTCAGTCTCATAGACAGAGACACACACTCCCAGATCAACAGACACAAACATTGTCTCATAGACAGGCACACACACTGACTCATAGACAGACACACATACACACTCTCATAGACAGACACACACACGGACACACTCTTATAGATGGACACACACACTTTCTCACAGACAGACACACACACACTCTCTCGGATAGACAGAGACACGCACTCTATCTCATAGACAGACACACACTCTCTCTCTCATAGACCGACACACACACTCTCTCATAGACAGACGCACCCACTCTCTCATAGACAGACACACATACACACTCTCATAGACAGATACTCACAGTTTCTCATAGACAGAGACACACAATCTATCATAGACAGACACAAACATTCTCTGTCATAGACAGACAGATGCTCTCTCTGATAGACAGAGACACACACTCCCTGATAAACAGACTCGCACACTCTCTCTTAGACCGACACACACACTCTCTCATAGACAGACACACACTCGCTCTCATAGACAGACGCACACAGTCTCTCATAGACAGACAGACATAGACACTGTCATAGACACTCACACTTTATCATAGAGAGAGACACACAATCTATCATAGACAGACACACCCACTCTCTCTCATAGACAGGCACACACACTCTATCACTCTCTCATAGACAGACACACACATTCTCTCTCACAGACAGACACACACTCTGTCTCTTAGACAGACACACACACTCTCTCTAACAGACAGACACACACTTTCTCTCATAGACAGACACACACACTCTCTCTCTCATCGGCAGACACCTACTCTCTCTCATAGACAGACACACACTCTCTCTCATAGACAGACACACACACTCACTCTCAGATAGACAGATACCAACTCTCTCATAGACAGACACACACACTCTATCATAGACAGACACACACGCTATCTATCATAGACAGACACACACATTCTCTCATAGACAGACACACACACTCTCTCTCTCATCGACAGACACCCACTCTCACTCATAGACAGACACACACACTGTCTCATAGACAGACACACACTCTCTCTCATAGACGGACACACACACTCTCTCTCTCATCGACAGACACTCTCTCTCTCTCATAGACAGACACACACTCGCTCTCATAGACAGACACACACACTCACTCTCACATAGACAGATACCCACTCTCTCTCATAGACAGACACACACGCTCTCTCTCATAGACCGACACACACACTGTCTCATAGACAGACATACACTCAGTCTCATAGACAGAGACACACACTCCCTGATCAACAGACACAAACATTGTCTCATAGACAGGCACACACACTGACTCATAGACAGACACACATACACACTCTCATAGACAGACACACACACGGACACACTCTTATAGATGGACACACACACTTTCTCACAGACAGACACACACACACTCTCTCGGATAGACAGAGACACGCACTCTCTCTCATAGACAGACACACACTCTCTCTCTCATAGACCGACACACACACGCTCTCATAGACAGACGCACCCACTCTCTCATAGACAGACACACATACACACTCTCATAGACAGATACTCACAGTTTCTCATAGACAGAGACACACAATCTATCATAGACAGACACAAACATTCTCTGTCATAGACAGACAGATGCTCTCTCTGATAGACAGAGACACACACTCCCTGATAAACAGACTCGCACACTCTCTCTTAGACCGACACACACACTCTCTCATAGACAGACACACACTCGCTCTCATAGACAGACGCACACAGTCTCTCATAGACAGACAGACATAGACACTGTCATAGACACTCACACTTTATCATAGAGAGAGACACACAATCTATCATAGACAGACACACCCACTCTCTCTCATAGACAGGCACACACACTCTATCACTCTCTCATAGACAGACACACACATTCTCTCTCACAGACAGACACACACTCTGTCTCTTAGACAGACACACACACTCTCTCTAACAGACAGACACACACTTTCTCTCATAGACAGACACACACTCTCTCTCTCATAGACAGACGCACCCACTCATAGACAGACACACACTCTCTCTCATAGACAGACACACACACTCACTCTCACATAGACAGATACCAACTCTCTCATAGACAGACACACACACTCTATCATAGACAGACACACACACTCTCTCTCATAGACAGACACACACATTCTCTCTCATAGACAGACACACACTCTCTCTCATAGACAGACACACACACTCTCTCATAGACAGACACACACGCTATCTATCATAGACAGACACACACATTCTCTCATAGACAGACACACACACTCTCTCTCTCATCGACAGACACCCACTCTCACTCATAGACAGACACACACTCTATCTCTCTCTGACAGACAGACACACACATTCTCTCTCATAGACAGACACACACTCTCTCTCATAGACAGAAACACACACTCTCTCTCTCATCGACAGACACACACATTCTCTCTCATAGACAGACACACTCACTCTCTCTCATAGACAGAGACACACACTCCCTGATCAACAGACACAAACATTCTCTCATAGACAGGCGCACACACAGACTCATAGATAGACACACATTCTCTCTCATAGACAGACACACACACTCTCTCTCTCATCCACAGACACCCACTCTCTCTCATAGTCAGACACACACTCTCTCTCATAGACAGACACACACACTCTCTCTCTCATAGACAGACACCCACATTCTCTCTCATAGACAGACACACACTCTCTCTCATAGACAGACACACACACTCTCTGTCATAGACAGACACACACACACTCTATCTCTCTCTCATAGAAAGACACACACTCTCTCTCTCTCATAGACCGACACACACTCTCTCTCATAGACAGACACACACACTCTCTCTCTCATCGACAGGCACCCACTCTCTCTCATAGACAGACACACACTCTATCTCTCTCTGACGGACAGACACACACATTCTCTCTCATAGACAGACACACACTCTCATAGACAGAAACACACACTCTCTCTCTCATCGACAGACACACACATTCTCGCTCATAGACAGACACACTCACTCTCTCTCATAGACAGAGACACACACTCCCTGATCAACAGACACAAACATTGTCTCATAGACAGGCACACACTCTCTCTCATAGACAGACACACACACTCTCTCTCTCATCGACAGACACCCACTCTCACTCATAGACAGAGACACACACTTTCTCATAGACAGACACACACTCAGTCTCATAGACAGACGCACACACTCTCTGATAGACTGACACACATACACTCTCTCATAGACACTCACACTTTCTCATAGAGAGAGACACTCAATCTATCATAGACAGACACACATACACACTCTCATAGACAGACTCTCACACTTTCTTATAGACCGACACACACACTCTCTCATAGACAGACACACACTCGCTCTCATAGACAGACGCACACACTCTGTCATAGACAGACAGACACCCTCTCTCATAGACAGACGCACACACTCTCTCATAGACTAACACACACACACACTCTCATAGACGGAGACGCACACTTTCTCACAGACAGACACACACACACTCTCTCTCATAGACAGACAAACAATCTATCATAGACAGACAACCACATTCTCTCTCATAGACAGACACACTCACTCTCTCTCATAGACAAACAGATGCTCTCTTTCATAGAGACAGACACACACTCTCTCTCATAGACAGACAAACACTCTCTCTCATAGACAGACGCACCCACTCTCTCATAGACAGACACACATACACACTCTCATAGACAGATACTCACAGTTTCTCATAGACAGAGACACACAATCTATCATAGACAGACACAGACATTCTCTGTCATAGACAGACAGATGCTCTCTCTCATAGACAGAGACACACACTCCCTGATCAGCAGACTCGCACACTCTCTCTTAGACCGACACACACACTCTCTCATAGACAGACACACAGTCGCTCTCATAGACAGACGCACACAGTCTCTCATAGACAGACAGACATAGACACTGTCATAGACACTCACACTTTATCATAGAGAGAGACACACAATCTATCATAAACAGACGCACCCACTCTCTCATAGACAGACACACATACACACTCTCATAGACAGATACTCACAGTTTCTCATAGACAGAGACACACAATCTATCATAGACAGACACAAACATTCTCTGTCATAGACAGACAGATGCTCTCTCTGATAGACAGAGACACACACTCCCTGATAAACAGACTCGCACACTCTCTCTTAGACCGACACACACACTCTCTCATAGACAGACACACACTCGCTCTCATAGACAGACGCACACAGTCTCTCATAGACAGACAGACATAGACACTGTCATAGACACTCACACTTTATCATAGAGAGAGACACACAATCTATCATAGACAGACACACCCACTCTCTCTCATAGACAGGCACACACACTCTCTCTCATAGACAGACACACACATTCTCTCTCATAGACAGACACACACTCTCTCTCATAGACAGACACACACACTCTCTCATAGACAGACACACACGCTATCTATCATAGACAGACACACACATTCTCTCATAGACAGACACACACACTCTCTCTCTCATCGACAGACACCCACTCTCACTCATAGACAGACACACACTCTATCTCTCTCTGACAGACAGACACACACATTCTCTCTCATAGACAGACACACACTCTCTCTCATAGACAGAAACACACACTCTCTCTCTCATCGACAGACACACACATTCTCTCTCATAGACAGACACACTCACTCTCTCTCATAGACAGAGACACACACTCCCTGATCAACAGACACAAACATTCTCTCATAGACAGGCGCACACACAGACTCATAGATAGACACACATTCTCTCTCATAGACAGACACACACACTCTCTCTCTCATCCACAGACACCCACTCTCTCTCATAGTCAGACACACACTCTCTCTCATAGACAGACACACACACTCTCTCTCTCATAGACAGACACCCACATTCTCTCTCATAGACAGACACACACTCTCTCTCATAGACAGACACACACACTCTCTGTCATAGACAGACACACACACACTCTATCTCTCTCTCATAGAAAGACACACACTCTCTCTCTCTCATAGACCGACACACACTCTCTCTCATAGACAGACACACACACTCTCTCTCTCATCGACAGGCACCCACTCTCTCTCATAGACAGACACACACTCTATCTCTCTCTGACGGACAGACACACACATTCTCTCTCATAGACAGACACACACTCTCATAGACAGAAACACACACTCTCTCTCTCATCGACAGACACACACATTCTCGCTCATAGACAGACACACTCACTCTCTCTCATAGACAGAGACACACACTCCCTGATCAACAGACACAAACATTGTCTCATAGACAGGCACACACTCTCTCTCATAGACAGACACACACACTCTCTCTCTCATCGACAGACACCCACTCTCACTCATAGACAGAGACACACACTTTCTCATAGACAGACACCCACTCAGTCTCATAGACAGACGCACACACTCTCTGATAGACTGACACACATACACTCTCTCATAGACACTCACACTTTCTCATAGAGAGAGACACTCAATCTATCATAGACAGACACACATACACACTCTCATAGACAGACTCTCACACTTTCTTATAGACCGACACACACACTCTCTCATAGACAGACACACACTCGCTCTCATAGACAGACGCACACACTCTGTCATAGACAGACAGACACCCTCTCTCATAGACAGACGCACACACTCTCTCATAGACTAACACACACACACACTCTCATAGACGGAGACGCACACTTTCTCACAGACAGACACACACACACTCTCTCTCATAGACAGACAAACAATCTATCATAGACAGACAACCACATTCTCTCTCATAGACAGACACACTCACTCTCTCTCATAGACAAACAGATGCTCTCTTTCATAGAGACAGACACACACTCTCTCTCATAGACAGACAAACACTCTCTCTCATAGACAGACGCACCCACTCTCTCATAGACAGACACACATACACACTCTCATAGACAGATACTCACAGTTTCTCATAGACAGAGACACACAATCTATCATAGACAGACACAGACATTCTCTGTCATAGACAGACAGATGCTCTCTCTCATAGACAGAGACACACACTCCCTGATCAGCAGACTCGCACACTCTCTCTTAGACCGACACACACACTCTCTCATAGACAGACACACAGTCGCTCTCATAGACAGACGCACACAGTCTCTCATAGACAGACAGACATAGACACTGTCATAGACACTCACACTTTATCATAGAGAGAGACACACAATCTATCATAAACAGACGCACCCACTCTCTCATAGACAGACACACATACACACTCTCATAGACAGATACTCACAGTTTCTCATAGACAGAGACACACAATCTATCATAGACAGACACAAACATTCTCTGTCATAGACAGACAGATGCTCTCTCTGATAGACAGAGACACACACTCCCTGATAAACAGACTCGCACACTCTCTCTTAGACCGACACACACACTCTCTCATAGACAGACACACACTCGCTCTCATAGACAGACGCACACAGTCTCTCATAGACAGACAGACATAGACACTGTCATAGACACTCACACTTTATCATAGAGAGAGACACACAATCTATCATAGACAGACACACCCACTCTCTCTCATAGACAGGCACACACACTCTCTCTCATAGACAGACACACACATTCTCTCTCATAGACAGACACACACTCTCTCTCATAGACAGACACACACACTCTCTCATAGACAGACACACACGCTATCTATCATAGACAGACACACACATTCTCTCATAGACAGACACACACACTCTCTCTCTCATCGACAGACACCCACTCTCACTCATAGACAGACACACACTCTATCTCTCTCTGACAGACAGACACACACATTCTCTCTCATAGACAGACACACACTCTCTCTCATAGACAGAAACACACACTCTCTCTCTCATCGACAGACACACACATTCTCTCTCATAGACAGACACACTCACTCTCTCTCATAGACAGAGACACACACTCCCTGATCAACAGACACAAACATTCTCTCATAGACAGGCGCACACACAGACTCATAGATAGACACACATTCTCTCTCATAGACAGACACACACACTCTCTCTCTCATCCACAGACACCCACTCTCTCTCATAGTCAGACACACACTCTCTCTCATAGACAGACACACACACTCTCTCTCTCATAGACAGACACCCACATTCTCTCTCATAGACAGACACACACTCTCTCTCATAGACAGACACACACACTCTCTGTCATAGACAGACACACACACACTCTATCTCTCTCTCATAGAAAGACACACACTCTCTCTCTCTCATAGACCGACACACACTCTCTCTCATAGACAGACACACACACTCTCTCTCTCATCGACAGGCACCCACTCTCTCTCATAGACAGACACACACTCTATCTCTCTCTGACGGACAGACACACACATTCTCTCTCATAGACAGACACACACTCTCATAGACAGAAACACACACTCTCTCTCTCATCGACAGACACACACATTCTCGCTCATAGACAGACACACTCACTCTCTCTCATAGACAGAGACACACACTCCCTGATCAACAGACACAAACATTGTCTCATAGACAGGCACACACTCTCTCTCATAGACAGACACACACACTCTCTCTCTCATCGACAGACACCCACTCTCACTCATAGACAGAGACACACACTTTCTCATAGACAGACACACACTCAGTCTCATAGACAGACGCACACACTCTCTGATAGACTGACACACATACACTCTCTCATAGACACTCACACTTTCTCATAGAGAGAGACACTCAATCTATCATAGACAGACACACATACACACTCTCATAGACAGACTCTCACACTTTCTTATAGACCGACACACACACTCTCTCATAGACAGACACACACTCGCTCTCATAGACAGACGCACACACTCTGTCATAGACAGACAGACACCCTCTCTCATAGACAGACGCACACACTCTCTCATAGACTAACACACACACACACTCTCATAGACGGAGACGCACACTTTCTCACAGACAGACACACACACACTCTCTCTCATAGACAGACAAACAATCTATCATAGACAGACAACCACATTCTCTCTCATAGACAGACACACTCACTCTCTCTCATAGACAAACAGATGCTCTCTTTCATAGAGACAGACACACACTCTCTCTCATAGACAGACAAACACTCTCTCTCATAGACAGACGCACCCACTCTCTCATAGACAGACACACATACACACTCTCATAGACAGATACTCACAGTTTCTCATAGACAGAGACACACAATCTATCATAGACAGACACAGACATTCTCTGTCATAGACAGACAGATGCTCTCTCTCATAGACAGAGACACACACTCCCTGATCAGCAGACTCGCACACTCTCTCTTAGACCGACACACACACTCTCTCATAGACAGACACACAGTCGCTCTCATAGACAGACGCACACAGTCTCTCATAGACAGACAGACATAGACACTGTCATAGACACTCACACTTTATCATAGAGAGAGACACACAATCTATCATAAACAGACGCACCCACTCTCTCATAGACAGACACACATACACACTCTCATAGACAGATACTCACAGTTTCTCATAGACAGAGACACACAATCTATCATAGACAGACACAAACATTCTCTGTCATAGACAGACAGATGCTCTCTCTGATAGACAGAGACACACACTCCCTGATAAACAGACTCGCACACTCTCTCTTAGACCGACACACACACTCTCTCATAGACAGACACACACTCGCTCTCATAGACAGACGCACACAGTCTCTCATAGACAGACAGACATAGACACTGTCATAGACACTCACACTTTATCATAGAGAGAGACACACAATCTATCATAGACAGACACACCCACTCTCTCTCATAGACAGGCACACACACTCTATCACTCTCTCATAGACAGACACACACATTCTCTCTCACAGACAGACACACACTCTGTCTCTTAGACAGACACACACACTCTCTCTAACAGACAGACACACACTTTCTCTCATAGACAGACACACACACTCTCTCTCTCATCGGCAGACACCTACTCTCTCTCATAGACAGACACACACTCTCTCTCATAGACAGACACACACACTCACTCTCAGATAGACAGATACCAACTCTCTCATAGACAGACACACACACTCTATCATAGACAGACACACACGCTATCTATCATAGACAGACACACACATTCTCTCATAGACAGACACACACACTCTCTCTCTCATCGACAGACACCCACTCTCACTCATAGACAGACACACACACTGTCTCATAGACAGACACACACTCTCTCTCATAGACGGACACACACACTCTCTCTCTCATCGACAGACACTCTCTCTCTCTCATAGACAGACACACACTCGCTCTCATAGACAGACACACACACTCACTCTCACATAGACAGATACCCACTCTCTCTCATAGACAGACACACACGCTCTCTCTCATAGACCGACACACACACTGTCTCATAGACAGACATACACTCAGTCTCATAGACAGAGACACACACTCCCTGATCAACAGACACAAACATTGTCTCATAGACAGGCACACACACTGACTCATAGACAGACACACATACACACTCTCATAGACAGACACACACACGGACACACTCTTATAGATGGACACACACACTTTCTCACAGACAGACACACACACACTCTCTCGGATAGACAGAGACACGCACTCTCTCTCATAGACAGACACACACTCTCTCTCTCATAGACCGACACACACACGCTCTCATAGACAGACGCACCCACTCTCTCATAGACAGACACACATACACACTCTCATAGACAGATACTCACAGTTTCTCATAGACAGAGACACACAATCTATCATAGACAGACACAAACATTCTCTGTCATAGACAGACAGATGCTCTCTCTGATAGACAGAGACACACACTCCCTGATAAACAGACTCGCACACTCTCTCTTAGACCGACACACACACTCTCTCATAGACAGACACACACTCGCTCTCATAGACAGACGCACACAGTCTCTCATAGACAGACAGACATAGACACTGTCATAGACACTCACACTTTATCATAGAGAGAGACACACAATCTATCATAGACAGACACACCCACTCTCTCTCATAGACAGGCACACACACTCTATCACTCTCTCATAGACAGACACACACATTCTCTCTCACAGACAGACACACACTCTGTCTCTTAGACAGACACACACACTCTCTCTAACAGACAGACACACACTTTCTCTCATAGACAGACACACACTCTCTCTCTCATAGACAGATACTCACAGTTTCTCATAGACAGAGACACACAATCTATCATAGACAGACACAAACATTCTCTGTCATAGACAGACAGATGCTCTCTCTGATAGACAGAGACACACACTCCCTGATAAACAGACTCGCACACTCTCTCTTAGACCGACACACACACTCTCTCATAGACAGACACACACTCGCTCTCATAGACAGATGCACACAGTCTCTCATAGACAGACAGACATAGACACTGTCATAGACACTCACACTTTATCATAGAGAGAGACACACAATCTATCATAGACAGACACACCCACTCTCTCTCATAGACAGGCACACACACTCTATCACTCTCTCATAGACAGACACACACATTCTCTCTCACAGACAGACACACACTCTGTCTCTTAGACAGACACACACACTCTCTCTAACAGACAGACACACACTTTCTCTCATAGACAGACACACACACTCTCTCTCTCATCGGCAGACACCTACTCTCTCTCATAGACAGACACACACTCTCTCTCATAGACAGACACACACACTCACTCTCACATAGACAGATACCAACTCTCTCATAGACAGACACACACACTCTATCATAGACAGACACACACACTCTCTCTCATAGACAGACACACACATTCTCTCTCATAGACAGACACACACTCTCTCTCATAGACAGACACACACACTCTCTCATAGACAGACACACACGCTATCTATCATAGACAGACACACACATTCTCTCATAGACAGACACACACACTCTCTCTCTCATCGACAGACACCCACTCTCACTCATAGACAGACACACACTCTATCTCTCTCTGACAGACAGACACACACATTCTCTCTCAGACAGACACACACTCTCTCTCATAGACAGAAACACACACTCTCTCTCTCATCGACAGACACACACATTCTCTCTCATAGACAGACACACTCACTCTCTCTCATAGACAGAGACACACACTCCCTGATCAACAGACACAAACATTCTCTCATAGACAGGCGCACACACAGACTCATAGATAGACACACATTCTCTCTCATAGACAGACACACACACTCTCTCTCTCATCCACAGACACCCACTCTCTCTCATAGTCAGACACACACTCTCTCTCATAGACAGACACACACACTCTCTCTCTCATAGACAGACACCCACATTCTCTCTCATAGACAGACACACACTCTCTCTCATAGACAGACACACACACTCTCTGTCATAGACAGACACACACACACTCTATCTCTCTCTCATAGAAAGACACACACTCTCTCTCTCTCATAGACCGACACACACTCTCTCTCATAGACAGACACACACACTCTCTCTCTCATCGACAGGCACCCACTCTCTCTCATAGACAGACACACACTCTATCTCTCTCTGACGGACAGACACACACATTCTCTCTCATAGACAGACACACACTCTCATAGACAGAAACACACACTCTCTCTCTCATCGACAGACACACACATTCTCGCTCATAGACAGACACACTCACTCTCTCTCATAGACAGAGACACACACTCCCTGATCAACAGACACAAACATTGTCTCATAGACAGGCACACACTCTCTCTCATAGACAGACACACACACTCTCTCTCTCATCGACAGACACCCACTCTCACTCATAGACAGAGACACACACTTTCTCATAGACAGACACACACTCAGTCTCATAGACAGACGCACACACTCTCTGATAGACTGACACACATACACTCTCTCATAGACACTCACACTTTCTCATAGAGAGAGACACTCAATCTATCATAGACAGACACACATACACACTCTCATAGACAGACTCTCACACTTTCTTATAGACCGACACACACACTCTCTCATAGACAGACACACACTCGCTCTCATAGACAGACGCACACACTCTGTCATAGACAGACAGACACCCTCTCTCATAGACAGACGCACACACTCTCTCATAGACTAACACACACACACACACTCATAGACGGAGACGCACACTTTCTCACAGACAGACACACACACACTCTCTCTCATAGACAGACAAACAATCTATCATAGACAGACAACCACATTCTCTCTCATAGACAGACACACTCACTCTCTCTCATAGACAAACAGATGCTCTCTTTCATAGAGACAGACACACACTCTCTCTCATAGACAGACAAACACTCTCTCTCATAGACAGACGCACCCACTCTCTCATAGACAGACACACATACACACTCTCATAGACAGATACTCACAGTTTCTCATAGACAGAGACACACAATCTATCATAGACAGACACAGACATTCTCTGTCATAGACAGACAGATGCTCTCTCTCATAGACAGAGACACACACTCCCTGATCAGCAGACTCGCACACTCTCTCTTAGACCGACACACACACTCTCTCATAGACAGACACACAGTCGCTCTCATAGACAGACGCACACAGTCTCTCATAGACAGACAGACATAGACACTGTCATAGACACTCACACTTTATCATAGAGAGAGACACACAATCTATCATAAACAGACACACCCACTCTCTCTCATAGACAGGCACACACACTCTATCACTCTCTCATAGACAGACACACACATTCTCTCTCACAGACGGACACACACTCTCTCTCATAGACAGACACACACACTCTCTCTCATAGACAGATGCACACACTGTCTCATAGACAGACACACATACACACTCTCATAGACAGACACACACACTTTCTCATAGAGAGAGACACTCAATCTATCATAGACAGACACACACATTCTCTCTCATAGACAGACACACCCACCCTCTCTCATAGACAGACACACACTCTCTCTCATAGACAGACACACACACTCTCTCTCTTACGGAGAGACACACAATCTATCATAGACAGACACACACATTCTCTCTCATAGACGGACATACTCTCTCTCTCATAGACAGACAAACACACTCTCTCTGTCATAGACAGACACCCACTCTCTCTCAAAGCCAGACACACACACTCTATCACTCTATCATAGAGAGACACACATACACACTCTCATAGACAGACACTCACACTTTCTCATAGACTGACACACACACTCTCTCATAGACAGACACACACTCGCTCTCATAGACAGACGCACACACTCTCTCATAGACAGACAGACACCCTCTCTCATAGACAGACGCACACACTCTCTCATAGACTAACACACACACACACTCTCATAGACGGAGACGCACACTTTCTCACAGACAGACACACACACACTCTCTCTCATAGACAGACAAACAATCTATCATAGACAGACAACCACATTCTCTCTCATAGACAGACACACTCACTCTCTCTCATAGACAAACAGATGCTCTCTTTCATAGAGACAGACACACACTCTCTCTCATAGACAGACAAACACTCTCTCTCATAGACAGACGCACCCACTCTCTCATAGACAGACACACATACACACTCTCATAGACAGATACTCACAGTTTCTCATAGACAGAGACACACAATCTATCATAGACAGACACAGACATTCTCTGTCATAGACAGACAGATGCTCTCTCTCATAGACAGAGACACACACTCCCTGATCAGCAGACTCGCACACTCTCTCTTAGACCGACACACACACTCTCTCATAGACAGACACACAGTCGCTCTCATAGACAGACGCACACAGTCTCTCATAGACAGACAGACATAGACACTGTCATAGACACTCACACTTTATCATAGAGAGAGACACACAATCTATCATAAACAGACGCACCCACTCTCTCATAGACAGACACACATACACACTCTCATAGACAGATACTCACAGTTTCTCATAGACAGAGACACACAATCTATCATAGACAGACACAAACATTCTCTGTCATAGACAGACAAATGCTCTCTCTGATAGACAGAGACACACACTCCCTGATAAACAGACTCGCACACTCTCTCTTAGACCGACACACACACTCTCTCATAGACAGACACACACTCGCTCTCATAGACAGACGCACACAGTCTCTCATAGACAGACAGACATAGACACTGTCATAGACACTCACACTTTATCATAGAGAGAGACACACAATCTATCATAGACAGACACACCCACTCTCTCTCATAGACAGGCACACACACTCTATCACTCTCTCATAGACAGACACACACATTCTCTCTCACAGACAGACACACACTCTGTCTCTTAGACAGACACACACACTCTCTCTAACAGACAGACACACACTTTCTCTCATAGACAGACACACACACTCTCTCTCTCATCGGCAGACACCTACTCTCTCTCATAGACAGACACACACTCTCTCTCATAGACAGACACACACACTCACTCTCAGATAGACAGATACCAACTCTCTCATAGACAGACACACACACTCTATCATAGACAGACACACACGCTATCTATCATAGACAGACACACACATTCTCTCATAGACAGACACACACACTCTCTCTCTCATCGACAGACACCCACTCTCACTCATAGACAGACACACACACTGTCTCATAGACAGACACACACTCTCTCTCATAGACGGACACACACACTCTCTCTCTCATCGACAGACACTCTCTCTCTCTCATAGACAGACACACACTCGCTCTCATAGACAGACACACACACTCACTCTCACATAGACAGATACCCACTCTCTCTCATAGACAGACACACACGCTCTCTCTCATAGACCGACACACACACTGTCTCATAGACAGACATACACTCAGTCTCATAGACAGAGACACACACTCCCTGATCAACAGACACAAACATTGTCTCATAGACAGGCACACACACTGACTCATAGACAGACACACATACACACTCTCATAGACAGACACACACACGGACACACTCTTATAGATGGACACACACACTTTCTCACAGACAGACACACACACACTCTCTCGGATAGACAGAGACACGCACTCTCTCTCATAGACAGACACACACTCTCTCTCTCATAGACCGACACACACACGCTCTCATAGACAGACGCACCCACTCTCTCATAGACAGACACACATACACACTCTCATAGACAGATACTCACAGTTTCTCATAGACAGAGACACACAATCTATCATAGACAGACACAAACATTCTCTGTCATAGACAGACAGATGCTCTCTCTGATAGACAGAGACACACACTCCCTGATAAACAGACTCGCACACTCTCTCTTAGACCGACACACACACTCTCTCATAGACAGACACACACTCGCTCTCATAGACAGACGCACACAGTCTCTCATAGACAGACAGACATAGACACTGTCATAGACACTCACACTTTATCATAGAGAGAGACACACAATCTATCATAGACAGACACACCCACTCTCTCTCATAGACAGGCACACACACTCTATCACTCTCTCATAGACAGACACACACATTCTCTCTCACAGACAGACACACACTCTGTCTCTTAGACAGACACACACACTCTCTCTAACAGACAGACACACACTTTCTCTCATAGACAGACACACACTCTCTCTCTCATAGACCGACACACACACGCTCTCATAGACAGACGCACCCACTCTCTCATAGACAGACACACATACACACTCTCATAGACAGATACTCACAGTTTCTCATAGACAGAGACACACAATCTATCATAGACAGACACAAACATTCTCTGTCATAGACAGACAGATGCTCTCTCTGATAGACAGAGACACACACTCCCTGATAAACAGACTCGCACACTCTCTCTTAGACCGACACACACACTCTCTCATAGACAGACACACACTCGCTCTCATAGACAGACGCACACAGTCTCTCATAGACAGACAGACATAGACACTGTCATAGACACTCACACTTTATCATAGAGAGAGACACACAATCTATCATAGACAGACACACCCACTCTCTCTCATAGACAGGCACACACACTCTATCACTCTCTCATAGACAGACACACACATTCTCTCTCACAGACAGACACACACTCTGTCTCTTAGACAGACACACACACTCTCTCTAACAGACAGACACACACTTTCTCTCATAGACAGACACACACACTCTCTCTCTCATCGGCAGACACCTACTCTCTCTCATAGACAGACACACACTCTCTCTCATAGACAGACACACACACTCACTCTCACATAGAGAGATACCAACTCTCTCATAGACAGACACACACACTCTATCATAGACAGACACACACACTCTCTCTCATAGACAGACACACACATTCTCTCTCATAGACAGACACACACTCTCTCTCATAGACAGACACACACACTCTCTCATAGACAGACACACACGCTATCTATCATAGACAGACACACACATTCTCTCATAGACAGACACACACACTCTCTCTCTCATCGACAGACACCCACTCTCACTCATAGACAGACACACACTCTATCTCTCTCTGACAGACAGACACACACATTCTCTCTCATAGACAGACACACACTCTCTCTCATAGACAGAAACACA
Organism: Hemitrygon akajei; assembly: GCF_048418815.1. Taxonomy (NCBI): domain Eukaryota; kingdom Metazoa; phylum Chordata; class Chondrichthyes; order Myliobatiformes; family Dasyatidae; genus Hemitrygon; species Hemitrygon akajei. The sequence goes on from NC_133127.1 coordinate 106,705,225, forward strand.
CACTCTCTCTCTCATCGACAGACACACACATTCTCTCTCATAGACAGACACACTCACTCTCTCTCATAGACAGAGACACACACTCCCTGATCAACAGACACAAACATTCTCTCATAGACAGGCGCACACACAGACTCATAGATAGACACACATTCTCTCTCATAGACAGACACACACACTCTCTCTCTCATCCACAGACACCCACTCTCTCTCATAGTCAGACACACACTCTCTCTCATAGACAGACACACACACTCTCTCTCTCATAGACAGACACCCACATTCTCTCTCATAGACAGACACACACTCTCTCTCATAGACAGACACACACACTCTCTGTCATAGACAGACACACACACACTCTATCTCTCTCTCATAGAAAGACACACACTCTCTCTCTCTCATAGACCGACACACACTCTCTCTCATAGACAGACACACACACTCTCTCTCTCATCGACAGGCACCCACTCTCTCTCATAGACAGACACACACTCTATCTCTCTCTGACGGACAGACACACACATTCTCTCTCATAGACAGACACACACTCTCATAGACAGAAACACACACTCTCTCTCTCATCGACAGACACACACATTCTCGCTCATAGACAGACACACTCACTCTCTCTCATAGACAGAGACACACACTCCCTGATCAACAGACACAAACATTGTCTCATAGACAGGCACACACTCTCTCTCATAGACAGACACACACACTCTCTCTCTCATCGACAGACACCCACTCTCACTCATAGACAGAGACACACACTTTCTCATAGACAGACACACACTCAGTCTCATAGACAGACGCACACACTCTCTGATAGACTGACACACATACACTCTCTCATAGACACTCACACTTTCTCATAGAGAGAGACACTCAATCTATCATAGGCAGACACACATACACACTCTCATAGACAGACTCTCACACTTTCTTATAGACCGACACACACACTCTCTCATAGACAGACACACACTCGCTCTCATAGACAGACGCACACACTCTGTCATAGACAGACAGACACCCTCTCTCATAGACAGACGCACACACTCTCTCATAGACTAACACACACACACACACTCATAGACGGAGACGCACACTTTCTCACAGACAGACACACACACACTCTCTCTCATAGACAGACAAACAATCTATCATAGACAGACAACCACATTCTCTCTCATAGACAGACACACTCACTCTCTCTCATAGACAAACAGATGCTCTCTTTCATAGAGACAGACACACACTCTCTCTCATAGACAGACAAACACTCTCTCTCATAGACAGACGCACCCACTCTCTCATAGACAGACACACATACACACTCTCATAGACAGATACTCACAGTTTCTCATAGACAGAGACACACAATCTATCATAGACAGACACAGACATTCTCTGTCATAGACAGACAGATGCTCTCTCTCATAGACAGAGACACACACTCCCTGATCAGCAGACTCGCACACTCTCTCTTAGACCGACACACACACTCTCTCATAGACAGACACACAGTCGCTCTCATAGACAGACGCACACAGTCTCTCATAGACAGACAGACATAGACACTGTCATAGACACTCACACTTTATCATAGAGAGAGACACACAATCTATCATAAACAGACACACCCACTCTCTCTCATAGACAGGCACACACACTCTATCACTCTCTCATAGACAGACACACACATTCTCTCTCACAGACGGACACACACTCTCTCTCATAGACAGACACACACACTCTCTCTCTCATCGACAGACACCCACTCTCACTCATAGGCAGACACACACATTCTCTCTCATAGACAGACACACACATTCTCTCTAACAGACAGACACACACTTTCTCTCATAGACAGACACACACACTCTCTCTCTCATCGACAGACACCCACTCTCTCTCATAGACAGACACACACTCTCTCTCATAGACAGACACACACACTCACACTCACATAGACAGATACCCACTCTCTCTCATAGACAGACACACACACTCTCTCATAGACAGACACACACGCTATCTATCATAGACAGACACACACATTCTCTCTCATAGACAGACACACACTCTCTCTCTCATAGACAGAAACCCACTCTCTCATAGACAGACACACACTCTCTCTCATAGACAGACACACACACTCTCTCTCTCATAGACAGACACCCACATTCTCTCTCATAGACAGACACACACTCTCTCTCTTAGGCAGATACACACACTCTCTCATAGACAGACCCACACTCTCTCTCATATGCAGATGCACACACTCTCTCATAGACAGACACATATACACATTAACATAGACAGACACACACACATTCTCATAGACAGACACACACACTCTCTCTCTCATCGACAGACACCCACTCTCACTCATAGACAGACACACACTCTATCTCTCTCTGACAGACAGACACACACACATTCTCTCTCATAGACAGACACACACTCTCTCTCATAGACAGACACACACACTCTCTCTCTCATCTACAGACACACACTCTCTGTCATAGACAGACACACACACACTCTATCTCTCTCTCATAGAAAGACACACACACGCTCTCTCTCATAGACCGACACACACTCTCTCTCATAGACAGACACACACACTCTCTCATAGACAGACACACACACTCTCTCTCTCATCGACAGACACCTACTCTCTCTCATAGACAGACACACACTCTCTCTCATAGACAGACACACACACTCTCTCTCTCATCGACAGACACCCACTCTCACTCATAGACAGACACACACTCTATCTCTCTCTGACAGACAGACACACACACACTCTCTCTCATAGACAGAAACACACACTCTCTCTCTCATCGACAGACACACACATTCTCTCTCATAGACAGACACACTCACTCTCTCTCATAGACAGAGACACACTCTCCCTGATCAACAGACACAAACATTCTCTCATAGACAGGCGCACACATTGCCTCATAGATAGACACACATTCTCTCTCATAGACAGACACACACACTCTCTCTCTCATCCACAGACACCCACTCTCTCTCATAGTCAGACACACACTCTCTCTCATAGACAGACACACACACTCTCTCTCTCATAGACAGACACCCACATTCTCTCTCATAGACAGACACACACTCTCTCTCATAGACAGACACACACACTCTCTCTCTCATCTACAGACACACACTCTCTGTCATAGACAGACACACACACACTCTATCTCTCTCTCATAGAAAGACACACACTCTCTCTCTCTCATAGACCGACACACACTCTCTCTCATAGACAGACACACACACTCTCTCTCTCATCGACAGGCACCCACTCTCTCTCATAGACAGACACACACTCGCTCTCATAGACAGACGCACACACTCTGTCATAGACAGACAGACACCCTCTCTCATAGACAGACGCACACACTCTCTCATAGACTAACACACACACACACTCTCATAGACGGAGACGCACACTTTCTCACAGACAGACACACACACACTCTCTCTCATAGACAGACAAACAATCTATCATAGACAGACAACCACATTCTCTCTCATAGACAGACACACACTCTATCTCTCTCTGACGGACAGACACACACATTCTCTCTCATAGACAGACACACACTCTCATAGACAGAAACACACACTCTCTCTCTCATCGACAGACACACACATTCTCGCTCATAGACAGACACACACACACTCTATCTCTCTCTCATAGAAAGACACACACTCTCTCTCTCTCATAGACCGACACACACTCTCTCTCATAGACAGACACACACACTCTCTCATAGACAGACACACACACTCTCTCTCTCATCGACAGACACCTACTCTCTCTCATAGACAGACACACACTCTCTCTCATAGACAGACACACACACTCTCTCTCTCATCGACAGACACCCACTCTCACTCATAGACAGACACACACTCTATCTCTCTCTGACAGACAGACACACACACATTCTCTCTCATAGACAGACACACACTCTCTCTCATAGACAGAAACACACACTCTCTCTCTCATCGACAGACACACACATTCTCTCTCATAGACAGACACACTCACTCTCTCTCATAGACAGAGACACACTCTCCCTGATCAACAGACACAAACATTCTCTCATAGACAGGCGCACACATTGCCTCATAGGTAGACACACATTCTCTCTCATAGACAGACACACACACTCTCTCATAGACAGACACACACGCTATCTATCATAGACAGACACACACATTCTCTCATAGACAGACACACACACTCTCTCTCTCATCGACAGACACCCACTCTCACTCATAGACAGACACACACTCTATCTCTCTCTGACAGACAGACACACACATTCTCTCTCAGACAGACACACACTCTCTCTCATAGACAGAAACACACACTCTCTCTCTCATCGACAGACACACACATTCTCTCTCATAGACAGACACACTCACTCTCTCTCATAGACAGAGACACACACTCCCTGATCAACAGACACAAACATTCTCTCATAGACAGGCGCACACACAGACTCATAGATAGACACACATTCTCTCTCATAGACAGACACACACACTCTCTCTCTCATCCACAGACACCCACTCTCTCTCATAGTCAGACACACACTCTCTCTCATAGACAGACACACACACTCTCTCTCTCATAGACAGACACCCACATTCTCTCTCATAGACAGACACACACTCTCTCTCATAGACAGACACACACACTCTCTGTCATAGACAGACACACACACACTCTATCTCTCTCTCATAGAAAGACACACACTCTCTCTCTCTCATAGACCGACACACACTCTCTCTCATAGACAGACACACACACTCTCTCTCTCATCGACAGGCACCCACTCTCTCTCATAGACAGACACACACTCTATCTCTCTCTGACGGACAGACACACACATTCTCTCTCATAGACAGACACACACTCTCATAGACAGAAACACACACTCTCTCTCTCATCGACAGACACACACATTCTCGCTCATAGACAGACACACTCACTCTCTCTCATAGACAGAGACACACACTCCCTGATCAACAGACACAAACATTGTCTCATAGACAGGCACACACTCTCTCTCATAGACAGACACACACACTCTCTCTCTCATCGACAGACACCCACTCTCACTCATAGACAGAGACACACACTTTCTCATAGACAGACACACACTCAGTCTCATAGACAGACGCACACACTCTCTGATAGACTGACACACATACACTCTCTCATAGACACTCACACTTTCTCATAGAGAGAGACACTCAATCTATCATAGACAGACACACATACACACTCTCATAGACAGACTCTCACACTTTCTTATAGACCGACACACACACTCTCTCATAGACAGACACACACTCGCTCTCATAGACAGACGCACACACTCTGTCATAGACAGACAGACACCCTCTCTCATAGACAGACGCACACACTCTCTCATAGACTAACACACACACACACACTCATAGACGGAGACGCACACTTTCTCACAGACAGACACACACACACTCTCTCTCATAGACAGACAAACAATCTATCATAGACAGACAACCACATTCTCTCTCATAGACAGACACACTCACTCTCTCTCATAGACAAACAGATGCTCTCTTTCATAGAGACAGACACACACTCTCTCTCATAGACAGACAAACACTCTCTCTCATAGACAGACGCACCCACTCTCTCATAGACAGACACACATACACACTCTCATAGACAGATACTCACAGTTTCTCATAGACAGAGACACACAATCTATCATAGACAGACAACCACATTCTCTCTCATAGACAGACACACACTCTATCTCTCTCTGACGGACAGACACACACATTCTCTCTCATAGACAGACACACACTCTCATAGACAGAAACACACACTCTCTCTCTCATCGACAGACACACACATTCTCGCTCATAGACAGACACACACACACTCTATCTCTCTCTCATAGAAAGACACACACTCTCTCTCTCTCATAGACCGACACACACTCTCTCTCATAGACAGACACACACACTCTCTCATAGACAGACACACACACTCTCTCTCTCATCGACAGACACCTACTCTCTCTCATAGACAGACACACACTCTCTCTCATAGACAGACACACACACTCTCTCTCTCATCGACAGACACCCACTCTCACTCATAGACAGACACACACTCTATCTCTCTCTGACAGACAGACACACACACATTCTCTCTCATAGACAGACACACACTCTCTCTCATAGACAGAAACACACACTCTCTCTCTCATCGACAGACACACACATTCTCTCTCATAGACAGACACACTCACTCTCTCTCATAGACAGAGACACACTCTCCCTGATCAACAGACACAAACATTCTCTCATAGACAGGCGCACACATTGCCTCATAGGTAGACACACATTCTCTCTCATAGACAGACACACACACTCTCTCATAGACAGACACACACGCTATCTATCATAGACAGACACACACATTCTCTCATAGACAGACACACACACTCTCTCTCTCATCGACAGACACCCACTCTCACTCATAGACAGACACACACTCTATCTCTCTCTGACAGACAGACACACACATTCTCTCTCAGACAGACACACACTCTCTCTCATAGACAGAAACACACACTCTCTCTCTCATCGACAGACACACACATTCTCTCTCATAGACAGACACACTCACTCTCTCTCATAGACAGAGACACACACTCCCTGATCAACAGACACAAACATTCTCTCATAGACAGGCGCACACACAGACTCATAGATAGACACACATTCTCTCTCATAGACAGACACACACACTCTCTCTCTCATCCACAGACACCCACTCTCTCTCATAGTCAGACACACACTCTCTCTCATAGACAGACACACACACTCTCTCTCTCATAGACAGACACCCACATTCTCTCTCATAGACAGACACACACTCTCTCTCATAGACAGACACACACACTCTCTGTCATAGACAGACACACACACACTCTATCTCTCTCTCATAGAAAGACACACACTCTCTCTCTCTCATAGACCGACACACACTCTCTCTCATAGACAGACACACACACTCTCTCTCTCATCGACAGGCACCCACTCTCTCTCATAGACAGACACACACTCGCTCTCATAGACAGACGCACACACTCTGTCATAGACAGACAGACACCCTCTCTCATAGACAGACGCACACACTCTCTCATAGACTAACACACACACACACTCTCATAGACGGAGACGCACACTTTCTCACAGACAGACACACACACACTCTCTCTCATAGACAGACAAACAATCTATCATAGACAGACAACCACATTCTCTCTCATAGACAGACACACACTCTATCTCTCTCTGACGGACAGACACACACATTCTCTCTCATAGACAGACACACACTCTCATAGACAGAAACACACACTCTCTCTCTCATCGACAGACACACACATTCTCGCTCATAGACAGACACACACACACTCTATCTCTCTCTCATAGAAAGACACACACTCTCTCTCTCTCATAGACCGACACACACTCTCTCTCATAGACAGACACACACACTCTCTCATAGACAGACACACACACTCTCTCTCTCATCGACAGACACCTACTCTCTCTCATAGACAGACACACACTCTCTCTCATAGACAGACACACACACTCTCTCTCTCATCGACAGACACCCACTCTCACTCATAGACAGACACACACTCTATCTCTCTCTGACAGACAGACACACACACATTCTCTCTCATAGACAGACACACACTCTCTCTCATAGACAGAAACACACACTCTCTCTCTCATCGACAGACACACACATTCTCTCTCATAGACAGACACACTCACTCTCTCTCATAGACAGAGACACACTCTCCCTGATCAACAGACACAAACATTCTCTCATAGACAGGCGCACACATTGCCTCATAGGTAGACACACATTCTCTCTCATAGACAGACACACACACTCTCTCATAGACAGACACACACGCTATCTATCATAGACAGACACACACATTCTCTCATAGACAGACACACACACTCTCTCTCTCATCGACAGACACCCACTCTCACTCATAGACAGACACACACTCTATCTCTCTCTGACAGACAGACACACACATTCTCTCTCAGACAGACACACACTCTCTCTCATAGACAGAAACACACACTCTCTCTCTCATCGACAGACACACACATTCTCTCTCATAGACAGACACACTCACTCTCTCTCATAGACAGAGACACACACTCCCTGATCAACAGACACAAACATTCTCTCATAGACAGGCGCACACACAGACTCATAGATAGACACACATTCTCTCTCATAGACAGACACACACACTCTCTCTCTCATCCACAGACACCCACTCTCTCTCATAGTCAGACACACACTCTCTCTCATAGACAGACACACACACTCTCTCTCTCATAGACAGACACCCACATTCTCTCTCATAGACAGACACACACTCTCTCTCATAGACAGACACACACACTCTCTGTCATAGACAGACACACACACACTCTATCTCTCTCTCATAGAAAGACACACACTCTCTCTCTCTCATAGACCGACACACACTCTCTCTCATAGACAGACACACACACTCTCTCTCTCATCGACAGGCACCCACTCTCTCTCATAGACAGACACACACTCTATCTCTCTCTGACGGACAGACACACACATTCTCTCTCATAGACAGACACACACTCTCATAGACAGAAACACACACTCTCTCTCTCATCGACAGACACACACATTCTCGCTCATAGACAGACACACTCACTCTCTCTCATAGACAGAGACACACACTCCCTGATCAACAGACACAAACATTGTCTCATAGACAGGCACACACTCTCTCTCATAGACAGACACACACACTCTCTCTCTCATCGACAGACACCCACTCTCACTCATAGACAGAGACACACACTTTCTCATAGACAGACACACACTCAGTCTCATAGACAGACGCACACACTCTCTGATAGACTGACACACATACACTCTCTCATAGACACTCACACTTTCTCATAGAGAGAGACACTCAATCTATCATAGACAGACACACATACACACTCTCATAGACAGACTCTCACACTTTCTTATAGACCGACACACACACTCTCTCATAGACAGACACACACTCGCTCTCATAGACAGACGCACACACTCTGTCATAGACAGACAGACACCCTCTCTCATAGACAGACGCACACACTCTCTCATAGACTAACACACACACACACACTCATAGACGGAGACGCACACTTTCTCACAGACAGACACACACACACTCTCTCTCATAGACAGACAAACAATCTATCATAGACAGACAACCACATTCTCTCTCATAGACAGACACACTCACTCTCTCTCATAGACAAACAGATGCTCTCTTTCATAGAGACAGACACACACTCTCTCTCATAGACAGACAAACACTCTCTCTCATAGACAGACGCACCCACTCTCTCATAGACAGACACACATACACACTCTCATAGACAGATACTCACAGTTTCTCATAGACAGAGACACACAATCTATCATAGACAGACACAGACATTCTCTGTCATAGACAGACAGATGCTCTCTCTCATAGACAGAGACACACACTCCCTGATCAGCAGACTCGCACACTCTCTCTTAGACCGACACACACACTCTCTCATAGACAGACACACAGTCGCTCTCATAGACAGACGCACACAGTCTCTCATAGACAGACAGACATAGACACTGTCATAGACACTCACACTTTATCATAGAGAGAGACACACAATCTATCATAAACAGACACACCCACTCTCTCTCATAGACAGGCACACACACTCTATCACTCTCTCATAGACAGACACACACATTCTCTCTCACAGACGGACACACACTCTCTCTCATAGACAGACACACACACTCTCTCTCATAGACAGATGCACACACTGTCTCATAGACAGACACACATACACACTCTCATAGACAGACACACACACTTTCTCATAGAGAGAGACACTCAATCTATCATAGACAGACACACACATTCTCTCTCATAGACAGACACACCCACCCTCTCTCATAGACAGACACACACTCTCTCTCATAGACAGACACACACACTCTCTCTCTTACGGAGAGACACACAATCTATCATAGACAGACACACACATTCTCTCTCATAGACGGACATACTCTCTCTCTCATAGACAGACAAACACACTCTCTCTGTCATAGACAGACACCCACTCTCTCTCAAAGCCAGACACACACACTCTATCACTCTATCATAGAGAGACACACATACACACTCTCATAGACAGACACTCACACTTTCTCATAGACTGACACACACACTCTCTCATAGACAGACACACACTCGCTCTCATAGACAGACGCACACACTCTCTCATAGACAGACAGACACCCTCTCTCATAGACAGACGCACACACTCTCTCATAGACTAACACACACACACACTCTCATAGACGGAGACGCACACTTTCTCACAGACAGACACACACACACTCTCTCTCATAGACAGACAAACAATCTATCATAGACAGACAACCACATTCTCTCTCATAGACAGACACACTCACTCTCTCTCATAGACAAACAGATGCTCTCTTTCATAGAGACAGACACACACTCTCTCTCATAGACAGACAAACACTCTCTCTCATAGACAGACGCACCCACTCTCTCATAGACAGACACACATACACACTCTCATAGACAGATACTCACAGTTTCTCATAGACAGAGACACACAATCTATCATAGACAGACACAGACATTCTCTGTCATAGACAGACAGATGCTCTCTCTCATAGACAGAGACACACACTCCCTGATCAGCAGACTCGCACACTCTCTCTTAGACCGACACACACACTCTCTCATAGACAGACACACAGTCGCTCTCATAGACAGACGCACACAGTCTCTCATAGACAGACAGACATAGACACTGTCATAGACACTCACACTTTATCATAGAGAGAGACACACAATCTATCATAAACAGACGCACCCACTCTCTCATAGACAGACACACATACACACTCTCATAGACAGATACTCACAGTTTCTCATAGACAGAGACACACAATCTATCATAGACAGACACAAACATTCTCTGTCATAGACAGACAAATGCTCTCTCTGATAGACAGAGACACACACTCCCTGATAAACAGACTCGCACACTCTCTCTTAGACCGACACACACACTCTCTCATAGACAGACACACACTCGCTCTCATAGACAGACGCACACAGTCTCTCATAGACAGACAGACATAGACACTGTCATAGACACTCACACTTTATCATAGAGAGAGACACACAATCTATCATAGACAGACACACCCACTCTCTCTCATAGACAGGCACACACACTCTATCACTCTCTCATAGACAGACACACACATTCTCTCTCACAGACAGACACACACTCTGTCTCTTAGACAGACACACACACTCTCTCTAACAGACAGACACACACTTTCTCTCATAGACAGACACACACACTCTCTCTCTCATCGGCAGACACCTACTCTCTCTCATAGACAGACACACACTCTCTCTCATAGACAGACACACACACTCACTCTCAGATAGACAGATACCAACTCTCTCATAGACAGACACACACACTCTATCATAGACAGACACACACGCTATCTATCATAGACAGACACACACATTCTCTCATAGACAGACACACACACTCTCTCTCTCATCGACAGACACCCACTCTCACTCATAGACAGACACACACACTGTCTCATAGACAGACACACACTCTCTCTCATAGACGGACACACACACTCTCTCTCTCATCGACAGACACTCTCTCTCTCTCATAGACAGACACACACTCGCTCTCATAGACAGACACACACACTCACTCTCACATAGACAGATACCCACTCTCTCTCATAGACAGACACACACGCTCTCTCTCATAGACCGACACACACACTGTCTCATAGACAGACATACACTCAGTCTCATAGACAGAGACACACACTCCCTGATCAACAGACACAAACATTGTCTCATAGACAGGCACACACACTGACTCATAGACAGACACACATACACACTCTCATAGACAGACACACACACGGACACACTCTTATAGATGGACACACACACTTTCTCACAGACAGACACACACACACTCTCTCGGATAGACAGAGACACGCACTCTCTCTCATAGACAGACACACACTCTCTCTCTCATAGACCGACACACACACGCTCTCATAGACAGACGCACCCACTCTCTCATAGACAGACACACATACACACTCTCATAGACAGATACTCACAGTTTCTCATAGACAGAGACACACAATCTATCATAGACAGACACAAACATTCTCTGTCATAGACAGACAGATGCTCTCTCTGATAGACAGAGACACACACTCCCTGATAAACAGACTCGCACACTCTCTCTTAGACCGACACACACACTCTCTCATAGACAGACACACACTCGCTCTCATAGACAGACGCACACAGTCTCTCATAGACAGACAGACATAGACACTGTCATAGACACTCACACTTTATCATAGAGAGAGACACACAATCTATCATAGACAGACACACCCACTCTCTCTCATAGACAGGCACACACACTCTATCACTCTCTCATAGACAGACACACACATTCTCTCTCACAGACAGACACACACTCTGTCTCTTAGACAGACACACACACTCTCTCTAACAGACAGACACACACTTTCTCTCATAGACAGACACACACTCTCTCTCTCATAGACCGACACACACACGCTCTCATAGACAGACGCACCCACTCTCTCATAGACAGACACACATACACACTCTCATAGACAGATACTCACAGTTTCTCATAGACAGAGACACACAATCTATCATAGACAGACACAAACATTCTCTGTCATAGACAGACAGATGCTCTCTCTGATAGACAGAGACACACACTCCCTGATAAACAGACTCGCACACTCTCTCTTAGACCGACACACACACTCTCTCATAGACAGACACACACTCGCTCTCATAGACAGACGCACACAGTCTCTCATAGACAGACAGACATAGACACTGTCATAGACACTCACACTTTATCATAGAGAGAGACACACAATCTATCATAGACAGACACACCCACTCTCTCTCATAGACAGGCACACACACTCTATCACTCTCTCATAGACAGACACACACATTCTCTCTCACAGACAGACACACACTCTGTCTCTTAGACAGACACACACACTCTCTCTAACAGACAGACACACACTTTCTCTCATAGACAGACACACACACTCTCTCTCTCATCGGCAGACACCTACTCTCTCTCATAGACAGACACACACTCTCTCTCATAGACAGACACACACACTCACTCTCACATAGACAGATACCAACTCTCTCATAGACAGACACACACACTCTATCATAGACAGACACACACACTCTCTCTCATAGACAGACACACACATTCTCTCTCATAGACAGACACACACTCTCTCTCATAGACAGACACACACACTCTCTCATAGACAGACACACACGCTATCTATCATAGACAGACACACACATTCTCTCATAGACAGACACACACACTCTCTCTCTCATCGACAGACACCCACTCTCACTCATAGACAGACACACACTCTATCTCTCTCTGACAGACAGACACACACATTCTCTCTCATAGACAGACACACACTCTCTCTCATAGACAGAAACACACACTCTCTCTCTCATCGACAGACACACACATTCTCTCTCATAGACAGACACACTCACTCTCTCTCATAGACAGAGACACACACTCCCTGATCAACAGACACAAACATTCTCTCATAGACAGGCGCACACACAGACTCATAGATAGACACACATTCTCTCTCATAGACAGACACACACACTCTCTCTCTCATCCACAGACACCCACTCTCTCTCATAGTCAGACACACACTCTCTCTCATAGACAGACACACACACTCTCTCTCTCATAGACAGACACCCACATTCTCTCTCATAGACAGACACACACTCTCTCTCATAGACAGACACACACACTCTCTGTCATAGACAGACACACACACACTCTATCTCTCTCTCATAGAAAGACACACACTCTCTCTCTCTCATAGACCGACACACACTCTCTCTCATAGACAGACACACACACTCTCTCTCTCATCGACAGGCACCCACTCTCTCTCATAGACAGACACACACTCTATCTCTCTCTGACGGACAGACACACACATTCTCTCTCATAGACAGACACACACTCTCATAGACAGAAACACACACTCTCTCTCTCATCGACAGACACACACATTCTCGCTCATAGACAGACACACTCACTCTCTCTCATAGACAGAGACACACACTCCCTGATCAACAGACACAAACATTGTCTCATAGACAGGCACACACTCTCTCTCATAGACAGACACACACACTCTCTCTCTCATCGACAGACACCCACTCTCACTCATAGACAGAGACACACACTTTCTCATAGACAGACACACACTCAGTCTCATAGACAGACGCACACACTCTCTGATAGACTGACACACATACACTCTCTCATAGACACTCACACTTTCTCATAGAGAGAGACACTCAATCTATCATAGGCAGACACACATACACACTCTCATAGACAGACTCTCACACTTTCTTATAGACCGACACACACACTCTCTCATAGACAGACACACACTCGCTCTCATAGACAGACGCACACACTCTATCACTCTCTCATAGACAGACACACACATTCTCTCTCACAGACAGACACACACTCTGTCTCTTAGACAGACACACACACTCTCTCTAACAGACAGACACACACTTTCTCTCATAGACAGACACACACACTCTCTCTCTCATCGGCAGACACCTACTCTCTCTCATAGACAGACACACACTCTCTCTCATAGACAGACACACACACTCACTCTCAGATAGACAGATACCAACTCTCTCATAGACAGACACACACACTCTATCATAGACAGACACACACGCTATCTATCATAGACAGACACACACATTCTCTCATAGACAGACACACACACTCTCTCTCTCATCGACAGACACCCACTCTCACTCATAGACAGACACACACACTGTCTCATAGACAGACACACACTCTCTCTCATAGACGGACACACACACTCTCTCTCTCATCGACAGACACTCTCTCTCTCTCATAGACAGACACACACTCGCTCTCATAGACAGACACACACACTCACTCTCACATAGACAGATACCCACTCTCTCTCATAGACAGACACACACGCTCTCTCTCATAGACCGACACACACACTGTCTCATAGACAGACATACACTCAGTCTCATAGACAGAGACACACACTCCCTGATCAACAGACACAAACATTGTCTCATAGACAGGCACACACACTGACTCATAGACAGACACACATACACACTCTCATAGACAGACACACACACGGACACACTCTTATAGATGGACACACACACTTTCTCACAGACAGACACACACACACTCTCTCGGATAGACAGAGACACGCACTCTCTCTCATAGACAGACACACACTCTCTCTCTCATAGACCGACACACACACGCTCTCATAGACAGATACTCACAGTTTCTCATAGACAGAGACACACAATCTATCATAGACAGACACAAACATTCTCTGTCATAGACAGACAGATGCTCTCTCTGATAGACAGAGACACACACTCCCTGATAAACAGACTCGCACACTCTCTCTTAGACCGACACACACACTCTCTCATAGACAGACACACACTCGCTCTCATAGACAGACGCACACAGTCTCTCATAGACAGACAGACATAGACACTGTCATAGACACTCACACTTTATCATAGAGAGAGACACACAATCTATCATAGACAGACACACCCACTCTCTCTCATAGACAGGCACACACACTCTATCACTCTCTCATAGACAGACACACACATTCTCTCTCACAGACAGACACACACTCTGTCTCTTAGACAGACACACACACTCTCTCTAACAGACAGACACACACTTTCTCTCATAGACAGACACACACTCTCTCTCTCATAGACCGACACACACACGCTCTCATAGACAGACGCACCCACTCTCTCATAGACAGACACACATACACACTCTCATAGACAGATACTCACAGTTTCTCATAGACAGAGACACACAATCTATCATAGACAGACACAAACATTCTCTGTCATAGACAGACAGATGCTCTCTCTGATAGACAGAGACACACACTCCCTGATAAACAGACTCGCACACTCTCTCTTAGACCGACACACACACTCTCTCATAGACAGACACACACTCGCTCTCATAGACAGACGCACACAGTCTCTCATAGACAGACAGACATAGACACTGTCATAGACACTCACACTTTATCATAGAGAGAGACACACAATCTATCATAGACAGACACACCCACTCTCTCTCATAGACAGGCACACACACTCTATCACTCTCTCATAGACAGACACACACATTCTCTCTCACAGACAGACACACACTCTGTCTCTTAGACAGACACACACACTCTCTCTAACAGACAGACACACACTTTCTCTCATAGACAGACACACACACTCTCTCTCTCATCGGCAGACACCTACTCTCTCTCATAGACAGACACACACTCTCTCTCATAGACAGACACACACACTCACTCTCACATAGACAGATACCAACTCTCTCATAGACAGACACACACACTCTATCATAGACAGACACACACACTCTCTCTCATAGACAGACACACACATTCTCTCTCATAGACAGACACACACTCTCTCTCATAGACAGACACACACACTCTCTCATAGACAGACACACACGCTATCTATCATAGACAGACACACACATTCTCTCATAGACAGACACACACACTCTCTCTCTCATCGACAGACACCCACTCTCACTCATAGACAGACACACACTCTATCTCTCTCTGACAGACAGACACACACATTCTCTCTCATAGACAGACACACACTCTCTCTCATAGACAGAAACACACACTCTCTCTCTCATCGACAGACACACACATTCTCTCTCATAGACAGACACACTCACTCTCTCTCATAGACAGAGACACACACTCCCTGATCAACAGACACAAACATTCTCTCATAGACAGGCGCACACACAGACTCATAGATAGACACACATTCTCTCTCATAGACAGACACACACACTCTCTCTCTCATCCACAGACACCCACTCTCTCTCATAGTCAGACACACACTCTCTCTCATAGACAGACACACACACTCTCTCTCTCATAGACAGACACCCACATTCTCTCTCATAGACAGACACACACTCTCTCTCATAGACAGACACACACACTCTCTGTCATAGACAGACACACACACACTCTATCTCTCTCTCATAGAAAGACACACACTCTCTCTCTCTCATAGACCGACACACACTCTCTCTCATAGACAGACACACACACTCTCTCTCTCATCGACAGGCACCCACTCTCTCTCATAGACAGACACACACTCTATCTCTCTCTGACGGACAGACACACACATTCTCTCTCATAGACAGACACACACTCTCATAGACAGAAACACACACTCTCTCTCTCATCGACAGACACACACATTCTCGCTCATAGACAGACACACTCACTCTCTCTCATAGACAGAGACACACACTCCCTGATCAACAGACACAAACATTGTCTCATAGACAGGCACACACTCTCTCTCATAGACAGACACACACACTCTCTCTCTCATCGACAGACACCCACTCTCACTCATAGACAGAGACACACACTTTCTCATAGACAGACACACACTCAGTCTCATAGACAGACGCACACACTCTCTGATAGACTGACACACATACACTCTCTCATAGACACTCACACTTTCTCATAGAGAGAGACACTCAATCTATCATAGGCAGACACACATACACACTCTCATAGACAGACTCTCACACTTTCTTATAGACCGACACACACACTCTCTCATAGACAGACACACACTCGCTCTCATAGACAGACGCACACACTCTGTCATAGACAGACAGACACCCTCTCTCATAGACAGACGCACACACTCTCTCATAGACTAACACACACACACACACTCATAGACGGAGACG
This sequence comes from Hemitrygon akajei, assembly GCF_048418815.1. Classification (NCBI taxonomy): domain Eukaryota; kingdom Metazoa; phylum Chordata; class Chondrichthyes; order Myliobatiformes; family Dasyatidae; genus Hemitrygon; species Hemitrygon akajei. The sequence continues at coordinate 106,723,495 of NC_133127.1, forward strand.
CACACTTTCTCACAGACAGACACACACACACTCTCTCTCATAGACAGACAAACAATCTATCATAGACAGACAACCACATTCTCTCTCATAGACAGACACACTCACTCTCTCTCATAGACAAACAGATGCTCTCTTTCATAGAGACAGACACACACTCTCTCTCATAGACAGACAAACACTCTCTCTCATAGACAGACGCACCCACTCTCTCATAGACAGACACACATACACACTCTCATAGACAGATACTCACAGTTTCTCATAGACAGAGACACACAATCTATCATAGACAGACACAGACATTCTCTGTCATAGACAGACAGATGCTCTCTCTCATAGACAGAGACACACACTCCCTGATCAGCAGACTCGCACACTCTCTCTTAGACCGACACACACACTCTCTCATAGACAGACACACAGTCGCTCTCATAGACAGACGCACACAGTCTCTCATAGACAGACAGACATAGACACTGTCATAGACACTCACACTTTATCATAGAGAGAGACACACAATCTATCATAAACAGACACACCCACTCTCTCTCATAGACAGGCACACACACTCTATCACTCTCTCATAGACAGACACACACATTCTCTCTCACAGACGGACACACACTCTCTCTCATAGACAGACACACACACTCTCTCTCTCATCGACAGACACCCACTCTCACTCATAGGCAGACACACACATTCTCTCTCATAGACAGACACACACATTCTCTCTAACAGACAGACACACACTTTCTCTCATAGACAGACACACACACTCTCTCTCTCATCGACAGACACCCACTCTCTCTCATAGACAGACACACACTCTCTCTCATAGACAGACACACACACTCACACTCACATAGACAGATACCCACTCTCTCTCATAGACAGACACACACACTCTCTCATAGACAGACACACACGCTATCTATCATAGACAGACACACACATTCTCTCTCATAGACAGACACACACTCTCTCTCTCATAGACAGAAACCCACTCTCTCATAGACAGACACACACTCTCTCTCATAGACAGACACACACACTCTCTCTCTCATAGACAGACACCCACATTCTCTCTCATAGACAGACACACACTCTCTCTCTTAGGCAGATACACACACTCTCTCATAGACAGACCCACACTCTCTCTCATATGCAGATGCACACACTCTCTCATAGACAGACACATATACACATTAACATAGACAGACACACACACATTCTCATAGACAGACACACACACTCTCTCTCTCATCGACAGACACCCACTCTCACTCATAGACAGACACACACTCTATCTCTCTCTGACAGACAGACACACACACATTCTCTCTCATAGACAGACACACACTCTCTCTCATAGACAGACACACACACTCTCTCTCTCATCTACAGACACACACTCTCTGTCATAGACAGACACACACACACTCTATCTCTCTCTCATAGAAAGACACACACACTCTCTCTCTCATAGACCGACACACACTCTCTCTCATAGACAGACACACACACTCTCTCATAGACAGACACACACACTCTCTCTCTCATCGACAGACACCTACTCTCTCTCATAGACAGACACACACTCTCTCTCATAGACAGACACACACACTCTCTCTCTCATCGACAGACACCCACTCTCACTCATAGACAGACACACACTCTATCTCTCTCTGACAGACAGACACACACACATTCTCTCTCATAGACAGACACACACTCTCTCTCATAGACAGAAACACACACTCTCTCTCTCATCGACAGACACACACATTCTCTCTCATAGACAGACACACTCACTCTCTCTCATAGACAGAGACACACTCTCCCTGATCAACAGACACAAACATTCTCTCATAGACAGGCGCACACATTGCCTCATAGATAGACACACATTCTCTCTCATAGACAGACACACACACTCTCTCTCTCATCCACAGACACCCACTCTCTCTCATAGTCAGACACACACTCTCTCTCATAGACAGACACACACACTCTCTCTCTCATAGACAGACACCCACATTCTCTCTCATAGACAGACACACACTCTCTCTCATAGACAGACACACACACTCTCTCTCTCATCTACAGACACACACTCTCTGTCATAGACAGACACACACACACTCTATCTCTCTCTCATAGAAAGACACACACTCTCTCTCTCTCATAGACCGACACACACTCTCTCTCATAGACAGACACACACACTCTCTCTCTCATCGACAGGCACCCACTCTCTCTCATAGACAGACACACACTCGCTCTCATAGACAGACGCACACACTCTGTCATAGACAGACAGACACCCTCTCTCATAGACAGACGCACACACTCTCTCATAGACTAACACACACACACACTCTCATAGACGGAGACGCACACTTTCTCACAGACAGACACACACACACTCTCTCTCATAGACAGACAAACAATCTATCATAGACAGACAACCACATTCTCTCTCATAGACAGACACACACTCTATCTCTCTCTGACGGACAGACACACACATTCTCTCTCATAGACAGACACACACTCTCATAGACAGAAACACACACTCTCTCTCTCATCGACAGACACACACATTCTCGCTCATAGACAGACACACACACACTCTATCTCTCTCTCATAGAAAGACACACACTCTCTCTCTCTCATAGACCGACACACACTCTCTCTCATAGACAGACACACACACTCTCTCATAGACAGACACACACACTCTCTCTCTCATCGACAGACACCTACTCTCTCTCATAGACAGACACACACTCTCTCTCATAGACAGACACACACACTCTCTCTCTCATCGACAGACACCCACTCTCACTCATAGACAGACACACACTCTATCTCTCTCTGACAGACAGACACACACACATTCTCTCTCATAGACAGACACACACTCTCTCTCATAGACAGAAACACACACTCTCTCTCTCATCGACAGACACACACATTCTCTCTCATAGACAGACACACTCACTCTCTCTCATAGACAGAGACACACTCTCCCTGATCAACAGACACAAACATTCTCTCATAGACAGGCGCACACATTGCCTCATAGGTAGACACACATTCTCTCTCATAGACAGACACACACACTCTCTCTCTCATCCACAGACACCCACTCTCTCTCATAGTCAGACACACACTCTCTCTCATAGACAGACACACACACTCTCTCTCTCATAGACAGACACCCACATTCTCTCTCATAGACAGACACACACTCTCTCTCATAGACAGACACACACACTCTCTCTCTCATCTACAGACACACACTCTCTGTCATAGACAGACACACACACACTCTATCTCTCTCTCATAGAAAGACACACACTCTCTCTCTCTCATAGACCGACACACACTCTCTCTCTCATAGACAGACACACACACTCTCTCTCTCATCGACAGGCACCCACTCTCTCTCATAGACAGACACACACTCGCTCTCATAGACAGACGCACACACTCTGTCATAGACAGACAGACACCCTCTCTCATAGACAGACGCACACACTCTCTCATAGACTAACACACACACACACTCTCATAGACGGAGACGCACACTTTCTCACAGACAGACACACACACACTCTCTCTCATAGACAGACAAACAATCTATCATAGACAGACAACCACATTCTCTCTCATAGACAGACACACACTCTATCTCTCTCTGACGGACAGACACACACATTCTCTCTCATAGACAGACACACACTCTCATAGACAGAAACACACACTCTCTCTCTCATCGACAGACACACACATTCTCGCTCATAGACAGACACACTCACTCTCTCTCATAGACAGAGACACACACTCCCTGAACAACAGACACAAACATTGTCTCATAGACAGGCACACACACTGACACACTCTTATAGATGGACACACACACTTTCTCACAGACAGACACACACACCCTCTCTCGGATAGACAGAGACACGCACTCTCTCTCATAGACCGACACACACTCTCTCTCATAGACAGACACACACACTCTCTCTCTCATCGACAGGCACCCACTCTCTCTCATAGACAGACACACACTCTATCTCTCTCTGACGGACAGACACACACATTCTCTCTCATAGACAGACACACACTCTCATAGACAGAAACACACACTCTCTCTCTCATCGACAGACACACACATTCTCGCTCATAGACAGACACACTCACTCTCTCTCATAGACAGAGACACACACTCCCTGATCAACAGACACAAACATTGTCTCATAGACAGGCACACACTCTCTCTCATAGACAGACACACACACTCTCTCTCTCATCGACAGACACCCACTCTCACTCATAGACAGAGACACACACTTTCTCATAGACAGACACACACTCAGTCTCATAGACAGACGCACACACTCTCTGATAGACTGACACACATACACTCTCTCATAGACACTCACACTTTCTCATAGAGAGAGACACTCAATCTATCATAGGCAGACACACATACACACTCTCATAGACAGACTCTCACACTTTCTTATAGACCGACACACACACTCTCTCATAGACAGACACACACTCGCTCTCATAGACAGACGCACACACTCTGTCATAGACAGACAGACACCCTCTCTCATAGACAGACGCACACACTCTCTCATAGACTAACACACACACACACACTCATAGACGGAGACGCACACTTTCTCACAGACAGACACACACACACTCTCTCTCATAGACAGACAAACAATCTATCATAGACAGACAACCACATTCTCTCTCATAGACAGACACACTCACTCTCTCTCATAGACAAACAGATGCTCTCTTTCATAGAGACAGACACACACTCTCTCTCATAGACAGACAAACACTCTCTCTCATAGACAGACGCACCCACTCTCTCATAGACAGACACACATACACACTCTCATAGACAGATACTCACAGTTTCTCATAGACAGAGACACACAATCTATCATAGACAGACACAGACATTCTCTGTCATAGACAGACAGATGCTCTCTCTCATAGACAGAGACACACACTCCCTGATCAGCAGACTCGCACACTCTCTCTTAGACCGACACACACACTCTCTCATAGACAGACACACAGTCGCTCTCATAGACAGACGCACACAGTCTCTCATAGACAGACAGACATAGACACTGTCATAGACACTCACACTTTATCATAGAGAGAGACACACAATCTATCATAAACAGACACACCCACTCTCTCTCATAGACAGGCACACACACTCTATCACTCTCTCATAGACAGACACACACATTCTCTCTCACAGACGGACACACACTCTCTCTCATAGACAGACACACACACTCTCTCTCTCATCGACAGACACCCACTCTCACTCATAGGCAGACACACACATTCTCTCTCATAGACAGACACACACATTCTCTCTAACAGACAGACACACACTTTCTCTCATAGACAGACACACACACTCTCTCTCTCATCGACAGACACCCACTCTCTCTCATAGACAGACACACACTCTCTCTCATAGACAGACACACACACTCACACTCACATAGACAGATACCCACTCTCTCTCATAGACAGACACACACACTCTCTCATAGACAGACACACACGCTATCTATCATAGACAGACACACACATTCTCTCTCATAGACAGACACACACTCTCTCTCTCATAGACAGAAACCCACTCTCTCATAGACAGACACACACTCTCTCTCATAGACAGACACACACACTCTCTCTCTCATAGACAGACACCCACATTCTCTCTCATAGACAGACACACACTCTCTCTCTTAGGCAGATACACACACTCTCTCATAGACAGACCCACACTCTCTCTCATATGCAGATGCACACACTCTCTCATAGACAGACACATATACACATTAACATAGACAGACACACACACATTCTCATAGACAGACACACACACTCTCTCTCTCATCGACAGACACCCACTCTCACTCATAGACAGACACACACTCTATCTCTCTCTGACAGACAGACACACACACATTCTCTCTCATAGACAGACACACACTCTCTCTCATAGACAGACACACACACTCTCTCTCTCATCTACAGACACACACTCTCTGTCATAGACAGACACACACACACTCTATCTCTCTCTCATAGAAAGACACACACACTCTCTCTCTCATAGACCGACACACACTCTCTCTCATAGACAGACACACACACTCTCTCATAGACAGACACACACACTCTCTCTCTCATCGACAGACACCTACTCTCTCTCATAGACAGACACACACTCTCTCTCATAGACAGACACACACACTCTCTCTCTCATCGACAGACACCCACTCTCACTCATAGACAGACACACACTCTATCTCTCTCTGACAGACAGACACACACACATTCTCTCTCATAGACAGACACACACTCTCTCTCATAGACAGAAACACACACTCTCTCTCTCATCGACAGACACACACATTCTCTCTCATAGACAGACACACTCACTCTCTCTCATAGACAGAGACACACTCTCCCTGATCAACAGACACAAACATTCTCTCATAGACAGGCGCACACATTGCCTCATAGATAGACACACATTCTCTCTCATAGACAGACACACACACTCTCTCTCTCATCCACAGACACCCACTCTCTCTCATAGTCAGACACACACTCTCTCTCATAGACAGACACACACACTCTCTCTCTCATAGACAGACACCCACATTCTCTCTCATAGACAGACACACACTCTCTCTCATAGACAGACACACACACTCTCTCTCTCATCTACAGACACACACTCTCTGTCATAGACAGACACACACACACTCTATCTCTCTCTCATAGAAAGACACACACTCTCTCTCTCTCATAGACCGACACACACTCTCTCTCATAGACAGACACACACACTCTCTCTCTCATCGACAGGCACCCACTCTCTCTCATAGACAGACACACACTCGCTCTCATAGACAGACGCACACACTCTGTCATAGACAGACAGACACCCTCTCTCATAGACAGACGCACACACTCTCTCATAGACTAACACACACACACACTCTCATAGACGGAGACGCACACTTTCTCACAGACAGACACACACACACTCTCTCTCATAGACAGACAAACAATCTATCATAGACAGACAACCACATTCTCTCTCATAGACAGACACACACTCTATCTCTCTCTGACGGACAGACACACACATTCTCTCTCATAGACAGACACACACTCTCATAGACAGAAACACACACTCTCTCTCTCATCGACAGACACACACATTCTCGCTCATAGACAGACACACACACACTCTATCTCTCTCTCATAGAAAGACACACACTCTCTCTCTCTCATAGACCGACACACACTCTCTCTCATAGACAGACACACACACTCTCTCATAGACAGACACACACACTCTCTCTCTCATCGACAGACACCTACTCTCTCTCATAGACAGACACACACTCTCTCTCATAGACAGACACACACACTCTCTCTCTCATCGACAGACACCCACTCTCACTCATAGACAGACACACACTCTATCTCTCTCTGACAGACAGACACACACACATTCTCTCTCATAGACAGACACACACTCTCTCTCATAGACAGAAACACACACTCTCTCTCTCATCGACAGACACACACATTCTCTCTCATAGACAGACACACTCACTCTCTCTCATAGACAGAGACACACTCTCCCTGATCAACAGACACAAACATTCTCTCATAGACAGGCGCACACATTGCCTCATAGGTAGACACACATTCTCTCTCATAGACAGACACACACACTCTCTCTCTCATCCACAGACACCCACTCTCTCTCATAGTCAGACACACACTCTCTCTCATAGACAGACACACACACTCTCTCTCTCATAGACAGACACCCACATTCTCTCTCATAGACAGACACACACTCTCTCTCATAGACAGACACACACACTCTCTCTCTCATCTACAGACACACACTCTCTGTCATAGACAGACACACACACACTCTATCTCTCTCTCATAGAAAGACACACACTCTCTCTCTCTCATAGACCGACACACACTCTCTCTCTCATAGACAGACACACACACTCTCTCTCTCATCGACAGGCACCCACTCTCTCTCATAGACAGACACACACTCGCTCTCATAGACAGACGCACACACTCTGTCATAGACAGACAGACACCCTCTCTCATAGACAGACGCACACACTCTCTCATAGACTAACACACACACACACTCTCATAGACGGAGACACACACTTTCTCACAGACAGACACACACACACTCTCTCTCATAGACAGACAAACAATCTATCATAGACAGACAACCACATTCTCTCTCATAGACAGACACACACTCTATCTCTCTCTGACGGACAGACACACACATTCTCTCTCATAGACAGACACACACTCTCATAGACAGAAACACACACTCTCTCTCTCATCGACAGACACACACATTCTCGCTCATAGACAGACACACTCACTCTCTCTCATAGACAGAGACACACACTCCCTGAACAACAGACACAAACATTGTCTCATAGACAGGCACACACACTGACACACTCTTATAGATGGACACACACACTTTCTCACAGACAGACACACACACCCTCTCTCGGATAGACAGAGACACGCACTCTCTCTCATAGACAGACACACACACTCTCACTCCTAGTAGACACATACAGTCTCTCATAGACACACACGCATATTCCCTTTAATATGCGGGCACACACACTCTCATAGACAAACACACACATTCTGTCTCATAGACAGACAGATGCTCTCTTTCATAAACAGAGACACACACTCCCTGATCAATAGACACACACTCTCTCTCATAGACCGATACACACACTCTCTCATAGACAGACCCACACTCTCTCTCATAGGCAGATGCACACACTCTCTCATAGACAGACACATATACACATTAACATAGAGAGACACACACACATTCTCATAGACAGAGACACACAATCTATCATAGACAGACACACACGTTCTCTCTCATAGACGGACACACTCACTCTCTCTCATAGAGAGACACACAATCTATCATAGACAGACACACACATTCTCTCTCATAGACAGACACACACTCTCTATCTCTCTCTCACAGATAGACACACACATTCTCTCTCATAGACAGACACACACTCTCTCTCATAGACAGACACACACACTCTCTCTCTCATCGACAGACACCCACTCTCTCTCATAGACAGACACACACTCTATCTCTCTCTGACAGACAGACACACACATTCTCTCACATAGACAGACACACACTCTCTCTCATAGACAGAAACACACACTCTTTCTCTCATCGACAGACACACAAATTCTCTCTCATAGACAGACACACTCACTCTCTCTCATAGACAGAGACACACACACCCTGATCAACAGACACAAACATTCTCTCATAGACAGGCGCACACACTGACTCATAGACAGACACACATACACACTCTCGTAGACAGACACACACACTTTCTCATAGAGAGAGACACACAATCTACCGTAGACAGACACACACATTCTCTCTCATAGACAGACACACTCACTCTCTCTCATAGACAGACAGATGCTCTCTCTCATAGACAGAGACACACACTCCCTTATCAACATACACACACTCTCTCTCATAGACCGACACACACAATATCTCATAGACAGACACACACTCTCTCTCATAGACAGATGCACACACTGTCTCATAGACAGACACACATACACACTCTCATAGACAGACACACACACTTTCTCATAGAGAGAGACACTCAATCTATCGTAGACAGACACACACATTCTCTCTCATAGACAGACACACCCACACTCTCTCATAGACAGACACACACTCTCTCTCATAGACAGACACACACACTCTCTCTCTTACGGAGAGACACACAATCTATCATAGACAGACACACACATTCTCTCTCATAGACGGACATACTCTCTCTCTCATAGACAGACAAACACACTCTCTCTGTCATAGACAGACACCCACTCTCTCTCATAGACAGACACGCACTCTCTCTCATAGACAGACACACACACTCTCTCTCTCATCGACAGACACTCTCTCTCTCTCAAAGACAGACACACACACTCTCTCATAGACAGACACACATGCTCTCCCTCATAGACTGACACACACACTGTCTCATAGACAGACACACACTCTCTCTCATAGACGGACACACACACTCTCTCTCTCATCGACAGACACTCTCTCTCTCTCATAGACAGACACACACTCGCTCTCATAGACAGACACACACACTCACTCTCACATAGACAGATACACACTCTCTCTCATAGACAGACACACACGCTCTCTCTCATAGACCGACACACACACTGTCTCATAGACAGACATACACTCAGTCTCATAGACAGAGACACACACTCCCTGATCAACAGACACAAACATTGTCTCATAGACAGGCACACACACTGACTCATAGACAGACACACATACACACTCTCATAGACAGACACACACACGGACACACTCTTATAGATGGACACACACACTTTCTCACAGACAGACACACACACACTCTCTCGGATAGACAGAGACACGCACTCTCTCTCATAGACAGACACACACTCTCTCTCTCATAGACCGACACACACACGCTCTCATAGACAGACGCACCCACTCTCTCATAGACAGACACACATACACACTCTCATAGACAGACACTCACAGTTTCTCATAGACAGAGACACACAATCTATCATAGACAGACACAAACATTCTCTGTCATAGACAGACAGATGCGCTCTCTGATAGACAGAGACACACACTCCCTGATAAACAGACTCGCACACTCTCTCTTAGACCGACACACACACTTTCTCATAGAGAGAGACACTCAATCTATCGTAGACAGACACACACATTCTCTCTCATAGACAGACACACCCACACTCTCTCATAGACAGACACACACTCTCTCTCATAGACAGACACACACACTCTCTCTCTTACGGAGAGACACACAATCTATCATAGACAGACACACACATTCTCTCTCATAGACGGACATACTCTCTCTCTCATAGACAGACAAACACACTCTCTCTGTCATAGACAGACACCCACTCTCTCTCATAGACAGACACGCACTCTCTCTCATAGACAGACACACACACTCTCTCTCTCATCGACAGACACTCTCTCTCTCTCAAAGACAGACACACACACTCTCTCATAGACAGACACACATGCTCTCCCTCATAGACTGACACACACACTGTCTCATAGACAGACACACACTCTCTCTCATAGACGGACACACACACTCTCTCTCTCATCGACAGACACTCTCTCTCTCTCATAGACAGACACACACTCGCTCTCATAGACAGACACACACACTCACTCTCACATAGACAGATACACACTCTCTCTCATAGACAGACACACACGCTCTCTCTCATAGACCGACACACACACTGTCTCATAGACAGACATACACTCAGTCTCATAGACAGAGACACACACTCCCTGATCAACAGACACAAACATTGTCTCATAGACAGGCACACACACTGACTCATAGACAGACACACATACACACTCTCATAGACAGACACACACACGGACACACTCTTATAGATGGACACACACACTTTCTCACAGACAGACACACACACACTCTCTCGGATAGACAGAGACACGCACTCTCTCTCATAGACAGACACACACTCTCTCTCTCATAGACCGACACACACACGCTCTCATAGACAGACGCACCCACTCTCTCATAGACAGACACACATACAAACTCTCATAGACAGACACTCACAGTTTCTCATAGACAGAGACACACAATCTATCATAGACAGACACAAACATTCTCTGTCATAGACAGACAGATGCGCTCTCTGATAGACAGAGACACACACTCCCTGATAAACAGACTCGCACACTCTCTCTTAGACCGACACACACACTCTCTCATAGACAGACACACACTCGCTCTCATAGACAGATGCACACAGTCTCTCATAGACAGACAGACATAGACACTGTCATAGACACTCACACTTTATCATAGAGAGAGACACACAATCTATCATAGACAGACACACCCACTCTCTCTCATAGACAGGCACACACATTCTCTCTCACAGACAGACACACACTGTGTCTCTTAGACAGACACACACACTCTCTCTCTCATCGACAGACACCCACTCTCACTCATAGACAGACACACACATTCTCTCTCATAGACTGACACACACATTCTCTCTAACAGACAGACACACAATTTCTCTCATAGACAGACACACACACTCTCTCTCTCATCGGCAGACACCTATTCTCTCTCATAGACAGACACACACTCTCTCTCATAGACAGACACACACACTCACTCTCACATAGACAGATACCAACTCTCTCATAGACAGACACACACACTCTATCATAGACAGACACACACGCTATCTATCATAGACAGACACACACATTCTCTCTCGTAGACAGACACACACTCTCTCTCTCATACACAGACACACACACTCTATCTCTCTCTCACAGATAGACACACACATTCTCTCTCATAGACAGACACACACTCTCTCTCATAGACAGACACACACACTCTCTCATAGACAGACACACACGCTATCTATCATAGACAGACACACACATTCTCTCATAGACAGACACACACACTCTCTCTCTCATCGACAGACACCCACTCTCACTCATAGACAGACACACACTCTATCTCTCTCTGACAGACAGACACACACATTCTCTCTCATAGACAGACACACACTCTCTCTCATAGACAGAAACACACACTCTCTCTCTCATCGACAGACACACACATTCTCTCTCATAGACAGACACACTCACTCTCTCTCATAGACAGAGACACACACTCCCTGATCAACAGACACAAACATTCTCTCATAGACAGGCGCACACACAGACTCATAGATAGACACACATTCTCTCTCATAGACAGACACACACACTCTCTCTCTCATCTACAGACACCCACTCTCTCTCATAGTCAGACACACACTCTCTCTCATAGACAGACACACACACTCTCTCTCTCATAGACAGACACCCACATTCTCTCTCATAGACAGACACACACTCTCTCTCATAGACAGACACACTCACTCTCTGTCATAGACAGACACACACACACTCTATCTCTCTCTCATAGAAAGACACACACTCTCTCTCTCTCATAGACCGACACACACTCTCTCTCATAGACAGACACACACACTCTCTCTCTCATCGACAGGCACCCACTCTCTCTCATAGACAGACACACACTCTATCTCTCTCTGACGGACAGACACACACATTCTCTCTCATAGACAGACACACACTCTCATAGACAGAAACACACACTCTCTCTCTCATCGACAGACACACACATTCTCGCTCATAGACAGACACACTCACTCTCTCTCATAGACAGAGACACACACTCCCTGATCAACAGACACAAACATTGTCTCATAGACAGGCACACACGCTGACTCATAGACAGACACACATACACACTCTCTTAGACCGACACACACACTCTCTCATAGACAGACACACACTCGCTCTCATAGACAGACGCACACAGTCTCTCATAGACAGACAGACATAGACACTGTCATAGACACTCACACTTTATCATAGAGAGAGACACACAATCTATCATAGACAGACACACCCACTCTCTCTCATAGACAGGCACACACACTCTATCACTCTCTCATAGACAGACACACACATTCTCTCTCACAGACAGACACACACTCTCTCTCATAGACAGACACACACACTCTCTCTCTCATCGACAGACACCCACTCTCACTCATAGACAGACACACACATTCTCTCTCATAGACAGACACACACTCTCTCTCATAGACAGACACACAAACTCACACTCACATAGACAGATACCCACTCTCTCTCATAGACAGACACACACACTCTCTCATAGACAGACACACATGCTATCTATCATAGACAGACACACACATTCTCTCTCATAGACAGACACACACTCTCTCTCTCATAGACAGACACCCACTCTCTCTCATAGACAGACACACACTCTCTCTCATAGACAGACACACACACTCTCTCTCTCATAGACAGACACCCACATTCTCTCTCATAGACAGACACACACTCTCTCTCTTAGGCAGATGCACACACTCTCTCATAGACAGACCCACACTCTCTCTCATAGGCAGATGCACACACTCTCTCATAGACAGACACATATACACATTAACATAGACAGACACACACACATTCTCATAGACAGAGACACACAATCTATCATAGACAGACACACACGTTCTCTCTCATAGACGGACACACTCACTCTCTCTCATAGAGAGACACACAATCTATCATAGACAGACACACACATTCTCTCTCATAGACAGACACACACTCTCTATCTCTCTCTCACAGATAGACACACACATTCTCTCTCATAGACAGACACACACTCTCTCTCATAGACAGACACACACACTCTCTCTCTCATCGACAGACACCCACTCTCACTCATAGACAGAGACACACACTTTCTCATAGACAGACACACACTCAGTCTCATAGACAGACGCACACACTCTCTGATAGACTGACACACATACACTCTCGCATAGACACTCACACTTTCTCATAGAGAGAGACACTCAATCTATCATAGACAGACACACATACACACACTCATAGACAGACTCTCACACTTTCTCATAGACCGACACACACACTCTCTCATAGACAGACACACACTCGCTCTCATAGACAGACGCACCCACTCTCTCATAGACAGACACACATACACACTCTCATAGACAGATACTCACAGTTTCTCATAGACAGAGACACACAATCTATCATAGACAGACACAGACATTCTCTGTCATAGACAGACAGATGCTCTCTCTCATAGACAGAGACACACACTCCCTGATCAACAGACTCGCACACTCTCTCTTAGACCGACACACACACTCTCTCATAGACAGACACACACTCGCTCTCATAGACAGACGCACACAGTCTCTCATAGACAGACAGACATAGACACTGTCATAGACACTCACACTTTATCATAGAGAGAGACACACAATCTATCATAGACAGACACACCCACTCTCTCTCATAGACAGGCACACACACTCTATCACTCTCTCATAGACAGACACACACATTCTCTCTCACAGACAGACACACACTCTCTCTCATAGACAGACACACACACTCTCTCTCTCATCGACAGACACCCACTCTCACTCATAGACAGACACACACATTCTCTCTCATAGACAGACACACACATTCTCTCTAACAGACAGACACACACTTTCTCTCATAGACAGACACACACACTCTCTCTCTCATCGACAGACACCCACTCTCTCTCATAGACAGACACACACTCTCTCACATAGACAGACACACACGCTCTCTCTCATAGACCGACACACACACTGTCTCATACACAGACACACACTCGCTCTCATAGACAGACGCACACACTCTGTCATAGACAGACAGACACCCTCTCTCATAGACAGACGCACACACTCTCTCATAGACTAACACACACACACACTCATAGACGGAGACGCACACATTCTCACAGAAAGACACACACACACTCTCTCTCATAGACAGACAAACAACCTATCATAGACAGACAACCACATTCTCTCTCATAGACAGACACACTCAGTCTCTCTCATAGACAAACAGATGCTCTCTCTCAAAGACAAACAGATGCTCTCTTTCATAGACACAGACACACACTCTCTCTCATAGACAGACAAACACTCTCTCTCATAGACAGACGCACCCACTCTCTCATAGACAGACACACACACGGACACACTCTTATAGATGGACACACACACTTTCTCACAGACAGACACACACACACTCTCTCGGATAGGCAGAGACACGCACTCTCTCTCATAGACAGACACACACTCTCTCTCTCATAGACCGACACACACACGCTCTCATAGACAGACGCACCCACTCTCTCATAGACAGACACACATACACACTCTCATAGACAGATACTCACAGTTTCTCATAGACAGAGACACACAATCTATCATAGACAGACACAAACATTCTCTGTCATAGACAGACACACACTCTCTCTCATAGACAGACACACACACTCTCTCATAGACAGACACACACGCTATCTATCATAGACAGACACACACATTCTCTCATAGACAGACACACACACTCTCTCTCTCATCGACAGACACCCACTCTCACTCATAGACAGACACACACACTGTCTCATAGACAGACACACACTCTCTCTCATAGACGGACACACACACTCTCTCTCTCATCGACAGACACTCTCTCTCTCTCATAGACAGACACACACTCGCTCTCATAGACAGACACACACACTCACTCTCACATAGACAGATACCCACTCTCTCTCATAGACAGACACACACGCTCTCTCTCATAGACCGACACACACACTGTCTCATAGACAGACATACACTCAGTCTCATAGACAGAGACACACACTCCCTGATCAACAGACACAAACATTGTCTCATAGACAGGCACACACACTGACTCATAGACAGACACACATACACACTCTCATAGACAGACACACACACGGACACACTCTTATAGATGGACACACACACTTTCTCACAGACAGACACACACACACTCTCTCGGATAGACAGAGACACGCACTCTCTCTCATAGACAGACACACACTCTCTCTCTCATAGACCGACACACACACGCTCTCATAGACAGACGCACCCACTCTCTCATAGACAGACACACATACACACTCTCATAGACAGATACTCACAGTTTCTCATAGACAGAGACACACAATCTATCATAGACAGACACAAACATTCTCTGTCATAGACAGACAGATGCTCTCTCTGATAGACAGAGACACACACTCCCTGATAAACAGACTCGCACACTCTCTCTTAGACCGACACACACACTCTCTCATAGACAGACACACACTCGCTCTCATAGACAGACGCACACAGTCTCTCATAGACAGACAGACATAGACACTGTCATAGACACTCACACTTTATCATAGAGAGAGACACACAATCTATCATAGACAGACACACCCACTCTCTCTCATAGACAGGCACACACACTCTATCACTCTCTCATAGACAGACACACACATTCTCTCTCACAGACAGACACACACTCTGTCTCTTAGACAGACACACACACTCTCTCTAACAGACAGACACACACTTTCTCTCATAGACAGACACACACACTCTCTCTCTCATCGGCAGACACCTACTCTCTCTCATAGACAGACACACACTCTCTCTCATAGACAGACACACACACTCACTCTCACATAGACAGATACCAACTCTCTCATAGACAGACACACACACTCTATCATAGACAGACACACACGCTATCTATCATAGACAGACACACACATTCTCTCATAGACAGACACACACACTCTCTCTCTCATCGACAGACACCCACTCTCACTCATAGACAGACACACACACTGTCTCATAGACAGACACACACTCTCTCTCATAGACGGACACACACACTCTCTCTCTCATCGACAGACACTCACTCTCTCTCATAGACAGACACACACTCGCTCTCATAGACAGACACACACACTCACTCTCACATAGACAGATACCCACTCTCTCTCATAGACAGACACACACGCTCTCTCTCATAGACCGACACACACACTGTCTCATAGACAGACATACACTCAGTCTCATAGACAGACACACACATTCTCTCTCACAGACAGACACACACTCTGTCTCTTAGACAGACACACACACTCTCTCTAACAGACAGACACACACTTTCTCTCATAGACAGACACACACACTCTCTCTCTCATCGGCAGACACCTACTCTCTCTCATAGACAGACACACACTCTCTCTCATAGACAGACACACACACTCACTCTCACATAGACAGATACCAACTCTCTCATAGACAGACACACACACTCTATCATAGACAGACACACACTTTCTCTCATAGACAGACACACACACTCTCTCTCTCATCGGCAGACACCTACTCTCTCTCATAGACAGACACACACTCTCTCTCATAGACAGACACACACACTCACTCTCACATAGACAGATACCAACTCTCTCATAGACAGACACACATTCTCTCTCATAGACAGACACACACTCTCTCTCTCTCATCGACAGACACCCACTCTCACTCATACACAGACACACACACTCTATCTCTCTCTCACAGATAGACACACACATTCTCTCTCATAGACAGACACACACTCTCTCTCATAGACAGACACACACACTCTCTCATAGACAGACACACACGCTATCTATCATAGACAGACACACACATTCTCTCATAGACAGACACACACACTCTCTCTCTCATCGACAGACACCCACTCTCACTCATAGACAGACACACACTCTATCTCTCTCTGACAGACAGACACACACATTCTCTCTCATAGACAGACACACACTCTCTCTCATAGACAGAAACACACACTCTCTCTCTCATCGACAGACACACACATTCTCTCTCATAGACAGACACACTCACTCTCTCTCATAGACAGAGACACACACTCCCTGATCAACAGACACAAACATTCTCTCATAGACAGGCGCACACACAGACTCATAGATAGACACACATTCTCTCTCATAGACAGACACACACACTCTCTCTCTCATCCACAGACACCCACTCTCTCTCATAGTCAGACACACACTCTCTCTCATAGACAGACACACACACTCTCTCTCTCATAGACAGACACCCACATTCTCTCTCATAGACAGACACACACTCTCTCTCATAGACAGACACACACACACTATATCTCTCTCTCATAGAAAGACACACACTCTCTCTCTCTCATAGACCGACACACACTCTCTCTCATAGACAGACACACACACTCTCTCTCTCATCGACAGGCACCCACTCTCTCTCATAGACAGACACACACTCTATCTCTCTCTGACGGACAGACACACACATTCTCTCTCATAGACAGACACACACTCTCATAGACAGAAACACACACTCTCTCTCTCATCGACAGACACACACATTCTCGCTCATAGACAGACACACTCACTCTCTCTCATAGACAGAGACACACACTCCCTGATCAACAGACACAAACATTGTCTCATAGACAGGCACACACTCTCTCTCATAGACAGACACACACACTCTCTCTCTCATCGACAGACACCCACTCTCACTCATAGACAGAGACACACACTTTCTCATAGACAGACACACACTCAGTCTCATAGACAGACGCACACACTCTCTGATAGACTGACACACATACACTCTCTCATAGACACTCACACTTTCTCATAGAGAGAGACACTCAATCTATCATAGACAGACACACATACACACTCTCATAGACAGACTCTCACACTTTCTCATAGACCGACACACACACTCTCTCATAGACAGACACACACTCGCTCTCATAGACAGACGCACACACTCTGTCATAGACAGACAGACACCCTCTCTCATAGACAGACGCACACACTCTCTCATAGACTAACACACACACACACTCTCATAGACGGAGACGCACACTTTCTCACAGACAGACACACACACACTCTCTCTCATAGACAGACAAACAATCTATCATAGACAGACAACCACATTCTCTCTCATAGACAGACACACTCACTCTCTCTCATAGACAAACAGATGCTCTCTTTCATAGACACAGACACACACTCTCTCTCATAGACAGACAAACACTCTCTCTCATAGACAGACGCACCCACTCTCTCATAGACAGACACACATACACACTCTCATAGACAGATACTCACAGTTTCTCATAGACAGAGACACACAATCTATCATAGACAGACACAGACATTCTCTGTCATAGACAGACAGATGCTCTCTCACATAGACAGAGACACACACTCCCTGATCAGCTGACTCGCACACTCTCTCTTAGACCGACACACACACTCTCTCATAGACAGACACACAGTCGCTCTCATAGACAGACGCACACAGTCTCTCATAGACAGACAGACATAGACACTGTCATAGACACTCACACTTTATCATAGAGAGAGACACACAATCTATCATAAACAGACACACCCACTCTCTCTCATAGACAGGCACACACACTCTATCACTCTCTCATAGACAGACACACACATTCTCTCTCACAGACAGACACACACTCTCTCTCATAGACAGACACACACACTCTCTCTCTCATCGACAGACACCCACTCTCACTCATAGACAGACACACACATTCTCTCTCATAGACAGACACACACATTCTCTCTAACAGACAGACACACACTTTCTCTCATAGACAGACACACACACTCTCTCTCTCATCGACAGACACCCACTCTCTCTCATAGACAGACACACACTCTCTCTCATAGACAGACACACACACTCACACTCACATAGACAGATACCCACTCTCTCTCATAGACAGACACACACACTCTCTCATAGACAGACACACACGCTATCTATCATAGACAGACACACACATTCTCTCTCATAGACAGACACACACTCTCTCTCTCATAGACAGACACCCACTCTCTCATAGACAGACACACACTCTCTCTCATAGACAGACACACACACTCTCTCTCTCATAGACAGACACCCACATTCTCTCTCATAGACAGACACACACTCTCTCTCTTAGGCAGATACACACACTCTCTCATAGACAGACCCACACTCTCTCTCATATGCAGATGCACACACTCTCTCATAGACAGACACATATACACATTAACATAGACAGACACACACACATTCTCATAGACAGACACACACACTCTCTCTCTCATCGACAGACACCCACTCTCACTCATAGACAGACACACACTCTATCTCTCTCTGACAGACAGACACACACACATTCTCTCTCATAGACAGACACACACTCTCTCTCATAGACAGACACACACACTCTCTCTCTCATCTACAGACACACACTCTCTGTCATAGACAGACACACACACACTCTATCTCTCTCTCATAGAAAGACACACACTCTCTCTCTCTCATAGACCGACACACACTCTCTCTCATAGACAGACACACACACTCTCTCATAGACAGACACACACACTCTCTCTCTCATCGACAGACACCTACTCTCTCTCATAGACAGACACACACTCTCTCTCATAGACAGACACACACACTCTCTCTCTCATCGACAGACACCCACTCTCACTCATAGACAGACACACACTCTATCTCTCTCTGACAGACAGACACACACACATTCTCTCTCATAGACAGACACACACTCTCTCTCATAGACAGAAACACACACTCTCTCTCTCATCGACAGACACACACATTCTCTCTCATAGACAGACACACTCACTCTCTCTCATAGACAGAGACACACTCTCCCTGATCAACAGACACAAACATTCTCTCATAGACAGGCGCACACATTGCCTCATAGATAGACACACATTCTCTCTCATAGACAGACACACACACTCTCTCTCTCATCCACAGACACCCACTCTCTCTCATAGTCAGACACACACTCTCTCTCATAGACAGACACACACACTCTCTCTCATAGACAGACACCCACATTCTCTCTCATAGACAGACACACACTCTCTCTCATAGACAGACACACACACTCTCTCTCTCATCTACAGACACACACTCTCTGTCATAGACAGACACACACACACTCTATCTCTCTCTCATAGAAAGACACACACTCTCTCTCTCTCATAGACCGACACACACTCTCTCTCATAGACAGACACACACACTCTCTCTCTCATCGACAGGCACCCACTCTCTCTCATAGACAGACACACACTCGCTCTCATAGACAGACGCACACACTCTGTCATAGACAGACAGACACCCTCTCTCATAGACAGACGCACACACTCTCTCATAGACTAACACACACACACACTCTCAAAGACGGAGACGCACACTTTCTCACAGACAGACACACACACACTCTCTCTCATAGACAGACAAACAATCTATCATAGACAGACAACCACATTCTCTCTCATAGACAGACACACACTCTATCTCTCTCTGACGGACAGACACACACATTCTCTCTCATAGACAGACACACACTCTCATAGACAGAAACACACACTCTCTCTCTCATCGACAGACACACACATTCTCGCTCATAGACAGACACACTCACTCTCTCTCATAGACAGAGACACACACTCCCTGATCAACAGACACAAACATTGTCTCATAGACAGGCACACACACTGACTCATAGACAGACACACATACACACTCTCATAGACAGACACACACACGGACACACTCTTATAGATGGACACACACACTTTCTCACAGACAGACACACACACCCTCTCTCGGATAGACAGAGACACGCACTCTCTCTCATAGACAGACACACACACTCTCACTCCTAGTAGACACATACAGTCTCTCATAGACACACACGCATATTCCCTTTAATATGCGGGCACACACACTCTCATAGACAAACACACACATTCTGTCTCATAGACAGACAGATGCTCTCTTTCATAAACAGAGACACACACTCCCTGATCAATAGACACACACTCTCTCTCATAGACCGATACACACACTCTCTCATAGACAGACCCACACTCTCTCTCATAGGCAGATGCACACACTCTCTCATAGACAGACACATATACACATTAACATAGAGAGACACACACACATTCTCATAGACAGAGACACACAATCTATCATAGACAGACACACACGTTCTCTCTCATAGACGGACACACTCACTCTCTCTCATAGAGAGACACACAATCTATCATAGACAGACACACACATTCTCTCTCATAGACAGACACACACTCTCTATCTCTCTGTCACAGATAGACACACACATTCTCTCTCATAGACAGACACACACTCTCTCTCATAGACAGACACACACACTCTCTCTCTCATCGACAGACACCCACTCTCTCTCATAGACAGACACACACTCTATCTCTCTCTGACAGACAGACACACACATTCTCTCTCATAGACAGACACACACTCTCTCTCATAGACAGAAACACACACTCTTTCTCTCATCGACAGACACACAAATTCTCTCTCATAGACAGACACACTCACTCTCTCTCATAGACAGAGACACACACACCCTGATCAACAGACACAAACATTCTCTCATAGACAGGCGCACACACTGACTCATAGACAGACACACATACACACTCTCGTAGACAGACACACACACTTTCTCATAGAGAGAGACACACAATCTACCGTAGACAGACACACACATTCTCTCTCATAGACAGACACACTCACTCTCTCTCATAGACAGACAGATGCTCTCTCTCATAGACAGAGACACACACTCCCTTATCAACATACACACACTCTCTCTCATAGACCGACACACACAATATCTCATAGACAGACACACACTCTCTCTCATAGACAGATGCACACACTGTCTCATAGACAGACACACATACACACTCTCATAGACAGACACACACACTTTCTCATAGAGAGAGACACTCATTCTATCGTAGACAGACACACACATTCTCTCTCATAGACAGACACACCCACACTCTCTCATAGACAGACACACACTCTCTCTCATAGACAGACACACACACTCTCTCTCTTACGGAGAGACACACAATCTATCATAGACAGACACACACATTCTCTCTCATAGACGGACATACTCTCTCTCTCATAGACAGACAAACACACTCTCTCTGTCATAGACAGACACCCACT
Source organism: Hemitrygon akajei (assembly GCF_048418815.1). Taxonomy (NCBI): domain Eukaryota; kingdom Metazoa; phylum Chordata; class Chondrichthyes; order Myliobatiformes; family Dasyatidae; genus Hemitrygon; species Hemitrygon akajei. The sequence continues at coordinate 106,747,441 of NC_133127.1, forward strand.
CTCTCTCAAAGCCAGACACACACACTCTATCACTCTCTCATAGACAGACACACACATTCTCTCTCATAGACAGACACGCACTCTCTCTCATAGACAGACACACACACTCTCTCTCTCATCGACAGACACTCTCTCTCTCTCAAAGACAGACACACACACTCTCTCATAGACAGACACACATGCTCTCCCTCATAGACTGACACACACACTGTCTCATAGACAGACACACACTCTCTCTCATAGACGGACACACACACTCTCTCTCTCATCGACAGACACTCTCTCTCTCTCATAGACAGACACACACTCGCTCTCATAGACAGACACACACACTCACTCTCACATAGACAGATACACACTCTCTCTCATAGACAGACACACACGCTCTCTCTCATAGACCGACACACACTCTCTCTCATATGCAGATGCACACACTCTCTCATAGACAGACACATATACACATTAACATAGACAGACACACACACATTCTCATAGACAGACACACACACTCTCTCTCTCATCGACAGACACCCACTCTCACTCATAGACAGACACACACTCTATCTCTCTCTGACAGACAGACACACACACATTCTCTCTCATAGACAGACACACACTCTCTCTCATAGACAGACACACACACTCTCTCTCTCATCTACAGACACACACTCTCTGTCATAGACAGACACACACACACTCTATCTCTCTCTCATAGAAAGACACATACTCTCTCTCTCTCATAGACCGACACACACTCTCTCTCATAGACAGACACACACACTCTCTCATAGACAGACACACACACTCTCTCTCTCATCGACAGACACCTACTCTCTCTCATAGACAGACACACACTCTCTCTCATAGACAGACACACACACTCTCTCTCTCATCGACAGACACCCACTCTCACTCATAGACAGACACACACTCTATCTCTCTCTGACAGACAGACACACACACATTCTCTCTCATAGACAGACACACACTCTCTCTCATAGACAGAAACACACACTCTCTCTCTCATCGACAGACACACACATTCTCTCTCATAGACAGACACACTCACTCTCTCTCATAGACAGAGACACACTCTCCCTGATCAACAGACACAAACATTCTCTCATAGACAGGCGCACACATTGCCTCATAGATAGACACACATTCTCTCTCATAGACAGACACACACACTCTCTCTCTCATCCACAGACACCCACTCTCTCTCATAGTCAGACACACACTCTCTCTCATAGACAGACACACACACTCTCTCTCTCATAGACAGACACCCACATTCTCTCTCATAGACAGACACACACTCTCTCTCATAGACAGACACACACACTCTCTCTCTCATCTACAGACACACACTCTCTGTCATAGACAGACACACACACACTCTATCTCTCTCTCATAGAAAGACACACACTCTCTCTCTCTCATAGACCGACACACACTCTCTCTCATAGACAGACACACACACTCTCTCTCTCATCGACAGGCACCCACTCTCTCTCATAGACAGACACACACTCGCTCTCATAGACAGACGCACACACTCTGTCATAGACAGACAGACACCCTCTCTCATAGACAGACGCACACACTCTCTCATAGACTAACACACACACACACTCTCAAAGACAGAGACGCACACTTTCTCACAGACAGACACACACACACTCTCTCTCATAGACAGACAAACAATCTATCATAGACAGACAACCACATTCTCTCTCATAGACAGACACACACTCTATCTCTCTCTGACGGACAGACACACACATTCTCTCTCATAGACAGACACACACTCTCATAGACAGAAACACACACTCTCTCTCTCATCGACAGACACACACATTCTCGCTCATAGACAGACACACTCACTCTCTCTCATAGACAGAGACACACACTCCCTGATCAACAGACACAAACATTGTCTCATAGACAGGCACACACACTGACTCATAGACAGACACACATACACACTCTCATAGACAGACACACACACGGACACACTCTTATAGATGGACACACACACTTTCTCACAGACAGACACACACACCCTCTCTCGGATAGACAGAGACACGCACTCTCTCTCATAGACAGACACACACACTCTCACTCCTAGTAGACACATACAGTCTCTCATAGACACACACGCATATTCCCTTTAATATGCGGGCACACACACTCTCATAGACAAACACACACATTCTGTCTCATAGACAGACAGATGCTCTCTTTCATAAACAGAGACACACACTCCCTGATCAATAGACACACACTCTCTCTCATAGACCGATACACACACTCTCTCATAGACAGACCCACACTCTCTCTCATAGGCAGATGCACACACTCTCTCATAGACAGACACATATACACATTAACATAGAGAGACACACACACATTCTCATAGACAGAGACACACAATCTATCATAGACAGACACACACGTTCTCTCTCATAGACGGACACACTCACTCTCTCTCATAGAGAGACACACAATCTATCATAGACAGACACACACATTCTCTCTCATAGACAGACACACACTCTCTATCTCTCTCTCACAGATAGACACACACATTCTCTCTCATAGACAGACACACACTCTCTCTCATAGACAGACACACACACTCTCTCTCTCATCGACAGACACCCACTCTCTCTCATAGACAGACACACACTCTATCTCTCTCTGACAGACAGACACACACATTCTCTCTCATAGACAGACACACACTCTCTCTCATAGACAGAAACACACACTCTTTCTCTCATCGACAGACACACAAATTCTCTCTCATAGACAGACACACTCACTCTCTCTCATAGACAGAGACACACACACCCTGATCAACAGACACAAACATTCTCTCATAGACAGGCGCACACACTGACTCATAGACAGACACACATACACACTCTCGTAGACAGACACACACACTTTCTCATAGAGAGAGACACACAATCTACCGTAGACAGACACACACATTCTCTCTCATAGACAGACACACTCACTCTCTCTCATAGACAGACAGATGCTCTCTCTCATAAACAGAGACACACACTCCCTTATCAACATACACACACTCTCTCTCATAGACCGACACACACAATATCTCATAGACAGACACACACTCTCTCTCATAGACAGATGCACACACTGTCTCATAGACAGACACACATACACACTCTCATAGACAGACACACACACTTTCTCATAGAGAGAGACACTCAATCTATCGTAGACAGACACACACATTCTCTCTCATAGACAGACACACCCACACTCTCTCATAGACAGACACACACTCTCTCTCATAGACAGAAACACACACTCTCTCTCTTACGGAGAGACACACAATCTATCATAGACAGACACACACATTCTCTCTCATAGACGGACATACTCTCTCTCTCATAGACAGACAAACACACTCTCTCTGTCATAGACAGACACCCACTCTCTCTCAAAGCCAGACACACACACTCTATCACTCTCTCATAGACAGACACACACATTCTCTCTCATAGACAGACACACACTCTCTCTCATAGACGGACACACACACTCTCTCTCTCATCGACAGACACTCTCTCTCTCTCATAGACAGACACACACTCGCTCTCATAGACAGACACACACACTCACTCTCACATAGACAGATACACACTCTCTCTCATAGACAGACACACACGCTCTCTCTCATAGACCGACACACACACTGTCTCATAGACAGACATACACTCAGTCTCATAGACAGAGACACACACTCCCTGATCAACAGACACAATCATTGTCTCATAGACAGGCACACACACTGACTCATAGACAGACACACATACACACTCTCATAGACAGACACACACACGGACACACTCTTATAGATGGACACACACACTTTCTCACAGACAGACACACACACACTCTCTCGGATAGACAGAGACACGCACTCTCTCTCATAGACAGACACACACTCTCTCTCTCATAGACCGACACACACACGCTCTCATAGACAGACGCACCCACTCTCTCATAGACAGACACACATACACACTCTCATAGACAGATACTCACAGTTTCTCATAGACAGAGACACACAATCTATCATAGACAGACACAAACATTCTCTGTCATAGACAGACAGATGCTCTCTCTGATAGACAGAGACACACACTCCCTGATAAACAGACTCGCACACTCTCTCTTAGACCGACACACACACTCTCTCATAGACAGACACACACTCGCTCTCATAGACAGACGCACACAGTCTCTCATAGACAGACAGACATAGACACTGTCATAGACACACACTTTATCATAGAGAGAGACACACAATCTATCATAGACAGACACACCCACTCTCTCTCATAGACAGGCACACACACTCTATCACTCTCTCATAGACAGACACACACATTCTCTCTCACAGACAGACACACACTCTGTCTCTTAGACAGACACACACACTCTCTCTCTCATCGACAGACACCCACTCTCACTCATAGACAGACACACACATTCTCTCTCATAGACTGACACACACATTCTCTCTAACAGACAGACACACAATTTCTCTCATAGACAGACACACACACTCTCTCTCTCATCGGCAGACACCTACTCTCTCTCATAGACAGACACACACTCTCTCTCATAGACAGACACACACACTCACTCTCACATAGACAGATACCAACTCTCTCATAGACAGACACACACACTCTATCATAGACAGACACACACGCTATCTATCATAGACAGACACACACATTCTCTCTCATAGACAGACACACACTCTCTCTCTCATACACAGACACACACACTCTATCTCTCTCTCACAGATAGACACACACATTCTCTCTCATAGACAGACACACACTCTCTCTCATAGACAGACACACACACTCTCTCATAGACAGACACACACGCTATCTATCATAGACAGACACACACATTCTCTCATAGACAGACACACACACTCTCTCTCTCATCGACAGACACCCACTCTCACTCATAGACAGACACACACTCTATCTCTCTCTGACAGACAGACACACACATTCTCTCTCATAGACAGACACACACTCTCTCTCATAGACAAACACACACTCTCTCTCTCATCGACAGACACACACATTCTCTCTCATAGACAGACACACTCACTCTCTCTCATAGACAGAGACACACACTCCCTGATCAACAGACACAAACATTCTCTCATAGACAGGCGCACACACAGACTCATAGATAGACACACATTCTCTCTCATAGACAGACACACACACTCTCTCTCTCATCTACAGACACCCACTCTCTCTCATAGTCAGACACACACTCTCTCTCATAGACAGACACACACACTCTCTCTCTCATAGACAGACACCCACATTCTCTCTCATAGACAGACACACACTCTCTCTCATAGACAGACACACACACTCTCTGTCATAGACAGACACACACACACTCTATCTCTCTCTCATAGAAAGACACACACTCTCTCTCTCTCATAGACCGACACACACTCTCTCTCATAGACAGACACACACACTCTCTCTCTCATCGACAGGCACCCACTCTCTCTCATAGACAGACACACACTCTATCTCTCTCTGACGGACAGACACACACATTCTCTCTCATAGACAGACACACACTCTCATAGACAGAAACACACACTCTCTCTCTCATCGACAGACACACACATTCTCGCTCATAGACAGACACACTCACTCTCTCTCATAGACAGAGACACACACTCCCTGATCAACAGACACAAACATTGTCTCATAGACAGGCACACACGCTGACTCATAGACAGACACACATACACACTCTCTTAGACCGACACACACACTCTCTCATAGACAGACACACACTCGCTCTCATAGACAGACGCACACAGTCTCTCATAGACAGACAGACATAGACACTGTCATAGACACTCACACTTTATCATAGAGAGAGACACACAATCTATCATAGACAGACACACCCACTCTCTCTCATAGACAGGCACACACACTCTATCACTCTCTCATAGACAGACACACACATTCTCTCTCACAGACAGACACACACTCTCTCTCATAGACAGACACACACACTCTCTCTCTCATCGACAGACACCCACTCTCACTCATAGACAGACACACACATTCTCTCTCATAGACAGACACACACTCTCTCTCATAGACAGACACACAAACTCACACTCACATAGACAGATACCCACTCTCTCTCATAGACAGACACACACACTCTCTCATAGACAGACACACATGCTATCTATCATAGACAGACACACACATTCTCTCTCATAGACAGACACACACTCTCTCTCTCATAGACAGACACCCACTCTCTCTCATAGACAGACACACACTCTCTCTCATAGACAGACACACACACTCTCTCTCTCATAGACAGACACCCACATTCTCTCTCATAGACAGACACACACTCTCTCTCTTAGGCAGATGCACACACTCTCTCATAGACAGACCCACACTCTCTCTCATAGGCAGATGCACACACTCTCTCATAGACAGACACATATACACATTAACATAGACAGACACACACACATTCTCATAGACAGAGACACACAATCTATCATAGACAGACACACACGTTCTCTCTCATAGACGGACACACTCACTCTCTCTCATAGAGAGACACACAATCTATCATAGACAGACACACACATTCTCTCTCATAGACAGACACACACTCTCTATCTCTCTCTCACAGATAGACACACACATTCTCTCTCATAGACAGACACACACTCTCTCTCATAGACAGACACACACTCTCTCTCTCATCGACAGACACCCACTCTCACACATAGACAGAGACACACACTTTCTCATAGACAGACACACACTCAGTCTCATAGACAGACGCACACACTCTCTGATAGACTGACACACATACACTCTCTCATAGACACTCACACTTTCTCATAGAGAGAGACACTCAATCTATCATAGACAGACACACATACACACTCTCATAGACAGACTCTCACACTTTCTCATAGACCGACACACACACTCTCTCATAGACAGACACACACTCGCTCTCATAGACGGAGACGCACACTTTCTCACAGACAGACACACACACACTCTCTCTCATAGACAGACAAACAATCTATCATAGACAGACAACCACATTCTCTCTCATAGACAGACACACACTCTCATAGACAGAAACACACACTCTCTCTCTCATCGACAGACACACACATTCTCGCTCATAGACAGACACACTCACTCTCTCTCATAGACAGGGACACACACTCCCTGATCAACAGACACAAACATTGTCTCATAGACAGGCACACACACTGACTCATAGACAGACACACATACACACTCTCATAGACAGACACACACACGGACACACTCTTATAGATGGACACACACACTTTCTCACAGACAGACACACACACCCTCTCTCGGATAGACAGAGACACGCACTCTCTCTCATAGACAGACACACACACTCTCACTCCTAGTAGACACATACAGTCTCTCATAGACACACACGCATATTCCCTTTAATATGCGGGCACACACACTCTCATAGACAAACACACACATTCTGTCTCATAGACAGACAGATGCTCTCTTTCATAAACAGAGACACACACTCCCTGATCAATAGACACACACTCTCTCTCATAGACCGATACACACACTCTCTCATAGACAGACCCACACTCTCTCTCATAGGCAGATGCACACACTCTCTCATAGACAGACACATATACACATTAACATAGAGAGACACACACACATTCTCATAGACAGAGACACACAATCTATCATAGACAGACACACACGTTCTCTCTCATAGACGGACACACTCACTCTCTCTCATAGAGAGACACACAATCTATCATAGACAGACACACACATTCTCTCTCATAGACAGACACACACTCTCTATCTCTCTCTCACAGATAGACACACACATTCTCTCTCATAGACAGACACACACTCTCTCTCATAGACAGACACACACACTCTCTCTCTCATCGACAGACACCCACTCTCACTCATAGACAGACACACACTCTATCTCTCTCTGACAGACAGACACACACATTCTCTCTCATAGACAGACACACACTCTCTCTCATAGACAGAAACACACACTCTTTCTCTCATCGACAGACACACAAATTCTCTCTCATAGACAGAGACACACACACCCTGATCAACAGACACAAACATTCTCTCATAGACAGGCGCACACACTGACTCATAGACAGACACACATACACACTCTCGTAGACAGACACACACACTTTCTCATAGAGAGAGACACACAATCTACCGTAGACAGACACACACATTCTCTCTCATAGACAGACACACTCACTCTCTCTCATAGACAGACAGATGCTCTCTCTCATAGACAGAGACACACACTCCCTTATCAACATACACACACTCTCTCTCATAGACCGACACACACAATATCTCATAGACAGACACACACTCTCTCTCATAGACAGATGCACACACTGTCTCATAGACAGACACACATACACACTCTCATAGACAGACACACACACTTTCTCATAGAGAGAGACACTCAATCTATCGTAGACAGACACACACATTCTCTCTCATAGACAGACACACCCACACTCTCTCATAGACAGACACACACTCTCTCTCATAGACAGACACACACACTCTCTCTCTTACGGAGAGACACACAATCTATCATAGACAGACACACACATTCTCTCTCATAGACGGACATACTCTCTCTCTCATAGACAGACAAACACACTCTCTCTGTCATAGACAGACACCCACTCTCTCTCAAAGCCAGACACACACACTCTATCACTCTCTCATAGACAGACACACACATTCTCTCTCATAGACAGACACACACTCTCTCTCATAGACGGACACACACACTCTCTCTCTCATCGACAGACACTCTCTCTCTCTCATAGACAGACACACACTCGCTCTCATAGACAGACACACACACTCACTCTCACATAGACAGATACACACTCTCTCTCATAGACAGACACACACGCTCTCTCTCATAGACCGACACACACACTGTCTCATAGACAGACATACACTCAGTCTCATAGACAGAGACACACACTCCCTGATCAACAGACACAAACATTGTCTCATAGACAGGCACACACACTGACTCATAGACAGACACACATACACACTCTCATAGACAGACACACACACGGACACACTCTTATAGATGGACACACACACTTTCTCACAGACAGACACACACACACTCTCTCGGATAGACAGAGACACGCACTCTCTCTCATAGACAGACACACACTCTCTCTCTCATAGACCGACACACACACGCTCTCATAGACAGACGCACCCACTCTCTCATAGACAGACACACATACACACTCTCATAGACAGATACTCACAGTTTCTCATAGACAGAGACACACAATCTATCATAGACAGACACAAACATTCTCTGTCATAGACAGACAGATGCTCTCTCTGATAGACAGAGACACACACTCCCTGATAAACAGACTCGCACACTCTCTCTTAGACCGACACACACACTCTCTCATAGACAGACACACACTCGCTCTCATAGACAGACGCACACAGTCTCTCATAGACAGACAGACATAGACACTGTCATAGACACTCACACTTTATCATAGAGAGAGACACACAATCTATCATAGACAGACACAACCACTCTCTCTCATAGACAGGCACACACACTCTATCACTCTCTCATAGACAGACACACACATTCTCTCTCACAGACAGACACACACTCTGTCTCTTAGACAGACACACACACTCTCTCTCTCATCGACAGACACCCACTCTCACTCATAGACAGACACACACATTCTCTCTCATAGACTGACACACACATTCTCTCTAACAGACAGACACACAATTTCTCTCATAGACAGACACACACACTCTCTCTCTCATCGGCAGACACCTACTCTCTCTCATAGACAGACACACACTCTCTCTCATAGACAGACACACACACTCACTCTCACATAGACAGATACCAACTCTCTCATAGACAGACACACACACTCTATCATAGACAGACACACACGCTATCAATCATAGACAGACACACACATTCTCTCTCATAGACAGACACACACTCTCTCTCTCATACACAGACACACACACTCTATCTCTCTCTCACAGATAGACACACACATTCTCTCTCATAGACAGACACACACTCTCTCTCATAGACAGACACACACACTCTCTCATAGACAGACACACACGCTATCTATCATAGACAGACACACACATTCTCTCATAGACAGACACACACACTCTCTCTCTCATCGACAGACACCCACTCTCACTCATAGACAGACACACACTCTATCTCTCTCTGACAGACAGACACACACATTCTCTCTCATAGACAGACACACACTCTCTCTCATAGACAGAAACACACACTCTCTCTCTCATCGACAGACACACACATTCTCTCTCATAGACAGACACTCTCACTCTCTCTCATAGACAGAGACACACACTCCCTGATCAACAGACACAAACATTCTCTCATAGACAGGCGCACACACAGACTCATAGATAGACACACATTCTCTCTCATAGACAGACACACACACTCTCTCTCTCATCTACAGACACCCACTCTCTCTCATAGTCAGACACACACTCTCTCTCATAGACAGACACACACACTCTCTCTCTCATAGACAGACACCCACACTCTCTCTCATAGACAGACACACACACTCTCTGTCATAGACAGACACACACACACTCTATCTCTCTCTCATAGAAAGACACACACTCTCTCTCTCTCATAGACCGACACACACTCTCTCTCATAGACAGACACACACACTCTCTCTCTCATCGACAGGCACCCACTCTCTCTCATAGACAGACACACACTCTATCTCTCTCTGACGGACAGACACACACATTCTCTCTCATAGACAGACACACACTCTCATAGACAGAAACACACACTCTCTCTCTCATCGACAGACACACACATTCTCGCTCATAGACAGACACACTCACTCTCTCTCATAGACAGAGACACACACTCCCTGATCAACAGACACAAACATTGTCTCATAGACAGGCACACACGCTGACTCATAGACAGACACACATACACACTCTCTTAGACCGACACACACACTCTCTCATAGACAGACACACACTCGCTCTCATAGACAGACGCACACAGTCTCTCATAGACAGACAGACATAGACACTGTCATAGACACTCACACTTTATCATAGAGAGAGACACACAATCTATCATAGACAGACACACCCACTCTCTCTCATAGACAGGCACACACACTCTATCACTCTCTCATAGACAGACACACACATTCTCTCTCACAGACAGACACACACTCTCTCTCATAGACAGACACACACACTCTCTCTCTCATCGACAGACACCCACTCTCACTCATAGACAGACACACACATTCTCTCTCATAGACAGACACACACTCTCTCTCATAGACAGACACACAAACTCACACTCACATAGACAGATACCCACTCTCTCTCATAGACAGACACACACACTCTCTCATAGACAGACACACATGCTATCTATCATAGACAGACACACACATTCTCTCTCATAGACAGACACACACTCTCTCTCTCATAGACAGACACCCACTCTCTCTCATAGACAGACACACACTCTCTCTCATAGACAGACACACACACTCTCTCTCTCATAGACAGACACCCACATTCTCTCTCATAGACAGACACACACTCTCTCTCTTAGGCAGATGCACACACTCTCTCATAGACAGACCCACACTCTCTCTCATAGGCAGATGCACACACTCTCTCATAGACAGACACATATACACATTAACATAGACAGACACACACACATTCTCATAGACAGAGACACACAATCTATCATAGACAGACACACACGTTCTCTCTCATAGACGGACACACTCACTCTCTCTCATAGAGAGACACACAATCTATCATAGACAGACACACACATTCTCTCTCATAGACAGACACACACTCTCTATCTCTCTCTCACAGATAGACACACACATTCTCTCTCATAGACAGACACACACTCTCTCTCATAGACAGACACACACACTCTCTCTCTCATCGACAGACACCCACTCTCACTCATAGACAGAGACACACACTTTCTCATAGACAGACACACACTCAGTCTCATAGACAGACGCACACACTCTCTGATAGACTGACACACATACACTCTCTCATAGACACTCACACTTTCTCATAGAGAGAGACACTCAATCTATCATAGACAGACACACATACACACTCTCATAGACAGACTCTCACACTTTCTCATAGACCGACACACACACTCTCTCATAGACAGACACACACTCGCTCTCATAGACAGACGCACACACTCTGTCATAGACAGACAGACACCCTCTCTCATAGACAGACGCACACACTCTCTCATAGACTAACACACACACACACTCTCATAGACGGAGACGCACACTTTCTCACAGACAGACACACACACACTCTCTCTCATAGACAGACAAACAATCTATCATAGACAGACAACCACATTCTCTCTCATAGACAGACACACTCACTCTCTCTCATAGACAAACAGATGCTCTCTTTCATAGACACAGACACATACTCTCTCTCATAGACAGACAAACACTCTCTCTCATAGACAGACGCACCCACTCTCTCATAGACAGACACACATACACACTCTCATAGACAGATACTCACAGTTTCTCATAGACAGAGACACACAATCTATCATAGACAGACACAGACATGCTCTGTCATAGACAGACAGATGCTCTCTCTCATAGACAGAGACACACACTCCCTGATCAACAGACTCGCACACTCTCTCTTAGACCGACACACACACTCTCTCATAGACAGACACACACTCGCTCTCATAGACAGACGCACACAGTCTCTCATAGACAGACAGACATAGACACTGTCATAGACACTCACACTTTATCATAGAGAGAGACACACAATCTATCATAGACAGACACACCCACTCTCTCTCATAGACAGGCACACACACTCTATCACTCTCTCATAGACAGACACACACATTCTCTCTCACAGACAGACACACACTCTCTCTCATAGACAGACACACACACTCTCTCTCTCATCGACAGACACCCACTCTCACTCATAGACAGACACACACATTCTCTCTCATAGACAGACACACACATTCTCTCTAACAGACAGACACACACTTTCTCTCATAGACAGACACACACACTCTCTCTCTCATCGACAGACACCCACTCTCTCTCATAGACAGACACACACTCTCTCACATAGACAGACACACACGCTCTCTCTCATAGACCGACACACACACTGTCTCATACACAGACACACACTCGCTCTCATAGACAGACGCACACACTCTGTCATAGACAGACAGACACCCTCTCTCATAGACAGACGCACACACTCTCTCATAGACTAACACACACACACACTCTCATAGACGGAGACGCACACATTCTCACAGACAGACACACACACACTCTCTCTCATAGACAGACAAACAACCTATCATAGACAGACAACCACATTCTCTCTCATAGACAGACACACTCACTCTCTCTCATAGACAAACAGATGCTCTCTCTCAAAGACAAACAGATGCTCTCTTTCATAGACACAGACACACACTCTCTCTCATAGACAGACAAACACTCTCTCTCATAGACAGACGCACCCACTCTCTCATAGACAGACACACACACGGACACACTCTTATAGATGGACACACACACTTTCTCACAGACAGACACACACACACTCTCTCGGATAGACAGAGACACGCACTCTCTCTCATAGACAGACACACACTCTCTCTCTCATAGACCGACACACACACGCTCTCATAGACAGACGCACCCACTCTCTCATAGACAGACACACATACACACTCTCATAGACAGATACTCACAGTTTCTCATAGACAGAGACACACAATCTATCATAGACAGACACAAACATTCTCTGTCATAGACAGACACACACTCTCTCTCATAGACAGACACACACACTCTCTCATAGACAGACACACACGCTATCTATCATAGACAGACACACACATTCTCTCATAGACAGACACACACACTCTCTCTCTCATCGACAGACACCCACTCTCACTCATAGACAGACACACACACTGTCTCATAGACAGACACACACTCTCTCTCATAGACGGACACACACACTCTCTCTCTCATCGACAGACACTCTCTCTCTCTCATAGACAGACACACACTCGCTCTCATAGACAGACACACACACTCACTCTCACATAGACAGATACCCACTCTCTCTCATAGACAGACACACACGCTCTCTCTCATAGACCGACACACACACTGTCTCATAGACAGACATACACTCAGTCTCATAGACAGAGACACACACTCCCTGATCAACAGACACAAACATTGTCTCATAGACAGGCACACACACTGACTCATAGACAGACACACATACACACTCTCATAGACAGACACACACACGGACACACTCTTATAGATGGACACACACACTTTCTCACAGACAGACACACACACACTCTCTCGGATAGACAGAGACACGCACTCTCTCTCATAGACAGACACACACTCTCTCTCTCATAGACCGACACACACACGCTCTCATAGACAGACGCACCCACTCTCTCATAGACAGACACACATACACACTCTCATAGACAGATACTCACAGTTTCTCATAGACAGAGACACACAATCTATCATAGACAGACACAAACATTCTCTGTCATAGACAGACAGATGCTCTCTCTGATAGACAGAGACACACACTCCCTGATAAACAGACTCGCACACTCTCTCTTAGACCGACACACACACTCTCTCATAGACAGACACACACTCGCTCTCATAGACAGACGCACACAGTCTCTCATAGACAGACAGACATAGACACTGTCATAGACACTCACACTTTATCATAGAGAGAGACACACAATCTATCATAGACAGACACACCCACTCTCTCTCATAGACAGGCACACACACTCTATCACTCTCTCATAGACAGACACACACATTCTCTCTCACAGACAGACACACACTCTGTCTCTTAGACAGACACACACACTCTCTCTAACAGACAGACACACACTTTCTCTCATAGACAGACACACACACTCTCTCTCTCATCGGCAGACACCTACTCTCTCTCATAGACAGACACACACTCTCTCTCATAGACAGACACACACACTCACTCTCACATAGACAGATACCAACTCTCTCATAGACAGACACACACACTCTATCATAGACAGACACACACGATATCTATCATAGACAGACACACACATTCTCTCTCATAGACAGACACACACTCTCTCTCTCATCGACAGACACCCACTCTCACTCATACACAGACACACACACTCTATCTCTCTCTCACAGATAGACACACACGCTATCTATCATAGACAGACACACACATTCTCTCATAGACAGACACACACACTCTCTCTCTCATCGACAGACACCCACTCTCACTCATAGACAGACACACACTCTATCTCTCTCTGACAGACAGACACACACATTCTCTCTCATAGACAGACACACACTCTCTCTCATAGACAGAAACACACACTCTCTCTCTCATCGACAGACACACACATTCTCTCTCATAGACAGACACACTCACTCTCTCTCATAGACAGAGACACACACTCCCTGATCAACAGACACAAACATTCTCTCATAGACAGGCGCACACACAGACTCATAGATAGACACACATTCTCTCTCATAGACAGACACACACACTCTCTCTCTCATCCACAGACACCCACTCTCTCTCATAGTCAGACACACACTCTCTCTCATAGACAGACACACACACTCTCTCTCTCATAGACAGACACCCACATTCTCTCTCATAGACAGACACACACTCTCTCTCATAGACAGACACACACACTCTCTGTCATAGACAGACACACACTCACTCTATCTCTCTCTCATAGAAAGACACACACTCTCTCTCTCTCATAGACCGACACACACTCTCTCTCATAGACAGACACACACACTCTCTCTCTCATCGACAGGCACCCACTCTCTCTCATAGACAGACACACACTCTATCTCTCTCTGACGGACAGACACACACATTCTCTCTCATAGACAGACACACACTCTCATAGACAGAAACACACACTCTCTCTCTCATCGACAGACACACAGATTCTCGCTCATAGACAGACACACTCACTCTCTCTCATAGACAGAGACACACACTCCCTGATCAACAGACACAAACATTGTCTCATAGACAGGCACAAACTCTCTCTCATAGACAGACACACACACTCTCTCTCTCATCGACAGACACCCACTCTCACTCATAGACAGAGACACACACTTTCTCATAGACAGACACACACTCAGTCTCATAGACAGACGCACACACTCTCTGATAGACTGACACACATACACTCTCTCATAGACACTCACACTTTCTCATAGAGAGAGACACTCAATCTATCATAGACAGACACACATAGACACTCTCATAGACAGACTCTCACACTTTCTCATAGACCGACACACACACTCTCTCATAGACAGACACACACTCGCTCTCATAGACAGACGCACACACTCTGTCATAGACAGACAGACACCCTCTCTCATAGACAGACGCACACACTCTCTCATAGACTAACACACACACACACTCTCATAGACGGAGACGCACACTTTCTCACAGACAGACACACACACACTCTCTCTCTTAGACAGACAAACAATCTATCATAGACAGACAACCACATTCTCTCTCATAGACAGACACACTCACTCTCTCTCATAGACAAACAGATGCTCTCTTTCATAGACACAGACACATACTCTCTCTCATAGACAGACAAACACTCTCTCTCATAGACAGACGCACCCACTCTCTCATAGACAGACACACATACACACTCTCATAGACAGATACTCACAGTTTCTCATAGACAGAGACACACAATCTATCATAGACAGACACAGACATTCTCTGTCATAGACAGACAGATGCTCTCTCTCATAGACAGAGACACACACTCCCTGATCAACAGACTCGCACACTCTCTCTTAGACCGACACCCACTCTCTCTCATAGACAGACACACACTCTCTCTCATAGACAGACACACACACTCTCTCTCTCATAGACAGACACCCACATTCTCTCTCATAGACAGACACACACTCTCTCTCTTAGGCAGATGCACACACTCTCTCATAGACAGACCCACACTCTCTCTCATAGGCAGATGCACACACTCTCTCATAGACAGACACATATACACATTAACATAGACAGACACACACACATTCTCATAGACAGAGACACACAATCTATCATAGACAGACACACACGTTCTCTCTCATAGACGGACACACTCACTCTCTCTCATAGAGAGACACACAATCTATCATAGACAGACACACACATTCTCTCTCATAGACAGACACACACTCTCTATCTCTCTCTCACAGATAGACACACACATTCTCTCTCATAGACAGACACACACTCTCTCTCATAGACAGACACACACACTCTCTCTCTCATCGACAGACACCCACTCTCACTCATAGACAGAGACACACACTTTCTCATAGACAGACACACACTCAGTCTCATAGACAGACGCACACACTCTCTGATAGACTGACACACATACACTCTCTCATAGACACTCACACTTTCTCATAGAGAGAGACACTCAATCTATCATAGACAGACACACATACACACTCTCATAGACAGACTCTCACACTTTCTCATAGACCGACACACACACTCTCTCATAGACAGACACACACTCGCTCTCATAGACAGACGCACACACTCTGTCATAGACAGACAGACACCCTCTCTCATAGACAGACGCACACACTCTCTCATAGACTAACACACACACACACTCTCATAGACGGAGACGCACACTTTCTCACAGACAGACACACACACACTCTCTCTCATAGACAGACAAACAATCTATCATAGACAGACAACCACATTCTCTCTCATAGACAGACACACACTCTCATAGACAGAAACACACACTCTCTCTCTCATCGACAGACACACACATTCTCGCTCATAGACAGACACACTCACTCTCTCTCATAGACAGAGACACACACTCCCTGATCAACAGACACAAACATTGTCTCATAGACAGGCACACACACTGACTCATAGACAGACACACATACACACTCTCATAGACAGACACACACACGGACACACTCTTATAGATGGACACACACACTTTCTCACAGACAGACACACACACCCTCTCTCGGATAGACAGAGACACGCACTCTCTCTCATAGACAGACACACACACTCTCACTCCTAGTAGACACATACAGTCTCTCATAGACACACACGCATATTCCCTTTAATATGCGGGCACACACACTCTCATAGACAAACACACACATTCTGTCTCATAGACAGACAGATGCTCTCTTTCATAAACAGAGACACACACTCCCTGATCAATAGACACACACTCTCTCTCATAGACCGATACACACACTCTCTCATAGACAGACCCACACTCTCTCTCATAGGCAGATGCACACACTCTCTCATAGACAGACACATATACACATTAACATAGAGAGACACACACACATTCTCATAGACAGAGACACACAATCTATCATAGACAGACACACACGTTCTCTCTCATAGACGGACACACTCACTCTCTCTCATAGAGAGACACACAATCTATCATAGACAGACACACACATTCTCTCTCATAGACAGACACACACTCTCTATCTCTCTCTCACAGATAGACACACACATTCTCTCTCATAGACAGACACACACTCTCTCTCATAGACAGACACACACACTCTCTCTCTCATCGACAGACACCCACTCTCTCTCATAGACAGACACACACTCTATCTCTCTCTGACAGACAGACACACACATTCTCTCTCATAGACAGACACACACTCTCTCTCATAGACAGAAACACACACTCTTTCTCTCATCGACAGACACACAAATTCTCTCTCATAGACAGACACACTCACTCTCTCTCATAGACAGAGACACACACACCCTGATCAACAGACACAAACATTCTCTCATAGACAGGCGCACACACTGACTCATAGACAGACACACATACACACTCTCGTAGACAGACACACACACTTTCTCATAGAGAGAGACACACAATCTACCGTAGACAGACACACACATTCTCTCTCATAGACAGACACACTCACTCTCTCTCATAGACAGACAGATGCTCTCTCTCATAAACAGAGACACACACTCCCTTATCAACATACACACACTCTCTCTCATAGACCGACACACACAATATCTCATAGACAGACACACACTCTCTCTCATAGACAGATGCACACACTGTCTCATAGACAGACACACATACACACTCTCATAGACAGACACACACACTTTCTCATAGAGAGAGACACTCAATCTATCGTAGACAGACACACACATTCTCTCTCATAGACAGACACACCCACACTCTCTCATAGACAGACACACACTCTCTCTCATAGACAGAAACACACACTCTCTCTCTTACGGAGAGACACACAATCTATCATAGACAGACACACACATTCTCTCTCATAGACGGACATACTCTCTCTCTCATAGACAGACAAACACACTCTCTCTGTCATAGACAGACACCCACTCTCTCTCAAAGCCAGACACACACACTCTATCACTCTCTCATAGACAGACACACACATTCTCTCTCATAGACAGACACACACTCTCTCTCATAGACGGACACACACACTCTCTCTCTCATCGACAGACACTCTCTCTCTCTCATAGACAGACACACACTCGCTCTCATAGACAGACACACACACTCACTCTCACATAGACAGATACACACTCTCTCTCATAGACAGACACACACGCTCTCTCTCATAGACCGACACACACACTGTCTCATAGACAGACATACACTCAGTCTCATAGACAGAGACACACACTCCCTGATCAACAGACACAATCATTGTCTCATAGACAGGCACACACACTGACTCATAGACAGACACACATACACACTCTCATAGACAGACACACACACGGACACACTCTTATAGATGGACACACACACTTTCTCACAGACAGACACACACACACTCTCTCGGATAGACAGAGACACGCACTCTCTCTCATAGACAGACACACACTCTCTCTCTCATAGACCGACACATACACACTCTCATAGACAGATACTCACAGTTTCTCATAGACAGAGACACACAATCTATCATAGACAGACACAAACATTCTCTGTCATAGACAGACAGATGCTCTCTCTGATAGACAGAGACACACACTCCCTGATAAACAGACTCGCACACTCTCTCTTAGACCGACACACACACTCTCTCATAGACAGACACACACTCGCTCTCATAGACAGACGCACACAGTCTCTCATAGACAGACAGACATAGACACTGTCATAGACACACACTTTATCATAGAGAGAGACACACAATCTATCATAGACAGACACACCCACTCTCTCTCATAGACAGGCACACACACTCTATCACTCTCTCATAGACAGACACACACATTCTCTCTCACAGACAGACACACACTCTGTCTCTTAGACAGACACACACACTCTCTCTCTCATCGACAGACACCCACTCTCACTCATAGACAGACACACACATTCTCTCTCATAGACTGACACACACATTCTCTCTAACAGTCAGACACACAATTTCTCTCATAGACAGACACACACACTCTCTCTCTCATCGGCAGACACCTACTCTCTCTCATAGACAGACACACACTCTCTCTCATAGACAGACACACACACTCACTCTCACATAGACAGATACCAACTCTCTCATAGACAGACACACACACTCTATCATAGACAGACACACACGCTATCTATCATAGACAGACACACACATTCTCTCTCATAGACAGACACACACTCTCTCTCTCATACACAGACACACACACTCTATCTCTCTCTCACAGATAGACACACACATTCTCTCTCATAGACAGACACACACTCTCTCTCATAGACAGACACACACACTCTCTCATAGACAGACACACACGCTATCTATCATAGACAGACACACACATTCTCTCATAGACAGACACACACACTCTCTCTCTCATCGACAGACACCCACTCTCACTCATAGACAGACACACACTCTATCTCTCTCTGACAGACAGACACACACATTCTCTCTCATAGACAGACACACACTCTCTCTCATAGACAGAAACACACACTCTCTCTCTCATCGACAGACACACACATTCTCTCTCATAGACAGACACACTCACTCTCTCTCATAGACAGAGACACACACTCCCTGATCAACAGACACAAACATTCTCTCATAGACAGGCGCACACACAGACTCATAGATAGACACACATTCTCTCTCATAGACAGACACACACACTCTCTCTCTCATCTACAGACACCCACTCTCTCTCATAGTCAGACACACACTCTCTCTCATAGACAGACACACACACTCTCTCTCTCATAGACAGACACCCACATTCTCTCTCATAGACAGACACACACTCTCTCTCATAGACAGACACACACACTCTCTGTCATAGACAGACACACACACACTCTATCTCTCTCTCATAGAAAGACACACACTCTCTCTCTCTCATAGACCGACACACACTCTCTCTCATAGACAGACACACACACTCTCTCTCTCATCGACAGGCACCCACTCTCTCTCATAGACAGACACACACTCTATCTCTCTCTGACGGACAGACACACACATTCTCTCTCATAGACAGACACACACTCTCATAGACAGAAACACACACTCTCTCTCTCATCGACAGACACACACATTCTCGCTCATAGACAGACACACTCACTCTCTCTCATAGACAGAGACACACACTCCCTGATCAACAGACACAAACATTGTCTCATAGACAGGCACACACGCTGACTCATAGACAGACACACATACACACTCTCTTAGACCGACACACACACTCTCTCATAGACAGACACACACTCGCTCTCATAGACAGACGCACACAGTCTCTCATAGACAGACAGACATAGACACTGTCATAGACACTCACACTTTATCATAGAGAGAGACACACAATCTATCATAGACAGACACACCCACTCTCTCTCATAGACAGGCACACACACTCTATCACTCTCTCATAGACAGACACACACATTCTCTCTCACAGACAGACACACACTCTCTCTCATAGACAGACACACACACTCTCTCTCTCATCGACAGACACCCACTCTCACTCATAGACAGACACACACATTCTCTCTCATAGACAGACACACACTCTCTCTCATAGACAGACACACAAACTCACACTCACATAGACAGATACCCACTCTCTCTCATAGACAGACACACACACTCTCTCATAGACAGACACACATGCTATCTATCATAGACAGACACACACATTCTCTCTCATAGACAGACACACACTCTCTCTCTCATAGACAGACACCCACTCTCTCTCATAGACAGACACACACTCTCTCTCATAGACAGACACACACACTCTCTCTCTCATAGACAGACACCCACATTCTCTCTCATAGACAGACACACACTCTCTCTCTTAGGCAGATGCACACACTCTCTCATAGACAGACCCACACTCTCTCTCATAGGCAGATGCACACACTCTCTCATAGACAGACACATATACACATTAACATAGACAGACACACACACATTCTCATAGACAGAGACACACAATCTATCATAGACAGACACACACGTTCTCTCTCATAGACGGACACACTCACTCTCTCTCATAGAGAGACACACAATCTATCATAGACAGACACACACATTCTCTCTCATAGACAGACACACACTCTCTCTCATAGACAGACACACACACTCTCTCTCTCATCGACAGACACCCACTCTCACTCATAGACAGAGACACACACTTTCTCATAGACAGACACACAATCAGTCTCATAGACAGACGCACACACTCTCTGATAGACTGACACACATGCACTCTCTCATAGACACTCACACTTTCTCATAGAGAGAGACACTCAATCTATCATAGACAGACACACATACACACACTCATAGACAGACTCTCACACTTTCTCATAGACCGACACACACACTCTCTCATAGACAGACACACACTCGCTCTCATAGACAGACGCACACACTCTGTCATAGACAGACAGACACCCTCTCTCATAGACAGACGCACACACTCTCTCATAGACTAACACACACACACACTCTCATAGACGGAGACGCACACTTTCTCACAGACAGACACACACACACTCTCTCTCATAGACAGACAAACAATCTATCATAGACAGACAACCACATTCTCTCTCATAGACAGACACACTCACTCTCTCTCATAGACAAACAGATGCTCTCTTTCATAGACACAGACACATACTCTCTCTCATAGACAGACAAACACTCTCTCTCATAGACAGACGCACCCACTCTCTCATAGACAGACACACATACACACTCTCATAGACAGATACTCACAGTTTCTCATAGACAGAGACACACAATCTATCATAGACAGACACAGACATTCTCTGTCATAGACAGACAGATGCTCTCTCTCATAGACAGAGACACACACTCCCTGATCAACAGACTCGCACACTCTCTCTTAGACCGACACACACACTCTCTCATAGACAGACACACACTCGCTCTCATAGACAGACGCACACAGTCTCTCATAGACAGACAGACATAGACACTGTCATAGACACTCACACTTTATCATAGAGAGAGACACACAATCTATCATAGACAGACACACCCACTCTCTCTCATAGACAGGCACACACACTCTATCACTCTCTCATAGACAGACACACACATTCTCTCTCACAGACAGACACACACTCTCTCTCATAGACAGACACACACACTCTCTCTCTCATCGACAGACACCCACTCTCACTCATAGACAGACACACACATTCTCTCTCATAGACAGACACACACATTCTCTCTAACAGACAGACACACACTTTCTCTCATAGACAGACACACACACTCTCTCTCTCATCGACAGACACCCACTCTCTCTCATAGACAGACACACACTCTCTCACATAGACAGACACACACGCTCTCTCTCATAGACCGACACACACACTGTCTCATACACAGACACACACTCGCTCTCATAGACAGACGCACACACTCTGTCATAGACAGACAGACACCCTCTCTCATAGACAGACGCACACACTCTCTCATAGACTAACACACACACACACTCTCATAGACGGAGACGCACACATTCTCACAGACAGACACACACACACTCTCTCTCATAGACAGACAAACAACCTATCATAGACAGACAACCACATTCTCTCTCATAGACAGACACACTCACTCTCTCTCATAGACAAACAGATGCTCTCTCTCAAAGACAAACAGATGCTCTCTTTCATAGACACAGACACACACTCTCTCTCATAGACAGACAAACACTCTCTCTCATAGACAGACGCACCCACTCTCTCATAGACAGACACACACACGGACACACTCTTATAGATGGACACACACACTTTCTCACAGACAGACACACACACACTCTCTCGGATAGACAGAGACACGCACTCTCTCTCATAGACAGACACACTCTCTCTCTCTCATAGACCGACACACACACGCTCTCATAGACAGACGCACCCACTCTCTCATAGACAGACACACATACACACTCTCATAGACAGATACTCACAGTTTCTCATAGACAGAGACACACAATCTATCATAGACAGACACAAACATTCTCTGTCATAGACAGACACACACTCTCTCTCATAGACAGACACACACACTCTCTCATAGACAGACACACACGCTATCTATCATAGACAGACACACACATTCTCTCATAGACAGACACACACACTCTCTCTCTCATCGACAGACACCCACTCTCACTCATAGACAGACACACACACTGTCTCATAGACAGACACACACTCTCTCTCATAGACGGACACACACACTCTCTCTCTCATCGACAGACACTCTCTCTCTCTCATAGACAGACACACACTCGCTCTCATAGACAGACACACACACTCACTCTCACATAGACAGATACCCACTCTCTCTCATAGACAGACACACACGCTCTCTCTCATAGACCGACACACACACTGTCTCATAGACAGACATACACTCAGTCTCATAGACAGAGACACACACTCCCTGATCAACAGACACAAACATTGTCTCATAGACAGGCACACACACTGACTCATAGACAGACACACACACGGACACACTCTTATAGATGGACACACACACTTTCTCACAGACAGACACACACACACTCTCTCGGATAGACAGAGACACGCACTCTCTCTCATAGACAGACACACACTCTCTCTCTCATAGACCGACACACACACGCTCTCATAGACAGACGCACCCACTCTCTCATAGACAGACACACATACACACTCTCATAGACAGATACTCACAGTTTCTCATAGACAGAGACACACAATCTATCATAGACAGACACAAACATTCTCTGTCATAGACAGACAGATGCTCTCTCTGATAGACAGAGACACACACTCCCTGATAAACAGACTCGCACACTCTCTCTTAGACCGACACACACACTCTCTCATAGACAGACACACACTCGCTCTCATAGACAGACGCACACAGTCTCTCATAGACAGACAGACATAGACACTGTCATAGACACTCACACTTTATCATAGAGAGAGACACACAATCTATCATAGACAGACACACCCACTCTCTCTCATAGACAGGCACACACACTCTATCACTCTCTCATAGACAGACACACACATTCTCTCTCACAGACAGACACACACTCTGTCTCTTAGACAGACACACACACTCTCTCTAACAGACAGACACACACTTTCTCTCATAGACAGACACACACACTCTCTCTCTCATCGGCAGACACCTACTCTCTCTCATAGACAGACACACACTCTCTCTCATAGACAGACACACACACTCACTCTCACATAGACAGATACCAACTCTCTCATAGACAGACACACACAATCTATCATAGACAGACACACACGCTATCTATCATAGACAGACACACACATTCTCTCTCATAGACAGACACACACTCTCTCTCTCATCGACAGACACCCACTCTCACTCATACACAGACACACACACTCTATCTCTCTCTCACAGATAGACACACACATTCTCTCTCATAGACAGACACACACTCTCTCTCATAGACAGACACACACACTCTCTCATAGACAGACACACACGCTATCTATCATAGACAGACACACACATTCTCTCATAGACAGACACACACACTCTCTCTCTCATCGACAGACACCCACTCTCACTCATAGACAGACACACACTCTATCTCTCTCTGACAGACAGACACACACATTCTCTCTCATAGACAGACACACACTCTCTCTCATAGACAGAAACACACACTCTCTCTCTCATCGACAGACACACACATTCTCTCTCATAGACAGACACACTCACTCTCTCTCATAGACAGAGACACACACTCCCTGATCAACAGACACAAACATTCTCTCATAGACAGGCGCACACACAGACTCATAGATAGACACACATTCTCTCTCATAGACAGACACACACACTCTCTCTCTCATCCACAGACACCCACTCTCTCTCATAGTCAGACACACACTCTCTCTCATAGACAGACACACACACTCTCTCTCTCATAGACAGACACCCACATTCTCTCTCATAGACAGACACACACTCTCTCTCATAGACAGACACACACACTCTCTGTCATAGACAGACACACACACACTCTATCTCTCTCTCATAGAAAGACACACACTCTCTCTCTCTCATAGACCGACACACACTCTCTCTCATAGACAGACACACACACTCTCTCTCTCATCGACAGGCACCCACTCTCTCTCATAGACAGACACACACTCTATCTCTCTCTGACGGACAGACACACACATTCTCTCTCATAGACAGACACACACTCTCATAGACAGAAACACACACTCTCTCTCTCATCGACAGACACACACATTCTCGCTCATAGACAGACACACTCACTCTCTCTCATAGACAGAGACACACACTCCCTGATCAACAGACACAAACATTGTCTCATAGACAGGCACAAACTCTCTCTCATAGACAGACACACACACTCTCTCTCTCATCGACAGACACCCACTCTCACTCATAGACAGAGACACACACTTTCTCATAGACAGACACACACTCAGTCTCATAGACAGACGCACACACTCTCTGATAGACTGACACACATACACTCTCTCATAGACACTCACACTTTCTCATAGAGAGAGACACTCAATCTATCATAGACAGACACACATACACACTCTCATAGACAGACTCTCACACTTTCTCATAGACCGACACACACACTCTCTCATAGACAGACACACACTCGCTCTCATAGACAGACGCACACACTCTGTCATAGACAGACAGACACCCTCTCTCATAGACAGACGCACACACTCTCTCATAGACTAACACACACACACTCTCATAGACGGAGACGCACACTTTCTCACAGACAGACACACACACACTCTCTCTCATAGACAGACAAACAATCTATCATAGACAGACAACCACATTCTCTCTCATAGACAGACACACTCACTCTCTCTCATAGACAAACAGATGCTCTCTTTCATAGACACAGACACATACTCTCTCTCATAGACAGACAAACACTCTCTCTCATAGACAGACGCACCCACTCTCTCATAGACAGACACACATACACACTCTCATAGACAGATACTCACAGTTTCTCATAGACAGAGACACACAATCTATCATAGACAGACACAGACATTCTCTGTCATAGACAGACAGATGCTCTCTCTCATAGACAGAGACACACACTCCCTGATCAACAGACTCGCACACTCTCTCTTAGACCGACACACACACTCTCTCATAGACAGACACACACTCGCTCTCATAGACAGACGCACACAGTCTCTCATAGACAGACAGACATAGACACTGTCATAGACACTCACACTTTATCATAGAGAGAGACACACAATCTATCATAGACAGACACACCCACTCTCTCTCATAGACAGGCACACACACTCTATCACTCTCTCATAGACAGACACACACATTCTCTCTCACAGACAGACACACACTCTCTCTCATAGACAGACACACACACTCTCTCTCTCATCGACAGACACCCACTCTCACTCATAGACAGACACACACATTCTCTCTCATAGACAGACACACACATTCTCTCTAACAGACAGACACACACTTTCTCTCATAGACAGACACACACACTCTCTCTCTCATCGACAGACACCCACTCTCTCTCATAGACAGACACACACTCTCTCACATAGACAGACACACACACTCTCTCTCTCATCGACAGATACCCACTCTCTCTCATAGACAGACACACACGCTCTCTCTCATAGACCGACACACACTCTCTCTCATAGACAGACACACACACTCTCTCTCTCATAGACAGACACCCACATTCTCTCTCATAGACAGACACACACTCTCTCTCTCATCGACAGACACCCACTCTCTCTCATAGACAGACACACACATTCTCTCTCACAGACAGACACACACTCTGTCTCTTAGACAGACACACACACTCTCTCTAACAGACAGACACACACTTTCTCTCATAGACAGACACACACACTCTCTCTCTCATCGGCAGACACCTACTCTCTCTCATAGACAGACACACACTCTCTCTCATAGACAGACACACACACTCACTCTCACATAGACAGATACCAACTCTCTCATAGACAGACACACACAATCTATCATAGACAGACACAAACATTCTCTGTCATAGACAGACACACACTCTCTCTCATAGACAGACACACACACTCTCTCATAGACAGACACACACGCTATCTATCATAGACAGACACACACATTCTCTCATAGACAGACACACACACTCTCTCTCTCATCGACAGACACCCACTCTCACTCATAGACAGACACACACACTGTCTCATAGACAGACACACACTCTCTCTCATAGACGGACACACACACTCTCTCTCTCATCGACAGACACTCTCTCTCTCTCATAGACAGACACACACTCGCTCTCATAGACAGACACACACACTCACTCTCACATAGACAGATTCCCACTCTCTCTCATAGACAGACACACACGCTCTCTCTCATAGACCGACACACACACTGTCTCATAGACAGACATACACTCAGTCTCATAGACAGAGACACACACTCCCTGATCAACAGACACAAACATTGTCTCATAGACAGGCACACACACTGTCTCATAGACAGGCACAAACTCTCTCTCATAGACAGACACACACACTCTCTCTCTCATCGACAGACACCCACTCTCACTCATAGACAGAGACACACACTTTCTCATAGACAGACACACACTCAGTCTCATAGACAGACGCACACACTCTCTGATAGACTGACACACATACACTCTCTCATAGACACTCACACTTTCTCATAGAGAGAGACACTCAATCTATCATAGACAGACACACATACACACTCTCATAGACAGACTCTCACACTTTCTCATAGACCGACACACACACTCTCTCATAGACAGACACACACTCGCTCTCATAGACAGACGCACACACTCTGTCATAGACAGACAGACACCCTCTCTCATAGACAGACGCACACACTCTCTCATAGACTAACACACACACACACTCTCATAGACGGAGACGCACACTTTCTCACAGACAGACACACACACACTCTCTCTCATAGACAGACAAACAATCTATCATAGACAGACAACCACATTCTCTCTCATAGACAGACACACTCACTCTCTCTCATAGACAAACAGATGCTCTCTTTCATAGACACAGACACATACTCTGTCTCATAGACAGACAAACACTCTCTCTCATAGACAGACGCACCCACTCTCTCATAGACAGACACACATACACACTCTCATAGACAGATACTCACAGTTTCTCATAGACAGAGACACACAATCTATCATAGACAGACACAGACATTCTCTGTCATAGACAGACAGATGCTCTCTCTCATAGACAGACACACACTCGCTCTCATAGACAGACGCACACAGTCTCTCATAGACAGACAGACATAGACACTGTCATAGACACTCACACTTTATCATAGAGAGAGAGACACAATCTATCATAGACAGACACACCCACTCTCTCTCATAGACAGGCACACACACTCTATCACTCTCTCATAGACAGACACACACATTCTCTCTCACAGACAGACACACACTCTCTCTCATAGACAGACACACACACTCTCTCTCTCATCGACAGACACCCACTCTCACTCATAGACAGACACACACATTCTCTCTCATAGACAGACACACACATTCTCTCTAACAGACAGACACACACTTTCTCTCATAGACAGACACACACACTCTCTCTCTCATCGACAGACACCCACTCTCTCTCATAGACAGACACACACTCTCTCACATAGACAGACACACACACTCTCTCTCTCATCGACAGACACCCACTCTCTCTCATAGACAGACACACACTCTCTCTCATAGACAGACACACACACTCACTCTCACATAGGCAGATACCCACTCTCTCTCATAGACAGACACACACTCTCTCTCATAGACAGACACACACACTCTCTCTCTCATAGACAGACACCCACATTCTCTCTCATAGACAGACACACACTCTCTCTCTCATCGACAGACACCCACTCTCTCTCATAGACAGACACACACATTCTCTCTCACAGACAGACACACACTCTGTCTCTTAGACAGACACACACACTCTCTCTAACAGACAGACACACACTTTCTCTCATAGACAGACACACACACTCTCTCTCTCATCGGCAGACACCTACTCTCTCTCATAGACAGACACACACTCTCTCTCATAGACAGACACACACACTCACTCTCACATAGACAGATACCAACTCTCTCATAGACAGACACACACAATCTATCATAGACAGACACAAACATTCTCTGTCATAGACAGACACACACTCTCTCTCATAGACAGACACACACACTCTCTCATAGACAGACACACACGCTATCTATCATAGACAGACACACACATTCTCTCATAGACAGACACACACACTCTCTCTCTCATCGACAGACACCCACTCTCACTCATAGACAGACACACACACTGTCTCATAGACAGACACACACTCTCTCTCATAGACGGACACACACACTCTCTCTCTCATCGACAGACACTCTCTCTCTCTCATAGACAGACACACACTCTCTCTCATAGACAGACACACACACTCACTCTCACATAGACAGATTCCCACTCTCTCTCATAGACAGACACACACGCTCTCTCTCATAGACCGACACACACACTGTCTCATAGACAGACATACACTCAGTCTCATAGACAGAGACACACACTCCCTGATCAACAGACACAAACATTGTCTCATAGACAGGCACACACACTGACTCATAGACAGACACACATACACACTCTCATAGACAGACACACACACGGACACACTCTTATAGATGGACACACACACTTTCTCACAGACAGACACACACACACTCTCTCGGATAGACAGAGACACGCACTCTCTCTCATAGACAGACACACACTCTCTCTCTCATAGACCGACACACACACGCTCTCATAGACAGACGCACCCACTCTCTCATAGACAGACACACATACACACTCTCATAGACAGATACTCACAGTTTCTCATAGACAGAGACACACAATCTATCATAGACAGACACAAACATTCTCTGTCATAGACAGACAGATGCTCTCTCTGATAGACAGAGACACACACTCCCTGATAAACAGACTCGCACACTCTCTCTTAGACCGACACACACACTCTCTCATAGACAGACACACACTCGCTCTCATAGACAGACGCACACAGTCTCTCATAGACAGACAGACATAGACACTGTCATAGACACTCACACTTTATCATAGAGAGAGACACACAATCTATCATAGACAGACACACCCACTCTCTCTCATAGACAGGCACACACACTCTATCACTCTCTCATAGACAGACACACACACTCTCTCTAACAGACAGACACACACTTTCTCTCATAGACAGACACACACACTCTCTCTCTCATCGGCAGACACCTACTCTCTCTCATAGACAGACACACACTCTCTCTCATAGACAGACACACACACTCACTCTCACATAGACAGATACCAACTCTCTCATAGACAGACACACACACTCTATCATAGACAGACACACACATTCTATCTCATAGACAGACACACACTCTCTCTCTCATCGACAGACACCCACTCTCACTCATACACAGACACACACACTCTATCTCTCTCTCACAGATAGACACACACATTCTCTCTCATAGACAGACACACACTCTCTCTCATAGACAGACACACACACTCTCTCATAGACAGACACACACGCTATCTATCATAGACAGACACACACATTCTCTCATAGACAGACACACACACTCTCTCTCTCATCGACAGACACCCACTCTCACTCATAGACAGACACACACTCTATCTCTCTCTGACAGACAGACACACACATTCTCTCTCATAGACAGACACACACTCTCTCTCATAGACAGAAACACACACTCTCTCTCTCATAGACAGACACACACACACTCTATCTCTCTCTCATAGAAAGACACACACTCTCTCTCTCTCATAGACCGACACACACTCTCTCTCATAGACAGACACACACACTCTCTCTCTCATCGACAGGCACCCACTCTCTCTCATAGACAGACACACACTCTATCTCTCTCTGACGGACAGACACACACATTCTCTCTCATAGACAGACACACACTCTCATAGACAGAAACACACACTCTCTCTCTCATCGACAGACACACACATTCTCGCTCATAGACAGACACACTCACTCTCTCTCATAGACAGAGACACACACTCCCTGATCAACAGACACAAACATTGTCTCATAGACAGGCACACACTCTCTCTCATAGACAGACACACACACTCTCTCTCTCATCGACAGACACCCACTCTCACTCATAGACAGAGACACACACTTTCTCATAGACAGACACACACTCAGTCTCATAGACAGACGCACACACTCTCTGATAGACTGACACACATACACTCTCTCATAGACACTCACACTTTCTCATAGAGAGAGACACTCAATCTATCATAGACAGACACACATACACACTCTCATAGACAGACTCTCACACTTTCTCATAGACCGACACACACACTCTCTCATAGACAGACACACACTCGCTCTCATAGACAGACGCACACACTCTGTCATAGACAGACAGACACCCTCTCTCATAGACAGACGCACACACTCTCTCATAGACTAACACACACACACACTCTCATAGACGGAGACGCACACTTTCTCACAGACAGACACACACACACTCTCTCTCATAGACAGACAAACAATCTATCATAGACAGACAACCACATTCTCTCTCATAGACAGACACACTCACTCTCTCTCATAGACAAACAGATGCTCTCTTTCATAGACACAGACACATACTCTCTCTCATAGACAGACAAACACTCTCTCTCATAGACAGACGCACCCACTCTCTCATAGACAGACACACATACACACTCTCATAGACAGATACTCACAGTTTCTCATAGACAGAGACACACAATCTATCATAGACAGACACAGACATTCTCTGTCATAGACAGACAGATGCTCTCTCTCATAGACAGAGACACACACTCCCTGATCAACAGACTCGCACACTCTCTCTTAGACCGACACACACACTCTCTCATAGACAGACACACACTCGCTCTCATAGACAGACGCACACAGTCTCTCATAGACAGACAGACATAGACACTGTCATAGACACTCACACTTTATCATAGAGAGAGACACACAATCTATCATAGACAGACACACCCACTCTCTCTCATAGACAGGCACACACACTCTATCACTCTCTCATAGACAGACACACACATTCTCTCTCACAGACAGACACACACTCTCACTCATAGACAGACACACACACTCTCTCTCTCATCGACAGACACCCACTCTCACTCATAGACAGACACACACATTCTCTCTCATAGACAGACACACACATTCTCTCTAACAGACAGACACACACTTTCTCTCATAGACAGACACACACACTCTCTCTCTCATCGACAGACACCCACTCTCTCTCATAGACAGACACACACTCTCTCACATAGACAGACACACACGCTCTCTCTCATAGACCGACACACACACTGTCTCATACACAGACACACACTCGCTCTCATAGACAGACGCACACACTATGTCATAGACAGACAGACACCCTCTCTCATAGACAGACGCACACACTCTCTCATAGACTAACACACACACACACTCTCATAGACGGAGACGCACACATTCTCACAGACAGACACACACACACTCTCTCTCATAGACAGACAAACAACCTATCATAGACAGACAACCACATTCTCTCTCATAGACAGACACACTCACTCTCTCTCATAGACAAACAGATGCTCTCTCTCAAAGACAAACAGATGCTCTCTTTCATAGACACAGACACACACTCTCTCTCTTATAGATGGACACACACACTTTCTCACAGACAGACACACACACACTCTAAACACACTCTCTCATAGACAGACACACACGCTATCTATCATAGACAGACACACACATTCTCTCATAGACAGACACACACACTCTCTCTCTCATCGACAGACACCCACTCTCACTCATAGACAGACACACACACTGTCTCATAGACAGACACACACTCTCTCTCATAGACGGACACACACACTCTCTCTCTCATCGACAGACACTCTCTCTCTCTCATAGACAGACACACACTCGCTCTCATAGACAGACACACACACTCACTCTCACATAGACAGATACCCACTCTCTCTCATAGACAGACACACACGCTCTCTCTCGGATAGACAGAGACACGCACTCTCTCTCATAGACAGACACACACTCTCTCTCTCATAGACCGACACACACACGCTCTCATAGACAGACGCACCCACTCTCTCATAGACAGACACACATACACACTCTCATAGACAGATACTCACAGTTTCTCATAGACAGAGACACACAATCTATCATAGACAGACACAAACATTCTCTGTCATAGACAGACACACACTCTCTCTCATAGACAGACACACACACTCTCTCATAGACAGACACACAAGCTATCTATCATAGACAGACACACACATTCTCTCATAGACAGACACACACACTCTCTCTCTCATCGACAGACACCCACTCTCACTCATAGACAGACACACACACTGTCTCATAGACAGACACACACTCTCTCTCATAGACGGACACACACACTCTCTCTCTCATCGACAGACACTCTCTCTCTCTCATAGACAGACACACACTCGCTCTCATAGACAGACACACACACTCACTCTCACATAGACAGATACCCACTCTCTCTCAAAGACAGACACACACGCTCTCTCTCATAGACCGACACACACACTGTCTCATAGACAGACATACACTCAGTCTCATAGACAGAGACACACACTCGCTGATCAACAGACACAAACATTGTCTCATAGACAGGCACACACACTGACTCATAGACAGACACACATACACACTCTCATAGACAGACACACACACGGACACACTCTTATAGATGGACACACACACTTTCTCACAGACAGACACACACACACTCTCTCGGATAGACAGAGACACGCACTCTCTCTCATAGACAGACACACACTCTCTCTCTCATAGACCGACACACACACGCTCTCATAGACAGACGCACCCACTCTCTCATAGACAGACACATACACACTCTCATAGACAGATACTCACAGTTTCTCATAGACAGAGACACACAATCTATCATAGACAGACACAAACATTCTCTGTCATAGACAGACAGATGCTCTCTCTGATAGACAGAGACACACACTCCCTGATAAACAGACTCGCACACTCTCTCTTAGACCGACACACACACTCTCTCATAGACAGACACACACTCGCTCTCATAGACAGATGCACACAGTCTCTCATAGACAGACAGACATAGACACTGTCATAGACACTCACACTTTATCATAGAGAGAGACACACAATCTATCATAGACAGACACACCCACTCTCTCTCATAGACAGGCACACACACTCTATCACTCTCTCATAGACAGACACACACATTCTCTCTCACAGACAGACACACACTCTGTCTCTTAGACAGACACACACATTCTCTCTCTCATCGACAGACACCCACTCTCACTCATAGACAGACAAACACACTCTCTCTCTCATCGGCAGACACCTACTCTCTCTCATAGACAGACACACACTCTCTCTCATAGACAGACACACACACTCACTCTCACATAGACAGATACCAACTCTCTCATAGACAGACACACACACTCTATCATAGACAGACACACACGCTATCTATCATAGACAGACACACACATTCTCTCTCATAGACAGACACACACTCTCTCTCTCTCATCGACAGACACCCACTCTCACTCATACACAGACACACACACTCTATCTCTCTCTCACAGATAGACACACACATTCTCTCTCATAGACAGACACACTCTCTCTCTCATAGACAGACACACACACTCTCTCATAGACAGACACACACGCTATCTATCATAGACAGACACACACATTCTCTCATAGACAGACACACACACTCTCTCTCTCATCGACAGACACCCACTCTCACTCATAGACAGACACACACTCTATCTCTCTCTGACAGACAGACACACACATTCTCTCTCATAGACAGACACACACTCTCTCTCATAGACAGAAACACACACTCTCTCTCTCATCGACAGACACACACATTCTCTCTCATAGACAGACACACTCACTCTCTCTCATAGACAGAGACACACACTCCCTGATCAACAGACACAAACATTCTCTCATAGACAGGCGCACACACAGACTCATAGATAGACACACATTCTCTCTCATAGACAGACACACACACTCTCTCTCTCATCCACAGACACCCACTCTCTCTCATAGTCAGACACACACTCTCTCTCATAGACAGACACACACACTCTCTCTCTCATAGACAGACACCCACATTCTCTCTCATAGACAGACACACACTCTCTCTCATAGACAGACACACACACTCTCTGTCATAGACAGACACACACACACTCTATCTCTCTCTCATAGAAAGACACACACTCTCTCTCTCTCATAGACCGACACACACTCTCTCTCATAGACAGACACACACACTCTCTCTCTCATCGACAGGCACCCACTCTCTCTCATAGACAGACACACACTCTATCTCTCTCTGACAGACAGACACACACATTCTCTCTCATAGACAGACACACACTCTCATAGACAGAAACACACACTCTCTCTCTCATCGACAGACACACACATTCTCGCTCATAGACAGACACACTCACTCTCTCTCATAGACAGAGACACACACTCCCTGATCAACAGACACAAACATTGTCTCATAGACAGGCACACACGCTGACTCATAGACAGACACACATACACACTCTCTTAGACCGACACACACACTCTCTCATAGACAGACACACACTCGCTCTCATAGAGAGACGCACACAGTCTCTCATAGACAGACAGACATAGACACTGTCATAGACACTCACACTTTATCATAGAGAGAGACACACAATCTATCATAGACAGACACACCCACTCTCTCTCATAGACAGGCACACACACTCTATCACTCTCTCATAGACAGACACACACATTCTCTCTCACAGACAGACACACACTCTCTCTCATAGACAGACACACACACTCTCTCTCTCATCGACAGACACCCACTCTCACTCATAGACAGACACACACATTCTCTCTCGTAGACAGACACACACTCTCTCTCATAGACAGACACACAAACTCACACTCACATAGACAGATACCCA
This sequence comes from Hemitrygon akajei, assembly GCF_048418815.1. Lineage (NCBI taxonomy): Eukaryota > Metazoa > Chordata > Chondrichthyes > Myliobatiformes > Dasyatidae > Hemitrygon > Hemitrygon akajei. The sequence continues at coordinate 106,785,817 of NC_133127.1, forward strand.
CTCTCTCTCATAGACAGACACACACACTCTCTCATAGACAGACACACACGCTATCTATCATAGACAGACACACACATTCTCTCTCTCATCGACAGACACCCACTCTCACTCACAGACAGACACACACACACTCTGTCATAGACAGACACACACACTCTCTCTCATAGACAGACACACACACTCTCTCTCTCATCGACAGACACCCACTCTCACTCATAGACAGACACACACATTCTCTCTCATAGACAGACACACACATTCTCTCTAACAGACAGACACACACTTTCTCTCATAGACAGACACACACACTCTCTCTCTCATCGACAGACACCCACTCTCTCTCATAGACAGACACACACTCTCTCACATAGACAGACACACACACTCTCTCTCTCATCGACAGACACCCACTCTCTCTCATAGACAGACACACACTCTCTCTCATAGACAGACACACACACTCACTCTCACATAGGCAGATACCCACTCTCTCTCATAGACAGACACACACTCTCTCTCATAGACAGACACACACACTCTCTCTCTCATAGACAGACACCCACATTCTCTCTCATAGACAGACACACACTCTCTCTCTCATCGACAGACACCCACTCTCTCTCATAGACAGACACACACATTCTCTCTCACAGACAGACACACACACTCTCTCTAACAGACAGACACACACTTTCTCTCATAGACAGACACACACACTCTCTCTCTCATCGGCAGACACCTACTCTCTCTCATAGACAGACACACACTCTCTCTCATAGACAGACACACACACTCACTCTCACATAGACAGATACCAACTCTCTCATAGATAGACACACACAATCTATCATAGACAGACACAAACATTCTCTGTCATAGACAGACACACACTCTCTCTCATAGACAGACACACACACTCTCTCATAGACAGACACACACTCTCTCTCATAGACAGACACACACATTCTCTCATAGACAGACACACACACTCTCTCTCTCATCGACAGACACCCACTCTCACTCATAGACAGACACACACTCTCTCTCATAGACAGACACACACACTCACTCTCACATAGACAGATTCCCACTCTCTCTCATAGACAGACACACACACTCACTCTCACATAGACAGATTCCCACTCTCTCTCATAGACAGACACACACGCTCTCTCTCATAGACCGACACACACACTGTCTCATAGACAGACATACACTCAGTCTCATAGACAGAGACACACACTCCCTGATCAACAGACACAAACATTGTCTCATAGACAGGCACACACACTGACTCATAGACAGACACACATACACACTCTCATAGACAGACACACACACGGACACACTCTTATAGATGGACACACACACTTTCTCACAGACAGACACACACACACTCTCTCGGATAGACAGAGACACGCACTCTCTCTCATAGACAGACACACACTCTCTCTCTCATAGACCGACACACACACGCTCTCATAGACAGACGCACCCACTCTCTCATAGACAGACACACATACACACTCTCATAGACAGATACTCACAGTTTCTCATAGACAGAGACACACAATCTATCATAGACAGACACAAACATTCTCTGTCATAGACAGACAGATGCTCTCTCTGATAGACAGAGACACACACTCCCTGATAAACAGACTCGCACACTCTCTCTTAGACCGACACACACACTCTCTCATAGACAGACACACACTCGCTCTCATAGACAGACGCACACAGTCTCTCATAGACAGACAGACATAGACACTGTCATAGACACTCACACTTTATCATAGAGAGAGACACACAATCTATCATAGACAGACACACCCACTCTCTCTCATAGACAGGCACACACACTCTATCACTCTCTCATAGACAGACACACACACTCTCTCTAACAGACAGACACACACTTTCTCTCATAGACAGACACACACACTCTCTCTCTCATCGGCAGACACCTACTCTCTCTCATAGACAGACACACACTCTCTCTCATAGACAGACACACACACTCACTCTCACATAGACAGATACCAACTCTCTCATAGACAGACACACACACTCTATCATAGACAGACACACACATTCTATCTCATAGACAGACACACACTCTCTCTCTCATCGACAGACACCCACTCTCACTCATACACAGACACACACACTCTATCTCTCTCTCACAGATAGACACACACATTCTCTCTCATAGACAGACACACACTCTCTCTCATAGACAGACACACACACTCTCTCATAGACAGACACACACGCTATCTATCATAGACAGACACACACATTCTCTCATAGACAGACACACACACTCTCTCTCTCATCGACAGACACCCACTCTCACTCATAGACAGACACACACTCTATCTCTCTCTGACAGACAGACACACACATTCTCTCTCATAGACAGACACACACTCTCTCTCATAGACAGAAACACACACTCTCTCTCTCATAGACAGACACACACACACTCTATCTCTCTCTCATAGAAAGACACACACTCTCTCTCTCTCATAGACCGACACACACTCTCTCTCATAGACAGACACACACACTCTCTCTCTCATCGACAGGCACCCACTCTCTCTCATAGACAGACACACACTCTATCTCTCTCTGACGGACAGACACACACATTCTCTCTCATAGACAGACACACACTCTCATAGACAGAAACACACACTCTCTCTCTCATCGACAGACACACACATTCTCGCTCATAGACAGACACACTCACTCTCTCTCATAGACAGAGACACACACTCCCTGATCAACAGACACAAACATTGTCTCATAGACAGGCACACACTCTCTCTCATAGACAGACACACACACTCTCTCTCTCATCGACAGACACCCACTCTCACTCATAGACAGAGACACACACTTTCTCATAGACAGACACACACTCAGTCTCATAGACAGACGCACACACTCTCTGATAGACTGACACACATACACTCTCTCATAGACACTCACACTTTCTCATAGAGAGAGACACTCAATCTATCATAGACAGACACACATACACACTCTCATAGACAGACTCTCACACTTTCTCATAGACCGACACACACACTCTCTCATAGACAGACACACACTCGCTCTCATAGACAGACGCACACACTCTGTCATAGACAGACAGACACCCTCTCTCATAGACAGACGCACACACTCTCTCATAGACTAACACACACACACACTCTCATAGACGGAGACGCACACTTTCTCACAGACAGACACACACACACTCTCTCTCATAGACAGACAAACAATCTATCATAGACAGACAACCACATTCTCTCTCATAGACAGACACACTCACTCTCTCTCATAGACAAACAGATGCTCTCTTTCATAGACACAGACACATACTCTCTCTCATAGACAGACAAACACTCTCTCTCATAGACAGACGCACCCACTCTCTCATAGACAGACACACATACACACTCTCATAGACAGATACTCACAGTTTCTCATAGACAGAGACACACAATCTATCATAGACAGACACAGACATTCTCTGTCATAGACAGACAGATGCTCTCTCTCATAGACAGAGACACACACTCCCTGATCAACAGACTCGCACACTCTCTCTTAGACCGACACACACACTCTCTCATAGACAGACACACACTCGCTCTCATAGACAGACGCACACAGTCTCTCATAGACAGACAGACATAGACACTGTCATAGACACTCACACTTTATCATAGAGAGAGACACACAATCTATCATAGACAGACACACCCACTCTCTCTCATAGACAGGCACACACACTCTATCACTCTCTCATAGACAGACACACACATTCTCTCTCACAGACAGACACACACTCTCACTCATAGACAGACACACACACTCTCTCTCTCATCGACAGACACCCACTCTCACTCATAGACAGACACACACATTCTCTCTCATAGACAGACACACACATTCTCTCTAACAGACAGACACACACTTTCTCTCATAGACAGACACACACACTCTCTCTCTCATCGACAGACACCCACTCTCTCTCATAGACAGACACACACTCTCTCACATAGACAGACACACACGCTCTCTCTCATAGACCGACACACACACTGTCTCATACACAGACACACACTCGCTCTCATAGACAGACGCACACACTCTGTCATAGACAGACAGACACCCTCTCTCATAGACAGACGCACACACTCTCTCATAGACTAACACACACACACACTCTCATAGACGGAGACGCACACATTCTCACAGACAGACACACACACACTCTCTCTCATAGACAGACAAACAACCTATCATAGACAGACAACCACATTCTCTCTCATAGACAGACACACTCACTCTCTCTCATAGACAAACAGATGCTCTCTCTCAAAGACAAACAGATGCTCTCTTTCATAGACACAGACACACACTCTCTCTCTTATAGATGGACACACACACTTTCTCACAGACAGACACACACACACTCTAAACACACTCTCTCATAGACAGACACACACGCTATCTATCATAGACAGACACACACATTCTCTCATAGACAGACACACACACTCTCTCTCTCATCGACAGACACCCACTCTCACTCATAGACAGACACACACACTGTCTCATAGACAGACACACACTCTCTCTCATAGACGGACACACACACTCTCTCTCTCATCGACAGACACTCTCTCTCTCTCATAGACAGACACACACTCGCTCTCATAGACAGACACACACACTCACTCTCACATAGACAGATACCCACTCTCTCTCATAGACAGACACACACGCTCTCTCTCGGATAGACAGAGACACGCACTCTCTCTCATAGACAGACACACACTCTCTCTCTCATAGACCGACACACACACGCTCTCATAGACAGACGCACCCACTCTCTCATAGACAGACACACATACACACTCTCATAGACAGATACTCACAGTTTCTCATAGACAGAGACACACAATCTATCATAGACAGACACAAACATTCTCTGTCATAGACAGACACACACTCTCTCTCATAGACAGACACACACACTCTCTCATAGACAGACACACAAGCTATCTATCATAGACAGACACACACATTCTCTCATAGACAGACACACACACTCTCTCTCTCATCGACAGACACCCACTCTCACTCATAGACAGACACACACACTGTCTCATAGACAGACACACACTCTCTCTCATAGACGGACACACACACTCTCTCTCTCATCGACAGACACTCTCTCTCTCTCATAGACAGACACACACTCGCTCTCATAGACAGACACACACACTCACTCTCACATAGACAGATACCCACTCTCTCTCATAGACAGACACACACGCTCTCTCTCATAGACCGACACACACACTGTCTCATAGACAGACATACACTCAGTCTCATAGACAGAGACACACACTCCCTGATCAACAGACACAAACATTGTCTCATAGACAGGCACACACACTGACTCATAGACAGACACACATACACACTCTCATAGACAGACACACACACGGACACACTCTTATAGATGGACACACACACTTTCTCACAGACAGACACACACACACTCTCTCGGATAGACAGAGACACGCACTCTCTCTCATAGACAGACACACACTCTCTCTCTCATAGACCGACACACACACGCTCTCATAGACAGACGCACCCACTCTCTCATAGACAGACACATACACACTCTCATAGACAGATACTCACAGTTTCTCATAGACAGAGACACACAATCTATCATAGACAGACACAAACATTCTCTGTCATAGACAGACAGATGCTCTCTCTGATAGACAGAGACACACACTCCCTGATAAACAGACTCGCACACTCTCTCTTAGACCGACACACACACTCTCTCATAGACAGACACACACTCGCTCTCATAGACAGATGCACACAGTCTCTCATAGACAGACAGACATAGACACTGTCATAGACACTCACACTTTATCATAGAGAGAGACACACAATCTATCATAGACAGACACACCCACTCTCTCTCATAGACAGGCACACACACTCTATCACTCTCTCATAGACAGACACACACATTCTCTCTCACAGACAGACACACACTCTGTCTCTTAGACAGACACACACATTCTCTCTCTCATCGACAGACACCCACTCTCACTCATAGACAGACAAACACACTCTCTCTCTCATCGGCAGACACCTACTCTCTCTCATAGACAGACACACACTCTCTCTCATAGACAGACACACACACTCACTCTCACATAGACAGATACCAACTCTCTCATAGACAGACACACACACTCTATCATAGACAGACACACACGCTATCTATCATAGACAGACACACACATTCTCTCTCATAGACAGACACACACTCTCTCTCTCTCATCGACAGACACCCACTCTCACTCATACACAGACACACACACTCTATCTCTCTCTCACAGATAGACACACACATTCTCTCTCATAGACAGACACACTCTCTCTCTCATAGACAGACACACACACTCTCTCATAGACAGACACACACGCTATCTATCATAGACAGACACACACATTCTCTCATAGACAGACACACACACTCTCTCTCTCATCGACAGACACCCACTCTCACTCATAGACAGACACACACTCTATCTCTCTCTGACAGACAGACACACACATTCTCTCTCATAGACAGACACACACTCTCTCTCATAGACAGAAACACACACTCTCTCTCTCATCGACAGACACACACATTCTCTCTCATAGACAGACACACTCACTCTCTCTCATAGACAGAGACACACACTCCCTGATCAACAGACACAAACATTCTCTCATAGACAGGCGCACACACAGACTCATAGATAGACACACATTCTCTCTCATAGACAGACACACACACTCTCTCTCTCATCCACAGACACCCACTCTCTCTCATAGTCAGACACACACTCTCTCTCATAGACAGACACACACACTCTCTCTCTCATCGACAGGCACCCACTCTCTCTCATAGACAGACACACACTCTATCTCTCTCTGACAGACAGACACACACATTCTCTCTCATAGACAGACACACACTCTCATAGACAGAAACACACACTCTCTCTCTCATCGACAGACACACACATTCTCGCTCATAGACAGACACACTCACTCTCTCTCATAGACAGAGACACACACTCCCTGATCAACAGACACAAACATTGTCTCATAGACAGGCACACACGCTGACTCATAGACAGACACACATACACACTCTCTTAGACCGACACACACACTCTCTCATAGACAGACACACACTCGCTCTCATAGAGAGACGCACACAGTCTCTCATAGACAGACAGACATAGACACTGTCATAGACACTCACACTTTATCATAGAGAGAGACACACAATCTATCATAGACAGACACACCCACTCTCTCTCATAGACAGGCACACACACTCTATCACTCTCTCATAGACAGACACACACATTCTCTCTCACAGACAGACACACACTCTCTCTCATAGACAGACACACACACTCTCTCTCTCATCGACAGACACCCACTCTCACTCATAGACAGACACACACATTCTCTCTCGTAGACAGACACACACTCTCTCTCATAGACAGACACACAAACTCACACTCACATAGACAGATACCCACTCTCTCTCATAGACAGACACACACACTCTCTCATAGACAGACACACACGCTATCTATCATAGACAGACACACACATTCTCTCTCATAGACAGACACACACTCTCTCTCTCATAGACAGACACCCACTCTCTCTCATAGACAGACACACACTCTCTCTCATAGACAGACACACACACTCTCTCTCTCATAGACAGACACCCACATTCTCTCTCATAGACAGACACACACTCTCTCTCATAGGCAGATGCACACACTCTCTCATAGACAGACCCACACTCTCTCTCATAGGCAGATGCACACACTCTCTCATAGACAGACACATATACACATTAACATAGACAGACACACACACATTCTCATAGACAGAGACACACAATCTATCATAGACAGACACACACATTCTCTCTCATAGACGGACACACTCACTCTCTCTCATAGAGAGACACACAATCTATCATAGACAGACACACACATTCTCTCTCATAGACAGACACACACTCTCTATCTCTCTCTCACAGATAGACACACACATTCTCTCTCATAGACAGACACACACTCTCTCTCATAGACAGACACACACACTCTCTCTCTCATCGACAGACACCCACTCTCACTCATAGACAGAGACACACACTTTCTCATAGACAGACACACACTCAGTCTCATAGACAGACGCACACACTCTCTGATAGACTGACACACATACACTCTCTCATAGACACTCACACTTTCTCATAGAGAGAGACACTCAATCTATCATAGACAGACACACATACACACTCTCATAGACAGACTCTCATACTTTCTCATAGACCGACACACACACTCTCTCATAGACAGACACACACTCGCTCTCATAGACAGACGCACACACTCTGTCATAGACTAACACACACACACACTCTCATAGACGGAGACGCACACTTTCTCACAGACAGACACACACACACTCTCTCTCATAGACAGACAAACCATCTATCATAGACAGACAACCACATTCTCTCTCATAGACAGACACACTCACTCTCTCTCATAGACAAACAGATGCTCTCTTTCATAGACACAGACACACACTCTCTCTCATAGACAGACAAACACTCTCTCTCATAGACAGACGCACCCACTCTCTCATAGACAGACACACATACACACTCTCATAGACAGATACTCACAGTTTCTTATAGACAGAGACACACAATCTATCATAGACAGACACAGACATTCTCTGTCATAGACAGACAGATGCTCTCTCTCATAGACAGAGACACACACTCCCTGATCAACAGACTCGCACACTCTCTCTTAGACCGACACACACACTCTCTCATAGACAGACACACACTCGCTCTCATAGACAGACGCACACAGTCTCTCATAGACAGACAGACATAGACACTGTCATAGACACTCACACTTTATCATAGAGAGAGACACACAATCTATCATAGACAGACACACCCACTCTCTCTCATAGACAGGCACACACACTCTATCACTCTCTCATAGCCAGACACACACATTCTCTCTCACAGACAGACACACACTCTCTCTCATAGACAGACACACACACTCTCTCTCTCATCGACAGACACCCACTCTCACTCATAGACAGACACACACATTCTCTCTCATAGACAGACACACACATTCTCTCTAACAGACAGACACACACTTTCTCTCATAGACAGACACACACACTCTCTCTCTCATCGACAGACACCCACTCTCTCTCATAGACAGACACACACTCTCTCACATAGACAGACACACACGCTCTCTCTCATAGACCGACACACACACTGTCTCATACACAGACACGCACTCGCTCTCATAGACAGACGCACACACTCTGTCATAGACAGACAGACACCCTCTCTCATAGACAGACGCACCCACTCTCTCATAGACTAACACACACACACACTCTCATAGACGGAGATGCACACATTCTCACAGACAGACACACACACACTCTCTCTCATAGACAGACAAACAACCTATCATAGACAGACAACCACATTCTCTCTCATAGACAGACACACTCACTCTCTCTCATAGACAAACAGATGCTCTCTCTCAAAGACAAACAGATGCTCTCTTTCATAGACACAGACACACACTCTCTCTCATAGACAGACAAACACTCTCTCTCATAGACAGACGCACCCACTCTCTCATAGACAGACACACACACGGACACACTCTTATAGATGGACACACACACTTTCTCACAGACAGACACACACACACTCTCTCGGATAGACAGAGACACGCACTCTCTCTCATAGACAGACACACACTCTCTCTCTCATAGACCGACACACACACGCTCTCATAGACAGACGCACCCACTCTCTCATAGACAGACACACATACACACTCTCATAGACTGATACTCACAGTTTCTCATAGACAGAGACACACAATCTATCATAGACAGACACAAACATTCTCTGTCATAGACAGACACACACTCTCTCTCATAGACAGACACACACACTCTCTCATAGACAGACACACACGCTATCTATCATAGACAGACACACACATTCTCTCATAGACAGACACACACACTCTCTCTCTCATCGACAGACACCCACTCTCACTCATAGACAGACACACACACTGTCTCATAGACAGACACACACTCTCTCTCATAGACGGACACACACACTCTCTCTCTCATCGACAGACACTCTCTCTCTCTCATAGACAGACACACACTCGCTCTCATAGACAGACACACACACTCACTCTCACATAGACAGATACCCACTCTCTCTCATAGACAGACACACACATTCTCTCTCATAGACTGACACACACATTCTCTCTAACAGACAGACACACACTTTCTCTCATAGACAGACACACACACTCTCTCTCTCATCGGCAGACACCTACTCTCTCTCATAGACAGACACACACTCTCTCTCATAGACAGACACACACACTCACTCTCACATAGACAGATACCAACTCTCTCATAGACAGACACACACACTCTATCATAGACAGACACACACGCTATCTATCATAGACAGACACACACATTCTCTCTCATAGACAGACACACACTCTCTCTCTCATACACAGACACACACACTCTATCTCTCTCTCACAGGTAGACACACACATTCTCTCTCATAGACAGACACACACTCTCTCTCATAGACAGACACACACACTCTCTCATAGACAGACACACACGCTATCTATCATAGACAGACACACACATTCTCTCATAGACAGACACACACACTCTCTCTCTCATCGACAGACACCCACTCTCACTCATAGACAGACACACACTCTATCTCTCTCTGACAGACAGACACACACATTCTCTCTCATAGACAGACACACACTCTCTCTCACAGACAGAAACACACACTCTCTCTCTCATCGACAGACACACACATTCTCTCTCATAGTCAGACACACTCACTCTCTCTCATAGACCGACACACACACTGTCTCATAGACAGACATACACTCAGTCTCATAGACAGAGACACACACTCCCTGATCAACAGACACAAACATTGTCTCATAGACAGGCACACACACTGACTCATAGACAGACACACATACACACTCTCATAGACAGACACACACACGGACACACTCTTATAGATGGACACACACACTTTCTCACAGACAGACACACACACACTCTCTCGGATAGACAGAGACACGCACTCTCTCTCATAGACAGACACACACTCTCTCTCTCATAGACCGACACACACACGCTCTCATAGACAGACGCACCCACTCTCTCATAGACAGACACACATACACACTCTCATAGACAGATACTCACAGTTTCTTATAGACAGAGACACACAATCTATCATAGACAGACACAAACATTCTCTGTCATAGACAGACAGATGCTCTCTCTGATAGACAGAGACACACACTCCCTGATAAACAGACTCGCACACTCTCTCTTAGACCGACACACACACTCTCTCATAGACAGACACACACTCGCTCTCATAGACAGACGCACACAGTCTCTCATAGACAGACAGACATAGACACTGTCATAGACACTCACACTTTATCATAGAGAGAGACACACAATCTATCATAGACAGACACACCCACTCTCTCTCATAGACAGGCACACACACTCTATCACTCTCTCATAGACAGACACACACATTCTCTCTCACAGACAGACACACACTCTGTCTCTTAGACAGACACACACACTCTCTCTCTCATCGACAGACACCCACTCTCACTCATAGACAGACACACACATTCTCTCTCATTGACTGACACACACATTCTCTCTAACAGACAGACACACACTTTCTCTCATAGACAGACACACACACTCTCTCTCTCATCGGCAGACACCTACTCTCTCTCATAGACAGACACACACTCTCTCTCATAGACAGACACACACACTCACTCTCACATAGACAGATACCAACTCTCTCATAGACAGACACACACACTCTATCATAGACAGACACACACGCTATCTATCATAGACAGACACACACATTCTCTCTCATAGACAGACACACACTCTCTCTCTCATACACAGACACACACACTCTATCCCTCTCTCACAGGTAGACACACACATTCTCTCTCATAGACAGACACACACTCTCTCTCATAGACAGACACACACACTCTCTCATAGACAGACACACACGCTATCTATCATAGACAGACACACACATTCTCTCATAGACAGACACACACTCTCTCTCTCTCATCGACAGACACCCACTCTCACTCATAGACAGACACACACTCTATCTCTCTCTGACAGACAGACACACACATTCTCTCTCATAGACAGACACACACTCTCTCTCATAGACAGAAACACACACTCTCTCTCTCATCGACAGACACACACATTCTCTCTGATAGTCAGACACACTCACTCTCTCTCATAGACAGAGACACACACTCCCTGATCAACAGACACAAACATTCTCTCATAGACAGGCGCACACACAGACTCATAGATAGACACACATTCTCTCTCATAGACAGACACACACACTCTCTCTCTCATCCACAGACACCCACTCTCTCTCATAGTCAGACACACACTCTCTCTCATAGACAGACACACACACTCTCTCTCTCATAGACAGACACCCACATTCTCTCTCATAGACAGACACACACTCTCTCTCATAGACAGACACACACACTCTCTGTCATAGACAGACACACACACACTCTATCTCTCTCTCATAGAAAGACACACACTCTCTCTCTCTCATAGACCGACACACACTCTCTCTCATAGACAGACACACACACTCTCTCTCTCATCGACAGGCACCCACTCTCTCTCATAGACAGACACACACTCTATCTCTCTCTGACGGACAGACACACACATTCTCTCTCATAGACAGACACACCCTCTCATAGACAGAAACACACACTCTCTCTCTCATCGACAGACACACACATTCTCGCTCATAGACAGACACACTCACTCTCTCTCATAGACAGAGACACACACTCCCTGATCAACAGACACAAACATTGTCTCATAGACAGGCACACACGCTGACTCATAGACAGACACACATACACACTCTCTTAGACCGACACACACACTCTCTCATAGACAGACACACACTCGCTCTCATAGACAGACGCACACAGTCTCTCATAGACAGACAGACATAGACACTGTCATAGACACTCACACTTTATCATAGAGAGAGACACACAATCTATCATAGACAGACACACCCACTCTCTCTCATAGACAGGCACACACACTCTATCACTCTCTCATAGACAGACACACACATTCTCTCTCACAGACAGACACACACTCTCTCTCATAGACAGACACACACACTCTCTCTCTCATCGACAGACACCCACTCTCACTCATAGACAGACACACACATTCTCTCTCATAGACAGACACACACTCTCTCTCATAGACAGACACACAAACTCACACTCACATAGACAGATACCCACTCTCTCTCATAGACAGACACACACACTCTCTCATAGACAGACACACACGCTATCTATCATAGACAGACACACACATTCTCTCTCATAGACAGACACACACTCTCTCTCTCATAGACAGACACCCACTCTCTCTTATAGACAGACACACACTCTCTCTCATAGACAGACACACACACTCTCTCTCTCATAGACAGACACCCACATTCTCTCTCATAGACAGACACACACTCTCTCTCATAGGCAGATGCACACACTCTCTCATAGACAGACCCACACTCTCTCTCATAGGCAGATGCACACACTCTCTCATAGACAGACACATATACACATTAACATAGACAGACACACACACATTCTCATAGACAGAGACACACAATCTATCATAGACAGACACACACATTCTCTCTCATAGACGGACACACTCACTCTCTCTCATAGAGAGACACACAATCTATCATAGACAGACACACACATTCTCTCTCATAGACAGACACACACTCTCTATCTCTCTCTCACAGATAGACACACACATTCTCTCTCATAGACAGACACACACTCTCTCTCATAGACAGACACACACACTCTCTCTCTCATCGACAGACACCCACTCTCACTCATAGACAGAGACACACACTTTCTCATAGACAGACACACACTCAGTCTCATAGACAGACGCACACACTCTCTGATAGACTGACACACATACACTCTCTCATAGACACTCACACTTTCTCATAGAGAGAGACACTCAATCTATCATAGACAGACACACATACACACTCTCATAGACAGACTCTCACACTTTCTCATAGACCGACACACAGACTCTCTCATAGACAGACACACACTCGCTCTCATAGACAGACGCACACACTCTGTCATAGACAGACAGACACCCTCTCTCATAGACAGACGCACACACTCTCTCATAGACTAACACACACACACACTCTCATAGACGGAGACGCACACTTTCTCACAGACAGACACACATACACACTCTCATAGACAGATACTCACAGTTTCTCATAGACAGAGACACACAATCTATCATAGACAGACACAGACATTCTCTGTCATAGACAGACAGATGCTCTCTCTCATAGACAGAGACACACACTCCCTGATCAACAGACTCGCACACTCTCTCTTAGACCGACACACACTCGCTCTCATAGACAGACGCACACAGTCTCTCATAGACAGACAGACATAGACACTGTCATAGACACTCACACTTTATCATAGAGAGAGACACACAATCTATCATAGACAGACACACCCACTCTCTCTCATAGACAGGCACACACACTCTATCACTCTCTCATAGACAGACACACACATTCTCTCTCACAGACAGACACACACTCTCTCTCATAGACAGACACACACACTCTCTCTCTCATCGACAGACACCCACTCTCACTCATAGACAGACACACACATTCTCTCTCATAGACAGACACACACATTCTCTCTAACAGACAGACACACACTTTCTCTCATAGACAGACACACACACTCTCTCTCTCATCGACAGACACCCACTCTCTCTCATAGACAGACACACACTCTCTCACATAGACAGACACACACGCTCTCTCTCATAGACCGACACACACACTGTCTCATACACAGACACACACTCGCTCTCATAGACAGACGCACACACTCTGTCATAGACAGACAGACACCCTCTCTCATAGACAGACGCACACACTCTCTCATAGACTAACACACACACACACTCTCATAGACGGAGACGCACACATTCTCACAGACAGACACACACACACTCTCTCTCATAGACAGACAAACAATCTATCATAGACAGACAACCACATTCTCTCTCATAGACAGACACACTCACTCTCTCTCATAGACAAACAGATGCTCTCTCTCAAAGACAAACAGATGCTCTCTTTCATAGACACAGACACACACTCTCTCTCATAGACAGACAAACACTCTCTCTCATAGACAGACGCACCCACTCTCTCATAGACAGACACACACACGGACACACTCTTATAGATGGACACACACACTTTCTCACAGACAGACACACACACACTCTCTCGGATAGACAGAGACACGCACTCTCTCTCATAGACAGACACACACTCTCTCTCTCATAGACCGACACACACACGCTCTCATAGACAGACGCACCCACTCTCTCATAGACAGACACACATACACACTCTCATAGACAGATACTCACAGTTTCTCATAGACAGAGACACACAATCTATCATAGACAGACACAAACATTCTCTGTCATAGACAGACACACTCTCTCACATAGACAGACACACACACTCTCTCATAGACAGACACACACGCTATCTATCATAGACAGACACACACATTCTCTCTCATAGACAGACACACACTCTCTCTCATAGACAGAAACACACACTCTCTCTCTCATCGACAGACACACACATTCTCTCTCATAGTCAGACACACTCACTCTCTCTCATAGACAGAGACACACACTCTCTGATCAACAGACACAAACATTCTCTCATAGACAGGCGCACACACAGACTCATAGATAGACACACATTCTCTCTCATAGACAGACACACACACTCTCTCTCTCATCCACAGACACCCACTCTCTCTCATAGTCAGACACACACTCTCTCTCATAGACAGACACACACACTCTCTCTCTCATAGACAGACACCCACATTCTCTCTCATAGACAGACACACACACTCTCTCTCTCATCGACAGGCACCCACTCTCTCTCATAGACAAACAGATGCTCTCTTTCATAGACACAGACACTCACTCTCTCTCATAGACAGACAAATGCTCTCTCTCATAGACAGAGACACACACTACGTGATCAACAGACACACACACTCTCTCATAGACAGACACACACCCTCTCTCATAGACAGACGCACACTCTCTCATGGGCAGACACACACACTCTCTCATAGACAGACACACACATTCTCTCTCATAGACAGACACACACTCTCTCTCATAGACTGACACACACACTCTCTCATAGACAGACACACATACATACTCTCATAGACAGACACTCACACTTTCTCATAGACCGACACACACACTCTCTCATAGACAGACACACACTCGCTCTCATAGACAGACAGACACCCTCTCACATAGACAGACGCCCACACACACTCTCTCATAGACATACAAACAATCTATCATAGACAGGCAAACACATTCTCTCTCATATACAGACACACTCACTCTCTCTCATAGACAAACTGATGCTCTCTCTCATAGACACAGACACACACTCTCTCTCATAGACAGACGCACACACTCTCTCATAGACAGAGACACACACTCACTCTCCTAGACAGACACAGACACTCTCACTCATAGACAGACACACACATTCTCTCTCATAGACAGACACACACACACTCTCATAGACAGACACACACTTTCTCTCTCATAGACAGACACACACTCTCTCTCATAGACGGACACACACATTTTCTCACAGACACACAAACCCTCTCTCTCATAGACAGAGACACGCACTCTCTCTCATAGACAGACACACTCACTCTCTCTCATAGACAGACAGATGCTCTCTCTCATTGACTGACACACACACTCTCTCATAGACAGACACACATACACACACTCATAGACAGACACTCACTCTTTCTCATAGACAGACACACAAACTCTCTCATAGACAGACACACACTCGCTCTCATAGACAGACACCCATGCACATTCTCATAGACAGACACACACACTTTCTCATAGACAGAGACACACAATCTATCATAGACAGACACACACATTCTGTCTCATAGACAGAAACACTCACTCTCTCTCATAGACAGACAAATGCTCTCTCTCATAGACAGAGACACACACTACGTGATCAACAGACACACACACTCTCTCATAGACAGACACACACCCTCTCTCATAGACAGACGCACGCACTCTCACATAGACAGACACACACACACACTCTCATAGACGGACTCACACACTTTCTCACAGACAGACACACACAGCCTCTCTCTCATAGACAGAGACACACACTCTCTCTCATAGACAGATACACTCACTCTCTCTCATAGACAGACAGATGCTCTCTCTCATAGACAGACACACACAATATCTCATAGACAGACGCACATACACACTCTCATAGACAGATACACACACTTTCTCATAGAGAGAGACACACAATCTATCGTAGACACACACACTCTCCCAAAGAGAGAGACAGAAACACTCTCATAGACAGACACACACACTCTCTCTCTCATCGACAGACACCCACTCTCTCTCATAGACAGACACACTCTCTCTCGCTCATAGACAGACAGTTGCTCTCTCTCATAGACAGACACACACACTCTATCTCTCTCTCATAGACTGATACCCACTCTCTCTCATAGACAGACACACACTCACTCTCATAAATGGACACACACACTCTCTCTCTTATGGAGAGACACACAATCTATCATAGACAGACACACACATTCTCTCTCATAGACAGACACCCACTCTCTCTCATAGACAGACACACACACTCTATCACTCTCTCATAGACAAACACACACATTCTCTCTCATAGACAGACACACACACTCTCTCTCTCATCCACAGACACCCACTCTCTCTCATAGTCAGACACACACTCTCTCTCATAGACAGACACACACACTCTCTCTCTCATAGACAGACACCCACATTCTCTCTCATAGACAGACACACACTCTCTCTCATAGACAGACACACACACTCTCTGTCATAGACAGACACACACACACTCTATCTCTCTCTCATAGAAAGACACACACTCTCTCTCTCTCATAGACCGACACTCTCTCTCATAGACAGACACACACACTCTCTCTCTCATCGACAGGCACCCACTCTCTCTCATAGACAGACACACACTCTATCTCTCTCTGACGGACAGACACACACATTCTCTCTCATAGACAGACACACACTCTCATAGACAGAAACACACACTCTCTCTCTCATCGACAGACACACACATTCTCGCTCATAGACAGACACACTCACTCTCTCTCATAGACAGAGACACACACTCCCTGATCAACAGACACAAACATTGTCTCATAGACAGGCACACACGCTGACTCATAGACAGACACACATACACACTCTCTTAGACCGACACACACACTCTCTCATAGACAGACACACACTCGCTCTCATAGACAGACGCACACAGTCTCTCATAGACAGACAGACATAGACACTGTCATAGACACTCACACTTTATCATAGAGAGAGACACACAATCTATCATAGACAGACACACCCACTCTCTCTCATAGACAGGCACACACACTCTATCACTCTCTCATAGACAGACACACACATTCTCTCTCACAGACAGACACACACTCTCTCTCATAGACAGACACACACACTCTCTCTCTCATCGACAGACACCCACTCTCACTCATAGACAGACACACACATTCTCTCTCATAGACAGACACACACTCTCTCTCATAGACAGACACACAAACTCACACTCACATAGACAGATACCCACTCTCTCTCATAGACAGACACACACACTCTCTCATAGACAGACACACACGCTATCTATCATAGACAGACACACACATTCTCTCTCATAGACAGACACACACTCTCTCTCTCATAGACAGACACCCACTCTCTCTCATAGACAGACACACACTCTCTCTCATAGACAGACACACACACTCTCTCTCTCATAGACAGACACCCACATTCTCTCTCATAGACAGACACACACTCTCTCTCATAGGCAGATGCACACACTCTCTCATAGACAGACCCACACTCTCTCTCATAGGCAGATGCACACACTCTCTCATAGACAGACACATATACACATTAACATAGACAGACACACACACATTCTCATAGACAGAGACACACAATCTATCATAGACAGACACACACATTCTCTCTCATAGACGGACACACTCACTCTCTCTCATAGAGAGACACACAATCTATCATAGACAGACACACACATTCTCTCTCATAGACAGACACACACTCTCTATCTCTCTCTCACAGATAGACACACACATTCTCTCTCATAGACAGACACACACTCTCTCTCATAGACAGACACACACACTCTCTCTCTCATCGACAGACACCCACTCTCACTCATAGACAGAGACACACACTTTCTCATAGACAGACACACACTCAGTCTCATAGACAGACGCACACACTCTCTGATAGACTGACACACATACACTCTCTCATAGACACTCACACTTTCTCATAGAGAGAGACACTCAATCTATCATAGACAGACACACATACACACTCTCATAGACAGACTCTCACACTTTCTCATAGACCGACACACACACTCTCTCATAGACAGACACACACTCGCTCTCATAGACAGACGCACACACTCTGTCATAGACAGACAGACACCCTCTCTCATAGACAGACGCACACACTCTCTCATAGACTAACACACACACACACTCTCATAGACGGAGACGCACACTTTCTCACAGACAGACACACACACACTCTCTCTCATAGACAGACAAACAATCTATCATAGACAGACAACCACATTCTCTCTCATAGACAGACACACACACTCTATCATAGACAGACACACACGCTATCTATCATAGACAGACACACACATTCTCTCTCATAGACAGACACACACTCTCTCTCTCATACACAGACACACACACTCTATCCCTCTCTCACAGGTAGACACACACATTCTCTCTCATAGACAGGCACACACGCTGACTCATAGACAGACACACATACACACTCTCTTAGACCGACACACACACTCTCTCATAGACAGACGCACCCACTCTCTCATAGACAGACACACATACACACTCTCATAGACAGATACTCACAGTTTCTCATAGACAGAGACACACAATCTATCATAGACAGACACAAACATTCTCTGTCATAGACAGACACACACTCTCTCTCATAGACAGACACACACACTCTCTCATAGACAGACACACACGCTATCTATCATAGACAGACACACACATTCTCTCATAGACAGACACACACACTCTCTCTCTCATCGACAGACACCCACTCTCACTCATAGACAGACACACACACTGTCTCATAGACAGACACACACTCTCTCTCATAGACGGACACACACACTCTCTCTCTCATCGACAGACACTCTCTCTCTCTCATAGACAGACACACACTCGCTCTCATAGACAGACACACACACTCACTCTCACATAGACAGATACCCACTCTCTCTCATAGACAGACACACACATTCTCTCTCATAGACTGACACACACATTCTCTCTAACAGACAGACACACACTTTCTCTCATAGACAGACACACACACTCTCTCTCTCATCGGCAGACACCTACTCTCTCTCATAGACAGACACACACTCTCTCTCATAGACAGACACACACACTCACTCTCACATAGACAGATACCAACTCTCTCATAGACAGACACACACACTCTATCATAGACAGACACACACGCTATCTATCATAGACAGACACACACATTCTCTCTCATAGACAGACACACACTCTCTCTCTCATACACAGACACACACACTCTATCTCTCTCTCACAGGTAGACACACACATTCTCTCTCATAGACAGACACACACTCTCTCTCATAGACAGACACACACACTCTCTCATAGACAGACACACACGCTATCTATCATAGACAGACACACACATTCTCTCATAGACAGACACACACACTCTCTCTCTCATCGACAGACACCCACTCTCACTCATAGACAGACACATACTCTATCTCTCTCTGACAGACAGACACACACATTCTCTCTCATAGACAGACACACACTCTCTCTCATAGACAGAAACACACACTCTCTCTCTCATCGACAGACACACACATTCTCTCTCATAGTCAGACACACTCACTCTCTCTCATAGACCGACACACACACTGTCTCATAGACAGACATACACTCAGTCTCATAGACAGAGACACACACTCCCTGATCAACAGACACAAACATTGTCTCATAGACAGGCACACACACTGACTTATAGACAGACACACATACACACTCTCATAGACAGACACACACACGGACACACTCTTATAGATGGACACACACACTTTCTCACAGACAGACACACACACACTCTCTCGGATAGACAGAGACACGCACTCTCTCTCATAGACAGACACACACTCTCTCTCTCATAGACCGACACACACACGCTCTCATAGACAGACGCACCCACTCTCTCATAGACAGACACACATACACACTCTCATAGACAGATACTCACAGTTTCTCATAGACAGAGACACACAATCTATCATAGACAGACACAAACATTCTCTGTCATAGACAGACAGATGCTCTCTCTGATAGACAGAGACACACACTCCCTGATAAACAGACTCGCACACTCTCTCTTAGACCGACACACACACTCTCTCATAGACAGACACACACTCGCTCTCATAGACAGACGCACACAGTCTCTCATAGACAGACAGACATAGACACTGTCATAGACACTCACACTTTATCATAGAGAGAGACACACAATCTATCATAGACAGACACACCCACTCTCTCTCATAGACAGGCACACACACTCTATCACTCTCTCATAGACAGACACACACATTCTCTCTCACAGACAGACACACACTCTGTCTCTTAGACAGACACACACACTCTCTCTCTCATCGACAGACACCCACTCTCACTCATAGACAGACACACACATTCTCTCTCATTGACTGACACACACATTCTCTCTAACAGACAGACACACACTTTCTCTCATAGACAGACACACACACTCTCTCTCTCATCGGCAGACACCTACTCTCTCTCATAGACAGACACACACTCTCTCTCATAGACAGACACACACACTCACTCTCACATAGACAAACACACACATTCTCTCTCATAGACAGACACACACACTCTCTCTCTCATCCACAGACACCCACTCTCTCTCATAGTCAGACACACACTCTCTCTCATAGACAGACACACACACTCTCTCTCTCATAGACAGACACCCACATTCTCTCTCATAGACAGACACACACTCTCTCTCATAGACAGACACACACACTCTCTCTCTCATAGACAGACACCCACATTCTCTCTCATAGACAGACACACACTCTCTCTCATAGACAGACACACATACACACTCTCTTAGACCGACACACACACTCTCTCATAGACAGACGCACCCACTCTCTCATAGACAGACACACATACACACTCTCATAGACAGATACTCACAGTTTCTCATAGACAGAGACACACAATCTATCATAGACAGACACAGACATTCTCTGTCATAGACAGACAGATGCTCTCTCTCATAGACAGAGACACACACTCCCTGATAAACAGACTCGCACACTCTCTCTTAGACCGACACACACTCGCTCTCATAGACAGACGCACACAGTCTCTCATAGACAGACAGACATAGACACTGTCATAGACACTCACACTTTATCATAGAGAGAGACACACAATCTATCATAGACAGACACACCCACTCTCTCTCATAGACAGGCACACACACTCTATCACTCTCTCATAGACAGACACACACATTCTCTCTCACAGACAGACACACACTCTCTCTCATAGACAGACACACACACTCTCTCTCTCATCGACAGACACCCACTCTCACTCATAGACAGACACACACATTCTCTCTCATAGACAGACACACACATTCTCTCTAACAGACAGACACACACTTTCTCTCATAGACAGACACACACACTCTCTCTCTCATCGACAGACACCCACTCTCTCTCATAGACAGACACACACTCTCTCACATAGACAGACACACACGCTCTCTCTCATAGACCGACACACACACTGTCTCATACACAGACACGCACTCGCTCTCATAGACAGACGCACACACTCTGTCATAGACAGACAGACACACTGTCTCATAGACAGACATACACTCAGTCTCATAGACAGAGACACACACTCCCTGATCAACAGACACAAACATTGTCTCATAGACAGGCACACACACTGACTCATAGACAGACACACACACGGACACACTCTTATAGATGGACACACACACTTTCTCACAGACAGACACACACACACTCTCTCGGATAGACAGAGACACGCACTCTCTCTCATAGACAGACACACACTCTCTCTCTCATAGACCGACACACACACGCTCTCATAGACAGACGCACACAGTCTCTCATAGACAGACAGACATAGACACTGTCATAGACACTCACACTTTATCATAGAGAGAGACACACAATCTATCATAGACAGACACACCCACTCTCTCTCATAGACAGGCACACACACTCTATCACTCTCTCATAGACAGACACACACATTCTCTCTCACAGACAGACACACACTCTCTCTCATAGACAGACACACACACTCTCTCTCTCATCGACAGACACCCACTCTCACTCATAGACAGACACACACATTCTCTCTCATAGACAGACACACACATTCTCTCTAACAGACAGACACACACTTTCTCTCATAGACAGACACACACACTCTCTCTCTCATCGACAGACACCCACTCTCTCTCATAGACAGACACACACTCTCTCACATAGACAGACACACACGCTCTCTCTCATAGACCGACACACACACTGTCTCATACACAGACACGCACTCGCTCTCATAGACAGACGCACACACTCTGTCATAGACAGACAGACACACTGTCTCATAGACAGACATACACTCAGTCTCATAGACAGAGACACACACTCCCTGATCAACAGACACAAACATTGTCTCATAGACAGGCACACACACTGACTCATAGACAGACACACACACGGACACACTCTTATAGATGGACACACACACTTTCTCACAGACAGACACACACACACTCTCTCGGATAGACAGAGACACGCACTCTCTCTCATAGACAGACACACACTCTCTCTCTCATAGACCGACACACACACGCTCTCATAGACAGACGCACCCACTCTCTCATAGACAGACACACATACACACTCTCATAGACAGATACTCACAGTTTCTCATAGACAGAGACACACAATCTATCATAGACAGACACAAACATTCTCTGTCATAGACAGACAGATGCTCTCTCTGATAGACAGAGACACACACTCCCTGATAAACAGACTCGCACACTCTCTCTTAGACCGACACACACACTCTCTCATAGACAGACACACACTCGCTCTCATAGACAGACGCACACAGTCTCTCATAGACAGACAGACATAGACACTGTCATAGACACTCACACTTTATCATAGAGAGAGACACACAATCTATCATAGACAGACACACCCACTCTCTCTCATAGACAGGCACACACACTCTATCACTCTCTCATAGACAGACACACACATTCTCTCTCACAGACAGACACACACTCTGTCTCTTAGACAGACACACACACTCTCTCTCTCATCGACAGACACCCACTCTCACTCATAGACAGACACACACATTCTCTCTCATTGACTGACACACACATTCTCTCTAACAGACAGACACACACTTTCTCTCATAGACAGACACACACACTCTCTCTCTCATCGGCAGTCACCTACTCTCTCTCATAGACAGACACACACTCTCTCTCATAGACAGACACACACACTCACTCTCACATAGACAAACACACACATTCTCTCTCATAGACAGACACACACACTCTCTCTCTCATCCACAGACACCCACTCTCTCTCATAGTCAGACACACACTCTCTCTCATAGACAGACACACACACTCTCTCTCTCATAGACAGACACCCACATTCTCTCTCATAGACAGACACACACTCTCTCTCATAGACAGACACACACACTCTCTGTCATAGACAGACACACACACACTCTATCTCTCTCTCATAGAAAGACACACACTCTCTCTCTCTCATAGACCGACACACACTCTCTCTCATAGACAGACACACACACTCTCTCTCTCATCGACAGGCACCCACTCTCTCTCATAGACAGACACACACTCTATCTCTCTCTGACGGACAGACACACACATTCTCTCTCATAGACAGACACACACTCTCATAGACAGAAACACACACTCTCTCTCTCATCGACAGACACACACATTCTCGCTCATAGACAGACACACTCACTCTCTCTCATAGACAGAGATACACACTCCCTGATCAACAGACACAAACATTGTCTCATAGACAGGCACACACGCTGACTCATAGACAGACACACATACACACTCTCTTAGACCGACACACACACTCTCTCATAGACAGACGCACCCACTCTCTCATAGACAGACACACATACACACTCTCATAGACAGATACTCACAGTTTCTCATAGACAGAGACACACAATCTATCATAGACAGACACAGACATTCTCTGTCATAGACAGACAGATGCTCTCTCTCATAGACAGAGACACACACTCCCTGATCAACAGACTCGCACACTCTCTCTTAGACCGACACACACTCGCTCTCATAGACAGACGCACACAGTCTCTCATAGACAGACAGACATAGACACTGTCATAGACACTCACACTTTATCATAGAGAGAGACACACAATCTATCATAGACAGACACACCCACTCTCTCTCATAGACAGGCACACACACTCTATCACTCTCTCATAGACAGACACACACATTCTCTCTCACAGACAGACACACACTCTCTCTCATAGACAGACACACACACTCTCTCTCTCATCGACAGACACCCACTCTCACTCATAGACAGACACACACATTCTCTCTCATAGACAGACACACACATTCTCTCTAACAGACAGACACACACTTTCTCTCATAGACAGACACACACACTCTCTCTCTCATCGACAGACACCCACTCTCTCTCATAGACAGACACACACTCTCTCACATAGACAGACACACACGCTCTCTCTCATAGACCGACACACACACTGTCTCATACACAGACACGCACTCGCTCTCATAGACAGACGCACACACTCTGTCATAGACAGACAGACACCCTCTCTCATAGACAGACGCACACACTCTCTCATAGACTAACACACACACACACTCTCATAGACGGAGATGCACACATTCTCACAGACAGACACACACACACTCTCTCTCATAGACAGACAAACAACCTATCATAGACAGACAACCACATTCTCTCTCATAGACAGACACACTCACTCTCTCTCAT
The DNA here is from genome assembly GCF_048418815.1 of Hemitrygon akajei. NCBI lineage: Eukaryota > Metazoa > Chordata > Chondrichthyes > Myliobatiformes > Dasyatidae > Hemitrygon > Hemitrygon akajei. Next base: position 106,812,755 of record NC_133127.1, read on the forward strand.
AGACAAACAGATGCTCTCTCTCAAAGACAAACAGATGCTCTCTTTCATAGACACAGACACACACTCTCTCTCATAGACAGACAAACACTCTCTCTCATAGACAGACGCACCCACTCTCTCATAGACAGACACACACACGGACACACTCTTATAGATGGACACACACACTTTCTCACAGACAGACACACACACACTCTCTCGGATAGACAGAGACACGCACTCTCTCTCATAGACAGACACACACTCTCTCTCTCATAGACCGACACACACACGCTCTCATAGACAGACGCACCCACTCTCTCATAGACAGACACACATACACACTCTCATAGACTGATACTCACAGTTTCTCATAGACAGAGACACACAATCTATCATAGACAGACACAAACATTCTCTGTCATAGACAGACACACACTCTCTCTCATAGACAGACACACACACTCTCTCATAGACAGACACACACGCTATCTATCATAGACAGACACACACATTCTCTCATAGACAGACACACACACTCTCTCTCTCATCGACAGACACCCACTCTCACTCATAGACAGACACACACACTGTCTCATAGACAGACACACACTCTCTCTCATAGACGGACACACACACTCTCTCTCTCATCGACAGACACTCTCTCTCTCTCATAGACAGACACACACTCGCTCTCATAGACAGACACACACACTCACTCTCACATAGACAGATACCCACTCTCTCTCATAGACAGACACACACATTCTCTCTCATAGACTGACACACACATTCTCTCTAACAGACAGACACACACTTTCTCTCATAGACAGACACACACACTCTCTCTCTCATCGGCAGACACCTACTCTCTCTCATAGACAGACACACACTCTCTCTCATAGACAGACACACACACTCACTCTCACATAGACAGATACCAACTCTCTCATAGACAGACACACACACTCTATCATAGACAGACACACACGCTATCTATCATAGACAGACACACACATTCTCTCTCATAGACAGACACACACTCTCTCTCTCATACACAGACACACACACTCTATCTCTCTCTCACAGGTAGACACACACATTCTCTCTCATAGACAGACACACACTCTCTCTCATAGACAGACACACACACTCTCTCATAGACAGACACACACGCTATCTATCATAGACAGACACACACATTCTCTCATAGACAGACACACACACTCTCTCTCTCATCGACAGACACCCACTCTCACTCATAGACAGACACACACTCTATCTCTCTCTGACAGACAGACACACACATTCTCTCTCATAGACAGACACACACTCTCTCTCATAGACAGAAACACACACTCTCTCTCTCATCGACAGACACACACATTCTCTCTCATAGTCAGACACACTCACTCTCTCTCATAGACCGACACACACACTGTCTCATAGACAGACATACACTCAGTCTCATAGACAGAGACACACACTCCCTGATCAACAGACACAAACATTGTCTCATAGACAGGCACACACACTGACTCATAGACAGACACACATACACACTCTCATAGACAGACACACACACGGACACACTCTTATAGATGGACACACACACTTTCTCACAGACAGACACACACACACTCTCTCGGATAGACAGAGACACGCACTCTCTCTCATAGACAGACACACACTCTCTCTCTCATAGACCGACACACACACGCTCTCATAGACAGACGCACCCACTCTCTCATAGACAGACACACATACACACTCTCATAGACAGATACTCACAGTTTCTCATAGACAGAGACACACAATCTATCATAGACAGACACAAACATTCTCTGTCATAGACAGACAGATGCTCTCTCTGATAGACAGAGACACACACTCCCTGATAAACAGACTCGCACACTCTCTCTTAGACCGACACACACACTCTCTCATAGACAGACACACACTCGCTCTCATAGACAGACGCACACAGTCTCTCATAGACAGACAGACATAGACACTGTCATAGACACTCACACTTTATCATAGAGAGAGACACACAATCTATCATAGACAGACACACCCACTCTCTCTCATAGACAGGCACACACACTCTATCACTCTCTCATAGACAGACACACACATTCTCTCTCACAGACAGACACACACTCTGTCTCTTAGACAGACACACACACTCTCTCTCTCATCGACAGACACCCACTCTCACTCATAGACAGACACACACATTCTCTCTCATTGACTGACACACACATTCTCTCTAACAGACAGACACACACTTTCTCTCATAGACAGACACACACACTCTCTCTCTCATCGGCAGACACCTACTCTCTCTCATAGACAGACACACACTCTCTCTCATAGACAGACACACACACTCACTCTCACATAGACAGATACCAACTCTCTCATAGACAGACACACACACTCTATCATAGACAGACACACACGCTATCTATCATAGACAGACACACACATTCTCTCTCATAGACAGACACACACTCTCTCTCTCATACACAGACACACACACTCTATCCCTCTCTCACAGGTAGACACACACATTCTCTCTCATAGACAGACACACACTCTCTCTCATAGACAGACACACACACTCTCTCATAGACAGACACACACGCTATCTATCATAGACAGACACACACATTCTCTCATAGACAGACACACACACTCTCTCTCTCATCGACAGACACCCACTCTCACTCATAGACAGACACACACTCTATCTCTCTCTGACAGACAGACACACACATTCTCTCTCATAGACAGACACACACTCTCTCTCATAGACAGAAACACACACTCTCTCTCTCATCGACAGACACACACATTCTCTCTGATAGTCAGACACACTCACTCTCTCTCATAGACAGAGACACACACTCCCTGATCAACAGACACAAACATTCTCTCATAGACAGGCGCACACACAGACTCATAGATAGACACACATTCTCTCTCATAGACAGACACACACACTCTCTCTCTCATCCACAGACACCCACTCTCTCTCATAGTCAGACACACACTCTCTCTCATAGACAGACACACACACTCTCTCTCTCATAGACAGACACCCACATTCTCTCTCATAGACAGACACACACTCTCTCTCATAGACAGACACACACACTCTCTGTCATAGACAGACACACACACACTCTATCTCTCTCTCATAGAAAGACACACACTCTCTCTCTCTCATAGACCGACACACACTCTCTCTCATAGACAGACACACACACTCTCTCTCTCATCGACAGGCACCCACTCTCTCTCATAGACAGACACACACTCTATCTCTCTCTGACGGACAGACACACACATTCTCTCTCATAGACAGACACACCCTCTCATAGACAGAAACACACACTCTCTCTCTCATCGACAGACACACACATTCTCGCTCATAGACAGACACACTCACTCTCTCTCATAGACAGAGACACACACTCCCTGATCAACAGACACAAACATTGTCTCATAGACAGGCACACACGCTGACTCATAGACAGACACACATACACACTCTCTTAGACCGACACACACACTCTCTCATAGACAGACACACACTCGCTCTCATAGACAGACGCACACAGTCTCTCATAGACAGACAGACATAGACACTGTCATAGACACTCACACTTTATCATAGAGAGAGACACACAATCTATCATAGACAGACACACCCACTCTCTCTCATAGACAGGCACACACACTCTATCACTCTCTCATAGACAGACACACACATTCTCTCTCACAGACAGACACACACTCTCTCTCATAGACAGACACACACACTCTCTCTCTCATCGACAGACACCCACTCTCACTCATAGACAGACACACACATTCTCTCTCATAGACAGACACACACTCTCTCTCATAGACAGACACACAAACTCACACTCACATAGACAGATACCCACTCTCTCTCATAGACAGACACACACACTCTCTCATAGACAGACACACACGCTATCTATCATAGACAGACACACACATTCTCTCTCATAGACAGACACACACTCTCTCTCTCATAGACAGACACCCACTCTCTCTCATAGACAGACACACACTCTCTCTCATAGACAGACACACACACTCTCTCTCTCATAGACAGACACCCACATTCTCTCTCATAGACAGACACACACTCTCTCTCATAGGCAGATGCACACACTCTCTCATAGACAGACCCACACTCTCTCTCATAGGCAGATGCACACACTCTCTCATAGACAGACACATATACACATTAACATAGACAGACACACACACATTCTCATAGACAGAGACACACAATCTATCATAGACAGACACACACATTCTCTCTCATAGACGGACACACTCACTCTCTCTCATAGAGAGACACACAATCTATCATAGACAGACACACACATTCTCTCTCATAGACAGACACACACTCTCTATCTCTCTCTCCCAGATAGACACACACATTCTCTCTCATAGACAGACACACACTCTCTCTCATAGACAGACACACACACTCTCTCTCTCATCGACAGACACCCACTCTCACTCATAGACAGAGACACACACTTTCTCATAGACAGACACACACTCAGTCTCATAGACAGACGCACACACTCTCTGATAGACTGACACACATACACTCTCTCATAGACACTCACACTTTCTCATAGAGAGAGACACTCAATCTATCATAGACAGACACACATACACACTCTCATAGACAGACTCTCACACTTTCTCATAGACCGACACACACACTCTCTCATAGACAGACACACACTCGCTCTCATAGACAGACGCACACACTCTGTCATAGACTAACACACACACACACTCTCATAGACGGAGACGCACACTTTCTCACAGACAGACACACACACACTCTCTCTCATAGACAGACAAACAATCTATCATAGACAGACAACCACATTCTCTCTCATAGACAGACACACTCACTCTCTCTCATAGACAAACAGATGCTCTCTTTCATAGACACAGACACACACTCTCTCTCATAGACAGACAAACACTCTCTCTCATAGACAGACGCACCCACTCTCTCATAGACAGACACACATACACACTCTCATAGACAGATACTCACAGTTTCTTATAGACAGAGACACACAATCTATCATAGACAGACACAGACATTCTCTGTCATAGACAGACAGATGCTCTCTCTCATAGACAGAGACACACACTCCCTGATCAACAGACTCGCACACTCTCTCTTAGACCGACACACACACTCTCTCATAGACAGACACACACTCGCTCTCATAGACAGACGCACACAGTCTCTCATAGACAGACAGACATAGACACTGTCATAGACACTCACACTTTATCATAGAGAGAGACACACAATCTATCATAGACAGACACACCCACTCTCTCTCATAGACAGGCACACACACTCTATCACTCTCTCATAGACAGACACACACATTCTCTCTCACAGACAGACACACACTCTGTCTCATAGACAGACACACACACTCTCTCTCTCATCGACAGACACCCACTCTCACTCATAGACAGACACACACATTCTCTCTCATAGACAGACACACACATTCTCTCTAACAGACAGACACACACTTTCTCTCATAGACAGACACACACACTCTCTCTCTCATCGACAGACACCCACTCTCTCTCATAGACAGACACACACTCTCTCACATAGACAGACACACACGCTCTCTCTCATAGACCGACACACACACTGTCTCATACACAGACACGCACTCGCTCTCATAGACAGACGCACACACTCTGTCATAGACAGACAGACACCCTCTCTCATAGACAGACGCACACACTCTCTCATAGACTAACACACACACACACTCTCATAGACGGAGATGCACACATTCTCACAGACAGACACACACACACTCTCTCTCATAGACAGACAAACAACCTATCATAGACAGACAACCACATTCTCTCTCATAGACAGACACACTCACTCTCTCTCATAGACAAACAGATGCTCTCTCTCAAAGACAAACAGATGCTCTCTTTCATAGACACAGACACACACTCTCTCTCATAGACAGACAAACACTCTCTCTCATAGACAGACGCACCCACTCTCTCATAGACAGACACACACACGGACACACTCTTATAGATGGACACACACACTTTCTCACAGACAGACACACACACACTCTCTCGGATAGACAGAGACACGCACTCTCTCTCATAGACAGACACACACTCTCTCTCTCATAGACCGACACACACACGCTCTCATAGACAGACGCACCCACTCTCTCATAGACAGACACACATACACACTCTCATAGACTGATACTCACAGTTTCTCATAGACAGAGACACACAATCTATCATAGACAGACACAAACATTCTCTGTCATAGACAGACACACACTCTCTCTCATAGACAGACACACACACTCTCTCATAGACAGACACACACGCTATCTATCATAGACAGACACACACATTCTCTCATAGACAGACACACACACTCTCTCTCTCATCGACAGACACCCACTCTCACTCATAGACAGACACACACACTGTCTCATAGACAGACACACACTCTCTCTCATAGACGGACACACACACTCTCTCTCTCATCGACAGACACTCTCTCTCTCTCATAGACAGACACACACTCGCTCTCATAGACAGACACACACACTCACTCTCACATAGACAGATACCCACTCTCTCTCATAGACAGACACACACATTCTCTCTCATGGACTGACACACACATTCTCTCTAACAGACAGACACACACTTTCTCTCATAGACAGACACACACACTCTCTCTCTCATCGGCAGACACCTACTCTCTCTCATAGACAGACACACACTCTCTCTCATAGACAGACACACACACTCACTCTCACATAGACAGATACCAACTCTCTCATAGACAGACACACACACTCTATCATAGACAGACACACACGCTATCTATCATAGACAGACACACACATTCTCTCTCATAGACAGACACACACTCTCTCTCTCATACACAGACACACACACTCTATCTCTCTCTCACAGGTAGACACACACATTCTCTCTCATAGACAGACACACACTCTCTCTCATAGACAGACACACACACTCTCTCATAGACAGACACACACGCTATCTATCATAGACAGACACACACATTCTCTCATAGACAGACACACACACTCTCTCTCTCATCGACAGACACCCACTCTCACTCATAGACAGACACACACTCTATCTCTCTCTGACAGACAGACACACACATTCTCTCTCATAGACAGACACACACTCTCTCTCATAGACAGAAACACACACTCTCTCTCTCATCGACAGACACACACATTCTCTCTCATAGTCAGACACACTCACTCTCTCTCATAGACCGACACACACACTGTCTCATAGACAGACATACACTCAGTCTCATAGACAGAGACACACACTCCCTGATCAACAGACACAAACATTGTCTCATAGACAGGCACACACACTGACTCATAGACAGACACACATACACACTCTCATAGACAGACACACACACGGACACACTCTTATAGATGGACACACACACTTTCTCACAGACAGACACACACACACTCTCTCGGATAGACAGAGACACGCACTCTCTCTCATAGACAGACACACACTCTCTCTCTCATAGACCGACACACACACGCTCTCATAGACAGACGCACCCACTCTCTCATAGACAGACACACATACACACTCTCATAGACAGATACTCACAGTTTCTCATAGACAGAGACACACAATCTATCATAGACAGACACAAACATTCTCTGTCATAGACAGACAGATGCTCTCTCTGATAGACAGAGACACACACTCCCTGATAAACAGACTCGTACACTCTCTCTTAGACCGACACACACACACTCTCTCATAGACAGACACACACTCGCTCTCATAGACAGACGCACACAGTCTCTCATAGACAGACAGACATAGACACTGTCATAGACACTCACACTTTATCATAGAGAGAGACACACAATCTATCATAGACAGACACACCCACTCTCTCTCATAGACAGGCACACACACTCTATCACTCTCTCATAGACAGACACACACATTCTCTCTCACAGACAGACACACACTCTGTCTCTTAGACAGACACACACACTCTCTCTCTCATCGACAGACACCCACTCTCACTCATAGACAGACACACACATTCTCTCTCATTGACTGACACACACATTCTCTCTAACAGACAGACACACACTTTCTCTCATAGACAGACACACACACTCTCTCTCTCATCGGCAGACACCTACTCTCTCTCATAGACAGACACACACTCTCTCTCATAGACAGACACACACACTCACTCTCACATAGACAGATACCAACTCTCTCATAGACAGACACACACACTCTATCATAGACAGACACACACGCTATCTATCATAGACAGACACACACATTCTCTCTCATAGACAGACACACACTCTCTCTCTCATACACAGACACACACACTCTATCCCTCTCTCACAGGTAGACACACACATTCTCTCTCATAGACAGACACACACTCTCTCTCATAGACAGAAACACACACTCTCTCATAGACAGACACACACGCTATCTATCATAGACAGACACACACATTCTCTCATAGACAGACACACACACTCTCTCTCTCATCGACAGACACCCACTCTCACTCATAGACAGACACACACTCTATCTCTCTCTGACAGACAGACACACACATTCTCTCTCATAGACAGACACACACTCTCTCTCATAGACAGAAACACACACTCTCTCTCTCATCGACAGACACACACATTCTCTCTGATAGTCAGACACACTCACTCTCTCTCATAGACAGAGACACACACTCCCTGATCAACAGACACAAACATTCTCTCATAGACAGGCGCACACACAGACTCATAGATAGACACACATTCTCTCTCATAGACAGACACACACACTCTCTCTCTCATCCACAGACACCCACTCTCTCTCATAGTCAGACACACACTCTCTCTCATAGACAGACACACACACTCTCTCTCTCATAGACAGACACCCACATTCTCTCTCATAGACAGACACACACTCTCTCTCATAGACAGACACACACACTCTCTGTCATAGACAGACACACACACACTCTATCTCTCTCTCATAGAAAGACACACACTCTCTCTCTCTCATAGACCGACACACACTCTCTCTCATAGACAGACACACACACTCTCTCTCTCATCGACAGGCACCCACTCTCTCTCATAGACAGACACACACTCTATCTCTCTCTGACGGACAGACACACACATTCTCTCTCATAGACAGACACACCCTCTCATAGACAGAAACACACACTCTCTCTCTCATCGACAGACACACACATTCTCGCTCATAGACAGACACACTCACTCTCTCTCATAGACAGAGACACACACTCCCTGATCAACAGACACAAACATTGTCTCATAGACAGGCACACACGCTGACTCATAGACAGACACACATACACACTCTCTTAGACCGACACACACACTCTCTCATAGACAGACACACACTCGCTCTCATAGACAGACGCACACAGTCTCTCATAGACAGACAGACATAGACACTGTCATAGACACTCACACTTTATCATAGAGAGAGACACACAATCTATCATAGACAGACACACCCACTCTCTCTCATAGACAGGCACACACACTCTATCACTCTCTCATAGACAGACACACACATTCTCTCTCACAGACAGACACACACTCTCTCTCATAGACAGACACACACACTCTCTCTCTCATCGACAGACACCCACTCTCACTCATAGACAGACACACACATTCTCTCTCATAGACAGACACACACTCTCTCTCATAGACAGACACACAAACTCACACTCACATAGACAGATACCCACTCTCTCTCATAGACAGACACACACACTCTCTCATAGACAGACACACACGCTATCTATCATAGACAGACACACACATTCTCTCTCATAGACAGACACACACTCTCTCTCTCATAGACAGACACCCACTCTCTCTCATAGACAGACACACACTCTCTCTCATAGACAGACACACACACTCTCTCTCTCATAGACAGACACCCACATTCTCTCTCATAGACAGACACACACTCTCTCTCATAGGCAGATGCACACACTCTCTCATAGACAGACCCACACTCTCTCTCATAGGCAGATGCACACACTCTCTCATAGACAGACACATATACACATTAACATAGACAGACACACACACATTCTCATAGACAGAGACACACAATCTATCATAGACAGACACACACATTCTCTCTCATAGACGGACACACTCACTCTCTCTCATAGAGTGACACACAATCTATCATAGACAGACACACACATTCTCTCTCATAGACAGACACACACTCTCTATCTCTCTCTCACAGATAGACACACACATTCTCTCTCATAGACAGACACACACTCTCTCTCATAGACAGACACACACACTCTCTCTCTCATCGACAGACACCCACTCTCACTCATAGACAGAGACACACACTTTCTCATAGACAGACACACACTCAGTCTCATAGACAGACGCACACACTCTCTGATAGACTGACACACATACACTCTCTCATAGACACTCACACTTTCTCATAGAGAGAGACACTCAATCTATCATAGACAGACACACATACACACTCTCATAGACAGACTCTCACACTTTCTCATAGACCGACACACACACTCTCTCATAGACAGACACACACTCGCTCTCATAGACAGACGCACACACTCTGTCATAGACAGACAGACACCCTCTCTCATAGACAGACGCACACACTCTCTCATAGACTAACACACACACACACTCTCATAGACGGAGACGCACACTTTCTCACAGACAGACACACACACACTCTCTCTCATAGACAGACAAACAATCTATCATAGACAGACAACCACATTCTCTCTCATAGACAGACACACTCACTCTCTCTCATAGACAAACAGATGCTCTCTTTCATAGACACAGACGCACACTCTCTCTCATAGACAGACAAACACTCTCTCTCATAGACAGACGCACCCACTCTCTCATAGACAGACACACATACACACTCTCATAGACAGATACTCACAGTTTCTCATAGACAGAGACACACAATCTATCATAGACAGACACAGACATTCTCTGTCATAGACAGACAGATGCTCTCTCTCATAGACAGAGACACACACTCCCTGATCAACAGACTCGCACACTCTCTCTTAGACCGACACACACTCGCTCTCATAGACAGACGCACACAGTCTCTCATAGACAGACAGACATAGACACTGTCATAGACACTCACACTTTATCATAGAGAGAGACACACAATCTATCATAGACAGACACACCCACTCTCTCTCATAGACAGGCACACACACTCTATCACTCTCTCATAGACAGACACACACATTCTCTCTCACAGACAGACACACACTCTCTCTCATAGACAGACACACACACTCTCTCTCTCATCGACAGACACCCACTCTCACTCATAGACAGACACACACATTCTCTCTCATAGACAGACACACACATTCTCTCTAACAGACAGACACACACTTTCTCTCATAGACAGACACACACACTCTCTCTCTCATCGACAGACACCCACTCTCTCTCATAGACAGACACACACTCTCTCACATAGACAGACACACACGCTCTCTCTCATAGACCGACACACACACTGTCTCATACACAGACACACACTCGCTCTCATAGACAGACGCACACACTCTGTCATAGACAGACAGACACCCTCTCTCATAGACAGACGCACACACTCTCTCATAGACTAACACACACACACACTCTCATAGACGGAGACGCACACATTCTCACAGGCAGACACACACACACTCTCTCTCATAGACAGACAAACAATCTATCATAGACAGACAACCACATTCTCTCTCATAGACAGACACACTCACTCTCTCTCATAGACAAACAGATGCTCTCTCTCAAAGACAAACAGATGCTCTCTTTCATAGACACAGACACACACTCTCTCTCATAGACAGACAAACACTCTCTCTCATAGACAGACGCACCCACTCTCTCATAGACAGACACTCACACGGACACACTCTTAGAGATGGACACACACACTTTCTCACAGACAGACACACACACACTCTCTCGGATAGACAGAGACACGCACTCTCTCTCATAGACAGACACACACTCTCTCTCTCATAGACCGACACACACACGCTCTCATAGACAGACGCACCCACTCTCTCATAGACAGACACACATACACACTCTCATAGACAGATACTCACAGTTTCTCATAGACAGAGACACACAATCTATCATAGACAGACACAAACATTCTCTGTCATAGACAGACACACTCTCTCACATAGACAGACACACACACTCTCTCATAGACAGACACACACGCTATCTATCATAGACAGACACACACATTCTCTCTCATAGACAGACACACACTCTCTCTCATAGACAGAAACACACACTCTCTCTCTCATCGACAGACACACACATTCTCTCTCATAGTCAGACACACTCACTCTCTCTCATAGACAGAGACACACACTCTCTGATCAACAGACACAAACATTCTCTCATAGACAGGCGCACACACAGACTCATAGATAGACACACATTCTCTCTCATAGACAGACACACACACTCTCTCTCTCATCCACAGACACCCACTCTCTCTCATAGTCAGACACACACTCTCTCTCATAGACAGACACACACACTCTCTCTCTCATAGACAGACACCCACATTCTCTCTCATAGACAGACACACACACTCTCTCTCTCATCGACAGGCACCCACTCTCTCTCATAGACAAACAGATGCTCTCTTTCATAGACACAGACACTCACTCTCTCTCATAGACAGACAAATGCTCTCTCTCATAGACAGAGACACACACTACGTGATCAACAGACACACACACTCTCTCATAGACAGACACACACCCTCTCTCATAGACAGACGCACACTCTCTCATGGGCAGACACACACACTCTCTCATAGACAGACACACACATTCTCTCTCATAGACAGACACACACTCTCTCTCATAGACTGACACACACACTCTCTCATAGACAGACACACATACATACTCTCATAGACAGACACTCACACTTTCTCATAGACCGACACACACACTCTCTCATAGACAGACACACACTCGCTCTCATAGACAGACAGACACCCTCTCACATAGACAGACGCCCACACACACTCTCTCATAGACATACAAACAATCTATCATAGACAGGCAAACATATTCTCTCTCATATACAGACACACTCACTCTCTCTCATAGACAAACTGATGCTCTCTCTCATAGACACAGACACACACTCTCTCTCATAGACAGACGCACACACTCTCTCATAGACAGAGACACACACTCACTCTCCTAGACAGACACAGACACTCTCACTCATAGACAGACACACACATTCTCTCTCATAGACAGACACACACACACTCTCATAGACAGACACACACTTTCTCTCTCATAGACAGACACACACTCTCTCTCATAGACGGACACACACATTTTCTCACAGACACACAAACCCTCTCTCTCATAGACAGAGACACGCACTCTCTCTCATAGACAGACACACTCACTCTCTCTCATAGACAGACAGATGCTCTCTCTCATTGACTGACACACACACTCTCTCATAGACAGACACACATACACACACTCATAGACAGACACTCACTCTTTCTCATAGACAGACACACAAACTCTCTCATAGACAGACACACACTCGCTCTCATAGACAGACACCCATGCACATTCTCATAGACAGACACACACACTTTCTCATAGACAGAGACACACAATCTATCATAGACAGACACACACATTCTGTCTCATAGACAGAAACACTCACTCTCTCTCATAGACAGACAAATGCTCTCTCTCATAGACAGAGACACACACTACGTGATCAACAGACACACACACTCTCTCATAGACAGACACACACCCTCTCTCATAGACAGACGCACGCACTCTCTCATAGACAGACACACACACACACTCTCATAGACGGACTCACACACTTTCTCACAGACAGACACACACAGCCTCTCTCTCATAGACAGAGACACACACTCTCTCTCATAGACAGATACACTCACTCTCTCTCATAGACAGACAGATGCTCTCTCTCATAGACAGACACACACAATATCTCATAGACAGACGCACATACACACTCTCATAGACAGATACACACACTTTCTCATAGAGAGAGACACACAATCTATCGTAGACACACACACTCTCCCAAAGAGAGAGACAGAAACACTCTCATAGACAGACACACACACTCTCTCTCTCATCGACAGACACCCACTCTCTCTCATAGACAGACACACTCTCTCTCGCTCATAGACAGACAGTTGCTCTCTCTCATAGACAGACACACACACTCTATCTCTCTCTCATAGACTGATACCCACTCTCTCTCATAGACAGACACACACTCACTCTCATAAATGGACACACACACTCTCTCTCTTATGGAGAGACACACAATCTATCATAGACAGACACACACATTCTCTCTCATAGACAGACACCCACTCTCTCTCATAGACAGACACACACACTCTATCACTCTCTCATAGACAAACACACACATTCTCTCTCATAGACAGACACACACACTCTCTCTCTCATCCACAGACACCCACTCTCTCTCATAGTCAGACACACACTCTCTCTCATAGACAGACACACACACTCTCTCTCTCATAGACAGACACCCACATTCTCTCTCATAGACAGACACACACTCTCTCATAGACAGACACACACACTCTCTGTCATAGACAGACACACACACACTCTATCTCTCTCTCATAGAAAGACACACACTCTCTCTCTCTCATAGACCGACACACTCTCTCTCATAGACAGACACACACACTCTCTCTCTCATCGACAGGCACCCACTCTCTCTCATAGACAGACACACACTCTATCTCTCTCTGACGGACAGACACACACATTCTCTCTCATAGACAGACACACACTCTCATAGACAGAAACACACACTCTCTCTCTCATCGACAGACACACACATTCTCGCTCATAGACAGACACACTCACTCTCTCTCATAGACAGAGACACACACTCCCTGATCAACAGACACAAACATTGTCTCATAGACAGGCACACACGCTGACTCATAGACAGACACACATACACACTCTCTTAGACCGACACACACACTCTCTCATAGACAGACACACACTCGCTCTCATAGACAGACGCACACAGTCTCTCATAGACAGACAGACATAGACACTGTCATAGACACTCACACTTTATCATAGAGAGAGACACACAATCTATCATAGACAGACACACCCACTCTCTCTCATAGACAGGCACACACACTCTATCACTCTCTCATAGACAGACACACACATTCTCTCTCACAGACAGACACACACTCTCTCTCATAGACAGACACACACACTCTCTCTCTCATCGACAGACACCCACTCTCACTCATAGACAGACACACACATTCTCTCTCATAGACAGACACACACTCTCTCTCATAGACAGACACACAAACTCACACTCACATAGACAGATACCCACTCTCTCTCATAGACAGACACACACACTCTCTCATAGACAGACACACACGCTATCTATCATAGACAGACACACACATTCTCTCTCATAGACAGACACACACTCTCTCTCTCATAGACAGACACCCACTCTCTCTCATAGACAGACACACACTCTCTCTCATAGACAGACACACACACTCTCTCTCTCATAGACAGACACCCACATTCTCTCTCATAGACAGACACACACTCTCTCTCATAGGCAGATGCACACACTCTCTCATAGACAGACCCACACTCTCTCTCATAGGCAGATGCACACACTCTCTCATAGACAGACACATATACACATTAACATAGACAGACACACACACATTCTCATAGACAGAGACACACAATCTATCATAGACAGACACACACATTCTCTCTCATAGACGGACACACTCACTCTCTCTCATAGAGAGACACACAATCTATCATAGACAGACACACACATTCTCTCTCATAGACAGACACACACTCTCTATCTCTCTCTCACAGATAGACACACACATTCTCTCTCATAGACAGACACACACTCTCTCTCATAGACAGACACACACACTCTCTCTCTCATCGACAGACACCCACTCTCACTCATAGACAGAGACACACACTTTCTCATAGACAGACACACACTCAGTCTCATAGACAGACGCACACACTCTCTGATAGACTGACACACATACACTCTCTCATAGACACTCACACTTTCTCATAGAGAGAGACACTCAATCTATCATAGACAGACACACATACACACTCTCATAGACAGACTCTCACACTTTCTCATAGACCGACACACACACTCTCTCATAGACAGACACACACTCGCTCTCATAGACAGACGCACACACTCTGTCATAGACAGACAGACACCCTCTCTCATAGACAGACGCACACACTCTCTCATAGACTAACACACACACACACTCTCATAGACGGAGACGCACACTTTCTCACAGACAGACACACACACACTCTCTCTCATAGACAGACAAACTATCTATCATAGACAGACAACCACATTCTCTCTCATAGACAGACACACTCACTCTCTCTCATAGACAAACAGATGCTCTCTTTCATAGACACAGACACACACTCTCTCTCATAGACAGACAAACACTCTCTCTCATAGACAGACGCACCCACTCTCTCATAGACAGACACACATACACACTCTCATAGACAGATACTCACAGTTTCTCATAGACAGAGACACACAATCTATCATAGACAGACACAGACATTCTCTGTCATAGACAGACAGATGCTCTCTCTCATAGACAGAGACACACACTCCCTGATCAACAGACTCGCACACTCTCTCTTAGACCGACACACACTCGCTCTCATAGACAGACGCACACAGTCTCTCATAGACAGACAGACATAGACACTGTCATAGACACTCACACTTTATCATAGAGAGAGACACACAATCTATCATAGACAGACACACCCACTCTCTCTCATAGACAGGCACACACACTCTATCACTCTCTCATAGACAGACACACACATTCTCTCTCACAGACAGACACACACTCTCTCTCATAGACAGACACACACACTCTCTCTCTCATCGACAGACACCCACTCTCACTCATAGACAGACACACACATTCTCTCTCATAGACAGACACACACATTCTCTCTAACAGACAGACACACACTTTCTCTCATAGACAGACACACACACTCTCTCTCTCATCGACAGACACCCACTCTCTCTCATAGACAGACACACACTCTCTCACATAGACAGACACACACACTCTCTCTCTCATCGACAGACACCCACTCTCTCTCATAGACAGACACACACTCTCTCTCATAGACAGACACACACACTCACTCTCACATAGACAGATACCCACTCTCTCTCATAGACAGACACACACGCTCTCTCTCATAGACCGACACACACTCTCTCTCATAGACAGACACACACGCTCTCTCTCATAGACCGACACACACTCTCTCTCATAGTCAGACACACTCACTCTCTCTCATAGACAGAGACACACACTCTCTGATCAACAGACACAAACATTCTCTCATAGACAGGCGCACACACAGACTCATAGATAGACACACATTCTCTCTCATAGACAGACACACACACTCTCTCTCTCATCCACAGACACCCACTCTCTCTCATAGTCAGACACACACTCTCTCTCATAGACAGACACACACACTCTCTCTCTCATAGACAGACACCCACATTCTCTCTCATAGACAGACACACACACTCTCTCTCTCATCGACAGGCACCCACTCTCTCTCATAGACAAACAGATGCTCTCTTTCATAGACACAGACACTCACTCTCTCTCATAGACAGACAAATGCTCTCTCTCATAGACAGAGACACACACTACGTGATCAACAGACACACACACTCTCTCATAGACAGACACACACCCTCTCTCATAGACAGACGCACACTCTCTCATGGGCAGACACACACACTCTCTCATAGACAGACACACACATTCTCTCTCATAGACAGACACACACTCTCTCTCATAGACTGACACACACACTCTCTCATAGACAGACACACATACATACTCTCATAGACAGACACTCACACTTTCTCATAGACCGACACACACACTCTCTCATAGACAGACACACACTCGCTCTCATAGACAGACAGACACCCTCTCACATAGACAGACGCCCACACACACTCTCTCATAGACATACAAACAATCTATCATAGACAGGCAAACACATTCTCTCTCATATACAGACACACTCACTCTCTCTCATAGACAAACTGATGCTCTCTCTCATAGACACAGACACACACTCTCTCTCATAGACAGACGCACACACTCTCTCATAGACAGAGACACACACTCACTCTCCTAGACAGACACAGACACTCTCACTCATAGACAGACACACACATTCTCTCTCATAGACAGACACACACACACTCTCATAGACAGACACACACTTTCTCTCTCATAGACAGACACACACTCTCTCTCATAGACGGACACACACATTTTCTCACAGACACACAAACCCTCTCTCTCATAGACAGAGACACGCACTCTCTCTCATAGACAGACACACTCACTCTCTCTCATAGACAGACAGATGCTCTCTCTCATTGACTGACACACACACTCTCTCATAGACAGACACACATACACACACTCATAGACAGACACTCACTCTTTCTCATAGACAGACACACAAACTCTCTCATAGACAGACACACACTCGCTCTCATAGACAGACACCCATGCACATTCTCATAGACAGACACACACACTTTCTCATAGACAGAGACACACAATCTATCATAGACAGACACACACATTCTGTCTCATAGACAGAAACACTCACTCTCTCTCATAGACAGACAAATGCTCTCTCTCATAGACAGAGACACACACTACGTGATCAACAGACACACACACTCTCTCATAGACAGACACACACCCTCTCTCATAGACAGACGCACGCACTCTCTCATAGACAGACACACACACACACTCTCATAGACGGACTCACACACTTTCTCACAGACAGACACACACAGCCTCTCTCTCATAGACAGAGACACACACTCTCTCTCATAGACAGATACACTCACTCTCTCTCATAGACAGACAGATGCTCTCTCTCATAGACAGACACACACAATATCTCATAGACAGACGCACATACACACTCTCATAGACAGATACACACACTTTCTCATAGAGAGAGACACACAATCTATCGTAGACACACACACTCTCCCAAAGAGAGAGACAGAAACACTCTCATAGACAGACACACACACTCTCTCTCTCATCGACAGACACCCACTCTCTCTCATAGACAGACACACTCTCTCTCGCTCATAGACAGACAGTTGCTCTCTCTCATAGACAGACACACACACTCTATCTCTCTCTCATAGACTGATACCCACTCTCTCTCATAGACAGACACACACTCACTCTCATAAATGGACACACACACTCTCTCTCTTATGGAGAGACACACAATCTATCATAGACAGACACACACATTCTCTCTCATAGACAGACACCCACTCTCTCTCATAGACAGACACACACACTCTATCACTCTCTCATAGACAAACACACACATTCTCTCTCATAGACAGACACACACACTCTCTCTCTCATCCACAGACACCCACTCTCTCTCATAGTCAGACACACACTCTCTCTCATAGACAGACACACACACTCTCTCTCTCATAGACAGACACCCACATTCTCTCTCATAGACAGACACACACTCTCTCTCATAGACAGACACACACACTCTCTGTCATAGACAGACACACACACACTCTATCTCTCTCTCATAGAAAGACACACACTCTCTCTCTCTCATAGACCGACACACACTCTCTCTCATAGACAGACACACACACTCTCTCTCTCATCGACAGGCACCCACTCTCTCTCATAGACAGACACACACTCTATCTCTCTCTGATGGACAGACACACACATTCTCTCTCATAGACAGACACACACTCTCATAGACAGAAACACACACTCTCTCTCTCATCGACAGACACACACATTCTCGCTCATAGACAGACACACTCACTCTCTCTCATAGACAGAGACACACACTCCCTGATCAACAGACACAAACATTGTCTCATAGACAGGCACACACGCTGACTCATAGACAGACACACATACACACTCTCTTAGACCGACACACACACTCTCTCATAGACAGACACACACTCGCTCTCATAGACAGACGCACACAGTCTCTCATAGACAGACAGACATAGACACTGTCATAGACACTCACACTTTATCATAGAGAGAGACACACAATCTATCATAGACAGACACACCCACTCTCTCTCATAGACAGGCACACACACTCTATCACTCTCTCATAGACAGACACACACATTCTCTCTCACAGACAGACACACACTCTCTCTCATAGACAGACACACACACTCTCTCTCTCATCGACAGACACCCACTCTCACTCATAGACAGACACACACATTCTCTCTCATAGACAGACACACACTCTCTCTCATAGACAGACACACAAACTCACACTCACATAGACAGATACCCACTCTCTCTCATAGACAGACACACACACTCTCTCATAGACAGACACACACGCTATCTATCATAGACAGACACACACATTCTCTCTCATAGACAGACACACACTCTCTCTCTCATAGACAGACACCCACTCTCTCTCATAGACAGACACACACTCTCTCTCATAGACAGACACACACACTCTCTCTCTCATAGACAGACACCCACATTCTCTCTCATAGACAGACACACACTCTCTCTCATAGGCAGATGCACACACTCTCTCATAGACAGACCCACACTCTCTCTCATAGGCAGATGCACACACTCTCTCATAGACAGACACATATACACATTAACATAGACAGACACACACACATTCTCATAGACAGAGACACACAATCTATCATAGACAGACACACACATTCTCTCTCATAGACGGACACACTCACTCTCTCTCATAGAGAGACACACAATCTATCATAGACAGACACACACATTCTCTCTCATAGACAGACACACACTCTCTATCTCTCTCTCACAGATAGACACACACATTCTCTCTCATAGACAGACACACACTCTCTCTCATAGACAGACACACACATTCTCTCTCATAGACAGACACCCACTCTCTCTCATAGACAGACACACACACTCTATCACTCTCTCATAGACAAACACACACATTCTCTCTCATAGACAGACACACACACTCTCTCTCTCATCCACAGACACCCACTCTCTCTCATAGTCAGACACACACTCTCTCTCATAGACAGACACACACACTCTCTCTCTCATAGACAGACACCCACATTCTCTCTCATAGACAGACACACACTCTCTCTCATAGACAGACACACACACTCTCTGTCATAGACAGACACACACACACTCTATCTCTCTCTCATAGAAAGACACACACTCTCTCTCTCTCATAGACCGACACACACTCTCTCTCATAGACAGACACACACACTCTCTCTCTCATCGACAGGCACCCACTCTCTCTCATAGACAGACACACACTCTATCTCTCTCTGACGGACAGACACACACATTCTCTCTCATAGACAGACACACACTCTCATAGACAGAAACACACACTCTCTCTCTCATCGACAGACACACACATTCTCGCTCATAGACAGACACACTCACTCTCTCTCATAGACAGAGACACACACTCCCTGATCAACAGACACAAACATTGTCTCATAGACAGGCACACACGCTGACTCATAGACAGACACACATACACACTCTCTTAGACCGACACACACACTCTCTCATAGACAGACACACACTCGCTCTCATAGACAGACGCACACAGTCTCTCATAGACAGACAGACATAGACACTGTCATAGACACTCACACTTTATCATAGAGAGAGACACACAATCTATCATAGACAGACACACCCACTCTCTCTCATAGACAGGCACACACACTCTATCACTCTCTCATAGACAGACACACACATTCTCTCTCACAGACAGACACACACTCTCTCTCATAGACAGACACACACACTCTCTCTCTCATCGACAGACACCCACTCTCACTCATAGACAGACACACACATTCTCTCTCATAGACAGACACACACTCTCTCTCATAGACAGACACACAAACTCACACTCACATAGACAGATACCCACTCTCTCTCATAGACAGACACACACACTCTCTCATAGACAGACACACACGCTATCTATCATAGACAGACACACACATTCTCTCTCATAGACAGACACACACTCTCTCTCTCATAGACAGACACCCACTCTCTCTCATAGACAGACACACACTCTCTCTCATAGACAGACACACACACTCTCTCTCTCATAGACAGACACCCACATTCTCTCTCATAGACAGACACACACTCTCTCTCATAGGCAGATGCACACACTCTCTCATAGACAGACCCACACTCTCTCTCATAGGCAGATGCACACACTCTCTCATAGACAGACACATATACACATTAACATAGACAGACACACACACATTCTCATAGACAGAGACACACAATCTATCATAGACAGACACACACATTCTCTCTCATAGACGGACACACTCACTCTCTCTCATAGAGAGACACACAATCTATCATAGACAGACACACACATTCTCTCTCATAGACAGACACACACTCTCTATCTCTCTCTCACAGATAGACACACACATTCTCTCTCATAGACAGACACACACTCTCTCTCATAGACAGACACACACACTCTCTCTCTCATCGACAGACACCCACTCTCACTCATAGACAGAGACACACACTTTCTCATAGACAGACACACACTCAGTCTCATAGACAGACGCACACACTCTCTGATAGACTGACACACATACACTCTCTCATAGACACTCACACTTTCTCATAGAGAGAGACACTCAATCTATCATAGACAGACACACATACACACTCTCATAGACAGACTCTCACACTTTCTCATAGACCGACACACACACTCTCTCATAGACAGACACACACTCGCTCTCATAGACAGACGCACACACTCTGTCATAGACAGACAGACACCCTCTCTCATAGACAGACGCACACACTCTCTCATAGACTAACACACACACACACTCTCATAGACGGAGACGCACACTTTCTCACAGACAGACACACACACACTCTCTCTCATAGACAGACAAACAATCTATCATAGACAGACAACCACATTCTCTCTCATAGACAGACACACTCACTCTCTCTCATAGACAAACAGATGCTCTCTTTCATAGACACAGACACACACTCTCTCTCATAGACAGACAAACACTCTCTCTCATAGACAGACGCACCCACTCTCTCATAGACAGACACACATACACACTCTCAGAGACAGATACTCACAGTTTCTCATAGACAGAGACACACAATCTATCATAGACAGACACAGACATTCTCTGTCATAGACAGACAGATGCTCTCTCTCATAGACAGAGACACACACTCCCTGATCAACAGACTCGCACACTCTCTCTTAGACCGACACACACTCGCTCTCATAGACAGACGCACACAGTCTCTCATAGACAGACAGACATAGACACTGTCATAGACACTCACACTTTATCATAGAGAGAGACACACAATCTATCATAGACAGACACACCCACTCTCTCTCATAGACAGGCACACACACTCTATCACTCTCTCATAGACAGACACACACATTCTCTCTCACAGACAGACACACACTCTCTCTCATAGACAGACACACACACTCTCTCTCTCATCGACAGACACCCACTCTCACTCATAGACAGACACACACATTCTCTCTCATAGACAGACACACACATTCTCTCTAACAGACAGACACACACTTTCTCTCATAGACAGACACACACACTCTCTCTCTCATCGACAGACACCCACTGTCTCTCATAGACAGACACACACTCTCTCACATAGACAGACACACACACTCTCTCTCTCATCGACAGACACCCACTCTCTCTCATAGACAGACACACACTCTCTCTCATAGACAGACACACACACTCACTCTCACATAGACAGATACCCACTCTCTCTCATAGACAGACACACACGCTCTCTCTCATAGACCGACACACACTCTCTCTCATAGACAGACACACACGCTCTCTCTCATAGACAGACACCCACTCTCTCTCATAGACAGACACACACTCTCTCTCATAGACAGACACACACACTCTCTCTCTCATAGACAGACACCCACATTCTCTCTCATAGACAGACACACACTCTCTCTCATAGGCAGATGCACACACTCTCTCATAGACAGACCCACACTCTCTCTCATAGGCAGATGCACACACTCTCTCATAGACAGACACATATACACATTAACATAGACAGACACACACACATTCTCATAGACAGAGACACACAATCTATCATAGACAGACACACACATTCTCTCTCATAGACGGACACACTCACTCTCTCTCATAGAGAGACACACAATCTATCATAGACAGACACACACATTCTCTCTCATAGACAGACACACACTCTCTATCTCTCTCTCACAGATAGACACACACATTCTCTCTCATAGACAGACACACACTCTCTCTCATAGACAGACACACACACTCTCTCTCTCATCGACAGACACCCACTCTCACTCATAGACAGAGACACACACTTTCTCATAGACAGACACACACTCAGTCTCATAGACAGACGCACACACTCTCTGATAGACTGACACACATACACTCTCTCATAGACACTCACACTTTCTCATAGAGAGAGACACTCAATCTATCATAGACAGACACACATACACACTCTCATAGACAGACTCTCACACTTTCTCATAGACCGACACACACACTCTCTCATAGACAGACACACACTCGCTCTCATAGACAGACGCACACACTCTGTCATAGACAGACAGACACCCTCTCTCATAGACAGACGCACACACTCTCTCATAGACTAACACACACACACACTCTCATAGACGGAGACGCACACTTTCTCACAGACAGACACACACACACTCTCTCTCATAGACAGACAAACAATCTATCATAGACAGACAACCACATTCTCTCTCATAGACAGACACACTCACTCTCTCTCATAGACAAACAGATGCTCTCTTTCATAGACACAGACACACACTCTCTCTCATAGACAGACAAACACTCTCTCTCATAGACAGACGCACCCACTCTCTCATAGACAGACACACATACACACTCTCAGAGACAGATACTCACAGTTTCTCATAGACAGAGACACACAATCTATCATAGACAGACACAGACATTCTCTGTCATAGACAGACAGATGCTCTCTCTCATAGACAGAGACACACACTCCCTGATCAACAGACTCGCACACTCTCTCTTAGACCGACACACACTCGCTCTCATAGACAGACGCACACAGTCTCTCATAGACAGACAGACATAGACACTGTCATAGACACTCACACTTTATCATAGAGAGAGACACACAATCTATCATAGACAGACACACCCACTCTCTCTCATAGACAGGCACACACACTCTATCACTCTCTCATAGACAGACACACACATTCTCTCTCACAGACAGACACACACTCTCTCTCATAGACAGACACACACACTCTCTCTCTCATCGACAGACACCCACTCTCACTCATAGACAGACACACACATTCTCTCTCATAGACAGACACACACATTCTCTCTAACAGACAGACACACACTTTCTCTCATAGACAGACACACACACTCTCTCTCTCATCGACAGACACCCACTGTCTCTCATAGACAGACACACACTCTCTCACATAGACAGACACACACACTCTCTCTCTCATCGACAGACACCCACTCTCTCTCATAGACAGACACACACTCTCTCTCATAGACAGACACACACACTCACTCTCACATAGACAGATACCCACTCTCTCTCATAGACAGACACACACGCTCTCTCTCATAGACCGACACACACTCTCTCTCATAGACAGACACACACGCTCTCTCTCATAGACCGACACACACTCTCTCTCATAGTCAGACACACTCACTCTCTCTCATAGACAGAGACACACACTCTCTGATCAACAGACACAAACATTCTCTCATAGACAGGCGCACACACAGACTCATAGATAGACACACATTCTCTCTCATAGACAGACACACACACTCTCTCTCTCATCCACAGACACCCACTCTCTCTCATAGTCAGACACACACTCTCTCTCATAGACAGACACACACACTCTCTCTCTCATAGACAGACACCCACATTCTCTCTCATAGACAGACACACACACTCTCTCTCTCATCGACAGGCACCCACTCTCTCTCATAGACAAACAGATGGTCTCTTTCATAGACACAGACACTCACTCTCTCTCATAGACAGACAAATGCTCTCTCTCATAGACAGAGACACACACTACGTGATCAACAGACACACACACTCTCTCATAGACAGACACACACCCTCTCTCATAGACAGACGCACACTCTCTCATGGGCAGACACACACACTCTCTCATAGACAGACACACACATTCTCTCTCATAGACAGACACACACTCTCTCTCATAGACTGACACACACACTCTCTCATAGACAGACACACATACATACTCTCATAGACAGACACTCACACTTTCTCATAGACCGACACACACACTCTCTCATAGACAGACACACACTCGCTCTCATAGACAGACAGACACCCTCTCACATAGACAGACACACACTCGCTCTCATAGACAGACAGACACCCTCTCACATAGACAGACGCCCACACACACTCTCTCATAGACATACAAACAATCTATCATAGACAGGCAAACACATTCTCTCTCATATACAGACACACTCACTCTCTCTCATAGACAAACTGATGCTCTCTCTCATAGACACAGACACACACTCTCTCTCATAGACAGACGCACACACTCTCTCATAGACAGAGACACACACTCACTCTCCTAGACAGACACAGACACTCTCACTCATAGACAGACACACACATTCTCTCTCATAGACAGACACACACACACTCTCATAGACAGACACACACTTTCTCTCTCATAGACAGACACACACTCTCTCTCATAGACGGACACACACATTTTCTCACAGACACACAAACCCTCTCTCTCATAGACAGAGACACGCACTCTCTCTCATAGACAGACACACTCACTCTCTCTCATAGACAGACAGATGCTCTCTCTCATTGACTGACACACACACTCTCTCATAGACAGACACACATACACACACTCATAGACAGACACTCACTCTTTCTCATAGACAGACACACAAACTCTCTCATAGACAGACACACACTCGCTCTCATAGACAGACACCCATGCACATTCTCATAGACAGACACACACACTTTCTCATAGACAGAGACACACAATCTATCATAGACAGACACACACATTCTGTCTCATAGACAGAAACACTCACTCTCTCTCATAGACAGACAAATGCTCTCTCTCATAGACAGAGACACACACTACGTGATCAACAGACACACACACTCTCTCATAGACAGACACACATCCTCTCTCATAGACAGACGCACGCACTCTCTCATAGACAGACACACACACACACTCTCATAGACGGACTCACACACTTTCTCACAGACAGACACACACAGCCTCTCTCTCATAGACAGAGACACACACTCTCTCTCATAGACAGATACACTCACTCTCTCTCATAGACAGACAGATGCTCTCTCTCATAGACAGACACACACAATATCTCATAGACAGACGCACATACACACTCTCATAGACAGATACACACACTTTCTCATAGAGAGAGACACACAATCTATCGTAGACACACACACTCTCCCAAAGAGAGAGACAGAAACACTCTCATAGACAGACACACACACTCTCTCTCTCATCGACAGACACCCACTCTCTCTCATAGACAGACACACTCTCTCTCGCTCATAGACAGACAGTTGCTCTCTCTCATAGACAGACACACACACTCTATCTCTCTCTCATAGACTGATACCCACTCTCTCTCATAGACAGACACACACTCACTCTCATAAATGGACACACACACTCTCTCTCTTATGGAGAGACACACAATCTATCATAGACAGACACACACATTCTCTCTCATAGACAGACACCCACTCTCTCTCATAGACAGACACACACACTCTATCACTCTCTCATAGACAAACACACACATTCTCTCTCATAGACAGACACACACACTCTCTCTCTCATCCACAGACACCCACTCTCTCTCATAGTCAGACACACACTCTCTCTCATAGACAGACACACACACTCTCTCTCTCATAGACAGACACCCACATTCTCTCTCATAGACAGACACACACTCTCTCTCATAGACAGACACACACACTCTCTGTCATAGACAGACACACACACACTCTATCTCTCTCTCATAGAAAGACACACACTCTCTCTCTCTCATAGACCGACACACACTCTCTCTCATAGACAGACACACACACTCTCTCTCTCATCGACAGGCACCCACTCTCTCTCATAGACAGACACACACTCTATCTCTCTCTGACGGACAGACACACACATTCTCTCTCATAGACAGACACACACTCTCATAGACAGAAACACACACTCTCTCTCTCATCGACAGACACACACATTCTCGCTCATAGACAGACACACTCACTCTCTCTCATAGACAGAGACACACACTCCCTGATCAACAGACACAAACATTGTCTCATAGACAGGCACACACGCTGACTCATAGACAGACACACATACACACTCTCTTAGACCGACACACACACTCTCTCATAGACAGACACACACTCGCTCTCATAGACAGACGCACACAGTCTCTCATAGACAGACAGACATAGACACTGTCATAGACACTCACACTTTATCATAGAGAGAGACACACAATCTATCATAGACAGACACACCCACTCTCTCTCATAGACAGGCACACACACTCTATCACTCTCTCATAGACAGACACACACATTCTCTCTCACAGACAGACACACACTCTCTCTCATAGACAGACACACACACTCTCTCTCTCATCGACAGACACCCACTCTCACTCATAGACAGACACACACATTCTCTCTCATAGACAGACACACACTCTCTCTCATAGACAGACACACAAACTCACACTCACATAGACAGATACCCACTCTCTCTCATAGACAGACACACACACTCTCTCATAGACAGACACACACGCTATCTATCATAGACAGACACACACATTCTCTCTCATAGACAGACACACACTCTCTCTCTCATAGACAGACACCCACTCTCTCTCATAGACAGACACACACTCGCTCTCATAGACAGACACACACACTCTCTCTCTCATAGACAGACACCCACATTCTCTCTCATAGACAGACACACACTCTCTCTCATAGGCAGATGCACACACTCTCTCATAGACAGACCCACACTCTCTCTCATAGGCAGATGCACACACTCTCTCATAGACAGACACATATACACATTAACATAGACAGACACACACACATTCTCATAGACAGAGACACACAATCTATCATAGACAGACACACACATTCTCTCTCATAGACGGACACACTCACTCTCTCTCATAGAGAGACACACAATCTATCATAGACAGACACACACATTCTCTCTCATAGACAGACACACACTCTCTATCTCTCTCTCACAGATAGACACACACATTCTCTCTCATAGACAGACACACACTCTCTCTCATAGACAGACACACACACTCTCTCTCTCATCGACAGACACCCACTCTCACTCATAGACAGAGACACACACTTTCTCATAGACAGACACACACTCAGTCTCATAGACAGACGCACACACTCTCTGATAGACTGACACACATACACTCTCTCATAGACACTCACACTTTCTCATAGAGAGAGACACTCAATCTATCATAGACAGACACACATACACACTCTCATAGACAGACTCTCACACTTTCTCATAGACCGACACACACACTCTCTCATAGACAGACACACACTCGCTCTCATAGACAGACGCACACACTCTGTCATAGACAGACAGACACCCTCTCTCATAGACAGACGCACACACTCTCTCATAGACTAACACACACACACACTCTCATAGACGGAGACGCACACTTTCTCACAGACAGACACACACACACTCTCTCTCATAGACAGACAAACAATCTATCATAGACAGACAACCACATTCTCTCTCATAGACAGACACACTCACTCTCTCTCATAGACAAACAGATGCTCTCTTTCATAGACACAGACACACACTCTCTCTCATAGACAGACAAACACTCTCTCTCATAGACAGACGCACCCACTCTCTCATAGACAGACACACATACACACTCTCATAGACAGATACTCACAGTTTCTCATAGACAGAGACACACAATCTATCATAGACAGACACAGACATTCTCTGTCATAGACAGACAGATGCTCTCTCTCATAGACAGAGACACACACTCCCTGATCAACAGACTCGCACACTCTCTCTTAGACCGACACACACTCGCTCTCATAGACAGACGCACACAGTCTCTCATAGACAGACAGACATAGACACTGTCATAGACACTCACACTTTATCATAGAGAGAGACACACAATCTATCATAGACAGACACACCCACTCTCTCTCATAGACAGGCACACACACTCTATCACTCTCTCATAGACAGACACACACATTCTCTCTCACAGACAGACACACACTCTCTCTCATAGACAGACACACACACTCTCTCTCTCATCGACAGACACCCACTCTCACTCATAGACAGACACACACATTCTCTCTCATAGACAGACACACACACTCTCTCTAACAGACAGACACACACTTTCTCTCATAGACAGACACACACACTCTCTCTCTCATCGACAGACACCCACTCTCTCTCATAGACAGACACACACTCTCTCACATAGACAGACACACACACTCTCTCTCTCATCGACAGACACCCACTCTCTCTCATAGACAGACACACACTCTCTCTCATAGACAGACACACACACTCACTCTCACATAGACAGATACCCACTCTCTCTCATAGACAGACACACACGCTCTCTCTCATAGACCGACACACACTCTCTCTCATAGACAGACACACACGCTCTCTCTCATAGACCGACACACACTCTCTCTCATAGTCAGACACACTCACTCTCTCTCATAGACAGTGACACACACTCTCTGATCAACAGACACAAACATTCCCTCATAGACAGGCGCACACACAGACTCATAGATAGACACACATTCTCTCTCATAGACAGACACACACACTCTCTCTCTCATCCACAGACACCCACTCTCTCTCATAGTCAGACACACACTCTCTCTCATAGACAGACACACACACTCTCTCTCTCATAGACAGACACCCACATTCTCTCTCATAGACAGACACACACACTCTCTCTCTCATCGACAGGCACCCACTCTCTCTCATAGACAAACAGATGCTCTCTTTCATAGACACAGACACTCACTCTCTCTCATAGACAGACAAATGCTCTCTCTCATAGACAGAGACACACACTACGTGATCAACAGACACACACACTCTCTCATAGACAGACACACACCCTCTCTCATAGACAGACGCACACTCTCTCATGGGCAGACACACACACTCTCTCATAGACAGACACACACATTCTCTCTCATAGACAGACACACACTCTCTCTCATAGACTGACACACACACTCTCTCATAGACAGACACACATACATACTCTCATAGACAGACACTCACACTTTCTCATAGACCGACACACACACTCTCTCATAGACAGACACACACTCGCTCTCATAGACAGACAGACACCCTCTCACATAGACAGACGCCCACACACACTCTCTCATAGACATACAAACAATCTATCATAGACAGGCAAACACATTCTCTCTCATATACAGACACACTCACTCTCTCTCATAGACAAACTGATGCTCTCTCTCATAGACACAGACACACACTCTCTCTCATAGACAGACGCACACACTCTCTCATAGACAGAGACACACACTCACTCTCCTAGACAGACACAGACACTCTCACTCATAGACAGACACACACATTCTCTCTCATAGACAGACACACACACACTCTCATAGACAGACACACACTTTCTCTCTCATAGACAGACACACACTCTCTCTCATAGACGGACACACACATTTTCTCACAGACACACAAACCCTCTCTCTCATAGACAGAGACACGCACTCTCTCTCATAGACAGACACACTCACTCTCTCTCATAGACAGACAGATGCTCTCTCTCATTGACTGACACACACACTCTCTCATAGACAGACACACATACACACACTCATAGACAGACACTCACTCTTTCTCATAGACAGACACACAAACTCTCTCATAGACAGACACACACTCGCTCTCATAGACAGACACCCATGCACATTCTCATAGACAGACACACACACTTTCTCATAGACAGAGACACACAATCTATCATAGACAGACACACACATTCTGTCTCATAGACAGAAACACTCACTCTCTCTCATAGACAGACAAATGCTCTCTCTCATAGACAGAGACACACACTACGTGATCAACAGACACACACACTCTCTCATAGACAGACACACACCCTCTCTCATAGACAGACGCACGCACTCTCTCATAGACAGACACACACACACACTCTCATAGACGGACTCACACACTTTCTCACAGACAGACACACACAGCCTCTCTCTCATAGACAGAGACACACACTCTCTCTCATAGACAGATACACTCACTCTCTCTCATAGACAGACAGATGCTCTCTCTCATAGACAGACACACACAATATCTCATAGACAGACGCACATACACACTCTCATAGACAGATACACACACTTTCTCATAGAGAGAGACACACAATCTATCGTAGACACACACACTCTCCCAAAGAGAGAGACAGAAACACTCTCATAGACAGACACACACACTCTCTCTCTCATCGACAGACACCCACTCTCTCTCATAGACAGACACACTCTCTCTCGCTCATAGACAGACAGTTGCTCTCTCTCATAGACAGACACACACACTCTATCTCTCTCTCATAGACTGATACCCACTCTCTCTCATAGACAGACACACACTCACTCTCATAAATGGACACACACACTCTCTCTCTTATGGAGAGACACACAATCTATCATAGACAGACACACACATTCTCTCTCATAGACAGACACCCACTCTCTCTCATAGACAGACACACACACTCTATCACTCTCTCATAGACAAACACACACATTCTCTCTCATAGACAGACACACACACTCTCTCTCTCATCCACAGACACCCACTCTCTCTCATAGTCAGACACACACTCTCTCTCATAGACAGACACACACACTCTCTCTCTCATAGACAGACACCCACATTCTCTCTCATAGACAGACACACACTCTCTCTCATAGACAGACACACACACTCTCTGTCATAGACAGACACACACACACTCTATCTCTCTCTCATAGAAAGACACACACTCTCTCTCTCTCATAGACCGACACACACTCTCTCTCATAGACAGACACACACACTCTCTCTCTCATCGACAGGCACCCACTCTCTCTCATAGACAGACACACACTCTATCTCTCTCTGACGGACAGACACACACATTCTCTCTCATAGACAGACACACACTCTCATAGACAGAAACACACACTCTCTCTCTCATCGACAGACACACACATTCTCGCTCATAGACAGACACACTCACTCTCTCTCATAGACAGAGACACACACTCCCTGATCAACAGACACAAACATTGTCTCATAGACAGGCACACACGCTGACTCATAGACAGACACACATACACACTCTCTTAGACCGACACACACACTCTCTCATAGACAGACACACACTCGCTCTCATAGACAGACGCACACAGTCTCTCATAGACAGACAGACATAGACACTGTCATAGACACTCACACTTTATCATAGAGAGAGACACACAATCTATCATAGACAGACACACCCACTCTCTCTCATAGACAGGCACACACACTCTATCACTCTCTCATAGACAGACACACACATTCTCTCTCACAGACAGACACACACTCTCTCTCATAGACAGACACACACACTCTCTCTCTCATCGACAGACACCCACTCTCACTCATAGACAGACACACACATTCTCTCTCATAGACAGACACACACTCTCTCTCATAGACAGACACACAAACTCACACTCACATAGACAGATACCCACTCTCTCTCATAGACAGACACACACACTCTCTCATAGACAGACACACACGCTATCTATCATAGACAGACACACACATTCTCTCTCATAGACAGACACACACTCTCTCTCTCATAGACAGACACCCACTCTCTCTCATAGACAGACACACACTCTCTCTCATAGACAGACACACACACTCTCTCTCTCATAGACAGACACCCACATTCTCTCTCATAGACAGACACACACTCTCTCTCATAGGCAGATGCACACACTCTCTCATAGACAGACCCACACTCTCTCTCATAGGCAGATGCACACACTCTCTCATAGACAGACACATATACACATTAACATAGACAGACACACACACATTCTCATAGACAGAGACACACAATCTATCATAGACAGACACACACATTCTCTCTCATAGACGGACACACTCACTCTCTCTCATAGAGAGACACACAATCTATCATAGACAGACACACACATTCTCTCTCATAGACAGACACACACTCTCTATCTCTCTCTCACAGATAGACACACACATTCTCTCTCATAGACAGACACACACTCTCTCTCATAGACAGACACACACACTCTCTCTCTCATCGACAGACACCCACTCTCACTCATAGACAGAGACACACACTTTCTCATAGACAGACACACACTCAGTCTCATAGACAGACGCACACACTCTCTGATAGACTGACACACATACACTCTCTCATAGACACTCACACTTTCTCATAGAGAGTGACACTCAATCTATCATAGACAGACACACATACACACTCTCATAGACAGACTCTCACACTTTCTCATAGACCGACACACACACTCTCTCATAGACAGACACACACTCGCTCTCATAGACAGACGCACACACTCTGTCATAGACAGACAGACACCCTCTCTCATAGACAGACGCACACACTCTCTCATAGACTAACACACACACACACTCTCATAGACGGAGACGCACACTTTCTCACAGACAGACACACACACACTCTCTCTCATAGACAGACAAACAATCTATCATAGACAGACAACCACATTCTCTCTCATAGACAGACACACTCACTCTCTCTCATAGACAAACAGATGCTCTCTTTCATAGACACAGACACACACTCTCTCTCATAGACAGACAAACACTCTCTCTCATAGACAGACGCACCCACTCTCTCATAGACAGACACACATACACACTCTCATAGACAGATACTCACAGTTTCTCATAGACAGAGACACACAATCTATCATAGACAGACACAGACATTCTCTGTCATAGACAGACAGATGCTCTCTCTCATAGACAGAGACACACACTCCCTGATCAACAGACTCGCACACTCTCTCTTAGACCGACACACACTCGCTCTCATAGACAGACGCACACAGTCTCTCATAGACAGACAGACATAGACACTGTCATAGACACTCACACTTTATCATAGAGAGAGACACACAATCTATCATAGACAGACACACCCACTCTCTCTCATAGACAGGCACACACACTCTATCACTCTCTCATAGACAGACACACACATTCTCTCTCACAGACAGACACACACTCTCTCTCATAGACAGACACACACACTCTCTCTCTCATCGACAGACACCCACTCTCACTCATAGACAGACACACACATTCTCTCTCATAGACAGACACACACATTCTCTCTAACAGACAGACACACACTCTCTCTCATAGACAGACACACACACTCTCTCTCTCATCGACAGACACCCACTCTCACTCATAGACAGACACACACATTCTCTCTCATAGACAGACACACACATTCTCTCTAACAGACAGACACACACTTTCTCTCATAGACAGACACACACACTCTCTCTCTCATCGACAGACACCCACTCTCTCTCATAGACAGACACACACTCTCTCACATAGACAGACACACACACTCTCTCTCTCATAGACAGACACACACTCTCTCTCATAGACAGACACACACACTCACTCTCACATAGACAGATACCCACTCTCTCTCATAGACAGACACACACGCTCTCTCTCATAGACCGACACACACTCTCTCTCATAGACAGACACACACGCTCTCTCTCATAGACCGACACACACTCTCTCTCATAGTCAGACACACTCACTCTCTCTCATAGACAGAGACACACACTCTCTGATCAACAGACACAAACATTCTCTCATAGACAGGCGCACACACAGACTCATAGATAGAAACACATTCTCTCTCATAGACAGACACACACACTTCTCTCTCATCCACAGACACCCACTCTCTCTCATAGTCAGACACACACTCTCTCTCATAGACAGACACACACACCTTCTCTCTCATAGACAGACACCCACATTCTCTCTCATAGACAGACACACACACTCTCTCTCTCATCGACAGGCACCCACTCTCTCTCATAGACAAACAGATGGTCTCTTTCATAGACACAGACACTCACTCTCTCTCATAGACAGACAAATGCTCTCTCTCATAGACAGAGACACACACTACGTGATCAACAGACACACACACTCTCTCATAGACAGACACACACCCTCTCTCATAGACAGACGCACACTCTCTCATGGGCAGACACACACACTCTCTCATAGACAGACACACACATTCTCTCTCATAGACAGACACACACTCTCTCTCATAGACTGACACACACACTCTCTCATAGACAGACACACATACATACTCTCATAGACAGACACTCACACTTTCTCATAGACCGACACACACACTCTCTCATAGACAGACACACACTCGCTCTCATAGACAGACAGACACCCTCTCACATAGACAGACGCCCACACACACTCTCTCATAGACATACAAACAATCTATCATAGACAGGCAAACACATTCTCTCTCATATACAGACACACTCACTCTCTCTCATAGACAAACTGATGCTCTCTCTCATAGACACAGACACACACTCTCTCTCATAGACAGACGCACACACTCTCTCATAGACAGAGACACACACTCACTCTCCTAGACAGACACAGACACTCTCACTCATAGACAGACACACACATTCTCTCTCATAGACAGATACACACACACTCTCATAGACAGACACACACTTTCTCTCTCATAGACAGACACACACTCTCTCTCATAGACGGACACACACATTTTCTCACAGACACACAAACCCTCTCTCTCATAGACAGAGACACGCACTCTCTCTCATAGACAGACACACTCACTCTCTCTCATAGACAGACAGATGCTCTCTCTCATTGACTGACACACACACTCTCTCATAGACAGACACACATACACACACTCATAGACAGACACTCACTCTTTCTCATAGACAGACACACAAACTCTCTCATAGACAGACACACACTCGCTCTCATAGACAGACACCCATGCACATTCTCATAGACAGACACACACACTTTCTCATAGACAGAGACACACAATCTATCATAGACAGACACACACATTCTGTCTCATAGACAGAAACACTCACTCTCTCTCATAGACAGACAAATGCTCTCTCTCATAGACAGAGACACACACTACGTGATCAACAGACACACACACTCTCTCATAGACAGACACACACCCTCTCTCATAGACAGACGCACGCACTCTCTCATAGACAGACACACACACACACTCTCATAGACGGACTCACACACTTTCTCACAGACAGACACACACAGCCTCTCTCTCATAGACAGAGACACACACTCTCTCTCATAGACAGATACACTCACTCTCTCTCATAGACAGACAGATGCTCTCTCTCATAGACAGACACACACAATATCTCATAGACAGACGCACATACACACTCTCATAGACAGATACACACACTTTCTCATAGAGAGAGACACACAATCTATCGTAGACACACACACTCTCCCAAAGAGAGAGACAGAAACACTCTCATAGACAGACACACACACTCTCTCTCTCATCGACAGACACCCACTCTCTCTCATAGACAGACACACTCTCTCTCGCTCATAGACAGACAGTTGCTCTCTCTCATAGACAGACACACACACTCTATCTCTCTCTCATAGACTGATACCCACTCTCTCTCATAGACAGACACACACTCACTCTCATAAATGGACACACACACTCTCTCTCTTATGGAGAGACACACAATCTATCATAGACAGACACACACATTCTCTCTCATAGACAGACACCCACTCTCTCTCATAGACAGACACACACACTCTATCACTCTCTCATAGACAAACACACACATTCTCTCTCATAGACAGACACACACACTCTCTCTCTCATCCACAGACACCCACTCTCTCTCATAGTCAGACACACACTCTCTCTCATAGACAGACACACACACTCTCTCTCTCATAGACAGACACCCACATTCTCTCTCATAGACAGACACACACTCTCTCTCATAGACAGACACACACACTCTCTGTCATAGACAGACACACACACACTCTATCTCTCTCTCATAGAAAGACACACACTCTCTCTCTCTCATAGACCGACACACACTCTCTCTCATAGACAGACACACACACTCTCTCTCTCATCGACAGGCACCCACTCTCTCTCATAGACAGACACACACTCTATCTCTCTCTGACGGACAGACACACACATTCTCTCTCATAGACAGACACACACTCTCATAGACAGAAACACACACTCTCTCTCTCATCGACAGACACACACATTCTCGCTCATAGACAGACACACTCACTCTCTCTCATAGACAGAGACACACACTCCCTGATCAACAGACACAAACATTGTCTCATAGACAGGCACACACGCTGACTCATAGACAGACACACATACACACTCTCTTAGACCGACACACACACTCTCTCATAGACAGACACACACTCGCTCTCATAGACAGACGCACACAGTCTCTCATAGACAGACAGACATAGACACTGTCATAGACACTCACACTTTATCATAGAGAGAGACACACAATCTATCATAGACAGACACACCCACTCTCTCTCATAGACAGGCACACACACTCTATCACTCTCTCATAGACAGACACACACATTCTCTCTCACAGACAGACACACACTCTCTCTCATAGACAGACACACACACTCTCTCTCTCATCGACAGACACCCACTCTCACTCATAGACAGACACACACATTCTCTCTCATAGACAGACACACACTCTCTCTCATAGACAGACACACAAACTCACACTCACATAGACAGATACCCACTCTCTCTCATAGACAGACACACACACTCTCTCATAGACAGACACACACGCTATCTATCATAGACAGACACACACATTCTCTCTCATAGACAGACACACACTCTCTCTCTCATAGACAGACACCCACTCTCTCTCATAGACAGACACACACTCTCTCTCATAGACAGACACACACACTCTCTCTCTCATAGACAGACACCCACATTCTCTCTCATAGACAGACACACACTCTCTCTCATAGGCAGATGCACACACTCTCTCATAGACAGACCCACACTCTCTCTCATAGGCAGATGCACACACTCTCTCATAGACAGACACATATACACATTAACATAGACAGACACACACACATTCTCATAGACAGAGACACACAATCTATCATAGACAGACACACACATTCTCTCTCATAGACGGACACACTCACTCTCTCTCATAGAGAGACACACAATCTATCATAGACAGACACACACATTCTCTCTCATAGACAGACACACACTCTCTATCTCTCTCTCACAGATAGACACACACATTCTCTCTCATAGACAGACACACACTCTCTCTCATAGACAGACACACACACTCTCTCTCTCATCGACAGACACCCACTCTCACTCATAGACAGAGACACACACTTTCTCATAGACAGACACACACTCAGTCTCATAGACAGACGCACACACTCTCTGATAGACTGACACACATACACTCTCTCATAGACACTCACACTTTCTCATAGAGAGAGACACTCAATCTATCATAGACAGACACACATACACACTCTCATAGACAGACTCTCACACTTTCTCATAGACCGACACACACACTCTCTCATAGACAGACACACACTCGCTCTCATAGACAGACGCACACACTCTGTCATAGACAGACAGACACCCTCTCTCATAGACAGACGCACACACTCTCTCATAGACTAACACACACACACACTCTCATAGACGGAGACGCACACTTTCTCACAGACAGACACACACACACTCTCTCTCATAGACAGACAAACAATCTATCATAGACAGACAACCACATTCTCTCTCATAGACAGACACACTCACTCTCTCTCATAGACAAACAGATGCTCTCTTTCATAGACACAGACACACACTCTCTCTCATAGACAGACAAACACTCTCTCTCATAGACAGACGCACCCACTCTCTCATAGACAGACACACATACACACTCTCATAGACAGATACTCACAGTTTCTCATAGACAGAGACACACAATCTATCATAGACAGACACAGACATTCTCTGTCATAGACAGACAGATGCTCTCTCTCATAGACAGAGACACACACTCCCTGATCAACAGATTCGCACACTCTCTCTTAGACCGACACACACTCGCTCTCATAGACAGACGCACACAGTCTCTCATAGACAGACAGACATAGACACTGTCATAGACACTCACACTTTATCATAGAGAGAGACACACAATCTATCATAGACAGACACACCCACTCTCTCTCATAGACAGGCACACACACTCTATCACTCTCTCATAGACAGACACACACATTCTCTCTCACAGACAGACACACACTCTCTCTCATAGACAGACACACACACTCTCTCTCTCATCGACAGACACCCACTCTCACTCATAGACAGACACACACATTCTCTCTCATAGACAGACACACACATTCTCTCTAACAGACAGACACACACTTTCTCTCATAGACAGACACACACACTCTCTCTCTCATCGACAGACACCCACTCTCTCTCATAGACAGACACACACTCTCTCACATAGACAGACACACACGCTCTCTCTCATAGACCGACACACACACTGTCTCATACACAGACACACACTCGCTCTCATAGACAGACGCACACACTCTGTCATAGACAGACAGACACCCTCTCTCATAGACAGACGCACACACTCTCTCATAGACTAACACACACACACACTCTTATAGATGGACACACACACTTTCTCACAGACAGACACACACACACTCTCTCGGATAGACAGAGACACGCACTCTCTCTCATAGACAGACACACACTCTCTCTCTCATAGACCGACACACACACGCTCTCATAGACAGACGCACCCACTCTCTCATAGACAGACACACATACACACTCTCATAGACAGATACTCACAGTTTCTCATAGACAGAGACACACAATCTATCATAGACAGACACAAACATTCTCTGTCATAGACAGACACACTCTCTCTCATAGACAGACACACACACTCTCTCATAGACAGACACACACGCTATCTATCATAGACAGACACACACATTCTCTCTCATAGACAGACACACACTCTCTCTCATAGACAGAAACACACACTCTCTCTCTCATCGACAGACACACACATTCTCTCTCATAGTCAGACACACTCACTCTCTCTCATAGACAGAGACACACACTCTCTGATCAACAGACACAAACATTCTCTCATAGACAGGCGCACACACAGACACGTAGATAGACACACATTCTCTATCATAGACAGAAACACACACTCTCACTCATAGACAGACATACACATTCTCTCTCATAGACAGACACACTCACTCTCTGATAGACAGACACACACGTTCTCTCTCATAGACAGACACACACTCTCTCTCATAGACAGACACACACACTCTCTCATCGACAGACACATACTCTCTCTCATAGACAGACACACACACTCTATCTCTCTATCATAGACAGACACACACTCTCTCTCTCATAGACCGACACACACACTATCTCATAGACAGACAGACATACACACTCTCATAGATACTCACACTTTATCATAGACAGAGACACACAATCTATCATAGACAGACACACACATTCTCTATCAAAGACAGAGACACTCACTCTCTCTCATAGACAGAGACACAAACTCCCTGATCAACAGACACACGTACTCTCTCATAGACAGACGCACACACTCTCTCACAGTCAGAGACACACACATACACACTCTTATAGACGGACACACACACTCTCTCAAAGTCAGACACACACATTCTCTCTCATAGACAGACACACACTCTCTCTCATAGACAGACACACACATTCTCTCTTAGACAGACACACACATTCTCTCTCATAGACAGACACACAATCTCTCATAGACAGACACACACACTCTCTCATAGACAGACACACATATTCTCTCTCATAGACAGACACACACTCTCCCTCTCATAGACTGACACACACACTCTCTCATAGACAGACACACATACACTTTCTCATAGACCGACACACACACTCTCTCATAGACAGACACACACTCGCTCTCATAGACAGACGCACACACTCTC
Source organism: Hemitrygon akajei (assembly GCF_048418815.1). Lineage (NCBI taxonomy): Eukaryota > Metazoa > Chordata > Chondrichthyes > Myliobatiformes > Dasyatidae > Hemitrygon > Hemitrygon akajei. The sequence continues at coordinate 106,855,944 of NC_133127.1, forward strand.
TCATAGACAGACAGACACCCTCTCTCATAGACAGACGCACACACTCTCTCATAGACAGAAACACACACACACTCTCATAGACAGACACCCACTCTCTCTCATAGACAGACACACACTCTATCTCTCTCTGACAGACAGACACACCCACTCTCTCTCATAGACAGACACACACTCTATCTCTCTCTGACAGACAGACACACACACACATTCTCTCTCATAGACAGACACACACTCTCTCTCATAGACAGAAACACACACTCTCTCTCTCATCGACAGACACGCACATTCTCTCTCATAGACTGACACACTCACTCTCTATCATAGACAGAGACACACACTCCCTGATCAACAGAAACAAACATTCTCTCATAGACAGGGGCACACACTGACTCATAGACAGACACACATACACACTGTCATAGACAGACACACTCACTCTCTCTCATATACAGAGACACACACTCCCAGATCAGCAGACACACACTCTCTCTCATAGACAGAAATACACAATCTCTCATAGACAGAGATACACACTCACTCTCATAGACTGAAACACACACTCTCACTTACAGACAGACACACACATTCTCTCATAGACAGACACACACATTCTCTCTCATAGACAGACACACACTCTCTCTCATAGACAGACACACACATTCTCTCTCATAGACAGACACACACACTCTCTCTCTCATCCACAGACACCCACTCTCTCTCATAGTCAGACACACACTCTCTCTCATAGACAGACACACACACTCTCTCTCTCATAGACAGACACACACATTCTCTCTCTTAGACAGACACACACTCTCTCTCATAGACAGACACACACACTCTCTCTCTCATCTACAGACACACACTCTCTGTCATAGACAGACACACACACACTCTATCTCTCTCTCATAGACAGACACACACTCTCTCTCTCTCATAGACCGACACACACACGCTCTCATAGACAGACGCACCAACTCTCTCATAGACAGACACACATACACACTCTCATAGACAGACACACTCACTCTCTCTCATATACAGAGACACACACTCCCAGATCAGCAGACACACACTCTCTCTCATAGACAGAAATACACAATCTCTCATAGACAGAGATACACACTCACTCTCATAGACTGAAACACACACTCTCACTTATAGACAGACACACACATTATCTCATAGACAGACACACACATTCTCTCTCATAGACAGACACACACTCTCTCTCATAGACAGACACACACATTCTCTCTCATAGACAGACACACACTCTCTCTCATAGACAGACACACACATTCTCTCTCATAGACAGACACACACTCTCTCTCATAGACAGACACACCCACTCTCTCTCATAGACGGACACACACATTCTCTCATAGACAGACACACACATTCTCTCTCATAGACAGACACACACTCTCTCTCATAGACAGACACACACATTCTCTCTCATAGACAGACACACACTCTCTCTCATAGACAGACACACACATTCTCTCTCATAGACAGACACACACTCTCTCTCATAGTCAGACACACACTCTCTCTCATAGACAGACACACACACTCTCTCTCTCATAGACAGACACCCACATTCTCTCTCATAGACAGACACACACTCTCTCTCATAGACAGACACACACTCTCTCTCATAGACAGACACACACACTCTCTCTCTCATCTACAGACACACACTCTCTGTCATAGACAGACACACACACACTCTATCTCTCTCTCATAGACAGACACACACTCTCTCTCTCTCATAGACCGACACACACACGCTCTCATAGACAGACACACCCACTCTCTCTCATAGTCAGACACACACTCTCTCTCATAGACAGACACACACACTCTCTCTCTCATAGACAGACACCCACATTCTCTCTCATAGACAGACACACACTCTCTCTCATAGACAGACACACACACTCTCTCTCTCATCTACAGACACACACTCTCTGTCATAGACAGACACACACACACTCTATCTCTCTCTCATAGACAGACACACACTCTCTCTCTCTCATAGACCGACACACACACGCTCTCATAGACAGACGCACCCACTCTCTCATAGACAGACACACATACACACTCTCATAGACAGATACTCACAGTTTCTCATAGACAGAGACACACAATCTATCATAGACAGACACAGACATTCTCTGTCATAGACTGACAGATGCTCTCTCTCATAGACAGAGACACACACTCCCTGATCAACAGACTCGCACACTCTCTCATAGACAGACACACACATTCTCTCTCACAGACAGACACACACTCTCTCTCATAGACAGACACACACACTCTCTCTCTCATCGACAGACACCCATGCTCACTCATAGACAGACACACACATTCTCTCTCATAGACAGACACACACTCTCTCTCATAGACAGACACACAAACTCACACTCACATAGACAGATACCCACTCTCTCTCATAGACAGACACACACACTCTCTCATAGACAGACACACACGCTATCTATCATAGACAGACACACACATTCTCTCTCATAGACAGACACACACTCTCTCTCTCATAGACAGACACCCACTCTCTCTCATAGACAGACACACACTCTCTCTCATAGACAGACACACACACTCTCTCTCTCATAGACAGACACCCACATTCTCTCTCATAGACAGACACACACTCTCTCTCATAGGCAGATGCACACACTCTCTCATAGACAGACCCACACTCTCTCTCATAGGCAGATGCACACACTCTCTCATAGACAGACACATATACACATTAACATAGACAGACACACACACATTCTCATAGACAGAGACACACAATCTATCATAGACAGACACACACGTTCTCTCTCATAGACGGACACACTCACTCTCTCTCATAGAGAGACACACAATCTATCATAGACAGACACACACATTCTCTCTCATAGACAGACGCACACACTCTCTCATAGACTAACACACACACACACTCTCATAGACGGAGACGCACACTTTCTCACAGACAGACACACACACACTCTCTCTCATAGACAGACAAACAATCTATCATAGACAGACAACCACATTCTCTCTCATAGACAGACACACTCACTCTCTCTCATAGACAAACAGATGCTCTCTTTCATAGACACAGACACACACTCTCTCTCATAGACAGACAAACACTCTCTCTCATAGACAGACGCACCCACTATCTCATAGACAGACACACATACACACTCTCATAGACAGATACTCACAGTTTCTCATAGACAGAGACACACAATCTATCATAGACAGACACAGACATTCTCTGTCATAGACAGACAGATGCTCTCTCTCATAGACAGAGACACACACTCCCTGATCAACAGACTCGCACACTCTCTCCTAGACCGACACACACACTCTCTCATAGACAGACACACAGTCGCTCTCATAGACAGACGCACACAGTCTCTCATAGACAGACAGACATAGACACTGTCATAGACACTCACACTTTATCATAGAGAGAGACACACAATCTATCATAGACAGACACACCCACTCTCTCTCATAGACAGGCACACACACTCTATCACTCTCTCATAGACAGACACACACATTCTCTCTCACAGACAGACACACACTCTCTCTCATAGACAGACACACACACTCTCTCTCTCATCGACAGACACCCACTCTCACTCATAGACAGACACACACATTCTCTCTCATAGACAGACACACACATTCTCTCTGACAGACACACACTTTCTCTCATAGACAGACACACACACTCTCTCTCTCATCGACAGACACCCACTCTCTCTCATAGACAGACACACACTCTCTCTCATAGACAGACACACACACTCACTCTCACATAGACAGATACCCACTCTCTCTCATAGACAGACACACACACTCTCTCATAGACAGACACACACGCTATCTATCATAGACAGACACACACATTCTCTCTCATAGACAGACACACACTCTCTCTCTCATAGAGAGACACCCACTCTCTCATAGACAGACACCCACATTCTCTCTCATAGACAGACACACACTCTCTCTCTTAGGCAGATGTACACACTCTCTCATAGACAGACCCACACTCTCTCTCATAGGCAGATGCACACACTCTCTCATAGACAGACACATATACACATTAACATAGACAGACACACACACATTCTCATAGACAGAGACACACAATCTATCATAGACAGACACACACGTTCTCTCTCATAGACGGACACTCTCACTCTCTCTCATAGAGAGACACACAATCTATCATAGACAGACACACACATTCTCTCTCATAGACAGACACACACTCTCTCTCATAGACAGACACACACATTCTCTCTCATAGACAGACACACACTCTCTCTCATAGACAGACACACCCACTCTCTCTCATAGACGGACACACACATTCTCTCATAGACAGACACACACATTCTCTCTCATAGACAGACACACACTCTCTCTCATAGACAGACACACACATTCTCTCTCATAGACAGACACACACTCTCTCTCATAGACAGACACACACATTCTCTCTCATAGACAGACACACACTCTCTCTCATAGTCAGACACACTCTCTCATAGACAGACACACACACTCTCTCTCTCATAGACAGACACCCACATTCTCTCTCATAGACAGACACACACTCTCTCTCCTAGACAGACACACACTCTCTCTCTCTCATAGACAGACACACACACTCTCTCTCTCATCTACAGACACACACTCTCTGTCATAGACAGACACACACACACTCTATCTCTCTCTCATAGACAGACACACACTCTCTCTCTCTCATAGACCGACACACACACGCTCTCATAGACAGACACACCCACTCTCTCTCATAGTCAGACACACACTCTCTCTCATAGACAGACACACACACTCTCTCTCTCATAGACAGACACCCACATTCTCTCTCATAGACAGACACACACTCTCTCTCATAGACAGACACACACACTCTCTCTCTCATCTACAGACACACACTCTCTGTCATAGACAGACACACACACACTCTATCTCTCTCTCATAGACAGACACACACTCTCTCTCTCTCATAGACCGACACACACACGCTCTCATAGACAGACGCACCCACTCTCTCATAGACAGACACACATACACACTCTCATAGACAGATACTCACAGTTTCTCATAGACAGAGACACACAATCTATCATAGACAGACACAGACATTCTCTGTCATAGACTGACAGATGCTCTCTCTCATAGACAGAGACACACACTCCCTGATCAACAGACTCGCACACTCTCTCATAGACAGACACACACATTCTCTCTCACAGACAGACACACACTCTCTCTCATAGACAGACACACACACTCTCTCTCTCATCGACAGACACCCATGCTCACTCATAGACAGACACACACATTCTCTCTCATAGACAGACACACACTCTCTCTCATAGACAGACACACAAACTCACACTCACATAGACAGATACCCACTCTCTCTCATAGACAGACACACACACTCTCTCATAGACAGACACACACGCTATCTATCATAGACAGACACACACATTCTCTCTCATAGACAGACACACACTCTCTCTCTCATAGACAGACACCCACTCTCTCTCATAGACAGACACACACTCTCTCTCATAGACAGACACACACACTCTCTCTCTCATAGACAGACACCCACATTCTCTCTCATAGACAGACACACACTCTCTCTCATAGGCAGATGCACACACTCTCTCATAGACAGACCCACACTCTCTCTCATAGGCAGATGCACACACTCTCTCATAGACAGACACATATACACATTAACATAGACAGACACACACACATTCTCATAGACAGAGACACACAATCTATCATAGACAGACACACACGTTCTCTCTCATAGACGGACACACTCACTCTCTCTCATAGAGAGACACACAATCTATCATAGACAGACACACACATTCTCTCTCATAGACAGACGCACACACTCTCTCATAGACTAACACACACACACACTCTCATAGACGGAGACGCACACTTTCTCACAGACAGACACACACACACTCTCTCTCATAGACAGACAAACAATCTATCATAGACAGACAACCACATTCTCTCTCATAGACAGACACACTCACTCTCTCTCATAGACAAACAGATGCTCTCTTTCATAGACACAGACACACACTCTCTCTCATAGACAGACAAACACTCTCTCTCATAGACAGACGCACCCACTATCTCATAGACAGACACACATACACACTCTCATAGACAGATACTCACAGTTTCTCATAGACAGAGACACACAATCTATCATAGACAGACACAGACATTCTCTGTCATAGACAGACAGATGCTCTCTCTCATAGTCAGAGACACACACTCCCTGATCAACAGACTCGCACACTCTCTCCTAGACCGACACACACACTGTCTCATAGACAGACACACAGTCGCTCTCATAGACAGACGCACACAGTCTCTCATAGACAGACAGACATAGACACTGTCATAGACACTCACACTTTATCATAGAGAGAGACACACAATCTATCATAGACAGACACACCCACTCTCTCTCATAGACAGGCACACACACTCTATCACTCTCTCATAGACAGACACACACATTCTCTCTCTCATCGACAGACACCCACTCTCACTCATAGACAGACACACACATTCTCTCTCATAGACAGACACACACATTCTCTCTAACAGACAGACACACACTCTCTCTCATAGACAGACACACACACTCTCTCTCTCATCGACAGACACCCACTCTCACTCATAGACAGACACACACATTCTCTCTCATAGACAGACACACACATTCTCTCTAACAGACAGACACACACTTTCTCTCATAGACAGACACACACACTCTCTCTCTCATCGACAGACACCCACTCTCTCTCATAGACAGACACACACTCTCTCTCATAGACAGACACACACACTCACTCTCACATAGACAGATACCCACTCTCTCTCATAGACAGACACACACACTCTCTCATAGACAGACACACACGCTATCTATCATAGACAGACACACACATTCTCTCTCATAGACAGACACACACTCTCTCTCTCATAGACAGACACCCACTCTCTCATAGACAGACACCCACATTCTCTCTCATAGACAGACACACACTCTCTCTCTTAAGCAGATGTACACACTCTCTCATAGACAGACCCACACTCTCTCTCATAGGCAGATGCAAACACTCTCTCATAGACAGACACATATACACATTAACATAGACAGACACACACACATTCTCATAGACAGAGACACACAATCTATCATAGACAGACACACACGTTCTCTCTCATAGATGGACACTCACTCTCTCTCATAGAGAGACACACAATCTATCATAGACAGACACACACATTCTCTCTCATAGACAGACACACACTCTCTATCTCTCTCTCACAGATAGACACACACATTCTCTCTCATAGACAGACACACACTCTCTCTCATAGACAGACACACACACTCTCTCTCTCATCGACAGACACCCACTCTCTCTCATAGACAGACACACACTCTATCTCTCTCTGACAGACAGACACACACATTCTCTCTCATAGACAGACACACTCACTCTCTCTCATAGACAGACACACACACCCTGATCAACAGACACAAACATTCTCTCATAGACAGTCGCACACACTGACTCATAGACAGACACACATACACACTCTCGTAGACAGACACACACACTTTCTCATAGAGAGAGACACACAATCTACCGTAGACAGACACACACATTCTCTCTCATAGACAGACACACTCACTCTCTCTCATAGACAGACAGATGCTCTCTCTCATAGACAGAGACACACACTCCCTTATCAACATACACACACTCTCTCTCATAGACCGACACACACGATATCTCATAGACAGACACACACTCTCTCTCATAGACAGATGCACACACTGTCTCATAGACAGACACACATACACACTCTCATAGACAGACACACACACTTTCTCATAGAGAGAGACACTCAATCTATCGTAGACAGACACACACATTCTCTCTCATAGACAGACACACCCACACTCTCTCATAGACAGACACACACTCTCTCTCATAGACAGACACACACACTCTCTCTCTTACAGAGAGACACACAATGTATCATAGACAGACACACACATTCTCTCTCATAGACGGACATACTCTCTCTCTCATAGACAGACACACACATTTTCTCACAGACACACACGCCCTCTCTCTCATAGACAGAGACACGCACTCTCTCTCATAGACAGACACACTCACTCTCTCTCATAGACAGACAGATGCTCTCTCTCATTGACTGACACACACACTCTCTCATAGACCGACACACATACACACACTCATAGACAGACACTCACTCTTTCTCATAGACAGACACACAAACTCTCTCATAGACAGACACACACTCGCTCTCATAGACAGACACCCATGCACATTCTCATAGACAGACACACACACTTTCTCATAGACAGAGACACACAATCTATCATAGACAGACACACACATTCTGTCTCATAGACAGAAACACTCACTCTCTCTCATAGACAGACAAATGCTCTCTCTCATAGACAGAGACACACACTACGTGATCAACAGACACACACACTCTCTCATAGACAGACACACACCCTCTCTCATAGACAGACGCACATACACACTCTCATAGACAGATACACACACTTTCTCATAGAGAGAGACACACAATCTATCGTAGACACACACACTCTCCCAAAGAGAGAGACAGAAACACTCTCATAGACAGACACACACACTCTCTCTCTCATCGACAGACACCCACTCTCTCTCATAGACAGACACACTCTCTCTCGCTCATAGACAGACAGTTGCTCTCTCTCATAGACAGACACACACACTCTATCTCTCTCTCATAGACTGATACCCACTCTCTCTCATAGACAGACACACACTCACTCTCATAAATGGACATAACACACTCTCTCTCTTATGGAGAGACGCACAATCTATCATAGACATACACACACATTCTCTCTCATAGACAGACACCCACTCTCTCTCATAGACAGACACACACACTCTATCACTCTCTCATAGACAAACACACACATTCTCTCTCATAGACAGACACACACACTCTCTCTCTCATCGACAGACACACACACTCACTCTCACATAGACAGATACCAACACTCTCTCATAGACTGACACACATACACACTCTCATAGACACTGACACTTTCTCATAGACAGAGACACACAATCTATCATAGACAGACACACACATTCTCTCTCATAGACAGACACACTCACTCTCTCTCATAGACAGAGACACACACTCCCAGATCAACTGACACACACACTCTCTCATAGACAGACACACACTCTCTCTCATAGACAGACGCACACACTCTCTCATAGAAAGAGACACACACTCACTCTCATAGACAGAAACACACACTCTCACTCATAGACAGACATACACATTCTCTCTCATAGACAGACACACTCACTCTCTGATAGACAGACACACACGTTCTCTCTCATAGACAGACACACACTCTCTCTCATAGACAGACACACACACTCTCTCATCGACAGACACATACTCTCTCTCATAGACAGACACAGACACTCTATCTCTCTATCATAGACAGACACACACTCTCTCTCTCATAGACCGACACACACACTATCTCATAGACAGACAGACATACACACTCTCATAGATACTCACACTTTATCATAGACAGAGACACACAATCTATCATAGACAGACACACACATTCTCTATCAAAGACAGAGACACTCACTCTCTCTCATAGACAGAGACACAAACTCCCTGATCAACAGACACACGTACTCTCTCATAGACAGACGCACACACTCTCTCACAGTCAGAGACACACACATACACACTCTTATAGACGGACACACACACTCTCTCAAAGTCAGACACACACATTCTCTCTCATAGACAGACACACACTCTCTCTCATAGACAGACACACACATTCTCTCTTAGACAGACACACACATTCTCTCTCATAGACAGACACACAATCTCTCATAGACAGACACACACACTCTCTCATAGACAGACACACATATTCTCTCTCATAGACAGACACACACTCTCTCTCTCATAGACTGACACACACACTCTCTCATAGACAGACACACACTCGCTCTCATAGACAGACGCACACACTCTCTCATAGACAGACAGACACCCTCTCTCATAGACAGACGCACACACTCTCTCATAGACAGAAACACACACACACTCTCATAGACAGACACCCACTCTCTCTCATAGACAGACACACACTCTATCTCTCTCTGACAGACAGACACACCCACTCTCTCTCATAGACAGACACACACTCTATCTCTCTCTGACAGACAGACACACACACACATTCTCTCTCATAGACAGACACACACTCTCTCTCATAGACAGAAACACACACTCTCTCTCTCATCGACAGACACGCACATTCTCTCTCATAGACTGACACACTCACTCTCTATCATAGACAGAGACACACACTCCCTGATCAACAGAAACAAACATTCTCTCATAGACAGGGGCACACACTGACTGATAGACAGACACACATACACACTCTCATAGACAGACACACTCACTCTCTCTCATATACAGAGACACACACTCCCAGATCAGCAGACACACACTCTCTCTCATAGACAGAAATACACAATCTCTCATAGACAGAGATACACACTCACTCTCATAGACTGAAACACACACTCTCACTTACAGACAGACACACACATTCTCTCATAGACAGACACACACATTCTCTCTCATAGACAGACACACACTCTCTCTCATAGACAGACACACACATTCTCTCTCATAGACAGACACACACACTCTCTCTCTGATCCACAGACACCCACTCTCTCTCATAGTCAGACACACACTCTCTCTCATAGACAGACACACACACTCTCTCTCTCATAGACAGACACCCACATTCTCTCTCTTAGACAGACACACACTCTCTCTCATAGACAGACACACACACTCTCTCTCTCATCTACAGACACACACTCTCTGTCATAGACAGACACACACACACTCTATCTCTCTCTCATAGACAGACACACACTCTCTCTCTCTCATAGACCGACACACACACGCTCTCATAGACAGACGCACCAACTCTCTCATAGACAGACACACATACACACTCTCATAGACAGACACACTCACTCTCTCTCATATACAGAGACACACACTCCCAGATCAGCAGACACACACTCTCTCTCATAGACAGAAATACACAATCTCTCATAGACATACACACTCACTCTCATAGACTGAAACACACACTCTCACTTATAGACAGACACACACATTATCTCATAGACAGACACACACATTCTCTCTCATAGACAGACACACACTCTCTCTCATAGACAGACACACACATTCTCTCTCATAGACAGACACACACTCTCTCTCATAGACAGACACACACATTCTCTCTCATAGACAGACACACACTCTCTCTCATAGACAGACACACCCACTCTCTCTCATAGACGGACACACACATTCTCTCATAGACAGACACACACATTCTCTCTCATAGACAGACACACACTCTCTCTCATAGACAGACACACACATTCTCTCTCATAGACAGACACACACTCTCTCTCATAGACAGACACACACATTCTCTCTCATAGACAGACACACACTCTCTCTCATAGTCAGACACACACTCTCTCTCATAGACAGACACACACACTCTCTCTCTCATAGACAGACACCCACATTCTCTCTCATAGACAGACACACACTCTCTCTCATAGACAGACACACACTCTCTCTCTCTCATAGACAGACACACACACTCTCTCTCTCATCTACAGACACACACTCTCTGTCATAGACAGACACACACACACTCTATCTCTCTCTCATAGACAGACACACACTCTCTGTCTCTCATAGACCGACACACACACGCTCTCATAGACAGACACACCCACTCTCTCTCATAGTCAGACACACACTCTCTCTCATAGACAGACACACACACTCTCTCTCTCATAGACAAACACCCACATTCTCTCTCATAGACAGACACACACTCTCTCTCATAGACAGACACACACACTCTCTCTCTCATCTACAGACACACACTCTCTGTCATAGACAGACACACACACACTCTATCTCTCTCTCATAGACAGACACACACTCTCTCTCTCTCATAGACCGACACACACACGCTCTCATAGACAGACGCACCCACTCTCTCATAGACAGACACACATACACACTCTCATAGACACTGACACTTTCTCATAGACAGAGACACACAATCTATCATAGACAGACACACACATTCTCTCTCATAGACAGACACACTCACTCTCTCTCATAGACAGAGACACACACTCCCAGATCAACTGACACACACACTCTCTCATAGACAGACACACACTCTCTCTCATAGACAGACGCACACACTCTCTCATAGAAAGAGACACACACTCACTCTCATAGACAGAAACACACACTCTCACTCATAGACAGACATACACATTCTCTCTCATAGACAGACACACTCACTCTCTGATAGACAGACACACACGTTCTCTCTCATAGACAGACACACACTCTCTCTCATAGACAGACACACACACTCTCTCATCGACAGACACATACTCTCTCTCATAGACAGACACAGACACTCTATCTCTCTATCATAGACAGACACACACTCTCTCTCTCATAGACCGACACACACACTATCTCATAGACAGACAGACATACACACTCTCATAGATACTCACACTTTATCATAGACAGAGACACACAATCTATCATAGACAGACACACACATTCTCTATCAAAGACAGAGACACTCACTCTCTCTCATAGACAGAGACACAAACTCCCTGATCAACAGACACACGTACTCTCTCATAGACAGACGCACACACTCTCTCACAGTCAGAGACACACACATACACACTCTTATAGACGGACACACACACTCTCTCAAAGTCAGACACACACATTCTCTCTCATAGACAGACACACACTCTCTCTCATAGACAGACACACACATTCTCTCTTAGACAGACACACACATTCTCTCTCATAGACAGACACACAATCTCTCATAGACAGACACACACACTCTCTCATAGACAGACACACATATTCTCTCTCATAGACAGACACACACTCTCTCTCTCATAGACTGACACACACACTCTCTCATAGACAGACACACACTCGCTCTCATAGACAGACGCACACACTCTCTCATAGACAGACAGACACCCTCTCTCATAGACAGACGCACACACTCTCTCATAGACAGAAACACACACACACTCTCATAGACAGACACCCACTCTCTCTCATAGACAGACACACACTCTATCTCTCTCTGACAGACAGACACACCCACTCTCTCTCATAGACAGACACACACTCTATCTCTCTCTGACAGACAGACACACACACACATTCTCTCTCATAGACAGACACACACTCTCTCTCATAGACAGAAACACACACTCTCTCTCTCATCGACAGACACGCACATTCTCTCTCATAGACTGACACACTCACTCTCTATCATAGACAGAGACACACACTCCCTGATCAACAGAAACAAACATTCTCTCATAGACAGGGGCACACACTGACTGATAGACAGACACACATACACACTCTCATAGACAGACACACTCACTCTCTCTCATATACAGAGACACACACTCCCAGATCAGCAGACACACACTCTCTCTCATAGACAGAAATACACAATCTCTCATAGACAGAGATACACACTCACTCTCATAGACTGAAACACACACTCTCACTTACAGACAGACACACACATTCTCTCATAGACAGACACACACATTCTCTCTCATAGACAGACACACACTCTCTCTCATAGACAGACACACACATTCTCTCTCATAGACAGACACACACACTCTCTCTCTGATCCACAGACACCCACTCTCTCTCATAGTCAGACACACACTCTCTCTCATAGACAGACACACACACTCTCTCTCTCATAGACAGACACCCACATTCTCTCTCTTAGACAGACACACACTCTCTCTCATAGACAGACACACACACTCTCTCTCTCATCTACAGACACACACTCTCTGTCATAGACAGACACACACACACTCTATCTCTCTCTCATAGACAGACACACACTCTCTCTCTCTCATAGACCGACACACACACGCTCTCATAGACAGACGCACCAACTCTCTCATAGACAGACACACATACACACTCTCATAGACAGACACACTCACTCTCTCTCATATACAGAGACACACACTCCCAGATCAGCAGACACACACTCTCTCTCATAGACAGAAATACACAATCTCTCATAGACAGAGATACACACTCACTCTCATAGACTGAAACACACACTCTCACTTATAGACAGACACACACATTATCTCATAGACAGACACACACATTCTCTCTCATAGACAGACACACACTCTCTCTCATAGACAGACACACACATTCTCTCTCATAGACAGACACACACTCTCTCTCATAGACAGACACACACATTCTCTCTCATAGACAGACACACACTCTCTCTCATAGACAGACACACCCACTCTCTCTCATAGACGGACACACACATTCTCTCATAGACAGACACACACATTCTCTCTCATAGACAGACACACACTCTCTCTCATAGACAGACACACACATTCTCTCTCATAGACAGACACACACTCTCTCTCATAGACAGACACACACATTCTCTCTCATAGACAGACACACACTCTCTCTCATAGTCAGACACACACTCTCTCTCATAGACAGACACACACACTCTCTCTCTCATAGACAGACACCCACATTCTCTCTCATAGACAGACACACACTCTCTCTCATAGACAGACACACACTCTCTCTCTCTCATAGACAGACACACACACTCTCTCTCTCATCTACAGACACACACTCTCTGTCATAGACAGACACACACACACTCTATCTCTCTCTCATAGACAGACACACACTCTCTGTCTCTCATAGACCGACACACACACGCTCTCATAGACAGACACACCCACTCTCTCTCATAGTCAGACACACACTCTCTCTCATAGACAGACACACACACTCTCTCTCTCATAGACAAACACCCACATTCTCTCTCATAGACAGACACACACTCTCTCTCATAGACAGACACACACACTCTCTCTCTCATCTACAGACACACACTCTCTGTCATAGACAGACACACACACACTCTATCTCTCTCTCATAGACAGACACACACTCTCTCTCTCTCATAGACCGACACACACACGCTCTCATAGACAGACGCACCCACTCTCTCATAGACAGACACACATACACACTCTCATAGACACTGACACTTTCTCATAGACAGAGACACACAATCTATCATAGACAGACACACACATTCTCTCTCATAGACAGACACACTCACTCTCTCTCATAGACAGAGACACACACTCCCAGATCAACTGACACACACACTCTCTCATAGACAGACACACACTCTCTCTCATAGACAGACGCACACACTCTCTCATAGAAAGAGACACACACTCACTCTCATAGACAGAAACACACACTCTCACTCATAGACAGACATACACATTCTCTCTCATAGACAGACACACTCACTCTCTGATAGACAGACACACACGTTCTCTCTCATAGACAGACACACACTCTCTCTCATAGACAGACACACACACTCTCTCATCGACAGACACATACTCTCTCTCATAGACAGACACAGACACTCTATCTCTCTATCATAGACAGACACACACTCTCTCTCTCATAGACCGACACACACACTATCTCATAGACAGACAGACATACACACTCTCATAGATACTCACACTTTATCATAGACAGAGACACACAATCTATCATAGACAGACACACACATTCTCTATCAAAGACAGAGACACTCACTCTCTCTCATAGACAGAGACACAAACTCCCTGATCAACAGACACACGTACTCTCTCATAGACAGACGCACACACTCTCTCACAGTCAGAGACACACACATACACACTCTTATAGACGGACACACACACTCTCTCAAAGTCAGACACACACATTCTCTCTCATAGACAGACACACACTCTCTCTCATAGACAGACACACACATTCTCTCTTAGACAGACACACACATTCTCTCTCATAGACAGACACACAATCTCTCATAGACAGACACACACACTCTCTCATAGACAGACACACATATTCTCTCTCATAGACAGACACACACTCTCTCTCTCATAGACTGACACACACACTCTCTCATAGACAGACACACACTCGCTCTCATAGACAGACGCACACACTCTCTCATAGACAGACAGACACCCTCTCTCATAGACAGACGCACACACTCTCTCATAGACAGAAACACACACACACTCTCATAGACAGACACCCACTCTCTCTCATAGACAGACACACACTCTATCTCTCTCTGACAGACAGACACACCCACTCTCTCTCATAGACAGACACACACTCTATCTCTCTCTGACAGACAGACACACACACACATTCTCTCTCATAGACAGACACACACTCTCTCTCATAGACAGAAACACACACTCTCTCTCTCATCGACAGACACGCACATTCTCTCTCATAGACTGACACACTCACTCTCTATCATAGACAGAGACACACACTCCCTGATCAACAGAAACAAACATTCTCTCATAGACAGGGGCACACACTGACTGATAGACAGACACACATACACACTCTCATAGACAGACACACTCACTCTCTCTCATATACAGAGACACACACTCCCAGATCAGCAGACACACACTCTCTCTCATAGACAGAAATACACAATCTCTCATAGACAGAGATACACACTCACTCTCATAGACTGAAACACACACTCTCACTTACAGACAGACACACACATTCTCTCATAGACAGACACACACATTCTCTCTCATAGACAGACACACACTCTCTCTCATAGACAGACACACACATTCTCTCTCATAGACAGACACACACACTCTCTCTCTGATCCACAGACACCCACTCTCTCTCATAGTCAGACACACACTCTCTCTCATAGACAGACACACACACTCTCTCTCTCATAGACAGACACCCACATTCTCTCTCTTAGACAGACACACACTCTCTCTCATAGACAGACACACACACTCTCTCTCTCATCTACAGACACACACTCTCTGTCATAGACAGACACACACACACTCTATCTCTCTCTCATAGACAGACACACACTCTCTCTCTCTCATAGACCGACACACACACGCTCTCATAGACAGACGCACCAACTCTCTCATAGACAGACACACATACACACTCTCATAGACAGACACACTCACTCTCTCTCATATACAGAGACACACACTCCCAGATCAGCAGACACACACTCTCTCTCATAGACAGAAATACACAATCTCTCATAGACAGAGATACACACTCACTCTCATAGACTGAAACACACACTCTCACTTATAGACAGACACACACATTATCTCATAGACAGACACACACATTCTCTCTCATAGACAGACACACACTCTCTCTCATAGACAGACACACACATTCTCTCTCATAGACAGACACACACTCTCTCTCATAGACAGACACACACATTCTCTCTCATAGACAGACACACACTCTCTCTCATAGACAGACACACCCACTCTCTCTCATAGACGGACACACACATTCTCTCATAGACAGACACACACATTCTCTCTCATAGACAGACACACACTCTCTCTCATAGACAGACACACACATTCTCTCTCATAGACAGACACACACTCTCTCTCATAGACAGACACACACATTCTCTCTCATAGACAGACACACACTCTCTCTCATAGTCAGACACACACTCTCTCTCATAGACAGACACACACACTCTCTCTCTCATAGACAGACACCCACATTCTCTCTCATAGACAGACACACACTCTCTCTCATAGACAGACACACACTCTCTCTCTCTCATAGACAGACACACACACTCTCTCTCTCATCTACAGACACACACTCTCTGTCATAGACAGACACACACACACTCTATCTCTCTCTCATAGACAGACACACACTCTCTGTCTCTCATAGACCGACACACACACGCTCTCATAGACAGACACACCCACTCTCTCTCATAGTCAGACACACACTCTCTCTCATAGACAGACACACACACTCTCTCTCTCATAGACAAACACCCACATTCTCTCTCATAGACAGACACACACTCTCTCTCATAGACAGACACACACACTCTCTCTCTCATCTACAGACACACACTCTCTGTCATAGACAGACACACACACACTCTATCTCTCTCTCATAGACAGACACACACTCTCTCTCTCTCATAGACCGACACACACACGCTCTCATAGACAGACGCACCCACTCTCTCATAGACAGACACACATACACACTCTTATAGACAGATACTCACAGTTTCTCATAGACAGAGACACACAATCTATCATAGACAGACACAGACATTCTCTGTCATAGACTGACTGATGCTCTCTCTCATAGACAGAGACACACACTCCCTGATCAACAGACTCGCACACTCTCTCATAGACAGACACACACACTCTCTCATAGACAGACACACACGCTATCTATCATAGACAGACACACACATTCTCTCTCATAGACAGACACACACTCTCTCTCTCATAGACAGACACCCACTCTCTCTCATAGACAGACACACACTCTCTCTCATAGACAGACACACACACTCTCTCTCTCATAGACAGACACCCACATTCTCTCTCATAGACAGACACACACTCTCTCTCATAGGCAGATGCACACACTCTCTCATAGACAGACCCACACTCTCTCTCATAGGCAGATGCACACACTCTCTCATAGACAGACACATATACACATTAACATAGACAGACACACACACATTCTCATAGACAGAGACACACAATCTATCATAGACAGACACACACGTTCTCTCTCATAGACGGACACACTCACTCTCTCTCATAGAGAGACACACAATCTATCATAGACAGACACACACATTCTCTCTCATAGACAGACGCACACACTCTCTCATAGACTAACACACACACACACTCTCATAGACGGAGACGCACACTTTCTCACAGACAGACACACACACACTCTCTCTCATAGACAGACAAACAATCTATCATAGACAGACAACCACATTCTCTCTCATAGACAGACACACTCACTCTCTCTCATAGACAAACAGATGCTCTCTTTCATAGACACAGACACACACTCTCTCTCATAGACAAACACTCTCTCTCATAGACAGACGCACCCACTATCTCATAGACAGACACACATACACACTCTCATAGACAGATACTCACAGTTTCTCATAGACAGAGACACACAATCTATCATAGACAGACACAGACATTCTCTGTCATAGACAGACAGATGCTCTCTCTCATAGACAGAGACACACACTCCCTGATCAACAGACTCGCACACTCTATCCTAGACCGACACACACACTCTCTCATAGACAGACACACAGTCGCTCTCATAGACAGACGCACACAGTCTCTCATAGACAGACAGACATAGACACTGTCATAGACACTCACACTTTATCATAGAGAGAGACACACAATCTATCATAGACAGACACACCCACTCTCTCTCATAGACAGGCACACACACTCTATCACTCTCTCATAGACAGACACACACATTCTCTCTCACAGACAGACACACACTCTCTCTCATAGACAGACACACACACTCTCTCTCTCATCGACAGACACCCACTCTCACTCATAGACAGACACACACATTCTCTCTCATAGACAGACACACACATTCTCTCTGACAGACACACACTTTCTCTCATAGACAGACACACACACTCTCTCTCTCATCGACAGACACCCACTCTCTCTCATAGACAGACACACACTCTCTCTCATAGACAGACACACACACTCACTCTCACATAGACAGATACCCACTCTCTCTCATAGACAGACACACACACTCTCTCATAGACAGACACACACGCTATCTATCATAGACAGACACACACATTCTCTCTCATAGACAGACACACACTCTCTCTCTCATAGACAGACACCCACTCTCTCATAGACAGACACCCACATTCTCTCTCATAGACAGACACACACTCTCTCTCTTAGGCAGATGTACACACTCTCTCATAGACAGACCCACACTCTCTCTCATAGGCAGATGCAAACACTCTCTCATAGACAGACACATATACACATTAACATAGACAGACACACACACATTCTCATAGACAGAGACACACAATCTATCATAGACAGACACACACGTTCTCTCTCATAGACGGACACTCTCACTCTCTCTCATAGAGAGACACACAATCTATCATAGACAGACACACACATTCTCTCTCATAGACAGACACACACTCTCTATATCTCTCTCACAGATAGACACACACATTCTCTCTCATAGACAGACACACACTCTCTCTCATAGACAGACACACACACTCTCTCTCTCATCGACAGACACCCACTCTCTCTCATAGACAGACACACACTCTATCTCTCTCTGACAGACAGACACACACATTCTCTCTCATAGACAGACACACTCACTCTCTCTCATAGACAGACACACACACCCTGATCAACAGACACAAACATTCTCTCATAGACAGTCGCACACACTGACTCATAGACAGACACACATACACACTCTCGTAGACAGACACACACACTTTCTCATAGAGAGAGAGACACACAATCTACCGTAGACAGACACACACATTCTCTCTCATAGACAGACACACTCACTCTCTCTCATAAACAGACAGATGCTCTCTCTCATAGACAGAGACACACACTCCCTTATCAACATACACACACTCTCATAGACCGACACACACGATATCTCATAGACAGGCACACACTCTCTCTCATAGACAGATGCACACACTGTCTCATAGACAGACACACATACACACTCTCATAGACAGACACACACACTTTCTCATAGAGAGAGACACTCAATCTATCGTAGACAGACACACACATTCTCTCTCATAGACAGACACACCCACACTCTCTCATAGACAGACACACACTCTCTCTCATAGACAGACACACACACTCTCTCTCTTACAGAGAGACACACAATGTATCATAGACAGACACACACATTCTCTCTCATAGACGGACATACTCTCTCTCTCATAGACAGACAAACACACTCTCTCATAGACAGACACACATGTTCTCCCTCATAGACTGACACACACACTGTCTCATAGACAGACACACACTCTCTCTCATAGACGGACACACACACTCTCTCTCTCATCGACAGACACTCTCTCTCTCTCATAGACAGACACACACTCGCTCTCATAGACAGACACACACACTCACTCTCACATAGACAGATACCCACTCTCTCTCATAGACAGACACACACGCTCTCTCTCATAGACCGACACCCACTCAGTCTCATAGACAGACGCACACACTCTCTGATAGACTGACACACATACACACTCTCATAGAGAGAGACACACAATCTATCATAGACAGACACACATACACACTCTCATAGACAGACACTCACACTTTCTCATAGACTGACACACACACTCTCTCATAGACAGACACACACTCGCTCTCATAGACAGACAGACACCCTCTCTCCTAGACAGACGCACATACTCTCTCATAGACTAACACATACACACACACACTCATAGACGGAGACGCACACTTTCTCACAGACAGACACACACACACTCTCTCTCATAGACAGACAAACAATCTATCATAGACAGACAACCACATTCTCTCTCATAGACAGACACACTCACTCTCTCTCATAGACAAACAGATGCTCTCTCTCAAAGACAAACAGATGCTCTCTCTCATAGACAGAGACACACACTCTCTCTCATAGACAGACAAACACTCTCTCTCATAGACGGACACACACATTTTCTCACAAACAGACACACACACCCTCTCTCTCATGGACAGAGACACACTCTCTCTCATAGACAGACACACTCACTCTCTCTCATAGACAGACAGATGCTCTCTCTCATAGACACAGACACACACTTTCTCATAGAGAGAGACACACAATCTATCGTAGACAGACACACACATTCTCTCTCATAGACAGACACACTCTCTCTCTCTCATAGACAGACAGATGCTCTCTCTCATAGACAGACACACACACTCACTCTCACATAGACAGATCCCCACACTCTCTCATAGACTGACACACATACACAATCTCATAGACACTGACACTTTCTCATAGACAGAGACACACAATCTATCATAGACAGACACACACATTCTCTCTCATAGACAGACACACTCAATCTCTCTCATATACAGAGACACACACACCCAGATCAGCAGACACACACTCTCTCTCATAGACAGATGTACACAATCTCTCATAGACAGAGATACACACTCACTCTCATAGACTGAAACACACACTCTCACTTATAGACAGACACACTCATTCTCTCACATAGACAGACACACACTCTCTCTCATAGACAGACACACACATTCTCTCTCATAGACAGACACACACACTTTCTCATAGAGAGAGACACACAATCTATCGTAGACAGACACACACATTCTCTCTCATAGACAGACACACTCAATCTCTCTCATATACAGAGACACACACTCCCAGATCAGCAGACACACACTCTCTCTCATAGACAGACGTACACAATCTCTCATAGACAGAGATACACACTCACTCTCATAGACTGAAACACACACTCTCACTTATAGACAGACACACACATTCTCTCTCATAGACAGACACACACACTCTCTCATAGACAGACACACTCATTCTCTCACATAGACAGACACACACTCTCTCTCATAGACAGACACACACATTCTCTCTCATAGACAGACACACACACTTTCTCATAGAGAGAGACACACAATCTATCGTAGACAGACACACACATTCTCTCTCATAGACAGACACACCCACACTCTCTCATAGACAGACACACACACTCTCTCATAGACAGACACACACACTCTCTCTCTTACGGAGAGACACACAATCTATCATAGACATACACACACATTCTCTCTCATAAACGGACATACTCTCTCTCTCATAGACAGACACACACACTCTCTCTCTCATCGACAGACACCCACTCTCACTCATAGACAGACACACACATTCTCTCTCATAGACAGACACACACATTCTCTCTGACAGACACACACTTTCTCTCATAGACAGACACACACACTCTCTCTCTCATCGACAGACACCCACTCTCTCTCATAGACAGACACACACTCTCTCTCATAGACAGACACACACACTCACTCTCACATAGACAGATACCCACTCTCTCTCATAGACAGACACACACACTCTCTCATAGACAGACACACACGCTATCTATCATAGACAGACACACACATTCTCTCTCATAGACAGACACACACTCTCTCTCTCTTAGACAGACACCCACTCTCTCATAGACAGACACCCACATTCTCTCTCATAGACAGACACACACTCTCTCTCTTAGGCAGATGTACACACTCTCTCATAGACAGACCCACACTCTCTCTCATAGGCAGATGCAAACACTCTCTCATAGACAGACACATATACACATTAACATAGACAGACACACACACATTCTCATAGACAGAGACACACAATCTATCATAGACAGACACACACGTTCTCTCTCATAGACGGACACTCTCACTCTCTCTCATAGAGAGACACACAATCTATCATAGACAGACACACACATTCTCTCTCATAGACAGACACACACTCTCTATATCTCTCTCACAGATAGACACACACATTCTCTCTCATAGACAGACACACACTCTCTCTCATAGACAGACACACACACTCTCTCTCTCATCGACAGACACCCACTCTCTCTCATAGACAGACACACACTCTATCTCTCTCTGACAGACAGACACACACATTCTCTCTCATAGACAGACACACTCACTCTCTCTCATAGACAGACACACACACCCTGATCAACAGACACAAACATTCTCTCATAGACAGTCGCACACACTGACTCATAGACAGACACACATACACACTCTCGTAGACAGACACACACACTTTCTCATAGAGAGAGAGACACACAATCTACCGTAGACAGACACACACATTCTCTCTCATAGACAGACACACTCACTCTCTCTCATAGACAGACAGATGCTCTCTCTCATAGACAGAGACACACACTCCCTTATCAACATACACACACTCTCATAGACCGACACACACGATATCTCATAGACAGGCACACACTCTCTCTCATAGACAGATGCACACACTGTCTCATAGACAGACACACATACACACTCTCATAGACAGACACACACACTTTCTCATAGAGAGAGACACTCAATCTATCGTAGACAGACACACACATTCTCTCTCATAGACAGACACACCCACACTCTCTCATAGACAGACACACACTCTCTCTCATAGACAGACACACACACTCTCTCTCTTACAGAGAGACACACAATGTATCATAGACAGACACACACATTCTCTCTCATAGACGGACATACTCTCTCTCTCATAGACAGACAAACACACTCTCTCATAGACAGACACACATGTTCTCCCTCATAGACTGACACACACACTGTCTCATAGACAGACACACACTCTCTCTCATAGACGGACACACACACTCTCTCTCTCATCGACAGACACTCTCTCTCTCTCATAGACAGAAACACACACGCTCTCATAGACAGACACACACACTCACTCTCACATAGACAGATACCCACTCTCTCTCATAGACAGACACACACGCTCTCTCTCATAGACCGACACCCACTCAGTCTCATAGACAGACGCACACACTCTCTGATAGACTGACACACATACACACTCTCATAGAGAGAGACACACAATCTATCATAGACAGACACACATACACACTCTCATAGACAGACACTCACACTTTCTCATAGACTGACACACACACTCTCTCATAGACAGACACACACTCGCTCTCATAGACAGACAGACACCCTCTCTCCTAGACAGACGCACATACTCTCTCATAGACTAACACATACACACACACACTCATAGACGGAGACGCACACTTTCTCACAGACAGACACACACACACTCTCTCTCATAGACAGACAAACAATCTATCATAGACAGACAACCACATTCTCTCTCATAGACAGACACACTCACTCTCTCTCATAGACAAACAGATGCTCTCTCTCAAAGACAAACAGATGCTCTCTCTCATAGACAGAGACACACACTCTCTCTCATAGACAGACAAACACTCTCTCTCATAGACGGACACACACATTTTCTCACAAACAGACACACACACCCTCTCTCTCATGGACAGAGACACACTCCCACTCATAGACAGACACACTCACTCTCTCTCATAGACAGACAGATGCTCTCTCTCATAGACACAGACACACACTTTCTCATAGAGAGAGACACACAATCTATCGTAGACAGACACACACATTCTCTCTCATAGACAGACACACTCTCTCTCTCTCATAGACAGACAGATGCTCTCTCTCATAGACAGACACACACACTCACTCTCACATAGACAGATCCCCACACTCTCTCATAGACTGACACACATACACACTCTCATAGACACTGACACTTTCTCATAGACAGAGACACACAATCTATCATAGACAGACACACACATTCTCTCTCATAGACAGACACACTCAATCTCTCTCATATACAGAGACACACACACCCAGATCAGCAGACACACACTCTCTCTCATAGACAGATGTACACAATCTCTCATAGACAGAGATACACACTCACTCTCATAGACTGAAACACACACTCTCACTTATAGACAGACACACTCATTCTCTCACATAGACAGACACACACTCTCTCTCATAGACAGACACACACATTCTCTCTCATAGACAGACACACACACTTTCTCATAGAGAGAGACACACAATCTATCGTAGACAGACACACACATTCTCTCTCATAGACAGACACACTCAATCTCTCTCATATACAGAGACACACACTCCCAGATCAGCAGACACACACTCTCTCTCATAGACAGACGTACACAATCTCTCATAGACAGAGATACACACTCACTCTCATAGAATGAAACACACACTCTCACTTATAGACAGACACACACATTCTCTCTCATAGACAGACACACACACTCTCTCATAGACAGACACACTCATTCTCTCACATAGACAGACACACACTCTCTCTCATAGACAGACACACACATTCTCTCTCATAGACAGACACACACACTTTCTCATAGAGAGAGACACACAATCTATCGTAGACAGACACACACATTCTCTCTCATAGACAGACACACCCACACTCTCTCATAGACAGACACACTCATTCTCTCACATAGACAGACACACACTCTCTCTCATAGACAGACACACACATTCTCTCTCATAGACAGACACACACACTTTCTCATAGAGAGAGACACACAATCTATCGTAGACAGACACACACATTCTCTCTCATAGACAGACACACCCACACTCTCTCATAGACAGACACACACTCTCTCTCATAGACAGACACACACACTCTCTCTCTTACGGAGAGACACACAATCTATCATAGACATACACACACATTCTCTCTCATAAACGGACATACTCTCTCTCTCATAGACAGACAAACACACTCTCTCTGTCATAGACAGACACCCACTCTCTTTCAAAGCCAGACACACACACTCTATCACTCTCATAGACAGACACACACATTCTCTCTCATAGACAGACACACACTCTCTCTCATAGACAGACACACACACTCTCTCTCTCATCGACAGACACTCTCTCTCTCTCATAGACAGAGACACACACTCCCTGATCAACAGACTCGCACACTCTCTCTTAGACCGACACACACACTCTCTCATAGACAGACACACACTCGCTCTCATAGACAGACGCACACAGTCTCTCATAGACAGACAGACATAGACACTGTCATAGACACTCACACTTTATCATAGAGAGAGACACACAATCTATCATAGACAGACACACCCACTCTCTCTCATAGACAGGCACACACACTCTCTCTCACAGACAGACACACACTCTCTCTCATAGACAGACACACACATTCTCTCTCATAGACAGACACACACATTCTCTCTAACAGACAGACACACACTTTCTCTCATAGACAGACACACACTCTCTCTCATCGGCAGACACCTACTCTCTCTCATAGACAGACACACACTCTCTCTCATAGACAGACACACACACTCTCTCTCTCATCGACAGACACCCACTCTCACTCATAGACAGACACACACTCTATCTCTCTCTGACAGACAGACACACACACATTCTCTCTCATAGACAGACACACACTCTATCTCATAGACAGAAACACACACTCTCTCACTCATCGACAGACACACACATTCTCTCTCATAGACAGACACACTCACTCTCTCTCATAGACAGAGACACACTCTCCCTGATCAACAGACACAAACATTCTCTCATAGACAGGCGCACACATTGTCTCATAGATAGACACACATTCTCTCTCATAGACAGACACACACACACTCTCTCTCATCCACAGACACCCACACTCTCTCATAGTCAGACACACACTCTCTCTCATAGACAGACACACACACTCTCTCTCTCATAGACAGACACCCACATTCTCACTCATAGACAGACACACACTCTCTCTCATAGACAGACACACACACTCTCTCTCTCATCTACAGACACACACTCTCTGTCATAGACAGACACACACACACTCTATCTCTCTCTCATAGAAAGACACACACTCTCTCTCTCTCATAGACCGACACACACTCTCTCTCATAGACAGACACACACACTCTCTCTCTCATCGACAGGCACCCACTCTCTCTCATAGACAGACACACACTCTATCTCTCTCTGACAGACAGACACACACATTCTCTCTCATAGACAGACACACTCTCTCTCTCTCATAGACAGACAGATGCTCTCTCTCATAGACAGACACACACACTCACTCTCACATAGACAGATCCCCACACTCTCTCATAGACTGACACACATACACACTCTCATAGACACTGACACTTTCTCATAGACAGAGACACACAATCTATCATAGACAGACACACACATTCTCTCTCATAGACAGACACACTCAATCTCTCTCATATACAGAGACACACACTCCCAGATCAGCAGACACACACTCTCTCTCATAGACAGACGTACACAATCTCTCATAGACAGAGATACACACTCACTCTCATAGACTGAAACACACACTCTCACTTATAGACAGACACACACATTCTCTCTCATAGACAGACACACACACTCTCTCATAGACAGACACACTCATTCTCTCACATAGACAGACACACACTCTCTCTCATAGACAGACACACACATTCTCTCTCATAGACAGACACACACACTTTCTCATAGAGAGAGACACACAATCTATCGTAGACAGACACACACATTCTCTCTCATAGACAGACACACCCACACTCTCTCATAGACAGACACACACTCTCTCTCATAGACAGACACACACACTCTCTCTCTTACGGAGAGACACACAATCTATCATAGACATACACACACATTCTCTCTCATAAACGGACATACTCTCTCTCTCATAGACAGACAAACACACTCTCTCTGTCATAGACAGACACCCACTCTCTTTCAAAGCCAGACACACACACTCTATCACTCTCATAGACAGACACACACATTCTCTCTCATAGACAGACACACACTCTCTCTCATAGACAGACACACACACTCTCTCTCTCATCGACAGACACTCTCTCTCTCTCATTGACAGAGACACACACTCCCTGATCAACAGACTCGCACACTCTCTCTTAGACCGACACACACACTCTCTCATAGACAGACACACACTCGCTCTCATAGACAGACGCACACAGTCTCTCATAGACAGACAGACATAGACACTGTCATAGACACTCACACTTTATCATAGAGAGAGACACACAATCTATCATAGACAGACACACCCACTCTCTCTCATAGACAGGCACACACACTCTATCACTCTCTCATAGACAGACACACACATTCTCTCTCATAGACAGACACACACATTCTCTCTAACAGACAGACACACACTTTCTCTCATAGACAGACACACACACTTTCTCATAGAGAGAGACACTCAATCTATCGTAGACAGACACACACATTCTCTCTCATAGACAGACACACCCACACTCTCTCATAGACAGACACACACTCTCTCTCATAGACAGACACACACACTCTCTCTCTTACAGAGAGACACACTATGTATCATAGACAGACACACACATTCTCTCTCATAGACGGACATACTCTCTCTCTCATAGACAGACAAACACACTCTCTCATAGACAGACACACATGCTCTCCCTCATAGACTGACACACACACTGTCTCATAGACAGACACACACTCTCTCTCATAGACGGACACACACACTCTCTCTCTCATCGACAGACACTCTCTCTCTCTCATAGACAGACACACACTCGCTCTCATAGACAGACACACACACTCACTCTCACATAGACAGATACCCACTCTCTCTCATAGACAGACACACACGCTCTCTCTCATAGACCGACACCCACTCAGTCTCATAGACAGACGCACACACTCTCTGATAGACTGACACACATACACACTCTCATAGAGAGAGACACACAATCTATCATAGACAGACACACATACACACTCTCATAGACAGACACTCACACTTTCTCATAGACTGACACACACACTCTCTCATAGACAGACACACATTCGCTCTCATAGACAGACAGACACCCTCTCTCCTAGACAGACGCACATACTCTCTCATAGACTAACACATACACACACACACTCATAGACGGAGACGCACACTTTCTCACAGACAGACACACACACACTCTCTCTCATAGACAGACAAACAATCTATCATAGACAGACAACCACATTCTCTCTCATAGACAGACACACTCACTCTCTCTCATAGACAAACAGATGCTCTCTCTCAAAGACAAACAGATGCTCTCTCTCATAGACAGAGACACACACTCTCTCTCATAGACAGACAAACACTCTCTCTCATAGACGGACACACACATTTTCTCACAAACAGACACACACACCCTCTCTCTCATGGACAGGGACACACTCTCTCTCATAGACAGACACACTCACTCTCTCTCATAGACAGACAGATGCTCTCTCTCATAGACACAGACACACACTTTCTCATAGAGAGAGACACACAATCTATCGTAGACAGACACACACATTCTCTCTCATAGACAGACACACTCTCTCTCTCTCATAGACAGACAGATGCTCTCTCTCATAGACAGACACACACACTCACTCTCACATAGACAGATCCCCACACTCTCTCATAGACTGACACACATACACACTCTCATAGACACTGACACTTTCTCATAGACAGAGACACACAATCTATCATAGACAGACACACATATTCTCTCTCATAGACAGACACACTCAATCTCTCTCATATACAGAGACACACACTCCCAGATCAGCAGACACACACTCTCTCTCATAGACAGACGTACACAATCTCTCATAGACAGAGATACACACTCACTCTCATAGACTGAAACACACACTCTCACTTATAGACAGACACACACATTCTCTCTCATAGACAGACACACACACTCTCTCATAGACAGACACACTCATTCTCTCTCATAGACAGACACACACTCTATCTCTCTCTGACAGACAGACACACACTCTCTCTCATAGACAGACACACACACTCTCTCTCTTACGGAGAGACACACAATCTATCATAGACATACACACACATTCTCTCTCATAAACGGACATACTCTCTCTCTCATAGACAGACAAACACACTCTCTCTGTCATAGACAGACACCCACTCTCTTTCAAAGCCAGACACACACACTCTATCACTCTCATAGACAGACACACACATTCTCTCTCATAGACAGACACACACTCTCTCTCATAGACAGACACACACACTCTCTCTCTCATCGACAGACACTCTCTCTCTCTCATAGACAGAGACACACACTCCCTGATCAACAGACTCGCACACTCTCTCTTAGACCGACACACACACTCTCTCATAGACAGACACACACTCGCTCTCATAGACAGACGCACACAGTCTCTCATAGACAGACAGACATAGACACTGTCATAGACACTCACACTTTATCATAGAGAGAGACACACAATCTATCATAGACAGACACACACACTCTCTCTCATAGACAGGCACACACACTCTATCACTCTCTCATAGACAGACACACACATTCTCTCTCACAGACAGACACACACTCTCTCTCATAGACAGGCACACACACTCTATCACTCTCTCATAGACAGACACACACATTCTCTCTCACAGACAGACACACACTCTCTCTCATAGACAGACACACACACTCTCTCTCTCATCGACAGACACCCACTCTCACTCATAGACAGACACACACATTCTCTCTCATAGACAGACACACACATTCTCTCTAACAGACAGACACACACTTTCTTTCATAGACAGACACACACACTCTCTCTCTCATCGGCAGACACCTACTCTCTCTCATAGACAGACACACACTCTCTCTCATAGACAGACACACACACTCTCTCTCATAGACAGACAAACACTCTCTCTCATAGACGGACACACACATTTTCTCACAAACAGACACACACACCCTCTCTCTCATGAACAGAGACACACTCTCTCTCATAGACAGACACACTCACTCTCTCTCATAGACAGACAGATGCTCTCTCTCATAGACACAGACACACACTTTCTCATAGAGAGAGACACACAATCTATCGTAGACAGACACACACATTCTCTCTCATAGACAGACACACTCTCTCTCTCTCATAGACAGACAGATGCTCTCTCTCATAGACAGACACACACACTCACTCTCACATAGACAGATCCCCACACTCTCTCATAGACTGACACACATACACACTCTCATAGACACTGACACTTTCTCATAGACAGAGACACACAATCTATCATAGACAGACACACACATTCTCTCTCATAGACAGACACACTCAATCTCTCTCATATACAGAGACACACACTCCCAGATCAGCAGACACACACTCTCTCTCATAGACAGACGTACACAATCTCTCATAGACAGAGATACACACTCACTCTCATAGACTGAAACACACACTCTCACTTATAGACAGACACACACATTCTCTCTCATAGACAGACACACACACTCTCTCATAGACAGACACACTCATTCTCTCACATAGACAGACACACACTCTCTCTCATAGACAGACACACACATTCTCTCTCATAGACAGACACACACACTTTCTCATAGAGAGAGACACACAATCTATCGTAGACAGACACACACATTCTCTCTCATAGACAGACACACTCAATCTCTCTCATATACAGAGACACACACTCCCAGATCAGCAGACACACACTCTCTCTCATAGACAGACGTACACAATCTCTCATAGACAGAGATACACACTCACTCTCATAGACTGAAACACACACTCTCACTTATAGACAGACACACACATTCTCTCTCATAGACAGACACACACACTCTCTCATAGACAGACACACTCATTCTCTCACATAGACAGACACACACTCTCTCTCATAGACAGACACACACATTCTCTCTCATAGACAGACACACACTCTCTATCTCTCTCTCACAGATAGACGCACACATTATCTCTCATAGACAGACACACACTCTCTCTCATAGACAGACACACACACTCTCTCTCTCATCGACAGACACCCACTCTCTCTCATAGACAGACACACACTCTATCTCTCTCTGACAGACAGACACACACATTCTCTCTCATAGACAGACACACTCACTCTCTCTCATAGACAGACACACACACCCTGATCAACAGACACAAACATTCTCTCATAGACAGTCGCACACACTGACTCATAGACAGACACACATACACACTCTCGTAGACAGACACACACACTTTCTCATAGAGAGAGACACACAATCTACCGTAGACAGACACACACATTCTCTCTCATAGACAGACACACTCACTCTCTCTCATAGACAGACAGATGCTCTCTCTCATAGACAGAGACACACACTCCCTTATCAACATACACACACTCTCATAGACCGACACACACGATATCTCATAGACAGACACACACTCTCTCTCATAGACAGATGCACACACTGTCTCATAGACAGACACACATACACACTCTCATAGACAGACACACACACTTTCTCATAGAGAGAGACACTCAATCTATCGTAGACAGACACACACATTCTCTCTCATAGACAGACACACCCACACTCTCTCATAGACAGACACACACTCTCTCTCATAGACAGACACACACACTCTCTCTCTTACAGAGAGACACACAATGTATCATAGACAGACACACACATTCTCTCTCATAGACGGACATACTCTCTCTCTCATAGGCAGACAAACACACTCTCTCATAGACAGACACACATGTTCTCCCTCATAGACTGACACACACACTGTCTCATAGACAGACACACACTCTCTCTCATAGACGGACACACACACTCTCTCTCTCGTCGACAGACACTCTCTCTCTCTCATAGACAGACACACACTCGCTCTCATAGACAGACACACACACTCACTCTCACATAGACAGATACCCACTCTCTCTCATAGACAGACACACACGCTCTCTCTCATAGACCGACACCCACTCAGTCTCATAGACAGACGCACACACTCTCTGATAGACTGACACACATACACACTCTCATAGAGAGAGACACACAATCTATCATAGACAGACACACATACACACTCTCATAGACAGACACTCACACTTTCTCATAGACTGACACACACACTCTCTCATAGACAGACACACACTCGCTCTCATAGACAGACAGACACCCTCTCTCCTAGACAGACGCACATACTCTCTCATAGACTAACACATACACACACACACTCATAGACGGAGACGCACACTTTCTCACAGACAGACACACACACACTCTCTCTCATAGACAGACAAACAATCTATCATAGACAGACAACCACATTCTCTCTCATAGACAGACACACTCACTCTCTCTCATAGACAAACAGATGCTCTCTCTCAAAGACAAACAGATGCTCTCTCTCATAGACAGAGACACACACTCTCTCTCATAGACAGTCAAACACTCTCTCTCATAGACGGACACACACATTTTCTCACAAACAGACACACACACCCTCTCTCTCATGGACAGAGACACACTCTCTCTCATAGACAGACACACTCACTCTCTCTCATAGACAGACAGATGCTCTCTCTCATAGACACAGACACACACTTTCTCATAGAGAGAGACACACAATCTATCGTAGACAGACACACACATTCTCTCTCATAGACAGACACACTCTCTCTCTCTCATAGACAGACAGATGCTCTCTCTCATAGACAGACACACACACTCACTCTCACATAGACAGATCCCCACACTCTCTCATAGACTGACACACATACACACTCTCATAGACACTGACACTTTCTCATAGACAGAGACACACAATCTATCATAGACAGACACACACATTCTCTCTCATAGACAGACACACTCAATCTCTCTCATATACAGAGACACACACTCCCAGATCAGCAGACACACACTCTCTCTCATAGACAGACGTACACAATCTCTCATAGACAGAGATACACACTCACTCTCATAGACTGAAACACACACTCTCACTTATAGACAGACACACTCATTCTCTCACATAGACAGACACACACTCTCTCTCATAGACAGACACACACATTCTCTCTCATAGACAGACACACACACTTTCTCATAGAGAGAGACACACAATCTATCGTAGACAGACACACACATTCTCTCTCATAGACAGACACACTCAATCTCTCTCATATACAGAGACACACACTCCCAGATCAGCAGACACACACTCTCTCTCATAGACAGACGTACACAATCTCTCATAGACAGAGATACACACTCACTCTCATAGACTGAAACACACACTCTCACTTATAGACAGACACACACATTCTCTCTCATAGACAGACACACACACTCTCTCATAGACAGACACACTCATTCTCTCACATAGACAGACACACACTCTCTCTCATAGACAGACACACACATTCTCTCTCATAGACAGACACACACACTTTCTCATAGAGAGAGACACACAATCTATCGTAGACAGACACACACATTCTCTCTCATAGACAGACACACCCACACTCTCTCATAGACAGACACACACTCTCTCTCATAGACAGACACACATACTCTCTCTCTTACGGAGAGACACACAATCTATCATAGACATACACACACATTCTCTCTCATAAACGGACATACTCTCTCTCTCATAGACAGACAAACACACTCTCTCTGTCATAGACAGACACCCACTCTCTTTCAAAGCCAGACACACACACTCTATCACTCTCATAGACAGACACACACATTCTCTCTCATAGACAGACACACACTCTCTCTCATAGACAGACACACACACTCTCTCTCTCATCGACAGACACTCTCTCTCTCTCATAGACAGAGACACACACTCCCTGATCAACAGACTCGCACACTCTCTCTTAGACCGACACACACACTCTCTCATAGACAGACACACACTCGCTCTCATAGACAGACGCACACAGTCTCTCATAGACAGACAGACATAGACACTGTCATAGACACTCACACTTTATCATAGAGAGAGACACACAATCTATCATAGACAGACACACCCACACTCTCTCATAGACAGGCACACACACTCTATCACTCTCTCATAGACAGACACACACATTCTCTCTCACAGACAGACACACACTCTCTCTCATAGACAGACACACACACTCTCTCTCTCATCGACAGACACCCACTCTCACTCATAGACAGACACACACATTCTCTCTCATAGACAGACACACACATTCTCTCTAACAGACAGACACACACTTTCTCTCATAGACAGACACACACACTTTCTCATAGAGAGAGACACTCAATCTATCGTAGACAGACACACACATTCTCTCTCATAGACAGACACACCCACACTCTCTCATAGACAGACACACACTCTCTCTCATAGACAGACACACACACTCTCTCTCTTACAGAGAGACACACAATGTATCATAGACAGACACACACATTCTCTCTCATAGACGGACATACTCTCTCTCTCATAGACAGACAAACACACTCTCTCATAGACAGACACACATGCTCTCCCTCATAGACTGACACACACACTGTCTCATAGACAGACACACACTCTCTCTCATAGACGGACACACACACTCTCTCTCTCATCGACAGACACTCTCTCTCTCTCATAGACAGACACACACTCGCTCTCATAGACAGACACACACACTCACTCTCACATAGACAGATACCCACTCTCTCTCATAGACAGACACACACGCTCTCTCTCATAGACCGACACCCACTCAGTCTCATAGACAGACGCACACACTCTCTGATAGACTGACACACATACACACTCTCATAGAGAGAGACACACAATCTATCATAGACAGACACACATACACACTCTCATAGACAGACACTCACACTTTCTCATAGACTGACACACACACTCTCTCATAGACAGACACACATTCGCTCTCATAGACAGACAGACACCCTCTCTCCTAGACAGACGCACATACTCTCTCATAGACTAACACATACACACACACACTCATAGACGGAGACGCACACTTTCTCACAGACAGACACACACACACTCTCTCTCATAGACAGACAAACAATCTATCATAGACAGACAACCACATTCTCTCTCATAGACAGACACACTCACTCTCTCTCATAGACAAACAGATGCTCTCTCTCAAAGACAAACAGATGCTCTCTCTCATAGACAGAGACACACACTCTCTCTCATAGACAGACAAACACTCTCTCTCATAGACGGACACACACATTTTCTCACAAACAGACACACACACCCTCTCTCTCATGGACAGAGACACACTCTCTCTCATAGACAGACACACTCACTCTCTCTCATAGACAGACAGATGCTCTCTCTCATAGACACAGACACACACTTTCTCATAGAGAGAGACACACAATCTATCGTAGACAGACACACACATTCTCTCTCATAGACAGACACACTCTCTCTCTCTCATAGACAGACAGATGCTCTCTCTCATAGACAGACACACACACTCACTCTCACATAGACAGATCCCCACACTCTCTCATAGACTGACACACATACACACTCTCATAGACACTGACACTTTCTCATAGACAGAGACACACAATCTATCATAGACAGACACACACATTCTCTCTCATAGACAGACACACTCAATCTCTCTCATATACAGAGACACACACTCCCAGATCAGCAGACACACACTCTCTCTCATAGACAGACGTACACAATCTCTCATAGACAGAGATACACACTCACTCTCATAGACTGAAACACACACTCTCACTTACAGACAGACACACACATTCTCTCTCATAGACAGACACACACACTCTCTCATAGACAGACACACTCATTCTCTCACATAGACAGACACACACTCTCTCTCATAGACAGACACACACATTCTCTCTCATAGACAGACACACACACTTTCTCATAGAGAGAGACACACAATCTATCGTAGACAGACACACACATTCTCTCTCATAGACAGACACACTCAATCTCTCTCATATACAGAGACACACACTCCCAGATCAGCAGACACACACTCTCTCTCATAGACAGACGTACACAATCTCTCATAGACAGAGATACACACTCACTCTCATAGACTGAAACACACACTCTCACTTATAGACAGACACACACATTCTCTCTCATAGACAGACACACACACTCTCTCATAGACAGACACACTCATTCTCTCACATAGACAGACACACACTCTCTCTCATAGACAGACACACACATTCTCTCTCATAGACAGACACACACACTTTCTCATAGAGAGAGACACACAATCTATCGTAGACAGACACACACATTCTCTCTCATAGACAGACACACCCACACTCTCTCATAGACAGACACACACTCTCTTTCAAAGCCAGACACACACACTCTATCACTCTCATAGACAGACACACACATTCTCTCTCATAGACAGACACACACTCTCTCTCATAGACAGACACACACACTCTCTCTCTCATCGACAGACACTCTCTCTCTCTCATAGACAGAGACACACACTCCCTGATCAACAGACTCGCACACTCTCTCTTAGACCGACACACACACTCTCTCATAGACAGACACACACTCGCTCTCATAGACAGACGCACACAGTCTCTCATAGACAGACAGACATAGACACTGTCATCGACACTCACACTTTATCATAGAGAGAGACACACAATCTATCATAGACAGACACACCCACGCTCTCTCATAGACAGGCACACACACTCTATCACTCTCTCATAGACAGACACACACATTCTCTCTAACAGACAGACACACACTCTCTCTCATAGACAGACACACACACTCTCTCTCTCATCGACAGACACCCACTCTCACTCATAGACAGACACACACATTCTCTCTCATAGACAGACACACACATTCTCTCTAACAGACAGACACACACTTTCTCTCATAGACAGATACACACACTCTCTCTCTCATCGGCAGACACCTACTCTCTCTCATAGACAGACACACACTCTCTCTCATAGACAGACACACACACTCTCTCTCATAGACAGACAAACACTCTCTCTCATAGACGGACACACACATTTTCTCACAAACAGACACACAC
Source organism: Hemitrygon akajei (assembly GCF_048418815.1). Taxonomy (NCBI): domain Eukaryota; kingdom Metazoa; phylum Chordata; class Chondrichthyes; order Myliobatiformes; family Dasyatidae; genus Hemitrygon; species Hemitrygon akajei. Next base: position 106,895,175 of record NC_133127.1, read on the forward strand.
ACCCTCTCTCTCATGGACAGAGACACACTCTCTCTCATAGACAGACACACTCACTCTCTCTCATAGACAGACAGATGCTCTCTCTCATAGACACAGACACACACTTTCTCATAGAGAGAGACACACAATCTATCGTAGACAGACACACACATTCTCTCTCATAGACAGACACACACTCTCATAGACAGAAACTCACACTCTCTCTCTCATCGACAGACACACACATTCTCGCTCATAGACAGACACACTCACTCTCTCTCATAGACAGAGACACACACTCCCTGATCAACAGACACAAACATTGTCTCATAGACAGGCACACACGCTGACTCATAGACAGACACACATACACACTCTCTTAGACCGACACACACACTCTCTCATAGACAGACACACACTCGCTCTCATAGACAGACGCACACAGTCTCTCATAGACAGACAGACATAGACACTGTCATAGACACTCACACTTTATCATAGAGAGAGACACACAATCTATCATAGACAGACACACCCACTCTCTCTCATAGACAGGCACACACACTCTATCACTCTCTCATAGACAGACACACACATTCTCTCTCACAGACAGACACACACTCTCTCTCATAGACAGACACACACACTCTCTCTCTCATCGACAGACACCCACTCTCACTCATAGACAGACACACACATTCTCTCTCATAGACAGACACACACTCTCTCTCATAGACAGACACACAAACTCACACTCACATAGACAGATACCCACTCTCTCTCATAGACAGACACACACACTCTCTCATAGACAGACACACATGCTATCTATCATAGACAGACACACACATTCTCTCTCATAGACAGACACACACTCTCTCTCTCATAGACAGACACCCACTCTCTCTCATAGACAGACACACACTCTCTCTCATAGACAGACACACACACTCTCTCTCTCATAGACAGACACCCACATTCTCTCTCATAGACAGACACACACTCTCTCTCTTAGGCAGATGCACACACTCTCTCATAGACAGACCCACACTCTCTCTCATAGGCAGATGCACACACTCTCTCATAGACAGACACATATACACATTAACATAGACAGACACACACACATTCTCATAGACAGAGACACACAATCTATCATAGACAGACACACACGTTCTCTCTCATAGACGGACACACTCACTCTCTCTCATAGAGAGACACACAATCTATCATAGACAGACACACACATTCTCTCTCATAGACAGACACACACTCTCTATCTCTCTCTCACAGATAGACACACACATTCTCTCTCATAGACAGACACACACTCTCTCTCATAGACAGACACACACACTCTCTCTCTCATCGACAGACACCCACTCTCACTCATAGACAGAGACACACACTTTCTCATAGACAGACACACACTCAGTCTCATAGACAGACGCACACACTCTCTGATAGACTGACACACATACACTCTCTCATAGACACTCACACTTTCTCATAGAGAGAGACACTCAATCTATCATAGACAGACACACATACACACTCTCATAGACAGACTCTCACACTTTCTCATAGACCGACACACACACTCTCTCATAGACAGACACACACTCGCTCTCATAGACAGACGCACACACTCTGTCATAGACAGACAGACACCCTCTCTCATAGACAGACGCAAACACTCTCTCATAGACTAACACACACACACACTCTCATAGACGGAGACGCACACTTTCTCACAGACAGACACACACACACTCTCTCTCATAGACAGACAAACAATCTATCATAGACAGACAACCACATTCTCTCTCATAGACAGACACACACTCTCATAGACAGAAACACACACTCTCTCTCTCATCGACAGACACACACATTCTCGCTCATAGACAGACACACTCACTCTCTCTCATAGACAGAGACACACACTCCCTGATCAACAGACACAAACATTGTCTCATAGACAGGCACACACACTGACTCATAGACAGACACACATACACACTCTCATAGACAGACACACACACGGACACACTCTTATAGATGGACACACACACTTTCTCACAGACAGACACACACACCCTCTCTCGGATAGACAGAGACACGCACTCTCTCTCATAGACAGACACACACACTCTCACTCCTAGTAGACACATACAGTCTCTCATAGACACACACGCATATTCCCTTTAATATGCGGGCACACACACTCTCATAGACAAACACACACATTCTGTCTCATAGACAGACAGATGCTCTCTTTCATGAACAGAGACACACACTCCCTGATCAATAGACACACACTCTCTCTCATAGACCGATACACACACTCTCTCATAGACAGACCCACACTCTCTCTCATAGGCAGATGCACACACTCTCTCATAGACAGACACATATACACATTAACATAGACAGACACACACACATTCTCATAGACAGAGACACACAATCTATCATAGACAGACACACACGTTCTCTCTCATAGACGGACACACTCACTCTCTCTCATAGAGAGACACACAATCTATCATAGACAGACACACACATTCTCTCTCATAGACAGACACACACTCTCTATCTCTCTCTCACAGATAGACACACACATTCTCTCTCATAGACAGACACACACTCTCTCTCATAGACAGACACACACACTCTCTCTCTCATCGACAGACACCCACTCTCTCTCATAGACAGACACACACTCTATCTCTCTCTGACAGACAGACACACACATTCTCTCTCATAGACAGACACACACTCTCTCTCATAGACAGAAACACACACTCTTTCTCTCATCGACAGACACACAAATTCTCTCTCATAGACAGACACACTCACTCTCTCTCATAGACAGAGACACACACACCCTGATCAACAGACACAAACATTCTCTCATAGACAGGCGCACACACTGACTCATAGACAGACACACATACACACTCTCGTAGACAGACACACACACTTTCTCATAGAGAGAGACACACAATCTACCGTAGACAGACACACACATTCTCTCTCATAGACAGACACACTCACTCTCTCTCATAGACAGACAGATGCTCTCTCTCATAGACAGAGACACACACTCCCTTATCAACATACACACACTCTCTCTCATAGACCGACACACACAATATCTCATAGACAGACACACACTCTCTCTCATAGACAGATGCACACACTGTCTCATAGACAGACACACATACACACTCTCATAGACAGACACACACACTTTCTCATAGAGAGAGACACTCAATCTATCGTAGACAGACACACACATTCTCTCTCATAGACAGACACACCCACACTCTCTCATAGACAGACACACACTCTCTCTCATAGACAGACACACACACTCTCTCTCTTACGGAGAGACACACAATCTATCATAGACAGACACACACATTCTCTCTCATAGACGGACATACTCTCTCTCTCATAGACAGACAAACACACTCTCTCTGTCATAGACAGACACCCACTCTCTCTCAAAGCCAGACACACACACTCTATCACTCTCTCATAGACAGACACACACATTCTCTCTCATAGACAGACACGCACTCTCTCTCATAGACAGACACACACACTCTCTCTCTCATCAACAGACACTCTCTCTCTCTCAAAGACAGACACACACACTCTCTCATAGACAGACACACATGCTCTCCCTCATAGACTGACACACACACTGTCTCATAGACAGACACACACTCTCTCTCATAGACGGACACACACACTCTCTCTCTCATCGACAGACACTCTCTCTCTCTCATAGACAGACACACACTCGCTCTCATAGACAGACACACACACTCACTCTCACATAGACAGATACACACTCTCTCTCATAGACAGACACACACGCTCTCTCTCATAGACCGACACACACACTGTCTCATAGACAGACATACACTCAGTCTCATAGACAGAGACACACACTCCCTGATCAACAGACACAAACATTGTCTCATAGACAGGCACACACACTGACTCATAGACAGACACACATACACACTCTCATAGACAGACACACACACGGACACACTCTTATAGATGGACACACACACTTTCTCACAGACAGACACACACACACTCTCTCGGATAGACAGAGACACGCACTCTCTCTCATAGACAGACACACACTCTCTCTCTCATAGACCGACACACACACGCTCTCATAGACAGACGCACCCACTCTCTCATAGACAGACACACATACACACTCTCATAGACAGATACTCACAGTTTCTCATAGACAGAGACACACAATCTATCATAGACAGACACAAACATTCTCTGTCATAGACAGACAGATGCTCTCTCTCATAGACAGAGACACACACTCCCTGATAAACAGACTCGCACACTCTCTCTTAGACCGACACACACACTCTCTCATAGACAGACACACACTCGCTCTCATAGACAGACGCACACAGTCTCTCATAGACAGACAGACATAGACACTGTCATAGACACTCACACTTTATCATAGAGAGAGACACACAATCTATCATAGACAGACACACCCACTCTCTCTCATAGACAGGCACACACACTCTATCACTCTCTCATAGACAGACACACACATTCTCTCTCACAGACAGACACACACTCTGTCTCTTAGATAGACACACACACTCTCTCTCTCATCGACAGACACCCACTCTCACTCATAGACAGACACACACATTCTCTCTCATAGACTGACACACACATTCTCTCTAACAGACAGACACACAATTTCTCTCATAGACAGACACACACACTCTCTCTCTCATCGGCAGACACCTACTCTCTCTCATAGACAGACACACACTCTCTCTCATAGACAGACACACACACTCACTCTCACATAGACAGATACCAACTCTCTCATAGACAGACACACACACTCTATCATAGACAGACACACACGCTATCTATCATAGACAGACACACACATTCTCTCTCATAGACAGACACACACTCTCTCTCTCATACACAGACACACACACTCTATCTCTCTCTCACAGATAGACACACACATTCTCTCTCATAGACAGACACACACTCTCTCTCATAGACAGACACACACACTCTCTCATAGACAGACACACACGCTATCTATCATAGACAGACACACACATTCTCTCATAGACAGACACACACACTCTCTCTCTCATCGACAGACACCCACTCTCACTCATAGACAGACACACACTCTATCTCTCTCTGACAGACAGACACACACATTCTCTCTCATAGACAGACACACACTCTCTCTCATAGACAGAAACACACACTCTCTCTCTCATCGACAGACACACACATTCTCTCTCATAGACAGACACACTCACTCTCTCTCATAGACAGAGACACACACTCCCTGATCAACAGACACAAACATTCTCTCATAGACAGGCACACACACAGACTCATAGATAGACACACATTCTCTCTCATAGACAGACACACACACTCTCTCTCTCATCTACAGACACCCACTCTCTCTCATAGTCAGACACACACTCTCTCTCATAGACAGACACACACACTCTCTCTCTCATAGACAGACACCCACATTCTCTCTCATAGACAGACACACACTCTCTCTCATAGACAGACACACACACTCTCTGTCATAGACAGACACACACACACTCTATCTCTCTCTCATAGAAAGACACACACTCTCTCTCTCTCATAGACCGACACACACTCTCTCTCATAGACGGACACACACACTCTCTCTCTCATCGACAGGCACCCACTCTCTCTCATAGACAGACACACACTCTATCTCTCTCTGACGGACAGACACACACATTCTCTCTCATAGACAGACACACACTCTCATAGACAGAAACACACACTCTCTCTCTCATCGACAGACACACACATTCTCGCTCATAGACAGACACACTCACTCTCTCTCATAGACAGAGACACACACTCCCTGATCAACAGACACAAACATTGTCTCATAGACAGGCACACACGCTGACTCATAGACAGACACACATACACACTCTCTTAGACCGACACACACACTCTCTCATAGACAGACACACACTCGCTCTCATAGACAGACGCACACAGTCTCTCATAGACAGACAGACATAGACACTGTCATAGACACTCACACTTTATCATAGAGAGAGACACACAATCTATCATAGACAGACACACCCACTCTCTCTCATAGACAGGCACACACACTCTATCACTCTCTCATAGACAGACACACACATTCTCTCTCACAGACAGACACACACTCTCTCTCATAGACAGACACACACACTCTCTCTCTCATCGACAGACACCCACTCTCACTCATAGACAGACACACACATTCTCTCTCATAGACAGACACACACTCTCTCTCATAGACAGACACACAAACTCACACTCACATAGACAGATACCCACTCTCTCTCATAGACAGACACACACACTCTCTCATAGACAGACACACATGCTATCTATCATAGACAGACACACACATTCTCTCTCATAGACAGACACACACTCTCTCTCTCATAGACAGACACCCACTCTCTCTCATAGACAGACACACACTCTCTCTCATAGACAGACACACACACTCTCTCTCTCATAGACAGACACCCACATTCTCTCTCATAGACAGACACACACTCTCTCTCTTAGGCAGATGCACACACTCTCTCATAGACAGACCCACACTCTCTCTCATAGGCAGATGCACACACTCTCTCATAGACAGACACATATACACATTAACATAGACAGACACACACACATTCTCATAGACAGAGACACACAATCTATCATAGACAGACACACACGTTCTCTCTCATAGACGGACACACTCACTCTCTCTCATAGAGAGACACACAATCTATCATAGACAGACACACACATTCTCTCTCATAGACAGACACACACTCTCTATCTCTCTCTCACAGATAGACACACACATTCTCTCTCATAGACAGACACACACTCTCTCTCATAGACAGACACACACACTCTCTCTCTCATCGACAGACACCCACTCTCACTCATAGACAGAGACACACACTTTCTCATAGACAGACACACACTCAGTCTCATAGACAGACGCACACACTCTCTGATAGACTGACACACATACACTCTCTCATAGACACTCACACTTTCTCATAGAGAGAGACACTCAATCTATCATAGACAGACACACATACACACTCTCATAGACAGACTCTCACACTTTCTCATAGACCGACACACACACTCTCTCATAGACAGACACACACTCGCTCTCATAGACAGACGCACACACTCTGTCATAGACAGACAGACACCCTCTCTCATAGACAGACGCACACACTCTCTCATAGACTAACACACACACACACTCTCATAGACGGAGACGCACACTTTCTCACAGACAGACACACACACACTCTCTCTCATAGACAGACAAACAATCTATCATAGACAGACAACCACATTCTCTCTCATAGACAGACACACTCACTCTCTCTCATAGACAAACAGATGCTCTCTTTCATAGACACAGACACATACTCTCTCTCATAGACAGACAAACACTCTCTCTCATAGACAGACGCACCCACTCTCTCATAGACAGACACACATACACACTCTCATAGACAGATACTCACAGTTTCTCATAGACAGAGACACACAATCTATCATAGACAGACACAGACATTCTCTGTCATAGACAGACAGATGCTCTCTCTCATAGACAGAGACACACACTCCCTGATCAACAGACTCGCACACTCTCTCTTAGACCGACACACACACTCTCTCATAGACAGACACACACTCGCTCTCATAGACAGACGCACACAGTCTCTCATAGACAGACAGACATAGACACTGTCATAGACACTCACACTTTATCATAGAGAGAGACACACAATCTATCATAGACAGACACACCCACTCTCTCATAGACAGGCACACACACTCTATCACTCTCTCATAGACAGACACACACATTCTCTCTCACAGACAGACACACACTCTCTCTCATAGACAGACACACACACTCTCTCTCTCATCGACAGACACCCACTCTCACTCATAGACAGACACACACATTCTCTCTCATAGACAGACACACACATTCTCTCTAACAGACAGACACACACTTTCTCTCATAGACAGACACACACACTCTCTCTCTCATCGACAGACACCCACTCTCTCTCATAGACAGACACACACTCTCTCACATAGACAGACACACACGCTCTCTCTCATAGACCGACACACACACTGTCTCATACACAGACACACACTCGCTCTCATAGACAGACGCACACACTCTGTCATAGACAGACAGACACCCTCTCTCATAGACAGACGCACACACTCTCTCATAGACTAACACACACACACACTCTCATAGACGGAGACGCACACATTCTCACAGACAGACACACACACACTCTCTCTCATAGACAGACAAACAACCTATCATAGACAGACAACCACATTCTCTCTCATAGACAGACACACTCACTCTCTCTCATAGACAAACAGATGCTCTCTCTCAAAGACAAACAGATGCTCTCTTTCATAGACACAGACACACACTCTCTCTCATAGACAGACAAACACTCTCTCTCATAGACAGACGCACCCACTCTCTCATAGACAGACACACACACGGACACACTCTTATAGATGGACACACACACTTTCTCACAGACAGACACACACACACTCTCTCGGATAGACAGAGACACGCACTCTCTCTCATAGACAGACACACACTCTCTCTCTCATAGACCGACACACACACGCTCTCATAGACAGACGCACCCACTCTCTCATAGACAGACACACATACACACTCTCATAGACAGATACTCACAGTTTCTCATAGACAGAGACACACAATCTATCATAGACAGACACAAACATTCTCTGTCATAGACAGACACACACTCTCTCTCATAGACAGACACACACACTCTCTCATAGACAGACACACACGCTATCTATCATAGACAGACACACACATTCTCTCATAGACAGACACACACACTCTCTCTCTCATCGACAGACACCCACTCTCACTCATAGACAGACACACACACTGTCTCATAGACAGACACACACTCTCTCTCATAGACGGACACACACACTCTCTCTCTCATCGACAGACACTCTCTCTCTCTCATAGACAGACACACACTCGCTCTCATAGACAGACACACACACTCACTCTCACATAGACAGATACCCACTCTCTCTCATAGACAGACACACACGCTCTCTCTCATAGACCGACACACACACTGTCTCATAGACAGACATACACTCAGTCTCATAGACAGAGACACACACTCCCTGATCAACAGACACAAACATTGTCTCATAGACAGGCACACACACTGACTCATAGACAGACACACATACACACTCTCATAGACAGACACACACACGGACACACTCTTATAGATGGACACACACACTTTCTCACAGACAGACACACACACACTCTCTCGGATAGACAGAGACACGCACTCTCTCTCATAGACAGACACACACTCTCTCTCTCATAGACCGACACACACACGCTCTCATAGACAGACGCACCCACTCTCTCATAGACAGACACACATACACACTCTCATAGACAGATACTCACAGTTTCTCATAGACAGAGACACACAATCTATCATAGACAGACACAAACATTCTCTGTCATAGACAGACAGATGCTCTCTCTGATAGACAGAGACACACACTCCCTGATAAACAGACTCGCACACTCTCTCTTAGACCGACACACACACTCTCTCATAGACAGACACACACTCGCTCTCATAGACAGACGCACACAGTCTCTCATAGACAGACAGACATAGACACTGTCATAGACACTCACACTTTATCATAGAGAGAGACACACAATCTATCATAGACAGACACACCCACTCTCTCTCATAGACAGGCACACACACTCTATCACTCTCTCATAGACAGACACACACATTCTCTCTCACAGACAGACACACACTCTGTCTCTTAGACAGACACACACACTCTCTCTAACAGACAGACACACACACTCTCTCTCTCATAGACAGACACCCACATTCTCTCTCATAGACAGACACACACTCTCTCTCTTAGGCAGATGCACACACTCTCTCATAGACAGACCCACACTCTCTCTCATAGGCAGATGCACACACTCTCTCATAGACAGACACATATACACATTAACATAGACAGACACACACACATTCTCATAGACAGAGACACACAATCTATCATAGACAGACACACACGTTCTCTCTCATAGACAGACACACACTCTCTATCTCTCTCTCACAGATAGACACACACATTCTCTCTCATAGACAGACACACACTCTCTCTCATAGACAGACACACACACTCTCTCTCTCATCGACAGACACCCACTCTCACTCATAGACAGAGACACACACTTTCTCATAGACAGACACACACTCAGTCTCATAGACAGACGCACACACTCTCTGATAGACTGACACACATACACTCTCTCATAGACACTCACACTTTCTCATAGAGAGAGACACTCAATCTATCATAGACAGACACACATACACACTCCCATAGACAGACTCTCACACTTTCTCATAGACCGACACACACACTCTCTCATAGACAGACACACACTCGCTCTCATAGACAGACGCACACACTCTGTCATAGACAGACAGACACCCTCTCTCATAGACAGACGCACACACTCTCTCATAGACTAACACACACACACACTCTCATAGACGGAGACGCACACTTTCTCACAGACAGACACACACACACACTCTCTCTCATAGACAGACAAACAATCTATCATAGACAGACAACCACATTCTCTCTCATAGACAGACACACACTCTCATAGACAGAAACACACACTCTCTCTCTCATCGACAGACACACACATTCTCGCTCATAGACAGACACACTCACTCTCTCTCATAGACAGAGACACACACTCCCTGATCAACAGACACAAACATTGTCTCATAGACAGGCACACACACTGACTCATAGACAGACACACATACACACTCTCATAGACAGACACACACACGGACACACTCTTATAGATGGACACACACACTTTCTCACAGACAGACACACACACCCTCTCTCGGATAGACAGAGACACGCACTCTCTCTCATAGACAGACACACACACTCTCACTCCTAGTAGACACATACAGTCTCTCATAGACACACACGCATATTCCCTTTAATATGCGGGCACACACACTCTCATAGACAAACACACACATTCTGTCTCATAGACAGACAGATGCTCTCTTTCATGAACAGAGACACACACTCCCTGATCAATAGACACACACTCTCTCTCATAGACCGATACACACACTCTCTCATAGACAGACCCACACTCTCTCTCATAGGCAGATGCACACACTCTCTCATAGACAGACACATATACACATTAACATAGAGAGACACACACACATTCTCATAGACAGAGACACACAATCTATCATAGACAGACACACACGTTCTCTCTCATAGACGGACACACTCACTCTCTCTCATAGAGAGACACACAATCTATCATAGACAGACACACACATTCTCTCTCATAGACAGACACACACTCTCTATCTCTCTCTCACAGATAGACACACACATTCTCTCTCATAGACAGACACACACTCTCTCTCATAGACAGACACACACACTCTCTCTCTCATCGACAGACACCCACTCTCTCTCATAGACAGACACACACTCTATCTCTCTCTGACAGACAGACACACACATTCTCTCTCATAGACAGACACACACTCTCTCTCATAGACAGAAACACACACTCTTTCTCTCATCGACAGACACACAAATTCTCTCTCATAGACAGACACACTCACTCTCTCTCATAGACAGAGACACACACACCCTGATCAACAGACACAAACATTCTCTCATAGACAGGCGCACACACTGACTCATAGACAGACACACATACACACTCTCGTAGACAGACACTCACACTTTCTCATAGAGAGAGACACACAATCTACCGTAGACAGACACACACATTCTCTCTCATAGACAGACACACTCACTCTCTCTCATAGACAGACAGATGCTCTCTCTCATAGACAGAGACACACACTCCCTTATCAACATACACACACTCTCTCTCATAGACCGACACACACAATATCTCATAGACAGACACACACTCTCTCTCATAGACAGATGCACACACTGTCTCATAGACAGACACACATACACACTCTCATAGACAGACACACACACTTTCTCATAGAGAGAGACACTCAATCTATCGTAGACAGACACACACATTCTCTCTCATAGACAGACACACCCACACTCTCTCATAGACAGACACACACTCTCTCTCATAGACAGACACACACACTCTCTCTCTTACGGAGAGACACACAATCTATCATAGACAGACACACACATTCTCTCTCATAGACGGACATACTCTCTCTCTCATAGACAGACACCCACTCTCACTCATAGACAGACACACACATTCTCTCTCATAGACTGACACACACATTCTCTCTAACAGACAGACACACAATTTCTCTCATAGACAGACACACACACTCTCTCTCTCATCGGCAGACACCTACTCTCTCTCATAGACAGACACACACTCTCTCTCATAGACAGACACACACACTCACTCTCACATAGACAGATACCAACTCTCTCATAGACAGACACACACACTCTATCATAGACAGACACACACGCTATCTATCATAGACAGACACACACATTCTCTCTCATAGACAGACACACACTCTCTCTCTCATACACAGACACACACACTCTATCTCTCTCTCACAGATAGACACACACATTCTCTCTCATAGACAGACACACACTCTCTCTCATAGACAGACACACACACTCTCTCATAGACAGACACACACGCTATCTATCATAGACAGACACACACATTCTCTCATAGACAGACACACACACTCTCTCTCTCATCGACAGACACCCACTCTCACTCATAGACAGACACACACTCTATCTCTCTCTGACAGACAGACACACACATTCTCTCTCATAGACAGACACACACTCTCTCTCATAGACAGAAACACACACTCTCTCTCTCATCGACAGACACACACATTCTCTCTCATAGACAGACACACTCACTCTCTCTCATAGACAGAGACACACACTCCCTGATCAACAGACACAAACATTCTCTCATAGACAGGCGCACACACAGACTCATAGATAGACACACATTCTCTCTCATAGACAGACACACACACTCTCTCTCTCATCTACAGACACCCACTCTCTCTCATAGTCAGACACACACTCTCTCTCATAGACAGACACACACACTCTCTCTCTCATAGACAGACACCCACATTCTCTCTCATAGACAGACACACACTCTCTCTCATAGACAGACACACACACTCTCTGTCATAGACAGACACACACACACTCTATCTCTCTCTCATAGAAAGACACACACTCTCTCTCTCTCATAGACCGACACACACTCTCTCTCATAGACAGACACACACACTCTCTCTCTCATCGACAGGCACCCACTCTCTCTCATAGACAGACACACACTCTATCTCTCTCTGACGGACAGACACACACATTCTCTCTCATAGACAGACACACACTCTCATAGACAGAAACACACACTCTCTCTCTCATCGACAGACACACACATTCTCGCTCATAGACAGACACACTCACTCTCTCTCATAGACAGAGACACACACTCCCTGATCAACAGACACAAACATTGTCTCATAGACAGGCACACACGCTGACTCATAGACAGACACACATACACACTCTCTTAGACCGACACACACACTCTCTCATAGACAGAAACACACTCGCTCTCATAGACAGACGCACACAGTCTCTCATAGACAGACAGACATAGACACTCACACTTTATCATAGAGAGAGACACACAATCTATCATAGACAGACACACCCACTCTCTCTCATAGACAGGCACACACACTCTATCACTCTCTCATAGACAGACACACACATTCTCTCTCACAGACAGACACACACTCTCTCTCATAGACAGACACACACACTCTCTCTCTCATCGACAGACACCCACTCTCACTCATAGACAGACACACACATTCTCTCTCATAGACAGACACACACTCTCTCTCATAGACAGACACACAAACTCACACTCACATAGACAGATACCCACTCTCTCTCATAGACAGACACACACACTCTCTCATAGACAGACACACATGCTATCTATCATAGACAGACACACACATTCTCTCTCATAGACAGACACACACTCTCTCTCTCATAGACAGACACCCACTCTCTCTCATAGACAGACACACACTCTCTCTCATAGACAGACACACACACTCTCTCTCTCATAGACAGACACCCACATTCTCTCTCATAGACAGACACACACTCTCTCTCTTAGGCAGATGCACACACTCTCTCATAGACAGACCCACACTCTCTCTCATAGGCAGATGCACACACTCTCTCATAGACAGACACATATACACATTAACATAGACAGACACACACACATTCTCATAGACAGAGACACACAATCTATCATAGACAGACACACACGTTCTCTCTCATAGACGGACACACTCACTCTCTCTCATAGAGAGACACACAATCTATCATAGACAGACACACACATTCTCTCTCATAGACAGACACACACTCTCTATCTCTCTCTCACAGATAGACACACACATTCTCTCTCATAGACAGACACACACTCTCTCTCATAGACAGACACACACACTCTCTCTCTCATCGACAGACACCCACTCTCACTCATAGACAGAGACACACACTTTCTCATAGACAGACACACACTCAGTCTCATAGACAGACGCACACACTCTCTGATAGACTGACACACATACACTCTCTCATAGACACTCACACTTTCTCATAGAGAGAGACACTCAATCTATCATAGACAGACACACATACACACTCTCATAGACAGACTCTCACACTTTCTCATAGACCGACACACACACTCTCTCATAGACAGACACACACTCGCTCATAGACAGACGCACACACTCTCTCATAGACTAACACACACACACACTCTCATAGACGGAGACGCACACTTTCTCACAGACAGACACACACACACTCTCTCTCATAGACAGACAAACAATCTATCATAGACAGACAACCACATTCTCTCTCATAGACAGACACACTCACTCTCTCTCATAGACAAACAGATGCTCTCTTTCATAGACACAGACACATACTCTCTCTCATAGACAGACAAACACTCTCTCTCATAGACAGACGCACCCACTCTCTCATAGACAGACACACATACACACTCTCATAGACAGATACTCACAGTTTCTCATAGACAGAGACACACAATCTATCATAGACAGACACAGACATTCTCTGTCATAGACAGACAGATGCTCTCTCTCATAGACAGAGACACACACTCCCTGATCAACAGACTCGCACACTCTCTCTTAGACCGACACACACACTCTCTCATAGACAGACACACACTCGCTCTCATAGACAGACGCACACAGTCTCTCATAGACAGACAGACATAGACACTGTCATAGACACTCACACTTTATCATAGAGAGAGACACACAATCTATCATAGACAGACACACCCACTCTCTCTCATAGACAGGCACACACACTCTATCACTCTCTCATAGACAGACACACACATTCTCTCTCACAGACAGACACACACTCTCTCTCATAGACAGACACACACACTCTCTCTCTCATCGACAGACACCCACTCTCACTCATAGACAGACACACACATTCTCTCTCATAGACAGACACACACATTCTCTCTAACAGACAGACACACACTTTCTCTCATAGACAGACACACACACTCTCTCTCTCATCGACAGACACCCACTCTCTCTCATAGACAGACACACACTCTCTCACATAGACAGACACACACGCTCTCTCTCATAGACCGACACACACACTGTCTCATACACAGACACACACTCGCTCTCATAGACAGACGCACACACTCTGTCATAGACAGACAGACACCCTCTCTCATAGACAGACGCACACACTCTCTCATAGACTAACACACACACACACTCTCATAGACGGAGACGCACACATTCTCACAGACAGACACACACACACTCTCTCTCATAGACAGACAAACAACCTATCATAGACAGACAACCACATTCTCTCTCATAGACAGACACACTCACTCTCTCTCATAGACAAACAGATGCTCTCTCTCAAAGACAAACAGATGCTCTCTTTCATAGACACAGACACACACTCTCTCTCATAGACAGACAAACACTCTCTCTCATTGACAGACGCACCCACTCTCTCATAGACAGACACACACACGGACACACTCTTATAGATGGACACACACACTTTCTCACAGACAGACACACACACACTCTCTCGGATAGACAGAGACACGCACTCTCTCTCATAGACAGACACACACTCTCTCTCTCATAGACCGACACACACACGCTCTCATAGACAGACGCACCCACTCTCTCATAGACAGACACACATACACACTCTCATAGACAGATACTCACAGTTTCTCATAGACAGAGACACACAATCTATCATAGACAGACACAAACATTCTCTGTCATAGACAGACACACACTCTCTCTCATAGACATCACACACACTCTCTCATAGACAGACACACACGCTATCTATCATAGACAGACACACACATTCTCTCATAGACAGACACACACACTCTCTCTCTCATCGACAGACACCCACTCTCACTCATAGACAGACACACACACTGTCTCATAGACAGACACACACTCTCTCTCATAGACGGACACACACACTCTCTCTCTCATCGACAGACACTCTCTCTCTCTCATAGACAGAAACACACTCGCTCTCATAGACAGACACACACACTCACTCTCACATAGACAGATACCCACTCTCTCTCATAGACAGACACACACGCTCTCTCTCATAGACCGACACACACACTGTCTCATAGACAGACATACACTCAGTCTCATAGACAGAGACACACACTCCCTGATCAACAGACACAAACATTGTCTCATAGACAGGCACACACACTGACTCATAGACAGACACACATACACACTCTCATAGACAGACACACACACGGACACACTCTTATAGATGGACACACACACTTTCTCACAGACAGACACACACACACTCTCTCGGATAGACAGAGACACGCACTCTCTCTCATAGACAGACACACACTCTCTCTCTCATAGACCGACACACACACGCTCTCATAGACAGACGCACCCACTCTCTCATAGACAGACACACATACACACTCTCATAGACAGATACTCACAGTTTCTCATAGACAGAGACACACAATCTATCATAGACAGACACAAACATTCTCTGTCATAGACAGACAGATGCTCTCTCTGATAGACAGAGACACACACTCCCTGATAAACAGACTCGCACACTCTCTCTTAGACCGACACACACACTCTCTCATAGACAGACACACACTCGCTCTCATAGACAGACGCACACAGTCTCTCATAGACAGACAGACATAGACACTGTCATAGACACTCACACTTTATCATAGAGAGAGACACACAATCTATCATAGACAGACACACCCACTCTCTCTCATAGACAGGCACACACACTCTATCACTCTCTCATAGACAGACACACACATTCTCTCTCACAGACAGACACACACTCTGTCTCTTAGACAGACACACACTCTCTCTCTAAAAGACAGACACACACTTTCTCTCATAGACAGACACACACACTCTCTCTCTCATCGGCAGACACCTACTCTCTCTCATAGACAGACACACACTCTCTCTCATAGACAGACACACACACTCACTCTCACATAGACAGATACCAACTCTCTCATAGACAGACACACAAACTCTATCATAGACAGACACACACGCTATCTATCATAGACAGACACACACATTCTCTCTCATAGACAGACACACACTCTCTCTCTCATCGACAGACACCCACTCTCACTCATACACAGACACACACACTCTATCTCTCTCTCACAGATAGACACACACATTCTCTCTCATAGACAGACACACACTCTCTCTCATAGACAGACACACACACTCTCTCATAGACAGACACACACGCTATCTATCATAGACAGACACACACATTCTCTCATAGACAGACACACACACTCTCTCTCTCATCGACAGACACCCACTCTCACTCATAGACAGGCACACACTCTATCTCTCTCTGACAGACAGACACACACATTCTCTCTCATAGACAGACACACACTCTCTCTCATAGACAGAAACACACACTCTCTCTCTCATCGACAGACACACACATTCTCTCTCATAGACAGACACACTCACTCTCTCTCATAGACAGAGACACACACTCCCTGATCAACAGACACAAACATTCTCTCATAGACAGGCGCACACACAGACTCATAGATAGACACACATTCTCTCTCATAGACAGACACACACACTCTGTCTCTCATCCACAGACACCCACTCTCTCTCATAGTCAGACACACACTGCCTCTCATAGACAGACACACACACTCTCTCTCTCATAGACAGACACCCACATTCTCTCTCATAGACAGACACACACTCTCTCTCATAGACAGACACACACACTCTCTGTCATAGACAGACACACACACACTCTATCTCTCTCTCATAGAAAGACACACACTCTCTCTCTCTCATAGACCGACACACACTCTCTCTCATAGACAGACACACACACTCTCTCTCTCATCGACAGGCACCCACTCTCTCTCATAGACAGACACACACTCTATCTCTCTCTGACGGACAGACACACACATTCTCTCTCATAGACAGACACACACTCTCATAGACAGAAACACACACTCTCTCTCTCATCGACAGACACACACATTCTCGCTCATAGACAGACACACTCACTCTCTCTCATAGACAGAGACACACACTCCCTGATCAACAGACACAAACATTGTCTCATAGACAGGCACAAACTCTCTCTCATAGACAGACACACACACTCTCTCTCTCATCGACAGACACCCACTCTCACTCATAGACAGAGACACACACTTTCTCATAGACAGACACACACTCAGTCTCATAGACAGACGCACACACTCTCTGATAGACTGACACACATACACTCTCTCATAGACACTCACACTTTCTCATAGAGAGAGACACTCAATCTATCATAGACAGACACACATACACACTCTCATAGACGGAGACGCACACTTTCTCACAGACAGACACACACACACTCTCTCTCATAGACAGACAAACAATCTATCATAGACAGACAACCACATTCTCTCTCATAGACAGACACACTCACTCTCTCTCATAGACAAACAGATGCTCTCTTTCATAGACACAGACACATACTCTCTCTCATAGACAGACAAACACTCTCTCTCATAGACAGACGCACCCACTCTCTCATAGACAGACACACATACACACTCTCATAGACAGATACTCACAGTTTCTCATAGACAGAGACACACAATCTATCATAGACAGACACAGACATTCTCTGTCATAGACAGACAGATGCTCTCTCTCATAGACAGAGACACACACTCCCTGATCAACAGACTCGCACACTCTCTCTTAGACCGACACACACACTCTCTCATAGACAGACACACACTCGCTCTCATAGACAGACGCACACAGTCTCTCATAGACAGACAGACATAGACACTGTCATAGACACTCACACTTTATCATAGAGAGAGACACACAATCTATCATAGACAGACACACCCACTCTCTCTCATAGACAGGCACACACACTCTATCACTCTCTCATAGACAGACACACACATTCTCTCTCACAGACAGACACACACTCTCTCTCATAGACAGACACACACACTCTCTCTCTCATCGACAGACACCCACTCTCACTCATAGACAGACACACACATTCTCTCTCATAGACAGACACACACTCTCTCTCATAGACAGACACACAAACTCACACTCACATAGACAGATACCCACTCTCTCTCATAGACAGACACACACACTCTCTCATAGACAGACACACATGCTATCTATCATAGACAGACACACACATTCTCTCTCATAGACAGACACACACTCTCTCTCTCATAGACAGACACCCACTCTCTCTCATAGACAGACACACACATTCTCTCTCATAGACAGACACACACATTCTCTCTAACAGACAGACACACACTTTCTCTCATAGACAGACACACACACTCTCTCTCTCATCGACAGACACCCACTCTCTCTCATAGACAGACACACACTCTCTCACATAGACAGACACACACACTCTCTCTCTCATCGACAGACACCCACTCTCTCTCATAGACAGACACACACTCTCTCTCATAGACAGACACACACACTCACTCTCACATAGACAGATACCCACTCTCTCTCATAGACAGACACACACGCTCTCTCTCATAGACCGACACACACTCTCTCTCATAGACAGACACACACACTCTCTCTCTCATAGACAGACACCCACATTCTCTCTCATAGACAGACACACACTCTCTCTCTCATCGACAGACACCCACTCTCTCTCATAGACAGACACACACATTCTCTCTCACAGACAGACACACACTCTGTCTCTTAGACAGACACACACACTCTCTCTAACAGACAGACACACACTTTCTCTCATAGACAGACACACACACTCTCTCTCTCATCGGCAGACACCTACTCTCTCTCATAGACAGACACACACTCTCTCTCATAGACAGACACACACACTCACTCTCACATAGACAGATACCAACTCTCTCATAGACAGACACACACACTCTCTCTCTCATCGGCAGACACCTACTCTCTCTCATAGACAGACACCCACTCTCTCTCATAGACAGACACACACTCTCTCACATAGACAGACACACACGCTCTCTCTCATAGACCGACACACACACTGTCTCATACACAGACACACACTCGCTCTCATAGACAGACGCACACACTCTGTCATAGACAGACAGACACCCTCTCTCATAGACAGACGCACACACTCTCTCATAGACTAACACACACACACACTCTCATAGACGGAGACGCACACATTCTCACAGACAGACACACACACACTCTCTCTCATAGACAGACAAACAACCTATCATAGACAGACAACCACATTCTCTCTCATAGACAGACACACTCACTCTCTCTCATAGACAAACAGATGCTCTCTCTCAAAGACAAACAGATGCTCTCTTTCATAGACACAGACACACACTCTCTCTCATAGACAGACAAACACTCTCTCTCATAGACAGACGCACCCACTCTCTCATAGACAGACACACACACGGACACACTCTTATAGATGGACACACACACTTTCTCACAGACAGACACACACACACTCTCTCGGATAGACAGAGACACGCACTCTCTCTCATAGACAGACACACACTCTCTCTCT
The DNA here is from genome assembly GCF_048418815.1 of Hemitrygon akajei. Taxonomy (NCBI): domain Eukaryota; kingdom Metazoa; phylum Chordata; class Chondrichthyes; order Myliobatiformes; family Dasyatidae; genus Hemitrygon; species Hemitrygon akajei. The sequence goes on from NC_133127.1 coordinate 106,916,757, forward strand.
CATAGACCGACACACACACGCTCTCATAGACAGACGCACCCACTCTCTCATAGACAGACACACATACACACTCTCATAGACAGATACTCACAGTTTCTCATAGACAGAGACACACAATCTATCATAGACAGACACAAACATTCTCTGTCATAGACAGACACACACTCTCTCTCATAGACAGACACACACACTCTCTCATAGACAGACACACACGCTATCTATCATAGACAGACACACACATTCTCTCATAGACAGACACACACACTCTCTCTCTCATCGACAGACACCCACTCTCACTCATAGACAGACACACACACTGTCTCATAGACAGACACACACTCTCTCTCATAGACGGACACACACACTCTCTCTCTCATCGACAGACACTCTCTCTCTCTCATAGACAGACACACACTCGCTCTCATAGACAGACACACACACTCACTCTCACATAGACAGATACCCACTCTCTCTCATAGACAGACACACACGCTCTCTCTCATAGACCGACACACACACTGTCTCATAGACAGACATACACTCAGTCTCATAGACAGAGACACACACTCCCTGATCAACAGACACAAACATTGTCTCATAGACAGGCACACACACTGACTCATAGACAGACACACATACACACTCTCATAGACAGACACACACACGGACACACTCCTATAGATGGACACACACACTTTCTCACAGACAGACACACACACACTCTCTCGGATAGACAGAGACACGCACTCTCTCTCATAGACAGACACACACTCTCTCTCTCATAGACCGACACACACACGCTCTCATAGACAGACGCACCCACTCTCTCATAGACAGACACACATACACACTCTCATAGACAGATACTCACAGTTTCTCATAGACAGAGACACACAATCTATCATAGACAGACACAAACATTCTCTGTCATAGACAGACAGATGCTCTCTCTGATAGACAGAGACACACACTCCCTGATAAACAGACTCGCACACTCTCTCTTAGACCGACACACACACTCTCTCATAGACAGACACACACTCGCTCTCATAGACAGACGCACACAGTCTCTCATAGACAGACAGACATAGACACTGTCATAGACACTCACACTTTATCATAGAGAGAGACACACAATCTATCATAGACAGACACACCCACTCTCTCTCATAGACAGGCACACACACTCTATCACTCTCTCATAGACAGACACACACATTCTCTCTCACAGACAGACACACACTCTGTCTCTTAGACAGACACACACACTCTCTCTAACAGACAGACACACACACTCTCTCTCTCATAGACAGACACCCACATTCTCTCTCATAGACAGACACACACTCTCTCTCTTAGGCAGATGCACACACTCTCTCATAGACAGACCCACACTCTCTCTCATAGGCAGATGCACACACTCTCTCATAGACAGACACATATACACATTAACATAGACAGACACACACACATTCTCATAGACAGAGACACACAATCTATCATAGACAGACACACACGTTCTCTCTCATAGACAGACACACACTCTCTATCTCTCTCTCACAGATAGACACACACATTCTCTCTCATAGACAGACACACACTCTCTCTCATAGACAGACACACACACTCTCTCTCTCATCGACAGACACCCACTCTCACTCATAGACAGAGACACACACTTTCTCATAGACAGACACACACTCAGTCTCATAGACAGACGCACACACTCTCTGATAGACTGACACACATACACTCTCTCATAGACACTCACACTTTCTCATAGAGAGAGACACTCAATCTATCATAGACAGACACACATACACACTCCCATAGACAGACTCTCACACTTTCTCATAGACCGACACACACACTCTCTCATAGACAGACACACACTCGCTCTCATAGACAGACGCACACACTCTGTCATAGACAGACAGACACCCTCTCTCATAGACAGACGCACACACTCTCTCATAGACTAACACACACACACACTCTCATAGACGGAGATGCACACTTTCTCACAGACAGACACACACACACACTCTCTCTCATAGACAGACAAACAATCTATCATAGACAGACAACCACATTCTCTCTCATAGACAGACACACACTCTCATAGACAGAAACACACACTCTCTCTCTCATCGACAGACACACACATTCTCGCTCATAGACAGACACACTCACTCTCTCTCATAGACAGAGACACACACTCCCTGATCAACAGACACAAACATTGTCTCATAGACAGGCACACACACTGACTCATAGACAGACACACATACACACTCTCATAGACAGACACACACACGGACACACTCTTATAGATGGACACACACACTTTCTCACAGACAGACACACACACCCTCTCTCGGATAGACAGAGACACGCACTCTCTCTCATAGACAGACACACACACTCTCACTCCTAGTAGACACATACAGTCTCTCATAGACACACACGCATATTCCCTTTAATATGCGGGCACACACACTCTCATAGACAAACACACACATTCTGTCTCATAGACAGACAGATGCTCTCTTTCATGAACAGAGACACACACTCCCTGATCAATAGACACACACTCTCTCTCATAGACCGATACACACACTCTCTCATAGACAGACCCACACTCTCTCTCATAGGCAGATGCACACACTCTCTCATAGACAGACACATATACACATTAACATAGAGAGACACACACACATTCTCATAGACAGACACACACGTTCTCTCTCATAGACGGACACACTCACTCTCTCTCATAGAGAGACACACAATCTATCATAGACAGACACACACATTCTCTCTCATAGACAGACACACACTCTCTATCTCTCTCTCACAGATAGACACACACATTCTCTCTCATAGACAGACACACACTCTCTCTCATAGACAGACACACACACTCTCTCTCTCATCGACAGACACCCACTCTCTCTCATAGACAGACACACACTCTATCTCTCTCTGACAGACAGACACACACATTCTCTCTCATAGACAGACACACACTCTCTCTCATAGACAGAAACACACACTCTTTCTCTCATCGACAGACACACAAATTCTCTCTCATAGACAGACACACTCACTCTCTCTCATAGACAGAGACACACACACCCTGATCAACAGACACAAACATTCTCTCATAGACAGGCGCACACACTGACTCATAGACAGACACACACTCTCTCTCTTAGGCAGATGCACACACTCTCTCATAGACAGACCCACACTCTCTCTCATAGGCAGATGCACACACTCTCTCATAGACAGACACATATACACATTAACATAGACAGACACACACACATTCTCATAGACAGAGACACACAATCTATCATAGACAGACACACACGTTCTCTCTCATAGACAGACACACACTCTCTATCTCTCTCTCACAGATAGACACACACATTCTCTCTCATAGACAGACACACACTCTCTCTCATAGACAGACACACACACTCTCTCTCTCATCGACAGACACCCACTCTCACTCATAGACAGAGACACACACTTTCTCATAGACAGACACACACTCAGTCTCATAGACAGACGCACACACTCTCTGATAGACTGACACACATACACTCTCTCATAGACACTCACACTTTCTCATAGAGAGAGACACTCAATCTATCATAGACAGACACACATACACACTCCCATAGACAGACTCTCACACTTTCTCATAGACCGACACACACACTCTCTCATAGACAGACACACACTCGCTCTCATAGACAGACGCACACACTCTGTCATAGACAGACAGACACCCTCTCTCATAGACAGACGCACACACTCTCTCATAGACTAACACACACACACACTCTCATAGACGGAGATGCACACTTTCTCACAGACAGACACACACACACACTCTCTCTCATAGACAGACAAACAATCTATCATAGACAGACAACCACATTCTCTCTCATAGACAGACACACACTCTCATAGACAGAAACACACACTCTCTCTCTCATCGACAGACACACACATTCTCGCTCATAGACAGACACACTCACTCTCTCTCATAGACAGAGACACACACTCCCTGATCAACAGACACAAACATTGTCTCATAGACAGGCACACACACTGACTCATAGACAGACACACATACACACTCTCATAGACAGACACACACACGGACACACTCTTATAGATGGACACACACACTTTCTCACAGACAGACACACACACCCTCTCTCGGATAGACAGAGACACGCACTCTCTCTCATAGACAGACACACACACTCTCACTCCTAGTAGACACATACAGTCTCTCATAGACACACACGCATATTCCCTTTAATATGCGGGCACACACACTCTCATAGACAAACACACACATTCTGTCTCATAGACAGACAGATGCTCTCTTTCATGAACAGAGACACACACTCCCTGATCAATAGACACACACTCTCTCTCATAGACCGATACACACACTCTCTCATAGACAGACCCACACTCTCTCTCATAGGCAGATGCACACACTCTCTCATAGACAGACACATATACACATTAACATAGAGAGACACACACACATTCTCATAGACAGAGACACACAATCTATCATAGACAGACACACACGTTCTCTCTCATAGACGGACACACTCACTCTCTCTCATAGAGAGACACACAATCTATCATAGACAGACACACACATTCTCTCTCATAGACAGACACACACTCTCTATCTCTCTCTCACAGATAGACACACACATTCTCTCTCATAGACAGACACACACTCTCTCTCATAGACAGACACACACACTCTCTCTCTCATCGACAGACACCCACTCTCTCTCATAGACAGACACACACTCTATCTCTCTCTGACAGACAGACACACACATTCTCTCTCATAGACAGACACACACTCTCTCTCATAGACAGAAACACACACTCTTTCTCTCATCGACAGACACACAAATTCTCTCTCATAGACAGACACACTCACTCTCTCTCATAGACAGAGACACACACACCCTGATCAACAGACACAAACATTCTCTCATAGACAGGCGCACACACTGACTCATAGACAGACACACATACACACTCTCGTAGACAGACACTCACACTTTCTCATAGAGAGAGACACACAATCTACCGTAGACAGACACACACATTCTCTCTCATAGACAGACACACTCACTCTCTCTCATAGACAGACAGATGCTCTCTCTCATAGACAGAGACACACACTCCCTTATCAACATACACACACTCTCTCTCATAGACCGACACACACAATATCTCATAGACAGACACACACTCTCTCTCATAGACAGATGCACACACTGTCTCATAGACAGACACACATACACACTCTCATAGACAGACACACACACTTTCTCATAGAGAGAGACACTCAATCTATCGTAGACAGACACACACATTCTCTCTCATAGACAGACACACCCACACTCTCTCATAGACAGACACACACTCTCTCTCATAGACAGACACACACACTCTCTCTCTTACGGAGAGACACACAATCTATCATAGACAGACACACACATTCTCTCTCATAGACGGACATACTCTCTCTCTCATAGACAGACACCCACTCTCACTCATAGACAGACACACACATTCTCTCTCATAGACTGACACACACATTCTCTCTAACAGACAGACACACAATTTCTCTCATAGACAGACACACACACTCTCTCTCTCATCGGCAGACACCTACTCTCTCTCATAGACAGACACACACTCTCTCTCATAGACAGACACACACACTCACTCTCACATAGACAGATACCAACTCTCTCATAGACAGACACACACACTCTATCATAGACAGACACACACGCTATCTATCATAGACAGACACACACATTCTCTCTCATAGACAGACACACACTCTCTCTCTCATACACAGACACACACACTCTATCTCTCTCTCACAGATAGACACACACATTCTCTCTCATAGACAGACACACACTCTCTCTCATAGACAGACACACACACTCTCTCATAGACAGACACACACGCTATCTATCATAGACAGACACACACATTCTCTCATAGACAGACACACACACTCTCTCTCTCATCGACAGACACCCACTCTCACTCATAGACAGACACACACTCTATCTCTCTCTGACAGACAGACACACACATTCTCTCTCATAGACAGACACACACTCTCTCTCATAGACAGAAACACACACTCTCTCTCTCATCGACAGACACACACATTCTCTCTCATAGACAGACACACTCACTCTCTCTCATAGACAGAGACACACACTCCCTGATCAACAGACACAAACATTCTCTCATAGACAGGCGCACACACAGACTCATAGATAGACACACATTCTCTCTCATAGACAGACACACACACTCTCTCTCTCATCTACAGACACCCACTCTCTCTCATAGTCAGACACACACTCTCTCTCATAGACAGACACACACACTCTCTCTCTCATAGACAGACACCCACATTCTCTCTCATAGACAGACACACACTCTCTCTCATAGACAGACACACACACTCTCTGTCATAGACAGACACACACACACTCTATCTCTCTCTCATAGAAAGACACACACTCTCTCTCTCTCATAGACCGACACACACTCTCTCTCATAGACAGACACACACACTCTCTCTCTCATCGACAGGCACCCACTCTCTCTCATAGACAGACACACACTCTATCTCTCTCTGACGGACAGACACACACATTCTCTCTCATAGACAGACACACACTCTCATAGACAGAAACACACACTCTCTCTCTCATCGACAGACACACACATTCTCGCTCATAGACAGACACACTCACTCTCTCTCATAGACAGAGACACACACTCCCTGATCAACAGACACAAACATTGTCTCATAGACAGGCACACACGCTGACTCATAGACAGACACACATACACACTCTCTTAGACCGACACACACACTCTCTCATAGACAGAAACACACTCGCTCTCATAGACAGACGCACACAGTCTCTCATAGACAGACAGACATAGACACTGTCATAGACACTCACACTTTATCATAGAGAGAGACACACAATCTATCATAGACAGACACACCCACTCTCTCTCATAGACAGGCACACACACTCTATCACTCTCTCATAGACAGACACACACATTCTCTCTCACAGACAGACACACACTCTCTCTCATAGACAGACACACACACTCTCTCTCTCATCGACAGACACCCACTCTCACTCATAGACAGACACACACATTCTCTCTCATAGACAGACACACACTCTCTCTCATAGACAGACACACAAACTCACACTCACATAGACAGATACCCACTCTCTCTCATAGACAGACACACACACTCTCTCATAGACAGACACACATGCTATCTATCATAGACAGACACACACATTCTCTCTCATAGACAGACACACACTCTCTCTCTCATAGACAGACACCCACTCTCTCTCATAGACAGACACACACTCTCTCTCATAGACAGACACACACACTCTCTCTCTCATAGACAGACACCCACATTCTCTCTCATAGACAGACACACACTCTCTCTCTTAGGCAGATGCACACACTCTCTCATAGACAGACCCACACTCTCTCTCATAGGCAGATGCACACACTCTCTCATAGACAGACACATATACACATTAACATAGACAGACACACACACATTCTCATAGACAGAGACACACAATCTATCATAGACAGACACACACGTTCTCTCTCATAGACGGACACACTCACTCTCTCTCATAGAGAGACACACAATCTATCATAGACAGACACACACATTCTCTCTCATAGACAGACACACACTCTCTATCTCTCTCTCACAGATAGACACACACATTCTCTCTCATAGACAGACACACACTCTCTCTCATAGACAGACACACACACTCTCTCTCTCATCGACAGACACCCACTCTCACTCATAGACAGAGACACACACTTTCTCATAGACAGACACACACTCAGTCTCATAGACAGACGCACACACTCTCTGATAGACTGACACACATACACTCTCTCATAGACACTCACACTTTCTCATAGAGAGAGACACTCAATCTATCATAGACAGACACACATACACACTCTCATAGACAGACTCTCACACTTTCTCATAGACCGACACACACACTCTCTCATAGACAGACACACACTCGCTCTCATAGACAGACGCACACACTCTGTCATAGACAGACAGACACCCTCTCTCATAGACAGACGCACACACTCTCTCATAGACTAACACACACACACACTCTCATAGACGGAGACGCACACTTTCTCACAGACAGACACACACACACTCTCTCTCATAGACAGACAAACAATCTATCATAGACAGACAACCACATTCTCTCTCATAGACAGACACACTCACTCTCTCTCATAGACAAACAGATGCTCTCTTTCATAGACACAGACACATACTCTCTCTCATAGACAGACAAACACTCTCTCTCATAGACAGACGCACCCACTCTCTCATAGACAGACACACATACACACTCTCATAGACAGATACTCACAGTTTCTCATAGACAGAGACACACAATCTATCATAGACAGACACAGACATTCTCTGTCATAGACAGACAGATGCTCTCTCTCATAGACAGAGACACACACTCCCTGATCAACAGACTCGCACACTCTCTCTTAGACCGACACACACACTCTCTCATAGACAGACACACACTCGCTCTCATAGACAGACGCACACAGTCTCTCATAGACAGACAGACATAGACACTGTCATAGACACTCACACTTTATCATAGAGAGAGACACACAATCTATCATAGACAGACACACCCACTCTCTCTCATAGACAGGCACACACACTCTATCACTCTCTCATAGACAGACACACACATTCTCTCTCACAGACAGACACACACTCTCTCTCATAGACAGACACACACACTCTCTCTCTCATCGACAGACACCCACTCTCACTCATAGACAGACACACACATTCTCTCTCATAGACAGACACACACATTCTCTCTAACAGACAGACACACACTTTCTCTCATAGACAGACACACACACTCTCTCTCTCATCGACAGACACCCACTCTCTCTCATAGACAGACACACACTCTCTCACATAGACAGACACACACGCTCTCTCTCATAGACCGACACACACACTGTCTCATACACAGACACACACTCGCTCTCATAGACAGACGCACACACTCTGTCATAGACAGACAGACACCCTCTCTCATAGACAGACGCACACACTCTCTCATAGACTAACACACACACACACTCTCATAGACGGAGACGCACACATTCTCACAGACAGACACACACACACTCTCTCTCATAGACAGACAAACAACCTATCATAGACAGACAACCACATTCTCTCTCATAGACAGACACACTCACTCTCTCTCATAGACAAACAGATGCTCTCTCTCAAAGACAAACAGATGCTCTCTTTCATAGACACAGACACACACTCTCTCTCATAGACAGACAAACACTCTCTCTCATTGACAGACGCACCCACTCTCTCATAGACAGACACACACACGGACACACTCTTATAGATGGACACACACACTTTCTCACAGACAGACACACACACACTCTCTCGGATAGACAGAGACACGCACTCTCTCTCATAGACAGACACACACTCTCTCTCTCATAGACCGACACACACACGCTCTCATAGACAGACGCACCCACTCTCTCATAGACAGACACACATACACACTCTCATAGACAGATACTCACAGTTTCTCATAGACAGAGACACACAATCTATCATAGACAGACACAAACATTCTCTGTCATAGACAGACACACACTCTCTCTCATAGACATCACACACACTCTCTCATAGACAGACACACACGCTATCTATCATAGACAGACACACACATTCTCTCATAGACAGACACACACACTCTCTCTCTCATCGACAGACACCCACTCTCACTCATAGACAGACACACACACTGTCTCATAGACAGACACACACTCTCTCTCATAGACGGACACACACACTCTCTCTCTCATCGACAGACACTCTCTCTCTCTCATAGACAGAAACACACTCGCTCTCATAGACAGACACACACACTCACTCTCACATAGACAGATACCCACTCTCTCTCATAGACAGACACACACGCTCTCTCTCATAGACCGACACACACACTGTCTCATAGACAGACATACACTCAGTCTCATAGACAGAGACACACACTCCCTGATCAACAGACACAAACATTGTCTCATAGACAGGCACACACACTGACTCATAGACAGACACACATACACACTCTCATAGACAGACACACACACGGACACACTCTTATAGATGGACACACACACTTTCTCACAGACAGACACACACACACTCTCTCGGATAGACAGAGACACGCACTCTCTCTCATAGACAGACACACACTCTCTCTCTCATAGACCGACACACACACGCTCTCATAGACAGACGCACCCACTCTCTCATAGACAGACACACATACACACTCTCATAGACAGATACTCACAGTTTCTCATAGACAGAGACACACAATCTATCATAGACAGACACAAACATTCTCTGTCATAGACAGACAGATGCTCTCTCTGATAGACAGAGACACACACTCCCTGATAAACAGACTCGCACACTCTCTCTTAGACCGACACACACACTCTCTCATAGACAGACACACACTCGCTCTCATAGACAGACGCACACAGTCTCTCATAGACAGACAGACATAGACACTGTCATAGACACTCACACTTTATCATAGAGAGAGACACACAATCTATCATAGACAGACACACCCACTCTCTCTCATAGACAGGCACACACACTCTATCACTCTCTCATAGACAGACACACACATTCTCTCTCACAGACAGACACACACTCTGTCTCTTAGACAGACACACACACTCTCTCTAAAAGACAGACACACACTTTCTCTCATAGACAGACACACACACTCTCTCTCTCATCGGCAGACACCTACTCTCTCTCATAGACAGACACACACTCTCTCTCATAGACAGACACACACACTCACTCTCACATAGACAGATACCAACTCTCTCATAGACAGACACACACACTCTATCATAGACAGACACACACGCTATCTATCATAGACAGACACACACATTCTCTCTCAAAGACAGACACACACTCTCTCTCTCATCGACAGACACCCACTCTCACTCATACACAGACACACACACTCTATCTCTCTCTCACAGATAGACACACACATTCTCTCTCATAGACAGACACACACTCTCTCTCATAGACAGACACACACACTCTCTCATAGACAGACACACACGCTATCTATCATAGACAGACACACACATTCTCTCATAGACAGACACACACACTCTCTCTCTCATCGACAGACACCCACTCTCACTCATAGACAGGCACACACTCTATCTCTCTCTGAGAGACAGACACACACATTCTCTCTCATAGACAGACACACACTCTCTCTCATAGACAGAAACACACACTCTCTCTCTCATCGACAGACACACACATTCTCTCTCATAGACAGACACACTCACTCTCTCTCATAGACAGAGACACACACTCCCTGATCAACAGACACAAACATTCTCTCATAGACAGGCGCACACACAGACTCATAGATAGACACACATTCTCTCTCATAGACAGACACACACACTCTGTCTCTCATCCACAGACACCCACTCTCTCTCATAGTCAGACACACACTCTCTCTCATAGACAGACACACACACTCCCTCTCTCATAGACAGACACCCACATTCTCTCTCATAGACAGACACACACTCTCTCTCATAGACAGACACACACACTCTCTGTCATAGACAGACACACACACACTCTATCTCTCTCTCATAGAAAGACACACACTCTCTCTCTCTCATAGACCGACACACACTCTCTCTCATAGACAGACACACACACTCTCTCTCTCATCGACAGGCACCCACTCTCTCTCATAGACAGACACACACTCTATCTCTCTCTGACGGACAGACACACACATTCTCTCTCATAGACAGACACACACTCTCATAGACAGAAACACACACTCTCTCTCTCATCGACAGACACACACATTCTCGCTCATAGACAGACACACTCACTCTCTCTCATAGACAGAGACACACACTCCCTGATCAACAGACACAAACATTGTCTCATAGACAGGCACAAACTCTCTCTCATAGACAGACACACACACTCTCTCTCTCATCGACAGACACCCACTCTCACTCATAGACAGAGACACACACTTTCTCATAGACAGACACACACTCAGTCTCATAGACAGACGCACACACTCTCTGATAGACTGACACACATACACTCTCTCATAGACACTCACACTTTCTCATAGAGAGAGACACTCAATCTATCATAGACAGACACACATACACACTCTCATAGACGGAGACGCACACTTTCTCACAGACAGACACACACACACTCTCTCTCATAGACAGACAAACAATCTATCATAGACAGACAACCACATTCTCTCTCATAGACAGACACACTCACTCTCTCTCATAGACAAACAGATGCTCTCTTTCATAGACACAGACACATACTCTCTCTCATAGACAGACAAACACTCTCTCTCATAGACAGACGCACCCACTCTCTCATAGACAGACACACATACACACTCTCATAGACAGATACTCACAGTTTCTCATAGACAGAGACACACAATCTATCATAGACAGACACAGACATTCTCTGTCATAGACAGACAGATGCTCTCTCTCATAGACAGAGACACACACTCCCTGATCAACAGACTCGCACACTCTCTCTTAGACCGACACACACACTCTCTCATAGACAGACACACACTCGCTCTCATAGACAGACGCACACAGTCTCTCATAGACAGACAGACATAGACACTGTCATAGACATTCACACTTTATCATAGAGAGAGACACACAATCTATCATAGACAGACACACCCACTCTCTCTCATAGACAGGCACACACACTCTATCACTCTCTCATAGACAGACACACACATTCTCTCTCACAGACAGACACACACTCTCTCTCATAGACAGACACACACACTCTCTCTCTCATCGACAGACACCCACTCTCACTCATAGACAGACACACACATTCTCTCTCATAGACAGACACACACTCTCTCTCATAGACAGACACACAAACTCACACTCACATAGACAGATACCCACTCTCTCTCATAGACAGACACACACACTCTCTCATAGACAGACACACATGCTATCTATCATAGACAGACACACACATTCTCTCTCATAGACAGACACACACTCTCTCTCTCATAGACAGACACCCACTCTCTCTCATAGACAGACACACACATTCTCTCTCATAGACAGACACACACATTCTCTCTAACAGACAGACACACACTTTCTCTCATAGACAGACACACACACTGTCTCTCTCATCGACAGACACCCACTCTCTCTCATAGACAGACACACACTCTCTCACATAGACAGACACACACACTCTCTCTCTCATCGACAGACACCCACTCTCTCTCATAGACAGACACACACTCTCTCTCATAGACAGACACACACACTCACTCTCACATAGACAGATACCCACTCTCTCTCATAGACAGACACACACGCTCTCTCTCATAGACCGACACACACTCTCTCTCATAGACAGACACACACACTCTCTCTCTCATAGACAGACACCCACATTCTCTCTCATAGACAGACACACACTCTCTCTCTCATCGACAGACACCCACTCTCTCTCATAGACAGACACACACATTCTCTCTCACAGACAGACACACACTCTGTCTCTTAGACAGACACACACACTCTCTCTAACAGACAGACACACACTTTCTCTCATAGACAGACACACACACTCTCTCTCTCATCGGCAGACACCTACTCTCTCTCATAGACAGACACACACTCTCTCTCATAGACAGACACACACACTCACTCTCACATAGACAGATACCAACTCTCTCATAGACAGACACACACAATCTATCATAGACAGACACAAACATTCTCTGTCATAGACAGACACACACTCTCTCTCATAGACAGACACACACACTCTCTCATAGACAGACACACACGCTATCTATCATAGACAGACACACACATTCTCTCATAGACAGACACACACACTCTCTCTCTCATCGACAGACACCCACTCTCACTCATAGACAGACACACACACTGTCTCATAGACAGACACACACTCTCTCTCATAGACGGACACACACACTCTCTCTCTCATCGACAGACACTCTCTCTCTCTCATAGACAGACACACACTCGCTCTCATAGACAGACACACACACTCACTCTCACATAGACAGATACCCACTCTCTCTCATAGACAGACACACACGCTCTCTCTCATAGACCGACACACACACTGTCTCATAGACAGACATACACTCAGTCTCATAGACAGAGACACACACTCCCTGATCAACAGACACAAACATTGTCTCATAGACAGGCACACACACTGACTCATAGACAGACACACATACACACTCTCATAGACAGACACACACACGGACACACTCTTATAGATGGACACACACACTTTCTCACAGACAGACACACACACACTCTCTCGGATAGACAGAGACACGCACTCTCTCTCATAGACAGACACACACTCTCTCTCTCATAGACCGACACACACACGCTCTCATAGACAGACGCACCCACTCTCTCATAGACAGACACACATACACACTCTCATAGACAGATACTCACAGTTTCACATAGACAGAGACACACAATCTATCATAGACAGACACAAACATTCTCTGTCATAGACAGACAGATGCTCTCTCTGATAGACAGAGACACACACTCCCTGATAAACAGACTCGCACACTCTCTCTTAGACCGACACACACACTCTCTCATAGACAGACACACACTCGCTCTCATAGACAGACGCACACAGTCTCTCATAGACAGACAGACATAGACACTGTCATAGACACTCACACTTTATCATAGAGAGAGACACACAATCTATCATAGACAGACACACCCACTCTCTCTCATAGACAGGCACACACACTCTATCACTCTCTCATAGACAGACACACACATTCTCTCTCACAGACAGACACACACTCTGTCTCTTAGACAGACACACACACTCTCTCTAACAGACAGACACACACTTTCTCTCATAGACAGACACACACACTCTCTCTCTCATCGGCAGACACCTACTCTCTCTCATAGACAGACACACACTCTCTCTCATAGACAGACACACACACTCACTCTCACATAGACAGATACCAACTCTCTCATAGACAGACACACACACTCTATCATAGACAGACACACACGCTATCTATCATAGACAGACACACACATTCTCTCTCATAGACAGACACACACTCTCTCTCTCATCGACAGACACCCACTCTCACTCATACACAGACACACACACTCTATCTCTCTCTCACAGATAGACACACACATTCTCTCTCATAGACAGACACACACTCTCTCTCATAGACAGACACACACACTCTCTCATAGACAGACACACACGCTATCTATCATAGACAGACACACACATTCTCTCATAGACAGACACACACACTCTCTCTCTCATCGACAGACACCCACTCTCACTCATAGACAGACACACACTCTATCTCTCTCTGACAGACAGACACACACATTCTCTCTCATAGACAGACACACACTCTCTCTCATAGACAGAAACACACACTCTCTCTCTCATCGACAGACACCCACTCTCACTCATAGACAGACACTCACACTGTCTCATAGACAGACACACACTCTCTCTCATAGACAGAAACACACACATTCTCTCTCATCGACAGACACCCACTCTCACTCATAGACAGACACACACACTGTCTCATAGACAGACACACACTCTCTCTCATAGACGGACACACACACTCTCTCTCTCATCGACAGACACTCTCTCTCTCTCATAGACAGACACACACTCGCTCTCATAGACAGACACACACACTCACTCTCACATAGACAGATACCCACTCTCTCTCATAGACAGACACACACGCTCTCTCTCGGATAGACAGAGACACGCACTCTCTCTCATAGACAGACACACACTCTCTCTCTCATAGACCGACACACACACGCTCTCATAGACAGACGCACCCACTCACTCATAGACAGACACACATACACACTCTCATAGACAGATACTCACAGTTTCTCATAGACAGAGACACACAATCTATCATAGACAGACACAAACATTCTCTGTCATAGACAGACACACACTCTCTCTCATAGACAGACACACACACTCTCTCATAGACAGACACACACACTCTCTCTCTCATCGACAGACACCCACTCTCACTCATAGACAGACACACACACTGTCTCAGAGACAGACACACACTCTCTCTCATAGACGGACACACACACTCTCTCTCTCATCGACAGACACTCTCTCTCTCTCATAGACAGACACACACTCGCTCTCATAGACAGACACACACACTCACTCTCACATAGACAGATACCCACTCTCTCTCATAGACAGACACACACGCTCTCTCTCATAGACCGACACACACACTGTCTCATAGACAGACATACACTCAGTCTCATAGACAGAGACACACACTCCCTGATCAACAGACACAAACATTGTCTCATAGACAGGCACACACACTGACTCATAGACAGACACACATACACACTCTCATAGACAGACACACACACGGACACACTCTTATAGATGGACACACACACTTTCTCACAGACAGACACACACACACTCTCTCGGATAGACAGAGACACGCACTCTCTCTCATAGACAGACACACACTCTCTCTCTCATAGACCGACACACACACGCTCTCATAGACAGACGCACCCACTCTCTCATAGACAGACACACATACACACTCTCATAGACAGATACTCACAGTTTCTCATAGACAGAGACACACAATCTATCATAGACAGACACAAACATTCTCTGTCATAGACAGACAGATGCTCTCTCTGATAGACAGAGACACACACTCCCTGATAAACAGACTCGCACACTCTCTCTTAGACCGACACACACACTCTCTCATAGACAGACACACACTCGCTCTCATAGACAGACGCACACAGTCTCTCATAGACAGACAGACATAGACACTGTCATAGACACTCACACTTTATCATAGAGAGAGACACACAATCTATCATAGACAGACACACCCACTCTCTCTCATAGACAGGCACACACACTCTATCACTCTCTCATAGACAGACACACACATTCTCTCTCACAGACAGACACACACTCTGTCTCTTAGACAGACACACACACTCTCTCTCTCATCGACAGACACCCACTCTCACTCATAGACAGACACACACACTCTCTCTCTCATCGGCAGACACCTACTCTCTCTCATAGACAGACACACACTCTCTCTCATAGACAGACACACACACTCACTCTCACATAGACAGATACCAACTCTCTCATAGACAGACACACACACTCTATCATAGACAGACACACACGCTATCTATCATAGACAGACACACACATTCTCTCTCATAGACAGACACACACTCTCTCTCTCTCATCGACAGACACCCACTCTCACTCATACACAGACACACACACTCTATCTCTCTCTCACAGATAGACACACACATTCTCTCTCATAGACAGACACACACTCTCTCTCATAGACAGACACACACACTCTCTCATAGACAGACACACACGCTATCTATCATAGACAGACACACACATTCTCTCATAGACAGACACACACACTCTCTCTCTCATCGACTGACACCCACTCTCACTCATAGACAGACACACACTCTATCTCTCTCTGACAGACAGACACACACATTCTCTCTCATAGACAGACACACACTCTCTCTCATAGACAGAAACACACACTCTCTCTCTCATCGACAGACACACACATTCTCTCTCATAGACAGACACACTCACTCTCTCTCATAGACAGAGACACACACTCCCTGATCAACAGACACAAACATTCTCTCATAGACAGGCGCACACACAGACTCATAGATAGACACACATTCTCTCTCATAGACAGACACACACACTCTCTCTCTCATCCACAGACACCCACTCTCTCTCATAGTCAGACACACACTCTCTCTCATAGACAGACACACACACTCTCTCTCTCATAGACAGACACCCACATTCTCTCTCATAGACAGACACACACTCTTTCTCATAGACAGACACACCCACTCTCTCTCATAGACAGACACACACATTCTCTCTCATAGACTGACACACACATTCTCTCTAACAGACAGACACACACTTTCTCTCATAGACAGACACACACACTCTCTCTCTCATCGGCAGACACCTACTCTCTCTCATAGACAGACACACACTCTGTCTCATAGACAGACACACACAGTCACTCTCACATAGACAGATACCAACTCTCTCATAGACAGACACACACACTCTATCATAGACAGACACACACGCTATCTATCATAGACAGACACACACATTCTCTCTCATAGACAGACACACACTCTCTCTCTCATACACAGACACACACACTCTATCTCTCTCTCACAGGTAGACACACACATTCTCTCTCATAGACAGACACACACTCTCTCTCATAGACAGACACACACACTCTCTCATAGACAGACACACACGCTATCTATCATAGACAGACACACACATTCTCTCATAGACAGACACACACACTCTCTCTCTCATCGACAGACACCCACTCTCACTCATAGACAGACACACACTCTATCTCTCTCTGACAGACAGACACACACATTCTCTCTCATAGACAGACACACACTCTCTCTCATAGACAGAAACACACACTCTCTCTCTCATCGACAGACACACACATTCTCTCTCATAGTCAGACACACTCACTCTCTCTCATAGACCGACACACACACTGTCTCATAGACAGACATACACTCAGTCTCATAGACAGAGACACACACTCCCTGATCAACAGACACAAACATTGTCTCATAGACAGGCACACACACTGACTCATAGACAGACACACATACACACTCTCATAGACAGACACACACACGGACACACTCTTATAGATGGACACACACACTTTCTCACAGACAGACACACACACACTCTCTCGGATAGACAGAGACACGCACTCTCTCTCATAGACAGACACACACTCTCTCTCTCATAGACCGACACACACACGATCTCATAGACAGACGCACCCACTCTCTCATAGACAGACACACATACACACTCTCATAGACAGATACTCACAGTTTCTCATAGACAGAGACACACAATCTATCATAGACAGACACAAACATTCTCTGTCATAGACAGACAGATGCTCTCTCTGATAGACAGAGACACACACTCCCTGATAAACAGACTCGCACACTCTCTCTTAGACCGACACACACACTCTCTCATAGACAGACACACACTCGCTCTCATAGACAGACGCACACAGTCTCTCATAGACAGACAGACATAGACACTGTCATAGACACTCACACTTTATCATAGAGAGAGACACACAATCTATCATAGACAGACACACCCACTCTCTCTCATAGACAGGCACACACACTCTATCACTCTCTCATAGACAGACACACACATTCTCTCTCACAGACAGACACACACTCTGTCTCTTAGACAGACACACACACTCTCTCTAACAGACAGACACACACTTTCTCTCATAGACAGACACACACACTCTCTCTCTCATCGGCAGACACCTACTCTCTCTCATAGACAGACACACACTCTCTCTCATAGACAGACACACACACTCACTCTCACATAGACAGATACCAACTCTCTCATAGACAGACACACACACTCTATCATAGACAGACACACACGCTATCTATCATAGACAGACACACACATTCTCTCTCATCGACAGACACCCACTCTCACTCATACACAGACACACACACTCTATCTCTCTCTCACAGATAGACACACACATTCTCTCTCATAGACAGACACACACTCTCTCTCATAGACAGACACACACACTCTCTCATAGACAGACACACACGCTATCTATCATAGACAGACACACACATTCTCTCATAGACAGACACACACACTCTCTCTCTCATCGACAGACACCCACTCTCACTCATAGACAGACACACACTCTATCTCTCTCTGACAGACAGACACACACATTCTCTCTCATAGACAGACACACACTCTCTCTCATAGACAGAAACACACACTCTCTCTCTCATCGACAGACACACACATTCTCTCTCATAGACAGACACACTCACTCTCTCTCATAGACAGAGACACACACTCCCTGATCAACAGACACAAACATTCTCTCATAGACAGGCGCACACACAGACTCATAGATAGACACACATTCTCTCTCATAGACAGACACACACACTCTCTCTCTCATCCACAGACACCCACTCTCTCTCATAGTCAGACACACACTCTCTCTCATAGACAGACACACACACTCTCTCTCTCATAGACAGACACCCACATTCTCTCTCATAGACAGACACACACTCTCTCTCATAGACAGACACACACACTCTCTGTCATAGACAGACACACACACACTCTATCTCTCTCTCATAGAAAGACACACACTCTCTCTCTCTCATAGACCGACACACACTCTCTCTCATAGACAGACACACACACTCTCTCTCTCATCGACAGGCACCCACTCTCTCTCATAGACAGACACACACTCTATCTCTCTCTGACGGACAGACACACACATTCTCTCTCATAGACAGACACACACTCTCATAGACAGAAACACACACTCTCTCTCTCATCGACAGACACACACATTCTCGCTCATAGACAGACACACTCACTCTCTCTCATAGACAGAGACACACACTCCCTGATCAACAGACACAAACATTGTCTCATAGACAGGCACACACTCTCTCTCATAGACAGACACACACACTCTCTCTCTCATCGACAGACACCCACTCTCACTCATAGACAGAGACACACACTTTCTCATAGACAGACACACACTCAGTCTCATAGACAGACGCACACACTCTCTGATAGACTGACACACATACACTCTCTCATAGACACTCACACTTTCTCATAGAGAGAGACACTCAATCTATCATAGACAGACACACATACACACTCTCATAGACAGACTCTCACACTTTCTCATAGACCGACACACACACTCTCTCATAGACAGACACACACTCGCTCTCATAGACAGACGCACACACTCTGTCATAGACAGACAGACACCCTCTCTCATAGACAGACGCACACACTCTCTCATAGACTAACACACACACACACTCTCATAGACGGAGACGCACACTTTCTCACAGACAGACACACACACACTCTCTCTCATAGACAGACAAACAATCTATCATAGACAGACAACCACATTCTCTCTCATAGACAGACACACTCACTCTCTCTCATAGACAAACAGATGCTCTCTTTCATAGACACAGACACATACTCTCTCTCATAGACAGACAAACACTCTCTCTCATATACAGACGCACCCACTCTCTCATAGACAGACACACATACACACTCTCATAGACAGATACTCACAGTTTCTCATAGACAGAGACACACAATCTATCATAGACAGACACAGACATTCTCTGTCATAGACAGACAGATGCTCTCTCTCATAGACAGAGACACACACTCCCTGATCAACAGACTCGCACACTCTCTCTTAGACCGACACACACACTCTCTCATAGACAGACACACACTCACTCTCATAGACAGACGCACACAGTCTCTCATAGACAGACAGACATAGACACTGTCATAGACACTCACACTTTATCATAGAGAGAGACACACAATCTATCATAGACAGACACACCCACTCTCTCTCATAGACAGGCACACACACTCTATCACTCTCTCATAGACAGACACACACATTCTCTCTCACAGACAGACACACACTCTCTCTCATAGACAGACACACACACTCTCTCTCTCATCGACAGACACCCACTCTCACTCATAGACAGACACACACATTCTCTCTCATAGACAGACACACACATTCTCTCTAACAGACAGACACACACTTTCTCTCATAGACAGACACACACACTCTCTCTCTCATCGACAGACACCCACTCTCTCTCATAGACAGACACACACTCTCTCACATAGACAGACACACACGCTCTCTCTCATAGACCGACACACACACTGTCTCATACACAGACACACACTCGCTCTCATAGACAGACGCACACACTCTCTCTCTCATCGACAGACACCCACTCTCACTCATAGACAGACACACACACTGTCTCATAGACAGACACACACTCTCTCTCATAGACAGACACACACACTCTCTCTCTCATCGACAGACACTCTCTCTCTCTCATAGACAGACACACACTCGCTCTCATAGACAGACACACACTCTCTCACATAGACAGACACACACGCTCTCTCTCATAGACCGACACACACACTGTCTCATACACAGACACACACATTCTCTCATAGACAGACACACACACTCTCTCTCTCATCGACAGACACCCACTCTCACTCATAGACAGACACACACACTGTCTCATAGACAGACACAGACTCTCTCTCATAGACGGACACACACACTCTCTCTCTCATCGACAGACACTCTCTCTCTCTCATAGACAGACACACACTCGCTCTCATAGACAGACACACACACTCACTCTCACATAGACAGATACCCACTCTCTCTCATAGACAGACACACACGCTCTCTCTCATAGACCGACACACACACTGTCTCATAGACAGACATACACACAGTCTCATAGACAGAGACACACACTCCCTGATCAACAGACACAAACATTGTCTCATAGACAGGCACACACACTGACTCATAGACAGACACACATACACACTCTCATAGACAGACACACACACGGACACACTCTTATAGATGGACACACACACTTTCTCACAGACAGACACACACACACTCTCTCGGATAGACAGAGACACGCACTCTCTCTCATAGACAGACACACACTCTCTCTCTCATAGACCGACACACACACGCTCTCATAGACAGACGCACCCACTCTCTCATAGACAGACACACATACACACTCTCATAGACAGATACTCACAGTTTCTCATAGACAGAGACACACAATCTATCATAGACAGACACAAACATTCTCTGTCATAGACAGACAGATGCTCTCTCTGATAGACAGAGACACACACTCCCTGATAAACAGACTCGCACACTCTCTCTTAGACCGACACACACACTCTCTCATAGACAGACACACACTCGCTCTCATAGACAGACGCACACAGTCTCTCATAGACAGACAGACATAGACACTGTCATAGACACTCACACTTTATCATAGAGAGAGACACACAATCTATCATAGACAGACACACCCACTCTCTCTCATAGACAGGCACACACACTCTATCACTCTCTCATAGACAGACACACACATTCTCTCTCACAGACAGACACACACTCTGTCTCTTAGACAGACACACACACTCTCTCTAACAGACAGACACACACTTTCTCTCATAGACAGACACACACACTCTCTCTCTCATCGGCAGACACCTACTCTCTCTCATAGACAGACACACACTCTCTCTCATAGACAGACACACACACTCACTCTCACATAGACAGATACCAACTCTCTCATAGACAGACACACACACTCTATCATAGACAGACACACACGCTATCTATCATAGACAGACACACACATTCTCTCCCATAGACAGACACACACTCTCTCTCTCTCATCGACAGACACCCACTCTCACTCATACACAGACACACACACTCTATCTCTCTCTCACAGATAGACACACACATTCTCTCTCATAGACAGACACACACTCTCTCTCATAGACAGACACACACACTCTCTCATAGACAGACACACACGCTATCTATCATAGACAGACACACACATTCTCTCATAGACAGACACACACACTCTCTCTCTCATCGACAGACACCCACTCTCACTCATAGACAGACAAACACTCTATCTCTCTCTGACAGACAGACACACACATTCTCTCTCATAGACAGACACACACTCTCTCTCATAGACAGAAACACACACTCTCTCTCTCATCGACAGACACACACATTCTCTCTCATAGACAGACACACTCACTCTCTCTCATAGACAGAGACACACACTCCCTGATCAACAGACACAAACATTCTCTCATAGACAGGCGCACACACAGACTCATAGATAGACACACATTCTCTCTCATAGACAGACACACACACTCTCTCTCTCATCCACAGACACCCACTCTCTCTCATAGTCAGACACACACACTCTCTGATAGACAGACACACACACTCTCTCTCTCATAGACAGACACCCACATTCTCTCTCATAGACAGACACACACTCTCTCTCATAGACAGACACACACACTCTCTGTCATAGACAGACACACACACACTCTATCTCTCTCTCATAGAAAGACACACACTCTCTCTCTCTCATAGACCGACACACACTCTCTCTCATAGACAGACACACACACTCTCTCTCTCATCGACAGGCACCCACTCTCTCTCATAGACAGACACACACTCTATCTCTCTCTGACGGACAGACACACACATTCTCTCTCATAGACAGACACACACTCTCATAGACAGAAACACACACTCTCTCTCTCATCGACAGACACACACATTCTCGCTCATAGACAGACACACTCACTCTCTCTCATAGACAGAGACACACACTCCCTGATCAACAGACACAAACATTGTCTCATAGACAGGCACACACGCTGACTCATAGACAGACACACATACACACTCTCTTAGACCGACACACACACTCTCTCATAGACAGACACACACAGTCTCTCATAGACAGACAGACATAGACACTGTCATAGACACTCACACTTTATCATAGAGTGAGACACACAATCTATCATAGACAGACACACCCACTCTCTCTCATAGACAGGCACACACACTCTATCACTCTCTCATAGACAGACACACACATTCTCTCTCACAGACAGACACACACTCTCTCTCATAGACAGACACACACACTCTCTCTCTCATCGACAGACACCCACTCTCACTCATAGACAGACACACACATTCTCTCTCATAGACAGACACACACTCTCTCTCATAGACAGACACACAAACTCACACTCACATAGACAGATACCCACTCTCTCTCATAGACAGACACACACACTCTCTCATAGACAGACACACACGCTATCTATCATAGACAGACACACACATTCTCTCTCATAGACAGACACACACTCTCTCTCTCATAGACAGACACCCACTCTCTCTCATAGACAGACACACACTCTCTCTCATAGACAGACACACACACTCTCTCTCTCATAGACAGACACCCACATTCTCTCTCATAGACAGACACACACTCTCTCTCTTAGGCAGATGCACACACTCTCTCATAGACAGACCCACACTCTCTCTCATAGGCAGATGCACACACTCTCTCATAGACAGACACATATACACATTAACATAGACAGACACACACACATTCTCATAGACAGAGACACACAATCTATCATAGACAGACACACACGTTCTCTCTCATAGACGGACACACTCACTCTCTCTCATAGAGAGACACACAATCTATCATAGACAGACACACACATTCTCTCTCATAGACAGACACACACTCTCTATCTCTCTCTCACAGATAGACACACACATTCTCTCTCATAGACAGACACACACTCTCACTCATAGACAGACACACACACTCTCTCTCTCATCGACAGACACCCACTCTCACTCATAGACAGAGACACACACTTTCTCATAGACAGACACACACTCAGTCTCATAGACAGACGCACACACTCTCTGATAGACTGACACACATACACTCTCTCATAGACACTCACACTTTCTCATAGAGAGAGACACTCAATCTATCATAGACAGACACACATACACACTCTCATAGACAGACTCTCACACTTTCTCATAGACCGACACACACACTCTCTCATAGACAGACACACACTCGCTCTCATAGACAGACGCACACACTCTGTCATAGACTAACACACACACACACTCTCATAGACGGAGACGCACACTTTCTCACAGACAGACACACACACACTCTCTCTCATAGACAGACAAACAATCTATCATAGACAGACAACCACATTCTCTCTCATAGACAGACACACTCACTCTCTCTCATAGACAAACAGATGCTCTCTTTCATAGACACAGACACACACTCTCTCTCATAGACAGACAAACACTCTCTCTCATAGACAGACGCACCCACTCTCTCATAGACAGACACACATACACACTCTCATAGACAGATACTCACAGTTTCTCATAGACAGAGACACACAATCTATCATAGACAGACACAAACATTCTCTGTCATAGACAGACAGATGCTCTCTCTGATAGACAGAGACACACACTCCCTGATAAACAGACTCGCACACTCTCTCTTAGACCGACACACACACTCTCTCATAGACAGACACACACTCGCTCTCATAGACAGACGCACACAGTCTCTCATAGACAGACAGACATAGACACTGTCATAGACACTCACACTTTATCATAGAGAGAGACACACAATCTATCATAGACAGACACACCCACTCTCTCTCATAGACAGGCACACACACTCTATCACTCTCTCATAGACAGACACACACATTCTCTCTCACAGACAGACACACACTCTGTCTCTTAGACAGACACACACACTCTCTCTCTCATCGACAGACACCCACTCTCACTCATAGACAGACACACACACTCTCTCTCTCATCGGCAGACACCTACTCTCTCTCATAGACAGACACACACACTCACTCTCACATAGACAGATACCAACTCTCTCATAGACAGACACACACACTCTATCATAGACAGACACACACGCTATCTATCATAGACAGACACACACATTCTCTCTCATAGACAGACACACACTCTCTCTCTCTCATCGACAGACACCCACTCTCACTCATACACAGACACACACACTCTATCTCTCTCTCACAGATAGACACACACATTCTCTCTCATAGACAGACACACACTCTCTCTCATAGACAGACACACACACTCTCTCATAGACAGACACACACGCTATCTATCATAGACAGACACACACATTCTCTCATAGACAGACACACACACTCTCTCTCTCATCGACAGACACCCACTCTCACTCATAGACAGACAAACACTCTATCTCTCTCTGACAGACAGACACACACATTCTCTCTCATAGACAGACACACACTCTCTCTCATAGACAGAAACACACACTCTCTCTCTCATCGACAGACACACACATTCTCTCTCATAGACAGACACACTCACTCTCTCTCATAGACAGAGACACACACTCCCTGATCAACAGACACAAACATTCTCTCATAGACAGGCGCACACACAGACTCATAGATAGACACACATTCTCTCTCATAGACAGACACACACACTCTCTCTCTCATCCACAGACACCCACTCTCTCTCATAGTCAGACACACACACTCTCTGATAGACAGACACACACACTCTCTCTCTCATAGACAGACACCCACATTCTCTCTCATAGACAGACACACACTCTCTCTCATAGACAGACACACACTCTCTCTGTCATAGACAGACACACACACACTCTATCTCTCTCTCATAGAAAGACACACACTCTCTCTCTCTCATAGACCGACACACACTCTCTCTCATAGACAGACACACACACTCTCTCTCTCATCGACAGGCACCCACTCTCTCTCATAGACAGACACACACTCTATCTCTCTCTGACGGACAGACACACACATTCTCTCTCATAGACAGACACACACTCTCATAGACAGAAACACACACTCTCTCTCTCATCGACAGACACACACATTCTCGCTCATAGACAGACACACTCACTCTCTCTCATAGACAGAGACACACACTCCCTGATCAACAGACACAAACATTGTCTCATAGAGAGGCACACACGCTGACTCATAGACAGACACACATACACACTCTCTTAGACCGACACACACACTCTCTCATAGACAGACACACACTCGCTCTCATAGACAGACGCACACAGTCTCTCATAGACAGACAGACATAGACACTGTCATAGACACACACACTCTCTCATAGATAGACACACATTCTCTCTCATAGACAGACACACACACTCTCTCTCTCATCCACAGACACCCACTCTCTCTCATAGTCAGACACACACACTCTCTGATAGACAGACACACACACTCTCTCTCTCATAGACAGACACCCACATTCTCTCTCATAGACAGACACACACTCTCTCTCATAGACAGACACACACTCTCTCTGTCATAGACAGACACACACACACTCTATCTCTCTCTCATAGAAAGACACACACTCTCTCTCTCTCATAGACCGACACCCACTCTCTCTCATAGACAGGCACACACACTCTATCACTCTCTCATAGACAGACACACACATTCTCTCTCACAGACAGACACACACTCTCTCTCATAGACAGACACACACACTCTCTCTCTCATCGACAGACACCCACTCTCACTCATAGACAGACACACACATTCTCTCTCATAGACAGACACACACTCTCTCTCATAGACAGACACACAAACTCACACTCACATAGACAGATACCCACTCTCTCTCATAGACAGACACACACACTCTCTCATAGACAGACACACACGCTATCTATCATAGACAGACACACACATTCTCTCTCATAGACAGACACACACTCTCTCTCTCATAGACAGACACCCACTCTCTCTCATAGACAGACACACACTCTCTCTCATAGACAGACACACACACTCTCTCTCTCATAGACAGACACCCACATTCTCTCTCATAGACAGACACACACTCTCTCTCTTAGGCAGATGCACACACTCTCTCATAGACAGACCCACACTCTCTCTCATAGGCAGATGCACACACTCTCTCATAGACAGACACATATACACATTAACATAGACAGACACACACACATTCTCATAGACAGAGACACACAATCTATCATAGACAGACACACACGTTCTCTCTCATAGACGGACACACTCACTCTCTCTCATAGAGAGACACACAATCTATCATAGACAGACACACACATTCTCTCTCATAGACAGACACACACTCTCTATCTCTCTCTCACAGATAGACACACACATTCTCTCTCATAGACAGACACACACTCTCTCTCATAGACAGACACACACACTCTCTCTCTCATCGACAGACACCCACTCTCACTCATAGACAGAGACACACACTTTCTCATAGACAGACACACACTCAGTCTCATAGACAGACGCACACACTCTCTGATAGACTGACACACATACACTCTCTCATAGACACTCACACTTTCTCATAGAGAGAGACACTCAATCTATCATAGACAGACACACATACACACTCTCATAGACAGACTCTCACACTTTCTCATAGACCGACACACACAGTCTCTCATAGACAGACACTCACTCGCTCTCATAGACAGACGCACACACTCTGTCATAGACTAACACACACACACTCTCATAGACGGAGACGCACACTTTCTCACAGACAGACACACACACACTCTCTCTCATAGACAGACAAACAATCTATCATAGACAGACAACCACATTCTCTCTCATAGACAGACACACTCACTCTCTCTCATAGACAAACAGATGCTCTCTTTCATAGACACAGACACACACTCTCTCTCATAGACAGACAAACACTCTCTCTCATAGACAGACGCACCCACTCTCTCATAGACAGACACACATACACACTCTCTTAGACCGACACACACACTCTCTCATAGACAGACACACACTCGCTCTCATAGACAGACGCACACAGTCTCTCATAGACAGACAGACATAGACACTGTCATAGACACTCACACTTTATCATAGAGAGAGACACACAATCTATCATAGACAGACACACCCACTCTCTCTCATAGACAGGCACACACACTCTATCACTCTCTCATAGACAGACACACACATTCTCTCTCACAGACAGACACACACTCTCTCTCATAGACAGACACACACACTCTCTCTCTCATCGACAGACACCCACTCTCACTCATAGACAGACACACACATTCTCTCTCATAGACAGACACACACATTCTCTCTAACAGACAGACACACACTTTCTCTCATAGACAGACACACACACTCTCTCTCTCATCGACAGACACCCACTCTCTCTCATAGACAGACACACACTCTCTCACATAGACAGACACACACGCTCTCTCTCATAGACCGACACACACACTGTCTCATACACAGACACACACTCGCTCTCATAGACAGACGCACACACTCTGTCATAGACAGACAGACACCCTCTCTCATAGACAGACGCACACACTCTCTCATAGACTAACACACACACACACTCTCATAGACGGAGATGCACACATTCTCACAGACAGACACACACACACTCTCTCTCATAGACAGACAAACAACCTATCATAGACAGACAACCACATTCTCTCTCATAGACAGACACACTCACTCTCTCTCATAGACAAACAGATGCTCTCTCTCAAAGACAAACAGATGCTCTCTTTCATAGACACAGATACACACTCTCTCTCATAGACAGACAAACACTCTCTCTCATAGACAGACGCACCCACTCTCTCATAGACAGACACACACACGGACACACTCTTATAGATGGACACACACACTTTCTCACAGACAGACACACACACACTCTCTCGGATAGACAGAGACACGCACTCTCTCTCATAGACAGACACACACTCTCTCTCTCATAGACCGACACACACACGCTCTCATAGACAGACACACATACACACTCTCATAGACAGATACTCACAGTTTCTCATAGACAGAGACACACAATCTATCATAGACAGACACAAACATTCTCTGTCATAGACAGACACACACTCTCTCTCATAGACAGACACACACACTCTCTCATAGACAGACACACACGCTATCTATCATAGACAGACACACACATTCTCTCATAGACAGACACACACACTCTCTCTCTCATCGACAGACACCCACTCTCACTCATAGACAGACACACACACTGTCTCATAGACAGACACACACTCTCTCTCATAGACGGACACACACACTCTCTCTCTCATCGACAGACACTCTCTCTCTCTCATAGACAGACACACACTCGCTCTCATAGACAGACACACACACTCACTCTCACATAGACAGATACCCACTCTCTCTCATAGACAGACACACACATTCTCTCTCATAGACTGACACACACATTCTCTCTAACAGACAGACACACACTTTCTCTCATAGACAGACACACACACTCTCTCTCTCATCGGCAGACACCTACTCTCTCTCATAGACAGACACACACTCTCTCTCATAGACAGACACACACACTCACTCTCACATAGACAGATACCAACTCTCTCATAGACAGACACACACACTCTATCATAGACAGACACACACGCTATCTATCATAGACAGACACACACATTCTCTCTCATAGACAGACACACACTCTCTCTCTCATACACAGACACACACACTCTATCTCTCTCTCACAGGTAGACACACACATTCTCTCTCATAGACAGACACACACTCTCTCTCATAGACAGACACACACACTCTCTCATAGACAGACACACACGCTATCTATCATAGACAGACACACACATTCTCTCATAGACAGACACACACACTCTCTCTCTCATCGACAGACACCCACTCTCACTCATAGACAGACACACACTCTATCTCTCTCTGACAGACAGACACACACATTCTCTCTCATAGACAGACACACACTCTCTCTCATAGACAGAAACACACACTCTCTCTCTCATCGACAGACACACACATTCTCTCTCATAGTCAGACACACTCACTCTCTCTCATAGACCGACACACACACTGTCTCATAGACAGACATACACTCAGTCTCATAGACAGAGACACACACTCCCTGATCAACAGACACAAACATTGTCTCATAGACAGGCACACACACTGACTCATAGACAGACACACATACACACTCTCATAGACAGACACACACACGGACACACTCTTATAGATGGACACACACACTTTCTCACAGACAGACACACACACACTCTCTCGGATAGACAGAGACACGCACTCTCTCTCATAGACAGACACACACTCTCTCTCTCATAGACCGACACACACACGCTCTCATAGACAGACGCACCCACTCTCTCATAGACAGACACACATACACACTCTCATAGACAGATACTCACAGTTTCTCATAGACAGAGACACACAATCTATCATAGACAGACACAAACATTCTCTGTCATAGACAGACAGATGCTCTCTCTGATAGACAGAGACACACACTCCCTGATAAACAGACTCGCACACTCTCTCTTAGACCGACACACACACTCTCTCATAGACAGACACACACTCGCTCTCATAGACAGACGCACACAGTCTCTCATAGACAGACAGACATAGACACTGTCATAGACACTCACACTTTATCATAGAGAGAGACACACAATCTATCATAGACAGACACACCCACTCTCTCTCATAGACAGGCACACACACTCTATCACTCTCTCATAGACAGACACACACATTCTCTCTCACAGACAGACACACACTCTGTCTCTTAGACAGACACACACACTCTCTCTCTCATCGACAGACACCCACTCTCACTCATAGACAGACACACACATTCTCTCTCATTGACTGACACACACATTCTCTCTAACAGACAGACACACACTTTCTCTCATAGACAGACACACACACTCTCTCTCTCATCGGCAGACACCTACTCTCTCTCATAGACAGACACACACTCTCTCTCATAGACAGACACACACACTCACTCTCACATAGACAGATACCAACTCTC
The DNA here is from genome assembly GCF_048418815.1 of Hemitrygon akajei. Lineage (NCBI taxonomy): Eukaryota > Metazoa > Chordata > Chondrichthyes > Myliobatiformes > Dasyatidae > Hemitrygon > Hemitrygon akajei. The sequence continues at coordinate 106,949,939 of NC_133127.1, forward strand.
TCATAGACAGACACACACACTCTATCATAGACAGACACACACGCTATCTATCATAGACAGACACACACATTCTCTCTCTTAGACAGACACACACTCTCTCTCTCATACACAGACACACACACTCTATCCCTCTCTCACAGGTAGACACACACATTCTCTCTCATAGACAGACACACACTCTCTCTCATAGACAGACACACACACTCTCTCATAGACAGACACACACGCTATCTATCATAGACAGACACACACATTCTCTCATAGACAGACACACACACTCTCTCTCTCATCGACAGACACCCACTCTCACTCATAGACAGACACACACTCTATCTCTCTCTGACAGACAGACACACACATTCTCTCTCATAGACAGACACACACTCTCTCTCATAGACAGAAACACACACTCTCTCTCTCATCGACAGACACACACATTCTCTCTGATAGTCAGACACACTCACTCTCTCTCATAGACAGAGACACACACTCCCTGATCAACAGACACAAACATTCTCTCATAGACAGGCGCACACACAGACTCATAGATAGACACACATTCTCTCTCATAGACAGACACACACACTCTCTCTCTCATCCACAGACACCCACTCTCTCTCATAGTCAGACACACACTCTCTCTCATAGACAGACACACACACTCTCTCTCTCATAGACAGACACCCACATTCTCTCTCATAGACAGACACACACTCTCTCTCATAGACAGACACACACACTCTCTGTCATAGACAGACACACACACACTCTATCTCTCTCTCATAGAAAGACACACACTCTCTCTCTCTCATAGACCGACACACACTCTCTCTCATAGACAGACACACACACTCTCTCTCTCATCGACAGGCACCCACTCTCTCTCATAGACAGACACACACTCTATCTCTCTCTGACGGACAGACACACACATTCTCTCTCATAGACAGACACACACTCTCATAGACAGAAACACACACTCTCTCTCTCATCGACAGACACACACATTCTCGCTCATAGACAGACACACTCACTCTCTCTCATAGACAGAGACACACACTCCCTGATCAACAGACACAAACATTGTCTCATAGACAGGCACACACGCTGACTCATAGACAGACACACATACACACTCTCTTAGACCGACACACACACTCTCTCATAGACAGACACACACTCGCTCTCATAGACAGACGCACACAGTCTCTCATAGACAGACAGACATAGACACTGTCATAGACACTCACACTTTATCATAGAGAGAGACACACAATCTATCATAGACAGACACACCCACTCTCTCTCATAGACAGGCACACACACTCTATCACTCTCTCATAGACAGACACACACATTCTCTCTCACAGACAGACACACACTCTCTCTCATAGACAGACACACACACTCTCTCTCTCATCGACAGACACCCACTCTCACTCATAGACAGACACACACATTCTCTCTCATAGACAGACACACACTCTCTCTCATAGACAGACACACAAACTCACACTCACATAGACAGATACCCACTCTCTCTCATAGACAGACACACACACTCTCTCATAGACAGACACACACGCTATCTATCATAGACAGACACACACATTCTCTCTCATAGACAGACACACACTCTCTCTCTCATAGACAGACACCCACTCTCTCTCATAGACAGACACACACTCTCTCTCATAGACAGACACACACACTCTCTCTCTCATAGACAGACACCCACATTCTCTCTCATAGACAGACACACACTCTCTCTCATAGGCAGATGCACACACTCTCTCATAGACAGACCCACAATCTCTCTCATAGGCAGATGCACACACTCTCTCATAGACAGACACACACACATTCTCATAGACAGAGACACACAATCTATCATAGACAGACACACACATTCTCTCTCATAGACGGACACACTCACTCTCTCTCATAGAGAGACACACAATCTATCATAGACAGACACACACATTCTCTCTCATAGACAGACACACACTCTCTATCTCTCTCTCACAGATAGACACACACATTCTCTCTCATAGACAGACACACACTCTCTCTCATAGACAGACACACACACTCTCTCTCTCATCGACAGACACCCACTCTCACTCATAGACAGAGACACACACTTTCTCATAGACAGACACACACTCAGTCTCATAGACAGACGCACACACTCTCTGATAGACTGACACACATACACTCTCTCATAGACACTCACACTTTCTCATAGAGAGAGACACTCAATCTATCATAGACAGACACACACATTCTCTCTCACAGACAGACACACACTCTGTCTCTTAGACAGACACACACACTCTCTCTAACAGACAGACACACACTTTCTCTCATAGACAGACACACACACTCTCTCTCTCATCGGCAGACACCTCCTCTCTCTCATAGACAGACACACACTCTCTCTCATAGACAGACACACACACTCACTCTCACATAGACAGATACCAACTCTCTCATAGACAGACACACACACTCTATCATAGACAGACACACACGCTATCTATCATAGACAGACACACACATTCTCTCTCATAGACAGACACACACTCTCTCTCTCATCGACAGACACCCACTCTCACTCATACACAGACACACACACTCTGTCATAGACAGACAGACACCCTCTCTCATAGACAGACGCACACACTCTCTCATAGACTAACACACACACACACTCTCATAGACGGAGACGCACACTTTCTCACAGACAGACACACACACACTCTCTCTCATAGACAGACAAACAATCTATCATAGACAGACAACCACATTCTCTCTCATAGACAGACACACTCACTCTCTCTCATAGACAAACAGATGCTCTCTTTCATAGACACAGACACACACTCTCTCTCATAGACAGACAAACACTCTCTCTCATAGACAGACGCACCCACTCTCTCATAGACAGACACACATACACACTCTCATAGACAGATACTCACAGTTTCTCATAGACAGAGACACACAATCTATCATAGACAGACACAGACATTCTCTGTCATAGACAGACAGATGCTCTCTCTCATAGACAGAGACACACACTCCCTGATCAACAGACTCGCACACTCTCTCTTAGACCGACACACACTCGCTCTCATAGACAGACGCACACAGTCTCTCATAGACAGACAGACATAGACACTGTCATAGACACTCACACTTTATCATAGAGAGAGACACACAATCTATCATAGACAGACACACCCACTCTCTCTCATAGACAGGCACACACACTCTATCACTCTCTCATAGACAGACACACACATTCTCTCTCACAGACAGACACACACTCTCTCTCATAGACAGACACACACACTCTCTCTCTCATCGACAGACACCCACTCTCACTCATAGACAGACACACACATTCTCTCTCATAGACAGACACACACATTCTCTCTAACAGACAGACACACACTTTCTCTCATAGACAGACACACACACTCTCTCTCTCATCGACAGACACCCACTCTCTCTCATAGACAGACACACACTCTCTCACATAGACAGACACACACGCTCTCTCTCATAGACCGACACACACACTGTCTCATACACAGACACACACTCGCTCTCATAGACAGACGCACACACTCTGTCATATACAGACAGACACCCTCTCTCATAGACAGACGCACACACTCTCTCATAGACTAACACACACACACACTCTCATAGACGGAGACGCACACATTCTCACAGACAGACACACACACACTCTCTCTCATAGACAGACAAACAATCTATCATAGACAGACAACCACATTCTCTCTCATAGACAGACACACTCACTCTCTCTCATAGACAAACAGATGCTCTCTCTCAAAGACAAACAGATGCTCTCTTTCATAGACACAGACACACACTCTCTCTCATAGACAGACAAACACTCTCTCTCATAGACAGACGCACCCACTCTCTCATAGACAGACACACACACGGACACACTCTTATAGATGGACACACACACTTTCTCACAGACAGACACACACACACTCTCTCGGATAGACAGAGACACGCACTCTCTCTCATAGACAGACACACACTCTCTCTCTCATAGACCGACACACACACGCTCTCATAGACAGACGCACCCACTCTCTCATAGACAGACACACATACACACTCTCATAGACAGATACTCACAGTTTCTCATAGACAGAGACACACAATCTATCATAGACAGACACAAACATTCTCTGTCATAGACAGACACACTCTCTCTCATAGACAGACACACACACTCTCTCATAGACAGACACACACGCTATCTATCATAGACAGACACACACATTCTCTCTCATAGACAGACACACACTCTCTCTCATAGACAGAAACACACACTCTCTCTCTCATCGACAGACACACACATTCTCTCTCATAGTCAGACACACTCACTCTCTCTCATAGACAGAGACACACACTCTCTGATCAACAGACACAAACATTCTCTCATAGACAGGCGCACACACAGACTCATAGATAGACACACATTCTCTCTCATAGACAGACACACACACTCTCTCTCTCATCCACAGACACCCACTCTCTCTCATCCACAGACACCCACTCTCTCTCATAGTCAGACACACACTCTCTCTCATAGACAGACACACACACTCTCTCTCTCATAGACAGACACCCACATTCTCTCTCATAGACAGACACACACACTCTCTCTCTCATCGACAGGCACCCACTCTCTCTCATAGACAAACAGATGCTCTCTTTCATAGACACAGACACTCACTCTCTCTCATAGACAGACAAATGCTCTCTCTCATAGACAGAGACACACACTACGTGATCAACAGACACACACACTCTCTCATAGACAGACACACACCCTCTCTCATAGACAGACGCACACTCTCTCATGGGCAGACACACACACTCTCTCATAGACAGACACACACATTCTCTCTCATAGACAGACACACACTCTCTCTCATAGACTGACACACACACTCTCTCATAGACAGACACACATACATACTCTCATAGACAGACACTCACACTTTCTCATAGACCGACACACACACTCTCTCATAGACAGACACACACTCGCTCTCATAGACAGACAGACACCCTCTCACATAGACAGACGCCCACACACACTCTCTCATAGACATACAAACAATCTATCATAGACAGGCAAACACATTCTCTCTCATATACAGACACACTCACTCTCTCTCATAGACAAACTGATGCTCTCTCTCATAGACACAGACACACACTCTCTCTCATAGACAGACGCACACACTCTCTCATAGACAGAGACACACACTCACTCTCCTAGACAGACACAGACACTCTCACTCATAGACAGACACACACATTCTCTCTCATAGACAGACACACACACACTCTCATAGACAGACACACACTTTCTCTCTCATAGACAGACACACACTCTCTCTCATAGACGGACACACACATTTTCTCACAGACACACAAACCCTCTCTCTCATAGACAGAGACACGCACTCTCTCTCATAGACAGACACACTCACTCTCTCTCATAGACAGACAGATGCTCTCTCTCATTGACTGACACACACACTCTGTCATAGACTAACACACACACACTCTCATAGACGGAGACGCACACATTCTCACAGACAGACACACACACACTCTCTCTCATAGACAGACAAACAATCTATCATAGACAGACAACCACATTCTCTCTCATAGACAGACACACTCACTCTCTCTCATAGACAAACAGATGCTCTCTCTCAAAGACAAACAGATGCTCTCTTTCATAGACACAGACACACACTCTCTCTCATAGACAGACAAACACTCTCTCTCATAGACAGACGCACCCACTCTCTCATAGACAGACACACACACGGACACACTCTTATAGATGGACACACACACTTTCTCACAGACAGACACACACACACTCTCTCGGATAGACAGAGACACGCACTCTCTCTCATAGACAGACACACACTCTCTCTCTCATAGACCGACACACACACGCTCTCATAGACAGACGCACCCACTCTCTCATAGACAGACACACATACACACTCTCATAGACAGATACTCACAGTTTCTCATAGACAGAGACACACAATCTATCATAGACAGACACAAACATTCTCTGTCATAGACAGACACACTCTCTCTCATAGACAGACACACACACTCTCTCATAGACAGACACACACGCTATCTATCATAGACAGACACACACATTCTCTCTCATAGACAGACACACACTCTCTCTCATAGACAGAAACACACACTCTCTCTCTCATCGACAGACACACACATTCTCTCTCATAGTCAGACACACTCACTCTCTCTCATAGACAGAGACACACACTCTCTGATCAACAGACACAAACATTCTCTCATAGACAGGCGCACACACAGACTCATAGATAGACACACATTCTCTCTCATAGACAGACACACACACTCTCTCTCTCATCCACAGACACCCACTCTCTCTCATCCACAGACACCCACTCTCTCTCATAGTCAGACACACACTCTCTCTCATAGACAGACACACACACTCTCTCTCTCATAGACAGACACCCACATTCTCTCTCATAGACAGACACACACACTCTCTCTCTCATCGACAGGCACCCACTCTCTCTCATAGACAAACAGATGCTCTCTTTCATAGACACAGACACTCACTCTCTCTCATAGACAGACAAATGCTCTCTCTCATAGACAGAGACACACACTACGTGATCAACAGACACACACACTCTCTCATAGACAGACACACACCCTCTCTCATAGACAGACGCACACTCTCTCATGGGCAGACACACACACTCTCTCATAGACAGACACACACATTCTCTCTCATAGACAGACACACACTCTCTCTCATAGACTGACACACACACTCTCTCATAGACAGACACACATACATACTCTCATAGACAGACACTCACACTTTCTCATAGACCGACACACACACTCTCTCATAGACAGACACACACTCGCTCTCATAGACAGACAGACACCCTCTCACATAGACAGACGCCCACACACACTCTCTCATAGACATACAAACAATCTATCATAGACAGGCAAACACATTCTCTCTCATATACAGACACACTCACTCTCTCTCATAGACAAACTGATGCTCTCTCTCATAGACACAGACACACACTCTCTCTCATAGACAGACGCACACACTCTCTCATAGACAGAGACACACACTCACTCTCCTAGACAGACACAGACACTCTCACTCATAGACAGACACACACATTCTCTCTCATAGACAGACACACACACACTCTCATAGACAGACACACACTTTCTCTCTCATAGACAGACACACACTCTCTCTCATAGACGGACACACACATTTTCTCACAGACACACAAACCCTCTCTCTCATAGACAGAGACACGCCCTCTCTCTCATAGACAGACACACTCACTCTCTCTCATAGACAGACAGATGCTCTCTCTCATTGACTGACACACACACTCTCTCATAGACAGACACACATACACACACTCATAGACAGACACTCACTCTTTCTCATAGACAGACACACAAACTCTCTCATAGACAGACACACACTCGCTCTCATAGACAGACACCCATGCACATTCTCATAGACAGACACACACACTTTCTCATAGACAGAGACACACAATCTATCATAGACAGACACACACATTCTGTCTCATAGACAGAAACACTCACTCTCTCTCATAGACAGACAAATGCTCTCTCTCATAGACAGAGACACACACTACGTGATCAACAGACACACACACTCTCTCATAGACAGACACACACCCTCTCTCATAGACAGACGCACGCACTCTCTCATAGACAGACACACACACACACTCTCATAGACGGACTCACACACTTTCTCACAGACAGACACACACAGCCTCTCTCTCATAGACAGAGACACACACTCTCTCTCATAGACAGATACACTCACTCTCTCTCATAGACAGACACACACAATATCTCATAGACAGACGCACATACACACTCTCATAGACAGATACACACACTTTCTCATAGAGAGAGACACACAATCTATCGTAGACACACACACTCTCCCAAAGAGAGAGACAGAAACACTCTCATAGACAGACACACACACTCTCTCTCTCATTGACAGACACCCACTCTCTCTCATAGACAGACACACACTCTCTCGCTCATAGACAGACAGTTGCTCTCTCTCATAGACAGACACACACACTCTATCTCTCTCTCATAGACTGATACCCACTCTCTCTCATAGACAGACACACACTCACTCTCATAAATGGACACACACACTCTCTCTCTTATGGAGAGACACACAATCTATCATAGACAGACACACACATTCTCTCTCATAGACAGACACCCACTCTCTCTCATAGACAGACACACACACTATCACTCTCTCATAGACAAACACACACATTCTCTCTCATAGACAGACACACACACTCTCTCTCTCATCCACAGACACCCACTCTCTCTCATAGTCAGACACACACTCTCTCTCATAGACAGACACACACACTCTCTCTCTCATAGACAGACACCCACATTCTCTCTCATAGACAGACACACACTCTCTCTCATAGACAGACACACACACTCTCTGTCATAGACAGACACACACACACTCTATCTCTCTCTCATAGAAAGACACACACTCTCTCTCTCTCATAGACCGACACACACTCTCTCTCATAGACAGACACACACACTCTCTCTCTCATCGACAGGCACCCACTCTCTCTCATAGACAGACACACACTCTATCTCTCTCTGACGGACAGACACACACATTCTCTCTCATAGACAGACACACACTCTCATAGACAGAAACACACACTCTCTCTCTCATCGACAGACACACACATTCTCGCTCATAGACAGACACACTCACTCTCTCTCATAGACAGAGACACACACTCCCTGATCAACAGACACAAACATTGTCTCATAGACAGGCACACACGCTGACTCATAGACAGACACACATACACACTCTCTTAGACCGACACACACACTCTCTCATAGACAGACACACACTCGCTCTCATAGACAGACGCACACAGTCTCTCATAGACAGACAGACATAGACACTGTCATAGACACTCACACTTTATCATAGAGAGAGACACACAATCTATCATAGACAGACACACCCACTCTCTCTCATAGACAGGCACACACACTCTATCACTCTCTCATAGACAGACACACACATTCTCTCTCACAGACAGACACACACTCTCTCTCATAGACAGACACACACACTCTCTCTCTCATCGACAGACACCCACTCTCACTCATAGACAGACACACACATTCTCTCTCATAGACAGACACACACTCTCTCTCATAGACAGACACACAAACTCACACTCACATAGACAGATACCCACTCTCTCTCATAGACAGACACACACACTCTCTCATAGACAGACACACACGCTATCTATCATAGACAGACACACACATTCTCTCTCATAGACAGACACACACTCTCTCTCATAGACAGACACCCACTCTCTCTCATAGACAGACACACACTCTCTCTCATAGACAGACACACACACTCTCTCTCTCATAGACAGACACCCACATTCTCTCTCATAGACAGACACACACTCTCTCTCATAGGCAGATGCACACACTCTCTCATAGACAGACCCACACTCTCTCTCATAGGCAGATGCACACACTCTCTCATAGACAGACACATATACACATTAACATAGACAGACACACACACATTCTCATAGACAGAGACACACAATCTATCATAGACAGACACACACATTCTCTCTCATAGACGGACACACTCACTCTCTCTCATAGAGAGACACACAATCTATCATAGACAGACACACACATTCTCTCTCATAGACAGACACACACTCTCTATCTCTCTCTCACAGATAGACACACACATTCTCTCTCATAGACAGACACACACTCTCTCTCATAGACAGACACACACACTCTCTCTCTCATCGACAGACACCCACTCTCACTCATAGACAGAGACACACACTTTCTCATAGACAGACACACACTCAGTCTCATAGACAGACGCACACACTCTCTGATAGACTGACACACATACACTCTCTCATAGACACTCACACTTTCTCATAGAGAGAGACACTCAATCTATCATAGACAGACACACATACACACTCTCATAGACAGACTCTCACACTTTCTCATAGACCGACACACACACTCTCTCATAGACAGACACACACTCGCTCTCATAGACAGACGCACACACTCTGTCATAGACAGACAGACACCCTCTCTCATAGACAGACGCACACACTCTCTCATAGACAGACGCACACTCTCTCATGGGCAGACACACACACTCTCTCATAGACAGACACACACATTCTCTCTCATAGACAGACACACACTCTCTCTCATAGACTGACACACACACTCTCTCATAGACAGACACACATACATACTCTCATAGACAGACACTCACACTTTCTCATAGACCGACACACACACTCTCTCATAGACAGACACACACTCGCTCTCATAGACAGACAGACACCCTCTCACATAGACAGACGCCCACACACACTCTCTCATAGACATACAAACAATCTATCATAGACAGGCAAACACATTCTCTCTCATATACAGACACACTCACTCTCTCTCATAGACAAACTGATGCTCTCTCTCATAGACACAGACACACACTCTCTCTCATAGACAGACGCACACACTCTCTCATAGACAGAGACACACACTCACTCTCCTAGACAGACACAGACACTCTCACTCATAGACAGACACACACATTCTCTCTCATAGACAGACACACACACACTCTCATAGACAGACACACACTTTCTCTCTCATAGACAGACACACACTCTCTCTCATAGACGGACACACACATTTTCTCACAGACACACAAACCCTCTCTCTCATAGACAGAGACACGCACTCTCTCTCATAGACAGACACACTCACTCTCTCTCATAGACAGACAGATGCTCTCTCTCATTGACTGACACACACACTCTCTCATAGACAGACACACATACACACACTCATAGACAGACACTCACTCTTTCTCATAGACAGACACACAAACTCTCTCATAGACAGACACACACTCGCTCTCATAGACAGACACCCATGCACATTCTCATAGACAGACACACACACTTTCTCATAGACAGAGACACACAATCTATCATAGACAGACACACACATTCTGTCTCATAGACAGAAACACTCACTCTCTCTCATAGACAGACAAATGCTCTCTCTCATAGACAGAGACACACACTACGTGATCAACAGACACACACACTCTCTCATAGACAGACACACACCCTCTCTCATAGACAGACGCACGCACTCTCTCATAGACAGACACACACACACACTCTCATAGACGGACTCACACACTTTCTCACAGACAGACACACACAGCCTCTCTCTCATAGACAGAGACACACACTCTCTCTCATAGACAGATACACTCACTCTCTCTCATAGACAGACAGATGCTCTCTCTCATAGACAGACACACACAATATCTCATAGACAGACGCACATACACACTCTCATAGACAGATACACACACTTTCTCATAGAGAGAGACACACAATCTATCGTAGACACACACACTCTCCCAAAGAGAGAGACAGAAACACTCTCATAGACAGACACACACACTCTCTCTCTCATCAACAGACACCCACTCTCTCTCATAGACAGACACACTCTCTCTCGCTCATAGACAGACAGTTGCTCTCTCTCATAGACAGACACACACACTCTATCTCTCTCTCATAGACTGATACCCACTCTCTCTCATAGACAGACACACACTCTCTCTCATAGACAGACACACACACTCTCTCTCTCATAGACAGACACCCACATTCTCTCTCATAGACAGACACACACTCTCTCTCATAGACAGACACACACACTCTCTGTCATAGACAGACACACACACACTCTATCTCTCTCTCATAGAAAGACACACACTCTCTCTCTCTCATAGACCGACACACACTCTCTCTCATAGACAGACACACACACTCTCTCTCTCATCGACAGGCACCCACTCTCTCTCATAGACAGACACACACTCTATCTCTCTCTGACGGACAGACACACACATTCTCTCTCATAGACAGACACACACTCTCATAGACAGAAACACACACTCTCTCTCTCATCGACAGACACACACATTCTCGCTCATAGACAGACACACTCACTCTCTCTCATAGACAGAGACACACACTCCCTGATCAACAGACACAAACATTGTCTCATAGACAGGCACACACGCTGACTCATAGACAGACACACATACACACTCTCTTAGACCGACACACACACTCTCTCATAGACAGACACACACTCGCTCTCATAGACAGACGCACACAGTCTCTCATAGACAGACAGACATAGACACTGTCATAGACACTCACACTTTATCATAGAGAGAGACACACAATCTATCATAGACAGACACACCCACTCTCTCTCATAGACAGGCACACACACTCTATCACTCTCTCATAGACAGACACACACATTCTCTCTCACAGACAGACACACACTCTCTCTCATAGACAGACACACACACTCTCTCTCTCATCGACAGACACCCACTCTCACTCATAGACAGACACACACATTCTCTCTCATAGACAGACACACACTCTCTCTCATAGACAGACACACAAACTCACACTCACATAGACAGATACCCACTCTCTCTCATAGACAGACACACACACTCTCTCATAGACAGACACACACGCTATCTATCATAGACAGACACACACATTCTCTCTCATAGACAGACACACACTCTCTCTCATAGACAGACACCCACTCTCTCTCATAGACAGACACACACTCTCTCTCATAGACAGACACACACACTCTCTCTCTCATAGACAGACACCCACATTCTCTCTCATAGACAGACACACACTCTCTCTCATAGGCAGATGCACACACTCTCTCATAGACAGACCCACACTCTCTCTCATAGGCAGATGCACACACTCTCTCATAGACAGACACATATACACATTAACATAGACAGACACACACACATTCTCATAGACAGAGACACACAATCTATCATAGACAGACACACACATTCTCTCTCATAGACGGACACACTCACTCTCTCTCATAGAGAGACACACAATCTATCATAGACAGACACATACATTCTCTCTCATAGACAGACACACACTCTCTATCTCTCTCTCACAGATAGACACACACATTCTCTCTCATAGACAGACACACACTCTCTCTCATAGACAGACACACACACTCTCTCTCTCATCGACAGACACCCACTCTCACTCATAGACAGAGACACACACTTTCTCATAGACAGACACACACTCAGTCTCATAGACAGACGCACACACTCTCTGATAGACTGACACACATACACTCTCTCATAGACACTCACACTTTCTCATAGAGAGAGACACTCAATCTATCATAGACAGACACACATACACACTCTCATAGACAGACTCTCACACTTTCTCATAGACCGACACACACACTCTCTCATAGACAGACACACACTCGCTCTCATAGACAGACGCACACACTCTGTCATAGACAGACAGACACCCTCTCTCATAGACAGACGCACACACTCTCTCATAGACAGACGCACACTCTCTCATGGGCAGACACACACACTCTCTCATAGACAGACACACACATTCTCTCTCATAGACAGACACACACTCTCTCTCATAGACTGACACACACACTCTCTCATAGACAGACACACATACATACTCTCATAGACAGACACTCACACTTTCTCATAGACCGACACACACACTCTCTCATAGACAGACACACACTCGCTCTCATAGACAGACAGACACCCTCTCACATAGACAGACGCCCACACACACTCTCATAGACGGACTCACACACTTTCTCACAGACAGACACACACAGCCTCTCTCTCATAGACAGAGACACACACTCTCTCTCATAGACAGATACACTCACTCTCTCTCATAGACAGACAGATGCTCTCTCTCATAGACAGACACACACAATATCTCATAGACAGACGCACATACACACTCTCATAGACAGATACACACACTTTCTCATAGAGAGAGACACACAATCTATCGTAGACACACACACTCTCCCAAAGAGAGAGACAGAAACACTCTCATAGACAGACACACACACTCTCTCTCTCATTGACAGACACCCACTCTCTCTCATAGACAGACACACTCTCTCTCGCTCATAGACAGACAGTTGCTCTCTCTCATAGACAGACACACACACTCTATCTCTCTCTCATAGACTGATACCCACTCTCTCTCATAGACAGACACACACTCACTCTCATAAATGGACACACACACTCTCTCTCTTATGGAGAGACACACAATCTATCATAGACAGACACACACATTCTCTCTCATAGACAGACACCCACTCTCTCTCATAGACAGACACACACACTCTATCACTCAATCATAGACAAACACACACATTCTCTCTCATAGACAGACACACACACTCTCTCTCTCATCCACAGACACCCACTCTCTCTCATAGTCAGACACACACTCTCTCTCATAGACAGACACACACACTCTCTCTCTCATAGACAGACACCCACATTCTCTCTCATAGACAGACACACACTCTCTCTCATAGACAGACACACACACTCTCTGTCATAGACAGACACACACACACTCTATCTCTCTCTCATAGAAAGACACACACTCTCTCTCTCTCATAGACCGACACACACTCTCTCTCATAGACAGACACACACACTCTCTCTCTCATCGACAGGCACCCACTCTCTCTCATAGACAGACACACACTCTATCTCTCTCTGACGGACAGACACACACATTCTCTCTCATAGACAGACACACACTCTCATAGACAGAAACACACACTCTCTCTCTCATCGACAGACACACACATTCTCGCTCATAGACAGACACACTCACTCTCTCTCATAGACAGAGACACACACTCCCTGATCAACAGACACAAACATTGTCTCATAGACAGGCACACACGCTGACTCATAGACAGACACACATACACACTCTCTTAGACCGACACACACACTCTCTCATAGACAGACACACACTCGCTCTCATAGACAGACGCACACAGTCTCTCATAGACAGACAGACATAGACACTGTCATAGACACTCACACTTTATCATAGAGAGAGACACACAATCTATCATAGACAGACACACCCACTCTCTCTCATAGACAGGCACACACACTCTATCACTCTCTCATAGACAGACACACACATTCTCTCTCACAGACAGACACACACTCTCTCTCATAGACAGACACACACACTCTCTCTCTCATCGACAGACACCCACTCTCACTCATAGACAGACACACACATTCTCTCTCATAGACAGACACACACTCTCTCTCATAGACAGACACACAAACTCACACTCACATAGACAGATACCCACTCTCTCTCATAGACAGACACACACACTCTCTCATAGACAGACACACACGCTATCTATCATAGACAGACACACACATTCTCTCTCATAGACAGACACACACTCTCTCTCATAGACAGACACCCACTCTCTCTCATAGACAGACACACACTCTCTCTCATAGACAGACACACACACTCTCTCTCTCATAGACAGACACCCACATTCTCTCTCATAGACAGACACACACTCTCTCTCATAGGCAGATGCACACACTCTCTCATAGACAGACCCACACTCTCTCTCATAGGCAGATGCACACACTCTCTCATAGACAGACACATATACACATTAACATAGACAGACACACACACATTCTCATAGACAGAGACACACAATCTATCATAGACAGACACACACATTCTCTCTCATAGACGGACACACTCACTCTCTCTCATAGAGAGACACACAATCTATCATAGACAGACACATACATTCTCTCTCATAGACAGACACACACTCTCTATCTCTCTCTCACAGATAGACACACACATTCTCTCTCATAGACAGACACACACTCTCTCTCATAGACAGACAGATGCTCTCTCTCATTGACTGACACACACACTCTCTCATAGACAGACACACATACACACACTCATAGACAGACACTCACTCTTTCTCATAGACAGACACACAAACTCTCTCATAGACAGACACACACACATTCTCATAGACAGAGACACACAATCTATCATAGACAGACACACACATTCTCTCTCATAGACGGACACACTCACTCTCTCTCATAGAGAGACACACAATCTATCATAGACAGACACACACATTCTCTCTCATAGACAGACACACACTCTCTATCTCTCTCTCACAGATAGACACACACATTCTCTCTCATAGACAGACACACACTCTCTCTCATAGACAGACACACACACTCTCTCTCTCATCGACAGACACCCACTCTCACTCATAGACAGAGACACACACTTTCTCATAGACAGACACACACTCAGTCTCATAGACAGACGCACACACTCTCTGATAGACTGACACACATACACTCTCTCATAGACACTCACACTTTCTCATAGAGAGAGACACTCAATCTATCATAGACAGACACACATACACACTCTCATAGACAGACTCTCACACTTTCTCATAGACCGACACACACACTCTCTCATAGACAGACACACACTCGCTCTCATAGACAGACGCACACACTCTGTCATAGACAGACAGACACCCTCTCTCATAGACAGACGCACACACTCTCTCATAGACAGACGCACACTCTCTCATGGGCAGACACACACACTCTCTCATAGACAGACACACACATTCTCTCTCATAGACAGACACACACTCTCTCTCATAGACTGACACACACACTCTCTCATAGACAGACACACATACATACTCTCATAGACAGACACTCACACTTTCTCATAGACCGACACACACACTCTCTCATAGACAGACACACACTCGCTCTCATAGACAGACAGACACCCTCTCACATAGACAGACGCCCACACACACTCTCTCATAGACATACAAACAATCTATCATAGACAGGCAAACACATTCTCTCTCATATACAGACACACTCACTCTCTCTCATAGACAAACTGATGCTCTCTCTCATAGACACAGACACACACTCTCTCTCATAGACAGACGCACACACTCTCTCATAGACAGAGACACACACTCACTCTCCTAGACAGACACAGACACTCTCACTCATAGACAGACACACACATTCTCTCTCATAGACAGACACACACACACTCTCATAGACAGACACACACTTTCTCTCTCATAGACAGACACACACTCTCTCTCATAGACGGACACACACATTTTCTCACAGACACACAAACCCTCTCTCTCATAGACAGAGACACGCACTCTCTCTCATAGACAGACACACTCACTCTCTCTCATAGACAGACAGATGCTCTCTCTCATTGACTGACACACACACTCTCTCATAGACAGACACACATACACACACTCATAGACAGACACTCACTCTTTCTCATAGACAGACACACAAACTCTCTCATAGACAGACACACACTCGCTCTCATAGACAGACACCCATGCACATTCTCATAGACAGACACACACACTTTCTCATAGACAGAGACACACAATCTATCATAGACAGACACACACATTCTGTCTCATAGACAGAAACACTCACTCTCTCTCATAGACAGACAAATGCTCTCTCTCATAGACAGAGACACACACTACGTGATCAACAGACACACACACTCTCTCATAGACAGACACACACCCTCTCTCATAGACAGACGCACGCACTCTCTCATAGACAGACACACACACACACTCTCATAGACGGACTCACACACTTTCTCACAGACAGACACACACAGCCTCTCTCTCATAGACAGAGACACACACTCTCTCTCATAGACAGATACACTCACTCTCTCTCATAGACAGACAGATGCTCTCTCTCATAGACAGACACACACAATATCTCATAGACAGACGCACATACACACTCTCATAGACAGATACACACACTTTCTCATAGAGAGAGACACACAATCTATCGTAGACACACACACTCTCCCAAAGAGAGAGACAGAAACACTCTCATAGACAGACACACACACTCTCTCTCTCATCGACAGACACCCACTCTCTCTCATAGACAGACACACTCTCTCTCGCTCATAGACAGACAGTTGCTCTCTCTCATAGACAGACACACACACTCTATCTCTCTCTCATAGACTGATACCCACTCTCTCTCATAGACAGACACACACTCACTCTCATAAATGGACACACACACTCTCTCTCTTATGGAGAGACACACAATCTATCATAGACAGACACACACATTCTCTCTCATAGACAGACACCCACTCTCTCTCATAGACAGACACACACACTCTATCACTCTCTCATAGACAAACACACACATTCTCTCTCATAGACAGACACACACACTCTCTCTCTCATCCACAGACACCCACTCTCTCTCATAGTCAGACACACACTCTCTCTCATAGACAGACACACACACTCTCTCTCTCATAGACAGACACCCACATTCTCTCTCATAGACAGACACACACTCTCTCTCATAGACAGACACACACACTCTCTGTCATAGACAGACACACACACACTCTATCTCTCTCTCATAGAAAGACACACACTCTCTCTCTCTCATAGACCGACACACACTCTCTCTCATAGACAGACACACACACTCTCTCTCTCATCGACAGGCACCCACTCTCTCTCATAGACAGACACACACTCTATCTCTCTCTGACGGACAGACACACACATTCTCTCTCATAGACAGACACACACTCTCATAGACAGAAACACACACTCTCTCTCTCAACGACAGACACACACATTCTCGCTCATAGACAGACACACTCACTCTCTCTCATAGACAGAGACACACACTCCCTGATCAACAGACACAAACATTGTCTCATAGACAGGCACACACGTTGACTCATAGACAGACACACATACACACTCTCTTAGACCGACACACACACTCTCTCATAGACAGACACACACTCGCTCTCATAGACAGACGCACACAGTCTCTCATAGACAGACAGACATAGACACTGTCATAGACACTCACACTTTATCATAGAGAGAGACACACAATCTATCATAGACAGACACACCCACTCTCTCTCATAGACAGGCACACACACTCTATCACTCTCTCATAGACAGACACACACATTCTCTCTCACAGACAGACACACACTCTCTCTCATAGACAGACACACACACTCTCTCTCTCATCGACAGACACCCACTCTCACTCATAGACAGACACACACATTCTCTCTCACAGACAGACACACACTCTCTCTCATAGACAGACACACACACTCTCTCTCTCATCGACAGACACCCACTCTCACTCATAGACAGACACACACATTCTCTCTCATAGACAGACACACACATTCTCTCTAACAGACAGACACACACTTTCTCTCATAGACAGACACACACACTCTCTCTCTCATCGACAGACACCCACTCTCTCTCATAGACAGACACACACTCTCTCACATAGACAGACACACACGCTCTCTCTCATAGACCGACACACACACTGTCTCATACACAGACACACACTCGCTCTCATAGACAGACGCACACACTCTGTCATAGACAGACAGACACCCTCTCTCATAGACAGACGCACACACTCTCTCATAGACTAACACACACACACACTCTCATAGACGGAGACGCACACATTCTCACAGACAGACACACACACACTCTCTCTCATAGACAGACAAACAATCTATCATAGACAGACAACCACATTCTCTCTCATAGACAGACACACTCACTCTCTCTCATAGACAAACAGATGCTCTCTCTCAAAGACAAACAGATGCTCTCTTTCATAGACACAGACACACACTCTCTCTCATAGACAGACAAACACTCTCTCTCATAGACAGACGCACCCACTCTCTCATAGACAGACACACACACGGACACACTCTTATAGATGGACACACACACTTTCTCACAGACAGACACACACACACTCTCTCGGATAGACAGAGACACGCACTCTCTCTCATAGACAGACACACACTCTCTCTCTCATAGACCGACACACACACGCTCTCATAGACAGACGCACCCACTCTCTCATAGACAGACACACATACACACTCTCATAGACAGATACTCACAGTTTCTCATAGACAGAGACACACAATCTATCATAGACAGACACAAACATTCTCTGTCATAGACAGACACACTCTCTCTCATAGACAGACACACACACTCTCTCATAGACAGACACACACGCTATCTATCATAGACAGACACACACATTCTCTCTCATAGACAGACACACACTCTCTCTCATAGACAGAAACACACACTCTCTCTCTCATCGACAGACACACACATTCTCTCTCATAGTCAGACACACTCACTCTCTCTCATAGACAGAGACACACACTCTCTGATCAACAGACACAAACATTCTCTCATAGACAGGCGCACACACAGACTCATAGATAGACACACATTCTCTCTCATAGACAGACACACACACTCTCTCTCTCATCCACAGACACCCACTCTCTCTCATCCACAGACACCCACTCTCTCTCATAGTCAGACACACACTCTCTCTCATAGACAGACACACACACTCTCTCTCTCATAGACAGACACCCACATTCTCTCTCATAGACAGACACACACACTCTCTCTCTCATCGACAGGCACCCACTCTCTCTCATAGACAAACAGATGCTCTCTTTCATAGACACAGACACTCACTCTCTCTCATAGACAGACAAATGCTCTCTCTCATAGACAGAGACACACACTACGTGATCAACAGACACACACACTCTCTCATAGACAGACACACACCCTCTCTCATAGACAGACACACACTCTCTCTCATAGACAGACACACACACTCTCTCTCTCATCGACAGACACCCACTCTCACTCATAGACAGAGACACACACTTTCTCATAGACAGACACACACTCAGTCTCATAGACAGACGCACACACTCTCTGATAGACTGACACACATACACTCTCTCATAGACACTCACACTTTCTCATAGAGAGAGACACTCAATCTATCATAGACAGACACACATACACACTCTCATAGACAGACTCTCACACTTTCTCATAGACCGACACACACACTCTCTCATAGACAGACACACACTCGCTCTCATAGACAGACGCACACACTCTGTCATAGACAGACAGACACCCTCTCTCATAGACAGACGCACACACTCTCTCATAGACAGACGCACACTCTCTCATGGGCAGACACACACACTCTCTCATAGACAGACACACACATTCTCTCTCATAGACAGACACACACTCTCTCTCATAGACTGACACACACACTCTCTCATAGACAGACACACATACATACTCTCATAGACAGACACTCACACTTTCTCATAGACCGACACACACACTCTCTCATAGACAGACACACACTCGCTCTCATAGACAGACAGACACCCTCTCACATAGACAGACGCCCACACACACTCTCATAGACGGACTCACACACTTTCTCACAGACAGACACACACAGCCTCTCTCTCATAGACAGAGACACACACTCTCTCTCATAGACAGATACACTCACTCTCTCTCATAGACAGACAGATGCTCTCTCTCATAGACAGACACACACAATATCTCATAGACAGACGCACATACACACTCTCATAGACAGATACACACACTTTCTCATAGAGAGAGACACACAATCTATCGTAGACACACACACTCTCCCAAAGAGAGAGACAGAAACACTCTCATAGACAGACACACACACTCTCTCTCTCATTGACAGACACCCACTCTCTCTCATAGACAGACACACTCTCTCTCGCTCATAGACAGACAGTTGCTCTCTCTCATAGACAGACACACACACTCTATCTCTCTCTCATAGACTGATACCCACTCTCTCTCATAGACAGACACACACTCACTCTCATAAATGGACACACACACTCTCTCTCTTATGGAGAGACACACAATCTATCATAGACAGACACACACATTCTCTCTCATAGACAGACACCCACTCTCTCTCATAGACAGACACACACACTCTATCACTCAATCATAGACAAACACACACATTCTCTCTCATAGACAGACACACACACTCTCTCTCTCATCCACAGACACCCACTCTCTCTCATAGTCAGACACACACTCTCTCTCATAGACAGACACACACACTCTCTCTCTCATAGACAGACACCCACATTCTCTCTCATAGACAGACACACACTCTCTCTCATAGACAGACACACACACTCTCTGTCATAGACAGACACACACACACTCTATCTCTCTCTCATAGAAAGACACACACTCTCTCTCTCTCATAGACCGACACACACTCTCTCTCATAGACAGACACACACACTCTCTCTCTCATCGACAGGCACCCACTCTCTCTCATAGACAGACACACACTCTATCTCTCTCTGACGGACAGACACACACATTCTCTCTCATAGACAGACACACACTCTCATAGACAGAAACACACACTCTCTCTCTCATCGACAGACACACACATTCTCGCTCATAGACAGACACACTCACTCTCTCTCATAGACAGAGACACACACTCCCTGATCAACAGACACAAACATTGTCTCATAGACAGGCACACACGCTGACTCATAGACAGACACACATACACACTCTCTTAGACCGACACACACACTCTCTCATAGACAGACACACACTCGCTCTCATAGACAGACGCACACAGTCTCTCATAGACAGACAGACATAGACACTGTCATAGACACTCACACTTTATCATAGAGAGAGACACACAATCTATCATAGACAGACACACCCACTCTCTCTCATAGACAGGCACACACACTCTATCACTCTCTCATAGACAGACACACACATTCTCTCTCACAGACAGACACACACTCTCTCTCATAGACAGACACACACACTCTCTCTCTCATCGACAGACACCCACTCTCACTCATAGACAGACACACACATTCTCTCTCATAGACAGACACACACTCTCTCTCATAGACAGACACACAAACTCACACTCACATAGACAGATACCCACTCTCTCTCATAGACAGACACACACACTCTCTCATAGACAGACACACACGCTATCTATCATAGACAGACACACACATTCTCTCTCATAGACAGACACACACTCTCTCTCATAGACAGACACCCACTCTCTCTCATAGACAGACACACACTCTCTCTCATAGACAGACACACACACTCTCTCTCTCATAGACAGACACCCACATTCTCTCTCATAGACAGACACACACTCTCTCTCATAGGCAGATGCACACACTCTCTCATAGACAGACCCACACTCTCTCTCATAGGCAGATGCACACACTCTCTCATAGACAGACACATATACACATTAACATAGACAGACACACACACATTCTCATAGACAGAGACACACAATCTATCATAGACAGACACACACATTCTCTCTCATAGACGGACACACTCACTCTCTCTCATAGAGAGACACACAATCTATCATAGACAGACACATACATTCTCTCTCATAGACAGACACACACTCTCTATCTCTCTCTCACAGATAGACACACACATTCTCTCTCATAGACAGACACACACTCTCTCTCATAGACAGACAGATGCTCTCTCTCATTGACTGACACACACACTCTCTCATAGACAGACACACATACACACACTCATAGACAGACACTCACTCTTTCTCATAGACAGACACACAAACTCTCTCATAGACAGACACACACACATTCTCATAGACAGAGACACACAATCTATCATAGACAGACACACACATTCTCTCTCATAGACGGACACACTCACTCTCTCTCATAGAGAGACACACAATCTATCATAGACAGACACACACATTCTCTCTCATAGACAGACACACACTCTCTATCTCTCTCTCACAGATAGACACACACATTCTCTCTCATAGACAGACACACACTCTCTCTCATAGACAGACACACACACTCTCTCTCTCATCGACAGACACCCACTCTCACTCATAGACAGAGACACACACTTTCTCATAGACAGACACACACTCAGTCTCATAGACAGACGCACACACTCTCTGATAGACTGACACACATACACTCTCTCATAGACACTCACACTTTCTCATAGAGAGAGACACTCAATCTATCATAGACAGACACACATACACACTCTCATAGACAGACTCTCACACTTTCTCATAGACCGACACACACACTCTCTCATAGACAGACACACACTCGCTCTCATAGACAGACGCACACACTCTGTCATAGACAGACAGACACCCTCTCTCATAGACAGACGCACACACTCTCTCATAGACAGACGCACACTCTCTCATGGGCAGACACACACACTCTCTCATAGACAGACACACACATTCTCTCTCATAGACAGACACACACTCTCTCTCATAGACTGACACACACACTCTCTCATAGACAGACACACATACATACTCTCATAGACAGACACTCACACTTTCTCATAGACCGACACACACACTCTCTCATAGACAGACACACACTCGCTCTCATAGACAGACAGACACCCTCTCACATAGACAGACGCCCACACACACTCTCTCATAGACATACAAACAATCTATCATAGACAGGCAAACACATTCTCTCTCATATACAGACACACTCACTCTCTCTCATAGACAAACTGATGCTCTCTCTCATAGACACAGACACACACTCTCTCTCATAGACAGACGCACACACTCTCTCATAGACAGAGACACACACTCACTCTCCTAGACAGACACAGACACTCTCACTCATAGACAGACACACACATTCTCTCTCATAGACAGACACACACACACTCTCATAGACAGACACACACTTTCTCTCTCATAGACAGACACACACTCTCTCTCATAGACGGACACACACATTTTCTCACAGACACACAAACCCTCTCTCTCATAGACAGAGACACGCACTCTCTCTCATAGACAGACACACTCACTCTCTCTCATAGACAGACAGATGCTCTCTCTCATTGACTGACACACACACTCTCTCATAGACAGACACACATACACACACTCATAGACAGACACTCACTCTTTCTCATAGACAGACACACAAACTCTCTCATAGACAGACACACACTCGCTCTCATAGACAGACACCCATGCACATTCTCATAGACAGACACACACACTTTCTCATAGACAGAGACACACAATCTATCATAGACAGACACACACATTCTGTCTCATAGACAGAAACACTCACTCTCTCTCATAGACAGACAAATGCTCTCTCTCATAGACAGAGACACACACTACGTGATCAACAGACACACACACTCTCTCATAGACAGACACACACCCTCTCTCATAGACAGACGCACGCACTCTCTCATAGACAGACACACACACACACTCTCATAGACGGACTCACACACTTTCTCACAGACAGACACACACAGCCTCTCTCTCATAGACAGAGACACACACTCTCTCTCATAGACAGATACACTCACTCTCTCTCATAGACAGACAGATGCTCTCTCTCATAGACAGACACACACAATATCTCATAGACAGACGCACATACACACTCTCATAGACAGATACACACACTTTCTCATAGAGAGAGACACACAATCTATCGTAGACACACACACTCTCCCAAAGAGAGAGACAGAAACACTCTCATAGACAGACACACACACTCTCTCTCTCATCGACAGACACCCACTCTCTCTCATAGACAGACACACTCTCTCTCGCTCATAGACAGACAGTTGCTCTCTCTCATAGACAGACACACACACTCTATCTCTCTCTCATAGACTGATACCCACTCTCTCTCATAGACAGACACACACTCACTCTCATAAATGGACACACACACTCTCTCTCTTATGGAGAGACACACAATCTATCATAGACAGACACACACATTCTCTCTCATAGACAGACACCCACTCTCTCTCATAGACAGACACACACACTCTATCACTCTCTCATAGACAAACACACACATTCTCTCTCATAGACAGACACACACACTCTCTCTCTCATCCACAGACACCCACTCTCTCTCATAGTCAGACACACACTCTCTCTCATAGACAGACACACACACTCTCTCTCTCATAGACAGACACCCACATTCTCTCTCATAGACAGACACACACTCTCTCTCATAGACAGACACACACACTCTCTGTCATAGACAGACACACACACACTCTATCTCTCTCTCATAGAAAGACACACACTCTCTCTCTCTCATAGACCGACACACACTCTCTCTCATAGACAGACACACACACTCTCTCTCTCATCGACAGGCACCCACTCTCTCTCATAGACAGACACACACTCTATCTCTCTCTGACGGACAGACACACACATTCTCTCTCATAGACAGACACACACTCTCATAGACAGAAACACACACTCTCTCTCTCAACGACAGACACACACATTCTCGCTCATAGACAGACACACTCACTCTCTCTCATAGACAGAGACACACACTCCCTGATCAACAGACACAAACATTGTCTCATAGACAGGCACACACGTTGACTCATAGACAGACACACATACACACTCTCTTAGACCGACACACACACTCTCTCATAGACAGACACACACTCGCTCTCATAGACAGACGCACACAGTCTCTCATAGACAGACAGACATAGACACTGTCATAGACACTCACACTTTATCATAGAGAGAGACACACAATCTATCATAGACAGACACACCCACTCTCTCTCATAGACAGGCACACACACTCTATCACTCTCTCATAGACAGACACACACATTCTCTCTCACAGACAGACACACACTCTCTCTCATAGACAGACACACACACTCTCTCTCTCATCGACAGACACCCACTCTCACTCATAGACAGACACACACATTCTCTCTCACAGACAGACACACACTCTCTCTCATAGACAGACACACACACTCTCTCTCTCATCGACAGACACCCACTCTCACTCATAGACAGACACACACATTCTCTCTCATAGACAGACACACACATTCTCTCTAACAGACAGACACACACTTTCTCTCATAGACAGACACACACACTCTCTCTCTCATCGACAGACACCCACTCTCTCTCATAGACAGACACACACTCTCTCACATAGACAGACACACACGCTCTCTCTCATAGACCGACACACACACTGTCTCATACACAGACACACACTCGCTCTCATAGACAGACGCACACACTCTGTCATAGACAGACAGACACCCTCTCTCATAGACAGACGCACACACTCTCTCATAGACTAACACACACACACACTCTCATAGACGGAGACGCACACATTCTCACAGACAGACACACACACACTCTCTCTCATAGACAGACAAACAATCTATCATAGACAGACAACCACATTCTCTCTCATAGACAGACACACTCACTCTCTCTCATAGACAAACAGATGCTCTCTCTCAAAGACAAACAGATGCTCTCTTTCATAGACACAGACACACACTCTCTCTCATAGACAGACAAACACTCTCTCTCATAGACAGACGCACCCACTCTCTCATAGACAGACACACACACGGACACACTCTTATAGATGGACACACACACTTTCTCACAGACAGACACACACACACTCTCTCGGATAGACAGAGACACGCACTCTCTCTCATAGACAGACACACACTCTCTCTCTCATAGACCGACACACACACGCTCTCATAGACAGACGCACCCACTCTCTCATAGACAGACACACATACACACTCTCATAGACAGATACTCACAGTTTCTCATAGACAGAGACACACAATCTATCATAGACAGACACAAACATTCTCTGTCATAGACAGACACACTCTCTCTCATAGACAGACACACACACTCTCTCATAGACAGACACACACGCTATCTATCATAGACAGACACACACATTCTCTCTCATAGACAGACACACACTCTCTCTCATAGACAGAAACACACACTCTCTCTCTCATCGACAGACACACACATTCTCTCTCATAGTCAGACACACTCACTCTCTCTCATAGACAGAGACACACACTCTCTGATCAACAGACACAAACATTCTCTCATAGACAGGCGCACACACAGACTCATAGATAGACACACATTCTCTCTCATAGACAGACACACACACTCTCTCTCTCATCCACAGACACCCACTCTCTCTCATCCACAGACACCCACTCTCTCTCATAGTCAGACACACACTCTCACTCATAGACAGACACACACACTCTCTCTCTCATAGACAGACACCCACATTCTCTCTCATAGACAGACACACACACTCTCTCTCTCATCGACAGGCACCCACTCTCTCTCATAGACAAACAGATGCTCTCTTTCATAGACACAGACACTCACTCTCTCTCATAGACAGACAAATGCTCTCTCTCATAGACAGAGACACACACTACGTGATCAACAGACACACACATTCTCTCTCATAGACAGACACCCACTCTCTCTCATAGACAGACACACACACTCTATCACTCTCTCATAGACAAACACACACATTCTCTCTCATAGACAGACACACACACTCTCTCTCTCATCCACAGACACCCACTCTCTCTCATAGTCAGACACACACTCTCTCTCATAGACAGACACACACACTCTCTCTCTCATAGACAGACACCCACATTCTCTCTCATAGACAGACACACACTCTCTCTCATAGACAGACACACACACTCTCTGTCATAGACAGACACACACACACTCTATCTCTCTCTCATAGAAAGACACACACTCTCTCTCTCTCATAGACCGACACACACTCTCTCTCATAGACAGACACACACACTCTCTCTCTCATCGACAGGCACCCACTCTCTCTCATAGACAGACACACACTCTATCTCTCTCTGACGGACAGACACACACATTCTCTCTCATAGACAGACACACACTCTCATAGACAGAAACACACACTCTCTCTCTCAACGACAGACACACACATTCTCGCTCATAGACAGACACACTCACTCTCTCTCATAGACAGAGACACACACTCCCTGATCAACAGACACAAACATTGTCTCATAGACAGGCACACACGTTGACTCATAGACAGACACACATACACACTCTCTTAGACCGACACACACACTCTCTCATAGACAGACACACACTCGCTCTCATAGACAGACGCACACAGTCTCTCATAGACAGACAGACATAGACACTGTCATAGACACTCACACTTTATCATAGAGAGAGACACACAATCTATCATAGACAGACACACCCACTCTCTCTCATAGACAGGCACACACACTCTATCACTCTCTCATAGACAGACACACACATTCTCTCTCACAGACAGACACACACTCTCTCTCATAGACAGACACACACACTCTCTCTCTCATCGACAGACACCCACTCTCACTCATAGACAGACACACACATTCTCTCTCACAGACAGACACACACTCTCTCTCATAGACAGACACACACACTCTCTCTCTCATCGACAGACACCCACTCTCACTCATAGACAGACACACACATTCTCTCTCATAGACAGACACACACATTCTCTCTAACAGACAGACACACACTTTCTCTCATAGACAGACACACACACTCTCTCTCTCATCGACAGACACCCACTCTCTCTCATAGACAGACACACACTCTCTCACATAGACAGACACACACGCTCTCTCTCATAGACCGACACACACACTGTCTCATACACAGACACACACTCGCTCTCATAGACAGACGCACACACTCTGTCATAGACAGACAGACACCCTCTCTCATAGACAGACGCACACACTCTCTCATAGACTAACACACACACACACTCTCATAGACGGAGACGCACACATTCTCACAGACAGACACACACACACTCTCTCTCATAGACAGACAAACAATCTATCATAGACAGACAACCACATTCTCTCTCATAGACAAACAGATGCTCTCTCTCAAAGACAAACAGATGCTCTCTTTCATAGACACAGACACACACTCTCTCTCATAGACAGACAAACACTCTCTCTCATAGACAGACGCACCCACTCTCTCATAGACAGACACACACACGGACACACTCTTATAGATGGACACACACACTTTCTCACAGACAGACACACACACACTCTCTCGGATAGACAGAGACACGCACTCTCTCTCATAGACAGACACACACTCTCTCTCTCATAGACCGACACACACACGCTCTCATAGACAGACGCACCCACTCTCTCATAGACAGACACACATACACACTCTCATAGACAGATACTCACAGTTTCTCATAGACAGAGACACACAATCTATCATAGACAGACACAAACATTCTCTGTCATAGACAGACACACTCTCTCTCATAGACAGACACACACACTCTCTCATAGACAGACACACACGCTATCTATCATAGACAGACACACACATTCTCTCTCATAGACAGACACACACTCTCTCTCATAGACAGAAACACACACTCTCTCTCTCATCGACAGACACACACATTCTCTCTCATAGTCAGACACACTCACTCTCTCTCATAGACAGAGACACACACTCTCTGATCAACAGACACAAACATTCTCTCATAGACAGGCGCACACACAGACTCATAGATAGACACACATTCTCTCTCATAGACAGACACACACACTCTCTCTCTCATCCACAGACACCCACTCTCTCTCATAGTCAGACACACACTCTCTCTCATAGACAGACACACACACTCTCTCTCTCATAGACAGACACCCACATTCTCTCTCATAGACAGACACACACACTCTCTCTCTCATCGACAGGCACCCACTCTCTCTCATAGACAAACAGATGCTCTCTTTCATAGACACAGACACTCACTCTCTCTCATAGACAGACAAATGCTCTCTCTCATAGACAGAGACACACACTACGTGATCAACAGACACACACACTCTCTCATAGACAGACACACACCCTCTCTCATAGACAGACGCACACTCTCTCATGGGCAGACACACACACTCTCTCATAGACAGACACACACATTCTCTCTCATAGACAGACACACACTCTCTCTCATAGACTGACACACACACTCTCTCATAGACAGACACACATACATACTCTCATAGACAGACACTCACACTTTCTCATAGACCGACACACACACTCTCTCATAGACAGACACACACTCGCTCTCATAGACAGACAGACACCCTCTCACATAGACAGACGCCCACACACACTCTCTCATAGACATACAAACAATCTATCATAGACAGGCAAACACATTCTCTCTCATATACAGACACACTCACTCTCTCTCATAGACAAACTGATGCTCTCTCTCATAGACACAGACACACACTCTCTCTCATAGACAGACGCACACACTCTCTCATAGACAGAGACACACACTCACTCTCCTAGACAGACACAGACACTCTCACTCATAGACAGACACACACATTCTCTCTCATAGACAGACACACACACACTCTCATAGACAGACACACACTTTCTCTCTCATAGACAGACACACACTCTCTCTCATAGACGGACACACACATTTTCTCACAGACACACAAACCCTCTCTCTCATAGACAGAGACACGCACTCTCTCTCATAGACAGACACACTCACTCTCTCTCATAGACAGACAGATGCTCTCTCTCATTGACTGACACACACACTCTCTCATAGACAGACACACATACACACACTCATAGACAGACACTCACTCTTTCTCATAGACAGACACACAAACTCTCTCATAGACAGACACACACACATTCTCATAGACAGAGACACACAATCTATCATAGACAGACACACACATTCTCTCTCATAGACGGACACACTCACTCTCTCTCATAGAGAGACACACAATCTATCATAGACAGACACACACATTCTCTCTCATAGACAGACACACACTCTCTATCTCTCTCTCACAGATAGACACACACATTCTCTCTCATAGACAGACACACACTCTCTCTCATAGACAGACACACACACTCTCTCTCTCATCGACAGACACCCACTCTCACTCATAGACAGAGACACACACTTTCTCATAGACAGACACACACTCAGTCTCATAGACAGACGCACACACTCTCTGATAGACTGACACACATACACTCTCTCATAGACACTCACACTTTCTCATAGAGAGAGACACTCAATCTATCATAGACAGACACACATACACACTCTCATAGACAGACTCTCACACTTTCTCATAGACCGACACACACACTCTCTCATAGACAGACACACACTCGCTCTCATAGACAGACGCACACACTCTGTCATAGACAGACAGACACCCTCTCTCATAGACAGACGCACACACTCTCTCATAGACAGACGCACACTCTCTCATGGGCAGACACACACACTCTCTCATAGACAGACACACACATTCTCTCTCATAGACAGACACACACTCTCTCTCATAGACTGACACACACACTCTCTCATAGACAGACACACATACATACTCTCATAGACAGACACTCACACTTTCTCATAGACCGACACACACACTCTCTCATAGACAGACACACACTCGCTCTCATAGACAGACAGACACCCTCTCACATAGACAGACGCCCACACACACTCTCTCATAGACATACAAACAATCTATCATAGACAGGCAAACACATTCTCTCTCATATACAGACACACTCACTCTCTCTCATAGACAAACTGATGCTCTCTCTCATAGACACAGACACACACTCTCTCTCATAGACAGACGCACACACTCTCTCATAGACAGAGACACACACTCACTCTCCTAGACAGACACAGACACTCTCACTCATAGACAGACACACACATTCTCTCTCATAGACAGACACACACACACTCTCATAGACAGACACACACTTTCTCTCTCATAGACAGACACACACTCTCTCTCATAGACGGACACACACATTTTCTCACAGACACACAAACCCTCTCTCTCATAGACAGAGACACGCACTCTCTCTCATAGACAGACACACTCACTCTCTCTCATAGACAGACAGATGCTCTCTCTCATTGACTGACACACACACTCTCTCATAGACAGACACACATACACACACTCATAGACAGACACTCACTCTTTCTCATAGACAGACACACAAACTCTCTCATAGACAGACACACACTCGCTCTCATAGACAGACACCCATGCACATTCTCATAGACAGACACACACACTTTCTCATAGACAGAGACACACAATCTATCATAGACAGACACACACATTCTGTCTCATAGACAGAAACACTCACTCTCTCTCATAGACAGACAAATGCTCTCTCTCATAGACAGAGACACACACTACGTGATCAACAGACACACACACTCTCTCATAGACAGACACACACCCTCTCTCATAGACAGACGCACGCACTCTCTCATAGACAGACACACACACACACTCTCATAGACGGACTCACACACTTTCTCACAGACAGACACACACAGCCTCTCTCTCATAGACAGAGACACACACTCTCTCTCATAGACAGATACACTCACTCTCTCTCATAGACAGACAGATGCTCTCTCTCATAGACAGACACACACAATATCTCATAGACAGACGCACATACACACTCTCATAGACAGATACACACACTTTCTCATAGAGAGAGACACACAATCTATCGTAGACACACACACTCTCCCAAAGAGAGAGACAGAAACACTCTCATAGACAGACACACACACTCTCTCTCTCATCAACAGACACCCACTCTCTCTCATAGACAGACACACTCTCTCTCGCTCATAGACAGACAGTTGCTCTCTCTCATAGACAGACACACACACTCTATCTCTCTCTCATAGACTGATACCCACTCTCTCTCATAGACAGACACACACTCTCTCTCATAGACAGACACACACACTCTCTCTCTCATAGACAGACACCCACATTCTCTCTCATAGACAGACACACACTCTCTCTCATAGACAGACACACACACTCTCTGTCATAGACAGACACACACACACTCTATCTCTCTCTCATAGAAAGACACACACTCTCTCTCTCTCATAGACCGACACACACTCTCTCTCATAGACAGACACACACACTCTCTCTCTCATCGACAGGCACCCACTCTCTCTCATAGACAGACACACACTCTATCTCTCTCTGACGGACAGACACACACATTCTCTCTCATAGACAGACACACACTCTCATAGACAGAAACACACACTCTCTCTCTCATCGACAGACACACACATTCTCGCTCATAGACAGACACACTCACTCTCTCTCATAGACAGAGACACACACTCCCTGATCAACAGACACAAACATTGTCTCATAGACAGGCACACACGCTGACTCATAGACAGACACACATACACACTCTCTTAGACCGACACACACACTCTCTCATAGACAGACACACACTCGCTCTCATAGACAGACGCACACAGTCTCTCATAGACAGACAGACATAGACACTGTCATAGACACTCACACTTTATCATAGAGAGAGACACACAATCTATCATAGACAGACACACCCACTCTCTCTCATAGACAGGCACACACACTCTATCACTCTCTCATAGACAGACACACACATTCTCTCTCACAGACAGACACACACTCTCTCTCATAGACAGACACACACACTCTCTCTCTCATCGACAGACACCCACTCTCACTCATAGACAGACACACACATTCTCTCTCATAGACAGACACACACTCTCTCTCATAGACAGACACACAAACTCACACTCACATAGACAGATACCCACTCTCTCTCATAGACAGACACACACACTCTCTCATAGACAGACACACACGCTATCTATCATAGACAGACACACACATTCTCTCTCATAGACAGACACACACTCTCTCTCATAGACAGACACCCACTCTCTCTCATAGACAGACACACACTCTCTCTCATAGACAGACACACACACTCTCTCTCTCATAGACAGACACCCACATTCTCTCTCATAGACAGACACACACTCTCTCTCATAGGCAGATGCACACACTCTCTCATAGACAGACCCACACTCTCTCTCATAGGCAGATGCACACACTCTCTCATAGACAGACACATATACACATTAACATAGACAGACACACACACATTCTCATAGACAGAGACACACAATCTATCATAGACAGACACACACATTCTCTCTCATAGACGGACACACTCACTCTCTCTCATAGAGAGACACACAATCTATCATAGACAGACACATACATTCTCTCTCATAGACAGACACACACTCTCTATCTCTCTCTCACAGATAGACACACACATTCTCTCTCATAGACAGACACACACTCTCTCTCATAGACAGACACACACACTCTCTCTCTCATCGACAGACACCCACTCTCACTCATAGACAGAGACACACACTTTCTCATAGACAGACACACACTCAGTCTCATAGACAGACGCACACACTCTCTGATAGACTGACACACATACACTCTCTCATAGACACTCACACTTTCTCATAGAGAGAGACACTCAATCTATCATAGACAGACACACATACACACTCTCATAGACAGACTCTCACACTTTCTCATAGACCGACACACACACTCTCTCATAGACAGACACACACTCGCTCTCATAGACAGACGCACACACTCTGTCATAGACAGACAGACACCCTCTCTCATAGACAGACGCACACACTCTCTCATAGACAGACGCACACTCTCTCATGGGCAGACACACACACTCTCTCATAGACAGACACACACATTCTCTCTCATAGACAGACACACACTCTCTCTCATAGACTGACACACACACTCTCTCATAGACAGACACACATACATACTCTCATAGACAGACACTCACACTTTCTCATAGACCGACACACACACTCTCTCATAGACAGACACACACTCGCTCTCATAGACAGACAGACACCCTCTCACATAGACAGACGCCCACACACACTCTCATAGACGGACTCACACACTTTCTCACAGACAGACACACACAGCCTCTCTCTCATAGACAGAGACACACACTCTCTCTCATAGACAGATACACTCACTCTCTCTCATAGACAGACAGATGCTCTCTCTCATAGACAGACACACACAATATCTCATAGACAGACGCACATACACACTCTCATAGACAGATACACACACTTTCTCATAGAGAGAGACACACAATCTATCGTAGACACACACACTCTCCCAAAGAGAGAGACAGAAACACTCTCATAGACAGACACACACACTCTCTCTCTCATTGACAGACACCCACTCTCTCTCATAGACAGACACACTCTCTCTCGCTCATAGACAGACAGTTGCTCTCTCTCATAGACAGACACACACACTCTATCTCTCTCTCATAGACTGATACCCACTCTCTCTCATAGACAGACACACACTCACTCTCATAAATGGACACACACACTCTCTCTCTTATGGAGAGACACACAATCTATCATAGACAGACACACACATTCTCTCTCATAGACAGACACCCACTCTCTCTCATAGACAGACACACACACTCTATCACTCAATCATAGACAAACACACACATTCTCTCTCATAGACAGACACACACACTCTCTCTCTCATCCACAGACACCCACTCTCTCTCATAGTCAGACACACACTCTCTCTCATAGACAGACACACACACTCTCTCTCTCATAGACAGACACCCACATTCTCTCTCATAGACAGACACACACTCTCTCTCATAGACAGACACACACACTCTCTGTCATAGACAGACACACACACACTCTATCTCTCTCTCATAGAAAGACACACACTCTCTCTCTCTCATAGACCGACACACACTCTCTCTCATAGACAGACACACACACTCTCTCTCTCATCGACAGGCACCCACTCTCTCTCATAGACAGACACACACTCTATCTCTCTCTGACGGACAGACACACACATTCTCTCTCATAGACAGACACACACTCTCATAGACAGAAACACACACTCTCTCTCTCATCGACAGACACACACATTCTCGCTCATAGACAGACACACTCACTCTCTCTCATAGACAGAGACACACACTCCCTGATCAACAGACACAAACATTGTCTCATAGACAGGCACACACGCTGACTCATAGACAGACACACATACACACTCTCTTAGACCGACACACACACTCTCTCATAGACAGACACACACTCGCTCTCATAGACAGACGCACACAGTCTCTCATAGACAGACAGACATAGACACTGTCATAGACACTCACACTTTATCATAGAGAGAGACACACAATCTATCATAGACAGACACACCCACTCTCTCTCATAGACAGGCACACACACTCTATCACTCTCTCATAGACAGACACACACATTCTCTCTCACAGACAGACACACACTCTCTCTCATAGACAGACACACACACTCTCTCTCTCATCGACAGACACCCACTCTCACTCATAGACAGACACACACATTCTCTCTCATAGACAGACACACACTCTCTCTCATAGACAGACACACAAACTCACACTCACATAGACAGATACCCACTCTCTCTCATAGACAGACACACACACTCTCTCATAGACAGACACACACGCTATCTATCATAGACAGACACACACATTCTCTCTCATAGACAGACACACACTCTCTCTCATAGACAGACACCCACTCTCTCTCATAGACAGACACACACTCTCTCTCATAGACAGACACACACACTCTCTCTCTCATAGACAGACACCCACATTCTCTCTCATAGACAGACACACACTCTCTCTCATAGGCAGATGCACACACTCTCTCATAGACAGACCCACACTCTCTCTCATAGGCAGATGCACACACTCTCTCATAGACAGACACATATACACATTAACATAGACAGACACACACACATTCTCATAGACAGAGACACACAATCTATCATAGACAGACACACACATTCTCTCTCATAGACGGACACACTCACTCTCTCTCATAGAGAGACACACAATCTATCATAGACAGACACATACATTCTCTCTCATAGACAGACACACACTCTCTATCTCTCTCTCACAGATAGACACACACATTCTCTCTCATAGACAGACACACACTCTCTCTCATAGACAGACAGATGCTCTCTCTCATTGACTGACACACACACTCTCTCATAGACAGACACACATACACACACTCATAGACAGACACTCACTCTTTCTCATAGACAGACACACAAACTCTCTCATAGACAGACACACACACATTCTCATAGACAGAGACACACAATCTATCATAGACAGACACACACATTCTCTCTCATAGACGGACACACTCACTCTCTCTCATAGAGAGACACACAATCTATCATAGACAGACACACACATTCTCTCTCATAGACAGACACACACTCTCTATCTCTCTCTCACAGATAGACACACACATTCTCTCTCATAGACAGACACACACTCTCTCTCATAGACAGACACACACACTCTCTCTCTCATCGACAGACACCCACTCTCACTCATAGACAGAGACACACACTTTCTCATAGACAGACACACACTCAGTCTCATAGACAGACGCACACACTCTCTGATAGACTGACACACATACACTCTCTCATAGACACTCACACTTTCTCATAGAGAGAGACACTCAATCTATCATAGACAGACACACATACACACTCTCATAGACAGACTCTCACACTTTCTCATAGACCGACACACACACTCTCTCATAGACAGACACACACTCGCTCTCATAGACAGACGCACACACTCTGTCATAGACAGACAGACACCCTCTCTCATAGACAGACGCACACACTCTCTCATAGACAGACGCACACTCTCTCATGGGCAGACACACACACTCTCTCATAGACAGACACACACATTCTCTCTCATAGACAGACACACACTCTCTCTCATAGACTGACACACACACTCTCTCATAGACAGACACACATACATACTCTCATAGACAGACACTCACACTTTCTCATAGACCGACACACACACTCTCTCATAGACAGACACACACTCGCTCTCATAGACAGACAGACACCCTCTCACATAGACAGACGCCCACACACACTCTCTCATAGACATACAAACAATCTATCATAGACAGGCAAACACATTCTCTCTCATATACAGACACACTCACTCTCTCTCATAGACAAACTGATGCTCTCTCTCATAGACACAGACACACACTCTCTCTCATAGACAGACGCACACACTCTCTCATAGACAGAGACACACACTCACTCTCCTAGACAGACACAGACACTCTCACTCATAGACAGACACACACATTCTCTCTCATAGACAGACACACACACACTCTCATAGACAGACACACACTTTCTCTCTCATAGACAGACACACACTCTCTCTCATAGACGGACACACACATTTTCTCACAGACACACAAACCCTCTCTCTCATAGACAGAGACACGCACTCTCTCTCATAGACAGACACACTCACTCTCTCTCATAGACAGACAGATGCTCTCTCTCATTGACTGACACACACACTCTCTCATAGACAGACACACATACACACACTCATAGACAGACACTCACTCTTTCTCATAGACAGACACACAAACTCTCTCATAGACAGACACACACTCGCTCTCATAGACAGACACCCATGCACATTCTCATAGACAGACACACACACTTTCTCATAGACAGAGACACACAATCTATCATAGACAGACACACACATTCTGTCTCATAGACAGAAACACTCACTCTCTCTCATAGACAGACAAATGCTCTCTCTCATAGACAGAGACACACACTACGTGATCAACAGACACACACACTCTCTCATAGACAGACACACACCCTCTCTCATAGACAGACGCACGCACTCTCTCATAGACAGACACACACACACACTCTCATAGACGGACTCACACACTTTCTCACAGACAGACACACACAGCCTCTCTCTCATAGACAGAGACACACACTCTCTCTCATAGACAGATACACTCACTCTCTCTCATAGACAGACAGATGCTCTCTCTCATAGACAGACACACACAATATCTCATAGACAGACGCACATACACACTCTCATAGACAGATACACACACTTTCTCATAGAGAGAGACACACAATCTATCGTAGACACACACACTCTCCCAAAGAGAGAGACAGAAACACTCTCATAGACAGACACACACACTCTCTCTCTCATCGACAGACACCCACTCTCTCTCATAGACAGACACACTCTCTCTCGCTCATAGACAGACAGTTGCTCTCTCTCATAGACAGACACACACACTCTATCTCTCTCTCATAGACTGATACCCACTCTCTCTCATAGACAGACACACACTCACTCTCATAAATGGACACACACACTCTCTCTCTTATGGAGAGACACACAATCTATCATAGACAGACACACACATTCTCTCTCATAGACAGACACCCACTCTCTCTCATAGACAGACACACACACTCTATCACTCTCTCATAGACAAACACACACATTCTCTCTCATAGACAGACACACACACTCTCTCTCTCATCCACAGACACCCACTCTCTCTCATAGTCAGACACACACTCTCTCTCATAGACAGACACACACACTCTCTCTCTCATAGACAGACACCCACATTCTCTCTCATAGACAGACACACACTCTCTCTCATAGACAGACACACACACTCTCTGTCATAGACAGACACACACACACTCTATCTCTCTCTCATAGAAAGACACACACTCTCTCTCTCTCATAGACCGACACACACTCTCTCTCATAGACAGACACACACACTCTCTCTCTCATCGACAGGCACCCACTCTCTCTCATAGACAGACACACACTCTATCTCTCTCTGACGGACAGACACACACATTCTCTCTCATAGACAGACACACACTCTCATAGACAGAAACACACACTCTCTCTCTCAACGACAGACACACACATTCTCGCTCATAGACAGACACACTCACTCTCTCTCATAGACAGAGACACACACTCCCTGATCAACAGACACAAACATTGTCTCATAGACAGGCACACACGTTGACTCATAGACAGACACACATACACACTCTCTTAGACCGACACACACACTCTCTCATAGACAGACACACACTCGCTCTCATAGACAGACGCACACAGTCTCTCATAGACAGACAGACATAGACACTGTCATAGACACTCACACTTTATCATAGAGAGAGACACACAATCTATCATAGACAGACACACCCACTCTCTCTCATAGACAGGCACACACACTCTATCACTCTCTCATAGACAGACACACACATTCTCTCTCACAGACAGACACACACTCTCTCTCATAGACAGACACACACACTCTCTCTCTCATCGACAGACACCCACTCTCACTCATAGACAGACACACACATTCTCTCTCACAGACAGACACACACTCTCTCTCATAGACAGACACACACACTCTCTCTCTCATCGACAGACACCCACTCTCACTCATAGACAGACACACACATTCTCTCTCATAGACAGACACACACATTCTCTCTAACAGACAGACACACACTTTCTCTCATAGACAGACACACACACTCTCTCTCTCATCGACAGACACCCACTCTCTCTCATAGACAGACACACACTCTCTCACATAGACAGACACACACGCTCTCTCTCATAGACCGACACACACACTGTCTCATACACAGACACACACTCGCTCTCATAGACAGACGCACACACTCTGTCATAGACAGACAGACACCCTCTCTCATAGACAGACGCACACACTCTCTCATAGACTAACACACACACACACTCTCATAGACGGAGACGCACACATTCTCACAGACAGACACACACACACTCTCTCTCATAGACAGACAAACAATCTATCATAGACAGACAACCACATTCTCTCTCATAGACAGACACACTCACTCTCTCTCATAGACAAACAGATGCTCTCTCTCAAAGACAAACAGATGCTCTCTTTCATAGACACAGACACACACTCTCTCTCATAGACAGACAAACACTCTCTCTCATAGACAGACGCACCCACTCTCTCATAGACAGACACACACACGGACACACTCTTATAGATGGACACACACACTTTCTCACAGACAGACACACACACACTCTCTCGGATAGACAGAGACACGCACTCTCTCTCATAGACAGACACACACTCTCTCTCTCATAGACCGACACACACACGCTCTCATAGACAGACGCACCCACTCTCTCATAGACAGACACACATACACACTCTCATAGACAGATACTCACAGTTTCTCATAGACAGAGACACACAATCTATCATAGACAGACACAAACATTCTCTGTCATAGACAGACACACTCTCTCTCATAGACAGACACACACACTCTCTCATAGACAGACACACACGCTATCTATCATAGACAGACACACACATTCTCTCTCATAGACAGACACACACTCTCTCTC
Organism: Hemitrygon akajei; assembly: GCF_048418815.1. Taxonomy (NCBI): domain Eukaryota; kingdom Metazoa; phylum Chordata; class Chondrichthyes; order Myliobatiformes; family Dasyatidae; genus Hemitrygon; species Hemitrygon akajei. The sequence goes on from NC_133127.1 coordinate 106,992,681, forward strand.
ATAGACAGAAACACACACTCTCTCTCTCATCGACAGACACACACATTCTCTCTCATAGTCAGACACACTCACTCTCTCTCATAGACAGAGACACACACTCTCTGATCAACAGACACAAACATTCTCTCATAGACAGGCGCACACACAGACTCATAGATAGACACACATTCTCTCTCATAGACAGACACACACACTCTCTCTCTCATCCACAGACACCCACTCTCTCTCATCCACAGACACCCACTCTCTCTCATAGTCAGACACACACTCTCACTCATAGACAGACACACACACTCTCTCTCTCATAGACAGACACCCACATTCTCTCTCATAGACAGACACACACACTCTCTCTCTCATCGACAGGCACCCACTCTCTCTCATAGACAAACAGATGCTCTCTTTCATAGACACAGACACTCACTCTCTCTCATAGACAGACAAATGCTCTCTCTCATAGACAGAGACACACACTACGTGATCAACAGACACACACATTCTCTCTCATAGACAGACACCCACTCTCTCTCATAGACAGACACACACACTCTATCACTCTCTCATAGACAAACACACACATTCTCTCTCATAGACAGACACACACACTCTCTCTCTCATCCACAGACACCCACTCTCTCTCATAGTCAGACACACACTCTCTCTCATAGACAGACACACACACTCTCTCTCTCATAGACAGACACCCACATTCTCTCTCATAGACAGACACACACTCTCTCTCATAGACAGACACACACACTCTCTGTCATAGACAGACACACACACACTCTATCTCTCTCTCATAGAAAGACACACACTCTCTCTCTCTCATAGACCGACACACACTCTCTCTCATAGACAGACACACACACTCTCTCTCTCATCGACAGGCACCCACTCTCTCTCATAGACAGACACACACTCTATCTCTCTCTGACGGACAGACACACACATTCTCTCTCATAGACAGACACACACTCTCATAGACAGAAACACACACTCTCTCTCTCAACGACAGACACACACATTCTCGCTCATAGACAGACACACTCACTCTCTCTCATAGACAGAGACACACACTCCCTGATCAACAGACACAAACATTGTCTCATAGACAGGCACACACGTTGACTCATAGACAGACACACATACACACTCTCTTAGACCGACACACACACTCTCTCATAGACAGACACACACTCGCTCTCATAGACAGACGCACACAGTCTCTCATAGACAGACAGACATAGACACTGTCATAGACACTCACACTTTATCATAGAGAGAGACACACAATCTATCATAGACAGACACACCCACTCTCTCTCATAGACAGGCACACACACTCTATCACTCTCTCATAGACAGACACACACATTCTCTCTCACAGACAGACACACACTCTCTCTCATAGACAGACACACACACTCTCTCTCTCATCGACAGACACCCACTCTCACTCATAGACAGACACACACATTCTCTCTCACAGACAGACACACACTCTCTCTCATAGACAGACACACACACTCTCTCTCTCATCGACAGACACCCACTCTCACTCATAGACAGACACACACATTCTCTCTCATAGACAGACACACACATTCTCTCTAACAGACAGACACACACTTTCTCTCATAGACAGACACACACACTCTCTCTCTCATCGACAGACACCCACTCTCTCTCATAGACAGACACACACTCTCTCACATAGACAGACACACACGCTCTCTCTCATAGACCGACACACACACTGTCTCATACACAGACACACACTCGCTCTCATAGACAGACGCACACACTCTGTCATAGACAGACAGACACCCTCTCTCATAGACAGACGCACACACTCTCTCATAGACTAACACACACACACACTCTCATAGACGGAGACGCACACATTCTCACAGACAGACACACACACACTCTCTCTCATAGACAGACAAACAATCTATCATAGACAGACAACCACATTCTCTCTCATAGACAAACAGATGCTCTCTCTCAAAGACAAACAGATGCTCTCTTTCATAGACACAGACACACACTCTCTCTCATAGACAGACAAACACTCTCTCTCATAGACAGACGCACCCACTCTCTCATAGACAGACACACACACGGACACACTCTTATAGATGGACACACACACTTTCTCACAGACAGACACACACACACTCTCTCGGATAGACAGAGACACGCACTCTCTCTCATAGACAGACACACACTCTCTCTCTCATAGACCGACACACACACGCTCTCATAGACAGACGCACCCACTCTCTCATAGACAGACACACATACACACTCTCATAGACAGATACTCACAGTTTCTCATAGACAGAGACACACAATCTATCATAGACAGACACAAACATTCTCTGTCATAGACAGACACACTCTCTCTCATAGACAGACACACACACTCTCTCATAGACAGACACACACGCTATCTATCATAGACAGACACACACATTCTCTCTCATAGACAGACACACACTCTCTCTCATAGACAGAAACACACACTCTCTCTCTCATCGACAGACACACACATTCTCTCTCATAGTCAGACACACTCACTCTCTCTCATAGACAGAGACACACACTCTCTGATCAACAGACACAAACATTCTCTCATAGACAGGCGCACACACAGACTCATAGATAGACACACATTCTCTCTCATAGACAGACACACACACTCTCTCTCTCATCCACAGACACCCACTCTCTCTCATAGTCAGACACACACTCTCTCTCATAGACAGACACACACACTCTCTCTCTCATAGACAGACACCCACATTCTCTCTCATAGACAGACACACACACTCTCTCTCTCATCGACAGGCACCCACTCTCTCTCATAGACAAACAGATGCTCTCTTTCATAGACACAGACACTCACTCTCTCTCATAGACAGACAAATGCTCTCTCTCATAGACAGAGACACACACTACGTGATCAACAGACACACACACTCTCTCATAGACAGACACACACCCTCTCTCATAGACAGACGCACACTCTCTCATGGGCAGACACACACACTCTCTCATAGACAGACACACACATTCTCTCTCATAGACAGACACACACTCTCTCTCATAGACTGACACACACACTCTCTCATAGACAGACACACATACATACTCTCATAGACAGACACTCACACTTTCTCATAGACCGACACACACACTCTCTCATAGACAGACACACACTCGCTCTCATAGACAGACAGACACCCTCTCACATAGACAGACGCCCACACACACTCTCTCATAGACATACAAACAATCTATCATAGACAGGCAAACACATTCTCTCTCATATACAGACACACTCACTCTCTCTCATAGACAAACTGATGCTCTCTCTCATAGACACAGACACACACTCTCTCTCATAGACAGACGCACACACTCTCTCATAGACAGAGACACACACTCACTCTCCTAGACAGACACAGACACTCTCACTCATAGACAGACACACACATTCTCTCTCATAGACAGACACACACACACTCTCATAGACAGACACACACTTTCTCTCTCATAGACAGACACACACTCTCTCTCATAGACGGACACACACATTTTCTCACAGACACACAAACCCTCTCTCTCATAGACAGAGACACGCACTCTCTCTCATAGACAGACACACTCACTCTCTCTCATAGACAGACAGATGCTCTCTCTCATTGACTGACACACACACTCTCTCATAGACAGACACACATACACACACTCATAGACAGACACTCACTCTTTCTCATAGACAGACACACAAACTCTCTCATAGACAGACACACACACATTCTCATAGACAGAGACACACAATCTATCATAGACAGACACACACATTCTCTCTCATAGACGGACACACTCACTCTCTCTCATAGAGAGACACACAATCTATCATAGACAGACACACACATTCTCTCTCATAGACAGACACACACTCTCTATCTCTCTCTCACAGATAGACACACACATTCTCTCTCATAGACAGACACACACTCTCTCTCATAGACAGACACACACACTCTCTCTCTCATCGACAGACACCCACTCTCACTCATAGACAGAGACACACACTTTCTCATAGACAGACACACACTCAGTCTCATAGACAGACGCACACACTCTCTGATAGACTGACACACATACACTCTCTCATAGACACTCACACTTTCTCATAGAGAGAGACACTCAATCTATCATAGACAGACACACATACACACTCTCATAGACAGACTCTCACACTTTCTCATAGACCGACACACACACTCTCTCATAGACAGACACACACTCGCTCTCATAGACAGACGCACACACTCTGTCATAGACAGACAGACACCCTCTCTCATAGACAGACGCACACACTCTCTCATAGACAGACGCACACTCTCTCATGGGCAGACACACACACTCTCTCATAGACAGACACACACATTCTCTCTCATAGACAGACACACACTCTCTCTCATAGACTGACACACACACTCTCTCATAGACAGACACACATACATACTCTCATAGACAGACACTCACACTTTCTCATAGACCGACACACACACTCTCTCATAGACAGACACACACTCGCTCTCATAGACAGACAGACACCCTCTCACATAGACAGACGCCCACACACACTCTCTCATAGACATACAAACAATCTATCATAGACAGGCAAACACATTCTCTCTCATATACAGACACACTCACTCTCTCTCATAGACAAACTGATGCTCTCTCTCATAGACACAGACACACACTCTCTCTCATAGACAGACGCACACACTCTCTCATAGACAGAGACACACACTCACTCTCCTAGACAGACACAGACACTCTCACTCATAGACAGACACACACATTCTCTCTCATAGACAGACACACACACACTCTCATAGACAGACACACACTTTCTCTCTCATAGACAGACACACACTCTCTCTCATAGACGGACACACACATTTTCTCACAGACACACAAACCCTCTCTCTCATAGACAGAGACACGCACTCTCTCTCATAGACAGACACACTCACTCTCTCTCATAGACAGACAGATGCTCTCTCTCATTGACTGACACACACACTCTCTCATAGACAGACACACATACACACACTCATAGACAGACACCCATGCACATTCTCATAGACAGACACACACACTTTCTCATAGACAGAGACACACAATCTATCATAGACAGACACACACATTCTGTCTCATAGACAGAAACACTCACTCTCTCTCATAGACAGACAAATGCTCTCTCTCATAGACAGAGACACACACTACGTGATCAACAGACACACACACTCTCTCATAGACAGACACACACCCTCTCTCATAGACAGACGCACGCACTCTCTCATAGACAGACACACACACACACTCTCATAGACGGACTCACACACTTTCTCACAGACAGACACACACAGCCTCTCTCTCATAGACAGAGACACACACTCTCTCTCATAGACAGATACACTCACTCTCTCTCATAGACAGACAGATGCTCTCTCTCATAGACAGACACACACAATATCTCATAGACAGACGCACATACACACTCTCATAGACAGATACACACACTTTCTCATAGAGAGAGACACACAATCTATCGTAGACACACACACTCTCCCAAAGAGAGAGACAGAAACACTCTCATAGACAGACACACACACTCTCTCTCTCATTGACAGACACCCACTCTCTCTCATAGACAGACACACTCTCTCTCGCTCATAGACAGACAGTTGCTCTCTCTCATAGACAGACACACACACTCTATCTCTCTCTCATAGACTGATACCCACTCTCTCTCATAGACAGACACACACTCACTCTCATAAATGGACACACACACTCTCTCTCTTATGGAGAGACACACAATCTATCATAGACAGACACACACATTCTCTCTCATAGACAGACACCCACTCTCTCTCATAGACAGACACACACACTCTATCACTCAATCATAGACAAACACACACATTCTCTCTCATAGACAGACACACACACTCTCTCTCTCATCCACAGACACCCACTCTCTCTCATAGTCAGACACACACTCTCTCTCATAGACAGACACACACACTCTCTCTCTCATAGACAGACACCCACATTCTCTCTCATAGACAGACACACACTCTCTCTCATAGACAGACACACACACTCTCTGTCATAGACAGACACACACACACTCTATCTCTCTCTCATAGAAAGACACACACTCTCTCTCTCTCATAGACCGACACACACTCTCTCTCATAGACAGACACACACACTCTCTCTCTCATCGACAGGCACCCACTCTCTCTCATAGACAGACACACACTCTATCTCTCTCTGACGGACAGACACACACATTCTCTCTCATAGACAGACACACACTCTCATAGACAGAAACACACACTCTCTCTCTCATCGACAGACACACACATTCTCGCTCATAGACAGACACACTCACTCTCTCTCATAGACAGAGACACACACTCCCTGATCAACAGACACAAACATTGTCTCATAGACAGGCACACACGCTGACTCATAGACAGACACACATACACACTCTCTTAGACCGACACACACACTCTCTCATAGACAGACACACACTCGCTCTCATAGACAGACGCACACAGTCTCTCATAGACAGACAGACATAGACACTGTCATAGACACTCACACTTTATCATAGAGAGAGACACACAATCTATCATAGACAGACACACCCACTCTCTCTCATAGACAGGCACACACACTCTATCACTCTCTCATAGACAGACACACACATTCTCTCTCACAGACAGACACACACTCTCTCTCATAGACAGACACACACACTCTCTCTCTCATCGACAGACACCCACTCTCACTCATAGACAGACACACACATTCTCTCTCATAGACAGACACACACTCTCTCTCATAGACAGACACACAAACTCACACTCACATAGACAGATACCCACTCTCTCTCATAGACAGACACACACACTCTCTCATAGACAGACACACACGCTATCTATCATAGACAGACACACACATTCTCTCTCATAGACAGACACACACTCTCTCTCATAGACAGACACCCACTCTCTCTCATAGACAGACACACACTCTCTCTCATAGACAGACACACACACTCTCTCTCTCATAGACAGACACCCACATTCTCTCTCATAGACAGACACACACTCTCTCTCATAGGCAGATGCACACACTCTCTCATAGACAGACCCACACTCTCTCTCATAGGCAGATGCACACACTCTCTCATAGACAGACACATATACACATTAACATAGACAGACACACACACATTCTCATAGACAGAGACACACAATCTATCATAGACAGACACACACATTCTCTCTCATAGACGGACACACTCACTCTCTCTCATAGAGAGACACACAATCTATCATAGACAGACACATACATTCTCTCTCATAGACAGACACACACTCTCTATCTCTCTCTCACAGATAGACACACACATTCTCTCTCATAGACAGACACACACTCTCTCTCATAGACAGACACACACACTCTCTCTCTCATCGACAGACACCCACTCTCACTCATAGACAGAGACACACACTTTCTCATAGACAGACACACACTCAGTCTCATAGACAGACGCACACACTCTCTGATAGACTGACACACATACACTCTCTCATAGACACTCACACTTTCTCATAGAGAGAGACACTCAATCTATCATAGACAGACACACATACACACTCTCATAGACAGACTCTCACACTTTCTCATAGACCGACACACACACTCTCTCATAGACAGACACACACTCGCTCTCATAGACAGACGCACACACTCTGTCATAGACAGACAGACACCCTCTCTCATAGACAGACGCACACACTCTCTCATAGACAGACGCACACTCTCTCATGGGCAGACACACACACTCTCTCATAGACAGACACACACATTCTCTCTCATAGACAGACACACACTCTCTCTCATAGACTGACACACACACTCTCTCATAGACAGACACACATACATACTCTCATAGACAGACACTCACACTTTCTCATAGACCGACACACACACTCTCTCATAGACAGACACACACTCGCTCTCATAGACAGACAGACACCCTCTCACATAGACAGACGCCCACACACACTCTCTCATAGACATACAAACAATCTATCATAGACAGGCAAACACATTCTCTCTCATATACAGACACACTCACTCTCTCTCATAGACAAACTGATGCTCTCTCTCATAGACACAGACACACACTCTCTCTCATAGACAGACGCACACACTCTCTCATAGACAGAGACACACACTCACTCTCCTAGACAGACACAGACACTCTCACTCATAGACAGACACACACATTCTCTCTCATAGACAGACACACACACACTCTCATAGACAGACACACACTTTCTCTCTCATAGACAGACACACACTCTCTCTCATAGACGGACACACACATTTTCTCACAGACACACAAACCCTCTCTCTCATAGACAGAGACACGCACTCTCTCTCATAGACAGACACACTCACTCTCTCTCATAGACAGACAGATGCTCTCTCTCATTGACTGACACACACACTCTCTCATAGACAGACACACATACACACACTCATAGACAGACACTCACTCTTTCTCATAGACAGACACACAAACTCTCTCATAGACAGACACACACTCGCTCTCATAGACAGACACCCATGCACATTCTCATAGACAGACACACACACTTTCTCATAGACAGAGACACACAATCTATCATAGACAGACACACACATTCTGTCTCATAGACAGAAACACTCACTCTCTCTCATAGACAGACAAATGCTCTCTCTCATAGACAGAGACACACACTACGTGATCAACAGACACACACACTCTCTCATAGACAGACACACACCCTCTCTCATAGACAGACGCACGCACTCTCTCATAGACAGACACACACACACACTCTCATAGACGGACTCACACACTTTCTCACAGACAGACACACACAGCCTCTCTCTCATAGACAGAGACACACACTCTCTCTCATAGACAGATACACTCACTCTCTCTCATAGACAGACAGATGCTCTCTCTCATAGACAGACACACACAATATCTCATAGACAGACGCACATACACACTCTCATAGACAGATACACACACTTTCTCATAGAGAGAGACACACAATCTATCGTAGACACACACACTCTCCCAAAGAGAGAGACAGAAACACTCTCATAGACAGACACACACACTCTCTCTCTCATCGACAGACACCCACTCTCTCTCATAGACAGACACACTCTCTCTCGCTCATAGACAGACAGTTGCTCTCTCTCATAGACAGACACACACACTCTATCTCTCTCTCATAGACTGATACCCACTCTCTCTCATAGACAGACACACACTCACTCTCATAAATGGACACACACACTCTCTCTCTTATGGAGAGACACACAATCTATCATAGACAGACACACACATTCTCTCTCATAGACAGACACCCACTCTCTCTCATAGACAGACACACACACTCTATCACTCTCTCATAGACAAACACACACATTCTCTCTCATAGACAGACACACACACTCTCTCTCTCATCCACAGACACCCACTCTCTCTCATAGTCAGACACACACTCTCTCTCATAGACAGACACACACACTCTCTCTCTCATAGACAGACACCCACATTCTCTCTCATAGACAGACACACACTCTCTCTCATAGACAGACACACACACTCTCTGTCATAGACAGACACACACACACTCTATCTCTCTCTCATAGAAAGACACACACTCTCTCTCTCTCATAGACCGACACACACTCTCTCTCATAGACAGACACACACACTCTCTCTCTCATCGACAGGCACCCACTCTCTCTCATAGACAGACACACACTCTATCTCTCTCTGACGGACAGACACACACATTCTCTCTCATAGACAGACACACACTCTCATAGACAGAAACACACACTCTCTCTCTCAACGACAGACACACACATTCTCGCTCATAGACAGACACACTCACTCTCTCTCATAGACAGAGACACACACTCCCTGATCAACAGACACAAACATTGTCTCATAGACAGGCACACACGTTGACTCATAGACAGACACACATACACACTCTCTTAGACCGACACACACACTCTCTCATAGACAGACACACACTCGCTCTCATAGACAGACGCACACAGTCTCTCATAGACAGACAGACATAGACACTGTCATAGACACTCACACTTTATCATAGAGAGAGACACACAATCTATCATAGACAGACACACCCACTCTCTCTCATAGACAGGCACACACACTCTATCACTCTCTCATAGACAGACACACACATTCTCTCTCACAGACAGACACACACTCTCTCTCATAGACAGACACACACACTCTCTCTCTCATCGACAGACACCCACTCTCACTCATAGACAGACACACACATTCTCTCTCATAGACAGACACACACTCTCTCTCATAGACAGACACACAAACTCACACTCACATAGACAGATACCCACTCTCTCTCATAGACAGACACACACACTCTCTCATAGACAGACACACACGCTATCTATCATAGACAGACACACACATTCTCTCTCATAGACAGACACACACTCTCTCTCTCATAGACAGACACCCACTCTCTCTCATAGACAGACACACACTCTCTCTCATAGACAGACACACACACTCTCTCTCTCATAGACAGACACCCACATTCTCTCTCATAGACAGACACACACTCTCTCTCATAGGCAGATGCACAAACTCTCTCATAGACAGACCCACACTCTCTCTCATAGGCAGATGCACACACTCTCTCATAGACAGACACATATACACATTAACATAGACAGACACACACACATTCTCATAGACAGAGACACACAATCTATCATAGACAGACACACACATTCTCTCTCATAGACGGACACACTCACTCTCTCTCATAGAGAGACACACAATCTATCATAGACAGACACACACATTCTCTCTCATAGACAGACACACACTCTCTATCTCTCTCTCACAGATAGACACACACATTCTCTCTCATAGACAGACACACACTCTCTCTCATAGACAGACACACACACTCTCTCTCTCATCGACAGACACCCACTCTCACTCATAGACAGAGACACACACTTTCTCATAGACAGACACACACTCAGTCTCATAGACAGACGCACACACTCTCTGATAGACTGACACACATACACTCTCTCATAGACACTCACACTTTCTCATAGAGAGAGACACTCAATCTATCATAGACAGACACACATACACACTCTCATAGACAGACTCTCACACTTTCTCATAGACCGACACACACACTCTCTCATAGACAGACACACACTCGCTCTCATAGACAGACGCACACACTCTGTCATAGACAGACAGACACCCTCTCTCATAGACAGACGCACACACTCTCTCATAGACTAACACACACACACACTCTCATAGACGGAGACGCACACTTTCTCACAGACAGACACACACACACTCTCTCTCATAGACAGACAAACAATCTATCATAGACAGACAACCACATTCTCTCTCATAGACAGACACACTCACTCTCTCTCATAGACAAACAGATGCTCTCTTTCATAGACACAGACACACACTCTCTCTCATAGACAGACAAACACTCTCTCTCATAGACAGACGCACCCACTCTCTCATAGACAGACACACATACACACTCTCATAGACAGATACTCACAGTTTCTCATAGACAGAGACACACAATCTATCATAGACAGACACAGACATTCTCTGTCATAGACAGACAGATGCTCTCTCTCATAGACAGAGACACACACTCCCTGATCAACAGACTCGCACACTCTCTCTTAGACCGACACACACTCGGTCTCATAGACAGACGCACACAGTCTCTCATAGACAGACAGACATAGACACTGTCATAGACACTCACACTTTATCATAGAGAGAGACACACAATCTATCATAGACAGACACACCCACTCTCTCTCATAGACAGGCACACACACTCTATCACTCTCTCATAGACAGACACACACATTCTCTCTCACAGACAGACACACACTCTCTCTCATAGACAGACACACACACTCTCTCTCTCATAGACAGACACACACATTCTCTCTAACAGACAGACACACACTTTCTCTCATAGACAGACACACACTCTCTCTCTCATCGACAGACACCCACTCTCTCTCATAGACAGACACACACTCTCTCACATAGACAGACACACACGCTCTCTCTCATAGACCGACACTCACACTGTCTCATACACAGACACACACTCGCTCTCATAGACAGACGCACACACTCTGTCATAGACAGACAGACACCCTCTCTCATAGACAGACACACACACTCTCTGTCATAGACAGACAGACACACACTCTATCTCTCTCTCATAGAAAGACACACACTCTCTCTCTCTCATAGACCGACACACACTCTCTCTCATAGACAGACACACACACTCTCTCTCTCATCGACAGGCACCCACTCTCTCTCATAGACAGACACACACTCTATCTCTCTCTGACGGACAGACACACACATTCTCTCTCATAGACAGACACACACTCTCATAGACAGAAACACACACTCTCTCTCTCATCGACAGACACACACATTCTCGCTCATAGACAGACACACTCACTCTCTCTCATAGACAGAGACACACACTCCCTGATCAACAGACACAAACATTGTCTCATAGACAGGCACACACGTTGACTCATAGACAGACACACATACACACTCTCTTAGACCGACACACACACTCTCACATAGACAGACACACACTCGCTCTCATAGACAGACGCACACAGTCTCTCATAGACAGACAGACATAGACACTGTCATAGACACTCACACTTTATCATAGAGAGAGACACACAATCTATCATAGACAGACACACCCACTCTCTCTCATAGACAGGCACACACACTCTATCACTCTCTCATAGACAGACACACACATTCTCTCTCACAGACAGACACACACTCTCTCTCATAGACAGACACACACACTCTCTCTCTCATCGACAGACACCCACTCTCACTCATAGACAGACACACACATTCTCTCTCATAGACAGACACACACTCTCTCTCATAGACAGACACACAAACTCACACTCACATAGACAGATACCCACTCTCTCTCATAGACAGACACACACACTCTCTCATAGACAGACACACACGCTATCTATCATAGACAGACACACACATTCTCTCTCATAGACAGACACCCACTCTCTCTCTCATAGACAGACACCCACTCTCTCTCATAGACAGACACACACTCTCTCTCATAGACAGACACACACACTCTCTCTCTCATAGACAGACACCCACATTCTCTCTCATAGACAGACACACACTCTCTCTCATAGGCAGATGCACACACTCTCTCATAGACAGACCCACACTCTCTCTCATAGGCAGATGCACACACTCTCTCATAGACAGACACATATACACATTAACATAGACAGACACACACACATTCTCATAGACAGAGACACACAATCTATCATAGACAGACACACACATTCTCTCTCATAGACGGACACACTCACTCTCTCTCATAGAGAGACACACAATCTATCATAGACAGACACACACATTCTCTCTCATAGACAGACACACACTCTCTATCTCTCTCTCACAGATAGACACACACATTCTCTCTCATAGACAGACACACACTCTCTCTCATAGACAGACACACACACTCTCTCTCTCATCGACAGACACCCACTCTCACTCATAGACAGAGACACACACTTTCTCATAGACAGACACACACTCAGTCTCATAGACAGACGCACACACTCTCTGATAGACTGACACACATACACTCTCTCATAGACACTCACACTTTCTCATAGAGAGAGACACTCAATCTATCATAGACAGACACACATACACACTCTCATAGACAGACTCTCACACTTTCTCATAGACCGACACACACACTCTCTCATAGACAGACACACACTCGCTCTCATAGACAGACGCACACACTCTGTCATAGACAGACAGACACCCTCTCTCATAGACAGACGCACACACTCTCTCATAGACTAACACACACACACACTCTCATAGACGGAGACGCACACTTTCTCACAGACAGACACACACACACTCTCTCTCATAGACAGACAAACAATCTATCATAGACAGACAACCACATTCTCTCTCATAGACAGACACACTCACTCTCTCTCATAGACAAACAGATGCTCTCTTTCATAGACACAGACACACACTCTCTCTCATAGACAGACAAACACTCTCTCTCATAGACAGACGCACCCACTCTCTCATAGACAGACACACATACACACTCTCATAGACAGATACTCACAGTTTCTCATAGACAGAGACACACAATCTATCATAGACAGACACAGACATTCTCTGTCATAGACAGACAGATGCTCTCTCTCATAGACAGAGACACACACTCCCTGATCAACAGACTCGCACACTCTCTCTTAGACCGACACACACTCGCTCTCATAGACAGACGCACACAGTCTCTCATAGACAGACAGACATAGACACTGTCATAGACACTCACACTTTATCATAGAGAGAGACACACAATCTATCATAGACAGACACACCCACTCTCTCTCATAGACAGGCACACACACTCTATCACTCTCTCATAGACAGACACACACTCTCTCTCTCATAGACAGACACACACATTCTCTCTAACAGACAGACACACACTTTCTCTCATAGACAGACACACACACTCTCTCTCTCATCGACAGACACCCACTCTCTCTCATAGACAGACACACACTCTCTCACATAGACAGACACACACGCTCTCTCTCATAGACCGACACTCACACTGTCTCATACACAGACACACACTCGCTCTCATAGACAGACGCACACACTCTGTCATAGACAGACAGACACCCTCTCTCATAGACAGACGCACACACTCTCTCATAGACTAACACACACACACACTCTTATAGATGGACACACACACTTTCTCACAGACAGACACACACACACTCTCTCGGATAGACAGAGACACGCACTCTCTCTCATAGACAGACACACACTCTCTCTCTCATAGACCGACACACACACGCTCTCATAGACAGACGCACCCACTCTCTCATAGACAGACACACATACACACTCTCATAGACAGATACTCACAGTTTCTCATAGACAGAGACACACAATCTATCATAGACAGACACAAACATTCTCTGTCATAGACAGACACACTCTCTCTCATAGACAGACACACACACTCTCTCATAGACAGACACACACGCTATCTATCATAGACAGACACACACATTCTCTCTCATAGACAGACACACACTCTCTCTCATAGACAGAAACACACACTCTCTCTCTCATCGACAGACACACACATTCTCTCTCATAGTCAGACACACTCACTCTCTCTCATAGACAGAGACACACACTCTCTGATCAACAGACACAAACATTCTCTCATAGACAGGCGCACACACAGACTCATAGATAGACACACATTCTCTCTCATAGACAGACACACACACTCTCTCTCTCATCCACAGACACCCACTCTCTCTCATAGTCAGACACACACTCTCTCTCATAGACAGACACACACACTCTCTCTCTCATAGACAGACACCCACATTCTCTCTCATAGACAGACACACACACTCTCTCTCTCATCGACAGGCACCCACTCTCTCTCATAGACAAACAGATGCTCTCTTTCATAGACACAGACACTCACTCTCTCTCATAGACAGACAAATGCTCTCTCTCATAGACAGAGACACACACTACGTGATCAACAGACACACACACTCTCTCATAGACAGACACACAACCTCTCTCATAGACAGACGCACACTCTCTCATGGGCAGACACACACACTCTCTCATAGACAGACACACACATTCTCTCTCATAGACAGACACACACTCTCTCTCATAGACTGACACACACACTCTCTCATAGACAGACACACATACATACTCTCATAGACAGACACTCACACTTTCTCATAGACCGACACACACACTCTCTCATAGACAGACACACACTCGCTCTCATAGACAGACAGACACCCTCTCACATAGACAGACGCCCACACACACTCTCTCATAGACATACAAACAATCTATCATAGACAGGCAAACACATTCTCTCTCATATACAGACACACTCACTCTCTCTCATAGACAAACTGATGCTCTCTCTCATAGACACAGACACACACTCTCTCTCATAGACAGACGCACACACACTCTCATAGACAGACACACACTTTCTCTCTCATAGACAGACACACACTCACTCTCCTAGACAGACACAGACACTCTCACTCATAGACAGACACACACATTCTCTCTCATAGACAGACACACACACACTCTCATAGACAGACACACACTTTCTCTCTCATAGACAGACACACACTCTCTCTCATAGACGGACACACACATTTTCTCACAGACACACAAACCCTCTCTCTCATAGACAGAGACACGCACTCTCTCTCATAGACAGACACACTCACTCTCTCTCATAGACAGACAGATGCTCTCTCTCATTGACTGACACACACACTCTCTCATAGACAGACACACATACACACACTCATAGACAGACACTCACTCTTTCTCATAGACAGACACACAAACTCTCTCATAGACAGACACACACTCGCTCTCATAGACAGACACCCATGCACATTCTCATAGACAGACACACACACTTTCTCATAGACAGAGACACACAATCTATCATAGACAGACACACACATTCTGTCTCATAGACAGAAACACTCACTCTCTCTCATAGACAGACAAATGCTCTCTCTCATAGACAGAGACACACACTACGTGATCAACAGACACACACACTCTCTCATAGACAGACACACACCCTCTCTCATAGACAGACGCACGCACTCTCTCATAGACAGACACACACACACACTCTCATAGACGGACTCACACACTTTCTCACAGACAGAC
The DNA here is from genome assembly GCF_048418815.1 of Hemitrygon akajei. NCBI lineage: Eukaryota > Metazoa > Chordata > Chondrichthyes > Myliobatiformes > Dasyatidae > Hemitrygon > Hemitrygon akajei. The sequence goes on from NC_133127.1 coordinate 107,009,809, forward strand.
ACACACAGCCTCTCTCTCATAGACAGAGACACACACTCTCTCTCATAGACAGATACACTCACTCTCTCTCATAGACAGACAGATGCTCTCACTCATAGACAGACACACACAATATCTCATAGACAGACGCACATACACACTCTCATAGACAGATACACACACTTTCTCATAGAGAGAGACACACAATCTATCGTAGACACACACACTCTCCCAAAGAGAGAGACAGAAACACTCTCATAGACAGACACACACACTCTCTCTCTCATCGACAGACACCCACTCTCTCTCATAGACACAATCTCTCTCGCTCATAGACAGACAGTTGCTCTCTCTCATAGACAGACACACACACTCTATCTCTCTCTCATAGACTGATACCCACTCTCTCTCATAGACAGACACACACTCACTCTCATAAATGGACACACACACTCTCTCTCTTATGGAGAGACACACAATCTATCATAGACAGACACACACATTCTCTCTCATAGACAGACACCCACTCTCTCTCATAGACAGACACACACACTCTATCACTCTCTCATAGACAAACACACACATTCTCTCTCATAGACAGACACACACACTCTCTCTCTCATCGACAGACACACACACTCACTCTCACATAGACAGATACCAACACTCTCTCATAGACTGACACACATACACACTCTCATAGACACTGACACTTTCTCATAGACAGAGACACACAATCTATCATAGACAGACACACACATTCTCTCTCATAGACAGACACACTCACTCTCTCTCATAGACAGAGACACACACTCCCAGATCAACCGACACACACACTCTCTCATAGACAGACACACACTCTCTCTCATAGACAGACGCACACACTCTCTCATAGACAGACACACACACACACTCTCATAGACGGACACACACACTTTCTCATAGACCGACACACACACTCTCTCATAGACAGACACACACTCGCTCTCATAGACAGACGCACACACTCTCTCATAGACAGACAGTCACCCTCTCTCATAGACAGACGCACACTCTCTATCATAAATAGACACACACACTGTCACTCCAAGACAGACACATACAGTCTCTCATAGACACACACGCACATTCTCTTTAATATGCGGACACACACTCTCTCATAGACAGACACACACTCTCTCTCATAGACAGACGCACACACTCTCTCATAGAAAGAGACACACACTCACTCTCCTAGACAGACACACACACTCTCACTCATAGACAGACACACACATTGTCTCTCATAGACAGACACACACACACTCTCAAAGACAGACACACACTTTCTCTCTCATAGACAGACACACACTCTCTCTCATAGACGGACACACACATTTTCTCACAGACACACACACCCTCTCTCTCATAGACAGAGACACGCACTCTCTCTCATAGACAGACACACTCACTCTCTCTCATAGACAGACAGATGCTCTCTCTCATTGACTGACACACACACTCTCTCATAGACCGACACACATACACACTCTCATAGACAGACACTCACTCTTTCTCATAGACAGACACACAAACTCTCTCATAGACAGACACACACTCGCTCTCATAGACAGACCCCCATGCACATTCTCATAGACAGACACACACACTTTCTCATAGACAGAGACACACAATCTATCATAGACAGACACACACATTCTGTCTCATAGACAGAAACACTCACTCTCTCTCATAGACAGACAAATGCTCTCTCTCATAGACAGAGACACACACTACGTGATCAACAGACACACACACTCTCTCATAGACAGACACACACCCTCTCTCATAGACAGACGCACGCACTCTCTCATAGACAGACACACACACACACTCTCATAGACGGACTCACACACTTTCTCATAGACAGACACACACATTCTCTCTCATAGACAGACACACACTCTCTCATGGGCAGACACACACACTCTCTCATAGACAGACACACACATTCTCTCTCATAGACAGACACACACTCTCTCTCATAGACTGACACACACACTCTCTCATAGACAGACACACATACATACTCTCATAGACAGACACTCACACTTTCTCATAGACCGACACACACACTCTCTCATAGAAAGACACACACTCGCTCTCATAGACAGACAGACACCCTCTCACATAGACAGACGCCCACACACACTCTCTCATAGACATACAAACAATCTATCATAGACAGGCAAACACATTCTCTCTCATATACAGACACACTCACTCTCTCTCATAGACAAACTGATGCTCTCTCTCATAGACACAGACACACACTCTCTCTCATAGACAGACGCACACACTCTCTCATAGACAGAGACACACACTCACTCTCCTAGACAGACACAGACACTCTCACTCATAGACAGACACACACATTCTCTCTCATAGACAGACACACACACACTCTCATAGACAGACACACACTTTCTCTCTCATAGACAGACACACACTCTCTCTCATAGACGGACACACACATTTTCTCACAGACACACACGCCCTCTCTCTCATAGACAGAGACACGCACTCTCTCTCATAGACAGACACACTCACTCTCTCTCATAGACAGACAGATGCTCTCTCTCATTGACTGACACACACACTCTCTCATAGACCGACACACATACACACACTCATAGACAGACACTCACTCTTTCTCATAGACAGACACACAAACTCTCTCATAGACAGACACACACTCGCTCTCATAGACAGACACCCATGCACATTCTCATAGACAGACACACACACTTTCTCATAGACAGAGACACACAATCTATCATAGACAGACACACACATTCTGTCTCATAGACAGAAACACTCACTCTCTCTCATAGACAGACAAATGCTCTCTCTCATAGACAGAGACACACACTACGTGATCAACAGACACACACACTCTCTCATAGACAGACACACACCCTCTCTCATAGACAGACGCACATACACACTCTCATAGACAGATACACACACTTTCTCATAGAGAGAGACACACAATCTATCGTAGACACACACACTCTCCCAAAGAGAGAGACAGAAACACTCTCATAGACAGACACACACACTCTCTCTCTCATCGACAGACACCCACTCTCTCTCATAGACAGACACACTCTCTCTCGCTCATAGACAGACAGTTGCTCTCTCTCATAGACAGACACACACACTCTATCTCTCTCTCATAGACTGATACCCACTCTCTCTCATAGACAGACACACACTCACTCTCATAAATGGACATAACACACTCTCTCTCTTATGGAGAGACGCACAATCTATCATAGACATACACACACATTCTCTCTCATAGACAGACACCCACTCTCTCTCATAGACAGACACACACACTCTATCACTCTCTCATAGACAAACACACACATTCTCTCTCATAGACAGACACACACACTCTCTCTCTCATCGACAGACACACACACTCACTCTCACATAGACAGATACCAACACTCTCTCATAGACTGACACACATACACACTCTCATAGACACTGACACTTTCTCATAGACAGAGACACACAATCTATCATAGACAGATACACACATTCTCTCTCATAGACAGACACACTCACTCTCTCTCATAGACAGAGACACACACTCCCAGATCAACTGACACACACTCTCTCATAGACAGACACACACTCTCTCTCATAGACAGACGCACACACTCTCTCATAGAAAGAGACACACACTCACTCTCATAGACAGAAACACACACTCTCACTCATAGACAGACATACACATTCTCTCTCATAGACAGACACACTCACTCTCTGATAGACAGACACACACGTTCTCTCTCATAGACAGACACACACTCTCTCTCATAGACAGACACACACACTCTCTCATCGACAGACACATACTCTCTCTCATAGACAGACACACACACTCTATCTCTCTATCATAGACAGACACACACTCTCTCTCTCATAGACCGACACACACACTATCTCATAGACAGACAGACATACACACTCTCATAGATACTCACACTTTATCATAGACAGAGACACACAATCTATCATAGACAGACACACACATTCTCTATCAAAGACAGAGACACTCACTCTCTCTCATAGACAGAGACACAAACTCCCTGATCAACAGACACACGTACTCTCTCATAGACGGACACACACACTCTCTCAAAGTCAGACACACACATTCTCTCTCATAGACAGACACACACTCTCTCTCATAGACAGACACACACATTCTCTCTTAGACAGACACACACATTCTCTCTCATAGACAGACACACAATCTCTCATAGACAGACACACACACTCTCTCATAGACAGACACACATATTCTCTCTCATAGACAGACACACACACTCTCTCTGATAGACAGAAACACACACTCTCTCTCTCATCGACAGACACGCACATTCTCTCTCATAGACTGACACACTCACTCTCTATCATAGACAGAGACACACACTCCCTGATCAACAGAAACAAACATTCTCTCATAGACAGGGGCACACACTGACTCATAGACAGACACACATACACACTCTCATAGACAGACACACATACACTTTCTCATAGACCGACACACACACTCTCTCATAGACAGACACACACTCACTCTCATAGACAGACGCACACACTCTCTCATAGACAGACAGACACCCTCTCTCATAGACAGACGCACACACTCTCTCATAGACAGAAACACACACACACTCTCATAGACAGACACCCACTCTCTCTCATAGACAGACACACACTCTATCTCTCTCTGACAGACAGACACACCCACTCTCTCTCATAGACAGACACACACTCTATCTCTCTCTGACAGACAGACACACACACACATTCTCTCTCATAGACAGACACACACTCTCTCTCATAGACAGAAACACACACTCTCTCTCTCATCGACAGACACGCACATTCTCTCTCATAGACTGACACACTCACTCTCTATCATAGACAGAGACACACACTCCCTGATCAACAGAAACAAACATTCTCTCATAGACAGGGGCACACACTGACTCATAGACAGACACACATACACACTCTCATAGACAGACACACTCACTCTCTCTCATATACAGAGACACACACTCCCAGATCAGCAGACACACACTCTCTCTCATAGACAGAAATACACAATCTCTCATAGACAGAGATACACACTCACTCTCATAGACTGAAACACACACTCTCACTTACAGACAGACACACACATTCTCTCATAGACAGACACACACATTCTCTCTCATAGACAGACACACACTCTCTCTCATAGACAGACACACACATTCTCTCTCATAGCCAGACACACACACTCTCTCTCTCATCCACAGACACCCACTCTCTCTAATAGTCAGACACACACTCTCTCTCATAGACAGACACACACACTCTCTCTCTCATAGACAGACACACACATTCTCTCTCTTAGACAGACACACACTCTCTCTCATAGACAGACACACACACTCTCTCTCTCATCTACAGACACACACTCTCTGTCATAGACAGACACACACACACTCTATCTCTCTCTCATAGACAGACACACTCTCTCTCTCTCATAGACCGACACACACACGCTCTCATAGACAGACGCACCAACTCTCTCATAGACAGACACACATACACACTCTCATAGACAGACACACTCACTCTCTCTCATATACAGAGACACACACTCCCAGATCAGCAGACACACACTCTCTCTCATAGACAGAAATACACAATCTCTCATAGACAGAGATACACACTCACTCTCATAGACTGAAACACACACTCTCACTTATAGACAGACACACACATTATCTCATAGACAGACACACACATTCTCTCTCATAGACAGACACACACTCTCTCTCATAGACAGACACACACATTCTCTCTCATAGACAGACACACACTCTCTCTCATAGACAGACACACACATTCTCTCTCATAGACAGACACACACTCTCTCTCATAGACAGACACACCCACTCTCTCTCATAGACGGACACACACATTCTCTCATAGACAGACACACACATTCTCTCTCATAGACAGACACACACTCTCTCTCATAGACAGACACACACATTCTCTCTCATAGACAGACACACACTCTCTCTCATAGACAGACACACACATTCTCTCTCATAGACAGACACACACTCTCTCTCATAGTCAGACACACACTCTCTCTCATAGACAGACACACACACTCTCTCTCTCATAGACAGACACCCACATTCTCTCTCATAGACAGACACACACTCTCTCTCATAGACAGACACACACTCTCTCTCATAGACAGACACACACACTCTCTCTCTCATCTACAGACACACACTCTCTGTCATAGACAGACACACACACACTCTATCTCTCTCTCATAGACAGACACACACTCTCTCTCTCTCATAGACCGACACACACACGCTCTCATAGACAGACACACCCACTCTCTCTCATAGTCAGACACACACTCTCTCTCATAGACAGACACACACACTCTCTCTCTCATAGACAGACACCCACATTCTCTCTCATAGACAGACACACACTCTCTCTCATAGACAGACACACACACTCTCTCTCTCATCTACAGACACACACTCTCTGTCATAGACAGACACACACACACTCTATCTCTCTCTCATAGACAGACACACACTCTCTCTCTCTCATAGACCGACACACACACGCTCTCATAGACAGACGCACCCACTCTCTCATAGACAGACACACATACACACTCTCATAGACAGATACTCACAGTTTCTCATAGACAGAGACACACAATCTATCATAGACAGACACAGACATTCTCTGTCATAGACTGACAGATGCTCTCTCTCATAGACAGAGACACACACTCCCTGATCAACAGACTCGCACACTCTCTCATAGACAGACACACACATTCTCTCTCACAGACAGACACACACTCTCTCTCATAGACAGACACACACACTCTCTCTCTCATCGACAGACACCCATGCTCACTCATAGACAGACACACACATTCTCTCTCATAGACAGACACACACTCTCTCTCATAGACAGACACACAAACTCACACTCACATAGACAGATACCCACTCTCTCTCATAGACAGACACACACACTCTCTCATAGACAGACACACACGCTATCTATCATAGACAGACACACACATTCTCTCTCATAGACAGACACACACTCTCTCTCTCATAGACAGACACCCACTCTCTCTCATAGACAGACACACACTCTCTCTCATAGACAGACACACACACTCTCTCTCTCATAGACAGACACCCACATTCTCTCTCATAGACAGACACACACTCTCTCTCATAGGCAGATGCACACACTCTCTCATAGACAGACCCACACTCTCTCTCATAGGCAGATGCACACACTCTCTCATAGACAGACACATATACACATTAACATAGACAGACACACACACATTCTCATAGACAGAGACACACAATCTATCATAGACAGACACACACGTTCTCTCTCATAGACGGACACACTCACTCTCTCTCATAGAGAGACACACAATCTATCATAGACAGACACACACATTCTCTCTCATAGACAGACGCACACACTCTCTCATAGACTAACACACACACACACTCTCATAGACGGAGACGCACACTTTCTCACAGACAGACACACACACACTCTCTCTCATAGACAGACAAACAATCTATCATAGACAGACAACCACATTCTCTCTCATAGACAGACACACTCACTCTCTCTCATAGACAAACAGATGCTCTCTTTCATAGACACAGACACACACTCTCTCTCATAGACAGACAAACACTCTCTCTCATAGACAGACGCACCCACTATCTCATAGACAGACACACATACACACTCTCATAGACAGATACTCACAGTTTCTCATAGACAGAGACACACAATCTATCATAGACAGACACAGACATTCTCTGTCATAGACAGACAGATGCTCTCTCTCATAGACAGAGACACACACTCCCTGATCAACAGACTCGCACACTCTCTCCTAGACCGACACACACACTCTCTCATAGACAGACACACAGTCGCTCTCATAGACAGACGCACACAGTCTCTCATAGACAGACAGACATAGACACTGTCATAGACACTCACACTTTATCATAGAGAGAGACACACAATCTATCATAGACAGACACACCCACTCTCTCTCATAGACAGGCACACACACTCTATCACTCTCTCATAGACAGACACACACATTCTCTCTCACAGACAGACACACACTCTCTCTCATAGACAGACACACACACTCTCTCTCTCATCGACAGACACCCACTCTCACTCATAGACAGACACACACATTCTCTCTCATAGACAGACACACACATTCTCTCTAACAGACAGACACACACTTTCTCTCATAGACAGACACACACACTCTCTCTCTCATCGACAGACACCCACTCTCTCTCATAGACAGACACACACTCTCTCTCATAGACAGACACACACACTCACTCTCACATAGACAGATACCCACTCTCTCTCATAGACAGACACACACACTCTCTCATAGACAGACACACACGCTATCTATCATAGACAGACACACACATTCTCTCTCATAGACAGACACACACTCTCTCTCTCATAGACAGACACCCACACTCTCATAGACAGACACCCACATTCTCTCTCATAGACAGACACACACTCTCTCTCTTAGGCAGATGTACACACTCTCTCATAGACAGACCCACACTCTCTCTCATAGGCAGATGCACACACTCTCTCATAGACAGACACATATACACATTAACATAGACAGACACACACACATTCTCATAGACAGAGACACACAATCTATCATAGACAGACACACACGTTCTCTCTCATAGACGGACACTCTCACTCTCTCTCATAGAGAGACACACAATCTATCATAGACAGACACACACATTCTCTCTCATAGACAGACACACACTCTCTCTCATAGACAGACACACACATTCTCTCTCATAGACAGACACACACTCTCTCTCATAGACAGACACACCCACTCTCTCTCATAGACGGACACACACATTCTCTCATAGACAGACACACACATTCTCTCTCATAGACAGACACACACTCTCTCTCATAGACAGACACACACATTCTCTCTCATAGACAGACACACACTCTCTCTCATAGACAGACACACACATTCTCTCTCATAGACAGACACACACTCTCTCTCATAGTCAGACACACACTCTCTCTCATAGACAGACACACACACTCTCTCTCTCATAGACAGACACCCACATTCTCTCTCATAGACAGACACACACTCTCTCTCATAGACAGACACACACTCTCTCTCATAGACAGACACACACACTCTCTCTCTCATCTACAGACACACACTCTCTGTCATAGACAGACACACACACACTCTATCTCTCTCTCATAGACAGACACACACTCTCTCTCTCTCATAGACCAACACACACACGCTCTCATAGACAGACACACCCACTCTCTCTCATAGTCAGACACACACTCTCTCTCATAGACAGACACACACACTCTCTCTCTCATAGACAGACACCCACATTCTCTCTCATAGACAGACACACACTCTCTCTCATAGACAGACACACACACTCTCTCTCTCATCTACAGACACACACTCTCTGTCATAGACAGACACACACACACTCTATCTCTCTCTCATAGACAGACACACACTCTCTCTCTCTCATAGACCGACACACACACGCTCTCATAGACAGACGCACCCACTCTCTCATAGACAGACACACATACACACTCTCATAGACAGATACTCACAGTTTCTCATAGACAGAGACACACAATCTATCATAGACAGACACAGACATTCTCTGTCATAGACTGACAGATGCTCTCTCTCATAGACAGAGACACACACTCCCTGATCAACAGACTCGCACACTCTCTCATAGACAGACACACACATTCTCTCTCACAGACAGACACACACTCTCTCTCATAGACAGACACACACACTCTCTCTCTCATCGACAGACACCCATGCTCACTCATAGACAGACACACACATTCTCTCTCATAGACAGACACACACTCTCTCTCATAGACAGACACACAAACTCACACTCACATAGACAGATACCCACTCTCTCTCATAGACAGACACACACACTCTCTCATAGACAGACACACACGCTATCTATCATAGACAGACACACACATTCTCTCTCATAGACAGACACACACACTCTCTCTCATAGACAGACACCCACTCTCTCTCATAGACAGACACACACTCTCTCTCATAGACAGACACACACACTCTCTCTCTCATAGACAGACACCCACATTCTCTGTCATAGACGGACACACTCACTCTCTCTCATAGAGAGACACACAATCTATCATAGACAGACACACACATTCTCTCTCATAGACAGACGCACACACACTCTCATAGACTAACACACACACACACTCTCATAGACGGAGACGCACACTTTCTCACAGACAGACACACACACACTCTCTCTCATAGACAGACAAACAATCTATCATAGACAGACAACCACATTCTCTCTCATAGACAGACACACTCACTCTCTCTCATAGACAAACAGATGCTCTCTTTCATAGACACAGACACACACTCTCTCTCATAGACAGACAAACACTCTCTCTCATAGACAGACGCACCCACTATCTCATAGACAGACACACATACACACTCTCATAGACAGATACTCACAGTTTCTCATAGACAGAGACACACAATCTATCATAGACAGACACAGACATTCTCTGTCATAGACAGACAGATGCTCTCTCTCATAGACAGAGACACACACTCCCTGATCAACAGACTCGCACACTCTCTCCTAGACCGACACACACACTCTCTCATAGACAGACACACAGTCGCTCTCATAGACAGACGCACACAGTCTCTCATAGACAGACAGACATAGACACTGTCATAGACACTCACACTTTATCATAGAGAGAGACACACAATCTATCATAGACAGACACACCCACTCTCTCTCATAGACAGGCACACACACTCTATCACTCTCTCATAGACAGACACACACATTCTCTCTCTCATCGACAGACACCCACTCTCACTCATAGACAGACACACACATTCTCTCTCATAGACAGACACACACATTCTCTCTAACAGACAGACACACACTCTCTCTCATAGACAGACACACACACTCTCTCTCTCATCGACAGACACCCACTCTCACTCATAGACAGACACACACATTCTCTCTCATAGACAGACACACACATTCTCTCTAACAGACAGACACACACTTTCTCTCATAGACAGACACACACACTCTCTCTCTCATCGACAGACACCCACTCTCTCTCATAGACAGACACACACTCTCTCTCATAGACAGACACACAGACTCACTCTCACATAGACAGATACCCACTCTCTCTCATAGACAGACACACACACTCTCTCATAGACAGACACACACGCTATCTATCATAGACAGACACACACATTCTCTCTCATAGACAGACACACACTCTCTCTCTCATAGACAGACACCCACTCTCTCATAGACAGACACCCACATTCTCTCTCATAGACAGACACACACTCTCTCTCTTAGGCAGATGTACACACTCTCTCATAGACAGACCCACACTCTCTCTCATAGGCAGATGCAAACACTCTCTCATAGACAGACACATATACACATTAACATAGACAGACACACACACATTCTCATAGACAGAGACACACAATCTATCATAGACAGACACACACGTTCTCTCTCATAGACGGACACTCTCACTCTCTCTCATAGAGAGACACACAATCTATCATAGACAGACACACACATTCTCTCTCATAGACAGACACACACTCTCTATCTCTCTCTCACAGATAGACACACACATTCTCTCTCATAGACAGACACACACTCTCTCTCATAGACAGACACACACACTCTCTCTCTCAGCGACAGACACCCACTCTCTCTCATAGACAGACACACACTCTATCTCTCTCTGACAGACAGACACACACATTCTCTCTCATAGACAGACACACTCACTCTCTCTCATAGACAGACACACACACCCTGATCAACAGACACAAACATTCTCTCATAGACAGTCGCACACACTGACTCATAGACAGACACACATACACACTCTCGTAGACAGACACACACACTTTCTCATAGAGAGAGACACACAATCTACCGTAGACAGACACACACATTCTCTCTCATAGACAGACACACTCACTCTCTCTCATAGACAGACAGATGCTCTCTCTCATAGACAGAGACACACACTCCCTTATCAACATACACACACTCTCATAGACCGACACACACGATATCTCATAGACAGACACACACTCTCTCTCATAGACAGATGCACACACTGTCTCATAGACAGACACACATACACACTCTCATAGACAGACACACACACTTTCTCATAGAGAGAGACACTCAATCTATCGTAGACAGACACACACATTCTCTCTCATAGACAGACACACCCACACTCTCTCATAGACAGACACACACTCTCTCTCATAGACAGACACACACACTCTCTCTCTTACAGAGAGACACACAATGTATCATAGACAGACACACACATTCTCTCTCATAGACGGACATACTCTCTCTCTCATAGACAGACAAACACACTCTCTCATAGACAGACACACATGTTCTCCCTCATAGACTGACACACACACTGTCTCATAGACAGACACACACTCTCTCTCATAGACGGACACACACACTCTCTCTCTCATCGACAGACACTCTCTCTCTCTCATAGACAGACACACACTCGCTCTCATAGACAGACACACACACTCACTCTCACATAGACAGATACCCACTCTCTCTCATAGACAGACACACACGCTCTCTCTCATAGACCGACACCCACTCAGTCTCATAGACAGACGCACACACTCTCTGATAGACTGACACACATACACACTCTCATAGAGAGAGACACACAATCTATCATAGACAGACACACATACACACTCTCATAGACAGACACTCACACTTTCTCATAGACTGACACACACACTCTCTCATAGACAGACACACACTCGCTCTCATAGACAGACAGACACCCTCTCTCCTAGACAGACGCACATACTCTCTCATAGACTAACACATACACACACACACTCATAGACGGAGACGCACACTTTCTCACAGACAGACACACACACACTCTCTCTCATAGACAGACAAACAATCTATCATAGACAGACAACCACATTCTCTCTCATAGACAGACACACTCACTCTCTCTCATAGACAAACAGATGCTCTCTCTCAAAGACAAACAGATGCTCTCTCTCATAGACAGAGACACACACTCTCTCTCATAGACAGACAAACACTCTCTCTCATAGACGGACACACACATTTTCTCACAAACAGACACACACACCCTCTCTCTCATGGACAGACACACACATTCTCTCTCATAGACAGACACACTCTCTCTCTCTCATAGACAGACAGATGCTCTCTCTCATAGACAGACACACACACTCACTCTCACATAGACAGATCCCCACACTCTCTCATAGACTGACACACATACACACTCTCATAGACACTGACACTTTCTCATAGACAGAGACACACAATCTATCATAGACAGACACACACATTCTCTCTCATAGACAGACACACTCAATCTCTCTCATATACAGAGACACACACTCCCAGATCAGCAGACACACACTCTCTCTCATAGACAGACGTACACAATCTCTCATAGACAGAGATACACACTCACTCTCATAGACTGAAACACACACTCTCACTTATAGACAGACACACTCATTCTCTCACATAGACAGACACACACTCTCTCTCATAGACAGACACACACATTCTCTCTCATAGACAGACACACACACTTTCTCATAGAGAGAGACACACAATCTATCGTAGACAGACACACACATTCTCTCTCATAGACAGACACACTCAATCTCTCTCATATACAGAGACACACACTCCCAGATCAGCAGACACACACTCTCTCTCATAGACAGACGTACACAATCTCTCATAGACAGAGATACACACTCACTCTCATAGACTGAAACACACACTCTCACTTATAGACGGACACACACATTCTCTCTCATAGACAGACACACACACTCTCTCATAGACAGACACACTCATTCTCTCACATAGACAGACACACACTCTCTCTCATAGACAGACACACACATTCTCTCTCATAGACAGACACACACACTTTCTCATAGAGAGAGACACACAATCTATCGTAGACAGACACACACATTCTCTCTCATAGACAGACACACCCACACTCTCTCATAGACAGACACACACTCTCTCTCATAGACAGACACACACACTCTCTCTCTTACGGAGAGACACACAATCTATCATAGACATACACACACATTCTCTCTCATAAACGGACATACTCTCTCTCTCATAGACAGACAAACACACTCTCTCTGTCATAGACAGACACCCACTCTCTTTCAAAGCCAGACACACACACTCTATCACTCTCATAGACAGACACACACATTCTCTCTCATAGACAGACACACACACTCTCTCATAGACAGACACACACACTCTCTCTCTCATCGACAGACACTCTCTCTCTCTCATAGACAGAGACACACACTCCCTGATCAACAGACTCGCACACTCTCTCTTAGACCGACACACACACTCTCTCATAGACAGACACACACTCGCTCTCATAGACAGACGCACACAGTCTCTCATAGACAGACAGACATAGACACTGTCATAGACACTCACACTTTATCATAGAGAGAGACACACAATCTATCATAGACAGACACACCCACTCTCTCTCATAGACAGGCACACACACTCTATCACTCTCTCATAGACAGACACACACATTCTCTCTCACAGACAGACACACACTTTCTCTCATAGACAGACACACACACTCTCTCTCTCATCGGCAGACACCTACTCTCTCTCATAGACAGACACACACTCTCTCTCATAGACAGACACACACACTCTCTCTCTCATCGACAGACACCCACTCTCACTCATAGACAGACACACACTCTATCTCTCTCTGACAGACAGACACACACACATTCTCTCTCATAGACAGACACACACTCTATCTCATAGACAGAAACACACACTCTCTCACTCATCGACAGACACACACATTCTCTCTCATAGACAGACACACTCACTCTCTCTCATAGACAGAGACACACTCTCCCTGATCAACAGACACAAACATTCTCTCATAGACAGGCGCACACATTGTCTCATAGATAGACACACATTCTCTCTCATAGACAGACACACACACACTCTCTCTCATCCACAGACACCCACACTCTCTCATAGTCAGACACACACTCTCTCTCATAGACAGACACACACACTCTCTCTCTCATAGACAGACACCCACATTCTCTCTCATAGACAGACACACACTCTCTCTCATAGACAGACACACACACTCTCTCTCTCATCTACAGACACACACTCTCTGTCATAAACAGACACACACACACTCTATCTCTCTCTCATAGAAAGACACACACTCTCTCTCTCTCATAGACCGACACACACTCTCTCTCATAGACAGACACACACACTCTCTCTCTCATCGACAGGCACCCACTCTCTCTCATAGACAGACACACACTCTATCTCTCTCTGACAGACAGACACACACATTCTCTCTCATAGACAGACACACTCTCTCTCTCTCTCTCATAGACAGACACACACACTCTCTCATAGACAGACACACTCATTCTCTCACATAGACAGACACACACTCTCTCTCATAGACAGACACACACATTCTCTCTCATAGACAGACACACACACTTTCTCATAGAGAGAGACACACAATCTATCGTAGACAGACACACACATTCTCTCTCATAGACAGACACACTCAATCTCTCTCATATACAGAGACACACACTCCCAGATCAGCAGACACACACTCTCTCTCATAGACAGACGTACACAATCTCTCATAGACAGAGATACACACTCACTCTCATAGACTGAAACACACACTCTCACTTATAGACAGACACACACATTCTCTCTCATAGACAGACACACACACTCTCTCATAGACAGACACACTCATTCTCTCACATAGACAGACACACACTCTCTCTCATAGACAGACACACACATTCTCTCTCATAGACAGACACACACACTTTCTCATAGAGAGAGACACACAATCTATCGTAGACAGACACACACATTCTCTCTCATAGACAGACACACCCACACTCTCTCATAGACAGACACACACTCTCTCTCATAGACAGACACACACACTCTCTCTCTTACGGAGAGACACACAATCTATCATAGACATACACACACATTCTGTCTCATAAACGGACATACTCTCTCTCTCATAGACAGACAAACACACTCTCTCTGTCATAGACAGACACCCACTCTCTTTCAAAGCCAGACACACACACTCTATCACTCTCATAGACAGACACACACATTCTCTCTCATAGACAGACACACACTCTCTCTCATAGACAGACACACACACTCTCTCTCTCATCGACAGACACTCTCTCTCTCTCATAGACAGAGACACACACTCCCTGATCAACAGACTCGCACACTCTCTCTTAGACCGACACACACACTCTCTCATAGACAGACACACACTCGCTCTCATAGACAGACGCACACAGTCTCTCATAGACAGACAGACATAGACACTGTCATAGACACTCACACTTTATCATAGAGAGAGACACACAATCTATCATAGACAGACACACCCACTCTCTCTCATAGACAGGCACACACACTCTATCACTCTCTCATAGACAGACACACACATTCTCTCTCACAGACAGACACACACTCTCTCTCATAGACAGACACACACACTCTCTCTCTCATCGACAGACACCCACTCTCACTCATAGACAGACACACACATTCTCTCTCATAGACAGACACACACATTCTCTCTAACAGACAGACACACACTTTCTCTCATAGACAGACACACACACTTTCTCATAGAGAGAGACACTCAATCTATCGTAGACAGACACACACATTCTCTCTCATAGACAGACACACCCACACTCTCTCATAGACAGACACACACTCTCTCTCATAGACAGACACACACACTCTCTCTCTTACAGAGAGACACACAATGTATCATAGACAGACACACACATTCTCTCTCATAGACGGACATACTCTCTCTCTCATAGACAGACAAACACACTCTCTCATAGACAGACACACATGCTCTCCCTCATAGACTGACACACACACTGTCTCATAGACAGACACACACTCTCTCTCATAGACGGACACACACACTCTCTCTCTCATCGACAGACACTCTCTCTCTCTCATAGACAGACACACACTCGCTCTCATAGACAGACACACACACTCACTCTCACATAGACAGATACCCACTCTCTCTCATAGACCGACACCCACTCAGTCTCATAGACAGACGCACACACTCTCTGATAGACTGACACACATACACACTCTCATAGAGAGAGACACACAATCTATCATAGACAGACACACATACACACTCTCATAGACAGACACTCACACTTTCTCATAGACTGACACACACACTCTCTCATAGACAGACACACATTCGCTCTCATAGACAGACAGACACCCTCTCTCCTAGACAGACGCACATACTCTCTCATAGACTAACACATACACACACACACTCATAGACGGAGACGCACACTTTCTCACAGACAGACACACACACACTCTCTCTCATAGACAGACAAACAATCTATCATAGACAGACAACCACATTCTCTCTCATAGACATACACACTCACTCTCTCTCATAGACAAACAGATGCTCTCTCTCAAAGACAAACAGATGCTCTCTCTCATAGACAGAGACACACACTCTCTCTCATAGACAGACAAACACTCTCTCTCATAGACGGACACACACATTTTCTCACAAACAGACACACACACCCTCTCTCTCATGGACAGAGACACACTCTCTCTCATAGACAGACACACTCACTCTCTCTCATAGACAGACAGATGCTCTCTCTCATAGACACAGACACACACTTTCTCATAGAGAGAGACACACAATCTATCGTAGACAGACACACACATTCTCTCTCATAGACAGACACACTCTCTCTCTCTCATAGACAGACAGATGCTCTCTCTCATAGACAGACACACACACTCACTCTCACATAGACAGATCCCCACACTCTCTCATAGACTGACACACATACACACTCTCATAGACACTGACACTTTCTCATAGACAGAGACACACAATCTATCATAGACAGACACACACATTCTCTCTCATAGACAGACACACTCAATCTCTCTCATATACAGAGACACACACTCCCAGATCAGCAGACACACACTCTCTCTCATAGACAGACGTACACAATCTCTCATAGACAGAGATACACACTCACTCTCATAGACTGAAACACACACTCTCACTTACAGACAGACACACACATTCTCTCTCATAGACAGACACACACACTCTCTCATAGACAGACACACTCATTCTCTCACATAGACAGACACACACTCTCTCTCATAGACAGACACACACATTCTCTCTCATAGACAGACACACACACTTTCTCATAGAGAGAGACACACAATCTATCGTAGACAGACACACACATTCTCTCTCATAGACAGACACACTCAATCTCTCTCATATACAGAGACACACACTCCCAGATCAGCAGACACACACTCTCTCTCATAGACAGACGTACACAATCTCTCATAGACAGAGATACACACTCACTCTCATAGACTGAAACACACACTCTCACTTATAGACAGACACACACATTCTCTCTCATAGACAGACACACACACTCTCTCATAGACAGACACACTCATTCTCTCACATAGACAGACACACACTCTCTCTCATAGACAGACACACACATTCTCTCTCATAGACAGACACACACACTTTCTCATAGAGAGATACACACAATCTATCGTAGACAGACACACACATTCTCTCTCATAGACAGACACACCCACACTCTCTCATAGACAGACACACACTCTCTCTCATAGACAGACACACACACTCTCTCTCTTACGGAGAGACACACAATCTATCATAGACATACACACACATTCTCTCTCATAAACGGACATACTCTCTCTCTCATAGACAGACAAACACACTCTCTCTGTCATAGACAGACACCCACTCTCTTTCAAAGCCAGACACACACACTCTATCACTCTCATAGACAGACACACACATTCTCTCTCATAGACAGACACACACTCTCTCTCATAGACAGACACACACACTCTCTCTCTCATCGACAGACACTCTCTCTCTCTCATAGACAGAGACACACACTCACTGATCAACAGACTCGCACACTCTCTCTTAGACCGACACACACACTCTCTCATAGACAGACACACACTCGCTCTCATAGACAGCCGCACACAGTCTCTCATAGACAGACAGACATAGACACTGTCATAGACACTCACACTTTATCATAGAGAGAGACACACAATCTATCATAGACAGACACACCCAGTCTCTCTCATAGACAGGCACACACACTCTATCACTCTCTCATAGACAGACACACACATTCTCTCTCACAGACAGACACACACTCTCTCTCATAGACAGACACACACACTCTCTCTCTCATCGACAGACACCCACTCTCACTCATAGACAGACACACACATTCTCTCTCATAGACAGACACACACATTCTCTCTAACAGACAGACACACACTTTCTCTCATACACAGACACACACACTCTCTCTCTCATCGGCAGACACCTACTCTCTCTCATAGACAGACACACACTCTGTCTCATAGACAGACACACACACTCTCTCTCATAGACAGACAAACACTCTCTCTCATAGACGGACACACACATTTTCTCACAAACAGACACACACACCCTCTCTCTCATGGACAGAGACACACTCTCTCTCATAGACAGACACACTCACTCTCTCTCATAGACAGACAGATGCTCTCTCTCATAGACACAGACACACACTTTCTCATAGAGAGAGACACACAATCTATCGTAGACAGACACACACATTCTCTCTCATAGACAGACACACTCTCTCTCTCTCATAGACAGACAGATGCTCTCTCTCATAGACAGACACACACACTCACTCTCACATAGACAGATCCCCACACTCTCTCATAGACTGACACACATACACACTCTCATAGACACTGACACTTTCTCATAGACAGAGACACACAATCTATCATAGACAGACACACACATTCTCTCTCATAGACAGACACACTCAATCTCTCTCATATACAGAGACACACACTCCCAGATCAGCAGACACACACTCTCTCTCATAGACAGACGTACACAATCTCTCATAGACAGAGATACACACTCACTCTCATAGACTGAAACACACACTCTCACTTATAGACAGACACACACATTCTCTCTCATAGACAGACACACACACTCTCTCATAGACAGACACACTCATTCTCTCACATAGACAGACACACACTCTCTCTCATAGACAGACACACACATTCTCTCTCATAGACAGACACACACACTTTCTCATAGAGAGAGACACACAATCTATCGTAGACAGACACACACATTCTCTCTCATAGACAGACACACTCAATCTCTCTCATATACAGAGACACACACTCCCAGATCAGCAGACACACACTCTCACTCATAGACAGACACACACATTCTCTCTCATAGACAGACACACACATTCTCTCTAACAGACAGACACACACTTTCTCTCATAGACAGACACACACACTTTCTCATAGAGAGAGACACTCAATCTATCGTAGACAGACACACACATTCTCTCTCATAGACAGACACACCCACACTCTCTCATAGACAGACACACACTCTCTCTCATAGACAGACACACACACTCTCTCTCTTACAGAGAGACACACAATGTATCATAGACAGACACACACATTCTCTCTCATAGACGGACATACTCTCTCTCTCATAGACAGACAAACACACTCTCTCATAGACAGACACACATGCTCTCCCTCATAGACTGACACACACACTGTCTCATAGACAGACACACACTCTCTCTCATAGACGGACACACACACTCTCTCTCTCATCGACAGACACTCTCTCTCTCTCATAGACAGACACACACTCGCTCTCATAGACAGACACACACACTCACTCTCACATAGACAGATACCCACTCTCTCTCATAGACCGACACCCACTCAGTCTCATAGACAGACGCACACACTCTCTGATAGACTGACACACATACACACTCTCATAGAGAGAGACACACAATCTATCATAGACAGACACACATACACACTCTCATAGACAGACACTCACACTTTCTCATAGACTGACACACACACTCTCTCATAGACAGACACACATTCGCTCTCATAGACAGACAGACACCCTCTCTCCTAGACAGACGCACATACTCTCTCATAGACTAACACATACACACACACACTCATAGACGGAGACGCACACTTTCTCACAGACAGACACACACACACTCTCTCTCATAGACAGACAAACAATCTATCATAGACAGACAACCACATTCTCTCTCATAGACATACACACTCACTCTCTCTCATAGACAAACAGATGCTCTCTCTCAAAGACAAACAGATGCTCTCTCTCATAGACAGAGACACACACTCTCTCTCATAGACAGACAAACACTCTCTCTCATAGACGGACACACACATTTTCTCACAAACAGACACACACACCCTCTCTCTCATGGACAGAGACACACTCTCTCTCATAGACAGACACACTCACTCTCTCTCATAGACAGACAGATGCTCTCTCTCATAGACACAGACACACACTTTCTCATAGAGAGAGACACACAATCTATCGTAGACAGACACACACATTCTCTCTCATAGACAGACACACTCTCTCTCTCTCATAGACAGACAGATGCTCTCTCTCATAGACAGACACACACACTCACTCTCACATAGACAGATCCCCACACTCTCTCATAGACTGACACACATACACACTCTCATAGACACTGACACTTTCTCATAGACAGAGACACACAATCTATCATAGACAGACACACACATTCTCTCTCATAGACAGACACACTCAATCTCTCTCATATACAGAGACACACACTCCCAGATCAGCAGACACACACTCTCTCTCATAGACAGACGTACACAATCTCTCATAGACAGAGATACACACTCACTCTCATAGACTGAAACACACACTCTCACTTACAGACAGACACACACATTCTCTCTCATAGACAGACACACACACTCTCTCATAGACAGACACACTCATTCTCTCACATAGACAGACACACACTCTCTCTCATAGACAGACACACACATTCTCTCTCATAGACAGACACACACACTTTCTCATAGAGAGAGACACACAATCTATCGTAGACAGACACACACATTCTCTCTCATAGACAGACACACTCAATCTCTCTCATATACAGAGACACACACTCCCAGATCAGCAGACACACACTCTCTCTCATAGACAGACGTACACAATCTCTCATAGACAGAGATACACACTCACTCTCATAGACTGAAACACACACTCTCACTTATAGACAGACACACACATTCTCTCTCATAGACAGACACACACACTCTCTCATAGACAGACACACTCATTCTCTCACATAGACAGACACACACTCTCTCTCATAGACAGACACACACATTCTCTCTCATAGACAGACACACACACTTTCTCATAGAGAGATACACACAATCTATCGTAGACAGACACACACATTCTCTCTCATAGACAGACACACCCACACTCTCTCATAGACAGACACACACTCTCTCTCATAGACAGACACACACACTCTCTCTCTTACGGAGAGACACACAATCTATCATAGACATACACACACATTCTCTCTCATAAACGGACATACTCTCTCTCTCATAGACAGACAAACACACTCTCTCTGTCATAGACAGACACCCACTCTCTTTCAAAGCCAGACACACACACTCTATCACTCTCATAGACAGACACACACATTCTCTCTCATAGACAGACACACACTCTCTCTCATAGACAGACACACACACTCTCTCTCTCATCGACAGACACTCTCTCTCTCTCATAGACAGAGACACACACTCACTGATCAACAGACTCGCACACTCTCTCTTAGACCGACACACACACTCTCTCATAGACAGACACACACTCGCTCTCATAGACAGCCGCACACAGTCTCTCATAGACAGACAGACATAGACACTGTCATAGACACTCACACTTTATCATAGAGAGAGACACACAATCTATCATAGACAGACACACCCAGTCTCTCTCATAGACAGGCACACACACTCTATCACTCTCTCATAGACAGACACACACATTCTCTCTCACAGACAGACACACACTCTCTCTCATAGACAGACACACACACTCTCTCTCTCATCGACAGACACCCACTCTCACTCATAGACAGACACACACATTCTCTCTCATAGACAGACACACACATTCTCTCTAACAGACAGACACACACTTTCTCTCATACACAGACACACACACTCTCTCTCTCATCGGCAGACACCTACTCTCTCTCATAGACAGACACACACTCTGTCTCATAGACAGACACACACACTCTCTCTCATAGACAGACAAACACTCTCTCTCATAGACGGACACACACATTTTCTCACAAACAGACACACACACCCTCTCTCTCATGGACAGAGACACACTCTCTCTCATAGACAGACACACTCACTCTCTCTCATAGACAGACAGATGCTCTCTCTCATAGACACAGACACACACTTTCTCATAGAGAGAGACACACAATCTATCGTAGACAGACACACACATTCTCTCTCATAGACAGACACACTCTCTCTCTCTCATAGACAGACAGATGCTCTCTCTCATAGACAGACACACACACTCACTCTCACATAGACAGATCCCCACACTCTCTCATAGACTGACACACATACACACTCTCATAGACACTGACACTTTCTCATAGACAGAGACACACAATCTATCATAGACAGACACACACATTCTCTCTCATAGACAGACACACTCAATCTCTCTCATATACAGAGACACACACTCCCAGATCAGCAGACACACACTCTCTCTCATAGACAGACGTACACAATCTCTCATAGACAGAGATACACACTCACTCTCATAGACTGAAACACACACTCTCACTTATAGACAGACACACACATTCTCTCTCATAGACAGACACACACACTCTCTCATAGACAGACACACTCATTCTCTCACATAGACAGACACACACTCTCTCTCATAGACAGACACACACATTCTCTCTCATAGACAGACACACACACTTTCTCATAGAGAGAGACACACAATCTATCGTAGACAGACACACACATTCTCTCTCATAGACAGACACACTCAATCTCTCTCATATACAGAGACACACACTCCCAGATCAGCAGACACACACTCTCTCTCATAGACAGACGTACACAATCTCTCATAGACAGAGATACACACTCACTCTCATAGACTGAAACACACACTCTCACTTATAGACAGACACACACATTCTCTCTCATAGACAGACACACACACTCTCTCATAGACAGACACACTCATTCTCTCACATAGACAGACACACACTCTCTCTCATAGACAGACACACACATTCTCTCTCATAGACAGACACACACACTTTCTCATAGAGAGAGACACACAATCTATCGTAGACAGACACACACATTCTCTCTCATAGACAGACACACCCACACTCTCTCATAGACAGACACACACTCTCTCTCATAGACAGACAAACACACTCTCTCTGTCATAGACAGACACCCACTCTCTTTCAAAGCCAGACACACACACTCTATCACTCTCATAGACAGACACACACATTCTCTCTCATAGACAGACACACACTCTCTCTCATAGACAGACACACACACTCTCTCTCTCATCGACAGACACTCTCTCTCTCTCATAGACAGAGACACACACTCCCTGATCAACAGACTCGCACACTCTCTCTTAGACCGACACACACACTCTCTCATAGACAGACACACACTCGCTCTCATAGACAGACGCACACAGTCTCTCATAGACAGACAGACATAGACACTGTCATAGACACTCACACGTTATCATAGAGAGAGACACACAATCTATCATAGACAGACACACACACTCTCTCTCATAGACAGGCACACACACTCTATCACTCTCTCATAGACAGACACACACATTCTCTCTCACAGACAGACACACACTCTCTCTCATAGACAGGCACACACACTCTATCACTCTCTCATAGACAGACACACACATTCTCTCTCACAGACAGACACACACTCTCTCTCATAGACAGACACACACACTATCTCTCTCATCGACAGACACCCACTCTCACTCATAGACAGACACACACATTCTCCATCATAGACAGACACAGACATTCTCTCTAACAGACAGACACACACTTTCTTTCATAGACAGACACACACACTCTCTCTCTCATCGGCAGACACCTACTCTCTCTCATAGACAGACACACACTCTCTCTCATAGACAGACACACACACTCTCTCTCATAGACAGACAAACACTCTCTCTCATAGACGGACACACACATTTTCTCACAAACAGACACACACACCCTCTCTCTCATGGACAGAGACACACTCTCTCTCATAGACAGACACACTCACTCTCTCTCATAGACAGACAGATGCTCTCTCTCATAGACACAGACACACACTTTCTCATAGAGAGAGACACACAATCTATCGTAGACAGACACACACATTCTCTCTCATAGACAGACACACTCTCTCTCTCTCATAGACAGACAGATGCTCTCTCTCATAGACAGACACACACACTCACTCTCACATAGACAGATCCCCACACTCTCTCATAGACTGACACACATACACACTCTCATAGACACTGACACTTTCTCATAGACAGAGACACACAATCTATCATAGACAGACACACACATTCTCTCTCATAGACAGACACACTCAATCTCTCTCATATACAGAGACACACACTCCCAGATCAGCAGACACACACTCTCTCTCATAGACAGACGTACACAATCTCTCATAGACAGAGATACACACTCACTCTCATAGACTGAAACACACACTCTCACTTATAGACAGACACACACATTCTCTCTCATAGACAGACACACACACTCTCTCATAGACAGACACACTCATTCTCTCACATAGACAGATACACACTCTCTCTCATAGACAGACACACACATTCTCTCTCATAGACAGACACACACACTTTCTCATAGAGAGAGACACACAATCTATCGTAGACAGACACACACATTCTCTCTCATAGACAGACACACTCAATCTCTCTCATATACAGAGACACACACTCCCAGATCAGCAGACACACACTCTCTCTCATAGACAGACGTACACAATCTCTCATAGACAGAGATACACACTCACTCTCATAGACTGAAACACACACTCTCACTTATAGACAGACACACACATTCTCTCTCATAGACAGACACACACACTCTCTCATAGACAGACACACTCATTCTCTCACATAGACAGACACACACTCTCTCTCATAGACAGACACACACATTCTCTCTCATAGACAGACACACACTCTCTATCTCTCTCTCACAGATAGACACACACATTCTCTCTCATAGACAGACACACACTCTCTCTCATAGACAGACACACACACTCTCTCTCTCATCGACAGACACCCACTCTCTCTCATAGACAGACACACACTCTATCTCTCTCTGACAGACAGACACACACATTCTCTCTCATAGACAGACACACTCACTCTCTCTCATAGACAGACACACACACCCTGATCAACAGACACAAACATTCTCTCATAGACAGTCGCACACACTGACTCATAGACAGACACACATACACACTCTCGTAGACAGACACACACACTTTCTCATAGAGAGAGACACACAATCTACCGTAGACAGACACACACATTCTCTCTCATAGACAGACACACTCACTCTCTCTCATAGACAGACAGATGCTCTCTCTCATAGACAGAGACACACACTCCCTTATCAACATACACACACTCTCATAGACCGACACACACGATATCTCATAGACAGACACACACTCTCTCTCATAGACAGATGCACACACTGTCTCATAGACAGACACACATACACACTCTCATAGACAGACACACACACTTTCTCATAGAGAGAGACACTCAATCTATCGTAGACAGACACACACATTCTCTCTCATAGACAGACACACCCACACTCTCTCATAGACAGACACACACTCTCTCTCATAGACAGACACACACACTCTCTCTCTTACAGAGAGACACACAATGTATCATAGACAGACACACACTCTCTCTCATAGACGGACACACACACTCTCTCTCTCATCGACAGACACTCTCTCTCTCTCATAGACAGACACACACTCGCTCTCATAGACAGACACACACACTCACTCTCACATAGACAGATACCCACTCTCTCTCATAGACAGACACACACGCTCTCTCTCATAGACCGACACCCACTCAGTCTCATAGACAGACGCACACACTCTCTGATAGACTGACACACATACACACTCTCATAGAGAGAGACACACAATCTAACATAGACAGACACACATACACACTCTCATAGACAGACACTCACACTTTCTCATAGACTGACACACACACTCTCTCATAGACAGACACACACTCACTCTCATAGACAGACAGACACCCTCTCTCCTAGACAGACGCACATACTCTCTCATAGACTAACACATACACACACACACTCATAGACGGAGACGCACACTTTCTCACAGACAGACACACACACACTCTCTCTCATAGACAGACAAACAATCTATCATAGACAGACAACCACATTCTCTCTCATAGACAGACACACTCACTCTCTCTCATAGACAAACAGATGCTCTCTCTCAAAGACAAACAGATGCTCTCTCTCATAGACAGAGACACACACTCTCTCTCATAGACAGACAAACACTCTCTCTCATAGACGGACACACACATTTTCTCACAAACAGACACACACACCCTCTCTCTCATGGACAGAGACACACTCTCTCTCATAGACAGACACACTCACTCTCTCTCATAGACAGACAGATGCTCTCTCTCATAGACACAGACACACACTTTCTCATAGAGAGAGACACACAATCTATCGTAGACAGACACACACATTCTCTCTCATAGACAGACACACTCTCTCTCTCTCATAGACAGACAGATGCTCTCTCTCATAGACAGACACACACACTCACTCTCACATAGACAGATCCCCACACTCTCTCATAGACTGACACACATACACACTCTCATAGACACTGACACTTTCTCATAGACAGAGACACACAATCTATCATAGACAGACACACACATTCTCTCTCATAGACAGACACACTCAATCTCTCTCATATACAGAGACACACACTCCCAGATCAGCAGACACACACTCTCTCTCATAGACAGACGTACACAATCTCTCATAGACAGAGATACACACTCACTCTCATAGACTGAAACACACACTCTCACTTATAGACAGACACACTCATTCTCTCACATAGACAGACACACACTCTCTCTCATAGACAGACACACATTCTCTCTCATAGACAGACACACACACTTTCTCATAGAGAGAGACACACAATCTATCGTAGACAGACACACACATTCTCTCTCATAGACAGACACACTCAATCTCTCTCATATACAGAGACACACACTCCCAGATCAGCAGACACACACTCTCTCTCATAGACAGACGTACACAATCTCTCATAGACAGAGATACACACTCACTCTCATAGACTGAAACACACACTCTCACTTATAGACAGACACACACATTCTCTCTCATAGACAGACACACACACTCTCTCATAGACAGACACACTCATTCTCTCACATAGACAGACACACACTCTCTCTCATAGACAGACACACACATTCTCTCTCATAGACAGAGACACACACTTTCTCATAGAGAGAGACACACAATCTATCGTAGACAGACACACACATTCTCTCTCATAGACAGACACACCCACACTCTCTCATAGACAGACACACACTCTCTCTCATAGACAGACACACACACTCTCTCTCTTACGGAGAGACACACAATCTATCATAGACATACACACACATTCTCTCTCATAAACGGACATACTCTCTCTCTCATAGACAGACAAACACACTCTCTCTGTCATAGACAGACACCCACTCTCTTTCAAAGCCAGACACACACACTCTATCACTCTCATAGACAGACACACACATTCTCTCTCATAGACAGACACACACTCTCTCTCATAGACAGACACACACACTCTCTCTCTCATCGACAGACACTCTCTCTCTCTCATAGACAGAGACACACACTCCCTGATCAACAGACTCGCACACTCTCTCTTAGACCGACACACACATTCTCTCATAGACAGACACACACTCGCTCTCATAGACAGACGCACACAGTCTCTCATAGACAGACAGACATAGACACTGTCATAGACACTCACACTTTATCATAGAGAGAGACACACAATCTATCATAGACAGACACACCCACTCTCTCTCATAGACAGGCACACACACTCTATCACTCTCTCATAGACAGACACACACATTCTCTCTCACAGACAGACACACACTCTCTCTCATAGACAGACACACACACTCTCTCTCTCATCGACAGACACCCACTCTCACTCATAGACAGACACACACATTCTCTCTCATAGACAGACACACACATTCTCTCTAACAGACAGACACACACTTTCTCTCATAGACAGACACACACACTTTCTCATAGAGAGAGACACTCAATCTATCGTAGACAGACACACACATTCTCTCTCATAGACAGACACACCCACACTCTCTCATAGACAGACACACACTCTCTCTCATAGACAGACACACACACTCTCTCTCTTACAGAGAGACACACAATGTATCATAGACAGACACACACATTCTCTCTCATAGACGGACATACTCTCTCTCTCATAGACAGACAAACACACTCTCTCATAGACAGACACACATGCTCTCCCTCATAGACTGACACACACACTGTCTCATAGACAGACACACACTCTCTCTCATAGACGGACACACACACTCTCTCTCTCATCGACAGACACTCTCTCTCTCTCATAGACAGACACTCACTCGCTCTCATAGACAGACACACACACTCACTCTCACATAGACAGATACCCACTCTCTCTCATAGACAGACACACACGCTCTCTCTCATAGACCGACACCCACTCAGTCTCATAGACAGACGCACACACTCTCTGATAGACTGACACACATACACACTCTCATAGAGAGAGACACACAATCTATCATAGACAGACACACATACACACTCTCATAGACAGACACTCACACTTTCTCATAGACTGACACACACACTCTCTCATAGACAGACACACATTCGCTCTCATAGACAGACAGACACCCTCTCTCCTAGACAGACGCACATACTCTCTCATAGACTAACACATACACACACACACTCATAGACGGAGACGCACACTTTCTCACAGACAGACACACACACACTCTCTCTCATAGACAGACAAACAATCTATCATAGACAGACAACCACATTCTCTCTCATAGACAGACACACTCACTCTCTCTCATAGACAAACAGATGCTCTCTCTCAAAGACAAACAGATGCTCTCTCTCATAGACAGAGACACACACTCTCTCTCATAGACAGACAAACACTCTCTCTCATAGACGGACACACACATTTTCTCACAAACAGACACACACACCCTCTCTCTCATGGACAGAGACACACTCTCTCTCATAGACAGACACACTCACTCTCTCTCATAGACAGACAGATGCTCTCTCTCATAGACACAGACACACACTTTCTCATAGAGAGAGACACACAATCTATCGTAGACAGACACACACATTCTCTCTCATAGACAGACACACTCTCTCTCTCTCATAGACAGACAGATGCTCTCTCTCATAGACAGACACACACACTCACTCTCACATAGACAGATCTTCACACTCTCTCATAGACTGACACACATACACACTCTCATAGACACTGACACTTTCTCATAGACAGACACACAATCTATCATAGACAGACACACACATTCTCTCTCATAGACAGACACACTCAATCTCTCTCATATACAGAGACACACACTCCCAGATCAGCAGACACACACTCTCTCTCATAGACAGACGTACACAATCTCTCATAGACAGAGATACACACTCACTCTCATAGACTGAAACACACACTCTCACTTACAGACAGACACACACATTCTCTCTCATAGACAGACACACACACTCTCTCATAGACAGACACACTCATTCTCTCACATAGACAGACACACACTCTCTCTCATAGACAGACACACACATTCTCTCTCATAGACAGACACACACACTTTCTCATAGAGAGAGACACACAATCTATCGTAGACAGACACACACATTCTCTCTCATAGACAGACACACTCAATCTCTCTCATATACAGAGACACACACTCCCAGATCAGCAGACACACACTCTCTCTCATAGACAGACGTACACAATCTCTCATAGACAGAGATACACACTCACTCTCATAGACTGAAACACACACTCTCACTTATAGACAGACACACACATTCTCTCTCATAGACAGACACACACACTCTCTCATAGACAGACACACTCATTCTCTCACATAGACAGACACACACTCTCTCTCATAGACAGACACACACATTCTCTCTCATAGACAGACACACACACTTTCTCATAGAGAGAGACACACAATCTATCGTAGACAGACACACACATTCTCTCTCATAGACAGACACACCCACACTCTCTCATAGACAGACACACACTCTCTTTCAAAGCCAGACACACACACTCTATCACTCTCATAGACAGACACACACATTCTCTCTCATAGACAGACACACACTCTCTCTCATAGACAGACACACACACTCTCTCTCTCATCGACAGACACTCTCTCTCTCTCATAGACAGAGACACACACTCCCTGATCAACAGACTCGCACACTCTCTCTTAGACCGACACACACACTCTCTCATAGACAGACACACACTCGCTCTATTAGACAGACGCACACAGTCTCTCATAGACAGACAGACATAGACACTGTCATAGACACTCACACTTTATCATAGAGAGAGACACACAATCTATCATAGACAGACACACCCACTCTCTCTCATAGACAGGCACACACACTCTATCACTCTCTCATAGACAGACACACACATTCTCTCTCACAGACAGACACACACTCTCTCTCATAGACAGACACACACACTCTCTCTCTCATCGACAGACACCCACTCTCACTCATAGACAGACACACACATTCTCTCTCATAGACAGACACAGACATTCTCTCTAACAGACAGACACACACTTTCT
Source organism: Hemitrygon akajei (assembly GCF_048418815.1). Classification (NCBI taxonomy): domain Eukaryota; kingdom Metazoa; phylum Chordata; class Chondrichthyes; order Myliobatiformes; family Dasyatidae; genus Hemitrygon; species Hemitrygon akajei. The sequence goes on from NC_133127.1 coordinate 107,042,557, forward strand.
CTCATAGACAGACACACACACTCTCTCTCTCTCATCGGCAGACACCTACTCTCTCTCATAGACAGACACACACTCTCTCTCATAGACAGACACACACACTCTCTCTCATAGACAGACAAACACTCTCTCTCATAGACGGACACACACATTTTCTCACAAACAGACACACACACCCTCTCTCTCATGGACAGAGACACACTCTCTCTCATAGACAGACACACTCACTCTCTCTCATAGACAGACAGATGCTCTCTCTCATAGACACAGACACACACTTTCACATAGAGAGAGACACACAATCTATCGTAGACAGACACACACATTCTCTCTCATAGACAGACACACTCTCTCTCTCTCATAGACAGACAGATGCTCTCTCTCATAGACAGACACACACACTCACTCTCACATAGACAGATCCCCACACTCTCTCATAGACTGACACACATACACACTCTCATAGACACTGACACTTTCTCATAGACAGAGACACACAATCTATCATAGACAGACACACACATTCTCTCTCATAGACAGACACACTCAATCTCTCTCATATACAGAGACACACACTCCCAGATCAGCAGACACACACTCTCTCTCATAGACAGACGTACACAATCTCTCATAGACAGAGATACACACTCACTCTCATAGACTGAAACACACACTCTCACTTATAGACAGACACACACATTCTCTCTCATAGACAGACACACACACTCTCTCATAGACAGACACACTCATTCTCTCACATAGACAGATACACACTCTCTCTCATAGACAGACACACACATTCTCTCTCATAGACAGACACACACACTTTCTCATAGAGAGAGACACACAATCTATCGTAGACAGACACACACATTCTCTCTCATAGACAGACACACTCAATCTCTCTCATATACAGAGACACACACTCCCAGATCAGCAGACACACACTCTCTCTCATAGACAGACGTACACAATCTCTCATAGACAGAGATACACACTCACTCTCATAGACTGAAACACACACTCTCACTTATAGACAGACACACACATTCTCTCTCATAGACAGACACACACACTCTCTCATAGACAGACACACTCATTCTCTCACATAGACAGACACACACTCTCTCTCATAGACAGACACACACATTCTCTCTCATAGACAGACACACACACTTTCTCATAGAGAGAGACACACAATCTATCGTAGACAGACACACACATTCTCTCTCATAGACAGACACACTCAATCTCTCTCATATACAGAGACACACACTCCCAGATCAGCAGACACACACTCTCTCTCATAGACAGACGTACACAATCTCTCATAGACAGAGATACACACTCACTCTCATAGACTGAAACACACACTCTCACTTATAGACAGACACACACATTCTCTCTCATAGACAGACACACACACTCTCTCATAGACAGACACACTCATTCTCTCACAGAGACAGACACACACTCTCTCTCATAGACAGACACACACATTCTCTCATAGACAGACACACACACTCTCTCTCTCATCGACAGACACTCTCTCTCTCTCATAGACAGAGACACACACTCCCTGATCAACAGACTCGCACACTCTCTCTTAGACCGACACACACATTCTCTCATAGACAGACACACACTCGCTCTCATAGACAGACGCACACAGTCTCTCATAGACAGACAGACATAGACACTGTTATAGACACTCACACTTTATCATAGAGAGAGACACACAATCTATCATAGACAGACACACCCACTCTCTCTCATAGACAGGCACACACACTCTATCACTCATCGACAGACACTCTCTCTCTCTCATAGACAGACACTCACTCGCTCTCATAGACAGACACACACACTCACTCTCACATAGACAGATACCCACTCTCTCTCATAGACAGACACACACGCTCTCTCTCATAGACCGACACCCACTCAGTCTCATAGACAGACGCACACACTCTCTGATAGACTGACACAGATACACACTCTCATAGAGAGAGACACACAATCTATCATAGACAGACACACATACACACTCTCATAGACAGACACTCACACTTTCTCATAGACTGACACACACACTCTCTCATAGACAGACACACATTCGCTCTCATAGACAGACAGACACCCTCTCTCCTAGACAGACGCACATACTCTCTCATAGACTAACACATACACACACACACTCATAGACGGAGACGCACACTTTCTCACAGACAGACACACACACACTCTCTCTCATAGACAGACAAACAATCTATCATAGACAGACAACCACATTCTCTCTCATAGACAGACACACTCACTCTCTCTCATAGACAAACAGATGCTCTCTCTCAAAGACAAACAGATGCTCTCTCTCATAGACAGAGACACACACTCTCTCTCATAGACAGACAAACACTCTCTCTCATAGACGGACACACACATTTTCTCACAAACAGACACACACACCCTCTCTCTCATGGACAGAGACACACTCTCTCTCATAGACAGACACACTCACTCTCTCTCATAGACAGACAGATGCTCTCTCTCATAGACACAGACACACACTTTCTCATAGAGAGAGACACACAATCTATCGTAGACAGACACACACATTCTCTCTCATAGACAGACACACTCTCTCTCTCTCATAGACAGACAGATGCTCTCTCTCATAGACAGACACACACACTCACTCTCACATAGACAGATCTTCACACTCTCTCATAGACTGACACACATACACACTCTCATAGACACTGACACTTTCTCATAGACAGAGACACACAATCTATCATAGACAGACACACACATTCTCTCTCATAGACAGACACACTCAATCTCTCTCATATACAGAGACACACACTCCCAGATCAGCAGACACACACTCTCTCTCATAGACAGACGTACACAATCTCTCATAGACAGAGATACACACTCACTCTCATAGACTGAAACACACACTCTCACTTACAGACAGACACACACATTCTCTCTCATAGACAGACACACACACTCTCTCATAGACAGACACACTCATTCTCTCACATAGACAGACACACACTCTCTCTCATAGACAGACACACACATTCTCTCTCATAGACAGACACACACACTTTCTCATAGAGAGAGACACACAATCTATTGTAGACAGACACACACATTCTCTCTCATAGACAGACACACTCAATCTCTCTCATATACAGAGACACACACTCCCAGATCAGCAGACACACACTCTCTCTCATAGACAGACGTACACAATCTCTCATAGACAGAGATACACACTCACTCTCATAGACTGAAACACACACTCTCACTTATAGACAGACACACACATTCTCTCTCATAGACAGACACACACACTCTCTCATAGACAGACACACTCATTCTCTCACATAGACAGACACACACTCTCTCTCATAGACAGACACACACACACTCTCTCTCATAGACAGACAAACAATCTATCATAGACAGACAACCACATTCTCTCTCATAGACAGACACACTCACTCTCTCTCATAGACAAACAGATGCTCTCTCTCAAAGACAAACAGATGCTCTCTCTCATAGACAGAGACACACACTCTCTCTCATAGACAGACAAACACTCTCTCTCATAGACGGACACACACATTTTCTCACAAACAGACACACACACCCTCTCTCTCATGGACAGAGACACACTCTCTCTCATAGACAGACACACTCACTCTCTCTCATAGACAGACAGATGCTCTCTCTCATAGACACAGACACACACTTTCTCATAGAGAGAGACACACAATCTATCGTAGACAGACACACACATTCTCTCTCATAGACAGACACACTCTCTCTCTCTCATAGACAGACAGATGCTCTCTCTCATAGACAGACACACACACTCACTCTCACATAGACAGATCTTCACACTCTCTCATAGACTGACACACATACACACTCTCATAGACACTGACACTTTCTCATAGACAGACACACAATCTATCATAGACAGACACACACATTCTCTCTCATAGACAGACACACTCAATCTCTCTCATATACAGAGACACACACTCCCAGATCAGCAGACACACACTCTCTCTCATAGACAGACGTACACAATCTCTCATAGACAGAGATACACACTCACTCTCATAGACTGAAACACACACTCTCACTTACAGACAGACACACACATTCTCTCTCATAGACAGACACACACACTCTCTCATAGACAGACACACTCATTCTCTCACATAGACAGACACACACTCTCTCTCATAGACAGACACACACATTCTCTCTCATAGACAGACACACACACTTTCTCATAGAGAGAGACACACAATCTATTGTAGACAGACACACACATTCTCTCTCATAGACAGACACACTCAATCTCTCTCATATACAGAGACACACACTCCCAGATCAGCAGACACACACTCTCTCTCATAGACAGACGTACACAATCTCTCATAGACAGAGATACACACTCACTCTCATAGACTGAAACACACACTCTCACTTATAGACAGACACACACATTCTCTCTCATAGACAGACACACACACTCTCTCATAGACAGACACACTCATTCTCTCACATAGACAGACACACACTCTCTCTCATAGACAGACACACACATTCTCTCTCATAGACAGACACACACACTTTCTCATAGAGAGAGACACACAATCTATCGTAGACAGACACACACATTCTCTCTCATAGACAGACACACCCACACTCTCTCATAGACAGACACACACTCTCTTTCAAAGCCAGACACACACACTCTATCACTCTCATAGACAGACACACACATTCTCTCTCATAGACAGACACACACTCTCTCTCATAGACAGACACACACACTCTCTCTCTCATCGACAGACACTCTCTCTCTCTCATAGACAGAGACACACACTCCCTGATCAACAGACTCGCACACTCTCTCTTAGACCGACACACACACTCTCTCATAGACAGACACACACTCGCTCTCATAGACAGACGCACACAGTCTCTCATAGACAGACAGACATAGACACTGTCATAGACACTCACACTTTATCATAGAGAGAGACACACAATCTATCATAGACAGACACACCCACTCTCTCTCATAGACAGGCACACACACTCTATCACTCTCTCATAGACAGACACACACATTCTCTCTCACAGACAGACACACACTCTCTCTCATAGACAGACACACACACTCTCTCTCTCATCGACAGACACCCACTCTCACTCATAGACAGACACACACATTCTCTCTCATAGACAGACACAGACATTCTCTCTAACAGACAGACACACACTTTCTCTCATAGACAGACACACACACTCTCTCTCTCATCGGCAGACACCTACTCTCTCTCATAGACAGACACACACTCTCTCTCATAGACAGACACACACACTCTCTCTCATAGACAGACAAACACTCTCTCTCATAGACGGACACACACATTTTCTCACAAACAGACACACACACCCTCTCTCTCATGGACAGAGACACACTCTCTCTCATAGACAGACACACTCACTCTCTCTCATAGACAGACAGATGCTCTCTCTCATAGACACAGACACACACTTTCTCATAGAGAGAGACACACAATCTATCGTAGACAGACACACACATTCTCTCTCATAGACAGACACACTCTCTCTCTCTCATAGACAGACAGATGCTCTCTCTCATAGACAGACACACACACTCACTCTCACATAGACAGATCCCCACACTCTCTCATAGACTGACACACATACACACTCTCATAGACACTGACACTTTCTCATAGACAGAGACACACAATCTATCATAGACAGACACACACATTCTCTCTCATAGACAGACACACTCAATCTCTCTCATATACAGAGACACACACTCCCAGATCAGCAGACACACACTCTCTCTCATAGACAGACGTACACAATCTCTCATAGACAGAGATACACACTCACTCTCATAGACTGAAACACACACTCTCACTTATAGACAGACACACACATTCTCTCTCATAGACAGACACACACACTCTCTCATAGACAGACACACTCATTCTCTCACATAGACAGATACACACTCTCTCTCATAGACAGACACACACATTCTCTCTCATAGACAGACACACACACTTTCTCATAGAGAGAGACACACAATCTATTGTAGACAGACACACACATTCTCTCTCATAGACAGACACACTCAATCTCTCTCATATACAGAGACACACACTCCCAGATCAGCAGACACACACTCTCTCTCATAGACAGACGTACACAATCTCTCATAGACAGAGATACACACTCACTCTCATAGACTGAAACACACACTCTCACTTATAGACAGACACACACATTCTCTCTCATAGACAGACACACACACTCTCTCATAGACAGACACACTCATTCTCTCACATAGACAGACACACACTCTCTCTCATAGACAGACACACACATTCTCTCTCATAGACAGACACACACACTTTCTCATAGAGAGAGACACACAATCTATCGTAGACAGACACACACATTCTCTCTCATAGACAGACACACTCAATCTCTCTCATATACAGAGACACACACTCCCAGATCAGCAGACACACACTCTCTCTCATAGACAGACGTACACAATCTCTCATAGACAGAGATACACACTCACTCTCATAGACTGAAACACACACTCTCACTTATAGACAGACACACACATTCTCTCTCATAGACAGACACACACACTCTCTCATAGACAGACACACTCATTCTCTCACATAGACAGACACACACTCTCTCTCATAGACAGACACACACATTCTCTCTCATAGACAGACACACACACTTTCTCATAGAGAGAGACACACAATCTATCGTAGACAGACACACACATTCTCTCTCATAGACACACACACCCACACTCTCTCATAGACAGACACACACTCTCTCTCATAGACAGACACACACACTCTCTCTCTTACGGAGAGACACACAATCTATCATAGACATACACACACATTCTCTCTCATAAACGGACATACTCTCTCTCTCATAGACAGACAAACACACTCTCTCTGTCATAGACAGACACCCACTCTCTTTCAAAGCCAGACACACACACTCTATCACTCTCATAGACAGACACACACATTCTCTCTCATAGACAGACACACACTCTCTCTCATAGACAGACACACACACTCTCTCTCTCATCGACAGACACTCTCTCTCTCTCATAGACAGAGACACACACTCCCTGATCAACAGACTCGCACACTCTCTCTTAGACCGACACACACACTCTCTCATAGACAGACACACACTCGCTCTCATAGACAGACGCACACAGTCTCTCATAGACAGACAGACATAGACACTGTCATAGACACTCACACTTTATCATAGAGAGAGACACACAATCTATCATAGACAGACACACACACTCTCTCTCATAGACAGGCACACACACTCTATCACTCTCTCATAGACAGACACACACATTCTCTCTCACAGACAGACACACACTCTCTCTCATAGACAGACACACACACTCTCTCTCTCATCGACAGACACCCACTCTCACTCATAGACAGACACACACATTCTCTCTCATAGACAGACACACACACTTTCTCATAGAGAGAGACACACAATCTATCGTAGACAGACACACACATTCTCTCTCATAGACACACACACCCACACTCTCTCATAGACAGACACACACTCTCTCTCATAGACAGACACACACACTCTCTCTCTTACGGAGAGACACACAATCTATCATAGACATACACACACATTCTCTCTCATAAACGGACATACTCTCTCTCTCATAGACTGAAACACACACTCTCACTTATAGACAGACACACACATTCTCTCTCATAGACAGACACACACACTCTCTCATAGACAGACACACTCATTCTCTCACATAGACAGACACACACTCTCTCTCATAGACAGACACACACATTCTCTCTCATAGACAGACACACACTCTCTATCTCTCTCTCACAGATAGACACACACATTCTCTCTCATAGACAGACACACACTCTCTCTCATAGACAGACACACACACTCTCTCTCTCATCGACAGACACCCACTCTCTCTCATAGACAGACACACACTCTATCTCTCTCTGACAGACAGACACACACATTCTCTCTCATAGACAGACACACTCACTCTCTCTCATAGACAGACACACACACCCTGATCAACAGACACAAACATTCTCTCATAGACAGTCGCACACACTGACTCATAGACAGACACACATACACACTCTCGTAGACAGACACACACACTTTCTCATAGAGAGAGACACACAATCTACCGTAGACAGACACACACATTCTCTCTCATAGACAGACACACTCACTCTCTCTCATAGACAGACAGATGCTCTCTCTCATAGACAGAGACACACACTCCCTTATCAACATACACACACTCTCATAGACCGACACACACGATATCTCATAGACAGACACACACTCTCTCTCATAGACAGATGCACACACTGTCTCATAGACAGACACACATACACACTCTCATAGACAGACACACACACTTTCTCATAGAGAGAGACACTCAATCTATCGTAGACAGACACACACATTCTCTCTCATAGACAGACACACCCACACTCTCTCATAGACAGACACACACTCTCTCTCATAGACAGACACACACACTCTCTCTCTTACAGAGAGACACACAATGTATCATAGACAGACACACACTCTCTCTCATAGACGGACACACACACTCTCTCTCTCATCGACAGACACTCTCTCTCTCTCATAGACAGACACACACTCGCTCTCATAGACAGACACACACACTCACTCTCACATAGACAGATACCCACTCTCTCTCATAGACAGACACACACGCTCTCTCTCATAGACCGACACCCACTCAGTCTCATAGACAGACGCACACACTCTCTGATAGAATGACACACATACACACTCTCATAGAGAGAGACACACAATCTAACATAGACAGACACACATACACACTCTCATAGACAGACACTCACACTTTCTCATAGACTGACACACACACTCTCTCATAGACAGACACACACTCACTCTCATAGACAGACAGACACCCTCTCTCCTAGACAGACGCACATACTCTCTCATAGACTAACACATACACACACACACTCATAGACGGAGACGCACACTTTCTCACAGACAGACACACACACACTCTCTCTCATAGACAGACAAACAATCTATCATAGACAGACAACCACATTCTCTCTCATAGACAGACACACTCACTCTCTCTCATAGACAAACAGATGCTCTCTCTCAAAGACAAACAGATGCTCTCTCTCATAGACAGAGACACACACTCTCTCTCATAGACAGACAAACACTCTCTCTCATAGACGGACACACACATTTTCTCACAAACAGACACACACACCCTCTCTCTCATGGACAGAGACACACTCTCTCTCATAGACAGACACACTCACTCTCTCTCATAGACAGACAGATGCTCTCTCTCATAGACACAGACACACACTTTCTCATAGAGAGAGACACACAATCTATCGTAGACAGACACACACATTCTCTCTCATAGACAGACACACTCTCTCTCTCTCATAGACAGACAGATGCTCTCTCTCATAGACAGACACACACACTCACTCTCACATAGACAGATCCCCACACTCTCTCATAGACTGACACACATACACACTCTCATAGACACTGACACTTTCTCATAGACAGAGACACACAATCTATCATAGACAGACACACACATTCTCTCTCATAGACAGACACACTCAATCTCTCTCATATACAGAGACACACACTCCCAGATCAGCAGACACACACTCTCTCTCATAGACAGACGTACACAATCTCTCATAGACAGAGATACACACTCACTCTCATAGACTGAAACACACACTCTCACTTATAGACAGACACACTCATTCTCTCACATAGACAGACACACACTCTCTCTCATAGACAGACACACACATTCTCTCTCATAGACAGACACACACACTTTCTCATAGAGAGAGACACACAATCTATCGTAGACAGACACACACATTCTCTCTCATAGACAGACACACTCAATCTCTCTCATATACAGAGACACACACTCCCAGATCAGCAGACACACACTCTCTCTCATAGACAGACGTACACAATCTCTCATAGACAGAGATACACACTCACTCTCATAGACTGAAACACACACTCTCACTTATAGACAGACACACACATTCTCTCTCATAGACAGACACACACACTCTCTCATAGACAGACACACTCATTCTCTCACATAGACAGACACACACTCTCTCTCATAGACAGACACACACATTCTCTCTCATAGACAGACACACACACTTTCTCATAGAGAGAGACACACAATCTATCGTAGACAGACACACACATTCTCTCTCATAGACAGACACACCCACACTCTCTCATAGACAGACACACACTCTCTCTCATAGACAGACACACACACTCTCTCTCTTACGGAGAGACACACAATCTATCATAGACATACACACACATTCTCTCTCATAAACGGACATACTCTCTCTCTCATAGACAGACAAACACACTCTCTCTGTCATAGACAGACACCCACTCTCTTTCAAAGCCAGACACACACACTCTATCACTCTCATAGACAGACACACACATTCTCTCTCATAGACAGACACACACTCTCTCTCATAGACAGACACACACACTCTCTCTCTCATCGACAGACACTCTCTCTCTCTCATAGACAGAGACACACACTCCCTGATCAACAGACTCGCACACTCTCTCTTAGACCGACACACACATTCTCTCATAGACAGACACACACTCGCTCTCATAGACAGACGCACACAGTCTCTCATAGACAGACAGACATAGACACTGTCATAGACACTCACACTTTATCATAGAGAGAGACACACAATCTATCATAGACAGACACACCCACTCTCTCTCATAGACAGGCACACACACTCTATCACTCTCTCATAGACAGACACACACATTCTCTCTCACAGACAGACACACACTCTCTCTCATAGACAGACACACACACTCTCTCTCTCATCGACAGACACCCACTCTCACTCATAGACAGACACACACATTCTCTCTCATAGACAGACACACACATTCTCTCTAACAGACAGACACACACTTTCTCTCATAGACAGACACACACACTTTCTCATAGAGAGAGACACTCAATCTATCGTAGACAGACACACACATTCTCTCTCATAGACAGACACACCCACACTCTCTCATAGACAGACACACACTCTCTCTCATAGACAGACACACACACTCTCTCTCTTACAGAGAGACACACAATGTATCATAGACAGACACACACATTCTCTCTCATAGACGGACATACTCTCTCTCTCATAGACAGACAAACACACTCTCTCATAGACAGACACACATGCTCTCCCTCATAGACTGACACACACACTGTCTCATAGACAGACACACACTCTCTCTCATAGACGGACACACACACTCTCTCTCTCATCGACAGACACTCTCTCTCTCTCATAGACAGACACTCACTCGCTCTCATAGACAGACACACACACTCACTCTCACATAGACAGATACCCACTCTCTCTCATAGACAGACACACACGCTCTCTCTCATAGACCGACACCCACTCAGTCTCATAGACAGACGCACACACTCTCTGATAGACTGACACACATACACACTCTCATAGAGAGAGACACACAATCTATCATAGACAGACACACATACACACTCTCATAGACAGACACTCACACTTTCTCATAGACTGACACACACACTCTCTCATAGACAGACACACATTCGCTCTCATAGACAGACAGACACCCTCTCTCCTAGACAGACGCACATACTCTCTCATAGACTAACACATACACACACACACTCATAGACGGAGACGCACACTTTCTCACAGACAGACACACACACACTCTCTCTCATAGACAGACAAACAATCTATCATAGACAGACAACCACATTCTCTCTCATAGACAGACACACTCACTCTCTCTCATAGACAAACAGATGCTCTCTCTCAAAGACAAACAGATGCTCTCTCTCATAGACAGAGACACACACTCTCTCTCATAGACAGACAAACACTCTCTCTCATAGACGGACACACACATTTTCTCACAAACAGACACACACACCCTCTCTCTCATGGACAGAGACACACTCTCTCTCATAGACAGACACACTCACTCTCTCTCATAGACAGACAGATGCTCTCTCTCATAGACACAGACACACACTTTCTCATAGAGAGAGACACACAATCTATCGTAGACAGACACACACATTCTCTCTCATAGACAGACACACTCTCTCTCTCTCATAGACAGACAGATGCTCTCTCTCATAGACAGACACACACACTCACTCTCACATAGACAGATCTTCACACTCTCTCATAGACTGACACACATACACACTCTCATAGACACTGACACTTTCTCATAGACAGAGACACACAATCTATCATAGACAGACACACACATTCTCTCTCATAGACAGACACACTCAATCTCTCTCATATACAGAGACACACACTCCCAGATCAGCAGACACACACTCTCTCTCATAGACAGACGTACACAATCTCTCATAGACAGAGATACACACTCACTCTCATAGACTGAAACACACACTCTCACTTACAGACAGACACACACATTCTCTCTCATAGACAGACACACACACTCTCTCATAGACAGACACACTCATTCTCTCACATAGACAGACACACACTCTCTCTCATAGACAGACACACACATTCTCTCTCATAGACAGACACACACACTTTCTCATAGAGAGAGACACACAATCTATCGTAGACAGACACACACATTCTCTCTCATAGACAGACACACTCAATCTCTCTCATATACAGAGACACACACTCCCAGATCAGCAGACACACACTCTCTCTCATAGACAGACGTACACAATCTCTCATAGACAGAGATACACACTCACTCTCATAGACTGAAACACACACTCTCACTTATAGACAGACACACACATTCTCTCTCATAGACAGACACACACACTCTCTCATAGACAGACACACTCATTCTCTCACATAGACAGACACACACTCTCTCTCATAGACAGACACACACATTCTCTCTCATAGACAGACACACACACTTTCTCATAGAGAGAGACACACAATCTATCGTAGACAGACACACACATTCTCTCTCATAGACAGACACACCCACACTCTCTCATAGACAGACACACACTCTCTTTCAAAGCCAGACACACACACTCTATCACTCTCATAGACAGACACACACATTCTCTCTCATAGACAGACACACACTCTCTCTCATAGACAGACACACACACTCTCTCTCTCATCGACAGACACTCTCTCTCTCTCATAGACAGAGACACACACTCCCTGATCAACAGACTCGCACACTCTCTCTTAGACCGACACACACACTCTCTCATAGACAGACACACACTCGCTCTCATAGACAGACGCACACAGTCTCTCATAGACAGACAGACATAGACACTGTCATAGACACTCACACTTTATCATAGAGAGAGACACACAATCTATCATAGACAGACACACCCACTCTCTCTCATAGACAGGCACACACACTCTATCACTCTCTCATAGACAGACACACACATTCTCTCTCACAGACAGACACACACTCTCTCTCATAGACAGACACACACACTCTCTCTCTCATCGACAGACACCCACTCTCACTCATAGACAGACACACACATTCTCTCTCATAGACAGACACAGACATTCTCTCTAACAGACAGACACACACTTTCTCTCATAGACAGACACACACACTCTCTCTCTCATCGGCAGACACCTACTCTCTCTCATAGACAGACACACACTCTCTCTCATAGACAGACACACACACTCTCTCTCATAGACAGACAAACACTCTCTCTCATAGACGGACACACACATTTTCTCACAAACAGACACACACACCCTCTCTCTCATGGACAGAGACACACTCTCTCTCATAGACAGACACACTCACTCTCTCTCATAGACAGACAGATGCTCTCTCTCATAGACACAGACACACACTTTCTCATAGAGAGAGACACACAATCTATCGTAGACAGACACACACATTCTCTCTCATAGACAGACACACTCTCTCTCTCTCATAGACAGACAGATGCTCTCTCTCATAGACAGACACACACACTCACTCTCACATAGACAGATCCCCACACTCTCTCATAGACTGACACACATACACACTCTCATAGACACTGACACTTTCTCATAGACAGAGACACACAATCTATCATAGACAGACACACACATTCTCTCTCATAGACAGACACACTCAATCTCTCTCATATACAGAGACACACACTCCCAGATCAGCAGACACACACTCTCTCTCATAGACAGACGTACACAATCTCTCATAGACAGAGATACACACTCACTCTCATAGACTGAAACACACACTCTCACTTATAGACAGACACACACATTCTCTCTCATAGACAGACACACACACTCTCTCATAGACAGACACACTCATTCTCTCACATAGACAGATACACACTCTCTCTCATAGACAGACACACACATTCTCTCTCATAGACAGACACACACACTTTCTCATAGAGAGAGACACACAATCTATCGTAGACAGACACACACATTCTCTCTCATAGACAGACACACTCAATCTCTCTCATATACAGAGACACACACTCCCAGATCAGCAGACACACACTCTCTCTCATAGACAGACGTACACAATCTCTCATAGACAGAGATACACACTCACTCTCATAGACTGAAACACACACTCTCACTTATAGACAGACACACACATTCTCTCTCATAGACAGACACACACACTCTCTCATAGACAGACACACTCATTCTCTCACATAGACAGACACACACTCTCTCTCATAGACAGACACACACATTCTCTCTCATAGACAGACACACACACTTTCTCATAGAGAGAGACACACAATCTATCGTAGACAGACACACACATTCTCTCTCATAGACAGACACACTCAATCTCTCTCATATACAGAGACACACACTCCCAGATCAGCAGACACACACTCTCTCTCATAGACAGACGTACACAATCTCTCATAGACAGAGATACACACTCACTCTCATAGACTGAAACACACACTCTCACTTATAGACAGACACACACATTCTCTCTCATAGACAGACACACACACTCTCTCATAGACAGACACACTCATTCTCTCACATAGACAGACACACACTCTCTCTCATAGACAGACACACACATTCTCTCTCATAGACGGACATACTCTCTCTCTCATAGACAGACAAACACACTCTCTCATAGACAGACACACATGCTCTCCCTCATAGACTGACACACACACTGTCTCATAGACAGACACACACTCTCTCTCATAGACGGACACACACACTCTCTCTCTCATCGACAGACACTCTCTCTCTCTCATAGACAGACACTCACTCGCTCTCATAGACAGACACACACACTCACTCTCACATAGACAGATACCCACTCTCTCTCATAGACAGACACACACGCTCTCTCTCATAGACCGACACCCACTCAGTCTCATAGACAGACGCACACACTCTCTGATAGACTGACACACATACACACTCTCATAGAGAGAGACACACAATCTATCATAGACAGACACACATACACACTCTCATAGACAGACACTCACACTTTCTCATAGACTGACACACACACTCTCTCATAGACAGACACACATTCGCTCTCATAGACAGACAGACACCCTCTCTCCTAGACAGACGCACATACTCTCTCATAGACTAACACATACACACACACACTCATAGACGGAGACGCACACTTTCTCACAGACAGACACACACACACTCTCTCTCATAGACAGACAAACAATCTATCATAGACAGACAACCACATTCTCTCTCATAGACAGACACACTCACTCTCTCTCATAGACAAACAGATGCTCTCTCTCAAAGACAAACAGATGCTCTCTCTCATAGACAGAGACACACACTCTCTCTCATAGACAGACAAACACTCTCTCTCATAGACGGACACACACATTTTCTCACAAACAGACACACACACCCTCTCTCTCATGGACAGAGACACACTCTCTCTCATAGACAGACACACTCACTCTCTCTCATAGACAGACAGATGCTCTCTCTCATAGACACAGACACACACTTTCTCATAGAGAGAGACACACAATCTATCGTAGACAGACACACACATTCTCTCTCATAGACAGACACACTCTCTCTCTCTCATAGACAGACAGATGCTCTCTCTCATAGACAGACACACACACTCACTCTCACATAGACAGATCTTCACACTCTCTCATAGACTGACACACATACACACTCTCATAGACACTGACACTTTCTCATAGACAGAGACACACAATCTATCATAGACAGACACACACATTCTCTCTCATAGACAGACACACTCAATCTCTCTCATATACAGAGACACACACTCCCAGATCAGCAGACACACACTCTCTCTCATAGACAGACGTACACAATCTCTCATAGACAGAGATACACACTCACTCTCATAGACTGAAACACACACTCTCACTTACAGACAGACACACACATTCTCTCTCATAGACAGACACACACACTCTCTCATAGACAGACACACTCATTCTCTCACATAGACAGACACACACTCTCTCTCATAGACAGACACACACATTCTCTCTCATAGACAGACACACACACTTTCTCATAGAGAGAGACACACAATCTATCGTAGACAGACACACACATTCTCTCTCATAGACAGACACACTCAATCTCTCTCATATACAGAGACACACACTCCCAGATCAGCAGACACACACTCTCTCTCATAGACAGACGTACACAATCTCTCATAGACAGAGATACACACTCACTCTCATAGACTGAAACACACACTCTCACTTATAGACAGACACACACATTCTCTCTCATAGACAGACACACACACTCTCTCATAGACAGACACACTCATTCTCTCACATAGACAGACACACACTCTCTCTCATAGACAGACACACACATTCTCTCTCATAGACAGACACACACACTTTCTCATAGAGAGAGACACACAATCTATCGTAGACAGACACACACATTCTCTCTCATAGACAGACACACCCACACTCTCTCATAGACAGACACACACTCTCTTTCAAAGCCAGACACACACACTCTATCACTCTCATAGACAGACACACACATTCTCTCTCATAGACAGACACACACTCTCTCTCATAGACAGACACACACACTCTCTCTCTCATCGACAGACACTCTCTCTCTCTCATAGACAGAGACACACACTCCCTGATCAACAGACTCGCACACTCTCTCTTAGACCGACACACACACTCTCTCATAGACAGACACACACTCGCTCTCATAGACAGACGCACACAGTCTCTCATAGACAGACAGACATAGACACTGTCATAGACACTCACACTTTATCATAGAGAGAGACACACAATCTATCATAGACAGACACACCCACTCTCTCTCATAGACAGGCACACACACTCTATCACTCTCTCATAGACAGACACACACATTCTCTCTCACAGACAGACACACACTCTCTCTCATAGACAGACACACACACTCTCTCTCTCATCGACAGACACCCACTCTCACTCATAGACAGACACACACATTCTCTCTCATAGACAGACACAGACATTCTCTCTAACAGACAGACACACACTTTCTCTCATAGACAGACACACACACTCTCTCTCTCATCGGCAGACACCTACTCTCTCTCATAGACAGACACACACTCTCTCTCATAGACAGACACACACACTCTCTCTCATAGACAGACAAACACTCTCTCTCATAGACGGACACACACATTTTCTCACAAACAGACACACACACCCTCTCTCTCATGGACAGAGACACACTCTCTCTCATAGACAGACACACTCACTCTCTCTCATAGACAGACAGATGCTCTCTCTCATAGACACAGACACACACTTTCTCATAGAGAGAGACACACAATCTATCGTAGACAGACACACACATTCTCTCTCATAGACAGACACACTCTCTCTCTCTCATAGACAGACAGATGCTCTCTCTCATAGACAGACACACACACTCACTCTCACATAGACAGATCCCCACACTCTCTCATAGACTGACACACATACACACTCTCATAGACACTGACACTTTCTCATAGACAGAGACACACAATCTATCATAGACAGACACACACATTCTCTCTCATAGACAGACACACTCAATCTCTCTCATATACAGAGACACACACTCCCAGATCAGCAGACACACACTCTCTCTCATAGACAGACGTACACAATCTCTCATAGACAGAGATACACACTCACTCTCATAGACTGAAACACACACTCTCACTTATAGACAGACACACACATTCTCTCTCATAGACAGACACACACACTCTCTCATAGACAGACACACTCATTCTCTCACATAGACAGATACACACTCTCTCTCATAGACAGACACACACATTCTCTCTCATAGACAGACACACACACTTTCTCATAGAGAGAGACACACAATCTATCGTAGACAGACACACACATTCTCTCTCATAGACAGACACACTCAATCTCTCTCATATACAGAGACACACACTCCCAGATCAGCAGACACACACTCTCTCTCATAGACAGACGTACACAATCTCTCATAGACAGAGATACACACTCACTCTCATAGACTGAAACACACACTCTCACTTATAGACAGACACACACATTCTCTCTCATAGACAGACACACACACTCTCTCATAGACAGACACACTCATTCTCTCACATAGACAGACACACACTCTCTCTCATAGACAGACACACACATTCTCTCTCATAGACAGACACACACACTTTCTCATAGAGAGAGACACACAATCTATCGTAGACAGACACACACATTCTCTCTCATAGACAGACACACTCAATCTCTCTCATATACAGAGACACACACTCCCAGATCAGCAGACACACACTCTCTCTCATAGACAGACGTACACAATCTCTCATAGACAGAGATACACACTCACTCTCATAGACTGAAACACACACTCTCACTTATAGACAGACACACACATTCTCTCTCATAGACAGACACACACACTCTCTCATAGACAGACACACTCATTCTCTCACATAGACAGACACACACTCTCTCTCATAGACAGACACACACATTCTCTCTCATAGACAGACACACACACTTTCTCATAGAGAGAGACACACAATCTATCGTAGACAGACACACACATTCTCTCTCATAGACACACACACCCACACTCTCTCATAGACAGACACACACTCTCTCTCATAGACAGACACACACACTCTCTCTCTTACGGAGAGACACACAATCTATCATAGACATACACACACATTCTCTCTCATAAACGGACATACTCTCTCTCTCATAGACAGACAAACACACTCTCTCTGTCATAGACAGACACCCACTCTCTTTCAAAGCCAGACACACACACTCTATCACTCTCATAGACAGACACACACATTCTCTCTCATAGACAGACACACACTCTCTCTCATAGACAGACACACACACTCTCTCTCTCATCGACAGACACTCTCTCTCTCTCATAGACAGAGACACACACTCCCTGATCAACAGACTCGCACACTCTCTCTTAGACCGACACACACATTCTCTCATAGACAGACACACACTCGCTCTCATAGACAGACGCACACAGTCTCTCATAGACAGACAGACATAGACACTGTCATAGACACTCACACTTTATCATAGAGAGAGACACACAATCTATCATAGACAGACACACCCACTCTCTCTCATAGACAGGCACACACACTCTATCACTCTCTCATAGACAGACACACACATTCTCTCTCACAGACAGACACACACTCTCTCTCATAGACAGACACACACACTCTCTCTCTCATCGACAGACACCCACTCTCACTCATAGACAGACACACACATTCTCTCTCATAGACAGACACACACATTCTCTCTAACAGACAGACACACACTTTCTCTCATAGACAGACACACACACTTTCTCATAGAGAGAGACACTCAATCTATCGTAGACAGACACACACATTCTCTCTCATAGACAGACACACCCACACTCTCTCATAGACAGACACACACTCTCTCTCATAGACAGACACACACACTCTCTCTCTTACAGAGAGACACACAATGTATCATAGACAGACACACACATTCTCTCTCATAGACGGACATACTCTCTCTCTCATAGACAGACAAACACACTCTCTCATAGACAGACACACATGCTCTCCCTCATAGACTGACACACACACTGTCTCATAGACAGACACACACTCTCTCTCATAGACGGACACACACACTCTCTCTCTCATCGACAGACACTCTCTCTCTCTCATAGACAGACACTCACTCGCTCTCATAGACAGACACACACACTCACTCTCACATAGACAGATACCCACTCTCTCTCATAGACAGACACACACGCTCTCTCTCATAGACCGACACCCACTCAGTCTCATAGACAGACGCACACACTCTCTGATAGACTGACACACATACACACTCTCATAGAGAGAGACACACAATCTATCATAGACAGACACACATACACACTCTCATAGACAGACACTCACACTTTCTCATAGACTGACACACACACTCTCTCATAGACAGACACACATTCGCTCTCATAGACAGACAGACACCCTCTCTCCTAGACAGACGCACATACTCTCTCATAGACTAACACATACACACACACACTCATAGACGGAGACGCACACTTTCTCACAGACAGACACACACACACTCTCTCTCATAGACAGACAAACAATCTATCATAGACAGACAACCACATTCTCTCTCATAGACAGACACACTCACTCTCTCTCATAGACAAACAGATGCTCTCTCTCAAAGACAAACAGATGCTCTCTCTCATAGACAGAGACACACACTCTCTCTCATAGACAGACAAACACTCTCTCTCATAGACGGACACACACATTTTCTCACAAACAGACACACACACCCTCTCTCTCATGGACAGAGACACACTCTCTCTCATAGACAGACACACTCACTCTCTCTCATAGACAGACAGATGCTCTCTCTCATAGACACAGACACACACTTTCTCATAGAGAGAGACACACAATCTATCGTAGACAGACACACACATTCTCTCTCATAGACAGACACACTCTCTCTCTCTCATAGACAGACAGATGCTCTCTCTCATAGACAGACACACACACTCACTCTCACATAGACAGATCTTCACACTCTCTCATAGACTGACACACATACACACTCTCATAGACACTGACACTTTCTCATAGACAGAGACACACAATCTATCATAGACAGACACACACATTCTCTCTCATAGACAGACACACTCAATCTCTCTCATATACAGAGACACACACTCCCAGATCAGCAGACACACACTCTCTCTCATAGACAGACGTACACAATCTCTCATAGACAGAGATACACACTCACTCTCATAGACTGAAACACACACTCTCACTTACAGACAGACACACACATTCTCTCTCATAGACAGACACACACACTCTCTCATAGACAGACACACTCATTCTCTCACATAGACAGACACACACTCTCTCTCATAGACAGACACACACATTCTCTCTCATAGACAGACACACACACTTTCTCATAGAGAGAGACACACAATCTATCGTAGACAGACACACACATTCTCTCTCATAGACAGACACACTCAATCTCTCTCATATACAGAGACACACACTCCCAGATCAGCAGACACACACTCTCTCTCATAGACAGACGTACACAATCTCTCATAGACAGAGATACACACTCACTCTCATAGACTGAAACACACACTCTCACTTATAGACAGACACACACATTCTCTCTCATAGACAGACACACACACTCTCTCATAGACAGACACACTCATTCTCTCACATAGACAGACACACACTCTCTCTCATAGACAGACACACACATTCTCTCTCATAGACAGACACACACACTTTCTCATAGAGAGAGACACACAATCTATCGTAGACAGACACACACATTCTCTCTCATAGACAGACACACCCACACTCTCTCATAGACAGACACACACTCTCTTTCAAAGCCAGACACACACACTCTATCACTCTCATAGACAGACACACACATTCTCTCTCATAGACAGACACACACTCTCTCTCATAGACAGACACACACACTCTCTCTCTCATCGACAGACACTCTCTCTCTCTCATAGACAGAGACACACACTCCCTGATCAACAGACTCGCACACTCTCTCTTAGACCGACACACACACTCTCTCATAGACAGACACACACTCGCTCTCATAGACAGACGCACACAGTCTCTCATAGACAGACAGACATAGACACTGTCATAGACACTCACACTTTATCATAGAGAGAGACACACAATCTATCATAGACAGACACACCCACTCTCTCTCATAGACAGGCACACACACTCTATCACTCTCTCATAGACAGACACACACATTCTCTCTCACAGACAGACACACACTCTCTCTCATAGACAGACACACACACTCTCTCTCTCATCGACAGACACCCACTCTCACTCATAGACAGACACACACATTCTCTCTCATAGACAGACACAGACATTCTCTCTAACAGACAGACACACACTTTCTCTCATAGACAGACACACACACTCTCTCTCTCATCGGCAGACACCTACTCTCTCTCATAGACAGACACACACTCTCTCTCATAGACAGACACACACACTCTCTCTCATAGACAGACAAACACTCTCTCTCATAGACGGACACACACATTTTCTCACAAACAGACACACACACCCTCTCTCTCATGGACAGAGACACACTCTCTCTCATAGACAGACACACTCACTCTCTCTCATAGACAGACAGATGCTCTCTCTCATAGACACAGACACACACTTTCTCATAGAGAGAGACACACAATCTATCGTAGACAGACACACACATTCTCTCTCATAGACAGACACACTCTCTCTCTCTCATAGACAGACAGATGCTCTCTCTCATAGACAGACACACACACTCACTCTCACATAGACAGATCCCCACACTCTCTCATAGACTGACACACATACACACTCTCATAGACACTGACACTTTCTCATAGACAGAGACACACAATCTATCATAGACAGACACACACATTCTCTCTCATAGACAGACACACTCAATCTCTCTCATATACAGAGACACACACTCCCAGATCAGCAGACACACACTCTCTCTCATAGACAGACGTACACAATCTCTCATAGACAGAGATACACACTCACTCTCATAGACTGAAACACACACTCTCACTTATAGACAGACACACACATTCTCTCTCATAGACAGACACACACACTCTCTCATAGACAGACACACTCATTCTCTCACATAGACAGATACACACTCTCTCTCATAGACAGACACACACATTCTCTCTCATAGACAGACACACACACTTTCTCATAGAGAGAGACACACAATCTATCGTAGACAGACACACACATTCTCTCTCATAGACAGACACACTCAATCTCTCTCATATACAGAGACACACACTCCCAGATCAGCAGACACACACTCTCTCTCATAGACAGACGTACACAATCTCTCATAGACAGAGATACACACTCACTCTCATAGACTGAAACACACACTCTCACTTATAGACAGACACACACATTCTCTCTCATAGACAGACACACACACTCTCTCATAGACAGACACACTCATTCTCTCACATAGACAGACACACACTCTCTCTCATAGACAGACACACACATTCTCTCTCATAGACAGACACACACACTTTCTCATAGAGAGAGACACACAATCTATCGTAGACAGACACACACATTCTCTCTCATAGACAGACACACTCAATCTCTCTCATATACAGAGACACACACTCCCAGATCAGCAGACACACACTCTCTCTCATAGACAGACGTACACAATCTCTCATAGACAGAGATACACACTCACTCTCATAGACTGAAACACACACTCTCACTTATAGACAGACACACACATTCTCTCTCATAGACAGACACACACACTCTCTCATAGACAGACACACTCATTCTCTCACATAGACAGACACACACTCTCTCTCATAGACAGACACACACATTCTCTCTCATAGACAGACACACACACTTTCTCATAGAGAGAGACACACAATCTATCGTAGACAGACACACACATTCTCTCTCATAGACACACACACCCACACTCTCTCATAGACAGACACACACTCTCTCTCATAGACAGACACACACACTCTCTCTCTTACGGAGAGACACACAATCTATCATAGACATACACACACATTCTCTCTCATAAACGGACATACTCTCTCTCTCATAGACAGACAAACACACTCTCTCTGTCATAGACAGACACCCACTCTCTTTCAAAGCCAGACACACACACTCTATCACTCTCATAGACAGACACACACATTCTCTCTCATAGACAGACACACACTCTCTCTCATAGACAGACACACACACTCTCTCTCTCATCGACAGACACTCTCTCTCTCTCATAGACAGAGACACACACTCCCTGATCAACAGACTCGCACACTCTCTCTTAGACCGACACACACACTCTCTCATAGACAGACACACACTCGCTCTCATAGACAGACGCACACAGTCTCTCATAGACAGACAGACATAGACACTGTCATAGACACTCACACTTTATCATAGAGAGAGACACACAATCTATCATAGACAGACACACACACTCTCTCTCATAGACAGGCACACACACTCTATCACTCTCTCATAGACAGACACACACATTCTCTCTCACAGACAGACACACACTCTCTCTCATAGACAGACACACACACTCTCTCTCTCATCGACAGACACCCACTCTCACTCATAGACAGACACACACATTCTCTCTCATAGACAGACACACACACTTTCTCATAGAGAGAGACACACAATCTATCGTAGACAGACACACACATTCTCTCTCATAGACACACACACCCACACTCTCTCATAGACAGACACACACTCTCTCTCATAGACAGACACACACACTCTCTCTCTTACGGAGAGACACACAATCTATCATAGACAGACACACACATTCTCTCTCATAGACGGACATACTCTCTCTCTCATAGACAGAGACACACACTACGTGATCAACAGACACACACACTCTCTCATAGACAGACACACACTCTCTCTCATAGACAGACACACACATTCTCTCTCATAGACAGACACACACACTTTCTCATAGAGAGAGACACACAATCTATCGTAGACAGACACACACATTCTCTCTCATAGACAGACACACCCACACTCTCTCATAGACAGACACACACTCTCTTTCAAAGCCAGACACACACACTCTATCACTCTCATAGACAGACACACACATTCTCTCTCATAGACAGACACACACTCTCTCTCATAGACAGACACACACACTCTCTCTCTCATCGACAGACACTCTCTCTCTCTCATAGACAGAGACACACACTCCCTGATCAACAGACTCGCACACTCTCTCTTAGACCGACACACACACTCTCTCATAGACAGACACACACTCGCTCTCATAGACAGACGCACACAGTCTCTCATAGACAGACAGACATAGACACTGTCATAGACACTCACACTTTATCATAGAGAGAGACACACAATCTATCATAGACAGACACACCCACTCTCTCTCATAGACAGGCACACACACTCTATCACTCTCTCATAGACAGACACACACATTCTCTCTCACAGACAGACACACACTCTCTCTCATAGACAGACACACACACTCTCTCTCTCATCGACAGACACCCACTCTCACTCATAGACAGACACACACATTCTCTCTCATAGACAGACACAGACATTCTCTCTAACAGACAGACACACACTTTCTCTCATAGACAGACACACACACTCTCTCTCTCATCGGCAGACACCTACTCTCTCTCATAGACAGACACACACTCTCTCTCATAGACAGACACACACACTCTCTCTCATAGACAGACAAACACTCTCTCTCATAGACGGACACACACATTTTCTCACAAACAGACACACACACCCTCTCTCTCATGGACAGAGACACACTCTCTCTCATAGACAGACACACTCACTCTCTCTCATAGACAGACAGATGCTCTCTCTCATAGACACAGACACACACTTTCTCATAGAGAGAGACACACAATCTATCGTAGACAGACACACACATTCTCTCTCATAGACAGACACACTCTCTCTCTCTCATAGACAGACAGATGCTCTCTCTCATAGACAGACACACACACTCACTCTCACATAGACAGATCCCCACACTCTCTCATAGACTGACACACATACACACTCTCATAGACACTGACACTTTCTCATAGACAGAGACACACAATCTATCATAGACAGACACACACATTCTCTCTCATAGACAGACACACTCAATCTCTCTCATATACAGAGACACACACTCCCAGATCAGCAGACACACACTCTCTCTCATAGACAGACGTACACAATCTCTCATAGACAGAGATACACACTCACTCTCATAGACTGAAACACACACTCTCACTTATAGACAGACACACACATTCTCTCTCATAGACAGACACACACACTCTCTCATAGACAGACACACTCATTCTCTCACATAGACAGATACACACTCTCTCTCATAGACAGACACACACATTCTCTCTCATAGACAGACACACACACTTTCTCATAGAGAGAGACACACAATCTATCGTAGACAGACACACACATTCTCTCTCATAGACAGACACACTCAATCTCTCTCATATACAGAGACACACACTCCCAGATCAGCAGACACACACTCTCTCTCATAGACAGACGTACACAATCTCTCATAGACAGAGATACACACTCACTCTCATAGACTGAAACACACACTCTCACTTATAGACAGACACACACATTCTCTCTCATAGACAGACACACACACTCTCTCATAGACAGACACACTCATTCTCTCACATAGACAGACACACACTCTCTCTCATAGACAGACACACACATTCTCTCTCATAGACAGACACACACACTTTCTCATAGAGAGAGACACACAATCTATCGTAGACAGACACACACATTCTCTCTCATAGACAGACACACTCAATCTCTCTCATATACAGAGACACACACTCCCAGATCAGCAGACACACACTCTCTCTCATAGACAGACGTACACAATCTCTCATAGACAGAGATACACACTCACTCTCATAGACTGAAACACACACTCTCACTTATAGACAGACACACACATTCTCTCTCATAGACAGACACACACACTCTCTCATAGACAGACACACTCATTCTCTCACATAGACAGACACACACTCTCTCTCATAGACAGACACACACATTCTCTCTCATAGACAGACACACACACTTTCTCATAGAGAGAGACACACAATCTATCGTAGACAGACACACACATTCTCTCTCATAGACACACACACCCACACTCTCTCATAGACAGACACACACTCTCTCTCATAGACAGACACACACACTCTCTCTCTTACGGAGAGACACACAATCTATCATAGACATACACACACATTCTCTCTCATAAACGGACATACTCTCTCTCTCATAGACAGACAAACACACTCTCTCTGTCATAGACAGACACCCACTCTCTTTCAAAGCCAGACACACACACTCTATCACTCTCATAGACAGACACACACATTCTCTCTCATAGACAGACACACACTCTCTCTCATAGACAGACACACACACTCTCTCTCTCATCGACAGACACTCTCTCTCTCTCATAGACAGAGACACACACTCCCTGATCAACAGACTCGCACACTCTCTCTTAGACCGACACACACACTCTCTCATAGACAGACACACACTCGCTCTCATAGACAGACGCACACAGTCTCTCATAGACAGACAGACATAGACACTGTCATAGACACTCACACTTTATCATAGAGAGAGACACACAATCTATCATAGACAGACACACACACTCTCTCTCATAGACAGG
The DNA here is from genome assembly GCF_048418815.1 of Hemitrygon akajei. Classification (NCBI taxonomy): domain Eukaryota; kingdom Metazoa; phylum Chordata; class Chondrichthyes; order Myliobatiformes; family Dasyatidae; genus Hemitrygon; species Hemitrygon akajei. The sequence goes on from NC_133127.1 coordinate 107,070,863, forward strand.
CACACACACTCTATCACTCTCTCATAGACAGACACACACATTCTCTCTCACAGACAGACACACACTCTCTCTCATAGACAGACACACACACTCTCTCTCTCATCGACAGACACCCACTCTCACTCATAGACAGACACACACATTCTCTCTCATAGACAGACACACACACTTTCTCATAGAGAGAGACACACAATCTATCGTAGACAGACACACACATTCTCTCTCATAGACACACACACCCACACTCTCTCATAGACAGACACACACTCTCTCTCATAGACAGACACACACACTCTCTCTCTTACGGAGAGACACACAATCTATCATAGACATACACACACATTCTCTCTCATAAACGGACATACTCTCTCTCTCATAGACTGAAACACACACTCTCACTTATAGACAGACACACACATTCTCTCTCATAGACAGACACACACACTCTCTCATAGACAGACACACTCATTCTCTCACATAGACAGACACACACTCTCTCTCATAGACAGACACACACATTCTCTCTCATAGACAGACACACACTCTCTCTCACAGATAGACACACACATTCTCTCTCATAGACAGACACACACTCTCTCTCATAGACAGACACACACACTCTCTCTCTCATCGACAGACACCCACTCTCTCTCATAGACAGACACACACTCTATCTCTCTCTGACAGACAGACACACACATTCTCTCTCATAGACAGACACACTCACTCTCTCTCATAGACAGACACACACACCCTGATCAACAGACACAAACATTCTCTCATAGACAGTCGCACACACTGACTCATAGACAGACACACATACACACTCTCGTAGACAGACACACACACTTTCTCATAGAGAGAGACACACAATCTACCGTAGACAGACACACACATTCTCTCTCATAGACAGACACACTCACTCTCTCTCATAGACAGACAGATGCTCTCTCTCATAGACAGAGACACACACTCCCTTATCAACATACACACACTCTCATAGACCGACACACACGATATCTCATAGACAGACACACACTCTCTCTCATAGACAGATGCACACACTGTCTCATAGACAGACACACATACACACTCTCATAGACAGACACACACACTTTCTCATAGAGAGAGACACTCAATCTATCGTAGACAGACACACACATTCTCTCTCATAGACAGACACACCCACACTCTCTCATAGACAGACACACACTCTCTCTCATAGACAGACACACACACTCTCTCTCTTACAGAGAGACACACAATGTATCATAGACAGACACACACTCTCTCTCATAGACGGACACACACACTCTCTCTCTCATCGACAGACACTCTCTCTCTCTCATAGACAGACACACACTCGCTCTCATAGACAGACACACACACTCACTCTCACATAGACAGATACCCACTCTCTCTCATAGACAGACACACACGCTCTCTCTCATAGACCGACACCCACTCAGTCTCATAGACAGACGCACACACTCTCTGATAGACTGACACACATACACACTCTCATAGAGAGAGACACACAATCTAACATAGACAGACACACATACACACTCTCATAGACAGACACTCACACTTTCTCATAGACTGACACACACACTCTCTCATAGACAGACACACACTCACTCTCATAGACAGACAGACACCCTCTCTCCTAGACAGACGCACATACTCTCTCATAGACTAACACATACACACACACACTCATAGACGGAGACGCACACTTTCTCACAGACAGACACACACACACTCTCTCTCATAGACAGACAAACAATCTATCATAGACAGACAACCACATTCTCTCTCATAGACAGACACACTCACTCTCTCTCATAGACAAACAGATGCTCTCTCTCAAAGACAAACAGATGCTCTCTCTCATAGACAGAGACACACACTCTCTCTCATAGACAGACAAACACTCTCTCTCATAGACGGACACACACATTTTCTCACAAACAGACACACACACCCTCTCTCTCATGGACAGAGACACACTCTCTCTCATAGACAGACACACTCACTCTCTCTCATAGACAGACAGATGCTCTCTCTCATAGACACAGACACACACTTTCTCATAGAGAGAGACACACAATCTATCGTAGACAGACACACACATTCTCTCTCATAGACAGACACACTCTCTCTCTCTCATAGACAGACAGATGCTCTCTCTCATAGACAGACACACACACTCACTCTCACATAGACAGATCCCCACACTCTCTCATAGACTGACACACATACACACTCTCATAGACACTGACACTTTCTCATAGACAGAGACACACAATCTATCATAGACAGACACACACATTCTCTCTCATAGACAGACACACTCAATCTCTCTCATATACAGAGACACACACTCCCAGATCAGCAGACACACACTCTCTCTCATAGACAGACGTACACAATCTCTCATAGACAGAGATACACACTCACTCTCATAGACTGAAACACACACTCTCACTTATAGACAGACACACTCATTCTCTCACATAGACAGACACACACTCTCTCTCATAGACAGACACACACATTCTCTCTCATAGACAGACACACACACTTTCTCATAGAGAGAGACACACAATCTATCGTAGACAGACACACACATTCTCTCTCATAGACAGACACACTCAATCTCTCTCATATACAGAGACACACACTCCCAGATCAGCAGACACACACTCTCTCTCATAGACAGACGTACACAATCTCTCATAGACAGAGATACACACTCACTCTCATAGACTGAAACACACACTCTCACTTATAGACAGACACACACATTCTCTCTCATAGACAGACACACACACTCTCTCATAGACAGACACACTCATTCTCTCACATAGACAGACACACACTCTCTCTCATAGACAGACACACACATTCTCTCTCATAGACAGACACACACACTTTCTCATAGAGAGAGACACACAATCTATCGTAGACAGACACACACATTCTCTCTCATAGACACACACACCCACACTCTCTCATAGACAGACACACACTCTCTCTCATAGACAGACACACACACTCTCTCTCTTACGGAGAGACACACAATCTATCATAGACATACACACACATTCTCTCTCATAAACGGACATACTCTCTCTCTCATAGACAGACAAACACACTCTCTCTGTCATAGACAGACACCCACTCTCTTTCAAAGCCAGACACACACACTCTATCACTCTCATAGACAGACACACACATTCTCTCTCATAGACAGACACACACTCTCTCTCATAGACAGACACACACACTCTCTCTCTCATCGACAGACACTCTCTCTCTCTCATAGACAGAGACACACACTCCCTGATCAACAGACTCGCACACTCTCTCTTAGACCGACACACACATTCTCTCATAGACAGACACACACTCGCTCTCATAGACAGACGCACACAGTCTCTCATAGACAGACAGACATAGACACTGTCATAGACACTCACACTTTATCATAGAGAGAGACACACAATCTATCATAGACAGACACACCCACTCTCTCTCATAGACAGGCACACACACTCTATCACTCTCTCATAGACAGACACACACATTCTCTCTCACAGACAGACACACACTCTCTCTCATAGACAGACACACACACTCTCTCTCTCATCGACAGACACCCACTCTCACTCATAGACAGACACACACATTCTCTCTCATAGACAGACACACACATTCTCTCTAACAGACAGACACACACTTTCTCTCATAGACAGACACACACACTTTCTCATAGAGAGAGACACTCAATCTATCGTAGACAGACACACACATTCTCTCTCATAGACAGACACACCCACACTCTCTCATAGACAGACACACACTCTCTCTCATAGACAGACACACACACTCTCTCTCTTACAGAGAGACACACAATGTATCATAGACAGACACACACATTCTCTCTCATAGACGGACATACTCTCTCTCTCATAGACAGACAAACACACTCTCTCATAGACAGACACACATGCTCTCCCTCATAGACTGACACACACACTGTCTCATAGACAGACACACACTCTCTCTCATAGACGGACACACACACTCTCTCTCTCATCGACAGACACTCTCTCTCTCTCATAGACAGACACTCACTCGCTCTCATAGACAGACACACACACTCACTCTCACATAGACAGATACCCACTCTCTCTCATAGACAGACACACACGCTCTCTCTCATAGACCGACACCCACTCAGTCTCATAGACAGACGCACACACTCTCTGATAGACTGACACACATACACACTCTCATAGAGAGAGACACACAATCTATCATAGACAGACACACATACACACTCTCATAGACAGACACTCACACTTTCTCATAGACTGACACACACACTCTCTCATAGACAGACACACATTCGCTCTCATAGACAGACAGACACCCTCTCTCCTAGACAGACGCACATACTCTCTCATAGACTAACACATACACACACACACTCATAGACGGAGACGCACACTTTCTCACAGACAGACACACACACACTCTCTCTCATAGACAGACAAACAATCTATCATAGACAGACAACCACATTCTCTCTCATAGACAGACACACTCACTCTCTCTCATAGACAAACAGATGCTCTCTCTCAAAGACAAACAGATGCTCTCTCTCATAGACAGAGACACACACTCTCTCTCATAGACAGACAAACACTCTCTCTCATAGACGGACACACACATTTTCTCACAAACAGACACACACACCCTCTCTCTCATGGACAGAGACACACTCTCTCTCATAGACAGACACACTCACTCTCTCTCATAGACAGACAGATGCTCTCTCTCATAGACACAGACACACACTTTCTCATAGAGAGAGACACACAATCTATCGTAGACAGACACACACATTCTCTCTCATAGACAGACACACTCTCTCTCTCTCATAGACAGACAGATGCTCTCTCTCATAGACAGACACACACACTCACTCTCACATAGACAGATCTTCACACTCTCTCATAGACTGACACACATACACACTCTCATAGACACTGACACTTTCTCATAGACAGAGACACACAATCTATCATAGACAGACACACACATTCTCTCTCATAGACAGACACACTCAATCTCTCTCATATACAGAGACACACACTCCCAGATCAGCAGACACACACTCTCTCTCATAGACAGACGTACACAATCTCTCATAGACAGAGATACACACTCACTCTCATAGACTGAAACACACACTCTCACTTACAGACAGACACACACATTCTCTCTCATAGACAGACACACACACTCTCTCATAGACAGACACACTCATTCTCTCACATAGACAGACACACACTCTCTCTCATAGACAGACACACACATTCTCTCTCATAGACAGACACACACACTTTCTCATAGAGAGAGACACACAATCTATCGTAGACAGACACACACATTCTCTCTCATAGACAGACACACTCAATCTCTCTCATATACAGAGACACACACTCCCAGATCAGCAGACACACACTCTCTCTCATAGACAGACGTACACAATCTCTCATAGACAGAGATACACACTCACTCTCATAGACTGAAACACACACTCTCACTTATAGACAGACACACACATTCTCTCTCATAGACAGACACACACACTCTCTCATAGACAGACACACTCATTCTCTCACATAGACAGACACACACTCTCTCTCATAGACAGACACACACATTCTCTCTCATAGACAGACACACACACTTTCTCATAGAGAGAGACACACAATCTATCGTAGACAGACACACACATTCTCTCTCATAGACAGACACACCCACACTCTCTCATAGACAGACACACACTCTCTTTCAAAGCCAGACACACACACTCTATCACTCTCATAGACAGACACACACATTCTCTCTCATAGACAGACACACACTCTCTCTCATAGACAGACACACACACTCTCTCTCTCATCGACAGACACTCTCTCTCTCTCATAGACAGAGACACACACTCCCTGATCAACAGACTCGCACACTCTCTCTTAGACCGACACACACACTCTCTCATAGACAGACACACACTCGCTCTCATAGACAGACGCACACAGTCTCTCATAGACAGACAGACATAGACACTGTCATAGACACTCACACTTTATCATAGAGAGAGACACACAATCTATCATAGACAGACACACCCACTCTCTCTCATAGACAGGCACACACACTCTATCACTCTCTCATAGACAGACACACACATTCTCTCTCACAGACAGACACACACTCTCTCTCATAGACAGACACACACACTCTCTCTCTCATCGACAGACACCCACTCTCACTCATAGACAGACACACACATTCTCTCTCATAGACAGACACAGACATTCTCTCTAACAGACAGACACACACTTTCTCTCATAGACAGACACACACACTCTCTCTCTCATCGGCAGACACCTACTCTCTCTCATAGACAGACACACACTCTCTCTCATAGACAGACACACACACTCTCTCTCATAGACAGACAAACACTCTCTCTCATAGACGGACACACACATTTTCTCACAAACAGACACACACACCCTCTCTCTCATGGACAGAGACACACTCTCTCTCATAGACAGACACACTCACTCTCTCTCATAGACAGACAGATGCTCTCTCTCATAGACACAGACACACACTTTCTCATAGAGAGAGACACACAATCTATCGTAGACAGACACACACATTCTCTCTCATAGACAGACACACTCTCTCTCTCTCATAGACAGACAGATGCTCTCTCTCATAGACAGACACACACACTCACTCTCACATAGACAGATCCCCACACTCTCTCATAGACTGACACACATACACACTCTCATAGACACTGACACTTTCTCATAGACAGAGACACACAATCTATCATAGACAGACACACACATTCTCTCTCATAGACAGACACACTCAATCTCTCTCATATACAGAGACACACACTCCCAGATCAGCAGACACACACTCTCTCTCATAGACAGACGTACACAATCTCTCATAGACAGAGATACACACTCACTCTCATAGACTGAAACACACACTCTCACTTATAGACAGACACACACATTCTCTCTCATAGACAGACACACACACTCTCTCATAGACAGACACACTCATTCTCTCACATAGACAGATACACACTCTCTCTCATAGACAGACACACACATTCTCTCTCATAGACAGACACACACACTTTCTCATAGAGAGAGACACACAATCTATCGTAGACAGACACACACATTCTCTCTCATAGACAGACACACTCAATCTCTCTCATATACAGAGACACACACTCCCAGATCAGCAGACACACACTCTCTCTCATAGACAGACGTACACAATCTCTCATAGACAGAGATACACACTCACTCTCATAGACTGAAACACACACTCTCACTTATAGACAGACACACACATTCTCTCTCATAGACAGACACACACACTCTCTCATAGACAGACACACTCATTCTCTCACATAGACAGACACACACTCTCTCTCATAGACAGACACACACATTCTCTCTCATAGACAGACACACACACTTTCTCATAGAGAGAGACACACAATCTATCGTAGACAGACACACACATTCTCTCTCATAGACAGACACACTCAATCTCTCTCATATACAGAGACACACACTCCCAGATCAGCAGACACACACTCTCTCTCATAGACAGACGTACACAATCTCTCATAGACAGAGATACACACTCACTCTCATAGACTGAAACACACACTCTCACTTATAGACAGACACACACATTCTCTCTCATAGACAGACACACACACTCTCTCATAGACAGACACACTCATTCTCTCACATAGACAGACACACACTCTCTCTCATAGACAGACACACACATTCTCTCTCATAGACAGACACACACACTTTCTCATAGAGAGAGACACACAATCTATCGTAGACAGACACACACATTCTCTCTCATAGACACACACACCCACACTCTCTCATAGACAGACACACACTCTCTCTCATAGACAGACACACACACTCTCTCTCTTACGGAGAGACACACAATCTATCATAGACATACACACACATTCTCTCTCATAAACGGACATACTCTCTCTCTCATAGACAGACAAACACACTCTCTCTGTCATAGACAGACACCCACTCTCTTTCAAAGCCAGACACACACACTCTATCACTCTCATAGACAGACACACACATTCTCTCTCATAGACAGACACACACTCTCTCTCATAGACAGACACACACACTCTCTCTCTCATCGACAGACACTCTCTCTCTCTCATAGACAGAGACACACACTCCCTGATCAACAGACTCGCACACTCTCTCTTAGACCGACACACACATTCTCTCATAGACAGACACACACTCGCTCTCATAGACAGACGCACACAGTCTCTCATAGACAGACAGACATAGACACTGTCATAGACACTCACACTTTATCATAGAGAGAGACACACAATCTATCATAGACAGACACACCCACTCTCTCTCATAGACAGGCACACACACTCTATCACTCTCTCATAGACAGACACACACATTCTCTCTCACAGACAGACACACACTCTCTCTCATAGACAGACACACACACTCTCTCTCTCATCGACAGACACCCACTCTCACTCATAGACAGACACACACATTCTCTCTCATAGACAGACACACACATTCTCTCTAACAGACAGACACACACTTTCTCTCATAGACAGACACACACACTTTCTCATAGAGAGAGACACTCAATCTATCGTAGACAGACACACACATTCTCTCTCATAGACAGACACACCCACACTCTCTCATAGACAGACACACACTCTCTCTCATAGACAGACACACACACTCTCTCTCTTACAGAGAGACACACAATGTATCATAGACAGACACACACATTCTCTCTCATAGACGGACATACTCTCTCTCTCATAGACAGACAAACACACTCTCTCATAGACAGACACACATGCTCTCCCTCATAGACTGACACACACACTGTCTCATAGACAGACACACACTCTCTCTCATAGACGGACACACACACTCTCTCTCTCATCGACAGACACTCTCTCTCTCTCATAGACAGACACTCACTCGCTCTCATAGACAGACACACACACTCACTCTCACATAGACAGATACCCACTCTCTCTCATAGACAGACACACACGCTCTCTCTCATAGACCGACACCCACTCAGTCTCATAGACAGACGCACACACTCTCTGATAGACTGACACACATACACACTCTCATAGAGAGAGACACACAATCTATCATAGACAGACACACATACACACTCTCATAGACAGACACTCACACTTTCTCATAGACTGACACACACACTCTCTCATAGACAGACACACATTCGCTCTCATAGACAGACAGACACCCTCTCTCCTAGACAGACGCACATACTCTCTCATAGACTAACACATACACACACACACTCATAGACGGAGACGCACACTTTCTCACAGACAGACACACACACACTCTCTCTCATAGACAGACAAACAATCTATCATAGACAGACAACCACATTCTCTCTCATAGACAGACACACTCACTCTCTCTCATAGACAAACAGATGCTCTCTCTCAAAGACAAACAGATGCTCTCTCTCATAGACAGAGACACACACTCTCTCTCATAGACAGACAAACACTCTCTCTCATAGACGGACACACACATTTTCTCACAAACAGACACACACACCCTCTCTCTCATGGACAGAGACACACTCTCTCTCATAGACAGACACACTCACTCTCTCTCATAGACAGACAGATGCTCTCTCTCATAGACACAGACACACACTTTCTCATAGAGAGAGACACACAATCTATCGTAGACAGACACACACATTCTCTCTCATAGACAGACACACTCTCTCTCTCTCATAGACAGACAGATGCTCTCTCTCATAGACAGACACACACACTCACTCTCACATAGACAGATCTTCACACTCTCTCATAGACTGACACACATACACACTCTCATAGACACTGACACTTTCTCATAGACAGAGACACACAATCTATCATAGACAGACACACACATTCTCTCTCATAGACAGACACACTCAATCTCTCTCATATACAGAGACACACACTCCCAGATCAGCAGACACACACTCTCTCTCATAGACAGACGTACACAATCTCTCATAGACAGAGATACACACTCACTCTCATAGACTGAAACACACACTCTCACTTACAGACAGACACACACATTCTCTCTCATAGACAGACACACACACTCTCTCATAGACAGACACACTCATTCTCTCACATAGACAGACACACACTCTCTCTCATAGACAGACACACACATTCTCTCTCATAGACAGACACACACACTTTCTCATAGAGAGAGACACACAATCTATCGTAGACAGACACACACATTCTCTCTCATAGACAGACACACTCAATCTCTCTCATATACAGAGACACACACTCCCAGATCAGCAGACACACACTCTCTCTCATAGACAGACGTACACAATCTCTCATAGACAGAGATACACACTCACTCTCATAGACTGAAACACACACTCTCACTTATAGACAGACACACACATTCTCTCTCATAGACAGACACACACACTCTCTCATAGACAGACACACTCATTCTCTCACATAGACAGACACACACTCTCTCTCATAGACAGACACACACATTCTCTCTCATAGACAGACACACACACTTTCTCATAGAGAGAGACACACAATCTATCGTAGACAGACACACACATTCTCTCTCATAGACAGACACACCCACACTCTCTCATAGACAGACACACACTCTCTTTCAAAGCCAGACACACACACTCTATCACTCTCATAGACAGACACACACATTCTCTCTCATAGACAGACACACACTCTCTCTCATAGACAGACACACACACTCTCTCTCTCATCGACAGACACTCTCTCTCTCTCATAGACAGAGACACACACTCCCTGATCAACAGACTCGCACACTCTCTCTTAGACCGACACACACACTCTCTCATAGACAGACACACACTCGCTCTCATAGACAGACGCACACAGTCTCTCATAGACAGACAGACATAGACACTGTCATAGACACTCACACTTTATCATAGAGAGAGACACACAATCTATCATAGACAGACACACCCACTCTCTCTCATAGACAGGCACACACACTCTATCACTCTCTCATAGACAGACACACACATTCTCTCTCACAGACAGACACACACTCTCTCTCATAGACAGACACACACACTCTCTCTCTCATCGACAGACACCCACTCTCACTCATAGACAGACACACACATTCTCTCTCATAGACAGACACAGACATTCTCTCTAACAGACAGACACACACTTTCTCTCATAGACAGACACACACACTCTCTCTCTCATCGGCAGACACCTACTCTCTCTCATAGACAGACACACACTCTCTCTCATAGACAGACACACACACTCTCTCTCATAGACAGACAAACACTCTCTCTCATAGACGGACACACACATTTTCTCACAAACAGACACACACACCCTCTCTCTCATGGACAGAGACACACTCTCTCTCATAGACAGACACACTCACTCTCTCTCATAGACAGACAGATGCTCTCTCTCATAGACACAGACACACACTTTCTCATAGAGAGAGACACACAATCTATCGTAGACAGACACACACATTCTCTCTCATAGACAGACACACTCTCTCTCTCTCATAGACAGACAGATGCTCTCTCTCATAGACAGACACACACACTCACTCTCACATAGACAGATCCCCACACTCTCTCATAGACTGACACACATACACACTCTCATAGACACTGACACTTTCTCATAGACAGAGACACACAATCTATCATAGACAGACACACACATTCTCTCTCATAGACAGACACACTCAATCTCTCTCATATACAGAGACACACACTCCCAGATCAGCAGACACACACTCTCTCTCATAGACAGACGTACACAATCTCTCATAGACAGAGATACACACTCACTCTCATAGACTGAAACACACACTCTCACTTATAGACAGACACACACATTCTCTCTCATAGACAGACACACACACTCTCTCATAGACAGACACACTCATTCTCTCACATAGACAGATACACACTCTCTCTCATAGACAGACACACACATTCTCTCTCATAGACAGACACACACACTTTCTCATAGAGAGAGACACACAATCTATCGTAGACAGACACACACATTCTCTCTCATAGACAGACACACTCAATCTCTCTCATATACAGAGACACACACTCCCAGATCAGCAGACACACACTCTCTCTCATAGACAGACGTACACAATCTCTCATAGACAGAGATACACACTCACTCTCATAGACTGAAACACACACTCTCACTTATAGACAGACACACACATTCTCTCTCATAGACAGACACACACACTCTCTCATAGACAGACACACTCATTCTCTCACATAGACAGACACACACTCTCTCTCATAGACAGACACACACATTCTCTCTCATAGACAGACACACACACTTTCTCATAGAGAGAGACACACAATCTATCGTAGACAGACACACACATTCTCTCTCATAGACAGACACACTCAATCTCTCTCATATACAGAGACACACACTCCCAGATCAGCAGACACACACTCTCTCTCATAGACAGACGTACACAATCTCTCATAGACAGAGATACACACTCACTCTCATAGACTGAAACACACACTCTCACTTATAGACAGACACACACATTCTCTCTCATAGACAGACACACACACTCTCTCATAGACAGACACACTCATTCTCTCACATAGACAGACACACACTCTCTCTCATAGACAGACACACACATTCTCTCTCATAGACAGACACACACACTTTCTCATAGAGAGAGACACACAATCTATCGTAGACAGACACACACACTCTCTCTCTTACGGAGAGACACACAATCTATCATAGACATACACACACATTCTCTCTCATAAACGGACATACTCTCTCTCTCATAGACAGACAAACACACTCTCTCTGTCATAGACAGACACCCACTCTCTTTCAAAGCCAGACACACACACTCTATCACTCTCATAGACAGACACACACATTCTCTCTCATAGACACACACTCTCTCTCATAGACAGACACACACACTCTCTCTCTCATCGACAGACACTCTCTCTCTCTCATAGACAGAGACACACACTCCCTGATCAACAGACTCGCACACTCTCTCTTAGACCGACACACACACTCTCTCATAGACAGACACACACTCGCTCTCATAGACAGACGCACACAGTCTCTCATAGACAGACAGACATAGACACTGTCATAGACACTCACACTTTATCATAGAGAGAGACACACAATCTATCATAGACAGACACACACACTCTCTCTCATAGACAGGCACACACACTCTATCACTCTCTCATAGACAGACACACACATTCTCTCTCACAGACAGACACACACTCTCTCTCATAGACAGACACACACACTCTCTCTCTCATCGACAGACACCCACTCTCACTCATAGACAGACACACACATTCTCTCTCATAGACAGACACACACATTCTCTCTAACAGACAGACACACACTTTCTCTCATAGACAGACACACACACTCTCTCTCTCATCGGCAGACACCTACTCTCTCTCATAGACAGACACACACTCTCTCTCATAGACAGACACACACACTCTCTCTCTCATCGACAGACACCCACTCTCACTCATAGACAGACACACACTCTATCTCTCTCTGACAGACAGACACACACACATTCTCTCTCATAGACAGACACACACTCTATCTCATAGACAGAAACACACACTCTCTCACTCATCGACAGACACACACATTCTCTCTCATAGACAGACACACTCACTCTCTCTCATAGACAGAGACACACTCTCCCTGATCAACAGACACAAACATTCTCTCATAGACAGGCGCACACATTGTCTCATAGATAGACACACATTCTCTCTCATAGACAGACACACACACTCTCTCTCTCATCCACAGACACCCACACTCTCTCATAGTCAGACACACACTCTCTCTCATAGACAGACACACACACTCTCTCTCTCATAGACAGACACCCACATTCTCTCTCATAGACAGACACACACTCTCTGTCATAGACAGACACACACACACTCTATCTCTCTCTCATAGAAAGACACACACTCTCTCTCTCTCATAGACCGACACACATTCTCTCTCATAGACAGACACACACTCTCTCTCATACACAGACACACACACTCTATCTCTCTCTCACAGATAGACACACACATTCTCTCTCATAGACAGACACACACTCTCTCTCATAGACAGACACACACACTCTCTCTCTCATCGACAGACACCCACTCTCACTCATAGACAGACACACACTCTATCTCTCTCTGACAGACAGACACACACATTCTCTCTCATAGACAGACACACACTCTCTCTCATAGACAGAAACACACACTCTCTCTCTCATCGACAGACACACACATTGTCTCTCATAGACAGACACACTCACTCTCTCTCATAGACAGAGACACACACTCCCTGATCAACAGACACAAACATTCTCTCATAGACAGGCGCACACACTGACTCATAGATAGACACACATTCTCTCTCATAGACAGACACACACACTCTGTCTCTCATCCACAGACACCCACTCTCTCTCATAGTCAGACACACACTCTCTCTCATAGACAGACACACACACTCTCTCTCTCATAGACAGACACCCACATTCTCTCTCATAGACAGACACACACTCTCTCTCATAGACAGACACACACACTCTCTGTCATAGACAGACACACACACACTCTATCTCTCTCTCATAGAAAGACACACACTCTCACTCATAGACAGACACACACATTCTCTCTCATAGACAGACACACACATTCTCTCTAACAGACAGACACACACTTTCTCTCATAGACAGACACACACACTCTCTCTCTCATCAGCAGACACCTACTCTCTCTCATAGACAGACACACACTCTCTCTCATAGACAGACACACACACTCACTCTCACATAGACAGATACCAACTCTCTCATAGACAGACACACACACTCTATCATAGACAGACACACACGCTATCTATCATAGACAGACACACACATTCTCTCTCATAGACAGACACACACTCTCTCTCATACACAGACACACACACTCTATCTCTCTCTCACAGATAGACACACACATTCTCTCTCATAGACAGACACAATCTCTCCCTCATAGACAGACACACACACTCTCTCACTCATAGACAGACACCCACTCTCACTCATAGACAGACACACACTCTATCTCTCTCTGACAGACAGACACACACATTCTCTCTCATAGACAGACACACACTCTCTCTCATAGACAGAAACACACACTCTCTCTCTCATCGACAGACACACACATTGTCTCTCATAGACAGACACACTCACTCACTCTCTCTCATAGACAGAGACACACACTCCCTGATCAACAGACACAAACATTCTCTCATAGACAGGCGCACACACTGACTCATAGATAGACACACATTCTCTCTCATAGACAGACACACACACTCTGTCTCTCATCCACAGACACCCACTCTCTCTCATAGTCAGACACACACTCTCTCTCATAGACAGACACACACACTCTCTCTCTCATAGACAGACACCCACATTCTCTCTCATAGACAGACACACACTCTCTCTCATAGACAGACAGATGCTCTCTCTCATAGACACAGACACACACTTTCTCATAGAGAGAGACACACAATCTATCGTAGACAGACACACACATTCTCTCTCATAGACAGACACACTCTCTCTCTCTCATAGACAGACAGATGCTCTCTCTCATAGACAGACACACACACTCACTCTCACATAGACAGATCCCCACACTCTCTCATAGACTGACACACATACACACTCTCATAGACACTGACACTTTCTCATAGACAGAGACACACAATCTATCATAGACAGACACACACATTCTCTCTCATAGACAGACACACTCAATCTCTCTCATATACAGAGACACACACTCCCAGATCAGCAGACACACACTCTCTCTCATAGACAGACGTACACAATCTCTCATAGACAGAGATACACACTCACTCTCATAGACTGAAACACACACTCTCACTTATAGACAGACACACACATTCTCTCTCATAGACAGACACACACACTCTCTCATAGACAGACACACTCATTCTCTCACATAGACAGACACACACTCTCTCTCATAGACAGACACACACATTCTCTCTCATAGACAGACACACACACTTTCTCATAGAGAGAGACACACAATCTATCGTAGACAGACACACACATTCTCTCTCATAGACAGACACACTCAATCTCTCTCATATGCAGAGACACACACTCCCAGATCAGCAGACACACACTCTCTCTCATAGACAGACGTACACAATCTCTCATAGACAGAGATACACACTCACTCTCATAGACTGAAACACACACTCTCACTTATAGACAGACACACACATTCTCTCTCATAGACAGACACACACACTCTCTCATAGACAGACACACTCATTCTCTCACATAGACAGACACACACTCTCTCTCATAGACAGACACACACATTCTCTCTCATAGACAGACACACACACTTTCTCATAGAGAGAGACACACAATCTATCGTAGACAGACACACACATTCTCTCTCATAGACAGACACACCCACACTCTCTCATAGACAGACACACACTCTCTCTCATAGACAGACACACACACTCTCTCTCTTACGGAGAGACACACAATCTATCATAGACATACACACACATTCTCTCTCATAAACGGACATACTCTCTCTCTCATAGACAGACAAACACACTCTTTCTGTCATAGACAGACACCCACTCTCTTTCAAAGCCAGACACACACACTCTATCACTCTCATAGACAGACACACACATTCTCTCTCATAGACAGACACACACTCTCTCTCATAGACAGACACACACACTCTCTCTCTCATCGACAGACACTCTCTCTCTCTCATAGACAGAGACACACACTCCCTGATCAACAGACTCGCACACTCTCTCTTAGACCGACACACACACTCTCTCATAGACAGACACACACTCGCTCTCATAGACAGACGCACACAGTCTCTCATAGACAGACAGACATAGACACTGTCATAGACACTCACACTTTATCATAGAGAGAGACACACAATCTATCATAGACAGACACACACACTCTCTCTCATAGACAGGCACACACACTCTATCACTCTCTCATAGACAGACACACACATTCTCTCTCACAGACAGACACACACTCTCTCTCATAGACAGACACACACACTCTCTCTCTTATCGACAGACACCCACTCTCACTCATAGACAGACACACACATTCTCTCTCATAGACAGACACACACATTCTCTCTAACAGACAGACACACACTTTCTCTCATAGACAGACACACACACTCTCTCTCTCATCGGCAGACACCTACTCTCTCTCATAGACAGACACACACTCTCTCTCATAGACAGACACACACACTCTCTCTCTCATCGACAGACACCCACTCTCACTCATAGACAGACACACACTCTATCTCTCTCTGACAGACAGACACACACACATTCTCTCTCATAGACAGACACACACTCTATCTCATAGACAGAAACACACACTCTCTCACTCATCGACAGACACACACATTCTCTCTCATAGACAGACACACTCACTCTCTCTCATAGACAGAGACACACTCTCCCTGATCAACAGACACAAACATTCTCTCATAGACAGGCGCACACATTGTCTCATAGATAGACACACATTCTCTCTCATAGACAGACACACACACTCTCTCTCTCTCATCCACAGACACCCACACTCTCTCATAGTCAGACACACACTCTCTCTCATAGACAGACACACACACTCTCTCTCTCATAGACAGACACCCACATTCTCTCTCATAGACAGACACACTCTCTCTCATAGACAGACACACACACTCTCTCTCTCATCTACAGACACACACTCTCTGTCATAGACAGACACACACACACTCTATCTCTCTCTCATAGAAAGACACACACTCTCTCTCTCTCATAGACCGACACACACTCTCTCTCATAGACAGACACACACACTCTCTCTCTCATCGACAGGCACCCACTCTCTCTCATAGACAGACACACACTCTATCTCTCTCTGACAGACAGACACACACATTCTCTCTCATAGACAGACACACTCTCTCTCTCTCATAGACAGACAGATGCTCTCTCTCATAGACAGACACACACACTCACTCTCACATAGACAGATCCCCACACTCTCTCATAGACTGACACACATACACACTCTCATAGACACTGACACTTTCTCATAGACAGAGACACACAATCTATCATAGACAGACACACACATTCTCTCTCATAGACAGACACACTCAATCTCTCTCATATACAGAGACACACACTCCCAGATCAGCAGACACACACTCTCTCTCATAGACAGACGTACACAATCTCTCATAGACAGAGATACACACTCACTCTCATAGACTGAAACACACACTCTCACTTATAGACAGACACACACATTCTCTCTCATAGACAGACACACACACTCTCTCATAGACAGACACACTCATTCTCTCACATAGACAGACACACACTCTCTCTCATAGACAGACACACACATTCTCTCTCATAGACAGACACACACACTTTCTCATAGAGAGAGACACACAATCTATCGTAGACAGACACACACATTCTCTCTCATAGACAGACACACCCACACTCTCTCATAGACAGACACACACACTCTCTCTCTTACGGAGAGACACACAATCTATCATAGATATACACACACATTCTCTCTCATAAACGGACATACTCTCTCTCTCATAGACAGACAAACACACTCTCTCTGTCATAGACAGACACCCACTCTCTTTCAAAGCCAGACACACACACTCTATCACTCTCATAGACAGACACACACATTCTCTCTCATAGACAGACACACACTCTCTCTCATAGACAGACACACACACTCTCTCTCTCATCGACAGACACTCTCTCTCTCTCATAGACAGAGACACACACTCCCTGATCAACAGACTCGCACACTTTCTCTTAGACCGACACACACACTCTCTCATAGACAGACACACACTCGCTCTCATAGACAGACGCACACAGTCTCTCATAGACAGACAGACATAGACACTGTCATAGACACTCACACTTTATCATAGAGAGAGACACACAATCTATCATAGA
Organism: Hemitrygon akajei; assembly: GCF_048418815.1. NCBI lineage: Eukaryota > Metazoa > Chordata > Chondrichthyes > Myliobatiformes > Dasyatidae > Hemitrygon > Hemitrygon akajei. The sequence goes on from NC_133127.1 coordinate 107,090,283, forward strand.
CAGACACACCCACTCTCTCTCATAGACAGGCACACACACTCTATCACTCTCTCATAGACAGACACACACATTCTCTCTCACAGACAGACACACACTCTCTCTCATAGACAGACACACACACACTCTCTCTCTCATCGACAGACACCCACTCTCACTCATAGACAGACACACACATTCTCTCTCATAGACAGACACACACATTCTCTCTAACAGACAGACACACACTTTCTCTCATAGACAGACACACACACTCTCTCTCTCATCGGCAGACACCTACTCTCTCTCATAGACAGACACACACTCTCTCTCATAGACAGACACACACACTCTCTCTCTCATCGACAGACACCCACTCTCACTCATAGACAGACACACACTCTATCTCTCTCTGACAGACAGACACACACACATTCTCTCTCATAGACAGACACACACTCTATCTCATAGACAGAAACACACACTCTCGCTCTCATCGACAGACACACACATTCTCTCTCATAGACAGACACACTCACTCTCTCTCATAGACAGAGACACACTCTCCCTGATCAACAGACACAAACATTCTCTCATAGACAGGCGCACACATTGTCTCATAGATAGACACACATTCTCTCTCATAGACAGACACACACACTCTCTCTCTCATCCACAGACACCCACACTCTCTCATAGTCAGACACGCACTCTCTCTCATAGACAGACACACACACTCTCTCTCTCATAGACAGACACCCACATTCTCTCTCATAGACAGACACACACTCTCTCTCATAGACAGACACACACACTCTCTCTCTCATCTACAGACACACACTCTCTGTCATAGACAGACACACACACACTCTATCTCTCTCTCATAGAAAGACACACACTCTCTCTCTCTCATAGACCGACACACACTCTCTCTCATAGACAGACACACACACTCTCTCTCTCATCGACAGGCACCCACTCTCTCTCATAGACAGACACACACTCTATCTCTCTCTGACAGACAGACACACACATTCTCTCTCATAGACAGACACACACTCTCTCTCATAGACAGAAACACACACTCTCTCTCTCATCGACAGACACACTCACTCTCTCTCATAGACAGAGACACACACTCCCTGATCAACAGACACAAACATTGTCTCATAGACAGGCACACACACTGACTCATAGACAGACACACATACACACTCTCATAGACAGACACACACACGGACACACTCTTATAGATGGACACACACACTTTCTCACAGACAGACACACACACCCTCTCTCGGATAGACAGAGACACGCACTCTCTCTCATAGACAGACACACACACTCTCACTCCTAGTAGACACATACAGTCTCTCATAGACACACACGCATATTCCCTTTAATATGCGGACACACACACTCTCATAGACAAACACACACATTCTGTCTCATAACCAGACAGATGCTCTCTTTCATAAACAGAGACACACACTCCCTGATCAATAGACACACACTCTCTCTCATAGACCGATACACACACTCTCTCATAGACAGACCCACACTCTCTCTCATAGGCAGATGCACACACTCTCTCATAGACAGACACATATACACATTAACATAGAGAGACACACACACATTCTCATAGACAGAGACACACAATCTATCATAGACAGACACACACGTTCTCTCTCATAGACGGACACACTCACTCTCTCTCATAGAGAGACACACAATCTATCATAGACAGACACACACATTCTCTCTCATAGACAGACACACACTCTCTATCTCTCTCTCACAGATAGACACACACATTCTCTCTCATAGACAGACACACTCTCTCATAGACAGACACACACTCTCTCTCATAGACAGACACACACTCTATCTCTCTCTGACAGACAGACACACACATTCTCTCTCAAAGACAGACACCCACTCTCACTCATAGACAGACACACACATTCTCTCTCATAGACAGACACACACATTCTCTCTAACAGACAGACACACACTTTCTCTCATAGACAGACACACACACTCTCTCTCTCATCAGCAGACACCTACTCTCTCTCATAGACAGACACACACTCTCTCTCATAGACAGACACACACACTCACTCTCACATAGACAGATACCAACTCTCTCATAGACAGACACACACACTCTATCATAGACAGACACACACGCTATCTATCATAGACAGACACACACATTCTCTCTCATAGACAGACACACACTCTCTCTCATACACAGACACACACACTCTATCTCTCTCTCACAGATAGACACACACATTCTCTCTCATAGACAGACACACACTCTCTCTCATAGACAGACACACACACTCTCTCTCTCATCGACAGACACCCACTCTCACTCATAGACAGACCCACACTCTATCTCTCTCTGACAGACAGACACACACATTCTCTCTCATAGACAGACACACACTCTCTCTCATAGACAGAAACACACACTCTCTCTCTCATCGACAGACACACACATTGTCTCTCATAGACAGACACACTCACTCTCTCTCATAGACAGAGACACACACTCCCTGATCAACAGACACAAACATTCTCTCATAGACAGGCGCACACACTGACTCATAGATAGACACACATTCTCTCTCATAGACAGACACACACACTCTGTCTCTCATCCACAGACACCCACTCTCTCTCATAGTCAGACACACACTCTCTCTCATAGACAGACACACACACTCTCTCTCTCATAGACAGAGACACACTCTCCCTGATCAACAGACACAAACATTCTCTCATAGACAGGCGTACACATTGTCTCATAGATAGACACACATTCTCTCTCATAGACAGACACACACACTCTCTCTCTCATCCACAGACACCCACACTCTCTCATAGTCAGACACGCACTCTCTCTCATAGACAGACACACACACTCTCTCTCTCATAGACAGACACCCACATTCTCTCTCATAGACAGACACACACTCTCTCTCATAGACAGACACACACACTCTCTCTCTCATCTACAGACACACACTCTCTGTCATAGACAGACACACACACACTCTATCTCTCTCTCATAGAAAGACACACACTCTCTCTCTCTCATAGACCAACACACACTCTCTCTCATAGACAGACACACACACTCTCTCTCTCATCGACAGGCACCCACTCTCTCTCATAGACAGACACACACTCTATCTCTCTCTGACAGACAGACACACACATTCTCTCTCATAGACAGACACACACTCTCTCTCATAGACAGAAACACACACTCTCTCTCTCATCGACAGACACACTCACTCTCTCTCATAGACAGAGACACACACTCCCTGATCAACAGACACAAACATTGTCTCATAGACAGGCACACACACTGACTCATAGACAGACACACATACACACTCTCATAGACAGACACACACACGGACACACTCTTATAGATGGACACACACACTTTCTCACAGACAGACACACACACCCTCTCTCGGATAGACAGAGACACGCACTCTCTCTCATAGACAGACACACACACTCTCACTCCTAGTAGACACATACAGTCTCTCATAGACACACACGCATATTCCCTTTAATATGCGGACACACACACTCTCATAGACAAACACACACATTCTGTCTCATAACCAGACAGATGCTCTCTTTCATAAACAGAGACACACACTCCCTGATCAATAGACACACACTCTCTCTCATAGACCGATACACACACTCTCTCATAGACAGACCCACACTCTCTCTCATAGGCAGATGCACACACTCTCTCATAGACAGACACATATACACATTAACATAGAGAGACACACACACATTCTCATAGACAGAGACACACAATCTATCATAGACAGACACACACGTTCTCTCTCATAGACGGACACACTCACTCTCTCTCATAGAGAGACACACAATCTATCATAGACAGACACACACATTCTCTCTCATAGACAGACACACACTCTCTATCTCTCTCTCACAGATAGACACACACATTCTCTCTCATAGACAGACACACTCTCTCATAGACAGACACACACTCTCTCTCATAGACAGACACACACTCTATCTCTCTCTGACAGACAGACACACACATTCTCTCTCAAAGACAGACACCCACTCTCACTCATAGACAGACACACACATTCTCTCTCATAGACAGACACACACATTCTCTCTAACAGACAGACACACACTTTCTCTCATAGACAGACACACACACTCTCTCTCTCATCAGCAGACACCTACTCTCTCTCATAGACAGACACACACTCTCTCTCATAGACAGACACACACACTCATTCTCACATAGACAGATACCAACTCTCTCATAGACAGACACACACACTCTATCATAGACAGACACACACGCTATCTATCATAGACAGACACACACATTCTCTCTCATAGACAGACACACACTCTCTCTCATACACAGACACACACACTCTATCTCTCTCTCACAGATAGACACACACATTCTCTCTCATAGACAGACACACACTCTCTCTCATAGACAGACACACACACTCTCTCTCTCATCGACAGACACCCACTCTCACTCATAGACAGACCCACACTCTATCTCTCTCTGACAGACAGACACACACATTCTCTCTCATAGACAGACACACACTCTCTCTCATAGACAGAAACACACACTCTCTCTCTCATCGACAGACACACACATTGTCTCTCATAGACAGACACACTCACTCTCTCTCATAGACAGAGACACACACTCCCTGATCAACAGACACAAACATTCTCTCATAGACAGGCGCACACACTGACTCATAGATAGACACACATTCTCTCTCATAGACAGACACACACACTCTGTCTCTCATCCACAGACACCCACTCTCTCTCATAGTCAGACACACACTCTCTCTCATAGACAGACACACACACTCTCTCTCTCATAGACAGAGACACACTCTCCCTGATCAACAGACACAAACATTCTCTCATAGACAGGCGCACACATTGTCTCATAGATAGACACACATTCTCTCTCATAGAGAGACACACACACTCTCTCTCTCATAGACAGAGACACACTCTCCCTGATCAACAGACACAAACATTCTCTCATAGACAGGCGCACACATTGTCTCATAGATAGACACCCACACTCTCTCATAGTCAGACACGCACTCTCTCTCATAGACAGACACACACACCCTCTCTCTCATAGACAGACACCCACATTCTCTCTCATAGACAGACACACACTCTCTCTCATAGACAGACACACACACTCTCTCTCTCATCTACAGACACACACTCTCTGTCATAGACAGACACACACACACTCTATCTCTCTCTCATAGAAAGACACACACTCTCTCTCTCTCATAGACCGACACACACTCTCTCTCATAGACAGACACACACACTCTCTCTCTCATAGACAGGCACCCACTCTCTCTCATAGACAGACACACACTCTATCTCTCTCTGACAGACAGACACACACATTCTCTCTCATAGACAGACACACACTCTCTCTCATAGACAGAAACACACACTCTCTCTCTCATCGACAGACACACTCACTCTCTCTCATAGACAGAGACACACACTCCCTGATCAACAGACACAAACATTGTCTCATAGACAGGCACACACACTGACTCATAGACAGACACACATACACACTCTCATAGACAGACACACACACGGACACACTCTTATAGATGGACACACACACTTTCTCACAGACAGACACACACACCCTCTCTCGGATAGACAGAGACACGCACTCTCTCTCATAGACAGACACACACACTCTCACTCCTAGTAGACACATACAGTCTCTCATAGACACACACGCATATTCCCTTTAATATGCGGACACACACACTCTCATAGACAAACACACACATTCTGTCTCATAACCAGACAGATGCTCTCTTTCATAAACAGAGACACACACTCCCTGATCAATAGACACACACTCTCTCTCATAGACCGATACACACACTCTCTCATAGACAGACCCACACTCTCTCTCATAGGCAGATGCACACACTCTCTCATAGACAGACACATATACACATTAACATAGAGAGACACACACACATTCTCATAGACAGAGACACACAATCTATCATAGACAGACACACACGTTCTCTCTCATAGACGGACACACTCACACTCTCTCATAGAGAGACACACAATCTATCATAGACAGACACACACATTCTCTCTCATAGACAGACACACACTCTCTATCTCTCTCTCACAGATAGACGCACACATTCTCTCTCATAGACAGACACACTCTCTCATAGACAGACACACACTCTCTCTCATAGACAGACACACACTCTATCTCTCTCTGACACACAGACACACACATTCTCTCTCAAAGACAGACACCCACTCTCACTCATAGACAGACACACACATTCTCTCTCATAGACAGACACACACATTCTCTCTAACAGACAGACACACACTTTCTCTCATAGACAGACACACACACTCTCTCTCTCATCAGCAGACACCTACTCTCTCTCATAGACAGACACACACTCTCTCTCATAGACAGACACACACACTCACTCTCACATAGACAGATACCAACTCTCTCATAGACAGACACACACACTCTATCATAGACAGACACACACGCTATCTATCATAGACAGACACACACATTCTCTCTCATAGACAGACACACACTCTCTCTCATACACAGACACACACACTCTATCTCTCTCTCACAGATAGACACACACATTCTCTCTCATAGACAGACACACACTCTCTCTCATAGACAGACACACACACTCTCTCTCTCATCGACAGACACCCACTCTCACTCATAGACAGACCCACACTCTATCTCTCTCTGACAGACAGACACACACATTCTCTCTCATAGACAGACACACACTCTCTCTCATAGACAGAAACACACACTCTCTCTCTCATCGACAGACACACACATTGTCTCTCATAGACAGACACACTCACTCTCTCTCATAGACAGAGACACACACTCCCTGATCAACAGACACAAACATTCTCTCATAGACAGGCGCACACACTGACTCATAGATAGACACACATTCTCTCTCATAGACAGACACACACACTCTGTCTCTCATCCACAGACACCCACTCTCTCTCATAGTCAGACACACACTCTCTCTCATAGACAGACACACACACTCTCTCTCTCATAGACAGACACCCACATTCTCTCTCATAGACAGACACACACTCTCTCTCATAGACAGACACACACACTCTCTGTCATAGACAGACACACACACACTCTATCTCTCTCTCATAGAAAGACACACACTCTCACTCATAGACAGACACACACATTCTCTCTCATAGACAGACACACACATTCTCTCTAACAGACAGACACACACTTTCTCTCATAGACAGACACACACACTCTCTCTCTCATCAGCAGACACCTACTCTCTCTCATAGACAGACACACACTCTCTCTCATAGACAGACACACACACTCACTCTCACATAGACAGATACCAACTCTCTCATAGACAGACACACACACTCTATCATAGACAGACACACACGCTATCTATCATAGACAGACACACACATTCTCTCTCATAGACAGACACACACTCTCTCTCATACACAGACACACACACTCTATCTCTCTCTCACAGATAGACACACACATTCTCTCTCATAGACAGACACACACTCTCTCTGATAGACAGACACACACACTCTCTCACTCATAGACAGACACCCACTCTCACTCATAGACAGACACACACTCTATCTCTCTCTGACAGACAGACACACACATTCTCTCTCATAGACAGACACACACTCTCTCTCATAGACAGAAACACACACTCTCTCTCTCATCGACAGACACACACATTGTCTCTCATAGACAGACACACTCACTCACTCTCTCTCATAGACAGAGACACACACTCCCTGATCAACAGACACAAACATTCTCTCATAGACAGGCGCACACACTGACTCATAGATAGACACACATTCTCTCTCATAGACAGACACACACATTCTCTCTCATAGACAGACACACACTCTCTCTCATACACAGACACACACACTCTATCTCTCTCTCACAGATAGACACACACATTCTCTCTCATAGACAGACACACACTCTCTCTCATCGACAGGCACCCACTCTCTCTCATAGACAGACACACACTCTATCTCTCTCTGACAGACAGACACACACATTCTCTCTCATAGACAGACACACACTCTCTCTCATAGACAGAAACACACACTCTCTCTCTCATCGACAGACACACACATTCTCACTCATAGACAGACACACTCACTCTCTCTCATAGACAGAGACACACGCTCCCTGATCAACAGACACAAACATTGTCTCATAGACAGGCACACACACTGAGTCATAGACAGACACACATACACACTCTCATAGACAGACACACACACGGACACACTCTTATAGATGGACACACACACTTTCTCACAGACAGACACACACACCCTCTCTCGGATAGACAGAGACACGCACTCTCTCTCATAGACAGACACACACACTCTCACTCCTAGTAGACACATACAGTCTCTCATAGACACACACGCATATTCCCTTTAATATGCGGACACACACACTCTCATAGACAAACACACACATTCTGTCTCATAGACAGACAGATGCTCTCTTTCATAAACAGAGACACACACTCCCTGATCAATAGACACACACTCTCTCTCATAGACCGATACACACACTCTCTCATAGACAGACCCACACTCTCTCTCATAGGCAGATGCACACACTCTCTCATAGACAGACACATATACACATTAACATAGAGAGACACACACACATTCTCATAGACAGAGACACACAATCTATCATAGACAGACACACACGTTCTCTCTCATAGACGGACACACTCACTCTCTCTCATAGAGAGACACACAATCTATCATAGACAGACACACACATTCTCTCTCATAGACAGACACACACTCTCTATCTCTCTCTCACAGATAGACACACACATTCTCTCTCATAGACAGACACACACTCTCTCTCATAGACAGACACACACACTCTCTCTCTCATCGACAGACACCCACTCTCTCTCATAGACAGACACACACTCTATCTCTCTCTGACAGACAGACACACACATTCTCTCTCATAGACAGACACCCACTCTCACTCATAGACAGACACACACATTCTCTCTCATAGACAGACACACACATTCTCTCTAACAGACAGACACACACTTTCTCTCATAGACAGACACACACACTCTCTCTCTCATCAGCAGACACCTACTCTCTCTCATAGACAGACACACACTCTCTCTCATAGACAGACACACACACTCACTCTCACATAGACAGATACCAACTCTCTCATAGACAGACACACACACTCTATCATAGACAGACACACACGCTATCTATCATAGACAGACACACACATTCTCTCTCATAGACAGACACACACTCTCTCTCATACACAGACACACACACTCTATCTCTCTCTCACAGATAGACACACACATTCTCTCTCATAGACAGACACACACTCTCTCTCATAGACAGACACACACACTCTCTCTCTCATCGACAGACACCCACTCTCACTCATAGACAGACACACACTCTATCTCTCTCTGACAGACAGACACACACATTCTCTCTCATAGACAGACACACACTCTCTCTCATAGACAGAAACACACACTCTCTCTCTCATCGACAGACACACACACTATCTCTCTCTGACAGACAGACACACACATTCTCTCTCATAGACAGACACCCACTCTCACTCATAGACAGACACACACATTCTCTCTCATAGACAGACACACACATTCTCTCTAACAGACAGACACACACTTTCTCTCATAGACAGACACACACACTCTCTCTCTCATCAGCAGACACCTACTCTCTCTCATAGACAGACACACACTCTCTCTCATAGACAGACACACTCACTCTCTCTCATAGACAGAGACACACACTCCCTGATCAACAGACACAAACATTCTCTCATAGACAGGCGCACACACTGACTCATAGATAGACACACATTCTCTCTCATAGACAGACACACACACTCTGTCTCTCATCCACAGACACCCACTCTCTCTCATAGTCAGACACACACTCTCTCTCATAGACAGACACACACACTCTCTCTCTCATAGACAGACACCCACATTCTCTCTCATAGACAGACACACACTCTCTCTCATAGACAGACACACACAGTCTCTGTCATAGACAGACACACACACACTCTATCTCTCTCTCATAGAAAGACACACACTCTCTCTCTCTCATAGACCGACACACACTCATAGACAGACACACACACTCTCTCTCTCATCGACAGGCACCCACTCTCTCTCATAGACAGACACACATACACACTCTCTTAGACCGACACACACACTCTCTCATAGACAGACACACACTCGCTCTCATAGACAGACGCACACAGTCTCTCATAGACAGACAGACATAGACACTGTCATAGACACTCACACTTTATCATAGAGAGAGACACACAATCTATCATAGACAGACACACCCACTCTCTCTCATAGACAGGCACACACACTCTATCACTCTCTCATAGACAGACACACACATTCTCTCTCACAGACAGACACACACTCTCTCTCATAGACAGACACACAAACTCTCTCTCTCATCGACAGACACCCACTCTCACTCATAGACAGACACACACATTCTCTCTCATAGACAGACACACACTCTCTCTCATAGACAGACACACAAACTCACACTCACATAGACAGATACCCACTCTCTCTCATAGACAGACACACACACTCTCTCATAGACAGACACACACGCTATCTATCATAGACAGACACACACATTCTCTCTCATAGACAGACACACACTCTCTCTCTCATAGACAGACACCCACTCTCTCTCATAGACAGACACACACTCTCTCTCATAGACAGACACACACACTCTCTCTCTCATAGACAGACACCCACATTCTCTCTCATAGACAGACACACACTCTCTCTCATAGGCAGATGCACACACTCTCTCATAGACAGACCCACACTGTCTCTCATAGGCAGATGCACACACTTTCTCACAGACAGACACACACACCCTCTCTCGGATAGACAGAGACACGCACTCTCTCTCATAGACAGACACACACACTCTCACTCCTAGTAGACACATACAGTCTCTCATAGACACACACGCATATTCCCTTTAATATGCGGACACACACACTCTCATAGACAAACACACACATTCTGTCTCATAGACAGACAGATGCTCTCTTTCATAAACAGAGACACATACTCCCTGATCAATAGACACACACTCTCTCTCATAGACCGATACACACACTCTCTCATAGACAGACCCACACTCTCTCTCATAGGCAGATGCACACACTCTCTCATAGACAGACACATATACACATTAACATAGAGAGACACACACACATTCTCATAGACAGAGACACACAATCTATCATAGACAGACACACACGTTCTCTCTCATAGACGGACACACTCACTCTCTCTCATAGAGAGACACACAATCTATCATAGACAGACACACACATTCTCTCGCATAGACAGACACACACTCTCTATCTCTCTCTCACAGATAGACACACACATTCTCTCTCATAGACAGACACACACTCTCTCTCATAGACAGACACACACACTCTCTCTCTCATCGACAGACACCCACTCTCACTCATAGACAGAGACACACACTTTCTCATAGACAGACACACACTCAGTCTCATAGACAGACGCACACACTCTCTGATAGACTGACACACATACACTCTCTCATAGACACTCACACTTTCTCATAGAGAGAGACACTCAATCTATCATAGACAGACACACATACACACTCTCATAGACAGACTCTCACACTTTCTCATAGACCGACACACACACTCTCTCATAGACAGACACACACTCGCTCTCATAGACAGACGCACACACTCTGTCATAGACAGACAGACACCCTCTCTCATAGACAGACGCACACACTCTCTCATAGACTAACACACACACACACTCTCATAGACGGAGACGCACACTTTCTCACAGACAGACACACACACACTCTCTCTCATAGACAGACAAACAATCTATCATAGACAGACAACCACATTCTCTCTCATAGACAGACACACTCACTCTCTCTCATAGACAAACAGATGCTCTCTTTCATAGACACAGACACACACTCTCTCTCATAGACAGACAAACACTCTCTCTCATAGACAGACGCACCCACTCTCTCATAGACAGACACACATACACACTCTCATAGACAGATACTCACAGTTTCTCATAGACAGAGACACACAATCTATCATAGACAGACACAGACATTCTCTGTCATAGACAGACAGATGCTCTCTCTCATAGACAGAGACACACACTCCCTGATCAACAGACTCGCACACTCTCTCTTAGACCGACACACACACTCTCTCATAGACAGACACACAGTCGCTCTCATAGACAGACCCACACAGTCTCTCATAGACAGACAGACATAGACACTGTCATAGACACTCACACTTTATCATAGAGAGAGACACACAATCTATCATAGACAGACACACCCACTCTCTCTCATAGACAGGCACACACACTCTATCACTCTCTCATAGACAGACACACACATTCTCTCTCACACACAGACACACACTCTCTCTCATAGACAGACACACACACTCTCTCTCTCATCGACAGACACCCACTCTCACTCATAGACAGACACACACATTCTCTCTCATAGACAGACATACACATTCTCTCTAACAGACAGACACACACTTTCTCTCATAGACAGACACACACACTCTCACTCCTAGTAGACACATACAGTCTCTCATAGACACACACGCATATTCCCTTTAATATGCGGACACACACACTCTCATAGACAAACACACACATTCTGTCTCATAGACAGACAGATGCTCTCTTTCATAAACAGAGACACATACTCCCTGATCAATAGACACACACTCTCTCTCATAGACCGATACACACACTCTCTCATAGACAGACCCACACTCTCTCTCATAGGCAGATGCACACACTCTCTCATAGACAGACACATATACACATTAACATAGAGAGACACACACACATTCTCATAGACAGAGACACACAATCTATCATAGACAGACACACACGTTCTCTCTCATAGACGGACACACTCACTCTCTCTCATAGAGAGACACACAATCTATCATAGACAGACACACACATTCTCTCGCATAGACAGACACACACTCTCTATCTCTCTCTCACAGATAGACACACACATTCTCTCTCATAGACAGACACACACTCTCTCTCATAGACAGACACACACACTCTCTCTCTCATCGACAGACACCCACTCTCACTCATAGACAGAGACACACACTTTCTCATAGACAGACACACACTCAGTCTCATAGACAGACGCACACACTCTCTGATAGACTGACACACATACACTCTCTCATAGACACTCACACTTTCTCATAGAGAGAGACACTCAATCTATCATAGACAGACACACATACACACTCTCATAGACAGACTCTCACACTTTCTCATAGACCGACACACACACTCTCTCATAGACAGACACACACTCGCTCTCATAGACAGACGCACACACTCTGTCATAGACAGACAGACACCCTCTCTCATAGACAGACGCACACACTCTCTCATAGACTAACACACACACACACTCTCATAGACGGAGACGCACACTTTCTCACAGACAGACACACACACACTCTCTCTCATAGACAGACAAACAATCTATCATAGACAGACAACCACATTCTCTCTCATAGACAGACACACTCACTCTCTCTCATAGACAAACAGATGCTCTCTTTCATAGACACAGACACACACTCTCTCTCATAGACAGACAAACACTCTCTCTCATAGACAGACGCACCCACTCTCTCATAGACAGACACACATACACACTCTCATAGACAGATACTCACAGTTTCTCATAGACAGAGACACACAATCTATCATAGACAGACACAGACATTCTCTGTCATAGACAGACAGATGCTCTCTCTCATAGACAGAGACACACACTCCCTGATCAACAGACTCGCACACTCTCTCTTAGACCGACACACACACTCTCTCATAGACAGACACACAGTCGCTCTCATAGACAGACCCACACAGTCTCTCATAGACAGACAGACATAGACACTGTCATAGACACTCACACTTTATCATAGAGAGAGACACACAATCTATCATAGACAGACACACCCACTCTCTCTCATAGACAGGCACACACACTCTATCACTCTCTCATAGACAGACACACACATTCTCTCTCACACACAGACACACACTCTCTCTCATAGACAGACACACACACTCTCTCTCTCATCGACAGACACCCACTCTCACTCATAGACAGACACACACATTCTCTCTCATAGACAGACATACACATTCTCTCTAACAGACAGACACACACTTTCTCTCATAGACAGACACACAAACTCTCTCATAGACAGACACACACGCTATCTATCATAGACAGACACACACATTCTCTCTCATAGACAGTCACACACTCTCTATCTCTCTCTCACAGATAGACACACACATTCTCTCTCATAGACAGACACACACTCTCTCTCATAGACAGACACACACACTCTCTCTCTCATCGACAGACACCCACTCTCTCTCATAGACAGACACACACTCTATCTCTCTCTGACAGACAGACACACACACATTCTCTCTCATAGACAGACACACACACTATCTCATAGACAGAAACACACACTCTCTCTCTCATCGACAGACACACACATTCTCTCTCATAGACAGACACACTCACTCTCTCTCATAGACAGAGACACACTCTCCCTGATCAACAGACACAAACATTCTCTCATAGACAGGCGCACACATTGTCTCATAGATAGACACACATTCTCTCTCATAGACAGACACACACACTCTCTCTCTCATCCACAGACACCCACTCTCTCTCATAGTCAGACACACATTCTCTCTCATAGACAGACACACACACTCTCTCTCATAGACAGACACACACTCTCTCTCATAGACAGACACACACACTCTCTCTCTCATCTACAGACACACACTCTCTGTCATAGACAGACACACACACACTCTATCTCTCTCTCATAGAAAGACACACACTCTCTCTCTCTCATAGACCGACACACACTCTCTCTCATAGACAGACACACACACTCTCTCTCTCATCGACAGGCACCCACTCTCTCTCATAGACAGACACACACTCTATCTCTCTCTGACAGACAGACACACACATTCTCTCTCATAGACAGACACACACTCTCTCTCATAGACAGAAACACACACTCTCTCTCTCATCGACAGACACACACATTCTCACTCATAGACAGACACACTCACTCTCTCTCATAGACAGAGACACACACTCCCTGATCAACAGACACAAACATTGTCTCATAGACAGGCACACACACTGACTCATAGACAGACACACATACACACTCTCATAAACAGACACACACACGGACACACTCTTATAGATGGACACACACACTTTCTCACAGACAGACACACACACCCTCTCTCGGATAGACAGAGACACGCACTCTCTCTCATAGACAGACACACACACTCTCACTCCTAGTAGACACATACAGTCTCTCATAGACACACACGCATATTCCCTTTAATATGCGGACACACACACTCTCATAGACAAACACACACATTCTGTCTCATAGACAGACAGATGCTCTCTTTCATAAACAGAGACACATACTCCCTGATCAATAGACACACACTCTCTCTCATAGACCGATACACACACTCTCTCATAGACAGACCCACACTCTCTCTCATAGGCAGATGCACACACTCTCTCATAGACAGACACATATACACATTAACATAGAGAGACACACACACATTCTCATAGACAGAGACACACAATCTATCATAGACAGACACACACGTTCTCTCTCATAGACGGACACACTCACTCTCTCTCATAGAGAGACACACAATCTATCATAGACAGACACACACATTCTCTCTCATAGACAGACACACACTCTCTATCTCTCTCTCACAGATAGACACACACATTCTCTCTCATAGACAGACAGACTCTCTCATAGACAGACACACACTCTCTCTCATAGACAGACACACACTCTATCTCTCTCTGACAGACAGACACACACATTCTCTCTCATAGACAGACACCCACTCTCACTCATAGACAGACACACACATTCTCTCTCATAGACAGACACACACATTCTCTCTAACAGACAGACACACACTTTCTCTCATAGACAGACACACACACTCTCTCTCTCATCAGCAGACACCTACTCTCTCTCATAGACAGACACACACTCTCTCTCATAGACAGACACACACACTCACTCTCACATAGACAGATACCAACTCTCTCATAGACAGACACACACACTCTATCATAGACAGACACACACGCTATCTATCATAGACAGACACACACATTCTCTCTCATAGACAGACACACACTCTCTCTCATACACAGACACACACACTCTATCTCTCTCTCACAGATAGACACACACATTCTCTCTCATAGACAGACACACACTCTCTCTCATAGACAGACACACACACTCTCTCTCTCATAGACAGACACACACTCTATCTCTCTCTGACAGACAGACACACACATTCTCTCTCATAGACAGACACACACTCTCTCTCATAGACAGAAACACACACACTCTCTCTCATCGACAGACACACACATTGTCTCTCATAGACAGACACACTCACTCTCTCTCATAGACAGAGACACACACTCCCTGATCAACAGACACAAACATTCTCTCATAGACAGGCGCACACACTGACTCATAGATAGACACACATTCTCTCTCATAGACAGACACACACACTCTGTCTCTCATCCACAGACACCCACTCTCTCTCATAGTCAGACACACACTCTCTCTCATAGACAGACACACACACTCTCTCTCTCATAGACAGACACCCACATTCTCTCTCATAGACAGACACACACTCTCTCTCATAGACAGACACACACACTCTCTGTCATAGACAGACACACACACACTCTATCTCTCTCTCATAGAAAGACACACTCTCTCTCTCTCTCATAGACCGACACACACTCTCTCTCATAGACAGACACACACACTCTCTCTCTCATCGACAGGCACCCACTCTCTCTCATAGACAGACACACACTCTATCTCTCTCTGACAGACAGACACACACATTCTCTCTCATAGACAGACACACACTCTCTCTCATAGACAGAAACAC
This sequence comes from Hemitrygon akajei, assembly GCF_048418815.1. Classification (NCBI taxonomy): domain Eukaryota; kingdom Metazoa; phylum Chordata; class Chondrichthyes; order Myliobatiformes; family Dasyatidae; genus Hemitrygon; species Hemitrygon akajei. The sequence continues at coordinate 107,107,703 of NC_133127.1, forward strand.
ACACTCTCTCTCATCGACAGACACACACATTCTCTCTCATAGACAGACACACTCACTCTCTCTCATAGACAGAGACACACACTCCCTGATCAACAGACACAAACATTGTCTCATAGACAGGCACACACGCTGACTCATAGACAGACACACATACACACTCTCTTAGACCGACACACACACTCTCTCATAGACAGACACACACTCGCTCTCATAGACAGACGCACACAGTCTCTCATAGACAGACAGACATAGACACTGTCATAGACACTCACACTTTATCATAGAGAGAGACACACAATCTATCATAGACAGACACACCCACTCTCTCTCATAGACAGGCACACACACTCTATCACTCTCTCATAGACAGACACACACATTCTCTCTCACAGACAGACACACACTCTCTCTCATAGACAGACACACACACTCTCTCTCTCATCGACAGACACCCACTCTCACTCATAGACAGACACACACATTCTCTCTCATAGACAGACACACACTCTCTCTCATAGACAGACACACAAACTCACACTCACATAGACAGATACCCACTCTCTCTCATAGACAGACACACACACTCTCTCATAGACAGACACACACGCTATCTATCATAGACAGACACACACATTCTCTCTCATAGACAGACACACACTCTCTCTCTCATAGACAGACACCCACTCTCTCTGATAGACAGACACACACTCTCTCTCATAGACAGACACACACACTCTCTCTCTCATAGACAGACACCCACATTCTCTCTCATAGACAGACACACACTCTCTCTCATAGGCCGATGCACACACTCTCTCATAGACAGACCCACACTCTCTCTCATAGGCAGATGCACACACTCTCTCATAGACAGACACATATACACATTAACATAGACAGACACACACACATTCTCATAGACAGAGACACACAATCTATCATAGACAGACACACACGTTCTCTCTCATAGACGGACACACTCACTCTCTCTCATAGAGAGACACACAATCTATCATAGACAGACACACACATTCTCTCTCATAGACAGACACACACTCTCTATCTCTCTCTCACAGATAGACACACACATTCTCTCTCATAGACAGACACACACTCTCTCTCATAGACAGACACACACACTTTCTCTCTCATCGACAGACACCCACTCTCACTCATAGACAGAGACACACACTTTCTCATAGACAGACACACACTCAGTCTCATAGACAGACGCACACACTCTCTGATAGACTGACACACATACACTCTCTCATAGACACTCACACTTTCTCATAGAGAGAGACACTCAATCTATCATAGACAGACACACATACACACTCTCATAGACAGAGACACACACTTTCTCATAGACAGACACACACTCAGTCTCATAGACAGACGCACACACTCTCTGATAGACTGACACACATACACTCTCTCATAGACACTCACACTTTCTCATAGAGAGAGACACTCAATCTATCATAGACAGACACACACTCGCTCTCATAGACAGACGCACACACTCTGTCATAGACAGACAGACACCCTCTCTCATAGACAGACGCACACACTCTCTCATAGACTAACACACACACACACTCTCATAGACGGAGACGCACACTTTCTCACAGACAGACACAGACACACTCTCTCTCATAGACAGACAAACAATCTATCATAGACAGACAACCACATTCTCTCTCATAGACAGACACACTCACTCTCTCTCATAGACAAACAGATGCTCTCTTTCATAGACACAGACACACACTCTCTCTCATAGACAGACAAACACTCTCTCTCATAGACAGACGCACCCACTCTCTCATAGACAGACACACATACACACTCTCATAGACAGATACTCACAGTTTCTCATAGACAGAGACACACAATCTATCATAGACAGACACAGACATTCTCTGTCATAGACAGACAGATGCTCTCTCTCATAGACAGAGACACACACTCCCTGATCAACAGACTCGCACACTCTCTCTTAGACCGACACACACACTCTCTCATAGACAGACACACAGTCGCTCTCATAGACAGACCCACACAGTCTCTCATAGACAGACAGACATAGACACTGTCATAGACACTCAGACTTTATCATAGAGAGAGACACACAATCTATCATAGACAGACACACCCACTCTCTCTCATAGACAGGCACACACACTCTATCACTCTCTCATAGACAGACACACACATTCTCTCTCACACACAGACACACACTCTCTCTCATAGACAGACACACACACTCTCACTCTCATCGACAGACACCCACTCTCACTCATAGACAGACACACACATTCTCTCTCATAGACAGACACACACATTCTCTCTAACAGACAGACACACACTTTCTCTCATAGACAGACACACGCACTCTCTCTCTCATCGACAGACACCCACTCTCTCTCATGGACAGACACACACTCTCTCACATAGACAGACACACACGCTCTCTCTCATAGACCGACACACACACTGTCTCATACACAGACACACACTCGCTCTCATAGACAGACGCACACACTCTGTCATAGACAGACAGACACCCTCTCTCATAGACAGACGCACACACTCTCTCATAGACTAACACACACACACACTCTCATAGACGGAGACGCACACATTCTCACAGACAGACACACACACACTCTCTCTCATAGACAGACAAACAATCTATCATAGACAGACAACCACATTCTCTCTCATAGACAGACACACTCACTCTCTCTCATAGACAGACGCACCCACTCTCTCATAGACAGACACACATACACACTCTCATAGACAGATACTCACAGTTTCTCATAGACAGAGACACACAATCTATCATAGACAGACACAGACATTCTCTGTCATAGACAGACAGATGCTCTCTCTCATAGACAGAGACACACACTCCCTGATCAACAGACTCGCACACTCTCTCTTAGACCGACACACACACTCTCTCATAGACAGACACACAGTCGCTCTCATAGACAGACCCACACAGTCTCTCATAGACAGACAGACATAGACACTGTCATAGACACTCACACTTTATCATAGAGAGAGACACACAATCTATCATAGACAGACACACCCACTCTCTCTCATAGACAGGCACACACACTCTATCACTCTCTCATAGACAGACACACACATTCTCTCTCACACACAGACACACACTCTCTCTCATAGACAGACACACACACTCTCACTCTCATCGACAGACACCCACTCTCACTCATAGACAGACACACACATTCTCTCTCATAGACAGACACACACATTCTCTCTCATAGACAGACACACACACTCTCTCTCTCATAGACAGACACACACTCTATCTCTCTCTGACAGACAGACACACACATTCTCTCTCATAGACAGACACACACTCTCTCTCATAGACAGAAACACACACACTCTCTCTCATCGACAGACACACACATTGTCTCTCATAGACAGACACACTCACTCTCTCTCATAGACAGAGACACACACTCCCTGATCAACAGACACAAACATTCTCTCATAGACAGGCGCACACACTGACTCATAGATAGACACACATTCTCTCTCATAGACAGACACACACACTCTGTCTCTCATCCACAGACACCCACTCTCTCTCATAGTCAGACACACACTCTCTCTCATAGACAGACACACACACTCTCTCTCTCATAGACAGACACCCACATTCTCTCTCATAGACAGACACACACTCTCTCTCATAGACAGACACACACACTCTCTGTCATAGACAGACACACACACACTCTATCTCTCTCTCATAGAAAGACACACTCTCTCTCTCTCTCATAGACCGACACACACTCTCTCTCATAGACAGACACACACACTCTCTCTCTCATCGACAGGCACCCACTCTCTCTCATAGACAGACACACACTCTATCTCTCTCTGACAGACAGACACACACATTCTCTCTCATAGACAGACACACACTCTCTCTCATAGACAGAAACACACACTCTCTCTCATCGACAGACACACACATTCTCTCTCATAGACAGACACACTCACTCTCTCTCATAGACAGAGACACACACTCCCTGATCAACAGACACAAACATTGTCTCATAGACAGGCACACACGCTGACTCATAGACAGACACACATACACACTCTCTTAGACCGACACACACACTCTCTCATAGACAGACACACACTCGCTCTCATAGACAGACGCACACAGTCTCTCATAGACAGACAGACATAGACACTGTCATAGACACTCACACTTTATCATAGAGAGAGACACACAATCTATCATAGACAGACACACCCACTCTCTCTCATAGACAGGCACACACACTCTATCACTCTCTCATAGACAGACACACACATTCTCTCTCACAGACAGACACACACTCTCTCTCATAGACAGACACACACACTCTCTCTCTCATCGACAGACACCCACTCTCACTCATAGACAGACACACACATTCTCTCTCATAGACAGACACACACTCTCTCTCATAGACAGACACACAAACTCACACTCACATAGACAGATACCCACTCTCTCTCATAGACAGACACACACACTCTCTCATAGACAGACACACACGCTATCTATCATAGACAGACACACACATTCTCTCTCATAGACAGACACACACTCTCTCTCTCATAGACAGACACCCACTCTCTCTGATAGACAGACACACACTCTCTCTCATAGACAGACACACACACTCTCTCTCTCATAGACAGACACCCACATTCTCTCTCATAGACAGACACACACTCTCTCTCATAGGCCGATGCACACACTCTCTCATAGACAGACCCACACTCTCTCTCATAGGCAGATGCACACACTCTCTCATAGACAGACACATATACACATTAACATAGACAGACACACACACATTCTCATAGACAGAGACACACAATCTATCATAGACAGACACACACGTTCTCTCTCATAGACGGACACACTCACTCTCTCTCATAGAGAGACACACAATCTATCATAGACAGACACACACATTCTCTCTCATAGACAGACACACACTCTCTATCTCTCTCTCACAGATAGACACACACATTCTCTCTCATAGACAGACACACACTCTCTCTCATAGACAGACACACACACTTTCTCTCTCATCGACAGACACCCACTCTCACTCATAGACAGAGACACACACTTTCTCATAGACAGACACACACTCAGTCTCATAGACAGACGCACACACTCTCTGATAGACTGACACACATACACTCTCTCATAGACACTCACACTTTCTCATAGAGAGAGACACTCAATCTATCATAGACAGACACACATACACACTCTCATAGACAGAGACACACACTTTCTCATAGACAGACACACACTCAGTCTCATAGACAGACGCACACACTCTCTGATAGACTGACACACATACACTCTCTCATAGACACTCACACTTTCTCATAGAGAGAGACACTCAATCTATCATAGACAGACACACACTCGCTCTCATAGACAGACGCACACACTCTGTCATAGACAGACAGACACCCTCTCTCATAGACAGACGCACACACTCTCTCATAGACTAACACACACACACACTCTCATAGACGGAGACGCACACTTTCTCACAGACAGACACAGACACACTCTCTCTCATAGACAGACAAACAATCTATCATAGACAGACAACCACATTCTCTCTCATAGACAGACACACTCACTCTCTCTCATAGACAAACAGATGCTCTCTTTCATAGACACAGACACACACTCTCTCTCATAGACAGACAAACACTCTCTCTCATAGACAGACGCACCCACTCTCTCATAGACAGACACACATACACACTCTCATAGACAGATACTCACAGTTTCTCATAGACAGAGACACACAATCTATCATAGACAGACACAGACATTCTCTGTCATAGACAGACAGATGCTCTCTCTCATAGACAGAGACACACACTCCCTGATCAACAGACTCGCACACTCTCTCTTAGACCGACACACACACTCTCTCATAGACAGACACACAGTCGCTCTCATAGATAGACCCACACAGTCTCTCATAGACAGACAGACATAGACACTGTCATAGACACTCAGACTTTATCATAGAGAGAGACACACAATCTATCATAGACAGACACACCCACTCTCTCTCATAGACAGGCACACACACTCTATCACTCTCTCATAGACAGACACACACATTCTCTCTCACACACAGACACACACTCTCTCTCATAGACAGACACACACACTCTCACTCTCATCGACAGACACCCACTCTCACTCATAGACAGACACACACATTCTCTCTCATAGACAGACACACACATTCTCTCTAACAGACAGACACACACTTTCTCTCATAGACAGACACACGCACTCTCTCTCTCATCGACAGACACCCACTCTCTCTCATGGACAGACACACACTCTCTCACATAGACAGACACACACGCTCTCTCTCATAGACCGACACACACACTGTCTCATACACAGACACACACTCGCTCTCATAGACAGACGCACACACTCTCTCATAGACTAACACACACACACACTCTCATAGACGGAGACGCACACATTCTCACAGACAGACACACACACACTCTCTCTCATAGACAGACAAACAATCTATCATAGACAGACAACCACATTCTCTCTCATAGACAGACACACTCACTCTCTCTCATAGACAGACGCACCCACTCTCTCATAGACAGACACACATACACACTCTCATAGACAGATACTCACAGTTTCTCATAGACAGAGACACACAATCTATCATAGACAGACACAGACATTCTCTGTCATAGACAGACAGATGCTCTCTCTCATAGACAGAGACACACACTCCCTGATCAACAGACTCGCACACTCTCTCTTAGACCGACACACACACTCTCTCATAGACAGACACACAGTCGCTCTCATAGACAGACCCACACAGTCTCTCATAGACAGACAGACATAGACACTGTCATAGACACTCACACTTTATCATAGAGAGAGACACACAATCTATCATAGACAGACACACCCACTCTCTCTCATAGACAGGCACACACACTCTATCACTCTCTCATAGACAGACACACACATTCTCTCTCACACACAGACACACACTCTCTCTCATAGACAGACACACACACTCTCACTCTCATCGACAGACACCCACTCTCACTCATAGACAGACACACACATTCTCTCTCATAGACAGACACACACATTCTCTCTAACAGACAGACACACACTTTCTCTCATAGACAGACACACACACTCTCTCTCTCATCGACAGACACCCACTCTCTCTCATGGACAGACATACACTCTCTCACATAGACAGACACACACGCTCTCTCTCATAGACCGACACACACACTGTCTCATACACAGACACACACTCGCTCTCATAGACAGACGCACACACTCTGTCATAGACAGACAGACACCCTCTCTCATAGACAGACGCACACACTCTCTCATAGACTAACACACACACACACTCTCATAGACGGAGACGCACACATTCTCACAGACAGACACACACACACTCTCTCTCATAGACAGACAAACAATCTATCATAGACAGACAACCACATTCTCTCTCATAGACAGACACACTCACTCTCGCTCATAGACAAACAGATGCTCTCTCTCAAAGACAAACAGATGCTCTCTTTCATAGACACAGACACACACTCTCTCTCATAGACAGACAAACACTCTCTCTCATAGACAGACGCACCCAATCTCTCATAGACAGGCACACATACACACTCTCATAGACAGATACTCACAGTTTCTCATAGACAGAGACACACAATCTATCATAGACAGACACAGACATTCTCTGTCATAGACAGACAGATGCTCTCTCTCATAGACAGAGACACACATTCCCTGATCAACAGACTCGCACACTCTCTCTTAGACCGACACACACACTCTCTCATAGACAGACACACACTCGCTCTCATAGACAGACGCACACAGTCTCTCATAGACAGACAGACATAGACACTGTCATAGACACTCACACTTTATCATAGAGAGAGACACACAATCTATCATAGACAGACACACCCACTCTCTCTCATAGACAGGCACACACACTCTATCACTCTCTCATAGACAGACACACACATTCTCTCTCACAGACAGACACACACTCTCTCTCATAGACAGTCACACACACTCTCTCTCTCTCATCGACAGACACCCACTCTCACTCATAGACAGACACACACATTCTCTCTCATAGACAGACACACACATTCTCTCTAACAGACAGACACACACTTTCGCTCATAGACAGACACACAAACTCTCTCATAGACAGACACACACGCTATCTATCATAGACAGACACACACATTCTCTCTCATAGACAGTCACACACTCTCTCTCTCATAGACAGACACCCACTCTCTCTCATAGACAGACACACAGTCTCTCTCATAGACAGACACACACACTCTCTCTCTCATAGACAGACACCCACATTCTCTCTAATAGACAGACACACACACTCTCTCATAGACAGACACACACACACTCTCTCTCATCTACAGACACACACTCTCTGTCATAGACAGACACACACACTCTCTCTCTCATCGGCAGACACCTACTCTCTCTCATAGACAGACACACACTCTCTCTCATAGACAGACACACACTCTCTCTCATAGACAGACACACACACTCTCTCTCTCATAGACAGACACCCACATTCTCTCTCATAGACAGACACACACTCTCTCTCATAGGCAGATGCACACACTCTCTCATAGACAGACCCACACTGTCTCTCATAGGCAGATGCACACACTTTCTCACAGACAGACACACACACCCTCTCTCGGATAGACAGAGACACGCACTCTCTCTCATAGACAGACACACACACTCTCACTCCTAGTAGACACATACAGTCTCTCATAGACACACACGCATATTCCCTTTAATATGCGGACACACACACTCTCATAGACCAACACACACATTCTGTCTCATAGACAGACAGATGCTCTCTTTCATAAACAGAGACACATACTCCCTGATCAATAGACACACACTCTCTCTCATAGACCGATACACACACTCTCTCATAGACAGACCCACACTCTCTCTCATAGGCAGATGCACACACTCTCTCATAGACAGACACATATACACATTAACATAGAGAGACACACACACATTCTCATAGACAGAGACACACAATCTATCATAGACAGACACACACGTTCTCTCTCATAGACGGACACACTCACTCTCTCTCATAGAGAGACACACAATCTATCATAGACAGACACACACATTCTCTCGCATAGACAGACACACACTCTCTATCTCTCTCTCACAGATAGACACACACATTCTCTCTCATAGACAGACACACACTCTCTCTCATAGACAGACACACACACTCTCTCTCTCATCGACAGACACCCACTCTCACTCATAGACAGAGACACACACTTTCTCATAGACAGACACACACTCAGCCTCATAGACAGACGCACACACTCTCTGATAGACTGACACACATACACTCTCTCATAGACACTCACACTTTCTCATAGAGAGAGACACTCAATCTATCATAGACAGACACACATACACACTCTCATAGACAGACTCTCACACTTTCTCATAGACCGACACACACACTCTCTCATAGACAGACACACACTCGCTCTCATAGACAGACGCACACACTCTGTCATAGACAGACAGACACCCTCTCTCATAGACAGACGCACACACTCTCTCATAGACTAACACACACACACACTCTCATAGACGGAGACGCACACTTTCTCACAGACAGACACACACACACTCTCTCTCATAGACAGACAAACAATCTATCATAGACAGACAACCACATTCTCTCTCATAGACAGACACACTCACTCTCTCTCATAGACAAACAGATGCTCTCTTTCATAGACACAGACACACACTCTCTCTCATAGACAGACAAACACTCTCTCTCATAGACAGACGCACCCACTCTCTCATAGACAGACACACATACACACTCTCATAGACAGATACTCACAGTTTCTCATAGACAGAGACACACAATCTATCATAGACAGACACAGACATTCTCTGTCATAGACAGACAGATGCTCTCTCTCATAGACAGAGACACACACTCCCTGATCAACAGACTCGCACACTCTCTCTTAGACCGACACACACACTCTCTCATAGACAGACACACAGTCGCTCTCATAGACAGACCCACACAGTCTCTCATAGACAGACAGACATAGACACTGTCATAGACACTCACACTTTATCATAGAGAGAGACACACAATCTATCATAGACAGACACACCCACTCTCTCTCATAGACAGGCACACACACTCTATCACTCTCTCATAGACAGACACACACATTCTCTCTCACACACAGACACACACTCTCTCTCATAGACAGACACACACACTCTCTCTCTCATCGACAGACACCCACTCTCACTCATAGACAGACACACACATTCTCTCTCATAGACAGACATACACATTCTCTCTAACAGACAGACACACACTTTCTCTCATAGACAGACACACAAACTCTCTCATAGACAGACACACACGCTATCTATCATAGACAGACACACACATTCTCTCTCATAGACAGTCACACACTCTCTATCTCTCTCTCACAGATAGACACACACATTCTCTCTCATAGACAGACACACACTCTCTCTCATAGACAGACACACACACTCTCTCTCTCATCGACAGACACCCACTCTCTCTCATAGACAGACACACACTCTATCTCTCTCTGACAGACAGACACACACACATTCTCTCTCATAGACAGACACACACACTATCTCATAGACAGAAACACACACTCTCTCTCTCATCGACAGACACACACATTCTCTCTCATAGACAGACACACTCACTCTCTCTCATAGACAGAGACACACTCTCCCTGATCAACAGACACAAACATTCTCTCATAGACAGGCGCACACATTGTCTCATAGATAGACACACATTCTCTCTCATAGACAGACACACACACTCTCTCTCTCATCCACAGACACCCACTCTCTCTCATAGTCAGACACACATTCTCTCTCATAGACAGACACACACACTCTCTCTCATAGACAGACACACACTCTCTCTCATAGACAGACACACACACTCTCTCTCTCATCTACAGACACACACTCTCTGTCATAGACAGACACACACACACTCTATCTCTCTCTCATAGAAAGACACACACTCTCTCTCTCTCATAGACCGACACACACTCTCTCTCATAGACAGACACACACACTCTCTCTCTCATCGACAGGCACCCACTCTCTCTCATAGACAGACACACACTCTATCTCTCTCTGACAGACAGACACACACATTCTCTCTCATAGACAGACACACACTCTCTCTCATAGACAGAAACACACACTCTCTCTCTCATCGACAGACACACACATTCTCACTCATAGACAGACACACTCACTCTCTCTCATAGACAGAGACACACACTCCCTGATCAACAGACACAAACATTGTCTCATAGACAGGCACACACACTGACTCATAGACAGACACACATACACACTCTCATAAACAGACACACACACGGACACACTCTTATAGATGGACACACACACTTTCTCACAGACAGACACACACACCCTCTCTCGGATAGACAGAGACACGCACTCTCTCTCATAGACAGACACACACACTCTCACTCCTAGTAGACACATACAGTCTCTCATAGACACACACGCATATTCCCTTTAATATGCGGACACACACACTCTCATAGACAAACACACACATTCTGTCTCATAGACAGACAGATGCTCTCTTTCATAAACAGAGACACATACTCCCTGATCAATAGACACACACTCTCTCTCATAGACCGATACACACACTCTCTCATAGACAGACCCACACTCTCTCTCATAGGCAGATGCACACACTCTCTCATAGACAGACACATATACACATTAACATAGAGAGACACACACACATTCTCATAGACAGAGACACACAATCTATCATAGACAGACACACACGTTCTCTCTCATAGACGGACACACTCACTCTCTCTCATAGAGAGACACACAATCTATCATAGACAGACACACACATTCTCTCTCATAGACAGACACACACTCTCTATCTCTCTCTCACAGATAGACACACACATTCTCTCTCATAGACAGACACACTCTCTCATAGACAGACACACACTCTCTCTCATAGACAGACACACACTCTATCTCTCTCTGACAGACAGACACACACATTCTCTCTCATAGACAGACACCCACTCTCACTCATAGACAGACACACACATTCTCTCTCATAGACAGACACACACATTCTCTCTAACAGACAGACACACACTTTCTCTCATAGACAGACACACACACTCTCTCTCTCATCAGCAGACACCTACTCTCTCTCATAGACAGACACACACTCTCTCTCATAGACAGACACACACACTCACTCTCACATAGACAGATACCAACTCTCTCATAGACAGACACACACACTCTATCATAGACAGACACACACGCTATCTATCATAGACAGACACACACATTCTCTCTCATAGACAGACACACACTCTCTCTCATACACAGACACACACACTCTATCTCTCTCTCACAGATAGACACACACATTCTCTCTCATAGACAGACACACACTCTCTCTCATAGACAGACACACACACTCTCTCTCTCATAGACAGACACACACTCTATCTCTCTCTGACAGACAGACACACACATTCTCTCTCATAGACAGACACACACTCTCTCTCATAGACAGAAACACACACACTCTCTCTCATCGACAGACACACACATTGTCTCTCATAGACAGACACACTCACTCTCTCTCATAGACAGAGACACACACTCCCTGATCAACAGACACAAACATTCTCTCATAGACAGGCGCACACACTGACTCATAGATAGACACACATTCTCTCTCATAGACAGACACACACACTCTGTCTCTCATCCACAGACACCCACTCTCTCTCATAGTCAGACACACACTCTCTCTCATAGACAGACACACACACTCTCTCTCTCATAGACAGACACCCACATTCTCTCTCATAGACAGACACACTCTCTCTCTCATAGACAGACACACACACTCTCTGTCATAGACAGACACACACACACTCTATCTCTCTCTCATAGAAAGACACACTCTCTCTCTCTCTCATAGACCGACACACACTCTCTCTCATAGACAGACACACACACTCTCTCTCTCATCGACAGGCACCCACTCTCTCTCATAGACAGACACACACTCTATCTCTCTCTGACAGACAGACACACACATTCTCTCTCATAGACAGACACACACTCTCTCTCATAGACAGAAACACACACTCTCTCTCATCGACAGACACACACATTCTCTCTCATAGACAGACACACTCACTCTCTCTCATAGACAGAGACACACACTCCCTGATCAACAGACACAAACATTGTCTCATAGACAGGCACACACGCTGACTCATAGACAGACACACATACACACTCTCTTAGACCGACACACACACTCTCTCATAGACAGACACACACTCGCTCTCATAGACAGACGCACACAGTCTCTCATAGACAGACAGACATAGACACTGTCATAGACACTCACACTTTATCATAGAGAGAGACACACAATCTATCATAGACAGACACACCCACTCTCTCTCATAGACAGGCACACACACTCTATCACTCTCTCATAGACAGACACACACATTCTCTCTCACAGACAGACACACACTCTCTCTCATAGACAGACACACACACTCTCTCTCTCATCGACAGACACCCACTCTCACTCATAGACAGACACACACATTCTCTCTCATAGACAGACACACACTCTCTCTCATAGACAGACACACAAACTCACACTCACATAGACAGATACCCACTCTCTCTCATAGACAGACACACACACTCTCTCATAGACAGACACACACGCTATCTATCATAGACAGACACACACATTCTCTCTCATAGACAGACACACACTCTCTCTCTCATAGACAGACACCCACTCTCTCTGATAGACAGACACACACTCTCTCTCATAGACAGACACACACACTCTCTCTCTCATAGACAGACACCCACATTCTCTCTCATAGACAGACACACACTCTCTCTCATAGGCCGATGCACACACTCTCTCATAGACAGACCCACACTCTCTCTCATAGGCAGATGCACACACTCTCTCATAGACAGACACATATACACATTAACATAGACAGACACACACACATTCTCATAGACAGAGGCACACAATCTATCATAGACAGACACACACGTTCTCTCTCATAGACGGACACACTCACTCTCTCTCATAGAGAGACACACAATCTATCATAGACAGACACACACATTCTCTCTCATAGACAGACACACACTCTCTATCTCTCTCTCACAGATAGACACACACATTCTCTCTCATAGACAGACACACACTCTCTCTCATAGACAGACACACACACTTTCTCTCTCATCGACAGACACCCACTCTCACTCATAGACAGAGACACACACTTTCTCATAGACAGACACACACTCAGTCTCATAGACAGACGCACACACTCTCTGATAGACTGACACACATACACTCTCTCATAGACACTCACACTTTCTCATAGAGAGAGACACTCAATCTATCATAGACAGACACACATACACACTCTCATAGACAGAGACACACACTTTCTCATAGACAGACACACACTCAGTCTCATAGACAGACGCACACACTCTCTGATAGACTGACACACATACACTCTCTCATAGACACTCACACTTTCTCATAGAGAGAGACACTCAATCTATCATAGACAGACACACACTCGCTCTCATAGACAGACGCACACACTCTGTCATAGACAGACAGACACCCTCTCTCATAGACAGACGCACACACTCTCTCATAGACTAACACACACACACACTCTCATAGACGGAGACGCACACTTTCTCACAGACAGACACAGACACACTCTCTCTCATAGACAGACAAACAATCTATCATAGACAGACAACCACATTCTCTCTCATAGACAGACACACTCACTCTCTCTCATAGACAAACAGATGCTCTCTTTCATAGACACAGACACACACTCTCTCTCATAGACAGACAAACACTCTCTCTCATAGACAGACGCACCCACTCTCTCATAGACAGACACACATACACACTCTCATAGACAGATACTCACAGTTTCTCATAGACAGAGACACACAATCTATCATAGACAGACACAGACATTCTCTGTCATAGACAGACAGATGCTCTCTCTCATAGACAGAGACACACACTCCCTGATCAACAGACTCGCACACTCTCTCTTAGACCGACACACACACTCTCTCATAGACAGACACACAGTCGCTCTCATAGACAGACCCACACAGTCTCTCATAGACAGACAGACATAGACACTGTCATAGACACTCAGACTTTATCATAGAGAGAGACACACAATCTATCATAGACAGACACACCCACTCTCTCTCATAGACAGGCACACACACTCTATCACTCTCTCATAGACAGACACACACATTCTCTCTCACACACAGACACACACTCTCTCTCATAGACAGACACACACACTCTCACTCTCATCGACAGACACCCACTCTCACTCATAGACAGACACACACATTCTCTCTCATAGACAGACACACACATTCTCTCTAACAGACAGACACACACTTTCTCTCATAGACAGACACACACACTCTCTCTCTCATCGACAGACACCCACTCTCTCTCATGGACAGACACACACTCTCTCACATAGACAGACACACACGCTCTCTCTCATAGACCGACACACACACTGTCTCATACACAGACACACACTCGCTCTCATAGACAGACGCACACACTCTGTCATAGACAGACAGACACCCTCTCTCATAGACAGACGCACACACTCTCTCATAGACTAACACACACACACACTCTCATAGACGGAGACGCACACATTCTCACAGACAGACACACACACACTCTCTCTCATAGACAGACAAACAATCTATCATAGACAGACAACCACATTCTCTCTCATAGACAGACACACTCACTCTCTCTCATAGACAGACGCACCCACTCTCTCATAGACAGACACACATACACACTCTCATAGACAGATACTCACAGTTTCTCATAGACAGAGACACACAATCTATCATAGACAGACACAGACATTCTCTGTCATAGACAGACAGATGCTCTCTCTCATAGACAGAGACACACACTCCCTGATCAACAGACTCGCACACTCTCTCTTAGACCGACACACACACTCTCTCATAGACAGACACACAGTCGCTCTCATAGACAGACCCACACAGTCTCTCATAGACAGACAGACATAGACACTGTCATAGACACTCAGACTTTATCATAGAGAGAGACACACAATCTATCATAGACAGACACACCCACTCTCTCTCATAGACAGGCACACACACTCTATCACTCTCTCATAGACAGACACACACATTCTCTCTCACACACAGACACACACTCTCTCTCATAGACAGACACACACACTCTCACTCTCATCGACAGACACCCACTCTCACTCATAGACAGACACACACATTCTCTCTCATAGACAGACACACACATTCTCTCTAACAGACAGACACACACTTTCTCTCATAGACAGACACACACACTCTCTCTCTCATCGACAGACACCCACTCTCTCTCATGGACAGACACACACTCTCTCACATAGACAGACACACACGCTCTCTCTCATAGACCGACACACACACTGTCTCATACACAGACACACACTCGCTCTCATAGACAGACGCACACACTCTGTCATAGACAGACAGACACCCTCTCTCATAGACAGACGCACACACTCTCTCATAGACTAACACACACACACACTCTCATAGACGGAGACGCACACATTCTCACAGACAGACACACACACACTCTCTCTCATAGACAGACAAACAATCTATCATAGACAGACAACCACATTCTCTCTCATAGACAGACACACTCACTCTCTCTCATAGACAGACGCACCCACTCTCTCATAGACAGACACACATACACACTCTCATAGACAGAT
Source organism: Hemitrygon akajei (assembly GCF_048418815.1). Classification (NCBI taxonomy): domain Eukaryota; kingdom Metazoa; phylum Chordata; class Chondrichthyes; order Myliobatiformes; family Dasyatidae; genus Hemitrygon; species Hemitrygon akajei. The sequence goes on from NC_133127.1 coordinate 107,124,917, forward strand.
ACTCACAGTTTCTCATAGACAGAGACACACAATCTATCATAGACAGACACAGACATTCTCTGTCATAGACAGACAGATGCTCTCTCTCATAGACAGAGACACACACTCCCTGATCAACAGACTCGCACACTCTCTCTTAGACCGACACACACACTCTCTCATAGACAGACACACAGTCGCTCTCATAGACAGACCCACACAGTCTCTCATAGACAGACAGACATAGACACTGTCATAGACACTCACACTTTATCATAGAGAGAGACACACAATCTATCATAGACAGACACACCCACTCTCTCTCATAGACAGGCACACACACTCTATCACTCTCTCATAGACAGACACACACATTCTCTCTCACACACAGACACACACTCTCTCTCATAGACAGACACACACACTCTCACTCTCATCGACAGACACCCACTCTCACTCATAGACAGACACACACATTCTCTCTCATAGACAGACACACACATTCTCTCTAACAGACAGACACACACTTTCTCTCATAGACAGACACACACACTCTCTCTCTCATCGACAGACACCCACTCTCTCTCATGGACAGACACACACTCTCTCACATAGACAGACACACACGCTCTCTCTCATAGACCGACACACACACTGTCTCATACACAGACACACACTCGCTCTCATAGACAGACGCACACACTCTGTCATAGACAGACAGACACCCTCTCTCATAGACAGACGCACACACTCTCTCATAGACTAACACACACACACACTCTCATAGACGGAGACGCACACATTCTCACAGACAGACACACACACACTCTCTCTCATAGACAGACAAACAATCTATCATAGACAGACAACCACATTCTCTCTCATAGACAGACACACTCACTCTCGCTCATAGACAAACAGATGCTCTCTCTCAAAGACAAACAGATGCTCTCTTTCATAGACACAGACACACACTCTCTCTCATAGACAGACAAACACTCTCTCTCATAGACAGACGCACCCAATCTCTCATAGACAGGCACACATACACACTCTCATAGACAGATACTCACAGTTTCTCATAGACAGAGACACACAATCTATCATAGACAGACACAGACATTCTCTGTCATAGACAGACAGATGCTCTCTCTCATAGACAGAGACACACATTCCCTGATCAACAGACTCGCACACTCTCTCTTAGACCGACACACACACTCTCTCATAGACAGACACACACTCGCTCTCATAGACAGACGCACACAGTCTCTCATAGACAGACAGACATAGACACTGTCATAGACACTCACACTTTATCATAGAGAGAGACACACAATCTATCATAGACAGACACACCCACTCTCTCTCATAGACAGGCACACACACTCTATCACTCTCTCATAGACAGACACACACATTCTCTCTCACAGACAGACACACACTCTCTCTCATAGACAGTCACACACACTCTCTCTCTCTCATCGACAGACACCCACTCTCACTCATAGACAGACACACACATTCTCTCTCATAGACAGACACACACATTCTCTCTAACAGACAGACACACACTTTCCCTCATAGACAGACACACAAACTCTCTCATAGACAGACACACACGCTATCTATCATAGACAGACACACACATTCTCTCTCATAGACAGTCACACACTCTCTCTCTCATAGACAGACACCCACTCTCTCTCATAGACAGACACACAGTCTCTCTCATAGACAGACACACACACTCTCTCTCTCATAGACAGACACCCACATTCTCTCTCATAGACAGACACACACACTCTCTCATAGACAGACACACACACACTCTCTCTCATCTACAGACACACACTCTCTGTCATAGACAGACACACACACTCTCTCTCTCATCGGCAGACACCTACTCTCTCTCATAGACAGACACACACACTCACTCTCACATAGACAGATACCAACTCTCTCATAGACAGACACACACACTCTCTCATAGACAGACACACACGCTATCTATCATAGACAGACACACACATTCTCTCTCATAGACAGACACACACTCTCTCTCTCATAGACAGACACCCACTCTCTCTCATACACAGACACACACACTCTATCTCTCTCTCACAGATAGACACACACATTCTCTCTCATAGACAGACACACACTCTCTCTCATAGACAGACACACACACTCTCTCTCTCATCGACAGACACCCACTCTCACTCATAGACAGACACACACTCTATCTCTCTCTGACAGACAGACACACACATTCTCTCTCATAGACAGACACACACTCTCTCTCATAGACAGAAACACACACTATCTCTCTCATCGACAGACACACACATTCTCTCTCATAGACAGACACACTCACTCTCTCTCATAGACAGAGACACACACTCCCTGATCAACAGACACAAACATTCTCTCATAGACAGGCGCACACATTGTCTCATAGATAGACACACATTCTCTCTCATAGACAGACACACACACTCTCTCTCTCATCCACAGACACCCACTCTCTCTCATAGTCAGACTCACACTCTCTCTCATAGACAGGCACACACACTCTCTCTCTCATAGACAGACACCCACATTCTCTCTCATAGACAGACACACACTCTCTCTCATAGACAGACACACACACTCTCTCTCTCATCTACAGACACACACTCTCTGTCATAGACAGACACACACACACTCTATCTCTCTCTCATAGAAAGACACACACTCTCGCTCTCTCATAGACCGACACACACTCTCTCTCATAGACAGACACACACACTCTCTCTCTCATCGACAGGCACCCACTCTCTCTCATAGACAGACACACACTCTATCTCTCTCTGACAGACAGACACACACATTCTCTCTCATAGACAGACACACACTCTCTCTCATAGACAGAAATACACACTCTCTCTCTCATCGACAGACACACACATTCTCGCTCATAGACAGACACACTCACTCTCTCTCATAGACAGAGACACACACTCCCTGATCAACAGACACAAACATTGTCTCATAGACAGGCACACACACTGACTCATAGACAGACACACATACACACTCTCATAGACAGACACACACACGGACACACTCTTATAGATGGACACACACACTTTCTCACAGACAGACACACACACCCTCTCTCGGATAGACAGAGACACGCACTCTCTCTCATAGACAGACACACACACTCTCACTCCTAGTAGACACATACAGTCTCTCATAGACACACACGCATATTCCCTTTAATATGCGGACACACACACTCTCATAGACAAACACACACATTCTGTCTCATAGACAGACAGATGCTCTCTTTCATAAACAGAGACACACACTCCCTGATCAATAGACACACACTCTCTCTCATAGACCGATACACACACTCTCTCATAGACAGACCCACACTCTCTCTCATAGGCAGATGCACACACTCTCTCATAGACAGACACATATACACATTAACATAGAGAGACACACACACATTCTCATAGACAGAGACACACAATCTATCATAGACAGACACACACGTTCTCTCTCATAGACGGACACACTCACTCTCTCTCATAGAGAGACACACAATCTATCATAGACAGACACACACATTCTCTCTCATAGACAGACACACACTCTCTATCTCTCTCTCACAGATAGACACACACATTCTCTCTCATAGACAGACACACACTCTCTCTCATAGACAGACACACACACTCTCTCTCTCATCGACAGACACCCACTCTCTCTCATAGACAGACACACACTCTATCTCTCTCTGACAGACAGACACACACATTCTCTCTCATAGACAGACACACACTCTCTCTCATAGACAGAAACACACACTCTCTCTCTCATCGACAGACACACAAATTCTCTCTCATAGACAGACACACTCACTCTCTCTCATAGACAGAGACACACACACCCTGATCAACAGACACAAACATTCTCTCATAGACAGGCGCACACACTGACTCATAGACAGACACACATACACACTCTCGTAGACAGACACACACACTTTCTCATAGAGAGAGACACACAATCTACCGTAGACAGACACACACATTCTCTCTCATAGACAGACACACTCACTCTCTCTCATAGACAGACAGATGCTCTCTCTCATAGACAGAGACACACACTCCTTTATCAACATACACACACTCTCTCTCATAGACCGACACACACAATATCTCATAGACAGACACACACTCTCTCTCATAGACAGATGCACACACTGTCTCATAGACAGACACAAAAACACACTCTCATAGACAGACACACACACTTTCTCATAGAGAGAGACACTCAATCTATCGTAGACAGACACACACATTCTCTCTCATAGACAGACACACCCACACTCTCTCATAGACAGACACACACTCTCTCTCATAGACAGACACACACACTCTCTCTCTTACGGAGAGACACACAATCTATCATAGACAGACACACACATTCTCTCTCGTAGACGGACATACTCTCTCTCTCACAGACAGACAAACACACTCTCTCTGTCATAGACAGACACCCACTCTCTCTCAAAGCCAGACACACACACTCTATCACTCTCTCATAGACAGACACACACATTCTCTCTCATAGACAGACACGCACACTCTCTCATAGACAGACACACACACTCTCTCTCTCATCGACAGACACTCTCTCTCTCTTATAGACAGACACACACACTCTCTCATAGACAGACACACACTCTCTCTCATCGACAGACACTCTCTCTCTCTCATAGACAGACACACACTCGCTCTCATAGACAGACACACACACTCACTCTCACATAGACAGATACCCACTCTCTCTCATAGACAGACACACACGCACTCTCTCATAGACCGACACACACACTGTCTCATAGACAGACATACACTCAGTCTCATAGACAGAGACACACACTCCCTGATCAACAGACACAAACATTGTCTCATAGACAGGCACACACACTGACTCATAGACAGACACACATACACACTCTCATAGACAGACACACACACGGACACACTCTTATAGATGGACACACACACTTTCTCACAGACAGACACACACACACTCTCTCGGATAGACAGAGACACGCACTCTCTCTCATAGACAGACACACACTCTCTCTCATAGACAGACACACATACACACTCTCATAGACAGATACTCACAGTTTCTCATAGACAGAGACACACAATCTATCATAGACAGACACAAACATTCTCTGTCATAGACAGACAGATGCTCTCTCTGATAGACAGAGACACACACTCCCTGATAAACAGACTCGCACACTCTCTCTTAGACCGACACACACACTCTCTCATAGACAGACACACACTCGCTCTCATAGACAGACGCACACAGTCTCTCATAGACAGACAGACATAGACACTGTCATAGACACTCACACTTTATCATAGAGAGAGACACACAATCTATCATAGACAGACACACCCACTCTCTCTCATAGACAGGCACACACACTCTATCACTCTCTCATAGACAGACACACACATTCTCTCTCACAGACAGACACACACTCTCTCTCATAGACAGACACACACACTCTCTCTCTCATCGACAGACACCCACACTCACTCATAGACAGACACACACATTCTCTCTCATAGACAGACACACACACTCTCTCTCTCATCGGCAGACACCTACTCTCTCTCATAGACAGACACACACTCACTCTCATAGACAGACACACACACTCACTCTCACATAGACAGATACCAACTCTCTCATAGACAGACACACACACTCTCTCATAGACAGACACACACGCTATCTATCATAGACAGACACACACATTTTCTCTCATAGACAGACACACACTCTCTCTCTCATAGACAGACACCCACTCTCTCTCATACACAGACACACACACTCTATCTCTCTCTCACAGATAGACACACACATTCTCTCTCATAGACAGACACACACTCTCTCTCATAGACAGACACACACACTCTCTCTCTCATCGACAGACACCCACTCTCACTCATAGACAGACACACACTCTATCTCTCTCTGACAGACAGACACACACATTCTCTCTCATAGACAGACACACACTCTCTCTCATAGAGAGAAACACACACTCTCTCTCTCATCGACAGACACACACATTCTCTCTCATAGACAGACACACTCACTCTCTCTCATAGACAGAGACACACACTCCCTGATCAACAGACACAAACATTCTCTCATAGACAGGCGCACACACAGACTCATAGATAGACACACATTCTCTCTCATAGACCGACACACACACTCTCTCTCTCATCCAAAGACACCCACTCTCTCTCATAGTCAGACACACACTCTCTCTCATAGACAGACACACACACTCTCTCTCTCATAGACAGACACACACATTCACTCTCATAGACAGACACACACTCTCTCTCATAGACAGACACACACACTCTCTGTCATAGACAGACACACACACACTCTATCTCTCTCTCATAGAAAGACACACACTCTCTCTCTCTCATAGACCGACACACACTCTCTCTCATAGACAGACACACACACTCTCTCTCTCATCGACAGGCACCCACTCTCTCTCATAGACAGAAACACACACTCTATCTCTCTCTGACGGACAGACACACACATTCTCTCTCATAGACAGACACACACTCTCTCTCATAGACAGAAACACACACTCTCTCTCTCATCGACAGACACACACATTCTCGCTCATAGACAGACACACTCACTCTCTCTCATAGACAGAGACACACACTCCCTGATCAACAGACACAAACATTGTCTCACAGACAGGCACACACTCTGACTCATAGACAGACACACATACACACTCTCTTAGACCGACACACACACTCTCTCATAGACAGACACACACTCGCTCTCATAGACAGACGCACACAGTCTCTCATAGACAGACAGACATAGACACTGTCATAGACACTCACACTTTATCATAGAGAGAGTCACACAATCTATCATAGACAGACACACCCACTCTCTCTCAGAGACAGGCACACACACTCTATCACTCTCTCATAGACAGACACACACATTCTCTCTCACAGACAGACACACACTCTCTCTCATAGACAGACACACACACTCTCTCTCTCATCGACAGACACCCACTCTCACTCATAGACAGACACACACATTCTCTCTCATAGACAGACACACACTCTCTCTCATAGACAGACACACAAACTCACACTCACATAGACAGATACCCACTCTCTCTCATAGACAGACACACACACTCTCTCATAGACAGACACACACGCTATCTATTATAGACAGACACACACATTCTCTCTCATAGACAGACACACACTCTCTCTCTCATAGACAGACACCCACTCTCTCTCATAGACAGACACACACTCTCTCTCATAGACCGACACACACACGCTCTCATAGACAGACGCACCCACTCTCTCATAGACAGACACACATACACACTCTCATAGACAGATACTCACAGTTTCTCATAGACAGAGACACACAATCTATCATAGACAGACACAAACATTCTCTGTCATAGACAGACAGATGCTCTCTCTGATAGACAGAGACACACACTCCCTGATAAACAGACTCGCACATTCTCTCTTAGACCGACACACACACTCTCTCATAGACAGACACACACTCGCTCTCATAGACAGATGCACACAGTCTCTCATAGACAGACAGACATAGACACTGTCATAGACACTCACACTTTATCATAGAGAGAGACACACAATCTATCATAGACAGACACACCCACTCTCTCTCATAGACAGGCACACACACTCTATCACTCTCTCATAGACAGACACACACATTCTCTCTCACAGACAGACACACACTCTCTCTCATAGACAGACACACACACTCTCTCTCTCATCGACAGACACCCACTCTCACTCATAGACAGACACACACATTCTCTCTCATAGACAGACACACACATTCTCTCTAACAGACAGACACACACTTTCTCTCATAGACAGACACACACACTCTCTCTCTCATCGGCAGACACCTACTCTCTCTCTCATAGACAGACAAACACTCTCTCTCATAGACAGACACACACACTCACTCTCACATAGACAGATACCAACTCTCTCATAGACAGACACACACACTCTCTCATAGACAGACACACACGCTATCTATCATAGACAGACACACACATTCTCTCTCATAGACAGACACACACTCTCTCTCTCATAGACAGACACCCACTCTCTCTCATACACAGACACACACACTCTATCTCTCTCTCACAGATAGACACACACATTCTCTCTCATAGACAGACACACACTCTCTCTCATAGACAGACACACACACTCTCTCTCTCATCGACAGACACCCACTCTCACTCATAGACAGACACACACTCTATCGCTCTCTGACAGACAGACACACACATTCTCTCTCATAGACAGCCACACACTCTCTCTCATAGACAGAAACACACACTCTCTCTCTCATCGACAGACACACACATTCTCTCTCATAGACAGACACACTCACTCTCTCTCATAGACAGAGACACACACTCCCTGATCAACAGACACAAACATTCTCTCATAGACAGGCGCACACACAGACTCATAGATAGACACACATTCTCTCTCATAGACAGACACACACACTCTCTCTCTCATCCACAGACACCCACTCTCTCTCATAGTCAGACACACACTCTCTCTCATAGACAGACAGACACACTCTCTCTCTCATAGACAGACACCCACATTCTCTCTCATAGACAGACACACTCACTCTCTCTCATAGACAGAGACACACACTCCCTGATCAACAGACACAAACATTGTCTCATAGACAGGCACACACGCTAACTCATAGACAGACACACATACACACTCTCTTAGACCGACACACACACTCTCATAGACAGACACACACTCGCTCTCATAGACAGACGCACACAGTCTCTCATAGACAGACAGACATAGACACTGTCATAGACACTCACACTTTATCATAGAGAGAGACACACAATCTATCATAGACAGACACACCCACTCTCTCTCATAGACAGGCACACACACTCTATCACTCTCTCATAGACAGACACACACATTCTCTCTCACAGACAGACACACACTCTCTCTCATAGACAGACACACACACTCTCTCTCTCATCGACAGACACCCACACTCACTCATAGACAGACACACACATTCTCTCTCATAGACAGACACACACATTCTCTCTAACAGACAGACACACACTTTCTCTCATAGACAGACACACACACTCTCTCTCTCATCGGCAGACACCTACTCTCTCTCATAGACAGACACACACTCTCTCTCATAGACAGACACACACACTCACTCTCACATAGACAGATACCAACTCTCTCATAGACAGACACACACACTCTCTCATAGACAGACACACACGCTATCTATCATAGACAGACACACACATTTTCTCTCATAGACAGACACACACTCTCTCTCTCATAGACAGACACCCACTCTCTCTCATACACAGACACACACACTGTATCTCTCTCTCACAGATAGACACACACATTCTCTCTCATAGACAGACACACACTCTCTCTCATAGACAGACACACACACTCTCTCTCTCATCGACAGACACCCACTCTCACTCATAGACAGACACACACTCTATCTCTCTCTGACAGACAGACACACACATTCTCTCTCATAGACAGACACACACTCTCTCTCATAGAGAGAAACACACACTCTCTCTCTCATCGACAGACACACACATTCTCTCTCATAGACAGACACACTCACTCTCTCTCATAGACAGAGACACACACTCCCTGATCAACAGACACAAACATTCTCTCATAGACAGGCGCACACACAGACTCATAGATAGACACACATTCTCTCTCATAGACAGACACACACACTCTCTCTCTCATCCAAAGACACCCACTCTCTCTCATAGTCAGACACACACTCTCTCTCATAGACAGACACACACACTCTCTCTCTCATAGACAGACACCCACATTCACTCTCATAGACAGACACACACTCTCTCTCATAGACAGACACACACACTCTCTGTCATAGACAGACACACACACACTCTATCTCTCTCTCATAGAAAGACACACACTCTCTCTCTCTCATAGACCGACACACACTCTCTCTCATAGACAGACACACACACTCTCTCTCTCATGGACAGGCACCCACTCTCTCTCATAGACAGACACACACTCGCTCTCATAGACAGACGCACACAGTCTCTCATAGACAGACAGACATAGACACTGTCATAGACACTCACACTTTATCATAGAGAGAGACACACAATCTATCATAGACAGACACACCCACTCTCTCTCATAGACAGGCACACACACTCTATCACTCTCTCATAGACAGACACACACATTCTCTCTCACAGACAGACACACACTCTCTCTCATAGACAGACACACACACTCTCTCTCTCATCGACAGACACCCACACTCACTCATAGACAGACACACACATTCTCTCTCATAGACAGACACACACATTCTCTCTAACAGACAGACACACACTTTCTCTCATAGACAGACACACACACTCTCTCTCTCATCGGCAGACACCTACTCTCTCTCATAGACAGACACACACTCTCTCTCATAGACAGACACACACACTCACTCTCACATAGACAGATACCAACTCTCTCATAGACAGACACACACACACTCTCATAGACAGACACACACGCTATCTATCATAGACAGACACACACATTTTCTCTCATAGACAGACACACACTCTCTCTCTCATAGACAGACACCCACTCTCTCTCATACACAGACACACACACTGTATCTCTCTCTCACAGATAGACACACACATTCTCTCTCATAGACAGACACACACTCTCTCTCATAGACAGACACACACACTCTCTCTCTCATCGACAGACACCCACTCTCACTCATAGACAGACACACACTCTATCTCTCTCTGACAGACAGACACACACATTCTCTCTCATAGACAGACACACACTCTCTCTCATAGAGAGAAACACACACTCTCTCTCTCATCGACAGACACACACATTCTCTCTCATAGACAGACACACTCACTCTCTCTCATAGACAGAGACACACACTCCCTGATCAACAGACACAAACATTCTCTCATAGACAGGCGCACACACAGACTCATAGATAGACACACATTCTCTCTCATAGACAGACACACACACTCTCTCTCTCATCCACAGACACCCACTCTCTCTCATATTCAGACACACACTCTCTCTCATAGACAGACACACACACTCTCTCTCTCATAGACAGACACCCACATTCTCTCATAGACAGACACACACTCGCTCTCATAGACAGACGCACACACTCCCTGATCAACAGACACAAACATTCTCTCATAGACAGGCGCACACACAGACTCATAGATAGACACACATTCTCTCTCATAGACAGACACACACACTCTCTCTCTCATCCAAAGACACCCACTCTCTCTCATAGTCAGACACACACTCTCTCTCATAGACAGACACACACACTCTCTCTCTCATAGACAGACACCCACATTCACTCTCATAGACAGACACACACTCTCTCTCATAGACAGACACACACACTCTCTGTCATAGACAGACACACACACACTCTATCTCTCTCTCATAGAAAGACACACACTCTCTCTCTCTCATAGACCGACACACACTCTCTCTCATAGACAGACACACACACTCTCTCTCTCATCGACAGGCACCCACTCTCTCTCATAGACAGACACACACTCTATCTCTCTCTGACGGACAGACACACACATTCTCTCTCATAGACAGACACACACTCTCTCTCATAGACAGAAACACACACTCTCTCTCTCATCGACAGACACACACATTCTCGCTCATAGACAGACTCACTCACTCTCTCTCATAGACAGAGACACACACTCCCTGATCAACAGACACAAACATTGTCTCACAGACAGGCACACACGCTGACTCATAGACAGACACACATACACACTCTCTTAGACCGACACACACACTCTCTCATAGACAGACACACACTCGCTCTCATAGACAGACGCACACAGTCTCTCATAGACAGACAGACATAGACACTGTCATAGACACTCACACTTTATCATAGAGAGAGACACACAATCTATCATAGACAGACACACCCACTCTCTCTCAGAGACAGGCACACACACTCTATCACACTCTCATAGACAGACACACACATTCTCTCTCACAGACAGACACACACTCTCTCTCATAGACAGACACACACACTCTCTCTCTCATCGACAGACACCCACTCTCACTCATAGACAGACACACACATTCTCTCTCATAGACAGACACACACTCTCTCTCATAGACAGACACACAAACTCACACTCACATAGACAGATACCCACTCTCTCTCATAGACAGACACACACACTCTCTCATAGACAGACACACACGCTATCTATCATAGACAGACACACACATTCTCTCTCATAGACAGACACACACTCTCTCTCTCATAGTCAGACACCCACTCTCTCTCATAGACAGACACACACTCTCTCTCATTGACAGACACACACACTCTCTCTCTCATAGACAGACACCCACTCTCTCTCTCATAGACCGACACACACACGCTCTCATAGACAGACGCACCCACTCTCTCATAGACAGACACACATACACACTCTCATAGACAGATACTCACAGTTTCTCATAGACAGAGACACACAATCTATCATAGACAGACACAAACATTCTCTGTCATAGACAGACAGATGCTCTCTCTGATAGACAGAGACACACACTCCCTGATAAACAGACTCGCACATTCTCTCTTAGACCGACACACACACTCTCTCATAGACAGACACACACTCGCTCTCATAGACAGACGCACACAGTCTCTCATAGACAGACAGACATAGACACTGTCATAGACACTCACACTTTATCATAGAGAGAGACACACAATCTATCATAGACAGACACACCCACTCTCTCTCATAGACAGGCACACACACTCTATCACTCTCTCATAGACAGACACACACATTCTCTCTCACAGACAGACACACACTCTCTCTCATAGACAGACACACACACTCTCTCTCTCATCGACAGACACCCACTCTCACTCATAGACAGACACACACATTCTCTCTCATAGACAGACACACACATTCTCTCTAACAGACAGACACACACTTTCTCTCATAGACAGACACACACACTCTCTCTCTCATCGGCAGACACCTACTCTCTCTCTCATAGACAGACACACACTCTCTCTCATAGACAGACACACACACTCACTCTCACATAGACAGATACCAACTCTCTCATAGACAGACACACACACTCTCTCATAGACAGACACACACGCTATCTATCATAGACAGACACACACATTCTCTCTCATAGACAGACACACACTCTCTCTCTCATAGACAGACACCCACTCTCTCTCATACACAGACACACACACTCTATCTCTCTCTCACAGATAGACACACACATTCTCTCTCATAGACAGACACACACTCTCTCTCATAGACAGACACACACACTCTCTCTCTCATCGACAGACACCCACTCTCACTCATAGACAGACACACACTCTATCTCTCTCTGACAGACAGACACACACACTCTCTCTCATAGACAGAAACACACACTCTCTCTCTCATCGACAGACACACACATTCTCTCTCATAGACAGACACACTCACTCTCTCTCATAGACAGAGACACACACTCCCTGATCAACAGACACAAACATTCTCTCATAGACAGGCGCACACACAGACTCATAGATAGACACACATTCTCTCTCATAGACAGACACACACACTCTCTCTCTCATCCACAGACACCCACTCTCTCTCATATTCAGACACACACTCTCTCTCATAGACAGACACACACACTCTCTCTCTCATAGACAGACACCCACATTCTCTCTCATAGACAGACACACACTCTCTCTCATAGACAGACACACACACTCTCTGTCATAGACAGACACACACACACTCTATCTCTCTCTCATAGAAAGACACACACTCTCTCTCTCTCATAGACCGACACACACTCTCTCTCATAGACAGACACACACACTCTCTCTCTCATCGACAGGCACCCACTCTCTCTCATAGACAGACACACACTCTATCTCTCTCTGACGGACAGACACACACATTCTCTCTCATAGACAGACACACACTCTCTCTCATAGACAGAAACACACACTCTCTCTCTCATCGACAGACACACACATTCTCGCTCATAGACAGACACACTCACTCTCTCTCATAGACGGAGACACACACTCCCTGATCAACAGACACAAACATTGTCTCATAGACAGGCACACACGCTGACTCATAGACAGACACACATACACACTCTCTTAGACCGACACACACACTCTCTCATAGACAGACACACACTCGCTCTCATAGACAGACGCACACAGTCTCTCATAGACAGACAGACATAGACACTGTCATAGACACTCACACTTTATCATAGAGAGAGACACACAATCTATCATAGACAGACACACCCACTCTCTCTCATAGACAGGCACACACACTCTATCACTCTCTCATAGACAGACACACACATTCTCTCTCACAGACAGACACACACTCTCTCTCATAGACAGACACACACACTCTCTCTCTCATCGACAGACACCCACTCTCACTCATAGACAGACACACACTGTCTCTCATAGGCAGATGCACACACTCTCTCATAGACAGACACATATACACATTAACATAGACAGACACACACACATTCTCATAGACAGAGACACACAATCTATCATAGACAGACACACACGTTCTCTCTCATAGACGGACACACTCACTCTCTCTCATAGAGAGACACACAATCTATCATAGACAGACACACACATTCTCTCTCATAGACAGACACACACTCTCTATCTCTCTCTCACAGATAGACACACACATTCTCTCTCATAGACAGACACACTCACTCTCTCTCATAGACAGAGACACACACTCCCTGATCAACAGACACAAACATTCTCTCATAGACAGGCGCACACATTGTCTCATAGATAGACACACATTCTCTCTCATAGACAGACACACACACTCTCTCTCTCATCCACAGACACCCACTCTCTCTCATAGTCAGACTCACACTCTCTCTCATAGACAGACACACACACTCTCTCTCTCATAGACAGACACCCACATTCTCTCTCATAGACAGACACACACTCTCTCTCATAGACAGACACACACACTCTCTCTCTTATCTACAGACACACACTCTCTGTCATAGACAGACACACACACACTCTATCTCTCTCTCATAGAAAGACACACACTCTCTCTCTCTCATAGACCGACACACACTCTGTCTCATAGACAGACACACACACTCTCTCTCTCATCGACAGGCACCCACTCTCTCTCATAGACAGACACACACTCTATCTCTCTCTGACAGACAGACACACACATTCTCTCTCATAGACAGAAACACACACTCTCTCTCTCATCGACAGACACACACATTCTCTCTCATAGACAGACACACTCACTCTCTCTCATAGACAGAGACACACACTCCCTGATCAACAGACACAAACATTCTCTCATAGACAGGCGCACACACAGACTCATAGATAGACACACATTCTCTCTCATAGACAGACACACACACTCTCTCTCTCATCCACAGACACCCACTCTCTCTCATATTCAGACACACACTCTCTCTCATAGACAGACACACACACTCTCTCTCTCATAGACAGACACCCACATTCTCTCTCATAGACAGACACACACTCTCTCTCATAGACAGACACACACACTCTCTGTCATAGACAGACACACACACACTCTATCTCTCTCTCATAGAAAGACACACACTCTCTCTCTCTCATAGACCGACACACACTCTCTCTCATAGACAGACACACACACTCTCTCTCTCATCGACAGGCACCCACTCTCTCTCATAGACAGACACACACTCTATCTCTCTCTGACGGACAGACACACACATTCTCTCTCATAGACAGACACACACTCTCTCTCATAGACAGAAACACACACTCTCTCTCTCATCGACAGACACACACATTCTCGCTCATAGACAGACTCACTCACTCTCTCTCATAGACAGAGACACACACTCCCTGATCAACAGACACAAACATTGTCTCACAGACAGGCACACACGCTGACTCATAGACAGACACACATACACACTCTCTTAGACCGACACACACACTCTCTCATAGACAGACACACACTCGCTCTCATAGACAGACGCACACAGTCTCTCATAGACAGACAGACATAGACACTGTCATAGACACTCACACTTTATCATAGAGAGAGACACACAATCTATCATAGACAGACACACCCACTCTCTCTCAGAGACAGGCACACACACTCTATCACACTCTCATAGACAGACACACACATTCTCTCTCACAGACAGACACACACTCTCTCTCATAGACAGACACACACACTCTCTCTCTCATCGACAGACACCCACTCTCACTCATAGACAGACACACACATTCTCTCTCATAGACAGACACACACTCTCTCTCATAGACAGACACACAAACTCACACTCACATAGACAGATACCCACTCTCTCTCATAGACAGACACACACACTCTCTCATAGACAGACACACACGCTATCTATCATAGACAGACACACACATTCTCTCTCATAGACAGACACACACTCTCTCTCTCATAGACAGACACCCACTCTCTCTCATAGACAGACACACACTCTCTCTCATTGACAGACACACACACTCTCTCTCTCATAGACAGACACCCACTCTCTCTCTCATAGACCGACACACACACTCTCTCATAGACAGACACACATACACACTCTCATAGACAGATACTCACAGTTTCTCATAGACAGAGACACACAATCTATCATAGACAGACACAAACATTCTCTGTCATAGACAGACAGATGCTCTCTCTCATAGACAGAGACACACACTCCCTGATCAACAGACACAAACATTGTCTCACAGACAGGCACACACGCTGACTCATAGACAGACACACATACACACTCTCTTAGACCGACACACACACTCTCTCATAGACAGACACACACTCGCTCTCATAGACAGACGCACACAGTCTCTCATAGACAGACAGACATAGACACTGTCATAGACACTCACACTTTATCATAGAGAGAGACACACAATCTATCATAGACAGACACACCCACTCTCTCTCAGAGACAGGCACACACACTCTATCACACTCTCATAGACAGACACACACATTCTCTCTCACAGACAGACACACACTCTCTCTCATAGACAGACACACACACTCTCTCTCTCATCGACAGACACCCACTCTCACTCATAGACAGACACACACATTCTCTCTCATAGACAGACACACACTCTCTCTCATAGACAGACACACAAACTCACACTCACATAGACAGATACCCACTCTCTCTCATAGACAGACACACACACTCTCTCATAGACAGAGACACACAATCTATCATAGACAGACACAAACATTCTCTGTCATAGACAGACAGATGCTCTCTCTGATAGACAGAGACACACACTCCCTGATAAACAGACTCGCACATTCTCTCTTAGACCGACACACACACTCTCTCATAGACAGACACACACTCGCTCTCATAGACAGACGCACACAGTCTCTCATAGACAGACAGACATAGACACTGTCATAGACACTCACACTTTATCATAGAGAGAGACACACAATCTATCATAGACAGACACACCCACTCTCTCTCATAGACAGGCACACACACTCTATCACTCTCTCATAGACAGACACACACATTCTCTCTCACAGACAGACACACACTCTCTCTCATAGACAGACACACACACTCTCTCTCTCATCGACAGACACCCACTCTCACTCATAGACAGACACACACATTCTCTCTCATAGACAGACACACACATTCTCTCTAACAGACAGACACACACTTTCTCTCATAGACAGACACACACACTCTCTCTCTCATCGGCAGACACCTACTCTCTCTCTCATAGACAGACACACACTCTCTCTCATAGACAGACACACACACTCACTCTCACATAGACAGATACCAACTCTCTCATAGACAGACACACACACTCTCTCATAGACAGACACACACGCTATCTATCATAGACAGACACACACATTCTCTCTCATAGACAGACACACACTCTCTCTCTCATAGACAGACACCCACTCTCTCTCATACACAGACACACACACTCTATCTCTCTCTCACAGATAGACACACACATTCTCTCTCATAGACAGACACACACTCTCTCTCATAGACAGACACACACACTCTCTCTCTCATCGACAGACACCCACTCTCACTCATAGACAGACACACACTCTATCTCTCTCTGACAGACAGACACACACACTCTCTCTCATAGACAGAAACACACACTCTCTCTCTCATCGACAGACACACACATTCTCTCTCATAGACAGACACACTCACTCTCTCTCATAGACAGAGACACACACTCCCTGATCAACAGACACAAACATTCTCTCATAGACAGGCGCACACACAGACTCATAGATAGACACACATTCTCTCTCATAGACAGACACACACACTCTCTCTCTCATCCACAGACACCCACTCTCTCTCATATTCAGACACACACTCTCTCTCATAGACAGACACATACACTCTCTCTCTCATAGACAGACACCCACATTCTCTCTCATAGACAGACACACACTCTCTCTCATAGACAGACACACACACTCTCTGTCATAGACAGACTCACACACACTCTATCTCTCTCTCATAGAAAGACACACACTCTCTCTCTCTCATAGACCGACACACACTCTCTCTCATAGACAGACACACACACTCTCTCTCTCATCGACAGGCACCCACTCTCTCTCATAGACAGACACACACTCTATCTCTCTCTGACGGACAGACACACACATTCTCTCTCATAGACAGACACACACTCTCTCTCATAGACAGAAACACACACTCTCTCTCTCATCGACAGACACACACATTCTCGCTCATAGACAGACACACTCACTCTCTCTCATAGACGGAGACACACACTCCCTGATCAACAGACACAAACATTGTCTCATAGACAGGCACACACGCTGACTCATAGACAGACACACATACACACTCTCTTAGACCGACACACACACTCTCTCATAGACAGACACACACTCGCTCTCATAGACAGACGCACACAGTCTCTCATAGACAGACAGACATAGACACTGTCATAGACACTCACACTTTATCATAGAGAGAGACACACAATCTATCATAGACAGACACACCCACTCTCTCTCATAGACAGGCACACACACTCTCTGTCATAGACAGACACACACACACTCTATCTCTCTCTCATAGAAAGACACACACTCTCTCTCTCTCATAGACCGACACACACTCTCTCTCATAGACAGACACACACACTCTCTCTCTCATCGACAGGCACCCACTCTCTCTCATAGACAGACACACACTCTATCTCTCTCTGACGGACAGACACACACATTCTCTCTCATAGACAGACACACACTCTCTCTCATAGACAGAAACACACACTCTCTCTCTCATCGACAGACACACACATTCTCGCTCATAGACAGACTCACTCACTCTCTCTCATAGACAGAGACACACACTCCCTGATCAACAGACACAAACATTGTCTCACAGACAGGCACACACGCTGACTCATAGACAGACACACATACACACTCTCTTAGACCGACACACACACTCTCTCATAGACAGACACACACTCGCTCTCATAGACAGACGCACACAGTCTCTCATAGACAGACAGACATAGACACTGTCATAGACACTCACACTTTATCATAGAGAGAGACACACAATCTATCATAGACAGACACACCCACTCTCTCTCAGAGACAGGCACACACACTCTATCACACTCTCATAGACAGACACACACATTCTCTCTCACATACAGACACACACTCTCTCTCATAGACAGACACACACACTCTCTCTCTCATCGACAGACACCCACTCTCACTCATAGACAGACACACACATTCTCTCTCATAGACAGACACACACTCTCTCTCATAGACAGACACACAAACTCACACTCACATAGACAGTTACCCACTCTCTCTCATAGACAGACACACACACTCTCTCATAGACAGACACACACGCTATCTATCATAGACAGACACACACATTCTCTCTCATAGACAGACACACACTCTCTCTCTCATAGACAGACACCCACTCTCTCATAGACAGACACACACTCTCTCTCATTGACAGACACACACACTCTCTCTCTCATAGACAGACACCCACTCTCTCTCTCATAGACCGACACACACACGCTCTCATAGACAGACGCACCCACTCTCTCATAGACAGACACACATACACACTCTCATAGACAGATACTCACAGTTTCTCATAGACAGAGACACACAATCTATCATAGACAGACACAAACATTCTCTGTCATAGACAGACAGATGCTCTCTCTGATAGACAGAGACACACACTCCCTGATAAACAGACTCGCACATTCTCTCTTAGACCGACACACACACTCTCTCATAGACAGACACACACTCGCTCTCATAGACAGACGCACACAGTCTCTCATAGACAGACAGACATAGACACTGTCATAGACACTCACACTTTATCATAGAGAGAGACACACAATCTATCATAGACAGACACACCCACTCTCTCTCATAGACAGGCACACACACTCTATCACTCTCTCATAGACAGACACACACATTCTCTCTCACAGACAGACACACACTCTCTCTCATAGACAGACACACACACTCTCTCTCTCATCGACAGACACCCACTCTCACTCATAGACAGACACACACATTCTCTCTCATAGACAGACACACACATTCTCTCTAACAGACAGACACACACTTTCTCTCATAGACAGACACACACACTCTCTCTCTCATCGGCAGACACCTACTCTCTCTCTCATAGACAGACACACACTCTCTCTCATAGACAGACACACACACTCACTCTCACATAGACAGATACCAACTCTCTCATAGACAGACACACACACTCTCTCATAGACAGACACACACGCTATCTATCATAGACAGACACACACATTCTCTCTCATAGACAGACACACACTCTCTCTCTCGTAGACAGACACCCACTCTCTCTCATACACAGACACACACACTCTATCTCTCTCTCACAGATAGACACACACATTCTCTCTCATAGACAGACACACACTCTCTCTCATAGACAGACACACACACTCTCTCTCTCATCGACAGACACCCACTCTCACTCATAGACAGACACACACTCTATCTCTCTCTGACAGACAGACACACACACTCTCTCTCATAGACAGAAACACACACTCTCTCTCTCATCGACAGACACACACATTCTCTCTCATAGACAGACACACTCACTCTCTCTCATAGACAGAGACACACACTCCCTGATCAACAGACACAAACATTCTCTCATAGACAGGCGCACACACAGACTCATAGATAGACACACATTCTCTCTCATAGACAGACACACACACTCTCTCTCTCATCCACAGACACCCACTCTCTCTCATATTCAGACACACACTCTCTCTCATAGACAGACACACACACTCTCTCTCTCATAGACAGACACCCACATTCTCTCTCATAGACAGACACACACTCTCTCTCATAGACAGACACACACACTCTCTGTCATAGACAGACTCACACACACTCTATCTCTCTCTCATAGAAAGACACACACTCTCTCTCTCTCATAGACCGACACACACTCTCTCTCATAGACAGACACACACACTCTCTCTCTCATCGACAGGCACCCACTCTCTCTCATAGACAGACACACACTCTATCTCTCTCTGACGGACAGACACACACATTCTCTCTCATAGACAGACACACACTCTCTCTCATAGACAGAAACACACACTCTCTCTCTCATCGACAGACACACACATTCTCGCTCATAGACAGACACACTCACTCTCTCTCATAGACGGAGACACACACTCCCTGATCAACAGACACAAACATTGTCTCATAGACAGGCACACACGCTGACTCATAGACAGACACACATACACACTCTCTTAGACCGACACACACACTCTCTCATAGACAGACACACACTCGCTCTCATAGACAGACGCACACAGTCTCTCATAGACAGACAGACATAGACACTGTCATAGACACTCACACTTTATCATAGAGAGAGACACACAATCTATCATAGACAGACACACCCACTCTCTCTCATAGACAGGCACACACACTCTATCACTCTCTCATAGACAGACACACACATTCTCTCTCACAGACAGACACACACTCTCTCTCATAGACAGACACACACACTCTCTCTCTCATCGACAGACACCCACTCTCACTCATAGACAGACACACACTGTCTCTCATAGGCAGATGCACACACTCTCTCATAGACAGACACATATACACATTAACATAGACAGACACACACACATTCTCATAGACAGAGACACACAATCTATCATAGACAGACACACACGTTCTCTCTCATAGACGGACACACTCACTCTCTCTCATAGAGAGACACACAATCTATCATAGACAGACACACACATTCTCTCTCATAGACAGACACACACTCTCTATCTCTCTCTCACAGATAGACACACACATTCTCTCTCATAGACAGACACACTCACTCTCTCTCATAGACAGAGACACACACTCCCTGATCAACAGACACAAACATTCTCTCATAGACAGGCGCACACATTGTCTCATAGATAGACACACATTCTCTCTCATAGACAGACACACACACTCTCTCTCTCATCTACAGACACACACTCTCTGTCATAGACAGACACACACACACTCTATCTCTCTCTCATAGAAAGACACACACTCTCTCTCTCTCATAGACCGACACACACTCTGTCTCATAGACAGACACACACACTCTCTCTCTCATCGACAGGCACCCACTCTCTCTCATAGACAGACACACACTCTATCTCTCTCTGACAGACAGACACACACATTCTCTCTCATAGACAGAAACACACACTCTCTCTCTCATCGACAGACACACACATTCTCTCTCATAGACAGACACACTCACTCTCTCTCATAGACAGAGACACACACTCCCTGATCAACAGACACAAACATTCTCTCATAGACAGGCGCACACACAGACTCATAGATAGACACACATTCTCTCTCATAGACAGACACACACACTCTCTCTCTCATCCACAGACACCCACTCTCTCTCATATTCAGACACACACTCTCTCTCATAGACAGACACACACACTCTCTCTCTCATAGACAGACACCCACATTCTCTCTCATAGACAGACACACACTCTCTCTCATAGACAGACACACACACTCTCTGTCATAGACAGACACACACACACTCTATCTCTCTCTCATAGAAAGACACACACTCTCTCTCTCTCATAGACCGACACACACTCTCTCTCATAGACAGACACACACACTCTCTCTCTCATCGACAGGCACCCACTCTCTCTCATAGACAGACACACACTCTATCTCTCTCTGACGGACAGACAAACACATTCTCTCTCATAGACAGACACACACTCTCTCTCATAGACAGAAACACACACTCTCTCTCTCATCGACAGACACACACATTCTCGCTCATAGACAGACACACTCACTCTCTCTCATAGACAGAGACACACACTCCCTGATCAACAGACACAAACATTGTCTCATAGACAGACACACACGCTGACTCATAGACAGACACACATACACACTCTCTTAGACCGACACACACACTCTCTCATAGACAGACACACACTCGCTCTCATAGACAGACGCACACAGTCTCTCATAGACAGACAGACATAGACACTGTCATAGACACTCACACTTTATCATAGAGAGAGACACACAATCTATCATAGACAGACACACCCACTCTCTCTCATAGACAGGCACACACACTCTATCACTCTCTCATAGACAGACACACACATTCTCTCTCACAGACAGACACACACTCTCTCTCATAGACAGACACACACACTCTCTCTCTCATCGACAGACACCCACTCTCACTCATAGACAGACACACACTGTCTCTCATAGGCAGATGCACACACTCTCTCATAGACAGACACATATACACATTAACAAAGACAGACACACACACATTCTCATAGACAGAGACACACAATCTATCATAGACAGACACACAGGTTCTCTCTCATAGACGGACACACTCACTCTCTCTCATAGAGAGACACACAATCTATCATAGACAGACACACACATTCTCTCTCATAGACAGACACACACTCTCTATCTCTCTCTCACAGATAGACACACACATTCTCTCTCATAGACAGACACACTCACTCTCTCTCATAGACAGAGACACACACTCCCTGATCAACAGACACAAACATTCTCTCATAGACAGGCGCACACATTGTCTCATAGATAGACACACATTCTCTCTCATAGACAGACACACACACTCTCTCTCTCATCCACAGACACCCACTCTCTCTCATAGTCAGACTCACACTCTCTCTCATAGACAGACACACACACTCTCTCTCTCATAGACAGACACCCACATTCTCTCTCATAGACAGACACACACTCTCTCTCATAGAGTGACACACACACTCTCTCTCTTATCTACAGACACACACTCTCTGTCATAGACAGACACACACACACTCTATCTCTCTCTCATAGAAAGACACACACTCTCTCTCTCTCATAGACCGACACACACTCTGTCTCATAGACAGACACACACACTCTCTCTCTCATCGACAGGCACCCACTCTCTCTCATAGACAGACACACACTCTATCTCTCTCTGACAGACAGACACACACATTCTCTCTCATAGACAGAAACACACACTCTCTCTCTCATCGACAGACACACACATTCTCTCTCATAGACAGACACACTCACTCTCTCTCATAGACAGAGACACACACTCCCTGATCAACAGACACAAACATTCTCTCATAGACAGGCGCACACACAGACTCATAGATAGACACACATTCTCTCTCATAGACAGACACACACACTCTCTCTCTCATCCACAGACACCCACTCTCTCTCATATTCAGACACACACTCTCTCTCATAGACAGACACACACACTCTCTCTCTCATAGACAGACACCCACATTCTCTCTCATAGACAGACACACACTCTCTCTCATAGACAGACACACACACTCTCTGTCATAGACAGACACACACACACTCTATCTCTCTCTCATAGAAAGACACACACTCTCTCTCTCTCATAGACCGACACACACTCTCTCTCATAGACAGACACACACACTCTCTCTCTCATCGACAGGCACCCACTCTCTCTCATAGACAGACACACACTCTATCTCTCTCTGACGGACAGACACACACATTCTCTCTCATAGACAGACACACACTCTCTCTCATAGACAGAAACACACACTCTCTCTCTCATCGACAGACACACACATTCTCGCTCATAGACAGACTCACTCACTCTCTCTCATAGACAGAGACACACACTCCCTGATCAACAGACACAAACATTGTCTCACAGACAGGCACACACGCTGACTCATAGACAGACACACATACACACTCTCTTAGACCGACACACACACTCTCTCATAGACAGACACACACTCGCTCTCATAGACAGACGCACACAGTCTCTCATAGACAGACAGACATAGACACTGTCATAGACACTCACACTTTATCATAGAGAGAGACACACAATCTATCATAGACAGACACACCCACTCTCTCTCAGAGACAGGCACACACACTCTATCACACTCTCATAGACAGACACACACATTCTCTCTCACAGACAGACACACACTCTCTCTCATAGACAGACACACACACTCTCTCTCTCATCGACAGACACCCACTCTCACTCATAGACAGACACACACATTCTCTCTCATAGACAGACACACACTCTCTCTCATAGACAGACACACAAACTCACACTCACATAGACAGATACCCACTCTCTCTCATAGACAGACACACACACTCTCTCATAGACAGACACACACGCTATCTATCATAGACAGACACACACATTCTCTCTCATAGACAGACACACACTCTCTCTCTCATAGACAGACACCCACTCTCTCTCATAGACAGACACACACTCTCTCTCATTGACAGACACACACACTCTCTCTCTCATAGACAGACACCCACTCTCTCTCTCATAGACCGACACACACACGCTCTCATAGACAGACGCACCCACTCTCTCATAGACAGACACACATACACACTCTCATAGACAGATACTCACAGTTTCTCATAGACAGAGACACACAATCTATCATAGACAGACACAAACATTCTCTGTCATAGACAGACAGATGCTCTCTCTGATAGACAGAGACACACACTCCCTGATAAACAGACTCGCACATTCTCTCTTAGACCGACACACACACTCTCTCATAGACAGACACACACTCGCTCTCATAGACAGACGCACACAGTCTCTCATAGACAGACAGACATAGACACTGTCATAGACACTCACACTTTATCATAGAGAGAGACACACAATCTATCATAGACAGACACACCCACTCTCTCTCATAGACAGGCACACACACTCTATCACTCTCTCATAGACAGACACACACATTCTCTCTCACAGACAGACACACACTCTCTCTCATAGACAGACACACACACTCTCTCTCTCATCGACAGACACCCACTCTCACTCATAGACAGACACACACATTCTCTCTCATAGACAGACACACACATTCTCTCTAACAGACAGACACACACTTTCTCTCATAGACAGACACACACACTCTCTCTCTCATCGGCAGACACCTACTCTCTCTCTCATAGACAGACACACACTCTCTCTCATAGACAGACACACACACTCACTCTCACATAGACAGATACCAACTCTCTCATAGACAGACACACACACTCTCTCATAGACAGACACACACGCTATCTATCATAGACAGACACACACATTCTCTCTCATAGACAGACACACACTCTCTCTCTCTCATAGACAGACACCCACTCTCTCTCATACACAGACACACACACTCTATCTCTCTCTCACAGATAGACACACACATTCTCTCTCATAGACAGACACACACTCTCTCTCATAGACAGACACACACACTCTCTCTCTCATCGACAGACACCCACTCTCACTCATAGACAGACACACACTCTATCTCTCTCTGACAGACAGACACACACACTCTCTCTCATAGACAGAAACACACACTCTCTCTCTCATCGACAGACACACACATTCTCTCTCATAGACAGACACACTCACTCTCTCTCATAGACAGAGACACACACTCCCTGATCAACAGACACAAACATTCTCTCATAGACAGGCGCACACACAGACTCATAGATAGACACACATTCTCTCTCATAGACAGACACACACACTCTCTCTCTCATCCACAGACACACACTCTCTCTCATATTCAGACACACACTCTCTCTCATAGACAGACACACACACTCTCTCTCTCATAGACAGACACCCACATTCTCTCTCATAGACAGACACACACTCTCTCTCATAGACAGACACACACACTCTCTGTCATAGACAGACACACACACACTCTATCTCTCTCTCATAGAAAGACACACACTCTCTCTCTCTCATAGACCGACACACACTCTCTCTCATAGACAGACACACACACTCTCTCTCTCATCGACAGGCACCCACTCTCTCTCATAGACAGACACACACTCTATCTCTCTCTGACGGACAGACACACACATTCTCTCTCATAGACAGACACACACTCTCTCTCATAGACAGAAACACACACTCTCTCTCTCATCGACAGACACACACATTCTCGCTCATAGACAGACACACTCACTCTCTCTCATAGACGGAGACACACACTCCCTGATCAACAGACACAAACATTGTCTCATAGACAGGCACACACGCTGACTCATAGACAGACACACATACACACTCTCTTAGACCGACACACACACTCTCTCATAGACAGACACACACTCGCTCTCATAGACAGACGCACACAGTCTCTCATAGACAGACAGACATAGACACTGTCATAGACACTCACACTTTATCATAGAGAGAGACACACAATCTATCATAGACAGACACACCCACTCTCTCTCATAGACAGGCACACACACTCTATCACTCTCTCATAGACAGACACACACATTCTCTCTCACAGACAGACACACACTCTCTCTCATAGACAGACACACACACTCTCTCTCTCATCGACAGACACCCACTCTCACTCATAGACAGACACACACTGTCTCTCATAGGCAGATGCACACACTCTCTCATAGACAGACACATATACACATTAACATAGACAGACACACACACATTCTCATAGACAGAGACACACAATCTATCATAGACAGACACACACGTTCTCTCTCATAGACGGACACACTCACTCTCTCTCATAGAGAGACACACAATCTATCATAGACAGACACACACATTCTCTCTCATAGACAGACACACACTCTCTATCTCTCTCTCACAGATAGACACACACATTCTCTCTCATAGACAGACACACTCACTCTCTCTCATAGACAGAGACACACACTCCCTGATCAACAGACACAAACATTCTCTCATAGACAGGCGCACACATTGTCTCATAGATAGACACACATTCTCTCTCATAGACAGACACACACACTCTCTCTCTCATCCACAGACACCCACTCTCTCTCATAGTCAGACTCACACTCTCTCTCTCATAGACAGACACACACACTCTCTCTCTCATAGACAGACACCCACATTCTCTCTCATAGACAGACACACACTCTCTCTCATAGACAGACACACACACTCTCTCTCTTATCTACAGACACACACTCTCTGTCATAGACAGACACACACACACTCTATCTCTCTCTCATAGAAAGACACACACTCTCTCTCTCTCATAGACCGACACACACTCTGTCTCATAGACAGACACACACACTCTCTCTCTCATCGACAGGCACCCACTCTCTCTCATAGACAGACACACACTCTATCTCTCTCTGACAGACAGACACACACATTCTCTCTCATAGACAGAAACACACACTCTCTCTCTCATCGACAGACACACACATTCTCTCTCATAGACAGACACACTCACTCTCTCTCATAGACAGAGACACACACTCCCTGATCAACAGACACAAACATTCTCTCATAGACAGGTGCACACACAGACTCATAGATAGACACACATTCTCTCTCATAGACAGACACACACACTCTCTCTCTCATCCACAGACACCCACTCTCTCTCATATTCAGACACACACTCTCTCTCATAGACAGACACACACACTCTCTCTCTCATAGACAGACACCCACATTCTCTCTCATAGACAGACACACACTCTCTCTCATAGACAGACACACACACTCTCTGTCATAGACAGACACACACACACTCTATCTCTCTCTCATAGAAAGACACACACTCTCTCTCTCTCATAGACCGACACACACTCTCTCTCATAGACAGACACACACACTCTCTCTCTCATCGACAGGCACCCACTCTCTCTCATAGACAGACACACACTCTATCTCTCTCTGACGGACAGACAAACACATTCTCTCTCATAGACAGACACACACTCTCTCTCATAGACAGAAACACACACTCTCTCTCTCATCGACAGACACACACATTCTCGCTCATAGACAGACACACTCACTCTCTCTCATAGACAGAGACACACACTCCCTGATCAACATACACAAACATTGTCTCATAGACAGGCACACACGCTGACTCATAGACAGACACACATACACACTCTCTTAGACCGACACACACACTCTCTCATAGACAGACACACACTCGCTCTCATAGACAGACGCACACAGTCTCTCATAGACAGACAGACATAGACACTGTCATAGACACTCACACTTTATCATAGAGAGAGACACACAATCTATCATAGACAGACACACCCACTCTCTCTCATAGACAGGCACACACACTCTATCACTCTCTCATAGACAGACACACACATTCTCTCTCACAGACAGACACACACTCTCTCTCATAGACAGACACACACACTCTCTCTCTCATCGACAGACACCCACTCTCACTCATAGACAGACACACACTGTCTCTCATAGGCAGATGCACACACTCTCTCATAGACAGACACATATACACATTAACATAGACAGACACACACACATTCTCATAGACAGAGACACACAATCTATCATAGACAGACACACAGGTTCTCTCTCATAGACGGACACACTCACTCTCTCTCATAGAGAGACACACAATCTATCATAGACAGACACACACATTCTCTCTCATAGACAGACACACACTCTCTATCTCTCTCTCACAGATAGACACACACATTCTCTCTCATAGACAGACACACTCACTCTCTCTCATAGACAGAGACACACACTCCCTGATCAACAGACACAAACATTCTCTCATAGACAGGCGCACACATTGTCTCATAGATAGACACACATTCTCTCTCATAGACAGACACACACACTCTCTCTCTCATCCACAGACACCCACTCTCTCTCATAGTCAGACTCACACTCTCTCTCATAGACAGACACACACACTCTCTCTCTCATAGACAGACACCCACATTCTCTCTCATAGACAGACACACACTCTCTCTCATAGAAAGACACACACACTCTCTCTCTTATCTACAGACACACACTCTCTGTCATAGACAGACACACACACACTCTATCTCTCTCTCATAGAAAGACACACACTCTCTCTCTCTCATAGACCGACACACACTCTGTCTCATAGACAGACACACACACTCTCTCTCTCATCGACAGGCACCCACTCTCTCTCATAGACAGACACACACTCTATCTCTCTCTGACAGACAGACACACACATTCTCTCTCATAGACAGACACACACTCTCTCTCATAGACAGAAACACACACTCTCTCTCTCATCGACAGACACACACATTCTCGCTCATAGACAGACACACTCACTCTCTCTCATAGACAGAGACACACACTCCCTGATCAACAGACACAAACATTGTCTCATAGACAGGCACACACACTGACTCATAGACAGACACACATACACACTCTCATAGACAGACACACACACGGACACACTCTTATAGATGGACACACACACTTTCTCACAGACAGACACACACACCCTCTCTCGGATAGACAGAGACACGCACTCTCTCTCATAGACAGACACACACACTCTCACTCCTAGTAGACACATACAGTCTCTCATAGACACACACGCATATTCCCTTTAATATGCGGACACACACACTCTCATAGACAAACACACACATTCTGTCTCATAGACAGACAGATGCTCTCTTTCATAAACAGAGACACACACTCCCTGATCAATAGACACACACTCTCTCTCATAGACCGATACACACACTCTCTCATAGACAGACCCACACTCTCTCTCATAGTCAGATGCACACACTCTCTCATAGACAGACACATATACACATTAACATAGAGAGACACACACACATTCTCATAGACAGAGACACACAATCTATCATAGACAGACACACACGTTCTCTCTCATAGACGGACACACTCACTCTCTCTCATAGAGAGACACACAATCTATCATAGACAGACACACACATTCTCTCTCATAGACAGACACACACTCTCTATCTCTCTCTCACAGATAGACAAACACATTCTCTCTCATAGACAGACACACACTCTCTCTCATAGACAGACACACACACTCTCTCTCTCATCGACAGACACCCACTCTCTCTCATAGACAGACACACACTCTATCTCTCTCTGACAGACAGACACACACATTCTCTCTCATAGACAGACACACACTCTCTCTCATAGACAGAAACACACACTCTCTCTCTCATCGACAGACACACAAATTCTCTCTCATAGACAGACACACTCACTCTCTCTCATAGACAGAGACACACACACCCTGATCAACAGACACAAACATTCTCTCATAGACAGGCGCACACACTGACTCATAGACAGACACACATACACACTCTCATAGACAGACACACACACTTTCTCATAGACAGACACACATACACACTCTCATAGACAGACACACACACTTTCTCATAGAGAGAGACACTCAATCTATCGTAGGCAGACACACACATTCTCTCTCATAGACAGACACACCCACACTCTCTCATAGACAGACACACACTCTCTCTCATAGACAGACACACACACTCTCTCTCTTACGGAGAGACACACAATCTATCATAGACAGACACACACATTCTCTCTCGTAGACGGACATACTCTCTCTCTCATAGACAGATGCACACACTGTCTCATAGACAGACACACATACACACTCTCATAGACAGACACACACACTTTCTCATAGAGAGAGACACTCAATCTATCGTAGGCAGACACACACATTCTCTCTCATAGACAGACACACACAATATCTCATAGACAGACACACACTCTCTCTCATAGACAGATGCACACACTGTCTCATAGACAGACACACATACACACTCTCATAGACAGACACACACACTTTCTCATAGAGAGAGACACTCAATCTATCGTAGGCAGACACACACATTCTCTCTCATAGACAGACACACCCACACTCTCTCATAGACAGACACACACTCTCTCTCATAGACAGACACACACACTCTCTCTCTTACGGAGAGACACACAATCTATCATAGACAGACACACACATTCTCTCTCGTAGACGGACATACTCTCTCTCTCATAGACAGACAAACACACTCTCTCTGTCATAGACAGACACCCACTCTCTCTCAAAGCCAGACACACACACTCTATCACTCTCTCATAGACAGACACACACATTCTCTCTCATAGACAGACACGCACACTCTCTCATAGACAGACACACACACTCTCTCTCTCATCGACAGACACTCTCTCTCTCTCATAGACAGACACACACACTCTCTCATAGACAGACACACATGCTCTCCCTCATAGACTGACACACACACTGTCTCATAGACAGACACACACTCTCTCTCATCGACAAACACTCTCTCTCTCTCATAGACAGACACACACTCGCTCTCATAGACAGACACACACACTCACTCTCACATAGACAGATACCCACTCTCTCTCATAGACAGACACACACGCTCTCTCTCATAGACCGACACACACACTGTCTCATAGACAGACATACACTCAGTCTCATAGACAGAGACACACACTCCCTGATCTACAGACACAAACATTGTCTCATAGACAGGCACACACACTGACTCATAGACAGACACACATACACACTCTCATAGACAGACACACACACGGACACACTCTTATAGATGGACACACACACTTTCTCACAGACAGACACACACACACTCTCTCGGATAGACAGAGACACGCACTCTCTCTCATAGACAGACACACACTCTCTCTCTCATAGACCGACACACACACGCTCTCATAGACAGACGCACCCACTCTCTCATAGACAGACACACATACACACTCTCATAGACAGATACTCACAGTTTCTCATAGACAGGGACACACAATCTATCATAGACAGACACAAACATTCTCTGTCATAGACAGACAGATGCTCTCTCTGATAGACAGAGACACACACTCCCTGATAAACAGACTCGCACATTCTCTCTTAGACCGACACACACACTCTCTCATAGACAGACACACACTCGCTCTCATAGACAGACGCACACAGTCTCTCATAGACAGACAGACATAGACACTGTCATAGACACTCACACTTTATCATAGAGAGAGACACACAATCTATCATAGACAGACACACCCACTCTCTCTCATAGACAGGCACACACACTCTATCACTCTCTCATAGACAGACACACACATTCTCTCTCACAGACAGACACACACTCTCTCTCATAGACAGACACACACACTATCTCTCTCTGACAGACAGACACACACATTCTCTCTCATAGACAGACACACACTCTCTCTCATAGACAGAAACACACACTCTCTCTCTCATCGACAGACACACAAATTCTCTCTCATAGACAGACACACTCACTCTCTCTCATAGACAGAGACACACACACCCTGATCAACAGACACAAACATTCTCTCATAGACAGGCGCACACACTGACTCATAGACAGACACACATACACACTCTCGTAGACAGACACACACACTTTCTCATAGAGAGAGACACACAATCTACCGTAGACAGACACACACATTCTCTCTCATAGACAGACACATTCACTCTCTCTCATAGACAGACAGATGCTCTCTCTCATAGACAGAGACACACACTCCTTTATCAACATACACACACTCTCTCTCATAGACCGACACACACAATATCTCATAGACAGACACACACTCTCTCTCATAGACAGATGCACACACTGTCTCATAGACAGACACACATACACACTCTCATAGACAGATACTCACAGTTTCTCATAGACAGACACACACACTCTCTCTCTTACGGAGAGACACACAATCTATCATAGATATACACACACATTCTCTCTCATAAACGGACATACTCTCTCTCTCATAGACAGACAAACACACTCTCTCTGTCATAGACAGACACCCACTCTCTTTCAAAGCCAGACACACATACTCTATCACTCTCATAGACAGACACACACATTCTCTCTCATAGACAGACACACACTCTCTCTCATAGACAGACACACACACTCTCTCTCTCATCGACAGACACTCTCTCTCTCTCATAGACAGAGACACACACTCCCTGATCAACAGACTCGCACACTCTCTCTTAGACCGACACACACACTCTCTCATAGACAGACACACACTCGCTCTCATAGACAGACGCACACAGTCTCTCATAGACAGACAGACATAGACACTGTCATAGACACTCACACTTTATCATAGAGAGAGACACACAATCTATCATAGACAGACACACCCACTCTCTCTCATAGACAGGCACACACACTCTATCACTCTCTCATAGACAGACACACACATTCTCTCTCACAGACAGACACACACTCTCTCTCATAGACAGACACACACACTCTCTCTCTCATCGACAGACACCCACTCTCACTCATAGACAGACACACACATTCTCTCTCATAGACAGACACACACATTCTCTCTAACAGACAGACACACACTTTCTCTCATAGACAGACACACACACTCTCTCTCTCATCGGCAGACACCTACTCTCTCTCATAGACAGACACACACTCTCTCTCATAGACAGACACACACACTCACTCTCACATAGACAGATACCAACTCTCTCATAGACAGACACACACACTCTCTCATAGACAGACACACACGCTATCTATCATAGACAGACACACACATTCTCTCTCATAGACAGACACACACTCTATCTCATAGACAGAAACACACACTCTCTCTCTCATCGACAGACACACACATTCTCTCTCATAGACAGACACACTCACTTTCTGTCATAGACAGAGACACACTCTCCCTGATCAACAGACACAAACATTCTCTCATAGACAGGCGCACACATTGTCTCATAGATAGACACACATTCTCTCTCATAGACAGACACACACACTCTCTCTCTCATCCACAGACAACCACTCTCTCTCATAGTCAGACACACACTCTCTCTCATAGACAGACACACACACTCTCTCTCATAGACAGACACACACTCTCTCTCATAGACAGACACACACACTCTCTCTCTCATCGACAGGCACCCACTCTCTCTCATAGACAGACACACACTCTATCTCTCTCTGACGGACAGACACACACATTCTCTCTCATAGACAGACACACACTCTCTCTCATAGACAGAAACACACACTCTCTCTCTCATCAACAGACACACACATTCTCGCTCATAGACAGACACACTCACTCTCTCTCATAGACAGAGACACACACTCCCTGATCAACAGACACAAACATTGTCTCATAGACAGGCACACACGCTGACTCATAGACAGACACACATACACACTCTCTTAGACCGACACACACACTCTCTCATAGACAGACACACACTCGCTCTCATAGACAGACGCACACAGTCTCTCATAGACAGACAGACATAGACACTGTCATAGACACTCACACTTTATCATAGAGAGAGACACACAATCTATCATAGACAGACACACCCACTCTCTCTCATAGACAGGCACACACACTCTATCACTCTCTCATAGACAGACACACACATTCTCTCTCACAGACAGACACACACTCTCTCTCATAGACAGACACACACACTCTCTCTCTCATCGACAGACACCCACTCTCACTCATAGACAGACACACACTCTCTCTCATAGGCAGATGCACACACTCTCTCATAGACAGACCCACACTGTCTCTCATAGGCAGATGCACACACTCTCTCATAGACAGACACATATACACATTAACATAGACAGACACACACACATTCTCATAGACAGAGACACACAATCTATCATAGACAGACACACACGTTCTCTCTCATAGACGGACACACTCACTCACTCTCATAGAGAGACACACAATCTATCATAGACAGACACACACATTCTCTCTCATAGACAGACACACACTCTCTATCTCTCTCTCATAGATAGACACACATTCTCTCTCATAGACAGACACACACACTCTCTCTCTCATCCACAGACACCCACTCTCTCTCATAGTCAGACTCACACTCTCTCTCATAGACAGACACACACACTCTCTCTCTCATAGACAGACACCCACATTCTCTCTCATAGACAGACACACACTCTCTCTCATAGACAGACACACACACTCTCTCTCTTATCTACAGACCCACACTCTCTGTCATAGACAGACACACACACACTCTATCTCTCTCTCATAGAAAGACACACACTCTCTCTCTCTCATAGACCGACACACACTCTCTCTCATAGACAGACACACACACTCTCTCTCTCATCGACAGGCACCCACTCTCTCTCATAGACAGACACACACTCTATCTCTCTCTGACAGACAGACACACACATTCTCTCTCATAGACAGACACACACTCTCTCTCATAGACAGAAACACACACTCTCTCTCTCATCGACAGACACACACATTCTCGCTCATAGACAGACACACTCACTCTCTCTCATAGACAGAGACACACACTCCCTGATCAACAGACACAAACATTGTCTCATAGACAGGCACACACACTGACTCATAGACAGACACACATACACACTCTCATAGACAGACACACACACGGACACACTCTTATAGATGGACACACACACTTTCTCACAGACAGACACACACACCCTCTCTCGGATAGACAGAGACACGCACTCTCTCTCATAGACAGACACACACACTCTCACTCCTAGTAGACACATACAGTCTCTCATAGACACACACGCATATTCCCTTTAATATGCGGACACACACACTCTCATAGACAAACACACACATTCTGTCTCATAGACAGACAGATGCTCTCTTTCATAAACAGAGACACACACTCCCTGATCAATAGACACACACTCTCTCTCATAGACCGATACACACACTCTCTCATAGACAGACCCACACTCTCTCTCATAGGCAGATGCACACACTCTCTCATAGACAGACACATATACACATTAACATAGAGAGACACACACACATTCTCATAGACAGAGACACACAATCTATCATAGACAGACACACACGTTCTCTCTCATAGACGGACACACTCACTCTCTCTCATAGAGAGACACACAATCTATCATAGACAGACACACACATTCTCTCTCATAGACAGACACACACTCTCTATCTCTCTCTCACAGATAGACACACACATTCTCTCTCATAGACAGACACACACTCTCTCTCATAGACAGACACACACACTCTCTCTCTCATCGACAGACACCCACTCTCTCTCATAGACAGACACACACTCTATCTCTCTCTGACAGACAGACACACACATTCTCTCTCATAGACAGACACACACTCTCTCTCATAGACAGAAACACACACTCTCTCTCTCATCGACAGACACACAAATTCTCTCTCATAGACAGACACACTCACTCTCTCTCATAGACAGAGACACACACACCCTGATCAACAGACACAAACATTCTCTCATAGACAGGCGCACACACTGACTCATAGACAGACACACATACACACTCTCGTAGACAGACACACACACTTTCTCATAGAGAGAGACACACAATCTACCGTAGACAGACACACACATTCTCTCTCATAGACAGACACACTCACTCTCTCTCATAGACAGACAGATGCTCTCTCTCATAGACAGAGACACACACTCCTTTATCAACATA
Source organism: Hemitrygon akajei (assembly GCF_048418815.1). NCBI lineage: Eukaryota > Metazoa > Chordata > Chondrichthyes > Myliobatiformes > Dasyatidae > Hemitrygon > Hemitrygon akajei. The sequence continues at coordinate 107,163,579 of NC_133127.1, forward strand.
CACACACTCTCTCTCATAGACCGACACACACAATATCTCATAGACAGACACACACTCTCTCTCATAGACAGATGCACACACTGTCTCATAGACAGACACACATACACACTCTCATAGACAGACACACACACTTTCTCATAGAGAGAGACACTCACACTCTCTCATAGACAGACACACACTCTCTCTCATAGACAGACACACACACTCTCTCTCTTACGGAGAGACACACAATCTATCATAGACAGACACACACATTCTCTCTCGTAGACGGACATACTCTCTCTCTCATAGACAGACAAACACACTCTCTCTGTCATAGACAGACACCCACTCTCTCTCAAAGCCAGACACACACACTCTATCACTCTCTCATAGACAGACACACACATTCTCTCTCATAGACAGACACGCACACTCTCTCATAGACAGACACACACACTCTCTCTCTCATCGACAGACACTCTCTCTCTCTCATAGACAGACACACACACTCTCTCATAGACAGACACACATGCTCTCCCTCATAGACTGACACACACACTGTCTCATAGACAGACACACACTCTCTCTCATCGACAGACACTCTCTCTCTCTCATAGACAGACACACACACTCACTCTCACATAGACAGATACCCACTCTCTCTCATAGACAGACACACACGCTCTCTCTCATAGACCGACACACACACTGTCTCATAGACAGACATACACTCAGTCTCATAGACAGAGACACACACTCCCTGATCAACAGACACAAACATTGTCTCATAGACAGGCACACACACTGACTCATAGACAGACACACATACACACTCTCATAGACAGACACACACACGGACACACTCTTATAGATGGACACACACACTTTCTCACAGACAGACACACACACACTCTCTCGGATAGACAGAGACACGCACTCTCTCTCATAGACAGACACACACTCTCTCTCTCATAGACCGACACACACACGCTCTCATAGACAGACGCACCCACTCTCTCATAGACAGACACACATACACACTCTCATAGACAGATACTCACAGTTTCTCATAGACAGAGACACACAATCTATCATAGACAGACACAAACATTCTCTGTCATAGACAGACAGATGCTCTCTCTGATAGACAGAGACACACACTCCCTGATAAACAGACTCGCACACTCTCTCTTAGACCGACACACACACTCTCTCATAGACAGACACACACTCGCTCTCATAGACAGACGCACACAGTCTCTCATAGACAGACAGACATAGACACTGTCATAGACACTCACACTTTATCATAGAGAGAGACACACAATCTATCATAGACAGACACACCCACTCTCTCTCATAGACAGGCACACACACTCTATCACTCTCTCATAGACAGACACACACATTCTCTCTCACAGACAGACACACACTCTCTCTCATAGACAGACACACACACTCTCTCTCTCTCATCGACAGACACCCACACTCACTCATAGACAGACACACACATTCTCTCTCATAGACAGACACACACATTCTCTCTAACAGACAGACACACACTTTCTCTCATAGACAGACACACACACTCTCTCTCTCATCGGCAGACACCTACTCTCTCTCATAGACAGACACACACTCTCTCTCATAGACAGACACACACACTCACTCTCATAGACAGACACACACTCTCTATCTCTCTCTCATAGATAGACACACATTCTCTCTCATAGACAGACACACACACTCTCTCTCTCATCCACAGACACCCACTCTCTCTCATAGTCAGACTCACACTCTCTCTCATAGACAGACACACACACTCTCTCTCTCATAGACAGACACCCACATTCTCTCTCATAGACAGACACACACTCTCTCTCATAGACAGACACACACACTCTCTCTCTTATCTACAGACACACACTCTCTGTCATAGACAGACACACACACACTCTATCTCTCTCTCATAGAAAGACACACACTCTCTCTCTCTCATAGACCGACACACACTCTCTCTCATAGACAGACACACACACTCTCTCTCTCATCGACAGGCACCCACTCTCTCTCATAGACAGACACACACTCTATCTCTCTCTGACAGACAGACACACACATTCTCTCTCATAGACAGACACACACTCTCTATCTCTCTCTCATAGATAGACACACATTCTCTCTCATAGACAGACACACACACTCTCTCTCTCATCCACAGACACCCACTCTCTCTCATAGTCAGACTCACACTCTCTCTCATAGACAGACACACACACTCTCTCTCTCATAGACAGACACCCACATTCTCTCTCATAGACAGACACACACTCTCTCTCATAGACAGACACACACACTCTCTCTCTTATCTACAGACCCACACTCTCTGTCATAGACAGACACACACACACTCTATCTCTCTCTCATAGAAAGACACACACTCTCTCTCTCTCATAGACCGACACACACTCTCTCTCATAGACAGACACACACACTCTCTCTCTCATCGACAGGCACCCACTCTCTCTCATAGACAGACACACACTCTATCTCTGACAGACAGACACACTCATTCTCTCTCATAGACAGACACACACTCTCTCTCATAGACAGAAACACACACTCTCTCTCTCATCGACAGACACACACATTCTCGCTCATAGACAGACACACTCACTCTCTCTCATAGACAGAGACACACACTCCCTGATCAACAGACACAAACATTGTCTCATAGACAGGCACACACACTGACTCATAGACAGACACACATACACACTCTCATAGACAGACACACACACGGACACACTCTTATAGATGGACACACACACTTTCTCACAGACAGACACACACACCCTCTCTCGGATAGACAGAGACACGCACTCTCTCTCATAGACAGACACACACACTCTCACTCCTAGTAGACACATACAGTCTCTCATAGACACACACGCATATTCCCTTTAATATGCGGACACACACACTCTCATAGACAAACACACACATTCTGTCTCATAGACAGACAGATGCTCTCTTTCATAAACAGAGACACACACTCCCTGATCAATAGACACACACTCTCTCTCATAGACCGATACACACACTCTCTCATAGACAGACCCACACTCTCTCTCATAGGCAGATGCACACACTCTCTCATAGACAGACACATATACACATTAACATAGAGAGACACACACACATTCTCATAGACAGAGACACACAATCTATCATAGACAGACACACACGTTCTCTCTCATAGACGGACACACTCACTCTCTCTCATAGAGAGACACACAATCTATCATAGACAGACACACACATTCTCTCTCATAGACAGACACACACTCTCTATCTCTCTCTCACAGATAGACACACACATTCTCTCTCATAGACAGACACACACTCTCTCTCATAGACAGACACACACACTCTCTATCTCATCGACAGACACCCACTCTCTCTCATAGACAGACACACACTCTATCTCTCTCTGACAGACAGACACACACATTCTCTCTCATAGACAGACACACACTCTCTCTCATAGACAGAAACACACACTCTCTCTCTCATCGACAGACACACAAATTCACTCTCATAGACAGACTCACTCACTCTCTCTCATAGACAGAGACACACACACCCTGATCAACAGACACAAACATTCTCTCATAGACAGGCGCACACACTGACTCATAGACAGACACACATACACACTCTCGTAGACAGACACACACACTTTCTCATAGAGAGAGACACACAATCTACCGTAGACAGACACACACATTCTCTCTCATAGACAGACACACTCACTCTCTCTCATAGACAGACAGATGCTCTCTCTCATAGACAGAGACACACACTCCTTTATCAACATACACACACTCTCTCTCATAGACCGACACACACAATATCTCATAGACAGACACACACTCTCTCTCATAGACAGATGCACACACTGTCTCATAGACAGACACACATACACACTCTCATAGACAGACACACACACTTTCTCATAGAGAGAGACACTCAATCTATCGTAGACAGACACACACATTCTCTCTCATAGACAGACACACCCACACTCTCTCATAGACAGACACACACTCTCTCTCATAGACAGACACACACACTCTCTCTCTTACGGAGAGACACACAATCTATCATAGACAGACACACACATTCTCTCTCGTAGACGGACATACTCTCTCTCTCATAGACAGACAAACACACTCTCTCTGTCATAGACAGACACCCACTCTCTCTCAAAGCCAGACACACACACTCTATCACTCTCTCATAGACAGACACACACATTCTCTCTCATAGACAGACACGCACACTCTCTCATAGACAGACACACACACTCTCTCTCTCATCGACAGACACTCTCTCTCTCTCATAGACAGACACACACACTCTCTCATAGACAGACACACATGCTCTCCCTCATCGACAGACACTCTCTCTCTCTCATAGACAGACACACACACTCACTCTCACATAGACAGATACCCACTCTCTCTCATAGACAGACACACACGCTCTCTCTCATAGACCGACACACACACTGTCTCATAGACAGACATACACTCAGTCTCATAGACAGAGACACACACTCCCTGATCAACAGACACAAACATTGTCTCATAGACAGGCACACACACTGACTCATAGACAGACACACATACACACTCTCATAGACAGACACACACACGGACACACTCTTATAGATGGACACACACACTTTCTCACAGACAGACACACACACACTCTCTCGGATAGACAGAGACACGCACTCTCTCTCATAGACAGACACACACTCTCTCTCTCATAGACCGACACACACACGCTCTCATAGACAGACGCACCCACTCTCTCATAGACAGACATACATACACACTCTCATAGACAGATACTCACAGTTTCTCATAGACAGAGACACACAATCTATCATAGACAGACACAAACATTCTCTGTCATAGACAGACAGATGCTCTCTCTGATAGACAGAGACACACACTCCCTGATAAACAGACTCGCACACTCTCTCTTAGACCGACACACACACTCTCTCATAGACAGACACACACTCGCTCTCATAGACAGACACACACAGTCTCTCATAGACAGACAGACATAGACACTGTCATAGACACTCACACTTTATCATAGAGAGAGACACACAATCTATCATAGACAGACACACCCACTCTCTCTCATAGACAGGCACACACACTCTATCACTCTCTCATAGACAGACACACACATTCTCTCTCACAGACAGACACACACTCTCTCTCATAGACAGACACACACACTCTCTCTCTCTCATCGACAGACACCCACACTCACTCATAGACAGACACACACATTCTCTCTCATAGACAGACACACACATTCTCTCTAACAGACAGACACACACTTTCTCTCATAGACAGACACACACACTCTCTCTCTCATCGGCAGACACCTACTCTCTCTCATAGACAGACACACACTCTCTCTCATAGACAGACACACACACTCACTCTCATAGACAGACACACACTCTCTATCTCTCTCTCATAGATAGACACACATTCTCTCTCATAGACAGACACACACACTCTCTCTCTCATCCACAGACACCCACTCTCTCTCATAGTCAGACTCACACTCTCTCTCATAGACAGACACACACACTCTCTCTCTCATAGACAGACACCCACATTCTCTCTCATAGACAGACACACACTCTCTCTCATAGACAGACACACACACTCTCTCTCTTATCTACAGACACACACTCTCTGTCATAGACAGACACACACACACTCTATCTCTCTCTCATAGAAAGACACACACTCTCTCTCTCTCATAGACCGACACACACTCTCTCTCATAGACAGACACACACACTCTCTCTCTCATCGACAGGCACCCACTCTCTCTCATAGACAGACACACACTCTATCTCTCTCTGACAGACAGACACACACATTCTCTCTCATAGACAGACACACACTCTCTCTCATAGACAGAAACACACACTCTCTCTCTCATCGACAGACACACACATTCTCGCTCATAGACAGACACACTCACTCTCTCTCATAGACAGAGACACACACTCCCTGATCAACAGACACAAACATTGTCTCATAGACAGGCACACACACTGACTCATAGACAGACACACATACACACTCTCATAGACAGACACACACACGGACACACTCTTATAGATGGACACACACACTTTCTCACAGACAGACACACACACCCTCTATCGGATAGACAGAGACACGCACTCTCTCTCATAGACAGACACACACACTCTCACTCCTAGTAGACACATACAGTCTCTCATAGACACACACGCATATTCCCTTTAATATGCGGACACACACACTCTCATAGACAAACACACACATTCTGTCTCATAGACAGACAGATGCTCTCTTTCATAAACAGAGCCACACACTCCCTGATCAATAGACACACACTCTCTCTCATAGACCGATACACACACTCTCTCATAGACAGACCCACACTCTCTCTCATAGGCAGATGCACACACTCTCTCATAGACAGACACATATACACATTAACATAGAGAGACACACACACATTCTCATAGACAGAGACACACAATCTATCATAGACAGACACACACGTTCTCTCTCATAGACGGACACACTCACTCTCTCACATAGAGAGACACACAATCTATCATAGACAGACACACACATTCTCTCTCATAGACAGACACACACTCTCTATCTCTCTCTCACAGATAGACACACACATTCTCTCTCATAGACAGACACACACTCTCTCTCATAGACAGACACACACACTCTCTCTCTCATCGACAGGCACCCACTCTCTCTCATAGACAGACACACACTCTATCTCTCTCTGACAGACAGACACACACATTCTCTCTCATAGACAGACACACACTCTCTCTCATAGACAGAAACACACACTCTCTCTCTCATCGACAGACACACAAATTCTCTCTCATAGACAGACACACTCACTCTCTCTCATAGACAGAGACACACACACCCTGATCAACAGACACAAACATTCTCTCATAGACAGGCGCACACACTGACTCATAGACAGACACACATACACACTCTCGTAGACAGACACACACATTCTCTCTCGTAGACGGACATACTCTCTCTCTCATAGACAGACAAACACACTCTCTCTGTCATAGACAGACACCCACTCTCTCTCAAAGACAGACACACACACTCTATCACTCTCTCATAGACAGACACACACATTCTCTCTCATAGACAGACACGCACACTCTCTCATAGACAGACACACACACTCTCTCTCTCATCGACAGACACTCTCTCTCTCTCATAGACAGACACACACACTCTCTCATAGACAGACACACATGCTCTCCCTCATCGACAGACACTCTCTCTCTCTCATAGACAGACACACACACTCACTCTCACATAGACAGATACCCACTCTCTCTCATAGACAGACACACACGCTCTCTCTCATAGACCGACACACACACTGTCTCATAGACAGACATACACTCAGTCTCATAGACAGAGACACACACTCCCTGATCAACAGACACAAACATTGTCTCATAGACAGGCACACACACTGACTCATAGACAGACACACATACACACTCTCATAGACAGACACACACACGGACACACTCTTATAGATGGACACACACACTTTCTCACAGACAGACACACACACACTCTCTCGGATAGACAGAGACACGCACTCTCTCTCATAGACAGACACACACTCTCTCTCTCATAGACCGACACACACACGCTCTCATAGACAGACACACCCACTCTCTCATAGACAGACATACATACACACTCTCATAGACAGATACTCACAGTTTCTCATAGACAGAGACACACAATCTATCATAGACAGACACAAACATTCTCTGTCATAGACAGACAGATGCTCTCTCTGATAGACAGAGACACACACTCCCTGATAAACAGACTCGCACACTCTCTCTTAGACCGACACACACACTCTCTCATAGACAGACACACACTCGCTCTCATAGACAGACGCACACAGTCTCTCATAGACAGACAGACATAGACACTGTCATAGACACTCACACTTTATCATAGAGAGAGACACACAATCTATCATAGACAGACACACCCACTCTCTCTCATAGACAGGCACACACACTCTATCACTCTCTCATAGACAGACACACACATTCTCTCTCACAGACAGACACACACTCTCTCTCATAGACAGACACACACACTCTCTCTCTCTCATCGACAGACACCCACACTCACTCATAGACAGACACACACATTCTCTCTCATAGACAGACACACACATTCTCTCTAACAGACAGACACACACTTTCTCTCATAGACAGACACACACACTCTCTCTCTCATCGGCAGACACCTACTCTCTCTCATAGACAGACACACACTCTCTCTCATAGACAGACACACACACTCACTCTCATAGTCAGACACACACTCTCTATCTCTCTCTCATAGATAGACACACATTCTCTCTCATAGACAGACACACACACTCTCTCTCTCATCCACAGACACCCACTCTCTCTCATAGTCAGACTCACACTCTCTCTCATAGACAGACACACACACTCTCTCTCTCATAGACAGACACCCACATTCTCTCTCATAGACAGACACACACTCTCTCTCATAGACAGACACACACACTCTCTCTCTTATCTACAGACACACACTCTCTGTCATAGACAGACACACACACACTCTATCTCTCTCTCATAGAAAGACACACACTCTCTCTCTCTCATAGACCGACACACACTCTCTCTCATAGACAGACACACACACTCTCTCTCTCATCGACAGGCACCCACTCTCTCTCATAGACAGACACACACTCTATCTCTCTCTGACAGACAGACACACACATTCTCTCTCATAGACAGACACACACTCTCTCTCATAGACAGAAACACACACTCTCTCTCTCATCGACAGACACACACATTCTCGCTCATAGACAGACACACTCACTCTCTCTCATAGACAGAGACACACACTCCCTGATCAACAGACACAAACATTGTCTCATAGACAGGCACACACACTGACTCATAGACAGACACACATACACACTCTCATAGACAGACACACACACGGACACACTCTTATAGATGGACACACACACTTTCTCACAGACAGACACACACACCCTCTATCGGATAGACAGAGACACGCACTCTCTCTCATAGACAGACACACACACTCTCACTCCTAGTAGACACATACAGTCTCTCATAGACACACACGCATATTCCCTTTAATATGCGGACACACACACTCTCATAGACAAACACACACATTCTGTCTCATAGACAGACAGATGCTCTCTTTCATAAACAGAGACACACACTCCCTGATCAATAGACACACACTCTCTCTCATAGACCGATACACACACTCTCTCATAGACAGACCCACACTCTCTCTCATAGGCAGATGCACACACTCTCTCATAGACAGACACATATACACATTAACATAGAGAGACACACACACATTCTCATAGACAGAGACACACAATCTATCATAGACAGACACACACGTTCTCTCTCATAGACGGACACACTCACTCTCTCACATAGAGAGACACACAATCTATCATAGACAGACACACACATTCTCTCTCATAGACAGACACACACTCTCTATCTCTCTCTCACAGATAGACACACACATTCTCTCTCATAGACAGACACACACTCTCTCTCATAGACAGACACACACACTCTCTCTCTCATCGACAGGCACCCACTCTCTCTCATAGACAGACACACACTCTATCTCTCTCTGACAGACAGACACACACATTCTCTCTCATAGACAGACACACACTCTCTCTCATAGACAGAAACACACACTCTCTCTCTCATCGACAGACACACAAATTCTCTCTCATAGACAGACACACTCACTCTCTCTCATAGACAGAGACACACACACCCTGATCAACAGACACAAACATTCTCTCATAGACAGGCGCACACACTGACTCATAGACAGACACACATACACACTCTCGTAGACAGACACACACACTTTCTCATAGAGAGAGACACACAATCTACCGTAGACAGACACACACATTCTCTCTCATAGACAGACACACTCACTCTCTCTCATAGACAGACAGATGCTCTCTCTCATAGACAGAGACACACACTCCTTTATCAACATACACACACTCTCTCTCATAGACCGACACACACAATATCTCATAGACAGACACACACTCTCTCTCATAGACAGATGCACACACTGTCTCATAGACAGACACACATACACACTCTCATAGACAGACACACACACTTTCTCATAGAGAGAGACACTCAATCTATCGTAGACAGACACACACATTCTCTCTCATAGACAGACACACCCACACTCTCTCATAGACAGACACACACTCTCTCTCATAGACAGACACACACACTCTCTCTCTTACGGAGAGACACAATCTATCATAGACAGACACACACATTCTCTCTCGTAGACGGACATACTCTCTCTCTCATAGACAGACAAACACACTCTCTCTGTCATAGACAGACACCCACTCTCTCTCAAAGCCAGACACACACACTCTATCACTCTCTCATAGACAGACACACACATTCTCTCTCATAGACAGACACGCACACTCTCTCATAGACAGACACACACACTCTCTCTCTCATCGACAGACACTCTCTCTCTCTCATAGACAGACACACACACTCTCTCATAGACAGACACACATGCTCTCCCTCATAGACTGACACACAAACTGTCTCATAGACAGACACACACTCTCTCTCATCGACAGACACTCTCTCTCTCTCATAGACAGACACACACTCGCTCTCATAGACAGACACACACACTCACTCTCACATAGACAGATACCCACTCTCTCTCATAGACAGACACACACGCTCTCTCTCATAGACTGACACACACACTGTCTCATAGACAGACATACACTCAGTCTCATAGACAGAGACACACACTCCCTGATCAACAGACACAAACATTGTCTCATAGACAGGCACACACACTGACTCATACACAGACACACATACACACTCTCATAGACAGACACACACACGGACACACTCTTATAGATGGACACACACACTTTCTCACAGACAGACACACACACACTCTCTCGGATAGACAGAGACACGCACTCTCTCTCATAGACAGACACACACTCTCTCTCTCATAGACCGACACACACACGCTCTCATAGACAGACGCACCCACTCTCTCATAGACAGACACACATACACACTCTCATAGACAGATACTCACAGTTTCTCATAGACAGAGACACACAATCTATCATAGACAGACACAAACATTCTCTGTCATAGACAGACAGATGCTCTCTCTGATAGACAGAGACACACACTCCCTGATAAACAGACTCGCACATTCTCTCTTAGACCGACACACACACTCTCTCATAGACAGACACACACTCGCTCTCATAGACAGACGCACACAGTCTCTCATAGACAGACAGACATAGACACTGTCATAGACACTCACACTTTATCATAGAGAGAGACACACAATCTATCATAGACAGACACACCCACTCTCTCTCATAGACAGGCACACACACTCTATCACTCTCTCATAGACAGACACACACATTCTCTCTCACAGACAGACACACACTCTCTCTCATAGACAGACACACACACTCTCTCTCTCATCGACAGACACCCACTCTCACTCATAGACAGACACACACTCTCTCTCATAGGCAGATGCACACACTCTCTCATAGACAGACCCACACTGTCTCTCATAGGCAGATGCACACACTCTCTCATAGACAGACACATATACACATTAACATAGACAGACACACACACATTCTCATAGACAGAGACACACAATCTATCATAGACAGACACACACGTTCTCTCTCATAGACGGACACACTCACTCTCTCTCATAGAGAGACACACAATCTATCATAGACAGACACACACATTCTCTCTCATAGACAGACACACTCACTCTCTCTCATAGACAGACAGATGCTCTCTCTCATAGACAGAGACACACACTCCTTTATCAACATACACACACTCTCTCTCATAGACCGACACACACAATATCTCATAGACAGACACACACTCTCTCTCATAGACAGATGCACACACTGTCTCATAGACAGACACACATACACACTCTCATAGACAGATACTCACAGTTTCTCATAGACAGAGACACACAATCTATCATAGACAGACACAAACATTCTCTGTCATAGACAGACAGATGCTCTCTCTGATAGACAGAGACACACACTCCCTGATAAACAGACTCGCACATTCTCTCTTAGACCGACACACACACTCTCTCATAGACAGACACACACTCGCTCTCATAGACAGACGCACACAGTCTCTCATAGACAGACAGACATAGACACTGTCATAGACACTCACACTTTATCATAGAGAGAGACACACAATCTATCATAGACAGACACACCCACTCTCTCTCATAGACAGGCACACACACTCTATCACTCTCTCATAGACAGACACACACATTCTCTCTCACAGACAGACACACACTCTCTCTCATAGACAGACACACACACTCTCTCTCTCATCGACAGACACCCACTCTCACTCATAGACAGACACACACATTCTCTCTCATAGACAGACACACACATTCTCTCTAACAGACAGACACACACTTTCTCTCATAGACAGACACACACACTCTCTCTCTCATCGGCAGACACCTACTCTCTCTCATAGACAGACACACACTCTCTCTCATAGACAGACACACACACTCACTCTCACATAGACAGATACCAACTCTCTCATAGACAGACACACACACTCTCTCATAGACTGACACACACGCTATCTATCATAGACAGACACACACATTCTCTCTCATAGACAGACACACTCACTCTCTCTCATAGACAGAGACACACACTCCCTGATCAACAGACACAAACATTGTCTCATAGACAGGCACACACACTGACTCATAGACAGACACACATACACACTCTCATAGACAGACACACACACGGACACACTCTTATAGATGGACACACACACTTTCTCACAGACAGACACACACACCCTCTCTCGGATAGACAGAGTCACGCACTCTCTCTCATAGACAGACACACACACTCTCACTCCTAGTAGACACATACAGTCTCTCATAGACACACACGCATATTCCCTTTAATATGCGGACACACACACTCTCATAGACAAACACACACATTCTGTCTCATAGACAGAGACACACACTCCCTGATCAACAGACACAAACATTGTCTCATAGACAGGCACACACACTGACTCATAGACAGACGCACACAGTCTCTCATAGACAGACAGACATAGACACTGTCATAGACACTCACACTTTATCATAGAGAGAGACACACAATCTATCATAGACAGACACACCCACTCTCTCTCATAGACAGGCACACACACTCTATCACTCTCTCATAGACAGACACACACATTCTCTCTCACAGACAGACACACACTCTCTCTCATAGACAGACACACACACTCTCTCTCTCATCGACAGACACCCACTCTCACTCATAGACAGACACACACATTCTCTCTCATAGACAGACACACACATTCTCTCTAACAGACAGACACACACTTTCTCTCATAGACAGACACACACACTCTCTCTCTCATCGGCAGACACCTACTCTCTCTCATAGAAAGACACACACTCTCTCTCATAGACAGACACACACACTCACTCTCACATAGACAGATACCAACTCTCTCATAGACAGACACACACACTCTCTCATAGACAGACACACACGCTATCTATCATAGACAGACACACACATTCTCTCTCATAGACAGACACACACTCTCTCTCTCATAGACAGACACCCACTCTCTCTCATACACAGACACACACACTCTATCTCCTTCTCACAGATAGACACACACATTCTCTCTCATAGACAGACACACACTCTCTCTCATAGACAGACACACACACTCTCTCTCTCATCGACAGACACCCACTCTCACTCATAGACAGACACACACTCTATCTCTCTCTGACAGACAGACACACACATTCTCTCTCATAGACAGACACACACTCTCTCTCATAGACAGAAACACACACTATCTCTCTCATCGACAGACACACACATTCTCTCTCATAGACAGACACACTCACTCTCTCTCATAGACAGAGACACACACTCCCTGATCAACAGACACAAACATTCTCTCATAGACAGGCGCACACATTGTCTCATAGATAGACACACATTCTCTCTCATAGACAGACACACACACTCTCTCTCTCATCCACAGACACCCACTCTCTCTCATAGTCAGACTCACACTCTCTCTAATAGACAGGCACACACACTCTCTCTCTCATAGACAGACACCCACATTCTCTCTCATAGACAGACACACACTCTCTCTCATAGACAGACACACACACTCTCTCTCTCATCTACAGACACACACTCTCTGTCATAGACAGACACACACACACTCTATCTCTCTCTCATAGAAAGACACACACTCTCTCTCTCTCATAGACCGACACACACTCTCTCTCGTAGACAGACACACACACTCTCTCTCTCATCGACAGGCACCCACTCTCTCTCATAGACAGACACACACTCTATCTCTCTCTGACAGACAGACACACACATTCTCTCTCATAGACAGACACACACTCTCTCTCATAGACAGAAACACACACTCTCTCTCTCATCGACAGACACACACATTCTCGCTCATAGACAGACACACTCACTCTCTCTCATAGACAGAGACACACACTCCCTGATCAACAGACACAAACATTGTCTCATAGACAGGCACACACACTGACTCATAGACAGACACACATACACACTCTCATAGACAGACACACACACGGACACACTCTTATAGATGGACACACACACTTTCTCACAGACAGACACACACACCCTCTCTCGGATAGACAGAGACACGCACTCTCTCTCATAGACAGACACACACACTCTCACTCCTAGTAGACACATACAGTCTCTCATAGACACACACGCATATTCCCTTTAATATGCGGACACACACACTCTCATAGACAAACACACACATTCTGTCTCATAGACAGAGACACACACTCCCTGATCAACAGACACAAACATTGTCTCATAGACAGGCACACACACTGACTCATAGACAGACGCACACAGTCTCTCATAGACAGACAGACATAGACACTGTCATAGACACTCACACTTTATCATAGAGAGAGACACACAATCTATCATAGACAGACACACCCACTCTCTCTCATAGACAGGCACACACACTCTATCACTCTCTCATAGACAGACACACACATTCTCTCTCACAGACAGACACACACTCTCTCTCATAGACAGACACACACACTCTCTCTCTCTCATCGACAGACACCCACTCTCACTCATAGACAGACACACACATTCTCTCTCATAGACAGACACACACATTCTCTCTAACAGACAGACACACACTTTCTCTCATAGACAGACACACACACTCTCTCTCTCATCGGCAGACACCTACTCTCTCTCATAGACAGACACACACACTCACTCTCATAGACAGACACACACACTCACTCTCACATAGACAGATACCAACTCTCTCATAGACAGACACACACGCTCTCTCATAGACAGACACACACGCTATCTATCATAGACAGACACACACATTCTCTCTCATAGACAGACACACACTCTCTCTCTCATAGACAGACACCCACTCTCTCTCATACACAGACACACACACTCTATCTCTCTCTCACAGATAGACACACACATTCTCTCTCATAGACAGACACACACTCTCTCTCATAGACAGACACACACACTCTCTCTCTCATCGACAGACACCCACTCTCACTCATAGACAGACACACACTCTATCTCTCTCTGACAGACAGAAACACACATTCTCTCTCATAGACAGACACACACTCTCTCTCATAGACAGAAACACACACTATCTCTCTCATCGACAGACACACACATTCTCTCTCATAGACAGACACACTCACTCTCTCTCATAGACAGAGACACACACTCCCTGATCAACAGACACAAACATTCTCTCATAGACAGGCGCACACATTGTCTCATAGATAGACACACATTCTCTCTCATAGACAGACACACACACTCTCTCTCTCATCCACAGACACCCACTCTCTCTCATAGTCAGACTCACACTCTCTCTAATAGACAGGCACACACACTCTCTCTCTCATAGACAGACACCCACATTCTCTCTCATAGACAGACACACACTCTCTCTCATAGACAGACACACACACTCTCTCTCTCATCTACAGACACACACTCTCTGTCATAGACAGACACACACACACTCTATCTCTCTCTCATAGAAAGACACACACTCTCTCTCTCTCATAGACCGACACACACTCTCTCTCGTAGACAGACACACACACTCTCTCTCTCATCGACAGGCACCCACTCTCTCTCATAGACAGACACACACTCTATCTCTCTCTGACAGACAGACACACACATTCTCTCTCATAGACAGACACACACTCTCTCTCATAGACAGAAACACACACTCTCTCTCTCATCGACAGACACACACATTCTCGCTCATAGACAGACACACTCACTCTCTCTCATAGACTGAGACACACACTCCCTGATCAACAGACACAAACATTGTCTCATAGACAGGCACACACACTGACTCATAGACAGACACACATACACACTCTCATAGACAGACACACACACGGACACACTCTTATAGATGGACACACACACTTTCTCACAGACAGACACACACACCCTCTCTCGGATAGACAGAGACACGCACTCTCTCTCATAGACAGACACACACACTCTCACTCCTAGTAGACACATACAGTCTCTCATAGACACACACGCATATTCCCTTTAATATGCGGACACACACACTCTCATAGACAAACTCACACATTCTGTCTCATAGACAGACAGATGCTCTCTTTCATAAACAGAGACACACACTCCCTGATCAATAGACACACACTCTCTCTCATAGACCGATACACACACTCTCTCATAGACAGACCCACACTCTCTCTCATAGGCAGATGCACACACTCTCTCATAGACAGACACATATACACATTAACATAGAGAGACACACACACATTCTCATAGACAGAGACACACAATCTATCATAGACAGACACACACGTTCTCTCTCATAGACGGACACACTCACTCTCTCTCATAGAGAGACACACAATCTATCATAGACAGACACACACATTCTCTCTCATAGACAGACACACACTCTCTATCTCTCTCTCACAGATAGACACACACATTCTCTCTCATAGACAGACACACACTCTCTCTCATAGACAGACACACACACTCTCTCTCTCATCGACAGACACCCACTCTCTCTCATAGACAGACACACACTCTATCTCTCTCTGACAGACAGACACACACATTCTCTCTCATAGACAGACACACACTCTCTCTCATAGACAGAAACACACACTCTCTCTCTCATCGACAGACACACAAATTATCTCTCATAGACAGACACACTCACTCTCTCTCATAGACAGAGACACACACACCCTGATCAACAGACACAAACATTCTCTCATAGACAGGCGCACACACTGACTCATAGACAGACACACATACACACTCTCGTAGACAGACACACACACTTTCTCATAGAGAGAGACACACAATCTACCGTAGACAGACACACACATTCTCTCTCATAGACAGACACACTCACTCTCTCTCATAGACAGACAGATGCTCTCTCTCATAGACAGAGACACACACTCCTTTATCAACATACACACACTCTCTCTCATAGACCGACACACACAATATCTCATAGACAGACACACACTCTCTCTCATAGACAGATGCACACACTGTCTCATAGACAGACACACATACACACTCTCATAGACAGACACACACACTTTCTCATAGAGAGAGACACTCAATCTATCGTAGACAGACACACACATTCTCTCTCATAGACAGACACACCCACACTCTCTCATAGACAGACACGCACTCTCTCTCATAGACAGACACACACACTCTCTCTCTTACGGAGAGACACACAATCTATCATAGACAGACACACACATTCTCTCTCGTAGACGGACATACTCTCTCTCTCATAGACAGACAAACACACTCTCTCTGTCATAGACAGACACCCACTCTCTCTCAAAGCCAGACACACACACTCTATCACTCTCTCATAGACAGACAAACACACTCTCTCTGTCATAGACAGACACCCACTCTCTCTCAAAGCCAGACACACACACTCTATCACTCTCTCATAGACAGACACACACATTCTCTCTCATAGACAGACACGCACACTCTCTCATAGACAGACACACACACTCTCTCTCTCATCGACAGACACTCTCTCTCTCTCATAGACAGACACACACACTCTCTCATAGACAGACACACACTCTCTCTCATCGACAGACACTCTCTCTCTCTCATAGACAGACACACACTCGCTCTCATAGACAGACACACACACTCACTCTCACATAGACAGATACCCACTCTCTCTCATAGACAGACACACACGCTCTCTCTCATAGACCGACACACACACTGTCTCATAGACAGACATACACTCAGTCTCATAGACAGAGACACACACTCCCTGATCAACAGACACAAACATTGTCTCATAGACAGGCACACACACTGACTCATAGACAGACACACATACACACTCTCATAGACAGACACACACACGGACACACTCTTATAGATGGACACACACACTTTCTCACAGACAGACACACACACACTCTCTCGGATAGACAGAGACACGCACTCTCTCTCATAGACAGACACACACTCTCTCTCTCATAGACCGACACACACACGCTCTCATAGACAGACGCACCCACTCTCTCATAGACAGACACACATACACACTCTCATAGACAGATACTCACAGTTTCTCATAGACAGAGACACACAATCTATCATAGACAGACACAAACATTCTCTGTCATAGACAGACAGATGCTCTCTCTGATAGACAGAGACACACACTCCCTGATAAACAGACTCGCACACTCTCTCTTAGACCGACACACACACTCTCTCATAGACAGACACACACTCGCTCTCATAGACAGACACACACAGTCTCTCATAGACAGACAGACATAGACACTGTCATAGACACTCACACTTTATCATAGAGAGAGACACACAATCTATCATAGACAGACACACCCACTCTCTCTCATAGACAGGCACACACACTCTATCACTCTCTCATAGACAGACACACACATTCTCTCTCACAGACAGACACACACTCTCTCTCATAGACAGACACACACACTCTCTCTCTCATCGACAGACACCCACACTCACTCATAGACAAACACACACATTCTCTCTCATAGACAGACACACACATTCTCTCTAACAGACAGACACACACTTTCTCTCATAGACAGACACACACACTCTCTCTCTCATCGGCAGACACCTACTCTCTCTCATAGACAGACACACACTCTCTCTCATAGACAGACACACACACTCACTCTCACATAGACAGATACCAACTCTCTCATAGACAGACACACACACTCTCTCATAGACAGACACACACGCTATCTATCATAGACAGACACACACATTCTCTCTCATAGACAGACACACACTCTCTCTCTCATAGACAGACACCCACTCTCTCTCATACACAGACACACACACTCTATCTCTCTCTCACAGATAGACACACACATTCTCTCTCATAGACAGACACACACTCTCTCTCATAGACAGACACACACACTCTCTCTCTCATCGACAGACACACACATTCTCTCTCCTAGACAGACACACTCACTCTCTCTCATAGACAGAGACACACACTCCCTGATCAACAGACACAAACATTCTCTCATAGACAGGCGCACACACAGACTCATAGATAGACACACATTCTCTCTCATAGACAGACACACACACTCTCTCTCTCATCCACAGACACCCACTCTCTCTCATAGTCAGACTCACACTCTCTCTAATAGACAGGCACACACACTCTCTCTCTCATAGACAGACACCCACATTCTCTCTCATAGACAGACACACACTCTCTCTCATAGACAGACACACACACTCTCTCTCTCATCTACAGACACACACTCTCTGTCATAGACAGACACACACACACTCTATCTCTCTCTCATAGAAAGACACACACTCTCTCTCTCTCATAGACCGACACACACTCTCTCTCGTAGACAGACACACACACTCTCTCTCTCATCGACAGGCACCCACTCTCTCTCATAGACAGACACACACTCTATCTCTCTCTGACAGACAGACACACACATTCTCTCTCATAGACAGACACACACTCTCTCTCATAGACAGAAACACACACTCTCTCTCTCATCGACAGACACACACATTCTCGCTCATAGACAGACACACTCACTCTCTCTCATAGACAGAGACACACACTCCCTGATCAACAGACACAAACATTGTCTCATAGACAGGCACACACACTGACTCATAGACAGACACACATACACACTCTCATAGACAGACACACACACGGACACACTCTTATAGATGGACACACACACTTTCTCACAGACAGACACACACACCCTCTCTCGGATAGACAGAGACACGCACTCTCTCTCATAGACAGACACACACACTCTCACTCCTAGTAGACACATACAGTCTCTCATAGACACACATGCATATTCCCTTTAATATGCGGACACACACACTCTCATAGACAAACACACACATTCTGTCTCATAGACAGACAGATGCTCTCTTTCATAAACAGAGACACACACTCCCTGATCAATAGACACACACTCTCTCTCATAGACCGATACACACACTCTCTCATAGACAGACCCACACTCTCTCTCATAGGCAGATGCACACACTCTCTCATAGACAGACACATATACACATTAACATAGAGAGACACACACACATTCTCATAGACAGAGACACACAATCTATCATAGACAGACACACACGTTCTCTCTCATAGACGGACACACTCACTCTCTCTCATAGAGAGACACACAATCTATCATAGACAGACACACACATTCTCTCTCATAGACAGACACACACTCTCTATCTCTCTCTCACAGATAGACACACACATTCTCTCTCATAGACAGACACACACTCTCTCTCATAGACAGACACACACACTCTCTCTCTCATCGACAGACACCCACTCTCTCTCATAGACAGACACACACTCTATCTCTCTCTGACAGACAGACACACACATTCTCTCTCATAGACAGACACACACTCTCTCTCATAGACAGAAACACACACTCTCTCTCTCATCGACAGACACACAAATTATCTCTCATAGACAGACACACTCACTCTCTCTCATAGACAGAGACACACACACCCTGATCAACAGACACAAACATTCTCTCATAGACAGGCGCACACACTGACTCATAGACAGACACACATACACACTCTCGTAGACAGACACACACACTTTCTCATAGAGAGAGACACACAATCTACCGTAGACAGACACACACATTCTCTCTCATAGACAGACACACTCACTCTCTCTCATAGACAGACAGATGCTCTCTCTCATAGACAGAGACACACACTCCTTTATCAACATACACACACTCTCTCTCATAGACCGACACACACAATATCTCATAGACAGACACACACTCTCTCTCATAGACAGATGCACACACTGTCTCATAGACAGACACACATACACACTCTCATAGACAGACACACACACTTTCTCATAGAGAGAGACACTCAATCTATCGTAGACAGACACACACATTCTCTCTCATAGACAGACACACCCACACTCTCTCATAGACAGACACGCACTCTCTCTCATAGACAGACACACACACTCTCTCTCTTACGGAGAGACACACAATCTATCATAGACAGACACACACATTCTCTCTCATAGACAGACAAACACACTCTCTCTGTCATAGACAGACACCCACTCTCTCTCAAAGCCAGACACACACACTCTATCACTCTCTCATAGACAGACACACACATTCTCTCTCATAGACAGACACGCACACTCTCTCATAGACAGACACACACACTCTCTCTCTCATCGACAGACACTCTCTCTCTCTCATAGACAGACACACACACTCTCTCATAGACAGACACACACTCTCTCTCATCGACAGACACTCTCTCTCTCTCATAGACAGACACACACTCGCTCTCATAGACAGACACACACACTCACTCTCACATAGACAGATACCCACTCTCTCTCATAGACAGACACACACGCTCTCTCTCATAGACCGACACACACACTGTCTCATAGACAGACATACACTCAGTCTCATAGACAGAGACACACACTCCCTGATCAACAGACACAAACATTGTCTCATAGACAGGCACACACACTGACTCATAGACAGACACACATACACACTCTCATAGACAGACACACACACGGACACACTCTTATAGATGGACACACACACTTTCTCACAGACAGACACACACACACTCTCTCGGATAGACAGAGACACGCACTCTCTCTCATAGACAGACACACACTCTCTCTCTCATAGACCGACACACACACGCTCTCATAGACAGACGCACCCACTCTCTCATAGACAGACACACATACACACTCTCATAGACAGATACTCACAGTTTCTCATAGACAGAGACACACAATCTATCATAGACAGACACAAACATTCTCTGTCATAGACAGACAGATGCTCTCTCTGATAGACAGAGACACACACTCCCTGATAAACAGACTCGCACACTCTCTCTTAGACCGACACACACACTCTCTCATAGACAGACACACACTCGCTCTCATAGACAGACGCACACAGTCTCTCATAGACAGACAGACATAGACACTGTCATAGACACTCACACTTTATCATAGAGAGAGACACACAATCTATCATAGACAGACACACCCACTCTCTCTCATAGACAGGCACACACACTCTATCACTCTCTCATAGACAGACACACACATTCTCTCTCACAGACAGACACACACTCTCTCTCATAGACAGACACACACACTCTCTCTCTCATCGACAGACACCCACACTCACTCATAGACAGACATACACATTCTCTCTCATAGACAGACACACACATTCTCTCTAACAGACAGACACACACTTTCTCTCATAGACAGACACACACACTCTCTCTCTCATCGGCAGACACCTACTCTCTCTCATAGACAGACACACACACTCACTCTCACATAGACAGATACCAACTCTCTCATAGACAGACACACACACTCTCACATAGACAGACACACACGCTATCTATCATAGACAGACACACACATTCTCTCTCATAGACAGACACACACTCTCTCTCTCATAGACAGACACCCACTCTCTCTCATACACAGACACACACACTCTATCTCTCTCTCACAGATAGACACACACATTCTCTCTCATAGACAGACACACACTCTCTCTCATAGACAGACACACACACTCTCTCTCTCATCGACAGACACACACATTCTCTCTCATAGACAGACACACTCACTCTCTCTCATAGACAGAGACACACACTCCCTGATCAACAGACACAAACATTCTCTCATAGACAGGCGCACACACAGACTCATAGATAGACACACATTCTCTCTCATAGACAGACACACACACTCTCTCTCTCATCCACAGACACCCACTCTCTCTCATAGTCAGACACACACTCTCTCTCATAGACAGACACACACACTCTCTCTCTCATAGACAGACACCCACATTCTCTCTCATAGACAGACACACACTCTCTCTCATAGACAGACACACACACTCTCTGTCATAGACAGACACACACACACTCTATCTCTCTCTCATAGAAAGACACACACACTCTCTCTCTCATAGACCGACACACACTCTCTCTCATAGACAGACACACACACTCTCTCTCTCATCGACAGGCACCCACTCTCTCTCATAGACAGACACACACTCTATCTCTCTCTGACGGACAGACACACACATTCTCTCTCATAGACAGACACACACTCTCTCTCATAGACAGAAACACACACTCTCTCTCTCATCGACAGACACACACATTCTCGCTCATAGACAGACACACTCACTCTCTCTCATAGACAGAGACACACACTCCCTGATCAACAGACAGAAACATTGTCTCACAGACAGGCACACACGCTGACTCATAGACAGACACACATACACACTCTCTTAGACCGACACACACACTCTCTCATAGACAGACACACACTCGCTCTCATAGACAGACGCACACAGTCTCTCATAGACAGACAGACATAGACACTGTCATAGACACTCACACTTTATCATAGAGAGAGACACACAATCTATCATAGACAGACACACCCACTCTCTCTCATAGACAGGCACACACACTCTATCACTCTCTCATAGACAGACACACACATTCTCTCTCACAGACAGACACACACTCTCTCTCATAGACAGACACACACACTCTCTCTCTCATCGACAGACACCCACTCTCACTCATAGACAGACACACACATTCTCTCTCATAGACAGACACACACTCTCTCTCATAGACAGACACACAAACTCACACTCACATAGACAGATACCCACTCTCTCTCATAGACAGACACACACACTCTCTCATAGACAGACACACACGCTATCTATCATAGACAGACACACACATTCTCTCTCATAGACAGACACACACTCTCTCTCTCATAGACAGACACCCACTCTCTCTCATAGACAGACACACACTCTCTCTCATAGACAGACACACACACTCTCTCTCTCATAGACAGACACCCACATTCTCTCTCATAGACAGACACACACTCTCTCTCATAGGCAGATGCACACACTCTCTCATAGACAGACCCACACTGTCTCTCATAGGCAGATGCACACACTCTCTCATAGACAGACACATATACACATTAACATAGACAGACACACACACATTCTCATAGACAGAGACACACAATCTATCATAGACAGACACACACGTTCTCTCTCATAGACGGACACACTCACTCTCTCTCATAGAGAGACACACAATCTATCATAGACAGACACACACATTCTCTCTCATAGACAGACACACACTCTCTATCTCTCTCTCATAGATAGACACACATTCTCTCTCATAGACAGACACACACACTCTCTCTCTCATCCACAGACACCCACTCTCTCTCATAGTCAGACTCACACTCTCTCTCATAGACAGACACACACACTCTCTCTCTCATAGACAGACACCCACAATCTCTCTCATAGACAGACACACACTCTCTCTCATAGACAGACACACACACTCTCTCTCTCATCTACAGACACACACTCTCTGTCATAGACAGACACACACACACTCTATCTCTCTCTCATAGACCGACACACACTCTCTCTCATAGACAGACACACACACTCTCTCTCTCATCGACAGGCACCCACTCTCTCTCATAGACAGACACACACTCTATCTCTCTCTGACAGACAGACACACACATTCTCTCTCATAGACAGACACACACTCTCTCTCATAGACAGAAACACACACTCTCTCTCTCATCGACAGACACACACATTCTCGCTCATAGACAGACACACTCACTCTCTCTCATAGACAGAGACACACACTCCCTGATCAACAGACACAAACATTGTCTCATAGACAGGCACACACACTGACTCTTAGACAGACACACATACACACTCTCATAGACAGACACACACACGGACACACTCTTATAGATGGACACACACACTTTCTCACAGACAGACACACACACCCTCTCTCGGATAGACAGAGACACGCACTCTCTCTCATAGACAGACACACACACTCTCACTCCTAGTAGACACATACAGTCTCTCATAGACACACACGCATATTCCCTTTAATATGCGGACACACACAGTCTCATAGACAAACACACACATTCTGTCTCATAGACAGACAGATGCTCTCTTTCATAAACAGAGACACACACTCCCTGATCAATAGACACACACTCTCTCTCATAGTCCGATACACACACTCTCTCATAGACAGACCCACACTCTCTCTCATAGGCAGATGCACACACTCTCTCATAGACAGACACATATACACATTAACATAGAGAGACACACACACATTCTCATAGACAGAGACACACAATCTATCATAGACAGACACACACGTTCTCTCTCATAGACGGACACACTCACTCTCTCTCATAGAGAGACACACAATCTATCATAGACAGACACACACATTCTCTCTCATAGACAGACACACACTCTCTATCTCTCTCTCACAGATAGACACACACATTCTCTCTCATAGACAGACACACACTCTCTCTCATAGACAGACACACACACTCTCTCTCTCATCGACAGACACCCACTCTCTCTCATAGACAGACACACACTCTATCTCTCTCTGACAGACAGACACACACATTCTCTCTCATAGACAGACACACACTCTCTCTCATAGACAGAAACACACACTCTCTCTCTCATCGACAGACACACAAATTATCTCTCATAGACAGACACACTCACTCTCTCTCATAGACAGAGACACACACACCCTGATCAACAGACACAATCATTCTCTCATAGACAGGCGCACACACTGACTCATAGACAGACACACATACACACTCTCGCAGACAGACACACACACTTTCTCATAGAGAGAGACACACAATCTACCGTAGACAGACACACACATTCTCTCACATAGACAGACACACTCACTCTCTCTCATAGACAGACAGATGCTCACTCTCATAGACAGAGACACACACTCCTTTATCAACATACACACACTCTCTCTCATAGACCGACACACACAATATCTCATAGACAGACACACACTCTCTCTCATAGACAGATGCACACACTGTCTCATAGACAGACACACATACACACTCTCATAGACAGACACACACACTTTCTCATAGAGAGAGACACTCAATCTATCGTAGACAGACACACACATTCTCTCTCATAGACAGACACACCCACACTCTCTCATAGACAGACACACACTCTCTCTCATAGACAGACACACACACTCTCTCTCTTACAGAGAGACACACAATCTATCATAGACAGACACACACATTCTCTCTCGTAGACGGACATACTCTCTCTCTCATAGACAGACAAACACACTCTCTCTGTCATAGACAGACACCCACTCTCTCTCAAAGCCAGACACACTCACTCTATCACTCTCTCATAGACAGACACACACATTCTCTCTCATAGACAGACACGCACACTCTCTCATAGACAGACACACACTCTCTCTCTCATAGACAGACACCCACTCTCTCTCATACACAGACACACACACTCTATCTCTCTCTCACAGATAGACACACACATTCTCTCTCATAGACAGACACACACTCTCTCTCATAGACAGACACACACACTCTCTCTCTCATCGACAGACACCCACTCTCACTCATAGACAGACACACACTCTATCTCTCTCTGACAGACAGACACACACATTCTCTCTCATAGACAGACACACACTCTCTCTCATAGACAGAAACACACACTCTCTCTCTCATCGACAGACACACACATTCTCTCTCATAGACAGACACACTCACTCTCTCTCATAGACAGAGACACACACTCCCTGATCAACAGACACAAACATTCTCTCATAGACAGGCGCACACACATACTCATAGATAGACACACATTCTCTCTCATAGACAGACACGCACACTCTCTCTCTCATCCACAGACACCCACTCTCTCTCATAGTCAGACACACACTCTCTCTCATAGACAGACACACACACTCTCTCTCTCATAGACAGACACCCACATTCTCTCTCATAGACAGACACACACTCTCTCTCATAGACAGACACACACACTCTCTGTCATAGACAGACACACACACACTCTATCTCTCTCTCATAGAAAGACACACACTCTCTCTCTCTCATAGACCGACACACATTCTCTCTCATAGACAGACACACACACTCTCTCTCTCATCGACAGGCACCCACTGTCTCTCATAGACAGACACACACTCTATCTCTCTCTGACGGACAGACACACAAATTCTCTCTCATAGACAGACACACACTCTCTCTCATAGACAGAAACACACACTCTCTCTCTCATCGACAGACACACACATTCTCGCTCATAGACAGACACACTCACTCTCTCTCATAGACAGAGACACACACTCCCTGATCAACAGACACAAACATTGTCTCATAGACAGGCACACACGCTGACTCATAGACAGACACACATACACACTCTCTTAGACCGACACACACACTCTCTCATAGACAGACACACACTCGCTCTCATAGACAGACGCACACAGTCTCTCATAGACAGACAGACATAGACACTGTCATAGACACTCACACTTTATCATAGAGAGAGACACACAATCTATCATAGACAGACACACCCACTCTCTCTCATAGACATTCACACACACTCTATCACTCTCTCATAGACAGACACACACATTCTCTCTCACAGACAGACACACACTCTCTCTCATAGACAGACACACACACTCTCTCTCTCATCGACAGACACCCACTCTCACTCATAGACAGACACACACTCTCTCTCATAGGCAGATGCACACACTCTCTCATAGACAGACCCACACTGTCTCTCATAGGCAGATGCACACACTCTCTCATAGACAGTCACATATACACATTAACATAGACAGACACACACACATTCTCATAGACAGAGACACGCAATCTATCATAGACAGACACACACGTTCTCTCTCATAGACGGACACACTCACTCTCTCTCATAGAGAGACACACAATCTATCATAGACAGACACACACATTCTCTCTCATAGACAGACACACACTCTCTATCTCTCTCTCACAGATAGACACACACATTCTCTCTCATAGACAGACACACTCACTCTCTCTCATAGACAGAGACACACACTCCCTGATCAACAGACACAAACATTCACTCATAGACAGGCGCACACATTGTCTCATAGATAGACACACATTCTCTCTCATAGACAGACACACACACTCTCTCTCTCATCCACAGACACCCACTCTCTCTCATAGTCAGACTCACACTCTCTCTCATAGACAGACACACACACTCTCTCTCTCATAGACAGACACCCACATTCTCTCTCATAGACAGACACACACTCTCTCTCATAGACAGACACACACACTCTCTCTCTTATCTACAGACACAAACTCTCTGTCATAGACAGACACACACACACTCTATCTCTCTCTCATAGAAAGACACACACTCCCTCTCTCTCTCATAGACCGACACACACTCTCTCTCATAGACAGACACACACACTCTCTCTCTCATCGACAGGCACCCACTCTCTCGCATAGACAGACACACACTCTATCTCTCTCTGACAGACAGACACACACATTCTCTCTCATAGACAGACACCCACATTCTCTCTCATAGACAGACACACACTCTCTCTCATAGGCAGATGCACACACTCTCTCATAGACAGACCCACACTGTCTCTCATAGGCAGATGCACACACTCTCTCATAGACAGACACATATACACATTAACATAGACAGACACACACACATTCTCATAGACAGAGACACACAATCTATCATAGACAGACACACACGTTCTCTCTCATAGACGGACACACTCACTCTCTCTCATAGAGAGACACACAATCTATCATAGACAGACACACACATTCTCTCTCATAGACAGACACACACTCTCTATCTCTCTCTCATAGATAGACACACATTCTCTCTCATAGACAGACACACACACTCTCTCTCTCATCCACAGACACCCACTCTCTCTCATAGTCAGACTCACACTCTCTCTCATAGACAGACACACACACTCTCTCTCTCATAGACAGACACCCACATTCTCTCTCATAGACAGACACACACTCTCTCTCATAGAGAGACACACAATCTATCATAGACAGACACACACATTCTCTCTCATAGACAGACACACACTCTCTATCTCTCTCTCATAGATAGACACACATTCTCTCTCATAGACAGACACACACACTCTCTCTCTCATCCACAGACGCCCACTCTCTCTCATAGTCAGACTCACACTCTCTCTCATAGACAGACACACACACACTCTCTCTCATAGACAGACACCCACATTCTCTCTCATAGACAGACACACACTCTCTCTCATAGACAGACACACACACTCTCTCTCTCATCTACAGACACACACTCTCTGTCATAGACAGACACACACACACTCTATCTCTCTCTCATAGACCGACACACACTCTCTCTCATAGACAGACACACACACTCTCTCTCTCATCGACAGGCACCCACTCTCTCTCATAGACAGACACACACTCTATCTCTCTCTGACAGACAGACACACACATTCTCTCTCATAGACAGACACACACTCTCTCTCATAGACAGAAACACACACTCTCTGTCTCATCGACAGACACACACATTCTCGCTCATAGACAGACACACTCACTCTCTCTCATAGACAGAGACACACACTCCCTGATCAACAGACACAAACATTGTCTCATAGACAGGCACACACACTGACTCATAGACAGACACACATACACACTCTCATAGACAGACACACACACGGACACACTCTTATAGATGGACACACACACTTTCTCACAGACAGACACACACACCCTCTCTCGGATAGACAGAGACACGCACTCTCTCTCATAGACAGACACACACTCTCTATCTCTCTCTCACAGATAGACACACACATTCTCTCTCATAGACAGACACACACTCTCTCTCATAGACAGACACACACACTCTCTCTCTCATCGACAGACACCCACTCTCTCTCATAGACAGACACACACTCTATCTCTCTCTGACAGACAGACACACACATTCTCTCTCATAGACAGACACACACTCTCTCTCATAGACAGAAACACACACTCTCTCTCTCATCGACAGACACACAAATTATCTCTCATAGACAGACACACTCACTCTCTCTCATAGACAGAGACACACACACCCTGATCAACAGACACAATCATTCTCTCATAGACAGGCGCACACACTGACTCATAGACAGACACACATACACACTCTCGCAGACAGACACACACACTTTCTCATAGAGAGAGACACACAATCTACCGTAGACAGACACACACATTCTCTCACATAGACAGACACACTCACTCTCTCTCATAGACAGACAGATGCTCACTCTCATAGACAGAGACACACACTCCTTTATCAACATACACACACTCTCTCTCATAGACCGACACACACAATATCTCATAGACAGACACACACTCTCTCTCATAGACAGATGCACACACTGTCTCATAGACAGACACACATACACACTCTCATAGACAGACACACACACTTTCTCATAGAGAGAGACACTCAATCTATCGTAGACAGACACACACATTCTCTCTCATAGACAGACACACCCACACTCTCTCATAGACAGACACACACTCTCTCTCATAGACAGACACACACACTCTC
Source organism: Hemitrygon akajei (assembly GCF_048418815.1). Taxonomy (NCBI): domain Eukaryota; kingdom Metazoa; phylum Chordata; class Chondrichthyes; order Myliobatiformes; family Dasyatidae; genus Hemitrygon; species Hemitrygon akajei. The sequence continues at coordinate 107,195,372 of NC_133127.1, forward strand.
TCTCTTACGGAGAGACACACAATCTATCATAGACAGACACACACATTCTCTCTCGTAGACGGACATACTCTCTCTCTCATAGACAGACAAACACACTCTCTCTGTCATAGACAGACACCCACTCTCTCTCAAAGCCAGACACACACACTCTATCACTCTCTCATAGACAGACACACACATTCTCTCTCATAGACAGACACGCACACTCTCTCATAGACAGACACACACACTCTCTCTCTCATCGACAGACACTCTCTCTCTCTCATAGACAGACACACACACTCTCTCATAGACAGACACACATGCTCTCCCTCATAGACTGACACACACACTGTCTCATAGACAGACACACACTCTCTCTCATCGACAGACACTCTCTCTCTCTCATAGACAGACACACACTCGCTCTCATAGACAGACACACACACTCACTCTCACATAGACAGATACCCACTCTCTCTCATAGACAGACACACACGCTCTCTCTCATAGACCGACACACACACTGTCTCATAGACAGTCATACTCTCAGTCTCATAGACAGAGACACACACTCCCTGATCAACAGACACAAACATTGTCTCATAGACAGGCACACACACTGACTCATAGACAGACACACATACACTCTCTCATAGACAGACACACACACGGACACACTCTTATAGATGGACACACACACTTTCTCACAGACAGACACACACACACTCTCTCGGATAGACAGAGACACGCACTCTCTCTCATAGACAGACACACACTCTCTCTCTCATAGACCGACACACACACGCTCTCATAGACAGACGCACCCACTCTCTCATAGACAGACACACATACACACTCTCATAGACAGATACTCACAGTTTCTCATAGACAGAGACACACAATCTATCATAGACAGACACAAACATTCTCTGTCATAGACAGACAGATGCTCTCTCTGATAGACAGAGACACACACTCCCTGATAAACAGACTCGCACATTCTCTCTTAGACCGACACACACACTCTCTCATAGACAGACACACACTCGCTCTCATAGACAGACGCACACAGTCTCTCATAGACAGACAGACATAGACACTGTCATAGACACTCACACTTTATCATAGAGAGAGACACACAATCTATCATAGACAGACACACCCACTCTCTCTCATAGACAGGCACACACACTCTATCACTCTCTCATAGACAGACACACACATTCTCTCTCACAGACAGACACACACTCTCTCTCATAGACAGACACACACACTCTCTCTCTCATCGACAGACACCCACTCTCACTCATAGACAGACACACACATTCTCTCTCATAGACAGACACACACACCCTGATCAACAGACACAATCATTCTCTCATAGACAGGCGCACACACTGACTCATAGACAGACACACATACACACTCTCGCAGACAGACACACACACTTTCTCATAGAGAGAGACACACAATCTACCGTAGACAGACACACACATTCTCTCACATAGACAGACACACTCACTCTCTCTCATAGACAGACAGATGCTCACTCTCATAGACAGAGACACACACTCCTTTATCAACATACACACACTCTCTCTCATAGACCGACACACACAATATCTCATAGACAGACACACACTCTCTCTCATAGACAGATGCACACACTGTCTCATAGACAGACACACATACACACTCTCATAGACAGACACACACACTTTCTCATAGAGAGAGACACTCAATCTATCGTAGACAGACACACACATTCTCTCTCATAGACAGACACACCCACACTCTCTCATAGACAGACACACACTCTCTCTCATAGACAGACACACACACTCTCTCTCTTACGGAGAGACACACAATCTATCATAGACAGACACACACATTCTCTCTCGTAGACGGACATACTCTCTCTCTCATAGACAGACAAACACACTCTCTCTGTCATAGACAGACACCCACTCTCTCTCAAAGCCAGACACACACACTCTATCACTCTCTCATAGACAGACACACACATTCTCTCTCATAGACAGACACGCACACTCTCTCATAGACAGACACACACACTCTCTCTCTCATCGACAGACACTCTCTCTCTCTCATAGACAGACACACACACTCTCTCATAGACAGACACACATGCTCTCCCTCATAGACTGACACACACACTGTCTCATAGACAGACACACACTCTCTCTCATCGACAGACACTCTCTCTCTCTCATAGACAGACACACACTCGCTCTCATAGACAGACACACACACTCACTCTCACATAGACAGATACCCACTCTCTCTCATAGACAGACACACACGCTCTCTCTCATAGACCGACACACACACTGTCTCATAGACAGTCATACTCTCAGTCTCATAGACAGAGACACACACTCCCTGATCAACAGACACAAACATTGTCTCATAGACAGGCACACACACTGACTCATAGACAGACACACATACACACTCTCATAGACAGACACACACACGGACACACTCTTATAGATGGACACACACACTTTCTCACAGACAGACACACACACACTCTCTCGGATAGACAGAGACACGCACTCTCTCTCATAGACAGACACACACTCTCTCTCTCATAGACCGACACACACACGCTCTCATAGACAGACGCACCCACTCTCTCATAGACAGACACACATACACACTCTCATAGACAGATACTCACAGTTTCTCATAGACAGAGACACACAATCTATCATAGACAGACACAAACATTCTCTGTCATAGACAGACAGATGCTCTCTCGGATAGACAGAGATACACACTCCCTGATAAACAGACTCGCACATTCTCTCTTAGACCGACACACACACTCTCTCATAGACAGACACACACTCGCTCTCATAGACAGACGCACACAGTCTCTCATAGACAGACAGACATAGACACTGTCATAGACACTCACACTTTATCATAGAGAGAGACACACAATCTATCATAGACAGACACACCCACTCTCTCTCATAGACAGGCACACACACTCTATCACTCTCTCATAGACAGACACACACATTCTCTCTCACAGACAGACACACACTCTCTCTCATAGACAGACACACACACTCTCTCTCTCATCGACAGACACCCACTCTCACTCATAGACAGACACACACATTCTCTCTCATAGACAGACACACACATTCTCTCTAACAGACAGACACACACTTTCTCTCATAGACAGACACACACACTCTCTCTCTCATCGGCAGACACCTACTCTCTCTCATAGACAGACACACACTCTCTCTCATAGACAGACACACACACTCACTCTCACATAGACAGATACCAACTCTCTCATAGACAGACACACACACTCTCTCATAGACAGACACACACGCTATCTATCATAGACAGACACACACATTCTCTCTCATAGACAGACACACACTCTCTCTCTCATAGACAGACACCCACTCTCTCTCATACACAGACACACACACTCTATCTCTCTCTCACAGATAGACACACACATTCTCTCTCATAGACAGACACACACTCTCTCATTGACAGACATATTCACACACTCTCATAGAAAGTGAGACACTCTTTCTCTCATATACAGACAGACTCTCTCTGATAGACAGACACACTCGCTCGCTCATAGACAGACACACAATCTCTCTCTGTTATAGAGAGAGAGACACAATCTGTCATAGACAGACACACATTCTCTCTCATAGACACACTCACACTCTCATAGACAGACACACACGCTCGCTCTCGTAGACAGACACACTCTCTCATAGACAGATACACTCTTTCTCTCATAGACAGACACACCCACACTCTCAAATATAGACATACTATCTCATAGAGAGACACACACGCTCTCTCATAGACACACACACTAGCTCTCTCATAGACAGATGCACTCACTCTCTCATAGACAGACAGACACACTCTCTCTAATAGACAGACACACTAGCTCTCTCATGGACAGACACACGCACTCTCTCCTAGACAGACACACACGCTCTCTCAGAGACCGACACACACTCTCTTTCTCATAGACAGACACACACACACTCACATAGACATACACAATCTCTCATAGACAGATACGTGCACTCTCTCATTGACAGACACACACTCTCTCATAGACAGACACACACAATCTCTCATAGACAGACACACCCTCTCATAGACAGACACAGACATATTCTCTCACATGGACAGGCACACACACTCTCTCTCATAGACAGACACACAAAATCTCTCATAGACAGACGCACTCTCTCTCTCATAGACAGATGACACACTCTATCATAGACACACACACACACTATCTCATAGAGAGATACACACTCTCTCCCATAGACAGTCACACAATCTCACTCTCATAGACTGACACACACTCTCTCATTGACAGACACATTCACACACTCTCATAGAAAGTGAGACACTCTTTCTCTCATATACAGACAGACTCTCTCTGATAGACAGACACACTCGCTCGCTCATAGAGAGACACACAATCTCTCTCTGTTATAGAGAGAGCGACACAATCTGTCATAGACAGACACACACACTATCTCATAGACAGAGACACACACTCTCTCATAGAGAGACACACACATTCTATCTCTCAGACAGACACAAACACACTCTCATAGACAGACACACACAATATCTTATAGACAGACACACTCGCTCTCTCATAGACACACAATCTCTCTCTCTCTTATAAAGAGAGACACACAATCTGTCATAGACAGACACACACATTCTCTCTCACAGACAGACACACTTACTCTCTCTCATAGACAGACAGATGCTCTCTCTCATAGACAGACAGATGCTCTCTCCCATAGACAGACACACAATCTCTCTCTCATAGACAGACACACACTCTCTCATTGACAGACACACTCACACGCTCTCATAGAAAGTGAGACACTCTTTCTCTCATATACAGACACACACTCTCTGATAGACAGACACACTAGCTCTCTCATGGACAGGCAAACACTCTCTCTCATAGGCAGACAAACACACACACACTCTCATAGACAGACACACACACTATCTCATAGACAGAGACACACACTCTCTCATAGAGAGACACACACATTCTCTCTCATAGACAGACACAAACACACTCTCATAGACAGACACACAAGATCTCATAGACAGACACACTCGCTCTCTCATAGACACACAATCTCTATCTCTCTTATAAAGAGAGACACACAATCTGTCATAGACAGACACACACATTCTCTCTCACAGACAGACACACTCACTCTCTCTCATAGACAGACACACACTCTCTCTCTCATAGACCGACACACACACGCTCTCATAGACAGACGCACCCACTCTCTCATAGACAGACACACATACACACTCTCATAGACAGATACTCACAGTTTCTCATAGACAGAGACACACAATCTATCATAGACAGACACAAACATTCTCTGTCATAGACAGACAGATGCTCTCTCTGATAGACAGAGACACACACTCCCTGATAAACAGACTCGCACATTCTCTCTTAGACCGACACACACACTCTCTCATAGACAGACACACACTCGCTCTCATAGACAGACGCACACAGTCTCTCATAGACAGACAGACATAGACACTGTCATAGACACTCACACTTTATCATAGAGAGAGACACACAATCTATCATAGACAGACACACCCACTCTCTCTCATAGACAGGCACACACACTCTATCACTCTCTCATAGACAGACACACACATTCTCTCTCACAGACAGACACACACTCTCTCTCATAGACAGACACACACACTCTCTCTCTCATCGACAGACACCCACTCTCACTCATAGACAGACACACACATTCTCTCTCATAGACAGACACACACACCCTGATCAACAGACACAATCATTCTCTCATAGACAGGCGCACACACTGACTCATAGACAGACACACATACACACTCTCGCAGACAGACACACACACTTTCTCATAGAGAGAGACACACAATCTACCGTAGACAGACACACACATTCTCTCACATAGACAGACACACTCACTCTCTCTCATAGACAGACAGATGCTCACTCTCATAGACAGAGACACACACTCCTTTATCAACATACACACACTCTCTCTCATAGACCGACACACACAATATCTCATAGACAGACACACACTCTCTCTCATAGACAGATGCACACACTGTCTCATAGACAGACACACATACACACTCTCATAGACAGACACACACACTTTCTCATAGAGAGAGACACTCAATCTATCGTAGACAGACACACACATTCTCTCTCATAGACAGACACACCCACACTCTCTCATAGACAGACACACACTCTCTCTCATAGACAGACACACACACTCTCTCTCTTACGGAGAGACACACAATCTATCATAGACAGACACACACATTCTCTCTCGTAGACGGACATACTCTCTCTCTCATAGACAGACAAACACACTCTCTCTGTCATAGACAGACACCCACTCTCTCTCAAAGCCAGACACACACACTCTATCACTCTCTCATAGACAGACACACACATTCTCTCTCATAGACAGACACGCACACTCTCTCATAGACAGACACACACACTCTCTCTCTCATCGACAGACACTCTCTCTCTCTCATAGACAGACACACACACTCTCTCATAGACAGACACACATGCTCTCCCTCATAGACTGACACACACACTGTCTCATAGACAGACACACACTCTCTCTCATCGACAGACACTCTCTCTCTCTCATAGACAGACACACACTCGCTCTCATAGACAGACACACACACTCACTCTCACATAGACAGATACCCACTCTCTCTCATAGACAGACACACACGCTCTCTCTCATAGACCGACACACACACTGTCTCATAGACAGTCATACTCTCAGTCTCATAGACAGAGACACACACTCCCTGATCAACAGACACAAACATTGTCTCATAGACAGGCACACACACTGACTCATAGACAGACACACATACACACTCTCATAGACAGACACACACACGGACACACTCTTATAGATGGACACACACACTTTCTCACAGACAGACACACACACACTCTCTCGGATAGACAGAGACACGCACTCTCTCTCATAGACAGACACACACTCTCTCTCTCATAGACCGACACACACACGCTCTCATAGACAGACGCACCCACTCTCTCATAGACAGACACACATACACACTCTCATAGACAGATACTCACAGTTTCTCATAGACAGAGACACACAATCTATCATAGACAGACACAAACATTCTCTGTCATAGACAGACAGATGCTCTCTCGGATAGACAGAGATACACACTCCCTGATAAACAGACTCGCACATTCTCTCTTAGACCGACACACACACTCTCTCATAGACAGACACACACTCGCTCTCATAGACAGACGCACACAGTCTCTCATAGACAGACAGACATAGACACTGTCATAGACACTCACACTTTATCATAGAGAGAGACACACAATCTATCATAGACAGACACACCCACTCTCTCTCATAGACAGGCACACACACTCTATCACTCTCTCATAGACAGACACACACATTCTCTCTCACAGACAGACACACACTCTCTCTCATAGACAGACACACACACTCTCTCTCTCATCGACAGACACCCACTCTCACTCATAGACAGACACACACATTCTCTCTCATAGACAGACACACACATTCTCTCTAACAGACAGACACACACTTTCTCTCATAGACAGACACACACACTCTCTCTCTCATCGGCAGACACCTACTCTCTCTCATAGACAGACACACACTCTCTCTCATAGACAGACACACACACTCACTCTCACATAGACAGATACCAACTCTCTCATAGACAGACACACACACTCTCTCATAGACAGACACACACGCTATCTATCATAGACAGACACACACATTCTCTCTCATAGACAGACACACACTCTCTCTCTCATAGACAGACACCCACTCTCTCTCATACACAGACACACACACTCTATCTCTCTCTCACAGATAGACACACACATTCTCTCTCATAGACAGACACACACTCTCTCATTGACAGACATATTCACACACTCTCATAGAAAGTGAGACACTCTTTCTCTCATATACAGACAGACTCTCTCTGATAGACAGACACACTCGCTCGCTCATAGACAGACACACAATCTCTCTCTGTTATAGAGAGAGAGACACAATCTGTCATAGACAGACACACATTCTCTCTCATAGACACACTCACACTCTCATAGACAGACACACACGCTCGCTCTCGTAGACAGACACACTCTCTCATAGACAGATACACTCTTTCTCTCATAGACAGACACACCCACACTCTCAAATATAGACATACTATCTCATAGAGAGACACACACGCTCTCTCATAGACACACACACTAGCTCTCTCATAGACAGATGCACTCACTCTCTCATAGACAGACAGACACACTCTCTCTAATAGACAGACACACTAGCTCTCTCATGGACAGACACACGCACTCTCTCCTAGACAGACACACACGCTCTCTCAGAGACCGACACACACTCTCTTTCTCATAGACAGACACACACACACTCACATAGACATACACAATCTCTCATAGACAGATACGTGCACTCTCTCATTGACAGACACACACTCTCTCATAGACAGACACACACAATCTCTCATAGACAGACACACCCTCTCATAGACAGACACAGACATATTCTCTCACATGGACAGGCACACACACTCTCTCTCATAGACAGACGCACAAAATCTCTCATAGACAGACGCACTCTCTCTCTCATAGACAGATGACACACTCTATCATAGACACACACACACACTATCTCATAGAGAGATACACACTCTCTCCCATAGACAGTCACACAATCTCACTCTCATAGACTGACACACACTCTCTCATTGACAGACACATTCACACACTCTCATAGAAAGTGAGACACTCTTTCTCTCATATACAGACAGACTCTCTCTGATAGACAGACACACTCGCTCGCTCATAGAGAGACACACAATCTCTCTCTGTTATAGAGAGAGCGACACAATCTGTCATAGACAGACACACACACTATCTCATAGACAGAGACACACACTCTCTCATAGAGAGACACACACATTCTATCTCTCAGACAGACACAAACACACTCTCATAGACAGACACACACAATATCTTATAGACAGACACACTCGCTCTCTCATAGACACACAATCTCTCTCTCTCTTATAAAGAGAGACACACAATCTGTCATAGACAGACACACACATTCTCTCTCACAGACAGACACACTTACTCTCTCTCATAGACAGACAGATGCTCTCTCTCATAGACAGACAGATGCTCTCTCCCATAGACAGACACACAATCTCTCTCTCATAGACAGACACACACTCTCTCATTGACAGACACACTCACACGCTCTCATAGAAAGTGAGACACTCTTTCTCTCATATACAGACACACACTCTCTGATAGACAGACACACTAGCTCTCTCATGGACAGGCAAACACTCTCTCTCATAGGCAGACAAACACACACACACTCTCATAGACAGACACACACACTATCTCATAGACAGAGACACACACTCTCTCATAGAGAGACACACACATTCTCTCTCATAGACAGACACAAACACACTCTCATAGACAGACACACAAGATCTCATAGACAGACACACTCGCTCTCTCATAGACACACAATCTCTATCTCTCTTATAAAGAGAGACACACAATCTGTCATAGACAGACACACACATTCTCTCTCACAGACAGACACACTCACTCTCTCTCATAGACAGACAGATGCTCTCTGTCATAGACAGACAGATGCTCTCTCCCATAGACAGACACACACTCTCGCTCGCTCTCATAGACAGACACACACACTATGTAATAGTCTGACGCACCCTCTCGCTTTCATAGACAGACACACACACTCTCCCATAGACAGACACACCCTCTCATAGACAGACACATTTTCTCACATGGACAGGCACACACACTCTCTCTCTCTCGCACTCTTAGACAGACGCACTCTATCTCTCTCTCTCTCCTCTCTCCTCTCTCTCCTCTCTCTCTCTCTCTCTCTCTCTCTCTCTCTCTCTCTCTCTCTCTCTCTCTCTCTCTCTCTCTCTCTCTCATAGACAGACATCCGCACACTCTCATAGACAGACACACTCTCTCATAGACAGATATACACTCTCTCTCATAGACAGACATACACTCTCTCCCACATAGACAGGCACACACTCTCTCTCTCTCTCATAGACAGACACACACACACTATCATAGACAGCCACACTAGCTCATAGACAGACATACACTCTCTCTAATAGACAGACACACTGGCTCTCTTATAGACAGATGCACTCTCTCTCTCATAGACAGACACACACACTCTCTCTGATAGACAAACACACTAGCTCTCTCATGGACAGACACACGCACTCTCTCCTGGACAGACACACACACTCTCTCAGAGACAGACACACACTCTCGTTCTCATAGACAGACACACACACATTCTCATAGTCATACACACTCTCTCATAGACAGATACGCGCACTCTCTCATTGACAGACACACACTCTCACATAGACAGACACATACAATCTCTCATAGACAGACACACCCTCTCATAGACAGACAAATTCTCTCACATGGACAGGCACACACTCTCTCTCTCATAGACAGATGCACACTCTCTATCGTAGACTGACATACTCTCACCAATAGACAGACACACTCACTCTCTCTTAGACAGACACACTCACTCTCTCTCATAGACAGACAGATGCTCTCTCCCATAGACAGACACACAATCTCTATCTCATAGACAGACACACACTCTCTCATTGACAGACACACTCACACACTCTCATAGAAAGTGAGACACTCTTTCTCTCATATACAGACAGACTTTCTCTCATAGACAGACACACACTCTCTCATTGACAGACACACTCACACAATCTCATAGAAAGTGAGACACTCTTTCTCTCATACACTCACTCTCTCTCATAGACAGACAGATGCTCTCTGTCATAGACAGACAGATGCTCTCTCCCATAGACAGACACACAATCTCTCTCTCATAGACAGACACACACTCTTTCATTGACAGACACACTCACACACTCTCATAGAAAGTGAGACACTCTTTCTCTCATATACAGACAGACTTTCTCTCATATACAAACACACACTCTCTGATAGACAGACACACTAGCTCTCTCATGGACAGGCAAACACTCTCTCTCATAGGCAGACAAACACACGCACTCTCATAGACAGACACACACACTATCTCATAGACAGAGACAGACACTCTCTCATAGAGAGACACACACATTCTCTCTCATAGACAGACACACTCGCTCTCTCATAGACAGACACAATCTCTCTCTCTCTTATAAAGAGAGACACACAATCTCTCATAGACAGATACGCGCACTCTCTCATTGACAGACACACACTCTCTCATAGACAGACACACACAATCTCATAGACAGACACACCCTCTCATAGACAGACACAGACATATTCTCTCACATGGACAGGCACACACACTCTCTCTCATAGACAGACGCACAAAATCTCTCATAGACAGACGCACTCTCTCTCTCATAGACAGATGACACACTCTATCATAGACACACACACACACTATCTCATAGAGAGATACACACTCTCTCCCATAGACAGTCACACAATCTCACTCTCATAGACAGACACACACTCTCTCATTGACAGACACATTCACACACTCTCATAGAAAGTGAGACACTCTTTCTCTCATATACAGACACACACTCTCTGATAGACAGACACACTAGCTCTCTCATGGACAGGCACACACTTTCTCTCATAGGCAGACAAACTCACACACACTCTCATAGACAGACACACACACTATCTCATAGACAGAGACACACACTCTCTCATAGAGAGACACACACATTCTCTCTCATAGACAGACACAAACACACTCTCATAGACAGACACACACAATATCTCATAGACAGACACACTCGCTCTCTCATAGACACACAATCTCTCTCTCTCTTATAAAGAGAGACACACAAACTGTCATGAGATGTGTCTGTCAATGAGAGAGTGTGTGTCTGTCTATGGGAGAGAGCATCTGTCTGTCTATGAGAGAGAGTGAGTGTGTCTGTCTAAGAGAGAGTGAGTGTGTCTGTCTATTGGTGAGAGAGTATGTCAGTCTACGATAGAGAGTGTGCATCTGTCTATGAGAGAGAGAGTGTGTGCCTGTCCATGTGAGAGAATTTGTCTGTCTATGAGAGGGTGTGTCTGTCTATGGGAGAGTGTGTGTGTCTGTCTATGAAAGCGAGAGGGTGCGTCAGACTATTACATAGTGTGTGTGTCTGTCTATGAGAGCGAGCGAGAGTGTGTGTCTGTCTATGGGAGAGAGCATCTGTCTGTCTATGACAGAGAGCATCTGTCTGTCTATGAGAGAGAGTGAGTGTGTCTGTCTGTGAGAGAGAATGTGTGTGTCTGTCTATGACAGATTGTGTGTCTCTCTTTATAAGAGAGATAGAGATTGTGTGTCTATGAGAGAGCGAGTGTGTCTGTCTATGAGATCTTGTGTGTCTGTCTATGAGAGTGTGTTTGTGTCTGTCTATGAGAGAGAATGTGTGTGTCTCTCTATGAGAGAGTGTGTGTCTCTGTCTATGAGATAGTGTGTGTGTCTGTCTATGAGAGTGTGTGTGTGTTTGTCTGCCTATGAGAGAGAGTGTTTGCCTGTCCATGAGAGAGCTAGTGTGTCTGTCTATCAGAGAGTGTGTGTCTGTATATGAGAGAAAGAGTGTCTCACTTTCTATGAGAGCGTGTGAGTGTGTCTGTCAATGAGAGAGTGTGTGTCTGTCTATGAGAGAGAGATTGTGTGTCTGTCTATGGGAGAGAGCATCTGTCTGTCTATGAGAGAGAGCATCTGTCTGTCTATGAGAGAGAGTAAGTGTGTCTGTCTGTGAGAGAGAATGTGTGTGTCTGTCTATGACAGATTGTGTGTCTCTCTTTATAAGAGAGAGAGAGATTGTGTGTCTATGAGAGAGCGAGTGTGTCTGTCTATAAGATATTGTGTGTGTCTGTCTATGAGAGTGTGTTTGTGTCTGTCTGAGAGATAGAATGTGTGTGTCTCTCTATGAGAGAGTGTGTGTCTCTGTCTATGAGATAGTGTGTGTGTCTGTCTATGACAGATTGTGTCGCTCTCTCTATAACAGAGAGAGATTGTGTGTCTCTCTATGAGCGAGCGAGTGTGTCTGTCTATCAGAGAGAGTCTGTCTGTATATGAGAGAAAGAGTGTCTCACTTTCTATGAGAGTGTGTGAATGTGTCTGTCAATGAGAGAGTGTGTGTCAGTCTATGAGAGTGAGATTGTGTGACTGTCTATGGGAGAGAGTGTGTATCTCTCTATGAGATAGTGTGTGTGTGTGTCTATGATAGAGTGTGTCATCTGTCTATGAGAGAGAGAGTGCGTCTGTCTATGAGAGATTTTGTGCGTCTGTCTATGAGAGAGAGTGTGTGTGCCTGTCCATGTGAGAGAATATGTCTGTGTCTGTCTATGAGAGGGTGTGTCTGTCTATGAGAGATTGTGTGTGTCTGTCTATGAGAGAGTGTGTGTCTGTCAATGAGAGAGTGCACGTATCTGTCTATGAGAGATTGTGTATGTCTATGTGAGTGTGTGTGTGTCTGTCTATGAGAAAGAGAGTGTGTGTCGGTCTCTGAGAGAGCGTGTGTGTCTGTCTAGGAGAGAGTGCGTGTGTCTGTCCATGAGAGAGCTAGTGTGTCTGTCTATTAGAGAGAGTGTGTCTGTCTGTCTATGAGAGAGTGAGTGCATCTGTCTATGAGAGAGCTAGTGTGTGTGTCTATGAGAGAGCGTGTGTGTCTCTCTATGAGATAGTATGTCTATATTTGAGAGTGTGGGTGTGTCTGTCTATGAGAGAAAGAGTGTATCTGTCTATGAGAGAGTGTGTCTGTCTACGAGAGCGAGCGTGTGTGTCTGTCTATGAGAGTGTGAGTGTGTCTATGAGAGAGAATGTGTGTCTGTCTATGACAGATTGTGTCTCTCTCTCTATAACAGAGAGAGATTGTGTGTCTGTCTATGAGCGAGCGAGTGTGTCTGTCTATCAGAGAGAGTCTGTCTGTATATGAGAGAAAGAGTGTCTCACTTTCTATGAGAGTGTGTGAATATGTCTGTCAATGAGAGAGTGTGTGTCTGTCTATGAGAGTGAGATTGTGTGACTGTCTATGGGAGAGAGTGTGTATCTCTCTATGAGATAGTGTGTGTGTGTGTCTATGATAGAGTGTGTCATCTGTCTATGAGAGAGAGAGTGTATCTGTCTATGACAGATTGTGTGTCTCTCTTTATAAGAGAGAGAGAGATTGTGTCTGTCTATGAGAGAGCGAGTGTGTCTGTTTATGAGATATTGTGTGTGTCTGTCTATGAGAGTGTGTGTGTGTCTGTCTATGAGAGAGAATGTGTGTGTCTCTCTATGAGAGAGTGTCTGTCTCTGTCTATGAGATAGTGTGTGTGTCTGTCTATGAGAGTGTGTGTGTGTGTCTCTCTATGAGAGAGAGTGTGTGTCTGTCTATTAGAGAAAGTCTGTCTGTATATGAGAGAAAGAGTGTCTCACTTTCTATGAGAGTGTGTGAGTGTGTCTGTCAATGAAAGAGTGTGTGTCTGTCTATGAGAGAGATATTGTGTGTCTGTCTATGGGAGGGAGCATCTGTCTGTCTATGACAGAGAGCATCTGTCTGTCTATGAGAGAGAGTGAGTGTGTCTGTCTGTGAGAGAGATTGTGTGTGTCTGTCTATGACAGATTGTGTGTCTCTCTTTATAAGATAGAGAGAGATTGTGTGTCTATGAGAGAGTGAGTGTCTGTCTATGAGATATTGTGTGTCTCTGTCTATGAGATAGTGTGTGTGTCTGTATGAGAGTGTGTGTGTGTCTGTCTATGAGAGAGAGTGTGTGTCTGTCTATGGGAGAAAGTCTGTCTGTATATGAGAGAAAGAGTGTCTCACTTTCTATGAGAGTGTGTGAGTGTGTCTGTCAATGAGAGAGTGTGTGTCTGTCTATGAGATAGAGATTGTGTGTCTGTCTATGGGAGAGAGCATCTGTCTGTCTATGAGAGAGAGTGAGTGTGTCTGTCTAAGAGAGAGTGAGTGTGTCTGTCTATTGGTGAGAGAGTATGTCAGTCTACGATAGAGAGTGTGCATCTGTCTATGAGAGAGAGAGTGTGTGCCTGTCCATGTGAGAGAATTTGTCTGTCTATGAGAGGGTGTGTCTGTCTATGAGAGATTGTATGTGTCTGTCTATGAGAGAGTGTGTGTCTGTCAATGAGAGAGTGCGCGTATCTGTCTATGAGAGAGTGTGTATGACTATGAGAATGTGTGTGTGTCTGTCTATGAGAACGAGAGTGTGTGTCTGTCTCTGAGAGAGTGTGTGTGTCTGACCAGGAGAGAGTGCGTGTGTCTGTCCATGAGAGAGCTAGTGTGTTTGTCTATCAGAGAGAGTGTGTGTGTCTGTCTATGAGAGAGAGAGTGCATCTGTCTATAAGAGAGCCAGTGTGTCTGTCTATTAGAGAGAGTGTATGTCTGTCTATGAGCTAGTGTGGCTGTCTATAATAGTGTGTGTGTGTCTGTCTATGAGAGAGAGAGAGAGTGTGTGCCTGTCTATGTGGGAGAGAGTGTATGTCTGTCTATGAGAGAGAGTGTATATCTGTCTATGAGAGAGTGTGTCTGTCTATGAGAGTGTGCGGATGTCTGTCTATGAGAGAGAGAGAGAGAGAGAGAGAGAGAGAGAGAGAGAGAGAGAGAGAGAGAGAGAGAGAGATAGAGTGTGTCTGTCTAAGAGTGCGAGAGAGAGAGAGTGTGTGTGCCTGTCCATGTGAGAAAATGTGTCTGTCTATGAGAGGGTGTGTCTGTCTATGGGAGAGTGTGTGTGTCTGTCTATGAGAGCGAGAGGGTGCGTCAGACTATTACATAGTGTGTGTGTCTGTCTATGAGAGCGAGCGAGAGTGTGTGCCTGTCTATGAGAGAGTGTGTGTGTGTCTGTCTATGAGAGAGAGCATCTGTCTGTCTATGAGAGAGAGTGAGTGTGTCTGTCTATGAGAGAGAATGTATGTGTCTGTCTATGACAGATTGTGTGTCTCTCTTTATAAGATAGAGAGAGATTGTGTGTCTGTCTATGAGAGAGCGAGTGTGTCTGTCTATGAGATATTGTGTGTGTCTGCCTATGAGAGTGTGTGTGTGTCTGTCAATGAGAGAGAATGTGTGTGTCTCTCTATGAGAGAGTGTGTGTCTCTGTTTATGAGATAGAGTGTGTGTCTGTCTATGAGAGTGTGTGCGTGTGTCTGTCTATGAGAGAGAGTGTGTGTCTGTCCATGAGAGAGCTAGTGTGTCTGTCTATCAGAGAGTGTTTGTCTGTATATGAGAGAAAGAGTGTCTCACTTTCTATGAGAGTGTGTGAGTGTGTCTGTAAATGAGAGAGTGTGTGTCTGTCTCTGAGAGAGAGATTGTGTGTCTGTCTATGGGACAGAGCATCTGTCTGTCTATGACAGAGAGGATCTGTCTGTCCATGAGAGAGAGTGATTGTGTCTGTCTGTGAGAGAGAATGTGTGTGTCTGTCTAAGACAGATTGTGTGTCTCTCTTTATAAGAGAGATAGAGATTGTGTGTCTATGAGAGAGCGAGTGTGTCTGTCTATGAGATATTGTGTGTCTGTCTATGAGAGTGTGTTTGTGTCTGTCTATGAGAGAGAATGTGTGTGTCTCTCTATGAGAGAGTGTGTGTCTCTGTCTATGAGATAGTGTGTGTGTCTGTCTATGAGAGTGTGTGTGTGTTTGTCTGCCTATGAGAGAGAGTGTTTGCCTGTCCATGAGAGAGCTAGTGTGTCTGTCTATCAGAGAGTGTGTGTCTGTATATGAGAGAAAGAGTGTCTCACTTTCTATGAGAGTGTGTGAGTGTGTCTGTCAATGAGAGAGTGTGTGTCTGTCTATGAGAGAGAGATTGTGTGTCTGTCTATGGGAGAGAGCATCTGTCTGTCTATGAGAGAGAGCATCTGTCTGTCTATGAGAGAGAGTAAGTGTGTCTGTCTGTGAGAGAGAATGTGTGTGTCTGTCTATGACAGATTGTGTGTCTCTCTTTATAAGAGAGAGAGAGATTGTGTGTCTATGAGAGAGCGAGTGTGTCTGTCTATGAGATATTGTGTGTGTCTGTCTATGAGAGTGTGTTTGTGTCTGTCTATGAGAGAGAATGTGTGTGTCTCTCTATGAGAGAGTGTGTGTCTCTGTCTATGAGATAGTGTGTGTGTCTGTCTATGAGAGTGTGTGTGAGTTTGTCTGCCTATGAGAGAGAGTGTGTGCCTGTCCATGAGAGAGCTAGTGTGTCTGTCTATCAGAGAGTGTGTGTCTGTATATGAGAGAAAGAGTGTCTCACTTTCTATGAGAGTGTGTGAATGTGTCTGTCAATGAGAGAGTGTGTGTCTGTCTATGAGAGTGCGATTGTGTGACTGTCTATGGGAGAGAGTGTGTATCTCTCTATGAGATAGTGTGTGTGTGTGTCTATGATAGAGTGTGTCATCTGTCTATGAGAGAGAGAGTGCGTCTGTCTATGAGAGATTTTGTGCGTCTGTCTATGAGAGAGAGTGTGTGTGCCTGTCCATGTGAGAGAATATGTCTGTGTCTGTCTATGAGAGGGTGTGTCTGTCTATGAGAGATTGGGTGTGTCTGTCTATGAGAGAGTGTGTGTCTGTCAATGAGAGAGTGCGCGTATCTGTCTATGAGAGATTGTGTATGTCTATGTGAGTGTGTGTGTGTCTGTCTATGATAAAGAGAGTGTGTGTCGGTCTCTGAGAGAGCGTGTGTGTCTGTCTAGGAGAGAGTGCGTGTGTCTGTCCATGAGAGAGCTAGTGTGTCTGTCTATTAGAGAGAGTGTGTGTCTGTCTATGAGATAGTGTGGCTGTTTATGATAGTGTGTGTGTGTCTGTCTATGAGAGACAGAGAGAGTGTGTGCCTGTCTATGTGGGAGAGAGTGTATGTCTGTCTATGAGAGCGAGAGAGAGAGAGTGTGTGCCTGTCTATGAGGGAGAGAGGGTGTGTCTGTCTATGAGAGAGAGTGTGTCTGTCTATGACAGAGTGTGTGTCTGTCTATGAGAGAGCGTGTGTGTCTCTCTATGAGATAGTATGTCTATATTTGAGAGTGTGGGTGTGTCTGTCTATGAGAGAATGAGTGTATCTGTCTATGAGAGAGTGTGTCTGTCTATGAGAGCGAGCGTGTGTGTCTGTCTATGAGAGTGTGAGTGTGTCTATGAGAGAGAATGTGTGTCTGTCTATGACAGATTGTGTCTCTCTCTCTATAACAGAGAGAGATTGTGTGTCTGTCTATGAGCGAGCGAGTGTGTCTGTCTATCAGAGAGAGTCTGTCTGTATATGAGAGAAAGAGTGTCTCACTTTCTATGAGAGTGTGTGAATGTGTCTGTCAATGAGAGAGTGTGTGTCTGTCTATGAGAGTGAGATTGTGTGACTGTCTATGGGAGAGAGTGTGTATCACTCTATGAGATAGTGTGTGTGTGTGTCTATGATAGAGTGTTTCATCTGTCTATGAGAGAGAGAGTGTGTCTGTCTATGACAGATTGTGTGTCTCTCTTTATAAGAGAGAGAGAGATTGTGTCTGTCTATGAGAGAGAATGTGTGTGTCTCTCTATGAGAGAGTGTCTGTCTCTGTCTATGAGATAGTGTGTGTGTCTGTCTATGAGAGTGTGTGTGTGTGTCTCTCTATGAGAGAGAGTGTGTCTCTGTCTATGAGATAGTGTGTGTGTCTGTCTATGAGAGTGTGTGTGTGTTTGTCTGCCTATGAGAGAGATTGTTTGCCTGTCCATGAGAGAGCTAGTGTGTGTGTCTATCAGAGAGTGTGTGTCTGTATATGAGAGAAAGTCTGTCTGTATATGAGAGAAAGAGTGTCTCACTTTCTATGAGAGTGTGTGAGTGTGTCTGACAATGAAAGAGTGTGTGTCTGTCTATGAGAGAGAGATTGTGTGTCTGTCTATGGGAGAGAGCATCTGTCTGTCTATGACAGAGAGCATCTGTCTGTCTATGAGAGAGAGTGAGTGTGTCTGTCTGTGAGAGAGATTGTGTGTGTCTGTCTATGACAGATTGTGTGTCTCTCTTTACAAGATAGAGAGAGATTGTGTGTCTATGAGAGAGCGAGTGTCTGTCTATGAGATATTGTGTGTCTCTGTCTATGAGAGTGTGTTTGTGTCTGTCTATGAGAGAGAATGTGTGTGTCTCTCTATGAGAGAGTGTGTGTCTCTGTCTATGAGATAGTGTGTGTGTCTGTCCATGAGAGTGTGTGTGAGTTTGTCTGCCTATGAGAGAGAGTGTGTGCCTGTCCATGAGAGAGCTAGTGTGTCTGTCTATCAGAGAGTGTGTGTCTGTATATGAGAGAAAGAGTGTCTCACTTTCTATGAGAGTGTGTGAATGTGTCTGTCAATGAGAGAGTGTGTGTCTGTCTATGAGAGTGAGATTGTGTGACTGTCTATGGGAGAGAGTGTGTATCTCTCTATGAGATAGTGTGTGTGTGTGTCTATGATAGAGTGTGTCATCTGTCTATGAGAGAGAGAGTGCGTCTGTCTATGAGAGATTTTGTGCGTCTGTCTATGAGAGAGAGTGTGTGTGCCTGTCCATGTGAGAGAATATGTCTGTGTCTGTCTATGAGAGGGTGTGTCTGTCTATGAGATTGTGTGTGTCTGTCTATGAGAGAGTGTGTGTCTGTCTATGAGAGAGTGTGTGTCTGTCAATGAGAGAGTGCGCGTATCTGTCTATGAGAGATTGTGTGTCTCTCTTTATAAGAGAGAGAGAGATTGTGTCTGTCTATGAGAGCGAGTGTGTCTGTCTATGAGAGAGAATGTGTGTGTCTCTCTATGAGAGAGTGTCTGTCTCTGTCTATGAGATAGTGTGTGTGTCTGTCTATGAGAGTGCGTGTGTGTTTGTCTGCCTATGAGAGAGAGTGTTTGCCTGTCCATGAGAGAGCTAGTGTGTCTGTCTATCAGAGAGTGTGTGTTTGTATATGAGAGAAAGTCTGTCTGTATATGAGAGAAAGAGTGTCTCACTTTCTATGAGAGTGTGTGAGTGTGTCTGTCAATGAAAGAGTGTGTGTCTGTCTATGAGAGAGAGATTGTGTGTCTGTCTATGGGAGAGAGCATCTGTCTGTCTATGACAGAGAGCATCTGTCTGTCTATGAGAGAGAGTGAGTGTATGAGAGAAAGAGTGTCTCACTTTCTATGAGATTGTGTGAGTGTGTCTGTCAATGAGAGAGTGTGTGTCTGTCTATGAGATAGAGATTGTGTGTCTGTCTATGGGAGAGAGCATCTGTCTGTCTATGAGAGAGAGTGAGTGTGTCTGTCTAAGAGAGAGTGAGTGTGTCAGTCTATCAGAGAGAATCTGTATATGAGAGAAAGAGTGCCTCACTTTCTATGAGAGTGTGTAAGTGTGTCTGTCAATGAGAGAGTGAATGTCTGTCTATGGGAGAGCGTGTGTATCTCTCTATGAGAGACTGTGTGTGTGTGTGTCCATGAGAGAGTGTGTGAATCTGTCTTTGAGAGATTGTGTGTGTCTGTCTATTGGCGAGAGTGTATGTCAGTCTACGATAGAGAGTGTGCATCTGTCTATGAGAGAGAGAGTGTGTGCCTGTCCATGTGAGAGAATTTGTCTGTCTATGAGAGGGTGTGTCTGTCTATGAGAATGTGTGTGTGTCTGTCTATGAGAACGAGAGTGTGTGTCTGTCTCTGAGAGAGTGTGTGTGTCTGTCCAGGAGAGAGTGCGTGTGTCTGTCCATGAGAGAGCTAGTGTGTTTGTCTATCAGAGAGAGTGTGTGTGTCTGTCTATGAGAGAGAGAGTGCATCTGTCTATAAGAGAGCCAGTGTGTCTGTCTATTAGAGAGAGTGTATGTCTGTCTATGAGCTAGTGTGGCTGTCTATAATAGTGTGTGTGTGTCTGTCTATGAGAGAGAGAGAGAGTGTGTGCCTGTCTATGTGGGAGAGAGTGTATGTCTGTCTATGAGAGAGAGTGTATATCTGTCTATGAGAGAGTGTGTCTGTCTATGAGAGTGTGCGGATGTCTGTCTATGAGAGAGAGAGAGAGAGAGAGAGAGAGAGAGAGAGAGAGAGAGAGAGAGAGATAGAGTGTGTCTGTCTAAGAGTGCGAGAGAGAGAGAGTGTGTGTGCCTGTCCATGTGAGAAAATGTGTCTGTCTATGAGAGGGTGTGTCTGTCTATGGGAGAGTGTGTGTGTCTGTCTATGAGAGCGAGAGGGTGCGTCAGACTATTACATAGTGTGTGTGTCTGTCTATGAGAGCGAGCGAGAGTGTGTGCCTGTCTATGAGAGAGTGTGTGTGTGTCTGTCTATGAGAGAGAGCATCTGTCTGTCTATGAGAGAGAGTGAGTGTGTCTGTCTATGAGAGAGAATGTATGTGTCTGTCTATGACAGATTGTGTGTCTCTCTTTATAAGATAGAGAGAGATTGTGTGTCTGTCTATGAGAGAGCGAGTGTGTCTGTCTATGAGATATTGTGTGTGTCTGCCTATGAGAGTGTGTGTGTGTCTGTCAATGAGAGAGAATGTGTGTGTCTCTCTATGAGAGAGTGTGTGTCTCTGTTTATGAGATAGAGTGTGTGTCTGTCTATGAGAGTGTGTGCGTGTGTCTGTCTATGAGAGAGAGTGTGTGTCTGTCCATGAGAGAGCTAGTGTGTCTGTCTATCAGAGAGTGTTTGTCTGTATATGAGAGAAAGAGTGTCTCACTTTCTATGAGAGTGTGTGAGTGTGTCTGTAAATGAGAGAGTGTGTGTCTGTCTCTGAGAGAGAGATTGTGTGTCTGTCTATGGGACAGAGCATCTGTCTGTCTATGACAGAGAGGATCTGTCTGTCCATGAGAGAGAGTGATTGTGTCTGTCTGTGAGAGAGAATGTGTGTGTCTGTCTAAGACAGATTGTGTGTCTCTCTTTATAAGAGAGATAGAGATTGTGTGTCTATGAGAGAGCGAGTGTGTCTGTCTATGAGATATTGTGTGTCTGTCTATGAGAGTGTGTTTGTGTCTGTCTATGAGAGAGAATGTGTGTGTCTCTCTATGAGAGAGTGTGTGTCTCTGTCTATGAGATAGTGTGTGTGTCTGTCTATGAGAGTGTGTGTGTGTTTGTCTGCCTATGAGAGAGAGTGTTTGCCTGTCCATGAGAGAGCTAGTGTGTCTGTCTATCAGAGAGTGTGTGTCTGTATATGAGAGAAAGAGTGTCTCACTTTCTATGAGAGTGTGTGAGTGTGTCTGTCAATGAGAGAGTGTGTGTCTGTCTATGAGAGAGAGATTGTGTGTCTGTCTATGGGAGAGAGCATCTGTCTGTCTATGAGAGAGAGCATCTGTCTGTCTATGAGAGAGAGTAAGTGTGTCTGTCTGTGAGAGAGAATGTGTGTGTCTGTCTATGACAGATTGTGTGTCTCTCTTTATAAGAGAGAGAGAGATTGTGTGTCTATGAGAGAGCGAGTGTGTCTGTCTATGAGATATTGTGTGTGTCTGTCTATGAGAGTGTGTTTGTGTCTGTCTATGAGAGAGAATGTGTGTGTCTCTCTATGAGAGAGTGTGTGTCTCTGTCTATGAGATAGTGTGTGTGTCTGTCTATGAGAGTGTGTGTGAGTTTGTCTGCCTATGAGAGAGAGTGTGTGCCTGTCCATGAGAGAGCTAGTGTGTCTGTCTATCAGAGAGTGTGTGTCTGTATATGAGAGAAAGAGTGTCTCACTTTCTATGAGAGTGTGTGAATGTGTCTGTCAATGAGAGAGTGTGTGTCTGTCTATGAGAGTGCGATTGTGTGACTGTCTATGGGAGAGAGTGTGTATCTCTCTATGAGATAGTGTGTGTGTGTGTCTATGATAGAGTGTGTCATCTGTCTATGAGAGAGAGAGTGCGTCTGTCTATGAGAGAATTTGTGCGTCTGTCTATGAGAGAGAGTGTGTGTGCCTGTCCATGTGAGAGAATATGTCTGTGTCTGTCTATGAGAGGGTGTGTCTGTCTATGAGAGATTGGGTGTGTCTGTCTATGAGAGAGTGTGTGTCTGTCAATGAGAGAGTGCGCGTATCTGTCTATGAGAGATTGTGTATGTCTATGTGAGTGTGTGTGTGTCTGTCTATGATAAAGAGAGTGTGTGTCGGTCTCTGAGAGAGCGTGTGTGTCTGTCTAGGAGAGAGTGCGTGTGTCTGTCCATGAGAGAGCTAGTGTGTCTGTCTATTAGAGAGAGTGTGTGTCTGTCTATGAGATAGTGTGGCTGTTTATGATAGTGTGTGTGTGTCTGTCTATGAGAGACAGAGAGAGTGTGTGCCTGTCTATGTGGGAGAGAGTGTATGTCTGTCTATGAGAGCGAGAGAGAGAGAGTGTGTGCCTGTCTATGAGGGAGAGAGGGTGTGTCTGTCTATGAGAGAGAGTGTGTCTGTCTATGACAGAGTGTGTGTCTGTCTATGAGAGAGCGTGTGTGTCTCTCTATGAGATAGTATGTCTATATTTGAGAGTGTGGGTGTGTCTGTCTATGAGAGAATGAGTGTATCTGTCTATGAGAGAGTGTGTCTGTCTATGAGAGCGAGCGTGTGTGTCTGTCTATGAGAGTGTGAGTGTGTCTATGAGAGAGAATGTGTGTCTGTCTATGACAGATTGTGTCTCTCTCTCTATAACAGAGAGAGATTGTGTGTCTGTCTATGAGCGAGCGAGTGTGTCTGTCTATCAGAGAGAGTCTGTCTGTATATGAGAGAAAGAGTGTCTCACTTTCTATGAGAGTGTGTGAATGTGTCTGTCAATGAGAGAGTGTGTGTCTGTCTATGAGAGTGAGATTGTGTGACTGTCTATGGGAGAGAGTGTGTATCACTCTATGAGATAGTGTGTGTGTGTGTCTATGATAGAGTGTTTCATCTGTCTATGAGAGAGAGAGTGTGTCTGTCTATGACAGATTGTGTGTCTCTCTTTATAAGAGAGAGAGAGATTGTGTCTGTCTATGAGAGAGAATGTGTGTGTCTCTCTATGAGAGAGTGTCTGTCTCTGTCTATGAGATAGTGTGTGTGTCTGTCTATGAGAGTGTGTGTGTGTGTCTCTCTATGAGAGAGAGTGTGTCTCTGTCTATGAGATAGTGTGTGTGTCTGTCTATGAGAGTGTGTGTGTGTTTGTCTGCCTATGAGAGAGATTGTTTGCCTGTCCATGAGAGAGCTAGTGTGTGTGTCTATCAGAGAGTGTGTGTCTGTATATGAGAGAAAGTCTGTCTGTATATGAGAGAAAGAGTGTCTCACTTTCTATGAGAGTGTGTGAGTGTGTCTGTCAATGAAAGAGTGTGTGTCTGTCTATGAGAGAGAGATTGTGTGTCTGTCTATGGGAGAGAGCATCTGTCTGTCTATGACAGAGAGCATCTGTCTGTCTATGAGAGAGAGTGAGTGTGTCTGTCTGTGAGAGAGATTGTGTGTGTCTGTCTATGACAGATTGTGTGTCTCTCTTTACAAGATAGAGAGAGATTGTGTGTCTATGAGAGAGCGAGTGTCTGTCTATGAGATATTGTGTGTCTCTGTCTATGAGAGTGTGTTTGTGTCTGTCTATGAGAGAGAATGTGTGTGTCTCTCTATGAGAGAGTGTGTGTCTCTGTCTATGAGATAGTGTGTGTGTCTGTCCATGAGAGTGTGTGTGAGTTTGTCTGCCTATGAGAGAGAGTGTGTGCCTGTCCATGAGAGAGCTAGTGTGTCTGTCTATCAGAGAGTGTGTGTCTGTATATGAGAGAAAGAGTGTCTCACTTTCTATGAGAGTGTGTGAATGTGTCTGTCAATGAGAGAGTGTGTGTCTGTCTATGAGAGTGAGATTGTGTGACTGTCTATGGGAGAGAGTGTGTATCTCTCTATGAGATAGTGTGTGTGTGTGTCTATGATAGAGTGTGTCATCTGTCTATGAGAGAGAGAGTGCGTCTGTCTATGAGAGATTTTGTGCGTCTGTCTATGAGAGAGAGTGTGTGTGCCTGTCCATGTGAGAGAATATGTCTGTGTCTGTCTATGAGAGGGTGTGTCTGTCTATGAGATTGTGTGTGTCTGTCTATGAGAGAGTGTGTGTCTGTCAATGAGAGAGTGCGCGTATCTGTCTATGAGAGATTGTGTGTCTCTCTTTATAAGAGAGAGAGAGATTGTGTCTGTCTATGAGAGAGCGAGTGTGTCTGTCTATGAGAGAGAATGTGTGTGTCTCTCTATGAGAGAGTGTCTGTCTCTGTCTATGAGATAGTGTGTGTGTCTGTCTATGAGAGTGCGTGTGTTTGTCTGCCTATGAGAGAGAGTGTTTGCCTGTCCATGAGAGAGCTAGTGTGTCTGTCTATCAGAGAGTGTGTGTTTGTATATGAGAGAAAGTCTGTCTGTATATGAGAGAAAGAGTGTCTCACTTTCTATGAGAGTGTGTGAGTGTGTCTGTCAATGAAAGAGTGTGTGTCTGTCTATGAGAGAGAGATTGTGTGTCTGTCTATGGGAGAGAGCATCTGTCTGTCTATGACAGAGAGCATCTGTCTGTCTATGAGAGAGAGTGAGTGTATGAGAGAAAGAGT
Organism: Hemitrygon akajei; assembly: GCF_048418815.1. Taxonomy (NCBI): domain Eukaryota; kingdom Metazoa; phylum Chordata; class Chondrichthyes; order Myliobatiformes; family Dasyatidae; genus Hemitrygon; species Hemitrygon akajei. Next base: position 107,220,995 of record NC_133127.1, read on the forward strand.
GTCTCACTTTCTATGAGATTGTGTGAGTGTGTCTGTCAATGAGAGAATGTGTGTCTGTCTATGAGATAGAGATTGTGTGTCTGTCTATGGGAGAGAGCATCTGTCTGTCTATGAGAGAGAGTGAGTGTGTCTGTCTAAGAGAGAGTGAGTGTGTCAGTCTATCAGAGAGAATCTGTATATGAGAGAAAGAGTGCCTCACTTTCTATGAGAGTGTGTAAGTGTGTCTGTCAATGAGAGAGTGAATGTCTGTCTATGGGAGAGCGTGTGTATCTCTCTATGAGAGACTGTGTGTGTGTGTGTCCATGAGAGAGTGTGCGAATCTGTCTTTGAGAGATTGTGTGTGTCTGTCTATTGGCGAGAGTGTATGTCAGTCTACGATAGAGAGTGTGCATCTGTCTATGAGAGAGAGAGTGTGTGCCTGTCCATGTGAGAGAATTTGTCTGTCTATGAGAGGGTGTGTCTGTCTATGAGAATGTGTGTGTGTCTGTCTATGAGAACGAGAGTGTGTGTCTGTCTCTGAGAGAGTGTGTGTGTCTGTCCAGGAGAGACTGCGTGTGTCTGTCCATGAGAGAGCTAGTGTGTTTGTCTATCAGAGAGAGTGTGTGTGTCTGTCTATGAGAGAGAGAGTGCATCTGTCTATAAGAGAGCCAGTGTGTCTGTCTATTAGAGAGAGTGTATGTCTGTCTATGAGCTAGTGTGGCTGTCTATAATAGTGTGTGTGTGTCTGTCTATGTGAGAGAGAGAGAGTGTGTGCCTGTCTATGTGGGAGAGAGTGTATGTCTGTCTATGAGAGAGAGTGTATATCTGTCTATGAGAGAGTGTGTCTGTCTATGAGAGTGTGCGGATGTCTGTCTATGAGAGAGAGAGAGAGAGAGAGAGAGAGAGAGAGAGAGAGAGAGAGAGAGAGAGAGAGAGAGAGAGATAGAGTGTGTCTGTCTAAGAGTGCGAGAGAGAGAGAGTGTGTGTGCCTGTCCATGTGAGAAAATGTGTCTGTCTATGAGAGGGTGTGTCTGTCTATGGGAGAGTGTGTGTGTGTGTCTATGAGAGCGAGAGGGTGCGTCAGACTATTACATAGTGTGTGTGTCTGTCTATGAGAGCGAGCGAGAGTGTGTGCCTGTCTATGAGAGAGTGTGTGTGTGTCTGTCTATGAGAGAGAGCATCTGTCTGTCTATGAGAGAGAGTGAGTGTGTCTGTCTATGAGAGAGAATGTATGTGTCTGTCTATGACAGATTGTGTGTCTCTCTTTATAAGATAGAGAGAGATTGTGTGTCTGTCTATGAGAGAGCGAGTGTGTCTGTCTATGAGATATTGTGTGTGTCTGCCTATGAGAGTGTGTGTGTGTCTGTCAATGAGAGAGAATGTGTGTGTCTCTCTATGAGAGAGTGTGTGTCTGTCTATGAGAGAGAGATTGTGTGTCTGTCTATGGGAGAGAGCATCTGTCTGTCTATGAGAGAGAGCATCTGTCTGTCTATGAGAGAGAGTAAGTGTGTCTGTCTGTGAGAGAGAATGTGTGTGTCTGTCTATGACAGATTGTGTGTCTCTCTTTATAAGAGAGAGAGAGATTGTGTGTCTATGAGAGAGCGAGTGTGTCTGTCTATGAGATATTGTGTGTGTCTGTCTATGAGAGTGTGTTTGTGTCTGTCTATGAGAGAGAATGTGTGTGTCTCTCTATGAGAGAGTGTGTGTCTCTGTCTATGAGATAGTGTGTGTGTCTGTCTATGAGAGTGTGTGTGAGTTTGTCTGCCTATGAGAGAGAGTGTGTGCCTGTCCATGAGAGAGCTAGTGTGTCTGTCTATCAGAGAGTGTGTGTCTGTATATGAGAGAAAGAGTGTCTCACTTTCTATGAGAGTGTGTGAATGTGTCTGTCAATGAGAGAGTGTGTGTCTGTCTATGAGAGTGCGATTGTGTGACTGTCTATGGGAGAGAGTGTGTATCTCTCTATGAGATAGTGTGTGTGTGTGTCTATGATAGAGTGTGTCATCTGTCTATGAGAGAGAGAGTGCGTCTGTCTATGAGAGATTTTGTGCGTCTGTCTATGAGAGAGAGTGTGTGTGCCTGTCCATGTGAGAGAATATGTCTGTGTCTGTCTATGAGAGGGTGTGTCTGTCTATGAGAGATTGGGTGTGTCTGTCTATGAGAGAGTGTGTGTCTGTCAATGAGAGAGTGCGCGTATCTGTCTATGAGAGATTGTGTATGTCTATGTGAGTGTGTGTGTGTCTGTCTATGATAAAGAGAGTGTGTGTCGGTCTCTGAGAGAGCGTGTGTGTCTGTCTAGGAGAGAGTGCGTGTGTCTGTCCATGAGAGAGCTAGTGTGTCTGTCTATTAGAGAGAGTGTGTGTCTGTCTATGAGATAGTGTGGCTGTTTATGATAGTGTGTGTGTGTCTGTCTATGAGAGACAGAGAGAGTGTGTGCCTGTCTATGTGGGAGAGAGTGTATGTCTGTCTATGAGAGCGAGAGAGAGAGAGTGTGTGCCTGTCTATGAGGGAGAGAGGGTGTGTCTGTCTATGAGAGAGAGTGTGTCTGTCTATGACAGAGTGTGTGTCTGTCTATGAGAGAGCGTGTGTGTCTCTCTATGAGATAGTATGTCTATATTTGAGAGTGTGGGTGTGTCTGTCTATGAGAGAATGAGTGTATCTGTCTATGAGAGAGTGTGTCTGTCTATGAGAGCGAGCGTGTGTGTCTGTCTATGAGAGTGTGAGTGTGTCTATGAGAGAGAATGTGTGTCTGTCTATGACAGATTGTGTCTCTCTCTCTATAACAGAGAGAGATTGTGTGTCTGTCTATGAGCGAGCGAGTGTGTCTGTCTATCAGAGAGAGTCTGTCTGTATATGAGAGAAAGAGTGTCTCACTTTCTATGAGAGTGTGTGAATGTGTCTGTCAATGAGAGAGTGTGTGTCTGTCTATGAGAGTGAGATTGTGTGACTGTCTATGGGAGAGAGTGTGTATCACTCTATGAGATAGTGTGTGTGTGTGTCTATGATAGAGTGTTTCATCTGTCTATGAGAGAGAGAGTGTGTCTGTCTATGACAGATTGTGTGTCTCTCTTTATAAGAGAGAGAGAGATTGTGTCTGTCTATGAGAGAGAATGTGTGTGTCTCTCTATGAGAGAGTGTCTGTCTCTGTCTATGAGATAGTGTGTGTGTCTGTCTATGAGAGTGTGTGTGTGTGTCTCTCTATGAGAGAGAGTGTGTCTCTGTCTATGAGATAGTGTGTGTGTCTGTCTATGAGAGTGTGTGTGTGTTTGTCTGCCTATGAGAGAGATTGTTTGCCTGTCCATGAGAGAGCTAGTGTGTGTGTCTATCAGAGAGTGTGTGTCTGTATATGAGAGAAAGTCTGTCTGTATATGAGAGAAAGAGTGTCTCACTTTCTATGAGAGTGTGTGAGTGTGTCTGTCAATGAAAGAGTGTGTGTCTGTCTATGAGAGAGAGATTGTGTGTCTGTCTATGGGAGAGAGCATCTGTCTGTCTATGACAGAGAGCATCTGTCTGTCTATGAGAGAGAGTGAGTGTGTCTGTCTGTGAGAGAGATTGTGTGTGTCTGTCTATGACAGATTGTGTGTCTCTCTTTACAAGATAGAGAGAGATTGTGTGTCTATGAGAGAGCGAGTGTCTGTCTATGAGATATTGTGTGTCTCTGTCTATGAGAGTGTGTTTGTGTCTGTCTATGAGAGAGAATGTGTGTGTCTCTCTATGAGAGAGTGTGTGTCTCTGTCTATGAGATAGTGTGTGTGTCTGTCCATGAGAGTGTGTGTGAGTTTGTCTGCCTATGAGAGAGAGTGTGTGCCTGTCCATGAGAGAGCTAGTGTGTCTGTCTATCAGAGAGTGTGTGTCTGTATATGAGAGAAAGAGTGTCTCACTTTCTATGAGAGTGTGTGAATGTGTCTGTCAATGAGAGAGTGTGTGTCTGTCTATGAGAGTGAGATTGTGTGACTGTCTATGGGAGAGAGTGTGTATCTCTCTATGAGATAGTGTGTGTGTGTGTCTATGATAGAGTGTGTCATCTGTCTATGAGAGAGAGAGTGCGTCTGTCTATGAGAGATTTTGTGCGTCTGTCTATGAGAGAGAGTGTGTGTGCCTGTCCATGTGAGAGAATATGTCTGTGTCTGTCTATGAGAGGGTGTGTCTGTCTATGAGATTGTGTGTGTCTGTCTATGAGAGAGTGTGTGTCTGTCAATGAGAGAGTGCGCGTATCTGTCTATGAGAGATTGTGTGTCTCTCTTTATAAGAGAGAGAGAGATTGTGTCTGTCTATGAGAGAGCGAGTGTGTCTGTCTATGAGAGAGAATGTGTGTGTCTCTCTATGAGAGAGTGTCTGTCTCTGTCTATGAGATAGTGTGTGTGTCTGTCTATGAGAGTGCGTGTGTTTGTCTGCCTATGAGAGAGAGTGTTTGCCTGTCCATGAGAGAGCTAGTGTGTCTGTCTATCAGAGAGTGTGTGTTTGTATATGAGAGAAAGTCTGTCTGTATATGAGAGAAAGAGTGTCTCACTTTCTATGAGAGTGTGTGAGTGTGTCTGTCAATGAAAGAGTGTGTGTCTGTCTATGAGAGAGAGATTGTGTGTCTGTCTATGGGAGAGAGCATCTGTCTGTCTATGACAGAGAGCATCTGTCTGTCTATGAGAGAGAGTGAGTGTATGAGAGAAAGAGTGTCTCACTTTCTATGAGATTGTGTGAGTGTGTCTGTCAATGAGAGAATGTGTGTCTGTCTATGAGATAGAGATTGTGTGTCTGTCTATGGGAGAGAGCATCTGTCTGTCTATGAGAGAGAGTGAGTGTGTCTGTCTAAGAGAGAGTGAGTGTGTCAGTCTATCAGAGAGAATCTGTATATGAGAGAAAGAGTGCCTCACTTTCTATGAGAGTGTGTAAGTGTGTCTGTCAATGAGAGAGTGAATGTCTGTCTATGGGAGAGCGTGTGTATCTCTCTATGAGAGACTGTGTGTGTGTGTGTCCATGAGAGAGTGTGCGAATCTGTCTTTGAGAGATTGTGTGTGTCTGTCTATTGGCGAGAGTGTATGTCAGTCTACGATAGAGAGTGTGCATCTGTCTATGAGAGAGAGAGTGTGTGCCTGTCCATGTGAGAGAATTTGTCTGTCTATGAGAGGGTGTGTCTGTCTATGAGAATGTGTGTGTGTCTGTCTATGAGAACGAGAGTGTGTGTCTGTCTCTGAGAGAGTGTGTGTGTCTGTCCAGGAGAGACTGCGTGTGTCTGTCCATGAGAGAGCTAGTGTGTTTGTCTATCAGAGAGAGTGTGTGTGTCTGTCTATGAGAGAGAGAGTGCATCTGTCTATAAGAGAGCCAGTGTGTCTGTCTATTAGAGAGAGTGTATGTCTGTCTATGAGCTAGTGTGGCTGTCTATAATAGTGTGTGTGTGTCTGTCTATGTGAGAGAGAGAGAGTGTGTGCCTGTCTATGTGGGAGAGAGTGTATGTCTGTCTATGAGAGAGAGTGTATATCTGTCTATGAGAGAGTGTGTCTGTCTATGAGAGTGTGCGGATGTCTGTCTATGAGAGAGAGAGAGAGAGAGAGAGAGAGAGAGAGAGAGAGAGAGAGAGAGAGAGAGAGAGAGAGAGAGAGAGATAGAGTGTGTCTGTCTAAGAGTGCGAGAGAGAGAGAGTGTGTGTGCCTGTCCATGTGAGAAAATGTGTCTGTCTATGAGAGGGTGTGTCTGTCTATGGGAGAGTGTGTGTGTGTGTCTATGAGAGCGAGAGGGTGCGTCAGACTATTACATAGTGTGTGTGTCTGTCTATGAGAGCGAGCGAGAGTGTGTGCCTGTCTATGAGAGAGTGTGTGTGTGTCTGTCTATGAGAGAGAGCATCTGTCTGTCTATGAGAGAGAGTGAGTGTGTCTGTCTATGAGAGAGAATGTATGTGTCTGTCTATGACAGATTGTGTGTCTCTCTTTATAAGATAGAGAGAGATTGTGTGTCTGTCTATGAGAGAGCGAGTGTGTCTGTCTATGAGATATTGTGTGTGTCTGCCTATGAGAGTGTGTGTGTGTCTGTCAATGAGAGAGAATGTGTGTGTCTCTCTATGAGAGAGTGTGTGTCTGTCTATGAGAGAGAGATTGTGTGTCTGTCTATGGGAGAGAGCATCTGTCTGTCTATGAGAGAGAGCATCTGTCTGTCTATGAGAGAGAGTAAGTGTGTCTGTCTGTGAGAGAGAATGTGTGTGTCTGTCTATGACAGATTGTGTGTCTCTCTTTATAAGAGAGAGAGAGATTGTGTGTCTATGAGAGAGCGAGTGTGTCTGTCTATGAGATATTGTGTGTGTCTGTCTATGAGAGTGTGTTTGTGTCTGTCTATGAGAGAGAATGTGTGTGTCTCTCTATGAGAGAGTGTGTGTCTCTGTCTATGAGATAGTGTGTGTGTCTGTCTATGAGAGTGTGTGTGAGTTTGTCTGCCTATGAGAGAGAGTGTGTGCCTGTCCATGAGAGAGCTAGTGTGTCTGTCTATCAGAGAGTGTGTGTCTGTATATGAGAGAAAGAGTGTCTCACTTTCTATGAGAGTGTGTGAATGTGTCTGTCAATGAGAGAGTGTGTGTCTGTCTATGAGAGTGCGATTGTGTGACTGTCTATGGGAGAGAGTGTGTATCTCTCTATGAGATAGTGTGTGTGTGTGTCTATGATAGAGTGTGTCATCTGTCTATGAGAGAGAGAGTGCGTCTGTCTATGAGAGATTTTGTGCGTCTGTCTATGAGAGAGAGTGTGTGTGCCTGTCCATGTGAGAGAATATGTCTGTGTCTGTCTATGAGAGGGTGTGACTGTCTATGAGAGATTGGGTGTGTCTGTCTATGAGAGAGTGTGTGTCTGTCAATGAGAGAGTGCGCGTATCTGTCTATGAGAGATTGTGTATGTCTATGTGAGTGTGTGTGTGTCTGTCTATGATAAAGAGAGTGTGTGTCGGTCTCTGAGAGAGCGTGTGTGTCTGTCTAGGAGAGAGTGCGTGTGTCTGTCCATGAGAGAGCTAGTGTGTCTGTCTATTAGAGAGAGTGTGTGTCTGTCTATGAGATAGTGTGGCTGTTTATGATAGTGTGTGTGTGTCTGTCTATGAGAGACAGAGAGAGTGTGTGCCTGTCTATGTGGGAGAGAGTGTATGTCTGTCTATGAGAGCGAGAGAGAGAGAGTGTGTGCCTGTCTATGAGGGAGAGAGGGTGTGTCTGTCTATGAGAGAGAGTGTGTCTGTCTATGACAGAGTGTGTGTCTGTCTATGAGAGAGCGTGTGTGTCTCTCTATGAGATAGTATGTCTATATTTGAGAGTGTGGGTGTGTCTGTCTATGAGAGAATGAGTGTATCTGTCTATGAGAGAGTGTGTCTGTCTATGAGAGCGAGCGTGTGTGTCTGTCTATGAGAGTGTGAGTGTGTCTATGAGAGAGAATGTGTGTCTGTCTATGACAGATTGTGTCTCTCTCTCTATAACAGAGAGAGATTGTGTGTCTGTCTATGAGCGAGCGAGTGTGTCTGTCTATCAGAGAGAGTCTGTCTGTATATGAGAGAAAGAGTGTCTCACTTTCTATGAGAGTGTGTGAATGTGTCTGTCAATGAGAGAGTGTGTGTCTGTCTATGAGAGTGAGATTGTGTGACTGTCTATGGGAGAGAGTGTGTATCACTCTATGAGATAGTGTGTGTGTGTGTCTATGATAGAGTGTTTCATCTGTCTATGAGAGAGAGAGTGTGTCTGTCTATGACAGATTGTGTGTCTCTCTTTATAAGAGAGAGAGAGATTGTGTCTGTCTATGAGAGAGAATGTGTGTGTCTCTCTATGAGAGAGTGTCTGTCTCTGTCTATGAGATAGTGTGTGTGTCTGTCTATGAGAGTGTGTGTGTGTGTCTCTCTATGAGAGAGAGTGTGTCTCTGTCTATGAGATAGTGTGTGTGTCTGTCTATGAGAGTGTGTGTGTGTTTGTCTGCCTATGAGAGAGATTGTTTGCCTGTCCATGAGAGAGCTAGTGTGTGTGTCTATCAGAGAGTGTGTGTCTGTATATGAGAGAAAGTCTGTCTGTATATGAGAGAAAGAGTGTCTCACTTTCTATGAGAGTGTGTGAGTGTGTCTGTCAATGAAAGAGTGTGTGTCTGTCTATGAGAGAGAGATTGTGTGTCTGTCTATGGGAGAGAGCATCTGTCTGTCTATGACAGAGAGCATCTGTCTGTCTATGAGAGAGAGTGAGTGTGTCTGTCTGTGAGAGAGATTGTGTGTGTCTGTCTATGACAGATTGTGTGTCTCTCTTTACAAGATAGAGAGAGATTGTGTGTCTATGAGAGAGCGAGTGTCTGTCTATGAGATATTGTGTGTCTCTGTCTATGAGAGTGTGTTTGTGTCTGTCTATGAGAGAGAATGTGTGTGTCTCTCTATGAGAGAGTGTGTGTCTCTGTCTATGAGATAGTGTGTGTGTCTGTCCATGAGAGTGTGTGTGAGTTTGTCTGCCTATGAGAGAGAGTGTGTGCCTGTCCATGAGAGAGCTAGTGTGTCTGTCTATCAGAGAGTGTGTGTCTGTATATGAGAGAAAGAGTGTCTCACTTTCTATGAGAGTGTGTGAATGTGTCTGTCAATGAGAGAGTGTGTGTCTGTCTATGAGAGTGAGATTGTGTGACTGTCTATGGGAGAGAGTGTGTATCTCTCTATGAGATAGTGTGTGTGTGTGTCTATGATAGAGTGTGTCATCTGTCTATGAGAGAGAGAGTGCGTCTGTCTATGAGAGATTTTGTGCGTCTGTCTATGAGAGAGAGTGTGTGTGCCTGTCCATGTGAGAGAATATGTCTGTGTCTGTCTATGAGAGGGTGTGTCTGTCTATGAGATTGTGTGTGTCTGTCTATGAGAGAGTGTGTGTCTGTCAATGAGAGAGTGCGCGTATCTGTCTATGAGAGATTGTGTGTCTCTCTTTATAAGAGAGAGAGAGATTGTGTCTGTCTATGAGAGAGCGAGTGTGTCTGTCTATGAGAGAGAATGTGTGTGTCTCTCTATGAGAGAGTGTCTGTCTCTGTCTATGAGATAGTGTGTGTGTCTGTCTATGAGAGTGCGTGTGTTTGTCTGCCTATGAGAGAGAGTGTTTGCCTGTCCATGAGAGAGCTAGTGTGTCTGTCTATCAGAGAGTGTGTGTTTGTATATGAGAGAAAGTCTGTCTGTATATGAGAGAAAGAGTGTCTCACTTTCTATGAGAGTGTGTGAGTGTGTCTGTCAATGAAAGAGTGTGTGTCTGTCTATGAGAGAGAGATTGTGTGTCTGTCTATGGGAGAGAGCATCTGTCTGTCTATGACAGAGAGCATCTGTCTGTCTATGAGAGAGAGTGAGTGTATGAGAGAAAGAGTGTCTCACTTTCTATGAGATTGTGTGAGTGTGTCTGTCAATGAGAGAATGTGTGTCTGTCTATGAGATAGAGATTGTGTGTCTGTCTATGGGAGAGAGCATCTGTCTGTCTATGAGAGAGAGTGAGTGTGTCTGTCTAAGAGAGAGTGAGTGTGTCAGTCTATCAGAGAGAATCTGTATATGAGAGAAAGAGTGCCTCACTTTCTATGAGAGTGTGTAAGTGTGTCTGTCAATGAGAGAGTGAATGTCTGTCTATGGGAGAGCGTGTGTATCTCTCTATGAGAGACTGTGTGTGTGTGTGTCCATGAGAGAGTGTGCGAATCTGTCTTTGAGAGATTGTGTGTGTCTGTCTATTGGCGAGAGTGTATGTCAGTCTACGATAGAGAGTGTGCATCTGTCTATGAGAGAGAGAGTGTGTGCCTGTCCATGTGAGAGAATTTGTCTGTCTATGAGAGGGTGTGTCTGTCTATGAGAATGTGTGTGTGTCTGTCTATGAGAACGAGAGTGTGTGTCTGTCTCTGAGAGAGTGTGTGTGTCTGTCCAGGAGAGACTGCGTGTGTCTGTCCATGAGAGAGCTAGTGTGTTTGTCTATCAGAGAGAGTGTGTGTGTCTGTCTATGAGAGAGAGAGTGCATCTGTCTATAAGAGAGCCAGTGTGTCTGTCTATTAGAGAGAGTGTATGTCTGTCTATGAGCTAGTGTGGCTGTCTATAATAGTGTGTGTGTGTCTGTCTATGTGAGAGAGAGAGAGTGTGTGCCTGTCTATGTGGGAGAGAGTGTATGTCTGTCTATGAGAGAGAGTGTATATCTGTCTATGAGAGAGTGTGTCTGTCTATGAGAGTGTGCGGATGTCTGTCTATGAGAGAGAGAGAGAGAGAGAGAGAGAGAGAGAGAGAGAGAGAGAGAGAGAGAGAGAGAGAGAGATAGAGTGTGTCTGTCTAAGAGTGCGAGAGAGAGAGAGTGTGTGTGCCTGTCCATGTGAGAAAATGTGTCTGTCTATGAGAGGGTGTGTCTGTCTATGGGAGAGTGTGTGTGTGTGTCTATGAGAGCGAGAGGGTGCGTCAGACTATTACATAGTGTGTGTGTCTGTCTATGAGAGCGAGCGAGAGTGTGTGCCTGTCTATGAGAGAGTGTGTGTGTGTCTGTCTATGAGAGAGAGCATCTGTCTGTCTATGAGAGAGAGTGAGTGTGTCTGTCTATGAGAGAGAATGTATGTGTCTGTCTATGACAGATTGTGTGTCTCTCTTTATAAGATAGAGAGAGATTGTGTGTCTGTCTATGAGAGAGCGAGTGTGTCTGTCTATGAGATATTGTGTGTGTCTGCCTATGAGAGTGTGTGTGTGTCTGTCAATGAGAGAGAATGTGTGTGTCTCTCTATGAGAGAGTGTGTGTCTCTGTTTATGAGATAGAGTGTGTGTCTGTCTATGAGAGTGTGTGCGTGTGTCTGTCTATGAGAGAGAGTGTGTGTCTGTCCATGAGAGAGCTAGTGTGTCTGTCTATCAGAGAGTGTTTGTCTGTATATGAGAGAAAGAGTGTCTCACTTTCTATGAGAGTGTGTGAGTGTGTCTGTAAATGAGAGAGTGTGTGTCTGTCTCTGAGAGAGAGATTGTGTGTCTGTCTATGGGACAGAGCATCTGTCTGTCTATGACAGAGAGGATCTGTCTGTCCATGAGAGAGAGTGATTGTGTCTGTCTGTGAGAGAGAATGTGTGTGTCTGTCTAAGACAGATTGTGTGTCTCTCTTTATAAGAGAGATAGAGATTGTGTGTCTATGAGAGAGCGAGTGTGTCTGTCTATGAGATATTGTGTGTCTGTCTATGATAGAGTGTTTCATCTGTCTATGAGAGAGAGAGTGTGTCTGTCTATGACAGATTGTGTGTCTCTCTTTATAAGAGAGAGAGAGATTGTGTCTGTCTATGAGAGAGAATGTGTGTGTCTCTCTATGAGAGAGTGTCTGTCTCTGTCTATGAGATAGTGTGTGTGTCTGTCTATGAGAGTGTGTGTGTGTGTCTCTCTATGAGAGAGAGTGTGTCTCTGTCTATGAGATAGTGTGTGTGTCTGTCTATGAGAGTGTGTGTGTGTTTGTCTGCCTATGAGAGAGATTGTTTGCCTGTCCATGAGAGAGCTAGTGTGTGTGTCTATCAGAGAGTGTGTGTCTGTATATGAGAGAAAGTCTGTCTGTATATGAGAGAAAGAGTGTCTCACTTTCTATGAGAGTGTGTGAGTGTGTCTGTCAATGAAAGAGTGTGTGTCTGTCTATGAGAGAGAGATTGTGTGTCTGTCTATGGGAGAGAGCATCTGTCTGTCTATGACAGAGAGCATCTGTCTGTCTATGAGAGAGAGTGAGTGTGTCTGTCTGTGAGAGAGATTGTGTGTGTCTGTCTATGACAGATTGTGTGTCTCTCTTTACAAGATAGAGAGAGATTGTGTGTCTATGAGAGAGCGAGTGTCTGTCTATGAGATATTGTGTGTCTCTGTCTATGAGAGTGTGTTTGTGTCTGTCTATGAGAGAGAATGTGTGTGTCTCTCTATAAGAGAGTGTGTGTCTCTGTCTATGAGATAGTGTGTGTGTCTGTCCATGAGAGTGTGTGTGAGTTTGTCTGCCTATGAGAGAGAGTGTGTGCCTGTCCATGAGAGAGCTAGTGTGTCTGTCTATCAGAGAGTGTGTGTCTGTATATGAGAGAAAGAGTGTCTCACTTTCTATGAGAGTGTGTGAATGTGTCTGTCAATGAGAGAGTGTGTGTCTGTCTATGAGAGTGAGATTGTGTGACTGTCTATGGGAGAGAGTGTGTATCTCTCTATGAGATAGTGTGTGTGTGTGTCTATGATAGAGTGTGTCATCTGTCTATGAGAGAGAGAGTGCGTCTGTCTATGAGAGATTTTGTGCGTCTGTCTATGAGAGAGAGTGTGTGTGCCTGTCCATGTGAGAGAATATGTCTGTGTCTGTCTATGAGAGGGTATGTCTGTCTATGAGATTGTGTGTGTCTGTCTATGAGAGAGTGTGTGTCTGTCAATGAGAGAGTGCGCGTATCTGTCTATGAGAGATTGTGTGTCTCTCTTTATAAGAGAGAGAGAGATTGTGTCTGTCTATGAGAGAGCGAGTGTGTCTGTCTATGAGAGAGAATGTGTGTGTCTCTCTATGAGAGAGTGTCTGTCTCTGTCTATGAGATAGTGTGTGTGTCTGTCTATGAGAGTGCGTGTGTGTTTGTCTGCCTATGAGAGAGAGTGTTTGCCTGTCCATGAGAGAGCTAGTGTGTCTGTCTATCAGAGAGTGTGTGTTTGTATATGAGAGAAAGTCTGTCTGTATATGAGAGAAAGAGTGTCTCACTTTCTATGAGAGTGTGTGAGTGTGTCTGTCAATGAAAGAGTGTGTGTCTGTCTATGAGAGAGAGATTGTGTGTCTGTCTATGGGAGAGAGCATCTGTCTGTCTATGACAGAGAGCATCTGTCTGTCTATGAGAGAGAGTGAGTGTATGAGAGAAAGAGTGTCTCACTTTCTATGAGATTGTGTGAGTGTGTCTGTCAATGAGAGAGTGTGTGTCTGTCTATGAGATAGAGATTGTGTGTCTGTCTATGGGAGAGAGCATCTGTCTGTCTATGAGAGAGAGTGAGTGTGTCTGTCTAAGAGAGAGTGAGTGTGTCAGTCTATCAGAGAGAATCTGTATATGAGAGAAAGAGTGCCTCACTTTCTATGAGAGTGTGTAAGTGTGTCTGTCAATGAGAGAGTGAATGTCTGTCTATGGGAGAGCGTGTGTATCTCTCTATGAGAGACTGTGTGTGTGTGTGTCCATGAGAGAGTGTGCGAATCTGTCTTTGAGAGATTGTGTGTGTCTGTCTATTGGCGAGAGTGTATGTCAGTCTACGATAGAGAGTGTGCATCTGTCTATGAGAGAGAGAGTGTGTGCCTGTCCATGTGAGAGAATTTGTCTGTCTATGAGAGGGTGTGTCTGTCTATGAGAATGTGTGTGTGTCTGTCTATGAGAACGAGAGTGTGTGTCTGTCTCTGAGAGAGTGTGTGTGTCTGTCCAGGAGAGAGTGCGTGTGTCTGTCCATGAGAGAGCTAGTGTGTTTGTCTATCAGAGAGAGTGTGTGTGTCTGTCTATGAGAGAGAGAGTGCATCTGTCTATAAGAGAGCCAGTGTGTCTGTCTATTAGAGAGAGTGTATGTCTGTCTATGAGCTAGTGTGGCTGTCTATAATAGTGTGTGTGTGTCTGTCTATGAGAGAGAGAGAGAGTGTGTGCCTGTCTATGTGGGAGAGAGTGTATGTCTGTCTATGAGAGAGAGTGTATATCTGTCTATGAGAGAGTGTGTCTGTCTATGAGAGTGTGCGGATGTCTGTCTATGAGAGAGAGAGAGAGAGAGAGAGAGAGAGAGAGAGAGAGAGAGATAGAGTGTGTCTGTCTAAGAGTGCGAGAGAGAGAGAGTGTGTGTGCCTGTCCATGTGAGAAAATGTGTCTGTCTATGAGAGGGTGTGTCTGTCTATGGGAGAGTGTGTGTGTCTGTCTATGAGAGCGAGAGGGTGCGTCAGACTATTACATAGTGTGTGTGTCTGTCTATGAGAGCGAGCGAGAGTGTGTGCCTGTCTATGAGAGAGTGTGTGTGTGTCTGTCTATGAGAGAGAGCATCTGTCTGTCTATGAGAGAGAGTGAGTGTGTCTGTCTATGAGAGAGAATGTATGTGTCTGTCTATGACAGATTGTGTGTCTCTCTTTATAAGATAGAGAGAGATTGTGTGTCTGTCTATGAGAGAGCGAGTGTGTCTGTCTATGAGATATTGTGTGTGTCTGCCTATGAGAGTGTGTGTGTGTCTGTCAATGAGAGAGAATGTGTGTGTCTCTCTATGAGAGAGTGTGTGTCTCTGTTTATGAGATAGAGTGTGTGTCTGTCTATGAGAGTGTGTGCGTGTGTCTGTCTATGAGAGAGAGTGTGTGTCTGTCCATGAGAGAGCTAGTGTGTCTGTCTATCAGAGAGTGTTTGTCTGTATATGAGAGAAAGAGTGTCTCACTTTCTATGAGAGTGTGTGAGTGTGTCTGTAAATGAGAGAGTGTGTGTCTGTCTCTGAGAGAGAGATTGTGTGTCTGTCTATGGGACAGAGCATCTGTCTGTCTATGACAGAGAGGATCTGTCTGTCCATGAGAGAGAGTGATTGTGTCTGTCTGTGAGAGAGAATGTGTGTGTCTGTCTAAGACAGATTGTGTGTCTCTCTTTATAAGAGAGATAGAGATTGTGTGTCTATGAGAGAGCGAGTGTGTCTGTCTATGAGATATTGTGTGTCTGTCTATGAGAGTGTGTTTGTGTCTGTCTATGAGAGAGAATGTGTGTGTCTCTCTATGAGAGAGTGTGTGTCTCTGTCTATGAGATAGTGTGTGTGTCTGTCTATGAGAGTGTGTGTGTGTTTGTCTGCCTATGAGAGAGAGTGTTTGCCTGTCCATGAGAGAGCTAGTGTGTCTGTCTATCAGAGAGTGTGTGTCTGTATATGAGAGAAAGAGTGTCTCACTTTCTATGAGAGTGTGTGAGTGTGTCTGTCAATGAGAGAGTGTGTGTCTGTCTATGAGAGAGAGATTGTGTGTCTGTCTATGGGAGAGAGCATCTGTCTGTCTATGAGAGAGAGCATCTGTCTGTCTATGAGAGAGAGTAAGTGTGTCTGTCTGTGAGAGAGAATGTGTGTGTCTGTCTATGACAGATTGTGTGTCTCTCTTTATAAGAGAGAGAGAGATTGTGTGTCTATGAGAGAGCGAGTGTGTCTGTCTATGAGATATTGTGTGTGTCTGTCTATGAGAGTGTGTTTGTGTCTGTCTATGAGAGAGAATGTGTGTGTCTCTCTATGAGAGAGTGTGTGTCTCTGTCTATGAGATAGTGTGTGTGTCTGTCTATGAGAGTGTGTGTGAGTTTGTCTGCCTATGAGAGAGAGTGTGTGCCTGTCCATGAGAGAGCTAGTGTGTCTGTCTATCAGAGAGTGTGTGTCTGTATATGAGAGAAAGAGTGTCTCACTTTCTATGAGAGTGTGTGAATGTGTCTGTCAATGAGAGAGTGTGTGTCTGTCTATGAGAGTGCGATTGTGTGACTGTCTATGGGAGAGAGTGTGTATCTCTCTATGAGATAGTGTGTGTGTGTGTCTATGATAGAGTGTGTCATCTGTCTATGAGAGAGAGAGTGCGTCTGTCTATGAGAGATTTTGTGCGTCTGTCTATGAGAGAGAGTGTGTGTGCCTGTCCATGTGAGAGAATATGTCTGTGTCTGTCTATGAGAGGGTGTGTCTGTCTATGAGAGATTGGGTGTGTCTGTCTATGAGAGAGTGTGTGTCTGTCAATGAGAGAGTGCGCGTATCTGTCTATGAGAGATTGTGTATGTCTATGTGAGTGTGTGTGTGTCTGTCTATGATAAAGAGAGTGTGTGTCGGTCTCTGAGAGAGCGTGTGTGTCTGTCTAGGAGAGAGTGCGTGTGTCTGTCCATGAGAGAGCTAGTGTGTCTGTCTATTAGAGAGAGTGTGTGTCTGTCTATGAGATAGTGTGGCTGTTTATGATAGTGTGTGTGTGTCTGTCTATGAGAGACAGAGAGAGTGTGTGCCTGTCTATGTGGGAGAGAGTGTATGTCTGTCTATGAGAGCGAGAGAGAGAGAGTGTGTGCCTGTCTATGAGGGAGAGAGGGTGTGTCTGTCTATGAGAGAGAGTGTGTCTGTCTATGACAGAGTGTGTGTCTGTCTATGAGAGAGCGTGTGTGTCTCTCTATGAGATAGTATGTCTATATTTGAGAGTGTGGGTGTGTCTGTCTATGAGAGAATGAGTGTATCTGTCTATGAGAGAGTGTGTCTGTCTATGAGAGCGAGCGTGTGTGTCTGTCTATGAGAGTGTGAGTGTGTCTATGAGAGAGAATGTGTGTCTGTCTATGACAGATTGTGTCTCTCTCTCTATAACAGAGAGAGATTGTGTGTCTGTCTATGAGCGAGCGAGTGTGTCTGTCTATCAGAGAGAGTCTGTCTGTATATGAGAGAAAGAGTGTCTCACTTTCTATGAGAGTGTGTGAATGTGTCTGTCAATGAGAGAGTGTGTGTCTGTCTATGAGAGTGAGATTGTGTGACTGTCTATGGGAGAGAGTGTGTATCACTCTATGAGATAGTGTGTGTGTGTGTCTATGATAGAGTGTTTCATCTGTCTATGAGAGAGAGAGTGTGTCTGTCTATGACAGATTGTGTGTCACTCTTTATAAGAGAGAGAGAGATTGTGTCTGTCTATGAGAGAGAATGTGTGTGTCTCTCTATGAGAGAGTGTCTGTCTCTGTCTATGAGATAGTGTGTGTGTCTGTCTATGAGAGTGTGTGTGTGTGTCTCTCTATGAGAGAGAGTGTGTCTCTGTCTATGAGATAGTGTGTGTGTCTGTCTATGAGAGTGTGTGTGTGTTTGTCTGCCTATGAGAGAGATTGTTTGCCTGTCCATGAGAGAGCTAGTGTGTGTGTCTATCAGAGAGTGTGTGTCTGTATATGAGAGAAAGTCTGTCTGTATATGAGAGAAAGAGTGTCTCACTTTCTATGAGAGTGTGTGAGTGTGTCTGTCAATGAAAGAGTGTGTGTCTGTCTATGAGAGAGAGATTGTGTGTCTGTCTATGGGAGAGAGCATCTGTCTGTCTATGACAGAGAGCATCTGTCTGTCTATGAGAGAGAGTGAGTGTGTCTGTCTGTGAGAGAGATTGTGTGTGTCTGTCTATGACAGATTGTGTGTCTCTCTTTACAAGATAGAGAGAGATTGTGTGTCTATGAGAGAGCGAGTGTCTGTCTATGAGATATTGTGTGTCTCTGTCTATGAGAGTGTGTTTGTGTCTGTCTATGAGAGAGAATGTGTGTGTCTCTCTATGAGAGAGTGTGTGTCTCTGTCTATGAGATAGTGTGTGTGTCTGTCCATGAGAGTGTGTGTGAGTTTGTCTGCCTATGAGAGAGAGTGTGTGCCTGTCCATGAGAGAGCTAGTGTGTCTGTCTATCAGAGAGTGTGTGTCTGTATATGAGAGAAAGAGTGTCTCACTTTCTATGAGAGTGTGTGAATGTGTCTGTCAATGAGAGAGTGTGTGTCTGTCTATGAGAGTGAGATTGTGTGACTGTCTATGGGAGAGAGTGTGTATCTCTCTATGAGATAGTGTGTGTGTGTGTCTATGATAGAGTGTGTCATCTGTCTATGAGAGAGAGAGTGCGTCTGTCTATGAGAGATTTTGTGCGTCTGTCTATGAGAGAGAGTGTGTGTGCCTGTCCATGTGAGAGAATATGTCTGTGTCTGTCTATGAGAGGGTGTGTCTGTCTATGAGATTGTGTGTGTCTGTCTATGAGAGAGTGTGTGTCTGTCAATGAGAGAGTGCGCGTATCTGTCTATGAGAGATTGTGTGTCTCTCTTTATAAGAGAGAGAGAGATTGTGTCTGTCTATGAGAGAGCGAGTGTGTCTGTCTATGAGAGAGAATGTGTGTGTCTCTCTATGAGAGAGTGTCTGTCTCTGTCTATGAGATAGTGTGTGTGTCTGTCTATGAGAGTGCGTGTGTGTTTGTCTGCCTATGAGAGAGAGTGTTTGCCTGTCCATGAGAGAGCTAGTGTGTCTGTCTATCAGAGAGTGTGTGTTTGTATATGAGAGAAAGTCTGTCTGTATATGAGAGAAAGAGTGTCTCACTTTCTATGAGAGTGTGTGAGTGTGTCTGTCAATGAAAGAGTGTGTGTCTGTCTATGAGAGAGAGATTGTGTGTCTGTCTATGGGAGAGAGCATCTGTCTGTCTATGACAGAGAGCATCTGTCTGTCTATGAGAGAGAGTGAGTGTATGAGAGAAAGAGTGTCTCACTTTCTATGAGATTGTGTGAGTGTGTCTGTCAATGAGAGAGTGTGTGTCTGTCTATGAGATAGAGATTGTGTGTCTGTCTATGGGAGAGAGCATCTGTCTGTCTATGAGAGAGAGTGAGTGTGTCTGTCTAAGAGAGAGTGAGTGTGTCAGTCTATCAGAGAGAATCTGTATATGAGAGAAAGAGTGCCTCACTTTCTATGAGAGTGTGTAAGTGTGTCTGTCAATGAGAGAGTGAATGTCTGTCTATGGGAGAGCGTGTGTATCTCTCTATGAGAGACTGTGTGTGTGTGTGTCCATGAGAGAGTGTGCGAATCTGTCTTTGAGAGATTGTGTGTGTCTGTCTATTGGCGAGAGTGTATGTCAGTCTACGATAGAGAGTGTGCATCTGTCTATGAGAGAGAGAGTGTGTGCCTGTCCATGTGAGAGAATTTGTCTGTCTATGAGAGGGTGTGTCTGTCTATGAGAATGTGTGTGTGTCTGTCTATGAGAACGAGAGTGTGTGTCTGTCTCTGAGAGAGTGTGTGTGTCTGTCCAGGAGAGAGTGCGTGTGTCTGTCCATGAGAGAGCTAGTGTGTTTGTCTATCAGAGAGAGTGTGTGTGTCTGTCTATGAGAGAGAGAGTGCATCTGTCTATAAGAGAGCCAGTGTGTCTGTCTATTAGAGAGAGTGTATGTCTGTCTATGAGCTAGTGTGCCTGTCTATGATAGTGTGTGTGTGTCTGTCTATGAGAGAGAGAGAGAGTGTGTGCCTGTCTATGTGGGAGAGAGTGTATGTCTGTCTATGAGAGAGAGTGTATATCTGTCTATGAGAGAGTGTGTCTGTCTATGAGAGTGTGCGGATGTCTGTCTATGAGAGAGAGAGAGAGAGAGAGATAGAGTGTGTCTGTCTAAGAGTGCGAGAGAGAGAGAGAGTGTGTGTGCCTGTCCATGTGAGAAAATGTGTCTGTCTATGAGAGGGTGCGTCAGACTATTACATAGTGTGTGTGTCTGTCTATGAGAGCGAGCGAGAGTGTGTGCCTGTCTATGAGAGAGTGTGTATGTGTCTGTCTATGAGAGAGAGCATCTGTCTGTCTATGAGAGAGAGTGAGTGTGTCTGTCTATGAGAGAGAATGTATGTGTCTGTCTATGACAGATTGTGTGTCTCTCTTTATAAGAGAGAGAGAGATTTTGTGTCTGTCTATGAGAGAGCGAGTGTGTCTGTCTATGAGATATTGTGTGTGTCTGCCTATGAAAGTGTGTGTGTGTCTGTCAATGAGAGAGAATGTGTGTGTCTCTCTATGAGAGAGTGTGTGTCTCTGTCTATGAGATAGAGTGTGTGTCTGTCTATGAGAGAGCTAGTGTGTCTGTCTATCAGAGAGTGATTGTCTGTATATGAGAGAAAGAGTGTCTCACTTTCTATGAGAGTGTGTGAGTGTGTCTGTCAATGAGAGAGTGTGTGTCTGTCTATGGGAGAGAGCATCTGTCTGTCTATGAGAGTGTGTGTGTGTTTGTCTGCCTATGAGAGAGAGTGTTTGCCTGTCCATGAGAGAGCTAGTGTGTCTGTCTATCAGAGAGTGTGTGTCTGTATATGAGAGAATGAGTGTCTCACTTTCTATGAGAGTGTGTGAGTGTGTCTGTCAATGAGAGAGTGTGTGTCTGTCTATGAGAGAGAGATTGTGTGTCTGTCTATGGGAGAGAGCATCTGTCTGTCTATGAGAGAGAGCATCTGTCTGTCTATGAGAGAGCGTGAGTGTGTCTGTCTGTGAGAGAGAATGTGTGTGTCTGTCTATGACAGATTGTGTGTCTCTCTTTATAAGAGAGAGAGAGATTGTGTGTCTATGAGAGAGCGAGTGTGTCTGTCTATGAGATATTGTGTGTGTCTGTCTATGAGAGTGTGTTTGTGTCTATCTATGAGAGAGTGTGTGTCTCTGTCTATGAGATAGTGTGTGTGTCTGCCTATGAGAGAGTGTGTGCCTGTCCATGAGAGAGCTAGTGTGTCTGTCTATCAGAGAGTGTGTGTCTGTATATGAGAGAAAGAGTGTCTCACTTTCTATGAGAGTGTGTGAATGTGTCTGTCAATGAGAGAGTGTGTGTCTGTCTATGAGAGTGAGATTGTGTGACTGTCTATGGGAGAGAGTGTATATCTCTCTATGAGATAGTGTGTGTGTGTGTCTATGATAGAGTGTGTCATCTGTCTATGAGAGAGAGAGTGCGTCTGTCTATGAGAGATTTTGTGCGTCTGTCTATGAGAGAGAGTGTGTGTGCCTGTCCATGTGAGAGAATATGTCTGTGTCTGTCTATGAGAGGGTGTGTCTGTCTATGAGAGATTGTGTGTGTCTGTCTATGAGAGAGTGTGTGTCTGTCAATGAGAGAGTGCGCGTATCTGTCTATGAGAGATTGTGTATGTCTATGTGAGTGTGTGTGTGTCTGTCTATGAGAAAGAGAGTGTGTGTCGGTCTCTGAGAGAGCGTGTGTGTCTGTCTAGGAGAGAGTGCGTGTGTCTGTCCATGAGAGAGCTAGTGTGTCTGTCTATCAGAGAGTGTGTGTCTGTATATGAGAGAATGAGTGTCTCACTTTCTATGAGAGTGTGTGAGTGTGTCTGTCAATGAGAGAGTGTGTGTCTGTCTATGAGAGAGAGATTGTGTGTCTGTCTATGGGAGAGAGCATCTGTCTGTCTATGAGAGAGAGCATCTGTCTGTCTATGAGAGAGCGTGAGTGTGTCTGTCTGTGAGAGAGAATGTGTGTGTCTGTCTATGACAGATTGTGTGTCTCTCTTTATAAGAGAGAGAGAGATTGTGTGTCTATGAGAGAGCGAGTGTGTCTGTCTATGAGATATTGTGTGTGTCTGTCTATGAGAGTGTGTTTGTGTCTATCTATGAGAGAGTGTGTGTCTCTGTCTATGAGATAGTGTGTGTGTCTGCCTATGAGAGAGTGTGTGCCTGTCCATGAGAGAGCTAGTGTGTCTGTCTATCAGAGAGTGTGTGTCTGTATATGAGAGAAAGAGTGTCTCACTTTCTATGAGAGTGTGTGAATGTGTCTGTCAATGAGAGAGTGTGTGTCTGTCTATGAGAGTGAGATTGTGTGACTGTCTATGGGAGAGAGTGTATATCTCTCTATGAGATAGTGTGTGTGTGTGTCTATGATAGAGTGTGTCATCTGTCTATGAGAGAGAGAGTGCGTCTGTCTATGAGAGATTTTGTGCGTCTGTCTATGAGAGAGAGTGTGTGTGCCTGTCCATGTGAGAGAATATGTCTGTGTCTGTCTATGAGAGGGTGTGTCTGTCTATGAGAGATTGTGTGTGTCTGTCTATGAGAGAGTGTGTGTCTGTCAATGAGAGAGTGCGCGTATCTGTCTATGAGAGATTGTGTATGTCTATGTGAGTGTGTGTGTGTCTGTCTATGAGAAAGAGAGTGTGTGTCGGTCTCTGAGAGAGCGTGTGTGTCTGTCTAGGAGAGAGTGCGTGTGTCTGTCCATGAGAGAGCTAGTGTGTCTGTCTATTAGAGAGAGTGTGTGTCTGTCTATGAGATAGTGTGGCTGTTTATGATAGTGTGTGTGTGTCTGTCTATGAGAGACAGAGAGAGTGTGTGCCTGTCTATGTGGGAGAGAGTGTATGTCTGTCTATGAGAGCGAGAGAGAGAGAGTGTGTGCCTGTCTATGAGGGAGAGAGTGTGTGTCTGTCTATGAGAGAGAGTGTGTCTGTCTATGACAGAGTGCGTGTCTGTCTATGAGAGAGCGTGTGTGTCTCTCTATGAGATAGTATGTCTATATTTGAGAGTGTGGGTGTGTCTGTCTATGAGAGAAAGAGTGTATCTGTCTATGAGAGAGTGTGTCTGTCTATGAGAGCGAGCGTGTGTGTCTGTCTATGAGAGTGTGAGTGTGTCTATGAGAGAGAATGTGTGTCTGTCTATGACAGATTGTGTCTCTCTCTCTATAACAGAGAGAGATTGTGTGTCTGTCTATGAGCGAGCGAGTGTGTCTTTCTATCAGAGAGAGTCTGTCTGTATATGAGAGAAAGAGTGTCTCACTTTCTATGAGAGTGTGTGAATGTGTCTGTCAATGAGAGAGTGTGTGTCTGTCTATGAGAGTGAGATTGTGTGACTGTCTATGGGAGAGAGTATGTATCTCTCTATGAGATAGTGTGTGTGTGTGTCTATGATAGAGTGTGTCTATCTATCTGTATATGAGAGGAAGAGTGCCTCACTTTCTATGAGAGTGTGTAAGTGTGTCTGTCAATGAGAGAGTGAATGTCTGTCTATGGGAGAGCGTGTGTATCTCTCTATGAGAGACTGTGTGTGTGTGTTTCCATGAGAGAGTGTGCGAATCTGTCTTTGAGAGATTGTGTGTGTCTGTCTATTGGCGAGAGAGTATGTCAGTCTACGATAGAGAGTGTGCATCTGTCTATGAGAGAGAGAGTGTGTGCCTGTCCATGTGAGAGTGTGTGTGTGTCTGACTATGAGAGAGAGCATCTGTCTGTCTATGAGAGAGAGTGAGTGTGTCTGTCTATGAGAGAGAATGTATGTGTCTGTCTATGACAGATTGTGTGTCTCTCTTTATAAGAGAGAGAGAGATTGTGTGTCTATGAGAGAGCGAGTGTGTCTGTCTATGAGATATTGTGTGTCTGTCTATGAGAGTGTGTTTGTGTCTGTCTATGAGAGAGAATGTGTGTGTCTCTCTATGAGAGAGTGTGTGTCTCTGTCTATGAGATAGTGTGTGTGTCTGTCTATGAGAGTGTGTGTGTGTTTGTCTGCCTATGAGAGTGTGTGCCTGTCCATGAGAGAGCTAGTGTGTCTGTCTATCAGAGAGTGTGTGTCTGTATATGAGAGAAAGAGTGTCTCACTTTCTATGAGAGTGTGTGTGTCTGTCAATGAGAGAGTGTGTGTCTGTCTATGAGAGAGAGATTGTGTGTCTGTCTATGGGAGAGAGCATCTGTCTGTCTATGAGAGAGAGCATCTGTCTGTCTATGAGAGAGAGTGAGTGTGTCTGTCTGTGAGAGAGAATGTGTGTGTCTGTCTATGACAGATTGTGTGTCTCTCTTTATAAGAGAGAGATTGTGTGTCTATGAGAGAGCGAGTGTGTCTGTCTATGAGATATTGTGTGTGTCTGTCTATGAGAGTGTGTTTGTGTCTGTCTATGAGAGAGAATGTGTGTGTCTCTCTATGAGAGAGTGTGTGTCTCTGTCTATGAGATAGTGTGTGTGTCTGTCTATGAGAGAGAGTGTGTGCCTGTCCATGAGAGAGCTAGTGTGTCTGACTATCAGAGAGTGTGTGTCTGTATATGAGAGAAAGAGTGTCTCACTTTCTATGAGTGTGTGAGTTTGTCTGTCAATGAGAGCGTGTGTGTATGTGTCCATGAGAGAGAGAGTGTGTGTCTTTCTATGAGAGAGGGAGAGAGTGTATCTGTCTATGAGAGAGTGTGTGTGTGTGTCTGCCTATGAGAGCGAGAATGTGTGTCTGTCTCTGAGAGTGCGTGTGTCTATCTATGAGAGAGTGTGTGTGTGTGTCTGCCTATGAGAGCGAGAATGTGTGTCCGTCTATCAGAGAGAGTGTGTGTGTCTGTCTATGAGAGAGAGAGTGCGTCTGTCTATGAGAGAGCTAGTGTGTCCGTCTATTAGAGAGAGTGTGTTTCTGTCTATGAGATAGTGTGTGTATCTCTCTATGAGATAGTGTGCCTGTCTATGAGAGTGTGGGTGTGTCGGTCTATGAGAGGAAGAGAGTGTATCTGTCTATGAGAGAGTGTGTCTGTCTATTAGAGAGAGTGTGTGTATGTCTATGAGATAGTGTGTGTGTCTGTCTATGAGAGAGTGTGTGTCTGTCAATGAGTGAGTGTGTGTATCTCTCTATGAGATAGTGTGTCTGTCTATGAGAGTGTGGGTGTGTATGTCTATGAGAGAGTGTGTGTATCTCTCTGTGAGATAGTGTGTCTGTCTATGATAGTGTGGGTGTGTCTGTCTATGAGAGAAAGAGAGTGTATCTGTCTATGAGAGAGTGTGTCTGTCTATGAGAATGGGTGTGTGTCTCTCTATGAGAGAGAGAGAGAGTGTATCTGTCTATGAGAGAGTGTGGCTGTCTATGAGAGAGTGTGTGTGTCTGTCTATGAGAGAGAGATTGTGTGTCTGTCTATGGGAGAGCGTGTGTGTGTTTGTCTATGAGAGAGAGCATCTGTCTGTCTATGAGAGAGTGTGAGTGTGTCTGTCTATGAGAGAGAATGTGTGTGTCTGTCTATGACAGATTGTGTGTCTCTCTTTATAAGAGAGAGAGAGATTGTGTGTCTGTCTCTGAGAGAGTGCGTGTGTCTATCTAGGAGAGAGTGTGTGTGTCTGTCCATGAGAGAGCTAGTGTGTCTGTATATGAGAGAAAGAATGTCTCACTTTCTATGAGAGTGTGTGAGTGTGTCTGTCAATGAGAGAGTGTGTGTCTGTCTATGAGAGAGAGATTGTGTGTCTGTCTATGGGAGAGAGCATCTGTCTGTCTATGAGAGAGAGTGAGTGTGTCTGTCTATGACAGAGCGAGTGTGTCTGTCTATCAGAGAGTGTGTGTCTGTATATGAGAGAAAGAGTGTCTCACTTTCTATGAGAGTGTGTGAGTGTGACTGTCAATGAGAGAGTGTGTGTCTGTCTATGAGAGAGAGATTGTGTGTCTGTCTATGGGAGAGAGCATCTGTCTGTCTATGAGAGAGAGTGAGTGTGTCTGTCTATGAGAGATCGAGTGTGTCTGTCTATCTGAGAGAGTCTGTCTGTATATGAGAGAAAGAGTGCCTCACTTTCTATGAGAGTGTGTAAGTGTGTCTGTCAATGAGAGAGTGTGTGTCTGTCTATGAGAGAGAGATTGTGTGTCTGTCTATGGGAGAGAGCATCTGTCTGTCTATGAGAGAGAGTGAGTGTGTCTGTCTAAGAGAGAGTGAGTGTGTCAGTCTATCAGAGAGAATCTGTATATGAGAGAAAGAGTGCCTCACTTTCTATGAGAGTGTGTAAGTGTGTCTGTCAATGAGAGAGTGAATGTCTGTCTATGGGAGAGCGTGTGTATCTCTCTATGAGAGACTGTGTGTGTGTGTGTTCATGATAGAGTGCGTGAATCTGTCTTTGAGAGATTGTGTGTGTCTGTCTATTGGCGAGAGAGTATGTCAGTCTACGATAGAGAGTGTGCATCTGTCTATGAGAGAGAGAGTGCGTCTGTCTATGAGAGAGAGCGTGTGTGCCTGTCCATGTGAGAGAATGTGTCTGTCTATGAGATAGTGAGTGTGTCTTTCTATGAGAGGGTGTGTCTGTCTATGAGAGTGTGGGTGTGTCTGTCTATGAGAGGGAGTGTGTATCTGTCTATGAGAGAGCGTGTCTGTCTATGAGAGTGTGTGGATATCTGTGTATGAGAGAGAGAGAGAGAGAGAGAGAGAGAGAGAGTGTCTGTCTATGACAGAGTGTGTGTGTCTGTCTATGAGAGAGAGAGAGAGAGAGAGAGAGAGAGAGAGTGTCTGTCTATGAGAGAGAGCATCTGTCTGTCTATGAGAGAGAGTGAGTGTGTCCGTCTATGAGAGAGAGAGTGTGTCTGTCTATGAGATAGTGTGTGTGTCTGTCTATGAGAGAGTGTGTGTCTGTCAATGAGAGCCTGTGTGTATCTCTCTATGAGATAGTGTGCCTGTCTATGAGAGTGTGGGTGTGTCTGTCTATGAGAGAAAGAGAGTGTATCTGTCTATGAGAGAGAGTGCGTCTGTCTATGAGAGAGAGAGTGCGTCTGTCTTTGAAAGGGTTTGTGTATCTGTCTATAAGAGTGTGCGTGTGTCCATCTCTAAGAGAGAGTGTGTGTATGTGTCCATGAGAGAGAGAGTGTGTGTCTGTCTATGAGAGAGGGAGAGAGTGTATCTGTCTATGAGAGAGTGTGTGTGTGTGTCTGCCTATGAGAGCGAGAATGTGTGTCTTTCTCTGAGAGAGTGCATGTGTCTATCTAGGAGAGAGTGTGTGTGTCTGTCCATGAGAGAGCTAGTGTGTCTGTCTATCAGAGAGAGTGTGTGTGTCTGTCTATGAGAGAGAGAGTGCGTCTGTCTATGAGAGAGCTAGTGTGTCTGTCTATTAGAGAGAGTGTGTGTCTGTCTATGAGATAGTGTGTGTGTCTGTCTATGAGAGAGTGTGTGTCTGTCAATGAGAGAGTGTGTGTATCTCTCTATGAGATAGTGTGCCTGTCTATGAGAGTGTGGGTGTGTCTGTCTATGAGAGAAAGAGAGTGTATCTGTCTATGAGAGAGTGTGTCTGTCTATTAGAGAGAGTGTGTGTCTGTCTATGAGATAGTGTGTGTGTCTGTCTATGAGAGAGTGTGTGTCTGTCAATGAGTGAGTGTGTGTATCTCTCTATGAGATAGTGTGTCTGTCTATGAGAGTGTGGGTGTGTATGTCTATGAGAGAAAGAGAGTGTATCTGTCTATGAGAGAGTTTGTCTGTCTATTAGAGAGAGTGTGTGTCTGTCTATGAGATAGTGTGTCTGTCTATGAGAGTGTGGGTGTGTCTGTCTATGAGAGAAAGAGAGTGTATCTGTCTATGAGAGAGTTTGTCTGTCTATTAGAGAGAGTGTGTGTCTGTCTATGAGATAGTGTGTCTGTCTATGACAGAGTGTGTGTGTCTGTCTATGAGAGAGAGAGAGAGAGAGAGAGAGAGAGAGAGTGTCTGTCTATGAGAGAGAGCATCTGTCTGTCTATGAGAGAGAGTGAGTGTGTCCGTCTATGAGAGAGAGAGTGTGTCTGTCTATGAGATAGTGTGTGTGTCTGTCTATGAGAGAGTGTGTGTCTGTCAATGAGAGCCTGTGTGTATCTCTCTATGAGATAGTGTGCCTGTCTATGAGAGTGTGGGTGTGTCTGTCTATGAGAGAAAGAGAGTGTATCTGTCTATGAGAGAGAGTGCGTCTGTCTATGAGAGAGAGAGTGCGTCTGTCTTTGAAAGGGTTTGTGTATCTGTCTATAAGAGTGTGCGTGTGTCCATCTCTAAGAGAGAGTGTGTGTATGTGTCCATGAGAGAGAGAGTGTGTGTCTGTCTATGAGAGAGTGTGTGTGTGTGTCTGCCTATGAGAGCGAGAATGTGTGTCTTTCTCTGAGAGAGTGCATGTGTCTATCTAGGAGAGAGTGTGTGTGTCTGTCCATGAGAGAGCTAGTGTGTCTGTCTATCAGAGAGAGTGTGTGTGTCTGTCTATGAGAGAGAGAGTGCGTCTGTCTATGAGAGAGCTAGTGTGTCTGTCTATTAGAGAGAGTGTGTGTCTGTCTATGAGATAGTGTGTGTGTCTGTCTATGAGAGAGTGTGTGTCTGTCAATGAGAGAGTGTGTGTATCTCTCTATGAGATAGTGTGCCTGTCTATGAGAGTGTGGGTGTGTCTGTCTATGAGAGAAAGAGAGTGTATCTCTCTATGAGATAGTGTGCCTGTCTATGAGAGTGTGGGTGTGTCTGTCTATGAGAGAAAGAGAGTGTATCTGTCTATGAGAGAGTGTGTCTGTCTATTAGAGAGAGTGTGTGTCTGTCTATGAGATAGTGTGTGTGTCTGTCTATGAGAGAGTGTGTGTCTGTCAATGAGTGAGTGTGTGTATCTCTCTATGAGATAGTGTGTCTGTCTATGAGAGTGTGGGTGTGTATGTCTATGAGAGAAAGAGAGTGTATCTGTCTATGAGAGAGTTTGTCTGTCTATTAGAGAGAGTGTGTGTCTGTCTATGAGATAGTGTGTCTGTCTATGAGAGTGTGGGTGTGTCTGTCTATGAGAGAAAGAGAGTGTATCTGTCTATGAGAGAGTTTGTCTGTCTATTAGAGAGAGTGTGTGTCTGTCTATGAGATAGTGTGTCTGTCTATGACAGAGTGTGTGTGTCTGTCTATGAGAGAGAGAGAGAGAGAGAGAGAGAGAGAGAGTGTCTGTCTATGAGAGAGAGCATCTGTCTGTCTATGAGAGAGAGTGAGTGTGTCCGTCTATGAGAGAGAGAGTGTGTCTGTCTATGAGATAGTGTGTGTGTCTGTCTATGAGAGAGTGTGTGTCTGTCAATGAGAGCCTGTGTGTATCTCTCTATGAGATAGTGTGCCTGTCTATGAGAGTGTGGGTGTGTCTGTCTATGAGAGAAAGAGAGTGTATCTGTCTATGAGAGAGAGTGCGTCTGTCTATGAGAGAGAGAGTGCGTCTGTCTTTGAAAGGGTTTGTGTATCTGTCTATAAGAGTGTGCGTGTGTCCATCTCTAAGAGAGAGTGTGTGTATGTGTCCATGAGAGAGAGAGTGTGTGTCTGTCTATGAGAGAGTGTGTGTGTGTGTCTGCCTATGAGAGCGAGAATGTGTGTCTTTCTCTGAGAGAGTGCATGTGTCTATCTAGGAGAGAGTGTGTGTGTCTGTCCATGAGAGAGCTAGTGTGTCTGTCTATCAGAGAGAGTGTGTGTGTCTGTCTATGAGAGAGAGAGTGCGTCTGTCTATGAGAGAGCTAGTGTGTCTGTCTATTAGAGAGAGTGTGTGTCTGTCTATGAGATAGTGTGTGTGTCTGTCTATGAGAGAGTGTGTGTCTGTCAATGAGAGAGTGTGTGTATCTCTCTATGAGATAGTGTGCCTGTCTATGAGAGTGTGGGTGTGTCTGTCTATGAGAGAAAGAGAGTGTATCTGTCTATGAGAGAGTGTGTCTGTCTATTAGAGAGAGTGTGTGTCTGTCTATGAGATAGTGTGTGTGTCTGTCTATGAGAGAGTGTGTGTCTGTCAATGAGTGAGTGTGTGTATCTCTCTATGAGATAGTGTGTCTGTCTATGAGAGTGTGGGTGTGTATGTCTATGAGAGAAAGAGAGTGTATCTGTCTATGAGAGAGTTTGTCTGTCTATTAGAGAGAGTGTGTGTCTGTCTATGAGATAGTGTGTCTGTCTATGAGAGTGTGGGTGTGTCTGTCTATGAGAGAAAGAGAGTGTATCTGTCTATGAGAGAGTGTGTCTGTCTATGAGAATGGGTGTGTGTCTCTCTATGAGAGAGAGAGAGCGTATCTGTCTATGAGAGAGTGTGTGTCTGTCTATGAGAGAGAGATTGTGTGTCTGTCTATGGGAGAGCGTGTGTATCTCTCTATGAGATAGTGTGTGTGTGTGTCTACGATAGAGAGTGTGCATCTGTCTATGAGAGAGAGTGTGTGCCTGTCCATGTTAGAGAATGTGTCTGTCTATGAGATAGTGTGTGTGTATGAGAATCACGACATGGCTTTAACAAATGTAAAGTAACCGTCAAGACGCTGGGTTAGTCAGTCTTCGCTCAAACTGAGCATGATAATAAACTTGCTCCATCAGCTCAAGACGTTATTTTCTTAAAAATAATGGACACCAAGGTCTTCAGAGATGAAGCAAATAATTGGGTCACCCCACTACCTTTCAGAGAACCATGCCAGCTCTTGCCAAACAACAAAGAACAGGCAGTCAAGTCATTCACGTCCTTGCAAAAAACCCTGAAAAGGAAACCTGAGATGCAGCAACAATACGTAGCATTCATGGAGAAGATCTTCGCTAATGGACATGCTGAAGTAGCACCGCCACTGAGGGAAGGCGAGGAGTGCTGGTACCTCCCAACGTTTGGGGTTTACCACCCACAAAAGCCCAATCAGATCAGGGTGGTCTTTTACTCCAGTGCTTCCTTAATGACGTGCTCCTTACAGGCCCCTACCTTAACAATACCCTTCTCAGGGCCCTGCTGCGCTTCCGGAAG
This sequence comes from Hemitrygon akajei, assembly GCF_048418815.1. NCBI lineage: Eukaryota > Metazoa > Chordata > Chondrichthyes > Myliobatiformes > Dasyatidae > Hemitrygon > Hemitrygon akajei. The sequence continues at coordinate 107,250,738 of NC_133127.1, forward strand.
GAGAAGGTCGCAATCTTAGCGGACATCTAGCAGATGTTCCATTGCTTCTTAGTACAGGAGGACCATTGCAATTTCCTCCGTTTCTTATGGTACAAGGACAATGACATTTACAAGGAAGTCATTGAAAGTCCACGTTTTCGGCAATAGTCCATCACCTGTCATGGCCATCTATGGGTTGCGAAGAGCCATCAGAGAGGGCGCACAGGAGCACAGCGATGACACTGTTAAGTTTGTAGAAAGGCACTTCTATGTCGATGACGGCTTGATATCACTACAGAAAGAAGACGAAGCAATCGATCTGCTACGATGTACACAAGCCTCACTCACTGAGTCAAACCTCCACTTGCATAAGTTTGCATCAAACTGTCAGGCAGTAATGGAGGCCTTTCCACACGATGACTGTGCTCCCGCAATCAAAGACCTAGATTTAGATGGAGAAACCATACCCACACAAAGGAGCTTGGGTCTCCTTTGGGAGATTACAACTGACACATTCACATTCTCCGTGCCGACCGTGATCAAGCCATTCACCCGCCGTGGAGTTCTCTCCACTGTCAACAGTGTTTTTGATCCCTTGGGTCTACCGGCACCAGTTACGATCCAGGGAAGAGTCCTTCTCAGAGAACTTACCTCTGAGCTCTCTGACTGGGATACTCCCCTACCAGAAGACAAGCTAAGCAAGTGGGAGGCTTGGAGAGATTCACTTCAAGATCTAAAACAGCTTCATATCCAACATAGGTGCACTGCGACCTCACCCACTGAGGCAGCGCACACAGAATTGTGTGTTTTTTCGGATGCGTCTACCAAGGCCATCGGTGCTGTGGCTTACTTGAAAGTAGTCGGGAAGGATGGTCAAGTTGAAGTAGGATTTGTAACTGGTAAGGCGAAGCTCACTCCTCAGTCCGAGCCAACAATTCCAAGGCTTGAACTGTGTGCGGCTGCCCTGGCTGTGGAAATGGCAGATCTTATCCAGGACGAGCTAGATCTAGAGCTGGATTACACCAAGTTCTACACAGATAGCAAAGTAGTGCTTGGTTATATTTATAATGAATCAAAATGCTTCTACGTGTACGTTCATAATAGAGTTCAACGTATCCGCCTGTCATCAAAGCCTGAACAATGGCATTATGTACGTACTGAGGATAACCCTGCAGACCATGCATCGAGATCCTTACCTGCATCCCGCCTGGCTCAGACATCCTGGTTCACCGGACCCCCCTTTCTGTATCAGCCACCGACAGAAAAAACTCAAATGAGCGAGACATTTGAGCTGATCGAACCCGAAAGAGACTCAGAAATTCAGCTGCAAATACAAACAGGAGTCACCTACCTCGAAGAATCGATACGTACTAATGAACGCTTTCAGCGGTTCTCCACTTTGAATTCTTTAGTGAGAGGACTTGCGTTCCTCATTCACATGGCCAGAATCACTGCCACATTCCCACAGGAAGGTTGAGTTGAAAACTTCTGACCAAGGTGATATGAATATTTACCAAAGGCCAGTTGCAGAAGTCATTCTACTCCTACCTAAGGACTGATTTAGAGACTGAACTTTTGTATTATGTTCATTGTGACCTTACGAAGGTCAGGCGGGGAGTGTGTTGCCTTTAAGGCATTTGTTTAGTTTATTATATTTTCGCTTTAGTAATTCGTTTGTTATCATTTTCTAGTTAAAGTTAAGATTGTTTAAAGTAAATTCGTTCCCTGTGATATATCACAGCATGCGATGACGTCACACCCGGTTTCGTCGCATCTTATAACCATATAACCATATAACAATCACAGCACGGAAACAGGCCATTCCGGCCCTCCTAGTCCGTGCCGAACTCTTAATCTCACCTAGTCCCACCTACCCGCACTCAGCCCATAACCCTCCACTCCTTTCCTATCCATATACCTATCCAATTTTACCTTAAATGACACAACTGATCTGGCCTCTACTACTTCTACAGGAAGCTCATTCCACACAGCTATCACTCTCTGAGTAAAGAAATACCCCCTCGTGTTTCCCTTAAACTTTTGCCCCCTAACTCTCAAATCATGTCCTCTCGTTTGAATCTCCCCTACTCTCAATGGAAACAGCCTATTCACGTCAACTCTATCTATCCCTCTCAACATTTTAAATACCTCGATCAAATCCCCCCTCAACCTTCTACGCTCCAATGAATAGAGACCTAACTTGTTCAACCTTTCTCTGTAACTTAAGTGCTGAAACCCTGGTAACATCCTAGTAAATCGTCTCTGCACTCTCTCTAATTTATTGATATCTTTCCTATAATTCGGTGACCAGAACTGTACACAATATTCCAAATACCGGTTTGGAGAAACGGGAAGGAGGGGGCTTATGTGTGCAGGATCAGCGCGAGAAAAGTTTTCTTTCTACGCACTAGAAACATTAGTGAAGCAACTCCTTTTCACCATACGTTAATGTAGAAGAGTGAACAGTAAACGGTTAATCTTACTGGGACCGCCTCATTGACCAGTTTATGCTTGGTGTTTAGTTCAGAGTTCTTTTACACCTGTGCAATAACACTACAGTGGGTTATGGGGTAGTGTGGGTTTAGTACTTTTTTTAAGGAATATATGGGTTGGCACAACATCGAGGGCCGAATGGCCTGTACTGTGCTGTAGTATTCTAGTGTCTAGTGTCTGGTGTCTACTATCTATAGTGTACCTTTCCAATATTTTTTTCAACACTAATTGAAACCTCACTGAGAGTGCCTGGGGACAAAAGGGTAAGAGGCTGACCCTCACACATGTGCTGTTCATATACCCCAGAGGTGTCTGAAATCAAACAGCAGTGCTGCGGCCCACAAGGCAACCAATGAGAAGGAGCTGCTGCATACTTCAAATGGGCCAACCGATGATGGGCACAATAGGAGCAGTTTTCGACCAAAAAGTAAACTATCCCCCCCACCCCCCTGCATGATATACACCCCTTGACACAGAGGGGGTGATAGACAGGATGTATAAAGAGGTAGTTATATCCAAGATGCAGGACACTGGGTGACAGTCAGGAAGGGGAAAGAGGTTTAACAGTCAGTGCAAAGTACCCCTATGGCCATCCGCCTCAACAACAGGTACCCCTGTCACTTTGGATGCTACTTGGGGGGGGGGGGGGTGATCTAACAGAGAAAAGTCACAGCGGTCAGATCTCTGGTACTGAGTCTGGCTCTGTGACTTAGAAAGAAAAGGGGTGGGGAGAGAGCAGGGGAGAAGAGGCAAGCTGTGTATTTCATATTCCAATAATAATTGAGTAATCTTGTATAGATATTGTTTGATTAAGTGTTCTTGTTCATTTAAATAATTAATTATGGGTTACATGTAAAAATGTGCTAATTGCATATGCCAACACACTACCATGCTTAAAATAAACACAAATCCAATATTTTTGGACTCCTGTGAGTTTCTTTGAATTAATTTAATGTTTTGAAGGTACAAAATATAACATTGGTGATGAGGTATTTTAAAAATGAACCTGAAGTACCTACCAACAGAGCAAATTAAAATAACAGAGGAAAATTGAGTTAAAACACAGCCATCCAGCACATGGAGATGGTCAAGTTTGAGCAAAAAACAACACAGCACACATTTTTCAGAAGGGAAGACACGATCGATTTAAAAAGAAAGTAAGAAAATGGAAGAATTCATGGGTTTATAAAGAATGAGTAAATAGCTGGCTATTTTGGAAAGACTGATGAATTTGATCACACAATGGATAATTGGCTCAACAAAAGTATTTTGAAGCAAATAAAATAACTAATGTGACATGAGTGGCAAGTTTGATGAGTACATTGGGTTTAAAGTCATGCAGTTTGCTAAGAAGCTTGACTGCTCCAGCCAAGCCATCAGAATTGAGCATTGCTGCTATTGTAAAAGTGGTGCAGGAACATTTAGAACCAAAGCCATTGTTGATTACAGAACATTTTAGGTTTCATAACTAGAATGAAAAAGGAGGAGAATCCATTTCAGCTCATGTGGCTGAATTGAAGAGATTGAGCATTGTCAGTTCAGTAATGAGCCCAATGATGCACTGAGAGATGGTTTAGTTTGTAGAATCTTAAAATAAAGCATTCAAAAATAGTTCCTAACTGAAGCACAATTTACATTCAAATGAGCAGTGGAAATTGCTGTTTCAATGGAAACTGCAGACAGAGACACAATTGATTTGCAGTGAGGAATGGAAGTGGGTGTGAATAAAATTATAGCAGCTAAACAGAAACCAGCCTGGTCAACCAGTTTGTATTACCATTGTGGCAGGGGTTCACATACATCAAACAAATGAAGATTTAATGGTAAAACCTGCAGAAAAGGCACCAAAGTAGGACATGCTCAGAGGAAGCATGAAAGTGATGAAAGCAGTGGTCCGACTACAAGTTCTTATAGCAACATACCTGAGAAAGCATCTGGTACATTAATCAGGCAGTTACTTGAGAAATGTGGCTTGGTTTCAAGCTGGAAGGGAGCTCAAGGAGCTTCAGGGCAGTTGCAAATATTCAGCTTTTGTGAGTATGAAAAACCAGAATCTACTATGCATGTATTAAAGTTATTGGATGAACTTCAAATCAGAAATAAAAAGCTGCTTGTAAAAGTAGATGCAAAGACCAAAGCACAGCTGGATGAATGGAAGGCCAAAAAGAAGGGAGTCACTGGAGTTACAAAAGCAGGATTCATCAGATGTTGTGAACATGAAAACCAAGAGGAGAGAGAAACCAAGGGAGCAATAGAAGGATTAGAATGAGAACACTCCAGCAAACTAAATAGACCTTTCCAAGATGAAAATGCACAAACTATAAGAAGAAAATGGAGGGGAGAGATGCTGAGAAAGAAATTGAACAAGAAAGAGACAGGTGTGAAAGAGAGAAGGAATGTAAGAAAGAAAAAGAAAGGGACTGAAGTACCTTGATCCAGAGAGAGGAAAGGAGATGAAAGATGACCAGAGATGTCAGAACAACTTCCAGCAGTCTCAGAGTCAACTCCTAAAACCATTATGGAGGAGACCCCAGAACCTGAGACTGTTTCACAGCCATGTCTCACCCGCCAAGGAGAGTGACCTCACACTACCACCACCTCCCCCCATCAGGAAAGATGTTATCCCACAAGAGTAAGATATCCACAGTGATTAAATCTTTAAACCTAAATCAGATAATTTAAAATGCACTATGCTGTGGATATCTATATAAAGTAGTTTTATTATATAATATGTGTATATAGTTGAGGTGTATTCTATATAGAGTTGGAGTTTATAGCTAAGCAGGGAGGAGTGTTGTGTATTTCATGTTTTAATAATATCTGAGTAATTTTGAATATATATTGTTTGATGAAGCATTTTTGTTTGTTTACATAATTAATTATGGTTTATATGTAAAATACATTAATTACATATAGCATCATGCTACCATGTGATATGTGCACGTCTCACTTAAAGTAAAGATGATGTTAGGCCTGCGTTCCTGGACTCTCGTGCCTTCTTCTTAATTAATTTTGAGTACAAGAGCAAGGAAATCCTTTTGCATTTGTACAGGGCCCTGGTGAGACCACACCTGGAGTATTGTGTACAGTTTTGGTCTCCAGAGTTAAGGAAGGACATCCTGGCTATAGAGGAAGTGCAGCGTAGATTCACAAGGTTAATTCCTGGGATGTCCAGACTGTCTTATGCACAGAGGTTAGAGAGACTGGGCTTGTACACGCTGGAATTAAGGAGATTGAGAGGGGATCTGATTGCAACATATAAGATTATTAAGGGATTGGACAAGATAGAGGCAGGAAATATGTTCCAGCTGCTGGGAGAGTCCAGTACCAGAGGGCATGGTTTGAGAATAAGGGGTAGGTAATTTAGGACAGTGTTAAGGAAAAATTTCTTCTCCCAGAGAGTTGTGGGGGTCTGGAATGCACTGCCTCGGAAGGCAGTGGAGGCCAATTCTCTGGATGCTTTCAAGAAGGAGCTAGATAGGTATCTTATGGATAGGGGAATCAAGGGATATGGGGACAAGGCAGGAACCGGGTATTGATAATAGATGATCAGCCATGATCTCAAAATGGCGGTGCAGGCTCGAAGGGCCGAATGGTCTACTTCTGCACCTATTGTCTATTGTCTATAATAATAGGGGATTTATTAGTTAGGGGAACAGAAAGGAGTTTCTGTGATCAAGAAAGAGATTTTGCTGCGTCCCGAGTACCAGGTCAAGGCACACTGTAGGCATCACATAGCATATGCTGTACCCTATGATGTGCACCTCCCCAAAAAAGTATCTCATGCGTCACAGCAACGCAGACCGCAACAACTGTGATTGGTCCGCTTGGTGGCATCGCATTTCCTTCTACGAATTTCCAGTTGCTTCTTCTCCGCCATGTCTGTACGCTGATGCAAAATAGATGAACCAAATCGTCAAATCTACCTGCCGACATGTAGGTTTGAAATGCATTTCCTCGTCCATGTCTCTCACGAAGAAACTCAACACAGTGGCATAGAAACCCCACCGCCAACTAGCGTTTTGGCGCACACCAATGCGTGCTCGCTACGGCGTAGAGCCTATGCAGAAGTATAAATTAGGTCTACGGCGTAGCCCATAGGCAGAACTATAAATCAGCCTTCAGAGATATCTCTGATCAAATCCTCAGTGTTCTGAGGTGAGAGGGTGAACACCCAGAGGTCGTGGTCCACGTAGGTACCAATAACCGGTGGGAAGAGTGACAAGGTTCTGCAAAGTGAGTCCAGGGAGTTAGGTGCAAAGTTAAGGGCAGGAATTGCTGCCCATGCCATGTGCTAACACAGCTAAGGAGTTGACATAGGAGTCAGGGTATCAGAGTTTTGGATCATTGGGCTCTCTCTCACAGAAGCTGGGATCTGTACAGAAGAGATGGTTTGCACTGGAACTGGAGAGGGACTGCTATCCTAGTGCAAAGGTTTGCCAGTGCTGCACAGGGGAGGGAGGCAGTTAAACCAGAGTTGCAGGGGGATGGGAACCAGAATGCAAGAACAGATAGTCGAGAGGTTGTGGAGACGGACGTTGTGAAGATCTCAGACAAAGTCAGGAATCAAAAGGTTGAGCATGGTGTGACAGATATCCTGAGTTGCATAAATTTCACTGTAAGATATATCCCAGGAAAGGTAGATGAGCTCAGGGCATGGATCAACACATGCAATTATGATATTGTAGCCATTTGTGAGACGGTTGCAGGAAGGCCAGGACTAGGAGTTCAATATTAGAAACATAAAAAATACAGGCCCTTTGGCCCACAAAGCTGTGCCAAACAGGTCCTTACCTAGGGTTACCAATAGCCCTCTATTTTTCTCAGCTTCCTGTACCTATCTAAGAGTCTCTTAAAAGATATTAAAATATTCTGGGGTTCTGTTGTTTTAGATATAACAGAGTGGGAGGGAATAAAAGGGAAGGAGTGGTGTTACTGGTCAGAGAAAATATCACAGCAGTGCTCAGTCAGTACAGACTGGAGAACTCATTAGTGAGGTGTTATGGGTGGATCTGAGGAACAAGAAAGGTATCATCATGCTAATGGGGCCTTATTACAGACCACACAACAGTGCGGGATTTGGAGGAGCCAACATGTAGAGAGATCACAGGCAAGAAACATAAGGTTGTGATAGTAAACACAAGGAAATCTGCAGATGCTGGAAATTCAAGCAACACACATAAAATACTGGTGGAATGCAGCAGGCCAGGCAGCATCTATAGGAAGAAGTACTTCCAAAATGCGTTCCACTAGCATTTTGTGTGTGTAGGTTGTGATAGTAGGTGTTTTTAACTTTCCACATATTGACAGGGACTCGCATACTGAAAAGGGACTAGATAGGATCGAGTTTGACAAATGTGTTCAGGGAAGTTTCTTTCATCAGTACGTATAAGTCTCAATGAGAGAATGTGCGATACTTGACCTTCTATTAAGGAATGAGATAGGACAGGTGATTAAATTTGTGTAGGAGAACACTTTGCATCTAGTTTTTGCTATTAGTTTCAAATTCAGCATGCAAAAAATAGGTTTGGTCCGCAGATTGAGATTCTAAATTGGAGAAATGGCCAATTTTGATTGCATCAGAAAGGATCTGCCAAGCAGGTATTGCGACAGGCTGTTTTCTGGTAAAGGTATACTTAGTAAGTGGAAGGCCTCCAGAACTGAACTTTTGAGAGTACAAAGCTTGTATGTGCCTGTCAGAATAAAAGGTAAAGATAACAGGTTAAAGGTACCTTAGTTTACAAGAGATATTGAGGCCCTGGTTGAGGTGCTTATGGAGTGTGAGAAATGCAAGAGAACACTTAAGACAGAAATCAGGAAGGCTAAAAGAAGACATGAGGTTGCTCTAGCAGACAAAGTGAAATGGAATCCTGAGGGATTCTACACATATGTTAAGAGCAAAAAGATTGCAAAGGACAAAATTGGACCTCTGGAAGATCATGTCCAAACAAGTTTATAGAGTTTTTTGAGGAAGTTATCAGGAAAGTTGATGAAAACAAGGCAGTGGATAATGTCTACATGGCCTTTAGCAAGGCATTTGATAAGATCCCACATGGGAGGTTGGTCAAGAAGTTTCAGTCACTCAACATTCAAGATGAGATAGAAAAAATGGATTAAACATTGACTTTGTGGGAGAAGCCAGAGAGTGGTAGTAGATGGTTGCCTCACTGACTGGAGGCCCATGACTCGTGGAGTGCTGCAGGGATCGGCATTGGGTCTGTTGTTGTTTGTCATCTAAATCAATGATCTGGACGATAACTGGATCAGCACATTTGTGGATGACATCAAGATTCAGGGTATAGTGGACAGAGAGGAAGACCATCACTGCTTACAGTGGGAACTGGTCAAACTGGAAAAACGGGCTGAAAACTGGCAGATGGAATTTAATGCAAACAAGTGCGAGGTTTGCACTTTGGTAGGACCAATCAAAGTCAGTCTTACACAGTGAGCAGTAGGGCCCTGAGCAGTACTGTAAAACAAAGGGATCTGGGGATACAGGTCCATAATTCATTGAACATAGCATCACAGCAAAAGGTCATGAAGAATGATTTTGGCACATTGGCCTTTGTCAATAAATGTATTGCGTGCAGGAGATGTGATGTTACGTTGAAGCTGTATCAGACATTGGTGAGGCCTGATTAGGAGTATTGTGTACAGTTTTGCTCACTTGTCTACAGGAAAAATGTAATAATGTTGAAGGAGTACAGTGAAAATTTAGAAGGTTGTTGCTGGGACTGGAGGACCTGAGTTGTAAGTAAAGATTGAATAGATCAGAACTTGGAATGTAGAAGACTGAAGGATGATTTAATAGAGCTATACAAAATTACAAGGAGTATAGATAGGGTAAATTCAAGTAGGCTTTTCCGCTGAGGTTGTTTAGGACTACAACGAGAGATCATGGGTTAAGGGTGAAAAGTGAAAAGTTTATGGGAAACATGAGGGGAAACTCAGGTTTGTGAGTGTGGAATGAGCTGTATCAGCTCAATTTCAACATTTAAGAGAAGTTTAGATAGGTAAATAGATGGGAGGGCTATAGTCCTGGTGCAGGATAAGGGGAATTTGCAGTTTAAATGGTTCAGCACAGACTAGATGGACCAAAGGGCCTGTTTTTGCACTGTAAATTTCTCTGAGCCTATGACTGCTTTCTTGAACTTTCATTCAAGAAAGAGTGTGTTCTGAGATCTGGTGACCATCAAGCTCAATGTTCTGGCTGGTTGATCAGCCTATTGTAGAGCAGCTGCTTCACAGTTTCAGAGATCCTTGCCATCATTCACTTTAATGCTTAAATTGAAATCAGAAACTCTTGTAGATTGTATCAGGTTTTCCTGCACAATGTCCCTGTATTTTGCTGCATTCATTTTACCCTCTCCCTTCACAAGCCTTCCAGGGCCAGCTTCAGTGAAGCATCCCCACAGCATGATGCAGCCATCACCATGCTTCATGGTAAGGTTGGTGTGTTTTTGATACCAAACATGGAGTTTAGTCTGATGGCCAAAAAGCTCAATTTTGGTTTCATCATACCATAGAACCTTGTTCCAGCTGACTTCAGAGTCTCCCATGTGCCTTCTGGCAAATTATAGCTGAGATTTCATGTGAGTTTTTTCAACAATGGCTTTCTCTTCACCACTCTCCCATGAAGCTGCAACTGGTGAAGCACCCGGGCAACAGTTCTTGTATGTGCAGTCTCTCCCATCTTAGTCACTGAAGCTTGTAACTCCTCTAGAGTTGTCATAGGCCTCTTGGTGGCCTCCCTCACTAGTCCCCTTCTTGCACGGTCACTCAGTTTTTGAGGACAGCCTGCTCTAGGCAGATTTACAGCTGTGCCATATTCTTTCCATTTCTCAATGATTGACTTAACTGTACTTCAGGGGATATTTTGTGACTTGGACATTTTCTGTAATCATCTCCTGAATTGTGCTTTTCAATAGCCTTTTCACGGAGCTGCTTGGAATGATCTTTTGGCTTCATAGTGTAGTTTTTGCTAGGATACTGACTCAGCAGCAGTTGAACCTTCCAGATACAGGTGTATTTTTCGGGCAATCAATTGAAACACTTTGATCGCACACAGGTCTCCAAAAACAGATCTCCATTTAACTAATTATGTGACTTCTAAACCCAATTGACTGTAACAGTGATGATTTGGTGTGTTATTTCAAAGGGGGGTGGGGAAGAGTGAATACTTATGCAATCAATTATTTTGTGTTTTATATTTGAAATTAATTTAGATCACTTTGTAGAGATCTGTTTTCACTTTGACATGAGACTTTTTTTGTTGATTAGTATCAGAAAAGTCAAATTAATTCCACTTGATTCAGTGTTGTAAAACAATAAAATGTGGTGACCCACTTCCCAGCGCACTCGAACCGGCTCACAAAGTGGCGCATACCAGCATAGAGGCCGATTCCAAAGAGGGCGCCGAGTCTGCTTCACCAGCAATGGGGAAAGCCCGTGCGCGGGATGGGACTGTGAATACGCACCCCCTACAACATTCCCGCCCGGGGAGGGCGGGATCAGGAAGGCTTTAAAGCGAGGCCGCTAAGTTTGAATAAATCTCTTTTGCAACTGCAGCTCACCGACTCCGTGTCGTTTACTGCAGCGCTGCATGTAGCACACCGCTACAATTAGTAACCCCGATGGCCCAAACGATATTTGGGCCGAAGATGAACGATGCCACATCTGTTCATGTAGTTTCGTTAAAACTGCCAAGCTTCTGGACGCTGCGACCTCACCTATGGTTCCAGCAAGCAGAAGCCCAATTCCACATTTGACAGATAACCTCGGATGACACACGTTACTACTACATGGTGAGCTCCCTCGACCAGGAACAGGTTGAGGAGTTCATACATTCTCCCCCAATGGACGGCATATACACAGAATTCAAAGCCTTGCTCATAAGGACTTTCGGACTCTCACGGCGCGAGCGAGCTGCCCACTTACTGCACCTGGATGGTTTGGGAGCCAAGCCGCCGTCGGCTTTGATGAACGAGATGCTGTCCCTGGCCGGAGGTCACAAGCCCTGCCTCATGTTTGAGCAGGCATTCCTGGAGCAGCTGCCTGAGGACATACGCCCGCTGCTGGTCGACGCTGATTTCAGCGACCTCCGGAGGGTGGCGGCCCGGGCAGACATGCTGTGGAAAGCCAAGAAGGAGAGTGGGGCGTCCATCGCACAGATCACCAGGCCACGCTCCCAGCAGCAAACCAGACCAGGCCCGGCCGCTAACCCCAGAGGCAGGGGTGAGGAGGCCAACGAACAATGGTGCTTCTACCACCAGCAGTGGGGAGCAGAAGCCCGCTGCTGTAGCCCGCCCTGCAAGTTCCCGGGAAACGCCAGGGCCAGCCGCCGCTGATGGCTACGGCAGCTGGCCATCGGGATAGCCTCCTGTATGTTTGGGACAAGTGGTCGGAACGCCGCTTTTTGGTCGACACTGGAGCCAAGATCAGCGTCTTACCTCCAACGAGTTACGACACCCGCAACAGGGCACCGGGTCCCACCCTGCGAACGGCAGCACAGTAAGGACCTACAGTACGGTGCAGCTACAGTTCGGCTCCAGCCAGTTCACATGGGACTTCACACTGGCCGCCGTAGCCCAACTGCTCCTGGGCGCAGATTTTTTGAGGGCTCGCAGCCTACTGGTCGACCTGCAAGGGAAGAGACTGGTCCACGCCAAGATAGGTGAAGCCCAGTTGCCGGCCCCACACCTAGACTCCATCACGCTGTCCGACAACAACTTCACCAGAGTCCTGGTGGATTTCCCATCGGTTCTGGCACCGCAGTTCACGGCAGCCATGCCCAGACACGGCGTACAGCACTACATCCCGACACAGGGACCACCCCTCCACGCCCGTGCTCGAAGGCTTCCCCCGGAAAAGCTCCAACTGGCGAAGGAGGAGCTCAAGAGGATGGAGGAATTGGGGATCATACGGCGGTCCGACAGCCCATGGGCCTCCCCCCTGCACATGGTGCCCAAAGCAACAGGGGGCTGGAGACCATGCGGCGACTACCGCAGGTTGAATGAGACTACAACATCGGACCGCTACCCTGTGCCGCACATTCAGGACTTTGCAGCAAACCTGCACGGTGCACGGATCTTCTCCAAGGTAGACCTCGTCCGGGGATACCATCAAATCCCGATGTATCCGGACGATGTCCCCAAAACGGCACTCGTCACCCTATTTGGCCTTTTCGAGTTCCTCCGCATGCCGTTCGGCCTAAAGAATGCCACACAGACGTTTCAGCAGTTAATGGACCCAGTGGGACGCGACCTGGACTTCACTTTCATCTATTTGGACGACATCCTCATAGCCAGCAGCAGTCGTCAGGAGCATTTGTCTCACTTCCGTCAACTCTATGCCTGACTGAGTGAATACGGCCTGACAATCAACCCGGCCAAATGCCAGTTCGGGCTCCGCACCATCGACTTCCTGGGCCACAGAATTACTAAAGATGGGGCAACCCCTTTTCCCGCTAAGGTAGATGCGGTCTGCCATTTCCCCCGACCCAACACAATCAAAGGCCTTCAGAAATTCGTGGGTATGATGAATTTCTACCACTGCTTCCTCCTTTCAGCTGCCGGAATCATGCCCTGATTTCGGGTAAGGGCAAGGACATTACCTGGGACGAGGAGTCCGCCGCCGCTTTCATTAAAACCAAAGAAGCCTTGGCAAATGCCACGATGCTAGTGCACCCCAGAACGGACTTCCCTACCGCCCTCACAGTGGACGCATCTAACACGGCAGTCGGTGGAGTGCTGGAACAACTCATCGAGGGTCGCTGGCAACCCCTGGCGTTTTTCAGCAAACACCTACGACCACCCAAGCTCAAATACAGTGCTTTCAACCGGGAGCTGTTGGCGCTATACCTGGCAATCTGGCATTTCAGGTACTTCTTGGAAGGTAGGCCCTTCACTGCATTCACGGACCACAAACCACTTACCTTTGCGTTCACAAAAGCATCCGACCCCTGGTCGTCCTGCCAGCAGCAACATCTGTCCTACATCTCCGGATACACGACGGATGTCCGGCATGTCTCAGGAAAGGACAATGTCATGGCGGACGCCCTCTCCCACCCTAACATCCTAGCCCTGTCCCAGGGGGTAGACTATGAAGCACTGGCGGAGGTGCAGCAGGCAGATGAGGAGATCCCTAGTTACAGAACCGCAGTCTCCGGTTTGCAGCTCCAGGACCTCCCCGTAGGCCCAGGTGAGAGGACCCTACTCTGTGACATCACCACCGGCCAACCCCGTCCCGTCGTCCCGGGTGCCTGGCGGTGGCGCGTTTTCAACTCCATTCACAACTTAGCACACCCCTCCATCAGGACAACCGTCCGGATGGTAGCCAACAGGTTCATTTGGCTACAAAAACATGAAAACTTCCAAGGGGGTGAATACCTTTTAGAGGCATGGCACATCATTTTTGCCACTATTCACCATGTATAACTGTGAAGCATGCAAGCTTGATGCAGTTATTTTCATCATTGCTGACTATGGTGGAATAATGCAAGTCTGATTGGTCATTTGATTTGATTCAGCTGACTCACTTCCTTTCTGCTCAGAACAGAGATTGTTATCAGTTGTGCATTTTCACTTCTGAAAATGGGGCTCGTACTTTGTCTTCTGATCTGTTATTTTCTTTGCACCGGTGGTAAGTTTCAAAAAGGTTTTGTTTTTATCAATTATACCATACAAAAAGGGGGAATAAACTATTTTCTAGCTGCAATAGTGGGCAATTTCATCTACGTCCATATTCAGGGTAAAACATATTGTGTTTTAGAATAAATTTCAGATACCTTGACACTTTGGTCTGAAGCTCTCTTCATTTGGAGGTCGTTGGTGAATGGGGCCACACTAGATGTACCAATGAGTGGTCATATTTTGTGTATCTGATCCTTTGTTCTCACAGGAACTTTTAAAGTTTATAGTTATCATTACCGCATACAGCTTATGTTTAGATTTCTGTATATATTTAATTATGAGTTCACATTCTGTATAGATGGTAATGGATTAAAACAACACTGACAAAATGCTGGAGGACTCACCAGGCCAGGCATCATCTATGGAAACGAGTAAACAGTTGATGTTTTGAGCTGAGACCCTTCATCAAGATTTGGAAAAAAAGAGATTAGAAGTCAAATAAGAAGGCGGGGGGAGTAGAGGATAAATATTAGGGAGGAGGTGATAAGTGAAACCAGGAGAGGAGGAGGAGTGAAGTAAAGAGCTAGGCAGTCGATTGGTATAGAGCTGGAGAAGGGGGAATCTAATAGGAGAGGGTAGAACCATGGAAGAAAGAGAAGGTGGAGGAGCACCAGATGGAGGTGATGGGCAGGTAAGGAAGTAAGGTGAGAGAGGGAAATGGGAATGGGGAATGGTGAAGGTGGGAGGGCAAATATTGGATGTAGAGAAATCAATGTTCATGCCTTCAAGTTACCCAGATAGAATATAGGATGTTTCTTCTCCAACCTGAGGATGGCCTCATCGTGACAGTAGAGGAGGCCATGGACTGACATGTCGAAATGGAAAGTAGAATTGTAACGGGAGATCCCTCTTTCTCTGGTGGATTGTAGGTGCTCGGTGAAGCGGTCTCCAAATCTACGTCAATTCTCATCAATATACAGGAGGCTACACCAGGAGCACCAGATCACCCAACAGACTCACGGGTGAAATGTTGCCTCACCTGGAAGGACTGTTTGGGACCCTGAATGGTAATTAGGGAGGAGGAGAAGGGGCAGGTGTGGCACTTGTTCTGCTTGCAAGGATGTGATGGGAGGGAGATCAGTGGGGAGGGACGAATGGACAGGGGGTCGCACAGAGAGCAGCAAGTGGAAAATGGGGGGAGGGAAAAATGTGCTTGGTGGTGGGATCCTATTGGAGATGGCAGAAGTTACAGAGAATTATTTGCTAGACGGAGGCTGATAGGGTGGTAGATGAGGACAAGAGGAACCCTAACCCTGGTGGGGACACCTTCACTCCATCAGCTAGAAAAACTGGGATCTTCCAGTGGCCACCCATTTCAATTCTACTTCCCATTCCCACTCTGACATGTCAGTTCATGGCTTCCTTTACTATTGCAGTGAGGCTACACTCATGTTGGAGGAGCAACATCTTGTATTCTGTCTGGTAGCCTCCAAACTGATGGCATGAATATCAATTTCTCTAACTTACAGTAATTGGCCCCCCTTCTCTTCATCTTTCCCCTATTCCTATTTTCCTCTCTCACCTTATCTCCTTACCTGCACTTCACCTCCCTCTGGCGCTCCTCCTCCTTGCCTTTCTTTCATAGCTTTCTGTCCCCTCCTATGAGATTTCCTCTTCTCCATCCCTTTACTTCTTTCACAAATTGACTTCCCAGCTCTTTACTTCACTTCTCTCTCTCTCTTCCAGTTTCACATGTACTTCTTGCTCTCCTTACCCTGTCTTATAAACTTTTTATTTCCAGTCCCGATGAAGGGTCTTGGCCTGAAACATCAACTTTTTACTCTTTTCCATAGATGCTGCCGGCATGCAGTGTCCCTCCAGCATTTTGTGTGTATGACCAGAATGACTGACCCAGAATAGAGTGAATGGACTAGACTGGAATGATTGGACCAGACCGTCCCTTTGAAGTGCTGAGTTTCTCAAAGCTTGTTTATCTCCCACTTACTCTCTCAATTTCTCATTGTTGGCCCCTATCCTTTTCATCTCACCACAGATGCTGTCCTATCTCCTGAGTATTTCCAACCTTTTCCATTTTTATTTTGGGCACCTGGAATCACAGTACTTTATATCCAATGCCAGAATATTCTTCATCACAATGTGGTTTGCTAAAATGCCATTCTTACCATAACAGGACATGTCTTCAATCTTAAATGTCCTCTTTGCCTTTATTGTGAATGCTTGGTATTATAGAGGAAGACTTTGTCACGAAATCAAATTGATTGAAATAGAGATTAAAGAAAAAAATAGCTGGAAATGATATACCTCATATTACCAAGGGAAGGGTGAACATGTGCAGCCAGCTCTAAAGCAGTTTTTGCAAAAATTGCAAAGGAATGGAGAACTACAAATGTTGCGCTCCTGTGTCAATGAAAGGTGAGATTTAGGCCGTTAATCATTAGTTTAACATTCGTACACTGCCCAAGCTCCTTTCAGATGTCCTTAGACTTTATTGTTCCATCTAATATTCCACTCCAGCCAAAATCTCTTGTAATGACACTTTGTTGATCTGAAGGGCCTGCAGAATCCAGGGACTTTCCATCAGTTTCATTCATCTAGTGTTTGATATGAAACCCATTTGCTTCTGGAGAGGCATTGCTCTTCAATGTTTTTCTTAAACATTTTTAAATAAAAATTATAACAATATAACAATTACAGCACGGAAACAGGCCATCTCAGCCCTTCTAGTCCATGCCGAATGCTTACTCTCACCTAGTTCCACTGGCCCGCACTCAGCCCATAACCCTCCATTCCTTTCCTGTCCATATACCTATACAATTTTACTTTAAATGACAATACCGAACCTGCCTCTACCACTTCTACTGGAAGCTCGTTCCACACAGCTACCACTCACTGAGTAAAGAAATTCCCCCTCATGTTACCCTTAAACTTTTGCCCACTAAGTCTCAACTCGTGTCCTCTTGTTTGAATCTCCCCTACTCTCCATGGAAAAGTCTATCCACGTCAACTCTATCTATCCCCCTCATAATTTTAAATATCTCTATCAAGTCCCCCCTCAACCTTCTATGCTCCAAAGAATAAAGACCTAACTTGTTCAACCTTTCTCTGTAACTTAGGTGCTGAAACCCAGGTAACATTCTAGTAAATCTTCTCTGTACTCTCTCTATTTTGTTGACATCTTTCCTATAATTCGGTGACTAGCACTGTACACAATACTCCAAATTCGGCCTTACCAATGCCTTGTACAATTTTAACATTACATCCCTACTCCTATACTCAATGCTCTGATTTATAAAGGCCAGCATACCAAAAGCTTTCTTCACCACCCTATCCACATGAGATTCCACTTTCAGGGAACTATGCACCATTATTCCTAGATCACTCTGTTCTACTGCATTCTTCAATGCCCTACCATTTACCATGTATGTCCTATTTGGATTATTCCTACCAAAATGTAGCACCTCACATTTATCAGTATTAAACTCCATCTGCCATCGTTCAGCTCACTCTTCTAACTGGCCTAAATCTCTCTGCAAGCTTTGAAAACCTACTTCATTATCCACAACGCCACCTACCTTAGTATCATCTGCATACTTATTAATCCAATTTACCACCCCATCATCCAGATCATTAATGTATATGACAAACAACATTGGACCCAGTACAGATCCCTGAGGCACATCACTAGTCACTTGCCTCCAACCTGACAAACAGTTATCCACCACTACTCTCTGGCATCTCCCATCCAGCCACTGTTGAATCTATTTTACTACTTCAATATTAATACCTAACGATTGAACCTTCCTAACTAACCTTCCATGTGGAACCTTGTCAAAGGCCTTACTGAAGTCCATATAGACAACATCCACTGCTTTACCCTCGTCAACTTTCCTAGTAACCTCTTCAAAAAATTCAATAAGATTTGTTAAACATGATCTGCCTAATTTTTAAATGAGTTTTGTATAAATCCTAAACTTAAGGAAAGCACACCCATAATGAGCTATGCTGCATCAAAGCCAAGAATTCCCAACCTAAGACCATGTTGCTCCTCTGTATGTCCTACTACTGATAAATTGACAAATTCACTTCTCAACGCCAGGTGAGTGAAGCTGAAACCCTTGTAGTACTTTGACAGGACATCATGCATTATTGTTGAAATATTCTTCCATGTCAAGAAGATTTTGTACGATTTTTATTTTAGAAAATCAATTTTCAGTCAGTGATAATGGTGGGAGCTGCTGGACATGTAGTGCTATACAGCACAGAAACAGGCTCTGAATGTCCCTTTGTCTACATTTGGCCTTAATCTCTTTAACAGTTCTCATCTATGTAACTGTGCAAATGCCTCTAAATGTCATAATTCAACCTACCTCTACCACTTCTTCTAGTAATTCATTCCATATCCTCGCTGACTTCTATATGAAAAAAAAATTCCCCGCAGGACCCTTTTAAATCTAATTAATTAGACAGGATCTAATTAACTCTCAGGCAGGACACACAACTGCTCCTCCCTTCCCATCACCCTCAATATGGGTGCCCCCTAGAACTGTGTGCTGAGCTCACGCCTGAACACTCTGCACACACGTGACTGTATGGCCAGACACCCAAGCAATTACATTGTCAAGTTCGTTCATGAAATGGCAGTTGTGAGGTTCAGGGAAGACAGATCCATAATTTCTTGAAAGTGGCACCACAGGTAGATGGTATTGTAAAGAAAACTTTTGGCATATTGGCCTTCATAATCAAAGTACTGAGTACAGGAGTTGGGATGTTATGTTGAACTTTTATAAGACATTGGTGAGGCCTAATTTGGAGTATTGTGTTCAGTTTTGGTCAGCTACCTACAGGAAAGATTTAAATAAGATTGAAAGAGTGCAAAGAAAATTTACAAGGATGCTGCCAGGACTGGAGGACCTGAGTTATTGGGAAATGTTGAACAGCTTAGGAATTTATTCCCTAGATTGTTGAAGAATGAGGGAAGATTTGATGGAGGTGTACAAAATTGTGAAGGTTGTAGATAGAGTAAATGCAAGCAGTCATTTTCCACTGAGGTTGGATGAGACTAGAACTAGAGGTCTTGGGTTAAGGGTGAAAGGTGAAATGTTTAAGGGGAGCATGAAGGGGAACAGCTTCACTCAGGGTGGTGAGAGTGTGGAATAAGCTGCTAGCAGAATGTAGGTTTGATTTCAAATACAAGAGAAATTTGGCTAGGTACAGTATGTGGATGGGAGGGTTATGAAGGTCTATGGTCTGAATGCAAGTCAATGGGTCTAGGCAGATTACTAGTTTAGCATGACTAGATGGGCCGAAAGGCCTGTTTCCACGCTGGGGTGTTCTACACTCCGTCAGATCTAGAGTAACAATAATTTTCCCTTACATTCATGTACTGAAGAATGACAATAAGCAATCTTGAAACTGGAATGATCTCCTGCCAAAAAAAAACCATGCTGACTATCTTTGATTAATTCCTGTTCCAAGTGCAGGTTATTCTTATACCTGAGTCCTTTTTTTCAGTAATTTGTTTTAATTTTGTCATATGTAGCGAGGTACAGTGGAAGAATGTGCTTTGCATTTTGTTGTTACAGATCAATACATTACAATACTACATTGAGGTACTAGTAATAATAATAAAAAAAATTCATTGATCACAAGGGGGTATTCCTTTTGCTACAGCAGCAACATTTAAAAACACACTTAGCAATGTGCAGACATAACTAATAATAAAGTACAGAATAATAATATACACAATAATAATTTACCAATGTTCAATAATGTGGAATAATAATTTACAAAATAATAAAGCAGAGACTGTCATATTATGATTTGCGTTGTCCTGTCACACAGAGATGAACTGTTGTAAGTGCTTATTGCACTTAAGGAAAGATTTTCTGTTATGATCCTTGTGACAGTGGAACTGAATGAGTCTGTTTGAAAGGGTGCTCAGCTGCTTATTCATGGTCATGGAGAGGATGTGCCTGATTGTCTATAGTGGATAACAGTTTCTCCAGTTTAATATACAAGGTAAAACAGTAAGAGTGCAGAGTAAAGTGATCTCCATAGGATTTAAGGACAGGCCAGGGCCACCTTCTGGGCCAGTTGCTTTCTGTGCGTTCACTCACTCTCTGGAAGACAGATCTTACATCTGCAATAGTGACTGTGGGGTCAGATATATTGGAGACTGTTCGGGTGGGTGGTGACATTCATGAATAAGTTATGCTTATTAGGAAGGGATGTGCTATGTTCAGTGATTCTGCCTGACTTACTTTCGTAGCCCTTTACAGCATGTAACTGCTACTACTATGTCAACTCAAGCCTAGGGGGCCGGCGTCGGGCACGATGACGGGCTCTCCACTCCTCCCTCTCCCTCATCATTGTGTTCAGTTCATCTACATTAGCCATGCCGCTATCTTCTAGGAGCGTGTTGACCATAGTCTTGGGAGGGCACCCAGGGTTCATCCTCCCATGTTTGGGCTCTCATGTGATGACTAGGCTGGCAGGTAGCACAGGGTGGCGTAGACAGTGCCCTGCTAGTTGCAGTCTTCTTGCCTCAGTTTTAGTAGTGAGCATCGGTCGGTCATCATAGAGCTCGACGTTCGTCACTTCAAGAGACAACCAGAGCATTCGTGTATAGCAACCAACTTTCTCATGGTCTTGGTGAGTGTCCTCGTCTTGCATCCGTATGTGAGAATGGACTCTATGACTGCTATGAAGATCCTCTTTTTGAGCCTTCTGGTCAGGTTCGACCTCCAGATTTCCTTCATGTCATTCATAGTCCTCCACGCTAGCGTCTTTTCTATCTTTATGTCCTTCTCCAAACTCATCATTCTTGACCCGAGGTACTTGAAGTCTAAGACTTTCTTAATAGTATCATTCTTTACAGTCTTGAGAGTACTTTGTCGCAGTTGAATGCCATGTACTCTGTCTTTTTAGTGTTTAGGTGAAGTCCAACTTTATTGCACTCAATTTCCACTTTTGTCAGTAGCTGCTGTGCTTCCTCAATCTGGTCAGAGAGCAGGACTATGTCATCTGCAAAATCAAGATCTGTGAGTGTAACTGGTCTGACCCTTTTGGTTCATCCTGGTTTAAGGTAAAACCAAGCTTGTCATGATCTTTGGTAGTTTGATGTAGAGCGTAATAACGATTATAAGGACGATTATAAGGATGCAGGGTGCCAGAGTGTCTCCTTGTAGCACACCAGCTAGGAACTTGAACACTGCTGTATTGTCTGGATCCCTCACAAAGACAGATAACTACCGCAGTATCAGCTTGACCTGCATCTTAGCAAAGCTATACAATCGAGTGATCTTGAATAGGATTCGCACAGCCATTGACCCTAAGCTAAGAGTCAATCAGGATGGTTTTCGGCAGAAGCACACAACAGTAATGCAAATACTTGCTCTCCATAGAATCATCAAGGAAGTCAAGAAGAACAACCTACCAGCTGTGCTTACTTTCATCGATTTTCGCAAAGCTTTTGACTCCATTCACTGAGGTAAAATGCTGAAGATCCTGAAAGCTTATGGAGTGCCAGACCATCTACTGAGAGCAATAGAGTCCAGCTATACTGAGACCATGGCGGAAGTTGTATCACCAGACAGCATGTGAGCCTTGCCACAACTAACACTACTTTGGACTGGTATTGTCTCTTGGTAACCTGTTGAAATACGAAGGGCTTATCTCAATTTCTTATAAAGGCCAGAGTCACCTGATTTACAGCAGTTCTAGGCTTCATTAGAGAGAGGGTCTCCTGATTCAGCCATGGTTTCCAGTTTGGGACACACAACTTGTTTTCTTTGGTACACAGTCCTCAAAGCACTTGCTGATAAAGTACCTGAGGTGGTGACATCCTTATCTAAGCTCAGTGCTGAGTTTCTGAACATGAACGTGGCCAAGTCTACTAACTCAAAACAGCTACGTAGAAGCTCATCTATTTTCTATACTGGATCCTCAAGTTTCAGACTCTGTATCCAGGGAGAAAGAGCACAACCTGCTGCTCTGTGTTACCAAAATGTGGACAGGGACTGGCTCAGTAGGTATCCTTGACAGTTCTCTGGCAACGGTCAAAGGCGTGTCAAAGGTCAAAGCTTCTGGTGAGGCAGGAGACATGTTGGTAATATTTTGGTTACACACTCTCGAAGCTGTAACTGGCAATGATAAAGATTACCTCAGGGAATCCCGCTTCAAGGCTGTATAATTCATTGAGTGTAGGTTCCATACCTGCCCGGTGTAGAATGTAGACTGCCATCTGGAAAGCTAAACCCCTACCACTAATATTAGACTTGGATGCCAGTTAACCCTGGCTTAACCCTGTTGTCATGTCACCCATGACTAACAAATAATTAAAAATCTCTGTCAGCGCACAGCAATTTTCATCTTGCTAAGACATTTCATCATCTTCTTATCTCCTGTTGATTGTTGGGAATGAGTCATGTTAATATCTCTTTTTTTCCTGAATTCAATTCATGCAGCCTCATTTGATGAGTCGTCTAGGATATTCCCTTTCATTACTGCAGTGATGGAAGCCTCAGCATTACATCCTTGCTTTTATATTCCATTCATTTTGAAAGGACAAGAATATCAATACTCCCCAATGCCATTCGGCTTTACAATTCAACCGCCAGGAGTAAGATATGTTAAAGTGCCGGGGTTAGGACTCAATGTATTTAAGTAAACTACTTAAGAACTTTTTAAAAGCTATTATTAATGCTTTTTGAGAGGGTGATTTTAGATGCATATCATATTTTTACCGAGTTAAGTATTGTATGTAATTAGTTTTGCTATAATAAGTGTATGGGACATTGGAAAAAAATGTTGAATTTCCCCATGGGGATGAATAAAGTATCTATCTATCTATCTATCTATCTATCTATCTATCTATCTATCTATCTATCTATCTATCTATCTATCTATCTATAAAAGCAAGATGTAATGTTAAGGCTTTATAAGGCATTGGTCAGACTGAACTTGGAGTACTGTGAGTAATTTTGGGGCCCTTATCTAAGAAAAGAAGTCCTGGCATTGGAGACTAGAGGAGCTACACGAGGATGACTCCAGGAATGAAAGAGTTATCATATGAGGAGAATTTGATGGCTCTGGGTCTGTACTCACTAGAGCTTATAAACATGAGAAGGGAATTTCATTGAAACCTATCAAATATTGAGAGGCCTTGATAGAGAGGATATGGAGAGTACGTTTCCTATGGTGAGTGAGCTAGGACCAGAGGGCATAGCCTCAGCAGAGAGACAGCCATTTAGAACAGAGATGAAGAGGAGTTTCTTTAGCCAGAAGGTTGGTGAATCTGTGGAACTCATTGCCACAGATGGCTGTGGAAGTCAAGTATTTGAATATATTTAAAGTGGAAGTTACTTCAATTGGAACTTCAAAGGTTATGGGGAAAGGCAAGAAAACAGGGTTGTGAAGGATAATAAATCAGCCATGATTGAATGGCGGAACAGATTCAATGGGCCAAATGGCCTAATTCTGCTTCTATTTCTTACGGTCTTAATTAGTATTGCATTGCTGCCTCCTTTTCTGCATCTTCACCTAGTATATCTGTGGATTCTATATATTAGTGTGATGTTGCTAGTCCTGCGGTTCCTTCAACCATATCTCTGCGATAGCAACAATAGCATATTCCTATGCATTAAATTTGTATTCTTTGTTCAACTGTCTTACAAGTCCGATTCCTTCCTTTCCCCAGTATGTCACATCCATGTTTGTTCTACCTTCCAAACTGACCTCATTTCCCTACAGTGTTTGATGGCACCTCCTTTCAAATTATATTTTATGTCTCACTCCCCTGCTAAGTTCATTCAAACTTTTCCACAGCAGTAGCAAACCTCTATAAGTATGTATATTTGACCTGTTCCAGTTCAGGTGCAATCCTTTCAATTTGTAAAACTGCCACCTTTCCCAGAAATAGTCCCAGTGATCTAAAATTCTCTCTCTTCTCCACTTCTCTTTGACCATACTTTCATCTGATTTATCTTTCTACTCCTATAGTTACTGCCAGGTGGCAATGGAAGTAATCTAGAGATTACAAATTTTGTTAATCTTTGGCCGAGCTCAATAAATTCACATTGCAGAACTTTATACCTATTTTACTGATAGGTACATTATTGGTACAATTGTGTACTGCAATCTCCTACTGTTCAATAGTTTTCTTTGGATAATTTTGAACAAATGCTTTGTTACACATTCATTATGCAGAGATTCGATAGAGATATTTGAATCATGAATAATTTTGATAAGGAGTAAACATTACAATAGGCAGAAGAGTAAGTAAATAGAATAAGAAATTGTTAGAAGTGGAAGCAACCTGGCTTGTGTTGTAAAGATTGTTCTGATCTGGAACGCTATAAGGGGCAAAAGCAGATATAAATGTAATATGTAAAAGAGTAACAGAAGAACTCGAACAGAAGAAAATAGGGGTTTTCAGAAGGAGTGAGGCAGTGTGATAAATTAGAGTGTAATAAACTGACAGATGAACAGGAAGCCAAGTGGTTTTCTTTTCCACTATCAGTCTGTGATAATGAGGCCAATAGGAAACAATTCTTATTAATGTGTTTGTTCAGTCACCGCTGGTATCTGCTTCCTTACGTCAGTTAATAACTTGATGGTGAGACTTTCAGAACTGTTATTTTTTTCTCATCCATGTATCTGTTCTTCAGCAGTGCTGTGGAACTTTGCTCTGTTTTTACTTATCTTCAGTTCTGCAGTTAAACACAGAGTACTGATTTTCGTATGGGAATATGATATTGTTAATTGCTCAGAGACATGACTGAAAATAATGCTTTATGTTTGGATGTTCCTTTGAAATTTTATAAGTGATTTTAAATCCTTTTTGTGATTAGTAAATTCAAGTCGAAACTCCAGTCTTCAACCATGATAGGTGGGGATGAATAAGAGAAGACTGAACTTGCTAATAGCTTTGCCCAACTAACACAAAATGCTGGTGGAACACAGCAGGCCAGGCAGCATCCATAAGGAGAAGCACTGTCGATGTTTCAGGCCAAGACCCTTTGTCAGGACTAACTGAAAGGAAAGATAGTAAGAGATTTGAAAGTAGTGGGGGGAGGGGGAAATGCAAAATGATAGGAGAAGACCGGAGGGGGTGGGATGAAGCTAAGAGCTGGAAAGGTGATTGGCGAAAGTGATACAGAGTTGGAGAAGGGAAAGGATCATGGGACGGGAGGCCTCGGAAGAAAGTAAGTGGCGGGGGGGGGGGGGGGCGGGGAGAACCAGAGGGAGCTGGAGAATAGGCAAACAACTAAATATGTCAGGGATGGGGCAAGAAGGGGAGGAGGGGCATTAACGGAAGTTAGAGAAGTCAATGTTCACGCCATCAGGTTGGAGGCTACCCAGCCAGTATATAAGGTGTTGTTCCTCCAACCTGAGTTTGGATTCATTTTGGCAGTAGAGGAGGCCATGGATAGACATATCAGAATGGGAATGGGACATGGAATTAAAATGTGTGGCCACTGGGAGATCCTGCTTTCTCTGGTGGACCGAGCGTACGTGGTCAGCGAAACGCTCTCCCAGTCTGCGTCGGGTCTCACCAATATATAAAAGGCCACACCGGGAGCACTGGACACAGTATACCACACCAGCTGACTCATAGGTGAAGTGTCACCTCACCTAGAAGGACTGTCTGGGGCCCTGAATGGTGCTGAGGGAGGAAGTGTAAGGGCAGGTGTAGCATTTGTCCTGCTTACAAGGATAAGTGCCAGGAGGGAGATCGGTGGGAAGGGATGGGGGGGACAAAAGGACAAGGGAGTTGCGTAGGGAGCGATCCCCACAGAAAGCAGAAAGGGGGGGAGGGAAAGATGTGCTTGGTAGTGGGATCCCGTTGGAGGTGGCGGAAGTTACGGAGAATTATACGTTGGACCTGGAGGCTGGTGGGGTGGTAGGTGAGGACAAGGGGAACTCTATCCCGAGTGGGGTGGTGGGTGGATGGGGTGAGGGCAGATGTGTGGGAAATGGGAGAGATGCGTTTGAGAGCAGAGTTGATGGTGGAAGAAGGGAAGCCCCTTTATTTAAAAAAGGAAGACACCCTCTTCGTCCTGGAATGAAAAGCCTCATCCTGAGAGCAGATGTGGCGGAGATGGAGGAATTGTGAGAAGGGGATAGCCTTTTTGCAAGAGACAGGGTGGGAAGAGGAATAGTCCAGGTAGCTGTGAGAGTCTGGAGGCTTATAGTAGATATCAGTAGATAAGCCATCTCCAGAGATGGAGACAGAAAAATCAAGAAAGGGGAGGGAGGTGTCGGAAATGGACCAGGTAAATTTGAGGGCAGGGTGAAAGTTGGAGGCAAAGTTAATGAAGTCAACAAGCTCAGCATGCAGGAGGCAGCGCCAATGCAGTCGTCGATGTAGCGAAGGAAAAGAGAGGGACGGATACCCATATAGACTTGGAACATGGACTGTTCCACAAAGCCAACAAAAAGGCAGGCATAACTGGGACCAATACGGTTGCCCATGGCTACACCCTTGGTTTGGAGGAAGTGGGAGGAGCCAAAGGAGAAATTATTGAGAGTAAGAACTAATTCCGCTAGACGGAGGAGAGTGGTGATAGAGGGGAATTGGTTAGGTCTGGAATCCAAAAAGAAGCGAAGAGCTTCGAGACCATCTGGGTGGGGGATGGAGGTATATAGGGACTGGACGTCCATGGTGAAAATAAGGCTGTGGGGGCCAGGGAACTGTTCCACCAGCATTTTGTGTGTGTTGTTTGAATTTCCAGCATCTGCAGATTTCCTCGTGTTTGCTAATAGCTTTGTCCTTTTTGATCACATTGAACACAGGAATCTGCAGCACATTACAAGCCCTTCGGCTCACAATGTTGTGCCGACCATGTAACCTACTCTAGAAACTACCTAGAAGCATGGCCCTCTATTTTTCTAAGCTCCATGTATCTATCTAAGAGTCTCCTAAAAGACCCTATTGTATCCACCTCTACCACCTTTTTTGGCAGTGCATTCCACAGACCCACCACTCTCTGTGCGAAAAACTTACCTCTTGCATCCCCCCGTACCTACTTCCAAGCACCTTAAAACTTGTGTTAGCCATTCCAGCCCTGAGAAGAAGCCTCTGGTTATCCACACAAAACCAATGCTTTTCATCATCTTGTACACTTCTATCAGGTCACCTCTCATTCTCCGTCGCTCCAAGGAGAAAAGGCCAAGCTCACTCAATCTGCTCTCACAAGGCACGAACTTCAATCCAGACAACATCCTTGTAAATCCACTCTGCACTCTCTCTATAGTATCCATATCCTTCCTGTAGTGAGGTGACATGATCTGAAAACAGTACTCCAAATGGGGTCTAACTCAGTTCTCAGCTCAGCTGTAACATTACCTCACGGCTTTTGATCTCAATCCCACAGTTGATGAATGCTAACATACCATACACCTTCTTAACAACACTGTCAACCTGCACAGCAACTTTGAGTTTCCTATGGACATGGACCCCAAGATCTCGCTGATCCTCCACTCTGCAAAGAGCTTTACCATTAATATTCTGTCTTCAAATTTGAGCCACCAAAATAAACCACTTCACACTTATCTGGGTTGAAATCCATCTGCCACTTCTCAGCCCAGTTCTGCATCATATCGATGTCCCGATGTAACCTCTGACAACACTCCAAACTTTTGTGTCATCAACAAACTTTCTAACCCACCCTTCTACTTCCTCATCCAGGTCACTTATAAAATCACAAAAAAGAGGGATCCCAGAACATATCCCTGCAGAACAGCACTGGTCACCAACCTCCATGCAGAATACAAACCATCTACAACCACTCTGCCTTCTGTGGGCAAGCCAGTTCTGGATCCACTAAGCAAGGTCTCCTTGGATCCCATGCTTCATTACTTTCTGTATGAACCTTGTATGGGGAACCTTATCAAATGCCTTATTGAATTCCATGTACACTGCATCCATTTCTCTACCTTCATCAATGTGTTTCAATGAATCTGGACTTCCTGGCCTTGAAGGTCATCCTAGCCCAGGTAGTTAAGTTGTCCAGGGTTACATCTTGCTTGAACATGGGTAGCTGTGATGTCATCCATAAACACCCATGTTGCAGGGCTCCAACACTGGGCTCGCGTTATGTCTGCTGCTGTTGACATGAGGAGGTTCATACTCATGACAAACAAGATGGGGGAGAAGGTACAGCCGGGTAGAAGCCCTTTTTGGAGGTCTTGCCTCCTGGCTGTAAAGTGGGCTGAAGTGAAGCGTAGCTTGAATCCTCGTAGGTAGCTAGTGATCACATCTCGTGTTACTGGGGGGATATGGTAGTGGTCCAGGCCAACCTGGATGAGGACATGTGGACTAAACAGATGACTGTTAGGTCGCCTTTCTTCTGCCTGGCCTTGTGGATCAACTGGCTGATTACTGAGGTGAGTTCAAGGCACCCAGAGAAACCCGGGCTGCCACATTTTAGGATGGATCTGTTGATACAGTGGTCCTTCATTAAGTAAGAAGTCAGCCTTCTCTCAAGCACCGGGAAGAATATCTTGCACTCCATGCTACGGAAGGAGATTGTCCTAAACTGGGTGATTGTGGAGGAATCTTCTTCCTTGGGAACAAAGCATCCTTCAGCCATTTCAAATATTATTGGACTCTGGCATTGTGCCAGAGGACTGGAAAATTGCAAATGTCATTCCACTCTTTAAGAAGAGGGAGGCAGCAGAAAGGAAACTATATACCTGTTAGGCTGACCTCATTGGCTAAGAAGATGTTGGAGTCAATTGTTAAGGATGAGGTTATGGAGTACTTGGTGACACAGAGCAAGAGAGGATAAAGCCAGCATTATTTCCTTAAGGAAAAATCTGACCTGATGAACCTGCTGGAATTATTTGACGAGGTTACAGGTAGGATAGATAAAGGGATGTAATGGATATTTGGACTTTCAGAAGGCCTTTGACAAAGGGCCACACATAAGACTGCTTACCACATTAAGAACAGATGGTATTACAGGAGATTTACTGGCATGGTTAGGAAATTGGCTGATTGATATGAAGCAGCAAGTGGGAATGAAAGGATTGTAGCGGTGTGCTACACGCAGTGCTGCAATAACGACACGGAGTCGGTGAGCTACAGTTACAAAAGAGGTTTATTCAAACTTCGCGGCCTCGCTTTAAAGCCTTCCAGATCCCACCCTCCCCGGGCGGGAATGCTGTAGGGGGCGTGTATTCACAGTCCCGTCCCGCGTGCGGGCTTTTCCCCTTGCTGGTGAAGCAAACTTGGCGCCCTCTTTGCGACTGGCCTCAATGCCAGCGCGCACCGCTTTGTGAGCCAGTTCGAGTGCGCTGGGAAGTGGGTCGCCACATAACCCCCCCCCCCAGAACCGGCAATACACCCCCCAATGTCCACAGTCTGGGTCGGACTCTGTTTGGGAGGTCTGCCTCTGTGCCGCGGTGCCTGAATCTCGACCGGCTGCGCCAAGTCCACATGGGCCGGTTTGAGTCGGTCCACCGTGAAAACCTCCTCTTTCCCCCCAATGTTTAGCACGAATGTGGACCCATTGTTTCTAATCACCGTAAACGGCCCCTCGGAGGGCCGCTGCAGCAGTGCCCGATGTCTGCCCCGTCGTACAAAAACAAACTTACAGTTTTGCAGGTCGGGTTCTGCCCGTGCTGCGAAGTGGGTATGGGGGCCAGGTTACCGAGCCTCTCACGTAGTCTGCCCAGGACTGCTGCGGGTTCTTCCTCTTGCCCCCTTGGGGCTGGTATGAACTCTCCTGGGACGACCAGGGGTGCACCGTACACCAACTCGGCCGATGAGGTGTGCTCTTTGGGTGCCGTGTGGATTCCGAGCAGGACCCAGGGGAGCTCGTCCACCCAGTTAGGCCCTTTGAGGTGGGCCATGAGAGCCGACTTCAGGTGACGGTGGAAACGCTCCACTAGTCCGTTCGACTGTGGGTGGTAGGCAGTTGTGTGGTGCAGCTGTGTCCCCAAAAGGCTGGCCATAGCTGACCACAGGCTGGAGGTGAACTGGGTGCCTCTGTCGGAGGTAATGTGGGCCGGTACACCAAAGCGAGATACCCAGGTGGCAATCAGTACCCGGGCGCAAGATTCGGACGTGGTGTCGGTGAGCGGGACCGCCTCTGGCCATCTTGTGAACCGGTCCATGATAGTCAGGAAGTGCCGTGCTCCGCGCGACACTGGCAGGGGGCCCATGATTTCCACATGAATGTGGTCGAAACGCCGGTGGGTGGGGTGGAACTGCTGCGGCAGAACTTTGGTGTGCCGCTGCACCTTGGCTGTTTGGCAGTGCATGCACGTTCTGGCCCATTCACTGACCTGCTTGCGGAGTCCGTGCCAAACAAACCTGTTGGCTACCATCCAGACGGTTGTCCTGATGGAGGGGTGCGTTAAGTTGTGAATGGAGTCGAAAACGTGCCGCCGCCAGGCTGCCGGAATGACGGGGTGGGGTTGGCCGGTGCTGACGTCACAGAGTAGGGTCCTCTCACCTGGGCCTACGGGGAGGTCCTGAAGCTGCAAACCGGAGACTGCAGTTCTGTAACTAGGGATCTCCTCATCTGCCTGCTGCGCCTCTGCCAGTGATTCATAGTCTACCCCCTGGGACAGGGCTTGGATGTTAGGGCGGGAGAGGGCGTCCGCCACAACATTGTCCTTTCCCGAGACATGCCGGACATCCGTCGTGTATTCGGAGATGTAGGACAGATGTCGCTGCTGGCGGGACAACCAGGGGTCGGATGCTTTCGTGAACACAAAAGTAAGCGGTTTGTGGTCCGTGATCGCGGTGAAGGGCCTACCTTCTAAGAAGTACCTGAAATGCCGGATTGCCAGGTATAGCGCCAACAGTTCCCAGTCGAAAGCACTGTATTTGAGCTCGGGTGGTCGTAGGTGTTTGCTGAAAAACGCCAGGGGTTTCCAGTGACCCTCGATGAGTTGTTCCAGCACTCCACTGACTGCCGTGTTGGATGCGTCCACTGTGAGGGTGGTAGGGATGTCTGTTCTGGGCTGCACTAGCATCGTGGCGTTTGCCAAAGCTACTTTGGTTTTAATGAAAGTGGTGGCGGACTCCTCGTCCCAGGTAATGTCCTTGCCCTTACCCGACATCAGGGCGAACAGGGGGCACTTGATTCGGGCAGCTGAAGGGGGGAAGCGGTTGTAGAAATTCACCATACCCACGAATTCCTGAAGGCCTTTGATTGTGTTGGGTCGGGGGAAATGGCGGACCGCGTCTACCTTGGCGGGCAGAGGGGTTGCCCCGTCTTTAGTAATCCTGTGGCCCAGGAAGTCAATGGTGTCGAGCCCAAACTGGCATTTGGCCGGGTTGATTGTCAGGCCGTAGTCACTCTGTTGGGCATAGAGTTGACGGCGGTGGGACAGATGCTCCTGATGACTGCTGCTGCCTATGAGGATGTCGTCCAAATAGATGAAAGCGAAGTCCAGGTCGCATCCCACCGCGTCCATTAACCGCTGAAACGTCTGTGCGGCATTCTTTAGGCCGAACGGCATGTGGAGGAACTCGAAAAGGCCGAAAGGGGTGATGAGTGCCGTTTTGGGGACGTTGTCCAGATGCATCAGGATTTGATGGTATCCCCGGACGAGGTCTACCTTGGAGAACATCCGTGCGCCATGCAGGTTTGCTGCAAAGTCCTGAATGTGTGGCACAGGGTAGTGGTCTGGTGTTGTAGCCTCGTTCAGCCTGCGGTAGTCGCCGCATGGTCTCCAGCCCCCTGTTGCTTTGCGCACCATGTGCAGGGGGGAGGCCCATGGGCTGTCAGACCGCCGTATGATCCCCAATTCCTCCATCCTCTTGAACTCCTCCTTCGCCAGCCAGAGCTTGTCCGGGGGAAGCCTTCAAGCACGAGCATGGAGGGGTGGTCCTTGTGTCGGGATGTGGTGCTGTACGCCGTGTCTGGGCATGGCTGCTGTGAACTGCGGTGCCAGAACCGATGGGAAATCTGCCAGGACTCTGGTGAAGTCATTGTCAGACAGCATGATGGAGTCTAGGTGTGGGGCCGGCCACTGGGCTTCACCCAGGGAGAACGTTTGAAAGGTCTCGGCGTGGACCAGTCTCTTCCTGGGCAGGTCGACCAATAGGCTGTGAGCTCGCAAAAAATCCACTCCCAGGAGCGGTTGGGCTACGGCGGCCAGTGTAAAGTCCCACGTGAACCGACTGGAGCCGAACTGTAGCTGCACCGTACAGGTGCTGTAGTCCTTACTGTGCTGCCGTTCGTGGCCCTCAGGGTGGGACCCGGTTCTCTGTTGCGGGTGTCGTAACTCGTCGGAGGTAAGACGCTGATCTTGGCTCCGGTGTCGACCAAAAAGCGGCGTCCTGACTGCTTGTCCCAGACATACAGGAGGCTATCCAGATGGCCAGCCGCCGTAGCCATCAGCGGGCCATCATTTGAGGCCATTGATGATTTTGCCTCAAATGGCACTTTGAATGCCTCCCTGCTCAGTGTTGTTTGCTTGAGCCTTCTCGTTATTGTATTTTCAGTCCTGGCCATTGCCATTATGTCAATCCTACTGAGTCTCTCACCCCCTCACTCTTGGGAGACTCTGGGGCTATTGTGTATTTAATTCATCCGTAGCTTGTATGTTCCCTCTTGTGAGTCATGCACATAAGGTTGCTAGCCTTATGTGTCCATGTCAGTCTTTCCTGGAGATCAGTTGTCTTTCCAGCATCACCAACCTTCCTTGATTGCCGTCCAGTCTTTTCTAGAAGTCACTAGCAAACCAGATGTCATTTGCATGCTCTCTACAATTACCTGATGAGGTAACCATAGCCTTTGGCCAGGAGCAGATGCCGTTAGGTGGTGCCCAACCTTCACAGAGTGTTTCGACCCTTAACCACTGCACTTCTCGCCTGCTCCATATCCAGCAAGAGGTTCTTTCTGCTTCCTCCCCCATCCTGTGAGCTGCTTGGTTCTTCGTCTTTTCACCAAGTCCCAGCACAGACAGCAATCTCCACAGCAATGTTGCCGGAACCCTCTACAGCTGATCTCCACTGGGAATAGGCACGACTGCTATTCTTTGTCTGTACACTCTAGGACTAAGGATTGGTATTTCAGGGCCTTCCTCTTGGGAGCCCCCCTCGTGTCCTTCCTCCCATGGTAATGTGAGCTCCTCCAGGATGATCTTCTTGTCTTGGGTGGGCCGCAGGTCAATATCTGGTCGAAGTGTGGTTTGCACCACCTCCTTTAAATGGAGTAACTTGCAAAAAGGTATCATTCCTTAAGACAGAAAGCAATGCAGAGAAGTTATTCTGGTTATACAACTTATGACCAATGACTGGTGAAATGCAAATACTGTTATCAATTTCAGTTATAGAGCAGTAGTCACCCTGCAGTTGGAGAAGTCGAGTAGCTGTCAGGAGAAATGGAAATGTAAATAGGCAGTTAATGCTGCAGAGACTGGGTAACTGGCACTGAGCACAGGTCTGTGGTGCAGAAAGGAAAGAGGGGGAAGAAGGGAGCAGTAGTGGTAGAAAGAGGAAAGAGGGGATAGAAGGGAGCGCGACTCAATGGTCAGGGAATTTGACAAGGTCCCTCATGAGAGACTCATCCAGAAAGTCATGAGGCATGGGATAAGTGGAACCTTGACTGTTTGGATAAAACAACTGGCTTAAAGGAAGAAAGCAGAGGGTAGTTGTGGAAGGAAAGTATTCTGCCTGGAGCTCGGTGACTAGTGGAGTGCCACAGGGATCTGTTCTGGGACCCCTGCTATTTGTGATTTTTATAAATGACCTGAATGTAGAGGTGGAAGGATGTGTGAGTAAGTTTGCGGATGACACAAAGATTGGAGGAGTTGTGGATGGAGCTGTAGATTGTCAAAGGTTACAAGAGGATATAGCCAGGCTGCAGAGTTGGGCAGAAAAGTGGCAGATGGAGTTCAGTCCGGATAAGTGTGAGGTGATGCATTTTGGAAGGACAAACCAGAAGACTGAGTACAGGATTAATGGTCAGTTACTTAAGAGTGTGGATGAACAAAGGGACCTTGGGGTTCAAATCCATACATCCCTCAAGGTTGCTGCACAGATTGATAGGGTAATTAAGAAGGCCTATGGGATTCTAGGCTTCATTAACAGGGGGATTGAGTTCAAGAGTAGAGAGGTCATGTTGCAACTCTACAAATCTCTGGTGAGACCGCACTTAAGAGTATTGTGTTCAATTCTGGTCACCTCATTATAGGAAGGATGAAGAAGCTATGGAGAGGATGCAGAGGAGATTTACCAGGATGTTGCCTAGTTTGGATAAGAAATCATATGAAGCAAGGTTAGCAGAGCTGGGACTTTTCTCTTTGGAGCGTAGAAGAATGAGAGGGGACTTGATAGAGGTCTACAAGATTATGAGAGGCATAGATAGGGTGGATAGTCAGTACCTGTTTCCCAGGTCACCAATAGCAAACACCAGAGGGCATATGTACAAAATTAAGGGAGGTAAGTTTAGGGGAGACATCAGGGATAAGTTTTTTTACACAGAGGGTTGTGAATGCCTGGAATGACTTGCCAGGGATGGTGGTGGAGGCTAAAACATCAGGGATATTTAAGAGCCTCTTGGACAGGCACAGGGATGAAAGAAAAATAGAGGGTTATGGGGTAGTGTGGGTTTAGTACTTTTTTAAAGGATTATATGGGTCAGCACAACATGGAGGGCTGAAGGGCCTGTACTGTGCTGTAGTGTTTTATGGTTCTATAGTTCTATGGAGCAGACAGGAGATTATGTGGAGATGAACAAGACACCCGGATGTTATGTTGCCTCCCAGATGCCAGGGTTAGAGACATCTTGGATTGCGTCCACAGCATTTGGAGGTGGGGGGGAAAGAAGGACAGACAGATTAGCAGGATGGGCAAGAGAGAGGCAAATGAAATACAATGTTGGAAAATGCAAGGTCATGCATTTTGGTAGTAGAAATAAATGTGCAGACATTTGCAGATGTGTAGAATAAATACACTTGTTCTAAACTGGGAGAAAATCCAAACATCTGAGCTGCAAAGAGATGGGAGTCCTTGTGCAGAACACCCTACAGGTTAACTTGCAGGTAGAGTCGGAGGAAGGCAAATGCAATATTAGCATTCATTTCACAAGGTCTAGAATATACGAGCAGGGATGAAATGCTAAAGCTTTATAAGGCACTGGTGAGACCTCACCTTGAGTATTGTTAACAGTTTTTAGTTCCTTATCTATGAAAAGATGTGCTGGCATTGGAGAGGGTCCAGAGGAGGTTCACCAGGATGATTCCAGGAATGAGAGATGTTTGATGACTCTGGGTCTGTACTCGCTGGAATTCAGAAGGATGAGGAGGGATGTCAATGAAACTTTTTGAATGTTGAAAGGCCTAGACAGAGTAGATGTGGAAGGGATGTTTCCCATGGTGGGGGAGTCTAAGAGAACAGGGCACAGCCTCAGGATAGAGGGGCGTCCATTTAAAACGGAGATGTGGAGAAATTTCTTTAGCCAGAAGGTGGTGAATTTGTGAAATGTATTACCTCAGGCAGCTGTGGAGGCCAGGTCATTGGGTATATTTAAGGCAGAGATTGATAGGTTCTTGATTGGACACAGCATCAAAGGGTACAGGGACAAGGCCAGGAGGTGGGGCTGAGGAGGAGCAAAAAGGATCAGCCATGATAGAATGGTGGAGCAGACTTGATGGGCCAGATGGACTTATTCTGCTCCTATGTCTTATGGTATTCTGGTCTTACCAATCCTTTATGAATGAGTATAAACATAGAACAGTACAGCACAGGAATACGTCATTCAGTCTACAACGTCTGTGTAGAAAACTATGCTGAATTAAATTATTCTTTTGTCAGTATATGATCCATATCCTTCAATTCCCTATATATTCATGAGCCAATGTGACAAACTCTAAAACATAATTATACAAGATTTTTCATGAAGCAGAAGATACAGTTATGCTAATTAGCAATACAAACTAGGATTGTTTTCATTCTACATATGAATTCATTGCCTGACTTAGCAATGACATTCTGTCCTTACTTAAACTGTGATTTATAATCCAGAAGGCTTTAATAATTACAGTTTATATATATATATATATATATCTACTTAGGATTTGAAACCTGATAATATGGGTGCTTTGCTTGAAGAACTATGCCACTGTGGGTTAATATATTAGAAAATATAGATTAAATAGAGCTTTTCAGAGTAACATATTGCAATTTTTTAACTTTATTTATGTAAAAAAAACACCATTATATAAAATGTCATTTGGACCTCAGTGTGTGAAGAGAAATTAACTTGTATGAATGAAGATTTCATTGAATATTTCCTTTAATGCTGAAGATGGACAAATCCATTAGCAATCACCTAAAAAGGGTGCAATCATGGTAACTAAAGAGGTGAGGTAGTGTACTGGTTAGTACAGTGCTATTACAGCTCAGTGCATTCCAGAGTTTGGAGTTCATTGTCTGTGAGGAGTCTGTACGTTTCCCCCTGTGAATGTGTGGTTTTCCTGTGCGCGATCCAGTGGCCTTGCACAGTCCAAAGTCCTACTGGTTAGAGGGTTAGTTGTTCATTGTAACTTGTCCGGTAATTAGGCTACTGTCAAGTAGCTGGGTTGCTGGTATTGCAGCTCGTTGAGACGGAAGAGCCCGTACTGCATTAAATAAATAACATAAACACAAAGAGGGACACATACATCAAACAAGAACAAGGGAGAGCATAAAGATTTCAGAAATATAAAGAATGCATTGAGAAGGTGGGATTAATCTATAGGAAGATGAAGAGTTTTAACTTCAATGCTTGGAGTCAATGGTCATCAATGTAAATCAGGAGTGATTAATTAGTCATGTAAATACAGAACCAGAAGTGAAATCATATTGGCATTTGGAAAGTTGAGCATCATGCTATCAATGCCACTCATCAAGAAATTCTTAGGCATATTAAATAAATATTGTTTATATAATGAGCCAATTATGCTCTCGTCTCATTGCTACCAGGACACTGAAGACACACACTCAATATTTCAGGAATAGCTTCTTCCCCTCTGCCATCAGATTTCTGAATGGACAATGAACCCATGAACACAACCTCACTACTTTTCCTTCTCTTTTTGCACAACTTATTGAATTTATTTTTTCTATCTACTTTTTATTGTAATTTATTATTTTTATTACTATGTTTGCAGTGTACCACAACCACAGAACAACAAATTTCATGACATATGTCGATGATATTAAACATGATTCTGTTCTGCTATTAATTATGTTATTTTTGCAGGGAAACACCATGTTCGACCTGAACTGAAAAATCAAGTGACCACTAGATGCAATGTAACAGAGAATGTAGTAATCAGCCAATCTCAGTGGCACGTGGAAATCAATAAAACAGTACATGTCTTTGGTGTAATCTTACAGAATAGCTCTTTGGAAAATATGGTGTGTGCTGAAGAGCTGATGCATGCATTTAAAAACTCCTGTGCAGCCAGTGGAAATCATGTAACACTGACAGTTCTGAGTAAGTTAACTTTAACAAAATGTTTCACTAACCCTTGTCATTCACATAGTTATGAACTTAGAGTTTTAGAAAAGAACAGCACAGAAACAGGCCTTTCAGTACATCTAGTCCATGCCGAATCATTTAAACTGCCTACTCCCATTGACCTGCACTGAGACCATAGTTCTCCATACCCCTAGTATCCATGTACCTATCTAAAATTCTCTTAAATGTTGAAATCAAGCTTATATGCACCACTTGCACTGGCAGCTTGTTCCATACTCTCAAGACTCTCTGAGTGAAGAGATTTTCCTTCATGTTCCTTTTAAACTTTTCACCTTTCACCCTTAACCCATAACCATGAGTTGCAGTCCCACCCAACTTCAGTAGAAAAACAACCAACACACACAAAATGCTGGCAGAACACAGCAGGCCAGGCAGCATCTATAAGGAGAAGCACTGTTGACGTTTCGGGCCGAGATTCTTCGTCAGGACTAACTGAAAGGAAGGATAGTAAGAGATTTGAAAGTAGTGGGGGGAGGGGGAAATGCGAAATGATAGGAGAAGACCGGAGGGGGTGGGATGAAGCTAAGAGCTGGAAAGGTGATTGGCGAAAGTGATACAGAGCTGGAGAAGGGAAAGGATCATGGGACGGGAGGCCTCGAGAGAAAGAAAGGGGGAAGGGGGGGAAGGACCAGAGGGAGATAACATTTCGCATTTCCCCTCCCCTCACTACTTTCAAATCTCTTACTATCCTTCCTTTCAGTTAGTCCTGAGGAAGGGTCTCGGCCCAAAACGTCGACAGTGCTTCTCCTTATAGATGCTGCCTGGTCTGCTGTGTTCCGCCAGCATTTTGTGTGTGTTGTTTGAATTTCCAGCATCTGCAGATTTCCTCATGTTTGTTCAGTAGAAAAAGCCTGCTTACATTTACCCTATTATACCCCTCATAATTTTGTAAACCTCAAATCCCCCCTCAATCTTCCATGTTTCAAGGAATAAAGTCCTAACCTATTCATTCTTTCTTTATAACTCTAGTCCTCCAGTCCCAGTAACAGTCTTGTAAATTTTCTCTGTACTTTTTCAATCTTAATTACATCTGTCTTGTAGGTAGGTGACCAAAACTGCACAAAATACTCCAAATTGTGCCTCACCAATGACTTATATAACTTCAAGATAACATCCCATCTCCTGTACTCAATACTTTGATTTATGAAGGACAATACAGCAAAAGCTTTCTTTATTATCCTATTTACCTGTGACACCACTTTCAATAATTTATAGACCTGTATTCCCATACTCCTTTGTTCTACCACGCTCCTCAGTTCCCTACCGTTCACTGTATAAGATCCACCTTGGTAGGTCCTACCAAATTTCTACACCTCACCATTTTTCAGCCCATTTTTCAAGCTGGTCCAGAACCCATTGCAACTCATGATAGCCTTTTTCATGGTCCACTCCACCCTCTTTCTTGGTGTCATCCGCAGATTTGCTGATCCGGTTAACCACATTTTCATCCAAATTATTGATATAGATGATAAACAACAATGGACCCAGCACCGATCCCCGCAGCACTCCACCAGTCACAGGCCTCCAGTCAGAGAGGCAACCCTCTACTAGCACACTCTGGCTTCTCCCACAAAGCCAATGTCTAATCCAATTTATTACCTAATCTTGAATGCCAAGTGACTGAACCTTCTTGACCAGCCTCCCATGTGGGATCCAGTCAATTGGCTTACTAAAGTCCATTAGTCAACATCCACTGCCTTGCCTTCATCCACTTTCCTGGTAACTTCCTCAAAAAACTCTATATGATTGGTTAGACATGACCTACCACACCTATGCTGACTATCCTTAATCAGTCCATGTCTATCCAGTCCCTTAGAATGCCTTCCAAAAACTTTACCACTGCTGATGTCAGGCACACCTTTCTGTAAATCCCTGGTTTACGTTTAGAGACTTCCTTAAACAGCCTCTAGTACCTCTCCTGTTACTAAGGATGATTTAAATATCTCTGCTAGGGCCCCAAAAATTTCTGCACTTGCCTCCCATAAGGTCTGAGGAAACACCTTGTCAGATCCTGGGGATTTATGTACCCTAATTTGCTTCAAGACAGCAAATGCCTCCTCCTGTGTAATTTGTATAGGGTCCATGAAGTTGATGCCACTTTGCCTCACTTCTATAGACTCCGTGTCCATTTCCTGAGTAAATACAGATGTAAAAAACACATTTAAGATCTCCACCTAATCTTTTTTGATTCTATGCATAAATTACCTTCCAGAGGGCCAATTTTGTCCCTTGCTATCGTTTTGCTCTTAACATATCACCTTGTCAGCTATGGCACTCTCATGACTTCTTTTAGCCTTCCTGATTTCTTCCTTAAATTTTCTCTTGCATTTCTTATACTCCATAAGCACCTCATTTGTTCCTGCCAGGCACATCCTTCTTTATCTTAATCATGTTGAAATGGGAATTGGAAGTAGAATTGAAATGGGTGGCCTCCAGCAGTTCCTGCTTTTGTGGAGGATGAAGTGAAGGAGCTCGGTGAAGCAGACTCCCAATCTATGTCAGGTCTCACTGGGAGCACTGGATGTGGAGGCTAGTGGGGTGGTGGGTAAGGACAAAAGGAACCCTGTCTCTTGTGCTGTGACAGGAGGATGGGGTGAGGGCAGATGTCACTTGTTACATAATAGCCTCCGCATCCAACTCGTCCCTCTCCAGTCATCTCCCTCCTGGTACCTATCCTTGCAAGTGGAACAAGTGCTACACCTGTCCCTACACCTCCTCCCTCACTACCATTCAGGGCCCCCAAACAGTCCTTCCAGGTGAGGTGACACTTCACCTGTGAGCCTATTGGGGTCATCTACCATATCCAGTGCCCCCACTGTGGCCTCCTGTATATCGGTGAGATCTGTCATAGATTGAGAGACTGCTTTGCCGAGCACCTATGCTCCATCTGCCAGAAAAAGCATAATTTCCCATTGGCCGTCCATTTCAATTCTACTTCCTATTCCCATCTGACATGTCAGTCTATGGCCACCTCTACCACCATGACAAGGCCATATTCAGGTTGGAGGAGCAACACCTTATATTCTGCTTGGGTAGCCTCCAACCTGATGCATGAACCATCAATTTCTTGAACTTTCAGTAATTGCCCCACTTAATAAGTATGCCTTTGTCAGAAAACAACCTGGCAAATCCACAATTGCCAGATCCTTTCTCATTCCATCAAAATTGGCCTTTCTCCAATTCAGAATCTCCACCCATGCACCAGACCTATCTTTTTTGTATATTTACCTTGAAACTAATGGCATTGTGATCACTGAATGCAAAGTGTTCTCCTACACAAACTTTAGTCATCTGCCCTGTCTCATTCCCTATTAGCAGACCAAGTATCACACACTCACTTGTTGGAACTTCTAGGTACTGAGGAAGGAAACTTTCCAGAACACATTTGACAAACTCTATCCCATCTAGTCCTTTTACAATTTGGGAGTCCCCATCACTTGCTGTGAGCTAGTTTTTATTTATAGAGTGCATCAACATTTTCAAGAAATTTTGTCCATTTTAAAGCATTCACAAGAAGGAAACTATTGTATGAAACCTTTTTGGGATTTAGTCACAGTCCAGTCAACAAACTGTCCACTAAGGATGAATTATTGATCTCTGTTGTGCCAATCAGAGCGGTGTTAAGATAAAAACAGACAAATTGGACAATTAGTGTACTTTATCAATTGATTTGATCAAAGTGCTTTTAAGTGGGGTTAAGATATCTAGAAAACTAGAAATATTATTGTCAGGAAATTGGATGAATAAATGGAAATAAAATTCTTAATCTCTGAATGTCATTTCAGTTTTTGTAGTCTCAATTACACACAATAACATAATCTGTTGCCCTGTCTAGTCCAGCCTTTTAGTGCAAAGTACCAGAAGAGTTTAAAAGATCAACTTGTGACAATGTGCCGAAATGCTAAGGGTGGCCTTGCAGAAAGTACTGTGTGGATTTCATCGGAAGCAAGACGGAAGTATGAACATGAACAGCAGAATGCAAGCAGGACTGTTGCTTGTAATTACAAGTCAACACGGTATAGCAACCATTTGGAGAATATAACCTGCCTAATAAACCATCCACCAACTTTTACACCTCTGGAACTATTCATAAGATGTGAGTATTTTTTAATATTTCCTATTACTGCATATGATTTGGAAATGCAATCTGAATACTCCTCAATATTCAGAGTCTAGACTGACACCTACATCATTTATTATTATGTTGTAAGTTGTCCTCTACTGTGCCTATTGTCTTATTAATTATTGTACTGCCCTGTACTGTTTTGTGCACTTTATGTAGTCCTGTGCAGGTCTGTAGTCTAGTGCAGTTTTTATGTTGTTTTACATAGTTTAGTGTAGCCTTATACTGTCTCACATAGTCTAGTGTAGTTTTGTGTTGTTTCATGTAGCACCAGGGTCCTGGAGGAACAGTTGTTTTCATTTTTCCTGTGTACTGTACCAGCAGTTTCTGATTGAAATGACAATAAACTTGACTTCACTTGACTTGACTTGAAGTTATACAGTGCAGAACAATACAGCTCAGAACCTTGGTCCACTATGTATATGCTGAACACAATGC
Source organism: Hemitrygon akajei (assembly GCF_048418815.1). Lineage (NCBI taxonomy): Eukaryota > Metazoa > Chordata > Chondrichthyes > Myliobatiformes > Dasyatidae > Hemitrygon > Hemitrygon akajei. Next base: position 107,292,914 of record NC_133127.1, read on the forward strand.
CAATTTAAACTAATCCTATCTGCCTGCCAGTAGTACTTATCATTTGATTTCCTTCCTGTTCTTGTATCTGTCTAAATACCTCTTAAATATTGCTATTGTATCTCCATCCACAATTCCCCTTGGCAATGTAATCCATCTTTGTCTAGCCTTTCCTTATGCTTAATCAAGATTTACTTGCATTTGGAAAAATGCGGAGACTAATTGAGGATAGTCAGCATGGTTTTGTGCATGGGAAGTCCTGACACATAATTTTAGACCATAAAACCATAAGACATGGGAGCAGAGTTAGGCCAGTCAGCCTATCAAGTCTGTTCTGCCATTTCATCATGGCTCCTCTTTCATCTCAGTCTGTTGAGGAAGTTTGGTATGGGCCTCCAAATCCTAAGAACTTTCTACAGGGCACAATTAAGAGCATTCTCACTGGATGCATCATTGCCTGGTATGGGAACTGTACCTCACTTAATTGCAGGATTCTGCAGAGTGGTACAGACAGCCCAGCGCGTCTGTAGTTGTGAATTTCCCATGATTCAGGACTTTTACAAAGACAGGTGTGAGAAAAGGTGTGAGGCCCCAAAGATCATTGGGAAGCCAAGTCACCCCAACCACAATCTGTTCCAGCTACTACCATCTGCAAAATGGTACCGCAGCATGAAAGCCAGGACTAACAGGATCCAGGAAAGCTTCTTCCACCAGGCCATCAGACTGATTAACTCAAGCTGATTTGAGTGTATTTCTATGTTACATTGACTGTTCTATTTATTATTAATTATTATAAATTACTATGATTGCATATTGCACATTTAGACAGAGACATAACATAAAGATTTTTACTCCTCATGTATGTGAAGGATGTAAGAAATAAAGTCAATTCAAACCTGGATCCCACTCAACCCTATACACCTGCCTTATCCTTTGATGCCCTGACCAATCAGGACACTATCAACTTCCACTTTAAATATACCCATGGGCTTGGTCTCCACCGCAGAATTTTATGAAATTTTTTGAGGAGATGAAGATGATTGTAAGTAGGGAAATGGGTATGTTCTATATGGAGTTCAGTAAATTTAGTAAATATTTACAAATAATAAGTCATGTGGGATCCCCACAGTGAGTTGGTTAATTGAATTCCGATTGGCATAGAAGATAGCAGATAACATGTAGCGATAGAGAACTGTTTTTCTCATTGGAGGTCTGTAATGTGTTCCACCAGGATCAATGCTGGGATCTTTGATCTAAACAACATCCTGAGGTAGCTCCCATTAACCTCTCCAAAGCCTCCACTTTCTTCTGATAGTGTGCCATTCAGAACTGTCACAATACTCCGAATTTTTTATACAGCAGTAATATTCAGTTTTAAAAATTCTGAGATAGGCACATGACTGCAGAGAATGGAGGGATATAGACATTGTGTAGGCCATAGAGATTAGTTTAGTTTGGTGTTTCATTAGTTTGCCACAATATCATGGGTCAAAGATTTTTTTTCTAGCTATATGATATTGTGAATTTTGTAGTCAATGTCTCAATTTATAAAATAAGCATATTATACATCTTTACCGCCCTGTCCAATCATGTTGCCATGTTCAGGAATCGATTAATTTGCACTCCAGGATTTCAACGTCTCCCAAGGGCTCTGCTGTTTATTGTACACTTCCCTTTTGCATTTGACCTCCCAAAGTGCATCTCCTGACACTTGTGGATTAAACTCCCTCTGCCATTTCTTCACACAAATTTTCAACTCATTTATATCCCACGGTATCCTTTGATATCGTCAATATCCACAATGCTTTCTCAAATGCGAGCAAATCCTATCCTTAGATATCCTTTCCAATAATATCTTTCCTATGGATGTAAGTCTCATCAGCCTGCCATTTCCTGTAGCCCTTAAACAAAGGTATAACATGGATTATTCTCCATTAACCTGGGACCTCAAATGTAGCTAAAGAGAATCCTGTGAAATGCTCAGGCAAGCTTCTGATTTGGCTTTGTCAGTACTCTGGGGTAGTTCCAAAAGGCCCTGGAAAAACACTGTTTTTCAAGACACCCATTGTTGCCTCCTCCTTAATATCAATATACCCTAGAATATCATTGATCTCTGTCATGTATAACAGTGCAAGGTACTCATTTTGATCTCACCCTCTTCCCCTCTTCCTCGGGATCTACACATTAATTACTTCCTTTGACATGAGTAATAACCACTTCCTGATTAACACTTCTACTCTTAATAAATCATCTGAGTATTTTCTTTAATCTACCCACAAAGAGCATTTTCTAGCCCCTTAATGCATCTATTTCTTTGTTCAAGTTCATTCCTGCATGCTTTATATTCTTCAAAAACCCTGTCTGATTTCAGCTTTCTAATCTTTACATGCATATGCTTCCTTTTCCTTTATGACTGACTTTACAATATGTCTTGTTACCCAAGGCTCCTGAACCTTGCCACCCTGCCATCTTATCTTTCATCCTCACAGGAATATGCTGGTCGAGTACACTAACCAACTAGTTCTATAATAGGCTCCCAAATGTCTTTATTTATCCCTAGAAAGCCACTTTCAGTCAACTTCTGCATTTTCTGATGCAAGTAGCCCAGGAACAGTTATCACCCGTCAACCATCTAGCTTTTGAACCAAAGGGGACTTCACTCACCGAATGCTGAACTGTTCCCACGACCTATGGACTCAAGGACTCTTCATGTCATGTTCTCTATATTTATTGTTTATTTATTTGTTATTATTATTGTTTTTGTTTTTTTTTATTTTTCTCTTTTTGTATTTGCTCTGTTTGTTGTTGTTTGCACATTGGTTATTTGTCCATCTTGTTATTTACCTTTTTCATTGATTCTCTTGTGCATATTTTTGTACTTACTGTGGATACCGAGAAGAAAAGAAATCTCAGGGTAGTAAATGGTGAAATATTTTGATAATAAATTTTCTTCAAAGTTTTGACCTTTGAAATTTGATGGAAGGCTGAATGGAGAGCCAGTGACATTGCATCCATTGTTGACCTGTTGTGATGATAGGCAAAGTGAAATGGGTCCAGGTCCTTGCTTATGCTGGAGCTGATTCTGTCCATGGCCAACCTCTCAGGGCACTTCCGCACAACAGATGAGAGTGTGAGGTGGGCTTGGAGATTTCCTGAACTACCTGACGGCTTCCAGTTTGTTTGGTACTCACACCTGTGTCCTCTCTTTTTACACATGTTTAAAGTATAATCCAACCACATTGCTAAAATTGTTAGTCTAATGGATGTGGTAGAATGTCTTCTGGTGCTGCTAAAGCTTCTACAACCAGAGACACTTTCTCTGCATGTCATTTTCTGGAATACTGAAAGCATCTGTGATCTTCTACGGAGTGCAGAATATGCCTTCCCCTCAGCCAAGATGTTCAGCTATTCATCACCCTCTTAATAACTTATTAACTAGAAAAGTGCCAGTAAAGACACATCATTTAACTGTCTGGTTTGTACTAACATCACCACATTGAACCAAAAGCTGGATTAGAGTTTCTCTCACAGACCCATGTCTCCCTCCCTGAAGCCTGTTTAGACACCAGATCATGCCATTGATCTCCACTGGTCATTGAAGGCCATTGCACTCAGTACTGCAGTGCACAAACCAGAGATGGTTTGTTTAGGGAGCAGTCTGTATTAATGAATAAACCGTTTCTTCCACAGATCCTTTCAGAATCAGAATTAAAAGCAACAGTCATGGTGTTAAGGGGAGAAAAAACAGTGAGGGCATCATTCAGGTTGAAATAACAGGCTCTGTGGAGAAAGTTGACTTCAGCTGTTCAAAGTAAGTGGAATTGGTTTCCTGAAGTATTTGGGAAATGACTATTTAGTTCTATTCCAAAAGTTATTTCAACAGAAGCTAACATTTCACATGGACTGAAACATGCTTGTAAATTGAAGATAAATGAATGACAGTGAGCTCAATGTGAACACAAATATCAAGACTAATACTTGCAAATGCAACACCTCAAGTGGCCATAAGTAATGTGTTGAAAGCTATGGAAGCAGGACTGACGAAGGGTCTCAGCCCAAAACGTTGACTGTACTTCTTCCTATAGATGCAGCCTTGCCTTCTGTGTTCCACTAGCGTTTTGTGTGTGTTGCTTGAATTTCAGCATCTGCAGATTTCCTTGTGTCAGCATGATCTCTTTGCATTGATATTCTATTCCCTTGAAAGAAATGGCAACATTGCAATTGCCTTCTTTACCACAGACTCAACCTGCGAATTAACCTTCTGGGAAACTTGCATGAGAATTCATATTACAACCTCACCAACATCAATATCAACTCTCTGCTCCCTTTTACTCTTTATAAAACTGAAAAAAACTCTTAATAGCCTGCTTTATATTTCATCTTTTCCCTTCTTATAACTTTTATAGTTGCTGATTGTTGGATCTTTAAAGCTTCCCAATCATCCAACTTCCCACTCACTTTTGCTACCTTATATTTCCTTTCCTTGGCTTTTATGCAGTTCTTAACTTTCCTTGCCAGCTACGGTTGCCTACCCCAGCCATTTGAGAAAATATTCTTCTGTGGAACACATCTATCTTGTTAACTGTTCACATCTATCTTGTGAACTGTTCACAGAAACGTCAGCCACCTCTGTTCTGCTGTCATCCTTGCCAGTATCCTCCACAAATCCACCTGGGCAAGCTGCTCGCTCATGCCTCCGTAATTCCCTTTATTCCACTGCAATACTGATAAATGTGACTTATGCTTCTCCCTCTCAAATTGTAGGATGAATTATGATCACTGCCTCCTGAAGGTTCCTTTACGTTAAGCTCCCTAATAAGATCTGGGTTATGACACAACACCCTGTCCAAGATAGCCTTTCCCCAAGTAGGCTCAAGGACAAGCTGCTCTAAAAAGCCATCTTGTAGGCATTCAACAAGTTGCCCCTGTTGCAATTTGACACCAACTTGTTTTTCCCAATCCCCTTGCATATTGAAATACCCCATTACAATTGTGACATTACCCTTATTATATGCCTTTTCCAGTTCCCTTTGCAATCTCAACCCTACATCTTGGCTACTATTTGCAGGCCTATATATGTTTCCCATAATGTCTTTTTTACCCTTGTAGTCTCTTCACTCACAAATATTCGACATTCTCTGATCCAATGTCATCTTTTTCTAAAGATGTAATTCCATCTCTTACCAACAGAACCACACCACTGCCTATGCCTTCCTTCCTGTCCTTTCAATACAAAGTATATCCTTTGATGTTAAGATCCCAATGATGACCTTCTTTCAGCCACAACTCAGTGAGTCCCACAACGTCATACCGACCAATCTCTAATTGCGCCACAATTTCATCCACCTTATTCCGAATGTAACACTCATTTAAATGTAGTACCTTCAGTCCTGCATTCTTTGCCCTTTTGAATTTTGCCTCTGTGGTACAATTTAGCTCTTTGCTCTGTCTGCATTTGTACCCAATCATTGGCTTGTCCTTACTTACATTCATATTACAGCCATCATCTATTTGTAAACCTGCTGGCTCATCCTCAGCTCTATCATACTGGTTCCCATCCCCCTGCCATGTTAGTTTAAACTACTCCCAACAGCTCTGGTAAACCTGCCTGCAAAAATATTGGTCCCCCTCAGATTCAAGTGCAACCCATCCCTTTTGTATAGGTCCCACCTGACACAGAAGAGGTCCCAATTATCCAGAAATCTGAATCCCTGTCCCCCGCTCCAATTCTTCAGCCACACATTTATCTGCCACCTCATTCTATTCTTATCTGCACTGTCACATAGCACAGGCAGCAATCCCAAGATTACTGCCCTTGAGGGATCTTGATCAGTTAGACAAGTGAGCAATAGATTCCAATGCTGATACTTTTTGAAGAGTCAAACCAGTTAAGGATCTATGCTATGAATGATGAGGCACTGGGGGTGGGGGGGGGGTGGGTGGGGTAAGTGTAATGAAACAGAAGGACTTAAGATACAATTGCATTGTCCATTGAAAGAAGTGCCGCAGGTAGGCAGTATAGTGAAAATGTTTAGCACGTTGGCCTTTGTCAATCTGGGTATTTAGTATAGGAGTTGGGACGTTATATTGCTGTTGTAGAATACATCGCTGAGATTGAACTCGGAGAACTGTATGCAGTTTTGGTCACCTGTTATATGAAAGATGTGGTTAACTAGAGTCAAAGTAGAAGTAAATTTATTACCAATGTTCATATATGGCACCATATACTACCTTAAGATTTATTTTCTGGCAGGCACTTACTGGAAAATAAAGAATTATAATAGAATTTATGAAAAACTATTCATAAATAAAGACTGGCAAACATCCAATGTGTAAAGGAAGAAAATATATGTAAATAACATCTGATATAAATGGTAGTACTGCGATCCCTGGAGTGGAGAATGATGTTCTCTGTCGGGCATGTCCATTGATGGGTCCTCTGATGTCTGTAGAGCCGATTCAGGATCCATGTATCCTGCTGTAGTGTGATACGAGTAAGTAGTGGGTATGGTTAAGAGTCTGGGCCTTTTGTTTGTTCATTCTCCTCTTTTGCAGCTGCTACTTGTTCTCTCTGGCATAGCAGAAATTGCTCTAATGTAGCATGGCTCCCTCTTGAACAGATTTCTACCGTCTGTATCTATTGACTGCAATATCGTCCCAGTTTTTAAACATAATGTTGAATTTCTTCTGATGGATTTTGATGTTATCTGTGAAACTTTTTTTTGCCCACCAGGGGCTCACTGAACTTCCTTCAATTGGGGATAAAGGATCTATTTTGGGAGACGTGAGTTGGGCATCAGAATGACTTGACCTATCATTGGAGTTGGTATTGCCTTATCATAGTGGAGAAGCTGTTCATGTGACTAGTGGAGTTGTGCAGAGATCCATACTGAGACCTTTGCAGCTTGTGATCTATATAAATGACCAGAATTCAATTGTAGATGGATAAGTTAGTAAGTGAACTGACAATGTAAAGATTGCTAGCCTTGTGATTAATGCAGAAGATTGCCAAAGGATAAAATAGGATACAGATCAGTTATAGAAGGTAGAGCAGTAGGTGTAGTGTATATGGATTTCAGCAAGACACTTGAAAGGTACCCCATGCAAGGCTTATTGAGAAAGTAAGGAGGTATGGGATCCAAGTAGACCTTGTTTTGTGGATCCAGAATTGGCTTGCCCACAGAAGGCAAAGAGTGGTTGTAGACGGGTCATATTCTGCATGGAGGTCAGTGACCAGTGGTGTGCCTCAGCGACCTGTTCTGGGACCCCTTCTCTTTGTGATTTTTATATATGACCTTGATGAGGAAATGGAGTGATGGATTAGTAAATTTGCTGATGACACAAAGGTTGGGGGTGTTGTGGATAGTGTGGAGGGCTGTCAGAGGTTACAGCAGGATATCAATAGGATGCAAAACTGGGTTGAGAAGTGGCAGATGGAGTTCAACCCAGATAAGTGTGAGGTGGTTCATTTTGGTAGGTCAAATATGATGGCAGAATATAGTATTAATGGTAAGACTCTTGGCGGTGCAGAGGATCAGAGGGATCTTGGGGTCGGAGTCTGTAGGACACTCAAAGCTGCTGCGTAGGATGACTGTGGTTAAGAAGGCATACGGTGCATTGGCCTTTATCAACCATGCGATTGAGTTTAAGAGCTGAGAAGTAATGTTACAGCTTTATAGGACACTGGTCAGACCCCACTTGGAGCACTGTGCTCAGTTCTGGTCACCTCACTATAGGATATGGAAACTATAGAAATGGTGCAGAGGAGATTTACAAGGATGTTGCCTAGATTGGGGAGCATGCCCTATGAGAATAGGTTGAGTGAACAAAGAACAAAGAACAATACAGCACAGTACAGGCCATTCGGCCCACAATGTTGTGCAGACCCTTAAACCCTGTCCCCCATATAACCCTCCACCTTAAATTCCTCCATATACCTGTCTAGTAGTCTCTTAAACTTCACTAGTGTATCTGCCTCCACCACTGACTCAGGCAGTGCATTCCACGCACCAACCACTCTCTGAGTGAAAAACCTTCCTCTAATATCCCCCTTGAATTTTATTCCCCTTACCTTAAAGCCATGTCCTCTTGTATTGAGCAGTGGTGCCCTGGTGAAGAGGCGTTGGCTGTCCACTCTATCTATTCCTCTTAATATCTTGTATACCTCTTTCATGTCTTTTCTCATCCTCCTTCTCCCTAAAGAGTAAAGCCCAAGCTCCCTTAATCTCTGATCATAATGCATACTCTCTAAACCAGGCAGCATCCTGGTAAATCTCCTCTATATCCTTTCCAGTGCTTCCACATCCTTCCTATAGTGAGGTGACTAGAACTGGACACAGTACTCCAAGTGTGGCCTAACCAGAGTTTGATAGAGCTGCATTATTACCTCGCGACTCTTAAACTCTATCCCTCGACTTGTGAAAGCTTTCTTAACTATCCTATCTACCTGTGAGGCAACTTTCAGGGATCTGTGAACATGTACCCCCAGATCCGTCTGCTCCTCCACACTACCAAGTATCCTGCCATTTACTTTGTACTCTGCCTTGGAGTTTGTCCTTCTAAAGTGTACCACCTCACACTTCTCCAGGTTGAACTCCATCTGCCACCTCTCAGCCCATTTCTGCATCCTATCAATGTCTCTCTGCAATCTTCGACAATCCTCAACACTATCCACAACACCACCGACCTTTGCGTTGTCTGCAAACTTGCCAACCCACCCTTCTACCCCCACATATAAAAATCACAAGAAGTAGAGGTCCCAGAACCGATCCTTGTGGGACACCACTAGTCACAACCCTCCAATCTGAATGTACTCCCTCCACCATGACCCTCTGCTTTCTGCAGGCAAGCCAATTCTGAATCCACCTGGCCAAACTTCCCTGGATCCCATGCCTTCTGACTTTCTGAATAAGCCTACTGTGTGGTACCTTGTCAAATGCCTTACTAAAATCCATGTAAATCACATCCACCGCACTACCCTCATCTATATGCCTGGCTACCTCCTCAAATGACTATATCAGGCTTGTTAGACATGATCTGCCCTTCACAAAACCATGCTGACTGTCCCTGATTAGACCATGATTCGCTGAATGCCTATAGATTCTATCTCTAAGAATCTTTTCCAACAGCTTAAGACTCACTGGTCTATAATTACCCGGACTATCTCTACTACCTTTTTTGAACAAGGGGACAACATTTGCATCCCTCCATTCCTCCAGTACCATTCCCATGGACAACGAGGACATAAAGATCCCAGCCAGAGGCTCAGCAATCTCTTCCCTCGCCTTGTGGAGCAGCCTGGGGAATATTCTGTCAGGCCCCGGGGACTTATCCGTCCTAATTATTTTAACAACTCCAACACCTTCTCTTCCTTAATATCAACATGCTCCAGAACATAAACCTCACTCATATTGTCCTCACCGTCATCAAGTTCCCTCTCATTAATGAATACCGAAGAGAAGTATTCATTGAGGACCCCGCTCACTTCCACAGCCCCCAGTCACATCTTCCCACCTTTATCTCTAATTGGTCCTATCCTGTCAACCTTTTGTTCTTCACATAACTGAAGAATGCCTTCGGGCTTTACTTTACCCTACTTGCCAAGGCCTTCTCATGCCCCCTTCTTGCTCTCCTCAGCCCCTTCTTAAGCTCCTTTCTTGTTACCCTATATTCCTCAATAGACTCATCTGATCCTTGCTTCCTAAACCTCATGTATGCTGCCTTCTTCCATCTGACTAGATTCTCCACCTCACTTGTCACCCATGGTTCCTTCACCCTACCATTCTTTATCTTCCTTACCGGCACAAATTTATCCCTAACATCCTGCAAGAGATCCTTAAACATCGACCACATGTCCATAGTATATTTCTCTGCAAAAACATCATCCCAATTCACACCTGCAAGTTTTAGCCTTATAGCCTCATAATTTGCCCTTCCCCAATTAAAAATTTTCCTGCAACAACACACACAAAATGCTGGTGGAACACAACAGGCCAAGCAGCATCTATAGGAGAAGTACTGTCGACATCTCGGCCCGAAACGTCGACAGTACTTCTCCTATAGATGCTGCCTGGCCTGCTGTGTTCCATCAGCATTTTGTGTGTGTTGTTGTTTGAATTTCCAGCATCTGCAGATTTCCTCGTGTTTGCTCTAAAAATTTTCCTGTCCTCTCTGATTCTGTCCTTTTCCATGGTAACGTTAAAGGCCATTGTCCCCCAGATGCTCACCCACTGAGCGATCTGTGACCTGACCCGGTTCGTTACCTAATACTAGATCTAGTATGGCATTCCCCCAGTCGATCTGTCAACATACTGTGACAGGAATCCGTCCTGGACACACTTGACAAACTCTGCCCCATCTAAAATATTGGAACTAATCAGGTGCCAATCAATATTAGGAACTCAGCCTTTTCTCAGAGGATGAGAGGTGACCTGATAGAGGTGTATAAAATGACGAGACGCATTGTTCTTGTGGATAGTCAGAGGTTTTTTCCCAGGGCTGAAATGGATACATAGGGTCTTTTAAGAGACTCCTGGATAGGTACATGAGCTTAAAAAATAGAGGGCTATGGGTAACCCTAGGTAGTTTCTAAATAAGTACATGTTCAGCAGGGCATCATGGGCCGAAGGGCCTGTATTGTGCTCTAGATTTACTATGTTTCTATGTTTCTACATGAGGCAAGAAATGGTAGATAGACTTTAATCCAGCTAAGTATGAGATTTTCCACTTTGGGAGATCAACTGTAAAAGGATAATGAACTGCTTATGTCAAGACCCTTATTAGTGTTGATGTATGGATTGATCATGGGGTCTAGGTCTCTAACTCCCTGAAAGTGGTCACACAAGTTGACAGGGTGGTGAAGAAGGCATATGGCATGCTTGCCTTTATTAGTTAAGGCACTGAGTTCAAGAGTCAGGAAATTAAGTTGCATGTTTATAAATCTCTAGTTAAGTTGCATCTTGAGCATTGCTTTTAATTCTGCTCATCTGCTTATTTTGGTAGGAATAATCCAAATAGGACATACATGGTAAATGGTAGGGCATTGAAGAATGCAGTAGAACAGAGTGATCTAGTTCCCTGAAGGTGGAATCTCATGTGGATAGGGTGGTGAAGAAAGCTTTTGGTATGCTGGCCTTTATAAATCAGAGCATTGAGTACAGGAGTTGGGATGTAATGTTAAAATTGTACAAGGCATTGGTAAGGCCAAATTTGGAGTATTGTGTACAGTTCTGGTCACCGAATTATAGGAAAGATGTCAACAAAATAGAGAGAGTACAGAGAAGATTTACTAGAATGTTACCTGGGTTTCAGCACCTAAGTTACAGGGAAAGGTTGAACAAGTTAGGTCTTTATTCTTTGGAGCGTAGAAGGTTGAGGGGGGACTTGATAGAGGTACTTAAAATTATGAGGGGGATAGATAGAGTTGACGTGGATAGGCTTTTTCCATTGAGAATAGGGGAGATTCAAGCAAGAGGACATGAGTTGAGACTTAGGGGGCAAAAGTTTAAGGGTAACATGAGGGGGAACTTCTTTACTCAGAGAGTGGTAGCTGTGTGGAATGAGCTTCCAGTAGAAGTGGTAGAGGCAGGTTCAGTATTGTCTTTTAAAGCAAAATTGGATAGGTATATGGACAGGAAAGGAATGGAGGGTTAAGGGCTGAGTACGGGTCAGTGGGATTAGGTGAGAGTAAGCATTTGGCATGGACTAGAAGGGCCGAGATGGCCTGTTCCTGTGCTGTAATTGTTATATGGTTATTATATCCCAATAGGGAGGATGGGAGTCTTTGGAGAGGATGAAGAAGAAAGGAGAGATAGGACGAGGGGCTTGTACTTTAAGGAGAGGTAGGGCAACCTTGATTTGTTTTCTCTCAAGTGGCAGAGGCTGAGGGTAAACCTGACAGAGGTTTATACAATAATGAGAAGCATACTGTAAGTCAGCATCTAACTCTAGACCCTGGAAGTCAACATCTTCCTCTGCAACCTCAGCCATGATTATCCTAAATACTGTTGCTCCAAAAGGCTATGTCCTTAGTCCCCTACTCTACAGTACTCAGAACTTCATTGTCAGAATCCACCCTAGCTCCATCTATAAGTTTGTAGATGAAACCACCGTAATGGCTGTGCCTCAAATAATGATAAATCAGAGTGCAGGGTGGACAGAGACAACCTATTTGCATGCTGTCATAACAAGAACCTTTCCCTTAATGTCAGTAAAGCAAAATATTTGGTCATCGACTTCAGAAGGGTGGGTGGTGCACCTGCTCTTGTCTACATTGACATTGCCAAGATTGAGAGCTCCAAGTTCCTAGGAGTGGACCTGCCCTGGTCCAATCACATAGACAACATGGCCAAGGAAGCTTACCAATGCCTCTACTTCCTCGGGAATCTAAAGCAATTTGGCATGCCTTTTTCAATCATTACTAAACGTTTGTCAATGCACCCTAGAAATCATCCTAACTGGATGCTTAACTTCTCTGCATATAACTTCAAGAAACAGCAAAGACGACAACCTATTTTAAAATTTTCACTTTTCATCTTAAATCTGTGCTATTTAGAATTGGAACCCTGGGATAAAGTCACTGACTATCTACCCTGTCTATGCCCCTCATAATCTTATGTACTTCATTCAGATTAGTTCAATATTCAATACTCCAGAGAAATCAATCCAAGATTTTCCATCTTCTTTGTATAGTTAATACTCTCCAATCCCAGTGAGCTTCATCTTCACTTTCTCTAAAGACTCCATTTCTTGGTATAATGTAGAGTACAGACTGCACATAATATTCCAACCATGGCCTAATTAAATAGCTGCTTAACTTTTACTTTCAACCAGCGAAGGCTAGCATGTAGTACACCTTCTTGGTCAGCATCCAGTTGTGATGCCATTTTTAGGGAGCCATCAGCTTGTATCCCAAAATCCATCTATAGTTTTTATAGAGTAGTTGATACCGGAGGAGATGGTGGAGTCAGATATAATTACTATGCTTAAGAGATGCTTAGAGATCTATTAAAAAGGTAAGGCATAGAAGCCCATGGACCTAGTGAGGGCAAATGAAATTAGTGTGGATGTGTTGTATAGATGTGATAGGCCACAGATTCTTTTTCTGTGCTGTACAGCACTGCAACTCCATGGCCCTGTTCCATAAATGACATAAATGTTTACTGTGACTTTGCAAATCCATGCTATTCCAGCAGTGGCTGTGCCCTTTTCTCACTGTTACCCTCATGTAGGAGGTACAGAAGCCTGAAGACACACACTCACTGATTCAGGAACAGCTTCTTCCCTGCTGCCGATTCCTAAATGGACATTGAACCCATGACCACTACCTCACTTTTTAAATATATATTTCCGTTTTTTGCATGATTCTTAATCTATTCAATATTCTGTAATTGATTGATTTATTGATTATTATTATTTTTTCCTTATTCTATATTATGTATTGCATTGAACTGCTGCTGCTAAGTTAACAAATTTCATGTCACATGCCGATGATAATAAACTGCATTCTGATTCTGATTGTATCTAGCCCTGCAATGTGTAATCACCTAGGCCATCATACTCAACTTTTCACATAGATTTATTTCAATGCATTTATTATTAATCTATTGTTGTTTATTTCTGATAACTATTTGGAAATTTGGAACACATGTGGAATATTCTGGAATGGCCTGGAAAGGCTACCAGCTTTGACAATGCAGTGATTTCAGCCTCATGGTGATCTGGTTAAGCAAGAGATGGTGTGTGTTTATCACTTTTAGTTCTGAGTCCTTAAGAATCAGAATACACATGGAAGGAAATCAAATCAGCTAATGTTACTAAGGGCTGGATAAATGGATGATGACATGTTAAAGGTGTCCACAAATAAAGATCTTTTTGGATGACATCCTTCTTATCATTTGGTCTCCCTAGATTTGACTGACCTTTACAAACCAGAAGCAAATGCAAATAATGTAGGGTTAGGTCCATGTCTTAGCTTATTAGTAAATATAATGCAATAGTCAAAACATACAGTCATAATGTCTTAAGTGTTTTGCATCATATTCTAAGAAATGTGCTTTTGCCAAATACAGTTAGAGCTATTCGACCTTTCATTTGTTTTGTTTCCTCCAAGAAAAAATGGCTCCTTTCCTGAAGGTATTGAATTGATTAAAAATCACCTCATATTCAAAGGACCTATGAGAGAAAGCTACCCTGGCAAGTATGTATGTGTAGCTTTGAATCAACAGTGGAAGTTGTCAGCACAGTGGGAGATTGAGATTACTTCGGATGAAAATCACTGTATGTATTAATAAATTAATTAAGAACATTTTATGTTGGACAGAAAAAGTGTTGGAGTACTTCTTTGAATGATCTGCTTTTATAAATCAAATTAATGCTTTATTTGTAGTAATATAGTTGGAAAAATACATGCGAATATTCACAAGTTGTAGAAATGAAGTCATTAAGGTTCTACTATAGGTGGTAAATGTGACTAACCTTCTGAGGTGTATAACTCAGAATATTCATTTAAAACATGAATCTGGTATAGTACACAACGAGTACATTTGCTGCTTCAGAGCTAGGCTCAGTCTTAATCTCTAGCGCTCTCTGTAGGCGTTTGCGGATTCTCTCTGGGATTGCACAGAATTGTTCCAGTTGCTCAGGTTTCCTGCCATACCCTGATGATGTGCAATTGGTAGGTAAATAAATGATCCTGACTGTGTAGGTGAGTGATGGAACTTTGATGCCAACCTGTTTCCAGACATAGGAGCACAAAAGTAGCTCTTCTGTCCAAATTGTACATGCTGACTAAACTGCCTGCCTAAGCTAGTTACATTTTCATGTGCTTGGCCATATCTGTTTAATATTCATATACCTGTCCAAACGTCTTTTTAACAATTTTAATTATACCTGCCTTTATTACTTACTGTAGCAACTAGCTCCATGTACCCACCAAGGTCTTGTAAAATGAGCTTGTCCCTTTAAATCTTTATTGTCTCACTTCATACCTATGCTCCACTAGGCTCCTCTAAATTGGGGGAAATCTGTGACTATTCAGCTTATCAATGAAGATCATGATTTTAATCTTATCCTCCTATGTTCCAGGAAAAATGGCACCAGCCAATCTAACCACTCCTTACAACTCAAGCTCTCTGGTCCTGGTAGCATCCTTGTGGATCATCCCAGTACACTTTCCAGATTAATGACACAAAACTGTACACATCCTCCAACCAGTCTTGGACAGCTGCCACATCATGTCACAGCTCATGCTTAATGCCAGAGCCAATGAAGACAAGTCTGTCAAATGCCTTCTTTATCCCCTTATATTTCCACTTTCAGGGAACTACGTACTTGTACCTTCCTTGTTCTACAAATCTCCGCCATTTACTGTGTAAGACCTGTCCTGTTCACCGCCACAAAATGCAGCACTTCACATTTATCAGAATTAGATTCTAGCTGAAAATCTTTAGTCCACCTCCACAGTTGATCTGGATCCTGTTGTAACCCTGGATAACTCTTAGATAGATAGATAGATAGATACTTTATTCATCCCCATGGGGAAATTCAACATTTTTTCCAATGTCCCATACACTTATTGTAGCAAAACTAATTACATACAATAATTAACTCAGTAAAAATATGATATGCATCTAAAATCACCCTCTCAAAAAGCATTAATAATAGCTTTTAAAAAGTTCTTAAGTAGTTTACTTAAATAATCTTTTCACTGTCCACAACACCACCAATTATGATGGCATCCACAGACTTGCTAAACATCCGCTACATTTTCATCCAGATCATTACTATAGATGACAAACAATAGGGTCCAGCACCAATCCTGTGCCCCACCACTGGTCTCAGGCCTTCAGTCTGATAAAAACCTCCTCTACAACCCTTTGACTCCCTGCACAAAGTCAGTTTTGTACCAGGTTGGGTATTGTCCCTGGATCCTAATGTGTTCTCACCTTCCTGCCAAGTACAGGTATACAATGCAGGACCTTGTCAAGTACTATATCAAACTCTGATGCCCTGCTCCCATCAATCTTCTTGGTTACTTCTTCAAAAAATTGAATTAAATTCATGATATATGATTTTCCAAGCAGTAAGTCATGACAATTAACCCTAACCTGTCCTTGTCTTTCCAAAGGCAGCTAGATCCTGTATCTCAGATCCCCTCCAATGACTTCCTCGCTGTGATAGAAGGCTCAGCAGCCTATAGTTCACTGTCAGGTTCTTGCACCCTTCTTAAATACAGGCTTAACATTCGCCACTCTCCAGTCTAATGGCACCCCACTCATGACTAAATGATGAACCAAAAATCTCTGCCAAGCACTTCTTTCTTTTTTTCCCAACAATGTGCCAAGCTGCACGTGGTCTGGCTCTGAGGATTTATCCTCCTTTCTCTTCTCTAAGACCAACAATATCTTCTCTTTTGTAACGTGGATCTTTTTAAAGGCATAATGTTTCTAGGCTTTATGCTCCTGGACTTCTGACATATCCATATTTTAAAGAAAATGGAACTTGCTGGACTACTATGATTGATTGAACCCTCAACTGCATCTCCTCAACTTCCCACACTTGTGTGCTCACCCTGTCAGCATGATGTAGGGACAGAGTTGTCTTCCTCCTTACTCTTCACCCCACCAAACTCTGAATCCAGCTCAACATTCTTTGATCTATCTGCCAGCTAAAATGTGATTCCACAACCAGCCACACCTTTCCCTCCCCACCTATTTTGTTTTCTGCAGGGACCACTCTACCTCTGCCATTGCTATCTGGGACTCCTGACTGCACACCATTTTAATTTCTGCCCTTATGTTTCCACATTGATCTGTCCATCCTCCACTGCCAGGGTAAAGGTAAATGCAAGTTAAAGGAATAACACCTCAGATTCTACAACCTGACAGCTTGAGCACTGAATTCTCCGCTGTTCCTTTTCCCTTCCTCCCTATCTAACCCAGTTATACACACACACACACACACACACACACACACACACACACACACACACACACACACACACACACACACACACACACACACACACACACACACACACACACACACACACACACACACACACACACACACACACACACACTTCTTTGCCCTCCTCCAACTATTCCACCTGCCTGCCCATCACCCAAACAGTCCTCACACTGGGTCCCTCACTGACTGTTCCCATCTGCCCATCCCAATCCCCTTCTTTGTTTCCATCTTCCACCTTCCTTTCCTATCAGATTCCATCACCTCTACCTGCCATCTGCCAATCTCTATTGCTACTTCTATTCTACCCTCATACATCAGTATATCACCTCTCCTCACCTGGATCACGCATTGCATGTGGCTCTTCCTCCACTCCTTCCCCCTCACCTCTTTATACTGACTCTCTCCCCTCTGCTCTTCATTCAGACCAAAAACAACCCAAAACATTAACAGCATATTTTCTCAGATGATGCCTGAACATCTGAGCTCCTCCAGCACTTGTTTTTATGTTTCAAAACATAACTGTTTTCTTCCCTGAATTCCCTTGTGAACCAGGATTCCCTAATCTTTCCAACCATGATCTTCACTCAAACAGAACTGTCATTGAATTATCCCTATCTCACTTTTGAAAGCCTTCAACTTGCCAGAAATCACTTTACTTGTTAACAGCCTCTTACAGTCAATATGACAGTCACCTCGTCTGGTTCCATAATAAATCACCTCATTAGTTTGAATGCACTTTAACTCTTTTCCTGATTATCCTCTTGCCTTTAAGGTGCTTACAAATTAATCCTCATAATGATTCAGCAAAGTGAGTTCAGGGAGTTAGGTGCTTAGTTAGATGCTAAGGTGCTAACCCTGGCAGAACCTCCAGGGTTGTGATCTCAGGATTTCTAGCCATGCCACGTGCTAGTGAAGTCAGAAATAGAAAGAACACACAGTTTAAAGAGTTGGTGTAAGAGGGAAGGCATCAGAATTTTGGATCATTGGGCTCTCTCCCAGGAATCAAAAGGTTGAGCATGGTGCGACTAATGCCCTGAGATGTGTCTATTTCAATGCCAGAAGTATTGTAGGAAAGGTGGATGAGTTCAGGGTGTGGATCAACACATGGAATTATGACATTAGTGAGACTTGGTTGCAGGGCTCGCAGCTCAATATACCAGGGTTATGATGATTTAAACACAACAGGAGAGATTAAAGGAAGAGGGGTGGCGTTACTAGTCAAGAAAATGTCATGGCAGTGCTCAGTCGGGACAGACTGGAGAACTCAACTAGTGAAGTGTTATGGGTGGAAATGAGGAATAAGAGAGGTAAGACCTCTTTAATGGGGCCATAAAATGAGTTTGTCAAATGTGTTCAGGAAAGTTCCTTTAATCAATACATAGATGTCCTAACAAGAGAGTATGTGATACTGGATCTGCTATTAGGGAATGAGACAGGACAGGTGACAGAACTTTATCTAGGAGATCACTTTGTATCCAGTGACCATAAAACCTTTAGTTTCTAAGTAAATATGGATAAAAGATCGGTCTGTTCTATGGGTTGAGATTCTAAATTGGAGAAAGGCCAATTTTGATGGTATCAGAAAGGGTCTGTCAAGTGTGGATTGGGACAGGCTGTTTTCTGACAAAGGTGTACTTGGTAAGAGGGAGGCAATCAAAAGTGAAATTTTGAGAGTACAAAGCTTGTATGTACCCATCAGAATAAAAGGTAAAGATAACATCTGGGGAATCTTGATTTTCAAGAGATTTTGAGGCCCTGGTTAAGAAAAAAAAAAGGAAGGAAATAAATCAGGAGGACTAAAAGAAGGCACAAGGTTGCTCTAGCAAACAGGGTGAATGGGAATCCTAAGGGATTCTACAGAAATGTTAAGAACAAATGGATTGCAAGAGACAAAATTGGTCCTCTGGAAGATCAGAATGCTAATCCATGCATGGAGCTGGCACGGATCTGGGAGATCTTAAATGAACTTTTTGCATCTGTATTTACCCAGAGGAGGGTCACAGAGTCTATTGAAGTGAGGTAAAGCAGCAACAACTTCATGGACACCATACTGATTACAAAGGAGGAGGCATTTGCTGTTAGGCAAATTAGGGTAGATAAATCCCCAGGGCCTGACAAGGTGTTCCCTCGGACCTAGTGGGAGGCGAATGCAGAAATTGCCAGTGCCCTAGCAAATTATGCCTGTAATTACCACAACTGGAAAAACCGCCTTCCTCAATGTCAACAAGACATTGACTTCAAGAGAACTCATATTACTCACACCCCTCTTCACACCAGTAGCACAGCAGTGGAAACTGCCAGCAGTTTCAAACTCCAGGGAGTGCACATGTCGCACAGCCTCTCATTGTCCCAGAACACATCCTGTACAACTGGGAAAGCTCACCAACATCTTTACTTTCCAAAGAAGCTGAAGAGAGCTGGACTGTAGACATCTATATTCATGTCCTTCTACAGATGCGCAGTAGAGAGCACACTGATATGGTATGGAAACTGCACTGCAGTGGGCAGGGAGACTCTACAACAGGTGGTCAAAACTGCCCGATGCATTGGCCTACCTTCCATCAAGGATATATATACAGAAATATGCGGGAAACAGGCCAATAACACTATGAAGGATCTGACCCACCCTCTTTTGTCCCACTCCTATCAGGGAGGAGGTTATGTAGCATCCACATCAGGACCACCAGACTCAAAAACAGTTACTTTCCCCAAGCAGTAAGGCTGATCAACACCTGCACCCACCACCACCTCTTTATTAGTTCCTGTTACTAGATGACGATGATGACATTGACTCAGGCCTAAGAGGCTAATGTTGGGCAGTCTCATGCCTTGCAAGGCACAGAATGAAAGACTGTGGTGCGCCAAACATTTTCCTTTATTTTACAGCTCAACACTCAACTCCGCACAGATGGAAAGCATACTTGGGATTCAAACCCGGGAACCTCCGTTCCGGAGTCTGGGGCTGATGTCACTGTGCCACTAGCTAGTTACTAGAGAAACAATTATTTCATCTTCCTTTACACTTATGTACCAGAAATTACATGTTAGAAACTTGCATCTTGAATCTTCCCATTACCTATCCTTCCATGTCGCCTCTCTACAGGCTGCATCTACCTTTGCACTAACTGCCCCATCCTCTGACCCATTACTCATGTTTCCTTCCCTTTGTCAAACTAGTTTAAACACATCCTGATAGCTCTAAGACATCTGCCTGCAAGGATATTGGTCTCCCTCAAGTTCAAGTGTAACCTGACAATTTTATTTAGATCTAAACTTCCACAGAATAGATCCCAATGATCTACAAATCTTAAACTTTGCTTCTTGCATCAAATCTTCCACCACATGTTCTTCTGTCAAAGCATCCTACTCTTACCCTCATTGGTGCATGGCACAGGCAATAATTCAGAGATTGTTATCCTTGAGGTCCAATTTTCAGCTTCCTACCTAACTCCCTATATTCTCCATTCAGGACCTCATCCCCTTTCATAGCTATGTTATTGGTACCAGTATGTACCACTACTTCTTTCTGCTCACTCTCCTCAAGACCTGAGATATCCCGAACCCTGGCACCTGGGAAGCAACATATCAATCGAGAGCCTCTGTCATGTCCACAAATTCTCCTGTCTTTTCCCCTAGTTATTGAATTCCTTATCATCACACTCTCCTTTTTTAACCCCCTTCTCTTCTGAGCCACAAAGCCACACTCACTGCCACAGACCTGATTATTGTGTCGTTCCCCCCCCCCCACCAAAATGGTATACTTGTTATTGATGGGAAATGCCACAGGGGTACACTGAACTAACTGCTTATATCTTTCCTCTTTCCTGACAGTCAGCCGGTTACTTGTGTCCTGAATTTTTGGTATAACTACCTCCCCGTATCTCCTGTCAAACAACTACTCAACCTGCTGAATGATCTGGAGTTCATCTAACTCTAGTTCCAGCTCCAGTTCCTTAACACAGTCTGTAAGAAGCTGCAGCTGGATGCACTTCTTGCAGGTGTAGTTGTCAAGGATACTGGTGGTCTCCCTGTCTTCCCACATCCCTTGACGCACATTCAATTGGCCTGAGTGGCATTGCTAATGCTCTAACTGTGAAATAAGAATAAAACATACCAGAAACTTGCCTAAGTCTACGCCTCTCCTCAACAAACCTCTTGAGGTAAAGCCTCAATCTCTCTTCTCTAACAGGCCAGACAGATTCTATGAGAAAAAGTACAGTTGATGTTTCAGTCGAAAACCTTTCAGCAGGACTGGAGAAACAAAAGCTGAGGACTAGAAGCTGCCTGGCCTGCTAAGTTCCTCCAACATTTTATGTGTGTTGCTTGAATTTCCCAGCATCTGCAGATCTTCTCTCTAATCCTGGCCACTTCACTTAAACCTAAGTTCTTGTGAAGTGCGATCTGGTTGCACCTTTTTCCTTAATATATTAATAAAATGTATTGGGATTTTGCTTAATCTGTCTGCCAGTGAGATTCATATGGCTAATGTGCTCTCCTAATTTGATTTGTAATCACTCCCCACCACATGTTTATATCCCTCATAAGATCTCCCCTTTTCGCAGCATTCTGCATCTGCAAAAGCTCCCTTTGTCAGTTCCTGGATATCCCTTGACATTCAGGGCTCCCTGTCCTCGCCTTCCTTACCTTTCACCTGAGCTCATCAGTATTTCACTTGTATAAGTTTCCTGAAAGGTTTCCACTTGTTGAATATGGATTCACCTGCTCCCAGAACACTTCAGCCAGGATGTTTTATGATATTGAAATCGATCTTGTCAGAATTCAGCATTTCTAAACCAACCCAATCCCTTTCCATAACTATTTTGATATTTACAGACAAGTCATGACTGTCCTAACGATGCTCACCCAAGGCAACTTTAACTACTTGCTTGGCTTCATTAGCTATGGTTAGGTTCTTATCTGGTACAACTGGCCATAAAAGCTTTCCCAAATACACTTTAAAATTCTGATCATTCCAGGTCTTTTACATAAAACCAATCCCAGTTAATATTAGAGAAGCTGAAATCCCCTACTGCCATAATCCATTTGCTCTTGTGTTCTTGTAATTATCCTATCATCTTCTCCTGGTTCTCCAATTGACTGTTTAAAACTCTGCAGTAAAGTGATTGTTCTTTTTTTATTTCAAAGTTAAACCATATATCCTTATTAGAACACCTTCCAGCTCATGCATAAATGCATTAAAACTGCAATGTCTCCTTTTTCACTTCCTCCCCATATACACCTGAAGCTTTTCTATCTTGAAATATTGCCAATTTTGTGTCTCTTTCAATCACTTCTCTGTCATTGCAATAACAATATTCCCATGTGTTGATCAATACTCTAAATTCATCTTCCTTCAGTATGCCTTTTTTATTTGATCTGACAAAGAGGTCTTATTGTACAAGAATTAGCAATTAATCACAGTAAGTAAATGTTCACAATTTTATTGATTATGATTTATCTTTTCAGGGATTCCTACAAGACCCATATTGATAGCATCGTGTGTGCTCTTCACAGGAGTTGTTTCTTTTTTCTGTATTCTGAGGTGGTAAGTACGAAAATCAGTGTACTTCAAATAGATAACAACCCAGTCACGTTGTCAAAAATCTTTTCTTTCAAAATATCCAAGAATAGTCTGCAAGCTCTAACTTGCCATCCTGTGCACTTCCCTTAAACACCCCAGCCTGCAAGTTCAATTGTGCTAGGATGTGAGTGATGGATAAAGCAGTCATTAGTATGCAAAATCTCTGTTCTGTCCCAAACACATGACTAGTTGGGTTGTGATAGTTAGCAGCAAGCTTCTGCAGTATTCTGGGGTAAAGTTACTGAATGGCATTATGGACTTACCTTTGAGTGCTGTACTAAACATCCATCCTAATGAGAAGTAGAGTTCAACACAAGGACTCCACACAGCTTGCTTTACTGGAATTGTCTATAAATGTTGTTGCAGTCCAGAGAGCAAGTGGTTACATTTTACAGGCTTAATCAAGTATTAATTGTGAATTTTGTGAATTTTGCATTGAGTTTGTAGAACGGTGAAGTATCATTAATTTCTGTACTACATAGTAAAAACTTTCCATGGTTCAGAAACATCTTTGTTCTAATAATTTTGCTTTCTATGCAAAATTGGGTATCAATAACAAGAAGTACTGTAATTAGCAAAAATGCCTTTGTGGAATCTATTGTCAGTTTTCTAGTTAATTCCTGGTCCTGTTCACCCAATATTTCATCTTTTAAGTTACAACCCTATCAAGCAGGCTGAAGTTCTTTAGCCTAGAGGTTTGCATCAAGATGCTTACATTGTGTGCATATTGTTTTTTTCATTTTCACCTCCAAAATTGGTTTGGACATTCATGGGCATTTCAGCAAATCTGTACCATGTTGTGTGATAAGGTGTGGTTCAAGAGCTAGATGGAAAGCTGCAATATAGTGCTGACGGTCCGCAATAACCTGTTTCTCTATGCATCCCTTATGCTCATCCTGGAAGCCAGTCAGTAAGGAAGACTGCAGTGATGTTTTACTCCATAAATTGAATAGATTAAACATTATCTAATGTGTTTGATGAAATACATCTTATTTCTTCAATTGAACTATCAAAAATATATATGCTCCTTGCTATTTGGCTTCTAGCCAATTTGGTGTCATTTAGTACCAAGAAGTCATTCAATTTTTACCCTAGTTCTTGCTCCTAACCCATTAGACCAATGTTCATTTTGAGGGAATTATGCTTGAAAAGTACACTACTATCCTCATCCTTATTAATATAGCTGAGTGTTATGTGTGTCATTCCTCTAAAATCTTCAGCCATTTGTTCTGAAACACTATCCTTTTATTCCTGGTTTATACAA
Organism: Hemitrygon akajei; assembly: GCF_048418815.1. Classification (NCBI taxonomy): domain Eukaryota; kingdom Metazoa; phylum Chordata; class Chondrichthyes; order Myliobatiformes; family Dasyatidae; genus Hemitrygon; species Hemitrygon akajei. The sequence continues at coordinate 107,316,706 of NC_133127.1, forward strand.
GCTGGTTCATAGAAAATCCATAAATGTTTGCAATGAAGTAACTATTTAAGAAATACTTGTCTTCTTTCCTGACCCTTTGAAAAGCAAGGATAAACAGTTGACAAATTTACAATTTTTACCGCTTGCTTTGGCAATGCACTGGGAACGCTGGCCATTGGTTTGGATAACAAGAAAGGGAGTACTCCTAATGTCCATTAACATAAATGGACACCTTGTGACGACCCACTCCCCAGCGCACTCGAACCGGCTCACAAAACGGCGCACACCAGCATTGAGGCAGGTCCCAAAGAGGGCGCCAAGCCTACTTCACCACCAAGGGGAAAAGCCCACGCGCGGGACGGGACTGTGAATACGTGCCCCCTACAGTACTCCCGGCCGGGGAGGGCGGGATCAGGAAGGCTTTAAAGCGAGGCCACGAAGTTTGAATAAACCTCTTTTGTAACTGCAGCTCATCGACTCCGTGTCGTTTATTGCAGCACTGCGTGTAGCACACCGCTACAATTGGTGACCCCGACGGCCCAAACAATATTTGGACCGGAGATGAACGACACCGCATCTGTTCATGCAGTTTTGTTAAAACTGCCAAGCTTCTGGATGCTGCGACCTCACCTATGGTTCCAGCAAGCGGAAGCCCAATTCCACATTCGGCAGATAACCTCGGATGCCACATTTTACTACTACGTGGTGAGCTCCCTCGACCAGGAGACAGCCACCCAGGTTGAGGAGTTCATACAATCGCCCCCAGCGGACGGCAAATACACAGAATTCAAAGCCTTGCTCATAAGGACTTTCGGACTCTCACGGTGCAAGCGAGCTGCCCGCTTACTGCACCTGGATGGTTTGGGGGACTGGCCACCGTCAGCTTTCATGAATGAGATGCTGTCCCTGGCCGGAGGTCACAAGCCCTGCCTCATGCTTGAGCAGGCGTTCCTAGAGCAGCTGCCCGAGGACATACGCCTGCTGCTGTCTGATGTGGATTTCAGCGACCCCCGGAAGGTGGCGGCCCAGCCGGACGTGCTGTGGAAAGCCAAGAAGGAGAGTGGGGCATCCGTCACACAGATCACCAGGTCACGCTCCCAGCAGCAAACCAGACCAGGCCCGGCCGCAGAGCCCACTAACCCCAGAGGCAGGGGTGAAGAGACCAACGAACAATGGTGCTTCTACCACCAGCGGTGGGGCACAGAAGCCTGCCACTGTAGTCCGCCCTGCAAGTTCCCAGGAAACGCCAGGGCCAGCCGCTGCTGATGGCTATGGCGGCTGGCCATCGGGATAGCCTCCTGTATGTGTGGGACAAGCAGTCGGGACGCTACTTTTTGGTCGACACCGAAGCTGAGATCAGCGTCTTACCTCCGACGAGTTACGACACCCGCAACAGAGAACCAGGTCCCACCCAGAGGGCCGCGAATGGCAGCACAGTAAGGACCTACGGCACCCGTACGGTGCGGCTACAGTTTGGCTCCAGCCGGTTCACGTGGGACTTCACACTGGCCGCCGTAGCCCAACTGCTTCTGGGAGCGGATTGTTTGCGAGCTCACAGCCTACTGGTCAACCCGCCCAGGAAGAGACTGGTCCACGCCGAGACCTTTCAAACGTTCTCCCTGGGTGAAGCCCAGTGGCCGGCCCCACACCTAGACTCCATCACGCTGTCTGACAACGACTTCACCAGAGTCCTGGCGGATTTCCCATCGGTTCTGGCACCGCAGTTCACAGCAGCCATGCCCAGACACGGCGTACAGCACCATATCCCGACCCAGGGACCACCCCTCCACGCCCGTGCTCGAAGGCTCCCCCCAGACAAGCTCCGACTGGCGAAGGAGGAGTTCAAGAGGATGGAGGAATTGGGGATCATACGGCGATCTGACAGCCCATGGGCCTCCCCCCTGCACATGGTGCCCAAAGCAACAGGGGGCCGAAGACCGTGCGGCAACTACTACAGGCTGAACGAGGCTACAACACCAGACCGCTACCCTGTGCCGCACATTCAGGACTTTGCAGCAAACCTGCACGGTGCACGGATCTTCTCCAAGATAGACCTCGTCCGGGGATACCATCAAATCCCGATGCATCTGGACGACGTCCCCAAAACGGCACTCATCACCCTTTTTGGCCTTTTCAAGTTCCTCTGCATGCCGTTCGGCCTAAAGAATGCCGCACAGACGTTTCAGTGGTTAATGGACACGGTGGGACGTGACCTGGACTTCACTTTCATCTATTTGGATGACATCCTCATAGCCAGCAGCAGTCATCAGGAGCATCTGTCCCACCGCCGTCAACTCTACGCCCGACTGAGTGAATACGGCCTGACAATCAACCCGGCCAAATGCCAGTTCGGGCTCGACACCATCGACTTCCTGGGCCACAGGATTACTAAAGACAGGGCAACCCTCTGCCCCCCCAAGGTAGACGCGGTCCACCATTTCCCCCGACCCAACACAATCAAAGGCCTTCAGGAATTTGTGGGTATGGTGAATTTCTACCACCGCTTCCTCCCTTCAGCTGCCCGAATCAAACAATCATGTTCGCCCTGATGTCGGGTAAGGGCAAGGACATTACCTGGGACGAGGAGTCTGCCACCACTTTCATTAAAACCAAAGAAGCCTTGACAAACGACACGATGCTAGTGCACCCCAGAACGGACGTCCCTACCGCCCTCTCAGTGGAAGCATCCAACACGGCAGTCGGTGGACTCATCGAGGGTCACTGGCAACCCCTGCCATCTTTCAGCAAACACCTACGACCACCCGAGCTCAGATACAGTGCTTTCGACCAGGAACTGTTGGCGCTATACCTGGCAATCCGGCATTTCAGGTACTTCTTGGAAGGTAGGCCTTTCACCGCGTTCACGGACCACAAACCGCTTACCTTTGCGTTCACGAAAGCATCCGACCCCTGGTTGTCCCGCCAGCAGCGACATCTGTCCTACATCTCCGAATACACGACGGATGTCTGGCATGTCTCGGGAAAGGACAATGTTGTGGCGGACGCCCTCTCCCGCCCTAACATCCAAGCCCTGTCCCAGGGGGTAGACTATGAATCACTGGCAGAGGCGCAGCAGGCAGACGAGGAGATCCCTAGTTACAGGACTGCAGTCTCCGGTTTGCAGCTCCAGGACCTCCCCGTAGGCCCAGGTGAGAAGACCCTACTCTGTGACGTCACCACTGGCCAACCCCGCCCCGTCGTTCCGGTAGTGGTGCGTTTTCAACTCCATTCACAACTTAGCGCACCCCTCCATCAGGACAACCATCCGGATGGTAGCCAACAGGTTCGTGTGGCACGGACTCCGCAAGCAGGTCAGTGAATGGGCCAGAATGTGCATGCACTGCCAAACAGCCAAGGTGCAGCGGCACACCAAAGCTCTGCCACAGCAGTTCCACCCCGCCCGCCGGCGTTTCGACCACATTCATGTGGATATCATGGGCCCCCTGCCAGTGTTGCTAGGAGCGCGGCACCTCCTGACTATTGTGGACCAGTTCACAAGATGGCCAGAGGTGGTCCTGCTCACCGACACCACCTCCAAATCTTGCGCCCAGGCACTAATTGCCACCTGAGTATCTCGCTTTGGTGTACCGGCCCACATTACCTCCAACAGAGGTGCCCAGTTCACCTCCAGCCTGTGGTCAGCTATGGCCAGCCTTTTGGGGACACAGCTGCACCACACAACTGCCTACCACCCACAGTTGAACGGACTAGTGGAGCGTTTCCGCCATCACCTGAAGTCGGCTCTCATGGCCCGCCTCAAAGGGCCTAACTGGGTGGACGAGCTCCCCTGGGTCCTGCCCGGAATCTGCACGGCACCCAAAGAACATCTGCACACCTCGTCACCCGAGTTGGTGTACAGTGCACCCCTGGTCGTCCCAGGAGAGTTCATACCAGCCCCAAGGGGGCAAGAGGAAGAACCCGCAGCAGTCCTGGACAGACTACACGAGAGGCTCGGTAACCTGGCCCCCATACCCACTTCGCAGCATGGGCAGAACCCAAATACCTGCAAAACTGTAAGTTTGTTTTTGTACAAGGGGCCGTTTACGGTGATTAGAAACAACGGGTCCACATTCGTACTGAACATTGGAGGGAAAGAGGAGGTTTTCACGGTGGACCAACTCAAACCGGCCCATGTGGTCTTGGCGCAGCTGGTTGAGATTCCGGCACCGCGGCGCAGAGGCAGACCTCCCAAACAGAGTCCGACCCAGACTGTGGACATTGGGGGGTGTATCGCCGGTTCTGGGGGGGTGCTTATGTGGAGACCCACTTCCCAGCGCACTCGAACCGGCTCACAAAGCGGCTCGCGCCGACATTGAGGCAGGTCCCAAAGAGGGCGCCAAGACTGCTTCACCAGCAAGGGGAAAAGCCCGTGCGCGGGACAGGACTGTGAATACGCATTCCCGCCTGGGGAGGGCAGGATCAGGAAGGCTTTAAAGCGAGGCCAAGAAGTTTGAATAAACCTCTTTTGTAACTGCAGCTCACCAACTCCATGTCGTTATTGCAGCACAGCGTGTAGCACACCGCTACAACCTGCCATTTTCTGGCATGAGACTGGTTAAGATGTTGTTACAATTTTTAAATTAACCACAATTCATATGTCAATCAGCACTAAATAATTAGCTAAAATTATAAGTGGCAATTCTGGAAAATAGCAAGACATTCTTGATGTCGTATTTAGCTACTGTTGGTGTTGTGAACATAACTCAGACTACAATCCACAGTGATATATGCACAATAATGGTTAAACCATTGATAAATTTTAAACTGAATCATGATCACTTTAGGAAGTACATCAATGGCAGAATGATGAATCTATATAAAGGCAGTAGATTACTAACACCAACAGGAAAGATAATTTTATTATCTACTGAAAATTTGCTTTTGTCTGAATCCCTTATTCAATCTGTATAATCTTATGATGTATGAAATTGGCTAATGGAGAGCTACAGAAATTTAGCAAATTTACCTTATTAAAATTGGGATAAAGATTTATCAATTTTGACTTCATATCAATTTAAATACTGCTTTAAAAATGAATTTCCTGGAAATTCATTCATGCTGGAAAATTTGTGTCAAAAACAAAGTGAAATACAAAATAATACACCACGGATACAGGACGGTCAGCTCAAATTGGCTATGACGACCACATACCTGATGAAGTTAGTCCCATTTGCCCACATTTGGACCTATGCACCTTTAAAGAGGGACCCATGTCAGATTGCCTAGGTACTGTTCCCACCTGAAGTATGAACGTACATCTTTGGTAAATGACTACAACATTGGGTGATGATAATTTTGAGGCTTGGTGCTTTGGTACTTATTCACAGATTTAAATTTGGGTGCATCACTCACGTGATCTGCTTGCGTTGTGTTATGATACCAGCCCCCTCCTTTGTGAGAATCGCAAGAGCCCTAGTGAAGGGGGGGTCAATGACCCAAGAGAAGAGAGAGACGTGCTGAATAGACACAGGAAATGGGAGAGAGAGAGAGAGACGTGCTGAATCCCGCGTTCCACCGGGATGCAGAATAAGGTGACCTTGACTATTGTCTCATGAAGACCACATGTAAAGCCCTCGGGCAAAGTGGGCTGGTTGAGAGAGAGATTGACACCTGCGATCCCGTGAGGAAGTATAAAGGAGGGTCTGGGGAGGGGGGGACGACCCCTTCAGACGCACCAAGGAGACACGATAGCGATCCCGTCGTAGCGGGAAGCCATTTTGAAGGAAGCTACGTGCGTTAGATTCCGAATCGGGAGTCTGTGGCTGGAATCACGGAAAACCGCTTTTAACTAACAACAGGGAAGCCTGCTCCCCTGATTCCACGGCTTTGCTTCGTAAGGACCCGGGCAAGTGTTCCTTTTCTCACCAATCTCTCTCTCTCTCTCCAACACGGGAAACCCAGCGGTTCCCAAAAGGCTGAAGCCTACAGACTTTTGAATGACTTTTATATTTCCAAATGGACAATATATTATCCCCTAGACAACGATAGAGCTTATTTCTGATTGATTATTACTATACCTGCGCTTTAGATTGAGTATTGATGACGTATGTTATCTAAATGTTTGTATTAACCTTACGTTTGTGCCCCTTTATAAATAAAAACGTTTAAAAATGGTACCATCAGACTTCAGCGGACCTCTCTATCTCTGCTGGTAAGTGATCCAGTTACGGGATACGTAACAGTTGATTGGAGTCACACCTTATAGAGAAAGAGCTTCAAATTATTACATAGCTTAGGTAAATTTCACTGATAAGCAGGAGATACTCTCACTTTCTTGGACAACCTTTACTTCCCTGGCTCTAATCACCTCATTTGCACCATGGACGTTAAGTCACTTTCAACTTTTGTCACTAGACCATAAAACCATATAAGTAGTTCAATTGTTCCACTTAATACCAGAAAAATATATGCAATATGCATCCTCAAATTCTTGTTCTTCACAGACATTCACAAAAACAGGAGTGCCCCAAAGAATGAGTGACAGTTAAAAATGTTAGAACCCCAAAGCTCCCTCCTACTCCTCTCCATACACTAGAAGCAGCAAAGCAACGAATCCCCCAGTCCCACACACTTCCATAAAAAAAATCAGCACCCTCCACTCACCAAACAAGCAATAGCAAAGCCTCCAATAAAGACCATGATCTGCAGTACAACAAAAACTAATTGTTCACCCGACAATTCGACATGCCATAAACTATCTCTCTCCCTAATGTAGGGAAAAGAGGTGTCTCCTTTCACAGTGATAGGCGAGACAGAACAAAACAGCTCACTAATTTATGGTGTTAAAAGTCTGTTGCATTACTTTTTTTCGGAGTTCTCTGTCCGGAGAATCAGCAACAATCTCTCCCCACCAATGAGAGGGAGAGCAAGAGGGAGAGGGAGAGGAAATGATTCATCAAGTAGAGAGCTTCTGACAGCTGATCTGACATTCCTCATGTTCCTTTCTCTCCCATAATGCCACAGTCGGTAGCACCGACTGGCAAAACCTCAGAAACCCTATGGTACACTCATCTTCTAGGCCGCACCCTTGAAAGCAGATGGTCACTAGTCCTTGGGAGCAGGTCCCATAACCACAAAGAATTGAAGTCTGAGTGTAACTCCAGGTCAGAGTCTTCAACAGAACCCCATCCTCCCTAAAATGAAGATTAGAGACATCAAAGATAGAAATTAAGCTGTTTTTGTAGACGAATGTGAAAGAGTCACCATTGAGCACCATCGTAACTCTACCTCAGGACAGAATTAGCCTGCTTCACAATTCCATCGTAACTGATTTATCATCCCTTTCAACTCCATTCCCTATGACCTTTGACACCCTAAATAATCAAGAACCTATCAACCTCTGTTTTAAATATACCCAATGACCTGCCCTCCACTGCTGTCTTTGGCGATAAATTCTATAGATTCACTACCCTCTGGACAAAGAAATTCCTCCTCAGCTCTGTTCTAAATGGACATCCTTCTATTCTGAGGCTGTGCCCTAAATCCTAAACTCACACACTATAGAACATATTTTCTCCACATCCATTCTATCTAGGCCTTTCAATATATGGTAAGTTTCAATGAAATCCCCCCTCATTCTTATAAACTCCAGCAAATACAGGGCCCGAGACATCAAATGCTCCTCATACAGAATCTTTCTTGAGAACCTCCTCTGAATCATCTCCAATGCCAGCACACCCTTTCTTAGATAAAGGGTCAAAACTGTTCACAACATTCCAAATGTGATCTGACCCAATTCCCTATAAATTAGTCATTATATCCTTGCATTATGTGCATTAAAAACAACACATTACATCCATGCCACTATATTCTAGTATGCTCAAAATGAATTCTATCATTGCATTTGCTTTTCTTAACACTGACTTAGCCTGCAAGTTAACCTTCAGGGAATCCTGCACGGGGACTCTCAATTCCCTTTGCACCTCTGATATTTGAATTTTTCCCCCATTTAGAAAATAGTCTATATCTTTATTACTACTACCAAAGTTCATAACCATACACTTCCCAACACTATATTCCTTCTGCCAGTTCTTTGCACATTCTCTCAATCTAAGTCCTCCAGCTATCAAAGCTGTAATCCAAATCCTTGCAAATCCATCCAAAGAAATTGCAAGGGTGAAAAAAACCATTATGGGTATCATACAGTATATAGGCCTCCAAACAGAGCCAAGATATGGGGTTGAGATTGAAAAGGGAGCTGGAAAAAGCATACAAGGGGTGATTGATAAGTTCATGGCCTAAGGTAGAAGGAGTCAATTTTAGAAAACCTAGCACATTTATTTTTCAGCATAGTCCCCTCCTACATTTACGCACTTAGTCTAGCGGTCATGGAGCATATGGATCTTGGACCACCAGAAAGTGTCCACAGATGGGTGATTGATAAGTTCGTGGCCTAAGGTAGAAGGAGATGAGTTATACAGCTCTTGTTACATGCACATGCAGGTCAACTCTTTGATTATGCAGAAAGTTTGAAGTTAATAACTCATCTCCTTCTACCTTAGGCCACGAACCTATCAATAACCTATCAGTTATTAACTGGTGAGTTATTAACTTCAAACTCTCTGCATAATCACCCAAAGAGTTGAACTTAGCAATCACCCCTCGTATAATAAGGGTAATGACACAGTTGTAATTGGGGACTTCAATATACAAGGGGATTGGGAAAATCAGGTGTTGGATCACAAGAGAAAGAATTTGTTGAATGTCTGCGAATTGGTTTTTAGAGCAGCTTGTGCTTGAGTCTACTCATGGATAAGCTATCTTAGATACGATCTTGTTTACTAACCCAGATCTCATTAGGGAGCTTAATATAAAGGAATCCTCTGGAGGCAGTGATCATAATATGACTGAATTCATACTGCAATTTGAGAGGGAGAAACATAAGTCACATGTATCAGTATCGCAATGGAATAAAGAGAATTACAGAGGCATGAGAGAGGAGCTTGCACAGGTGGATTGGAGGAGGATCCTGGCGGGGATGAAATGGCTAAAGTTTCTGGGAATAGTTCACAAGGCGTACAATGGATATGTCCTTCAGAAGAAATTGTTCTCAAATGGCAGGGCTAAGCAACCGTGGCTGACAAGGGCAGTTAAGGACTGCATAAAAGCCAAGGAAAGGTCATATAAGGTAGCAAAAGTGAGTGGGAAGTTGGATGATTGGGAAGCTTTTAAATTCAAACAAAAGGCAACTAAAATAGGTATAAGATGAAATATGAGGGCAAATTAGCCGATAATATAAAGCACGATACCAGAAGTCTTTTCAGTTATATAAAGAGTAAAAGGGAGTTGAGATTTGAGCAGTGGAAAATGATGCTGGTGAAGTAGTAATGGAGGACAAAGAAATGGCAGATGAACTTAATGGGTACTTTGCATTAGTCTTCACTGTGGAAGACACTAACAGTGTGCCAGAGGTCCATGACTGTCAAGGTGCAAGAGTGAGTGCCATTGCTATCACAAAAGAAAAATTGTTAGGCAGATTCAAAGGTCTTAAGGTGGATAAGTCACCTGGATAGATGGACTATATCCCAGAGAGCTCAAAGAGGTTGCTGAAGAGATATTGGATGCACTGGTCATGATCTTTCAAGAATCATGATCTTTCAGCAAGGCATTTGACAAGATACCCCATGCAAGGCTTATTGAGAAAGTACGGAGGCATGGGATCCAAGGGGACATTGCTTTGTGGATCCAGAACTGGCTTGCCCACGGAAGACAAAGAGTGGTTGTAGACGGGTCATATTCTGCATGGAGGTCGGTGACCAGTGGTGTGCCTCAGGGATCTATTCTGGGACCCCTACTCTTCATAATTTTTATGAATTACCTGGATGAGCAATTGGAGGGATAGGTTAGTAAGTTTGATGATGACACAAAGGTTGGGGGTGTTGTGGATAGTGTAGAGAGCTATCAGAGGTTACAGTAGACATCGATAGGATGCAAAACTGGGCTGAAAAGTGGCAGATGGCGTTCAACTCAGGTAAGTGTGAAGTGGTTCATTTTGGTAGGTCAAATACAATGGCAGAATATAGTATAATGTTAAGACTCTTGGCAGTTTGGTGGATCAGAGGGATCTTGGGGTCTGAGTCCATAGGATACTTAAAGCTGCTGTGCAGGTTGACTCGGTGGTTAAGAAAGCATATGGTACATTGGCCTTTCAACAATCGTGGGATTGAGTTTAAGAGCCGAGAGGTAATGTTGCAACTATATAGGACCCTGGTCAGGCCCCACTTGGAGTACTGTGCTCAGTTCTGGTTGCCTAACTACAGGAAGGATGTGGAACCATAGAAAGGGTGCAGAGGAGATTTACAAGGATGTTGCTTGGATTGAGGAGCATGCCTTATGAGAATAGGTTGAGTGAACTCAGCCTTTTTTCCTTGGAGTGACTGAGGATGAGAGGTGACCTGGTAGACATGTATAAGATGATGAGAGGCATTGATGATATGGATAGTCAGAGGCTTTTTCTCAGGGCTGAAATGGCTAGCATGAGAGGGCACAGGTTTAAGGTGCTTGACAGTAGGTACAGAGGAGATGTCAGGGTTACGTTTTTTTTTTACACACAGAGTGGTGAGTACATGGAATGGGCTGCCGGTGATGGTGGTGGAGGCCGATACAATAAGGTCTATTAAGAGGCTCCTGGATAGGTACATGATGCTTAGAAAAATAGAGGGCTATGGGTAATCCTGGGTAATTTCTAAAGTAAGTACATGTACGGCACAGCATTGTGGGCCCAAGGGCCTGCATTATGCTATAGGTTTTCTATGTTTATATGTTTTCTTCACATTGCACAGAGGGTGGGGTAGGAACCCTATTTATCTACACCTCTGGGACCCCAGCTTTGAGCAATGCTAAAAACTTAAAATTACAGGACATGCAGGATCCCCCACTCCCCATCTGCTTATCTAACTTCCATATCTGCCTACGTACACCCTCTGCCACATACTCTAAACCTTGTAATAATTGAATCACAACACTTATAGGATGACCAACAGCAGGTGGGACTAAAGACAGAAATACTCCCTTAATTTGGGAAACTGGCCATAACCACATGTCCAATCATTCCAGAGGTGCTTGGAAGTAGGTACAGAGGAGATGTCAGGGGTAAGTTTTTTAGGCAGAGACTGGTGAGTGCATGGAATGGGCTGCCGACAACGGTGGTGGAGGCGATACATAGAACATAGAACAGTACAGCACATTACAGGCCCTTCAGCCCACAATGTTGTGCTGACCCTCAAACCCTGTCTCCCATATAACCCCCCCACCTTAAATTCCTCCATATACCTGTCTAGTAGTCTCTTAAACTTCACTAGTGCATCTGACCCCATATCTCCAAAAGGATATGTTGTCATTGGATAGACAAGGAGGTTCATGAGGATGATTCCAGGAATGAAGGGATTAACATATGAGGAGTGTTTGGAATTTAGAAGAATTTGGTGGGATCTCAATGAAACCTACCAAATGTTGAAAGGACTAGAGAGGGTGGATGTGGAGAGGATGTTTTCTGTGGTGGGGGGTATCCAGAACTAGAGGGCACAGCCTCAAAATTGAGGGGTGATTTTTTAGAACAGAGATAAGGAGGATTTTTTTTTAGCCAGAAAGTGGTGAATCTGTGGAATGCTGTGCCACAGACTGCAGTGGAAGCCAAGTCCTTGGGTATATTTAAGGCGGAAGTTGATAGTTTCCTGATCTGTCAAGACATCAAACGATATGGTAAGAAGGCAGTGTATGGGGTTGAGTGGGATCTGGGTCAGCCATGATGGAATGACGCAGCAGATTCGATGGGCTGAATGGCTTAATTCTGCTCTTCTGTCTTATGGTCTTCTTGTGTCCTCTTCCAATCAACTTCAGCCAGCTCCTGTCTCATGCCTCTGAAATTCCCTTTACTCCACTGTAATTCTGATACATCTGACTTTAGTTTCTCCCTCTCAAACTGCAGTGATCATATTATGATCACTGTCTCCTAAGGGTTTCTTTACATTCAATCATTCTAATCAAATTTGATTCATTACACAACACCCAATCCAGAATCACCTCTCCCCTTGTGGGCTCAGCCATAAGCTGCTCTAAAAACCCTTCATAGGTATTCTACAAATTTTCTCTCAGTATCCAGCTCCAACCTGATTTTCCCAATCTACCTGCATATTGAAATGCACTATGACTATCATAGCATTACCCCTTTTGACAGGCCTTTTTGTCACCCATTGTAATTTATACCCTACCTCTTGGCTATTGTTCGGAGGCCTGTATATAACTCCCAGCAGTGTCTGTATATAACTCCCTGACGGTTTCTTAACTCTACCCTTAAGATTTCTACATCTTCTGATCCTATGTCATCTCTTTCTAAGGATTTGATTTCATTTTTTACCATCAGAGCCATGTCACCCCTCTGCCTACCTGCCTGTTCTTTTGTTACAATGTCTATCCTTGGATGTTCATCTCCCAACAATGATTTTCTTTCAGCAATGACTCAGTGATGCCCACAACATCATACCTGTCAGTCTATCTGTACTACAAGATTCCCTATACTGTGTACAAATATAACACCTTCAATCCTGCCTTGATCACCTTTTTCATTTTGTTACATTTCATCTCATCCCACTGACTGCAATTTTCCCCTTTGATCTTCCTCACAGTCTCACTACACACTGCTTCTTTTACACACCTCTATCATTGCACAGCTGTATATTGGACTGTTAATTTTTAATACATACTTTGTATCTTTTTTGGACCTCAATTTTGTATTTTAAAGTATATATTTCTGACTGAGCAGCATTGCAACAATAATTTCCTTTGGGATAAGTTGTTTTATCTTATCTCAGTCCTATCACTCCGGTTCACAACCACCTGCCAAATTAGTTTAAGCTCTCCCCAACAACTCCAGCAACCTGGATATTGATCCCTCTTGGGTTCAGGCATAACCTGTCCTCTTTGTACAGATCATACTTTCTCCAGAAGAAATCCCAATGATTGAAAAATCTGAAACTCTGCCACCTGCACTAGTCCTCAGCCACACATTCATCTTCTAAATCATCCTATTCTTACTCTCACTGGCCTCGTGGCACAGGCAGCAATCGAAAGATTACTACCCTGTAACTCCTACTTTTCAGCTCACTAAAAATTTTGCAACAGGCTTAAGATACTAGCAGTATGCCAGATATTCGAGTATCAGGAGACAGGATTGGGAGTTGTCACTGTAACTAAGAAGGAGCTTAGGAAGCTGAAAGTTTCAAAGGTACATAAGTTACCTGGGCCAGATAAACTGCACCCCAGGGTTCTGAAATATGAATATGAAGAGATTATAAAAAGAGTTAGTATTAATATTTCAAGAAACACTAGATTCAAGAACATTCCAGAGGACTGGAAATTTTCAAATGTCATTCCACTCTTTCAGAAGGGAGGGAGTCCAAAGAAAGGAAATTATAGGCCAATTAGTTTGACTTCAGTTGGAGGGTGTTGGAGTCCATTATTACGGGTGTGGTTTCAATGTACTTGGAGGTACACAATAAATTATGCTGAAGTTGGCATGGTTTCCTTAAGGCAAAATCTTGCCTGACGAATTGGTTAGAATTCTTTGAGGAAATAACAGGTAGGATAGACAAAGGTGAGTCAGTTGATGTTGTTTCCTTGGATTTTCAGAAGGCCTTTAAGACAGCCATAAAGTCCATAAGGCGGCGCGGCACAGCAGCAGTGGCCTTTCAGACCTGGTGTTACTTTAATTTAATTTAATTTTCTATTTTAAGTTTGATACACAATTTTCGATTAGGGCACAGAGCGGCTATCAGAGCGGATAACAGAGCGGCTATCTACCATCGCCAGATACCACTACAATACAGAGATCGCCCAAAAACAAACCTTCACAAAGATCTGCTGGCTGAATTACGCGACATCGGCTTGCTGAGGGGAACGGGCCTACAATCCTCGGACTTGCCTGATGCTGGGAGCCAGAGATGGAGACGTCGAAAGCAATGTGCAAGGAAGCAGAAGCGAGGCAAACGGGCAGGGGTCCATGCCAGGCTAAAAGCAAACTCTAGCCGGCCGGCTCTCCCATCCATTCTGCTCTCCAATGTCCACTCCCTGGACAATAAAATGGACTACATCCAACTCCAACGTAATACTCGACGGGAGTACAGAGTTTGCTCCGCGTATGTCTTCACAGAGACATGGCTCACTGATGGGATTTCGGACGCTGCCATCCAGCTAGACGGGCTAGCTTTGTTTCGTTCCGACAGAGATGCAGCTGTCTCCGGTAAGGTCCGCGGTGGCGGTGTCTGTGTTTACATCGACACGGAATGGTGTAAGAACTCTGTGCTGGTTTCCAGACACTGCTCATCGTTAGTGCAGTTTGTGGCAGTTCGATGCAGACCATTTTATTTGCCACGGGAATTCACCTCTGTCCTTATATTCAGTGTGTACATTCCCCCCAGTGCTAATGCTAAGGAGGCGCTCTGTGAACTGTACGGGGCTATTAGCGAACTGCAGAACGCACATCCTGATGGTCTGTTTATTGTCGCCGGTGATCTTAACCACGCGAACCTTCAGTCAGTGCTCCCCAAATTCTATCAGTATGTGGACTTTGCAACAAGGGGGGAGAACGCATTGTACCTGGTTTACACAAACATTCCCGATGCGTACCGGGCAGATCCCCGCCCCCACCTCGGATACTCAGACCACATCTCTGTTATGCTAATCCCAGCATACAGACCGGTCGTCAGGCGCTCCAGACCAGTTCAGAAGCAGGTGAAAACCTGGCCAGCAGGAGCCATCTCTGCTCTTCAAGACTGCTTTGAAAACACAGACTGGCACATGTTCAGGGAGGCTGCCACCGATGGCAACTCCACCAACTTAGAGTACACAGCATCAGTGACCAGCTACATCAGCAAGTGCATTGATGATGTTACTCTGTCCAAGACCATCACTATACACGCTAACCAGAAGCCATGGATGACCGCAGAGGTGCGTGCGCTGCTGAGGTCCCGCGACTCCACCTTCAGAGCAGGCGACAAGGCAGCTTTAACAACAGCAAGGGCCAAACTGTCCCAGGCCATCAGAGGGGCAAAGCGTGCACATGCCCAGCTAATCCACAGTTACTTCCAAGACAGCAGCGACCCGCGGCGCATGTGGAAGGGCATCCAGGACATCACCAATTACAAGACACCATCACCTGACTGTGCAGGTGATGCCTCCCTCCCAAATGCGCTGAATAACTTCTACGCCCAGTTTGAGGCGGAAAATGACGTGGCGGCGAGGAAGTCCACCCCTCCTGCCAATGACCAGGTGCTGTGTCTCTCCGTGGCCGACGTGAGAAGAACCCTGTGCAGGGTCAACCCACAGAAGGCTGCTGGACCAGACAACATCCCCGGTAGAGTGCTCAGAGGATGTGCAAACCAGCTAGCAGATGTTCTCACTGACATCTGCAACATCTCCCTGAGCAGCACCACCATTCCAACGTGCTTCGAGGCCGCCACAATCATCCCCGTGCCGAAGAAGTCTTCAGTGTCCTGCGTAAATGACTACCATCCCGTTACACTTACATCCATCATCATGAAGTGTTTCGAGAGGCTCGTCATGAGGCATATCAAGACCCTGCTGCCCCCCTCACTGGACCCCCTGCAGTTTGCATACCGTCCCAACCGCTCAACAGGCGACACCATTGCTACCACCCTCCACCTGGCCCTAACCCACCTGGACAAAAAAGACACATATGTTCGGATGCTGTTCATAGACTTCAGTTCAGCATTCAACACAATCATCCCTCAGAAACTGATTGGAAAGCTGAGCCTATTGGGCCTGAACACCTCCCTCTGCAACTGCATCCTAGACTTCCTGACTGGGAGACCTCAGTCAGTCCGGATCGGGAGCAGCATCTCCAACACCATCACACTGAGCACGGGGGGTTCCCCAGGGCTGCGTGCTCAGTCCACTGCTGTTCACTCTGCTGACCCACAACTGTGCTGCAACACACAGCTCGAACCATATCATCAAGTTCGCCAATGACACGACCGTGGTGGGTCTCATCAGCAAGAACGACGAGTCAGCTTACAGAGAGGAGGTGCAGCGGCTAATGGACTGGTGCAGAGCCAACAACCCATCTCTTAATGTGAACAAAACAAAAGAGATGGTTGTTGACTTCAGGAGGGCATGGAGCGACCACTCCCTGCTGAACATCGATGGCTCCTCGGTAAAGATCACAAAGAGCACCAGATTTCTTGGTGTTCACCTGACGGAGAATCTCACCTGGTCCCTCAACACCAGCTCCATAGCAAAGAAAGCCCAGCAGTGTCTCTACTTTTTGCGAAGGCTGAGGAAAGTCCATCTCCCACCCCCCGTCCTCATCACATTCTACAGGGATTGTATTGAGAGCGTCCTGAGCAACTGCATCACTGCCTGATTCGGAAATTGCACTATCTCGGATCGCAAGACCCTGCAGTGGATAGTGAGGTCAGCTGAGAAGATCATCGGGGTCTCTCTTCCCACCATCATGGACATTTACACTACACGCTGCATCCGCAAAGGAAGCAGCATTATGAAGGACCCCATGCACCCCTCATACAATCTCTTCTCCCTCCTGCCATCTGGGAAAAGGCTCTGAAGCATTCGGGCTCTTACGACCAGACTATATAACAGTTTCTTCCCCCAAGCTATCAGACTCCTCAATACCCGAAGCCTGGACTAACACCTTGCCCTACTGTCCTGTTTATTATTTATTGTAATGTCTGCACTGTTTTGTGCACTTTATGCAGTCCAGTGTAGGTCTGTAGTCTAGTATAGCTTTCTCTGTGTTTTTTTTTATTACGAAGTTCAGTCTAGTTTTTTGTACTGTGTCATGTAAACCACGGTCCTGAAAAACGTTGTCTCATTTTTACTATGCACTGTACCAGCAGTTATGGTCGAAATGACAATAAAAGTGGGCTTGACTTGACTTTAACAAGATGCCACAGAGGATGCTGCTAAACAAGATTAGAGTCTGTAGTATTAAAGGAAATATGCTAGCATGCATCAGAAATTGGCTGACTGGCAGGAGGCAAAGCGTGGGAATAAAGGGTTGCGGGTCATACAGAGGTAGGTAGAGGCACAGGTAGTGATGGGGAAGTAATGAGTCTGTCAGAAGGACTTAGACAGATTAGGAGAATGGACAAATAAGTGACAGACGGAGTACAGTACAGGGAAGTGTATGGAGAGAAAATTCAGAAATCCAAGATGCAAAAGAACTTGGGATTCCTATACAGGGTTCCCTAAAGGTTAACTTGCAGGGTGAGTTGGTGGTACAGAGGGCAAATACAATGTTAGCGTCCATTTCATGAGGACTGGAATGTAAAAACAAGGATGTAATGCTGAAGCTCTATAAGGGAATGGTCAGACGGCACTTGGGAGTATTGTGAGTAAGTTTGGGCACCTTATATAAGAAATGAAGTGCTGGCATTGGAGAGGGTCCAGAGGAAGCACATGAGAATGATCTTGGGAATGAAAGGGTTTGTGCATGAGGAGCTTTGATGGACCTGGACCTGTATTCACTGGAGTTTAGAAGAATGAAGGGGTTTTCATTGAAACCTATTGAATATTAAAAGGCCTAGATAGAGTGGACTGGAGATGATGTTTCCTATAATGGGTGAGTCTAGGATGGAGAAAAACCTCAGAATAGAGGGATAATGATTGAACCATAATGGAATGGCAGAGCAGACTTGACTGATCAAATGGCCTAGTTCTGCTCCTATATCTTATGGTCTGAATGCTGATGCAGTATGTAAAGTCTTCCTGATACACTGACATCTTATCCAAGGTGCAATTCACACAATACCCGAAGTATAGAGTGTATACACAGCTTAATAGACCCAAACATACACTATAGAATTTTGTTAGAAGACTGATATCACAACCTATTCCACATTCTTCCAGACTGAACATTCAGGGTTGTGCTTCTATCCGGTAAGTAGTGCGATGTGCACTATTACATAGTCACAAATTGTCATGTGTAGTGTCGCAGTTCTATCCTGATATTCAGTAATTGAAATAAAGTTACTGAAAATGTATTGAAATATTGAACTATTGTTTTTCAGGTATAAAAGAAAACAACTGGTAGTTATTCCTCAGGTGAGAAGATTCTTCACTGACAGCTACTGTTGTTGCAGAAATCTTAGAGTTTTCCTTTAACTCTTATACGAGGGGTGATTGATAAGTTTGTGGCCTAAGGTAGAAGGAGTCAATTTTAAAAAACCTAGCACATTTATTTTGCGACATAGTCCCCTCCTACATTTACACACTTAGTCCAGCGGTCGTGGAGCATACGGATCTTGGACCTCCGGAAAGTGTCCACAGATTGGTGATTGATAAGTTTGTGGCTTAAGGTAGAAGGAGATGACTTATTAACTTCAAACTTTCCACATAATCACTCAAAGAGTTGAACAGCATGTGCATGTAACAAGAGCTGTATAACTCATCTCTTTCTACCTTAAGCCATAGCTTATCAGTCACCTATCGTAGTTATCATTAGGATCTCTCTTTGCTTCTCGTCTACAATAATGAATTGATAGCTCTTTGAATAGCCTGTTGAAAATTAGATTATTGGTCTAGAATGTATGCAGAGGCCATGCAATGTATTGTATATCATTTATACAAGGAAATTCAGGCCTGTTTCCCAGTATTTTGTAGTCATTCAGGTGCTGTGCCAAAGGTTGCTGCCAATTTTCTACCAATGACAAATGTCACCATCTACACAGTTATCTGGTAAACGTACGTGTTTTTCCTGCTTGGCAATATCTGATGAGTAATGTATCAGAAGAACTGGTATTGAAGACTAAGGCTTTTACAATTTAGATAATTTACTTGCATGAAAACACTGAAAATATTCTTTTTAAACTTACTGATTAAACAATGATAGGTAGGAAAATGAACAAAAGGAAGCTACAGAGTGGTTGAGATAGTATAGTTGGATGAGTTAATATCTGGTAAATGGAGTGTAATATGGGTACCAATTTAAAAAAGATATTATCTAATAGGTTAGAGATTGCAGAACCAAAGTTATAGAGTGCATGATTCACAAAAGCCTACAGCACAGTTACTACATAAAATGAGGAAATTTAATGGAATGTTATCATTTATTGCTAGGGAGATAAGATATATCTGAAAAAAAGAAATAGGAGCAGGAACTGGCCAATTGACCAATCAAAAGTGCACCACTTTTATCAAGAGAAGCGAGTTCAATGAAAACAAACAACTTGCTGTTTTTGCTATTGAAGTCTGCCGTGTCACTCTTTTTCTGAATTCTTCGATTCGAGAATCGGCAACAAGCTCTCTCCCACAACGAGAGAAAGAGAAGGGAGAGTACCATTTGAGTACAGAGCCCCCAACAGCTGATCCTCTGTTCCTTATGTTCTGTTATCTCCTGCGATGCTTCATACGGTGGCACTGGCATAGAATCAGCTCATCCCCAGGGCTGGAAAGCCTCATCTTCTAGGCCACCTTCTTGGGATACTGAAAAATAGCTGGTTGGTGAATGCTGGAAGCAGGTCCCATCGCCACAAGGAACCAAACCTTGAGTGCAGCTCCCCGTCTACATTGAAAAGGAAAAATAAATTCATTAAAGGTAGAAATTAAGCTGTTTCCACAGTTGAGCTTGAAGAAGTCGCTGTCGAGAGCCATTGTAGCTCCACCCAACAATGGATAAAAATCTCCACACAGTGAGTTAGATGCTACCTTAAAAGACAGTAGATTGTGGTCTCAGGATTGCTACCCATCCATATGCTAGTGAGGCTAGTTACATTTAAAAGATCATACTGTTTAAAACACAGCTAAAGAGTTGGTGTAGGAGATAGGACATTAGACTTATGGATCATTGGGCTCTCTCCCAGGGAAGGTGGAACCTGTACAGAAGAGACGGTTTGCACCTAATCTGAGGTGGACTAATATCCTAGAGGGGAGGTTTGCTAGTACTGCACGGTGGGGTTTAAACTAGAGTTGCAGAGGGATGGGAACCAGATTGCCAGAGCAGTTAGTGGAGAGGTTGTGGAGACAGATGTTGTTAATACCTCAGACAGTCAGGAATCAAAAGGTTGAACACTGTAACTAATGTCTGGGGCTGTATATATTCCATTTGCAAGAAGTATCATAGGAAAGGCAGATGAGCTCAGGGTAATCACACCTGGAATTATGACATTGTAGCCATTAGTGAGATTTGATTGTAGGAGGGGTAGGACTGGCAGCTCAATATTCTGGGGTTCTGCTGTTTTAGATGTGATAGAGAGGGAGGATTTAAAGGGTGAGGGGTGGTAATACTAGTCAGGGAAAAAGTCACGACAATGTTCAATCAGGATAGACTGGAGAAGTCATCTAGTGAGGCTTTATGGGTGGAACTGAGGAATAAGAAAGGTATGACCACATGAATGGGGCCATATTTCAAACCACACGAATGAGGCTATATTTCAGATCGCACGAATGGGCCCATATTTCAGATCACATGAATGGGGCTATATTTCAGAACACCCAACAGTCCACAGTATTTAAGAGAGACGGTTGCAAGAAACAGAAGGCTGTGACAGTAGATCACAGCTCAAAGGACGAGATGGGATATAGTTTGTAAAATGTGTTCAGGAAAGTTTCCTTAATCAGTACCTTAAAAGCCCATTGTGTGATACTTGATCTTCTATTAGGGAATGAGACAGGACAGGTGACAGAAGTTTGTGTAGGGGAACACTTTGCATCTAGTGACCATAATGCCACTAGTTTCAAGGTAATTATGGAAAATAATAGGTCTGGTCCTCAGGTTGAGATTATAAATTGGAGAAAAGCCAATTGTGATGGCATCAGAAAGGATCTGGCAAGCGTGAATTGGCTGCTTTCTGGCAAGGGTGTACTTGGTAAGTGGGAGATCTTCAAAAGTGAAACTTTGAGAGTACAAAGCTTGTATGTACCTGTCAGAATAAAAGGCAAGAGATATTGAGGCCTTGGTTAAGGAAAATAATGAGCTGCATTGCAGGTATAGCCAGGTAGGAACAAGTGAAGTACATGAAATGCAAAAGAACACTTTAGAAAAAAAACTGACCAGTGGGAACAGAAGAGTTTAAAAGCGAGAAGAGTTCAAAAGGTGACGGTTATTTCTTCAGCAGTTTGAATGGGGCATGACTGTGCAAGCGCGTGGATGTCAGCCAGTGAGAACAGTGAAAAGAGTTTAAAAAGAAGACAGCTTTACAGAACAGGCATTAGAGTAGAGGGAGACAGAGTAGGAAGGCTTTGGCTCAACGGGGCTATGGCGTGTATGAGCCAAGGTGAGGTAGGCTATCTGTTTAGAATACAGACAGAAAGTATGTGTGTGAGGCCAGTTTTCTGTGCTCAGTGTCAGATATGGGAGGTCTGGGAGACTCCCAGCCTCCCGGTTGGCCACATCTGCACCAGGTACATCAACCTGCAGCTCCTGAGGGACCGTGTTAGGGGAAGAGAGGCAGGTAGCCACTCCGGGGCCTCGGGAGACAGATTGTGGATAACAGTCAGGAGAGGGAAGGGCCAGAGGCAGGTGCTAGAGAGTACCCCAGTGGCTGTCCCACTTAACAATAAGTACTCCTGTTTGAGTGCTGTTGGGGGAGATGGTCTACCTGGGAGAAGCAACAGTGATTGTGCCTCTTGCATAGAGTCCAGCCCTGTGGCTCAGAAGGGTAGGGAAAGGAAGAGGATGGCAGCAGTGATAGGGGACTCTATAGTTAGGGGTTCAGACAGGCGATTCTATGGATGCAGGAAAGAAGCACGGATGGTAGTTTGCCTCCCAGGTGCCAGGGTGCGGGATGCTTCTGATCACGTCGATGATATCTTGAAATGGGAGGGAGAACAGCCAGAGGTTGTGGTACATATTGGTCCCAATGACATAGGTAGCAAAAGGGAGGACGTCCTGAAAGCAGACTACAGGGAGTTAGGAAAGAAGTTGAGGACCAGGACCGCAAAGGTAGTGATCTCGGGATTAATGCCTGTGCCATGTGACAGTGAGTATAGGAATAGAATGAGGTGGAGGATAAATGCATGGCTGAGGGATTGGAGCAAGGGGCAGGGATTCAGATTTCTGGATTAGTGGGACTTCTTCTGGGGAAGGTGTGACCTGTACAAAAAGGATGGGTTGCACTTGAATCTGAGGGGACCAATATCCTGGCGGGGAGGTTTGCAAAGGCTATTGAGGAGAGTTTAAACTAGAATTGCTGGGGGGGTGAGGATGGAGAGGTGGAGCAAGAGGTGGTTGGCTCACAAATAGAGAAAGCTTGGAGACAGTATGAAACTGAGGATAGGCTGGTGATAGAGAAGGGACGCACTCAGACCAATGGTTTGAGATGTGTCTATTTTAATGCGAGAAGTATTATGAATAAAGCAGATGAGCTTAGAGCGTGGATCAGCACTTGGAGCTATGATGTTGTGGCCATTACAGAGACTTGGAAGGTGCAGGGGCAGGAATGGCTACTCCAAGTGCCAGGTTTTAGATGTTTCAGAAAGGACAGAGAGGGTGGCAAAAGAGGTGAGGGCGTGGCACTGTCGATCAGTGATAGTGTCACAGCTGCAGAAAAGGAGGAAGTCATGGAGGGATTGTCTACGGAGTCTCTGTGGGTAGAAGTTAGGAATAGGAAGGGGTCAAATACTGAGTTTTTTTTTAATTGACCACCCAATAGTAACAGGGACATCGAGGAGCAGATAGGGTGACAGATTCTGCAAAGGTCTAATAATAACAGGGTTATTGTGGTGGGAAATTTTAATTTCCCAAATATCGATTGGCATCTCCCTAGAGTGAGGGGTTTAGATGGGAGTTTGTTAGGTATGTTCAGGAAGGTTTCTTGACACAATATGTAGATAAGCCTACAAGAGGAGTGGCTGTACTTGATCTGACATTGGGAAATGAACCTGGTCAGGTGTCAGATCTCTCAGTGGGAGAGCATTTTGGAGATAGTGATCATAATTCTATCTCCTTTACCATAGCATTAGAGAGAGATATAAACAGACAAGTTAGAAAAGTATTTTATTGGAGTAAGGGGAAATATGAGGCTATCAGGCAGGAACTTGGAAGCATAAACAGGAAACAGATGTTCTCAGGGAAACGTACGGAAGAAATGTGGCAAATGTTCAGGGGATATTTGCATGGGATTCTGCGTAGATACGTTCCAATGAGACTGGGAAAGGATGGTAGGGTACAGGAACCATGGTGTACAACGGCTGTTGTAAATCTAGTCAAGAAGAAAAGAGGAGCTTACGAAAGTTTCAAAAAACTAGATGATGATAAAGATCTAGAAGATTAAAAGGCTAGCAGGAAGGAGCTTAAGAATGAAATTAGGAGAGCCAGAAGGGGCTGTGAGAAGGCCTTGGCAGACAGGATTAAGGAAAACCCAAGGCATTCTACAAGTATGTGAAGAGCAAGAGGATAGGATGTGAGAGAATAGGACCAATCAAGTGTGACAGTGTATGGAAGTGGAGGAGATAGCAGAGGTACTTAATGAATACTTTGCTTTAGTATTCACTACGGAGATTGTAGGGATGATTTCAACATTGAAGAGAAGTTTGGATAGGTACATGGATGGGAGGGTTATGGAGAACTCTGGTCCAGGTGCAGTTTGATAGGACGAGGCAATTTAAATGGTTCAGCACGACTGGACAGTAAACCTCCTCTGGACTCTCTGCAATGACAACACATCCTTTCTGAGATAAGGGGCCCAAAACTGTTGACAATATTCTAAATTCAGTCTGACTAGTATCTTAAATAATTCAGCATTATCTCCTTGTTTTTATATTCTATTCCCCTTGAAATAAACTCCTACATTGCATTTGCCTTCTTTACCACAGACTCAACTTGTAAATTAACCTTCTGCGAGTCTTGCACGAGGACTCCTAAGTCCCTTTACACCTCTGACGTTTGAACATTTTCCCCATTTAGATAATAATCCGCACTATTGTTTCTTTTACCAAAACACATTATCATACATTTCCCAACACTCTATTCCAGCTGCTACCTTTTTCCCATTCTTCCAATTTGTCCAACTTCTGCTGCAATTGCATTGCTTCCTCAGCACTACCTACCCCTCCACCTATCTTCATATAATCTGCAAACTTTGCCACAAAGTCATCAATTCCATTATCCAAATCATTGACAATGTGAAAAGAAGCGGTCCCAATACTGTCCCTTGAAGAACACCACTATTAACTGACACACAACCAGAAAAGGCCCCCCTTTATTCCCACTCACTGCCTTCTGCCTGTCAGCCATTCCTCTGGTCCATGTCAATATCTATACTGTAACACCATAGGATTTTATCTTAGTAAGCAGCCTCACGGCACCTTATCAAATGCCTTCTGAAAATCCAAGCAAATGACATCTTTGTCCACCCTGCTTGTTACTTCTCAAAGAACTCTAACAGATTTCTCAGGCAAGATGTCCCTTTACAGAAACCATGCTGACTTTCACTTATTTTATCATTAGTCTCCAAGTACCTCAAAACCTCGTCCTTAATAATAGATTTCAACACTTTCCTAACCACTAAGGTTAGACTAATTGGCCTATAATTTCCTTTCTTTGCTTTCCATCCTTCTTAACAAGTGGAGTGACATTTGCAATTTTCCAGTCCTCCAGGACCATGCCAGAATCAAGCAATTCTTGAAAGATCATGACCAATGCATTGGTTATCTCTTTAGTAACCCTCTCTCGGGACTCTGGGATGTAGTCTGTCTGGTCCAGGTGACTTATCCACCTTACCTCCTTTCAGTTTGCCTGACACTTTTTCCTTTGTAATAGCAATGGCACTCATCCTGCTCCCTGACACTCACAGACCTCTGGTACACTGCTGGAGTCTTCCACAGTGAAGACTGATGCAAAGTACCCATTAAGTTCATCTGCCATTTCTTTGTCCCCCATTACTATCTCACCAGCATCATTTTCCAGTGGTCCAATCTCAACTTTCACCTCCCTTTTACGCTTTATATAACTGAAATAAATTTTAGTATCCTGTTTTATATTATAGAATAGTTTGCCTTCATATTTCATCTTTTCCCTTCTTATAGCTTTATTAGTTGTCTTTTGTTGGATTTTAAAAGCTTCCCAATCATCCAACTTCCCACTCACTTTTGCTACCTTATATGCCCTTTCCTTGGCTTTTATTCAGTCCTTAACTTCCTTTGTCAGCCACAGTTGCCTACCCCTGCCATCTGAGAACAACTTCTGTGGGACATATCTATCCTGTGTCTTGTGAACTATTTCAAGAAACTTCAGCGACCTCTGTTCTACCATCATCCCCACCAGTATCCTGCTCCAATCCACATGGGCAAGCTCTTCTCTCATGCCTCTGTAATGCCCTTTATTCCATTGCAATACTGATACATGTGACTTATGTTTCTAATTCTCAAATTGCAATATGAATTCAGTCATATTATGATCCTGAGGGTTCCTTCACATTAAGCTCCCTAATAAGATCTGGGTTATAAGCTTCCCTAAAAAGCCATCTCGCAGGCATACAACAAATTCCATCTCTGGCGATCTGACACAGATCTGTTTTTCACAATCCCCTTGCATATTGAAGTCCACCATTACATTGTGTCATTACCCTTTTTACATGCATTTTCCAGCTCCTGTTCTGCACCTTCCTCATTTTTCCCATAAACTCACTCCATTGCTCCACTGCTGTCATTCCTGCCAGCATTTCCTTCCAATTTACTTTCGCCAACTCCTCTCTCATACCACTGTAATTTCCTTTACTCCACTGGATACTGATATGTCAGACCTTATTTTCTCCCTATCGAATTTCAAGTTGAACTCAATCATATTGTGATCACTGCTTCCTAAGGGTTCTTTTACCTTAAGCTCCCTAATCACCTTCAGTTCATTACATAACACCCAATCTAGTATAGTTGATCCCCTGGTAGTCTCAACGACAAACTGTTCTAAAAAGCCATCTTGTAGGCATTCAACAGATTCACTGTCTTGAGATCCACTACCAACCTGATTTTCCCAATCAACCTGAATGTTGAAATCTCCCATGACTATCATAGCATTGCCCTTCTGACGTGGCTTTCCTATTTCCTGTTGTAATCTGTCATCCAACAGCTTCTGTTGGGAGGCCTGTATATAACTGTCATCAGGGATCTTTTACCTTTGCAATTTCTTAACTCGACCCACAAGCATTCAACCTGTTCCAATCCTATGCCACATATTTCTACTGATTTGATGCCATTCCATACCTTCTCCAGCAAGATGTGGAAAGGCTAGGAATCTCACAGTCTCCCTGATGACCACATTAATGCGAAGTGTATTCATCCACAGCTTCTGGCAAACTGAGTCAGGGAACCTGGAGCTGGAGTTGAAAGTACTTGAGATTATCCTTGATGATGAGAACACTGTACCTGAGACTTTTATTGAGGTTACACTTGAGTCCCAGGCTTTAGATAGATGGTTGACCACCAGTAGAATTAAGCGGAGTAGGCAGACAATGGAGGGAGTGGCCATTTCTGTCATTAATAACTATACCTCTTTGGATATTTTTAAGTGGGATGATCTCTCTGACACTGTGACAAACTCTGAGGTAAAGGGTATAGACAAATAGGGTAATATTACTAGTGATAGACACTCAATAGTAAGGGGGCTAGACATGTGTTTCTGTAGCAGCCAAAGAGACAACAGGTTGGTATATTGCCTCCTGGGTGCCAGGATCGAAAGTATTTCTGAGTGGCTGCAAAATACTCTCACGGAAAAGGTTGAATAGCCATTAGTCATTGTACATGTTTGTACAGACGCCAAAGGGATGAGGTCCAACAGGATGACTATAGGTAATTAGGTAAGGAACAGGAGCTTAGGACAGTGATCTTCAACATTACTCTCGATGTCATGTGCTGGTGAGTCACAAATAGAACAATAGGCCAGATGAATGTGCGGCTGAGGAGCTGGTACAGGAGGCAGGGTTTCACATTTCTGGATCACTGGGATCTCTTCTGGTGTGGAGTTAACCTGTAGAAGAGGGATAAGTTGCACGTGAACTGGAGAGGGACTAAAATACTGCAAAGAAATTTGCTGGTGCTATTTGAGAGGTTTTAAACTAGATCGGCAGAGAAGGAGCACTCTGAGCAGGAGCAAGCCATGGGATAAACAAGTTGGCAGCAAGAACAAATTTAGTCATCAGGATAGCTGTGGGCATAATAAAGGTGGGGTGGGGGAGGGCAAGGGAACTCAGTTGAACTGCACACGGCTTAACAGGTAAGGTGGAAAAACTCAGAGTGTGCATTAAGTCTGGTGACTGGAATGGTACATCCATCACAGAAACAATAGAACCATAGAACCCTACAGCACAGTACAGGCCCTTCAACCCTCCATGTTGTGCCGACCCATATAATCCTTAAAAAAAAGTACTAAACGCGCACTACCCCATAACCCTCCATTTTTCTTTCATCCATGTGCCTATCCAAGAGGCTCTTAAATACCTATGTTCATGATACTTCTCACGCTTTGAATTTTTTCAATGATTTTAAGTTCACTGGACCCCAACACTTTATTTTCACCATGGACGTCCAGTCCCTATATACCTCCATCCCCCACCAGGACGGTCTCAAAGCTCTTCACTTCTTTTTTGATTCCAGACCTAACCAATTCCCCTCTACCACCACTCTTCCATCTAGCAGAATTAGTTCTTACTCTCAATGATTTCTCCTTTGGCACCTCCCACTTCCTCCAAACCAAGGGTGTAGCCATGGGCACCCGCATGGGTCCCAGTTATGCCTGCCTTTTTGTTGGCTTTGTGGAACAGTCCATGTTCCAAGTCTGTACGGGTATCTGTCCCCCTCTTTTCCTTCGCTACATCGACGACTGCATTGGCGCTGCCTCCTGCACGCACGCTGAGCTCGTTGACTTCATTAATTTTGCCTTCAACTTTCAACCTGCCCTCAAATTTGCCTGGTCCATTTCCAACACCTCCCTCCCCTTTCTTGATCTTTCTGTCTCCATCTCTGGAGATGGCTTATCGACTGATATCTACTATAAGCCTCCAGACTCTTACAGCTACCTGGACTATTCCTCTTTCCACCCTGTCTCTTGCAAAAATGCTATCCCCTTCTCACAATTCCTCCGTCTCCACCGCATCTACTCTCAGGATGAGGCTTTTCATTCCAGGACGAAGGAGATGTCTTCCTTTTTTAAACAAAGGAACCTTCTTCAACCATCAACTCTGTTCTCAAACGCATCTCACCCATTTCCTGCACATCTGCCCTCACCCCATCCACACACCACCCAACTCGGGATAGGGTTCCCCTTGTCCTCACCTACCACCCCACCAGCCTCCAGGTCCAACGTATAATTCTCCGTAACTTCCGCCACCTCCAATGGGATTCCACTACCAAGCACATCTTTCCCTCCCCCCTCTTCTGCTTTCTGCAGGGATCGCTCCCTACACGACTCCCTTGTCCACTCGCCCCCCCCCCCCCATCCCTTCCCACCGATCTCCCTCCTGGCACTTATCCTTGTAAGCAGAACAAGTGTTACACCTGCCCTTACACTTCCTCCCTCACCACCAATCAGGGCCCCAGACAGTCCTTCCAGGTGAGGCGACACTTCACCTGTGAGTCGGCTGGTGTGGTATACTGCGTCTGGTGCTCCCGGTGTGGTCTTTTATGTATTGGTGAGACCCAACGCAGACTGGGAAACCATTTCGCTGAACACCTACGCATGGTCCGCCAGAGAAAACAGGATCTCCCAGTGGCCACACATTTTAATTCCACATCCCATTCCCATTCTGATATGTCTATACCTGACCTCCTCTACTATCAAGATGAAGCCACACTCAGGTTGGAGGAACAACATCTTGTATACTGGCTGGGTAGCCTCCAACCTGATGGCATGAACATTGACTTCTCTAACTTCTGTTAATGCCCCTCCTCCCCTTCTTACCCCATCCCTGACATATTTAGTTGTTTGTTTTTTTCTCTCTCTCTCTGCCCATCACTCTGCCTGTTCTCCATCTCCCTCTGGTGCTTCCCCCCACCTTTCTTTCTCCCGAGGCCTCCCGTCCCATGATCCTTTCCCTTCTCCAGCTCTGTATCACTTTGGCCAATCACCTTTCCAGCTCTTAGCTTCACCCCACCCCCTCCGATCCTCTATCATTTCGCATTTCCTCCTCCCCCCACTACTTTCAAATCTCTTAGCATCTTTCCCTTCAGTTAGTCCTGACAAAGGGTCTCGGCCTGAAACGTCGACAGTGCTTCTCCCTATAGATGCTGCCTGGCCTGCTGTGTTCCGCCAGCATTTTGTGTGTGTTGTTTGAATTTCCAGCAACTGCAGATTTCTTTGTGTTTGCTCTCAAATACCCCTAATGTTTTAGCCTCCACCACCATCCCTGGCAAGTCATTCCAGGCACTCACTACGCTCTGTGTAAAAAAAACTTATCCCTGATGTCTCTCCTAAACTTCCCTCCCTTAATTTTGTACCTATGCCCTCTGGTGTTTGCAGTGTTGACAGAAGGGCAGGACTGGCAGCTCAGTATTCAAGGATACAGGTGCTACAGGCATGACAGAGCTGTAAGGGAGGTATACTTTATTGTCACCAACCAATTGATACTAGAGCGTACAATCATCACAGTGATATTTGTTTCTGCACTTCGCGCTCCCTGAAGTACAAATCAAAGTAAATATAATAAGAATTTAAATTATAAATCATAATTAGAAAATAGAAAAGGGAAAGTACGGTAGTACAAGTCAGGTCCAGATATTTGGAAGGTACGGCCCAGATCTGGATCAGGATCTGTTCAGCAGTATTATCACAGTTGGAAAGAATCTGATCCCAAATCTGGTAGTATAAAATCTTCATGCTCCTGAACATTCTCCCAGAGGGAAGTGGGACAAAAAGTGTGCTGGCTGGGTGAGACTTATCCTTGATTATCCTGGCAGCACTGCTCCAACAGCGTGTGGTGTAAAGTGAGTCCATGGATGGAAGATTGGTTTGTGTGATGTGCTGGGCTAGGTTCATGATCTTCTGCAGCTTCTTCCAGTCTTGGACAGGACAACTTCCATACCAGGTTGTGATGCACCCTAGAAGAATGCTTTCTACGGTTCACCTATGAAAATTAGTGAGGGTTTTAGGGGACAGGCCAAGTTTCTTCAGCTTCCTCTGATAGTAAAGGCGCTGGTGGACCTTCTTGGCAGTGGACTCTGCTTGGTTAGACCAAGTCAGGTCATTTGTGATATTCACACTGAGGAACTTAAAGCTTTTGACCTGTTCCACCTGCGCACCACCGATGTAGATGGGGTTGTGCGGTCCGCTACTCCTTCTGAAGTCAACAAGCAATTCCTTCATCTTGCTGACGTTGAGGGATAAGTTATTGTCTTCACACCATGCCACCAGGTTCTTAATTTCCTCTCTGTACTCAGATTCATCATTACCCAAGATGCGGCCTATAATTGTGGTGTCATCAGAAAACTTGTATATTGAGGTCAATGGAAACTTGGCTACACAATCATGGGTGTACAGTGAGTACAGCAGGGGGATGAGTACACAGCCTTGTGGGGCACCAGTGCTCAGAGTGATTGTGGAGGAGAGCTTGTCCCCTATCTTTACAGCCTGGTCCCATCTGTGAGGAAGTTGAAGATCCAGCTGCAGATCTGAGTGCTAAGACCCAGGAATCAGTTTATTTGGAATGATGGTATTAAAGGCAGAGTTGTAGTCCATGAAAAGGAGCCTTACATATGCGTCTTTATTCTCCAGGTGTTCTAAGGAGGAATGTAGTGCCAGAGAGATGGCATCTGCCATTGACCTGTTGCTCTGGTATGCGAATTGCAAAGCATCGAGGTTGACCAGTAGGTTATGGTTGATGTGTGCCATAACCAATCGCTCAAAGCACTTCATAGCAGTTGATGTCAGAGCCACAGGTCGGTAGTCATTCAGGCATGCCACCTTGCTTTTCTTTGGCACCAGGATTATTGTTGCCTTCTTAAAACATGAGAGATTTAGACTGAAGCAGGGAGAAGTTGAAGATGTCAGCAAACACTCCAGCTAGCTCGCTTGCACAGGCCCGGTGAACCCGTCCCGGGACGCCATCTGGGCCCGTCGCCTTCCTTGGATTTATCTTCAGGAAGGCTCTTCTAACGTCTTCCTTGGTGACGATGAATCTTGATGCCACCAGGTCCAGTTCATCTGGAGGGGGCAGGATGCTCCTCTTCTGTTTGAATCTTGCGTAAAATACTTTAAGTTCATCAGGAAGAGAAACGCTACAGTTATTGATATTCCCAGCCTTTTCTTTGAGCCCAGTGATCTCATTTAGACCCTGCCATAGTCTACTGGCATCCCTCTGGTTAGCCTGGGCCTCCAACTTGGCTCGATATTGCCTCTTGGTGCCCTTAATGGCTTTCCAGAGTTCACACATGGATTCCATGTAGCGACTGGTATCTCCAAACCTAAAAGGCGCAGCTCTAGCCTTTAAAAGGGACTGGACCTCAATTCATCCAAGGCTTCTGGTTAGGGAATACCTGGATCATCTTGCGAGACACACAGTCCTCTGTGCATTTCCAGATAAAGTCCATGACAGATGAGCTAAATCATCTAGTGGATAAAACTTAGAAACAACAAAGGGATGCAGTAAGCCTGTTATATATATCCCCACAATAATCAGCAGGAACTTGAGAAGATATGTAGAGAAATTACTTGTAAGAATGATAGGTTTGCATTAGTAGGAGATTTTAGTTTCCCTTGTGTTGGCCAGGCCATCAAGAGTATTAAGGGTCTAAATGGGCTGAATCTTGTGAACTCTGCCCAGGAAAATTTCCAGAATCAGTATATAGAAGGCAACCCCAAGGCAGAGTAAGTAATCAAGGAGCACTGAAGGAAGTGTAATTAAAGGGAAAAGAAAAACTTGGGAGATAATAGAGGCCCTCAAAGACCAAAGTGGAGATTTTTATTTGCACTACTTTTTAAACTTAACTATTTAACAGAAGTATATCTACTTATAGTAATTCAGCTTTTTTCTCTATATTTATTTATCATGTATTTCATTGTACACCTGCCAAAAAGTTATTTTTGGGATATTAAAATCCCAAGCAGAGTTACAAAAGCAGAGTAAAATACTACCCAGAATCAAGCAATCCTAACTCCATGTTATCCAAGAGTGCAAAAGTAGGCCCTTTGGCCCATACTGAACAAGAGTCCCATCTCAGCTATAACCATATAACAATTACAGCATGGAAACAGGCCATCTCGGCCCTTCTAGTCCGTGCCGAATGCTTACTCTCACCTAGTCCCACTGACCCGCACTCAGCCCATAACCCTCCATTCCTTTCCTGTCCATATACCTATCCAATTTTACTTTAAATGACAATACCAAACCTACCTCGACCACTTCTACTGGAAGCTCGTTCCACACAGCTACCACTCACTGAGTAAAGAAATTCCCCCTCGTGTTACCCTTAAACTATTGCCCCCTAACTCTCAACTCATGTCTTCTTGTTTGAATCTCCCCTACTTTCAATGGAAAAAGCCTATCCACGTCAACTCTATCTATCCCCCTCATAATTTTAAATACCTCTATCAAGTCCCCCCTCAACCTTCTACGCTCCAAAAAATAAAGACCTAACTTGTTCAACCTTTCCCTGTAACTTAGGTGCTGAAACCCAGGTAACATTCTAGTAAATCTTTTCTGTACTCTATTTTGCTGACATCTTTCCTATAATTCGGTGACCAGAACTGTACACAATACTCCAAATTTGGCCTTACCAATGCCTTGTACAATTTTAACATTACATCCCTACTCCTATACTCAATGCTCTGATTTATAAAGGCCAGCATACCAAAAGCTTTCTTCACCACCCTTTTCACATGAGATTCCACCTTCAGGGAACTATACACCAATATTCCTAGATCACTGTTCTACTGCATTCTTCAATGCCCTACTATTTACGATGTATGTCCTATTTGGATTATTCCTACCAAAATGTAGCACCTCACACTTATCAGCAATAAACTCCATCTGCCATCGTTCAGCCCACTCTTCTAACTGGCCTAAATCTCTCTGCAAACTTTGAAGCCTACTTCATTATCCACAACGCCACCTACCTTAGTATCATCTGCATACTTACTAATCCAATTTACCACCCCATCATCCAGATCATTAATGTATAATGGCAAACAACATTAGACCCAGTACAGATTCCTGAGGCACACCACTAGTCACTGGCCTCCAACCTGACAAACAGTTATCCACCACTACTCTAGCATCTCCCATCCAGCCACTGTTGAATCTATTTTACTACTTCAATATTAATACCTAACGATTGAACCTTTCTAACTAACCTTCCATGCGGAACCTTGTCAAAGGCCTTACTGAAGTCCATATAGACAACATCCACTGCTGTATCCTCGTCAACTTTCCTCGTAACCTCTTCAAAAAATTCAATAAGATTTGTCAAACATGACCTTCCACGCACAAATCCATGCTGACTGTTCCTAATCAGACCCTGTCTATCCAGATAATTATATATACCATCTCTAAGAATACTTTCCATTAATTTACCCAACACTGATGTCAAACTTACAGGCCTATAATTGCTTGATTCTGGGTAGTATTTTACTCTGCTTGTGTAACCTAGGATCAGATGATCTTTTATGCTAAGGTGGTACTGTATCAGTTTATCTTTACTTATTTCAACATTAAGAAATTTGCTTAAATTGGTGTTTGCTGCCAGGAAGTTAATGTATTGGGTTGCCTTAGAATGAAGACATATTCATTCTATATGCCTTTATAGGCATATTTCTATATCCTGACTGATTACTGCCCAGCTGACAAAGGTCACAAA
Source organism: Hemitrygon akajei (assembly GCF_048418815.1). NCBI lineage: Eukaryota > Metazoa > Chordata > Chondrichthyes > Myliobatiformes > Dasyatidae > Hemitrygon > Hemitrygon akajei. The sequence goes on from NC_133127.1 coordinate 107,350,438, forward strand.
ATCTTCATGGCTGAAAAATTTATTAATATGCATTACTCCTAATGTTTACAGTTGCTATATTTATATCCTGGAATAATTGAAATAAGTTTTATGATTTGCATTTTTAGCAATATTCAGTTCAAAACTTTGGATATCAAACAACCATGGAAGACCCTTGCTGCATTAAAATCCAACAAGATGCTGGAATTGGTGCAGGCTCTGTTTCTACACCAGTGAACTCCCAAAAAAAGCATTGAATCTTCAGATAATGTTGATCATTCAGCTGCTTCTGAAGAAAAGGTCAAGATGTGTGAAACTTAAATTCAGAATGTTACCTGTTAAATTGAAACTATCATAAGCTTATACTTAATAGCATGCAATTAATTCCACTTAGCTTCTGCATGTGGCATTGGATTAGTGGATGGTGGGTGGGAGAGTTGGGTGGCACCATGTATATTAATTATCAATAACCATTAACATTTTAAGGATACACAGGCATTCATTTAATATACAAATGTATTTTTCACCACTAATAAAGGTAAAAATCAAATTCCTTTATGTCTGATGAAGAATCTCAGCCATTTATTCACATCCATAGATGCTGCCTGACCTGGTGAGTTCCTCCAGCATTTTGCATGTGTTCCTTGAGATTTCCAGCATCTGCAGAATCTCCTGTTTACTCCTTATGCATGCCTGATTCCCTTTCTTTAACCATAGAAGACCTATTCATGATTTACATGGATACATATCAGCTCCGAATAATCTCTATCAAATCTCTCCTTCATTCTCCTGTGCTCCAGGGAATAAAGTCCTAAGCTATTCAACTTTTCCATATAACTTGGGTCCTCAAGTCCCGGCCAAATCCTTGTAAAATTTTCTCTGTATTATTTCACCCAGTAGTAGATGATGAGTGGGAGAGTTGGGTGGCACCATGTATATCAATTATCAATCACTATTAACATTTTAAGGATACACAGGCATGCATTTAATACACAAATGTTGCTAATGTCAACAGTGGAGGCTCTAGAGAAGACCATCGGTCAGTTTCTCCGGAGGTGGTTGGGGCTCCCCCGGACCTTAAGCAGCATTGCCCTGTATGGGCATTCTACCAAACTGCAGCTCCCCATCAGCGGCCTATCAGAGGAATTCAAAGTCACTCGAGCCAGGGAAGTTATGATGTACCGAGACTCCTCTGATGTTAAAGTCACTTTGGCAGGAATCTGCGTAGGAAGTGGCAGGCACAGGAAGGTGTCGACAGAGCGGAGGCATGGCTGTGGCACAGTGTTTTGGTGGGCAGTGGGGCGGGAGAGACTGGGCTGTTTTCTCATACCACGCTATGACAAAATCCATGGAAAGGAGAAGCGCCAACTGGTTCAGGACGAGATACGAGCAGAAGTGCAGGAGGAACAATACAGCAAGATGGTCGTACAAACAGGGTGCCCGGACTAGATGGGAGCATGCAGAACCTTGCAAGTTCACCTGGACAGAGCTCTGGAGAGTAGAACCATTTTGCATCAAGTTTCTCTTTCAATTAGTCTATGACGTTCTCCCAAGCCTGGCCAACCTGCACAGCTGGGGCATTGCAAACACTCCACCATACCAACTGTACCAGAAGAGGGGCACTTTGGAGCATATCCTCAATGCTCCCCGGAGTCATTGGGGGAAGGGTGATACTGCTGGCGCCATGACCAAGTCACAAGGTCAATGGCGGACGCAATCAGCACAGCAATTCCAAACAGTCCATCACCTTTATTAGAGCCGGGGAGAAGGCTCAAAATCGGCCTAGCTCCTCATGAGGGCTTCTTGCCACTGCACGAGACTGGCAGATCCAAGTTGACCTATGGAGGCAGCTCAAGTTCCCAGAGATCATCGCAGCTACTCCGCTCTGCCCAGACATGGTGTTAATATTGGAGTCTCCAAAGCAAGTGGTGTTGATGGAACTTACTGTCCCCTGGGAAGACCAGATTGAAGAGGTCAACAAGAACAAGAGGGTTAAATACACAGAATTTGTTGCAGAATGCTGGAGTAATGGCTGGAGAGCTCGCTGTGAGCCAGTCAAAATTGGGTGCTGGGGCTTTGCTTGCTATTCATTACAGCGGACTCAAACTCCTTGGAGTTAAAGGACTGCAGTGCAGAAGAGCCACCAAGAACATTCTGGAGGCTGCTGAAAAGGCCTCACGGTGGCTGTGGATCCGGAGGGGGGAATCCGTGGATTAGTTCACCACTTGGACACAAGTCAGGGGCTGATCACCCAGGGGCAAGGATGTCTGATATTTAAAGACACAAAACATCCTATGACCCCCTGGTTCATCACTGAAGACGTGTCCAAGTAGCACCAGAAGGTGTATTCTACAAGTAACACTCTTATTGATATATTTCCTGTAGTTAGGTGACGAGAACTGCACAAAATACTCCAAATCTGACCTCACCAACATCTTATACAATTTCAACATTACATCCCAACTCCTGTACTCAATATGTTGTATTTATGAGGCCAATATGCCAAAGGTACAGTAAATGTATTATCAAAGTAGATATGTCACCATATATTGCCCTGATATCCATCTTACCCCACTTCTACAGACTCTGTGTCCATCTCCTAAGTAAATCCAGATGACAAAAAACAATTCAAGATCTCCCCCATCTCTTTTGGCTCCGTGCATTGTTAACCGCTCTGATCATCAAGTGGACCGATTTTGTCTCTTGATCTTAATATATCTATAGAATCCCATGGGATTCTTCTTCACAACCTCTTGCCTTCTTTTAGTCTTCCCTCTTGTTCTCTTGCACTTTTATACTCAAGAGCCTCATTTACTCCTTGCTGTGTATACCTGCTATGCACTTCCTTCTTCTCAGCTAGGGCCTCAATATATATAATGAAAACCAGTATTTCCTAAACCTGTTAGCATTGCCTATTATTCTCACAGGAACAGATAAACTCTGTTCTCTCAATATTTCAATATATCACCTTTAAAGGCCTCACACTTACTGAGCATCCTTTTGTCAGGTAACGTCCAATCCCAGTCCTTTCTGGGCTGCCAGATCCTTTCTGATGCCATCTAATTTATTATCTCAATCCAAGGATCAGACCTATCCTTCTCTTTAATTATCCTGCAATTAATAGAATTATACCCACTAGATCCAAACTGTTCCCCTACATAAACTTCTGTCATTGGTCCTGACTCATTCCCTAAGAGGTCCAGTATTACACTCTCAATTTGAGGCCTCTGTAGATTGATTAAGGAAACTGCTGAACGCATTTGACAAACCCTATCCCATCTATTCTATTCCCTTGGGTGTTCCATTGAATATGTGGAATATAGTCAACAATACCATAACCTTATTTTTCTTGCAACTGTCTGTGATGTCTACAAATTTTCCCTTCAGAATTTTCTGACAGCTCCGCTCACTTTTCAAATATTTCAATAAACTATTTTTCATTGTTTAAGTTATTTAGAGCTCTTTACAACTGGAGTCACTCAGGTGAGTGAGAGATATTGGAATAGTCCATTAGACCATAAGACATAGGAGCAGAATTAAGCCATTTGGCCCATCAAGTCTGCTCCACCATTCATTCATGGCTGATCCTTTATTTCCTTTCCTTAGTCCCACTCCTCGACCTTCTCCCCATAACCTCTGAGGCCGTGTCCAATCAAGAATCTATCAAGCTCTGCCTTAAATACACCCAACAACCTGGCCTCCAAAGCTGCATGTGGCAACAAATTCCACAAATTCACCACCCTTTGGCTGAAGAAATTTCTCCGCATCTCTGTTTTAAATGGATGCCACTCTCCCTGAGACTGCACCCTCTTGACCTAGACTCCCCCACCATGGGAAACATCCTTTCCACATCTACTCTGTAGGCCTTTTCAACCTTCAAAAGATTTCAATGAGATAACCCCCCATCCTTCAAAATTCCAGCAAGCACCATCACAAAGCTATCAAACATTTCTTATATGATAACCCTTTCATTCCCAGAATCATCCTTGTGAACCCCCTCTGAATCCACTCCAATGCCAGCACATATTTTTGTAGAGGAGGAGCCTAAGACCTCACCAGTGCCTTATAAAGCCTCAACATCACATCCCTGCTCTTGTATTCTAGGCCTCTTGAAATGATTGCTTTTGCCTTCTTCACCACTGCAAGTTAAACTTTAGGGTGTCCTGCACAAGGACTCCCAAGTTCCTTTGTATCTCAGGCTTTTGGATTTTCTCCCCATTTAGAAAATAGTCTGCACATTGATTTCTTTTTTGCCACAATATGTTTATTTGCATTTTAATACCACAAAAGACAGCTTTTACCTTCCTATATTTTCTTATATTATTGTTATGCCTGCAGCCCCCTCCTTTGTGAGAATTGCAAGATCACTATTGGGTTGGGTCAGGGGACCCCGGAAATGAGAGAGAGACGTGCAGAGTGCCTCGTTCCCCGGCGATTCAAAGCCACGGGACATGGCCATTGTCTCTTGGAGACACATTTGTGGATTGAGATGCTATGCTACGTGAATGCCCTCAGGCCAAAGTGGGCTGGGTGAGAAAGAGATTGCATCACCCCAACCTGATTGACATCTACAACCCTGCAAGTCAGGATAAAAGAGGGGCTGTAGGACCAGCCCCTCAGATGCACCAGAAGAAACGCTAGTGATCCCGTAATAGCGGGAAGCCATTTGAAGGAGGCCACATGCGTTCAGTTCCATTGCTTGGGACTGGTGGCTGGAACCACGGAAAATGGCTTTTAGCTAGCAACGGGGAAATCAACTCCCCCGACTCAAAGGACTGGCATCATAAAAGACCTGGGCAAGTTTAAAACTGTCTCTCTTAAACCCAAAGAGCTGCAGCTTGAATGACAGTGACTTTTATTTTTCCATCGGACAATACATTATCCCCTAGACAATGATAGAGCTATTTCTTATTGATTAATTATTATACCCGCACTTTTAGAGTTAGTATTGACGAAGTATATTATCTGTATGTTTGCATTAATATTATGTTGTGTCTTTTTATCAATAAATACTGTTAAAAAAATTAGTACCATCAGACTTCAACGGACCTCTCTATCTTTGCTGGTAAGTGACCCAGTTACGGGGTACATAACATTATTCAGAAAATACACTAGTTGCTATATTAACACAACAAACAAGACAACACACACAAAAATACACAAAAAATGCTTCTCCTACTTCAACAAGTGGTAATCTATATATAAAAAATGTGTAAAATTTAACAGGTATTTATAATACAATTCAAAAATCAATAATATAAATTTTCTACAAATTTTGGAAGCTGCATTGTCTACAGTATTGTAGACAAAGAGTATTGTCTAATACTCTTCTAATCTTCTGTTAAGTCCAAATCCTTGACGTAGTTAATGAAGGTCTCCATATATTCTCAAATATCTGCTGTTTAGTCCTTAATATATAGGTTATCCTTTCCGATGGGAGACTTGATAACATCTGCCTTATCCATTGAGTAGTGCTTGGTCTACGAGTACTTTTCCATAATTGTGCAATACATTTTTTAGCATGAAGTAAGCTGATATCTATAAATGCATATTCATTTTTACTGTAATTATGTTTCTCTAGGTACAAACCCAACAGGAAGAGTTTAGGATCCAGTGAAACTTGTTTTGAAATAATTTTCTCTATTATAGCTCATACCTCTTCCCAGAATGCTCCAGTCTCTCTACATTGCCACATACAATGAAACAATGTACCTCTAGCTTCTGTACATTTTGTGCACATCTGTTTTTGTTGTATCGGTTTAATTCCACTGGTGTGACATATGTCCACATTAACCATTTGTACTGTATCAATTTAAGGTGAGTGTTTATTAACTTAGTATGAGCACTGGTACAAGCTGTTTTCCACTCTTCATCCAAAATTTTAAGCTGCAAATTTTCCTCCCAAGTTTTCAATTTGTATTGTGAATTTTCAGACGAGCAAGATACCAGCAAATTATAAAATTCCGAAATGATACCCTTTCTCAAACTGTCCTTTATCATAATTTTTTCCTAGTGTGAATGTTGGGGTCTGGTAAGTGTTGTTTTGGTTTACCTTAACAAAACTTCTTAAGCTGGAGGTATTTGTAGAAATGTTTACTATTGAGGTTAAAGGTACACCTCAGCTCTTCAAAAGACATCATAATGTCTGAGTCTGCTAAATAAAGGTTTTGAATCATTTGAAGTCCCTTGAATTTCCATTCTTTAAATGTCGCATCTGCTCTTCCTGGTACAAAGAACTGATTGCCCTATATTGGACTATATTGTGATAATACATATGGTTCCTTTAAATTTTTTTTACATCATACCATACCTTTGTCATGTGCTTTACAATTGGATTTTTAGTTTGCTTCTGTAATTTTTTTAATTGTATCTGAGTATATGTATAAAAGGGGTAATTTTAGACCATGAGATTCCATTTCTATCCAATGAGGAGAATCATTTGTTGAAAAATAGAACATAATAGTTCTCAGCTGTACAGCCCAATAATACCACATGACGTTTGGGCATTTTAGACCCCCTCGATCAAATGGCAAATACAATAAAGATAAACGGTCTTGCTCTCCTATTGTTCCATATAAATCTCAGAAATATCTTTTTGATTTTTGAGAACAGGTCTAAGGATGGTGGCAAAGGAATATTTTTAGAATAGATAAAGTGGCTTTGGTAGTATATTCATTTTTAGAATGTTGATTCTCCCAATTGTAGATATTGGTAGAGCCACCCATCTTCCAATTGACTTATTAATATCTATCATCAAGGGGTCATAATTAGCATTAACAATATGTTCTAACCTAGGCAGAATCTCTACTCCCAAATACTATAACTGTTGTACAACATTAAATTGGATTACCTCCAAAATTGGATCCCTTCTTTCATTAGTGTTGCGCAGTAATATAGAGGATTTAGTATGTTACGTACCCGTGACACGTGACAGTGTTACCCTTCTCACGTGACTGGGTTTGAAGCTATACTGGACTTGAGGTAATGGTCTTGTGATGGTGGAGTGACGTCATTTTCCTGCCAGTAGAGATCATGTGACAGGTTTTTTTTGCAGGGTATAAAAGGAAGACCCCACCCTGTGAGGTGGGGCAGTTCGTGGTTGGATTTGCCATGTTGACTTCATGCCACTGCGTGATTTAATGTTATGACACAGTTTAGTTGAAAGATGAAGTTTTATCTAATGCCTAAAGTTTAAAAGGTCATTGCCAGCAGTTTCTTTACAATACTGCTAGTGCAGAGTGAAGATTGGAGTTCGGGAGTTAAAGATCGAGGAGAATTGATTTTCGATGGTGAAACGGGTTCAACCTTGTGTGATCCTCATTCAGAAGGATTTCGTTGACTGCTCTCGTGTTAATCTCTGCGGGATAGCAGAAGATTGAGGACAGTGTGATAAAGGAAAGGTCAGTGCCTTTAAGCCATTACGTTTCATAAAATTCTTCGTGGGAAGAGTTCAACGCCGGGGATTGAAGGAAAACGACGTGGAAGAGAATTTAAATCGCCTTAAAAAGTCTCTCCTTTTAAATGGACTGTGAGCATTTTGAACTTTTGGCAGACCACTTTTAAAGAACTGTTTTTGCAACATCATTTTAAGAACTGTTAAGCTGCTGCACAGCAGCTGTTTTCCGGTTACGTTAGTGTTTGTTTACTTTTGGGGGGTTTGTTTTCAGTGTTTAATAAACGTGTTATTTGTTATAAAAACCCTTGCCTAACTCACATATATTTATTGTTGCCTGAATACGTAACATAAATATGGGGGCTGCATCCGGATTGGATTGTTTGAGTTTAAATGCTTGTTAACTTTTGAGTCGGTGTTTTGGAAACGGGGGATACTCGATTCATTTGTTTGATTGGCTTGTGAGTGGTAATCGGCAACGATGAATATTGATGAGTTTCTGGATTCGCCAGGCGCGGAGTTATTAGCGAAGGCGAAAAAGACTGAGTGAGATAGCTAGTAGATTGCAACTTAAAGGTATTTTGCAGACTACATCAAAGGCTGTTATACAGAGAAAAATTGCGTCTCACTATGTGGATTCGGGTGTTTTTGATGATTCGGTTTTAGAGTCGTTTCCAATAAGTAATCTGGAGATGCAGTTGCAAATCGAACAAATGATGTTAGAGCGTTGTAAATTAGAGGCTGCACAAAAACAGAGGGAGTTTGAATATGCAATGGAGGAATTAAGGTCTGGGAAACAGTCTTCTGGTTCTAAAAAACCGTTCGTTGCTAGTCAAGAAATTAAATTGGTCCCTCCATTTAGTGAAACAGAAGTGGAAAGATATTTTCAACATTTTGAAACTATTGCTTGGATGTCAGAGTGGCCGAGAGATAAATGGTCAGTGTTGTTACAGAGTGTAATTAAAGGTAAAGCACAACAAGTTTACACAGCTTTAACTGCTGTGCAAGCACTTGATTATGATATTGTGAAAATGCATATTCTCAAAGCGTACGAATTAGTCCCAGAAGCTTATAGGGAAAGATTCAGAAGTTTGAAAAAGACTTACGTGGAATTTGCCTATGATAAAGCTATGTGTTTTGAGAGATGGGTTTCTTCTAAAAATGTAAATGGGGTCTATGATACATTGAGAGAGCTGATTTTAATGGAGGAATTTAAAAGAAGCATTCCTGTTGAAGTAAGGACCTACTTAAATGAGAGGGATACTGATAAATTGCAGGACTGTGCTAGATTAGCTGATGAGTATGTTTTAATCCATAAGAATAAATTTCCTCAGGGCAGAATTTTTAAGAGGAAAAATAACATGGAGACTCAAGGTAAATCAGAAATTAAATCAGAGGTTAATGAGAAAGGTAAGGAGGAAGGAAAACCTGTGAAGGAAAGACAGTTTGGTCTTATTTGTAACTATTGTAAGAAGCCTGGCCATGTAATAGCTAACTGTTTCAAATTGAAAAAGAAAGAGAAGGAAGCAGTTCCAGATGCTTGTGTGCAACATACTGAAGCACCTGTAAAGTTACAGGGTTTGGTAAACAGAAATGAGGCTTTGTTAGAGTCTGACCAAGTTAAAAAGGGATATGATCATTTTATAACTGAAGGGTTTGTATCCTTGAAAGAAGGATCTTCTCTAGTGCCAATAAAAATCCTTAGGGATACTGGAGCTTCTCAATCACTGATGTTAGACAGTGTGTTGAAGTTTAATGAAGAGAGTGATACTGGTGAGGTAAATTACGTAAGAGGTGTTGGGAGTGATATTATGCCTGTACATTTACATAAAGTAAATTTAAAGTCAGGGTTAGTTACAGGATTTGTTAAAGTAGGATTACAGCATAGCTTACCTGTGAAGGGTATTTCTTTATTGTTAGGTAATGACTTGGCAGGTGGACATGTTTTTCCTGAAGTGCATTTGACAATGGAGTCAGAGGAACCAGAGATGAATTCTAACACAGATTTTTCCTGTGTTGTGACTAGAGCTATGGCTAAAAAGATTGATGTGCAGAATGAGGTTGTTACTCATGACTGTTCAACTCAGAATTCAGGTTTTGAGGATGTGTCAGAGACTTTCTTACCTTTGTTGTTTGAACAAGATTCTGGGAGTAAGTCTGACTATGAAGATTTATCTCTGTCTCGGAAGGAGATGATGGCAGAGCAGAATAGAGACCCTGAGATTATAAAATTAAGGGAACAAGCTTTACTAGATAGTGAAATTGAGAAGGTGTCAGTAGGATATTACTTGGAAAAAAGAGTGTTGATGAGGAAGTGGAGGTCGCCTACAATTCCTGCAAGTGAGGAATGGAATATTGTTTACCAGGTAGTTGTTCCTAAAGTTTATCGGAATGAGATTTTGACTTTAGCTCATAGGGTGCCTTTAGGTGGACATCAAGGGGTAAGGAAAACTGTGGACAAGATTTTAATAAATTTTTACTGGCCTGGTCTAAGAAAAGATGTGGCGATGTTTTGTAAAATGTGCCATACTTGTCAAATTGTGGGTAAACCAAATCAGGTTACACCAGTAGCTCCATTACAACCTATTCCAGCATTTGGTGAACCGTTTTCTAAAGTTATTGTAGATTGTGTTGGTCCATTACCAAAGACAAAAACTGGTTATCAGTATTTGTTGACTATCATGTGTACTTCGTCGAGGTTTCCAGAGGCAGTACCACTAAGGAATATAAAAGCTAAAACTGTGACAAAGGCTCTTATAAAATTCTTTACTTATTTTGGATTACCTAAGGAAATACAAACTGATCAAGGCAGTAATTTTATGTCTGGATTGTTTCAACAGATAGTTTATAAATTGGGAGCTAAGCAAATCACTTTGTCTGCATACCATCCAGAATCGCAAGGTGCCATGGAGAGGTTTCATTCTACCCTCAAGAATATGATTAGGACATATTGTGTGGAAAATGAAAGTGACTGGGATGAGGGTATAAACTTACTTTTATTTGCAGTAAGGGAATTGGTACAGGATTCTTTAGGTTTTAGTCCATTTTAACTTGTGTTTGGGCATAGAGTTAGAGGACCTTTCGCTTTATTGAAAGAACAGTGGATTAGAAAGGAAGTACACACTAATTTGTTGGACTATGTTTTGAAATTTAAGGACAGGTTATATAAAGCTTGTAGCTTAGCCAAGGAAAATTTAAAGTTGGCTCAGGAGAAAATGAAAACTTGGTATGATAAAGAAGCTAGGATGAGGATGTTTAAGCCTGGAGATAAGGTGTTGGTTTTTTTTCCCAGTGCAGACAAATCCTTTACAAGCTAGATTTCATGGTCCTTATGAAATTGTGTCTAGAATCAATGATGTGGATTACGTAATAAAAACTCCAGGTCATAGAAGGTCAACACAACTTTGCCATATAAATATGATAAAACCATATTTTGGGAAACAATCTGATACTGTGACTGTTGTGGTTAGGGAGAATGAGTTTGATTTAACTAGGAACATGATAGATGATTCATCTGACTTTCATTCTAAATCCAACATTGTTTCTGTTAGGTTACCAAATTCAACCATTCTGGAAAATATTGATGAGAAATTAGCACATTTACAGCTAGAGCAGAAACAGCAGATGAAGGAATTGATTTTTAAATATAAGGATTTGTTTCCAGATGTTCTGAGAAGGACTACTATAGCTTCACATGATGTAGATGTTGGAGAAGCTAAACCTATCAAACAACATCCATATAGGATGAACATTGAAAAATGTGAACTTGCTGAGAAAGAAATTGAATATATATTAGAGAATGATATTATTAGACATTCTAACTCGAATTGGAGTTCGCCATGTGTTATGGTGCCAAAACCAGATGGTAGTATTAGGTTTTGTACGGACTATAGGAAGGTGAATGCTGTAACGAAAACAGATGCATATCCAATTCCTAGAGTAGATGATTGTGTAGATAAAGTTGGAAAAGCAAAGTTCCTTACAAAGATTGATTTATTGAAAGGGTATTGGTGTGTTCCATTAACGGACAGAGGTAGAGAGATTTCTGCATTTGTAACTCCATCTGGGTTATATGAGTATAATGTTCTTCCATTTGGGATGAAGAATGCCCCAGGTACTTTCCAGAGGATGATTAACTCTGTGATTCAGGGATTGAAAGATACTGATGCTTATATTGATGATTTAGTGACAGGAAATGATACTTGGGAAGCACACATAATTGCGGTGGAGAAATTGTTTGAAAGGCTTTCAAAAGCTAACTTAACTATTAATTTAGCTAAGAGTGAATTTGGACATGCCACTGTGACTTACCTTGGTTATGTTGTGGGTCAAGGTAAGGTAGCTCCTGTTCAGGCAAAAGTTCGGGCAATTTTAGAGATTCCCACTCCAACGGGGAAAAAAACTCTCAGAAGATTCTTGGGAATGGTAGGATATTATCGAAAATTTTGTAAGAATTTTGCTAATGTTGCCCTTCCATTAACTAACCTTTTGCAGAAGAATGTGAAGTTTGTGTGGACAGTGCCTTGTCAAGAAGCATTTGAAAAATTGAAAATAATGATATGTCAACAACCTGTGCTTAAGGCACCTGACTTTGAAAAATCTTTTTCATTAGCTGTGGATGCTAGTGATGAGGCTGCGGGAGTAGTATTAATGCAAAGGAATGAGGGTGATGAGGTTGATCATCCAGTAGCTTACTTTTCTAAGAAATTTAATAAGCATCAAATAAACTATTCGACAATAGAAAAAGAATTGTTATCTCTTGTTTTAGCTTTAGAATATTTTGAGGTATATGTTGGTACAACTCAAAAACCACTTATTGTTTACACTGATCATAATCCGTTAGTTTTTCTGAGTAAGATGAAAAACAAAAACAGAAGATTATTAAATTGGAGTTTGATGTTACAAGAGTACAATATTGTGATAACTCATATTAAAGGTAAAGATAATGTGGTTGCTGATTGTCTATCTCGATGTTGAATGTACAATGTAATTTTTTTTATGGAGTGGTTTTTTTTTCAATTGTAACACTCCTACTGTATTGTGAGTTGTAAGATGTTATATGATGGTATTGTACATTGTGTATGTTAACAATTTATACATTTGTTTTTCTTGTAAGTAATTGTTAAAATTTTTGTTCTTGTCAGACCAAAAATGTTTTTTTGGAGGGAGGTGTTACGTACCTGTGACACGTGACAGTGGTACCCTTGTCACGTGACTGGGGTTGAAGCTATACTGGACTTGAGGTAATGGTCTTGTGATGGTCTTGTGACGTCATTTTCCCGCCAGTAGAGATCATGTGACAGTTTTTTTTTAACAGGGTATAAAAGGAAGACCCCACCCTGTGAGGTGGGGCAGTTCGTGGTTGGATTTGCCATGTTGACTTCATGCCAGTGCATGATTTAATGTTATGACGCAGTTTAGTTGAAAGATGAAGTTTTATCTAATGCCTAAAGTTTAAAGGGTTATTGCCAGCAGTTTCTTTACAATACTGCTAGTGCAGAGTGAAGATTGGAGTTCGGAAGTTAAAGATCGAGGAGAATTGATTTTCAACTGTGAAACGGGTTTGACCTTGTGTGATCCTCATTTGGAAGGATTTCGTTGACTGCTCTCGTGTTAATCTCTGCGGGATAGCAGAAGATTGAGGACAGTGTGATAAAGGAAAGGTCAGTGCCTTTAAGCCATTACGTTTCATAAAATTCTTCGTGGGAAGAGTTCAACGCCGGGGATTGAAGGAAAACGACGTGGAGGAGAATTTAAATCGCCTTAAAAAGTCTCTCCTTTTAAATGGACTGTGAGCATTTTGAACTTTTGGCATACCACTTTTAAAGAACTGTTTTTGCAACATCATTTTAAGAACTGTTAAGCTGCCGCACAGCAGCTGTTTTCCAGTTACGTTAGTGTTTGTTTACTTTTGGGGGGTTTGTTTTCAGTGCTTAATAAACGTGTTATTTGTTATAAAAACCCTTGCCTAACTCACATATATTTATTGTTGCCTGAATACGTAACAAGTATTATTCACTTTGTATCCTGGAATCTCACCAAATGATTTAATTAGCTGTAGCAAGGTTGGGATTGATTTATTTAAATTGGATATAAATAAAATTATATCATCAGCATACAAGGCAATTCTGTGTTCTATCTGTCCTGTTGTTATTCCACAGAACTGTGGGTGTGAACGTATTGCTAGAGGTTCAATTGCTATTGTAAATAATAAGGGCGAGAGTGGACAACCTTGTTGGTAACCTTTACTGATTGTTATTGGTTTTGAAATGTTTCTATTTGTTAAGATTTCTGCTGTAGAATTTTTGTTTATTACCTGAACCCAATTTATGAAGTTATTTCCACACCCAAATCTTTCTAAGACATTGAAAAGATAAGGCCATTCAACCCTATCAAAGGCCTTTTTGGCATCCAATGATAGAAGTGCTGTATCTGATGCTTCCTTGTTATTGTGGATAATATTCAATACCCTTCTTACATTATGGAAACCTTGCCTTTCATTATAAATCCATTTTGATCTCTACTGATATTAGGCAGTAAGTTTTGTAAATGTTTTGCTAAAAAGTTTACAGATTATCTTAAGATCAGAATTTAACAAACTAATGGGTCTCATGTTCTCACACCTGTTTGGAGGCTTACATGGTTTTGGCAGTAAGGTAATCAAAGAGTTATTCATAGAGGATGGAAGACTACCATTCTGAAATGCCTCTAGAAACATTTCCAAAAGTGGAGTTAGCAATTTATTCTTGAATTTTTTTATACAGATCAATTGGAAGGCCAATTTTTCCTGATTTCAAATTATCAATGGCATGCCCAACTTCTTCTTTGTTGATATCTAATTCCAGATCTTCCTTTGAGATATGTGGTATAGGTAGCTCATCCAAAAACCTATTTAGGGTTTGCAAATTGATTTCATTTTTTGTATTATATAATTCTTCGTAGTAGCCTCTAAAGGCATCATTAATTTCTGTGGGATCCACAACTTCGTGCCCATTGAATATGATGATTGTAATTGATGTCTTAGTTTCTAATTGTTTGATCTGCCATGCTAATAATTTGCCTGATTTGTCGCCCTGTTCATAAAATGATTGCTTTAGTCTAAGACGACTAGGAGCAGCCCTAAATACAGACATCTTCTCATATTCAACTTTCAAAACTAGTAATTCTTTTTCCAATTGTGGGTTTCTGTTTAAGACTTTTACCTGGAGAGTCCTTATTTTGTGTTCCAATTGTACTCTCTCCTCATGCACCTTTTTTGATTTTATAACCATATAACAATTACAGCAGGGAAACAGTCCATCTCGGCCCTTCTAGTCAGTGCCGATGCTTACACTCACCGATTCCCAGTGGCCCACAATCAGCCCATAACCCTCCATTCCTTTCCTGTCCATATACCTATCCAATTTTACTTTAAATGACAATACCGAACCTGCCTCTACCACTTCTACTGGAAGCTCATTCCACACAGCTACCACTCTGAGTAAAGAAATTCCCCCTCGTGCTACCCTTAAACGTTTGCCCCCTAACTCTCAAATATGTCCTCTTGTTTGAATCTCCCCTACTTTCAATGGAAAAAGCCTATCCACGTCAACTCTATCTATCCCCCTCATTATTTTAAATACCTCTATCAAGTCCCCCCTCAACCTTCTACACTCCAAAGAATAAAGACCTAACTTGTTCAACCTTTCCCTGTAACTTAGGTGCTGAAACCCAGGTAAAATTCTGGTAAATTTTCTCTGTATTCTCTCTCTATTTTGTTGATATTTTTCCTATAATTCGGTGACCAGAACTGTACACCGGCCTTGTACAATTTTAACATTACATCCCTACTCCTATACTCAATGCTCTGATTTATAAAGGCCAGCATACCAAAAGCTTTCTTCACCACCCTATCCACATGAGATTCCACCTTCAGGGAACTATGCACCATTATTCCTAGATCATTCTGTTCTACTGCATTCTTCAATGTCCTACCATTTATGATGTATGTCCTATTTGGATTATTCCTACCAAAATGTAGCACCTCACATTTATCAGTATTAAACTCCATCTGTCATTGTTCAGCCCACTCTTCTAACTGGCCTAAATCTCTCTACAAGCTTTGAAAACCAACTTCATTATCCACAACGCCACCTACCTTAGTATCATCTGCATACTTATTAATCCAATTTACCACCCCATCATCCAGATCATTAATGTATATGACAAACATTGGACCCAATACAGATCCCTGAGGATCTGTATTTTGAGCCTGTATAACTGATATGCCCTCTAAGAAAAGCTTTAAATGCCTCCCACATTGTACATGCAGATGTTTGTGTAGTATTAATTTCAAAGAACTCATCTATCTGTTTCCCTAAATATTTTACAAATTCTTCATCTTGTAACCATTTGTGTTGAAAGTGCCATCTAGAAGGATCTTTTGTCAGCTTTTTATCTATGTATTCTGGGCAACATGGAGCATGATCTGAGATCACAATATTGTCATAGTAGCAGTTCTGAATTTTGGTCCGTAATCCTGAGGATATTAAGAAATAATCTATTCGAGAATACATCTGGAATGTACTAGAGTAACAAGAGTAGGTTTTGATATTTGGTTTCAATTCTCTCCATATATCTATCAGATTTAATTCTTTGATAAAGTGATGAATAACTGTTCTACACCTGTTATGTTTGATCTATCCCTGTGGCCCTATCCATACTGGCGTTCAATGTGCAGTTAAAATCTCCTGCTATTATGTATTGCCCTGCAAATGTTGATAAATTAAGAAACAGGTCTTCAAAAAAACTAGAGTCATCTATATTGGGGCCATACAAGTTTACTAAGTTTAAGTTTTCAGTTAGTAGAGAACCTTGGATTATTAAATATCTTCCCTTTCTATCTTTAATTAGATTTTTCACTTGGAATGGGACTGTTTTATGAATAAGAATCATAACTCCTCTAGCTCTAGATAAGAATGATGCTGTGTATACACTACCCTGCCACCTCCTTTTAATTTTTATACTGTCCTCATCTAAGAGATGAGTTTCTTGCAAAAATATAATTTTGGAATTCGCATCGTTTATCTTTGTTCATGACTTGTTTAATTTTTCTAAGCTGCTGCAGAGCTCTGCAGTTCCAAGAAACAAAATTAAGGTTTACACCTTGAGACATTTCCAACAAAAAATAGATTACCTTGCAATATAGGAATACATTTAAAGAGAAGCCTAACAAACCTAAATGCTTGAACCCACATCCAACACACGGAACACAAACAATTCCTCCCCTCCCACTTTCGTGGGAACCCCAAAAAAACATTGTCTCCCGTTATTGCTGATGACAGTTCCACACTTAATGAGGATCACTCTTATCTTTACTCAAACCAATCAATCACTGCTGCTATCCTTATTATAACGCAAATTAACTCTCATCTGCAACACCTGTAGTATTTTACTCTAAGTCATGAGCTCTTAACCGTTTAACTATTTTTGTCCCACATATAAAACACAACATATCCTTAAAGAACATATTTTATACTTCAACTTTTAGTATTTCAATATGTGTATGCTTTTACATGCGCGTCTGCCTGCGTGAACATATTTGTGCTTAATATATTGGCCATATCAGCCAAACATTGTAGCAGAGTCCAAAACACTGATTAAGAAGATTTTGTAACAGTCATGTGTTTAGTACATTGTTTTATCTTACATTATTCAAATATTCTACCGTTTTTATTTAGCTTCAGTCGGCTTCTTTCCAGATCTTCTTAAACTCTTCCACCTCGGTCGGGGTTTTGAAAGTGTAGGTGCGTCGTTTATGTGTCACTAACAGTTTTGCAGGGTAAACCACTCCATGTCGGATCCTCAAGCTACATAGATCCTGGCGGGCCGGGTCAAATTGCTTCCTCAATTGGTGTATTCCCGTGGCTAGGTCCGAGTAGAATCTTACTTGCTGGTCCTTGTACCGAATGTCTTTTTCTAGCCCGTGAAGTAGTAAAGACTGCCTGCTTGTCCTTGTAGTTGAGGAACTTCATTATTAGTGTTCTCAGTGGCGCATTGTTTTCCCTCATCAGTCCAATTCGGTGTGCCCGTTCAATATCGATTGAGGACCGCAGAGTTTTAATCTCCAATACCTCCGGTAACCACTTCTCTAAAAAAGAACATGTATCTCGTCCCTCAACACCCTCCGGCAGGCCTACCAGGCTCAGTTTGTTCCATCGGGACCTCATTTCCAAATCCAATAGTTTATCCTCCAAAGTCTTATTTTTTGATTCCAGTGTATGTATTTTAGTCTTCAAGTTTGCTACATTATTCTCAGCGTTAGATATTCGTATTTTGGCCTGTGCTACACGTTCAGCACAATCATTTATCTCCTTCCTCATATCTTGTATCGCTGCCATTAATTCCGTCAAGCCTTAATGAAAACTGTTTTCCTGCAGTTTATAGCAGCCATTATTGTGTCCGTCTTCATAACTCCGAGTTTCCCCGCTACGCTGGCCTCCTCTTCTGCCATTTCTCCGTTAACCACGAACCCCGTAGTCAGTTAAAAGGCAAACACGAGGAAATCTGCAGATGCTGGAAATTCAAGCAGCACACACAAAATGCTGGTGGAACACAGCAGGCCAGGCAGCATTTACAGAGAAGCGCTGTCGACGCCGGCCCGAAACGCTTCTCTCTATAGACGCTGCCTGGCCTGCTGTGTTCCACCAGCATTTTGTGTGTGCTGCCGTAGTAAGTTAACTTCAGCTGAAAAGACGCTATGCTCTTTACTTATCTTACCAGCCTTCGGCATTATAGCACCCACACAGTAGCTAAAGCAGAGCAGCGTGAGACACGACTCTCTAAGTGGCCACCATACCGGAAGACCCACATTGATTTCTACTACCAAAGTGTATGACCATGCATTTTCCAACATTGTATTTCACTTACCACTCTCTTGCCCATTCTCCTAATCTGTCTAAGTCCTTACAGCCTATCTGCTTCCTCAGCACTACCTGTCCCTCACCAATCTTCATATCATCTACGAACCTGGCAACAAAGCCATCTTTTCCATTATCTAAATTATTGATATGCAGCATAAAAAGCAGTCCCAACACTGACCCCTATGGAACACCACTAGTCACTGACAGTCAAACGAAAAAGGACCTTTTATTCCCATTCACTGCCTCCTACCAAACAGCCATTGCTCTAACCATG
Source organism: Hemitrygon akajei (assembly GCF_048418815.1). Lineage (NCBI taxonomy): Eukaryota > Metazoa > Chordata > Chondrichthyes > Myliobatiformes > Dasyatidae > Hemitrygon > Hemitrygon akajei. Next base: position 107,368,985 of record NC_133127.1, read on the forward strand.
TTAGTAACTTTCCTGTAATACCATGGGCTCCTAACATAGTCCATCAGTAATAATGTAGCTGTTTTGTAGTTGTTCCATGGAAACTCAGCAGCTTAGTTAAACTTGTAGCTTAGCCTAATTTATTTCAAACTGAAGAATTAAAACTCAGGTTGCATATTTATAATTGTATCTTAATATGATGTATTTGTTTAAAAATTTCATTTGCATTTTTATATTTCAGGAGGAAGTAATTTTTTTTGTAAAATGTATTATTAATTTTGACAAAAGAATATATTTTGTGTTCAGTAATTGTGAAAGCTGTTGTATCTTGTGAGAGCGAAGGTCATAGTGGATGTACAGGTGAATATTCACACAAAAAATGCTTCTTCATTTACTTTACCTCAATATTGGACTGAAATTCTTTTGAAAACATGTCCAGAAAGATTGTGTGAGAAAGATTTCAGGATATGAGTTCTCAGTCTTTCCTTTACAAATGTTAAACTAATAAAAAAGAAAATGCTAGAACACTCAGTAGGTCAGGCAGCTTCTGTGGAAAGATATAGAAATATGTCCCTGCATCCTCTTTGTGCACTTGTACAATTTAAGCTGAGACAGTATTCTGAATCCAAGATCCCTTTTGATTCCTAGTTAGCGTAATAGGACAACACAATTCATGTGGTCCTATTGGAACACTGCACAGTTTTATCAGAACTTTTGGTTGATGGCAGTTCTGGCTTAATTCTACTTTGAACTGGCTGAACTCAACATATATAAGTTTGATGTCATTTAAAGCTTGGCCCTTTCAATGTGTCGTGCTGCACTTTTGAGTGATAAGCTGTCCTGTCAAAAGTTGCTTGCATCATGATTGGTTAGTTTAAAAACTTAGCAGCTTTTCCCATTGTTTAGCTACATGGTGTCCAGTGTCAAATATCCTGGGTATAAAATAGCACATGGGAGAGGCTTGCTGTCTCTTCCTTTGTTTGAGGCAAGCGGTGCACATGACCATTGGGAAGGTAAGCTCTGTGCAAGCTTTTAAATAAGTATGTTTGTTGAGTATTCAACTTTGTAGTTTCTGGAACTTGGGGAACATGAATGTTTGGTTGAATTTTCACTGTTTGTAAATAAATGATTAATATGCATTCACAGTCTGTATTTTCTGTCTCACTCGCCAGACCTGTGAACCTGATTCAACATTACACTTTGACACTGCGAGCATGATATGATGTTTTGAGGATTTCAGTCCACCACTCATTTTGTATGGTCCATATTGCCTTTTGCACTTTTCTCCGAGCTGCCTGATGCTGATGGATAAAGGGTTGTCTAAAGCTGCCAGGTGTGCTTTGTGCACGTCCTTAAGCAGTGTTAGGGTTAATGTTAGGGTTAATTCGAGACTGCCATTACAGGTCAGGAGTGGCTCACGTAATATTAGGAGACCGGAATGCGAGGGAGGGGGGGAAGCGAAACTGGGGATTCCGCTACACCGAAACTACTAGTGTCACGCGATTCAGTAAACAAAAGAAACAGGTAACTCGTGAGTGTATGGCATCGGGCCAATAAGATGGACACAAGTGCCTGATATTACCTAATATGTAGCGGGGGGTTGTGCTGGGGGGAAAAAGGGGTATAAATAAGAGCAGATTGTAAGGGGAAGTCGGAACGCACCTTCTCCAGCGACTCCGTGGATTCGCTGTGCCAGTTACGAATTCTGCAATAAACCCAAGTTTTGTAATATTCCGGTGTTGGTTGTCTCTCTTCCTAAACGAACACAGGGCAGAATTTCAAGCCCAACATTTGGTGACCCCGACGTGGGGAGGGAGAGACAACACAGGCTGGCGGGTCCGACAGCAGACAACTTGCGGCCGCAACCTCGACTAAGGTCAGGAAGTGCCTGTTATATCGAAGACTTCCACTAGATAGTTAAATCACCGAGTTAGATCTTGTCTGCTGACGGATCCTCACCAACCCCAAATTACCCTGGGAGAGATCATTCCCGGTGCAGAATCGTGACTGGTAAGTACTAACTCTTATCTGTTTTTAGGAAGATCCTCCGCCCGTGGAAAAGTCTTCTGAGTGAGGGTACCCGCCGCCCACGAAGGGCATAAAAGTCTCAGGAGTGAGGAGGAGAAAAGTGTCGCGGTACACCGTAGTACACAGGGATACTGACGGCGCCTACCTTAGACTGGTTGTTAAGAGGAGAAATCTCCCACGCGAAGGTCAGGTTTTGAAAGGTGACCGTCCCACATTTGATCCTCTCTGTGTACTAGGGAGCCATGGAGCACTTCAATTTCGAGTTATCAAAACTCAGACATTTGCATGTTGAGTAACAGAGTATATGAGAGTTTTTAGAAATATGGTAAAATTGATAACTGTGCGAGTTCAATAATCTAACAGTGAGCAGCCGCAGGGGTCGGACACCATCAAGGTAGGAGTGGAAGTGTTCCTCCGAGGCCGGGGAGGCTCACCTGGAACGGAAAACGGTGGCATGGTCCATACCCTGTCACCGAGGTCTCCAACAGGGCATTAAAAGGTAAGAAGGGAGGGGGACAATAACTGGCATCATTTTCTACTGGCTAAATAAGACCTCTGGCAAGTGGGGAGCGTTTCTGGGACAGTCGGCTCTAGGACTGTCTATTTCAATTGCTATCTTTATCACGTGTGGTTGTTGTTGCATACCCTGTATCAGGACCCTAGTCATCCGGACTATAGATCGAGCCTTGACTGGAAAGAATGGACCTCCACCGGCGTACCAGGCACCCTTGTTCCCGGTGGAAGGGGAGGACACGGCCCTCCCGGAAAATGGACGCGCTATGGGAGGACACGGACTGGAATGGGCCGTGCAGAGGGGGAAATTGAGAGTTGCTTTTGAATAAGTCTTTTGAAATGTTGCATGCTACTTGTAAAAATTGCCGATGTTTAGGGAACCCCTACCCATATTTTGTGACCCTAGGTCGGACAAATCAGGATATGCAAATAGGGAGGACATGCCAAAGAGTGCCGGGGGACGCTCACCTCCCTGCCTGATCCCGGCAGCCGCGGAAAAGCTTGTAAGGGATGTGGCCTCTGGGAGGCCAAGGGAGGGAGTGTTAGGGTTAATGTTAGGGTTAATTCAAGACTGCCATTACAGGTCAGGAGTGGCTCATGTAATATTAGGAGACCGGAATGCGAGGGAGGGGGGAAGCGAAACTGGGGATTCCGCTACACCGAAACTACTAGCGTCACGCGATTCAGTAAACAAAAGAAACAGGTAACTCGTGAGTGTATGGCATCGGGCCAATAAGATGGACACAAGTGCCCGATATTACCTAATATGTAGCGGGGGGTTGTGCTGGGGGGAAAAAGGGGTATAAATAAGAGCAGATTGTAAGGGGAAGTCGGAACGCGCCTTCTCCAGCGACTCCGTGGATTCGCTGTGCCAGTTACGAATTCTGCAATAAACCCAAGTTTTGTAATATTCCGGTGTTGGTTGTCTCTCTTCCTAAACGAACACAGGGGGGGAAGCTGCCAGGTGTGCTTTGTGCACGTCCTTAAGCAGGTCGTGGATGGTGTCTGAGTTATTGTCAAACCAGTCTTGGTGGTTTCTGTTCTTATGGCGGATGGATTGGGCTGCTGCCTTATAGAACACAGCGCTGATATAGGTCCACTGTTTTTCTGAACTCAGACAAGGTTCCAGCTCCCTTAGTTTCTCATCTAGGATGCGTCAAAACTCACTTCTTGCTTCTGTGTTTCTCAGGTGGTTGCAATTTAGACGCCTTTTATTGGGCTTTTGCAGCCGTGGTGAGGTGGGGGTCGCACTTTCATATGGAGCTGGGCCACAATCATACGATGGTCAGTCCAGCACTCTGCACCTCTCATTGCACGGGAGATGAGAACATTCTTGATGTCACTACATCTCACAATGATGAAGTCGACCATGTGCAATGTTTAGAGCGAGGGTGCAACCATGAGGTCTTATATTTTGCCTTCTGCTGAAAGATGTTGTTGGCTTTGGTAAGGTTATGCTCAGAGCAAAGAGTAAGTAGCCTCATGCCATTTGCATTCACCTTGCCAATACCATGCCTACCTAGCACTCCACTCCATATCCTGTTTTTCTGTCCCACCCTAACATTGAAGTCCCCAAGCAAAAGGATCTTATCATTCTTAGGGATCTGGCAAAGATCTTCATCCAATGTATGATAAAAGCATTCCTTGGCCTCATTCTCAGGTGGCAAAGTTGGTGCATAGGCACTGAGAAGCGTGGCATAATGTTTCTTTGCCAGGGAGATACGGAGGGTCATTAGTCTTTCACTAATGCCAACAGGTGTTTCTGTGAGAATTGGTAGAAAGGTGTTCTTGAAGGCTAATCCTACTCGGTGGAGATGTTGTAACCTATCCAGGTGAGTGATTGAATGGGCAATTTTTAGGCCAACTTTTCTAGGCCCTTCCCCAATTGGGGTGAGCAGTGCAGTCACTAAAAAGGGCTGCTCAGTTGCACAGGGGTCTGCCAAAAACAGCTGCCACTCACTCCCAGCTGCTAGCGACCAAATACCCTGTGCCGCTGCCATGCAGGGTTCTGACTAGGAGCTCCCAGTCCATTCGTACCTGCTCCTGTTGCCAGACACCCCATTGCCATCAGACTTCAACCATATGTAAGGTCCAGGTATTGGTCACCGTGGTCAGAGGTGGAGACATGCATAAGGAAGATTTTACAGTGCCACGGGGAGGTGCCATCCCCAGTAGCACTATCTTCACCATGATCAGGTAAATCCCGGTGGCAAGGGTGAACCCAGGAGAACTGGTCCAACATCTTGGCTGCAAGAGGCTGCCGGGTCCTTGGTCTGTTAAGGCCCACCTATTGCGCACTGCCAGCGCATTGCTTTTCTGTCAGCGAGTGCTCGCTTAGCCTTGTCTCAACAGACTTACCACAAGACAGTGGGGCTATTTACCCATAGCTGAGACAGTGGTTGATGGGCACCAAGGCGTATCCACACAATGGTGGGCCTGCATGCCACGTCTCTGAGGCCCACTGCTGCTCCGAGATCTCCTGTAGTTTAACGCGGGCCTGTAAGATACCCAGTTTCTGCGTGTGGCGCCGAGAAGGCACTGCAGGAGTCTTGGTGGTGGAGAGGCTCTGTACTGGCAGGAGGAGGCTTGCACATTCGGCTCCTCATTTCACCCTCTGTTGAGAAGGCTAGCCAGTGGCAATAGCTGTAAGCAGAAAGAAGCAAGCAGAGAGCACTATGTGGCATACAGCATACAGCATGCACTATCTACAAGCACTACTACACTACTTCACTAGACACTTCACACACACCCTGTGAGCAAATACTCCACCCACACACATACTAGATTTAGTATTAGGTAACAAACCTGGTCAGGTCACAGCTCATCTGGTGGGTGAGCATCTGGGGGACAGTGACCACTGCTCACTGGCCTTTAGCATTATCATGGACAAGGATAGAATCAGAGAGGACAGGAACATTTTTAATTGGGGAAGGGCAAATTATGAGGCTATAAGGCTAGAACTTGTGGGTATGAATAAGGATGATGTTTTTGCAGAGAAATGTACTATGGACATGAGGTCAATGTTTAGGGATCTCTTGCAGGATGTTAGGGATAAATTTGTCCCGGTGAGGAAGATAAAGAATGGTAGGGTGAAGGAACCATGGGTGACAAGTGAGGTGGAAGAAGGCAGTGTACATGAGGTTTAGGAAACAAGGATCAGATGGGTCTATTGAGGAATATAGGGCAGCAAGAAAAGAGCTTAAGAAGGGGTGGTGGAGAGCAAGAAGGGGGCATGAGAAGGCTTTGGAGAGTAGGGTAAAGGAAAACCCCAAGGCATTCTTCAATTATGTGAAGAACAAAAACGATGACAGAAGTGAAGGTAGGACTGATTAGAGATAAAGGTGGGAAGATGTGCCTGGGGTCTGTGGAAGTGAGCAAGGTCCTCAATGAATACTTCTCTTCGGTATTCACCAATGAGAGGGAACTTGATGACAGTGAGGACAATATGAATGAGGTTGATGTTCTGGAGCATGTTGGTATTAAGGGAGAGGAGGTGTTGGAGTTGTTAAAATACATTAGGATGGATAAGTTTCCGGGGCCTGACGGAATATTCCCCAGGCTGCTCCACGAGGCGAGGGAAGAGATTGCTGAGCCTCTGGCTAGGATTTTTATGTCCTCGTTGTCCACAGGAATGGTACTGGAGGATTGCAGGGAGGCGAATGTTGTCCCCTTGTTCAAAAAAGGTAGTAAGGATAGTCCAGATAATTATAGACCAGTGAGCCTTATGTCTGTGGTGGGAAAACTGTTGGAAAAGATTCTTAGAGATAGGATCTATTTGCATTTAGAGAATCATGGTCTGATCAGGGACAGTCTGCATGGCTTTGTGAAGGGCAGATCATCTCTAACAAGCCTGATAGATTTCTTTGAGAAGGTGACCAGGCATATAGATGAGGGTAGTGTAGTGGATGTCATCTACATGGATTTTAGTAAGGCATTTGACAAGGTTCCACTCGGTAGGCTTATTCAGAAAATCAAAAGGCATGGGATCCACGAAGTTTGGCCAGGTGGATTCAAAATTGCCTGCAGAAAGCGGAGGGTCGTGGTGGAGAGAGTACATTTGGACTGGAGGGTTGTGACTAGTGGTGTCCCACAAGTATCGGTTCTGGGACCTTAACTTTTTGTGATTTTTATTAACGACCTGGATGTGGTAGTAGAAGGGTGGGTTGGCAAGTTTGCAGACAACGCAAAGGTCGGTGGTGTTGTGGATAGTGTTGAGGATTGTCGAAGATTGCAGAGAGACGTTGATAGGATGCTAAGAAGTGGCAGATGGAGTTCAACCTGGAGAAATGTGAGGTGGTACACTTTAGAAGGACAAACTCCAAGGCAGAGAACAAAGTAAATGGCAGGATACTTGGTAGTGTGGAGGAGCAGGGGGATCTGGGGGTACATGTCTACAGATCCCTGAAAGTTGCCTCACAGGTAGATAGGGTAGTTAAAAAAGCTTGTGGGGTGTTAGCTTTCATAAGTCAAGGGATAGATTTTAGAGTCGCGAGAAAATGATGCTGCTCTATAAAACTCTGGTTAGGCCACTCTTGGAGTACCGTGTCCAATTCTGGTCGCCTCACTATAGGAAGGATGTGGAAGCACTGGAAAGGGTAGAGAGGAGATTTACCAGGAACATATCAGGTATATGGAGGAATTTAAGGTGCGGGTATATATGGGAGGCAGCGATTAAGGGTGGGCACAACTTTGTGGGCCAAAGGAACTGTACTGTGCTGTACTATTCTATGTTCTATGTTCTATGTTTAAAATAGTCATTCATTGCCTCAGCCATTTCCTTATCACCCAATATCAACTTCCCCTTATCATCTTCCAAGGGACCTACATTGATTTTAGCCACCCTCTTCCGCTTTATATGCTCATAAAAACTTTTGCTGATTTTATATTTTGTGCTAATTTACTTTCATACTCTATCTTCCCTTTCCTTATTTCTTGTTTAGTTGTTCTTCATTGCTTTTTAAAGTTTTCCTAATCTTCCAGTCTCCCAATTTGATACTATTTCCTTGGTTATCCAAGGCTGGCTCTCCCCATACTTACTGTCCTTACTTTTGACTGGAATATACTTTTGTTGAGCACTGTGAAAAAATCTCTTTGAAAGTATTCCACTGTTCCTGAACTGTCCTACCAAACAGCTTGTGCTCCCAATCCACATTAGCCAACTTCTCCCTCATCCTGTTGTAGTCTCCCTTGTTAAAGCATAATACACTAGTTTTAGATCTAACTATTTCATCCTCCATCTGTATGTGAAATTCAAACATACTATGATCACTCTTTCCAAGAGGATCCCTGACTACAAGATCATTACTCTTACCTGTCTCATTGCACAAGACTAACTCTAAGATAGCATTTTCCCTTGTAGGTTCATTAACATGCTGCTCAAGAAAGCCATCACGGATGCATTCTATGAAGTCCTTCTCAACACTTCCTTGACCAACCTGATTCACCCAATCTATGTGGAAGTTAAAATCCCCCATGACAATTGCTGTTCTGTTTTTACAAGCCTCAGTTATTCCTTGGTTAATTGCCTCTGCCACTGCAATATTTTTATAGGGTGGCCTAAAAACAATTCCCACCAGCGATTTTTTTCCCTTTACTATTCTTAATCTCCACCCAGATAGACTCAACATTTTGCTCCATAGATCTTATATCGTTTCTCACAATCACCCTGATCTCATCCTTAATTAAGAGTACCACCCACCTCCTTTGCCTTCCTGCCTATCTTTCTGTATTACTTGATACCCTTGGATATTTAATTCCCAGTGTGTGTGTGTGTGTGTGTGTGTGTGTGTGTGTGTGTGTGTGTGTGTGTGTGTGTGTGTGTGTGTGTGTGTGTGTGTGTGTGTGTGTGTGTGCCCTTAACTCCTGGTGGAGTCGAGGCGCCATCATGATAAGCTTTTTGCACCGATCTTTATGGTGATTGCTTGGGCATATTAAACCTGGCGGAGCTCATACTTCTCCAGGTATTGTGTCACTTAGAGTACTGTGTTCAATTTTGGTCACCTCATTATAGGAAGGATGTGAAAGCTATGGAGAGGGTGCAGAGGAGATTTACCAGGATGTTGCCTGGATTGGAGAACAAGTCATATGAAGCAAGGTTAGCAGAGCTGGGACTTTTCTCTTTGGAGCGCAGAAGAATGAGAGGGGACTTGATAGAGGTCTACAAGATTATGAGAGGCATAGATAGGGTGGATAGTCAGTACCTGTTTCCCAGGGCACCAATAGCAAACACCAAAGGGCATATGTACAAAATTAAGGGAGGGAAGTTTAGGGGAGACATCAGGGGTAAGTTTTTTATGCAGAGGGTTGTGAGTGCCTGAAATGACTTGCCAGGGATGATGGTGGAGGCTAAAACATTAGGGGTATTTAAGAGCCTCTTGGACAGGCACATGGATGAAAAAAAAATGGAGGGTTATGGGTAAGTGTGGGTTTAGTACTTTTTTTTTAATGATTATATGGGTCGGCACAACATGGAGGGCTGAAGGTCTTGTATTGTGCTGTAGTATTCTATGGTTTTTGGAGCCAGCTGGATTCAAACTCGGGAGCCTTCGCTCCGAAGTCCGGTGCTGATACCACTACACCGCCAGCCGGCCAAATCAGCAGGTTTCTGTAATGGCCACTAAATCATATACCTTGGTACTGAACTGTTTCTAATACTACGGGCACTTAGATAAAGTGCCCTTATACTCATTGTCCTTTTAGAATGTAGTGATCTATGTGATTTTGCTTTTTATCTTTATGCACTCTACTCTTACTTTTTTCTTCACTAACTTTAGCTTTGGGCTCTGCATACTTCTCTCTTCGTTTCTGTGTGGTTTCCCATCCCCCTGCTATATTGGTTTAAAACCTCCCCAACAGCACTAGCAAACAATCACTATGGGATCGAGTAATGGGAGCCGTTAAATCTAAATATCATTCTCCTACTGAATGGAATTTAACTCCCAAGCAGAGTGGAGCACAGTGGAGGGGGGCACTAAAATTCTACACCAGTGGTCCCTTATCACAGAATTATACCGCAATAGTTGTACTCTGCCAGAGAACATTGAATTAACTTCTGGAATGATATGACATGTGGTTACGGCCAGTTTCCCAAATTAAAGGGGTATTTTTGCCTTTAAACCCACCTGCTGTTGATCATCCTATATGTGTTGTGATTCAATTATTATAAGATTTAGAGTATGTGGCAGAGGGTGTACGTAGGCAGGTATGGAAGTTACATAAGCAGATGGGGAATGGGGGATCCCGCATGTCCTGTAATTTTAAGTTTTTAGCGTTGCTCAAAGCTGGGGTCCTAGAGGTGTAGATAAATAGGGTTCCTACCTCACCCTCTGTGCAATGTGAAGAAAACATAGAAACATAGAAAACCTATAGCATAATACAGGCCCTTGGGCCCACAATGCTGTGCCGTACATGTACTTACTTTAGAAATTACCCAGGGTTACCCATAGCCCTCTATTTTTCTAAGCTCCAAGAAGCTCCAGGAGACTCTTAAAAAAACCTTATCATATCCACCTCCACGAAAGTCACCGGCAGCCCATTCCACATACTCACCACTCCGTGCGTAGAAAAACTTACCCCTGACATCTCCTGTGTACCTACTTCCAAGCACCTTAAAACTGTGCCCTCTCACGTTAGCCACTTCAGCCCTGGCAAAAAGCCTCTGACTATCCACACGATCTATGCATCTCATCATTTTATACACCTCAATCAGGTCATCTCTCATCCTCTGCCGCTCAAAGGAGAAAAGGCCAAGTTCACTCAACCTATTCTCATAAGGCATGCTCCCCAATCCAAGCAACATCCTTGTAAATCTCCTCTGCACCCTTTCTATAGTTTCCACATCCTTCCTGTAGTGAGGTGACCAGAACTGAGCACAGTACTCCAAGTGGGGTCTGACCAGGGTCCTCTATAGCTGTAACATTACCTCTCGGTTCTTGAACTCAATCTCACAGCTGATGTATGCCAATGCACCGTTTGCCTTCTTAACCATACAGTCAACCTTCGCAGCTGCTTTGAGTGTCCTATGGACACAGACCCCAAAGTCCCTCTGATCCTCGACACTGCCAAGAATTTTACCATTAATATTATATTCTGCCATCATAATTGACCTACCAAAACGAACCACCTCACACTTATCTAGGTTGAACTCCATCTGCCATTTCTCAGCACAGTTTTGCATCCTATCAATGTCTCGCTGTAACCTTTGACAGCCATCCACACTATCCACAACACCTCCAACCTTTGTGTCATCAGCAAATTTACTAACCCATCCCTTCACTTCCTCATCCAGTTTATTTATAAAAATCATGAAGAGAAGGGGACCCAGAATAGTCCCTGATGTACAGCACTGGTCACCATCCTCCATGGAGAATATGACCCGTCTACAACCGCTCTTTGCCTTCTGTGAGCAAGCCAATTCTGGATCCATAAAGGAAGGTCCCCTTGCTTCCCATGCCTCCTTACTTTCTCAATAAGCCTTGCATGGGGTACCTTATCAAATGCCTTGCTGAAATCCATATACACTACATCTAACAGCTCTACCTTCATCAATGTATTTAGTCACATCCTCAAAAGATTCAATCAGGCTTGTAAGGCATGACCTGCCTTTGACAAAGCCATGCTGATGCTAATCATAGTATTTCTCTCCAAATGTTCATAAATCCTGCCTCTCAGGATCTTTTCTATCAACTTACCAACCTCTGAAGTAAGATTCACTGGTCTATAATTTCCTGGGCTATCTCTACTTCCTTTCTTGAATAAAGGAACAAACATCCGCAATACTCTAATCCTCCAGAACCTTTCCCGTCCCCATTGATGATGCAAAGATCATCGCCAGAAGCTTAGCAATCTCCTCCCTCGCCTCCCACAGTAGCCTGGGGTACATCCTGTCCGGTCCCAGTGACTTGTCCAACTTGATGCTTTCCAAAAGCACATCCTCTTCCTTAATATTTACATGTTCAAGCTTTTCAGTCCGCTGCAAGTCACCCCTACAATCGTCGAGGTCTTTTTCCGAAGTACTGTTTGGGGAAGCAAAAAGGGAGAATGTTGACAGGGAATAGTCATTCTCCAAGTCCTCTCCTGATAAAGGCTCCTTTTTATCCTCTGCCAGATTCCTTGCATTCCAATAATAAGCAAATGCTTTGAGAGGCTGGTCAAAGAGTACATCTGCAGCATGCCACCACCCACACTGGAACCCCTACAATTTGCCTTCTGACAACCGATCGACAGATAACACAATAGCCACAGCTCTGCACACTGTCCTTACACATCTGGAAGAGAAGGATGCTTATGTGAGAATGCTGTTCTTGGGATACAGTTCAGCATTCAACACCACAATTCTCTCCAGACTCAACAAAAAGCTCAAGAGACCTCGGCTTTGTGCAGCTGGATCCTGGACTTCCTGTCATATTGCCGGCGGGTGGTAAGAGTGGGCTCCCTCACCTCTGCCCTCTGACCCTCAACACAGGAGTGTCCTCCTTTACTGTCTGTATACTGATTGCTCTGTCACCACCCACAGCTAATTTGCTGATGATACTGCATTGATTGGCCTAATCTTAAATGATAACAAGGCAGCCTACAAGTCATCACCCTGACACAGTGGTGTCAAGAAAACAACCTCTCCCTCAATGTCACAAAAACAAAGAAGCTGGTTGTCGACTACAGGAGGCATAGGGACAGGCTGACCCCTATTGACGTCAATGGATTTGGGATTGAGAGGGTGAACAGCTTTAAGGTCCTCAGCATACTCATCACAGAGGATCTCACGTGGTCTGTACATATCGGCTATGTGGTGAAAAAGGCACAATAGCTCCTCTTTCAACTCAAGACGGTTGAAGAGGTTTGGAATGGGCCCCCAAATCCTAAAAACTTTCTACAGGAGCACAATTGAGAGCATCCTGACTGGCTGCATCACTGCCTGATATGGGAATTGTACTTCCCTCAATCGCAGGACTCTGCAGAGAGTGCTGTGAACAGCCCAGTGCATCTGTAGATGTGAACTTCCCACTATTTAGGACATTTACAAAGACAGGGTGTAAAAAGGGCCCGAAGGGTCATTGGGGACCTGAGTCACCCCAACCACAAGCTGTTCCAGTTGCTACCATCCGGGAAACAGTGTTAAAGCCAGAACCAACAGACTCCAGGGACAGCCTCTTCCGCCAGGCCATCAGACTGATCAATTCATGCTGATAGAATTGTATTTCTATGTTATATTAACTGTCCTATTATACATACTATTTATTATAAATGACTATAAATTGCACATTACACATTTAGACGGAGATGTAATGTAAAGATTTTTACTCATGTATATAAAGGATGTAAGTAATGAAGTCAATTCAATTCAATTCATTCAGAATTCCCTACAAAGGACCTTAGGTAACATTCAACAGCAGTCGGAATCATCATCCTCATAGGGAGGGGATCATTTGACCTGCATTCTTATTCCCCGTAAATAGAGTGTGAATGATTTGAATGCAGAGAAATATGTGAGATGTGGTGATGTGTGTCAGTTTGCATGAGTGTGTGCATGTGCGAAATTTTGCTTGAAGAGACAGAATGTATCAGATTATGCCCAGCTGATTTTTCCTTTTCATTTGTTCTCTGATACATGTGCTGTTTCTCTGTGAGAAATTAACTGTGTTTTTGCAGTCCCATATGAAGTTTTAAAGAAGCCTGGGTTTTGTGCTTTATGTTCTAATCTGTTACTCTGTTTCTTGTTTTCTTAATCTGTTGTGTGTTAATTGTCTAAATCTCCCATGAAATTGGTTTTAGGAATGACACAAAATTTCATACTGGCCTTATGAAATTTCAGTTGATAGGGTACAAATTTGGGCAACTTTATTCCAGATATGATTTGCCAACATTTCAAAGGGAATTGAAAATTTGGGGAGCAATTCCAGCAGTTCTATAGTTTTTGCATTTTCTAAATATCCAGTGACTAATCAGGAGTGAGTACAATTGTATCTCCCTGCATTACTGAATAGCAAAGGGGTAGATGCTAATTTGTGGTGGAGGCTAATTTGTGATACATTCCTGGGACAGTGTTTGAATTTGCACACTGGACCAATGGATCAGATTGCTGAATTTGTATGAAGACTCCTTACTACATCACAGAAGGGGTGCTACTGATATTGAACCCTTTGACAACAAAGGAAAAGACTATTGGGGGAGTTATCTGGCTTCTCATGTTTTGACATTCAGTTTTGGGGGAGCTGGGAGGGAGCAGTCTATTCCCGCCAATCTCGATCCAAATATCGTAACAGCCTTAAGGGTTGGTGTAGTTGGTCTGCTGAGTACAGGTACAAGGTGCAAGGTGCATGGCAACTGCGAGCAGGAGCGGTTTCCGGGGACGGCTGTGTCAGTGTCAAATGGTGTTGTGAAGGTGGACACTTGTTGGATGCAGAATGGCACACACTGGATATGCAGTTCCTATGACTACCCGTGGTTCCCACAGGGTTGTGCAGTTGATATGTGATGCCATACATATACCACCTTAATGCCCTGGATGAGGACTTTGCACATGCTGTAAGAGAGTTATTACAAAGGAATGAAGGCTTTGAATGATAGCCTTTCTCAGCATGGTATGGCCACACTGTCCCAGGAACTGATTTCAATGATCTTTTGAATTTTTGCTCTTTGTATATAAATGATTCACAGTCAGTGTGTTTTGTATCACTTGCCAGACCTGCAAACCTGATTCAACATTACATATGCAATTAAATATTTTTGAGTGGTCATTCTAAGTAATTAGTGCATTTTGATGGCCCATAGTATTGCAAAGAAATGTTTAAAAGACAAGACACAGATTTATACCAGGATATTATTGAATGGTTGAGTAGGTTCAAGATGCTGATTGACGCTCTACTCTAGATGTCTGCATGCAATGCAATTTGCAACTGTTGTGTTTTCAGTTGTTATTAGACTCTGTTTTCTTCTTTACAAAAGTTATGGGGTATTTGCAAGGAAGCAACTTTCTGTTTCAATCTTTTCACTGCAAAAATACTGCTTAAAAAGCTACCTGATCATTTCACACCTGTGGAATTCTGCAATTTACTTTTATAAGGTATCAGAGACAATGATGAATCGTCTTATTGACTGCTGTCTCTTCAAATTACTTAGGTGCCATACAGGTCCCCATCAAGCTGTTAATGCTACATGAGGTCGAAATGACTTAAATGGCTTCTGGTTTAAGATAGCACTGGTGAATCTCAGTGGCGTTTGGCTGGTGGCCAATAAAACAAAGGAAACAACTAAATATTTTGTTAATCACTCTTTTTCTGGTAAACGATTATCACAAACAATAGCCTGTAGCTTCCCTTTGGACTTGGAGACCCTTTGGTCCAGACCCTTCTGTGACACTTCACATGCTCTCCACCACTTCAATAATGTTCAGTTCTTTGGTCTGATTCACTTTATTTTCATGATTGTCATACACTTCCATCCTCCAACAGGATGGCCTTAAAGCTCTCTGTTTCTTTCTTGAGGGACCTAACTAGTTCCCCTGTATCACCACACTCCTGTGTCTGGCAGAACTAGTCCTCACACTAATTTTCTCTTTTTGCTCCAAACTGAAGCTGAAACCATGGGCACTCACATGGGCCTCAGTTATGCCTGCCTTTTCATCAGCCACGTGAAACAGTCTATATTGCAACTTATCCCTCACTACGCCGATGACTGCATTGGTGCTGCTTCCTTCACCCTTGCTGAGACTATCAGTTTCACTGGTGGTCTTGAGATATCCCAAGCAGTTACTTGTTTGAGTGTGTGAGTACACCACTTAAAAAGTGAGCAGGACACTTCAGAGCTTTCTGTAGGTTTGAGCTATCAAGATAACTGATAACTACATCTGTACGAAATGCAGCTCCTTATGGACCATGTTAGGGAACTGGAGTGGTAGTTGAATCACCTATGGCTCATTTGGATATGATAGAATGATTGTGGTAAACTATGTATACCTGTCTGGACACGCCCCTCTGCTGAGTGCTGCTGACTGCTTCTGTGGCTCCTTCCACAGACCCCTGTATAAAGGCGATTGGGGCACTGCTCCTCCCTCAGTTTTCGATATGTCGTGCTCCCTTTTCGCTGTTAATAAAAGCCTATCGTTCACTTCCAGTCTCCTAGAGTTATTGATGGTGCATCAGTTTTATTAACAGCGATTTTAAAACATGGAGAGCATTTTACGACCTGACAGATTGGATCTTGACCCTCAATCCCAGGAAGCCGGCAACGCTTTCGAACTCTGGCTAGCATGCTTCGAATCGTACCTGGAGGAGATTCAAGTGACCGAGCCTGCCACAATGTGCAGAGTTCTTCTCTCCAGGGTCAGTCCACGGGTCTACTCCATGATCAGGGACTAACTGAGCTACCAGGATGCGATGGACGCCCTCAAAAGATAGTCCTGTGGCCAGTGAACACTGTTTACATAAGACATCGCTTAGTGACACGGCAGCAGTGGGCAGGAGAGTCAAGCGCTGAGTTTGTCTGGACCCTACAGACACTCGTGTAGGCCTGCGATTGCAGGGAGCTGATGGCGGAACAGCATGCAGAGTTCCTAGTAAGAGACGCCTTCGTTACGGGGATCAGGTCAGTGTACGTACGCCAGCGGCTGCTGGAACATGCCAATCTTGCATTACATTCGGTGATCGAGCTGGCTGACATGCTGGAGGCCGCTCTGCACAACACTGATGCTCTCCAGGCACACGATCTCCCACCGGCCAAGTGGACGCTGCAGACCCCGCAACCCGCTGGCGAATCGACCTCGCTGCTGCCAGTCACAAGTCCGCGAAGTGTTACTTCTGCAGACTCGAGAAGCACCCCCAAAAACGCTGCCCGGCCCAAGAAGCTATGTGCTCCAGCTGCAGAAAGAAGGGTCACTTCGCCAAGGCCTGTAAGTCCAAACCGTGAGCGGGGTCGAGCAGCGCCGCATGCGAGGCATGGGGGTCGTCATCTTGCCTGCCCGCCACATGTGAGGCATAGGGGCGGCCATCTTGGTCGGCGCCACCTCGCACCACCTACAACCCACGGGTGCTTACCGGGCACCCCACCGCGCTGGACCAAGATGGTGGTTCAACTCTGGCCTCCGCGACCCTTGACCAAAGCGTTCCACACCAGTTCGCAATGTCAATGATGGACATCCTGGTGGAGGGGCGCAGGACTAGCTGCCTGTTTGACATGGGCAGCACTGAGAGTTTTATTCACCCAGACATGGTGCAATGCTGTGGACTCGTGACACGGCCGGTAAGCCAGAGGGTCGCCATGGCTTCTGGGTCGCATACAACAGACATCCGGGGGTGTTGTGTAGTGACACTAGTGGGGCAGGGCACAGAATATCGGGACTTTGTCTTACTGGTCATGCCTCAACTGTGTGCCCCTGTGCTATCGGGGCTCGACTTCCAGAGCCACCTGAAAAGTGTGACAATGGAGTATGATGGGCCCCTCCTACTGTCAGAAACCCTCAGTTCTGTAGGAATTCATCACATGCCCCGCTACTGACCACACACACACACACACACTGACCCACACACCCCACCCAACGCCATGCCAACAGCCGCACTACGGACAACACTTGTGGCCTCTCCACCCTCAAGATCCCTCCCCCACCGCTGTTCACCAACCCGACCCCCGACTGTAAACCTGTGGCAACTAAAAGCAGGAGGTACAGCGCGGGGGACAGGGCCTTCGTTAAGTTGGAGGTGCAGCAGCTGCTCAGGGAGGGGATCATTGAGCCAAGTACAAATCCTTGGAGGGCCCAGGTGGTCGTTGTTCGGAACAGGCAGAAAAATAGGATGGTTGTGGACTATAGCCAGACCATCAATAGGTTCACGCAGCTTGACGCATACCCCCTACCCCACATCGCGGATATGGTCAATCAGATAGCTCAGTACAAGGTGTACTCGACCATAGACCTAAAATCCGCTTCCCATCAGCTCCCTATCCGCCCGGAGGACCGCCCCTACAACGCCTTTGAGGCGGCGGCAGGCTCGATCACTTCCTGCGCGTCCCCTTTGGTGTCACAAATGGTGTCTCTGTCTTCCCGAGGGAAATGGACCGGATGGTGGACCTGTGCCAACTGAAGGCCACGTTCTCATATCTGGATAACATCACCATCTGCGGTCACGACTGGCAGGATCACGACACCAACCTCCAACAATTTTTCCAAGCGGCCAAAGCTTTTAACCTTACCTATAACAGAGACAAATGTGTGTTCGGAACCACCTGACTTGCTATCCTTGGGTATGTCGTGGAGAACAGAGTCATTGGCCCTGACCCCGACCGTATGCGAACTCCCTCTTCCCAACACCCTCAGAGCCCTCAAACAGTGCCTGGGCTTCTTTTCCTATTATGCCCAATGGGTCCCTCACTACGCAGACAAGGCCCGCCCCCGGTCAAGTCCACCACATTTCCCCTCTCAGCCGAGGCCCGCGCGACCTTCAGCCGCATTAAAGGAGACATTGCCAAAGCAACGATGCATGCGATGGACGAGACCATTCCCTTCCAAGTAGAGAGTGACGCCTCCGACTTTGCGCTGGCTGCTACCCTCAATCAGGCAGGAAGGCCGGTAGCATTCTTCTCTCGTACCCTTCAAGGCCCTGAAATTCGGCACTCCACGGTGGAGAAAGAAGCCCAGGCCATAGTGGAAGCTATTAGGCACTGGAGGTACTATCTCGCTGGCAAAAAGTTCACCTTGCTGATCAACCAGCACTCAGTTGCGTTCATGTTTAGCAACCAACAGCGGGGCAAAATCAAAAATGATAAAATTTTGAGGTGGAGAATCGAACTCTCCACCTACAACTATGACATCCTGTACCGGCCCGGAAGGCTCAATGAGCCCCTTGATGCCCTATCCCGGGGAACATGTGCCAGCGCGCAGCTCGACCGGCTATACACCCACTATGCAGATCTTTGCCACCTGGGGGTCATCCGGCTTTTCCATTTCGTGAAATCCCCGGAACCTGCCTTACTCCCTTGAGGAAATCAGGACGATGACCAGGGACTGCCAAGTATGTGCTGAGTGCAAACCGTACTTCTACCGTCCTGAAAAGGCACAACTTATCAAGGCCACCTGCCCCTTTGAGCGACTGAGTGTCGACTTTAAGGGCCCCCTTCACTCCACCGACCGCAATGTGTACTTTCTTAACATAATCGACGAGTACTCACGGTTCCCCTTTGCCATCCCCTGCCCCGATACCATTGCCCCGTCCATCATAAAGGCCCTGCGCCAGCTCTTCACTCTGTTTGGATATCTCTGCTATATCCACAGTGACAGTGGGTCCTTGTTTATGAGTGACAAGCTGCGCCAATACCTGCTGGCTAGGGGTATTGCTACTAGTAGGACCATGAGCTATAATCCCCGGGGGAATGGACAGGTGGAGAGGGAGAATGCCATTGTGTGGAATGCCACACTCTTAACCCTTAGGTCAAAGGGACTGCCAGTCTCTCGATGGCAGGAGGTCCTTCCCGAGGCACTCCACTCCATCCGCTCCCTGTTATGCACGTCCACCAATGCCACCCCTCATGAGTGACTTTTCTTTTCCCAGGAAGTCAGCCACTCTACTGGCTTGGCTGATGTCCCCAGGGCCAGTGATGCTCCAGAAACATGCGAGGAGCAATAAATACATGGAACAACACTACATCCTGGAGAATGTTTATTGACTGGAAGTTAAAACATGGAAACCGTTTTACGTCCGGAAAGATTGGATTTGGACCCCCAAGACCCTGAAGCAGCTCTTGCCTTTGAACTCTGGCTTGCATGCTTCCAATCATACTTGGAGGAGGTTCGTGCAACTGACCCCGCTGTGAGGCACAGAATTCTCCTCTCGAGAGTCGCCCCAAAAGTTTATTCATTCATCAGGGACCTCTCGACCTACGAAGGGGCGCTTGACGCCCTCAAACGACAGTACCTGCGGCCGGTGAACGCCGTCTACGCCAAGTGTTGTCAATAGATGGTCGAGAGGGTTCACCTACTTCATGTGAACCCCCAGAATGCCTACATGGTCTTACCTGATGGGTGGGAGGACACTGTCTCCATCCACGACCTGGCTCCCGCAGGAGCACCAGACCCCTACCCTGAACACTCCACGGTGACTATGAACCCCGTACCCACCGATGTATATACCCACGAGACACCGTGCACACTAAGCCCTGCACAGACTCTTCACAACACTCCCATACCAGGCACCACGCACACATCTAAGGGGTTACTGATGCCTAATGGGCTGGCACCTCAAGTCAGGCCGGAGCCAGCACAACCACCATCACCGGTACAATCACCACCGGTGCTACGTAGGTCGCAGTGATGGACTTGACCGCCTGATAGACTTGACCTGTAAATATACTTGTCAGAAACTTCGCCCCGTGGGGACTCTCTTTTAAAACAAAGGAGAGGTGAATGTGGTAAACTATGTATACCTGTCTGGACACGCCCCTCTGCTGACTGCTGCTGACTGCTCTCGTGGCTCCTCCCACAGACCCCTGTATAAAGGTGATTGCTCCTCCCTCAGTCTTTGAGATGTCGTGCTCCCTTTTCGCTGTTAATAAAAGCCTATCGTTCACTTCCAGTTTCTTAGAGTTATTGATGGTGCATCAATGATAGATAAGAGCTTACAGGGAAATACACATCTCTAAGTTGCAAGAGGTAGGTAGCAGGGTGACAGGTATCAGGTATCAGGAGAAGGAAAAGGAATAGGTAGATAGTGCAAAGTACTCCTGTGGTCTTTCACCTTAATAATAAGTACAACACGTGGGTATTGTTGGGAAACAATCTAGTTTGGGAAAATTGCAGTAACCAGGTCTGTGGAACTGAGCCTCGCTCTGTGACTCAAAAAGAAAAGTGAGGGAAGAGGAGTGCAGTGGTGATAGGGAATTCAATGCTTATGGGAGCAGACAGGAGATACTTTGGACATGAGAGATTCCTAGACAGTATGTTGACTCTCAGAAGCCAGGGTCAGTACTGTCTGAGATCAGGTCTAAAGAGAGAGGGTGAACAGCAAAAAATCATAATACATATTGGTACCAATGACATAAATAGGAAATGGAATGTGATCCTTAAGAGAGGACACAGGCAGCTAGAAAAGCAAAATTTAAGGGAAACAATCTCTGTATTGCTGCCAGTGCCACACAGCACTGAGTGTAAGAATAGGATGATTTGGTAGATATTTGTTTAATGGGGGATAGGAATCAGAGTGAAGGGTCAGAGTGAGGGTCAGTTGGTTTACCGGTACATGCAGCATGTAGAGAGATTGTGAGGAAGGGTAGGCAGTTGGTACTGCTTGCAGAGAGACTTAGATAGTTTAGGGGAGTGGGCAAAAATGTGGCAAATGAAACATAATGTTGGAAAGTGTATGGTCATGCATTATGGTGGAAGAAATAAACAGGCAGACTATTATTTAAAAGGGGAGAGAATTCAAAATGCAGAGTTGCAAAGAGACTTGGGAGTCCTTGTGCAGAATACCCCAAAGGTTAAGCTCCAAACTGAGTCGGTGGTGAAGAAGGCGAATGCAATGTTGGCATTCATTTCCAGAGGTATAGAACATAAGAGCAGGGACATGATGTTGAGGCTCTATAAGGCAATCATGAGACTACACGGAGTATTGAATGCAGTTTTGGGCTCCTTATTTTAGAAAGGATGTACTGACATTGGAAAGGGTTCAGAGAAGATTCACGAGAATGATTCCAGGAATGAAAGGGTTACCCTATGAATAACATCTGGGAGCTCTTGGACTGTATTCCCTGGAGTTCAGGAGAATGAGGGGGGATCTCATAGAAACATTCTGAATGTTAAAAGGCCTGAACAGATTAGATATGGCAAAGTTACTTCTCATGGTGGGGAGTCTAGGACTTCAGGATTGATGGATGTCCATATAGAACAGAGATGCGGAGAGATTACTTTAGTCAGAGGGTGGTAAAGCTGTGGAATTTTTTGCCGTGAGTGGCTGTAGAGGCCAAGTCATTGAGTGTATTTAAGGCAGAGATAGATAGGTTCTTGATTAGCTAGGGCATCAAAGGTTATGGGGAGAAGGCAGAGGAATAGGGATAATTGGAAGAATTGGATCAGTCCATGATAGAATGGTGGAGCAGACTCAATGGGCCGAATGGCCCACTTCTGCTCCTATACCTTATGGTCTTTTAGTATACAGGTAGATGTAGCATATAGAGGGATTGTGAGGAAGGGTAGGCAGTTGGTTTACAGGTAGATGGAGCATGTACAGAGATTGTGAGGAAGGGTAGGCTGTTGATAACACAGAGTAACAGTCAGTGGGGTGGGTTGCTGTGTCTATCTTAAAGCAAGAATTATTTGTAACAAGGATGATGAAGGACTATGGGTCAGTACACAGAACTACAGCATTGTGGCCATTGTCGGAGACTCGGCGGCCGAAAGGGGAAGAATGGCTGCTGATATTCCAGCTTTTAGATGTTTCAAAATGGAGAGGTAGGGTGGTAAAAGAGGTTAGTGAGTGACATTGTTAATGAGGGAGAGTATCATAGCTTCAAAAAGGGTGGACTTGTGGAGGGTCAGTGTGGGTGGTAGTCAAAAAGAAGAAGGGAGCAGTCAGTTTTTTGGGAGTATTCTGCAGCCCTCACAATAGTAACAAGGACGATCGATATTTGAATCTGCCTTTCACTAGAACACTGAGAAGTGCTGTCTTTTCACACTGGCTCAGAACTGTAACGTGTCGGTGAATAATAAAACCACCTTCAACTACAGCTATGCCGCGACTGGAGTTAGCTATCTGTCTAGCTTGAGGTAACAGGGAAAAGTCTTGAGTGATGGCAGAATAGTAAAAAGACACTCTCAATGGCGATTGTATCCCTATGGGATTTTTATTGATTCTGCAAATTCCTGCACAAAAGAAAGTTAAAATTTCAGCAATGGAGGAGCCTTGAAGCCGGGTCAGTGCATTCGTTCAGGTTGTCGAGGATCATCAGGCTTTGTCAAGGGCAGGTCGTACCTTACGAGCCTGATAGAATTTTTTAAGGATTTGACTAACATATTGATGAAGGAAGAGCTGTAGATGTAGTGTATATGGATTTCAGCAAGGCATTTGATAAGGTACCCCATGCAAGGCTTATTGAGAAAGTAAGGAGGGATGAGATCCAAGGAGACATTGCTTTGTGGATCCAGAACTGGCTTGCCCACAGAAGGCAAACAGTGGTTGTAGACGGATCATATTCTGCATGGAATGCCTCAGGGATCTGTTCTGGGACCCTTACTCGTCATGTCTTTTATAAATGACATGGATGAGGAAGTGGAGGGATGGGTTAATAAGTTTGCTGATGACACAAAGGTTGGATGTGTTGTGGATAGTGTGGAGGGCTGTCAGAGGTTACAGCGAGACATCGATAGGATGCAAAACTGGGCTGAGAAGTGGCAGATGGAGTTCAACCCAGATTACTGTGAAGTGGTTCATTTTGGTAGGTCAAATATGATGGCAGAATATAGTATTAACGGTAAGACTCTTGGCAGTAAAGAGAATCAAAGGGACCTTGCGGTCCGAGTCTATAGGATGCTCAAAGCAGCTGTGCAAGTTGACTCTGTGGTTAAGAAGGTGTATAGTGTATTGGCCTTCATCAATCATGGAATTGAATTTAGGAGCCAAGAGGTGATGTTGCAGCTATATAGGACCCTGGTCAGACCCCACTTGGAGTTCTATGCTCAGTTCTGGTCGCCTCACTACAGGAAGGATGTGGAAGCCATAGAAAGGCTGCACAGGAGATTTACAAGGATGTTGCCTGGATTGAGGAGCATGCCTTATGAGAATAGATTGAGTAAACTCGGCCTTTTCTCCTTAGAGCAAAGGAGGATGAGAGGTGACCTGATAGAGGTGTACAAGATGACGAGAGGCATTGATCGAGTGGACTCAGAGGCTTTTTCCCAGGCTGAAATGGTTGCCACAAGAGGACACAGGTTTAAGGTGCTGGGAAGGAGGTACAGAGGAGGTGTCAGGGTTAAATTTTTATACTCAGAGGGTGGTGAGTGCGTGGGCTGCCAGCAACAGTGGTGGATGCGGATATGATAGGGTCTTTTAAGAGGCTTTTAGATAGGTGCGTGTGTGTGCCTTTAACTCCTGTTGGAGTCGTCAGGGTGCCGTCAAGCTTTTTGCACCAATCTTTTTGGTGATTGCTCACCATACAGCGTGTCTTGGGTATCTGAAACCTGGAGGAGCCAATTCCAGTTTTTATGGAGCAGGCTGGATTCGAACTTGAGAGCCATCGCTCCAAAGTCTGGCGCTGATGGCACTACTCCACCAACTGGCCATGCCATGCCATAGGTACATGGAGCTTAGTAAAACAGAGGGCAACAGGTAAGCCTAGTAATTTCTGAGGTAGGGACATGTTTGGGACAACTTTGTGGGTCAAAGGGCCTGTATTGCGCTGCAGGTCTTCTATGTTTCGATTATCTAGACAGTCTAAAGGATCAATGGCAAGCAAGGAAGCCCATGCCAGGGAGTCATTTGCTGAACGAGAAATTGCTGTCAACGTGAGACAGGCTGAACTGAACGTAGAGAAAAGCCACTTGGCTGCCACAGTATGGGCACTGTGACAAAGAGCCAGAGGCGGCTTCAGCCGAGGCCAAGTTTATGAAGCGGGCATGGAGCAGCTAGCTGATAATGGTGATGTTAGATTACACTCACCATGTCATTCAGCTGAGAGGACTATGAAGTATGTTCAGGACCAGTCTGCTTATGCTTCTACCCACTCACCAGCAGACCGTGAAGACTTAGGCCAGACAATCCAGACTGAAATGGGGGCTCCCCTTCCTCAGGGTAACACTCTGCAACTCAACAGCTTTTACCCAAACAGGACAGAACAGAGACCAGCTCCCTCAGACTTCCAAGCCCAGTAATTTTCTGCTTTATCAGTGAAGAACTTGACCTTCTGGTGAAGTGGCTTGGACCCAAGTCCGATGAGCATACAAACAGATTAAGGTCAGTTTACATGAAACACCCCAGTACTGCTCACATAGCAGAGGCAATGGAGACCATTCTCTTCAACAAACAAGTGCTTTCCCAAGATTTCTAGCTGGAAGCCCCTAACACTTGCAAGAGCTAGAAGACCTGCTATTGGAAATGGAGGCAGCCAAAGGCCACTTACATGGCTTGTCTTACCTCGATACTGCATGAAGAATTCGTCCCATGTTGGAGAAACTCCCCTTTAGTCTGCAGGAGAAATGGATGTCAGAGGGAACTAGATACAAACTGGAAAAGGGAGTTAGCTTCCCACCTTTCTCCTTCTTTTACAGTTTCATGTGGACTGAAGCCAAAGTGAGCTATGACCCCAACTTGACCCCAGCTTTAGTCAGCACCACCTAAATCAGAGAAACCTGTTAGAGGCCTTGTCACGGTGCATAAAACTGAGGTGGACAACGCTGTCCAAAAGGATGATTCTAAAATGTCAGAAGATCTTAACAAACAATGCCCTCTACACTGGAAACCATACCCTTCTCGGAAGTGTAGAAGGTTCAGGGAAAAACCTCTCGAGGAGTGAAGGGTCTTCATCAAAGAGCACTCCGTATGTTTCCACTGCTGTTCTTCAAGCAGCCACTCGGGCAATGCTTTCATCCAGTGCTCTGAATGCGACAGCCACAAACATCTCCCTGGTCTGTGAAGGACAACTCAGGTATCTCCTTACAGCATGGCAGGGAGGGAGATGAATTCCCTTCCTCACTAGTTGCCACCACTTCCTGTACTGGGGTCAATGTACTGAGTCTTACTGCCCAACCATCTGCAACACACTTGCACAAGTCTTAAACATCATCAGTTATGTTGAAGACATTGAGAAAAGATGATATAGTTAGAGACTTACTACTCTGAGCAACATAATGGGCCTCCAAATGCTCCCTTTGCACAGAAGTCAGCATTTACATGGGTCATATTAGGGGATGTCTGCCTAGGGAGTACACAAAAACATACACCTGTTCAAAGTTCAAAGTACAATTTATTAATCAGAGTACATACATGTCACCACACACAACCCTCAGATTCTTTTGCCTGCAAGTATACTTAGCAAACCTATAGAATGGGACTGTAAACAGCATTCAAGAAAGCTAGCATTCTAGAAAACAGTGCCCAGACTTTTAACCTCCTTCCTTAGCAACATCCATGTCAAGAAGAGCTTCAGCCAGTCCTACCAGCAAAAGTGATTCAGTCTCTCTGACCTTGGCCTCACAGCAAAGAGGTTTGACAGTTAACATTGGTGAATCTGTCTTTGTCTGTACAAAGAATCAAAACAGACCCGTGGCTTCAGTGGATGACCTTACTATCCAGAGGGTGATGGATAATGGGTTCCATCAAGACAACTCAAACAGCTGGGGGGCACAGCTACCCCCGCATAGCCCACTACAACACCTCCCAAATGATGTGAGCAAGCAAACAGACTCTTTCCTTCACATACGCATTCTCAAGAAACGTCCTGAAATTACTTAAAATGGAGAAAGTGAACAGTATAAATTGAAAAATAGATTGTTGTAAAATAATTGAAACATTAACTCTTGTTACAAATCTGTAAAACAAAAATAATATTTTAAGCTTGTATAGATTCTAGATTTGTTTAGGATTCTCTGTTACATATTTGATATGATCTAATTGGCATATTTTATCATTTGGGTAGTGATTCCTCTTGAAGGACAGAATGTTACTCCTGTATTTTGAATCCAGTTTATGGTCTTATTATTCTTTGGTATTTGAGTGTGCTGTTCAATTGATTAGGAACATTGATTCTAGTATGTTTATTTTTTTTTGATAGCCATGAGTTCAGTTGGTGGCATCTTTTACAGCTACCAGGTAGGAAGTATTATGTCTTCCCTGATTTGGATTGTTATTTTATTTCTAATTACTGGACCTCACGGCTTACTTGTGGGTTCACAGCTGCTGTTGATTGTTCATCATCGTGTTGTTAAGCAGTTGGTTTTCATCATCAGTGCAGCCATTTTATATTGTCTGTACATTTCATGTAGTTGTTCGAAGCAACTGTTAGAAGTTGAAGGAATTTCAATCAATATTTCTATCTGCCTTTCATTAGAAGGCCAACAAGTACTGTCTTTTTGCACTGGCTCCTTGTGTACTGTAATGCGTTGGTGAATAATACACCTGCCTTCAACTACAACTATGACGGGACTGGATTTATCTATCTGTCTAGCTTCAGGAAACAGGGACTACTCAAGCGAGGGAAACATACTCAATGTGGACAAGATTAAAGAGGTGATTGTGGACTTTGGGAAGGCACTCCTCACTACACACTCTTCATAGAGAGTTAGGAACACCAAGATTCACAGAGTACATATACAGTAATGGATGATCTCACCTGGTCCCTCAACACCCCTTTGGTCAAGAAAGCACAGCAGTATCTCTACTTCCTGAGGAGTTTGAGGTGAACAAGGTTCTCCCCCACCCCCACTCCCACCATTCTAACCAATTGAGAGTGTTCAGACCAGCTCATCACTGTCTGGTATGGGACCACGAAGCCCCACAAATGATTGTGAGGACTAAGGACTGCTGAGAGCATCATTGGGGTCTTTATTCTACCAGACTAAGATATTTCTCAGGAATGCTGTATATGTAGAGCCCTCTCAGCATTGTCAGTGATCCTCCCATCTGTCCAACAATCCCTTTGAACCCTACATCAGGCAGGGGCCACCATAGCATTAGAACAAGGACTGCTAGGATAGGAAACAGCTTTATCCTTCAGGCCATAAAACGACTGAACTCCCAGCCACTACTCTGGTCTCATCACATATGAATCTCTAGTAGCATATACTGTTAACTTTTTGACTTGTGTCATAAAATGCACCTGATAATATGTTAGTTTCTTTGTGATAATATTATCTAAAGTGTTGTGTCTGAGTGACATGTCTGTCTCTGGAGGAATGTTGTTTCATTTGGCAGCTCAGCACTCCAGCCTGAGTAATTCATCTTCTACCACGTGGGGGACAGCAGTGTCGGGTAAAGGAACCATTTGCACAGGTGTGTTGGTTGCACAGAGTGATGCAATGTGCAGGGGAAGGGGAGAACTTTGTCTCTCGCGACCAAAATTCTATTCATTTTAAGATAGTGATGGAAAAGGATAGATAACCAACTGCGACACTGGACTTTCTGGAAGGCCAGAGAAGAAATTGCATAGGCCCTTTTGGAAATTTGTTTCATTATTAACCCTGATCAAGCCCTGAATATTGGAAATTTGCAAACATTGTTCTGTTAATTAAGGTTAGCAAGGATAAGCCAGAGAACAGCAGGCCAGTCAGCCTGACATAGGTGGTGGGGAAATTACAGGAGGGAATTCTGGAGTGACAGACTCTACCTGCATTGAGAAGCATGAGGATGGCTTTGTGTGTGGGAATTAGGGAAGTAGGCTGAGGAGCTGCATATGGATTTCAATACAGATAAATTTTGGAAAGTAAAACCCAACTTGTACAATGATTCAAAGTAAATTTATTATCAAAATATATACATGCCACCATATAAACCCCAAGATTCATTCTCCTACTCAGCAAATCTATAGAATAGTAACTATAACAGTATCAATGAAAGATCAACCAGAGTGCAAAAGACAACAAACTGTGCAAATGACAATATATAAAAAATAGCAATAAATAATGAGAACACAAGGTAACAAGATAGAGTCTTTAAAGTGAGATCATTGGCTGTGGGAACATTTCAATGGATGGGCAAGTGAGTGTAGTTATCCCTTTCTGTTCAATAGCCGGATGGTTGAGGGGTAGAATTTGCTCTTGAAGTGGTGGTGAGAGTCCTGAGGTTCTTGTACCTTCTACCTGATGGCAGCAGTGAGTAAAGAGCATGGTCTGGGTGGTGAGGATCTTCAATGATGAATTCTGCTTTTCTACGACATTTCATGCAAATGTGCTCAATGGTTGGGAGGGTTTTACCTGTGACGTACTGGACCTTTCGTAGGATTTTCATAAGACACTAATGGAACAGAGGGATCCTGGAGTGCAAATGCAAGGTAGGGTAGTGAAAGGGACATATTGCAAACTGGCCTTCCACTGTCAGAACAATGAGTATAACTGTTGGGACATTTTACTACAATTGTACAAGTCGTTGGTGAAGCCACATTGGGAGTTCTGTGTACAATTTTGGCCACACTGCGACAGGAAAGATGTCACAGAGTCATAGAATGCTACAGCACAGAAACAGGCCCTTTGATCCATTTAGTCTGTGCCAAACTATCAATCTGCCTAGTCCCATTTACCTGTGCCCGGATCAAAGCCGTCCATACTCCTCCCTGCTCCTTCTATCCAGATATCTATCCAAATCAAGTCAGGTCAAGTCACTTTTATTGTCATTTCGACCATAACTGCTGGTACAGTGCATAGTAAAAATGAGACAATGTTTTTCAGGACCATGGTGTTACATGACACAGTACAAAAAACTAGACTGAACTACATAATAAAAAAAACCAACACAGAGAAAGCTACACTAGACTACAGACCTACACTGGACTGCATAAAGTGCACAAAAGCAGTGCAGGCATTTGCAATAAATAACAAACAGGACAGTAGGGCAAGGTGTCAGTCCAGGCTTCAGGTATTGAGGATTCTGATAGCTTGGGGGAAGAAACTGTTACATAGTCTGGTCGTGAGAGCCCAAATGCTTCGGAGCCTTTTCCCAGATGGCAGGAGGGAGAAGAGATTGTATGAGGGATGCATGGGGTCCTTCATAATGCTGTTTCCTTTGTGGATGCAGCGTGTAGTGTAAATGTCCGTGATGGCAGGAAGAGAGACCCCGATGATCTTCTCAGCTGACCTCACTACCCACTGCAGGGTCTTGCGATCCGAGATGGTGCAATTTCCGAACCAGGCAGTGATGCAGCTGCTCAGGATGCTCTCAATACAACCCCTGTAGAATGTGATGAGGATGGGGGGGTGGGAGATGGACTTTCCTCAGCCTTCGCTAAAAGTAGATACGCTTCTGGGCTTTCTTTGCTATGGAGCTGGTGTTGAGGGACCAGGTGAGATTCTCCGTCAGGTGAACACCAAGAAATTTGGTGCTCTTTACGATTTCTACCGAGGAGCAGTTGATGTTCAGCAGGGAGTGGTCACTCCATGCCCTCCTGAAGTCAACAACCATCTCTTTTGTTTTGTTCACATTAAGAGACAGGTTGTTGGCTCTGCACCAGTCCGTTAGCCGCTGCACCTCCTCTCTGTAAGCTGACTCGTCGTTCTTGTTGATGAGACCCACCACGGTCGTGTCATTAGTGAACTTGATGATATGGTTCGAACTGTGTGTTGCAGCACAGTCGTGGGTCAGCAGAGTGAACAGCAGTGAACTGAGCACGCAACCCTGGGGGGCCCCGTGCTCAGTGTGATGGTGTTGGAGATGCTGCTCCCAATCCAGTCTGACTGAGGTCTCACAGTCAGGAAGTCTAGGATGCAGTTGCAGAGGGAGGTGTTCAGGCCCAATAGGCTCAGCTTTCCAATCAGTTTCTGAGGGATGATTGTGTTGAATGCTGAACTGAAGTCTATGAACAGCATCCGAACATATGTGTCTTTTTTGTCCAGGTGGGTTAGGGCCAGGTGGAGGGTGGTGGCAATGGCGTCATCTGTTGAGCAGTTGGGATGGTACACAAACTGTAGGGGGTCCAGTGAGGGGGGCAGCAGGGTCTTGATATGCGTCATGATGAGCCTCTCGAAACACTTCATGATGATGGATGTAAGTGCAATGGGACGATTAACTTAATCTCTTAAATGTTGAAATCAAACTCGCTTCCATTACCTCCACTGGCCCCTCATTCCACATTCTCACCATCCTCTGAGTGAAGAAGCTTCCCCTCATGTCACTCTTAATTCATGACCTCTAGTTGTAGTCTCACCCAAGTTCAGTGCAAAATGCCTGTTGCATTTACCCCATTTATACCCCTTATAATTTTGTACACCTATGTCAAATCTCCCCTCATTCAGCACAGATTAGATGGGCAAAAAAGCCTGTTTCTGTGCTGTAGTGTTGTGACTCTATAAAGAAATACAGAATAGCACTTGGGAAAGAACTCAGGAGGGCTTAAAGAAGACACAAGGTTGCTCTAGCAGGCTTGGAGAAGGAGAATCCTAAGGGCTTCTACAGGTATGTTAGGAGCAACAAGATAGCTATGGACAAAATTGGTCATGTGGAAGATCAGATTACAGAGGAGGTGTTTGATGTCTTGAGGCTAATTAGGGTGGAAAAATCTCCATCTGTATCATCTGTATAGGGTCTATGACCTCATTGCTGCTTTGCCTCACTTCTAAAGTCTTTGTGCTCATCCCCTGAATAAATATAGATGCAAACTGGGTGAAGGTCAGGAAGGGGAAAGGGGTAAACAGCCAGTGAAAATTACCCTTGTGGCCATCCCTTTCAATAACAGGTATACCACTTTGGATACTGTTGGGTGGTGGGGAATGACCTAGCAAAGTCACAGTGGTCAGGTCTCTGGCAATGAGATTGACTCTGCCACTCAGGAGAGAAGCGGGGGGGGGGGGGGAGATGAAAGAGGTGAGGTGTGGTAACAGGAGATTTGTTAGGAGAACAGAAAGGAGGTTCTATAGAAAAGAATGAGATTCCCGGATGGTATGTTGCCTCCCAAGTGCCAGGGTCTAGGACATCTCGGATTGAGTCCTCAGCATTCATAAGTGGGAGGTTGAACAATCAGTGACAGTGCATCTATAGACAGAAGTCAAAGGTTTGTATATGATAGAGATGTTCTCAGGTGCATCTATTTCAATGCAAGGAGTACTGTAGGTAAGGCAGATGAGCTTAGGGTGTATATTGACACGTGGAATTATGACATTATTGGTATTAGTCGGACTAACAGGACCCCAATCTGTTAAATTAGACAACCTCTCCTCCTCCATTTTCACCCTGAACACCTGCGTGCCTCAAGGCTGTGTGCTGAGCCCTCCTCTGTACTCCCTTTTCCCCTGTGGCTGCGTTCCTGTACATGGTTCTAACTCCATAATTAAATTTGCAGACGACATCACAGTGGTTGGCCTGATCAGAGGGGATGATGAAATGGCCTAAAGGGACGAGGTCTAGCACCTGACCGTGTGGTGTGCCAGCAACAACCTGGCCCTTAACATCCAGAAGACCAAGGAGATCATTTTGGACTTCAGGCATGCTAAGAGCCACACTCATGTCCCCATCTACATCAACAGAGCTGTAGTGGAGCGTGTATCAAGCTTCAATTTCCTTGGTGTCCTCCTTTCTGATGATCTCACCTGGTCCTTGAACTCCTCCATCCTGATCAAAAAGGCACAATAGCGCCTTTTTTTCCTGCGGAGCATCAAAAAAGCTCACCTCTGTCCCAGGATACTGACGGACTTTTACCGCTGTACCATTGAGCGCATAGTCACCAAATGCATCTCAGTGTGGTATGGCAATTGTCCTGTATCGGACCGCAAAGCACTCCAGCGGGTGGTGAAAACTGCCCAGTGGATCATCGGCACCCAATTGCCCACCATTGAGAACATTTACCATGAACGCTGCCTGGGCAGGGCAAAAAGCATTATCAAGGACGCATCTCACCCTAACCATGGACTTTTTACTCTCCTTCCATCTGGTAGGCGCTTCAGGAGCCTCCACTCCCGCACCAGCAGGCACTGGAAGAGCTTCTTCCCCGAGGCTGTGACCCTACTGAACCGCACATCACAGCGCTAAGCAGTATTGCACCCATATAGTACTGTCTCAGTACTTTTAACTTTTGGTATGCTGTAGCACTTACCTTTTATTCTCAGTTATTTTATAAATAACACTATTCTTTTGCACTTCTGGTTGGATGCTAATTGCATTTCATTGGCTTTGTACTGTACTCGGCACAATGACAATAAAGTTGAATCTAATCTAATCTAATTAGTGAGACTTGGTTGTAGGAGGGGCAGGACTGGCAACTCAATGTTCTGGAGTTCCATTGTTTCAAACGTGATAGAGGGGAAGGGCTGAAAGGGGGGGGGGGGTGTGGCATTACTAGTCAGGGAAAATATCACAGCTGTGCATAGACAGGTCAGCCCGGGGGATTTTAACTTTCCACACATTGACTGGGACTCCCATACTGTGAAAGGACTAGATGGCTTGGAGTTTGTCAAATGTGTTCAGGAAAGTTTTCTAAATCAAGACATAGAGGTACCTACGAAAGAGGATGCAATACTTGATCTTCTATTAGGGAACCAGACATGTCAGATGACAGAAGTATGTGTAGGCTAACATTTTGGGTCCAGTGACCATAATGTCATTAGTTTCAAGTTAATTATGGATAAGGATATGGATAAGAATTATGGTCCTCGAGTTGAGGTTCTAAATTGCAGAAGGGCCAATTTTGTGGAAATGAGAAAGGATCTGGGAAGAGTGGATTGGGATAAGTTGTTTTCTGGCAAGGATGTGTTCAGTAAGTGGAAGGCCTTCAAAGGCAAAATTTTGAGAGTGCAGAGTTTGCAAGTTCCTGCCAGGATTAAAGGCAAAGTTAACAGGCATAGAGAACCTTGGTTTTCAAGGGATATTGGCAATCTGGTTAAGAAAAAGAAAGGGGTGTATAGCAGGTATAGTCTACAAGGAACAAATGAGGTACTTGAAGAGTATAGAAAATGTAAGTAAATACTAAAGAAGGAAATCAGGAAGGCAAAAAGAAGACGTAAGGTTGCTTTGGCAGATAATGTCAAGGTAAACCTGAAGGGTTTCTACAAGTATATAGAGAGTAAAAGGATAGTAAGGGACAAAATTGGTCCCCTAGAAGATCAGAGTGGTTGGCTATGTGTGGAGCCTCATGAGATGGGGGAGATCTTAAACAGTTTTTTTTGCATCAGTATTTACTCAGGAAACTGGCATATGGAAGGATGGGAAACAAGCAGTAGTGTCATGGACCATATAGAGATTAAAGAGGAGGAGGTGTTTGCTGCCCTACAGCAAATAAAGGTAGATAAATCCCCCAGGCCTGATATGATATTTCCTCAGACCTTGAGAGGGACTAGTGTAGAAATTGCAGGGGCCCTGGCAAAAATATTTAAAATGTCCTTAGCCACAGGTGCGGTGCCAGAGGATTGGAGGGTAGCTCATGTTCTTCCGTTGTTTAAAAAAAGGCTCCAAAAAATAAATCAGGTAACTACGGGCTGGTGAGCCTGACATCAGTAGTAGGTAAATTATTAGAAGGTGTTCTGAGACATTGGATATACAAATATTCGGACAGCCAAGGGCTGATTGAGGATAGTCAGCATGGTTTTGTGCATGGTAGACAGTGTTTAACAAATCTTGTGGAGTTTTTCGAGGAGGTTATCAAGAAAGTCGATGAAGTGAATGTGGATGTTGTCTACATAGACTTTAGTAAGGCCTTTGACAAGGTCCCACATGGGAGGTTAGTTCAGAAGGTTCAGACACTAGGTATCCATGGAGAGGTTGTAAACTGGATTTGAATTTGACTGTGTGGGAGAAGACAGAATGGTAGTGGATGATTGCTTCTCAGACTGGAGACCAGAGACTAGTGGTTGCCTCAGGGATCTGTGCTGGGACCATTGTTGTTTGTTGTCTATATCGATGATCTAGATGATAATGTGGTAAATCGGATCAGCAAGTTTGCTGATGACACTAAGGTTGGAGATGTTGTGGACAGCAAGGAAGGCTTTCAAAGCTTGCAGAGGGATCTGGACCAACTGGAAAAATGGACCAGAAAATGGCAGATGGAATTTAATGCACGCAAGTGTGAGGTGTTGCATTTTGGAAGGACAACTCAAGGTAGGACATATATGGTAAATGGTAGGGCACTGAGGAGTGTGGAGGAACAAAGGGATCTGGGAGTTCAGATACATAATTCCCTGAAAGTGGCATCACAGATAGAGTTGTAAAGAAGGCTTTTGGCATCCTGGCATTCATAAATCAAAGACTGAGTATCGGAGTTGGGATGTTATGGTGAGATTGTATAGGACATTGGTGAGGCCAAATTTGGAGTATTGAGTACAGTTCTGGTCACCTAACTATATATAGGAAGGATATCAGTCATATTGAAAGACTGCAGAGAAGATTTACTAGGATCTTGGATTTTGGAGAAGGAAGTCGGAGGATCAGAACGGGAGTGCAGCGGGAGCCATTTTGATTTTTTCTTCTCATTGGAGTTAAGAGAGGCAGGACTGCACAGGTGTGTGACGTCGGGCAGTGAAGCGGGGAAGATTTTAAAAGGACACAGCCTTTGGCAGCGTCGTTTGCTGACAGCGGAGTGAGCCAGGAGCAGGCTTAAGGGCTTGGGCTCAACTTGCTTAGGCGGAGACGGGCGAGACAAGGTAGGTTTAGGTTTCGATTTTTCCTGTTATTTGAGGAAAGGGGTAAGTATGAGTGTGAGGGCAGCTTGTTGTTCTCAATGTCGGATGTGGAAGGTCCTAGAGTCTCCTAGCCTCCCAGACGTCCACATCTGCGCCAGGTGCACCAAGCTGCAGCTCCTTAGGGAACTGGAGCTGCAGCTCGATGACCTTTGTCTGGTCAGGGAGAGTGAGGAGTTGATAAAGAGGAGTTACAGGCAGGTGGTCACACTAGGGCCACGGGAGGCAGACAAATGGATCACGGTTAGGAGGGAGAAGGGGAAGAGTCAGGTACTAGAGAGTACCCCAGTGGCTGTACCCCTTGACAATAAGTACTCCTGTTTGAGTACTGTTGGGGGGTGGACAGCCTACCTGGGGAAAGCAACAGAGTCTGGCCCTGTAGCTCAGAAGGGTAGGGAAAGGAAGAGGAAGGCAGAGGAGACTCGATAGTTAGGGGGTGAAATAGGCAATTCTGTGGACGCAATCAGGAGATCTGGATGGTAGTTTGTCTCCCTGGTGCAAGGGTCTGGGATGTTTCTGATCATGTCCAAGATATCCTGAAGTGGGAGGGTGAGGAGCCAGAGGTCGTGGTACATATAGGTACCAATGACATAGTTAGGAAAAGGGAAGAGGTCCTGAAAGGAGAATATAGGGAGTTAGGAAGGGAGTTGAGAAGAAGGACCGCAAAGGTAGTAATCTTGGGATTATTGCCTGTGCCATGCGACAGTGAGAGTAAGAATGGAATGAGGTGGAGGATAAATGCATGGATGAGGGATTGAAGCAGGGGACAGGGATTTCAGTTTTCTGGATCATTGGGACCTCTTTTGGGGCAGGTGTGGCCTATACAAAAAGGACAGGTTGCACTTGAATCCTAGGGAGACCAATATTCTAGCAGGGAGATTTGCTAAGGCTACTGGGGAGACTTTAAACTAGAATGGTTGGGGGCTGGGAATCAATTTGAAGAGACTAGGGGAGAGGAGGTTAGTTCACAAATAGAGAAAGCTAGTAGACAGTGTGTGAGGGAGGATAGGCAGGTGACAGAGAAGGGGAGCGCTCAGACCGAAGATGTAGGGGAGATGGAAGAAAAAGATAATAAAGCTGTTTGCACCATTAGGGATAAACAGAGAGGAAGAGGTGGAGAGTTTCTTAAATACATCTATTTTAATGCTTGGAGCATTGTAAGAAAGGTGGATGAGCTTAGAGCATGCATTGATACCTGGAAATATGATTTTGTAGCTATTAGTGAAACATGGTTGCAGGAGGGGTGTGATTGGCAACTAAATATTCCTGGATTTTGTTGCTTCAGGTATGACAGAATTGGAGGGGCAAGAGGGGGAGGTGTTGCATTGCTTGTCTGAGAAAATATTACAGTGGTGCTTTGGCAGGATAGATTAAAGGGCTTGTCCAGGGAGGCTATTTGGTTGGAATTGAGGAATGGGAAATGTGTAGTAACACTTATAGGAGTGCATTATAGACCACCTAATGGGGAGCGAGAATTGGAGGAACAAATTTGTAAGGAGATAGCAGATATTTGTAGTAAGCACAAGGTTGTGATTGTGGGAGATTTTAATTTTCCACACATAGACTGGGAAGCCCATTCTGTAAAAGGGCTGGATGGTTTGGAGTTTGTAAAAATGTATGCAGGATAGTTTTTGCAGCATTACATAGGGGTACCAACTAGAGAAGGGGCAGTGTTGGATCTTCTGTTAGGGAATGAAATAGGTCAGGTGACAGAGGTATGTGTTGGGGAGCACTTTGGGTCCAGTGATCACAATACCATTAGTTTCAATATAATTATGGAGAAGGATAGGACTGGACCCAGGGTTGAGATTTTTGATTGGAGAAAAGCTAACTTTGAGGGTAGATGCGAAAGGATTTAGAAGGAGTGGATTGGGAGAATTTGTTTTATGGGAAGGATATAATAGAGAAATGGAGGTAATTTAAAGGTGAAATTTTGAGGGTACAGTATCTTTATGCTCCTGTTAGGTTGAAAGGAAATGTTAAAAGTTTGAGAGAGCCATGGTTTTCAAGGAATATTGGAAATTTGGTTCGGAAAAAGAGAGAGATCTACAATAAATATAGGCAGCATGGAGTAAATGAGGTGCTTGAGGAATATAAAGAATGTAAAAAGAATCTTAAGAAAGAAATTAGAAAAGCTAAAAGAAGATATGAGGTTCCTTTGGCAAGTAAGGTGAAAATAAATACAAAGGGTTTCTACAGTTATATTAATATTAATAGTAAAAGGATAGTGAGGGATAAAATTGGTCCCTTAGAGAATCAGAGTGGACAGCTGTGTGTGGAGCCAAAAGAGATGGGGGAGATTTTGAACAATTTCTTTTCTTCGGTATTCACTGAGGAGAAAGATATTGAAATGTGTAAGGTAAGGGAAACAAGTAGGGTAGTTATGGAAACTATGATGATTAAAGAAGAGGAAGTACTAGAGCTTTTAAAGAATATAATAGTGTCCAGGTCCTGACAGGATATTCCCTAGGACCTTGAGGAAAGTTAGTGTAGAAATAGCAGGGGCTCTGACAGAAATATTTCAAATGTCATTAGAAACGGTGTATTGCTCATGTGGTTCCATTGTTTTAAAAGGGTTCTAAGAGTAAACCTGGCAATTATCGGCCTGTAAGTTTGACGTCAGTGATGGGTAAATTA
The DNA here is from genome assembly GCF_048418815.1 of Hemitrygon akajei. Lineage (NCBI taxonomy): Eukaryota > Metazoa > Chordata > Chondrichthyes > Myliobatiformes > Dasyatidae > Hemitrygon > Hemitrygon akajei. The sequence goes on from NC_133127.1 coordinate 107,406,417, forward strand.
ATGGAAAGTATTCTTAGAGATGATATATATAATTTTCTGGATAGTCAGGGTCTGATTAGGAGCAGTCAACATGGATTTGTGTGTGCAAGGTCATGTTTGACAAATCTTATTGAATGTTTTGAAGAGGTTACTAGGAAAGTTGACGAGGGTAAGGCAGTGGATGTTGTCTATATGGCCTTCAGTAAGGCCTTTGACAAGGTTCCACACGGAAGGTTAGCTGGAAGGTTCAATCGTTAGGTATTAATATTGAAGTAGTAAAATGGATTCAACAGTAGCTGGATGGGAGATGCCAGAGAGTAGTGGTGGATAACTGTTTGTCAGGTTGGAGGCCAGTGACTAGTTTTGTGCCTCAGGGATCTGTACTGGGTCCAATGTTGTTTGTCATTTGCATTAATGATCTGGATGATGGGGTTGTTAATTGGATTAGTAAGTATGCAGATGATACTAAGATAGGAGGCGTTGTGGATAATGAAGTAGGTTTTCAAAGCTTGCAGAGAGATTTAGGCCAGTTAGAAGAGTGGGCTGAAAGATGGCGGATGGAGTTTAATGCTGATAAGTGTGAGGTGCTACATTTTGGAAGGAATGATCAAAATAGTACTTACATGGTAAATGGTAGGGCATTGAGGAATGCAGTAGAACAGAGTGATCTAGGAATAATGGTGCATAGTTCCCTGAAGGTGGAATCTCACATGGATAGGGTGGTGAAGAAAGCTTTTGGTATGCTGGCCTTTATAAATCAGAGCATTGAGTATAGGAGTAGGGATGTAATGTTAAAATCGTACAAGGCATTGGTGAGGCCAAATTTGGAGTATTGTGTACAGTTCTGGTCACCCAATTATAGGAAAGATGTCAACAAATTAGAGAGAGTACAGAGGAGATTTGCTAGAATATTACCTGGGTTTCAGCACCTAAGTTACAGAGAAAGGTTGAACAAGTTAGGTCTTTATTCTTTGGAGTGTAGAAGGTTGAGGGGGAACCTGATAGAGGTATTTAAAATAATGAGGGGGATAGATAGAGTTGACATGGATAGGCTTTTTCCATTTAGAGTAGGGGAGATTCAAACAAGAGGACATGAGTTGAGAGTTAAGGGGCAAAAGTTTAGGGGTAACACGAGGGGGAACTTCTTTACTCAGAGAGTGGTAGCTGTGTGGAATGAGCTTCCAGTAGAAGTGGTGGAGGCAGGTTCGATTTTGTCATTTAAAAAAAATTGAATAGGTATATGGACAGGAAAGGAATGCAGGGTTATGGGCTGAGTGTGGGCCAGTGGGATTAGGTGAGAGTAAGCATTCAGCAGACTCGAAGGGCCGAGATGGCCTGTCTCCATGCTGTAATTGTTATACCGTTATATAGATGCTGCTGGGTCTTCAGGATTTGAGTTACAGGGAAAGGTTGAACAGGTTAGGACTTTATTCCTTGGAGTGTAGAAGAATGAGGGGGGATTTGATAGAGGATTACAAAATTATGAGGGATATAGACAGAGTAAATGAGAGTAGGCTCTTTCCACTTAGATTAGGAGAGATAAATACGAGAGGACATGGCTTTGGGGTGAAAGTAGAAAAGTTTAGGGGAAACATTAGGGGGAACTTCTTCACTCAGAGAGTGGTGGGAGTGTGGAATGAGCTGCTATCTGACGTGGTAAATGCGGGCTTACTCTTAAGTTAAGAATAAATTAGGTAGATACATGGATGGGAGAGGTCTGGAGGGTTATGGACTGGGTGCAGGTCAATGGGACTAGCAGAATAAAGTTTTGGCACAGACTAGAAGGGCTGAATGGCCTGTTTTCTGTGCTATAGTGTTCTATGGATCAACACCTTGAATTATGATATTGGAGCCATTAGTGAGACTTAGTTGCAGGAGGGGCAGGATTGGCAGCTCAATGTCCCAGTGTCCCATTGTTTTAGATATGGCAGAGCTAGCAGCATTAGATGAGGTGATGTGGCATTATTAGTCAGGGAAAATTTCATGGCAGTGCTCAGCCAGGAGAACTCATCTAGTGAGACAATATGGCTGAAATTGAGAAATAGTTCAATAGTTTAATTTAATATCAGAATATATATTTAATATGCAATTGAAATCTTACTCTCCAGAGACATCATCGAAACTGAAGAAATCCCCCCCCCAAGAACGATGGACAGAAAAAATGTAAGATCCCCAAACCCCCTCCTCCTTCCCAAGCAGCATCAACTTCCGCTTCCCCCTACCCATTCTAGCATAAAGCATCAGCATTCCAATTACTCACCATGCCAGCAACAGCTAAGCCCTCAAAGTGTGTGCAGTACATCAAAACATAACTGTTTACACCATTGTTGACATCCCACAGGCACTCTCTCTCATTGACAAGGGAGGGACAGATTCCATGGCAACATTTGTCAGTCTGAAGCCTTGCTTTTAATATCGAGTCCCTGATTCAAGAATCGGCAGCAAACTCTCCCTCACCACAGAGAAATACTACCAAGTGCAGAGCCCTCCGACAGCTACTCACACTGTCTTTGATGTTCCGGTTCCCGCTACCCTTCAGTGTCCAACACTGGTGAGAATTTGCGTCAACAGGGACTGCACAAGACCCCAAAAGTGCTCGACTTCAGTCCGAGTGTGCACATTCCGAAGCCCGCCCAGTCAGCAAGCTCCACCAATGGCAACATTTCGTCATACAGAACCGCAATCTTTGGGTGCTGCTGTGGATAAAGATCCCAGCAGGACCCCAGCCACCCTGAGAAGTAAAATAGAGACATTAGATAAGAAGAATTTAACTGTTTCACTGATGACCTGGGCCAGTAGACCCCAACCTCCGGGCACAAATCATATAGGGGTGTAGTGGTAGCCGATGCGCACTCAGCACATCTTTAAGAAAAAAGCTGAAATAATCTGGGCTGACATTTACATGCCAGGTGCCACCTAATAAATTAGCTTGTTTATTTCAGCTTTTTTCTTAAAGATGTGCTGGGTGTGCGTCGGCTGCCGCTGCACCCTGCATGCTTCGCAGCCCGGAGGTTGGGGACCACTGAGAGAATTGCCCTCTGGTGCCATCTTTAATAAGAAAGGTATGACCATGTTAATCGAGTTATATTACAGAAAACTCAACAGTCCGAGGGATTTAGAGGAACTAATTTGTGGCGAGGTCACAAACTGTTGCAAGAAACTTAAGGTTGTTACAGTAGGTGATTTCAACTTTCCACTTAAGGACTGAGATTCCCATAATGTAAAAGGACTAGATGTACTAGAGTTTGCGAATATGTTCAGAAAAGCTTCCTTAATCAGTACACAGAAGTCCCAAGGAGATGGTGTGCGATACTTACTCTGCTATTAGGGGATGAGACAGGGCAGGTGACAGAAGTTTGAGTCGGGAAACAATTTGCATCTAGTGACCACAATGTCATTAGTTTCAAAGTAAATACTGTATGCTAAAAGCTTGGTCTGGTCCTGGGGTTGAGATTCAAAACTGTAGAAAGGGGAAGCTTGCTGATATATTGGGATGGGCTCTTTTCTGGCAAAGGTGTACTTGGTAAGTCGGAGGCCTTCAAAAACGAAATTTTGAGAGTACAAAGCTTGTACTTGCATGTCAGAATAAAAGGTAAAGGTAACAAGTGTAAGGAACCTTGGGTTTCAGAAGATATTGAGGCTCTGGTTGAGAAAAAAATGAGGTGTGCAGAAGGTGTAGGCAGGTAGGAACAAGTGAGGTGCTTGTGGAGCATCAGAAATGCAAATGAACACTTAACAAATAAATCATTAGTGTTGAAAGAAGGATGAAGTTGCCTTTGCAGACAAGGTGAAGGAGAATCCTACAGATATGTGAAGAACAAAAGGATTGCAAGGGATAAAATTGGTCCTCTGGAAGACCGAAATGGTAATCTATGCATGGAGCTAAAAAAGATAAGAAATAGCTTAAATGAAATTTTGCATCTGAATTTCAAAGGTTCAAAGGTTCAAAGGTACAACTTAATGTCAGAGAAATGTATACAATATAAATCCTGAAATGCTTTTTCTTCACAAACGTCCACAAGAACAGAGAAGTGCCCCAAAGTGCTAGGTCATGTCTAACCAATCTTATGGAGTTTTTCAAGGAAGTTACAAGGAAACTTGGTGAAGGCAAAGTAGTGGATGTTGTCTACATGGACTTTAGCAAGGCATTTGACAAGGTCCCACATTCAATTGGATTAGACATTGGTTTTGTGAGAGAAACCAGACTGATGGTTGCCTTTCTGACTGCAGTTCTGTGACTAGTGGCTAGTGACTAGTGACTAGTCCTGTGACTGCAGGGATTGGTGCTGACTCAGTTGCTGTTTGTCATCTATATCAGTGGCCTGGATGTTAATATGGTTAACTGGATAAGCAAATTTGCTGATGACACCAAAATTGGGGGTGTAGTGGATAGTGTGGAAGGCTTGCAGTGGGATCTGAATCAGCCAGAAAAATGGGCTGGAAAATGGCAGATGAAATTTAGTGCAGAAAGTGCAAGGTGCTGCACTTTGGTAAAACCAACCAGTGTAGGTCTTACACAGTGAACAGGAGGGCACTGAAGAGTGCGGTAGAACAAAGGAATCTGGGAATACAGGTTGACAATCCATTGAATGTGGTGTCAAATGTGGCTAGGGTTGTAAAGAAAGCTTTTGGCACATTGGCCTTCATAGATCAAACTTGGGTACAGGAGATGGGATATTGTGTTGAAGTTGGAAAGACATTGGTGAGGCCTAATTTGGAATATTATCACCTACCTACAGAAAAGATGTAAATAAGGTTAAAGGAATAGAGAGAAAATTTACAAGATGTTGCTGGGTCTGGAGGACCTGAGTTATAAGGAAAGGTTGAGTAAATTAGGACTTCATTCCTTGGAAAGTGAAAAGTTGAGAGGAAATTTGACAGAGGTATACAAAATTATGAGGGTATAGTTTGGGTAAATGCAAGCAGACTTTTTCTGGTGAGTTTGGGTGGTATTACCTGTGGTAACTTCTACTTTGTAAAAGGAGCACTCAACAACTTCATGTCCAAAAGAAACAACTTTATCTGGGATGGCAAGACCGATAGTTACATACAGAGGTTTTCACTGAACCGTACGGTATGGCAGCGAGCTATGCACATGCGCACCGGAGAAGACGGAAGCAAAACCCTCCGACCTCAGAAACAGCCTGACTTTACAAACAGCTTCCCCTAGTGGGAGTATTGCTATATTATCATCAATCTAATTAGTATTAACTTATTTTTATAATGCTCACTTTACATTACCCAACATTGCTGGGGCTGAGGATGGGGAAAAAAGGATCAACCATGATTGAATGGTGGAGCAGCATGGGCCAAATGGCCTAATTCTGCTCCTGTGTCTTATGTCTGATGCCTTATTATAATCAGAGTTCAAGGGTTAGGGGGAAAGGTGAAAAGTTGAAGGTGAAATGTTTAAGGATACATGAAGGGAAACTTCATCACTCAGACAGTTGTGAGAGTGTGGAATGAGCTGTCAGCACAAATGATGAATGCAAGCTTGATTTCAATGTTTAAGAGAAGTTTGGATAGGTACATGGACAGTAGGGATGTGGAGAGCTATGGTAGTGCAGGTCGATGGCAGTTTAAAAGGTTGGGTTTGCACTACATGAGCCAAAGGGCCTTTTCCAGTGCTGTACTTTCCTATGACAAAAAAAATCCATTTAGGATCTTTCCCATCTCTTTCAGCTCCATGTATAGATGGCCACTCTCATCTTCCAGAGGACCAATGTTGTCCCTTGCTATCCTCATGTCTTTGTTTAGAAACTTCGAAACATAGAAAACCTACAGCACAAAGGTTGAACAAGTTAGGTCTTTATTCTTTGAAGTGTAGGAGGTTGAGAGGGGACTTGATAGAGGTATTTAAAATTGAGGGGGATAGATATAGTTGATGTGGATAGGATTTTTCCATTGAGAGTAAGGGAACAAGAGGACATGAGTTGAGAGTTAAGGGGCAAAAGTTTAGGGGTAACACGAGGGAGAACTTCTTTACTCAGAGAGTGGTAGCTGTGTGGAATGAGCTTCCAGTAGAAGTGGTGGAGGCAGGTTCAATTTTGTCATTTAAAAAAGAATTGGATAGGTATATGGACAGAAAAGGAATGGAGGGTTATGGGCTGAGTGCAGGTAGGTGGGACTAGGTGAGAGTAAGCATTTGGCGTGGACTAGAAGGGCCGAGATGGCCTGTTTCCATGCTGTAATTGTTATATGGTTAATACAGGCCCTTCGGCCCACAAAGCTGTGCTGAACATGTTCTTACCTTAGAACTACCTAGGCTTATCCATAGCCCTCTATTTTTCTAAGCTCCATGTATTCATCCAGGAGTCTCTTAAAAGACCCTGTCATTTCCGCCTCCACCACCACTGCTGGCAGCCCATTCCATGCACTCACCATTCTCTGTGTAAAAAAAACTTACCCCTGACATCTCCTCTGTACCTACTTCCAAGCACCTTAAAACTATGCTCTTTCATGCTAGCCATTTCAGCCCTGGGAAAAAGCCTCTGACTATCCACATGATCAATGCCTCTCATCGTATTATACACCTCTATCAGGTCACCTTTCATCCTCCATTGCTCCAAGGAATAAAGTCCAAGTTCACTCAACCTATTCTCATAAGGCAAGCTCCCTAATCCAGGCAACATCCTTGTAAATCTCCTCTGCACCCTTTCTATGGTTTCCACGTCTTTCCTGTAGTGAGGCAACCAGAATTGAGCACAGTACTGAGCACAGGAGTCCTGCCGAAGGGTCTTGGCCCGAAACGTCGACAGTGCTTCTCCTTATAGATGCTGCCTGGCCTGCTGTGTTCCACCAGCATTTTGTGTGTGTTGTTTGAATTTCCAGCATCTGCAGATTTCCTTGTGTCTACCTGCTCAGCTGCTTTGAGTGTCCTTTGGACTCGGACCCCAAGATCCCTCTGATCCTTCACACTGCCAGGAGTCTTGCCATTATTGATATATTCTAGCATGGTATTTGACCTACCAGAATGAACCACCTCACACTTACCTGGGTTGAACGCCATCTGCCACTTCTCAGCCCAGTTTTGCATTCTATCAATGTCCTGCTGCAACCTCTGACAGCCCTCCACACTATCCACAACACCCCTGATCTTTGTGTCATCAACAAATTTTCTAACCCATCCCTCCACTTCCTCATCCAGGTCATTTATAAAAATCACAAAGAATAGGGGTCCCAGAACAGATCCCTGAAGCACACTCTGGTCACCAGCCTCCATGCAGAATATGACCCGTCTACAACCACTGTTTGCCTTCTGTGGGCAAGCCAGTTCTGGATCCACAAATCAAGGTCCCTTTGGATCCCATGCCTCCTTACTTTCTCAAAAAGCCTTGAATGGACTACCTTATCAAGTGCCTATATACATAACATCTATGGCTCTATCCTCATCAATGTGTTTAGTCACATATTCAAAAATTCAATCAGGCTCATAAAGCACGATCTGCTTTTGACAAAGCCATGCTGACTATTCCTTATCATATAATGCGTCTCCAAATGTTCATAAATCCTACCTCTCAGGATTTTCTCCATCAACATACCAACCACTGGTATATAATTTCCTAGGCTATCCCTACTCCCCTTCCTGAATGAGAGAACTACATCTGCAACCCTCCAATCCTCTGGAACCTCTCCCATCCTCAATGATGATGCAAAGATCATCACCAGAAGCTCAGCAATCTCCTCCCTCGCTTCCCACAGTAGCCTGGGATTCATCCCGTCCAGTCCCAGTGACTTATCCAACGATGCTTTCCAAAAGCTCTAGCACATCCTCTTCCTTAATATCTACATGCTCAAGCTTTTCAGTCTACCACAAGTCATCACTATAATCACCAAGATCTTTTTCCTTAGTGAATACTGAAGCAAAGTACTCATTAAATACCTCTGCCATCTCCTCCACTTCCATACACACTTTTTCACTGTCATACTTGATTGGTCCTATTCTCTCACGTTTTATCCTCTTGCTCTTCACATACATGTAGAATGACTTGGGGCTTTCCTTAATTCTGTCTGCCAAGACCTTCTCATGGCCTCTTCTGGCTCTCCTAATTTCATTCTTAAGCTCCTTCCTGCTAGCATTATAATCTTCTTGATCTCTATCATTACCTATTTTTTTGAAACTTTCGTAAGCTCTTCTTTTCTTCTTGACTAGATTTACAACAACCTTTGTACACCACGGTTTCTGTACCCTACCATCCTTTCCCTGTTTCATTGGAATATACCTATGCAAAACTTCAGGCAAATATCCCCAGAACATTTGCCACATTTCTTCCATACGTTTCCCTGAGAACATCTGTTTCCAATTTATGCTTCCAAGTTCCTGCCTGATAGCCTCATATTTCCCCATACTCCAACTAAAAGTTTCCCTAACTTGTGTGTTCCTATCCCTCTCCATGCTATGGTAAAGGAGATAGAATTGTGATCACTATCTCCAAAATGCTCTCCCACTGAGAGACCTGACACCTGACCAGGTTCATTTCTCAATAGCAGATCAAGTATAGCCTCTCCTCTTGTAGGCTTATCTATAATATTGTGTCAAAAAACCTTCCTGAACACACCTAACAAACTCCACACCATCTAAACCCCTCACTCTGGGGAGATGCCAATCAATATTTGGGAAATTAAAATCTCCCACCACAACAACCCTGTTATTATTACTCCTTTGCAGAATCTGTCTCCCTATCTAAGGTGGATGATCTTAAAGGGAGACTCACCTACTGCAGGGAGATGCAGAACTGCTGTGTATTCTGTTTCACAGAGACCTGGGTCTCCCCTGCCACCCCCGAATGTGCCATCCGACTAGAGGGATTTGCGATCCATCAGATGGACCGCATGGTGTCTTTGGGCAAGACAAAGAGAGGTGGTGTCTGCCTACTGATCAACACTGCATGGTGCTCGGACACAGTTGCACTGACAAGCTCCTGCAGTCCAGACCTGGAACATCTGTTGGTGAAGTATTGTCCCTATTATCTGCCACAGGAATCCACCTCGGTCATACTGACAGCGTTCTACATTCCCCCCCCCCCCCCACCAGGCGGATGTGGAGTGTGCTGTGAAGACACTGTATGCCAACATCAGTGAACTTGAGACCAGATATCCGGAGGCTTTGCTCATTACAGCCGGGGGCTTTAACCAGGCCAACCTCAGAAAAGTGCTGCCAAAGTTATACCAACATGTCTCCTGCTCCACTAGAGGCCCGAATATACTTGACCACTGCTACACAACAGTCACAGATGCCTACCGTTCCGTCCCACAACCTCACTTCAGAAAATTGGACCATTTACTCCTCCTCCCGGCTACAAACAGAAACTGAAGCGGGAGGTCACAGTGTCAAAAGTGGTGTCGCGTTGGACAGAGGAAACGGATGAGCTCCTCCGTGACTGCTTTGAATCGGTGGACAGGTTAGTATTCAAGGACTCAGCAGCTAACCTCGATGAGTATGCCTCAGCTGTCATGGACTTTATCCGGAAATGCACAGAGGACTGTGTGTCTCGCAAGACAATCCAGGTATTCTCTAACCGGAAACCTTGGATGAATTATGAGGTCCAGTCCCTTTTGAAGGCTAGAGCTGCACCTTTTAGGTTCGGGGATACCAGTCGCTACATGGAATCCAGGCGTGAACTCCGGAATGCCATTAAGGGCGCCAAGAGGCAATATCGAGCCAAGTTGGAAGCCCAGGCTAACCAAAGGGATGCCAGTAGACTATGGCAGGCTCTAAATGAGATCACTGGGTGCAAAGAAAAGGCTGGGAATATCAATAACTGTAGCGCTTCTCTTCCTGACGAACTTAACGTATTCTACGCAAGATTCGAACGGAAGAGGAGCATCCCACCCCCTCCGGATGAACTGGACCTGGTGGCACCGAGATTCATCGTCACCGAGGAAGACGTTAGAAGAGCCTTCCTGAAGGTAAAGCCAAGGAAGGCGACGGGCCCAGATGGCGTCCCGGGACGGGTTCTCTGGGCCTGTGCAAGCGAGCTAGCTGGAGTGTTTGCTGACATCTTCAACTGTTTCCTGCTTCAGTCTAAGATCCCCTCGTGTTTTAAGAAGGCAACAATAATCCCGGTGCTGAAGAAAAGCAAGGTGGCATGCCTGAATGACTACCGACTTGTGGCTCTGACATCAATTGCTATGAAGTGCTTCGAGCGATTGGTTACGGCACACATCAACCATAGCCTACCGGTCAACCTCGATGCTTTGCAATTCGCCTACCGGAGCAACAGGTCAATGGCAGATACCATCTCTCTGGCACTACATTCCTCCTTAGAACACCTGGAGAATAAAGACACATATGTAAGGCTCCTTTTCATGGACTACAGCTCTGCCTTTAATACCATCATTCCAAATAAACTGATTCCTAAGCTCCAGAACCTGGGTCTTAGCACTCAGATCTGCAGCTGGATCTTCAACTTCCTCACAAACAGGAACCAGGCTGTAAAAATAGGAGACAAGCTCTCCTCTACAATCACTCTGAGCACTGGTGCCCCACAAGGCTATGTACTCAGCCCCCTGCTGTACTCACTGTACACCCATGATTGTGTAGCCAAGTTTCCATCGAACTCAATATATAAGTTTGCTGTTGACACCACAACTGTAGGCCGTATCTTGGTTAATGATGAGTCTGAGTATAGAGAGGAAATTAAGAACCTGGTGGCATGGTGTGAAGACAATAACCTATCCCTCAACATCAGCAAGACAAAGAAATTGGTTGTTAATTTCAGAAGGAGTAGCGGACTGCACGACCCCATCTACATCGGTGGTGCGCAGGTGGAACAGGTCAAAAGCTTTAAGTTCCTCAGTGTGAATATCACAAATGACCTGACTTGATCTAACCAAGCAGAGTCCACTGCCAAGAAGGCCCACCAGCGCCTTTACTTCCTGAGAAAGCTGAAGAAATTTGGCTTGTCCCTTAAAACCCTCACTAATTTTTATAGATGCGCTGTAGAAAGCATTCTTCTAGGGTGCATCACAACCTGGTATGGAAGTTGTCCTGTCCAAGACCGGAAAAAGCTGCAGAAGATCGTGAACTTAGCCCAGCACATCACACAAACCGATCTTCCACCCTTGGACTCACTTTACACCACACGCTGTCGGAGCAGTGCTGCCAGGATAATCAAGGACACGACCCACCCAGCCAACACACTTTTTGTCCCTCTTCCCTCCGGGAGAAGGATCAGGAGTTTGAAGATTCATACGGCCAGATATGGGAACAGCTTCTTTCCAACTGTGATAAGACTGCTGAATGGATCCTGACCCGGATCTGGGCCGTAACTTCCAAATATCCAGACCTGACTTGCACTACATTACTTTCCCTTTTCTATTTTCTAATTATGATTTATAATTTAGATTTTTATTATATTTACTTTGATTTGTACTGCAGGGAGCATGTAGCGCAGAATCAAAATTCGCTGTGATGATTGTATGCTCTAGTATCAATTGTTTGGTGACAATAAAGTAAAGTAAGGTAAAGTATCTGCTCCTCGATGTCCCTGTTGCTATTGGGTGGCCTATAAAAACACCCAGTACAGTTATTGACCTCTTCCTGTTTCTACCTTCCACCCACAGAGACTCAGTAGACAATCCCTCCATGACTTCCTCCTCTCCTGCAGCCATAACACTATCACTGATCAACAGTGCCACACCCTCACCTCTTTTGCCTCCCTCCCTGTCCTTTCTGAAACACCTAAAGCCGGGGACTTGAAGTAGCCATTCCTGCCCCTACACCATCCAAGTCTCTGTAATGGCCACAACATCATAGCTCCAAGTGCTAATCCACGCTCTAAGCTTATTCACTTTATTCATAATACTCCTCACATTAAAATACACACATCTTAAACCATCAGTAAGAGTGCATCCCTTTTCTATCATCTGCCTACCCTCCCTTTCGCACTGTCTCCAAGCTTTCTCTATTTGTGAGCCAACTGCCTTTCCTCTGTCACCAGTTCGGTTCCCACCCCCCAGCAATTCTAGTTTAAACTCTCCCCAATAGCCTTTGCAAACCTCCCCGCCAGGATATTGGTCTCCCTGGGATTCAAGTGCAACCCGTCCTTTTTGTACAGGTCACACCTGCCCCAGAAGAAGTCCCAATGATCCAGAAATCTGAATCCCTGCCCCTTGCTCCAGTCCCTCAGCCATGCATGTATCCTCCACTTCATTCTATTCCTATACTCACTGTCACGTGGCACAGGCAGTAATCCTCAGATTACTACCTTTGAGGTCCTGCTTCTCAACTGATGTAGACTGTCATATAGACTGTCCACTGACATCTTCTATAAACCCACTGACTCCCATAACTACCTTGATTATACCTCTTCACATCCTGCCAAATGTAAAAATACTATTCCCTATTCCCAGTTCCTCCGTCTCCGTCGCATCTGTTCCCAGGATGAGGTTTTCCATTCCAGGCTATCCCAAATGTCTTCTTTCTTTAAGAATTGTGGTTTCCCTTCTGCCATCATCAACGATGCCCTTACCTGCATCTCCTCCATTTCCCGCACTTCCGCCCTCACCCCATCCTCCCGTCACCACAACAAGGACTGTGTTCCCCTTGTCCTCACCTACCACCCCACCAGCCTCCAGATCCAGCATATTATCCTCCGCAACTTCCGCCACCTTCAACAGGACCCCACCACTAAGGACATCTTTCACTCTCCACCCCTCTCTGCTTTTCGCAACTGCCTGGTCCACACATCCCTCCCCACAGATCTCCCACATGGTACTTATCCCTGCAAGCGTAAGTGCTACACCTGTCCTTACACCTCCTCTCTTACCACCAAACAGTCCTTCCAGGTGAGGCAACACTTCACTTGTGAGTCTGTTGGGGTAATCTATTGCATCCGGTGCTCCCGGTGCGGCCTCCTCTACATCGGCAAGACCCGACGCAGATTGGGCGACCGCTTCGTCGAGCACCTCCGCTCCATCCGCAACAACAGACAGGATCTCCCGGTTGCCACCCACCAACTCTGCTTCACATTCCCATTCGGATATGTCCATACATGGCCTCCTCTACTGCCATGGTGAGGCCAAACTCAGGTTGGAGGAACAATATCTCATATTCTGTCTGGGTAGTCTCCAGCCCCTTGGTATGAACATCGAATTCTCCAACTTCCGGTAATTCCCTCCCTCTCCCTTCCACCATCCCACTTTCACTCTGTCTCCTCTTCTAGATGCCTATCACCTCTTTCATGACTCTGCTTTCTTCTACTACCCATAGTGCTTTCCTCTTAGATTCGTTCTTCACCTCTCTTGCCTATCCCCTCCCTGCTTCCCCTCTCCCACCTCTTGATCTTTCCTCTGTTTGGTTTTCCACCCTCCCCCCACCTTCTTTATGGGGCCCCTGCCCCACTTATCGGTCCTGACGAAGGGTCTCGGCCCGAACCATTGACTGCTCATTTCAACGGATGCTGCCCGACCTGCTGAGTTCATCCAGCTTGTTTGTATTGTTACGTACCCTGTAACTGGGTTAACAGAGCAGCAGAAATGGAATGATACGTTGGAGTCTGGTGGTACTGTAACTAAAGTGTTTATTAGTAAACTAAACAATACAGTATCAAAAATGCAAATAAACATATAAAACAGGTTAGCAATAATAAAAACAGTAGTGTAGGAGTAATAATCAACAGTAAAAAAACAAGCTCTACCAAAGTCTAGGGGTAAATGTATTGTCATAAGAGAATATAGAGTTCAGTTCAGTTCGTGCTGAGGTAGTTGTTGCTGTGTTGCAATGTTGGAGAGAGAGAGAGCGAGCGAGAGATGAGCAGCTGCAGCAGGCAAACCATCCATCGTCTTCTTGTTCCGTTGTATCGTTGGGGTCACCGATTATGACCCTTCCGTTCCAGGCTAGACCATTCTTCTGTGATGGACTCGTCACCCAGGCAAGGGCGGACACACACACAAGTCTCTACCGGTCTGCCTTCATCCACCGTGCTCTAGACCGATTCTCCTGAACTGATCCTCCAGGCCCCCACCTTCCTGTGGGTGCACAACACTCTTTCAGTGTACACGGGTGTGTCTGAGGGTGTCTCCCCAGATCTGTCTTTTATCCCCACTGACAGGGTATCAGCCATCCAGCAACTCAACATGACCATGTCCATCAAACGAGGCCATTCCCTGCTGTCTCAGCAAGAATGTTAACGAGCAAAGGTAAATAATCAGTGAAGAAGCCATAATACATAAATCAGTCGCCTCTCTCTCTCTCTTATCTGTAGCAGATGCCTCTACCTCTGTTCTTCATCTCACTCTCTCATTAGCAGCATAGTTCCCAGGGGAAGGGGGGGCAGCTCTGGACCCTATTTCCATCTGGTTTGTTCAGCACACATAACAGTATATGTTGATTTCACCACAGCATCTGCAGTATACTTCGTGTTTACTGCTTCTCAACTTTCTTCTTAACTCCCTGCGGTCTGTTTTCAGGGTCTCCTCCCTTTTCCTACCCATGTCATTGGTACCAATATGTGCCACGACCTCTGGCCATTCTCCTTTCCACTTCAAGATATCATGGATGCGATCAGAAACATTCCAGACCCTGGCACCTGGGAGGCAAACTACCATCCACATTTCTTCCCTGCATCCACAGAATCACCTGTCTGACTCCCTAACTATAGAGTCCCCTGTCACTGCTGCCATCCTCTTCCTTTCCCTACCCTTCTGAGGCACAGGGCCAGACTCTGTGCCAAAGGCACGACCACTGTTGCTTTTCCCAGGTAGGCCCTCTCCCCCAACAGTACTCAAACAGGAGTACTTATTGTTAAGGGGTAAGCCACAGGGGTACTCTATAGCATCTGCCTCTTGTCCTTCCCTCTCCTGACTGTTACCCATTTATCTGTCTCCCCAAGCCCCGGAGTGACTACCTACCGATAGCTCCTGTCTATCACCTCCTCACTCTCCCTGACCAGACGAAGGTCATTGAGCTGCAGCTCCAGTTCCCTAGCACAGTCCCTAAGGAGCCCCTTAGGAGCTGCAGCTTGACATACCTGGTGCAGATGCGGCCGTCTGGGAGGCTGAGAGTCTCTAGGAGCTCCCGTTTCTGACACCGAGCACAGAAAACCGGCCTCACACACACATACTTTCTGTCTGTATTCTAAACAGGTAACTGACCTCACCTCCACCCTTTATCACTGAAGCCCTGCTGAGCCAATGCTTTCCTTCTCTATTGCCCACTCTGTAAAGCTGTCTTCTTTTTAAACTCTTCCCGCTGTTCTCACTGGCAGACGTCCATACGCTTACGCTGTCGTGCCCCATTCAAACTGCTGAAGAAATAACTGTCACCTTTTCAACTCTGCTTGCTTTTAAACTCCTCCTGCTGTTCTCACTGGCCGACCTCCACACACTTGTGCAGACGTGCCCTGTTCAATCCACTGAAGAAATAACCCTCCTGAATTCCTTCTTTAGTGTTCTCTTGCATTTCTTATACTCCTCAGGTACCTCATTTGCTCCTTCCTGCCTACACCTGCTATGCACGGACTTCTTTGGTTTGACCTGGCCTGTCATGAGCCCTGAGGATCTATGCACCTGTATTTACTAATTGTTTTCTTATCTGGAGTCATTAAGGCCTTGAGCATTCTGTTTAACCTTATCAAGTTTATTTCAATTGGCACGGGTCTTCAGCATACTGTGATTACTTAAAACGTATGATGATCCCATGATCAGCTCTAAGCGGGAGTCTGCTTTGAGAATGGTTCATCTTGCAGCGTCACTTGGTCAAGCCAACAATGCCCAATTGGAATTCCTATGAATAAACTTGTTTCTGTCTCAACACCTGGATTGTTCCTCCACACCTGGGTTGAGTTGTCTGAGAGCACAAGCTGTGACTGAAGGACCCTGTCATCATAAGTGGACCCAGCAGAGGTTCATCCTTGGTATGGACATTGGTCAGTTGGAGGCAAGGGTGTCTTCTATTCTCAGTAATTGTCCCAAGGTGACATTCCAGGTTTCTTGAGTTCACATTCTGAGTCCGTGTTCTGAGCTTCTCTAGTCATCTGTCAGTGCACACTGTGATACAGGACCCTAATATCTCTTGAAAACCATGGTTCTCTAAATCAGCTATCCTGGCCTTTTATTCTGACAGTGTTATGAGTGATGAACAGACCTGATGGACAATGGGGTAAAGAGTTAACCATCCCCCCTGAGAACCACAAACTATTACTGTTGCTATGCTGACCATGAGAAAGAGAGACGAAAAACAGGCAAGAACATCTGTGACAGATAAGAGAGAGAAGGAGTTTGCTGATTAACTGTATTGTGACTCCTTTTGAATTATTTACTGTTTCGCTGCAAGGGCAATAGTTTGTTCGTTAACATTCCTCAGTGGACTGTAGGAGTGGCATGATTTAATGGACACGGTCATTCAGAATTGATGGATAGCTGAGTCCCCGTTAGTAGGGACAAAAAGACAGGTCTGGAGAGACACCCTCCAGACACGCCAGTGGACACTGATTGAGTGTTGGAACCCACAAGAAAGGTGGGGGCTTCGGAGACCGAACCAGGAGATCGGTCAGTAAAACTCACAGTGTTACTGCAGGGCCGGTGGGGACTTGTGTGTGTGTGTCCACTCATGCCTGAGTGACGAGTCCACCACAGAAGATCGGTCTAGCAGAAGGATGGAGGGGTCATAGCTGAATGACCACCACAACAACAGTGCAACGGAATCAAAAGGCAACAGGAAGGTTTGCTGACTGCAACTGCTTAATCTCTCTCTCTCTCTCTCTCTCTCTCTCTCTCCAACGATTACAACTCAACAAGCATAACTACCTTAGCACTCATGAACTGAACTGAACTTTATATTCTATGACAATTCATTTACCCCAGACATCGATAGAGCTTGTTTATTATTGCTTATTATTATTATTCCTACACTTTTAGGTTTATTACTGCTACTTTGAGTTATATGTATATTTGCATTATTGATATGGTTTTGTTTATTTTTATTAATAAACACCTTTAAATATAGTACCACCAGACTCCAATGGATACTTCTGTCTTTGCTGGTCTGACACCCAGTTACGGGGTATGTAACAACAGGAACAAACATTGTATTCTCAAAATTTCACTGAACTATTTCCACAACCTCTGGACTCATTTCCAAGGACTCTGCAACTCATGTTCTCAGTATTATTTATTTGTTTAAGATTTTTTTTTGATATTTGCTCTTTATCTTCTTTTGCACATTGATTGTTCATCAGTCCTTTTGTGCAGTTTTTCTTTTTTGTAATTTATTTTTTTATTGAAGTTCATCATCAAACAAACATTTCCATAAGATGTATTTCAGACATTGTACATATATATCATATAATCATATATATCACAAATCTCCACAAAGTATTTATCTGAGGTATACACTTATAGAAAAGAGTGGAAAGAAAAAACAAGCAAAAGGAAAGAACTATGTACAAGTAGGGAGTGATCTTTTTTTTTTTACAACAGATTCATTGATTTGTGAGAATAAAATCAGGCCTATGAGTCATTATGTAGTTAAACCATTTTTCCCCAGTATGAATCAAATTGTTCCAGCTTATGGTTAACAGATGCTGTTATCTTCTCCATTTTGTAAATGTCCATTGTAATTTCCATCCATGTATTTAAAGTTGGGCTCTTCTGTGATAACCATTTCCTAGTAAGAGTCTTTTTTACCAACCACCAACAATATATTCATTAAATATTTATCTCTTTTCAACCATTCTTGAGGTATATATCCAAAATATATGATCTTACTCTCTAAGGGTATTTCACATTTAAAGATGTCTTGTAGGGCATTGTGTATCCCCCTCCTATAGTTTTTGATAACAGGGCAGTCCCAAAAAATATGTTCTACTCTGAATGACTGCAAGAAAATGAATCTTGGGATTGTACATGGTGATATTTACAAACTTTGACAATAAATTTACTTTGAACTTTTGAGATCTGAAATGACAAAACAGACTCATTTTAAAATGCATCAAGTGGGAGCACAGGGAAAACAAAAAAAATGTCTGTGATAGGGCGCAGATAAAATGTGTTGCTAACAACTACCTTAGAGAACATCAATCAGAGTGAGTAATGAAAAGAAACTCCCTGTAACTTCAACAATTTCCGTTGGAAGATAAAGTACTATTCATTAAACTTTTGTTGGAGATCGCTGGAGCATGTATGTTGTGATGGCTGAAGGACATGCTTCCTGATAATCTAACTATGATTGTAAATGGATGAGTGACGGAAGGCAAATGGAGGGAGATTATGAGGTGTGTGTGCAGGAGGGATGAGGAGGATTATGAAGCATCAGTGGAGAAGTGAGATGGGGCTGGAGAATTACTGATGATTGTAGGAGGTGGGGAAGGGAGAATGAGGAGTGGGCAGAGGAGATTGATAGAGGGCCATCCAAACTTCCAGAGACTTGACAATCCTGCTGACTCTTGCTCAACACCTTCTTCAGTCACCCATTTGAACAGAATATGAGGGCAGAGAAGATGAATGAGGTTTTTTGGCAAATCAACCAGTAGATCACCAGAGGAGAGCTTAAGACATATTTTATGTTTAACTTAATGTGCACTTTAAAAGGGTGCATCGCGTATGTTTTAAAATGTTATTTCAGGATTTAATGGTTAATAATACATTTTGTTTTTCTAGATACTTGTATTGTTGTATTTGTAGGTGCTTATTTTGTGGGGCTGTTATCTTCACGATGCTAAGGCTGTGAGACTGCGCTTGGCTGCTGTGCCTTGTGTCTGCAAACTTTGTGGAGATTTGCCTCACTGATATGATAGGTAGATAGGTACTTCATTGATCCCAAAGGAAATTACAGTGTCACAATAGCATTACAAGTGCACAAGTATATAAATATTAGAAGGAAGTAGAAAGAATAAAAAAAGTAATCTCAAACAGTCTAACAGGAGGGGGTCATCACTTCCCCGGCTATAGGTTGACTCATTATAGAGACTAATAGCCGAGGGTAAGAATGAACTCATATAGTGCTCTTTGGAGCAGCACAGTTGTCTTATTCTATTGCTAGAAGTGTTCTTCTGTCCAACCAAGTTTGCATGCAAAGAGTGAGAAACATTGTCCAGAATTGCCAGGAATTTCTGTAGGGTCCTTTGCTCTACCACAGCCTCCTGGGTGTCAAGTTTGAATCCTATAAAAGAGACAGCCTTTCTAATAAGTTTATTGAGCCTGTTAGCATCTCCTGTGTCTTACTGATGTTGAGCTGCAGATGATTCAGCTTGCACCATTTACAAAGTCCTCCACCAGGGCCTTGTATTCATCCTCCCATTCTCCCTTTATACACCCAACTATTGCTGAGTCATCAGAGAATTTCTGCAGATGACATGACTCAGTGTTGTATCTGAAGTTTGAAGTATACAGGGTAAACAGGAATGGAGCCAATGGGGCCCCAGTGCTGCTTATAGCCATGTGACACACAGCTCCGAAGCTGCACAAACTGTGGTCTGCCAGTCACGTAGTCCATTATCCGGGATACAATGGAAGTGCATTGAACAGAGCTTTTCCCCCAGCAATGAGGGCAGTATGGTATTAAAGGCACTTGGAAATAAAAAAACCATGATCCCCACAGTGCTGCCCTGCTTATCCAAATAGGAGTAGGCTCTGTCAGCATTGTTGACTCCAATGCGCTCTTGAAGGGCAAACTGCATGGGGTTGAGGGGTCAGAATACTGAGCTGAACTGAATACTGAGGCACAAAAATACAACTGCAGATGCTGTGGATCAAAGAATACGTACACAATGCTGGAAGAACTCAGCAGGTCAGGCAGCATCTGTGAGAAAAGAGTAGCCAACGTTTCGGGCCGAGACCCTTCATCAGGAATGGGGGGGAAGAGAGGGCCGAAGCCCAGTAATAGGCCTACCCCCTCCCCTATCCCTATTACTGGGCTTCGGCTCTCTCTTCCCCCCCATTCCTGAATACTGAGGCATTGGGCCTACACCAGGCTGCTCTGGGGATTTGGCTCCAAGGACTCCAGTTGGTTCAGAATGCTCGGTTCTGTTGTTTCCGTGACTTGTGTTTTTTTTTCTCTCTTTCTCTGTGTATATTGGGGATTAGTCTTTACATTTTTTTATTTTTTTTTCAGGATCCATGCTTTGTGACTGTCTATAAGCAAATAATTCTCAAGGTTGTTTAATTTATTTATTCTTTGATAATAAATGTACTTTGAATTCTTGAGGTCTGAAATGCAGCCAGAGCTTTCACGTTGAAATCGATGGGAAATGTACACATCTTTACACAATACGTTTTCTTTAAAAGACACTGATCCATAAAGTGATCTGAGCACCTGTTATGGAAAGCCTTGTTGAGCGGATGTGACTGCATGATAAGATAAAACAAAGTTAATGCTCATGATAATCCTGCAGTTCACTTCCTGTGCTGGGCTGGTAGACTCACACAAAATCAAAGATCTGATATGACTGAACAAGCAAAACATAGTTATGCTCCAATTTGGATCTTTGCCTTGATAAATCTTGTCCAAGGTAAGTGCTTCCATCCCCATTTAATTATTTTCCTTTGAAAATAAAAATGAAGTGGCAATTAGTATATTTTGTATGTACCTTCTCTGATAGTCTTAACCACAAGAACTCAAGCAGTCTGGTTTCACATATATTCTGTATCAGGTCTGATTTTACTTCCTGGGAGGAAGTTATTAATCATGAGGCTCTGCTGCTAGAGTCACCGACTCAAGGCACTGGAGACTTAGGCTTGATCCTGGTGTCGGCTTCCCTTTATGTAGTATTTGCATGTTCTCCCTGTGACCACGTGTATTGTGAGTTTCCCACAGTGGATGTGGGTGAGTGGTGAAAACAGGACAGAGTGGAAGTTGCTGAGAAAGTGGGGAGATTGATGGGTGGTGGAGGGTCAGTGGGACTCAGAGCCGAAGTGCCTGTTTGTGTGCTGTTCCCTGTGTGCCTGTGCCTTATCGTGTAATTGCTATCAAACCAATATTGCCAACATCACATTGATGGTATGAGGAGAGAAGGTAGGATAATACAGAAGTATGGTTCATTTTCTTTGTCAATCATGAATCATGGTTCTGTGTTAATTATATTTCAATCCAATCATGTTATCTTATATCAGATAAAAGCAATGTTAGTTCCAAGAAGTTTCAAAGAGTAATGCTGATGATGAAGAAAAAAATGTCTACTATATTTGCTTACGCAATATGAATGAGTTTAAACAAAATTTAAAAATGCTTTTAGTGATTTGGAATTTTGTTTGATGGTAGAGCCCTCTCCAGACTTTTTTCTGGGATTCTTTGCATGTATGATACTCATAAACATGGAGACTCAAAGGCATAGCATTGAAAAGCCAACCATTTTTCATGATTTGTGCAAATTCTTCTGTGCATGTGAAAGTACCCACATCTGTGATGTTGTACATAAAATTTTAGAACTCATCTAACATATTTTTCTTTCTATTTAGTGTAATATAGATACATTTCAAAATGAGGTCTCTTCTAAATTAGTGAGACTGAGGAATATTGGTAAATTTTTCATAAAATACCTCAATTCAGTCTGCAAGAGTGACAGTGAGTTTCCTGTTGTCCGACATTTTAAATCCAATCCAAATGACTCTGTATCCTAAAAGTCCCACGTTGTTTCAAAAACTCAAATGAGTTTGAGGAACAGCACCTTGACAAGGTACCTTTCTCATATTTAAATTGGGAAAGGCATTAAATTGGTGATTCCTGGCTGGCCAGTTCATGTTTAGTTCATTCCAAAATTCTACTGAACACAAGGCCAAGAGCATTCTGTACAATAAAACATTCCTGTAGGTTTAATTCCTGTAGACTAG
The DNA here is from genome assembly GCF_048418815.1 of Hemitrygon akajei. Lineage (NCBI taxonomy): Eukaryota > Metazoa > Chordata > Chondrichthyes > Myliobatiformes > Dasyatidae > Hemitrygon > Hemitrygon akajei. The sequence continues at coordinate 107,428,164 of NC_133127.1, forward strand.
CAGTTTACAGTATGTGTGATAGTTTGCCGGGTAGATTTAAGACCCGCACATCAGTCTGCCGGGTAGATTTAAGAACCACACGTCAGTCTGCCGGGTAGATTTAAGAACCTCAATGTTCATTTGGAGTGAGGCAGACCCTTATTGGCTGTTGGGTGTGATTGGATTATGATCCAGTGGTATGAGTTAACTTTACGGCTTGGCATGAGCATGGTTAGCCTTGAATATAATAAGGGAAATCAGGAGCAAAGAGTAAGTGTTTATATTTTAACACTCATTTATTTACAATTCCTTGCAAGGGTTAGACTCCACGAGCTGAGATTTACTGAGGGTGGGCCCCTTCACCAACTCAGATCTCATATTAAACAGAACAGTACAGCACAGAAACAAGCCCTTCGGCCCACAATATTGTGCTGACCCAGTTAAATTAGTAATCAAATGGCCAACACAATGTCTACAGCATATCCTTCCATTTCTCTCACTATCTAAATATCTCTTCAAAATTCCTAATGTTTCTGCCTCTACCACCACCCAAGGCAGTGCATTCCAGGCAACTGCCACTCTATAAAAAAAAAACAACTGCCCCTCACACCTCCTTTGATTTTACCCATCTCACCTTAAATACATGCCTTCTGGTTTTAGACATTTCAACCCTGGGAAAAGATATTTTTTGTGTATCTATGCCAACCATAATCTTATAAATCTCCATCAGATCTTCCATCAGCTTCTCTGCTCCAGAGAAATCAACCAAGTTTGTCCAACTGCTCAGTGTAGCACATGCCCTTAATCCAGCCAGCATCCTGGTAAACCTCTTCTGCAGCTTCTCCAAAGCTTCAACATCTTTCCTTCAAATTGACAACCAGAACTCTATGCAATATCGGAATGTGTGATATCCTTAGATGCTGAGAAGGCCGATCGGGTTGAATGGAATTATTTATTTAAAACCTTAGAAAAATTTAATTTTGGACCAGATTTTATTCAATGGATTAAATTATTTTATCTATCTCCTTCTGCTCGGGTTCTTACTAATTTTCAAAATTCCAAACCATTTAAACTTCATTGCAGAACTAGACAAGGCTTTGATCTAGCTTTAGAACCTCTTGCCATTGCTTTTGGAGAATCTGTGGTATTTTAAGCAGAGGTATTACTCACAAAATTTCGCTTTACGCTGATGATATATTGCTGTTTATCTCTAATGTTGAAACCTCGTTACCTTGTGTACTTTCTTTACTCTCCCGTTTTAGCCAGTTTTCAGGATATAAATTAACCTACATAAGAGTGAATTATTTCCTTTAAATAATTTAGTATCAATTAATACTAATCTCCCTTTTAATGTTGTAAGGAATCAATTTACTTATTTGGGTGTAATAGTCACTAAGAATTACAAACACCTGTTTAAAGAAAACTTTCTTACTTTATTGAATCATGTAAAAAGGATATTATTAAATTGGTCACCTCTTTCAATAACATTGATTAGTTGAATTAATTCTATTAAAGTGAATATTCTACCTAAATTTATATATCTTTTTCAGGCTTTACCTGTTTTATTCCTAAATCCTTTTTTGACTCTCTTGATTCTATTATATATGGAAAAATAAATGTCCTCATTTAAATAAAGTTCATCTTCAAAAATCTAAAAAGTCTGGAGGTTTAGTCTCACCTAATTTTAGGTTTTATTACTGGGCAGTTAATATACAATATCTTATGTTTTGGCTATATTATATTAATCATGTAGACTGTCCGGTATGGGTTTCTTTAGAAGTTAACTCTGTTAATAAACTTTCTATTACTTCTCTTCTTGGATCCTCACTTTCTATATCTGTAAGTAAACTAACTGATAATTTAATAGTTAAATATACTCTGAGGATGTGGATACAATGTAAACACTTTGGTTTATTGAGATTTTCCCTTTAAAGTCCCATTTATTCTAATTTTTTTAAACCCTCCATGACTGATTTAGTTTTTAAAGAATGGGACAGGTTGGGTATTAAATGTTTTTGGGATCTGTTTGTTGGAGGAAACCTTTTTTTCATTTGAGCGATTGTCAGCTAAATAGAGCTTACTCAAAACTCACTTTTTTAGATATCTACAAATCAGAGATTTTTTAAGATCTCAATTATGTACATTTCCTATAAGCTCAGGTAAGAACTTACTAGATGTAATTTTTAGTTTGACATCTTTTCATAATGGTTCAATATCTAACATTTATGGTATGTTACTGGAGATGAGGAATGTTCCTTCAGACAAAATTAAGAATCTCTGGGAACAAGATTTACAGACATCAGTATCTGAGGAAACTTGGAATGAGATTTTTAAATTGGTTAATACTTCATCGCTATGTGCTCGTCATTCCCTCATACAATTTAAGATGGTACATAGAGTTCATATGACTAAGGATAAGCTATCTCATTTTTATTCAGATATATCTCCCTACTGTGACAGATGTAATAATGGAGAAACTTCATTAATTCATATGTTTTGGACGTCCGAATCTTGAAAAATATTGGAAGCTTATCGAACTTTTTCCTTACATTTTAAAGTCAATTTTAAGCCTAACCCTCTGACAGCCCTATTCAATATTGTTGCACGACAAGATATTAAGCTGAAGGCATCTGATTTACATATATTGTCCTTTAGCTCTCTTATCGCTAGGAGGACGCTTTTGTTTAAATCGAAAGAATTTTTTCCTCCTACTCATGCTCAGTGATTATGCGATCTTATGTCATGTTTAGATTTAGAGAAGATTCTTTTTTTTCTTTTTAAATCTTTTTATTAATTTTCAAACAAGCATAAGAAGAAAAACATCGAGTACAGAGAGCTTGAGAGTACATAATTGATAAGGCTAGAATACAAATACAAACAGTTAATAACCCAAATATAATAACCTCCCAAACTCACAGTATGTTACAAAAATGGAAAATTTAAAGAAGATTCGTTGTTCAATTTTTGAATCTCGTCAGGACTTTCAAATGTTATGGGGACCTTTTCTGAATTATTTTCAAAACCTTCAATTCATTGTTTAAACTCAGATGTTGGCTATTATTAATTTTTATTATATGAGAAGGTAGTTTACCTTCTTTTCTCCTTAATGAACAGCTTCAGTCTTGGTAGGGGTTAGATACTTTTTTGTGTGATAAATTAGTATAGTTCAATGTAACTATTGATTAACTTATATGAATATGGGGTAATGAGATTGTTATTATGAGCAGATATAATGTAATTGGTAGTTTATTAAAATCTTTTTTGACCTTTTATATACACTTTCTTGTACTCTGTATTCTTCTATGTAGAAATTAATAAAAATATTGGAAAGAGTGAACTCAATGCCTTGACTAATAAAGGCAAGCATGTCATATGCCTTCATAACCACCCTAAGTAGTAGGCAGCCGTCAATCCCAGGGGATCATGCATTTGCACCTCTGGTGGAAGGTGTCCCCTCCATGGCTCAAGCCTGGATGGGAAGATTTGAAGAGCCAACTGTTGCCCATGCAGTGGGCTCCCCCTCTCCATGTTACTGATGTAGTCCAAAGGAAGGGCAAGCACCGATACAGCTTGGCACCAGTATCATTGCAAAGGTTGCCAGAGTGAAGTTGTAAACACTATCAAACAGCCTTAGGGGCCCCAGCTCCAGATTTCTTCCTCAGGGTTTACTCTTGAAGCCTTTCTCATGGGTAGGTATGGCCGCAAGGCAGCGGAAGTTTAAAATCAGAGTTTTCCTTCTCCGAGGCAGGCTGCCATCCAAGGCTGATGAGACCCACCTACCTGAAGCAACTGGTTTTGAGGCACCAGTGGTCCATCTTTGCCCCTTCCCTTGTCAGTAGAAACAGTTCCGCTGGGCTTAGTAGCCAAGTCACTCGTGAAGATCTAGAGTTGGGCTTGGTTGTCAGAGGCTGTTACAGTCGCACAGCATTTGGAGCACTTTGTAGGTAATGGGAGCTAATCCCCACTACCACCCTGGCTATGACAACCTTAGGAACCCATAACCACCTTTGAACCTGTGTAGACACTTTCAAAGAGTTAAGAACTTGGACCCCAGGATCCCTCTGCTCATCAACACTGTTAAAGGTCTTGCACATAACACAGTACTGCTTCTTTACATTTGGCTTACCAATGTGCAACACTTCACATTTGGCCAGATTAATCCCCATCTGCCATTTCTCCGCCAATATCTGCAACTGATCTACATCCTACTGTATTCTTTGCCACTGCAGCTGTGGTGGCCAAGTCTTTATGTATATTTAAGGCAGAGGTTGATAGATTCTTGATTGGTCAGGGCTTGAAGGGATATGAAGAGAAGGCAGGACAGACTGGGGCTGAGAGAAAAATTAGATTAGCCATGATGAATCAGACTTGATGAGCCAAATGGCCTAATTCTGTTCCGATATCTTATGGTCTTAATTCACATGGAAACTTTATGCTGAGCATAGAATGCAATCTATACCCATGCTACATGACAGACAGTCTTGTTTTCGCCAATACATTGCTGCATTCATACTGTGATCATCATTAAATCAGGATGTGGTCAAAATGTCAATGTCCTGAAGACGTGCAACAGCCACCACAAATGTTTTAACAGGTAACTGTGGTCTCCAGTTCAAAATGTGTAGGTTCCTAAAAGAAGGTCAAATGTATCCTTTACAATTTATCTCATGTTTTGCAACAGTTGCTTTGTCTGTAAACTAATCACTGTATGATTAATTTATTGACTTGAATAACCAATGAAATTCAAGATATTCATTGCTATACTTACAGATTTTCTTTCTGCATTATTTAAAACTAAACCTTTAACACATCAGAGAAAATGTCTTCCTGACAGTTGGTAGAATAACAAGTTAAACTCCTTCTTGGTAATGTGTTAATGACAAAATAAAGAATGGAAATTTCACATGTGGTAGTCCCAGCTTGCACCTGCCATCTTGCACCCAGTTAACACCACTGTGCACCAGTTCTTTGCATACACCTTCAACATGTTTTTCAGCTTAACAGCTGTCTTCTAAAACTTTAATTGCCAAAATTTGAGCTCATCCAAAATTGCCAATGGCATAATATGAAGAAGTCAATTTTTACTGTTTTTCTTGTGCTCCATTCTGTTCCACCAAGGAGAATGACATAAAAGATAGCAAGGTCAGGGAGGAGAGTCACCGACTCAAAGGTATTGAACTCTATTTCCTCCTCCTCAGCCCATTTCTCTAACCAATCAAAGTCCCTCTGTATTCTACAATAATCTTCATCACTATCACCTTCTAATTTCAACTGTCACCACAAGCTTACCGATCAACAAATTTCATGACAAATGCCGGTGAGATTAAACTTAGTTCTGATCAAGCCTTGTGCACTTGCATTCAAAAATATCCCACACTGACGGATGTGACACAGCACTAATCACCACCTCCATTCCAAGAAACAACCTTCAGCCCCCACCATTTGCTTCCTACCCTTGGGGGCAACTTTGAATCCACCTAATTATTTCTTCCTGGCTTCCATGGGACCTAAGCTTCCAGACCAGACTGCCATAAAGGACCTTGAAAGTCACGCTGAAATCCACTACACTACCCTCATCCACCTTTTTGGCTAAATCTCTAAAAATTCAAATTTCTAAGTAAATGTATTATTGAGGTACATATATGTCACCATAGACTACCCTGGAATTCATTTTCTTAGAAGCATTTACTGCAGAATAAAGAAAAGCAATAAACTGTTTGCCAATGTACACAGCAAAATTAGCACTCACTTCTCATTGGTTATTTCGCTTTCTTCAAAATACATGAACCAATCACCCATTGTGTAATCAAATTTGTCAATATTTCCATGTAGCTAGCCATTTCTGATTTTTAAAAAAATAATTATTATCACCCGATACTCACTTTTTTTGAACTGAATTCTTCCATTTATAGCCTTTTTAAAAAAATTCAATGGTCTGCTTGTACTGGGCTGTGTATTTTACTCAAAGCTCCTTGCTGCTTTTTTTTAGTCTGAATATCTCGCTGTGCTTTAACAGGTCAGTAGCCATCTTGAGTTTATTTTAAAAATACCTTTTCACCACTGTTATGTTTTGATAACTTCAAAAGATTACACTAATTCAAAGGAAGACATGAGTCTGAAATATAACATATAACAATCACAGCACGGAAACAGGCCATCTCGGCCCTCCTAGTCCGTGCCGAACTCTTAATCTCACCTAGTCCCACCTACCCGCACTCAGCCCATAACCCTCCACTCCTTTCCTGTCCATATACCTATCCAATTTTACCTTAAATGACACAACTGAACTGGCCTCTACTACTTCTACAGGAAGCTCATTCCACACAGCTATCACTCTCTGAGTAAAGAAATACCCCCTCGTGTTTCCCTTAAACTTTTGCCCCCTAACTCTCAAATCATGTCCTCTCGTTTGAATCTCCCCTACTCTCAATGGAAACAGCCTATTCACGTCAACTCTATCTATCCCTCTCAACATTTTAAATACCTCGATCAAATCCCCCCTCAACCTTCTACGCTCCAATGAATAGAGACCTAACTTGTTCAACCTTTCTCTGTAACTTAAGTGCTGAAACCCAGGTAACATCCTAGTAAATCGTCTCTGCACTCTCTCTAATTTATTGATATCTTTCCTATAATTTGGTGACCAGAACTGTACACAATATTCCAAATTTGGCCTTACCAATGCCTTGTACAATTTTAACATTACATCCCAACTTCTGTACTCAATGCTCTGATTTATAAAGGCCAGCATTCCAAAAGCCTTCTTCACCACCCTATCTACATGAGACTCCACCTTCAGGGAACTATGCACTGTTATTCCTAGATCTCTCTGTTCCACTGCATTCCTCAATGCCCTACCATTTACCCTGTATGTTCTATTTGGATTATTCCTGCCAAAATGTAGAACCTCACACTTCTCAGCATTAAACTCCATCTGCCAACGTTCAGCCCATTCTTCTAACCGGCATAAATCTCCCTGCAAGCTTTGAAAACCCACCTCATTATCCACAACACCTCCTACCTTAGTATCATCGGCATACTTACTAATCCAATTTACCACCCCATCATCCAGATCATTTATGTATATTACAAACAACATTGGGCCCAAAACAGATCCCTGAGGCACCCCGCTTGTCACCGGCCTCCACCCCGATAAACAATTATCCACCACTACTCTCTGGCATCTCCCATCTAGCCACTGTTGAATCCATTTTATTACTCCAGCATTAATACCTAACGATTGAACCTTCTTAACTAACCTTCCATGTGGAACTTTGTCAAAGGCCTTGCTGAAGTCCATATAGACTACATCCACTGCCTTACCCTCGTCAACATTCCTCGTAACTTCTTCAAAAAATTCAATAAGGTTTGTCAAACATGACCTTCCACGCACAAATCCATGCTGGCTACTCCTAATCAGATCCTGTCTATCCAGATAATTATAAATACTATCTCTAAGAATACTTTCCATTAATTTACCCACCACTGATGTCAAACTGACAGGTCTATAATTGCAGGTCTAACTTTGAGTTTACTTTAAGTGAGGCATGCACATATCATGTGGTAGTGTGATAATGTATGCAATTCACCTATTTATACATATAACCTGTAATTAATTATTTAAAAGAACAGGAAAGCTTAATCATCCAATATTTTTATATATTTAATTGATTATATAAGCTTAATCAACCAATATTTTTTATACGACAACCCTCAGTCACATCTCCATTTCCCCAGACATTTCCCTCATCCCAATCCACCAAGCCCCCCCCCCCCCCCACCGCCAACATAGCAGGGATATGGATCCTCTTGTTTTCACCTACCACCTCAAGAGCCTCTGCATCCAACATATCATTCTCTGCAACTTTTGCCATCTCCAATGAGATCCCACCACCAGACTTGTCTTCCCCTCCTCATCCTCTCTCTGCTTCTGCAGGGATTGTACTCTCTGTGACACTCATCAATGCAACTACACTAAGTATTACATTACGCCTCTTCTGTCATAATTTGAGGCTCTAAACAGTCCTTCCATGTGAGGCAGCACTTCACCTAGAAACCCATTGGTGTTATGTATTGTTTCTGGCTCTCCTGGTGCAGCCTCCTCCACATCAACATGATCTGATGCATATTGTTGAGTACTCTTGTTCTGTCTGCCATTGCAATACCACCTCCATTCTAATGTGGCCTCCTGTACTGTCACTTTGTGATACCAACTCCTATTCCTACGTGGCCTCCTGTACTGTCACATTGTAATACAACTTCCTATTCCTACGTGGCCTCCTATACTGTCACATTGTTCCAATGTAGCCTCCTGTACTGTCACATTGTAATACATCTTCCTATTCCAACGTGGCCTCCTGTACTGTCACGTTGTAGCGAGATGTAGATTGGGGGAGCAACATATTCCATCTTGGTGGTCTCCAACCAAATGGCAGCAACTTTGATTTCTCCAACTTTCAGTAACTACTGCTCTCTGTTTAGCCCCAATCTTCTGTATTCCCTTATTCCTAGGCCCCCTTCACCCCTTCTTTTTGCCCTCTCCTCATGACCTGCCCATTATGTTCACCTTCCTCCCTTTGGCTCCCCACTTCTTCCCTTTACTCCATGGCCAAATGCTATCAGACTGCTTTTTATCAACCTTTTGCTTCTTCCACCTATTACCCACCAGCTTCTCATAACATTGCATCCTCTCCTCCCATATCTTCCCGCCTTTCCTCTCTCAGCTGGATTCACCTGTCACCTCCCAGATCATGCTCCTTCACTTCCCCCTAGCCTTCTGGCTTTGTCACTCTTCCTTTCCAGTCCTAATGGTCCTAGAGGGGGTCAGTTGTGCTGTGAGGATTACATTCCTTGACTTCTCTAGTGCCTTTAACACCATCCAGCCCAAGATCTTAAGGCACAAACTAACGGAGATGGGAGTAGACTCTCACATGGTGGATTGGATAGTGGACTACTTGACAGATAGACCTCAGTATGTGCGGTTGGAAGACTGTAGGTCTGACACGGTGGTCAGCAGCACAGGGGCGCCGCAGGGAACCGTACTCTCTCCGGTCCTGTTCACCCTGTACACATCAGACTTCCAATATAACTCAGAGTCTTGCCATGTGCAGAAGTTCGCTGATGACACGGCCATAGTGGGGTGTGTCAGGAATGGACAGGAGGAGGAGTATAGGAAACTGATACAGGACTTTGTGATATGGTGCAACTCAAACTACCAGCGTCTCAATATCACCAAGACCAAGGAGATGGTGGTGGAATTTAGGAGATCTAGGCCCCATATGGAGCCAGTGATCATTAATGGAGAACGTGTGGAGCAGGTTAAGACCTACAAGTATCTGGGAGTACAGTTAGACGAGAAGCTTGACTGGACTGCCAACACAGATGCCTTGTGCAGGAAGGCACAGAGTCAAATGTACTTCCTAAGAAGGTTGGCATCATTCAATGTCTGTAGTGAGCTGCTGAAGATGTTCTATAGGTCAGTTGTGGAGAGCGCCCTCTTCTTTGTGGTGGCGTGTTGGGGAGGAAGCATTAAGAAGAGGGACGCCTCACGTCTTAATAAGCTGGTAAGGAAGGCGGGCTCTGTCGTGGGCAAAGTACTGGAGAGTTTAACATCGGTAGCTGAGCGAAGGGCGCTGAGTAGGCTACGGTCAATTATGGATAACTCTGAACATCCTCTACATAGCACCATCCAGAGACAGAGAAGCAGTTTCAGTGACAGGTTACTATCGATGCAATGCTCCTCAGACAGGATGAAGAGGTCAATACTCCCCAATGCCATTAGGCTTTACAATTCTACCGCCAGGACTTAAGAACTTTTTAAAAGCTATTATTAATGCTTTTTGAGACGGTGATTTAGATGCATATCATATTTTTTTACTGAGTTAAGTATTGTATGTAATTAGTTTTGCTACAACAAGTGTATGGGACATTGGAAAAAAAGTTGAATTTCCCCATGGGGATGAATAAAGTATCTATCTATCTATCTATCTATCTATCTAGGTTGCAGCCTGAAATATCAACCATTCATTTCCCTCTGCTTAGTTCCTCCAGCATTTTGTGTATGCTGCTCCTGGCATTTGTAGTTTTTCATCTGTCCTTGTTCTGCCTAATTAATCTGTACTGACTCATATACCAGCCTCCTGCTCCCTTTCTCTTGACAATTTTCTGCAGCTGCTCAGAGACATCTGGGAGGCAACACACCATCCTGGCATCTCTTCCATGGCACAGGATCTCCTGTCTGTCCTACTCACTATCAGTATCACTTTGTTTGACTGCACTCCTTCCTTTTGAGCCTCAAGAGGCAGTCACGCACAACGCCAGAGGCTCGACTACTGCTAGCACCTGAAAAGATGATCCTCCACAAAAGTACTGAATGGGGAGTACCTATTAGTGTAGGAAATAGCCACAAAGAAACCTTATGCTTACTGCCTACTCTCCTCACATTTGCTGGTAATCACCATCGGAAGCCTATTATCTTATGCGTGACCATCTCAGTGTCCATCATTGAAGTTTTCAGATTTCTGAGTACATCCAACTTCAGCTCTAGCTTAGAGTTATAAAGCCATAGAAAGGTACAGCACAGAAACAGACCCTTCAGCCTATCTAGTAATTGCCGAGCCATTTAATCTGCCTGCTTACCTGGTCTACCAGGATCTGCACATGGACATTGTGCAGTTCCCTGACTTCTGACATGTTGTAGGAGGGGAATTTCACTACCCCCACTGTCATCCTGACTACACTTAATCTAGTATGAAGGATGAATGGCAACAATAAAACCTTACCTATGCCCCTTCACCCGCCGCTTGAAACAAGAACGCAACATCATAATCACTCATTCTTTTCTCTGAAGGGCAACTCCATTTAACTCTACCTTTCATCTATTCAAATTTATTCAATTAGTCACTTAATGAGACTTCAATAGGTTTCTACAAAGTACATTTAATGTCAGAGCAATGTATACAATATACCTCCTGAAATTCTTTTTCTTCAGAAACATCCACAAAAGCAGAGGAGTGTCCCAAAAATGAATTAAATTTAAACATTAGAACCCCAAAGTCCCCCCCAACTCCTCCCCACCCATGCACAAGCAGCAGCAAGGCAATGACTCTCCCACCCCCAAAATAACATCAGCACCCCCTACCAAGCATTGAAACATGCAGCAAAGCATCAATAAAGACACAGACTTGCAGTACCCTGGTATTTGACATACCATAGGCTCCCTCTCTTCCTAATAAGGGAAAAAGAGATGTCCCTTTTTCACAGCGAGGGGGGTGACATAACAAATAACTAGTTAAAAGTCTGTTGTGTTGCTTTTTCTGAGTTCTGGGCACACAGCCAGCAGCGAGCCCACTGTTCTCATCTTCCTCGTTCTTCCGCAATGCTTCAGTTGTCTGCAGCAGCAGCACCAGCCCTGAATCTGCCCGCCTCCAGAGCCACGAAAATCTAACACCCTGAAGATGCGCTAGCCTTCCAGGCTGTGTCCTTGGCATATCGAAAAGTGGCGGTCGTGAGCCCCTGAGAGCGGGTCCCATTTCTGCAAAAAACCAAAGTCAGAATGTAACTCCAGGTCAGGGTCTTCAAAACAACCTTGAAAAGTAAAAAAAGAGATAGCAAAGATAGAAATGAAGCTGTTTCCAAAGATGGAAGCAAAAGAGTCACTGCTTAGCGCCATCATCACTCAGGTCTCCTCCTCGTTTACTCAATCTCTTCTTTCTGGAACATACCTGTCCTGTGTTCTGTACAGTTGGTCTTTAAACAATCTTCACATCTCAGATGTGGACTTACCCAAAGAGAGCTGTTCCCAATTTACTCACCCTAGTTTCTGCCCAATAATCTTGTAATTTGTTCTGCTGCAGTTTAATACTCTCCCACATGGCCCATACTTACCCTGTCAATTCCATATTCAAACTTAATGAGTTGTGGTCATTGTGCTCTAAATAAAGATTAAGGGTTAGCTTTATTTGTTACTTGTACATTCAAACACCATAGTCTGAGATGTGCTGGGGCATGCTGCAAGTATCACTGTTCTTCTGGTGCCAACATAGCATGCCCATAATCTTACTAACCCTAACCCACATGTTTTTGGAATGTGGGAGGAAACTCATGTGGTGACTGGGAGAACCCTTCAGATAGTGGCAGGAATTGAAAGCTAATCTTACAATAGGCTACAAAACATGCCTCCCTATTCTCCCATTGAAAGTTCAGTCACCTTGACCAGACTAATTTCCCGACATTCCATCCCTTCCTCTCATTGAACCACATACGTACTGATTTAAGAAACCCTCTTGGTTCAGCTAACAAATTCTTCCCTGTTCAAAATTATCGCACTAAGGAGGTGCCAGTCTGTGTTGGGGAAGTTGAAATCACCAACAGCAACAACTATGTTTATTTTACACTTTTCTCCAATCTGCCTGCCATCTGTTCCTCAATAGCTTGGTCTTGTTGGACTTCTCTTATTTAATCTCATCAGAGTCATTCCATCTTTCTTATTCTTAAATTCTACCATACAAATTCAGTGGTACTATTCCCAGTGAGGATACTGTCATAAAAACTGCTGACAGCATCACCGGGCTCTCCCTGCCCCCTAACTTGTGGCATTTATTTGGAGTATTGTTTATGAAGGGCCCGAAATATTGTTGAAGATCCCTACCACCCATCTCACAATCTCTCTGACACACTACTGTCAGGTGAGAAGTACAGAAGCATTAGGACTAGGACTGCCAGACTGAGTACAGCTTCTTCCTTTAGCTGGGAGATTAATGAATATCCTGCCACCACTGAAGTCCTATCGCTAGGTCAGTAGGCTGTTTAATGTTTACCTATGCTGCATACTAGATGCACAATGAATTGGATTTTATCAATTTATTTGTGGTAAATATTTTGTTTTCTGTGCTGTGTTGTGTGGATGCACTGTGGTCTGGAGGAATGTTGTTTCATTTGGTTGTATGTACAATCAGATGACAATAAACTTGAATTGGAAGGAGCATCCTTTGTTTGCTCTGAGTGCAGCTGTGATATTGTCTTTAATTTATAGTGCATCTCCCCCTCCCCTTTGCCTCCTTTGGTATGTTTTCTAAAACATTGGTCTGGAATATCGAGCAGTTAGTCCTTTACTTATCACAACCAAATCTTTGTTAAGGCCACTTGTCCATGCTCTAAGTTCATTGCCCTTAGTCCTAATGCTCCTAGCATTAAAATAAATGTATCAATCTTTCTGACCCATCATTCCTATTATCTTGCTCCTGCCTTTTCCTTCTTCAGGCTTACTGATCATAATATCATGCTTCCTTTCAATCCATCTTCTTTTTGATCTGCCACTATGGTTCTCATTCTCCTGCAGATTAGTTCAAGACCTCTAAAGTGGCATTAGCAAACCTCCCTGCCAGGATTTTGATCCCCCTCCAGTTAAGGTACAACCTGCCTCTCTTGTACTGACTGCCCTGCACCAGAAGAGGTTCCAATAATCCAAGAACTTGTAATGTTGCTCCCTGCACCAGTTCCTCAGCCACATTTTCATCTGTCTTTTCTTGCCCTGACTAGAAAGTGATGCTGGGAGTAATCCATAAATTATTACCTTTGGGATCCTGCTTTTCAGTTTCTTTCATAACTCCCTATCATCATTGCACAGGACTTACTTCCCTTTCGGCATATGTCAATGTGGCCAAAGTGCACCAAAATCTCTGGCCCTTGAAAATGTTCTATATCACTCTGAGACATCCCTGATCATGGCACCCAGCAGGTAACACACCATCCTAGCATCTCTTTTGTGGTCACAGAATCTCTTCTTTGTCTCTCTAACTAATGAGAACCCTATTACAATTCCTCTGCCTGACCTTATCCTTGCTCTCAAGGTCCTCCCATTGTTTTCAGACATATAAAAAAATAAAAGAGAGGCAAGAGTGGAAGTTGGACCACTGGAAAATGACTCTGGAAAGGTAGTAATAGGGGACAAAGAAACAGAATAAACTCAATAATTATTTTTCACCAGTCTTCGTCATGGAAGACACCAACAGTATACCAAAAATTTGAGAGTGTCAGGGGACAGGAGTGAGTGTAGCCATTGTTACTAAGGAGAAGGTGCTTGGGAAGCTGAAAGGTCTGAAGGTAGGTAAGTCCCATGGACCAGATGAACTACACCTCAGGGTTTTGAAAGAGGTGGCTGGAGAGATTATGGAGGAATTAATAGTGGAAAATTGCAAATGTCACTCTACTCTTTAAGATGGGAGGGAGAAAAAAAGAACTGGAAATTATAGGGCCATTAGCCTTAATTCTATGGTTGGGAAAATGTTAGTGTCCATAATTAAGGATAAGGTTTTGAGGTACTTGGAGGCAAATGATAAAATAGGCCAAAGTCAGCATGGCTTCCTTAAGTGAAAGTCTTACCTGATAAATCTGTTGGAATTCAGGGGGAATACAGGATGGACAAAGAAGAGTCAGGGGATGTTGTTGGCTTAGATTTTAGAAGGCCACACATGAGTCTGGTAAAAAAAAAAAATAAGAGCCTATGGTATTACAAGAAGGATACTAGCTTGGATAAAAGATTAGCTGACAGGAAAAAGCCAAAGAATGGGACTAAAGGGGCCTTATCTGACTGGCTACCAGTGACTAGTGGTGTTCTGTGGGGGTTGGTGTTGGGACTGCTTCTTTTCACATTATATTTCAATGATATGGTGATGGAATTGATGGCTTTCTGGTCAAATTTGCAGATGATACAAAAATAGGTTGAGGGCTGTGTAGTTCTGTGGAAGCAGAGCATTTTCAGAAGGACTTCGACAGATTAGGAGAATAGGCAAATAAGTTTAGGGAAATATATGGTCATTCAGTTTGGTAGAACTAATAAGGGTGTAGACCTTTGTCCAAACTGGAAGAAAATTCAGGAATCTGAAGTGCAAGGAGACTTTGTGAGTGAAACTTGATTTACTGTTCGGGAATGAGGTAGGGCAGGTGACAGAAATTTGTGTAGGAAAACATTTTGCATCTCATGATCATAATGCCATTAGTTTCAAAGTAAATATGTAAAATGATAGGTCTGGATTGAGATTCTAAACTCCAGAAAGGCCTATTTTGATAGCCTCAGTAGGGTTCTGGCAAGTATGGATTGGGACAGGCTATTTTCTGGCAAAGGTGTACTTGGTAAGAGGGAGGCATTCAAAAATGAAATTTTGTGAGTACAAAGCTTGCATGTATCTATCAGAATAAAAGTTTATTTTGTTGAATATCGAATATTGAAAAGCCTAGATAGAGTGGATGGGAAGTGTTGGTTATAATGGGGGGAGTCTAGGACCAGAGGGCACACCCTTAAAATACAGGGACATCACTTTAGAACAGAGATGAGAAGGTCAGAATAATGCTCCTCCTCTGCAACCTTCTTATGATTGAATAAATTTCAAATCCCACCTGTTAGCTCATCATTAATCCCACACAACTTAATCTTCTGGATCTGGCTACCATTAAAAACCTGGTCAAATGCTTTACTGTAAACTTACTAATCATGCGATTAATATTCTCTGATGACCTATTATATATCCTTGCAGCACACTGCTGGGCACTGGCTCCAATTTGAAAGACAACCCATCACCCCTGACTCTTTCCACCAAGTTGATTTTGTAACCAGTTTGTTAGCTCACATCAGATCCTATGTGATCTCACTTTACAGACTAATTTTACTAGCTCTTTTAGGCAGTGCATATCATCCTGCCCTCTACTACAGTCTTGATCACCTCTTCAGAGAATGCAATTAAATAATTGAGAAATGTTTTCCATGTACAAAGCCATATCAATCCTTGCCTTTCTGAATACAGGTAGGTCCTGTCTCTCAGTGTATTAATGGAACATACACATTAGTCAAAATAGAACAAGAGGTTTTTTTTAAAAAGCTGCCGATTTAAAATCTGTCTATTGATCAAAGTAGATGTTCATCTCTTTATGACAAATCAAGTTTATTGTCATTTAACTATATACATGTATATAAACATGTAATATACCATATATTGTAATGAGACGCTTCTCTGAACCAGGGTGTAATGCACAGTAGTACACATAACATACAATAACATATGATGGTAAGGATAAAATCTACAGATGAATCACACATAAATAACAAACTAAAGTGCATTAATATTTCATATCATAAGGCACAGAACAGATTAATCAGTGACACTTTCAATACAATGTGGCAGAGAGTTCAGAAGCCTAATGGCCTGGGGGCATTGATCGTGTGGATAGTCAGAGGCTTTTTCCCAGGGCTGAAATGGTTGCCACAAGAGGACACAGTTTTAAGGTGCTGGGGAGTAGGTACAGAGGAGATGTCAGGAGTAAGTTTTTCACGCAGAGAGTGTTGAGTGCATGGAGTGGGCTGCCGGCAACGGTACTGGAGGTGGATACGATAGGGTCTTTTTTTTATTAAGTTTTAGAAATTACAAAGAATAAATGTGATATAAAATAGTAAGAAAAATAATATTAACCCTCCCCGATAGGGTCTTTTAAGAGGCTTTTAGATAGGTACATGGAGCTTAGTAAAATAGAGGGCTATAGGTAAGCCTAGTAATTTCTAAGGTAGGGACATGTTCGGCACAATTTTGTGGGCCGAAGGGCCTGCATTGTGCTGTAGGTTTTCTATGTTTCTATAAAATAGAAGACCAAAACAATGCTATCTTAGATCTGGTCCTGTGCAATGGGACAGGTAAAATTAGTGATCTTATAGTTAGGGATCCTCTTGGAAAGAGTGATCACAGTATGATTGAGTTTCTCATACAAATGGAAGGTGCAGTACTTCAATTTAAAACCAGTGTATTATGCCTTAGCAATGGAGACTACAATGGGATGAGGGAGGAGTCCCTTGCCTGTCTCTCATGACAGGCTTGTCATAGAATTATACAGCACAGAAACCGTTCATTCAGTCCCTGGCAACCATGTTGCCCTATTCAAGCTTGTCCCCTTTGCCAGCATTTCCCAAAACCACCTAGTTTTTTCAATCCATGTACCTGTCTAACTGTTTTTTGAAAACTGTCATTGTAGCTAACTCAACAACTTCCTGTGGCAGCTCATTCCACACAAGTGCCATCCTTTGTGCATAAAATAAGTGTGAAATCCTTCCCCCTCACCTTAAACCCATGCCCTCTAGTTACTGATTTCCCCATTTCCTGAGGGGAGGGGGCATTCATCCTATGACCATCATGATTTTGTACATCTCTAAAGAGCAATACTTAGAATTGTATGCTCCGAGGAATAGTCTCAGCCTGTCCAGGCTCTTCCTATAATTCCTGTCCTGGCAACATCCTTGTGAATCTTTTCTGTATTTTTTCCACTTTCATAACAGCTTTTAACCATATAACCATATAACAATTACAGCACAGAAACAAGCCATCTCGGCCCTTCTAGTCCATGCCGAACGCTTACTCTCACCTAGTCCCACCTACCTGCACTCAGCCCATCATTCTCCATTCCTTTCATGTCCATATACCTATCCAATTTTACATTAAATGACAATATCGAACCTGCCTCTACCACTTCTACTGGAAGCTCATTCCACACAGCTACCACTTTCAGAGTAAAGAAATTCCCCCTCGTGTTACCCCTAAACTTTTGCCCCCTAACTCTCAATTCATATCTTCTTGTTTGAATGTCTTCTCGGCATGGACTAGAAGGACCGAGATGGCCTGTTTCCTTGCTGTAATTGTTATATGGTTATATGGTCACCCTGTGACTTCACTTTTTCCATTGAGAGTAGGGGAGCTACTCTCAATGGAAAAAGCCTATCAACATCAATGCTATCTATCCCCCTCATAATTTTAAATACCTCTATCAAGTTCCCCCTCAACCTTCTATGCTCCAAAGAATAAAGACCAAACTTGTTCAACCTTTCTCTATAACTTAGGTGCCGAAACCCAGGTAACATCTTTGTAACATCATCCCAGGTAAATCTTCTCTGTACTCTCTCTATTTTGTTGACATCTTTCCTATAATTCGGTGACCAGAACTGTACACAATACTCCAAATTTAGCCTCACCAATGCCTTGTACAATTTTAGCATTACATCCCAACTCCTATATTCAATGCTCTGATTTATAAAGGCCAGCATACCAAAAGCTTTCTTCACCAACCTATCCACATGAGATCCCACCTTCAGGGAACTATGCATCATTATTTCTAGATCACGCTGTTCTACTGTATTCCTCAATGCCCTACCATTTACCTTTTTGTGTCCTATGTGTGTCCTATTTTGATTATTCCTACCAAAATGTAGCACCTCACACTTATCAGCATTAAGCTCGATCTGCCATCTTTCAGCCCGCTCTTCTAACTGGCCTAAATCTCTCTGCAAGCTTTGAAAACCTACTTCATTATCCACAACGCCACCTATCTTAGTATCATCTGCATACTTACTAATCCAATTTACCACCCCATTATCCAGATCATTAATGTATCTGACAAACAACTTTGGACCCAGTACAGATCCCTGAAGATCTGCTTTTCTATAGCATGGTGACGGAAACTGAAAGCAGTTTTCGAGTGCAGCCTCCCCAGTGTCCTGTACAACTGCATCATGAGTACAATTTTTAATCTCAGGTTTTGTACTCAATGCCCTGACTGATGAAGGTCATTATGTTAAAAGTTTTATTGCTTTTTCCATTGAGAGTAGGGGAGATTCAAACAAGAGGACATGAGTTGAGAGTTAAGGGGCAAAAGTTTAGGGGTAACACGAGGGGGAACTTTACTCAGAGAGTGATAGCTGTGTGGAATGAGCTTCCAGTAGAAGTGGTAGAGGCAGGTTCGATTTTGTTATTTAAAAAAAAAAATTGGATAGGTATATGGACAGGAAAGGAATGGAGGGTTATGGGCTGAGTGCAGGTAGGTGGGACTTGGTGAGAGTAAGCGTTCGGCATGGACTAGAAGGGCCGAGATGGCCTGTTTCCTTGCTGTAATTGTTATATGGTTATATGGTCACCCTGTGACTTCACTTTGTGAACCATGCATTTGTAGACCCTCTGTCCTACAATATTCCACAGGGCCTACCATTCATTGTGAAAGTCCTACATAGGTATTATTTTCCAAAATGAAACACATCACTTATCTGAATTAAACTCCATTTGCCACAGTGACACCTCCCTTCCTGATGGGCTGGAAAAACTTCCATGCACTATTTGAAGCAATGAATTATGTCATAACCAGGGTAAACCCACACAAATCTGTGAAACCAGGCAACTGGTCTGGTGCTGAAGGATTGTTTAACTCAATGGACCTCTTTGCAGGCACCATCATTCAAGTGCCTAAGAGAGTGACAGTAATTGGCCTAAAATGATTACCACCAACCATCATGAAGTGCTTTGGGTGGCTGGCAATGGATTGTGTAAAATCCCACCTTCCAGCTTCATTGGGCACCTTCCAGTTTGTTTACTACTCAAACCAGTCCACTGATAATGTCATAGCCTCAGCCTCCACTTCATCCTGTTCCACTTAGAAAATGATTCCTTATACACCGGGTTGTTATTCATTGACTTCAGCTCAGCTTTTAACATAATTGTGTAAACTGCCTTGTTGCCACTCAACACCCTTCTCTGTAACTGGATCTTGGACTTCTTCACAGAAAGGCCACAGTCTGTGTGTATTTTAATGCTTGGAGTACTATAGGTTACAGTGATGAACTTCGAACAAGGATCAGTACTATTAATGCTGTGGCTTGCTTGAGAGGGACAGAAATGGGTTTTCAAAGTTTTGATGTTTCAGAAAAGATAGAAGGAGGTAAAAGAATGGGATGAGCTGCACTGCTGATCAGTGACAATATCATGGCTGAAATCGGAGGGGACGTAATGGAAGATATGTCCACAGAGTCAATATGGACAGAACTCAAATAGGAAGGGTACATTCAATTTGGGATCGTTACAGACTCTCCCCCCCCCCCCCCCGCCCCAGTAGCTACCAGTCTATTGAGGAACAGATATGCAGGCAGATAAAGCAAAGGTATAAAAACAATAGGGTGGTGAACTTCAGCTTCCCAATATTAATTGGCACTTGATTAGTTCCAAGGGGCAGATGGGGCAGAGTTTGTTAAGTGTGTCCAGGATGGATTCCTGTTGACAGGATGTTTGTTGACTGTATGTTGACAGGCCAACTAGGGGGAATGCCATACTAGATCTAGTATTAGGTAACGAACCGGGTCAGGTCACAGATCTGTCAGTGAGTGAGCATCTGGGGGACAGTGATCTGGCCTTTAGCATTATCATGGAAAAAGATAGAATCAGAGAAGACAGAAAAATATTTAATTGGGGAAGGGCAAATTATGAGGTTATAAGGCTAGAACTTGCGGGTGTGAAATGGGATGATGTTTTTTCAGGGAAATGTACTATGGACATGTGGTCGATGTTTAAGGATGTTAGGGATAAATTTGTCCTGGTGAGGAAGATAAAGAATGGTAGGGTGAAGGAACCATGGGTGACAAGTGAGGTGGAACAGCTAGCCAGGTGGTAGAAGGCAGCATATATGAGGTTTAGGAAGCAAGGAACAGATGGATCTATTGAGGAATATAGGGTAGCAAGAAAGGAGCTTAAGAAGGGGCTGAGAAGAGCAAGAAGGGGGCATGAGAAGGCCTTGGTGAGTCGGGTAAAGGAAAACCCCAAGGCATTCTTCAATTATGTGAAGAACAAAAGGATGACAGGAGTGAAGGTAGGACCGATTAGAGATAAAAGTGGGAAGATGTGCCTGGAGGCTGTGGAAGTGAGCGAGGTCCTCAATGAACACTTCTCTTCGGTATTCACCACTGAGAGGGAACTTGATGATGGTGAGGACAATATGAGTGAGGTTGAAGTTCTGGAGCATGTTGATATTAAGGGAGAGGAGGTGTTGGAGTTGTTAAAATACATTAGGATGGTTAAGTCCCCGGAGCCTGACGGAATATTTCCCAGGCTGCTCCACGAGGCAAGGGAAGAGGTTGCTGAACCTCTGGCTAGGATCTTTATGTCCTCGTTGTCCATGGGAATGGTACTGGAGGATTGGAGGGAGGTGAACGTTGTCCCCTTGTTCAAAAAAGGTAGTAGGGGTAGTCCGGGTAATTATAGACCAGTGAGCCTTATGTCTGTGGTGGGAAAGCTGTTGAAAAAGATTCTTAGAGATAGGATCTATTGGCATTTAGAGAATCATGATCTGATCAGGGACACTCAGCATGGCTTTGTGAAGGGCAGATCGTGCCTAACAAGCCTGATAGAGTTCTTTGAGGAGGTGACCAGGCATATAGATGAGGGTAGTGCAGTGGATGTGATCCACATGGATTTTAGTAAGGCATTTGACAAGGTTCCACATGGTAGGCTTATTCAGAAAGTCAGAAGGGGAGTCTCCATTCTTATTAACTCAAATATTCCTTTTGAACTCCATAATAAAATATCTGATACAAATGGCCATTTTATTATTGTTTCTGGTAAACTACATAACACTAAAGTTGCACTAGCAAACCTGTATGCCCCCAACTTTGATGATGTTAACTTTTTTGAATGGTTATTTTCCTTACTACCAGACTTAAACTCATACTCTCTTATACTGGGTGGTGACTTCAACTGTTGGTTGGATCCTAATCTGGATCAATCGTCCTCTGTTACCAGATCACCTACTAAATCTGCCTTAGCTATCCAATCGTTTCTCTCTAATTTTGGTATCTCTGATATATGGCGTTTCCTTCATCCTACGGAGAGAGATTATTCTTTTTTCTCACATGTTCACCATACCTTCACTAGAATTGACTATTTCTTACTCGATAACCAACTTATTCCATTTGCCCACTCTTGTGATTATCAGAGTATACTGATTTCTGACCATGCCCCAATTACTCTCTCTCTGAACTTTCCTGGTCTCCCTCAGAGGAATAAACACTGGCGGTTTGATTCAACTTTATTATCGGATGATGATTTTTAAAAATTTATTAAGGATCAGATAACCTTTTATTTTAACACTAATACATCACCTGAAGTGCCATCCCAGATTGTCTGGGATGCAATGAAAGCATATCTGAGGGGTCAAATAATCTCTTACACAGCAAATCTCGACAGAAGATCCCGTGCAGATCGATTATACCTCATTAACCAGATTAAAGAATTGGATCAAATATATGCCCAAACTAAGAACCCTGAATTATACAAGAAGCGCGTTGAACTCCAAACTAAATTTAACCTTCTGTCCACTCAACCTGTCGAACGCCAACTTCTCGAAAGCAAGAGTCGCTTTTACATTCATGGGGATAAGTCTGGTAAATTCCTAGCCAATCAGCTGAGGCATTCCAAAGCCAAACAACATATTACAAAGATCTGGAAGGAGAATGGAGACTTTACATCGGATCATTTAGAAATTAATGACGCATTTATTATTTTTTATTCTCGGCTTTATTCCTCTGAATCTCTGAATGACAATATCTCTGTTGATCAATTTTTACAGAATCTGAATATCCCCTCACTTTCATCTGATTTCAAAGCCAAACTCAATGCGCCTATATTATCAGAAGAAATATCTTTTGCAATTTCTGCACTGTCCTCAGGGAAATCTCCTGGACCTGATGGGTTCCCTGTAAAATTTTATAAATCATTCTCTTCACTTCTTTCTCCTCAGTTACTTTCAGTATTATCTGACTCGTTTAATTACGGCAAATTGCCACCCTCTTTCAATGAGGCATCTATTATTCTTCTTTTAAAAAAGGGCAAAGACCCAACAGAGTGTTCCTCGTATAGGCCGATCTCTCTGCTCAATGTTGATGTAAAGATCTTAGCTAAAGTTTTGGCTCATAGATTAGAAACCGTTATTCCCTCCATTATCTCTGATGACCAAACAGGCTTTATTAAAAACCGTCTCCCTTTTTTTAACATTCGGCGTTTATTTAATATTTTATACTCAGCTCCAACTGGGACTCCTGAATGTGTTATTTCCCTCGATGCGGAGAAAGCATTTGATCGTATAGAGTGGAACTACCTTTTTGCAGTCTTAGAAAAATTTGACCTCGGCCAAAGTTTCATCTCTTGGATCCAATTGCTGTACCTGTGTCCTACTGCTTCTGTTTTAACTAATTTTCAGAAATCCCAAGTATTTAATCTCAAACATGGCACCCATCAGGGATGCCCCTTAAGTCCCTTTCTCTTTGATTTGGCTATAGAACCTCTGGCGATAGCATTTCGAAACTGTCCTGAATTGACCGGGATTTGGAGAGGGTGTGTTGAGCATAAAGTTTCTCTCTTTGCTGATGACTTATCACTCTTTCTCTCAAATCCGTCTACATCCTTACCTCTAATGTTTTCACTTCTTGACCAGTTTAGCCAGATCTCTGGCTATAAACTTAATTTACATAAGAGTGAACTTTTCCCAATTAATAAAGAAGCACAAGAACTAACATTTCGTGATCTCCCTTTTAAAGTAGTCCATAATCAATTTACTTATCTTGGAATTACAGTCACAAGGAAGTTTAAAGATCTCTTTCGTGAAAACTTTGCCAATCTTTCATATGCTATAAAACAGAGTCTGTTACAATGGTCACCTCTATCTATGTCTTTGGTAGGTCGTATTAATGTTGTTAAAATGTATGTTCTCCCCAAATTTTTATACTTATTTCAATCTATCCCAATTTTTATTCCTAAATCTTTTTTTGATTCCTTAGATTCTATTATTTTGTCATATCTGTGGCAGAATAAGCGCTCTAGAATTAATAAAATCCATCTCCAAAAATCTAAAAAAGAGGGTGGCATGGCTTTACCTAACTTTTGTTTATATTATTGGGCAGCTAATATATGTTGTGCTACCTTTTGGTCTTTCTTCCACGGCCAACCCGAGTGCCCTAACTGGGTGGCAATGGAGTTGAGCTCCACTAAAGAATTATCAATCTCTGCACTTCTTGGCTCTGCACTCCCTAGTAGTCTGCCCAGATCAATAGCTAATCCTCTTGTTAGACACACTTTGCGTATATGGTCTCAGTTCAGGAAATGCTATGGTTTCCAAGGGGTTTTCCGTTTCCAGCCCTCTCGCACATAATCACCTTTTTTTACCTACTACATACGATTCAGCATTCCATGTTTGGTATAGGAAGGGCATTAGACATTTTGAAGATCTTTTCATTGATAATCGCTTTGCTTCTTTTCAGCAGCTCTCTGTTAAGTTCAATCTGCCTAACGCTCATTTTTTCAGATATCTCCAAATCCGACACTTTATTGCTCCTTTAATTCCTAACTTTCCTGAAATGCCTGCGAAAAATGCTATGGACCTATTTCTTTCCATTAATCCACTAGGTAAAGGTTTAATATCAATTATCCAAGATAAACTAGCAGCCTTACGACGGGCCCCAGTGGATAAAATTAAAATGGCCTGGGAGCAGGATTTAAATATCTCCTTATCCAAGGAGAGCTGGGACTCAGTTCTCAAATCGGTTAACTCAACCTCTCTTTGTGCTCGCCATTGCCTTTTACAGTTTAAGATTGTTCATAGAGCCCATATATCTAAATCTAAACTATCTCGATTTTACCCTAGCATTAGTCCGCTCTGTGATTGCCTCTCTTATCCATATGTACTGGTTCTGTCCTAGCTTGGAGAAATTCTGGAAAGATGTCTTCACTACGTTATTGTGTATTCTGAATCAGCACCTAGAATCAAACCCCTTAATTGCTCTGTTCGGTTTTTGGGGCAAGACAGATTTATGTCTGGGTCCGACCAAATGCCGAATACTATCCTTTGCCTCTCTCCTGGCTAGACACTTGATCCTCCTTAGATGGAGAGATGTTGCCCCGCCCACTCATGCGCAATGGCTTAACGACATTATGGCCTGCTTGGACCTTGAAAAAATTCATTATTCAGTTCTTAATTCAGATCTAAAGTTCCATAAGGTCTGGGGACCTTTTATCGAGTACTTTCATAACCTTCCTCTTGACTAGGGTGTTTTTTTGCTTTCAGCTCCCTTTTTTTTCTGGTAGTAGCCATTATTATCCTCTGTTGCTAAGTGTATTCACAGTCTGGGAGTTTGACTGTCCTGACTTATACTCTCTATATTGTGTTGTGGTTGGTCTGGAGTTGTTGTTGTTTTTTCTTGTGTTGTGGGGCTTGGGGAGGATACTAAGCTTACTTGTCTTTAATTTAGGTGCTTTTTTGTTAAATTCTCTTCCTTTGTAGCATATTGTTATTGTATGCTTAATTTTGCACTGTATTAATGTTCCTCATTGGGATTTGGGGTTTTTAATTTGTAAAATGTTTTGAAAAACTAATTTAAAAAAAATAAAAAATAAAAAATAAAAAAAAAAGAAAGACAGAAGGCATGGGATCCAGGGAAGTTTGGCCAGGTGGATTCAGAATTGGCTTGCCTGCAGAAGACAGAGGGTCGTGGTGGAGGGAGTACATTCAGATTGGAGGGTTGTGAATAGTGGTGTCCCACAAGGATCTGTTCTGGGACCTCTACTTTTCGTGATTTTTATTAACGACCTGGATGTGGGGGTAGAAGGGTGGGTTGGCAAGTTTGCAGACGACACAAAGGTTGGTGGTGTTGTAGATAGTGTAGAGGAGTGTCAGAGATTGCAGAGAGACATTGATAGGATGCAGAAGTGGGCAGAGAAGTGGCAGATGGAGTTCAATCCGGAGAAGTGTGAGGTGGTGCACTTTGAAAGGACAAACTCCAAGGCAGAGTACAAAGTAAATGGCAGGATATTTGGTAGTGTGGAGGAGCAGAGAGATCTGGGGGTACATGTCCACAGATCCCTGAAAGTTGCCTCACAGGTAGATAGGGTAGTTAAGAAAGCTTATGGGATGTTAGCTTTCATAAGTTGAGGGATAGAGTTTAAGAGACGCGATGTAATGATGCAGCTCTATAAAACTCTAGTTAGACCACACTTGGAGTATAGTGTCCAGTTCTGATCGCCTCACTATAAGAAGGATGTGGAAGCATTGGAAAGGGTACAGAGGAGATTTACCAGATGCTGCCTGGTTCAGAGAGTATGGATTATAATCAGAGATTACGGGAGCTAGTGCTTTACTGTTTGGAGAGAAGGAGGATGAGAGGAGACATGATAGAGGTGTACAAGATAGTAAGGGGAATAGACAGAGTGGACAGCCAGCGCTTCTTCCCCAGGGCACCACTGCTCAGTACAAGAGGACATGGCTTTAAGGTAAGGGGAGGGAAGTTCAAGGAGGATATTAGAGGAAAGTTTTTCACTCAGAGAGTGGTTGGTGTGTGGAATGCACTGCCTGAGTCAGTGGTGGAGGCAAATACACTAGTGAAGTTTAAGAGACTACTAGACAGGTATATGGAGGAATTTAAGGTGGGGGGGTTATATGGGAGGCAGGGTTTGAGGGTCAGCACAACATTGTGGGCTGAAGGGCCTGTAATGTGCTGTACTATTCTATGTTCTATGTTCTAATATAAACTGGGTCATTTTTAGTGTAAGTGGATTAAGAGGGGCAGAGTTGTTGGGTGCATCCAGGAGGGTTTCTGAAATCAATATGTAAATAGTCCAGCACTAGAGGGGCTGTACAGAATCTGGCTACGTAATGAGCCTGGCTAGGTGATCGACCTTTGAATGAGTGGGTAGTTGGGGAACAGTAACCACAACTTCAAGTGTTAAGATGGCTATAGATGAGGATAAGAATGGATCTTATGGAGAGTACTATGTTGGAGCAAGGCAAATTCTGAGAGAATTAGGTAGGAACTAGGGAGAGTTAATTGGGAACAGCTGTTGTTTGGGTGTGGAGGGTGTTTATAGACTAACTGCAGAAAATACAGCAGTTATATTCCAATCAGAAGGTAAGAGAACCTTGGCTGTTGAAGGAGGTGATGAATTTACTCCAGAAAAAGGAAAAGCACATAAAGCTTGGAAGGCTAGAATCAAAGAGAGCCCTTGAAGATTATAAAGAAGCCAGAAAAAAACTCGATAAGGGAATTGGGAAAGACAGGAGGGACCATGAATAGTCTGTGGTAAGTAGGATGAAGGTAAATCCCAAGACATTCTATACATGCATCAGTGGCAAGAGGGTAGGGCCACTCAATGTTAAAGGGAGAATATTTGCTTGGGCATGAAGGATGTGGGTGAGGCCATGAGTTTTTGTCATCAGTTATTTTCCAAGGGCAATAACATGGAGGAGAGGAAGATCAGTGCCTAGAGTATTAATATGCTGGGCCAATTCAAGGTAAAGGAGGCAGTGTGGGATATCTTAAAGATCATTGTGGATAAGTCCCCGGACTTGATGGGATATACTCCAGGTTATTGAGAGAGGTCTTGACCAATATCTTTGTGACCTAGAGGTGAGGTCCTGGAGGACTAGTAAGTAGCTGATATTGTTCCATTGTTCAAGATGGGAACCAGGATAATCCTGGAAGCTATAGACCAGTTGTCTCAGTTAATGGTAGGGAAGTTATTGGAGAGAATTGTTAGGGATAGTATTTATGAGCATTTGGAAAACTATGGCCTAATTAAGGGGATCCAGTGTGGCTTTTTAAGTAGCAAATCATGTCTTACTAACTTGATAGTTGTAGAGGTGATGACAGTGATTGATGTTATGGATGTTGTCTACATGAATTTTAGTAAGGTGTTTGACCAGATCCATCCTGGGAGGCTCATCCAGAAGATAAGGTGTATGGGATCAAGTGAATTGGCCACTTGGATTCAGAATTGGCTGGTCCGTATTATGGTAGTTAATGGGTTAATTTTATTCCACTCCCACATAGGAGTTCACTTTGTACAGTGTTGTTGAATAAAGTTGTTGAATATCCTCCAGGTCTTTCTGCATTCTGGCTCAATATCGAACACAGCATGATGTCAGAAGTAGTTGATCATTGATGAATTCAAGCTACTGACCAAGCGAGAGAACATGAGAGAATTAGCAGCAAGTCTGTCCTTGTTTGCACACAAGGTGACGGGGCCTGGCCTGGACTGCCTATGCACCAGCAGTTGAGACCTGGCCAGAGTTGCGAGGCAATGCCTTTGGGCTGCACCCAATCATGGATATACTGTGATAATCTGTAGGCCACTAATCTGGGGAAAGCAGAGAAATTAGTCAAACTCTCGGAGAGAAAAGCTTTTGTAGTCTTAGTAAATGCAAAATGAAATAAACAAATAGGAAAATGGAGCAAATACCTGCAGTACCTACATCTACCTACCTAGTAATGCCCCCCAAGACATTGATTTCTATAAGCCAGGGGACTTTGAGAGATACTCCGATACCTTGAGAGATTTAGGGTTGCAAGCAATCTAATTCAGGCTTCAGGAGAGCATCAAGTAAGCACGCTGGTATACAGCATGGGGGACAAAGCAAATAATATGGGTGGATCAGGACTGACATTCTCAGAAAAATCAATGCAAAACAGTGCAGGAAAAATTCAAAGAATATTCCTCAGGACAGCAATCTGATATGAGAGGGCAACATTAACTCCAGAAAGCAGGAGCTAGATGAAAATGTAAATGCCTTCATCACAGCATTGCACTGTGATGACATTGCACTGTCAGACAACTGTGCATATGGAAATCTGAGAGGTGAGCTCATAGGAGATAGGATTGTTGTCGGGGGTACTAGACGTCAAATGGTCAGAGAGACTTCAGTTGCAGGCAAATCTCTCACCGGAAAGCTATTACTATGGTCAGGCAGAAAGCAGAACTCAGGCACAAAAACAATACTGAGGTAAAGCTAGAAGCTGTACAAACAAGATACTGACAAAGACCACAGAAAGGGGTGACAGTCGAGCTCAGCTCAAACAGCACGTAAAATGTCCAACTGCAGGAGATGTGGCAAGTCTCCATTCCATGTCAGAGCTCTGTCCGGCAAAAGAAGTGAACTGCCACCAATGCAATAGAGTTGGGCATTATAAAAGCCAGCATCACTCAAAAATACTTCTCCAGGTCAAATAAGACCCTGATTCACACAAGTGAGAGCTTTCCTTGAACTCTAGATTCTAATAGACAAGGCTGGTGAACTATGGTTCAGCTACAAAATGAGACAGTGAAGTTCAAATGGACACTGGGGCAGATGTCACAGCCATCCCTGAATGTCTGTTTAGAAAACTGGTGAAAAAAACAGCAGAACACAACAAAGAAAGTGCTCATGGGGTTAGGGGAAACACAAGCTCACTGTGAAAGCAGTGTTCACAACCTCCATCGTAAAAATGAGATCCAGTGAATAGAGGCTATCGATGTTGTTTAGAATCTCTTCTCACCACTGCTGGGTCAACATGCCATCAAGAAGCTGATCCTCATTGCAAGGTTGGATTTGTTAAATGATCTTCAATAGCAGAAGCACCCAGAGTTGTTCATAGGCCTGGGTGTACTGAAAGAAGAGTCCCACTAAGGCTTGGAGTAGCACCCCACTCTCTGACCACAGCAAGGTGTATACCAGTCCCATTGATGAACAAGGTCACAGCAAAACTTCAGAGAATGAGGTGTTTGACATCATAACTGGAGTGAATGGACCTCGTGACTGGTGTGTGAGCTCTTTTCCTATTCTAAAGCCAGGTGGTTCAGTAAGGAACTGTGTTGATCTAACAAAACTGACAAGGTGAAGAGAGGTTGATGAGGGTAGGGCAGTGGATGTTGTCTACATCAATCATTTTATTTTCAGTAAAGTGTTTCCCAAAGTCCCTCATGGGAGGGTAATTCAGAAAATTAAGATTCATGGGATCCGCAGTGAATTGGCTGTTTGGATTCAGAACTGGCTTGCCCATAGAAGACAGAGGGTAGTGGTTGAGGAACTTATTTGAGTTGAAGGTCTGAAATTAGTGGTGTTCCACAGGGATCTGCTGTTTCTCATGTATGTAAATAACCTGGATAAAAATGTAGATGGGTGGATTAGTAAACAAGCAGACGATACAAGATTGGTGGAGTTGTGGATAGCTTAGAAGACTGGCAAAGAATAAAGTATAATATGGATCAGTTGTAGATGTGGGCTGAGAAGTGGTAGATAGAGTTTAATCCAGATAACTGAGGTGTTGCATCTTGGTGGGGCATATGCAAGGAGACAGTGCACTGTTTAGGACAAGGTTCCTAGTAGTGTTCTGTTCTTATGTCTTATGAAAGTGGCTACATAGGCCAATCAGGTGTTTAAGAAGGCTAACAGAATGATTGCTTTTATCAGTTGAAGCACTGAATTCAAAGGTCAGGAGGTTACGTTGGAACTTTATAAAACTGGTCATGCCATATCTGGAGTATTGCGTACGTTTCTTGCTGCCCACTGTAGGAAGGACGTTCAGGCTTTGAGAGTGCAGAAGAGGTTTACTAAGATGCTGTCTGGTTTAGAAGGCATGTGCTGTCATCAGAGGCTGGATAAACTTGGGTTGTTTTCTGTGTAATGTTGGAGTTGGTGGTTTATAAGATTATGAGAGGCGTAGAGTAAACAGGGAGGAGCTGTTTCCCAGGGTTGAAACATCTAACACCAGAGGGCATGGATTGAATGTGAAAGGGGGCAGGTTCAAAGAGGATGTGAGGGGTAATTTTTTTACTCAGAGTGGATGCCTAGAATGTGCTGCATGGTATGGTGATAGAGGCAAATACATTATAGGATTTTGAGATATGTTTGGATAGGCACATGATAGGAAGATGGAGGGTTATGGATATGGTGCAGGTAGGAGGGATTAGTGTTGAGGTGTTTTTAATCTGCTTTTTAGCTGGTTTGATACAACATTGTCTGCTGAATGGCCTATTCCTATGCTATTATCTGCTCTGAGATACTGGCTCTCATGTGGGCTTGTGAACACTTCAGCTGCTAATTGATAGGCATTAAGTTACTGTTTGAAACAGAGCCACTTGTCAGCCTCCTCAGCTCAAAATGCTTGGATGACTTGACTCCCATTCTGCAAAGATTCAGAATGAGGCTTATGTAATACTGTAATGACGTTGAACATGTCCCTGGCAAATCTTTCACAACACCAGACACTGTTAGGGATGCCATGCAAAAGTGAGTGGACAAAAACTTACTCTGCCCTCATGGAAGACATCAACATCTACTTAGCTCAGGTGTGTGCATCACAGCAAACAGGACAAACTTTGCTCTGAGTTGGAAAAGGACCAAATTTGCAGCAAGATCATGCAATACTGTGAGCATGGATGGCCAGCTATTCCAAAAGGAGCTCCTAATCTCAGCCCTTTGTAGCACTGGTCTTGCAGCGTATGACTGGTCATCGCACTCAGAGAAAATCAAATTACACTTGGTGCTAGTAGGCCATCAGAAGATTCTGGGTATTGGAAGGAGGCAGTGAATAGAAACCATATATTTCTGGGTATAAGGCTTTTTATAAGAAAAAAATCAATACGTACAAAATATTTACATGAGCAATAACAATTCAAAGTTCCAACATTCTGTTTAGATTCCAAATCTTAGATATCAACAAAAGCCAAATTCCTGTTTAAATAGAATCAGTGATATTCATTAGAATAACCTTTGTTACTCCAATTTCTCTAATTGGATCTAGTGTTATTCCCTATTTAAAAGTTTACAGACTAACTTCTCCTTTTACTTGTCCCTAGTTAGTTAGAAAACCAAATATAATTCCTATTCACACCATCACCAACCTTATCAGCTCTGAGGATCTCCCATCCACTGCCACCAACCTCTTAGTTCCCATACCCTGCACTTCCCGTTTCTACCTCCTACCCAAGATCCACAAACCTACCTGTCCAGGTAGACCCATTGTCTCAGCTTGCTCCTGCCCCACCGAACTCATTTCTGCATACCTTGATACTGTTTTATCCCCCCCCCCCACCTGTTCAATCCCTTCCCACCTAGATTTACTAGAATGTTACCTGGGTTTCAGCACCTAAGTTACAGAGAAAGGTTGAACAAGTTAGGTCTTTATATTTTGGAGCGTAGAAAGTTGAGGGGGAACTTGATAGAGATATTTAAAATTATGAGGGGGACAGAGTTGACGTGGATAAGCTTTTTCCATTGAGAGAGTGGGGAGATTCAAACAAGAGGACATGAGTTGAGAGTTAGGGAGCAAAAGTTTAGGGGTAACACAAGGGGGAACTTTACTCAGAGAGTGGTAGTTGTGTGGAACGAGCTTCCAGTAGAAGTGGTAGTTTGATATTGTCATGTAAAAAAAATTGGATAGGTATATGGACAGGAAAGGAATGGAGGGTTATGGGCTGAGTGCAGGTCGATGGGACTAGGTCAGAGTAAGCGTTCAGCACGGATTGGTAGGGCCGGGATGGCCTGTTTCCATGCTGTAATTGTTATATGATTAGGCAGAATAGATGCAGAAAGGATGGTTCCCATGGTGGGGGAGTCTAGGACAAGATAGAGGGATGTCCATTTACAACATGCAGAGAATTTATTTTAGCCTGAGAGTGGTGAATTTGTGGTATTTGTTAACACAGGCAGCTGTATATACTTCATTTTAAACTCCAGAATGTGTTATTTTGCTTGACGCCTAGAAGGTGTTTGATAGAGTTGAATGGGAATATTTACTTAACATGCTTGAGAAATTTAATTTTAGCCCAAATTCATATAGAACGTAGAACATAGAATAGTACAGCACATTACAGGCCCTTCAGCCCACAATGTTGTGCCAACCCTCAAACCCTGCCTCCCATATAACCCCCCCCCACCTTAAATTCCTCCATATACCTGTCTAGTAGTCTCTTAAACTTCACTAGTGTATCTGCCTCCACCACTGACTCAGGCAGTGCATTCCACGCACCACCCACTCTCTGAGTGAAAAACCTTCCTCTAATATCCCCCTTGAACTTCCCTCCCCTTACCTTAAAGCCATGTCCTTTTGTACTGAGCAGTGGTGCCCTGGGGAAGAGGCATTGGCTGTCCACTCTGTCTATTCCTCTTAATATCTTGTACACCTCTATCATGTCTCCTCTCATCCTCCTCTCCAAAGAGTAAAGCCCTAGCTCCCTTAATCTCTGACCATAATCCATACTCTCTAAACCAGGCAGCATCCTGGTAAATCTCCTCTGTACCCTTTCCAATGCTTCCACATCCTTCCTATACTGAGGTGATAATCTATATATCTTGGATTAAATTGATTTATCATACACCTTTGGCTTCTGTGCTTACCAATAATAGAGCCCCCTTTTTCAGGCTTTTTTGAGGTACTAAACAGGGCTGTCCATTAATTTCTTTACTATTTGATATTGCATTGGAGCCCTTGGCAATTGCTCTTAATGATTCACCCAATATATCTGGCATTATTCGTGGAAATGGAATGCATAAGGAATCACTATATACAGATGACCTGTTACTATATATCTCTAACCCGGAGAAATCCAACCCCACAGTAATATTACTACTTGCTCAGTTTAGTAATTTTTCTAGTTATAAATTGAATCTTAATAAGAGTGAGCTTTTCCAATTGAATATGCAAGTTCCAATCTATAGCCAATCACCATTTAGACTGGTTACTGATTACTTGTGTGTTAAAATTACTAAGAAACATAAGGATCTATTTAAAGTTAACTTTTTACCTTTAATTGATCATGTTAAACAACTGCATACTAAATGGTCCCCATTGTCCTTAACATTGATTGGTAGAATTAATGCTATTAAGATGATTATTTCACCTAAGTTTCTGTATCTATTTCAGGTGGTACCAATCTTCATTTCTAAGTCCTTTTTTGATATTATTGATTCTAAAATTTCTTCATATATATGGCAGAATAAAAATCCTAGATTAAGTAAAAAATATTTACAGAAATCAAAAAAGGATGGTGGTTTGGCAATGCCGAATGTAGGATTCTATTATTGGGCAATTAATATTTGATATTTAACATTCTGGACACAAGATCTGGATGAAATTCAATGTCAATGATGGGTGAACCTCGAGTGCAAATCTGTACAGGGATTCTCATTGGCTTCTATCTTAGGGGCTTTGCTTCCCTTTGTACTTATTAAACTGAATAAACAAATGACTAACTCAATAACTAAACATACAATACGAATATGGTTTCAATTTCATAAATTTTTTGGATTGAATAAATTTATCCTATCAAGTCTTTTTTCTTCAAAAATTCCAGAACTGATGAAGCTTTTCTCTTATGGAAAATGAAGGGAATAACATGTTTTCATGATTTATTCATGGATAACTGTCTTGTGTCTTTTGAATAGTTGTCTAATAAATATAATTTGCCTAGATCATATTTTTTCAGATATTTAGAGATTAGAAACTTTTTGAATGTTATCTTACCTACTTTTCCGAGATCACATCAAACTGAAATTACAGAAAAAAATTTAGGTTCAAACCCCTATCAGAAGAGTTTAATAGCAATTATTTATGATCTGATTATGAAAATATGTCTAGGTACATCTGATAAAATTAAGAATGAATGGGAAAGAGAATTTCAAGTATCTTTACCTATAGAGAAATGGGAAAATTCTCCATCTAGTTATCAGTTCTTCAATGTGTGCTAGACACACTTTGATACAATTTAAGTTGGTTCATAGGGCCCATATGTGTAAGGATAAGTTCGCTCATTTTTATTGCCATATAAATCCTGTCTGTGACAGATGTAATTCTGAGGTAGCTTCCTTGACACATATGTTCTGGTCTTGTCCTCTTTTGGAAAAATATTGGAAAGATATTATTTTTGATATTATTTCAGTAGTTTTACGTATTAATTTACAACCTCATCCTATTACTGCAATCTTTGGATTACCAGTGATGGACTCCAGTCAATTATCCCCTTCAGCTTGCCATTTGATTGCATTTTGTTCCATTAATAGCCAGAATATCCATTTTTTGAAATGGAAAACTTCTAATCTCCCTACTACATTTCAATGGTTTTCCCAAATTATAACATGTTTAAACTTAGAAAAATTTAGGAGTGGCACTATCGACCCTTTGGTTAAATTTGAAAAAACCTGGAGGCCACTTATTCAACATTTTCATATGATGTAAGCTCACCTTTTCGTGTATAGAGGAGCGGAGTTAATGACAAATAATGATTTTAACTGATGAAACATGGTTGCCCAGCTTTTGTTTTTATTTTGTTTTTTTTAGTTTGGGGGACTTTTTTCTGTATAAAATTTTTTTTGAATCTTTTTCATGTTCAGTTGTTAAGAGATTGGGAGGCTTAGATTACATACGTTACTCAGAGTCTGTTTCTGTATATGTTAACCATTATTAATATCTCAATCTCTTTGTATCATTATCATTGTTATGTTTATCTATTCAAAACAATAAAAAAAGATTGAGAAAGAAAAGACAGAGAGAGCATATAATAAAGAAAAAATTAGTGGGAAGTTAGAGGATTGGGAAGCTTTTAACAATCAACAGAAGGCAATGAATTTCATAAAGAAAGAAAAGACGGACTAATTCATCTTTGCCACCATCAGGATGTGTGCCCATTTTCAGGAAGCTACTTAGATGATGTGATGTACAGAGGAATCACCTTTCATCTTCTATGTTTATACTAATTCCAAACCTAAATGGTAATTCACCATATATCCCACGCATCTTAATCTTTTGATGAGCTTCCTCCAAGAAGCACCATCAAATGCCTTAATAAAATCTATGCAGATGATAGCTAGAGTTCTATCAATCATGTTCATCTCAAAAATGTTCAATAAATTAGCCATACATGTCATGCTCTGCAGAAAACCATGCCAACTCTCCTAATTAAGTCTTGGCTCTCCAAATGCTTAAATTCTAGGACTACAAATCCTCTCCAACAGCTTCCCTGCCACTGACATGACTCTCACCAGTCTATAGATAACATGGTTATCTCTATTTTCCTTTAATAATACTAGCTACTTGCCAGTCCTTGGGACTAGTTACAGAGGAAATAAAGATCTTGGTAAAGATCAGGCAATCTCTTGGGCTTCTCAATAATCTGGGAATTATCAACCTTAATGTTCTTTCAGCTGGATAAGTCTTGGCTACAGGTGGAGCAAAGAGGTTCAAAATTGTATTTGTAGGATTATTCTAATCCAGGTTGCTGCTTGGATTACAGAGCATGTTTTGTCAGGATGGATTGAGAGAACTAATGCTTTTCTCTTTGTAGTGAAAGAGGATGAGAGGTAACTTGATAGCAGTGTATAAGAATAAGAGGCATAGATTGCATAGACACCCAGTGACTTTTTCCCCCAGGTTGGAAATGGCTAATATGAGGGGACATAATTTTTAGATGATTGAAGAAAGTGTGGGGGGGTATATCAGAAGTAAGTTATTTTTTTGCTGAGTGGTGGGTTCATGGAATGCCCTGCCAGGGTGATTGTAGAAGTAATGCATTGGGGGCTTTTAAAAAAAAACTCTTGTATAGGCACATGGGTGATTGAAAAAAGGGAACGCTAAGTAGGAGAGAAGGGGTAGATTGACCATAGAGTATGTTAAAATGTTTGCATAACATCGTGGGCCAAAGGGCCTGGATTGCGCTGTAGTTCTCTGTAATCCTAAAATAAAATTCAGTAGATTCTCAGACATCCCACCTCTCCCGGAAATTCTGGGAGTCTCCCATATATTGATAGTGGCTCCCTGATGCCCGCAAATTATAAACAATATCCCAGAAGTCAATTTTTTTTGTGTGAGAGAGAGAGAGAGAGCACACCATGGCAGAGTGTTCCAAGAAAAAAGAAAATATAAAGCTTACTTCACCCCAGACTAAAGTGTACCCCTGCCTAATAGGGGTCAAAAATAATGACAGTGTTGCTCGCTGCACTGTTTGCAACAGTGACTTTTCTATTGCCCATGGTGGGTTAAAATGTGAAAGAAATGTCAAGGTGAGTTTAACAGGTCTCATTATTTAAACTAGCTGGCTAGCTGCTAAGGAGCTACTCGATTGCAGACATCCCACCTCTTCCGGGAGTCTCCTGAAAAAAAAAAGCTCCCGGAAGTGAGCTTTGGAAGGGTGGGATGTCTGGATTCTGGTTAATTGGGGCACATTGGGGACTTATTTCCACTTGGCATGATTAACATTATTATTTAATTATTTATGTTTTATATTGCTATATTTCTTCACTGTTCTTGGTTGGTGCAGCTGTAACGAAACCCAATTTCCCCGCGGGATCAATAAAGTATGTCTGTCTGTCTGTCAGTATATTTTGGCCCAATAAGTGACTACCTCAATTAGCTGAATTGTCATGGAAATAGTTAAACGTATGGAAAAGGTTTAATTGAGTAGAAAATTATGTATTTAAATGAAATATAGAAAAATACAGCACAAGCTATTAAATACTATAAAACAGTATTAGTTTCCAAAATTTATCAATGGAGGAATTTATCTGTTCTTTGTAAATGAACAAAATCACTTTGTGCATGCAAATCCATTGCTTTCTTTGAACCAGTGTGTGTTAATAGCCAAGGGAAACATTTGACTTGGCAAGATTTAAAAATAGTCCTGTTTCATCAGCATTGTTGATATTGTAGTAATGTGCTACACACAGCGCTGAAATAATGACACGCAGTCGGTAAGCCGTTTAGAGACTAGTTTATTCAAACTTCACGGTGCTGGCATTTAAATCTCTAGCGCACAACCTCTCCGGGTGGAAATGACATCGGAGGTGCATTACCAAAGTCTCCCCCCACACGCTGGCTATTTGTGAGCCGGTTCGCCTGCGCAGAAGGTGGGTCATCACATAACACCACCCCCCCCCCAGAACCGGCGATACACCCCCCAATTTCCACAGTCTGGATCAGCCTCTGGGAGGTCTGCCTCTGGCTCTTCTTGTGCCTGAACCTCAACTGGCTGCGCCAAGTCCACATGGGCTGGTTTGAGTCAGTCCACGGTGAAAACCTCCTCTCTCCCCACAATGTCCAGAACGTACGTGTACCCATTGTTGTTGATCACCTTGAATGGCCCCTCGTACAGCCGCTGTAGCGGTGCCCGGTGTCCGCCCCTTCGTACAAACACAAACTTACAGTTCTGCAGGTCTTTGGGTACATGGGTCGGGGTCTGTCCGTGCTGTGAAGTTGGTACGGGGGCCAGGTTGCTGAGCCTTTCGCATTGCCTGTCCAGGACTGCTGCGGGTTCTTCCTCTTGCCCCCTTGGGGCTGGTATGAACTCTCCCGGGACTGCCAGGGGCGCGCCGTATACCAACTCGGCCGACGAGGCATGCAGATCCTCTTTGGGCGCTGTACGAATTCCAAGCAGGACCCAGGGAAGCTCGTCCACCCAGTTAGGTCCTCTCAGGCGGGCCATGAGAGCTGACTTCAAGTGACGGTGGAAACACTCCACCAGTCCGTTTGACTGTGGGTGGTAGGCAGTTGTGTGGTGCAGCTGTGTTCCCAACAGGCTGGCCACAGCCGACCACAGGCTGGAGGTGAACTGGGCGCCTCTGTTGGAGGTAATGTGGGTTGGTACCCCGAAGCATGCTACCCAGGCTGCGATCAGTGCTCGGGCGCAGGAATCGGCAGATGTGTCAGTGAGCGGGACCGCCTCTGGCCACCTCGTGAACCGGTCTACCATAGTTAGGAGGTACCGCGCTCCTCGGGACACTGGTAGGGGGCCCACGATATCCACATGAATGTGGTCGAACCTTCGATGGGTGGGTTCGAACTGCTGCGGTGGGGCTTTAGTGTGCCGCTGCAACTTGGCTGTTTGGCACTGCACGCACATTCTGGCCCATTCACTGACCTGCTTGCGAAGTCCGTGCCACGCGAACTTGCTGGAGACCAGCCGGACGGTTGTCCTGATAGATGGGTGTGCCAAACCGTGTATGGAGTCCAAAACTCACCGCCTCCAGGCTGCCGGGGCAATGGGGCGAGGGTGGCCGGTAGCCACATCGCACAGGAGGGTCCTCTCACCTGGGCCTACGAGAAAGTCCTGCAGCTGCAAACCCGAGACTGTGGTCCTGCGGCTGGGCATCTCGTCGTCTGCCTGCTGCGCCTCCGCCAGTGCTGCATAGTCCACCCCCAGGGACAGGGCATGGACAGCTGGTCTGGAGAGTGCATCCGCCACGACGTTGTCTTTTCCCGAGATGTGCTGAATGTCCGTTGTGTACTCGGAGATGTAGGACAGATGGCGCTGCTGGCGAGCCGACCAGGGATCGGACACCTTCATGAACACGAAGGTCAACGGTTTGTGGTCTGTTAACGCGCCTTCTAAGAAGTACCTGAAATGCCGGATTGCCAGATATAGTGCCAACAGCTCCCGGTCGAAAGCACTGTACTTGAGTTCAGGTGGTCGTAGGTGCTTGCTGAAGAATGCCAGGGGTTTGCCAGCACCCCTCGATGAGCTGCTCGAGCACCCCACCGACTGCTGTGTTGGATGCGTCCACCGTGAGGGCGGTCGGAACGTCCGTTCTGGGGTGCACCAGCATCGCGGCATCTGCCAAGGCTTCCTTGGCTTTAACGAAAGTGGCCGCGGCCTCCTCATCCCAAGTAATGTCCTTGCCTTTACCCGACATCAGGGTGTACAAAGGGCGCATGATACGGGCTGCTGAGGGGAGGAAACAGTGGTAGAAGTTCACCATACCAACGAACTCCTGCAGGCCTTTGACCGTGTTGGGCCGGGCAAAGTGGCAGATCGCATCTACCTTGGCGGGCAGAGGTGTTGCCCCATCTTTGCTAATCCTGTGGCCCAGGAAGTCGATGGTATCGAGACCGAACTGGCATTTGGCTGGGTTGATCCTGAGGCCGAAATCACTCAGGCGGGAGTAGAGCTGGCGGAGGTGGGACAGATGCTCCTGACGACAACTGCTGGCTATAAGGATGCCGTCTAAGTAGATGAACGCAAAGTCCAGGTTGTGTCCCACCGCGTCCATTAGCCGCTGGAACATCTGTGTGGCATTCTTCAGGCCGAACGACATTCAGAGGAACTCG
Organism: Hemitrygon akajei; assembly: GCF_048418815.1. NCBI lineage: Eukaryota > Metazoa > Chordata > Chondrichthyes > Myliobatiformes > Dasyatidae > Hemitrygon > Hemitrygon akajei. The sequence goes on from NC_133127.1 coordinate 107,467,828, forward strand.
AACAGGCTGAACGGGGTGATGAGTGCTGTTTTGGGGATGTCTGCAGGGTGCACCGGGATTTGATGGTATCCCCGGACGAGGTCTACTTTGGAAAAGATTCTTGCCCCGTGCAGGTTTGCTGCAAAGTCCTGTATGAGCGGCATGAGGTAACGGTCTGGAGTTGTAGCCTCGTTCAGTCTGTGGTAGTCGCCGCATGGTCTCCAACCCCCAGCTGCTTTGGGCACCATGTGCAGGGGGGAGGCCCATGGGCTGTCGGACCACCGTACGATCCCCAAGTCCTCCATCCTCTTGAACTCCTCCTTTACCAGGCGGAGCTTTTCCGGGAGGAACCTTCGTGCACGGGCGTGGAGGGGTGGTCCCTGGGTCGGAATGTGGTGCTGTACCCCGTGTCTGGGCATGGCTGCCGTGAACTGTGGTGCCAGAATCGATGGAAAGTCTGCCAGGACTCTGGTGAATTCGTTGTCCGACAGCGTGATGGAGTCCAGGTGTAGGGCCGGCAACTTGGCTTCACCCAGGGAGAACGTCTGGAAAGTCTCGGCATGTACCAGTCTTTTCCCTTGCAAGTCGACCAGCAGGCTGTGAGCTCGCAAGAAGTCCGCCCCCCAGGAGTGGTTGGGCCACCGTGGCCAGTGTGAAGTCCCACGTAAACCGGCTGGCGCCGAACTGCAGCTGCACTGTGCGGGTACCGTAGGTCCGTATCGTGCTGCCATTTGCGGCCCTCAGGGTGGGTCTTGGCTTCCTGTTGTGGGTGTTGTACCCCGTCGGGGGCAAGATGCTGATCTTCGCTCCGGTGTTGACCAAGAAGCGGCTGTTTGTCCCAGACATACAAGAGGCTGTCCTGGTGGCCAGTCGCCATAGTCATTACCCTTGCAGGGCGGGCGACAACGGTGGGCTTTTGTGCCCCACCGCTAGTGGTAGAAACACCACTGTTAACTGGCCTCCTCACTCCTGCCTCTGTGTTGTGTGTGCCCCCCTGCCGGGCCTGGTCTGGTCCGCTGTGGGGCGCGTGGCCTGGTAATCTGACCGACGGATGCCATGCTCTCCCTCTTGGCTTTCCACAGCATGTCTTCCTGGGCCGCCACCTTCCGGGGGTCGCTGAAATCTGCGTCGGCCAGCAGCAGATGTATGTCCTTGGGCAGTTGCTCTAGGAACTCTTGCTCGAACATGAGGCAGGGCTTGTGTCCATCAGCCAGGGACATCATCTCGTTCATCAATGCTGACGGCAGTATGTCTCCCAAACCGTCCCGGTGAAGCAGGTGGGCACCCCGCTCACGCCGTGAGAGGACAAAGGTCCCAATGAGCTGCGCTTTGAATGCTTCATATTTGCCTTCTTCCGGGGGCGACTGTATGAAATCCGCAACCTGGGCGGCCGTCTCCTGGTCAAGGGCGCTCACCACGTGATAGTAACACGTAGAATCAGAGGATATCTGCCGAATCTGGAACTGGGCTTCTGCTTGGCTAAACCACACGCGTGGTCACAGTGTCCAGAAAGTCGGCAGTTTTAGCGAAACTGCGTGAACAGATGAAGAGTCGGTCATCTTTGCTCCAAATCCCATTTGGACCGTCGGGGTCACCAATGTAGCAATGTGCTACACACAGCGCTGAAATAACGATACGCAAGTCGGTAAGTCGTTTCGAGACTAGTTTATTCAAACTTCACGGTGCTGGCATTTAAATCCCTAGCGCCCGCCCTCTCCGGGCGGAAATGACGTCGGAGGTGCATTACCAACGTCTCCCCCCGCGCGCTGGCTATTTGTGAGCCGGTTCGCCTGTGCAGAAAGTGGGTCACCACAATATCATTTGCACAGAAATTTTGAAGCAGGTTGGAAGTTCTGTTGATCTCTGTGTTTCTACACTTACAGCTATAGCACTATCTTTCTCACTATGTGCTTTCTTGAATTTAATGTGGTGCCAACATTTCCATCAAGATAACCAACCATCTGTTTTATGTTCCTGCTTTTGTTTTTGCAATATTCCCTGTTGTCCCTCATGTAACATGCATTCTTCTAGTAGTTTTATCTTGCTGATGTATCAAGTATACAGTAGTAGATTTTAGCACTCCAGTTATCTCTGCAGTTCAAGATGAGTGATTTTTCACAGATCAAGTCAAGTCAAGTCAAGTCATTTCGACCATAACTGCTGGTACAGTGCATAGTAAAGATGAGACAATGTTTTTCAGGACCATAGTTCACAGGAGACAGTACAAAAAACTAGACTGAACTACGTAATAAAAAAAAACACAGAGAAAGCTATACTAGACTACAGACCTACACTGGACTGCATAAGGTGCACAAAAACAGTACCAGCATTACAATAAATAATAAACAGGACAGTAGGGCAAGGTGTCAGTCCAGGCTTCGGGTATTGAGGAGTCTGATAGCTTGGGGCAAGAAACTGTTATATAGTCTGGTCGTAAGAGCCTGAATGCTTCGGAGCCTTTTCCCAGACGGCAGGAGGGAGAAGAGATTGTATGAGCGGTGCATGGGGTCCTTCATAATGCTGTTTCCTTTGCGGATGCAGCGTGTAGTGTAAATGTCCATGATGGCAGGAAGAGAGACCCCGATGATCTTCTCAGCTGACCTCACTATCCGCTGCAGGGTCTTGCGATCCGAGATGGTACAATTTCCGAACCAGGCAGTGATGCAGTTGCTCAGGATGCTCTCAATACAACCCCTGTAGAATGTGATGAGGATGGGGGGTGGGAGATGGACTTTCCTCAGCCTTCGCAAAAAGTAGAGACGCTGCTGGGCTTTCTTTGCTATGGAGCTGGTGTTGAGGGACCAGGTGAGATTCTCCGTCAGGTGAACACCAAGAAATTTGGTGCCCTTTACGATCTCTACCGAGGAGCTGTCGATGTATAGCGGGGAGTGGTTGCTCTGTGCCCTCCTGAAGTCAACAACCATCTCTTTTGTTCACATTAAGAGACAGGTTGTTGGCTCTGCACCAGTCCGTTAGCCGCTGCACTTCCTCTCTGTAAGCTGACTAGTCATTCTTGCTGATGAGACCCACCACGGTCGTGTCATCGGCGAACTTGATGATATGGTTCGAGCTGTGTGTTGCAGCACAGTCATGTACAGCAGAGTGAACAGCAGTGGACTGAGCACGCAACCCTGGGGAGCCCCCGTGCTCACTGTGATGGTGTTGGAGATGCTGCTCCCGATCCGGACTGACTGAGGTCTCCCAGTCAGGAAGTCTAGGATCCAGTTGCAGAGAGAGGTGTTCAGGCCCAGTAGGCTCAGCTTCCCAATTAGTTTCTGAGGGATGATTGTGTTGAATGCTGAACTAAAGTCTATGAACAGCATCCGAACGTATGTGTCTTTTTTTGTCCAGGTGGAGGGTGGTGGCAATGGCGTCATCTGTTGAGTGGTTGGGACGGTACGCAAACTGCAGGGGGTCCAGTGAGGGGTGCAGCAGGGTCTTGATATGCCTCATGACGAGCCTCTCGAAACACTTCATGATGATGGATGTAAGTGCAAAGGGACAGTAGTCATTTAGGCAGGACACTGAAGACTTCTTCGGCATGGGGACAATGGTGGCGGCCTTGAAGCACGTTGGAATGGTGGCACTGCTCAGAGAGATGTTGAAGATGTCAGTGAGAACATCTGCTAGCTGGACTGCACATCCTCTGAGCACATGTTGTCTGGTCCAGCAGCCTTCCGTGGGTTGACCCTGCACAGGGTTCTTCTCATGTCAGCCACGGGGAGACACAGCACCTGGTCATTGGCAGGAGGGGTGGACTTCCTCGCCGCCATGTCATTTTCCACCTCAAATCTGGCATAGAAGTTATTCAGAGCATTTGGGAGGGAGGCATCACCTGCACAGTCAGGTGATGTTGTCTTGTAATTGGTGATGTCCTGGATGCCCTTCCACATGTGCCGCGTGTCACTGCTGTCTTGGAAGTAACTGTGGATTAGCTGGGCATGTGCACGCCTTGCCCCTCTGATGGCTCGGGACAGTTTGGCCCTCACTGTTGTTAAAGCTGCCTTGTCGCCTGCTCTGAAGGTGGAGTCGTGGGACCTCAGCAGCGCACGCACCTCTGCGGTCATCCATGGCTTCTGGTTAGCGCGTATAGTGATGGTCTTGGACAGAGTAACATCATCAATGCACTTGCTGATGTAGCTGGTCACTGATGCTGTGTACTCCTCTAAGTTGGTGGAGTCACCATCGGTTGCAGCCTCCCTGAACTTGTTCCAGTCAGTGTGCTCAAAGCAGTCTTGAAGAGCAGAGATGGCTCCTACTGGCCAGGTTTTCACCTGCTTCTGAACTGGTCTGGAGCGCCTGGTGAGCGGTCTGTATGCTGGGATTAGCATAACAGAGATGTGATCTGTGTATCCGAGGTGGGGGCGGGGCTCTGCCTGGTACACGTCGGGAATGTTTGTGTAAATCAGGCCAATGCTTTCTCCCCCCTCGTTACAAAGTCCACATACTGATGGAATTTGGGGAACACTGACTGAAGGTTCGCGTGGTTAAAATCACCGGCGACAATAAACAGTCCATCAGGGTGTGCGTTCTGCAGTTCGCTAATAGCCCCGTACAGTTCACAGAGCGCCTCCTTAGCATTAGCGCTGGGGAGAAATGTACACACCGAATATAAGGACAGAGATGAATTTCCGTGGCAAATAAAACGGTCTGCATCGAACTGCCACAAACTCCACTAACGATGAGCAGTGTCTGGAAACCAGCACAGAGTTCTTACACCATTCCGTGTCGATGTAAACATAGACACCGCCACCACGAGTCTTACCGGAGACAGCTGCATCTCTGTCCAAATGAAACAAAGCTAGCCCGTCTAGCTGGATGGCAGCATCCGAAATCCCATCAGTGAGCCATGTCTCTGTGAAGACATACGCAGAGCAAACTCTGTACTCCCGCCGAGTACTACGTTGGAGTCGGATGTAGTCCATTTTATTGTCCAGGGAGCGGACAGGGAGATGGCTTTTAATTTGGTCCAGTGGGGTAATTGCTTTCGCTAGTGTCAAATCTTCTCATGACATCTTAGCAAGAGTGACTTTTTTTAAAATCCAAAAGAGAAAACAATTATCAGAACATGGATTTTTGAATTGGCATCCATCTATCCAAGAGGATAACATAACACAAGCACATTCAGCTGATGCTGTTTACAAACTAGTATCCAACAGCCGCACAAGTGCACATGACTGATTCCAGTTAGAAACTTCTTCAGCAACAGTCTCCTGTCCCAATTTAAGTGGCATGGTAACCCAAATAAACATGGGAATTTCTCAGTTAATTTTTCTTCTTTAAGAATTGTCCCAAATAAGCACTGCCTTAATTAACTGATGGCCAAATTAACCGGAATCTACTGTAAACCACTTTATTCTTTCACCTCTGGGAATGCTATTATCTTCTCAAATGGTGGTAACTATGGTTGTGGAAACTATTTGGGACCATGTATATATTGAATAGCCTATACTTCATACTTGATTTTCTTGTAATGGCCATTAAAGTGAAGCTGAGAGAGGCTTTTTTCACATCAATGGTTGTCCCATTTAAATGAAGCAAGTAGCTGAGGTCTGTTACTGGATAAGTTGGGGTGGGTAGGATGTGGAGGAGGTATTTTTAGTCAAGTAGGGGAGATCTGAGAGGAGAACCTGGAGTGGCAGCATAATCATTCCTTGAAGTCAATCGAATAAAGTGAAATTTGTCTTTACTCCATAACCTCTACTTCTGCTCTGGCTACTAAATGAATCCCCAAAGCTGTTAGAAGGTGACAAAATATTTTTGAGATCCGACCTAAGAGCTATCTGTTTGAGAGATTATTGTATGCACTAGATAGTCACATCAAACTGTCCAGAAAAACAAGTGTAGGCAAACCAAAACATATACTCAAGCAACACACACAAAAAGCTGGTGGAACACAACAGGCCAGGCAGCATCTTTAGGAGAAGCACTGTCGACGTTTCGGGCCGAGATCCTTCATCAGGACTAACTGAAAGGAAAGACACTAAGAGATTTGAAAGTAAGAGGGGGAGGGGGAAATGTAAAATGATAGGAGAAGACCAGAGGGGGTGGGATGAAGCTAAGAGCTGGAGAAGGGAAAGGATCATGGGACGGGAGGCCTAGGGAGAAAGAAAGGGGGGAGAGCACCAGAGGGAGATGGAGAACAGGCAGAGCAATGGGAAGAGAGAGAGAAAAAAACAACTAACTATGTCAGGGATGGGGTAAGAATGGGAGGAGGGGCATTAACGGAAGTTAGAGAAGTTAATGTTCATGCCATCAGGTTGGAGGCTACCCAGCCGGTAAATAAGGTGTTGTTCCTCCATCCTGAGTGTGGCTTCATCTTGACAGTAGAGGAGGCCATGGATAGACATATCAGAATGGGAATGGGATGTGGAATTAAAATGTGTGGCCACTGGGAGATCCTGCTTTCTCTAGCAGAAAGAGCGTAGGTGTTCAGTGAAACGGCCTCCCAGTCTGCGTCTGGTCTCACCAATATATAAAAGGCCACACCAGGAGCACTGGACACAGTATACCACACTGGCCGACTCACAGGTGAAGTGTCGCCTTACCTGAAGGGACTGTCAGGGGCCCTGAATGGTGGTGACGGAGGAAGTGTAAGGGCAGGTGTAGCACTTGTTCTGCTTACAAGGATAAGTGTCAGGAGGGAGATCAGTGGGGATGGATGGGGGAGACGAATGGACAAGGGAGTCGCGTAAGTCTGAAAGCAGAGAGGAGGGGAGGGAAAGATATGCTTGGTAGTGGGATCCCGTTGGAGGTGGCGGAAGTTACGAAGAATTATATGTTGGACCTGAAGGCTGGTGGGGTGGTAGGTGAGGACAAGGGGAAACCTATTCTGAGTGGGGTGGCGGGCGTATGGGATGAGGGCAGATGTGCGGGAAATGGGAGAGATGCACTTGAGAGCAGAGTTGATGGCGGAAGAAGGGAAGCCCCTTTGTTTAAAAAAGAAAGACATCTCAGTCCTTCCAGGTGAGGCAACATTTCACCTGACTTCTCTAACTTCCGTTAATGCCCCTCCTCCCCTTCTTACCCCATCCCTGACATAATTAGTTGTTTTTTTCTCTCTCTCTACCCATCACTCTGCCTGTTCTCCATCTCCCTCTGGTGCTCCCCTTCCCCCTTTCTTTCTCCCTAAGCCTCCCGTCCCATGATCCTTTCCCTTCTCCAGCTCTGTATCCCTTTTGCCAATCACCTTTCCAGCTCTTAGCTTCATCCCACCCCCTCTGGTCTTCTATCATTTCGCATTTCCCCCTCCCCCTCCTACTTTCAAATCTCTTAGTATCTTTCCTTTCAGTTAAGCCTGACAAAGGGTCTCAGCCCGAAATGTCGACAGTGCTTCTCCCTATAGATGATGCCTGGCCTGCTGTGTTCCACCAGCATTTTGTGTGTGTTGCTTGAATTTACAGCATCTGCAGATTTCCTCGTGTTTGCTCAAAAAATATACTTCTGTTTTTATTTATTAGCATAGGCATCAGTGAATACATTTCTGTCTTTTACTTCATAATTGCAAACTGACTTCATTAACTAACTTTGCATCTCCCTTTATCTCAAACATTTCAAAAAAGGTATACTCTAAATATTTAATTATACTTTCTATCTATCATATCATGGGATTACTTTTGTTTTGCAGCTATGCAAGGACTCAAAATTGATTGTGTTCCAAAGGTGACTGCATTAGTTGGTGAGAACGTCACTTTAAAATGCATACTGTCAGAGGCAGAAACCCCTAAAGTTCTACAGATCCAATGGAGTGGTGAGACCATTGATCATCCACACAATGACTCATTGATCATAATTGCCAATAAGGATTATGGCATTCATCAGATTTGGGATTCAGTTAAATTTGAGTCCCAATCACCAACTGAAGGAATGGCAAGTATTTGTATCACAAATGTACAAGAGTCTGCCTCTGGGACGTATACATGTTCAGTAGTCACCTTTCCAGAAGGAAGTTTCAAGGCATCAATCATTCTCACCGTTATCAAAAAAGGTAAGCTACAAATTGCAGCTTCCTGTTATAGATTTATTCTTCAAGCAAATGATTGTTAAGTACAATAGTATGCATAAAAATGAGTTTCAAGAGTAGAGATGTTTTGAACATAGTTTGATCATAGTTTTTGATTGCGAGTTGAAAAACTGAAGCTGATTCTGCCGATTACAGATTAGAATTCTACAACGGCAACAGCTGATCTCATATATTGACGGTTATGTAAGAATGGTTACTCGCATTTCTGGGCATGTTAGTGCTCACTGGTCGACAATGATATGTTTATTAGCACATTTTTCCCCCAAGTAAAGCTCTCTTAAACGGTGTAAACGGTAGCACTATGCCAAAGCAGTGAGATTTTCAGTTACTATAAGACATAGTAGCAGAATTAGCCATTCACCCCATCAAGTCTGCTCTGTCATTCCATCATGGCTGATTCAATTTAAAGTGGTACATATGTCTAAGTATAAATTAGCTCACTTTTATTCTCATATAAGTCCGATCTGTGATAGATGCCATTCTGAGGTAGCTTCTTTGACTCATATGTTTTGGTCTTGCCCTCTTTTGGAAAAATATTGGAAAGATATTTTTGATACTATTTCTACAGTTTGTGTATTGACTTACAACCTCATCCTATTACTGCAATCTTTATTCTACCAATGATGGACTTACCCACCTCAGCTTGTCGGATGATTGTATTTGCCACTTTAATGGCTAGAAGATCCATTTTATTGAATTGGAAAGAGATTAAGCCTCCAACTATATCTCAATGGTTTTCCCAAACCATATCCTGTTTAAACTTAGAAAAAATTAAAAGTGGTACTTTTGATCCCTTGTTTAAATTTGAAGAAACTTGGAGGCCATTTATTCAATATTTTCATAAAATGTAATTTGACCCTTTCTGATTCCTTTGTATTAACCTTAAATATAGGTAGAGGAGCGGAGTTGACAACATTAATGATTGTATCCGATGTAAAAAAAAATCAGCCCAGCTTTGTTCAGTTCAGTTTTGTTTTGTTTAGTTTAGTTTACTTTGTTTTTGATTTTTCAATTTGGGGTTTTTTATTTCTTTATATCATGTTTATATTAAGAGTTTGGGGGGTCAAATATATTGGTGTTACCGATAGCTTATATCAACAGGTGTTAACTACCAATAATATAATCCCACTCTTTTTGTACTATTATGACTGTTATGTATACATGTTTAAAACTTAATAAAAAAAAGATTGTCACTGGGGAACTAAAAGTAAGATTTTTTATCCAGATGGTGAGTGGAATGCACTGCCATTGTAGGTGGTTGAGATGCATGCTTCTACATCATTGAAAAGATCCCTGAGTGATCACTTGAATTGCAAAGACAGAAGACTATAGGCCAAGTGATGGTAAATGACATTAGGTTGGCTGAAATTTTGACTTGACTTTGAACACCTACAATCCCAGGGAATATCCCATATCATGATTGGCATTGCTAATCTAACAGCATTCAAATTAATGTATTACACATTTGTAAATTTTAATGTCCTTAACATGCCATGCCATGAAAACCATCCAAAAGTTTACAGACTTTCAATCTAAATTTAGAATTTTAGATTTATGTGAACAAAGAATGCTGTGTGGTCATAATAAAGACTATGATACTACTTTAAGGAAATCTGGCTTTAAATTTCATTCTGCTGTTTTGTTTTTGTTAGATTTATCCACAGCATCAGTAAAACTGAGCACGTTCGCTTCTCAACACACAAGTTGGCAAGGTAGGAATACATATTTTGTAAATACAAATGTAAATACAGTATGTAAAACAAAAGTTGTAAGAAATCTTACTAATACTTAGTTGCCTGTTTGACTCGTATTGCCATCTTCAGGTTATTGAAATCCTTCTAGATACCTTGTCACCTTAAAATGATCACTCTTTCTCCTACCTATTCTGAGCCAGCTTGGTTTAGAGTAAAGGAAATATGAACTTTAATATGAAATAAAAACTTTGCAATTGGTATATGAACTAAAAAACAGAACTAAGGTTGCAAGCTTAAAGTAAGATACAATGGTAATGATTCATTTTACTTGGACACTTTTAACAAGAATTGATTTAATTCAATAATTTTGATTCTTTTGTTTTGGTTAGATTTATCCATGGCATCAATAAAACTGAGTACGTTCACCTCTCAACACACAAGGTGGCAAGGTAGGAATACATATTTTGTTAACTTTAAATTTTTGCCCTTTGGAAGTAAAATATTTCAGTTATGTGTTGATTGAGACAATTGATAACATTTGTGACAGTTTTAAGAACATGCAAATACTGGGATTGCTACACTGCGCTTTCCTCTTCCACTTCCATTACTAGGCAGGGGAATTTAATTTTACAGTGAAAAGTATGAAACTGTGCCATAGAAATTAATTCATGAAGTGCAATATGCTATTATCATTCAAGAAAATAGCTCACTTCAACAATTTCACCTTTATGTTTTGGGCATGCTAAGTAGAATATTTGAAAGATGACTTACTTAATACAAAACAGAAGGAGATTGCTTATTGCATCCATGCCAGCTCATTGTGGATTAATAGCATTTGTAATTCTACTACTTACTCTCACACATTTCCACACATGCCCTTTGATTCCTTTGTCATTTTACCTACTCTGAATAATAGTGTACAATAACCTATTATGCAATTATTACTACTTTGGGTGTGGGAGACAATCCAAGCATCTTGTGAAAACCAGGGTGACAGTTTTTCTGGTGATGTCATCATTGAGAATGGCAGCTTAATCACTAGCTCCTCCGGAAAAATGCGTATTAAGCCCCATAAACCCATCAAATATAGTATTTTTCAAAAAATATTTGAACTGAAAAGAGGGGCAAGAATGGAAATAAAAAAGCGACATTGCGGAGCATGCAGCCAAGAGGAGTGCAACGAGCGGCTCTCCTACTCAACCGTGTGCTAGTGAGGTGGATGCTGGGCCTCGTTCAGGCGAAGCGGCGAATATGATGGAAATTCTGAAAGAGATAAGGGAGTTCCAGAAAGAAATAAAGCAGCAGCTACATGATATTAAGTCAGAGCTCACCAACGTCAATCAAAAAGTAGTGGTGGCAGAGACTCGAATTGAGAAGGTGGAAGGTCGCGTTCAAAATTTCAAAATGTTGAACGAATACTGAGTAAGATGATAAAAATATTAAATCACCAAGAAGGTAAACTGCTTGACCTGGAGGGAAGATCACAGTGGAAAAATATCAGAATCTACAACGTTCCTGAAGGAGCAGAGGGCTTATCAGTGAGGGAGTTTGTCAGAAAGTTACTGCAGGACGCGCTGGAGCTTCCCTCAACTATGGAGCTGGAAATCAAAAGAGCCCACCGTGCGTTAGTCCAGAAGTCTACTCAAGATAAACCACGCTCAATAATAATTAAGTTCCTTCGGTACAGTACCAAGACAGAGATTCTACGAAGGGCCTGGGGTAAGAAGAGAGTGTTTTTAGATGATAAATTAATATATTTTGACCAAGATTACCCCCCCCCCCCGTCCTGCAGAAATGTAAAGAATACTCTGAAGTAAAGCAAGTACTAAAGCAAAAAAAGATTAGATTTCAAACTCCATACCCTCAAGTGTTTTATGATGACGGGACGCGGTTGTACCAGACAGTGGAAGAGGCAACTACAGACATGAAGGCCAGATGGTTGCCCGTCAGCGTGACCAAACCGAGAGAAAGCCTGGCAGAGGAATTATCCCGCTCTGCTTGGGAAATAGTGTGAGAATCGAGTAGGCAGGAGACGGGAGGAGGCCAAGAGAAATATATCAGGAAGAGACCGGGAGCTTCCCAAAGAAAGCCCTCACCCCCTTCAGAAAAGCCATAAGGTTTGGCTAACTTTAAAAATGTTGAGAAGCTAAACGGAAGCAAAAGCAGACGGTGATATACCTATCTTGAGAAATACTTATTATAATGTGGACTTTATATTACTTAGTTGTTATTCTTTATTCACTCACTTACTCCTTTTACCCCACCAAAATGAGAATATATATATGTGTGCATATGTGTGTGTGTGCATATATAGGAGGAGTACACAGGGAAATCTTTTCTGTGTAATGGATTTGTTCACTGACTTTTATGAATACTGCAATGGGGGCCCTCAACTCACAAGTAGGAGGGGTTAACCCCACAGCTAGGTATTTCCTCTAGCTCAATGCAGGGTCATCTACTAGAGACCTCAGCCTTGGAATCACACGTTCATTGCCATTTTTGTTATTATTTGCGTTTCTTGGTTCTTATTTGTTCAGGGAGTAGATTGATTAAGTTTTATTCTAATTTCAATGATACATTGACAGATAAATACAGATGGCTAAGGACAAGGTAAAATTCATTTCTTTTAATGTCAATGGGCTATTAAGTTCAATCAAACATAATAGAATTTTATCCAAAATGAAAAAAGAACAAGCCCATATAGTATATTTACAGGAAACTCATTTACGTGATAATGAGCATAAAAAAACTAATGAGAATGGGGTTCACTAATTTGTTTTTCTCCTCATATAAATCAGGACATAGGAGAGGAGTTGCTATTCTTATCTCAAGTAAGCTAAATTTTGAAAAAGTATTCGAAATGGGAGATAAAGAGGGCAGATATATTCTGGTAAGGGGGACTATAGATGGAAAGACTCTATTGAATATATATGCACCCCTGGGAAGTGATATTGGTTTCTTTCAGAAAATTACTGATATTATGGTAACAGAAACAGAAGGTCTCCTGATATGTGGGGGAGACTTAATTTTACAATTACAACCAAACTTAGACTCTTCCAATAGAAAAACCTATGAAACAAAATCTTTACGTACGAAAGTTAATACACTTTTTGAGGATATTGGTTTAATTGATGTATGGAGGGACCTTTTCCCCGACAGAAGTGATTACACTCATTATTCTGCTCCCCATTCTGTATATATAAGAATAAACTATTTCATAACATTTGGAAAAGACAAAGACAAAATAAACACCTGTGGAACTGGGACAACAGATGTAAGTGACCATGCACCTATATATTTATCTGTTGATTTTGACCTACAACCAAAGAATACTATTTGGAATCTAAATTCAACTCTACTCAATGATCCATTCTTTAAGGAACAAATTAGAAAAGAAATTGGTCTCTACTTACAATTCAATGATAATGGAGAGGTTTCACCTTCCATTTTATGGGATACTCTGAAGGTGGTCTTAAGAGGGAAAATTATAGCGATATATTCATATAAGAAAAAGATAAGGAATAAAACATTAGAGAAATTACAAAATAGGCTGAAGGAACTAGAGAAAAAACACAAATTGAATTTGGCACAGGATATATTAGGGGAAATTAAAAGAGTTAGGAATGAAATTAATAGTTTGGCGACGCAAGAAATCAGGAAAAATTTAATGTTTCTGAAACAGAGACATTATGAAAGTGGATCAAAATCTATGAAAATACTGGTGTGGAAACTGAGAAAAAAGATAGCAGAAAATGCATTTCATAGAATTAGGGACCCAAGAACAAAAATGATAAAAAATAAGCTATGTGAAATTCAAGAAGCTTTTGAAGTGTTTTACAGAACTCTATATTCCAAAGTTCCAGGTGGAAGCATAACCAAATTGACACCTTCACCTTCTTGTATTCTCTAGAGTTACCCACTTTAAGTGAAGAACAAAATAGAACGATGACTGCTGACATAACTGAAGTTGAATTAAAAGCTGCAATTAGTAGGCTTAAATTAAGCAAGTCACCAGGATCAGATGGGTATACGGCAGAGTGGTACAAAGAACTTAAACATGAGTTAATTCCTGTTTTACTCCTCACACTGAACTGGGCTCTAAAAAAGGCACAAATGCCACCCAGTTGGAAGGAAGCGATAATCTCAGCTATACCGAAAGAAGGCAAGGATAGAATGGAATGCGGGTCATTTAGACCAATATCCGTTCTTAATGTAAATTATAGGTTATAGGTTACCTCCATCATGACCAAATGATTAGAGGAGTTTCTACCCATACTGATACGTAATGATCAGACAAGTTTTGTACGACAACGCCAGACACAAGACAATGTACGAAGGACATTTCACATTATGGATCATATACAAAAAAATAAAATCGAAGCAATAGTGATAAGTGTGGACACTGAAAAGTCATTTGATTTGGTTAATTGGAATTTTCTTTACAGAGTTTTACATAGATTTGGTTTCCAAGACACAATTATTAAAACTACACAGACACTATATGACAACCCTACTGCTAGGATTAAAATCAATGGATATTTATCAAATAGTCTTACCCACGAGACATGGTTGAGCATGGTCACCACTACTCTTCGCATTATATCTGGAACCATTAGCTCAATACATCAGACAAAATGAAGATATCAGGGGAATTACTATTAAAGGGACAGAGCATAAATTGACTTGTTACACTGATGACATTTTGATCTATCTAGGGCAACCAACATACTCTTTACCTAAATTGATGCAATCCTTTGAACAATATGGTCAATTATCAGGATACAAGATCAACATAAATAAAACCCAATTACTTTCATATTACTATAGCCCACCAAAAGAAACTGAAAGTCAATACCCCTGGGCATGGCACACAGAGTCTTTCAAATATTTGGGCATCATTATGCCAAAAGATTTGGCAAAATTATCAGAATGTAATTATCAGCCTTTAGATTAAAAAATTAAGGAAGATGTGGCAAGATGCAACCTGATTCCTTTTTTCAGTCTCAGTTCAAGGATGGAGTCTATTAAAATGAATATACTGCCCAGACTGTTATATCTCTTTCAGACCCTACCAATAGAGATTAATCAAAATCAATTCAATGAATGGAACAAGATGTTATCAAGGTATATTTGGCAGGGTAAAAGGCTTAGAGTTTGTCTCAAAACCTTGCAATTAGCAAAGGAAAAGGGGGGATGGGACCTACCTTAGAGATTATTATTTTGCAGCATATTTGACAGCTGTGATATATTGGTGCAACCCATCATATGATTCTCAATGGTAAAACATTGAGGAGCGGGTACTTCCCATCCCCATACAAGCAATTTTGGCTGATAACAACCTGCAAAGGTACATAAATATCAAAGGAATTGATAACCATGGGTGAAATTGACTCTTAAAATATGGAAAACTACTATAAAAAGAATATAATCTAGAAGGAGATATTGCAATTCTTAAATGGTGTGCATATGACTTGGATTTTACACCAAATAAATTGGATGCTGGATTTAAGGACTGGACAGCTAAAGGAATAACAGTTCTTTGCAACATAATGAAAGAAAGAACACTGTTCAGTTTTGAAATGCTTAAAGAGAAACACTTATTAGAAAAGCAAGATTTTTATCGGTATTTACAGATGCGACAATATGTTAATAAGACGTTTAAAAATGTAACTAAGGCAAATACATGCTTGATAGAGCTCTTTAGAAAAGCATATAATTCAGATAATGGTAGTAGAATCACTTCAAGCATGTATAAGGGGTTATCAAATCTTAAAACACATTCGACTTCATACATTAAAACAAAATGGGAGAAGGAAGGAGGGATAATTATATCCGAGGAAGAATGGACAACAATATGGAGGTATCAATGGAAGTGTACCAGTTCACAGAAATGGAGGGAGTTTGGATGGAAAAACTTGATAAGATATTTTATTACACCCTCTCAGAAATCCCATTATCATAGTAACCTCCCTGTTTGCTGGAGAAATTGTGGAGATCAAAATGCAAATCATTATCATATTTTTTGGGACTGCCCTGTTATCAAAAACTATTGGAGGGGAATACACAATGCCCTACAAAACATTTTTAAATGTGAAATATCCTTAGAGAGTAAGACCATATATTTTGGATATATACCTCAAGAATGGTTGAAAAGAGATAAATATTTAATGAATATACTGTTGGTGGCTGGTAAAAAGACTCTTACTAGGAAATGGTGATCACAGGAGAGCCCAACTTTAAATACATGGATGGAAATTACAATGGACATTTACAAAATGGTGAAGATAACAGCATCTGTTAACCATAAGCTGGAACAATTTGATTCATGCTGGGAAAAATGGTTTAACTACATAATGTCTCATAGGCCTGATTTTATTCTCACAAATCAATGAATATGTTGTAAAAAAAAAGATCACTCCCTACTTGTACATATTTATTTCCTTTTGCTTGTTTTTTCTTTCCACTCTTTTCTATAAGTGTATACCTCAGATAAATACTTTGTGGAGATTTGTGATATATATGATTATATGATATATATGTACAATGGTCTTGAATTGCCACTTTGCATGTGAGATGGCCTTTTGGAGATCCTACTTGTTCCTCTTGTATCTTACCTGATCTGGCCCTTAGCAGGTTAGAGATCTCATGGTTCATCCAGGGCTTCTAGTTGGGGAAGACTTGGAATAATTTTGTGGGGACCCACTTGTCTACAACTGCTTTTATAAAGTCCATGGGAGCTGTAATTCTTTAGGTGATCAGAGGTGGAGAAGGACAGAAACTTTAAATACTACTAGGTTCAGGAACAGTTAATATCCTACAAACATCAGACTTCTGAACCTTTACTCACCTCAATGCTGAACAATTCCGCAATTTATATATTGACTTTCAAAGACTTTATAACTCATGTTCTTGGTATTACTTACTTTCTTTTTATTATTTGCATGATTAGTCTTTTTTGCATAGTAGTTGTTTGTCAATCTTTATTTATACATAGTTTTTCATAAATTATATTGTATCTCTTTATTTTCCTGTAAATGTCTGCAAGAAATTATATTAAGAGAGGGTGCAGAGGAGATTTACCAGGATGTTGCCTGGATTGGAGAACAAGTCATATGAAGCATGGTTAGCAGAGCTGGGACATTTCTCTTTGGAGCGTAGAAGAATGAGAGGGGACTTGATAGAGGTCTACAAGATTATGAGAGGCATAGATAGGGTGGATAGTCAGTACCTGTTTCCCAGGGCACAAATAGTAAACACCAGGGGGCATATGTACAAAATTAAGGGAGGGAAGTTTAGGGGAGACATCAGGGGTAAGTTTTTTTACACAGAGGGTTGTGAGTGCCTGGAATGACTTACCAGGGATGGTGGTGGAGGCTAAAACATTAGGGATATTTAAGAGCCTCTTGGACAGGTACATGGATGAAAGAAAAATGGAGGGTTGTGGGGTAGTGTGGGTTTAGTACTTTTTTTTTAAGGATTATATGGGTCAGCACAACATGGAGGGCTAAAGGGCCTGAACTGTGCTGTAGTGTTCTATGATTCTATGGTTAAATTAATCTCAAGTTGGTACATGGTGACATGTGTACTTTGATGATAAATTTACTTTGAACAATTAATGCTTTACACCCCAACATGCTACTCTGCATCACTCCCAGCCTCAATTCTGGAAATAGTTTGATTAATGGTGCAAGATGTTAGAAAACCGATGTCCTGTTGACTGATCTTTCACAGAATCACACACAGATTATTGAAAAGGATAGAATGGCAATGTTACTTAGCAGCTCCAATAATCTCCAGAGTGCCAGAGTAGATAGTGGAATGGGGGTAAAAATAAATGATGTTAGTAGTTCATGCAAAGTCATAAATAGTAAGGTTGTGTGTGGTGGTAATAATCTTCTGAGGTGTGTATATTTCAATGCAAGGAGTATTGTGGGAAAGGCAGATGAGCTGAGGGCCTGGATTGACACATTGAATTATGACATCATAGCCCTTACTGAAACTTGACTACAGGAGGGGCAGGACTGGCAGCTCAATGTTCCAGGGTTCCAATGCTTCAGGTGTGATAGAGGCAGAGGGATGAAGGATGGGAGGGTAGCTTTGCTAGTCAGGGAAAATATTACAGCAGTGCTTCAGCAGGAAAGATTAGAGGGCTTGTCCACGGAGGCCATATGGGTGGAGCTGAGAAACAGGAAAGGTATGACCACATTAATAGGGTTGTATTATAGACCACCCAATAGTCAACAAGAATTGGAGGAGCAAATCTGCAGAGAGGTAGCAGAGAACTGCAGGAGACAGAAAGTTATGATTGTAGGGGATTTTAATTTTCCACACATTGATTAGGACTCCCATACTGTTAAAGGTCTAGATGGGTTAGAGTTTGTGAAATGTGTTCAGGAAAGTTTTCTAAATCAGTATATAGATGTACCAACTAGGGAGGATGCAATATTAGATCTCCTATTAGGAAATGAGTTAGGGCAGGTGACGGAAGTGTGTGTAGGGGAACACTTTGGTTCCAGCAATCATAACGTCATTAGTTTCAACTTGATCATGGATAAAGATAGATCTGGTCCTCGGGTTGAAGTTCTAACTGGAAAAAGGCCAAATTTGAAGAAATGAGAAAGAATCTAAAAAGCATAGATTGGGACAGGTTGTTCTCTGGCAAGGATGTGATTGGTAAGTGGGAGGCCTTCAAAGGAGAAATTTTGAGAGTGCAGAGTTTGTATGTTCCTGTCAGGGTTAAAGGCAAAACAAATAACAATAAGGAACCTTGGTTCTCGAGGGATACTGGAACTCTGATAAAGAAGAAGAGAGAGATGTATAACATGTATAGGCAACAGGAAGGAAATAAGATGCTTGAGGAATATAAAAAGAGTAAGAAAATACTTAAGAAATCAGGAGAGCTAAAAGAAGATATGAGGTTGCTTTGGCAGTCAGGGTGAAGGATAATCCTAAGAGCTTCTATAGGTATATTAAGAGCAAAAGGATAGTAAGGGATAAAATTGGTCCTCTTGAAGATCAGAGTGGTTGGCTATGTATGGAACCAAAAGAAATGGGAAATATATTAAATGGGTCTTTTGCATCTGTATTTACTAAGGAAACTGGAATGGAGTCTATGGAAACAAGGCAAACAAGTAGGGAGGTCATGGAACTTATACAGATTAAAGAGGAGGAGGTGCTTGCTGTCTTGAGGCAAATCAGAGTAGATAAATCCCCAGGACCTGACAGGGTATTCCCTCAGACCTTGAAGGAGACTGGTGTTGAAATTTCAGGGGCCCTGGCAGAAATATTTAAAATGTTGATATCCACGGATCAGGTGCCGGAGGATTGGAGGATAGCTCATGTAGTTCTGTTGTTTAAAAAAGGCTCAAAAAGTAAACCGGGAACTTACAGGCCAGTATGCTTGACATCGGTAGTAGGTAAATTATTGGAAGGAATACTAAGAGATAGGATCTATAAGTATTTGGATAGCTTTGTGTGTGGTAGGTCATGCTTAACCAATCTATTAGAGTTTCTTAAGGAAGTTACCTGGAAAGTGGATGAAGGGAAGGCAGTGGATGTTGTATACATGGACTTTAGTAAGGCCTTTGACAAGGTCCCGCATGGGAGGTCAGTTAGGAAGATTCAATCGCTAGGTATACATGGACAGGTAGTAAATTGGATTAGACGCTGGCTTAATGGAAGAAGCCAGAGAGTGGTAGTGGAGGATTGCTACCCTGAGTGGAGGCCTGTGATTAGTGGTGTGCCACAGGGATCAGTGCTGAGTCCATTGTTATTTGTCATCTATATCAATGATCTGAATGATAATGTGGCAAATTGGATCAGCAAATTTGCTGATGATACAAAGATTGGAGGTGTAGTGGACAGTGAGGAAGGTTTTCAAAGCTTGCAGAGGGATTTGGACCAGTTAGAGGAATGGGTTGAAAAATGGCAGATGGAGTTTAATGTGGACAAGTGTGAGGTATTGCACTTTGGAAGGTCAAACCAAGGTAGAACATACAAGGTAAATGGTAGGACACTGAGGAGTGCAGTAGAACAGAGTGATCTGGGAGTACAGATACATAATTCCCTAAAAGTGGCGTCACAAGTAGATGGGGTCATAAAGAGAGCTTTTGGTACATTGGCCTTTATAAATCAAAGTATTGAGTATAAGAGTTGGAATGTAATGGTGAGGTTGTATAAGACATTGGTGAGACCGAATTTGGAGTATTGTGTGCAGTTTTGGTCACTTAATTACAGGAAGGATATTAATAAGGTTGAAAGAGTGCAGAGAAGGTTTACAAGGATGTTGTCGGGACTTGAGAAACTGAGTTTCAGAGAAAGGTTGAATAGGTTAGCTCTTCATTCCCTGGAGCGTAGGAGAATAAGGGTTGATTTGATAGAGGTGTATAAAATTATGATGGGTATAGATAGAGTGAATGCAAGCAGGCTTTTTCCACTGAGGCCAGGGGAGAAAAAAAACAGGTCATGGGTTAAGGGTGAAGGGGGAAAAGTTTAAAGGGAACATTAGGGGGTGCTTCTTCACACAGAGAGTGGTTGGAGTGTGGAATGAGCTGCCAGATGAAGTGGTGAATGCAGGCTCATTTTGACATTTAAGAAAAACTTGGACAGCTTTGGAGGGATATGACCCAGGTGCAGGTCAGTGGGACTAGGCAGAAAAATAGTTCAGCACAGCCAAGAAGGGCCAAAAGGCCTGTTTCGGTGCTGTAATGTTCTATGGTTCTATGGTTCTATCTGGACTTGATCCTGACCTCATTTGTTGTCTATCTGGAAACTCCATATCCTCAGTGTGTATTTTTTCCCAGGTGCTCCAGGTTTCTCCCACATCCCAAAGATTAATTAGCCACAGTAATGGAGATAATTGTGAAAGAAAATTAAAAGGGAGGTGATGAGCAAGTAACAAGGAAGAAGACTCAAGGCTGAAGGAAAACTGGAAGGGCAGTGGGATTGATGGGATTATGTGCCGGGAGCTGGCATGCACCTGATGACCTGAATGACCTTATGTACTATAGTAAGAAGCTAATTTGCCCGTTGAATTGCTTCAGGCTCTAAGGACGAGCTATTTATTTAGTCCCCTATCTCTCCCTTCTCTATTGGTACAGCTATAGTTCTCTCTTCAAATCTTTATTCAGTATTTCACCTTACTTTTTCCAAACCTCATTAATATGTTGTATTTCTTGATTCAATCATTATATATCAATCATTTACTAATGTTATTTTTTGCTAATGTTAATAATCTCTTTTTTAGGCACTGAATCTTATTCAAGCACTGAATTGACTACAAGCCCCAAATTACCATTTGTTACTGATTCATCAACTACACCAGCAGCCGCTTCTAGCACCAGCTCATTCACCAGTGCTGGATTGTCTACCATCTTTCAAGAATCTCAGTCTTCGTATACTGTTGTACCATCCATCAATATTGAAATTTCAAACAGTCCTGGACCATCATTTACAAATGAGCTATCAACCACAGAAGGACTGATGAGCACTCTTCAGCCATTAATTAATTTGGGGTCATCTACAGGATTTGTGAAAAGTTCAGAAGTACCAATTGATGAAACTAGTTTGTACACAACAATGAGCTGGAACAGAACAATTGCTACAGACATCACCAAAGATGGTAAGTATTTCTTTGTCATTTTGTGACTTAACTTTGTGACATATACTTAGTCCAATAGTCCATACACAGTCAGCTATGGAGGCCAAGACGGTGGGTAGATATAAAGTGAAAATAGATAGTTTCCTGATTGGTCAGGACGTCCAAGGTTATGGTGAGAAGGCAGGTTGAATGGGATTTGGGATCAGCCATGATGGAACAGTGGACTCGATGGGATGAATGGCCTAATCCTGCTCCTATGTCTTATGGTTTTATTAAGTGCATTTTCTTTGTTGTAAAAGATGCTTCCCTTAGATTTATACTACTTGCCAATAGTTCCAAATTGAATAATTCAAAGACAGCAGAAACACACTGATGATGGGTATACAGAATCTTATTCAGGGTAGAAATATCAAACGTCTGAGGACATGGTTTTAAGGATGAGGGGTCACGTTTACAGGTGAAGCCAGGGGTAGGTTTTTAAGCAGAGAATGGCAGGTGCTTGCAGTAGGTTTTTGGGGTGAAAGCAGGCTTTTAGATATACAGAAGAACATGAAAGGAATAGAAAAATACAGATGAAACCCATGAGGATATTTATATAAATTAGCATTAAGATAGGCACAACGTTGTGTGCTCAAAGACTTACCCATTGCTGACTATTCTGAGCTCTGTTTTAGATAATGCAGAAGAACTTTATTCAGCAGAGTTAATAATTTTCTTTGACTTGATTAACAGGAGCAGGTGTTAAAATAATTGGTAAAAATATTGCCTTTCTAAGTTTTGAACAAATAAATTATTTTTAGCAACAGACTAACTTCTGTTTCTCAACAACCCTTAGAGCTCATTTTCCTCATTTTCATTTCTACAGCTGAAATCTTCTGCTTCCTTACATGAGAAGAATCATTAAGTTGCGTAACTTTTACTTACATAGAAACATAGAAAACCTACAGCACAATACAGTCCCTATGGCCCACAAAGTTGTGCCGAACACAACTAGGAATTACTAGGCTTACCTATAGCCCTCTATTTTACTAAGCTCCATATACCTATCTAAAAGCCTCATAAAAGATGCTATTGTATCCGCCTCCACCACCGTTGCCAGCAGCCCATTCCATGCACTCACCACACTGAGTAAAAAACTTACTCCTAATATTTCCTCTGTACCTATTCCCCAGCACCTTAAACCTGTGTCCTCTTGTGGCAACCATTTCAGCCCTAGGAAAAAGCCTCTTTGACTATCCACACGATCAATGCCTCTCATCATCTTGTACACCTCTATCAGGTCACCTCTCATCCTCATTCGCTTCAAGGAGAATAGGCCGAGTTCACTCAACCTATTCTCATAAGGCATGCT
Source organism: Hemitrygon akajei (assembly GCF_048418815.1). Classification (NCBI taxonomy): domain Eukaryota; kingdom Metazoa; phylum Chordata; class Chondrichthyes; order Myliobatiformes; family Dasyatidae; genus Hemitrygon; species Hemitrygon akajei. The sequence goes on from NC_133127.1 coordinate 107,490,474, forward strand.
CCCCAGTCCAGGCAACATCCTTGTTAATCTCCTCTGTACCCTTTCTATGGCTTCCACATCTTTCCCTTAGTGAGGTGACCAGAACTGAGCACAGTACTCCAAGTGGGGTCTGACCAGGGTCCTACATAGCTGCAACATTACCTCTCGGCTCCTAAATTGAGGAAGGACAATACACCATACACCTTCTTAACCACAGAGTCAACCTGCGCAGCTGCTTTGAGCGTCATATGGACTCGGACCCCAAGATCCCTTTGCTCCACACTGCTAAGAGTCTTACCATTAATACTATATTCTGTCATCCTTTTTGACCTACCAGAATGAACCACTTCACACTTATCTGGGTTGAACTCCATCTGCCACTTCTCAGCCCAGTTTTGCATTCTATCTGACAGCCCTCCACACTATCCACAACACCTCCAACCTTTGTGTCATCAGCAAACTTACTAACCCATTCCTCCACTTCCTCATCCAGGTCATTTATAAAAATCACGAAGAGTATGGGTACAGTAAAACTTAATTAACATAACCCACTCCAACGTACTTAGACCATATGACCAGTAGACATCGGAGCAGAATTTGACAGTTCATCCCATCGAGTCTGCTCTGCCCTTCCATCATGGCTGATCCTGGATCCCATTCAACCCCATACACCTGCCTTCTCACCATATCCTTTGATGCCCTGACCAATCAGGAACTATCAACTTCTGCTTTAAATATACCCAAGGACATGGCCTCCACTGCAGTCTGTAGCAGAGCATTCCACAGATTCACTACTGTCAGGCTAAAAAAATTCCTCCCTACCTCTGTTCTAAAAGGTCATCCCTCAATTTTCAGGCTGTGCCCTCTAGTTTTGGATACCCTCACCATAGGAAACATCCTCTCCACATCCACATTATCTAGTCCTTTCAACATTCAGTAGGTTTCAATGAGATCCCTCCCCATTCTAAATTCCAGTTTAGAATATGCTCCTCATATGTTAACCCCTTCATTCCCAGAATCATCCTCAACCCCCTCTGGACTCTCTCCAATGACAACACATCCTTTCTGAGATCATGGGACCCAAAACTGTTGACAATACACCAAGTGTGGCCTGACTAGTGTCCTATAAAGACTCAGCATTATCTCCTTGCTTTTATATTCTATTCCTCTTGAAATAAATGCCAACATTGCATTTTCCTTCTTTTCCACAGACTCAACCTATAAATTAATCTTCTGGGAGTCTTTCATGAGGACACCCAAGTCCCTTTGCATCTCTGATGTTTCAACTTTCTCCCCATTTAGATAATAGTCTACCTTAACATTCCTTTTACCAAAATGCATGATCATACATTTCCCAAGACTGTATTCTATCTGTCAGTTTTTGCCCATTCTTCCAATTTGTCTAAGTCCTCCTACAATCGCATTGCTTCTTCAGCACTACCTACCCCTCCACCTAACTTTGTATGATCCACAAACCTTGTCACAAAGCCATCAATTCCATTATCTGAATCATTGACAAACAATAGTGAGAAGTAGAGGTCCCAATACTGACACCTGAGGAACACTTCTAGTCACTGGCAGCCAACCAGAAAAGGCCCCCTGTATTCCCACTTGCTGCCTCCTACCTGTCAGCCATTCTGCTATCCATGCCAGTATCTTTACTGTAAGACCATAGGATTTTGTCTGGTTAAGCAGTCTCATGTGTCGCACCTTATCGAATGCCTTTTTAAAATCCAAGTAAATGCCTCTCCTTTCTCCACATTGCTTGTTATTTCCTTAAAGAACTCTAACAGATTTGTCAATCAAAACTTTCCTTTATAGAAATCATGACTTATTTTATCATTAGTCTCCAAGTACCCCGAAATTTCATCCTCAATAATAGACTCCAATACTTTCCCAGTTTCTGAGTTTAAGCTAACTGGCCTATAGTTTCCTTTCTTTTGCCTTCCTCCCTTCTTAAAGAGTGGAGTCACATTTGAAATCTTCGAGTCCTCCCGGAGCATGCCAGAATCAAGTGATTCTTGAAAGATCATGACCAATGCATCTATTAACTTCAGTAACCTCTTTCAGGACTCTGGGATATTGGTTGAGACTGCGGTAAAGAAGGCAAATGGAATGTTGGCATTTATTTCCAGAGAAATAGAATATGAAAGCAAGGAGATAATGCTGAGTCTTTATAGGACACTAGTCAGGCCACACTTGGTTGTAAACTGGATTTGAAATTGGCTGTGTGGGAGAAGACAGAGTGGTAGTGGATGATTGCTCCTCAGACTGGAGGCCCGTGACTAGTGGTTGCCTCAGGGAGCTGTGCTGGGACCATTGTTGTTTGTTGTCTATATCAATGATCTAGATAATAATGTGGTAAATTAGATCAGCAAGTTTGCTGATGACACTAAGATTGGAGGTGTTGTGGACAGCGAGGAAGGCTTTCAAAGCTTGCAGAGGGATCTGGACCAATCTCAAAAATGGGCCAGAAAATGGCAGATGGAATTTAATCCACACAAGTGTGAGGTGTTACATTTTGGAAGGACTAATCAAGGTAGGACATACACAGTAAATGGTAGGGCACTGAGAAGTGCGGAGGAATGAAGGGATCTGGGAGTTCAGATACATAATTCCCTGAAAATGGCATCACAGATAGATAGGGTTGTAAAGAAGGCTTTTGGCATCCTGGCATTCATAAATCAAAGTATTGAGTATAGGAGTTGGGATGTTATGGTGAGGTTGTATAAGACAGTGCTGAGGCCAAATTTGGAGTATTGTGTACAGTTCTGGTCACCTAGCTATAGGAAGGATATCGGTAAGATTGAAAGAGTGCAGAGAAGATTTACTAAGATGTTGCCGGGTCTTCAGGAGTTGAGTTATAGGGAAAGATTGAACACGTTAGGACTTTATTCCTTGGAGCGTAGAAGAATAAAGGGAGAGAGATTTCATAGTTTACAAAATTATGAGGGGTATAGACAGAGTAAATGTGAGTAGGCTCTTTCCATTTAGACTAGGAGAGATAAACACGAGAGGACATGGCTTTAGGGTGAAAGGGGAAAGGCTTAGGGGGAAATTCTTCACTCAGAGATCATTGGGAGAGTGCAATGAACTGCCATCTGACAAGGCAAATGTGGACTCACTCTTAAGTTTAAAAAATAAATTGGATAGATACATGGATGGGAGAGGTCTGGAGGGTTATGGACTGGGTGGAGGTTATTGGGACTAGCAGAATAAAGTTTCGGCACAGACTAGAATGGCCTAATGGCCTGTTTTCTGTGCTGTAGTGTTCTATGGTTCTAATCTATCTGGTCCAGGTGACTTATCCATTTTAAGACCTTTGAGTTTGCCTAGCACTTGATCCTTTGTAATGGCAATGGCAAGCACTCCTGCTCCCTGACAGTCATGGACCTCTGGCACACTGCTAGTGTCTTCCACAGTAAAGACTGATGCAAAGTACTCATTAAGTTTATCTGTCATTTCTTTGTCCCCCTTTACTATCTCACCAGTGTCATTTTCCAATGGTTCGATATCAAATCTCACCTCAATTTTTTTTCTTTATATAACTATTCTTTCTTGAGTATGCTCCTTTATTTTATTGGCTAGTCTGCCCTCAGAATTCATCTTTTCCATTTCTATAGCTTTTTTAGTTCTCTTTTGTTGAAATTTAAATGTTTCCCAATCATCCAACTTCCCATTCACTTTTGTTACCTTATATGCCCTCTCCTTGGTTTTTATGCAATCCTTAACTTCCCTTGCCATGGTTGCCTACCTCTGCCATTTGAGAACTCTATGGGACATATTTATCCTGCACCTTGTGAATTATTCCCAGAAACTTCAGCAACCTCTGCTCTGCCATCATCCCCAGCAGTATCCTCCTCCAATCCACCTGGGCAAGTTCCTCTCTCATGCCTCTGTAATTCCCTTTATTCCATTGTGATACTGATACATGTGAGTAATGCTTCTCCTTCTCAAATTGCTGTATGAATTCAATCATATTATGATCAATGCCTCCTCAAGTTTCCTTTATGTTAAGCTCACTAATAAGGTATGGGTTATTAAGGTCCCTAACAAGATCTGGGTTACAGTATTACACAACTCCCAATCTAAGATAACCTTTTCCCTAGTAGGTTCAAGCACAAGCTGCTCTAAAAAGCCATCTTGTAAGCATTCAACAAATTCTCTTTCAAGCAATCCAATGCCAACCTGATTTTTCCAATCCCCTTGTATTTTGAAGTCCCTCATTACAATTGTGTCATTTCCCTTTCTGCATGCCTTTTCCAGCTCTCTCTGCAATCTCAACCTCACATCCTAGTTACCATTTGAAGACCTATATATGATTACCATAATGGATTTTTTACCCTTGCAGCTTCAATTCCACCCCAAAGACTGAATATTCTCTGACCCTATGTCACCTTTTTCTAAAGATGTAGTTCCTTCTCCTACCAACAGACCTAAACTGCCATCTATGCCTTTCTGCCTGTTCTTTTGATACAAAGTATATCCTTTGATGTTAAGCTCCCAACTATGACCTTCTTTCAGCCACGACTCAGTGATTCCCAGAGCATCATACTGATCAATCTCTAATTGTGCCATGATTTCGTCCACCTTGTTCCACCTTTAGTCCCACATTCTTCACCCTTTTGAACTTTGCCTCTGTGGTACAATTCAACTCTTTGCTCTGTCCAAATTTTTACCCAATCCTTTCTTACATTCATGTGGCATGCATCATCTACTTGTAAACTTTCTTTTAATTAGATATTACAGAATTGGAAAATATATTTTCCGGTCAACTTAGTAAGTTTAAAGATTCTCATAAGCAGGTGAGTTTCAGGATATTGCAGGACGCATAGAAAGTAGAACACTATAGTACAGTAAAGGTCCTTCGCTCCAAGATGTGCTGACATTTTAGCCTACTCTAAGATCAATATAACTTTCCTTTATTTCTATCCACTTTTCCTTCATTCATGTGCCTATCTAAAAACGTGTTAAATACCCCAAGTATATTTGCTTCTACTACCACCCTGACAGGTTTTTCCATAAACCCACCATACTATGTGTAAAAAGAAAAAAAAATACCTCTGATATCCCCCATATGCTTTCTTCTAATCACCTTATTATTATATTCCCTCATAATACCTATTTTTGCACCGAGAAAAGTCTCTGGCTATCCACTCAATCTATCCCTCTTATCTTCTGCACATCTGTCATGTCACCTCTCATCTGCCTTCACTCCAAAGAGAAAAGCCCTAGCTCACTCACCAATGCTCATAAGAAATTATCTCTGAATCTCCTTTACAACCTGTCTAAAGCTTCAACTTCCTTCCTATAATGAGGTGACCAGAACTGAACCCATATTCCACGTGTGCTCCAACCAGAGTTTTATAGAGTTGCAACATTTCTTCTCCGATCTTGAACTCAGTCATCCATAAGACCAATAAGACATAGGAGCAGATTTAGGCCATTTGGCCCATTGACTCTGCTCTACCAATCAATCATGGTTGACCATTTTTACCCCTCCTCAGCCCCACTCTCCTGCTTTCACCCCATAACCTTTGATGCTGTATCCAATCAAGAGCCTATCAGTCCCTGACTTAAATACACCCAACGACCTGGCCTCCACATCTCCTGTGGTAACAAATTCCACAAATGTACCACCTTCTGGCTTGAGAAATCTCTCAACATCTGTTTTAAATGGACACCTGAGGCTGTGCCCTCTTGTCCTGGACTCCCCCACCATGGGAAACATGCTCTCGATTTCTACTCTGTCTACGCCTTTCAACGCTCAAAAGGTTTCAAAGAGATCACACATCATTGTTCTAAATTCCAGCAAGTAAAGACCCAGAGCCATCAAACGTTCCTCATATGATAACCCTTGCATTCCTGGAATCATCTTTGTGAACTTCCTCTGAACCCTCTCTAATGCCAGCACATCTTTTCTTAGATATTGAGTCCAAAATTGTTCACAGTACTCAAGCTGAGGCCTCACCAGTGCCTTATAAAGCCTCATCATCACATCCCTGCTCTTTAATTCTAGACCTATTGAAATGAATACTAACATGGCACTTGCCTTCCTCACTACCAATTCAACCTGCAAGTTAACCTTTAGAGTGATTTGCACAGTGACTCCCAAGTCCCTTTGCATCTCAGATTTTTGCATTTTCTCCCCATTGAGAAAATAGTCTGCACATTTATTTCTACTACCAAAGTGAATGACCAAGCATTTTCCAACATTGTATTTCATTTGCCACTTTCTTGCCCATTCTCCTAATCTGTCTAAGTCTCTCTGCAGTCTACCTTTTTCCTACCTGCCCCTCCACCAGTCTTCATATCATCTGCAAACTTGGCAATAAGGCCATCTATTCCGTCATCTAAATCATTGATATACAGCATAGAAAGGACCGGTCCCAACACTGGCATCCAACCAGACCAGTGGGATCCTTTTATTCCCACTCTGTCTCCTACCAATCAGACAATGATCTAAGCATGCCAGTAAATTTCCTGTAATACTTTGGTAAGAATCCTCATGTGTGGCACAATGTCAAAGGCCTTCTGAAATCCAAATATTTACTGCATCCCCTTTATCTATCCTACCTGTAAACTCCTCAAAGAATTCCAACAGGTTAGTCAGGCAGGATTTTTCTTTAAGGAAACCATGCTGAGTTTGTCCTATCTTGTCTTGTGTCACTAAGTACTCCATCACCACATCCTTAACAATTGGTTTCAACATCTTCCCAACCATTGACGTCATGCTAACTGGTCTCTAATTTCCTTTCTGCTGCCTTCCTCCTTTCTTAAAGCATGGAGTGATATTTGCAATTTTCCGGTGCTCTGGAATCATGCCAGAGTCCAATGACTTCATTAAAAAACATTACTAGTGCCTCCTCAATCTCTACTGCTACTTCTTTCAGAACCTTAGGATGTAGTTAATCTCATCTGGGTGATCTATGTGCCTTTATGTCTTTCAGCTGTTTGAACACCTTCTCCCTTGTAATAGTAGCTGCACTCGCTTCTCTTTCTTCACACCCTTCAATATCTGGCACACTGCTTGTGTCTTCCACAGTGAGGATTGATGCAAAATACTTATTTTGTTCATCTGCCATCTCTTTGTCCCTATTATTATTTCTCTGGCCTCATTTTCTAGTGGTCCTACATGCATTCTCATCCCTCTTATTTTTTTTTACATACTTGAAGAAGTTTTTTCTATCCACCTTGATATTGTTTGTTGTCTAAGAACGTTTTAAATATTTCTTCTAGAGCCCTGCAAATTCTGCACTAGCCTCTAAGGGAACACATTGTCAGGCCCTGGGGATTTATCCACCTTAATTTGCCTCAAAACAGCAAACTCTTTAATCCATATATGATCCATGATCTCTCTGCTGTTTTGCTGCACTTCTAAAAACTCTGTGTCTGTCTCCCAGGTAAACACAGATGCAAAAATCTATTTAAGATCTCCCCCCATCTCCTTCAGTGACATCCATAGATGACCATGCTGACCTTCAAGAGGACCAAACTTGTCCCATGCTATCCTTTTCCTTTTAATCTGTCTGTAAAATGTCTTGGGATTCTCCTTCACCTTGTCTGCTAGAACAACCTAATGCCAGCTTTAAGCCCTCCTCATCTTCCTGTGCAACAGGATCCCTGCCTTCCTCATCATGAAATTACAGTCAATGAGGATCAGAAATAATATCTCCTAACTGACAGTCAACACTAGTGCACCTCAATGGTATGTGTGTAGCCCACTGATCTACTCTAACTACATCCATGACTGTGTGGCTAGGCACAGCTCAAAGACATCGGCTAAATTTGCCAACGACATAACTAATGTTGACAGAATTCCAGACGGTAATGAGAAGGCGTATGGCAGTGAGATCTGCTGGGTGAGTGGTGTTACAGCAACAAACTTGCACTCAACATCAATAAGACCAAGGATTGTGGACTTCTGGAAGGATATGAAAGGGTCACTGCACAGGACCAGAAAAAGCTTCAGTTTTACAGTATGGAAGTCCAAGTCAATATATGTAGAAAGCTAAAATCACTTAAAAGGTTTATTTAAAACCAGTTGCTTCCTTTTTCCTAAACACTGCCTTAATTTCCCTTGCAAACCAGTGTTCCCTAATCTTTACAGCCTTCCCCTTCACTCTAGACCCTGAAGTCTCCCTATCTCACTTTTCTTTTCAATATTTTTATTAACTTTCACATAGAAGAATACGGAGTGCATGAGGTTATATATGAATAAAAAAAAAGATATAGTACCGAATACATTATATTTAAATCACACTTACAATCACAGTACCCTATATTCATAATCAACCATGTACATTAATTAAATTGTAACTTGAAATATAATAATTTTATTATAAAAAAAAGAATTTAAACCCATTACCAAGACTGAAGCTGTTTAGTAAAGAAAGAAAGATGGAAAAAAAATCCTTATCACATAGTAATTTATGTTATTTGCCAACATCTGTACTTTAATACCAAATCAAAGGTTTTGAAAGTAGTTCAAAAATGGTCCCCACAGTGTTGGAAAGTCTTGGTCAGAAATTGAACAACGGATCTTCTCTAGATTTAAGCATGACATAAATCATGTAACCATTGAATGTGAGTAGGTGGAGCAACATCCTTCCATTTAAGCAACACCGCCCTCCTAACTACAAGAGAAATAAAAGCCAATATATGCAAATCAAATGTCCCCAAAGTTAGGCCTTTTTCTCCAACAATACCAAACAAGACAGTCAAAGGTTTAGGCTTAAAATTTACTTTAAGAAGTGCAGAAAATTTTTGGAATACTTCCTTCCAGTACTTTTCAAGACTCGGACATGTTCAAAACATATGGATTAGTGAAGCCCTCCATTGTTACATCTATCACAATAGGGAGATATATCCAGATAAAAATGAGATAGCTTGTCTTTGGACACATGGGCCCTGTAGACCACTTTAAATTGTAGGAAGGAGTGGTGAGCACATAGTGATGAAGTGTTAGCCAATTTAAAAATTTCATTCCAAGTCTCCTCAGAAATTGAAATCTGTAAATCTTGTTCCCAGGCATTTGTAATTTTGTCTAAAGGAGCCTCTCTTATTCCCAACAACATGCCATAAATATTGGATATTGAGCCATTATGAAAAGGTTTCAAATTGTAAATTACATCTAGAAAGTTCTTATCAGTATTCATAGGAAATGTATGTAACTTAGATTGCAGAAAGTCTCTAATTTGTAGATATCGAAAAAAGTGGGTTTTTGGTAAGCAATATTTAGCTGACAGTTGCTCAAATGAAAAGAGACTTCCTCCAACAAACAGATCCTGAAAGCATTTTATACTCAATCTATCCCATTCTTTATAAACTACATTGGTTATAGAAGGTTTAAAAAAAAATTAGAAAAAAATGGGACTAGAAAGAGAAAATCTCAATAAACCAAAGTATTTTCTAAATTGCAACCAGATCCTCAAAGTATGCTTAACTACCAAATTGTCAGTTAGTTTTTTTTAAAGATAAAGGAAGCGAGGATCCAAGAGGAGAAATAATAGAATTTTTTTTTTTTAACAGAGTTAGCTTCTAAAGAGACCCATACTGGACAGTCCTCATGGTTAATGTAATATGACCAAAACATAAGATTTCATATATTGACTGCCCAGTAATATAACCTAAAATTTGGTAAAGCTAAGCCTCCATTCTTTTTAACTTTTTGAAAGTGAACTTTATTTAATCAAGAATGTTTGTTTATCCATATATACAAAGATAGAATCGAATCAAGAAAATCAAAAAAGGACTTAAGAATAAAAACAGGTAAGGTCTGAAAAAGGTATATAAATTTAGGCAGGATATTCATTTTAATAGAGTTAATTTGACCAATCAATGATAGAGAGAGGGGCAACCAGTTTGTTAGTGCCCTTTTCACATAATTCAATAGGGTATGAAAATTTTCTTTAAGTAGGTGTTTATAATTCTTAGTAATTGTTACACCCAAATAGGTAAATTGATTTCTTACAATTTTAAAAGGAAAATTAGTATTAATTGATACCAGATCATTCAAGGGGAAAAGTTCACTCTTATGTAAATTCAATTTATATCCTGAAAACTGGCTGAAACAGGAGAGTAAAGAAAGCACAGGAGGTAACGAGGTCTCAACATTAGAAATAAAAAGCAATAGAAACTTTGTGGGTAGTACCTCTCCTTAAAATACCAGTGATATCACTAGATTCTCAAAAAGCAATAGCTAAGGGTTCTAAATCCAGATCAAAGCACAAAGGGCTCAAAGGACATCCTTGTCTGGCTCCACGTTGGGGTTTAAAAGGTTTAGAATTCTGAAAATTAGTAAGAACCCAAGCAGAGGGAGATGCCATAAATTCTTGTGTATAAGTCAGCCTGGAGTATAAGCCAACCCCCATTTTCAAGGTTAAAAACGGACTTTTTCATGTTACCTTTGTATAAGCCGACCCCTTTTGTAGAGGTTTTTGATTTAACCAGAAAAGATCACAAGGTCTCACACGCTGGTACTCAGCTTTGCCGGATCCAGAACCTGGAAATTTTGTAAACCAGTACCTGCTAAGAAAACAGGCCTACATGTTGTAGAGCATTACAGGCAAATTCTTAATAAATAAATCAGGGAGGGAAACCATTTAGTGCCCATCGTAATCTCATTAAAATATAACACAGGGTGGTGGGATCAGCACGTGTAGTTAGTACTGGGTTTGCGACCACCATGTACAAAAGATTAAAAGAAATGCAATATGATGCTGGCTTCAAGCTGAAGGTTGTTGATTTTGCTAAAGGAATGAATAATTCTGCAGCTGCTAAGTTTAGTATAAATGAGAAATGTTACAAATCAGGAACAATGAATATATAATTGAGACAGGTTTTTTTTAATAACAAATAAAACATTTATTAAACACTGTAAAAAACCCAAAAGTAAACAAGCGACTAACTTAACCGGAAGTCAGCTGCTGTGCGGCAGCTTCAACAGTTCTTAAAGCGATAATGCGAAAACAGTTCCTAGAAGTAGTAATGTGAAAGTCCAAAGTTTTACCCAGTCATTTGGGAGAGGCTTTCTTTCCCGTACTTAAATCCTTCCCAAGTTGTTACTGCTGATCCCAGCCGGAGTATGTTATTTCCTGGAGGATTTACGATCAAAGGAAATAAAGTGGCTTAAAGGCACTGACCTTTCCTTGGCAAAACTCTGCATCCAATCTTTCTGCTCTCTTTTGGCAAAGCAGGAGTTAACATGGAAACATGTTACTAATTCCTCCTGCGAAGATTAAACAAAGGTTGAATCTGTTTCACCATCGACATTAACTTTCCCAATCCTTCGGGATTTCCAAACCCCTTTAAAATCTTCACTCTCCACGGACTGAACTGACAGTATTGGAGCGAAACTGCCGGCAATAACCTTTGAGACTTAAGGCAGAAAATAAAACTCCACTTTAAAATAAAACTGCGTCATACATCGAAATACGCAGCAACGCTAGTGAAATCAACCACCGACTGCCCTGCGTCACAGGGAGGGGTTCTCCTTTTATACCCTGTTGAAAAAAACTATCACATGACCTCTCACTGGCAGGAAAATGATGTCACTCCACCATCACAAGACCATTACCTCATGTCCAGCATAGCCTCAATCTCATCATGGTCACGTGACAGGTACAAGATACCCATGGGTACGTAACAGAAACAAGTGAGAAAGTGGAAAAAGGCAGAGGACTCGCTGAGGGAAATGCCAAAGACGAAATATGCAAACCATGAGAAAACATGCCAGTGGTCAGAACTGGAAGAAGAATCGCCAGTGATCGTCTGGATACATTGTTACCAGAGAAATGATTCGAGTTCATGCGTTGAAATGGGATGAAAAACACCGTGAGGTCAGTGAAAATTTCAAAGCTATGCGAAGTTGGTGCACCTGATTTACGAATAGGTGTGATCTTGTGTGGAGACAAAAAACAAAGATTGCTCAGAAAGTTCCCGCGGGGTGTTGTTCTTTACATTCAAGAACACTTCTGGATGGATGAAGTGGGTTGTTTGAAGTAGGTTAAAGAGGTGTGGCGTCAATGTCCCGAAGGTTTTAGGAAGGAAAAGTCACTACTTGTCTGGGACATGTTCAAAGCGCGCTTGTCAGGTGAGACAAAGGCAGCATTGAAAGTTGAAAATACGGACATTGCAGTCATCCCCGGTGGTTTGATGTCTGTGCTTCAGCCACTAGATGTAAGTTTAAACAAACCATTCAAAGAACTCAAGCGTTGACAGGGGAACAAATTTGACTCAAAACAACGTGCATTCGTTTTCCAAAGTTGTCACCCTCTGTATAAGCTGACCCCCTAATTTTAGGAACAAAATTTAGGGCCAAATTCTTGGCTTATTCACTTTACGGTAAATAAAGTAATTTAATCTATTGAATGAAAGTGGGCCCAAAGTTAATTTTTTCTAAAGTTTTAAATAAATAATTCCATTCAACCTGATCAATAGCCTTCTCAGCGTCTAGAGTTATCACGTATTCCAATACCTCCTCAGAAAGAGAATACATAACATTCAGTAAACGACAAATATTAAAATGGGAATAGTGATTTTTAATAAATCCAGTCTGACCATCAGATATGATAGATGGTAAAATATTTTCAAGTCTACAAGCCAAAACTTTGCATAGAATTTTAGTATCAACATTAAGTAAAGAAGTTGGTCTATATGAAGAGCATTCAGTTGGGTTCTTACTTTTTTAAAGAATAAGCGAAATGGAAGCTTCATAAAAAGATTGTGGCAGCCTACCAAATTTAAAGGAATCTGAAAATACAGAACATAAATGAGGTATAAGCAATGAGGAAAAAGCCTTGTAATATTCTCCAGAAAATCCATCAGGACCCGGAGTGCAATGAATGTACAGCCTTCGCAATTTCCTCATAAGAAATAGGTTGATCCAACTGCTTCAGATTATCAGCAGAAAGTACAGGGATGTTTAATTGGTCTAAAAAATTATTCATTACAGTATTATCTTTAGGAGAGTTAGAACTATAAAGTGTAGAATAAAATTCTCTGAAGGTATCATTTATTTCTAAATGGTCAGTTGTCCTATCACCATTAGCTTTACAAATTTCTTTTAATTTGCCATTTAGCTATAAAGGTTTTTAATTGGTTAGCCAATAATTTAGCTGTTTTGTCTCCATGAATATAGAATTGATGTTTATCTTTTAAGAGTTGACTTTCAATTGGATATGTTAAAAGAAGATTATATTTAGTTTTAATTTCAACATGATTTTTATATAAAGCAGGATCTGGAGCCAAAGCATATTTTTGGTCTAATTTTTAAAAATCTCTCTTTATTAGCTTTTTTCTTAACACTTGCAGTATAAGAAATAATTTGTCCTCTAATATAGGCCTTCAAAGCATCCCATATAATAAGACAGGAAGTCTCTTCAATCATATTCTATTCAAAAAAAAAGTTTGTTTCTCCAGAAACTTTAAAAAATCCATATCAGATAGCAAAGTTAGATTAAAATGCCAAAATCCATTTATTTGAGGGAGACCAGGTAGGTTTAAAGATAAAAACACAGGGGCATAGTTCGAAACAGCAATCTCTTTATATTCACAGGATCGAACTAGAGGAATCATTTGGCTATCAATAAAAAAAAGTAGTAGGGGGAGGGGGAATTGCAAAATAATAGGAGAAGCCCTGAGGGGGTGGGATGAAGCTAAGAGCTGGAAAGGTGATTGGCAAAAGTGATTCAGAGCTGGAGAAGGGAAAGGATCTTGGGATGGGAGGCCTCGGGAGAAAGAAAGGGGGGGAGCACCAGAGGAAGATGGAGAACAGGCAGGGTGATGGGCAGAGTGAGAGAGAAAAAAACAAACAAACAACTAAATATATCATGGATGGAGTAAGAAGGGGAGGAGGGTTATTAACGGAAGTTAGAGAAGTCAATGTTCATGCCATCAGGTTGGAGGCTACCCAGCCAGTATACAAGGTGTTGTTCCTCCATCCTGAGTGTGGATTCATCTTGACAGTAGAGGAGGCCATGGATAGACATATCAGAATGGGAATGGGACATGGAATTAAAATGTGTGGCCACTGGGAGATCCTGCTTTCTCTGGCGGACAGAGCGTAGGTGTTCAGCGAAACGGTCTCCCAGTCTGTGTCGGGTCTCACCAATATATAAAAGGCCACACTGGGAGCACCGGACACAGTATACCACACCAGCCGACTCACAGGTGAAGTGTCACCTCACCTGGAAGGACTGTCTGGGGCCCTGAATGGTGGTGAGGGAGGAAGTGTAAGGGCAGGTGTAGCACTTGTTCCGCTTACAAGGATAAGTGCCAGGAGGGAGATCGGTGGGGAGGGATGGGGGGGACAAGTGGATAAGGAAGTCACGTAGGGAGCAATTTCCCTAATTCTCCATAACTTCCGCCACCTCCAATGGGATCCCACTACCAAGCACACCTTTCCCTCCCCCCCTCTTTCTGCTTTCCGCAGGGATCGCTCCCTATGCGACTGAAAGATGACCAGTCTAAAACTGGATCTAATCAGCAATTAAAGTCTCCTCCCAACACTAAAGAATAAAGACTCAAATCTGGCAAGAGTGGAAAAAAAGCTCAAATAATCCTGGGTCATCTATATTTGGGGTATACAGATTAGCGAATGTCATTAATTTATTATCTAATTTTCCTGACACTATGACAAAACACCTATTATCAGACACTACTTTATGTTGGACAAAGGGAACAGTATTATCTATAAAGATTGAAACCCCCCTTGATTTAGCTCAAAAAGAGGAATGAAAATGTAGCCCTTTCCATCTGCTAAAAAGGCATGGATTGTCACATTTACATATGAGTTTCTTGTAAAAAAAATAATTGGGACCTTAAGGTTTTTATTATAGGCAAAAATCTTATTCCATTTCAAAGGGTGATTTAACCCTTTCACATTAAGACCAAGTAAATTAATAGGTTGATCCATTTTTAATACTACATACTGGAATGTATATTAAAACCAGACATCGAACCTTGAGATAAGGAAACCAAGCAACAGATTTGGCTGACAACCCAATACAGTTTCCAGAAAAAAAAGCCCTTTCCCCCCCCTCCCAAAGCCAGAAAGCTGACCAATAGATAGCCAGCTTCTGCTACTAATAACATCATCCCCCCCAAAAAAAAATCCTGCTGTTTTAGCTACAATTTATAGCAAGGTTAGCTACATTTCAACCTAGACAAAACAACAGAGAAAAAAAATTTAAACCTCATACCAAAAACAAACCGATTAATTATTGCAATTTCAAAATGATTAGATACCCCATACTGAGCTTTATTAATAGAGAAAAACCTCAAAAATATGTATAATATAATATATCAAAAAATCAAAAAATCAAAATACATGAACACTCAAGGTACTAGCTCATTAAAACCTTATTCTCATAGTAAAACACTAAAAGGTTCAAAAAAGAGAGTTAGCTTCAAAAGGTTACCAAGAGTAAGAGAGGCAGATATTAATGCACAAAGATACTGAGCAATTAATCTTCTGATTCCAAGAATTCTTGATCATCTTCAACCGAACGGAAACACTTCTTTGAGCCATCCCTCAATATAATTCTGAGCCGTGTGTGATAACGAAGAGAAGGCTTGAAACCTTCATTAAAAAGTTCCAACATAACCTTTTTAAACTTAGCATGCTCATTCATGATCTCAGGTGAAAAATCCTCAACAATTCTAATCTTTTGGCCTTTATAATCAATCAATCCTCTTCGATGGGATACACAAATTAAAAGCTCCATAGTTTGAAATTCATATAAACAGACTATGACTGCTCTGGGTCTTTCTCCTGGCTTAGGAACCAATGATCTGTGCGCTCAATCAACCATAGGCAAAGATGGTAAAATTTCAGGAAATAATTGTGCCAAAAATCTTGCAAATAATTTCATAGGCTGTTCACCTTCAGTTAACTCTTCAAGGCCCAGAATTTATAGGTTGCTTCTTCTGCTTCTGTTTTCTAAATCGATAATCTTCTGCATTAATTTTCATTAGACTTTGATTGCTTTTTACAGAGCTTTTGTAAGTCATCAATTTTCACATCCAAAATTGTCAGAGTTGCTTCATTATCTTCAATTCGTTTATCATGTTCAGCTAAGGTTTTCTGAATAGCAACCACTTTTGCATCCATTTGTTTAATTTCAGAGCTAACCTGCTGGGACTCCTCAGAGGATTCTTTTCTGTGTCTTCGAAGCAAATCCATAATAGATTCCAAAGATGCAGGTGGTTCCTCTTCTTTTCTAGTACCTTTGGCACCACTTGTGTTCATATTGAAGCAATATCATGTTTCAAAGTAAGATTTCAAAACAGGTTGGAAACAGTAAGTAAAATAGGAGCAACTTCAAAAAGCTGTTACTCCATCAATGACCAGCAGGAAGTCTCCATCTCACTTTTAAAACCCTCTCATTTTTCAGATTTCAATTCATCTGCAAACAGCCTCCCACATTCAAACTTTGCATGTTCCTATTTAACAGCTTCAAAATGTGCTTTCCCCAATTTCAGAGTTTAACTTGTGTACCTGTCCAATCTTTTTCCAGAACTAAGTAAAGCTGTTATAATTATGGTCACTGCTCCCAGAGAGCTCCCCACTGATACCAGACACTTGCCCTGCTTTATTTCCCAGTGTTGCTGCTTTTCTACTGGGACCATCTGCATATTATTTGAGCAAGCTCCCCTGTGCACCTCAGCAAACTGTCTTTTGCACTATGGCAGTCCCCGTCAATATTAGGGAAGCTGAAATCGTCCAGAATACAATCTTATTCATCTTACAGCTATCTGTAATCTCCCTACATATTTGCTTCATTAACTCCCAAGAATTATTGGGGTGCATTCTCTTCAAAGTGATCATCCCCTTCTTATTTCTATAAGAATATCTTCCCTAAGTATCACCACACATACTTTGAATCAAATAGGCTTTAACCTTTTAGAATCATCTACCATTAAGATCACTGTCAAAGGTCTTACTGAAATCTTTGCAGGCTTCATCAACTGTACTGTTTTCATATTTCTCCTGACTAAGAGGGCTTAGAACAGAGAATCAACTTCAGAATAGTGGTGATCTGTCACTCATGACTAAGATGAGAAGAAATTTTTTGTCTCAGGGATGGATGAATCTTTTGAATTCTTTATTTGAAAGGGACTGTGGAGACTTGGTCACTGCAAACATTCAAACCAGAGACTGAAAGACTTCTGGACTTTAAGAGAGCAGTAATTGGCTTTACAAAATTTAACACAACACCCACATCTACCCTTCAAATATCTGGTCAGGCTAAGGACAGATAGAATTCCTCCTTCTGCTTAAATCCCTTGGATGAATTAAAACTAATATTGCAATTAATAAAATATGAAAAAGTATATAGATCCAATGATTAACCTAAACATTCCCATTAAAATATATACTCTCATCTGTAAGGGGGCATTAACATGTTGACAATTCGAACCAATGTGATGAGGGAGTCAAATTGCAATCAATTTGGCACTTGATTCACAACAAAAAGTTGTATGACACCAGTCCCTCTAGGTTTACAGCATTACTTCACACCTATGGACCCCCAATAAGCACAAATCACATAATGTACATTTTTCCCATAATGGTAATATCGTTTTCACAAATCACAAGGTCTTGACAGAAGTTCAATATTCAACAAAACACAAAACAAACATTGGAACAGAACAAAGCAATATTCCAGCAAGAACCTTTAAAAACAAATGTGGAGAGATAGAAATGTTTTCATTCCCTCTTAGTCAATTAACCCTTATCCACTCAGAAGGATTTCCTTCTTTCACCAGCTAGTATGTAATTTGTTGTCCATCAACAGTAATCTCACCCTGTACTGGAGGGGAAGATGGGTGTGCCACAGATGCTTATGCCGCCCCCCGCCCTCCCCCCCCCCCGCAGAACTGTATTGGCTCTTTATTAAGTAGATTCAGTTGTGCCTTCAAGAACAAAAGGAATGGATTGTCCTGTCATTAACAAAAAGGGAGCACCTCCTTTCAAGGAGTGATTGTTTAAATTTTACAAAGCATGGGGAAGAACATCCAGACAAGGCATGGGCAGGAGGAAGTAAACAAATTTGCTTTTTAATAGGCCATTTATTTCTTCTGAAACACTGGTCTGAGGTTAGTAGGGATATGGAACACCATGTTACAGACAGCCCACTCTTATACCCTGCAACCCAAAAAGTGCAAATTATTATCAGATTGAATTTCAAAGGGATCACCATATCCCTGAAGGATAACATCCTCATTGTCTTAAACAGTAGGGATTGCCATCTAAGGAGCAGAATAATTGTCTACCACAGCTAGGAGTTACCGGAATCACTCTGTAAAGGAAGGGGACCAACATAATGTGTCTATTTTAATGTGAGGAGTATCATGAATAAAGCGGATGAGCTTGGAGCGTGGATCAGCACTTGGAGCTATGATGTTGTGGCCATTACAGAGACTTAGATGGTGCAGCGGCAGGAATGGCTACTTCAAGTGTCAGGCTTTAGATGTTTCAGAAAGGACAGAGAGGAAGGCAAAAGAGGTAGGGGCATGGCACTGTTGATCAAAGATAGTGTCATGGCTGCAGAAAAGGAGGAAGTCATGGACGGGTTGTCTACAGAGTCTCTGTGGGTGGAAGTTTGAAACAGGAGGGGGTAAATAACTCAACTGTGTGTTTTTTATACACCACCCAGTAGTAACAGGGACATTGAGGAGCAGATAGGGAGACAGATTCTGGAAAGGAGTAATAATAACAAGGTTGCTGTGGTGGGAGATTTTAATTTCCCAAATATTGATTGGCATCTTAGAACATAGAATATGACAGCACATTACAGGCCCTTCGGCCCACAATGTTGTGCCGACCCTCAAACCCTGCCTCCCATATAACCCCCCACCTTAAATTCCTCCATATACCTGTCTAGTAGTCTCTTAAACTTCACTAGTGTATCTGCCTCCACAACTGACTCAGGCAGTGCATTCCACACACCAACCACTCTGAGTGAAAAACCTTCCTCTTATATCCCCCTTGAACTTCCCTCCCCTTACCTTAAAGCCATGTCCTCTTGTACTGAGCAGTGGTGCCCTGGGGTAGAGGTGCTGGCTGTCCACTCTGTCTATTCCCCTTACTATCTTGTACACCTCTATCATGTCCCCTCTCATCCTCCTCCTCTCCAAAGAGTAAAGCCCTTAATCTCTGATCATAATCCATATTCTCTAAACCAGGCAACATCCTGGTAAGTCTCCTCTATACGCTTTCCAATGCTTCCACATTCTTCCTATAGTGAGGCGATCAGAACTGGACACAGTACTCCAAGTGTGGTCTAACTAGAGTTTTATAGAGCTGCATCATTACATCACGTCTCTTAAACTCTATCCCTCAACACCCCATAAGCTTTCTTAACTACCCTATCTACCTGTGAGGCAACTGGCAGGGATCTGTGGACATGTACCCCGCAGATCCCTCTGCTCCTCCACACTACCAAGTATCCTACCATTTACTTTGTACTCTGCCTTGGAGTTTGTCCTTCCAAAATGTACCGCCTCATATTTCTCCGGGTTGAACTCCATCTGCCACTTCTCAGCCCACTTCTGCATCCTATCAATGTCTCTCTGCAATCTTCAACAATCCTCTACACTATCTACAACACCACCAACCTTTGTGTCCTCTGCAAACTTGCCAACACACCCTTCTATGCCCACATCCAGGTCATTAATAAAAATCATGAAAAGTAGAGGTCCCAGAACAGATCCTTGTGGGACACCACTAGTCACAACCCTCCAATCTGAATGTACTCCCTCCACCACAACCTTCTGCAGGCAAGCCAATTCTGAATCCACGGGGCTAAACTTCCCTGGATCCCATGCCTTCTGACCTTCTGAATAAGCCTACCGTGTGGAACCTTGTCAAATGCCTTACTAAAATCCATGTAGATCACATCCACTGCACTACCCTCATCTATATGCATGGTCACCTCCTCAAAGAACTCTATCAGGCTTGTTAGGCACGATCTGCCCTTCACAAAGCCATGCTGACTGTCCCTGATCAGACCATGATTCTCTAAATGCCCATAGATCCTATCTCTAAGAATCTTTTCCAACAGCTTTCCCACCACAGACGTAAGGCTCACTGGTCTATAATTACCTGGGCTATCCCTACTACCTTTTTTGAGCAAGGGGACAACATTCGCCTCCCTCCAATCCTCCGGTACCATTCCTGTGGACAAAGAGGACATAAAGATCCTAGCCAGAGGTTCAGCAATCTCTTCCCTTTGCTTTGTGGAGCTGCCTGGGGAATATTCCGTCAGGCCCCAGGGACTTATCCATCCTAATGTATTTTAACAACTCCAACACCTCCTCTCCCTTAATATCAACATGCTCCAGAACATCAACCTCACTCATATTGTCCTCACCATCAGCAAGTTCCCTCTTAGTGGTGAATACCGAAGAGAAGTATTCATTGAGGACCTTGCTCACTTCCACAGCCTCCAGGCACATCTTCCCACTTTTATCTCTAATCAGTCCTACCTTCACTCCTGTCATCCTTTTGTTCTTCACATAATTGAAGAATGCCTTGGGGTTTTCCTTTACCCGACTCGCCAAGGCCTTCTCATGCCCCCTTCTTGCTCTTCTCAGCCCCTTCTTAAACTCCTTTCTTGCTACCCTATATTCCTCAATAGACCCATCTGTTCCTTGCTTCCTAAACCTCATATATGGTGCCTTCTACTACCTGACTAGATTTTCCACCTCACTTGTCACCCATGGTTCCTTCACCCTACCATTCTTTATCTTCCTCACCGGGACAAATTTATCCCTAACATCCTTAAACATAGACCACATGTCCATAGTACATTTCCCTGCAAAAACATCATCCCAGTTCACACCCGCAAGTTCTAGCCTTATAGCCTCATAATTTGCCCTTCCCCAATTAAAAATTTTCCTGTCCTCTCTGATTCTATCATTTTCCATTATAATGCTAAAGGCCAGGGAGCGGTGATCACTGTCCCCCAGATGCTCACCCACTGACAGATCTGTAACCTGACCCGGTTCGTTACCTAATACTAGATATAGTATGGCATTCCCCCTAGTTGGCCTGTCAACATACTGTGACAGGAATCCATCCTGGACACACTTAACAAACTCTGCCTCATCTACACCCTTGGAACTAATCAAGTGCCAATCAATATTAGGGAAGTTAGTCACCCATGATAACAACCCTGTTATTTTTGCACCTTTCCAAAATCTGCCTCCCAATCTGCTCCTCGGTATCTCTGCTGCTACCGGGGGGCCTATAGAATACCCCCAGTAGAGTAACTGCTCCCATCCTGTTCCTGACTTCCACCCATACTGACTCAAATGAGGATCCTGCTACATTACCCACCCTTTCTGCAGTTGTAATAGTATCCCTGACCAGTAATGCCACCCCTCCTCCCCTTTGTCCCCCCTCTCTATCCCTTTTAAAGCACTGAAATCCAGGAATATTGAGAATCCATTCCTGCCCTACTGCCAGCCAAGTCTCCGTAATGGCCACTACATCATAATTCCTTATATGTATCCAAGCTCTCAGTTCATCACCTTTGTTCCTGATGCTGATGCTTCTTGCTTCCTGATGCTTCTTCCTAGAGTGAGGGGTTTAGATGGTATAGAGTTTGTTAGGTGTGTTCAGGAAGGTTTTTTAACACAATATGTAGATAAGCCTACAAGAGGAGAGGCTGTACTTGATCTGGTATTGGGAAATGAACCTGGTCAGGTGTCAGGTCTCTCAGTGGGAGAGCATTTTGTAGATAGTGATCACAATAATATCTCCTTTACTATAGCATTGGAGAGGGATAGGAACAAACAAGTTAGGGAAATGTTTAACTGGAGTAGGGGGAAATATGAGGCTATCAGGTAGGAACTTGGAAGCATAAATTGGAAACAGATATTCTCAAGGAAATGTGCAGAAGAAAGGTGGCAAATGTTCAGGGGATATTTGCATGGGGTTCTGAGTCAGTACGTTCCAATGAGACATGGAAAGGTCTGGTACAAGATCCGTGGTGCACAAAGGCTGTTGTAAATCTAGTCAAGAAGAAAAGAAGAGCTTATGAAAGGTTCAAAAGACTAGGTAATGATATGAATCTAGAAGATTTTAAGGCTAGCAGGAAGGAGATAAAGAATGCAATTAGGAGAGCCAGAAGGGGCCATGAAAAGGCCTTGGCAGACAGGATTAAGGAAAACCCCAAGGCATTCTACAAGTATGTGAAGAGCAAGAGGATAAGACATGAGAGAATAGGACAAATCAAGTGTGACAATGGAAAAATGTGTATGGAAGTGGAGGAAATAGCAGAGGTACTTAATGAATACTTTGCTTCAGTATTCACTATGGAAAACGATCTTGGCGATTGTAGGGATGACTTGCAGTGGACAGAAAAACTTGAGAATGTAGATATTAAGGAAGAGGATGTGCTGGAGCCTTTGGAAAGCATCTAGTTGGGTAAGTCACTGAGACCCGTTGGGATGTATCCCAGGCTACTGTGGGAAGTGAGGGAGGAGAATGCTAAGCCTCTGGCAATGATCTTTGCATCATCAATGAGGATGGGAGATGTTCCAGAAGATTGGAGGGTTCCGGATCTTGTTCCCTTATTTAAGAAAGGGAGTAGGAATAGCCCAGAAAATTATAGACCAGTGAGTCTTACTTCAGTGTTTGGTAAGTTGATGGAGAAGATCCTAAGAGGCAGGATTTATGAACATTTGGAGAGGCATAATATGATTAGGAATAGTCAACATGGCTTTGTCAAAGGCAGGTCATGCCTTATGAGCCTGACTGAATTTTTTGAGGATGTGACTAAGCACATTGATGAAGGTAGAGCCGTAGATGTAGTATATATGGATTTTCACAAGGCATTTGATAAGGTACTCCATGTTAGGCTTATTAAGAAAGTAAGGAGACATGGGATCCAAGGGGACATTGCTTTATGGATCCAGAACTGGCTTGCCTACAGAAGGCAAAGCGTGGTTGTAAACGGGTCATATTCTGCATGGAAGCTAGTGACCAGTGGTGTGCCTCAGGGATCTCTTCTCTTTGTGATCTTTATAAATGACCTGGATGAGGAAGTGGAAGGATGGGTTAGTAAATTTGCTGATGACACAAAGGTTGGGGATGGTGTGGATAGTGTGGACGGCTGTCAGAGGTTACTGCGGGACATTGTTATTTATATGCATCCGTTAGTCTCGTGAAACCATGGATTTGCACCTTGGAAGGTTTCCAGTGCGCAGACCTGGGCAGGGTGGTATGGGAGACTGGCAGTTGCCCAAGCTGCAAGCCTTCCCCTCTCCACGCCACCGATGTTGTCCAAGGGAAGGGCACTAAGACTTAAGCAGCTTGGCACCAGTGTCGTCGCAGAGCAACGCGTTGTCTCAGCTGAGGCTCAAACCAGTGACCTTCAGATCACTAGACCTGATGCCTTATCCACTAGGCCACGCGCCAACACTGTGAGACATTGATAGGATGCAAAACTGGGCTGAGAAGTGGCAGATGGAGTTCAACCCAGATAAGTGTGAAGTGGTTCATTTTGGTAGGTCAAACATGATGGCAGAATATAGTATTAATGTTAAGACTCTTGGCAGTGTGGAGAATCAGAGGGATCTGTGGGTCAGAGTCCATAGAACACTCAAAGCAGCTGTGCAGGTTGACTCTGGTTAAGAAGGCATACAGTGCATTGGCCTTCATCAATCAAGAGGTAATGTTGCAGCTATATAGGACCATTATCAGACTTTACTTGGAGTACTGTGCTCAATTCTGGTCACCTCACAATAGGAAGGATGTGGAAACCATAGAAAGGGTGCAGAGGAGATTTAGAAGGATGTTGCCTGGATTGGGGAGCATGGAGAATAGGTTGAGTGAACTCAGCCTTTTCTCCTTGGAGCGACGGAGGATGAGAGGTGACTTGATAGGGGTAACAAGATAATTGATCATGTGGATAGTCAGAGGCTTTTCCCCACAGCTGAAATGGCTAGCACGAGAGGGCTTAGCTTTAAAGTGCTTGGAAGTAGTTACAGAGGAGATGTCGGGGTAAGTTTTTTTTACGCAGAGAGTGGTGAGTGCATAGAATGGGTGCCGGCGGCAGTGGTGGAGACAGAAACATTAGGGTCTTTTCAGAGACTGCTGGATGGCTACATGGAGCTTAGAAAAATAGCATATCTGAATAAAATTTTAACAGGTCATCGGTTTCAGTATTTTCAGGCAGCCCAATGTACGTAAATTCCTCCTGCGCATTCTGCTGTCTAAATCAATTATTCTTCTCTTTGTTCTTGATAGTTCCAAAGTGGCTTCATTAATTTTCTTTTCCATAGATGACATCTTCAATTCTTGCTTGTTAATAGTTTGCCTGAATGATTCCTGTTCCCTCTCAATTCGATAAGTAGTCTGAGTTTCTGAAATTGAAAATCCAAATTCTTCAAAGATTCTTGAACAGTAGAGATGGATGTTTCAATCTTTCCATTAGCATCCATCAGTTTATCAATCTTAGAGTTAAGTGAACCAAATTCAACTCTCATATCTTGTATTGAAGAGAGTATTTTTCCTAAAGTAAAAAGTTCCTCCAATTTCTTTATTTGTTTTGTTTGTTCCATTACGGGATGGGTCTTGCCACCTCTCAATTCAATACCAGATCGACTTCCTGCCATCATAGTTAAGTCATACATCCTTCAACAAAATAGTGAATCTTCAAATTTAAAAGGGATCTATCAGTGGAATGTAAGGTATAAAACGTAGAGCCGCGGTGAAAACATGTCTCACTCCATTCACTGCAAAATGGAATCTGACCTCTTTCTAAAGATGTAATTCCATCTGTTACCAACAGAGCCACATCACCATCTATGTCTTCCTGCTTGTCCTTTCAATACAAATTATATCCTTTGATATTAAGCTCCCAACTATGGTCTTCTTTCAGCCATCACTCAGTGTCATACCGACCAATCTCTAATTGTGTTATGAGTTTGTCCACCTTATTCCAAATGCTATATGCATTTAAAATACAGTCTTACTCTTCAGTCTGCAGTCTTCACCCTTTTGAATTTTGCCTCTGTAGTACAATTTAGCTCTTTCCTGTCTACATTTGTACCCAGTCATTGGCTTCTCCTTCCTTACACCTGTCATCTGCTTGTAAACCTGCTGGCTCATCCTTAGCTCTAACATCATGGTTCCCATCCCCCTGCCATATTAGTTTAAACCACTCCCAACAACTCTAATAAATCTGCCCACAAGAATATTGGCCCCTTTGGATTAAAATGCAACCTGTTCCTTTTGTACAGTTCCCACCTTCCCCAGAAGAGGTCTGAATTAACCAGAACTCTGAATCCCTGTCCCTGCTCCAAATGAAGGTGAAAAAACTGAAAAACTACAGACCTAAATCCATAAATTATCGTTTATGGATTATTTCCCTATAATTTAATCCCTTTTCTGTACACAGTTATACAAGAGACACCAGATTTTGCATTTTAAACATAGAACATAGACTAGTACAGCACATTAGAGGCTCTTTGGCCCACAATGTTGTGCCAACCCTTAAACCCTGTCCCCCATATAACCCCCCACCTTATATTCCTCCATATACCTGTCTAGTAGTCTCTTAAACTTCACTAGTGTATCTGCCTCCACCACTGACTCAGGCTGTGCATTCCACGCACCAACCACTCTCTGAGTAAAAAAACCTTCCTCTAATATCCCCCTTGAACTTCCCTCCCCTTACCTTAAAGCCAAGTCCTCTTGTACTGAGCAGTGGTGCCCTGGGAAGAGGCGCTGGCTATCCACTCTATCAATACCTCTTAATATCTTGTACACCTATCATGTCTCCGCTCATCCTCCTCCTCTCCAAAGAGTAAAGCCCTAGCTCCCTTAATCTCTGATCATACTACTGATCTACTCTCTAAACCAGGCAGCATCCTGGTAAATCTCCTCTGTACCCTTTCCAATGCTTCCACATCCTTCCTATAGAGAGGCAACCAGAACTGGACACAGTACTCCAAGTGTGGCCTAACCTGAATTTTATAGAGCTGCATCATTATATTGCAACTCTTAAACTCTATCCCTTGACTTATGAAAGCTAACACCCCATAAACTTTCTTAACTACCCTATCTACCTGTGATGCAACTTTCAGGGATCTGTGGACATGTACCCACAGATCCCTCTGCTCCTGCACACTACCAATTATCCTGCCATTTACTTTGTACTCTGCCTTGGATTTTGTCCTTCCGATGTGTACCACCTCACACTTCTCTAGGTTGAACTGCACCTGCCACTTCTCAGCCCACTTCTGCATCCTATCAATGTCTCTCTGCAATCTTTGACAATCCTCTACACTATCTACAATACCACCAACCTTTGTGTCATCTACAAACTTGCCAACCCACCCTTCTACCCCCACATCCAGGTCGTTAATAAAAATCATGAAAAGTAGAGGTCCCAGAACCGATCCTTGTGGGACACCACTAGTCACAACCCTCCAATCTGAATGTACTCCCTCCACCATGACCCTCTGCCTTCTGCAGGCAAGCCAATTCTGAATTCACCTGGCCAAACTTCCCTGGATCCCATGCCTTCTGACTTTCTGAATAAGCCTACTGTGTGGAACCTTGTCAAATGCCTTACTAAAATCCATCCACTGCACTACCCTCATTTATATGCCTGGTCACCTCCTCAAAGAACTCTATCAGGCTTGTTAGACACGATCTGCCCTTCACAAAGCCAATGCTGACTGTCCCTGATCAGACCATGATTCTCTAAATGCCTATAGATCCTATCTCTAAGAATCTTTTCAGACAGACAGACAGACCTACTTTATTGATCCCGAGGGAAATTGAGTAACTTTCCAACAGACGTAAGGTTCACTGGTCTGTAATTACCCGGACTATCCCTACTATCTTTTTTTGAACAAAGGGACAACATTCGCCTCCCTCCAATCCTCCGGTACCATTCCCATGGTCAACGAGGACATAAAGATCCTACTTTATTTTAACAACTCCAACACCTCCTCTCCCTTAATCGCAGCAAGCAGGCAGCGGAGTAAGTCGCCGGTTTTCGGGGAGAAAAATAAGTTCAGTTTTTTTTCCAAACTACTTGGGATAAAAGAGGCACGACTGCGCAGGCACGTGACCTCAGAGTGTGGAAGATTTAAAAAGGGAAGCAAGCTTCAACGGTTCCTCTGAATCACAGCAAGCAGGCAGCGGAATAAGTCGCTGGTTTTCGGGAAAAAGTTCAGTTTTTTTTTAAACTACTTGGGATAAAAGAGGCACGACTGCGCAGGCATGTGACCTCAGAGCACGGACAGCACCTCCTTGACAGTCGCCCTCAGGAATCGATATATAGTTTTAGATACTGTTGGAGAGGTTGAATGACAGAGGACGACCACAATGAACGGGACTCTGGCACCCTGCCCAGTGTTGTGATAAAGAAATCAAGGAGAAATGCCATAGTTATAGGGGATTCCATCGTGAGGGGAACAGACAAGAGATTCTGTGAGCCGAATAAGGATACCCGAATGGTGTGTTGCCTCCCTGGTGCCAGGGTGCGGGGTATCTTGGATCGGGTCCAGAGTATTCTGAGAAGAGAGGGCGAGCAACCAGAAGTCATGGTACATGTTGGTACTAATGACATAGACAGAAAAAGAGAGGAGGTCCTGAAGGAAGATTACTGGGAGCTAGGAAGAAAATTGAAATGCCAGACCTCCAGAGTAATAATCTCAGGATTACAGCCTGAGCCGTGTGCCAATGATGGTAAGAATAGCAGAATTAAGCAGATGAATGTGTGGCTAAGTAACTGGTGCAGAGGGCAGGGCTTCAAATTCTTAGATCACTGGTATCTATTTTGAGGGAGGCATGACTTATACAGAAACGATAGGTTACACCTGAACTCAAAGGGTACTAATATTCTGGCGGGATTGTTTAATATAGCTGTTAGAGAGGGTTTTAGTTGGCAAGGGGAAGGAAACCAGGGTATTAGGGTCGAGAAAGAGGAAAATAGTAATAAGTCAAAGATACTGTGCAGCAAAGATGACAAGAAGGACAGGCAAGAATAGACAGGATAATTTGCTGTGCGATAGAAATATAGCAAAATCAGTAACAGATACTGATCTAAATGTACTATACTTAAATGCCCATAGCATTAGAAATAAAGTGGATGACCTTGATGTACAGCTACAGGTTAAAAGATATGACATAATGGCCATCACTGAGTCATGGCTAAATGATGGATGTGATTGGGAGCTGAATGTTCATGGATACACTGTGTATAGGAAAGATAGGAAGGTAGGTATAGAGGGTGGCGTGACCCTGATGGTAAGCAATGATATCAAATCACTAGAAAGAAGGGACATAGGATCAGAAGAGGTAGAATGCTTATGGGTCGAGTTAAGAAATGGCAAGGGTAAAAAGACACTAATAGCAGTTACATACAGGCCTCCATACAGCAGCCGGGATGTGGACTACAAGTTACAGCTGGAAATAGAAAAAGCGTATCAGAAGGAAAATGTCAAGATAATTATGGGAGATTTTAATATGAAAGTGGATTGGGAAAGTCAGGAAGATACTGGATCTCAGGAGAGGGAGTTTGTAGAATGCCTACGGGACTGCTTTCTGGAGCAGTTTGTCCATAAGCCCACCAGGGGATCAGCTGTTTTGGATTGGGTGCTGTGTAATGATCCTGAGGCGATTAGGGAGCTAGAGGTAATGGAAGTAGTGATCATAACATGATCAAGTTCAGTTTCAAATTTGAAAAGGAGAAGCTGGTATCAGGTGTATCGATATTTCAGTGGAACAAAGGAAATTACAATGGTATGAGAGAGGAACTGGCCCAAGTTGATTGGAAAAGTAAAGAGGGACAGTAGAGCAGAATTGGATGAAATTCCTACAAGAAATAAGGAGAGTGCAGGAAAAGTATATTCCAAGAAAAAAGAAAATCATAAAAGGAAAAATGACACGAATGTGGCTAACGAGAGAAGTTAAGGCTAAAATAAAAGCAAAAGAGCAAAGTACAAGGAAGCAAAAATTAGTGGGAAAACTGAAAACTGGACGAATTTTAAAAATGTACAGAAGGAAACTAAGAAAGTCATTAGGAAAGAAAAGATGAATTATGACAGGAAATTGGCAATTAACATAAAAAAGGACACTAAGATATTTTTAAATATATATAAAAGTAAAAGAGTGACACGGGTAGATATAGGACCTATTGAAAAGGATGCTGGAGAAATGGCAGAGGAACTAAATGAGTATTTTGCATCAGTCTTCACAGTGGAAGACATTAGCAACATACCTGATAGCCAGAGGTCTCAGGGAAAAGAATTAGGTACAGTCAAGATTACTAGAGAGAAAGTGCTTGAGAAGCTAAATGGACTAAGGATAGAGAAGTCTCCCGGACCGGATGAAGTGCATCCACAGGTTCTGAAGGAGGTGGCTTTGGAGATTGTGGAGGCATTGGAAATAATCTTCCAAGAATCAGTAGACTCTGGCACGGTTCCGGAGGACTGGAAGGTCGCAAATGGAGTTCCGTTGTTTAAGAAAGCGGGGAGGCAGCAAAAAGAAAATTACAGACCTATTAGTCTGACATCGGTAGTTGGAAAGTTATTGGAGTTGATCCTCAAGGATGAGATTATGAATTACCTTGAGGTGCATGACAAAATAGGCCCAAGCCAACATGGTTTCATGAAGGGAAGATCCTGCCTCACCAACCTATTGGAATTTTTTGAGGTAATCTCGATGTTGTGTATTTAGATTTCCAAAAGGCCTTTGATAAGGTGCCGCATAAGAGGCTGCTTAATAAGATGAGGGCCCATGGAATTACAGGAAGGATACTGGAATGGGTGGAGCATTGGCTGATAGGCAGAAAGCAATGAGTGGGAATACAGGGATCCTATTCTGGTTGGTTGCCGGTTACTAGTGGTGTTTTGCAGGAGTCGGTGTTGGGGCCCCTTCTTTTTACGCTGTATATCAACGATTTAGATTATGGATTAAATGGTTTCGTGGCTAAGTTTGCGGATGACACCAAGATAGGTGGAGGAGCAGGAAGTGTTGAGGAAACAGAAAGGTTGCAGAGAGACTTGGTCAGTTTAGGAGAGTGGGCAAAGAAATGGCAGATGAGATACAATGTTGAGAAATGTACGGTTGTACATTTTGGAAGAAGAAACAATCGGGCAGATTATTATTTAGATGGGGAGAAAATTCAAAAATCAGAAGTGCCAAGGGACTTGGAGGTCCTAGTGCAGGATACCCTAAAGGTTAACCACCAGTTTGGATCGGTAGTAAGGAAAGCGAATGCTGTGTTGGCATTCATTTCAAGAGGAATAGTGTATAAGAGTAAAGAGGTGTTGATGAGGCCCTATGGGGCACTGGTGAGATCCCATTTGGAATACTGTGCAGTTTTGGGCCCCCTATCTTAGAAAGGATGTGCTGATGTTGGAGAGAGTTCAGAGAAGATTCACTAGGATGATTCCTGGAATGCAGGGACTAACATATGAGGAGCGTTTGTCAGCTCTTGGATTGTATTCATTAGAGTATAGAAGAATGAGAGGGGATCTCATAGAAACCTTTCAAATGTTGAAAGGGTTGGACAGAGTAGATGTGGAAAGGCTGTTTCCCTTGGTGGCTGAGTCCAGGACAAGAGGTCACAGTCTTAGAATTAGAGGGTACCCATTTAAAACAGAGATGAGGAGAAATTTTTTTAGCCAGAGGGTCGTGGATTTATGGAATTCATTGCCACATACAGCTGTGGAGGCACAATCATTGAAGGTGTTTAAGGAGGAGATTGATAGGTATCTAATTAGTCAAGGTATCAAGGGATATGGGGAAAAAGCCAGAAATTGGGACTAGATGGGAGAATAGTTTAGCACGTGGTGGAGTGGCAGAGCAGACTCGATGGGCTCCTGTCATCTTTTTGTTCTTCTCATAATTGAAGAATGCCTTGGGGTTTTCCCTTACCCTACTCACCAAGGCCTTCTCATGCCCCCTTCTTGCTCTTCTCAGCCGCTTCTTAAGCTGCTTTCTTGATACCCTATATTCCTCAATAAACCCATCTGATCCTTTCTTCCTAAACCTCATGTATGCTGCCTTCCTCCACCTGACTAGATTTTCCACCTCACTTGTTCTTTATCTTCCTCACCAGGACAAATTTATCCCTAACATCCTGAAACATCGACCACATGTCCATAGTACATTTCCCTGCAAAAACATCATCCCAATGCACACCCGCAAGTTCTAGCCCGATAGCCTCATAATTTGCCCTTCCCTAATTAAAAATGTTCCTGTCTTCTATGATTCTATCCCTTTCCATGATAATGCTAAAGGCCAGGGAGCGGTGATCACTGTCCCCTAGATGCTCACCCACTGACAGATCTGTGACCTGACCCGGTTCCTTACCTAATACTAGATCCAGTATGGCATTCCCCCTAGTCAGCCTGTCAGCATACTGTGACAGGAATCCATCCTGGACACACTTGACAAACTCTGCCCCATCTAAACCCTTGGAACTAATCAAGTGTCAATCAATATTAGGGAAGTTAAAGGCACCCATGATAACAACCCTGTTATATTTGCACCTTTCCAAAATCTTCCTCCCAATCTGTTCCTTGGTATCTCTGCTGCTACCAGAGGGCCTATAGAATACCCCCAATAGAGTAACTACTCCCTTCCTGTTCCTGATTTCCACCCATACTGACTCAAAAGAGGATCTTGCTATGTTACCCACCCTTTCTGTAGCTGTAACAGTATCCCTGACCAGTAATGCCACCCCTCTTCCCCCTTTACCCCCTCTCTATCCCTTTTAAAGCACTGAAATCCAGGAATATTGATAATCCATTCCTGTCCTGGTGCCAGCCAAGTCTCTGTAATGGCTACTACATCATAATTCCATGTATGTATCCAAGCTCTTGGTTCTTTACATTTGTTCCTGATGCTTCTTGCATTGAAGTACACACACTTTAACCCTTCTACCTTACTACCTTTATTCTGCTTCTCTTTCCTCAAAGCCTCTCTGTATGTTAGATCTGGCTTTACTCCATGCACTTCTTTCATGGCTCTATTGCTCTGGGTCCCATCCCCCTTGCAAATTAGTTTAAACCCTCCCGAACCATGCTAGCAAACCTACCAGCAAGGATATTGCTCCCCGTCGAGTTCAGGTGCAACCCATCCAATCTGTACAGGTCCCACCTTCCTCAGAAGAGATCCCAATGATCCAAAAATCTAAAACCCTGCCCCTTGCACCAACTCCTCAGCCATGCATTCAACTGCCATCTCCTCCAATTCTTACCATCACTATCACGTAGCACTGGCAGCAATCCTAAGAATGCCACCCTTGAGGTCCTGTTCTTCAGCCTTCTGCCTAGTTCCCAAAACTCTCACTTCAGGACCTCATCCCTCTTCCTGCCTATGTCATTGGTACCAACATGTATCACGACTTCTGGTTGCTTTCCCTCTCATACCAGGATATCATGCACCTGGTCAGAGACATCCTGGATCCTGGCACCTGGGAGGCAACAAACCATGCAGGTGTCCTTCTCACGTCCACAAAATTTCCTGTCTGCTCCCCTGACTAAAGAGTCTTCAATGATGACAGCTCTCCTCTTCTCCGTCCCAGCCTTCTGCACCACAGGGTCAGACTCAGTGCCAGAGGTCCTGCCACCGTGGCTCACACCTGTTTGGTCGTCCCCGCCAACGATATCCAGGATGGTAAACTTATCATTTATGGGAATGGTTACAGGGGTGCTCTGCACTACCTGTCTACTCACCTTCACTTTCCCCCCCTCTGACTGTCACCCAACAACCTGCTTCCGGCAGCCGAGGTGTGACTACCTCCTGTAGCTCTCATCTATGACTGCCTCATTCTCCCTTATGAGTCGAAGGTCATCCAGTTGCTGCTCCAGATTCTTCACCTGGTCTTTCAGATCGCCCAGCCACATGCACTTCTGGTAGATGTGACTCTGCAGGAGAGGGGAGTTCCCCCAAGACTGCCACATCTCACAGGAGAGGCACATCACCGTCTCAGGAGGCATTGTATAGACTAACTGGGAACAAGCTTGTTATCTGACTCTTCTCATCGAACCCTCTCGAGTCAAAGCCTAAAAGCTCCACTCCTTCACTGGCCTGCCCGCCCACTCACTCACAGGCCGCTCTGCTTGACCTACCCCTCTATTTATTTGTTTGAGCTTTTCAAACTGCTTGGTCACCTGACCTCGATTGCCCAATCAGTTGCTTTCTGCTGAGTCTGAGTTATTCAAATCTTGATTGTCTAACCAACGGCTTTCTGCTGAGCTATTCAAATCTTGATTGACTTGATTGCACAGTCCAACTGCCAAAACTGCCAGAATCTGTCGAGTCAAAGCCTCAAAGCTCCACTCCTTCACTGGCCCACTCACTCACTCGCCGCTTTCCACCGCTTTAGCCTATCTGTGACTCTGAAGTGCATCACTGTTTGATTTGATATCAAAAGATCTATTGTTGCTGATCAAGTAGACTCTGAACACAAGCACTCCTTCCTCAATCATACTTCATTTTAGTTGTGCACGGGGAGAACAGTATAGCTCCTGCCACCTGTTCCTGTTCTGAATTCTGAACTGAGAAATGCAACTTTTATGCAGAATTGACTTAACAGTTACGGATATTGACCAGTTGGTAACTGTGCACATTTTGAATTCCTTACTTGCAAGATCAATCAGCATTCATAATAGGGGTGTTAAAATCAATAGAAATGAGAATATGACCTTCGATAGTACTTTGAAGTTAGTAAAGCAATTATGTGTGGTTTTCATCCTTTCATTACATTCTTATCTCATTTCCAGTTAGAGTAACTTGCTATGCAGAGAGCAGCTGTGCTCTTCAAAGATGTTTCTCGCCTGAGCTGTTTGCACTCATCTGCAATTGACCTTTGCCTGGATAGTATGTCTACCCTTACCTTGCTGTAATTTTTCAAATTTCGATAGAACATGCATAATGTTTCAGCCTCTGCTCCTATTGATTAAATCTTATTTCAGATTGTGAGTTGTAAAATATCCTATGTCTGGGACTTATAATTTTGCTACATTTTTTGTAGATGCTGAAGATTCTGTTTCACTGGCAGTGGTGGTAACTGTGATCCTTATCTTGGTGATCTGTACTGCTTTGTTATCTTGTCTTATCAGACACTGGCAAGTCAGGAGGAAGCTGTAAGTATTGCTTTGTCCATCTCATACAATCACAATTTCAAATTAGTTCAAGGTACTTGTGATCCATTTGCAGCAGGCAGAAACACCATGAACTTGAATTGAAGACCAAAATACTGAAAACACTAAACAGATCAGGTGGTATTTGAGAGAAAAGTCGGGTTAGTTTTTCAAATTGCTCGGTTGTAACAACCCATAGCACATGGAAGTTAAAAGGATAGCAGTTGTCATTTGGCAAATCCTAGAGATAAAGTCAAATGGGACAAGTAATCAATGCACTGTTTGATGATAAAGGAAGACTTGAGGTTAGAAGAATAATTAATTTTATTCTTCAGCTCAGGATATGCACAGGAAGAAAGGAGTCAAATTAAAATGCAAAACATTTTCTACAATGAAAGGAAATCTAATCTTCATGCCTGGATATTCCATTTTTATTCTGAACTATGGAACTGGTCACTTAACATGACCTCCAGAAAATGTGCACAGCAGAGGTGATTGCTAAGTTTGTGGCCTAAGGTAGAAGGAGATGAGTTATACAGCTTTCATTACATGCACATGCAGTTCAACTCTTTGAGTGATTATGCAGAAAGTTTGAAGTTAATAACTCATCTCCTTCTACC
Organism: Hemitrygon akajei; assembly: GCF_048418815.1. NCBI lineage: Eukaryota > Metazoa > Chordata > Chondrichthyes > Myliobatiformes > Dasyatidae > Hemitrygon > Hemitrygon akajei. The sequence continues at coordinate 107,525,201 of NC_133127.1, forward strand.
GTAGGCCACAAGCTTATCAATCATCCTTGATGAGTTATTAACTTGAAACTTTCTGCATAGTCACTCAGAGTTGACTTGCATGTGCATGTAACGAGAGCTGTATAACTCATCTCCTTCTATCATAGGCCACAAACTTATCAATCACCCCTGCTGTGGACACTTTCTGGAGGTCCAAGATCTGTATGCTTCACGACTGCTGGACTAAGTGTGTAAATGTAGGAGGGGACTATGTTGAAAAATAAATGTGCTAGGTTTTCTAAAATTGACTCCTTCTACCTTAGACCACGAACTTATCAATCACCCCTCGTATATGAAACCGGGAGGGGGAGTGGTGAAGTAAAGAACTAGAAAGTTGATTGGTGAAAGAGATACAGAACTGGAAAGGATAGAGGCCATGGAAGAAAGAAAAAGGGGAAGGAGCACCAGAGGGAGGAGATGGCTAGGCATGGAGATAAGGTGAGAGAGGGAAAAGGGGATAGGGAATGGTGAAGGAGAGGTGGACATTGTCACAAGTTCGAGAAATTGATGTTCATTTACAGAGTGTAAATGACTTTTGGACGTGAATGGTTGTGAAACACCTTAAATATTAAGATAGCTAATAAACTGTTCTTCGGGCTTCCAGCTGGGTACAAGTATCGATTATAACCAACATTTTGAAGACAAACTCTGCCATCTTCATCAGGGATGATGCCCGGGCATGTCTAGGTCGGTGCTATTTATACCCCTGATTGGTTAGTGCTCATCCAATCAAGTTTCTGCTCTCCCACCTAGTTTACAATCAAATTCCAGTTCTTACTTAGTGCCTGTACCTGCACCCGGCTGGAAGCCCGAGAAGAGTTTATACATCATGTACACTGGGAATGCACTAGACCCTTTTTTATTAAGATAGCTATAGATAAGGGTATGTATGGATCTTGTGAGAGAGTACCAGGGAGAGTTAATTGGAAACAGCTGTTTTTGGGCAAGTCCACATTTGACATGTGGTAGTAAGAAAGAAGGACCAGGGTGGCAAGGTAACAGAACCTTGGATGTTGTGAGAGGTGATAAATTTAGGCAAGAATTAAAAAGAAATTATATGTAACCCTCTCACCAGGCTCATAACAAACTCGGCTCGTTATCTAACTCTGGCTAATGGACAGATGACTCAGCATCGCATGAGTAACAGTGAGAAGGTCACCCTCAATAAGCAACACACATCTAGGGTTGGAATGATTTGGGTTCAATCAAACAGGAAAGTGGGAATGTTCTGAGAAGGGAACATTAATTGTGGTGAATGCTGTGTAAGTACTGCCCCATGCAGAGATTCTTCACCAGGAAATAACAGATCATACACTAGAATAAAATTACAATGGACATATATTTACCAATATTTCAACTTGAACAAACAGTTAACAGAAAAAGATAATTAAAAGGGCTGATTGCTATTAAACCTGTCTAAATGTGCAAATAAAAGTTGGTCTTATTTCTGTAGTGGTTGGGAATATCTCTTTACTCACAGTGCTGAATTTCCATGACCAGACAAAGGTTGAACTTCCCTGTAGAAAGTCATGAACAAACTGGCATACTCAGGAGTATTGGCACTTCCTCTTTGGAACCATTCGTCTGCACAAAATGCTCCTTGCAAAAGGGTCTCCCCCTTGGGTCGGGTCAGTTTCTCCTTGTGCTCTCCTCCACACCTCCTAACAAAAGAACCCAAACCAGACTCTGTCCTTCAGAAATTTGATCCCACCCAGCTTTCTCGAATTGTCCATAGCATCCCATTGGGCAGAATGTTGCTATGTTACCAAGACAAACCCAATTTTAAACATATAACCATATAACAGCACGGAAACAGGCCATCTCGGCCCTTCTAGTCGGTGCAAAACATTTACTCTCACCTAGTCCCACCGACCTGCACTCAGCCCATAACCCTCCATTCCTTTCCTGTCCATATACCTATACAATTTTTTTTTAAATGACAATATCGAACCTGACTCTATCACTTCTACTGGAAGCTCGTTCCAAACAGCTACCACTCTCTGGGTAAAGAAGTTCCCCCTTGTGTTACCCCTAAACTTTTGCCCCGTAACTCTCAACTCATGTCCTCTTGTTTGAATCTCCCCTACTCTCAATGGAAAAAGCCTATCCATATCATATCAACTCTATCTATCCCCCTCAATAATTTTAAATACCTCTATCAAGTCACCCCTCAACCCCCTACACACCAAAGAATAAAGACCTAACTTGATCAACCTTTCTCTGTAACTTAGGTGCTGAAACCCAGGCAACATTCTAATAAATCTCCTCTGTACTCTATCTAATTTGTTGACATCTTTCCTATAATTGGGTGACCAGAACTGTACACAATACTCCAAATTTGGCCTCACCAATGCCTTGTATAATTTTAACATCATATCCCAACTCCTATACTCAATGCTCTGATTCATAAAGGCCAGCATACCAAAAGCTTTCTTCACCACCTTATCCACATAAGATTCCACCTTCAGGGAACTATGCACCATTATTCCTAGATCACTCTGTTCTGCTGCATTCCTCAATGCCCTACCATTTACCATGTATGTCCTATTTTGATTAGTCCTACCAAAATGTAGCACCTCACACTTATCAGCATTAAACTGCATCTGCCATCTTTCAGCCCACTTTTCTAACTGACCTAAATCACTCTGCAAGTTTTGAAAACCTACTTCATTACCCACAACGCCACCTACCTTAGTATCATCTGAATACTTATTAATCCTGTTACGTTCCCCAGTAACCGGGTGACTTACCAGCAAAGATAGAGAGGTCCGCTGAAGCCTGATGATACTATTTTCAAACGTTTTATTTATAAAGGGGCACAAACGTATGGTTAATACAAAACATTCAGATCATATACATCATCAAAACTCAATCTAAAGCACAGGTATAGTAATAATCAATCAAAAATAAGCTCTATCGTTGTCTAGGGGATACTGAGTCCAATGGAATATAAGAGTCACTCAAAGTCTGCAGGCTTCCCCGTTACGGGAACCGCTGGCATTTCACGTGTTGGAGAGAGAGAGAAGAAACACTTGCCCGTCATCCTTGCAAAGCAAATCCCTGTTGTTAGTTAAAGCGGTTTTTCCTTTTGGTTCCAGCCACAGACTCCCGATCTGGAATCTAACGCACGTGGCTTCCTTCAGAATGGCTTCCCGTTCCGACGGGAAGCACTATCGTGTCTTCTTTGTGTGTCTCCTTGGTGCGTCTGAGGCCCCGCCTCGGCAGCCCACCTTTTATCTGGACTGGCAGGGTTGTAGATGTCAATCAGGGTGGGGGTGAGGCAATCTTTCCCCCATCACCCATCTCACATTGCCCTGAGGGTTTGCACGTAGTCCAGTTCCTTATTCCACAAAGGTGTCTCCCAAGACAATGGCTATGTCCAAGGCTTTTGTCTTGCTGAGCGGCCAGCCCACATTCCAAACCGTAAGGCTCTCTCTCTCTCTCTTGCGATTCTCACAAAGGAGGGGGCTGGGGTCATGACAATCCAATTTACCACCCCATCATCTAGATCATTAATGTATATGGCAAACAACATTGGACCCAGTACAGATCCCTGAGGCACACCACTAGTCACCTGCCTCCAACCTGACAAACAGTTATCCAGCACTACTCTCTGGCATCTCCCATCCAGCCATTGTTGAATCAGTTTTACTCCTTCAATATTAATACCTAACAATTGAACCTTCCTGACTAACCTTCCATGTGGAACCTTGTCAAATGCCTTACTGAAGTCCATATAGACAACATCCGCTGCTTTACCCTCGTCAACTTTCCTAGTAACCTCTTCAAAAAATTCAATAAGATTTGTCAGACATGACCTTCCACGCACAAATCCATGTTGACTGTTCCTAATCAGACTCTGTCTATCCAGATATTTATATGTACCATCTCTGAGAATACTTTCCATTAATTTACCCACCAATGATGTCAAAATTACAGGCCGATAATTGCTAGGTTTACTCTTAGAACCCTTTTTAAACAATGGAACCACATGAGCAATGTACCAATCCTCTGGCACCATCCCCATTTCTAATGACATTTGAAATATTTCTGACAGAGCCCTTGCTGTTTCTGCACTAACTTCCCTCAAGGTCCTAGGGAATATCCTGTATTATTACCTGGAGACTTATCCAATTTTATATTCTTTAAAAGTGCCAGTACTTACTCTTCTTTAATCATCATAGTTTCCATAAATACCCTACTTGTTTCCCTTAAATTACACAATTCAATATCTTTCTCCTTAGTGAATACCGAAGAAAAGAAATTGTTCAAAATCTCCCCAATCTCTTTTGGCTCTACACATAGCTGTCCACTCTGATTCTCTAAGGGACCAATTTTATCCTTTTGCTATTAATATAACTGTAGGAACCCTTTGGATTTATTTTCACCTTACTTGCCAAAGCAACCTCATATCTTCTTTTAGCTTTTCAAATTTCTTTTTTAAGATTCGTTTTACATTCTTTATATTCCTCGAGCACCTCATTTACTCCATGCTGCCTATATTTATTGTAGATATCTCTCTTTTTCAGAACCAGGTTTCCAATATCCCTTGAAAACCATGGCTCTCTCAAAGTTTTAACCTTTCCTTTCAACCTAACAAGAACATAAAGATTCTGTATCCTCAAAATTTCACCTTTAAATGACCTCCATTTCTCTATTACATCCTTCCCAAAAAATGAATTGTCCCATCCACTCATTCTAAATCCTTTCACATCTCCTCGAAGTTAGCCTTTCTCCAATCAAAAATCTCAACCCTGAGTCCAGACCTATCCTTCTCCATAATTAGATTGAAACTAATGGCATTGTGATCACTGGACGCCACCTTCAGAGCAGGCGACAAGGCAGCCCTAACAACAGCAAGGGCCAAACTGTCCCAGGCCATCAGAGGGGCAAAGCGTGCACATGCCCAGCAAATCCGTAGCCACTTACAGGACAGCAGCGATTTGCGGCACATGTGGAAGGGCATCCAAGACATCACCAATTACAGGACAACATCACCTGACTGTGCGGGTGACGCTTCCCTCCCAGATGCGCTAAATAACTTCTTCGCCCACTTTGAGGCGGAAAATGACATGGCGGCGAGGAATTCCACCCCTCCTACAAATGACCAGGTGCTGTGCCTCACCGTGGCTGATGTGAGAAAGACCCTGTGCAGGGTCAACCCACACAAGGCTGCTGAACCAGACAACTTTCCTGGTAGAGTGCTCAAAGGATGTTCAGACCAGCTAGCAGATATTCTCACTTACATCTTCAACATCTCCCAGAGCAGCGCCACCATTCCAACGTTCTTGAAGGCCGCCATCATTGTCCCCATGCTGAAGAAGTCTTCAGTGTCCTGCCTAATTGACTACCATCCCGTTGCACTCACATCCATCATCATGAAGTGTTTCGAGAGGCTCATCATGAGGCATATCAAGACCCTGCTGCCCTCCTCACTGGACCCCCTGCAGTTTGTGTACCGTCCCAACCGCTCAACAGATGACGCCATTGCCACCATCCTCCACCTGGCCCTAACCCACCTGGACAAAAAAGAGACGTACATTCGAATGCTGTTCATAGACCTCAGTTCAGCATTCAACACAATCATCCCTCAGAAACTGATTGGAAAGCTGAGCCTACTGGGCCTGAACACCTCCCTCTGCAACTGGATCCTAGACTTCCTGATTGGGAGACCTCAGTCAGTCTGAATCGGGAGCAGCATCTCCAACACCATCACACTGAGCACGGGGGCTCCCCAGGGTTGCGTGCTCAGTCCACTGCTGTTCACTCTGCTGTACATGACTGTGCTGCAACACACAGCTCGAACCATATCATCAAGTTCGCCGATGACACGACCGTGGTGGGTCTCATCAGCAAGAACGACGAGTCAGCTTACAGAGAGGAGGTGCAGCAGCTAACGGACTGGTGCAGAGCCAACAACCTGTCTCTGAATGTGAACAAAACAAGAGAGATGGTTGTTGACTTCTGGAGGGCATGGAGTGACCACTCCCTGCTGAACATCTATGGCTCCTCGGTAGAGATCGTAAAGAGCATCAAATTACTTGGTGTTCACCTGGCGGAGAATCTCACCTGGTCCCTCAACACCAGCTCCATAGCAAAGAAAGCCCAGCAGCATCTCTACTTTCTGTGAAGGCTGAGGAAAGTCCATCTCACAGCCCCCCATCCTCATCACATTCTACAGGGGTTGCATTGAGAGCATCCTGAGCAGCTGCATCACTGCCTGGTTCAGAAATTGCACCGTCTCAGATCGCAAGATCCTGCAGCAGATAGTGAGGTCAGCTGAGATAATCTGGGTCTCTCTTCCCGCCATTACAGACGTTTACACTACACGCTGCATCCACAAAGGAAACAACATTATGAAGGACCCCATGCACCCCTCATACAAACTTTTCTCCCTCCTGCCATCTGGGAATAGGCACAGAAGCATTCAGGCTCACATGACCAGACTATGTAACAGTTTCTTCTCCCAAGCTATCAGACTCCTGGACTGACACCTTGCCCTACTGTCCTGTTTATTATTTATTGTAATGCCTGCACTGTTTTGTGCACTTTATGCAGTCCTGGGTAGGTCTATAGTCTAATGTAGTTTTTTTTCTGTGTTGTATTTTACGTAGTTCACTCTAGTTTTTGTACTGTGTCATGTAACACCATGATCCTGAAAAAATGTTTTCTCATTTTTACTATGTACTGTACCAGCAGTAATGGTTGAAATGACAATAAAAGTGACTTGACTTGACTTGGACTCTAAATGCTCCCCAACACATACCTCCATCACCTGACCTATCTCATTCCCTAACAGGAGATCCAACACTGTCCCTTCTCTAGTTGGTACCTCTATGTATTGCTGCAAAAAAAACTATCCTGCACACATTTTACAAACTCCAAACCATCCAGCCCTTTTACAGATTGGGCTTCCCAGTCTATGTGTGGAAAATTAAAATCTCCCACAATCACAACCTTGTGCTTACTACAAATATCTGCTATCTCCTTACAAATTTGCTCCTCCAATTCTCGCTCCCCATTAATACACCCCTTTAAGTGTTACTACACTTTCCCATTCCTCAATTCCATGCAAACAGTCTCCCTAGATCAGCCCTCTAATCCAAAGCACCACGGTAATATTTTCTCTGACAAGCAATGCAACACCTCCCCATCTTGCCCCTCCGATTCTATCACACCTGAAGCAACAAAATCCAGGAATATTTAGTTGCCAATCATACCCCTCCTGAAACCATGTTTCACTAATCAAGTCAAGTCAAGCCAACTTTTATTGTCATTTCGACCATAACAGCTGGTACAGTGCATAGTAAAAATGAGACAACGTTTTTCAGGACCATGGTGTTACATGACACAGTACAAAAAACTAGACTGAACTACATCATTTAAAAAAACACAGGGAAAGCTACACTAGACTACAGACCTACACAGGACTGCATAAAGTGCACAAAAAACAGTGCAGGCATTACAATAAATAATAAACAGGACAGTAGGGCAAGGTGTCAGTCCAGGCTTCGGGTATTGAGGAGTCTGATAGCTTGGAGGAAGAAACTGTTACATTGTCTGGTCGTGAGAGCCCGAATGCTTTGGAGCCTTTTCCCAGATGGCAGGAGGGAGAAGAGATTGTATGAGGGGTGCATTGGGTCCTTCATAATGCTGTTTCCTTTTCGGATGTAGCGTGTAGTGTAAATGTCCGTGATGGCAGGAAGAGAGACCCCAATGATCTTCTCAGCTGGCCTCACTATCCACTGCAGGGTCTTGCGATACAAGATGGTGCAATTTCCAAACCAGGCAGTGATGCAGTTGCTCAGGATGTTCTCAATACAACCCCTGTAGAATGTGATGAGGATGGGGTTGTGAGATGGACTTTCCTCAGCCTTCACAGAAAATAGAGACGCTGCTGGGCTTTCTTTGCTATGGAGCTGGTGTTGAGGGACCAGGTGAGATTCTCCGCCAGGTAATTTGATGCTCTTTGCTCTTAACGATCTCTACTGAGGAGCAAGTTGATGTTCAGCAGGGAGTGGTCACTCCATGCCCTCCAGAAGTCAACAACCATCTCTTCTGTTTTGTTCACTTTAAGAGACAGGTTGTTGGCTCTGCACCAGTCCGTTAGCTGCTGCACCTCCTCTCTGTAAGCTGACTCGTCGTTCTTGCTGATGAGACCCACCATGGTCGTGTCATCGGCGAACTTGATGATATGGTTCGAGCTGTGTGTTGCAGCACAGTCATGGGTCAGCAGAGTGAACAGCAGTGGACTGAGCACGTTGAGTGGTTGGGACGGTACGCAAACTGCAGGGGATCCAGTGAGAGGGGCAGCAGGGTCTTGATATGCCTCATGACGAGCCTCTCGAAACACTTCATGATGATGGATATAAGTGTAGTCATCTAGGCAGGACACTGAAGACTTCTTTGGCATGGGGACAATGGTGGTGGCCTTGAAGCACGTTGGAATGGTGGCGCTGCTCAGGGAGATGTTGAAGATGTCAGTGTGAACATCTGCTAGCTGGTCTGCACATCCTCTGAGCACTCTACCAGGGATGTTGTCTGGTCCAGCAGCCTTCTGTGGGTTGACCCTGCACAGGGTTCTTCTCACGTCAGCCATGGAGAGACACAGCACCTGGTCATTTGTAAGAGGGGTGGACTTCCTCGCCGCCATGTCATTTTCTGCCTCAAACCGGACGTAGAAGTTATTCAGTGCATTTGGGAGGGAGGCATCACCTGCACAGTCAGGTGATATTGTCTTGTAATTGGTGATGTCCTGCCCTTCCACATGCGCCGTGTGTCGTCGCTGTCCTGTAAGTGGCTGTGGATTAGCTGGGCATGTGCATGCTTTGCCCCGCTGATGGCTCGGGACAGTTTGGCCCTTGCTACAACATCATATTTCCAGGTATCAATCCATGCTCTAAGCTCATCCCCCTTTCTTACAATGCTCCTAGCATTAAAATAGATGCATTTAAGAAATTCTCCACCTCTTACTCTCTGTTTATCCCTAAAGGTGCAAACAACTTTATTATCTTTTTCTTCCTCCTCACCTACATCTTCGGTCTGAACGCTCCCCTTCTCTATCACCTGCCTATCCTCCCTCACACACTGTCTACTAGCTTTCTCTATTTGTGAACTAACCTCCTCTCTCCTAGTCTCTTCAATTTGATTCCCACCCCCCAACCATTCTAGTTAAAAGTCTCCCCAGTAGCCTTAGCAAATCTCCCTGCTAGGATATTGGTCCCCCTGGGATTCATGTGCAACCCGTCCTTTTTGTACAGGCCACACCTGCCTCAAAAGAGGTCCCAATGATCCAGAAACTTGAATCCCTGCCCCTTGCTCCAATTCCTCAGCCACGCATTTATCCTCCACCTCATTCCATTCCTACTCTCACTGTCACGTGGCACAGGCAGTAATCCCGAGATTACTATCTTTGTAGTCCTTCTTCTCAACTCCCTTCCTAACTCCCTATATTCTCCTTTCAGGACCTCTTCCCTTTTCCTACCTATGTCATTGGTACCAATATGTACCACGACCTCTGGCTCCTCACCCTCCCACTTCAGGATATCTTGGACGTTATCCCAGACCCTGGCACCAGGGAGGCAAACTACCAATTGGCCAATTCCTAAATTAGGCAAATGTTTCCTTATCTCAGCTGAAGTCAAAACATTGGTCTATGAAGCTGAACTAACAGAACACTGCTAACAGAAAACTGCTAAATAAAGTTCAAAGTTTAAAGATCAAAGTAAAATTTATTATCAGAGTACATACATGTCACCACATACAACCCTGAGATTCTTTTTCTGCAGGCATACTTAGTAAATCTATGGAAAGTAAAATGCCTAACAGCATAGCAGTAGAAATATAATTTTAACCAGGCCATTACATGTGTAAAGCTTAGAATCAAACAGAGATCTTGAGGTTTATAAAGAAGTCAGAAAAGAACTGAAGAGGTGAATTAGGAAAGCCAGGAGGGGCCATGAAAAGTCTTTGGAAAGTCGGATTAAAGAGAATCCCAAGACATTCTATAGAAACCCCAGGAGAGAGGATATTTGTTAGGATGCAGAGGATGTGGGTAAGTTACGTAATGAGTGGTTTACACTCTTGAGTATTTACCAAAGAGAAGAATGTGGAGGATAGGGAGATCAGTGCTTAGAGTATTAATATGCTCAGTCATTTCAAAGTAAAAGAAGAGGTAGTGCTGGGTCTCTTAAAGAACATTAAGGTGGATAGGTCCCCAGGGCCTGATAGGATATAACCCAGGTTACTGAGCGAGTCAAGGGAAGAGATTGATGAGGCTTTGACCAAAATCTTTGTGTCCTTTCTAGTCACAGACAAGGTTCCGGGTGACTGGTAAGTAGCTAATGCTGTTTCATTATTCAAGAAGGGAATAAGGGATAATCGTGGAAACTGTAGACTGGTGAGTCTCACATCACTGGTAGGGAAGTTACTGGAGAGAATTCTTAGGAATAGGATCTAAGAGCATTTGGAAAATCATGGCCTAATTAGGGAGAGCCCATATGTTTTGTGTGGGGCATCAGGGCTTACTAGCTTGATCGAGATTTTCATGAGGTGAAGAGGGTGATTGATGAAGATAGAACTGTGGAAGTTCTCTACGTGGATTTGACAAGATCTCTCATTGGAGGCTCATTCAGAAGATTAAGATGTATGGGATCAACAGTGAACTGGCTGTTTGGATTCAGAGCTGGTTTGTTCATTGAAGACAAAAGGTGGTGGTCAAAGGGGTTCGACATTAGAGTGTTCCGCAGGGACCTGTACTGGGACCTCTGCTGCTTGTCCTGTATATTAACTGTATATGAAAATGTAGATGGGTGAGTTAGTAAGTTTGCAGGTGATACAGAGATTGGGGGTGTTGTGGATAGTGTAGAAGACTGGCAAAGAATACAACTGGATATAGATCAGTTGTAGATGTGGACGGAGAAATGGAAGGTGAAGGTTAACCCTGCCAAATATGAACTGTTGCACCTTGGTAAGTCTAATGTAGAGACTCTGCTAAAAGCAAAATCCTTAACAGTGTTGATGAGCAAAGGAGCCTTGGGGTCCGATTTCATAGCTCCTTGTAAGTGACTATACAGGTATATGGCATGCAAGCCTTTATTAGTCAAAGCATTGAATTCAAAAGTCAGGAAGTTATGCTGCAGATTTATAAAATTCTAGTTAGGTGCATCTGGAGTATTGCATACAGTTCTGGTCACCCCACTATAGGAAGGATGTTGAGGCTTTGGAGAAGGTGCAGAAGAGTTTTACCAGGATGCTGCCTGCATGTGCTGTAACAAGAGCTTGGACAAGCTTGGGTTGTTTTCTCTGGAGCAGCAGAGGCTGAGGGGAGACCTGATAGAGGTTTACAAGATGATAAGAAGCATAGATAGAGTAGACAGACAATATCTTTTCCAAGGGTTGAAATGTCCAATATCCGAGGGTAACTTAAGGTGGGGGGTAATTTCAAAGGACATGTGGGGGCAAATTTTACACTGGGACTAGTGGTTGCCTGGAATACACTGCCTGGGGTGCTGGTAGAGACAGAAACATTAAAGAGAGATTTAGATAGGCACATGAGTGTGAGGAAAATGGAAGGATATGGACATTGCGTAGGCAGATTAAGATGTTAGCCATTTTAGTTAATGGCTTAGCTATTTTAAACTTGACTTAGTTAAGTTTAGTTAGCCATTTGATTACAAATTCAACTGACTTGTCACAACATTGTATTTCTGTGGTGTAATGTTCTATGTTGTTTGTTCTATGAAAGATGTAGAGAGATATAGTCCAATGTAGGAAAATTGGTCAGTTAACACACAAAATGCTGGTAGAACACAGCAGGTCAGACAGCATCTATAAGGAGAAGCACTGTCAACGTTTCAGGCCGAGACCCTTCGTCAGTTCGAAGTGTCCTGACGAAGGGTCTTGGCCCGAAACGTCGACAGTACTTCTCCTTATAGATGCTGTCTGGCCTGCTGTGTTCCACCAGCATTTTGTGCGTGTTGTTTGAATTTCCAGCATCTGCAGACTTCCTCGTGTTTGCTCTTTAAATTGGTCAGTTAAGTAGGCAACTTGTTGGAATGACTGAGTTGTGCCAAATGGTATCTTTCTGTTCTGTTTATCTCTATGACCATGAAAAAGTCACATCAAAAATACTGTATGCTGCTTGCCCCATAATATTGCATGTGACTGAGTGCTGGAGAGATTCATCAGCATTCTGCCTCAATGTGAGGCATTTTATCTATGAGGAGGCAACTAGATGGCCTGGTTTACTTTCATCTGAGCAGAGAAGATGGAGAGTGGACTTGATGTATTTAGTGGCATGGGTTAAATATTGAAAAAATATCTTTTAACAAAGATCTTTGTAACAAGAGGGAATACATTCATGATGAGGCCAGACAGTTGTAGGGGATTCTGAGGATTTTTAAAATATTCCTCAGGCATGAAATGCATTTCTTTAGTCAGTAATCTCATGGCTTTTTATTATTTAGATCAGTATGACACGCTATAGCATAAATAGTTGTGGGTTGAGTAGTGGAGGATGGGATTAGTTTGGATGGGTAGAGTGGATAAAGATCTTGTATTGATGCTGTATGATTACAATCTTCCATGAACAGATGTGGCAGAACTGCAGATTTGATCTGCTCCTTTAGTTGTGGAATAGTTTGGTTTCACAGTTGTATTCTATATACAATATAAAATAATGTGAATAAATCTGACTGTAAATAACCAAATTTTTTTCTTCAACAGAAATGCACCACCACCATTCAAACCACCTCCTCCACCAACAAAATACACAGCAATTCAAGTGTAATCACAGAGTGAAGTCAACTGTTTGAGAGAATATTGTCATATGAGCAAAGAATCATCATGTGGATGTGGATCAGAAGGAGACTATTTAACCCTATTGAGTTTGTGCAACACACACAAAATGCCAGAGGAACTCAGCAGGCCAGGTTAGAGTTAATAATGTTGGTGGTTGTGTGGGAGACAATGGCCTGGTGCTCCTTAGTGGGGTTCTGTTCAAGGGGTAAGTAAGAGGAGGTGTCTGACAGTTGTTGCTGGGCCTCAACAAGCTAGAGTCAGTCCACCAGACTACTAAAGCAGCCCCTTACCTATAGGTTTGATAGTGAGGTTAGGATTAGTGCGGAGAGAGTGCAGATCAGTGTGTTCAGAAGGATGAAGGTTGGAATTGGACAGAAGAGTGGTGAAGTCGAGACAGTTTATGTCCCATCAGCAGTTAGCAATGAAAAGATCCAGAGCAGGCACAAGACCAGGCAGAAGACGAGGGTTGAAGACGAGAGAAGGCCTGCTGAGTTCCTCCAGCATTTTGTTTGTGTTGCTTGGGCTTACAGCATCTGCATATTTTCTCTTGTTTGCTATTGGGTTTATGTTGTCTCAATATCCCCAGTAACATTTACAGACACAGCCCCACTCATTATCGTGCATCATATCTATGTGCTTCTTAGTTGTCCTTATTGACGTTATTTCCACTGTCTGCGCAGGTGGTGAATTCCAGATCCTAACTACAGTCTAGATAAGATTTTTGTTCACATGCTCCTGCATTCAGTTCTAAACTTTAATAATCTGCTTTAATAAACTTTAATGAACTTTAATAATGGTTCTTTGAACCATCCTTGGATTATGATCTTGTACATCTCTAGTGAGTTTCATGGAAATATTCCAGCTTCTCAGATCTAGCCTAACAATTTAAATCCTGCAAACATTTTTGTGAATTTCTGTTGCACCCTCCATCGTTCCTTCACATCCACGTTAAATTATGGCAATCAGGATTACAGGCAATAGTCCAGTCACAATAAAGCTAATATTTTAAAAAATGCAACATGATTTAAAAATTAAAATTGCCTCAGTCACTGGAGGACTGAAAGATCTTCAGACTGAAATATTAGTTCTGCTTTCTTTCTCCACATGCTGCCTAACCTGCTGAGTGAATTCAGTATCCTGCAACATAATTTCATTTTTGAAACATGCATGCCAAAGAATGTTCTTAGATTTATTTAATGTTAAGAGTTATTCTCTTTTAATACTCTTCCTTTTTGATAAGAGTTATTCTCTTATGGAAGAGCAGCCCCTTAGGACTGCTGAAAAATGACATTGGAGAGGTAGTAATGGGGAAACATGAAAATGGTGGCAAACTAAATGAGTATTTTGCATCAGTCTTCACTGTGGAAGACGCTACCAGTATGCTGCCAATTAGAGAATCTTAGGAGGCAGAAGTGAGTGCAGTTGCTATTATGAGGGAGATGCTGCTTGAGAAAGCTGAAAGATCTGAAGGAAGATAAGTCTCCTGGGCCTGATGGACTACACCCAGGGTTCTGAAAGAGGTAGCCAAAGAGATTGTGGAAGCATTAGTAATAATCTTTTAAGAATCACTAGATTCTGAAATAGTTTTGGAGGACATGAAAATTGCAAATGTTACTCCACTCTTCAAGAAGGGAGGGAGGCAGAAAATGGTGGTAAATCAGCTATTGGAGTAGCACAAGACGAAGTGGCGATGTCACTTAGGAACATGGCTGAAGATTTTAAAAAGCAGCCATTCATGGCAGTTTTCGGAGCCCAATCAGAGAACAGGTTTCACTACAAAGTGTGAATAAAAATAAGGCAGGGTAAGTGGAGCAGCAATGTGAGTGGGCCAGTGTTGGAGTGGCTTTGGTGAGATCAGGCTTGGGTGAGGTAAGTATCTGGTGATTTTCTTTTTCTTCTTCTTTATTTTTCATTCCTGGTCTGTTAGGGCACAATTAGTGCAGTGAGGATGGCTACAGGGCTGTGGTTTGTTCTGTGTGTGAAATGTGAGAATTCTGGGAGACCTCCAGCCTCCTGGATAACCATATCTGCACCAGGTGCACCAACCTGCATCTCCTCAGAGAATGTGTTAAGGAACTGGAGCTGCAGCTCAATGACATTCAGCTCATACAGGAGATTGAGGAAGTAATAGAAAGGAGCTATAGGGAGGTGGTCACCCCTGGGTTGCAGGAGGAAGGTTGTCAGGAGAAGTAAGGGAAATGTGCAGCCAGTGAGGAGTTCCCCTGTGGCAGTTCCCCTCAATAATGAGTATCACTTTGAATACTGTTGAGGGGGATGACCAATCATGGGAGCTGCAGAGACCAGGTCTCCAGCACAGAGTCTGGTGTTGTGGCTCAGAGGAGAGGAGAGATGAAGAGGACTGCAGTAGTAATAGGAAATTCCACAATTAAAGGAATAGATTTCTGTAGATACAATTGAGACACCTGGATGGTATGTTACCTCCCAGGTTCCAGGGTCAGGGATGTGTCGGATTGGGTTCACAGCATTCTAAAGGGGGAGTGTGAGCAGCCTGAGGTTCTGGTACATATTGGCACCAATGACATGGGTAGGATAGGTGAGAAGGTCCTGAAGAAAGATTTTAGAGAGCTAGGTAGAAAGTTGAATAGCAGGACCTCCAAGGTAGTAATCTCTAGATTGCTGCCTGTGCCATGCACCAGATAAATGGTTGGCTGAGGAATTGGTGCAGGGGGCAGGGTTTCAGATATCTAGAACATTGGGATCTCTTCTGGGGAAAGTACAACCTGAACAAAAGGGACAAGTTACACCTGAACCCAAAGGGAACAAATATCCTTGCAGGCAGGTTGGCCAGAGTTGATTGGGAGGGTTTAAATTAATTTGGCACGGGGATGGGAATGAAAGGGCTGAGGAAGGAGGTCATTGGATTACAAACAGGCAGTGTGTAGTGAGTCTGCTAGCAAGGGGAGGCTGATGATAGGGCAAATTTACAGTCAACAGGATGAGTTGCAATGTAAAAGGCAGACAAAATCGAAAAGGGTAATGAATACAGGACTGAAGGTGTTATATTTGAATGCACACAGTATACAGAACAATGTAGATGAACTTGTAGACTTGTAGCACAGTTACAGCTTGACATGATTGACATCGAGAGTATCACTGAATTGTGGCTGAAAGAAGATTGTAGCTGGGTGCTTAACTTCCAAGGATGCATATTATATTGAAAGGACAGGCAGGAAAGCAGAGGGAATGGTGTGGCTCTGATAGCAAAAAATGAAATCAAATCATTAGAAAGTTGTGACATCAGATTAGAAGGTATAGAATCATTGTCGGTAGAGCTAAGAAATTGCAAGGGTAAAAAGATCCTGATGTGAGTTATATACAGACTTCCAAACAGTAGCAAGGATATGGGCTACAAATTTCAATGAGAGATAGAAAATGCGTGCCAAAAGTTCAATGTTACGACAATCATGTGGGACTTAAATTTATAAGTAGATTGAGAAAACTTGGTTGCTGCTGGATCTCGAGAAGGGGAATTTCTGGAATGTCTATGAAATGGCTTTTTAGAGCAGCTTGTGGTAGAGCCCTCTAGGGATCAGCTATTCTGGGTTGGATGTTGTGCAATGAACTGGATGTGATAAGAGAACTTAAGGTAAAGGAACCCTTAGGAAGCAGTGATCATAATTTGATAGAATTCACCCTGCAATTTGAGAAGGAGAAGCTGAAGTCGGATGTATCTATATTACAGAGGAGTAAAGGGAATTACAGAGGCATAAGAGTGGAACTGCCAAAAGCTGATTGTAAGGTTACGCTAGCAGGGATGACGGCACAGTATCAATGGCTGGAGTTTCTGGGAACAATTCAGAAGGTGCAGGATAGATACATCCCAAAGAAAAAGAAGTCCTCTAGATGATGCAACCATGTCTGACAAGACAACTCAAGCCAATGAGAGGACATAAAACAGAACAAAAATCAGTGTGAAGTAGGAGGATTGGGAGGCTTTTAAAAACCAACAGAACACAACAAAAAACATCACACAGAAGGAAAAGAATGGAATATGAAGGTAAATGAGCCAATAATATCAAAGAGGATACCAAAAGTTTCTTCAGATATATAAAATCTAAAAGAGAGGCGACGGTAAATATTGAAGCATTGGAAAATGATGCTGGAGAGGTATTAATGGGGGGAAAGTAAATGGCGGATTAACTATATTTTGCATGTCTTCATTGTGGAAGACACTATCAATATGCCGGACGTTCAAGAGTGTCGGAGGCAGAAGTGAGTGAAATTGCCATTACTATAGAGATGGTGCTTGGGAAACTGAATGGTCTGAAGATAGATTAGTCACCTGTATCAGATGGTCCACATCCCAGTGTTCTGAAAGTGGTGGCTTAAGAGTTACGGAGGCATTAATAATGATCTTTCAGGAATCAGTGGGTTCTAGCATTGAGGACTGGAGGACTGCAAATGTCACTCCACTCTTCAAGGATAAAGAGAGGCAAAAGAAAGGAAATTAGTGGCCATTTTGTCTGTCCTCAGTGATAGGGAAGATGTTGGAGTCGATTGCTAAAGATGTAGTTTAGAGGTACATGATAAAATAAGCCAAAGTCGTATTCCTTAAGGGAAAATCTTGCTTGACAAAGCTGTTGAAATTATTTGAAGAAATGGCTAGCAAGATAGAGAAAGGAGAATTTGTGGATGTTATGTACTTGGATTTGCAGAAGGTCTGCTTAACAAGTTAAGAGCCCAGTGAAAGATATTAGCATAGGTAGAGCATTGGCTGATTGACAGGAAGCAATCTGTGGGAATAAATTGAAACTTTTCTGATTGGCTGCCAGTGACCAGTGATATTCTGTAAGGGTCTGTGTTGGGACAACTTCCTTTTACCTTGTATAGCATTGATTTGGTTTTAAAGGAATTGATGATTTTGTGGTTAAGTTTACAGATGATACAGAGATTGGTGGGGAAAGGTAGTGTTCGAGAAGCAGAAGGACTTGGACTGATTAGGAGAATCGGCAAAGAACTGACAATTGGTATACAGTGTCAGGAAGTGTATGGTCATGCACTTTGTTAGAAGGAATAAAAGCACTGACTATTTTCTAAATGGAGAAACTTCCAAAAGCCAAGATGCAAGGAGATTTGGGAGTCCTCATGCAGGATTCCTAAAGGTTAACTTGCAGGTTGCAGGAAAACAAGAGCAATTTTAGTGTTCATTTCAAGAGGACTAGAATATTAAAGCAAAGGTGGAACACTGAGGGTTTATAAGGCACTGGTGAGACTTCACTTGGGGTGTTGTGTGCAGTTTTAGCTCCTTATTTAAGAAAGTATGTGCTGACAATGGAGAGGGTTCAGAAGAGGTTTGCACGAATGATTCTGAGAAAGAAAGGTTTATCGTATGAGGAATGATTGATGCTCTGGGTCTTTATTCGTTGGAATTTAGAAGAATAGGGGGGAGATCTCATTGAACCTATTGAAAATTAAAAGGTCAAGATAGCGTGGATGTGGAGAGGATGTTTCCTATAGTGGATGAGTTTAGACTAGTGGGCAGAGCTTCAGAACTAGGGGATGTCCATTTAGAACAGAGACGAGGAGGTATTTCTTCAGCCAAAGGGTGGTGAATCTCTGAACTTCATTGCAACAAGGAGCTGTGGATGGCAAATCATTGGGTGTATTCAAGTTGGAGGTTGATTGGTTCTTAATTAGCCAGGGTGTGAAAGGTTACAGGGAGAAGGTAGGAGAATGGGTTTGAGAGGGATCAGCCATGATAAAATCGCAGAGCAGACTTATTGGGTTGAATGGTCTGATTCTACTCCTATGTCTTGTCATCTTATGGTCCATTGTTGCATTTTATATTTTCTAATTCACTTCTTCTCCCAACTTATTATACTCAACCTGTTTCTCACTGACATTCATGGCAAACATTTTATTTTTCTTTCATTATCCTTTCTCTCTCTTTTATTCATCCAGGATGTTCACTTGCCTCATTCTTGATGAAAAACATCTGTGTTTTAAACATTATTTAACTCTGCCCTGCAGAGTATAACCCACCAAAGTTTGGTTCTACTTTATGCTGCACATGTCACTTTTCATCCTTTTTGAATTGCACCTCTCTATTTTTCCTCTACAGATCTCCTTGCTTTCTGCAGGTTTAACTCAAAACATTTTAAAAGTTTTATGAAAATAGCAAATATTTATTGTTATTATTCTGCAATTTAGAAAAAATCTCACACTTTTGGTTTCTGTGTACGTTATCACGTCACGTTTGTATATGTTAATATTTTAGTTTAATTATTTTTGAGTTCAGTGATAACAATATTACAACGGATATGTAGATCTACAATAAAAACATTAAAACATAATCAGATTACATTTTGCTTGTTTCTTCAAATGTTTTTACAATCTGAAAGTTCAATCATTGTAACAAATCAGGACAAAGAACACAGTGAGCCGTGTGTGCGTGTGCGTGTGCGTGTGCGTGTGCATGAGACGAAACTTTGCATGTTAATTTGGTGAGACCGAACCACCAGTTCTGAATGTGGTTATCGACGGTTCGGGACGCCAGAGTGGGGGCGTGTATACTCGTTCGGGGGAGCTGCACACATTTTGCCGGTGTGATGCACAGGACTACAGCAGGCACCATGAGATCGGGTGCTCAGAAGTGGCAAATTGCGGAGTACATACTTTGCGGTTTTTAGTACGTGCTGTTTACCTGGTACCCGTCTTTTATATCTTGGGTAGTGTGGGAGTTAGTCTGGAGATATCTCAGGGAGAGGTTATACCCAGATATATCTGTCAGGATAGCGCCTATTGAGGTCAGGTAACGTCTGGTTGAGAACCCTGATGATCCCAGCCAGCCCTTGACAATGATTACGACCTTCACACCCGGGGAGAAATAGAGCATTTTATCAGAGCTGCCCTCACCTAAAGCCGCATGTGGGAATTCGGAATTCTGGCGTAAGCTCGAGGAAATGGTTGAAACGTGCACAACCAATAGAATACACAACCTGGACAGTATACTCGTTCGGAGTCGCAGCTGCTCCGATCATTAGAGACTGGTGTCTGTGTGTTACTTTGTCAGCAGTTCCCAGCAGTGTGGGCTAGACACATGCGAAATTGTGGTCGAGTAAAGATAAACCCAGTTACAATGGGGGGGGGGGGGGGGTCTGTATAAACTCAGAGAGATTGCGGCAACTACTAACTCGCCTATACGGCCGGTAAAGCCCAGTGGATCATATCGGTTAACAATAGACTTTACCGCCCTTACTTAAACCATGGCGAAATTGCAACCCATCGTGGCAAGCCCTGCAACATTCCTGAATGCCTTGTCTCCGGAATATGCTTTTTTCAGTTCTGGATATCGCCAATGGATTTTGGGAGCTCCCCTTAACACCTGAGTCCCATGACCGATTTGCCTTCACCTTGGGTGGGTAGTAGTATACGTGGACCAGACTCCCCCAGGGATTCCGCAACGGCCCAGCTATTTTCTGTAAGATCATGTCGCAGACTTTGGAAAAGATCAATCTGACGCTCTACCGGTCGACCATCTTACGATATGTAGACTGCAATAAGTCATTACTTCGGAAGATGAAGTAGGTAATTTAGAGCTGATAGCCAGAGTTTTAGAGATACTGTAAGACTAGTGGTTTAAAGGCAGACTTCACAAGCCTCAGATAGGAAAGCAAACCATGCAGTACCTAAACTACACAATTTCCTAGTGCAGGAAGGACATGTTCAATGACAGACATTGGCAATGAGCTTCCTGCCCCGCCCAGTAAACAGAATGGGAGTGAGGGGCACGGGGTCAATTCAATTTCTGCCGCAATTTCATACCAGGGTTCTCAGCACTAGTGGCCTCGGTACTGGCCTTGATTAAAGCAGGGAAACCTCCTCTGGAGGAAGTAAAATGGGGGCCAGATGAGGAAAAGGCTTTTACAGGTATCAAGAAAGCCCTGGTCTCTGCACCCGCGCTTGATTACAGGATGCGGCTTGTCCTTTTCACCTGTACTGCAGCATTGAGGGAGGAAGACACTACAACGTAGTGCTGGTGCGGGACCGTGGGGACACAAGATGGCCAGTGGCATATTATTCAACGAAACAGACACCCGTTGCAGCAGGACTTCCCCGCTGCGTAGCAGCTTTAGACGGCGCTGCGTGGGCAGTTTGTGTAAGCGAACCAGTATCAACTCATTACACACTCCCCATACCATTGGAGAACTGAATACGGGAGAGGCTGAGAGCAGACACCGGCAACAGAAGGGGCAGCCTGGGAGCCAATTCCCTTCCCAAAGACAAGTTAGTAACGATAGCTAGGGACACTGGAATGAATCCTGTGAGCACCATTCTAACGGGGATGTGGGTGGGGGTGGGGGCACACATGCGCCACATGGAAGTAGAGCAGGAAGAAGATACCGGTGTGAAGAAAACACGTCTGGAAAGGAAGCAGAGAAGGTGAAGCGAGCAATGCGACTCCCTTATAAGGTAATTACAAGTTGTGTTGCGCCTGTGTTGAGCAGCGAGAGAATGACACAGTACTGTACGTGAAAAATCTTTGTAACCAACTTCAAGTGTTGAAGGACCGAGCAAAACAACAGCAGCGAATCGCTGATCAGAGAGAACCCGAGGGAAAGGAGATAGTCCTCCCACAGTCAGGTGACCAAGTTATGGTGAGAGTGCCGTATGAAAGGGCAGGGTTCGCCTCCAGGTGGATAGGACCACGGACGGTACTCTTAACCAATGATACTTATGTCTGTGCAGACTCGGAGAGGCAGAGGACTGGAATGGTTTCTGTGGTTAAACTGGACTCAGGTTAAAGCGTACGACTCAGCCTCTTGTTGCTCCCATAGACAGAGCGGGGGATCAAGTGTACCCAGTAACGATGTAATTACAGAGAACCTAAGAGAGGAACACCAGCCGGCCACCAGAACTGACCACAGTGAACGGAAACACAGCTACAGGAAACGCGAAGGCAGAAGACAGAAACCCGCGAGTACCATGCTAAAGGGTGATGGTGACGGTACTCTGTAATGAAGGTTGTTTGCTGAAGGTAGATGATTAGTTGAATAGAGAAGATATTGGGGGAAATAGAGAGGAATTTAAGTTAAAGCAGAGACAGCAAGTTCCACAACTTCGATGGCATAGCAGACCGAGGAAGATTGCACACGGCATCTGAAGACAATCACCTCCAGTCTGAATGAGGAGTGAAGACAAATGAGCTGGGCCCTTTCTGCAGTCGGGCCAGCGATCGACTGAACAGTTCAGAAGGGGGTGCCACAGGAGAGAGGTCCTTGCAGTCATTGACATAGAGACCACCCCAACCGCTTCCTGTACATCAATGAGAGGGTCTGTGGGCCTTATGGAAAGAGAGAGTTTTAGCGACCAGAGAATGAAGAGGTGAAGACGATGAATATAGTTAATCTGCAATCGGCCAGCAGGTGAAGAAACAACAGGCATGCGAATGAAGATGCATTTTGAAAGGCTGTTCAAATTTCTGGAACAATCTCTCTGCTTACATTTTGTAGCTATCAATTGGGAATGATAGAGTAGATGTACAGGCACACAAAGTAATTGGTGGGGGGGGGGGTGGAATTCCTAGGCAGGGCATTTCTGCTGCCCTGTTTTGAATAGATACTCCCGGTACAAATTTATTTTTGTCCAAGAGGGTCAAGATAGAGCGATTTTTGGATTTAGCACATTTAAATTTAGCAAATGACTTAGGCCACTAGTTTTTGGGTCCAAGTATAATTGCAGTTTTAATTGGAGTCAGTTTTAATTTGGGTCAAAGTATAATTGCAGTTTTAATTTGCAGTCAGCTCTGAACAATGGGTTTATAAAAGCCATGACCAGACCAGACTATTCTGATTAAAATTCATATGGATGTCTGGGGTGTGAGTGCTAATCAGGAGGCGTGAAGTATGTGTGTTGTTTCAAAGAAAGCATTGTAGATACATTGTAAATCTAGAATTGTCCTTTGATGTTTGACTGAAAGCACCTCCATACGATGACCCCTTTAACTTCTTTTGTCAGATAGAGAAGCTGCTTTGTATCTACCAGTACTTTTCTCTGGTGGCTTCATTTACACAACAAAACACAGTTCTATTCCTTCTGCCAAAGTGCATGACCTTGTAATTCCCTACATTTTCTTCCATCTGCCACTTCTTTGTCCACTCCCCCATCTGTCCACCCTACTTCCTCAACACTACCTACCCTTCCACCTATTTACGTATCATCTGAAAGCTTCACCACAAAGCCATCAATTCCTTAATCCAAATCATTGACATACAATATGAAAAGAAGTGGTCCCAACACTGTGGCACACCACTAGTCATCAGCAACCAACCAACCAGAAAAGGCCCCCTTTATTCCCACTCTTTGCTTCCTACCAGTCAGCCAATCTTCTATCCATTCAAATAGCTTTCCCATAGTACTATATGTGGCACTTTGTCAGAGGCCTTCTGAAAATCCAAATAAACAACATCCACTGACTCTCCTTTGTCTAGCCTGCCTGTTAATTCCTTGAAGATTTCCAACTGATTTCTTAGGCAAGAGTTCCCTTAAGGAAATCATGCCAACTTCAGCCTATTTTATCATGTGCCAGCTTTGGTCTATTTTATCAAGTACCCTGAAACCTCATCCTTATTAAGAGACTCTTTTGAACCACTGAAGTCAGGCTAATTGGCCTATAATTTCCTTTCTTCTGTCTCATTTCCTTCATGAAGAGTGGATTGACATTTTATATTTTCTAGTCCTCCAGAACCATTCCAAATCTAGTGAAACTTTAAAGATCATTACTCATGCCTCCACAATCTCTTCAGCTACCTCATTCAGAACTCTGGGGTATATTTCATCCGGTCCTCGTGACTTATCTACCTTCAGACTTTTCAGCTTCCCGAGCACCTTCTCCTTAGTACTAGCAATAATACTCACTTCTGCCCTCAGACACTCTTGAATTTCTGGCATACTGCTTGTGAAGTCCAACCTAAAAATACTTAAGTTTTTCCATGAATTCTTTTCCCCAATTACTACCTCTCCAGTGTCATTCTCCAGCAGTCCAATATCCATCTCTTTTTCTCTTTATATATCTGAAAAAACTTTTTTGTATCCTCTTTAATATTATTGCCAGCTTCCCTTCATATGTCATCTTTTCTCTCTTTATGACTTCTGGTCAATTTTAAAAGCTTCACAATTCTCTACCTTCCCACTAATTTTTGCTATAGTACATGCTCTCACTTTTGCTTTTATGCTTTCTTTGACTTCTCTTGTCAGCCACAATTGTCTCATGCACCCTTCAGAAGCACTACCCTCTCCCCTTGATGGATAGGGTATTTGAAGTACTCCATAGGACCCAGATCTTCACCAAACTGGAGCTACAGAGTGTGTACAACCTGATATGTATTCAACAGGGGGGATAAGTGGAAGACATCATTTATAATACCCACTAGATCTACAGAGCATGTACAACCTGATACGTAATCCCTCAGGGCTGTGGCTCAGAAGGGTAGGGAAAGGAAGAGAAAGGCAGTAGTTATAGGGGACTCGATAGTTAGGGGGTCAGATAGTTGATTCTATGGACGCAGTCAGGAGACCCAGATGGTAGTGTGCCTCCCTGGTGCCAGGGTCTGGGATGTTTCTGATCGCATCCAAGATATCCTGAAGTGGGAGGGTGAGAAGCCAGAGGTCATGGTACATATAGGTACCAATGTCATAGGTAGGAAAAGGGAAGAGGTCCTGAAAGGAGAATATAGGGAGTTAGGAAGGGAGTTGAAAAGAAGGACTACAAAGGCAGTAATCTCAGGATTACTGCCTGTGCTATGCGACAGTGAGAGTAGGAATGGAATGAGGTGGAGGATAAATGCATGGCTGAGGCATTGGAGCAAAGGGCAGGGATTCAAGTTTCTGGATCATTGGGACCTCTTCTGGGGCAGGTGTGATGGGTACAAAAAGGACGGGTTGCACTTGAATCCCGGGGGCCCAATACCCTGGCAGGGAGATTTGCTGAGGCTACTGGGGAGATTTTAAACTAGAATGGTTGGGGGATGGGAATCAAATTGAAGAGACTAGGAGAGAGGAGGTTAGTTCACAAATAGAGAAAGCTAGTAGACAGTGTGTGAGGGAGGATAGGTAGGTGATGGAGAAGGGGAGCGCTCAGACCAAAGATGTAGGTGAGAAGGAATAAAAAGATAATAAAGTTGTTTGCACCATTAGGGATAAACAGAGAGTAAGAGGTGGAGAATTTCTTAAATGCATCTATTTTAATACTGGGAGCATTGTAAGAAAGGTGGATGAACTTAGAGCTTGGATTGATACCTGGAAATATGATGTTGTTGCTATTAATTGTTATGAATGTACCACAGCTCTGAGGGGCCGAAGGGTGCGGGACCAGCCCCCTCCTTCCGGAGAATCGCAAGATCGCTATTAATTCGGGTCTTGGACCCAGGAAATGAGAGACAATACAACGGATTTGACCATTGTTCTTAGAGGCACCTGTGTGAATTGCAATTCTATAGTACGTGCCAGCTATCAGGGACATGGACACCCTCAGGCAATGTGGGGTGGGGATTGTATCACCCTACCTTGATTGACATTTACAAATCTGCCAGCCATGATAAAAAGGAGACTGCAGGAGGCAGTACTCCAGCGACGCACCAGACGGAGACACCATCGCTCATCGCTCCCGTAAGGACGGAAAGCTGTTCGGGAGCCACGTGTGATTCGGTTCCCCTAGCTAGGGAATCGAGTGGCTGATAACCCCGAAAAGGATTCCGAACTGACAACGGGGAACTCACGTTCCCGATTCAACGATTTGAGTCCAACAGGCTGGCAAGTTTATTTTCTCTCTCCAATACGTGAGCCCCAGCGGTGTTCCGAAAGGCTAAAAGCCTGCATGAACTTCAGAGACTTTGATATTTCCATCGGACAATAGTTTTACCCCTAGACAAACGATAGAGCTATTTCGTATTGTTGATTATTACTTTACCTGTGCTTTAGATTGAGTATTGACGACGTATATTATCTGAATGTTTGTATTAATCTTACTTTTGTGCCCCTTTATAAATAAAAACGTTTAAAAATAGTACCATCAGACTTCAGCAGACTTCTCTATCTTTGCTGGTAAGTGACCCAGTTATGGGGTTCATAACATAGTGAAACATGGTTTCAGGAAGGGTATGATTGGCAACTAAATATTCCTGGATTTTGTTGCTTTAGGTGTGATAGAATCGGAGGGGCAAGAGGGGGAGGTGTTGCATTGCTTGTCAGAGAAAATATTACAGCAGTGCTTTGGCAGGATAGATTAGAGGGCTCATCTAGGGAGACTATTTGGGTGGAATTGAGGAATGGGAAAGGTGTAGTAATATTTATAGGGGTGTATCATAGACTACCTAATGGGGAGCAAGAATTGGAGGAGCAAATTTGTAAGGAGATAGCAGATATTTGTAATAAGCACAAGGTTGTGATTGTGGGAGATTTTAACTTTCCACACACAGACCATAGACTGGGAAGCCCATTCTGTAAAGGGGCTGGATGGTTTGGAATTTGTAAAAAGTGTGCAGGATAGTTTTTTGCAGCAATACATAGAGGTACCAACCAGAGAAGGGGCAGTGTTGGATCTCCTGTTGGGAATGAGATAGGTCAGGTGACGGAGGTATGTGTTGGGGAGCACTTCGGGTCCAGTAATCACAATGCCATTAATTTCAATATAATTATGGGAAAGGATAGGACTCGACCTAGGGTTGAGATTTTTGATTCGAGAAAAGCTAACTTTGAGGAGATGCGAAAAGATTTAGAAGGAGTGGATTGGGACAATTTATTTTATGGGAAGGATGTAATAGAGAAATGGAGGTCATTTAAAGGTGAAATTTTGAGCATACAGAATCTTTATGTTCCTGTTAGGTTGAAAGGAAAGGTTAAAAGTTTGAGAGAGCCATGGTTTTGAAGGGATTTTGGAAACTTGGTTTGGAAAAAGAGAGATATCTACAATAAATATAGGCAGCATGGAGTAAATGAGGTGCTCGAGGAATATAAAGAATGTAAAAAGAATCTTAAAGAAATTAGAAAAGTTAAAAGAAGATATGAGGTTGCTTTGGCAAGTAAGGTGAAAATAAATCCAAAGGGTTCCTACAGTTATATTAATAGCAAAAGGATAGTGAGGGATAAAATTGGTCCCTTAGAGAATCAGAGTGGACAGCTATGTGTAGAGCCAAAAGAGATGGGGGAGATTTTGAACAATTTCTTTTCTTTGGTATTCACTGAGGAGAGGGATATTGAATTGTGTAAGTTAAAGGAAACAAGTAGGGTAGTTATGGAAACTATGATGATTAAAGAAGAGGAAGTACTGGCGCTTTTAAGGAATATAAAAGTGGATAAGTCTTCGCAACCTGACAGGATATTCCCTAGGACCTTGAGGGAAGTTAGTGCAGAAATAGCAGGGGCTCTGACAGAAATATTTCAAATGTCATTAGAAACGGGGATGGTGCCGGAGGACTGGTGTATTGCTCATGTGGTTCCATTGTTTAAAAAGGGTTCTAAGAGTAAACCTAGCAGTTATAGGCCTGTCAGTTTGTCGTCAGTGGTGGGTAAGTTAATGGAAAGTATTCTTAGAGATGGTATTGTCAGGGTCTGGTCCGGTCCGGAATCCGCGTTCCAGGTCTCGATCTGGTCTGAGGGCTCCGGACTCTGGGTCCTGCAGTTGTCCCTCCCATCACCCGTGATCTAGTTAGGACCCTCCTGGCTCAAGGAGGCACACCTGTAACTCATTGAGCTGCAGGTGTTTATAAGGGGCCTTGGGACTGGGACCAGGCAGGTGGTCATTTTGTTCTGTTTCCTGTTTCTCCACTGGCTCCGAACTCTTCTCTGCATTCTGTTATCCTGTCCGGGCTCAGATCTACTCCTCATCATGCTTCTCTGCCCCGTACCAGTACTGCCAGGTTGGTCCTCTCCCCCACCTTTCTTCCCATGCGCTGGTCCCGCTTCTCCGCTCGTTTGTGTTGTTTGCACGGTTGCGCTGTCTGCCGGCCGTTCCCGATTTTCCCGCTATCATGGCTGTTGTGTTGGTCACCCTGGACCTATGCCCGTTCCTAGCCCTTGCCTCCGTCGGACAGATCCGGCCGACCTGCCGCTGCCCGGCTGTGGTTCTGCCCATTCCTATCCCTTGCCTCCGTCGGGCAGGCCCGGCTGGTCAGCCGCTGCCCGGCAGGGGTTCTGCCCTGTCCTCCTCTTCCGCCCAAACCCTGGGATTGTGCCCCGCACCTGCCTAGGGGTCCACGTCGTGCCCAGGCCTCTGATGTTTCCGCCTGGGAGGCGGCCCTACCCAGGACATATACGGCCCACCCAGGGAGGGCCAGCCTATCTCCGCTCTCCGCCAGCCTATCTAGCCACCTGGACCTGTCTATCTGCCTGCCTGCCTGCACCCCAGGGACCTGTCTACCTGCCTGCCTGCCTGAACCCCGGGGACCTGTCTGCCTGTACTCAAACTCCGGAAGCCCGCTCCGCTCTGCCTGCCTGAACTCCGGGAGCCCGCTCCGCTCTGCCTGCCTGACACTCTATCTACCTGAACCCCAGCTCTACCCTTAAATGCAATGGCATCCCCATCCTGTCCTCCCCCTAGTACTTCAGTGTCTGCGTCCTGCGTTTGGGTCCACCCGGCCACGTTCCTGACAGGTATATATAATTATCTGGATAAATAAGGTCTGATTAAGAACAGTCAATATGGATTTGTGCGTGTAAGGTCATATTTGACAAATCTTATGTAACGCTCATGCAATCGGCTGATGTATGTCTAGAGGAAAATCCGTCCACCCACCAAACCGTGTCTCACATATACGTGGATGCTGTGAAATGCACACTGGTACAAACTCGAACACACAGTATCAAACCGCACACCGTGTACGATTACAGAATACACTTTATAAATCTTTATAAACTAGGTAATTAATAGCGATACAATATATATGAAAGAAAAGAAAGAAAAGGCGCCAAAACTTATCAGAGTTCAGTCAATTTGTGCACAACTGTTGGAGCTCAACTATCAAAGTCCACTATTCAATCTTCTCTGACCTCCTTGACCCGCCGCCTGGGACCAACCTCGGTGGTCGACCAGAGCACATCCAGCACATTCTCCTTCCTCGTGATCTCCCCTACAACTCCCCAAAAGTCCGCACAACACTAGCTTACAGACCCACACAAAAGAATAACATCTATCCCAATTGGTTAACAAATGAATACAATTCTCATTATCAGTAATTATAACACAAACCAGCTGCGAGAGAAAGCACTCTCTCACCAGTTACCATAGCAAAGAAGCATTCTTCCCTCTAACATAACAAATAAGCCATTTTGATTAACATACTCAGTAACATAAAGAAGAAATCTCTTATGCTCTTCCCCCATCACAAAAGTAATGCCCTCATAACATTAACAGAGTTCCCTAATGCTTCATGCAAGACACAAAACCCAACCCAGGTGCATAAAGCAGTGACATAACTTCCCAGGGCGGTAGAGATCACACTCGGTTCTCCTGGCGCTGCATAGGTCTGGGGGGTGCCTACTTCTCTGAGACCTCCATACCTCCTCTGCTGACCCTTCCAGCTCAGATACCACCGGGGACACACGGGGTCTACCTGTCGGATCCTCACCCTCTTCCTCACTGGGATCCCTCTTCACCTGAGAGCCATCTGTCTCATGTTCGGGATTCACCCTCTCTTCCCCCAATGCTGGCTGTATCTCAGTCTGCCCCTCAACACCCTCCTTCCTCTCACCTAACTCAGTGAGGGAAAGGCCAGGATCCTCTTCTTCTGGTACTGGGGAATTAGTAAACAGAAACAAATGCCACACATCTGAATCGTAGTCCTCTGAAGCAGTTTCCCTTTCCGGGGTGAGGACCGGTCCCGACTCTTCCGCAGTGGGCTCTTACCTCGCCCCGCACCCTCGCAGAGTCCTCGTACTAGGCGTAACCTCCCACTCGGATCTTGATCCATCTGCACTTCCTGACCCAGGGGCAACAGGTGGTTCCGATAGAGTACCTTGTCAGGCCCCTTCCCGTACTCTGGTCTCACCCGGTAAACAGGTGGCCGTCCAGCGATCTGCAAACTTTTGCTCACCAGGTAGTCCTAAATTCCATATAAGGACCCGGTCTCCCAGCAATAGCTGGGTGAACTTCACTTTTCCTCTTATTCCTTTGATTCTGCTTGGTGGCCGCCGCCTCAGCCAATTCGAACGCCTTATTCAACTCTCTCCTCATATCAGACACATAATTCAGATATGGCTTCAAAGGTAATTCACCCACCTCAGTCCCAAAACACAAGTCATGGGCAACCTCGCTTCTCGCCTAAACATCAGATAATAAGGCAAGTACCCTGTAGCGTCATTGCGAGTACAATTGTAACAGTGAACCAAATGTCCGATGTGCCGACTCCACTTACTTTTCTGACCAATCTCCAGAGTCCCGTGTATATCCAATAGGGTCCGATTAAACCTCTCAGGCTGAGGATCACCCTGCAGGTGATAGGGTGTGGTCCTGGATTTCTCAACCCCAAGCATACCCAGTAATTCATGGATAAACCGACTCTTGAAGTTCCATCCTTGATCACTATGGATCAGCCTGGGAAGGCCATAATGAACAAACATAACACCTTCGCCACTGTAGTCGTTTTCTGGTCCTTAGTGGGAAACGCCTGAGCATATCGAGTGTAGTGATCTGTGATTCAGATTCAGATTCAGTTTATTGTCATTTAGAAACCACAAATGCAATGCAGTTAAAAAATGAGACAATGTTCCTCCAGAATGATATCACAAAAGCATATGACAAAACAGACTACATTAGAAAATCCACATAACATTTGGCAATCCCCAATCCAGAGCAACCTTCTTCTAAGACATTCGCGGTGTTGCTGGTGTCTGGCTCAATAGACAGGAAATCCATACACACCAGGTCCAGGGGTCCCACACTCTGCAAGTGTGACAAAGGAGCCGCCTGCGCAGGCAGGGTCTTCCTCCGGATGCAACAACTGCACTTCTTACAATATTCTTCAACCTCCCCCCTCATCTAGGGCCAGTAAAACCAGTCCTTGAGTAATGAATAGGTCTTTTCCACCCCCAAGTGCCCGGAATCATCATGCAGTGCCTGGAGCAGAGTCTTCCGATATTTCTCAGGCATGACCAGCTGCCAACGCCGGGGGTGGTCTGGGGGCGACGTGACCCGGTACAAGACTTGTTTCTGCAACTTTAACTGAGGCCATTCCCTCAATAACAGAGGCACCAAAGCGGGTTTTGTCTTCTCTGCCCACGCCACATCCCCCTTCTCCACCGCACTCCAAACAGTGCCAATCCCTGGGTCATCTCGCTGGGCAGCTGCTACTTCCCCCAGACTTAGTTCCGGCAACTGTTTAGTCTTCAGTGCAGTCAAGTCCCAGTAAACCAGGGGCAGGGCATCATCAGAAGCCCCCAATGGGTCCACTGCTCGCTCCAGCCTCCCCTTTTCCTTGGCCTTCACGGTGATAGCAAACTGACACATGGTTTTCACCCCAGGGGCAGGAATGCTCTCTCACTCCTCATCCATCTCCTGTTCCCCAGGCTCCCACCATGACAAAGCATCTGCATCGACATTCCTGCTTCCCGGCTGGTACTTCAGGCTGAAATCATGTACCGACAAAGCTGCCAACCACCGATGGCCTGTGGCATCCAGTTTCACCGGTCAGGATTTAAGTGAAAGGATTGTTATCCATTCTCACCTCAAACTTGGCCCCGTATAGTTAGTCGCTCAACTTGTCCACCACCGCCCATTTCAGTGCCAGGAACTCCAACTTGTGAGTGGGATAGTTTCTCTCTGATGGCAACAAACTTTGGCTGACAAATGCCACCAGCCTCAATTCGTTGCCCTGTTCCTGGTACAGGACAGCCCCTAGACTCTCTCGGCTGGCATAAATGGGCAGCACATACGGCTTCCGGGGATCGGCAAAAGCCAACACCGGGGCCTGGGTCAGCGCCCTCTTCAGAGATTGGAACACTTCCTCACATTGATCATCCCATCTTGATCAAAAGGCTCTGCCGGGTTCCAGTATCCTCCTGCTTCCTGTCCTCGGTCCCCCTTCCTTTTCTTCCCCACAGGTGGATAGCCACACAATAGCTGGTTCAACAGGTGACTCATTTCAGCGTGCCCTTTCACGAATCGCCAGTAATATCCACAGAAACCCAAAAACAAACGTAGGGCGCTCACCTTCTGGGGCGTCGGCCAGGTGGTCACTGCGTCTATCTTAGCCGGATCAGTAGCCACTCCTTTTCGAAAAATTATGTGGCCAACATAGCCGACCGATGGCTTACAGAACTAGCATTTGCCCAGGGAAAGTTTCAACCCTTCCTCTTTAAGCTGGCTTAACACCTTCAGCAGCCTCTCCTCATGTTCCTCCAAAGTAGATCCAAACACTATCAGATCATTCAGATACACCAGCACCTCGAGCAGGTTCATATCTCCCACAGCCCTCTCCATGAGCCTCTGGAAGGTGGCTGGGGCCCCTGATATGCCTTGGGGCATTCGTTCAAACTGAAAGAATCCCAGTGGGATTCTTCTCTTTATCGGCCGTCTTCTCATGATTCTCTATGATTCTGCCCTGGATTTGGTCTCTGTCAAGAATGGAATATTGAAGTTGAAAGACGTCAGAGACGAAAGAAATGATTGGTTGATGAAAACTCAAGAGATGCTGGGTTAACAGCTAAGGAGGAAATGGAAAGAGTCATGAAAGGAACACTCGACCATCTTTCCTTTAGAATACTTCTTTCTCTTTGAGTTGTATATATCCTGTGCCATCTGAATTGCTTCCAGAAATTCCAGCCATTGCTGCTAAAAAGGCCGTCTTCTCTTTATCGGCCTCACTCATCGGGATCTGGTAATGTCCAGTCCTCAAGTCCAGCACACTAAACCACTTCTCTCCACTCAGACAGGCCAGCGCATCTTCGACCCCCAGGACGATATACTGGTCAGGGACAGTGCATCGGTTCAAGGTCCTATAGTCCACACATATTCATACCCTTCCATTTTTCTTCCAGGCCACTATTATTGGGGATGCATAGGGGCTTCAGGACTCCGTGATGATTCCAGTTTCCTTCAACTTGCACGAGTACTGCCGCACGTCTTCCACATCTGCAGGGGCCAGTCGCCGTGACCTCTCTCTGAACGGGGTGTCCTCAGTCACTCGGATGGTATGACGAGTGCTTTTGGAGCAGCCCACATCAAACTCGCCCCGAGAAAAAACAGCTTCCATCTTCAGCAACTTCTCCACTAGCCTGTGTTTCCACTCCAGCGGCACAGGAGAGTCCCAAAAGTTAAAGGCCTCTGTTTTCCAATCCTTCCCCCTGAGTGGGCCTCACAGGGGTGCTAGACATTACTGTCACTGGGAACAAATGCGCCAGCGGCATCCCTCTCTTAAAGGTGATTTCTCTCTTGAGAAATCACCCTCAGAGATTGGAGAAGGTGCAGAATTGGAGAGGTAGCATAGAAGAATGAGAGGGGACTTGATAGAGGTCTACAAGATTATGAGAGACATAGATAGAGTGGGAAGTCAGTACCTGTTTCCCAGGGCACCAATAGCAAACACCAGAGGGCATATGTACAAAGTTAAGGGAGGGAAGTTTAGGGGAGACATCAGGGGTAAGTTTTTTATGCAGAGGGTTGTGGGTGCCTGGAATGGCTTGCCAGGGATGGTGGTGGAGGTTAAAACATTAGGGGTATTAAGAGCCTCTTGGACAGGCACATGGATGAAAGAAAAATAAAGGATTACGGGGTAGTGTGAGTTTAGAACTATTTTAAAAGGAATATATGGGTTGGCACAACATCGAGGGCCGAAGGGCCTGTACTGTGCCTAATAGAGCTGAAGATGAGGTAACTGGCTTACAGAGGCAATGTGTAGTGAGTAGAGGCTGTTGAAAGGGCAAAATTGAAGTCAATAGGATAAACTGCAATGTAAAGAGTGGACAAAATTGAAAAGGGTGAAAACAGGATTGAAGGTGTTAAATTTGAATGTGTGCAGTATCCGGAATAAGGTAGATGAACTTGCAGGACAGCTGCAGATTGGCATGTGTGATGTTGTGCGCATCACTGAACCATGGCTGAAAGAAGATTAAAGGCTGGGAGCTTCATGTCCAAAGATACACAATGTATCAAAGGACAAGCAGGAAGGCAGAGGGGGCAGTGCTGCTCTGTTGGTAAAAAATGAAATCAAATCATTAGAAAGAGGTGACATAGGGTTGGAAGGTGTTGAATCATTGAGGATAGAGTGAAGGAATTGCAAGAGTAAAATGACCCTGATGGGAGTTGTATACAGAGCACCAAACTGTAGTAAGTATAAGGCCTACAAATTACAACAAAATACATGCCAAAAGAAAACTTCAATATGCAGGTAGATTGGGAAAATCAAGTGTTATGACCCCAGCCCCCTCCTTTGTGAGAATCGCAAGAGAGAGAGAGAAGCCTTACGGTTTGAAATGTGGTCTGGCCTCTCAGCCAGACAAAAGCCACGTACATGGCCATTGACTTGGGAGGCACCTTTGTGGAATAAGGGACTGGACTACGTGCAAACCCTCAGGGCAACGTGGGCTGGGTGATGGGGAAAGATTGCCTCACCCCCACCCTGATTGACATCTACAACGCTGCCAGTCCAGATAAAAGGTGGGCTGTCGAGGCGGGGCCTCAGACATACCAAGGAGACACACGAAGAAGACACGATAGCGCTTCCCGTCGGAGCGGGAAGCTATTTTGAAGGAAGCCACGTGCGCTAGATTCCGGATCGGGAGTCTGTGGCTGAAACCAAAGGAAAACCGTTTAAACTAACAACAGGGATTTGCTTCGCAAGTGTTCCTTCTTTCTCACCACTCTCTCTCTCTCCAACACGTGAAATGCCAGCGGTTCCCAAAACGGGAAAGCCTTCAGATTTTGAGTGACTCTTATATTCCATTGGACTCAGTATTATCCCCTAGACAATGATAGAGCTTATTTGTGATTGATTATTACTATACCTGTGCTTAGATTGAGTTGTGACGACGTATATGATCTGAATGTTTTGTATTAACCATACGTTTGTGCCCCTTTATAAATAAAAAACGTTTGAAAATAGTACCATCAGACTTCAGCGGACCTCTCTATCTTTGCTGGTAAGTCACCCGGTTACTGGGAACGTAACAAGTGGGGGCTCATCCGGGATTTGAAACCAAAGGGGAGTGTCAGTGAATCGGGCTGTAAGTCCAAACTTAAATCTGGTTACGTAGGTAGCCAGACAGGAAACCAGCAAAGATGGATGTGGATGAATTTATGAGAAACTTGACTGTAGAGGCGCTAGGGGCGGCTACCAAATTAGACTTGGTAAATCTGGCAAAGGAGTTAGACCTCACAGAGGTCATCAATGAAAAAGCAGGAAGTGCAAAGGGTCATAACTCAGTATTACATTGGGAAGAAGGTGTTTGCAGCTGAGGATTTGGAAAATATCCCCGAAAAGAGATTAGCGAGTGGGACAGATCAGTTAGAGTTGGAGAAAGTAAGGTTGGAACATGAATTTAAAGTAAAGCAGCTAGAAGCAGCTGAGAAGGAAAAGGAACGGGCTGAAAAAGAAAAGGAAAAGGAAAGGGAGCAGGCGTTCAAACTAAAGGAATTAGAGGTGAAACGGGGTCATGAGCTCCAGCTAAAGCAGCTGGAAGCAGCTGAGAAAGAGAAACAAAGGAGCCATGAATTGGAGCTGGACAGGCGAAGGCAAGAGTGAAGAGCTCAAGGGGTAGAGAAAGAGGGGGGTTTGATGTTAGTCGGGTGTTGAGGTTGGTCCCCCCCGTTCAAGGAGACGGATGTTGATAGTTATTTCTTGCTTTTTGAAAAGGTGGCAGTGAATCAGAAGTGGCCCAGAAAGCAGTGGGTGGCGTTGTTACAAAGTGTGTTATGAGGGAAAGCACAGCGGGCATATGCAGCGTTGCCCCCGGAAGGGGAAGGGAATTATGACCAAGTAAAGGAGGCCATTCTCCGGGGTTATGAGTTAGTACCTGAAGCGTATAGACAAAGGTTCAGAAATTTAAGGAAAGGGTGGAATCAAATGTATTCTCAAGCTAGCCCATGAGAAGGGTGTGCCCTTGGACCGTTGGTGCACCACGGAAAAGGTGGCCGAGAATTATGGGCGTCTCAGGGAGTTATTTTTGATTGAGGAATTTAAAGGTTGTGTTCCGGAAGAGATCCGGATGTATTTGAATGAGAGGACGAATCAGTCCATCTCAGATATTGCTAGGTTCGCAGATGAATATGCCCTAACCCACAAGACAAAGTTTTCCTCACCAAAAAGTTACCAGAGAGACCGTGGGAACGGTAGAGAAAGCCCGCCGGCTGAGGCGGAGATCCCGCTGGGAGCTAGTGGTAAAATTGAGGAGGAGAGGCAAGACAGCAGGAGAGGTCCTGGCTTGACCCGTTTTAATTGTGGAAAGGTGGGTTATATTGCATCTAAGTGCTTTGCTCCGAGAAAGGAGCCAGAGAGAAGGAAGGCAGCAGTCCCTATCGGGTGTGCCGTGGTAATTAGAAAATCGGCAAGAGGGTCCCAGGTAAGCAGAGAGCGCGAGGGGTCGGAGATTTATCTGTCACACGGAACCGTGTCTGTGAGGAAGGGGGACCCGCCAATTCCCGTACAGATTTGGAGAGACACGGGGCGGAGCTATCCTTGATTAGCCGTAATGTGTTAAAATTCGGACCTCTGACGGGAGAGATAGCCCTGAGAGGCATAGGAAACCGGACCGAGGTAGTGCCTTTGCATAGGGTCCTTCTAGATTGTGAGTTGGTGTCGGGACCAGTGGAACTGGGGGTCCTGCCGGAGTTGCCGGGGGAAGGTGTGGACGTCCTTCTGGGTAACGACCTAGTGGGTGGGAAGATGGGTGTAGTTGTGAAGCTGACAACCCAGCCCGTGAGAGTTGAGACCCCTCCCTCAGATCCAAAAATCTATCCTGCATGCGCAGTCACTCGCAGCCTGTCGAGAGCGGCAGCTGAGAACGAGAGCAGTTTAAAATTGGCCCAGACGTCTTTACCGACCCTGTGCCATGAGGGTTTCGAGGGTGGTAAAACGAGGAATAGTAACGTAAAATGGGGTAAGGGAGAGAAGGTAGATCTACCCTTAGCAAAGAAAAAGGTCCTAGAGGTAGGAAATAAAGATGAAAAACAGATAAAGCTGTTAAAAGGTCCAGGGTTGGACATGGATGATCTGTCTGGTTTGGCAGAACGGTTTGAAGAAGTTGAAAATTCTAAAGGTGTTCCCGATAATGAAATGAGGGCAGTCCTAGATGAAAAGGATGCCATTACCTTGAAGAAGTCTGCTGGGTTGGCAGATGAGGTTCTTTCAGCCCGCGGGGTTGAGTTTACTCCGGAAGTGAGTTGCCCAGAGAGTAACTGGGAGGATCAGGGGAATTTAGAATTTGAAAAGGGTACGGGTATTGAAAGCCTGGAAGAGGCCAATGCCCCGTTTGAGTGTGTCCAAGATGGGGATGCACGTGGTCCTGAACCTAGTCACGGAGCTCAGAAAAAATCTGAGGTATTTGACTCAGCTGGACGAGACGGCCGTCCTTTTGGATCAGATAGACTTGGTTTGGGGAAAAAGGGGTTAACCTTGGGAAGTGTGAGTTCCCAGATGGTTGTGCTGAAGGAGGTGTTCAGAGTTAATGTGGAGTTTACGAATGGGGAGATAACTGTTCTTGTGGAGGAGAACGGTAAATCTGTAGTTCCCAAATCGAATGAAAAAAAGTTAAGGTCTAGATTGATGCCTGCACATCGATTACAGGTTGATTTGGAATGTAAGGGTGCCTCACACGCTATTGTTATTCAAGAAAGCACTGTGAGGAAGCCGAAATTTAAATGCGGCCGGAGAAAAAGGTTCGAACTGAAACACATCAGCCTGCATGGTCTTGACAAAAGGGTTAACTACCTGTGTAGCATTAAAGAATTGGGTGGAAATTCCCATGATGGACTAGGTTGGGGACACGGAGTTAAGAGAATAACCCTCGTGAAAAGGAAAGGCGGGAGAGTACCTCGCCAAATTACTCAAGTACCCCACGGGGGAACTCCCCGGAAAAGAGGCGATGGTTAATAGAAAATGCCATTTTTTAAACAGCAACGCCGATTGTACGGGTTTGCGCCAAAGCCTGTGAGTAATAAAGACAACCCCTTTGGAGACCTGCCGGTGAAATAACACGACCGAGACGATTAGTATTTGTATAAACTTTTGTAGATGCACCTAAGCTAAGATCACACCTCCTTAGTTTTGTTGCTGAAGAAAATAAATAGGTGGTTATTGAGCTGAAGTTTGATGCTACAAGACTTTAGTACGGTACGTGATGTTAAGATATTAAAGAAAGGGGCACTGTAATTGTTACCTGTTTAGATACTGACTTGAATGTATAATGGTAGTACTCTGTGAAGAGAAAAGCTTGTGTAGTATGTTAGATTCCAAAAATCCTGAACGACTCTGTATCAACTTGTTTTTAACTGCTGGTAAAAAACTTTTAAGAGGGGAAGTGTTATGACCCCAGCCCCCTCCTTTGTGAGAATCGCAAGAGAGAGAGAGAGAGAAGCCTTACGGTTTGGAATGTGGTCTGGCCTTTCAGCCAGACAAAAGCCACGGACATGGCCATTGTCTTGGGAGACACCTTTGTGGAATAAGGGACTGGACTACGTGCAAACCCTCAGGGCAACGTGGGCTGGGTGATGGGGAAAGATTGCCTCACCCCCACCCTGATTGACATCTACAACCCTGCCAGTCCAGATAAAAGGTGGGCTGCTGAGGCAGGGCCTCAGACGCACCAAGGAGATACACGAAGAAGACATGATAGCGCTTCCCGTCGGAGCGGGAAGCCATTTTGAAGGAAGCCACGTGCGTTAGATTCCGGATCGGGAGTCTGTGGCTGAAACCAAAGGAAAACCGTTTTAACTAACAACAGGGATTTGCTTCGCAAAGACGACGGGCAAGTGTTCCTTCTTTCTCACCACTCTCTCTCTCCAACACGTGAAATGCCAGCAGTTCCCAAAACGGGATAGCCTGCAGATTTTGAGTGACTTATATTCCATTGGACTCAGTATTATCCCCTAGACAATGATAGAGCTTATTTCGGATTGATTATTACTATACCTGTGCTTAGATTGAGTTTTGACGACGTATATGATCTGAATGTTTTGTATTAACCATACGTTTGTGCCCCTTTATAAATAAAAAACGTTTGAAAATAGTTCCATCAGACTTCAGTGGACCTCTCTATCTTTGCTGGTAAGTCACCCGGTTACTGGGAACGTAACACAAGTTGATGCTGCTTTCCAGGAGGGGAATTTGTAGAGTGTCTACGAGACGTTATGGTTGAGCCCACTGGGGGATCAGCTATTCTGAATTGGGTGCTCTGCAATGAATCAGAATTGATTAGTGAGCTTAAGGTGAAATAGCCATTAGGGGCAAGTGATCATAATAAGATCAAATACACCCTGAAATTTGATTAAAAAAAAGGAAACTAAAGTCAGATGTATCAGTATTACAGTGGAGTAAAGTGAATTACAAAGGCATGAGGGAAGAGTTAGCCAGAATTGATTGGAAAAGAACACCGGCAGGGATGACAGCAGAGCAGCAATGGCTGGAATTTCTGGAAGCAATTCAGATGGCATAGGATATATACAACTCAAAGAGGAAGAAGTATTCTAAAGGAAAGATGGTCGAGTGTTCCTTTCATGACTCTTTCCCTTTCCTCCTTAGCTGTTAACCCAGCATCTCTTGAGTTTTCATCAACCAATCATTTCTTTCGTCTCTGACGTCTTTCAACTTCAATATTCCATTCTTGACAGAGACCGAATCCAGGGCAGAATCATGGAAGTTCATGCTAGGATCCTGAAGCCTCTTTGAATATGGTCAATGCGAATAAGTACTTTGTTCCAATATCTTAGCAAAATCAGAAAATAATAACTCAACATGTGGTTGTACAGCTGCCTTGCATCAATTCTTGTTTCACTGGTCTCATTTCCATTGTCTATCATGTCCTGGAGAACTTGAAGTATCTCCTCAAGGTACTTGTTGATGGGCTTCACTGCTTCTGTCCTTGCGCTCCACCTGGTTTCAGACTCCAACTTAACAACCACAGGCACGGTGTTTCCGAGTTTTTCCCAGCGTTGTGTTGAACAAGAGAAAAACACGTAGAGAGCTTCGATGGTTCCAAAAAACATTGTATCCTGCTTGGCTACATGTACACCCATCAAGTTGAGTGAGTGATTGTCACAATTCACAAACACTGCCAGGTTGTTTTTCTCACTTATTCTTTGATGAACACCACTTCTGTGTCTAGCCATCACAGCAGCTTTGTCACAGCGCTGTGACCGACAATCTTGTAGCGCCATTTTGTCCTTCTCTAGCTGTTTCAAGATGTCTTCAACATCCTTCTGGCTTATCTGGATAAAACCAAGGAAGGACTCTCTAACACGAACTGTTTTCCTCTCACATCAACTTCCACGTACCTCACTAGTTCTGACATCTTCTCACAGTGTGCCTGATCAGGAGTCGAGTCGAACATGAGACCATAGTACTTGGCTTTACAAATGAATGAGATGTTCTTATATGACAGGGTCAAAGATGGCCAGTAGTTTCAGTAAGCCACATTGGAGTCATCGTCTAGCTGTAGTGACTCTCTGTGTCCTCGCAAAGTCAGGTTCTGAGTCACAAGGAATTTTATGCAGTGAAGGATTCTTGTCAAGATATCATGCCACTTCTGCTTTTCATTCTCAATCTGTGACTGAAATACCATGTCAACAACTCCTCTGTTTCCAGATAAATTTCATTTCTTTCCACTGTGTGAAGCATTCTCGATGATTCTTGGCATTTTCATGAACACTAATCCTTCAGGTGCTTTCCGCTGGTTGAATCCACTTTCCTGCTCCAATGAGGATTAATGGTCTGACTGGGAATAGAGAAGGCAACAGATACAAAATGCAGACTTTTTAGAAGGGGAATAGACCAGCCATGAATGAGTCACTTCCTCACCATGACCATTGCCTAACTTCCTCTTGAATCTAGCTTTGTTCATTTGTTGGTAGGAAAGGCCCCTCACTGTCCTGGAAATACTTTGAACCCAGCTTTATTACTTCTGTTCTCAACGCGTCAGGTAGAATTGCTTTTCCAGTATCCTTATTGAACTTCAGAAGTTGAATGTCATGCTGGTATGACAGTTCAAGGCTCTTTGACACCATCCAGTTCACTAGGTTCAGTGTCGTCAGGTTCAATCTCGCCAGGTAAAATCTCATCAATAAACTCAACATCACCACCACCACCATCGTTTTCCCCTCCTGTCATGTCCACATTCTCTGTGGCAGCCTCACTCTTAATCTCGTCATACTCGGTTTTATCTGACCTGACTCCCTTCTCAGCTTGTGACGCATTTGCACTTGATCCACCTTCAGATTCTAACAAACTTGTAGCAGGCGACTCCATGGAACGTGTTGAACTACTTGTTCCGGGCTTTTCAAAGAAGGGCATGAAGAACTTGCTCAACTTCTTGGCTTCCTCCTCCTCCAACTTTCATCTCTTCTGTCCTTCAGCTCCACTTTCCTTCTTCGTGAAGAAGTATTTCACAGTCTTCTTACACAATGCTCTGAAATAAGGCCATCCTAGTGCTTCTGTCATGGTTCGGATCGGTTCCCCTTTAAATTTAGTTAGGTTGCGATCCAGACCATTGACTCCTTGTTCCCTTCTAATTCAGTTTCATGCATCCCTTGAGCTTGGCAATCAAGGTCATCTACTCTTGACCCGAATTGGCAGTTTATAAGCCCCTGGCTTTAGCCGTTCAGGGCGTGAGTGTTAAGAAGCCTTCATAAGCCGCCACCACTACAACAAACCAGAGTCATCCAGCCCGTGTCGGTGTACCAGCAATTCACCTTCCTGAGCCAGAGTGTAGTCCAGGCTCCTCAGTGAAGGGAAAGGGAAGCAGAGCCTATTGAACAGAGGCTGCCCCCAAGTAATGAATGGCTTCCAATGCCGTTGCTTGCACAAAGAGGTCATGCCCCAGATTCTACTACAAGGAGTGACTCAAGATCACTAGGAAACATAAGCTATTCACCAGCATTCTTCACTAAACTGGAAAACACTTCCCCAATGGTGAAGTCAAAGAAACAGGAGATATTTCATAAGTTGAATTCCTCTGGCAGCGGGGAGTCTGACATTGCTAATGCTCAACCTGGGACTGAGATACTTAACCTTCCTGCAGTTACCACATCAGGTGTGGCTTCATACAAGACAGACGGAGTCCTGACTTGACATTCATGCCCCTTGTCCATGTCTACCC
Source organism: Hemitrygon akajei (assembly GCF_048418815.1). NCBI lineage: Eukaryota > Metazoa > Chordata > Chondrichthyes > Myliobatiformes > Dasyatidae > Hemitrygon > Hemitrygon akajei. The sequence goes on from NC_133127.1 coordinate 107,567,276, forward strand.
CTCGAAGAGTCCCGGCTCGGTGCCTGAGTGGAAGGCGGAGTCCTGACTCGATGTCATGCCTAGTGTCTGTGTCTACACCCCGAAGAAGAGTCCCGGCTTGATGCCTGATCTAGAGCTGGAGTCCTGGCTCAACATTCCTGTCCATTGTCTGTGTCTACCCCTCGAAGAGTCCAGACTCGATGCCTGATTTGGAGGAGGAGTCCTGGTTCAAGATTCCTTGTCCTGTGTTTTGGTGTCCACGTTTCTGGCTGCAGTGATCCATGGTATCCAAGTGTCTGGCGGCGGTGAATCAAGGTCCTAGTCTCCTAGTCCAAGGTCCGCGGCTGTCCATGTTTTCATTGTCCAAGTCCAAGGTCCGTGGCTGTCCATGTTCCCGCTGTTGCTGTCCAAGTCATGGCTGCGGCGATCCCAGTTCCGTTTCCAAGTCCCAGGTCCACGGCGATCCAAGTCCCTAGTCCGAGGTCCTCTTTGTCCTCTTTGATTTCCCGATCTTCTGTGTAGCGAGTAACAAACACTATTTTATTGTACCTAAGAAAGACGTGTTTGTGTCCTGCTTCTGGGTCCTCTCCCAGCACCCTTGTCCCCACCTCGTGACAGCTTCTCACCAATGATAATCAAAGACAGATCATACATCTGAAGAAAATTCATTTTTCTCTATCTGAGAATGGCTTGTCTGACTTTAATAGAAACTGCTCAGTGGCATCCCCTTTCAAGTGGCGCCCAGGGCACATGCCATACCTGCCATACCTTAGATATGCCTCTGAATGCCTCACATTGTTTTATTTGTGAACACCTACATTGGTGATGCTGAAGCTCTTGGATGATCCTAGAGTTTTGAACATATCAACCAACATAGAGCATATCGGACACTGCCCGAGGTTTAGGAGCAAAACGGTTTGGACAAGCCAAGCATCAGTTCATGCTGCGAGAAATGCCTTCTTCCATGTGGTGGCGTCACTCAGCGACTCTGTAGGCAAGAGTTGTGAGTCTACTAGAACATGATAAATACCTTTTTACAGAATTTTCATCTATCAGCGCCGAAGCTTGCCAAACGGAGCTAATGGACCACATGCTGTCTCACCTGGGAAATCACCATCCTTGTTTTATTTTAAAGAAATCTGATCAAGTTTGCATAGTGCTGCTAATACACCCATCAAGGACTGTAGGGAGCTTGCTCAGATGGCTGATAGTCTACACGCATCCAGGCAATTCCCTGCCTCAAGACCCTAACTAGATGGATGTCCGCGGCCATGGCCATGGAACTGATGATGCTGGGCCTGTGTTTTTACAACGCTCGCTTTGGTAGGGACACCAGGGAGTTTCAACCGCCTTACAGCTTTGATAGTGCCAACGCATCAGGGTATCAGAGGTCTTTGAACACTGTGGGTTCCAGCTGCCAGGTTTATCTACTGTTCATTACAGACACCCTTTCAGGGCAACGCTTCATGTGTGACATGGGTGCTCAAGTGAGTATGGGGGGTATGGCCCATTGATGAGAAGGCAAAGAGCCGCTTCAGTGGGTGACATTACATTTGGGACTTGTTCCTGGCTCAAGTGGTGGGACCTCTGCTCGGTGCAGATTTCCTGTGTGCTCAAGGACTAGGACTCGATCGTAAGAACTGCTGGCATGTGGACGTCAAGGAGTTAGGGTCATTACCCTGCTCCCCCAGTAAATACCCCACAATGGTACTGTTCAGTGCATACACCACCACGTATGAGTTTACTCGAATGCTGGTCAAATTCCCAAACCTCACCACACCCACGATCTCCACAACAGGCACAAAACATGGGGTCAAGCACCACATTTCTGCAACTGGGCCACTAGTCCATGTCCACACGTGTAGACTGGACCTAGAAATGCTGTTAACCGTGAAGGCTGAGTTTGCTAATATGGCAAGACTTGGCATTGTACGCCAGTGAAATAGCTCCTAGGCTGATGGTGGTTGCTGCCCAGGTGGCGATTACCAATGTCTTAACATGGTCACCAAACCCCACCACCCCCAATCGTTACCCAGTCCCACACATCCAAGGCTCTTTGGCATGTTTAGCCGGAATGTTACTTTTTCCCAAAGTCAGTCTCGTTCGGGGCTATCATCAGGTGCCTGTATGTGGAGGAGATTCCCAAAATGGCTGTGATAACTCCGTTTTGCTTTGTTGAGTTTCTGTGCATGCCATTTGGGCAGAAAAATGTAGCACAGACTTTCCAACATCTGATGGGCTCTATATTAAAAGACTTAAATTTTCTTTTTGTTTACCTGGATGACATACTTGCTGCCAGTGTATCCAAATCAGAACACTTTTTGAGTGCTTAAGCCAACACTGGTTGATTGTTAACCCTGCTAAATGCCATTTTGGATTGTCAGCAATTGACTTCAGCATCTGCACAGAAGGTGTAAAACCTTCCCATACAAAGTAGCCACTATTATGGATTTCCCACCACCCCACACTACTAAAAAATTACTGGAGTTTTTAGGCATGGCGAATTTCTATCACCATGTCTTTCCATGAGCTGCTGAACTTATGCTTCCTCCATCTCGTGTGCTTAAAGACAATGCCCCTAGTCAAGTGCTTGGCTGGTCAGAACACATCACCAAGGCATTTGATGATACCAAACAAACTGTTTCCAACATGACCCTACTGGTGCACCCGCTCTCCAATGCACCTTTTGCCATTACTACTGATGTCTCAGACTATGCTGTGGGTGCTGTGCATGAACAGCGAGCGGGATGTGTGTGGCAACCGCTCACCTTCTGCAGTCAACAACTCCATTGACCCAAAAGGAAATACAGCATAGTTGACCATGAGCTTATTGCTCACCATCTGTGTCCACCATTTTAATTTTCTTCTGGAGGGTCAGCATTTCAACAGTATTCGTTGTCCACAAATCCCTCATGCATGTGATGTCCAAACTATCAGACCCTTGGTCTGCACGACAGCCAGCCACCTGACCTATGTATCAGAGTTCGCAATGAATATACAACACATCACGAGAACAAATGCCATGGCTGATTGCCTCTCACGACCAGCCACTGACACCATACACATGGGGGCTGACTATGCTGGGATGGCAGCCAACCAAGTTACTGACCCAGAGGTCCAGGCTTACCGAACAGCAGTTGGCTGACATTAAGTTTGGGGAAACTGAGGTTTCTCTCCTGTGTGATGTCTCAAGCAGTTGCCCTTGCCCCATAGTGCCTGCAAACTGGACAGACTGTATTTGTCTCAGTACATAGATTCTCATCTGAGCTGGAAGGCCTCACAGAAACTGGTTACACTAAAGTTTGTGTGGCATGACCTTAAAAAGGATGAGTGTGATTGGACTTCAGCCTGTGTGGAGTGCCTGTGGGCAGAAGTTAACCATCCTGTTCAGGCACCACTAGCACTTTTGAGGTTCCCAAGCAACGGTTTGATCATGTCCGTGTGGACCTTGTTGGCCTGTTTCCACCCTCCTATGGTTTCATGCACCTCCTTAATGTGTACTGTATCACCAGGTGGCCAGAGGTCGTCCCTCTGACATTGACAATGGCCACAGACGTGGCTCAGGCATTAATCAGCATCTGGGTTTCTCAGTTTGGCACCCCATTTGATATTTCCTCTGACCACTGACCCAATTCACATCAGACCTCTAGGCTGCGATGGCCAAAACCTCGGTGTTAGGCTACATCACACCATGGAGTATCACCAACAGTCCAATGGCCCATGTGAGCAGTTTCTCTTCTCCTTGAAGGCTGCTCTGAGGGCTTCTCTGATGGATGAGTTTTGTCATGATTGTCTCCCATGGGTCCTCCTGGGGCTCAGAACAGTTCCAAAATTGGAGGTGTAGTCAACCGTGGCTGAGTTGGTATACAAGCAATCATCATGAGTGCCAGGTGATTTTATTCCTGATGCCACGGATGCCTGCTAGGCCTCTCAACAGGATTCCCCCCCTCCTCAGTAAATTCAATTCCTTTGCACCTATTCCTACCTCCCATAATTTGGGTTTTGGGTTTCTGTGGATCAAGATTCCACCTCGTTTGTTTTCATCCACCATGACACATGACACCATGACACCCTTAGGCCCCCTTATGATGGCCCTTTCTGCATTTGGGAATAGATAGAAAGGGTATGTAAATATCATAGATAGGAAGGGTAAGCCTGAATCTATTTCAGTAAATCACCTTAAACCAGCCCACTAAGATCTGGAGGATTCTGCTACCCTGCCCCTACCATCATGACGTGACCAGGAGTGTGTCAACTCACCTCTGACTGTACCAGAGGCACCTGCTCTTTCTCGAAAATGGAACATAGGACCCATGCGTGATTTTTCTGAGCTCCAGGCAGGTTCACAATGAATTTGATGAATTCTGGGGGGGAGAGATGTCTGTGTAGGGTAACGTAATTGGTGGAAACATACATGATTTACAACCAATCCCAAAGCTGGGGTTTTCTTTAAGAGGCTGGTTTGATGTGATGATGTAATTATGTAAAGTACTATTACCACGCTTTTTGTTCAGTGTTTGGAACACAAAAAATAAATTGTTTCTCGTTTTCTTAAACATAAAACGTTTCACATTGTTTAATTTGTGAAAACCTACGTGGGCTTTGAAGATCAGTTGCTAGTGAATCTACCAGGTTTTTCTTTCTTCTGTTTTGCAGAATTAGTAAGCAAGATAGCTAGATAGATAGATAGATAGATACTTTATTCATCCCCATGGGGAAATTCAACTTTTTTTCCAATGTCCCATACACTTGTTGTAGCAAAACTAATAACATACAATACTTAACTCAGTAAAAAATATGATATGCATCTAAATCACTATCTCAAAAAGCATTAATAATAGCTTTTAAAAAGTTCTTAAGTCCTGGTGGTTGAATTGTAAAGCCTAATGGCATTGGGGAGTATTGACCTCTTCATCCTGTCTGAGGAGCATTGCATCGATAGTAACCTGTCACTGAAACTGCTTCTCTGTCTCTGGATGGTGCTATGTAGAGGATGTTCAGAGTTTTCCATAATTGACCGTAGCCTACTCAGCGCCCTTCGCTCAGCTACCGATGTTAAACTCTCCAGTACTTTGCCCACGACAGAGCCCGCCTTCCTTACCAGCTTATTAAGACGTGAGGCATCCCTCTTCTTAATGCTTCCTCCCCAACACGCCACCACAAAGAAGAGGGCGCTCTCCACAACTGACCTATAGAACATCTTCAGCATCTCACTACAGACATTGAATGACGCCAACCTTCTAAGGAAGTACAGTCGACTCTGTGCCTTCCTGCACAAGGCATCTGTGTTGGCAGTCCAGTCTAGCTTCTCGTCTAACTGTACTCCCAGATACTTGTAGGTCTTAACCTGCTCCACACATTCTCCATTAATGATCACTGGCTCCATATGAGGCCTAGATCTCCTAAAGTCCACCACCATCTCCTTGGTCTTGGTGATATTGAGACGCAGGTAGTTTGAGTTGCACCATATCACAAAGTGATATGTGATATCACAAAGAGACGTGTTTTTAATTTCTAAATAAGATACAATTTTAATATAGTTTACTCAATGCTGCATGAACAATCAAAACTGTGATTTATCTTAAGCTCTTAATTCGCATCTTGAAAAGCTTTACAGATTTCAACATTCTACATATTTATACTTGTTACTTCTTTGATTAACCTATGGCACAAAGGAGATCAGACCCATTACAGTTGTTTGACGTTAGCCTCAATCTTTGTAATTTTACATGTATGCTACTGAGTGCATTTGGTTTGTTTTTGCACCATGTATTGTATTTGTAATTTCTCTTCAAGTACAATGGATTCCAGTAACTGGGCCATGGGTTCATCAGGGCAAATGCTTACCTGGTCAACTCTTAAAGAACAAGAACAAATCAAGAAACCAGCTGGGATTTCCTTTGTTTATTTGGGGCATCATGTTACTTAAAGAGGGCAGCAAACTGTTACCACACATTTTATTACCAGCACATTGTAGCAGATTAGGTACTACACTATGCTTAGAGCAAACAGTTTTGATACAGTGTCACCTGCTTGTTTGTATTCATAAAATAATGATTTTAGTGACTGATTGTTGGCAAATAATGAACAGTAAGACAATACAGAATTGCTTTTTTCACTGCTGTTTCAAACAGTGCTATTCCAAGGCTTGGCAATGCCAGAGACAGCCAGGAGTGAAAATGAAAGGATTTCACAACTTCAACAAATTAGAAAATATGAAGAATTTGAAGATATCATCAATTACCTTGAATATTACAATGAAAATGAAGATTTGGAGGATGCCATCAAAAGCACTGTTTGAAGGCACTATCTGTGCTACTGTAGGTGTCTACACTGATTGTGTTCATTTAGTCAAACAAATATGTCAGTGTATACTGAATGAATTCCTCCATCAACAACTATTAGGAACAAATACACATCTTAATAGTACCGTGGTAGTTTTGGCAGTGTTGTCACTTGTTCTGTATTTCATTTATTTCAGGAGTTCCCAATCTTTTTTATGCCATTGACTAATGCCATTAAGCAGGTTGTGAACCTCTGAATTAAATAGATAATTTGTTATTCAGTTGGGTAGTTTTTTTATATACCTTTTAAACTATTTCCATTAAACCTGCTAACTGGCCCAGATGTACTGGTCCTGATGTGTCCTTCTTAACTGGAATCCACTGTAGCTTACATGTTAAACTGGTGGTGCACATCTTTTTTAAACTAACTTACTAAATTTTCTCAGTCGAAGTCCTGATCTTTGCTATTTCATATAAGTGGAATATTTTCTCCAGAATGTTCACATTCCTGCAAATAAACATATGAAATTCTGATATCAGTGAAGTGCTTTGATAGTGTTCTCATAATTCATAGGGCATTGAGGTTTGAATTATTTTTTTCCTCAGTGTTGACTATTGACTATTTAAATTTAAAGACAACATTACATTCAAACAAAGCAATAAGAGATGGCACAATTAGATACAGCAAACACTTAAACAAATTAACTCACTTTTTAAAATGGACATAAACCTATTCAACATCTTTCAGAGTATTAGGTTTATGGTTTTTAAGATATTTTACAGATTTGCAACTTACTGGAGTGATAGCTCAGTCTACATTAGGTAGGCATTGCTCCAGTGTTATTCATGAATGTTGTATGATTATTGCCCTTCAAATATTTCTGACACTATTTTACCTTTGTGGACAACCTAAGAACTTCAACTTGTTTGAAAACCATCCATGCATGTCAGATACTAAAATATAGAAAGAGCTTCAACTTATAAAATGGCACATTTGTGTTATATTGTCCCACTTAAAATAAAAGGCAGCTACATTTACTTCAAAGTGGAACAAAATTGAACACCAGACCTATTTGGAACCTAAAAAAACCCTCATCCACTACTTTCCTGTTTTGAGAATTGAAGGCATATCTGGTTTAGTAGAAATTTACTAGAGAGATTTGGGAGATTGATTTAAGAGATTAAAGAAGCCAGGACATTGTAAACATATATTGTAATTACTCCAAACATTTCATGCTTGGTTAAGTCAATTCTGTGTGCACAAGTACAGAAAGTACATGAAGATCAAGGCATCGTCAAATTTACATTGGTTTAAAATTTTATATTAACTAATGAAGAATTTTGAAAATGTTAGAATGCAATATCACTGTGCATAGATGTATTAAGTATTTCTGAAATGTTGTTTTGGCTCAAACAAGTTTGGATATTGACAGACCTAATAAACAAAAATCAAAATTTTATTGACTATGTAAATACCAATGTTATCTGCTAATAAAACTTTTCAAACTACCCATAACTAGAACAATTTATACTTAGGTTTCAAGCTTAATTTTTGATACTCACATTTCTACACTTATATTTGACCAATATTGAAACCAATATTTTTCAGACTGTTAAATCATCTGATCGAGCTCGGCTACTTGCTTTGCTTAATCTGCTCAACGGTCTTGTGTCCGATAGGTTTTCGCTCATTCCTGCTGGTGGATCCGGCTCTGGTCCGCTGTCTTCCTCTGGTTCTGCCAATGCTGCAGGTTCCGATTCTGTTACTAACTCTGCTTCTGCTTGTGGACCTGCCTTTTGTCCAGGTTCAGCATCGTCTAGCTGTTCATAGGCCAACAATGTTTCATTATACACCTTAATCATATCCTCTACTGGAGCAACACGTTTGACTTTTTCTTGAAAACTGATTAAGGGGGTTCTATTCATATCCACTCCAGTCTCTGACATTGGAAAATAATGGGACATTGGTTTATCTTCTTTGAGGAGTTTATAATCATGAGCTTTCTGCATGGAGGACACACTAATGGAATGGATAAGTTTCTGCGAAGGATAATCTATTGGTTGTTCAGCTGTCTTTCGAAAAGCAAATCTGATCTTCTTCAAGCCCAGGTGACTTATTTCGATAAAATTTAAGAACAGAGATACCGAAGCCACTGCAAGCATGAAAATAACAAAGATAGTCTTCTCCGTTGGTCTTGAGACGAAACAGTCAACTGTATTGGGACAAGGCCACCTACTGCAGCGATAGAGTGGCAGAATGTGGAACCCGTAGAGGAAATACTGGCCGACTACAAAACCAATTTCAAAAATTGTTTTGAAGAGAATATGGCAGATGTATGTTCTAAGCAACATGCCTTCCAAACGGAACTTCTTGTTCGTTTTGGTGGACTCCTTTACACCTTCATCTGGGGCTAAAGGCAATTTCTCTTCGTTCACTTCTTGTCTACTCGCTTCTTCTCCCCTTTCTTTTCTCTTCTCCTCCATTCTTACGTGATGAACTGCATGGCCAACATAAACCAAAGATGGTGTGGAGACGAAGATTATCTGGAGAACCCACAGTCTTATATGGGAAATAGGGAAGGCTTCGTCATAACAAACATTCTCACAACCTGGCTGTTGGGTATTGCAGACAAAATCTGACTGCTCGTCTCCCCAAACGAACTCGGCAGCTGTGCCAAGAATTAGGATTCGAAAAATAAACAGCACTGTCAACCACACTCTTCCTATTACGGTGGAATGTTCATTAACTTCTTCCAAAATGTTTCCCAGAAAACTCCAATCGCCCATTTTTTCGCGGATTTACCTGCTTCGAAGGAAAAAAAAGAAAACGCGTGGTTTGAACTGCTTCGAATTTTTTTTTGTTTTCCCTCAATATAATCTGCGCCCCCACCCCCAGAAAGAATACAGCCAACAGTTGATCTAAAAGAAGCAGAAGTTGTTTCCATCTAGGACAATCAAGCGATTTTTCCTTCAATATTACTGTGCGGTGACATTCGCGTTAGCTTATAAACAGGATACAAAGTATTTCCAGGATTTCAACATTTCTGCAAACCACAATACAGCTCCCTTAAGCAATTCCCACACTCCCTATAAACTACTTCGCGCTTAAACATCGAATAAAACCTAATTTTAACGTAATTAACTTGGCAACTTGCCGAGCAAAGGAGCGCTTTTCAGCTCAATCCCTTATAGCGCCCTGTGAACTGGTCAGGAACACGTTGAATCTAAAGCTGTCCCAGGCTAAACAGACGTGAAGTAATAGAGCACGATCATTGGCTTTTTAGCTTGCGACAATATTTAAGCCGGCATCCAGTGAAGAGATGTCATCCTCTGACGCCTGTACACATGATTGACGGGAGCACATTTCAAAGCAATAATACTGCGTATATGTACAAATATACAAAAACGACTTGTAAAAATTCGGGTGATTAATAGTCAACATCGATTTATCAAATGCTGTGCACACTAATGTACTAGGGTGGACGTTTTACTTAAAAGTGGATATAAGTAATTTGGAGTATGTCCACTTTTAATTACAACAATCAGATATTCTGATTACATTTACTTTGTAACTTTTATCCAGTTGTTACTTGGAAGACTCCCACATGTTTAGTGTACCTTTCTGCAAATGCCACTCTTTAAGAAGAGAGGAAGGCAAAAGAAAGGAAATTATAGTCCAGTTAGCCTAACCTCAGTGATTGGAGAAGTGTTGGAGTCTATTATTGAGGGTGAGGTTTTGGGGTACTTGGAGACAAATGATAAAATAAGTCAAAGGTTTCTGTGAAGGGAAATCTTACCTGACATATCTGTTAGAGTTCTTCTAGGAAGTAACAAGCAGGGAAAAAAAGAGAAACAGAAGATGTCACTTAGTTTGATTTTCAGAAGGCATTTGCCACACATGAGGCTGCTTAACCAGATAAAATCCCTTGGCATTACAGGGAAGATGCTGACAAGGAGGAATGGTTAATAGGCAGATGACAACCAGTGGGGAAAAAAAGGGGGCCTTTTCTGGTTGACTGCCAGTGACTAGTGGTGTTCCTCAGGGGTCAGTATTGGGACCTCTACTTTTCACATTGTTTGTCAACGATTTAGATAATGGAATTGATGACTTTGTGGCAAAGTTTGCGGATGATACTAAGACAGGTGGAGGGGTAGGTACTGCTGAGGAAGCAATGTGATTACAGCAGGGCTTAGACATAATGGGCAAAAAATTGGCAGATGGAATACAGTTTTGAGAAATGTATGATAATACATTTTGGTAAAAGGAACAACAGTACAGACTATTATCTAAATGGGGAGAAGTTTCAAACATCAGAGGTGCAAAGGGACTTTGGAGACCACGTGTAAGAGTCTGGGTTAATTTACTGGTTAAGTCTGCAGTAAAAAAGGGAAATACAATTTTGACATTTATTTCAGGTGAATAAAATATAAAAGCAATGAGATAATGCTGAGCCTTTATAAGACACCAGTCAGGCCATACTTGGAGGATTGTCAACAGTTTTGGGCCCCAGCTCTCAGAGATGATGTGTTGTCATTGAGGAGAGTCCACAGACGGTTACAGAACTAGAGGGCATAGGCTCAAAATTGAGGGGGACTTTTTAGAACAGAGGTAAGGAGGATTTTTTTTTAGCCAGAGAGTAGTGAATCTATGGAATGCTCTGCCACAGACAGTGATGGAGGCTAAGTATGTGGATATATTTAAAACGGAAGTTGATAGTTTCCTGATCGATCAAGGCATCAAAGGGATAAGGCAAAAAGGCAGGTGTATGGTGTTGAGTGGGATCCAGAATCAGTCATAGTGGTGCAGATTCGATGGGCTGAATGGCCTAATTCTGCTGCTATGTCTTATGTTCTTATGGTATTATTGTGGTATTATATCATGTATATTTTTGTTCGCTCACAACCAAGTACCTAACCCTGTAAATCAGAAAAGAACATTTTAGATAGCGCAATAAATGTAATTTCAGGTTCAGAAAGAAAGAGGGGTTTGGATGACAGAATTAATAATCAAGTTTAATAGATGAAGATAAGCCATTAATTAATGTGAAATGAAAATAAATGGAACCTATTTATTTATTTATTTATTTATCTATCTATCTATCTAATAGCAACACATCACAGAGGAGGCCCTTCCTGCCGTTCGAGCCATGCCGTTTCAGGGATCGCTAACAAACACAATTAACCCTAACCTAATCATGGGACAATTTACAGTGACCAATTCATGAAATGTGGAAAGGCACAAGAGCACTTGCGGAAAACCCACACATTCCACAGGGAGGACGTATAGAATCATAGAAACATAGAAAAACTACGGCACAATATAGGCCCTTTGGTCCACAAAGCAGTGCTGAACATGCTAGAAATTACCTAGGGGTACATATAGGCCTTGATTTTTCTGAGTTCCATATACCCGTCCAGGAGTTTCTTAAAAGACCCTATCATATCCACCTCCACCAGTGTCGCCAGCAGCCCACTCTACGCACTCAACACTCTCTGCGTAAAAAACTTACCCCTGACATCTTTTCTATACCTATTTCCAAGAAACTTAGAACTATGCCCTCTCATGATAACCATTTCAGCCCTGGGATAAAGCCTCTGACTATCCACATGATCAATGCCTCTCATCATCTTATTCACCTCTATCAGGTTACCTCTGATCCTCCATAGCTCCAAGGAAAAAAGGCCCAGTTCATTCAATCTATTCTCATAAGGCATGCTTCCCAATCTAGGCAACATCCTTGTAAATCTCCTCTGCACCCTTTCTATGGTTTCCACATCCTTCCTGTAGTGAGGTGACCAAAACTGAGCACAACACTCCAAGTGGGATCTGACCAGGGTCCTATATAGCTGCAACATTACCTCTCGGCTCTTAAATTCAATACCATGATTGATGAAGGCCAATGCACCGTATGTTTTCTTAATTACAGAGTCAACCTGTGCAGCTGCTTTGAGTGTCCTGTGGACTCAGACCCCAAGATACCTCTGATCTTCCACACTGTCAAGGGCCTTACCATTAACACCATATTCTGCCATCATATTTGACCTACCAAAATGAACCACATCACACTTATCTGGGTTGAACTCCATCTGCCACTTCTCAGCCCAGTTTTGCACCCTATCAATGTCCTGCTGTAACTTCTGACAGCCCTCCACACTATCCACAACACCTCCAACCTTTGTGTCATCAGCAAACTTACTAACCCATCCCTCCACTTCCTCATCCAGGTCATTTATGAAAATCACGAAGAGTAGGGGTCCCAGAACAGATCTCTGAGGCACACGGCTGGTCACCGACCTCCATGCAGAATATGACCCATCTACAACCATACTTTGCCTTCTGTGGGCAAGCCAGTTTGGGATCCACAAAGCAATGTCCCCTTGGATCCCATATCTCCTTATTTTCTCAATAAGCCTTGCATGGGATACATTGTCAAATGCTTTGCTTTGCTGAAATCCATATACACTACATCTACTGCTCTTCCTTCATCAATGTGTTTAGTCACATCCTCAAAAAATTCAATCAGGCTCATAAGGCACGACCTGTCTTTCACAAAGCCATGCTGACTACTCCTAATCATATTATGCCTCTCCAAATGTTCATAAATCCTGCATCTTCTCCATCTTCTCCATCAACTTACCAACTACTGAAGTAAGGCTCACTGGTCTATAATTTCCTGGGCTATCTCTACTCCCTTTCTTGAATAATGGAACAACATAGAACCAGACTACAGTGCACAGTGAGGACTGCCAAGCGCATCATTGGAGCCTCCCTGCCCTCTATTGTGGACCTGTACTCTTCCAGGTTGAAGAAGAGGGCGGGGAACATCATAAAGGACTCCTCCCATCCTGCGCATGGACTGTTTGATCTGCTTTCGTCTGGTAGGCACTTCAGATCCCTCCAGACTAAGACTAATAGGCACTGGAGAAGTTTTTTCCCTACCGCGGTCACTTTGCTGAACAGTTAACTGCCGGTTAACTGTCGGCTAACTATTACTTGGATTGCACTACCTGTATGTATAATCTATATTTTCATTTATATTTATCATTATTATTGTTATGAGCAGAAAGACAACATCTGCCGGAAGTAAATTCCTTGTATGTGCATAGGTACTTGGCGATTAAAGTCTGATTCTGATTCTGATTCTGATTCTGATCTGCAACCCTCCAATCCTCCAGATCCTCTCCCGTCCCCATTGATGATGCAAAGATCATCGCCAGAGGCTCAGCAATCTCTTCCCTCGCCTCCCACAGGGTACATTTCATCTGGTCCTGGTGACTTATCCAACTTGATGCTTTCCAAAAGCTTCAGCACATCCTCTTTCTTAATATCTACATGCTCAAGCATTTCAGTTCACTGTAAGTCATTCCTACAATCACCAAGATCCTCTTCCATAGTGAATACTGAAGCAAAGTACTCATTAAGAACCTCTGCTTTCTCCTCCGTTTCCATACACACTTCTCCACTGTCACACTTGATTGGTCCTATTTTCTCACATCTTATCCTCTTGCTCTTCACATGCTTGTAGAATGTCATGTGGTTTTCTTTAATCCTTTCCACCAAGGCCTTCTCATGGCCCCTTCTGGCTCTCCTAAATTCTTTCTTAATCTCCTTCCTGCTGGCCTTATTATCTTTTAGATCTCTATTATTACTTAGTTTTTTAAACCATTCGTAAGCTTTTATTTTATTCTTGAATAGATTTACAACAGCCTATGTACACCACTGTCTTATACCCTACCATCCTTTCCCTGTCTCATTGGAACATACCTATGCAGAACTCCACACAAAGATCCCCTGAACATTTGCCACATTTCTTCTGTACATTTCCCTGAGAACATCTGTTTCCAATTTATGCTTCCAAGTTCCTGTCTGATAGCCTCATATTTCCCCTTACTCCAATTAAAGACTTTCCTAACTTGTCTGTTCCTATCCCTCTCCAATGCTCATAAGGCATGACCTGTAAAGGAGATAGAATCGTGATCACTATCTCCAAAATGCTCTCCCACTGAGAGATCAGACACCTGATCAGTTTCATTTTGACAGTGGTGTCTGAAAAGAGGATGCTGTCCAAGTTGCATGCCTTCTTGGACAATGTCTCCCATCCACTCCATAATATACTGGTTAGGCACAGGAGTACATTCAGCCAGAGACTCATTCCACCGAGATGCAACACAGAGCATCATAGGAGGTCATTCCTGCCTGTGGCCATTAAACTTTACAACTCCTCCCTCGGACTGTCAGACACCCTGAGCCAATAGGCTGGTCCTGGACTTATTTCCATTTGGCATAATTTACTTATTATTATTTAATTATTTATGGTTTTATATTGCTATATTTCTACACTATTCTTGGTTGGTGCCACTGGAACGAAACCTAATTTCCCTCGGGATCAATGAAGTATGTCTGTCTGTCTGTCAATACCAGATCAAGTACAGCCTCTCCTCTTGTAGGCTTATCTACATATTGTGTCAAGAAATTTTCCTGAACACACCTAACAAATTCCACTCCATCTAAACCCCTCGCTCTAGGGAGATGCCAACATATTTAGGAAATTAAAATCTCCCACCATGACAAACCTGTTATTAACAGAATCAGAATCAGAATCAGGTTTAGTATCACCGGCATGTGATGTGAACTTTGTTAACTTAGCAGCAGCAGTTCAATGCAATAGATAATCTAGCAGAGAGAGAGAAAAAAACATAACATATAATAAATAAAATAAAACATAATAATAAATAAACAAGTAAATCAATTACGAATATTGAATAGATTTTAAAAAGTGTGCAAAAACAGAAATACTGTATATTAAAAAAAGTGAGCTGGTGTCCAAAGCTTCAATGTCCATTTTGGAATCCGATGGCAGAGGGGAAGAAGCTGTTCCTGAAATGCTATCTGTGTGCCCTCATGTTTCTGTATCTCCTACCTGATGGTAACAGTGAGAAAAGGGCATGCCCTGGGTGCTGGAGGCACCTTTCCAGAATCTGTCTTCCTATCTGGTCCTTGATCTCCCTGTTACTATTTGGTGATCTATAAAAAACACCCAGTCGAGTTATGGACTCTTTCCTGTTCCGAACTTCCACCCACAGAGACTCCGTTGACAATCCCTCCATGTCTTCCTCCTTTTCTGCAGCCATGACACTATCTCTGATCAACAGTGCCATGCCCCTATCTCTTTTGCCTCCCTCCCTGTCCTTTCTCATAACACCTAAAACCTGGCACTCAAAGTAACCATTCCTGACCCTGAGCCATCCAGGTTTCTGTAATCCTTACGGATGATGTGTGGGTTTTCCCCAAGTGCTCCTGTGTCTTTCCACATTCCATGAATTGGTCACTATAAATTGTCCCATGATTAGGTTAGGGTTAATTGTGTTTGTTAGCGATCCCTGAAACGGCATGTCTCGAAAGGCAGGAAGGGCCTCCTCTGTGATGTGCCGCTATTAGATAAATAAATAAACAGGTTCTATTTGAATTGAATCCCAAATGCCCCTATCTGTAATAGCATCACGCTAACTGCTACACTACCATGGCATCTAATTTTTAAACCTAATACTCTACCACTGATATCTAATTTGCCATTAGGTCCATAGCATCCTTCAAATAAAATATTGAAATATCTAATATTCACCCATTGAAGGAAAGCAGGAAAATTCCTGATGCAATTGTTATTCATTCCAGAAGCATGGGAGGTTAGGCTGCATCCATTGAAAGAGAAATCCTACAGATGAAGAGTCATTAATCTGAAAGTTTGACTCTGCTTCATTTTCCACCAATGCTGAATGCTGGTGTTTTGTATTTGGTATTTCCATCATGTTCTTTTTTTACTTTTATTAAGTCTTCCATTGATATCTTGCTAATAATCACTGATCTATTTACAATTAAATTATTTGGCTTGTACTATGTAATTATAAACATTACTTTTAACATATTTAATCGTAGATTGAAATTAGCCTGGACTGTGACTCTCCATAAAGCGCTAGCAGCTTCATCAGTGTCTATAACACCAATGAATTGGTTGTGGACTTCAGGAAGAGGAAATGCCAAATTGGATTCAGAATTGGCTGGAAGAAAGAGGGTGATTGTAGGTGGAGTGTATTCTGCCTGGAGGCAGATGTTTAAAAAAGATTTGCTCTTCATTCTGTTTCTTCATTCAAATCATTAAAAAAATCTTAATTAGTAAGTTTGTAGATGACACAAAGGTTGGTGGAGTCATGGATGGCATAGTTGTAGGATACAACGGGATAGGGACAGGATTTATCAGTCCTGGTGAAGGGTCTCGGCATGAAACATCGACTGTTTAATCTTTTCCGTAATGCTGCCTGACTTGCTGAGTTCCTCCAGCATTTTGTGTGTTTTGCTTTGGATCTCCAGCATCCACAGATTTTCTCTTGTTTGTGATAGGATGCAGAGCTGGCTTGAGAAGTGACAGTTGGAGTTCAACCTAGAGAAGTCTAAAGTGATTCACTTTGGAATGTTGAATTTTAAGGGAAAATACTGGCAGGATTCTAGATAGTATGGCTGAACATAGAGATTTTGGGATCTACTTAATTAGTTTCATCAAAGCTTCCATACAAGTTGGTAGGGTTGTGTTGGCCTTCATCAGTCAGGGTATTGAGTTCAAGAGTTGTGTGTTAATATTTTTGCTCTATAAAAACCCTGGTTAGACCACACTTGGTCTATTGTGGTCAGTTCTGGTCACCTCATTATAGACAGGATGAAGAACCTGTAGAGAGGGTGTTGCCTGCATTAGAGAGTGTGTCTTATGAGGTTCGGTTGAGTGAGCTCAGGCCTTTCTCTTTGGAGCAAAGGAGAATGAATGGTGACTTAATACAGATGTACAAGTTCATAAGAGGCATAGATCAAATGAATAGCCAATGACATTTTCCCAGGTGGAATTGGCTAATACTACGGGGCATAATTTTAAGGTGATGTCAGGGGGAATGTCAACGGTAACTTCTATACACAGCGAATGTGAGTGCTTGGAACAACCTGTCAGGATGGTTGGAGAGGCAGATACTTTAGGAGCATTTAAGCATCTCTTAGATAGGCACCTGTGTGATAGAAAAATAGAGGGCTACGTAGGAGGGAAGGGTTAGATTAATGTTAGAGTAAATATTGGCACAGCATTGTGAGCCTACTCTGTTGTAGTTTTCTGTAGTATGTTCTATGTTCTGTGTACACAACCTCATTGAGGGGTCAGCAGTGAGAAAGGTGGGCATCTTCAAGTTCCAGTGTGTCCACATCTCTGAAGAGCTATCCTGGACCCAACATATTGATGCAATTATGAAGAAGCCATGCCATTGGCTATATTTCATAAAAAGTTTGAGGAGATATCACCAAAGACTCTAACAAATTTCTACAGATATACAGTGGAAATTATTCTAACTGACTGCATCACCACCTGTAAGAGCCACTGCACAGGATCAAAAATTGCTGCAGAGGGTTGTCAGCTCAGCCAGCTTCATCAAGAGACTTAGTCTCCACACCATGGATGACATCTTGAAAGGGAGAAGCCTCAAAAAGGCAGCATCCATCATTAACATATGCCCTCTTCTCATTACTACCAAGGAGGTACAGGAGCCTGAAGACACTCACTCATCATTTTATGAACAGTTTCTTCCCTGCTGCCATTGAATTACTATATATCAACCCACGAATACTATCTCATTATTTTGTTCTCTTTTTTCACCACTTTTTTATTTTATATATAATTATTGTAACTTATAGTTTGCTTTATGTATTGCACTGTACTATTACTGCAAAATGACACATTTTATAACATATGTCAGTGATAATAAACCTGATTCTGACTCTGAATTCTCATTCAGACATGGAATAGACTAGTGCTCATCAAGGACAGGGTGCTGATGAGTGGAAGCACATTGTTTTCATCAGAGGGAAGACATCTGGCTAGCTGGCAAGCTTTGCTAACTTTGTTAGTGAAGTTAGCTAAGATATATTAGCAAGTTTAGAATCTGATACACTGGAAAACAAAAATTGGAATTTTTAGTGTGCAATAAAAGGAATAAGAACTTACACTAATGTTTCTCTGTTGTCTGAGAGAAAATAGGTTATGACTTTGAAATCAGATGGAAATCAGAATTGAGGACTGTTGAGTTGCTAGTTTTTGAAAAAATACATCTTTAAAAAGAAATGCAAAACCAGTAGAGCCATGTGCAAGCTGGTAGAGCATCAATTAAATATGCAAGCCAATGGAGAATCAGAAATTAAATTTACACAAGCAGTGGAGCACAGATCAAAGGATAAAAATTTTGTGCAAGTCAGTGGAGTGCACGAGTAAAACTTAAATATGTGCAAGAAAGCAGAGCATGGAGAAAATTAATTATTTAAGTGGACACCCGATTAGCATTAATCACAGGGTCCTAGTTTTGTGAATGTTACATCTTGTGTTGTCACTCATTTGTACCTCTGATGTTCTGTTGGAACTGTTAAGGATAAACTCTGGTCACTGGTTCTATATTGGAGTCTGTCTTTCCTCTGCATTTGTGTTCTCAAGTTCATGTTCTAAGCTTCTCTAGTTTACACTCAAGGCTTTTTCTGGGTCTAAGCATCCTCAGTTCAAAAAGTCATCAAGATACTCCAGATCGCCCATGGCCCTCCAGGTTTCCAAGGTTTATTGAATGTTTCTGATTTTTTTCCAATGCTTTCAAGTTTTTCCCTGTTTTGAGATTTAAAAATCCCTTTCAAGCTTCCTGAATACCTTTTGAGGTTCCTCTTGAGTTCCCCAGGTTTCCTCTGGGCTGTCAGGTACTGTAATGAGCTTTTCGGACATTCAGAGAGCCAGAAAGCATTGATCTCCAATGTTTTTAGAACACCTGAATTGACGTTTAACTACAGTCTTGCTGTAGGAACTACAGTTCCTTCTGTTTTTTTCTTGAGCAGTATAATCGGGAACATCTTGTTTTCTGGGATAAACAGTAGGATTTAGGGTGAATGGCCCTTTTGTCAGGGCTACTGAATGTAACCCACCTGAGTTACAATGCTCACAGGATAAAACTTAAAGAACGTCAGCAGGTGTACTGCTATTTCTCCTTATCCAACCCAATCTCAGCAGGGACAGAGCATTTCTTTTCTGCTCAGAAACACACAGAAAATGCTGGAGGAACTCAGCAGGTCAGGCAACATTGATGGAAATTAACAATCAGAACTTTGGGCTGAGATCTCTTCAATGAAGATGGGAAGGGAGCTGTTTAATACTGACTGTTGAGGCACAGTTGTTGGCTGCTCTGGGACATTCTGAATTTTATTCATATATGTGTCCACATTGCACTTGCAAGAGAAAATCTACAGATGCTAGAAATCCAAGCAACACTTTGCAGTTGCTGCTGTTGGGATATTAAAAGCAGTCTCACTCTGCACCCGTTCCCAATCTACATCTGATCCTTCAAGTTAGACCAATGTCTCTGCTAGTCTCTGCAATAGTCTGACCCTCATTTGACCCTAACAGAGCTAACAAGATGTCCCTCCACCGCAAGAGCCCCATTGCAACAATTAGTGTGCATACCAATGAAAAGGACACCACCTCAGGGACTTTAAAGGCATTATTATTATATGTGGAAGATTACATTACTATATAATTGAGGTATGAAGTAGCCTCCAAGAAAGGTGATCCAGGAGATGTGTTTCAATCTAAAGCAGCAGTATAGTGAACATAGAGAACTCGAATGACTGCTGCCCACAGGGAGTGTTGAACTTTGTCAGCTTGACCAGCCAGCAATTCAGCCAGGAGTAATGGACCCATTGGTAATGACAGTAACTTGATGTTTCTTTAGCCCAATGCCCCCTGATTACACCTTAATACATATCAACACCTCTCTTAGGCACAATATACTTTCCGGGTATACTCCCAAAGTGTAAAAATATGTCTACCATAAGCTAACATGAAAAAGATGATTCAGTTTTAAATTTTTATTTGTCTTTAAACCTAGCTTACACAGTAGCTGTGCACTGCACAGCAGCTTTGATGTCAATGTGATCCTCGAGCTTGATGGTTTTTAGCAAGAGTTGAAATATCTGGTTCATGTTGCGACAGCAAAAACCTCTGGTCCCAACGTGTAACAATGTCCAAGCGGTTTCTGTTTTTTTTTGTCAGTATGTGTTCATTGCACTGAAGCCTCTTTCAACAAGGTAGGAGGATGAAAATGCAATGACAAGCAGTTCAGCTCTTCTGAAAAAGACCAGGAAAAGTCATATGACATATGACACCACGTACCACAAAAGCTGACATTTTGAAAAGCATTTTTGCTTCTTCATCTTTCTGAATTTTGATAATTTCTTCTTGCAAGCCCTCTTCCTGATTTTCCACCTTGCAAAGAAATGGATTAATTGTCAGTCAAAAAGGAGGAGAAAATGGCAGTGCGACACAGCACGCGCGGCCTCTCTGGAGATGGATATCTGTTACTTGTTAAGTAGGGATCCGTGCACAATCCTGATTTGATGGAGACAGACGTGAGAGCGTGGAGGAACATCTGGAGAAACTTCTGTAATACCCGCTTCACTGCCGCTGCTACTGTGCGGTCCAGAATCTTTGGAGGAGAAGGACTCTGAGACCTCAGCTTTGCTTGCTTTGGTGGCCGGGACAAGGTTGAAGACGCTCGGCAGAGAATGGCACTCGGGAGGCTGTATCGGAGGGGCTGGTTGGAGGCTCGAAGATTTCAGACGGACTCAGAGTCTGCTGTCGTCGGGTGCTTCCAAGGGCATTAGTTGTCAGTGCCTGGAAGTTTATGGCAGGGAGAGTTTCTCCCTTTTGCTGCCTGATATCGGGACTATTGGAGTCAATCGGAACTTGAGACTTTTTTTAAACCATGCCCATGGCTGCTTTTATCAAATTATGGTATTGCTTTGCACTGCTGTAACTATATGCTATAATTATGTGGTTTTGTCAGTGTGAGTCTTTGGTTTGTCCTGTTTTTATTTTATGATATCACTCTGGAGGAACACTGTATCATTTCTTAATGCATGCATGCATTTCTAAATGACAATAAACGAGGACTGAGTGTCCTCATAATCTAATCTAATCTAGTCTGGAATTTCCAGATTATTCAAATCCTTGAATGGATTCTGAAAATCCTTCTTCAGTGACTGCAGGTGTAAGCAGTACTCTTGCAAATCACTGTCTGTGAAAGAGAGTGCCATACTTTCCATGCAGGGAAACTGTGAGAACATTCGTCTCCCAATGTTTTGCTTATATACTTCCAATTTTCCAATAAAAGCGGACACTACATTTTTTGCCTGGATTAAATTGAGATTCTCACCCTGCAGTTTCATATTAAGAATGTTGATTTTATCAGACAGTTTGACAAGGTATGCCACACTTCCACATAAAAATTCAAACTTGTTTCCCAAGCTCTTGTTCGACTTCAAGCAAAATTTCAACCACAGAGTCAAAAAGATCAAAAAAATGTTTTAAGCAGCAGCCTTTGACAGCCAACTCATTTCAATGTGAAGAAGCGAGCATTCAAACTCCTCATCATTATTTTGGCATAACTGGCAAATATTCTGCTATGTAATAGATGTGCTTTAATTTTGTTGATAGCAGATACTACAAAATTCATGCTTAAAAAATCACTGGCTGAGGTTTTAGGCTGAGGGATATTGATGAATCACACAATTTCTTTTTTTATTAATGCCACTAAACCAGCATGGTAACCTGTCATATGTGGTGCTCCACCTGTTCCACAATAAATCATCACGTACAAAAGCTGGATGAACTCAGCAGGTCAGGCAGCATCCGTTGAAATGAGCAGTCAACGTTTCAGGCCAAGACCCTTCGTCAGGACTGAAGAAAGAGGGGGCTGGGGCCCCATAAAGAACGTGGGGGGAGGGTAGAAAACCAATCAGAGGAAAGATTAAGGGGTGGGGGAGGGGAAGCAGGGAGGGGATAGGCAGGAGAGGTGAAGAAGGAATGTAAGGGGAAAGCACTATGGGTAGTAGAAGAAGGTAGAATCATGAGAGAGGTGATAGGCAGCTAGAAGAGGAGACAGAGTGAAAGTGGGATGGTGGAAGGGAGAGGGAGGGAATTACCAGAAGTTGGAGAATTCGATGTTCATACCAAGGGCTGGAGACTACCCAGACGGTATATGAGGTGTTGCTCCTCCAACCTGAGTTTGGCCTCATCATGGCAGTAGAGGAGGCCATGTATGGACATATCCGATCCATGCTTCCCCTCCCCCACCCCTTGATCTTTCCTCTGATTGGTTTTCCACCCTCCCCCCATGTTCTTTATGGGGCCCCTGCCCCGTCCTTCTTCAGTCCTGACGAAGGGTCTCGGCCTGAAACATTGACTGCTCATTTCAACGGATGCTGCCTGACCTGCTGAGTTCATCCAGCTTTTGTACATGTTGATTTGACCACAGCATCTGCAGTGTACTTTGTGTTCACCACAAGAAATCATGTTTCTAATCAAAATACTTTTATCCTCAAGATACATTTTGAGCTCATCGTAGATTAATTCTACATTGATATTTGCTTTTTATCTTTATACAACACTGTATTCCATCTATAGCTTTTTTGTCCATTCTCCCAATTTGTCTGTCCTGCTGCAGTTGCATTGCTTCCTCAGCACTACCTACCCCTCCACTTATCTTTGTATCATCTCATTTTCCTCAGAGAGCTCAGCTTTTTTATTGCTCCACTGCTGCAGTTACTTCCTTCTCGTGCCTCGTGGCATGTTGGGCCGCATTTTTTTTTTGCTTTTTCCTCAGCCAAGTTGCTAGCTCAATACTCAACCCAGCATGGATGGAAAGTGTGCAAGGGGCCATTTGCCTCATAGTCTGGTGCTGATGCCACTGCACCACGGGCCACTGCTGAAATGCAGTCATAAAATCCTATCCTTTTTGAGGCAGAGAATCCTTCTTAGAGGGAATAGCTATATGGTTAAGGCATTGTGATAATTCACATGGAAGCCTAACATCAGACAATTTGGCAAATTCCTTCTCCCGACATCTGACTGGACTTAATTTACTTAGAATATTTGCCAGTGATCCCAAACCACCAGTGTTATTTGTCCATCCGGAATCCTGGTAAATTTTGCGTACAATAAAATTCGACTTGCTTGTTCGGCTCCAAATTTTCCTGGACCCTGCTCTCAGCAACAAAGTGGAATTGGGCTGGATTGATCAGACCCAAACAAGGACCCAAAATAAGTGTACAAGCACAACTAAGTAACTTTAGCCTAATTTATCATCATAAAACAGAGAGCGCAAATAAACCACACAGCATATTACGCAGCAAGCCACAAAGATTTCAGGGCTCACGATTCTTAGTCATCACTTGTTTATAGACAATAGACAATAGGTGCAGAAGTAGACTGTTCAGCCCTTCAAGCCTGCACCGCCATTTTGAGATCATGGCTGATCATCTACTATCTATACCCGGTTCCTGCCTTGTCCCCATATCCCTTGATTCCCCTATCCATAAGATACCTATCTAGTTCCTTCTTGAAAGCATCCAGAGAAGTGGCCTCCACTACCTTCCGAGGCAGTGCATTCCAGACCCCCACAACTCTCTGGGAGAAGAAGTTTTTCCTTAACTCTATCCTAAACCCCTTATTCTCAAACCATGCCCTCTGGTACTGGACTCTCCCAGCATCTGGAACATATTTTCTGCCTCTATCTTGTCCAATCCCTTAATAATCTTATATATTTCAATCAGATCCCCTCTCAATCTCCTTAATTCCAGCGTGTACAAGCCCAGTCTCTCTAACCTCTCTGCGTAAGACAGTCCAGACATCCCAGGAATTAACCTCGTGAATCTATGCTGCACTTCCTCTACAGCCAGGTTGTCCTTCCTTAACCCTGGAGACCAAAACTGTACACAATACTCCAGGTGTGGTCTCACCAGGGCTCTGTACAAATGCAAGAGGATTTACTTGCTCTTGTACTCAATTCCCTTTGTAATAAAGACAACATTCCATTAGCCTTCTTCACTGCCTGCTGCACTTGCTCATTCACCTTCAGTGACTGATGAACAAGGACTCCTAGATCTCTTTGTATTTCTCCCTTACCTAACTCTACACCGTTCAGATAATAATCTGCCTTCCTGTTCTTACTCCCAAAGTGGATAACCTCACACTTATTCACATTAAGTTGCTGTTGTCAGGGGAATTCCAAATTCCTATTCGCTCACGAAAACACCCCTATGATTTCTGGGCTTCGGATGAAGTCCAATGAAATTGGGGAAAAGCAGCTCAATATATTTACAAGTTTCAAATGGCAGAGAGACACAGAGACAGACAATCAAACAGATTGATGAAGGCCAATGCACTGTGTGCTTTCTTAACTACAGAGTCAACCTGTGCAGCTGCTTTGATTGTCCTATGGACTCAGACCCCAAGATACCTCTGATCTTCCACACTGTCAAGGGCCTTACCATTAGTACCATATTCTGCCATCATAGTTGACCTACCAAAATGAACCACTTCACACTTATCTGGGGTGAATTCCATCTGCCACTTCTCAGCCCAGTTTTGCATCCTATCAATGTCCCCCTGTAACCTCTGACAGCCCTCCACACTATCCACAACACCTCCAACCTTTGCGTCATCAGCAAACTTACTAACCCATCCCTCCATTTCCTCATCCAGGTCATTTATAAAAAATCATGAAAAGTAAGGGTCCCAGAACAGATCCCTGAGGCACACCACTGGTGACCGACCTCCACGCAGAATATGACCCATCTACAAACACTCTTTGCTTTCTGTGGGCAAGCCAATTCTAGATCTACAAAGCAATGTCCCCTTGGATCCATGCCTCCTTATTTTCTCAATAAGCTTTGCATGGGGTACCTTATCCAATGCCTTGCTGAAATCCACACACACTACATCTACTGCTCTTCCTTCATCAATGTGTTTAGTCACATCCTCAAAAAATTCCATCAGGCTGGTAAGGCACAACCTGCCCTTGATAAAGCCAAGCTGACTACTCCTAATCATATTATACCTCTCCAAATGTACATAAATCCTGCCTCTCAGGATCTTCTCCATCAACTTACCAACCACTGAGCTAAAACTCACTGGTTTATAACTTCCTGGACAATCTCTACTCCCTTCCTTGAATAAAGGAACAACATCCACAACCCTCCAATCCTCCGGAACCTTTCCCAAGATTACTACATTTGAGGTCTGCTTCTCAACTTCCTTCCTAATTCCCTGTAGTCTTTTTTTAGGACCTCTTCCCTTTTCCTACCTAAGTCCTTGGTACTAATATGTATCACAACCTCTGGCTGTTCTTCCTTCCACTGCAGGATATCTTGGACACGATCTGAAACATCCTGGACCCTGGCACCTAGGAGGCAAACTTCCATCTGAGTTTCTTTCCTACGTCCACAGAATCACCTGTCTGACCCCCTAACTATAGATTCCCCTATCACTACTGCCTTCCTCTTCCTTTCCCTACCCTTCTGAGCCACAGTGCCAGACTCTGTGCCAGAGGCCTGGCCACTTGCCGCTTCCTCCAGGTAGGCTGTCCCCCCCCCCAATAGTTCTCAAACCGGAGTTCCTATTGTCAAGGGGTACAGCCACAGGGGTACTCTTCGCCCCCTCATTGTGACCCACTTGTCCATCTCCCGTGGCCCTGTGTGAACACCTGCCTATAACTCCCCTCTAACACCTCCTCGCTCTCCCCGACTAGGTGAAGGTCATCAAGCTGCATCTTCAGTTCCCTAACACGGTCCCTTAGGAGCTGCAACTGAACACACCGGGCACAGATATGGCAGTCCAGGCAGCTGGGAGACTCCAGGACCCCCCACATCTGCCACCGAGCACAGAAAACTGGCCTCACGTACATACTTCCTACCTTGCCTTGTCCCGTTACCACCGAAGCCCGTTGATCCAAAGCCCTAGCACTCTGTTGCCCGGTTTGACGCTACCCACTGGATACGGCACATAATGTATACTTGTATTATTAGTTATCAGAAAAAAAGTTACAATTCAACAAAGCTCATGTCAACTAATAAGAACAGGTGAAGTTACATAGGGATGTCAAGGGTAAGTTTTACACACAAAGAGTAGTGGGTGCGTGGAATGCACTGTCGGCGACAGTGGTAGAGATGGATACAACAGGGTATTTTGAGAGACAGGTATAGAGATAGGTACATGGAGCTCATAAAAATAGAGGGCCATGCAGTAGGGAAATTCTAGGCAGTTTCCAGAGTAGGTTACGTTGTTGGCACAACATTGTAGGCCAAAGGGCCTGTAATGTGCTGTAGATGTCTATGTTCTAAGTTCTATCAAATCTCCTCTCAATCTTGTACATTCTCAGGAATAAAGTCCTAACCTATTCAATCTTTTCTCATAGCTCAAGGTTCACCAGACCCATCAACATCTTTGCAAATTTTCTCTGTACTCTTTCAACCTTATTTACATGACCAAAGCTGCACACAATATTACAAATTAGGCCTCACCAATGTTCAATACAACTTCGTGCTTAATACATTGACTTTTTTTATTTTTTGATGAACTTCAGATCATTTGGGAGGCAGAGGTAGAAATAGACAGGAGTTTCAGGGAGATAGTCACCCCTAGGAGTCAGGAGACAGGTAGTTGGGTGACTGTCAGGAGAGGGAAGGGGAATAGACAGGAAGAGCAGAGCACCCCTGTGGCCGTTCCCTTCAACAATGAGTATACCGTTTTGGATACCGTTGGTGGGGACGACCTAGCAGGGATAAGTTTCAGTGGTTGCATCTCTGGCACCAAGACTGGACCCTCAGCTCAGAAGGGAAGGAGGGAAAAGAGGAAAGCAGTAGCGATAGGGGTTTTGATAGTTAGGGGGACAGATAGGAGGTTCTTTGGAAGAGATCGAGAATCCCGGATGGTCTGTTACCTCCCTGGTGCCAGGATCCGCGATATCTCGGATCGAGTTCTCAGTATTCTCAAGAGGGAGGGTGAGCAGCTGGATGTCGTGGTCCATGTAGGGACCAATGACGTGGGTAGGAAGAGTGAGGAGGTCCTGAAAGGCAAGTTTAGGGAGCTAGGGGCCAAGTTAAAGGACAGGACCTCCAGGATAGCAATCTCAGGATTGCTACCAGTGCCACGTGCAGGTGGGTTTAGAAATAGTAAGATAGTGCAGATCAACATGTGGCTGAAGACATGGTCCAGGAGGGAGGGCTTCAGATTTATAGATAATTGGGCAGTTTTCCAGGGAAGGTGGGACCTGTTCCAGCGGGACAGTTTACATCTGAATTGGAGGGGGACAAATATTCTTGCAGGTAGGTTTGCTAGAGAGGCTCCAGTGGATTTAAACTAGATACAAGGGGGGAGGGGAACCAGAGTGTAGGAACAGATGTATGGGAGAAGGAAGAAAAAGAAGACAGAAAAGTTCTTTGTACTGTTAGAGATAAACAGAGAGGAAGAGGTGGAGAATTTCTTAAATGCATTTACTTTAATGCTAGGACCATTGTAAAAAAGGTGGATGAGCTTAGAGCATGGATTGATACCTGGAAATATGATGTTGTAGCTATTAGTGAAACATGGTTGCAGGAGGGGTGTGATTGGCAACTAAATATTCCTGAATTTCGTTGCTTCAGGTGTGATAGAATTGGAGGGACAAGAGGGGAAGGTGTTGCGTTGCTTGTCAGAGAAAATATTACAGCGGTGCTCTGGCAGGATAAATTAGAGGGCTCGTCTAGGGAGGTTATTTGGGTGGAATTCAGGAATGGGAAAGGTGTAGTAACACTTATAGACCATCTAATGAGGAGCGAGAATTGGTGGAGCAAATTTGCAAGGAGATAGCAGATATTTGTAGTAAGCACAGGGTTGTGATTGTGGGAGATTTTAATTTTCCACACATAGACTGGGAAGCCCATACTGTAAAAGGGATGGATGGTTTGGAGTTTGTAAAATATGTGCAGGATAGTTTTTTGCAGCAATACATAGAGGTACTGACTAGAGAAGGGGCAGTGTTGGATCTTCTGCTAGGGAATGAAATAGGTCAGGGAGGACTTAAAAAGGGCAGAAATTCTAAATCGGGTTTCTTTTGGAGAAGAAAGTTGGAGGAGCAGAACGGGAGTGTGGCAGGAGCCATTTTGATTTTTTCTTCTTCTCATCGGAATTAAGAGAGGCGCGACTGCGCAGGCGTATGACATCACGCAGTGAAGTGGGGAGGATTTTAAAAGGACACAACCTTAAACAACGGGCAGCATCGTTTGCGGGCAGCAGAGTAAGCCAGTAGCAGAGTGTAGGCTTGAGGGCTTTGGCTCAGCAGGCTTAGGTGGAAGCGGGCGAGGCAAGGTAGTAATACATAGTTAATAATAATAATAATAATAATAATAATAATAATAATAATAACAACAATAATAATACATAATACATACATACACCAGTTTTCAGTTTTTTCTTGTTCTTTGAGGAAAGGAGAAGTATGAGTGTGAGGGCAGCTTGTTGTTCTCGGTGTCGGATGTGGGAGGTCCTGGAGTCTCCTAGCCTCCCGGACGTCCACATCTGTGCCACATGCGCCGAGCTGCAGCTCCTAAGGGAAAGTGTTAGGGAACTGGAACAGTAGTTCGATGACCTTCGTCTGGTCAGGAAGAGTGAGGAGTTGATAGAGAGGAGTTACAGGCAGGTGGTCACATCGGGGCCACGGGAGGTAGACAGGTAGGTCATGGTTAGGAGCGGTAAGGGGAAGAGTCAGGTACTAGAGAGTTCCCCAGTGGCTGTACCCCTTGACAATAAGTACTCCTGTTTGAGTACTATTGCGGGGGAACAGCCTACCTGGGGGAAGCAACAGTGGCCGTGCCTCCGGCACAGAGTCCGGCCCTATAGCTCAGAAGGGTAGGGAAAGGAAGAGGAAGGCAGTAGTAATAGGGGGACTCGATAGTTAGGGGGTCAGATAGGCGATTCTGTGGACGCGATCAGGAGACTCGGATGGTAGTTTGCCTCCCTGGTGCCAGGGTCTGGGATGTTTCTGCTCACATCCAAGATATCCTAAAGTGGGAGGGTGAGGAGCCAGAGGTCGTGGTACATGTAGGTACCAATGACATAGGTAGGAAAAGGGAAGAGGTCCTGAAAGGAGAATATAGGGAGTTAGGAGGCCAGTTGAGAAGAAGGCCCGCAAAGGTAGTTATCTCGGGATTACTGCCTGTGCCACGCGACAGTGAATGCAATGAGGTGGGGGATAAGTGCGTGGCTGAGGGATTAGAGCAGGGGGCAGGGATTCAGATTTCTGGATCATTGGGACCTCTTTTGGGGCAGGTGTGACCTGTACAAAAAGGACGGGTTACACTTGAATCCTAGGGGGACCAATATCCTGGTGGGTAGGTTTAATAGAGCTGTAAGGGAGGGTTTAAACTAATTTGGCAGGGGGATAGGAACTGGAATGATGGAGCGGTAGAAAGGAAAAACAGAAATAGACCTCAGGTTGTGAGCAGTAAGGATGTCAGGAAGGACAGGCAGGTGATGGAGCAAATTTGCAGCCGTTGGGATGAGTTGCAGTGCAATAAAGTTGCAGTGCTATCAATGTAAAACATACCAAATACTGGACTTAAGGTGTTATATTTAAATGCACACAGCATAAGGAATAAGGTGGATGATCTTGTTGTACAGTTACAGATTGGCAGGTATGATATTGTGGCCATCACCGAGACGTGGCTAAAGGATGCATGTCTCTGGGAGCTGAACATCCAAGGATACACGGTGTATCGGAAGGATAGGCAGTTGGGTAGAGGGTGTGGTGTGGCTTTAATGGTAAGAAATGATATTAAATCATTAGAAAGAATTGACATAGGATCAGAAGGTACAGAATCTTTATGGGTTGAGCTAAGAAATTGCAGGGGTAAAAGGACCCTGATGGCAGTTATCTACAGGCCTCCAAATAGCTGCAGTGATGTGGACTACAAATTACAACAGGAAATAGAAAAGGCTTGCCAGAAGGACAGTGTTATGATAATTGTAGGGGATTTTAACATGCGAGTGGATTGGGAAAATCAGGTCGGCACTGGATCTCAAGAGAGAGAATTTGTAGAATGTCTATTAGATGGCTTTTTAGAACAGCTTGTTGTTGAGCCCACTAGGGGATTGTCTGTACTGGATTGGGTATTGTGTAATGAACCAGAGGTAATTAGAGAGATGGAAGTGAAGGAACCCTTAGGAGGCAGTGATTACATGATTGAGTTCACTGTGAAATTTGAGAAAGAGAAGCCGAAATCCGATGTGTCGGTATTTCAGTGGAGTAAAGGAAATTACAGTGGCATGAGAGAGGAACTGGCCAAGGTTGACTGGAAAAGTGCACTAGCGGGAAGGACGGCAGAGCAGCAGTGGCTGGAGTTTATGCGAGAAATGAGGAAGGTGCAAGACAGATATATTCCAAAGAAAAAGAAATTTTCGAATGGAAAAAGGATGCAACCGTGGCTGACAAGAGAAGTCAAAGCCAAAGTAAAAGCAAAGCAGAGGGCATACAAGGAAGCAAAACTTAGTGGGAAGACAGAGGATTGGGAAGTTTTTAAAAGCTTACAAAAGGAAAGTAAGAAGGTCATTAAGAGGGAAAAGATGAACTATGAAATGAAGCTAGTAAATAATATCAAAAAGGATACTAAAAGCTTTTTCAAGTACATAAAGTGTAAAAGGCAGGTGAGAGTAGATATAGGACCGATAGAAAATGATGCTGGAAAAATTGTAATGGGAGATAAGGAGATGGCGGAGGAACTGATTGAGTATTTTGCATCAGTCTTCACTGAGGAAGACTTCAGCAATATACCGGACATTCAAGGGTGTCAGGGAAGAAAAATATGCGCAGTCACAATTACGACAGAGAAAGTACTCAGGAAGCTGAATAGTCTAAAGGTAGATAAATCTCCTGGACCAGGTGGAATGCACCCTCATGTTCTGAAGGAAGTAGCTGTGGAGATTGTGGAGGCATTAGCAATGATCTTTCAAAAGTCAATAGATTCTGGCCTGGTTCCGGAAGACTGGAAGATTGCAAATGTCACTCCGCTATTTAAGAAGGGGGCAAGGAAGCAAAAAGGAAATTATAGACCTGTTAGCTTGACATTGGGAAGTTGTTGGAGTCGATTGTCAAGGATGAGGTTATGGAGTACGTGGAGGCATATGACAAAATAGGCAGAACTCAGCATGGTTTCCTTAAAGTAAAATCCTGCCAGACAAACCTAGTGCAATTTTTTTGAGGAAATTACAAGTAGGGTAGACAAGGGAGATGTAGTGGACGTTGTGTATTTGGATTTTCAGAAGGCCTTTGACAAGGTGCCGCACATGAGGCTGCTAAACAAAATAAGAGTCCATGGAATTATAGGAAGGTTACATACGTGGATAGAGCATTGGTTGATTGGCAGGAAACAGAGAGTGAGAATAAAGGGATCCCTGTCATAAGGGAACGTGAGACTGGACCCAAATGCAGGACGCAGGCACTGAAGTACTCGGGGCAGGATGGGACAAGCTAAAGGATAGGACAAGGTGTGGAGACCGTGGCATTCAGAGATGATCCTGGAGTTCAGGATAGTCTCGAGGCTTGGCTAGAGGCAGGGATCTCGAGGCTTGACTAGAGGCAGGGGTCTCGAGTCTTGGCTGGAGGCAGGGGTCTCGAGGCTTGGCTAGAGGCAGGGGTCTAGAGGCTTGGCTTGAGGATGGGTTCTTGAGGCTGGAGTCTTGAGGCTTGCTTGAGGCTGAGGTCTTGAGGCTTAGCTAGAGGCTGAGGTCTTGGGGCTTGGCTAGAGGCTGAGGTCTTGGGGCTTGGCGCAGGGGCTCCTGGGAAGGTTGCGGGGCACAACCCATTGCAGGCGAGGGATAGGAAGGGTCAGAGCCCTCCGCTGGGCAACGACAATCTGGCCTGGCTTACCCGACGGAGGCAGGGGGTAAGAAGGGAGCTTAGTCCAGGGTGACTTCAAGACTCAGTGTGGCCGGAAGACTCGGGCGGGCTCCAGAGGAGCTCAGTCCATAACTCACTCACAGAACTCATCATTAACGGTGGTACTCCAAGCCAGAACGGACAGGACGACCCCCCCCCCCAACTATACTCAATCCCAGAGCCCTTTATATTCACAGCCAACCGATAGACATCAGGTGCACCTCCTTGAGCCAACCAAGCCAAGATGATCCTCAGGAATGAGTATTTGAGTTCAAGCCGAAATGAGGGGTGGTCAAAAGACCCAGAGTCCGGAGTCCGCGGGCCGGATCAAGAACTGGAATGCAGACTTCGGACCCGACCATAACAATCCCATTCTGGTTGGCTGCCAGTTACCAGTGATGTTCTGCAGGGGTCCGTGTTGGGGGCGCTTCTGTTTATGTTGTATATCAACGATTTGGATTATGGAATAGATGGCTTTGTGGCTAAGTTTGCTGATGATACAAAGGTGGGTGGAGGGGCCGGTAGTGCTGAGGAAACAGAGAATCCGCAGAGAGACTTGGATAGATTGGGGGAATGGGCAAAGAAGTGGCAAATGAATTACAATGTCGGAAAGTGTACGGTCATGCACTTTGGTAGAAGAAATAAACGGGCAGAATATTATTTAAATGGGGAGAGAATTCGAAGTTCTGAGATGCAATGGGACTTGGGAGTCCTCGTGCAGGATACCCTTAAGGTTAAGTCAATGGTGAAGAAGGCGAATGCAATGTTGGCATTCATTTCTAGAGGAATAGAGTATAGGAGCAGGGATGTGATGTTGAGGCTCTATAAGGCACTGGTAAGACCTCACTTGGAATACTGTGTGCAGTTTTGGGCTCCTTATTTAAGAAAGGATGTGCTGACGTTGGAGAGGGTTCGGAGAAGATTCACTAGAATGATTCCGAGAATGAGAGGGTTAACATATGAGGAACGTTTGACTGCTCTTGGACTGTACTCCTTGGAGTTTAGAAGAATGAGGGGGACCTCATAGAAACATTTCGAATGTTGAAAGGCATGGACAGAGTGGATGCGGCAAAGTTGTTTCCCGTGTTGGGGGAGTCTAGTATGAGAGGACATGACTTCAGGATTGCCCATTCAGAACGGAGATGCGAAAAAAAATTTTTAGCCGGAGAGTGGTGAATCTGTGGAATTTGTCGCCATGGGCGGCAGTGGAGGCCGGGTCATTGGGTGTATTTAAGGCAGGGATTTATAGGTATCTGAGTAGTCAGGGCATCAAAGGTTATGGTGAGAAGGCGGGGGAATGGGACTAAAGGGGAGATTGGATCAGCTCATGATGAAATGGTGGAGCAGACTCGATGGGCTGAATGGCTGAATTCTGCTCCTTTGTCTTATGGTCTTATGATAGGACTGGACCCAGGGTTGAGACTTTTGATTGGAGAAAGGCTAACTTTGAGGAGATGCGAAAGGATTTAGAAGGAGTGGATTGGGACGATTTGTTTTATGGGAAGGATGTAATAGAGAAATGGAGGTCATTTAAAGGTGAAATTTTGAGGGTACAGAATCTTTATGTTCCTGTTAGGTTGAAAGGAAAGGTTAAAAGTTTGAGAGATCCATGGTTTTCAAGGGATATTGGAAACTTGGTTAGGAAAAAGAGAGATATCTACAATAAATAGAGACAGCATGGAGTAAATGAGGTGCTCGAGGAATATAAAGAATGTAAGAAGAATCTTAAGAAAGAAATTAGAAAAGCTAAAAGAAGATACAAGGTTGCTTTGGCAAGTAAGGTGAAAATAAATCCGAAGAGTTTCTACAGTTATATTTATTGCAAAAGGATAGCGAGGGATAAAATTGGTCCCTTAGAGAATCAGAGTGGACAGCCAAAAGAGATAGGGGAGATTTTGAACAATTTATTTTCTTTGGTATTCACTAAGGAGAAGGATATTGAATTATGTAAGGTATGGGAAACAAGTAGGGAAGTTATGGAAGCCAGGACGATTAAAGAGGAGGAAGTACTGGCGCTTTTAAGGAATGTTAAAGTAGATAAATCTCCACGTCCTGACAGGATATTCCCTAGGACCTTGAGGGAAGTTAGTGAAGAAATAGCAGGGGCTCTGACAGAAATATTTCAAATGTCATTAGAAACAGGGATGGTGCTGGAGGATTGGTGTATTGATCATGTGGTTCCATTGTTTAAAAAGGGTTCTAAGAGTAAACCTAGCAATTATAGCCTGTCAGTTTGACGTCAGTGGTGGGTAAATTAATAGAAAGCATTCTTAGAGATGGTATATATAATTATCTGGATAGATGGCGTCTGATTAGAAGCAGTCAGCATGAATTTGTGTGTGCAAGGTCATGTTTGACAAATCTTATTGAATTTTTTTGAAGAGGTTACGGGGAAAGTTGATGAGGGTAAAGAAGTGGATGTTGTCATATGGACTTCAGTAAGGCCTTTGACAAGGTTCTGCATGGAAGGTTAGATAGGATGGTTCAATTGTTAGGTATTAATATTGAAGTAGTAAGATGGATTCAACAGTGGCTGGATGGGAGATGCCAGAGAGTAGTGGTGGATAACTGTTTGTCAAGTTGGAAGCCAGTGACTAGTGGTGTGTCTCAGGGATCTGTACAGTGTCCAATATTGTTTGTCATATACATTAATGATCTGGATGATGGGGTGGTAAATTGGATTAGTAAGGTGGCGTTGTGGATAATGAAGTAGATTTTCAAAGCTTGCAGAGAAATTTATGCCAGTTAGAAGAGTGGGCTGAAAGATGGCAGATGGAGTTTAATGCTGATAAGTGTGAGGTGCTACATTTTGGTAGGAATAATCCAAATAGGATATAGATGGTAAATGGTAGGGCATTGAAGAATGAAGTAGAACAGAGTGATCTAGGAATAATGGTGCATAGTTCCCTGAAGGTGGAATCTCATGTGGATAGGGTGGTGAAGAAAGCTTTTGGTATGCTGGCCTTTATAAATCAGAGCATTGAGTATAGGAGTTGGGATACACTGTTAAAATCATACAAGGCATTGGTAAGGCTGAATTTGGAGTATTGTGTACAGTTCTGGTCACCGAATTATAGGAAAGATGTCAACAAATTAGAGAGAGTATAGAGAAGATTTACTAGAATGTTACCTGGGTTTCAGCACCTAAATTATAGGGAAAGGTTGAACAAGTTAGGTCTTTATTCTTTGGAGCGTAGAAAGTTGAGGGGGGACTTAATAGAGGTATTTAAAATTATGAGGGAGATAGATAGAGTTGACGTGGATAGACTTTTTCCATTTGGAAATTCCATTGGGAGATTCAAACAAGAGGACATGAGTTGCGAGTTAGGGGGAAAAAGTTTAAGGGTAACACAAGGGGGAATTTCTTTGCTCAGAGAGTGGTAGCTGTATGGAACGAGCTTCCAGTAGAAGTGGTAGAGGCAAGTTCGGTATTGTCATTTAAAGTAAAATTGGATAGGTATATGGACAGGAAAGGAATGGAGGGTTATGGGCTGAGTGCAGGCCAGTGGGACTAGGTGAGAGTAAGCGTTTGGCATGGACTAGAAGGGCCGAGATGGCCTGTTTCCATGCTGTAATTGTTATATGGTTATGAAAGGCAATGTGCCTTTCACATTCAAATTTCAAAGGCAAATCACTCTCTCACCTAGAGGGGGTCAGTTGTGCTGTGAGGATTACATTCCTTGACTTCTCTAGTGCCTTTAACACCATCCAGCCCAAGATCTTAAGGCACAAACTAACGGAGATGGGAGTAGACTCTCACATGGTGGATTGGATAGTGGACTACTTGACAGATAGACCTCAGTATGTGCGGTTGGGAGACTGTAGGTCTGACACGGTGGTCAGCAGCACAGGGGCGCCGCAGGGAACCATACTCTCTCTGGTCCTGTTCACCCTGTACACATCAGACTTCCAATATAACTCGGAGTCCTGCCATGTGCAGAAGTTCGCTGATGACACGGCCATAGTGGGGTGTGTCAGGAATGGACAGGAGGAGGAGTATAGGAAACTGATACAGGACTTTGTGATATGGTGCAACTCAAACTACCTGCGTCTCAATATCACCAAGACCAAGGAGATGGTGGTGGACTTTAGGAGATCTAGGCCTCATATGGAGCCAGTGATCATTAATGGAGAATGTGTGGAGCAGGTTAAGACCTACAAGTATCTGGGAGTACAGTTAGACGAGAAGCTAGACTGGACTGCCAACACAGATGCCTTGTGCAGGAAGGCACAGAGTCGACTGTACTTCCTAAGAAGGTTGGCGTCATTCAATGTCTGTAGTGAGATGCTGAAGATGTTCTATAGGTCAGTTGTGGAGAGCGCCCTCTTCTTTGTGGTGGCGTGTTGGGGAGGAAGCATTAAGAAGAGGGACGCCTCACGTCTTAATAAGCTGGTAAGGAAGGCGGGCTCTGTCATGGGCAAAGTACTGGAGGGTTTAACATCGGTAGCTGAGCGAAGGGCGCTGAGTAGGCTACGGTCAATTATGGATAACTCTGAACATCCTCTACATAGCACCATCCAGAGACAGAGAAGCAGTTTCAGCGACAGGTTACTATCGATGCAATGCTCCTCAGACAGGATGAAGAGGTCAATACTCCCTAATGCCATTAGGCTTTACAATTCTACCGCCAGGACTTAAGAACTTTTTAAAAGCTATTATTAATGCTTTTTGAGATAGTGATTTAGATGCATATCATATTTTTTACTGAGTTAAGTATTGTATGTAATTAGTTTTGCTACAACAAGTGTATGGGACATTGGAAAAAAGTTGAATTTCCCCATGGGGATGAATAAAGTATCTATCTATCTATCTATCAAAAGCTTTCTTTACGACCTGTGATGCCACCTTCTACGATTATGCACCTGTATTCCCACAAATCTTTGCTCTACCACACACCCCAGTGCCCTACTGTTCACTGTGTATGGCCTCACCTGATTGGCCCTACTAAAGTGTGACATATTGCACTTGTCTGCAGTAAATTCCATCTGCCATGTTTCAGCCATTTTCCAGCTGATCCAGATCAATCTGCTGTCCATGATAACCTTCCGCACTGTCCAATACATCCCCATTACACATGTGCACTTCTAGGCAAAAAGTCTGAAAACAGAAGGGAAAATGCTGATCAGATTCAGAATCAGAATCAGTTTTATTATCACTGGCAGCTGTCGTGAAATGTGTTAATAAGTAAATAAATAAATTGCAATAAGTATATTAATGGTTGTCTCTCGGGGTCCAAGGAAAACTACATTGTGCAGGTTGGCAGTGTTTTTTTTACAAAGCCGAGTTGTGAGCTTGACATCAACCCCGCACAGATGGGGAGCATGCTTGGGGGCGTCCTGTCACTGGATCTAACTTGGGAACCTCAGTTCTTGAGCCTGGCGCTAAGCTTACTGCGCGACCAGCCGACCTTTGCACAATGTAACCAGTGTGTGAAAGATATTAAAGTGGAAAAGCCTTGCATAGAGACGATCCCACTCTCTTGGCCTCAGAAGTCAGGATCCAGTAGCAGGAAGAATTGTTCCGTCTGGCATCTTCCTTGGCTGCAACGGATGGCCGCATCTTCTTAAGTGCTCTGCCATGCCCTATGCACTCCACAATGCGCTGCTGCAACACCTTCTCAGCTGTTGAACCCCCGGGGTTTCCTCCGCCTGATCCACCGAAGCAGTCTTCGCATGCTGGGATGAGCAAATTCCTATCTCACCAAGGGTTTCAGACCCATTGGCTACCCTCACCTGGTTTAGCTGGCCTGTCGAAGCCGTTGTCCGGGGTGTGGCCGCTGTTGCTTGCAAACAGTTACGAGGAGCCACAGGTGAGAAAGGGGCATTGGTGGGGACCAATAGATGACAAGCAACTCCAAGGAGTGCGACAAGCCCCCCCATCTAGAGGTGCTACATCTCCCATGCACCCCATACACCCCGATAAGTATATATACACCTAGTTAAATTAAAACTGAGCAAAAACTGAAAAATGTGATGTAGAGAGGATGACAGAGAGGAAGAAGCTGTTCCTGAATCAAGGAGTGTGTGCCTTCAGGCTTCAGTACCTCCTTCAGGATGGTAACAATGAGAAGAGGGCATGTCCTGGGCAATAAAGGTCCTTCATAATGGACACCATCTTTCTGAGACTTTTGCTCCTTAAAGATGTCTTGGATACTGCAAAGGCTAATACCCAGAACCTGACTAATATTTCAATCTTCGTATTCATAAAGAAACAGCTTAAATACATCAATCTGATGGATGGAATTTCTTTGATTAGATTTATTCAAGTCTTGGAAACTAGGGTTCCTCAATATATTCTTTATACTATTGTACCTTATTTACACCTTTTTAACTTGATTAAGGGCATCATTGGCAGATTAGTTGAAGCTTATGATTACAGTACTTTGAAGACTATATATTCTATCATTTTTGCTTTGATTATTTTATATGCAATGTAGATACCACAAGTTTTAGTGCGGGAGTCATTGGGTCCGACTGTATAACTTTAATTGTCCTTTTCTTTGCAGAGCTATTTGATAAAAATTTACATACAGTGCAGATCAAAGAAGAGGGAGAAATTATGGAAGGCTTGGGTGGGTGGAGCTGGAGTTATTGGAACCAGCACAAAACTTAATGTTAGAAATATAGAAACATAGAAAACCTACAGCACAATTCAGGCCCTTAGGCCCACAAAGTTGTGCTGAATATGTCCTGACCTTAGAAATTACCTAGGGTTACCTATAGCCCTCTATTCTTCTAAGTTCCATGTACCTATCTAAAAGCCTCTTAAAAGATCCTATCGTATCTGCCTCCACTGCCACCGCCGGCAGCCCATTCCACATACTCACCACTCTCTGAGTAAAAAACTTATCCCTGACATCTCCTCTGTACCCACTTCCAAGCACCTTAAAACTATGCCCTCTTGTGTTAGCCATTTCAGCCCTGGGAAAAAGCCTCTGACTCTCCACATGATCAACGCCTCTCATTATCTCGTACACCTCTATCAGGTCACCTCTCATCCTCCACCGCTCCAAGGAGAAAAGACTGAGTTCACTGAACCTATTCTCATAAGGCATGCTCTCCAATCCAGGCAACATCCTTGTAAATCTCTTCTGCACCCTTTTCATGGTTTCCATATCATTCCTATACTGAGGCGACCAGAAAGGAGCACAGTACTGCAAGTGGGGTCTGACCAGTGTCCTATATAGCAGAAACACCACCTCTCGGCTCCTAAACCCAATCCCATGATTGATGAAGGCCAATGCACCATATGCTTCTTGATCACAGAGTCAACCTGCGCAGCAGCTTTGAGTGCCCTATGGACTCAAAAAATTCATTCAGGCTGGTAAGGCACGACCTGCCCTTGACAAAGCCATGCTGACTACTTCTAATCAGATTATATCTCTCCGAATGTTCATAAATTCTGCCTCTCAGGATCTTCTCATCAACTTACCAACCACTGAGGTAAGACTCACTGGTCTATAATTTCCTGGGCAATCTCTACTCCCTTTCTTCAATAAAGGAAATACATCCACAACCGTCCAATCCTCTGGAACCTCTCCTGTCCCTATTGATGATGCAAAGATCATCACCACAGGCTCAGCAATTGCCTGCCTCGCCTCCCATAGTAGCCTGGGGTACATTTCGTCTGGTCCCAGCGACTTATCCAACTTGATGCTTTCCAAAAGCCCCAGCACACCTTCTTTCTTAATATCTACATTCTCAAGTTTTCAGTCTGCTGCAAGTCGTCACTATAATCACTAAGATCCTTTTCCAGAGTGAATACTGAAGTAAAGTATTCATTAAGTACCTCTGCTATTTCCTCAGGTTCCGTACACACTTTCCCACTGTCACACTTGATAGGTCCTAATCTTTCACGTCTTATTCTCTTGCTCTTCACACACTTCTAGAATGCCTTGGGGTTTTCCTTAATTCTGCCCGCCAAGGCCTTCTCATGGCCCCTTCTATCTCTCCTAATTTCCTTCTTAGTAGCCTGATACTCTTCTGGATCTTTAACATTACCTAGCTCTCTGAACCTTTTGTAAGCTTTTCTTTTCCTCTTGACTAGATTTATTACAGCCTTTGTACACTACCGTTCCTGCACCCTACCATAACTTCCCTGTCTCATTGGAACGTATCTCTAAATATTTGCCACATTTCTTCCGTACTTTTCCCTGAGAACATCTGTTTACAGTTTAAACCTCCAATTTCCTGCCTGATAGCCTCATAATTCCCCTTACTCCAATTAAACACTTTTCTAACTTGTCTTTTCCTATCTCTCTCCAATGCTATTGTAAATTCTATTGAGAGGTGACCTGATAGAGGTGTACAAAATGATGAAAGGCATTGATTGTGTGGATAGTCAAAGGCTTTTTCTGAGGACTGAAATGGTTGCCACAGAGGACACAGGTTTATGGTGCTGGGGAGTAGGTACAGAGGAGATGTCAGGGGTAAGTTTTTTACTCAGAGAGTGGTGAGTACGTGGAATGGGCTGTTGGCAAAGGTGGTGGAGGTAAATACGATAGGGTCTTTTAAGAGGCTTTTAGATAGGTACATGGAGCTTAGTAAAATAGAGGGCTATAGGTAAGCCTAGTAATTTCTAAGGTAGGGACATGTTTGGCACAACTTTGTGGGCTGAAGGGCCTGTATTGTGCTGTAGGTTTTCTATGTTTCTATG
Organism: Hemitrygon akajei; assembly: GCF_048418815.1. NCBI lineage: Eukaryota > Metazoa > Chordata > Chondrichthyes > Myliobatiformes > Dasyatidae > Hemitrygon > Hemitrygon akajei. Next base: position 107,608,001 of record NC_133127.1, read on the forward strand.
TTTCTATGACTTGGACCCCAAGTTCCCTCTGATCCTCCTCACTGCCAAGATTCTTACCATTAATACTATATTCTGCCATCATATTTGACCTATCAAAATGAACCACCTCACACTTATCTGGGTTGAACTCCATCTGCCACTGCTTAGCCCAGTTTTACATCCTATCAATGTCCTACTGTTAACCTCTGACAGTCCTCCACACCATCCACAATAACCCCAGTATTTGTGTCATCAGCAAATTTATTAACCCATCCCTCCACTTCCTCATCCAGGTCATACATAAAAATCAAAAAGAGTAATGGTCCCAGAACAGATCCCTGAGGCACACCACTGGTCACCAGCCTCCATGCAAATTATGACCCGTCTACAACCACTCTTTGCCTACTGTGGGCAAGCCAGTTCTGGATCCACAAATCAATGTCTCCTTGGACATTGTTATATAAAAGACAAGCTATTGGATACTTCCAGCTGTTTAGGGTAAGCGGGCTATTTTTTCTGAAAGTAAGACGTCTGAGATGTAAAGATCTCCAGAAATTATGCATTGTTGGGTAATCAGAGGACTGTCTCTCACTGATATATGCACTTACAGGAGTTAGGAGAAAATGTCATTTGATTCCTATAGAGAATATCTTGCTGGCTGTAATTATTGGATTCTGGTGTACACTAATTATGAATTACATTGCAGATGTTCATACCTAAGTTTAATAGTTGAATGTTTTACTCCAATGAGGAAAAGACACAATCAATATAAATCGATGTTAATCAGAGGGTACTGTGCCAAGTGGGAAAATTGCAAACTTTAAACTTTTCCCAGCATTCAAATAAATCTAACCACAAATTGATATGAAGTGCCATGTAATAACAAAGATTTCCCACAATTCCTTTCTAAAATCTTCAGACAATGTGTTTCCAGTTTTCAGCAATATTGTGGATATTACGAAGAGTCAAAAACCATAGGAGTTCACAAACATATCTCCTTCGCTCTCTGACACTTGTATACCCCACAGTCTCACTTCTTTCAGCATACTATTCCTTTGCCAACTTCTAGGTTTGTTGCTGATTAACATACAACATCTTTCCAAGGTTCAGAGTTCAAAGTAAAATTACTATCAAATAACGTATGCCATATAGACCTTGAGATTCATTTGCTTGCTGGCACACATTGGTCGGGAAAAAAGAAACACAATATAAACCATACATAATAACGGCAGAGTCCCATTTCCTGCAGTTAACCACATTTTCTGCATGTGCTACAAATGTCAGTTGTGCAGTTTGAATCGGAACAGATACTAGTCCTTAGAGAATTCCATTAACTTGCTTTTCTTATTCTTTCTCTTTCCAGGTTTTGTTCTCAGACAATACCATAGGCTTCTCCATACCTTAGACTCCGCCGTTCCTCAAATCAAGATAATACAGTCCACTAAAGGTTTCAATCTGCACCTTGTTGTATATTAGGCTGTCCACAATTGATCTTTCACTGGTTACAAGGCTGAATCTACAGTGGAAAGGATGGGTGAGTGAGGACAGGGGTGGCTGGCAGCTCTGTCTTGGTATAGTATGCCAAAATAAAGGCCAGAAGAGTAAATGCAAATCTATACAAAGAGAATAAAACATAAGTGGGAAAAGTTTATATTGTGTGGTTATTTTTTTTAACAGTTGTGTGTTTTTTTTTGTTAAAACTTCTCAGTGAAAAGTTCAAAGTTCATAGAAATTTTTTGATCAATTTACATATATAGATTGACACCAAATACAACTCTGAGATTTGTTTTCTTGCAGGCATACTCAGTAAATCCAAGAACCATAAATCAAGTCAAGTCAAGTCAACTTTTATTGTCATTTCAACCATAACTGCTGGTACAGTGCATAGTAAAAATGAGACAACGTTTTTCAGGACCATGGTGTTACATGACACAGTACAAAAAACACAGAGAAAGCTACACTAGACTACAGACCTACACAGGACTGCATAAAGTGCACAAAAGCAGTGCAGGCATTATAATAAATAATAATCAGGACAGTAGGGCAAGGTGTCAGTCCAGGCTTCGGGTACTGAGGAGTCTGATAGCTTGGGGGAAGAAACTGTTACATAGTCGGAGCCTTTTCCCAGACGGCAGGAGGGAGAAGAGATTTATGAGGGGTGCACGGGGTCCTTCATAATGCTGTTTCCTTTGTGGATGCAGCGTGTAGTGTAAATGTCCGTGATGGCAGGAAGAGAGACCCCGATGATCTTCTCAGCTGACCTCACTATCCACTGCAGGGTCTTGCGATCCGAGATGGTGCAATTTCCGAACCAGGCAGTGATGCAGCTGCTCAGGATGCTCTTAATACAACCCCTGTAGAATGTGATGAGGATGGGGGGTGGGAGATGGACTTTCCTCAGCCTTCGCAAAAAGTAGAGACGCTGCTGGGCTTTCTTTGCTATGGAGCTGGTGTTGAGGGGCCAGGTGAGATTCTCCGTCAGGTGAACACCAAGAAATTTGGTGCTCTTTACAATCTCTACCAAGGAGCCGTTGATGTTCAACGGGGAGTGGTCATTCCGTGCCCTCCTGAAGTCAATAACCATTTCTTTTGTTTTGTTTACATTAAGAGACAGGTTGTTGGCTCTGCACCAGTGCGTTAGCCACTGCACCTCTTCTCTGTAAGCTGACTTGTCGTTCTTGCTGATGAGACCCACCACGGTCATGTCATCGGCGAACTTGATGACGTGATTAGAGCTGTGTGTTGCAGCACAGTCGTGGGTCAGCAGAGTGAGCAGCAGTGGACTGAGCATGCAACCCTGGGGAGCCCCTATGCTCACTGTGAGCATGCTGCTCCCGATCCGGACTGACTGAGGTCTCCCAGTCAGGAAGTCTAGGATCCAGTTGCAGAGGGAGGTGTTCAGGCCCAGTAGGCTCAGCTTTCCAATCAGTTTCTGAGGGATGATTGTGTTGAATGCTGAACTGAGGTCTATGAACAGCATCCGAACGTATGTGTCTTTTCTGTCCAGGTCGGTTAGGGCCAGGTGGAGGGTGGTGGCAATGGTGTCATCTGCTGAGCGGTTGAGATGGTACGCAAACTGCAGGGGGTCCAGTGAGGGGGGCAGCAGGGTCTTGATATGCCTCATGATGAGCCTCTCGAAACACTTCATGATGATGGATGTAAGTGCAACAGGACGATAGTCATTTAGGCAGGACATTGAAGACTTCTTCGGCACGGGGATGATGGTGGCGGCCTTGAAGCACGTTGGAATGGTGGCACTGCTCAGGGAGATGTTGAAGATGTCAGTGAGAACATCTGCTAGATGGTCTGCACATCCTCTGAACACTCTACCAGGGATGTTGGCTGGTCCAGCAGCCTTCCGTGGGTTGACCCTGCACGGGGTTCTTCTCATGTCAGTGTTTATTCTCACATAATAAAATCAATGAAAGACCTGGGTCATGCTCTCTTCTCACTGATACCATTAAGAAAATCTTTTGTTCATTCCAGTCAAAAACATTTCATGAAATGTGCAGAAAGAATGATAAGATAAATGTTTGAAAGAACCATCACTGCACATTGCAACCTATTCAACCTTTTTCTATAACTGAGGTACTCAAATCCTTGCAACATCCTTGTAAATTTTCTCTGTACTCTTTCAAATTTATTAATATTTTCCTGTGGGTAGATGACCCGAACTGCACTGAATACTTTAACTTAAGCTTCACCAATATCTTACACAACTTCAACATAAAATTCCCACTCTGATACTTTGATCTATACAGGCCAATGTCCCAGAAGCTCTCTTTACTTCTGGGGTTCTTGGGAGAAGCTAATGATAGATAGATAGATAGATAGATAGATACTTTATTCATCCCCATGGGGAAATTCAACATTTTTTCCAATGTCCCATACACTTATTGTAGCAAAACTAATTACATACAATACTTAACTCAGTAAAAATATGATATGCATCTAAAATCACCCTCTCAAAAAGCATTAATAATAGCTTTTAAAAAGTTCTTAAGTAGTTTACTTAAATACATTGAGTCCTAACCCCGGCACTTTAACATATCTTACTCCTGGCGGTTGAATTGTAAAGCCGAATGGCATTGGGGAGTATTGATCTCTTCATCCTGTCTGAGGAGCATTGCATCGATAGCAACCTGTCGCTGAAACTGCTTCTCTGTCTCTGGATGGTGCTATGTAGAGGATGTTCAGGGTTTTCCATTATTGACCGTAGCCTACTCAGCGCCCTTCGCTCTGCTACCGATGTTATACTCTCCAGTACTTTGCCCACGACAGAGCCCACCTTCCTTACCAGCTTATTAAGACGTGAGGCGTCCCTCTTCTTAATGCTGCCTCCCCAACACGCCACCACAAAGAAGAGGGCGCTCTCCACAACTGACCTATAGAACATCTTCAGCATCTCACTACAAACATTGAATGACGCCAACCTTCTAAGGAAGTACAGTTGACTCTGTGCCTTCCTGCACAAGGCATCTGTGTTGGCAGTCCAGTCTAGCTTCTCGTCTAACTGTACTCCCAGATACTTGTAGGTCTTAACCTGCTCCACACATTCTCCATTAATGATCACTGGCTCCATATGAGGCCTAGATCTCCTAAAGTCCACCACCATCTCCTTGGTCTTGGTTCCTTTATTCAAGAATGGGAGCAGAGATAATTCTGGAAATTATAGACCAGTCAGTCTCACATGAGTAGTAGGGAACTCTATTCTTAGGGATAGAGTTTATGAGCATTTGGGAAACCATGGCTATTTAAGGAAAGCCGGCATGGGTAAATCATGCCTTACTAACTTGACTGAGAATTTTGATGAGCTGACAAGGGCAACTGATGAAAGTACATGGATCTTAGTAAGGTGTTTGACCAGGTCCCCCATGAGAGGCTCATCCAGAAGATTAAGGTGCTTGGAATCAAAGATGAGCTGGTCATTTGGAGTCGGAACTGGCTTGCCCATAGAAGACAGAGGGTAGTAGTCAAAGGTACTTATAGCTCGTAGTCTATGATTGGTGGTGTTCTGCAGGTTCTACTGGGACCTCTGCTGTTTGTGATGTACTGTATATGAATGGCCTGGATGAAAATGTAGATGGGTGTGTTAGTAAGTTTTCAGATGATATGAAGATTAGTGGTGTTTTGGATAGCATTGATGTTTAGCAAAGAATAGCAAAGCAGGGTATAGATCAGTTATAGATATGGGATAGATAGAGAGATGGCATAAAGAGACAGTACACTAGGGCAAAACCCTTGACAGTGTTGATGAGCAGAAGGACCTTGGAGTCCAAGTCATAGTTCCCTAAAAGTGGCTACACAGGTGAATAAGGTGGCATGCTTGTTCAAAAGGGGATGCATGTATGCATGGGAAACTCAAGAAGGACCTTGAGAGAGAGGTCAAGGAAACCTTGAGTAGGACCTTGAGAGAGAGGTCTGGGAGTTCTGGAGACATTGAAAAGACTTCTGAAACATTGAAAATACCTTGGGAAATTTGAAAAGTCCTCAGAAATCTTTAAAAGTCTGGAAACCTTGAAAAGTCATCAGATACCTTGAAAAGACCTTGGAAACCTTGAAGTCCTGGGAAACCAGGACGGCCATGGGAGATTGGAGAACCTTGATGAACTTGAAGATTTTGGGACCATTCACAACCTTGGGAACCTTAAGAAACTTGAGAACCTCGAATGCTTCAACCAGAATGCTTAAACCCAAAAAATGCCCTGAGACCCAGGAAAAATCTGGAGACCTGGAAACTTAAGTCCTTGAAAAAATGGAACACAAAACCTAGAGAAGGATCCTGAAAAGATCTTGATCACCATGTTTTACTTTTCACTCTAGGAGCAGAATTAGGAATGGCATTTGGCCCATCGAGTCTGCTTCACTATTCCACCATGGATGATTTATTATCCCTCTCCTGCCTTCTTCCATAACCTTTGATGCTCTTACTAATCAATAACCTATGAAACTGTTTTTAAACAACACACACAAAATGCTGATGAAACACAGCAGGCCAGGCAGCATCTATAGGGAGAAGCACTGTCAACGTTTCGGGCTGAGACCCTTCGTCAAGACATGTTTGAAACTGTTTTTAATATACTCGGCCTCCACCGTCATCTGTGGTAATGACTTCCACAGATTCACCAGTATTTGACTAAAGAATAGTAAACACAAAGTACACTGCAGATGCTGTGGTCAAATCAACACGTACAAAAGCTGGATGAACTCAGCAGGTCGGGCAGCATCCGTTGAAATGTGCAGTCAACATTTCGGGCCAAGACCCTTCGTCAGGCTAAAGAATTCCTCCTCATCCTCCTCATCTCTTTTCTAAAGGGTTGTCCTTCTATTGTGAGGCTGTGCCCTCTCGTCTGAGACTTCTCCACTACAGGAAGCATACCTTCCATGACCGCTCCATCTAGATCTTTCAATAGTCCATGGGTTTCAATGAGATTCCTATTTCGTCCTTCTAATGTCCAGCAAGTGCAGGCCTAGAGCCATCAAACACTTCTCATTTGTTGATCCTTTCATTCCTGGGATCTTTCTCATCAGTCTCCTCTGGACTCTCTCCAATGCCAGCATATCCTTTCTTAGATAAGTGGCCTAAAACTGCTCCCAATGCTCCGTGCAGTTTGACCAATGCCTTATAAAGTCTCAGCATTACATCCTTGCTTTTATATTCTAGTCTTCTTGAAATAAGTGCCAACATTGCATTTATCTTCCTTACCATCAACTCAACCTGCAAATTAACATTTAGAGAATCATGTAAAAGGACTCCCTGAATTACACCTCTGATTTCTGAGTTTGCTTCCTGATTAGAAAATGGTTTACACCTTTATTCCTTATACCAAAGTGCATGACCATACATTTCCCAACACTGTATTCCATCTGCCACTTCTTTGCCCATTCTCCTAATCTGGCAAAATCCTCTGCAGCCTCCCTGCTTCCTCAACACTATCTGCCACTCCACCAATCTTTTATTGTCTGCATACTTGGACAAAATGCCTGCAATTCTGTCATTTGACACACAGCATGAAATAGAGTGGTCCAAACACTGACCACTGCAAAAACCCATTAGTCACTGGCAGCCAATCAAAAAGGGCTCTCTTTAATCCCAGTCTTTATAGCCTCTGGCAGTCAGCTGATCTTTTATTCATGCTAGTATCTTTTCTGCAATACCATAGGCTCTTATCTTGTTTAGCAGCCTCATGTGTGATACTTTTTAAAGACATTCTGAAAATCCAAGTAAACAACATCTATTGAATAAAAAACACAAAATGCTGGCAGAACTCAGCAGGCCAGGCAGCATCTACGGGAGGAGGTAATAATGACGTTTCGGGCCGAAAGCCTCCACAATCTCATTAGCTACTTCTCTTCCAGGTGACTTATGTACCTTCAGACCTTATGGCTTCCCAAGCACCTTCTCTTTAGTAATAGCAACTTCGCTCACTTCTGCCAACAGGCACTCTTCAATTTCTGGTATTCTGTCGGTATACTTCATCATGAAGGCTGACGAAAAATCTTATTGAAATTGTCTTGCATTTCTTTTTCCCCCATTGCCACCTCTCCAGTGTCATTTTCCAGTGGTCTAATATCCACTCTCTTCTACTCTTCATATATCTGAAGAAAATACTTCTGGTATCTTATTACTGCCTAGCTTATCTTCATATTTCATGTTTTCTCTCCTTATTGCTTTTTTAAGTTGCCTCGATTCCCACTAACATATACTATATTATGTGCCACTATTTTGCTTTTATGCTGCCTTTGACTTCCCTTGTCTGCTGTGGTTGCCTCATCCTCCCTTTAGAATACATTTTTTTTTGGGATGAATGTATCCAGCGCCTTCTGAGTTGTTCCCATAAACCGCAGCCATTGCTGTTCTGCCGTCACCCCGTTAGTGTCCTCTTCCAGTCAACTTTGACCAGCTCCTCTCGCATGCCTCTGTAACCATATAACCATATAACAATTATAGCATGGAAACAGGCCATCTCGGCCCTTCTAGACCGTGCCGAATGCTTACTCTCACCTAGTCCCACTAGCTGCATTCAGCCCATAACCCTTTATTCCTTTCCTGTCCATATACCTATCCAATTTTTTTAAATGTAGTTGCCTTCATTCTACTAAAATACTGACACAGTTGATTTTAGCTTTTCCTTCTGAAACTGCAGGGTAAATTCTAGCTTATGATGCTCACTGACTCCTAAGGGTTCCTTTACCTTAAGTTCCTAATCAATCTGATTCATTACACAACAGACAATCCAATATTGCCTTTTCCCTAGTGGGCTCAACCACAAGCTGCTCTAAAAAGCAAAAAGTCTATAAGAACATAATATAGGAGCAGAATTAGGCCATTTAGCCCATTGAGTCTGTTTCACCATTCCATCATGTTTGATTTCAGATCCCACTCAACCCCATACACCTGCCTTCTTGCCATATCCTTTGATACCCTGACCAATCAGGAAACTATCATCTTCCACCTTAAATATACCCACTGACTTGGCCTCCACCACAATCTGTGGCAGAACATTCCACAAATTCACTACCCTCTGGCTAATAAAATGCCTCCTTACCTCTGCTTTGAAAGATTGTATGTCAATTTTGAGGCTGTGCCCTTTAGTTCTGGATACCCCCACCATAGGAAACATCCTCCCAACATCCGTCCTATCTATTCCTTTCAACATTCGGTAGGTTCCAATGAGATGCCCCTGCATTCTTCTTAATTCCAGTGAGTACAGGCCTAAAGCTGCCAAATGCTTCTCATATGTTAACCCCTTCATCCTGGAATCATCCTCGTGAACCTCCTCTGGACTCTCTCCAATGACAGTTCATCCTTTGAGATCTCATAAACATTCTTCAAATTCCTTCTCTTGGGATCAAGCACCTGATTTTCCTAATCCCCCCACATAGTGAAATCCCCATGACTATCTCAACATTTCCCTTTTTACACACCTTTTCTATCTCCAGTTTTAATTTGTAGCCCACATCCAGGCTACTGCTTGAAGGCCTCTTTGAAGGATGTTAAGCTCCAAACTGGGTTCTCCTTTCAGCCTTGACTCAGTGATGCTCACAACATCACACCTGCCAGTTACTATCTGCATTACAAGATCATCTACCTTATTCCATCTACTATGTGCATTGAAATATAACATCTCAGTCATCTTCAGGAGATGAGACATGAGCAGATAGAGGTGTATAAGATGATGAGAGGCATTGATCGTTTGGATAGTCAGAGACTTTTTCCCAGGGCTGAAATGGCAAGTACGAGAGGGCATAGTTTTAAGGTGCTTGAAATTAGGCACAGAGGAGATTTCAGGGGTAAGTTCTTCATGCGGAGAGTGGTGAGTGCATGGAATGGGCTGCCGGCGATGGTGGTGGAGGCGGATATGATAGTGTTTTTTAAGAGATTCCTGGACAACTACATGGAGCTCAGAAAAATAGAGGGCTATGGGTAACCCCAGGTAATTTCTAAGGTTAAGACATGTTCGGTACAGCATTATGGGCTGAAGGGCCTGTATTGTGCTGTAGGTTTTCTATGTTTCTATATATTCATCACTCTTTTCCCCATGTTTGCCCTCAATTTTGTCCACAAGTTACTAGAAGTTAAATTCTTATTCCTTTCTAAACTTTTTGTCTTTTCATTTATTATGGATACTTTTGGAACCTTAGCTGCACTCTCCTTTCCTCACTTTTCCAAAGGGATATGTTGACCTATCCCACTGTCTGCAATGTTGCCTATCATCTGCTGATCCTTCCTTACAGTCTCACTGCATGCTGCACCTACTGATATACCCATTATATCAACCTAGTTCCCACCCGCTGCCAAATTAATTTGAGGGAGAGAGAGGAGGAAAGGGGGTGAGTGGGGTGAGGGAGAGAGGGAGCAAGGAGGACAAGAGTGGGGTGAGGGAGAGAGGGAGCGAGGAGGACAAGAGTGGGGAACAGGAGGGGGGAGCGAGAAGGGGGCGAGAGGAGTTGGGGAGAGAGTGGGGAAGGGGGAGAGCGGCGAGTAGGGAGAGGGGGAAAGAGGGAGGAGGGAGAGAGATTTTTTTTTCCAGCTGTCCCCAGTAGGTGCTCACAATGGCAGGGTAATTGCAGGTGTCTCAGGGAACTGAAACACAGGTGAAAGAGGAACTAGAGGCCAGGAAATGTGCATGACACAGCACCCACACACTTAAAAGGTTGCTCTCGAACAACCTTTAAATACCCAATAATGAATATAGTACATTCAATAATGGATACATAGTGTAAGCAGTCACCAGGTGCACTTACAACTTACAACCTTGGAAAGGCAATTGCTGGCTCATTGTCCCTTCCACAGATGTGACAAAGATTCAGGTCATACCCCTGCAAGAATAAACTCCACTGCATTAAACACTGGTTAGAGTTCCTCATTCTGTGGAGAAAGACAAGAGGGATATGGTCACTGCCGGAGCAAAGAGTTGAAGATATCCATAAATACACAGCCAGTTGGTCAGCACAGGCCTTCAGTACTTGGCCAGGTACTTCGTACCGATCAGCTGCTTTCCTTATATTCACTTTCATGAAGGCAGCCTGCACGTCATCTTCAGATACTGAGACCAAAAGATCATAGAAACATAGAAAACATAGAAACATAGAAAACCTACAGCACAATACAAGCCCTTTAGCCCACAATGCTTGCCGAACATGTCTTTACTTTAGAAATTACCTAGGGTTACACATAGCCCTCTATTTTTCTAAGCTCCATGAACCTATCCAGGAGTCTTTTAAAAGACCCTATTGTATCCACCTCTACCACCATTGCCTGCAGCCTATTCCATGCCTTCACCACTCTCTATGTAAAAAAAAACCCTGACATCTCCTCTGTACCTACTTCCAAGCATCTTAAAACTGTGCCCTCTCATGTTAGCCATTTCAGCTCCAGGAAAAAGCCTCTGACTATCCACATGATCAATGCTTTTCATCATCTTATACACCCAGGAGTGTACCTACTTAAAATAGTGCCTATGGCAAGCACTGAAATTGCTCCCCTGTCAAACACCTGACACCCATCTTTTAGATAACTTTACCACAATATCAGCTCAAATATACAAGTCAAGCTCGTTAATCTTTTAATTAACAAATTATGGCACTACATGAAAATTATAACAGCATCTTCCTTGCTTTCATTGCTGCAAATTGGTCTATGATGTGAACAAAATCAGTTTTTTCAGTTTCTTCTCTTTCTACACTCAGCAGAGCAAGATCACAGAGTCTGCCTTGACCCATGGAGGCTCTCAAATATGAAAGTATTAGTTTTAACTTGCTGAATGATCTCTCACAGGTGGCGATGGAAACTGTGATCTGAATTATCTGAATAGCAACACAAAGATTGGAGAAGATGCTCTCATCTCCATACTAAACAATAAATTCAAGAAACTCTTCAGATCTTGATATCTTTATGTTGATCCACCTTGAAAGCAACATTCTGCAATCCAAAATTTCTTCATATAGCTGCTGCCCATCAACATCAGAGCTATACAATTTGCCCACATTTTCACACTTCTTTTGGTCGTTACTGTTGGTGCCGTAACACAGTCCCTTGACATCTAGAAGGAACCCAAACTTGGCATCAGTGCTGTGCAAATGAGTGAAACATTCATCCATTCCTCTGTGAAGACGGTTGAGTGTTCCTTTCATGACTCTTTCCATTTCCTCCTTAGCTGTTAACCCAGCGTCTCTCGAGTTCTCATCAGCCACTCGTTTCTTTCGTCTCTGACGTATTTCAACTTTAATATTCCATTCTGGACAGAGACGGACTCCTTCTTCAAGTGACTCACTGACCAACACTTCTCTTTCATCATAAAAATGATCTTGGAGGGCTTTCAAATCCAGGGCAGCATCATGGAAGTTCATGCTAGGATCTTGAAGCCTCCTTTGAATACGGTCAATGTGAATGAGTATTTTGTTCCAAAATCCTAGCAAAATTAGAAAATCGTAACTTAACATGCAGTTGTACAGCTGCCTTGCGTCACTTCTTGTTTCACTGGTCTCGTTTCCATTGTCTATCATGTCCTGGAGAACATGAAGTACCTCCACTTGGTTTCGGATTCCAACTTAACAACCACATTTTTGAGTTTTTCCCAGCACTGTGTTGAATGAGAGGAAAACACGTAGAGAGATTCAATGGTTCCAAAAAAACTTTGTATCCTGCTTGGCTGCATGTACACCCACCAAGTTGAGTGAGTGATTGTCGCAGTTCACAAACACTGCCAGGTTGTTTTTCTCACTTATTCTTTGATAAACACCACTTTTGTGTCCAGCCATCACAGCAGTGTTGTCATAGCTCTGTGACTGACAATCTTGTAGCTCCATTTCGTCCTTCTCTAGCTGTTTCAAGATGTCTTCAACTAAGCTCTTAGCATCCTTCTGGCTTATCTGGATAAAACCAAGGAAGGACTCTCTAACACAGACCGTTTTCCTCTCAAAATCAACTTCCACATACCTCACTATCAGAAGTCGAGTCAAATGTGAGACCATAGTACCTGGCTTTATGAATATAACTATATTACTGTAGCGATGTGCTACACACAGCGCTGAGATAATGACACACAGTCGGTAAGTTGTTTCGAGACTAGTTTATTCAAACATCGCGGCGCTGGCATTTAATCCCTAGCGCCCGCCCTCTCCGGGCGGAAATGACGTCAGAGGTGCATTACCAAAGTCTCCCCCACGCGCTGGCTATTTGTGAGCTGATTCGCCTGCGCAGAAAGTGGGTCGCCACATAACACCCCCCCAGAACTGGTGATACACCCCCCAACGTCCACAGTCTGGATCAGCCTCTGTTTGGGAGGTCTGCCTCTGCGCCGCAGAGTCTGAACCTCGACCGGCTGTGCCAAGTCCACATGGGCTGGTTTGAGTCAGTCCACCGTGAAAACCTCCTCTCTCCCACCAACGTCCAGAACGTATGTGGACCCGTTGTTGTTGATCACCTTGAATGGCCCCTCGTACAGCCACTGTAGTGGTGCCCAGTGTCCGCCCCTTCGTACAAACACAAACTTATAGTTCTGCAGGTCTTTGGGTACATGGGTCGGGGTCTGTCCGTGCTGTGAAGTTGGTACTGGGGCCAGGTTGCCGAACCTTTCATGTAGCCTGTCCAGGACTGCTGCGGGTTCTTCCTCTTGCCCCCTTGGGGCTGGTATGAACTCCCCCAGGATGGCCAGGGGCGCGCCGTACACCAACTCGGCCGACGAGGTGTGCAGATCCTCCTTGGGCACTGTACGAATTCCAAGCAGGACCCAGGGAAGCACGTCTACCCAGTTAGGTCCTCTCAGGTGGGCCATGAGAGCCGACTTCAAGTGACGGTGGAAGCGTTCCACTAGTCCGTTCGACTGTGGGTGATAGGCAGTTGTGTGGTGTAGCTGTGTTCCCAACAGGCTGGCCACAGCCAACCACAGGCTGGAGGTGAACTGGGTGCCTCTGTCGGAGGTATTGTGGACCGGTACCCCGAAGCGTGCTACCCAGGTTGCAATCAGTGCTCGGGTGCAGGAATTGGCAGATGTGTCGGTGAGCAGGACCGCCTCTGGCCACCTCGTGAACCGGTCTACCATAGTTAGGAGGTACCGCGCTCCTCGGGACACTGGTAGGGGGCCCACGATATCCACATGAATGTGGTCGAACCTCCGGTGGGTGAGTTTGAACTGCTGCGGCGGGGCTTTAGTGTGCCGCTGCACCTTGGCTGTTTGGTACTGCGCACACGTTCTGGCTCATTCGCTGACATGTTCGCGAATCCGTGCCACGCGAACTTGCTGGAGACCAGCCGGACGGTTGTCCTGATAGATGGGTGCGCCAAATTGTGTATGGAGTCGAAAACTTGCCGCCTCCAGGCTGCCGGGACGATGGGGTGAGGTTGGCCAGTAGCCACGTCGCACAGGAGGGTCCTATCACCTGGGCCTACGAGAAAGTCCTGCAGCTGCAAACCCGAGACTGCGGTCCTGTAGCTGGGCATCTCGTCGTCTGCCTGCTGTGCCTCTGCCAGTGCTGCATAGTCCACCCCCAGGGACAAGGCCTGGACAGCTGGTCTGGAGGGTGCGTCCGCCACAACGTTGTCCTTTCCTGAGACATACTGGATGTCCGTCGTGTAGTCGGAGATGTAGGACAGATGTCGCTGCTGGCGAGCCAGATACAGTGCCAACAGCTCCCGGTCGAAAGCACTGTACTTGAGTTTGGGTGGTCGTAGGTGCTTGCTGAAGAATGCCAGGGGTTGCCAGCGCCCCTCGATGAGCTGCTCCAGCACCCCACCAACTGCTGTTTTGGATGCGTCCACCGTGAGGGTGGTCAGAACGTCCGTTCTGGGGTGCACCAGCATCGCGGCATCTGCCAAGGCTTCCTTGGCTTTAACGAAAGCGGCCACAGCCTCCTCGTCCCAAGTAATGTCCTTGCCTTTACCCGACATCAGGGTGTACAAAGGGCGCATGATACGGGCTGCTGAGGGGAGGAAACGGTGGTAGAAGTTCACCATACCAATGAACTCCTGCAGGCCTTTGACCATGTTGGGCCGGGCAAAGTGGCGGATCGCATCTACCTTGACGGGCAGAGTTGTTGCCCCGTCTTTGATAATCCTGTGGCCCAGGAAGTCGATGGTATCGAGACCGAACTGGCATTTGGCCAGGTTGATCGTGAGGCCGAAATCACTCAGGCAGGAGTAGAGCTGGCGGAGGTGGGACAGATGCTCCTGACGACAACTGCTGGTTGTCATCCAAATAGATGAACGCAAAGTCCAGGTTGCGTCCCACCACGTCCATTAGCCGCTGGAACATCTGTGTGGCATTCTTCAGGCCGAACAGCATTCAGAGGAACTAGAACAGGCCGAACGGGGTGATGAGTGCTGTTTTGGGAATGTCTTCAGGGTGCACCGGGATTTGATGGTATCCCCGGACGAGGTCTACTTTGGAAAAGATTCTTGCCCCGTGCAGGTTTGCTGCAAAGTCCTGTATTGTGTGGCATGAGGTAGTGGTCTGGAGTGGTAGCCTCGTTCAGTCTATGGTAGTCGCCGCATGGTATCCAACCCCCAGCTGCTTTGGGCACCATGTGCAGGGGGGAGGCCCATGGCTGTCGGACCTCCGTATGATCCCCAATTCTCCATCCTCTTGAACTCCTCCTTTGCCAGGCGGAGCTTTTCCGGGGGGAGCCTTTGTGCGCGGGCGTGGAGGGGTGGTCCCTGGGTCGGAATGTGGTGCTGTACCCCATGTCTGGGCATGGCTGCCGTGAACTGCAGTGCCAGAATCGATGGAAAGTGCGCCAGGATTCTGGTGAATTTGTTGTCCGACAGCGTGATGGAGTCCAGGTGTGGGGCCGGCAACTTGGCTTCACTCAGGGAGAACATCTGGAAAGTCTCGGCATGTACCAGTCTTTTCCCTTGCAAGTCGACCAGCAGGCTGTGAGCTCGCGAGAAGTCCGCCCTTAGGAGTGGTTGGGCCACCGCAGCCAGTGTGAAGTCCCACGTGAACCAGCTGGCGCCGAACTGCAGCTGCACTGTGCAGGTGCCATAGGTCCGTATCGTGCTGCCATTTGCGGCTCTCAGGGTGGGTCCTGGCTTCCTGTTGCGGGTGTCGTACCCCGTCAGGGGCAAGACACTGATCTCCGCTCCAGTGTCGACCAAGAAGCGGCGTCCCGACTGTTTGTCCCAGACGTAAAAGAGGCTGTCCTGGTGGCCAGCCACCATAGTCATTAGCGGCAGCTGGCCCTGGCCCTGGCCCTTGCAGGGTGGGTGACAATGACGGGCTTCTGTGGCCCAGAAGCTGTGCTTTCTTTCCCCCTAGAAACACCACTGTTCACTGGCCTCCTCACTCCTGCCTCTGTGTTGTGTGCGCCCCCCTGCCGGGCTTGGTCTGGTCTACTGTTGGGCGCGTGGCCTGGTAATCTGACCGATGGACGCTACGCTCTCCCTCTTGGCACATCTGCCCGGGCCGCCACCTTCCAGGGGTCACTGAAATCTGCGTTGGCCAGCAGCAGATGTATGTCCTTGGGCAGTTGCTCCAGGAACGCTTGCTCAAACATGAGGCAGGGCTTGTGTCCATCAGCCAGGGACAACATCTCGTTCATCAATGCTGACGGCAGTCTGTCTCCCAAACCGTCCAGGTGAAGCAGGCGGGCACCTCGCTCACGCCGTGAGAGGCCAAAGGTCTCAATGAGCAGCGCTTTGAATGCTTCATATTTGCCTTCTTCCGGGGGCGACTGTATGAAATCCGCAACCTGGGCGGCCGTCTCCTGGTCAAGGGTGCTCACCATGTGGTAGTAACACATGGAATCAGAGGATATCTGCCGAATCTGGAACTGGGCTTCTGCTTGGCTAAACCACATGCGTGGTCGCAGTGTCCAGAAAGTCGGCAGTTTCAGCGAAACTGCGTGAACAGATGAAGAGTCGGTCATCTTTGGTCCAAATCCCGTTTGGACCGTCGGGGTCACCAATGTAGTGATGTGCTACACACAGCGCTGAAATAACGACACGTAAGTCATTTTGAGACTAGTTTATTCAAACTTCGCGGCACTGGCATTTAATCCCTAGCGCCTGCCCTCTCCGGCGGAAACGACGTCAGAGGTGCATTACCAAAGTCTCCCCCCGCGCGCTGGCTATTTATGAGCTGGTTCGCCTGCGCAGAAAGTGGGTCGCCACATTACCATATAACCATATAACAATTACAGCACAGAAACAGGCCATCTCGGCCCTTCTAGTCCGTACCGAACGCTTACTCTCACCTAGTCCCACCGACCTGCACCCTCCATTCCTTTCATGTCCATGTGCCTATCCAATTTTTTTTTAAATGACAATATCGAACCTGCCTCTACCACTTCTACTGGAAGCTCATTTCACACAGCTACCACTCTCTGAGTAAAGAAGCTCCCCCTCATGTTACCCCTAAACTTTTGCCCCTTATCTCTCAACTCATGTCCTCTTGTTTGAATCTCCCCTACTGTCAATGGAAAAAGCCTATCCATATCAACATTATCTATCCCCCTCATAATTTTAAATACTTCTATCAAGTACCCCTTCAACCTTCTACGCTCCAAAGAATAAAGACCTAACTTTTTCAACCTTTCTCTGTAACTTAGGTGCTGAAACCCAGGTAACATTCTAGTAAATCTCCTCTGTACTCTCTCTATTTGAGAGAGTATGAGTGAGTTAGGTATTCTTTTATGACAGGTCCAAAGATGGCTAGTAGTTTCAATAAGCCAAGGAAATTTCCCACATAGAAGTCATCATCTAGCTGAAGTGACTCCCTGTGTCCTCGCAAAGCCAGGTTCTGAGTCACAAGGAATTTTATGCAGTGAAGGATTCTTGTCAAGATATCATGCCACTTCTGCTTTTCATTCTCAATCTGTGACTGAAATATCGTGTCAATAACTCCTCTGTTTCCAGCTAGATTTCTTTCCATTTCTTTCCACTGTGTGAAGCATTCCTGATGATTCTTGGCATTTTCATGAACACTAATCCTTTCAGGTGCTTTCCACTGGTTGAATCCACTTTCCTGCTCCAATGAGGATTAATGGTCTGACTGGGAATAGAGAAGGCAACAGGTACAAAATGCAGACTTTTTAGAAGGGGAATAGACCAGCCATGAGTGAGTCACTTCCTCCCCACGACCATTTCCCAATTTCCTCTTGTACAAAGTTTTGTTCATTGAGGGGTTATTTGTTGGTAGGAAAGGTCCCTCACTCTTCTGGAAATACTTCAAACCCAGCTTTATTATTTCTGTTCTCAACACGTTAGGCAGAATTGCTTTTCCAGTATCCTTGTCGAACAGCAGAAGTCCAGTGTCATGCTGTTCAATCACTTCTGGTATGACAGTTCAAGGCTCTTTGGCACCATCCAGTTCACTAGGTTCAGTGTCATCAGGTTCAATCTCGTTAGGTAAAATCTCATCAATAAACTCAACATCACCACCACCACCATCATCTTCCCCTCCTGTCTTTTCTTTTCAAATCTTTTTATTATTATTATTATTCAAAAATAACACAAGTGCATCGAAGTAACAACACTTACAATGCCTCATAAAAGAGGAAATTATCTTAAGGATTGAAAATTTTGTGAATAAAAGAAACACTACTAAGCAAGAAAAGTGAGGGGGAAAAAAAGAAACCCATTGGAGGTACAACCCCAGAGCCATGCGTCATACAAAAAGCTTCTAAAAATAAACATCAAACCGCCAATAAGGAAAAAAGATATATTTAAAAAAATTTACATTTAGATCATGGAGGAAATCTATCAGTTAACTGAAATGATAATAACAAGCAAATGAGCCCCATCTCTTCTCAAAATCAAATAAAGGTTCATAGGTTCGACTTCTAATTTTCTCCAAGCTAAGACACAGCATCACTTGAGAGAACCATTGTGACAAAGTAGGAGCTGATATATCCTTCCATTTCAACAAGATGGCCCTCCGAGCTATCAATGTAACAAATGCAATAACATGTTGGTCAGACACAGAAATACCATGGATATTTTGAGGAATTATTCCAAAAAGCAGAGTCAATTTATTAGGTTGTAAATTGATTCTGAGTGCTTTAGAAATTGTTGAAAAGACTGACTTCCAAAACTGTTTTAATATAGAACATGACCAGAACACATATGTCAATGCAGCTATCTCAGTTTTACATCTATCACAATACTTGTCAACATTGGGAAATATTTTAGAAAGTCTCTACTTCGTCAAATGGTAACGATGTATAATTTTAAATTGAATCAGTGAATGACTAGCACAGATCGAAGAAGAGTTAACCAGCTTCAGAATCCGTGTCCAATCCTCCCATATAAAAGTCAATTGAATTCTTTCTCCCAATCCTGTTTAATCTTAAGTAAAGGACGCTTATCCCCTCCTGTCATGTCCATGTTCTCTGTGGCAGCCTCACTATTAACCTCGTCATACTCAGATTTATCTGACTTGACTCCCTTCTCAGCTTGTGACACATTTGCATTTGATCCACCTTCGGATTCTAACAAACTTGTAGCAGGTGCAGGCAATTCCATGGAACATGTCGAACTACTTGTTCTGGGCTTTTCAAAGAAAGGCATGAAGAACTTGCTTGACTTTTTGGTTTCCTCCACCTCCAACTTTTGTCTCTTCTGTCCTTTAGCTCCACTTTCCTTCTTCTTCGTGAAGAAACATTTCATTGTCTTCTTACACAATGCTCTGAAATAAGGCCATCCCAGTGCTTCTCACCCATGATAATCAAAGACAGATCATACATCTGAAGAAAATTCGTTTTTCACTATCCGAGGATGGCTTGTCTGACTTTAATAGAAACTGCTCAATGGTGCCCCCCTTCAAGTGGCACCCAAGGCACATGCCATACCTGCCATACCTAAGATATGCCACTGATTATCTATCAGGTCGCCTCTCATCCTCTGTCGCTCCAAGGAGAAAAGACCAAGTTCACTCAACCTATTCTCATAAGGCATGCTCCCCAATCCAGGCAACATCCTCGTAAATCTCCTCTGCACCCTTTCTATGCTTTCCACATCCTTCCTGCAGTGAGGCGACCAGAATTGAGCACAGTACTCCAAGTGGGTTCTGACCAGGGACCTCTATAGCTGCAACATCATCTCTCAGTTCCTAAACTCAATTCTTAACCACAGAGTCAACCTGGGGAGCAGCCTTGAGTGTCCTATGGATTCAGACCCCAAGATCCCTCTGATCCTCCATACTGCCAAGAGTCTTACCATTAATACTATATTCTGCCATTGTATTTGACCTTCCAAAATGAACCACTTCACACTTATCTGGGCTGAACTCCATCTGCCACTTCTCAGCCCAGTTTTGCATCCTATCAATGTCCCACTATAACCTCTGACAGCCCTCCACACTATCCACAACAGAACCAACCTTTGTGTCATTGGCAAATTTACTAACCCCATTCCTCCATTCCCTCATCCAGGTCATTTATAAAAATCACGAAGAGATGGGGTCCCAGAACAGGTCCCTGAGCCACTTCACTGGTCACCGACCTCCATGCGGAATATGACCAATCTACAGCCACCCTTTGCCTTCTGTGGGCAAGCCAATTTGGGATCCACAAAGCATTTTCCACTTGGATCCCATATCTTCTTACTTTCTCAATAAGCTTTGCATGGAGTAACTTATCAAATGCCTTGCTGAAATCCATATATACTGCTCTACCTTCATCAATATGTTTCAACACAAATTCAAAAAATTCAATCAGGCTCGTAAAGCACGGCCTGCCTTTGACAAAGCCATGCTGACTATTGCTAATCATATTATGCCTCTCCAAATGTTCATAAATCCTGCCTCTCAGGATCTTCTCCATCAACTTACCAGCCACTGAAGTAAGACTCACTGGTATAAAATTCCTGGACTATCTCTACTCCCTTTCTTGAATCAGGGAACAACATCTGCAACCCTCCAATCCTCTGGAACCTTTCCTGTCCCCACTGATGATGGAAAGATCATTGCCAAAGGCTCAGTAATCTCCTCTCTTGCCTCCACAGTACGCTGAAATACATCTCATCCGGTTCTGATGACCTATCCAACCTGATACTTTCCAGAAGCTCTAGCACATCCTCTTTCTCAAGCTTTTCAGTCCACTGTAAGTCAGCACTACAATCGCCAAGATCCTTTTCCGTAATGAATACTGAAGCAAAGTATTCATTAAGTACCTCTGCTATCTTTGCCAGCTCCATACACACTTTTCCACTGTCACACTTGATTGGTCCTATTCTCTCACACCTTATTCTCTTGCTCTTCACATACTTGTAGAATGCCTTGGGTTTTCCTTAATCCTGTCTGCCAAGGCCTTCTCATGGCCACTTCTGGCTCTCCTAATTTCATTCTTAGTAGCCTGATAATCTTCTGGATCTCCATCTTAATACACCCTATCCTCGTTATATGCAGGGGATACATTCCTTACAACAATGCATACCATGAAAACGCATAATGTGAATAGTTATTTAAATGGAGAAAATAGGGATGCGTTCCAGAGGGTTTCTTAAATATGTTTTATCTGTAATTTATTTACATTTTCATACCAATACCACACAAAAGCAGCATCACAAGGCAAAGTACGTATTATATTTCATCAATTTAATGTAATATTCAATGCAATAAATCATAGAAAGTTAACATACTAGGGTGTACAGTACTCACCAACAGTGGCAGGTGTGTTGGCTCCAGGAGATGAGTGGTTGTTGTGGTTTGTCAGGATCATCAAGCACAGCAAGGGGTGAAGGAAGCCTCACAGAACTCTCAGAACTGCCGGCAGCAGGAGATGACACCGGTTTGCAGAAAGTGGTGAGGGTTGTTTGCTTGGCAGCATTTTGTTCTTCAGCATAAATTTACTTGTAGGAAAGAAGGCTTGACTGCAGGAAACAACTGAAATTCTGACTCCGTTCTAAACTTGGGTCCATGTCCATCGTCATTTGTGTCAAGTGTTCCGCAATCTTAAACGATTCTGCCATTTGCTTCTCAGCATTTTTCTTTATGTTTCTGATCGTGGACTCACCCAGTACGAAGTAGCGTCCCAGAGCTGTGTTACCTTCACCTGACGCGGCCCTGTTGATAATTTCCAACTTTTTTTCAAGTGTTAAAGTGGTTTTCTGCTGCTTGGCTGATGGCCCAGGAATTGACGTTGGACGCTTAGGAGGCATAGTTAGATATTTCAAGCACAAAATCACTGCACTGTAGGTAAAAACAACAAAATTTTAAGAGTGCAAGATCGCACATCCACACGTTGCCAAAACCAATGCGAGACTGGCGGGAGTGAGACTGTGAGGCACGCGTATCTGACTTGTATTGACGGGAAAGTGGTGCTTCTCATCTCAACAGTGAGACTGTGAGGCGTACGCATGTGACTTGTATTGGCGGGAAAGCAGTGCTCCTTGCATAACTGTGAGTTTTGAACGCATAAAAGGAGAAGTTGGTAGAAATAGGTTCTCCGCATTGTCTGAAGATGCATATAACAAGGATAGGGTGTAGATCTTAATATATCTGTAAAACGTCTTGGAATTCTCCTTCACCTTGTCTGCTAGAGCAACCTAATGCCACCTTTAAGCCCACCTCATTTCCTGTGCAACAGAGTCTCTGCCTTCCTCATCGTGAAATTACAGTCAATGAGAATCGGAAATAATATCTCCTAACTGACAGTCAACACTAGTGCACCTCAATGGTGTGTGCGTAGCCCACTGATCTACTCTAACTACATCCATGATTGTGTGGCTAGGCACAGCTCAAAGACATCGGCTAAATTTGCCGATGACATAACTAATGTTAACAGAATTTCAGATGGTAGTGAGGAGGCGTACAGGCGTGACGTCAGCTGGTTGAGTGACGTTACAGCAACAAACTTGCACTCAACGTCAGTAACACCAAGGACTGTGGACTTCTGAAAGGATATGAAGGGGTCACTGCACAGGACCAGAAAAAGCTTCAGTTTTACAGCAGGGAAGTCCAAGTCAATGTGTAGAAGGTTAAAATCACTTAAAGGGTTTATTTGAAACCAGCTGCCTCCTTGTTCCTAAACACTACCTTAATTTCCCTTGCAAACCAGTGTTCCCTAATCTTTACAGCCTTCCCCTTCACTCTAGAAGGAGACTGAATTCTCCTTAACCCACTTTTAAAACCCTCCCATTTTCCAGATTTCAATTCATCTGCAAACAGCCTCCCACATTCAACCTTTGCAAGTTCTTATTTAACAGCTTCAAAATGTGCTTTCCCAAGTTTAGGACTTTAACTTGTGGATCAGTCCAATCTTTTTCCAAAACTATGTAAAACTAAAATAATTATGGCCACTGCTCCCAGAGAGCTCCCCACTGATAGCAGCCATTTGTCCTGTTTTAATTCCCAGTGTTACCACCTTTCTACTGGGACCATCTGCATATTATTTGAGCAAGCTTGCCTGTGCACACTCAGCAAACTGTCTTTTGCACTATGTCAGCCCCCCATCAATATTAGGGAAGCTGAAAATAATTGATTTAATCAGTATTCACAATCACCACCACCCCCCCCCCACCCCTGCCTTTAATGCCACACACCAAACCACTGGTGCAGCCAATTGATTTTAGAAGTCACATAATCAATTACATGGAAATCTGTTTTGGAGACCTGTGTGCAGTCAAGGTGTTACAATTGATAGTAGTAAAAAGGTCCAATTGCTGGTGTGTCAGTATCCTGGCAAAAGCTACACCATGAAGACAAAAGAACACTCCAAGCAACTCTGCAAAAATATTATTGAAAAGCACAAGTCACAAGATGGGTACAAGAAAATTTCCAAGTCACTGAATATCTCTTGGAATACAGTTAAATCAATCATCAAAAAATGGAAAGAATACGGCACAGCTGTTAATCTGCCTAGAGCAGGGCATCCTCAGAAATGGAGTGTCCGTGCAAGAAGGGGACTAGTGAGGAGGCCACCAGGAGACCACTCTGGAGGAGTGACAAGCTTTAGTGGCTGAGATGGGAGAGACTGTGCATACAACAACTCTTGCCTGAGTGCTTCACCAGTCGCAGCTTTATTGGAAAATGCCAAACAGCAAGCCACTATTGAGAAAAACTCACATGAAATCTATATCCATATACACTACTTCTTCTGCTCTACCTTCATCAATGTGTTTAGTCACCTCCTCAATAAATTCAATCAGGCTCATAAGGCTTGGCCTGCCTTTGACAAAGCCAGGCCAGAACTAGGAAGATTATACATTTTAACACGTGACTAAAGGGTTGGTATAGGAGGGAGGGCATAATATATTTCGATCATTGGGCTCTCTTCCAGGGAAGGTGAGATCTGAACAGCAAAGACAGCTTCCACCTGAAATGGAGGAAGATTAATATCCGAGCAGAAATACTTGTTAATGCTGCATAGTGAGGTTTAAACTAGAGTTGCAGGGAGATGGGAACTGGAGTGCCAGAACAGATAATGAAGAGGTTGTGGAGGCAGATGCAGGTAAGACCTCTCACAAACTCAGGAATCAAAAGGTTGAGCATAGTGTGACTAATGTCATGAGTGGCACATATTTCAGTGCAAGAAATATCATAGGAAAGGCAGCTAATAGTACTAAAGATGAGATAGCAGGTTTACAGAGGCAATGTGTAGTGAGAAGAGGCTGTTGATAGGGCAAAATTGCAGTTGACAGGATGAGTTGCAACATAAAAAGGCAGACAAAATTGAAAAGGATGAATACAGGAACTGAAGGTGTTTTATTTGAATGCATGTAGTATCTGGAATAAGGTAGATGAACTTGCAGAACAGTTGCAGATTGGCATGTGTGATGTTGTACGCATCATTGAATCATGGCTGAAAGAAGATAATAGCTGGGAGCTTAGTGTCCAAGGATACACATTGTATCAAAGGGACAGGCAGGAAGGCAGAGGGTGCAGTGTTGCTCTGGTGGTAAAAATTGAAATAAAATCATTCGAAAGAGCTGACATAGGGTCGGAAGGTGTTAAAACATTGTGGAAAGAGTTAAGGAACTACAAGCGTAAAAAGACCCTGATGGGAGTTGTATACAGACCCTCAAACAGTCATAAGGATTGGTCTACAAACTAGACCATAAGACCATAAGATGTAAGAGCAAAATTAGGCCATTTGGCCTGTCAAATCTGCTCTGCCATTCAATAACGGCTGACTCTTTTCTCCTCTCCATAGCCCCACTCCTTAGCCTTCTCCCCATAACCTTTGATGATGTGTCTAATCAAAAACATATCAAGCTTTGCCCTAAATACACCCAATGACCTGGGCTCCTCAACTGCTTGTGGTAATAAATTCCACAAATTCACCACATCTTGGTTTTAAATGGATGTCCCTCTGTCTTGAGGCTGTGCCCTCTTGTCCTAGACTTCCACACATGGGAAATATTCTTTCCACATCTACTCTTTCGAGGACTTTCAACATTTGAAAGGTTTCAATGAGATCCGTCCTCATCCTCCTAAGTTCCAGTGAGTACAGACACAGAGCTATCAAATGTTCCTCGTATGATAGCTCTTGATAGCCCTTTCATTCCCAGAATCATTATAGTGAATCTACTCTGAATCATCTCCAAAGCCAGCATATCTTTTCTTAGATGAGGAGTCCAAAACGGTCTACAATAGTCAAGGTGAGGTCTCACCAGTGCTTTATAAAGTCTCAGCATCACATCCCAGCTCTTGTATTCTAGACCTCTTGGAATGACTGCTAACATTGCGTTTACCTTCCTCACTAACAACTCTTTCTTCAAGTTAACTTATAGGGTGTTCTGCACAAGGACTTCCAAGTCCCTTTGCATCTCCGATTTTTGGATCTTCCCCCAAAATAGCCTGCACATTTATTTCTTCTACCAAAGTGCCATGACCATGCATTTTCCAACATTGTGTTTCATTTGCCACTCCCTTGCTCCTTCTCTTGATCTATTTAAGTCCTTCTACAGTCTACTTGTTTCCTCAACACTACATGCCCCCCCACCAATCTTCATATCATCTGCAAACTTGGCAACAAAGCCATCTATTCCATCATCTAAACCATTGATATACAGCATAAAAGGTAGTGGTCCCAACACCGACCTCTGTGGAACACCACTAATCACTGACAGCCAACCAGAAAAGGATCCCCTTATCCCCACACACTGCCTCCTGCCAATCAACCAGTGCTCTAACCATGCCAGTTACTTTCCTGTAATACGATGGGCTCTTAACTTGATAAGCAGCCTCATGTGTGGCACCTTATCAAAGGCCTTCTGAAAGTCTAAGTATACAACATCCACTGTATTCTCTTTATCTGTCCTACTTGTAACTACCTCAAGGAATTCCAACAGGTTCTTCAGGCAAGATTTTCTCTGAAGGAAACTATGCTGATTTTGTCCTGTCTTGTCTTGTATCATCAAGTACTCCAGAACAATAGGCTACAACATCTTCCCAACCACTGAAGTCAAGATAACTGGTCTATAATTTCCTTTCTGTTGCTTTCCTCCTTTCTTAGAGTGGAGTGACATTTGGAATTTTCCAGTCCTGTGGCATCATGTCAGAGTCCAAAGATCTTTGAAAGCTCAGTTCTAATGCCTCCAGAATTTCTACTGCTACCTCTTTCATAACCCTGGGGTGCAGTTCATCTGGTCTGGTGCAGTTCAGCTGGTTCATAGGAGTAGACATTCCATCATGGCTGGTTTATTATCCCTCTCAACCCCATTCTCCTGCCTTCACCCTGTAACCTTTGACACCCTACTAATCAAGAACTTATTAAATACACCCAATGACTTGGCCTCCACAATCAATTGTGGCAATGAATTATACCGATTTATTGCCCTTCAGCTCAAGAAATTTACCCCTTTGCTACCTATCCACTGCCAGCGTCTTACTTCATCCCCCACTGCCCACCTTCCCTTCACCAGGACTCACCTATCATCTGCCAGCTTTTACTTCTTCCCCTTCCCCTACCTCCTTATTCTGGCTTCTGACCCCATTTTTCTTATTCCTGATGAAGGGGCTCCAACTGATTCATTGATTATTTATTCCCCTTCATAGATGCTGCCTGACTTGCTGAGTTCCTCCCACATTTTGTGTGTTTTGCTCAAGATTACCAGCATCTGCAGAATCTCTTTCATGACAAATAACAATCTGGTACTGACTGGACAATCCCATTTCAGTGATGTCTGTTTGCAATAACTATAGTTATGAACACAGGAAGGAATCATTAAGCATGGCATTAGTAGGAGTCAGATCTTGAGAAAGAAGTTAATGAATATCGAAGGAGCATGATTTTGAGTGAATTTAGTGCAGTAGAGAAACATTAATGAAGCAAAGAAAGTCTGGAATACATGATTATTTTAAAAAGAGAGAAAACAAAAGTAAGAAAAAAAGAAATAGCTTTACATTTGACTTCCTTTTATCTCTCAGAACATTATTTGAAGAATATTTGAAGAACTATTTGAAGCTTTATTTCATCCTTAGGGTTAAATAGTTGACTGGTCTTGCCTGAGCCATTACCATGTTATTAGTAAAGTATTTTTTTCTGTAAATTATCAACCTGCCAGTCTTCAACTTCCTGGATTTAACCCCAGCAAGAAGTCCCTCCAACAAAGCAAATTGTTCCTAGAACTGCACTGGGATGCCAGCTTTGACTGGCACTGCAGATATTTATTATGAAAAAATGTTAATTTGGAAGAATGAATGGTCATAAGATCATAAGGCATAGCAGTGGAAGCAGGCCATTTGGCCCATCAGTCTGCTCTGCCATTCCAGCCTTGTTGTCTTTGTAAAGGAGATCAAGCCTGTATTAGGAATAGTAATGTAGCAGACTGTAATAATTAATAGTCAGCTGTCCTTTAAAATAACACTAGCCTTGTGCATAGCAACACTGTTAATATTTCACTTCTTGTAAATGGCCCATAGTGTTTTATAATTGCACCATTGTGCAATTTCACTGGGAAGTTTTTGAATAAGCATTGTGCAGGGATTTGTAAGATTTGTGCCTGATTAATTAAATTAACATATACATGCAAGCATCAGCAGGGAGTTTTCATGTAATTTGATTCATGCTGTTTTGCTATTTTAACTCAATTCAAATGTTTTGTACAGGTACCACACCTTTGGGTAGTACTGGCAAAGAAACATAGGTGTATTGTTGCATTTAGAACAGCTGTTTAAAGTTGTGCCTGAGGTACCAGTAATTAAGCAATTTGTTTTACTTTGGCTGTGTTGAAATTCCTGAAATGTTTTTGATAACAAATTGGGAACTGGTCTCTGGGAATAGCTATAGCTTTCATCAGTATGAAACCACCTTTCCTCCCAGGCATCCCAGGAATTGGCTTGTTACCCTCCGCTGAAAGTTTCCCAACTCAGCACCGAAAAACCCAGCTTTCTCCAGCCTTGTATGTCTAGGGTATACACCCTCCGTTCCCGTCAAACCCGTGAGATTGGGATGTCTTGCCCACCCAAGTCCCAGTTTGTGTGAATTTTATGTGATTTGCTGCCGTGTTACAGCTCGTTGCAGGAAATAACAGATCGCACACGGCATACAATTAAAAGTATATTTATGAATATCAACTTAACTAAAGAGTTAGTAGAGAAAAGAAAGAAAAAAAACACAAAAAGGGCCCATTATAATTAAATGTGCACAGGTTGGAGCTCAAATCTTCCAAAAATCATATTCACCAATACCCAGTAGACCTCCATGCCTTGCTCCATCAAATCACGGTCCCCACTGGATTGAATCCTAAGACCGGTTCTTTCTAGCATCTTCTTTCTTCATCTCCTGCCAAACCAAGACAAAAACTCCCACCAGTGTCAGGCACAAAAACCCCTCACCCCCCAGCCTTCTCCTCTGATTGGATGGCCTACATTCCTAAGCACACCTTATCTCTAACAATAACCCAAACACTGATGGCAGTGAAATCTTTACTAGGGCATTACAAGTGCATCTTTCATTTATGAAAAATTTCCCTCCTTCTGTGGAGACAAGAGGTACTCCAAGAAGATTTGCATATTCAGTTGTCCAATTAACTATTCTGATGCACAATTCTAACAGATACTGCTGCATAATTCAAATACTATAATTTCAGGGTTCAAATCTTAAAGGACACAAGAAACATGGAAAAATGTCTTGTGCAGAAATAAGGCTGGGTTTATAAAAACTGTTCTCGGGCTTCCAGCTGGGTACAGGTTTCAATTTTAACCAATGTTTTGATGACAAATTCTTTCATATTCCTCAGTGAAGATGCCTAGACTGGTGGTATATATAGCCCCGTTGTCTGTCTTTCCTGATTGGTTAGTCCTCAACCAATTAGGTTTCCGTTGTCCCACCCTGTTTACAATCGGAATCCAGTTCTTACTTCAAGTGACATCTTCATCTTTGTTATTTTTTCTCTAGTTTCATTTCAATGGCTTCCATTACTGGGCAGTCCTAAAAACCAATGGTGTTGCACAGTAGTTTTGAGCTGTTGACGTCAATCCTACGGCCATTGTGAATGCAATGTTCTGCTGGCATCGATTTCTCCAGGTAACCCAAAGGGGTACACTTCCTGTGCTGCTTGCTGTGGGTTTTCACTGTGCCTGGAGAAATTGAGCATCAGGAAGGACAAACAACAGGAGTATATATGCCACCAGACAAGACATGCCTAGGCATCATTGCTGATAAAGATGGCAGAGTTTCTCATTGAAACATTAGTTAAAATTGATACCTGTACCCAGCTGGAAGCCTGAGCAGAGTTTATTCATCACATAGGCTGGGAAAGCACCAAATTCTTTTTCAAGAATTTGATATTTCAAAAATGTAAAGCATAGGGTAAGCAACCCTATAAACAAAATCAAATTGTGGGGAAGAAGAAAAGAAACATCTAAAAAGTCATGCAAACATGAGGAAATCTGCAGATGCTGGAAATTCAAGCAACACACACAAAATGCTGGTGGAATGCAGCAGGCCAGGCAGCATCTATAGGAAGAAGTACAGTCGACGTTTCGGGTCGAGACCCTTCATCAGGACTAACTGTTTTCCATCTCCCTCTGGTGCAAAAGTCACGCAGTGTGATGGTGAAAAATCGCTGGACACAAGTAATAGACAGAAAGTTCTACAACATGAAGAACATAAATAAAAGGGCTTGAAGATTGCTCAGACTGTAAGAGAGTCAAGAGTAAAAATGAGAACAAATTTCTTTAGAATGGTCAGTCTGTGGAATTCATGGCCACAGATGGTTGTGGGAGGCCAAGTCATTGGATATATTTAAAACAGGTTGATAGGTTCTTGAATAGGAAGTATATAAAAAGGTTGAGGAGAAGGTAGGAAAATGAGGTTGAGAGGGAAAATAAATCAGCTTTATTGAATGGCAGAACAAACCTAATGGGCTGAATAGCCTAATTCTGCTCCAGTATCTTAAATGGTCTTATAGTCTTATAGCGAAGCGCAGAAACAAATATCACTGTGATGATTGTACGCTCGAGTATCAATTGTTTGGTGACAATAAAGTAAAGTAAAGTAAAGTCTTATGGTAAATGATTTAAGCTCTAGATTTAAGACCAATAGACATAAGAGCAGAATTAGGCCATTCAGCCCATCGAGTTTTCTCAGCGATTCCATCATGGCTGATCCTGGATCCCACTCAACCCCACTCACCTGCCTTCTCGCCATATCCTTTGAAGCCCTGACATCAGGAAATCATTAACTTACACCTTAAATAAACACACGGACATGGCCTCAACCACAGTCTGTGGCAGAGCATTCCACAAATTAACAGACAGACAGACATACTTTATTGATCCCGAGGGAAATTGGGTTTCGTTACAGCCACGCCAACCAAGAATAGTGTAGAAATATAGCAATATAAAACCATAAATAATTAAATAATAATAAGTTAATCATGCCAAGTGGAAGTAAGTCCAGGACCAGCCTATTGGCTCAAGGTGTCTGACACTCCGAGGGAGGAGTTGTAATGTTTGATGGCCACAGGCAGGAGTGACTTCCTATGATGCTCAGTGTTACATCACGGTGGAATGAGTCTCTGGCTGAATGTACTCCTGTGCCTAACCAGTACATTATGGAGCGGATGGTAGTCACCACTCTCTAGCTAAAAAAAAATCCTCCTTTCCTCTGTTCTAAAGGGTCATCACTCAAGTTTGAGGCTGTGTCCTCTAGTTCTGGATACCCCACCACAGGAAACATCCTCTCTACATACACCCCCATCTAGTCCTTTCAACATTCGGTAGGTTTCAATGAAATTCCCAGAAATTCTTCTAAATTCAGGCCCAAAGCTGCCAAACACGCCTCATCTGTTAACCCCTTCATTACCAGAATCATCTTCATGAACCTCCTTTGGACTCTCTCCAATGACAACACATCCTTTCTGAGTTATGAGGCCCAAGACCATTGACAATACTCCAAGTGCAGGCTGACTAGTATCTTA
This sequence comes from Hemitrygon akajei, assembly GCF_048418815.1. Lineage (NCBI taxonomy): Eukaryota > Metazoa > Chordata > Chondrichthyes > Myliobatiformes > Dasyatidae > Hemitrygon > Hemitrygon akajei. Next base: position 107,638,788 of record NC_133127.1, read on the forward strand.
AAGAGGCTCAGCATTATCTCCTTGCTTTTATATTCTATTCCACTTGAAATAAATGTCAACACTGCATTTGCCTTCTTTACCACAGACTCAACCTATAAATTAACCTTCTGGGAATCTTGCATGAGAACACTTAAGTCCCTCTGCACTTCTGATGTTCGACTTTTATCATTTAGATAATAGTCCGCACTATTGTTCTTTTTACCAAAATGCATTATCATACATTTCCCAACACTGTATTCCATCTGCCACATTTTTGCCCATTCTTCCAATTGGTCTAAATCTTGCTGCAATCACATTGCTTCATCAATGCTACCTACCCCTCCACCTGTCTTTGTATCATTCGCAGACTTTGCCGCAAAGCCATCAATGCCATTATCTAAATCAGATAAAAATTTGAAAAGCAGCAGTCACAATACTGAGGAACACCACAACACCACTGGTAACCAGCAGCCAAGCATAAAAGGCCCCATTTATTCCGCTGCCTCCTGCTATTAGTCAGTCCGCTATCAATGTCAGTATCTTTCCTGTAACGCCATAGGATTATATCTTGTTAAGCAGCCTCATATGTGGCAACTTATCAAATGCCTCCTGAAAATCTAAGTAAATGACATCCAGTGCCTCTCTTTTGTCCACCCTGCTTGTTACTTCCTTGAAGAACTCTAAGAGATTTGTCAGGCAAGATTTCCCTTCACAGAAACCATGCTGACTTTGACTTATTTTATATTTAGTCTCAATGTACCTTGAAACCTCATCTTTAAAAATGGACTCCAACACTTTCCCAACCACTGAGGTTAGGCTAACTGGCCTATAATTTCCTTTCTTTTTCCTTCCTCGCTTCTTAAAGAGTGAAGAGACATTTGCAGTCTTCTAGTCCTCTGAGACTATGCTAGAATCAATTGATTCTTGAAAGATCATGACCAACGCATCCGTTATCTCTTCAGCAGCCTCTCTCAGGACTCTGGGATGCAGTTCATCTGGCCCAGGTGACTTATCCACCTTTAGACTTTTTTGAGTTTGCCTAGCACTTTTACTTTGTAATAGCAATGGCACTCATTCCTGTTCCCTGACAGTCATGGACAGATGCAAAGTACTTATTGAGTTCATCTGTCATTTCTTTGTCCTCCATTACTACCTCACCAGCATCATTTTCTAGTGGTCCAATATCGACTCTCAACTCCATTTTACTCTTTATATAACTGAAAAAACCATTGGTATCTGGCTTTATATTATTGACTAATATTCACTCATATTTCATCTTTTCCCTTCTTATAGCTTTTTAGTTGCCTTTTGTTAGATTTTAAAAGCTTCCCAATCATCCAACTTCCCACTCATTTTTGCTACTTTATATATTCTTTCCTTGGCTTTTATGTAGTCCTTAACGTCCCTTGTCAGCCACAGTTGCCTACCTTGCCATTTGAGAATTTCTTCCTCTGTGGGACATATCTATCCTGCACCTTATGAAATATTCCCAGAAACGTCAGACATTTCTGCTCTGCTGTCATCCCCAACAGTACAATCCACCTGTACAAGCTCCTCTCTCTTGCTTCTGTAATTCCCTTTAATCCACTGCGATACTGATATGTGTGATTTATGTTTCTCCCTCTCAAATTGCTGTATGATTTCAATCAAATTATGATATTTAGATTGCTTCATGATCGAATTTGAAACTAAACCCATTTGGGTCTGAAATGAAACAACAGCAAATTTTCCAGAATAGTTCAAGAATGGGTCATATTTATAAGTCAATAGACATGAAATACTTGCATGTGCTACAAAAATGATGTTGTTGCAAATTTTCATGTAGTTTCACCTTCCATTGTTTCACAGTTCTGACTATTGGCATCAGCAGAAGTATCTTGCCCAGAATTGTGTGGAGGGCCATAAGCAAGCAGATTAAGATAATGTTGCTGTTCATGGCCTGATTAGCAGAGGTCATGCTCTGTTTTAATGATTCAATCACATATTACGCATGACCAGCCCAATTAAATAGAAATACGTTGCTTGATCATGACATAATGTCTTTGTTCAAAATCCTTTTACATTCACAGTCCCATGTATGGCTGAGCTGTTGCCTCTTACTACACTAGCAGGCTGTATTTAAATTAAGATACAGCTAGCCTTTTGCAAAAATTGATCTATTTGTCAATCATGCAGCTTTGGGCTTCTGGAAAAATCTAAGGCTATGCTGAAAGATCAAAACTGAGAGCATTAACAAAGAAATTTGCCTTTTGAAACAGCACAGATTTTCAGACCAAAGTGTGGTAAAACTAATTAAAAGTCAAATATTATTTGTTTGGAAACATTGAAATATTTATTTTATTTGACAGCGCAAGATTTTTAAATCTAAATTTAAAAAAAAGACAATTTGCTGGAAATATTTGCCTTGTCCAGCAGTATCATTGAAGAGAAAATGGTTCAACTCAATATAGAGTAGAAAAGATAAAAGATTGCAGCACAGGAATAGGCCCTGTGGTGTACAACGTCTATACCAGTGTAAACCAATACTGTATGCCTCTTTTGCCTTCTTGCCAATATGTCTGTTGAAATGCTTCTTGAAGGTTATTATTGTATTTGCTTCTAACTTCCTGTGGCAGCAAGTTATGGGCACTTTTCTTTCCAAAAAACAAAACATGCTTCTTAAATTTTCTTTAAGTTTTTTCTCCTTCACATTAAACCCATGTCCTCTAGCATTTGACATTTTCATCCTGGGAAAAGTCTGGCAATTTACGTCATCGGAGACTTGCAAATTTTTATATACTTCTATCAGATTGCCCATAAGCCTCTGAAAAACCTAAGGATTTCCAGCAGGAAGACATTCTGAGTTCAATGAAACAGTCCATTCCTCACACGTCCATGGACAGTCATAGTTCATTACAGAAGCGTTTACAGACACTTACAGACCATTCACATATGTGTAAAGACACTCACAGTCCATTCCACACACCTCAACAAACAGACATAGCCATTCCACCAAAGTCTAAAGGTACTCACAGACCATTCTACACACTTCAACAGACACTCACAGTCCATTCCACACTGGTCTACGGTCGATCACACTCCATTCACACATGTCCACGGACACTGACAGTCCATTCCACACACTTCTACGGACACTCACTGCCCATTCCACATACGTCTACAGACACTCACAGTCCATTCCACACACGTCCATGTAAACTCACAATCCATTACAGAGACGTCTGCAGACACTCACAGTCCATTCCACACACGTCCATGGACACTTACAGTTCATTACAGACACGTCTACAAATGCTCACACTCCATTCCACACATCTCTACTGACAATCATGGCCCATTCAACACATTTCGACAGACATTCGCAATCATTTCCACAAATGTCTATGGACATTCACAGTCCATTGCACATATTTCTACAATCACATATTGCCCATTCCTCCAACGTCTACACACACTCACAGTCCATTCCACACACATACATAGACACTCACAGTCCATTCCTGACATGTCAACAGACAATTACAGCCCATTTCAAACTGGCTCACGGACACTCACAGTCCATTGACATGTGTGTAAAGACACTCACATTCCATTCCACATACTTCTAACGACACTCACAGCCCATTCCACATATGTTTAAAGACACTCACAGTCCATTCCACACACTTCTACGAACAATCACAGCCCATTCCACATACGTCTACAGACACTCACATTCCATTCAACACACGTCCATGGACACTCACAGATCATTACAGACACGTTTACAAACACACACAGTCCATTCAACACACGTCCATGGACACTCACAATCCATTACAGACACGTCCGCAGACACGCACAGTCCATTCCACACACGTCCATGGACACTCACAGTCCATTACAGAGACGTCTGCAGACACTCACAGTCCATTCCACACACGTCCATGGACACTTACAGTTCATTACAGACACGTCTACAAACGCTCACAATCCATTCCACACATCTCTACTGATAATCATGGTCCATTCAACACATTTCGACAGACATTCACAATCATTTCCACAAACATCTACGGACATTCACAGTCCATTGCACATATTTCTACAATCACATATCGCCCATTCCTCCAATGTCTACACGCACTCACAGTCCATTCCACACACTTCAACGGACACTCACAGTCCATTCCAGACACGTCAACAGACACTCACAGTCCATTCCAGACACGTCAACAGACACTTACAGCCCATTCCATACAGGCTCACGGACACTCACAGTCCATTTACATGTGTGTAAAGACACTCACAGTCCATTCCACACATGTCCATGGACACTCACAGTCCATTACAGACAAGTCTACAAACACACACAGTCCATTTACATGTGTGTAACAACACTCACAGTGCATTCCACACATGTCAACAAACAGACATAGCCCATTCCACCAAAGTCTAAAGCTAGTCAAAGTCCATTCTACACAATTCAAAAGACACTCACAGTCCATTCCACACAGGTCTACGGTCGATCCACTCCATTCACACATGTCCACAGACACTGACAGCTATTCCACACACTTATAAGGACACTCAGAACCCATTACACATACGTCTACAGAGATTCACAGTCCATTCAACACATGTCCATGGACTCTCACAGTCCATTACAGACACGTCTGCAGACACTCACAGTCCATTCCACACACGTCCATGGACACTCACAGTCCATTACAGACACGTCTGCAGACACTCACTGTGCATTCCCCATATCTCTACTGACACCCATGGATCATTCAACACATTTCAACAGACATTCGCAATCATTTCCACAAATGTCTCCGGACATTCACAGTCCATTGCACACATGTCTACAATCACATATCGCCCATTCCTCCAACATCTACACACACTCTCAGTCCATTCCACACACTTCAACGGACACTCACAGTCCATTCCACACACGTCTACAGACACTCAAAGACAAATCCACATACTTCTACGGACACTCACAGCCCATTCCAAACAAGTCTACGGTCGATAACAATCCATTCCACACATGTCCACAGACCCTCATAGTCCATTCCACATACTTCTACGGACACTCACAGACCATTCCACACATGTCCATGGACACTCACAGTCCATTACAGAGACGTTTACAGACACTCACAGTCCAATCCACACACGTCAACAAACAGACATAGCCCAATCCACCAAAGTCTAAAGCTAGTCAATGTCCATTCTACACAATTCAAAAGACACTCACAGTCCATTCCACACAGGTCTACAGTCGATCCACTCCATTCACACATGTCCATGGACACTGACAGCTATTCCACACACTTCTAAGGACACTCACAACCCATTACACATACGTCTACAGAGACTCACAGTCCATTCCACACATGTCCATGGACCCTCACAGTACATTACAGACACGTCTGCAGACACTCACAGTCCATTACAGACACATCTGCAGACACTCACTGTGCATTCCCCATATCTCCACTGACACCCATGGCTCATTCAACACATTTCGACAGACGTTCGCAATCATTTCCACAAATGTCTACGTACATTCACAGTCCATTGCACACATGTCTACAATCACATATCGCCCATTCCTCCAACATCTTAGTCCATTCCACACACTTCAACGGACACTTACAGTCCCTTCCACATATCGTCTACAGAAACTCAAAGACAAATCCACACACATCCATAGACACTAACAGTCCATTCCACACACGTCAACAGACACTCACATCCCATTCCAAACTGGCTCACAGGCACTCACAGTCCATTTATATGTGTGTAAAGACACTGACATTCCATACCACATACGTCAACAAACAAACTAACACCATTCCAGCAAAGTCTAAATGTAATCACAATTTATTCTACACACTAACAGTCTATTCCACACACTTCTAAGGACACTCACGGCCCATTACACATACGTCTACAGGGACTCACATTCCATTCAACACAAGTCCATGGACATTCACAGACCATTACAGACATGTCACAGTCCATTCGAGACAACTCTACGCTCGATCACACTCCTTTCCACACATGTCCATGAACACTCACAGTCCATTCCACATACATTTAAAGACACTCACAGTCCATTCAACAAATCTCCATGAACACTTACTGTCCATTACAGACACATCTGCTGACACTCACAGACCATTCACATATGTGTAAAGACATTCACAGTCCATTACAGAGACGTTTAAAGACACTCACAGTCCATTCCGCACAGGTCTACAGTCGATCCACTCCAATCACACATGCCTACGGACACTCACAGACTATTCCACAAACTTCTAAGGACACACACAACCCATTACACATACGTCTACAGAGACTCACATTCCATTCAACACACATCCATGGACACTTCACCGACCATTACAGACACGTCTGCAGACACTCACAGTGCATTCCACACATGTCCATGGACCCTCACAATCAATTACAGACACGTCTGCAGAAACTCACTGTCTATTGCACACACATCCATGGACACTGACAGTCCATTGCAGACACTCACTGTCCATTCCCCACATCTCTACTGATACCCATGGCTCATTCAACACATTTCAAAAGACATTCACAAACATTTCCACAAATGTCTATGGACATTCACAGTCCATTGCACACATGTCTACAATCACATATCGCCCATTCCTCCAACGTCGACACGTACTCTCAGTACATTCCACACACTTCAAAAGACACTCACAGTCCATTCCACAAACGTCTACAGACACTCAAAGACAAATCCACACACATCCATAGACAAAAAAACAGTCCATTCCACACACGTCAACAGACACTCACATCCCATTCCAAACTGGCTCACTGGCACTCACAGTCCATTTATATGTGTATAAAGACACGCACATTCCATTCCATATACGTCAACAAACAAAGTAACCCCATTCCAGCAAAGTCTAAATGTACTCACAATTTATTCTACACACTTCAACAGACCCTTGCAGTCCATTACACACGAGTTTACGGTCGATAACAATCCATTCCACACATGTCCACGGACATTCACAGTCCATTACAGAGACGTTTACAGACACTCACAGTCCAATCCACACACATCAATGAACAGACATAGCCCATTCCACCATACTCTCAAGCTACTCACAGACCATTCCACACGCATCAACAAACAGACATAACACATTCCACCAAAGTCTAAAGGTAATCACAGTCCATTCCAGGCAACCCTATGCTCGATCACACTCCTTTCCACACATGTCCACGAACACTCACAGACCATTCCACATACGCTTAAAGATACTCACAGTCCATTCTACACATCTCCATGGACACTCACTGTCCATTACAGACACGTCTGCTGACACTCACAGACCATTCACATATGTGTAAAGACACTCACAGTCCATTACAGAGACGTTTAAAGACACTCAGAGTCCATTCCACACTTCCATGGACACTCACAGTCCATTACAGACTAGTCTACAAACACAAACAGTCCATTTACATGTGTGTAACAACACTCACAGTGCATTCCACACAGGTCAACAAACAGACATAGCCCATTCCACCAAAGTCTAAATCTAGTCAAAGTCCATTCTTCACAATTTAAAAGACACTCACAGTCCATTCCACACAGGTCTACGGTCGATCCACTCCATTCACACATGTCCACGGACACTCACAGACTATTCCACACACTTCTAAGGACACTCACAACCCATTACACATACGTCTACAGAGACTCACAGTCCATTCCACACATGTCCATGGACCCTCACAGTCTATTACAGACACGTCTGCAGACACTCACTGTGCATTCCCCATATCTCTACTGACACCCAAGGCTCATTCAACACATTTCGACAGACGTTCGCAATCATTTCCACAAATGTCTACGTACATTCACAGTCCATTGCACACATGTCTACAATCGCATATCACCCATTCCTCCAACGTCTACACACACTCTCAGTCCATTCCACACACTTCAACGGACACTCACAGTCCATTCCACAAACGTCTACAGACACTCAGAGACAAATCCACATACTTCTACGGACACTCACAGACCATTCCACACATGTCAATGGACACTCACAGTCGATTACAGAGACATTTACAGACACTCACAGTCCAATCTACACACGTCAACAAACAGACATAGCACATTCCACCAAAGTCTAAAGGTAGTCAAAGTCCATTCTACACAATTCAAAAGACACTAACAGTCCATTCCACACAGGTCTACGGTCGGTCCACTCCATTCACACATGTCCAAAGACACTCACAGACTATTCCACACACTTCTAAGGACAATCAGATCCCATTACATATACATCTACAGAGACTCACATTCCATTCAACACATGTCCATGGACATTCACAGACCATTACAGACACATCTACAGATACTCACAGTCCATTCCACACATGTCCATGGACCCTCACAATCCATTACAGATACGTCTGTAGACACTCACAGTCTATTCCACAAACATCCATGGACATTGACAGTCCATTACAGACATTCACTGTCCATTCCCCACATCTCTACTGACACCCATGGCTCATTCAACACATTTCGACAGACATTCGCAATCATTTCCACAAATGTCTAGGGACATTCAAACTCCATTGCACACATGTCTACAATCACATATCCCCAATTCCTCCAACGACTACACACACTCTCAGTCAATTCCACACACTTCAACGGACACTCATAGTCCATTGCACGCACGTCAACAGACACTCACATCCCATTCCAAACTGGCTCCCGGACAATCACAGTCCATTTACATGTGAGTAAAGACACTCACATTCCATTCCACATACGTCAACAAACAAACATACCCCATTCCAGCAAAGTCTAAATCTACCACAATTCATTCTACACACTTCAACAGACCCTCACAGTCCATTACTCACAAGTTTACGGTCGATAACAATCCATTCCACACGTGTCCACGGACACTCATAGTCCATTCCACATACTTCTACAGACACTCACAGACCATTCCACACACGTCAATGGACACTCACAGTCGATTACAGAGACATTTACAGACACTCACAGTCCAATCCACGCACGTCAACAAACAGACATAGCACATTCCACCAAAGTCTAAAGGTAGTCAAAGTCCATTCTACACAATTCAAAAGACACTCACAGTCCATTCCACACAGGTCTACGGTCGGTCCACTCCATTCACACATGTCCACAGACACTCACAGACTATTCCACACACTTCTAAGGGCACTCAGAATCCATTACATATACATCTGCAGAGACTCACATTCCATTCAACACATGTCCATGGACATTCACAGACCATTACAGACACATCTACAGACACTCACAGTCCATTCCACACATGTTCATGCACCCTCACAATCCATTACAGACAGGTATGCAGACACTCACCGTCCATTCCACAAACTTCTACCGACACTCACAGACCATTCCACACACGTCCTTGGACACTCACAGTCCATTACAGACACGACTACAGACAATCACAGTACATTCCAGACACTTCTACAGACACTCACCGTCAATTCCACACCCATCCATAGTCCATTCCACACATGTCAGCAAACAAACATAGCCCATTACAGCAAAGTCTAAATGTACTCACAGTCCATTCTACACACTTCAACAGACAGCCACAGTCATTCCACACAAGCCTACGGTCGATAACTCTCCATTCCACACATCTCCATGGTCGCTCACAGTCCATTACAGGCACGTCTGCTGACACACACAGACCATTCACATTTGTGTAAAGACACTCACAGTCCATTACAGAGACATTTAAAGACATTCACAGTGAATTACAGAGACGTTTAAAGACACTCACAGTCCATTCCACACACGTCAACAAACAAACATACCCCATTCCAGCAAAGTCTAAATCTACCACAATTCATTCTACACACTTCAACAGACCCTCACAGTCCATTACTCACAAGTCTACGGTCGATACCAATCCATTCCACACATGTCCACGGACACTCATAGTCCATTCCACATACTTCTACAGACACTCACAGACCATTCCACACACGTCAATGGACACTCACAGTCGATTACAGAGACATTTACAGACACTCACAGTCCAATCCACACACGTTAACAAACAGACATAGCACATTCCACCAAAGTCTAAAGGTAGTCAAAGTCCATTCTACACAATTCAAAAGACACTCACAGTCCATTCCATACATGTTCATGCACCCTCACAATCCATTACAGACAGTTATGCAGACACTCACCGTCCATTCCACAAACTTCTACTGATACTGATAAACCATTCCACATACGTTTAAAGACACTCACAGACCATTCCACACATCTCCATGGAACACTCACAGTCCATTCCACATAGTTCTACCGACACTCACACTCCATTCCACATACTTCTACCGATACTCATAGACCATTCCACATAAGTTTAAAGATACTCACAGTCCATTCCACACATGTCAATGGACACTCACAGTCCATTACAGAGACGTTTACAGCCACTCACAGTCCAATCCACACACGTCAATAAACAGACATAGCTCATTCCACCAAAGTCTAAAGGTAGTCAAAGTCCATTCCACATACTTCTACAGACACTCACAGACCATTCCACACACGTCAATGGACACTCACAGTCGATTACAGAGACATTTACAGACACTCACAGTCCAATCCACACACGTCAACAAACAGACATAGCACATTCGACCAAAGTCTAAAGGTAGTCAAAGTCCATTCTACACAATTCAAAAGACACTCACAGTCCATTCCATACATGTTCATGCACCCTCACAATCCATTACAGACAGGTATGCAGACACTCACCGTCCATTCCACAAACTTCTACTGATACTGATAAACCATTCCACATACGTTTAAAGACACTCACAGACCATTCCACACATCTCCATGGAACACTCACAGTCCATTCCACATACTTCTACCGACACTCACAGTCCATTCCACATACTTCTACCGATACTCATAGACCATTCCACATAAGTTTAAAGATACTCACAGTCCATTCCACACATGTCCATGGACACTCACAGTCCATTACAGAGACGTTTACAGCCACTCACAGTCCAATCCACACACGTCAATAAACAGACATAGCTCATTCCACCAAAGTCTCAAGGTACTCACAGTCCATTCCAGGCAACCCTACACTCGATCACACTCCTTTCAACACATATCCACGAACACTCACAGTCCATTCCACATACTTCTACCGACACTCACAGACCATTCCACATATGTTTAAAGACACTCACAAACCATTCCACACATCTGCATGGACACACACCGTCCATTACAGACACGTCTGCTGACACTCCCAGACCATTCACATATGTGTAAAGACACTCACAGTCCATTCCACACACGACAACAAACAGACATAGCCCATTCCACCAAAGCTACAAGGTACTCAAACACCATTCCACACACATCAACAAACAGACATAGCCCATTCCACCAAAGTCTAAAGGTACTCACAGACCATTCCAGACAACTCTATGCTCGATCACATTCCTTTCCACACATGTCCACGAACACTCACAGTCCATTCCACATACTTCAACCGACACTCACAGTCCATTCCACATACTTCTACCGACACTCACAGACCATTCCACATACGTTTAAAGACACCGACAGTCCATTCCACACATCTCAATGGACACTCACTGTCCATTACAGATGCATCTGCTGACACTCACAGACCATTCACATATGTGTAAAGACACTCACAGTCCATTCCACACACGACAACAAACAGACATGGCCCATTCCACCAAAGTCTCAAGGTACTCATAGTCCATTCCACACATGCCCACGAACACTCACAGTCCATTCCACACACGTCCATGGATACTCAGAGTCCATTCCACTCACATCCACAGACATTCACAGACCTTTCCACACACATGAATCGATACTCGCAGTCCATTAAAATCACGGCTGCAGACATTCACAGACCATTGCACACACAACCCTGGACACTGACAGTCCATTACAGACACGACTACAGACAATCACAGTCCATTCCACACTCATCCACAATCCATTCCACACAGGTCAACAAACAAACATAGCCCATTACAGCAAAGTCTAAATGTACTCACAGTCCATTCTACATACTTCAACAGACAGTCACCGACACTCACAGACCATTCCACATATGTTTAAAGACACTCACAAACCATTCCACACATCTGCATTGGACACACACCGTCCATTACAGACACGTCTGCTGACACTCACAGACCATTCACATATGTGTAAAGACACTCACAGTCCATTCCACACACGACAACAAACAGACATAGCCCATTGCATCAAAGCTACAAGGTACTCAAAGACCATTCCACACACATCAACAAACAGACATAGCCCATTCCACCAAAGTCTAAAGGTACACACAGACCATTCCAGACAACTCTATGCTCGATCACACTCCTTTCCACACATGTCCACGAACACTCACAGTCCATTCCACATACTTCTACCGACACTCACAGTCCATTCCACATACTTCTACCGACACTCACAGACCATTCCACATACGTTTAAAGACACTCACAAACCATTCCACACATCTGCATTGGACACACACCGTCCATTACAGACACGTCTGCTGACACTCACAGACCATTCACATATGTGTAAAGACACTCACAGTCCAATCCACACACGTCAATAAACAGACATAGCTCATTCCACCAAAGTCTCAAGGTACTCACAGTCCATTCCAGGCAACCCTACACTCGATCACACTCCTTTCAACACATATCCACGAACACTCACAGTCCATTCCACATACTTCTACCGACACTCACAGACCATTCCACATATGTTTAAAGACACTCACAAACCATTCCACACATCTGCATGGACACACACCGTCCATTACAGACACGTCTGCTGACACTCCCAGACCATTCACATATGTGTAAAGACACTCACAGTCCATTCCACACACGACAACAAACAGACATAGCCCATTCCACCAAAGCTACAAGGTACTCAAACACCATTCCACACACATCAACAAACAGACATAGCCCATTCCACCAAAGTCTAAAGGTACTCACAGACCATTCCAGACAACTCTATGCTCGATCACATTCCTTTCCACACATGTCCACGAACACTCACAGTCCATTCCACATACTTCAACCGACACTCACAGTCCATTCCACATACTTCTACCGACACTCACAGACCATTCCACATACGTTTAAAGACACCAACAGTCCATTCCACACATCTCAATGGACACTCACTGTCCATTACAGATGCATCTGCTGACACTCACAGACCATTCACATATGTGTAAAGACACTCACAGTCCATTCCACACACGACAACAAACAGACATGGCCCATTCCACCAAAGTCTCAAGGTACTCATAGTCCATTCCACACATGCCCACGAACACTCACAGTCCATTCCACACACGTCCATGGATACTCAGAGTCCATTCCACTCACATCCACAGACATTCACAGACCTTTCCACACACATGAATCGATACTCGCAGTCCATTAAAATCACGGCTGCAGACATTCACAGACCATTGCACACACAACCCTGGACACTGACAGTCCATTACAGACACGACTACAGACAATCACAGTCCATTCCACACTCATCCACAATCCATTCCACACAGGTCAACAAACAAACATAGCCCATTACAGCAAAGTCTAAATGTACTCACAGTCCATTCTACATACTTCAACAGACAGTCACCGACACTCACAGACCATTCCACATATGTTTAAAGACACTCACAAACCATTCCACACATCTGCATTGGACACACACCGTCCATTACAGACACGTCTGCTGACACTCACAGACCATTCACATATGTGTAAAGACACTCACAGTCCATTCCACACACGACAACAAACAGACATAGCCCATTGCACCAAAGCTACAAGGTACTCAAAGACCATTCCACACACATCAACAAACAGACATAGCCCATTCCACCAAAGTCTAAAGGTACACACAGACCATTCCAGACAACTCTATGCTCGATCACACTCCTTTCCACACATGTCCACGAACACTCACAGTCCATTCCACATACTTCTACCGACACTCACAGTCCATTCCACATACTTCTACCGACACTCACAGACCATTCCACATACGTTTAAAGACACCGACAGTCCATTCCACACATCTCAATGGACACTCACTGTCCATTACAGACACATCTGCTGACACTCACAGACCATTCACATATGTGTAAAGACACTCACAGCCCATTCCACACACAACAAACAGACATGGCCCATTCCACCAAAGTCTCAAGGTACTCATAGTCCATTCCACACATGCCCACGAACACTCACAGACCATTCCACACACGTCCATGGATATTCAGAGTCCATTCCACTCACATCCACAGACATTCACAGACCTTTCCAAACACATGAATCGATGCTCGCAGTCCATTAAAATCACGGCTGCAGACATTCACAGACCATTGCACACACAACCCTGGACACTCACAGTCCATTACAGACACGACTACAGACAATCACAGTCCATTACAGAGACGTTTAAAGACACTCACAGTCCATTCCACACACGTCAACAAACAGACATACCCCATTCCAGCAAAGTCTAAATCTACCACAATTCATTCTACACACTTCAACAGACCCTCACAGTCCATTACTCACAAGTCTACGGTGGATAACAATCCATTCCACACATGTCCACGGACACTCATAGTCCATTCCACATACTTCTACAGACACTCACAGACCATTCCACACATGTCAATGGACACTCACAGTCGATTACAGAGACATTTACAGACACTCACTGTCCAATCCACACACGTCAACAAACAGACATAGCACATTCCACCAAAGTCTAAAGGTAGTCAAAGTCCATTCTACACAATTCAAAAGACACTAACAGTCCATTCCACACAGGTCTACGGTCGGTCCACTCCATTCACACATGTCCAAAGACACTCACAGACTATTCCACACACTTCTAAGGACACTCAGATCCCATTACATATACATCTACAGAGACTCACATTCCATTCAACACATGTCCATGGACATTCACAGACCATTACAGACACATCTACAAACACTCACAGTCCATTCCACACATGTCCATGGACCCTCACAATCCATTACAGATATGTCTGTAGACACTCACAGTCTATTCCACACACATCCATGGACATTGACAGTCCATTACAGACATTCACTGTCCATTCCCCACATCTCTACTGACACCCATGGCTCATTCAACACATTTCGACAGACATTCGCAATCATTTCCACAAATGTCTAGGGACATTCACAGTCCATTGCACACATGTCTACAATCACATATCCCCAATTCCTCCAACGTCTACACGCACTCTCAGTCCATTCCACACACTTCAACGGACACTCATAGTCCATTGCACGCACGTCAACAGACACTCACATCCCATTCCAAACTGGCTCCCGGACAATCACAGTCCATTTACATGTGAGTAAAGACACTCACAGTCCATTCCACACAGGTCTACGGTCGGTCCACTCCATTCACACATGTCCACAGACACTCACAGACTATTCCACACACTTCTAAGGACACTCAGATTCCATTACATATACATCTACAGAGACTCACATTCCATTCAACACATGTCCATGGACATTCACAGACCATTACAGACACATCTACAGACACTCACAGTCCATTCCATACATGTTCATGCACCCTCACAATCCATTACAGACAGGTCTGCAGACACTCACCGTCCATTCCACAAACTTCTACTGATACTCATAAACCATTCCACATACGTTTAAAGACACTCACAGACCATTCCACACATCTCCATGGAACACTCACATTCCATTCCACATACTTCTACCGACACTCACAGTCCATTCCACATACTTCTACCGATACTCATAGACCATTCCACATAAGTTTAAAGACACTCACAGTCCATTCCACACATGTCCATGGACACTCACAGTCCATTACAGAGACGTTTGCAGCCACTCACAGTCCAATCCACACACGTGAATAAACAGACATAGCCCATTCCACCAAAGTCTCAAGGTACTCACAGTCCATTCCAGGCAACCCTACGCTCGATCACACTCCTTTCAACACATATCCACGAACACTCACAGTCCATTCCACATACTTCTACCGACACTCACAGACCATTCCACATACGTTTAAAGACACCGACAGTCCATTCCACACATCTCAATGGACACTCACTGTCCATTACAGACGCATCTGCTGACACTCACAGACCATTCACATATGTATAAAGACACTCACAGTCCATTCCATACATGACAACAAACAGACATGGCCCATTCCACCAAACTCTCAAGGTACTCATAGTCCATTCCACACCCATCAACAAACAGACATAGCCTCTTCCACTAAAGTCTAAAGGTACTCACACTCCATTCCACACATGTCCATGAACACTCACAGTCCATTCCACACACGTCCATGGATATTCAGTGTTCATTCCACTCACATCCACAGACATTCACAGACCTTTCCACACACATGAATCGATACTCGCAGTCCATTAAAGTCACAGCTGCAGACATTCACAGACCATTCCACACACAACCCTGGACAGTCACAGTCCATTACAGACACGACTACAGAGAATCACAGACCATTCCACACTCATCCATAATCCATTCCACACAGGTCAACAAACAAACATAGCCCATTACAGCAAAGTCTAAATGTACTCACAGTCCGTTCTACATACTTCAACAGACAGTCACAGTCCATTCCACACAAGCCTATGTTCAATAACTCCCCATTCCACACATCTCCATGGTCACTCACAGTCCATTGCAGTCACGTCTGCTGACATTCGTAGACCATTCACATATGTGTAAAGACACTCACAGTCCATTACAGAGATGTTTAAATACACTCACAGTCCATTCCACCCACATCCATGGACACTCACAGTCCATTACAGACACGTCTGCTGACACTCACAAACCCTTCACATATGTGTAAAGACACTCACAGTCCATTACAGAGACATTTAAAGACACTCACGGTCCATTCCACACATGTCCATGGACCCTCACAATCCATTACAGATACGTCTGTAGACACACACAGTCTATTCCACACACATCCATGGACATTGACAGTCCATTACAGACATTCACATTCCCCACATCTCTACTGACACCCATGGCTCATTCAACACATTTCGACAGACATTCGCAATCATTTCCACAAATATCTAGGGACATTCACAGTCCATTGCACACATGTCTACAATCACATATCCCCAATTCCTCCAACGTCTACACGCACTCTCAGTCCATTCCACACACGTCAACAGACACTCACATCCCATTCCAAACTGGCTCCCGGACACTCACAGTCCATTTACATGTGAGTAAAGACACTCACATTCCATTCCACATACGTCAACAAACAAACATACCCCATTCCAGCAAAGTCTAAATCTACCACAATTCATTCTACACACTTCAACAGACCCTCACAGTCCATTACTCACAAGTCTACGGTCGATAACAATCCATTCCACACATGTCCACGGACACTCATAGTCCATTCCACATACTTCTACAGACACTCACAGACCATTCCACACATGTCAATGGACACTCACAGTCGATTACAGAGACATTTACAGACACTCACAGTCCAATCCACACACTTCAACAAACAGACATAGCACATTCCACCAAAGTCTAAAGGTAGTCAAAGTCCATTCTACACAATTCAAAAGACACTCACAGTCCATTCCACACAGGTCTACGGTCGGTCCACTCCATTCACACATGTCCACAGACACTCACAGACTATTCCACACATTTCTAAGGACACTCAGATCCCATCACATATACATCTACAGAGACTCACATTCCATTCAACACATGTCAATGGACATTCACAGACCATTACAGACACATCTACAGACACTGACAGTCCATTCCACACATATTCATGCACCCTCACAATCCACTGCAGACACTCACCGTCCATTCCACAAACTTCTACCGACACTCACAGTCCATTCCACATACTTCTACCGATACTCATAGACCATTCCACATAAGTTTAAAGACACTCACAGTCCATTCCACACATGTCCATGGACACTCACAGTCCATTACCGAGACGTTTACAGCCACTCACAGTCCAATCCACACACGTCAATAAACAGTCATAGCCCATTCCACCAAAGCTTCAAGGTACTCAAAGACCATTCCACACACATCAACAAACAGACATAGCCCATTCCACCAAAGCTTCAAGGTACTCACAGACCATTCCAGACAACTCTACGCTCGATCACACTCCTTTCCACACATGTCCACGAACACTCACAGTCCATTCCACATACTTCTACCGACACTCACAGACCATTCCACATACGTTTAAAGACACCGACAGTCCATTCCACACATCTCAATGGACACTCACTGTCCATTACAGACGCATCTGCTGACACTCACAGACCATTCACATATGTGTAAAGACACTCATAGTCCATTCCACACCCATCAACAAACAGACATAGCCTCTTCCACTAAAGTCTAAAGGTACTCACACTCCATTCCACACATGCCCACGAACACTCACAGTCCATTCCACACACGTCCATGGATACTCAGAGTCCATTCCACTCACATCCACAGACATTCACAGACCTTTCCACACACATGAATCGTTACTCGCAGTCCATTAAAATCACGGCTGCAGACATTCACAGACCATTGCACACACAACCCTGGACACTGACAGTCCATTACAGACACGACTACAGACAATCACAGTCCATTCCACACTCATCCACAATCCATTCCACACAGGTCAACAAACAAACATAGCCCATTACAGCAAAGTCTAAATGTACTCACAGTCCATTCTACATACTTCAACAGACAGTCACCGACACTCACAGACCATTCCACATATGTTTAAAGACACTCACAAACCATTCCACACATCTGCATTGGACACACACCGTCCATTACAGACACGTCTGCTGACACTCACAGACCATTCACATATGTGTAAAGACACTCACAGTCCATTCCACACACGACAACAAACAGACATAGCCCATTGCATCAAAGCTACAAGGTACTCAAAGACCATTCCACACACATCAACAAACAGACATAGCCCATTCCACCAAAGTCTAAAGGTACACACAGACCATTCCAGACAACTCTATGCTCGATCACACTCCTTTCCACACATGTCCACGAACACTCACAGTCCATTCCACATACTTCTACCGACACTCACAGTCCATTCCACATACTTCTACCGACACTCACAGACCATTCCACATACGTTTAAAGACACTCACAAACCATTCCACACATCTGCATTGGACACACACCGTCCATTACAGACACGTCTGCTGACACTCACAGACCATTCACATATGTGTAAAGACACTCACAGTCCAATCCACACACGTCAATAAACAGACATAGCTCATTCCACCAAAGTCTCAAGGTACTCACAGTCCATTCCAGGCAACCCTACACTCGATCACACTCCTTTCAACACATATCCACGAACACTCACAGTCCATTCCACATACTTCTACCGACACTCACAGACCATTCCACATATGTTTAAAGACACTCACAAACCATTCCACACATCTGCATGGACACACACCGTCCATTACAGACACGTCTGCTGACACTCCCAGACCATTCACATATGTGTAAAGACACTCACAGTCCATTCCACACACGACAACAAACAGACATAGCCCATTCCACCAAAGCTACAAGGTACTCAAACACCATTCCACACACATCAACAAACAGACATAGCCCATTCCACCAAAGTCTAAAGGTACTCACAGACCATTCCAGACAACTCTATGCTCGATCACATTCCTTTCCACACATGTCCACGAACACTCACAGTCCATTCCACATACTTCAACCGACACTCACAGTCCATTCCACATACTTCTACCGACACTCACAGACCATTCCACATACGTTTAAAGACACCGACAGTCCATTCCACACATCTCAATGGACACTCACTGTCCATTACAGATGCATCTGCTGACACTCACAGACCATTCACATATGTGTAAAGACACTCACAGTCCATTCCACACACGACAACAAACAGACATGGCCCATTCCACCAAAGTCTCAAGGTACTCATAGTCCATTCCACACATGCCCACGAACACTCACAGTCCATTCCACACACGTCCATGGATACTCAGAGTCCATTCCACTCACATCCACAGACATTCACAGACCTTTCCACACACATGAATCGATACTCGCAGTCCATTAAAATCACGGCTGCAGACATTCACAGACCATTGCACACACAACCCTGGACACTGACAGTCCATTACAGACACGACTACAGACAATCACAGTCCATTCCACACTCATCCACAATCCATTCCACACAGGTCAACAAACAAACATAGCCCATTACAGCAAAGTCTAAATGTACTCACAGTCCATTCTACATACTTCAACAGACAGTCACCGACACTCACAGACCATTCCACATATGTTTAAAGACACTCACAAACCATTCCACACATCTGCATTGGACACACACCGTCCATTACAGACACGTCTGCTGACACTCACAGACCATTCACATATGTGTAAAGACACTCACAGTCCATTCCACACACGACAACAAACAGACATAGCCCATTGCACCAAAGCTACAAGGTACTCAAAGACCATTCCACACACATCAACAAACAGACATAGCCCATTCCACCAAAGTCTAAAGGTACACACAGACCATTCCAGACAACTCTATGCTCGATCACACTCCTTTCCACACATGTCCACGAACACTCACAGTCCATTCCACATACTTCTACCGACACTCACAGTCCATTCCACATACTTCTACCGACACTCACAGACCATTCCACATACGTTTAAAGACACCGACAGTCCATTCCACACATCTCAATGGACACTCACTGTCCATTACAGACACATCTGCTGACACTCACAGACCATTCACATATGTGTAAAGACACTCACAGCCCATTCCACACACAACAAACAGACATGGCCCATTCCACCAAAGTCTCAAGGTACTCATAGTCCATTCCACACATGCCCACGAACACTCACAGACCATTCCACACACGTCCATGGATATTCAGAGTCCATTCCACTCACATCCACAGACATTCACAGACCTTTCCAAACACATGAATCGATGCTCGCAGTCCATTAAAATCACGGCTGCAGACATTCACAGACCATTGCACACACAACCCTGGACACTCACAGTCCATTACAGACACGACTACAGACAATCACAGTCCATTACAGAGACGTTTAAAGACACTCACAGTCCATTCCACACACGTCAACAAACAGACATACCCCATTCCAGCAAAGTCTAAATCTACCACAATTCATTCTACACACTTCAACAGACCCTCACAGTCCATTACTCACAAGTCTACGGTGGATAACAATCCATTCCACACATGTCCACGGACACTCATAGTCCATTCCACATACTTCTACAGACACTCACAGACCATTCCACACATGTCAATGGACACTCACAGTCGATTACAGAGACATTTACAGACACTCACTGTCCAATCCACACACGTCAACAAACAGACATAGCACATTCCACCAAAGTCTAAAGGTAGTCAAAGTCCATTCTACACAATTCAAAAGACACTAACAGTCCATTCCACACAGGTCTACGGTCGGTCCACTCCATTCACACATGTCCAAAGACACTCACAGACTATTCCACACACTTCTAAGGACACTCAGATCCCATTACATATACATCTACAGAGACTCACATTCCATTCAACACATGTCCATGGACATTCACAGACCATTACAGACACATCTACAAACACTCACAGTCCATTCCACACATGTCCATGGACCCTCACAATCCATTACAGATATGTCTGTAGACACTCACAGTCTATTCCACACACATCCATGGACATTGACAGTCCATTACAGACATTCACTGTCCATTCCCCACATCTCTACTGACACCCATGGCTCATTCAACACATTTCGACAGACATTCGCAATCATTTCCACAAATGTCTAGGGACATTCACAGTCCATTGCACACATGTCTACAATCACATATCCCCAATTCCTCCAACGTCTACACGCACTCTCAGTCCATTCCACACACTTCAACGGACACTCATAGTCCATTGCACGCACGTCAACAGACACTCACATCCCATTCCAAACTGGCTCCCGGACAATCACAGTCCATTTACATGTGAGTAAAGACACTCACAGTCCATTCCACACAGGTCTACGGTCGGTCCACTCCATTCACACATGTCCACAGACACTCACAGACTATTCCACACACTTCTAAGGACACTCAGATTCCATTACATATACATCTACAGAGACTCACATTCCATTCAACACATGTCCATGGACATTCACAGACCATTACAGACACATCTACAGACACTCACAGTCCATTCCATACATGTTCATGCACCCTCACAATCCATTACAGACAGGTCTGCAGACACTCACCGTCCATTCCACAAACTTCTACTGATACTCATAAACCATTCCACATACGTTTAAAGACACTCACAGACCATTCCACACATCTCCATGGAACACTCACATTCCATTCCACATACTTCTACCGACACGCACAGTCCATTCCACATACTTCTACCGATACTCATAGACCATTCCACATAAGTTTAAAGACACTCACAGTCCATTCCACACATGTCCATGGACACTCACAGTCCATTACAGAGACGTTTGCAGCCACTCACAGTCCAATCCACACACGTGAATAAACAGACATAGCCCATTCCACCAAAGTCTCAAGGTACTCACAGTCCATTCCAGGCAACCCTACGCTCGATCACACTCCTTTCAACACATATCCACGAACACTCACAGTCCATTCCACATACTTCTACCGACACTCACAGACCATTCCACATACGTTTAAAGACACCGACAGTCCATTCCACACATCTCAATGGACACTCACTGTCCATTACAGACGCATCTGCTGACACTCACAGACCATTCACATATGTATAAAGACACTCACAGTCCATTCCATACATGACAACAAACAGACATGGCCCATTCCACCAAACTCTCAAGGTACTCATAGTCCATTCCACACCCATCAACAAACAGACATAGCCTCTTCCACTAAAGTCTAAAGGTACTCACACTCCATTCCACACATGTCCATGAACACTCACAGTCCATTCCACACACGTCCATGGATATTCAGTGTTCATTCCACTCACATCCACAGACATTCACAGACCTTTCCACACACATGAATCGATACTCGCAGTCCATTAAAGTCACAGCTGCAGACATTCACAGACCATTCCACACACAACCCTGGACAGTCACAGTCCATTACAGACACGACTACAGAGAATCACAGACCATTCCACACTCATCCATAATCCATTCCACACAGGTCAACAAACAAACATAGCCCATTACAGCAAAGTCTAAATGTACTCACAGTCCGTTCTACATACTTCAACAGACAGTCACAGTCCATTCCACACAAGCCTATGTTCAATAACTCCCCATTCCACACATCTCCATGGTCACTCACAGTCCATTGCAGTCACGTCTGCTGACATTCGTAGACCATTCACATATGTGTAAAGACACTCACAGTCCATTACAGAGATGTTTAAATACACTCACAGTCCATTCCACCCACATCCATGGACACTCACAGTCCATTACAGACACGTCTGCTGACACTCACAAACCCTTCACATATGTGTAAAGACACTCACAGTCCATTACAGAGACATTTAAAGACACTCACGGTCCATTCCACACATGTCCATGGACCCTCACAATCCATTACAGATACGTCTGTAGACACACACAGTCTATTCCACACACATCCATGGACATTGACAGTCCATTACAGACATTCACATTCCCCACATCTCTACTGACACCCATGGCTCATTCAACACATTTCGACAGACATTCGCAATCATTTCCACAAATATCTAGGGACATTCACAGTCCATTGCACACATGTCTACAATCACATATCCCCAATTCCTCCAACGTCTACACGCACTCTCAGTCCATTCCACACACGTCAACAGACACTCACATCCCATTCCAAACTGGCTCCCGGACACTCACAGTCCATTTACATGTGAGTAAAGACACTCACATTCCATTCCACATACGTCAACAAACAAACATACCCCATTCCAGCAAAGTCTAAATCTACCACAATTCATTCTACACACTTCAACAGACCCTCACAGTCCATTACTCACAAGTCTACGGTCGATAACAATCCATTCCACACATGTCCACGGACACTCATAGTCCATTCCACATACTTCTACAGACACTCACAGACCATTCCACACATGTCAATGGACACTCACAGTCGATTACAGAGACATTTACAGACACTCACAGTCCAATCCACACACTTCAACAAACAGACATAGCACATTCCACCAAAGTCTAAAGGTAGTCAAAGTCCATTCTACACAATTCAAAAGACACTCACAGTCCATTCCACACAGGTCTACGGTCGGTCCACTCCATTCACACATGTCCACAGACACTCACAGACTATTCCACACATTTCTAAGGACACTCAGATCCCATCACATATACATCTACAGAGACTCACATTCCATTCAACACATGTCAATGGACATTCACAGACCATTACAGACACATCTACAGACACTGACAGTCCATTCCACACATATTCATGCACCCTCACAATCCACTGCAGACACTCACCGTCCATTCCACAAACTTCTACCGACACTCACAGTCCATTCCACATACTTCTACCGATACTCATAGACCATTCCACATAAGTTTAAAGACACTCACAGTCCATTCCACACATGTCCATGGACACTCACAGTCCATTACCGAGACGTTTACAGCCACTCACAGTCCAATCCACACACGTCAATAAACAGTCATAGCCCATTCCACCAAAGCTTCAAGGTACTCAAAGACCATTCCACACACATCAACAAACAGACATAGCCCATTCCACCAAAGCTTCAAGGTACTCACAGACCATTCCAGACAACTCTACGCTCGATCACACTCCTTTCCACACATGTCCACGAACACTCACAGTCCATTCCACATACTTCTACCGACACTCACAGACCATTCCACATACGTTTAAAGACACCGACAGTCCATTCCACACATCTCAATGGACACTCACTGTCCATTACAGACGCATCTGCTGACACTCACAGACCATTCACATATGTGTAAAGACACTCATAGTCCATTCCACACCCATCAACAAACAGACATAGCCTCTTCCACTAAAGTCTAAAGGTACTCACACTCCATTCCACACATGCCCACGAACACTCACAGTCCATTCCACACACGTCCATGGATACTCAGAGTCCATTCCACTCACATCCACAGACATTCACAGACCTTTCCACACACATGAATCGATACTCGCAGTCCATTAAAGTCACGGCTGCAGACATTCACAGACCATTCCACACACAACCCTGGACACTCACAGTCCATTACAGACATGACTACAGACAATCACAGTCCATTCCACACTCATCCATAATCCATTCCACACATGTCAACAAACAAACATATCCCATTACAGCAAAGTCTAAATGTACTCACAGTCCATTCTACACACTTCAACAGAGAGCCACAGTCCATTCCACACAAGCCTACGGTCAATAACTCTCCATTCCACACATCTCCATGGTTGCTCACAGTCCATTACAGGCACGTCTGCTGACACACACAGACCATTCACATATGTGTAAAGACACTCACAGTCCATTACAGAGACATTTAAAGACATTCACAGTCCATTACAGAGACGTTTAAAGACACTCACAGTCCATTCCGCACACGTCCATGGACACTCACAGTCCTTACAGACAAGACTACAGACACTCACAGTCCATTTACATGTTTGTAACGACACACAGTCCATTCCACACACATCAACAAACAGAGATAGCACATTCCACCAAAGTCTAAAGGTAGTCAAAGTCCATTCTACACAATTCAAAAGACACTCACAGTCCATTCCACACAGGTCTACGGTCGGTCCACTCCATTCACACATGTCCACAGACACTCACAGACTATTCCACACACTTCTAAGGACACTCAGATCCCATTACATATACATCTACAGAGACTCACATTCCATTCAACACATGTCCATGGACATTCACAGACCATTACAGACACATCTACAGACACTCACAGTCCATTCCACACATGTTCATGCACCCTCACAATCCATTACAGACAGGTCTGCAGACACTCACCGTCCATTCCACAAACTTCTACCGACACTCACAGACCATTCCACACATGTCCTTGAACACTCACAGTCCATTACAGACACGACTACAGACAATCACAGTACATTCCAGACACTTATACAGACACTCACAGTCAATTCCACACTCATCTATAGTCCATTCCACACATGTCAGCAAACAAACATAGCCCATTACAGCAAAGTCTAAATGTACTCACAGTCCATTCTACACACTTCAACAGACAGCCGCTCTCCATTCCACACATCTCCATGGTCGTTTACAGTCCATTACAGGCACGTCTGCTGACACACACAAGCCATTCACATATGTGTAAAGACACTCACAGTCCATTACAGAGACATTTAAAGACATTCACAGTCCATTACAGAGACGTTTAAACACACTCACAGTCCATTCCACACACATCCATGGACACTCACAGTACAATCCACAAACATCAACAAACAGACATAGCCCATTCCACCAAAGTCTAAAGGTACTCACAGTCCATTTCAGAGAACTCTACGCTTGATCACACTCCTTTCCACACAAGTCCACGAACACTCTGTCCATTCCTTAAACTTCTACTGATACTCATAAACCATTACACATATGTTTAAAGACACTCACAGACCATTCCACACATCTCCATGGAACACTCACAGTCCATTCCACATACTTCTACAGACACTCACAGTCTATTCCACATACTTCTACCGATACTCATAGACCATTCCACATAAGTTTAAAGACACTCACATTCCATTCCACCCATGTCCACGGACACTCATAGTCCATTCCACATACTTCTACAGACATTCACAGTCCAATCTACACACGTCAACAAACAGACATAGCCCATTCCACCAAAGTCTCAAGCTATTCACAGTCCATTCCAGGCAACCCTACGCTCAATCACACTCTTTTCAACACGTATCCACGAACACTCACAGTCCATTCCACATACTTCTACCGACACTCACAGACCATCCCACATACGTTTAAAGACACTCACAAACCATTCCACACATTTGCATGGACAGACACCGTCCATTACAGACACGTCTGCTGACACTCACAGACCATTCACATATGTGTAAAGACACTCACAGTCCATTCCACACACGATAACAAACAGACATAGCCCATTCCACCAAAGTCTAAAGGTACTCACAGACCATTCCAGACAACTCTACGCTCGATCACACTCCTTTCCACACATGTCCACGAACACTCACAGTCCATTCCAGATACTTCTACCGAGACTCACAGACCATTCCACATACGTTTAAAGACACCGACAGTCCATTCAACACATCTCAATGGACACTCACTGTCCATTACAGACGCATCTGCTGACACTCACAGACCATTCAGATATGTGTAAAGACGCTCACAGTCCATTCCACACACGACAACAAACAGACATGGCCCATTCCACCAAAGTCTCAAGGTACTCATAGTCCATTCCACACCCATCAACAAACAGACATAGCCTCTTCCACTAAGTTCTAAAGGTACTCACACTCCATTCCACACATGTCCATGGATACTCAGAGTCCATTCCACTCACATCCACAGACATTCACAGACCTTTCCACACACATGAATTGATACTCGCAGTCCATTAAAGTCACGGCTGCAGACATTCACAGACCATTCCACACACAACCCTGGACACTCACAGTCCATTACAGACACGAAAACAGACAATCACAGTCCATTCCAGACACTTCTAAAGACACTCACAGACAATTCCAGACACGTCAAAAGACCCTCGCAGTCAATTCCACGCACAGCGATAAACACTCACAGACCATTCCACACACATGAATCGACACTCACAGTCCATTAATGTCACTGCTGCAGACATTCACAGACCATTCCACACACATCCATAATCCATTCCACACAGGTCAACAAACAAACATAGCCCATTACAGCAAAGTCTAAATGTACTCACAGTCCATTCTACATACTTCAACAGACAGTCACAGTCCATTCCACACAAGCCTACATTCGATAACTCCCCATTCCACACATCTCCATCATCACTCACAGTCCATTGCAGTCACATCTGCTGACATTCGTAGACCATTCACATATGTGTAAAGACACTCACAGTCCATTACAGAGATGTTTAAATACAGTCACAGTCCATTCCACCCACATCCATGGACACGCACAGTCCATTACAGACACGTCTGCTGACACTCACAAACCCTTCACATATGTGTAAAGACACTCACAGTCCATTACAGAGACATTTAAAGACACTCACGGTCCATTCCACACACGTCCATCAACATTCACAGTCAATTACACACACGTCAACAAACAGACATAGCCCATTCCACCAAAGTCTAAAGATAGTCAAAGTCCATTCTACACAATTCAAATGTCACACACAGTTCATTCCACACAGGTCTACGGTCGATCCACTCCATTCACACATGTCCACGGACAATAAACAATTTATTCCACACACTTCTAAGGACACACACAACCCATTACACATACGTCTACAGAGACTCACATTCCATTCAACACACATCCATGGACACTCACAGACCACTACAGACACGTCTACAGACACTCACAGTACATTCCGCACATGTCCATGGACCCTCACAATCCATTACAGATACTTCTGTAGACACACACATCCATGGACATTGACAGTCCATGACAGACATTCACTGTCCATTCACCACATCTCTACTGACACCCATGGCTCATTCAACACATTTCGACAGACATTCGCAATCATTTCCACAAATGTCTAGGGACATTCCCAGTCCATTGCACACATGTCTACAATCACATATCCCCAATTCCTCCAACGTCTACACGCACTCTCAGTCCATTCCACACACTTCAACGGACACTCATAGTCCATTGCCCACACGTCAACAGACACTCACATCCCATTCCAAACAGGCTCCCGGACACTCACAGTCCATTTACATGTGAGTAAAGACACTCACATTCCATTCCACATACGTCAACAAACAAACATACCCCATTCCAGCAAAGTCTAAATCTACCACAATTCATTCTACACACTTCAACAGACCCTCACAGTCCATTACTCACAAGTCTACGGTCGATAACAATCCATTCCACACATGTCCACGGACACTCATAGTCCATTCCACATACTTCTACAGACAATCACAGACCAATCCACACATGTCAATGGACACTCACAGTCGATTACAGAGACATTTACTGACACTCACAGTCCAATCCACACACGTCAACAAACAGACATAGCCCATTCCACCAAAGTCTAAAGGTACTCACAGTCCATTCCAGGCAACTCTACGCTCGATCACACTCCCTTCCACACATGTCCACGGACACTCACAGTCCATTCCATATACTTCTACCGACACTCACAGACCATTCCACATCAGTTTAAAGACACTCACAGTCCATTTCACACATTTCCATGGACACTCACAGCACATTACAGACGCGTCTGCTGACTCTAACAGTCCATTCCACATACGTGTACAGACACTCACAGACCATTCCACACACGTCGATGGACACACCACAGACCATTACAGACACGGCCACATACACTCACAGATCATTCCACACATGCACATAGACACTCACAGACCATTACAGACATGTCAACAGACACTCACAGTCCATTCTACACATGTCCATGGACCCTCACAATCCATTACAGATATGTCTGTAGACACTCACAGTCTATTCCACACACATCCATGGACATTGACAGTCCATTACAGACATTCACTGTCCATTCCCCACATCGCTACTGACACCCATGGCTCATTCAACACATTTCGACAGACATTGGCAAACATTTCCACAAATGTCTAGGGACATTCACAGTCCATTGCACACATGTCTACAATCACATATCCCCCATTCCTCCAACGTCTACCTGCACTCTCAGTCCATTCCACACAATTCAACGGACACTCACAGTCCATTCCTCACACGCCTACAGACACTCAAAGACAAATCTACACACATCCATTGACACTAACAGTCCATTCCACACACATGAACAGACACTCCCATCCCATTCCAAACCGGCTCACGGACACTCACAGTCCATTTACATGTGAGTAAAGACACCCACATTCCATTCCACATACATCAACAAACAAACATACCCCATTCCAGCAAAGTCTAAATCTACCACAATTCATTCTACACACTTCAACAGATCCTCACAGTCCATTACACACAAGTCTACGGTCGATAACAATCCATTCCGCACAAGTCCACGGACACTAATAGTCCATTCCACATACTTCTACAGACACTCACAGACCATTCCACACACGTTGATGGACACACCACAGTCCATTACAGACACGGCCACAGACACTCACAGATCATTCCACATATGCACATGGACACTCACAGAACATTATAGACACGTCAACAGACACTCGATGTCAATTCCACACAGGTCTACGGTCGATCCACTCCATTCACACGTCCACAGACACTAACAGATCATTCCACACATGTCCATGGACCCTCACAATCCATTACAGACACGTCTGCAGACACTCACTGTCCATTCCCCACATCTCTACTGACACCCATGGCTCATTCAACACATTTCGACAGACATTCGCAATCATTTCCACAAATGTCTAAGGACATTCACAGTCCATTGCACACATGTCTACTATCACATATCGCCCATCCCTCCAACGTCTACACGCACTCTCAGTCCATTCCACACACTTCAACGGACACTCACATTCCATTCCAAACTGGCTCACGGACACTCACAGTCCATTTACAGGCGAGTAAAGACACTCACATTCCATTCCACATGCGTCAACAAACAAACCTACCCCATTCCAGCAAAGCCTAAATCTACCACAATTCAATCTACACACTTCAACAGACCCTCACAGTCCATTACACACAAGTCTACGGTCAAAAACAATCCATTCCACACATGTCCACAGACACTCATAGTCCGTTCCACATATTTCTACAGACACTCACAGACCATTCCACACATGTCAATGGACACTCACAGCCAATTACAGAGACATTTACAGACACTCACAGTCCAATCCACACACGTCAACAAACAGACATAGCCCATTCCACCAAAGTCTAAAGGTACCCACAGCCCATTCCAGGCAACTCTACGCTCGATCACACGCCCTTCCACATATGTCCACGGACATTCACAGTCCATCCCATATACTTCTACCGACACTCACAGACCATTCCACATACGTTTAAAGACACTCACAGTCTAATCCATCCATCTCCATGGACACTCACAGTACATTACAGACACGTCTGCTGACCCTCACAGTCCATTCCACATACGTGTACAGACACTCATAGACCATTCCACACACGTCGATGGACACACCACAGTCCATTACAGACACGGCCACAGACACTCACAGATCATTCCACACATGCACATAGACACTCTCAGAGCAATACAGACACGTCAACAGACAATCGCAGTCAATTCCACGCACATCCATAGACACGCACAGACCATTTCACACACCTGAATTGATACTTACATTCCATTAAAGTCACGGCTGCAGACATTCACAGACCATTCCACACACATCCTTGGACACTCACAGTCCATTACAGACACGACTACAGACAATCACAGTCCATTCCAGACACTTCTAAAGACACTCACAGACAATTCCAGACACGTCAAAAGACCCTCGCAGTCAATTCCACGCACAGCGATAAACACTCACAGACCATTCCACACACATGAATCGATACTCACAGTCCATTAATGTCACTGCTGCAGACATTCACAGACCATTCCACACACATCCATAATCCATTCCACACAGGTCAACAAACAAACATAGCCCATTACAGCAAAGTCTAAATGTACTCACAGTCCATTCTACATACTTCAACAGACAGTCACAGTCCATTCCACACAAGCCTACGTTCGATAACTCCCCATTCCACACATCTCCATCGTCACTCACAGTCCATTGCAGTCACATCTGCTGACATTCGTAGACCATTCACATATGTGTAAAGACACTCACAGTCCATTACAGAGATGTTTAAATACAGTCACAGTCCATTCCACCCACATCCATGGACACTCACAGTCCATTACAGACACGTCTGCTGACACTCACAAACCCTTCACATATGTGTAAAGACACTCACAGTCCATTACAGAGACATTTAAAGACACTCACGGTCCATTCCACACACGTCCATCGACATTCACAGTCAATTACACACACGTCAACAAACAGACATAGCCCATTCCACCAAAGTCTAAAGATAGTCAAAGTCCATTCTACACAATTCAAATGTCACACACAGTTCATTCCACACAGGACTACGGTCGATCCACTCCATTCACACATGTCCACGGAGAATAAACAATTTATTCCACACACTTCTAAGGACACACACAACCCATTACACATACGTCTACAGAGACTCACATTCCATTCAACACACATCCATGGACACTCACAGACCACTACAGACACGTCTACAGACACTCACAGTACATTCCACACATGTCCATGGACCCTCACAATCCATTACAGATACTTCTGTAGACACACACATCCATGGACATTGACAGTCCATGACAGACATTCACTGTCCATTCACCACATCTCTACTGACACCCATGGCTCATTCAACACATTTCGACAGACATTCGCAATCATTTCCACAAATGTCTAGGGACATTCCCAGTCCATTGCACACATGTCTACAATCACATATCCCCAATTCCTCCAACGTCTACACGCACTCTCAGTCCATTCCACACACTTCAACGGACACTCATAGTCCATTGCCCACACGTCAACAGACACTCACATCCCATTCCAAACAGGCTCCCGGACACTCACAGTCCATTTACATGTGAGTAAAGACACTCACATTCCATTCCACATACGTCAACAAACAAACATACCCCATTCCAGCAAAGTCTAAATCTACCACAATTCATTCTACACACTTCAACAGACCCTCACAGTCCATTACTCACAAGTCTACGGTCGATAACAATCCATTCCACACATGTCCACGGACACTCATAGTCCATTCCACATACTTCTACAGACAATCACAGACCAATCCACACATGTCAATGGACACTCACAGTCGATTACAGAGACATTTACTGACACTCACAGTCCAATCCACACACGTCAACAAACAGACATAGCCCATTCCACCAAAGTCTAAAGGTACTCACAGTCCATTCCAGGCAACTCTACGCTCGATCACACTCCCTTCCACACATGTCCACGGACACTCACAGTCCATTCCATATACTTCTACCGACACTCACAGACCATTCCACATCAGTTTAAAGACACTCACAGTCCATTTCACACATTTCCATGGACACTCACAGCACATTACAGACGCGTCTGCTGACTCTAACAGTCCATTCCACATACGTGTACAGACACTCACAGACCATTCCACACACGTCGATGGACACACCACAGACCATTACAGACACGGCCACATACACTCACAGATCATTCCACACATGCACATAGACACTCACAGACCATTACAGACATGTCAACAGACACTCACAGTCCATTCTACACATGTCCATGGACCCTCACAATCCATTACAGATATGTCTGTAGACACTCACAGTCTATTCCACACACATCCATGGACATTGACAGTCCATTACAGACATTCACTGTCCATTCCCCACATCGCTACTGACACCCATGGCTCATTCAACACATTTCGACAGACATTGGCAAACATTTCCACAAATGTCTAGGGACATTCACAGTCCATTGCACACATGTCTACAATCACATATCCCCCATTCCTCCAACGTCTACCTGCACTCTCAGTCCATTCCACACAATTCAACGGACACTCACAGTCCATTCCTCACACGCCTACAGACACTCAAAGACAAATCTACACACATCCATTGACACTAACAGTCCATTCCACACACATGAACAGACACTCCCATCCCATTCCAAACCGGCTCACGGACACTCACAGTCCATTTACATGTGAGTAAAGACACCCACATTCCATTCCACATACATCAACAAACAAACATACCCCATTCCAGCAAAGTCTAAATCTACCACAATTCATTCTACACACTTCAACAGATCCTCACAGTCCATTACACACAAGTCTACGGTCGATAACAATCCATTCCGCACAAGTCCACGGACACTAATAGTCCATTCCACATACTTCTACAGACACTCACAGACCATTCCACATATGCACATGGACACTCACAGAACATTATAGACACGTCAACAGACACTCGATGTCAATTCCACACAGGTCTACGGTCGATCCACTCCATTCACACGTCCACAGACACTAACAGATCATTCCACACATGTCCATGGACCCTCACAATCCATTACAGACACGTCTGCAGACACTCACTGTCCATTCCCCACATCTCTACTGACACCCATGGCTCATTCAACACATTTCGACAGACATTCGCAATCATTTCCACAAATGTCTAAGGACATTCACAGTCCATTGCACACATGTCTACTATCACATATCGCCCATCCCTCCAACGTCTACACGCACTCTCAGTCCATTCCACACACTTCAACGGACACTCACATTCCATTCCAAACTGGCTCACGGACACTCACAGTCCATTTACAGGCAAGTAAAGACACTCACATTCCATTCCACATGCGTCAACAAACAAACCTACCCCATTCCAGCAAAGCCTAAATCTACCACAATTCAATCTACACACTTCAACAGACCCTCACAGTCCATTACACACAAGTCTACGGTCAAAAACAATCCATTCCACACATGTCCACAGACACTCATAGTCCGTTCCACATATTTCTACAGACACTCACAGACCATTCCACACATGTCAATGGACACTCACAGCCAATTACAGAGACATTTACAGACACTCACAGTCCAATCCACACACGTCAACAAACAGACATAGCCCATTCCACCAAAGTCTAAAGGTACCCACAGCCCATTCCAGGCAACTCTACGCTCGATCACACGCCCTTCCACATATGTCCACGGACATTCACAGTCCATCCCATATACTTCTACCGACACTCACAGACCATTCCACATACGTTTAAAGACACTCACAGTCTAATCCATCCATCTCCATGGACACTCACAGTACATTACAGACACGTCTGCTGACCCTCACAGTCCATTCCACATACGTGTACAGACACTCATAGACCATTCCACACACGTCGATGGACACACCACAGTCCATTACAGACACGGCCACAGACACTCACAGATCATTCCACACATGCACATAGACACTCTCAGAGCAATACAGACACGTCAACAGACAATCGCAGTCAATTCCACGCACATCCATAGACACGCACAGACCATTTCACACACCTGAATTGATACTTACATTCCATTAAAGTCACGGCTGCAGACATTCACAGACCATTCCACACACATCCTTGGACACTCACAGTCCATTACAGACACGACTACAGACAATCACAGTCCATTCCAGACACTTCTAAAGACACTCACAGACAATTCCAGACACGTCAAAAGACCCTCGCAGTCAATTCCACGCACAGCGATAAACACTCACAGACCATTCCACACACATGAATCGATACTCACAGTCCATTAATGTCACTGCTGCAGACATTCACAGACCATTCCACACACATCCATAATCCATTCCACACAGGTCAACAAACAAACATAGCCCATTACAGCAAAGTCTAAATGTACTCACAGTCCATTCTACATACTTCAACAGACAGTCACAGTCCATTCCACACAAGCCTACGTTCGATAACTCCCCATTCCACACATCTCCATCGTCACTCACAGTCCATTGCAGTCACATCTGCTGACATTCGTAGACCATTCACATATGTGTAAAGACACTCACAGTCCATTACAGAGATGTTTAAATACAGTCACAGTCCATTCCACCCACATCCATGGACACTCACAGTCCATTACAGACACGTCTGCTGACACTCACAAACCCTTCACATATGTGTAAAGACACTCACAGTCCATTACAGAGACATTTAAAGACACTCACGGTCCATTCCACACACGTCCATCGACATTCACAGTCAATTACACACACGTCAACAAACAGACATAGCCCATTCCACCAAAGTCTAAAGATAGTCAAAGTCCATTCTACACAATTCAAATGTCACACACAGTTCATTCCACACAGGTCTACGGTCGATCCACTCCATTCACACATGTCCACGGAGAATAAACAATTTATTCCACACACTTCTAAGGACACACACAACCCATTACACATACGTCTACAGAGACTCACATTCCATTCAACACACATCCATGGACACTCACAGACCACTACAGACACGTCTACAGACACTCACAGTACATTCCACACATGTCCATGGACCCTCACAATCCATTACAGATACTTCTGTAGACACACACATCCATGGACATTGACAGTCCATGACAGACATTCACTGTCCATTCACCACATCTCTACTGACACCCATGGCTCATTCAACACATTTCGACAGACATTCGCAATCATTTCCACAAATGTCTAGGGACATTCCCAGTCCATTGCACACATGTCTACAATCACATATCCCCAATTCCTCCAACGTCTACACGCACTCTCAGTCCATTCCACACACTTCAATGGACACTCATAGTCCATTGCCCACACGTCAACAGACACTTACATCCCATTCCAAACAGGCTCCCGGACACTCACAGTCCATTTACATGTGAGTAAAGACACTCACATTCCATTCCACATACGTCAACAAACAAACATACCCCATTCCAGCAAAGTCTAAATCTACCACAATTCATTCTACACACTTCAACAGACCCTCACAGTCCATTACTCACAAGTCTACGGTCGATAACAATCCATTCCACACATGTCCACGGACACTCATAGTCCATTCCACATACTTCTACAGACAATCACAGACCAATCCACACATGTCAATGGACACTCACAGTCGATTACAGAGACATTTACTGACACTCACAATCCAATCCACACACGTCAACAAACAGACATAGCCCATTCCACCAAAGTCTAAAGGTACTCACAGTCCATTCCAGGCAACTCTACGCTCGATCACACTCCCTTCCACACATGTCAATGGACACTCACAGTCCATTTCATATACTTCTACCGACACTCACAGACCATTCCACATCAGTTTAAAGACACTCACAGTCCATTTCACACATTTCCATGGACACTCACAGCACATTACAGACGCGTCTGCTGACTCTAACAGTCCATTCCACATACGTGTACAGACACTCACAGACCATTCCACACACGTCGATGGACACACCACAGACCATTACAGACACGGCCACATACACTCACAGATCATTCCACACATGCACATAGACACTCACAGACCATTACAGACATGTCAACAGACACTCACAGTCCATTCCACACATGTCCATGGACCCTCACAATCCATTACAGATATGTCTGTAGACACTCACAGTCTATTCCACACACATCCATGGACATTGACAGTCCATTACAGACATTCACTGTCCATTCCCCACATCTCTACTGACACCCATGGCTCATTCAACACCATTCGACAGACATTGGCAAACATTTCCACAAATGTCTAGGGACATTCACAGTCCATTGCACACATGTCTACAATCACATATCCCCCATTCCTCCAACGTCTACATGCACTCTCAGTCCATTCCACACAATTCAACGGACACTCACAGTCCATTCCTCACACGCCTACAGACACTCAAAGACAAATCTACACACATCCATTGACACTAACAGTCCATTCCACACACATGAACAGACACTCCCATCCCATTCCAAACCGGCTCACGGACACTCACAGTCCATTTACATGTGAGTAAAGACACCCACATTCCATTCCACATACATCAACAAACAAACATACCCCATTCCAGCAAAGTCTAAATTTACCACAATTCATTCTACACACTTCAACAGATCCTCACAGTCCATTACACACAAGTCTACGGTCGATAACAATCCATTCCGCACAAGTCCACGGACACTAATAGTCCATTCCACATACTTCTACAGACACTCACAGACCATTCCACACACGTTGATGGAAACACTACAGTCCATTACAGACACGGCCACAGACACTCACAGATCATTCCACATATGCACATGGACACTCACAGAACATTACAGACACGTCAACAGACACTCGCTGTCAATTCCACACAGGTCTACGGTCGATCCACTCCATTCACACATCCACAGACACTAACAGATCATTCCACACATGTCCATGGACCCTCACAATCCATTACAGACACGTCTGCAGACACTCACTGTCCATTCCCCACATCTCTACTGACACCCATGGCTCATTCAACACATTTCGACAGACATTCGCAATCATTTCCACAAATGTCTAAGGACATTCACAGTCCATTGCACACATGTCTACTATCACATATCGCCCATCCCTCCAACGTCTACATGCACTCTCAGTCCATTCCACACACTTCAACGGACACTCACATTCCATTCCAAACTGGCTCACGGACACTCACAGTCCATTTACAGGTGAGTAAAGACACTCACATTCCATTCCACATGCGTCAACAAACAAACCTACCCCATTCCAGCAAAGCCTAAATCTACCACAATTCAATCTACACACTTCAACAGACCCTCACAGTCCATTACACACAAGTCTACGGTCAATAACAATCCATTCCACACATGTCCACGGACACTCATAGTCCGTTCCACATATTTCTACAGACACTCACAGACCATTCCACACATGTCAATGGACACTCACAGCCAATTACAGAGACATTTACAGACACTCACAGTCCAATCCACACACGTCAACAAACAGACATAGCCCATTCCACCAAAGTCTAAAGGTACCCACAGTCCATTCCAGGCAACTCTACGCTCGATCACACGCCCTTCCACATATGTCCACGGACATTCACAGTCCATCCCATATACTTCTACCGACACTCACAGACCATTCCACATACGTTTAAAGACACTCACAGTCCAATCCATCCATCTCCATGGACACTCACAGTACATTACAGACACGTCTGCTGACCCTCACAGTCCATTCCACATACGTGTACAGACACTCATAGACCATTCCACACACGTCGATGGACACACCACAGTCCATTACAGACACGGCCACAGACACTCACAGATCATTCCACACATGCACATAGACACTCTCAGAGCATTACAGACACGTCAACAGACACTCGCAGTCAATTCCACGCACATCCATAGACACGCACAGACCATTTCACACACCTGAATTGATACTTACATTCCATTAAAGTCACGGCTGCAGACATTCACAGACCATTCCACACACATCCTTGGACACTCACAGTCCATTACAGACACGACTACAGACCATCACAGTCCATTCCAGACACTTCTAAAGACACTCACAGACAATTCCAGACACGTCAAAAGACCCTCGCAGTCAATTCCACGCACAGCGATAAACACTCACAGACCATTCCACACACATGAATCGATACTCACAGTCCATTAATGTCACTGCTGCAGACATTCACAGACCATTCCACACACATCCATAATCCATTCCACACAGGTCAACAAACAAACATAGCCCATTACAGCAAAGTCTAAATGTACTCACAGTCCATTCTACATACTTCAACAGACAGTCACAGTCCATTCCACACAAGCCTACGTTCGATAACTCCCCATTCCACACATCTCCATCGTCACTCACAGTCCATTGCAGTCACATCTGCTGACATTCGTAGACCATTCACATATGTGTAAAGACACTCACAGTCCATTACAGAGATGTTTAAATACAGTCACAGTCCATTAAACCCACATCCATGGACACTCACAGTCCATTACAGACACGTCTGCTGACACTCACAAACCCTTCACATATGTGTAAAGACACTCACAGTCCATTACAGAGACATTTAAAGACACTCACGGTCCATTCCACACACGTCCATCGACATTCACAGTCAATTACACACACGTCAACAAACAGACATAGCCCATTCCACCAAAGTCTAAAGATAGTCAAAGTCCATTCTACACAATTCAAATGTCACACACAGTTCATTCCACACAGGTCTACGGTCGATCCACTCCATTCACACATGTCCACGGACAATAAACAATTTATTCCACACACTTCTAAGGACACACACAACCCATTACACATACGTCTACAGAGACTCACATTCCATTCAACACACATCCATGGACACTCACAGACCACTACAGACACGTCTACAGACACTCACAGTACATTCCGCACATGTCCATGGACCCTCACAATCCATTACAGATACTTCTGTAGACACACACATCCATGGACATTGACAGTCCATGACAGACATTCACTGTCCATTCACCACATCTCTACTGACACCCATGGCTCATTCAACACATTTCGACAGACATTCGCAATCATTTCCACAAATGTCTAGGGACATTCCCAGTCCATTGCACACATGTCTACAATCACATATCCCCAATTCCTCCAACGTCTACACGCACTCTCAGTCCATTCCACACACTTCAACGGACACTCATAGTCCATTGCCCACACGTCAACAGACACTCACATCCCATTCCAAACAGGCTCCCGGACACTCACAGTCCATTTACATGTGAGTAAAGACACTCACATTCCATTCCACATACGTCAACAAACAAACATACCCCATTCCAGCAAAGTCTAAATCTACCACAATTCATTCTACACACTTCAACAGACCCTCACAGTCCATTACACACAAGTCTACGGTCGATAACAATCCATTCCACACATGTCCACAGACACTCATAGTCCGTTCCACATATTTCTACAGACACTCACAGACCATTCCACACATGTCAATGGACACTCACAGCCAATTACAGAGACATTTACAGACACTCACAGTCCAATCCACACACGTCAACAAACAGACATAGCCCATTCCACCAAAGTCTAAAGGTACCAACAGTCCATTCCAGGCAACTCTACGCTCGATCACACGCCCTTCCACACATGTCCACGGACATTCACAGTCCATCCCATATACTTCTACCGACACTCACAGACCATTCCACATACGTTTAAAGACACTCACAGTCCAATCCATCCATCTTCATGGACACTCACAGTACATTACAGACACGTCTGCTGACCCTCACAGTCCATTCCACATACGTGTACAGACACTCATAGACCATTCCACACACGTCGATGGACACACCACAGTCCATTACAGACACGGCCACAGATACTCACAGATCATTCCACACATGCACATAGACACTCTCAGAGCATTACAGACACATCAACAGACACTTGCAGTCAATTCCACGCACATCCATAGACACGCACAGACCATTTCACACACCTGAATTGATACTTACATTCCATTAAAGTCACGGCTGCAGACATTCACAGACCATTCCACACACATCCTTGGACACTCACAGTCCATTACAGACACGACTACAGAGAATCACAGTACTTTCCAGACACTTCTACAGACACTCACTGTCAATTCCACACTCATTCATAGACCATTCCACACATGTCAACAAACAAACATAGCCCATTACAGCAAAGTCTAAATGTACTCACAGTCCATTCTACACACTTCAACAGACTGCCACGGTCCATTCCACACAAGCCTATGGTCGATAACTCTCCATTCCACACATCTCCATTGTCACTCGCAGTCCATTACAGGCACGTCTGCTGACACACACAGACCATTCACATCTGTGTAAAGACACTCACAGTCCATTACAGAGACATTTAGAGACAGTCACCGTCCATTCCACACACGTCCATGGACACTCACAGTCCTTACAGATAAGACTACAGACACTCACAGTCCACTTACATGTTTGTAACGACACACAGTACATTCCACACACGTCAACAAACAGACATAGCACATTCCACCAAAGTCTAAAGGTAGTCAAATTCCATTCTACACAATTCAAAAGACACTCACAGTCCATTCCACACAGGTCTACGGTCGGTCCACTCCATTCACACATGTCCACAGACACTCACAGACTATTCCACACACTTCTAAGGACATTCAGATCCCATTACACATACGTCTACAAAGACTCACATTCCATTCAACACATGTCCATGGACACTCACAGACCACTACAGACACATCTACAGACACACACAGTCCATTCCACACATGTCCATTGTCCCTCACAATCCATTACAGATACGTCTGTAGACACTCACAGTCTATTCCACACACATCCATGGACATTGACAGTCCATTACAGACATTCACTGTCCATTCCCGACATCTCTACTGTCACCCATGGCTCATTCAACACATTTCGACAGACATTCGCAATCATTTCCACAAATGTCTAGGGACATTCACAGTCCATTGCACACGTCTACAATCACATATCCCCAATTCCTCCAACGTCTACACGCACTCTCAGTCCATTCCACACACTTCAACGGACACTCATAGTCCATTGCACGCACGTCAACAGACACTCACATCCCAATCCAAACTGGCTCCCGGACACTCACAGTCCATTTACATGCCAGTAAAGACACTCACATTCCATTCCACATACGTCAGCAAACAAACATACCCCATTCCAGCAATGTCTAAATCTACCACAATTCATTCTACACACTTCAACAGACCCTCACAGTCCATTACACACAAGTCTACGGTCGATAACAATCCATTCCACACATGTCCACGGACACTCATAGTCCATTCCACATACTTCTACAGACACTCACAGACCATTCCACACATGTCAATGGACACTCACAGTCGATTACAGACACATTTACAGACACTCACAGTCCAATCCACACACGTCAACAAACAGACATAGCCCATTCCACCAAAGTCTAAATGTACTCACAGTCCATTCCAGGCAACTCTACGCTCGATCACACACCCTTCCACACATGTCCACGGACACTCACAGTCCATTCCATATACTTCTACCGACACTCACAGACCATTCCACATCAGTTTAAAGACACTCACAGTCCATTTCACACATTTCCATGGACACTCACAGCACATTACAGACGCGTCTGCTGACTCTAACAGTCCATTCCACATACGTGTACAGACACTCACAGACCATTCCACACACGTCGATGGACACACCACAGACCATTACAGACACGGCCACATACACTCACAGATCATTCCACACATGCACATAGACACTCACAGACCATTACAGACATGTCAACAGACACTCACAGTCCATTCTACACATGTCCATGGACCCTCACAATCCATTACAGATATGTCTGTAGACACTCACAGTCTATTCCACACACATCCATGGACATTGACAGTCCATTACAGACATTCACTGTCCATTCCCCACATCGCTACTGACACCCATGGCTCATTCAACACATTTCGACAGACATTGGCAAACATTTCCACAAATGTCTAGGGACATTCACAGTCCATTGCACACATGTCTACAATCACATATCCCCCATTCCTCCAACGTCTACCTGCACTCTCAGTCCATTCCACACAATTCAACGGACACTCACAGTCCATTCCTCACACGCCTACAGACACTCAAAGACAAATCTACACACATCCATTGACACTAACAGTCCATTCCACACACATGAACAGACACTCCCATCCCATTCCAAACCGGCTCACGGACACTCACAGTCCATTTACATGTGAGTAAAGACACCCACATTCCATTCCACATACATCAACAAACAAACATACCCCATTCCAGCAAAGTCTAAATCTACCACAATTCATTCTACACACTTCAACAGATCCTCACAGTCCATTACACACAAGTCTACGGTCGATAACAATCCATTCCGCACAAGTCCACGGACACTAATAGTCCATTCCACATACTTCTACAGACACTCACAGACCATTCCACACACGTTGATGGACACACCACAGTCCATTACAGACACGGCCACAGACACTCACAGATCATTCCACATATGCACATGGACACTCACAGAACATTATAGACACGTCAACAGACACTCGATGTCAATTCCACACAGGTCTACGGTCGATCCACTCCATTCACACGTCCACAGACACTAACAGATCATTCCACACATGTCCATGGACCCTCACAATCCATTACAGACACGTCTGCAGACACTCACTGTCCATTCCCCACATCT
This sequence comes from Hemitrygon akajei, assembly GCF_048418815.1. Classification (NCBI taxonomy): domain Eukaryota; kingdom Metazoa; phylum Chordata; class Chondrichthyes; order Myliobatiformes; family Dasyatidae; genus Hemitrygon; species Hemitrygon akajei. The sequence continues at coordinate 107,683,468 of NC_133127.1, forward strand.
CTACTGACACCCATGGCTCATTCAACACATTTCGACAGACATTCGCAATCATTTCCACAAATGTCTAAGGACATTCACAGTCCATTGCACACATGTCTACTATCACATATCGCCCATCTCTCCAACGTCTACACGCACTCTCAGTCCATTCCACACACTTCAACGGACACTCACATTCCATTCCAAACTGGCTCACGGACACTCACAGTCCATTTACAGGCGAGTAAAGACACTCACATTCCATTCCACATGCGTCAACAAACAAACCTACCCCATTCCAGCAAAGCCTAAATCTACCACAATTCAATCTACACACTTCAACAGACCCTCACAGTCCATTACACACAAGTCTACGGTCAAAAACAATCCATTCCACACATGTCCACAGACACTCATAGTCCGTTCCACATATTTCTACAGACACTCACAGACCATTCCACACATGTCAATGGACACTCACAGCCAATTACAGAGACATTTACAGACACTCACAGTCCAATCCACACACGTCAACAAACAGACATAGCCCATTCCACCAAAGTCTAAAGGTACCCACAGCCCATTCCAGGCAACTCTACGCTCGATCACACGCCCTTCCACATATGTCCACGGACATTCACAGTCCATCCCATATACTTCTACCGACACTCACAGACCATTCCACATACGTTTAAAGACACTCACAGTCTAATCCATCCATCTCCATGGACACTCACAGTACATTACAGACACGTCTGCTGACCCTCACAGTCCATTCCACATACGTGTACAGACACTCATAGACCATTCCACACACGTCGATGGACACACCACAGTCCATTACAGACACGGCCACAGACACTCACAGATCATTCCACACATGCACATAGACACTCTCAGAGCAATACAGACACGTCAACAGATAATCGCAGTCAATTCCACGCACATCCATAGACACGCACAGACCATTTCACACACCTGAATTGATACTTACATTCCATTAAAGTCACGGCTGCAGACATTCACAGACCATTCCACACACATCCTTGGACACTCACAGTCCATTACAGACACGACTACAGACAATCACAGTCCATTCCAGACACTTCTAAAGACACTCACAGACAATTCCAGACACGTCAAAAGACCCTCGCAGTCAATTCCACGCACAGCGATAAACACTCACAGACCATTCCACACACATGAATCGATACTCACAGTCCATTAATGTCACTGCTGCAGACATTCACAGACCATTCCACACACATCCATAATCCATTCCACACAGGTCAACAAACAAACATAGCCCATTACAGCAAAGTCTAAATGTACTCACAGTCCATTCTACATACTTCAACAGACAGTCACAGTCCATTCCACACAAGCCTACGTTCGATAACTCCCCATTCCACACATCTCCATCGTCACTCACAGTCCATTGCAGTCACATCTGCTGACATTCGTAGACCATTCACATATGTGTAAAGACACTCACAGTCCATTACAGAGATGTTTAAATACAGTCACAGTCCATTCCACCCACATCCATGGACACTCACAGTCCATTACAGACACGTCTGCTGACACTCACAAACCCTTCACATATGTGTAAAGACACTCACAGTCCATTACAGAGACATTTAAAGACACTCACGGTCCATTCCACACACGTCCATCGACATTCACAGTCAATTACACACACGTCAACAAACAGACATAGCCCATTCCACCAAAGTCTAAAGATAGTCAAAGTCCATTCTACACAATTCAAATGTCACACACAGTTCATTCCACACAGGTCTACGGTCGATCCACTCCATTCACACATGTCCACGGAGAATAAACAATTTATTCCACACACTTCTAAGGACACACACAACCCATTACACATACGTCTACAGAGACTCACATTCCATTCAACACACATCCATGGACACTCACAGACCACTACAGACACGTCTACAGACACTCACAGTACATTCCACACATGTCCATGGACCCTCACAATCCATTACAGATACTTCTGTAGACACACACATCCATGGACATTGACAGTCCATGACAGACATTCACTGTCCATTCACCACATCTCTACTGACACCCATGGCTCATTCAACACATTTCGACAGACATTCGCAATCATTTCCACAAATGTCTAGGGACATTCCCAGTCCATTGCACACATGTCTACAATCACATATCCCCAATTCCTCCAACGTCTACACGCACTCTCAGTCCATTCCACACACTTCAATGGACACTCATAGTCCATTGCCCACACGTCAACAGACACTTACATCCCATTCCAAACAGGCTCCCGGACACTCACAGTCCATTTACATGTGAGTAAAGACACTCACATTCCATTCCACATACGTCAACAAACAAACATACCCCATTCCAGCAAAGTCTAAATCTACCACAATTCATTCTACACACTTCAACAGACCCTCACAGTCCATTACTCACAAGTCTACGGTCGATAACAATCCATTCCACACATGTCCACGGACACTCATAGTCCATTCCACATACTTCTACAGACAATCACAGACCAATCCACACATGTCAATGGACACTCACAGTCGATTACAGAGACATTTACTGACACTCACAATCCAATCCACACACGTCAACAAACAGACATAGCCCATTCCACCAAAGTCTAAAGGTACTCACAGTCCATTCCAGGCAACTCTACGCTCGATCACACTCCCTTCCACACATGTCAATGGACACTCACAGTCCATTTCATATACTTCTACCGACACTCACAGACCATTCCACATCAGTTTAAAGACACTCACAGTCCATTTCACACATTTCCATGGACACTCACAGCACATTACAGACGCGTCTGCTGACTCTAACAGTCCATTCCACATACGTGTACAGACACTCACAGACCATTCCACACACGTCGATGGACACACCACAGACCATTACAGACACGGCCACATACACTCACAGATCATTCCACACATGCACATAGACACTCACAGACCATTACAGACATGTCAACAGACACTCACAGTCCATTCCACACATGTCCATGGACCCTCACAATCCATTACAGATATGTCTGTAGACACTCACAGTCTATTCCACACACATCCATGGACATTGACAGTCCATTACAGACATTCACTGTCCATTCCCCACATCTCTACTGACACCCATGGCTCATTCAACACCATTCGACAGACATTGGCAAACATTTCCACAAATGTCTAGGGACATTCACAGTCCATTGCACACATGTCTACAATCACATATCCCCCATTCCTCCAACGTCTACATGCACTCTCAGTCCATTCCACACAATTCAACGGACACTCACAGTCCATTCCTCACACGCCTACAGACACTCAAAGACAAATCTACACACATCCATTGACACTAACAGTCCATTCCACACACATGAACAGACACTCCCATCCCATTCCAAACCGGCTCACGGACACTCACAGTCCATTTACATGTGAGTAAAGACACCCACATTCCATTCCACATACATCAACAAACAAACATACCCCATTCCAGCAAAGTCTAAATTTACCACAATTCATTCTACACACTTCAACAGATCCTCACAGTCCATTACACACAAGTCTACGGTCGATAACAATCCATTCCGCACAAGTCCACGGACACTAATAGTCCATTCCACATACTTCTACAGACACTCACAGACCATTCCACACACGTTGATGGAAACACTACAGTCCATTACAGACACGGCCACAGACACTCACAGATCATTCCACATATGCACATGGACACTCACAGAACATTACAGACACGTCAACAGACACTCGCTGTCAATTCCACACAGGTCTACGGTCGATCCACTCCATTCACACATCCACAGACACTAACAGATCATTCCACACATGTCCATGGACCCTCACAATCCATTACAGACACGTCTGCAGACACTCACTGTCCATTCCCCACATCTCTACTGACACCCATGGCTCATTCAACACATTTCGACAGACATTCGCAATCATTTCCACAAATGTCTAAGGACATTCACAGTCCATTGCACACATGTCTACTATCACATATCGCCCATCCCTCCAACGTCTACATGCACTCTCAGTCCATTCCACACACTTCAACGGACACTCACATTCCATTCCAAACTGGCTCACGGACACTCACAGTCCATTTACAGGTGAGTAAAGACACTCACATTCCATTCCACATGCGTCAACAAACAAACCTACCCCATTCCAGCAAAGCCTAAATCTACCACAATTCAATCTACACACTTCAACAGACCCTCACAGTCCATTACACACAAGTCTACGGTCAATAACAATCCATTCCACACATGTCCACGGACACTCATAGTCCGTTCCACATATTTCTACAGACACTCACAGACCATTCCACACATGTCAATGGACACTCACAGCCAATTACAGAGACATTTACAGACACTCACAGTCCAATCCACACACGTCAACAAACAGACATAGCCCATTCCACCAAAGTCTAAAGGTACCCACAGTCCATTCCAGGCAACTCTACGCTCGATCACACGCCCTTCCACATATGTCCACGGACATTCACAGTCCATCCCATATACTTCTACCGACACTCACAGACCATTCCACATACGTTTAAAGACACTCACAGTCCAATCCATCCATCTCCATGGACACTCACAGTACATTACAGACACGTCTGCTGACCCTCACAGTCCATTCCACATACGTGTACAGACACTCATAGACCATTCCACACACGTCGATGGACACACCACAGTCCATTACAGACACGGCCACAGACACTCACAGATCATTCCACACATGCACATAGACACTCTCAGAGCATTACAGACACGTCAACAGACACTCGCAGTCAATTCCACGCACATCCATAGACACGCACAGACCATTTCACACACCTGAATTGATACTTACATTCCATTAAAGTCACGGCTGCAGACATTCACAGACCATTCCACACACATCCTTGGACACTCACAGTCCATTACAGACACGACTACAGACCATCACAGTCCATTCCAGACACTTCTAAAGACACTCACAGACAATTCCAGACACGTCAAAAGACCCTCGCAGTCAATTCCACGCACAGCGATAAACACTCACAGACCATTCCACACACATGAATCGATACTCACAGTCCATTAATGTCACTGCTGCAGACATTCACAGACCATTCCACACACATCCATAATCCATTCCACACAGGTCAACAAACAAACATAGCCCATTACAGCAAAGTCTAAATGTACTCACAGTCCATTCTACATACTTCAACAGACAGTCACAGTCCATTCCACACAAGCCTACGTTCGATAACTCCCCATTCCACACATCTCCATCGTCACTCACAGTCCATTGCAGTCACATCTGCTGACATTCGTAGACCATTCACATATGTGTAAAGACACTCACAGTCCATTACAGAGATGTTTAAATACAGTCACAGTCCATTCCACCCACATCCATGGACACTCACAGTCCATTACAGACACGTCTGCTGACACTCACAAACCCTTCACATATGTGTAAAGACACTCACAGTCCATTACAGAGACATTTAAAGACACTCACGGTCCATTCCACACACGTCCATCGACATTCACAGTCAATTACACACACGTCAACAAACAGACATAGCCCATTCCACCAAAGTCTAAAGATAGTCAAAGTCCATTCTACACAATTCAAATGTCACACACAGTTCATTCCACACAGGTCTACGGTCGATCCACTCCATTCACACATGTCCACGGACAATAAACAATTTATTCCACACACTTCTAAGGACACACACAACCCATTACACATACGTCTACAGAGACTCACATTCCATTCAACACACATCCATGGACACTCACAGACCACTACAGACACGTCTACAGACACTCACAGTACATTCCGCACATGTCCATGGACCCTCACAATCCATTACAGATACTTCTGTAGACACACACATCCATGGACATTGACAGTCCATGACAGACATTCACTGTCCATTCACCACATCTCTACTGACACCCATGGCTCATTCAACACATTTCGACAGACATTCGCAATCATTTCCACAAATGTCTAGGGACATTCCCAGTCCATTGCACACATGTCTACAATCACATATCCCCAATTCCTCCAACGTCTACACGCACTCTCAGTCCATTCCACACACTTCAACGGACACTCATAGTCCATTGCCCACACGTCAACAGACACTCACATCCCATTCCAAACAGGCTCCCGGACACTCACAGTCCATTTACATGTGAGTAAAGACACTCACATTCCATTCCACATACGTCAACAAACAAACATACCCCATTCCAGCAAAGTCTAAATCTACCACAATTCATTCTACACACTTCAACAGACCCTCACAGTCCATTACACACAAGTCTACGGTCGATAACAATCCATTCCACACATGTCCACAGACACTCATAGTCCGTTCCACATATTTCTACAGACACTCACAGACCATTCCACACATGTCAATGGACACTCACAGCCAATTACAGAGACATTTACAGACACTCACAGTCCAATCCACACACGTCAACAAACAGACATAGCCCATTCCACCAAAGTCTAAAGGTACCAACAGTCCATTCCAGGCAACTCTACGCTCGATCACACGCCCTTCCACACATGTCCACGGACATTCACAGTCCATCCCATATACTTCTACCGACACTCACAGACCATTCCACATACGTTTAAAGACACTCACAGTCCAATCCATCCATCTTCATGGACACTCACAGTACATTACAGACACGTCTGCTGACCCTCACAGTCCATTCCACATACGTGTACAGACACTCATAGACCATTCCACACACGTCGATGGACACACCACAGTCCATTACAGACACGGCCACAGACACTCACAGATCATTCCACACATGCACATAGACACTCTCAGAGCATTACAGACACATCAACAGACACTTGCAGTCAATTCCACGCACATCCATAGACACGCACAGACCATTTCACACACCTGAATTGATACTTACATTCCATTAAAGTCACGGCTGCAGACATTCACAGACCATTCCACACACATCCTTGGACACTCACAGTCCATTACAGACACGACTACAGAGAATCACAGTACTTTCCAGACACTTCTACAGACACTCACTGTCAATTCCACACTCATTCATAGACCATTCCACACATGTCAACAAACAAACATAGCCCATTACAGCAAAGTCTAAATGTACTCACAGTCCATTCTACACACTTCAACAGACTGCCACGGTCCATTCCACACAAGCCTATGGTCGATAACTCTCCATTCCACACATCTCCATTGTCACTCGCAGTCCATTACAGGCACGTCTGCTGACACACACAGACCATTCACATCTGTGTAAAGACACTCACAGTCCATTACAGAGACATTTAGAGACAGTCACCGTCCATTCCACACACGTCCATGGACACTCACAGTCCTTACAGATAAGACTACAGACACTCACAGTCCACTTACATGTTTGTAACGACACACAGTACATTCCACACACGTCAACAAACAGACATAGCACATTCCACCAAAGTCTAAAGGTAGTCAAATTCCATTCTACACAATTCAAAAGACACTCACAGTCCATTCCACACAGGTCTACGGTCGGTCCACTCCATTCACACATGTCCACAGACACTCACAGACTATTCCACACACTTCTAAGGACATTCAGATCCCATTACACATACGTCTACAAAGACTCACATTCCATTCAACACATGTCCATGGACACTCACAGACCACTACAGACACATCTACAGACACACACAGTCCATTCCACACATGTCCATTGTCCCTCACAATCCATTACAGATACGTCTGTAGACACTCACAGTCTATTCCACACACATCCATGGACATTGACAGTCCATTACAGACATTCACTGTCCATTCCCGACATCTCTACTGTCACCCATGGCTCATTCAACACATTTCGACAGACATTCGCAATCATTTCCACAAATGTCTAGGGACATTCACAGTCCATTGCACACGTCTACAATCACATATCCCCAATTCCTCCAACGTCTACACGCACTCTCAGTCCATTCCACACACTTCAACGGACACTCATAGTCCATTGCACGCACGTCAACAGACACTCACATCCCAATCCAAACTGGCTCCCGGACACTCACAGTCCATTTACATGCCAGTAAAGACACTCACATTCCATTCCACATACGTCAGCAAACAAACATACCCCATTCCAGCAATGTCTAAATCTACCACAATTCATTCTACACACTTCAACAGACCCTCACAGTCCATTACACACAAGTCTACGGTCGATAACAATCCATTCCACACATGTCCACGGACACTCATAGTCCATTCCACATACTTCTACAGACACTCACAGACCATTCCACACATGTCAATGGACACTCACAGTCGATTACAGACACATTTACAGACACTCACAGTCCAATCCACACACGTCAACAAACAGACATAGCCCATTCCACCAAAGTCTAAATGTACTCACAGTCCATTCCAGGCAACTCTACGCTCGATCACACACCCTTCCACACATGTCCACGGACACTCACAGTCCATTTCATATACTTCTACCGACACTCACAGACCATTCCACATAAGTTTAAAGACACTCACAGTCCATTCCACATATCTCCATGGACACTCACAGCACATTACAGACGCGTCTGCTGACTCTAACAGTCCATTCCACATACGTGTACAGACACTCACAGACCATTCCACACACGTCGATGGACACACCACAGACCATTACAGACACGGCCACATACACTCACAGATCATTCCACACATGCACATAGACACTCACAGACCATTACAGACATGTCAACAGACACTCACAGTCCATTCCACACATGTCCATGGACCCTCACAATCCATTACAGATACGTCTGTAGACACTCACAGTCTATTCCACACACATCCATGGACATTGACAGTCCATTACAGACATTCACTGTCCATTCCCCACATCTCTACTGACACCCATGGCTCATTCAACACATTTCGACAGACATTCGCAATCATTTCCACAAATGTCTAGGCACATTCACAGTCCATTGCACACATGTCTACAATCACATATCCCCAATTCCTCCAACGTCTACACGCACACTCAGTCCATTCCACACACTTCAACGGACACTCATAGTCCATTGCACGCACGTCAACAGACACTCACATCACATTCCAAACTGGCTCAGGGACACTCACAGTCCATTCCATATACTTCTACCGACACTCACAGACCATTCCACATAAGTTTAAAGACACTCACAGTCCATTCCATACATCTCCATGGACACTCACAGCACATTACAGACGCGTCTGCTGACTCTAACAGTCCATTCCACATACGTGTACAGACACTCACAGACCATTCCACACACGTCGATGGACACACCACAGACCATTACAGACACGGCCACATACACTCACAGATCATTCCACACATGCACATAGACACTCACAAACCATTACAGACATGTCAACAGACACTCACAGTCCATTCCACACATGTCCATGGACCCTCACAATCCATTACAGATACGTCTGTAGACACTCACAGTCTATTCCACACACATCCATGGACATTGACAGTCCATTACACACATTCACTGTCCATTCCCCACATCTCTACTGACACCCATGGCTCATTCAACACATTTCCACAGACATTCACAAACATTTCCACAAATGTCTAGGGACATTCACAGTCCATTGCACACATGTCTAGAATCACATATCCCCCATTCCTCCAACATCTACATGCACTCTCAGTCCATTCCACACAATTCAACGGACACTCACAGTCCATTCCTCACACGCCTACAGACACTCAAAGACAAATCTACACACATCCATAGACACTAACAGTCCATTCCACACACATCAACAGACACTCACATTCCATTCCAAACTGGCTCCCGGACACTCACAGTGCATTTACAGGTGAGTAAAGACACTCACATTCCATTCCACATGCGTCAACAAACAAACCTACCCCATTCCAGCAAAGCCTAAATCTACCACAATTCAATCTACACACTTCAACAGACCCTCACAGTCCATTACACACAAGTCTACGGTCAATAACAATCCATTCCACACATGTCCACGGACACTCATAGTCCATTCCACATACTTCTACAGACAATCACAGACCACTCCACTCATGTCAATGGACACTCACAGCCAATCACAGAGACATTTACAGACACTCACGGTCCATTCCACACACGTCCATCGACATTCACAGTCAATTACACACACGTCAACAAACAGACATAGCCCATTCCACCAAAGTCTAAAGATAGTCAAAGTCCATTCTACACAATTCAAATGTCACACACAGTTCATTCCACACAGGTCTACGGTCGATCCACTCCATTCACACATGTCCACGGACAATAAACAATTTATTCCACACACTTCTAAGGACACACACAACCCATTACACATACGTCTACAGAGACTCACATTCCATTCAACACACATCCATGGACACTCACAGACCACTACAGACACGTCTACAGACACTCACAGTACATTCCGCACATGTCCATGGACCCTCACAATCCATTACAGATACTTCTGTAGACACACACATCCATGGACATTGACAGTCCATGACAGACATTCACTGTCCATTCACCACATCTCTACTGACACCCATGGCTCATTCAACACATTTCGACAGACATTCGCAATCATTTCCACAAATGTCTAGGGACATTCCCAGTCCATTGCACACATGTCTACAATCACATATCCCCAATTCCTCCAACGTCTACACGCACTCTCAGTCCATTCCACACACTTCAACGGACACTCATAGTCCATTGCCCACACGTCAACAGACACTCACATCCCATTCCAAACAGGCTCCCGGACACTCACAGTCCATTTACATGTGAGTAAAGACACTCACATTCCATTCCACATACGTCAACAAACAAACATACCCCATTCCAGCAAAGTCTAAATCTACCACAATTCATTCTACACACTTCAACAGACCCTCACAGTCCATTACACACAAGTCTACGGTCGATAACAATCCATTCCACACATGTCCACAGACACTCATAGTCCGTTCCACATATTTCTACAGACACTCACAGACCATTCCACACATGTCAATGGACACTCACAGCCAATTACAGAGACATTTACAGACACTCACAGTCCAATCCACACACGTCAACAAACAGACATAGCCCATTCCACCAAAGTCTAAAGGTACCAACAGTCCATTCCAGGCAACTCTACGCTCGATCACACGCCCTTCCACACATGTCCACGGACATTCACAGTCCATCCCATATACTTCTACCGACACTCACAGACCATTCCACATACGTTTAAAGACACTCACAGTCCAATCCATCCATCTTCATGGACACTCACAGTACATTACAGACACGTCTGCTGACCCTCACAGTCCATTCCACATACGTGTACAGACACTCATAGACCATTCCACACACGTCGATGGACACACCACAGTCCATTACAGACACGGCCACAGACACTCACAGATCATTCCACACATGCACATAGACACTCTCAGAGCATTACAGACACATCAACAGACACTTGCAGTCAATTCCACGCACATCCATAGACACGCACAGACCATTTCACACACCTGAATTGATACTTACATTCCATTAAAGTCACGGCTGCAGACATTCACAGACCATTCCACACACATCCTTGGACACTCACAGTCCATTACAGACACGACTACAGAGAATCACAGTACTTTCCAGACACTTCTACAGACACTCACTGTCAATTCCACACTCATTCATAGACCATTCCACACATGTCAACAAACAAACATAGCCCATTACAGCAAAGTCTAAATGTACTCACAGTCCATTCTACACACTTCAACAGACTGCCACGGTCCATTCCACACAAGCCTATGGTCGATAACTCTCCATTCCACACATCTCCATTGTCACTCGCAGTCCATTACAGGCACGTCTGCTGACACACACAGACCATTCACATCTGTGTAAAGACACTCACAGTCCATTACAGAGACATTTAGAGACAGTCACCGTCCATTCCACACACGTCCATGGACACTCACAGTCCTTACAGATAAGACTACAGACACTCACAGTCCACTTACATGTTTGTAACGACACACAGTACATTCCACACACGTCAACAAACAGACATAGCACATTCCACCAAAGTCTAAAGGTAGTCAAATTCCATTCTACACAATTCAAAAGACACTCACAGTCCATTCCACACAGGTCTACGGTCGGTCCACTCCATTCACACATGTCCACAGACACTCACAGACTATTCCACACACTTCTAAGGACATTCAGATCCCATTACACATACGTCTACAAAGACTCACATTCCATTCAACACATGTCCATGGACACTCACAGACCACTACAGACACATCTACAGACACACACAGTCCATTCCACACATGTCCATTGTCCCTCACAATCCATTACAGATACGTCTGTAGACACTCACAGTCTATTCCACACACATCCATGGACATTGACAGTCCATTACAGACATTCACTGTCCATTCCCGACATCTCTACTGTCACCCATGGCTCATTCAACACATTTCGACAGACATTCGCAATCATTTCCACAAATGTCTAGGGACATTCACAGTCCATTGCACACGTCTACAATCACATATCCCCAATTCCTCCAACGTCTACACGCACTCTCAGTCCATTCCACACACTTCAACGGACACTCATAGTCCATTGCACGCACGTCAACAGACACTCACATCCCAATCCAAACTGGCTCCCGGACACTCACAGTCCATTTACATGCCAGTAAAGACACTCACATTCCATTCCACATACGTCAGCAAACAAACATACCCCATTCCAGCAATGTCTAAATCTACCACAATTCATTCTACACACTTCAACAGACCCTCACAGTCCATTACACACAAGTCTACGGTCGATAACAATCCATTCCACACATGTCCACGGACACTCATAGTCCATTCCACATACTTCTACAGACACTCACAGACCATTCCACACATGTCAATGGACACTCACAGTCGATTACAGACACATTTACAGACACTCACAGTCCAATCCACACACGTCAACAAACAGACATAGCCCATTCCACCAAAGTCTAAATGTACTCACAGTCCATTCCAGGCAACTCTACGCTCGATCACACACCCTTCCACACATGTCCACGGACACTCACAGTCCATTTCATATACTTCTACCGACACTCACAGACCATTCCACATAAGTTTAAAGACACTCACAGTCCATTCCACATATCTCCATGGACACTCACAGCACATTACAGACGCGTCTGCTGACTCTAACAGTCCATTCCACATACGTGTACAGACACTCACAGACCATTCCACACACGTCGATGGACACACCACAGACCATTACAGACACGGCCACATACACTCACAGATCATTCCACACATGCACATAGACACTCACAGACCATTACAGACATGTCAACAGACACTCACAGTCCATTCCACACATGTCCATGGACCCTCACAATCCATTACAGATACGTCTGTAGACACTCACAGTCTATTCCACACACATCCATGGACATTGACAGTCCATTACAGACATTCACTGTCCATTCCCCACATCTCTACTGACACCCATGGCTCATTCAACACATTTCGACAGACATTCGCAATCATTTCCACAAATGTCTAGGCACATTCACAGTCCATTGCACACATGTCTACAATCACATATCCCCAATTCCTCCAACGTCTACACGCACACTCAGTCCATTCCACACACTTCAACGGACACTCATAGTCCATTGCACGCACGTCAACAGACACTCACATCACATTCCAAACTGGCTCAGGGACACTCACAGTCCATTCCATATACTTCTACCGACACTCACAGACCATTCCACATAAGTTTAAAGACACTCACAGTCCATTCCATACATCTCCATGGACACTCACAGCACATTACAGACGCGTCTGCTGACTCTAACAGTCCATTCCACATACGTGTACAGACACTCACAGACCATTCCACACACGTCGATGGACACACCACAGACCATTACAGACACGGCCACATACACTCACAGATCATTCCACACATGCACATAGACACTCACAAACCATTACAGACATGTCAACAGACACTCACAGTCCATTCCACACATGTCCATGGACCCTCACAATCCATTACAGATACGTCTGTAGACACTCACAGTCTATTCCACACACATCCATGGACATTGACAGTCCATTACACACATTCACTGTCCATTCCCCACATCTCTACTGACACCCATGGCTCATTCAACACATTTCCACAGACATTCACAAACATTTCCACAAATGTCTAGGGACATTCACAGTCCATTGCACACATGTCTAGAATCACATATCCCCCATTCCTCCAACATCTACATGCACTCTCAGTCCATTCCACACAATTCAACGGACACTCACAGTCCATTCCTCACACGCCTACAGACACTCAAAGACAAATCTACACACATCCATAGACACTAACAGTCCATTCCACACACATCAACAGACACTCACATTCCATTCCAAACTGGCTCCCGGACACTCACAGTGCATTTACAGGTGAGTAAAGACACTCACATTCCATTCCACATGCGTCAACAAACAAACCTACCCCATTCCAGCAAAGCCTAAATCTACCACAATTCAATCTACACACTTCAACAGACCCTCACAGTCCATTACACACAAGTCTACGGTCAATAACAATCCATTCCACACATGTCCACGGACACTCATAGTCCATTCCACATACTTCTACAGACAATCACAGACCACTCCACTCATGTCAATGGACACTCACAGCCAATCACAGAGACATTTACAGACACTCACAGTCCAATCCACACACGTCAACAAACAGACATAGCCCATTCCACCAAAGTCTAAAGGTACTCACAGTCCATTCCAGGCAACTCTACGCTCGATCACACGCCCTTCCACACATGTCCACAGACACTCACAGTCCATCCCATATACTTCTACTGACACTCACAGAACATTCCACATACGTTTAAAGACACTCACAGTCCATTCCACCCATCTCCATGGACACTCACAGTACATTACAGACACGTCTGCTGACCCTCACAGTCCATTCCACACACCTGAATTGATACTTACATTCCATTAAAGTCACGGCTGCAGACATTCACAGACCATTCCACACACATCCTTGGACACTCACAGTCCATTACAGACACGACTACAGAGAATCACAGTACATTCCAGACACTTCTACAGACACTCACGATCAATTCCACACTCATCCATAGTCCATTCCACACATGTCAACAAACAAACATAGCCCATTACAGCAAACTCTAAATGTACTCACAGTCCATTCTACACACTTCAACAGACTGCCACGGTCCATTCCACATAAGCCTATGGTCGATAACTCTCCATTCCACACATCTCCATGGTCACTCACAGTCCATTGCAGTCACGTCTGCAGACACTCATAGACCATTCACATATGTGTAAATACAATCACAGTCCATTACAGAGATGTTTAAAGACACTCACAGTCCATTCCACACACATCCATGGACTCTGACAGTCCGTTACAGACACGTCTACAGAAACTCACCGTCCATTCCCCACATCTCTACTGACACCCATGGCTCATTCTACAGATTTCGACAGACATTCGCAAACATTTCCACAAATGTCTAGGGACATTCACAGTCCACTACACACATGTCTACAATCACATATCGCACATTCCTCCAACGTCCACACGCACTCTCAGTCCATTCCACACACTTCTACAGACTCTCACAGATCATTCCAGACATGTCCATGGACACTCACAGCCCATTACAGAGACATTTACAGACACTCACAGTCCATTCCACACATCTCCATAGACACTCACAGTACATTACAGACACGTCTGCTGACTCTCACAGTCCATTCCACATACGTGTACAGACACTCACAGACCATTCCACACACGTCGATGGACACACCACAGTCCATTACAGACATTCACTGTCCATTCCCGACATCTCTATTGACACCCATGGCTCATTCAACACATTTCGACAGACATTCGCAATCATTTCCACAAATGTCTAGGGACATTCACAGTCCATTGCACACGTCTACAATCACATATCCCCAATTCCTCCAACGTCTACACGCACTCTCAGTCCATTCCACACACTTCAACGGACACTCATAGTCCATTGCACGCACGTCAACAGACACTCACATCCCAATCCAAACTGGCTCCCGGACACTCACAGTCCATTTACATGCCAGTAAAGACACTCACATTCCATTCCACATACGTCAGCAAACAAACATACCCCATTCCAGCAATGTCTAAATCTACCACAATTCATTCTACACACTTCAACAGACCCTCACAGTCCATTACACACAAGTCTACGGTCGATAACAATCCATTCCACACATGTCCACGGACACTCATAGTCCATTCCACATACTTCTACAGACACTCACAGACCATTCCACACATGTCAATGGACACTCACAGTCGATTACAGACACATTTACAGACACTCACAGTCCAATCCACACACGTCAACAAACAGACATAGCCCATTCCACCAAAGTCTAAATGTACTCACAGTCCATTCCAGGCAACTCTACGCTCGATCACACACCCTTCCACACATGTCCACGGACACTCACAGTCCATTTCATATACTT
Source organism: Hemitrygon akajei (assembly GCF_048418815.1). Classification (NCBI taxonomy): domain Eukaryota; kingdom Metazoa; phylum Chordata; class Chondrichthyes; order Myliobatiformes; family Dasyatidae; genus Hemitrygon; species Hemitrygon akajei. Next base: position 107,700,251 of record NC_133127.1, read on the forward strand.
CTACCGACACTCACAGACCATTCCACATAAGTTTAAAGACACTCACAGTCCATTCTACACATGTCCATGGACCCTCACAATCCATTACAGAAATGTCTGTAGACACTCACAGTCTATTCCACACACATCCATGGACATTGACAGTCCATTACAGACATTCACTGTCCATTCCCCACATCTCTACTGACACCCATGGCTCATTCAACACATTTCGACAGACATTGGCAAACATTTCCACAAATGTCTAGGGACGTTCACAGCCCATTGCACACATGTCTACAATCACATATCCCCCATTCCTCCAACGTCTACATGCACTCTCAGTCCATTCCACACAATTCAACGGACACTCACAGTCCATTCCTCACACGCCTACAGACACTCAAAGACAAATCTACACACATCCATTGACACTAACAGTCCATTCCACACACATGAACAGACACTCCCATCCCATTCCAAACCGGCTCACGGACACTCACAGTCCATTTACATGTGAGTAAAGACACCCACATTCCATTCCACATACATCAACAAACAAACATACCCCATTCCAGCAAAGTCTAAATTTACCACAATTCATTCTACACACTTCAACAGATCCTCACAGTCCATTACACACAAGTCTACGGTCGATAACAATCCATTCCGCACAAGTCCACGGACACTAATAGTCCATTCCACATACTTCTACAGACACTCACAGACCATTCCACACACGTTGATGGACACACCACAGTCCATTACAGACACGGCCACAGACACTCACAGACCATTCCACATATGCACATGGACACTCACAGAACATTATAGACACGTCAACAGACACTCACTGTCAATTCCACACAGGTCTACGGTCGATCCACTCCATTCACACGTCCACAGACACTAACAGATCATTCCACACATGTCCATGGACCCTCACAATCCATTACAGACACGTCTGCAGACACTCACTGTCCATTCCCCACATCTCTACTGACACCCATGGCTCATTCAACACATTTCGACAGACATTCGCAATCATTTCCACAAATGTCTAAGGACATTCACAGTCCATTGCACACATGTCTACTATCACATATCGCCCATCCCTCCAACGTCTACACGCACTCTCAGTCCATTCCACACACTTCAACGGACACTCACATTCCATTCCAAACTGGCTCACGGACACTCACAGTCCATTTAAGGGTGAGTAAAGACACTCACATTCCATTCCACATGCGTCAACAAACAAACCTACCCCATTCCAGCAAAGCCTAAATCTACCACAATTCAATCTACACACTTCAACAGACCCTCACAGTCCATTACACACAAGTCTACGGTCGATAACAATCCATTCCACACATGTCCACAGACACTCATAGTCCGTTCCACATATTTCTACAGACACTCACAGACCATTCCACACATGTCAATGGACACTCACAGCCAATTACAGAGACATTTACAGACACTCACAGTCCAATCCACACACGTCAACAAACAGACATAGCCCATTCCACCAAAGTCTAAAGGTACCAACAGTCCATTCCAGGCAACTCTACGCTCGATCACACGCCCTTCCACACATGTCCACGGACATTCACAGTCCATCCCATATACTTCTACCGACACTCACAGACCATTCCACATACGTTTAAAGACACTCACAGTCCAATCCATCCATCTTCATGGACACTCACAGTACATTACAGACACGTCTGCTGACCCTCACAGTCCATTCCACATACGTGTACAGACACTCATAGACCATTCCACACACGTCGATGGACACACCACAGTCCATTACAGACACGGCCACAGACACTCACAGATCATTCCACACATGCACATAGACACTCTCAGAGCATTACAGACACATCAACAGACACTTGCAGTCAATTCCACGCACATCCATAGACACGCACAGACCATTTCACACACCTGAATTGATACTTACATTCCATTAAAGTCACGGCTGCAGACATTCACAGACCATTCCACACACATCCTTGGACACTCACAGTCCATTACAGACACGACTACAGAGAATCACAGTACTTTCCAGACACTTCTACAGACACTCACTGTCAATTCCACACTCATTCATAGACCATTCCACACATGTCAACAAACAAACATAGCCCATTACAGCAAAGTCTAAATGTACTCACAGTCCATTCTACACACTTCAACAGACTGCCACGATCCATTCCACACAAGCCTATGGTCGATAACTCTCCATTCCACACATCTCCATTGTCACTCGCAGTCCATTACAGGCACGTCTGCTGACACACACAGACCATTCACATCTGTGTAAAGACACTCACAGTCCATTACAGAGACATTTAGAGACAGTCACCGTCCATTCCACACACGTCCATGGACACTCACAGTCCTTACAGATAAGACTACAGACACTCACAGTCCACTTACATGTTTGTAACGACACACAGTACATTCCACACACGTCAACAAACAGACATAGCACATTCCACCAAAGTCTAAAGGTAGTCAAATTCCATTCTACACAATTCAAAAGACACTCACAGTCCATTCCACACAGGTCTACGGTCGGTCCACTCCATTCACACATGTCCACAGACACTCACAGACTATTCCACACACTTCTAAGGACATTCAGATCCCATTACACATACGTCTACAAAGACTCACATTCCATTCAACACATGTCCATGGACACTCACAGACCACTACAGACACATCTACAGACACACACAGTCCATTCCACACATGTCCATTGTCCCTCACAATCCATTACAGATACGTCTGTAGACACTCACAGTCTATTCCACACACATCCATGGACATTGACAGTCCATTACAGACATTCACTGTCCATTCCCGACATCTCTACTGTCACCCATGGCTCATTCAACACATTTCGACAGACATTCGCAATCATTTCCACAAATGTCTAGGGACATTCACAGTCCATTGCACACGTCTACAATCACATATCCCCAATTCCTCCAACGTCTACACGCACTCTCAGTCCATTCCACACACTTCAACGGACACTCATAGTCCATTGCACGCACGTCAACAGACACTCACATCCCAATCCAAACTGGCTCCCGGACACTCACAGTCCATTTACATGCCAGTAAAGACACTCACATTCCATTCCACATACGTCAGCAAACAAACATACCCCATTCCAGCAATGTCTAAATCTACCACAATTCATTCTACACACTTCAACAGACCCTCACAGTCCATTACACACAAGTCTACGGTCGATAACAATCCATTCCACACATGTCCACGGACACTCATAGTCCATTCCACATACTTCTACAGACACTCACAGACCATTCCACACATGTCAATGGACACTCACAGTCGATTACAGACACATTTACAGACACTCACAGTCCAATCCACACACGTCAACAAACAGACATAGCCCATTCCACCAAAGTCTAAATGTACTCACAGTCCATTCCAGGCAACTCTACGCTCGATCACACACCCTTCCACACATGTCCACGGACACTCACAGTCCATTTCATATACTTCTACCGACACTCACAGACCATTCCACATAAGTTTAAAGACACTCACAGTCCATTCCACATATCTCCATGGACACTCACAGCACATTACAGACGCGTCTGCTGACTCTAACAGTCCATTCCACATACGTGTACAGACACTCACAGACCATTCCACACACGTCGATGGACACACCACAGACCATTACAGACACGGCCACATACACTCACAGATCATTCCACACATGCACATAGACACTCACAGACCATTACAGACATGTCAACAGACACTCACAGTCCATTCCACACATGTCCATGGACCCTCACAATCCATTACAGATACGTCTGTAGACACTCACAGTCTATTCCACACACATCCATGGACATTGACAGTCCATTACAGACATTCACTGTCCATTCCCCACATCTCTACTGACACCCATGGCTCATTCAACACATTTCGACAGACATTCGCAATCATTTCCACAAATGTCTAGGCACATTCACAGTCCATTGCACACATGTCTACAATCACATATCCCCAATTCCTCCAACGTCTACACGCACACTCAGTCCATTCCACACACTTCAACGGACACTCATAGTCCATTGCACGCACGTCAACAGACACTCACATCACATTCCAAACTGGCTCAGGGACACTCACAGTCCATTCCATATACTTCTACCGACACTCACAGACCATTCCACATAAGTTTAAAGACACTCACAGTCCATTCCATACATCTCCATGGACACTCACAGCACATTACAGACGCGTCTGCTGACTCTAACAGTCCATTCCACATACGTGTACAGACACTCACAGACCATTCCACACACGTCGATGGACACACCACAGACCATTACAGACACGGCCACATACACTCACAGATCATTCCACACATGCACATAGACACTCACAAACCATTACAGACATGTCAACAGACACTCACAGTCCATTCCACACATGTCCATGGACCCTCACAATCCATTACAGATACGTCTGTAGACACTCACAGTCTATTCCACACACATCCATGGACATTGACAGTCCATTACACACATTCACTGTCCATTCCCCACATCTCTACTGACACCCATGGCTCATTCAACACATTTCCACAGACATTCACAAACATTTCCACAAATGTCTAGGGACATTCACAGTCCATTGCACACATGTCTAGAATCACATATCCCCCATTCCTCCAACATCTACATGCACTCTCAGTCCATTCCACACAATTCAACGGACACTCACAGTCCATTCCTCACACGCCTACAGACACTCAAAGACAAATCTACACACATCCATAGACACTAACAGTCCATTCCACACACATCAACAGACACTCACATTCCATTCCAAACTGGCTCCCGGACACTCACAGTGCATTTACAGGTGAGTAAAGACACTCACATTCCATTCCACATGCGTCAACAAACAAACCTACCCCATTCCAGCAAAGCCTAAATCTACCACAATTCAATCTACACACTTCAACAGACCCTCACAGTCCATTACACACAAGTCTACGGTCAATAACAATCCATTCCACACATGTCCACGGACACTCATAGTCCATTCCACATACTTCTACAGACAATCACAGACCACTCCACTCATGTCAATGGACACTCACAGCCAATCACAGAGACATTTACAGACACTCACAGTCCAATCCACACACGTCAACAAACAGACATAGCCCATTCCACCAAAGTCTAAAGGTACTCACAGTCCATTCCAGGCAACTCTACGCTCGATCACACGCCCTTCCACACATGTCCACAGACACTCACAGTCCATCCCATATACTTCTACTGACACTCACAGAACATTCCACATACGTTTAAAGACACTCACAGTCCATTCCACCCATCTCCATGGACACTCACAGTACATTACAGACACGTCTGCTGACCCTCACAGTCCATTCCACACACCTGAATTGATACTTACATTCCATTAAAGTCACGGCTGCAGACATTCACAGACCATTCCACACACATCCTTGGACACTCACAGTCCATTACAGACACGACTACAGAGAATCACAGTACATTCCAGACACTTCTACAGACACTCACGATCAATTCCACACTCATCCATAGTCCATTCCACACATGTCAACAAACAAACATAGCCCATTACAGCAAACTCTAAATGTACTCACAGTCCATTCTACACACTTCAACAGACTGCCACGGTCCATTCCACATAAGCCTATGGTCGATAACTCTCCATTCCACACATCTCCATGGTCACTCACAGTCCATTGCAGTCACGTCTGCAGACACTCATAGACCATTCACATATGTGTAAATACAATCACAGTCCATTACAGAGATGTTTAAAGACACTCACAGTCCATTCCACACACATCCATGGACTCTGACAGTCCGTTACAGACACGTCTACAGAAACTCACCGTCCATTCCCCACATCTCTACTGACACCCATGGCTCATTCTACAGATTTCGACAGACATTCGCAAACATTTCCACAAATGTCTAGGGACATTCACAGTCCACTACACACATGTCTACAATCACATATCGCACATTCCTCCAACGTCCACACGCACTCTCAGTCCATTCCACACACTTCTACAGACTCTCACAGATCATTCCAGACATGTCCATGGACACTCACAGCCCATTACAGAGACATTTACAGACACTCACAGTCCATTCCACACATCTCCATAGACACTCACAGTACATTACAGACACGTCTGCTGACTCTCACAGTCCATTCCACATACGTGTACAGACACTCACAGACCATTCCACACACGTCGATGGACACACCACAGTCCATTACAGACATTCACTGTCCATTCCCGACATCTCTATTGACACCCATGGCTCATTCAACACATTTCGACAGACATTCGCAATCATTTCCACAAATGTCTAGGGACATTCACAGTCCATTGCACACGTCTACAATCACATATCCCCAATTCCTCCAACGTCTACACGCACTCTCAGTCCATTCCACACACTTCAACGGACACTCATAGTCCATTGCACGCACGTCAACAGACACTCACATCCCAATCCAAACTGGCTCCCGGACACTCACAGTCCATTTACATGCCAGTAAAGACACTCACATTCCATTCCACATACGTCAGCAAACAAACATACCCCATTCCAGCAATGTCTAAATCTACCACAATTCATTCTACACACTTCAACAGACCCTCACAGTCCATTACACACAAGTCTACGGTCGATAACAATCCATTCCACACATGTCCACGGACACTCATAGTCCATTCCACATACTTCTACAGACACTCACAGACCATTCCACACATGTCAATGGACACTCACAGTCAATTACAGACACATTTACAGACACTCACAGTCCAATCCACACACGTCAACAAACAGACATAGCCCATTCCACCAAAGTCTAAATGTACTCACAGTCCATTCCAGGCAACTCTACGCTCGATCACACACCCTTCCACACATGTCCACGGACACTCACAGTCCATTTCATATACTTCTACCGACACTCACAGACCATTCCACATAAGTTTAAAGACACTCACAGTCCATTCTACACATGTCCATGGACCCTCACAATCCATTACAGAAATGTCTGTAGACACTCACAGTCTATTCCACACACATCCATGGACATTGACAGTCCATTACAGACATTCACTGTCCATTCCCCACATCTCTACTGACACCCATGGCTCATTCAACACATTTCGACAGACATTGGCAAACATTTCCACAAATGTCTAGGGACGTTCACAGCCCATTGCACACATGTCTACAATCACATATCCCCCATTCCTCCAACGTCTACATGCACTCTCAGTCCATTCCACACAATTCAACGGACACTCACAGTCCATTCCTCACACGCCTACAGACACTCAAAGACAAATCTACACACATCCATTGACACTAACAGTCCATTCCACACACATGAACAGACACTCCCATCCCATTCCAAACCGGCTCACGGACACTCACAGTCCATTTACATGTGAGTAAAGACACCCACATTCCATTCCACATACATCAACAAACAAACATACCCCATTCCAGCAAAGTCTAAATTTACCACAATTCATTCTACACACTTCAACAGATCCTCACAGTCCATTACACACAAGTCTACGGTCGATAACAATCCATTCCGCACAAGTCCACGGACACTAATAGTCCATTCCACATACTTCTACAGACACTCACAGACCATTCCACACACGTTGATGGACACACCACAGTCCATTACAGACACGGCCACAGACACTCACAGATCATTCCACATATGCACATGGACACTCACAGAACATTATAGACACGTCAACAGACACTCACTGTCAATTCCACACAGGTCTACGGTCGATCCACTCCATTCACACGTCCACAGACACTAACAGATCATTCCACACATGTCCATGGACCCTCACAATCCATTACAGACACGTCTGCAGACACTCACTGTCCATTCCCCACATCTCTACTGACACCCATGGCTCATTCAACACATTTCGACAGACATTCGCAATCATTTCCACAAATGTCTAAGGACATTCACAGTCCATTGCACACATGTCTACTATCACATATCGCCCATCCCTCCAACGTCTACACGCACTCTCAGTCCATTCCACACACTTCAACGGACACTCACATTCCATTCCAAACTGGCTCACGGACACTCACAGTCCATTTAAGGGTGAGTAAAGACACTCACATTCCATTCCACATGCGTCAACAAACAAACCTACCCCATTCCAGCAAAGCCTAAATCTACCACAATTCAATCTACACACTTCAACAGACCCTCACAGTCCATTACACACAAGTCTACGGTCAATAACAATCCATTCCACACATGTCCACGGACACTCATAGTCCGTTCCACATATTTCTACAGACACTCACAGACCATTCCACACATGTCAATGGACACTCACAGCCAATTACAGAGACATTTACAGACACTCACAGTCCAATCCACACACGTCAACAAACAGACATAGCCCATTCCACCAAAGTCTAAAGGTACCCACAGTCCATTCCAGGCAACTCTACGCTCGATCACACGCCCTTCCACATATGTCCACGGACATTCACAGTCCATCCCATATACTTCTACCGACACTCACAGACCATTCCACATACGTTTAAAGACACTCACAGTCCAATCCATCCATCTCCATGGACACTCACAGTACATTACAGACACGTCTGCTGACCCTCACAGTCCATTCCACATACGTGTACAGACACTCATAGACCATTCCACACACGTCGATGGACACACCACAGTCCATTACAGACACGGCCACAGACACTCACAGATCATTCCACACATGCACATAGACACTCTCAGAGCAATACAGACACGTCAACAGACAATCGCAGTCAATTCCACGCACATCCATAGACACGCACAGACCATTTCACACACCTGAATTGATACTTACATTCCATTAAAGTCACGGCTGCAGACATTCACAGACCATTCCACACACATCCTTGGACACTCACAGTCCATTACAGACACGACTACAGACCATCACAGTCCATTCCAGACACTTCTAAAGACACTCACAGACAATTCCAGACACGTCAAAAGACCCTCGCAGTCAATTCCACGCACAGCGATAAACACTCACAGACCATTCCACACATATGAATCGATACTCACAGTCCATTAATGTCACTGCTGCAGACATTCACAGACCATTCCACACACATCCATAATCCATTCCACACAGGTCAACAAACAAACATAGCCCATTACAGCAAAGTCTAAATGTACTCACAGTCCATTCTACATACTTCAACAGACAGTCACAGTCCATTCCACACAAGCCTACGTTCGATAACTCCCCATTCCACACATCTCCATCGTCACTCACAGTCCATTGCAGTCACATCTGCTGACATTCGTAGACCATTCACATATGTGTAAAGACACTCACAGTCCATTACAGAGATGTTTAAATACAGTCACAGTCCATTCCACCCACATCCATGGACACTCACAGTCCATTACAGACACGTCTGCTGACACTCACAAACCCTTCACATATGTGTAAAGACACTCACAGTCCATTACAGAGACATTTAAAGACACTCACGGTCCATTCCACACACGTCCATCAACATTCACAGTCAATTACACACACGTCAACAAACAGACATAGCCCATTCCACCAAAGTCTAAAGATAGTCAAAGTCCATTCTACACAATTCAAATGTCACACACAGTTCATTCCACACAGGTCTACGGTCGATCCACTCCATTCACACATGTCCACGGACAATAAACAATTTATTCCACACACTTCTAAGGACACACACAACCCATTACACATACGTCTACAGAGACTCACATTCCATTCAACAGACATCCATGGACACTCACAGACCACTACAGACACGTCTACAGACACTCACAGTACATTCCGCACATGTCCATGGACCCTCACAATCCATTACAGATACTTCTGTAGACACACACATCCATGGACATTGACAGTCCATGACAGACATTCACTGTCCATTCACCACATCTCTACTGACACCCATGGCTCATTCAACACATTTCGACAGACATTCGCAATCATTTCCACAAATGTCTAGGGACATTCCCAGTCCATTGCACACATGTCTACAATCACATATCCCCAATTCCTCCAACGTCTACACGCACTCTCAGTCCATTCCACACACTTCAACGGACACTCACATCCCATTCCAAACAGGCTCCCGGACACTCACAGTCCATTTACATGTGAGTAAAGACACTCACATTCCATTCCACATACGTCAACAAACAAACATACCCCATTCCAGCAATGTCTAAATCTACCACAATTCATTCTACACACTTCAACAGACCCTCACAGTCCATTACTCACAAGTCTACGGTCGATAACAATCCATTCCACACATGTCCACGGACACTCATAGTCCATTCCACATACTTCTACAGACAATCACAGACCAATCCACACATGTCAATGGACACTCACAGTCGATTACAGAGACATTTACTGACACTCACAGTCCAATCCACACACGTCAACAAACAGACATAGCCCATTCCACCAAAGTCTAAAGGTACTCACAGTCCATTCCAGGCAACTCTACGCTCGATCACACTCCCTTCCACACATGTCCACGGACACTCACAGTCCATTCCACATCAGTTTAAAGACACTCACAGTCCATTTCACACATTTCCATGGACACTCACAGCACATTACAGACGCGTCTGCTGACTCTAACAGTCCATTCCACATACGTGTACAGACACTCACAGACCATTCCACACACGTCGATGGACACACCACAGACCATTACAGACACGGCCACATACACTCACAGATCATTCCACACATGCACATAGACACTCACAGACCATTACAGACATGTCAACAGACACTCACAGTCCATTCTACACATGTCCGTGGACCCTCACAATCCATTACAGATATGTCTGTTGACACTCACAGTCTATTCCACACACATCCATGGACATTGACAGTCCATTACAGACATTCACGGTCCATTCCCCACAACTCAACTGACAGCCATGGCTCATTCAACACATTTCGACAGACATTGGCAAACATTTCCACAAATGTCTAGGGACATTCACAGTCCATTGCACACATGTCTACAATCACATATCCCCCATTCCTCCAACGTCTACATGCACTCTCAGTCCATTCCACACAATTCAACGGACACTCACAGTCCATTCCTCACACGCCTACAGACACTCAAAGACAAATCTACACACATCCATAGACACTAACAGTCCATTCCACACACATGAACAGACACTCACATCCCATTCCAAACTGGCTCACGGACACTCACAGTCCATTTACATGTGAGTAAAGACACCCACATTCCATTCCACATACATCAACAAACAAACATACCCCATTCCAGCAAAGTCTAAATCTACCACAATTCATTCTACACACTTCAACAGATCCTCACAGTCCATTACACACAAGTCTACGGTCGATAACAATCCATTCCGCACAAGTCCACGGACACTAATAGTCCATTCCACATACTTCTACAGACACTCACAGACCATTCCACACACGTTGATGGACACACCACAGTCCATTACAGACACGGCCACAGACACTCACAGATCATTCCACATATGCACGTGGACACTCACAGAACATTATAGACACGTCAACAGACACTCGATGTCAATTCCACACAGGTCTACGGTCGATCCACTCCATTCACACGTCCACAGACACTAACAGATCATTCCACACATGTCCATGGACCCTCACAATCCATTACAGACACGTCTGCAGACACTCACTGTCCATTCCCCACATCTCTACTGACACCCATGGCTCATTCAACACATTTCGACAGACATTCGCAATCATTTCCACAAATGTCTAAGGACATTCACAGTCCATTGCACACATGTCTACTATCACATATCGCCCATCCCTCCAACGTCTACACGCACTCTCAGTCCATTCCACACACTTCAACGGACACTCACATTCCATTCCAAACTAGCTCACGGACACTCACAGTCCATTTACAGGTGAGTAAAGACACTCACATTCCATTCCAAACTGGCTCACGGACACTCACAGTCCATTTACAGGTGAGTAAAGACACTCACATTCCATTCCACATGCGTCAACAAACAAACCTACCCCATTCCAGCAAAGCCTAAATCTACCACAATTCAATCTACACACTTCAACAGACCCTCACAGTCCATTACACACAAGTCTACGGTCAATAACAATCCATTCCACACATGTCCACAAACACTCATAGTCCGTTCCACATATTTCTACAGACACTCACAGACCATTCCACACATGTCAATGGACACTCACAGCCAATTACAGAGACATTTACAGACACTCACAGTCCAATCCACACACGTCAACAAACAGACATAGCCCATTCCACCAAAGTCTAAAGGTACCCACAGTCCATTCCAGGCAACTCTACGCTCGATCACACGCCCTTCCACACATGTCCACGGACATTCACAGTCCATCCCATATACTTCTACCGACACTCACAGACCATTCCACATACGTTTAAAGACACTCACAGTCCAATCCATCCATCTCCATGGACACTCACAGTACATTACAGACACGTCTGCTGACCCTCACAGTCCATTCCACATACGTGTACAGACACTCATAGACCATTCCACACACGTCGATGGACACACCACAGTCCATTACAGACACGGCCACAGACACTCACAGATCATTCCACACATGCACATAGACACTCTCAGAGCATTACAGACACGTCAACAGACACTCGCAGTCAATTCCACGCACATCCATAGACACGCACAGACCATTTCACACACCTGAATTGATACTTACATTCCATTAAAGTCACGGCTGCAGACATTCACAGACCATTCCACACACATCCTTGGACACTCACAGTCCATTACAGACACGACTACAGAGAATCACAGTACTTTCCAGACACGTCTACAGACACTCACTGTCAATTCCACACTCATTCATAGACCATTCCACACATGTCAACAAACAAACATAGCCCATTACAGCAAAGTCTAAATGTACTCACAGTCCATTCTACACACTTCAACAGACTGCCACGGTCCATTCCACACAAGCCTATGGTCGATAACTCTCCATTCCACACATCTCCATTGTCACTCGCAGTCCATTACAGGCACGTCTGCTGACACACACAGACCATTCACATCTGTGTAAAGACACTCACAGTCCATTACAGAGACATTTAGAGACAGTCACCGTCCATTCCACACACGTCCATGGACACTCACAGTCCTTACAGATAAGACTACAGACACTCACAGTCCACTTACATGTTTGTAACGACACACAGTACATTCCACACACGTCAACAAACAGACATAGCACATTCCACCAAAGTCTAAAGGTAGTCAAATTCCATTCTACACAATTCAAAAGACACTCACAGTCCATTCCACACAGGTCTACGGTCGGTCCACTCCATTCACACATGTCCACAGAAACTCACAGACTATTCCACACACTTCTAAGGACATTCAGATCCCATTACACATACGTCTACAAAGACTGACATTCCATTCAACACATGTCCATGGACCCTCACAATCCATTACAGATACGTCTGTAGACACTCACAGTCTATTCCACACACATCCATGGACATTGACAGTCCATTACAGACATTCACTGTCCATTCCCGACATCTCTACTGACACCCATGGCTCATTCAACACATTTCGACAGGCATTCGCAATCATTTCCACAAATGTCTAGGGACATTCACAGTCCATTGCACACATGTCTACAATCACATATCCCCAATTCCTCCAACGTCTACACGCACTCTCAGTCCATTCCACACACTTCAACGGACACTCATAGTCCATTGCACGCTCGTCAACAGACACTCACATCCCAATCCAAACTGGCTCCCGGACACTCACAGTCCATTTACATGCCAGTAAAGACACTCACATTCCATTCCACATACGTCAGCAAACAAACATACCCCATTCCAGCAATGTCTAAATCTACCACAATTCATTCTACACACTTCAACAGACCCTCACAGTCCATTACACACAAGTCTACGGTCGATAACAATCCATTCCACACATGTCCACGGACACTCATAGTCCATTCCACATACTTCTACAGACACTCACAGACCATTCCACACATGTCAATGGACACTCACAGTCGATTACAGACACATTTACAGACACTCACAGTCCAATCCACACACGTCAACAAACAGACATAGCCCATTCCACCAAAGTCTAAATGTACTCACAGTCCATTCCAGGCAACTCTACGCTCGATCACACACCCTTCCACACATGTCCACGGACACTCACAGTCCATTTCATATACTTCTACCGACACTCACAGACCATTCCACATAAGTTTAAAGACACTCACAGTCCATTCCACATATCTCCATGGACACTCACAGCACATTACAGACGCGTCTGCTGACTCTAACAGTCCATTCCACATACGTGTACAGACACTCACAGACCATTCCACACACGTCGATGGACACACCACAGACCATTACAGACACGGCCACATACACTCACAGATCATTCCACACATGCACATAGACACTCACAGACCATTACAGACATGTCAACAGACACTCACAGTCCATTCCACACATGTCCATGGACTCTCACAATCCATTAAAGATACGTCTGTAGACACTCACAGTCTATTCCACACACATCCATGGACATTGACAGTCCATTACAGACATTCACTGTCCATTCCCCACATCTCTACTGACACCCATGGCTCATTCAACACATTTCGACAGACATTCGCAATCATTTCCACAAATGTCTAGGGACATTCACAGTCCATTGCACACATGTCTACAATCACATATCCCCAATTCCTCCAACGTCTACACGCACACTCAGTCCATTCCACACACTTCAACGGACACTCATAGTCCATTGCACGCACGTCAACAGACACTCACATCACATTCCAAACTGGCTCAGGGACACTCACAGTCCATTCCATATACTTCTACCGACACTCACAGACCATTCCACATAAGTTTAAAGACACTCACAGTCCATTCCATACATCTCCATGGACACTCACAGCACATTAGACGCGTCTGCTGACTCTAACAGTCCATTCCACATACGTGTACAGACACTCACAGACCATTCCACACACGTCAATGGACACACCACAGACCATTACAGACACGGCCATATACACTCACAGATCATTCCACACATGCACATAGACACTCACAGACCATTACAGACATGTCAACAGACACTCACAGTCCATTCCACACATGTCCATGGACCTCACAATCCATTACAGATACGTCTGTAGACACTCACAGTCTATTCCACACACATCCATGGACATTCAGAGTCCATTGCACACATGTCTACAATCACATATCCCCAATTCCTCCAACGTCTACACGCACACTCAGTCCATTCCACACACTTCAACGGACACTCATAGTCCATTCCACACACGTCAACAGACATTCACATCCCATTCCAAACTGGCTCACGGACACTCACAGTCCATTTACATCTGAGTAAAGACACCCACATTCCATTCCACATACGTCAACAAACAAACATACCCCATTCCAGCAAAGCCTAAATCTACCACAATTCAATCTACACACTTCAACAGACCCTCACAGTCCATTACACACAAGTCTACGGTCGATAACAATGCATTCCACACATGTCCACGGACACTCATAGTCCATTCCACATACTTCTACAGACTCTCACAGATCATTCCACACATGTCAATGGACACTCACTGCCCATTACAGAGACATTTACAGACACTCACAGTCCATTCCACACATCTCCATAGACACTCACAGTACATTACAGACAAGTCTGCTGACTCTCACAGTCCATTCCACATACGTGTACAGACACTCACAGACCATTCCACACACGTTGATGGACACACCACAGTCCATTACAGACACGGCCACAGACACTCACAGATCATTCCACACATGCACATAGTCACTCACAGACCATTACAGACACGTCAACAGACACTCGCACTCAACTCCACGCACATCCAAAGACACGCACAGACCATTCCACACACATCAATGGACACTCACAGACCATTCCACACACATCAATGGATACTCACAGTCCATTCCACGAAATTCCATAGACACTCACAGACCATTCCACACACATGAATCGATACTCACAGTCCATTAAAGTCATAGCTGAAGTCATTCACAGACCATTCCACACACGTCTACAGAAACTCACCGTCCATTCCCCACATCTCTACTGACACCCATGGCTCATTCTACAGATTTCGACAGACATTCGCAAACATTTCCACAAATGTCTAGGGACATTCACAGTCCACTGCACACATGTCTACAATCACATATCGCACATTCCTCCAATGTCCACACGCACTCTCAGTCCATTCCACACACTTCAACGGACACTCATAGTCCATTCCACACACGTCAACAGACATTCACATCCCATTCCAAACTGGCTCACGGACACTCACAGTCCATTTACATGTGAGTAAAGACACCCACATTCCATTCCACATAAGTCAACAAACAAACATACCCCATTCCAGCAAAGTTTAACACTACCACAATTCATTCTACACACTTCAACAGACCCTCACAGTCCAATGCACACAAGTCTACGGTTGGTAACAATCCATTTCACACATGTCCACGGACACTAATAGTCCATTCCACATACTTCTTCAGACACTCACTGACCATTCCACACAAGTTGATGGACACACCACAGTCCATTACAGAAACGGCCAAGACACTCACAGATCATTCCACATATGCACATGGACACTCACAGACCATTCCAGACACGTCCATGGACACTCACAGTCCATTACAGAGACATTTACAGACACTCACAGTCCATTACACACACATCCATTGACACTCACAGTCCTTTACAGACAAGTCTACACTCACAGACAATTCCAGACATGTCAACAGACCCTCGCTGTCAATTCCACGCACATCTATAAACACTCACAGACCATTCCACACACATGAATCGATACTCACAGTCCATTAATGTCACTGCTGCAGACATTCACAGACCATTCCACACACATCCATAATCCATTCCACACAGGTCAACAAACAAACATAGCCCATTACAGCAAGTCTAAATGTACTCACAGTCCATTCTACATACTTCAACAGACAGTCACAGACCATTCCACACAAGCGTACCTTCGATAACTCCCATTCCACACATCTCCATGGTCACACACAGTCCATTGCAGTCACGTCTGCAGACACTCATAGACCATTCACATATGTGTAAATACACTCACAGTCCATTACAGAGATGTTTAAAGACACTCACAGTCCATTCCACACACATCCGTGGACACTGACAGTCCATTACAGACACGTCTACAGAAACTCACCGTCCATTCCCCACATCTCTACTGACACCCATGGCTCATTCTACAGATTTCGACAGACATTCGCAAACATTTCCACAAATGTCTAGGGACATTCACAGTCCACTGCACACATGTCTACAATCACATATCGCACATTCCTCCAACGTCCACACGCACTCTCAGCCCATTCCACACACTTCAACGGACACTCATAGTCCATTCCACACACGTCAACAGACATTCACATCCCATTCCAAACTGGCTCACGGACACTCACAGTCCATTTACATGTGAGTAAAGACACCCACATTCCATTCCACATACGTCAACAAACAAACATACCCCATTCCAGCAAAGTTTAAATCTATCACAATTCATTCTACACACTTCAACAGACCCTCACAGTCCATTACACACAAGTCTACGGTCGGTAACAATCCATTCCACACATGTCCACGGACACTAATAGTCCATTCCACATACTTCTACAGACACTCACAGACCATTCCACACACGTCAACAAACAGACATAGCCTCTTCCACCAAAGTCTAAAGGTACTCACACTTCATTCCACACACGTCCATGGACACTTACAGTCCATTACAGTCACGGCCACAGACATTCACAGACAATTCCAGACATGTCAACTGATACTTGCAGCTAATTCCACACCCATCCATAGACACTCACAGACCATTCCATGCACATCCATAGACACTCACAGTCCATTACAGACACGACTACAGACAATCACAGTCCATTCCACACACTTCTACAGACCCTCGCACGCACATCTATAAACACTCACAGACCATTCCACACACATGAATCGATACTCACAGTCCATTAATGTCACTGCTGCAGACATTCACAGACCATTCCACACACATGAATCGATACTCATAGTCCATTAATGTCACTGCTGCAGACATTCACAGACCATTCCATACACATCCATAATCCATTCCACACAGGTCAACAAACAAACATAGCCCATTACAGCAAAGTCTAAATGTACTCACAGTCCATTCTACATACTTCAACAGACAGTCACAGACCATTCCACACAAGCGTACCTTCGATAACTCCCATTCCACACATCTCCATGGTCACTCACAGTCCATTGCAGTCACATCTGCAGACACTCATAGACCATTCACATATGTGTAAATACACTCACAGTCCATTACAGAGATGTTTAAAGACACTCACAGTCCATTCCACACACATCCATGGACACTGACAGTCCATTACAGACACGTCTACAGACACTCACCGTCCATTCCCCACATCTCTACTGACACCCATGGCTCATTCTACAGATTTCGACAGACATTCGCAAACATTTCCACAAATGTCTAGGGACATTCACAGTCCACTGCACACATGTCTACAATCACATATCGCACATTCCTCCAACGTCCACACGCACTCTCAGCCCATTCCACACACTTCAACGGACACTCATAGTCCATTCCACACACGTCAACAGACATTCACATCCCATTCCAAACTGGCTCACGGACACTCACAGTCCATTTACATGTGAGTAAAGACACCCACATTCCATTCCACATACGTCAACAAACAAACATACCCCATTCCAGCAAAGTTTAAATCTATCACAATTCATTCTACACACTTCAACAGACCCTCACAGTCCATTACACACAAGTCTACGGTCGGTAACAATCCATTCCACACATGTCCACGGACACTAATAGTCCATTCCACATACTTCTACAGACACTCACAGACCATTCCACACAAGTTGATGGACACACCACAGTCCATTACAGACACGGCCACAGACACTCACAGATCATTCCACACATGCACATGGACACTCACAGATCATTACAGACACGTAAACAGACACTCGCACTCAACTCCACGCACATCCAAAGACACGCACAGACCATTCCACACACATCAATGGACACTCACAGACCATTCCACACACATCAATGGATACTCACAGTCCATTCCACGAAATTCCATAGACACTCACAGACCATTCCACACACATGAATCGATACTCACAGTCCATTAAAGTCATAGCTGAAGTCATTCACAGACCATTCCACACACGTCTACAGAAACTCACCGTCCATTCCCCACATCTCTACTGACACCCATGGCTCATTCTACAGATTTCGACAGACATTCGCAAACATTTCCACAAATGTCTAGGGACATTCAATGACCATTCCACACAAGTTGATGGACACACCACAGTCCATTACAGAAACGGCCAAGACACTCACAGATCATTCCACATATGCACATGGACACTCACAGACCATTCCAGACACGTCCATGGACACTCACAGTCCATTACAGAGACATTTACAGACACTCACAGTCCATTACACACACATCCATTGACACTCACAGTCCTTTACAGACAAGTCTACACTCACAGACAATTCCAGACATGTCAACAGACCCTCGCTGTCAATTCCACGCACATCTATAAACACTCACAGACCATTCCACACACATGAATCGATACTCACAGTCCATTAATGTCACTGCTGCAGACATTCACAGACCATTCCACACACATCCATAATCCATTCCACACAGGTCAACAAACAAACATAGCCCATTACAGCAAGTCTAAATGTACTCACAGTCCATTCTACATACTTCAACAGACAGTCACAGACCATTCCACACAAGCGTACCTTCGATAACTCCCATTCCACACATCTCCATGGTCACACACAGTCCATTGCAGTCACGTCTGCAGACACTCATAGACCATTCACATATGTGTAAATACACTCACAGTCCATTACAGAGATGTTTAAAGACACTCACAGTCCATTCCACACACATCCGTGGACACTGACAGTCCATTACAGACACGTCTACAGAAACTCACCGTCCATTCCCCACATCTCTACTGACACCCATGGCTCATTCTACAGATTTCGACAGACATTCGCAAACATTTCCACAAATGTCTAGGGACATTCACAGTCCACTGCACACATGTCTACAATCACATATCGCACATTCCTCCAACGTCCACACGCACTCTCAGCCCATTCCACACACTTCAACGGACACTCATAGTCCATTCCACACACGTCAACAGACATTCACATCCCATTCCAAACTGGCTCACGGACACTCACAGTCCATTTACATGTGAGTAAAGACACCCACATTCCATTCCACATACGTCAACAAACAAACATACCCCATTCCAGCAAAGTTTAAATCTATCACAATTCATTCTACACACTTCAACAGACCCTCACAGTCCATTACACACAAGTCTACGGTCGGTAACAATCCATTCCACACATGTCCACGGACACTAATAGTCCATTCCACATACTTCTACAGACACTCACAGACCATTCCACACACGTCAACAAACAGACATAGCCTCTTCCACCAAAGTCTAAAGGTACTCACACTTCATTCCACACACGTCCATGGACACTTACAGTCCATTACAGTCACGGCCACAGACATTCACAGACAATTCCAGACATGTCAACTGATACTTGCAGCTAATTCCACACCCATCCATAGACACTCACAGACCATTCCATGCACATCCATAGACACTCACAGTCCATTACAGACACGACTACAGACAATCACAGTCCATTCCACACACTTCTACAGACCCTCGCACGCACATCTATAAACACTCACAGACCATTCCACACACATGAATCGATACTCACAGTCCATTAATGTCACTGCTGCAGACATTCACAGACCATTCCACACACATGAATCGATACTCATAGTCCATTAATGTCACTGCTGCAGACATTCACAGACCATTCCATACACATCCATAATCCATTCCACACAGGTCAACAAACAAACATAGCCCATTACAGCAAAGTCTAAATGTACTCACAGTCCATTCTACATACTTCAACAGACAGTCACAGACCATTCCACACAAGCGTACCTTCGATAACTCCCATTCCACACATCTCCATGGTCACTCACAGTCCATTGCAGTCACATCTGCAGACACTCATAGACCATTCACATATGTGTAAATACACTCACAGTCCATTACAGAGATGTTTAAAGACACTCACAGTCCATTCCACACACATCCATGGACACTGACAGTCCATTACAGACACGTCTACAGACACTCACCGTCCATTCCCCACATCTCTACTGACACCCATGGCTCATTCTACAGATTTCGACAGACATTCGCAAACATTTCCACAAATGTCTAGGGACATTCACAGTCCACTGCACACATGTCTACAATCACATATCGCACATTCCTCCAACGTCCACACGCACTCTCAGCCCATTCCACACACTTCAACGGACACTCATAGTCCATTCCACACACGTCAACAGACATTCACATCCCATTCCAAACTGGCTCACGGACACTCACAGTCCATTTACATGTGAGTAAAGACACCCACATTCCATTCCACATACGTCAACAAACAAACATACCCCATTCCAGCAAAGTTTAAATCTATCACAATTCATTCTACACACTTCAACAGACCCTCACAGTCCATTACACACAAGTCTACGGTCGGTAACAATCCATTCCACACATGTCCACGGACACTAATAGTCCATTCCACATACTTCTACAGACACTCACAGACCATTCCACACAAGTTGATGGACACACCACAGTCCATTACAGACACGGCCACAGACACTCACAGATCATTCCACACATGCACATGGACACTCACAGATCATTACAGACACGTAAACAGACACTCGCTGTCAATTCCACACACGTCTATGGTCGATCCACTCCATTCACACATGTCCACAGACACTAACAGATCATTCCACACATGTCCTTGGACCCTCACAATCCATTACAGACACGTCTGCAGACACTCACAGTCTATTCCACACACATCCTTGGACACTCACAGTCCATTACAGACACGACTACAGACAATCACAGTACATTCCAGACACTTCTACAGACACTCACGGTCAATTCCACACTCATCCATAGTCCATTCCACACATGTCAACAAACAAACATAGCCCATTACAGCAAAGTCTAAATGTACACACAGTCCATTCTACACACTTCAACAGACTGCCACGGTCCATTCCACACAAGCCTACGGTCGATAACTCTCCATTCCACACATCTCCATTGTCACTCGCAGTCCATTACAGGCACGTCTGCTGACACACACAGACCATTCACATCTGTGTAAAGACACTCACAGTCCATTACAGAGACGTTTAGAGACAATCACCGTCCATTCCACACACGTCCATGGACACTCATAGTCCTTACAGATAAGACTACAGACACTCACAGTCCATTTACATGTTTGTAACGACACACAGTGCATTCCACACACGTCAACAAACAGACATAGCACATTCCACCAAAGTCTAAAGGTAGTCAAAGTCCATTCTACACAATTCAAAAGCCACTCACAGTCCATTCCACACATCTCCATGGACACTCACAGACCATTACAGACACATCTACAGACACTCACAGTCCATTCCACACATGTTCATGCACCCTCATAATCCATTACAAACAGGTCTGCAGACACTCACCGTCTATTCCACAAACTTCTACCGACACTCACAGACAATTCCACACATGTTTAAAAACACTCACAGTCCATTACAGAGACATTTACAGACACTCACAGTCCATTACAGACACATCGGCTGACACTCACAGACCACTGACATATGTGTAAAGACACTCACAGTCCATTACAGAGACGTTTAAAGACATTCACATCCATTCCACACACGTCCATGGAAACTCACAGTCCATTACAGACACATCTACAGACACTCACTGTCCATTCCCCACATCTCTACTGACACCCATGGCTCATTCTACTCATTTCGACAGACATTCGCAAACATTTCCACAAATGTCTAGGGACATTCACAGTCCATTGCACAAATGTCTACAATCACATATCGCCCATTCCTCCAACGTTTACACCCACTCTCAGTCCATTCCACACACTTCAACGGACACTCACAGTCCATTCCACACACGTCAACAAACAAACATACCCCATTCCAGCAAAGTCTAAATCTACTCACAATTCATTCTACACACTTCAACAGACCCTCACAGTCCATTACACACAAGTCTACGGTCCATAACAATCCATTACACACATGTCCACGGACACTCATAGTCCATTCCACATACGTCAACGGACACTCACAGACCATTCCAGACATGTCCATGGACACTCACAGTCCATTACAGAGACATTTACAGACACTCACAGTCCATTACACACACATCCATTGACACTCACAGTCCTTTACAGACAAGTCTACAGACACTCACAGTCCATTCCACACACGTCAACAAACAGACATAGCCTCTTCCACCAAAGTCTAAAGGTACTCACACTTCATTCCACACACGTCCATGGACACTTACAGTCCATTACAGTCACGGCCACAGACATTCACAGACAATTCCAGACATGTCAACTGATACTTGCAGCTAATTCCACACCCATCCATAGACACTCACAGACCATTCCATGCACATCCATAGACACTCACAGTCCATTACAGACACGACTACAGACAATCACAGTCCATTCCACACACTTCTACAGACCCTCGCACGCACATCTATAAACACTCACAGACCATTCCACACACATGAATCGATACTCACAGTCCATTAATGTCACTGCTGCAGACATTCACAGACCATTCCACACACATGAATCGATACTCACAGTCCATTAATGTCACTGCTGCAGACATTCACAGACCATTCCATACACATCCATAATCCATTCCACACAGGTCAACAAACAAACATAGCCCATTACAGCAAAGTCTAAATGTACTCACAGTCCATTCTACATACTTCAACAGACAGTCACAGACCATTCCACACAAGCGTACCTTCGATAACTCCCATTCCACACATCTCCATGGTCACTCACAGTCCATTGCAGTCACATCTGCAGACACTCATAGACCATTCACATATGTGTAAATACACTCACAGTCCATTACAGAGATGTTTAAAGACACTCACAGTCCATTCCACACACATCCATGGACACTGACAGTCCATTACAGACACGTCTACAGACACTCACCGTCCATTCCCCACATCTCTACTGACACCCATGGCTCATTCTACAGATTTCGACAGACATTCGCAAACATTTCCACAAATGTCTAGGGACATTCACAGTCCACTGCACACATGTCTACAATCACATATCGCACATTCCTCCAACGTCCACACGCACTCTCAGTCCATTCCACACACTTCAACGGACACTCATAGTCCATTCCACACACGTCAACAGACATTCACATCCCATTCCAAACTGGCTCACAGACACTCACAGTCCATTTACATGTGAGTAAAGACACCCACATTCCATTCCACATACGTCAACAAACAAACATACCCCATTCCAGCAAAGTTTAAATCTACCACAATTCATTCTACACATTTCAACAGACCCTCACAGTCCATTACACACAAGTCTACGGTTGGTAACAATCCATTCCACACATGTCCACGGACACTAATAGTCCATTCCACATACTTCTACAGACACTCACAGACCATTCCACACAAGTTGATGGACACACCACAGTCCATTACAGACACGGCCACAGACACACACAGATCATTCCACACATGCACATGGTCACTCACAGACCATTCCAGACATGTCCATGGACACTCACAGTCCATTACAGAGACTATTACAGACACTCACAGTCTATTACACACACATCCATTAACACTCACAGTCCTTTACAGACAAGTCTACAGACACTCACAGACAATTCCAGACATGTCAACAGACCCTCGCAGTCAATTCCACGCACATCTATAAACACTCACAGACCATTCCACACACATGAATCGATACTCACAGTCCATTAATGTCACTGCTGCAGACATTCACAGACCATTCCACACACATGAATCGATACTCACAGTCCATTAATGTCACTGCTGCAGACATTCCACACACATCCATAATCCATTCCACACAGGTCAACAAACAAACATAGCCCATTACAGCAAAGTCTAAATGTACTCACAGTCCATTCTACATACTTCAACAGACAGTCACAGACCATTCCACACAGGCGTACCTTCGATAACTCCCATTCCACACATCTCCATGGTCACTCACAGTCCATTGCAGTCACATCTGCAGACACTCATAGACCATTCACATATGTGTAAATACACTCACAGTCCATTACAGAGATGTTTAAAGACACTCACAGTCCATTCCACACACATCCATGGACACTGACAGTCCATTACAGACACGTCTACAGACACTCACCGTCCATTCCCCACATCTCTACTGACACCCATGGCTCATTCTACAGATTTCGACAGACATTCGCAAACATTTCCACAAATGTCTAGGGACATTCACAGTCCACTGCACACATGTCTACAATCACATATCGCACATTCCTCCAACGTCCACACGCACTCTCAGTCCATTCCACACACTTCAACGGACACTCATAGTCCATTCCACACACGTCAACAGACATTCACATCCCATTCCAAACTGGCTCACAGACACTCACAGTCCATTTACATGTGAGTAAAGACACCCACATTCCATTCCACATACGTCAACAAACAAACATACCCCATTCCAGCAAAGTTTAAATCTACCACAATTCATTCTACACATTTCAACAGACCCTCACAGTCCATTACACACAAGTCTACGGTTGGTAACAATCCATTCCACACATGTCCACGGACACTAATAGTCCATTCCACATACTTCTACAGACACTCACAGACCATTCCACACAAGTTGATGGACACACCACAGTCCATTACAGACACGGCCACAGACACACACAGATCATTCCACACATGCACATGGTCACTCACAGACCATTCCAGACATGTCCATGGACACTCACAGTCCATTACAGAGACTATTACAGACACTCACAGTCTATTACACACACATCCATTAACACTCACAGTCCTTTACAGACAAGTCTACAGACACTCACAGACAATTCCAGACATGTCAACAGACCCTCGCAGTCAATTCCACGCACATCTATAAACACTCACAGACCATTCCACACACATGAATCGATACTCACAGTCCATTAATGTCACTGCTGCAGACATTCACAGACCATTCCACACACATGAATCGATACTCACAGTCCATTAATGTCACTGCTGCAGACATTCCACACACATCCATAATCCATTCCACACAGGTCAACAAACAAACATAGCCCATTACAGCAAAGTCTAAATGTACTCACAGTCCATTCTACATACTTCAACAGACAGTCACAGACCATTCCACACAAGCGTACCTTCGATAACTCCCATTCCACACATCTCCATGGTCACTCACAGTCCATTGCAGTCACGTCTGCAGACACTCATAGACTATTCACATATGTGTAAATACACTCACAGTCCATTACAGAGATGTTTAAAGACACTCACAGTCCATTCCACACACATCCATGGACACCGACAGTCCATTACAGACACGTCTACAGAAACTCACCGTCCATTCCCCACATCTCTACTGACACCCATGGCTCATTCTACAGATTTCGACAGACATTCGCAAACATTTCCACAAATGTCTAGGGACATTCACAGTCCACTGCACACATGTCTACAATCACATATCGCACATTCCTCCAACGTCCACACGTGCTCTCAGTCCATTCCACACACTTCAACGGACACTCATAGTCCATTCCACACACGTCAACAGACATTCACATCCCATTCCAAACTGGCTCACGGACACACAGTCCATTTACATGTGAGTAAACACACCCACATTCCATTCCACATACGTCAACAAACAAACATACCCCATTCCAGCAAAGCCTAAATCTACCACAATTCATTCTACACACTTCAACAGACCCTCACAGTCCATTACACACAAGTCTACGGTTGGTAACAATCCATTCCACTCATGTCGACCGACACTCACAGTCCATTGCTCACAAGTCAACAAAACTCACAGTCCATTCCACACATGTCTACACATGTACACACACATGGCCCATTCTACACTTTTCGAACACACGTCTGTAAATAATTACAATCATTAAACACACGAATAACAGACACTCACAGCCCATTCCAAACAGGCCCACAGACACTCACAGTCCATTTACATATGTGTAAAGACATTCACAGTCTATTTACATATGTGTAAACACTCTCACAGTCCATTTCACACACGTCAATAAACAGACATAGTCCGTTCCACCAAAGTCTAAAGGGACTCACTGTCCATTCCACACACGCCTACGGTCAATCACACTCCATTCTACACATGTCCACGGACACTCACAATCCATTCCACACACTTCAACAGACACACATAGGCAATTCCACATATGTGTAAAGACACTCACAATCCATTCCACACACAAGTACAGACATTCACAGTCCATTGCACACTTGTCTACTATCTCATATCACCAATTTCTCCAAGGTCTACACGCACTCACAGTCCATTCCACACACTTCAACAGACACTCACAGTCCATTCCACACATGTCGACACATGTACACACTCATGGCCCATTCTACACATTTCGACAGAATATCGCAATCATTTCCACAAACATCTACGGACATTCACAGTCCATTGCACACATGTGTACAATCACATATCGCCCATTCCTCCAACGTCTACACACACTCACAGTCCATTGCACACACGTCTACACGCACTCACAGTCCATTCCACACACGTCTACAGGCACTCACAGTCCACTCTGCACATGTCTACTGACACTCATGGCCCATTCTACACATTTCGACAGACATTCGCAATCATTTCCACAAACATCTACGGACAATCACAGTCCATTGCTCACACCTCAACAAACAGACATAGCCCATTCCACCAAAGTCTAAAGGTACGCACAGTCCATTCCACACACACCTACTGTCAATCACCCTCCATTCTACACATGTCCACGGACACTCACAATCAATTCCACACACTTCAACGGACACACATAGCCAATTCCACATATGTGTAAAGACACTCACAATCCATTCCACACACAAGTACAGACATTCACAGTCCATTGCACACTTGTCTGCTATCTCATATCGTCAATTTCTCCAAGGTCTACACGCACTCACAGTCCATTCCACACACTTCAACAGACACTCACAGTCCATTCCACACATGTCGACACATGTACACACTCATGGCCCATTCTACATATTTCGACAGACAATCGCAATCATTTCCACAAACATCTACGGACATTCACAGTCCATTGCACACATGTGTACAATCACATATCTCCCATTCCTCCAACGTCGACACACACTCACAGTCCATTGCACACACAAGTATAGACATTCACAGTCCATTCCACACACGTCTACACGCACTCACAGTCCATTCCACACACTTCAACAGACACTCACAGTCCATTCCACACACGTCTACAGGCACTCACAGTCCACTCTGCACATGTCTACTGACACTCATGGCCCATTCTACACATTTTGACAGACATTCGCAATCATTTCCACAAACATCTACGGACAATCACAGTCCATTGCTCACACCTCAACAAACAGACATAGCCCATTCCACCAAAGTCTAAAGGTACTCACAGTCCATTCCACACACGCCTACGGACACTCACAGTCCATTCTACATACATGTAAGTACACTCACAGTCCATTCCACTCACGTCAACGGAGACTCACATCCTATTCCACACACGTCAATAGACACTCAGACTGCATTCTACAGAGTTCCTCTGAGAGTTGCAGTGTATACCAAAGACATCTACGGATACTCACTTTCCATTGCACATATGTCAATGGACCCTGACAATCCATTTCACACATGCCAACATACACCTCGCAGTCCATTCCACACACAACATTTGACATTCACAGTCCATTCCACACATGTCTACTGTCGATCACTGTCCATTCCACACACACCCACGGCCACTCACAGTCCACTCTACATACATGTAAAGACACTCACTGACCATTCCACACCTACAGACACTCACATTCCATTCAACGCATGTCTGCAGACACTGACAGTCCATTCCACACACTTCAACATACACACATAGCCCATTCCACCAAAGTCCACAGGCACTGACAGTCCTTTCTACACACTTCAATAGACACTCAGAGTCCATTCTACATACATGTAAAGACAGTCACAGTCCATTCCACACACATCCATGGACATTCACAATCCATTACAGAAACATCTGCAGAAACTTGCAGTCCATTCCACACACAAGTTTAGACATTTACAGTCCATTCCACACTTGTCTACGGTCGATCACAGTCCATTGCACACATGTCTACTATCACATATCGCCAATTCCTTCAACATCTACACACACTCACAGTCCATTGCACACACAAGTATAGACACTCACAGTCCATTCCACACACGTCCATGGACACTCACAGTCCATTCCCCACACATCTACAGACACTCACATTCCATTCCACACAACTCTACGGTCGATCATAGTCCATTCCACACACGTCCATGGACATTCACAATCCATTACAGACACATCTGCAGTCACTCACAGTCCATGCCTCACATGTCTACTGACACTTATGGCCGATTCAACACATTTCGACAGACATTTGCAATCATTTCCACAAACGTCTACAAACAATAACAGTCCATTGCACACATGTCTACAATCACATACCACCCATTTCTCCAACGTCTACATGCACTCACAGTCCATTCCATACACTTCAACAGACACTCACAGTCCATTCCAGACATGTCTACTGACACACATGGCTCATTCTACACATTACGTCAGACATTCGCAATCATTTCCACAAACGTCTACGGACAATCACAGTCCATTGCACACACGTCCATCGACACTAACAGTCCATTCCAGACACATCCATGGACACTCACAGTCCATTCCACACATGTCTATGGTCGATCACAGTCCATTCTACATACATGTAAGGACACTCACAGTCCATTCCACTCACGTCAACAGACACTCACATCCTATTCCACACACATCACTAGACACAAATTGCATTCTACAGAGTTCTTCTGAGAGTCGCAGTGTATACCAAAGACATCTACGGATACTCTCTTTACATTGCACATATGTCAACGGACCCTGACAGTCCATTCCACACACAAATATTGACATTCACAGTCCATTCCACACACGTCTATGGTCGATCACAGTCCATTCCACACTCGTCCACAGACACTCACAGTCCATTCCACACACGTCTACAGACAATCACAGTCCATTCCACACAAGTCCATGGACACTCACAGTCCATTCCACACACAGCTATGGACATTCACAGATGATTCCACACACATCTACGGACGATCACAGTCCATTCCACACACACCCACAGACACTCACAGTCCATTCCACACTCGTCTGCGGACAATCACAGTCCATTCTACATGCATTTAAAGACACTCGCAGTCTATTCCACACGTCAATTACACTCACAGTCCATTCTACATATATGTAAGGACACTCACTGTCCATTCCACTCATGTCAACAGACACTCACATCCTATTCCACACACGTCAATAGACACTCAGACTGCATTCTACAGAGTTCTTCTGAGAGTCACAGTGTATACCAAAGACATCTATGGATACTCACTTTCCATTGCACATATGTCAACAGACCCTGACAGTCTATTCCACACATGCCAACATACACTCGCAGTCCATTCCGCACATATCTACGGTTGATCACAGTCCATTCCACACATGTCTACGGTCAATCATAGTCCATTCCACACACACCCACAGCCACTCACAGTCCATTCTACATACATGTAAAGACACTCACAGTCCATTCCACACACGCCCATGGACATTCACAATCCAGTACAGACACATCTGCAGAAACTCGCAGTCCATTCCACACACAAGTATAGACATTCACAGGCCATTCCACACACGTCTACATGCACTCACAGTCCATTCCACACACGTCCATGGACACTCACAGTCCATTACAGAGACATCTGCAGACACTCACAGTCCATTCCACACACGTCCATGGATACTCACTGTTCATTCCACACACATCTACGGACACTCACAGCCCATTCCACGTACGTGTAAAGACACTCACAGTCCATTCCACACATGTCTACAGACATTTCCAGCCCATTCCAAACAGGCCCATAGGCACTCAGAGTCCATTTACATATGTGTAAAGACACTCACAGTCCATTCCACACACGTCTATGGTCAATCTCAGTCCATTCCACACTCATCCATAGACACACACAGTGCATTCCACACACGTCTACAGACAATCACAGTCCATTGCACACACGTCAACAAACATAGCCCATTCTACCACAATCTAAAGGTACTCACAGTCCATTCTACATACTTCAACAGACAATCACAGTCCATTCCACACAGGCCTACAGTCGATCACAGTCCATTCCACACACACCCACGGCCACTCACAGTCCATTCTACATACATGTAAAGACACTCACTGACCATTCCACACCTACAGACACTCACATTCCATTCAACGCATGTCTTCAGACACTGACAGTCCATTCCACACACGTCCATAGATACTCACAGTCCATTCCAGACATCCCTACTGACACCCATGGCTAATTCAACACATTTCGACAGACATTCGCAATAATTTCCACAAATGTCTATGGACATTCACAGTCCATTGCACACATGTCTACAATCACATATCGCCCATTCCTCACAGATCATTAAGTGCCTGTAGATGTTGGTGGAATGGTCTATGTGCGTTTGTAGACATGTGTGGAATGGATTCTGTGTGCTTTGTGATCTTCTGGTTAGGAAGTCAAAGATTGAATTGCAGAAGGAGGTACACAGGCCCAAGTTCTGTAACTTATCAATCAGAATTCTGGAAATGATGGTGTTAAATGTTAAGCTATAGTCGATGAACAGCATCCTGACTTAGGTGTTTGTATTCTCTAAGTGGTCTAAGGCTGTGTGAACAGCCATAAAACCATAGAACATTACAGCACAGAAACAGAACTTTTGGCCCTTCTTGGCTGTGCTGAGTCCCACTGACCTGTACCTGTACCATATCCCTCCATACACCTCTCATCCATGTACCTGTCCAAGCTTTTCTTAAATGTTAAAAGCGAGCCCGTATTTACCACTTCATCCGGCAGCTCATTCCACACTCCTACCACTCTCTGTGTGAAGAAGCACCCCCCTAATTTTCCCTTTAAATTTTTCCCCCTTCACCCTTAAACCATGACCTCTGGTTTTTTTTCTCCCCTAGCCTCAGTGGAAAAAGCCTGCTTGCATTCACTCTATCTATACCCATCATAATTTTATGCAGCTTTATCAAATCACCCCTCATTCTCCTACACTCCAGGGAATAAAGTCCTAACCTATTCAACCTTTCTCTGTAACTCAGTTTCTCAAGTCCCGGCAACGTTCTTGTAAACCTTCTCTGCACTCTTCCAACCTTATTAATATCCTTCTTGTAATTAGGTGACCAAAACTGCACACAATACTCCAAATTCAGACTCATCAATGTCTTATACAACCTCACCATAACATTCCAACTCTTATACTCAATACTTGAATTTATAAAGTCCAATGTACCAAAAGTTCTCTTTACGACCCTATCTACTTGTGACACCACTTTTAGGGAATTATGTATCTGTAATCCCTCTGTTCCACTGCACTCCTCAGTGTCCTACCATTTACCTTGTACTTATCTGGGTTGAACTCCATCTGCCACTTCTCAGCCCAGTTTTGCATCCAATTGATGACTCGCTATAAGTTCTGACAGCCCTCCACACTATCCACAATACCTCTAACTTTTGTGTCATCAGCAGTTTTACTCACCCATCCCTCCACTTCCTCATCCAGGTCATTTATAAAAATCACGAAGAGAAGGGGTCCCAGAACCTGGGGCACACTACTGGTCACTGACCTCCATACAGAATATGACACTTATCTACAACCACTCTTTGCCTTCTGTGGGCAAGCCAATTCTGGATCCAAAAAGCTTGGTCCCCTTGGATCCCATGCTTCCTTACTTTCTCAATAAGCCTTGCATGCAGTACCTTATCAAATACCTTGCTGAAATCCATATGTACTACATCTACTGCTCTTCCTTCATCAATATGTTTAGTCACATCTTCAAAAAATTTAATCAGGCTTGTAAGGCACGACCTGCCTTTGACAAAGCAATGCTGACTATTCCTAATCATATTATACCTCTCTGAATATTCATAAAGCCTGCCTCTCAGGAACTCCTGCATCAGCTTACCAAGCACTGAAGTAAGACTCACTGGTCTATAATTTCCTACGTATCTCTATTCCCTTTCTTGAATAAGGGAACAACATTTGCAACCCTCCAATCCTCTGGAACCTTCCCTGCCCCCATTGATAATGCAAAGACCATTACTAGAGGCTCAGCATTCTCCTCTCTCGCCTCCCACAGTAGCCTGGGGTACATCTTGTCCAGTTCCGGAGACTTATCCAACTTGATACTTTCCAAAAGCTGCAGCACATCCTCTTAATATCTATATGCTCAAGCTTTTCAGTCCACTGTAAGTCAGCCCTACATTTGTAAAGATCCTTTTCCATAGTGAATACTGAATCAAAGTATTCATTGAGAACCTCTGCTATCTCCTCCGGTTCCATACACATTTTACTACTGTCACATTTGATTGGTCCTATTCTCTAATGTCTTATCCTCTTGCTCTTCACATACATGTAGAAGGCCTTGGGATTTTCTTTAATCCTGTTCACAAAGGCCTTCTCATGGCCCCTCCTGGCTCTCCTAATTTCATTCTTAATTTCATTCCTGCTTGCCTTATAATCTTCTGGATCTCCCTCATTAAATTTTGTTTTGAACCTTTCGTAAGCTTTTCTTTTCTTCTTGACTAGATTTCTCATTGGAACGTACCTTTGCAGAACACCACGCAAATATCCCCTGAACATTTGCCACATTTCTGCCGTACTTTTCCCTGAGAACAGCTGCTTCCAATTTAAGCTTCCAACTTCCTGCCTGATAGCTTCATATTTCCCCTTACTCCAATTAAACACTCTCTTAACTTGTCTGTTCCTATCCCTCTACAATGCTATGGATAAAGGAGATAGAATTGAGATCACTATCTCCAAAATGTTCTCCCAGTGAGAGACTTGACACCTGACCAGGTTCATTTCCTAGTACCAGATCAAGTACAACCTCTCCTCTTGTAGGTTTATCTACATATTGTATCAGGAAATCTTCCTGAACACATCTAACAAATTCCACCCCATCTAGGGAGATGCCAATCAATATTTGGGAAATTAAAATCTCCCACCACAACAACCCTGTTATTATTAAATCTTTCCAGAATCCGTCTTCCTATCTGCTCCTTGATGTCCCTGTTACTATTGGGGGGGGGGGTGGTCTATAAAAAATACCCAGTAGAGTTATTGATCCCTTCCTGTTCCTAACTTCCACCCACAGAGACTCAGTAGACAATCCCTCCATGACTTCCTCCTTTTCTGTAGCCGTGACACTATCTCTGATCAACAGTGCCACGCCCCCATCTCTTTTGCCTCTTTCCCTGTCCTTTCGGAAACACCTAAAACCTGGCACTCTAAGTAATCATTCCTGCCCCTGAGTCATCTAAGTCTTTGTATTATTACATGATGCCGTCTCCACACAAGAAACAGTCCACACTAACACATTTCAAATTATACTCGAAGACTTCACCCAGGCTTGTTTGAAGAAAACCCTGCACCACTACCATCAGAATAGAACCTGTAGCAACCTGAGGTCCCAACATACTAGACCACAGCTATACTAAGATAAGGAATGCCTACCATTCCTTGTCCCGACTGCATTTCGGTAAATCAGATCACTGGGCTGTCCTTCTACGTACATATAGTCCATCACGGGTAAAGACCTCCCAACCATTCAGCACATCTACATGAAACAGAGTTGTAGAAAAGCAATGTCCATCATTAGGGATCCCCACCACCCAGAACATGCTCTCTTCTCACTGCTGCCATCAGGAAGAAGGTACAAGGGCCTTAGGACTCACACCACCATGTTTAGGAATAGTTATTATCCCTCAACCATCGGACTCTTGAACCAAGAGGGATCACTTCACTCAACATTCCTTGCCCCTATCATTGAAATATTCCCACAACCAATGGACTCACTTTCAAAAGACATTTAGGAAACTCAAGGATAGACACCTAGATGATAGAAAATGGTGTAAAGATTTAGATTGATCTTAGAATATGTTAAAGGGTTGGCATAACATCAAAGGCCAAATGGCCTATACTCTGCTGTTAGTGTTCTCTGTTCCATGATAACCTTGTCTGTCAATAAGTTACAGTCTTCAAAGATAGAATCAAAGCAGAGAGTTTCTACTTTTATAAAGAATAACCATTTATTCAATATTCTTAATAGTAGTATCAATGAAATAGTTGTGCCATTTTCATTTCTGTTTAGTTTAGTTATAAATCTATGGAATTATACTCTGATGCATCTGCAGTAGCTTCTAACAAGTGCAGGTGAGTAGCAATGATCGTATTCCTGCAGTGCTCTTAGGTACAGAATTGCAATATATTGAAAAAATAACAAAGCCCAAGAATTTACTTACAAATCATAATGTTGTGTACTTTGAATGGGAATTTGCAGTTGATAGGGGTTCCCAGATATGCTGCACTTATCCGAGATTATCCAAGTTAAGGATATTTTTCTTTCTTTCTTTCTTTTTTCTTTTTAAATCTTTTTATAAATTTTTAAGCAAACATAAATGAAACATGAATACAGAGAGTTTGAGAGTACATAGTTAATAGTTTAAGTAGACATTCAAATATATGATAATCAGTATATAATAACCTCCCAAACTCATAGTATTTATGAACAAAATAAATTTTTTTTAAAACCCCAAATAAAAAGAGAAAAAAAAACACTAACCAACATGGGCCATTGCATAATGTCAAATATATACAGTAGTGCCAATAACTCCGAACCTCCATCCAAATAATTAAGGATAATAAAAGTGAGGTTTAGGAAAAGACAATTTAACTCATATGAAAATGTTGAATAAATGGTCTCCAAGTTTCTTCAAATTTAACTGAAGGATCAAAGACAACACTTCTAATTTTTTCTAGGCTCAAACAAGAGATAGTTTGAGAAAACCACTGAAATATAGCTGGAGGATTAATTTCTTTCCTATTCAATAAAATAGATCTTCTAGCCATTAATGTAACAAATGCAATCATTCGTCGAGATGAGGGGGATAAATGACTATTATCCGCCATTGGTAAACCGAAAATTGCAGTAATAGGATGCGGTTGGAAATTGATATTCAGAACTATTGAAATAATACTGAAAATATCTTTCCAGTAATTTTGCAAACAAGGGCAAGACCAAAACATATGGGTCAATGAAGCAACATCAGAATGACATCTGTCACAGGTTGGATAAACATAAGAATAAAATCGAGCAAGTTTATACTTAGACAACCTTAAATTGTATTAGGGCATGTTTAGCACAAATGGAAGACGAATTGACTAATAGTAAAATTTTCTCCCATTGCTCAGTGGGTATAAGACAATAAAGTTCTTTTTCCCATTCCTTCTTAATTTTTTCTGATACTTCTGGCTGTATTTTCATGATCATATTATAAATGGCAGCTACTAAACCCTTTTGACAAGGATTCAGAGCTAAAATTCTTTCCGTAATGTCCAATGGACATAGTTTCAGAAAAGTCTGTAACTTATTATTCAAAAAAATTTCTAACTTGCAAATATCTTAAAAAATGAGTTTTAGGTAAATTATATTTATTAGATAGCTGTTCAAAGGACATAAAGCTATCATCCAAAAATAGATCACAAAAACATGTTATACCTTTGGTTTTCCATAAAACAAAATATTTTTCATAAACCTTTACTGATATTTTCATAGTTATAGCTCACTGATGATGGGGATAATGATTGTGGAGACAGATGGGATGCCTGATAAGCAAAGTGGTTTATCCCAGGAAATGTCTAATCCAGGATTCAATCATACCTCTAATTAGTGCAATGACTACTGAAAATGCTGTGGCAAATTAAAATTAAAATTAAAGTGACAAATTCTGCCTCATCCTCTGTAACTTCTGCCATCGCCAAAGTGATCCTACATCAAAAGTCTTTTTGCCTCCCCACCACTCCCCCGAATTTCCACAGGGATCCCTTGTCTGTTCGTTTTCTGGCTTCTCCTGTCATCTTCTACCTGCCCTCTGTGGGATCTCTATTTATTTTCTGATCCTTTGTGTTCTTCCGGCAGTCAACACTAAGAGCAGTTTTACTTCTAATGACTGTTTATTTGAAAGTTCAAACATAAGCAAACCAAATAAAAAGCTGAGAAACAAAGCAGAGAGGTGAATGAACAGCAAAGAATGCAAAGGTGCCTCTGAAAAATCCATCACTTTTATAAGAGAAATTCCTTCGATAAACTAAACCAATCAATGATTGCACAATTACATCACGTGGGTGATGTGCTAGTACATAGCCAATGAAAACTGAGAAAGGTAATAAACCATTAGTTTAACTGCTATACCATTTTCTGCCAGTAAGTGGTGATGATCCACCACACACTGTAAAATATATACATGAGCTTGTTAGAAAAAGGTGGTTTCTATCACCCCCTCCACCCACCATTTTTATTCTGGCATCTTCCCCATTCTTTTGCAATCCTGAAGAAGGGTCTTGGCCTGAAACATAAACTGTTTATTTATTTCTATTGATGCTGAGTTCCTCCAGCATTGTGTGTGTGTTGCTCATGTATCATCAGAGATCCAGACCACCCCTTCATGCTCCCTTCTCAACTCTGCCATCAGGTAGAAGGAACAAGAGCCTCACCAGGTTCAAGAACAGTCCGTACACCGCAACCATCAGGCCCTTGAATAAAAGGGGATAACTACACTCAATTTTACTTATCCCATCATTGAAATAATCCCAAAACCAGTGATCTCACTTTCAAGGATTTTTTAATATCATTACATCATGTTCTCATTATTTATTGCTATTTCTTTAGATTTGCATTTGCCCATATCGTTGTCTTCTGCACTCTGATTGATCTTTCATTGATCTTGCAATAGTCACTATTCTACAGATTTGCTGAGTATGCCCACAAAAAAATTGTATCTCAGGGTTGTATATTGTGATGTATGTGTACTTTGATAATTACATTTACTTTGAACTTTGAACTCATACTTTGCTGCTCCATGGCCTGCTCATTCTTTTTTTATTCTTTGTGTGAAGTTCCTCCACTTCTGTATACAGAATTTAGATGCCTCTGTTTATTGAGCCTAATGCTTAATTATTGTTAAAGAGATATCAAGCATCCTATTGTTTGCAGATTCTTTAAAATATAAACCATTAAATTCAGCAGCATTTTATGAAAAAAAAGTTATGGTTTTTTCCGGTGACGTCATTATCGAGAATGGCAGCTTAAGTCACTAGCTCCTCCGGAAAAACACGTATTAAGCCCCATTAACCCATCAAATATAGTATTTTTCAAAAAATATTTGAACTGAAAAGAGGGGTAAGAATGGGGAAAAGGAATGGAAATTAAAAAAGCGACACTGCGGAGCCTGCAGCCGAGAGGAGTGCAGCGAGCAGCTCTCCTACCCGACCGTGTGCTAGTGAGGCGGCAGCTGGGCCTTGTTCAGGCAAAGCGGCAAATATGATCAAAATCCTGAAAGAGATAGGGGAGTTCCGGAAAGAAATAGAGCACCAGCTCCGTGATATTAAGTCAGAGCTCACCAGCGTCAATCAAAAAATAGCGGTGGCAGAGACTCGAATTGAGAAGGTGGAAGATCACTCCACCAGATCATCCAGGCACTCTTTCTTTTTTTTTCTATTCTTTCTTTCTCTTTTTTTCTATAGGGAAGTTAGGGGGGAGGGGTTAAGGGGAGGGGGGAAGGGTTATATACTTTACTCTGTAATCACTTAAAAATGCAATAAATTTTTTTTTTAAAAAAGAGTCTAAGACAAGGGCCTTACTAATAAATGTGACACAACTAAGAATAAAATTGAGTGTTTCAAAAAAAAAAGAGAAGGTGGAAGATCACGTTCAAAACGTAGAACGGATACTGAGTAAGACGATAAAGATATTAAATCACCAAGAAGGTAAACTGCTTGACCTGGAAGGAAGATCACGGAGGAAAAATACCAGAATGTACAACGTTCCCGAAGGAGCGGAGGGCTCATCTATGACAGAGTTTGTCAGAAAGTTACTGCGGGACACGCTGGATCTTCCCTCGGCTGTGGAGCTGGAAGTCGAAAGAGCCCATTGTGCGCTCGTCCGGAAACCTACCCGGGATAGAAAGCCACGCACAATAATAATTAAATTCCTTCGGTACAGCACCAAGATGGAGATTCTACAAAGGGCCTGGGGTGAGAAGAGAGTGTTTTTAGACAATAAATTAATAAATTTCAACCAAGATTACCCCCCCACAGTCCTGCAGAAACGCAAAGAATACTCTGAAGTAAAGTGAGTACTAAAGCAAAATAAGATTAGATTTCAAACTCTGTACCCTGCTAAACTTCAAGTGTTTTATGACAACAGGATGCGGTTGACCAGACAGTGGAAGAGGCAACTACAGACGTGAAGGCCAGAGGGTTGCCCATCAGCATGACCAAAACGAGGGAAAGCCTGGCTGAGGAATTATCCCCCTCCGCTTGGGAAATAGTGCGAAAATCAAGAAGGCAGGAGACGGGAGGAGGCCAAGAGAAATATATCAGGAAGAGACTGGGAGCTTCCCAAAGACAGTCTTCACCCCCTTCAGAAGAGCCATAAGGTTTGGCTAACTTTAAAAATGTTGAGAAGCTAAACAGAAGCAAAAGTACACGGTGATAGACCTATCTCGAGAAATACTTATTATAATGAGAATTTTATATTACTTAGTTGTTATTCTTTATTCGCTCACTTACTCCTTTTTCCCCACCAAAATGAGAATATATATATGTGTATGTATGTAATATATATATACACACATATATTTGTGGGTGTGTGTATATATATATATATATGTATATATAGGAGGAGTACACGGAAATCTTTTCTGTATAATGGATTTGTTCACTGACTTTTATGAATACTGCAATGGGGGCCCTCAACTCACAAGTAGGAGGGGTTATACCCCACAGCTAGACATTTCCTCTAGCTCAACACAGGGTCATCTACTAGAGACCTCAGCCTTGGAATCACACGTTCGTTGCCATTTTTATTATTATTTGCGTTTCTTGGTACTTATTTGTTCAGGGAGTAGATTGATAAAGTTTTATTCTAATTTCAATGATACATTGACAGATAAATACAAATGGCTAAGGACAAGGTAAAATTCATTCCTTTTAATGTCAATGGGCTATTAAATCCAATCAAACGTAAGAGAATTTTATCCAAAATGAAAAAAGAACAAGCCCATGTAGTATATTTACAGGAAACTCATTTAAGTGATAATGAGCATAAAAAACTAAAGAGAATGGGCTTCACTAATCTGTTTTTCTCCTCATATAAATCAGGACATAGGAGAGGAGTTGCTATTCTTATCTCAAATAAACTAAATTTTGAAAAAGTATTCGAAATGGGAGATATAGAGGGCAGATATATTCTGGTAAGGGGGAATATAGACAGGAATTCAGTTACTCTATTGAATATATACGCACCCCCGGGAAGTGATATTGGTTTCTTACAGAAAATTACTGATATTATGGTAACGGAAACAGAAGGTCTCCTGATATGTGGGGGAGACTTAAATTTACAATTACAACCAAACTTAGACTCTTCCAATAGAAAAACCTATGAAACAAAATCTTTACATAAGAAAATTAATACACTTTTTGAGGATGTTGGTTTAATTGATATATGGAGGGACCTTTTCCCCGACAGAAGGGATTACACTCATTATTCTGCTCCCCATTCTGTATATACAAGAATAGACTATTTCATAACATTTGGAAAAGACAAAGACAAAATAAACACCTGTGGAATTGGGAGAATAGATGAAAGTGACCATGCACCTATATATTTATTTGTTGATTTTGACCTACAACCAAAGAATACTATTTGGAAATTAAATTCAAGTCTACTCAATGATCCGTACTTTAAGGAACAAATTAAAATGAAATTGGTCTCCACTTAGAATTTAATGATAATGGAGAGGTTTCACCTCCCATTTTATGGGATACTCTGAAGGCAGTCTTGAGGGAAAATTATAGCGATATCTTCATATAAGAAAAAAATAAGGAATAAAACATTAAAGGAATTACAAAATAGGCTGAAGGAACTAGGAAAAACCACAAACTGAATTTGGCACAGGATACATTAGGGGAAATTAAAATAATTAGGAATGAAATTAATAGTTCGGCTAAGCAAGAAATCA
Organism: Hemitrygon akajei; assembly: GCF_048418815.1. Taxonomy (NCBI): domain Eukaryota; kingdom Metazoa; phylum Chordata; class Chondrichthyes; order Myliobatiformes; family Dasyatidae; genus Hemitrygon; species Hemitrygon akajei. The sequence continues at coordinate 107,742,225 of NC_133127.1, forward strand.
GGAAAAATTTAATGTTTCTGAAACAGAGACATTACGAAAGTGGATCGAAATCTATGAAAATACTGGCATAGAAACTGAAAATAAAAAGATAGCAGAAAATACAATTCATAGAATTAGGGACCCAAGAACGAAAATGATAAAAAATAAGCTAAGTGAAATTCAAGTGTTATGATCCCAGCCCCCACCTTTGTGAGAATCGCCAGAGCCCTAGTGAAGGGGGGGTCAATGACCCAAGAGAAGAGAGAGATACGTGCGGTGTCCCACGTTTCACGGCGAGGCAAAGCTGGCGACTGTGGTCATTGTCTCGTGGAGACACCTTTGTGAATTGGGAACTGTACTACGTGTATACCCTCAGGGCAACGTGGGTGGAGAGATGGAGAGAGATTGCATTATCCCAACCTGATTGACATCTGAGACCCCGTGAGTTCAGATAAAAGAGGGGTTGTAAAGACGGCCCCCCAGACGCACCAGAAGACACGCTGGAAATCCTGCGACAGCATTTAAGAGCGACAGCCGGTGGTGGGGTTCGTGTGCATCTTTTCCTTGCCTGGGATTGGCGACCTCACCACGAAAGAACGGCTTAGCTACAGGGGAGGCCACAAGTGAGCGTCCATTCCCCAACGAGGTTTCGACGAATCGAACTCCTAAAGGTTGGAAAAAACCCCGCCGGGTAACTGTTTCATTTAATCTCTATCTCTCTCTCTTTAACAAAGTGCACCAATGCGACACCACCAAAAGACGGCAGCTGGTGGAACTGCAGTGACCGCAAGAGACTTTCAGATATACAGCGGACAATATATACATTACCCCTAGACAATGATAGAGTTTATTTCTTATTGGTTATTACTATACCTGCGCTTTAGATTGAGTATTGATGACTTATGGTATCTGAATGCTTGTATTAACCTTACTTTTGTGCCCCTTTATAAATAAAAACGTTTGAAAATGGTACCATCAGACTTCAGCGGACCTCTCTATCTTTGCTGGTAAGTGATCCAGTTACGGGATACATAACACAAGAAGCTTTTAAAAACATAAAATGCTGTCTGGCCTGCTGAGTTCTGCCAGCATTTTGTGTTTTTATTTATTTCCAGCATCTGCAGATTCACTCGTGTTGCCTTTTTGTTCAAGAAGATTTTGAAGTGTTTTACAAAACTCTACATTCCAAAGTACCAGGGGAAACATAACCCAAAATGACACCTTCTTGAATTCTCTAGAGTTACCCTCTTTAAGCAAAGAACAAAATAGAACAATGACTGCTGTTAATTACCCCGTAACTGGGTCACTTATCAGCAAAGATAGAGAGGTCTGTTGAAGTCTGATGGTACTATTTTAACAGTATTTATTGATAAAAATACACAAAAATAATATCAATGCAAACATACAGACAATATACGTCGTCAACACTAAATCTAAAAGTGCGGGTATAATAATAATCAATAAGGAATAGCTCTATCGTTATCTAGGGGATAACGTATTGTCCGATGGAAATATAAAAGTCACTGTAGTTCATTCAAGCTGCAGCTTTTTGGTTGGAGAGAAAGACGGGTTAAAACTTGCCCATTCCTTTTATGATGCCAATCCTTCGAGAGTCGTTGGGAGTTGATTTCCCCGTTGTTAGCTAAAGACCGTTCGTCCGTGGTAAGGGGCCCACCGATTCCGGGGCAAATGGAAAAGGACGCACGTGGCCTTCCCACCGGTTTTTGCTATTACGGGATCGCTAGCGTTTCTTCTGGTGCGTCTAAAGGGGCTGTTCCTCAGACCCTCTTTTATCCTGACTCACAGGGTCTCAGATGTCAATCAGGGTGGGATGATGCAATCCCTCCACCAACCCCCCCCCTCGGTTCATTGCCTGGGGGCTTCGATGCATCGTACATGATTCAATACACAAGTCCGTCTCCAAGAGACAATAGCCGGTATCAATGGGTCCGCCTTTCGGAGGCCAGGACACATTCCAAACTCTTTGTGGATTCTGCATGTCTTTCTCTCATTTCCTGGGTCTCCTGACTCGAATCAATAGCGATCCTGCCATTCTCAAAAAGGAGGGGGCCACGGGTGTAACACCCCCTTTCTTCAACGCGTTTTTACCATCGGTAAAAATGGAGAAATACAGAGTCTTGCAGGATTTTAGAATCTAACACAATACAAAAGCTTTTCCTTTCACTACAGAGTAATACAGTTATACATTCAATTCAGTATCTAGATGGTTACCGATTACATTGTCACTTCCTTTAATATCTTAACATCTTGTGTTACGTACCCCGTAACTGGGTCACTTACCAGCAAAGATAGAGAGGTCCGTTGAAGTCCGTTGAACTATTTTTAAAAGTCTTTATTTATAAAGGGGCACAAAAATAAGATTAATACAAACATTCAGATAATATACATCGTCAATACTCAATCTAAAAGCGCGGGTATAGTAATAATCATCAATTAGAAATAGCTCTATCGTTTGTCTAGGGGATATTGTCCAATGGAAATATAAAAGTCACTCAGTTCCTGCAGGCTTCCGCCTTTGGGGACCGCTGGGTTTTCACTTGTTGGAGAGAGAGAGATTTGTGAGAAAAGAAACTTGCCCGGGTCTTTTGATGAGGCCAATCCGTTGAGTCGGGGGAGTTGGTTCCCCGTTGTTAGTTCAAGAAAATCGTTTCTGTGGTACCCGCCACCGGGTCCAAGGCAAGGGAACCGAACACACGTGGCTTCCTTCAAATGGCTGCCAGCTATTACGGGATCGCTAGTGTATCTTCTGGTGCGTCTGAGGGGCCGTCTCTACAGCCCCTCTTTTATCTTGACTCGCAGGGTAGTAGATGTCAATCAGGTTGGGGGTGAGGCAATCTCTCTCTCTCAACCAGCCCACTTTGCCCAAGGGCTTGCACGTAGCCTAGTCCCCAATCCACAAATGTGTCTCCAAGAGACAATGGCCAATGTCGCGTTATTTTGCATCGCCGGGGAACGAGGCATCCGGCACGTCTCTCTCCCATTTTCTGGGTCCACTGACCCACCCCACTAGTGCTCTTGCGATTCTCACAAAGGAGGGGGCTGCGGGCATAACACTTGTACCCTACTAAAGTCTTGTAGCATCAGACTCCAATTTAGTAACCACCTATTTTTTTTTCTTTCCTTCAGCAAACAAAACTAAAGAGTTGTGATCTTAAGCTTACGTGTATACTACAAAAGTTCATGCAAATACTAATCTTTATGTTGCTTTCAAACTTAACAGGCAGGCTTCCATGGGGGTTGTCTTTTATTATTCACAGGCTTTGTCGAAATCCCTTAAAACCGGTTTCTGCTATTTAAAAATGGCGTCCCCATTAACCCTCGCCTCTTTTCCGGTTACTTCCCACGTGGGGAGCTGGCGCACCCTAGCAAAATAGGCTTTCGTCCGCTCCTTCCATAGGAGTGATTTTATCAACAATGTGTTCCAAACTTAGCCCATTTTCCAAATTTCCACCCAATTCCTTAATTTTACTCAAGTTGCTAGTTTTCTCTTCAGGACCCCTGAGGCTATTGGGTCTCAATACCAGCTATTGGGTCTCTTTGTTCAAACAGCATTTCGAATTCTGCGGTTTCACACCACACTCTGGAATAACAATAGCGTGTGGGGCCCCTTTACCGTCCAACTCAATCTGTAATGGATCCACAGGTGCCGCGGTACCAAGCCTTTGTCCCTGTAGCCTGGTGGCTGCTTCTAATATCAATTCAGACTTTAAACTTTCTTCATTCGATTTGGAAACCACACTTTTCCCTTTTCCTGCAATAATAATGGTCACTTCACCACCCGCTATCTCCTCGCTAACCTTTAACACCACTTCAAGCACAAACACCTGGGAACTCTCACTTCCCACTATTACCGAGGTTAACCCTTTCTTCACTGAACCAAGTCTATCTGACCCACAGGGACTGCATTCCTTTTCAACTGAATCAAATACCTCAGACTTTTTCTGAGCTCCATTACTAGGTTCAGTACCACGTGCATCCACATCTTGGACACACTCAAACGGGACATTTGCCTCTTCCAGGCTTTCAATACCCGTACCCGGTCCAAATTCTAAATTCCCCTGATTCTCCCAGCTGCTCTCTGGGCAACTCCCTTCCGGAGTAAACTCAACCCCGCGGGCTGAAACAACCTCATCTGCCAACCCAGTAGACTTCTTCAAGGTAACGGCATCCTTTTCATCTAGGACTGCCCTCATTTCATTATCAGGAACACCTTTAGAACTTTCCACTTCTTCAAACAGTTCTGCCAAGCCAGACAGATCATCCACATCCAACCCTGGACCTTTTAACAGCTTTGCCTGTTTCTCATCTTCATTTTGTGCATCTAGCACTTCACTCCTCGCTAAGAGAAGGGCTACCTCCTCTCCCTTACCACTTTACTACTCTCTGTTTTACCACCCTCCAAACCCTCGTGGTACAGGGTCGGTAAAAACATCTCAGCCAAATCGATACTGGCCAGATTTAAACTGCTGTCATTCTCAGCTGCCTTTCTCAACATGCTGCGAGTGGTTGCGCATGCGGGATAGATCTTGGACTCTAGGGGCGGGGCCACAATGCTCACCGGCCAGCTCGTCAGCGTCATCGCTGACCAAACCTTACCACCGGCTAAATCGTTACCCAGAAGGACGTCCGCGTCAGTTCTCGGGAATTCGGATCGCACCCCCATTTCAACTGGTCCAGAGACTAGCTCGCAATTCATAATGATCTTATGCAAGGGCACCATTTCCGTCCCTTTTCCTATTCCTTTCACAGCTACCACTCCCGTCTTGTGACCAAAATCCAGTACCTTACTGCTAATCAATGACAGTTCAGCGCCTGTGTCTCTCCAGATCCGTACTGGAACTGGTGTACCTCCCTCTCTTACAGACATGGTTCCGTTTGACATACAAGTCTCAGACCCTTCTCGTACTCTGTCTACTCGGGGATTTCTTGTCGATTTACTGATTACCACGGCACATCCGATAGGGACCGCTGCTTTCCCTCTTCCTGTCTCCTTCCTCAGAGCAAAGCACCTAGATGCAATATGTCCCCCCTTTCCACAATTAAAACAGGTCAAGCCCGGAAATCTCTGACCGTCCTGCCTCTCCTCCCCAACCTTACCACTAGCTCCCGGCGGGACTGCCTCGGCTGGCGGGCTTTCTCTATTGTTCCCACGGTCTCTCTGGGAACTTTTATTCGAGGAAAACTTTGTCTTGTGGGTTAGGGCATATTCATCTGTGAACCTAGCAAATTCGGAGATGGACTTATTCGGCTTCTCATTCAAATACATCCGGATGTCCTCCGAAACACCACTTTTAAATTCCTCAATCAGAATTAACTCCCTGAGACGCCAAAAATCCTCTTCCACTATCTCTGCTGTGCACCAACAGTCCAAGAGCACACCCTTCTCATAGGCAAACTCGGTATACGTCCGATTCCACCCTTTCTTTAAATTTCTGAACCTTTGTCTATACGCTTCAGGTACTAACTCATAACTCCGGAGAATGGCCGCCTTTACTTTGTCATAACTCTCCTCCTCTTCCTCCTCCATGGACAATGCCGTATATGCCCGCTGTGCCTTCCCTTTTAACCCACTTTGTAACAACGCCACCCACTGTTCTCTGGGCCACTTCTGATTCACTGCCACCTTTTCAAAAAGCAAGAAATAACTATCAACATCCGTCTCCTCGAACGGAGATACTAACCTCAACTCCCGACTAACATTAAACCGCTCCTCTCGGTCTGACCCCTGAACTCGTTGCTCTTGCCTTAACTTCTCCATCTCCAAGTCATGTTTCCTCTGTTTCTCTGCCTCCCTTTCTCTCTCGGCCCTTTCCTTCTCTTTTTCAGCTGCTTCCAGCTGTTTTAACTGAATTTCGTGCTCTCTTTGTTTCTCAGCTCTTTCCTGCTCCCGTTTCCCCTCTAACTCCTTTAGCTGGAGCGCATGCTCCCTTTCTCTCTCGGCCCTTTCTTTCTCCTTCTCAGCTCTTTCCCTCTCTCTCTCTCTCTCTCTCTCGGCTCTTTCTTTCTCCTTCTGAGCTGCTTCCAGCTGCTTTAACTTAATTGCATGTTCCAACCTTAATTTCTCCAACTCTAACTGAGCCGTCCCACTAGCTGGTACCTTTTCAGGGATATTTTCCAATACCTCAGCTGCAAACACATTCTTCCCAATATAATACTGAGTTATTGCCCTTCGCACCTCCCGCTTTTTCATTGACAACCTCACCTCTGCGAGGTTTAACCCCTTCACCAAATTTATCAAGTCTGATTTGGTGGCCGCCTCTAGCGCCTCCAGAGTCGGGTTTTCTAGAAATTCACCCACGTCCATCTTTGCTGGTTTCCCGTCTGGCTACCCGCGTAACCAGATCCAAGTTTGGACTTACAAGCCCGATTCACTGGTCTCCCAATTTGGTGTCAAGTCCGGAGTCGAGAACCCCAATTGTTACGTACCCCGTAACTGGGTCACTTACCAGCAAAGATAGAGAGGTCTGTTGAAGTCTGATGGTACTACTTTTAACAGTATTTATTGATAAAAATACACAAAAATAATATCAATGCAAACATATAGACAATATACGTCATCAACACTAAATCTAAAAGCGTGGGTATAATAATAATCAATAAGGAATAGCTCTATCGTTGTCTAGGGGATAATGGAAATATAAAAGTCACTGTAGTTCATTCAAGTTGCAGCTTTTTGGTTGGAGAGAAAGACGGGTTAAAACTTGCCCCTTCCTTTTATGATGTCAATCCTTCGAGAGTCGTTGGGAGTTGATTTCCCCGTTGTTAGCTAAAAACCGTTTGTCCGTGGTAAAGGGCCCACCGATTCCGGGGCAAATAGAAAAGGATGCAAGTGGCCTTCCCACCGGTTTTTGCTATTACGGGATCGCTAGCGTTTCTTCTGGTGCATCTAAAGGGGCTGTTCCTCAGACCCTCTTTTATCCTGACTCACAGGGTCTCAGATGTCAATCAGGGTGGGATGATGCAATCCCCCTCGGTTCATTGCCTGGGGGCTTCGATGCATCGTACAGGATTCAATACACAAGTCCGTCTCCAAGAGACAATAGCCGTTATCAATGGTTCCGCCTTTCGGAGGCCAGGACACATTCCAAACTCTTTGTGGATTCTGCATATCTTTCTCTCATTTCCTGGGTCTCCTGACTTGAATCAATAGCGATCCTGCCATTCTCAAAAAGGAGGGGGCCACGGGCGTAACACTGCTGACAGAACTGAAGTTGAATTAAAAGCTGCAATTAGTAGGCTTAAGTTAAGCAAGTCACCAGGATCAGATGGGTACACGGCAGAGTGGTACAAAGAATTTAAAAATCAGTTAATTCCTGTTTTACTCCCCACACTGAACTGGGCTCTAAAAAAGGCACAAATGCCACCCAGTTGGAAGGAAGCGATAATCTCAGCTATACCGAAAGAAGGCAAGGATAAAATGGAATGCGGGTCATTTAGACTAATATCCATTCTTAATGTAGGTTATAGATTATTTACCTCCATGATGGCCAAACGATTAGAGGAGTTTCTACCCATACTGATACATAACGATCAGTCAAGTTTTATACGACAACGCCAGACACAAGTCAATATACGAAGGACACTTCACATTATGGACCATATACAAAAAAATAAAATCAAAGCAAGTGATAAGCGTGGACACTGAAAAACCATTTGATTTGGTTAATTGGAATTTTCTTTACAGAGTTTTACATAGATTTGGTTTCCAAGACACAATTATTAAAACTATACAGACACTATATGACAATTCTACTGCTAGGATTAAAATTAATGGATATTTATCAAATAGTCTTACCCTAGAAAGGGGCACGAGACAGGGTTGTGCATGGTCACCACTACTCTTCGTGTTATAACTGGAACCATTAGCTCAATACATCAAACAAAATGAAGATATCAGGGGAATTACTATTAAAGGGACAGAGCATAAATTGGCTTGATATGTAGATGACATTTTGATCTATCTAGGGCAACCAACATACTCTTTACCAAAATTGATGCAATTCTTTGATACAAGATCAACATAGATAAAACCCAATTACTTTCATATTACTATAGCCCACCAAGAGAAATTGAAAGTAGATACCCCTGGGCATGGCACACAGAGTCTTTCAAATATTTGGGCATTATTATGCCAAAAGATTTGGCAAAATTATCAGACTATAATTATCAGCCTTTATATAAAAAAAATTAAGGAAGATGTGGCAAGATGGAACCTGATTCCTTTTTTCAGTCTCAGTTCAAGGATTGAGTCTATTAAAATGAATATACTGCCCAGATTGTCATATCTCTTTCAGACCCTACCAATAGAGATTAATCAAAATCAATTCAATGAGTGGAACAAGATGTTATCAAGGTATATTTGGCAGGGTAAAAGGCCTAGAGTTCATCTCAAAACTTTGCAATTAGCAAGGAAAAGGGGGGATGGGGCCTACCTTCTCTTAGAGATTATTATTTTGCAGCACAGTTGAGAGCTGTGATATGTTGGTGCAACCCATCATATGACGCTCAATGGAAAAACATTGAGGAGCGGGTACTTCCCATCCCCATACAAGCAATTTTGGCTGATAACAACCTGCAAAGGTACATAAATACTATTGATAACCATGGGTGAAATTGACTCTTAAAATATGGGAAAACTTCTATAAAAGAATATAATCAAGAGGGAGATATTGCAATTCTTAAATGGTGTGCATATGACTCGGATTTTACACCAAATAAACTGGATGCTAGATTTAAGGACTGGACAGCTAAAGGAATAACAGTTCTTTGCAACATAATGAAAGAAGGAACACTGTTCAGTTTTGAAATGCTTAAAGAGAAACATTAGAAAAACAAGATTTTTATCGGTATTTACAGATGCGACAATGTTAATAAGACGCTTAAAAATGTAACCAAGGCAAGTACATGCTTGATAGAGCTCTTTAGAAAAGCATATAATTCAGATAATGGTAGTAGAATCATTTCAAGCATGTATAAGGGGTTGTCAAATCTTAAAACACATTCAACTTCATACATTAAAACAAAATGGGAGAAGGAAGTAGGGATAATTACATCTGAGGAAGAATGGACAACAATATAGAGGTATCAATGGAAGTGTACCAGTTCACAGAAAAGGAGGGAGTTTGGATGGAAAAACCTGATAAGATATTTTATTACACCCTCTCAGAAATCCCATTATCATAGTAACCTCCCTGTTTGCTGGAGAAATTGTGGAAATCAAAATGCAAATCATTATCATATTTTTTGGGACTGCCCTGTTATCAAAAACTATTGGAGGGGGATACACAATGCCCTACAAGACATCTTTAAATGTGAAATACCCTTAGACAGTAAGACCATATATTTCGGATATATACCTCAAGAATGGTTGAAAAGAGATAAATATTTAATGAATATGCTGTTGGTGGCTGGTAAAAAGACTCTTACTAGGAAATGGTTATCACAGGAGAGCCCAACCTTAAATACATGGATGGAAATTACAATGGACATTTACAAAATGGAGACGATAACAGCATCTGTTAATCATAAGTTTGAACAATTTGATTCATACTAGGAAAAATGGTTTAACTACATAATAAACAACACACACAAAATGCTGGTGGAACACAGCAGGCTAGGCAGCATCTATAAGGAGAAGCACTGTCAACGTTTCGGGCCGAGACCCTTCGGGCACTGTCAACGTTTCGGGCCGAGACCCTTCATCAGGACGAAGGGTCGCAGCCCAAAGAGTCGACAGTGCTTCTCCTTATAGATGCTGTCTGGTCTGCTGTGTTCCACCAGCATTTCGTGTGTGTTGTTTGAATTTTGAGCATCTGCAGATTTCCTCGTGTTTGCTCTTAACTACATAATACCTCATAGGCCTGATTTTATTCTCACAAATCAATGAATCTGTTATTTAAAAAAAAGATCACTCCCTACTTGTACATAGTTCTTTCCTTTTGATTGTTTTTTCTTTCCACTCTTTTCTATAAGTGTATACCTCAGATAAATACTTTGTGGAGATTTGTGACATATATGATTATATGATATATATGTACAATGACTGAAATACATCTTACGGAAATGTTTTGTTTGATGATGAACTTCAATAAAAAAGATAAATTACAAAAAAATATATAGTTATGGAATCGAGACATCTTTGGTAAAAACATAATTTCTTTCCCATCCTTAAAATTGCCTTCATAAGTGTCCAATGCAATGAGAGCTGCACAGATCTGTATATCAACAAACAAAACAACCACTCACGAACCGATGGCCCAGCATAAGAGGGCTAACACCTCAGGTCAAGACTTCACTGTATATCGACACATAAAGAAAAGGGACACTCCTTTGATGATAACAATTTGTTACATGTACATAACAAATGCTTGAAAGAGGGGTTAAAGAAGCCAACTTTGTCAAAATGGAATGTCCATCCCTAAACAATGGGGGTGTGGTACAACACCACCTATCAGCTACTTACAATGTAGTCCTAACATCTCTACCCCAGCATCTCCACAAGAGTTCACACCTCTATTCAAGATAAGACTAATGACCCTCTCATTACCTCTATGACTCTTAGCAACCCTCATGTGATTGCTGTACCTTTAAACAGAGTTTATAAACTGGAAAACTACCCACCTTATGAGTGCCTTCATAAAGTTAGTTATTTTAAGGTGTTACTGCATATCTCATTAACATACCTACTTAAAGGCTACTTTAACAAGGCCAGTCAGTCTCACCTCCCTCACCTCTGGAATTCAGTTCTTTTCTTCAAACTTCGACAATGGCTGTGATAAAGTCTTTAAAGTGCTTGAAATCTGGAATTCAAACAGCCTCATGAGTGAAATGAATAATCTAAAATGCGGATGAACTTCAAAGGACCTTTACTTAAATATAAGCAATTCAGTTTACTAATTACATTATCTACTGTACTTTGGGGCATTCACAAGACAAAGGAGCAGAAGTAGGCCATTCAGCCCATCAAGTCTGCTCCACCACTCCATCATGAGCTAAACTATTCTCCCATCTAGTTCCAATTTCCAGCATTTTCCCCATATCCCTTGATACTCTGACTAATTAGATACCTATCAATCTCCTCCTTACACACCCTCAATGATCAGCATTGGAATTTAGAGTTCAATTCTGATGCTGTCTGTACGAAGTTTATACAGACTTCCCAATGAGTATGTGGGTTTCCACCAGCTGCTCTCTCATGTTACAAAGACATACCAGTTAGTAAGCTTAATCGGTCATTGTCATAGGTGATGGGCAAAAGTATCATGGACCGGAAGCCTGGCTGCATTGTAGTTCTGAAGAAATAAATACACAATTCTGCATACAAGTCCCTCTTAGATTTGAGGAATGTGGCTGATTAGGTTGACTGTGGTTGCAATGAACAATGGTACGTTTTGTTAACTAAAGCTCATGTCAATAGGAAAATTCTGTTTTGTAATGATTCTTCCAGTTACAGTGGAGATTGAACTCCACAGCCAGAGGCATAATTATCATAAGACGTTAACATCTACTTCTGGGTGAATCAAAGATCAACTCATGGAATAAAAACAAATGTTTTCCACTGTGTTCTTATCATGTGAAAGGGGTCCTGGGGGTGAAGCTGGATGGCAGACTTGAGTGGAGCACCAACACAGAAGCTGTGTACATAAAGGGCCAGAGTTGCTTCTACTTCCTGAGGTCCTTTGGAGTATGCAGGCCTCTCCTTCACATGTTCTACCAGTCTATTGTTGCTAGTACAATCTTCAATGCAGTAGTGTGCTGGGGCAATGGCATCAACACGGGTGCATCACAGGCTCAATAAACTGATTAGAAAGGCTGGCTCTGTTATAGGAGTCAAACTGGACACCCAGGAAGCTGTGGTAGAACAAAGAGCCATACGGAAAATCCTGGCAATTCTGGATAATGTTTCTCACCCTCTGCACGCAACCTTGGCTGAACAGAGGAGCATTTTCAGTGATAAACTAAGGCAACTGTGTTGCTTCAAAGACTGCTATATGAGGTCATTTTTACGCTCAGCCATTAGGCCTGAAAATGTGTCAACTTATAGCGAGGGCAAGTGAGGATGCTCTCCTATTAGACTGTTTGAGGCAACTTATTTATTATTCTTTCTTACTTCTCTTCTAATATTTGTATGTTTGTGCACTTGTAATGCTATTTGATGAAGTAATTTTCTTTAGGATCAATAAAGTATCTATCTGTATCTCTAATAACCTTGACCAAAGTTTTGAGTAATTGATGCACCCAAGTAGCTGACTTTGCAAGTTACAATTCAGTTATCATAAGACCATTGGAGTAGAATGAGGTCATTCAACCCTGCTCTGCCATACCAACATAGCTGATTTATTATCCTTCTCAACCCCATTCTCCCACCTGGATGCCCTAATTAACCAAAAACTTATCAACCTCTGCTTTATGAGGGATGATTGATAAGTTTGTGGCCTAAGGTAGGAGTCAATTTTAGAAAACCTAAACAACACAAAAAAAATTCTGGTGAAACACAGCAGGCCAGGCAGCATCTATAAGGAGAAGCACTGTTGCCGTTTCAGGCCGAGACCCTTCAAAGGGTCCTGACGAAGGGTCTCGGCCCGAAACGTTGACAGTGCTTCTCCTTATAGATGCTGTCTGGCCTGCTGTGTTCCACCAGCATTTTGTGTGTGTTGTTTGAATTTCCAGCATCTGCAGATTTCCTCATGCTTGCTCTTTAGAAAACCTAGCACATTTATTTTTCAACATAGTCCCCTCCTACGGACCTCCAGAAAGTGTCCACAGCATGGGTGATTAATAAGTTCGTGGCCTAAGGTAAAAGGAGATGAGTTATACAGCTCTCATTACATGCACATGCTGTTCAACTCTTTGAGTGATTATGCAGAAAGTTTGAAGTTAATAACTCATTTCCTTCTACTTTAGGCCACAAACTTATTAATCACCCCTGATGAGTTATTAACAGATGAGTTATTAACTTCAAACTTTCTGCATAATCACTCAAAGAGTTGACCTGTATGTGCATGTAATGAGAGCTGTATAACTCATCTCCTTCTACCTTAGGCCACAAACTTCTCAGTTACACCTGCTATGGAAACTTTCTGGAGGTCCAAGATCCGTATGCTCCACAACCGCTGGACTAAGTGTATAAATGTAGGAGGGGACTATATTGAAAAATAAATGTGCTAGGTTTTCTAAAATTGATTCCTTCTACCTTAGACCATGAACTTATCAATCACCCCTCGTAAATATACCCAACAAATTGGCCTCTACAGCTGTCTATGACAATCAATTTCACAGGTTCACCACTCTCTGGGTAAATATATTCCTCATTTCTGATCTAAATGGATTACCCCCTATCCTGCGGATGTGCCCTCTGGTGCTACACTATAGGAAACATCTTCTCAACATCGACTCTATCTAGGCCTTTCAATATTCAACAGGTTTCAATGAGATCCCCCTCACTCTTCTGAACTCCAGCAAGACCCAGAGCTATCAAACATTCCTCATACCTTAATCTTTTAATTCTTGGAATCACTGTGGTGTCACGGTAGCGTAATGGTCAGCACAATGCTCTACAGTAGCAGCGAGCTGGGTTCAATTCCTGCTGCTATAGAAACACAGAAAACCTACAGCACAATACAGGCCCTTCAGCCCACGAAGCTGTGCCGAACATGTCCCTACCTCAGAACCACCTAGGCTTTACCCATAGCCCTCTATTTTTCTAAGCTCCATGTAGCAATCCAGGAGTCTCTTATCGCTTCTGCCTCCACCACCACCGGCAGCCCATTCCATGCACTCACCACTCTCTGTGTAAAAAACTTACCCGACATCACCTCTGTACCTACTTCCAAGCACCTTAAAACTGTGCCCTTTTGAGCTGGCCAATTCAGCCCCAAGGAAAAGCCTCTGACTATCCACACGATCAATTCCTCTCATCATTGCATACACCTCTATCAGGTCAACTCTCATCTCTCAGGATCTTCTCTACCTGTAAGGAGTTCACCTGCTTTACCCGTGGTCACGTGCCTTTCTTTCAGCTGCTCCGGTTTTCTCCCACAGTCCAAATATGTACCAGTTTGTAAATTGTCTCATGATTAGGTGAGAGTTCAATCAGGAGCAGCACAGTTCGAAGTACTGGAAGGCCTAATTCCTGCTGTATCTCAGTAAATAAATTCTCATGAACCTTCTCTATTGCCAGCACATCTCCCCACCCCTCCTCTATTGCCCCTCCATTTCCAGCACATCCCCCCACACCCCTCCCCACCTTAGATAAAGGGCTCAATTGGGCAGTCTGATTTTAGACAATTATACTTCTAAGAGATAATTCCATCAGAACTAAATAATAATCATTAGATTCTGTGCTTTATTATGTGGCTTTCCTTTGCTTCCTTAATGTTGGTGATTGAACTCTCAAGAGTGGAAAGAATAATCCAAATGTGGTTGAGCTTTAATGTTCCCTTATTTAAAGTTAATCAATTCAGTTTACCAATCACATTACCTACTAAAGCTTGAGGCATCGGGTATTCAGAGTTCACCCAAAGTGCAGAGAAAAGAAATCGTGCAAACAATGAAAACTATGAGTCACGACTCATGAATACTATGACTCATGAAACAATGAATACTACAAGTAGTATTCAGAACAAAAGTGAGTCTACATAAACAAAGCCAGATATCACTGCAGCCAGAGCAGGCTACGGTTTCACTTCAGTGTAGAGCCAAATAAACATCATGGAGCAGTGAGCTGAACCGGCTTGACCCTCAACGGTGGTCCCAACGGTGGCCTTTTCAATCTGGTTTGGTGTTTAAATCACCCAGACATTGGGTTGTTTCTTGCTCTAGGGCCCGGGCCCCACTGTTTCGATATATTCTGGGCCTGACATTCACAGCCAAGTTTTGGCCTGTACTGGACCTTTCCAAATCAGCTTGGTGTTTAGATCAATCAAACCTCTGTTCTTTCCTCACTCCTGGTTTGGTGGATGGGCCTCACCTTAGTTTACCTTGCCTTAACTCTGTACTCCCTCGCTTGCCTCAACTCTGTTCACCTCTCCATTGTTTGTGGTGATGGTTTACCAGCAATTTTATCAGAAAAAGTGCTTAGTAAAATATTTGGATGTATTCTTTGTTTGTTTGCAGCTGATAAGCAGTCGCTGGGCTTCACCAGCACCATCTTAAATCAGAGTTCTTTGGTTGATGTGTGAAAGCATGTCTGGTGAATCTTTGAACTTTATCTATTTAAAGTAGTAAATGTTGTATTGCTGACATCCACAATTTCACACTCCCAATCTCTTTCCAAAGAAGTTTACACAGACATTATGGATTACTCACTTTTCAATAATGATGTTTATTTAAGTAAGTGAAATACTACATGTATTGTAACCATTCCTTATCAACAGGAGCCACCATCATCTTCTCTGGTGACTAAGTGTTAAGCTTTTCTGTTGATGAATCTGCAGTAAATGGGGGAAAAAAATCTTTTTAGTTTGGGTATAGAGGCATTGTTCAAGCTGAATGCTCAGTCTACATTATTCACAGTTCCTTCTGTCTGTTGTTCTAGGGTACTTCATTTGTTAATAATGTATTCTCAATATCAGTAATTGATTACGAAGCAAAACCATATAAAGCAATTATGTCAAACTTTACAATTCAGTTTTATATGACAAAACAAGTCTTAGGAATGAACAGTGTGACTAGATAAATGCACCAACCATTTTAACCTAAAGCTCCAGATACACTACTCAAATTAACTCTATTCCATATTGAGTTACTCAAAGACAGCCCAAGGTATATACTTATCACCTAAAATAGAGTATGCGCTGTACCAAACTGTTTTCTGGTTGAGATATATGCTAAGATATAAAACTAACCATTGGAGCACATGATAGGCTGAATGGCCTAAATCTGCTCCCATATCTTATGGTCTTAAGAGATTTTTTTAAAAAACAAATTTTATCTGGGACCTCTCCTCTGTAACAGTTCAAAATTATTTAAGCATATTCTCACTGGGTAGATTCTATTTGCATATAAACACTCCAAATGAGTATTTTGAAATGCATCATTGAGGTGAGGTTCACAGATCCTTAATTAGTAAGGGTGTTAAACGCTAGAGGAAGAAGCAGGAGAATGATATTGAGAGGAAACAATAGAACAGTTATGATTGTCTTTATTCACACAGCAGATTTCAAGGAGCAAATTTCCAGGAGACAGAGGGTCCAGGAGAGTTTCAGTTTCTTGATATATACTTCAACACAAAGATGTCAATAAAATGATTAACTAGTTTCAATTGCTATAATCACCCTTTAACATTTTGAATATAGTCAGGCAATACTGAAGTCTGTTTCAAAAGCTTGAGTACAAACTCCACTCAGCTACAAGCTTTTTGCTGAAGTGCTGGAAGATGGCCATGAATATGCAACAACCAGAAGGTTAAGTGCCTCAAGTGACAGGGACAATGTGCTAAGAACAGGAACATTCCGCTATTCTTTCCCTATGTCGTTGTGATGGTTTCAATAGCCAAAAAGTTATCAGTTGGAAGTTAAATTGGGTACAGATTTTATTTCATGAAGACTAGTTTCATTTTAGTTAATCCACAATTATGTTACTGGTAATGTTATAATTGCAGAATAATTATGGATACACGTCCCCTAACAGAAATCTATCTAAGGAAGAACCAAACATTAAGGATATGTTTAAGTGGGGTAGCAAAAATGGCCTTCACTTAGGATCACCTCCCCAATTACTATGTATTTGCACCATGACTCGACAATGTCCCTACAGCCACAGCCTTTGATTAGCTTCCGGTCAAGATGGCTCTGAGCTGCATTCTCTGTTGAGGTCGTGACTCAGACTTAGTTGCTCTCTTTTAAGTTTGTAGGGATGGTTTTGGGACAGTGAGGGTGTACGGGCTAAGTTTGGATGTGGGGGAGTGAGAGGTCAGATTAGGGTTTATGGAGTCTAGCTGGAGTCTAGGAGGCACAACAGCTGGGTTGGTGAGATGAGTTATACTATCTAATCTGAGTCCAGTGTTTCCATTGACTGCCTCACCGGGTCTCCACATAAACACAGGTGTCATTTGTCACAAGTACCACCCGTGGTCCTATCCATTCAGGAGCGAACCCTGCCTCTTCAGGCATCTCCCTTACCATGACTTAATCCGCCAACAATGGGAGGATTATCTTCTCTCCCTCTGATTCTGATTAGCAATATATTGCTGCTGCTTTTCTCTGCCTGTCTTTCCAATGTATTAACCTGGTTACAATGCTCCTTTATATCTCCATATAATCTTACATTTGTGTTTCTTTGCCTATACTTCCAGTTTTTATAGTCTCATGGTTTTTCTGTTGCTCACTTTGCTCAGTGATGTGCACATCATTCACATTTTGCTCCTTATTCTCGCCTTTCTGGTGAGCCTTTACTTTAATTGCCGCTACCTTTGCAGGCAACTGCAGCACTTTTATCAGTTCTTGACTGTGTTTGGCCCCTATCCTTGGGACCTCCTGTCATGATTCACACACACACACTGTCCCATTTCCTGTCCTTTGTTTGGAGCTGCTGTCTTTCTATAGGCCATATTTTCTGCTCTGAGGATCATACATGTTGACTTTCCCTATTTTGTTCATGCTATTTCACCTTTTCCTGAATCTATGATTCTGAGAGTACAAAGCTTATACGTGCCTGTCAGAATCAAAGGTAAAGATAACAATTGCAGGGAATCTTGGTTTTCAAGAGATATTGAGGCCCTGGAAATGCAAAAGAACACTTAAGAAATAAATCAGGAAGGCTAAAAGAAGACATGAGGTTGCCCTAGCAGACAAAGTGAAAGAGAATCCTAGGGGATTCTACAGATATGTTATGAGCAAAAGGATTGCAAGGGACAAAATTGATTGGCTGGAAGATCAGAATGGTAATCCATGAGTGGAGCCAAAAAAAGACTGGGGAGATCTTAAATAAATTTTTTGTGTTTACAGACAGTTGCACTTCAGGGATAAATATAACCTACTTTTGGCTTCTAGAGTAGGCCAGTTTTGCCAGGCCTTGCTTAATCTCCTGATTCCTTCATTCCACTGTGCCACTTGATTGGGGTGGAATAGAGTGCTTTACTGCACTCGTATACCTATTTGTTCACAAGGGGCCTGAAAGCCTTTACAGGGGTCGGTGTTGGGACCTCTGCTTTTTACGATGTTTGTCAGTGATTTGGACTACGGTATTAATGGATTTGTGACTAAATTTGCCGATGATACAAAGATAGGTGGAGGAGCGGGTAGTGTTGAGGAAACAGAACATCTGAAGAGAGACTTAGATAGTTTAGGGGAATGGGCAAAGAAGTGGCAAATGAAATACAATGTTGGAAAGTGTATGGTCATGCATTTTGGTGGAAGAAATAAACGGGCAGACTATTATGTAGATGGGGAGAGAATTCAAAATGCAGAGATGCAAAGGTACCTGGGAGTCCTTGTGCAAGATACCCTAAAGGTTAACCTCAAGGTTGAGTCAGTTGTGAATGCAATGTTGGCATTCATTTCTAGAGGTATAGAATATAAGAGCATGGATATGATGTTGAGGCTCTATAAGGCACTCGTGAGACCACACTTGGAGTACTGTGTGCAGTTTTGGGCTCCTTATTTTAGAAAGGGTATACTGACATCGTAGAGGGTTCAGAAAAGATTCACAAGAATGATTCCAGGAATGAAAAGGTTATCATATGAGGAATGCCTGGCAGCTCTTGGGCTGTAATCCCTGAAGTTCAGGAGAATGAGGGAGGGATCTCATAGAAACATTCTGAATGCTATAAGGCCTAACAGATTAGATATGGCAAAGTTATTTCTCATGGTAGGGTATTCTAGGACAAGAGAGCACGACTTCAGAACTGAAGGACGTCCATTTAGAACTGAGATGCGGAGAAATTACTTTAGTCAGAAGGTGGGTAAATCTGTGGAATTTGTTGCCACGAGCAGCTGAGGAGGCCAAGTCATTGGGTGTATTTTAAGGCAGAGATAGATGGGCTCTTGATTAGCCAGGGCATCAAAGGGTATGGGATGAAGGCAGGGGAGTGGGGATGACTGGAAGAATTGGATTGAATCATGATTGAATGGCGGAGCAGACTTGATGGGCCAAATGGCTTACTGTTTCCATATATTATGGATGATCTGGATGATAATGCAGTTAACCAAATCTGCAGATTTGTGAATGACACCAAGACTGGGGGTGCAGTGGACTCAGAGGAAGGCGATCATGGCTTACAGATGGATCTCAGCTGGAAAATGGGCTGAAAAATAGCAGATGGAATTTAATGCAGACAAGTACCAGGTCCAGACGAGATGTACCCCAGGCTACCGTAGGAGGCAAGGGAGTAGATTGCTGAGCCTCTGGTGATGACCTTTGCATCATCAACGCCGGTGGGAAAGGTTCTGGAGGATTGGAGGGTTGCGGATGTTGTTCCAGTCTTCAAGAAAGTAGAGATAGCCCTGGAAATTATCGACCAGTGAGACTTACTTTATTGGTTGGATAAGTTGATGGAGAAGATCCTGAGAGGCAGAATTTATGAACTTTTGGAGAGGCATAATATGATTAGGAGTAGTCAGCATGGCTTTGTCAAAGGCAGATCATGCCTTACGAGCCTGACTGAATTTTTTGAGGATGTGACTAAACACATTGATGAAGGTAGAGCAGTAGATGTAGTGTATATGGATTTCAGCAAGGCATTTGACAAGGTCCTTCATGCAAGGCTTATTGAGAAAGTAAGGAGGCAGAACTGCCTTGTCACAGAAGGCAAAGCGTGGTTGTAGACGAGTCATATTCTGCATGAAGGTTGGTGACCAGTGGTGTGCCTCAGGGATCTGTTTTGGGACCCCTTCTCTTTGTGATTTTTATAAATGGAGGGATAGATTAGTAAATTTGCTAATGACACAAAGGTTGGAGGTGTTGTGGATAGTGTGGAGGGCTGTCAGAGGTTACAGCAGGACATCGATAGGATGCAAAACTTGGCTGAGAAGTGGCAGATGGAGTTCAACCCAGATAAGTGTGAGGTGGTTCATTTTGGTAGGTCAAACATGATGGCAGTATTGATTGTAAGACTCTTGACAGTGTGAAGGATCAGAGGGATCATGGGGTCCAAGTCAATAGGACACTCATAGCTGCTACACAGGTTGACTGTGTGGTTAAGAAGGCATACGGTGCATTGGCCTTCATCAATCATGGAATTGAGTTTAAGAGCCGAGAGGTAATGTTACAGCTATATAGGACCCTCGTCAGATCCCACTTGGAGTACTGTGCTCAATTCTGGTTGCCTCACTACAGGAAGGATGTGGAAGCCATAAAAAGGATGCAGAGGAGATTCACAAGGATGTTGCCTGGATTGGGGAGTATACCTTACAAGAATAGGTTGAGTGAACTTGGCCTTTACTCCTTGGAGTGACGAAGGATGAGAGGTGATCTGATAGAGGTACATAAGATGATGAAAGGCATTGACAGTGAGAGGATTTTTCCCAGGGCTGAAATGGCCAGCATGAGAGGGAACAGCTTTAAGGTGCTTGGAAGTAGGTACAGAGGAGCTAAGGAAAGAGCATATAAAGTAGCAAAAATGCATGGGAAGTTGGATGATTAGGTAGCTTTTAAAATTCAACAAAAGGCAACTAAAAATGCCATCAGAAGGGAAAAGATGAAACATAAGAGCAAACTAGCCAATAAAGAAGGATACCAGAAAGTTTTTTTCAGTAATATAAAGAGTAAAAGGGAGTTGAGAGTTGATATTGGACCACTGGAAAATGATGCTGGTGAGGTAGTAATGGGGGACAAAGAAATTGCAGATGAGAAGGCAGGTGTATGGGGTTGAGTGAGATCCAGGATCAGTCATGATGGTGTTGGCCAGAAAGAATGACAATCTCTCTCTTTTTTCCAACAATGGAATGGCATAGCAGACTCATTGGGCTGAATAGCCTAATTCTGCTCTTAAGGTCTTATGGTCTAAATGACTAACTACAGGTTGAATTGCAATTATCACTTAAATTTAACCTTTTACAATTAGTTCCACATCCCAATTAGCAGAACCTTTTTGAATATACAATACTGGTGTCTGTTCTAGATTCCTAATAGTACTTTCTAAACGCTAAAATCTAGTCATAAAATTTAGTCATGGGAGAGTTTAAAGGAGGAGTGGTGATGTTACTAGTCAGGGAAAGTGTCATGGCAGGGCTCTGTCAAGACAGACTAGTTAGGCATTTTGAGTGGAACTGAGAAATAAGAGAGGTATGACCACATCATGTGGCTATATTGCAGACCACCCAACAGTCTGATGGAGTTAAAGAAACAAATATGTAAAGAGATCGCACACTGTTGCAAGAAACATAACATATTATAATAGGTGATTTCAACTTTCCACATATTGACTGGGACTCCCATACTGTAAAAGGAATATACGCCATAGAGTTTGTCAAATGTGTTCAGGAAAGTTTCCATCATCAGTACGTAAAAACTCCAATGGAGAGCATACAATGCTGGATCTGCTATTAGGGAATGTGACAATGCAGGTGACAGAAGTATGTGTCAGGGAACACTTTGCATTCAGTGATCACAATGAGAGAGTGTGCAATATTGGATCTGTTATTAGGGAATGAGACAGGGCAGATGACAGAGGTTCATGTTGGGAAACACTTTGTATTCAGTGATCACAATGCCATTAGTTTCAAAGTAAATATGCAAAGAGGTAGGTCTGGTCTGCAAGTTGAGATTCTAAATTGGAGAAAGGCCAATTTTGATGGTATCAGAAATGATCTGGCAAGTGTGGATCGGGACAGTCTGTTTTCTAGGAAAGGTGTACTTGGAAAGTGGCAGGCCTTCAAAAACGAAATTTTAAGATTACAAAGCTTGTCTGTCAGAATAAGAAGAAAAGATAACAAGTACAGGGAACCTTGGTTTTCAAGATATATGGAGGTGCAAGGTAGGTATAAGCAGGTAGGAACATATGAGGTGCTTATGGAGCATAAGAAATGCAAGAGAACACTTAAAGTAATCAGGGAGGCTAAACGGCAGCATGAGGTTGCTCTAGCGGACAAGGTGAAGGAAAATCCCAAGATATTCTACAGGTACGTTCAGAGTAAAAGGATTGCAAGGGTAATTGCAAGACCAGAGTGGTAATTCATGTGTGGAGCCAAAGCAGATGTGGGAGATCTTAAATGCATCTGAATTTACTTGGAAGCTTGATACAGAGTTTATAGAAGTGAGACAAAGCTGCATCAACTTAATGGACCCTGTATAGAGAAGAGGCAGAGGCAAAATCCGCAGGACCTGACAAGGTCCTCCCTTGGACCCCACAGGAGGCAAGTGCAGAAACAGAGTTATTCAAAACGTCCTTAGCAACAGGAGAGGAATCAGAGGGTTGGAGGATAACCAATGTGCTTCCACTGTTTAAAAAAGGCTCAAAACAGAAAGCAGGAATCTATAGGCCAGTGAGCTTGAGTTGTCAGAAAGTCATTGGAAGGTATTCTAATAAACCAGATATATGAGTATTTGGATAGACATGGCCTAGTTAAGGATAGTCAGCATGGCTTCCTGTAATAAGGCATTTAACAAGATCCCACATGGGAGAATCATAAGACCTTAAGACATGGGAGCAGAATTAGACCATTCTGCCCAGCTAGTCTGCTCTGCCATACCATCATGGCTGATCCCGATCCCATTCAACTCCATGCACCTGCCCTCTCACCATATCCTTTGATGCCCTGACTGATCAGGAAATTATCAATTTTCACTTTAACTATATCACGGTTTTGGCCTCCATAGCTGTCTGTGGCAGAGCATTCCAGAATCAGTACTCCCTGGCAAAAAAAATTCCTTCATACCTCTGTTCTAAAGGTTGCCCCTCAATTTTGTGCTCTCTGGTTCTGGATACCCCCTCCATTGGAAACATCCTCTCCACATCAACTTAATCTAGTCCTTTCAATATTCAGTAGCTTTCAATGATATCCGAATGAATTCTTCTGAACTAAAGTGAGTTATTTCTTCAGCGGTTTGATTGAGGCATGACTGCGCAAGTGTGTGGACATCAGCCAGTTAACACAGTGAGAAGAGTTCAAAAGGAGACAGCTTTATAGAGCAGGCATTGGAGAAGCAGGTGACAGGGTAGAGGGAGACAGAGTAGGAGGGCTTTGGTTCAAAAGGACATCAGCAATAATGGGTTGAAGCAGGTATGTTGCCTGTGTAGAATACAGACTGGAAGAATGTGTGTGAGGTCAGTGTTCTGTGCTTGGTGTCAGATGTGGGAAGTCCTAGAGATTCCCAGCCTCCCAGATGGCCAAACCTGTGCCAGGTGCATTGAGCTACAGCTCCTTAGGGAACTGGAGATGCAGTTCAATGACCTTTGTCTGATCAGGGAAAGTAAGGAGGTGATAGATAAAGAGCTACAGGCAGAGAGTCACACTGAGTCATTAGGGGACAGATAAGTGGGTAACAGTCAAGAGATGGAAGGCCAGGAGTCAGATGCTACAGGGTACCCCTATGGTTCTCTCCCTTCACAATAAGTACTCCTGCTTGTGTACTGTGGGGGGGGGGGGGAACAACCTACCTAGGGGAAGCAATAGTGTCTGGACCTGTGTCTCGGAGCATATGGAAAGCAAGAGGATGGCAGCAGTGAGAGGGGACTCTATAGTTAGGGGGTCAGACAGGCGATTCTGTGGACACATAAAAGAATCTAGGATGATAGTTTGCCTCCCAGGTGCCAGCATCCGGGATGTTTCTGATCATGTCCAAGATATCCTGAAGTGGGAAGGAGAACAGCCAGAGGTAGTGGTACATATTGGTACCAATGACATAGGTAGGAAAAGGGAGGAGGTTCTGAAAACAGACTACAGGGAGTTAGGAAGGAAGTTGAGAAGCAGGACCACAAAGGTAGTAATCTCGGGATTACTGCCTGTGCCACTTGACACATATAGGAATAGAGTGAGGTGGAGGATAAATGCATGGCTGAGGGATTGGAGCTGGCAGGTAGGTTCGCTAAGGCTATTGGGGAGAGTTTAATCTAGAATTGCTGGGGAGTGGGAACTGAAGTGAAGAGACAGTGAAGGGGTGGTTGGCTTACAAATACAGAAAGCTTGGAGACAGTGCGAGAGGGAGGATAGGCAGGTGATAGACACATTTCAAACCATTGGTCTGAGCGCATCCCTTCTCTATTTTAATGCAAGTAGTATTATGAACAAAGCGGATGAGCTTAAGAGTGTGGATCAGTATTTGGAGCTATGATGTTGTGGCCATTACAGAGACTTGGATGGCTCAGGGTCAAGAATGGTTACTTCGAGTGCCAGGCTTTAGATGTTTCAGAAAGGACAGGGAGGACGGCAAAAGAGGTGGGGGTGTGGCACTGTTGATCAGAGATAGTGTCATGGCTGCAGGAGAGGAGGAAGTCATACAGGGATTACCTACAGAGTCTCTGTGGGTGGAAGTTTGGAACAGGAAGAGGTCAATTTAACTCTACTGGATGTTTTTTATAAACCACCCAGTAGTAACAGGGACATCGAGGAGCAGATAGGGAGACAGATTCTGGAAAGGTGTAATAATAATGGAGTTGTTGTGGTGGGAGATTTTAATTTCCCAAATATCAACAGCATCTCCCTAAAGCAAGAGGTTCAGATGGGGTGGAATTTATTAGGTGTGTTCAGGAAGGTTTCTTGACACAATATGTAGATAAGCCTACAAGAGGAGAGGCTGTACTTGATCTGACACTGGGAAATGAACCTAGTCAGGTGTCAAGTCTCTCAGTGGGAGAGCATTTTGGAGATAGTGATCATAATTATATCTCCTTTACCATAGTATTGGAGAGGGATAGGAAGAGACAAGTTAGGGAAGTGTTTAACTGGAGTAAGGGGAAATATGAGGCTATAAATTGGGAACAGATGTTCTCAGGGAAATGTACAAAAGAAATGTGGCAAATGTTCAGGGGATATTTGCCTGAAGTTTTGCATAGGTATATTTCAATGAAACAGGGAAAGGATGGTAGGGTACAGAAACCGTGGTGTACAAAGGCTGTTGTAATCTTATGACTGTGAGGCTAAGTACATCTCCAATTTTCAGTGATCCAGAACTCAGTGAAGAGCCAGTGGTAAATCTAGTCAAGAAGAAAAGAAAAGCTTACGAAAGGTTCAAAAAACTAGGCAATGATAGAGATCTAGAAGATTATAAGGCTAGCAGGAAGGAGCTTAAGAATGAAATTAGGAGAGGCAGAAGGGGCCATGAGAAGGCCTTGGTGGACAGGATTAAGGAAAACCCCAAGGTATTCTACAAGTACATGAAGAGCAAGAGGATAACACGTGAGAGAATAGGACCAATCAAGTGTGACAGTGGAAAAAGTGTGTATAGAACCGGAGGAGATAGCAGGGGTACTTAAGCAATACTTCGCTTCAGTATTCACTACGGAAAAGGATCTTGATGATTGCAGGGATGACTTACAGTGGACTGAAAAGCTTGAACAGTAGATATTAAAAAGAGGATGTGCTGGAGCTTTTGGAAAGCATCAAGATGGATAAATCACTGGGACCAGACAAGAAGTACCCCAGCCTACTGTGGGAGGCGAGGAAGATGATTGCTGAGCCTTTGTCGATAACCTTTGCATCCTCAATGGGGATCGGAGAGGTTCCAGAGGATTGGAGGGTTGTGAATGTTGTTTCCTTATTTAACAAATGGAGTAGAGATAGCCTAGGACATTAGAGACCCATGAGTCTTAATCCAGTGGTTGGTAAATTGATGGAGAAGATCCTGAGAGGCAGGATTTATGAACATTTGGAGAGGTATAATATGATTAGGAATAGTCAGCATGGCTTTGTGAAAGGCAAGTCATACATTACGAGCCTGATTATACTTTTTGAGGATGTGACTACTCACGTTGACGTAAGTAGAGCAGTGGATGTAGTGTATATGGATTTCATCAAAGCAGTTGATAAGGTACCCCATGCAAGGCTTATTGAGAAAGTAAGGAGGCATGGGATCCAAGGGGACATTGATTTGTGTATCCAGAATTGGCTTGCCCACAGAAGACAAAGTGTGGTTGTAGACGGGTCATATTCTGCATGGAGGTCAGTCACCAGTGGAGTGCCTCAGGGATCTGTTCTGGGACCCTTACTCTTCGTTATTTTTATAAATGACCTGGATGAGGAAGTGGAGGGATGGGTTAGTAAATTTATTGATGACACAAAGGCTGGGGGTGTTATGGATAGTGTGGAGGGGTGTCAGAGGTCACAGCAGGACATTGATAGGATGCAAAACTGGCTGAGAAGTGGCAGATTGAGTTTAACACAGATAAATGTGAAAAGGTCCATTTTGGTAGGTCAAATATGATGGCAGAATATAGTATTAATGGTAAGACTCTTGGCAGTGTGGAGGATCAGAGTGATCTTGGGGTCCGAATCCATATGACACACAAAGCTGTTGTGCAGGTTAACTCTGTGGTTAAGAGGGGATATGGTACATTGGCCTTCATCAATCATGCTCTGATACATCTGACTCATGCTTCTTCTTCTCAAATTGCAGTATGAAATCAATCATATTATGACCACTCACTGTCTCCTTAGTGTTCCTTTACCTTAAGCTCCCTGATAAAATCAGGATTAATACACAACATCCAATCTAAGATAGCCTTTCCCCGAGCAGGCTCAAGCACAAGCTGCCCTAAAAAGCTATCTCATAGGCATTCAACAAATTCCCTCTCTCGCAATCTGACACCAACCTGATTTTCCCAACCCCCTTCCCTATTGAAGTCACCATTACAATTGTGTCATTACCCTTATTACATGCCCTTTCCAGTTTTCATTGCAATTTTAACCCCACATCTTAGCCACTTCTTGGCCATAAATATATGATTCCCATAATTAATGGATTTTTTTATCCTTGCAGTTTCTTAACTCCACTCACAATGATTCGACATCCACTGACCCTATGTCACCTCTTTTTAAAGATGTAGTTCCATCTCTTACTAGCAGAGCCACACCACCACCTATACCTTCCTTTTGATACAAAGTATATCCTTTGATGTTAAGCTCCAAACTATGGCCTTCTTTCAGCCGTGTTTCAGTGATGCCCACAATGTTATACTGATCAATCTCTAATTGTGCCACGAGTTCGTCCACCTTATTCTGAATGCTACATGCATTTAAATACAGGACTTTCAGTCCTGCATTCTTCACCATTGCAGATTTTGCTTCTGTGGTACAATTTAACTTTCTGGTCTGTCTGCATTTATTACAAATCATTTACTTGTCCTTCCTTACATTCATGTTATACCCATCATTTACTTGTAAACCACTGGCTAATCCTCAGCTCTCTCATCTGGTTCCCATCCCACTCTGTGTTAGTTGAAACCACTTCCAACAGCTCTTGTAAACCTGCCCACTAGAATATTGGCCCCCGTCAGTATAGGTAACATCTGACCCAAAAGGGGTCCCAATAATCCAGAAACCCCAATTTCTGCCCAATGCTCCAATTTTTGAGCCACACATTTATCTGCCACATCATTCTATTCCTATCCTCACTGTCTCATGGCACCAACAGCAGTATCGAGATTACTACCCTTGATGTCCTGCTTCTCAACTTTCTTCCTAACTCCCTGTATTCTGTTTTCAGGACCTCTGCCCTTTTTCTACCCATGTTATTGGTACCAATATGTACCACAATCTCTGGCTGCTCACCTTCCCATTTCAGGATATTGTGGACATGTTCAGAATCATCATGGACCCCGACACCTGGTAGGCAAACTATCATCCGTCTTTTTTTTTCACATCCACAGAATCGCCTATCTGTCCCCCTATTACTGCTGCCATCCTCTTCAGTTCCCTACCCTGCTGAGCCACCAGGCCAGACTCTGCCAGAGGCAAGCCCACTGTTGCTTCCCCGAGGTAGGTCATCCCCCACAACAGTATTCAAAATGGAGTGCTTAATGTTGATGGGGATGGCCACAGGGGTGAAACATAGAAACATAGAAAACCCACAGCACAATACAGGCCCTTCAGCCCACAAAGTTGTGCCAAACATGTCCCCACCTTAGAAATTACTAGGGATACACATAGCCCTCTATTTTTGTAAGCTCCACGTACCTATCCAAAAGTCTGTTAAAAGACCCTATTGTATCCGCCTCTACCACCATTGCCGGAAGCCCATTCCACGCATTCACCACTCTCTGCATAAAATACTTGCTCCTGACACCTTCCCTGTACCTGCTGTCAAACACCTTAAACCTGTGCCTTCTTGTGGCAGCCATTTCAGCCCTGGGTAAAAGCCTCTGACTATCCACACGATCAATGCCTCTCATCATTTTCAACACCTCTATCAGGTCACTTCTCATCCTCCGTCACTCCAAGGAGAAAAGGCCAAGTTCACTCAACCTATTCTCATAAGGCACGCTCCCCAATCCAGGCAACATCCTTGTAAATCTGTTCCACACTCTTTCTATGCTTTCCACATCCTTCCTGTAGTGAGGCGACCAGAACTGAGCACAGTACTCCAAGTGGGGTCTGACCAGGGTCCTATATAGCTGCAACATTACCCCTCAGCTCCTAAATTAAATTCCATGATTGATGAAGGCCAATACACTGTATGCCTTCTTAACCACAGAGTCAACCTGCACAGCTGCTTTGAGTGTCCTATGGACTCGGACCCCAAGATCCCTCTGATCATCCACACTGCTAAGAGTCTTACCATTAATACTATATTCTACCATCATATTTGACCTACCAAAATGAACCACTTCACACTTATCTGGATTGAACTCCATCTGCCACTTCTCAGCCCAGTTTTGCATCCTATCAATGACCCACTGTAACCTCTGACAGCCCTCCACGATATCCACAACACCTCCTACCTTTGTGTCATCAGCAAACTTAGTAACCCATCCCTCCACTTCCTCATCCAGGTCATTTATAAAAATCACGAAGAGTAAGGGTCCCAGATCAGATCCCTGAGGCACACCACTGGTGCTCGACCTCCATGCAGAATATGACCCATCTACAACCACTCTTTGCCTTCTAAGGGCAAACCAGTTCTGGACGTCCCCTTGGATCCCATGTCTCCTTACTTTCTCAATAAGCTATGCATGGGGTACCTTACCTTAGTAGTGGTGCTCTCCAGTATCTGATGTTTTCCTTCCCTCTCCTGACAGTAGCCCATTTATTTATCTCCTGTAGGCTTGGAGTGACTACCTCCCTGTAGCTCTTGTCTATCACCTCCTCACTTCCATGAAAATTATTTTATTTAACTTATTATGCTTACCACCAATTATCTTAGATTCTTCCTTTATAAATAGAAACTTAGAATTAAACATTTTGGTAGCATTTACAGAACTTTACCGCCTGACCTTTCTATACCTTCAAAGTCTTTATATGTTGCAAATGGAGAATCCTCACTTGGCAGAACTTGACATCCTGTACTATGGAGTGTGGAACCCTGTGAAGAATGCTGATTACCTTTAGGATTGTCAGACATTTCATGCATCAATGACTTTTGATCTATGGCTGTGTTTTGCAGTTCTTCAGTTGGCCCAACAAAAACAATGTCTTGCCTAATTAACTCTGCATTTTTCTCTTCATAATTAAACATTTTCTGTCTCTCAGAACTCTGTCTGAAAAACTTAGTCTTTGGCTTTACCAATGTCTTATCTGGTTTGGTTTGATTTGAAAAGCAATGTTTTTTTCTGCATTTTTTCTTCATCACATGGATTCTGGAAGAATGATTAAGGCTTTCATAACAAGTACCACCAAGTTCTTCATCAGAAACATGGAAATAATTTCCACCATCAGAAATGTGAGATGTAATACCCATTCTTTCTCGCAAAGAATCACAAATCATCATTTCTGACAATTCAACTTGATTGTTTCCTTTTTCATTCTGGCTTTTAAAAGCCCTTGTAGTTATTTTAACATATGCATCTTGCTGAATATTGATTTTTGATTCCTCAGTCAATTGTTCTAAACAAGGTTCATTGTTCCTGATGCATTCATCACAATTTGTATAAGATATCAATGTAACAGAATCAGCATGTTGTGTCAAATAAGGTATCAAGTCCTCTTGTATGGTCAAAGGGAATGAAGTCAGTTTTATTGCTGGACTTGAACAAATTTCATCAACAATAGGAGATGGTCCCATGAATTCATTGAAGGATGATTCAATAACTTTGGGAAGACCCAATCCTTGATTTACAATTCTCTTTTTTGTATTAATTTCTAGTGCATTTTTATCTTCATTATTTATAAATGCTAACTCAACTGGTGTAAATTCTATTTCAAAATTGAGTTGTGGATGAAGTTGGCTTAATATCAGTTTTGGTGCAGGAGGAATAAATGTTTTTACTGATTTTTTAAAGTATGACAGGGAACCCCAAATATGCTGAAGTTTTTTCTGTAAAATATGCCATCCTAATAACTTTGTTACTTCCTCAGAAAAAGAGGATGCTGCTTCCCCTATAGGCTTTATTCTAGCCCTGTCAGTTTTAATCAGTGGAGGTAATGGTGGTCCTTTAGGAATCATAATTTCTATTGACTTTTCATAAAATGTTTCAAGTCCCCAGAGACATAAAATTTGTCGGTGTTTCAAGTTCTTCCCTATTCCATCAACAGCATCCTGCTCAACAAAAGGAATAAAATATCTTCTTTTTCTTTTAAATCTTATACCGGGTACAATAACCTTTGTTAACTGTCTCTTTGATGCTAAAGAATAAGTAATTTTGAATGAATCCTTTATGAATTTAGGAATGCAATCCATTTTCATTTCCAGGCTCTGCTTTGTCAAGCATATATTCACATTATGTTTGCCCTCTGGGCTGAGGTGTAAATTGGAAAATAATTCTTTTACTTCATGCATGGTCATCTCAACTTTTGTACTCTGAGTAGTTATTTCATAATTCTTACCAAGATTATTATATATTATGTTAGCTTCATTAGTACCATTAGATGGTAGAATGTCCACTGGAATAATACCCATAAATTGAATGAACGATGAATAAACAACTTTGGGAAGGCCCCATTTGTGATTTATTATCTTTTTCTTTATATTTTGATTAAGTATTTCTATACCTTCATCACTAAGAAATGCAGTTTCAGAAGGAACAGCAACACCTGGCTTGGAATACAGCTGTGATAAATTCGGTTTTGGAACAAGTGGAAAGAATGCATCTAATGAGATCCAAATATGCATTGGTAAGCCCCAACTGTACTGAAGGTTTTTCTGTGTTATCTTCCATTCTAACCTCTCTCTTGTTTTACGTTGGACTACAGCAAGACCAAACCAGGGTTTTAGCTGGAATGCAATTAATTTCGGCATTACTGGCATAAATGCTTCTTGTGAAATTTGAATATGAACAGGATAGCCCCAGTTGTGCTGAACTTTCTTCCTCACAATGTGCCATTCGAGTCTCTCTTTAATTTCACTGTCAATGAAAATCATTTCTGTAGCCACATGTTCTGTTTGAGCTCCACTTATCTTGATTGCTGGAGGGTCAGGTGGTGGCTTAGGAATCATCAACGTGACAGATTTTTCAAAAGGTGTTTTAATTTCCCCTAAATAAATAATAGTTTTGTGCTTTAAGTTCAGCTCCAAGCAATCAACACCATTTTGTTCAATAAAAGCTATGTACAATGATCTTGACTTTCTAGCTCCTTTGCCAGATTGAATTGGCTTTGGCAATAGCTTTTTGGAAAGAGTTGCTTCATACAGCTTACACACCATATCTGGCAAAAAACACATTTTGATGTCAAGACATTGTTTTATTAAACATGATTCCAATTTTTCTTTCCATTCTAGCTGGAGTTTAGTAAAAACAAACCTCTCTACCATGACTCCACTACATCTTTGATTTTGTTTTGATGATAGCTTTGCATTTTTTGTCTGTAAACATATACTCATAGGGAGACCCACGATTCCACTTTCTGCTTGAGTACTACAGAGAGATGGTGCATTTCTTTCTGTTATTTCTGAGCGCACAGAAATCAAACCCATAAAACTATTCATGGAATGTTGGACAGCTTTGGGCAACCCCCATTTGTAACATATAATTCTCTTCCTTGTAATCATTTCAAGACATTTCCTATCTTTGGAGCTTAGGAAGAACAGTTCAGCTGAATGAAAAAACAGAATTAAAACAGGCCGCTCTTTTACCCATGATGGAATTAGCTTTGGGGCAGATTGAATGAATTCTTCTTGTGATTTCTGAATATGTAATGATAATCCAAAATTAAGTTGAAGTTTTTTCTGTGTAATATGCCATTGTAGCTTGGCTTTAACTTCATCTTCAATGAAAATTGTTTCCAAATTCACTGGGTATTTTGGTGCTCTACTTCCTTTGGCTGTTGGCATCACAGGTGGTCGTTCAGATATCATTATTTCTTTTGATTCATCATATAGGTTTTTAACTTTCCAGAGATGGATAATGTGTTTGTGCTTTAAATTCAACTCTAAGTGATCAACAGCACCTTGCTCAACAAAAGATAAATAACATTGTCTTTTTTTTAATCCTCCACCAGGCACAATAAGCTTTGGCAAAGGCTTATTTAACTGTGGAGGATAGGTGCTTGGGTAGAACTTAGTTACTATTTCAGGACAGTAGCCAATCTTTATTTCCAATGACATCTTGATCATACAGGCTTCCAGAATGTGTCTCCACTCTGGATTTTGATTAACATAAAAGAGATCATTACCTACTTTTTCAATTTCCTTGTTATCCTTACTATATTGTAAAGGTATTCCAAATTTGTTTGGTAAGATAATATTATTGACTTCAGTATTTCTGGCTACCATAAACATTACCTGATTGCTCAAACCATTTGGGCCCATGAAGTTTTTTAATGAAGACTGAATAAGTGTTGGGAGGCCACATTTGTGATTTATTATCTTTTTCTTTGTATTGAGTTTTAATAATTTCTCATGTTCTTTACACAAAAATGTCAGTTCATTTGGAACTACTATCACCTCAAAGCAGGGCTTTGGATTTAGTTGGGATGGAATCAGTTTTGGAGCAGGCTGAATAAAGAATTCTGCTGATATTTGAATATGCAGTGGGAAGTCATGATTTTGTTGTAGTTTTTTCTGTGTGATGTGCCCGTTCAATCTATCTCGAATATCATATTCAACAGCTTTCTCCATGCACACGTGCACTATTTTAGCTCCGCTTGCTTTGATTGTCGGATGCACTGGTGGTCCTTTAGGAATCATGATTTCCATAGATTTCTCATATAGAGTTTCAAATTTCCAAAGATGGACCATCTGTTTCTGTTTTAAATTCAGCTCCAAATCACCAATGGCACCTTGCTCAACAAATGGCAAATACCATGGTCTTTGCTTTATAAATCCTTCACTGACAAACAATGTACATAATAATTTCTTTTTTGATAGAGAAGGTTTAAATTTGTTATATGATTCTCTGGCAAAGTATGGTAAGAAATGCATTTTGGCATTGAGAATTTGCTTTAACAAGCAGACATTTAGCTTATATCTACATTCTTTCTCTAGTAAGGCATATTCTGGAAATTGATTTATCTTCCTAATGTCTACTTCCTTAGAAACATTCACATCAGTTAGAGAAAGTAACATTCCTTCCTTATGTCTCATAACCATTTTGGAATTAAATTCGACATCAGCATTAGAAAATGTCAGACCCAAAAATTCTTTCAGGGATAACAGAATAAGAGTTGGCAGCCCACATTTCTGATTTATGATCTTTTTCTTTATGTTCAGTTCCAATCTTTTTCTACCTTCAAAACCCATGAAAAGAAGCTCAGCTGATATAATACCTGCAGCATAAAAACAATGCTGTTTTAACTGACAAGGAACCAGTTTTGGAGCAGAGGGAATGTGCATATCAATCGATGTCTGAACGTGTAATGGTAAATGCCAGTTACTCTCAAGATTTTTCTGTGTGATATGCCATTCTAATATGTTTTGTGTGCCTACTTCAATAAAAGCTGTTTCTATACCGATAGGTTCTATTTGAATTCCTTCTGATCCAACCACTGGGTATACATTAGGTCCTTTGGGGATTAGAATTTTGACTGATATTTCATGTTGCGTTTCAGATGCCCAGAGATGGAGAATTTGTTTGTGTTTTAAGTTCAATTCTAAATGATCCACAACTTCTTGTTCAAGGAAAAGTATAGACCTTGGCTTCTTCAATTCTTCTCTCGATGCAATTAGTGATGGAAGAGAAGTTTTTGATGGTGTTGTGTAGGTATTTTGATAGGATAGTATTACCAGCTTGGACAAAAAGTGCATTTTAATTTCCAGGCTTTGCTTTGTTACACATATATTTAGCTTATCCTGATGTTCTACTTTGAGACCAGAAAAGGGCACAATTTTGTTTGATGCTTTTTTGTTGTTACTAGCTCTTTCATTCTGGGGTAACAAGTGGTTTCCATGTACTTGCAGTGGGAATGTATCATTCATGCATTTTTTCTTAATAGAAGTGTCAGCCATGATTCTTTTGTTTTTAGTTATTTCACATTGCAGAATGAGATCCTTCATTGATGGAGCTCCTGCCATAAAATTATGCAAAGATGATACAACAACCTTAGGATATCCCCATTTACGATTTACAATCCTTTTCCTTACATTGAATTCCAGTCTTCTCTTACATTCTTTATGAAGGAATGTCAGTTCAGATTGGGAAAATATAATCAGAAAGTCAGGCTGGGGATTTTTGTTGGACAACACTAGTTTTGGTGCTGATGGAATAAATGCATTTACAGATTTTTGAACATGTAATGGCATGCTCCAGTTTTGCTGAAGTTTCTTCAATGTAACATGCACGTTAAAATCTTTTTGAACTTCAGCTGTAAAATAAATTTCCCTACTTACAGGCTCTATTTGGGTTTCACTTGCTTTGACAGTCAGAGGTACAGGTGGTCCTGAACAAATCATCAATCCTAAAGATTCATCATAGAGAGTTGCAGCTCCCCAGAAATTATTGATCTGTTTGTGTTTTAAATTAAGCTCCAATTGATTAACAACATATTGTTCAATAAAGGATAGAAATAATGCTCTTGTTTTTTTTACTCCATTTCTAGGTGCAATAAGCCGTGAAAATGATTTCCTTGATTTTGGAAGATAGTTCATTTTATAGAACTTCATCACCATTTCTGGCAAACTGTGCATGTGAATTTCTAGAAGTTGTTTCATCAAGCAATGATCTAGTTTGTCTTTATCTTTTTCTTTGAGGTAAGCAAAAATAAACTCACTACCTGATTTTAGCTTTGATTCTCTTTTCTCTCTTTCAGATGGTGCTGACAGCACAAACATTTTCTGTAGATATTTAATTTGCATGATTTTATCATTTTTGTTACTCACCATAGGTTTTGAGGACTTTACAATATTCACAGATGGTGCAGGACCTATAAATTTTTTTAAAGATAATTGAATAATATTTGGAACTCCCCAAATTCGATTGATGACTTTTTTCTTAATATTAAACTCTATTTTTTTACCTATTTCAACATGTGCAGACGATAGCTCACATGGCATAATCAGCACAGAGAAATCAACTTGTGGGTTTAACTGTGATGGAGCCAGGTTTGGAGAAGGTGGAATGAATGTTTCCATTGAGTTCTGGTAATAAAATGGTAATCCCCTATTCTGGAGTTTTGTTTTAATTATATGCCATTCTAATTCACCTCTTATGTCTCTGCTAAGAAAAAGAGTTTCCATTGGTACAGCCTCTATTTCAGATCGATTTACTTTAATTGCTGGAAGAACATGTGGAGCTTTGGGAATCATGATTTCCATTGATTCCTCAAGCATAGTCTGAAATCCCAAAATGTGAGCACTTAGTTTCTTCCTCAAGTTCTTTTCCAAGCGATCCATTGCATCATCTTCAAAAAATGGGATATACCTTGGCCTTGCTTTTTTACGACTTTTACCAGCTATGAGAAACATTGATAATCTTATTTTTGGTTCAGGGGCATACACATTTTCATAGAATTCTTGTACATTTGATGGTAAGTTGTTCAGTTTTATGTTCAGATGTTGCTTAATTAAACACATTTCTAATTTATCTTTATATTCAAATTTAAGGCAAGCAAACACAGGCAGAATCTTTTTTTCACTTGACTGCACCAATGTTATAGTTTGTTTACAACGGTACACTGTTAGTTTCCCACCCTTGGGTTGCAGAATTCTGCTTGGCAAACAAGTGGTTTTAAATTTACTGTTAACTTGTGACACATTTTCTTCTGTACCTAACTGTGATTTCACAAAGCATATCGATGGAGCACAAGAAATGAAGTTCTCCAACGATAAACGAACAAACTTAGGGAGACC
Organism: Hemitrygon akajei; assembly: GCF_048418815.1. NCBI lineage: Eukaryota > Metazoa > Chordata > Chondrichthyes > Myliobatiformes > Dasyatidae > Hemitrygon > Hemitrygon akajei. Next base: position 107,778,474 of record NC_133127.1, read on the forward strand.
AGAAGGGTAATTTATTACCTTTTTCTTTACATTCAGCTCTAATTTTTTCTTACTTTCAGCACATAAAAATGCAGGTTCAATTGGAATAATATTTAAATCAAAATCAGGCTGTGGCTTCAGCTGAGAAACAATCAGTTTTGGAGCATGTGGAATGAATTCTTGTTGAGATCCAAGAATATGCAATGGAACATTCCAGTTGTGTTCTAGTGTTTTTTGTTTAGTGTGCCACTCTAAAAGAAACCTGGGGTGATTTGAAACAAAATATGATTTTAGAGCTCTAGGTACTGCTATTTTAGTAATAATTATCTTGATGGATGGCAGAATGCATTGCTCCTGAGAAATCATCAATTTTAATGATTCTTCATGTAAGTTTTCAAGTCCCTGTAGTTGTAAAATCTGTTTATGCTTTAAGTTCAGCTCCAGTCGATCAACAGCATCCTGTTCAATAACAGGTATATACAATGATCTTGACTTTGTGAATTCTTTGCCAGGTTCAATTAACTTTGGCAATGTGTTTGTGGAAATAGAAGAAAAAGCTGTTACACAGAATTTAGGCACTATATCTGGCAAACGATACAACATGTTGATATCATGACACTGCTTCTTCGAACACGATTTCAGCTTATCCTTACATTTTGGAGAAACAGTGATAGCAGACATTGATTGCTTTTGTGGCTGTATTATAATACCTGTCCTTTGAAGGTCTGCTGGTATAAAATGGCTGACAGATAACTGAGTGGACTTGGGAAGACCCAGTTTGCAATTTTTATTGCTTTTCTTGATATGCAGTTCTTGTATTTCCAGGTGCCCATCAGGCAGAAAGACCGGCTCTGCTGGAACATGGACTATGGCAAGACCAAGCCGGATTTTCAGCTGGAATTCAATTAAGTTTGGTGCTGTTGGTATAAATGTTTCTTGTGATATTTGAATAGGAACTGGATAGTCCCAGTTGTGTTGAAGCTTCTTCCATATAATGTGCCATTCTAGTCTCTGTTTTATTTCACTGTCAATGAAAGTTATTTCTCTAACCACATGTTCTATTTGAGCTCCACTTGTTGGAGGGTCAGGTGGTGACTTAGGAATCATCAACATGATTGATTCTTCAAAGGGTGTTGTAATTCCCCAGAAATAAGTAATAACTTTGTGCTTTAAGTTCAGTTCTAATCGATCAATAGTATCCTCTTCAATCATCAATTGCTTCATATCCAGTTCTAGTAATTCCTGCTGTCTCTCTTTACCTTCTGGCTGAAGTTTAGCAGAAAGACCCTTCTCCACCATGTTGCCAGTTTTCAGGGCTCCACTACTTCCTTGATTTGGTTTTGATGACAGCTTTGCATTTTTTGGCTGTAAACATGAACTCATAGGGACATGAGCAGGACGGCAGAGAGATAGCTCATTTCTTTCCAACATTTCTGACTGCAGAGAAAATGAAGCCATAAAATTATTATTTGAATGTTGAACAGTTTTGAGCAACCATTTGTAATTTATATTTCTCTTTCTTGTATTCATTGTTTTTTATATTAGAGCTTAGGAAAGACAATACAGGTAAAACAAAAGCGGGCTGTACTTTCAACTGCAATGGAGTTAGCTTTGGAACAACTTTGCAACCGCAGTGCCCATAAAAAGTATTCGATCCCCACCCCACCTTTGGAAGTTTTCATGTTTTATTGTTTTAACAGCATTGAATTGCAGTGGATTTAATTTGGCTTTTTTGACACTGATCAATAGAAAAAGACTCTTTCATGTCAAAGTGAAAACAGATCTCTACAAAGTGATCTAAATTAATTACAAATAAAAAATAATTGTTTGCATAAATATTTCCCCTGTAATATGACATGCCAAATTATCGCTATTGCAGTCAATTGGTTTTAGAAGTTAGTTAAATGGAGATCAACTGTGTGCAGTCAAGATGTTTCAATAGATTGTAGTGAAAATACACTTGTATCTGGAAGATCTAACTGCTGGTGAGTCAGTATCCTGGCAAAAACTACACCATGAGACAAAGAACACTCCAAGCAACACTGCAAAGAGGTTATTGAAAAGTACACATCAGGAGATGGGTACAAGAAAATTTCCAAATCACTGAATATCCCTTGGAGTACAGTTAAGTCAATCATCAAGAAATGGAAAGTATATAGCACAGCTGTAAATCTGCCTAGAGCAAGCCATCCTCATAAACTGAGTGACTGTGAAAGAAGGGACTAGTGAGGTGGGCCACCAAGAGACCCTTGGACAACTCTGGAGGAGCTACAAGCTTCAGTGGCTAAGATAGGAAAGACTGTGCAGATATCAACTGTTGTCCGGGTACTTCACCAATCACAACTTTATGGGAGAGTAGCAAAGAGAAAGCCACTGTTGAAAAAAAACTCACATGCGATCTTGACTAGAGTTTGCCAGAAGGCATGTGGGAGACTCTGAAGTCAACTGGAAGAAGATTCTATGGTCTGATGAAATCAAAATTGAGCATTTTGGCCATGAGACTAAGCCAAACACTGCACATCATCAAAAATACACCACCCTACAGTGAAACATGGTGCTGGCTACATCATGCGGTGGGGATGCTTCACTGTAGCAGGCCCTGGAAGGCTTGTGAAAGTAGAGGGTAAAATGAATGCAGCAAAATACAGGGAAATCCTGGAAGAAAACCTGATGCAGTCTCCAAGAGAACTGGGACTTGGGAGAAGATTTGTTTTCCAGCAAGGCAATGACCCCAAGCATAAAGCCAAAGCTATAAGAGAAATGGCTTAAAAACAACAAAGTTAGTGTCGTGGAGTGGCCAAGTCAGAGTCCAGCCCTCAATTCAATTGTGAATTTGTGGGTGGACTTGAAAACATGTAATCTGACAGATTTTAAGCAGTTTTGTAAAGAATGGGGAAAAAATTCAGTGTCCAGATATGCAAAGCTGATAGAGACCTATCCACACAGACTCAAGGTAGTAATTGCTGCCAAAGGTGCATCTACTAAATGCTCACGTGAAGGGGTGAGTAATTATGTAATCAATTATTCTGTGTTTAAAAATTATAATAACTTTAAACCAATTTTTAGAACAATTTGGAACAATTTGTAGAATTTTAACAAAATAAAGTCTTTTCTTTTGAACAGTGTCAAAAAAGCTAAATTAAATCCACTGTGATTCAATGTCGTAAAACAATAAAACATGAAATCTTCCAAGGAGGGTGAATATTTTTCATAAACACTCATTCTGGAATCTATGTCCTCCAGCGTTCTATAATTGTTTTTTTACAGTTATAGTTAGGAACATCTCAGAATGTTAAAACTGAGTTTTATATAACTACATCCAGGTGGTCTAGACTTTAACCCCCAGAAATCTGTATACTTTCTTCCAACCTACAAAAAAAATACCATTGTTACTGTCTTCAGTTAGTATCACATCAATGTAGTCATTGCCCTTTTATTTCCTCAGGCTTCTGCTTTGCTCTTTGCTTTGGAGACTTGCATTACCCAAAGAAGGCACCCAAAACACCAGAGAGATAACACCACAGCATTCAAAGATCCAAAACACATTTATTATCAAATAATCTATAAATAGTACACAGTGAAATTCGTCTGTTTACAGGCAGCCACAAAGCAAGAAACCCAAACAATCCAATTAGAAATTACTAAAAGCCACTGCGCAGAGAAAAAAAATACATCATGCAAACAATAAAAGCAAGCCAACAGCACTCATTTAAAGACTTCCAAATTCAGTGGAATGATAAGCAAACTTCAATGTCCTCTCTCACAAGTTAAAAGAAGAAGAATAGTCCTTAACTCAGCAGTGGAGTTACCGGGGCACCGTCATGACAGTGTTTCTGTAGCAAGCTATTCTTGTTTTTACAAAGCCCAGTTGCTAGCTCGACGCTCAACCTGACTTGGATTCGAACTCAGGAACCTTCGCTTTAGGGTCCGGCACCAAGCTGGACTCTCACAAGTTAAAGCCCTATCTTATCCAATCTGTCCTCATAGCTACAAGTTTCCAAGCAAAAATGGCCTAATTGTCCTCTTATGACCATCAATTGTGCATTACCACCTTGGCAGTAGCAAGGTGACCAAAAGTGCACACGATCCTCAGCCATATGAAATATAGCTCCAGCATAACATCCCTGCTTAGTTCATCTTCTACCATGGTTAAAAGGCTCACAGTTACTTTGCTCACTATCCATAATTGTTGACAGAGCTCTCAAACATGGAAAATAACAAAATACTATAATGTTGAAAATCTGAAATGAAAACAAAATGCTGGAAATACTCAGCTGCGTGGTAAGAGAAAGAGTTAATGATTCATGTCTGAGATCCTTCATCTCACAAAGGGTCTTGAAGCTGAAACATTGTCTATTTCTCCTTTCTGTATTCATAACTGACTACTCTCTCCACCAAACATTAAACTTCTCACTACATTTCTCTGGACAATGGCAGGAGATGCCACATGTGCCTATTTTAACTCTTTATTTTTCACCGAGCCAGTCCTCCGTGGTGATGCAGTCATTCACCTTCATTTAGAAACCAGAAGAGTACAATACAGGCCCTTTGGCCCAAAATGCTGTGCCATGCACTTCTGCCAGTTTTCTATTCTGCATTCAGTGCTCAGAATGTAGTTTCTTCTACATGAGAAAAACCTAACACCACACTCAATAACAAAAGATAGCCTGTTATTTGAATTCACCATGCCACTCCTACTCTGACTACCAGTTTTTAGCTTACAATTCTGCTCCAACCCAAGTCTAACTTTCTGTCCCTTGGGAGTCAATACTAAATTCTGATATCAGACTATAAGACATTGAAGCTGAATTAGGCCATTCAGCCCATCGTCTGCTCCACCATTCCATCATGGCTGATTTATTATCCCTCTCAACCCGATTCTCCTGCCTTCTCACCATAACATTTGATGGCCTGACTCATCAAGAACCTATTAATCTCCGCCTTATAGGTACACAATGACTGCCTCCAGAGGCTTCTGTGGCAACGTATTCTACAGGTTCAATAGAAACAGAATCAGGTTAAATATCACCGGCATATGTTGTGAAGTTTATTGTTTTGCAGCTGCACTACATAATAATAAAGAGAACTATAAAACACAATGATTATAAATAAAAAATAGTGCAAAGAGCAGGGAAAAATACTGAGCTTCATTCTCCATTCATATATCTGGTTTTACCATCTGGCTAAAGAAATTCCTCCTTATCTCTGATCTAAGTAGACATCCCTCTATTGTAGCACCAGTGCCTTCTGGTGCTAGAATCCACCACTATAAGAAACATCCTCTAGGACTTTCAGTATTTGTTAGGTTTCAATGAGACACACCCCCCCCCCCCCCCCAAATTCTTCAAAACTCCAGTCCCAAAGCCATCAACCTTCATACATTAACCCTTTCATTCCTGGAATTGTTCTCATCGGCCTCCTCTGGACCCTCTCCGATGGCAGCACATCTTTTCTTAGATGAGGGGCTCAGAACTGCTCACAATACTGCAAGTTCTGTATGACCAATGCTTGATATCCTTGCTTTTATATTCTAGTCATCTCAAAATGAAAGCCAACATTAAACTTGCCTTCCCTGCCACAAGTTAGCCTTTAATGAATCTTACATGACAACTCCCAAGTCCCTTTGCACCTCTGATTTTGCTCCATTTAAAGAATAGTCTTCACCTTTATTTCTTCTACCAAAGAGAATGACCATACACTTCCCTACATTATATTCCATCTGCCACTTCTTTACCCATTCTCCCAACCTGTCCCAAGTTCTTCTGCAGATTCCCTGCTTCCCCAACACTACATGTCCCTCCTATCTTCGTATCATCCGCAAACATGGCCACAAAGCTATCAACTCCATCATCTAAATCATCCTAATCCTAGCACTAATGTGAAAAGAAGTGGCCCAACACCAATCCCTCTGGAACATCACTAGTCACAGACATCCAACCAGTAAAGGTAACCTTATTCCCACCAATCAGCCAATCTTCTATCCATGCTAGTGTCTTTCCTCTTAAACACGTGAGAAATTGTGACAGATTATCAAAAGCTTTCTGAAAATCCAATTAAATAACATCCACTGATTTTCCTTTATCTATCCTGTTGTTATTTACTAAATAATTCCAACAGATTTGTTTCCCTTAGGAAATCATCATGACTTCAGTGTATTTAATCAAGTACCCTGACACCTCATCCTTAATAATTGACTCCTACATCTTCCACTGAGGTCAGACTAAGTGGCCGATAATTTCCTGATTTTTGCCTCCCTCCCTTCTTAAAGAGTGGAGTGACTTTAGTGATTTTCCAGACCTCCAGAACCATTCCCAATTTAGTGATCTTGAAAGGTCATTACCAATGCCTCCACTTTCTTTTCAACTACCACTTTCAGAACACTAGGGTGTAGTCCATCTGCTTTTGCTGACTTCAGACCTTAAATCTTTCAAAGCACCTTCTCCTTAGTAATAGCAACTACATTCACTTCCACCTCTGACACTCAGATTCCTGGCATACTTTTAGTGTCTTCCACAATGAAGACTGACACTAAGTACGCAAGTTCATCCGCCATTTATTTAGTGTCAATTTCAAGCGGTCTGATTTGCACTGTCATTTCCCTTTCACTCTTTACACATTTTGGTATCCCCTTTCATATTATTGGTTAGCATAAAACTTTTCTCTCCTTATGACTTTTTAGTAGCTGTTAGTTTTTAAAAGCTTCCCAATTCTCTAACTACCCACTAACTTTTGAGTCACCCCATTCCAAAAATGTAAAATTCCAAAACCTGGGACATCCGAAAATTTTTAAGCACTAACATGGCACCACAAATGGAAATTCTACAATGTGTTGGGAATTCCCAGGTGATGTGCAATCTGAGAAGTGACCTCACAAACGTAATGAACAGAAGGCAATGAAAAATAAAAATAATTGCATAAAGCAGAAAATAAAGATCTCGAACATGTATTGAAATAGGGGAGTGAACATATGGGCCACTAAACGGTATGCTGATCATGAAACAAGTGAAGATCTATCACAACAAAATGAACGTTGAAGGTAATTTTGAATGCACAGCAGGCTGCAAAAATTTAAGAAATTTCTTTAATTTAATTTAAGAAAAGGCCACAAAGTTCTACTGAACATGCCCCTACCTTAGAACTACCTAGGCTTACCCATAACCATCTATTTTTCTAAGCTCCATGCAACCATCCAGGAGTCTCTTAAAAGACCCTATTGTTTCTGCTTCCACCACCACCACTGGCAGTTCATTCCATGCACTCACCACTCTCTGCGTATAAAACTTACCCCTGACATCCCCTCTGTACCTATTTCCAAGCACCTTAAAACTATGCCCTCTTGTGCTAGCCATTTCAGCCCCGAGGTAAAGCCTCTGACTATCCACACGATCAATGCCTCTCATTATCTTGTACACCTCTATCAGGTCACCTCTCATCCTCCATTGCTCCAGGGAGAAAAGGCCAAGTTCACAAACTAGTCTCATAAGGCATGCTCCCCAATCCAGGCAACATCTCTGTAAATCTCCTCTGCACCCTTCCTATGGTTTCCACGTCCTTCCTGTAGTGAGGCGACCAGAACTGAAGAACAGTACTCCAAGTGGGGTCTGACCAGGGTCCTAGATATCTATAACATCACCTCTCGGTTCCTAATCTCAATCCCATGATTGATGATATACCTTCTTAACCACAGAGTCAACCTGCACAGCAGTTTTGAGTGTCATATGGACTCAGACCCCAAGATCCCTCTGATCCTCCACACAGCCAAGAGTCTTACCATGAATACTATATTCTGCCATCAAATTTGACCTATCAAAATGAATCACCTCACACTCAATCTGCCACTTCTCAGCCCAGTTTTGCATCCTATCAGTGTCCCGCTGTAACCTCTGACAGCCCTCCACACGATCCACAACACCCCTAATCTTTGTGTCATCAGCAAATTTACTAATTCATTCCTCCACTTGCTCTTCAAAGTCATTTATAAAAATCACAAAGAGTAGGGGTCCCAGAACAGATCCCTGATCACCAGCCTCCATGCAGAATATGATCCCTCTACAACCACTCTTTGTCTCCTGTGGGCAAGCCAGTTCTGGATCCAAAAGGCAATGCCCCCTTGGATCCCATGCCTCCTTACATGGATCCCATCCTCAATAAGCCTTACATGGGGTACCTTATTAAAACCTAAAAATATGTACAATACAAATAGTGTAAAGTAACCTTTTAATCAAACCTGAAAGCCTGCCATTGTTTGTTGTTGATGTTCAACAGCTGATTCAGGTATTCCCCCAATGCTGCTGGGTTACCCTGCACACATTATATTGTCATTATATTAATGGTATGTAATAATTTTTACTGTTAATGTGTGATGAAAAAGTTTAGGACAAAGACTACTTACTGGAGTACATAAATGATGGTGATCCCAAGCCATCTCATTATATATTCCAAAGTACAAAAAATTCTGAAATACGAAACACGTCCAACCACTAGCATGTCAGATAAGAGGTACTCAGCCTGTATTATATGACCTCTCTTTTGCTTTTATGCCATCTTTGACTTCCCTTGTCAGCCACAGTTGCGTCAACTTCCCTTTAGAATATATCTTCAACTTTGGGATGTACCTATCCTGCACTTTCCAAATTGCTCCCAGAAACTCTAGCCATGGCTGTTTTGCCATGATCCCTGTCTGTAGCCACTGCACAAGTCCCTGCATACACTACACACTGAATCTACTTGTACACCAACAGCCTTATCTTCAATCCTGTATCATCCCAGTCCCTATCCTATTGCCAAATTAGTTTAAATACTCCTAGCAGCTCTAGAAAAAATGTTGCAACAATATTGGTCCCACTCTGGTTCAGCTGTAACCTGACCTTTTTGTACAGGTCGTACCTTTGCTAAAGATCAAAAAGTCTGAAAACCTGCCCCTGCACCAATTCCTCAGCCACACATTCACCTGCCAAATCATCCCATGCCTACCCTCACTGGAGCATGGCACAGGCAGCAATCCAGCTACTACAACCCTCGAGGTCATGCTTTTCAAATTTCTACCTAACTCCCTGATGCACCATCAATAACTCTCGGAGACTGGAAGTGAACGATAGGCTTTTATTAGCAGCAAAAAGGGAGAACGACATCTCGGAGACTGAGGGAGGAGCAGTGCCCCAATCACCTTTATACAGGGGTCTGTGGGAGGAGCCACAGGAGCAGTCAGCAGAGGGGTGTGTCCAGACAGGTATACATCATTTACCACACTCCCCATATTCTTTCTCCAGGACCTCCTACCTATGCCATTGGTACCAATATGTACCATGATCTCTGTGTTCCCTTAAGAGTGCTGTGGACCCAATCTGAGACATCCCTGATCTTGGTACCTGGAACGCAGCATACCATCTACGTTTCACTTTCCCCTCCAAAGAATCTCCTGTCTGCTCCCCAAACTATGGAATCTCGTCACTACTGCACTACTCTTTTGAGCCAGACGACCCTGTTGCTCTGGCTTCCCCCACCAGGTCATCCATGCCCTAAGTATCTAATTATTGAGGAGAATGACCACATGGGTACTCTGTACTGACTTCCTGTACATTTTCCCTTTCCTGACAGTCTCCTGCAAATTCGTGCTAAATATTGCCTTTATTTCGAGAAACTACACAGCTGCAACTTTGTTTATTTGCTACTGTTTTGTTAATCTCCCTTTATTGGCTCCCCTCCTGACAGAATAGCTACCACTATCACTCATTCATAACTATAGAAGAGGATCAAAACTTCCTAATTTTTAACATCTGCAGAATATCGTGTTTAGAACTGCCGTGCTTTTTTCAGTTTTCCAGTTCTGATTGAAGTTTATCGACCTGCTTTTCCTTCGGCAAGTACCTCCAGAACCCAATGTGATTCTCTGACTAACACACAAAAGTGGTTAGCACAACGGGGACCAGGTTTCAATTCCCACTGCCTGTAAGAAGTTGGTTTGTGCTCCCCAGGATTTCCTTCGGGTGCACCGGTTTACTCCCACTCCCAAAGACGTACCGGTTGGTAGGTTAATTGGTCATTGTAAATTGTCCCGTGATGAGGCTAGGGTTAAACTGGGAAATTGCTGGGCAGTGTGGCTCGAGGTCCCATTCCACACTCTATTTCAACAAATAAACAAAATGCCAGAGAAACTTTACAGGTGAGTCATCATCACTGAAGAGGAATAAAGAGTCGAATTTTCGAATCGCGATCTCGGCCCGAGGATGCTACCTCACCAGCTAAATTCCTCCAACATTTCGTGTGTGTGATTCTAGATTTCCAGAATCTCTTGATTGTGAATACACACACACAAACCGGCGATATATATATAAACACTCAAGTTCTGCACACCAAGGAGAAGACGCGATTCATCCGCCGGCACTTACCTCACCGCACAGCGCCTTCAGTTTCCTCGGTATGTCTGCCATCAACCGCTTCCTCCTCTGACGAAGGTAGTGAACCAGACATACGAGCGAGGTGAGGCTTACCAAGATCGCAATGCCCAGCTGGGTGCTGCAGAGCAACAGCATTAAAGTGTATTTTCTATCGCCGAAGCTGGGTTTGGCCGGTAGGAAGGCGGATGCCCCACAACGTGTCAGGACGTGGCTTCTGCTGCACCTCACACCTCGCAAAGAGGCTCATGAGCTTGGGGCGACACACAGACAAGAACTTTCCACAGGCAGAATCCAGACAAGCTTATCGAAAACAAATTTAACAAGTATGTTAAAGCAAGCGGCCTTACCGCAAAAACTGAGTAGACATGGATAGGCGTCTCGCTATAATCACAGGTATTGTGGCGTCACGCCACAGCTGCTCATCGTGGCGTCATGGCACGACGGAGGGCAGGCACAGGCTATCGTGTTATCCTGATTGTAACAATTATGCGGAAAACAAGAGAGGGGTCCGATCTTAATAAATTCCTTTTCCATTTTTTCCATGAGAGTGTGACGTTATTTCAAAATAAGAGAGTCCCTGGCAGAGTGTTAGAGTGTGGTGCTAACTCTCCACTTGAGAGTTTCTGGTACAGTGTGAAGAGTGTGGGGTTAACTCTGTATTTTAGAGGCTTTGGTACAGTGTGAGTGTGTGGGGTTAATTCTCTGTTTGAGAGTGTGTGGCACAGTGAGAATGTTTGGTTAATTCTGTATTTGAGAGTTTCTGGTACAGTGTGAGATTATGGGATTAAATCTGATTTTGAGAATCTCTGGCACAATGTGAGAGTGTTGTGTTAATTCTATGTTTTAGAGTCTTTGCTACAGTGTGAGAGTGTAGGGTTATTTCCGTATTTGAGAGTTTCTGGTATTGTGTGAGAGTGTGGGATTAATTCTGTACATCAGAGTCTCTGGTACAGTGTGAGATTGTGGGGCTAATTCTGTATTCTAGTGTCTCTGCTACAATACGACAATGTGGGGTTAATTCTGTATTAGAGTGTCCCTGGCACAGTTTGGGATTGTTGGGTTAACTCTGTGATTTAGAGTCTTTGGTACAATGTGAGAGTTTGCGGTCAATTCTGTATTTGAGTGTCTCTGGTAGAGTGTAAAGTGTGTGGTTCGTGTTGTATTTGAGAGACTCATACAGTGTGAGAGTGTGAGGTTAATTCTCTGTTTGAGAGTGTCTGGCACAGAGTGAGAATATTGGGTTAATTCTGTATTTGAGAGTTTCTGGTACAGTCTGAGAGTGTGGGATTAATTCTGTTTTTGGGAGCTTTTTGCACAGTCGGTCAGTGTGGGGTTAATTCTATCTTTGAGACTGTGGCATACTGTGAGAATGTGGGGATAATTCTGTATTTGAGAGTCTTTAGTACAGTGTGAGAGTGCGGTGTTAATTCCGTAATTGAGAGTTTCTGATACAGTGTGAGAGTGTGGGGAAAATTCTCTACCTGAGAGTTGTTGGTACAATCTGAGAGTGTGGGATTAATTCTGCCTTGAGAGTCTTTGCACAGGGAGAAGTGTGGGATTAATTGTGTCCTTGAGAATCTCTGTAACAACATGAGAGTGTGGGGTTGATTCTGTATTTGAGAATTTCTGCAGAGTCAGAGATTGAGGGGTTTATTCTGTATTCAAGAACCTCTGGTAGAATGTGAAGGTGTTGGGTGAATTCGGTATTCGAGACTTTCTGGTACAGTGTGAGAGTGTGAGGTTAATCCTGTATTTGGGAGCTTTTGCACAATCAGAGAGTGTGGGACTAATTCTCTGTTTGAGACTGTCTGGCACAGTGTGAGAGTGTGGGGATAATTCTGTATTTGAGAGTCTTTGGTACAGTGTGAGAGTGAGACACACTGGCTCACAGTGTGAGATAGAATTAACCCTCCACTCTCACAGTGTATCAGAGACTCTCAAATACAGAACTGACCCCACACTCTCACACTGTACCAGAAACTCTCAAATTACTGTTTGCACAGTAATTTACGAGGAAGCGTGGCCTGGGTGAGCAATAACTGCAAACGGTGAAGCATGCAGAAGCTGATCTTCTGTTTAGATCTGACAGCAGATGTGCCTGTGACCTGACCATTCCCAAATGCAGGCTATAATGCAGACTTCCATGACACTCCAGTCAAGTTATCCTAGCTACCTAATACTAATCCACTCAAACCATTCAAAAGCAGGAACAATTGCTGAAAGAAATGTAAGTGATTTCTCTGGTTTCCTCGGCTACATCGGTCTCGGGAAAACAATCTCCAGCCTGCCAAACATATGAGATTGAGGAGCAAGCCCCCCCTCCCCCAACCCCCTCTGGTTTGTGTGGATGCTGTGTAATTTGCTACCCTGTTACAAATTTATGCCATGAAATAACAGACAGTACACTGTATACGATTAAAGGAATTATATTTACGTTATGAATCTTAACTAAGGGTTAGTAAAGAATAAAAAGAAAAGGGCCTATTCTGATTAAAGTCAAATGGGCACAAGTTGGAGCTCATCTTGAGCTTCTCTATCACTCACACGCTGGGCCCTTGGTCACCACCTTCTGAACGTCACTCGCAATCCATCCCAAACGAATGGGTCTCCCACCAGATCGTATCACCGGCTACTGTGGGAGGCGAGGGAGGAAAGACTGCTGAGCCTCTGGCGATGATCTTTGCATCATCAAAGGGGATGGGAGAGGTTCCGTAGGATTGGAGGGTTGCAGATGTTGTTCCTTTATTCAAGAAAGGGAGTAGAGATAGCCCAGGAAATTATAGACCAGTGAGTCTTACTTCAGTGGTGGTAAGTTGATGGAGAAGACCCTGAGAGGTATGATTTATGAACATTTGCAGAGGTATAATATGATCAGGAATAGTGGCTTTGTCAAGGGCAGGTCATGCCTTATGAGCCTGATTGAATTTTTTGAGGATGTGACTAAACACATTGATGAAGGAAGAGCAGTAGATATGGATTTCAGCAAGGCATTTGATAAGGTACCCCATGCAAGGTTTATTGAGAAAGTCAAGAGGCATGGGATCCAAGGATACATTGCCTTGTGGATCCAGAATTGGCTTGCCCACAGAAGGCAAAGAGTGGTTGTAGACGGGTCATATTCTGCATGGAGGTCGGTCACCAGTGGAGTGCCTCAGGGATCTGTTCTGGGACCCTTACTCTTTGTGATTTTTATAAACGACCTGGATGAGGAAGTGGAGAGATGGGTTAGTAAGTTTGCTGATGACACAAGTGTTGAAGGTGTTGTGGATAGTGTGGAGGGCTGTCAGAGGTTACAGCGGGACATTGATAGGATGCAAAACTGGGCTGAGAAGTGGCAGATGGAATTCAACCCAGATAAGTGTGAAGTGGTTCATTTTGGTAGGTCAAATATGATGGCAGACTATAGCATTAATGGTAAGACTCTTGGCATTGTGGAGGATCAGAGGGATCTTGGGGTCCGAGTCCATAGGACACTCAAAACAGGTTGACACTATGGTTAAGAAAGCATATGGTGTATTGTCCTTCATCAATCGTGGAATTGAATTTAGGAGCCGAGAGGTAATGTTGCAGCTATATAGGACCCTGGTCAGACCCCACTTGGAGTACTGTGCTCAGTTCTGGTCGCCTCACTACAGGAAGGATGTGGAAGCCATAGAAAGGGTGCAGAGGAGATTTGCAAGAATGTTGCCTGGATTGGGGAGCATGCCTTATGAGAACAGGCACAGTCTGAGAGGTTGAACATAGCTCACATGTAGCAGTATCGCAAAGGAATAAATGATTCCATTACAGAGGCATGAGAGAGGAGCTTGCCCAGGTGGATTAGAGGGGATACTGGCGGGGATGACGGCTGAAGTTTCTGGGAATGGTTCACAAGGTGCAGGATGGATATGACCCACAGAATAAGTTGTTTTCAAATGGCAGGGGTAGACAACTGTGGCTGACAAGGGAAGTGAAAGACGGCATAAAAGCCAAGGGAAGAGCATATAAAGTAGCAAAAGTGAGTGGGAAGATGGATGATTGGGAAGATTTTAAAACCCAACAAAAGGTAACTGTAAAAGCTATAAGGAGGGAAAAGATGAAATACGAGGACAGACTAGCCAATAAAGCATAGAACCATAGAACATTACAGCACAGAAAGAGGCCTTTTGGCCTTTCTTGGCTGTGCTGAACCATTTTCTGCCTAGTCCCACTGACCTGCACCTGGGCCATATCCCTCCAAACCCCTCTCATCCATATACCTGTCCACGTTTTTCTTAAATGTCAAAAGTGAGCCTGCATTCACCACTTCATCTGGCAGCTCATTCCACACTCCCACCACTCTCTGCGTGAAGAATCCCCCCCTAATGTTCCCTTTAAACTTTTCCCCCTTCACCCTTAACCCATGACTTCTGGTTTTTTTCTCCCCTAGTCTCAGTGGAAAAAGCCTATCATACTATCATTCGCTCTGTCTATACCCATCATAATTTTATACACCTCTATCAAATCACCCCTCATTCTCCTATGCTCCAGGGAATAAAGTCCTAACCTATTCAACTTTTCTCTGTAATTCAGTTTCTCAAGTCCCGGTAACATCCTTATAAACCTTCTCTGCATTCTTTCAACTTTATTAATATCCTTCCTGTAATTAGGTGACCAAAACTGCACACAATACTCCAAATTCGGTCTCACCAATGTCTTATACAACCTCACCATTACATTCCAACTCTTATACTCAATACTTTGATTTATAAAGGTCAAAGCACCAAAAGCTCTCTTTACAATCCTATCCACCTCTGACGCCACTTTTAGGGAATTATGTATCTGCACTCCCAGATCCCTCTGCTCTACTGCACTCCTCAGTGTCCTACCATTTACCTTGTATGTTCTACCTTGGTTTGACCTTCCGAAGTGCAATTTGACCGCATTAAACTCCATCTGCCATTTTTCAGCCCGTTTCTCCAACTGGTCCAAATCCCTCTGCAAGCTTTGAAAACCTTCCTCACTGTCCACTACACCTCCAATCTTTGTATTAACAGCAAATTTGCTGATCCAATTTACCACATATTCATTCAGATCATTGATATAGATGACAAATAACAATGGACCCAGCACTGATCCCTGTGGCACACCACTAGTCACAGGCCTCCACTCAGAGTAGCAATCCTCCACTACCACTCTCTGGATTCTTCCATTGAGCCAATGTCTAATCCAATTTACTACTCCTCCATGTATACCTAGCGACTGAATCTTCCTAACTAACCTCCCATGTGGGACCTTGTCAAAGGCCTTACTAAAGTCCATGTAGACAACATCCACTGCCTTCCCTTCATCCACTTTCCTCGAAAAACTCTAATAGATTGGATAAACATGACCTACCATGCACAAAGCCATGTTGACTTTTTCTAATAAGTCCCTGTCTACCCAAATACTTGGAAATCCTATCTCTTAGTATTCCTTCCAATAATTTACCTACTACCAAAAGCAGGATACCAAAAGTTTTTTCAGTGACATAAAGAATAAAAGGGAGAAGAGAGTTGATGTTGGACCACTGGAAAATGATGCTAGTGAGGTGGTAATGGGTAATAAAGAAATGGCAGATGGACTTGATGGGTACTTTGCATCTGTCTTCACCATGGAAGACACCAGCAGCGTGCCAGAGTGTCAGGGAACAGGAGTGAGTGTGATTGTTATTACAAAGGAAAAGTGCTTGGCAAACTCAAAGGTCTTAAGGTGGATAAGTCACCTGGTCCAGATGGACTACATCCCTGAATCCTGAGAGAGTTTACTGAAGAGATATTTTTCAAGAATCACTTGATTCTGGCATGGCCCAATTGAAAAATTGCAAATATCATTCCACTCTTTAAGAAGGGAGGAAGACAAAAGAAATTATAGACCAGTTAGCCTAACTTCAGTGGTTGGGAAAGTGTTGAAGTCCATTATTAAGGATGAGGTTTTGGGCTTCTTGGAGACTAATGATAAAGTATCAAAGTCAGCATGGTTTCTGTAAAGGGAAATCTTGCCTGACAAATCTGTTAAAATTCTTCGAGGAAGTAGCAAGCAGGGTGGACAAAGGAGAGGCAGTGGAAGCCATTTGATGAGGTGCCTCACATGAGGCTGCTTAACAAGATAAAATCCTATGGTTACACAAAAGATAGTGACATGGATAGAGGAATAGCTGACTATGGAGACAGTGAGTGGGAATAAAGGGGCCTTTTCAGTTTGGCTGCCAGTGACCAGTGATGTTCCTCAGGTGTCAGTATTCAGGCCGTTAATTTTCCTATCATTTGTCAATGTCTGCAGTTGATACAAAGACAGGTGAAGGGTAGGTATTGCTGAGGAAGCAATGCGATTGCAGCAGGACTTAGACCAATTGGAAGGATGGGGAAAAAAGTGGTAGATGGAATACAGTGTTGGGAAGTGTATGATAATGTATTTTGGTAAAAGGAGCAATAGTACAGACTATTATCTAAATGGGGAGAAAATGTGAACATCAGAGGTGCAGAGGGACTTGGGATTCCTCGTGCAAGACTCCCAGGAAGTTTCTTTATCAGCTGTCATAGACTTTATCCGGAAATGCACAGAGGACTGTGTGTCTCGCAAGACGATCCAGGAAACCCTAACCGGAAACCTTGGATGAATTATGAGGTCCAGTCCCTTTTGAAGGCTAGAACTGCGGCTTTTAGGTCCGGGGATACCAGTCACTACATGGAATCCAGGCGTGAACTCTGGAAAGCCATTAAGGGTGCCAAGAAGCAATATCAAGCCAAGTTGGAAGCCCAGGCTAACCAGAGGGATGCCAGTAGACTATGGCAGGCTCTAAATGAGATCACTGGGTGCAAAGAAAAGGCTGGGAATATCAGTAACTGTAGCGCTTCTCTTCCTGACGAACTTAACATGTTCTACGCAAGATTTGAACAGAAGAGGAACGTCCTGCCCCCTCTGGATGAACCGGACCTGGTGGCATCAAGATTCATCATCACTGAGGAAAACGTTAGAAGAGCCTTCCTGAAGATAAATCCAAGGAAGGTGATGGGCCCAGATGGTGTCCCGGGATGGGTTCTTTGGGCCTGTGCAAGCGAGCTAGCCGGAGTGTTTGCTGACATATTCAACTGCTCCCTGCTTCAATCTAAGATCCCCTCGAGTTTTAAGAAGGCAACGATAATCCCAGTGCTGAAGAAAAGCAAGGTGGCATGCCTGAATGACTACCGACCTGTGGCTCTAGCATCAATTGCTATGAAGTGCTTCGAGTGATTGGTTATGGCACACATCAACCACAACCTCAACACTCTGCAATTCGCCTACCGGAGCAACAGGTCAACGGCAGATGCCATCTCTCTGGCACTACATTCCTCCTTAGAACACCTGGAGAATAAAGACACATATGTAAGGCTCCTTTTCATCGAATACAGCTCTGCCTTTAATACCATCATTCCAAATAAACTGATTCCTAAGCTCCGAAACCTGGGTCTTAGCACTCAGATCTGCAGCTGGATCTTCAACTTCCTCATAGACGGGAGAGGCTGTACAAATAGGGGACAAGCTCTCCTCTACAATCACTCTGTGCACCGGTGCCCCACAAGGCTGTGTATTCAGCCCCTTGCTGTACTCACTGTACACCCATGATTGTGTAGCCAAGTTTCCATCAAACTCAATATATAAGTTTGCTGATGATACCACAATTGTAGGCTGTATCTTGGGTAATGATGAGTCTGAGTACAGAGAGGAAATTAAGAACCTGGTGGCATGGTGTGAAGACAATAACCTATCCTTCAACGTCAGCAAGATGAAGGAATTGGTTGTTGACTTCAGAAGGAGTAGCGGACCGCACAACCCCATCTACATCGTTGGTGCGCAGGTGGAACAGGTCAAAAGCTTTAAGTTCCTCAGAGTGAATATCACAAATGACTTGACTTGGTCTAACCAAGCAGAGTCCACTGCCAAGAAAGCCCACCAGCGCCTTTACTTCCTGAGAAAGCTGAAGAAATTTGGCCTGCCCCTAAAACACTTTGTAATTAACTTTCCATATGATTTAGAGTAGTCTGCAACCAGTTTTTTGTCTGTGCTACAGATGTTGGTGCAGTTACTCTAAGGAATGTCACTGATTACACAATTCAACAAGTGTTTCAAAGCAGTAGAAAGGTAGAGGCAGTTATAATGTGAATGCAATGTAGTATGTTCTTCAAATCAACTTTACTTTATGTATTCCATTCCTGTCAGTAGTATTTATTGTGTTTCTATTCACTTACATTTCACTCTGAATAGTTATGCAGATGTAAATAACACAAAATACACAGAATATTAAGTAATGTATTCAGCTAAAAAGAGTGTACTATTGAATTTTCCTCAATATTACTATGTGCAAACTTCATGTAAACCTTTGTAATTGACTTTCCATATGATTTAGAGTAGTCTGCAACCAGTTTTTTGTCTGTGCTACAGATGTTGGTGAAGTTACCCTAAGGAATGTCACTGATTACACAATTGAACTACAGTGTTTCAAAGTAATACAAAGCTAAAGGCAGTTATAATGTAAATGCAATGTAGTAGGTTCTTCAAATCAGCTTTACGTTATGTATTCCATTGCTGTGAGTAGTATTCAATATGCTTCTATTCAGTTACATTTCACTCTGAATAGACATGCACATGTAGATAACACAAAATACACACAATAGCATGTAATGTATTCAGCTGAAAAGACAGTACTATTGAATTATCCTCAAAATTACTATGTGTAAACGTCATGTAAACCTTTGTAATTAACTTTCCATATGATGTAGAGTAGTCTGCAAACAGTTTTTTTCGTGTTCTGCCGAAGTTGGTGAAGTTACTCTAAGGAATGTCACTGATTACACAATTCAACCAGTGTTTCAAAGCAGTACAAAGCTAGAGGCAGTTATAATGTAAATGCAATGTAGTATGTTCTTCAAATCAACCTTACTTTATGTATTCCATTGCTGTGAGTAGTATTCGTTGTTTATCTGTTCACTTACAATGCACTCTGAATACTTTTGCACATCAGCATAACACAAAATACACACAATAGCATGTAATGCATTCAGATGAAAAGACAGTGCTATTGAATTTTCCACAAAATTACTATGTGCAAACTTCATGTAAACCTTTGTAATTAACTTTCCATATGATTTAGAGTACTCTGCATCCAATTTCTTCTGTGTGCTACCGAATGTCGTGAAGATACTCTAAGCAATATCATTGACTACACAATAGAACTTGTGTTTCAAAGCAATACCAGCTCAAGGCCGTTCTAATGTCACTGCAATGTATTAGTTTCTGAATTCAACTTTACTTTATGTATTCCATTGCTGTCAGTAGTATTTATTGTGTTTCTATTCACTTACATTTCACTCTCAATAGTTATGCAGATGTAAATAACACAAAATACACAGAATATTAAGTAATGCATTCAGCTAAAAAGAGTGTACTATTGAATTTTCCTCAATATTACTATGTGAAAACTTCATGTAAACCTTTGTAACTAACTTTCCATATGATGTAGAGTAGTCTGCAAGCAGTTTTTCTCATGTTCTGCCGAAGTTGGTGCAGTTACTCTAAGGAATATCACTGATTACACAAATCAACAAGTGTTTCAAAGCAGTAGAAAGGTAGAGGCAGTTATAATGTGAATGCAATGTAGTATGTTCTTCAAATCAACTTTACTTTATGTATTCCATTCCTGTCAGTAGTATTTATTGTGTTTCTATTCACTTACATTTCACTCTGAATAGTTATGCAGATGTAAATAACACAAAATACACAGAATATTAAGTAATGTATTCAGCTAAAAAGAGTGTACTATTGAATTTTAATCAATATTACTATGTGCAAACTTCATGTAAACCTTTGTAATTAAATTTCCATATGATTTAGAGTAGTCTGCAACCAGTTTTTTTGTCTGTGCTACAGATGTTGGTGAAGTTACTCTAAGGAATGTCACTGATTACACAATTGAACTTTAGTGTTTCAAAGCAATACAAAGCTAAAGGCGTTCTAATATAACTGCAATGTATTAGGCTCTTGAATTCAACTTTACTTTAGGTATTCCATTCCTGTCAGTAGTATTTATTGTGTTTCTATTCACTTACATTTCACTCTGATTAGTTATACAGATGTAAATAACACAAAATACACAGAATATTAAGTAATGTATTCAGCTAAAAAGAGTGTACTATTGAATTTTCCTCAATATTACTATGTGCAAACTTCATGTAAACCTTTGTAATTAACTTTCCATATGATTTAGAGTAGTCTGCAACCAGTTTTTTGTCTGTGCTACAGATGTTGGTGAAGTTACCCTAAGGAATGTCACTGATTACACAATTGAACTACAGTGTTTCAAAGCAATACAAAGCTAAAGGCAGTTATAATGTAAATGCAATGTAGTAGGTTCTTCAAATCAACTTTACGTTATGTATTCCATTGCTGTGAGTAGTATTCAATATGCTTCTATTCAGTTACATTTCACTCTGAATAGACATGCACATGTAGATAACACAAAATACACACAATAGCATGTAATGTATTCAGCTGAAAAGACAGTGCTATTGAATTATCCTCAAAATTACTATGTGTAAACGTCATGTAAACCTTTGTAATTAACTTTCCATATGATGTAGAGTAGTCTGCAAGCAGTCTTTTTCGTGTTCTGCCGAAGTTGGTGAAGTTACTCTAAGGAATGTCACTGATTACACAATTCAACCAGTGTTTCAAAGCAGTACAAAGCTAGAGGCAGTTATAATGTAAATGCAATGTAGTATGTTCTTCAAATCAACCTTACTTTATGTCTTCCATTGCTATGAGTAGTATTCGTTGTTTTTCTGTTCACTTACAATGCACTCTGAATACTTTTGCACATCAGCATAACACAAAATACACACAATAGCATGTAATGAATTCAGATGAAAAGACAGTGCTATTGAATTTTCCACAAAATTACTATGTGCAAACTTCATGTAAACCTTTGTAATTAACTTTCCATATGATTTAGAGTACTCTGCATCCAATTTCTTCTGCGTGCTACTGAATGTCGTGAAGATACTCTAAGCAATATCATTGACTACACAATAGAACTTGTGTTTCAAAGCAATACAAGCTCAAGGTCGTTCTAATGTCACTGCAATGTATTAGTTTCTGAATTCAACTTTACTTTATGTATTCCATTGCTGTCAGTAGTATTTATTGTGTTTCTATTCACTTACATTTCACTCTCAATAGTTATGCAGATGTAAATAACACAAAATACACAGAATATTAAGTAATGCATTCAGCTAAAAAGAGTGTACTATTGAATTTTCCTCAATATTACTATGTGCAAACTTCATGTAAACCTTTGTAACTAACTTTCCATATGATGTAGAGTAGTCTGCAAGCAGTTTTTCTCGTGTTCTGCCGAAGTTGGTGCAGTTACTCTAAGGAATGTCACTGATTACACAATTCAACAAGTGTTTCAAAGCAGTAGAAAGGTAGAGGCAGTTATAATGTGAATGCAATGTAGTATGTTCTTCAAATCAACTTTACTTTATGTATTCCATTCCTGTCAGTAGTATTTATTGTGTTTCTATTCACTTACATTTCACTCTGAATAGTTATGCAGATGTAAATAACACAAAATACACAGAATATTAAGTAATGTATTCAGCTAAAAAGAGTGTACTATTGAATTTTCCTCAATATTACTATGTGCAAACTTCATGTAAACCTTTGTAATTAACTTTGCATGTGATGTAGAGTAGTCTGCAACCAGTTTTTTGTCTGTGCTACCGATGTTGGTGAAGTTACTCTAAGGAATGTCACTGATTACACAATAGAACTTCAGTGTTTCAAAGCAATACAAAGCTAAAGGCTTTCTAATATAACTGCAATGTATTAGGTTCTTGAATTCAACTTTACTTTATGTATTCCATTCCTGTCAGTAGTATTTATTGTGTTTCTATTCACTTACATTTCACTCTGAATAGTTATGCAGATGTAAATAACACAAAATACACAGAATATTCAGTAATGTATTCAGATAAAAAGAGTGTACTATTAAATTTTCCTCAATATTACTATGCGCAATCTTCATGTAAACCTTTGTAATTAACTTTGCATATGATGTAGAGTAGTCTGCAAGCAGTTTTTCTCGTGTTCTGCCGAAATTGGTGAAGTTACTCTAAGGAATTTCACTGATTACACAATTCAACCAGTGTTTCAAAGCAGTACAAAGCTAGAGGCAGTTATAATGTAAATGCAATGTAGTGTGTTCTTCAAATCAACCTTACTTTATGTATTCCATTGCTGTGAGTAGTATTCGTTGTTTGTCTGTTCACTTACAATGCACTCTGAATACTTTTGCACATCAGCATAACACAGAATACACACATTCTGCATCCAATTTCTTCTGTGTGCTACCGAAAGTCGTGAATGTCACTCTAAGGAATGTCACTCTAAGGCATTCTAATGTAACTGCAATGTATTAGTTTCTGAATTCAACTTTACTTTATGTATTCCATAGCTGTCAGTAGTATTTATTGTGTTTCTATTCACTTACATTTCACTCTGAATTGTTATGCAGATATACATAACACAAAGTGCACAGAATATTAAGTAATGCATTCAGCTAAAAAGAGTGTACTATTAAATTTTCCTCAATATTACTATGTGCAAACTTCATGTAAACCTTTGTAATTAACTTTGCATGTGATGTAGAGTAGTCTGCAACCAGTTTTTTGTCTGTGCTACCGATGTTGGTGAAGTTACTCTAAGGAATGTCACTGATTGCACAATTGAACTTCAGTGTTTCAAAGCAATACAAAGCTAAAGGCTTTCTAATATAACTGCAATGCATTAGGTTCTTGAATTCAACTTTACTTTAGGTATTCTATTCCTGTCAGTAGTATTTATTGTGTTTCTATTCACTTACATTTCACTCTGAATAGTTATGCAGATATACATAACACAAAATTCACAGAATATTAGGTAATGCATTCAGCTAAAAAGAGTGTACTATTAAATTTTCCTCAATACTACTATGTGCAAACTTCATGTAAACCTTTGTAATTAACTTTGCATATGATGTAGAGTAGTCTGCAAGCAGTTTTTCTCGTGTTCTGCCGAAGTTGGTGCAGTTACTCTAAGGAATGTCACTGATTACACAATTCAACAAGTGTTTCAAAGCAGTAGAAAGGTAGAGGCAGTTATAATGTGAATGCAATGTAGTATGTTCTTCAAATCAACCTTAATTTATGTATTCCATTGCTGTCAGTAGTATTCGTTGTTTATCTGATCACTTACAATGCACTCTGAAAAGTTTTGCACATCTGCATAACAGAAAATACACAGAATAGTAAGTAATGCATTCAGCTAAAAAGAGTGTACTATTAAATATTCCTCAATATTACTATGTTCGAACTTCATATAAACCTTTGTAATTAACTTTCCATATGATTTAGAGTAGTCTGCAACCAGTTTTTTGTCTGTGCTGCCGAAGTTGGTGAATTTACTCTAAGGAATGTCACTGATTACACAGTTGAACTTCAGTGTTTCAACAGTACAAAGCTAGAGGCACCTATAATGTAAATGCAATGTAGTATGTTCTTCAAATCAACTTTACTTTAGGTATTCCATTGCAGTGAGTAGTATTCATTGTGTTGCTATTTTGCTCAAATTCACTCTGAATAGTTATGCACATGTACATAACATAAAATACACACAATAGCCTGTAATGCATTCAGCTGAAAAGAGAATACTATTGAATTTTCCTCAATGTTTTATGTGCAAGCTTTATGTAAACCATTGTAATTAACTTTCCATATGTTTTAGAGTAGTCAGCAGCCAGTTTTATGTGTGTCCTACTGAAGCTGGTGAAGTTTAAGCAATATCACCAGTTGCTCATAATGGTACTTCACTGCTTCAAAGCAATGCAATGCCAAAGGAAGTTATAATGTAAATGCAATGTTGTAGGTTCTTCAAATCATCTTTACTTTATGTATTCCATTGCTGTGAGTAGTATTCATTGTTTTTCTGTTCACTTACAATTCACTGAATATTTATGCACAGGTACATAGCACAAAATACACGCAATAGAGTGTAATGCATTCAGCTAAAAAGAGTGCTATTTAATTTTCCTCCAAAATTACTATCTGCAAACTGCATGTAAACCTTTGTAATTAACTTTCCGTATGATTCAGAGTAGTCTGAAACCACTTTTGTGTGTGTGATACCGAAGTTGAAGTTACTCTAAGCAGTATGATTGATTACACAATAGAACTTCAGTGTTTCAAAGCAATACAAAGCTAAAGGCGTTCTAATATAACTGCAATGTATTAGGTTCTTGAATTCAACTTTACTTTATGTATTCCATTCCTGTCAGTAGTATTTATTGTGTTTCTATTCACTTACATTTCACTCTGAATAGTTATGCAGATGTAAATAACACAAAATACACAGAATATTCAGTAATGTATTCAGATAAAAAGAGTGTACTATTAAATTTTCCTCAATATTACTATGCGCAATCTTCATGTAAACCTTTGTAATTAACTTTGCATATGATGTAGAGTAGTCTGCAAGCAGTTTTTCTCGTGTTCTGCCGAAATTGGTGAAGTTACTCTAAGGAATTTCACTGATTACACAATTCAACCAGTGTTTCAAAGCAGTACAAAGCTAGAGGCAGTTATAATGTAAATGCAATGTAGTGTGTTCTTCAAATCAACCTTACTTTATGTATTCCATTGCTGTGAGTAGTATTCGTTGTTTGTCTGTTCACTTACAATGCACTCTGAATACTTTTGCACATCAGCATAACACAGAATACACACATTCTGCATCCAATTTCTTCTGTGTGCTACCGAAAGTCGTGAATGTCACTCTAAGGAATGTCACTCTAAGGCATTCTAATGTAACTGCAATGTATTAGTTTCTGAATTCAACTTTACTTTATGTATTCCATAGCTGTCAGTAGTATTTATTGTGTTTCTATTCACTCTGAATTGTTATGCAGATATACATAACACAAAGTGCACAGAATATTAAGTAATGCATTCAGCTAAAAAGAGTGTACTATTAAATTTTCCTCAATATTACTATGTGCAAACTTCATGTAAACCTTTGTAATTAACTTTCCATATGATTTAGAGTAGTCTGCAAGCAGTTTTTTGTCTGTGCTACCGATGTTGGTGAAGATACTCTAAGGAATTTCACTGATTACACAATTCAACCAGTGTTTCAAAGCAGTACAAAGCTAGAGGCAGTTATAATGTAAATGCAATGTAGTATGTTCTTCAAATCAACCTTACTTTATGTATTCCATTGCTGTGAGTAGTATTCGTTGTTTGTCTGTTCACTTACAATGCACTCTGAATACTTTTGCACATCAGCATAACACAGAATACACACATTCTGCATCCAATTTCTTCTGTGTGCTACCGAAAGTCGTGAATGTCACTCAAAGGAATGTCACTCTAAGGCGTTCTAATGTAACTGCAATGTATTAGTTTCTGAATTCAACTTTACTTTATGTATTCCATAGCTGTCAGTAGTATTTATTGTTTATCTGATCACTTACAATGCACTCTGAATAGTTTTGCACATCTGCATAACACAAAATACACAGAATAGTAAGTAATGCATTCAGCTAAAAAGAGTGTACTATTAAATATTCCTCAATATTACTATGTTCAAACTTCATATAAACCTTTGCAATTAACTTTCCATATGATTTAGAGTAGGCTGCAACCAGTTTTTTGTCTGTGCTGCCGAAGTTGGTGAATTTACTCTAAGGAATGTCACTGATTACACAGTTGAACTTCAGTGTTTCAACAGTACAAAGCTAGAGGCACCTATAATGTAAATGCAATGTAGTATGTTCTTCAACTCAACTTTACTTTAGGTATTCCATTGCTGTGAGTAGTATTCATTGTGTTTCTATTCACCTCAAATTCACTCTGAATAGTAATGCACATGTACATAACATAAAATACACACAATAGCCTGTAATGCATTCAGCTGAAAAGAGAATAATATTGAATTTTCCACAAAGTTTTATGTGCAAGCTTTATGTAAGCCATTGTAATTAAATTTCCATATGTTTTAGAGTAGTCAGCAGCCAGTTTTATGTGTGTCCTACTGAAGCTGGTGAAGTTTAAGCAATATCACCAGTTGCTCATAATGGTACTTCACTGCTTCAAAGCAATGCAATGCCAAAGGAAGTTATAATGTACATGCAATGTTGTAGGTTCTTCAAATCATCTTTACTTTATGTATTCCATTGCTGTGAGTAGTATTCATTGTTTTTCTGTTCACTTACAATTCACTGAATAGTTATGCACAGGTACATAGCACAAAATACACCCAATAGAGTGTAATGCATTCAGCTAAAAAGAGTGCTATTGAACTTTCCTCCAAAATTACTATCTGCAAACTGCATGTAAACCTTTGTAATTAACTTTCCGTATGATTCAGAGTAGTCTGAAACCACTTTTGTGTGTGTGATACCGAAGTTGAAGTTACTCTAAGCAGTATGATTGATTACACAATAGAACTTCAGTGTTTCAAAGCAATACAAAGCTAAAGGCGTTCTAATATAACTGCAATGTATTAGGTTCTTGAATTCAACTTTACTTTATGTATTCCATTCTTGTCAGTAGTATTTATTGTGTTTCTATTCACTTACATTTCACTCTGAATAGTTATGCAGATGTAAATAAGACAAAATACACAGAATATTCAGTAATGTATTCAGCTAAAAAGAGTGTACTATTAAATTTTCCTCAATATTACTATGTGCAAACTTCATGTAAACCTTTGTAATTAACTTTCCATATGATTTAGAGTAGTCTGCAACCAGTTTTTTGTCAGTGCTACAGATGTTGGTGAAGTTACTCTAAGGAATTTCACTGATTACACAATTCAACCAGTGTTTCAAAGCAGTACAAAGCTAAAGACAGTTATAATGTAAATGCAATGTAGTATGTTCTTCAAGTCAACCTTACTTTATGTATTCCATTGCTGTGAGTAGTATTCGTTGTTTGTCTGTTCACTTACAATGCACTCTGAATACTTTTGCACATCAGCATAACACAGAATACACACATTCTGCATCCAATTTCTTCTGTGTGCTACCGAAAGTCGTGAATGTCACTCTAAGGAATGTCACTCTAAGGCGTTCTAATGTAACTGCAATGTATTAGTTTCTGAATTCAACTTTACTTTATGTATTCCATAGCTGTCAGTAGTATTTATTATGTTTCTATTCACTTACATTTCACTCTGAATTGTTATGCAGATATACATACAAAGTGCACAGAATATTAAGTAATGCATTCAACTCAAAAGTGTACTATTAAATTTTCCTGAATATTACTATGTGCAAACTTCATGTAAACCTTTGTATTTAACTGTGCATGTGATGTAGAGTAGTTTGCAACCAGTTTTTTGTATCTGCTACCGATGTTGGTGAAGTTACTCTAAGGAATGTCACTGATTACACAATTGAAATTCAGTGTTTCAAAGCAATACAAAGCTAAAGGCCTTCTAATATAACTGCAATGCATTAGGTTCTTGAATTCAACTTTACTTTAGGTATTCTATTCCTGACAGTAGTATTTATTGTGTTTCTATTCACTTACATTTCACTCTGAATAGTTATGCAGATATACATAACACAAAATTCACAGAATATTAAGTAATGCATTCAGCTTAAAAGAGTGTACTATTAAATTTTCCTCAATATTACTATGTGCAAACTTCATGTAAACCTTTGTAATTAACTTTGCATATGATGTAGAGTAGCCTGCAAGCAGTTTTTCTCGTGTTCTGCCGAAGTTGGTGCAGTTACTCTAAGGAATGTCAGTGATTACACAGTTGAACTTCAGTGTTTCAACAGTACAAAGCTAGAGGCACCTATAATGTAAATGCAATGTAGTATGTTCTTCAAATCAACTTTACTTTAGGTATTCCATTGCTGTGAGTAGTATTCATTGTGTTGCTATTTTGCTCAAATTCACTCTGAATAGTTATGCACATGTACATAACATAAAATACACACAATAGCCTGTAATGCATTCAGCTGAAAAGAGAATACTATTGAATTTTCCTCAAAGTTTTATGTGCAAGCTTTATGTAAACCATTGTAATTAACTTTCCATATGTTTTAGAGTAGTCAGTAGCCAGTTTTATGTGTGTCCTACTGAAGCTGGTGAAGTTTAAGCAATATCACCAGTTGCTCATAATGGTACTTCACTGCTTCAAAGCAATGCAATGCCAAAGGAAGTTATAATGTAAATGCAATGTTGTAGGTTCTTCAAATCATCTTTACTTTATGTATTCCATTGCTGTGAGTAGTATTCATTGTTTTTCTGTTCACTTACAATTCACTGAATAGTTATGCACAGGTACATAGCACAAAATACACCCAATAGAGTGTAATGCATTCAGCTAAAAAGAGTGCTATTGAACTTTCCTCCAAAATTACTATCTGCAAACTGCATGTAAACCTTTGTAATTAACTTTCCGTATGATTCAGAGTAGTCTGAAACCACTTTTGTGTGTGTGATACCGAAGTTGAAGTTACTCTAAGCAGTATGATTGATTACACAATAGAACTTCAGTGTTTCAAAGCAATACAAAGCTAAAGGCGTTCTAATATAACTGCAATGTATTAGGTTCTTGAATTCAACTTTACTTTATGTATTCCATTCTTGTCAGTAGTATTTATTTTGTTTCTATTCACTTACATTTCACTCTGAATAGTTATGCAGATGTAAATAACACAAAATACACAGAATATTCAGTAATGTATTCAGCTAAAAAGAGTGTACTATTAAATTTTCCTCAATATTACTATGTGCAAACTTCATGTAAACCTTTGTAATTAACTTTCCATATGATTTAGAGTAGTCTGCAACCAGTTTTCTGTCAGTGCTACAGATGTTGGTGAAGTTACTCTAAGGAATTTCACTGATTACACAATTCAACCAGTGTTTCAAAGCAGTACAAAGCTAGAGGCAGTTATAATGTAAATGCAATGTAGTATGTTCTTCAAATCAACCTTACTTTATGTATTCCATTGCTGTGAGTAGTATTCGTTGTTTGTCTGTTCACTTACAATGCACTCTGAATACTTTTGCACATCAGCATAACACAGAATACACACATTCTGCATCCAATTTCTTCTGTGTGCTACCGAAAGTCGTGAATGTCACTCTAAGGAATGTCACTCTAAGGCATTCTAATGTAACTGCAATGTATTAGTTTCTGAATTCAACTTTACTTTATGTATTCCATAGCTGTCAGTAGTATTTATTGTGTTTCTATTCACTCTGAATTGTTATGCAGATATACATAACACAAAGTGCACAGAATATTAAGTAATGCATTCAGCTAAAAAGAGTGTACTATTAAATTTTCCTCAATATTACTATGTGCAAACTTCATGTAAACCTTTGTAATTAACTTTCCAAATGATTTAGAGTAGTCTGCAAGCAGTTTTTTGTCTGTGCTACCGATGTTGGTGAAGATACTCTAAGGAATTTCACTGATTACACAATTCAACCAGTGTTTCAAAGCAGTACAAAGCTAGAGGCAGTTATAATGTAAATGCAATGTAGTATGTTCTTCAAATCAACCTTACTTTATGTATTCCATTGCTGTGAGTAGTATTCGATGTTTGTCTGTTCACTTACAATGCACTCTGAATACTTTTGCACATCAGCATAACACAGAATACACACATTCTGCATCCAATTTCTTCTGTGTGCTACCGAAAGTCGTGAATGTCACTCAAAGGAATGTCACTCTAAGGCGTTCTAATGTAACTGCAATGTATTAGTTTCTGAATTCAACTTTACTTTATGTATTCCATAGCTGTCAGTAGTATTTATTGTTTATCTGATCACTTACAATGCACTCTGAATAGTTTTGCACATCTGCATAACACAAAATACACAGAATAGTAAGTAATGCATTCAGCTAAAAAGAGTGTACTATTAAATATTCCTCAATATTACTATGTTCAAACTTCATATAAACCTTTGCAATTAACTTTCCATATGATTTAGAGTAGGCTGCAACCAGTTTTTTGTCTGTGCTGCCGAAGTTGGTGAATTTACTCTAAGGAATGTCACTGATTACACAGTTGAACTTCAGTGTTTCAACAGTACAAAGCTAGAGGCACCTATAATGTAAATGCAATGTAGTATGTTCTTCAACTCAACTTTACTTTAGGTATTCCATTGCTGTGAGTAGTATTCATTGTGTTTCTATTCACCTCAAATTCACTCTGAATAGTAATGCACATGTACATAACATAAAATACACACAATAGCCTGTAATGCATTCAGCTGAAAAGAGAATAATATTGAATTTTCCACAAAGTTTTATGTGCAAGCTTTATGTAAGCCATTGTAATTAAATTTCCATATGTTTTAGAGTAGTCAGCAGCCAGTTTTATGTGTGTCCTACTGAAGCTGGTGAAGTTTAAGCAATATCACCAGTTGCTCATAATGGTACTTCACTGCTTCAAAGCAATGCAATGCCAAAGGAAGTTATAATGTACATGCAATGTTGTAGGTTCTTCAAATCATCTTTACTTTATGTATTCCATTGCTGTGAGTAGTATTCATTGTTTTTCTGTTCACTTACAATTCACTGAATAGTTATGCACAGGTACATAGCACAAAATACACCCAATAGAGTGTAATGCATTCAGCTAAAAAGAGTGCTATTGAACTTTCCTCCAAAATTACTATCTGCAAACTGCATGTAAACCTTTGTAATTAACTTTCCGTATGATTCAGAGTAGTCTGAAACCACTTTTGTGTGTGTGATACCGAAGTTGAAGTTACTCTAAGCAGTATGATTGATTACACAATAGAACTTCAGTGTTTCAAAGCAATACAAAGCTAAAGGCGTTCTAATATAACTGCAATGTATTAGGTTCTTGAATTCAACTTTACTTTATGTATTCCATTCTTGTCAGTAGTATTTATTGTGTTTCTATTCACTTACATTTCACTCTGAATAGTTATGCAGATGTAAATAAGACAAAATACACAGAATATTCAGTAATGTATTCAGCTAAAAAGAGTGTACTATTAAATTTTCCTCAATATTACTATGTGCAAACTTCATGTAAACCTTTGTAATTAACTTTCCATATGATTTAGAGTAGTCTGCAACCAGTTTTTTGTCAGTGCTACAGATGTTGGTGAAGTTACTCTAAGGAATTTCACTGATTACACAATTCAACCAGTGTTTCAAAGCAGTACAAAGCTAAAGACAGTTATAATGTAAATGCAATGTAGTATGTTCTTCAAGTCAACCTTACTTTATGTATTCCATTGCTGTGAGTAGTATTCGTTGTTTGTCTGTTCACTTACAATGCACTCTGAATACTTTTGCACATCAGCATAACACAGAATACACACATTCTGCATCCAATTTCTTCTGTGTGCTACCGAAAGTCGTGAATGTCACTCTAAGGAATGTCACTCTAAGGCGTTCTAATGTAACTGCAATGTATTAGTTTCTGAATTCAACTTTACTTTATGTATTCCATAGCTGTCAGTAGTATTTATTATGTTTCTATTCACTTACATTTCACTCTGAATTGTTATGCAGATATACATACAAAGTGCACAGAATATTAAGTAATGCATTCAACTCAAAAGTGTACTATTAAATTTTCCTGAATATTACTATGTGCAAACTTCATGTAAACCTTTGTATTTAACTGTGCATGTGATGTAGAGTAGTTTGCAACCAGTTTTTTGTATCTGCTACCGATGTTGGTGAAGTTACTCTAAGGAATGTCACTGATTACACAATTGAAATTCAGTGTTTCAAAGCAATACAAAGCTAAAGGCCTTCTAATATAACTGCAATGCATTAGGTTCTTGAATTCAACTTTACTTTAGGTATTCTATTCCTGTCAGTAGTATTTATTGTGTTTCTATTCACTTACATTTCACTCTGAATAGTTATGCAGATATACATAACACAAAATTCACAGAATATTAAGTAATGCATTCAGCTTAAAAGAGTGTACTATTAAATTTTCCTCAATATTACTATGTGCAAACTTCATGTAAACCTTTGTAATTAACTTTGCATATGATGTAGAGTAGCCTGCAAGCAGTTTTTCTCGTGTTCTGCCGAAGTTGGTGCAGTTACTCTAAGGAATGTCAGTGATTACACAGTTGAACTTCAGTGTTTCAACAGTACAAAGCTAGAGGCACCTATAATGTAAATGCAATGTAGTATGTTCTTCAAATCAACTTTACTTTAGGTATTCCATTGCTGTGAGTAGTATTCATTGTGTTGCTATTTTGCTCAAATTCACTCTGAATAGTTATGCACATGTACATAACATAAAATACACACAATAGCCTGTAATGCATTCAGCTGAAAAGAGAATACTATTGAATTTTCCTCAAAGTTTTATGTGCAAGCTTTATGTAAACCATTGTAATTAACTTTCCATATGTTTTAGAGTAGTCAGCAGCCAGTTTTATGTGTGTCCTACTGAAGCTGGTGAAGTTTAAGCAATATCACCAGTTGCTCATAATGGTACTTCACTGCTTCAAAGCAATGCAATGCCAAAGGAAGTTATAATGTAAATGCAATGTTGTAGGTTCTTCAAATCATCTTTACTTTATGTATTCCATTGCTGTGAGTAGTATTCATTGTTTTTCTGTTCACTTACAATTCACTGAATAGTTATGCACAGGTACATAGCACAAAATACACCCAATAGAGTGTAATGCATTCAGCTAAAAAGAGTGCTATTGAACTTTCCTCCAAAATTACTATCTGCAAACTGCATGTAAACCTTTGTAATTAACTTTCCGTATGATTCAGAGTAGTCTGAAACCACTTTTGTGTGTGTGATACCGAAGTTGAAGTTACTCTAAGCAGTATGATTGATTACACAATAGAACATCAGTGTTTCAAAGCAATACAAAGCTAAAGGCGTTCTAATATAACTGCAATGTATTAGGTTCTTGAATTCAACTTTACTTTATGTATTCCATTCTTGTCAGTAGTATTTATTTTGTTTCTATTCACTTACATTTCACTCTGAATAGTTATGCAGATGTAAATAACACAAAATACACAGAATATTCAGTAATGTATTCAGCTAAAAAGAGTGTACTATTAAATTTTCCTCAATATTACTATGTGCAAACTTCATGTAAACCTTTGTAATTAACTTTCCATATGATTTAGAGTAGTCTGCAACCAGTTTTCTGTCAGTGCTACAGATGTTGGTGAAGTTACTCTAAGGAATTTCACTGATTACACAATTCAACCAGTGTTTCAAAGCAGTACAAAGCTAGAGGCAGTTATAATGTAAATGCAATGTAGTATGTTCTTCAAATCAACCTTACTTTATGTATTCCATTGCTGTGAGTAGTATTCGTTGTTTGTCTGTTCACTTACAATGCACTCTGAATACTTTTGCACATCAGCATAACACAGAATACACACATTCTGCATCCAATTTCTTCTGTGTGCTACCGAAAGTCGTGAATGTCACTCTAAGGAATGTCACTCTAAGGCGTTCTAATGTAACTGCAATGTATTAGTTTCTGAATTCAACTTTACTTTATGTATTCCATAGCTGTCAGTAGTATTTATTATGTTTCTATTCACTTACATTTCACTCTGAATTGTTATGCAGATATACATACAAAGTGCACAGAATATTAAGTAATGCATTCAACTCAAAAGAGTGTACTATTAAATTTTCCTGAATATTACTATGTGCAAACTTCATGTAAACCTTTGTATTTAACTGTGCATGTGATGTAGAGTAGTTTGCAACCAGTTTTTTGTATCTGCTACCGATGTTGGTGAAGTTACTCTAAGGAATGTCACTGATTACACAATTGAAATTCAGTGTTTCAAAGCAATACAAAGCTAAAGGCCTTCTAATATAACTGCAATGCATTAGGTTCTTGAATTCAACTTTACTTTAGGTATTCTATTCCTGTCAGTAGTATTTATTGTGTTTCTATTCACTTACATTTCACTCTGAATAGTTATGCAGATATACATAACACAAAATTCACAGAATATTAAGTAATGCATTCAGCTTAAAAGAGTGTACTATTAAATTTTCCTCAATATTACTATGTGCAAACTTCATGTAAACCTTTGTAATTAACTTTGCATATGATGTAGAGTAGCCTGCAAGCAGTTTTTCTCGTGTTCTGCCGAAGTTGGTGCAGTTACTCTAAGGAATGTCAGTGATTACACAGTTGAACTTCAGTGTTTCAACAGTACAAAGCTAGAGGCACCTATAATGTAAATGCAATGTAGTATGTTCTTCAAATCAACTTTACTTTAGGTATTCCATTGCTGTGAGTAGTATTCGTTGTTTATCTGTTCACTTACAATGCACTCTGAATACTTTTGCACATCAGCATAACATAAAATACACACAATAGCCTGTAATGCATTCAGCTGAAAAGAGAATACTATTGAATTTTCCTCAAAGTTTTATGTGCAAGCTTTATGTAAACCATTGTAATTAACTTTCCATATGTTTTAGAGTAGTCATCAGCCAGTTTTATGTGTGTCCTACTGAAGCTGGTGAAGTTTAAGCAATATCACCAGTTGCTCATAATGGTACTTCACTGCTTCAAAGCAATGCAATGACAAAGGAAGTTATAATGTAAATGCAATGTTGTAGGTTCTTCAAATCATCTTTACTTTATGTATTCCATTGCTGTGAGTAGTATTCATTGTTTTTCTGTTCACTTACAATTCACTGAATAGTTATGCACAGGTACATAGCACAAAATACACGCAATAGAGTGTAATGCATTCAGCTAAAAAGAGTGCTATTGAATTTTCCTCCAAAATTACTATCTGCAAACTGCATGTAAACCTTTGTAATTAACTTTCCGTATGATTCAGAGTAGTCTGAAACCACTTTTGTGTGTGTGATACCGAAGTTGAAGTTACTCTAAGCAGTATGATTGATTACACAATAGAACTTCAGTGTTTCAAAGCAATACAAAGCTAAAGGCGTTCTAATATAACTGCAATGTATTAGGTTCTTGAATTCAACTTTACTTTATGTATTCCATTCCTGTCAGTAGTATTTATTGTATTTCTATTCACTTACATTTCACTCTGAATAGTTATGCAGATGTAAATAACACAAAATACACAGAATATTCAGTAATGTATTCAGATAAAAAGAGTGTACTATTAAATTTTCCTCAATATTACTATGCGCAATCTTCATGTAAACCTTTGTAATTAACTTTGCATATGATGTAGAGTAGTCTACAAGCAGTTTTTTTCGTGTTCTGCTGAAATTGGTGAAGTTACTCTAAGGAATTTCACTGATTGCACAATTCAACCAGTGTTTCAAAGCAGTACAAAGCTAGAGGCAGTTATAATGTAAATGCAATGTAGTATGTTCTTCAAATCAACCTTACTTTATGTATTCCATTGCTGTGAGTAGTATTCGTTGTTTGTCTGTTCACTTACAATGCACTCTGAATACTTTTGCACATCAGCATAACACAGAATACACACATTCTGCATCCAATTTCTTCTGTGTGCTACCGAAAGTCGTGAATGTCA
Organism: Hemitrygon akajei; assembly: GCF_048418815.1. Taxonomy (NCBI): domain Eukaryota; kingdom Metazoa; phylum Chordata; class Chondrichthyes; order Myliobatiformes; family Dasyatidae; genus Hemitrygon; species Hemitrygon akajei. The sequence continues at coordinate 107,814,425 of NC_133127.1, forward strand.
CTCTAAGGAATGTCACTCTAAGGCGTTCTAATGTAACTGCAATGTATTAGTTTCTGAATTCAACTTTACTTTATGTATTCCATAGCTGTCAGTAGAATTTATTATGTTTCTATTCACTTACATTTCACTCTGAATTGTTATGCAGATATACATACAAAGTGCACAGAATATTAAGTAATGCATTCAACTCAAAAGAGTGTACTATTAAATTTTCCTGAATATTACTATGTGCAAACTTCATGTAAACCTTTGTATTTAACTGTGCATGTGATGTAGAGTAGTTTGCAACCAGTTTTTTGTATCTGCTACCGATGTTGAAGTTACTCTAAGGAATGTCACTGATTACACAATTGAAATTCAGTGTTTCAAAGCAATACAAAGCTAAAGGCCTTCTAATATAACTGCAATGCATTAGGTTCTTGAATTCAACTTTACTTTAGGTATTCTATTCCTGTCAGTAGTATTTATTGTGTTTCTATTCACTTACATTTCACTCTGAATAGTTATGCAGATATACATAACACAAAATTCACAGAATATTAAGTAATGCATTCAGCTTAAAAGAGTGTACTATTAAATTTTCCTCAATATTACTATGTGCAAACTTCATGTAAACCTTTGTAATTAACTTTGCATATGATGTAGAGTAGCCTGCAAGCAGTTTTTCTCGTGTTCTGCCGAAGTTGGTGCAGTTACTCTAAGGAATGTCAGTGATTACACAGTTGAACTTCAGTGTTTCAACAGTACAAAGCTAGAGGCACCTATAATGTAAATGCAATGTAGTATGTTCTTCAAATCAACTTTACTTTAGGTATTCCATTGCTGTGAGTAGTATTCATTGTTTTTCTGTTCACTTACAATTCACTGAATAGTTATGCACAGGTACATAGCACAAAATACACGCAATAGAGTCTAATGCATTCAGCTAAAAAGAGTGCTATTGAATTTTCCTCCAAAATTACTATCTGCAAACTGCATGTAAACCTTTGTAATTAACTTTCCGTATGATTCAGAGTAGTCTGAAACCACTTTTGTGTGTGTGATACCGAAGTTGAAGTTACTCTAAGCAGTATGATTGATTACACAATAGAGCTTCAGTGTTTCAAAGCAATACAAAGCTAAAGGCGTTCTAATATAACTGCAATGTATTAGGTTCTTGAATTCAACTTTACTTTATGTATTCCATTCCTGTCAGTAGTATTTATTGTGTTTCTATTCACTTACATTTCACTCTGAATAGTTATGCAGATGTAAATAACACAAAATACACAGAATATTCAGTAATGTATTCAGATAAAATGAGTGTACTATTAAATTTTCCTCAATATTACTATGCGCAATCTTCATGTAAACCTTTGTAATTAACTTTCCATATGATTTAGAGTAGTCTGCAACCAGTTTTTTGTCTGTGCTACAGATGTTGGTGAAGTTACTCTAAGGAATGTCACTGATTACACAACTGAACTTCAGTGTTTCAAAGCAATACAAAGCTAAAGGCGTTCTAATATAACTGCAATGTATTAGGTTCTTGAATTCAACTTTACTTTATGTATTCCATTCCTGTCAGTAGTATTTATTGTTTTTCTATTCACTTACATTTCACTCTGAATAGTTATGCAGATGTAAATAACACCAAATACACAGAATATTCAGTAATGTATTCAGATAAAAAGAGTGTACTATTAAATTCTCCTCAATATTACTATGTGCAAACTTCATGTAAACCTTTATAATTAACTTTCCATATGATTTAGAGTAGTCTGCAACCAGTTTTTTGTCTGTGCTACCGATGTTGGTGAAGTTACTCTAAGGAATGTCACTGATTACACAATTGAACTACAGTGTTTCAAAGCAATAGAAAGCTAAAGGCAGTTATAATGTAAATGCAATGTAGTAGGTTCTTCAAATCAGCTTTACGTTATGTATTCCATTGCTGTGAGTAGTATTCATTGTTTTTCTGTTCACTTACAATTCACTGAATAGTTATGCACAGGTACATAGCACAAAATACACACAATAGAGTGTAATGCATTCAGCTAAAAAGAGTGCTATTGAATTTCCCTCCAAAATTACTATCTGCAAACTGCATGTAAACCTTTGTAATTAACTTTCCGTATGATTCAGAGTAGTCTGAAACCACTTTTGTGTGTGTTATACCGAAGTTGAAGTTACTCTAAGCAGCATGATTGATTACACAATAGTGTTACGTATTCAGGCAACAATAATTATAGATGAGTTAGATGAAGGGTTTTTATAACAAATAACACGTTTATTAAACACTGATAACAAACCCCCCTCAAAAGTAAACAAACCCAAACAATGATCCGAGCTCAGCTGCTCAAACAGTCCCTAATAGCGTTGCTGTCCCAAACAGTCTTTAAAGCGGTATTGAAAAGAACTCAAGTCTTTAATGAGATATGCCGACAGTTCAAAAGCTCACGGTACTTTTAAAAGGAGAGACTTTTTAAAGCGAGGTAAATTCTCTTCCACGTTGATGTCCTTAGATTCCCAGCGTCGAACTCCCACGTCGAATTTTATTAAATATAACAGCTTAAAGTGACTGACCTTCCTTCCACAATATTCTCAATCTCCCGCTTTTTCCAGCGGAGACTATCATGAGAATAGTAAATGAAATCCTTCCGAATGAGGATCACACAAGGTCGAAGTCAATCCATCGAAAATCGATTTTCCTCGATCTCCATTTTCCAAACTTCACTCTCCCTTAGCAAAGAAACCGTTAGCTCTGACCTTTTAAACTTTAGGCATTATATAAAACTTCATTTTTAACTAAACTGCGTCATCACATTAAATCACACAGTAACATGAAGTCATCTTGGCAAATCCAGCCACGAACTGCCCCACCTGACACGGTGGGTCTCCCTTTTATACCCTGTAGAAAAAACCTGTCACATGACCTCTACTGGCGGGAAAATGACATCACTCCACCATTACCTCATGTCCAGTATAACTTCAACCCCAGTCACGTGACAAGGGTACCACTGTCACGTGTCACGGGTACGTAACACCTCCCTCCAAAAAAAACATTTTTGGTCTGACAAGAACAAAAATTTTAACAATTACTTACAAGAAAAAAAACAAATGTATAAATCATATAACATACACAATATACAATACAGTAGGAGTGTTACAATTAAAAAAAACCACTCCAAAAAAAAACATTGTACATTCAATATCGAGATAGACAATCAGCAACCACATTATCTCTACCTTTAATATGAGTTATCACAATATTGTACTCTTGTAACATCAAACTCCAATTTAACAATCTTCTGTTTTTGTTTTTCATCTTACTCAGAAAAACTAACGGATTATGATCAGTGTAAACAACAAGTGGTTTTTGAGTTGTACCAACATATACCTCAAAATATTCCAAAGCCAAAACAAGAGATAACAATTCTTTTTCTATTGTTGAATAGTTTCTTTGATGCTTATTAAATTTCTTAGAAAAGTAAGCTACTGGATGATCAACCTCATCACCCTCATTCCTTTGCATCAATACTGCTCCCGCAGCTTCATCACTAGCATCTACAGCTAATGAAAAAGGTTTTTCAAAGTCAGGTGCCTTAAGCACAGGTTGTTCACATATCATTGTTTTCAATTTTTCAAATGCTTCCTGACAAAACACTGTCCATACAAACTTTACATTCTTCTGCAGAAGATTAGTTAATGGAAGGGCAACATTAGCAAAATTCTTACAAAATTTTCGATAATATCCTACCATTCCCAAAAACCTTCTGAGAGTTTTTTTCCCCGTCGGAGTGGGAATCTCTAAAATTGCCTGAACTTTTGCCTGAACAGGAGCTACCTTACCTTGACCTACAACATAACCAAGGTAAGTCACAGTAGCATGTCCAAATTCACTCTTGGCTAAATTAATAGTCAAGTTAGCTTTTGAAAGCTTTTCAAACAATTTCTCCACCGCAATAATGTGTGTTTCCCATGTATCATTTCCTGTCACTAAATCATCAATATAAGCATCAGTATCTTTCAATCCCTGAATCACAGAATTAATCATCCTCTGAAAAGTACCTGGGGCATTCTTCATCCCAAATGGAAGAACATTATACTCATATAACCCAGATGGAGTTACAAATGCAGAAATCTCTCTACCTCTGTCCGTTAATGGAACACACCAATACCCTTTCAATAAATCAATCTTTGTAAGGAACTTTGCTTTTCCAACCTTATCTACACAATCATCTACTCTAGGAATTGGATATGCATCTGCTTTCGTTACAGCATTCACCTTTCTATAGTCCGTACAAAACCTAATACTACCATCAGGTTTTGGCACCATAACACATGGCGAACTCCAATTCGAGTTAGAATGTCTAATAATATCATTCTCTAACATGTATTCAATTTCTTTCTCAGCAAGTTCACATTTTTCCATGTTCATTCTATATGGATGTTGTTTAATAGGTTTGGCATCTCCAACATCTACATCATGTGAAGCTATAGTAGTCCTTCTCGGAACATCTGGAAACAAATCCTTATACTTAAAAATCAATTCCTTCATCTGTTGTTTCTGCTCTAGCTGTAAATGTGCTAATTTCTCATCCATATTTTCCAAAATAGTCGAATTAGGTAACCTAACAGAAACAATGTTAGATTTAGAATGAAAGTCAGATGAATCATCTATCATGTTCCCAGTTAAATCCAACTCATTCTCACTAACCACAACAGTCACAGTATCAGATTGTTTCTCAAAATATGGTTTAATCATATTTATGTGGCAAAGTTGTGTTGACCTTCTACGATCTGGAGTTTTTATTACATAATCCACATCATTAACTCTAGACACAATTTCATAAGGTCCATGAAATCTAGCTTGTAAAGGATTTGTCTGCACTGGGAAAAGAACCAACACCTTATCTCCAGGCTTAAACATCCTCATCCTAGCTTCCTTATCATACCAAGTTTTCATTTTCTCCTGAGCCAACTTTAAATTTTCCTTGGCTAAGCTACAAGCTCTATGTAACCTGTCCTTAAATTTCAAAACATAGTCCAACAAATTAGTATGCACTTCCTTACTAATCCACTGTTCCTTCAATAAAGCTAAAGGTCCTCTAACTCTATGTCCAAACACAAGTTCAAATGGACTAAACCCTAAAGATTCCTGTACCGATTCCCTTACTGCAAATAAAAGTAAGTTTATACTCTCATCCCAGTCACCTTCATTTTCCACACAATATGTCCTAATCATATTCTTGAGAGTAGAATGAAACCTCTCCAAGGCACCTTGCGATTCTGGATGGTATGCAGACGAAGTAATTTGCTTAGCTCCCAATTTATAAACTATCTGTTGAAACAATCCAGACATAAAATTACTACCTTGATCAGTTTGTATTTCCTTAGGCAATCCAAAATAAGTAAAGAATTTTATAAGAGCCTTCATCACAGTTTTAGCTTTTATATTCCTAAGTGGTACTGCCTCTGGAAACCTAGACGAAGTACACATGATAGTCAACAAATACTGATAACCAGTTTTTGTCTTTGGTAATGGACCAACACAATCTACAATAACTTTAGAAAACGGTTCACCAAATGCTGGAATAGGTTGTAATGGAGCTACTGGTGTAACCTGATTTGGTTTACCCACAATTTGACAAGTATGGCACGTCTTACAAAACATCGCCACATCTTTTCTTAGACCAGGCCAGTAAAAATGTTTTAAAATCTTGTCCACAGTTTTCCTTACCCCTTGATGTCCACCTAAAGGCACACTATGAGCTAAAGTCAAAATCTCATTCCGATAAACTTTAGGAACAACTACCTGGTAAACAACATTCCATTCCTCACTTGCAGGAATTGTAGGCGACCTCCACTTCCTCATCAACACTCCTTTTTCCAAATAATATCCTACTGACACCTTCTCAATTTCACTACCTAGTAAAGCTTGTTCCCTTAATTTTATAATCTCAGGATCTCTATTCTGCTCTGCTATCATCTCCTTCCGAGACAGAGATAAATCTTCATAGTCAGACTTACTCCCAGAATCTTGTTCAAACAACGAAGGTCTCTGACACACCCTCAAAACTCAAATCCTGAGTTGAACAGTCATGAGTAACAACCTCATTCTGCACATCAATCTTTTTAGCCATAGCTCTAGTCACAACACAAGAAGAATCTGTGTTAGAATTCACCTCTGGTTCCTCTGACTCCATTGTCAAATGCACTTCAGGAAAAACTTGTCCACCTGCCAAGTCATTACCTAACAATTGTTATGATACCAGCCCCCTCCTTTGTGAGAATTGCAAGAGCCCCAGTGAAAGGGGGGTCAATGACCCGAGAGAGAGCAAGAGAGAGAGAGAGACATGCCGAATGGACACAGGAAATGGAAAGACAGCTACGTGCTGGATACCGCATTCCACTGGGACAAAAGCTGGCGACTGTGGCATTGTTCTCAGGAGACACCTGGGAACTGCAGACGTGCCAACTCGCAGGGACATTGTAAAGCCCTTGGGCAAAGTGGGCTGGTTGAGAGAGAGATTGCATCACCTGCAACCTGATTGACACCTGAGATCCCGTGAGGCAGTATAAAGAAGGGTCTGAAAGAGGACGACCCTCAGATGCACCAAGGAGACTCCAAGAAGCACGATACCGCTTCCCGTGGGAACGGGAAGCCATTTTGAAGGAAGCCACGTGTGTTAAATTCCGAATGCGGAGTTTGTGGCTAGAACCAACGGAAGATCGCTTTTAACTAACAACGGGGAAGGTCGCTCCCCTGATTCCACGGATGTTTTGGGCAAGTTTTTCCGTTTATCTCTCTCTCTCTCCAACACGTGAAACCAAAAGGGAAAAGCCTGCAGACTTCAGAGTGACTCTTTATATTTCCAATTGGACTCGGTATTATACCCTAGACAACGAAAGAGCTTATTTCTGAGTGATTATTAATGTACCTGCGTTTTAGATTGAGTATTGATGCATGTTATCTGAATGTTTGTATTAACCTTAATTTTTGTGCCCCTTTATTAATAAAACTTTTGAAAATAGTACCATTGGACTTCAACTGACATATCTATCTTTGCTGGTAAGTGAAACCAGTTACTGGTCCCATAACACAATAAAGAAATACCCTTCACAGGTAAGCTATGCTGTAATCCTACCTTAACAAATCCTGTAACTAACCCTGACTTTAAATTTACTTCATGTAAATGCACAGGCATAAAATCACTTCCAACACCTCTTATGTAATTTACCTCACCAGTATCACTCTCTTCATTAAACTTCAACACACTATCTAACATCAGTGATTGAGAAGCTCCAGTATCCCTAAGAATCTTTATTGGCACCAGAGTAGATCCTTCTTTCAAGGATACAAACCCTTCAGTTATAAAATGATCATATCCCTTTCTAACTTTGTCAGACTCTAACAAATCCTCATTTGTGTTTACCAAACCCTGTAACTTTACAGGTGCTTCAGTATGTTGCACACAAGCATCCGGAACTGCTTCCTTCTCTTTCTTTTTCAATTTGAAACAGTTAGCTATTACATGGCCAGGCTTCTTACAATAGTTACAAATAAGACCAAACTGTCTTTCCTTCACAGGTTTTCCTTCCTCCTTACCTCTCTCATTAACCTCTGATTTAATTTCTAATTTACCTGGAGTCTCCATATTATTTTTCCTCTTAAAAATTCTACCCTGAGGAAATTTATTCTTATGGATTAAAACATACTCATCAGCTAATCTAGCACAGTCCTGCAATTTATCAGTATCCCTCTCATTTAAGTAGGTCCTTACTTCAACAGGAATGCTTCTTTTAAATTCCTCCATTAAAATCAGCTCTTTCAAAGTCTCATAGTCCTCATTTACATTTTTAGAAGAAACCCATCTCTCAAAACACATAGCTTTATCATAGGCAAATTCCACATAAGTCTTTTCCACAGACTTTTTCAAACTCCTGAATCTTTCCCTATACGCTTCTGGGACCAACTCATACGATTTGAGAATATTTTCTTTCACAATATCATAATCTGATGCTTGCGCAGCAGTTAAAGCTGTGTAAACCTGTTGTGCCTTGCCTTTGATTACACTCTGTAATAACACTGACCATTTATCTTTCGGCCACTCTGACATCCGAGCAATAGTTTCAAAATGTTGAAAATATCTCTCCACTTCTGTTTCACTAAATGGAGGGACCAATTTAATTTCTTGGCTAGCAACAAACGGTTTTTTAGAATCAGCAGACTGTTCTACAGACCTTAATTTTGCCATTGCATATTCAAAATCTCTCTGCTTTTGCTCAGCTTCCAATTTACACCTTTCTAACATCATTTGTTCGATTTGCAACTGCATCTCCAGATTACTTATTGGAAACGATTCTAAAATCGATTCTTCAAAATGACCCGAAGCCACAAAATGTGATGCGATCTTTTTCTGTATTACAGCTTTTGATGTAGTTGGCAAAATCCCTTTAAGATGCAACCGATTAGCAAGTTCAGAGACTTCAGTTTTTTTCGCCTTCGCTAACAAATCCGCGACTGGCGAATCCAGAAACTCATCAATATTCATCGTTGCCGAATACCACTCACAAGCCAAACAAACAAAAAGAATCGAGCAATCCCCGTTACCAAAGCACCGAATCAAAATTCAAAAAGCTTATTAAACTCAAACAAATTCAATCCCGGACGTAGCCCCCATATTTAATGTTACGTATTCAGGCAACAATAATTATAGATGAGTTAGACGAAGGGTTTTTATAACAAATAACACGTTTATTAAACACTGATAACAAACCCCCCTCAAAAGTAAACAAACCCAAACAATGATCCGAGCTCAGCTGCTCAAACAGTCCCTAATAGCGTTGCAGTCCCAAACAGTCTTTAAAGCGGTATTGAAAAGAACTCAAGTCTTTAATGAGATATGCCGACAGTTCAAAAGCTCACGGTACTTTTAAAAGGAGAGACTTTTTAAAGCGAGGTAAATTCTCTTCCACGTCGATGTCCTTAGATTCCCAGCGTCGAACTCCCACGTCGAATTTTATTAAATATAACAGCTTAAAGTGACTGACCTTCCTTCCACAATATTCTCAATCTCCCGCTTTTTCCAGCGGAGACTATCATGAGAATAGTAAACGAAATCCTTCCGAATGAGGATCACACAAGGTCGAAGTCAATCCATCGAAAATCGATTTTCCTCGATCTCCATTTTTCAAACTTCACTCTCCCTTAGCAAAGAAACCGTTAGCTCTGACCTTTTAAACTTTAGGCATTATATAAAACTTCATTTTTAAATAAACTGCGTCATCACATTAAATCACAGTAACTTGAAGTCATCTTGGCAAATCCAGCCACGAACTGCCCCACCTGACAGGGTGGGTCTCCCTTTTATACCCTGTAGAAAAACCTGTCACATGACCTCTACTGGCGGGAAAATGACATCACTCCACCATTACCTCATGTCCAGGATAACTTCAACCCCAGTCACGTGACAAGGGTACCACTGTCACGTGTCACGGGTACGTAACAATAGAAGTTCAGTGTTTCAAAGCAATACAAAGCTAAAGGCGTTCTAATATAACTGCAATGTATTAGGTTCTTGAATTCAACTTTACTTTAGGTATTCCATTCCTGTCAGAAGTATTTATTGTTTTTCTATTCACTTACATTTCACTCTGAAGTGTTATGCAGATATACATAACACAAAATGCACAGAATATTAAGTAATCCATTCAGCTAAAAAGAGTGTACTATTAAATTTTCCTCAATATTACTATGTGCAAACTTCATGTAAACCTTTGTAATTAACTTTCCATATGATTTAGAGTAGTCTGCAACCAGTTTTTTGTCTGTGCTACAGATGTTGGTGAAGTTAATCTGAGGAATGTCACTGATTACACAATTCAACCAGTGTTTCAATGCAGTACAAAGCTAGAGGCAGTTATAATGTAAATGCAATGTAGTATGTTCTTCAAATCAACCTTACGTTATGTATTCCATTGCTGTGAGTAGTATTCGATGTTTATCTGTTCACTTACAATGCACTCTGAATACTTTTGCACATCAGCATAACACAAAATACACACAATAGCATGTAATGCATTCAGCTGAAAAGACAGTGCTATTGAATTTTCCACAAAATTACGATGTGCAAACTTCATGTAAACCTTTGTAATTAACATTCCATATGATTTAGAATACTCTGCATCCAATTTCTTCTGTGTGCTACCGAATGTCGTGAAGTTACTCTAAGGAATGTCACAGATTACACAATTGAACTTCAGTGTTTCAAAGCAATACAAAGCTAAAGGCGTTCTAATATAACTGCAATGTATTAGGTTCTTGAATTCAACTTTACTTTAGGTCTTCCATTCCTGTCAGTAGTATTTATTGTGTTTCTATTCACTTACATTTCACTCTGAATAGTTATGCAGATATACATAACACAAAATGCACATAATATTAAGTAATGCATTCAGCTAAAAAGAGTGTACTATTAAATTTTCCTCAATATTACTATGTGTAAACTTCATGTAAACCTTTGTATTTAACTTTGCATATGATGTAGAGTAGTCTGCAAGCAGTTTTTTTCGTGTTCTGCCGAAGTTGGTGAAGTTACTCTAAGGAATGTCACTGATTACACAATTCAACCAGTGTTTCAAAGCAGTACAAAGCTAGAGGCAGTTATAATGTAAATGCAATGTAGTATGTTCTTCAAATCAACCTTACTTTATGTATTCTATTGCTGTGAGTAGTATTCGTTGTTTATCTGTTCACTTACAATGCACTCTGAATACTTTTGCACATCAGCATAACACAAAATACACACAATAGCATGTAATGCATTCAGCTGAAAAGACAGTGCTATTGAATTTTCCACAAAATTACTATGTGCAAACTTCATGTAAACCTTTGTAATTAACTTTCCATATGATTTAGAGTACTCTGCATCCAATTTCTTCTGTGTGCTACCGAATGTCGTGCAGTTACTCTAAGCAATATCATTGACTACACAATAAAACTTGTGTTTCAAAGCAATAAAAGTTCAAGGCCGTTCTAATGTAACTGCAATGTATTAGTTTCTGAATTCAACTTTACTTTATGTATTCCATTGCTGTCTGTAGTATTTATTGTGTTTCTATTCACTTACATTTAACTCTCAATAGTTATGCAGATGTAAATAACACAAAATAGACAGAATATTAAGCAATGTATTCAGCTAAAAAGAGTGTACTATTGAATTTTCCTCAATATTACTATGTGCAAACATCATGTAAACCTTTGTAATTAACTTTCCATATGATTTAGAGTAGTCTGCAACTAGTTTTTTGTCTGTGCTACAGATGTTGGTGAAGTTACTCTAAGGAATGTCACTGATTACACAATTGAACTACAGTGTTTCAAAGCAATAGAAAGCTAAAGGCAGTTATAATGTAAATGCAATGTAGTAGGTTCTTCAAATCAGCTTTACGTTATGTATTCCATTGCTGTGAGTAGTATTCAATATGCTTCTATTCAGTTACATTTCACTCTGAATAGACATGCACATGTAGATAACACAAAATACACACAATAGCATGTAATGTATTCAGCTGAAAAGACAGTGCTATTGAATTATCCTCAAAATTACTATGTGTAAACGTCATGTAAACCTTTGTAATTAACTTTCCATATGATGTAGAGTAGTCTGCAAGCAGTTTTTTTCGTGTTCTGCCGAAGTTGGTGAAGTTACTCTAAGGAATGTCACTGATTACACAATTCAACCAGTGTTTCAAAGCAGTACAAAGCTAGAGGCAGTCATAATGTAAATGCAATGTAGTATGTTCTTCAAATCAATCTTACTTTATGTATTCCATTGTTGTGAGTAGTATTCGTTGTTTATCTGTTCACTTACAATGCACTCTGAATACTTTTGCACATCAGCTTAACACAAAATACACACAATAGCATGTAAAGCAATCAGCTGAAAAGAGAATGCTATTGAATTTTCCTCAAAGTTTTATGTGCAAGCTTTATGTAAACCATTGTAATTAACTTTCCATATGTTTTAGAGTAGTCAGCAGCCAGTTTTATGTGTGTCCTACTGAAGCTGGTGAAGTTTAAGCAATATCACCAGTTGCTCATAATGGTACTTCACTGCTTCAAAGCAATGCAATGGTAAAGGCAGTTATAATGTAAATGCAATGTTGTAGGTTCTTCAAATCATCTTTACTTTATGTATTCCATTGCTGTGAGTAGTATTCACTGTTTTTCTGTTCACTTCTGAATAGTTATGCACAGTTACATAGCACAAAATACACACAATAGAGTGTAATGCATTCAGCTAAAAAGAGTGCTATTGAATTTCCCTCCAAAATTACTATCTGCAAACTGCATGTAAACCTTTGTAATTAACTTTCCGTATGATTCAGAGTAGTCTGAAACCACTTTTGTGTGTGTGATACCGAAGTTGAAGTTACTCTAAGCAGTATGATTGATTACACAATAGAACTTCAGTGTTTCAAAGCAATACAAAGCTAAAGGCGTTCTAATATAACTGCAATGTATTAGGTTTTTGAATTCAACTTTACTTTATGTATTCCATTCCTGTCAGTAGTATTTATTGTGTTTCTATTCACTTACTTTTCACTCTGAATAGTTATGCAGATATACATAACACAATATGCACAGAATATTAAGTAATGCATTCAGCTAAAAACAGTGTACTATTAAATTTTCCTCAATATTACTATGTGTAAACTTCATGTAAACCTTTGTATTTAACTTTGCATATGATGTAGAGTAGTCTGCAAGCAGTTTTTTTTGTGTGCTGCCGAAGTTGGTGAAGTTACTCTAAGGAATGTCACTGATTACACAATTCAACCAGTGTTTCAAAGCAGTACAAAGCTAGAGGCAATTATAATGTAAATGCAATGTAGTATGTTCTTCAAATCAACCTTACTTTATGTATTCCATTGCTGTGAGTAGTATTCGTTGTTTATCTGTTCACTTACAATGCACTCTGAATACTTTTGCACATCAGCATAACACAAAATGCACACAATAGCATGTAATGCATTCAGCTGAAAAGACAGTGCTATTGAATTTTCTACAAAATTACTATGTGCAAACTTCATGTAAACCTTTGTAATTAACTTTCCATATGATTTAGAGTAGTCTGCAACCAGTTTTTTGTCTGTGCTACTGATGTTGGTGAAGTTACTCTAAGGAATGTCACTGATTACACAATTGAACTTCAGTGTTTCAAAGCAATACAAAGCTAAAGGCGTTCTAATATAACTGCAATGTATTAGGTTCTTGAATTCAACTTTACTTTAGGTATTCTATTCCTGTCAGTAGTATTTATTGTGTTTCTATTCACTTACATTTCACTCTGAATAGTTATGCAGATATACATAACACAAAATACACAGAATATTAAGTAATGCATTCAGCTAAAAAGAGTGTACTGTTAAACTTTCCTAAATATTACTATGTGCAAACTTCATGTAAACCTTTGTAATTAACTTTCCATATGATGTAGAGTAGTCTGCAAGCAGTTTTTCTCGTGTTCTGCCGAAGTTGGTGCAGTTACTCTAAGGAATGTCACTGATTACACAATTCAACATGTGTTTCAAAGCAGTAGAAAGGTAGAGGCAGTTATAATGTGAATGCAATGTAGTATGTTCTTCAAATCAACCTTAATTTATGTATTCCATTGCTGTTAGTAGTATTCGTTGTTTATCTGATCACTTACAATGCACTCTGAATACTTTTGCACATCTGCATAACAGAAAATACACAGAATAGTAAGTAATGCATTCAGCTAAAAAGAGTGTACTATTAAATATTCCTCAATATTACTATGTTCAAACTTCATATAAACCTTTGTAATTAACTTTCCATATGATTTAGAGTAGTCTGCAACCAGCTTTTTGTCTGTGCTGCTAAAGTTGGTGAATTTACTCTAAGGAATGTCACTGATTACACAATTGAACTTCAGTGTTTCAAACAGTACAAAGCTAGAGGCACCTATAATGTAAATGCAATGTAGTATGTTCTTCAAATCAACTTTAGGTATTCCATTGCTGTGAGTAGTATTCATTGTGTTTCTATTCACCTCAAATTCACTCTGAATAGTTATGCACATGTACATAACATAAAATACACACAATAGCCTGTAATGCATTCAGCTGAAAAGAGAATACTATTGAATTTTCCTCAAAGTTTTATGTGCAAGCTTTGTGTAAACCATTGTAATTAACTTTCCATATGTTTTAGAGTAGTCAGCAGCCAGTTTTATGTGTGTCCTACTGAAGCTGGTGAAGTTTAAGCAATATCACCAGTTGCTCATAATGATACTTCACTGCTTCAAAGCAATGCAATGCTAAAGGCAGTTATAATGTACATGCAATGTTGTAGGTTCTTCAAATCATCTTTACTTTATGTATTCCATTGCTGTGAGTAGTATTCATTGATTTTCTGTTCACTTACAATTCACTGAATAGTTATGCACAGGTACATAGCACAAAATACACACAATAGAGTGTAATGCATTCAGCTAAAAAGAGTGCTATTGAATTTTCCTCCAAAATTACTATCTGCAAACTGCATGTTAACCTTTGTAATTAACTTTCTGTATGATTCGGAGTAGTCTGAAACCACTTTTGTGTGTGTGATACCGAAGTTGAAGTTACTCTAAGCAGTATGATTGATTACACAATAGAACTTCAGTGTTTCAAAGCAATACAAAGCTAAAGGCGTTCTAATATAACTGCAATGTATTAGGTTTTTGAATTCAACTTTACTTTATGTATTCCATTCCTGTCAGTAGTATTTATTGTGTTTCTATTCACTTACTTTTCACTCTGAATAGTTATGCAGATATACATAACACAAAATGCACAGAATATTAAGTAATGCATTCAGCTAAAAACAGTGTACTATTAAATTTTCCTCAATATTACTATGTGTAAACTTCATGTAAACCTTTGTATTTAACTTTGCATATGATGTAGAGTAGTCTGCAAGCAGTTTTTTTCGTGTTCTGCCGAAGTTGGTGAAGTTACTCTAAGGAATGTCACTGATTACACAATTCAACCAGTGTTTCAAAGCAGTACAAAGCTAGAGGCAATTATAATGTAAATGCAATGTAGTATGTTCTTCAAATCAACCTTACTTTATGTATTCCATTGCTGTGAGTAGTATTCGTTGTTTATCTGTTCACTTACAATGCACTCTGAATACTTTTGCACATCAGCATAACACAAAATGCACACAATAGCATGTAATGCATTCAGCTGAAAAGACAGTGCTATTGAATTTTCTACAAAATTACTATGTGCAAACTTCATGTAAACCTTTGTAATTAACTTTCCATATGATTTAGAGTAGTCTGCAACCAGTTTTTTGTCTGTGCTACTGATGTTGGTGAAGTTACTCTAAGGAATGTCACTGATTACACAATTGAACTTCAGTGTTTCAAAGCAATACAAAGCTAAAGGCGTTCTAATATAACTGCAATGTATTAGGTTCTTGAATTCAACTTTACTTTAGGTCTTCCATTCCTGTCAGTAGTATTTATTGTGTTTCTATTCACTTACATTTCACTCTGAATAGTTATGCAGATATACATAACACAAAATGCACAGAATATTAAGTAATGCATTCAGCTAAAAAGAGTGTACTATTAAATTTTCCTCAATATTACTATGTGTAAACTTCATGTAAACCTTTGTATTTAACTGTGCATATGATGTAGAGTAGTCTGCAAGCAGTTTTTTTCGTGTTCTGCCGAAGTTGGTGAAGTTACTCTAAGGAATGTCACTGATTACACAATTCAACCAGTGTTTCAAATCAGTACAAAGCTAGAGGCAATTATAATGTAAATGCAATGTAGTATGTTCTTCAAATCAACCTTACTTTATGTATTCCATTGCTGTGAGTAGTATTCGTTGTTTATCTGTTCACTTACAATGCACTCTGAATACTTTTGCACATCAGCATAACAGAAAATACACACAATAGCATGTAATGCATTCAGCTGAAAAGACAGTGCTATTGAATTTTCTACAAAATTACTATGTGCAAACTTCATGTAAACCTTTGTAATTAACTTTCCGTATGATTTAGAGTAGTCTGCAACCAGTTTTTTGTCTTTGCTACCGATGTTGGTGAAGTTACTCTAAGGAATGTCACTGATTACACAATTAAAATTCAGTGTTTCAAAGCAATACAAAGCTAAAGGCGTTCTAATATAACTGCAATGTATTAGGTTCTTGAATTCAACTTTACTTTAGGTATTCTATTCCTGTCAGTAGTATTTATTGTGTTTCTATTCACTTACATTTCACTCTGAATAGTTATGCAGATATACATAACACAAAATACACAGAATATTAAGTAATGCATTCAGCTAAAAAGAGTGTACTGTTAAATTTTCCTAAATATTACTATGTGCAAACTTCATGTAAACCTTTGTAATTAACTTTCCATATGATGTAGAGTAGTCTGCAAGCAGTTTTTCTCGTGTTCTGCCGAAGTTGGTGCAGTTACTCTAAGGAATGTCACTGATTACACAATTCAACATGTGTTTCAAAGCAGTAGAAAGGTAGAGGCAGTTATAATGTGAATGCAATGTAGTATGTTCTTCAAATCAACCTTAATTTATGTATTCCATTGCTGTTAGTAGTATTCGTTGTTTATCTGATCACTTACAATGCACTCTGAATACTTTTGCACATCTGCATAACAGAAAATACACAGAATAGTAAGTAATGCATTCAGCTAAAAAGAGTGTACTATTAAATATTCCTCAATATTACTATGTTCAAACTTCATATAAACCTTTGCAATTAACTTTCCATATGATTTAGAGTAGTCTGCAACCAGTTTTTTGTCTGTGCTGCTAAAGTTGGTGAATTTACTCTAAGGAATGTCACTGATTACACAATTGAACTTCAGTGTTTCAAACAGTACAAAGCTAGAGGCACCTATAATGTAAATGCAATGTAGTATGTTCTTCAAATCAACTTTAGGTATTCCATTGCTGTGAGTAGTATTCATTGTGTTTCTATTCACCTCAAATTCACTCTGAATAGTTATGCACATGTACATAACATAAAATACACACAATAGCCTGTAATGCATTCAGCTGAAAAGAGAATACTATTGAATTTTCCTCAAAGTTTTATGTGCAAGCTTTGTGTAAACCATTGTAATTAACTTTCCATATGTTTTAGAGTAGTCAGCAGCCAGTTTTATGTGTGTCCTACTGAAGCTGGTGAAGTTTAAGCAATATCACCAGTTGCTCATAATGATACTTCACTGCTTCAAAGCAATGCAATGCTAAAGGCAGTTATAATGTACATGCAATGTTGTAGGTTCTTCAAATCATCTTTACTTTATGTATTCCATTGCTGTGAGTAGTATTCATTGATTTTCTGTTCACTTACAATTCACTGAATAGTTATGCACAGGTACATAGCACAAAATACACACAATAGAGTGTAATGCATTCAGCTAAAAAGAGTGCTATTGAATTTTCCTCCAAAATTACTATCTGCAAACTGCATGTTAACCTTTGTAATTAACTTTCTGTATGATTCGGAGTAGTCTGAAACCACTTTTGTGTGTGTGATACCGAAGTTGAAGTTACTCTAAGCAGTATGATTGATTACACAATAGAACTTCAGTGTTTCAAAGCAATACAAAGCTAAAGGCGTTCTAATATAACTGCAATGTATTAGGTTTTTGAATTCAACTTTACTTTATGTATTCCATTCCTGTCAGTAGTATTTATTGTGTTTCTATTCACTTACTTTTCACTCTGAATAGTTATGCAGATATACATAACACAAAATGCACAGAATATTAAGTAATGCATTCAGCTAAAAACAGTGTACTATTAAATTTTCCTCAATATTACTATGTGTAAACTTCATGTAAACCTTTGTATTTAACTTTCCATATGATTTAGAGTAGTCTGCAAACAGTTTTTTGTCTGTGCTACTGATGTTGGTGAAGTTACTCTAAGGAATGTCACTGATTACACAATTGAACTTCAGTGTTTCAAAGCAATACAAAGCTAAAGGCGTTCTAATATAACTGCAATGTATTAGGTTCTTGAATTCAACTTTACTTTAGGTCTTCCATTCCTGTCAGTAGTATTTATTGTGTTTCTATTCACTTACATTTCACTCTGAATAGTTATGCAGATATACATAACACAAAATGCACAGAATATTAAGTAATGCATTCAGCTAAAAAGAGTGTACTATTAAATTTTCCTCAATATTACTATGTGTAAACTTCATGTAAACCTTTGTATTTAACTTTGCATATGATGTAGAGTAGTCTGCAAGCAGTTTTTTTCGTGTTCTGCCGAAGTTGGTGAAGTTACTCTAAGGAATGTCACTGATTACACAATTCAACCAGTGTTTCAAAGCAGTACAAAGCTAGAGGCAATTATAATGTAAATGCAATGTAGTATGTTCTTCAAATCAACCTTACTTTATGTATTCCATTGCTGTGAGTAGTATTCGTTGTTTATCTGTTCACTTACAATCCACTCTGAATACTTTTGCACATCAGCATAACAGAAAATACACACAATAGCATGTAATGCATTCAGCTGAAAAGACAGTGCTATTGAATTTTCTACAAAATTACTATGTGCAAACTTCATGTAAACCTTTGTAATTAACTTTCCGTATGATTTAGAGTAGTCTGCAACCAGTTTTTTGTCTTTGCTACCGATGTTGGTGAAGTTACTCTAAGGAATGTCACTGATTACACAATTAAAATTCAGTGTTTCAAAGCAATACAAAGCTAAAGGCGTTCTAATATAACTGCAATGTATTAGGTTCTTGAATTCAACTTTACTTTAGGTATTCTATTCCTGTCAGTAGTATTTATTGTGTTTCTATTCACTTACATTTCACTCTGAATAGTTATGCAGATATACATAACACAAAATACACAGAATATTAAGTAGTGCATTCAGCTAAAAAGAGTGTACTGTTAAATTTTCCTAAATATTACTATGTGCAAACTTCATGTAAACCTTTGTAATTAACTTTCCATATGATGTAGAGTAGTCTGCAAGCAGTTTTTCTCGTGTTCTGCCGAAGTTGGTGCAGTTACTCTAAGGAATGTCACTGATTACACAATTCAACATGTGTTTCAAAGCAGTAGAAAGGTAGAGGCAGTTATAATGTGAATGCAATGTAGTATGTTCTTCAAATCAACCTTAATTTATGTATTCCATTGCTGTTAGTAGTATTCGTTGTTTATCTGATCACTTACAATGCACTCTGAATACTTTTGCACATCAGCATAACACAAAATGCACACAATAGCATGTAATGCATTCAGCTGAAAAGACAGTGCTATTGAATTTTCTACAAAATTACTATGTGCAAACTTCATGTAAACCTTTGTAATTAACTTTCCATATGATTTAGAGTAGTCTGCAACCAGTTTTTTGTCTGTGCTACTGATGTTGGTGAAGTTACTCTAAGGAATGTCAGTGATTACACAATTGAACTTCAGTGTTTCAAAGCAATACAAAGCTAAAGCCGTTCTAATATAACTGCAATGTATTAGGTTCTTGAATTCAACTTTACTTTAGGTCTTCCATTCCTGTCAGTAGTATTTATTGTGTTTCTATTCACTTACATTTCACTCTGAATAGTTATGCAGATATACATAACACAAAATGCACAGAATATTAAGTAATGCATTCAGCTAAAAAGAGTGTACTATTGAATTTTCCTCAAAGTTTTATGTGCAAGCTTTGTGTAAACCATTGTAATTAACTTTCCATATGTTTTAGAGTAGTCAGCAGCCAGTTTTATGTGTGTCCTACTGAAGCTGGTGAAGTTTAAGCAATATCACCAGTTGCTCATAATGATACTTCACTGCTTCAAAGCAATGCAATGCTAAAGGCAGTTATAATGTACATGCAATGTTGTAGGTTCTTCAAATCATCTTTACTTTATGTATTCCATTGCTGTGAGTAGTATTCATTGATTTTCTGTTCACTTACAATTCACTGAATAGTTATGCACAGGTACATAGCACAAAATACACACAATAGAGTGTAATGCATTCAGCTAAAAAGAGTGCTATTGAATTTTCCTCCAAAATTACTATCTGCAAACTGCATGTTAACCTTTGTAATTAACTTTCTGTATGATTCGGAGTAGTCTGAAACCACTTTTGTGTGTGTGATACCGAAGTTGAAGTTACTCTAAGCAGTATGATTGATTACACAATAGAACTTCAGTGTTTCAAAGCAATACAAAGCTAAAGGCGTTCTAATATAACTGCAATGTATTAGGTTTTTGAATTCAACTTTACTTTATGTATTCCATTCCTGTCAGTAGTATTTATTGTGTTTCTATTCACTTACTTTTCACTCTGAATAGTTATGCAGATATACATAACACAAAATGCACAGAATATTAAGTAATGCATTCAGCTAAAAACAGTGTACTATTAAATTTTCCTCAATATTACTATGTGTAAACTTCATGTAAACCTTTGTATTTAACTTTGCATATGATGTAGAGTAGTCTGCAAGCAGTTTTTTTCGTGTTCTGCCGAAGTTGGTGAAGTTACTCTAAGGAATGTCACTGATTACACAATTCAACCAGTGTTTCAAAGCAGTACAAAGCTAGAGGCAATTATAATGTAAATGCAATGTAGTATGTTCTTCAAATCAACCTTACTTTATGTATTCCATTGCTGTGAGTAGTATTCGTTGTTTATCTGTTCACTTACAATGCACTCTGAATACTTTTGCACATCAGCATAACACAAAATGCACACAATAGCATGTAATGCATTCAGCTGAAAAGACAGTGCTATTGAATTTTCTACAAAATTACTATGTGCAAACTTCATGTAAACCTTTGTAATTAACTTTCCATATGATTTAGAGTAGTCTGCAACCAGTTTTTTGTCTGTGCTACTGATGTTGGTGAAGTTACTCTAAGGAATGTCACTGATTACACAATTGAACTTCAGTGTTTCAAAGCAATACAAAGCTAAAGGCGTTCTAATATAACTGCAATGTATTAGGTTCTTGAATTCAACTTTACTTTAGGTATTCTATTCCTGTCAGTAGTATTTATTGTGTTTCTATTCACTTACATTTCACTCTGAATAGTTATGCAGATATACATAACACAAAATACACAGAATATTAAGTAATGCATTCAGCTAAAAAGAGTGTACTGTTAAATTTTCCTAAATATTACTATGTGCAAACTTCATGTAAACCTTTGTAATTAACTTTCCATATGATGTAGAGTAGTCTGCAAGCAGTTTTTCTCGTGTTCTGCCGAAGTTGGTGCAGTTACTCTAAGGAATGTCACTGATTACACAATTCAACATGTGTTTCAAAGCAGTAGAAAGGTAGAGGCAGTTATAATGTGAATGCAATGTAGTATGTTCTTCAAATCAACCTTAATTTATGTATTCCATTGCTGTTAGTAGTATTCGTTGTTTATCTGATCACTTACAATGCACTCTGAATACTTTTGCACATCTGCATAACAGAAAATACACAGAATAGTAAGTAATGCATTCAGCTAAAAAGAGTGTACTATTAAATATTCCTCAATATTACTATGTTCAAACTTCATATAAACCTTTGCAATTAACTTTCCATATGATTTAGAGTAGTCTGCAACCAGTTTTTTGTCTGTGCTGCTAAAGTTGGTGAATTTACTCTAAGGAATGTCACTGATTACACAATTGAACTTCAGTGTTTCAAACAGTACAAAGCTAGAGGCACCTATAATGTAAATGCAATGTAGTATGTTCTTCAAATCAACTTTAGGTATTCCATTGCTGTGAGTAGTATTCATTGTGTTTCTATTCACCTCAAATTCACTCTGAATAGTTATGCACATGTACATAACATAAAATACACACAATAGCCTGTAATGCATTCAGCTGAAAAGAGAATACTATTGAATTTTCCTCAAAGTTTTATGTGCAAGCTTTGTGTAAACCATTGTAATTAACTTTCCATATGTTTTAGAGTAGTCAGCAGCCAGTTTTATGTGTGTCCTACTGAAGCTGGTGAAGTTTAAGCAATATCACCAGTTGCTCATAATGATACTTCACTGCTTCAAAGCAATGCAATGCTAAAGGCAGTTATAATGTACATGCAATGTTGTAGGTTCTTCAAATCATCTTTACTTTATGTATTCCATTGCTGTGAGTAGTATTCATTGATTTTCTGTTCACTTACAATTCACTGAATAGTTATGCACAGGTACATAGCACAAAATACACACAATAGAGTGTAATGCATTCAGCTAAAAAGAGTGCTATTGAATTTTCCTCCAAAATTACTATCTGCAAACTGCATGTTAACCTTTGTAATTAACTTTCTGTATGATTCGGAGTAGTCTGAAACCACTTTTGTGTGTGTGATACCGAAGTTGAAGTTACTCTAAGCAGTATGATTGATTACACAATAGAACTTCAGTGTTTCAAAGCAATACAAAGCTAAAGGCGTTCTAATATAACTGCAATGTATTAGGTTTTTGAATTCAACTTTACTTTATGTATTCCATTCCTGTCAGTAGTATTTATTGTGTTTCTATTCACTTACTTTTCACTCTGAATAGTTATGCAGATATACATAACAGAAAATACACAGAATAGTAAGTAATGCATTCAGCTAAAAAGAGTGTACTATTAAATATTCCTCAATATTACTATGTTCAAACTTCATATAAACCTTTGTAATTAACTTTCCATATGATTTAGAGTAGTCTGCAACCAGCTTTTTGTCTGTGCTGCTAAAGTTGGTGAATTTACTCTAAGGAATGTCACTGATTACACAATTGAACTTCAGTGTTTCAAACAGTACAAAGCTAGAGGCACCTATAATGTAAATGCAATGTAGTATGTTCTTCAAATCAACTTTAGGTATTCCATTGCTGTGAGTAGTATTCATTGTGTTTCTATTCACCTCAAATTCACTCTGAATAGTTATGCACATGTACATAACATAAAATACACACAATAGCCTGTAATGCATTCAGCTGAAAAGAGAATACTATTGAATTTTCCTCAAAGTTTTATGTGCAAGCTTTGTGTAAACCATTGTAATTAACTTTCCATATGTTTTAGAGTAGTCAGCAGCCAGTTTTATGTGTGTCCTACTGAAGCTGGTGAAGTTTAAGCAATATCACCAGTTGCTCATAATGATACTTCACTGCTTCAAAGCAATGCAATGCTAAAGGCAGTTATAATGTACATGCAATGTTGTAGGTTCTTCAAATCATCTTTACTTTATGTATTCCATTGCTGTGAGTAGTATTCATTGATTTTCTGTTCACTTACAATTCACTGAATAGTTATGCACAGGTACATAGCACAAAATACACACAATAGAGTGTAATGCATTCAGCTAAAAAGAGTGCTATTGAATTTTCCTCCAAAATTACTATCTGCAAACTGCATGTTAACCTTTGTAATTAACTTTCTGTATGATTCGGAGTAGTCTGAAACCACTTTTGTGTGTGTGATACCGAAGTTGAAGTTACTCTAAGCAGTATGATTGATTACACAATAGAACTTCAGTGTTTCAAAGCAATACAAAGCTAAAGGCGTTCTAATATAACTGCAATGTATTAGGTTTTTGAATTCAACTTTACTTTATGTATTCCATTCCTGTCAGTAGTATTTATTGTGTTTCTATTCACTTACTTTTCACTCTGAATAGTTATGCAGATATACATAACACAAAATGCACAGAATATTAAGTAATGCATTCAGCTAAAAACAGTGTACTATTAAATTTTCCTCAATATTACTATGTGTAAACTTCATGTAAACCTTTGTATTTAACTTTGCATATGATGTAGAGTAGTCTGCAAGCAGTTTTTTTCGTGTTCTGCCGAAGTTGGTGAAGTTACTCTAAGGAATGTCACTGATTACACAATTCAACCAGTGTTTCAAAGCAGTACAAAGCTAGAGGCAATTATAATGTAAATGCAATGTAGTATGTTCTTCAAATCAACCTTACTTTATGTATTCCATTGCTGTGAGTAGTATTCGTTGTTTATCTGTTCACTTACAATGCACTCTGAATACTTTTGCACATCAGCATAACACAAAATGCACACAATAGCATGTAATGCATTCAGCTGAAAAGACAGTGCTATTGAATTTTCTACAAAATTACTATGTGCAAACTTCATGTAAACCTTTGTAATTAACTTTCCATATGATTTAGAGTAGTCTGCAACCAGTTTTTTGTCTGTGCTACTGATGTTGGTGAAGTTACTCTAAGGAATGTCACTGATTACACAATTGAACTTCAGTGTTTCAAAGCAATACAAAGCTAAAGGCGTTCTAATATAACTGCAATGTATTAGGTTCTTGAATTCAACTTTACTTTAGGTCTTCCATTCCTGTCAGTAGTATTTATTGTGTTTCTATTCACTTACATTTCACTCTGAATAGTTATGCAGATATACATAACACAAAATGCACAGAATATTAAGTAATGCATTCAGCTAAAAAGAGTGTACTATTAAATTTTCCTCAATATTACTATGTGTAAACTTCATGTAAACCTTTGTATTTAACTGTGCATATGATGTAGAGTAGTCTGCAAGCAGTTTTTTTCGTGTTCTGCCGAAGTTGGTGAAGTTACTCTAAGGAATGTCACTGATTACACAATTCAACCAGTGTTTCAAATCAGTACAAAGCTAGAGGCAATTATAATGTAAATGCAATGTAGTATGTTCTTCAAATCAACCTTACTTTATGTATTCCATTGCTGTGAGTAGTATTCGTTGTTTATCTGTTCACTTACAATGCACTCTGAATACTTTTGCACATCAGCATAACAGAAAATACACACAATAGCATGTAATGCATTCAGCTGAAAAGACAGTGCTATTGAATTTTCTACAAAATTACTATGTGCAAACTTCATGTAAACCTTTGTAATTAACTTTCCGTATGATTTAGAGTAGTCTGCAACCAGTTTTTTGTCTTTGCTACCGATGTTGGTGAAGTTACTCTAAGGAATGTCACTGATTACACAATTAAAATTCAGTGTTTCAAAGCAATACAAAGCTAAAGGCGTTCTAATATAACTGCAATGTATTAGGTTCTTGAATTCAACTTTACTTTAGGTATTCTATTCCTGTCAGTAGTATTTATTGTGTTTCTATTCACTTACATTTCACTCTGAATAGTTATGCAGATATACATAACACAAAATACACAGAATATTAAGTAATGCATTCAGCTAAAAAGAGTGTACTGTTAAATTTTCCTAAATATTACTATGTGCAAACTTCATGTAAACCTTTGTAATTAACTTTCCATATGATGTAGAGTAGTCTGCAAGCAGTTTTTCTCGTGTTCTGCCGAAGTTGGTGCAGTTACTCTAAGGAATGTCACTGATTACACAATTCAACATGTGTTTCAAAGCAGTAGAAAGGTAGAGGCAGTTATAATGTGAATGCAATGTAGTATGTTCTTCAAATCAACCTTAATTTATGTATTCCATTGCTGTTAGTAGTATTCGTTGTTTATCTGATCACTTACAATGCACTCTGAATACTTTTGCACATCTGCATAACAGAAAATACACAGAATAGTAAGTAATGCATTCAGCTAAAAAGAGTGTACTATTAAATATTCCTCAATATTACTATGTTCAAACTTCATATAAACCTTTGCAATTAACTTTCCATATGATTTAGAGTAGTCTGCAACCAGTTTTTTGTCTGTGCTGCTAAAGTTGGTGAATTTACTCTAAGGAATGTCACTGATTACACAATTGAACTTCAGTGTTTCAAACAGTACAAAGCTAGAGGCACCTATAATGTAAATGCAATGTAGTATGTTCTTCAAATCAACTTTAGGTATTCCATTGCTGTGAGTAGTATTCATTGTGTTTCTATTCACCTCAAATTCACTCTGAATAGTTATGCACATGTACATAACATAAAATACACACAATAGCCTGTAATGCATTCAGCTGAAAAGAGAATACTATTGAATTTTCCTCAAAGTTTTATGTGCAAGCTTTGTGTAAACCATTGTAATTAACTTTCCATATGTTTTAGAGTAGTCAGCAGCCAGTTTTATGTGTGTCCTACTGAAGCTGGTGAAGTTTAAGCAATATCACCAGTTGCTCATAATGATACTTCACTGCTTCAAAGCAATGCAATGCTAAAGGCAGTTATAATGTACATGCAATGTTGTAGGTTCTTCAAATCATCTTTACTTTATGTATTCCATTGCTGTGAGTAGTATTCATTGATTTTCTGTTCACTTACAATTCACTGAATAGTTATGCACAGGTACATAGCACAAAATACACACAATAGAGTGTAATGCATTCAGCTAAAAAGAGTGCTATTGAATTTTCCTCCAAAATTACTATCTGCAAACTGCATGTTAACCTTTGTAATTAACTTTCTGTATGATTCGGAGTAGTCTGAAACCACTTTTGTGTGTGTGATACCGAAGTTGAAGTTACTCTAAGCAGTATGATTGATTACACAATAGAACTTCAGTGTTTCAAAGCAATACAAAGCTAAAGGCGTTCTAATATAACTGCAATGTATTAGGTTTTTGAATTCAACTTTACTTTATGTATTCCATTCCTGTCAGTAGTATTTATTGTGTTTCTATTCACTTACTTTTCACTCTGAATAGTTATGCAGATATACATAACACAAAATGCACAGAATATTAAGTAATGCATTCAGCTAAAAACAGTGTACTATTAAATTTTCCTCAATATTACTATGTGTAAACTTCATGTAAACCTTTGTATTTAACTTTCCATATGATTTAGAGTAGTCTGCAAACAGTTTTTTGTCTGTGCTACTGATGTTGGTGAAGTTACTCTAAGGAATGTCACTGATTACACAATTGAACTTCAGTGTTTCAAAGCAATACAAAGCTAAAGGCGTTCTAATATAACTGCAATGTATTAGGTTCTTGAATTCAACTTTACTTTAGGTCTTCCATTCCTGTCAGTAGTATTTATTGTGTTTCTATTCACTTACATTTCACTCTGAATAGTTATGCAGATATACATAACACAAAATGCACAGAATATTAAGTAATGCATTCAGCTAAAAAGAGTGTACTATTAAATTTTCCTCAATATTACTATGTGTAAACTTCATGTAAACCTTTGTATTTAACTTTGCATATGATGTAGAGTAGTCTGCAAGCAGTTTTTTTCGTGTTCTGCCGAAGTTGGTGAAGTTACTCTAAGGAATGTCACTGATTACACAATTCAACCAGTGTTTCAAAGCAGTACAAAGCTAGAGGCAATTATAATGTAAATGCAATGTAGTATGTTCTTCAAATCAACCTTACTTTATGTATTCCATTGCTGTGAGTAGTATTCGTTGTTTATCTGTTCACTTACAATCCACTCTGAATACTTTTGCACATCAGCATAACAGAAAATACACACAATAGCATGTAATGCATTCAGCTGAAAAGACAGTGCTATTGAATTTTCTACAAAATTACTATGTGCAAACTTCATGTAAACCTTTGTAATTAACTTTCCGTATGATTTAGAGTAGTCTGCAACCAGTTTTTTGTCTTTGCTACCGATGTTGGTGAAGTTACTCTAAGGAATGTCACTGATTACACAATTAAAATTCAGTGTTTCAAAGCAATACAAAGCTAAAGGCGTTCTAATATAACTGCAATGTATTAGGTTCTTGAATTCAACTTTACTTTAGGTATTCTATTCCTGTCAGTAGTATTTATTGTGTTTCTATTCACTTACATTTCACTCTGAATAGTTATGCAGATATACATAACACAAAATACACAGAATATTAAGTAGTGCATTCAGCTAAAAAGAGTGTACTGTTAAATTTTCCTAAATATTACTATGTGCAAACTTCATGTAAACCTTTGTAATTAACTTTCCATATGATGTAGAGTAGTCTGCAAGCAGTTTTTCTCGTGTTCTGCCGAAGTTGGTGCAGTTACTCTAAGGAATGTCACTGATTACACAATTCAACATGTGTTTCAAAGCAGTAGAAAGGTAGAGGCAGTTATAATGTGAATGCAATGTAGTATGTTCTTCAAATCAACCTTAATTTATGTATTCCATTGCTGTTAGTAGTATTCGTTGTTTATCTGATCACTTACAATGCACTCTGAATACTTTTGCACATCAGCATAACACAAAATGCACACAATAGCATGTAATGCATTCAGCTGAAAAGACAGTGCTATTGAATTTTCTACAAAATTACTATGTGCAAACTTCATGTAAACCTTTGTAATTAACTTTCCATATGATTTAGAGTAGTCTGCAACCAGTTTTTTGTCTGTGCTACTGATGTTGGTGAAGTTACTCTAAGGAATGTCAGTGATTACACAATTGAACTTCAGTGTTTCAAAGCAATACAAAGCTAAAGCCGTTCTAATATAACTGCAATGTATTAGGTTCTTGAATTCAACTTTACTTTAGGTCTTCCATTCCTGTCAGTAGTATTTATTGTGTTTCTATTCACTTACATTTCACTCTGAATAGTTATGCAGATATACATAACACAAAATGCACAGAATATTAAGTAATGCATTCAGCTAAAAAGAGTGTACTATTGAATTTTCCTCAAAGTTTTATGTGCAAGCTTTGTGTAAACCATTGTAATTAACTTTCCATATGTTTTAGAGTAGTCAGCAGCCAGTTTTATGTGTGTCCTACTGAAGCTGGTGAAGTTTAAGCAATATCACCAGTTGCTCATAATGATACTTCACTGCTTCAAAGCAATGCAATGCTAAAGGCAGTTATAATGTACATGCAATGTTGTAGGTTCTTCAAATCATCTTTACTTTATGTATTCCATTGCTGTGAGTAGTATTCATTGATTTTCTGTTCACTTACAATTCACTGAATAGTTATGCACAGGTACATAGCACAAAATACACACAATAGAGTGTAATGCATTCAGCTAAAAAGAGTGCTATTGAATTTTCCTCCAAAATTACTATCTGCAAACTGCATGTTAACCTTTGTAATTAACTTTCTGTATGATTCGGAGTAGTCTGAAACCACTTTTGTGTGTGTGATACCGAAGTTGAAGTTACTCTAAGCAGTATGATTGATTACACAATAGAACTTCAGTGTTTCAAAGCAATACAAAGCTAAAGGCGTTCTAATATAACTGCAATGTATTAGGTTTTTGAATTCAACTTTACTTTATGTATTCCATTCCTGTCAGTAGTATTTATTGTGTTTCTATTCACTTACTTTTCACTCTGAATAGTTATGCAGATATACATAACACAAAATGCACAGAATATTAAGTAATGCATTCAGCTAAAAACAGTGTACTATTAAATTTTCCTCAATATTACTATGTGTAAACTTCATGTAAACCTTTGTATTTAACTTTGCATATGATGTAGAGTAGTCTGCAAGCAGTTTTTTTCGTGTTCTGCCGAAGTTGGTGAAGTTACTCTAAGGAATGTCACTGATTACACAATTCAACCAGTGTTTCAAAGCAGTACAAAGCTAGAGGCAATTATAATGTAAATGCAATGTAGTATGTTCTTCAAATCAACCTTACTTTATGTATTCCATTGCTGTGAGTAGTATTCGTTGTTTATCTGTTCACTTACAATGCACTCTGAATACTTTTGCACATCAGCATAACACAAAATGCACACAATAGCATGTAATGCATTCAGCTGAAAAGACAGTGCTATTGAATTTTCTACAAAATTACTATGTGCAAACTTCATGTAAACCTTTGTAATTAACTTTCCATATGATTTAGAGTAGTCTGCAACCAGTTTTTTGTCTGTGCTACTGATGTTGGTGAAGTTACTCTAAGGAATGTCACTGATTACACAATTGAACTTCAGTGTTTCAAAGCAATACAAAGCTAAAGGCGTTCTAATATAACTGCAATGTATTAGGTTCTTGAATTCAACTTTACTTTAGGTATTCTATTCCTGTCAGTAGTATTTATTGTGTTTCTATTCACTTACATTTCACTCTGAATAGTTATGCAGATATACATAACACAAAATACACAGAATATTAAGTAATGCATTCAGCTAAAAAGAGTGTACTGTTAAATTTTCCTAAATATTACTATGTGCAAACTTCATGTAAACCTTTGTAATTAACTTTCCATATGATGTAGAGTAGTCTGCAAGCAGTTTTTCTCGTGTTCTGCCGAAGTTGGTGCAGTTACTCTAAGGAATGTCACTGATTACACAATTCAACATGTGTTTCAAAGCAGTAGAAAGGTAGAGGCAGTTATAATGTGAATGCAATGTAGTATGTTCTTCAAATCAACCTTAATTTATGTATTCCATTGCTGTTAGTAGTATTCGTTGTTTATCTGATCACTTACAATGCACTCTGAATACTTTTGCACATCTGCATAACAGAAAATACACAGAATAGTAAGTAATGCATTCAGCTAAAAAGAGTGTACTATTAAATATTCCTCAATATTACTATGTTCAAACTTCATATAAACCTTTGCAATTAACTTTCCATATGATTTAGAGTAGTCTGCAACCAGTTTTTTGTCTGTGCTGCTAAAGTTGGTGAATTTACTCTAAGGAATGTCACTGATTACACAATTGAACTTCAGTGTTTCAAACAGTACAAAGCTAGAGGCACCTATAATGTAAATGCAATGTAGTATGTTCTTCAAATCAACTTTAGGTATTCCATTGCTGTGAGTAGTATTCATTGTGTTTCTATTCACCTCAAATTCACTCTGAATAGTTATGCACATGTACATAACATAAAATACACACAATAGCCTGTAATGCATTCAGCTGAAAAGAGAATACTATTGAATTTTCCTCAAAGTTTTATGTGCAAGCTTTGTGTAAACCATTGTAATTAACTTTCCATATGTTTTAGAGTAGTCAGCAGCCAGTTTTATGTGTGTCCTACTGAAGCTGGTGAAGTTTAAGCAATATCACCAGTTGCTCATAATGATACTTCACTGCTTCAAAGCAATGCAATGCTAAAGGCAGTTATAATGTACATGCAATGTTGTAGGTTCTTCAAATCATCTTTACTTTATGTATTCCATTGCTGTGAGTAGTATTCATTGATTTTCTGTTCACTTACAATTCACTGAATAGTTATGCACAGGTACATAGCACAAAATACACACAATAGAGTGTAATGCATTCAGCTAAAAAGAGTGCTATTGAATTTTCCTCCAAAATTACTATCTGCAAACTGCATGTTAACCTTTGTAATTAACTTTCTGTATGATTCGGAGTAGTCTGAAACCACTTTTGTGTGTGTGATACCGAAGTTGAAGTTACTCTAAGCAGTATGATTGATTACACAATAGAACTTCAGTGTTTCAAAGCAATACAAAGCTAAAGGCGTTCTAATATAACTGCAATGTATTAGGTTTTTGAATTCAACTTTACTTTATGTATTCCATTCCTGTCAGTAGTATTTATTGTGTTTCTATTCACTTACTTTTCACTCTGAATAGTTATGCAGATATACATAACACAAAATGCACAGAATATTAAGTAATGCATTCAGCTAAAAACAGTGTACTATTAAATTTTCCTCAATATTACTATGTGTAAACTTCATGTAAACCTTTGTATTTAACTTTCCATATGATTTAGAGTAGTCTGCAAACAGTTTTTTGTCTGTGCTACTGATGTTGGTGAAGTTACTCTAAGGAATGTCACTGATTACACAATTGAACTTCAGTGTTTCAAAGCAATACAAAGCTAAAGGCGTTCTAATATAACTGCAATGTATTAGGTTCTTGAATTCAACTTTACTTTAGGTCTTCCATTCCTGTCAGTAGTATTTATTGTGTTTCTATTCACTTACATTTCACTCTGAATAGTTATGCAGATATACATAACACAAAATGCACAGAATATTAAGTAATGCATTCAGCTAAAAAGAGTGTACTATTAAATTTTCCTCAATATTACTATGTGTAAACTTCATGTAAACCTTTGTATTTAACTTTGCATATGATGTAGAGTAGTCTGCAAGCAGTTTTTTTCGTGTTCTGCCGAAGTTGGTGAAGTTACTCTAAGGAATGTCACTGATTACACAATTCAACCAGTGTTTCAAATCAGTACAAAGCTAGAGGCAATTATAATGTAAATGCAATGTAGTATGTTCTTCAAATCAACCTTACTTTATGTATTCCATTGCTGTGAGTAGTATTCGTTGTTTATCTGTTCACTTACAATGCACTCTGAATACTTTTGCACATCAGCATAACAGAAAATACACACAATAGCATGTAATGCATTCAGCTGAAAAGACAGTGCTATTGAATTTTCTACAAAATTACTATGTGCAAACTTCATGTAAACCTTTGTAATTAACTTTCCGTATGATTTAGAGTAGTCTGCAACCAGTTTTTTGTCTTTGCTACCGATGTTGGTGAAGTTACTCTAAGGAATGTCACTGATTACACAATTAAAATTCAGTGTTTCAAAGCAATACAAAGCTAAAGGCGTTCTAATATAACTGCAATGTATTAGGTTCTTGAATTCAACTTTACTTTAGGTATTCTATTCCTGTCAGTAGTATTTATTGTGTTTCTATTCACTTACATTTCACTCTGAATAGTTATGCAGATATACATAACACAAAATACACAGAATATTAAGTAGTGCATTCAGCTAAAAAGAGTGTACTGTTAAATTTTCCTAAATATTACTATGTGCAAACTTCATGTAAACCTTTGTAATTAACTTTCCATATGATGTAGAGTAGTCTGCAAGCAGTTTTTCTCGTGTTCTGCCGAAGTTGGTGCAGTTACTCTAAGGAATGTCACTGATTACACAATTCAACATGTGTTTCAAAGCAGTAGAAAGGTAGAGGCAGTTATAATGTGAATGCAATGTAGTATGTTCTTCAAATCAACCTTAATTTATGTATTCCATTGCTGTTAGTAGTATTCGTTGTTTATCTGATCACTTACAATGCACTCTGAATACTTTTGCACATCTGCATAACAGAAAATACACAGAATAGTAAGTAATGCATTCAGCTAAAAAGAGTGTACTATTAAATATTCCTCAATATTACTATGTTCAAACTTCATATAAACCTTTGCAATTAACTTTCCATATGATTTAGAGTAGTCTGCAACCAGTTTTTTGTCTGTGCTGCTAAAGTTGGTGAATTTACTCTAAGGAATGTCACTGATTACACAATTGAACTTCAGTGTTTCAAACAGTACAAAGCTAGAGGCACCTATAATGTAAATGCAATGTAGTATGTTCTTCAAATCAACTTTAGGTATTCCATTGCTGTGAGTAGTATTCATTGTGTTTCTATTCACCTCAAATTCACTCTGAATAGTTATGCACATGTACATAACATAAAATACACACAATAGCCTGTAATGCATTCAGCTGAAAAGAGAATACTATTGAATTTTCCTCAAAGTTTTATGTGCAAGCTTTGTGTAAACCATTGTAATTAACTTTCCATATGTTTTAGAGTAGTCAGCAGCCAGTTTTATGTGTGTCCTACTGAAGCTGGTGAAGTTTAAGCAATATCACCAGTTGCTCATAATGATACTTCACTGCTTCAAAGCAATGCAATGCTAAAGGCAGTTATAATGTACATGCAATGTTGTAGGTTCTTCAAATCATCTTTACTTTATGTATTCCATTGCTGTGAGTAGTATTCATTGATTTTCTGTTCACTTACAATTCACTGAATAGTTATGCACAGGTACATAGCACAAAATACACACAATAGAGTGTAATGCATTCAGCTAAAAAGAGTGCTATTGAATTTTCCTCCAAAATTACTATCTGCAAACTGCATGTTAACCTTTGTAATTAACTTTCTGTATGATTCGGAGTAGTCTGAAATCACTTTTGTGTGTGTGATACCGAAGTTGAAGTTACTCTAAGCAGTATGATTGATTACACAATAGAACTTCAGTGTTTCAAAGCAATACAAAGCTAAAGGCGTTCTAATATAACTGCAATGTATTAGGTTTTTGAATTCAACTTTACTTTATGTATTCCATTCCTGTCAGTAGTATTTATTGTGTTTCTATTCACTTACTTTTCACTCTGAATAGTTATGCAGATATACATAACACAAAATGCACAGAATATTAAGTAATGCATTCAGCTAAAAACAGTGTACTATTAAATTTTCCTCAATATTACTATGTGTAAACTTCATGTAAACCTTTGTATTTAACTTTCCATATGATTTAGAGTAGTCTGCAAACAGTTTTTTGTCTGTGCTACTGATGTTGGTGAAGTTACTCTAAGGAATGTCACTGATTACACAATTGAACTTCAGTGTTTCAAAGCAATACAAAGCTAAAGGCGTTCTAATATAACTGCAATGTATTAGGTTCTTGAATTCAACTTTACTTTAGGTCTTCCATTCCTGTCAGTAGTATTTATTGTGTTTCTATTCACTTACATTTCACTCTGAATAGTTATGCAGATATACATAACACAAAATGCACAGAATATTAAGTAATGCATTCAGCTAAAAAGAGTGTACTATTAAATTTTCCTCAATATTACTATGTGTAAACTTCATGTAAACCTTTGTATTTAACTTTGCATATGATGTAGAGTAGTCTGCAAGCAGTTTTTCTCGTGTTCTGCCGAAGTTGGTGAAGTTACTCTAAGGAATGTCACTGATTACACAATTCAACCAGTGTTTCAAAGCAGTACAAAGCTAGAGGCAATTATAATGTAAATGCAATGTAGTATGTTCTTCAAATCAACCTTACTTTATGTATTCCATTGCTGTGAGTAGTATTCGTTGTTTATCTGTTCACTTACAATGCACTCTGAATACTTTTGCACATCAGCATAACAGAAAATACACACAATAGCATGTAATGCATTCAGCTGTAAAGACAGTGCTATTGAATTTTCTACAAAATTACTATGTGCAAACTTCATGTAAACCTTTGTAATTAACTTTCCGTATGATTTAGAGTAGTCTGCAACCAGTTTTTTGTCTTTGCTACCGATGTTGGTGAAGTTACTCTAAGGAATGTCACTGATTACACAATTAAAATTCAGTGTTTCAAAGCAATACAAAGCTAAAGGCGTTCTAATATAACTGCAATGTATTAGGTTCTTGAATTCAACTTTACTTTAGGTATTCTATTCCTGTCAGTAGTATTTATTGTGTTTCTATTCACTTACATTTCACTCTGAATAGTTATGCAGATATACATAACACAAAATACACAGAATATTAAGTAGTGCATTCAGCTAAAAAGAGTGTACTGTTAAATTTTCCTAAATATTACTATGTGCAAACTTCATGTAAACCTTTGTAATTAACTTTCCATATGATGTAGAGTAGTCTGCAAGCAGTTTTTCTCGTGTTCTGCCGAAGTTGGTGCAGTTACTCTAAGGAATGTCACTGATTACACAATTCAACATGTGTTTCAAAGCAGTAGAAAGGTAGAGGCAGTTATAATGTGAATGCAATGTAGTATGTTCTTCAAATCAACCTTAATTTATGTATTCCATTGCTGTTAGTAGTATTCGTTGTTTATCTGATCACTTACAATGCACTCTGAATACTTTTGCACATCTGCATAACAGAAAATACACAGAATAGTAAGTAATGCATTCAGCTAAAAAGAGTGTACTATTAAATATTCCTCAATATTACTATGTTCAAACTTCATATAAACCTTTGTAATTAACTTTCCATATGATTTAGAGTAGTCTGCAACCAGTTTTCTGTCTGTGCTGCTAAAGTTGGTGAATTTACTCTAAGGAATGTCACTGATTACACAATTGAACTTCAGTGTTTCAAACAGTACAAAGCTAGAGGCACCTATAATGTAAATGCAATGTAGTATGTTCTTCAAATCAACTTTAGGTATTCCATTGCTGTGAGTAGTATTCATTGTGTTTCTATTCACCTCAAATTCACTCTGAATAGTTATGCACATGTACATAACATAAAATACACACAATAGCCTGTAATGCATTCAGCTGAAAAGAGAATACTATTGAATTTTCCTCAAAGTTTTATGTGCAAGCTTTGTGTAAACCATTGTAATTAACTTTCCATATGTTTTAGAGTAGTCAGCAGCCAGTTTTATGTGTGTCCTACTGAAGCTGGTGAAGTTTAAGCAATATCACCAGTTGCTCATAATGATACTTCACTGCTTCAAAGCAATGCAATGCTAAAGGCAGTTATAATGTACATGCAATGTTGTAGGTTCTTCAAATCATCTTTACTTTATGTATTCCATTGCTGTGAGTAGTATTCATTGATTTTCTGTTCACTTACAATTCACTGAATAGTTATGCACAGGTACATAGCACAAAATACACACAATAGAGTGTAATGCATTCAGCTAAAAAGAGTGCTATTGAATTTTCCTCCAAAATTACTATCTGCAAACTGCATGTTAACCTTTGTAATTAACTTTCTGTATGATTCGGAGTAGTCTGAAACCACTTTTGTGTGTGTGATACCGAAGTTGAAGTTACTCTAAGCAGTATGATTGATTACACAATAGAACTTCAGTGTTTCAAAGCAATACAAAGCTAAAGGCGTTCTAATATAACTGCAATGTATTAGGTTTTTGAATTCAACTTTACTTTATGTATTCCATTCCTGTCAGTAGTATTTATTGTGTTTCTATTCACTTACTTTTCACTCTGAATAGTTATGCAGATATACATAACACAAAATGCACAGAATATTAAGTAATGCATTCAGCTAAAAAGAGTGTACTATTAAATTTTCCTCAATATTACTATGTGTAAACTTCATGTAAACCTTTGTATTTAACTTTGCATATGATGTAGAGTAGTCTGCAAGCAGTTTTTTTCGTGTTCTGCCGAAGTTGGTGAAGTTACTCTAAGGAATGTCACTGATTACACAATTCAACCAGTGTTTCAAAGCAGTACAAAGCTAGAGGCAATTATAATGTAAATGCAATGTAGTATGTTCTTCAAATCAACCTTACTTTATGTATTCCATTGCTGTGAGTAGTATTCGTTGTTTATCTGTTCACTTACAATGCACTCTGAATACTTTTGCACATCAGCATAGCACAAAATGCACACAATAGCATGTAATGCATTCAGCTGAAAAGACAGTGCTATTGAATTTTCTACAAAATTACTATGTGCAAACTTCATGTAAACCTTTGTAATTAACTTTCCATATGATTTAGAGTAGTCTGCAACCAGTTTTCTGTCTGTGCTACTGATGTTGGTGAAGTTACTCTAAGGAATGTCACTGATTACACAATTGAACTTCAGTGTTTCAAAGCAATACAAAGCTAAAGGCGTTCTAATATAACTGCAATGTATTAGGTTCTTGAATTCAACTTTACTTTAGGTCTTCCATTCCTGTCAGTAGTATTTATTGTGTTTCTATTCACTTACATTTCACTCTGAATAGTTATGCAGATATACATAACACAAAATGCACAGAATATTAAGTAATGCATTCAGCTAAAAAGAGTGTACTATTAAATTTTCCTCAATATTACTATGTGTAAACTTCATGTAAACCTTTGTATTTAACTTTGCATATGATGTAGAGTAGTCTGCAAGCAGTTTTTTATCGTGTTCTGCCGAAGTTGGTGAAGTTACTCTAAGGAATGTCACTGATTACACAATTCAACCAGTGTTTCAAATCAGTACAAAGCTAGAGGCAATTATAATGTAAATGCAATGTAGTATGTTCTTCAAATCAACCTTACTTTATGTATTCCATTGCTGTGAGTAGTATTCGTTGTTTATCTGTTCACTTACAATGCACTCTGAATACTTTTGCACATCAGCATAACAGAAAATACACACAATAGCATGTAATGCATTCAGCTGAAAAGACAGTGCTATTGAATTTTCTACAAAATTACTATGTGCAAACTTCATGTAAACCTTTGTAATTAACTTTCCGTATGATTTAGAGTAGTCTGCAACCAGTTTTTTGTCTTTGCTACCGATGTTGGTGAAGTTACTCTAAGGAATGTCACTGATTACACAATTAAAATTCAGTGTTTCAAAGCAATACAAAGCTAAAGGCGTTCTAATATAACTGCAATGTATTAGGTTCTTGAATTCAACTTTACTTTAGGTATTCTATTCCTGTCAGTAGTATTTATTGTGTTTCTATTCACTTACATTTCACTCTGAATAGTTATGCAGATATACATAACACAAAATACACAGAATATTAAGTAATGCATTCAGCTAAAAAGAGTGTACTGTTAAATTTTCCTAAATATTACTATGTGCAAACTTCATGTAAACCTTTGTAATTAACTTTCCATATGATGTAGAGTAGTCTGCAAGCAGTTTTTCTCGTGTTCTGCCGAAGTTGGTGCAGTTACTCTAAGGAATGTCACTGATTACACAATTCAACATGTGTTTCAAAGCAGTAGAAAGGTAGAGGCAGTTATAATGTGAATGCAATGTAGTATGTTCTTCAAATCAACCTTAATTTATGTATTCCATTGCTGTTAGTAGTATTCGTTGTTTATCTGATCACTTACAATGCACTCTGAATACTTTTGCACATCTGCATAACAGAAAATACACAGAATAGTAAGTAATGCATTCAGCTAAAAAGAGTGTACTATTAAATATTCCTCAATATTACTATGTTCAAACTTCATATAAACCTTTGCAATTAACTTTCCATATGATTTAGAGTAGTCTGCAACCAGTTTTTTGTCTGTGCTGCTAAAGTTGGTGAATTTACTCTAAGGAATGTCACTGATTACACAATTGAACTTCAGTGTTTCAAACAGTACAAAGCTAGAGGCACCTATAATGTAAATGCAATGTAGTATGTTCTTCAAATCAACTTTAGGTATTCCATTGCTGTGAGTAGTATTCATTGTGTTTCTATTCACCTCAAATTCACTCTGAATAGTTATGCACATGTACATAACATAAAATACACACAATAGCCTGTAATGCATTCAGCTGAAAAGAGAATACTATTGAATTTTCCTCAAAGTTTTATGTGCAAGCTTTGTGTAAACCATTGTAATTAACTTTCCATATGTTTTAGAGTAGTCAGCAGCCAGTTTTATGTGTGTCCTACTGAAGCTGGTGAAGTTTAAGCAATATCACCAGTTGCTCATAATGATACTTCACTGCTTCAAAGCAATGCAATGCTAAAGGCAGTTATAATGTACATGAAATGTTGTAGGTTCTTCAAATCATCTTTACTTTATGTATTCCATTGCTGTGAGTAGTATTCATTGATTTTCTGTTCACTTACAATTCACTGAATAGTTATGCACAGGTACATAGCACAAAATACACACAATAGAGTGTAATGCATTCAGCTAAAAAGAGTGCTATTGAATTTTCCTCCAAAATTACTATCTGCAAACTGCATGTTAACCTTTGTAATTAACTTTCTGTATGATTCGGAGTAGTCTGAAACCACTTTTGTGTGTGTGATACCGAAGTTGAAGTTACTCTAAGCAGTATGATTGATTACACAATAGAACTTCAGTGTTTCAAAGCAATACAAAGCTAAAGGCGTTCTAATATAACTGCAATGTATTAGGTTTTTGAATTCAACTTTACTTTATGTATTCCATTCCTGTCAGTAGTATTTATTGTGTTTCTATTCACTTACTTTTCACTCTGAATAGTTATGCAGATATACATAACACAAAATGCACAGAATATTAAGTAATGCATTCAGCTAAAAACAGTGTACTATTAAATTTTCCTCAATATTACTATGTGTAAACTTCATGTAAACCTTTGTATTTAACTTTGCATATGATGTAGAGTAGTCTGCAAGCAGTTTTTTTCGTGTTCTGCCGAAGTTGGTGAAGTTACTCTAAGGAATGTCACTGATTACACAATTCAACCAGTGTTTCAAAGCAGTACAAAGCTAGAGGCAATTATAATGTAAATGCAATGTAGTATGTTCTTCAAATCAACCTTACTTTATGTATTCCATTGCTGTGAGTAGTATTCGTTGTTTATCTGTTCACTTACAATGCACTCTGAATACTTTTGCACATCAGCATAACACAAAATGCACACAATAGCATGTAATGCATTCAGCTGAAAAGACAGTGCTATTGAATTTTCTACAAAATTACTATGTGCAA
Organism: Hemitrygon akajei; assembly: GCF_048418815.1. Taxonomy (NCBI): domain Eukaryota; kingdom Metazoa; phylum Chordata; class Chondrichthyes; order Myliobatiformes; family Dasyatidae; genus Hemitrygon; species Hemitrygon akajei. Next base: position 107,854,499 of record NC_133127.1, read on the forward strand.
ACTTCATGTAAACCTTTGTAATTAACTTTCCATATGATTTAGAGTAGTCTGCAACCAGTTTTCTGTCTGTGCTACTGATGTTGGTGAAGTTACTCTAAGGAATGTCACTGATTACACAATTGAACTTCAGTGTTTCAAAGCAATACAAAGCTAAAGGCGTTCTAATATAACTGCAATGTATTAGGTTCTTGAATTCAACTTTACTTTAGGTCTTCCATTCCTGTCAGTAGTATTTATTGTGTTTCTATTCACTTACATTTCACTCTGAATAGTTATGCAGATATACATAACACAAAATGCACAGAATATTAAGTAATGCATTCAGCTAAAAAGAGTGTACTATTAAATTTTCCTCAATATTACTATGTGTAAACTTCATGTAAACCTTTGTATTTAACTTTGCATATGATGTAGAGTAGTCTGCAAGCAGTTTTTTATCGTGTTCTGCCGAAGTTGGTGAAGTTACTCTAAGGAATGTCACTGATTACACAATTCAACCAGTGTTTCAAATCAGTACAAAGCTAGAGGCAATTATAATGTAAATGCAATGTAGTATGTTCTTCAAATCAACCTTACTTTATGTATTCCATTGCTGTGAGTAGTATTCGTTGTTTATCTGTTCACTTACAATGCACTCTGAATACTTTTGCACATCAGCATAACAGAAAATACACACAATAGCATGTAATGCATTCAGCTGAAAAGACAGTGCTATTGAATTTTCTACAAAATTACTATGTGCAAACTTCATGTAAACCTTTGTAATTAACTTTCCGTATGATTTAGAGTAGTCTGCAACCAGTTTTTTGTCTTTGCTACCGATGTTGGTGAAGTTACTCTAAGGAATGTCACTGATTACACAATTAAAATTCAGTGTTTCAAAGCAATACAAAGCTAAAGGCGTTCTAATATAACTGCAATGTATTAGGTTCTTGAATTCAACTTTACTTTAGGTATTCTATTCCTGTCAGTAGTATTTATTGTGTTTCTATTCACTTACATTTCACTCTGAATAGTTATGCAGATATACATAACACAAAATACACAGAATATTAAGTAATGCATTCAGCTAAAAAGAGTGTACTGTTAAATTTTCCTAAATATTACTATGTGCAAACTTCATGTAAACCTTTGTAATTAACTTTCCATATGATGTAGAGTAGTCTGCAAGCAGTTTTTCTCGTGTTCTGCCGAAGTTGGTGCAGTTACTCTAAGGAATGTCACTGATTACACAATTCAACATGTGTTTCAAAGCAGTAGAAAGGTAGAGGCAGTTATAATGTGAATGCAATGTAGTATGTTCTTCAAATCAACCTTAATTTATGTATTCCATTGCTGTTAGTAGTATTCGTTGTTTATCTGATCACTTACAATGCACTCTGAATACTTTTGCACATCTGCATAACAGAAAATACACAGAATAGTAAGTAATGCATTCAGCTAAAAAGAGTGTACTATTAAATATTCCTCAATATTACTATGTTCAAACTTCATATAAACCTTTGCAATTAACTTTCCATATGATTTAGAGTAGTCTGCAACCAGTTTTTTGTCTGTGCTGCTAAAGTTGGTGAATTTACTCTAAGGAATGTCACTGATTACACAATTGAACTTCAGTGTTTCAAACAGTACAAAGCTAGAGGCACCTATAATGTAAATGCAATGTAGTATGTTCTTCAAATCAACTTTAGGTATTCCATTGCTGTGAGTAGTATTCATTGTGTTTCTATTCACCTCAAATTCACTCTGAATAGTTATGCACATGTACATAACATAAAATACACACAATAGCCTGTAATGCATTCAGCTGAAAAGAGAATACTATTGAATTTTCCTCAAAGTTTTATGTGCAAGCTTTGTGTAAACCATTGTAATTAACTTTCCATATGTTTTAGAGTAGTCAGCAGCCAGTTTTATGTGTGTCCTACTGAAGCTGGTGAAGTTTAAGCAATATCACCAGTTGCTCATAATGATACTTCACTGCTTCAAAGCAATGCAATGCTAAAGGCAGTTATAATGTACATGCAATGTTGTAGGTTCTTCAAATCATCTTTACTTTATGTATTCCATTGCTGTGAGTAGTATTCATTGATTTTCTGTTCACTTACAATTCACTGAATAGTTATGCACAGGTACATAGCACAAAATACACACAATAGAGTGTAATGCATTCAGCTAAAAAGAGTGCTATTGAATTTTCCTCCAAAATTACTATCTGCAAACTGCATGTTAACCTTTGTAATTAACTTTCTGTATGATTCGGAGTAGTCTGAAACCACTTTTGTGTGTGTGATACCGAAGTTGAAGTTACTCTAAGCAGTATGATTGATTACACAATAGAACTTCAGTGTTTCAAAGCAATACAAAGCTAAAGGCGTTCTAATATAACTGCAATGTATTAGGTTTTTGAATTCAACTTTACTTTATGTATTCCATTCCTGTCAGTAGTATTTATTGTGTTTCTATTCACTTACTTTTCACTCTGAATAGTTATGCAGATATACATAACACAAAATGCACAGAATATTAAGTAATGCATTCAGCTAAAAACAGTGTACTATTAAATTTTCCTCAATATTACTATGTGTAAACTTCATGTAAACCTTTGTATTTAACTTTGCATATGATGTAGAGTAGTCTGCAAGCAGTTTTTTTCGTGTTCTGCCGAAGTTGGTGAAGTTACTCTAAGGAATGTCACTGATTACACAATTCAACCAGTGTTTCAAAGCAGTACAAAGCTAGAGGCAATTATAATGTAAATGCAATGTAGTATGTTCTTCAAATCAACCTTACTTTATGTATTCCATTGCTGTGAGTAGTATTCGTTGTTTATCTGTTCACTTACAATGCACTCTGAATACTTTTGCACATCAGCATAACACAAAATGCACACAATAGCATGTAATGCATTCAGCTGAAAAGACAGTGCTATTGAATTTTCTACAAAATTACTATGTGCAAACTTCATGTAAACCTTTGTAATTAACTTTCCATATGATTTAGAGTAGTCTGCAACCAGTTTTCTGTCTGTGCTACTGATGTTGGTGAAGTTACTCTAAGGAATGTCACTGATTACACAATTGAACTTCAGTGTTTCAAAGCAATACAAAGCTAAAGGCGTTCTAATATAACTGCAATGTATTAGGTTCTTGAATTCAACTTTACTTTAGGTCTTCCATTCCTGTCAGTAGTATTTATTGTGTTTCTATTCACTTACATTTCACTCTGAATAGTTATGCAGATATACATAACACAAAATGCACAGAATATTAAGTAATGCATTCAGCTAAAAAGAGTGTACTATTAAATTTTCCTCAATATTACTATGTGTAAACTTCATGTAAACCTTTGTATTTAACTTTGCATATGATGTAGAGTAGTCTGCAAGCAGTTTTTTATCGTGTTCTGCCGAAGTTGGTGAAGTTACTCTAAGGAATGTCACTGATTACACAATTCAACCAGTGTTTCAAATCAGTACAAAGCTAGAGGCAATTATAATGTAAATGCAATGTAGTATGTTCTTCAAATCAACCTTACTTTATGTATTCCATTGCTGTGAGTAGTATTCGTTGTTTATCTGTTCACTTACAATGCACTCTGAATACTTTTGCACATCAGCATAACAGAAAATACACACAATAGCATGTAATGCATTCAGCTGAAAAGACAGTGCTATTGAATTTTCTACAAAATTACTATGTGCAAACTTCATGTAAACCTTTGTAATTAACTTTCCGTATGATTTAGAGTAGTCTGCAACCAGTTTTTTGTCTTTGCTACCGATGTTGGTGAAGTTACTCTAAGGAATGTCACTGATTACACAATTAAAATTCAGTGTTTCAAAGCAATACAAAGCTAAAGGCGTTCTAATATAACTGCAATGTATTAGGTTCTTGAATTCAACTTTACTTTAGGTATTCTATTCCTGTCAGTAGTATTTATTGTGTTTCTATTCACTTACATTTCACTCTGAATAGTTATGCAGATATACATAACACAAAATACACAGAATATTAAGTAATGCATTCAGCTAAAAAGAGTGTACTGTTAAATTTTCCTAAATATTACTATGTGCAAACTTCATGTAAACCTTTGTAATTAACTTTCCATATGATGTAGAGTAGTCTGCAAGCAGTTTTTCTCGTGTTTTGCCGAAGTTGGTGCAGTTACTCTAAGGAATGTCACTGATTACACAATTCAACATGTGTTTCAAAGCAGTAGAAAGGTAGAGGCAGTTATAATGTGAATGCAATGTAGTATGTTCTTCAAATCAACCTTAATTTATGTATTCCATTGCTGTTAGTAGTATTCGTTGTTTATCTGATCACTTACAATGCACTCTGAATACTTTTGCACATCTGCATAACAGAAAATACACAGAATAGTAAGTAATGCATTCAGCTAAAAAGAGTGTACTATTAAATATTCCTCAATATTACTATGTTCAAACTTCATATAAACCTTTGCAATTAACTTTCCATATGATTTAGAGTAGTCTGCAACCAGTTTTTTGTCTGTGCTGCTAAAGTTGGTGAATTTACTCTAAGGAATGTCACTGATTACACAATTGAACTTCAGTGTTTCAAACAGTACAAAGCTAGAGGCACCTATAATGTAAATGCAATGTAGTATGTTCTTCAAATCAACTTTAGGTATTCCATTGCTGTGAGTAGTATTCATTGTGTTTCTATTCACCTCAAATTCACTCTGAATAGTTATGCACATGTACATAACATAAAATACACACAATAGCCTGTAATGCATTCAGCTGAAAAGAGAATACTATTGAATTTTCCTCAAAGTTTTATGTGCAAGCTTTGTGTAAACCATTGTAATTAACTTTCCATATGTTTTAGAGTAGTCAGCAGCCAGTTTTATGTGTGTCCTACTGAAGCTGGTGAAGTTTAAGCAATATCACCAGTTGCTCATAATGATACTTCACTGCTTCAAAGCAATGCAATGCTAAAGGCAGTTATAATGTACATGCAATGTTGTAGGTTCTTCAAATCATCTTTACTTTATGTATTCCATTGCTGTGAGTAGTATTCATTGATTTTCTGTTCACTTACAATTCACTGAATAGTTATGCACAGGTACATAGCACAAAATACACACAATAGAGTGTAATGCATTCAGCTAAAAAGAGTGCTATTGAATTTTCCTCCAAAATTACTATCTGCAAACTGCATGTTAACCTTTGTAATTAACTTTCTGTATGATTCGGAGTAGTCTGAAACCACTTTTGTGTGTGTGATACCGAAGTTGAAGTTACTCTAAGCAGTATGATTGATTACACAATAGAACTTCAGTGTTTCAAAGCAATACAAAGCTAAAGGCGTTCTAATATAACTGCAATGTATTAGGTTTTTGAATTCAACTTTACTTTATGTATTCCATTCCTGTCAGTAGTATTTATTGTGTTTCTATTCACTTACTTTTCACTCTGAATAGTTATGCAGATATACATAACACAAAATGCACAGAATATTAAGTAATGCATTCAGCTAAAAACAGTGTACTATTAAATTTTCCTCAATATTACTATGTGTAAACTTCATGTAAACCTTTGTATTTAACTTTGCATATGATGTAGAGTAGTCTGCAAGCAGTTTTTTTCGTGTTCTGCCGAAGTTGGTGAAGTTACTCTAAGGAATGTCACTGATTACACAATTCAACCAGTGTTTCAAAGCAGTACAAAGCTAGAGGCAATTATAATGTAAATGCAATGTAGTATGTTCTTCAAATCAACCTTACTTTATGTATTCCATTGCTGTGAGTAGTATTCGTTGTTTATCTGTTCACTTACAATGCACTCTGAATACTTTTGCACATCAGCATAACACAAAATGCACACAATAGCATGTAATGCATTCAGCTGAAAAGACAGTGCTATTGAATTTTCTACAAAATTACTATGTGCAAACTTCATGTAAACCTTTGTAATTAACTTTCCATATGATTTAGAGTAGTCTGCAACCAGTTTTCTGTCTGTGCTACTGATGTTGGTGAAGTTACTCTAAGGAATGTCACTGATTACACAATTGAACTTCAGTGTTTCAAAGCAATACAAAGCTAAAGGCGTTCTAATATAACTGCAATGTATTAGGTTCTTGAATTCAACTTTACTTTAGGTCTTCCATTCCTGTCAGTAGTATTTATTGTGTTTCTATTCACTTACATTTCACTCTGAATAGTTATGCAGATATACATAACACAAAATGCACAGAATATTAAGTAATGCATTCAGCTAAAAAGAGTGTACTATTAAATTTTCCTCAATATTACTATGTGTAAACTTCATGTAAACCTTTGTATTTAACTTTGCATATGATGTAGAGTAGTCTGCAAGCAGTTTTTTATCGTGTTCTGCCGAAGTTGGTGAAGTTACTCTAAGGAATGTCACTGATTACACAATTCAACCAGTGTTTCAAATCAGTACAAAGCTAGAGGCAATTATAATGTAAATGCAATGTAGTATGTTCTTCAAATCAACCTTACTTTATGTATTCCATTGCTGTGAGTAGTATTCGTTGTTTATCTGTTCACTTACAATGCACTCTGAATACTTTTGCACATCAGCATAACAGAAAATACACACAATAGCATGTAATGCATTCAGCTGAAAAGACAGTGCTATTGAATTTTCTACAAAATTACTATGTGCAAACTTCATGTAAACCTTTGTAATTAACTTTCCGTATGATTTAGAGTAGTCTGCAACCAGTTTTTTGTCTTTGCTACCGATGTTGGTGAAGTTACTCTAAGGAATGTCACTGATTACACAATTAAAATTCAGTGTTTCAAAGCAATACAAAGCTAAAGGCGTTCTAATATAACTGCAATGTATTAGGTTCTTGAATTCAACTTTACTTTAGGTATTCTATTCCTGTCAGTAGTATTTATTGTGTTTCTATTCACTTACATTTCACTCTGAATAGTTATGCAGATATACATAACACAAAATACACAGAATATTAAGTAATGCATTCAGCTAAAAAGAGTGTACTGTTAAATTTTCCTAAATATTACTATGTGCAAACTTCATGTAAACCTTTGTAATTAACTTTCCATATGATGTAGAGTAGTCTGCAAGCAGTTTTTCTCGTGTTTTGCCGAAGTTGGTGCAGTTACTCTAAGGAATGTCACTGATTACACAATTCAACATGTGTTTCAAAGCAGTAGAAAGGTAGAGGCAGTTATAATGTGAATGCAATGTAGTATGTTCTTCAAATCAACCTTAATTTATGTATTCCATTGCTGTTAGTAGTATTCGTTGTTTATCTGATCACTTACAATGCACTCTGAATACTTTTGCACATCTGCATAACAGAAAATACACAGAATAGTAAGTAATGCATTCAGCTAAAAAGAGTGTACTATTAAATATTCCTCAATATTACTATGTTCAAACTTCATATAAACCTTTGCAATTAACTTTCCATATGATTTAGAGTAGTCTGCAACCAGTTTTTTGTCTGTGCTGCTAAAGTTGGTGAATTTACTCTAAGGAATGTCACTGATTACACAATTGAACTTCAGTGTTTCAAACAGTACAAAGCTAGAGGCACCTATAATGTAAATGCAATGTAGTATGTTCTTCAAATCAACTTTAGGTATTCCATTGCTGTGAGTAGTATTCATTGTGTTTCTATTCACCTCAAATTCACTCTGAATAGTTATGCACATGTACATAACATAAAATACACACAATAGCCTGTAATGCATTCAGCTGAAAAGAGAATACTATTGAATTTTCCTCAAAGTTTTATGTGCAAGCTTTGTGTAAACCATTGTAATTAACTTTCCATATGTTTTAGAGTAGTCAGCAGCCAGTTTTATGTGTGTCCTACTGAAGCTGGTGAAGTTTAAGCAATATCACCAGTTGCTCATAATGATACTTCACTGCTTCAAAGCAATGCAATGCTAAAGGCAGTTATAATGTACATGCAATGTTGTAGGTTCTTCAAATCATCTTTACTTTATGTATTCCATTGCTGTGAGTAGTATTCATTGATTTTCTGTTCACTTACAATTCACTGAATAGTTATGCACAGGTACATAGCACAAAATACACACAATAGAGTGTAATGCATTCAGCTAAAAAGAGTGCTATTGAATTTTCCTCCAAAATTACTATCTGCAAACTGCATGTTAACCTTTGTAATTAACTTTCTGTATGATTCGGAGTAGTCTGAAACCACTTTTGTGTGTGTGATACCGAAGTTGAAGTTACTCTAAGCAGTATGATTGATTACACAATAGAACTTCAGTGTTTCAAAGCAATACAAAGCTAAAGGCGTTCTAATATAACTGCAATGTATTAGGTTTTTGAATTCAACTTTACTTTATGTATTCCATTCCTGTCAGTAGTATTTATTGTGTTTCTATTCACTTACTTTTCACTCTGAATAGTTATGCAGATATACATAACACAAAATGCACAGAATATTAAGTAATGCATTCAGCTAAAAACAGTGTACTATTAAATTTTCCTCAATATTACTATGTGTAAACTTCATGTAAACCTTTGTATTTAACTTTGCATATGATGTAGAGTAGTCTGCAAGCAGTTTTTCTCGTGTTCTGCCGAAGTTGGTGCAGTTACTCTAAGGAATGTCACTGATTACACAATTCAACATGTGTTTCAAAGCAGTAGAAAGGTAGAGGCAGTTATAATGTGAATGCAATGTAGTATGTTCTTCAAATCAACCTTAATTTATGTATTCCATTGCTGTTAGTAGTATTCGTTGTTTATCTGATCACTTACAATGCACTCTGAATACTTTTGCACATCTGCATAACAGAAAATACACAGAATAGTAAGTAATGCATTCAGCTAAAAAGAGTGTACTATTAAATATTCCTCAATATTACTATGTTCAAACTTCATATAAACCTTTGCAATTAACTTTCCATATGATTTAGAGTAGTCTGCAACCAGTTTTTTGTCTGTGCTGCTAAAGTTGGTGAATTTACTCTAAGGAATGTCACTGATTACACAATTGAACTTCAGTGTTTCAAACAGTACAAAGCTAGAGGCACCTATAATGTAAATGCAATGTAGTATGTTCTTCAAATCAACTTTAGGTATTCCATTGCTGTGAGTAGTATTCATTGTGTTTCTATTCACCTCAAATTCACTCTGAATAGTTATGCACATGTACATAACATAAAATACACACAATAGCCTGTAATGCATTCAGCTGAAAAGAGAATACTATTGAATTTTCCTCAAAGTTTTATGTGCAAGCTTTGTGTAAACCATTGTAATTAACTTTCCATATGTTTTAGAGTAGTCAGCAGCCAGTTTTATGTGTGTCCTACTGAAGCTGGTGAAGTTTAAGCAATATCACCAGTTGCTCATAATGATACTTCACTGCTTCAAAGCAATGCAATGCTAAAGGCAGTTATAATGTACATGCAATGTTGTAGGTTCTTCAAATCATCTTTACTTTATGTATTCCATTGCTGTGAGTAGTATTCATTGATTTTCTGTTCACTTACAATTCACTGAATAGTTATGCACAGGTACATAGCACAAAATACACACAATAGAGTGTAATGCATTCAGCTAAAAAGAGTGCTATTGAATTTTCCTCCAAAATTACTATCTGCAAACTGCATGTTAACCTTTGTAATTAACTTTCTGTATGATTCGGAGTAGTCTGAAACCACTTTTGTGTGTGTGATACCGAAGTTGAAGTTACTCTAAGCAGTATGATTGATTACACAATAGAACTTCAGTGTTTCAAAGCAATACAAAGCTAAAGGCGTTCTAATATAACTGCAATGTATTAGGTTTTTGAATTCAACTTTACTTTATGTATTCCATTCCTGTCAGTAGTATTTATTGTGTTTCTATTCACTTACTTTTCACTCTGAATAGTTATGCAGATATACATAACACAAAATGCACAGAATATTAAGTAATGCATTCAGCTAAAAACAGTGTACTATTAAATTTTCCTCAATATTACTATGTGTAAACTTCATGTAAACCTTTGTATTTAACTTTCCATATGATTTAGAGTAGTCTGCAAACAGTTTTTTTGTCTGTGCTACTGATGTTGGTGAAGTTACTCTAAGGAATGTCACTGATTACACAATTGAACTTCAGTGTTTCAAAGCAATACAAAGCTAAAGGCGTTCTAATATAACTGCAATGTATTAGGTTCTTGAATTCAACTTTACTTTAGGTCTTCCATTCCTGTCAGTAGTATTTATTGTGTTTCTATTCACTTACATTTCACTCTGAATAGTTATGCAGATATACATAACACAAAATGCACAGAATATTAAGTAATGCATTCAGCTAAAAAGAGTGTACTATTAAATTTTCCTCAATATTACTATGTGTAAACTTCATGTAAACCTTTGTATTTAACTTTGCATATGATGTAGAGTAGTCTGCAAGCAGTTTTTTTCGTGTTCTGCCGAAGTTGGTGAAGTTACTCTAAGGAATGTCACTGATTACACAATTCAACCAGTGTTTCAAAGCAGTACAAAGCTAGAGGCAATTATAATGTAAATGCAATGTAGTATGTTCTTCAAATCAACCTTACTTTATGTATTCCATTGCTGTGAGTAGTATTCGTTGTTTATCTGTTCACTTACAATGCACTCTGAATACTTTTGCACATCAGCATAACAGAAAATACACACAATAGCATGTAATGCATTCAGCTGAAAAGACAGTGCTATTGAATTTTCTACAAAATTACTATGTGCAAACTTCATGTAAACCTTTGTAATTAACTTTCCGTATGATTTAGAGTAGTCTGCAACCAGATTTTTGTCTTTGCTACCGATGTTGGTGAAGTTACTCTAAGGAATGTCACTGATTACACAATTAAAATTCAGTGTTTCAAAGCAATACAAAGCTAAAGGCGTTCTAATATAACTGCAATGTATTAGGTTCTTGAATTCAACTTTACTTTAGGTATTCTATTCCTGTCAGTAGTATTTATTGTGTTTCTATTCACTTACATTTCACTCTGAATAGTTATGCAGATATACATAACACAAAATACACAGAATATTAAGTAGTGCATTCAGCTAAAAAGAGTGTATGTTAAATTTTCCTAAATATTACTATGTGCAAACTTCATGTAAACCTTTGTAATTAACTTTCCATATGATGTAGAGTAGTCTGCAAGCAGTTTTTCTCGTGTTCTGCCGAAGTTGGTGCAGTTACTCTAAGGAATGTCACTGATTACACAATTCAACATGTGTTTCAAAGCAGTAGAAAGGTAGAGGCAGTTATAATGTGAATGCAATGTAGTATGTTCTTCAAATCAACCTTAATTTATGTATTCCATTGCTGTTAGTAGTATTCGTTGTTTATCTGATCACTTACAATGCACTCTGAATACTTTTGCACATCAGCATAACACAAAATGCACACAATAGCATGTAATGCATTCAGCTGAAAAGACAGTGCTATTGAATTTTCTACAAAATTACTATGTGCAAACTTCATGTAAACCTTTGTAATTAACTTTCCATATGATTTAGAGTAGTCTGCAACCAGTTTTTTGTCTGTGCTACTGATGTTGGTGAAGTTACTCTAAGGAATGTCACTGATTACACAATTGAACTTCAGTGTTTCAAAGCAATACAAAGCTAAAGGCGTTCTAATATAACTGCAATGTATTAGGTTCTTGAATTCAACTTTACTTTAGGTCTTCCATTCCTGTCAGTAGTATTTATTGTGTTTCTATTCACTTACATTTCACTCTGAATAGTTATGCAGATATACATAACACAAAATGCACAGAATATTAAGTAATGCATTCAGCTAAAAACAGTGTACTATTAAATTTTCCTCAATATTACTATGTGTAAACTTCATGTAAACCTTTGTATTTAACTTTCCATATGATTTAGAGTAGTCTGCAAACAGTTTTTTTGTCTGTGCTACTGATGTTGGTGAAGTTACTCTAAGGAATGTCACTGATTACACAATTGAACTTCAGTGTTTCAAAGCAATACAAAGCTAAAGGCGTTCTAATATAACTGCAATGTATTAGGTTCTTGAATTCAACTTTACTTTAGGTCTTCCATTCCTGTCAGTAGTATTTATTGTGTTTCTATTCACTTACATTTCACTCTGAATAGTTATGCAGATATACATAACACAAAATGCACAGAATATTAAGTAATGCATTCAGCTAAAAAGAGTGTACTATTAAATTTTCCTCAATATTACTATGTGTAAACTTCATGTAAACCTTTGTATTTAACTTTGCATATGATGTAGAGTAGTCTGCAAGCAGTTTTTTTCGTGTTCTGCCGAAGTTGGTGAAGTTACTCTAAGGAATGTCACTGATTACACAATTCAACCAGTGTTTCAAAGCAGTACAAAGCTAGAGGCAATTATAATGTAAATGCAATGTAGTATGTTCTTCAAATCAACCTTACTTTATGTATTCCATTGCTGTGAGTAGTATTCGTTGTTTATCTGTTCACTTACAATGCACTCTGAATACTTTTGCACATCAGCATAACAGAAAATACACACAATAGCATGTAATGCATTCAGCTGAAAAGACAGTGCTATTGAATTTTCTACAAAATTACTATGTGCAAACTTCATGTAAACCTTTGTAATTAACTTTCCGTATGATTTAGAGTAGTCTGCAACCAGATTTTTGTCTTTGCTACCGATGTTGGTGAAGTTACTCTAAGGAATGTCACTGATTACACAATTAAAATTCAGTGTTTCAAAGCAATACAAAGCTAAAGGCGTTCTAATATAACTGCAATGTATTAGGTTCTTGAATTCAACTTTACTTTAGGTATTCTATTCCTGTCAGTAGTATTTATTGTGTTTCTATTCACTTACATTTCACTCTGAATAGTTATGCAGATATACATAACACAAAATACACAGAATATTAAGTAGTGCATTCAGCTAAAAAGAGTGTATGTTAAATTTTCCTAAATATTACTATGTGCAAACTTCATGTAAACCTTTGTAATTAACTTTCCATATGATGTAGAGTAGTCTGCAAGCAGTTTTTCTCGTGTTCTGCCGAAGTTGGTGCAGTTACTCTAAGGAATGTCACTGATTACACAATTCAACATGTGTTTCAAAGCAGTAGAAAGGTAGAGGCAGTTATAATGTGAATGCAATGTAGTATGTTCTTCAAATCAACCTTAATTTATGTATTCCATTGCTGTTAGTAGTATTCGTTGTTTATCTGATCACTTACAATGCACTCTGAATACTTTTGCACATCAGCATAACACAAAATGCACACAATAGCATGTAATGCATTCAGCTGAAAAGACAGTGCTATTGAATTTTCTACAAAATTACTATGTGCAAACTTCATGTAAACCTTTGTAATTAACTTTCCATATGATTTAGAGTAGTCTGCAACCAGTTTTTTGTCTGTGCTACTGATGTTGGTGAAGTTACTCTAAGGAATGTCACTGATTACACAATTGAACTTCAGTGTTTCAAAGCAATACAAAGCTAAAGGCGTTCTAATATAACTGCAATGTATTAGGTTCTTGAATTCAACTTTACTTTAGGTCTTCCATTCCTGTCAGTAGTATTTATTGTGTTTCTATTCACTTACATTTCACTCTGAATAGTTATGCAGATATACATAACACAAAATGCACAGAATATTAAGTAATGCATTCAGCTAAAAAGAGTGTACTATTGAATTTTCCTCAAAGTTTTATGTGCAAGCTTTGTGTAAACCATTGTAATTAACTTTCCATATGTTTTAGAGTAGTCAGCAGCCAGTTTTATGTGTGTCCTACTGAAGCTGGTGAAGTTTAAGCAATATCACCAGTTGCTCATAATGATACTTCACTGCTTCAAAGCAATGCAATGCTAAAGGCAGTTATAATGTACATGCAATGTTGTAGGTTCTTCAAATCATCTTTACTTTATGTATTCCATTGCTGTGAGTAGTATTCATTGATTTTCTGTTCACTTACAATTCACTGAATAGTTATGCACAGGTACATAGCACAAAATACACACAATAGAGTGTAATGCATTCAGCTAAAAAGAGTGCTATTGAATTTTCCTCCAAAATTACTATCTGCAAACTGCATGTTAACCTTTGTAATTAACTTTCTGTATGATTCGGAGTAGTCTGAAACCACTTTTGTGTGTGTGATACCGAAGTTGAAGTTACTCTAAGCAGTATGATTGATTACACAATAGAACTTCAGTGTTTCAAAGCAATACAAAGCTAAAGGCGTTCTAATATAACTGCAATGTATTAGGTTTTTGAATTCAACTTTACTTTATGTATTCCATTCCTGTCAGTAGTATTTATTGTGTTTCTATTCACTTACTTTTCACTCTGAATAGTTATGCAGATATACATAACACAAAATGCACAGAATATTAAGTAATGCATTCAGCTAAAAAGAGTGTACTATTAAATTTTCCTCAATATTACTATGTGTAAACTTCATGTAAACCTTTGTATTTAACTTTGCATATGATGTAGAGTAGTCTGCAAGCAGTTTTTTTCGTGTTCTGCCGAAGTTGGTGAAGTTACTCTAAGGAATGTCACTGATTACACAATTCAACCAGTGTTTCAAAGCAGTACAAAGCTAGAGGCAATTATAATGTAAATGCAATGTAGTATGTTCTTCAAATCAACCTTACTTTATGTATTCCATTGCTGTGAGTAGTATTCGTTGTTTATCTGTTCACTTACAATGCACTCTGAATACTTTTGCACATCAGCATAACACAAAATGCACACAATAGCATGTAATGCATTCAGCTGAAAAGACAGTGCTATTGAATTTTCTACAAAATTACTATGTGCAAACTTCATGTAAACCTTTGTAATTAACTTTCCATATGATTTAGAGTAGTCTGCAACCAATTTTTTGTCTGTGCTACTGATGTTGGTGAAGTTACTCTAAGGAATGTCACTGATTACACAATTGAACTTCAGTGTTTCAAACAGTACAAAGCTAGAGGCACCTATAATGTAAATGCAATGTAGTATGTTCTTCAAATCAACTTTAGGTATTCCATTGCTGTGAGTAGTATTCATTGTGTTTCTATTCACCTCAAATTCACTCTGAATAGTTATGCACATGTACATAACATAAAATACACACAATAGCCTGTAATGCATTCAGCTGAAAAGAGAATACTATTGAATTTTCCTCAAAGTTTTATGTGCAAGCTTTGTGTAAACCATTGTAATTAACTTTCCATATGTTTTAGAGTAGTCAGCAGCCAGTTTTATGTGTGTCCTACTGAAGCTGGTGAAGTTTAAGCAATATCACCAGTTGCTCATAATGATACTTCACTGCTTCAAAGCAATGCAATGCTAAAGGCAGTTATAATGTACATGCAATGTTGTAGGTTCTTCAAATCATCTTTACTTTATGTATTCCATTGCTGTGAGTAGTATTCATTGATTTTCTGTTCACTTACAATTCACTGAATAGTTATGCACAGGTACATAGCACAAAATACACACAATAGAGTGTAATGCATTCAGCTAAAAAGAGTGCTATTGAATTTTCCTCCAAAATTACTATCTGCAAACTGCATGTTAACCTTTGTAATTAACTTTCTGTATGATTCGGAGTAGTCTGAAACCACTTTTGTGTGTGTGATACCGAAGTTGAAGTTACTCTAAGCAGTATGATTGATTACACAATAGAACTTCAGTGTTTCAAAGCAATACAAAGCTAAAGGCGTTCTAATATAACTGCAATGTATTAGGTTTTTGAATTCAACTTTACTTTATGTATTCCATTCCTGTCAGTAGTATTTATTGTGTTTCTATTCACTTACTTTTCACTCTGAATAGTTATGCAGATATACATAACACAAAATGCACAGAATATTAAGTAATGCATTCAGCTAAAAACAGTGTACTATTAAATTTTCCTCAATATTACTATGTGTAAACTTCATGTAAACCTTTGTATTTAACTTTCCATATGATTTAGAGTAGTCTGCAAACAGTTTTTTGTCTGTGCTACTGATGTTGGTGAAGTTACTCTAAGGAATGTCACTGATTACACAATTGAACTTCAGTGTTTCAAAGCAATACAAAGCTAAAGGCGTTCTAATATAACTGCAATGTATTAGGTTCTTGAATTCAACTTTACTTTAGGTCTTCCATTCCTGTCAGTAGTATTTATTGTGTTTCTATTCACTTACATTTCACTCTGAATAGTTATGCAGATATACATAACACAAAATGCACAGAATATTAAGTAATGCATTCAGCTAAAAAGAGTGTACTATTAAATTTTCCTCAATATTACTATGTGTAAACTTCATGTAAACCTTTGTATTTAACTTTGCATATGATGTAGAGTAGTCTGCAAGCAGTTTTTTTCGTGTTCTGCCGAAGTTGGTGAAGTTACTCTAAGGAATGTCACTGATTACACAATTCAACCAGTGTTTCAAAGCAGTACAAAGCTAGAGGCAATTATAATGTAAATGCAATGTAGTATGTTCTTCAAATCAACCTTACTTTATGTATTCCATTGCTGTGAGTAGTATTCGTTGTTTATCTGTTCACTTACAATGCACTCTGAATACTTTTGCACATCAGCATAACACAAAATGCACACAATAGCATGTAATGCATTCAGCTGAAAAGACAGTGCTATTGAATTTTCTACAAAATTACTATGTGCAAACTTCATGTAAACCTTTGTAATTAACTTTCCATATGATTTAGAGTAGTCTGCAACCAGTTTTTTGTCTGTGCTACTGATGTTGGTGAAGTTACTCTAAGGAATGTCACTGATTACACAATTGAACTTCAGTGTTTCAAAGCAATACAAAGCTAAAGGCGTTCTAATATAACTGCAATGTATTAGGTTCTTGAATTCAACTTTACTTTAGGTCTTCCATTCCTGTCAGTAGTATTTATTGTGTTTCTATTCACTTACATTTCACTCTGAATAGTTATGCAGATATACATAACACAAAATGCACAGAATATTAAGTAATGCATTCAGCTAAAAAGAGTGTACTATTGAATTTTCCTCAAAGTTTTATGTGCAAGCTTTGTGTAAACCATTGTAATTAACTTTCCATATGTTTTAGAGTAGTCAGCAGCCAGTTTTATGTGTGTCCTACTGAAGCTGGTGAAGTTTAAGCAATATCACCAGTTGCTCATAATGATACTTCACTGCTTCAAAGCAATGCAATGCTAAAGGCAGTTATAATGTACATGCAATGTTGTAGGTTCTTCAAATCATCTTTACTTTATGTATTCCATTGCTGTGAGTAGTATTCATTGATTTTCTGTTCACTTACAATTCACTGAATAGTTATGCACAGGTACATAGCACAAAATACACACAATAGAGTGTAATGCATTCAGCTAAAAAGAGTGCTATTGAATTTTCCTCCAAAATTACTATCTGCAAACTGCATGTTAACCTTTGTAATTAACTTTCTGTATGATTCGGAGTAGTCTGAAACCACTTTTGTGTGTGTGATACCGAAGTTGAAGTTACTCTAAGCAGTATGATTGATTACACAATAGAACTTCAGTGTTTCAAAGCAATACAAAGCTAAAGGCGTTCTAATATAACTGCAATGTATTAGGTTTTTGAATTCAACTTTACTTTATGTATTCCATTCCTGTCAGTAGTATTTATTGTGTTTCTATTCACTTACTTTTCACTCTGAATAGTTATGCAGATATACATAACACAAAATGCACAGAATATTAAGTAATGCATTCAGCTAAAAACAGTGTACTATTAAATTTTCCTCAATATTACTATGTGTAAACTTCATGTAAACCTTTGTATTTAACTTTGCATATGATGTAGAGTAGTCTGCAAGCAGTTTTTTTCGTGTTCTGCCGAAGTTGGTGAAGTTACTCTAAGGAATGTCACTGATTACACAATTCAACCAGTGTTTCAAAGCAGTACAAAGCTAGAGGCAATTATAATGTAAATGCAATGTAGTATGTTCTTCAAATCAACCTTACTTTATGTATTCCATTGCTGTGAGTAGTATTCGTTGTTTATCTGTTCACTTACAATGCACTCTGAATACTTTTGCACATCAGCATAACACAAAATGCACACAATAGCATGTAATGCATTCAGCTGAAAAGACAGTGCTATTGAATTTTCTACAAAATTACTATGTGCAAACTTCATGTAAACCTTTGTAATTAACTTTCCATATGATTTAGAGTAGTCTGCAACCAGTTTTTTGTCTGTGCTACTGATGTTGGTGAAGTTACTCTAAGGAATGTCACTGATTACACAATTGAACTTCAGTGTTTCAAAGCAATACAAAGCTAAAGGCGTTCTAATATAACTGCAATGTATTAGGTTCTTGAATTCAACTTTACTTTAGGTCTTCCATTCCTGTCAGTAGTATTTATTGTGTTTCTATTCACTTACATTTCACTCTGAATAGTTATGCAGATATACATAACACAAAATGCACAGAATATTAAGTAATGCATTCAGCTAAAAAGAGTGTACTATTAAATTTTCCTCAATATTACTATGTGTAAACTTCATGTAAACCTTTGTATTTAACTTTGCATATGATGTAGAGTAGTCTGCAAGCAGTTTTTTTCGTGTTCTGCCGAAGTTGGTGAAGTTACTCTAAGGAATGTCACTGATTACACAATTCAACCAGTGTTTCAAAGCAGTACAAAGCTAGAGGCAATTATAATGTAAATGCAATGTAGTATGTTCTTCAAATCAACCTTACTTTATGTATTCCATTGCTGTGAGTAGTATTCGTTGTTTATCTGTTCACTTACAATGCACTCTGAATACTTTTGCACATCAGCATAACAGAAAATACACACAATAGCATGTAATGCATTCAGCTGAAAAGACAGTGCTATTGAATTTTCTACAAAATTACTATGTGCAAACTTCATGTAAACCTTTGTAATTAACTTTCCGTATGATTTAGAGTAGTCTGCAACCAGTTTTTTGTCTTTGCTACCGATGTTGGTGAAGTTACTCTAAGGAATGTCACTGATTACACAATTAAAATTCAGTGTTTCAAAGCAATACAAAGCTAAAGGCGTTCTAATATAACTGCAATGTATTAGGTTCTTGAATTCAACTTTACTTTAGGTATTCTATTCCTGTCAGTAGTATTTATTGTGTTTCTATTCACTTACATTTCACTCTGAATAGTTATGCAGATATACATAACACAAAATACACAGAATATTAAGTAGTGCATTCAGCTAAAAAGAGTGTACTGTTAAATTTTCCTAAATATTACTATGTGCAAACTTCATGTAAACCTTTGTAATTAACTTTCCATATGATGTAGAGTAGTCTGCAAGCAGTTTTTCTCGTGTTCTGCCGAAGTTGGTGCAGTTACTCTAAGGAATGTCACTGATTACACAATTCAACATGTGTTTCAAAGCAGTAGAAAGGTAGAGGCAGTTATAATGTGAATGCAATGTAGTATGTTCTTCAAATCAACCTTAATTTATGTATTCCATTGCTGTTAGTAGTATTCGTTGTTTATCTGATCACTTACAATGCACTCTGAATACTTTTGCACATCAGCATAACACAAAATGCACACAATAGCATGTAATGCATTCAGCTGAAAAGACAGTGCTATTGAATTTTCTACAAAATTACTATGTGCAAACTTCATGTAAACCTTTGTAATTAACTTTCCATATGATTTAGAGTAGTCTGCAACCAGTTTTTTGTCTGTGCTACTGATGTTGGTGAAGTTACTCTAAGGAATGTCACTGATTACACAATTGAACTTCAGTGTTTCAAAGCAATACAAAGCTAAAGGCGTTCTAATATAACTGCAATGTATTAGGTTCTTGAATTCAACTTTACTTTAGGTCTTCCATTCCTGTCAGTAGTATTTATTGTGTTTCTATTCACTTACATTTCACTCTGAATAGTTATGCAGATATACATAACACAAAATGCACAGAATATTAAGTAATGCATTCAGCTAAAAAGAGTGTACTATTGAATTTTCCTCAAAGTTTTATGTGCAAGCTTTGTGTAAACCATTGTAATTAACTTTCCATATGTTTTAGAGTAGTCAGCAGCCAGTTTTATGTGTGTCCTACTGAAGCTGGTGAAGTTTAAGCAATATCACCAGTTGCTCATAATGATACTTCACTGCTTCAAAGCAATGCAATGCTAAAGGCAGTTATAATGTACATGCAATGTTGTAGGTTCTTCAAATCATCTTTACTTTATGTATTCCATTGCTGTGAGTAGTATTCATTGATTTTCTGTTCACTTACAATTCACTGAATAGTTATGCACAGGTACATAGCACAAAATACACACAATAGAGTGTAATGCATTCAGCTAAAAAGAGTGCTATTGAATTTTCCTCCAAAATTACTATCTGCAAACTGCATGTTAACCTTTGTAATTAACTTTCTGTATGATTCGGAGTAGTCTGAAACCACTTTTGTGTGTGTGATACCGAAGTTGAAGTTACTCTAAGCAGTATGATTGATTACACAATAGAACTTCAGTGTTTCAAAGCAATACAAAGCTAAAGGCGTTCTAATATAACTGCAATGTATTAGGTTTTTGAATTCAACTTTACTTTATGTATTCCATTCCTGTCAGTAGTATTTATTGTGTTTCTATTCACTTACTTTTCACTCTGAATAGTTATGCAGATATACATAACACAAAATGCACAGAATATTAAGTAATGCATTCAGCTAAAAAGAGTGTACTATTAAATTTTCCTCAATATTACTATGTGTAAACTTCATGTAAACCTTTGTATTTAACTTTGCATATGATGTAGAGTAGTCTGCAAGCAGTTTTTTTCGTGTTCTGCCGAAGTTGGTGAAGTTACTCTAAGGAATGTCACTGATTACACAATTCAACCAGTGTTTCAAAGCAGTACAAAGCTAGAGGCAATTATAATGTAAATGCAATGTAGTATGTTCTTCAAATCAACCTTACTTTATGTATTCCATTGCTGTGAGTAGTATTCGTTGTTTATCTGTTCACTTACAATGCACTCTGAATACTTTTGCACATCAGCATAACACAAAATGCACACAATAGCATGTAATGCATTCAGCTGAAAAGACAGTGCTATTGAATTTTCTACAAAATTACTATGTGCAAACTTCATGTAAACCTTTGTAATTAACTTTCCATATGATTTAGAGTAGTCTGCAACCAGTTTTTTGTCTGTGCTACTGATGTTGGTGAAGTTACTCTAAGGAATGTCACTGATTACACAATTGAACTTCAGTGTTTCAAAGCAATACAAAGCTAAAGGCGTTCTAATATAACTGCAATGTATTAGGTTCTTGAATTCAACTTTACTTTAGGTCTTCCATTCCTGTCAGTAGTATTTATTGTGTTTCTATTCACTTACATTTCACTCTGAATAGTTATGCAGATATACATAACACAAAATGCACAGAATATTAAGTAATGCATTCAGCTAAAAAGAGTGTACTATTAAATTTTCCTCAATATTACTATGTGTAAACTTCATGTAAACCTTTGTATTTAACTTTGCATATGATGTAGAGTAGTCTGCAAGCAGTTTTTTTCGTGTTCTGCCGAAGTTGGTGAAGTTACTCTAAGGAATGTCACTGATTACACAATTCAACCAGTGTTTCAAATCAGTACAAAGCTAGAGGCAATTATAATGTAAATGCAATGTAGTATGTTCTTCAAATCAACCTTACTTTATGTATTCCATTGCTGTGAGTAGTATTCGTTGTTTATCTGTTCACTTACAATGCACTCTGAATACTTTTGCACATCAGCATAACAGAAAATACACACAATAGCATGTAATGCATTCAGCTGAAAAGACAGTGCTATTGAATTTTCTACAAAATTACTATGTGCAAACTTCATGTAAACCTTTGTAATTAACTTTCCGTATGATTTAGAGTAGTCTGCAACCAGTTTTTTGTCTTTGCTACCGATGTTGGTGAAGTTACTCTAAGGAATGTCACTGATTACACAATTAAAATTCAGTGTTTCAAAGCAATACAAAGCTAAAGGCGTTCTAATATAACTGCAATGTATTAGGTTCTTGAATTCAACTTTACTTTAGGTATTCTATTCCTGTCAGTAGTATTTATTGTGTTTCTATTCACTTACATTTCACTCTGAATAGTTATGCAGATATACATAACACAAAATACACAGAATATTAAGTAGTGCATTCAGCTAAAAAGAGTGTACTGTTAAATTTTCCTAAATATTACTATGTGCAAACTTCATGTAAACCTTTGTAATTAACTTTCCATATGATGTAGAGTAGTCTGCAAGCAGTTTTTCTCGTGTTCTGCCGAAGTTGGTGCAGTTACTCTAAGGAATGTCACTGATTACACAATTCAACATGTGTTTCAAAGCAGTAGAAAGGTAGAGGCAGTTATAATGTGAATGCAATGTAGTATGTTCTTCAAATCAACCTTAATTTATGTATTCCATTGCTGTTAGTAGTATTCGTTGTTTATCTGATCACTTACAATGCACTCTGAATACTTTTGCACATCTGCATAACAGAAAATACACAGAATAGTAAGTAATGCATTCAGCTAAAAAGAGTGTACTATTAAATATTCCTCAATATTACTATGTTCAAACTTCATATAAACCTTTGCAATTAACTTTCCATATGATTTAGAGTAGTCTGCAACCAGTTTTTTGTCTGTGCTGCTAAAGTTGGTGAATTTACTCTAAGGAATGTCACTGATTACACAATTGAACTTCAGTGTTTCAAACAGTACAAAGCTAGAGGCACCTATAATGTAAATGCAATGTAGTATGTTCTTCAAATCAACTTTAGGTATTCCATTGCTGTGAGTAGTATTCATTGTGTTTCTATTCACCTCAAATTCACTCTGAATAGTTATGCACATGTACATAACATAAAATACACACAATAGCCTGTAATGCATTCAGCTGAAAAGAGAATACTATTGAATTTTCCTCAAAGTTTTATGTGCAAGCTTTGTGTAAACCATTGTAATTAACTTTCCATATGTTTTAGAGTAGTCAGCAGCCAGTTTTATGTGTGTCCTACTGAAGCTGGTGAAGTTTAAGCAATATCACCAGTTGCTCATAATGATACTTCACTGCTTCAAAGCAATGCAATGCTAAAGGCAGTTATAATGTACATGCAATGTTGTAGGTTCTTCAAATCATCTTTACTTTATGTATTCCATTGCTGTGAGTAGTATTCATTGATTTTCTGTTCACTTACAATTCACTGAATAGTTATGCACAGGTACATAGCACAAAATACACACAATAGAGTGTAATGCATTCAGCTAAAAACAGTGTACTATTAAATTTTCCTCAATATTACTATGTGTAAACTTCATGTAAACCTTTGTATTTAACTTTCCATATGATTTAGAGTAGTCTGCAAACAGTTTTTTGTCTGTGCTACTGATGTTGGTGAAGTTACTCTAAGGAATGTCACTGATTACACAATTGAACTTCAGTGTTTCAAAGCAATACAAAGCTAAAGGCGTTCTAATATAACTGCAATGTATTAGGTTCTTGAATTCAACTTTACTTTAGGTCTTCCATTCCTGTCAGTAGTATTTATTGTGTTTCTATTCACTTACATTTCACTCTGAATAGTTATGCAGATATACATAACACAAAATGCACAGAATATTAAGTAATGCATTCAGCTAAAAAGAGTGTACTATTAAATTTTCCTCAATATTACTATGTGTAAACTTCATGTAAACCTTTGTATTTAACTTTGCATATGATGTAGAGTAGTCTGCAAGCAGTTTTTTTCGTGTTCTGCCGAAGTTGGTGAAGTTACTCTAAGGAATGTCACTGATTACACAATTCAACCAGTGTTTCAAAGCAGTACAAAGCTAGAGGCAATTATAATGTAAATGCAATGTAGTATGTTCTTCAAATCAACCTTACTTTATGTATTCCATTGCTGTTAGTAGTATTCGTTGTTTATCTGATCACTTACAATGCACTCTGAATACTTTTGCACATCTGCATAACAGAAAATACACAGAATAGTAAGTAATGCATTCAGCTAAAAAGAGTGTACTATTAAATATTCCTCAATATTACTATGTTCAAACTTCATATAAACCTTTGCAATTAACTTTCCATATGATTTAGAGTAGTCTGCAACCAGTTTTTTGTCTGTGCTGCTAAAGTTGGTGAATTTACTCTAAGGAATGTCACTGATTACACAATTGAACTTCAGTGTTTCAAA
Source organism: Hemitrygon akajei (assembly GCF_048418815.1). Lineage (NCBI taxonomy): Eukaryota > Metazoa > Chordata > Chondrichthyes > Myliobatiformes > Dasyatidae > Hemitrygon > Hemitrygon akajei. Next base: position 107,878,701 of record NC_133127.1, read on the forward strand.
CAGTACAAAGCTAGAGGCACCTATAATGTAAATGCAATGTAGTATGTTCTTCAAATCAACTTTAGGTATTCCATTGCTGTGAGTAGTATTCATTGTCTTTCTATTCACCTCAAATTCACTCTGAATAGTTATGCACATGTACATAACATAAAATACACACAATAGCCTGTAATGCATTCAGCTGAAAAGAGAATACTATTGAATTTTCCTCAAAGTTTTATGTGCAAGCTTTGTGTAAACCATTGTAATTAACTTTCCATATGTTTTAGAGTAGTCAGCAGCCAGTTTTATGTGTGTCCTACTGAAGCTGGTGAAGTTTAAGCAATATCACCAGTTGCTCATAATGATACTTCACTGCTTCAAAGCAATGCAATGCTAAAGGCAGTTATAATGTACATGCAATGTTGTAGGTTCTTCAAATCATCTTTACTTTATGTATTCCATTGCTGTGAGTAGTATTCATTGATTTTCTGTTCACTTACAATTCACTGAATAGTTATGCACAGGTACATAGCACAAAATACACACAATAGAGTGTAATGCATTCAGCTAAAAAGAGTGCTATTGAATTTTCCTCCAAAATTACTATTTGCAAACTGCATGTTAACCTTTGTAATTAACTTTCTGTATGATTCGGAGTAGTCTGAAACCACTTTTGTGTGTGTGATACCGAAGTTGAAGTTACTCTAAGCAGTATGATTGATTACACAATAGAACTTCAGTGTTTCAAAGCAATACAAAGCTAAAGGCGTTCTAATATAACTGCAATGTATTAGGTTTTTGAATTCAACTTTACTTTATGTATTCCATTCCTGTCAGTAGTATTTATTGTGTTTCTATTCACTTACTTTTCACTCTGAATAGTTATGCAGATATACATAACACAAAATGCACAGAATATTAAGTAATGCATTCAGCTAAAAACAGTGTACTATTAAATTTTCCTCAATATTACTATGTGTAAACTTCATGTAAACCTTTGTATTTAACTTTCCATATGATTTAGAGTAGTCTGCAAACAGTTTTTTGTCTGTGCTACTGATGTTGGTGAAGTTACTCTAAGGAATGTCACTGATTACACAATTGAACTTCAGTGTTTCAAAGCAATACAAAGCTAAAGGCGTTCTAATATAACTGCAATGTATTAGGTTCTTGAATTCAACTTTACTTTAGGTCTTCCATTCCTGTCAGTAGTATTTATTGTGTTTCTATTCACTTACATTTCACTCTGAATAGTTATGCAGATATACATAACACAAAATGCACAGAATATTAAGTAATGCATTCAGCTAAAAAGAGTGTACTATTAAATTTTCCTCAATATTACTATGTGTAAACTTCATGTAAACCTTTGTATTTAACTTTGCATATGATGTAGAGTAGTCTGCAAGCAGTTTTTTTCGTGTTCTGCCGAAGTTGGTGAAGTTACTCTAAGGAATGTCACTGATTACACAATTCAACCAGTGTTTCAAAGCAGTACAAAGCTAGAGGCAATTATAATGTAAATGCAATGTAGTATGTTCTTCAAATCAACCTTACTTTATGTATTCCATTGCTGTGAGTAGTATTCGTTGTTTATCTGTTCACTTACAATGCACTCTGAATACTTTTGCACATCAGCATAACAGAAAATACACACAATAGCATGTAATGCATTCAGCTGAAAAGACAGTGCTATTGAATTTTCTACAAAATTACTATGTGCAAACTTCATGTAAACCTTTGTAATTAACTTTCCGTATGATTTAGAGTAGTCTGCAACCAGTTTTTTGTCTTTGCTACCGATGTTGGTGAAGTTACTCTAAGGAATGTCACTGATTACACAATTAAAATTCAGTGTTTCAAAGCAATACAAAGCTAAAGGCGTTCTAATATAACTGCAATGTATTAGGTTCTTGAATTCAACTTTACTTTAGGTATTCTATTCCTGTCAGTAGTATTTATTGTGTTTCTATTCACTTACATTTCACTCTGAATAGTTATGCAGATATACATAACACAAAATACACAGAATATTAAGTAGTGCATTCAGCTAAAAAGAGTGTACTGTTAAATTTTCCTAAATATTACTATGTGCAAACTTCATGTAAACCTTTGTAATTAACTTTCCATATGATGTAGAGTAGTCTGCAAGCAGTTTTTCTCGTGTTCTGCCGAAGTTGGTGCAGTTACTCTAAGGAATGTCACTGATTACACAATTCAACATGTGTTTCAAAGCAGTAGAAAGGTAGAGGCAGTTATAATGTGAATGCAATGTAGTATGTTCTTCAAATCAACCTTAATTTATGTATTCCATTGCTGTTAGTAGTATTCGTTGTTTATCTGATCACTTACAATGCACTCTGAATACTTTTGCACATCAGCATAACACAAAATGCACACAATAGCATGTAATGCATTCAGCTGAAAAGACAGTGCTATTGAATTTTCTACAAAATTACTATGTGCAAACTTCATGTAAACCTTTGTAATTAACTTTCCATATGATTTAGAGTAGTCTGCAACCAGTTTTTTGTCTGTGCTACTGATGTTGGTGAAGTTACTCTAAGGAATGTCACTGATTACACAATTGAACTTCAGTGTTTCAAAGCAATACAAAGCTAAAGGCGTTCTAATATAACTGCAATGTATTAGGTTCTTGAATTCAACTTTACTTTAGGTCTTCCATTCCTGTCAGTAGTATTTATTGTGTTTCTATTCACTTACATTTCACTCTGAATAGTTATGCAGATATACATAACACAAAATGCACAGAATATTAAGTAATGCATTCAGCTAAAAAGAGTGTACTATTGAATTTTCCTCAAAGTTTTATGTGCAAGCTTTGTGTAAACCATTGTAATTAACTTTCCATATGTTTTAGAGTAGTCAGCAGCCAGTTTTATGTGTGTCCTACTGAAGCTGGTGAAGTTTAAGCAATATCACCAGTTGCTCATAATGATACTTCACTGCTTCAAAGCAATGCAATGCTAAAGGCAGTTATAATGTACATGCAATGTTGTAGGTTCTTCAAATCATCTTTACTTTATGTATTCCATTGCTGTGAGTAGTATTCATTGATTTTCTGTTCACTTACAATTCACTGAATAGTTATGCACAGGTACATAGCACAAAATACACACAATAGAGTGTAATGCATTCAGCTAAAAAGAGTGCTATTGAATTTTCCTCCAAAATTACTATCTGCAAACTGCATGTTAACCTTTGTAATTAACTTTCTGTATGATTCGGAGTAGTCTGAAACCACTTTTGTGTGTGTGATACCGAAGTTGAAGTTACTCTAAGCAGTATGATTGATTACACAATAGAACTTCAGTGTTTCAAAGCAATACAAAGCTAAAGGCGTTCTAATATAACTGCAATGTATTAGGTTTTTGAATTCAACTTTACTTTATGTATTCCATTCCTGTCAGTAGTATTTATTGTGTTTCTATTCACTTACTTTTCACTCTGAATAGTTATGCAGATATACATAACACAAAATGCACAGAATATTAAGTAATGCATTCAGCTAAAAACAGTGTACTATTAAATTTTCCTCAATATTACTATGTGTAAACTTCATGTAAACCTTTGTATTTAACTTTGCATATGATGTAGAGTAGTCTGCAAGCAGTTTTTTTCGTGTTCTGCCGAAGTTGGTGAAGTTACTCTAAGGAATGTCACTGATTACACAATTCAACCAGTGTTTCAAAGCAGTACAAAGCTAGAGGCAATTATAATGTAAATGCAATGTAGTATGTTCTTCAAATCAACCTTACTTTATGTATTCCATTGCTGTGAGTAGTATTCGTTGTTTATCTGTTCACTTACAATGCACTCTGAATACTTTTGCACATCAGCATAACACAAAATGCACACAATAGCATGTAATGCATTCAGCTGAAAAGACAGTGCTATTGAATTTTCTACAAAATTACTATGTGCAAACTTCATGTAAACCTTTGTAATTAACTTTCCATATGATTTAGAGTAGTCTGCAACCAGTTTTTTGTCTGTGCTACTGATGTTGGTGAAGTTACTCTAAGGAATGTCACTGATTACACAATTGAACTTCAGTGTTTCAAAGCAATACAAAGCTAAAGGCGTTCTAATATAACTGCAATGTATTAGGTTCTTGAATTCAACTTTACTTTAGGTCTTCCATTCCTGTCAGTAGTATTTATTGTGTTTCTATTCACTTACATTTCACTCTGAATAGTTATGCAGATATACATAACACAAAATGCACAGAATATTAAGTAATGCATTCAGCTAAAAAGAGTGTACTATTAAATTTTCCTCAATATTACTATGTGTAAACTTCATGTAAACCTTTGTATTTAACTTTGCATATGATGTAGAGTAGTCTGCAAGCAGTTTTTTTCGTGTTCTGCCGAAGTTGGTGAAGTTACTCTAAGGAATGTCACTGATTACACAATTCAACCAGTGTTTCAAATCAGTACAAAGCTAGAGGCAATTATAATGTAAATGCAATGTAGTATGTTCTTCAAATCAACCTTACTTTATGTATTCCATTGCTGTGAGTAGTATTCGTTGTTTATCTGTTCACTTACAATGCACTCTGAATACTTTTGCACATCAGCATAACAGAAAATACACACAATAGCATGTAATGCATTCAGCTGAAAAGACAGTGCTATTGAATTTTCTACAAAATTACTATGTGCAAACTTCATGTAAACCTTTGTAATTAACTTTCCGTATGATTTAGAGTAGTCTGCAACCAGTTTTTTGTCTTTGCTACCGATGTTGGTGAAGTTACTCTAAGGAATGTCACTGATTACACAATTAAAATTCAGTGTTTCAAAGCAATACAAAGCTAAAGGCGTTCTAATATAACTGCAATGTATTAGGTTCTTGAATTCAACTTTACTTTAGGTATTCTATTCCTGTCAGTAGTATTTATTGTGTTTCTATTCACTTACATTTCACTCTGAATAGTTATGCAGATATACATAACACAAAATACACAGAATATTAAGTAATGCATTCAGCTAAAAAGAGTGTACTGTTAAATTTTCCTAAATATTACTATGTGCAAACTTCATGTAAACCTTTGTAATTAACTTTCCATATGATGTAGAGTAGTCTGCAAGCAGTTTTTCTCGTGTTCTGCCGAAGTTGGTGCAGTTACTCTAAGGAATGTCACTGATTACACAATTCAACATGTGTTTCAAAGCAGTAGAAAGGTAGAGGCAGTTATAATGTGAATGCAATGTAGTATGTTCTTCAAATCAACCTTAATTTATGTATTCCATTGCTGTTAGTAGTATTCGTTGTTTATCTGATCACTTACAATGCACTCTGAATACTTTTGCACATCTGCATAACAGAAAATACACAGAATAGTAAGTAATGCATTCAGCTAAAAAGAGTGTACTATTAAATATTCCTCAATATTACTATGTTCAAACTTCATATAAACCTTTGCAATTAACTTTCCATATGATTTAGAGTAGTCTGCAACCAGTTTTTTGTCTGTGCTGCTAAAGTTGGTGAATTTACTCTAAGGAATGTCACTGATTACACAATTGAACTTCAGTGTTTCAAACAGTACAAAGCTAGAGGCACCTATAATGTAAATGCAATGTAGTATGTTCTTCAAATCAACTTTAGGTATTCCATTGCTGTGAGTAGTATTCATTGTGTTTCTATTCACCTCAAATTCACTCTGAATAGTTATGCACATGTACATAACATAAAATACACACAATAGCCTGTAATGCATTCAGCTGAAAAGAGAATACTATTGAATTTTCCTCAAAGTTTTATGTGCAAGCTTTGTGTAAACCATTGTAATTAACTTTCCATATGTTTTAGAGTAGTCAGCAGCCAGTTTTATGTGTGTCCTACTGAAGCTGGTGAAGTTTAAGCAATATCACCAGTTGCTCATAATGATACTTCACTGCTTCAAAGCAATGCAATGCTAAAGGCAGTTATAATGTACATGCAATGTTGTAGGTTCTTCAAATCATCTTTACTTTATGTATTCCATTGCTGTGAGTAGTATTCATTGATTTTCTGTTCACTTACAATTCACTGAATAGTTATGCACAGGTACATAGCACAAAATACACACAATAGAGTGTAATGCATTCAGCTAAAAAGAGTGCTATTGAATTTTCCTCCAAAATTACTATTTGCAAACTGCATGTTAACCTTTGTAATTAACTTTCTGTATGATTCGGAGTAGTCTGAAACCACTTTTGTGTGTGTGATACCGAAGTTGAAGTTACTCTAAGCAGTATGATTGATTACACAATAGAACTTCAGTGTTTCAAAGCAATACAAAGCTAAAGGCGTTCTAATATAACTGCAATGTATTAGGTTTTTGAATTCAACTTTACTTTATGTATTCCATTCCTGTCAGTAGTATTTATTGTGTTTCTATTCACTTACTTTTCACTCTGAATAGTTATGCAGATATACATAACACAAAATGCACAGAATATTAAGTAATGCATTCAGCTAAAAACAGTGTACTATTAAATTTTCCTCAATATTACTATGTGTAAACTTCATGTAAACCTTTGTATTTAACTTTCCATATGATTTAGAGTAGTCTGCAAACAGTTTTTTGTCTGTGCTACTGATGTTGGTGAAGTTACTCTAAGGAATGTCACTGATTACACAATTGAACTTCAGTGTTTCAAAGCAATACAAAGCTAAAGGCGTTCTAATATAACTGCAATGTATTAGGTTCTTGAATTCAACTTTACTTTAGGTCTTCCATTCCTGTCAGTAGTATTTATTGTGTTTCTATTCACTTACATTTCACTCTGAATAGTTATGCAGATATACATAACACAAAATGCACAGAATATTAAGTAATGCATTCAGCTAAAAAGAGTGTACTATTAAATTTTCCTCAATATTACTATGTGTAAACTTCATGTAAACCTTTGTATTTAACTTTGCATATGATGTAGAGTAGTCTGCAAGCAGTTTTTTTCGTGTTCTGCCGAAGTTGGTGAAGTTACTCTAAGGAATGTCACTGATTACACAATTCAACCAGTGTTTCAAAGCAGTACAAAGCTAGAGGCAATTATAATGTAAATGCAATGTAGTATGTTCTTCAAATCAACCTTACTTTATGTATTCCATTGCTGTGAGTAGTATTCGTTGTTTATCTGTTCACTTACAATGCACTCTGAATACTTTTGCACATCAGCATAACAGAAAATACACACAATAGCATGTAATGCATTCAGCTGAAAAGACAGTGCTATTGAATTTTCTACAAAATTACTATGTGCAAACTTCATGTAAACCTTTGTAATTAACTTTCCGTATGATTTAGAGTAGTCTGCAACCAGTTTTTTGTCTTTGCTACCGATGTTGGTGAAGTTACTCTAAGGAATGTCACTGATTACACAATTAAAATTCAGTGTTTCAAAGCAATACAAAGCTAAAGGCGTTCTAATATAACTGCAATGTATTAGGTTCTTGAATTCAACTTTACTTTAGGTATTCTATTCCTGTCAGTAGTATTTATTGTGTTTCTATTCACTTACATTTCACTCTGAATAGTTATGCAGATATACATAACACAAAATACACAGAATATTAAGTAGTGCATTCAGCTAAAAAGAGTGTACTGTTAAATTTTCCTAAATATTACTATGTGCAAACTTCATGTAAACCTTTGTAATTAACTTTCCATATGATGTAGAGTAGTCTGCAAGCAGTTTTTCTCGTGTTCTGCCGAAGTTGGTGCAGTTACTCTAAGGAATGTCACTGATTACACAATTCAACATGTGTTTCAAAGCAGTAGAAAGGTAGAGGCAGTTATAATGTGAATGCAATGTAGTATGTTCTTCAAATCAACCTTAATTTATGTATTCCATTGCTGTTAGTAGTATTCGTTGTTTATCTGATCACTTACAATGCACTCTGAATACTTTTGCACATCAGCATAACACAAAATGCACACAATAGCATGTAATGCATTCAGCTGAAAAGACAGTGCTATTGAATTTTCTACAAAATTACTATGTGCAAACTTCATGTAAACCTTTGTAATTAACTTTCCATATGATTTAGAGTAGTCTGCAACCAGTTTTTTGTCTGTGCTACTGATGTTGGTGAAGTTACTCTAAGGAATGTCACTGATTACACAATTGAACTTCAGTGTTTCAAAGCAATACAAAGCTAAAGGCGTTCTAATATAACTGCAATGTATTAGGTTCTTGAATTCAACTTTACTTTAGGTCTTCCATTCCTGTCAGTAGTATTTATTGTGTTTCTATTCACTTACATTTCACTCTGAATAGTTATGCAGATATACATAACACAAAATGCACAGAATATTAAGTAATGCATTCAGCTAAAAAGAGTGTACTATTAAATATTCCTCAATATTACTATGTTCAAACTTCATATAAACCTTTGCAATTAACTTTCCATATGATTTAGAGTAGTCTGCAACCAGTTTTTTGTCTGTGCTGCTAAAGTTGGTGAATTTACTCTAAGGAATGTCACTGATTACACAATTGAACTTCAGTGTTTCAAACAGTACAAAGCTAGAGGCACCTATAATGTAAATGCAATGTAGTATGTTCTTCAAATCAACTTTAGGTATTCCATTGCTGTGAGTAGTATTCATTGTGTTTCTATTCACCTCAAATTCACTCTGAATAGTTATGCACATGTACATAACATAAAATACACACAATAGCCTGTAATGCATTCAGCTGAAAAGAGAATACTATTGAATTTTCCTCAAAGTTTTATGTGCAAGCTTTGTGTAAACCATTGTAATTAACTTTCCATATGTTTTAGAGTAGTCAGCAGCCAGTTTTATGTGTGTCCTACTGAAGCTGGTGAAGTTTAAGCAATATCACCAGTTGCTCATAATGATACTTCACTGCTTCAAAGCAATGCAATGCTAAAGGCAGTTATAATGTACATGCAATGTTGTAGGTTCTTCAAATCATCTTTACTTTATGTATTCCATTGCTGTGAGTAGTATTCATTGATTTTCTGTTCACTTACAATTCACTGAATAGTTATGCACAGGTACATAGCACAAAATACACACAATAGAGTGTAATGCATTCAGCTAAAAACAGTGTACTATTAAATTTTCCTCAATATTACTATGTGTAAACTTCATGTAAACCTTTGTATTTAACTTTCCATATGATTTAGAGTAGTCTGCAAACAGTTTTTTGTCTGTGCTACTGATGTTGGTGAAGTTACTCTAAGGAATGTCACTGATTACACAATTGAACTTCAGTGTTTCAAAGCAATACAAAGCTAAAGGCGTTCTAATATAACTGCAATGTATTAGGTTCTTGAATTCAACTTTACTTTAGGTCTTCCATTCCTGTCAGTAGTATTTATTGTGTTTCTATTCACTTACATTTCACTCTGAATAGTTATGCAGATATACATAACACAAAATGCACAGAATATTAAGTAATGCATTCAGCTAAAAAGAGTGTACTATTAAATTTTCCTCAATATTACTATGTGTAAACTTCATGTAAACCTTTGTATTTAACTTTGCATATGATGTAGAGTAGTCTGCAAGCAGTTTTTTTCGTGTTCTGCCGAAGTTGGTGAAGTTACTCTAAGGAATGTCACTGATTACACAATTCAACCAGTGTTTCAAAGCAGTACAAAGCTAGAGGCAATTATAATGTAAATGCAATGTAGTATGTTCTTCAAATCAACCTTACTTTATGTATTCCATTGCTGTTAGTAGTATTCGTTGTTTATCTGATCACTTACAATGCACTCTGAATACTTTTGCACATCTGCATAACAGAAAATACACAGAATAGTAAGTAATGCATTCAGCTAAAAAGAGTGTACTATTAAATATTCCTCAATATTACTATGTTCAAACTTCATATAAACCTTTGCAATTAACTTTCCATATGATTTAGAGTAGTCTGCAACCAGTTTTTTGTCTGTGCTGCTAAAGTTGGTGAATTTACTCTAAGGAATGTCACTGATTACACAATTGAACTTCAGTGTTTCAAACAGTACAAAGCTAGAGGCACCTATAATGTAAATGCAATGTAGTATGTTCTTCAAATCAACTTTAGGTATTCCATTGCTGTGAGTAGTATTCATTGTCTTTCTATTCACCTCAAATTCACTCTGAATAGTTATGCACATGTACATAACATAAAATACACACAATAGCCTGTAATGCATTCAGCTGAAAAGAGAATACTATTGAATTTTCCTCAAAGTTTTATGTGCAAGCTTTGTGTAAACCATTGTAATTAACTTTCCATATGTTTTAGAGTAGTCAGCAGCCAGTTTTATGTGTGTCCTACTGAAGCTGGTGAAGTTTAAGCAATATCACCAGTTGCTCATAATGATACTTCACTGCTTCAAAGCAATGCAATGCTAAAGGCAGTTATAATGTACATGCAATGTTGTAGGTTCTTCAAATCATCTTTACTTTATGTATTCCATTGCTGTGAGTAGTATTCATTGATTTTCTGTTCACTTACAATTCACTGAATAGTTATGCACAGGTACATAGCACAAAATACACACAATAGAGTGTAATGCATTCAGCTAAAAAGAGTGCTATTGAATTTTCCTCCAAAATTACTATTTGCAAACTGCATGTTAACCTTTGTAATTAACTTTCTGTATGATTCGGAGTAGTCTGAAACCACTTTTGTGTGTGTGATACCGAAGTTGAAGTTACTCTAAGCAGTATGATTGATTACACAATAGAACTTCAGTGTTTCAAAGCAATACAAAGCTAAAGGCGTTCTAATATAACTGCAATGTATTAGGTTTTTGAATTCAACTTTACTTTATGTATTCCATTCCTGTCAGTAGTATTTATTGTGTTTCTATTCACTTACTTTTCACTCTGAATAGTTATGCAGATATACATAACACAAAATGCACAGAATATTAAGTAATGCATTCAGCTAAAAACAGTGTACTATTAAATTTTCCTCAATATTACTATGTGTAAACTTCATGTAAACCTTTGTATTTAACTTTCCATATGATTTAGAGTAGTCTGCAAACAGTTTTTTGTCTGTGCTACTGATGTTGGTGAAGTTACTCTAAGGAATGTCACTGATTACACAATTGAACTTCAGTGTTTCAAAGCAATACAAAGCTAAAGGCGTTCTAATATAACTGCAATGTATTAGGTTCTTGAATTCAACTTTACTTTAGGTCTTCCATTCCTGTCAGTAGTATTTATTGTGTTTCTATTCACTTACATTTCACTCTGAATAGTTATGCAGATATACATAACACAAAATGCACAGAATATTAAGTAATGCATTCAGCTAAAAAGAGTGTACTATTAAATTTTCCTCAATATTACTATGTGTAAACTTCATGTAAACCTTTGTATTTAACTTTGCATATGATGTAGAGTAGTCTGCAAGCAGTTTTTTTCGTGTTCTGCCGAAGTTGGTGAAGTTACTCTAAGGAATGTCACTGATTACACAATTCAACCAGTGTTTCAAAGCAGTACAAAGCTAGAGGCAATTATAATGTAAATGCAATGTAGTATGTTCTTCAAATCAACCTTACTTTATGTATTCCATTGCTGTGAGTAGTATTCGTTGTTTATCTGTTCACTTACAATGCACTCTGAATACTTTTGCACATCAGCATAACAGAAAATACACACAATAGCATGTAATGCATTCAGCTGAAAAGACAGTGCTATTGAATTTTCTACAAAATTACTATGTGCAAACTTCATGTAAACCTTTGTAATTAACTTTCCGTATGATTTAGAGTAGTCTGCAACCAGTTTTTTGTCTTTGCTACCGATGTTGGTGAAGTTACTCTAAGGAATGTCACTGATTACACAATTAAAATTCAGTGTTTCAAAGCAATACAAAGCTAAAGGCGTTCTAATATAACTGCAATGTATTAGGTTCTTGAATTCAACTTTACTTTAGGTATTCTATTCCTGTCAGTAGTATTTATTGTGTTTCTATTCACTTACATTTCACTCTGAATAGTTATGCAGATATACATAACACAAAATACACAGAATATTAAGTAGTGCATTCAGCTAAAAAGAGTGTACTGTTAAATTTTCCTAAATATTACTATGTGCAAACTTCATGTAAACCTTTGTAATTAACTTTCCATATGATGTAGAGTAGTCTGCAAGCAGTTTTTCTCGTGTTCTGCCGAAGTTGGTGCAGTTACTCTAAGGAATGTCACTGATTACACAATTCAACATGTGTTTCAAAGCAGTAGAAAGGTAGAGGCAGTTATAATGTGAATGCAATGTAGTATGTTCTTCAAATCAACCTTAATTTATGTATTCCATTGCTGTTAGTAGTATTCGTTGTTTATCTGATCACTTACAATGCACTCTGAATACTTTTGCACATCAGCATAACACAAAATGCACACAATAGCATGTAATGCATTCAGCTGAAAAGACAGTGCTATTGAATTTTCTACAAAATTACTATGTGCAAACTTCATGTAAACCTTTGTAATTAACTTTCCATATGATTTAGAGTAGTCTGCAACCAGTTTTTTGTCTGTGCTACTGATGTTGGTGAAGTTACTCTAAGGAATGTCACTGATTACACAATTGAACTTCAGTGTTTCAAAGCAATACAAAGCTAAAGGCGTTCTAATATAACTGCAATGTATTAGGTTCTTGAATTCAACTTTACTTTAGGTCTTCCATTCCTGTCAGTAGTATTTATTGTGTTTCTATTCACTTACATTTCACTCTGAATAGTTATGCAGATATACATAACACAAAATGCACAGAATATTAAGTAATGCATTCAGCTAAAAAGAGTGTACTATTGAATTTTCCTCAAAGTTTTATGTGCAAGCTTTGTGTAAACCATTGTAATTAACTTTCCATATGTTTTAGAGTAGTCAGCAGCCAGTTTTATGTGTGTCCTACTGAAGCTGGTGAAGTTTAAGCAATATCACCAGTTGCTCATAATGATACTTCACTGCTTCAAAGCAATGCAATGCTAAAGGCAGTTATAATGTACATGCAATGTTGTAGGTTCTTCAAATCATCTTTACTTTATGTATTCCATTGCTGTGAGTAGTATTCATTGATTTTCTGTTCACTTACAATTCACTGAATAGTTATGCACAGGTACATAGCACAAAATACACACAATAGAGTGTAATGCATTCAGCTAAAAAGAGTGCTATTGAATTTTCCTCCAAAATTACTATCTGCAAACTGCATGTTAACCTTTGTAATTAACTTTCTGTATGATTCGGAGTAGTCTGAAACCACTTTTGTGTGTGTGATACCGAAGTTGAAGTTACTCTAAGCAGTATGATTGATTACACAATAGAACTTCAGTGTTTCAAAGCAATACAAAGCTAAAGGCGTTCTAATATAACTGCAATGTATTAGGTTTTTGAATTCAACTTTACTTTATGTATTCCATTCCTGTCAGTAGTATTTATTGTGTTTCTATTCACTTACTTTTCACTCTGAATAGTTATGCAGATATACATAACACAAAATGCACAGAATATTAAGTAATGCATTCAGCTAAAAACAGTGTACTATTAAATTTTCCTCAATATTACTATGTGTAAACTTCATGTAAACCTTTGTATTTAACTTTGCATATGATGTAGAGTAGTCTGCAAGCAGTTTTTTTCGTGTTCTGCCGAAGTTGGTGAAGTTACTCTAAGGAATGTCACTGATTACACAATTCAACCAGTGTTTCAAAGCAGTACAAAGCTAGAGGCAATTATAATGTAAATGCAATGTAGTATGTTCTTCAAATCAACCTTACTTTATGTATTCCATTGCTGTGAGTAGTATTCGTTGTTTATCTGTTCACTTACAATGCACTCTGAATACTTTTGCACATCAGCATAACACAAAATGCACACAATAGCATGTAATGCATTCAGCTGAAAAGACAGTGCTATTGAATTTTCTACAAAATTACTATGTGCAAACTTCATGTAAACCTTTGTAATTAACTTTCCATATGATTTAGAGTAGTCTGCAACCAGTTTTTTGTCTGTGCTACTGATGTTGGTGAAGTTACTCTAAGGAATGTCACTGATTACACAATTGAACTTCAGTGTTTCAAAGCAATACAAAGCTAAAGGCGTTCTAATATAACTGCAATGTATTAGGTTCTTGAATTCAACTTTACTTTAGGTCTTCCATTCCTGTCAGTAGTATTTATTGTGTTTCTATTCACTTACATTTCACTCTGAATAGTTATGCAGATATACATAACACAAAATGCACAGAATATTAAGTAATGCATTCAGCTAAAAAGAGTGTACTATTAAATTTTCCTCAATATTACTATGTGTAAACTTCATGTAAACCTTTGTATTTAACTTTGCATATGATGTAGAGTAGTCTGCAAGCAGTTTTTTTCGTGTTCTGCCGAAGTTGGTGAAGTTACTCTAAGGAATGTCACTGATTACACAATTCAACCAGTGTTTCAAATCAGTACAAAGCTAGAGGCAATTATAATGTAAATGCAATGTAGTATGTTCTTCAAATCAACCTTACTTTATGTATTCCATTGCTGTGAGTAGTATTCGTTGTTTATCTGTTCACTTACAATGCACTCTGAATACTTTTGCACATCAGCATAACAGAAAATACACACAATAGCATGTAATGCATTCAGCTGAAAAGACAGTGCTATTGAATTTTCTACAAAATTACTATGTGCAAACTTCATGTAAACCTTTGTAATTAACTTTCCGTATGATTTAGAGTAGTCTGCAACCAGTTTTTTGTCTTTGCTACCGATGTTGGTGAAGTTACTCTAAGGAATGTCACTGATTACACAATTAAAATTCAGTGTTTCAAAGCAATACAAAGCTAAAGGCGTTCTAATATAACTGCAATGTATTAGGTTCTTGAATTCAACTTTACTTTAGGTATTCTATTCCTGTCAGTAGTATTTATTGTGTTTCTATTCACTTACATTTCACTCTGAATAGTTATGCAGATATACATAACACAAAATACACAGAATATTAAGTAATGCATTCAGCTAAAAAGAGTGTACTGTTAAATTTTCCTAAATATTACTATGTGCAAACTTCATGTAAACCTTTGTAATTAACTTTCCATATGATGTAGAGTAGTCTGCAAGCAGTTTTTCTCGTGTTCTGCCGAAGTTGGTGCAGTTACTCTAAGGAATGTCACTGATTACACAATTCAACATGTGTTTCAAAGCAGTAGAAAGGTAGAGGCAGTTATAATGTGAATGCAATGTAGTATGTTCTTCAAATCAACCTTAATTTATGTATTCCATTGCTGTTAGTAGTATTCGTTGTTTATCTGATCACTTACAATGCACTCTGAATACTTTTGCACATCTGCATAACAGAAAATACACAGAATAGTAAGTAATGCATTCAGCTAAAAAGAGTGTACTATTAAATATTCCTCAATATTACTATGTTCAAACTTCATATAAACCTTTGCAATTAACTTTCCATATGATTTAGAGTAGTCTGCAACCAGTTTTTTGTCTGTGCTGCTAAAGTTGGTGAATTTACTCTAAGGAATGTCACTGATTACACAATTGAACTTCAGTGTTTCAAACAGTACAAAGCTAGAGGCACCTATAATGTAAATGCAATGTAGTATGTTCTTCAAATCAACTTTAGGTATTCCATTGCTGTGAGTAGTATTCATTGTGTTTCTATTCACCTCAAATTCACTCTGAATAGTTATGCACATGTACATAACATAAAATACACACAATAGCCTGTAATGCATTCAGCTGAAAAGAGAATACTATTGAATTTTCCTCAAAGTTTTATGTGCAAGCTTTGTGTAAACCATTGTAATTAACTTTCCATATGTTTTAGAGTAGTCAGCAGCCAGTTTTATGTGTGTCCTACTGAAGCTGGTGAAGTTTAAGCAATATCACCAGTTGCTCATAATGATACTTCACTGCTTCAAAGCAATGCAATGCTAAAGGCAGTTATAATGTACATGCAATGTTGTAGGTTCTTCAAATCATCTTTACTTTATGTATTCCATTGCTGTGAGTAGTATTCATTGATTTTCTGTTCACTTACAATTCACTGAATAGTTATGCACAGGTACATAGCACAAAATACACACAATAGAGTGTAATGCATTCAGCTAAAAAGAGTGCTATTGAATTTTCCTCCAAAATTACTATTTGCAAACTGCATGTTAACCTTTGTAATTAACTTTCTGTATGATTCGGAGTAGTCTGAAACCACTTTTGTGTGTGTGATACCGAAGTTGAAGTTACTCTAAGCAGTATGATTGATTACACAATAGAACTTCAGTGTTTCAAAGCAATACAAAGCTAAAGGCGTTCTAATATAACTGCAATGTATTAGGTTTTTGAATTCAACTTTACTTTATGTATTCCATTCCTGTCAGTAGTATTTATTGTGTTTCTATTCACTTACTTTTCACTCTGAATAGTTATGCAGATATACATAACACAAAATGCACAGAATATTAAGTAATGCATTCAGCTAAAAACAGTGTACTATTAAATTTTCCTCAATATTACTATGTGTAAACTTCATGTAAACCTTTGTATTTAACTTTCCATATGATTTAGAGTAGTCTGCAAACAGTTTTTTGTCTGTGCTACTGATGTTGGTGAAGTTACTCTAAGGAATGTCACTGATTACACAATTGAACTTCAGTGTTTCAAAGCAATACAAAGCTAAAGGCGTTCTAATATAACTGCAATGTATTAGGTTCTTGAATTCAACTTTACTTTAGGTCTTCCATTCCTGTCAGTAGTATTTATTGTGTTTCTATTCACTTACTTTTCACTCTGAATAGTTATGCAGATATACATAACACAAAATGCACAGAATATTAAGTAATGCATTCAGCTAAAAACAGTGTACTATTAAATTTTCCTCAATATTACTATGTGTAAACTTCATGTAAACCTTTGTATTTAACTTTCCATATGATTTAGAGTAGTCTGCAAACAGTTTTTTGTCTGTGCTACTGATGTTGGTGAAGTTACTCTAAGGAATGTCACTGATTACACAATTGAACTTCAGTGTTTCAAAGCAATACAAAGCTAAAGGCGTTCTAATATAACTGCAATGTATTAGGTTCTTGAATTCAACTTTACTTTAGGTCTTCCATTCCTGTCAGTAGTATTTATTGTGTTTCTATTCACTTACATTTCACTCTGAATAGTTATGCAGATATACATAACACAAAATGCACAGAATATTAAGTAATGCATTCAGCTAAAAAGAGTGTACTATTAAATTTTCCTCAATATTACTATGTGTAAACTTCATGTAAACCTTTGTATTTAACTTTGCATATGATGTAGAGTAGTCTGCAAGCAGTTTTTTTCGTGTTCTGCCGAAGTTGGTGAAGTTACTCTAAGGAATGTCACTGATTACACAATTCAACCAGTGTTTCAAATCAGTACAAAGCTAGAGGCAATTATAATGTAAATGCAATGTAGTATGTTCTTCAAATCAACCTTACTTTATGTATTCCATTGCTGTGAGTAGTATTCGTTGTTTATCTGTTCACTTACAATGCACTCTGAATACTTTTGCACATCAGCATAACAGAAAATACACACAATAGCATGTAATGCATTCAGCTGAAAAGACAGTGCTATTGAATTTTCTACAAAATTACTATGTGCAAACTTCATGTAAACCTTTGTAATTAACTTTCCGTATGATTTAGAGTAGTCTGCAACCAGTTTTTTGTCTTTGCTACCGATGTTGGTGAAGTTACTCTAAGGAATGTCACTGATTACACAATTAAAATTCAGTGTTTCAAAGCAATACAAAGCTAAAGGCGTTCTAATATAACTGCAATGTATTAGGTTCTTGAATTCAACTTTACTTTAGGTATTCTATTCCTGTCAGTAGTATTTATTGTGTTTCTATTCACTTACATTTCACTCTGAATAGTTATGCAGATATACATAACACAAAATACACAGAATATTAAGTAGTGCATTCAGCTAAAAAGAGTGTACTGTTAAATTTTCCTAAATATTACTATGTGCAAACTTCATGTAAACCTTTGTAATTAACTTTCCATATGATTTAGAGTAGTCTGCAAACAGTTTTTTGTCTGTGCTACTGATGTTGGTGAAGTTACTCTAAGGAATGTCACTGATTACACAATTGAACTTCAGTGTTTCAAAGCAATACAAAGCTAAAGGCGTTCTAATATAACTGCAATGTATTAGGTTCTTGAATTCAACTTTACTTTAGGTCTTCCATTCCTGTCAGTAGTATTTATTGTGTTTCTATTCACTTACATTTCACTCTGAATAGTTATGCAGATATACATAACACAAAATGCACAGAATATTAAGTAATGCATTCAGCTAAAAAGAGTGTACTATTAAATTTTCCTCAATATTACTATGTGTAAACTTCATGTAAACCTTTGTATTTAACTTTGCATATGATGTAGAGTAGTCTGCAAGCAGTTTTTTTCGTGTTCTGCCGAAGTTGGTGAAGTTACTCTAAGGAATGTCACTGATTACACAATTCAACCAGTGTTTCAAATCAGTACAAAGCTAGAGGCAATTATAATGTAAATGCAATGTAGTATGTTCTTCAAATCAACCTTACTTTATGTATTCCATTGCTGTGAGTAGTATTCGTTGTTTATCTGTTCACTTACAATGCACTCTGAATACTTTTGCACATCAGCATAACAGAAAATACACACAATAGCATGTAATGCATTCAGCTGAAAAGACAGTGCTATTGAATTTTCTACAAAATTACTATGTGCAAACTTCATGTAAACCTTTGTAATTAACTTTCCGTATGATTTAGAGTAGTCTGCAACCAGTTTTTTGTCTTTGCTACCGATGTTGGTGAAGTTACTCTAAGGAATGTCACTGATTACACAATTAAAATTCAGTGTTTCAAAGCAATACAAAGCTAAAGGCGTTCTAATATAACTGCAATGTATTAGGTTCTTGAATTCAACTTTACTTTAGGTATTCTATTCCTGTCAGTAGTATTTATTGTGTTTCTATTCACTTACATTTCACTCTGAATAGTTATGCAGATATACATAACACAAAATACACAGAATATTAAGTAGTGCATTCAGCTAAAAAGAGTGTACTGTTAAATTTTCCTAAATATTACTATGTGCAAACTTCATGTAAACCTTTGTAATTAACTTTCCATATGATGTAGAGTAGTCTGCAAGCAGTTTTTCTCGTGTTCTGCCGAAGTTGGTGCAGTTACTCTAAGGAATGTCACTGATTACACAATTCAACATGTGTTTCAAAGCAGTAGAAAGGTAGAGGCAGTTATAATGTGAATGCAATGTAGTATGTTCTTCAAATCAACCTTAATTTATGTATTCCATTGCTGTTAGTAGTATTCGTTGTTTATCTGATCACTTACAATGCACTCTGAATACTTTTGCACATCTGCATAACAGAAAATACACAGAATAGTAAGTAATGCATTCAGCTAAAAAGAGTGTACTATTAAATATTCCTCAATATTACTATGTTCAAACTTCATATAAACCTTTGCAATTAACTTTCCATATGATTTAGAGTAGTCTGCAACCAGTTTTTTGTCTGTGCTGCTAAAGTTGGTGAATTTACTCTAAGGAATGTCACTGATTACACAATTGAACTTCAGTGTTTCAAACAGTACAAAGCTAGAGGCACCTATAATGTAAATGCAATGTAGTATGTTCTTCAAATCAACTTTAGGTATTCCATTGCTGTGAGTAGTATTCATTGTGTTTCTATTCACCTCAAATTCACTCTGAATAGTTATGCACATGTACATAACATAAAATACACACAATAGCCTGTAATGCATTCAGCTGAAAAGAGAATACTATTGAATTTTCCTCAAAGTTTTATGTGCAAGCTTTGTGTAAACCATTGTAATTAACTTTCCATATGTTTTAGAGTAGTCAGCAGCCAGTTTTATGTGTGTCCTACTGAAGCTGGTGAAGTTTAAGCAATATCACCAGTTGCTCATAATGATACTTCACTGCTTCAAAGCAATGCAATGCTAAAGGCAGTTATAATGTACATGCAATGTTGTAGGTTCTTCAAATCATCTTTACTTTATGTATTCCATTGCTGTGAGTAGTATTCATTGATTTTCTGTTCACTTACAATTCACTGAATAGTTATGCACAGGTACATAGCACAAAATACACACAATAGAGTGTAATGCATTCAGCTAAAAACAGTGTACTATTAAATTTTCCTCAATATTACTATGTGTAAACTTCATGTAAACCTTTGTATTTAACTTTCCATATGATTTAGAGTAGTCTGCAAACAGTTTTTTGTCTGTGCTACTGATGTTGGTGAAGTTACTCTAAGGAATGTCACTGATTACACAATTGAACTTCAGTGTTTCAAAGCAATACAAAGCTAAAGGCGTTCTAATATAACTGCAATGTATTAGGTTCTTGAATTCAACTTTACTTTAGGTCTTCCATTCCTGTCAGTAGTATTTATTGTGTTTCTATTCACTTACATTTCACTCTGAATAGTTATGCAGATATACATAACACAAAATGCACAGAATATTAAGTAATGCATTCAGCTAAAAAGAGTGTACTATTAAATTTTCCTCAATATTACTATGTGTAAACTTCATGTAAACCTTTGTATTTAACTTTGCATATGATGTAGAGTAGTCTGCAAGCAGTTTTTTTCGTGTTCTGCCGAAGTTGGTGAAGTTACTCTAAGGAATGTCACTGATTACACAATTCAACCAGTGTTTCAAAGCAGTACAAAGCTAGAGGCAATTATAATGTAAATGCAATGTAGTATGTTCTTCAAATCAACCTTACTTTATGTATTCCATTGCTGTTAGTAGTATTCGTTGTTTATCTGATCACTTACAATGCACTCTGAATACTTTTGCACATCTGCATAACAGAAAATACACAGAATAGTAAGTAATGCATTCAGCTAAAAAGAGTGTACTATTAAATATTCCTCAATATTACTATGTTCAAACTTCATATAAACCTTTGCAATTAACTTTCCATATGATTTAGAGTAGTCTGCAACCAGTTTTTTGTCTGTGCTGCTAAAGTTGGTGAATTTACTCTAAGGAATGTCACTGATTACACAATTGAACTTCAGTGTTTCAAACAGTACAAAGCTAGAGGCACCTATAATGTAAATGCAATGTAGTATGTTCTTCAAATCAACTTTAGGTATTCCATTGCTGTGAGTAGTATTCATTGTCTTTCTATTCACCTCAAATTCACTCTGAATAGTTATGCACATGTACATAACATAAAATACACACAATAGCCTGTAATGCATTCAGCTGAAAAGAGAATACTATTGAATTTTCCTCAAAGTTTTATGTGCAAGCTTTGTGTAAACCATTGTAATTAACTTTCCATATGTTTTAGAGTAGTCAGCAGCCAGTTTTATGTGTGTCCTACTGAAGCTGGTGAAGTTTAAGCAATATCACCAGTTGCTCATAATGATACTTCACTGCTTCAAAGCAATGCAATGCTAAAGGCAGTTATAATGTACATGCAATGTTGTAGGTTCTTCAAATCATCTTTACTTTATGTATTCCATTGCTGTGAGTAGTATTCATTGATTTTCTGTTCACTTACAATTCACTGAATAGTTATGCACAGGTACATAGCACAAAATACACACAATAGAGTGTAATGCATTCAGCTAAAAAGAGTGCTATTGAATTTTCCTCCAAAATTACTATTTGCAAACTGCATGTTAACCTTTGTAATTAACTTTCTGTATGATTCGGAGTAGTCTGAAACCACTTTTGTGTGTGTGATACCGAAGTTGAAGTTACTCTAAGCAGTATGATTGATTACACAATAGAACTTCAGTGTTTCAAAGCAATACAAAGCTAAAGGCGTTCTAATATAACTGCAATGTATTAGGTTTTTGAATTCAACTTTACTTTATGTATTCCATTCCTGTCAGTAGTATTTATTGTGTTTCTATTCACTTACTTTTCACTCTGAATAGTTATGCAGATATACATAACACAAAATGCACAGAATATTAAGTAATGCATTCAGCTAAAAACAGTGTACTATTAAATTTTCCTCAATATTACTATGTGTAAACTTCATGTAAACCTTTGTATTTAACTTTCCATATGATTTAGAGTAGTCTGCAAACAGTTTTTTGTCTGTGCTACTGATGTTGGTGAAGTTACTCTAAGGAATGTCACTGATTACACAATTGAACTTCAGTGTTTCAAAGCAATACAAAGCTAAAGGCGTTCTAATATAACTGCAATGTATTAGGTTCTTGAATTCAACTTTACTTTAGGTCTTCCATTCCTGTCAGTAGTATTTATTGTGTTTCTATTCACTTACATTTCACTCTGAATAGTTATGCAGATATACATAACACAAAATGCACAGAATATTAAGTAATGCATTCAGCTAAAAAGAGTGTACTATTAAATTTTCCTCAATATTACTATGTGTAAACTTCATGTAAACCTTTGTATTTAACTTTGCATATGATGTAGAGTAGTCTGCAAGCAGTTTTTTTCGTGTTCTGCCGAAGTTGGTGAAGTTACTCTAAGGAATGTCACTGATTACACAATTCAACCAGTGTTTCAAAGCAGTACAAAGCTAGAGGCAATTATAATGTAAATGCAATGTAGTATGTTCTTCAAATCAACCTTACTTTATGTATTCCATTGCTGTGAGTAGTATTCGTTGTTTATCTGTTCACTTACAATGCACTCTGAATACTTTTGCACATCAGCATAACAGAAAATACACACAATAGCATGTAATGCATTCAGCTGAAAAGACAGTGCTATTGAATTTTCTACAAAATTACTATGTGCAAACTTCATGTAAACCTTTGTAATTAACTTTCCGTATGATTTAGAGTAGTCTGCAACCAGTTTTTTGTCTTTGCTACCGATGTTGGTGAAGTTACTCTAAGGAATGTCACTGATTACACAATTAAAATTCAGTGTTTCAAAGCAATACAAAGCTAAAGGCGTTCTAATATAACTGCAATGTATTAGGTTCTTGAATTCAACTTTACTTTAGGTATTCTATTCCTGTCAGTAGTATTTATTGTGTTTCTATTCACTTACATTTCACTCTGAATAGTTATGCAGATATACATAACACAAAATACACAGAATATTAAGTAGTGCATTCAGCTAAAAAGAGTGTACTGTTAAATTTTCCTAAATATTACTATGTGCAAACTTCATGTAAACCTTTGTAATTAACTTTCCATATGATGTAGAGTAGTCTGCAAGCAGTTTTTCTCGTGTTCTGCCGAAGTTGGTGCAGTTACTCTAAGGAATGTCACTGATTACACAATTCAACATGTGTTTCAAAGCAGTAGAAAGGTAGAGGCAGTTATAATGTGAATGCAATGTAGTATGTTCTTCAAATCAACCTTAATTTATGTATTCCATTGCTGTTAGTAGTATTCGTTGTTTATCTGATCACTTACAATGCACTCTGAATACTTTTGCACATCAGCATAACACAAAATGCACACAATAGCATGTAATGCATTCAGCTGAAAAGACAGTGCTATTGAATTTTCTACAAAATTACTATGTGCAAACTTCATGTAAACCTTTGTAATTAACTTTCCATATGATTTAGAGTAGTCTGCAACCAGTTTTTTGTCTGTGCTACTGATGTTGGTGAAGTTACTCTAAGGAATGTCACTGATTACACAATTGAACTTCAGTGTTTCAAAGCAATACAAAGCTAAAGGCGTTCTAATATAACTGCAATGTATTAGGTTCTTGAATTCAACTTTACTTTAGGTCTTCCATTCCTGTCAGTAGTATTTATTGTGTTTCTATTCACTTACATTTCACTCTGAATAGTTATGCAGATATACATAACACAAAATGCACAGAATATTAAGTAATGCATTCAGCTAAAAAGAGTGTACTATTGAATTTTCCTCAAAGTTTTATGTGCAAGCTTTGTGTAAACCATTGTAATTAACTTTCCATATGTTTTAGAGTAGTCAGCAGCCAGTTTTATGTGTGTCCTACTGAAGCTGGTGAAGTTTAAGCAATATCACCAGTTGCTCATAATGATACTTCACTGCTTCAAAGCAATGCAATGCTAAAGGCAGTTATAATGTACATGCAATGTTGTAGGTTCTTCAAATCATCTTTACTTTATGTATTCCATTGCTGTGAGTAGTATTCATTGATTTTCTGTTCACTTACAATTCACTGAATAGTTATGCACAGGTACATAGCACAAAATACACACAATAGAGTGTAATGCATTCAGCTAAAAAGAGTGCTATTGAATTTTC
Organism: Hemitrygon akajei; assembly: GCF_048418815.1. NCBI lineage: Eukaryota > Metazoa > Chordata > Chondrichthyes > Myliobatiformes > Dasyatidae > Hemitrygon > Hemitrygon akajei. The sequence continues at coordinate 107,902,970 of NC_133127.1, forward strand.
CTCCAAAATTACTATCTGCAAACTGCATGTTAACCTTTGTAATTAACTTTCTGTATGATTCGGAGTAGTCTGAAACCACTTTTGTGTGTGTGATACCGAAGTTGAAGTTACTCTAAGCAGTATGATTGATTACACAATAGAACTTCAGTGTTTCAAAGCAATACAAAGCTAAAGGCGTTCTAATATAACTGCAATGTATTAGGTTTTTGAATTCAACTTTACTTTATGTATTCCATTCCTGTCAGTAGTATTTATTGTGTTTCTATTCACTTACTTTTCACTCTGAATAGTTATGCAGATATACATAACACAAAATGCACAGAATATTAAGTAATGCATTCAGCTAAAAACAGTGTACTATTAAATTTTCCTCAATATTACTATGTGTAAACTTCATGTAAACCTTTGTATTTAACTTTGCATATGATGTAGAGTAGTCTGCAAGCAGTTTTTTTCGTGTTCTGCCGAAGTTGGTGAAGTTACTCTAAGGAATGTCACTGATTACACAATTCAACCAGTGTTTCAAAGCAGTACAAAGCTAGAGGCAATTATAATGTAAATGCAATGTAGTATGTTCTTCAAATCAACCTTACTTTATGTATTCCATTGCTGTGAGTAGTATTCGTTGTTTATCTGTTCACTTACAATGCACTCTGAATACTTTTGCACATCAGCATAACACAAAATGCACACAATAGCATGTAATGCATTCAGCTGAAAAGACAGTGCTATTGAATTTTCTACAAAATTACTATGTGCAAACTTCATGTAAACCTTTGTAATTAACTTTCCATATGATTTAGAGTAGTCTGCAAACAGTTTTTTGTCTGTGCTACTGATGTTGGTGAAGTTACTCTAAGGAATGTCACTGATTACACAATTGAACTTCAGTGTTTCAAAGCAATACAAAGCTAAAGGCGTTCTAATATAACTGCAATGTATTAGGTTCTTGAATTCAACTTTACTTTAGGTCTTCCATTCCTGTCAGTAGTATTTATTGTGTTTCTATTCACTTACATTTCACTCTGAATAGTTATGCAGATATACATAACACAAAATACACAGAATATTAAGTAATGCATTCAGCTAAAAAGAGTGTACTGTTAAATTTTCCTAAATATTACTATGTGCAAACTTCATGTAAACCTTTGTAATTAACTTTCCATATGATGTAGAGTAGTCTGCAAGCAGTTTTTCTCGTGTTCTGCCGAAGTTGGTGCAGTTACTCTAAGGAATGTCACTGATTACACAATTCAACATGTGTTTCAAAGCAGTAGAAAGGTAGAGGCAGTTATAATGTGAATGCAATGTAGTATGTTCTTCAAATCAACCTTAATTTATGTATTCCATTGCTGTTAGTAGTATTCGTTGTTTATCTGATCACTTACAATGCACTCTGAATACTTTTGCACATCTGCATAACAGAAAATACACAGAATAGTAAGTAATGCATTCAGCTAAAAAGAGTGTACTATTAAATATTCCTCAATATTACTATGTTCAAACTTCATATAAACCTTTGCAATTAACTTTCCATATGATTTAGAGTAGTCTGCAACCAGTTTTTTGTCTGTGCTGCTAAAGTTGGTGAATTTACTCTAAGGAATGTCACTGATTACACAATTGAACTTCAGTGTTTCAAACAGTACAAAGCTAGAGGCACCTATAATGTAAATGCAATGTAGTATGTTCTTCAAATCAACTTTAGGTATTCCATTGCTGTGAGTAGTATTCATTGTGTTTCTATTCACCTCAAATTCACTCTGAATAGTTATGCACATGTACATAACATAAAATACACACAATAGCCTGTAATGCATTCAGCTGAAAAGAGAATACTATTGAATTTTCCTCAAAGTTTTATGTGCAAGCTTTGTGTAAACCATTGTAATTAACTTTCCATATGTTTTAGAGTAGTCAGCAGCCAGTTTTATGTGTGTCCTACTGAAGCTGGTGAAGTTTAAGCAATATCACCAGTTGCTCATAATGATACTTCACTGCTTCAAAGCAATGCAATGCTAAAGGCAGTTATAATGTACATGCAATGTTGTAGGTTCTTCAAATCATCTTTACTTTATGTATTCCATTGCTGTGAGTAGTATTCATTGATTTTCTGTTCACTTACAATTCACTGAATAGTTATGCACAGGTACATAGCACAAAATACACACAATAGAGTGTAATGCATTCAGCTAAAAAGAGTGCTATTGAATTTTCCTCCAAAATTACTATTTGCAAACTGCATGTTAACCTTTGTAATTAACTTTCTGTATGATTCGGAGTAGTCTGAAACCACTTTTGTGTGTGTGATACCGAAGTTGAAGTTACTCTAAGCAGTATGATTGATTACACAATAGAACTTCAGTGTTTCAAAGCAATACAAAGCTAAAGGCGTTCTAATATAACTGCAATGTATTAGGTTTTTGAATTCAACTTTACTTTATGTATTCCATTCCTGTCAGTAGTATTTATTGTGTTTCTATTCACTTACTTTTCACTCTGAATAGTTATGCAGATATACATAACACAAAATGCACAGAATATTAAGTAATGCATTCAGCTAAAAACAGTGTACTATTAAATTTTCCTCAATATTACTATGTGTAAACTTCATGTAAACCTTTGTATTTAACTTTCCATATGATTTAGAGTAGTCTGCAAACAGTTTTTTGTCTGTGCTACTGATGTTGGTGAAGTTACTCTAAGGAATGTCACTGATTACACAATTGAACTTCAGTGTTTCAAAGCAATACAAAGCTAAAGGCGTTCTAATATAACTGCAATGTATTAGGTTCTTGAATTCAACTTTACTTTAGGTCTTCCATTCCTGTCAGTAGTATTTATTGTGTTTCTATTCACTTACTTTTCACTCTGAATAGTTATGCAGATATACATAACACAAAATGCACAGAATATTAAGTAATGCATTCAGCTAAAAACAGTGTACTATTAAATTTTCCTCAATATTACTATGTGTAAACTTCATGTAAATCTTTGTATTTAACTTTCCATATGATTTAGAGTAGTCTGCAAACAGTTTTTTGTCTGTGCTACTGATGTTGGTGAAGTTACTCTAAGGAATGTCACTGATTACACAATTGAACTTCAGTGTTTCAAAGCAATACAAAGCTAAAGGCGTTCTAATATAACTGCAATGTATTAGGTTCTTGAATTCAACTTTACTTTAGGTCTTCCATTCCTGTCAGTAGTATTTATTGTGTTTCTATTCACTTACATTTCACTCTGAATAGTTATGCAGATATACATAACACAAAATGCACAGAATATTAAGTAATGCATTCAGCTAAAAAGAGTGTACTATTAAATTTTCCTCAATATTACTATGTGTAAACTTCATGTAAACCTTTGTATTTAACTTTGCATATGATGTAGAGTAGTCTGCAAGCAGTTTTTTTCGTGTTCTGCCGAAGTTGGTGAAGTTACTCTAAGGAATGTCACTGATTACACAATTCAACCAGTGTTTCAAATCAGTACAAAGCTAGAGGCAATTATAATGTAAATGCAATGTAGTATGTTCTTCAAATCAACCTTACTTTATGTATTCCATTGCTGTGAGTAGTATTCGTTGTTTATCTGTTCACTTACAATGCACTCTGAATACTTTTGCACATCAGCATAACAGAAAATACACACAATAGCATGTAATGCATTCAGCTGAAAAGACAGTGCTATTGAATTTTCTACAAAATTACTATGTGCAAACTTCATGTAAACCTTTGTAATTAACTTTCCGTATGATTTAGAGTAGTCTGCAACCAGTTTTTTGTCTTTGCTACCGATGTTGGTGAAGTTACTCTAAGGAATGTCACTGATTACACAATTAAAATTCAGTGTTTCAAAGCAATACAAAGCTAAAGGCGTTCTAATATAACTGCAATGTATTAGGTTCTTGAATTCAACTTTACTTTAGGTATTCTATTCCTGTCAGTAGTATTTATTGTGTTTCTATTCACTTACATTTCACTCTGAATAGTTATGCAGATATACATAACACAAAATACACAGAATATTAAGTAGTGCATTCAGCTAAAAAGAGTGTACTGTTAAATTTTCCTAAATATTACTATGTGCAAACTTCATGTAAACCTTTGTAATTAACTTTCCATATGATTTAGAGTAGTCTGCAAACAGTTTTTTGTCTGTGCTACTGATGTTGGTGAAGTTACTCTAAGGAATGTCACTGATTACACAATTGAACTTCAGTGTTTCAAAGCAATACAAAGCTAAAGGCGTTCTAATATAACTGCAATGTATTAGGTTCTTGAATTCAACTTTACTTTAGGTCTTCCATTCCTGTCAGTAGTATTTATTGTGTTTCTATTCACTTACATTTCACTCTGAATAGTTATGCAGATATACATAACACAAAATGCACAGAATATTAAGTAATGCATTCAGCTAAAAAGAGTGTACTATTAAATTTTCCTCAATATTACTATGTGTAAACTTCATGTAAACCTTTGTATTTAACTTTGCATATGATGTAGAGTAGTCTGCAAGCAGTTTTTTTCGTGTTCTGCCGAAGTTGGTGAAGTTACTCTAAGGAATGTCACTGATTACACAATTCAACCAGTGTTTCAAATCAGTACAAAGCTAGAGGCAATTATAATGTAAATGCAATGTAGTATGTTCTTCAAATCAACCTTACTTTATGTATTCCATTGCTGTGAGTAGTATTCGTTGTTTATCTGTTCACTTACAATGCACTCTGAATACTTTTGCACATCAGCATAACAGAAAATACACACAATAGCATGTAATGCATTCAGCTGAAAAGACAGTGCTATTGAATTTTCTACAAAATTACTATGTGCAAACTTCATGTAAACCTTTGTAATTAACTTTCCGTATGATTTAGAGTAGTCTGCAACCAGTTTTTTGTCTTTGCTACCGATGTTGGTGAAGTTACTCTAAGGAATGTCACTGATTACACAATTAAAATTCAGTGTTTCAAAGCAATACAAAGCTAAAGGCGTTCTAATATAACTGCAATGTATTAGGTTCTTGAATTCAACTTTACTTTAGGTATTCTATTCCTGTCAGTAGTATTTATTGTGTTTCTATTCACTTACATTTCACTCTGAATAGTTATGCAGATATACATAACACAAAATACACAGAATATTAAGTAGTGCATTCAGCTAAAAAGAGTGTACTGTTAAATTTTCCTAAATATTACTATGTGCAAACTTCATGTAAACCTTTGTAATTAACTTTCCATATGATGTAGAGTAGTCTGCAAGCAGTTTTTCTCGTGTTCTGCCGAAGTTGGTGCAGTTACTCTAAGGAATGTCACTGATTACACAATTCAACATGTGTTTCAAAGCAGTAGAAAGGTAGAGGCAGTTATAATGTGAATGCAATGTAGTATGTTCTTCAAATCAACCTTAATTTATGTATTCCATTGCTGTTAGTAGTATTCGTTGTTTATCTGATCACTTACAATGCACTCTGAATACTTTTGCACATCTGCATAACAGAAAATACACAGAATAGTAAGTAATGCATTCAGCTAAAAAGAGTGTACTATTAAATATTCCTCAATATTACTATGTTCAAACTTCATATAAACCTTTGCAATTAACTTTCCATATGATTTAGAGTAGTCTGCAACCAGTTTTTTGTCTGTGCTGCTAAAGTTGGTGAATTTACTCTAAGGAATGTCACTGATTACACAATTGAACTTCAGTGTTTCAAACAGTACAAAGCTAGAGGCACCTATAATGTAAATGCAATGTAGTATGTTCTTCAAATCAACTTTAGGTATTCCATTGCTGTGAGTAGTATTCATTGTGTTTCTATTCACCTCAAATTCACTCTGAATAGTTATGCACATGTACATAACATAAAATACACACAATAGCCTGTAATGCATTCAGCTGAAAAGAGAATACTATTGAATTTTCCTCAAAGTTTTATGTGCAAGCTTTGTGTAAACCATTGTAATTAACTTTCCATATGTTTTAGAGTAGTCAGCAGCCAGTTTTATGTGTGTCCTACTGAAGCTGGTGAAGTTTAAGCAATATCACCAGTTGCTCATAATGATACTTCACTGCTTCAAAGCAATGCAATGCTAAAGGCAGTTATAATGTACATGCAATGTTGTAGGTTCTTCAAATCATCTTTACTTTATGTATTCCATTGCTGTGAGTAGTATTCATTGATTTTCTGTTCACTTACAATTCACTGAATAGTTATGCACAGGTACATAGCACAAAATACACACAATAGAGTGTAATGCATTCAGCTAAAAAGAGTGCTATTGAATTTTCCTCCAAAATTACTATCTGCAAACTGCATGTTAACCTTTGTAATTAACTTTCTGTATGATTCGGAGTAGTCTGAAACCACTTTTGTGTGTGTGATACCGAAGTTGAAGTTACTCTAAGCAGTATGATTGATTACACAATAGAACTTCAGTGTTTCAAAGCAATACAAAGCTAAAGGCGTTCTAATATAACTGCAATGTATTAGGTTTTTGAATTCAACTTTACTTTATGTATTCCATTCCTGTCAGTAGTATTTATTGTGTTTCTATTCACTTACTTTTCACTCTGAATAGTTATGCAGATATACATAACACAAAATGCACAGAATATTAAGTAATGCATTCAGCTAAAAACAGTGTACTATTAAATTTTCCTCAATATTACTATGTGTAAACTTCATGTAAACCTTTGTATTTAACTTTCCATATGATTTAGAGTAGTCTGCAAACAGTTTTTTGTCTGTGCTACTGATGTTGGTGAAGTTACTCTAAGGAATGTCACTGATTACACAATTGAACTTCAGTGTTTCAAAGCAATACAAAGCTAAAGGCGTTCTAATATAACTGCAATGTATTAGGTTCTTGAATTCAACTTTACTTTAGGTCTTCCATTCCTGTCAGTAGTATTTATTGTGTTTCTATTCACTTACATTTCACTCTGAATAGTTATGCAGATATACATAACACAAAATGCACAGAATATTAAGTAATGCATTCAGCTAAAAAGAGTGTACTATTAAATTTTCCTCAATATTACTATGTGTAAACTTCATGTAAACCTTTGTATTTAACTTTGCATATGATGTAGAGTAGTCTGCAAGCAGTTTTTTTCGTGTTCTGCCGAAGTTGGTGCAGTTACTCTAAGGAATGTCACTGATTACACAATTCAACCAGTGTTTCAAATCAGTACAAAGCTAGAGGCAATTATAATGTAAATGCAATGTAGTATGTTCTTCAAATCAACCTTACTTTATGTATTCCATTGCTGTGAGTAGTATTCGTTGTTTATCTGTTCACTTACAATGCACTCTGAATACTTTTGCACATCAGCATAACAGAAAATACACACAATAGCATGTAATGCATTCAGCTGAAAAGACAGTGCTATTGAATTTTCTACAAAATTACTATGTGCAAACTTCATGTAAACCTTTGTAATTAACTTTCCGTATGATTTAGAGTAGTCTGCAACCAGTTTTTTGTCTTTGCTACCGATGTTGGTGAAGTTACTCTAAGGAATGTCACTGATTACACAATTAAAATTCAGTGTTTCAAAGCAATACAAAGCTAAAGGCGTTCTAATATAACTGCAATGTATTAGGTTCTTGAATTCAACTTTACTTTAGGTATTCTATTCCTGTCAGTAGTATTTATTGTGTTTCTATTCACTTACATTTCACTCTGAATAGTTATGCAGATATACATAACACAAAATACACAGAATATTAAGTAGTGCATTCAGCTAAAAAGAGTGTACTGTTAAATTTTCCTAAATATTACTATGTGCAAACTTCATGTAAACCTTTGTAATTAACTTTCCATATGATGTAGAGTAGTCTGCAAGCAGTTTTTCTCGTGTTCTGCCGAAGTTGGTGCAGTTACTCTAAGGAATGTCACTGATTACACAATTCAACATGTGTTTCAAAGCAGTAGAAAGGTAGAGGCAGTTATAATGTGAATGCAATGTAGTATGTTCTTCAAATCAACCTTAATTTATGTATTCCATTGCTGTTAGTAGTATTCGTTGTTTATCTGATCACTTACAATGCACTCTGAATACTTTTGCACATCAGCATAACACAAAATGCACACAATAGCATGTAATGCATTCAGCTGAAAAGACAGTGCTATTGAATTTTCTACAAAATTACTATGTGCAAACTTCATGTAAACCTTTGTAATTAACTTTCCATATGATTTAGAGTAGTCTGCAACCAGTTTTTTGTCTGTGCTACTGATGTTGGTGAAGTTACTCTAAGGAATGTCACTGATTACACAATTGAACTTCAGTGTTTCAAAGCAATACAAAGCTAAAGGCGTTCTAATATAACTGCAATGTATTAGGTTCTTGAATTCAACTTTACTTTAGGTCTTCCATTCCTGTCAGTAGTATTTATTGTGTTTCTATTCACTTACATTTCACTCTGAATAGTTATGCAGATATACATAACACAAAATGCACAGAATATTAAGTAATGCATTCAGCTAAAAAGAGTGTACTATTGAATTTTCCTCAAAGTTTTATGTGCAAGCTTTGTGTAAACCATTGTAATTAACTTTCCATATGTTTTAGAGTAGTCAGCAGCCAGTTTTATGTGTGTCCTACTGAAGCTGGTGAAGTTTAAGCAATATCACCAGTTGCTCATAATGATACTTCACTGCTTCAAAGCAATGCAATGCTAAAGGCAGTTATAATGTACATGCAATGTTGTAGGTTCTTCAAATCATCTTTACTTTATGTATTCCATTGCTGTGAGTAGTATTCATTGATTTTCTGTTCACTTACAATTCACTGAATAGTTATGCACAGGTACATAGCACAAAATACACACAATAGAGTGTAATGCATTCAGCTAAAAAGAGTGCTATTGAATTTTCCTCCAAAATTACTATCTGCAAACTGCATGTTAACCTTTGTAATTAACTTTCTGTATGATTCGGAGTAGTCTGAAACCACTTTTGTGTGTGTGATACCGAAGTTGAAGTTACTCTAAGCAGTATGATTGATTACACAATAGAACTTCAGTGTTTCAAAGCAATACAAAGCTAAAGGCGTTCTAATATAACTGCAATGTATTAGGTTTTTGAATTCAACTTTACTTTATGTATTCCATTCCTGTCAGTAGTATTTATTGTGTTTCTATTCACTTACTTTTCACTCTGAATAGTTATGCAGATATACATAACACAAAATGCACAGAATATTAAGTAATGCATTCAGCTAAAAACAGTGTACTATTAAATTTTCCTCAATATTACTATGTGTAAACTTCATGTAAACCTTTGTATTTAACTTTGCATATGATGTAGAGTAGTCTGCAAGCAGTTTTTTTCGTGTTCTGCCGAAGTTGGTGAAGTTACTCTAAGGAATGTCACTGATTACACAATTCAACCAGTGTTTCAAATCAGTACAAAGCTAGAGGCAATTATAATGTAAATGCAATGTAGTATGTTCTTCAAATCAACCTTACTTTATGTATTCCATTGCTGTGAGTAGTATTCGTTGTTTATCTGTTCACTAACAATGCACTCTGAATACTTTTGCACATCAGCATAACACAAAATGCACACAATAGCATGTAATGCATTCAGCTGAAAAGACAGTGCTATTGAATTTTCTACAAAATTACTATGTGCAAACTTCATGTAAACCTTTGTAATTAACTTTCCATATGATTTAGAGTAGTCTGCAACCAGTTTTTTGTCTGTGCTACTGATGTTGGTGAAGTTACTCTAAGGAATGTCACTGATTACACAATTGAACTTCAGTGTTTCAAAGCAATACAAAGCTAAAGGCGTTCTAATATAACTGCAATGTATTAGGTTCTTGAATTCAACTTTACTTTAGGTCTTCCATTCCTGTCAGTAGTATTTATTGTGTTTCTATTCACTTACATTTCACTCTGAATAGTTATGCAGATATACATAACACAAAATGCACAGAATATTAAGTAATGCATTCAGCTAAAAAGAGTGTACTATTAAATTTTCCTCAATATTACTATGTGTAAACTTCATGTAAACCTTTGTATTTAACTTTGCATATGATGTAGAGTAGTCTGCAAGCAGTTTTTTTCGTGTTCTGCCGAAGTTGGTGAAGTTACTCTAAGGAATGTCACTGATTACACAATTCAACCAGTGTTTCAAATCAGTACAAAGCTAGAGGCAATTATAATGTAAATGCAATGTAGTATGTTCTTCAAATCAACCTTACTTTATGTATTCCATTGCTGTGAGTAGTATTCGTTGTTTATCTGTTCACTTACAATGCACTCTGAATACTTTTGCACATCAGCATAACAGAAAATACACACAATAGCATGTAATGCATTCAGCTGAAAAGACAGTGCTATTGAATTTTCTACAAAATTACTATGTGCAAACTTCATGTAAACCTTTGTAATTAACTTTCCGTATGATTTAGAGTAGTCTGCAACCAGTTTTTTGTCTTTGCTACCGATGTTGGTGAAGTTACTCTAAGGAATGTCACTGATTACACAATTAAAATTCAGTGTTTCAAAGCAATACAAAGCTAAAGGCGTTCTAATATAACTGCAATGTATTAGGTTCTTGAATTCAACTTTACTTTAGGTATTCTATTCCTGTCAGTAGTATTTATTGTGTTTCTATTCACTTACATTTCACTCTGAATAGTTATGCAGATATACATAACACAAAATACACAGAATATTAAGTAATGCATTCAGCTAAAAAGAGTGTACTGTTAAATTTTCCTAAATATTACTATGTGCAAACTTCATGTAAACCTTTGTAATTAACTTTCCATATGATGTAGAGTAGTCTGCAAGCAGTTTTTCTCGTGCTCTGCCGAAGTTGGTGCAGTTACTCTAAGGAATGTCACTGATTACACAATTCAACATGTGTTTCAAAGCAGTAGAAAGGTAGAGGCAGTTATAATGTGAATGCAATGTAGTATGTTCTTCAAATCAACCTTAATTTATGTATTCCATTGCTGTTAGTAGTATTCGTTGTTTATCTGATCACTTACAATGCACTCTGAATACTTTTGCACATCTGCATAACAGAAAATACACAGAATAGTAAGTAATGCATTCAGCTAAAAAGAGTGTACTATTAAATATTCCTCAATATTACTATGTTCAAACTTCATATAAACCTTTGCAATTAACTTTCCATATGATTTAGAGTAGTCTGCAACCAGTTTTTTGTCTGTGCTGCTAAAGTTGGTGAATTTACTCTAAGGAATGTCACTGATTACACAATTGAACTTCAGTGTTTCAAACAGTACAAAGCTAGAGGCACCTATAATGTAAATGCAATGTAGTATGTTCTTCAAATCAACTTTAGGTATTCCATTGCTGTGAGTAGTATTCATTGTGTTTCTATTCACCTCAAATTCACTCTGAATAGTTATGCACATGTACATAACATAAAATACACACAATAGCCTGTAATGCATTCAGCTGAAAAGAGAATACTATTGAATTTTCCTCAAAGTTTTATGTGCAAGCTTTGTGTAAACCATTGTAATTAACTTTCCATATGTTTTAGAGTAGTCAGCAGCCAGTTTTATGTGTGTCCTACTGAAGCTGGTGAAGTTTAAGCAATATCACCAGTTGCTCATAATGATACTTCACTGCTTCAAAGCAATGCAATGCTAAAGGCAGTTATAATGTACATGCAATGTTGTAGGTTCTTCAAATCATCTTTACTTTATGTATTCCATTGCTGTGAGTAGTATTCATTGATTTTCTGTTCACTTACAATTCACTGAATAGTTATGCACAGGTACATAGCACAAAATACACACAATAGAGTGTAATGCATTCAGCTAAAAAGAGTGCTATTGAATTTTCCTCCAAAATTACTATCTGCAAACTGCATGTTAACCTTTGTAATTAACTTTCTGTATGATTCGGAGTAGTCTGAAACCACTTTTGTGTGTGTGATACCGAAGTTGAAGTTACTCTAAGCAGTATGATTGATTACACAATAGAACTTCAGTGTTTCAAAGCAATACAAAGCTAAAGGCGTTCTAATATAACTGCAATGTATTAGGTTTTTGAATTCAACTTTACTTTATGTATTCCATTCCTGTCAGTAGTATTTATTGTGTTTCTATTCACTTACTTTTCACTCTGAATAGTTATGCAGATATACATAACACAAAATGCACAGAATATTAAGTAATGCATTCAGCTAAAAACAGTGTACTATTAAATTTTCCTCAATATTACTATGTGTAAACTTCATGTAAACCTTTGTATTTAACTTTGCATATGATGTAGAGTAGTCTGCAAGCAGTTTTTTTCGTGTTCTGCCGAAGTTGGTGAAGTTACTCTAAGGAATGTCACTGATTACACAATTCAACCAGTGTTTCAAAGCAGTACAAAACTAGAGGCAATTATAATGTAAATGCAATGTAGTATGTTCTTCAAATCAACCTTACTTTATGTATTCCATTGCTGTGAGTAGTATTCGTTGTTTATCTGTTCACTTACAATGCACTCTGAATACTTTTGCACATCAGCATAACACAAAATGCACACAATAGCATGTAATGCATTCAGCTGAAAAGACAGTGCTATTGAATTTTCTACAAAATTACTATGTGCAAACTTCATGTAAACCTTTGTAATTAACTTTCCATATGATTTAGAGTAGTCTGCAACCAGTTTTTTGTCTGTGCTACTGATGTTGGTGAAGTTACTCTAAGGAATGTCACTGATTACACAATTGAACTTCAGTGTTTCAAAGCAATACAAAGCTAAAGGCGTTCTAATATAACTGCAATGTATTAGGTTCTTGAATTCAACTTTACTTTAGGTCTTCCATTCCTGTCAGTAGTATTTATTGTGTTTCTATTCACTTACATTTCACTCTGAATAGTTATGCAGATATACATAACACAAAATGCACAGAATATTAAGTAATGCATTCAGCTAAACAGAGTGTACTATTAAATTTTCCTCAATATTACTATGTGTAAACTTCATGTAAACCTTTGTATTTAACTTTGCATATGATGTAGAGTAGTCTGCAAGCAGTTTTTTTCGTGTTCTGCCGAAGTTGGTGAAGTTACTCTAAGGAATGTCACTGATTACACAATTCAACCAGTGTTTCAAATCAGTACAAAGCTAGAGGCAATTATAATGTAAATGCAATGTAGTATGTTCTTCAAATCAACCTTACTTTATGTATTCCATTGCTGTGAGTAGTATTCGTTGTTTATCTGTTCACTTACAATGCACTCTGAATACTTTTGCACATCAGCATAACAGAAAATACACACAATAGCATGTAATGCATTCAGCTGAAAAGACAGTGCTATTGAATTTTCTACAAAATTACTATGTGCAAACTTCATGTAAACCTTTGTAATTAACTTTCCGTATGATTTAGAGTAGTCTGCAACCAGTTTTTTGTCTTTGCTACCGATGTTGGTGAAGTTACTCTAAGGAATGTCACTGATTACACAATTAAAATTCAGTGTTTCAAAGCAATACAAAGCTAAAGGCGTTCTAATATAACTGCAATGTATTAGGTTCTTGAATTCAACTTTACTTTAGGTATTCTATTCCTGTCAGTAGTATTTATTGTGTTTCTATTCACTTACATTTCACTCTGAATAGTTATGCAGATATACATAACACAAAATACACAGAATATTAAGTAATGCATTCAGCTAAAAAGAGTGTACTGTTAAATTTTCCTAAATATTACTATGTGCAAACTTCATGTAAACCTTTGTAATTAACTTTCCATATGATGTAGAGTAGTCTGCAAGCAGTTTTTCTCGTGTTCTGCCGAAGTTGGTGCAGTTACTCTAAGGAATGTCACTGATTACACAATTCAACATGTGTTTCAAAGCAGTAGAAAGGTAGAGGCAGTTATAATGTGAATGCAATGTAGTATGTTCTTCAAATCAACCTTAATTTATGTATTCCATTGCTGTTAGTAGTATTCGTTGTTTATCTGATCACTTACAATGCACTCTGAATACTTTTGCACATCTGCATAACAGAAAATACACAGAATAGTAAGTAATGCATTCAGCTAAAAAGAGTGTACTATTAAATATTCCTCAATATTACTATGTTCAAACTTCATATAAACCTTTGCAATTAACTTTCCATATGATTTAGAGTAGTCTGCAACCAGTTTTTTGTCTGTGCTGCTAAAGTTGGTGAATTTACTCTAAGGAATGTCACTGATTACACAATTGAACTTCAGTGTTTCAAACAGTACAAAGCTAGAGGCACCTATAATGTAAATGCAATGTAGTATGTTCTTCAAATCAACTTTAGGTATTCCATTGCTGTGAGTAGTATTCATTGTGTTTCTATTCACCTCAAATTCACTCTGAATAGTTATGCACATGTACATAACATAAAATACACACAATAGCCTGTAATGCATTCAGCTGAAAAGAGAATACTATTGAATTTTCCTCAAAGTTTGATGTGCAAGCTTTATGTAAACCATTGTAATTAACTTTCCATATGTTTTAGAGTAGTCAGCAGCCAGTTTTATGTGTGTCCTACTGAAGCTGGTGAAGTTTAAGCAATATCACCAGTTGCTCATAATGATACTTCACTGCTTCAAAGCAATGCAATGCTAAAGGCAGTTATAATGTACATGCAATGTTGTAGGTTCTTCAAATCATCTTTACTTTATGTATTCCATTGCTGTGAGTAGTATTCATTGATTTTCTGTTCACTTACAATTCACTGAATAGTTATGCACAGGTACATAGCACAAAATACACACAATAGAGTGTAATGCATTCAGCTAAAAAGAGTGCTATTGAATTTTCCTCCAAAATTACTATCTGCAAACTGCATGTTAACCTTTGTAATTAACTTTCTGTATGATTCGGAGTAGTCTGAAACCACTTTTGTGTGTGTGATACCGAAGTTGAAGTTACTCTAAGCAGTATGATTGATTACACAATAGAACTTCAGTGTTTCAAAGCAATACAAAGCTAAAGGCGTTCTAATATAACTGCAATGTATTAGGTTTTTGAATTCAACTTTACTTTATGTATTCCATTCCTGTCAGTAGTATTTATTGTGTTTCTATTCACTTACTTTTCACTCTGAATAGTTATGCAGATATACATAACACAAAATGCACAGAATATTAAGTAATGCATTCAGCTAAAAACAGTGTACTATTAAATTTTCCTCAATATTACTATGTGTAAACTTCATGTAAACCTTTGTATTTAACTTTCCATATGATTTAGAGTAGTCTGCAAACAGTTTTTTGTCTGTGCTACTGATGTTGGTGAAGTTACTCTAAGGAATGTCACTGATTACACAATTGAACTTCAGTGTTTCAAAGCAATACAAAGCTAAAGGCGTTCTAATATAACTGCAATGTATTAGGTTCTTGAATTCAACTTTACTTTAGGTCTTCCATTCCTGTCAGTAGTATTTATTGTGTTTCTATTCACTTACATTTCACTCTGAATAGTTATGCAGATATACATAACACAAAATGCACAGAATATTAAGTAATGCATTCAGCTAAAAAGAGTGTACTATTAAATTTTCCTCAATATTACTATGTGTAAACTTCATGTAAACCTTTGTATTTAACTTTGCATATGATGTAGAGTAGTCTGCAAGCAGTTTTTTTCGTGTTCTGCCGAAGTTGGTGAAGTTACTCTAAGGAATGTCACTGATTACACAATTCAACCAGTGTTTCAAATCAGTACAAAGCTAGAGGCAATTATAATGTAAATGCAATGTAGTATGTTCTTCAAATCAACCTTACTTTATGTATTCCATTGCTGTGAGTAGTATTCGTTGTTTATCTGTTCACTTACAATGCACTCTGAATACTTTTGCACATCAGCATAACAGAAAATACACACAATAGCATGTAATGCATTCAGCTGAAAAGACAGTGCTATTGAATTTTCTACAAAATTACTATGTGCAAACTTCATGTAAACCTTTGTAATTAACTTTCCGTATGATTTAGAGTAGTCTGCAACCAGTTTTTTGTCTTTGCTACCGATGTTGGTGAAGTTACTCTAAGGAATGTCACTGATTACACAATTAAAATTCAGTGTTTCAAAGCAATACAAAGCTAAAGGCGTTCTAATATAACTGCAATGTATTAGGTTCTTGAATTCAACTTTACTTTAGGTATTCTATTCCTGTCAGTAGTATTTATTGTGTTTCTATTCACTTACATTTCACTCTGAATAGTTATGCAGATATACATAACACAAAATACACAGAATATTAAGTAGTGCATTCAGCTAAAAAGAGTGTACTGTTAAATTTTCCTAAATATTACTATGTGCAAACTTCATGTAAACCTTTGTAATTAACTTTCCATATGATGTAGAGTAGTCTGCAAGCAGTTTTTCTCGTGTTCTGCCGAAGTTGGTGCAGTTACTCTAAGGAATGTCACTGATTACACAATTCAACATGTGTTTCAAAGCAGTAGAAAGGTAGAGGCAGTTATAATGTGAATGCAATGTAGTATGTTCTTCAAATCAACCTTAATTTATGTATTCCATTGCTGTTAGTAGTATTCGTTGTTTATCTGATCACTTACAATGCACTCTGAATACTTTTGCACATCAGCATAACACAAAATGCACACAATAGCATGTAATGCATTCAGCTGAAAAGACAGTGCTATTGAATTTTCTACAAAATTACTATGTGCAAACTTCATGTAAACCTTTGTAATTAACTTTCCATATGATTTAGAGTAGTCTGCAACCAGTTTTTTGTCTGTGCTACTGATGTTGGTGAAGTTACTCTAAGGAATGTCACTGATTACACAATTGAACTTCAGTGTTTCAAAGCAATACAAAGCTAAAGGCGTTCTAATATAACTGCAATGTATTAGGTTCTTGAATTCAACTTTACTTTAGGTCTTCCATTCCTGTCAGTAGTATTTATTGTGTTTCTATTCACTTACATTTCACTCTGAATAGTTATGCAGATATACATAACACAAAATGCACAGAATATTAAGTAATGCATTCAGCTAAAAAGAGTGTACTATTAAATTTTCCTCAATATTACTATGTGTAAACTTCATGTAAACCTTTGTATTTAACTTTGCATATGATGTAGAGTAGTCTGCAAGCAGTTTTTTTCGTGTTCTGCCGAAGTTGGTGAAGTTACTCTAAGGAATGTCACTGATTACACAATTCAACCAGTGTTTCAAAGCAGTACAAAGCTAGAGGCAATTATAATGTAAATGCAATGTAGTATGTTCTTCAAATCAACCTTACTTTATGTATTCCATTGCTGTGAGTAGTATTCGTTGTTTATCTGTTCACTTACAATGCACTCTGAATACTTTTGCACATCAGCATAACAGAAAATACACACAATAGCATGTAATGCATTCAGCTGAAAAGACAGTGCTATTGAATTTTCTACAAAATTACTATGTGCAAACTTCATGTAAACCTTTGTAATTAACTTTCCGTATGATTTAGAGTAGTCTGCAACCAGTTTTTTGTCTTTGCTACCGATGTTGGTGAAGTTACTCTAAGGAATGTCACTGATTACACAATTAAAATTCAGTGTTTCAAAGCAATACAAAGCTAAAGGCGTTCTAATATAACTGCAATGTATTAGGTTCTTGAATTCAACTTTACTTTAGGTATTCTATTCCTGTCAGTAGTATTTATTGTGTTTCTATTCACTTACATTTCACTCTGAATAGTTATGCAGATATACATAACACAAAATACACAGAATATTAAGTAGTGCATTCAGCTAAAAAGAGTGTACTGTTAAATTTTCCTAAATATTACTATGTGCAAACTTCATGTAAACCTTTGTAATTAACTTTCCATATGATGTAGAGTAGTCTGCAAGCAGTTTTTCTCGTGTTCTGCCGAAGTTGGTGCAGTTACTCTAAGGAATGTCACTGATTACACAATTCAACATGTGTTTCAAAGCAGTAGAAAGGTAGAGGCAGTTATAATGTGAATGCAATGTAGTATGTTCTTCAAATCAACCTTAATTTATGTATTCCATTGCTGTTAGTAGTATTCGTTGTTTATCTGATCACTTACAATGCACTCTGAATACTTTTGCACATCTGCATAACAGAAAATACACAGAATAGTAAGTAATGCATTCAGCTAAAAAGAGTGTACTATTAAATATTCCTCAATATTACTATGTTCAAACTTCATATAAACCTTTGTAATTAACTTTCCATATGATTTAGAGTAGTCTGCAACCAGTTTTCTGTCTGTGCTGCTAAAGATGGTGAATTTACTCTAAGGAATGTCACTGATTACACAATTGAACTTCAGTGTTTCAAACAGTACAAAGCTAGAGGCACCTATAATGTAAATGCAATGTAGTATGTTCTTCAAATCAACTTTAGGTATTCCATTGCTGTGAGTAGTATTCATTGTGTTTCTATTCACCTCAAATTCACTCTGAATAGTTATGCACATGTACATAACATAAAATACACACAATAGCCTGTAATGCATTCAGCTGAAAAGAGAATACTATTGAATTTTCCTCAAAGTTTTATGTGCAAGCTTTGTGTAAACCATTGTAATTAACTTTCCATATGTTTTAGAGTAGTCAGCAGCCAGTTTTATGTGTGTCCTACTGAAGCTGGTGAAGTTTAAGCAATATCACCAGTTGCTCATAATGGTACTTCACTGCTTCAAAGCAATGCAATGCTAAAGGCAGTTATAATGTACATGCAATGTTGTAGGTTCTTCAAATCATCTTTATGTATTCCATTGCTGTGAGTAGTATTCATTGATTTTCTGTTCACTTACAATTCACTGAATAGTTATGCACAGGTACATAGCACAAAATACACACAATAGAGTGTAATGCATTCAGCTAAAAAGAGTGCTATTGAATTTTCCTCCAAAATTACTATCTGCAAACTGCATGTTAACCTTTGTAATTAACTTTCTGTATGATTCGGAGTAGTCTGAAACCACTTTTGTGTGTGTGATACCGAAGTTGAAGTTACTCTAAGCAGTATGATTGATTACACAATAGAACTTCAGTGTTTCAAAGCAATACAAAGCTAAAGGCGTTCTAATATAACTGCAATGTATTAGGTTTTTGAATTCAACTTTACTTTATGTATTCCATTCCTGTCAGTAGTATTTATTGTGTTTCTATTCACTTACTTTTCACTCTGAATAGTTATGCAGATATACATAACACAAAATGCACAGAATATTAAGTAATGCATTCAGCTAAAAACAGTGTACTATTAAATTTTCCTCAATATTACTATGTGTAAACTTCATGTAAACCTTTGTATTTAACTTTGCATATGATGTAGAGTAGTCTGCAAGCAGTTTTTTTCGTGTTCTGCCGAAGTTGGTGAAGTTACTCTAAGGAATGTCACTGATTACACAATTCAACCAGTGTTTCAAAGCAGTACAAAGCTAGAGGCAATTATAATGTAAATGCAATGTAGTATGTTCTTCAAATCAACCTTACTTTATGTATTCCATTGCTGTGAGTAGTATTCGTTGTTTATCTGTTCACTTACAATGCACTCTGAATACTTTTGCACATCAGCATAACACAAAATGCACACAATAGCATGTAATGCATTCAGCTGAAAAGACAGTGCTATTGAATTTTCTACAAAATTACTATGTGCAAACTTCATGTAAACCTGTGTAATTAACTTTCCATATGATTTAGAGTAGTCTGCAACCAGTTTTCTGTCTGTGCTACTGATGTTGGTGAAGTTACTCTAAGGAATGTCACTGATTACACAATTGAACTTCAGTGTTTCAAAGCAATACAAAGCTAAAGGCGTTCTAATATAACTGCAATGTATTAGGTTCTTGAATTCAACTTTACTTTAGGTCTTCCATTCCTGTCAGTAGTATTTATTGTGTTTCTATTCACTTACATTTCACTCTGAATAGTTATGCAGATATACATAACACAAAATGCACAGAATATTAAGTAATGCATTCAGCTAAAAAGAGTGTACTATTAAATTTTCCTCAATATTACTATGTGTAAACTTCATGTAAACCTTTGTATTTAACTTTGCATATGATGTAGAGTAGTCTGCAAGCAGTTTTTTATCGTGTTCTGCCGAAGTTGGTGAAGTTACTCTAAGGAATGTCACTGATTACACAATTCAACCAGTGTTTCAAATCAGTACAAAGCTAGAGGCAATTATAATGTAAATGCAATGTAGTATGTTCTTCAAATCAACCTTACTTTATGTATTCCATTGCTGTGAGTAGTATTCGTTGTTTATCTGTTCACTTACAATGCACTCTGAATACTTTTGCACATCAGCATAACAGAAAATACACACAATAGCATGTAATGCATTCAGCTGAAAAGACAGTGCTATTGAATTTTCTACAAAATTACTATGTGCAAACTTCATGTAAACCTTTGTAATTAACTTTCCGTATGATTTAGAGTAGTCTGCAACCAGTTTTTTGTCTTTGCTACCGATGTTGGTGAAGTTACTCTAAGGAATGTCACTGATTACACAATTAAAATTGAGTGTTTCAAAGCAATACAAAGCTAAAGGCGTTCTAATATAACTGCAATGTATTAGGTTCTTGAATTCAACTTTACTTTAGGTATTCTATTCCTGTCAGTAGTATTTATTGTGTTTCTATTCACTTACATTTCACTCTGAATAGTTATGCAGATATACATAACACAAAATACACAGAATATTAAGTAATGCATTCAGCTAAAAAGAGTGTACTGTTAAATTTTCCTAAATATTACTATGTGCAAACTTCATGTAAACCTTTGTAATTAACTTTCCATATGATGTAGAGTAGTATGCAAGCAGTTTTTCTCGTGTTCTGCCGAAGTTGGTGCAGTTACTCTAAGGAATGTCACTGATTACACAATTCAACATGTGTTTCAAAGCAGTAGAAAGGTAGAGGCAGTTATAATGTGAATGCAATGTAGTATGTTCTTCAAATCAACCTTAATTTATGTATTCCATTGCTGTTAGTAGTATTCGTTGTTTATCTGATCACTTACAATGCACTCTGAATACTTTTGCACATCTGCATAACAGAAAATACACAGAATAGTAAGTAATGCATTCAGCTAAAAAGAGTGTACTATTAAATATTCCTCAATATTACTATGTTCAAACTTCATATAAACCTTTGCAATTAACTTTCCATATGATTTAGAGTAGTCTGCAACCAGTTTTTTGTCTGTGCTGCTAAAGTTGGTGAATTTACTCTAAGGAATGTCACTGATTACACAATTGAACTTCAGTGTTTCAAACAGTACAAAGCTAGAGGCACCTATAATGTAAATGCAATGTAGTATGTTCTTCAAATCAACTTTAGGTATTCCATTGCTGTGAGTAGTATTCATTGTGTTTCTATTCACCTCAAATTCACTCTGAATAGTTATGCACATGTACATAACATAAAATACACACAATAGCCTGTAATGCATTCAGCTGAAAAGAGAATACTATTGAATTTTCCTCAAAGTTTTATGTGCAAGCTTTGTGTAAACCATTGTAATTAACTTTCCATATGTTTTAGAGTAGTCAGCAGCCAGTTTTATGTGTGTCCTACTGAAGCTGGTGAAGTTTAAGCAATATCACCAGTTGCTCATAATGATACTTCACTGCTTCAAAGCAATGCAATGCTAAAGGCAGTTATAATGTACATGCAATGTTGTAGGTTCTTCAAATCATCTTTACTTTATGTATTCCATTGCTGTGAGTAGTATTCATTGATTTTCTGTTCACTTACAATTCACTGAATAGTTATGCACAGGTACATAGCACAAAATACACACAATAGAGTGTAATGCATTCAGCTAAAAAGAGTGCTATTGAATTTTCCTCCAAAATTACTATCTGCAAACTGCATGTTAACCTTTGTAATTAACTTTCTGTATGATTCGGAGTAGTCTGAAACCACTTTTGTGTGTGTGATACCGAAGTTGAAGTTACTCTAAGCAGTATGATTGATTACACAATAGAACTTCAGTGTTTCAAAGCAATACAAAGCTAAAGGCGTTCTAATATAACTGCAATGTATTAGGTTTTTGAATTCAACTTTACTTTATGTATTCCATTCCTGTCAGTAGTATTTATTGTGTTTCTATTCACTTACTTTTCACTCTGAATAGTTATGCAGATATACATAACACAAAATGCACAGAATATTAAGTAATGCATTCAGCTAAAAACAGTGTACTATTAAATTTTCCTCAATATTACTATGTGTAAACTTCATGTAAACCTTTGTATTTAACTTTGCATATGATGTAGAGTAGTCTGCAAGCAGTTTTTTTCGTGTTCTGCCGAAGTTGGTGAAGTTACTCTAAGGAATGTCACTGATTACACAATTCAACCAGTGTTTCAAAGCAGTACAAAGCTAGAGGCAATTATAATGTAAATGCAATGTAGTATGTTCTTCAAATCAACCTTACTTTATGTATTCCATTGCTGTGAGTAGTATTCGTTGTTTATCTGTTCACTTACAATGCACTCTGAATACTTTTGCACATCAGCATAACACAAAATGCACACAATAGCATGTAATGCATTCAGCTGAAAAGACAGTGCTATTGAATTTTCTACAAAATTACTATGTGCAAACTTCATGTAAACCTTTGTAATTAACTTTCCATATGATTTAGAGTAGTCTGCAACCAGTTTTCTGTCTGTGCTACTGATGTTGGTGAAGTTACTCTAAGGAATGTCACTGATTACACAATTGAACTTCAGTGTTTCAAAGCAATACAAAGCTAAAGGCGTTCTAATATAACTGCAATGTATTAGGTTCTTGAATTCAACTTTACTTTAGGTCTTCCATTCCTGTCAGTAGTATTTATTGTGTTTCTATTCACTTACATTTCACTCTGAATAGTTATGCAGATATACATAACACAAAATGCACAGAATATTAAGTAATGCATTCAGCTAAAAAGAGTGTACTATTAAATTTTCCTCAATATTACTATGTGTAAACTTCATGTAAACCTTTGTATTTAACTTTGCATATGATGTAGAGTAGTCTGCAAGCAGTTTTTTATCGTGTTCTGCCGAAGTTGGTGAAGTTACTCTAAGGAATGTCACTGATTACACAATTCAACCAGTGTTTCAAATCAGTACAAAGCTAGAGGCAATTATAATGTAAATGCAATGTAGTATGTTCTTCAAATCAACCTTACTTTATGTATTCCATTGCTGTGAGTAGTATTCGTTGTTTATCTGTTCACTTACAATGCACTCTGAATACTTTTGCACATCAGCATAACAGAAAATACACACAATAGCATGTAATGCATTCAGCTGAAAAGACAGTGCTATTGAATTTTCTACAAAATTACTATGTGCAAACTTCATGTAAACCTTTGTAATTAACTTTCCGTATGATTTAGAGTAGTCTGCAACCAGTTTTTTGTCTTTGCTACCGATGTTGGTGAAGTTACTCTAAGGAATGTCACTGATTACACAATTAAAATTCAGTGTTTCAAAGCAATACAAAGCTAAAGGCGTTCTAATATAACTGCAATGTATTAGGTTCTTGAATTCAACTTTACTTTAGGTATTCTATTCCTGTCAGTAGTATTTATTGTGTTTCTATTCACTTACATTTCACTCTGAATAGTTATGCAGATATACATAACACAAAATACACAGAATATTAAGTAATGCATTCAGCTAAAAAGAGTGTACTGTTAAATTTTCCTAAATATTACTATGTGCAAACTTCATGTAAACCTTTGTAATTAACTTTCCATATGATGTAGAGTAGTATGCAAGCAGTTTTTCTCGTGTTCTGCCGAAGTTGGTGCAGTTACTCTAAGGAATGTCACTGATTACACAATTCAACATGTGTTTCAAAGCAGTAGAAAGGTAGAGGCAGTTATAATGTGAATGCAATGTAGTATGTTCTTCAAATCAACCTTAATTTATGTATTCCATTGCTGTTAGTAGTATTCGTTGTTTATCTGATCACTTACAATGCACTCTGAATACTTTTGCACATCTGCATAACAGAAAATACACAGAATAGTAAGTAATGCATTCAGCTAAAAAGAGTGTACTATTAAATATTCCTCAATATTACTATGTTCAAACTTCATATAAACCTTTGCAATTAACTTTCCATATGATTTAGAGTAGTCTGCAACCAGTTTTTTGTCTGTGCTGCTAAAGTTGGTGAATTTACTCTAAGGAATGTCACTGATTACACAATTGAACTTCAGTGTTTCAAACAGTACAAAGCTAGAGGCACCTATAATGTAAATGCAATGTAGTATGTTCTTCAAATCAACTTTAGGTATTCCATTGCTGTGAGTAGTATTCATTGTGTTTCTATTCACCTCAAATTCACTCTGAATAGTTATGCACATGTACATAACATAAAATACACACAATAGCCTGTAATGCATTCAGCTGAAAAGAGAATACTATTGAATTTTCCTCAAAGTTTTATGTGCAAGCTTTGTGTAAACCATTGTAATTAACTTTCCATATGTTTTAGAGTAGTCAGCAGCCAGTTTTATGTGTGTCCTACTGAAGCTGGTGAAGTTTAAGCAATATCACCAGTTGCTCATAATGATACTTCACTGCTTCAAAGCAATGCAATGCTAAAGGCAGTTATAATGTACATGCAATGTTGTAGGTTCTTCAAATCATCTTTACTTTATGTATTCCATTGCTGTGAGTAGTATTCATTGATTTTCTGTTCACTTACAATTCACTGAATAGTTATGCACAGGTACATAGCACAAAATACACACAATAGAGTGTAATGCATTCAGCTAAAAAGAGTGCTATTGAATTTTCCTCCAAAATTACTATCTGCAAACTGCATGTTAACCTTTGTAATTAACTTTCTGTATGATTCGGAGTAGTCTGAAACCACTTTTGTGTGTGTGATACCGAAGTTGAAGTTACTCTAAGCAGTATGATTGATTACACAATAGAACTTCAGTGTTTCAAAGCAATACAAAGCTAAAGGCGTTCTAATATAACTGCAATGTATTAGGTTTTTGAATTCAACTTTACTTTATGTATTCCATTCCTGTCAGTAGTATTTATTGTGTTTCTATTCACTTACATTTCACTCTGAATAGTTATGCAGATATACATAACACAAAATACACAGAATATTAAGTAGTGCATTCAGCTAAAAAGAGTGTACTGTTAAATTTTCCTAAATATTACTATGTGCAAACTTCATGTAAACCTTTGTAATTAACTTTCCATATGATGTAGAGTAGTCTGCAAGCAGTTTTTCTCGTGTTCTGCCGAAGTTGGTGCAGTTACTCTAAGGAATGTCACTGATTACACAATTCAACATGTGTTTCAAAGCAGTAGAAAGGTAGAGGCAGTTATAATGTGAATGCAATGTAGTATGTTCTTCAAATCAACCTTAATTTATGTATTCCATTGCTGTTAGTAGTATTCGTTGTTTATCTGATCACTTACAATGCACTCTGAATACTTTTGCACATCAGCATAACACAAAATGCACACAATAGCATGTAATGCATTCAGCTGAAAAGACAGTGCTATTGAATTTTCTACAAAATTACTATGTGCAAACTTCATGTAAACCTTTGTAATTAACTTTCCATATGATTTAGAGTAGTCTGCAACCAGTTTTTTGTCTGTGCTACTGATGTTGGTGAAGTTACTCTAAGGAATGTCACTGATTACACAATTGAACTTCAGTGTTTCAAAGCAATACAAAGCTAAAGGCGTTCTAATATAACTGCAATGTATTAGGTTCTTGAATTCAACTTTACTTTAGGTCTTCCATTCCTGTCAGTAGTATTTATTGTGTTTCTATTCACTTACATTTCACTCTGAATAGTTATGCAGATATACATAACACAAAATGCACAGAATATTAAGTAATGCATTCAGCTAAAAAGAGTGTACTATTGAATTTTCCTCAAAGTTTTATGTGCAAGCTTTGTGTAAACCATTGTAATTAACTTTCCATATGTTTTAGAGTAGTCAGCAGCCAGTTTTATGTGTGTCCTACTGAAGCTGGTGAAGTTTAAGCAATATCACCAGTTGCTCATAATGATACTTCACTGCTTCAAAGCAATGCAATGCTAAAGGCAGTTATAATGTACATGCAATGTTGTAGGTTCTTCAAATCATCTTTACTTTATGTATTCCATTGCTGTGAGTAGTATTCATTGATTTTCTGTTCACTTACAATTCACTGAATAGTTATGCACAGGTACATAGCACAAAATACACACAATAGAGTGTAATGCATTCAGCTAAAAAGAGTGCTATTGAATTTTCCTCCAAAATTACTATCTGCAAACTGCATGTTAACCTTTGTAATTAACTTTCTGTATGATTCGGAGTAGTCTGAAACCACTTTTGTGTGTGTGATACCGAAGTTGAAGTTACTCTAAGCAGTATGATTGATTACACAATAGAACTTCAGTGTTTCAAAGCAATACAAAGCTAAAGGCGTTCTAATATAACTGCAATGTATTAGGTTTTTGAATTCAACTTTACTTTATGTATTCCATTCCTGTCAGTAGTATTTATTGTGTTTCTATTCACTTACTTTTCACTCTGAATAGTTATGCAGATATACATAACACAAAATGCACAGAATATTAAGTAATGCATTCAGCTAAAAACAGTGTACTATTAAATTTTCCTCAATATTACTATGTGTAAACTTCATGTAAACCTTTGTATTTAACTTTGCATATGATGTAGAGTAGTCTGCAAGCAGTTTTTTTCGTGTTCTGCCGAAGTTGGTGAAGTTACTCTAAGGAATGTCACTGATTACACAATTCAACCAGTGTTTCAAAGCAGTACAAAGCTAGAGGCAATTATAATGTAAATGCAATGTAGTATGTTCTTCAAATCAACCTTACTTTATGTATTCCATTGCTGTGAGTAGTATTCGTTGTTTATCTGTTCACTTACAATGCACTCTGAATACTTTTGCACATCAGCATAACACAAAATGCACACAATAGCATGTAATGCATTCAGCTGAAAAGACAGTGCTATTGAATTTTCTACAAAATTACTATGTGCAAACTTCATGTAAACCTTTGTAATTAACTTTCCATATGATTTAGAGTAGTCTGCAACCAGTTTTTTGTCTGTGCTACTGATGTTGGTGAAGTTACTCTAAGGAATGTCACTGATTACACAATTGAACTTCAGTGTTTCAAAGCAATACAAAGCTAAAGGCGTTCTAATATAACTGCAATGTATTAGGTTCTTGAATTCAACTTTACTTTAGGTCTTCCATTCCTGTCAGTAGTATTTATTGTGTTTCTATTCACTTACATTTCACTCTGAATAGTTATGCAGATATACATAACACAAAATGCACAGAATATTAAGTAATGCATTCAGCTAAAAAGAGTGTACTATTAAATTTTCCTCAATATTACTATGTGTAAACTTCATGTAAACCTTTGTATTTAACTTTGCATATGATGTAGAGTAGTCTGCAAGCAGTTTTTTTCGTGTTCTGCCGAAGTTGGTGAAGTTACTCTAAGGAATGTCACTGATTACACAATTCAACCAGTGTTTCAAAGCAGTACAAAGCTAGAGGCAATTATAATGTAAATGCAATGTAGTATGTTCTTCAAATCAACCTTACTTTATGTATTCCATTGCTGTGAGTAGTATTCGTTGTTTATCTGTTCACTTACAATGCACTCTGAATACTTTTGCACATCAGCATAACAGAAAATACACACAATAGCATGTAATGCATTCAGCTGAAAAGACAGTGCTATTGAATTTTCTACAAAATTACTATGTGCAAACTTCATGTAAACCTTTGTAATTAACTTTCCGTATGATTTAGAGTAGTCTGCAACCAGTTTTTTGTCTTTGCTACCGATGTTGGTGAAGTTACTCTAAGGAATGTCACTGATTACACAATTAAAATTCAGTGTTTCAAAGCAATACAAAGCTAAAGGCGTTCTAATATAACTGCAATGTATTAGGTTCTTGAATTCAACTTTACTTTAGGTATTCTATTCCTGTCAGTAGTATTTATTGTGTTTCTATTCACTTACATTTCTCTCTGAATAGTTATGCAGATATACATAACACAAAATACACAGAATATTAAGTAGTGCATTCAGCTAAAAAGAGTGTACTGTTAAATTTTCCTAAATATTACTATGTGCAAACTTCATGTAAACCTTTGTAATTAACTTTCCATATGATGTAGAGTAGTCTGCAAGCAGTTTTTCTCGTGTTCTGCCGAAGTTGGTGCAGTTACTCTAAGGAATGTCACTGATTACACAATTCAACATGTGTTTCAAAGCAGTAGAAAGGTAGAGGCAGTTATAATGTGAATGCAATGTAGTATGTTCTTCAAATCAACCTTAATTTATGTATTCCATTGCTGTTAGTAGTATTCGTTGTTTATCTGATCACTTACAATGCACTCTGAATACTTTTGCACATCTGCATAACAGAAAATACACAGAATAGTAAGTAATGCATTCAGCTAAAAAGAGTGTACTATTAAATATTCCTCAATATTACTATGTTCAAACTTCATATAAACCTTTGTAATTAACTTTCCATATGATTTAGAGTAGTCTGCAACCAGTTTTCTGTCTGTGCTGCTAAAGTTGGTGAATTTACTCTAAGGAATGTCACTGATTACACAATTGAACTTCAGTGTTTCAAACAGTACAAAGCTAGAGGCACCTATAATGTAAATGCAATGTAGTATGTTCTTCAAATCAACTTTAGGTATTCCATTGCTGTGAGTAGTATTCATTGTGTTTCTATTCACCTCAAATTCACTCTGAATAGTTATGCACATGTACATAACATAAAATACACACAATAGCCTGTAATGCATTCAGCTGAAAAGAGAATACTATTGAATTTTCCTCAAAGTTTTATGTGCAAGCTTTGTGTAAACCATTGTAATTAACTTTCCATATGTTTTAGAGTAGTCAGCAGCCAGTTTTATGTGTGTCCTACTGAAGCTGGTGAAGTTTAAGCAATATCACCAGTTGCTCATAATGATACTTCACTGCTTCAAAGCAATGCAATGCTAAAGGCAGTTATAATGTACATGCAATGTTGTAGGTTCTTCAAATCATCTTTACTTTATGTATTCCATTGCTGTGAGTAGTATTCATTGATTTTCTGTTCACTTACAATTCACTGAATAGTTATGCACAGGTACATAGCACAAAATACACACAATAGAGTGTAATGCATTCAGCTAAAAAGAGTGCTATTGAATTTTCCTCCAAAATTACTATCTGCAAACTGCATGTTAACCTTTGTAATTAACTTTCTGTATGATTCGGAGTAGTCTGAAACCACTTTTGTGTGTGTGATACCGAAGTTGAAGTTACTCTAAGCAGTATGATTGATTACACAATAGAACTTCAGTGTTTCAAAGCAATACAAAGCTAAAGGCGTTCTAATATAACTGCAATGTATTAGGTTTTTGAATTCAACTTTACTTTATGTATTCCATTCCTGTCAGTAGTATTTATTGTGTTTCTATTCACTTACTTTTCACTCTGAATAGTTATGCAGATATACATAACACAAAATGCACAGAATATTAAGTAATGCATTCAGCTAAAAACAGTGTACTATTAAATTTTCCTCAATATTACTATGTGTAAACTTCATGTAAACCTTTGTATTTAACTTTGCATATGATGTAGAGTAGTCTGCAAGCAGTTTTTTTCGTGTTCTGCCGAAGTTGGTGAAGTTACTCTAAGGAATGTCACTGATTACACAATTCAACCAGTGTTTCAAAGCAGTACAAAGCTAGAGGCAATTATAATGTAAATGCAATGTAGTATGTTCTTCAAATCAACCTTACTTTATGTATTCCATTGCTGTGAGTAGTATTCGTTGTTTATCTGTTCACTTACAATGCACTCTGAATACTTTTGCACATCAGCATAACACAAAATGCACACAATAGCATGTAATGCATTCAGCTGAAAAGACAGTGCTATTGAATTTTCTACAAAATTACTATGTGCAAACTTCATGTAAACCTTTGTAATTAACTTTCCATATGATTTAGAGTAGTCTGCAACCAGTTTTCTGTCTGTGCTACTGATGTTGGTGAAGTTACTCTAAGGAATGTCACTGATTACACAATTGAACTTCAGTGTTTCAAAGCAATACAAAGCTAAAGGCGTTCTAATATAACTGCAATGTATTAGGTTCTTGAATTCAACTTTACTTTAGGTCTTCCATTCCTGTCAGTAGTATTTATTGTGTTTCTATTCACTTACATTTCACTCTGAATAGTTATGCAGATATACATAACACAAAATGCACAGAATATTAAGTAATGCATTCAGCTAAAAAGAGTGTACTATTAAATTTTCCTCAATATTACTATGTGTAAACTTCATGTAAACCTTTGTATTTAACTTTGCATATGATGTAGAGTAGTCTGCAAGCAGTTTTTTATCGTGTTCTGCCGAAGTTGGTGAAGTTACTCTAAGGAATGTCACTGATTACACAATTGAACTTCAGTGTTTCAAAGCAATACAAAGCTAAAGGCGTTCTAATATAACTGCAATGTATTAGGTTCTTGAATTCAACTTTACTTTAGGTCTTCCATTCCTGTCAGTAGTATTTATTGTGTTTCTATTCACTTACATTTCACTCTGAATAGTTATGCAGATATACATAACACAAAATGCACAGAATATTAAGTAATGCATTCAGCTAAAAAGAGTGTACTATTAAATTTTCCTCAATATTACTATGTGTAAACTTCATGTAAACCTTTGTATTTAACTTTGCATATGATGTAGAGTAGTCTGCAAGCAGTTTTTTATCGTGTTCTGCCGAAGTTGGTGAAGTTACTCTAAGGAATGTCACTGATTACACAATTCAACCAGTGTTTCAAATCAGTACAAAGCTAGAGGCAATTATAATGTAAATGCAATGTAGTATGTTCTTCAAATCAACCTTACTTTATGTATTCCATTGCTGTGAGTAGTATTCGTTGTTTATCTGTTCACTTACAATGCACTCTGAATACTTTTGCACATCAGCATAACAGAAAATACACACAATAGCATGTAATGCATTCAGCTGAAAAGACAGTGCTATTGAATTTTCTACAAAATTACTATGTGCAAACTTCATGTAAACCTTTGTAATTAACTTTCCGTATGATTTAGAGTAGTCTGCAACCAGTTTTTTGTCTTTGCTACCGATGTTGGTGAAGTTACTCTAAGGAATGTCACTGATTACACAATTAAAATTCAGTGTTTCAAAGCAATACAAAGCTAAAGGCGTTCTAATATAACTGCAATGTATTAGGTTCTTGAATTCAACTTTACTTTAGGTATTCTATTCCTGTCAGTAGTATTTATTGTGTTTCTATTCACTTACATTTCACTCTGAATAGTTATGCAGATATACATAACACAAAATACACAGAATATTAAGTAATGCATTCAGCTAAAAAGAGTGTACTGTTAAATTTTCCTAAATATTACTATGTGCAAACTTCATGTAAACCTTTGTAATTAACTTTCCATATGATGTAGAGTAGTATGCAAGCAGTTTTTCTCGTGTTCTGCCGAAGTTGGTGCAGTTACTCTAAGGAATGTCACTGATTACACAATTCAACATGTGTTTCAAAGCAGTAGAAAGGTAGAGGCAGTTATAATGTGAATGCAATGTAGTATGTTCTTCAAATCAACCTTAATTTATGTATTCCATTGCTGTTAGTAGTATTCGTTGTTTATCTGATCACTTACAATGCACTCTGAATACTTTTGCACATCTGCATAACAGAAAATACACAGAATAGTAAGTAATGCATTCAGCTAAAAAGAGTGTACTATTAAATATTCCTCAATATTACTATGTTCAAACTTCATATAAACCTTTGCAATTAACTTTCCATATGATTTAGAGTAGTCTGCAACCAGTTTTTTGTCTGTGCTGCTAAAGTTGGTGAATTTACTCTAAGGAATGTCACTGATTACACAATTGAACTTCAGTGTTTCAAACAGTACAAAGCTAGAGGCACCTATAATGTAAATGCAATGTAGTATGTTCTTCAAATCAACTTTAGGTATTCCATTGCTGTGAGTAGTATTCATTGTGTTTCTATTCACCTCAAATTCACTCTGAATAGTTATGCACATGTACATAACATAAAATACACACAATAGCCTGTAATGCATTCAGCTGAAAAGAGAATACTATTGAATTTTCCTCAAAGTTTTATGTGCAAGCTTTGTGTAAACCATTGTAATTAACTTTCCATATGTTTTAGAGTAGTCAGCAGCCAGTTTTATGTGTGTCCTACTGAAGCTGGTGAAGTTTAAGCAATATCACCAGTTGCTCATAATGATACTTCACTGCTTCAAAGCAATGCAATGCTAAAGGCAGTTATAATGTACATGCAATGTTGTAGGTTCTTCAAATCATCTTTACTTTATGTATTCCATTGCTGTGAGTAGTATTCATTGATTTTCTGTTCACTTACAATTCACTGAATAGTTATGCACAGGTACATAGCACAAAATACACACAATAGAGTGTAATGCATTCAGCTAAAAAGAGTGCTATTGAATTTTCCTCCAAAATTACTATCTGCAAACTGCATGTTAACCTTTGTAATTAACTTTCTGTATGATTCGGAGTAGTCTGAAACCACTTTTGTGTGTGTGATACCGAAGTTGAAGTTACTCTAAGCAGTATGATTGATTACACAATAGAACTTCAGTGTTTCAAAGCAATACAAAGCTAAAGGCGTTCTAATATAACTGCAATGTATTAGGTTTTTGAATTCAACTTTACTTTATGTATTCCATTCCTGTCAGTAGTATTTATTGTGTTTCTATTCACTTACTTTTCACTCTGAATAGTTATGCAGATATACATAACACAAAATGCACAGAATATTAAGTAATGCATTCAGCTAAAAACAGTGTACTATTAAATTTTCCTCAATATTACTATGTGTAAACTTCATGTAAACCTTTGTATTTAACTTTGCATATGATGTAGAGTAGTCTGCAAGCAGTTTTTTTCGTGTTCTGCCGAAGTTGGTGAAGTTACTCTAAGGAATGTCACTGATTACACAATTCAACCAGTGTTTCAAAGCAGTACAAAGCTAGAGGCAATTATAATGTAAATGCAATGTAGTATGTTCTTCAAATCAACCTTACTTTATGTATTCCATTGCTGTGAGTAGTATTCGTTGTTTATCTGTTCACTTACAATGCACTCTGAATACTTTTGCACATCAGCATAACACAAAATGCACACAATAGCATGTAATGCATTCAGCTGAAAAGACAGTGCTATTGAATTTTCTACAAAATTACTATGTGCAAACTTCATGTAAACCTTTGTAATTAACTTTCCATATGATTTAGAGTAGTCTGCAACCAGTTTTCTGTCTGTGCTACTGATGTTGGTGAAGTTACTCTAAGGAATGTCACTGATTACACAATTGAACTTCAGTGTTTCAAAGCAATACAAAGCTAAAGGCGTTCTAATATAACTGCAATGTATTAGGTTCTTGAATTCAACTTTACTTTAGGTCTTCCATTCCTGTCAGTAGTATTTATTGTGTTTCTATTCACTTACATTTCACTCTGAATAGTTATGCAGATATACATAACACAAAATGCACAGAATATTAAGTAATGCATTCAGCTAAAAAGAGTGTACTATTAAATTTTCCTCAATATTACTATGTGTAAACTTCATGTAAACCTTTGTAATTAACTTTGCATATGATGTAGAGTAGTCTGCAAGCAGTTTTTTATCG
This sequence comes from Hemitrygon akajei, assembly GCF_048418815.1. Classification (NCBI taxonomy): domain Eukaryota; kingdom Metazoa; phylum Chordata; class Chondrichthyes; order Myliobatiformes; family Dasyatidae; genus Hemitrygon; species Hemitrygon akajei. Next base: position 107,936,743 of record NC_133127.1, read on the forward strand.
TGTTCTGCCGAAGTTGGTGAAGTTACTCTAAGGAATGTCACTGATTACACAATTCAACCAGTGTTTCAAATCAGTACAAAGCTAGAGGCAATTATAATGTAAATGCAATGTAGTATGTTCTTCAAATCAACCTTACTTTATGTATTCCATTGCTGTGAGTAGTATTCGTTGTTTATCTGTTCACTTACAATGCACTCTGAATACTTTTGCACATCAGCATAACAGAAAATACACACAATAGCATGTAATGCATTCAGCTGAAAAGACAGTGCTATTGAATTTTCTACAAAATTACTATGTGCAAACTTCATGTAAACCTTTGTAATTAACTTTCCGTATGATTTAGAGTAGTCTGCAACCAGTTTTTTGTCTTTGCTACCGATGTTGGTGAAGTTACTCTAAGGAATGTCACTGATTACACAATTAAAATTCAGTGTTTCAAAGCAATACAAAGCTAAAGGCGTTCTAATATAACTGCAATGTATTAGGTTCTTGAATTCAACTTTACTTTAGGTATTCTATTCCTGTCAGTAGTATTTATTGTGTTTCTATTCACTTACATTTCACTCTGAATAGTTATGCAGATATACATAACACAAAATACACAGAATATTAAGTAATGCATTCAGCTAAAAAGAGTGTACTGTTAAATTTTCCTAAATATTACTATGTGCAAACTTCATGTAAACCTTTGTAATTAACTTTCCATATGATGTAGAGTAGTATGCAAGCAGTTTTTCTCGTGTTCTGCCGAAGTTGGTGCAGTTACTCTAAGGAATGTCACTGATTACACAATTCAACATGTGTTTCAAAGCAGTAGAAAGGTAGAGGCAGTTATAATGTGAATGCAATGTAGTATGTTCTTCAAATCAACCTTAATTTATGTATTCCATTGCTGTTAGTAGTATTCGTTGTTTATCTGATCACTTACAATGCACTCTGAATACTTTTGCACATCTGCATAACAGAAAATACACAGAATAGTAAGTAATGCATTCAGCTAAAAAGAGTGTACTATTAAATATTCCTCAATATTACTATGTTCAAACTTCATATAAACCTTTGCAATTAACTTTCCATATGATTTAGAGTAGTCTGCAACCAGTTTTTTGTCTGTGCTGCTAAAGTTGGTGAATTTACTCTAAGGAATGTCACTGATTACACAATTGAACTTCAGTGTTTCAAACAGTACAAAGCTAGAGGCACCTATAATGTAAATGCAATGTAGTATGTTCTTCAAATCAACTTTAGGTATTCCATTGCTGTGAGTAGTATTCATTGTGTTTCTATTCACCTCAAATTCACTCTGAATAGTTATGCACATGTACATAACATAAAATACACACAATAGCCTGTAATGCATTCAGCTGAAAAGAGAATACTATTGAATTTTCCTCAAAGTTTTATGTGCAAGCTTTGTGTAAACCATTGTAATTAACTTTCCATATGTTTTAGAGTAGTCAGCAGCCAGTTTTATGTGTGTCCTACTGAAGCTGGTGAAGTTTAAGCAATATCACCAGTTGCTCATAATGATACTTCACTGCTTCAAAGCAATGCAATGCTAAAGGCAGTTATAATGTACATGCAATGTTGTAGGTTCTTCAAATCATCTTTACTTTATGTATTCCATTGCTGTGAGTAGTATTCATTGATTTTCTGTTCACTTACAATTCACTGAATAGTTATGCACAGGTACATAGCACAAAATACACACAATAGAGTGTAATGCATTCAGCTAAAAAGAGTGCTATTGAATTTTCCTCCAAAATTACTATCTGCAAACTGCATGTTAACCTTTGTAATTAACTTTCTGTATGATTCGGAGTAGTCTGAAACCACTTTTGTGTGTGTGATACCGAAGTTGAAGTTACTCTAAGCAGTATGATTGATTACACAATAGAACTTCAGTGTTTCAAAGCAATACAAAGCTAAAGGCGTTCTAATATAACTGCAATGTATTAGGTTTTTGAATTCAACTTTACTTTATGTATTCCATTCCTGTCAGTAGTATTTATTGTGTTTCTATTCACTTACATTTCACTCTGAATAGTTATGCAGATATACATAACACAAAATACACAGAATATTAAGTAGTGCATTCAGCTAAAAAGAGTGTACTGTTAAATTTTCCTAAATATTACTATGTGCAAACTTCATGTAAACCTTTGTAATTAACTTTCCATATGATGTAGAGTAGTCTGCAAACAGTTTTTCTCGTGTTCTGCCGAAGTTGGTGCAGTTACTCTAAGGAATGTCACTGATTACACAATTCAACATGTGTTTCAAAGCAGTAGAAAGGTAGAGGCAGTTATAATGTGAATGCAATGTAGTATGTTCTTCAAATCAACCTTAATTTATGTATTCCATTGCTGTTAGTAGTATTCGTTGTTTATCTGATCACTTACAATGCACTCTGAATACTTTTGCACATCAGCATAACACAAAATGCACACAATAGCATGTAATGCATTCAGCTGAAAAGACAGTGCTATTGAATTTTCTACAAAATTACTATGTGCAAACTTCATGTAAACCTTTGTAATTAACTTTCCATATGATTTAGAGTAGTCTGCAACCAGTTTTTTGTCTGTGCTACTGATGTTGGTGAAGTTACTCTAAGGAATGTCACTGATTACACAATTGAACTTCAGTGTTTCAAAGCAATACAAAGCTAAAGGCGTTCTAATATAACTGCAATGTATTAGGTTCTTGAATTCAACTTTACTTTAGGTCTTCCATTCCTGTCAGTAGTATTTATTGTGTTTCTATTCACTTACATTTCACTCTGAATAGTTATGCAGATATACATAACACAAAATGCACAGAATATTAAGTAATGCATTCAGCTAAAAAGAGTGTACTATTGAATTTTCCTCAAAGTTTTATGTGCAAGCTTTGTGTAAACCATTGTAATTAACTTTCCATATGTTTTAGAGTAGTCAGCAGCCAGTTTTATGTGTGTCCTACTGAAGCTGGTGAAGTTTAAGCAATATCACCAGTTGCTCATAATGATACTTCACTGCTTCAAAGCAATGCAATGCTAAAGGCAGTTATAATGTACATGCAATGTTGTAGGTTCTTCAAATCATCTTTACTTTATGTATTCCATTGCTGTGAGTAGTATTCATTGATTTTCTGTTCACTTACAATTCACTGAATAGTTATGCACAGGTACATAGCACAAAATACACACAATAGAGTGTAATGCATTCAGCTAAAAAGAGTGCTATTGAATTTTCCTCCAAAATTACTATCTGCAAACTGCATGTTAACCTTTGTAATTAACTTTCTGTATGATTCGGAGTAGTCTGAAACCACTTTTGTGTGTGTGATACCGAAGTTGAAGTTACTCTAAGCAGTATGATTGATTACACAATAGAACTTCAGTGTTTCAAAGCAATACAAAGCTAAAGGCGTTCTAATATAACTGCAATGTATTAGGTTTTTGAATTCAACTTTACTTTATGTATTCCATTCCTGTCAGTAGTATTTATTGTGTTTCTATTCACTTACTTTTCACTCTGAATAGTTATGCAGATATACATAACACAAAATGCACAGAATATTAAGTAATGCATTCAGCTAAAAACAGTGTACTATTAAATTTTCCTCAATATTACTATGTGTAAACTTCATGTAAACCTTTGTATTTAACTTTGCATATGATGTAGAGTAGTCTGCAAGCAGTTTTTTTCGTGTTCTGCCGAAGTTGGTGAAGTTACTCTAAGGAATGTCACTGATTACACAATTCAACCAGTGTTTCAAAGCAGTACAAAGCTAGAGGCAATTATAATGTAAATGCAATGTAGTATGTTCTTCAAATCAACCTTACTTTATGTATTCCATTGCTGTGAGTAGTATTCGTTGTTTATCTGTTCACTTACAATGCACTCTGAATACTTTTGCACATCAGCATAACACAAAATGCACACAATAGCATGTAATGCATTCAGCTGAAAAGACAGTGCTATTGAATTTTCTACAAAATTACTATGTGCAAACTTCATGTAAACCTTTGTAATTAACTTTCCATATGATTTAGAGTAGTCTGCAACCAGTTTTTTGTCTGTGCTACTGATGTTGGTGAAGTTACTCTAAGGAATGTCACTGATTACACAATTGAACTTCAGTGTTTCAAAGCAATACAAAGCTAAAGGCGTTCTAATATAACTGCAATGTATTAGGTTCTTGAATTCAACTTTACTTTAGGTCTTCCATTCCTGTCAGTAGTATTTATTGTGTTTCTATTCACTTACATTTCACTCTGAATAGTTATGCAGATATACATAACACAAAATGCACAGAATATTAAGTAATGCATTCAGCTAAAAAGAGTGTACTATTAAATTTTCCTCAATATTACTATGTGTAAACTTCATGTAAACCTTTGTATTTAACTTTGCATATGATGTAGAGTAGTCTGCAAGCAGTTTTTTTCGTGTTCTGCCGAAGTTGGTGAAGTTACTCTAAGGAATGTCACTGATTACACAATTCAACCAGTGTTTCAAAGCAGTACAAAGCTAGAGGCAATTATAATGTAAATGCAATGTAGTATGTTCTTCAAATCAACCTTACTTTATGTATTCCATTGCTGTGAGTAGTATTCGTTGTTTATCTGTTCACTTACAATGCACTCTGAATACTTTTGCACATCAGCATAACAGAAAATACACACAATAGCATGTAATGCATTCAGCTGAAAAGACAGTGCTATTGAATTTTCTACAAAATTACTATGTGCAAACTTCATGTAAACCTTTGTAATTAACTTTCCGTATGATTTAGAGTAGTCTGCAACCAGTTTTTTGTCTTTGCTACCGATGTTGGTGAAGTTACTCTAAGGAATGTCACTGATTACACAATTAAAATTCAGTGTTTCAAAGCAATACAAAGCTAAAGGCGTTCTAATATAACTGCAATGTATTAGGTTCTTGAATTCAACTTTACTTTAGGTATTCTATTCCTGTCAGTAGTATTTATTGTGTTTCTATTCACTTACATTTCACTCTGAATAGTTATGCAGATATACATAACACAAAATACACAGAATATTAAGTAGTGCATTCAGCTAAAAAGAGTGTACTGTTAAATTTTCCTAAATATTACTATGTGCAAACTTCATGTAAACCTTTGTAATTAACTTTCCATATGATGTAGAGTAGTCTGCAAGCAGTTTTTCTCGTGTTCTGCCGAAGTTGGTGCAGTTACTCTAAGGAATGTCACTGATTACACAATTCAACATGTGTTTCAAAGCAGTAGAAAGGTAGAGGCAGTTATAATGTGAATGCAATGTAGTATGTTCTTCAAATCAACCTTAATTTATGTATTCCATTGCTGTTAGTAGTATTCGTTGTTTATCTGATCACTTACAATGCACTCTGAATACTTTTGCACATCTGCATAACAGAAAATACACAGAATAGTAAGTAATGCATTCAGCTAAAAAGAGTGTACTATTAAATATTCCTCAATATTACTATGTTCAAACTTCATATAAACCTTTGTAATTAACTTTCCATATGATTTAGAGTAGTCTGCAACCAGTTTTCTGTCTGTGCTGCTAAAGTTGGTGAATTTACTCTAAGGAATGTCACTGATTACACAATTGAACTTCAGTGTTTCAAACAGTACAAAGCTAGAGGCACCTATAATGTAAATGCAATGTAGTATGTTCTTCAAATCAACTTTAGGTATTCCATTGCTGTGAGTAGTATTCATTGTGTTTCTATTCACCTCAAATTCACTCTGAATAGTTATGCACATGTACATAACATAAAATACACACAATAGCCTGTAATGCATTCAGCTGAAAAGAGAATACTATTGAATTTTCCTCAAAGTTTTATGTGCAAGCTTTGTGTAAACCATTGTAATTAACTTTCCATATGTTTTAGAGTAGTCAGCAGCCAGTTTTATGTGTGTCCTACTGAAGCTGGTGAAGTTTAAGCAATATCACCAGTTGCTCATAATGATACTTCACTGCTTCAAAGCAATGCAATGCTAAAGGCAGTTATAATGTACATGCAATGTTGTAGGTTCTTCAAATCATCTTTACTTTATGTATTCCATTGCTGTGAGTAGTATTCATTGATTTTCTGTTCACTTACAATTCACTGAATAGTTATGCACAGGTACATAGCACAAAATACACACAATAGAGTGTAATGCATTCAGCTAAAAAGAGTGCTATTGAATTTTCCTCCAAAATTACTATCTGCAAACTGCATGTTAACCTTTGTAATTAACTTTCTGTATGATTCGGAGTAGTCTGAAACCACTTTTGTGTGTGTGATACCGAAGTTGAAGTTACTCTAAGCAGTATGATTGATTACACAATAGAACTTCAGTGTTTCAAAGCAATACAAAGCTAAAGGCGTTCTAATATAACTGCAATGTATTAGGTTTTTGAATTCAACTTTACTTTATGTATTCCATTCCTGTCAGTAGTATTTATTGTGTTTCTATTCACTTACTTTTCACTCTGAATAGTTATGCAGATATACATAACACAAAATGCACAGAATATTAAGTAATGCATTCAGCTAAAAACAGTGTACTATTAAATTTTCCTCAATATTACTATGTGTAAACTTCATGTAAACCTTTGTATTTAACTTTGCATATGATGTAGAGTAGTCTGCAAGCAGTTTTTTTCGTGTTCTGCCGAAGTTGGTGAAGTTACTCTAAGGAATGTCACTGATTACACAATTCAACCAGTGTTTCAAAGCAGTACAAAGCTAGAGGCAATTATAATGTAAATGCAATGTAGTATGTTCTTCAAATCAACCTTACTTTATGTATTCCATTGCTGTGAGTAGTATTCGTTGTTTATCTGTTCACTTACAATGCACTCTGAATACTTTTGCACATCAGCATAACACAAAATGCACACAATAGCATGTAATGCATTCAGCTGAAAAGACAGTGCTATTGAATTTTCTACAAAATTACTATGTGCAAACTTCATGTAAACCTTTGTAATTAACTTTCCATATGATTTAGAGTAGTCTGCAACCAGTTTTCTGTCTGTGCTACTGATGTTGGTGAAGTTACTCTAAGGAATGTCACTGATTACACAATTGAACTTCAGTGTTTCAAAGCAATACAAAGCTAAAGGCGTTCTAATATAACTGCAATGTATTAGGTTCTTGAATTCAACTTTACTTTAGGTCTTCCATTCCTGTCAGTAGTATTTATTGTGTTTCTATTCACTTACATTTCACTCTGAATAGTTATGCAGATATACATAACACAAAATGCACAGAATATTAAGTAATGCATTCAGCTAAAAAGAGTGTACTATTAAATTTTCCTCAATATTACTATGTGTAAACTTCATGTAAACCTTTGTATTTAACTTTGCATATGATGTAGAGTAGTCTGCAAGCAGTTTTTTATCGTGTTCTGCCGAAGTTGGTGAAGTTACTCTAAGGAATGTCACTGATTACACAATTGAACTTCAGTGTTTCAAAGCAATACAAAGCTAAAGGATTTCTAATATAACTGCAATGTATTAGGTTCTTGAATTCAACTTTACTTTAGGTCTTCCATTCCTGTCAGTAGTATTTATTGTGTTTCTATTCACTTACATTTCACTCTGAATAGTTATGCAGATATACATAACACAAAATGCACAGAATATTAAGTAATGCATTCAGCTAAAAAGAGTGTACTATTAAATTTTCCTCAATATTACTATGTGTAAACTTCATGTAAACCTTTGTATTTAACTTTGCATATGATGTAGAGTAGTCTGCAAGCAGTTTTTTATCGTGTTCTGCCGAAGTTGGTGAAGTTACTCTAAGGAATGTCACTGATTACACAATTCAACCAGTGTTTCAAATCAGTACAAAGCTAGAGGCAATTATAATGTAAATGCAATGTAGTATGTTCTTCAAATCAACCTTACTTTATGTATTCCATTGCTGTGAGTAGTATTCGTTGTTTATCTGTTCACTTACAATGCACTCTGAATACTTTTGCACATCAGCATAACAGAAAATACACACAATAGCATGTAATGCATTCAGCTGAAAAGACAGTGCTATTGAATTTTCTACAAAATTACTATGTGCAAACTTCATGTAAACCTTTGTAATTAACTTTCCGTATGATTTAGAGTAGTCTGCAACCAGTTTTTTGTCTTTGCTACCGATGTTGGTGAAGTTACTCTAAGGAATGTCACTGATTACACAATTAAAATTCAGTGTTTCAAAGCAATACAAAGCTAAAGGCGTTCTAATATAACTGCAATGTATTAGGTTCTTGAATTCAACTTTACTTTAGGTATTCTATTCCTGTCAGTAGTATTTATTGTGTTTCTATTCACTTACATTTCACTCTGAATAGTTATGCAGATATACATAACACAAAATACACAGAATATTAAGTAATGCATTCAGCTAAAAAGAGTGTACTGTTAAATTTTCCTAAATATTACTATGTGCAAACTTCATGTAAACCTTTGTAATTAACTTTCCATATGATGTAGAGTAGTATGCAAGCAGTTTTTCTCGTGTTCTGCCGAAGTTGGTGCAGTTACTCTAAGGAATGTCACTGATTACACAATTCAACATGTGTTTCAAAGCAGTAGAAAGGTAGAGGCAGTTATAATGTGAATGCAATGTAGTATGTTCTTCAAATCAACCTTAATTTATGTATTCCATTGCTGTTAGTAGTATTCGTTGTTTATCTGATCACTTACAATGCACTCTGAATACTTTTGCACATCTGCATAACAGAAAATACACAGAATAGTAAGTAATGCATTCAGCTAAAAAGAGTGTACTATTAAATATTCCTCAATATTACTATGTTCAAACTTCATATAAACCTTTGCAATTAACTTTCCATATGATTTAGAGTAGTCTGCAACCAGTTTTTTGTCTGTGCTGCTAAAGTTGGTGAATTTACTCTAAGGAATGTCACTGATTACACAATTGAACTTCAGTGTTTCAAACAGTACAAAGCTAGAGGCACCTATAATGTAAATGCAATGTAGTATGTTCTTCAAATCAACTTTAGGTATTCCATTGCTGTGAGTAGTATTCATTGTGTTTCTATTCACCTCAAATTCACTCTGAATAGTTATGCACATGTACATAACATAAAATACACACAATAGCTTGTAATGCATTCAGCTGAAAAGAGAATACTATTGAATTTTCCTCAAAGTTTTATGTGCAAGCTTTGTGTAAACCATTGTAATTAACTTTCCATATGTTTTAGAGTAGTCAGCAGCCAGTTTTATGTGTGTCCTACTGAAGCTGGTGAAGTTTAAGCAATATCACCAGTTGCTCATAATGATACTTCACTGCTTCAAAGCAATGCAATGCTAAAGGCAGTTATAATGTACATGCAATGTTGTAGGTTCTTCAAATCATCTTTACTTTATGTATTCCATTGCTGTGAGTAGTATTCATTGATTTTCTGTTCACTTACAATTCACTGAATAGTTATGCACAGGTACATAGCACAAAATACACACAATAGAGTGTAATGCATTCAGCTAAAAAGAGTGCTATTGAATTTTCCTCCAAAATTACTATCTGCAAACTGCATGTTAACCTTTGTAATTAACTTTCTGTATGATTCGGAGTAGTCTGAAACCACTTTTGTGTGTGTGATACCGAAGTTGAAGTTACTCTAAGCAGTATGATTGATTACACAATAGAACTTCAGTGTTTCAAAGCAATACAAAGCTAAAGGCGTTCTAATATAACTGCAATGTATTAGGTTTTTGAATTCAACTTTACTTTATGTATTCCATTCCTGTCAGTAGTATTTATTGTGTTTCTATTCACTTACTTTTCACTCTGAATAGTTATGCAGATATACATAACACAAAATGCACAGAATATTAAGTAATCCATTCAGCTAAAAAGAGTGTACTATTAAATTTTCCTCAATATTACTATGTGTAAACTTCATGTAAACCTTTGTATTTAACTTTGCATATGATGTAGAGTAGTCTGCAAGCAGTTTTTTTCGTGTTCTGCCGAAGTTGGTGAAGTTACTCTAAGGAATGTCACTGATTACACAATTCAACCAGTGTTTCAAAGCAGTACAAAGCTAGAGGCAATTATAATGTAAATGCAATGTAGTATGTTCTTCAAATCAACCTTACTTTATGTATTCCATTGCTGTGAGTAGTATTCGTTGTTTATCTGTTCACTTACAATGCACTCTGAATACTTTTGCACATCAGCATAACACAAAATGCACACAATAGCATGTAATGCATTCAGCTGAAAAGACAGTGCTATTGAATTTTCTACAAAATTACTATGTGCAAACTTCATGTAAACCTTTGTAATTAACTTTCCATATGATTTAGAGTAGTCTGCAACCAGTTTTTTGTCTGTGCTACTGATGTTGGTGAAGTTACTCTAAGGAATGTCACTGATTACACAATTGAACTTCAGTGTTTCAAAGCAATACAAAGCTAAAGGCGTTCTAATATAACTGCAATGTATTAGGTTCTTGAATTCAACTTTACTTTAGGTCTTCCATTCCTGTCAGTAGTATTTATTGTGTTTCTATTCACTTACATTTCACTCTGAATAGTTATGCAGATATACATAACACAAAATGCACAGAATATTAAGTAATGCATTCAGCTAAAAAGAGTGTACTATTAAATTTTCCTCAATATTACTATGTGTAAACTTCATGTAAACCTTTGTATTTAACTTTGCATATGATGTAGAGTAGTCTGCAAGCAGTTTTTTATCGTGTTCTGCCGAAGTTGGTGAAGTTACTCTAAGGAATGTCACTGATTACACAATTCAACCAGTGTTTCAAATCAGTACAAAGCTAGAGGCAATTATAATGTAAATGCAATGTAGTATGTTCTTCAAATCAACCTTACTTTATGTATTCCATTGCTGTGAGTAGTATTCGTTGTTTATCTGTTCACTTACAATGCACTCTGAATACTTTTGCACATCAGCATAACAGAAAATACACACAATAGCATGTAATGCATTCAGCTGAAAAGACAGTGCTATTGAATTTTCTACAAAATTACTATGTGCAAACTTCATGTAAACCTTTGTAATTAACTTTCCGTATGATTTAGAGTAGTCTGCAACCAGTTTTTTGTCTTTGCTACCGATGTTGGTGAAGTTACTCTAAGGAATGTCACTGATTACACAATTAAAATTCAGTGTTTCAAAGCAATACAAAGCTAAAGGCGTTCTAATATAACTGCAATGTATTAGGTTCTTGAATTCAACTTTACTTTAGGTATTCTATTCCTGTCAGTAGTATTTATTGTGTTTCTATTCACTTACATTTCACTCTGAATAGTTATGCAGATATACATAACACAAAATACACAGAATATTAAGTAATGCATTCAGCTAAAAAGAGTGTACTGTTAAATTTTCCTAAATATTACTATGTGCAAACTTCATGTAAACCTTTGTAATTAACTTTCCATATGATGTAGAGTAGTATGCAAGCAGTTTTTCTCGTGTTCTGCCGAAGTTGGTGCAGTTACTCTAAGGAATGTCACTGATTACACAATTCAACATGTGTTTCAAAGCAGTAGAAAGGTAGAGGCAGTTATAATGTGAATGCAATGTAGTATGTTCTTCAAATCAACCTTAATTTATGTATTCCATTGCTGTTAGTAGTATTCGTTGTTTATCTGATCACTTACAATGCACTCTGAATACTTTTGCACATCTGCATAACAGAAAATACACAGAATAGTAAGTAATGCATTCAGCTAAAAAGAGTGTACTATTAAATATTCCTCAATATTACTATGTTCAAACTTCATATAAACCTTTGCAATTAACTTTCCATATGATTTAGAGTAGTCTGCAACCAGTTTTTTGTCTGTGCTGCTAAAGTTGGTGAATTTACTCTAAGGAATGTCACTGATTACACAATTGAACTTCAGTGTTTCAAACAGTACAAAGCTAGAGGCACCTATAATGTAAATGCAATGTAGTATGTTCTTCAAATCAACTTTAGGTATTCCATTGCTGTGAGTAGTATTCATTGTGTTTCTATTCACCTCAAATTCACTCTGAATAGTTATGCACATGTACATAACATAAAATACACACAATAGCCTGTAATGCATTCAGCTGAAAAGAGAATACTATTGAATTTTCCTCAAAGTTTTATGTGCAAGCTTTGTGTAAACCATTGTAATTAACTTTCCATATGTTTTAGAGTAGTCAGCAGCCAGTTTTATGTGTGTCCTACTGAAGCTGGTGAAGTTTAAGCAATATCACCAGTTGCTCATAATGATACTTCACTGCTTCAAAGCAATGCAATGCTAAAGGCAGTTATAATGTACATGCAATGTTGTAGGTTCTTCAAATCATCTTTACTTTATGTATTCCATTGCTGTGAGTAGTATTCATTGATTTTCTGTTCACTTACAATTCACTGAATAGTTATGCACAGGTACATAGCACAAAATACACACAATAGAGTGTAATGCATTCAGCCAAAAAGAGTGCTATTGAATTTTCCTCCAAAATTACTATCTGCAAACTGCATGTTAACCTTTGTAATTAACTTTCTGTATGATTCGGAGTAGTCTGAAACCACTTTTGTGTGTGTGATACCGAAGTTGAAGTTACTCTAAGCAGTATGATTGATTACACAATAGAACTTCAGTGTTTCAAAGCAATACAAAGCTAAAGGCGTTCTAATATAACTGCAATGTATTAGGTTTTTGAATTCAACTTTACTTTATGTATTCCATTCCTGTCAGTAGTATTTATTGTGTTTCTATTCACTTACTTTTCACTCTGAATAGTTATGCAGATATACATAACACAAAATGCACAGAATATTAAGTAATGCATTCAGCTAAAAACAGTGTACTATTAAATTTTCCTCAATATTACTATGTGTAAACTTCATGTAAACCTTTGTATTTAACTTTGCATATGATGTAGAGTAGTCTGCAAGCAGTTTTTTTCGTGTTCTGCCGAAGTTGGTGAAGTTACTCTAAGGAATGTCACTGATTACACAATTCAACCAGTGTTTCAAAGCAGTACAAAGCTAGAGGCAATTATAATGTAAATGCAATGTAGTATGTTCTTCAAATCAACCTTACTTTATGTATTCCATTGCTGTGAGTAGTATTCGTTGTTTATCTGTTCACTTACAATGCACTCTGAATACTTTTGCACATCAGCATAACACAAAATGCACACAATAGCATGTAATGCATTCAGCTGAAAAGACAGTGCTATTGAATTTTCTACAAAATTACTATGTGCAAACTTCATGTAAACCTTTGTAATTAACTTTCCATATGATTTAGAGTAGTCTGCAACCAGTTTTTTGTCTGTGCTACTGATGTTGGTGAAGTTACTCTAAGGAATGTCACTGATTACACAATTGAACTTCAGTGTTTCAAAGCAATACAAAGCTAAAGGCGTTCTAATATAACTGCAATGTATTAGGTTCTTGAATTCAACTTTACTTTAGGTATTCTATTCCTGTCAGTAGTATTTATTGTGTTTCTATTCACTTACATTTCACTCTGAATAGTTATGCAGATATACATAACACAAAATACACAGAATATTAAGTAATGCATTCAGCTAAAAAGAGTGTACTGTTAAATTTTCCTAAATATTACTATGTGCAAACTTCATGTAAACCTTTGTAATTAACTTTCCATATGATGTAGAGTAGTCTGCAAGCAGTTTTTCTCGTGTTCTGCCGAAGTTGGTGCAGTTACTCTAAGGAATGTCACTGATTACACAATTCAACATGTGTTTCAAAGCAGTAGAAAGGTAGAGGCAGTTATAATGTGAATGCAATGTAGTATGTTCTTCAAATCAACCTTAATTTATGTATTCCATTGCTGTTAGTAGTATTCGTTGTTTATCTGATCACTTACAATGCACTCTGAATACTTTTGCACATCTGCATAACAGAAAATACACAGAATAGTAAGTAATGCATTCAGCTAAAAAGAGTGTACTATTAAATATTCCTCAATATTACTATGTTCAAACTTCATATAAACCTTTGCAATTAACTTTCCATATGATTTAGAGTAGTCTGCAACCAGTTTTTTGTCTGTGCTGCTAAAGTTGGTGAATTTACTCTAAGGAATGTCACTGATTACACAATTGAACTTCAGTGTTTCAAACAGTACAAAGCTAGAGGCACCTATAATGTAAATGCAATGTAGTATGTTCTTCAAATCAACTTTAGGTATTCCATTGCTGTGAGTAGTATTCATTGTGTTTCTATTCACCTCAAATTCACTCTGAATAGTTATGCACATGTACATAACATAAAATACACACAATAGCCTGTAATGCATTCAGCTGAAAAGAGAATACTATTGAATTTTCCTCAAAGTTTTATGTGCAAGCTTTGTGTAAACCATTGTAATTAACTTTCCATATGTTTTAGAGTAGTCAGCAGCCAGTTTTATGTGTGTCCTACTGAAGCTGGTGAAGTTTAAGCAATATCACCAGTTGCTCATAATGATACTTCACTGCTTCAAAGCAATGCAATGCTAAAGGCAGTTATAATGTACATGCAATGTTGTAGGTTCTTCAAATCATCTTTACTTTATGTATTCCATTGCTGTGAGTAGTATTCATTGATTTTCTGTTCACTTACAATTCACTGAATAGTTATGCACAGGTACATAGCACAAAATACACACAATAGAGTGTAATGCATTCAGCTAAAAAGAGTGCTATTGAATTTTCCTCCAAAATTACTATCTGCAAACTGCATGTTAACCTTTGTAATTAACTTTCTGTATGATTCGGAGTAGTCTGAAACCACTTTTGTGTGTGTGATACCGAAGTTGAAGTTACTCTAAGCAGTATGATTGATTACACAATAGAACTTCAGTGTTTCAAAGCAATACAAAGCTAAAGGCGTTCTAATATAACTGCAATGTATTAGGTTTTTGAATTCAACTTTACTTTATGTATTCCATTCCTGTCAGTAGTATTTATTGTGTTTCTATTCACTTACTTTTCACTCTGAATAGTTATGCAGATATACATAACACAAAATGCACAGAATATTAAGTAATGCATTCAGCTAAAAACAGTGTACTATTAAATTTTCCTCAATATTACTATGTGTAAACTTCATGTAAACCTTTGTATTTAACTTTCCATATGATTTAGAGTAGTCTGCAAACAGTTTTTTGTCTGTGCTACTGATGTTGGTGAAGTTACTCTAAGGAATGTCACTGATTACACAATTGAACTTCAGTGTTTCAAAGCAATACAAAGCTAAAGGCGTTCTAATATAACTGCAATGTATTAGGTTCTTGAATTCAACTTTACTTTAGGTCTTCCATTCCTGTCAGTAGTATTTATTGTGTTTCTATTCACTTACATTTCACTCTGAATAGTTATGCAGATATACATAACACAAAATGCACAGAATATTAAGTAATGCATTCAGCTAAAAAGAGTGTACTATTAAATTTTCCTCAATATTACTATGTGTAAACTTCATGTAAACCTTTGTATTTAACTTTGCATATGATGTAGAGTAGTCTGCAAGGAGTTTTTTTCGTGTTCTGCCGAAGTTGCTGAAGTTACTCTAAGGAATGTCACTGATTACACAATTCAACCAGTGTTTCAAATCAGTACAAAGCTAGAGGCAATTATAATGTAAATGCAATGTAGTATGTTCTTCAAATCAACCTTACTTTATGTATTCCATTGCTGTGAGTAGTATTCGTTGTTTATCTGTTCACTTACAATGCACTCTGAATACTTTTGCACATCAGCATAACAGAAAATACACACAATAGCATGTAATGCATTCAGCTGAAAAGACAGTGCTATTGAATTTTCTACAAAATTACTATGTGCAAACTTCATGTAAACCTTTGTAATTAACTTTCCGTATGATTTAGAGTAGTCTGCAACCAGATTTTTGTCTTTGCTACCGATGTTGGTGAAGTTACTCTAAGGAATGTCACTGATTACACAATTAAAATTCAGTGTTTCAAAGCAATACAAAGCTAAAGGCGTTCTAATATAACTGCAATGTATTAGGTTCTTGAATTCAACTTTACTTTAGGTATTCTATTCCTGTCAGTAGTATTTATTGTGTTTCTATTCACTTACATTTCACTCTGAATAGTTATGCAGATATACATAACACAAAATACACAGAATATTAAGTAATGCATTCAGCTAAAAAGAGTGTACTGTTAAATTTTCCTAAATATTACTATGTGCAAACTTCATGTAAACCTTTGTAATTAACTTTCCATATGATGTAGAGTAGTCTGCAAGCAGTTTTTCTCGTGTTCTGCCGAAGTTGGTGCAGTTACTCTAAGGAATGTCACTGATTACACAATTCAACATGTGTTTCAAAGCAGTAGAAAGGTAGAGGCAGTTATAATGTGAATGCAATGTAGTATGTTCTTCAAATCAACCTTACTTTATGTATTCCATTGCTGTGAGTAGTATTCGTTGTTTATCTGTTCACTTACAATGCACTCTGAATACTTTTGCACATCTGCATAACAGAAAATACACAGAATAGTAAGTAATGCATTCAGCTAAAAAGAGTGTACTATTAAATATTCCTCAATATTACTATGTTCAAACTTCATATAAACCTTTGCAATTAACTTTCCATATGATTTAGAGTAGTCTGCAACCAGTTTTTTGTCTGTGCTACTGATGTTGGTGAAGTTACTCTAAGGAATGTCACTGATTACACAATTGAACTTCAGTGTTTCAAAGCAATACAAAGCTAAAGGCGTTCTAATATAACTGCAATGTATTAGGTTCTTGAATTCAACTTTACTTTAGGTCTTCCATTCCTGTCAGTAGTATTTATTGTGTTTCTATTCACTTACATTTCACTCTGAATAGTTATGCAGATATACATAACACAAAATGCACAGAATATTAAGTAATGCATTCAGCTAAAAAGAGTGTACTATTAAATTTTCCTCAATATTACTATGTGTAAACTTCATGTAAACCTTTGTATTTAACTTTGCATATGATGTAGAGTAGTCTGCAAGCAGTTTTTTTCGTGTTCTGCCGAAGTTGGTGAAGTTACTCTAAGGAATGTCACTGATTACACAATTCAACCAGTGTTTCAAATCAGTACAAAGCTAGAGGCAATTATAATGTAAATGCAATGTAGTATGTTCTTCAAATCAACCTTACTTTATGTATTCCATTGCTGTGAGTAGTATTCGTTGTTTATCTGTTCACTTACAATGCACTCTGAATACTTTTGCACATCAGCATAACAGAAAATACACACAATAGCATGTAATGCATTCAGCTGAAAAGACAGTGCTATTGAATTTTCTACAAAATTACTATGTGCAAACTTCATGTAAACCTTTGTAATTAACTTTCCGTATGATTTAGAGTAGTCTGCAACCAGTTTTTCGTCTTTGCTACCGATGTTGGTGAAGTTACTCTAAGGAATGTCACTGATTACACAATTAAAATTCAGTGTTTCAAAGCAATACAAAGCTAAAGGCGTTCTAATATAACTGCAATGTATTAGGTTCTTGAATTCAACTTTACTTTAGGTATTCTATTCCTGTCAGTAGTATTTATTGTGTTTCTATTCACTTACATTTCACTCTGAATAGTTATGCAGATATACATAACACAAAATACACAGAATATTAAGTAATGCATTCAGCTAAAAAGAGTGTACTGTTAAATTTTCCTAAATATTACTATGTGCAAACTTCATGTAAACCTTTGTAATTAACTTTCCATATGATGTAGAGTAGTCTGCAAGCAGTTTTTCTCGTGTTCTGCCGAAGTTGGTGCAGTTACTCTAAGGAATGTCACTGATTACACAATTCAACGTGTTTCAAAGCAGTAGAAAGGTAGAGGCAGTTATAATGTGAATGCAATGTAGTATGTTCTTCAAATCAACCTTAATTTATGTATTCCATTGCTGTTAGTAGTATTCGTTGTTTATCTGATCACTTACAATGCACTCTGAATACTTTTGCACATCTGCATAACAGAAAATACACAGAATAGTAAGTAATGCATTCAGCTAAAAAGAGTGTACTATTAAATATTCCTCAATATTACTATGTTCAAACTTCATATAAACCTTTGCAATTAACTTTCCATATGATTTAGAGTAGTCTGCAACCAGTTTTTTGTCTGTGCTGCTAAAGTTGGTGAATTTACTCTAAGGAATGTCACTGATTACACAATTGAACTTCAGTGTTTCAAACAGTACAAAGCTAGAGGCACCTATAATGTAAATGCAATGTAGTATGTTCTTCAAATCAACTTTAGGTATTCCATTGCTGTGAGTAGTATTCATTGTGTTTCTATTCACCTCAAATTCACTCTGAATAGTTATGCACATGTACATAACATAAAATACACACAATAGCCTGTAATGCATTCAGCTGAAAAGAGAATACTATTGAATTTTCCTCAAAGTTTTATGTGCAAGCTTTGTGTAAACCATTGTAATTAACTTTCCATATGTTTTAGAGTAGTCAGCAGCCAGTTTTATGTGTGTCCTACTGAAGCTGGTGAAGTTTAAGCAATATCACCAGTTGCTCATAATGATACTTCACTGCTTCAAAGCAATGCAATGCTAAAGGCAGTTATAATGTACATGCAATGTTGTAGGTTCTTCAAATCATCTTTACTTTATGTATTCCATTGCTGTGAGTAGTATTCATTGATTTTCTGTTCACTTACAATTCACTGAATAGTTATGCACAGGTACATAGCACAAAATACACACAATAGAGTGTAATGCATTCAGCTAAAAAGAGTGCTATTGAATTTTCCTCCAAAATTACTATCTGCAAACTGCATGTTAACCTTTGTAATTAACTTTCTGTATGATTCGGAGTAGTCTGAAACCACTTTTGTGTGTGTGATACCGAAGTTGAAGTTACTCTAAGCAGTATGATTGATTACACAATAGAACTTCAGTGTTTCAAAGCAATACAAAGCTAAAGGCGTTCTAATATAACTGCAATGTATTAGGTTTTTGAATTCAACTTTACTTTATGTATTCCATTCCTGTCAGTAGTATTTATTGTGTTTCTATTCACTTACTTTTCACTCTGAATAGTTATGCAGATATACATAACACAAAATGCACAGAATATTAAGTAATGCATTCAGCTAAAAAGAGTGTACTATTAAATTTTCCTCAATATTACTATGTGTAAACTTCATGTAAACCTTTGTATTTAACTTTGCATATGATGTAGAGTAGTCTGCAAGCAGTTTTTTTCGTGTTCTGCCGAAGTTGGTGAAGTTACTCTAAGGAATGTCACTGATTACACAATTCAACCAGTGTTTCAAAGCAGTACAAAGCTAGAGGCAATTATAATGTAAATGCAATGTAGTATGTTCTTCAAATCAACCTTACTTTATGTATTCCATTGCTGTGAGTAGTATTCGTTGTTTATCTGTTCACTTACAATGCACTCTGAATACTTTTGCACATCAGCATAACACAAAATGCACACAATAGCATGTAATGCATTCAGCTGAAAAGACAGTGCTATTGAATTTTCTACAAAATTACTATGTGCAAACTTCATGTAAACCTTTGTAATTAACTTTCCATATGATTTAGAGTAGTCTGCAAACAGTTTTTTGTCTGTGCTACTGATGTTGGTGAAGTTACTCTAAGGAATGTCACTGATTACACAATTGAACTTCAGTGTTTCAAAGCAATACAAAGCTAAAGGCGTTCTAATATAACTGCAATGTATTAGGTTCTTGAATTCAACTTTACTTTAGGTCTTCCATTCCTGTCAGTAGTATTTATTGTGTTTCTATTCACTTACATTTCACTCTGAATAGTTATGCAGATATACATAACACAAAATGCACAGAATATTAAGTAATGCATTCAGCTAAAAAGAGTGTACTATTAAATTTTCCTCAATATTACTATGTGTAAACTTCATGTAAACCTTTGTATTTAACTTTGCATATGATGTAGAGTAGTCTGCAAGCAGTTTTTCTCGTGTTCTGCCGAAGTTGGTGCAGTTACTCTAAGGAATGTCACTGATTACACAATTCAACATGTGTTTCAAAGCAGTAGAAAGGTAGAGGCAGTTATAATGTGAATGCAATGTAGTATGTTCTTCAAATCAACCTTAATTTATGTATTCCATTGCTGTTAGTAGTATTCGTTGTTTATCTGATCACTTACAATGCACTCTGAATACTTTTGCACATCTGCATAACAGAAAATACACAGAATAGTAAGTAATGCATTCAGCTAAAAAGAGTGTACTATTAAATATTCCTCAATATTACTATGTTCAAACTTCATATAAACCTTTGCAATTAACTTTCCATATGATTTAGAGTAGTCTGCAACCAGTTTTTTGTCTGTGCTGCTAAAGTTGGTGAATTTACTCTAAGGAATGTCACTGATTACACAATTGAACTTCAGTGTTTCAAACAGTACAAAGCTAGAGGCACCTATAATGTAAATGCAATGTAGTATGTTCTTCAAATCAACTTTAGGTATTCCATTGCTGTGAGTAGTATTCATTGTGTTTCTATTCACCTCAAATTCACTCTGAATAGTTATGCACATGTACATAACATAAAATACACACAATAGCCTGTAATGCATTCAGCTGAAAAGAGAATACTATTGAATTTTCCTCAAAGTTTTATGTGCAAGCTTTGTGTAAACCATTGTAATTAACTTTCCATATGTTTTAGAGTAGTCAGCAGCCAGTTTTATGTGTGTCCTACTGAAGCTGGTGAAGTTTAAGCAATATCACCAGTTGCTCATAATGATACTTCACTGCTTCAAAGCAATGCAATGCTAAAGGCAGTTATAATGTACATGCAATGTTGTAGGTTCTTCAAATCATCTTTACTTTATGTATTCCATTGCTGTGAGTAGTATTCATTGATTTTCTGTTCACTTACAATTCACTGAATAGTTATGCACAGGTACATAGCACAAAATACACACAATAGAGTGTAATGCATTCAGCTAAAAAGAGTGCTATTGAATTTTCCTCCAAAATTACTATCTGCAAACTGCATGTTAACCTTTGTAATTAACTTTCTGTATGATTCGGAGTAGTCTGAAACCACTTTTGTGTGTGTGATACCGAAGTTGAAGTTACTCTAAGCAGTATGATTGATTACACAATAGAACTTCAGTGTTTCAAAGCAATACAAAGCTAAAGGCGTTCTAATATAACTGCAATGTATTAGGTTTTTGAATTCAACTTTACTTTATGTATTCCATTCCTGTCAGTAGTATTTATTGTGTTTCTATTCACTTACTTTTCACTCTGAATAGTTATGCAGATATACATAACACAAAATGCACAGAATATTAAGTAATGCATTCAGCTAAAAAGAGTGTACTATTAAATTTTCCTCAATATTACTATGTGTAAACTTCATGTAAACCTTTGTATTTAACTTTGCATATGATGTAGAGTAGTCTGCAAGCAGTTTTTTTCGTGTTCTGCCGAAGTTGGTGAAGTTACTCTAAGGAATGTCACTGATTACACAATTCAACCAGTGTTTCAAAGCAGTACAAAGCTTGAGGCAATTATAATGTAAATGCAATGTAGTATGTTCTTCAAATCAACCTTACTTTATGTATTCCATTGCTGTGAGTAGTATTCGTTGTTTATCTGTTCACTTACAATGCACTCTGAATACTTTTGCACATCAGCATAACACAAAATGCACACAATAGCATGTAATGCATTCAGCTGAAAAGACAGTGCTATTGAATTTTCTACAAAATTACTATGTGCAAACTTCATGTAAACCTTTGTAATTAACTTTCCATATGATTTAGAGTAGTCTGCAACCAGTTTTTTGTCTGTGCTACTGATGTTGGTGAAGTTACTCTAAGGAATGTCACTGATTACACAATTGAACTTCAGTGTTTCAAAGCAATACAAAGCTAAAGGCGTTCTAATATAACTGCAATGTATTAGGTTCTTGAATTCAACTTTACTTTAGGTCTTCCATTCCTGTCAGTAGTATTTATTGTGTTTCTATTCACTTACATTTCACTCTGAATAGTTATGCAGATATACATAACACAAAATGCACAGAATATTAAGTAATGCATTCAGCTAAAAAGAGTGTACTATTAAATTTTCCTCAATATTACTATGTGTAAACTTCATGTAAACCTTTGTATTTAACTTTGCATATGATGTAGAGTAGTCTGCAAGCAGTTTTTTTCGTGTTCTGCCGAAGTTGGTGAAGTTACTCTAAGGAATGTCACTGATTACACAATTCAACCAGTGTTTCAAATCAGTACAAAGCCAGAGGCAATTATAATGTAAATGCAATGTAGTATGTTCTTCAAATCAACCTTACTTTATGTATTCCATTGCTGTGAGTAGTATTCGTTGTTTATCTGTTCACTTACAATGCACTCTGAATACTTTTGCACATCAGCATAACAGAAAATACACACAATAGCATGTAATGCATTCAGCTGAAAAGACAGTGCTTTTGAATTTTCTACAAAATTACTATGTGCAAACTTCATGTAAACCTTTGTAATTAACTTTCCGTATGATTTAGAGTAGTCTGCAACCAGTTTTTTGTCTTTGCTACCGATGTTGGTGAAGTTACTCTAAGGAATGTCACTGATTACACAATTAAAATTCAGTGTTTCAAAGCAATACAAAGCTAAAGGCGTTCTAATATAACTGCAATGTATTAGGTTCTTGAATTCAACTTTACTTTAGGTATTCTATTCCTGTCAGTAGTATTTATTGTGTTTCTATTCACTTACATTTCACTCTGAATAGTTATGCAGATATACATAACACAAAATACACAGAATATTAAGTAATGCATTCAGCTAAAAAGAGTGTACTGTTAAATTTTCCTAAATATTACTATGTGCAAACTTCATGTAAACCTTTGTAATTAACTTTCCATATGATGTAGAGTAGTCTGCAAGCAGTTTTTCTCGTGTTCTGCCGAAGTTGGTGCAGTTACTCTAAGGAATGTCACTGATTACACAATTCAACATGTGTTTCAAAGCAGTAGAAAGGTAGAGGCAGTTATAATGTGAATGCAATGTAGTATGTTCTTCAAATCAACCATAATTTATGTATTCCATTGCTGTTAGTAGTATTCGTTGTTTATCTGATCACTTACAATGCACTCTGAATACTTTTGCACATCTGCATAACAGAAAATACACAGAATAGTAAGTAATGCATTCAGCTAAAAAGAGTGTACTATTAAATATTCCTCAATATTACTATGTTCAAACTTCATATAAACCTTTGCAATTAACTTTCCATATGATTTAGAGTAGTCTGCAACCAGTTTTTTGTCTGTGCTGCTAAAGTTGGTGAATTTACTCTAAGGAATGTCACTGATTACACAATTGAACTTCAGTGTTTCAAACAGTACAAAGCTAGAGGCACCTATAATGTAAATGCAATGTAGTATGTTCTTCAAATCAACTTTAGGTATTCCATTGCTGTGAGTAGTATTCATTGTGTTTCTATTCACCTCAAATTCACTCTGAATAGTTATGCACATGTACATAACATAAAATACACACAATAGCCTGTAATGCATTCAGCTGAAAAGAGAATACTATTGAATTTTCCTCAAAGTTTTATGTGCAAGCTTTGTGTAAACCATTGTAATTAACTTTCCATATGTTTTAGAGTAGTCAGCAGCCAGTTTTATGTGTGTCCTACTGAAGCTGGTGAAGTTTAAGCAATATCACCAGTTGCTCATAATGATACTTCACTGCTTCAAAGCAATGCAATGCTAAAGGCAGTTATAATGTACATGCAATGTTGTAGGTTCTTCAAATCATCTTTACTTTATGTATTCCATTGCTGTGAGTAGTATTCATTGATTTTCTGTTCACTTACAATTCACTGAATAGTTATGCACAGGTACATAGCACAAAATACACACAATAGAGTGTAATGCATTCAGCTAAAAAGAGTGCTATTGAATTTTCCTCCAAAATTACTATCTGCAAACTGCATGTTAACCTTTGTAATTAACTTTCTGTATGATTCGGAGTAGTCTGAAACCACTTTTGTGTGTGTGATACCGAAGTTGAAGTTACTCTAAGCAGTATGATTGATTACACAATAGAACTTCAGTGTTTCAAAGCAATACAAAGCTAAAGGCGTTCTAATATAACTGCAATGTATTAGGTTTTTGAATTCAACTTTACTTTATGTATTCCATTCCTGTCAGTAGTATTTATTGTGTTTCTATTCACTTACTTTTCACTCTGAATAGTTATGCAGATATACATAACACAAAATGCACAGAATATTAAGTAATGCATTCAGCTAAAAACAGTGTACTATTAAATTTTCCTCAATATTACTATGTGTAAACTTCATGTAAACCTTTGTATTTAACTTTGCATATGATGTAGAGTAGTCTGCAAGCAGTTTTTTTCGTGTTCTGCCGAAGTTGGTGAAGTTACTCTAAGGAATGTCACTGATTACACAATTCAACCAGTGTTTCAAAGCAGTACAAAGCTAGAGGCAATTATAATGTAAATGCAATGTAGTATGTTCTTCAAATCAACCTTACTTTATGTATTCCATTGCTGTGAGTAGTATTCGTTGTTTATCTGTTCACTTACAATGCACTCTGAATACTTTTGCACATCAGCATAACACAAAATGCACACAATAGCATGTAATGCATTCAGCTGAAAAGACAGTGCTATTGAATTTTCTACAAAATTACTATGTGCAAACTTCATGTAAACCTTTGTAATTAACTTTCCATATGATTTAGAGTAGTCTGCAACCAGTTTTTTGTCTGTGCTACTGATGTTGGTGAAGTTACTCTAAGGAATGTCACTGATTACACAATTGAACTTCAGTGTTTCAAAGCAATACAAAGCTAAAGGCGTTCTAATATAACTGCAATGTATTAGGTTCTTGAATTCAACTTTACTTTAGGTCTTCCATTCCTGTCAGTAGTATTTATTGTGTTTCTATTCACTTACATTTCACTCTGAATAGTTATGCAGATATACATAACACAAAATGCACAGAATATTAAGTAATGCATTCAGCTAAAAAGAGTGTACTATTAAATTTTCCTCAATATTACTATGTGTAAACTTCATGTAAACCTTTGTATTTAACTTTGCATATGATGTAGAGTAGTCTGCAAGCAGTTTTTTTCGTGTTCTGCCGAAGTTGGTGAAGTTACTCTAAGGAATGTCACTGATTACACAATTCAACCAGTGTTTCAAATCAGTACAAAGCCAGAGGCAATTATAATGTAAATGCAATGTAGTATGTTCTTCAAATCAACCTTACTTTATGTATTCCATTGCTGTGAGTAGTATTCGTTGTTTATCTGTTCACTTACAATGCACTCTGAATACTTTTGCACATCAGCATAACAGAAAATACACACAATAGCATGTAATGCATTCAGCTGAAAAGACAGTGCTTTTGAATTTTCTACAAAATTACTATGTGCAAACTTCATGTAAACCTTTGTAATTAACTTTCCGTATGATTTAGAGTAGTCTGCAACCAGTTTTTTGTCTTTGCTACCGATGTTGGTGAAGTTACTCTAAGGAATGTCACTGATTACACAATTAAAATTCAGTGTTTCAAAGCAATACAAAGCTAAAGGCGTTCTAATATAACTGCAATGTATTAGGTTCTTGAATTCAACTTTACTTTAGGTATTCTATTCCTGTCAGTAGTATTTATTGTGTTTCTATTCACTTACATTTCACTCTGAATAGTTATGCAGATATACATAACACAAAATACACAGAATATTAAGTAATGCATTCAGCTAAAAAGAGTGTACTGTTAAATTTTCCTAAATATTACTATGTGCAAACTTCATGTAAACCTTTGTAATTAACTTTCCATATGATGTAGAGTAGTCTGCAAGCAGTTTTTCTCGTGTTCTGCCGAAGTTGGTGCAGTTACTCTAAGGAATGTCACTGATTACACAATTCAACATGTGTTTCAAAGCAGTAGAAAGGTAGAGGCAGTTATAATGTGAATGCAATGTAGTATGTTCTTCAAATCAACCATAATTTATGTATTCCATTGCTGTTAGTAGTATTCGTTGTTTATCTGATCACTTACAATGCACTCTGAATACTTTTGCACATCTGCATAACAGAAAATACACAGAATAGTAAGTAATGCATTCAGCTAAAAAGAGTGTACTATTAAATATTCCTCAATATTACTATGTTCAAACTTCATATAAACCTTTGCAATTAACTTTCCATATGATTTAGAGTAGTCTGCAACCAGTTTTTTGTCTGTGCTGCTAAAGTTGGTGAATTTACTCTAAGGAATGTCACTGATTACACAATTGAACTTCAGTGTTTCAAACAGTACAAAGCTAGAGGCACCTATAATGTAAATGCAATGTAGTATGTTCTTCAAATCAACTTTAGGTATTCCATTGCTGTGAGTAGTATTCATTGTGTTTCTATTCACCTCAAATTCACTCTGAATAGTTATGCACATGTACATAACATAAAATACACACAATAGCCTGTAATGCATTCAGCTGAAAAGAGAATACTATTGAATTTTCCTCAAAGTTTTATGTGCAAGCTTTGTGTAAACCATTGTAATTAACTTTCCATATGTTTTAGAGTAGTCAGCAGCCAGTTTTATGTGTGTCCTACTGAAGCTGGTGAAGTTTAAGCAATATCACCAGTTGCTCATAATGATACTTCACTGCTTCAAAGCAATGCAATGCTAAAGGCAGTTATAATGTACATGCAATGTTGTAGGTTCTTCAAATCATCTTTACTTTATGTATTCCATTGCTGTGAGTAGTATTCATTGATTTTCTGTTCACTTACAATTCACTGAATAGTTATGCACAGGTACATAGCACAAAATACACACAATAGAGTGTAATGCATTCAGCTAAAAAGAGTGCTATTGAATTTTCCTCCAAAATTACTATCTGCAAACTGCATGTTAACCTTTGTAATTAACTTTCTGTATGATTCGGAGTAGTCTGAAACCACTTTTGTGTGTGTGATACCGAAGTTGAAGTTACTCTAAGCAGTATGATTGATTACACAATAGAACTTCAGTGTTTCAAAGCAATACAAAGCTAAAGGCGTTCTAATATAACTGCAATGTATTAGGTTTTTGAATTCAACTTTACTTTATGTATTCCATTCCTGTCAGTAGTATTTATTGTGTTTCTATTCACTTACTTTTCACTCTGAATAGTTATGCAGATATACATAACACAAAATGCACAGAATATTAAGTAATGCATTCAGCTAAAAACAGTGTACTATTAAATTTTCCTCAATATTACTATGTGTAAACTTCATGTAAACCTTTGTATTTAACTTTGCATATGATGTAGAGTAGTCTGCAAGCAGTTTTTTTCGTGTTCTGCCGAAGTTGGTGAAGTTACTCTAAGGAATGTCACTGATTACACAATTCAACCAGTGTTTCAAAGCAGTACAAAGCTTGAGGCAATTATAATGTAAATGCAATGTAGTATGTTCTTCAAATCAACCTTACTTTATGTATTCCATTGCTGTGAGTAGTATTCGTTGTTTATCTGTTCACTTACAATGCACTCTGAATACTTTTGCACATCAGCATAACACAAAATGCACACAATAGCATGTAATGCATTCAGCTGAAAAGACAGTGCTATTGAATTTTCTACAAAATTACTATGTGCAAACTTCATGTAAACCTTTGTAATTAACTTTCCATATGATTTAGAGTAGTCTGCAACCAGTTTTTTGTCTGTGCTACTGATGTTGGTGAAGTTACTCTAAGGAATGTCACTGATTACACAATTGAACTTCAGTGTTTCAAAGCAATACAAAGCTAAAGGCGTTCTAATATAACTGCAATGTATTAGGTTCTTGAATTCAACTTTACTTTAGGTCTTCCATTCCTGTCAGTAGTATTTATTGTGTTTCTATTCACTTACATTTCACTCTGAATAGTTATGCAGATATACATAACACAAAATGCACAGAATATTAAGTAATGCATTCAGCTAAAAAGAGTGTACTATTAAATTTTCCTCAATATTACTATGTGTAAACTTCATGTAAACCTTTGTATTTAACTTTGCATATGATGTAGAGTAGTCTGCAAGCAGTTTTTTTCGTGTTCTGCCGAAGTTGGTGAAGTTACTCTAAGGAATGTCACTGATTACACAATTCAACCAGTGTTTCAAATCAGTACAAAGCCAGAGGCAATTATAATGTAAATGCAATGTAGTATGTTCTTCAAATCAACCTTACTTTATGTATTCCATTGCTGTGAGTAGTATTCGTTGTTTATCTGTTCACTTACAATGCACTCTGAATACTTTTGCACATCAGCATAACAGAAAATACACACAATAGCATGTAATGCATTCAGCTGAAAAGACAGTGCTTTTGAATTTTCTACAAAATTACTATGTGCAAACTTCATGTAAACCTTTGTAATTAACTTTCCGTATGATTTAGAGTAGTCTGCAACCAGTTTTTTGTCTTTGCTACCGATGTTGGTGAAGTTACTCTAAGGAATGTCACTGATTACACAATTAAAATTCAGTGTTTCAAAGCAATACAAAGCTAAAGGCGTTCTAATATAACTGCAATGTATTAGGTTCTTGAATTCAACTTTACTTTAGGTATTCTATTCCTGTCAGTAGTATTTATTGTGTTTCTATTCACTTACATTTCACTCTGAATAGTTATGCAGATATACATAACACAAAATACACAGAATATTAAGTAATGCATTCAGCTAAAAAGAGTGTACTGTTAAATTTTCCTAAATATTACTATGTGCAAACTTCATGTAAACCTTTGTAATTAACTTTCCATATGATGTAGAGTAGTCTGCAAGCAGTTTTTCTCGTGTTCTGCCGAAGTTGGTGCAGTTACTCTAAGGAATGTCACTGATTACACAATTCAACATGTGTTTCAAAGCAGTAGAAAGGTAGAGGCAGTTATAATGTGAATGCAATGTAGTATGTTCTTCAAATCAACCATAATTTATGTATTCCATTGCTGTTAGTAGTATTCGTTGTTTATCTGATCACTTACAATGCACTCTGAATACTTTTGCACATCTGCATAACAGAAAATACACAGAATAGTAAGTAATGCATTCAGCTAAAAAGAGTGTACTATTAAATATTCCTCAATATTACTATGTTCAAACTTCATATAAACCTTTGCAATTAACTTTCCATATGATTTAGAGTAGTCTGCAACCAGTTTTTTGTCTGTGCTGCTAAAGTTGGTGAATTTACTCTAAGGAATGTCACTGATTACACAATTGAACTTCAGTGTTTCAAACAGTACAAAGCTAGAGGCACCTATAATGTAAATGCAATGTAGTATGTTCTTCAAATCAACTTTAGGTATTCCATTGCTGTGAGTAGTATTCATTGTGTTTCTATTCACCTCAAATTCACTCTGAATAGTTATGCACATGTACATAACATAAAATACACACAATAGCCTGTAATGCATTCAGCTGAAAAGAGAATACTATTGAATTTTCCTCAAAGTTTTATGTGCAAGCTTTGTGTAAACCATTGTAATTAACTTTCCATATGTTTTAGAGTAGTCAGCAGCCAGTTTTATGTGTGTCCTACTGAAGCTGGTGAAGTTTAAGCAATATCACCAGTTGCTCATAATGATACTTCACTGCTTCAAAGCAATGCAATGCTAAAGGCAGTTATAATGTACATGCAATGTTGTAGGTTCTTCAAATCATCTTTACTTTATGTATTCCATTGCTGTGAGTAGTATTCATTGATTTTCTGTTCACTTACAATTCACTGAATAGTTATGCACAGGTACATAGCACAAAATACACACAATAGAGTGTAATGCATTCAGCTAAAAAGAGTGCTATTGAATTTTCCTCCAAAATTACTATCTGCAAACTGCATGTTAACCTTTGTAATTAACTTTCTGTATGATTCGGAGTAGTCTGAAACCACTTTTGTGTGTGTGATACCGAAGTTGAAGTTACTCTAAGCAGTATGATTGATTACACAATAGAACTTCAGTGTTTCAAAGCAATACAAAGCTAAAGGCGTTCTAATATAACTGCAATGTATTAGGTTTTTGAATTCAACTTTACTTTATGTATTCCATTCCTGTCAGTAGTATTTATTGTGTTTCTATTCACTTACTTTTCACTCTGAATAGTTATGCAGATATACATAACACAAAATGCACAGAATATTAAGTAATGCATTCAGCTAAAAACAGTGTACTATTAAATTTTCCTCAATATTACTATGTGTAAACTTCATGTAAACCTTTGTATTTAACTTTGCATATGATGTAGAGTAGTCTGCAAGCAGTTTTTTTCGTGTTCTGCCGAAGTTGGTGAAGTTACTCTAAGGAATGTCACTGATTACACAATTCAACCAGTGTTTCAAAGCAGTACAAAGCTAGAGGCAATTATAATGTAAATGCAATGTAGTATGTTCTTCAAATCAACCTTACTTTATGTATTCCATTGCTGTGAGTAGTATTCGTTGTTTATCTGTTCACTTACAATGCACTCTGAATACTTTTGCACATCAGCATAACACAAAATGCACACAATAGCATGTAATGCATTCAGCTGAAAAGACAGTGCTATTGAATTTTCTACAAAATTACTATGTGCAAACTTCATGTAAACCTTTGTAATTAACTTTCCATATGATTTAGAGTAGTCTGCAACCAGTTTTTTGTCTGTGCTACTGATGTTGGTGAAGTTACTCTAAGGAA
The DNA here is from genome assembly GCF_048418815.1 of Hemitrygon akajei. Taxonomy (NCBI): domain Eukaryota; kingdom Metazoa; phylum Chordata; class Chondrichthyes; order Myliobatiformes; family Dasyatidae; genus Hemitrygon; species Hemitrygon akajei. The sequence continues at coordinate 107,967,487 of NC_133127.1, forward strand.
TGTCACTGATTACACAATTGAACTTCAGTGTTTCAAAGCAATACAAAGCTAAAGGCGTTCTAATATAACTGCAATGTATTAGGTTCTTGAATTCAACTTTACTTTAGGTCTTCCATTCCTGTCAGTAGTATTTATTGTGTTTCTATTCACTTACATTTCACTCTGAATAGTTATGCAGATATACATAACACAAAATGCACAGAATATTAAGTAATGCATTCAGCTAAAAAGAGTGTACTATTAAATTTTCCTCAATATTACTATGTGTAAACTTCATGTAAACCTTTGTATTTAACTTTGCATATGATGTAGAGTAGTCTGCAAGCAGTTTTTTTCGTGTTCTGCCGAAGTTGGTGAAGTTACTCTAAGGAATGTCACTGATTACACAATTCAACCAGTGTTTCAAATCAGTACAAAGCCAGAGGCAATTATAATGTAAATGCAATGTAGTATGTTCTTCAAATCAACCTTACTTTATGTATTCCATTGCTGTGAGTAGTATTCGTTGTTTATCTGTTCACTTACAATGCACTCTGAATACTTTTGCACATCAGCATAACAGAAAATACACACAATAGCATGTAATGCATTCAGCTGAAAAGACAGTGCTTTTGAATTTTCTACAAAATTACTATGTGCAAACTTCATGTAAACCTTTGTAATTAACTTTCCGTATGATTTAGAGTAGTCTGCAACCAGTTTTTTGTCTTTGCTACCGATGTTGGTGAAGTTACTCTAAGGAATGTCACTGATTACACAATTAAAATTCAGTGTTTCAAAGCAATACAAAGCTAAAGGCGTTCTAATATAACTGCAATGTATTAGGTTCTTGAATTCAACTTTACTTTAGGTATTCTATTCCTGTCAGTAGTATTTATTGTGTTTCTATTCACTTACATTTCACTCTGAATAGTTATGCAGATATACATAACACAAAATACACAGAATATTAAGTAATGCATTCAGCTAAAAAGAGTGTACTGTTAAATTTTCCTAAATATTACTATGTGCAAACTTCATGTAAACCTTTGTAATTAACTTTCCATATGATGTAGAGTAGTCTGCAAGCAGTTTTTCTCGTGTTCTGCCGAAGTTGGTGCAGTTACTCTAAGGAATGTCACTGATTACACAATTCAACATGTGTTTCAAAGCAGTAGAAAGGTAGAGGCAGTTATAATGTGAATGCAATGTAGTATGTTCTTCAAATCAACCATAATTTATGTATTCCATTGCTGTTAGTAGTATTCGTTGTTTATCTGATCACTTACAATGCACTCTGAATACTTTTGCACATCTGCATAACAGAAAATACACAGAATAGTAAGTAATGCATTCAGCTAAAAAGAGTGTACTATTAAATATTCCTCAATATTACTATGTTCAAACTTCATATAAACCTTTGCAATTAACTTTCCATATGATTTAGAGTAGTCTGCAACCAGTTTTTTGTCTGTGCTGCTAAAGTTGGTGAATTTACTCTAAGGAATGTCACTGATTACACAATTGAACTTCAGTGTTTCAAACAGTACAAAGCTAGAGGCACCTATAATGTAAATGCAATGTAGTATGTTCTTCAAATCAACTTTAGGTATTCCATTGCTGTGAGTAGTATTCATTGTGTTTCTATTCACCTCAAATTCACTCTGAATAGTTATGCACATGTACATAACATAAAATACACACAATAGCCTGTAATGCATTCAGCTGAAAAGAGAATACTATTGAATTTTCCTCAAAGTTTTATGTGCAAGCTTTGTGTAAACCATTGTAATTAACTTTCCATATGTTTTAGAGTAGTCAGCAGCCAGTTTTATGTGTGTCCTACTGAAGCTGGTGAAGTTTAAGCAATATCACCAGTTGCTCATAATGATACTTCACTGCTTCAAAGCAATGCAATGCTAAAGGCAGTTATAATGTACATGCAATGTTGTAGGTTCTTCAAATCATCTTTACTTTATGTATTCCATTGCTGTGAGTAGTATTCATTGATTTTCTGTTCACTTACAATTCACTGAATAGTTATGCACAGGTACATAGCACAAAATACACACAATAGAGTGTAATGCATTCAGCTAAAAAGAGTGCTATTGAATTTTCCTCCAAAATTACTATCTGCAAACTGCATGTTAACCTTTGTAATTAACTTTCTGTATGATTCGGAGTAGTCTGAAACCACTTTTGTGTGTGTGATACCGAAGTTGAAGTTACTCTAAGCAGTATGATTGATTACACAATAGAACTTCAGTGTTTCAAAGCAATACAAAGCTAAAGGCGTTCTAATATAACTGCAATGTATTAGGTTTTTGAATTCAACTTTACTTTATGTATTCCATTCCTGTCAGTAGTATTTATTGTGTTTCTATTCACTTACTTTTCACTCTGAATAGTTATGCAGATATACATAACACAAAATGCACAGAATATTAAGTAATGCATTCAGCTAAAAACAGTGTACTATTAAATTTTCCTCAATATTACTATGTGTAAACTTCATGTAAACCTTTGTATTTAACTTTGCATATGATGTAGAGTAGTCTGCAAGCAGTTTTTTTCGTGTTCTGCCGAAGTTGGTGAAGTTACTCTAAGGAATGTCACTGATTACACAATTCAACCAGTGTTTCAAAGCAGTACAAAGCTAGAGGCAATTATAATGTAAATGCAATGTAGTATGTTCTTCAAATCAACCTTACTTTATGTATTCCATTGCTGTGAGTAGTATTCGTTGTTTATCTGTTCACTTACAATGCACTCTGAATACTTTTGCACATCAGCATAACACAAAATGCACACAATAGCATGTAATGCATTCAGCTGAAAAGACAGTGCTATTGAATTTTCTACAAAATTACTATGTGCAAACTTCATGTAAACCTTTGTAATTAACTTTCCATATGATTTAGAGTAGTCTGCAACCAGTTTTTTGTCTGTGCTACTGATGTTGGTGAAGTTACTCTAAGGAATGTCACTGATTACACAATTGAACTTCAGTGTTTCAAAGCAATACAAAGCTAAAGGCGTTCTAATATAACTGCAATGTATTAGGTTCTTGAATTCAACTTTACTTTAGGTCTTCCATTCCTGTCAGTAGTATTTATTGTGTTTCTATTCACTTACATTTCACTCTGAATAGTTATGCAGATATACATAACACAAAATGCACAGAATATTAAGTAATGCATTCAGCTAAAAAGAGTGTACTATTAAATTTTCCTCAATATTACTATGTGTAAACTTCATGTAAACCTTTGTATTTAACTTTCCATATGATGTAGAGTAGTCTGCAAGCAGTTTTTCTCGTGTTCTGCCGAAGTTGGTGCAGTTACTCTAAGGAATGTCACTGATTACACAATTCAACATGTGTTTCAAAGCAGTAGAAAGGTAGAGGCAGTTATAATGTGAATGCAATGTAGTATGTTCTTCAAATCAACCTTAATTTATGTATTCCATTGCTGTTAGTAGTATTCGTTGTTTATCTGATCACTTACAATGCACTCTGAATACTTTTGCACATCTGCATAACAGAAAATACACAGAATAGTAAGTAATGCATTCAGCTAAAAAGAGTGTACTATTAAATATTCCTCAATATTACTATGTTCAAACTTCATATAAACCTTTGCAATTAACTTTCCATATGATTTAGAGTAGTCTGCAACCAGTTTTTTGTCTGTGCTGCTAAAGTTGGTGAATTTACTCTAAGGAATGTCACTGATTACACAATTGAACTTCAGTATTTCAAACAGTACAAAGCTAGAGGCACCTATAATGTAAATGCAATGTAGTATGTTCTTCAAATCAACTTTAGGTATTCCATTGCTGTGAGTAGTATTCATTGTGTTTCTATTCACCTCAAATTCACTCTGAATAGTTATGCACATGTACATAACATAAAATACACACAATAGCCTGTAATGCATTCAGCTGAAAAGAGAATACTATTGAATTTTCCTCAAAGTTTTATGTGCAAGCTTTGTGTAAACCATTGTAATTAACTTTCCATATGTTTTAGAGTAGTCAGCAGCCAGTTTTATGTGTGTCCTACTGAAGCTGGTGAAGTTTAAGCAATATCACCAGTTGCTCATAATGATACTTCACTGCTTCAAAGCAATGCAATGCTAAAGGCAGTTATAATGTACATGCAATGTTGTAGGTTCTTCAAATCATCTTTACTTTATGTATTCCATTGCTGTGAGTAGTATTCATTGATTTTCTGTTCACTTACAATTCACTGAATAGTTATGCACAGGTACATAGCACAAAATACACACAATAGAGTGTAATGCATTCAGCTAAAAAGAGTGCTATTGAATTTTCCTCCAAAATTACTATCTGCAAACTGCATGTTAACCTTTGTAATTAACTTTCTGTATGATTCGGAGTAGTCTGAAACCACTTTTGTGTGTGTGATACCGAAGTTGAAGTTACTCTAAGCAGTATGATTGATTACACAATAGAACTTCAGTGTTTCAAAGCAATACAAAGCTAAAGGCGTTCTAATATAACTGCAATGTATTAGGTTTTTGAATTCAACTTTACTTTATGTATTCCATTCCTGTCAGTAGTATTTATTGTGTTTCTATTCACTTACTTTTCACTCTGAATAGTTATGCAGATATACATAACACAAAATGCACAGAATATTAAGTAATGCATTCAGCTAAAAAGAGTGTACTATTAAATTTTCCTCAATATTACTATGTGTAAACTTCATGTAAACCTTTGTATTTAACTTTGCATATGATGTAGAGTAGTCTGCAAGCAGTTTTTTTCGTGTTCTGCCGAAGTTGGTGAAGTTACTCTAAGGAATGTCACTGATTACACAATTCAACCAGTGTTTCAAAGCAGTACAAAGCTAGAGGCAATTATAATGTAAATGCAATGTAGTATGTTCTTCAAATCAACCTTACTTTATGTATTCCATTGCTGTGAGTAGTATTCGTTGTTTATCTGTTCACTTACAATGCACTCTGAATACTTTTGCACATCAGCATAACACAAAATGCACACAATAGCATGTAATGCATTCAGCTGAAAAGACAGTGCTTTTGAATTTTCTACAAAATTACTATGTGCAAACTTCATGTAAACCTTTGTAATTAACTTTCCGTATGATTTAGAGTAGTCTGCAACCAGTTTTTTGTCTTTGCTACCGATGTTGGTGAAGTTACTCTAAGGAATGTCACTGATTACACAATTAAAATTCAGTGTTTCAAAGCAATACAAAGCTAAAGGCGTTCTAATATAACTGCAATGTATTAGGTTCTTGAATTCAACTTTACTTTAGGTATTCTATTCCTGTCAGTAGTATTTATTGTGTTTCTATTCACTTACATTTCACTCTGAATAGTTATGCAGATATACATAACACAAAATACACAGAATATTAAGTAATGCATTCAGCTAAAAAGAGTGTACTGTTAAATTTTCCTAAATATTACTATGTGCAAACTTCATGTAAACCTTTGTAATTAACTTTCCATATGATGTAGAGTAGTCTGCAAGCAGTTTTTCTCGTGTTCTGCCGAAGTTGGTGCAGTTACTCTAAGGAATGTCACTGATTACACAATTCAACATGTGTTTCAAAGCAGTAGAAAGGTAGAGGCAGTTATAATGTGAATGCAATGTAGTATGTTCTTCAAATCAACCATAATTTATGTATTCCATTGCTGTTAGTAGTATTCGTTGTTTATCTGATCACTTACAATGCACTCTGAATACTTTTGCACATCTGCATAACAGAAAATACACAGAATAGTAAGTAATGCATTCAGCTAAAAAGAGTGTACTATTAAATATTCCTCAATATTACTATGTTCAAACTTCATATAAACCTTTGCAATTAACTTTCCATATGATTTAGAGTAGTCTGCAACCAGTTTTTTGTCTGTGCTGCTAAAGTTGGTGAATTTACTCTAAGGAATGTCACTGATTACACAATTGAACTTCAGTGTTTCAAACAGTACAAAGCTAGAGGCACCTATAATGTAAATGCAATGTAGTATGTTCTTCAAATCAACTTTAGGTATTCCATTGCTGTGAGTAGTATTCATTGTGTTTCTATTCACCTCAAATTCACTCTGAATAGTTATGCACATGTACATAACATAAAATACACACAATAGCCTGTAATGCATTCAGCTGAAAAGAGAATACTATTGAATTTTCCTCAAAGTTTTATGTGCAAGCTTTGTGTAAACCATTGTAATTAACTTTCCATATGTTTTAGAGTAGTCAGCAGCCAGTTTTATGTGTGTCCTACTGAAGCTGGTGAAGTTTAAGCAATATCACCAGTTGCTCATAATGATACTTCACTGCTTCAAAGCAATGCAATGCTAAAGGCAGTTATAATGTACATGCAATGTTGTAGGTTCTTCAAATCATCTTTACTTTATGTATTCCATTGCTGTGAGTAGTATTCATTGATTTTCTGTTCACTTACAATTCACTGAATAGTTATGCACAGGTACATAGCACAAAATACACACAATAGAGTGTAATGCATTCAGCTAAAAAGAGTGCTATTGAATTTTCCTCCAAAATTACTATCTGCAAACTGCATGTTAACCTTTGTAATTAACTTTCTGTATGATTCGGAGTAGTCTGAAACCACTTTTGTGTGTGTGATACCGAAGTTGAAGTTACTCTAAGCAGTATGATTGATTACACAATAGAACTTCAGTGTTTCAAAGCAATACAAAGCTAAAGGCGTTCTAATATAACTGCAATGTATTAGGTTTTTGAATTCAACTTTACTTTATGTATTCCATTCCTGTCAGTAGTATTTATTGTGTTTCTATTCACTTACTTTTCACTCTGAATAGTTATGCAGATATACATAACACAAAATGCACAGAATATTAAGTAATGCATTCAGCTAAAAACAGTGTACTATTAAATTTTCCTCAATATTACTATGTGTAAACTTCATGTAAACCTTTGTATTTAACTTTCCATATGATTTAGAGTAGTCTGCAAACAGTTTTTTGTCTGTGCTACTGATGTTGGTGAAGTTACTCTAAGGAATGTCACTGATTACACAATTGAACTTCAGTGTTTCAAAGCAATACAAAGCTAAAGGCGTTCTAATATAACTGCAATGTATTAGGTTCTTGAATTCAACCTTACTTTAGGTCTTCCATTCCTGTCAGTAGTATTTATTGTGTTTCTATTCACTTACATTTCACTCTGAATAGTTATGCAGATATACATAACACAAAATGCACAGAATATTAAGTAATGCATTCAGCTAAAAAGAGTGTACTATTAAATTTTCCTCAATATTACTATGTGTAAACTTCATGTAAACCTTTGTATTTAACTTTGCATATGATGTAGAGTAGTCTGCAAGCAGTTTTTTTCGTGTTCTGCCGAAGTTGGTGAAGTTACTCTAAGGAATGTCACTGATTACACAATTCAACCAGTGTTTCAAATCAGTACAAAGCTAGAGGCAATTATAATGTAAATGCAATGTAGTATGTTCTTCAAATCAACCTTACTTTATGTATTCCATTGCTGTGAGTAGTATTCGTTGTTTATCTGTTCACTTACAATGCACTCTGAATACTTTTGCACATCAGCATAACAGAAAATACACACAATAGCATGTAATGCATTCAGCTGAAAAGACAGTGCTATTGAATTTTCTACAAAATTACTATGTGCAAACTTCATGTAAACCTTTGTAATTAACTTTCCGTATGATTTAGAGTAGTCTGCAACCAGTTTTTTGTCTTTGCTACCGATGTTGGTGAAGTTACTCTAAGGAATGTCACTGATTACACAATTAAAATTCAGTGTTTCAAAGCAATACAAAGCTAAAGGCGTTCTAATATAACTGCAATGTATTAGGTTCTTGAATTCAACTTTACTTTAGGTATTCTATTCCTGTCAGTAGTATTTATTGTGTTTCTATTCACTTACATTTCACTCTGAATAGTTAGGCAGATATACATAACACAAAATACACAGAATATTAAGTAATGCATTCAGCTAAAAAGAGTGTACTGTTAAATTTTCCTAAATATTACTATGTGCAAACTTCATGTAAACCTTTGTAATTAACTTTCCATATGATGTAGAGTAGTCTGCAAGCAGTTTTTCTCGTGTTCTGCCGAAGTTGGTGCAGTTACTCTAAGGAATGTCACTGATTACACAATTCAACATGTGTTTCAAAGCAGTAGAAAGGTAGAGGCAGTTATAATGTGAATGCAATGTAGTATGTTCTTCAAATCAACCTTAATTTATGTATTCCATTGCTGTTAGTAGTATTCGTTGTTTATCTGATCACTTACAATGCACTCTGAATACTTTTGCACATCTGCATAACAGAAAATACACAGAATAGTAAGTAATGCATTCAGCTAAAAAGAGTGTACTATTAAATATTCCTCAATATTACTATGTTCAAACTTCATATAAACCTTTGCAATTAACTTTCCATATGATTTAGAGTAGTCTGCAACCAGTTTTTTGTCTGTGCTGCTAAAGTTGGTGAATTTACTCTAAGGAATGTCACTGATTACACAATTGAACTTCAGTATTTCAAACAGTACAAAGCTAGAGGCACCTATAATGTAAATGCAATGTAGTATGTTCTTCAAATCAACTTTAGGTATTCCATTGCTGTGAGTAGTATTCATTGTGTTTCTATTCACCTCAAATTCACTCTGAATAGTTATGCACATGTACATAACATAAAATACACACAATAGCCTGTAATGCATTCAGCTGAAAAGAGAATACTATTGAATTTTCCTCAAAGTTTTATGTGCAAGCTTTGTGTAAACCATTGTAATTAACTTTCCATATGTTTTAGAGTAGTCAGCAGCCAGTTTTATGTGTGTCCTACTGAAGCTGGTGAAGTTTAAGCAATATCACCAGTTGCTCATAATGATACTTCACTGCTTCAAAGCAATGCAATGCTAAAGGCAGTTATAATGTACATGCAATGTTGTAGGTTCTTCAAATCATCTTTACTTTATGTATTCCATTGCTGTGAGTAGTATTCATTGATTTTCTGTTCACTTACAATTCACTGAATAGTTATGCACAGGTACATAGCACAAAATACACACAATAGAGTGTAATGCATTCAGCTAAAAAGAGTGCTATTGAATTTTCCTCCAAAATTACTATCTGCAAACTGCATGTTAACCTTTGTAATTAACTTTCTGTATGATTCGGAGTAGTCTGAAACCACTTTTGTGTGTGTGATACCGAAGTTGAAGTTACTCTAAGCAGTATGATTGATTACACAATAGAAGTTCAGTGTTTCAAAGCAATACAAAGCTAAAGGCGTTCTAATATAACTGCAATGTATTAGGTTTTTGAATTCAACTTTACTTTATGTATTCCATTCCTGTCAGTAGTATTTATTGTGTTTCTATTCACTTACTTTTCACTCTGAATAGTTATGCAGATATACATAACACAAAATGCACAGAATATTAAGTAATGCATTCAGCTAAAAACAGTGTACTATTAAATTTTCCTCAATATTACTATGTGTAAACTTCATGTAAACCTTTGTATTTAACTTTGCATATGATGTAGAGTAGTCTGCAAGCAGTTTTTTTCGTGTTCTGCCGAAGTTGGTGAAGTTACTCTAAGGAATGTCACTGATTACACAATTCAACCAGTGTTTCAAAGCAGTACAAAGCTAGAGGCAATTATAATGTAAATGCAATGTAGTATGTTCTTCAAATCAACCTTACTTTATGTATTCCATTGCTGTGAGTAGTATTCGTTGTTTATCTGTTCACTTACAATGCACTCTGAATACTTTTGCACATCAGCATAACACAAAATGCACACAATAGCATGTAATGCATTCAGCTGAAAAGACAGTGCTATTGAATTTTCTACAAAATTACTATGTGCAAACTTCATGTAAACCTTTGTAATTAACTTTCCATATGATTTAGAGTAGTCTGCAACCAGTTTTTTGTCTGTGCTACTGATGTTGGTGAAGTTACTCTAAGGAATGTCACTGATTACACAATTGAACTTCAGTGTTTCAAAGCAATACAAAGCTAAAGGCGTTCTAATATAACTGCAATGTATTAGGTTCTTGAATTCAACTTTACTTTAGGTCTTCCATTCCTGTCAGTAGTATTTATTGTGTTTCTATTCACTTACATTTCACTCTGAATAGTTATGCAGATATACATAACACAAAATGCACAGAATATTAAGTAATGCATTCAGCTAAAAAGAGTGTACTATTGAATTTTCCTCAAAGTTTTATGTGCAAGCTTTGTGTAAACCATTGTAATTAACTTTCCATATGTTTTAGAGTAGTCAGCAGCCAGTTTTATGTGTGTCCTACTGAAGCTGGTGAAGTTTAAGCAATATCACCAGTTGCTCATAATGATACTTCACTGCTTCAAAGCAATGCAATGCTAAAGGCAGTTATAATGTACATGCAATGTTGTAGGTTCTTCAAATCATCTTTACTTTATGTATTCCATTGCTGTGAGTAGTATTCATTGATTTTCTGTTCACTTACAATTCACTGAATAGTTATGCACAGGTACATAGCACAAAATACACACAATAGAGTGTAATGCATTCAGCTAAAAAGAGTGCTATTGAATTTTCCTCCAAAATTACTATCTGCAAACTGCATGTTAACCTTTGTAATTAACTTTCTGTATGATTCGGAGTAGTCTGAAACCACTTTTGTGTGTGTGATACCGAAGTTGAAGTTACTCTAAGCAGTATGATTGATTACACAATAGAACTTCAGTGTTTCAAAGCAATACAAAGCTAAAGGCGTTCTAATATAACTGCAATGTATTAGGTTTTTGAATTCAGCTTTACTTTATGTATTCCATTCCTGTCAGTAGTATTTATTGTGTTTCTATTCACTTACTTTTCACTCTGAATAGTTATGCAGATATACATAACACAAAATGCACAGAATATTAAGTAATGCATTCAGCTAAAAACAGTGTACTATTAAATTTTCCTCAATATTACTATGTGTAAACTTCATGTAAACCTTTGTATTTAACTTTCCATATGATTTAGAGTAGTCTGCAAACAGTTTTTTGTCTGTGCTACTGATGTTGGTGAAGTTACTCTAAGGAATGTCACTGATTACACAATTGAACTTCAGTGTTTCAAAGCAATACAAAGCTAAAGGCGTTCTAATATAACTGCAATGTATTAGGTTCTTGAATTCAACCTTACTTTAGGTCTTCCATTCCTGTCAGTAGTATTTATTGTGTTTCTATTCACTTACATTTCACTCTGAATAGTTATGCAGATATACATAACACAAAATGCACAGAATATTAAGTAATGCATTCAGCTAAAAAGAGTGTACTATTAAATTTTCCTCAATATTACTATGTGTAAACTTCATGTAAACCTTTGTATTTAACTTTGCATATGATGTAGAGTAGTCTGCAAGCAGTTTTTTTCGTGTTCTGCCGAAGTTGGTGAAGTTACTCTAAGGAATGTCACTGATTACACAATTCAACCAGTGTTTCAAATCAGTACAAAGCTAGAGGCAATTATAATGTAAATGCAATGTAGTATGTTCTTCAAATCAACCTTACTTTATGTATTCCATTGCTGTGAGTAGTATTCGTTGTTTATCTGTTCACTTACAATGCACTCTGAATACTTTTGCACATCAGCATAACAGAAAATACACACAATAGCATGTAATGCATTCAGCTGAAAAGACAGTGCTATTGAATTTTCTACAAAATTACTATGTGCAAACTTCATGTAAACCTTTGTAATTAACTTTCCGTATGATTTAGAGTAGTCTGCAACCAGTTTTTTGTCTTTGCTACCGATGTTGGTGAAGTTACTCTAAGGAATGTCACTGATTACACAATTAAAATTCAGTGTTTCAAAGCAATACAAAGCTAAAGGCGTTCTAATATAACTGCAATGTATTAGGTTTTTGAATTCAACTTTACTTTAGGTATTCTATTCCTGTCAGTAGTATTTATTGTGTTTCTATTCACTTACATTTCACTCTGAATAGTTAGGCAGATATACATAACACAAAATACACAGAATATTAAGTAATGCATTCAGCTAAAAAGAGTGTACTGTTAAATTTTCCTAAATATTACTATGTGCAAACTTCATGTAAACCTTTGTAATTAACTTTCCATATGATGTAGAGTAGTCTGCAAGCAGTTTTTCTCGTGTTCTGCCGAAGTTGGTGCAGTTACTCTAAGGAATGTCACTGATTACACAATTCAACATGTGTTTCAAAGCAGTAGAAAGGTAGAGGCAGTTATAATGTGAATGCAATGTAGTATGTTCTTCAAATCAACCTTAATTTATGTATTCCATTGCTGTTAGTAGTATTCGTTGTTTATCTGATCACTTACAATGCACTCTGAATACTTTTGCACATCTGCATAACAGAAAATACACAGAATAGTAAGTAATGCATTCAGCTAAAAAGAGTGTACTATTAAATATTCCTCAATATTACTATGTTCAAACTTCATATAAACCTTTGCAATTAACTTTCCATATGATTTAGAGTAGTCTGCAACCAGTTTTTTGTCTGTGCTGCTAAAGTTGGTGAATTTACTCTAAGGAATGTCACTGATTACACAATTGAACTTCAGTATTTCAAACAGTACAAAGCTAGAGGCACCTATAATGTAAATGCAATGTAGTATGTTCTTCAAATCAACTTTAGGTATTCCATTGCTGTGAGTAGTATTCATTGTGTTTCTATTCACCTCAAATTCACTCTGAATAGTTATGCACATGTACATAACATAAAATACACACAATAGCCTGTAATGCATTCAGCTGAAAAGAGAATACTATTGAATTTTCCTCAAAGTTTTATGTGCAAGCTTTGTGTAAACCATTGTAATTAACTTTCCATATGTTTTAGAGTAGTCAGCAGCCAGTTTTATGTGTGTCCTACTGAAGCTGGTGAAGTTTAAGCAATATCACCAGTTGCTCATAATGATACTTCACTGCTTCAAAGCAATGCAATGCTAAAGGCAGTTATAATGTACATGCAATGTTGTAGGTTCTTCAAATCATCTTTACTTTATGTATTCCATTGCTGTGAGTAGTATTCATTGATTTTCTGTTCACTTACAATTCACTGAATAGTTATGCACAGGTACATAGCACAAAATACACACAATAGAGTGTAATGCATTCAGCTAAAAAGAGTGCTATTGAATTTTCCTCCAAAATTACTATTTGCAAACTGCATGTTAACCTTTGTAATTAACTTTCTGTATGATTCGGAGTAGTCTGAAACCACTTTTGTGTGTGTGATACCGAAGTTGAAGTTACTCTAAGCAGTATGATTGATTACACAATAGAACTTCAGTGTTTCAAAGCAATACAAAGCTAAAGGCGTTCTAATATAACTGCAATGTATTAGGTTTTTGAATTCAACTTTACTTTATGTATTCCATTCCTGTCAGTAGTATTTATTGTGTTTCTATTCACTTACTTTTCACTCTGAATAGTTATGCAGATATACATAACACAAAATGCACAGAATATTAAGTAATGCATTCAGCTAAAAACAGTGTACTATTAAATTTTCCTCAATATTACTATGTGTAAACTTCATGTAAACCTTTGTATTTAACTTTCCATATGATTTAGAGTAGTCTGCAAACAGTTTTTTGTCTGTGCTACTGATGTTGGTGAAGTTACTCTAAGGAATGTCACTGATTACACAATTGAACTTCAGTGTTTCAAAGCAATACAAAGCTAAAGGCGTTCTAATATAACTGCAATGTATTAGGTTCTTGAATTCAACCTTACTTTAGGTCTTCCATTCCTGTCAGTAGTATTTATTGTGTTTCTATTCACTTACATTTCACTCTGAATAGTTATGCAGATATACATAACACAAAATGCACAGAATATTAAGTAATGCATTCAGCTAAAAAGAGTGTACTATTAAATTTTCCTATATATTACTATGTGTAAACTTCATGTAAACCTTTGTATTTAACTTTGCATATGATGTAGAGTAGTCTGCAAGCAGTTTTTTTCGTGTTCTGCCGAAGTTGGTGAAGTTACTCTAAGGAATGTCACTGATTACACAATTCAACCAGTGTTTCAAATCAGTACAAAGCTAGAGGCAATTATAATGTAAATGCAATGTAGTATGTTCTTCAAATCAACCTTACTTTATGTATTCCATTGCTGTGAGTAGTATTCGTTGTTTATCTGTTCACTTACAATGCACTCTGAATACTTTTGCACATCAGCATAACAGAAAATACACACAATAGCATGTAATGCATTCAGCTGAAAAGACAGTGCTATTGAATTTTCTACAAAATTACTATGTGCAAACTTCATGTAAACCTTTGTAATTAACTTTCCGTATGATTTAGAGTAGTCTGCAACCAGTTTTTTGTCTTTGCTACCGATGTTGGTGAAGTTACTCTAAGGAATGTCACTGATTACACAATTAAAATTCAGTGTTTCAAAGCAATACAAAGCTAAAGGCGTTCTAATATAACTGCAATGTATTAGGTTCTTGAATTCAACTTTACTTTAGGTATTCTATTCCTGTCAGTAGTATTTATTGTGTTTCTATTCACTTACATTTCACTCTGAATAGTTATGCAGATATACATAACACAAAATACACAGAATATTAAGTAATGCATTCAGCTAAAAAGAGTGTACTGTTAAATTTTCCTAAATATTACTATGTGCAAACTTCATGTAAACCTTTGTAATTAACTTTCCATATGATGTAGAGTAGTCTGCAAGCAGTTTTTCTCGTGTTCTGCCGAAGTTGGTGCAGTTACTCTAAGGAATGTCACTGATTACACAATCAACATGTGTTTCAAAGCAGTAGAAAGGTAGAGGCAGTTATAATGTGAATGCAATGTAGTATGTTCTTCAAATCAACCTTAATTTATGTATTCCATTGCTGGCAATAGTATTCGTTGTTTATCTGATCACTTACAATGCACTCTGAATACTTTTGCACATCTGCATAACAGAAAATACACAGAATAGTAAGTAATGCATTCAGCTAAAAAGAGTGTACTATTAAATATTCCTCAATATTACTATGTTCAAACTTCATATAAACCTTTGCAATTAACTTTCCATATGATTTAGAGTAGTCTGCAACCAGTTTTTTGTCTGTGCTGCTAAAGTTGGTGAATTTACTCTAAGGAATGTCACTGATTACACAATTGAACTTCAGTATTTCAAACAGTACAAAGCTAGAGGCACCTATAATGTAAATGCAATGTAGTATGTTCTTCAAATCAACTTTAGGTATTCCATTGCTGTGAGTAGTATTCATTGTGTTTCTATTCACCTCAAATTCACTCTGAATAGTTATGCACATGTACATAACATAAAATACACACAATAGCCTGTAATGCATTCAGCTGAAAAGAGAATACTATTGAATTTTCCTCAAAGTTTTATGTGCAAGCTTTGTGTAAACCATTGTAATTAACTTTCCATATGTTTTAGAGTAGTCAGCAGCCAGTTTTATGTGTGTCCTACTGAAGCTGGTGAAGTTTAAGCAATATCACCAGTTGCTCATAATGATACTTCACTGCTTCAAAGCAATGCAATGCTAAAGGCAGTTATAATGTACATGCAATGTTGTAGGTTCTTCAAATCATCTTTACTTTATGTATTCCATTGCTGTGAGTAGTATTCATTGATTTTCTGTTCACTTACAATTCACTGAATAGTTATGCACAGGTACATAGCACAAAATACACACAATAGAGTGTAATGCATTCAGCTAAAAAGAGTGCTATTGAATTTTCCTCCAAAATTACTATCTGCAAACTGCATGTTAACCTTTGTAATTAACTTTCTGTATGATTCGGAGTAGTCTGAAACCACTTTTGTGTGTGTGATACCGAAGTTGAAGTTACTCTAAGCAGTATGATTGATTACACAATAGAACTTCAGTGTTTCAAAGCAATACAAAGCTAAAGGCGTTCTAATATAACTGCAATGTATTAGGTTCTTAAATTCAACTTTACTTTAGGTATTCCATTCCTGTCAGAAGTATTTATTGTTTTTCTATTCACTTACATTTCACTCTGAAGTGTTATGCAGATATACATAAAACAAAATGCACAGAATATTAAGTAATCCATTCAGCTAAAAAGAGTGTACTATTAAATTTTCCTCAATATTGCTATGTGCAAACTTCATGTAAACCTTTGTATTTAACTTTGCATATGATGTAGAGTAGTCTGCAAGCAGTTTTTTTCGTGTTCTGCCGAAGTTGGTGAAGTTACTCTAAGGAATGTCACTGATTACACAATTCAACCAGTGTTTCAAAGCAGTACAAAGCTAGAGGCAATTATAATGTAAATGCAATGTAGTATGTTCTTCAAATCAACCTTACTTTATGTATTCCATTGCTGTGAGTAGTATTCGTTGTTTATCTGTTCACTTACAATGCACTCTGAATACTTTTGCACATCAGCATAACAGAAAATGCACACAATAGCATGTAATGCATTCAGCTGAAAAGACAGTGCTATTGAATTTTCTACAAAATTACTATGTGCAAACTTCATGTAAACCTTTGTAATTAACTTTCCGTATGATTTAGAGTAGTCTGCAACCAGTTTTTTGTCTTTGCTACCGATGTTGGTGAAGTTACTCTAAGGAATGTCACTGATTACACAATTAAAATTCAGTGTTTCAAAGCAATACAAAGCTAAAGGCGTTCTAATATAACTGCAATGTATTAGGTTCTTGAATTCAACTTTACTTTAGGTATTCTATTCCTGTCAGTAGTATTTATTGTGTTTCTATTCACTTACATTTCACTCTGAATAGTTATGCAGATGTAAATAACACAAAATACACAGAATATTCAGTAATGTATTCAGATAAAAAGAGTGTACTACTAAATTTTCCTCAATATTACTATGTGCAATCTTCATGTAAACCTTTGTAATTAACTTTCCATATGATTTAGAGTACTCTGCATCCAATTTCTTCTGTGTGCTACCGAATGTCGTGCAGTTACTCTAAGCAATATCATTGACTACACAATAAAACTTGTGTTTCAAAGCAATAAAAGTTCAAGGCCGTTCTAATGTAACTGCAATGTATTAGTTTCTGAATTCAACTTTACTTTATGTATTCCATTGCTGTCTGTAGTATTTATTGTGTTTCTATTCACTTACATTTCACTCTCAATAGTTATGCAGATGTAAATAACACAAAATAGACAGAATATTAAGCAATGTATTCAGCTAAAAAGAGTGTACTATTGAATTTTCCTCAATATTACTATGTGCAAACTTCATGTAAACCTTTGTAATTAACTTTCCATATGATGTAGAGAAGTCTGCAAGCAGTTTTTCTCGTGTTCTGCCGAATTTGGTGCAGTTACTCTAAGGAATGTCACTGATTACACAATTCAACATGTGTTTCAAAGCAGTAGAAAGGTAGAGGCAGTTATAATGTGAATGCAATGTAGTATGTTCTTCAAATCAACCTTAATTTATGTATTCCATTGCTGTCAATAGTATTCGTTGTTTATCTGATCACTTACAATGCACTCTGAATAGTTTTGCACATCTGCATAACACAAAATACACAGAATAGTAAGTAATGCATTCAGCTAAAAAGAGTGTACTATTAAATATTCCTCAATATTACTATGTTCTAACTTCATATAAACCTTTGTAATTAACTTTCCATATGATTTAGAGTAGTCTGCAACCAGTTTTTTGTCTGTGCTGCCGAAGCTGGTGAATTTACTCTAAGGAATGTCACTGATTACACAATTGAACTTCAGTGTTTCAAACAGTACAAAGCTAGAGGCACCTATAATGTAAATGCAATGTAGTATGTTCTTCAAATCAACTTTAGGTATTCCATTGCTGTGAGTAGTATTCATTGTGTTTCTATTCACCTCACATTCACTCTGAATTGTTATGCACATGTACATAACATAAAATACACAGAATAGCCTGTAATGCATTCAGCTGAAAAGAGAATGCTATTGAATTTTCCTCAAAGTTTTATGTGCAAACTTTATGTAAACCATTGTAATTAACTTTCCATAGTTTTTAGAGTAGTCAGCAGCCAGTTTTATGTGTGTCCTACTGAAGCTGGTGAAGTTTAAGCAATATCACCAGTTGCTCAGAATGGAACTTCACTGCTTCAAAGCAATGCAATGCTAAAGGCAGTTATAATGTACATGCAATGTTGTAGGTTCTTCAAATCATCTTTACTTTATGTATTCCATTGCTGTGAGTAGTATTCATTCTTTTTCTTTTCACTTACAATTCACTGAATAGTTATGCACAGCTACATAGCACAAAATACACACAATAGAGTCTAATGCATTCAGCTAAAAAGAGTGCTATTGAATTTTCCTCTAAAATTACTATCTGCAAACTGCATGTTAACCTTTGTAATTAACTTTCTGTATGATTCAGAGTAGTCTGAAACCACTTTTGTGTGTGTGATACCGAAGTTGAAGTTACTCTAAGCAGTATGATTGATTACACAATAGAACTTCAGTGTTTCAAAGCAATACAAAGCTAAAGGCGTTCTAATATAACTGCAATGTATTAGGTTCTTGAATTCAACTTTACTTTATGTATTCCATTCCTGTCAGTAGTATTTATTGTGTTTCTATTCACTTACATTTCACTCTGAATAGTTATGCAGATGTAAATAACACAAAATACACAGAATATTCAGTAATGCATTCAGATAAAAAGAGTGTACTATTAAATTTTCCTCAATATTACTATGTGCAATCTTCATGTAAATCTTTGTAATTAACTTTGCATATGATGTAGAGTAGTCTGCAAGCAGTTTTTCTCGTGTTCTGCCGAAGTTGGTGAAGTTACTCTAAGGAATGTCACTGATTACACAATTCAACAAGTGTTTCAAAGCCGTAGAAAGGTAGAGGCAGTTATAATGTGAATGCAATGTTGTATGTTCTTCAAATCAACTTTACTTTATGTATTCCATTCCTGTCAGTAGTATTTATTGTGTTTCTATTCACTTACATTTCACTCTGAATAGTTATGCAGATGTAAATAACACAAAATACACAGAATATTCAGTAATGTATTCAGATAAAAAGAGTGTACTACTAAATTTTCCTCAATATTACTATGTGCAATCTTCATGTAAACCTTTGTAATTAACTTTCCATATGATTTAGAGTACTCTGCATCCAATTTCTTCTGTGTGCTACCGAATGTCGTGCAGTTACTCTAAGCAATATCATTGACTACACAATAAAACTTGTGTTTCAAAGCAATAAAAGTTCAAGGCCGTTCTAATGTAACTGCAATGTATTAGTTTCTGAATTCAACTTTACTTTATGTATTCCATTGCTGTCTGTAGTATTTATTGTGTTTCTATTCACTTACATTTCACTCTCAATAGTTATGCATATGTAAATAACACAAAATACACAGAATATTCAGTAATGCATTCAGATAAAAAGAGTGTACTATTAAATTTTCCTCAATATTACTATGTGCAATCTTCATGTAAATCTTTGTAATTAACTTTGCATATGATGTAGAGTAGTCTGCAAGCAGTTTTTCTCGTGTTCTGCCGAAGTTGGTGAAGTTACTCTAAGGAATGTCACTGATTACACAATTCAACAAGTGTTTCAAAGCCGTAGAAAGGTAGAGGCAGTTATAATGTGAATGCAATGTTGTATGTTCTTCAAATCAACTTTACTTTATGTATTCCATTCCTGTCAGTAGTATTTATTGTGTTTCTATTCACTTACATTTCACTCTGAATAGTTATGCAGATGTAAATAACACAAAATACACAGAATATTCAGTAATGTATTCAGATAAAAAGAGTGTACTACTAAATTTTCCTCAATATTACTATGTGCAATCTTCATGTAAACCTTTGTAATTAACTTTCCATATGATTTAGAGTACTCTGCATCCAATTTCTTCTGTGTGCTACCGAATGTCGTGCAGTTACTCTAAGCAATATCATTGACTACACAATAAAACTTGTGTTTCAAAGCAATAAAAGTTCAAGGCCGTTCTAATGTGACTGCAATGTATTAGTTTCTGAATTCAACTTTACTTTATGTATTCCATTGCTGTCTGTAGTATTTATTGTGTTTCTATTCACTTACATTTCACTCTCAATAGTTATGCAGATGTAAATAACACAAAACAGACAGAATATTAAGCAATGTATTCAGCTAAAAAGAGTGTACTATTGAATTTTCCTCAATATTGCTATGTGCAAACTTCATGTAAACCTTTGTAATTAACTTTCCATATGATTTAGAGTAGTCTGCAACCAGTTTTTTGTCTGTGCTACAGATGTTGGTGAAGTTACTCTAAGGAATGTCACTGATTACACAATTGAACTTCAGTGTTTCAAAGCAATACAAAGTTAAAGGCGTTCTAATATAACTGCAATGTATTAGGTTCTTGAATTCAACTTTACTTTAGGTATTCCATTCCTGTCAGTAGTATTTATTGTGTTTCTATTTACTTACATTTCACTCTGAATAGTTATGCAGATATACATAACACAAAATGCACAGAATATTAAGTAATGTATTCAGCTAAAAAGAGTGTACTATTAAATTTTCCTCAATATTACTATGTGCAAACTTCATGTAAACCTTTGTAATTAACTTTCCATATGATGTAGAGTAGTCTGCAAGCAGTTTTTCTCGTGTTCTGCCGAAGTTGGTGCAGTTACTCTAAGGAATGTCACTGATTACACAATTCAACATGTGTTTCAAAGCAGTAGAAAGGTAGAGGCAGTTATAATGTGAATGCAATGTAGTATGTTCTTCAAATCAACCTTAATTTATGTATTCCATTGCTGTCAATAGTATTCGTTGTTTATCTGATCACTTACAATGCACTCTGAATAGTTTTGCACATCTGCATAACACAAAATGCACAGAATATTAAGTAATGTATTCAGCTAAAAAGAGTGTACTATTAAATTTTCCTCAATATTACTATGTTCAAACTTCATATAAACCTTTGTAATTAACTTTCCATATGATTTAGAGTAGTCTGCAACCAGTTTTTTGTCTGTGCTGCCGAAGTTGGTGAATTTACTCTAAGGAATGTCACTGATTACACAATTGAACTTCAGTGTTTCAAACAGTACAATGCTAGAGGCACCTATAATGTAAATGCAATGTAGTATGTTCTTCAAATCAACTTTAGGTATTCCATTGCTGTGAGTAGTATTCATTGTGTTTCTATTCACCTCAAATTCACTCTGAATAGTTATGCACATGTACATAACATAAAATACACAGAATAGCCTGTAATGCATTCAGCTGAAAAGAGAATGCTATTGCATTTTCCTCAAAGTTTTATGTGCAAACTTTATGTAAACCATTGTAATTAACTTTCCATAGTTTTTAGAGTAGTCAGCAGCCAGTTTTATGTGTGTCCTACTGAAGCTGGTGAAGTTTAAGCAATATCACCAGTTGCTCAGAATGGTACTTCACTGCTTCAAAGCAATGCAATGCTAAAGGCAGTTATAATGTACATGCAATGTTGTAGGTTCTTCAAATCATCTTTACTTTATGTATTCCATTGCTGTGAGTAGTATTCATTGATTTTCTGTTCACTTACAATTCACTGAATAGTTATGCACAGGTACATAGCACAAAATACACACAATAGAGTCTAATGCATTCAGCTAAAAAGAGTGCTATTGAATTTTCCTCCAAAATTACTATCTGCAAACTGCATGTTAACCTTTGTAATTAACTTTCTGTATGATTCAGAGTAGTCTGAAACCACTTTTGTGTGTGTGATACCGAAGTTGAAGTTACTCTAAGCAGTATGATTGATTACACAATAGAACTACAGTGTTTCAAAGCAATACAAAGCTAAAGCCGTTCTAATATAACTGCAATGTATTAGGTTCTTGAATTCAACTTTACTTTATGTATTCCATTCCTGTCAGTAGTATTTATTGTGTTTCTATTCACTTACATTTCACTCTGAATAGTTATGCAGATGTAAATAACACAAAATACACAGAATATTCAGTAATGTATTCAGATAAAAAGAGTGTACTATTAAATTTTCCTCAATATTACTATGTGCAATCTTCATGTAAATCTTTGTAATTAACTTTGCATATGATGTAGAGTAGTCTGCAAGGAGTTTTTCTCGTGTTCTGCCGAAGTTGGTGAAGTTACTCTAAGGAATGTCACTGATTACACAATTCAACAAGTGTTTCAAAGCCGTAGAAAGGTAGAGGCAGTTATAATGTGAATGCAATGTTGTATGTTCTTCAAATCAACTTTACTTTATGTATTCCATTCCTGTCAGTAGTATTTATTGTGTTTCTATTCACTTACATTTCACTCTGAATAGTTATGCAGATGTAAATAACACAAAATACACAGAATATTCAATAATGTATTCAGATAAAAAGAGTGTACTACTAAATTTTCCTCAATATTACTATGTGCAATCTTCATGTAAACCTTTGTAATTAACTTTCCATATGATTTAGAGTACTCTGCATCCAATTTCGTCTGTGTGCTACCGAATGTCGTGCAGTTACTCTAAGCAATATCATTGACTACACAATAAAACTTGTGTTTCAAAGCAATAAAAGTTCAAGGCCGTTCTAATGTAACTGCAATGTATTAGTTTCTGAATTCAACTTTACTTTATGTATTCCATTGCTGTCTGTAGTATTTATTGTGTTTCTATTCACTTACATTTCACTCTCAATAGTTATGCAGATGTAAATAACACAAAACAGACAGAATATTAAGCAATGTATTCAGCTAAAAAGAGTGTACTATTGAATTTTCCTCAATATTACTATGTGCAAACTTCATGTAAACCTTTGTAATTAACTTTCCATATGATTTAGAGTAGTCTGCAACCAGTGTTTTGTCTGTGCTACAGATATTGGTGAAGTTACTCTAAGGAATGTCACTGATTACACAATTGAACTTCAGTGTTTCAAAGCAATACAAAGTTAAAGGCGTTCTAATATAACTGCAATGTATTAGGTTCTTGAATTCAACTTTACTTTAGGTATTCCATTCCTGTCAGTAGTATTTATTGTGTTTCTATTTACTTACATTTCACTCTGAATAGTTATGCAGATATACATAACACAAAATGCACAGAATATTAAGTAATGTATTCAGCTAAAAAGAGTGTACTATTAAATTTTCCTCAATATTACTATGTGCAAACTTCATGTAAACCTTTGTAATTAACTTTCCATATGATGTAGAGTAGTCTGCAAGCAGTTTTTCTCGTGTTCTGCCGAATTTGGTGCAGTTACTCTAAGGAATGTCACTGATTACACAATTCAACATGTGTTTCAAAGCAGTAGAAAGGTAGAGGCAGTTATAATGTGAATGCAATGTAGTATGTTCTTCAAATCAACCTTAATTTATGTATTCCATTGCTGTCAATAGTATTCGTTGTTTATCTGATCACTTACAATGCACTCTGAATAGTTTTGCACATCTGCATAACACAAAATACACAGAATAGTAAGTAATGCATTCAGCTAAAAAGAGTGTACTATTAAATATTCCTCAATATTACTATGTTCTAACTTCATATAAACCTTTGTAATTAACTTTCCATATGATTTAGAGTAGTCTGCAACCACTTTTTTGTCTGTGCTGCCGAAGTTGGTGAATTTACTCTAAGGAATGTCACTGATTACACAATTGAACTTCAGTGTTTCAAACAGTACAAAGCTAGAGGCACCTATAATGTAAATGCAATGTAGTATGTTCTTCAAATCAAGTTTACTTTAGGTATTCCATTGCTGTGAGTAGTATTCATTGTGTTTCTATTCACCTCACATTCACTCTGAATTGTTATGCACATGTACATAACATAAGATACACACAATAGCATGTAATGCATTCAGCTGAAAAGAGAATGCTATTGAATTTTCCTCAAAGTTTTATGTGCAAACTTTATGTAAACCATTGTAAATAACTTTCCATATGTTTTAGAGTAGTCAGCAGCCAGTTTTATGTGTGTCCTACTGAAGCTGGTGAAGTTTAAGCAATATCACCAGTTGCTCATAATGGTACTTCACTGCTTCAAAGCAATGCAATGCTAAAGGCAGTTATAATGTACATGCAATGTTGTAGGTTCTTCAAATCATCTTTACTTTATGTATTCCATTGCTGTGAGTAGTATTCATTCTTTTTCTGTTCACTTACAATTCACTGAATAGTTATGCACAGGTACATAGCACAAAATACACACAATAGAGTCTAATGCATTCAGCTAAAAAGAGTGCTATTGAATTTTCCTCCAAACTTACTATCTGCAAACTGCATGTTAACCTTTGTAATTAACTTTCTGTATGATTCAGAGTAGTCTGAAACCACTTTTGTGTGTGTGATACCGAAGTTGAAGTTACTCTAAGCAGTATGATTGATTACACAATAGAACTTCAGTGTTTCAAAGCAATACAAAGCTAAAGCCGTTCTAATATAACTGCAATGTATTAGGTTCTTGAATTCAACTTTACTTTATGTATTCCATTCCTGTCAGTAGTATTTATTGTCTTTCTATTCACTTACATTTCACTCTGAATAGTTATGCAGATGTAAATAACACAAAATACACAGAATATTCAGTAATGTATTCAGATAAAAAGAGTGTACTATTAAATTTTCCTCAATATTACTATGTGCAATCTTCATGTAAATCTTTGTAATTAACTTTGCATATGATGTAGAGTAGTCTGCAAGGAGTTTTTCTCGTGTTCTGCCGAAGTTGGTGAAGTTACTCTAAGGAATGTCACTGATTACACAATTCAACAAGTGTTTCAAAGCCGTAGAAAGGTAGAGGCAGTTATAATGTCAATGCAATGTTGTATGTTCTTCAAATCAACTTTACTTTATGTATTCCATTCCTGTCAGTAGTATTTATTGTGTTTCTATTCACTTACATTTCACTCTGAATAGTTATGCAGATGTAAATAACACAAAATACACAGAATATTCAGTAATGTATTCAGATAAAAAGAGTGTACTACTAAATTTTCCTCAATATTACTATGTGCAATCTTCATGTAAACCTTTGTAATTAACTTTCCATATGATTTAGAGTACTCTGCATCCAATTTCTTCTGTGTGCTACCGAATGTCGTGCAGTTACTCTAAGGAATGTCACTGATTACACAATTAAAATTCAGTGTTTCAAAGCAATACAAAGCTAATGGCGTTCTAATATAACTGCAATGTATTAGGTTCTTGAATTCAACTTTACTTTAGGTATTCTATTGCTGTCAGTAGTATTTATTGTGTTTCTATTCACTTACATTTCACTCTGAATAGTTATGCAGATATACATAACACAAAATACACAGAATATTAAGTAATGCATTCAGCTAAAAAGAGTGTACTATTAAATTTTCCTCAATATTACTATGTGCAAACTTCATGTAAACCTTTGTAATTAACTTTCCATATGATGTAGAGTAGTCTGCAAGCACTTTTTCTCGTGTTCTGCCGAAGTTGGTGCAGTTACTCTAAGGAATGTCACTGATTACACAATTCAACATGTGTTTCAAAGCAGTAGAAAGGTAGAGGCAGTTATAATGTGAATGCAATGTAGTATGTTCTTCAAATCAACCTTAATTTATGTATTCCATTGCTGTCAATAGTATTCGTTGTTTATCTGATCACTTACAATGCACTCTGAATAGTTTTGCACATCTGCATAACACAAAATACACAGAATAGTAAGTAATGCATTCAGCTAAAAAGAGTGTACTATTAAATATTCCTCAATATTACTATGTTCAAACTTCATATAAACCTTTGTAATTAACTTTCCATATGATTTAGAGTAGTCTGCAACCAGTTTTTTGTCTGTGCTGCCGAAGTTGGTGAATTTACTCTAAGGAATGTCACTGATTACACAATTGAACTTCAGTGTTTCAAACAGTACAATGCTAGAGGCACCTATAATGTAAATGCAATGTAGTATGTTCTTCAAATCAACTTTAGGTATTCCATTGCTGTGAGTAGTATTCATTGTGTTTCTATTCACCTCAAATTCACTCTGAATAGTTATGCACATGTACATAACATAAAATACACAGAATAGCCTGTAATGCATTCAGCTGAAAAGAGAATGCTATTGCATTTTCCTCAAAGTTTTATGTGCAAACTTTATGTAAACCATTGTAATTAACTTTCCATAGTTTTTAGAGTAGTCAGCAGCCAGTTTTATGTGTGTCCTACTGAAGCTGGTGAAGTTTAAGCAATATCACCAGTTGCTCAGAATGGTACTTCACTGCTTCAAAGCAATGCAATGCTAAAGGCAGTTATAATGTACATGCAATGTTGTAGGTTCTTCAAATCATCTTTACTTTATGTATTCCATTGCTGTGAGTAGCATTGATTTTCTGTTCACTTACAATTCACTGAATAGTTATGCACAGGTACATAGCACAAAATACACACAATAGAGTCTAATGCATTCAGCTAAAAAGAGTGCTATTGAATTTTCCTCCAAAATTACTATCTGCAAACTGCATGTTAACCTTTGTAATTAACTTTCTGTATGATTCAGAGTAGTCTGAAACCACTTTTGTGTGTGTGATACCGAAGTTGAAGTTACTCTAAGCAGTATGATTGATTACACAATAGAACTACAGTGTTTCAAAGCAATACAAAGCTAAAGCCGTTCTAATATAACTGCAATGTATTAGGTTCTTGAATTCAACTTTACTTTATGTATTCCATTCCTGTCAGTAGTATTTATTGTGTTTCTATTCACTTACATTTCACTCTGAATAGTTATGCAGATGTAAATAACACAAAATACACAGAATATTCAGTAATGTATTCAGATAAAAAGAGTGTACTATTAAATTTTCCTCAATATTACTATGTGCAATCTTCATGTAAATCTTTGTAATTAACTTTGCATATGATGTAGAGTAGTCTGCAAGGAGTTTTTCTCGTGTTCTGCCGAAGTTGGTGAAGTTACTCTAAGGAATGTCACTGATTACACAATTCAACAAGTGTTTCAAAGCCGTAGAAAGGTAGAGGCAGTTATAATGTGAATGCAATGTTGTATGTTCTTCAAATCAACTTTACTTTATGTATTCCATTCCTGTCAGTAGTATTTATTGTGTTTCTATTCACTTACATTTCACTCTGAATAGTTATGCAGATGTAAATAACACAAAATACACAGAATATTCAATAATGTATTCAGATAAAAAGAGTGTACTACTAAATTTTCCTCAATATTACTATGTGCAATCTTCATGTAAACCTTTGTAATTAACTTTCCATATGATTTAGAGTACTCTGCATCCAATTTCGTCTGTGTGCTACCGAATGTCGTGCAGTTACTCTAAGCAATATCATTGACTACACAATAAAACTTGTGTTTCAAAGCAATAAAAGTTCAAGGCCGTTCTAATGTAACTGCAATGTATTAGTTTCTGAATTCAACTTTACTTTATGTATTCCATTGCTGTCTGTAGTATTTATTGTGTTTCTATTCACTTACATTTCACTCTCAATAGTTATGCAGATGTAAATAACACAAAACAGACAGAATATTAAGCAATGTATTCAGCTAAAAAGAGTGTACTATTGAATTTTCCTCAATATTACTATGTGCAAACTTCATGTAAACCTTTGTAATTAACTTTCCATATGATTTAGAGTAGTCTGCAACCAGTGTTTTGTCTGTGCTACAGATATTGGTGAAGTTACTCTAAGGAATGTCACTGATTACACAATTGAACTTCAGTGTTTCAAAGCAATACAAAGTTAAAGGCGTTCTAATATAACTGCAATGTATTAGGTTCTTGAATTCAACTTTACTTTAGGTATTCCATTCCTGTCAGTAGTATTTATTGTGTTTCTATTTACTTACATTTCACTCTGAATAGTTATGCAGATATACATAACACAAAATGCACAGAATATTAAGTAATGTATTCAGCTAAAAAGAGTGTACTATTAAATTTTCCTCAATATTACTATGTGCAAACTTCATGTAAACCTTTGTAATTAACTTTCCATATGATGTAGAGTAGTCTGCAAGCAGTTTTTCTCGTGTTCTGCCGAATTTGGTGCAGTTACTCTAAGGAATGTCACTGATTACACAATTCAACATGTGTTTCAAAGCAGTAGAAAGGTAGAGGCAGTTATAATGTGAATGCAATGTAGTATGTTCTTCAAATCAACCTTAATTTATGTATTCCATTGCTGTCAATAGTATTCGTTGTTTATCTGATCACTTACAATGCACTCTGAATAGTTTTGCACATCTGCATAACACAAAATACACAGAATAGTAAGTAATGCATTCAGCTAAAAAGAGTGTACTATTAAATATTCCTCAATATTACTATGTTCTAACTTCATATAAACCTTTGTAATTAACTTTCCATATGATTTAGAGTAGTCTGCAACCACTTTTTTGTCTGTGCTGCCGAAGTTGGTGAATTTACTCTAAGGAATGTCACTGATTACACAATTGAACTTCAGTGTTTCAAACAGTACAAAGCTAGAGGCACCTATAATGTAAATGCAATGTAGTATGTTCTTCAAATCAAGTTTACTTTAGGTATTCCATTGCTGTGAGTAGTATTCATTGTGTTTCTATTCACCTCACATTCACTCTGAATTGTTATGCACATGTACATAACATAAGATACACACAATAGCATGTAATGCATTCAGCTGAAAAGAGAATGCTATTGAATTTTCCTCAAAGTTTTATGTGCAAACTTTATGTAAACCATTGTAAATAACTTTCCATATGTTTTAGAGTAGTCAGCAGCCAGTTTTATGTGTGTCCTACTGAAGCTGGTGAAGTTTAAGCAATATCACCAGTTGCTCATAATGGTACTTCACTGCTTCAAAGCAATGCAATGCTAAAGGCAGTTATAATGTACATGCAATGTTGTAGGTTCTTCAAATCATCTTTACTTTATGTATTCCATTGCTGTGAGTAGTATTCATTCTTTTTCTGTTCACTTACAATTCACTGAATAGTTATGCACAGGTACATAGCACAAAATACACACAATAGAGTCTAATGCATTCAGCTAAAAAGAGTGCTATTGAATTTTCCTCCAAACTTACTATCTGCAAACTGCATGTTAACCTTTGTAATTAACTTTCTGTATGATTCGGAGTAGTCTGAAACCACTTTTGTGTGTGTGATACCGAAGTTGAAGTTACTCTAAGCAGTATGATTGATTACACAATAGAACTTCAGTGTTTCAAAGCAATACAAAGCTAAAGCCGTTCTAATATAACTGCAATGTATTAGGTTCTTGAATTGAACTTTACTTTATGTATTCCATTCCTGTCAGTAGTATTTATTGTGTTTCTATTCACTTACATTTCACTCTGAATAGTTATGCAGATGTAAATAACACAAAATACACAGAATATTCAGTAATGTATTCAGATAAAAAGAGTGTACTATTAAATTTTCCTCAATATTACTATGTGCAATCTTCATGTAAATCTTTGTAATTAACTTTGCATATGATGTAGAGTAGTCTGCAAGGAGTTTTTCTCGTGTTCTGCCGAAGTTGGTGAAGTTACTCTAAGGAATGTCACTGATTACACAATTCAACAAGTGTTTCAAAGCCGTAGAAAGGTAGAGGCAGTTATAATGTCAATGCAATGTTGTATGTTCTTCAAATCAACTTTACTTTATGTATTCCATTCCTGTCAGTAGTATTTATTGTGTTTCTATTCACTTACATTTCACTCTGAATAGTTATGCAGATGTAAATAACACAAAATACACAGAATATTCAGTAATGTATTCAGATAAAAAGAGTGTACTACTAAATTTTCCTCAATATTACTATGTGCAATCTTCATGTAAACCTTTGTAATTAACTTTCCATATGATTTAGAGTACTCTGCATCCAATTTCTTCTGTGTGCTACCGAATGTCGTGCAGTTACTCTAAGGAATGTCACTGATTACACAATTAAAATTCAGTGTTTCAAAGCAATACAAAGCTAATGGCGTTCTAATATAACTGCAATGTATTAGGTTCTTGAATTCAACTTTACTTTAGGTATTCTATTGCTGTCAGTAGTATTTATTGTGTTTCTATTCACTTACATTTCACTCTGAATAGTTATGCAGATATACATAACACAAAATACACAGAATATTAAGTAATGCATTCAGCTAAAAAGAGTGTACTATTAAATTTTCCTCAATATTACTATGTGCAAACTTCATGTAAACCTTTGTAATTAACTTTCCATATGATGTAGAGTAGTCTGCAAGCACTTTTTCTCGTGTTCTGCCGAAGTTGGTGCAGTTACTCTAAGGAATGTCACTGATTACACAATTCAACATGTGTTTCAAAGCAGTAGAAAGGTAGAGGCAGTTATAATGTGAATGCAATGTAGTATGTTCTTCAAATCAACCTTAATTTATGTATTCCATTGCTGTCAATAGTATTCGTTGTTTATCTGATCACTTACAATGCACTCTGAATAGTTTTGCACATCTGCATAACACAAAATACACAGAATAGTAAGTAATGCATTCAGCTAAAAAGAGTGTACTATTAAATATTCCTCAATATTACTATGTTCAAACTTCATATAAACCTTTGTAATTAACTTTCCATATGATTTAGAGTAGTCTGCAACCACCTTTTTGTCTGTGCTGCCGAAGTTGGTGAATTTACTCTAAGGAATGTCACTGATTACACAATTGAACTTCAGTGTTTCAAACAGTACAAAGCTAGAGGCACCTATAATGTAAATGCAATGTAGTATGTTCTTCAAATCAACTTTAGGTATTCCATTGCTGTGAGTAGTATTCATTGTGTTTCTATTCACCTCACATTCACTCTGAATTGTTATGCACATGTACATAACATAAAATACACACAATAGCCTGTAATGCATTCAGCTGAAAAGAGAATGCTATTGAATTTTCCTCAAAGTTTTATGTGCAAACTTTATGTAAACCATTGTAAATAACTTTCCATATGTTTTAGAGTAGTCAGCAGCCAGTTTTATGTGTGTCCTACTGAAGCTGGTGAAGTTTAAGCAATATCACCAGTTGCTCATAATGGTACTTCACTGCTTCAAAGCAATGCAATGCTAAAGGCAGTTATAATGTACATGCAATGTTGTAGGTTCTTCAAATCATCTTTACTTTATGTATTCCATTGCTGTGAGTAGTATTCATTCTTTTTCAGTTCACTTACAATTCACTGAATAGTTATGCACAGGTACATAGCACAAAATACACACAATAGAGTCTAATGCATTCAGCTAAAAAGAGTGCTATTGAATTTTCCTCCAAAATTACTATCTGCAAACTGCATGTTAACCTTTGTAATTAACTTTCTGTATGATTCGGAGTAGTCTGAAACCACTTTTGTGTGTGTGATACCGAAGTTGAAGTTACTCTAAGCAGTATGATTGATTACACAATAGAACTTCAGTGTTTCAAAGCAATACAAAGCTAAAGCCGTTCTAATATAACTGCAATGTATTAGGTTCTTGAATTGAACTTTACTTTATGTATTCCATTCCTGTCAGTAGTATTTATTGTGTTTCTATTCACTTACATTTCACTCTGAATAGTTATGCAGATGTAAATAACACAAAATACACAGAATATTCAGTAATGTATTCAGATAAAAAGAGTGTACTATTAAATTTTCCTCAATATTACTATGTGCAATCTTCATGTAAATCTTTGTAATTAACTTTGCATATGATGTAGAGTAGTCTGCAAGGAGTTTTTCTCGTGTTCTGCCGAAGTTGGTGAAGTTACTCTAAGGAATGTCACTGATTACACAATTCAACAAGTGTTTCAAAGCCGTAGAAAGGTAGAGGCAGTTATAATGTCAATGCAATGTTGTATGTTCTTCAAATCAACTTTACTTTATGTATTCCATTCCTGTCAATAGTATTTATTGTGTTTCTATTCACTTACATTTCACTCTGAATAGTTATGCAGATGTAAATAACACAAAATACACAGAATATTCAGTAATGTATTCAGATAAAAAGAGTGTACTACTAAATTTTCCTCAATATTACTATGTGCAATCTTCATGTAAACCTTTGTAATTAACTTTCCATATGATTTAGAGTACTCTGCATCCAATTTCTTCTGTGTGCTACCGAATGTCGTGCAGTTACTCTAAGGAATGTCACTGATTACACAATTAAAATTCTGTGTTTCAAAGCAATACAAAGCTAATGGCGTTCTAATATAACTGCAATGTATTAGGTTCTTGAATTCAACTTTACTTTAGGTATTCTATTGCTGTCAGTAGTATTTATTGTGTTTCTATTCACTTACATTTCACTCTGAATAGTTATGCAGATATACATAACACAAAATACACAGAATATTAAGTAATGCATTCAGCTAAAAAGAGTGTACTATTAAATTTTCCTCAATATTACTATGTGCAAACTTCATGTAAACCTTTGTAATTAACTTTCCATATGATGTAGAGTAGTCTGCAAGCACTTTTTCTCGTGTTCTGCCGAAGTTGGTGCAGTTACTCTAAGGAATGTCACTGATTACACAATTCAACATGTGTTTCAAAGCAGTAGAAAGGTAGAGGCAGTTATAATGTGAATGCAATGTTGTATGTTCTTCAAATCAACTTTACTTTATGTATTCCATTCCTGTCAGTAGTATTTATTGTGTTTCTATTCACTTACATTTCACTCTGAATAGTTATGCAGATGTAAATAACACAAAATACACAGAATATTCAGTAATGTATTCAGATAAAAAGAGTGTACTACTAAATTTTCCTCAATATTACTATGTGCAATCTTCATGTAAACCTTTGTAATTAACTTTCCATATGATTTAGAGTACTCTGCATCCAATTTCTTCTGTGTGCTACCGAATGTCGTGCAGTTACTCTAAGCAATATCATTGACTACACAATAAAACTTGTGTTTCAAAGCAATAAAAGTTCAAGGCCGTTCTAATGTAACTGCAATGTATTAGTTTCTGAATTCAACTTTACTTTATGTATTCCATTGCTGTCTGTAGTATTTATTGTGTTTCTATTCACTTACATTTCACTCTCAATAGTTATGCAGATGTAAATAACACAAAATAGACAGAATATTAAGCAATGTATTCAGCTAAAAAGAGTGTACTATTGAATTTTCCTCAATATTACTATGTGCAAACTTCATGTAAACCTTTGTAATTAACTTTCCATATGATTTAGAGTAGTCTGCAACCAGTGTTTTGTCTGTGCTACAGATGTTGGTGAAGTTACTCTAAGGAATGTCACAGATTACACAATTGAACTTCAGTGTTTCAAAGCAATACAAAGTTAAAGGCGTTCTAATATAACTGCAATGTATTAGGTTCTTGAATTCAACTTTACTTTAGGTATTCCATTCCTGTCAGTAGTATTTATTGTGTTTCTATTTACTTACATTTCACTCTGAATAGTTATGCAGATATACATAACACAAAATGCACAGAATATTAAGTAATGTATTCAGCTAAAAAGAGTGTACTATTAAATTTTCCTCAATATTACTATGTGCAAACTTCATGTAAACCTTTGTAATTAACTTTCCATATGATGTAGAGTAGTCTGCAAGCAGTTTTTCTCGTGTTCTGCCGAATTTGGTGCAGTTACTCTAAGGAATGTCACTGATTACACAATTCAACATGTGTTTCAAAGCAGTAGAAAGGTAGAGGCAGTTATAATGTGAATGCAATGTAGTATGTTCTTCAAATCAACCTTAATTTATGTATTCCATTGCTGTCAATAGTATTCGTTGTTTATCTGTTCCCTTACAATGCACTCTGAATAGTTTTGCACATCTGCATAACACAAAATACACAGAATAGTAAGTAATGCATTCAGCTAAAAAGAGTGTACTATTAAATATTCCTCAATATTACTATGTTCAAACTTCATATAAACCTTTGTAATTAACTTTCCATATGATTTAGAGTAGTCTGCAACCACCTTTTTGTCTGTGCTGCCGAAGTTGGTGAATTTACTCTAAGGAATGTCACTGATTACACAATTGAACTTCAGTGTTTCAAACAGTACAAAGCTAGAGGCACCTATAATGTAAATGCAATGTAGTATGTTCTTCAAATCAACTTTAGGTATTCCATTGCTGTGAGTAGTATTCATTGTGTTTCTATTCACCTCACATTCACTCTGAATTGTTATGCACATGTACATAACATAAAATACACACAATAGCCTGTAATGCATTCAGCTGAAAAGAGAATGCTATTGAATTTTCCTCAAAGTTTTATGTGCAAACTTTATGTAAACCATTGTAAATAACTTTCCATATGTTTTAGAGTAGTCAGCAGCCAGTTTTATGTGTGTCCTACTGAAGCTGGTGAAGTTTAAGCAATATCACCAGTTGCTCATAATGGTACTTCACTGCTTCAAAGCAATGCAATGCTAAAGGCAGTTATAATGTACATGCAATGTTGTAGGTTCTTCAAATCATCTTTACTTTATGTATTCCATTGCTGTGAGTAGTATTCATTCTTTTTCAGTTCACTTACAATTCACTGAATAGTTATGCACAGGTACATAGCACAAAATACACACAATAGAGTCTAATGCATTCAGCTAAAAAGAGTGCTATTGAATTTTCCTCCAAAATTACTATCTGCAAACTGCATGTTAACCTTTGTAATTAACTTTCTGTATGATTCGGAGTAGTCTGAAACCACTTTTGTGTGTGTGATACCGAAGTTGAAGTTACTCTAAGCAGTATGATTGATTACACAATAGAACTTCAGTGTTTCAAAGCAATACAAAGCTAAAGCCGTTCTAATATAACTGCAATGTATTAGGTTCTTGAATTCAACTTTACTTTATGTATTCCATTCCTGTCAGTAGTATTTATTGTGTTTCTATTCACTTACATTTCACTCTGAATAGTTATGCAGATGTAAATAACACAAAATACACAGAATATTCAGTAATGTATTCAGATAAAAAGAGTGTACTATTAAATTTTCCTCAATATTACTATGTGCAATCTTCATGTAAATCTTTGTAATTAACTTTGCATATGATGTAGAGTAGTCTGCAAGGAGTTTTTCTCGTGTTCTGCCGAAGTTGGTGAAGTTACTCTAAGGAATGTCACTGATTACACAATTCAACAAGTGTTTCAAAGCCGTAGAAAGGTAGAGGCAGTTATAATGTCAATGCAATGTTGTATGTTCTTCAAATCAACTTTACTTTATGTATTCCATTCCTGTCAGTAGTATTTATTGTGTTTCTATTCACTTACATTTCACTCTGAATAGTTATGCAGATGTAAATAACACAAAATACACAGAATATTCAGTAATGTATTCAGATAAAAAGAGTGTACTACTAAATTTTCCTCAATATTACTATGTGCAATCTTCATGTAAACCTTTGTAATTAACTTTCCATATGATTTAGAGTACTCTGCATCCAATTTCTTCTGTGTGCTACCGAATGTCGTGCAGTTACTCTAAGCAATATCATTGACTACACAATAAAACTTGTGTTTCAAAGCAATAAAAGTTCAAGGCCGTTCTAATGTAACTGCAATGTATTAGTTTCTGAATTCAACTTTACTTTATGTATTCCATTGCTGTCTGTAGTATTTATTGTGTTTCTATTCACTTACATTTCACTCTCAATAGTTATGCAGATGTAAATAACACAAAATAGACAGAATATTAAGCAATGTATTCAGCTAAAAAGAGTGTACTATTGAATTTTCCTCAATATTACTATGTGCAAACTTCATGTAAACCTTTGTAATTAACTTTCCATATGATTTAGAGTAGTCTGCAACCAGTGTTTTGTCTGTGCTACAGATGTTGGTGAAGTTACTCTAAGGAATGTCACTGATTACACAATTGAACTTCAGTGTTTCAAAGCAATACAAAGTTAAAGGCGTTCTAATATAACTGCAATGTATTAGGTTCTTGAATTCAACTTTACTTTAGGTATTCCATTCCTGTCAGTAGTATTTATTGTGTTTCTATTTACTTACATTTCACTCTGAATAGTTATGCAGATATACATAACACAAAATGCACAGAATATTAAGTAATGTATTCAGCTAAAAAGAGTGTACTATTAAATTTTCCTCAATATTACTATGTGCAAACTTCATGTAAACCTTTGTAATTAACTTTCCATATGATGTAGAGTAGTCTGCAAGCAGTTTTTCTCGTGTTCTGCCGAATTTGGTGCAGTTACTCTAAGGAATGTCACTGATTACACAATTCAACATGTGTTTCAAAGCAGTAGAAAGGTAGAGGCAGTTATAATGTGAATGCAATGTAGTATGTTCTTCAAATCAACCTTAATTTATGTATTCCATTGCTGTCAATAGTATTCGTTGTTTATCTGTTCCCTTACAATGCACTCTGAATAGTTTTGCACATCTGCATAACACAAAATACACAGAATAGTAAGTAATGCATTCAGCTAAAAAGAGTGTACTATTAAATATTCCTCAATATTACTATGTTCAAACTTCATATAAACCTTTGTAATTAACTTTCCATATGATTTAGAGTAGTCTGCAACCACCTTTTTGTCTGTGCTGCCGAAGTTGGTGAATTTACTCTAAGGAATGTCACTGATTACACAATTGAACTTCAGTGTTTCAAACAGTACAAAGCTAGAGGCACCTATAATGTAAATGCAATGTAGTATGTTCTTCAAATCAACTTTAGGTATTCCATTGCTGTGAGTAGTATTCATTGTGTTTCTATTCACCTCACATTCACTCTGAATTGTTATGCACATGTACATAACATAAAATACACACAATAGCCTGTAATGCATTCAGCTGAAAAGAGAATGCTATTGAATTTTCCTCAAAGTTTTATGTGCAAACTTTATGTAAACCATTGTAAATAACTTTCCATATGTTTTAGAGTAGTCAGCAGCCAGTTTTATGTGTGTCCTACTGAAGCTGGTGAAGTTTAAGCAATATCACCAGTTGCTCATAATGGTACTTCACTGCTTCAAAGCAATGCAATGCTAAAGGCAGTTATAATGTACATGCAATGTTGTAGGTTCTTCAAATCATCTTTACTTTATGTATTCCATTGCTGTGAGTAGTATTCATTCTTTTTCAGTTCACTTACAATTCACTGAATAGTTATGCACAGGTACATAGCACAAAATACACACAATAGAGTCTAATGCATTCAGCTAAAAAGAGTGCTATTGAATTTTCCTCCAAAATTACTATCTGCAAACTGCATGTTAACCTTTGTAATTAACTTTCTGTATGATTCAGAGTAGTCTGAAACCACTTTTGTGTGTGTGATACCGAAGTTGAAGTTACTCTAAGCAGTATGATTGATTACACAATAGAACTTCAGTGTTTCAAAGCAATACAAAGCTAAAGCCGTTCTAATATAACTGCAATGTATTAGGTTCTTGAATTCAACTTTACTTTATGTATTCCATTCCTGTCAGTAGTATTTATTGTGTTTCTATTCACTTACATTTCACTCTGAATAGTTATGCAGATGTAAATAACACAAAATACACAGAATATTCAGTAATGTATTCAGATAAAAAGAGTGTACTATTAAATTTTCCTCAATATTACTATGTGCAATCTTCATGTAAATCTTTGTAATTAACTTTGCATATGATGTAGAGTAGTCTGCAAGGAGTTTTTCTCGTGTTCTGCCGAAGTTGGTGAAGTTACTCTAAGGAATGTCACTGATTACACAATTCAACAAGTGTTTCAAAGCCGTAGAAAGGTAGAGGCAGTTATAATGTGAATGCAATGTTGTATGTTCTTCAAATCAACTTTACTTTATGTATTCCATTCCTGTCAGTAGTATTTATTGTGTTTCTATTCACTTACATTTCACTCTGAATAGTTATGCAGATGTAAATAACACAAAATACACAGAATATTCAGTAATGTATTCAGATAAAAAGAGTGTACTACTAAATTTTCCTCAATATTACTATGTGCAATCTTCATGTAAACCTTTGTAATTAACTTTCCATATGATTTAGAGTACTCTGCATCCAATTTCTTCTGTGTGCTACCGAATGTCGTGCAATATCTAAGCAATATCATTGACAACACAATAAAACTTGTGTTTCAAAGCAATAAAAGTTCAAGGCCGTTCTAATGTAACTGCAATGTATTAGTTTCTGAATTCAACTTTACTTTATGTATTCCATTGCTGTCTGTAGTATTTATTGTGTTTCTATTCACTTACATTTCACTCTCAATAGTTATGCAGATGTAAATAACACAAAATAGACAGAATATTAAGCAATGTATTCAGCTAAAAAGAGTGTACTATTGAATTTTCCTCAATATTACTATGTGCAAACTTCATGTAAACCTTTGTAATTAACTTTCCATATGATTTAGAGTAGTCTGCAACCAGTTTTTTGTCTGTGCTACAGATGTTGGTGAAGTTACTCTAAGGAATGTCTGATTACACAATTGAACTTCAGTGTTTCAAAGCAATACAAAGTTAAAGGCGTTCTAATATAACTGCAATGTATTAGGTTCTTGAATTCAACTTTACTTTAGGTATTCCATTCCTGTCAGTAGTATTTATTGTGTTTCTATTTACTTACATTTCACTCTGAATAGTTATGCAGATATACATAACACAAAATGCACAGAATATTAAGTAATGTATTCAGCTAAAAAGAGTGTACTATTAAATTTTCCTCAATATTACTATGTGCAAACTTCATGTAAACCTTTGTAATTAACTTTCCATATGATGTAGAGTAGTCTGCAAGCAGTTTTTCTCGTGTTCTGCCGAATTTGGTGCAGTTACTCTAAGGAATGTCACTGATTACACAATTCAACATGTGTTTCAAAGCAGTAGAAAGGTAGAGGCAGTTATAATGTGAATGCAATGTAGTATGTTCTTCAAATCAACCTTAATTTATGTATTCCATTGCTGGCAATAGTATTCGTTGTTTATCTGATCACTTACAATGCACTCTGAATAGTTTTGCACATCTGCATAACACAAAATTCACAGAATAGTAAGTAATGCATTCAGCTAAAAAGAGTGTACTATTAAATATTCCTCAATATTACTATGTTCAAACTTCATATAAACCTTTGTAATTAACTTTCCATATGATTTAGAGTAGTCTGCAACCACTTTTTTGTTTGTGCTGCCGAAGTTGGTGAATTTACTCTAAGGAATGTCACTGATTACACAATTGAACTTCAGTGTTTCAAACAGTACAAAGCTAGAGGCACCTATAATGTAAATGCAATGTAGTATGTTCTTCAAATCAACTTTACTTTAGGTATTCCATTGCTGTGAGTAGTATTCATTGTGTTTCTATTCACCTCACATTCACTCTGAATTGTTATGCACATGTACATAACATAAAATACACACAATAGCCTGTAATGCATTCAGCTGAAAAGAGAATGCTATTGAATTTTCCTCAAAGTTTTATGTGCAAACTTTATGTAAACCATTGTAATTAACTTTCCATAGTTTTTAGAGTAGTCAGCAGCCAGTTCTATGTGTGTCCTACTGAAGCTGGTGAAGTTTAAGCAATATCACCAGTTGCTCAGAATGGTACTTCACTGCTTCAAAGCAATGCAATGCTAAAGGCAGTTATAATGTACATGCAATGTTGTAGGTTCTTCAAATCATCTTTACTTTATGTATTCCATTGCTGTGAGTAGTATTCATTCTTTTTCTTTTCACTTACAATTCACTGAATAGTTATGCACAGGTACATAGCACAAAATACACACAATAGAGTCTAATGCATTCAGCTAAAAAGAGTGCTATTGAATTTTCCTCCAAAATTACTATCTGCAAACTGCATGTTCACCTTTGTAATTAACTTTCTGTATGATTCAGAGTAGTCTGAAACCACTTTTGTGTGTGTGATACCGAAGTTGAAGTTACTCTAAGCAGTATGATTGATTACACAATAGAACTTCAGTGTTTCAAAGCAATACAAAGCTAAAGCCGTTCTAATATAACTGCAATGTATTAGGTTCTTGAATTCAACTTTACTTTATGTATTCCATTCCTGTCAGTAGTATTTATTGTCTTTCTATTCACTTACATTTCACTCTGAATAGTTATGCAGATGTAAATAACACAAAATACACAGAATATTCAGTAATGTATTCAGATAAAAAGAGTGTACTATTAAATTTTCCTCAATATTACTATGTGCAATCTTCATGTAAATCTTTGTAATTAACTTTGCATATGATGTAGAGTAGTCTGCAAGGAGTTTTTCTCGTGTTCTGCCGAAGTTGGTGAAGTTACTCTAAGGAATGTCACTGATTACACAATTCAACAAGTGTTTCATAGCCGTAGAAAGGTAGAGGCAGTTATAATGTGAATGCAATGTTGTATGTTCTTCAAATCAACTTTACTTTATGTATTCCATTCCTGTCAGTAGTATTTATTGTGTTTCTATTCACTTACATTTCACTCTGAATAGTTATGCAGATGTAAATAACACAAAATACACAGAATATTCAGTAATGTATTCAGATAAAAAGAGTGTACTACTAAATTTTCCTCAATATTACTATGTGCAATCTTCATGTAAACCTTTGTAATTAACTTTCCATATGATTTAGAGTACTCTGCATCCAATTTCTTCTGTGTGCTACCGAATGTCGTGCAATATCTAAGCAATATCATTGACAACACAATAAAACTTGTGTTTCAAAGCAATAAAAGTTCAAGGCCGTTCTAATGTAACTGCAATGTATTAGTTTCTGAATTCAACTTTACTTTATGTATTCCATTGCTGTCTGTAGTATTTATTGTGTTTCTATTCACTTACATTTCACTCTCAATAGTTATGCAGATGTAAATAACACAAAATAGACAGAATATTAAGCAATGTATTCAGCTAAAAAGAGTGTACTATTGAATTTTCCTCAATATTACTATGTGCAAACTTCATGTAAACCTTTGTAATTAACTTTCCATATGATTTAGAGTAGTCTGCAACCAGTTTTTTGTCTGTGCTACAGATGTTGGTGAAGTTACTCTAAGGAATGTCACTGATTACACAATTGAACTTCAGTGTTTCAAAGCAATACAAAGTTAAAGGCGTTCTAATATAACTGCAATGTATTAGGTTCTTGAATTCAACTTTACTTTAGGTATTCCATTCCTGTCAGTAGTATTTATTGTGTTTCTATTTACTTACATTTCACTCTGAATAGTTATGCAGATATACATAACACAAAATGCACAGAATATTAAGTAATGTATTCAGCTAAAAAGAGTGTACTATTAAATTTTCCTCAATATTACTATGTGCAAACTTCATGTAAACCTTTGTAATTAACTTTCCATATGATGTAGAGTAGTCTGCAAGCAGTTTTTCTCGTGTTCTGCCGAATTTGGTGCAGTTACTCTAAGGAATGTCACTGATTACACAATTCAACATGTGTTTCAAAGCAGTAGAAAGGTAGAGGCAGTTATAATGTGAATGCAATGTAGTATGTTCTTCAAATCAACCTTAATTTATGTATTCCATTGCTGTCAATAGTATTCGTTGTTTATCTGTTCCCTTACAAT
The DNA here is from genome assembly GCF_048418815.1 of Hemitrygon akajei. Lineage (NCBI taxonomy): Eukaryota > Metazoa > Chordata > Chondrichthyes > Myliobatiformes > Dasyatidae > Hemitrygon > Hemitrygon akajei. The sequence goes on from NC_133127.1 coordinate 108,009,047, forward strand.
GCACTCTGAATAGTTTTGCACATCTGCATAACACAAAATACACAGAATAGTAAGTAATGCATTCAGCTAAAAAGAGTGTACTATTAAATATTCCTCAATATTACTATGTTCAAACTTCATATAAACCTTTGTAATTAACTTTCCATATGATTTAGAGTAGTCTGCAACCACCTTTTTGTCTGTGCTGCCGAAGTTGGTGAATTTACTCTAAGGAATGTCACTGATTACACAATTGAACTTCAGTGTTTCAAACAGTACAAAGCTAGAGGCACCTATAATGTAAATGCAATGTAGTATGTTCTTCAAATCAACTTTAGGTATTCCATTGCTGTGAGTAGTATTCATTGTGTTTCTATTCACCTCACATTCACTCTGAATTGTTATGCACATGTACATAACATAAAATACACACAATAGCCTGTAATGCATTCAGCTGAAAAGAGAATGCTATTGAATTTTCCTCAAAGTTTTATGTGCAAACTTTATGTAAACCATTGTAAATAACTTTCCATATGTTTTAGAGTAGTCAGCAGCCAGTTTTATGTGTGTCCTACTGAAGCTGGTGAAGTTTAAGCAATATCACCAGTTGCTCATAATGGTACTTCACTGCTTCAAAGCAATGCAATGCTAAAGGCAGTTATAATGTACATGCAATGTTGTAGGTTCTTCAAATCATCTTTACTTTATGTATTCCATTGCTGTGAGTAGTATTCATTCTTTTTCAGTTCACTTACAATTCACTGAATAGTTATGCACAGGTACATAGCACAAAATACACACAATAGAGTCTAATGCATTCAGCTAAAAAGAGTGCTATTGAATTTTCCTCCAAAATTACTATCTGCAAACTGCATGTTAACCTTTGTAATTAACTTTCTGTATGATTCAGAGTAGTCTGAAACCACTTTTGTGTGTGTGATACCGAAGTTGAAGTTACTCTAAGCAGTATGATTGATTACACAATAGAACTTCAGTGTTTCAAAGCAATACAAAGCTAAAGCCGTTCTAATATAACTGCAATGTATTAGGTTCTTGAATTCAACTTTACTTTATGTATTCCATTCCTGTCAGTAGTATTTATTGTGTTTCTATTCACTTACATTTCACTCTGAATAGTTATGCAGATGTAAATAACACAAAATACACAGAATATTCAGTAATGTATTCAGATAAAAAGAGTGTACTATTAAATTTTCCTCAATATTACTATGTGCAATCTTCATGTAAATCTTTGTAATTAACTTTGCATATGATGTAGAGTAGTCTGCAAGGAGTTTTTCTCGTGTTCTGCCGAAGTTGGTGAAGTTACTCTAAGGAATGTCACTGATTACACAATTCAACAAGTGTTTCAAAGCCGTAGAAAGGTAGAGGCAGTTATAATGTGAATGCAATGTTGTATGTTCTTCAAATCAACTTTACTTTATGTATTCCATTCCTGTCAGTAGTATTTATTGTGTTTCTATTCACTTACATTTCACTCTGAATAGTTATGCAGATGTAAATAACACAAAATACACAGAATATTCAGTAATGTATTCAGATAAAAAGAGTGTACTACTAAATTTTCCTCAATATTACTATGTGCAATCTTCATGTAAACCTTTGTAATTAACTTTCCATATGATTTAGAGTACTCTGCATCCAATTTCTTCTGTGTGCTACCGAATGTCGTGCAATATCTAAGCAATATCATTGACAACACAATAAAACTTGTGTTTCAAAGCAATAAAAGTTCAAGGCCGTTCTAATGTAACTGCAATGTATTAGTTTCTGAATTCAACTTTACTTTATGTATTCCATTGCTGTCTGTAGTATTTATTGTGTTTCTATTCACTTACATTTCACTCTCAATAGTTATGCAGATGTAAATAACACAAAATAGACAGAATATTAAGCAATGTATTCAGCTAAAAAGAGTGTACTATTGAATTTTCCTCAATATTACTATGTGCAAACTTCATGTAAACCTTTGTAATTAACTTTCCATATGATTTAGAGTAGTCTGCAACCAGTTTTTTGTCTGTGCTACAGATGTTGGTGAAGTTACTCTAAGGAATGTCTGATTACACAATTGAACTTCAGTGTTTCAAAGCAATACAAAGTTAAAGGCGTTCTAATATAACTGCAATGTATTAGGTTCTTGAATTCAACTTTACTTTAGGTATTCCATTCCTGTCAGTAGTATTTATTGTGTTTCTATTTACTTACATTTCACTCTGAATAGTTATGCAGATATACATAACACAAAATGCACAGAATATTAAGTAATGTATTCAGCTAAAAAGAGTGTACTATTAAATTTTCCTCAATATTACTATGTGCAAACTTCATGTAAACCTTTGTAATTAACTTTCCATATGATGTAGAGTAGTCTGCAAGCAGTTTTTCTCGTGTTCTGCCGAATTTGGTGCAGTTACTCTAAGGAATGTCACTGATTACACAATTCAACATGTGTTTCAAAGCAGTAGAAAGGTAGAGGCAGTTATAATGTGAATGCAATGTAGTATGTTCTTCAAATCAACCTTAATTTATGTATTCCATTGCTGGCAATAGTATTCGTTGTTTATCTGATCACTTACAATGCACTCTGAATAGTTTTGCACATCTGCATAACACAAAATTCACAGAATAGTAAGTAATGCATTCAGCTAAAAAGAGTGTACTATTAAATATTCCTCAATATTACTATGTTCAAACTTCATATAAACCTTTGTAATTAACTTTCCATATGATTTAGAGTAGTCTGCAACCACTTTTTTGTTTGTGCTGCCGAAGTTGGTGAATTTACTCTAAGGAATGTCACTGATTACACAATTGAACTTCAGTGTTTCAAACAGTACAAAGCTAGAGGCACCTATAATGTAAATGCAATGTAGTATGTTCTTCAAATCAACTTTACTTTAGGTATTCCATTGCTGTGAGTAGTATTCATTGTGTTTCTATTCACCTCACATTCACTCTGAATTGTTATGCACATGTACATAACATAAAATACACACAATAGCCTGTAATGCATTCAGCTGAAAAGAGAATGCTATTGAATTTTCCTCAAAGTTTTATGTGCAAACTTTATGTAAACCATTGTAATTAACTTTCCATAGTTTTTAGAGTAGTCAGCAGCCAGTTCTATGTGTGTCCTACTGAAGCTGGTGAAGTTTAAGCAATATCACCAGTTGCTCAGAATGGTACTTCACTGCTTCAAAGCAATGCAATGCTAAAGGCAGTTATAATGTACATGCAATGTTGTAGGTTCTTCAAATCATCTTTACTTTATGTATTCCATTGCTGTGAGTAGTATTCATTCTTTTTCTTTTCACTTACAATTCACTGAATAGTTATGCACAGGTACATAGCACAAAATACACACAATAGAGTCTAATGCATTCAGCTAAAAAGAGTGCTATTGAATTTTCCTCCAAAATTACTATCTGCAAACTGCATGTTCACCTTTGTAATTAACTTTCTGTATGATTCAGAGTAGTCTGAAACCACTTTTGTGTGTGTGATACCGAAGTTGAAGTTACTCTAAGCAGTATGATTGATTACACAATAGAACTTCAGTGTTTCAAAGCAATACAAAGCTAAAGCCGTTCTAATATAACTGCAATGTATTAGGTTCTTGAATTCAACTTTACTTTATGTATTCCATTCCTGTCAGTAGTATTTATTGTCTTTCTATTCACTTACATTTCACTCTGAATAGTTATGCAGATGTAAATAACACAAAATACACAGAATATTCAGTAATGTATTCAGATAAAAAGAGTGTACTATTAAATTTTCCTCAATATTACTATGTGCAATCTTCATGTAAATCTTTGTAATTAACTTTGCATATGATGTAGAGTAGTCTGCAAGGAGTTTTTCTCGTGTTCTGCCGAAGTTGGTGAAGTTACTCTAAGGAATGTCACTGATTACACAATTCAACAAGTGTTTCATAGCCGTAGAAAGGTAGAGGCAGTTATAATGTGAATGCAATGTTGTATGTTCTTCAAATCAACTTTACTTTATGTATTCCATTCCTGTCAGTAGTATTTATTGTGTTTCTATTCACTTACATTTCACTCTGAATAGTTATGCAGATGTAAATAACACAAAATACACAGAATATTCAGTAATGTATTCAGATAAAAAGAGTGTACTACTAAATTTTCCTCAATATTACTATGTGCAATCTTCATGTAAACCTTTGTAATTAACTTTCCATATGATTTAGAGTACTCTGCATCCAATTTCTTCTGTGTGCTACCGAATGTCGTGCAATATCTAAGCAATATCATTGACAACACAATAAAACTTGTGTTTCAAAGCAATAAAAGTTCAAGGCCGTTCTAATGTAACTGCAATGTATTAGTTTCTGAATTCAACTTTACTTTATGTATTCCATTGCTGTCTGTAGTATTTATTGTGTTTCTATTCACTTACATTTCACTCTCAATAGTTATGCAGATGTAAATAACACAAAATAGACAGAATATTAAGCAATGTATTCAGCTAAAAAGAGTGTACTATTGAATTTTCCTCAATATTACTATGTGCAAACTTCATGTAAACCTTTGTAATTAACTTTCCATATGATTTAGAGTAGTCTGCAACCAGTTTTTTGTCTGTGCTACAGATGTTGGTGAAGTTACTCTAAGGAATGTCACTGATTACACAATTGAACTTCAGTGTTTCAAAGCAATACAAAGTTAAAGGCGTTCTAATATAACTGCAATGTATTAGGTTCTTGAATTCAACTTTACTTTAGGTATTCCATTCCTGTCAGTAGTATTTATTGTGTTTCTATTTACTTACATTTCACTCTGAATAGTTATGCAGATATACATAACACAAAATGCACAGAATATTAAGTAATGTATTCAGCTAAAAAGAGTGTACTATTAAATTTTCCTCAATATTACTATGTGCAAACTTCATGTAAACCTTTGTAATTAACTTTCCATATGATGTAGAGTAGTCTGCAAGCAGTTTTTCTCGTGTTCTGCCGAATTTGGTGCAGTTACTCTAAGGAATGTCACTGATTACACAATTCAACATGTGTTTCAAAGCAGTAGAAAGGTAGAGGCAGTTATAATGTGAATACAATGTAGTATGTTCTTCAAATCAACCTTAATTTATGTATTCCATTGCTGTCAATAGTATTCGTTGTTTATCTGTTCCCTTACAATGCACTCTGAATAGTTTTGCACATCTGCATAACACAAAATACACAGAATAGTAAGTAATGCATTCAGCTAAAAAGAGTGTACTATTAAATATTCCTCAATATTACTATGTTCAAACTTCATATAAACCTTTGTAATTAACTTTCCATATGATTTAGAGTAGTCTGCAACCACCTTTTTGTCTGTGCTGCCGAAGTTGGTGAATTTACTCTAAGGAATGTCACTGATTACACAATTGAACTTCAGTGTTTCAAACAGTACAAAGCTAGAGGCACCTATAATGTAAATGCAATGTAGTATGTTCTTCAAATCAACTTTAGGTATTCCATTGCTGTGAGTAGTATTCATTGTGTTTCTATTCACCTCACATTCACTCTGAATTGTTATGCACATGTACATAACATAAAATACACACAATAGCCTGTAATGCATTCAGCTGAAAAGAGAATGCTATTGAATTTTCCTCAAAGTTTTATGTGCAAACTTTATGTAAACCATTGTAAATAACTTTCCATATGTTTTAGAGTAGTCAGCAGCCAGTTTTATGTGTGTCCTACTGAAGCTGGTGAAGTTTAAGCAATATCACCAGTTGCTCATAATGGTACTTCACTGCTTCAAAGCAATGCAATGCTAAAGGCAGTTATAATGTACATGCAATGTTGTAGGTTCTTCAAATCATCTTTACTTTATGTATTCCATTGCTGTGAGTAGTATTCATTCTTTTTCAGTTCACTTACAATTCACTGAATAGTTATGCACAGGTACATAGCACAAAATACACACAATAGAGTCTAATGCATTCAGCTAAAAAGAGTGCTATTGAATTTTCCTCCAAAATTACTATCTGCAAACTGCATGTTAACCTTTGTAATTAACTTTCTGTATGATTCAGAGTAGTCTGAAACCACTTTTGTGTGTGTGATACCGAAGTTGAAGTTACTCTAAGCAGTATGATTGATTACACAATAGAACTTCAGTGTTTCAAAGCAATACAAAGCTAAAGCCGTTCTAACATAACTGCAATGTATTAGGTTCTTGAATTCAACTTTACTTTATGTATTCCATTCCTGTCAGTAGTATTTATTGTGTTTCTATTCACTTACATTTCACTCTGAATAGTTATGCAGATGTAAATAACACAAAATACACAGAATATTCAGTAATGTATTCAGATAAAAAGAGTGTACTATTAAATTTTCCTCAATATTACTATGTGCAATCTTCATGTAAATCTTTGTAATTAACTTTGCATATGATGTAGAGTAGTCTGCAAGGAGTTTTTCTCGTGTTCTGCCGAAGTTGGTGAAGTTACTCTAAGGAATGTCACTGATTACACAATTCAACAAGTGTTTCAAAGCCGTAGAAAGGTAGAGGCAGTTATAATGTGAATGCAATGTTGTATGTTCTTCAAATCAACTTTACTTTATGTATTCCATTCCTGTCAGTAGTATTTATTGTGTTTCTATTCACTTACATTTCACTCTGAATAGTTATGCAGATGTAAATAACACAAAATACACAGAATATTCAGTAATGTATTCAGATAAAAAGAGTGTACTACTAAATTTTCCTCAATATTACTATGTGCAAATTCATGTAAACCTTTGTAATTAACTTTCCATATGATTTAGAGTACTCTGCATCCAATTTCTTCTGTGTGCTACCGAATGCCGTGCAGTTACTCTAAGGAATGTCACTGATTACACAATTAAAATTCAGTGTTTCAAAGCAATACAAAGCTAATGGCGTTCTAATATAACTGCAATGTATTAGGTTCTTGAATTCAACTTTACTTTAGGTATTCTATTCCTGTCAGTAGTATTTATTGTGTTTCTATTCACTTACATTTCACTCTGAATAGTTATGCAGATATACATAACACAAAATGCACAGAATATTAAGTAATGTATTCAGCTAAAAAGAGTGTACTATTAAATTTTCCTCAATATTACTATGTGCAAACTTCATGTAAACCTTTGTAATTAACTTTCCATATGATGTAGAGTAGTCTGCAAGCAGTTTTTCTCGTGTTCTGCCGAATTTGGTGCAGTTACTCTCAGGAATGTCACTGATTACACAATTCAACATGTGTTTCAAAGCAGTAGAAAGGTAGAGGCAGTTATAATGTGAATGCAATGTAGTATGTTCTTCAAATCAACCTTAATTTATGCATTCCATTGCTGTCAATAGTATTTATTGTGTTTCTATTCACTTACATTTCACTCTGAATAGTTATGCAGATGTAAATAACACAAAATACACAGAATATTCAGTAATGTATTCAGATAAAAAGAGTGTACTACTAAATTTTCCTCAATATTACTATGTGCAATCTTCATGTAAACCTTTGTAATTAACTTTCCATATGATTTAGAGTACTCTGCATCCAATTTCTTCTGTGTGCTACCGAATGTCGTGCAGTTACTCTAAGCAATATCATTGACTACACAATAAAACTTGTGTTTCAAAGCAATAAAAGTTCAAGGCCGTTCTAATGTAACTGCAATGTATTAGTTTCTGAATTCAACTTTACTTTATGTATTCCATTGCTGTCTGTAGTATTTATTGTGTTTCTATTCACTTACATTTCACTCTCAATAGTTATGCAGATGTAAATAACACAAAATAGACAGAATATTAAGCAATGTATTCAGCTAAAAAGAGTGTACTATTGAATTTTCCTCAATATTACTATGTGCAAACTTCATGTAAACCTTTGTAATTAACTTTCCATATGATGTAGAGTAGTCTGCAAGCAGTTTTTCTCGTGTTCTGCCGAATTTGGTGCAGTTACTCTAAGGAATGTCACTGATTACACAATTCAACATGTGTTTCAAAGCAGTAGAAAGGTAGAGGCAGTTATAATGTGAATGCAATGTAGTATGTTCTTCAAATCAACCTTAATTTATGTATTCCATTGCTGGCAATAGTATTCGTTGTTTATCTGATCACTTACAATGCACTCTGAATAGTTTTGCACATCTGCATAACACAAAATTCACAGAATAGTAAGTAATGCATTCAGCTAAAAAGAGTGTACTATTAAATATTCCTCAATATTACTATGTTCAAACTTCATATAAACCTTTGTAATTAACTTTCCATATGATTTAGAGTAGTCTGCAACCACTTTTTTGTTTGTGCTGCCGAAGTTGGTGAATTTACTCTAAGGAATGTCACTGATTACACAATTGAACTTCAGTGTTTCAAACAGTACAAAGCTAGAGGCACCTATAATGTAAATGCAATGTAGTATGTTCTTCAAATCAACTTTACTTTAGGTATTCCATTGCTGTGAGTAGTATTCATTGTGTTTCTATTCACCTCACATTCACTCTGAATTGTTATGCACATGTACATAACATAAAATACACACAATAGCCTGTAATGCATTCAGCTGAAAAGAGAATGCTATTGAATTTTCCTCAAAGTTTTATGTGCAAACTTTATGTAAACCATTGTAATTAACTTTCCATAGTTTTTAGAGTAGTCAGCAGCCAGTTTTATGTGTGTCCTACTGAAGCTGGTGAAGTTTAAGCAATATCACCAGTTGCTCAGAATGGTACTTCACTGCTTCAAAGCAATGCAATGCTAAAGGCAGTTATAATGTACATGCAATGTTGTAGGTTCTTCAAATCATCTTTACTTTATGTATTCCATTGCTGTGAGTAGTATTCATTCTTTTTCTTTTCACTTACAATTCACTGAATAGTTATGCACAGGTACATAGCACAAAATACACACAATAGAGTCTAATGCATTCAGCTAAAAAGAGTGCTATTGAATTTTCCTCCAAAATTACTATCTGCAAACTGCATGTTCACCTTTGTAATTAACTTTCTGTATGATTCAGAGTAGTCTGAAACCACTTTTGTGTGTGTGATACCGAAGTTGAAGTTACTCTAAGCAGTATGATTGATTACACAATAGAACTTCAGTGTTTCAAAGCAATACAAAGCTAAAGCCGTTCTAATATAACTGCAATGTATTAGGTTCTTGAATTCAACTTTACTTTATGTATTCCATTCCTGTCAGTAGTATTTATTGTCTTTCTATTCACTTACATTTCACTCTGAATAGTTATGCAGATGTAAATAACACAAAATACACAGAATATTCAGTAATGTATTCAGATAAAAAGAGTGTACTATTAAATTTTCCTCAATATTACTATGTGCAATCTTCATGTAAATCTTTGTAATTAACTTTGCATATGATGTAGAGTAGTCTGCAAGGAGTTTTTCTCGTGTTCTGCCGAAGTTGGTGAAGTTACTCTAAGGAATGTCACTGATTACACAATTCAACAAGTGTTTCATAGCCGTAGAAAGGTAGAGGCAGTTATAATGTGAATGCAATGTTGTATGTTCTTCAAATCAACTTTACTTTATGTATTCCATTCCTGTCAGTAGTATTTATTGTGTTTCTATTCACTTACATTTCACTCTGAATAGTTATGCAGATGTAAATAACACAAAATACACAGAATATTCAGTAATGTATTCAGATAAAAAGAGTGTACTACTAAATTTTCCTCAATATTACTATGTGCAATCTTCATGTAAACCTTTGTAATTAACTTTCCATATGATTTAGAGTACTCTGCATCCAATTTCTTCTGTGTGCTACCGAATGTCGTGCAATATCTAAGCAATATCATTGACAACACAATAAAACTTGTGTTTCAAAGCAATAAAAGTTCAAGGCCGTTCTAATGTAACTGCAATGTATTAGTTTCTGAATTCAACTTTACTTTATGTATTCCATTGCTGTCTGTAGTATTTATTGTGTTTCTATTCACTTACATTTCACTCTCAATAGTTATGCAGATGTAAATAACACAAAATAGACAGAATATTAAGCAATGTATTCAGCTAAAAAGAGTGTACTATTGAATTTTCCTCAATATTACTATGTGCAAACTTCATGTAAACCTTTGTAATTAACTTTCCATATGATTTAGAGTAGTCTGCAACCAGTTTTTTGTCTGTGCTACAGATGTTGGTGAAGTTACTCTAAGGAATGTCACTGATTACACAATTGAACTTCAGTGTTTCAAAGCAATACAAAGTTAAAGGCGTTCTAATATAACTGCAATGTATTAGGTTCTTGAATTCAACTTTACTTTAGGTATTCCATTCCTGTCAGTAGTATTTATTGTGTTTCTATTTACTTACATTTCACTCTGAATAGTTATGCAGATATACATAACACAAAATGCACAGAATATTAAGTAATGTATTCAGCTAAAAAGAGTGTACTATTAAATTTTCCTCAATATTACTATGTGCAAACTTCATGTAAACCTTTGTAATTAACTTTCCATATGATGTAGAGTAGTCTGCAAGCAGTTTTTCTCGTGTTCTGCCGAATTTGGTGCAGTTACTCTAAGGAATGTCACTGATTACACAATTCAACATGTGTTTCAAAGCAGTAGAAAGGTAGAGGCAGTTATAATGTGAATACAATGTAGTATGTTCTTCAAATCAACCTTAATTTATGTATTCCATTGCTGTCAATAGTATTCGTTGTTTATCTGTTCCCTTACAATGCACTCTGAATAGTTTTGCACATCTGCATAACACAAAATACACAGAATAGTAAGTAATGCATTCAGCTAAAAAGAGTGTACTATTAAATATTCCTCAATATTACTATGTTCAAACTTCATATAAACCTTTGTAATTAACTTTCCATATGATTTAGAGTAGTCTGCAACCACCTTTTTGTCTGTGCTGCCGAAGTTGGTGAATTTACTCTAAGGAATGTCACTGATTACACAATTGAACTTCAGTGTTTCAAACAGTACAAAGCTAGAGGCACCTATAATGTAAATGCAATGTAGTATGTTCTTCAAATCAACTTTAGGTATTCCATTGCTGTGAGTAGTATTCATTGTGTTTCTATTCACCTCACATTCACTCTGAATTGTTATGCACATGTACATAACATAAAATACACACAATAGCCTGTAATGCATTCAGCTGAAAAGAGAATGCTATTGAATTTTCCTCAAAGTTTTATGTGCAAACTTTATGTAAACCATTGTAAATAACTTTCCATATGTTTTAGAGTAGTCAGCAGCCAGTTTTATGTGTGTCCTACTGAAGCTGGTGAAGTTTAAGCAATATCACCAGTTGCTCATAATGGTACTTCACTGCTTCAAAGCAATGCAATGCTAAAGGCAGTTATAATGTACATGCAATGTTGTAGGTTCTTCAAATCATCTTTACTTTATGTATTCCATTGCTGTGAGTAGTATTCATTCTTTTTCAGTTCACTTACAATTCACTGAATAGTTATGCACAGGTACATAGCACAAAATACACACAATAGAGTCTAATGCATTCAGCTAAAAAGAGTGCTATTGAATTTTCCTCCAAAATTACTATCTGCAAACTGCATGTTAACCTTTGTAATTAACTTTCTGTATGATTCAGAGTAGTCTGAAACCACTTTTGTGTGTGTGATACCGAAGTTGAAGTTACTCTAAGCAGTATGATTGATTACACAATAGAACTTCAGTGTTTCAAAGCAATACAAAGCTAAAGCCGTTCTAACATAACTGCAATGTATTAGGTTCTTGAATTCAACTTTACTTTATGTATTCCATTCCTGTCAGTAGTATTTATTGTGTTTCTATTCACTTACATTTCACTCTGAATAGTTATGCAGATGTAAATAACACAAAATACACAGAATATTCAGTAATGTATTCAGATAAAAAGAGTGTACTATTAAATTTTCCTCAATATTACTATGTGCAATCTTCATGTAAATCTTTGTAATTAACTTTGCATATGATGTAGAGTAGTCTGCAAGGAGTTTTTCTCGTGTTCTGCCGAAGTTGGTGAAGTTACTCTAAGGAATGTCACTGATTACACAATTCAACAAGTGTTTCAAAGCCGTAGAAAGGTAGAGGCAGTTATAATGTGAATGCAATGTTGTATGTTCTTCAAATCAACTTTACTTTATGTATTCCATTCCTGTCAGTAGTATTTATTGTGTTTCTATTCACTTACATTTCACTCTGAATAGTTATGCAGATGTAAATAACACAAAATACACAGAATATTCAGTAATGTATTCAGATAAAAAGAGTGTACTACTAAATTTTCCTCAATATTACTATGTGCAAATTCATGTAAACCTTTGTAATTAACTTTCCATATGATTTAGAGTACTCTGCATCCAATTTCTTCTGTGTGCTACCGAATGCCGTGCAGTTACTCTAAGGAATGTCACTGATTACACAATTAAAATTCAGTGTTTCAAAGCAATACAAAGCTAATGGCGTTCTAATATAACTGCAATGTATTAGGTTCTTGAATTCAACTTTACTTTAGGTATTCTATTCCTGTCAGTAGTATTTATTGTGTTTCTATTCACTTACATTTCACTCTGAATAGTTATGCAGATATACATAACACAAAATGCACAGAATATTAAGTAATGTATTCAGCTAAAAAGAGTGTACTATTAAATTTTCCTCAATATTACTATGTGCAAACTTCATGTAAACCTTTGTAATTAACTTTCCATATGATGTAGAGTAGTCTGCAAGCAGTTTTTCTCGTGTTCTGCCGAATTTGGTGCAGTTACTCTCAGGAATGTCACTGATTACACAATTCAACATGTGTTTCAAAGCAGTAGAAAGGTAGAGGCAGTTATAATGTGAATGCAATGTAGTATGTTCTTCAAATCAACCTTAATTTATGCATTCCATTGCTGTCAATAGTATTTATTGTGTTTCTATTCACTTACATTTCACTCTGAATAGTTATGCAGATGTAAATAACACAAAATACACAGAATATTCAGTAATGTATTCAGATAAAAAGAGTGTACTACTAAATTTTCCTCAATATTACTATGTGCAATCTTCATGTAAACCTTTGTAATTAACTTTCCATATGATTTAGAGTACTCTGCATCCAATTTCTTCTGTGTGCTACCGAATGTCGTGCAGTTACTCTAAGCAATATCATTGACTACACAATAAAACTTGTGTTTCAAAGCAATAAAAGTTCAAGGCCGTTCTAATGTAACTGCAATGTATTAGTTTCTGAATTCAACTTTACTTTATGTATTCCATTGCTGTCTGTAGTATTTATTGTGTTTCTATTCACTTACATTTCACTCTCAATAGTTATGCAGATGTAAATAACACAAAATAGACAGAATATTAAGCAATGTATTCAGCTAAAAAGAGTGTACTATTGAATTTTCCTCAATATTACTATGTGCAAACTTCATGTAAACCTTTGTAATTAACTTTCCATATGATTTAGAGTAGTCTGCAACCAGTTTTTTGTCTGTGCTACAGATGTTGGTGAAGTTACTCTAAGGAATGTCTGATTACACAATTGAACTTCAGTGTTTCAAACAATACAAAGCTAGAGGCACCTATAATGTAAATGCAATGTAGTATGTTCTTCAAATCAACTTTACTTTAGGTATTCCATTGCTGTGAGTAGTATTCATTGTGTTTCTATTCACCTCACATTCACTCTGAATTGTTATGCACATGTACATAACATAAAATACACACAATAGCCTGTAATGCATACAGCTGAAAAGAGAATGCTATTGAATTTTCCTCAAAGTTTTATGTGCAAACTTTATGTAAACCATTGTAATTAACTTTCCATAGTTTTTAGAGTAGTCAGCAGCCAGTTTCATGTGTGTCCTACTGAAGCTGGTGAAGTTTAAGCAATATCACCAGTTGCTCAGAATGGTACTTCACTGCTTCAAAGCAATGCAATGCTAAAGGCAGTTATAATGTACATGCAATGTTGTAGGTTCTTCAAATCATCTTTACTTTATGTATTCCATTGCTGTGAGTAGTATTCATTCTTTTTCTTTTCACTTACAATTCACTGAATAGTTATGCACAGGTACATAGCACAAAATACACACAATAGAGTCTAATGCATTCAGCTAAAAAGAGTGCTATTGAATTTTCCTCCAAAATTACTATCTGCAAACTGCATGTTCACCTTTGTAATTAACTTTCTGTATGATTCAGAGTAGTCTGAAACCACTTTTGTGTGTGTGATACCGAAGTTGAAGTTACTCTAAGCAGTATGATTGATTACACAATAGAACTTCAGTGTTTCAAAGCAATACAAAGCTAAAGCCGTTCTAATATAACTGCAATGTATTAGGTTCTTGAATTCAACTTTACTTTATGTATTCCATTCCTGTCAGTAGTATTTATTGTGTTTCTATTCACTTACATTTCACTCTGAATAGTTATGCAGATGTAAATAACACAAAATACACAGAATATTCAGTAATGTATTCAGATAAAAAGAGTGTACTATTAAATTTTCCTCAATATTACTATGTGCAATCTTCATGTAAATCTTTGTAATTAACTTTGCATATGATGTAGAGTAGTCTGCAAGGAGTTTTTCTCGTGTTCTGCCGAAGTTGGTGAAGTTACTCTAAGGAATGTCACTGATTACACAATTCAACAAGTGTTTCAAAGCCGTAGAAAGGTAGAGGCAGTTATAATGTCAATGCAATGTTGTATGTTCTTCAAATCAACTTTACTTTATGTATTCCATTCCTGTCAGTAGTATTTATTGTGTTTCTATTCACTTACATTTCACTCTGAATAGTTATGCAGATGTAAATAACACAAAATACACAGAATATTCAGTAATGTATTCAGATAAAAAGAGTGTACTACTAAATTTTCCTCAATATTACTATGTGCAATCTTCATGTAAACCTTTGTAATTAACTTTCCATATGATTTAGAGTACTCTGCATCCAATTTCTTCTGTGTGCTACCGAATGTCGTGCAGTTACTCTAAGGAATGTCACTGATTACACAATTAAAATTCAGTGTTTCAAAGCAATACAAAGCTAATGGCGTTCTAATATAACTGCAATGTATTAGGTTCTTGAATTCAACTTTACTTTAGGTATTCTATTCCTGTCAGTAGTATTTATTGTGTTTCTATTCACTTACATTTCACTCTGAATAGTTATGCAGATATACATAACACAAAATACACAGAATATTAAGTAATGCATTCAGCTAAAAAGAGTGTACTATTAAATTTTCCTCAATATTACTATGTGCAAACTTCATGTAAACCTTTGTAATTAACTTTCCATATGATGTAGAGTAGTCTGCAAGCAGTTTTTCTCGTGTTCTGCCGAAGTTGGTGCAGTTACTCTAAGGAATGTCACTGATTACACAATTCAACATGTGTTTCAAAGCAGTAGAAAGGTAGAGGCAGTTATAATGTGAATGCAATGTTGTATGTTCTTCAAATCAACTTTACTTTATGTATTCCATTCCTGTCAGTAGTATTTATTGTGTTTCTATTCACTTACATTTCACTCTGAATAGTTATGCAGATGTAAATAACACAAAATACACAGAATATTCAGTAATGTATTCAGATAAAAAGAGTGTACTACTAAATTTTCCTCAATATTACTATGTGCAATCTTCATGTAAACCTTTGTAATTAACTTTCCATATGATTTAGAGTACTCTGCATCCAATTTCTTCTGTGTGCTACCGAATGTCGTACAGTTACTCTAAGCAATATCATTGACTACACAATAAAACTTGTGTTTCAAAGCAATAAAAGTTCAAGGCCGTTCTAATGTAACTGCAATGTATTAGTTTCTGAATTCAACTTTACTTTATGTATTCCATTGCTGTCTGTAGTATTTATTGTGTTTCTATTCACTTACATTTCACTCTCAATAGTTATGCAGATGTAAATAACACAAAATAGACAGAATATTAAGCAATGTATTCAGCTAAAAAGAGTGTACTATTGAATTTTCCTCAATATTACTATGTGCAAACTTCATGTAAACCTTTGTAATTAACTTTCCATATGATTTAGAGTAGTCTGCATCCAGTTTTTTGTCTGTGCTACAGATGTTGGTGAAGTTACTCTAAGGAATGTCTGATTACACAATTGAACTTCAGTGTTTCAAAGCAATACAAAGTTAAAGGCGTTCTAATATAACTGCAATGTATTAGGTTCTTGAATTCAACTTTACTTTAGGTATTCCATTCCTGTCAGTAGTATTTATTGTGTTTCTATTTACTTACATTTCACTCTGAATAGTTATGCAGATATACATAACACAAAATGCACAGAATATTAAGTAATGTATTCAGCTAAAAAGAGTGTACTATTAAATTTTCCTCAATATTACTATGTGCAAACTTCATGTAAACCTTTGTAATTAACTTTCCATATGATGTAGAGTAGTCTGCAAGCAGTTTTTCTCGTGTTCTGCCGAATTTGGTGCAGTTACTCTAAGGAATGTCACTGATTACACAATTCAACATGTGTTTCAAAGCAGTAGAAAGGTAGAGGCAGTTATAATGTGAATGCAATGTAGTATGTTCTTCAAATCAACCTTAATTTATGTATTCCATTGCTGGCAATAGTATTCGTTGTTTATCTGATCACTTACAATGCACTCTGAATAGTTTTGCACATCTGCATAACACAAAATACACAGAATAGTAAGTAATGCATTCAGCTAAAAAGAGTGTACTATTAAATATTCCTCAATATTACTATGTTCAAACTTCATATAAACCTTTGTAATTAACTTTCCATATGATTTAGAGTAGTCTGCAACCAGTTTTTTGTCTGTGCTGCCGAAGTTGGTGAATTTACTCTAAGGAATGTCACTGATTACACAATTGAACTTCAGTGTTTCAAACAGTACAAAGCTAGAGGCACCTATAATGTAAATGCAATGTAGTATGTTCTTCAAATCAACTTTACTTTAGGTATTCCATTGCTGTGAGTAGTATTCATTGTGTTTCTATTCACCTCACATTCACTCTGAATTGTTATGCACATGTACATAACATAAAATACACACAATAGCCTGTAATGCATACAGCTGAAAAGAGAATGCTATTGAATTTTCCTCAAAGTTTTATGTGCAAACTTTATGTAAACCATTGTAATTAACTTTCCATAGTTTTTAGAGTAGTCAGCAGCCAGTTTTATGTGTGTCCTACTGAAGCTGGTGAAGTTTAAGCAATATCACCAGTTGCTCAGAATGGTACTTCACTGCTTCAAAGCAATGCAATGCTAAAGGCAGTTATAATGTACATGCAATGTTGTAGGTTCTTCAAATCATCTTTACTTTATGTATTCCATTGCTGTGAGTAGTATTCATTCTTTTTCTTTTCACTTACAATTCACTGAATAGTTATGCACAGGTACATAGCACAAAATACACACAATAGAGTCTAATGCATTCAGCTAAAAAGAGTGCTATTGAATTTTCCTCCAAAATTACTATCTGCAAACTGCATGTTCACCTTTGTAATTAACTTTCTGTATGATTCAGAGTAGTCTGAAACCACTTTTGTGTGTGTGATACCGAAGTTGAAGTTACTCTAAGCAGTATGATTGATTACACAATAGAACTTCAGTGTTTCAAAGCAATACAAAGCTAAAGCCGTTCTAATATAACTGCAATGTATTAGGTTCTTGAATTCAACTTTACTTTATGTATTCCATTCCTGTCAGTAGTATTTATTGTGTTTCTATTCACTTACATTTCACTCTGAATAGTTATGCAGATGTAAATAACACAAAATACAGAATATTCAGTAATGTATTCAGATAAAAAGAGTGTACTATTAAATTTTCCTCAATATTACTATGTGCAATCTTCATGTAAATCTTTGTAATTAACTTTGCATATGATGTAGAGTAGTCTGCAAGGAGTTTTTCTCGTGTTCTGCCGAAGTTGGTGAAGTTACTCTAAGGAATGTCACTGATTACACAATTCAACAAGTGTTTCAAAGCCGTAGAAAGGTAGAGGCAGTTATAATGTGAATGCAATGTTGTATGTTCTTCAAATCAACTTTACTTTATGTATTCCATTCCTGTCAGTAGTATTTATTGTGTTTCTATTCACTTACATTTCACTCTGAATAGTTATGCAGATGTAAATAACACAAAATACACAGAATATTCAGTAATGTATTCAGATAAAAAGAGTGTACTACTAAATTTTCCTCAATATTACTATGTGCAATCTTCATGTAAACCTTTGTAATTAACTTTCCATATGATTTAGAGTACTCTGCATCCAATTTCTTCTGTGTGCTACCGAATGTCGTGCAATATCTAAGCAATATCATTGACAACACAATAAAACTTGTGTTTCAAAGCAATAAAAGTTCAAGGCCGTTCTAATGTAACTGCAATGTATTAGTTTCTGAATTCAACTTTACTTTATGTATTCCATTGCTGTCTGTAGTATTTATTGTGTTTCTATTCACTTACATTTCACTCTCAATAGTTATGCAGATGTAAATAACACAAAATAGACAGAATATTAAGCAATGTATTCAGCTAAAAAGAGTGTACTATTGAATTTTCCTCAATATTACTATGTGCAAACTGCATGTTAACCTTTGTAATTAACTTTCTGTATGATTCGGAGTAGTCTGAAACCACTTTTGTGTGTGTGATACCGAAGTTGAAGTTACTCTAAGCAGTATGATTGATTACACAATAGAACTTCAGTGTTTCAAAGCAATACAAAGCTAAAGGCGTTCTAATATAACTGCAATGTATTAGGTTTTTGAATTCAACTTTACTTTATGTATTCCATTCCAGTCAGTAGTATTTATTGTGTTTCTATTCACTTACTTTTCACTCTGAATAGTTATGCAGATATACATAACACAAAATGCACAGAATATTAAGTAATGCATTCAGCTAAAAACAGTGTACTATTAAATTTTCCTCAATATTACTATGTGTAAACTTCATGTAAACCTTTGTATTTAACTTTGCATATGATGTAGAGTAGTCTGCAAGCAGTTTTTTTCGTGTTCTGCCGAAGTTGGTGAAGTTACTCTAAGGAATGTCACTGATTACACAATTCAACATGTGTTTCAAAGCAGTAGAAAGGTAGAGGCAGTTATAATGTGAATGCAATGTAGTATGTTCTTCAAATCAACCTTAATTTATGTATTCCATTGCTGTTAGTAGTATTCGTTGTTTATCTGATCACTTACAATGCACTCTGAATACTTTTGCACATCTGCATAACAGAAAATACACAGAATAGTAAGTAATGCATTCAGCTAAAAAGAGTGTACTATTAAATATTCCTCAATATTACTATGTTCAAACTTCATATAAACCTTTGCAATTAACTTTCCATATGATTTAGAGTAGTCTGCAACCAGTTTTTTGTCTGTGCTGCTAAAGTTGGTGAATTTACTCTAAGGAATGTCACTGATTACACAATTGAACTTCAGTGTTTCAAACAGTACAAAGCTAGAGGCACCTATAATGTAAATGCAATGTAGTATGTTCTTCAAATCAACTTTAGGTATTCCATTGCTGTGAGTAGTATTCATTGTGTTTCTATTCACCTCAAATTCACTCTGAATAGTTATGCACATGTACATAACATAAAATACACACAATAGCCTGTAATGCATTCAGCTGAAAAGAGAATACTATTGAATTTTCCTCAAAGTTTTATGTGCAAGCTTTGTGTAAACCATTGTAATTAACTTTCCATATGTTTTAGAGTAGTCAGCAGCCAGTTTTATGTGTGTCCTACTGAAGCTGGTGAAGTTTAAGCAATATCACCAGTTGCTCATAATGATACTTCACTGCTTCAAAGCAATGCAATGCTAAAGGCAGTTATAATGTACATGCAATGTTGTAGGTTCTTCAAATCATCTTTACTTTATGTATTCCATTGCTGTGAGTAGTATTCATTGATTTTCTGTTCACTTACAATTCACTGAATAGTTATGCACAGGTACATAGCACAAAATACACACAATAGAGTGTAATGCATTCAGCTAAAAAGAGTGCTATTGAATTTTCCTCCAAAATTACTATCTGCAAACTGCATGTTAACCTTTGTAATTAACTTTCTGTATGATTCGGAGTAGTCTGAAACCACTTTTGTGTGTGTGATACCGAAGTTGAAGTTACTCTAAGCAGTATGATTGATTACACAATAGAACTTCAGTGTTTCAAAGCAATACAAAGCTAAAGGCGTTCTAATATAACTGCAATGTATTAGGTTTTTGAATTCAACTTTACTTTATGTATTCCATTCCTGTCAGTAGTATTTATTGTGTTTCTATTCACTTACTTTTCACTCTGAATAGTTATGCAGATATACATAATACAAAATGCACAGAATATTAAGTAATGCATTCAGCTAAAAACAGTGTACTATTAAATTTTCCTCAATATTACTATGTGTAAACTTCATGTAAACCTTTGTATTTAACTTTGCATATGATGTAGAGTAGTCTGCAAGCAGTTTTTTTCGTGTTCTGCCGAAGTTGGTGAAGTTACTCTAAGGAATGTCACTGATTACACAATTCAACCAGTGTTTCAAAGCAGTACAAAGCTAGAGGCAATTATAATGTAAATGCAATGTAGTATGTTCTTCAAATCAACCTTACTTTATGTATTCCATTGCTGTGAGTAGTATTCGTTGTTTATCTGTTCACTTACAATGCACTCTGAATACTTTTGCACATCAGCATAACACAAAATGCACACAATAGCATGTAATGCATTCAGCTGAAAAGACAGTGCTATTGAATTTTCTACAAAATTACTATGTGCAAACTTCATGTAAACCTTTGTAATTAACTTTCCATATGATTTAGAGTAGTCTGCAACCAGTTTTTTGTCTGTGCTACTGATGTTGGTGAAGTTACTCTAAGGAATGTCACTGATTACACAATTGAACTTCAGTGTTTCAAAGCAATACAAAGCTAAAGGCGTTCAAATATAACTGCAATGTATTAGGTTCTTGAATTCAACTTTACTTTAGGTCTTCCATTCCTGTCAGTAGTATTTATTGTGTTTCTATTCACTTACATTTCACTCTGAATAGTTATGCAGATATACATAACACAAAATGCACAGAATATTAAGTAATGCATTCAGCTAAAAAGAGTGTACTATTAAATTTTCCTCAATATTACTATGTGTAAACTTCATGTAAACCTTTGTATTTAACTTTGCATATGATGTAGAGTAGTCTGCAAGCAGTTTTTTTCGTGTTCTGCCGAAGTTGGTGAAGTTACTCTAAGGAATGTCACTGATTACACAATTCAACCAGTGTTTCAAATCAGTACAAAGCTAGAGGCAATTATAATGTAAATGCAATGTACTATGTTCTTCAAATCAACCTTACTTTATGTATTCCATTGCTGTGAGTAGTATTCGTTGTTTATCTGTTCACTTACAATGCACTCTGAATACTTTTGCACATCAGCATAACAGAAAATACACACAATAGCATGTAATGCATTCAGCTGAAAAGACAGTGCTATTGAATTTTCTACAAAATTACTATGTGCAAACTTCATGTAAACCTTTGTAATTAACTTTCCGTATGATTTAGAGTAGTCTGCAACCAGTTTTTTGTCTTTGCTACCGATGTTGGTGAAGTTACTCTAAGGAATGTCACTGATTACACAATTAAAATTCAGTGTTTCAAAGCAATACAAAGCTAAAGGCGTTCTAATATAACTGCAATGTATTAGGTTCTTGAATTCAACTTTACTTTAGGTATTCTATTCCTGTCAGTAGTATTTATTGTGTTTCTATTCACTTACATTTCACTCTGAATAGTTATGCAGATATACATAACACAAAATACACAGAATATTAAGTAATGCATTCAGCTAAAAAGAGTGTACTGTTAAATTTTCCTAAATATTACTATGTGCAAACTTCATGTAAACCTTTGTAATTAACTTTCCATATGATGTAGAGTAGTCTGCAAGCAGTTTTTCTCGTGTTCTGCCGAAGTTGGTGCAGTTACTCTAAGGAATGTCACTGATTACACAATTCAACATGTGTTTCAAAGCAGTAGAAAGGTAGAGGCAGTTATAATGTGAATGCAATGTAGTATGTTCTTCAAATCAACCTTAATTTATGTATTCCATTGCTGTTAGTAGTATTCGTTGTTTATCTGATCACTTACAATGCACTCTGAATACTTTTGCACATCTGCATAACAGAAAATACACAGAATAGTAAGTAATGCATTCAGCTAAAAAGAGTGTACTATTAAATATTCCTCAATATTACTATGTTCAAACTTCATATAAACCTTTGCAATTAACTTTCCATATGATTTAGAGTAGTCTGCAACCAGTTTTTTGTCTGTGCTGCTAAAGTTGGTGAATTTACTCTAAGGAATGTCACTGATTACACAATTGAACTTCAGTGTTTCAAACAGTACAAAGCTAGAGGCACCTATAATGTAAATGCAATGTAGTATGTTCTTCAAATCAACTTTAGGTATTCCATTGCTGTGAGTAGTATTCATTGTGTTTCTATTCACCTCAAATTCACTCTGAATAGTTATGCACATGTACATAACATAAAATACACACAATAGCCTGTAATGCATTCAGCTGAAAAGAGAATACTATTGAATTTTCCTCAAAGTTTTATGTGCAAGCTTTGTGTAAACCATTGTAATTAACTTTCCATATGTTTTAGAGTAGTCAGCAGCCAGTTTTATGTGTGTCCTACTGAAGCTGGTGAAGTTTAAGCAATATCACCAGTTGCTCATAATGATACTTCACTGCTTCAAAGCAATGCAATGCTAAAGGCAGTTATAATGTACATGCAATGTTGTAGGTTCTTCAAATCATCTTTACTTTATGTATTCCATTGCTGTGAGTAGTATTCATTGATTTTCTGTTCACTTACAATTCACTGAATAGTTATGCACAGGTACATAGCACAAAATACACACAATAGAGTGTAATGCATTCAGCTAAAAAGAGTGCTATTGAATTTTCCTCCAAAATTACTATCTGCAAACTGCATGTTAACCTTTGTAATTAACTTTCTGTATGATTCGGAGTAGTCTGAAACCACTTTTGTGTGTGTGATACCGAAGTTGAAGTTACTCTAAGCAGTATGATTGATTACACAATAGAACTTCAGTGTTTCAAAGCAATACAAAGCTAAAGGCGTTCTAATATAACTGCAATGTATTAGGTTTTTGAATTCAACTTTACTTTATGTATTCCATTCCTGTCAGTAGTATTTATTGTGTTTCTATTCACTTACTTTTCACTCTGAATAGTTATGCAGATATACATAACACAAAATGCACAGAATATTAAGTAATGCATTCAGCTAAAAACAGTGTACTATTAAATTTTCCTCAATATTACTATGTGTAAACTTCATGTAAACCTTTGTATTTAACTTTCCATATGATTTAGAGTAGTCTGCAAACAGTTTTTTGTCTGTGCTACTGATGTTGGTGAAGTTACTCTAAGGAATGTCACTGATTACACAATTGAACTTCAGTGTTTCAAAGCAATACAAAGCTAAAGGCGTTCTAATATAACTGCAATGTATTAGGTTCTTGAATTCAACTTTACTTTAGGTCTTCCATTCCTGTCAGTAGTATTTATTGTGTTTCTATTCACTTACATTTCACTCTGAATAGTTATGCAGATATACATAACACAAAATGCACAGAATATTAAGTAATGCATTCAGCTAAAAAGAGTGTACTATTAAATTTTCCTCAATATTACTATGTGTAAACTTCATGTAAACCTTTGTATTTAACTTTGCATATGATGTAGAGTAGTCTGCAAGCAGTTTTTTTCGTGTTCTGCCGAAGTTGGTGAAGTTACTCTAAGGAATGTCACTGATTACACAATTCAACCAGTGTTTCAAAGCAGTACAAAGCTAGAGGCAATTATAATGTAAATGCAATGTAGTATGTTCTTCAAATCAACCTTACTTTATGTATTCCATTGCTGTGAGTAGTATTCGTTGTTTATCTGTTCACTTACAATGCACTCTGAATACTTTTGCACATCAGCATAACAGAAAATACACACAATAGCATGTAATGCATTCAGCTGAAAAGACAGTGCTATTGAATTTTCTACAAAATTACTATGTGCAAACTTCATGTAAACCTTTGTAATTAACTTTCCATATGATTTAGAGTAGTCTGCAACCAGTTTTTTGTCTGTGCTACTGATGTTGGTGAAGTTACTCTAAGGAATGTCACTGATTACACAATTAAAATTCAGTGTTTCAAAGCAATACAAAGCTAAAGGCGTTCTAATATAACTGCAATGTATTAGGTTCTTGAATTCAACTTTACTTTAGGTATTCTATTCCTGTCAGTAGTATTTATTGTGTTTCTATTCACTTACATTTCACTCTGAATAGTTATGCAGATATACATAACACAAAATACACAGAATATTAAGTAATGCATTCAGCTAAAAAGAGTGTACTGTTAAATTTTCCTAAATATTACTATGTGCAAACTTCATGTAAACCTTTGTAATTAACTTTCCATATGATGTAGAGTAGTCTGCAAGCAGTTTTTCTCGTGTTCTGCCGAAGTTGGTGCAGTTACTCTAAGGAATGTCACTGATTACACAATTCAACATGTGTTTCAAAGCAGTAGAAAGGTAGAGGCAGTTATAATGTGAATGCAATGTAGTATGTTCTTCAAATCAACCTTAATTTATGTATTCCATTGCTGTTAGTAGTATTCGTTGTTTATCTGATCACTTACAATGCACTCTGAATACTTTTGCACATCTGCATAACAGAAAATACACAGAATAGTAAGTAATGCATTCAGCTAAAAAGAGTGTACTATTAAATATTCCTCAATATTACTATGTTCAAACTTCATATTAACCTTTGCAATTAACTTTCCATATGATTTAGAGTAGTCTGCAACCAGTTTTTTGTCTGTGCTGCTAAAGTTGGTGAATTTACTCTAAGGAATGTCACTGATTACACAATTGAACTTCAGTGTTTCAAACAGTACAAAGCTAGAGGCACCTATAATGTAAATGCAATGTAGTATGTTCTTCAAATCAACTTTAGGTATTCCATTGCTGTGAGTAGTATTCATTGTGTTTCTATTCACCTCAAATTCACTCTGAATAGTTATGCACATGTACATAACATAAAATACACACAATAGCCTGTAATGCATTCAGCTGAAAAGAGAATACTATTGAATTTTCCTCAAAGTTTTATGTGCAAGCTTTGTGTAAACCATTGTAATTAACTTTCCATATGTTTTAGAGTAGTCAGCAGCCAGTTTTATGTGTGTCCTACTGAAGCTGGTGAAGTTTAAGCAATATCACCAGTTGCTCATAATGATACTTCACTGCTTCAAAGCAATGCAATGCTAAAGGCAGTTATAATGTACATGCAATGTTGTAGGTTCTTCAAATCATCTTTACTTTATGTATTCCATTGCTGTGAGTAGTATTCATTGATTTTCTGTTCACTTACAATTCACTGAATAGTTATGCACAGGTACATAGCACAAAATACACACAATAGAGTGTAATGCATTCAGCTAAAAAGAGTGCTATTGAATTTTCCTCCAAAATTACTATCTGCAAACTGCATGTTAACCTTTGTAATTAACTTTCTGTATGATTCGGAGTAGTCTGAAACCACTTTTGTGTGTGTGATACCGAAGTTGAAGTTACTCTAAGCAGTATGATTGATTACACAATAGAACTTCAGTGTTTCAAAGCAATACAAAGCTAAAGGCGTTCTAATATAACTGCAATGTATTAGGTTTTTGAATTCAACTTTACTTTATGTATTCCATTCCTGTCAGTAGTATTTATTGTGTTTCTATTCACTTACTTTTCACTCTGAATAGTTATGCAGATATACATAACACAAAATGCACAGAATATTAAGTAATGCATTCAGCTAAAAACAGTGTACTATTAAATTTTCCTCAATATTACTATGTGTAAACTTCATGTAAACCTTTGTATTTAACTTTCCATA
The DNA here is from genome assembly GCF_048418815.1 of Hemitrygon akajei. Lineage (NCBI taxonomy): Eukaryota > Metazoa > Chordata > Chondrichthyes > Myliobatiformes > Dasyatidae > Hemitrygon > Hemitrygon akajei. The sequence goes on from NC_133127.1 coordinate 108,035,061, forward strand.
TGATTTAGAGTAGTCTGCAAACAGTTTTTTGTCTGTGCTACTGATGTTGGTGAAGTTACTCTAAGGAATGTCACTGATTACACAATTGAACTTCAGTGTTTCAAAGCAATACAAAGCTAAAGGCGTTCTAATATAACTGCAATGTATTAGGTTCTTGAATTCAACTTTACTTTAGGTCTTCCATTCCTGTCAGTAGTATTTATTGTGTTTCTATTCACTTACATTTCACTCTGAATAGTTATGCAGATATACATAACACAAAATGCACAGAATATTAAGTAATGCATTCAGCTAAAAAGAGTGTACTATTAAATTTTCCTCAATATTACTATGTGTAAACTTCATGTAAACCTTTGTATTTAACTTTGCATATGATGTAGAGTAGTCTGCAAGCAGTTTTTTTCGTGTTCTGCCGAAGTTGGTGAAGTTACTCTAAGGAATGTCACTGATTACACAATTCAACCAGTGTTTCAAAGCAGTACAAAGCTAGAGGCAATTATAATGTAAATGCAATGTAGTATGTTCTTCAAATCAACCTTACTTTATGTATTCCATTGCTGTGAGTAGTATTCGTTGTTTATCTGTTCACTTACAATGCACTCTGAATACTTTTGCACATCAGCATAACACAAAATACACACAATAGCATGTAATGCATTCAGCTGAAAAGACAGTGCTATTGAATTTTCTACAAAATTACTATGTGCAAACTTCATGTAAACCTTTGTAATTAACTTTCCATATGATTTAGAGTAGTCTGCAACCAGTTTTTTGTCTGTGCTACTGATGTTGGTGAAGTTACTCTAAGGAATGTCACTGATTACACAATTAAAATTCAGTGTTTCAAAGCAATACAAAGCTAAAGGCGTTCTAATATAACTGCAATGTATTAGGTTCTTGAATTCAACTTTACTTTAGGTATTCTATTCCTGTCAGTAGTATTTATTGTGTTTCTATTCACTTACATTTCACTCTGAATAGTTATGCAGATATACATAACACAAAATACACAGAATATTAAGTAATGCATTCAGCTAAAAAGAGTGTACTGTTAAATTTTCCTAAATATTACTATGTGCAAACTTCATGTAAACCTTTGTAATTAACTTTCCATATGATGTAGAGTAGTCTGCAAGCAGTTTTTCTCGTGTTCTGCCGAAGTTGGTGCAGTTACTCTAAGGAATGTCACTGATTACACAATTCAACATGTGTTTCAAAGCAGTAGAAAGGTAGAGGCAGTTATAATGTGAATGCAATGTAGTATGTTCTTCAAATCAACCTTAATTTATGTATTCCATTGCTGTTAGTAGTATTCGTTGTTTATCTGATCACTTACAATGCACTCTGAATACTTTTGCACATCTGCATAACAGAAAATACACAGAATAGTAAGTAATGCATTCAGCTAAAAAGAGTGTACTATTAAATATTCCTCAATATTACTATGTTCAAACTTCATATAAACCTTTGCAATTAACTTTCCATATGATTTAGAGTAGTCTGCAACCAGTTTTTTGTCTGTGCTGCTAAAGTTGGTGAATTTACTCTAAGGAATGTCACTGATTACACAATTGAACTTCAGTGTTTCAAACAGTACAAAGCTAGAGGCACCTATAATGTAAATGCAATGTAGTATGTTCTTCAAATCAACTTTAGGTATTCCATTGCTGTGAGTAGTATTCATTGTGTTTCTATTCACCTCAAATTCACTCTGAATAGTTATGCACATGTACATAACATAAAATACACACAATAGCCTGTAATGCATTCAGCTGAAAAGAGAATACTATTGAATTTTCCTCAAAGTTTTATGTGCAAGCTTTGTGTAAACCATTGTAATTAACTTTCCATATGTTTTAGAGTAGTCAGCAGCCAGTTTTATGTGTGTCCTACTGAAGCTGGTGAAGTTTAAGCAATATCACCAGTTGCTCATAATGATACTTCACTGCTTCAAAGCAATGCAATGCTAAAGGCAGTTATAATGTACATGCAATGTTGTAGGTTCTTCAAATCATCTTTACTTTATGTATTCCATTGCTGTGAGTAGTATTCATTGATTTTCTGTTCACTTACAATTCACTGAATAGTTATGCACAGGTACATAGCACAAAATACACACAATAGAGTGTAATGCATTCAGCTAAAAAGAGTGCTATTGAATTTTCCTCCAAAATTACTATCTGCAAACTGCATGTTAACCTTTGTAATTAACTTTCTGTATGATTCGGAGTAGTCTGAAACCACTTTTGTGTGTGTGATACCGAAGTTGAAGTTACTCTAAGCAGTATGATTGATTACACAATAGAACTTCAGTGTTTCAAAGCAATACAAAGCTAAAGGCGTTCTAATATAACTGCAATGTATTAGGTTTTTGAATTCAACTTTACTTTATGTATTCCATTCCTGTCAGTAGTATTTATTGTGTTTCTATTCACTTACTTTTCACTCTGAATAGTTATGCAGATATACATAACACAAAATGCACAGAATATTAAGTAATGCATTCAGCTAAAAACAGTGTACTATTAAATTTTCCTCAATATTACTATGTGTAAACTTCATGTAAACCTTTGTATTTAACTTTCCATATGATTTAGAGTAGTCTGCAAACAGTTTTTTGTCTGTGCTACTGATGTTGGTGAAGTTACTCTAAGGAATGTCACTGATTACACAATTGAACTTCAGTGTTTCAAAGCAATACAAAGCTAAAGGCGTTCTAATATAACTGCAATGTATTAGGTTCTTGAATTCAACTTTACTTTAGGTATTCTATTCCTGTCAGTAGTATTTATTGTGTTTCTATTCACTTACATTTCACTCTGAATAGTTATGCAGATATACATAACACAAAATACACAGAATATTAAGTAATGCATTCAGCTAAAAAGAGTGTACTGTTAAATTTTCCTAAATATTACTATGTGCAAACTTCATGTAAACCTTTGTAATTAACTTTCCATATGATGTAGAGTAGTCTGCAAGCAGTTTTTCTCGTGTTCTGCCGAAGTTGGTGCAGTTACTCTAAGGAATGTCACTGATTACACAATTCAACATGTGTTTCAAAGCAGTAGAAAGGTAGAGGCAGTTATAATGTGAATGCAATGTAGTATGTTCTTCAAATCAACCTTAATTTATGTATTCCATTGCTGTTAGTAGTATTCGTTGTTTATCTGATCACTTACAATGCACTCTGAATACTTTTGCACATCTGCATAACAGAAAATACACAGAATAGTAAGTAATGCATTCAGCTAAAAAGAGTGTACTATTAAATATTCCTCAATATTACTATGTTCAAACTTCATATAAACCTTTGCAATTAACTTTCCATATGATTTAGAGTAGTCTGCAACCAGTTTTTTGTCTGTGCTGCTAAAGTTGGTGAATTTACTCTAAGGAATGTCACTGATTACACAATTGAACTTCAGTGTTTCAAACAGTACAAAGCTAGAGGCACCTATAATGTAAATGCAATGTAGTATGTTCTTCAAATCAACTTTAGGTATTCCATTGCTGTGAGTAGTATTCATTGTGTTTCTATTCACCTCAAATTCACTCTGAATAGTTATGCACATGTACATAACATAAAATACACACAATAGCCTGTAATGCATTCAGCTGAAAAGAGAATACTATTGAATTTTCCTCAAAGTTTTATGTGCAAGCTTTGTGTAAACCATTGTAATTAACTTTCCATATGTTTTAGAGTAGTCAGCAGCCAGTTTTATGTGTGTCCTACTGAAGCTGGTGAAGTTTAAGCAATATCACCAGTTGCTCATAATGATACTTCACTGCTTCAAAGCAATGCAATGCTAAAGGCAGTTATAATGTACATGCAATGTTGTAGGTTCTTCAAATCATCTTTACTTTATGTATTCCATTGCTGTGAGTAGTATTCATTGATTTTCTGTTCACTTACAATTCACTGAATAGTTATGCACAGGTACATAGCACAAAATACACACAATAGAGTGTAATGCATTCAGCTAAAAAGAGTGCTATTGAATTTTCCTCCAAAATTACTATCTGCAAACTGCATGTTAACCTTTGTAATTAACTTTCTGTATGATTCGGAGTAGTCTGAAACCACTTTTGTGTGTGTGATACCGAAGTTGAAGTTACTCTAAGCAGTATGATTGATTACACAATAGAACTTCAGTGTTTCAAAGCAATACAAAGCTAAAGGCGTTCTAATATAACTGCAATGTATTAGGTTTTTGAATTCAACTTTACTTTATGTATTCCATTCCTGTCAGTAGTATTTATTGTGTTTCTATTCACTTACTTTTCACTCTGAATAGTTATGCAGATATACATAACACAAAATGCACAGAATATTAAGTAATGCATTCAGCTAAAAACAGTGTACTATTAAATTTTCCTCAATATTACTATGTGTAAACTTCATGTAAACCTTTGTATTTAACTTTCCATATGATTTAGAGTAGTCTGCAAACAGTTTTTTGTCTGTGCTACTGATGTTGGTGAAGTTACTCTAAGGAATGTCACTGATTACACAATTGAACTTCAGTGTTTCAAAGCAATACAAAGCTAAAGGCGTTCTAATATAACTGCAATGTATTAGGTTCTTGAATTCAACTTTACTTTAGGTCTTCCATTCCTGTCAGTAGTATTTATTGTGTTTCTATTCACTTACATTTCACTCTGAATAGTTATGCAGATATACATAACACAAAATGCACAGAATATTAAGTAATGCATTCAGCTAAAAAGAGTGTACTATTAAATTTTCCTCAATATTACTATGTGTAAACTTCATGTAAACCTTTGTATTTAACTTTGCATATGATGTAGAGTAGTCTGCAAGCAGTTTTTTTCGTGTTCTGCCGAAGTTGGTGAAGTTACTCTAAGGAATGTCACTGATTACACAATTCAACCAGTGTTTCAAAGCAGTACAAAGCTAGAGGCAATTATAATGTAAATGCAATGTAGTATGTTCTTCAAATCAACCTTACTTTATGTATTCCATTGCTGTGAGTAGTATTCGTTGTTTATCTGTTCACTTACAATGCACTCTGAATACTTTTGCACATCAGCATAACAGAAAATACACACAATAGCATGTAATGCATTCAGCTGAAAAGACAGTGCTATTGAATTTTCTACAAAATTACTATGTGCAAACTTCATGTAAACCTTTGTAATTAACTTTCCGTATGATTTAGAGTAGTCTGCAACCAGTTTTTTGTCTTTGCTACCGATGTTGGTGAAGTTACTCTAAGGAATGTCACTGATTACACAATTAAAATTCAGTGTTTCAAAGCAATACAAAGCTAAAGGCGTTCTAATATAACTGCAATGTATTAGGTTCTTGAATTCAACTTTACTTTAGGTATTCTATTCCTGTCAGTAGTATTTATTGTGTTTCTATTCACTTACATTTCACTCTGAATAGTTATGCAGATATACATAACACAAAATACACAGAATATTAAGTAGTGCATTCAGCTAAAAAGAGTGTACTGTTAAATTTTCCTAAATATTACTATGTGCAAACTTCATGTAAACCTTTGTAATTAACTTTCCATATGATGTAGAGTAGTCTGCAAGCAGTTTTTCTCGTGTTCTGCCGAAGTTGGTGCAGTTACTCTAAGGAATGTCACTGATTACACAATTCAACATGTGTTTCAAAGCAGTAGAAAGGTAGAGGCAGTTATAATGTGAATGCAATGTAGTATGTTCTTCAAATCAACCTTAATTTATGTATTCCATTGCTGTTAGTAGTATTCGTTGTTTATCTGATCACTTACAATGCACTCTGAATACTTTTGCACATCAGCATAACACAAAATGCACACAATAGCATGTAATGCATTCAGCTGAAAAGACAGTGCTATTGAATTTTCTACAAAATTACTAAGAGGAAACTTCATGTAAACCTTTGTAATTAACTTTGCATATGATGTAGAGTAGTCTGCAAGCAGTTTTTTTCGTGTTCTGCCGAAGTTGGTGAAGTTACTCTAAGGAATGTCACTGATTACACAATTCAACCAGTGTTTCAAAGCAGTACAAAGCTAGAGGCAATTATAATGTAAATGCAATGTAGTATGTTCTTCAAATCAACCTTACTTTATGTATTCCATTGCTGTGAGTAGTATTCGTTGTTTATCTGTTCACTTACAATGCACTCTGAATACTTTTGCACATCAGCATAACACAAAATGCACACAATAGCATGTAATGCATTCAGCTGAAAAGACAGTGCTATTGAATTTTCTACAAAATTACTATGTGCAAACTTCATGTAAACCTTTGTAATTAACTTTCCATATGATTTAGAGTAGTCTGCAACCAATTTTTTGTCTGTGCTACTGATGTTGGTGAAGTTACTCTAAGGAATGTCACTGATTACACAATTGAACTTCAGTGTTTCAAAGCAATACAAAGCTAAAGGCGTTCTAATATAACTGCAATGTATTAGGTTCTTGAATTCAACTTTACTTTAGGTCTTCCATTCCTGTCAGTAGTATTTATTGTGTTTCTATTCACTTACATTTCACTCTGAATAGTTATGCAGATATACATAACACAAAATGCACAGAATATTAAGTAATGCATTCAGCTAAAAAGAGTGTACTATTGAATTTTCCTCAAAGTTTTATGTGCAAGCTTTGTGTAAACCATTGTAATTAATGTTTTAGAGTAGTCAGCAGCCAGTTTTATGTGTGTCCTACTGAAGCTGGTGAAGTTTAAGCAATATCACCAGTTGCTCATAATGATACTTCACTGCTTCAAAGCAATGCAATGCTAAAGGCAGTTATAATGTACATGCAATGTTGTAGGTTCTTCAAATCATCTTTACTTTATGTATTCCATTGCTGTGAGTAGTATTCATTGATTTTCTGTTCACTTACAATTCACTGAATAGTTATGCACAGGTACATAGCACAAAATACACACAATAGAGTGTAATGCATTCAGCTAAAAAGAGTGCTATTGAATTTTCCTCCAAAATTACTATCTGCAAACTGCATGTTAACCTTTGTAATTAACTTTCTGTATGATTCGGAGTAGTCTGAAACCACTTTTGTGTGTGTGATACCGAAGTTGAAGTTACTCTAAGCAGTATGATTGATTACACAATAGAACTTCAGTGTTTCAAAGCAATACAAAGCTAAAGGCGTTCTAATATAACTGCAATGTATTAGGTTCTTGAATTCAACTTTACTTTAGGTCTTCCATTCCTGTCAGTAGTATTTATTGTGTTTCTATTCACTTACATTTCACTCTGAATAGTTATGCAGATATACATAACACAAAATGCACAGAATATTAAGTAATGCATTCAGCTAAAAAGAGTGTACTATTAAATTTTCCTCAATATTACTATGTGTAAACTTCATGTAAACCTTTGTATTTAACTTTGCATATGATGTAGAGTAGTCTGCAAGCAGTTTTTTTCGTGTTCTGCCGAAGTTGGTGCAGTTACTCTAAGGAATGTCACTGATTACACAATTCAACCAGTGTTTCAAAGCAGTACAAAGCTAGAGGCAATTATAATGTAAATGCAATGTAGTATGTTCTTCAAATCAACCTTACTTTATGTATTCCATTGCTGTGAGTAGTATTCGTTGTTTATCTGTTCACTTACAATGCACTCTGAATACTTTTGCACATCAGCATAACAGAAAATACACACAATAGCATGTAATGCATTCAGCTGAAAAGACAGTGCTATTGAATTTTCTACAAAATTACTATGTGCAAACTTCATGTAAACCTTTGTAATTAACTTTCCGTATGATTTAGAGTAGTCTGCAACCAGTTTTTTGTCTTTGCTACCGATGTTGGTGAAGTTACTCTAAGGAATGTCACTGATTACACAATTAAAATTCAGTGTTTCAAAGCAATACAAAGCTAAAGGCGTTCTAATATAACTGCAATGTATTAGGTTCTTGAATTCAACTTTACTTTAGGTATTCTATTCCTGTCAGTAGTATTTATTGTGTTTCTATTCACTTATATTTCACTCTGAATAGTTATGCAGATATACATAACACAAAATACACAGAATATTAAGTAGTGCATTCAGCTAAAAAGAGTGTACTGTTAAATTTTCCTAAATATTACTATGTGCAAACTTCATGTAAACCTTTGTAATTAACTTTCCATATGATGTAGAGTAGTCTGCAAGCAGTTTTTCTCGTGTTCTGCCGAAGTTGGTGCAGTTACTCTAAGGAATGTCACTGATTACACAATTCAACATGTGTTTCAAAGCAGTAGAAAGGTAGAGGCAGTTATAATGTGAATGCAATGTAGTATGTTCTTCAAATCAACCTTAATTTATGTATTCCATTGCTGTTAGTAGTATTCGTTGTTTATCTGATCACTTACAATGCACTCTGAATACTTTTGCACATCTGCATAACAGAAAATACACAGAATAGTAAGTAATGCATTCAGCTAAAAAGAGTGTACTATTAAATATTCCTCAATATTACTATGTTCAAACTTCATATAAACCTTTGTAATTAACTTTCCATATGATTTAGAGTAGTCTGCAACCAGTTTTCTGTCTGTGCTGCTAAAGTTGGTGAATTTACTCTAAGGAATGTCACTGATTACACAATTGAACTTCAGTGTTTCAAACAGTACAAAGCTAGAGGCACCTATAATGTAAATGCAATGTAGTATGTTCTTCAAATCAACTTTAGGTATTCCATTGCTGTGAGTAGTATTCATTGTGTTTCTATTCACCTCAAATTCACTCTGAATAGTTATGCACATGTACATAACATAAAATACACACAATAGCCTGTAATGCATTCAGCTGAAAAGAGAATACTATTGAATTTTCCTCAAAGTTTTATGTGCAAGCTTTGTGTAAACCATTGTAATTAACTTTCCATATGTTTTAGAGTAGTCAGCAGCCAGTTTTATGTGTGTCCTACTGAAGCTGGTGAAGTTTAAGCAATATCACCAGTTGCTCATAATGATACTTCACTGCTTCAAAGCAATGCAATGCTAAAGGCAGTTATAATGTACATGCAATGTTGTAGGTTCTTCAAATCATCTTTACTTTATGTATTCCATTGCTGTGAGTAGTATTCATTGATTTTCTGTTCACTTACAATTCACTGAATAGTTATGCACAGGTACATAGCACAAAATACACACAATAGAGTGTAATGCATTCAGCTAAAAAGAGTGCTATTGAATTTTCCTCCAAAATTACTATCTGCAAACTGCATGTTAACCTTTGTAATTAACTTTCTGTATGATTCGGAGTAGTCTGAAACCACTTTTGTGTGTGTGATACCGAAGTTGAAGTTACTCTAAGCAGTATGATTGATTACACAATAGAACTTCAGTGTTTCAAAGCAATACAAAGCTAAAGGCGTTCTAATATAACTGCAATGTATTAGGTTTTTGAATTCAACTTTACTTTATGTATTCCATTCCTGTCAGTAGTATTTATTGTGTTTCTATTCACTTACTTTTCACTCTGAATAGTTATGCAGATATACATAACACAAAATGCACAGAATATTAAGTAATGCATTCAGCTAAAAACAGTGTACTATTAAATTTTCCTCAATATTACTATGTGTAAACTTCATGTAAACCTTTGTATTTAACTTTGCATATGATGTAGAGTAGTCTGCAAGCAGTTTTTTTCGTGTTCTGCCGAAGTTGGTGAAGTTACTCTAAGGAATGTCACTGATTACACAATTCAACCAGTGTTTCAAAGCAGTACAAAGCTAGAGGCAATTATAATGTAAATGCAATGTAGTATGTTCTTCAAATCAACCTTACTTTATGTATTCCATTGCTGTGAGTGGTATTCGTTGTTTATCTGTTCACTTACAATGCACTCTGAATACTTTTGCACATCAGCATAACACAAAATGCACACAATAGCATGTAATGCATTCAGCTGAAAAGACAGTGCTATTGAATTTTCTACAAAATTACTATGTGCAAACTTCATGTAAACCTTTGTAATTAACTTTCCATATGATTTAGAGTAGTCTGCAACCAGTTTTCTGTCTGTGCTACTGATGTTGGTGAAGTTACTCTAAGGAATGTCACTGATTACACAATTGAACTTCAGTGTTTCAAAGCAATACAAAGCTAAAGGAGTTCTAATATAACTGCAATGTATTAGGTTCTTGAATTCAACTTTACTTTAGGTCTTCCATTCCTGTCAGTAGTATTTATTGTGTTTCTATTCACTTACATTTCACTCTGAATAGTTATGCAGATATACATAACACAAAATGCACAGAATATTAAGTAATGCATTCAGCTAAAAAGAGTGTACTATTAAATTTTCCTCAATATTACTATGTGTAAACTTCATGTAAACCTTTGTATTTAACTTTGCATATGATGTAGAGTAGTCTGCAAGCAGTTTTTTATCGTGTTCTGCCGAAGTTGGTGAAGTTACTCTAAGGAATGTCACTGATTACACAATTCAACCAGTGTTTCAAATCAGTACAAAGCTAGAGGCAATTATAATGTAAATGCAATGTAGTATGTTCTTCAAATCAACCTTACTTTATGTATTCCATTGCTGTTAGTAGTATTCGTTGTTTATCTGATCACTTACAATGCACTCTGAATACTTTTGCACATCTGCATAACAGAAAATACACAGAATAGTAAGTAATGCATTCAGCTAAAAAGAGTGTACTATTAAATATTCCTCAATATTACTATGTTCAAACTTCATATAAACCTTTGCAATTAACTTTCCATATGATTTAGAGTAGTCTGCAACCAGTTTTTTGTCTGTGCTGCTAAAGTTGGTGAATTTACTCTAAGGAATGTCACTGATTACACAATTGAACTTCAGTGTTTCAAACAGTACAAAGCTAGAGGCACCTATAATGTAAATGCAATGTAGTATGTTCTTCAAATCAACTTTAGGTATTCCATTGCTGTGAGTAGTATTCATTGTGTTTCTATTCACCTCAAATTCACTCTGAATAGTTATGCACATGTACATAACATAAAATACACACAATAGCCTGTAATGCATTCAGCTGAAAAGAGAATACTATTGAATTTTCCTCAAAGTTTTATGTGCAAGCTTTGTGTAAACCATTGTAATTAACTTTCCATATGTTTTAGAGTAGTCAGCAGCCAGTTTTATGTGTGTCCTACTGAAGCTGGTTGAGTTTAAGCAATATCACCAGTTGCTCATAATGATACTTCACTGCTTCAAAGCAATGCAATGCTAAAGGCAGTTATAATGTACATGCAATGTTGTAGGTTCTTCAAATCATCTTTACTTTATGTATTCCATTGCTGTGAGTAGTATTCATTGATTTTCTGTTCACTTACAATTCACTGAATAGTTATGCACAGGTACATAGCACAAAATACACACAATAGAGTGTAATGCATTCAGCTAAAAAGAGTGCTATTGAATTTTCCTCCAAAATTACTATCTGCAAACTGCATGTTAACCTTTGTAATTAACTTTCTGTATGATTCGGAGTAGTCTGAAACCACTTTTGTGTGTGTGATACCGAAGTTGAAGTTACTCTAAGCAGTATGATTGATTACACAATAGAACTTCAGTGTTTCAAAGCAATACAAAGCTAAAGGCGTTCTAATATAACTGCAATGTATTAGGTTTTTGAATTCAACTTTACTTTATGTATTCCATTCCTGTCAGTAGTATTTATTGTGTTTCTATTCACTTACTTTTCACTCTGAATAGTTATGCAGATATACATAACACAAAATGCACAGAATATTAAGTAATGCATTCAGCTAAAAACAGTGTACTATTAAATTTTCCTCAATATTACTATGTGTAAACTTCATGTAAACCTTTGTATTTAACTTTGCATATGATGTAGAGTAGTCTGCAAGCAGTTTTTTTCGTGTTCTGCCGAAGTTGGTGAAGTTACTCTAAGGAATGTCACTGATTACACAATTCAACCAGTGTTTCAAAGCAGTACAAAGCTAGAGGCAATTATAATGTAAATGCAATGTAGTATGTTCTTCAAATCAACCTTACTTTATGTATTCCATTGCTGTGAGTAGTATTCGTTGTTTATCTGTTCACTTACAATGCACTCTGAATACTTTTGCACATCAGCATAACACAAAATGCACACAATAGCATGTAATGCATTCAGCTGAAAAGACAGTGCTATTGAATTTTCTACAAAATTACTATGTGCAAACTTCATGTAAACCTTTGTAATTAACTTTCCATATGATTTAGAGTAGTCTGCAACCAGTTTTTTGTCTGTGCTACTGATGTTGGTGAAGTTACTCTAAGGAATGTCACTGATTACACAATTGAACTTCAGTGTTTCAAAGCAATACAAAGCTAAAGGCGTTCTAATATAACTGCAATGTAGTATGTTCTTCAAATCAACTTTACTTTAGGTATTCCATTGCTGTGAGTAGTATTCATTGTGTTTCTATTCACCTCACATTCACTCTGAATTGTTATGCACATGTACATAACATAAAATACACACAATAGCCTGTAATGCATTCAGCTGAAAAGAGAATGCTATTGAATTTTCCTCAAAGTTTTATGTGCAAACTTTATGTAAACCATTGTAAATAACTTTCCATATGTTTTAGAGTAGTCAGCAGCCAGTTTTATGTGTGTCCTACTGAAGCTGGTGAAGTTTAAGCAATATCACCAGTTGCTCAGAATGGTACTTCACTGCTTCAAAGCAATGAAATGCTAAAGGCAGTTATAATGTACATGCAATGTTGTAGGTTCTTCAAATCATCTTTACTTTATGTATTCCATTGCTGTGAGTAGTATTCATTCTTTTTCTGTTCACTTACAATTCACTGAATAGTTATGCACAGGTACATAGCACAAAATACACACAATAGAGTCTAATGCATTCAGCTAAAAAGAGTGCTATTGAATTTTCCTCCAAAATTACTATCTGCAAACTGCATGTTAACCTTTGTAATTAACTTTCTGTATGATTCAGAGTAGTCTGAAACCACTTTTGTGTGTGTGATACCGAAGTTGAAGTTACTCTAAGCAGTATGATTGATTACACAATAGAACTTCAGTGTTTCAAAGCAATACAAAGCTAAAGCCGTTCTAATATAACTGCAATGTATTAGGTTCTTGAATTGAACTTTACTTTATGTATTCCATTCCTGTCAGTAGTATTTATTGTGTTTCTATTCACTTACATTTCACTCTGAATAGTTATGCAGATGTAAATAACACAAAATACACAGAATATTCAGTAATGTATTCAGATAAAAAGAGTGTACTATTAAATTTTCCTCAATATTACTATGTGCAATCTTCATGTAAATCTTTGTAATTAACTTTGCATATGATGTAGAGTAGTCTGCAAGGAGTTTTTCTCGTGTTCTGCCGAAGTTGGTGAAGTTACTCTAAGGAATGTCACTGATTACACAATTCAACAAGTGTTTCAAAGCCGTAGAAAGGTAGAGGCAGTTATAATGTCAATGCAATGTTGTATGTTCTTCAAATCAACTTTACTTTATGTATTCCATTCCTGTCAGTAGTATTTATTGTGTTTCTATTCACTTACATTTCACTCTGAATAGTTATGCAGATGTAAATAACACAAAATACACAGAATATTCAGTAATGTATTCAGATAAAAAGAGTGTACTACTAAATTTTCCTCAATATTACTATGTGCAATCTTCATGTAAACCTTTGTAATTAACTTTCCATATGATTTAGAGTACTCTGCATCCAATTTCTTCTGTGTGCTACCGAATGTCGTGCAGTTACTCTAAGGAATGTCACTGATTACACAATTAAAATTCAGTGTTTCAAAGCAATACAAAGCTAATGGCGTTCTAATATAACTGCAATGTATTAGGTTCTTGAATTCAACTTTACTTTAGGTATTCTATTCCTGTCAGTAGTATTTATTGTGTTTCTATTCACTTACATTTCACTCTGAATAGTTATGCAGATATACATAACACAAAATACACAGAATATTAAGTAATGCATTCAGCTAAAAAGAGTGTACTATTAAATTTTCCTCAATATTACTATGTGCAAACTTCATGTAAACCTTTGTAATTAACTTTCCATATGATGTAGAGTAGTCTGCAAGCACTTTTTCTCGTGTTCTGCCGAAGTTGGTGCAGTTACTCTAAGGAATGTCACTGATTACACAATTCAACATGTGTTTCAAAGCAGTAGAAAGGTAGAGGCAGTTATAATGTGAATGCAATGTTGTATGTTCTTCAAATCAACTTTACTTTATGTATTCCATTCCTGTCAGTAGTATTTATTGTGTTTCTATTCACTTACATTTCACTCTGAATAGTTATGCAGATGTAAATAACACAAAATACACAGAATATTCAGTAATGTATTCAGATAAAAAGAGTGTACTACTAAATTTTCCTCAATATTACTATGTGCAATCTTCATGTAAACCTTTGTAATTAACTTTCCATATGATTTAGAGTACTCTGCATCCAATTTCTTCTGTGTGCTACCGAATGTCGTGCAGTTACTCTAAGCAATATCATTGACTACACAATAAAACTTGTGTTTCAAAGCAATAAAAGTTCAAGGCCGTTCTAATGTAACTGCAATTAGTTTCTGAATTCAACTTTACTTTATGTATTCCATTGCTGTCTGTAGTATTTATTGTGTTTCTATTCACTTACATTTCACTCTCAATAGTTATGCAGATGTAAATAACACAAAATAGACAGAATATTAAGCAATGTATTCAGCTAAAAAGAGTGTACTATTGAATTTTCCTCAATATTACTATGTGCAAACTTCATGTAAACCTTTGTAATTAACTTTCCATATGATTTAGAGTAGTCTGCAACCAGTTTTTTGTCTGTGCTACAGATGTTGGTGAAGTTACTCTAAGGAATGTCTGATTACACAATTGAACTTCAGTGTTTCAAAGCAATACAAAGTTAAAGGCGTTCTAATATAACTGCAATGTATTAGGTTCTTGAATTCAACTTTACTTTAGGTATTCCATTCCTGTCAGTAGTATTTATTGTGTTTCTATTTACTTACATTTCACTCTGAATAGTTATGCAGATATACATAACACAAAATGCACAGAATATTAAGTAATGTATTCAGCTAAAAAGAGTGTACTATTAAATTTTCCTCAATATTACTATGTGCAAACTTCATGTAAACCTTTGTAATTAACTTTCCATATGATGTAGAGTAGTCTGCAAGCAGTTTTTCTCGTGTTCTGCCGAATTTGGTGCAGTTACTCTAAGGAATGTCACTGATTACACAATTCAACATGTGTTTCAAAGCAGTAGAAAGGTAGAGGCAGTTATAATGTGAATGCAATGTAGTATGTTCTTCAAATCAACCTTAATTTATGTATTCCATTGCTGGCAATAGTATTCGTTGTTTATCTGATCACTTACAATGCACTCTGAATAGTTTTGCACATCTGCATAACACAAAATACACAGAATAGTAAGTAATGCATTCAGCTAAAAAGAGTGTACTATTAAATATTCCTCAATATTACTATGTTCAAACTTCATATAAACCTTTGTAATTAACTTTCCATATGATTTAGAGTAGTCTGCAACCAGTTTTTTGTCTGTGCTGCCGAAGTTGGTGAATTTACTCTAAGGAATGTCACTGATTACACAATTGAACTTCAGTGTTTCAAACAGTACAAAGCTAGAGGCACCTATAATGTAAATGCAATGTAGTATGTTCTTCAAATCAACTTTACTTTAGGTATTCCATTGCTGTGAGTAGTATTCATTGTGTTTCTATTCACCTCACATTCACTCTGAATTGTTATGCACATGTACATAACATAAAATACACACAATAGCCTGTAATGCATACAGCTGAAAAGAGAATGCTATTGAATTTTCCTCAAAGTTTTATGTGCAAACTTTATGTAAACCATTGTAATTAACTTTCCATAGTTTTTAGAGTAGTCAGCAGCCAGTTTTATGTGTGTCCTACTGAAGCTGGTGAAGTTTAAGCAATATCACCAGTTGCTCAGAATGGTACTTCACTGCTTCAAAGCAATGCAATGCTAAAGGCAGTTATAATGTACATGCAATGTTGTAGGTTCTTCAAATCATCTTTACTTTATGTATTCCATTGCTGTGAGTAGTATTCATTCTTTTTCTTTTCACTTACAATTCACTGAATAGTTATGCACAGGTACATAGCACAAAATACACACAATAGAGTCTAATGCATTCAGCTAAAAAGAGTGCTATTGAATTTTCCTCCAAAATTACTATCTGCAAACTGCATGTTCACCTTTGTAATTAACTTTCTGTATGATTCAGAGTAGTCTGAAACCACTTTTGTGTGTGTGATACCGAAGTTGAAGTTACTCTAAGCAGTATGATTGATTACACAATAGAACTTCAGTGTTTCAAAGCAATACAAAGCTAAAGCCGTTCTAATATAACTGCAATGTATTAGGTTCTTGAATTCAACTTTACTTTATGTATTCCATTCCTGTCAGTAGTATTTATTGTGTTTCTATTCACTTACATTTCACTCTGAATAGTTATGCAGATGTAAATAACACAAAATACACAGAATATTCAGTAATGTATTCAGATAAAAAGAGTGTACTATTAAATTTTCCTCAATATTACTATGTGCAATCTTCATGTAAATCTTTGTAATTAACTTTGCATATGATGTAGAGTAGTCTGCAAGGAGTTTTTCTCGTGTTCTGCCGAAGTTGGTGACGTTACTCTAAGGAATGTCACTGATTACACAATTCAACAAGTGTTTCAAAGCCGTAGAAAGGTAGAGGCAGTTATAATGTCAATGCAATGTTGTATGTTCTTCAAATCAACTTTACTTTATGTATTCCATTCCTGTCAGTAGTATTTATTGTGTTTCTATTCACTTACATTTCACTCTGAATAGTTATGCAGATGTAAATAACACAAAATACACAGAATATTCAGTAATGTATTCAGATAAAAAGAGTGTACTACTAAATTTTCCTCAATATTACTATGTGCAATCTTCATGTAAACCTTTGTAATTAACTTTCCATATGATTTAGAGTACTCTGCATCCAATTTCTTCTGTGTGCTACCGAATGTCGTGCAGTTACTCTAAGGAATGTCACTGATTACACAATTAAAATTCAGTGTTTCAAAGCAATACAAAGCTAATGGCGTTCTAATATAACTGCAATGTATTAGGTTCTTGAATTCAACTTTACTTTAGGTATTCTATTCCTGTCAGTAGTATTTATTGTGTTTCTATTCACTTACATTTCACTCTGAATAGTTATGCAGATATACATAACACAAAATACACAGAATATTAAGTAATGCATTCAGCTAAAAAGAGTGTACTATTAAATTTTCCTCAATATTACTATGTGCAAACTTCATGTAAACCTTTGTAATTAACTTTCCATATGATGTAGAGTAGTCTGCAAGCACTTTTTCTCGTGTTCTGCCGAAGTTGGTGCAGTTACTCTAAGGAATGTCACTGATTACACAATTCAACCAGTGTTTCAAATCAGTACAAAGCTAGAGGCAATTATAATGTAAATGCAATGTAGTATGTTCTTCAAATCAACCTTACTTTATGTATTCCATTGCTGTTAGTAGTATTCGTTGTTTATCTGATCACTTACAATGCACTCTGAATACTTTTGCACATCTGCATAACAGAAAATACACAGAATAGTAAGTAATGCATTCAGCTAAAAAGAGTGTACTATTAAATATTCCTCAATATTACTATGTTCAAACTTCATATAAACCTTTGCAATTAACTTTCCATATGATTTAGAGTAGTCTGCAACCAGTTTTTTGTCTGTGCTGCTAAAGTTGGTGAATTTACTCTAAGGAATGTCACTGATTACACAATTGAACTTCAGTGTTTCAAACAGTACAAAGCTAGAGGCACCTATAATGTAAATGCAATGTAGTATGTTCTTCAAATCAACTTTAGGTATTCCATTGCTGTGAGTAGTATTCATTGTGTTTCTATTCACCTCAAATTCACTCTGAATAGTTATGCACATGTACATAACATAAAATACACACAATAGCCTGTAATGCATTCAGCTGAAAAGAGAATACTATTGAATTTTCCTCAAAGTTTTATGTGCAAGCTTTGTGTAAACCATTGTAATTAACTTTCCATATGTTTTAGAGTAGTCAGCAGCCAGTTTTATGTGTGTCCTACTGAAGCTGGTGAAGTTTAAGCAATATCACCAGTTGCTCATAATGATACTTCACTGCTTCAAAGCAATGCAATGCTAAAGGCAGTTATAATGTACATGCAATGTTGTAGGTTCTTCAAATCATCTTTACTTTATGTATTCCATTGCTGTGAGTAGTATTCATTGATTTTCTGTTCACTTACAATTCACTGAATAGTTATGCACAGGTACATAGCACAAAATACACACAATAGAGTGTAATGCATTCAGCTAAAAAGAGTGCTATTGAATTTTCCTCCAAAATTACTATCTGCAAACTGCATGTTAACCTTTGTAATTAACTTTCTGTATGATTCGGAGTAGTCTGAAACCACTTTTGTGTGTGTGATACCGAAGTTGAAGTTACTCTAAGCAGTATGATTGATTACACAATAGAACTTCAGTGTTTCAAAGCAATACAAAGCTAAAGGCGTTCTAATATAACTGCAATGTATTAGGTTTTTGAATTCAACTTTACTTTATGTATTCCATTCCTGTCAGTAGTATTTATTGTGTTTCTATTCACTTACTTTTCACTCTGAATAGTTATGCAGATATACATAACACAAAATGCACAGAATATTAAGTAATGCATTCAGCTAAAAACAGTGTACTATTAAATTTTCCTCAATATTACTATGTGTAAACTTCATGTAAACCTTTGTATTTAACTTTGCATATGATGTAGAGTAGTCTGCAAGCAGTTTTTTTCGTGTTCTGCCGAAGTTGGTGAAGTTACTCTAAGGAATGTCACTGATTACACAATTCAACCAGTGTTTCAAAGCAGTACAAAGCTAGAGGCAATTATAATGTAAATGCAATGTAGTATGTTCTTCAAATCAACCTTACTTTATGTATTCCATTGCTGTGAGTAGTATTCGTTGTTTATCTGTTCACTTACAATGCACTCTGAATACTTTTGCACATCAGCATAACACAAAATGCACACAATAGCATGTAATGCATTCAGCTGAAAAGACAGTGCTATTGAATTTTCTACAAAATTACTATGTGCAAACTTCATGTAAACCTTTGTAATTAACTTTCCATATGATTTAGAGTAGTCTGCAACCAGTTTTTTGTCTGTGCTACTGATGTTGGTGAAGTTACTCTAAGGAATGTCACTGATTACACAATTGAACTTCAGTGTTTCAAAGCAATACAAAGCTAAAGGCGTTCTAATATAACTGCAATGTAGTATGTTCTTCAAATCAACTTTACTTTAGGTATTCCATTGCTGTGAGTAGTATTCATTGTGTTTCTATTCACCTCACATTCACTCTGAATTGTTATGCACATGTACATAACATAAAATACACACAATAGCCTGTAATGCATTCAGCTGAAAAGAGAATGCTATTGAATTTTCCTCAAAGTTTTATGTGCAAACTTTATGTAAACCATTGTAAATAACTTTCCATATGTTTTAGAGTAGTCAGCAGCCAGTTTTATGTGTGTCCTACTGAAGCTGGTGAAGTTTAAGCAATATCACCAGTTGCTCAGAATGGTACTTCACTGCTTCAAAGCAATGAAATGCTAAAGGCAGTTATAATGTACATGCAATGTTGTAGGTTCTTCAAATCATCTTTACTTTATGTATTCCATTGCTGTGAGTAGTATTCATTCTTTTTCTGTTCACTTACAATTCACTGAATAGTTATGCACAGGTACATAGCACAAAATACACACAATAGAGTCTAATGCATTCAGCTAAAAAGAGTGCTATTGAATTTTCCTCCAAAATTACTATCTGCAAACTGCATGTTAACCTTTGTAATTAACTTTCTGTATGATTCAGAGTAGTCTGAAACCACTTTTGTGTGTGTGATACCGAAGTTGAAGTTACTCTAAGCAGTATGATTGATTACACAATAGAACTTCAGTGTTTCAAAGCAATACAAAGCTAAAGCCGTTCTAATATAACTGCAATGTATTAGGTTCTTGAATTGAACTTTACTTTATGTATTCCATTCCTGTCAGTAGTATTTATTGTGTTTCTATTCACTTACATTTCACTCTGAATAGTTATGCAGATGTAAATAACACAAAATACACAGAATATTCAGTAATGTATTCAGATAAAAAGAGTGTACTATTAAATTTTCCTCAATATTACTATGTGCAATCTTCATGTAAATCTTTGTAATTAACTTTGCATATGATGTAGAGTAGTCTGCAAGGAGTTTTTCTCGTGTTCTGCCGAAGTTGGTGAAGTTACTCTAAG
The DNA here is from genome assembly GCF_048418815.1 of Hemitrygon akajei. Lineage (NCBI taxonomy): Eukaryota > Metazoa > Chordata > Chondrichthyes > Myliobatiformes > Dasyatidae > Hemitrygon > Hemitrygon akajei. The sequence goes on from NC_133127.1 coordinate 108,055,455, forward strand.
GAATGTCACTGATTACACAATTCAACAAGTGTTTCAAAGCCGTAGAAAGGTAGAGGCAGTTATAATGTCAATGCAATGTTGTATGTTCTTCAAATCAACTTTACTTTATGTATTCCATTCCTGTCAGTAGTATTTATTGTGTTTCTATTCACTTACATTTCACTCTGAATAGTTATGCAGATGTAAATAACACAAAATACACAGAATATTCAGTAATGTATTCAGATAAAAAGAGTGTACTACTAAATTTTCCTCAATATTACTATGTGCAATCTTCATGTAAACCTTTGTAATTAACTTTCCATATGATTTAGAGTACTCTGCATCCAATTTCTTCTGTGTGCTACCGAATGTCGTGCAGTTACTCTAAGGAATGTCACTGATTACACAATTAAAATTCAGTGTTTCAAAGCAATACAAAGCTAATGGCGTTCTAATATAACTGCAATGTATTAGGTTCTTGAATTCAACTTTACTTTAGGTATTCTATTCCTGTCAGTAGTATTTATTGTGTTTCTATTCACTTACATTTCACTCTGAATAGTTATGCAGATATACATAACACAAAATACACAGAATATTAAGTAATGCATTCAGCTAAAAAGAGTGTACTATTAAATTTTCCTCAATATTACTATGTGCAAACTTCATGTAAACCTTTGTAATTAACTTTCCATATGATGTAGAGTAGTCTGCAAGCACTTTTTCTCGTGTTCTGCCGAAGTTGGTGCAGTTACTCTAAGGAATGTCACTGATTACACAATTCAACATGTGTTTCAAAGCAGTAGAAAGGTAGAGGCAGTTATAATGTGAATGCAATGTTGTATGTTCTTCAAATCAACTTTACTTTATGTATTCCATTCCTGTCAGTAGTATTTATTGTGTTTCTATTCACTTACATTTCACTCTGAATAGTTATGCAGATGTAAATAACACAAAATACACAGAATATTCAGTAATGTATTCAGATAAAAAGAGTGTACTACTAAATTTTCCTCAATATTACTATGTGCAATCTTCATGTAAACCTTTGTAATTAACTTTCCATATGATTTAGAGTACTCTGCATCCAATTTCTTCTGTGTGCTACCGAATGTCGTGCAGTTACTCTAAGCAATATCATTGACTACACAATAAAACTTGTGTTTCAAAGCAATAAAAGTTCAAGGCCGTTCTAATGTAACTGCAATGTATTAGTTTCTGAATTCAACTTTACTTTATGTATTCCATTGCTGTCTGTAGTATTTATTGTGTTTCTATTCACTTACATTTCACTCTCAATAGTTATGCAGATGTAAATAACACAAAATAGACAGAATATTAAGCAATGTATTCAGCTAAAAAGAGTGTACTATTGAATTTTCCTCAATATTACTATGTGCAAACTTCATGTAAACCTTTGTAATTAACTTTCCATATGATTTAGAGTAGTCTGCAACCAGTTTTTTGTCTGTGCTACAGATGTTGGTGAAGTTACTCTAAGGAATGTCTGATTACACAATTGAACTTCAGTGTTTCAAAGCAATACAAAGTTAAAGGCGTTCTAATATAACTGCAATGTATTAGGTTCTTGAATTCAACTTTACTTTAGGTATTCCATTCCTGTCAGTAGTATTTATTGTGTTTCTATTTACTTACATTTCACTCTGAATAGTTATGCAGATATACATAACACAAAATGCACAGAATATTAAGTAATGTATTCAGCTAAAAAGAGTGTACTATTAAATTTTCCTCAATATTACTATGTGCAAACTTCATGTAAACCTTTGTAATTAACTTTCCATATGATGTAGAGTAGTCTGCAAGCAGTTTTTCTCGTGTTCTGCCGAATTTGGTGCAGTTACTCTAAGGAATGTCACTGATTACACAATTCAACATGTGTTTCAAAGCAGTAGAAAGGTAGAGGCAGTTATAATGTGAATGCAATGTAGTATGTTCTTCAAATCAACCTTAATTTATGTATTCCATTGCTGGCAATAGTATTCGTTGTTTATCTGATCACTTACAATGCACTCTGAATAGTTTTGCACATCTGCATAACACAAAATACACAGAATAGTAAGTAATGCATTCAGCTAAAAAGAGTGTACTATTAAATATTCCTCAATATTACTATGTTCAAACTTCATATAAACCTTTGTAATTAACTTTCCATATGATTTAGAGTAGTCTGCAACCAGTTTTTTGTCTGTGCTGCCGAAGTTGGTGAATTTACTCTAAGGAATGTCACTGATTACACAATTGAACTTCAGTGTTTCAAACAGTACAAAGCTAGAGGCACCTATAATGTAAATGCAATGTAGTATGTTCTTCAAATCAACTTTACTTTAGGTATTCCATTGCTGTGAGTAGTATTCATTGTGTTTCTATTCACCTCACATTCACTCTGAATTGTTATGCACATGTACATAACATAAAATACACACAATAGCCTGTAATGCATACAGCTGAAAAGAGAATGCTATTGAATTTTCCTCAAAGTTTTATGTGCAAACTTTATGTAAACCATTGTAATTAACTTTCCATAGTTTTTAGAGTAGTCAGCAGCCAGTTTTATGTGTGTCCTACTGAAGCTGGTGAAGTTTAAGCAATATCACCAGTTGCTCAGAATGGTACTTCACTGCTTCAAAGCAATGCAATGCTAAAGGCAGTTATAATGTACATGCAATGTTGTAGGTTCTTCAAATCATCTTTACTTTATGTATTCCATTGCTGTGAGTAGTATTCATTCTTTTTCTTTTCACTTACAATTCACTGAATAGTTATGCACAGGTACATAGCACAAAATACACACAATAGAGTCTAATGCATTCAGCTAAAAAGAGTGCTATTGAATTTTCCTCCAAAATTACTATCTGCAAACTGCATGTTCACCTTTGTAATTAACTTTCTGTATGATTCAGAGTAGTCTGAAACCACTTTTGTGTGTGTGATACCGAAGTTGAAGTTACTCTAAGCAGTATGATTGATTACACAATAGAACTTCAGTGTTTCAAAGCAATACAAAGCTAAAGCCGTTCTAATATAACTGCAATGTATTAGGTTCTTGAATTCAACTTTACTTTATGTATTCCATTCCTGTCAGTAGTATTTATTGTGTTTCTATTCACTTACATTTCACTCTGAATAGTTATGCAGATGTAAATAACACAAAATACACAGAATATTCAGTAATGTATTCAGATAAAAAGAGTGTACTATTAAATTTTCCTCAATATTACTATGTGCAATCTTCATGTAAATCTTTGTAATTAACTTTGCATATGATGTAGAGTAGTCTGCAAGGAGTTTTTCTCGTGTTCTGCCGAAGTTGGTGACGTTACTCTAAGGAATGTCACTGATTACACAATTCAACAAGTGTTTCAAAGCCGTAGAAAGGTAGAGGCAGTTATAATGTCAATGCAATGTTGTATGTTCTTCAAATCAACTTTACTTTATGTATTCCATTCCTGTCAGTAGTATTTATTGTGTTTCTATTCACTTACATTTCACTCTGAATAGTTATGCAGATGTAAATAACACAAAATACACAGAATATTCAGTAATGTATTCAGATAAAAAGAGTGTACTACTAAATTTTCCTCAATATTACTATGTGCAATCTTCATGTAAACCTTTGTAATTAACTTTCCATATGATTTAGAGTACTCTGCATCCAATTTCTTCTGTGTGCTACCGAATGTCGTGCAGTTACTCTAAGGAATGTCACTGATTACACAATTAAAATTCAGTGTTTCAAAGCAATACAAAGCTAATGGCGTTCTAATATAACTGCAATGTATTAGGTTCTTGAATTCAACTTTACTTTAGGTATTCTATTCCTGTCAGTAGTATTTATTGTGTTTCTATTCACTTACATTTCACTCTGAATAGTTATGCAGATATACATAACACAAAATACACAGAATATTAAGTAATGCATTCAGCTAAAAAGAGTGTACTATTAAATTTTCCTCAATATTACTATGTGCAAACTTCATGTAAACCTTTGTAATTAACTTTCCATATGATGTAGAGTAGTCTGCAAGCACTTTTTCTCGTGTTCTGCCGAAGTTGGTGCAGTTACTCTAAGGAATGTCACTGATTACACAATTCAACCAGTGTTTCAAATCAGTACAAAGCTAGAGGCAATTATAATGTAAATGCAATGTAGTATGTTCTTCAAATCAACCTTACTTTATGTATTCCATTGCTGTTAGTAGTATTCGTTGTTTATCTGATCACTTACAATGCACTCTGAATACTTTTGCACATCTGCATAACAGAAAATACACAGAATAGTAAGTAATGCATTCAGCTAAAAAGAGTGTACTATTAAATATTCCTCAATATTACTATGTTCAAACTTCATATAAACCTTTGCAATTAACTTTCCATATGATTTAGAGTAGTCTGCAACCAGTTTTTTGTCTGTGCTGCTAAAGTTGGTGAATCTACTCTAAGGAATGTCACTGATTACACAATTGAACTTCAGTGTTTCAAACAGTACAAAGCTAGAGGCACCTATAATGTAAATGCAATGTAGTATGTTCTTCAAATCAACTTTAGGTATTCCATTGCTGTGAGTAGTATTCATTGTGTTTCTATTCACCTCAAATTCACTCTGAATAGTTATGCACATGTACATAACATAAAATACACACAATAGCCTGTAATGCATTCAGCTGAAAAGAGAATACTATTGAATTTTCCTCAAAGTTTTATGTGCAAGCTTTGTGTAAACCATTGTAATTAACTTTCCATATGTTTTAGAGTAGTCAGCAGCCAGTTTTATGTGTGTCCTACTGAAGCTGGTGAAGTTTAAGCAATATCACCAGTTGCTCATAATGATACTTCACTGCTTCAAAGCAATGCAATGCTAAAGGCAGTTATAATGTACATGCAATGTTGTAGGTTCTTCAAATCATCTTTACTTTATGTATTCCATTGCTGTGAGTAGTATTCATTGATTTTCTGTTCACTTACAATTCACTGAATAGTTATGCACAGGTACATAGCACAAAATACACACAATAGAGTCTAATGCATTCAGCTAAAAAGAGTGCTATTGAATTTTCCTCCAAAATTACTATCTGCAAACTGCATGTTAACCTTTGTAATTAACTTTCTGTATGATTCGGAGTAGTCTGAAACCACTTTTGTGTGTGTGATACCGAAGTTGAAGTTACTCTAAGCAGTATGATTGATTACACAATAGAACTTCAGTGTTTCAAAGCAATACAAAGCTAAAGGCGTTCTAATATAACTGCAATGTATTAGGTTTTTGAATTCAACTTTACTTTATGTATTCCATTCCTGTCAGTAGTATTTATTGTGTTTCTATTCACTTACTTTTCACTCTGAATAGTTATGCAGATATACATAACACAAAATGCACAGAATATTAAGTAATGCATTCAGCTAAAAACAGTGTACTATTAAATTTTCCTCAATATTACTATGTGTAAACTTCATGTAAACCTTTGTATTTAACTTTGCATATGATGTAGAGTAGTCTGCAAGCAGTTTTTTTCGTGTTCTGCCGAAGTTGGTGAAGTTACTCTAAGGAATGTCACTGATTACACAATTCAACCAGTGTTTCAAAGCAGTACAAAGCTAGAGGCAATTATAATGTAAATGCAATGTAGTATGTTCTTCAAATCAACCTTACTTTATGTATTCCATTGCTGTGAGTAGTATTCGTTGTTTATCTGTTCACTTACAATGCACTCTGAATACTTTTGCACATCAGCATAACACAAAATGCACACAATAGCATGTAATGCATTCAGCTGAAAAGACAGTGCTATTGAATTTTCTACAAAATTACTATGTGCAAACTTCATGTAAACCTTTGTAATTAACTTTCCATATGATTTAGAGTAGTCTGCAACCAGTTTTTTGTCTGTGCTACTGATGTTGGTGAAGTTACTCTAAGGAATGTCACTGATTACACAATTGAACTTCAGTGTTTCAAAGCAATACAAAGCTAAAGGCGTTCTAATATAACTGCAATGTAGTATGTTCTTCAAATCAACTTTACTTTAGGTATTCCATTGCTGTGAGTAGTATTCATTGTGTTTCTATTCACCTCACATTCACTCTGAATTGTTATGCACATGTACATAACATAAAATACACACAATAGCCTGTAATGCATTCAGCTGAAAAGAGAATGCTATTGAATTTTCCTCAAAGTTTTATGTGCAAACTTTATGTAAACCATTGTAAATAACTTTCCATATGTTTTAGAGTAGTCAGCAGCCAGTTTTATGTGTGTCCTACTGAAGCTGGTGAAGTTTAAGCAATATCACCAGTTGCTCAGAATGGTACTTCACTGCTTCAAAGCAATGAAATGCTAAAGGCAGTTATAATGTACATGCAATGTTGTAGGTTCTTCAAATCATCTTTACTTTATGTATTCCATTGCTGTGAGTAGTATTCATTCTTTTTCTGTTCACTTACAATTCACTGAATAGTTATGCACAGGTACATAGCACAAAATACACACAATAGAGTCTAATGCATTCAGCTAAAAAGAGTGCTATTGAATTTTCCTCCAAAATTACTATCTGCAAACTGCATGTTAACCTTTGTAATTAACTTTCTGTATGATTCAGAGTAGTCTGAAACCACTTTTGTGTGTGTGATACCGAAGTTGAAGTTACTCTAAGCAGTATGATTGATTACACAATAGAACTTCAGTGTTTCAAAGCAATACAAAGCTAAAGCCGTTCTAATATAACTGCAATGTATTAGGTTCTTGAATTGAACTTTACTTTATGTATTCCATTCCTGTCAGTAGTATTTATTGTGTTTCTATTCACTTACATTTCACTCTGAATAGTTATGCAGATGTAAATAACACAAAATACACAGAATATTCAGTAATGTATTCAGATAAAAAGAGTGTACTATTAAATTTTCCTCAATATTACTATGTGCAATCTTCATGTAAATCTTTGTAATTAACTTTGCATATGATGTAGAGTAGTCTGCAAGGAGTTTTTCTCGTGTTCTGCCGAAGTTGGTGAAGTTACTCTAAGGAATGTCACTGATTACACAATTCAACAAGTGTTTCAAAGCCGTAGAAAGGTAGAGGCAGTTATAATGTCAATGCAATGTTGTATGTTCTTCAAATCAACTTTACTTTATGTATTCCATTCCTGTCAGTAGTATTTATTGTGTTTCTATTCACTTACATTTCACTCTGAATAGTTATGCAGATGTAAATAACACAAAATACACAGAATATTCAGTAATGTATTCAGATAAAAAGAGTGTACTACTAAATTTTCCTCAATATTACTATGTGCAATCTTCATGTAAACCTTTGTAATTAACTTTCCATATGATTTAGAGTACTCTGCATCCAATTTCTTCTGTGTGCTACCGAATGTCGTGCAGTTACTCTAAGGAATGTCACTGATTACACAATTAAAATTCAGTGTTTCAAAGCAATACAAAGCTAATGGCGTTCTAATATAACTGCAATGTATTAGGTTCTTGAATTCAACTTTACTTTAGGTATTCTATTCCTGTCAGTAGTATTTATTGTGTTTCTATTCACTTACATTTCACTCTGAATAGTTATGCAGATATACATAACACAAAATACACAGAATATTAAGTAATGCATTCAGCTAAAAAGAGTGTACTATTAAATTTTCCTCAATATTACTATGTGCAAACTTCATGTAAACCTTTGTAATTAACTTTCCATATGATGTAGAGTAGTCTGCAAGCACTTTTTCTCGTGTTCTGCCGAAGTTGGTGCAGTTACTCTAAGGAATGTCACTGATTACACAATTCAACATGTGTTTCAAAGCAGTAGAAAGGTAGAGGCAGTTATAATGTGAATGCAATGTTGTATGTTCTTCAAATCAACTTTACTTTATGTATTCCATTCCTGTCAGTAGTATTTATTGTGTTTCTATTCACTTACATTTCACTCTGAATAGTTATGCAGATGTAAATAACACAAAATACACAGAATATTCAGTAATGTATTCAGATAAAAAGAGTGTACTACTAAATTTTCCTCAATATTACTATGTGCAATCTTCATGTAAACCTTTGTAATTAACTTTCCATATGATTTAGAGTACTCTGCATCCAATTTCTTCTGTGTGCTACCGAATGTCGTGCAGTTACTCTAAGCAATATCATTGACTACACAATAAAACTTGTGTTTCAAAGCAATAAAAGTTCAAGGCCGTTCTAATGTAACTGCAATGTATTAGTTTCTGAATTCAACTTTACTATGTATTCCATTGCTGTCTGTAGTATTTATTGTGTTTCTATTCACTTACATTTCACTCTCAATAGTTATGCAGATGTAAATAACACAAAATAGACAGAATATTAAGCAATGTATTCAGCTAAAAAGAGTGTACTATTGAATTTTCCTCAATATTACTATGTGCAAACTTCATGTAAACCTTTGTAATTAACTTTCCATATGATTTAGAGTAGTCTGCAACCAGTTTTTTGTCTGTGCTACAGATGTTGGTGAAGTTACTCTAAGGAATGTCTGATTACACAATTGAACTTCAGTGTTTCAAAGCAATACAAAGTTAAAGGCGTTCTAATATAACTGCAATGTATTAGGTTCTTGAATTCAACTTTACTTTAGGTATTCCATTCCTGTCAGTAGTATTTATTGTGTTTCTATTTACTTACATTTCACTCTGAATAGTTATGCAGATATACATAACACAAAATGCACAGAATATTAAGTAATGTATTCAGCTAAAAAGAGTGTACTATTAAATTTTCCTCAATATTACTATGTGCAAACTTCATGTAAACCTTTGTAATTAACTTTCCATATGATGTAGAGTAGTCTGCAAGCAGTTTTTCTCGTGTTCTGCCGAATTTGGTGCAGTTACTCTAAGGAATGTCACTGATTACACAATTCAACATGTGTTTCAAAGCAGTAGAAAGGTAGAGGCAGTTATAATGTGAATGCAATGTAGTATGTTCTTCAAATCAACCTTAATTTATGTATTCCATTGCTGGCAATAGTATTCGTTGTTTATCTGTTCACTTACAATGCACTCTGAATACTTTTGCACATCAGCATAACACAAAATGCACACAATAGCATGTAATGCATTCAGCTGAAAAGACAGTGCTATTGAATTTTCTACAAAATTACTATGTGCAAACTTCATGTAAACCTTTGTAATTAACTTTCCATATGATTTAGAGTAGTCTGCAACCAGTTTTTTGTCTGTGCTACTGATGTTGGTGAAGTTACTCTAAGGAATGTCACTGATTACACAATTGAACTTCAGTGTTTCAAAGCAATACAAAGCTAAAGGCGTTCTAATATAACTGCAATGTAGTATGTTCTTCAAATCAACTTTACTTTAGGTATTCCATTGCTGTGAGTAGTATTCATTGTGTTTCTATTCACCTCACATTCACTCTGAATTGTTATGCACATGTACATAACATAAAATACACACAATAGCCTGTAATGCATTCAGCTGAAAAGAGAATGCTATTGAATTTTCCTCAAAGTTTTATGTGCAAACTTTATGTAAACCATTGTAAATAACTTTCCATATGTTTTAGAGTAGTCAGCAGCCAGTTTTATGTGTGTCCTACTGAAGCTGGTGAAGTTTAAGCAATATCACCAGTTGCTCAGAATGGTACTTCACTGCTTCAAAGCAATGAAATGCTAAAGGCAGTTATAATGTACATGCAATGTTGTAGGTTCTTCAAATCATCTTTACTTTATGTATTCCATTGCTGTGAGTAGTATTCATTCTTTTTCTGTTCACTTACAATTCACTGAATAGTTATGCACAGGTACATAGCACAAAATACACACAATAGAGTCTAATGCATTCAGCTAAAAAGAGTGCTATTGAATTTTCCTCCAAAATTACTATCTGCAAACTGCATGTTAACCTTTGTAATTAACTTTCTGTATGATTCAGAGTAGTCTGAAACCACTTTTGTGTGTGTGATACCGAAGTTGAAGTTACTCTAAGCAGTATGATTGATTACACAATAGAACTTCAGTGTTTCAAAGCAATACAAAGCTAAAGCCGTTCTAATATAACTGCAATGTATTAGGTTCTTGAATTGAACTTTACTTTATGTATTCCATTCCTGTCAGTAGTATTTATTGTGTTTCTATTCACTTACATTTCACTCTGAATAGTTATGCAGATGTAAATAACACAAAATACACAGAATATTCAGTAATGTATTCAGATAAAAAGAGTGTACTATTAAATTTTCCTCAATATTACTATGTGCAATCTTCATGTAAATCTTTGTAATTAACTTTGCATATGATGTAGAGTAGTCTGCAAGGAGTTTTTCTCGTGTTCTGCCGAAGTTGGTGAAGTTACTCTAAGGAATGTCACTGATTACACAATTCAACAAGTGTTTCAAAGCCGTAGAAAGGTAGAGGCAGTTATAATGTCAATGCAATGTTGTATGTTCTTCAAATCAACTTTACTTTATGTATTCCATTCCTGTCAGTAGTATTTATTGTGTTTCTATTCACTTACATTTCACTCTGAATAGTTATGCAGATGTAAATAACACAAAATACACAGAATATTCAGTAATGTATTCAGATAAAAAGAGTGTACTACTAAATTTTCCTCAATATTACTATGTGCAATCTTCATGTAAACCTTTGTAATTAACTTTCCATATGATTTAGAGTACTCTGCATCCAATTTCTTCTGTGTGCTACCGAATGTCGTGCAGTTACTCTAAGGAATGTCACTGATTACACAATTAAAATTCAGTGTTTCAAAGCAATACAAAGCTAATGGCGTTCTAATATAACTGCAATGTATTAGGTTCTTGAATTCAACTTTACTTTAGGTATTCTATTCCTGTCAGTAGTATTTATTGTGTTTCTATTCACTTACATTTCACTCTGAATAGTTATGCAGATATACATAACACAAAATACACAGAATATTAAGTAATGCATTCAGCTAAAAAGAGTGTACTATTAAATTTTCCTCAATATTACTATGTGCAAACTTCATGTAAACCTTTGTAATTAACTTTCCATATGATGTAGAGTAGTCTGCAAGCACTTTTTCTCGTGTTCTGCCGAAGTTGGTGCAGTTACTCTAAGGAATGTCACTGATTACACAATTCAACATGTGTTTCAAAGCAGTAGAAAGGTAGAGGCAGTTATAATGTGAATGCAATGTTGTATGTTCTTCAAATCAACTTTACTTTATGTATTCCATTCCTGTCAGTAGTATTTATTGTGTTTCTATTCACTTACATTTCACTCTGAATAGTTATGCAGATGTAAATAACACAAAATACACAGAATATTCAGTAATGTATTCAGATAAAAAGAGTGTACTACTAAATTTTCCTCAATATTACTATGTGCAATCTTCATGTAAACCTTTGTAATTAACTTTCCATATGATTTAGAGTACTCTGCATCCAATTTCTTCTGTGTGCTACCGAATGTCGTGCAGTTACTCTAAGCAATATCATTGACTACACAATAAAACTTGTGTTTCAAAGCAATAAAAGTTCAAGGCCGTTCTAATGTAACTGCAATGTATTAGTTTCTGAATTCAACTTTACTTTATGTATTCCATTGCTGTCTGTAGTATTTATTGTGTTTCTATTCACTTACATTTCACTCTCAATAGTTATGCAGATGTAAATAACACAAAATAGACAGAATATTAAGCAATGTATTCAGCTAAAAAGAGTGTACTATTGAATTTTCCTCAATATTACTATGTGCAAACTTCATGTAAACCTTTGTAATTAACTTTCCATATGATTTAGAGTAGTCTGCAACCAGTTTTTTGTCTGTGCTACAGATGTTGGTGAAGTTACTCTAAGGAATGTCTGATTACACAATTGAACTTCAGTGTTTCAAAGCAATACAAAGTTAAAGGCGTTCTAATATAACTGCAATGTATTAGGTTCTTGAATTCAACTTTACTTTAGGTATTCCATTCCTGTCAGTAGTATTTATTGTGTTTCTATTTACTTACATTTCACTCTGAATAGTTATGCAGATATACATAACACAAAATGCATAGAATATTAAGTAATGTATTCAGCTAAAAAGAGTGTACTATTAAATTTTCCTCAATATTACTATGTGCAAACTTCATGTAAACCTTTGTAATTAACTTTCCATATGATGTAGAGTAGTCTGCAAGCAGTTTTTCTCGTGTTCTGCCGAATTTGGTGCAGTTACTCTAAGGAATGTCACTGATTACACAATTCAACATGTGTTTCAAAGCAGTAGAAAGGTAGAGGCAGTTATAATGTGAATGCAATGTAGTATGTTCTTCAAATCAACCTTAATTTATGTATTCCATTGCTGGCAATAGTATTCGTTGTTTATCTGATCACTTACAATGCACTCTGAATAGTTTTGCACATCTGCATAACACAAAATACACAGAATAGTAAGTAATGCATTCAGCTAAAAAGAGTGTACTATTAAATATTCCTCAATATTACTATGTTCAAACTTCATATAAACCTTTGTAATTAACTTTCCATATGATTTAGAGTAGTCTGCAACCAGTTTTTTGTCTGTGCTGCCGAAGTTGGTGAATTTACTCTAAGGAATGTCACTGATTACACAATTGAACTTCAGTGTTTCAAACAGTACAAAGCTAGAGGCACCTATAATGTAAATGCAATGTAGTATGTTCTTCAAATCAACTTTACTTTAGGTATTCCATTGCTGTGAGTAGTATTCATTGTGTTTCTATTCACCTCACATTCACTCTGAATTGTTATGCACATGTACATAACATAAAATACACACAATAGCCTGTAATGCATACAGCTGAAAAGAGAATGCTATTGAATTTTCCTCAAAGTTTTATGTGCAAACTTTATGTAAACCATTGTAATTAACTTTCCATAGTTTTTAGAGTAGTCAGCAGCCAGTTTTATGTGTGTCCTACTGAAGCTGGTGAAGTTTAAGGAATATCACCAGTTGCTCAGAATGGTACTTCACTGCTTCAAAGCAATGCAATGCTAAAGGCAGTTATAATGTACATGCAATGTTGTAGGTTCTTCAAATCATCTTTACTTTATGTATTCCATTGCTGTGAGTAGTATTCATTCTTTTTCTTTTCACTTACAATTCACTGAATAGTTATGCACAGGTACATAGCACAAAATACACACAATAGAGTCTAATGCATTCAGCTAAAAAGAGTGCTATTGAATTTTCCTCCAAAATTACTATCTGCAAACTGCATGTTCACCTTTGTAATTAACTTTCTGTATGATTCAGAGTAGTCTGAAACCACTTTTGTGTGTGTGATACCGAAGTTGAAGTTACTCTAAGCAGTATGATTGATTACACAATAGAACTTCAGTGTTTCAAAGCAATACAAAGCTAAAGCCGTTCTAATATAACTGCAATGTATTAGGTTCTTGAATTCAACTTTACTTTATGTATTCCATTCCTGTCAGTAGTATTTATTGTGTTTCTATTCACTTACATTTCACTCTGAATAGTTATGCAGATGTAAATAACACAAAATACACAGAATATTCAGTAATGTATTCAGATAAAAAGAGTGTACTATTAAATTTTCCTCAATATTACTATGTGCAATCTTCATGTAAATCTTTGTAATTAACTTTGCATATGATGTAGAGTAGTCTGCAAGGAGTTTTTCTCGTGTTCTGCCGAAGTTGGTGAAGTTACTCTAAGGAATGTCACTGATTACACAATTCAACAAGTGTTTCAAAGCCGTAGAAAGGTAGAGGCAGTTATAATGTCAATGCAATGTTGTATGTTCTTCAAATCAACTTTACTTTATGTATTCCATTCCTGTCAGTAGTATTTATTGTGTTTCTATTCACTTACATTTCACTCTGAATAGTTATGCAGATGTAAATAACACAAAATACACAGAATATTCAGTAATGTATTCAGATAAAAAGAGTGTACTACTAAATTTTCCTCAATATTACTATGTGCAATCTTCATGTAAACCTTTGTAATTAACTTTCCATATGATTTAGAGTACTCTGCATCCAATTTCTTCTGTGTGCTACCGAATGTCGTGCAATATCTAAGCAATATCATTGACAACACAATAAAACTTGTGTTTCAAAGCAATAAAAGTTCAAGGCCGTTCTAATGTAACTGCAATGTATTAGTTTCTGAATTCAACTTTACTTTATGTATTCCATTGCTGTCTGTAGTATTTATTGTGTTTCTATTCACTTACATTTCACTCTCAATAGTTATGCAGATGTAAATAACACAAAATAGACAGAATATTAAGCAATGTATTCAGCTAAAAAGAGTGTACTATTGAATTTTCCTCAATATTACTATGTGCAAACTGCATGTTAACCTTTGTAATTAACTTTCTGTATGATTCGGAGTAGTCTGAAACCACTTTTGTGTGTGTGATACCGAAGTTGAAGTTACTCTAAGCAGTATGATTGATTACACAATAGAACTTCAGTGTTTCAAAGCAATACAAAGCTAAAGGCGTTCTAATATAACTGCAATGTATTAGGTTTTTGAATTCAACTTTACTTTATGTATTCCATTCCTGTCAGTAGTATTTATTGTGTTTCTATTCACTTACTTTTCACTCTGAATAGTTATGCAGATATACATAACACAAAATGCACAGAATATTAAGTAATGCATTCAGCTAAAAACAGTGTACTATTAAATTTTCCTCAATATTACTATGTGTAAACTTCATGTAAACCTTTGTATTTAACTTTGCATATGATGTAGAGTAGTCTGCAAGCAGTTTTTTTCGTGTTCTGCCGAAGTTGGTGAAGTTACTCTAAGGAATGTCACTGATTACACAATTCAACATGTGTTTCAAAGCAGTAGAAAGGTAGAGGCAGTTATAATGTGAATGCAATGTAGTATGTTCTTCAAATCAACCTTAATTTATGTATTCCATTGCTGTTAGTAGTATTCGTTGTTTATCTGATCACTTACAATGCACTCTGAATACTTTTGCACATCTGCATAACAGAAAATACACAGAATAGTAAGTAATGCATTCAGCTAAAAAGAGTGTACTATTAAATATTCCTCAATATTACTATGTTCAAACTTCATATAAACCTTTGCAATTAACTTTCCATATGATTTAGAGTAGTCTGCAACCAGTTTTTTGTCTGTGCTGCTAAAGTTGGTGAATTTACTCTAAGGAATGTCACTGATTACACAATTGAACTTCAGTGTTTCAAACAGTACAAAGCTAGAGGCACCTATAATGTAAATGCAATGTAGTATGTTCTTCAAATCAACTTTAGGTATTCCATTGCTGTGAGTAGTATTCATTGTGTTTCTATTCACCTCAAATTCACTCTGAATAGTTATGCACATGTACATAACATAAAATACACACAATAGCCTGTAATGCATTCAGCTGAAAAGAGAATACTATTGAATTTTCCTCAAAGTTTTATGTGCAAGCTTTGTGTAAACCATTGTAATTAACTTTCCATATGTTTTAGAGTAGTCAGCAGCCAGTTTTATGTGTGTCCTACTGAAGCTGGTGAAGTTTAAGCAATATCACCAGTTGCTCATAATGATACTTCACTGCTTCAAAGCAATGCAATGCTAAAGGCAGTTATAATGTACATGCAATGTTGTAGGTTCTTCAAATCATCTTTACTTTATGTATTCCATTGCTGTGAGTAGTATTCATTGATTTTCTGTTCACTTACAATTCACTGAATAGTTATGCACAGGTACATAGCACAAAATACACACAATAGAGTGTAATGCATTCAGCTAAAAAGAGTGCTATTGAATTTTCCTCCAAAATTACTATCTGCAAACTGCATGTTCACCTTTGTAATTAACTTTCTGTATGATTCGGAGTAGTCTGAAACCACTTTTGTGTGTGTGATACCGAAGTTGAAGTTACTCTAAGCAGTATGATTGATTACACAATAGAACTTCAGTGTTTCAAAGCAATACAAAGCTAAAGGCGTTCTAATATAACTGCAATGTATTAGGTTTTTGAATTCAACTTTACTTTATGTATTCCATTCCTGTCAGTAGTATTTATTGTGTTTCTATTCACTTACTTTTCACTCTGAATAGTTATGCAGATATACATAATACAAAATGCACAGAATATTAAGTAATGCATTCAGCTAAAAACAGTGTACTATTAAATTTTCCTCAATATTACTATGTGTAAACTTCATGTAAACCTTTGTATTTAACTTTGCATATGATGTAGAGTAGTCAGCAAGCAGTTTTTTTCGTGTTCTGCCGAAGTTGGTGAAGTTACTCTAAGGAATGTCACTGATTACACAATTCAACCAGTGTTTCAAAGCAGTACAAAGCTAGAGGCAATTATAATGTAAATGCAATGTAGTATGTTCTTCAAATCAACCTTACTTTATGTATTCCATTGCTGTGAGTAGTATTCGTTGTTTATCTGTTCACTTACAATGCACTCTGAATACTTTTGCACATCAGCATAACACAAAATGCACACAATAGCATGTAATGCATTCAGCTGAAAAGACAGTGCTATTGAATTTTCTACAAAATTACTATGTGCAAACTTCATGTAAACCTTTGTAATTAACTTTCCATATGATTTAGAGTAGTCTGCAACCAGTTTTTTGTCTGTGCTACTGATGTTGGTGAAGTTACTCTAAGGAATGTCACTGATTACACAATTGAACTTCAGTGTTTCAAAGCAATACAAAGCTAAAGGCGTTCTAATATAACTGCAATGTATTAGGTTCTTGAATTCAACTTTACTTTAGGTCTTCCATTCCTGTCAGTAGTATTTATTGTGTTTCTATTCACTTACATTTCACTCTGAATAGTTATGCAGATATACATAACACAAAATGCACAGAATATTAAGTAATGCATTCAGCTAAAAAGAGTGTACTATTAAATTTTCCTCAATATTACTATGTGTAAACTTCATGTAAACCTTTGTATTTAACTTTGCATATGATGTAGAGTAGTCTGCAAGCAGTTTTTTTCGTGTTCTGCCGAAGTTGGTGAAGTTACTCTAAGGAATGTCACTGATTACACAATTCAACCAGTGTTTCAAATCAGTACAAAGCTAGAGGCAATTATAATGTAAATGCAATGTAGTATGTTCTTCAAATCAACCTTACTTTATGTATTCCATTGCTGTGAGTAGTATTCGTTGTTTATCTGTTCACTTACAATGCACTCTGAATACTTTTGCACATCAGCATAACAGAAAATACACACAATAGCATGTAATGCATTCAGCTGAAAAGACAGTGCTATTGAATTTTCTACAAAATTACTATGTGCAAACTTCATGTAAACCTTTGTAATTAACTTTCCGTATGATTTAGAGTAGTCTGCAACCAGTTTTTTGTCTTTGCTACCGATGTTGGTGAAGTTACTCTAAGGAATGTCACTGATTACACAATTAAAATTCAGTGTTTCAAAGCAATACAAAGCTAAAGGCGTTCTAATATAACTGCAATGTATTAGGTTCTTGAATTCAACTTTACTTTAGGTATTCTATTCCTGTCAGTAGTATTTATTGTGTTTCTATTCACTTACATTTCACTCTGAATAGTTATGCAGATATACATAACACAAAATACACAGAATATTAAGTAATGCATTCAGCTAAAAAGAGTGTACTGTTAAATTTTCCTAAATATTACTATGTGCAAACTTCATGTAAACCTTTGTAATTAACTTTCCATATGATGTAGAGTAGTCTGCAAGCAGTTTTTCTCGTGTTCTGCCGAAGTTGGTGCAGTTACTCTAAGGAATGTCACTGATTACACAATTCAACATGTGTTTCAAAGCAGTAGAAAGGTAGAGGCAGTTATAATGTGAATGCAATGTAGTATGTTCTTCAAATCAACCTTAATTTATGTATTCCATTGCTGTTAGTAGTATTCGTTGTTTATCTGATCACTTACAATGCACTCTGAATACTTTTGCACATCTGCATAACAGAAAATACACAGAATAGTAAGTAATGCATTCAGCTAAAAAGAGTGTACTATTAAATATTCCTCAATATTACTATGTTCAAACTTCATATAAACCTTTGCAATTAACTTTCCATATGATTTAGAGTAGTCTGCAACCAGTTTTTTGTCTGTGCTGCTAAAGTTGGTGAATTTACTCTAAGGAATGTCACTGATTACACAATTGAACTTCAGTGTTTCAAACAGTACAAAGCTAGAGGCACCTATAATGTAAATGCAATGTAGTATGTTCTTCAAATCAACTTTAGGTATTCCATTGCTGTGAGTAGTATTCATTGTGTTTCTATTCACCTCAAATTCACTCTGAATAGTTATGCACATGTACATAACATAAAATACACACAATAGCCTGTAATGCATTCAGCTGAAAAGAGAATACTATTGAATTTTCCTCAAAGTTTTATGTGCAAGCTTTGTGTAAACCATTGTAATTAACTTTCCATATGTTTTAGAGTAGTCAGCAGCCAGTTTTATGTGTGTCCTACTGAAGCTGGTGAAGTTTAAGCAATATCACCAGTTGCTCATAATGATACTTCACTGCTTCAAAGCAATGCAATGCTAAAGGCAGTTATAATGTACATGCAATGTTGTAGGTTCTTCAAATCATCTTTACTTTATGTATTCCATTGCTGTGAGTAGTATTCATTGATTTTCTGTTCACTTACAATTCACTGAATAGTTATGCACAGGTACATAGCACAAAATACACACAATAGAGTGTAATGCATTCAGCTAAAAAGAGTGCTATTGAATTTTCCTCCAAAATTACTATCTGCAAACTGCATGTTAACCTTTGTAATTAACTTTCTGTATGATTCGGAGTAGTCTGAAACCACTTTTGTGTGTGTGATACCGAAGTTGAAGTTACTCTAAGCAGTATGATTGATTACACAATAGAACTTCAGTGTTTCAAAGCAATACAAAGCTAAAGGCGTTCTAATATAACTGCAATGTATTAGGTTTTTGAATTCAACTTTACTTTATGTATTCCATTCCTGTCAGTAGTATTTATTGTGTTTCTATTCACTTACTTTTCACTCTGAATAGTTATGCAGATATACATAACACAAAATGCACAGAATATTAAGTAATGCATTCAGCTAAAAACAGTGTACTATTAAATTTTCCTCAATATTACTATGTGTAAACTTCATGTAAACCTTTGTATTTAACTTTCCATATGATTTAGAGTAGTCTGCAAACAGTTTTTTGTCTGTGCTACTGATGTTGGTGAAGTTACTCTAAGGAATGTCACTGATTACACAATTGAACTTCAGTGTTTCAAAGCAATACAAAGCTAAAGGCGTTCTAATATAACTGCAATGTATTAGGTTCTTGAATTCAACTTTACTTTAGGTCTTCCATTCCTGTCAGTAGTATTTATTGTGTTTCTATTCACTTACATTTCACTCTGAATAGTTATGCAGATATACATAACACAAAATGCACAGAATATTAAGTAATGCATTCAGCTAAAAAGAGTGTACTATTAAATTTTCCTCAATATTACTATGTGTAAACTTCATGTAAACCTTTGTATTTAACTTTGCATATGATGTAGAGTAGTCTGCAAGCAGTTTTTTTCGTGTTCTGCCGAAGTTGGTGAAGTTACTCTAAGGAATGTCACTGATTACACAATTCAACCAGTGTTTCAAAGCAGTACAAAGCTAGGGGCAATTATAATGTAAATGCAATGTAGTATGTTCTTCAAATCAACCTTACTTTATGTATTCCATTGCTGTGAGTAGTATTCGTTGTTTATCTGTTCACTTACAATGCACTCTGAATACTTTTGCACATCAGCATAACACAAAATACACACAATAGCATGTAATGCATTCAGCTGAAAAGACAGTGCTATTGAATTTTCTACAAAATTACTATGTGCAAACTTCATGTAAACCTTTGTAATTAACTTTCCATATGATTTAGAGTAGTCTGCAACCAGTTTTTTGTCTGTGCTACTGATGTTGGTGAAGTTACTCTAAGGAATGTCACTGATTACACAATTAAAATTCAGTGTTTCAAAGCAATACAAAGCTAAAGGCGTTCTAATATAACTGCAATGTATTAGGTTCTTGAATTCAACTTTACTTTAGGTATTCTATTCCTGTCAGTAGTATTTATTGTGTTTCTATTCACTTACATTTCACTCTGAATAGTTATGCAGATATACATAACACAAAATACACAGAATATTAAGTAATGCATTCAGCTAAAAAGAGTGTACTGTTAAATTTTCCTAAATATTACTATGTGCAAACTTCATGTAAACCTTTGTAATTAACTTTCCATATGATGTAGAGTAGTCTGCAAGCAGTTTTTCTCGTGTTCTGCCGAAGTTGGTGCAGTTACTCTAAGGAATGTCACTGATTACACAATTCAACATGTGTTTCAAAGCAGTAGAAAGGTAGAGGCAGTTATAATGTGAATGCAATGTAGTATGTTCTTCAAATCAACCTTAATTTATGTATTCCATTGCTGTTAGTAGTATTCGTTGTTTATCTGATCACTTACAATGCACTCTGAATACTTTTGCACATCTGCATAACAGAAAATACACAGAATAGTAAGTAATGCATTCAGCTAAAAAGAGTGTACTATTAAATATTCCTCAATATTACTATGTTCAAACTTCATATAAACCTTTGCAATTAACTTTCCATATGATTTAGAGTAGTCTGCAACCAGTTTTTTGTCTGTGCTGCTAAAGTTGGTGAATTTACTCTAAGGAATGTCACTGATTACACAATTGAACTTCAGTGTTTCAAACAGTACAAAGCTAGAGGCACCTATAATGTAAATGCAATGTAGTATGTTCTTCAAATCAACTTTAGGTATTCCATTGCTGTGAGTAGTATTCATTGTGTTTCTATTCACCTCAAATTCACTCTGAATAGTTATGCACATGTACATAACATAAAATACACACAATAGCCTGTAATGCATTCAGCTGAAAAGAGAATACTATTGAATTTTCCTCAAAGTTTTATGTGCAAGCTTTGTGTAAACCATTGTAATTAACTTTCCATATGTTTTAGAGTAGTCAGCAGCCAGTTTTATGTGTGTCCTACTGAAGCTGGTGAAGTTTAAGCAATATCACCAGTTGCTCATAATGATACTTCACTGCTTCAAAGCAATGCAATGCTAAAGGCAGTTATAATGTACATGCAATGTTGTAGGGTCTTCAAATCATCTTTACTTTATGTATTCCATTGCTGTGAGTAGTATTCATTGATTTTCTGTTCACTTACAATTCACTGAATAGTTATGCACAGGTACATAGCACAAAATACACACAATAGAGTGTAATGCATTCAGCTAAAAAGAGTGCTATTGAATTTTCCTCCAAAATTACTATCTGCAAACTGCATGTTAACCTTTGTAATTAACTTTCTGTATGATTCGGAGTAGTCTGAAACCACTTTTGTGTGTGTGATACCGAAGTTGAAGTTACTCTAAGCAGTATGATTGATTACACAATAGAACTTCAGTGTTTCAAAGCAATACAAAGCTAAAGGCGTTCTAATATAACTGCAATGTATTAGGTTTTTGAATTCAACTTTACTTTATGTATTCCATTCCTGTCAGTAGTATTTATTGTGTTTCTATTCACTTACTTTTCACTCTGAATAGTTATGCAGATATACATAACACAAAATGCACAGAATATTAAGTAATGCATTCAGCTAAAAACAGTGTACTATTAAATTTTCCTCAATATTACTATGTGTAAACTTCATGTAAACCTTTGTATTTAACTTTCCATATGATTTAGAGTAGTCTGCAAACAGTTTTTTGTCTGTGCTACTGATGTTGGTGAAGTTACTCTAAGGAATGTCACTGATTACACAATTGAACTTCAGTGTTTCAAAGCAATACAAAGCTAAAGGCGTTCTAATATAACTGCAATGTATTAGGTTCTTGAATTCAACTTTACTTTAGGTCTTCCATTCCTGTCAGTAGTATTTATTGTGTTTCTATTCACTTACATTTCACTCTGAATAGTTATGCAGATATACATAACACAAAATGCACAGAATATTAAGTAATGCATTCAGCTAAAAAGAGTGTACTATTAAATTTTCCTCAATATTACTATGTGTAAACTTCATGTAAACCTTTGTATTTAACTTTGCATATGATGTAGAGTAGTCTGCAAGCAGTTTTTTTCGTGTTCTGCCGAAGTTGGTGAAGTTACTCTAAGGAATGTCACTGATTACACAATTCAACCAGTGTTTCAAAGCAGTACAAAGCTAGAGGCAATTATAATGTAAATGCAATGTAGTATGTTCTTCAAATCAACCTTACTTTATGTATTCCATTGCTGTGAGTAGTATTCGTTGTTTATCTGTTCACTTACAATGCACTCTGAATACTTTTGCACATCAGCATAACACAAAATACACACAATAGCATGTAATGCATTCAGCTGAAAAGACAGTGCTATTGAATTTTCTACAAAATTACTATGTGCAAACTTCATGTAAACCTTTGTAATTAACTTTCCATATGATTTAGAGTAGTCTGCAACCAGTTTTTTGTCTGTGCTACTGATGTTGGTGAAGTTACTCTAAGGAATGTCACTGATTACACAATTAAAATTCAGTGTTTCAAAGCAATACAAAGCTAAAGGCGTTCTAATATAACTGCAATGTATTAGGTTCTTGAATTCAACTTTACTTTAGGTATTCTATTCCTGTCAGTAGTATTTATTGTGTTTCTATTCACTTACATTTCACTCTGAATAGTTATGCAGATATACATAACACAAAATACACAGAATATTAAGTAATGCATTCAGCTAAAAAGAGTGTACTGTTAAATTTTCCTAAATATTACTATGTGCAAACTTCATGTAAACCTTTGTAATTAACTTTCCATATGATGTAGAGTAGTCTGCAAGCAGTTTTTCTCGTGTTCTGCCGAAGTTGGTGCAGTTACTCTAAGGAATGTCACTGATTACACAATTCAACATGTGTTTCAAAGCAGTAGAAAGGTAGAGGCAGTTATAATGTGAATGCAATGTAGTATGTTCTTCAAATCAACCTTAATTTATGTATTCCATTGCTGTTAGTAGTATTCGTTGTTTATCTGATCACTTACAATGCACTCTGAATACTTTTGCACATCTGCATAACAGAAAATACACAGAATAGTAAGTAATGCATTCAGCTAAAAAGAGTGTACTATTAAATATTCCTCAATATTACTATGTTCAAACTTCATATAAACCTTTGCAATTAACTTTCCATATGATTTAGAGTAGTCTGCAACCAGTTTTTTGTCTGTGCTGCTAAAGTTGGTGAATTTACTCTAAGGAATGTCACTGATTACACAATTGAACTTCAGTGTTTCAAACAGTACAAAGCTAGAGGCACCTATAATGTAAATGCAATGTAGTATGTTCTTCAAATCAACTTTAGGTATTCCATTGCTGTGAGTAGTATTCATTGTGTTTCTATTCACCTCAAATTCACTCTGAATAGTTATGCACATGTACATAACATAAAATACACACAATAGCCTGTAATGCATTCAGCTGAAAAGAGAATACTATTGAATTTTCCTCAAAGTTTTATGTGCAAGCTTTGTGTAAACCATTGTAATTAACTTTCCATATGTTTTAGAGTAGTCAGCAGCCAGTTTTATGTGTGTCCTACTGAAGCTGGTGAAGTTTAAGCAATATCACCAGTTGCTCATAATGATACTTCACTGCTTCAAAGCAATGCAATGCTAAAGGCAGTTATAATGTACATGCAATGTTGTAGGTTCTTCAAATCATCTTTACTTTATGTATTCCATTGCTGTGAGTAGTATTCATTGATTTTCTGTTCACTTACAATTCACTGAATAGTTATGCACAGGTACATAGCACAAAATACACACAATAGAGTGTAATGCATTCAGCTAAAAAGAGTGCTATTGAATTTTCCTCCAAAATTACTATCTGCAAACTGCATGTTAACCTTTGTAATTAACTTTCTGTATGATTCGGAGTAGTCTGAAACCACTTTTGTGTGTGTGATACCGAAGTTGAAGTTACTCTAAGCAGTATGATTGATTACACAATAGAACTTCAGTGTTTCAAAGCAATACAAAGCTAAAGGCGTTCTAATATAACTGCAATGTATTAGGTTTTTGAATTCAACTTTACTTTATGTATTCCATTCCTGTCAGTAGTATTTATTGTGTTTCTATTCACTTACTTTTCACTCTGAATAGTTATGCAGATATACATAACACAAAATGCACAGAATATTAAGTAATGCATTCAGCTAAAAACAGTGTACTATTAAATTTTCCTCAATATTACTATGTGTAAACTTCATGTAAACCTTTGTATTTAACTTTCCATATGATTTAGAGTAGTCTGCAAACAGTTTTTTGTCTGTGCTACTGATGTTGGTGAAGTTACTCTAAGGAATGTCACTGATTACACAATTGAACTTCAGTGTTTCAAAGCAATACAAAGCTAAAGGCGTTCTAATATAACTGCAATGTATTAGGTTCTTGAATTCAACTTTACTTTAGGTCTTCCATTCCTGTCAGTAGTATTTATTGTGTTTCTATTCACTTACATTTCACTCTGAATAGTTATGCAGATATACATAACACAAAATGCACAGAATATTAAGTAATGCATTCAGCTAAAAAGAGTGTACTATTAAATTTTCCTCAATATTACTATGTGTAAACTTCATGTAAACCTTTGTATTTAACTTTGCATATGATGTAGAGTAGTCTGCAAGCAGTTTTTTTCGTGTTCTGCCGAAGTTGGTGAAGTTACTCTAAGGAATGTCACTGATTACACAATTCAACCAGTGTTTCAAAGCAGTACAAAGCTAGAGGCAATTATAATGTAAATGCAATGTAGTATGTTCTTCAAATCAACCTTACTTTATGTATTCCATTGCTGTGAGTAGTATTCGTTGTTTATCTGTTCACTTACAATGCACTCTGAATACTTTTGCACATCAGCATAACACAAAATACACACAATAGCATGTAATGCATTCAGCTGAAAAGACAGTGCTATTGAATTTTCTACAAAATTACTATGTGCAAACTTCATGTAAACCTTTGTAATTAACTTTCCATATGATTTAGAGTAGTCTGCAACCAGTTTTTTGTCTGTGCTACTGATGTTGGTGAAGTTACTCTAAGGAATGTCACTGATTACACAATTAAAATTCAGTGTTTCAAAGCAATACAAAGCTAAAGGCGTTCTAATATAACTGCAATGTATTAGGTTCTTGAATTCAACTTTACTTTAGGTATTCTATTCCTGTCAGTAGTATTTATTGTGTTTCTATTCACTTACATTTCACTCTGAATAGTTATGCAGATATACATAACACAAAATACACAGAATATTAAGTAATGCATTCAGCTAAAAAGAGTGTACTGTTAAATTTTCCTAAATATTACTATGTGCAAACTTCATGTAAACCTTTGTAATTAACTTTCCATATGATGTAGAGTAGTCTGCAAGCAGTTTTTCTCGTGTTCTGCCGAAGTTGGTGCAGTTACTCTAAGGAATGTCACTGATTACACAATTCAACATGTGTTTCAAAGCAGTAGAAAGGTAGAGGCAGTTATAATGTGAATGCAATGTAGTATGTTCTTCAAATCAACCTTAATTTATGTATTCCATTGCTGTTAGTAGTATTCGTTGTTTATCTGATCACTTACAATGCACTCTGAATACTTTTGCACATCTGCATAACAGAAAATACACAGAATAGTAAGTAATGCATTCAGCTAAAAAGAGTGTACTATTAAATATTCCTCAATATTACTATGTTCAAACTTCATATAAACCTTTGCAATTAACTTTCCATATGATTTAGAGTAGTCTGCAACCAGTTTTTTGTCTGTGCTGCTAAAGTTGGTGAATTTACTCTAAGGAATGTCACTGATTACACAATTGAACTTCAGTGTTTCAAACAGTACAAAGCTAGAGGCACCTATAATGTAAATGCAATGTAGTATGTTCTTCAAATCAACTTTAGGTATTCCATTGCTGTGAGTAGTATTCATTGTGTTTCTATTCACCTCAAATTCACTCTGAATAGTTATGCACATGTACATAACATAAAATACACACAATAGCCTGTAATGCATTCAGCTGAAAAGAGAATACTATTGAATTTTCCTCAAAGTTTTATGTGCAAGCTTTGTGTAAACCATTGTAATTAACTTTCCATATGTTTTAGAGTAGTCAGCAGCCAGTTTTATGTGTGTCCTACTGAAGCTGGTGAAGTTTAAGCAATATCACCAGTTGCTCATAATGATACTTCACTGCTTCAAAGCAATGCAATGCTAAAGGCAGTTATAATGTACATGCAATGTTGTAGGTTCTTCAAATCATCTTTACTTTATGTATTCCATTGCTGTGAGTAGTATTCATTGATTTTCTGTTCACTTACAATTCACTGAATAGTTATGCACAGGTACATAGCACAAAATACACACAATAGAGTGTAATGCATTCAGCTAAAAAGAGTGCTATTGAATTTTCCTCCAAAATTACTATCTGCAAACTGCATGTTAACCTTTGTAATTAACTTTCTGTATGATTCGGAGTAGTCTGAAACCACTTTTGTGTGTGTGATACCGAAGTTGAAGTTACTCTAAGCAGTATGATTGATTACACAATAGAACTTCAGTGTTTCAAAGCAATACAAAGCTAAAGGCGTTCTAATATAACTGCAATGTATTAGGTTCTTGAATTCAACTTTACTTTAGGTCTTCCATTCCTGTCAGTAGTATTTATTGTGTTTCTATTCACTTACATTTCACTCTGAATAGTTATGCAGATATACATAACACAAAATGCACAGAATATTAAGTAATGCATTCAGCTAAAAAGAGTGTACTATTAAATTTTCCTCAATATTACTATGTGTAAACTTCATGTAAACCTTTGTATTTAACTTTGCATATGATGTAGAGTAGTCTGCAAGCAGTTTTTTTCGTGTTCTGCCGAAGTTGGTGAAGTTACTCTAAGGAATGTCACTGATTACACAATTCAACCAGTGTTTCAAATCAGTACAAAGCTAGAGGCAATTATAATGTAAATGCAATGTAGTATGTTCTTCAAATCAACCTTACTTTATGTATTCCATTGCTGTGAGTAGTATTCGTTGTTTATCTGTTCACTTACAATGCACTCTGAATACTTTTGCACATCAGCATAACAGAAAATACACACAATAGCATGTAATGCATTCAGCTGAAAAGACAGTGCTATTGAATTTTCTACAAAATTACTATGTGCAAACTTCATGTAAACCTTTGTAATTAACTTTCCGTATGATTTAGAGTAGTCTGCAACCAGTTTTTTGTCTTTGCTACCGATGTTGGTGAAGTTACTCTAAGGAATGTCACTGATTACACAATTAAAATTCAGTGTTTCAAAGCAATACAAAGCTAAAGGCGTTCTAATATAACTGCAATGTATTAGGTTCTTGAATTCAACTTTACTTTAGGTATTCTATTCCTGTCAGTAGTATTTATTGTGTTTCTATTCACTTACATTTCACTCTGAATAGTTATGCAGATATACATAACACAAAATACACAGAATATTAAGTAATGCATTCAGCTAAAAAGAGTGTACTGTTAAATTTTCCTAAATATTACTATGTGCAAACTTCATGTAAACCTTTGTAATTAACTTTCCATATGATGTAGAGTAGTCTGCAAGCAGTTTTTCTCGTGTTCTGCCGAAGTTGGTGCAGTTACTCTAAGGAATGTCACTGATTACACAATTCAACATGTGTTTCAAAGCAGTAGAAAGGTAGAGGCAGTTATAATGTGAATGCAATGTAGTATGTTCTTCAAATCAACCTTAATTTATGTATTCCATTGCTGTTAGTAGTATTCGTTGTTTATCTGATCACTTACAATGCACTCTGAATACTTTTGCACATCTGCATAACAGAAAATACACAGAATAGTAAGTAATGCATTCAGCTAAAAAGAGTGTACTATTAAATATTCCTCAATATTACTATGTTCAAACTTCATATAAACCTTTGCAATTAACTTTCCATATGATTTAGAGTAGTCTGCAACCAGTTTTTTGTCTGTGCTGCTAAAGTTGGTGAATTTACTCTAAGGAATGTCACTGATTACACAATTGAACTTCAGTGTTTCAAACAGTACAAAGCTAGAGGCACCTATAATGTAAATGCAATGTAGTATGTTCTTCAAATCAACTTTAGGTATTCCATTGCTGTGAGTAGTATTCATTGTGTTTCTATTCACCTCAAATTCACTCTGAATAGTTATGCACATGTACATAACATAAAATACACACAATAGCCTGTAATGCATTCAGCTGAAAAGAGAATACTATTGAATTTTCCTCAAAGTTTTATGTGCAAGCTTTGTGTAAACCATTGTAATTAACTTTCCATATGTTTTAGAGTAGTCAGCAGCCAGTTTTATGTGTGTCCTACTGAAGCTGGTGAAGTTTAAGCAATATCACCAGTTGCTCATAATGATACTTCACTGCTTCAAAGCAATGCAATGCTAAAGGCAGTTATAATGTACATGCAATGTTGTAGGTTCTTCAAATCATCTTTACTTTATGTATTCCATTGCTGTGAGTAGTATTCATTGATTTTCTGTTCACTTACAATTCACTGAATAGTTATGCACAGGTACATAGCACAAAATACACACAATAGAGTGTAATGCATTCAGCTAAAAAGAGTGCTATTGAATTTTCCTCCAAAATTACTATCTGCAAACTGCATGTTAACCTTTGTAATTAACTTTCTGTATGATTCGGAGTAGTCTGAAACCACTTTTGTGTGTGTGATACCGAAGTTGAAGTTACTCTAAGCAGTATGATTGATTACACAATAGAACTTCAGTGTTTCAAAGCAATACAAAGCTAAAGGCGTTCTAATATAACTGCAATGTATTAGGTTTTTGAATTCAACTTTACTTTATGTATTCCATTCCTGTCAGTAGTATTTATTGTGTTTCTATTCACTTACTTTTCACTCTGAATAGTTATGCAGATATACATAACACAAAATGCACAGAATATTAAGTAATGCATTCAGCTAAAAACAGTGTACTATTAAATTTTCCTCAATATTACTATGTGTAAACTTCATGTAAACCTTTGTATTTAACTTTCCATATGATTTAGAGTAGTCTGCAAACAGTTTTTTGTCTGTGCTACTGATGTTGGTGAAGTTACTCTAAGGAATGTCACTGATTACACAATTGAACTTCAGTGTTTCAAAGCAATACAAAGCTAAAGGCGTTCTAATATAACTGCAATGTATTAGGTTCTTGAATTCAACTTTACTTTAGGTCTTCCATTCCTGTCAGTAGTATTTATTGTGTTTCTATTCACTTACATTTCACTCTGAATAGTTATGCAGATATACATAACACAAAATGCACAGAATATTAAGTAATGCATTCAGCTAAAAAGAGTGTACTATTAAATTTTCCTCAATATTACTATGTGTAAACTTCATGTAAACCTTTGTATTTAACTTTGCATATGATGTAGAGTAGTCTGCAAGCAGTTTTTTTCGTGTTCTGCCGAAGTTGGTGAAGTTACTCTAAGGAATGTCACTGATTACACAATTCAACCAGTGTTTCAAAGCAGTACAAAGCTAGAGGCAATTATAATGTAAATGCAATGTAGTATGTTCTTCAAATCAACCTTACTTTATGTATTCCATTGCTGTGAGTAGTATTCGTTGTTTATCTGTTCACTTACAATGCACTCTGAATACTTTTGCACATCAGCATAACAGAAAATACACACAATAGCATGTAATGCATTCAGCTGAAAAGACAGTGCTATTGAATTTTCTACAAAATTACTATGTGCAAACTTCATGTAAACCTTTGTAATTAACTTTCCGTATGATTTAGAGTAGTCTGCAACCAGTTTTTTGTCTTTGCTACCGATGTTGGTGAAGTTACTCTAAGGAATGTCACTGATTACACAATTAAAATTCAGTGTTTCAAAGCAATACAAAGCTAAAGGCGTTCTAATATAACTGCAATGTATTAGGTTCTTGAATTCAACTTTACTTTAGGTATTCTATTCCTGTCAGTAGTATTTATTGTGTTTCTATTCACTTACATTTCACTCTGAATAGTTATGCAGATATACATAACACAAAATACACAGAATATTAAGTAGTGCATTCAGCTAAAAAGAGTGTACTGTTAAATTTTCCTAAATATTACTATGTGCAAACTTCATGTAAACCTTTGTAATTAACTTTCCATATGATGTAGAGTAGTCTGCAAGCAGTTTTTCTCGTGTTCTGCCGAAGTTGGTGCAGTTACTCTAAGGAATGTCACTGATTACACAATTCAACATGTGTTTCAAAGCAGTAGAAAGGTAGAGGCAGTTATAATGTGAATGCAATGTAGTATGTTCTTCAAATCAACCTTAATTTATGTATTCCATTGCTGTTAGTAGTATTCGTTGTTTATCTGATCACTTACAATGCACTCTGAATACTTTTGCACATCAGCATAACACAAAATGCACACAATAGCATGTAATGCATTCAGCTGAAAAGACAGTGCTATTGAATTTTCTACAAAATTACTATGTGCAAACTTCATGTAAACCTTTGTAATTAACTTTCCATATGATTTAGAGTAGTCTGCAACCAGTTTTTTGTCTGTGCTACTGATGTTGGTGAAGTTACTCTAAGGAATGTCACTGATTACACAATTGAACTTCAGTGTTTCAAAGCAATACAAAGCTAAAGGCGTTCTAATATAACTGCAATGTATTAGGTTCTTGAATTCAACTTTACTTTAGGTCTTCCATTCCTGTCAGTAGTATTTATTGTGTTTCTATTCACTTACATTTCACTCTGAATAGTTATGCAGATATACATAACACAAAATGCACAGAATATTAAGTAATGCATTCAGCTAAAAAGAGTGTACTATTGAATTTTCCTCAAAGTTTTATGTGCAAGCTTTGTGTAAACCATTGTAATTAACTTTCCATATGTTTTAGAGTAGTCAGCAGCCAGTTTTATGTGTGTCCTACTGAAGCTGGTGAAGTTTAAGCAATATCACCAGTTGCTCATAATGATACTTCACTGCTTCAAAGCAATGCAATGCTAAAGGCAGTTATAATGTACATGCAATGTTGTAGGTTCTTCAAATCATCTTTACTTTATGTATTCCATTGCTGTGAGTAGTATTCATTGATTTTCTGTTCACTTACAATTCACTGAATAGTTATGCACAGGTACATAGCACAAAATACACACAATAGAGTGTAATGCATTCAGCTAAAAAGAGTGCTATTGAATTTTCCTCCAAAATTACTATCTGCAAACTGCATGTTAACCTTTGTAATTAACTTTCTGTATGATTCGGAGTAGTCTGAAACCACTTTTGTGTGTGTGATACCGAAGTTGAAGTTACTCTAAGCAGTATGATTGATTACACAATAGAACTTCAGTGTTTCAAAGCAATACAAAGCTAAAGGCGTTCTAATATAACTGCAATGTATTAGGTTTTTGAATTCAACTTTACTTTATGTATTCCATTCCTGTCAGTAGTATTTATTGTGTTTCTATTCACTTACTTTTCACTCTGAATAGTTATGCAGATATACATAACACAAAATGCACAGAATATTAAGTAATGCATTCAGCTAAAACCAGTGTACTATTAAATTTTCCTCAATATTACTATGTGTAAACTTCATGTAAACCTTTGTATTTAACTTTGCATATGATGTAGAGTAGTCTGCAAGCAGTTTTTTTCGTGTTCTGCCGAAGTTGGTGAAGTTACTCTAAGGAATGTCACTGATTACACAATTCAACCAGTGTTTCAAAGCAGTACAAAGCTAGAGGCAATTATAATGTAAATGCAATGTAGTATGTTCTTCAAATCAACCTTACTTTATGTATTCCATTGCTGTGAGTAGTATTCGTTGTTTATCTGTTCACTTACAATGCACTCTGAATACTTTTGCACATCAGCATAACACAAAATGCACACAATAGCATGTAATGCATTCAGCTGAAAAGACAGTGCTATTGAATTTTCTACAAAATTACTATGTGCAAACTTCATGTAAACCTTTGTAATTAACTTTCCATATGATTTAGAGTAGTCTGCAACCAGTTTTTTGTCTGTGCTACTGATGTTGGTGAAGTTACTCTAAGGAATGTCACTGATTACACAATTGAACTTCAGTGTTTCAAAGCAATACAAAGCTAAAGGCGTTCTAATATAACTGCAATGTATTAGGTTCTTGAATTCAACTTTACTTTAGGTCTTCCATTCCTGTCAGTAGTATTTATTGTGTTTCTATTCACTTACATTTCACTCTGAATAGTTATGCAGATATACATAACACAAAATGCACAGAATATTAAGTAATGCATTCAGCTAAAAAGAGTGTACTATTAAATTTTCCTCAATATTACTATGTGTAAACTTCATGTAAACCTTTGTATTTAACTTTGCATATGGTGTAGAGTAGTCTGCAAGCAGTTTTTTTCGTGTTCTGCCGAAGTTGGTGAAGTTACTCTAAGGAATGTCACTGATTACACAATTCAACGTGTTTCAAATCAGTACAAAGCTAGAGGCAATTATAATGTAAATGCAATGTAGTATGTTCTTCAAATCAACCTTACTTTATGTATTCCATTGCTGTTAGTAGTATTCGTTGTTTATCTGATCACTTACAATGCACTCTGAATACTTTTGCACATCTGCATAACAGAAAATACACAGAATAGTAAGTAATGCATTCAGCTAAAAAGAGTGTACTATTAAATATTCCTCAATATTACTATGTTCAAACTTCATATAAACCTTTGTAATTAACTTTCCATATGATTTAGAGTAGTCTGCAACCAGTTTTCTGTCTGTGCTGCTAAAGTTGGTGAATTTACTCTAAGGAATGTCACTGATTACACAATTGAACTTCAGTGTTTCAAACAGTACAAAGCTAGAGGCACCTATAATGTAAATGCAATGTAGTATGTTCTTCAAATCAACTTTAGGTATTCCATTGCTGTGAGTAGTATTCATTGTGTTTCTATTCACCTCAAATTCACTCTGAATAGTTATGCACATGTACATAACATAAAATACACACAATAGCCTGTAATGCATTCAGCTGAAAAGAGAATACTATTGAATTTTCCTCAAAGTTTTATGTGCAAGCTTTGTGTAAACCATTGTAATTAACTTTCCATATGTTTTAGAGTAGTCAGCAGCCAGTTTTATGTGTGTCCTACTGAAGCTGGTGAAGTTTAAGCAATATCACCAGTTGCTCATAATGATACTTCACTGCTTCAAAGCAATGCAATGCTAAAGGCAGTTATAATGTACATGCAATGTTGTAGGTTCTTCAAATCATCTTTACTTTATGTATTCCATTGCTGTGAGTAGTATTCATTGATTTTCTGTTCACTTACAATTCACTGAATAGTTATGCACAGGTACATAGCACAAAATACACACAATAGAGTGTAATGCATTCAGCTAAAAAGAGTGCTATTGAATTTTCCTCCAAAATTACTATCTGCAAACTGCATGTTAACCTTTGTAATTAACTTTCTGTATGATTCGGAGTAGTCTGAAACCACTTTTGTGTGTGTGATACCGAAGTTGAAGTTACTCTAAGCAGTATGATTGATTACACAATAGAACTTCAGTGTTTCAAAGCAATACAAAGCTAAAGGCGTTCTAATATAACTGCAATGTATTAGGTTTTTGAATTCAACTTTACTTTATGTATTCCATTCCTGTCAGTAGTATTTATTGTGTTTCTATTCACTTACTTTTCACTCTGAATAGTTATGCAGATATACATAACACAAAATGCACAGAATATTAAGTAATGCATTCAGCTAAAAACAGTGTACTATTAAATTTTCCTCAATATTACTATGTGTAAACTTCATGTAAACCTTTGTATTTAACTTTCCATATGATTTAGAGTAGTCTGCAAACAGTTTTTTGTCTGTGCTACTGATGTTGGTGAAGTTACTCTAAGGAATGTCACTGATTACACAATTGAACTTCAGTGTTTCAAAGCAATACAAAGCTAAAGGCGTTCTAATATAACTGCAATGTATTAGGTTCTTGAATTCAACTTTACTTTAGGTCTTCCATTCCTGTCAGTAGTATTTATTGTGTTTCTATTCACTTACATTTCACTCTGAATAGTTATGCAGATATACATAACACAAAATGCACAGAATATTAAGTAATGCATTCAGCTAAAAAGAGTGTACTATTAAATTTTCCTCAATATTACTATGTGTAAACTTCATGTAAACCTTTGTATTTAACTTTGCATATGATGTAGAGTAGTCTGCAAGCAGTTTTTTTCGTGTTCTGCCGAAGTTGGTGAAGTTACTCTAAGGAATGTCACTGATTACACAATTCAACCAGTGTTTCAAAGCAGTACAAAGCTAGAGGCAATTATAATGTAAATGCAATGTAGTATGTTCTTCAAATCAACCTTACTTTATGTATTCCATTGCTGTGAGTAGTATTCGTTGTTTATCTGTTCACTTACAATGCACTCTGAATACTTTTGCACATCAGCATAACAGAAAATACACACAATAGCATGTAATGCATTCAGCTGAAAAGACAGTGCTATTGAATTTTCTACAAAATTACTATGTGCAAACTTCATGTAAACCTTTGTAATTAACTTTCCGTATGATTTAGAGTAGTCTGCAACCAGTTTTTTGTCTTTGCTACCGATGTTGGTGAAGTTACTCTAAGGAATGTCACTGATTACACAATTAAAATTCAGTGTTTCAAAGCAATACAAAGCTAAAGGCGTTCTAATATAACTGCAATGTATTAGGTTCTTGAATTCAACTTTACTTTAGGTATTCTATTCCTGTCAGTAGTATTTATTGTGTTTCTATTCACTTATATTTCACTCTGAATAGTTATGCAGATATACATAACACAAAATACACAGAATATTAAGTAGTGCATTCAGCTAAAAAGAGTGTACTGTTAAATTTTCCTAAATATTACTATGTGTAAACTTCATGTAAACCTTTGTATTTAACTTTGCATATGATGTAGAGTAGTCTGCAAGCAGTTTTTTTCGTGTTCTGCCGAAGTTGGTGAAGTTACTCTAAGGAATGTCACTGATTACACAATTCAACCAGTGTTTCAAAGCAGTACAAAGCTAGAGGCAATTATAATGTAAATGCAATGTAGTATGTTCTTCAAATCAACCTTACTTTATGTATTCCATTGCTGTGAGTAGTATTCGTTGTTTATCTGTTCACTTACAATGCACTCTGAATACTTTTGCACATCAGCATAACACAAAATGCACACAATAGCATGTAATGCATTCAGCTGAAAAGACAGTGCTATTGAATTTTCTACAAAATTACTATGTGCAAACTTCATGTAAACCTTTGTAATTAACTTTCCATATGATTTAGAGTAGTCTGCAACCAGTTTTTTGTCTGTGCTACTGATGTTGGTGAAGTTACTCTAAGGAATGTCACTGATTACACAATTGAACTTCAGTGTTTCAAAGCAATACAAAGCTAAAGGCGTTCTAATATAACTGCAATGTATTAGGTTCTTGAATTCAACTTTACTTTAGGTCTTCCATTCCTGTCAGTAGTATTTATTGTGTTTCTATTCACTTACATTTCACTCTGAATAGTTATGCAGATATACATAACACAAAATGCACAGAATATTAAGTAATGCATTCAGCTAAAAAGAGTGTACTATTAAATTTTCCTCAATATTACTATGTGTAAACTTCATGTAAACCTTTGTATTTAACTTTGCATATGATGTAGAGTAGTCTGCAAGCAGTTTTTTTCGTGTTCTGCCGAAGTTGGTGAAGTTACTCTAAGGAATGTCACTGATTACACAATTCAACGTGTTTCAAATCAGTACAAAGCTAGAGGCAATTATAATGTAAATGCAATGTAGTATGTTCTTCAAATCAACCTTACTTTATGTATTCCATTGCTGTTAGTAGTATTCGTTGTTTATCTGATCACTTACAATGCACTCTGAATACTTTTGCACATCTGCATAACAGAAAATACACAGAATAGTAAGTAATGCATTCAGCTAAAAAGAGTGTACTATTAAATATTCCTCAATATTACTATGTTCAAACTTCATATAAACCTTTGCAATTAACTTTCCATATGATTTAGAGTAGTCTGCAACCAGTTTTTTGTCTGTGCTGCTAAAGTTGGTGAATTTACTCTAAGGAATGTCACTGATTACACAATTGAACTTCAGTGTTTCAAACAGTACAAAGCTAGAGGCACCTATAATGTAAATGCAATGTAGTATGTTCTTCAAATCAACTTTAGGTATTCCATTGCTGTGAGTAGTATTCATTGTGTTTCTATTCACCTCAAATTCACTCTGAATAGTTATGCACATGTACATAACATAAAATACACACAATAGCCTGTAATGCATTCAGCTGAAAAGAGAATACTATTGAATTTTCCTCAAAGTTTTATGTGCAAGCTTTGTGTAAACCATTGTAATTAACTTTCCATATGTTTTAGAGTAGTCAGCAGCCAGTTTTATGTGTGTCCTACTGAAGCTGGTGAAGTTTAAGCAATATCACCAGTTGCTCATAATGATACTTCACTGCTTCAAAGCAATGCAATGCTAAAGGCAGTTATAATGTACATGCAATGTTGTAGGTTCTTCAAATCATCTTTACTTTATGTATTCCATTGCTGTGAGTAGTATTCATTGATTTTCTGTTCACTTACAATTCACTGAATAGTTATGCACAGGTACATAGCACAAAATACACACAATAGAGTGTAATGCATTCAGCTAAAAAGAGTGCTATTGAATTTTCCTCCAAAATTACTATCTGCAAACTGCATGTTAACCTTTGTAATTAACTTTCTGTATGATTCGGAGTAGTCTGAAACCACTTTTGTGTGTGTGATACCGAAGTTGAAGTTACTCTAAGCAGTATGATTGATTACACAATAGAACTTCAGTGTTTCAAAGCAATACAAAGCTAAAGGCGTTCTAATATAACTGCAATGTATTAGGTTTTTGAATTCAACTTTACTTTATGTATTCCATTCCTGTCAGTAGTATTTATTGTGTTTCTATTCACTTACTTTTCACTCTGAATAGTTATGCAGATATACATAACACAAAATGCACAGAATATTAAGTAATGCATTCAGCTAAAAACAGTGTACTATTAAATTTTCCTCAATATTACTATGTGTAAACTTCATGTAAACCTTTGTATTTAACTTTCCATATGATTTAGAGTAGTCTGCAAACAGTTTTTTGTCTGTGCTACTGATGTTGGTGAAGTTACTCTAAGGAATGTCACTGATTACACAATTGAACTTCAGTGTTTCAAAGCAATACAAAGCTAAAGGCGTTCTAATATAACTGCAATGTATTAGGTTCTTGAATTCAACTTTACTTTAGGTCTTCCATTCCTGTCAGTAGTATTTATTGTGTTTCTATTCACTTACATTTCACTCTGAATAGTTATGCAGATATACATAACACAAAATGCACAGAATATTAAGTAATGCATTCAGCTAAAAACAGTGTACTATTAAATTTTCCTCAATATTACTATGTGTAAACTTCATGTAAACCTTTGTATTTAACTTTGCATATGATGTAGAGTAGTCTGCAAGCAGTTTTTTTCGTGTTCTGCCGAAGTTGGTGAAGTTACTCTAAGGAATGTCACTGATTACACAATTCAACCAGTGTTTCAAAGCAGTACAAAGCTAGAGGCAATTATAATGTAAATGCAATGTAGTATGTTCTTCAAATCAACCTTACTTTATGTATTCCATTGCTGTGAGTAGTATTCGTTGTTTATCTGTTCACTTACAATGCACTCTGAATACTTTTGCACATCAGCATAACAGAAAATACACACAATAGCATGTAATGCATTCAGCTGAAAAGACAGTGCTATTGAATTTTCTACAAAATTACTATGTGCAAACTTCATGTAAACCTTTGTAATTAACTTTCCGTATGATTTAGAGTAGTCTGCAACCAGTTTTTTGTCTTTGCTACCGATGTTGGTGAAGTTACTCTAAGGAAT
Source organism: Hemitrygon akajei (assembly GCF_048418815.1). NCBI lineage: Eukaryota > Metazoa > Chordata > Chondrichthyes > Myliobatiformes > Dasyatidae > Hemitrygon > Hemitrygon akajei. The sequence goes on from NC_133127.1 coordinate 108,093,556, forward strand.
GTCACTGATTACACAATTAAAATTCAGTGTTTCAAAGCAATACAAAGCTAAAGGCGTTCTAATATAACTGCAATGTATTAGGTTCTTGAATTCAACTTTACTTTAGGTATTCTATTCCTGTCAGTAGTATTTATTGTGTTTCTATTCACTTATATTTCACTCTGAATAGTTATGCAGATATACATAACACAAAATACACAGAATATTAAGTAGTGCATTCAGCTAAAAAGAGTGTACTGTTAAATTTTCCTAAATATTACTATGTGCAAACTTCATGTAAACCTTTGTAATTAACTTTCCATATGATGTAGAGTAGTCTGCAAGCAGTTTTTCTCGTGTTCTGCCGAAGTTGGTGCAGTTACTCTAAGGAATGTCACTGATTACACAATTCAACATGTGTTTCAAAGCAGTAGAAAGGTAGAGGCAGTTATAATGTGAATGCAATGTAGTATGTTCTTCAAATCAACCTTAATTTATGTATTCCATTGCTGTTAGTAGTATTCGTTGTTTATCTGATCACTTACAATGCACTCTGAATACTTTTGCACATCTGCATAACAGAAAATACACAGAATAGTAAGTAATGCATTCAGCTAAAAAGAGTGTACTATTAAATATTCCTCAATATTACTATGTTCAAACTTCATATAAACCTTTGTAATTAACTTTCCATATGATTTAGAGTAGTCTGCAACCAGTTTTCTGTCTGTGCTGCTAAAGTTGGTGAATTTACTCTAAGGAATGTCACTGATTACACAATTGAACTTCAGTGTTTCAAACAGTACAAAGCTAGAGGCACCTATAATGTAAATGCAATGTAGTATGTTCTTCAAATCAACTTTAGGTATTCCATTGCTGTGAGTAGTATTCATTGTGTTTCTATTCACCTCAAATTCACTCTGAATAGTTATGCACATGTACATAACATAAAATACACACAATAGCCTGTAATGCATTCAGCTGAAAAGAGAATACTATTGAATTTTCCTCAAAGTTTTATGTGCAAGCTTTGTGTAAACCATTGTAATTAACTTTCCATATGTTTTAGAGTAGTCAGCAGCCAGTTTTATGTGTGTCCTACTGAAGCTGGTGAAGTTTAAGCAATATCACCAGTTGCTCATAATGATACTTCACTGCTTCAAAGCAATGCAATGCTAAAGGCAGTTATAATGTACATGCAATGTTGTAGGTTCTTCAAATCATCTTTACTTTATGTATTCCATTGCTGTGAGTAGTATTCATTGATTTTCTGTTCACTTACAATTCACTGAATAGTTATGCACAGGTACATAGCACAAAATACACACAATAGAGTGTAATGCATTCAGCTAAAAAGAGTGCTATTGAATTTTCCTCCAAAATTACTATCTGCAAACTGCATGTTAACCTTTGTAATTAACTTTCTGTATGATTCGGAGTAGTCTGAAACCACTTTTGTGTGTGTGATACCGAAGTTGAAGTTACTCTAAGCAGTATGATTGATTACACAATAGAACTTCAGTGTTTCAAAGCAATACAAAGCTAAAGGCGTTCTAATATAACTGCAATGTATTAGGTTTTTGAATTCAACTTTACTTTATGTATTCCATTCCTGTCAGTAGTATTTATTGTGTTTCTATTCACTTACTTTTCACTCTGAATAGTTATGCAGATATACATAACACAAAATGCACAGAATATTAAGTAATGCATTCAGCTAAAAACAGTGTACTATTAAATTTTCCTCAATATTACTATGTGTAAACTTCATGTAAACCTTTGTATTTAACTTTCCATATGATTTAGAGTAGTCTGCAAACAGTTTTTTGTCTGTGCTACTGATGTTGGTGAAGTTACTCTAAGGAATGTCACTGATTACACAATTGAACTTCAGTGTTTCAAAGCAATACAAAGCTAAAGGCGTTCTAATATAACTGCAATGTATTAGGTTCTTGAATTCAACTTTACTTTAGGTCTTCCATTCCTGTCAGTAGTATTTATTGTGTTTCTATTCACTTACATTTCACTCTGAATAGTTATGCAGATATACATAACACAAAATGCACAGAATATTAAGTAATGCATTCAGCTAAAAACAGTGTACTATTAAATTTTCCTCAATATTACTATGTGTAAACTTCATGTAAACCTTTGTATTTAACTTTGCATATGATGTAGAGTAGTCTGCAAGCAGTTTTTTTCGTGTTCTGCCGAAGTTGGTGAAGTTACTCTAAGGAATGTCACTGATTACACAATTCAACCAGTGTTTCAAAGCAGTACAAAGCTAGAGGCAATTATAATGTAAATGCAATGTAGTATGTTCTTCAAATCAACCTTACTTTATGTATTCCATTGCTGTGAGTAGTATTCGTTGTTTATCTGTTCACTTACAATGCACTCTGAATACTTTTGCACATCAGCATAACAGAAAATACACACAATAGCATGTAATGCATTCAGCTGAAAAGACAGTGCTATTGAATTTTCTACAAAATTACTATGTGCAAACTTCATGTAAACCTTTGTAATTAACTTTCCGTATGATTTAGAGTAGTCTGCAACCAGTTTTTTGTCTTTGCTACCGATGTTGGTGAAGTTACTCTAAGGAATGTCACTGATTACACAATTAAAATTCAGTGTTTCAAAGCAATACAAAGCTAAAGGCGTTCTAATATAACTGCAATGTATTAGGTTCTTGAATTCAACTTTACTTTAGGTATTCTATTCCTGTCAGTAGTATTTATTGTGTTTCTATTCACTTATATTTCACTCTGAATAGTTATGCAGATATACATAACACAAAATACACAGAATATTAAGTAGTGCATTCAGCTAAAAAGAGTGTACTGTTAAATTTTCCTAAATATTACTATGTGCAAACTTCATGTAAACCTTTGTAATTAACTTTCCATATGATGTAGAGTAGTCTGCAAGCAGTTTTTCTCGTGTTCTGCCGAAGTTGGTGCAGTTACTCTAAGGAATGTCACTGATTACACAATTCAACATGTGTTTCAAAGCAGTAGAAAGGTAGAGGCAGTTATAATGTGAATGCAATGTAGTATGTTCTTCAAATCAACCTTAATTTATGTATTCCATTGCTGTTAGTAGTATTCGTTGTTTATCTGATCACTTACAATGCACTCTGAATACTTTTGCACATCTGCATAACAGAAAATACACAGAATAGTAAGTAATGCATTCAGCTAAAAAGAGTGTACTATTAAATATTCCTCAATATTACTATGTTCAAACTTCATATAAACCTTTGTAATTAACTTTCCATATGATTTAGAGTAGTCTGCAACCAGTTTTCTGTCTGTGCTGCTAAAGTTGGTGAATTTACTCTAAGGAATGTCACTGATTACACAATTGAACTTCAGTGTTTCAAACAGTACAAAGCTAGAGGCACCTATAATGTAAATGCAATGTAGTATGTTCTTCAAATCAACTTTAGGTATTCCATTGCTGTGAGTAGTATTCATTGTGTTTCTATTCACCTCAAATTCACTCTGAATAGTTATGCACATGTACATAACATAAAATACACACAATAGCCTGTAATGCATTCAGCTGAAAAGAGAATACTATTGAATTTTCCTCAAAGTTTTATGTGCAAGCTTTGTGTAAACCATTGTAATTAACTTTCCATATGTTTTAGAGTAGTCAGCAGCCAGTTTTATGTGTGTCCTACTGAAGCTGGTGAAGTTTAAGCAATATCACCAGTTGCTCATAATGATACTTCACTGCTTCAAAGCAATGCAATGCTAAAGGCAGTTATAATGTACATGCAATGTTGTAGGTTCTTCAAATCATCTTTACTTTATGTATTCCATTGCTGTGAGTAGTATTCATTGATTTTCTGTTCACTTACAATTCACTGAATAGTTATGCACAGGTACATAGCACAAAATACACACAATAGAGTGTAATGCATTCAGCTAAAAAGAGTGCTATTGAATTTTCCTCCAAAATTACTATCTGCAAACTGCATGTTAACCTTTGTAATTAACTTTCTGTATGATTCGGAGTAGTCTGAAACCACTTTTGTGTGTGTGATACCGAAGTTGAAGTTACTCTAAGCAGTATGATTGATTACACAATAGAACTTCAGTGTTTCAAAGCAATACAAAGCTAAAGGCGTTCTAATATAACTGCAATGTATTAGGTTTTTGAATTCAACTTTACTTTATGTATTCCATTCCTGTCAGTAGTATTTATTGTGTTTCTATTCACTTACTTTTCACTCTGAATAGTTATGCAGATATACATAACACAAAATGCACAGAATATTAAGTAATGCATTCAGCTAAAAACAGTGTACTATTAAATTTTCCTCAATATTACTATGTGTAAACTTCATGTAAACCTTTGTATTTAACTTTGCATATGATGTAGAGTAGTCTGCAAGCAGTTTATTTCGTGTTCTGCCGAAGTTGGTGAAGTTACTCTAAGGAATGTCACTGATTACACAATTCAACCAGTGTTTCAAAGCAGTACAAAGCTAGAGGCAATTATAATGTAAATGCAATGTAGTATGTTCTTCAAATCAACCTTACTTTATGTATTCCATTGCTGTGAGTAGTATTCGTTGTTTATCTGTTCACTTACAATGCACTCTGAATACTTTTGCACATCAGCATAACACAAAATGCACACAATAGCATGTAATGCATTCAGCTGAAAAGACAGTGCTATTGAATTTTCTACAAAATTACTATGTGCAAACTTCATGTAAACCTTTGTAATTAACTTTCCATATGATTTAGAGTAGTCTGCAACCAGTTTTCTGTCTGTGCTACTGATGTTGGTGAAGTTACTCTAAGGAATGTCACTGATTACACAATTGAACTTCAGTGTTTCAAAGCAATACAAAGCTAAAGGCGTTCTAATATAACTGCAATGTATTAGGTTCTTGAATTCAACTTTACTTTAGGTCTTCCATTCCTGTCAGTAGTATTTATTGTGTTTCTATTCACTTACATTTCACTCTGAATAGTTATGCAGATATACATAACACAAAATGCACAGAATATTAAGTAATGCATTCAGCTAAAAAGAGTGTACTATTAAATTTTCCTCAATATTACTATGTGTAAACTTCATGTAAACCTTTGTATTTAACCTTGCATATGATGTAGAGTAGTCTGCAAGCAGTTTTTTATCGTGTTCTGCCGAAGTTGGTGAAGTTACTCTAAGGAATGTCACTGATTACACAATTCAACCAGTGTTTCAAATCAGTACAAAGCTAGAGGCAATTACAATGTAAATGCAATGTAGTATGTTCTTCAAATCAACCTTACTTTATGTATTCCATTGCTGTGAGTAGTATTCGTTGTTTATCTGTTCACTTACAATGCACTCTGAATACTTTTGCACATCAGCATAACAGAAAATACACACAATAGCATGTAATGCATTCAGCTGAAAAGACAGTGCTATTGAATTTTCTACAAAATTACTATGTGCAAACTTCATGTAAACCTTTGTAATTAACTTTCCATATGATTTAGAGTAGTCTGCAACCAGTTTTTTGTCTGTGCTACTGATGTTGGTGAAGTTACTCTAAGGAATGTCACTGATTACACAATTGAACTTCAGTGTTTCAAAGCAATACAAAGCTAAAGGCGTTCTAATATAACTGCAATGTATTAGGTTCTTGAATTCAACTTTACTTTAGGTCTTCCATTCCTGTCAGTAGTATTTATTGTGTTTCTATTCACTTACATTTCACTCTGAATAGTTATGCAGATATACATAACACAAAATGCACAGAATATTAAGTAATGCATTCAGCTAAAAAGAGTGTACTATTAAATTTTCCTCAATATTACTATGTGTAAACTTCATGTAAACCTTTGTATTTAACTTTGCATATGATGTAGAGTAGTCTGCAAGCAGTTTTTTTCGTGTTCTGCCGAAGTTGGTGAAGTGACTCTAAGGAATGTCACTGATTACACAATTCAACGTGTTTCAAATCAGTACAAAGCTAGAGGCAATTATAATGTAAATGCAATGTAGTATGTTCTTCAAATCAACCTTACTTTATGTATTCCATTGCTGTTAGTAGTATTCGTTGTTTATCTGATCACTTACAATGCACTCTGAATACTTTTGCACATCTGCATAACAGAAAATACACAGAATAGTAAGTAATGCATTCAGCTAAAAAGAGTGTACTATTAAATATTCCTCAATATTACTATGTTCAAACTTCATATAAACCTTTGCAATTAACTTTCCATATGATTTAGAGTAGTCTGCAACCAGTTTTTTGTCTGTGCTGCTAAAGTTGGTGAATTTACTCTAAGGAATGTCACTGATTACACAATTGAACTTCAGTGTTTCAAACAGTACAAAGCTAGAGGCACCTATAATGTAAATGCAATGTAGTATGTTCTTCAAATCAACTTTAGGTATTCCATTGCTGTGAGTAGTATTCATTGTGTTTCTATACACCTCAAATTCACTCTGAATAGTTATGCACATGTACATAACATAAAATACACACAATAGCCTGTAATGCATTCAGCTGAAAAGAGAATACTATTGAATTTTCCTCAAAGTTTTATGTGCAAGCTTTGTGTAAACCATTGTAATTAACTTTCCATATGTTTTAGAGTAGTCAGCAGCCAGTTTTATGTGTGTCCTACTGAAGCTGGTGAAGTTTAAGCAATATCACCAGTTGCTCATAATGATACTTCACTGCTTCAAAGCAATGCAATGCTAAAGGCAGTTATAATGTACATGCAATGTTGTAGGTTCTTCAAATCATCTTTACTTTATGTATTCCATTGCTGTGAGTAGTATTCATTGATTTTCTGTTCACTTACAATTCACTGAATAGTTATGCACAGGTACATAGCACAAAATACACACAATAGAGTGTAATGCATTCAGCTAAAAAGAGTGCTATTGAATTTTCCTCCAAAATTACTATCTGCAAACTGCATGTTAACCTTTGTAATTAACTTTCTGTATGATTCGGAGTAGTCTGAAACCACTTTTGTGTGTGTGATACCGAAGTTGAAGTTACTCTAAGCAGTATGATTGATTACACAATAGAACTTCAGTGTTTCAAAGCAATACAAAGCTAAAGGCGTTCTAATATAACTGCAATGTATTAGGTTTTTGAATTCAACTTTACTTTATGTATTCCATTCCTGTCAGTAGTATTTATTGTGTTTCTATTCACTTACTTTTCACTCTGAATAGTTATGCAGATATACATAACACAAAATGCACAGAATATTAAGTAATGCATTCAGCTAAAAACAGTGTACTATTAAATTTTCCTCAATATTACTATGTGTAAACTTCATGTAAACCTTTGTATTTAACTTTCCATATGATTTAGAGTAGTCTGCAAACAGTTTTTTGTCTGTGCTACTGATGTTGGTGAAGTTACTCTAAGGAATGTCACTGATTACACAATTGAACTTCAGTGTTTCAAAGCAATACAAAGCTAAAGGCGTTCTAATATAACTGCAATGTATTAGGTTCTTGAATTCAACTTTACTTTAGGTCTTCCATTCCTGTCAGTAGTATTTATTGTGTTTCTATTCACTTACATTTCACTCTGAATAGTTATGCAGATATACATAACACAAAATGCACAGAATATTAAGTAATGCATTCAGCTAAAAACAGTGTACTATTAAATTTTCCTCAATATTACTATGTGTAAACTTCATGTAAACCTTTGTATTTAACTTTGCATATGATGTAGAGTAGTCTGCAAGCAGTTTTTTTCGTGTTCTGCCGAAGTTGGTGAAGTTACTCTAAGGAATGTCACTGATTACACAATTCAACCAGTGTTTCAAAGCAGTACAAAGCTAGAGGCAATTATAATGTAAATGCAATGTAGTATGTTCTTCAAATCAACCTTACTTTATGTATTCCATTGCTGTGAGTAGTATTCGTTGTTTATCTGTTCACTTACAATGCACTCTGAATACTTTTGCACATCAGCATAACAGAAAATACACACAATAGCATGTAATGCATTCAGCTGAAAAGACAGTGCTATTGAATTTTCTACAAAATTACTATGTGCAAACTTCATGTAAACCTTTGTAATTAACTTTCCGTATGATTTAGAGTAGTCTGCAACCAGTTTTTTGTCTTTGCTACCGATGTTGGTGAAGTTACTCTAAGGAATGTCACTGATTACACAATTAAAATTCAGTGTTTCAAAGCAATACAAAGCTAAAGGCGTTCTAATATAACTGCAATGTATTAGGTTCTTGAATTCAACTTTACTTTAGGTATTCTATTCCTGTCAGTAGTATTTATTGTGTTTCTATTCACTTATATTTCACTCTGAATAGTTATGCAGATATACATAACACAAAATACACAGAATATTAAGTAGTGCATTCAGCTAAAAAGAGTGTACTGTTAAATTTTCCTAAATATTACTATGTGCAAACTTCATGTAAACCTTTGTAATTAACTTTCCATATGATGTAGAGTAGTCTGCAAGCAGTTTTTCTCGTGTTCTGCCGAAGTTGGTGCAGTTACTCTAAGGAATGTCACTGATTACACAATTCAACATGTGTTTCAAAGCAGTAGAAAGGTAGAGGCAGTTATAATGTGAATGCAATGTAGTATGTTCTTCAAATCAACCTTAATTTATGTATTCCATTGCTGTTAGTAGTATTCGTTGTTTATCTGATCACTTACAATGCACTCTGAATACTTTTGCACATCTGCATAACAGAAAATACACAGAATAGTAAGTAATGCATTCAGCTAAAAAGAGTGTACTATTAAATATTCCTCAATATTACTATGTTCAAACTTCATATAAACCTTTGTAATTAACTTTCCATATGATTTAGAGTAGTCTGCAACCAGTTTTCTGTCTGTGCTGCTAAAGTTGGTGAATTTACTCTAAGGAATGTCACTGATTACACAATTGAACTTCAGTGTTTCAAACAGTACAAAGCTAGAGGCACCTATAATGTAAATGCAATGTAGTATGTTCTTCAAATCAACTTTAGGTATTCCATTGCTGTGAGTAGTATTCATTGTGTTTCTATTCACCTCAAATTCACTCTGAATAGTTATGCACATGTACATAACATAAAATACACACAATAGCCTGTAATGCATTCAGCTGAAAAGAGAATACTATTGAATTTTCCTCAAAGTTTTATGTGCAAGCTTTGTGTAAACCATTGTAATTAACTTTCCATATGTTTTAGAGTAGTCAGCAGCCAGTTTTATGTGTGTCCTACTGAAGCTGGTGAAGTTTAAGCAATATCACCAGTTGCTCATAATGATACTTCACTGCTTCAAAGCAATGCAATGCTAAAGGCAGTTATAATGTACATGCAATGTTGTAGGTTCTTCAAATCATCTTTACTTTATGTATTCCATTGCTGTGAGTAGTATTCATTGATTTTCTGTTCACTTACAATTCACTGAATAGTTATGCACAGGTACATAGCACAAAATACACACAATAGAGTGTAATGCATTCAGCTAAAAAGAGTGCTATTGAATTTTCCTCCAAAATTACTATCTGCAAACTGCATGTTAACCTTTGTAATTAACTTTCTGTATGATTCGGAGTAGTCTGAAACCACTTTTGTGTGTGTGATACCGAAGTTGAAGTTACTCTAAGCAGTATGATTGATTACACAATAGAACTTCAGTGTTTCAAAGCAATACAAAGCTAAAGGCGTTCTAATATAACTGCAATGTATTAGGTTTTTGAATTCAACTTTACTTTATGTATTCCATTCCTGTCAGTAGTATTTATTGTGTTTCTATTCACTTACTTTTCACTCTGAATAGTTATGCAGATATACATAACACAAAATGCACAGAATATTAAGTAATGCATTCAGCTAAAAACAGTGTACTATTAAATTTTCCTCAATATTACTATGTGTAAACTTCATGTAAACCTTTGTATTTAACTTTCCATATGATTTAGAGTAGTCTGCAAACAGTTTTTTGTCTGTGCTACTGATGTTGGTGAAGTTACTCTAAGGAATGTCACTGATTACACAATTGAACTTCAGTGTTTCAAAGCAATACAAAGCTAAAGGCGTTCTAATATAACTGCAATGTATTAGGTTCTTGAATTCAACTTTACTTTAGGTCTTCCATTCCTGTCAGTAGTATTTATTGTGTTTCTATTCACTTACATTTCACTCTGAATAGTTATGCAGATATACATAACACAAAATGCACAGAATATTAAGTAATGCATTCAGCTAAAAACAGTGTACTATTAAATTTTCCTCAATATTACTATGTGTAAACTTCATGTAAACCTTTGTATTTAACTTTGCATATGATGTAGAGTAGTCTGCAAGCAGTTTTTTTCGTGTTCTGCCGAAGTTGGTGAAGTTACTCTAAGGAATGTCACTGATTACACAATTCAACCAGTGTTTCAAAGCAGTACAAAGCTAGAGGCAATTATAATGTAAATGCAATGTAGTATGTTCTTCAAATCAACCTTACTTTATGTATTCCATTGCTGTGAGTAGTATTCGTTGTTTATCTGTTCACTTACAATGCACTCTGAATACTTTTGCACATCAGCATAACAGAAAATACACACAATAGCATGTAATGCATTCAGCTGAAAAGACAGTGCTATTGAATTTTCTACAAAATTACTATGTGCAAACTTCATGTAAACCTTTGTAATTAACTTTCCGTATGATTTAGAGTAGTCTGCAACCAGTTTTTTGTCTTTGCTACCGATGTTGGTGAAGTTACTCTAAGGAATGTCACTGATTACACAATTAAAATTCAGTGTTTCAAAGCAATACAAAGCTAAAGGCGTTCTAATATAACTGCAATGTATTAGGTTCTTGAATTCAACTTTACTTTAGGTATTCTATTCCTGTCAGTAGTATTTATTGTGTTTCTATTCACTTATATTTCACTCTGAATAGTTATGCAGATATACATAACACAAAATACACAGAATATTAAGTAGTGCATTCAGCTAAAAAGAGTGTACTGTTAAATTTTCCTAAATATTACTATGTGCAAACTTCATGTAAACCTTTGTAATTAACTTTCCATATGATGTAGAGTAGTCTGCAAGCAGTTTTTCTCGTGTTCTGCCGAAGTTGGTGCAGTTACTCTAAGGAATGTCACTGATTACACAATTCAACATGTGTTTCAAAGCAGTAGAAAGGTAGAGGCAGTTATAATGTGAATGCAATGTAGTATGTTCTTCAAATCAACCTTAATTTATGTATTCCATTGCTGTTAGTAGTATTCGTTGTTTATCTGATCACTTACAATGCACTCTGAATACTTTTGCACATCTGCATAACAGAAAATACACAGAATAGTAAGTAATGCATTCAGCTAAAAAGAGTGTACTATTAAATATTCCTCAATATTACTATGTTCAAACTTCATATAAACCTTTGTAATTAACTTTCCATATGATTTAGAGTAGTCTGCAACCAGTTTTCTGTCTGTGCTGCTAAAGTTGGTGAATTTACTCTAAGGAATGTCACTGATTACACAATTGAACTTCAGTGTTTCAAACAGTACAAAGCTAGAGGCACCTATAATGTAAATGCAATGTAGTATGTTCTTCAAATCAACTTTAGGTATTCCATTGCTGTGAGTAGTATTCATTGTGTTTCTATTCACCTCAAATTCACTCTGAATAGTTATGCACATGTACATAACATAAAATACACACAATAGCCTGTAATGCATTCAGCTGAAAAGAGAATACTATTGAATTTTCCTCAAAGTTTTATGTGCAAGCTTTGTGTAAACCATTGTAATTAACTTTCCATATGTTTTAGAGTAGTCAGCAGCCAGTTTTATGTGTGTCCTACTGAAGCTGGTGAAGTTTAAGCAATATCACCAGTTGCTCATAATGATACTTCACTGCTTCAAAGCAATGCAATGCTAAAGGCAGTTATAATGTACATGCAATGTTGTAGGTTCTTCAAATCATCTTTACTTTATGTATTCCATTGCTGTGAGTAGTATTCATTGATTTTCTGTTCACTTACAATTCACTGAATAGTTATGCACAGGTACATAGCACAAAATACACACAATAGAGTGTAATGCATTCAGCTAAAAAGAGTGCTATTGAATTTTCCTCCAAAATTACTATCTGCAAACTGCATGTTAACCTTTGTAATTAACTTTCTGTATGATTCGGAGTAGTCTGAAACCACTTTTGTGTGTGTGATACCGAAGTTGAAGTTACTCTAAGCAGTATGATTGATTACACAATAGAACTTCAGTGTTTCAAAGCAATACAAAGCTAAAGGCGTTCTAATATAACTGCAATGTATTAGGTTTTTGAATTCAACTTTACTTTATGTATTCCATTCCTGTCAGTAGTATTTATTGTGTTTCTATTCACTTACTTTTCACTCTGAATAGTTATGCAGATATACATAACACAAAATGCACAGAATATTAAGTAATGCATTCAGCTAAAAACAGTGTACTATTAAATTTTCCTCAATATTACTATGTGTAAACTTCATGTAAACCTTTGTATTTAACTTTGCATATGATGTAGAGTAGTCTGCAAGCAGTTTTTTTCGTGTTCTGCCGAAGTTGGTGAAGTTACTCTAAGGAATGTCACTGATTACACAATTCAACCAGTGTTTCAAAGCAGTACAAAGCTAGAGGCAATTATAATGTAAATGCAATGTAGTATGTTCTTCAAATCAACCTTACTTTATGTATTCCATTGCTGTGAGTAGTATTCGTTGTTTATCTGTTCACTTACAATGCACTCTGAATACTTTTGCACATCAGCATAACACAAAATGCACACAATAGCATGTAATGCATTCAGCTGAAAAGACAGTGCTATTGAATTTTCTACAAAATTACTATGTGCAAACTTCATGTAAACCTTTGTAATTAACTTTCCATATGATTTAGAGTAGTCTGCAACCAGTTTTCTGTCTGTGCTACTGATGTTGGTGAAGTTACTCTAAGGAATGTCACTGATTACACAATTGAACTTCAGTGTTTCAAAGCAATACAAAGCTAAAGGCGTTCTAATATAACTGCAATGTATTAGGTTCTTGAATTCAACTTTACTTTAGGTCTTCCATTCCTGTCAGTAGTATTTATTGTGTTTCTATTCACTTACATTTCACTCTGAATAGTTATGCAGATATACATAACACAAAATGCACAGAATATTAAGTAATGCATTCAGCTAAAAAGAGTGTACTATTAAATTTTCCTCAATATTACTATGTGTAAACTTCATGTAAACCTTTGTATTTAACCTTGCATATGATGTAGAGTAGTCTGCAAGCAGTTTTTTATCGTGTTCTGCCGAAGTTGGTGAAGTTACTCTAAGGAATGTCACTGATTACACAATTCAACCAGTGTTTCAAATCAGTACAAAGCTAGAGGCAATTATAATGTAAATGCAATGTAGTATGTTCTTCAAATCAACCTTACTTTATGTATTCCATTGCTGTTAGTAGTATTCGTTGTTTATCTGATCACTTACAATGCACTCTGAATACTTTTGCACATCTGCATAACAGAAAATACACAGAATAGTAAGTAATGCATTCAGCTAAAAAGAGTGTACTATTAAATATTCCTCAATATTACTATGTTCAAACTTCATATAAACCTTTGCAATTAACTTTCCATATGATTTAGAGTAGTCTGCAACCAGTTTTTTGTCTGTGCTGCTAAAGTTGGTGAATTTACTCTAAGGAATGTCACTGATTACACAATTGAACTTCAGTGTTTCAAAGCAATACAAAGCTAAAGGCGTTCTAATATAACTGCAATGTATTAGGTTTTTGAATTCAACTTTACTTTATGTATTCCATTCCTGTCAGTAGTATTTATTGTGTTTCTATTCACTTACTTTTCACTCTGAATAGTTATGCAGATATACATAACACAAAATGCACAGAATATTAAGTAATGCATTCAGCTAAAAACAGTGTACTATTAAATTTTCCTCAATATTACTATGTGTAAACTTCATGTAAACCTTTGTATTTAACTTTCCATATGATTTAGAGTAGTCTGCAAACAGTTTTTTGTCTGTGCTACTGATGTTGGTGAAGTTACTCTAAGGAATGTCACTGATTACACAATTGAACTTCAGTGTTTCAAAGCAATACAAAGCTAAAGGCGTTCTAATATAACTGCAATGTATTAGGTTCTTGAATTCAACTTTACTTTAGGTCTTCCATTCCTGTCAGTAGTATTTATTGTGTTTCTATTCACTTACATTTCACTCTGAATAGTTATGCAGATATACATAACACAAAATGCACAGAATATTAAGTAATGCATTCAGCTAAAAACAGTGTACTATTAAATTTTCCTCAATATTACTATGTGTAAACTTCATGTAAACCTTTGTATTTAACTTTGCATATGATGTAGAGTAGTCTGCAAGCAGTTTTTTTCGTGTTCTGCCGAAGTTGGTGAAGTTACTCTAAGGAATGTCACTGATTACACAATTCAACCAGTGTTTCAAAGCAGTACAAAGCTAGAGGCAATTATAATGTAAATGCAATGTAGTATGTTCTTCAAATCAACCTTACTTTATGTATTCCATTGCTGTGAGTAGTATTCGTTGTTTATCTGTTCACTTACAATGCACTCTGAATACTTTTGCACATCAGCATAACAGAAAATACACACAATAGCATGTAATGCATTCAGCTGAAAAGACAGTGCTATTGAATTTTCTACAAAATTACTATGTGCAAACTTCATGTAAACCTTTGTAATTAACTTTCCGTATGATTTAGAGTAGTCTGCAACCAGTTTTTTGTCTTTGCTACCGATGTTGGTGAAGTTACTCTAAGGAATGTCACTGATTACACAATTAAAATTCAGTGTTTCAAAGCAATACAAAGCTAAAGGCGTTCTAATATAACTGCAATGTATTAGGTTCTTGAATTCAACTTTACTTTAGGTATTCTATTCCTGTCAGTAGTATTTATTGTGTTTCTATTCACTTATATTTCACTCTGAATAGTTATGCAGATATACATAACACAAAATACACAGAATATTAAGTAGTGCATTCAGCTAAAATGAGTGTACTGTTAAATTTTCCTAAATATTACTATGTGCAAACTTCATGTAAACCTTTGTAATTAACTTTCCATATGATGTAGAGTAGTCTGCAAGCAGTTTTTCTCGTGTTCTGCCGAAGTTGGTGCAGTTACTCTAAGGAATGTCACTGATTACACAATTCAACATGTGTTTCAAAGCAGTAGAAAGGTAGAGGCAGTTATAATGTGAATGCAATGTAGTATGTTCTTCAAATCAACCTTAATTTATGTATTCCATTGCTGTTAGTAGTATTCGTTGTTTATCTGATCACTTACAATGCACTCTGAATACTTTTGCACATCTGCATAACAGAAAATACACAGAATAGTAAGTAATGCATTCAGCTAAAAAGAGTGTACTATTAAATATTCCTCAATATTACTATGTTCAAACTTCATATAAACCTTTGTAATTAACTTTCCATATGATTTAGAGTAGTCTGCAACCAGTTTTCTGTCTGTGCTGCTAAAGTTGGTGAATTTACTCTAAGGAATGTCACTGATTACACAATTGAACTTCAGTGTTTCAAACAGTACAAAGCTAGAGGCACCTATAATGTAAATGCAATGTAGTATGTTCTTCAAATCAACTTTAGGTATTCCATTGCTGTGAGTAGTATTCATTGTGTTTCTATTCACCTCAAATTCACTCTGAATAGTTATGCACATGTACATAACATAAAATACACACAATAGCCTGTAATGCATTCAGCTGAAAAGAGAATACTATTGAATTTTCCTCAAAGTTTTATGTGCAAGCTTTGTGTAAACCATTGTAATTAACTTTCCATATGTTTTAGAGTAGTCAGCAGCCAGTTTTATGTGTGTCCTACTGAAGCTGGTGAAGTTTAAGCAATATCACCAGTTGCTCATAATGATACTTCACTGCTTCAAAGCAATGCAATGCTAAAGGCAGTTATAATGTACATGCAATGTTGTAGGTTCTTCAAATCATCTTTACTTTATGTATTCCATTGCTGTGAGTAGTATTCATTGATTTTCTGTTCACTTACAATTCACTGAATAGTTATGCACAGGTACATAGCACAAAATACACACAATAGAGTGTAATGCATTCAGCTAAAAAGAGTGCTATTGAATTTTCCTCCAAAATTACTATCTGCAAACTGCATGTTAACCTTTGTAATTAACTTTCTGTATGATTCGGAGTAGTCTGAAACCACTTTTGTGTGTGTGATACCGAAGTTGAAGTTACTCTAAGCAGTATGATTGATTACACAATAGAACTTCAGTGTTTCAAAGCAATACAAAGCTAAAGGCGTTCTAATATAACTGCAATGTATTAGGTTTTTGAATTCAACTTTACTTTATGTATTCCATTCCTGTCAGTAGTATTTATTGTGTTTCTATTCACTTACTTTTCACTCTGAATAGTTATGCAGATATACATAACACAAAATGCACAGAATATTAAGTAATGCATTCAGCTAAAAACAGTGTACTATTAAATTTTCCTCAATATTACTATGTGTAAACTTCATGTAAACCTTTGTATTTAACTTTGCATATGATGTAGAGTAGTCTGCAAGCAGTTTTTTTCGTGTTCTGCCGAAGTTGGTGAAGTTACTCTAAGGAATGTCACTGATTACACAATTCAACCAGTGTTTCAAAGCAGTACAAAGCTAGAGGCAATTATAATGTAAATGCAATGTAGTATGTTCTTCAAATCAACCTTACTTTATGTATTCCATTGCTGTGAGTAGTATTCGTTGTTTATCTGTTCACTTACAATGCACTCTGAATACTTTTGCACATCAGCATAACACAAAATGCACACAATAGCATGTAATGCATTCAGCTGAAAAGACAGTGCTATTGAATTTTCTACAAAATTACTATGTGCAAACTTCATGTAAACCTTTGTAATTAACTTTCCATATGATTTAGAGTAGTCTGCAACCAGTTTTCTGTCTGTGCTACTGATGTTGGTGAAGTTACTCTAAGGAATGTCACTGATTACACAATTGAACTTCAGTGTTTCAAAGCAATACAAAGCTAAAGGCGTTCTAATATAACTGCAATGTATTAGGTTCTTGAATTCAACTTTACTTTAGGTCTTCCATTCCTGTCAGTAGTATTTATTGTGTTTCTATTCACTTACATTTCACTCTGAATAGTTATGCAGATATACATAACACAAAATGCACAGAATATTAAGTAATGCATTCAGCTAAAAAGAGTGTACTATTAAATTTTCCTCAATATTACTATGTGTAAACTTCATGTAAACCTTTGTATTTAACCTTGCATATGATGTAGAGTAGTCTGCAAGCAGTTTTTTATCGTGTTCTGCCGAAGTTGGTGAAGTTACTCTAAGGAATGTCACTGATTACACAATTCAACCAGTGTTTCAAATCAGTACAAAGCTAGAGGCAATTATAATGTAAATGCAATGTAGTATGTTCTTCAAATCAACCTTACTTTATGTATTCCATTGCTGTTAGTAGTATTCGTTGTTTATCTGATCACTTACAATGCACTCTGAATACTTTTGCACATCTGCATAACAGAAAATACACAGAATAGTAAGTAATGCATTCAGCTAAAAAGAGTGTACTATTAAATATTCCTCAATATTACTATGTTCAAACTTCATATAAACCTTTGCAATTAACTTTCCATATGATTTAGAGTAGTCTGCAACCAGTTTTTTGTCTGTGCTGCTAAAGTTGGTGAATTTACTCTAAGGAATGTCACTGATTACACAATTGAACTTCAGTGTTTCAAAGCAATACAAAGCTAAAGGCGTTCTAATATAACTGCAATGTATTAGGTTTTTGAATTCAACTTTACTTTATGTATTCCATTCCTGTCAGTAGTATTTATTGTGTTTCTATTCACTTACTTTTCACTCTGAATAGTTATGCAGATATACATAACACAAAATGCACAGAATATTAAGTAATGCATTCAGCTAAAAACAGTGTACTATTAAATTTTCCTCAATATTACTATGTGTAAACTTCATGTAAACCTTTGTATTTAACTTTCCATATGATTTAGAGTAGTCTGCAAACAGTTTTTTGTCTGTGCTACTGATGTTGGTGAAGTTACTCTAAGGAATGTCACTGATTACACAATTGAACTTCAGTGTTTCAAAGCAATACAAAGCTAAAGGCGTTCTAATATAACTGCAATGTATTAGGTTCTTGAATTCAACTTTACTTTAGGTCTTCCATTCCTGTCAGTAGTATTTATTGTGTTTCTATTCACTTACATTTCACTCTGAATAGTTATGCAGATATACATAACACAAAATGCACAGAATATTAAGTAATGCATTCAGCTAAAAACAGTGTACTATTAAATTTTCCTCAATATTACTATGTGTAAACTTCATGTAAACCTTTGTATTTAACTTTGCATATGATGTAGAGTAGTCTGCAAGCAGTTTTTTTCGTGTTCTGCCGAAGTTGGTGAAGTTACTCTAAGGAATGTCACTGATTACACAATTCAACCAGTGTTTCAAAGCAGTACAAAGCTAGAGGCAATTATAATGTAAATGCAATGTAGTATGTTCTTCAAATCAACCTTACTTTATGTATTCCATTGCTGTGAGTAGTATTCGTTGTTTATCTGTTCACTTACAATGCACTCTGAATACTTTTGCACATCAGCATAACAGAAAATACACACAATAGCATGTAATGCATTCAGCTGAAAAGACAGTGCTATTGAATTTTCTACAAAATTACTATGTGCAAACTTCATGTAAACCTTTGTAATTAACTTTCCGTATGATTTAGAGTAGTCTGCAACCAGTTTTTTGTCTTTGCTACCGATGTTGGTGAAGTTACTCTAAGGAATGTCACTGATTACACAATTAAAATTCAGTGTTTCAAAGCAATACAAAGCTAAAGGCGTTCTAATATAACTGCAATGTATTAGGTTCTTGAATTCAACTTTACTTTAGGTATTCTATTCCTGTCAGTAGTATTTATTGTGTTTCTATTCACTTATATTTCACTCTGAATAGTTATGCAGATATACATAACACAAAATACACAGAATATTAAGTAGTGCATTCAGCTAAAAAGAGTGTACTGTTAAATTTTCCTAAATATTACTATGTGCAAACTTCATGTAAACCTTTGTAATTAACTTTCCATATGATGTAGAGTAGTCTGCAAGCAGTTTTTCTCGTGTTCTGCCGAAGTTGGTGCAGTTACTCTAAGGAATGTCACTGATTACACAATTCAACATGTGTTTCAAAGCAGTAGAAAGGTAGAGGCAGTTATAATGTGAATGCAATGTAGTATGTTCTTCAAATCAACCTTAATTTATGTATTCCATTGCTGTTAGTAGTATTCGTTGTTTATCTGATCACTTACAATGCACTCTGAATACTTTTGCACATCTGCATAACAGAAAATACACAGAATAGTAAGTAATGCATTCAGCTAAAAAGAGTGTACTATTAAATATTCCTCAATATTACTATGTTCAAACTTCATATAAACCTTTGTAATTAACTTTCCATATGATTTAGAGTAGTCTGCAACCAGTTTTCTGTCTGTGCTGCTAAAGTTGGTGAATTTACTCTAAGGAATGTCACTGATTACACAATTGAACTTCAGTGTTTCAAACAGTACAAAGCTAGAGGCACCTATAATGTAAATGCAATGTAGTATGTTCTTCAAATCAACTTTAGGTATTCCATTGCTGTGAGTAGTATTCATTGTGTTTCTATTCACCTCAAATTCACTCTGAATAGTTATGCACATGTACATAACATAAAATACACACAATAGCCTGTAATGCATTCAGCTGAAAAGAGAATACTATTGAATTTTCCTCAAAGTTTTATGTGCAAGCTTTGTGTAAACCATTGTAATTAACTTTCCATATGTTTTAGAGTAGTCAGCAGCCAGTTTTATGTGTGTCCTACTGAAGCTGGTGAAGTTTAAGCAATATCACCAGTTGCTCATAATGATACTTCACTGCTTCAAAGCAATGCAATGCTAAAGGCAGTTATAATGTACATGCAATGTTGTAGGTTCTTCAAATCATCTTTACTTTATGTATTCCATTGCTGTGAGTAGTATTCATTGATTTTCTGTTCACTTACAATTCACTGAATAGTTATGCACAGGTACATAGCACAAAATACACACAATAGAGTGTAATGCATTCAGCTAAAAAGAGTGCTATTGAATTTTCCTCCAAAATTACTATCTGCAAACTGCATGTTAACCTTTGTAATTAACTTTCTGTATGATTCGGATTAGTCTGAAACCACTTTTGTGTGTGTGATACCGAAGTTGAAGTTACTCTAAGCAGTATGATTGATTACACAATAGAACTTCAGTGTTTCAAAGCAATACAAAGCTAAAGGCGTTCTAATATAACTGCAATGTATTAGGTTTTTGAATTCAACTTTACTTTATGTATTCCATTCCTGTCAGTAGTATTTATTGTGTTTCTATTCACTTACTTTTCACTCTGAATAGTTATGCAGATATACATAACACAAAATGCACAGAATATTAAGTAATGCATTCAGCTAAAAACAGTGTACTATTAAATTTTCCTCAATATTACTATGTGTAAACTTCATGTAAACCTTTGTATTTAACTTTCCATATGATTTAGAGTAGTCTGCAAACAGTTTTTTGTCTGTGCTACTGATGTTGGTGAAGTTACTCTAAGGAATGTCACTGATTACACAATTGAACTTCAGTGTTTCAAAGCAATACAAAGCTAAAGGCGTTCTAATATAACTGCAATGTATTAGGTTCTTGAATTCAACTTTACTTTAGGTCTTCCATTCCTGTCAGTAGTATTTATTGTGTTTCTATTCACTTACATTTCACTCTGAATAGTTATGCAGATATACATAACACAAAATGCACAGAATATTAAGTAATGCATTCAGCTAAAAACAGTGTACTATTAAATTTTCCTCAATATTACTATGTGTAAACTTCATGTAAACCTTTGTATTTAACTTTGCATATGATGTAGAGTAGTCTGCAAGCAGTTTTTTTCGTGTTCTGCCGAAGTTGGTGAAGTTACTCTAAGGAATGTCACTGATTACACAATTCAACCAGTGTTTCAAAGCAGTACAAAGCTAGAGGCAATTATAATGTAAATGCAATGTAGTATGTTCTTCAAATCAACCTTACTTTATGTATTCCATTGCTGTGAGTAGTATTCGTTGTTTATCTGTTCACTTACAATGCACTCTGAATACTTTTGCACATCAGCATAACAGAAAATACACACAATAGCATGTAATGCATTCAGCTGAATAGACAGTGCTATTGAATTTTCTACAAAATTACTATGTGCAAACTTCATGTAAACCTTTGTAATTAACTTTCCGTATGATTTAGAGTAGTCTGCAACCAGTTTTTTGTCTTTGCTACCGATGTTGGTGAAGTTACTCTAAGGAATGTCACTGATTACACAATTAAAATTCAGTGTTTCAAAGCAATACAAAGCTAAAGGCGTTCTAATATAACTGCAATGTATTAGGTTCTTGAATTCAACTTTACTTTAGGTATTCTATTCCTGTCAGTAGTATTTATTGTGTTTCTATTCACTTATATTTCACTCTGAATAGTTATGCAGATATACATAACACAAAATACACAGAATATTAAGTAGTGCATTCAGCTAAAAAGAGTGTACTGTTAAATTTTCCTAAATATTACTATGTGCAAACTTCATGTAAACCTTTGTAATTAACTTTCCATATGATGTAGAGTAGTCTGCAAGCAGTTTTTCTCGTGTTCTGCCGAAGTTGGTGCAGTTACTCTAAGGAATGTCACTGATTACACAATTCAACATGTGTTTCAAAGCAGTAGAAAGGTAGAGGCAGTTATAATGTGAATGCAATGTAGTATGTTCTTCAAATCAACCTTAATTTATGTATTCCATTGCTGTTAGTAGTATTCGTTGTTTATCTGATCACTTACAATGCACTCTGAATACTTTTGCACATCTGCATAACAGAAAATACACAGAATAGTAAGTAATGCATTCAGCTAAAAAGAGTGTACTATTAAATATTCCTCAATATTACTATGTTCAAACTTCATATAAACCTTTGTAATTAACTTTCCATATGATTTAGAGTAGTCTGCAACCAGTTTTCTGTCTGTGCTGCTAAAGTTGGTGAATTTACTCTAAGGAATGTCACTGATTACACAATTGAACTTCAGTGTTTCAAACAGTACAAAGCTAGAGGCACCTATAATGTAAATGCAATGTAGTATGTTCTTCAAATCAACTTTAGGTATTCCATTGCTGTGAGTAGTATTCATTGTGTTTCTATTCACCTCAAATTCACTCTGAATAGTTATGCACATGTACATAACATAAAATACACACAATAGCCTGTAATGCATTCAGCTGAAAAGAGAATACTATTGAATTTTCCTCAAAGTTTTATGTGCAAGCTTTGTGTAAACCATTGTAATTAACTTTCCATATGTTTTAGAGTAGTCAGCAGCCAGTTTTATGTGTGTCCTACTGAAGCTGGTGAAGTTTAAGCAATATCACCAGTTGCTCATAATGATACTTCACTGCTTCAAAGCAATGCAATGCTAAAGGCAGTTATAATGTACATGCAATGTTGTAGGTTCTTCAAATCATCTTTACTTTATGTATTCCATTGCTGTGAGTAGTATTCATTGATTTTCTGTTCACTTACAATTCACTGAATAGTTATGCACAGGTACATAGCACAAAATACACACAATAGAGTGTAATGCATTCAGCTAAAAAGAGTGCTATTGAATTTTCCTCCAAAATTACTATCTGCAAACTGCATGTTAACCTTTGTAATTAACTTTCTGTATGATTCGGAGTAGTCTGAAACCACTTTTGTGTGTGTGATACCGAAGTTGAAGTTACTCTAAGCAGTATGATTGATTACACAATAGAACTTCAGTGTTTCAAAGCAATACAAAGCTAAAGGCGTTCTAATATAACTGCAATGTATTAGGTTTTTGAATTCAACTTTACTTTATGTATTCCATTCCTGTCAGTAGTATTTATTGTGTTTCTATTCACTTACTTTTCACTCTGAATAGTTATGCAGATATACATAACACAAAATGCACAGAATATTAAGTAATGCATTCAGCTAAAAACAGTGTACTATTAAATTTTCCTCAATATTACTATGTGTAAACTTCATGTAAACCTTTGTATTTAACTTTGCATATGATGTAGAGTAGTCTGCAAGCAGTTTTTTTCGTGTTCTGCCGAAGTTGGTGAAGTTACTCTAAGGAATGTCACTGATTACACAATTCAACCAGTGTTTCAAAGCAGTACAAAGCTAGAGGCAATTATAATGTAAATGCAATGTAGTATGTTCTTCAAATCAACCTTACTTTATGTATTCCATTGCTGTGAGTAGTATTCGTTGTTTATCTGTTCACTTACAATGCACTCTGAATACTTTTGCACATCAGCATAACACAAAATGCACACAATAGCATGTAATGCATTCAGCTGAAAAGACAGTGCTATTGAATTTTCTACAAAATTACTATGTGCAAACTTCATGTAAACCTTTGTAATTAACTTTCCATATGATTTAGAGTAGTCTGCAACCAGTTTTCTGTCTGTGCTACTGATGTTGGTGAAGTTACTCTAAGGAATGTCACTGATTACACAATTGAACTTCAGTGTTTCAAAGCAATACAAAGCTAAAGGCGTTCTAATATAACTGCAATGTATTAGGTTCTTGAATTCAACTTTACTTTAGGTCTTCCATTCCTGTCAGTAGTATTTATTGTGTTTCTATTCACTTACATTTCACTCTGAATAGTTATGCAGATATACATAACACAAAATGCACAGAATATTAAGTAATGCATTCAGCTAAAAAGAGTGTACTATTAAATTTTCCTCAATATTACTATGTGTAAACTTCATGTAAACCTTTGTATTTAACCTTGCATATGATGTAGAGTAGTCTGCAAGCAGTTTTTTATCGTGTTCTGCCGAAGTTGGTGAAGTTACTCTAAGGAATGTCACTGATTACACAATTCAACCAGTGTTTCAAATCAGTACAAAGCTAGAGGCAATTACAATGTAAATGCAATGTAGTATGTTCTTCAAATCAACCTTACTTTATGTATTCCATTGCTGTTAGTAGTATTCGTTGTTTATCTGATCACTTACAATGCACTCTGAATACTTTTGCACATCTGCATAACAGAAAATACACAGAATAGTAAGTAATGCATTCAGCTAAAAAGAGTGTACTATTAAATATTCCTCAATATTACTATGTTCAAACTTCATATAAACCTTTGCAATTAACTTTCCATATGATTTAGAGTAGTCTGCAACCAGTTTTTTGTCTGTGCTGCTAAAGTTGGTGAATTTACTCTAAGGAATGTCACTGATTACACAATTGAACTTCAGTGTTTCAAACAGTACAAAGCTAGAGGCACCTATAATGTAAATGCAATGTAGTATGTTCTTCAAATCAACTTTAGGTATTCCATTGCTGTGAGTAGTATTCATTGTGTTTCTATTCACCTCAAATTCACTCTGAATAGTTATGCACATGTACATAACATAAAATACACACAATAGCCTGTAATGCATTCAGCTGAAAAGAGAATACTATTGAATTTTCCTCAAAGTTTTATGTGCAAGCTTTGTGTAAACCATTGTAATTAACTTTCCATATGTTTTAGAGTAGTCAGCAGCCAGTTTTATGTGTGTCCTACTGAAGCTGGTGAAGTTTAAGCAATATCACCAGTTGCTCATAATGATACTTCACTGCTTCAAAGCAATGCAATGCTAAAGGCAGTTATAATGTACATGCAATGTTGTAGGTTCTTCAAATCATCTTTACTTTATGTATTCCATTGCTGTGAGTAGTATTCATTGATTTTCTGTTCACTTACAATTCACTGAATAGTTATGCACAGGTACATAGCACAAAATACACACAATAGAGTGTAATGCATTCAGCTAAAAAGAGTGCTATTGAATTTTCCTCCAAAATTACTATCTGCAAACTGCATGTTAACCTTTGTAATTAACTTTCTGTATGATTCGGAGTAGTCTGAAACCACTTTTGTGTGTGTGATACCGAAGTTGAAGTTACTCTAAGCAGTATGATTGATTACACAATAGAACTTCAGTGTTTCAAAGCAATACAAAGCTAAAGGCGTTCTAATATAACTGCAATGTATTAGGTTTTTGAATTCAACTTTACTTTATGTATTCCATTCCTGTCAGTAGTATTTATTGTGTTTCTATTCACTTACTTTTCACTCTGAATAGTTATGCAGATATACATAACACAAAATGCACAGAATATTAAGTAATGCATTCAGCTAAAAACAGTGTACTATTAAATTTTCCTCAATATTACTATGTGTAAACTTCATGTAAACCTTTGTATTTAACTTTGCATATGATGTAGAGTAGTCTGCAAGCAGTTTTTTTCGTGTTCTGCCGAAGTTGGTGAAGTTACTCTAAGGAATGTCACTGATTACACAATTCAACCAGTGTTTCAAAGCAGTACAAAGCTAGAGGCAATTATAATGTAAATGCAATGTAGTATGTTCTTCAAATCAACCTTACTTTATGTATTCCATTGCTGTGAGTAGTATTCGTTGTTTATCTGTTCACTTACAATGCACTCTGAATACTTTTGCACATCAGCATAACACAAAATGCACACAATAGCATGTAATGCATTCAGCTGAAAAGACAGTGCTATTGAATTTTCTACAAAATTACTATGTGCAAACTTCATGTAAACCTTTGTAATTAACTTTCCATATGATTTAGAGTAGTCTGCAACCAGTTTTTTGTCTGTGCTACTGATGTTGGTGAAGTTACTCTAAGGAATGTCACTGATTACACAATTGAACTTCAGTGTTTCAAAGCAATACAAAGCTAAAGGCGTTCTAATATAACTGCAATGTATTAGGTTCTTGAATTCAACTTTACTTTAGGTCTTCCATTCCTGTCAGTAGTATTTATTGTGTTTCTATTCACTTACATTTCACTCTGAATAGTTATGCAGATATACATAACACAAAATGCACAGAATATTAAGTAATGCATTCAGCTAAAAACAGTGTACTATTAAATTTTCCTCAATATTACTATGTGTAAACTTCATGTAAACCTTTGTATTTAACTTTGCATATGATGTAGAGTAGTCTGCAAGCAGTTTTTTTCGTGTTCTGCCGAAGTTGGTGAAGTTACTCTAAGGAATGTCACTGATTACACAATTCAACCAGTGTTTCAAAGCAGTACAAAGCTAGAGGCAATTATAATGTAAATGCAATGTAGTATGTTCTTCAAATCAACCTTACTTTATGTATTCCATTGCTGTGAGTAGTATTCGTTGTTTATCTGTTCACTTACAATGCACTCTGAATACTTTTGCACATCAGCATAACAGAAAATACACACAATAGCATGTAATGCATTCAGCTGAAAAGACAGTGCTATTGAATTTTCTACAAAATTACTATGTGCAAACTTCATGTAAACCTTTGTAATTAACTTTCCGTATGATTTAGAGTAGTCTGCAACCAGTTTTTTGTCTTTGCTACCGATGTTGGTGAAGTTACTCTAAGGAATGTCACTGATTACACAATTAAAATTCAGTGTTTCAAAGCAATACAAAGCTAAAGGCGTTCTAATATAACTGCAATGTATTAGGTTCTTGAATTCAACTTTACTTTAGGTATTCTATTCCTGTCAGTAGTATTTATTGTGTTTCTATTCACTTATATTTCACTCTGAATAGTTATGCAGATATACATAACACAAAATACACAGAATATTAAGTAGTGCATTCAGCTAAAAAGAGTGTACTGTTAAATTTTCCTAAATATTACTATGTGCAAACTTCATGTAAACCTTTGTAATTAACTTTCCATATGATGTAGAGTAGTCTGCAAGCAGTTTTTCTCGTGTTCTGCCGAAGTTGGTGCAGTTACTCTAAGGAATGTCACTGATTACACAATTCAACATGTGTTTCAAAGCAGTAGAAAGGTAGAGGCAGTTATAATGTGAATGCAATGTAGTATGTTCTTCAAATCAACCTTAATTTATGTATTCCATTGCTGTTAGTAGTATTCGTTGTTTATCTGATCACTTACAATGCACTCTGAATACTTTTGCACATCTGCATAACAGAAAATACACAGAATAGTAAGTAATGCATTCAGCTAAAAAGAGTGTACTATTAAATATTCCTCAATATTACTATGTTCAAACTTCATATAAACCTTTGTAATTAACTTTCCATATGATTTAGAGTAGTCTGCAACCAGTTTTCTGTCTGTGCTGCTAAAGTTGGTGAATTTACTCTAAGGAATGTCACTGATTACACAATTGAACTTCAGTGTTTCAAACAGTACAAAGCTAGAGGCACCTATAATGTAAATGCAATGTAGTATGTTCTTCAAATCAACTTTAGGTATTCCATTGCTGTGAGTAGTATTCATTGTGTTTCTATTCACCTCAAATTCACTCTGAATAGTTATGCACATGTACATAACATAAAATACACACAATAGCCTGTAATGCATTCAGCTGAAAAGAGAATACTATTGAATTTTCCTCAAAGTTTTATGTGCAAGCTTTGTGTAAACCATTGTAATTAACTTTCCATATGTTTTAGAGTAGTCAGCAGCCAGTTTTATGTGTGTCCTACTGAAGCTGGTGAAGTTTAAGCAATATCACCAGTTGCTCATAATGATACTTCACTGCTTCAAAGCAATGCAATGCTAAAGGCAGTTATAATGTACATGCAATGTTGTAGGTTCTTCAAATCATCTTTACTTTATGTATTCCATTGCTGTGAGTAGTATTCATTGATTTTCTGTTCACTTACAATTCACTGAATAGTTATGCACAGGTACATAGCACAAAATACACACAATAGAGTGTAATGCATTCAGCTAAAAAGAGTGCTATTGAATTTTCCTCCAAAATTACTATCTGCAAACTGCATGTTAACCTTTGTAATTAACTTTCTGTATGATTCGGAGTAGTCTGAAACCACTTTTGTGTGTGTGATACCGAAGTTGAAGTTACTCTAAGCAGTATGATTGATTACACAATAGAACTTCAGTGTTTCAAAGCAATACAAAGCTAAAGGCGTTCTAATATAACTGCAATGTATTAGGTTTTTGAATTCAACTTTACTTTATGTATTCCATTCCTGTCAGTAGTATTTATTGTGTTTCTATTCACTTACTTTTCACTCTGAATAGTTATGCAGATATACATAACACAAAATGCACAGAATATTAAGTAATGCATTCAGCTAAAAACAGTGTACTATTAAATTTTCCTCAATATTACTATGTGTAAACTTCATGTAAACCTTTGTATTTAACTTTGCATATGATGTAGAGTAGTCTGCAAGCAGTTTTTTTCGTGTTCTGCCGAAGTTGGTGAAGTTACTCTAAGGAATGTCACTGATTACACAATTCAACCAGTGTTTCAAAGCAGTACAAAGCTAGAGGCAATTATAATGTAAATGCAATGTAGTATGTTCTTCAAATCAACCTTACTTTATGTATTCCATTGCTGTGAGTAGTATTCGTTGTTTATCTGTTCACTTACAATGCACTCTGAATACTTTTGCACATCAGCATAACACAAAATGCACACAATAGCATGTAATGCATTCAGCTGAAAAGACAGTGCTATTGAATTTTCTACAAAATTACTATGTGCAAACTTCATGTAAACCTTTGTAATTAACTTTCCATATGATTTAGAGTAGTCTGCAACCAGTTTTTTGTCTGTGCTACTGATGTTGGTGAAGTTACTCTAAGGAATGTCACTGATTACACAATTGAACTTCAGTGTTTCAAAGCAATACAAAGCTAAAGGCGTTCTAATATAACTGCAATGTATTAGGTTCTTGAATTCAACTTTACTTTAGGTCTTCCATTCCTGTCAGTAGTATTTATTGTGTTTCTATTCACTTACATTTCACTCTGAATAGTTATGCAGATATACATAACACAAAATGCACAGAATATTAAGTAATGCATTCAGCTAAAAAGAGTGTACTATTAAATTTTCCTCAATATTACTATGTGTAAACTTCATGTAAACCTTTGTATTTAACCTTGCATATGATGTAGAGTAGTCTGCAAGCAGTTTTTTATCGTGTTCTGCCGAAGTTGGTGAAGTTACTCTAAGGAATGTCACTGATTACACAATTCAACCAGTGTTTCAAATCAGTACAAAGCTAGAGGCAATTACAATGTAAATGCAATGTAGTATGTTCTTCAAATCAACCTTACTTTATGTATTCCATTGCTGTTAGTAGTATTCGTTGTTTATCTGATCACTTACAATGCACTCTGAATACTTTTGCACATCTGCATAACAGAAAATACACAGAATAGTAAGTAATGCATTCAGCTAAAAAGAGTGTACTATTAAATATTCCTCAATATTACTATGTTCAAACTTCATATAAACCTTTGCAAATAACTTTCCATATGATTTAGAGTAGTCTGCAACCAGTTTTTTGTCTGTGCTGCTAAAGTTGGTGAATTTACTCTAAGGAATGTCACTGATTACACAATTGAACTTCAGTGTTTCAAACAGTACAAAGCTAGAGGCACCTATAATGTAAATGCAATGTAGTATGTTCTTCAAATCAACTTTAGGTATTCCATTGCTGTGAGTAGTATTCATTGTGTTTCTATTCACCTCAAATTCACTCTGAATAGTTATGCACATGTACATAACATAAAATACACACAATAGCCTGTAATGCATTCAGCTGAAAAGAGAATACTATTGAATTCTCCTCAAAGTTTTATGTGCAAGCTTTGTGTAAACCATTGTAATTAACTTTCCATATGTTTTAGAGTAGTCAGCAGCCAGTTTTATGTGTGTCCTACTGAAGCTGGTGAAGTTTAAGCAATATCACCAGTTGCTCATAATGATACTTCACTGCTTCAAAGCAATGCAATGCTAAAGGCAGTTATAATGTACATGCAATGTTGTAGGTTCTTCAAATCATCTTTACTTTATGTATTCCATTGCTGTGAGTAGTATTCATTGATTTTCTGTTCACTTACAATTCACTGAATAGTTATGCACAGGTACATAGCACAAAATACACACAATAGAGTGTAATGCATTCAGCTAAAAAGAGTGCTATTGAATTTTCCTCCAAAATTACTATCTGCAAACTGCATGTTAACCTTTGTAATTAACTTTCTGTATGATTCGGAGTAGTCTGAAACCACTTTTGTGTGTGTGATACCGAAGTTGAAGTTACTCTAAGCAGTATGATTGATTACACAATAGAACTTCAGTGTTTCAAAGCAATACAAAGCTAAAGGCGTTCTAATATAACTGCAATGTATTAGGTTTTTGAATTCAACTTTACTTTATGTATTCCATTCCTGTCAGTAGTATTTATTGTGTTTCTATTCACTTACTTTTCACTCTGAATAGTTATGCAGATATACATAACACAAAATGCACAGAATATTAAGTAATGCATTCAGCTAAAAACAGTGTACTATTAAATTTTCCTCAATATTACTATGTGTAAACTTCATGTAAACCTTTGTATTTAACTTTGCATATGATGTAGAGTAGTCTGCAAGCAGTTTTTTTCGTGTTCTGCCGAAGTTGGTGAAGTTACTCTAAGGAATGTCACTGATTACACAATTCAACCAGTGTTTCAAAGCAGTACAAAGCTAGAGGCAATTATAATGTAAATGCAATGTAGTATGTTCTTCAAATCAACCTTACTTTATGTATTCCATTGCTGTGAGTAGTATTCGTTGTTTATCTGTTCACTTACAATGCACTCTGAATACTTTTGCACATCAGCATAACACAAAATGCACACAATAGCATGTAATGCATTCAGCTGAAAAGACAGTGCTATTGAATTTTCTACAAAATTACTATGTGCAAACTTCATGTAAACCTTTGTAATTAACTTTCCATATGATTTAGAGTAGTCTGCAACCAGTTTTTTGTCTGTGCTACTGATGTTGGTGAAGTTACTCTAAGGAATGTCACTGATTACACAATTGAACTTCAGTGTTTCAAAGCAATACAAAGCTAAAGGCGTTCTAATATAACTGCAATGTATTAGGTTCTTGAATTCAACTTTACTTTAGGTCTTCCATTCCTGTCAGTAGTATTTATTGTGTTTCTATTCACTTACATTTCACTCTGAATAGTTATGCAGATATACATAACACAAAATGCACAGAATATTAAGTAATGCATTCAGCTAAAAAGAGTGTACTATTAAATTTTCCTCAATATTACTATGTGTAAACTTCATGTAAACCTTTGTATTTAACTTTGCATATGATGTAGAGTAGTCTGCAAGCAGTTTTTTATCGTGTTCTGCCGAAGTTGGTGAAGTTACTCTAAGGAATGTCACTGATTACACAATTCAACCAGTGTTTCAAATCAGTACAAAGCTAGAGGCAATTATAATGTAAATGCAATGTAGTATGTTCTTCAAATCAACCTTACTTTATGTATTCCATTGCTGTGAGTAGTATTCGTTGTTTATCTGTTCACTTACAATGCACTCTGAATACTTTTGCACATCAGCATAACAGAAAATACACACAATAGCATGTAATGCATTCAGCTGAAAAGACAGTGCTATTGAATTTTCTACAAAATTACTATGTGCAAACTTCATGTAAACCTTTGTAATTAACTTTCCGTATGATTTAGAGTAGTCTGCAACCAGTTTTTTGTCTTTGCTACCGATGTTGGTGAAGTTACTCTAAGGAATGTCACTGATTACACAATTAGAATTCAGTGTTTCAAAGCAATACAAAGCTAAAGGCGTTCTAATATAACTGCAATGTATTAGGTTCTTGAATTCAACTTTACTTTAGGTATTCTATTCCTGTCAGTAGTATTTATTGTGTTTCTATTCACTTACATTTCACTCTGAATAGTTATGCAGATATACATAACACAAAATACACAGAATATTAAGTAATGCATTCAGCTAAAAAGAGTGTACTGTTAAATTTTCCTAAATATTACTATGTGCAAACTTCATGTAAACCTTTGTAATTAACTTTCCATATGATGTAGAGTAGTCTGCAAGCAGTTTTTCTCGTGTTCTGCCGAAGTTGGTGCAGTTACTCTAAGGAATGTCACTGATTACACAATTCAACCAGTGTTTCAAATCAGTACAAAGCTAGAGGCAATTATAATGTAAATGCAATGTAGTATGTTCTTCAAATCAACCTTACTTTATGTATTCCATTGCTGTTAGTAGTATTCGTTGTTTATCTGATCACTTACAATGCACTCTGAATACTTTTGCACATCTGCATAGCAGAAAATACACAGAATAGTAAGTAATGCATTCAGCTAAAAAGAGTGTACTATTAAATATTCCTCAATATTACTATGTTCAAACTTCATATAAACCTTTGCAATTAACTTTCCATATGATTTAGAGTAGTCTTCAACCAGTTTTTTGTCTGTGCTGCTAAAGTTGGTGAATTTACTCTAAGGAATGTCACTGATTACACAATTGAACTTCAGTGTTTCAAACAGTACAAAGCTAGAGGCACCTATAATGTAAATGCAATGTAGTATGTTCTTCAAATCAACTTTAGGTATTCCATTGCTGTGAGTAGTATTCATTGTGTTTCTATTCACCTCAAATTCACTCTGAATAGTTATGCACATGTACATAACATAAAATACACACAATAGCCTGTAATGCATTCAGCTGAAAAGAGAATACTATTGAATTTTCCTCAAAGTTTTATGTGCAAGCTTTGTGTAAACCATTGTAATTAACTTTCCATATGTTTTAGAGTAGTCAGCAGCCAGTTTTATGTGTGTCCTACTGAAGCTGGTGAAGTTTAAGCAATATCACCAGTTGCTCATAATGATACTTCACTGCTTCAAAGCAATGCAATGCTAAAGGCAGTTATAATGTACATGCAATGTTGTAGGTTCTTCAAATCATCTTTACTTTATGTATTCCATTGCTGTGAGTAGTATTCATTGATTTTCTGTTCACTTACAATTCACTGAATAGTTATGCACAGGTACATAGCACAAAATACACACAATAGAGTGTAATGCATTCAGCTAAAAAGAGTGCTATTGAATTTTCCTCCAAAATTACTATCTGCAAACTGCATGTTAACCTTTGTAATTAACTTTCTGTATGATTCGGAGTAGTCTGAAACCACTTTTGTGTGTGTGATACCGAAGTTGAAGTTACTCTAAGCAGTATGATTGATTACACAATAGAACTTCAGTGTTTCAAAGCAATACAAAGCTAAAGGCGTTCTAATATAACTGCAATGTATTAGGTTTTTGAATTCAACTTTACTTTATGTATTCCATTCCTGTCAGTAGTATTTATTGTGTTTCTATTCACTTACTTTTCACTCTGAATAGTTATGCAGATATACATAACACAAAATGCACAGAATATTAAGTAATGCATTCAGCTAAAAACAGTGTACTATTAAATTTTCCTCAATATTACTATGTGTAAACTTCATGTAAACCTTTGTATTTAACTTTGCATATGATGTAGAGTAGTCTGCAAGCAGTTTTTTTCGTGTTCTGCCGAAGTTGGTGAAGTTACTCTAAGGAATGTCACTGATTACACAATTCAACCAGTGTTTCAAAGCAGTACAAAGCTAGAGGCAATTATAATGTAAATGCAATGTAGTATGTTCTTCAAATCAACCTTACTTTATGTATTCCATTGCTGTGAGTAGTATTCGTTGTTTATCTGTTCACTTACAATGCACTCTGAATACTTTTGCACATCAGCATAACACAAAATGCACACAATAGCATGTAATGCATTCAGCTGAAAAGACAGTGCTATTGAATTTTCTACAAAATTACTATGTGCAAACTTCATGTAAACCTTTGTAATTAACTTTCCATATGATTTAGAGTAGTCTGCAACCAGTTTTTTGTCTGTGCTACTGATGTTGGTGAAGTTACTCTAAGGAATGTCACTGATTACACAATTGAACTTCAGTGTTTCAAAGCAATACAAAGCTAAAGGCGTTCTAATATAACTGCAATGTATTAGGTTCTTGAATTCAACTTTACTTTAGGTCTTCCATTCCTGTCAGTAGTATTTATTGTGTTTCTATTCACTTACATTTCACTCTGAATAGTTATGCAGATATACATAACACAAAATGCACAGAATATTAAGTAATGCATTCAGCTAAAAAGAGTGTACTATTAAATTTTCCTCAATATTACTATGTGTAAACTTCATGTAAACCTTTGTATTTAACTTTGCATATGATGTAGAGTAGTCTGCAAGCAGTTTTTTATCGTGTTCTGCCGAAGTTGGTGAAGTTACTCTAAGGAATGTCACTGATTACACAATTCAACCAGTGTTTCAAATCAGTACAAAGCTAGAGGCAATTATAATGTAAATGCAATGTAGTATGTTCTTCAAATCAACCTTACTTTATGTATTCCATTGCTGTGAGTAGTATTCGTTGTTTATCTGTTCACTTACAATGCACTCTGAATACTTTTGCACATCAGCATAACAGAAAATACACACAATAGCATGTAATGCATTCAGCTGAAAAGACAGTGCTATTGAATTTTCTACAAAATTACTATGTGCAAACTTCATGTAAACCTTTGTAATTAACTTTCCGTATGATTTAGAGTAGTCTGCAACCAGTTTTTTGTCTTTGCTACCGATGTTGGTGAAGTTACTCTAAGGAATGTCACTGATTACACAATTAGAATTCAGTGTTTCAAAGCAATACAAAGCTAAAGGCGTTCTAATATAACTGCAATGTATTAGGTTCTTGAATTCAACTTTACTTTAGGTATTCTATTCCTGTCAGTAGTATTTATTGTGTTTCTATTCACTTACATTTCACTCTGAATAGTTATGCAGATATACATAACACAAAATACACAGAATATTAAGTAATGCATTCAGCTAAAAAGAGTGTACTGTTAAATTTTCCTAAATATTACTATGTGCAAACTTCATGTAAACCTTTGTAATTAACTTTCCATATGATGTAGAGTAGTCTGCAAGCAGTTTTTCTCGTGTTCTGCCGAAGTTGGTGCAGTTACTCTAAGGAATGTCACTGATTACACAATTCAACATGTGTTTCAAAGCAGTAGAAAGGTAGAGGCAGTTATAATGTGAATGCAATGTAGTATGTTCTTCAAATCAACCTTAATTTATGTATTCCATTGCTGTTAGTAGTATTCGTTGTTTATCTGATCACTTACAATGCACTCTGAATACTTTTGCACATCTGCATAACAGAAAATACACAGAATAGTAAGTAATGCATTCAGCTAAAAAGAGTGTACTATTAAATATTCCTCAATATTACTATGTTCAAACTTCATATAAACCTTTGCAATTAACTTTCCATATGATTTAGAGTAGTCTGCAACCAGTTTTTTGTCTGTGCTGCTAAAGTTGGTGAATTTACTCTAAGGAATGTCACTGATTACACAATTGAACTTCAGTGTTTCAAACAGTACAAAGCTAGAGGCACCTATAATGTAAATGCAATGTAGTATGTTCTTCAAATCAACTTTAGGTATTCCATTGCTGTGAGTAGTATTCATTGTGTTTCTATTCACCTCAAATTCACTCTGAATAGTTATGCACATGTACATAACATAAAATACACACAATAGCCTGTAATGCATTCAGCTGAAAAGAGAATACTATTGAATTTTCCTCAAAGTTTTATGTGCAAGCTTTGTGTAAACCATTGTAATTAACTTTCCATATGTTTTAGAGTAGTCAGCAGCCAGTTTTATGTGTGTCCTACTGAAGCTGGTGAAGTTTAAGCAATATCACCAGTTGCTCATAATGATACTTCACTGCTTCAAAGCAATGCAATGCTAAAGGCAGTTATAATGTACATGCAATGTTGTAGGTTCTTCAAATCATCTTTACTTTATGTATTCCATTGCTGTGAGTAGTATTCATTGATTTTCTGTTCACTTACAATTCACTGAATAGTTATGCACAGGTACATAGCACAAAATACACACAATAGAGTGTAATGCATTCAGCTAAAAAGAGTGCTATTGAATTTTCCTCCAAAATTACTATCTGCAAACTGCATGTTAACCTTTGTAATTAACTTTCTGTATGATTCGGAGTAGTCTGAAACCACTTTTGTGTGTGTGATACCGAAGTTGAAGTTACTCTAAGCAGTATGATTGATTACACAATAGAACTTCAGTGTTTCAAAGCAATACAAAGCTAAAGGCGTTCTAATATAACTGCAATGTATTAGGTTTTTGAATTCAACTTTACTTTATGTATTCCATTCCTGTCAGTAGTATTTATTGTGTTTCTATTCACTTACTTTTCACTCTGAATAGTTATGCAGATATACATAACACAAAATGCACAGAATATTAAGTAATGCATTCAGCTAAAAACAGTGTACTATTAAATTTTCCTCAATATTACTATGTGTAAACTTCATGTAAACCTTTGTATTTAACTTTCCATATGATTTAGAGTAGTCTGCAAACAGTTTTTTGTCTGTGCTACTGATGTTGGTGAAGTTACTCTAAGGAATGTCACTGATTACACAATTGAACTTCAGTGTTTCAAAGCAATACAAAGCTAAAGGCGTTCTAATATAACTGCAATGTATTAGGTTCTTGAATTCAACTTTACTTTAGGTCTTCCATTCCTGTCAGTAGTATTTATTGTGTTTCTATTCACTTACATTTCACTCTGAATAGTTATGCAGATATACATAACACAAAATGCACAGAATATTAAGTAATGCATTCAGCTAAAAAGAGTGTATGTTAAATTTTCCTAAATATTACTATGTGCAAACTTCATGTAAACCTTTGTAATTAACTTTCCATATGATGTAGAGTAGTCTGCAAGCAGTTTTTCTCGTGTTCTGCCGAAGTTGGTGCAGTTACTCTAAGGAATGTCACTGATTACACAATTCAACATGTGTTTCAAAGCAGTAGAAAGGTAGAGGCAGTTATAATGTGAATGCAATGTAGTATGTTCTTCAAATCAACCTTAATTTATGTATTCCATTGCTGTTAGTAGTATTCGTTGTTTATCTGATCACTTACAATGCACTCTGTATACTTTTGCACATCTGCATAACAGAAAATACACAGAATAGTAAGTAATGCATTCAGCTAAAAAGAGTGTACTATTAAATATTCCTCAATATTACTATGTTCAAACTTCATATAAACCTTTGTAATTAACTTTCCATATGATTTAGAGTAGTCTGCAACCAGTTTTCTGTCTGTGCTGCTAACGTTGGTGAATTTACTCTAAGGAATGTCACTGATTACACAATTGAACTTCAGTGTTTCAAACAGTACAAAGCTAGAGGCACCCAGAATGTAAATGCAATGTAGTATGTTCTTCAAATCAACTTTAGGTATTCCATTGCTGTGAGTAGTATTCATTGTGTTTCTATTCACCTCAAATTCACTCTGAATAGTTATGCACATGTACATAACATAAAATACACACAATAGCCTGTAATGCAATCAGCTGAAAAGAGAATACTATTGAATTTTCCTCAAAGTTTTATGTGCAAGCTTTGTGTAAACCATTGTAATTAACTTTCCATATGTTTTAGAGTAGTCAGCAGCCAGTTTTATGTGTGTCCTACTGAAGCTGGTGAAGTTTAAGCAATATCACCAGTTGCTCATAATGATACTTCACTGCTTCAAAGCAATGCAATGCTAAAGGCAGTTATAATGTACATGCAATGTTGTAGGTTCTTCAAATCATCTTTACTTTATGTATTCCATTGCTGTGAGTAGTATTCATTGATTTTCTGTTCACTTACAATTCACTGAATAGTTATGCACAGGTACATAGCACAAAATACACACAATAGAGTGTAATGCATTCAGCTAAAAAGAGTGCTATTGAATTTTCCTCCAAAATTACTATCTGCAAACTGCATGTTAACCTTTGTAATTAACTTTCTGTATGATTCGGAGTAGTCTGAAACCACTTTTGTGTGTGTGATACCGAAGTTGAAGTTACTCTAAGCAGTATGATTGATTACACAATAGAACTTCAGTGTTTCAAAGCAATACAAAGCTAAAGGCGTTCTAATATAACTGCAATGTATTAGGTTTTTGAATTCAACTTTACTTTATGTATTCCATTCCTGTCAGTAGTATTTATTGTGTTTCTATTCACTTACTTTTCACTCTGAATAGTTATGCAGATATACATAACACAAAATGCACAGAATATTAAGTAATGCATTCAGCTAAAAACAGTGTACTATTAAATTTTCCTCAATATTACTATGTGTAAACTTCATGTAAACCTTTGTATTTAACTTTGCATATGATGTAGAGTAGTCTGCAAGCAGTTTTTTTCGTGTTCTGCCGAAGTTGGTGAAGTTACTCTAAGGAATGTCACTGATTACACAATTCAACCAGTGTTTCAAAGCAGTACAAAGCTAGAGGCAATTATAATGTAAATGCAATGTAGTATGTTCTTCAAATCAACCTTACTTTATGTATTCCATTGCTGTGAGTAGTATTCGTTGTTTATCTGTTCACTTACAATGCACTCTGAATACTTTTGCACATCAGCATAACACAAAATGCACACAATAGCATGTAATGCATTCAGCTGAAAAGACAGTGCTATTGAATTTTCTACAAAATTACTATGTGCAAACTTCATGTAAACCTTTGTAATTAACTTTCCATATGATTTAGAGTAGTCTGCAACCAGTTTTTTGTCTGTGCTACTGATGTTGGTGAAGTTACTCTAAGGAATGTCACTGATTACACAATTGAACTTCAGTGTTTCAAAGCAATACAAAGCTAAAGGCGTTCTAATATAACTGCAATGTATTAGGTTCTTGAATTCAACTTTACTTTAGGTATTCCATTCCTGTCAGAAGTATTTATTGTTTTTCTATTCACTTACATTTCACTCTGAAGTGTTATGCAGATATACATAACACAAAATGCACAGAATATTAAGTAATCCATTCAGCTAAAAAGAGTGTACTATTAAATTTTCCTCAATATTACTATGTGCAAACTTCATGTAAACCTTTGTAATTAACTTTCCATATGATTTAGAGTAGTCTGCAACCAGTTTTTTGTCTGTGCTACAGATGTTGGTGAAGTTACTCTGAGGAATGTCACTGATTACACAATTCAACCAGTGTTTCAATGCAGTACAAAGCTAGAGGCAGTTATAATGTAAATGCAATGTAGTATGTTCTTCAAATCAACCTTACGTTATGTATTCCATTGCTGTGAGTAGTATTCGATGTTTATCTGTTCGCTTACAATGCACTCTGAATACTTTTGCACATCAGCATAACACAAAATACACACAATAGCATGTAATGCATTCAGCTGAAAAGACAGTGCTATTGAATTTTCCACAAAATTACGATGTGCAAACTTCATGTAAACCTTTGTAATTAACATTCCATATGATTTAGAATACTCTGCATCCAATTTCTTCTGTGTGCTACCGAATGTCGTGAAGTTACTCTAAGGAATGTCACAGATTACACAATTGAACTTCAGTGTTTCAAAGCAATACAAAGCTAAAGGCGTTCTAATATAACTGCAATGTATTAGGTTCTTGAATTCAACTTTACTTTAGGTCTTCCATTCCTGTCAGTAGTATTTATTGTGTTTCTATTCACTTACATTTCACTCTGAATAGTTATGCAGATATACATAACACAAAATGCACAGAATATTAAGTAATGCATTCAGCTAAAAAGAGTGTACTATTAAATTTTCCTCAATATTACTATGTGTAAACTTCATGTAAACCTTTGTATTTAACTTTGCATATGATGTAGAGTAGTCTGCAAGCAGTTTTTTATCGTGTTCTGCCGAAGTTGGTGAAGTTACTCTAAGGAATGTCACTGATTACACAATTCAACCAGTGTTTCAAATCAGTACAAAGCTAGAGGCAATTATAATGTAAATGCAATGTAGTATGTTCTTCAAATCAACCTTACTTTATGTATTCCATTGCTGTGAGTAGTATTCGTTGTTTATCTGTTCACTTACAATGCACTCTGAATACTTTTGCACATCAGCATAACAGAAAATACACACAATAGCATGTAATGCATTCAGCTGAAAAGACAGTGCTATTGAATTTTCTACAAAATTACTATGTGCAAACTTCATGTAAACCTTTGTAATTAACTTTCCGTATGATTTAGAGTAGTCTGCAACCAGTTTTTTGTCTTTGCTACCGATGTTGGTGAAGTTACTCTAAGGAATGTCACTGATTACACAATTAGAATTCAGTGTTTCAAAGCAATACAAAGCTAAAGGCGTTCTAATATAACTGCAATGTATTAGGTTCTTGAATTCAACTTTACTTTAGGTATTCTATTCCTGTCAGTAGTATTTATTGTGTTTCTATTCACTTACATTTCACTCTGAATAGTTATGCAGATATACATAACACAAAATACACAGAATATTAAGTAATGCATTCAGCTAAAAAGAGTGTACTGTTAAATTTTCCTAAATATTACTATGTGCAAACTTCATGTAAACCTTTGTAATTAACTTTCCATATGATGTAGAGTAGTCTGCAAGCAGTTTTTCTCGTGTTCTGCCGAAGTTGGTGCAGTTACTCTAAGGAATGTCACTGATTACACAATTCAACCAGTGTTTCAAATCAGTACAAAGCTAGAGGCAATTATAATGTAAATGCAATGTAGTATGTTCTTCAAATCAACCTTACTTTATGTATTCCATTGCTGTTAGTAGTATTCGTTGTTTATCTGATCACTTACAATGCACTCTGAATACTTTTGCACATCTGCATAGCAGAAAATACACAGAATAGTAAGTAATGCATTCAGCTAAAAAGAGTGTACTATTAAATATTCCTCAATATTACTATGTTCAAACTTCATATAAACCTTTGCAATTAACTTTCCATATGATTTAGAGTAGTCTGCAACCAGTTTTTTGTCTGTGCTGCTAAAGTTGGTGAATTTACTCTAAGGAATGTCACTGATTACACAATTGAACTTCAGTGTTTCAAACAGTACAAAGCTAGAGGCACCTATAATGTAAATGCAATGTAGTATGTTCTTCAAATCAACTTTAGGTATTCCATTGCTGTGAGTAGTATTCATTGTGTTTCTATTCACCTCAAATTCACTCTGAATAGTTATGCACATGTACATAACATAAAATACACACAATAGCCTGTAATGCATTCAGCTGAAAAGAGAATACTATTGAATTTTCCTCAAAGTTTTATGTGCAAGCTTTGTGTAAACCATTGTAATTAACTTTCCATATGTTTTAGAGTAGTCAGCAGCCAGTTTTATGTGTGTCCTACTGAAGCTGGTGAAGTTTAAGCAATATCACCAGTTGCTCATAATGATACTTCACTGCTTCAAAGCAATGCAATGCTAAAGGCAGTTATAATGTACATGCAATGTTGTAGGTTCTTCAAATCATCTTTACTTTATGTATTCCATTGCTGTGAGTAGTATTCATTGATTTTCTGTTCACTTACAATTCACTGAATAGTTATGCACAGGTACATAGCACAAAATACACACAATAGAGTGTAATGCATTCAGCTAAAAAGAGTGCTATTGAATTTTCCTCCAAAATTACTATCTGCAAACTGCATGTTAACCTTTGTAATTAACTTTCTGTATGATTCGGAGTAGTCTGAAACCACTTTTGTGTGTGTGATACCGAAGTTGAAGTTACTCTAAGCAGTATGATTGATTACACAATAGAACTTCAGTGTTTCAAAGCAATACAAAGCTAAAGGCGTTCTAATATAACTGCAATGTATTAGGTTTTTGAATTCAACTTTACTTTATGTATTCCATTCCTGTCAGTAGTATTTATTGTGTTTCTATTCACTTACTTTTCACTCTGAATAGTTATGCAGATATACATAACACAAAATGCACAGAATATTAAGTAATGCATTCAGCTAAAAACAGTGTACTATTAAATTTTCCTCAATATTACTATGTGTAAACTTCATGTAAACCTTTGTATTTAACTTTGCATATGATGTAGAGTAGTCTGCAAGCAGTTTTTTATCGTGTTCTGCCGAAGTTGGTGAAGTTACTCTAAGGAATGTCACTGATTACACAATTCAACCAGTGTTTCAAATCAGTACAAAGCTAGAGGCAATTATAATGTAAATGCAATGTAGTATGTTCTTCAAATCAACCTTACTTTATGTATTCCATTGCTGTGAGTAGTATTCGTTGTTTATCTGTTCACTTACAATGCACTCTGAATACTTTTGCACATCAGCATAACAGAAAATACACACAATAGCATGTAATGCATTCAGCTGAAAAGACAGTGCTATTGAATTTTCTACAAAATTACTATGTGCAAACTTCATGTAAACCTTTGTAATTAACTTTCCGTATGATTTAGAGTAGTCTGCAACCAGTTTTTTGTCTTTGCTACCGATGTTGGTGAAGTTACTCTAAGGAATGTCACTGATTACACAATTAGAATTCAGTGTTTCAAAGCAATACAAAGCTAAAGGCGTTCTAATATAACTGCAATGTATTAGGTTCTTGAATTCAACTTTACTTTAGGTATTCTATTCCTGTCAGTAGTATTTATTGTGTTTCTATTCACT
Organism: Hemitrygon akajei; assembly: GCF_048418815.1. Taxonomy (NCBI): domain Eukaryota; kingdom Metazoa; phylum Chordata; class Chondrichthyes; order Myliobatiformes; family Dasyatidae; genus Hemitrygon; species Hemitrygon akajei. The sequence goes on from NC_133127.1 coordinate 108,136,258, forward strand.
TACATTTCACTCTGAATAGTTATGCAGATATACATAACACAAAATACACAGAATATTAAGTAATGCATTCAGCTAAAAAGAGTGTACTGTTAAATTTTCCTAAATATTACTATGTGCAAACTTCATGTAAACCTTTGTAATTAACTTTCCATATGATGTAGAGTAGTCTGCAAGCAGTTTTTCTCGTGTTCTGCCGAAGTTGGTGCAGTTACTCTAAGGAATGTCACTGATTACACAATTCAACCAGTGTTTCAAATCAGTACAAAGCTAGAGGCAATTATAATGTAAATGCAATGTAGTATGTTCTTCAAATCAACCTTACTTTATGTATTCCATTGCTGTTAGTAGTATTCGTTGTTTATCTGATCACTTACAATGCACTCTGAATACTTTTGCACATCTGCATAGCAGAAAATACACAGAATAGTAAGTAATGCATTCAGCTAAAAAGAGTGTACTATTAAATATTCCTCAATATTACTATGTTCAAACTTCATATAAACCTTTGCAATTAACTTTCCATATGATTTAGAGTAGTCTGCAACCAGTTTTTTGTCTGTGCTGCTAAAGTTGGTGAATTTACTCTAAGGAATGTCACTGATTACACAATTGAACTTCAGTGTTTCAAACAGTACAAAGCTAGAGGCACCTATAATGTAAATGCAATGTAGTATGTTCTTCAAATCAACTTTAGGTATTCCATTGCTGTGAGTAGTATTCATTGTGTTTCTATTCACCTCAAATTCACTCTGAATAGTTATGCACATGTACATAACATAAAATACACACAATAGCCTGTAATGCATTCAGCTGAAAAGAGAATACTATTGAATTTTCCTCAAAGTTTTATGTGCAAGCTTTGTGTAAACCATTGTAATTAACTTTCCATATGTTTTAGAGTAGTCAGCAGCCAGTTTTATGTGTGTCCTACTGAAGCTGGTGAAGTTTAAGCAATATCACCAGTTGCTCATAATGATACTTCACTGCTTCAAAGCAATGCAATGCTAAAGGCAGTTATAATGTACATGCAATGTTGTAGGTTCTTCAAATCATCTTTACTTTATGTATTCCATTGCTGTGAGTAGTATTCATTGATTTTCTGTTCACTTACAATTCACTGAATAGTTATGCACAGGTACATAGCACAAAATACACACAATAGAGTGTAATGCATTCAGCTAAAAAGAGTGCTATTGAATTTTCCTCCAAAATTACTATCTGCAAACTGCATGTTAACCTTTGTAATTAACTTTCTGTATGATTCGGAGTAGTCTGAAACCACTTTTGTGTGTGTGATACCGAAGTTGAAGTTACTCTAAGCAGTATGATTGATTACACAATAGAACTTCAGTGTTTCAAAGCAATACAAAGCTAAAGGCGTTCTAATATAACTGCAATGTATTAGGTTTTTGAATTCAACTTTACTTTATGTATTCCATTCCTGTCAGTAGTATTTATTGTGTTTCTATTCACTTACTTTTCACTCTGAATAGTTATGCAGATATACATAACACAAAATGCACAGAATATTAAGTAATGCATTCAGCTAAAAACAGTGTACTATTAAATTTTCCTCAATATTACTATGTGTAAACTTCATGTAAACCTTTGTATTTAACTTTGCATATGATGTAGAGTAGTCTGCAAGCAGTTTTTTTCGTGTTCTGCCGAAGTTGGTGAAGTTACTCTAAGGAATGTCACTGATTACACAATTCAACCAGTGTTTCAAAGCAGTACAAAGCTAGAGGCAATTATAATGTAAATGCAATGTAGTATGTTCTTCAAATCAACCTTACTTTATGTATTCCATTGCTGTGAGTAGTATTCGTTGTTTATCTGTTCACTTACAATGCACTCTGAATACTTTTGCACATCAGCATAACACAAAATGCACACAATAGCATGTAATGCATTCAGCTGAAAAGACAGTGCTATTGAATTTTCTACAAAATTACTATGTGCAAACTTCATGTAAACCTTTGTAATTAACTTTCCATATGATTTAGAGTAGTCTGCAACCAGTTTTTTGTCTGTGCTACTGATGTTGGTGAAGTTACTCTAAGGAATGTCACTGATTACACAATTGAACTTCAGTGTTTCAAAGCAATACAAAGCTAAAGGCGTTCTAATATAACTGCAATGTATTAGGTTCTTGAATTCAACTTTACTTTAGGTCTTCCATTCCTGTCAGTAGTATTTATTGTGTTTCTATTCACTTACATTTCACTCTGAATAGTTATGCAGATATACATAACACAAAATGCACAGAATATTAAGTAATGCATTCAGCTAAAAAGAGTGTACTATTAAATTTTCCTCAATATTACTATGTGTAAACTTCATGTAAACCTTTGTATTTAACTTTGCATATGATGTAGAGTAGTCTGCAAGCAGTTTTTTATCGTGTTCTGCCGAAGTTGGTGAAGTTACTCTAAGGAATGTCACTGATTACACAATTCAACCAGTGTTTCAAATCAGTACAAAGCTAGAGGCAATTATAATGTAAATGCAATGTAGTATGTTCTTCAAATCAACCTTACTTTATGTATTCCATTGCTGTGAGTAGTATTCGTTGTTTATCTGTTCACTTACAATGCACTCTGAATACTTTTGCACATCAGCATAACAGAAAATACACACAATAGCATGTAATGCATTCAGCTGAAAAGACAGTGCTATTGAATTTTCTACAAAATTACTATGTGCAAACTTCATGTAAACCTTTGTAATTAACTTTCCGTATGATTTAGAGTAGTCTGCAACCAGTTTTTTGTCTTTGCTACCGATGTTGGTGAAGTTACTCTAAGGAATGTCACTGATTACACAATTAGAATTCAGTGTTTCAAAGCAATACAAAGCTAAAGGCGTTCTAATATAACTGCAATGTATTAGGTTCTTGAATTCAACTTTACTTTAGGTATTCTATTCCTGTCAGTAGTATTTATTGTGTTTCTATTCACTTACATTTCACTCTGAATAGTTATGCAGATATACATAACACAAAATACACAGAATATTAAGTAATGCATTCAGCTAAAAAGAGTGTACTGTTAAATTTTCCTAAATATTACTATGTGCAAACTTCATGTAAACCTTTGTAATTAACTTTCCATATGATGTAGAGTAGTCTGCAAGCAGTTTTTCTCGTGTTCTGCCGAAGTTGGTGCCGTTACTCTAAGGAATGTCACTGATTACACAATTCAACATGTGTTTCAAAGCAGTAGAAAGGTAGAGGCAGTTATAATGTGAATGCAATGTAGTATGTTCTTCAAATCAACCTTAATTTATGTATTCCATTGCTGTTAGTAGTATTCGTTGTTTATCTGATCACTTACAATGCACTCTGAATACTTTTGCACATCTGCATAACAGAAAATACACAGAATAGTAAGTAATGCATTCAGCTAAAAAGAGTGTACTATTAAATATTCCTCAATATTACTATGTTCAAACTTCATATAAACCTTTGCAATTAACTTTCCATATGATTTAGAGTAGTCTGCAACCAGTTTTTTGTCTGTGCTGCTAAAGTTGGTGAATTTACTCTAAGGAATGTCACTGATTACACAATTGAACTTCAGTGTTTCAAACAGTACAAAGCTAGAGGCACCTATAATGTAAATGCAATGTAGTATGTTCTTCAAATCAACTTTAGGTATTCCATTGCTGTGAGTAGTATTCATTGTGTTTCTATTCACCTCAAATTCACTCTGAATAGTTATGCACATGTACATAACATAAAATACACACAATAGCCTGTAATGCATTCAGCTGAAAAGAGAATACTATTGAATTTTCCTCAAAGTTTTATGTGCAAGCTTTGTGTAAACCATTGTAATTAACTTTCCATATGTTTTAGAGTAGTCAGCAGCCAGTTTTATGTGTGTCCTACTGAAGCTGGTGAAGTTTAAGCAATATCACCAGTTGCTCATAATGATACTTCACTGCTTCAAAGCAATGCAATGCTAAAGGCAGTTATAATGTACATGCAATGTTGTAGGTTCTTCAAATCATCTTTACTTTATGTATTCCATTGCTGTGAGTAGTATTCATTGATTTTCTGTTCACTTACAATTCACTGAATAGTTATGCACAGGTACATAGCACAAAATACACACAATAGAGTGTAATGCATTCAGCTAAAAAGAGTGCTATTGAATTTTCCTCCAAAATTACTATCTGCAAACTGCATGTTAACCTTTGTAATTAACTTTCTGTATGATTCGGAGTAGTCTGAAACCACTTTTGTGTGTGTGATACCGAAGTTGAAGTTACTCTAAGCAGTATGATTGATTACACAATAGAACTTCAGTGTTTCAAAGCAATACAAAGATAAAGGCGTTCTAATATAACTGCAATGTATTAGGTTTTTGAATTCAACTTTACTTTATGTATTCCATTCCTGTCAGTAGTATTTATTGTGTTTCTATTCACTTACTTTTCACTCTGAATAGTTATGCAGATATACATAACACAAAATGCACAGAATATTAAGTAATGCATTCAGCTAAAAACAGTGTACTATTAAATTTTCCTCAATATTACTATGTGTAAACTTCATGTAAACCTTTGTATTTAACTTTCCATATGATTTAGAGTAGTCTGCAAACAGTTTTTTGTCTGTGCTACTGATGTTGGTGAAGTTACTCTAAGGAATGTCACTGATTACACAATTGAACTTCAGTGTTTCAAAGCAATACAAAGCTAAAGGCGTTCTAATATAACTGCAATGTATTAGGTTCTTGAATTCAACTTTACTTTAGGTCTTCCATTCCTGTCAGTAGTATTTATTGTGTTTCTATTCACTTACATTTCACTCTGAATAGTTATGCAGATATACATAACACAAAATGCACAGAATATTAAGTAATGCATTCAGCTAAAAAGAGTGTATGTTAAATTTTCCTAAATATTACTATGTGCAAACTTCATGTAAACCTTTGTAATTAACTTTCCATATGATGTAGAGTAGTCTGCAAGCAGTTTTTCTCGTGTTCTGCCGAAGTTGGTGCAGTTACTCTAAGGAATGTCACTGATTACACAATTCAACATGTGTTTCAAAGCAGTAGAAAGGTAGAGGCAGTTATAATGTGAATGCAATGTAGTATGTTCTTCAAATCAACCTTAATTTATGTATTCCATTGCTGTTAGTAGTATTCGTTGTTTATCTGATCACTTACAATGCACTCTGTATACTTTTGCACATCTGCATAACAGAAAATACACAGAATAGTAAGTAATGCATTCAGCTAAAAAGAGTGTACTATTAAATATTCCTCAATATTACTATGTTCAAACTTCATATAAACCTTTGTAATTAACTTTCCATATGATTTAGAGTAGTCTGCAACCAGTTTTCTGTCTGTGCTGCTAAAGTTGGTGAATTTACTCTAAGGAATGTCACTGATTACACAATTGAACTTCAGTGTTTCAAACAGTACAAAGCTAGAGGCACCTATAATGTAAATGCAATGTAGTATGTTCTTCAAATCAACTTTAGGTATTCCATTGCTGTGAGTAGTATTCATTGTGTTTCTATTCACCTCAAATTCACTCTGAATAGTTATGCACATGTACATAACATAAAATACACACAATAGCCTGTAATGCAATCAGCTGAAAAGAGAATACTATTGAATTTTCCTCAAAGTTTTATGTGCAAGCTTTGTGTAAACCATTGTAATTAACTTTCCATATGTTTTAGAGTAGTCAGCAGCCAGTTTTATGTGTGTCCTACTGAAGCTGGTGAAGTTTAAGCAATATCACCAGTTGCTCATAATGATACTTCACTGCTTCAAAGCAATGCAATGCTAAAGGCAGTTATAATGTACATGCAATGTTGTAGGTTCTTCAAATCATCTTTACTTTATGTATTCCATTGCTGTGAGTAGTATTCATTGATTTTCTGTTCACTTACAATTCACTGAATAGTTATGCACAGGTACATAGCACAAAATACACACAATAGAGTGTAATGCATTCAGCTAAAAAGAGTGCTATTGAATTTTCCTCCAAAATTACTATCTGCAAACTGCATGTTAACCTTTGTAATTAACTTTCTGTATGATTCGGAGTAGTCTGAAACCACTTTTGTGTGTGTGATACCGAAGTTGAAGTTACTCTAAGCAGTATGATTGATTACACAATAGAACTTCAGTGTTTCAAAGCAATACAAAGCTAAAGGCGTTCTAATATAACTGCAATGTATTAGGTTTTTGAATTCAACTTTACTTTATGTATTCCATTCCTGTCAGTAGTATTTATTGTGTTTCTATTCACTTACTTTTCACTCTGAATAGTTATGCAGATATACATAACACAAAATGCACAGAATATTAAGTAATGCATTCAGCTAAAAACAGTGTACTATTAAATTTTCCTCAATATTACTATGTGTAAACTTCATGTAAACCTTTGTATTTAACTTTGCATATGATGTAGAGTAGTCTGCAAGCAGTTTTTTTCGTGTTCTGCCGAAGTTGGTGAAGTTACTCTAAGGAATGTCACTGATTACACAATTCAACCAGTGTTTCAAAGCAGTACAAAGCTAGAGGCAATTATAATGTAAATGCAATGTAGTATGTTCTTCAAATCAACCTTACTTTATGTATTCCATTGCTGTGAGTAGTATTCGTTGTTTATCTGTTCACTTACAATGCACTCTGAATACTTTTGCACATCAGCATAACACAAAATGCACACAATAGCATGTAATGCATTCAGCTGAAAAGACAGTGCTATTGAATTTTCTACAAAATTACTATGTGCAAACTTCATGTAAACCTTTGTAATTAACTTTCCATATGATTTAGAGTAGTCTGCAACCAGTTTTTTGTCTGTGCTACTGATGTTGGTGAAGTTACTCTAAGGAATGTCACTGATTACACAATTGAACTTCAGTGTTTCAAAGCAATACAAAGCTAAAGGCGTTCTAATATAACTGCAATGTATTAGGTTCTTGAATTCAACTTTACTTTAGGTATTCCATTCCTGTCAGAAGTATTTATTGTTTTTCTATTCACTTACATTTCACTCTGAAGTGTTATGCAGATATACATAACACAAAATGCACAGAATATTAAGTAATCCATTCAGCTAAAAAGAGTGTACTATTAAATTTTCCTCAATATTACTATGTGCAAACTTCATGTAAACCTTTGTAATTAACTTTCCATATGATTTAGAGTAGTCTGCAACCAGTTTTTTGTCTGTGCTACAGATGTTGGTGAAGTTACTCTGAGGAATGTCACTGATTACACAATTCAACCAGTGTTTCAATGCAGTACAAAGCTAGAGGCAGTTATAATGTAAATGCAATGTAGTATGTTCTTCAAATCAACCTTACGTTATGTATTCCATTGCTGTGAGTAGTATTCGATGTTTATCTGTTCGCTTACAATGCACTCTGAATACTTTTGCACATCAGCATAACACAAAATACACACAATAGCATGTAATGCATTCAGCTGAAAAGACAGTGCTATTGAATTTTCCACAAAATTACGATGTGCAAACTTCATGTAAACCTTTGTAATTAACATTCCATATGATTTAGAATACTCTGCATCCAATTTCTTCTGTGTGCTACCGAATGTCGTGAAGTTACTCTAAGGAATGTCACAGATTACACAATTGAACTTCAGTGTTTCAAAGCAATACAAAGCTAAAGGCGTTCTAATATAACTGCAATGTATTAGGTTCTTGAATTCAACTTTACTTTAGGTCTTCCATTCCTGTCAGTAGTATTTATTGTGTTTCTATTCACTTACATTTCACTCTGAATAGTTATGCAGATATACATAACACAAAATGCACAGAATATTAAGTAATGCATTCAGCTAAAAAGAGTGTACTATTAAATTTTCCTCAATATTACTATGTGTAAACTTCATGTAAACCTTTGTATTTAACTTTGCATATGATGTAGAGTAGTCTGCAAGCAGTTTTTTTCGTGTTCTGCCGAAGTTGGTGAAGTTACTCTAAGGAATGTCACTGATTACACAATTCAACCAGTGTTTCAAAGCAGTACAAAGCTAGAGGCAGTTATAATGTAAATGCAATGTAGTATGTTCTTCAAATCAACCTTACTTTATGTATTCTATTGCTGTGAGTAGTATTCGTTGTTTATCTGTTCACTTACAATGCACTCTGAATACTTTTGCACATCAGCATAACACAAAATACACACAATAGCATGTAATGCATTCAGCTGAAAAGACAGTGCTATTGAATTTTCCACAAAATTACTATGTGCAAACTTCATGTAAACCTTTGTAATTAAATTTCCATATGATTTAGAGTACTCTGCATCCAATTTCTTCTGTGTGCTACCGAATGTCGTGCAGTTACTCTAAGCAATATCATTGACTACACAATAAAACTTGTGTTTCAAAGCAATAAAAGTTCAAGGCCGTTCTAATGTAACTGCAATGTATTAGTTTCTGAATTCAACTTTACTTTATGTATTCCATTGCTGTCTGTAGTATTTATTGTGTTTCTATTCACTTACATTTAACTCTCAATAGTTATGCAGATGTAAATAACACAAAATAGACAGAATATTAAGCAATGTATTCAGCTAAAAAGAGTGTACTATTGAATTTTCCTCAATATTACTATGTGCAAACATCATGTAAACCTTTGTAATTAACTTTCCATATGATTTAGAGTAGTCTGCAACTAGTTTTTTGTCTGTGCTACAGATGTTGGTGAAGTTACTCTAAGGAATGTCACTGATTACACAATTGAACTACAGTGTTTCAAAGCAATAGAAAGCTAAAGGCAGTTATAATGTAAATGCAATGTAGTAGGTTCTTCAAATCAGCTTTACGTTATGTATTCCATTGCTGTGAGTAGTATTCAATATGCTTCTATTCAGTTACATTTCACTCTGAATAGACATGCACATGTAGATAACACAAAATACACACAATAGCATGTAATGTATTCAGCTGAAAAGACAGTGCTATTGAATTATCCTCAAAATTACTATGTGTAAACGTCATGTAAACCTTTGTAATTAACTTTCCATATGATGTAGAGTAGTCTGCAAGCAGTTTTTTTCGTGTTCTGCCGAAGTTGGTGAAGTTACTCTAAGGAATGTCACTGATTACACAATTCAACCAGTGTTTCAAAGCAGTACAAAGCTAGAGGCAGTCATAATGTAAATGCAATGTAGTATGTTCTTCAAATCAATCTTACTTTATGTATTCCATTGTTGTGAGTAGTATTCGTTGTTTATCTGTTCACTTACAATGCACTCTGAATACTTTTGCACATCAGCTTAACACAAAATACACACAATAGCATGTAAAGCAATCAGCTGAAAAGACAGTGCTATTGAATTTTCCACAAAATTACTATGTGCAAACTTCATGTAAACCTTTGTAATTAACTTTCCATATGATTTAGAGTAGTCTGCAACCAGTTTTTTGTCTGTGCTGCCGATGTTGGTGAATTTACTCTAAGGAATGTCACTGATTACACAATTGAACTTCAGTGTTTCAAACAGTACAAAGCTAGAGGCACCTATAATGTAAATGCAATGTAGTATGTACTTCAAATCAACTTTACTTTAGGTATTCCATTGCTGTGAGTGGTATTCATTGTGTTTCTATTCACCTCAAATTCACTCTGAATAGTTATGCACATGTACATAACATAAAATACACACAATAGCCTGTAATGCATTCAGCTGAAAAGAGAATGCTATTGAATTTTCCTCAAAGTTTTATGTGCAAGCTTTATGTAAACCATTGTAATTAACTTTCCATATGTTTTAGAGTAGTCAGCAGCCAGTTTTATGTGTGTCCTACTGAAGCTGGTGAAGTTTAAGCAATATCACCAGTTGCTCATAATGGTACTTCACTGCTTCAAAGCAATGCAATGGTAAAGGCAGTTATAATGTAAATGCAATGTTGTAGGTTCTTCAAATCATCTTTACTTTATGTATTCCATTGCTGTGAGTAGTATTCACTGTTTTTCTGTTCACTTCTGAATAGTTATGCACAGTTACATAGCACAAAATACACACAATAGAGTGTAATGCATTCAGCTAAAAAGAGTGCTATTGAATTTCCCTCCAAAATTACTATCTGCAAACTGCATGTAAACCTTTGTAATTAACTTTCCGTATGATTCAGAGTAGTCTGAAACCACTTTTGTGTGTGTGATACCGAAGTTGAAGTTACTCTAAGCAGTATGATTGATTACACAATAGAACTTCAGTGTTTCAAAGCAATACAAAGCTAAAGGCGTTCTAATATAACTGCAATGTATTAGGTTTTTGAATTCAACTTTACTTTATGTATTCCATTCCTGTCAGTAGTATTTATTGTGTTTCTATTCACTTACTTTTCACTCTGAATAGTTATGCAGATATACATAACACAAAATGCACAGAATATTAAGTAATGCATTCAGCTAAAAACAGTGTACTATTAAATTTTCCTCAATATTACTATGTGTAAACTTCATGTAAACCTTTGTATTTAACTTTGCATATGATGTAGAGTAGTCTGCAAGCAGTTTTTTTCGTGTTCTGCCGAAGTTGGTGAAGTTACTCTAAGGAATGTCACTGATTACACAATTCAACCAGTGTTTCAAAGCAGTACAAAGCTAGAGGCAATTATAATGTAAATGCAATGTAGTATGTTCTTCAAATCAACCTTACTTTATGTATTCCATTGCTGTGAGTAGTATTCGTTGTTTATCTGTTCACTTACAATGCACTCTGAATACTTTTGCACATCAGCATAACACAAAATGCACACAATAGCATGTAATGCATTCAGCTGAAAAGACAGTGCTATTGAATTTTCTACAAAATTACTATGTGCAAACTTCATGTAAACCTTTGTAATTAACTTTCCATATGATTTAGAGTAGTCTGCAACCAGTTTTTTGTCTGTGCTACTGATGTTGGTGAAGTTACTCTAAGGAATGTCACTGATTACACAATTGAACTTCAGTGTTTCAGAGCAATACAAAGCTAAAGGCGTTCTAATATAACTGCAATGTATTAGGTTCTTGAATTCAACTTTACTTTAGGTATTCTATTCCTGTCAGTAGTATTTATTGTGTTTCTATTCACTTACATTTCACTCTGAATAGTTATGCAGATATACATAACACAAAATACACAGAATATTAAGTAATGCATTCAGCTAAAAAGAGTGTACTGTTAAACTTTCCTAAATATTACTATGTGCAAACTTCATGTAAACCTTTGTAATTAACTTTCCATATGATGTAGAGTAGTCTGCAAGCAGTTTTTCTCGTGTTCTGCCGAAGTTGGTGCAGTTACTCTAAGGAATGTCACTGATTACACAATTCAACATGTGTTTCAAAGCAGTAGAAAGGTAGAGGCAGTTATAATGTGAATGCAATGTAGTATGTTCTTCAAATCAACCTTAATTTATGTATTCCATTGCTGTTAGTAGTATTCGTTGTTTATCTGATCACTTACAATGCACTCTGAATACTTTTGCACATCTGCATAACAGAAAATACACAGAATAGTAAGTAATGCATTCAGCTAAAAAGAGTGTACTATTAAATATTCCTCAATATTACTATGTTCAAACTTCATATAAACCTTTGTAATTAACTTTCCATATGATTTAGAGTAGTCTGCAACCAGTTTTCTGTCTGTGCTGCTAAAGTTGGTGAATTTACTCTAAGGAATGTCACTGATTACACAATTGAACTTCAGTGTTTCAAACAGTACAAAGCTAGAGGCACCTATAATGTAAATGCAATGTAGTATGTTCTTCAAATCAACTTTAGGTATTCCATTGCTGTGAGTAGTATTCATTGTGTTTCTATTCACCTCAAATTCACTCTGAATAGTTATGCACATGTACATAACATAAAATACACACAATAGCCTGTAATGCATTCAGCTGAAAAGAGAATACTATTGAATTTTCCTCAAAGTTTTATGTGCAAGCTTTGTGTAAACCATTGTAATTAACTTTCCATATGTTTTAGAGTAGTCAGCAGCCAGTTTTATGTGTGTCCTACTGAAGCTGGTGAAGTTTAAGCAATATCACCAGTTGCTCATAATGATACTTCACTGCTTCAAAGCAATGCAATGCTAAAGGCAGTTATAATGTACATGCAATGTTGTAGGTTCTTCAAATCATCTTTACTTTATGTATTCCATTGCTGTGAGTAGTATTCATTGATTTTCTGTTCACTTACAATTCACTGAATAGTTATGCACAGGTACATAGCACAAAATACACACAATAGAGTGTAATGCATTCAGCTAAAAAGAGTGCTATTGAATTTTCCTCCAAAATTACTATCTGCAAACTGCATGTTAACCTTTGTAATTAACTTTCTGTATGATTCGGAGTAGTCTGAAACCACTTTTGTGTGTGTGATACCGAAGTTGAAGTTACTCTAAGCAGTATGATTGATTACACAATAGAACTTCAGTGTTTCAAAGCAATACAAAGCTAAAGGCGTTCTAATATAACTGCAATGTATTAGGTTTTTGAATTCAACTTTACTTTATGTATTCCATTCCTGTCAGTAGTATTTATTGTGTTTCTATTCACTTACTTTTCACTCTGAATAGTTATGCAGATATACATAACACAAAATGCACAGAATATTAAGTAATGCATTCAGCTAAAAACAGTGTACTATTAAATTTTCCTCAATATTACTATGTGTAAACTTCATGTAAACCTTTGTATTTAACTTTGCATATGATGTAGAGTAGTCTGCAAGCAGTTTTTTTCGTGTTCTGCCGAAGTTGGTGAAGTTACTCTAAGGAATGTCACTGATTACACAATTCAACCAGTGTTTCAAAGCAGTACAAAGCTAGAGGCAATTATAATGTAAATGCAATGTAGTATGTTCTTCAAATCAACCTTACTTTATGTATTCCATTGCTGTGAGTAGTATTCGTTGTTTATCTGTTCACTTACAATGCACTCTGAATACTTTTGCACATCAGCATAACACAAAATGCACACAATAGCATGTAATGCATTCAGCTGAAAAGACAGTGCTATTGAATTTTCTACAAAATTACTATGTGCAAACTTCATGTAAACCTTTGTAATTAACTTTCCATATGATTTAGAGTAGTCTGCAACCAGTTTTTTGTCTGTGCTACTGATGTTGGTGAAGTTACTCTAAGGAATGTCACTGATTACACAATTGAACTTCAGTGTTTCAAAGCAATACAAAGCTAAAGGCGTTCTAATATAACTGCAATGTATTAGGTTCTTGAATTCAACTTTACTTTAGGTCTTCCATTCCTGTCAGTAGTATTTATTGTGTTTCTATTCACTTACATTTCACTCTGAATAGTTATGCAGATATACATAACACAAAATGCACAGAATATTAAGTAATGCATTCAGCTAAAAAGAGTGTACTATTAAATTTTCCTCAATATTACTATGTGTAAACTTCATGTAAACCTTTGTATTTAACTGTGCATATGATGTAGAGTAGTCTGCAAGCAGTTTTTTTCGTGTTCTGCCGAAGTTGGTGAAGTTACTCTAAGGAATGTCACTGATTACACAATTCAACCAGTGTTTCAAATCAGTACAAAGCTAGAGGCAATTATAATGTAAATGCAATGTAGTATGTTCTTCAAATCAACCTTACTTTATGTATTCCATTGCTGTGAGTAGTATTCGTTGTTTATCTGTTCACTTACAATGCACTCTGAATACTTTTGCACATCAGCATAACAGAAAATACACACAATAGTGTTATGATACCAGCCCCCTCCTTTGTGAGAATTGCAACAGCCCTAGTGAAAGGGGGGTCAATGACCCGTGAGAGAGAGAGAGAGAGAGCAAGAGAGAGAGAGAGACAGGCTGAATGGACACAGGGAATGGAAAGACAGCGACGTGCTGGATACCGCATTCCACTGGGACAAAAGCTGGCGACTGTGGCATTGTTCTCAGGAGACACCTGGGAACTGCAGACGTGCCAACTCGCAGGGACATTGTAAAGCCCTCGGGCAAAGTGGGCTGGTTGAGAGAGAGATTGCATCACCTGCAACCTGATTGACACCTGAGATCCCGTGAGGCAGTATAAAGAAGGGTCTGAAAGAGGACGACCCTCAGACGCACCAAGGAGACACCAAGAAGCACGATAACGCTTCCCGTGGGAACGGGAAGCCATTTTGAAATAAGCCACGTGCGTTAAATTCCGAATGCGGGGTTTGTGGCTGGAACCAACGGAAGATCGCTTTTAACTAACAACGGGGAAGATCGCTCCCCTGATTCCACGGATGTTTTTGGGCAAGTTTTTCCGTTTTATCTCTCTCTCTCTCCAACACGTGAAACCAAAAGGGAAAAGCCTGCAGACTTCAGAGTGACTCTTTATATATTTCCAATTGGACTCAGTATTATACCCTAGACAACGAAAGAGCTTATTTCTGAGTGATTATTAATGTACCTGCGTTTTAGATTGAGTATTGACGCATGTTATCTGAATGTTTGTATTAACCTTAATTTTTGTGCCCCTTTATTAATAAAACGTTTGAAAATAGTACCATTGGACTTCAACTGACATATCTATCTTTGCTGGTAAGTGAAACCAGTTACTGGTTTCATAACAAGTGGGGTTCTCGTCTCGGGATTTGACACCAAAAAGGGGGAGGTCAGTCAATCGGGATTGTAAGTCAAAAAAAAAATAATTTGGATCTGGTACGCAGGTAGCCAGACAGAAAAACCAGCAAAGATGGACGTGTGTGAATTTATGAAAAACGCGACTGTGGCGGCGCTAGAGGTGAGCACCAAAGCAGACTTGTTAAATTTGGCGAAGGGGTTAGAGATGGAAAACGAGCAGGATCAAGCTGAGAGGCAAAGACAGCATGAAATTCGGATCAGAGAGTTAGCAGCAGCCGAGAGAGCGGCAGCGGGGAGAGAAAGAGAGAGGGAGGAGCTAAGGAGAGAGCGGTTTAATGTTAGTCGGGAGCTGAGAGTAGTACCTCCGTTCGAGGAGACGGATGTTGATAGTTATTTCTTGCTTTTTGAAAAGGTGGCAGTGAACCAGAAGTGGCCACAGGAGCAGTGGGTCGCGTTGTTACAAAGTGTGTTAGCAGGAGGGAGGATTTGGGCAGCCATGATGCCGACCCGCCGACCGGCGAGTGCGGTGGCCCCGCCCCTAGAGTCCCAAAGCTATCGCGCATGCGCGGTCACACGCAGCCTGTCCAGAAAAGCAGTGAGCAGTTTAAATCGGGCCAGCAGTAATCTGGCCAAGATGTTTTTACCGACCCTGTACCATGAGGGTTCCGAGGGTGGTAAAACAGAAAGCAGTAAAGTAAAAGGGGGTAAGGGAGAGGAAATAGCCCTGCCCTTAGTGAAGAGAAAGGTCCTAGAGGTAGGAACTAAAGTTGAGAAACGGATAAAGTTGTTAAAATGTCCAGAGTTGGACATGGTTAATCTGTCTGGTTTGGCAGAATTGTTTGAAGAAGTTCAGAGTTCTAAAGGTGTTCTCGATGGTCCCGAGAGTGAAATGAGGGCAGTCTTAGAGAGGAAGGGTATCCTTGCTGTGGAGAAGTCAGCTGAAATGGCCGTGGAGGTTGTTTCAGCTCGCAGGGTTGCGCCTTCCCCAACGGGGGGCTGCCTAGAGAGTAACTGGAAGGATCGGGGGACGTTAGAATTTGAAAAAGGTACGGGTATTGAAAGCCTGGAAGGGGCCAATGTCCCGTTTGAGTGTGTCCAAGATGGGGGCGCACGTGGTGCTGAACCTGGTAACAGAGCTCAGGGGAAGTCTGAGGTGTTTGATTCAGGGGAACGGGGCGGCCGTCTTTGTGGATCAGATAGGGTTGGTTCAGTAGGAAAAGGGTTAAACTTGGTAACCGTGGGAAGTGTGAGTTCCACGGTGTTTGTATTCGAGAGTGGGGCCAAGGTTAATGCCGAATTTAAGGGGGGAATGAGGATTGTTATTGAAGGAAACGGAAAGTCTGTAGTTCCCAAGTCGAAGGAAGAAATTTTAAACCTGGCAGATCGCTCACAGAGTGAGTCGGGAAATAGCGGGGCCCCCCACTCTATTGTTACGCCAGGGTGGGGTGTGAAGAGGTTGCATTCGAAATGCTACCTGAAAGAGGAGTTGGAATTAAAAACAAATAGCCTGAAGGGTCTTGACAGTCTGGGGCATGCTGTTGAAAAAATAGCCCCGATGAACGAGGCGGGCGGGAGTTCACCACGCCAAATTACTCAAAGTCCCAACGGGGGGACTCGCCAGAAAAGAGGTGACGGTTAATGGGGATGCCATTTTTTTTAAACAGCAAAGCAGGTTTTACGGGTTGCGCCAAAGCCTGTGAATAATAAAGACAGACCTTTGGAGACCTGCCGGCGAAGTAAACCGACCGAAACGATTAGTATTCGCATAAACTTTTGTAGATGCACCTAAGCTAAGATCACACCTCCTCAGTTTTGTTGCTGAAAACAATAAATGAATAGGTGGTTATTGAATTGAAGTCTGATGCTACAAGACTTTAAGATGTTAAGATATTAACTAAAGGGGCACTGTACTTGTTAACTGTTTAGATGCTGACTTGAATGTATAACTGTATTACTCTGTAGTGAAAAGAAAAGCTTCTGTATTGTATTAGATTCAAAATTTCTGTAAGACTGTACCACTCTGGGTTTTAACCGCTGGTAAAAACCTTTTTAAGAGGGGAGGTGTTATGATACCAGCCCCCTCCTTTGTGAGAATTGCAAGAGCCCTAGTGAAAGGGGGGTCAATGACCCGAGAGAGAGAGAGAGAGAGAGCAAGAGAGAGAGAGAGACAGGCTGAATGGACACAGGGAATGGAAAGACAGCGACGTGCTGGATACCGCATTCCACTGGGACAAAAGCTGGCGACTGTGGCATTGTTCTCAGGAGACACCTGGGAACTGCAGACGTGCCAACTCGCAGGGACATTGTAAAGCCCTCGGGCAAAGTGGGCTGGTTGAGAGAGAGATTGCATCACCTGCAACCTGATTGACACCTGAGATCCCGTGAGGCAGTATAAAGAAGGGTCTGAAAGAGGACGACCCTCAGACGCACCAAGGAGACACCAAGAAGCACGATAACGCTTCCCGTGGGAACGGGAAGCCATTTTGAAATAAGCCACGTGCGTTAAATTCCGAATGCGGGGTTTGTGGCTGGAACCAACGGAAGATCGCTTTTAACTAACAACGGGGAAGATCGCTCCCCTGATTCCACGGATGTTTTTGGGCAAGTTTTTCCGTTTTATCTCTCTCTCTCTCCAACACGTGAAACCAAAAGGGAAAAGCCTGCAGACTTCAGAGTGACTCTTTATATTTCCAATTGGACTCAGTATTATACCCTAGACAACGAAAGAGCTTATTGAATTTTCTACAAAATTACTATGTGCAAACTTCATGTAAACCTTTGTAATTAACTTTCCATATGATGTAGAGTAGTCTGCAAGCAGTTTTTCTCGTGTTCTGCCGAAGTTGGTGCAGTTACTCTAAGGAATGTCACTGATTACACAATTCAACATGTGTTTCAAAGCAGTAGAAAGGTAGAGGCAGTTATAATGTGAATGCAATGTAGTATGTTCTTCAAATCAACCTTAATTTATGTATTCCATTGCTGTTAGTAGTATTCGTTGTTTATCTGATCACTTACAATGCACTCTGAATACTTTTGCACATCTGCATAACAGAAAATACACAGAATAGTAAGTAATGCATTCAGCTAAAAAGAGTGTACTATTAAATATTCCTCAATATTACTATGTTCAAACTTCATATAAACCTTTGCAATTAACTTTCCATATGATTTAGAGTAGTCTGCAACCAGTTTTTTGTCTGTGCTGCTAAAGTTGGTGAATTTACTCTAAGGAATGTCACTGATTACACAATTGAACTTCAGTGTTTCAAACAGTACAAAGCTAGAGGCACCTATAATGTAAATGCAATGTAGTATGTTCTTCAAATCAACTTTAGGTATTCCATTGCTGTGAGTAGTATTCATTGTGTTTCTATTCACCTCAAATTCACTCTGAATAGTTATGCACATGTACATAACATAAAATACACACAATAGCCTGTAATGCATTCAGCTGAAAAGAGAATACTATTGAATTTTCCTCAAAGTTTTATGTGCAAGCTTTGTGTAAACCATTGTAATTAACTTTCCATATGTTTTAGAGTAGTCAGCAGCCAGTTTTATGTGTGTCCTACTGAAGCTGGTGAAGTTTAAGCAATATCACCAGTTGCTCATAATGATACTTCACTGCTTCAAAGCAATGCAATGCTAAAGGCAGTTATAATGTACATGCAATGTTGTAGGTTCTTCAAATCATCTTTACTTTATGTATTCCATTGCTGTGAGTAGTATTCATTGATTTTCTGTTCACTTACAATTCACTGAATAGTTATGCACAGGTACATAGCACAAAATACACACAATAGAGTGTAATGCATTCAGCTAAAAAGAGTGCTATTGAATTTTCCTCCAAAATTACTATCTGCAAACTGCATGTTAACCTTTGTAATTAACTTTCTGTATGATTCGGAGTAGTCTGAAACCACTTTTGTGTGTGTGATACCGAAGTTGAAGTTACTCTAAGCAGTATGATTGATTACACAATAGAACTTCAGTGTTTCAAAGCAATACAAAGCTAAAGGCGTTCTAATATAACTGCAATGTATTAGGTTCTTGAATTCAACTTTACTTTATGTATTCCATTCCTGTCAGTAGTATTTATTGTGTTTCTATTCACTTACTTTTCACTCTGAATAGTTATGCAGATATACATAACACAAAATGCACAGAATATTAAGTAATGCATTCAGCTAAAAACAGTGTACTATTAAATTTTCCTCAATATTACTATGTGTAAACTTCATGTAAACCTTTGTATTTAACTTTGCATATGATGTAGAGTAGTCTGCAAGCAGTTTTTTTCGTGTTCTGCCGAAGTTGGTGAAGTTACTCTAAGGAATGTCACTGATTACACAATTCAACCAGTGTTTCAAAGCAGTACAAAGCTAGAGGCAATTATAATGTAAATGCAATGTAGTATGTTCTTCAAATCAACCTTACTTTATGTATTCCATTGCTGTGAGTAGAATTCGTTGTTTATCTGTTCACTTACAATGCACTCTGAATACTTTTGCACATCAGCATAACACAAAATGCACACAATAGCATGTAATGCATTCAGCTGAAAAGACAGTGCTATTGAATTTTCTACAAAATTACTATGTGCAAACTTCATGTAAACCTTTGTAATTAACTTTCCATATGATTTAGAGTAGTCTGCAACCAGTTTTTTGTCTGTGCTACTGATGTTGGTGAAGTTACTCTAAGGAATGTCACTGATTACACAATTGAACTTCAGTGTTTCAAAGCAATACAAAGCTAAAGGCGTTCTAATATAACTGCAATGTATTAGGTTCTTGAATTCAACTTTACTTTAGGTCTTCCATTCCTGTCAGTAGTATTTATTGTGTTTCTATTCACTTACATTTCACTCTGAATAGTTATGCAGATATACATAACACAAAATGCACAGAATATTAAGTAATGCATTCAGCTAAAAAGAGTGTACTATTAAATTTTCCTCAATATTACTATGTGTAAACTTCATGTAAACCTTTGTATTTAACTTTGCATATGATGTAGAGTAGTCTGCAAGCAGTTTTTTTCGTGTTCTGCCGAAGTTGGTGAAGTTACTCTAAGGAATGTCACTGATTACACAATTCAACCAGTGTTTCAAATCAGTACAAAGCTAGAGGCAATTATAATGTAAATGCAATGTAGTATGTTCTTCAAATCAACCTTACTTTATGTATTCCATTGCTGTGAGTAGTATTCGTTGTTTATCTGTTCACTTACAATGCACTCTGAATACTTTTGCACATCAGCATAACAGAAAATACACACAATAGCATGTAATGCATTCAGCTGAAAAGACAGTGCTATTGAATTTTCTACAAAATTACTATGTGCAAACTTCATGTAAACCTTTGTAATTAACTTTCCGTATGATTTAGAGTAGTCTGCAACCAGTTTTTTGTCTTTGCTACCGATGTTGGTGAAGTTACTCTAAGGAATGTCACTGATTACACAATTAAAATTCAGTGTTTCAAAGCAATACAAAGCTAAAGGCGTTCTAATATAACTGCAATGTATTAGGTTCTTGAATTCAACTTTACTTTAGGTATTCTATTCCTGTCAGTAGTATTTATTGTGTTTCTATTCACTTACATTTCACTCTGAATAGTTATGCAGATATACATAACACAAAATACACAGAATATTAAGTAATGCATTCAGCTAAAAAGAGTGTACTGTTAAATTTTCCTAAATATTACTATGTGCAAACTTCATGTAAACCTTTGTAATTAACTTTCCATATGATGTAGAGTAGTCTGCAAGCAGTTTTTCTCGTGTTCTGCCGAAGTTGGTGCAGTTACTCTAAGGAATGTCACTGATTACACAATTCAACATGTGT
Organism: Hemitrygon akajei; assembly: GCF_048418815.1. NCBI lineage: Eukaryota > Metazoa > Chordata > Chondrichthyes > Myliobatiformes > Dasyatidae > Hemitrygon > Hemitrygon akajei. Next base: position 108,156,718 of record NC_133127.1, read on the forward strand.
TTCAAAGCAGTAGAAAGGTAGAGGCAGTTATAATGTGAATGCAATGTAGTATGTTCTTCAAATCAACCTTAATTTATGTATTCCATTGCTGTTAGTAGTATTCGTTGTTTATCTGATCACTTACAATGCACTCTGAATACTTTTGCACATCTGCATAACAGAAAATACACAGAATAGTAAGTAATGCATTCAGCTAAAAAGAGTGTACTATTAAATATTCCTCAATATTACTATGTTCAAACTTCATATAAACCTTTGCAATTAACTTTCCATATGATTTAGAGTAGTCTGCAACCAGTTTTTTGTCTGTGCTGCTAAAGTTGGTGAATTTACTCTAAGGAATGTCACTGATTACACAATTGAACTTCAGTGTTTCAAACAGTACAAAGCTAGAGGCACCTATAATGTAAATGCAATGTAGTATGTTCTTCAAATCAACTTTAGGTATTCCATTGCTGTGAGTAGTATTCATTGTGTTTCTATTCACCTCAAATTCACTCTGAATAGTTATGCACATGTACATAACATAAAATACACACAATAGCCTGTAATGCATTCAGCTGAAAAGAGAATACTATTGAATTTTCCTCAAAGTTTTATGTGCAAGCTTTGTGTAAACCATTGTAATTAACTTTCCATATGTTTTAGAGTAGTCAGCAGCCAGTTTTATGTGTGTCCTACTGAAGCTGGTGAAGTTTAAGCAATATCACCAGTTGCTCATAATGATACTTCACTGCTTCAAAGCAATGCAATGCTAAAGGCAGTTATAATGTACATGCAATGTTGTAGGTTCTTCAAATCATCTTTACTTTATGTATTCCATTGCTGTGAGTAGTATTCATTGATTTTCTGTTCACTTACAATTCACTGAATAGTTATGCACAGGTACATAGCACAAAATACACACAATAGAGTGTAATGCATTCAGCTAAAAAGAGTGCTATTGAATTTTCCTCCAAAATTACTATTTGCAAACTGCATGTTAACCTTTGTAATTAACTTTCTGTATGATTCGGAGTAGTCTGAAACCACTTTTGTGTGTGTGATACCGAAGTTGAAGTTACTCTAAGCAGTATGATTGATTACACAATAGAACTTCAGTGTTTCAAAGCAATACAAAGCTAAAGGCGTTCTAATATAACTGCAATGTATTAGGTTTTTGAATTCAACTTTACTTTATGTATTCCATTCCTGTCAGTAGTATTTATTGTGTTTCTATTCACTTACTTTTCACTCTGAATAGTTATGCAGATATACATAACACAAAATGCACAGAATATTAAGTAATGCATTCAGCTAAAAACAGTGTACTATTAAATTTTCCTCAATATTACTATGTGTAAACTTCATGTAAACCTTTGTATTTAACTTTCCATATGATTTAGAGTAGTCTGCAAACAGTTTTTTGTCTGTGCTACTGATGTTGGTGAAGTTACTCTAAGGAATGTCACTGATTACACAATTGAACTTCAGTGTTTCAAAGCAATACAAAGCTAAAGGCGTTCTAATATAACTGCAATGTATTAGGTTCTTGAATTCAACTTTACTTTAGGTCTTCCATTCCTGTCAGTAGTATTTATTGTGTTTCTATTCACTTACATTTCACTCTGAATAGTTATGCAGATATACATAACACAAAATGCACAGAATATTAAGTAATGCATTCAGCTAAAAAGAGTGTACTATTGAATTTTCCTCAAAGTTTTATGTGCAAGCTTTGTGTAAACCATTGTAATTAACTTTCCATATGTTTTAGAGTAGTCAGCAGCCAGTTTTATGTGTGTCCTACTGAAGCTGGTGAAGTTTAAGCAATATCACCAGTTGCTCATAATGATACTTCACTGCTTCAAAGCAATGCAATGCTAAAGGCAGTTATAATGTACATGCAATGTTGTAGGTTCTTCAAATCATCTTTACTTTATGTATTCCATTGCTGTGAGTAGTATTCATTGATTTTCTGTTCACTTACAATTCACTGAATAGTTATGCACAGGTACATAGCACAAAATACACACAATAGAGTGTAATGCATTCAGCTAAAAAGAGTGCTATTGAATTTTCCTCCAAAATTACTATCTGCAAACTGCATGTTAACCTTTGTAATTAACTTTCTGTATGATTCGGAGTAGTCTGAAACCACTTTTGTGTGTGTGATACCGAAGTTGAAGTTACTCTAAGCAGTATGATTGATTACACAATAGAACTTCAGTGTTTCAAAGCAATACAAAGCTAAAGGCGTTCTAATATAACTGCAATGTATTAGGTTTTTGAATTCAACTTTACTTTATGTATTCCATTCCTGTCAGTAGTATTTATTGTGTTTCTATTCACTTACTTTTCACTCTGAATAGTTATGCAGATATACATAATACAAAATGCACAGAATATTAAGTAATGCATTCAGCTAAAAACAGTGTACTATTAAATTTTCCTCAATATTACTATGTGTAAACTTCATGTAAACCTTTGTATTTAACTTTGCATATGATGTAGAGTAGTCTGCAAGCAGTTTTTTTCGTGTTCTGCCGAAGTTGGTGAAGTTACTCTAAGGAATGTCACTGATTACACAATTCAACCAGTGTTTCAAAGCAGTACAAAGCTAGAGGCAATTATAATGTAAATGCAATGTAGTATGTTCTTCAAATCAACCTTACTTTATGTATTCCATTGCTGTGAGTAGTATTCGTTGTTTATCTGTTCACTTACAATGCACTCTGAATACTTTTGCACATCAGCATAACACAAAATGCACACAATAGCATGTAATGCATTCAGCTGAAAAGACAGTGCTATTGAATTTTCTACAAAATTACTATGTGCAAACTTCATGTAAACCTTTGTAATTAACTTTCCATATGATTTAGAGTAGTCTGCAACCAGTTTTTTGTCTGTGCTACTGATGTTGGTGAAGTTACTCTAAGGAATGTCACTGATTACACAATTGAACTTCAGTGTTTCAAAGCAATACAAAGCTAAAGGCGTTCTAATATAACTGCAATGTATTAGGTTCTTGAATTCAACTTTACTTTAGGTCTTCCATTCCTGTCAGTAGTATTTATTGTGTTTCTATTCACTTACATTTCACTCTGAATAGTTATGCAGATATACATAACACAAAATGCACAGAATATTAAGTAATGCATTCAGCTAAAAAGAGTGTACTATTAAATTTTCCTCAATATTACTATGTGTAAACTTCATGTAAACCTTTGTATTTAACTTTGCATATGATGTAGAGTAGTCTGCAAGCAGTTTTTTTCGTGTTCTGCCGAAGTTGGTGAAGTTACTCTAAGGAATGTCACTGATTACACAATTCAACCAGTGTTTCAAATCAGTACAAAGCTAGAGGCAATTATAATGTAAATGCAATGTAGTATGTTCTTCAAATCAACCTTACTTTATGTATTCCATTGCTGTGAGTAGTATTCGTTGTTTATCTGTTCACTTACAATGCACTCTGAATACTTTTGCACATCAGCATAACAGAAAATACACACAATAGCATGTAATGCATTCAGCTGAAAAGACAGTGCTATTGAATTTTCTACAAAATTACTATGTGCAAACTTCATGTAAACCTTTGTAATTAACTTTCCGTATGATTTAGAGTAGTCTGCAACCAGTTTTTTGTCTTTGCTACCGATGTTGGTGAAGTTACTCTAAGGAATGTCACTGATTACACAATTAAAATTCAGTGTTTCAAAGCAATACAAAGCTAAAGGCGTTCTAATATAACTGCAATGTATTAGGTTCTTGAATTCAACTTTACTTTAGGTATTCTATTCCTGTCAGTAGTATTTATTGTGTTTCTATTCACTTACATTTCACTCTGAATAGTTATGCAGATATACATAACACAAAATACACAGAATATTAAGTAATGCATTCAGCTAAAAAGAGTGTACTGTTAAATTTTCCTAAATATTACTATGTGCAAACTTCATGTAAACCTTTGTAATTAACTTTCCATATGATGTAGAGTAGTCTGCAAGCAGTTTTTCTCGTGTTCTGCCGAAGTTGGTGCAGTTACTCTAAGGAATGTCACTGATTACACAATTCAACATGTGTTTCAAAGCAGTAGAAAGGTAGAGGCAGTTATAATGTGAATGCAATGTAGTATGTTCTTCAAATCAACCTTAATTTATGTATTCCATTGCTGTTAGTAGTATTCGTTGTTTATCTGATCACTTACAATGCACTCTGAATACTTTTGCACATCTGCATAACAGAAAATACACAGAATAGTAAGTAATGCATTCAGCTAAAAAGAGTGTACTATTAAATATTCCTCAATATTACTATGTTCAAACTTCATATAAACCTTTGCAATTAACTTTCCATATGATTTAGAGTAGTCTGCAACCAGTTTTTTGTCTGTGCTGCTAAAGTTGGTGAATTTACTCTAAGGAATGTCACTGATTACACAATTGAACTTCAGTGTTTCAAACAGTACAAAGCTAGAGGCACCTATAATGTAAATGCAATGTAGTATGTTCTTCAAATCAACTTTAGGTATTCCATTGCTGTGAGTAGTATTCATTGTGTTTCTATTCACCTCAAATTCACTCTGAATAGTTATGCACATGTACATAACATAAAATACACACAATAGCCTGTAATGCATTCAGCTGAAAAGAGAATACTATTGAATTTTCCTCAAAGTTTTATGTGCAAGCTTTGTGTAAACCATTGTAATTAACTTTCCATATGTTTTAGAGTAGTCAGCAGCCAGTTTTATGTGTGTCCTACTGAAGCTGGTGAAGTTTAAGCAATATCACCAGTTGCTCATAATGATACTTCACTGCTTCAAAGCAATGCAATGCTAAAGGCAGTTATAATGTACATGCAATGTTGTAGGTTCTTCAAATCATCTTTACTTTATGTATTCCATTGCTGTGAGTAGTATTCATTGATTTTCTGTTCACTTACAATTCACTGAATAGTTATGCACAGGTACATAGCACAAAATACACACAATAGAGTGTAATGCATTCAGCTAAAAAGAGTGCTATTGAATTTTCCTCCAAAATTACTATTTGCAAACTGCATGTTAACCTTTGTAATTAACTTTCTGTATGATTCGGAGTAGTCTGAAACCACTTTTGTGTGTGTGATACCGAAGTTGAAGTTACTCTAAGCAGTATGATTGATTACACAATAGAACTTCAGTGTTTCAAAGCAATACAAAGCTAAAGGCGTTCTAATATAACTGCAATGTATTAGGTTTTTGAATTCAACTTTACTTTATGTATTCCATTCCTGTCAGTAGTATTTATTGTGTTTCTATTCACTTACTTTTCACTCTGAATAGTTATGCAGATATACATAACACAAAATGCACAGAATATTAAGTAATGCATTCAGCTAAAAACAGTGTACTATTAAATTTTCCTCAATATTACTATGTGTAAACTTCATGTAAACCTTTGTATTTAACTTTCCATATGATTTAGAGTAGTCTGCAAACAGTTTTTTGTCTGTGCTACTGATGTTGGTGAAGTTACTCTAAGGAATGTCACTGATTACACAATTGAACTTCAGTGTTTCAAAGCAATACAAAGCTAAAGGCGTTCTAATATAACTGCAATGTATTAGGTTCTTGAATTCAACTTTACTTTAGGTCTTCCATTCCTGTCAGTAGTATTTATTGTGTTTCTATTCACTTACATTTCACTCTGAATAGTTATGCAGATATACATAACACAAAATGCACAGAATATTAAGTAATGCATTCAGCTAAAAAGAGTGTACTATTGAATTTTCCTCAAAGTTTTATGTGCAAGCTTTGTGTAAACCATTGTAATTAACTTTCCATATGTTTTAGAGTAGTCAGCAGCCAGTTTTATGTGTGTCCTACTGAAGCTGGTGAAGTTTAAGCAATATCACCAGTTGCTCATAATGATACTTCACTGCTTCAAAGCAATGCAATGCTAAAGGCAGTTATAATGTACATGCAATGTTGTAGGTTCTTCAAATCATCTTTACTTTATGTATTCCATTGCTGTGAGTAGTATTCATTGATTTTCTGTTCACTTACAATTCACTGAATAGTTATGCACAGGTACATAGCACAAAATACACACAATAGAGTGTAATGCATTCAGCTAAAAAGAGTGCTATTGAATTTTCCTCCAAAATTACTATCTGCAAACTGCATGTTAACCTTTGTAATTAACTTTCTGTATGATTCGGAGTAGTCTGAAACCACTTTTGTGTGTGTGATACCGAAGTTGAAGTTACTCTAAGCAGTATGATTGATTACACAATAGAACTTCAGTGTTTCAAAGCAATACAAAGCTAAAGGCGTTCTAATATAACTGCAATGTATTAGGTTTTTGAATTCAACTTTACTTTATGTATTCCATTCCTGTCAGTAGTATTTATTGTGTTTCTATTCACTTACTTTTCACTCTGAATAGTTATGCAGATATACATAATACAAAATGCACAGAATATTAAGTAATGCATTCAGCTAAAAACAGTGTACTATTAAATTTTCCTCAATATTACTATGTGTAAACTTCATGTAAACCTTTGTATTTAACTTTGCATATGATGTAGAGTAGTCTGCAAGCAGTTTTTTTCGTGTTCTGCCGAAGTTGGTGAAGTTACTCTAAGGAATGTCACTGATTACACAATTCAACCAGTGTTTCAAAGCAGTACAAAGCTAGAGGCAATTATAATGTAAATGCAATGTAGTATGTTCTTCAAATCAACCTTACTTTATGTATTCCATTGCTGTGAGTAGTATTCGTTGTTTATCTGTTCACTTACAATGCACTCTGAATACTTTTGCACATCAGCATAACACAAAATGCACACAATAGCATGTAATGCATTCAGCTGAAAAGACAGTGCTATTGAATTTTCTACAAAATTACTATGTGCAAACTTCATGTAAACCTTTGTAATTAACTTTCCATATGATTTAGAGTAGTCTGCAACCAGTTTTTTGTCTGTGCTACTGATGTTGGTGAAGTTACTCTAAGGAATGTCACTGATTACACAATTGAACTTCAGTGTTTCAAAGCAATACAAAGCTAAAGGCGTTCTAATATAACTGCAATGTATTAGGTTCTTGAATTCAACTTTACTTTAGGTCTTCCATTCCTGTCAGTAGTATTTATTGTGTTTCTATTCACTTACATTTCACTCTGAATAGTTATGCAGATATACATAACACAAAATGCACAGAATATTAAGTAATGCATTCAGCTAAAAAGAGTGTACTATTAAATTTTCCTCAATATTACTATGTGTAAACTTCATGTAAACCTTTGTATTTAACTTTGCATATGATGTAGAGTAGTCTGCAAGCAGTTTTTTTCGTGTTCTGCCGAAGTTGGTGAAGTTACTCTAAGGAATGTCACTGATTACACAATTCAACCAGTGTTTCAAATCAGTACAAAGCTAGAGGCAATTATAATGTAAATGCAATGTAGTATGTTCTTCAAATCAACCTTACTTTATGTATTCCATTGCTGTGAGTAGTATTCGTTGTTTATCTGTTCACTTACAATGCACTCTGAATACTTTTGCACATCAGCATAACAGAAAATACACACAATAGCATGTAATGCATTCAGCTGAAAAGACAGTGCTATTGAATTTTCTACAAAATTACTATGTGCAAACTTCATGTAAACCTTTGTAATTAACTTTCCGTATGATTTAGAGTAGTCTGCAACCAGTTTTTTGTCTTTGCTACCGATGTTGGTGAAGTTACTCTAAGGAATGTCACTGATTACACAATTAAAATTCAGTGTTTCAAAGCAATACAAAGCTAAAGGCGTTCTAATATAACTGCAATGTATTAGGTTCTTGAATTCAACTTTACTTTAGGTATTCTATTCCTGTCAGTAGTATTTATTGTGTTTCTATTCACTTACATTTCACTCTGAATAGTTATGCAGATATACATAACACAAAATACACAGAATATTAAGTAATGCATTCAGCTAAAAAGAGTGTACTGTTAAATTTTCCTAAATATTACTATGTGCAAACTTCATGTAAACCTTTGTAATTAACTTTCCATATGATGTAGAGTAGTCTGCAAGCAGTTTTTCTCGTGTTCTGCCGAAGTTGGTGCAGTTACTCTAAGGAATGTCACTGATTACACAATTCAACATGTGTTTCAAAGCAGTAGAAAGGTAGAGGCAGTTATAATGTGAATGCAATGTAGTATGTTCTTCAAATCAACCTTAATTTATGTATTCCATTGCTGTTAGTAGTATTCGTTGTTTATCTGATCACTTACAATGCACTCTGAATACTTTTGCACATCTGCATAACAGAAAATACACAGAATAGTAAGTAATGCATTCAGCTAAAAAGAGTGTACTATTAAATATTCCTCAATATTACTATGTTCAAACTTCATATAAACCTTTGCAATTAACTTTCCATATGATTTAGAGTAGTCTGCAACCAGTTTTTTGTCTGTGCTGCTAAAGTTGGTGAATTTACTCTAAGGAATGTCACTGATTACACAATTGAACTTCAGTGTTTCAAACAGTACAAAGCTAGAGGCACCTATAATGTAAATGCAATGTAGTATGTTCTTCAAATCAACTTTAGGTATTCCATTGCTGTGAGTAGTATTCATTGTGTTTCTATTCACCTCAAATTCACTCTGAATAGTTATGCACATGTACATAACATAAAATACACACAATAGCCTGTAATGCATTCAGCTGAAAAGAGAATACTATTGAATTTTCCTCAAAGTTTTATGTGCAAGCTTTGTGTAAACCATTGTAATTAACTTTCCATATGTTTTAGAGTAGTCAGCAGCCAGTTTTATGTGTGTCCTACTGAAGCTGGTGAAGTTTAAGCAATATCACCAGTTGCTCATAATGATACTTCACTGCTTCAAAGCAATGCAATGCTAAAGGCAGTTATAATGTACATGCAATGTTGTAGGTTCTTCAAATCATCTTTACTTTATGTATTCCATTGCTGTGAGTAGTATTCATTGATTTTCTGTTCACTTACAATTCACTGAATAGTTATGCACAGGTACATAGCACAAAATACACACAATAGAGTGTAATGCATTCAGCTAAAAAGAGTGCTATTGAATTTTCCTCCAAAATTACTATCTGCAAACTGCATGTTAACCTTTGTAATTAACTTTCTGTATGATTCGGAGTAGTCTGAAACCACTTTTGTGTGTGTGATACCGAAGTTGAAGTTACTCTAAGCAGTATGATTGATTACACAATAGAACTTCAGTGTTTCAAAGCAATACAAAGCTAAAGGCGTTCTAATATAACTGCAATGTATTAGGTTTTTGAATTCAACTTTACTTTATGTATTCCATTCCTGTCAGTAGTATTTATTGTGTTTCTATTCACTTACTTTTCACTCTGAATAGTTATGCAGATATACATAACACAAAATGCACAGAATATTAAGTAATGCATTCAGCTAAAAACAGTGTACTATTAAATTTTCCTCAATATTACTATGTGTAAACTTCATGTAAACCTTTGTATTTAACTTTCCATATGATTTAGAGTAGTCTGCAAACAGTTTTTTGTCTGTGCTACTGATGTTGGTGAAGTTACTCTAAGGAATGTCACTGATTACACAATTGAACTTCAGTGTTTCAAAGCAATACAAAGCTAAAGGCGTTCTAATATAACTGCAATGTATTAGGTTCTTGAATTCAACTTTACTTTAGGTCTTCCATTCCTGTCAGTAGTATTTATTGTGTTTCTATTCACTTACATTTCACTCTGAATAGTTATGCAGATATACATAACACAAAATGCACAGAATATTAAGTAATGCATTCAGCTAAAAAGAGTGTACTATTAAATTTTCCTCAATATTACTATGTGTAAACTTCATGTAAACCTTTGTATTTAACTTTGCATATGATGTAGAGTAGTCTGCAAGCAGTTTTTTTCGTGTTCTGCCGAAGTTGGTGAAGTTACTCTAAGGAATGTCACTGATTACACAATTCAACCAGTGTTTCAAAGCAGTACAAAGCTAGAGGCAATTATAATGTAAATGCAATGTAGTATGTTCTTCAAATCAACCTTACTTTATGTATTCCATTGCTGTGAGTAGTATTCGTTGTTTATCTGTTCACTTACAATGCACTCTGAATACTTTTGCACATCAGCATAACAGAAAATACACACAATAGCATGTAATGCATTCAGCTGAAAAGACAGTGCTATTGAATTTTCTACAAAATTACTATGTGCAAACTTCATGTAAACCTTTGTAATTAACTTTCCGTATGATTTAGAGTAGTCTGCAACCAGTTTTTTGTCTTTGCTACTGATGTTGGTGAAGTTACTCTAAGGAATGTCACTGATTACACAATTAAAATTCAGTGTTTCAAAGCAATACAAAGCTAAAGGCGTTCTAATATAACTGCAATGTATTAGGTTCTTGAATTCAACTTTACTTTATGTATTCCATTCCTGTCAGTAGTATTTATTGTGTTTCTATTCACTTACTTTTCACTCTGAATAGTTATGCAGATATACATAACACAAAATGCACAGAATATTAAGTAATGCATTCAGCTAAAAACAGTGTACTATTAAATTTTCCTCAATATTACTATGTGTAAACTTCATGTAAACCTTTGTATTTAACTTTGCATATGATGTAGAGTAGTCTGCAAGCAGTTTTTTTCGTGTTCTGCCGAAGTTGGTGAAGTTACTCTAAGGAATGTCACTGATTACACAATTCAACCAGTGTTTCAAAGCAGTACAAAGCTAGAGGCAATTATAATGTAAATGCAATGTAGTATGTTCTTCAAATCAACCTTACTTTATGTATTCCATTGCTGTGAGTAGTATTCGTTGTTTATCTGTTCACTTACAATGCACTCTGAATACTTTTGCACATCAGCATAACAGAAAATACACACAATAGCATGTAATGCATTCAGCTGAAAAGACAGTGCTATTGAATTTTCTACAAAATTACTATGTGCAAACTTCATGTAAACCTTTGTAATTAACTTTCCGTATGATTTAGAGTAGTCTGCAACCAGTTTTTTGTCTTTGCTACTGATGTTGGTGAAGTTACTCTAAGGAATGTCACTGATTACACAATTAAAATTCAGTGTTTCAAAGCAATACAAAGCTAAAGGCGTTCTAATATAACTGCAATGTATTAGGTTCTTGAATTCAACTTTACTTTATGTATTCCATTCCTGTCAGTAGTATTTATTGTGTTTCTATTCACTTACTTTTCACTCTGAATAGTTATGCAGATATACATAACACAAAATGCACAGAATATTAAGTAATGCATTCAGCTAAAAACAGTGTACTATTAAATTTTCCTCAATATTACTATGTGTAAACTTCATGTAAACCTTTGTATTTAACTTTCCATATGATTTAGAGTAGTCTGCAAACAGTTTTTTGTCTGTGCTACTGATGTTGGTGAAGTTACTCTAAGGAATGTCACTGATTACACAATTGAACTTCAGTGTTTCAAAGCAATACAAAGCTAAAGGCGTTCTAATATAACTGCAATGTATTAGGTTCTTGAATTCAACTTTACTTTAGGTCTTCCATTCCTGTCAGTAGTATTTATTGTGTTTCTATTCACTTACATTTCACTCTGAATAGTTATGCAGATATACATAACACAAAATGCACAGAATATTAAGTAATGCATTCAGCTAAAAAGAGTGTACTATTAAATTTTCCTCAATATTACTATGTGTAAACTTCATGTAAACCTTTGTATTTAACTTTGCATATGATGTAGAGTAGTCTGCAAGCAGTTTTTTTCGTGTTCTGCCGAAGTTGGTGAAGTTACTCTAAGGAATGTCACTGATTACACAATTCAACCAGTGTTTCAAAGCAGTACAAAGCTAGAGGCAATTATAATGTAAATGCAATGTAGTATGTTCTTCAAATCAACCTTACTTTATGTATTCCATTGCTGTGAGTAGTATTCGTTGTTTATCTGTTCACTTACAATGCACTCTGAATACTTTTGCACATCAGCATAACAGAAAATACACACAATAGCATGTAATGCATTCAGCTGAAAAGACAGTGCTATTGAATTTTCTACAAAATTACTATGTGCAAACTTCATGTAAACCTTTGTAATTAACTTTCCGTATGATTTAGAGTAGTCTGCAACCAGTTTTTTGTCTTTGCTACCGATGTTGGTGAAGTTACTCTAAGGAATGTCACTGATTACACAATTAAAATTCAGTGTTTCAAAGCAATACAAAGCTAAAGGCGTTCTAATATAACTGCAATGTATTAGGTTCTTGAATTCAACTTTACTTTAGGTATTCTATTCCTGTCAGTAGTATTTATTGTGTTTCTATTCACTTACATTTCACTCTGAATAGTTATGCAGATATACATAACACAAAATACACAGAATATTAAGTAGTGCATTCAGCTAAAAAGAGTGTACTGTTAAATTTTCCTAAATATTACTATGTGCAAACTTCATGTAAACCTTTGTAATTAACTTTCCATATGATGTAGAGTAGTCTGCAAGCAGTTTTTCTCGTGTTCTGCCGAAGTTGGTGCAGTTACTCTAAGGAATGTCACTGATTACACAATTCAACATGTGTTTCAAAGCAGTAGAAAGGTAGCGCAGTTATAATGTGAATGCAATGTAGTATGTTCTTCAAATCAACCTTAATTTATGTATTCCATTGCTGTTAGTAGTATTCGTTGTTTATCTGATCACTTACAATGCACTCTGAATACTTTTGCACATCAGCATAACACAAAATGCACACAATAGCATGTAATGCATTCAGCTGAAAAGACAGTGCTATTGAATTTTCTACAAAATTACTATGTGCAAACTTCATGTAAACCTTTGTAATTAACTTTCCATATGATTTAGAGTAGTCTGCAACCAGTTTTTTGTCTGTGCTACTGATGTTGGTGAAGTTACTCTAAGGAATGTGTTATGATACCAGCCCCCTCCTTTGTGAGAATTGCAAGAGCCCTAGAAAAGGGGGGTCAATGACCCAAAAGAGAGAGAGAGAGACAGGCTGAATGGACACAGGAAATGGAAAGACATTCCACTGGGACAAAAGCTGGAGACTGTGGCATTGTTCTCAGGAGACACCTGGGAACTGCAGACGTGCCAACTCGCAGGGACATTGTAAAGCCCTCGGGCAAAGTGGGCTGGTTGAGAGAGAGATTGCATCACCTGCAACCTGATTGACACCTGAGATCCCGTGAGGCAGTATAAAGAAGGGTCTGAAAGAGGACGACCCTCAGACGCACCAAGGAGACACCAAGAAGCACGATAACGCTTCCCGTGGGAACGGGAAGCCATTTTGAAATAAGCCACGTGCGTTAAATTCCGAATGCGGGGTTTGTGGCTGGAACCAACGGAAGATCGCTTTTAACTAACAACGGGGAAGATCGCTCCCCTGATTACACGGATGTAAACGGCAAGTTTTTCCGTTTTATCTCTCTCTCTCTCTCCAACCCGTGAAACCGAAAGCCTGCAGACTTCAGAGTGACTCTTTATATTTCCAATTGGACTCAGTATTATATACCCTAGACAACGAAAGAGCTTATTTCTGAGTGATTATTAATGTACCTGCGTTTTAGATTGAGTATTGACGCATGTTATCTGAATGTTTGTATTAACCTTAATTTTTGTGCCCCTTTATTAATAAAACTGTTGAAAATAGTAGCATCCGACTCAGCTGATCCATCTATCTTTGCTGGTAAGTTACCTGGTTACGGGGTTTTCGTGCCAAGTGGGGTTCTCGTCTCGGGATTTGACACCAAAAAGGGGGAGGTCAGTCAATTGGGATTGTAAGTCAAAAAAAAATAATTTGGATCTGGTACGCAGGTAGCCAGACAGAAAAACCAGCAAAGATGGACGTGTGTGAATTTATGAAAAACGCGACTGTGGCGGCGCTAGAGGTGAGCGCCAAAGCAGACTTGTTAAATTTGGCGAAGGGGTTAGAACTGGAGAACGAGCAGAATCAAGCTGAGAGGCAAAGACAGCATGAAATTCGGATCAGAGAGTTAGCAGCAGCCGAGAGAGCGGCAGCGGGGAGAGAAGGAGAGAGGGAGGAGCTAAGGAGAGAGCGGTTTAATGTTAGTCGGGAGCTGAGAGTAGTACCTCCGTTCGAGGAGACGGATGTTGATAGTTATTTCTTGTTTTTTGAAACGGTGGCAGCTATGATGCCGACCCGCAGACGGGCGAGTGCGGTGGCCCCGCCCCTAGAGTCCCAAAGCTATCGCGCATGCGCGGTCACTCGCAGCCTGTCGGAAAAAGCGGCTGAGAAAGAGGACAGTTTAAATGAAGCCAGCGGTGATCTGGCCAAGATGTTTTTACCGACCCTGTACCATGAGGGTTCCGAGGGTGGTAAAACAGAAAGCAGTAAAGTAAAAGGGGGTAAGGGAGAGGAAATAGCCCTGCCCTTAGTGAAGAGAAAGGTCCTAGAGGTAGGAACTAAAGTTGAGAAACGGATAAAGTTGTTAAAATGTCCAGAGTTGGACATGGTTAATCTGTCTGGTTTGGCAGAATTGTTTGAAGAAGTTCAGAGTTCTAAAGGTGTTCTCGATGGTCCCGAGAGTGAAATGAGGGCAGTCTTAGAGAGGAAGGGTATCCTTGCTGTGGAGAAGTCAGCTGAAATGGCCGAGGAGGTTGTTTCAGCTCGCAGGGTTGCGCCTTCCCCAACGGGGGGCTGCCTAGAGAGTAACTGGAAGGATCGGGGGACGTTAGAATTTGAGAAAGGTACGGGTATTGAAAGCCTGGAAGGGGCCAATGTCCCGTTTGAGTGTGTCCAAGATGGGGGCGCACGTGGTGCTGAACCTGGTAACAGAGCTCAGGGGAAGTCTGAGGTGTTTGATTCAGGGGGACGGGGCGGCCGTCTTTGTGGATCAGATAGGGTTGGTTCAGTAGGAAAAGGGTTAACCTTGGTAACCGTGGGAAGTGTGAGTTCCACGGCGTTTGTATTCGAGAGTGGGGCCAAGGTTAATGCCGAATTTAAGGGGGGAATGAGGATTGTTATTGAAGGAAACGGAAAGTCTGTAGTTCCCAAGTCGAAGGAAGAAATTTTAAACCTGGCAGATCGCTCACAGAGTGAGTCGGGAAATAGCGGGGCCCCCCACTCTATTGTTACGCCAGGGTGGGGTGTGAAGAGGTTGCATTCGAAATGCTACCTGAAAGAGGAGTTGGAATTAAAAACAAATAGCCTGAAGGGTCTTGACAGTTTGGGGCATGGTGTTGAAAAAATAGCCCTGATGAACGAGGCGGGCGGGAGTTTACCACGCCAAATTACTCAAAGTCCCAACGGGGGGACTCGCCAGAAAAGAGGCGAGGGTTAATGGGGGCGCGATTTTTAAAATAGCAGAAGCCGGTTTTAAGGGATTTTGACAAAGTATGTGAATAATAAAGACAACACCCATGGAAGCTTGACTGTTAAGTTTGAAAGTAGCATAAAAATTTGTCTTTTGCATGAACCTTTGTAGATGTATGTAAGCTAAGATCACACCTCCTTAGTTATGTTGCCGAAGAAAGCAAATAAATAAGGTGGTTATTGAGCTGAAGTTTGATGCTACCAGGCGTTAGTAGGGCACATGAGGTTAAGGTATTAAAGGAAAGGGGCACTGTACTTGTTAACTGTTTAGATGCTGACTTGAATGTATAACTGTATTACTCTGTATTAGATTCAAAATTTCTGTAAGACTGTACCACTCTGGGTTTTAACCGCTGGTAAAAACCTTTTTAAGAGGGGAGGTGTTATGATACCAGCCCCCTCCTTTGTGAGAATTGCAAGAGCCCTAGAAAAGGGGGGTCAATGACCCAAAAGAGAGAGAGAGAGACAGGCTGAATGGACACAGGAAATGGAAAGACATTCCACTGGGACAAAAGCTGGAGACTGTGGCATTGTTCTCAGGAGACACCTGGGAACTGCAGACGTGCCAACTCGCAGGGACATTGTAAAGCCCTCGGGCAAAGTGGGCTGGTTGAGAGAGAGATTGCATCACCTGCAACCTGATTGACACCTGAGATCCCGTGAGGCAGTATAAAGAAGGGTCTGAAAGAGGACGACCCTCAGACGCACCAAGGAGACACCAAGAAGCACGATAACGCTTCCCGTGGGAACGGGAAGCCATTTTGAAATAAGCCACGTGAGTTAAATTCCGAATGCGGGGTTTGTGGCTGGAACCAACGGAAGATCGCTTTTAACTAACAACGGGGAAGATCGCTCCCCTGATTACACGGATGTAAACGGCAAGTTTTTCCGTTTTATCTCTCTCTCTCTCTCCAACCCGTGAAACCGAAAGCCTGCAGACTTCAGAGTGACTCTTTATATTTCCAATTGGACTCAGTATTATATACCCTAGACAACGAAAGAGCTTATTTCTGAGTGATTATTAATGTACCTGCGTTTTAGATTGAGTATTGACGCATGTTATCTGAATGTTTGTATTAACCTTAATTTTTGTGCCCCTTTATTAATAAAACTGTTGAAAATAGTAGCATCCGACTCAGCTGATCCATCTATCTTTGCTGGTAAGTTACCTGGTTACGGGGTTTTCGTAACAAATGTCACTGATTACACAATTAAAATTCAGTGTTTCAAAGCAATACAAAGCTAAAGGCGTTCTAATATAACTGCAATGTATTAGGTTCTTGAATTCAACTTTACTTTAGGTATTCTATTCCTGTCAGTAGTATTTATTGTGTTTCTATTCACTTACATTTCACTCTGAATAGTTATGCAGATATACATAACACAAAATACACAGAATATTAAGTAATGCATTCAGCTAAAAAGAGTGTACTGTTAAATTTTCCTAAATATTACTATGTGCAAACTTCATGTAAACCTTTGTAATTAACTTTCCATATGATGTAGAGTAGTCTGCAAGCAGTTTTTCTCGTGTTCTGCCGAAGTTGGTGCAGTTACTCTAAGGAATGTCACTGATTACACAATTCAACATGTGTTTCAAAGCAGTAGAAAGGTAGAGGCAGTTATAATGTGAATGCAATGTAGTATGTTCTTCAAATCAACCTTAATTTATGTATTCCATTGCTGTTAGTAGTATTCGTTGTTTATCTGATCACTTACAATGCACTCTGAATACTTTTGCACATCTGCATAACAGAAAATACACAGAATAGTAAGTAATGCATTCAGCTAAAAAGAGTGTACTATTAAATATTCCTCAATATTACTATGTTCAAACTTCATATAAACCTTTGCAATTAACTTTCCATATGATTTAGAGTAGTCTGCAACCAGTTTTTTGTCTGTGCTGCTAAAGTTGGTGAATTTACTCTAAGGAATGTCACTGATTACACAATTGAACTTCAGTGTTTCAAACAGTACAAAGCTAGAGGCACCTATAATGTAAATGCAATGTAGTATGTTCTTCAAATCAACTTTAGGTATTCCATTGCTGTGAGTAGTATTCATTGTGTTTCTATTCACCTCAAATTCACTCTGAATAGTTATGCACATGTACATAACATAAAATACACACAATAGCCTGTAATGCATTCAGCTGAAAAGAGAATACTATTGAATTTTCCTCAAAGTTTTATGTGCAAGCTTTGTGTAAACCATTGTAATTAACTTTCCATATGTTTTAGAGTAGTCAGCAGCCAGTTTTATGTGTGTCCTACTGAAGCTGGTGAAGTTTAAGCAATATCACCAGTTGCTCATAATGATACTTCACTGCTTCAAAGCAATGCAATGCTAAAGGCAGTTATAATGTACATGCAATGTTGTAGGTTCTTCAAATCATCTTTACTTTATGTATTCCATTGCTGTGAGTAGTATTCATTGATTTTCTGTTCACTTACAATTCACTGAATAGTTATGCACAGGTACATAGCACAAAATACACACAATAGAGTGTAATGCATTCAGCTAAAAAGAGTGCTATTGAATTTTCCTCCAAAATTACTATCTGCAAACTGCATGTTAACCTTTGTAATTAACTTTCTGTATGATTCGGAGTAGTCTGAAACCACTTTTGTGTGTGTGATACCGAAGTTGAAGTTACTCTAAGCAGTATGATTGATTACACAATAGAACTTCAGTGTTTCAAAGCAATACAAAGCTAAAGGCGTTCTAATATAACTGCAATGTATTAGGTTTTTGAATTCAACTTTACTTTATGTATTCCATTCCTGTCAGTAGTATTTATTGTGTTTCTATTCACTTACTTTTCACTCTGAATAGTTATGCAGATATACATAACACAAAATGCACAGAATATTAAGTAATGCATTCAGCTAAAAACAGTGTACTATTAAATTTTCCTCAATATTACTATGTGTAAACTTCATGTAAACCTTTGTATTTAACTTTCCATATGATTTAGAGTAGTCTGCAAACAGTTTTTTGTCTGTGCTACTGATGTTGGTGAAGTTACTCTAAGGAATGTCACTGATTACACAATTGAACTTCAGTGTTTCAAAGCAATACAAAGCTAAAGGCGTTCTAATATAACTGCAATGTATTAGGTTCTTGAATTCAACTTTACTTTAGGTCTTCCATTCCTGTCAGTAGTATTTATTGTGTTTCTATTCACTTACATTTCACTCTGAATAGTTATGCAGATATACATAACACAAAATGCACAGAATATTAAGTAATGCATTCAGCTAAAAAGAGTGTACTATTAAATTTTCCTCAATATTACTAAGTGTAAACTTCATGTAAACCTTTGTATTTAACTTTGCATATGATGTAGAGTAGTCTGCAAGCAGTTTTTTTCGTGTTCTGCCGAAGTTGGTGAAGTTACTCTAATGAATGTCACTGATTACACAATTCAACCAGTGTTTCAAAGCAGTACAAAGCTAGAGGCAATTATAATGTAAATGCAATGTAGTATGTTCTTCAAATCAACCTTACTTTATGTATTCCATTGCTGTGAGTAGTATTCGTTGTTTATCTGTTCACTTACAATGCACTCTGAATACTTTTGCACATCAGCATAACACAAAATGCACACAATAGCATGTAATGCATTCAGCTGAAAAGACAGTGCTATTGAATTTTCTACAAAATTACTATGTGCAAACTTCATGTAAACCTTTGTAATTAACTTTCCATATGATTTAGAGTAGTCTGCAACCAGTTTTTTGTCTGTGCTACTGATGTTGGTGAAGTTACTCTAAGGAATGTCACTGATTACACAATTGAACTTCAGTGTTTCAAAGCAATACAAAGCTAAAGGCGTTCTAATATAACTGCAATGTATTAGGTTCTTGAATTCAACTTTACTTTAGGTCTTCCATTCCTGTCAGTAGTATTTATTGTGTTTCTATTCACTTACATTTCACTCTGAATAGTTATGCAGATATACATAACACAAAATGCACAGAATATTAAGTAATGCATTCAGCTAAAAAGAGTGTACTATTGAATTTTCCTCAAAGTTTTATGTGCAAGCTTTGTGTAAACCATTGTAATTAACTTTCCATATGTTTTAGAGTAGTCAGCAGCCAGTTTTATGTGTGTCCTACTGAAGCTGGTGAAGTTTAAGCAATATCACCAGTTGCTCATAATGATACTTCACTGCTTCAAAGCAATGCAATGCTAAAGGCAGTTATAATGTACATGCAATGTTGTAGGTTCTTCAAATCATCTTTACTTTATGTATTCCATTGCTGTGAGTAGTATTCATTGATTTTCTGTTCACTTACAATTCACTGAATAGTTATGCACAGGTACATAGCACAAAATACACACAATAGAGTGTAATGCATTCAGCTAAAAAGAGTGCTATTGAATTTTCCTCCAAAATTACTATCTGCAAACTGCATGTTAACCTTTGTAATTAACTTTCTGTATGATTCGGAGTAGTCTGAAACCACTTTTGTGTGTGTGATACCGAAGTTGAAGTTACTCTAAGCAGTATGATTGATTACACAATAGAACTTCAGTGTTTCAAAGCAATACAAAGCTAAAGGCGTTCTAATATAACTGCAATGTATTAGGTTTTTGAATTCAACTTTACTTTATGTATTCCATTCCTGTCAGTAGTATTTATTGTGTTTCTATTCACTTACTTTTCACTCTGAATAGTTATGCAGATATACATAACACAAAATGCACAGAATATTAAGTAATGCATTCAGCTAAAAACAGTGTACTATTAAATTTTCCTCAATATTACTATGTGTAAACTTCATGTAAACCTTTGTATTTAACTTTGCATATGATGTAGAGTAGTCTGCAAGCAGTTTTTTTCGTGTTCTGCCGAAGTTGGTGAAGTTACTCTAAGGAATGTCACTGATTACACAATTCAACCAGTGTTTCAAAGCAGTACAAAGCTAGAGGCAATTATAATGTAAATGCAATGTAGTATGTTCTTCAAATCAACCTTACTTTATGTATTCCATTGCTGTGAGTAGTATTCGTTGTTTATCTGTTCACTTACAATGCACTCTGAATACTTTTGCACCAGCATAACACAAAATGCACACAATAAAATGTAATGCATTCAGCTGAAAAGACAGTGCTATTGAATTTTCTACAAAATTACTATGTGCAAACTTCATGTAAACCTTTGTAATTAACTTTCCATATGATTTAGAGTAGTCTGCAACCAGTTTTTTGTCTGTGCTACTGATGTTGGTGAAGTTACTCTAAGGAATGTCACTGATTACACAATTGAACTTCAGTGTTTCAAAGCAATACAAAGCTAAAGGCGTTCTAATATAACTGCAATGTATTAGGTTCTTGAATTCAACTTTACTTTAGGTCTTCCATTCCTGTCAGTAGTATTTATTGTGTTTCTATTCACTTACATTTCACTCTGAATAGTTATGCAGATATACATAACACAAAATGCACAGAATATTAAGTAATGCATTCAGCTAAAAAGAGTGTACTATTAAATTTTCCTCAATATTACTATGTGTAAACTTCATGTAAACCTTTGTATTTAACTTTGCATATGATGTAGAGTAGTCTGCAAGCAGTTTTTTTCGTGTTCTGCCGAAGTTGGTGAAGTTACTCTAAGGAATGTCACTGATTACACAATTCAACCAGTGTTTCAAAGCAGTACAAAGCTAGAGGCAATTATAATGTAAATGCAATGTAGTATGTTCTTCAAATCAACCTTACTTTATGTATTCCATTGCTGTGAGTAGTATTCGTTGTTTATCTGTTCACTTACAATGCACTCTGAATACTTTTGCACATCAGCATAACAGAAAATACACACAATAGCATGTAATGCATTCAGCTGAAAAGACAGTGCTATTGAATTTTCTACAAAATTACTATGTGCAAACTTCATGTAAACCTTTGTAATTAACTTTCCGTATGATTTAGAGTAGTCTGCAACCAGTTTTTTGTCTTTGCTACCGATGTTGGTGAAGTTACTCTAAGGAATGTCACTGATTACACAATTAAAATTCAGTGTTTCAAAGCAATACAAAGCTAAAGGCGTTCTAATATAACTGCAATGTATTAGGTTCTTGAATTCAACTTTACTTTAGGTATTCTATTCCTGTCAGTAGTATTTATTGTGTTTCTATTCACTTACATTTCACTCTGAATAGTTATGCAGATATACATAACACAAAATACACAGAATATTAAGTAGTGCATTCAGCTAAAAAGAGTGTACTGTTAAATTTTCCTAAATATTACTATGTGCAAACTTCATGTAAACCTTTGTAATTAACTTTCCATATGATGTAGAGTAGTCTGCAAGCAGTTTTTCTCGTGTTCTGCCGAAGTTGGTGCAGTTACTCTAAGGAATGTCACTGATTACACAATTCAACATGTGTTTCAAAGCAGTAGAAAGGTAGAGGCAGTTATAATGTGAATGCAATGTAGTATGTTCTTCAAATCAACCTTAATTTATGTATTCCATTGCTGTTAGTAGTATTCGTTGTTTATCTGATCACTTACAATGCACTCTGAATACTTTTGCACATCAGCATAACACAAAATGCACACAATAGCATGTAATGCATTCAGCTGAAAAGACAGTGCTATTGAATTTTCTACAAAATTACTATGTGCAAACTTCATGTAAACCTTTGTAATTAACTTTCCATATGATTTAGAGTAGTCTGCAACCAGTTTTTTGTCTGTGCTACTGATGTTGGTGAAGTTACTCTAAGGAATGTCACTGATTACACAATTGAACTTCAGTGTTTCAAAGCAATACAAAGCTAAAGGCGTTCTAATATAACTGCAATGTATTAGGTTCTTGAATTCAACTTTACTTTAGGTCTTCCATTCCTGTCAGTAGTATTTATTGTGTTTCTATTCACTTACATTTCACTCTGAATAGTTATGCAGATATACATAACACAAAATGCACAGAATATTAAGTAATGCATTCAGCTAAAAAGAGTGTACTATTGAATTTTCCTCAAAGTTTTATGTGCAAGCTTTGTGTAAACCATTGTAATTAACTTTCCATATGTTTTAGAGTAGTCAGCAGCCAGTTTTATGTGTGTCCTACTGAAGCTGGTGAAGTTTAAGCAATATCACCAGTTGCTCATAATGATACTTCACTGCTTCAAAGCAATGCAATGCTAAAGGCAGTTATAATGTACATGCAATGTTGTAGGTTCTTCAAATCATCTTTACTTTATGTATTCCATTGCTGTGAGTAGTATTCATTGATTTTCTGTTCACTTACAATTCACTGAATAGTTATGCACAGGTACATAGCACAAAATACACACAATAGAGTGTAATGCATTCAGCTAAAAAGAGTGCTATTGAATTTTCCTCCAAAATTACTATCTGCAAACTGCATGTTAACCTTTGTAATTAACTTTCTGTATGATTCGGAGTAGTCTGAAACCACTTTTGTGTGTGTGATACCGAAGTTGAAGTTACTCTAAGCAGTATGATTGATTACACAATAGAACTTCAGTGTTTCAAAGCAATACAAAGCTAAAGGCGTTCTAATATAACTGCAATGTATTAGGTTTTTGAATTCAACTTTACTTTATGTATTCCATTCCTGTCAGTAGTATTTATTGTGTTTCTATTCACTTACTTTTCACTCTGAATAGTTATGCAGATATACATAACACAAAATGCACAGAATATTAAGTAATGCATTCAGCTAAAAACAGTGTACTATTAAATTTTCCTCAATATTACTATGTGTAAACTTCATGTAAACCTTTGTATTTAACTTTGCATATGATGTAGAGTAGTCTGCAAGCAGTTTTTTTCGTGTTCTGCCGAAGTTGGTGAAGTTACTCTAAGGAATGTCACTGATTACACAATTCAACCAGTGTTTCAAAGCAGTACAAAGCTAGAGGCAATTATAATGTAAATGCAATGTAGTATGTTCTTCAAATCAACCTTACTTTATGTATTCCATTGCTGTGAGTAGTATTCGTTGTTTATCTGTTCACTTACAATGCACTCTGAATACTTTTGCACATCAGCATAACACAAAATGCACACAATAGCATGTAATGCATTCAGCTGAAAAGACAGTGCTATTGAATTTTCTACAAAATTACTATGTGCAAACTTCATGTAAACCTTTGTAATTAACTTTCCATATGATTTAGAGTAGTCTGCAACCAGTTTTTTGTCTGTGCTACTGATGTTGGTGAAGTTACTCTAAGGAATGTCACTGATTACACAATTGAACTTCAGTGTTTCAAAGCAATACAAAGCTAAAGGCGTTCTAATATAACTGCAATGTATTAGGTTCTTGAATTCAACTTTACTTTAGGTCTTCCATTCCTGTCAGTAGTATTTATTGTGTTTCTATTCACTTACATTTCACTCTGAATAGTTATGCAGATATACATAACACAAAATGCACAGAATATTAAGTAATGCATTCAGCTAAAAAGAGTGTACTATTAAATTTTCCTCAATATTACTATGTGTAAACTTCATGTAAACCTTTGTATTTAACTTTGCATATGATGTAGAGTAGTCTGCAAGCAGTTTTTTTCGTGTTCTGCCGAAGTTGGTGAAGTTACTCTAAGGAATGTCACTGATTACACAATTCAACCAGTGTTTCAAATCAGTACAAAGCTAGAGGCAATTATAATGTAAATGCAATGTAGTATGTTCTTCAAATCAACCTTACTTTATGTATTCCATTGCTGTGAGTAGTATTCGTTGTTTATCTGTTCACTTACAATGCACTCTGAATACTTTTGCACATCAGCATAACAGAAAATACACACAATAGCATGTAATGCATTCAGCTGAAAAGACAGTGCTATTGAATTTTCTACAAAATTACTATGTGCAAACTTCATGTAAACCTTTGTAATTAACTTTCCGTATGATTTAGAGTAGTCTGCAACCAGTTTTTTGTCTTTGCTACCGATGTTGGTGAAGTTACTCTAAGGAATGTCACTGATTACACAATTAAAATTCAGTGTTTCAAAGCAATACAAAGCTAAAGGCGTTCTAATATAACTGCAATGTATTAGGTTCTTGAATTCAACTTTACTTTAGGTATTCTATTCCTGTCAGTAGTATTTATTGTGTTTCTATTCACTTACATTTCACTCTGAATAGTTATGCAGATATACATAACACAAAATACACAGAATATTAAGTAATGCATTCAGCTAAAAAGAGTGTACTGTTAAATTTTCCTAAATATTACTATGTGCAAACTTCATGTAAACCTTTGTAATTAACTTTCCATATGATGTAGAGTAGTCTGCAAGCAGTTTTTCTCGTGTTCTGCCGAAGTTGGTGCAGTTACTCTAAGGAATGTCACTGATTACACAATTCAACATGTGTTTCAAAGCAGTAGAAAGGTAGAGGCAGTTATAATGTGAATGCAATGTAGTATGTTCTTCAAATCAACCTTAATTTATGTATTCCATTGCTGTTAGTAGTATTCGTTGTTTATCTGATCACTTACAATGCACTCTGAATACTTTTGCACATCTGCATAACAGAAAATACACAGAATAGTAAGTAATGCATTCAGCTAAAAAGAGTGTACTATTAAATATTCCTCAATATTACTATGTTCAAACTTCATATAAACCTTTGCAATTAACTTTCCATATGATTTAGAGTAGTCTGCAACCAGTTTTTTGTCTGTGCTGCTAAAGTTGGTGAATTTACTCTAAGGAATGTCACTGATTACACAATTGAACTTCAGTGTTTCAAACAGTACAAAGCTAGAGGCACCTATAATGTAAATGCAATGTAGTATGTTCTTCAAATCAACTTTAGGTATTCCATTGCTGTGAGTAGTATTCATTGTGTTTCTATTCACCTCAAATTCACTCTGAATAGTTATGCACATGTACATAACATAAAATACACACAATAGCCTGTAATGCATTCAGCTGAAAAGAGAATACTATTGAATTTTCCTCAAAGTTTTATGTGCAAGCTTTGTGTAAACCATTGTAATTAACTTTCCATATGTTTTAGAGTAGTCAGCAGCCAGTTTTATGTGTGTCCTACTGAAGCTGGTGAAGTTTAAGCAATATCACCAGTTGCTCATAATGATACTTCACTGCTTCAAAGCAATGCAATGCTAAAGGCAGTTATAATGTACATGCAATGTTGTAGGTTCTTCAAATCATCTTTACTTTATGTATTCCATTGCTGTGAGTAGTATTCATTGATTTTCTGTTCACTTACAATTCACTGAATAGTTATGCACAGGTACATAGCACAAAATACACACAATAGAGTGTAATGCATTCAGCTAAAAAGAGTGCTATTGAATTTTCCTCCAAAATTACTATTTGCAAACTGCATGTTAACCTTTGTAATTAACTTTCTGTATGATTCGGAGTAGTCTGAAACCACTTTTGTGTGTGTGATACCGAAGTTGAAGTTACTCTAAGCAGTATGATTGATTACACAATAGAACTTCAGTGTTTCAAAGCAGTACAAAGCTAAAGGCGTTCTAATATAACTGCAATGTATTAGGTTTTTGAATTCAACTTTACTTTATGTATTCCATTCCTGTCAGTAGTATTTATTGTGTTTCTATTCACTTACTTTTCACTCTGAATAGTTATGCAGATATACATAACACAAAATGCACAGAATATTAAGTAATGCATTCAGCTAAAAACAGTGTACTATTAAATTTTCCTCAATATTACTATGTGTAAACTTCATGTAAACATTTGTATTTAACTTTCCATATGATTTAGAGTAGTCTGCAAACAGTTTTTTGTCTGTGCTACTGATGTTGGTGAAGTTACTCTAAGGAATGTCACTGATTACACAATTGAACTTCAGTGTTTCAAAGCAATACAAAGCTAAAGGCGTTCTAATATAACTGCAATGTATTAGGTTCTTGAATTCAACTTTACTTTAGGTCTTCCATTCCTGTCAGTAGTATTTATTGTGTTTCTATTCACTTACATTTCACTCTGAATAGTTATGCAGATATACATAACACAAAATGCACAGAATATTAAGTAATGCATTCAGCTAAAAAGAGTGTACTATTAAATTTTCCTCAATATTACTATGTGTAAACTTCATGTAAACCTTTGTATTTAACTTTGCATATGATGTAGAGTAGTCTGCAAGCAGTTTTGTTCGTGTTCTGCCGAAGTAGGTGAAGTTACTCTAAGGAATGTCACTGATTACACAATTCAACCAGTGTTTCAAAGCAGTACAAAGCTAGAGGCAATTATAATGTAAATGCAATGTAGTATGTTCTTCAAATCAACCTTACTTTATGTATTCCATTGCTGTGAGTAGTATTCGTTGTTTATCTGTTCACTTACAATGCACTCTGAATACTTTTGCACATCAGCATAACAGAAAATACACACAATAGCATGTAATGCATTCAGCTGAAAAGACAGTGCTATTGAATTTTCTACAAAATTACTATGTGCAAACTTCATGTAAACCTTTGTAATTAACTTTCCGTATGATTTAGAGTAGTCTGCAACCAGTTTTTTGTCTTTGCTACCGATGTTGGTGAAGTTACTCTAAGGAATGTCACTGATTACACAATTAAAATTCAGTGTTTCAAAGCAATACAAAGCTAAAGGCGTTCTAATATAACTGCAATGTATTAGGTTCTTGAATTCAACTTTACTTTAGGTATTCTATTCCTGTCAGTAGTATTTATTGTGTTTCTATTCACTTACATTTCACTCTGAATAGTTATGCAGATATACATAACACAAAATACACAGAATATTAAGTAGTGCATTCAGCTAAAAAGAGTGTACTGTTAAATTTTCCTAAATATTACTATGTGCAAACTTCATGTAAACCTTTGTAATTAACTTTCCATATGATGTAGAGTAGTCTGCAAGCAGTTTTTCTCGTGTTCTGCCGAAGTTGGTGCAGTTACTCTAAGGAATGTCACTGATTACACAATTCAACATGTGTTTCAAAGCAGTAGAAAGGTAGAGGCAGTTATAATGTGAATGCAATGTAGTATGTTCTTCAAATCAACCTTAATTTATGTATTCCATTGCTGTTAGTAGTATTCGTTGTTTATCTGATCACTTACAATGCACTCTGAATACTTTTGCACATCAGCATAACACAAAATGCACACAATAGCATGTAATGCATTCAGCTGAAAAGACAGTGCTATTGAATTTTCTACAAAATTACTATGTGCAAACTTCATGTAAACCTTTGTAATTAACTTTCCATATGATTTAGAGTAGTCTGCAACCAGTTTTTTGTCTGTGCTACTGATGTTGGTGAAGTTACTCTAAGGAATGTCACTGATTACACAATTGAACTTCAGTGTTTCAAAGCAATACAAAGCTAAAGGCGTTCTAATATAACTGCAATGTATTAGGTTCTTGAATTCAACTTTACTTTAGGTCTTCCATTCCTGTCAGTAGTATTTATTGTGTTTCTATTCACTTACATTTCACTCTGAATAGTTATGCAGATATACATAACACAAAATGCACAGAATATTAAGTAATGCATTCAGCTAAAAAGAGTGTACTATTGAATTTTCCTCAAAGTTTTATGTGCAAGCTTTGTGTAAACCATTGTAATTAACTTTCCATATGTTTTAGAGTAGTCAGCAGCCAGTTTTATGTGTGTCCTACTGAAGCTGGTGAAGTTTAAGCAATATCACCAGTTGCTCATAATGATACTTCACTGCTTCAAAGCAATGCAATGCTAAAGGCAGTTATAATGTACATGCAATGTTGTAGGTTCTTCAAATCATCTTTACTTTATGTATTCCATTGCTGTGAGTAGTATTCATTGATTTTCTTTTCACTTACAATTCACTGAATAGTTATGCACAGGTACATAGCACAAAATACACACAATAGAGTGTAATGCATTCAGCTAAAAAGAGTGCTATTGAATTTTCCTCCAAAATTACTATCTGCAAACTGCATGTAAACCTTTGTAATTAACTTTCTGTATGATTCGGAGTAGTCTGAAACCACTTTTGTGTGTGTGATACCGAAGTTGAAGTTACTCTAAGCAGTATGATTGATTACACAATAGAACTTCAGTGTTTCAAAGCAATACAAAGCTAAAGGCGTTCTAATATAACTGCAATGTATTAGGTTTTTGAATTCAACTTTACTTTATGTATTCCATTCCTGTCAGTAGTATTTATTGTGTTTCTATTCACTTACTTTTCACTCTGAATAGTTATGCAGATATACATAACACAAAATGCACAGAATATTAAGTAATGCATTCAGCTAAAAACAGTGTACTATTAAATTTTCCTCAATATTACTATGTGTAAACTTCATGTAAACCTTTGTATTTAACTTTGCATATGATGTAGAGTAGTCTGCAAGCAGTTTTTTTCGTGTTCTGCCGAAGTTGGTGAAGTTACTCTAAGGAATGTCACTGATTACACAATTCAACCAGTGTTTCAAAGCAGTACAAAGCTAGAGGCAATTATAATGTAAATGCAATGTAGTATGTTCTTCAAATCAACCTTACTTTATGTATTCCATTGCTGTGAGTAGTATTCGTTGTTTATCTGTTCACTTACAATGCACTCTGAATACTTTTGCACATCAGCATAACACAAAATGCACACAATAGCATGTAATGCATTCAGCTGAAAAGACAGTGCTATTGAATTTTCTACAAAATTACTATGTGCAAACTTCATGTAAACCTTTGTAATTAACTTTCCATATGATTTAGAGTAGTCTGCAACCAGTTTTTTGTCTGTGCTACTGATGTTGGTGAAGTTACTCTAAGGAATGTCACTGATTACACAATTGAACTTCAGTGTTTCAAAGCAATACAAAGCTAAAGGCGTTCTAATATAACTGCAATGTATTAGGTTCTTGAATTCAACTTTACTTTAGGTCTTCCATTCCTGTCAGTAGTATTTATTGTGTTTCTATTCACTTACATTTCACTCTGAATAGTTATGCAGATATACATAACACAAAATGCACAGAATATTAAGTAATGCATTCAGCTAAAAAGAGTGTACTATTAAATTTTCCTCAATATTACTATGTGTAAACTTCATGTAAACCTTTGTATTTAACTTTGCATATGATGTAGAGTAGTCTGCAAGCAGTTTTCTTCGTGTTCTGCCGAAGTTGGTGAAGTTACTCTAAGGAATGTCACTGATTACACAATTCAACCAGTGTTTCAAATCAGTACAAAGCTAGAGGCAATTATAATGTAAATGCAATGTAGTATGTTCTTCAAATCAACCTTACTTTATGTATTCCATTGCTGTGAGTAGTATTCGTTGTTTATCTGTTCACTTACAATGCACTCTGAATACTTTTGCACATCAGCATAACAGAAAATACACACAATAGCATGTAATGCATTCAGCTGAAAAGACAGTGCTATTGAATTTTCTACAAAATTACTATGTGCAAACTTCATGTAAACCTTTGTAATTAACTTTCCGTATGATTTAGAGTAGTCTGCAACCAGTTTTTTGTCTTTGCTACCGATGTTGGTGAAGTTACTCTAAGGAATGTCACTGATTACACAATTAAAATTCAGTGTTTCAAAGCAATACAAAGCTAAAGGCGTTCTAATATAACTGCAATGTATTAGGTTCTTGAATTCAACTTTACTTTAGGTATTCTATTCCTGTCAGTAGTATTTATTGTGTTTCTATTCACTTACATTTCACTCTGAATAGTTATGCAGATATACATAACACAAAATACACAGAATATTAAGTAATGCATTCAGCTAAAAAGAGTGTACTGTTAAATTTTCCTAAATATTACTATGTGCAAACTTCATGTAAACCTTTGTAATTAACTTTCCATATGATGTAGAGTAGTCTGCAAGCAGTTTTTCTCGTGTTCTGCCGAAGTTGGTGCAGTTACTCTAAGGAATGTCACTGATTACACAATTCAACATGTGTTTCAAAGCAGTAGAAAGGTAGAGGCAGTTATAATGTGAATGCAATGTAGTATGTTCTTCAAATCAACCTTAATTTATGTATTCCATTGCTGTTAGTAGTATTCGTTGTTTATCTGATCACTTACAATGCACTCTGAATACTTTTGCACATCTGCATAACAGAAAATACACAGAATAGTAAGTAATGCATTCAGCTAAAAAGAGTGTACTATTAAATATTCCTCAATATTACTATGTTCAAACTTCATATAAACCTTTGCAATTAACTTTCCATATGATTTAGAGTAGTCTGCAACCAGTTTTTTGTCTGTGCTGCTAAAGTTGGTGAATTTACTCTAAGGAATGTCACTGATTACACAATTGAACTTCAGTGTTTCAAACAGTACAAAGCTAGAGGCACCTATAATGTAAATGCAATGTAGTATGTTCTTCAAATCAACTTTAGGTATTCCATTGCTGTGAGTAGTATTCATTGTGTTTCTATTCACCTCAAATTCACTCTGAATAGTTATGCACATGTACATAACATAAAATACACACAATAGCCTGTAATGCATTCAGCTGAAAAGAGAATACTATTGAATTTTCCTCAAAGTTTTATGTGCAAGCTTTGTGTAAACCATTGTAATTAACTTTCCATATGTTTTAGAGTAGTCAGCAGCCAGTTTTATGTGTGTCCTACTGAAGCTGGTGAAGTTTAAGCAATATCACCAGTTGCTCATAATGATACTTCAGTGCTTCAAAGCAATGCAATGCTAAAGGCAGTTATAATGTACATGCAATGTTGTAGGTTCTTCAAATCATCTTTACTTTATGTATTCCATTGCTGTGAGTAGTATTCATTGATTTTCTGTTCACTTACAATTCACTGAATAGTTATGCACAGGTACATAGCACAAAATACACACAATAGAGTGTAATGCATTCAGCTAAAAAGAGTGCTATTGAATTTTCCTCCAAAATTACTATTTGCAAACTGCATGTTAACCTTTGTAATTAACTTTCTGTATGATTCGGAGTAGTCTGAAACCACTTTTGTGTGTGTGATACCGAAGTTGAAGTTACTCTAAGCAGTATGATTGATTACACAATAGAACTTCAGTGTTTCAAAGCAATACAAAGCTAAAGGCGTTCTAATATAACTGCAATGTATTAGGTTTTTGAATTCAACTTTACTTTATGTATTCCATTCCTGTCAGTAGTATTTATTGTGTTTCTATTCACTTACTTTTCACTCTGAATAGTTATGCAGATATACATAACACAAAATGCACAGAATATTAAGTAATGCATTCAGCTAAAAACAGTGTACTATTAAATTTTCCTCAATATTACTATGTGTAAACTTCATGTAAACCTTTGTATTTAACTTTCCATATGATTTAGAGTAGTCTGCAAACAGTTTTTTGTCTGTGCTACTGATGTTGGTGAAGTTACTCTAAGGAATGTCACTGATTACACAATTGAACTTCAGTGTTTCAAAGCAATACAAAGCTAAAGGCGTTCTAATATAACTGCAATGTATTAGGTTCTTGAATTCAACTTTACTTTAGGTCTTCCATTCCTGTCAGTAGTATTTATTGTGTTTCTATTCACTTACTTTTCACTCTGAATAGTTATGCAGATATACATAACACAAAATGCACAGAATATTAAGTAATGCATTCAGCTAAAAACAGTGTACTATTAAATTTTCCTCAATATTACTATGTGTAAACTTCATGTAAACCTTTGTATTTAACTTTCCATATGATTTAGAGTAGTCTGCAAACAGTTTTTTGTCTGTGCTACTGATGTTGGTGAAGTTACTCTAAGGAATGTCACTGATTACACAATTGAACTTCAGTGTTTCAAAGCAATACAAAGCTAAAGGCGTTCTAATATAACTGCAATGTATTAGGTTCTTGAATTCAACTTTACTTTAGGTCTTCCATTCCTGTCAGTAGTATTTATTGTGTTTCTATTCACTTACATTTCACTCTGAATAGTTATGCAGATATACATAACACAAAATGCACAGAATATTAAGTAATGCATTCAGCTAAAAAGAGTGTACTATTAAATTTTCCTCAATATTACTATGTGTAAACTTCATGTAAACCTTTGTATTTAACTTTGCATATGATGTAGAGTAGTCTGCAAGCAGTTTTTTTCGTGTTCTGCCGAAGTTGGTGAAGTTACTCTAAGGAATGTCACTGATTACACAATTCAACCAGTGTTTCAAATCAGTACAAAGCTAGAGGCAATTATAATGTAAATGCAATGTAGTATGTTCTTCAAATCAACCTTACTTTATGTATTCCATTGCTGTGAGTAGTATTCGTTGTTTATCTGTTCACTTACAATGCACTCTGAATACTTTTGCACATCAGCATAACAGAAAATACACACAATAGCATGTAATGCATTCAGCTGAAAAGACAGTGCTATTGAATTTTCTACAAAATTACTATGTGCAAACTTCATGTAAACCTTTGTAATTAACTTTCCGTATGATTTAGAGTAGTCTGCAACCAGTTTTTTGTCTTTGCTACCGATGTTGGTGAAGTTACTCTAAGGAATGTCACTGATTACACAATTAAAATTCAGTGTTTCAAAGCAATACAAAGCTAAAGGCGTTCTAATATAACTGCAATGTATTAGGTTCTTGAATTCAACTTTACTTTAGGTATTCTATTCCTGTCAGTAGTATTTATTGTGTTTCTATTCACTTACATTTCATTCTGAATAGTTATGCAGATATACATAACACAAAATACACAGAATATTAAGTAGTGCATTCAGCTAAAAAGAGTGTACTGTTAAATTTTCCTAAATATTACTATGTGCAAACTTCATGTAAACCTTT
The DNA here is from genome assembly GCF_048418815.1 of Hemitrygon akajei. Classification (NCBI taxonomy): domain Eukaryota; kingdom Metazoa; phylum Chordata; class Chondrichthyes; order Myliobatiformes; family Dasyatidae; genus Hemitrygon; species Hemitrygon akajei. The sequence continues at coordinate 108,189,840 of NC_133127.1, forward strand.
GTAATTAACTTTCCATATGATGTAGAGTAGTCTGCAAGCAGTTTTTCTCGTGTTCTGCCGAAGTTGGTGCAGTTACTCTAAGGAATGTCACTGATTACACAATTCAACATGTGTTTCAAAGCAGTAGAAAGGTAGAGGCAGTTATAATGTGAATGCAATGTAGTATGTTCTTCAAATCAACCTTAATTTATGTATTCCATTGCTGTTAGTAGTATTCGTTGTTTATCTGATCACTTACAATGCACTCTGAATACTTTTGCACATCTGCATAACAGAAAATACACAGAATAGTAAGTAATGCATTCAGCTAAAAAGAGTGTACTATTAAATATTCCTCAATATTACTATGTTCAAACTTCATATAAACCTTTGCAATTAACTTTCCATATGATTTAGAGTAGTCTGCAACCAGTTTTTTGTCTGTGCTGCTAAAGTTGGTGAATTTACTCTAAGGAATGTCACTGATTACACAATTGAACTTCAGTGTTTCAAACAGTACAAAGCTAGAGGCACCTATAATGTAAATGCAATGTAGTATGTTCTTCAAATCAACTTTAGGTATTCCATTGCTGTGAGTAGTATTCATTGTGTTTCTATTCACCTCAAATTCACTCTGAATAGTTATGCACATGTACATAACATAAAATACACACAATAGCCTGTAATGCATTCAGCTGAAAAGAGAATACTATTGAATTTTCCTCAAAGTTTTATGTGCAAGCTTTGTGTAAACCATTGTAATTAACTTTCCATATGTTTTAGAGTAGTCAGCAGCCAGTTTTATGTGTGTCCTACTGAAGCTGGTGAAGTTTAAGCAATATCACCAGTTGCTCATAATGATACTTCACTGCTTCAAAGCAATGCAATGCTAAAGGCAGTTATAATGTACATGCAATGTTGTAGGTTCTTCAAATCATCTTTACTTTATGTATTCCATTGCTGTGAGTAGTATTCATTGATTTTCTGTTCACTTACAATTCACTGAATAGTTATGCACAGGTACATAGCACAAAATACACACAATAGAGTGTAATGCATTCAGCTAAAAAGAGTGCTATTGAATTTTCCTCCAAAATTACTATCTGCAAACTGCATGTTAACCTTTGTAATTAACTTTCTGTATGATTCGGAGTAGTCTGAAACCACTTTTGTGTGTGTGATACCGAAGTTGAAGTTACTCTAAGCAGTATGATTGATTACACAATAGAACTTCAGTGTTTCAAAGCAATACAAAGCTAAAGGCGTTCTAATATAACTGCAATGTATTAGGTTTTTGAATTCAACTTTACTTTATGTATTCCATTCCTGTCAGTAGTATTTATTGTGTTTCTATTCACTTACTTTTCACTCTGAATAGTTATGCAGATATACATAACACAAAATGCACAGAATATTAAGTAATGCATTCAGCTAAAAACAGTGTACTATTAAATTTTCCTCAATATTACTATGTGTAAACTTCATGTAAACCTTTGTATTTAACTTTCCATATGATTTAGAGTAGTCTGCAAACAGTTTTTTGTCTGTGCTACTGATGTAGGTGAAGTTACTCTAAGGAATGTCACTGATTACACAATTGAACTTCAGTGTTTCAAAGCAATACAAAGCTAAAGGCGTTCTAATATAACTGCAATGTATTAGGTTCTTGAATTCAACTTTACTTTAGGTCTTCCATTCCTGTCAGTAGTATTTATTGTGTTTCTATTCACTTACATTTCACTCTGAATAGTTATGCAGATATACATAACACAAAATGCACAGAATATTAAGTAATGCATTCAGCTAAAAAGAGTGTACTATTAAATTTTCCTCAATATTACTATGTGTAAACTTCATGTAAACCTTTGTATTTAACTTTGCATATGATGTAGAGTAGTCTGCAAGCAGTTTTTTTCGTGTTCTGCCGAAGTTGGTGAAGTTACTCTAAGGAATGTCACTGATTACACAATTCAACCAGTGTTTCAAATCAGTACAAAGCTAGAGGCAATTATAATGTAAATGCAATGTAGTATGTTCTTCAAATCAACCTTACTTTATGTATTCCATTGCTGTGAGTAGTATTCGTTGTTTATCTGTTCACTTACAATGCACTCTGAATACTTTTGCACATCAGCATAACAGAAAATACACACAATAGCATGTAATGCATTCAGCTGAAAAGACAGTGCTATTGAATTTTCTACAAAATTACTATGTGCAAACTTCATGTAAACCTTTGTAATTAACTTTCCGTATGATTTAGAGTAGTCTGCAACCAGTTTTTTGTCTTTGCTACCGATGTTGGTGAAGTTACTCTAAGGAATGTCACTGATTACACAATTGAACTTCAGTGTTTCAAAGCAATACAAAGCTAAAGGCGTTCTAATATAACTGCAATGTATTAGGTTCTTGAATTCAACTTTACTTTAGGTCTTCCATTCCTGTCAGTAGTATTTATTGTGTTTCTATTCACTTACATTTCACTCTGAATAGTTATGCAGATATACATAACACAAAATGCACAGAATATTAAGTAATGCATTCAGCTAAAAAGAGTGTACTATTAAATTTTCCTCAATATTACTATGTGTAAACTTCATGTAAACCTTTGTATTTAACTTTGCATATGATGTAGAGTAGTCTGCAAGCAGTTTTTTTCGTGTTCTGCCGAAGTTGGTGAAGTTACTCTAAGGAATGTCACTGATTACACAATTCAACCAGTGTTTCAAATCAGTACAAAGCTAGAGGCAATTATAATGTAAATGCAATGTAGTATGTTCTTCAAATCAACCTTACTTTATGTATTCCATTGCTGTGAGTAGTATTCGTTGTTTATCTGTTCACTTACAATGCACTCTGAATACTTTTGCACATCAGCATAACAGAAAATACACACAATAGCATGTAATGCATTCAGCTGAAAAGACAGTGCTATTGAATTTTCTACAAAATTACTATGTGCAAACTTCATGTAAACCTTTGTAATTAACTTTCCGTATGATTTAGAGTAGTCTGCAACCAGTTTTTTGTCTTTGCTACCGATGTTGGTGAAGTTACTCTAAGGAATGTCACTGATTACACAATTAAAATTCAGTGTTTCAAAGCAATACAAAGCTAAAGGCGTTCTAATATAACTGCAATGTATTAGGTTCTTGAATTCAACTTTACTTTAGGTATTCTATTCCTGTCAGTAGTATTTATTGTGTTTCTATTCACTTACATTTCACTCTGAATAGTTATGCAGATATACATAACACAAAATACACAGAATATTAAGTAGTGCATTCAGCTAAAAAGAGTGTACTGTTAAATTTTCCTAAATATTACTATGTGCAAACTTCATGTAAACCTTTGTAATTAACTTTCCATATGATGTAGAGTAGTCTGCAAGCAGTTTTTCTCGTGTTCTGCCGAAGTTGGTGCAGTTACTCTAAGGAATGTCACTGATTACACAATTCAACATGTGTTTCAAAGCAGTAGAAAGGTAGAGGCAGTTATAATGTGAATGCAATGTAGTATGTTCTTCAAATCAACCTTAATTTATGTATTCCATTGCTGTTAGTAGTATTCGTTGTTTATCTGATCACTTACAATGCACTCTGAATACTTTTGCACATCAGCATAACACAAAATGCACACAATAGCATGTAATGCATTCAGCTGAAAAGACAGTGCTATTGAATTTTCTACAAAATTACTATGTGCAAACTTCATGTAAACCTTTGTAATTAACTTTCCATATGATTTAGAGTAGTCTGCAACCAGTTTTTTGTCTGTGCTACTGATGTTGGTGAAGTTACTCTAAGGAATGTCACTGATTACACAATTGAACTTCAGTGTTTCAAAGCAATACAAAGCTAAAGGCGTTCTAATATAACTGCAATGTATTAGGTTCTTGAATTCAACTTTACTTTAGGTCTTCCATTCCTGTCAGTAGTATTTATTGTGTTTCTATTCACTTACATTTCACTCTGAATAGTTATGCAGATATACATAACACAAAATGCACAGAATATTAAGTAATGCATTCAGCTAAAAAGAGTGTACTATTGAATTTTCCTCAAGGTTTTATGTGCAAGCTTTGTGTAAACCATTGTAATTAACTTTCCATATGTTTTAGAGTAGTCAGCAGCCAGTTTTATGTGTGTCCTACTGAAGCTGGTGAAGTTTAAGCAATATCACCAGTTGCTCATAATGATACTTCACTGCTTCAAAGCAATGCAATGCTAAAGGCAGTTATAATGTACATGCAATGTTGTAGGTTCTTCAAATCATCTTTACTTTATGTATTCCATTGCTGTGAGTAGTATTCATTGATTTTCTGTTCACTTACAATTCACTGAATAGTTATGCACAGGTACATAGCACAAAATACACACAATAGAGTGTAATGCATTCAGCTAAAAAGAGTGCTATTGAATTTTCCTCCAAAATTACTATCTGCAAACTGCATGTTAACCTTTGTAATTAACTTTCTGTATGATTCGGAGTAGTCTGAAACCACTTTTGTGTGTGTGATACCGAAGTTGAAGTTACTCTAAGCAGTATGATTGATTACACAATAGAACTTCAGTGTTTCAAAGCAATACAAAGCTAAAGGCGTTCTAATATAACTGCAATGTATTAGGTTTTTGAATTCAACTTTACTTTATGTATTCCATTCCTGTCAGTAGTATTTATTGTGTTTCTATTCACTTACTTTTCACTCTGAATAGTTATGCAGATATACATAACACAAAATGCACAGAATATTAAGTAATGCATTCAGCTAAAAACAGTGTACTATTAAATTTTCCTCAATATTACTATGTGTAAACTTCATGTAAACCTTTGTATTTAACTTTGCATATGATGTAGAGTAGTCTGCAAGCAGTTTTTTTCGTGTTCTGCCGAAGTTGGTGAAGTTACTCTAAGGAATGTCACTGATTACACAATTCAACCAGTGTTTCAAAGCAGTACAAAGCTAGAGGCAATTATAATGTAAATGCAATGTAGTATGTTCTTCAAATCAACCTTACTTTATGTATTCCATTGCTGTGAGTAGTATTCGTTGTTTATCTGTTCACTTACAATGCACTCTGAATACTTTTGCACATCAGCATAACACAAAATGCACACAATAGCATGTAATGCATTCAGCTGAAAAGACAGTGCTATTGAATTTTCTACAAAATTACTATGTGCAAACTTCATGTAAACCTTTGTAATTAACTTTCCATATGATTTAGAGTAGTCTGCAACCAGTTTTTTGTCTGTGCTACTGATGTTGGTGAAGTTACTCTAAGGAATGTCACTGATTACACAATTGAACTTCAGTGTTTCAAAGCAATACAAAGCTAAAGGCGTTCTAATATAACTGCAATGTATTAGGTTCTTGAATTCAACTTTACTTTAGGTCTTCCATTCCTGTCAGTAGTATTTATTGTGTTTCTATTCACTTACATTTCACTCTGAATAGTTATGCAGATATACATAACACAAAATGCACAGAATATTAAGTAATGCATTCAGCTAAAAAGAGTGTACTATTAAATTTTCCTCAATATTACTATGTGTAAACTTCATGTAAACCTTTGTATTTAACTTTGCATATGATGTAGAGTAGTCTGCAAGCAGTTTTTTTCGTGTTCTGCCGAAGTTGGTGAAGTTACTCTAAGGAATGTCACTGATTACACAATTCAACCAGTGTTTCAAATCAGTACAAAGCTAGAGGCAATTATAATGTAAATGCAATGTAGTATGTTCTTCAAATCAACCTTACTTTATGTATTCCATTGCTGTGAGTAGTATTCGTTGTTTATCTGTTCACTTACAATGCACTCTGAATACTTTTGCACATCAGCATAACAGAAAATACACACAATAGCATGTAATGCATTCAGCTGAAAAGACAGTGCTATTGAATTTTCTACAAAATTACTATGTGCAAACTTCATGTAAACCTTTGTAATTAACTTTCCGTATGATTTAGAGTAGTCTGCAACCAGTTTTTTGTCTTTGCTACCGATGTTGGTGAAGTTACTCTAAGGAATGTCACTGATTACACAATTAAAATTCAGTGTTTCAAAGCAATACAAAGCTAAAGGCGTTCTAATATAACTGCAATGTATTAGGTTCTTGAATTCAACTTTGCTTTAGGTATTCTATTCCTGTCAGTAGTATTTATTGTGTTTCTATTCACTTACATTTCACTCTGAATAGTTATGCAGATATACATAACACAAAATACACAGAATATTAAGTAATGCATTCAGCTAAAAAGAGTGTACTGTTAAATTTTCCTAAATATTACTATGTGCAAACTTCATGTAAACCTTTGTAATTAACTTTCCATATGATGTAGAGTAGTCTGCAAGCAGTTTTTCTCGTGTTCTGCCGAAGTTGGTGCAGTTACTCTAAGGAATGTCACTGATTACACAATTCAACATGTGTTTCAAAGCAGTAGAAAGGTAGAGGCAGTTATAATGTGAATGCAATGTAGTATGTTCTTCAAATCAACCTTAATTTATGTATTCCATTGCTGTTAGTAGTATTCGTTGTTTATCTGATCACTTACAATGCACTCTGAATACTTTTGCACATCTGCATAACAGAAAATACACAGAATAGTAAGTAATGCATTCAGCTAAAAAGAGTGTACTATTAAATATTCCTCAATATTACTATGTTCAAACTTCATATAAACCTTTGCAATTAACTTTCCATATGATTTAGAGTAGTCTGCAACCAGTTTTTTGTCTGTGCTGCTAAAGTTGGTGAATTTACTCTAAGGAATGTCACTGATTACACAATTGAACTTCAGTGTTTCAAACAGTACAAAGCTAGAGGCACCTATAATGTAAATGCAATGTAGTATGTTCTTCAAATCAACTTTAGGTATTCCATTGCTGTGAGTAGTATTCATTGTGTTTCTATTCACCTCAAATTCACTCTGAATAGTTATGCACATGTACATAACATAAAATACACACAATAGCCTGTAATGCATTCAGCTGAAAAGAGAATACTATTGAATTTTCCTCAAAGTTTTATGTGCAAGCTTTGTGTAAACCATTGTAATTAACTTTCCATATGTTTTAGAGTAGTCAGCAGCCAGTTTTATGTGTGTCCTACTGAAGCTGGTGAAGTTTAAGCAATATCACCAGTTGCTCATAATGATACTTCACTGCTTCAAAGCAATGCAATGCTAAAGGCAGTTATAATGTACATGCAATGTTGTAGGTTCTTCAAATCATCTTTACTTTATGTATTCCATTGCTGTGAGTAGTATTCATTGATTTTCTGTTCACTTACAATTCACTGAATAGTTATGCACAGGTACATAGCACAAAATACACACAATAGAGTGTAATGCATTCAGCTAAAAAGAGTGCTATTGAATTTTCCTCCAAAATTACTATCTGCAAACTGCATGTTAACCTTTGTAATTAACTTTCTGTATGATTCGGAGTAGTCTGAAACCACTTTTGTGTGTGTGATACCGAAGTTGAAGTTACTCTAAGCAGTATGATTGATTACACAATAGAACTTCAGTGTTTCAAAGCAATACAAAGCTAAAGGCGTTCTAATATAACTGCAATGTATTAGGTTTTTGAATTCAACTTTACTTTATGTATTCCATTCCTGTCAGTAGTATTTATTGTGTTTCTATTCACTTACTTTTCACTCTGAATAGTTATGCAGATATACATAACACAAAATGCACAGAATATTAAGTAATGCATTCAGCTAAAAACAGTGTACTATTAAATTTTCCTCAATATTACTATGTGTAAACTTCATGTAAACCTTTGTATTTAACTTTGCATATGATGTAGAGTAGTCTGCAAGCAGTTTTTTTCGTGTTCTGCCGAAGTTGGTGAAGTTACTCTAAGGAATGTCACTGATTACACAATTCAACCAGTGTTTCAAAGCAGTACAAAGCTAGAGGCAATTATAATGTAAATGCAATGTAGTATGTTCTTCAAATCAACCTTACTTTATGTATTCCATTGCTGTGAGTAGTATTCGTTGTTTATCTGTTCACTTACAATGCACTCTGAATACTTTTGCACATCAGCATAACACAAAATGCACACAATAGCATGTAATGCATTCAGCTGAAAAGACAGTGCTATTGAATTTTCTACAAAATTACTATGTGCAAACTTCATGTAAACCTTTGTAATTAACTTTCCATATGATTTAGAGTAGTCTGCAACCAGTTTTTTGTCTGTGCTACTGATGTTGGTGAAGTTACTCTAAGGAATGTCACTGATTACACAATTAAAATTCAGTGTTTCAAACAGTACAAAGCTAGAGGCACCTATAATGTAAATGCAATGTAGTATGTTCTTCAAATCAACTTTAGGTATTCCATTGCTGTGAGTAGTATTCATTGTGTTTCTATTCACCTCAAATTCACTCTGAATAGTTATGCACATGTACATAACATAAAATACACACAATAGCCTGTAATGCATTCAGCTGAAAAGAGAATACTATTGAATTTTCCTCAAAGTTTTATGTGCAAGCTTTGTGTAAACCATTGTAATTAACTTTCCATATGTTTTAGAGTAGTCAGCAGCCAGTTTTATGTGTGTCCTACTGAAGCTGGTGAAGTTTAAGCAATATCACCAGTTGCTCATAATGATACTTCACTGCTTCAAAGCAATGCAATGCTAAAGGCAGTTATAATGTACATGCAATGTTGTAGGTTCTTCAAATCATCTTTACTTTATGTATTCCATTGCTGTGAGTAGTATTCATTGATTTTCTGTTCACTTACAATTCACTGAATAGATATGCACAGGTACATAGCACAAAATACACACAATAGAGTGTAATGCATTCAGCTAAAAAGAGTGCTATTGAATTTTCCTCCAAAATTACTATCTGCAAACTGCATGTTAACCTTTGTAATTAACTTTCTGTATGATTCGGAGTAGTCTGAAACCACTTTTGTGTGTGTGATACCGAAGTTGAAGTTACTCTAAGCAGTATGATTGATTACACAATAGAACTTCAGTGTTTCAAAGCAATACAAAGCTAAAGGCGTTCTAATATAACTGCAATGTATTAGGTTTTTGAATTCAACTTTACTTTATGTATTCCATTCCTGTCAGTAGTATTTATTGTGTTTCTATTCACTTACTTTTCACTCTGAATAGTTATGCAGATATACATAACACAAAATGCACAGAATATTAAGTAATGCATTCAGCTAAAAACAGTGTACTATTAAATTTTCCTCAATATTACTATGTGTAAACTTCATGTAAACCTTTGTATTTAACTTTCCATATGATTTAGAGTAGTCTGCAAACAGTTTTTTGTCTGTGCTACTGATGTTGGTGAAGTTACTCTAAGGAATGTCACTGATTACACAATTGAACTTCAGTGTTTCAAAGCAATACAAAGCTAAAGGCGTTCTAATATAACTGCAATGTATTAGGTTCTTGAATTCAACTTTACTTTAGGTCTTCCATTCCTGTCAGTAGTATTTATTGTGTTTCTATTCACTTACATTTCACTCTGAATAGTTATGCAGATATACATAACACAAAATGCACAGAATATTAAGTAATGCATTCAGCTAAAAAGAGTGTACTATTAAATTTTCCTCAATATTACTATGTGTAAACTTCATGTAAACCTTTGTATATAACTTTGCATATGATGTAGAGTAGTCTGCAAGCAGTTTTTTTCGTGTTCTGCCGAAGTTGGTGAAGTTACTCTAAGGAATGTCACTGATTACACAATTCAACCAGTGTTTCAAAGCAGTACAAAGCTAGAGGCAATTATAATGTAAATGCAATGTAGTATGTTCTTCAAATCAACCTTACTTTATGTATTCCATTGCTGTGAGTAGTATTCGTTGTTTATCTGTTCACTTACAATGCACTCTGAATACTTTTGCACATCAGCATAACAGAAAATACACACAATAGCATGTAATGCATTCAGCTGAAAAGACAGTGCTATTGAATTTTCTACAAAATTACTATGTGCAAACTTCATGTAAACCTTTGTAATTAACTTTCCGTATGATTTAGAGTAGTCTGCAACCAGTTTTTTGTCTTTGCTACCGATGTTGGTGAAGTTACTCTAAGGAATGTCACTGATTACACAATTAAAATTCAGTGTTTCAAAGCAATACAAAGCTAAAGGCGTTCTAATATAACTGCAATGTATTAGGTTCTTGAATTCAACTTTACTTTAGGTATTCTATTCCTGTCAGTAGTATTTATTGTGTTTCTATTCACTTACATTTCACTCTGAATAGTTATGCAGATATACATAACACAAAATACACAGAATATTAAGTAGTGCATTCAGCTAAAAAGAGTGTACTGTTAAATTTTCCTAAATATTACTATGTGCAAACTTCATGTAAACCTTTGTAATTAACTTTCCATATGATGTAGAGTAGTCTGCAAGCAGTTTTTCTCGTGTTCTGCCGAAGTTGGTGCAGTTACTCTAAGGAATGTCACTGATTACACAATTCAACATGTGTTTCAAAGCAGTAGAAAGGTAGAGGCAGTTATAATGTGAATGCAATGTAGTATGTTCTTCAAATCAACCTTAATTTATGTATTCCATTGCTGTTAGTAGTATTCGTTGTTTCTCTGATCACTTACAATGCACTCTGAATACTTTTGCACATCTGCATAACAGAAAATACACAGAATAGTAAGTAATGCATTCAGCTAAAAAGAGTGTACTATTAAATATTCCTCAATATTACTATGTTCAAACTTCATATAAACCTTTGTAATTAACTTTCCATATGATTTAGAGTAGTCTGCAACCAGTTTTCTGTCTGTGCTGCTAAAGTTGGTGAATTTACTCTAAGGAATGTCACTGATTACACAATTGAACTTCAGTGTTTCAAACAGTACAAAGCTAGAGGCACCTATAATGTAAATGCAATGTAGTATGTTCTTCTAATCAACTTTAGGTATTCCATTGCTGTGAGTAGTATTCATTGTGTTTCTATTCACCTCAAATTCACTCTGAATAGTTATGCACATGTACATAACATAAAATACACACAATAGCCTGTAATGCATTCAGCTGAAAAGAGAATACTATTGAATTTTCCTCAAAGTTTTATGTGCAAGCTTTGTGTAAACCATTGTAATTAACTTTCCATATGTTTTAGAGTAGTCAGCAGCCAGTTTTATGTGTGTCCTACTGAAGCTGGTGAAGTTTAAGCAATATCACCAGTTGCTCATAATGATACTTCACTGCTTCAAAGCAATGCAATGCTAAAGGCAGTTATAATGTACATGCAATGTTGTAGGTTCTTCAAATCATCTTTACTTTATGTATTCCATTGCTGTGAGTAGTATTCATTGATTTTCTGTTCACTTACAATTCACTGAATAGTTATGCACAGGTACATAGCACAAAATACACACAATAGAGTGTAATGCATTCAGCTAAAAAGAGTGCTATTGAATTTTCCTCCAAAATTACTATCTGCAAACTGCATGTTAACCTTTGTAATTAACTTTCTGTATGATTCGGAGTAGTCTGAAACCACTTTTGTGTGTGTGATACCGAAGTTGAAGTTACTCTAAGCAGTATGATTGATTACACAATAGAACTTCAGTGTTTCAAAGCAATACAAAGCTAAAGGCGTTCTAATATAACTGCAATGTATTAGGTTTTTGAATTCAACTTTACTTTATGTATTCCATTCCTGTCAGTAGTATTTATTGTGTTTCTATTCACTTACTTTTCACTCTGAATAGTTATGCAGATATACATAACACAAAATGCACAGAATATTAAGTAATGCATTCAGCTAAAAACAGTGTACTATTAAATTTTCCTCAATATTACTATGTGTAAACTTCATGTAAACCTTTGTATTTAACTTTGCATATGATGTAGAGTAGTCTGCAAGCAGTTTTTTTCGTGTTCTGCCGAAGTTGGTGAAGTTACTCTAAGGAATGTCACTGATTACACAATTCAACCAGTGTTTCAAAGCAGTACAAAGCTAGAGGCAATTATAATGTAAATGCAATGTAGTATGTTCTTCAAATCAACCTTACTTTATGTATTCCATTGCTGTGAGTAGTATTCGTTGTTTATCTGTTCACTTACAATGCACTCTGAATACTTTTGCACATCAGCATAACACAAAATGCACACAATAGCATGTAATGCATTCAGCTGAAAAGACAGTGCTATAGAATTTTCTACAAAATTACTATGTGCAAACTTCATGTAAACCTTTGTAATTAACTTTCCATATGATTTAGAGTAGTCTGCAACCAGTTTTTTGTCTGTGCTACCGATGTTGGTGAAGTTACTCTAAGGAATGTCACTGATTACACAATTGAACTTCAGTGTTTCAAAGCAATACAAAGCTAAAGGCGTTCTAATATAACTGCAATGTATTAGGTTCTTGAATTCAACTTTACTTTAGGTCTTCCATTCCTGTCAGTAGTATTTATTGTGTTTCTATTCACTTACATTTCACTCTGAATAGTTATGCAGATATACATAACACAAAATGCACAGAATATTAAGTAATGCATTCAGCTAAAAAGAGTGTACTATTAAATTTTCCTCAATATTACTATGTGTAAACTTCATGTAAACCTTTGTATTTAACTTTGCATATGATGTAGAGTAGTCTGCAAGCAGTTTTTTATCGTGTTCTGCCGAAGTTGGTGAAGTTACTCTAAGGAATGTCACTGATTACACAATTCAACCAGTGTTTCAAATCAGTACAAAGCTAGAGGCAATTATAATGTGAATGCAATGTAGTATGTTCTTCAAATCAACCTTAATTTATGTATTCCATTGCTGTTAGTAGTATTCGTTGTTTATCTGATCACTTACAATGCACTCTGAATACTTTTGCACATCTGCATAACAGAAAATACACAGAATAGTAAGTAATGCATTCAGCTAAAAAGAGTATACTATTAAATATTCCTCAATATTACTATGTTCAAACTTCATATAAACCTTTGCAATTAACTTTCCATATGATTTAGAGTAGTCTGCAACCAGTTTTTTGTCTGTGCTGCTAAAGTTGGTGAATTTACTCTAAGGAATGTCACTGATTACACAATTGAACTTCAGTGTTTCAAACAGTACAAAGCTAGAGGCACCTATAATGTAAATGCAATGTAGTATGTTCTTCAAATCAACTTTAGGTATTCCATTGCTGTGAGTAGTATTCATTGTGTTTCTATTCACCTCAAATTCACTCTGAATAGTTATGCACATGTACATAACATAAAATACACACAATAGCCTGTAATGCATTCAGCTGAAAAGAGAATACTATTGAATTTTCCTCAAAGTTTTATGTGCAAGCTTTGTGTAAACCATTGTAATTAACTTTCCATATGTTTTAGAGTAGTCAGCAGCCAGTTTTATGTGTGTCCTACTGAAGCTGGTGAAGTTTAAGCAATATCACCAGTTGCTCATAATGATACTTCACTGCTTCAAAGCAATGCAATGCTAAAGGCAGTTATAATGTACATGCAATGTTGTAGGTTCTTCAAATCATCTTTACTTTATGTATTCCATTGCTGTGAGTAGTATTCATTGATTTTCTGTTCACTTACAATTCACTGAATAGTTATGCACAGGTACATAGCACAAAATACACACAATAGAGTGTAATGCATTCAGCTAAAAAGAGTGCTATTGAATTTTCCTCCAAAATTACTATCTGCAAACTGCATGTTAACCTTTGTAATTAACTTTCTGTATGATTCGGAGTAGTCTGAAACCACTTTTGTGTGTGTGATACCGAAGTTGAAGTTACTCTAAGCAGTATGATTGATTACACAATAGAACTTCAGTGTTTCAAAGCAATACAAAGCTAAAGGCGTTCTAATATAACTGCAATGTATTAGGTTTTTGAATTCAACTTTACTTTATGTATTCCATTCCTGTCAGTAGTATTTATTGTGTTTCTATTCACTTACTTTTCACTCTGAATAGTTATGCAGATATACATAACACAAAATGCACAGAATATTAAGTAATGCATTCAGCTAAAAACAGTGTACTATTAAATTTTCCTCAATATTACTATGTGTAAACTTCATGTAAACCTTTGTATTTAACTTTGCATATGATGTAGAGTAGTCTGCAAGCAGTTTTTTTCGTGTTCTGCCGAAGTTGGTGAAGTTACTCTAAGGAATGTCACTGATTACACAATTCAACCAGTGTTTCAAAGCAGTACAAAGCTAGAGGCAATTATAATGTAAATGCAATGTAGTATGTTCTTCAAATCAACCTTACTTTATGTATTCCATTGCTGTGAGTAGTATTCGTTGTTTATCTGTTCACTTACAATGCACTCTGAATACTTTTGCACATCAGCATAACACAAAATGCACACAATAGCATGTAATGCATTCAGCTGAAAAGACAGTGCTATTGAATTTTCTACAAAATTACTATGTGCAAACTTCATGTAAACCTTTGTAATTAACTTTCCATATGATTTAGAGTAGTCTGCAACCAGTTTTTTGTCTGTGCTACTGATGTTGGTGAAGTTACTCTAAGGAATGTCACTGATTACACAATTGAACTTCAGTGTTTCAAAGCAATACAAAGCTAAAGGCGTTCTAATATAACTGCAATGTATTAGGTTCTTGAATTCAACTTTACTTTAGGTCTTCCATTCCTGTCAGTAGTATTTATTGTGTTTCTATTCACTTACATTTCACTCTGAATAGTTATGCAGATATACATAACACAAAATGCACAGAATATTAAGTAATGCATTCAGCTAAAAAGAGTGTACTATTAAATTTTCCTCAATATTACTATGTGTAAACTTCATGTAAACCTTTGTATTTAACTTTGCATATGATGTAGAGTAGTCTGCAAGCAGTTTTTTTCGTGTTCTGCCGAAGTTGGTGAAGTTACTCTAAGGAATGTCACTGATTACACAATTCAACCAGTGTTTCAAATCAGTACAAAGCTAGAGGCAATTATAATGTAAATGCAATGTAGTATGTTCTTCAAATCAACCTTACTTTATGTATTCCATTGCTGTGAGTAGTATTCGTTGTTTATCTGTTCACTTACAATGCACTCTGAATACTTTTGCACATCAGCATAACAGAAAATACACACAATAGCATGTAATGCATTCAGCTGAAAAGACAGTGCTATTGAATTTTCTACAAAATTACTATGTGCAAACTTCATGTAAACCTTTGTAATTAACTTTCCGTATGATTTAGAGTAGTCTGCAACCAGTTTTTTGTCTTTGCTACCGATGTTGGTGAAGTTACTCTAAGGAATGTCACTGATTACACAATTAAAATTCAGTGTTTCAAAGCAATACAAAGCTAAAGGCGTTCTAATATAACTGCAATGTATTAGGTTCTTGAATTCAACTTTACTTTAGGTATTCTATTCCTGTCAGTAGTATTTATTGTGTTTCTATTCACTTACATTTCACTCTGAATAGTTATGCAGATATACATAACACAAAATACACAGAATATTAAGTAATGCATTCAGCTAAAAAGAGTGTACTGTTAAATTTTCCTAAATATTACTATGTGCAAACTTCATGTAAACCTTTGTAATTAACTTTCCATATGATGTAGAGTAGTCTGCAAGCAGTTTTTCTCGTGTTCTGCCGAAGTTGGTGCAGTTACTCTAAGGAATGTCACTGATTACACAATTCAACATGTGTTTCAAAGCAGTAGAAAGGTAGAGGCAGTTATAATGTGAATGCAATGTAGTATGTTCTTCAAATCAACCTTAATTTATGTATTCCATTGCTGTTAGTAGTATTCGTTGTTTATCTGATCACTTACAATGCACTCTGAATACTTTTGCACATCTGCATAACAGAAAATACACAGAATAGTAAGTAATGCATTCAGCTAAAAAGAGTGTACTATTAAATATTCCTCAATATTACTATGTTCAAACTTCATATAAACCTTTGCAATTAACTTTCCATATGATTTAGAGTAGTCTGCAACCAGTTTTTTGTCTGTGCTGCTAAAGTTGGTGAATTTACTCTAAGGAATGTCACTGATTACACAATTGAACTTCAGTGTTTCAAACAGTACAAAGCTAGAGGCACCTATAATGTAAATGCAATGTAGTATGTTCTTCAAATCAACTTTAGGTATTCCATTGCTGTGAGTAGTATTCATTGTGTTTCTATTCACCTCAAATTCACTCTGAATAGTTATGCACATGTACATAACATAAAATACACACAATAGCCTGTAATGCATTCAGCTGAAAAGAGAATACTATTGAATTTTCCTCAAAGTTTTATGTGCAAGCTTTGTGTAAACCATTGTAATTAACTTTCCATATGTTTTAGAGTAGTCAGCAGCCAGTTTTATGTGTGTCCTACTGAAGCTGGTGAAGTTTAAGCAATATCACCAGTTGCTCATAATGATACTTCACTGCTTCAAAGCAATGCAATGCTAAAGGCAGTTATAATGTACATGCAATGTTGTAGGTTCTTCAAATCATCTTTACTTTATGTATTCCATTGCTGTGAGTAGTATTCATTGATTTTCTGTTCACTTACAATTCACTGAAAAGTTATGCACAGGTACATAGCACAAAATACACACAATAGAGTGTAATGCATTCAGCTAAAAAGAGTGCTATTGAATTTTCCTCCAAAATTACTATCTGCAAACTGCATGTTAACCTTTGTAATTAACTTTCTGTATGATTCGGAGTAGTCTGAAACCACTTTTGTGTGTGTGATACCGAAGTTGAAGTTACTCTAAGCAGTATGATTGATTACACAATAGAACTTCAGTGTTTCAAAGCAATACAAAGCTAAAGGCGTTCTAATATAACTGCAATGTATTAGGTTTTTGAATTCAACTTTACTTTATGTATTCCATTCCTGTCAGTAGTATTTATTGTGTTTCTATTCACTTACTTTTCACTCTGAATAGTTATGCAGATATACATAACACAAAATGCACAGAATATTAAGTAATGCATTCAGCTAAAAACAGTGTACTATTAAATTTTCCTCAATATTACTATGTGTAAACTTCATGTAAACCTTTGTATTTAACTTTCCATATGATTTAGAGTAGTCTGCAAACAGTTTTTTGTCTGTGCTACTGATGTTGGTGAAGTTACTCTAAGGAATGTCACTGATTACACAATTGAACTTCAGTGTTTCAAAGCAATACAAAGCTAAAGGCGTTCTAATATAACTGCAATGTATTAGGTTCTTGAATTCAACTTTACTTTAGGTCTTCCATTCCTGTCAGTAGTATTTATTGTGTTTCTATTCACTTACATTTCACTCTGAATAGTTATGCAGATATACATAACACAAAATGCACAGAATATTAAGTAATGCATTCAGCTAAAAAGAGTGTACTATTAAATTTTCCTCAATATTACTATGTGTAAACTTCATGTAAACCTTTGTATTTAACTTTGCATATGATGTAGAGTAGTCTGCAAGCAGTTTTTTTCGTGTTCTGCCGAAGTTGCTGAAGTTACTCTAAGGAATGTCACTGATTACACAATTCAACCAGTGTTTCAAATCAGTACAAAGCTAGAGGCAATTATAATGTAAATGCAATGTAGTATGTTCTTCAAATCAACCTTACTTTATGTATTCCATTGCTGTGAGTAGTATTCGTTGTTTATCTGTTCACTTACAATGCACTCTGAATACTTTTGCACATCAGCATAACAGAAAATACACACAATAGCATGTAATGCATTCAGCTGAAAAGACAGTGCTATTGAATTTTCTACAAAATTACTATGTGCAAACTTCATGTAAACCTTTGTAATTAACTTTCCGTATGATTTAGAGTAGTCTGCAACCAGATTTTTGTCTTTGCTACCGATGTTGGTGAAGTTACTCTAAGGAATGTCACTGATTACACAATTAAAATTCAGTGTTTCAAAGCAATACAAAGCTAAAGGCGTTCTAATATAACTGCAATGTATTAGGTTCTTGAATTCAACTTTACTTTAGGTATTCTATTCCTGTCAGTAGTATTTATTGTGTTTCTATTCACTTACATTTCACTCTGAATAGTTATGCAGATATACATAACACAAAATACACAGAATATTAAGTAGTGCATTCAGCTAAAAAGAGTGTATGTTAAATTTTCCTAAATATTACTATGTGCAAACTTCATGTAAACCTTTGTAATTAACTTTCCATATGATGTAGAGTAGTCTGCAAGCAGTTTTTCTCGTGTTCTGCCGAAGTTGGTGCAGTTACTCTAAGGAATGTCACTGATTACACAATTCAACATGTGTTTCAAAGCAGTAGAAAGGTAGAGGCAGTTATAATGTGAATGCAATGTAGTATGTTCTTCAAATCAACCTTAATTTATGTATTCCATTGCTGTTAGTAGTATTCGTTGTTTATCTGATCACTTACAATGCACTCTGTATACTTTTGCACATCTGCATAACAGAAAATACACAGAATAGTAAGTAATGCATTCAGCTAAAAAGAGTGTACTATTAAATATTCCTCAATATTACTATGTTCAAACTTCATATAAACCTTTGTAATTAACTTTCCATATGATTTAGAGTAGTCTGCAACCAGTTTTCTGTCTGTGCTGCTAAAGTTGGTGAATTTACTCTAAGGAATGTCACTGATTACACAATTGAACTTCAGTGTTTCAAACAGTACAAAGCTAGAGGCACCTATAATGTAAATGCAATGTAGTATGTTCTTCAAATCAACTTTAGGTATTCCATTGCTGTGAGTAGTATTCATTGTGTTTCTATTCACCTCAAATTCACTCTGAATAGTTATGCACATGTACATAACATAAAATACACACAATAGCCTGTAATGCATTCAGCTGAAAAGAGAATACTATTGAATTTTCCTCAAAGTTTTATGTGCAAGCTTTGTGTAAACCATTGTAATTAACTTTACATATGTTTTAGAGTAGTCAGCAGCCAGTTTTATGTGTGTCCTACTGAAGCTGGTGAAGTTTAAGCAATATCACCAGTTGCTCATAATGATACTTCACTGCTTCAAAGCAATGCAATGCTAAAGGCAGTTATAATGTACATGCAATGTTGTAGGTTCTTCAAATCATCTTTACTTTATGTATTCCATTGCTGTGAGTAGTATTCATTGATTTTCTGTTCACTTACAATTCACTGAATAGTTATGCACAGGTACATAGCACAAAATACACACAATAGAGTGTAATGCATTCAGCTAAAAAGAGTGCTATTGAATTTTCCTCCAAAATTACTATCTGCAAACTGCATGTTAACCTTTGTAATTAACTTTCTGTATGATTCGGAGTAGTCTGAAACCACTTTTGTGTGTGTGATACCGAAGTTGAAGTTACTCTAAGCAGTATGATTGATTACACAATAGAACTTCAGTGTTTCAAAGCAATACAAAGCTAAAGGCGTTCTAATATAACTGCAATGTATTAGGTTTTTGAATTCAACTTTACTTTATGTATTCCATTCCTGTCAGTAGTATTTATTGTGTTTCTATTCACTTACTTTTCACTCTGAATAGTTATGCAGATATACATAACACAAAATGCACAGAATATTAAGTAATGCATTCAGCTAAAAACAGTGTACTATTAAATTTTCCTCAATATTACTATGTGTAAACTTCATGTAAACCTTTGTATTTAACTTTGCATATGATGTAGAGTAGTCTGCAAGCAGTTTTTTTTCGTGTTCTGCCGAAGTTGGTGAAGTTACTCTAAGGAATGTCACTGATTACACAATTCAACCAGTGTTTCAAAGCAGTACAAAGCTAGAGGCAATTATAATGTAAATGCAATGTAGTATGTTCTTCAAATCAACCTTACTTTATGTATTCCATTGCTGTGAGTAGTATTCGTTGTTTATCTGTTCACTTACAATGCACTCTGAATACTTTTGCACATCAGCATAACACAAAATGCACACAATAGCATGTAATGCATTCAGCTGAAAAGACAGTGCTATTGAATTTTCTACAAAATTACTATGTGCAAACTTCATGTAAACCTTTGTAATTAACTTTCCATATGATTTAGAGTAGTCTGCAACCAGTTTTTTGTCTGTGCTACTGATGTTGGTGAAGTTACTCTAAGGAATGTCACTGATTACACAATTGAACTTCAGTGTTTCAAAGCAATACAAAGCTAAAGGCGTTCTAATATAACTGCAATGTATTAGGTTCTTGAATTCAACTTTACTTTAGGTCTTCCATTCCTGTCAGTAGTATTTATTGTGTTTCTATTCACTTACATTTCACTCTGAATAGTTATGCAGATATACATAACACAAAATGCACAGAATATTAAGTAATGCATTCAGCTAAAAAGAGTGTACTATTAAATTTTCCTCAATATTACTATGTGTAAACTTCATGTAAACCTTTGTATTTAACTTTGCATATGATGTAGAGTAGTCTGCAAGCAGTTTTTTTCGTGTTCTGCCGAAGTTGGTGAAGTTACTCTAAGGAATGTCACTGATTACACAATTCAACCAGTGTTTCAAATCAGTACAAAGCTAGAGGCAATTATAATGTAAATGCAATGTAGTATGTTCTTCAAATCAACCTTACTTTATGTATTCCATTGCTGTGAGTAGTATTCGTTGTTTATCTGTTCACTTACAATGCACTCTGAATACTTTTGCACATCAGCATAACAGAAAATACACACAATAGCATGTAATGCATTCAGCTGAAAAGACAGTGCTATTGAATTTTCTACAAAATTACTATGTGCAAACTTCATGTAAACCTTTGTAATTAACTTTCCGTATGATTTAGAGTAGTCTGCAACCAGTTTTTTGTCTTTGCTACCGATGTTGGTGAAGTTACTCTAAGGAATGTCA
The DNA here is from genome assembly GCF_048418815.1 of Hemitrygon akajei. Classification (NCBI taxonomy): domain Eukaryota; kingdom Metazoa; phylum Chordata; class Chondrichthyes; order Myliobatiformes; family Dasyatidae; genus Hemitrygon; species Hemitrygon akajei. Next base: position 108,210,645 of record NC_133127.1, read on the forward strand.
CTGATTACACAATTAAAATTCAGTGTTTCAAAGCAATACAAAGCTAAAGGCGTTCTAATATAACTGCAATGTATTAGGTTCTTGAATTCAACTTTACTTTAGGTATTCTATTCCTGTCAGTAGTATTTATTGTGTTTCTATTCACTTACATTTCACTCTGAATAGTTATGCAGATATACATAACACAAAATACACAGAATATTAAGTAATGCATTCAGCTAAAAAGAGTGTACTGTTAAATTTTCCTAAATATTACTATGTGCAAACTTCATGTAAACCTTTGTAATTAACTTTCCATATGATGTAGAGTAGTCTGCAAGCAGTTTTTCTCGTGTTCTGCCGAAGTTGGTGCAGTTACTCTAAGGAATGTCACTGATTACACAATTCAACATGTGTTTCAAAGCAGTAGAAAGGTAGAGGCAGTTATAATGTGAATGCAATGTAGTATGTTCTTCAAATCAACCTTAATTTATGTATTCCATTGCTGTTAGTAGTATTCGTTGTTTATCTGATCACTTACAATGCACTCTGAATACTTTTGCACATCTGCATAACAGAAAATACACAGAATAGTAAGTAATGCATTCAGCTAAAAAGAGTGTACTATTAAATATTCCTCAATATTACTATGTTCAAACTTCATATAAACCTTTGCAATTAACTTTCCATATGATTTAGAGTAGTCTGCAACCAGTTTTTTGTCTGTGCTGCTAAAGTTGGTGAATTTACTCTAAGGAATGTCACTGATTACACAATTGAACTTCAGTGTTTCAAACAGTACAAAGCTAGAGGCACCTATAATGTAAATGCAATGTAGTATGTTCTTCAAATCAACTTTAGGTATTCCATTGCTGTGAGTAGTATTCATTGTGTTTCTATTCACCTCAAATTCACTCTGAATAGTTATGCACATGTACATAACATAAAATACACACAATAGCCTGTAATGCATTCAGCTGAAAAGAGAATACTATTGAATTTTCCTCAAAGTTTTATGTGCAAGCTTTGTGTAAACCATTGTAATTAACTTTCCATATGTTTTAGAGTAGTCAGCAGCCAGTTTTATGTGTGTCCTACTGAAGCTGGTGAAGTTTAAGCAATATCACCAGTTGCTCATAATGATACTTCACTGCTTCAAAGCAATGCAATGCTAAAGGCAGTTATAATGTACATGCAATGTTGTAGGTTCTTCAAATCATCTTTACTTTATGTATTCCATTGCTGTGAGTAGTATTCATTGATTTTCTGTTCACTTACAATTCACTGAATAGTTATGCACAGGTACATAGCACAAAATACACACAATAGAGTGTAATGCATTCAGCTAAAAAGAGTGCTATTGAATTTTCCTCCAAAATTACTATCTGCAAACTGCATGTTAACCTTTGTAATTAACTTTCTGTATGATTCGGAGTAGTCTGAAACCACTTTTGTGTGTGTGATACCGAAGTTGAAGTTACTCTAAGCAGTATGATTGATTACACAATAGAACTTCAGTGTTTCAAAGCAATACAAAGCTAAAGGCGTTCTAATATAACTGCAATGTATTAGGTTTTTGAATTCAACTTTACTTTATGTATTCCATTCCTGTCAGTAGTATTTATTGTGTTTCTATTCACTTACTTTTCACTCTGAATAGTTATGCAGATATACATAACACAAAATGCACAGAATATTAAGTAATGCATTCAGCTAAAAACAGTGTACTATTAAATTTTCCTCAATATTACTATGTGTAAACTTCATGTAAACCTTTGTATTTAACTTTCCATATGATTTAGAGTAGTCTGCAAACAGTTTTTTGTCTGTGCTACTGATGTTGGTGAAGTTACTCTAAGGAATGTCACTGATTACACAATTGAACTTCAGTGTTTCAAAGCAATACAAAGCTAAAGGCGTTCTAATATAACTGCAATGTATTAGGTTCTTGAATTCAACCTTACTTTAGGTCTTCCATTCCTGTCAGTAGTATTTATTGTGTTTCTATTCACTTACATTTCACTCTGAATAGTTATGCAGATATACATAACACAAAATGCACAGAATATTAAGTAATGCATTCAGCTAAAAAGAGTGTACTGTTAAATTTTCCTAAATATTACTATGTGCAAACTTCATGTAAACCTTTGTAATTAACTTTCCATATGATGTAGAGTAGTCTGCAAGCAGTTTTTCTCGTGTTCTGCCGAAGTTGGTGCAGTTACTCTAAGGAATGTCACTGATTACACAATTCAACATGTGTTTCAAAGCAGTACAAAGGTAGAGGCAGTTATAATGTGAATGCAATGTAGTATGTTCTTCAAATCAACCTTAATTTATGTATTCCATTGCTGTTAGTAGTATTCGTTGTTTATCTGATCACTTACAATGCACTCTGAATACTTTTGCACATCTGCATAACAGAAAATACACAGAATAGTAAGTAATGCATTCAGCTAAAAAGAGTGTACTATTAAATATTCCTCAATATTACTATGTTCAAACTTCATATAAACCTTTGCAATTAACTTTCCATATGATTTAGAGTAGTCTGCAACCAGTTTTCTGTCTGTGCTGCTAAAGTTGGTGAATTTACTCTAAGGAATGTCACTGATTACACAATTGAACTTCAGTGTTTCAAACAGTACAAAGCTAGAGGCACCTATAATGTAAATGCAATGTAGTATGTTCTTCAAATCAACTTTAGGTATTCCATTGCTGTGAGTAGTATTCATTGTGTTTCTATTCACCTCAAATTCACTCTGAATAGTTATGCACATGTACATAACATAAAATACACACAATAGCCTGTAATGCATTCAGCTGAAAAGAGAATACTATTGAATTTTCCTCAAAGTTTTATGTGCAAGCTTTGTGTAAACCATTGTAATTAACTTTCCATATGTTTTAGAGTAGTCAGCAGCCAGTTTTATGTGTGTCCTACTGAAGCTGGTGAAGTTTAAGCAATATCACCAGTTGCTCATAATGATACTTCACTGCTTCAAAGCAATGCAATGCTAAAGGCAGTTATAATGTACATGCAATGTTGTAGGTTCTTCAAATCATCTTTACTTTATGTATTCCATTGCTGTGAGTAGTATTCATTGATTTTCTGTTCACTTACAATTCACTGAATAGTTATGCACAGGTACATAGCACAAAATACACACAATAGAGTGTAATGCATTCAGCTAAAAAGAGTGCTATTGAATTTTCCTCCAAAATTACTATCTGCAAACTGCATGTTAACCTTTGTAATTAACTTTCTGTATGATTCGGAGTAGTCTGAAACCACTTTTGTGTGTGTGATACCGAAGTTGAAGTTACTCTAAGCAGTATGATTGATTACACAATAGAACTTCAGTGTTTCAAAGCAATACAAAGCTAAAGGCGTTCTAATATAACTGCAATGTATTAGGTTTTTGAATTCAACTTTACTTTATGTATTCCATTCCTGTCAGTAGTATTTATTGTGTTTCTATTCACTTACTTTTCACTCTGAATAGTTATGCAGATATACATAACACAAAATGCACAGAATATTAAGTAATGCATTCAGCTAAAAACAGTGTACTATTAAATTTTCCTCAATATTACTATGTGTAAACTTCATGTAAACCTTTGTATTTAACTTTCCATATGATTTAGAGTAGTCTGCAAACAGTTTTTTGTCTGTGCTACTGATGTTGGTGAAGTTACTCTAAGGAATGTCACTGATTACACAATTGAACTTCAGTGTTTCAAAGCAATACAAAGCTAAAGGCGTTCTAATATAACTGCAATGTATTAGGTTCTTGAATTCAACCTTACTTTAGGTCTTCCATTCCTGTCAGTAGTATTTATTGTGTTTCTATTCACTTACATTTCACTCTGAATAGTTATGCAGATATACATAACACAAAATGCACAGAATATTAAGTAATGCATTCAGCTAAAAAGAGTGTACTGTTAAATTTTCCTAAATATTACTATGTGCAAACTTCATGTAAACCTTTGTAATTAACTTTCCATATGATGTAGAGTAGTCTGCAAGCAGTTTTTCTCGTGTTCTGCCGAAGTTGGTGCAGTTACTCTAAGGAATGTCACTGATTACACAATTCAACATGTGTTTCAAAGCAGTAGAAAGGTAGAGGCAGTTATAATGTGAATGCAATGTAGTATGTTCTTCAAATCAACCTTAATTTATGTATTCCATTGCTGTTAGTAGTATTCGTTGTTTATCTGATCACTTACAATGCACTCTGAATACTTTTGCACATCTGCATAACAGAAAATACACAGAATAGTAAGTAATGCATTCAGCTAAAAAGAGTGTACTATTAAATATTCCTCAATATTACTATGTTCAAACTTCATATAAACCTTTGCAATTAACTTTCCATATGATTTAGAGTAGTCTGCAACCAGTTTTTTGTCTGTGCTGCTAAAGTTGGTGAATTTACTCTAAGGAATGTCACTGATTACACAATTGAACTTCAGTATTTCAAACAGTACAAAGCTAGAGGCACCTATAATGTAAATGCAATGTAGTATGTTCTTCAAATCAACTTTAGGTATTCCATTGCTGTGAGTAGTATTCATTGTGTTTCTATTCACCTCAAATTCACTCTGAATAGTTATGCACATGTACATAACATAAAATACACACAATAGCCTGTAATGCATTCAGCTGAAAAGAGAATACTATTGAATTTTCCTCAAAGTTTTATGTGCAAGCTTTGTGTAAACCATTGTAATTAACTTTCCATATGTTTTAGAGTAGTCAGCAGCCAGTTTTATGTGTGTCCTACTGAAGCTGGTGAAGTTTAAGCAATATCACCAGTTGCTCATAATGATACTTCACTGCTTCAAAGCAATGCAATGCTAAAGGCAGTTATAATGTACATGCAATGTTGTAGGTTCTTCAAATCATCTTTACTTTATGTATTCCATTGCTGTGAGTAGTATTCATTGATTTTCTGTTCACTTACAATTCACTGAATAGTTATGCACAGGTACATAGCACAAAATACACACAATAGAGTGTAATGCATTCAGCTAAAAAGAGTGCTATTGAATTTTCCTCCAAAATTACTATCTGCAAACTGCATGTTAACCTTTGTAATTAACTTTCTGTATGTTTCGGAGTAGTCTGAAACCACTTTTGTGTGTGTGATACCGAAGTTGAAGTTACTCTAAGCAGTATGATTGATTACACAATAGAACTTCAGTGTTTCAAAGCAATACAAAGCTAAAGGCGTTCTAATATAACTGCAATGTATTAGGTTCTTAAATTCAACTTTACTTTAGGTATTCCATTCCTGTCAGAAGTATTTATTGTTTTTCTATTCACTTACATTTCACTCTGAAGTGTTATGCAGATATACATAAAACAAAATGCACAGAATATTAAGTAATCCATTCAGCTAAAAAGAGTGTACTATTAAATTTTCCTCAATATTGCTATGTGCAAACTTCATGTAAACCTTTGTATTTAACTTTGCATATGATGTAGAGTAGTCTGCAAGCAGTTTTTTTCGTGTTCTGCCGAAGTTGGTGAAGTTACTCTAAGGAATGTCACTGATTACACAATTCAACCAGTGTTTCAAAGCAGTACAAAGCTAGAGGCAATTATAATGTAAATGCAATGTAGTATGTTCTTCAAATCAACCTTACTTTATGTATTCCATTGCTGTGAGTAGTATTCGTTGTTTATCTGTTCACTTACAATGCACTCTGAATACTTTTGCACATCAGCATAACAGAAAATGCACACAATAGCATGTAATGCATTCAGCTGAAAAGACAGTGCTATTGAATTTTCTACAAAATTACTATGTGCAAACTTCATGTAAACCTTTGTAATTAACTTTCCGTATGATTTAGAGTAGTCTGCAACCAGTTTTTTGTCTTTGCTACCGATGTTGGTGAAGTTACTCTAAGGAATGTCACTGATTACACAATTAAAATTCAGTGTTTCAAAGCAATACAAAGCTAAAGGCGTTCTAATATAACTGCAATGTATTAGGTTCTTGAATTCAACTTTACTTTAGGTATTCTATTCCTGTCAGTAGTATTTATTGTGTTTCTATTCACTTACATTTCACTCTGAATAGTTATGCAGATATACATAACACAAAATACACAGAATATTAAGTAATGCATTCAGCTAAAAAGAGTGTACTGTTAAATTTTCCTAAATATTACTATGTGCAAACTTCATGTAAACCTTTGTAATTAACTTTCCATATGATGTAGAGTAGTCTGCAAGCAGTTTTTCTCGTGTTCTGCCGAAGTTGGTGCAGTTACTCTAAGGAATGTCACTGATTACACAATTCAACATGTGTTTCAAAGCAGTAGAAAGGTAGAGGCAGTTATAATGTGAATGCAATGTAGTATGTTCTTCAAATCAACCTTAATTTATGTATTCCATTGCTGTTAGTAGTATTCGTTGTTTATCTGATCACTTACAATGCACTCTGAATACTTTTGCACATCTGCATAACAGAAAATACACAGAATAGTAAGTAATGCATTCAGCTAAAAAGAGTGTACTATTAAATATTCCTCAATATTACTATGTTCAAACTTCATATAAACCTTTGCAATTAACTTTCCATATGATTTAGAGTAGTCTGCAACCAGTTTTTTGTCTGTGCTGCTAAAGTTGGTGAATTTACTCTAAGGAATGTCACTGATTACACAATTGAACTTCAGTGTTTCAAACAGTACAAAGCTAGAGGCACCTATAATGTAAATGCAATGTAGTATGTTCTTCAAATCAACTTTAGGTATTCCATTGCTGTGAGTAGTATTCATTGTGTTTCTATTCACCTCAAATTCACTCTGAATAGTTATGCACATGTACATAACATAAAATACACACAATAGCCTGTAATGCATTCAGCTGAAAAGAGAATACTATTGAATTTTCCTCAAAGTTTTATGTGCAAGCTTTGTGTAAACCATTGTAATTAACTTTCCATATGTTTTAGAGTAGTCAGCAGCCAGTTTTATGTGTGTCCTACTGAAGCTGGTGAAGTTTAAGCAATATCACCAGTTGCTCATAATGATACTTCACTGCTTCAAAGCAATGCAATGCTAAAGGCAGTTATAATGTACATGCAATGTTGTAGGTTCTTCAAATCATCTTTACTTTATGTATTCCATTGCTGTGAGTAGTATTCATTGATTTTCTGTTCACTTACAATTCACTGAATAGTTATGCACAGGTACATAGCACAAAATACACACAATAGAGTGTAATGCATTCAGCTAAAAAGAGTGCTATTGAATTTTCCTCCAAAATTACTATCTGCAAACTGCATGTTAACCTTTGTAATTAACTTTCTGTATGATTCGGAGTAGTCTGAAACCACTTTTGTGTGTGTGATACCGAAGTTGAAGTTACTCTAAGCAGTATGATTGATTACACAATAGAACTTCAGTGTTTCAAAGCAATACAAAGCTAAAGGCGTTCTAATATAACTGCAATGTATTAGGTTTTTGAATTCAACTTTACTTTATGTATTCCATTCCTGTCAGTAGTATTTATTGTGTTTCTATTCACTTACTTTTCACTCTGAATAGTTATGCAGATATACATAACACAAAATGCACAGAATATTAAGTAATGCATTCAGCTAAAAACAGTGTACTATTAAATTTTCCTCAATATTACTATGTGTAAACTTCATGTAAACCTTTGTATTTAACTTTCCATATGATTTAGAGTAGTCTGCAAACAGTTTTTTGTCTGTGCTACTGATGTTGGTGAAGTTACTCTAAGGAATGTCACTGATTACACAATTGAACTTCAGTGTTTCAAAGCAATACAAAGCTAAAGGCGTTCTAATATAACTGCAATGTATTAGGTTCTTGAATTCAACCTTACTTTAGGTCTTGCATTCCTGTCAGTAGTATTTATTGTGTTTCTATTCACTTACATTTCACTCTGAATAGTTATGCAGATATACATAACACAAAATGCACAGAATATTAAGTAATGCATTCAGCTAAAAAGAGTGTACTATTAAATTTTCCTCAATATTACTATGTGTAAACTTCATGTAAACCTTTGTATTTAACTTTGCATATGATGTAGAGTAGTCTGCAAGCAGTTTTTTTCGTGTTCTGCCGAAGTTGGTGAAGTTACTCTAAGGAATGTCACTGATTACACAATTCAACCAGTGTTTCAAATCAGTACAAAGCTAGAGGCAATTATAATGTAAATGCAATGTAGTATGTTCTTCAAATCAACCTTACTTTATGTATTCCATTGCTGTGAGTAGTATTCGTTGTTTATCTGTTCACTTACAATGCACTCTGAATACTTTTGCACATCAGCATAACAGAAAATACACACAATAGCATGTAATGCATTCAGCTGAAAAGACAGTGCTATTGAATTTTCTACAAAATTACTATGTGCAAACTTCATGTAAACCTTTGTAATTAACTTTCCGTATGATTTAGAGTAGTCTGCAACCAGTTTTTTGTCTTTGCTACCGATGTTGGTGAAGTTACTCTAAGGAATGTCACTGATTACACAATTAAAATTCAGTGTTTCAAAGCAATACAAAGCTAAAGGCGTTCTAATATAACTGCAATGTATTAGGTTCTTGAATTCAACTTTACTTTAGGTATTCTATTCCTGTCAGTAGTATTTATTGTGTTTCTATTCACTTACATTTCACTCTGAATAGTTAGGCAGATATACATAACACAAAATACACAGAATATTAAGTAATGCATTCAGCTAAAAAGAGTGTACTGTTAAATTTTCCTAAATATTACTATGTGCAAACTTCATGTAAACCTTTGTAATTAACTTTCCATATGATGTAGAGTAGTCTGCAAGCAGTTTTTCTCGTGTTCTGCCGAAGTTGGTGCAGTTACTCTAAGGAATGTCACTGATTACACAATTCAACATGTGTTTCAAAGCAGTAGAAAGGTAGAGGCAGTTATAATGTGAATGCAATGTAGTATGTTCTTCAAATCAACCTTAATTTATGTATTCCATTGCTGTTAGTAGTATTCGTTGTTTATCTGATCACTTACAATGCACTCTGAATACTTTTGCACATCTGCATAACAGAAAATACACAGAATAGTAAGTAATGCATTCAGCTAAAAAGAGTGTACTATTAAATATTCCTCAATATTACTATGTTCAAACTTCATATAAACCTTTGCAATTAACTTTCCATATGATTTAGAGTAGTCTGCAACCAGTTTTTTGTCTGTGCTGCTAAAGTTGGTGAATTTACTCTAAGGAATGTCACTGATTACACAATTGAACTTCAGTATTTCAAACAGTACAAAGCTAGAGGCACCTATAATGTAAATGCAATGTAGTATGTTCTTCAAATCAACTTTAGGTATTCCATTGCTGTGAGTAGTATTCATTGTGTTTCTATTCACCTCAAATTCACTCTGAATAGTTATGCACATGTACATAACATAAAATACACACAATAGCCTGTAATGCATTCAGCTGAAAAGAGAATACTATTGAATTTTCCTCAAAGTTTTATGTGCAAGCTTTGTGTAAACCATTGTAATTAACTTTCCATATGTTTTAGAGTAGTCAGCAGCCAGTTTTATGTGTGTCCTACTGAAGCTGGTGAAGTTTAAGCAATATCACCAGTTGCTCATAATGATACTTCACTGCTTCAAAGCAATGCAATGCTAAAGGCAGTTATAATGTACATGCAATGTTGTAGGTTCTTCAAATCATCTTTACTTTATGTATTCCATTGCTGTGAGTAGTATTCATTGATTTTCTGTTCACTTACAATTCACTGAATAGTTATGCACAGGTACATAGCACAAAATACACACAATAGAGTCTAATGCATTCAGCTAAAAAGAGTGCTATTGAATTTTCCTCCAAAATTACTATCTGCAAACTGCATGTTAACCTTTGTAATTAACTTTCTGTATGATTCGGAGTAGTCTGAAACCACTTTTGTGTGTGTGATACCGAAGTTGAAGTTACTCTAAGCAGTATGATTGATTACACAATAGAAGTTCAGTGTTTCAAAGCAATACAAAGCTAAAGGCGTTCTAATATAACTGCAATGTATTAGGTTCTTAAATTCAACTTTACTTTAGGTATTCCATTCCTGTCAGAAGTATTTATTGTTTTTCTATTCACTTACATTTCACTCTGAAGTGTTATGCAGATATACATAAAACAAAATGCACAGAATATTAAGTAATCCATTCAGCTAAAAAGAGTGTACTATTAAATTTTCCTCAATATTGCTATGTGCAAACTTCATGTAAACCTTTGTATTTAACTTTGCATATGATGTAGAGTAGTCTGCAAGCAGTTTTTTTCGTGTTCTGCCGAAGTTGGTGAAGTTACTCTAAGGAATGTCACTGATTACACAATTCAACCAGTGTTTCAAAGCAGTACAAAGCTAGAGGCAATTATAATGTAAATGCAATGTAGTATGTTCTTCAAATCAACCTTACTTTATGTATTCCATTGCTGTGAGTAGTATTCGTTGTTTATCTGTTCACTTACAATGCACTCTGAATACTTTTGCACATCAGCATAACAGAAAATGCACACAATAGCATGTAATGCATTCAGCTGAAAAGACAGTGCTATTGAATTTTCTACAAAATTACTATGTGCAAACTTCATGTAAACCTTTGTAATTAACTTTCCGTATGATTTAGAGTAGTCTGCAACCAGTTTTTTGTCTTTGCTACCGATGTTGGTGAAGTTACTCTAAGGAATGTCACTGATTACACAATTAAAATTCAGTGTTTCAAAGCAATACAAAGCTAAAGGCGTTCTAATATAACTGCAATGTATTAGGTTCTTGAATTCAACTTTACTTTAGGTATTCTATTCCTGTCAGTAGTATTTATTGTGTTTCTATTCACTTACATTTCACTCTGAATAGTTATGCAGATATACATAACACAAAATACACAGAATATTAAGTAATGCATTCAGCTAAAAAGAGTGTACTGTTAAATTTTCCTAAATATTACTATGTGCAAACTTCATGTAAACCTTTGTAATTAACTTTCCATATGATGTAGAGTAGTCTGCAAGCAGTTTTTCTCGTGTTCTGCCGAAGTTGGTGCAGTTACTCTAAGGAATGTCACTGATTACACAATTCAACATGTGTTTCAAAGCAGTAGAAAGGTAGAGGCAGTTATAATGTGAATGCAATGTAGTATGTTCTTCAAATCAACCTTAATTTATGTATTCCATTGCTGTTAGTAGTATTCGTTGTTTATCTGATCACTTACAATGCACTCTGAATACTTTTGCACATCTGCATAACAGAAAATACACAGAATAGTAAGTAATGCATTCAGCTAAAAAGAGTGTACTATTAAATATTCCTCAATATTACTATGTTCAAACTTCATATAAACCTTTGCAATTAACTTTCCATATGATTTAGAGTAGTCTGCAACCAGTTTTTTGTCTGTGCTGCTAAAGTTGGTGAATTTACTCTAAGGAATGTCACTGATTACACAATTGAACTTCAGTGTTTCAAACAGTACAAAGCTAGAGGCACCTATAATGTAAATGCAATGTAGTATGTTCTTCAAATCAACTTTAGGTATTCCATTGCTGTGAGTAGTATTCATTGTGTTTCTATTCACCTCAAATTCACTCTGAATAGTTATGCACATGTACATAACATAAAATACACACAATAGCCTGTAATGCATTCAGCTGAAAAGAGAATACTATTGAATTTTCCTCAAAGTTTTATGTGCAAGCTTTGTGTAAACCATTGTAATTAACTTTCCATATGTTTTAGAGTAGTCAGCAGCCAGTTTTATGTGTGTCCTACTGAAGCTGGTGAAGTTTAAGCAATATCACCAGTTGCTCATAATGATACTTCACTGCTTCAAAGCAATGCAATGCTAAAGGCAGTTATAATGTACATGCAATGTTGTAGGTTCTTCAAATCATCTTTACTTTATGTATTCCATTGCTGTGAGTAGTATTCATTGATTTTCTGTTCACTTACAATTCACTGAATAGTTATGCACAGGTACATAGCACAAAATACACACAATAGAGTGTAATGCATTCAGCTAAAAAGAGTGCTATTGAATTTTCCTCCAAAATTACTATCTGCAAACTGCATGTTAACCTTTGTAATTAACTTTCTGTATGATTCGGAGTAGTCTGAAACCACTTTTGTGTGTGTGATACCGAAGTTGAAGTTACTCTAAGCAGTATGATTGATTACACAATAGAACTTCAGTGTTTCAAAGCAATACAAAGCTAAAGGCGTTCTAATATAACTGCAATGTATTAGGTTTTTGAATTCAACTTTACTTTATGTATTCCATTCCTGTCAGTAGTATTTATTGTGTTTCTATTCACTTACTTTTCACTCTGAATAGTTATGCAGATATACATAACACAAAATGCACAGAATATTAAGTAATGCATTCAGCTAAAAACAGTGTACTATTAAATTTTCCTCAATATTACTATGTGTAAACTTCATGTAAACCTTTGTATTTAACTTTCCATATGATTTAGAGTAGTCTGCAAACAGTTTTTTGTCTGTGCTACTGATGTTGGTGAAGTTACTCTAAGGAATGTCACTGATTACACAATTGAACTTCAGTGTTTCAAAGCAATACAAAGCTAAAGGCGTTCTAATATAACTGCAATGTATTAGGTTCTTGAATTCAACCTTACTTTAGGTCTTGCATTCCTGTCAGTAGTATTTATTGTGTTTCTATTCACTTACATTTCACTCTGAATAGTTATGCAGATATACATAACACAAAATGCACAGAATATTAAGTAATGCATTCAGCTAAAAAGAGTGTACTGTTAAATTTTCCTAAATATTACTATGTGCAAACTTCATGTAAACCTTTGTAATTAACTTTCCATATGATGTAGAGTAGTCTGCAAGCAGTTTTTCTCGTGTTCTGCCGAAGTTGGTGCAGTTACTCTAAGGAATGTCACTGATTACACAATTCAACATGTGTTTCAAAGCAGTAGAAAGGTAGAGGCAGTTATAATGTGAATGCAATGTAGTATGTTCTTCAAATCAACCTTAATTTATGTATTCCATTGCTGTTAGTAGTATTCGTTGTTTATCTGATCACTTACAATGCACTCTGAATACTTTTGCACATCTGCATAACAGAAAATACACAGAATAGTAAGTAATGCATTCAGCTAAAAAGAGTGTACTATTAAATATTCCTCAATATTACTATGTTCAAACTTCATATAAACCTTTGCAATTAACTTTCCATATGATTTAGAGTAGTCTGCAACCAGTTTTTTGTCTGTGCTGCTAAAGTTGGTGAATTTACTCTAAGGAATGTCACTGATTACACAATTGAACTTCAGTATTTCAAACAGTACAAAGCTAGAGGCACCTATAATGTAAATGCAATGTAGTATGTTCTTCAAATCAACTTTAGGTATTCCATTGCTGTGAGTAGTATTCATTGTGTTTCTATTCACCTCAAATTCACTCTGAATAGTTATGCACATGTACATAACATAAAATACACACAATAGCCTGTAATGCATTCAGCTGAAAAGAGAATACTATTGAATTTTCCTCAAAGTTTTATGTGCAAGCTTTGTGTAAACCATTGTAATTAACTTTCCATATGTTTTAGAGTAGTCAGCAGCCAGTTTTATGTGTGTCCTACTGAAGCTGGTGAAGTTTAAGCAATATCACCAGTTGCTCATAATGATACTTCACTGCTTCAAAGCAATGCAATGCTAAAGGCAGTTATAATGTACATGCAATGTTGTAGGTTCTTCAAATCATCTTTACTTTATGTATTCCATTGCTGTGAGTAGTATTCATTGATTTTCTGTTCACTTACAATTCACTGAATAGTTATGCACAGGTACATAGCACAAAATACACACAATAGAGTGTAATGCATTCAGCTAAAAAGAGTGCTATTGAATTTTCCTCCAAAATTACTATCTGCAAACTGCATGTTAACCTTTGTAATTAACTTTCTGTATGATTCGGAGTAGTCTGAAACCACTTTTGTGTGTGTGATACCGAAGTTGAAGTTACTCTAAGCAGTATGATTGATTACACAATAGAAGTTCAGTGTTTCAAAGCAATACAAAGCTAAAGGCGTTCTAATATAACTGCAATGTATTAGGTTCTTAAATTCAACTTTACTTTAGGTATTCCATTCCTGTCAGAAGTATTTATTGTTTTTCTATTCACTTACATTTCACTCTGAAGTGTTATGCAGATATACATAAAACAAAATGCACAGAATATTAAGTAATCCATTCAGCTAAAAAGAGTGTACTATTAAATTTTCCTCAATATTGCTATGTGCAAACTTCATGTAAACCTTTGTATTTAACTTTGCATATGATGTAGAGTAGTCTGCAAGCAGTTTTTTTCGTGTTCTGCCGAAGTTGGTGAAGTTACTCTAAGGAATGTCACTGATTACACAATTCAACCAGTGTTTCAAAGCAGTACAAAGCTAGAGGCAATTATAATGTAAATGCAATGTAGTATGTTCTTCAAATCAACCTTACTTTATGTATTCCATTGCTGTGAGTAGTATTCGTTGTTTATCTGTTCACTTACAATGCACTCTGAATACTTTTGCACATCAGCATAACAGAAAATGCACACAATAGCATGTAATGCATTCAGCTGAAAAGACAGTGCTATTGAATTTTCTACAAAATTACTATGTGCAAACTTCATGTAAACCTTTGTAATTAACTTTCCGTATGATTTAGAGTAGTCTGCAACCAGTTTTTTGTCTTTGCTACCGATGTTGGTGAAGTTACTCTAAGGAATGTCACTGATTACACAATTAAAATTCAGTGTTTCAAAGCAATACAAAGCTAAAGGCGTTCTAATATAACTGCAATGTATTAGGTTCTTGAATTCAACTTTACTTTAGGTATTCTATTCCTGTCAGTAGTATTTATTGTGTTTCTATTCACTTACATTTCACTCTGAATAGTTATGCAGATGTAAATAACACAAAATACACAGAATATTCAGTAATGTATTCAGATAAAAAGAGTGTACTACTAAATTTTCCTCAATATTACTATGTGCAATCTTCATGTAAACCTTTGTAATTAACTTTCCATATGATTTAGAGTACTCTGCATCCAATTTCTTCTGTGTGCTACCGAATGTCGTGCAGTTACTCTAAGCAATATCATTGACTACACAATAAAACTTGTGTTTCAAAGCAATAAAAGTTCAAGGCCGTTCTAATGTAACTGCAATGTATTAGTTTCTGAATTCAACTTTACTTTATGTATTCCATTGCTGTCTGTAGTATTTATTGTGTTTCTATTCACTTACATTTCACTCTCAATAGTTATGCAGATGTAAATAACACAAAATAGACAGAATATTAAGCAATGTATTCAGCTAAAAAGAGTGTACTATTGAATTTTCCTCAATATTACTATGTGCAAACTTCATGTAAACCTTTGTAATTAACTTTCCATATGATGTAGAGTAGTCTGCAAGCAGTGTTTCTCGTGTTCTGCCGAATTTGGTGCAGTTACTCTAAGGAATGTCACTGATTACACAATTCAACATGTGTTTCAAAGCAGTAGAAAGGTAGAGGCAGTTATAATGTGAATGCAATGTAGTATGTTCTTCAAATCAACCTTAATTTATGTATTCCATTGCTGTCAATAGTATTCGTTGTTTATCTGATCACTTACAATGCACTCTGAATAGTTTTGCACATCTGCATAACACAAAATACACAGAATAGTAAGTAATGCATTCAGCTAAAAAGAGTGTACTATTAAATATTCCTCAATATTACTATGTTCTAACTTCATATAAACCTTTGTAATTAACTTTCCATATGATTTAGAGTAGTCTGCAACCAGTTTTTTGTCTGTGCTGCCGAAGCTGGTGAATTTACTCTAAGGAATGTCACTGATTACACAATTGAACTTCAGTGTTTCAAACAGTACAAAGCTAGAGGCACCTATAATGTAAATGCAATGTAGTATGTTCTTCAAATCAACTTTAGGTATTCCATTGCTGTGAGTAGTATTCATTGTGTTTCTATTCACCTCACATTCACTCTGAATTGTTATGCACATGTACATAACATAAAATACACACAATAGCCTGTAATGCATTCAGCTGAAAAGAGAATGCTATTGAATTTTCCTCAAAGTTTTATGTGCAAACTTTATGTAAACCATTGTAAATAACTTTCCATATGTTTTAGAGTAGTCAGCAGCCAGTTTTATGTGTGTCCTACTGAAGCTGGTGAAGTTTAAGCAATATCACCAGTTGCTCATAATGGTACTTCACTGCTTCAAAGCAATGCAATGCTAAAGGCAGTTATAATGTACATGCAATGTTGTAGGTTCTTCAAATCATCTTTACTTTATGTATTCCATTGCTGTGAGTAGTATTCATTCTTTTTCTGTTCACTTACAATTCACTGAATAGTTATGCACAGGTACATAGCACAAAATACACACAATAGAGTCTAATGCATTCAGCTAAAAAGAGTGCTATTGAATTTTCCTCCAAAATTACTATCTGCAAACTGCATGTTAACCTTTGTAATTAACTTTCTGTATGATTCAGAGTATTCTGAAACCACTTTTGTGTGTGTGATACCGAAGTTGAAGTTACTCTAAGCAGTATGATTGATTACACAATAGAACTTCAGTGTTTCAAAGCAATACAAAGCTAAAGCCGTTCTAATATAACTGCAATGTATTAGGTTCTTGAATTCAACTTTACTTTATGTATTCCATTCCTGTCAGTAGTATTTATTGTGTTTCTATTCACTTACATTTCACTCTGAATATTTATGCAGATGTAAATAACACAAAATACACAGAATATTCAGTAATGTATTCAGATAAAAAGAGTGTACTATTAAATTTTCCTCAATATTACTATGTGCAATCTTCATGTAAATCTTTGTAATTAACTTTGCATATGATGTAGAGTAGTCTGCAAGGAGTTTTTCTCGTGTTCTGCCGAAGTTGGTGAAGTTACTCTAAGGAATGTCACTGATTACACAATTCAACCAGTGTTTCAAATCAGTACAAAGCTAGAGGCAATTATAATGTAAATGCAATGTAGTATGTTCTTCAAATCAACCTTACTTTATGTATTCCATTGCTGTGAGTAGTATTCGTTGTTTATCTGTTCACTTACAATGCACTCTGAATACTTTTGCACATCAGCATAACAGAAAATGCACACAATAGCATGTAATGCATTCAGCTGAAAAGACAGTGCTATTGAATTTTCTACAAAATTACTATGTGCAAACTTCATGTAAACCTTTGTAATTAACTTTCCGTATGATTTAGAGTAGTCTGCAACCAGTTTTTTGTCTTTGCTACCGATGTTGGTGAAGTTACTCTAAGGAATGTCACTGATTACACAATTAAAATTCAGTGTTTCAAAGCAATACAAAGCTAAAGGCGTTCTAATATAACTGCAATGTATTAGGTTCTTGAATTCAACTTTACTTTAGGTATTCTATTCCTGTCAGTAGTATTTATTGTGTTTCTATTCACTTACATTTCACTCTGAATAGTTATGCAGATGTAAATAACACAAAATACACAGAATATTCAGTAATGTATTCAGATAAAAAGAGTGTACTACTAAATTTTCCTCAATATTACTATGTGCAATCTTCATGTAAACCTTTGTAATTAACTTTCCATATGATTTAGAGTACTCTGCATCCAATTTCTTCTGTGTGCTACCGAATGTCGTGCAGTTACTCTAAGCAATATCATTGACTACACAATAAAACTTGTGTTTCAAAGCAATAAAAGTTCAAGGCCGTTCTAATGTAACTGCAATGTATTAGGTTTTTGAATTCAACTTTACTTTATGTATTCCATTCCTGTCAGTAGTATTTATTGTGTTTCTATTCACTTACTTTTCACTCTGAATAGTTATGCAGATATACATAACACAAAATGCACAGAATATTAAGTAATGCATTCAGCTAAAAACAGTGTACTATTAAATTTTCCTCAATATTACTATGTGTAAACTTCATGTAAACCTTTGTATTTAACTTTCCATATGATTTAGAGTAGTCTGCAAACAGTTTTTTGTCTGTGCTACTGATGTTGGTGAAGTTACTCTAAGGAATGTCACTGATTACACAATTGAACTTCAGTGTTTCAAAGCAATACAAAGCTAAAGGCGTTCTAATATAACTGCAATGTATTAGGTTCTTGAATTCAACCTTACTTTAGGTCTTGCATTCCTGTCAGTAGTATTTATTGTGTTTCTATTCACTTACATTTCACTCTGAATAGTTATGCAGATATACATAACACAAAATGCACAGAATATTAAGTAATGCATTCAGCTAAAAAGAGTGTACTATTAAATTTTCCTCAATATTACTATGTGTAAACTTCATGTAAACCTTTGTATTTAACTTTGCATATGATGTAGAGTAGTCTGCAAGCAGTTTTTTTCGTGTTCTGCCGAAGTTGGTGAAGTTACTCTAAGGAATGTCACTGATTACACAATTCAACCAGTGTTTCAAATCAGTACAAAGCTAGAGGCAATTATAATGTAAATGCAATGTAGTATGTTCTTCAAATCAACCTTACTTTATGTATTCCATTGCTGTGAGTAGTATTCGTTGTTTATCTGTTCACTTACAATGCACTCTGAATACTTTTGCACATCAGCATAACAGAAAATACACACAATAGCATGTAATGCATTCAGCTGAAAAGACAGTGCTATTGAATTTTCTACAAAATTACTATGTGCAAACTTCATGTAAACCTTTGTAATTAACTTTCCGTATGATTTAGAGTAGTCTGCAACCAGTTTTTTGTCTTTGCTACCGATGTTGGTGAAGTTACTCTAAGGAATGTCACTGATTACACAATTAAAATTCAGTGTTTCAAAGCAATACAAAGCTAAAGGCGTTCTAATATAACTGCAATGTATTAGGTTCTTGAATTCAACTTTACTTTAGGTATTCTATTCCTGTCAGTAGTATTTATTGTGTTTCTATTCACTTACATTTCACTCTGAATAGTTATGCAGATATACATAACACAAAATACACAGAATATTAAGTAATGCATTCAGCTAAAAAGAGTGTACTGTTAAATTTTCCTAAATATTACTATGTGCAAACTTCATGTAAACCTTTGTAATTAACTTTCCATATGATGTAGAGTAGTCTGCAAGCAGTTTTTCTCGTGTTCTGCCGAAGTTGGTGCAGTTACTCTAAGGAATGTCACTGATTACACAATTCAACATGTGTTTCAAAGCAGTAGAAAGGTAGAGGCAGTTATAATGTGAATGCAATGTAGTATGTTCTTCAAATCAACCTTAATTTATGTATTCCATTGCTGTTAGTAGTATTCGTTGTTTATCTGATCACTTACAATGCACTCTGAATACTTTTGCACATCTGCATAACAGAAAATACACAGAATAGTAAGTAATGCATTCAGCTAAAAAGAGTGTACTATTAAATATTCCTCAATATTACTATGTTCAAACTTCATATAAACCTTTGCAATTAACTTTCCATATGATTTAGAGTAGTCTGCAACCAGTTTTTTGTCTGTGCTGCTAAAGTTGGTGAATTTACTCTAAGGAATGTCACTGATTACACAATTGAACTTCAGTATTTCAAACAGTACAAAGCTAGAGGCACCTATAATGTAAATGCAATGTAGTATGTTCTTCAAATCAACTTTAGGTATTCCATTGCTGTGAGTAGTATTCATTGTGTTTCTATTCACCTCAAATTCACTCTGAATAGTTATGCACATGTACATAACATAAAATACACACAATAGCCTGTAATGCATTCAGCTGAAAAGAGAATACTATTGAATTTTCCTCAAAGTTTTATGTGCAAGCTTTGTGTAAACCATTGTAATTAACTTTCCATATGTTTTAGAGTAGTCAGCAGCCAGTTTTATGTGTGTCCTACTGAAGCTGGTGAAGTTTAAGCAATATCACCAGTTGCTCATAATGATACTTCACTGCTTCAAAGCAATGCAATGCTAAAGGCAGTTATAATGTACATGCAATGTTGTAGGTTCTTCAAATCATCTTTACTTTATGTATTCCATTGCTGTGAGTAGTATTCATTGATTTTCTGTTCACTTACAATTCACTGAATAGTTATGCACAGGTACATAGCACAAAATACACACAATAGAGTGTAATGCATTCAGCTAAAAAGAGTGCTATTGAATTTTCCTCCAAAATTACTATCTGCAAACTGCATGTTAACCTTTGTAATTAACTTTCTGTATGATTCGGAGTAGTCTGAAACCACTTTTGTGTGTGTGATACCGAAGTTGAAGTTACTCTAAGCAGTATGATTGATTACACAATAGAAGTTCAGTGTTTCAAAGCAATACAAAGCTAAAGGCGTTCTAATATAACTGCAATGTATTAGGTTCTTAAATTCAACTTTACTTTAGGTATTCCATTCCTGTCAGAAGTATTTATTGTTTTTCTATTCACTTACATTTCACTCTGAAGTGTTATGCAGATATACATAAAACAAAATGCACAGAATATTAAGTAATCCATTCAGCTAAAAAGAGTGTACTATTAAATTTTCCTCAATATTGCTATGTGCAAACTTCATGTAAACCTTTGTATTTAACTTTGCATATGATGTAGAGTAGTCTGCAAGCAGTTTTTTTCGTGTTCTGCCGAAGTTGGTGAAGTTACTCTAAGGAATGTCACTGATTACACAATTCAACCAGTGTTTCAAAGCAGTACAAAGCTAGAGGCAATTATAATGTAAATGCAATGTAGTATGTTCTTCAAATCAACCTTACTTTATGTATTCCATTGCTGTGAGTAGTATTCGTTGTTTATCTGTTCACTTACAATGCACTCTGAATACTTTTGCACATCAGCATAACAGAAAATGCACACAATAGCATGTAATGCATTCAGCTGAAAAGACAGTGCTATTGAATTTTCTACAAAATTACTATGTGCAAACTTCATGTAAACCTTTGTAATTAACTTTCCGTATGATTTAGAGTAGTCTGCAACCAGTTTTTTGTCTTTGCTACCGATGTTGGTGAAGTTACTCTAAGGAATGTCACTGATTACACAATTAAAATTCAGTGTTTCAAAGCAATACAAAGCTAAAGGCGTTCTAATATAACTGCAATGTATTAGGTTCTTGAATTCAACTTTACTTTAGGTATTCTATTCCTGTCAGTAGTATTTATTGTGTTTCTATTCACTTACATTTCACTCTGAATAGTTATGCAGATGTAAATAACACAAAATACACAGAATATTCAGTAATGTATTCAGATAAAAAGAGTGTACTACTAAATTTTCCTCAATATTACTATGTGCAATCTTCATGTAAACCTTTGTAATTAACTTTCCATATGATTTAGAGTACTCTGCATCCAATTTCTTCTGTGTGCTACCGAATGTCGTGCAGTTACTCTAAGCAATATCATTGACTACACAATAAAACTTGTGTTTCAAAGCAATAAAAGTTCAAGGCCGTTCTAATGTAACTGCAATGTATTAGTTTCTGAATTCAACTTTACTTTATGTATTCCATTGCTGTCTGTAGTATTTATTGTGTTTCTATTCACTTACATTTCACTCTCAATAGTTATGCAGATGTAAATAACACAAAATAGACAGAATATTAAGCAATGTATTCAGCTAAAAAGAGTGTACTATTGAATTTTCCTCAATATTACTATGTGCAAACTTCATGTAAACCTTTGTAATTAACTTTCCATATGATGTAGAGTAGTCTGCAAGCAGTGTTTCTCGTGTTCTGCCGAATTTGGTGCAGTTACTCTAAGGAATGTCACTGATTACACAATTCAACATGTGTTTCAAAGCAGTAGAAAGGTAGAGGCAGTTATAATGTGAATGCAATGTAGTATGTTCTTCAAATCAACCTTAATTTATGTATTCCATTGCTGTCAATAGTATTCGTTGTTTATCTGATCACTTACAATGCACTCTGAATAGTTTTGCACATCTGCATAACACAAAATACACAGAATAGTAAGTAATGCATTCAGCTAAAAAGAGTGTACTATTAAATATTCCTCAATATTACTATGTTCTAACTTCATATAAACCTTTGTAATTAACTTTCCATATGATTTAGAGTAGTCTGCAACCAGTTTTTTGTCTGTGCTGCCGAAGCTGGTGAATTTACTCTAAGGAATGTCACTGATTACACAATTGAACTTCAGTGTTTCAAACAGTACAAAGCTAGAGGCACCTATAATGTAAATGCAATGTAGTATGTTCTTCAAATCAACTTTAGGTATTCCATTGCTGTGAGTAGTATTCATTGTGTTTCTATTCACCTCACATTCACTCTGAATTGTTATGCACATGTACATAACATAAAATACACACAATAGCCTGTAATGCATTCAGCTGAAAAGAGAATGCTATTGAATTTTCCTCAAAGTTTTATGTGCAAACTTTATGTAAACCATTGTAAATAACTTTCCATATGTTTTAGAGTAGTCAGCAGCCAGTTTTATGTGTGTCCTACTGAAGCTGGTGAAGTTTAAGCAATATCACCAGTTGCTCATAATGGTACTTCACTGCTTCAAAGCAATGCAATGCTAAAGGCAGTTATAATGTACATGCAATGTTGTAGGTTCTTCAAATCATCTTTACTTTATGTATTCCATTGCTGTGAGTAGTATTCATTCTTTTTCTGTTCACTTACAATTCACTGAATAGTTATGCACAGGTACATAGCACAAAATACACACAATAGAGTCTAATGCATTCAGCTAAAAAGAGTGCTATTGAATTTTCCTCCAAAATTACTATCTGCAAACTGCATGTTAACCTTTGTAATTAACTTTCTGTATGATTCAGAGTAGTCTGAAACCACTTTTGTGTGTGTGATACCGAAGTTGAAGTTACTCTAAGCAGTATGATTGATTACACAATAGAACTTCAGTGTTTCAAAGCAATACAAAGCTAAAGCCGTTCTAATATAACTGCAATGTATTAGGTTCTTGAATTCAACTTTACTTTATGTATTCCATTCCTGTCAGTAGTATTTATTGTGTTTCTATTCACTTACATTTCACTCTGAATATTTATGCAGATGTAAATAACACAAAATACACAGAATATTCAGTAATGTATTCAGATAAAAAGAGTGTACTATTAAATTTTCCTCAATATTACTATGTGCAATCTTCATGTAAATCTTTGTAATTAACTTTGCATATGATGTAGAGTAGTCTGCAAGGAGTTTTTCTCGTGTTCTGCCGAAGTTGGTGAAGTTACTCTAAGGAATGTCACTGATTACACAATTCAACCAGTGTTTCAAATCAGTACAAAGCTAGAGGCAATTATAATGTAAATGCAATGTAGTATGTTCTTCAAATCAACCTTACTTTATGTATTCCATTGCTGTGAGTAGTATTCGTTGTTTATCTGTTCACTTACAATGCACTCTGAATACTTTTGCACATCAGCATAACAGAAAATGCACACAATAGCATGTAATGCATTCAGCTGAAAAGACAGTGCTATTGAATTTTCTACAAAATTACTATGTGCAAACTTCATGTAAACCTTTGTAATTAACTTTCCGTATGATTTAGAGTAGTCTGCAACCAGTTTTTTGTCTTTGCTACCGATGTTGGTGAAGTTACTCTAAGGAATGTCACTGATTACACAATTAAAATTCAGTGTTTCAAAGCAATACAAAGCTAAAGGCGTTCTAATATAACTGCAATGTATTAGGTTCTTGAATTCAACTTTACTTTAGGTATTCTATTCCTGTCAGTAGTATTTATTGTGTTTCTATTCACTTACATTTCACTCTGAATAGTTATGCAGATGTAAATAACACAAAATACACAGAATATTCAGTAATGTATTCAGATAAAAAGAGTGTACTACTAAATTTTCCTCAATATTACTATGTGCAATCTTCATGTAAACCTTTGTAATTAACTTTCCATATGATTTAGAGTACTCTGCATCCAATTTCTTCTGTGTGCTACCGAATGTCGTGCAGTTACTCTAAGCAATATCATTGACTACACAATAAAACTTGTGTTTCAAAGCAATAAAAGTTCAAGGCCGTTCTAATGTAACTGCAATGTATTAGTTTCTGAATTCAACTTTACTTTATGTATTCCATTGCTGTCTGTAGTATTTATTGTGTTTCTATTCACTTACATTTCACTCTCAATAGTTATGCAGATGTAAATAACACAAAATAGACAGAATATTAAGCAATGTATTCAGCTAAAAAGAGTGTACTATTGAATTTTCCTCAATATTACTATGTGCAAACTTCATGTAAACCTTTGTAATTAACTTTCCATATGATGTAGAGTAGTCTGCAAGCAGTGTTTCTCGTGTTCTGCCGAATTTGGTGCAGTTACTCTAAGGAATGTCACTGATTACACAATTCAACATGTGTTTCAAAGCAGTAGAAAGGTAGAGGCAGTTATAATGTGAATGCAATGTAGTATGTTCTTCAAATCAACCTTAATTTATGTATTCCATTGCTGTCAATAGTATTCGTTGTTTATCTGATCACTTACAATGCACTCTGAATAGTTTTGCACATCTGCATAACACAAAATACACAGAATAGTAAGTAATGCATTCAGCTAAAAAGAGTGTACTATTAAATATTCCTCAATATTACTATGTTCTAACTTCATATAAACCTTTGTAATTAACTTTCCATATGATTTAGAGTAGTCTGCAACCAGTTTTTTGTCTGTGCTGCCGAAGCTGGTGAATTTACTCTAAGGAATGTCACTGATTACACAATTGAACTTCAGTGTTTCAAACAGTACAAAGCTAGAGGCACCTATAATGTAAATGCAATGTAGTATGTTCTTCAAATCAACTTTAGGTATTCCATTGCTGTGAGTAGTATTCATTGTGTTTCTATTCACCTCACATTCACTCTGAATTGTTATGCACATGTACATAACATAAAATACACACAATAGCCTGTAATGCATTCAGCTGAAAAGAGAATGCTATTGAATTTTCCTCAAAGTTTTATGTGCAAACTTTATGTAAACCATTGTAAATAACTTTCCATATGTTTTAGAGTAGTCAGCAGCCAGTTTTATGTGTGTCCTACTGAAGCTGGTGAAGTTTAAGCAATATCACCAGTTGCTCATAATGGTACTTCACTGCTTCAAAGCAATGCAATGCTAAAGGCAGTTATAATGTACATGCAATGTTGTAGGTTCTTCAAATCATCTTTACTTTATGTATTCCATTGCTGTGAGTAGTATTCATTCTTTTTCTGTTCACTTACAATTCACTGAATAGTTATGCACAGGTACATAGCACAAAATACACACAATAGAGTCTAATGCATTCAGCTAAAAAGAGTGCTATTGAATTTTCCTCCAAAATTACTATCTGCAAACTGCATGTTAACCTTTGTAATTAACTTTCTGTATGATTCAGAGTAGTCTGAAACCACTTTTGTGTGTGTGATACCGAAGTTGAAGTTACTCTAAGCAGTATGATTGATTACACAATAGAACTTCAGTGTTTCAAAGCAATACAAAGCTAAAGCCGTTCTAATATAACTGCAATGTATTAGGTTCTTGAATTCAACTTTACTTTATGTATTCCATTCCTGTCAGTAGTATTTATTGTGTTTCTATTCACTTACATTTCACTCTGAATATTTATGCAGATGTAAATAACACAAAATACACAGAATATTCAGTAATGTATTCAGATAAAAAGAGTGTACTATTAAATTTTCCTCAATATTACTATGTGCAATCTTCATGTAAATCTTTGTAATTAACTTTGCATATGATGTAGAGTAGTCTGCAAGGAGTTTTTCTCGTGTTCTGCCGAAGTTGGTGAAGTTACTCTAAGGAATGTCACTGATTACACAATTCAACAAGTGTTTCAAAGCCGTAGAAAGGTAGAGGCAGTTATAATGTGAATGCAATGTTGTATGTTCTTCAAATCAACTTTACTTTATGTATTCCATTCCTGTCAGTAGTATTTATTGTGTTTCTATTCACTTACATTTCACTCTGAATAGTTATGCAGATGTAAATAACACAAAATACACAGAATATTCAGTAATGTATTCAGATAAAAAGAGTGTACTACTAAATTTTCCTCAATATTACTATGTGCAAATTCATGTAAACCTTTGTAATTAACTTTCCATATGATTTAGAGTACTCTGCATCCAATTTCTTCTGTGTGCTACCGAATGTCGTGCAGTTACTCTAAGGAATGTCACTGATTACACAATTAAAATTCAGTGTTTCAAAGCAATACAAAGCTAATGGCGTTCTAATATAACTGCAATGTATTAGGTTCTTGAATTCAACTTTACTTTAGGTATTCTATTCCTGTCAGTAGTATTTATTGTGTTTCTATTCACTTACATTTCACTCTGAATAGTTATGCAGATATACATAACACAAAATGCACAGAATATTAAGTAATGTATTCAGCTAAAAAGAGTGTACTATTAAATTTTCCTCAATATTACTATGTGCAAACTTCATGTAAACCTTTGTAATTAACTTTCCATATGATGTAGAGTAGTCTGCAAGCAGTTTTTCTCGTGTTCTGCCGAATTTGGTGCAGTTACTCTAAGGAATGTCACTGATTACACAATTCAACATGTGTTTCAAAGCAGTAGAAAGGTAGAGGCAGTTATAATGTGAATGCAATGTAGTATGTTCTTCAAATCAACCTTAATTTATGTATTCCATTGCTGTCAATAGTATTCGTTGTTTATCTGATCACTTACAATGCACTCTGAATAGTTTTGCACATCTGCATAACACAAAATACACAGAATAGTAAGTAATGCATTCAGCTAAAAAGAGTGTACTATTAAATATTCCTCAATATTACTATGTTCAAACTTCATATAAACCTTTGTAATTAACTTTCCATATGATTTAGAGTAGTCTGCAACCAGTTTTTTGTCTGTGCTGCCGAAGTTGGTGAATTTACTCTAAGGAATGTCACTGATTACACAATTGAACTTCAGTGTTTCAAACAGTACAAAGCTAGAGGCACCTATAATGTAAATACAATGTAGTATGTTCTTCAAATCAACTTTAGGTATTCCATTGCTGTGAGTAGTATTCATTGTGTTTCTATTCACCTCAAATTCACTCTGAATAGTTATGCACATGTACATAACATAAAATACACAGAATAGCCTGTAATGCATTCAGCTGAAAAGAGAATGCTATTGAATTTTCCTCAAAGTTTTATGTGCAAACTTTATGTAAACCATTGTAATTAACTTTCCATAGTTTTTAGAGTAGTCAGCAGCCAGTTTTATGTGTGTCCTACTGAAGCTGGTGAAGTTTAAGCAATATCACCAGTTGCTCAGAATGGAACTTCACTGCTTCAAAGCAATGCAATGCTAAAGGCAGTTATAATGTACATGCAATGTTGTAGGTTCTTCAAATCATCTTTACTTTATGTATTCCATTGCTGTGAGTAGTATTCATTCTTTTTCTTTTCACTTACAATTCACTGAATAGTTATGCACAGCTACATAGCACAAAATACACACAATAGAGTCTAATGCATTCAGCTAAAAAGAGTGCTATTGAATTTTCCTCTAAAATTACTATCTGCAAACTGCATGTTAACCTTTGTAATTAACTTTCTGTATGATTCAGAGTAGTCTGAAACCACTTTTGTGTGTGTGATACCGAAGTTGAAGTTACTCTAAGCAGTATGATTGATTACACAATAGAACTTCAGTGTTTCAAAGCAATACAAAGCTAAAGGCGTTCTAATATAACTGCAATGTATTAGGTTCTTGAATTCAACTTTACTTTATGTATTCCATTCCTGTCAGTAGTATTTATTGTGTTTCTATTCACTTACATTTCACTCTGAATAGTTATGCAGATGTAAATAACACAAAATACACAGAATATTCAGTAATGCATTCAGATAAAAAGAGTGTACTATTAAATTTTCCTCAATATTACTATGTGCAATCTTCATGTAAATCTTTGTAATTAACTTTGCATATGATGTAGAGTAGTCTGCAAGCAGTTTTTCTCGTGTTCTGACGAAGTTGGTGAAGTTACTCTAAGGAATGTCACTGATTACACAATTCAACAAGTGTTTCAAAGCCGTAGAAAGGTAGAGGCAGTTATAATGTGAATGCAATGTTGTATGTTCTTCAAATCAACTTTACTTTATGTATTCCATTCCTGTCAGTAGTATTTATTGTGTTTCTATTCACTTACATTTCACTCTGAATAGTTATGCAGATGTAAATAACACAAAATACACAGAATATTCAGTAATGTATTCAGATAAAAAGAGTGTACTACTAAATTTTCCTCAATATTACTATGTGCAATCTTCATGTAAACCTTTGTAATTAACTTTCCATATGATTTAGAGTACTCTGCATCCAATTTCTTCTGTGTGCTACCGAATGTCGTGCAGTTACTCTAAGCAATATCATTGACTACACAATAAAACTTGTGTTTCAAAGCAATAAAAGTTCAAGGCCGTTCTAATGTAACTGCAATGTATTAGTTTCTGAATTCAACTTTACTTTATGTATTCCATTGCTGTCTGTAGTATTTATTGTGTTTCTATTCACTTACATTTCACTCTCAATAGTTATGCAGATGTAAATAACACAAAACAGACAGAATATTAAGCAATGTATTCAGCTAAAAAGAGTGTACTATTGAATTTTCCTCAATATTACTATGTGCAAACTTCATGTAAACCTTTGTAATTAACTTTCCATATGATTTAGAGTAGTCTGCAACCAGTTTTTTGTCTGTGCTACAGATGTTGGTGAAGTTACTCTAAGGAATGTCACTGATTACACAATTGAACTTCAGTGTTTCAAAGCAATACAAAGTTAAAGGCGTTCTAATATAACTGCAATGTATTAGGTTCTTGAATTCAACTTTACTTTAGGTATTCCATTCCTGTCAGTAGTATTTATTGTGTTTCTATTTACTTACATTTCACTCTGAATAGTTATGCAGATATACATAACACAAAATGCACAGAATATTAAGTAATGTATTCAGCTAAAAAGAGTGTACTATTAAATTTTCCTCAATATTACTATGTGCAAACTTCATGTAAACCTTTGTAATTAACTTTCCATATGATGTAGAGTAGTCTGCAAGCAGTTTTTCTCGTGTTCTGCCGAAGTTGGTGCAGTTACTCTAAGGAATGTCACTGATTACACAATTCAACATGTGTTTCAAAGCAGTAGAAAGGTAGAGGCAGTTATAATGTGAATGCAATGTAGTATGTTCTTCAAATCAACCTTAATTTATGTATTCCATTGCTGTCAATAGTATTCGTTGTTTATCTGATCACTTACAATGCACTCTGAATAGTTTTGCACATCTGCATAACACAAAATACACAGAATAGTAAGTAATGCATTCAGCTAAAAAGAGTGTACTATTAAATATTCCTCAATATTACTATGTTCAAACTTCATATAAACCTTTGTAATTAACTTTCCATATGATTTAGAGTAGTCTGCAACCAGTTTTTTGTCTGTGCTGCCGAAGTTGGTGAATTTACTCTAAGGAATGTCACTGATTACACAATTGAACTTCAGTGTTTCAAACAGTACAAAGCTAGAGGCACCTATAATGTAAATGCAATGTAGTATGTTCTTCAAATCAACTTTAGGTATTCCATTGCTGTGAGTAGTATTCATTGTGTTTCTATTCACCTCAAATTCACTCTGAATAGTTATGCACATGTACATAACATAAAATACACACAATAGCCTGTAATGCATTCAGCTGAAAAGAGAATGCTATTGAATTCTCCTCAAAGTTTTATGTGCAAACTTTATGTAAACCATTGTAAATAACTTTCCATATGTTTTAGAGTAGTCAGCAGCCAGTTTTATGTGTGTCCTACTGAAGCTGGTGAAGTTTAAGCAATATCACCAGTTGCTCATAATGGTACTTCACTGCTTCAAAGCAATGCAATGCTAAAGGCAGTTATAATGTACATGCAATGTTGTAGGTTCTTCAAATCATCTTTACTTTATGTATTCCATTGCTGTGAGTAGTATTCATTCTTTTTCTGTTCACTTACAATTCACTGAATAGTTATGCACAGGTACATAGCACAAAATACACACAATAGAGTCTAATGCATTCAGCTAAAAAGAGTGCTATTGAATTTTCCTCCAAAATTACTATCTGCAAACTGCATGTTAACCTTTGTAATTAACTTTCTGTATGATTCAGAGTAGTCTGAAACCACTTTTGTGTGTGTGATACCGAAGTTGAAGTTACTCTAAGCAGTATGATTGATTACACAATAGAACTTCAGTGTTTCAAAGCAATACAAAGCTAAAGCCGTTCTAATATAACTGCAATGTATTAGGTTCTTGAATTCAACTTTACTTTATGTATTCCATTCCTGTCAGTAGTATTTATTGTGTTTCTATTCACTTACATTTCACTCTGAATAGTTATGCAGATGTAAATAACACAAAATACACAGAATATTCAGTAATGCATTCAGATAAAAAGAGTGTACTATTAAATTTTCCTCAATATTACTATGTGCAATCTTCATGTAAATCTTTGTAATTAACTTTGCATATGATGTAGAGTAGTCTGCAAGCAGTTTTTCTCGTGTTCTGCCGAAGTTGGTGAAGTTACTCTAAGGAATGTCACTGATTACACAATTCAACAAGTGTTTCAAAGCCGTAGAAAGGTAGAGGCAGTTATAATGTGAATGCAATGTTGTATGTTCTTCAAATCAACTTTACTTTATGTATTCCATTCCTGTCAGTAGTATTTATTGTGTTTCTATTCACTTACATTTCACTCTGAATAGTTATGCAGATGTAAATAACACAAAATACACAGAATATTCAGTAATGTATTCAGATAAAAAGAGTGTACTACTAAATTTTCCTCAATATTACTATGTGCAATCTTCATGTAAACCTTTGTAATTAACTTTCCATATGATTTAGAGTACTCTGCATCCAATTTCTTCTGTGTGCTACCGAATGTCGTGCAGTTACTCTAAGCAATATCATTGACTACACAATAAAACTTGTGTTTCAAAGCAATAAAAGTTCAAGGCCGTTCTAATGTAACTGCAATGTATTAGTTTCTGAATTCAACTTTACTTTATGTATTCCATTGCTGTCTGTAGTATTTATTGTGTTTCTATTCACTTACATTTCACTCTCAATAGTTATGCAGATGTAAATAACACAAAACAGACAGAATATTAAGCAATGTATTCAGCTAAAAAGAGTGTACTATTGAATTTTCCTCAATATTACTATGTGCAAACTTCATGTAAACCTTTGTAATTAACTTTCCATATGATTTAGAGTAGTCTGCAACCAGTTTTTTGTCTGTGCTACAGATGTTGGTGAAGTTACTCTAAGGAATGTCACTGATTACACAATTGAACTTCAGTGTTTCAAAGCAATACAAAGTTAAAGGCGTTCTAATATAACTGCAATGTATTAGGTTCTTGAATTCAACTTTACTTTAGGTATTCCATTCCTGTCAGTAGTATTTATTGTGTTTCTATTTACTTACATTTCACTCTGAATAGTTATGCAGATATACATAACACAAAATGCACAGAATATTAAGTAATGTATTCAGCTAAAAAGAGTGTACTATTAAATTTTCCTCAATATTACTATGTGCAAACTTCATGTAAACCTTTGTAATTAACTTTCCATATGATGTAGAGTAGTCTGCAAGCAGTTTTTCTCGTGTTCTGCCGAAGTTGGTGCAGTTACTCTAAGGAATGTCACTGATTACACAATTCAACATGTGTTTCAAAGCAGTAGAAAGGTAGAGGCAGTTATAATGTGAATGCAATGTAGTATGTTCTTCAAATCAACCTTAATTTATGTATTCCATTGCTGTCAATAGTATTCGTTGTTTATCTGATCACTTACAATGCACTCTGAATAGTTTTGCACATCTGCATAACACAAAATACACAGAATAGTAAGTAATGCATTCAGCTAAAAAGAGTGTACTATTAAATATTCCTCAATATTACTATGTTCAAACTTCATATAAACCTTTGTAATTAACTTTCCATATGATTTAGAGTAGTCTGCAACCAGTTTTTTGTCTGTGCTGCCGAAGTTGGTGAATTTACTCTAAGGAATGTCACTGATTACACAATTGAACTTCAGTGTTTCAAACAGTACAAAGCTAGAGGCACCTATAATGTAAATGCAATGTAGTATGTTCTTCAAATCAACTTTAGGTATTCCATTGCTGTGAGTAGTATTCATTGTGTTTCTATTCACCTCAAATTCACTCTGAATAGTTATGCACATGTACATAACATAAAATACACACAATAGCCTGTAATGCATTCAGCTGAAAAGAGAATGCTATTGAATTCTCCTCAAAGTTTTATGTGCAAACTTTATGTAAACCATTGTAAATAACTTTCCATATGTTTTAGAGTAGTCAGCAGCCAGTTTTATGTGTGTCCTACTGAAGCTGGTGAAGTTTAAGCAATATCACCAGTTGCTCATAATGGTACTTCACTGCTTCAAAGCAATGCAATGCTAAAGGCAGTTATAATGTACATGCAATGTTGTAGGTTCTTCAAATCATCTTTACTTTATGTATTCCATTGCTGTGAGTAGTATTCATTCTTTTTCTGTTCACTTACAATTCACTGAATAGTTATGCACAGGTACATAGCACAAAATACACACAATAGAGTCTAATGCATTCAGCTAAAAAGAGTGCTATTGAATTTTCCTCCAAAATTACTATCTGCAAACTGCATGTTAACCTTTGTAATTAACTTTCTGTATGATTCAGAGTAGTCTGAAACCACTTTTGTGTGTGTGATACCGAAGTTGAAGTTACTCTAAGCAGTATGATTGATTACACAATAGAACTTCAGTGTTTCAAAGCAATACAAAGCTAAAGCCGTTCTAATATAACTGCAATGTATTAGGTTCTTGAATTCAACTTTACTTTATGTATTCCATTCCTGTCAGTAGTATTTATTGTGTTTCTATTCACTTACATTTCACTCTGAATAGTTATGCAGATGTAAATAACACAAAATACACAGAATATTCAGTAATGCATTCAGATAAAAAGAGTGTACTATTAAATTTTCCTCAATATTACTATGTGCAATCTTCATGTAAATCTTTGTAATTAACTTTGCATATGATGTAGAGTAGTCTGCAAGCAGTTTTTCCTCGTGTTCTGCCGAAGTTGGTGAAGTTACTCTAAGGAATGTCACTGATTACACAATTCAACAAGTGTTTCAAAGCCGTAGAAAGGTAGAGGCAGTTATAATGTGAATGCAATGTTGTATGTTCTTCAAATCAACTTTACTTTATGTATTCCATTCCTGTCAGTAGTATTTATTGTGTTTCTATTCACTTACATTTCACTCTGAATAGTTATGCAGATGTAAATAACACAAAATACACAGAATATTCAGTAATGTATTCAGATAAAAAGAGTGTACTACTAAATTTTCCTCAATATTACTATGTGCAATCTTCATGTAAACCTTTGTAATTAACTTTCCATATGATTTAGAGTACTCTGCATCCAATTTCTTCTGTGTGCTACCGAATGTCGTGCAGTTACTCTAAGCAATATCATTGACTACACAATAAAACTTGTGTTTCAAAGCAATAAAAGTTCAAGGCCGTTCTAATGTAACTGCAATGTATTAGTTTCTGAATTCAACTTTACTTTATGTATTCCATTGCTGTCTGTAGTATTTATTGTGTTTCTATTCACTTACATTTCACTCTCAATAGTTATGCAGATGTAAATAACACAAAACAGACAGAATATTAAGCAATGTATTCAGCTAAAAAGAGTGTACTATTGAATTTTCCTCAATATTACTATGTGCAAACTTCATGTAAACCTTTGTAATTAACTTTCCATATGATTTAGAGTAGTCTGCAACCAGTTTTTTGTCTGTGCTACAGATGTTGGTGAAGTTACTCTAAGGAATGTCACTGATTACACAATTGAACTTCAGTGTTTCAAAGCAATACAAAGTTAAAGGCGTTCTAATATAACTGCAATGTATTAGGTTCTTGAATTCAACTTTACTTTAGGTATTCCATTCCTGTCAGTAGTATTTATTGTGTTTCTATTTACTTACATTTCACTCTGAATAGTTATGCAGATATACATAACACAAAATGCACAGAATATTAAGTAATGTATTCAGCTAAAAAGAGTGTACTATTAAATTTTCCTCAATATTACTATGTGCAAACTTCATGTAAACCTTTGTAATTAACTTTCCATATGATGTAGAGTAGTCTGCAAGCAGTTTTTCTCGTGTTCTGCCGAAGTTGGTGCAGTTACTCTAAGGAATGTCACTGATTACACAATTCAACATGTGTTTCAAAGCAGTAGAAAGGTAGAGGCAGTTATAATGTGAATGCAATGTAGTATGTTCTTCAAATCAACCTTAATTTATGTATTCCATTGCTGTCAATAGTATTCGTTGTTTATCTGATCACTTACAATGCACTCTGAATAGTTTTGCACATCTGCATAACACAAAATACACAGAATAGTAAGTAATGCATTCAGCTAAAAAGAGTGTACTATTAAATATTCCTCAATATTACTATGTTCAAACTTCATATAAACCTTTGTAATTAACTTTCCATATGATTTAGAGTAGTCTGCAACCAGTTTTTTGTCTGTGCTGCCGAAGTTGGTGAATTTACTCTAAGGAATGTCACTGATTACACAATTGAACTTCAGTGTTTCAAACAGTACAAAGCTAGAGGCACCTATAATGTAAATGCAATGTAGTATGTTCTTCAAATCAACTTTAGGTATTCCATTGCTGTGAGTAGTATTCATTGTGTTTCTATTCACCTCAAATTCACTCTGAATAGTTATGCACATGTACATAACATAAAATACACACAATAGCCTGTAATGCATTCAGCTGAAAAGAGAATGCTATTGAATTTTCCTCAAAGTTTTATGTGCAAACTTTATGTAAACCATTGTAAATAACTTTCCATATGTTTTAGAGTAGTCAGCAGCCAGTTTTATGTGTGTCCTACTGAAGCTGGTGAAGTTTAAGCAATATCACCAGTTGCTCATAATGGTACTTCACTGCTTCAAAGCAATGCAATGCTAAAGGCAGTTATAATGTACATGCAATGTTGTAGGTTCTTCAAATCATCTTTACTTTATGTATTCCATTGCTGTGAGTAGTATTCATTCTTTTTCTGTTCACTTACAATTCACTGAATAGTTATGCACAGGTACATAGCACAAAATACACACAATAGAGTCTAATGCATTCAGCTAAAAAGAGTGCTATTGAATTTTCCTCCAAAATTACTATCTGCAAACTGCATGTTAACCTTTGTAATTAACTTTCTGTATGATTCAGAGTAGTCTGAAACCACTTTTGTGTGTGTGATACCGAAGTTGAAGTTACTCTAAGCAGTATGATTGATTACACAATAGAACTTCAGTGTTTCAAAGCAATACAAAGCTAAAGCCGTTCTAATATAACTGCAATGTATTAGGTTCTTGAATTCAACTTTACTTTATGTATTCCATTCCTGTCAGTAGTATTTATTGTGTTTCTATTCACTTACATTTCACTCTGAATATTTATGCAGATGTAAATAACACAAAATACACAGAATATTCAGTAATGTATTCAGATAAAAAGAGTGTACTATTAAATTTTCCTCAATATTACTATGTGCAATCTTCATGTAAATCTTTGTAATTAACTTTGCATATGATGTAGAGTAGTCTGCAAGGAGTTTTTCTCGTGTTCTGCCGAAGTTGGTGAAGTTACTCTAAGGAATGTCACTGATTACACAATTCAACAAGTGTTTCAAAGCCGTAGAAAGGTAGAGGCAGTTATAATGTGAATGCAATGTTGTATGTTCTTCAAATCAACTTTACTTTATGTATTCCATTCCTGTCAGTAGTATTTATTGTGTTTCTATTCACTTACATTTCACTCTGAATAGTTATGCAGATGTAAATAACACAAAATACACAGAATATTCAGTAATGTATTCAGATAAAAAGAGTGTACTACTAAATTTTCCTCAATATTACTATGTGCAAATTCATGTAAACCTTTGTAATTAACTTTCCATATGATTTAGAGTACTCTGCATCCAATTTCTTCTGTGTGCTACCGAATGTCGTGCAGTTACTCTAAGGAATGTCACTGATTACACAATTAAAATTCAGTGTTTCAAAGCAATACAAAGCTAATGGCGTTCTAATATAACTGCAATGTATTAGGTTCTTGAATTCAACTTTACTTTAGGTATTCTATTCCTGTCAGTAGTATTTATTGTGTTTCTATTCACTTACATTTCACTCTGAATAGTTATGCAGATATACATAACACAAAATGCACAGAATATTAAGTAATGTATTCAGCTAAAAAGAGTGTACTATTAAATTTTCCTCAATATTACTATGTGCAAACTTCATGTAAACCTTTGTAATTAACTTTCCATATGATGTAGAGTAGTCTGCAAGCAGTTTTTCTCGTGTTCTGCCGAATTTGGTGCAGTTACTCTAAGGAATGTCACTGATTACACAATTCAACATGTGTTTCAAAGCAGTAGAAAGGTAGAGGCAGTTATAATGTGAATGCAATGTAGTATGTTCTTCAAATCAACCTTAATTTATGTATTCCATTGCTGTCAATAGTATTCGTTGTTTATCTGATCACTTACAATGCACTCTGAATAGTTTTGCACATCTGCATAACACAAAATACACAGAATAGTAAGTAATGCATTCAGCTAAAAAGAGTGTACTACTAAATTTTCCTCAATATTACTATGTGCAATCTTCATGTAAACCTTTGTAATTAACTTTCCATATGATTTAGAGTACTCTGCATCCAATTTCTT
Organism: Hemitrygon akajei; assembly: GCF_048418815.1. NCBI lineage: Eukaryota > Metazoa > Chordata > Chondrichthyes > Myliobatiformes > Dasyatidae > Hemitrygon > Hemitrygon akajei. The sequence continues at coordinate 108,247,557 of NC_133127.1, forward strand.
CTGTGTGCTACCGAATGTCGTGCAGTTACTCTAAGCAATATCATTGACTACACAATAAAACTTGTGTTTCAAAGCAATAAAAGTTCAAGGCCGTTCTAATGTAACTGCAATGTATTAGTTTCTGAATTCAACTTTACTTTATGTATTCCATTGCTGTCTGTAGTATTTATTGTGTTTCTATTCACTTACATTTCACTCTCAATAGTTATGCAGATGTAAATAACACAAAACAGACAGAATATTAAGCAATGTATTCAGCTAAAAAGAGTGTACTATTGAATTTTCCTCAATATTACTATGTGCAAACTTCATGTAAACCTTTGTAATTAACTTTCCATATGATTTAGAGTAGTCTGCAACCAGTTTTTTGTCTGTGCTACAGATGTTGGTGAAGTTACTCTAAGGAATGTCACTGATTACACAATTGAACTTCAGTGTTTCAAAGCAATACAAAGTTAAAGGCGTTCTAATATAACTGCAATGTATTAGGTTCTTGAATTCAACTTTACTTTAGGTATTCCATTCCTGTCAGTAGTATTTATTGTGTTTCTATTTACTTACATTTCACTCTGAATAGTTATGCAGATATACATAACACAAAATGCACAGAATATTAAGTAATGTATTCAGCTAAAAAGAGTGTACTATTAAATTTTCCTCAATATTACTATGTGCAAACTTCATGTAAACCTTTGTAATTAACTTTCCATATGATGTAGAGTAGTCTGCAAGCAGTTTTTCTCGTGTTCTGCCGAAGTTGGTGCAGTTACTCTAAGGAATGTCACTGATTACACAATTCAACATGTGTTTCAAAGCAGTAGAAAGGTAGAGGCAGTTATAATGTGAATGCAATGTAGTATGTTCTTCAAATCAACCTTAATTTATGTATTCCATTGCTGTCAATAGTATTCGTTGTTTATCTGATCACTTACAATGCACTCTGAATAGTTTTGCACATCTGCATAACACAAAATACACAGAATAGTAAGTAATGCATTCAGCTAAAAAGAGTGTACTATTAAATATTCCTCAATATTACTATGTTCAAACTTCATATAAACCTTTGTAATTAACTTTCCATATGATTTAGAGTAGTCTGCAACCAGTTTTTTGTCTGTGCTGCCGAAGTTGGTGAATTTACTCTAAGGAATGTCACTGATTACACAATTGAACTTCAGTGTTTCAAACAGTACAAAGCTAGAGGCACCTATAATGTAAATGCAATGTAGTATGTTCTTCAAATCAACTTTAGGTATTCCATTGCTGTGAGTAGTATTCATTGTGTTTCTATTCACCTCAAATTCACTCTGAATAGTTATGCACATGTACATAACATAAAATACACACAATAGCCTGTAATGCATTCAGCTGAAAAGAGAATGCTATTGAATTCTCCTCAAAGTTTTATGTGCAAACTTTATGTAAACCATTGTAAATAACTTTCCATATGTTTTAGAGTAGTCAGCAGCCAGTTTTATGTGTGTCCTACTGAAGCTGGTGAAGTTTAAGCAATATCACCAGTTGCTCATAATGGTACTTCACTGCTTCAAAGCAATGCAATGCTAAAGGCAGTTATAATGTACATGCAATGTTGTAGGTTCTTCAAATCATCTTTACTTTATGTATTCCATTGCTGTGAGTAGTATTCATTCTTTTTCTGTTCACTTACAATTCACTGAATAGTTATGCACAGGTACATAGCACAAAATACACACAATAGAGTCTAATGCATTCAGCTAAAAAGAGTGCTATTGAATTTTCCTCCAAAATTACTATCTGCAAACTGCATGTTAACCTTTGTAATTAACTTTCTGTATGATTCAGAGTAGTCTGAAACCACTTTTGTGTGTGTGATACCGAAGTTGAAGTTACTCTAAGCAGTATGATTGATTACACAATAGAACTTCAGTGTTTCAAAGCAATACAAAGCTAAAGCCGTTCTAATATAACTGCAATGTATTAGGTTCTTGAATTCAACTTTACTTTATGTATTCCATTCCTGTCAGTAGTATTTATTGTGTTTCTATTCACTTACATTTCACTCTGAATAGTTATGCAGATGTAAATAACACAAAATACACAGAATATTCAGTAATGCATTCAGATAAAAAGAGTGTACTATTAAATTTTCCTCAATATTACTATGTGCAATCTTCATGTAAATCTTTGTAATTAACTTTGCATATGATGTAGAGTAGTCTGCAAGCAGTTTTTCCTCGTGTTCTGCCGAAGTTGGTGAAGTTACTCTAAGGAATGTCACTGATTACACAATTCAACAAGTGTTTCAAAGCCGTAGAAAGGTAGAGGCAGTTATAATGTGAATGCAATGTTGTATGTTCTTCAAATCAACTTTACTTTATGTATTCCATTCCTGTCAGTAGTATTTATTGTGTTTCTATTCACTTACATTTCACTCTGAATAGTTATGCAGATGTAAATAACACAAAATACACAGAATATTCAGTAATGTATTCAGATAAAAAGAGTGTACTACTAAATTTTCCTCAATATTACTATGTGCAATCTTCATGTAAACCTTTGTAATTAACTTTCCATATGATTTAGAGTACTCTGCATCCAATTTCTTCTGTGTGCTACCGAATGTCGTGCAGTTACTCTAAGCAATATCATTGACTACACAATAAAACTTGTGTTTCAAAGCAATAAAAGTTCAAGGCCGTTCTAATGTAACTGCAATGTATTAGTTTCTGAATTCAACTTTACTTTATGTATTCCATTGCTGTCTGTAGTATTTATTGTGTTTCTATTCACTTACATTTCACTCTCAATAGTTATGCAGATGTAAATAACACAAAACAGACAGAATATTAAGCAATGTATTCAGCTAAAAAGAGTGTACTATTGAATTTTCCTCAATATTACTATGTGCAAACTTCATGTAAACCTTTGTAATTAACTTTCCATATGATTTAGAGTAGTCTGCAACCAGTTTTTTGTCTGTGCTACAGATGTTGGTGAAGTTACTCTAAGGAATGTCACTGATTACACAATTGAACTTCAGTGTTTCAAAGCAATACAAAGTTAAAGGCGTTCTAATATAACTGCAATGTATTAGGTTCTTGAATTCAACTTTACTTTAGGTATTCCATTCCTGTCAGTAGTATTTATTGTGTTTCTATTTACTTACATTTCACTCTGAATAGTTATGCAGATATACATAACACAAAATGCACAGAATATTAAGTAATGTATTCAGCTAAAAAGAGTGTACTATTAAATTTTCCTCAATATTACTATGTGCAAACTTCATGTAAACCTTTGTAATTAACTTTCCATATGATGTAGAGTAGTCTGCAAGCAGTTTTTCTCGTGTTCTGCCGAAGTTGGTGCAGTTACTCTAAGGAATGTCACTGATTACACAATTCAACATGTGTTTCAAAGCAGTAGAAAGGTAGAGGCAGTTATAATGTGAATGCAATGTAGTATGTTCTTCAAATCAACCTTAATTTATGTATTCCATTGCTGTCAATAGTATTCGTTGTTTATCTGATCACTTACAATGCACTCTGAATAGTTTTGCACATCTGCATAACACAAAATACACAGAATAGTAAGTAATGCATTCAGCTAAAAAGAGTGTACTATTAAATATTCCTCAATATTACTATGTTCAAACTTCATATAAACCTTTGTAATTAACTTTCCATATGATTTAGAGTAGTCTGCAACCAGTTTTTTGTCTGTGCTGCCGAAGTTGGTGAATTTACTCTAAGGAATGTCACTGATTACACAATTGAACTTCAGTGTTTCAAACAGTACAAAGCTAGAGGCACCTATAATGTAAATGCAATGTAGTATGTTCTTCAAATCAACTTTAGGTATTCCATTGCTGTGAGTAGTATTCATTGTGTTTCTATTCACCTCAAATTCACTCTGAATAGTTATGCACATGTACATAACATAAAATACACACAATAGCCTGTAATGCATTCAGCTGAAAAGAGAATGCTATTGAATTTTCCTCAAAGTTTTATGTGCAAACTTTATGTAAACCATTGTAAATAACTTTCCATATGTTTTAGAGTAGTCAGCAGCCAGTTTTATGTGTGTCCTACTGAAGCTGGTGAAGTTTAAGCAATATCACCAGTTGCTCATAATGGTACTTCACTGCTTCAAAGCAATGCAATGCTAAAGGCAGTTATAATGTACATGCAATGTTGTAGGTTCTTCAAATCATCTTTACTTTATGTATTCCATTGCTGTGAGTAGTATTCATTCTTTTTCTGTTCACTTACAATTCACTGAATAGTTATGCACAGGTACATAGCACAAAATACACACAATAGAGTCTAATGCATTCAGCTAAAAAGAGTGCTATTGAATTTTCCTCCAAAATTACTATCTGCAAACTGCATGTTAACCTTTGTAATTAACTTTCTGTATGATTCAGAGTAGTCTGAAACCACTTTTGTGTGTGTGATACCGAAGTTGAAGTTACTCTAAGCAGTATGATTGATTACACAATAGAACTTCAGTGTTTCAAAGCAATACAAAGCTAAAGCCGTTCTAATATAACTGCAATGTATTAGGTTCTTGAATTCAACTTTACTTTATGTATTCCATTCCTGTCAGTAGTATTTATTGTGTTTCTATTCACTTACATTTCACTCTGAATATTTATGCAGATGTAAATAACACAAAATACACAGAATATTCAGTAATGTATTCAGATAAAAAGAGTGTACTATTAAATTTTCCTCAATATTACTATGTGCAATCTTCATGTAAATCTTTGTAATTAACTTTGCATATGATGTAGAGTAGTCTGCAAGGAGTTTTTCTCGTGTTCTGCCGAAGTTGGTGAAGTTACTCTAAGGAATGTCACTGATTACACAATTCAACAAGTGTTTCAAAGCCGTAGAAAGGTAGAGGCAGTTATAATGTGAATGCAATGTTGTATGTTCTTCAAATCAACTTTACTTTATGTATTCCATTCCTGTCAGTAGTATTTATTGTGTTTCTATTCACTTACATTTCACTCTGAATAGTTATGCAGATGTAAATAACACAAAATACACAGAATATTCAGTAATGTATTCAGATAAAAAGAGTGTACTACTAAATTTTCCTCAATATTACTATGTGCAAATTCATGTAAACCTTTGTAATTAACTTTCCATATGATTTAGAGTACTCTGCATCCAATTTCTTCTGTGTGCTACCGAATGTCGTGCAGTTACTCTAAGGAATGTCACTGATTACACAATTAAAATTCAGTGTTTCAAAGCAATACAAAGCTAATGGCGTTCTAATATAACTGCAATGTATTAGGTTCTTGAATTCAACTTTACTTTAGGTATTCTATTCCTGTCAGTAGTATTTATTGTGTTTCTATTCACTTACATTTCACTCTGAATAGTTATGCAGATATACATAACACAAAATGCACAGAATATTAAGTAATGTATTCAGCTAAAAAGAGTGTACTATTAAATTTTCCTCAATATTACTATGTGCAAACTTCATGTAAACCTTTGTAATTAACTTTCCATATGATGTAGAGTAGTCTGCAAGCAGTTTTTCTCGTGTTCTGCCGAATTTGGTGCAGTTACTCTAAGGAATGTCACTGATTACACAATTCAACATGTGTTTCAAAGCAGTAGAAAGGTAGAGGCAGTTATAATGTGAATGCAATGTAGTATGTTCTTCAAATCAACCTTAATTTATGTATTCCATTGCTGTCAATAGTATTCGTTGTTTATCTGATCACTTACAATGCACTCTGAATAGTTTTGCACATCTGCATAACACAAAATACACAGAATAGTAAGTAATGCATTCAGCTAAAAAGAGTGTACTATTAAATATTCCTCAATATTACTATGTTCAAACTTCATATAAACCTTTGTAATTAACTTTCCATATGATTTAGAGTAGTCTGCAACCAGTTTTTTGTCTGTGCTGCCGAAGTTGGTGAATTTACTCTAAGGAATGTCACTGATTACACAATTGAACTTCAGTGTTTCAAACAGTACAAAGCTAGAGGCACCTATAATGTAAATACAATGTAGTATGTTCTTCAAATCAACTTTAGGTATTCCATTGCTGTGAGTAGTATTCATTGTGTTTCTATTCACCTCAAATTCACTCTGAATAGTTATGCACATGTACATAACATAAAATACACAGAATAGCCTGTAATGCATTCAGCTGAAAAGAGAATGCTATTGAATTTTCCTCAAAGTTTTATGTGCAAACTTTATGTAAACCATTGTAATTAACTTTCCATAGTTTTTAGAGTAGTCAGCAGCCAGTTTTATGTGTGTCCTACTGAAGCTGGTGAAGTTTAAGCAATATCACCAGTTGCTCAGAATGGAACTTCACTGCTTCAAAGCAATGCAATGCTAAAGGCAGTTATAATGTACATGCAATGTTGTAGGTTCTTCAAATCATCTTTACTTTATGTATTCCATTGCTGTGAGTAGTATTCATTCTTTTTCTTTTCACTTACAATTCACTGAATAGTTATGCACAGCTACATAGCACAAAATACACACAATAGAGTCTAATGCATTCAGCTAAAAAGAGTGCTATTGAATTTTCCTCTAAAATTACTATCTGCAAACTGCATGTTAACCTTTGTAATTAACTTTCTGTATGATTCAGAGTAGTCTGAAACCACTTTTGTGTGTGTGATACCGAAGTTGAAGTTACTCTAAGCAGTATGATTGATTACACAATAGAACTTCAGTGTTTCAAAGCAATACAAAGCTAAAGGCGTTCTAATATAACTGCAATGTATTAGGTTCTTGAATTCAACTTTACTTTATGTATTCCATTCCTGTCAGTAGTATTTATTGTGTTTCTATTCACTTACATTTCACTCTGAATAGTTATGCAGATGTAAATAACACAAAATACACAGAATATTCAGTAATGCATTCAGATAAAAAGAGTGTACTATTAAATTTTCCTCAATATTACTATGTGCAAACTTCATGTAAACCTTTGTAATTAACTTTCCATATGATGTAGAGTAGTCTGCAAGCAGTTTTTCTCGTGTTCTGCCGAAGTTGGTGCAGTTACTCTAAGGAATGTCACTGATTACACAATTCAACATGTGTTTCAAAGCAGTAGAAAGGTAGAGGCAGTTATAATGTGAATGCAATGTAGTATGTTCTTCAAATCAACCTTAATTTATGTATTCCATTGCTGTCAATAGTATTCGTTGTTTATCTGATCACTTACAATGCACTCTGAATAGTTTTGCACATCTGCATAACACAAAATACACAGAATAGTAAGTAATGCATTCAGCTAAAAAGAGTGTACTATTAAATATTCCTCAATATTACTATGTTCAAACTTCATATAAACCTTTGTAATTAACTTTCCATATGATTTAGAGTAGTCTGCAACCAGTTTTTTGTCTGTGCTGCCGAAGTTGGTGAATTTACTCTAAGGAATGTCACTGATTACACAATTGAACTTCAGTGTTTCAAACAGTACAAAGCTAGAGGCACCTATAATGTAAATGCAATGTAGTATGTTCTTCAAATCAACTTTAGGTATTCCATTGCTGTGAGTAGTATTCATTGTGTTTCTATTCACCTCAAATTCACTCTGAATAGTTATGCACATGTACATAACATAAAATACACACAATAGCCTGTAATGCATTCAGCTGAAAAGAGAATGCTATTGAATTTTCCTCAAAGTTTTATGTGCAAACTTTATGTAAACCATTGTAAATAACTTTCCATATGTTTTAGAGTAGTCAGCAGCCAGTTTTATGTGTGTCCTACTGAAGCTGGTGAAGTTTAAGCAATATCACCAGTTGCTCATAATGGTACTTCACTGCTTCAAAGCAATGCAATGCTAAAGGCAGTTATAATGTACATGCAATGTTGTAGGTTCTTCAAATCATCTTTACTTTATGTATTCCATTGCTGTGAGTAGTATTCATTCTTTTTCTGTTCACTTACAATTCACTGAATAGTTATGCACAGGTACATAGCACAAAATACACACAATAGAGTCTAATGCATTCAGCTAAAAAGAGTGCTATTGAATTTTCCTCCAAAATTACTATCTGCAAACTGCATGTTAACCTTTGTAATTAACTTTCTGTATGATTCAGAGTAGTCTGAAACCACTTTTGTGTGTGTGATACCGAAGTTGAAGTTACTCTAAGCAGTATGATTGATTACACAATAGAACTTCAGTGTTTCAAAGCAATACAAAGCTAAAGCCGTTCTAATATAACTGCAATGTATTAGGTTCTTGAATTCAACTTTACTTTATGTATTCCATTCCTGTCAGTAGTATTTATTGTGTTTCTATTCACTTACATTTCACTCTGAATATTTATGCAGATGTAAATAACACAAAATACACAGAATATTCAGTAATGTATTCAGATAAAAAGAGTGTACTATTAAATTTTCCTCAATATTACTATGTGCAATCTTCATGTAAATCTTTGTAATTAACTTTGCATATGATGTAGAGTAGTCTGCAAGGAGTTTTTCTCGTGTTCTGCCGAAGTTGGTGAAGTTACTCTAAGGAATGTCACTGATTACACAATTCAACAAGTGTTTCAAAGCCGTAGAAAGGTAGAGGCAGTTATAATGTGAATGCAATGTTGTATGTTCTTCAAATCAACTTTACTTTATGTATTCCATTCCTGTCAGTAGTATTTATTGTGTTTCTATTCACTTACATTTCACTCTGAATAGTTATGCAGATGTAAATAACACAAAATACACAGAATATTCAGTAATGTATTCAGATAAAAAGAGTGTACTACTAAATTTTCCTCAATATTACTATGTGCAAATTCATGTAAACCTTTGTAATTAACTTTCCATATGATTTAGCGTACTCTGCATCCAATTTCTTCTGTGTGCTACCGAATGTCGTGCAGTTACTCTAAGGAATGTCACTGATTACACAATTAAAATTCAGTGTTTCAAAGCAATACAAAGCTAATGGCGTTCTAATATAACTGCAATGTATTAGGTTCTTGAATTCAACTTTACTTTAGGTATTCTATTCCTGTCAGTAGTATTTATTGTGTTTCTATTCACTTACATTTCACTCTGAATAGTTATGCAGATATACATAACACAAAATGCACAGAATATTAAGTAATGTATTCAGCTAAAAAGAGTGTACTATTAAATTTTCCTCAATATTACTATGTGCAAACTTCATGTAAACCTTTGTAATTAACTTTCCATATGATGTAGAGTAGTCTGCAAGCAGTTTTTCTCGTGTTCTGCCGAATTTGGTGCAGTTACTCTAAGGAATGTCACTGATTACACAATTCAACATGTGTTTCAAAGCAGTAGAAAGGTATAGGCAGTTATAATGTGAATGCAATGTAGTATGTTCTTCAAATCAACCTTAATTTATGTATTCCATTGCTGTCAATAGTATTCGTTGTTTATCTGATCACTTACAATGCACTCTGAATAGTTTTGCACATCTGCATAACACAAAATACACAGAATAGTAAGTAATGCATTCAGCTAAAAAGAGTGTACTATTAAATATTCCTCAATATTACTATGTTCAAACTTCATATAAACCTTTGTAATTAACTTTCCATATGATTTAGAGTAGTCTGCAACCAGTTTTTTGTCTGTGCTGCCGAAGTTGGTGAATTTACTCTAAGGAATGTCACTGATTACACAATTGAACTTCAGTGTTTCAAACAGTACAAAGCTAGAGGCACCTATAATGTAAATACAATGTAGTATGTTCTTCAAATCAACTTTAGGTATTCCATTGCTGTGAGTAGTATTCATTGTGTTTCTATTCACCTCAAATTCACTCTGAATAGTTATGCACATGTACATAACATAAAATACACAGAATAGCCTGTAATGCATTCAGCTGAAAAGAGAATGCTATTGAATTTTCCTCAAAGTTTTATGTGCAAACTTTATGTAAACCATTGTAATTAACTTTCCATAGTTTTTAGAGTAGTCAGCAGCCAGTTTTATGTGTGTCCTACTGAAGCTGGTGAAGTTTAAGCAATATCACCAGTTGCTCAGAATGGAACTTCACTGCTTCAAAGCAATGCAATGCTAAAGGCAGTTATAATGTACATGCAATGTTGTAGGTTCTTCAAATCATCTTTACTTTATGTATTCCATTGCTGTGAGTAGTATTCATTCTTTTTCTTTTCACTTACAATTCACTGAATAGTTATGCACAGCTACATAGCACAAAATACACACAATAGAGTCTAATGCATTCAGCTAAAAAGAGTGCTATTGAATTTTCCTCTAAAATTACTATCTGCAAACTGCATGTTAACCTTTGTAATTAACTTTCTGTATGATTCAGAGTAGTCTGAAACCACTTTTGTGTGTGTGATACCGAAGTTGAAGTTACTCTAAGCAGTATGATTGATTACACAATAGAACTTCAGTGTTTCAAAGCAATACAAAGCTAAAGGCGTTCTAATATAACTGCAATGTATTAGGTTCTTGAATTCAACTTTACTTTATGTATTCCATTCCTGTCAGTAGTATTTATTGTGTTTCTATTCACTTACATTTCACTCTGAATAGTTATGCAGATGTAAATAACACAAAATACACAGAATATTCAGTAATGCATTCAGATAAAAAGAGTGTACTATTAAATTTTCCTCAATATTACTATGTGCAAACTTCATGTAAACCTTTGTAATTAACTTTCCATATGATGTAGAGTAGTCTGCAAGCAGTTTTTCTCGTGTTCTGCCGAAGTTGGTGCAGTTACTCTAAGGAATGTCACTGATTACACAATTCAACATGTGTTTCAAAGCAGTAGAAAGGTAGAGGCAGTTATAATGTGAATGCAATGTAGTATGTTCTTCAAATCAACCTTAATTTATGTATTCCATTGCTGTCAATAGTATTCGTTGTTTATCTGATCACTTACAATGCACTCTGAATAGTTTTGCACATCTGCATAACACAAAATACACAGAATAGTAAGTAATGCATTCAGCTAAAAAGAGTGTACTATTAAATATTCCTCAATATTACTATGTTCAAACTTCATATAAACCTTTGTAATTAACTTTCCATATGATTTAGAGTAGTCTGCAACCAGTTTTTTGTCTGTGCTGCCGAAGTTGGTGAATTTACTCTAAGGAATGTCACTGATTACACAATTGAACTTCAGTGTTTCAAACAGTACAAAGCTAGAGGCACCTATAATGTAAATGCAATGTAGTATGTTCTTCAAATCAACTTTAGGTATTCCATTGCTGTGAGTAGTATTCATTGTGTTTCTATTCACCTCAAATTCACTCTGAATAGTTATGCACATGTACATAACATAAAATACACACAATAGCCTGTAATGCATTCAGCTGAAAAGAGAATGCTATTGAATTTTCCTCAAAGTTTTATGTGCAAACTTTATGTAAACCATTGTAAATAACTTTCCATATGTTTTAGAGTAGTCAGCAGCCAGTTTTATGTGTGTCCTACTGAAGCTGGTGAAGTTTAAGCAATATCACCAGTTGCTCATAATGGTACTTCACTGCTTCAAAGCAATGCAATGCTAAAGGCAGTTATAATGTACATGCAATGTTGTAGGTTCTTCAAATCATCTTTACTTTATGTATTCCATTGCTGTGAGTAGTATTCATTCTTTTTCTGTTCACTTACAATTCACTGAATAGTTATGCACAGGTACATAGCACAAAATACACACAATAGAGTCTAATGCATTCAGCTAAAAAGAGTGCTATTGAATTTTCCTCCAAAATTACTATCTGCAAACTGCATGTTAACCTTTGTAATTAACTTTCTGTATGATTCAGAGTAGTCTGAAACCACTTTTGTGTGTGTGATACCGAAGTTGAAGTTACTCTAAGCAGTATGATTGATTACACAATAGAACTTCAGTGTTTCAAAGCAATACAAAGCTAAAGCCGTTCTAATATAACTGCAATGTATTAGGTTCTTGAATTCAACTTTACTTTATGTATTCCATTCCTGTCAGTAGTATTTATTGTGTTTCTATTCACTTACATTTCACTCTGAATATTTATGCAGATGTAAATAACACAAAATACACAGAATATTCAGTAATGTATTCAGATAAAAAGAGTGTACTATTAAATTTTCCTCAATATTACTATGTGCAATCTTCATGTAAATCTTTGTAATTAACTTTGCATATGATGTAGAGTAGTCTGCAAGGAGTTTTTCTCGTGTTCTGCCGAAGTTGGTGAAGTTACTCTAAGGAATGTCACTGATTACACAATTCAACAAGTGTTTCAAAGCCGTAGAAAGGTAGAGGCAGTTATAATGTGAATGCAATGTTGTATGTTCTTCAAATCAACTTTACTTTATGTATTCCATTCCTGTCAGTAGTATTTATTGTGTTTCTATTCACTTACATTTCACTCTGAATAGTTATGCAGATGTAAATAACACAAAATACACAGAATATTCAGTAATGTATTCAGATAAAAAGAGTGTACTACTAAATTTTCCTCAATATTACTATGTGCAAATTCATGTAAACCTTTGTAATTAACTTTCCATATGATTTAGCGTACTCTGCATCCAATTTCTTCTGTGTGCTACCGAATGTCGTGCAGTTACTCTAAGGAATGTCACTGATTACACAATTAAAATTCAGTGTTTCAAAGCAATACAAAGCTAATGGCGTTCTAATATAACTGCAATGTATTAGGTTCTTGAATTCAACTTTACTTTAGGTATTCTATTCCTGTCAGTAGTATTTATTGTGTTTCTATTCACTTACATTTCACTCTGAATAGTTATGCAGATATACATAACACAAAATGCACAGAATATTAAGTAATGTATTCAGCTAAAAAGAGTGTACTATTAAATTTTCCTCAATATTACTATGTGCAAACTTCATGTAAACCTTTGTAATTAACTTTCCATATGATGTAGAGTAGTCTGCAAGCAGTTTTTCTCGTGTTCTGCCGAATTTGGTGCAGTTACTCTAAGGAATGTCACTGATTACACAATTCAACATGTGTTTCAAAGCAGTAGAAAGGTATAGGCAGTTATAATGTGAATGCAATGTAGTATGTTCTTCAAATCAACCTTAATTTATGTATTCCATTGCTGTCAATAGTATTCGTTGTTTATCTGATCACTTACAATGCACTCTGAATAGTTTTGCACATCTGCATAACACAAAATACACAGAATAGTAAGTAATGCATTCAGCTAAAAAGAGTGTACTATTAAATATTCCTCAATATTACTATGTTCAAACTTCATATAAACCTTTGTAATTAACTTTCCATATGATTTAGAGTAGTCTGCAACCAGTTTTTTGTCTGTGCTGCCGAAGTTGGTGAATTTACTCTAAGGAATGTCACTGATTACACAATTGAACTTCAGTGTTTCAAACAGTACAAAGCTAGAGGCACCTATAATGTAAATACAATGTAGTATGTTCTTCAAATCAACTTTAGGTATTCCATTGCTGTGAGTAGTATTCATTGTGTTTCTATTCACCTCAAATTCACTCTGAATAGTTATGCACATGTACATAACATAAAATACACAGAATAGCCTGTAATGCATTCAGCTGAAAAGAGAATGCTATTGAATTTTCCTCAAAGTTTTATGTGCAAACTTTATGTAAACCATTGTAATTAACTTTCCATAGTTTTTAGAGTAGTCAGCAGCCAGTTTTATGTGTGTCCTACTGAAGCTGGTGAAGTTTAAGCAATATCACCAGTTGCTCAGAATGGAACTTCACTGCTTCAAAGCAATGCAATGCTAAAGGCAGTTATAATGTACATGCAATGTTGTAGGTTCTTCAAATCATCTTTACTTTATGTATTCCATTGCTGTGAGTAGTATTCATTCTTTTTCTTTTCACTTACAATTCACTGAATAGTTATGCACAGCTACATAGCACAAAATACACACAATAGAGTCTAATGCATTCAGCTAAAAAGAGTGCTATTGAATTTTCCTCTAAAATTACTATCTGCAAACTGCATGTTAACCTTTGTAATTAACTTTCTGTATGATTCAGAGTAGTCTGAAACCACTTTTGTGTGTGTGATACCGAAGTTGAAGTTACTCTAAGCAGTATGATTGATTACACAATAGAACTTCAGTGTTTCAAAGCAATACAAAGCTAAAGGCGTTCTAATATAACTGCAATGTATTAGGTTCTTGAATTCAACTTTACTTTATGTATTCCATTCCTGTCAGTAGTATTTATTGTGTTTCTATTCACTTACATTTCACTCTGAATAGTTATGCAGATGTAAATAACACAAAATACACAGAATATTCAGTAATGCATTCAGATAAAAAGAGTGTACTATTAAATTTTCCTCAATATTACTATGTGCAATCTTCATGTAAATCTTTGTAATTAACTTTGCATATGATGTAGAGTAGTCTGCAAGCAGTTTTTCTCGTGTTCTGCCGAAGTTGGTGAAGTTACTCTAAGGAATGTCACTGATTACACAATTCAACAAGTGTTTCAAAGCCGTAGAAAGGTAGAGGCAGTTATAATGTGAATGCAATGTTGTATGTTCTTCAAATCAACTTTACTTTATGTATTCCATTCCTGTCAGTAGTATTTATTGTGTTTCTATTCACTTACATTTCACTCTGAATAGTTATGCAGATGTAAATAACACAAAATACACAGAATATTCAGTAATGTATTCAGATAAAAAGAGTGTACTACTAAATTTTCCTCAATATTACTATGTGCAATCTTCATGTAAACCTTTGTAATTAACTTTCCATTTGATTTAGAGTACTCTGCATCCAATTTCTTCTGTGTGCTACCGAATGTCGTGCAGTTACTCTAAGCAATATCATTGACTACACAATAAAACTTGTGTTTCAAAGCAATAAAAGTTCAAGGCCGTTCTAATGTAACTGCAATGTATTAGTTTCTGAATTCAACTTTACTTTATGTATTCCATTGCTGTCTGTAGTATTTATTGTGTTTCTATTCACTTACATTTCACTCTCAATAGTTATGCAGATGTAAATAACACAAAACAGACAGAATATTAAGCAATGTATTCAGCTAAAAAGAGTGTACTATTGAATTTTCCTCAATATTACTATGTGCAAACTTCATGTAAACCTTTGTAATTAACTTTCCATATGATTTAGAGTAGTCTGCAACCAGTTTTTTGTCTGTGCTACAGATGTTGGTGAAGTTACTCTAAGGAATGTCACTGATTACACAATTGAACTTCAGTGTTTCAAAGCAATACAAAGTTAAAGGCGTTCTAATATAACTGCAATGTATTAGGTTCTTGAATTCAACTTTACTTTAGGTATTCCATTCCTGTCAGTAGTATTTATTGTGTTTCTATTTACTTACATTTCACTCTGAATAGTTATGCAGATATACATAACACAAAATGCACAGAATATTAAGTAATGTATTCAGCTAAAAAGAGTGTACTATTAAATTTTCCTCAATATTACTATGTGCAAACTTCATGTAAACCTTTGTAATTAACTTTCCATATGATGTAGAGTAGTCTGCAAGCAGTTTTTCTCGTGTTCTGCCGAAGTTGGTGCAGTTACTCTAAGGAATGTCACTGATTACACAATTCAACATGTGTTTCAAAGCAGTAGAAAGGTAGAGGCAGTTATAATGTGAATGCAATGTAGTATGTTCTTCAAATCAACCTTAATTTATGTATTCCATTGCTGTCAATAGTATTCGTTGTTTATCTGATCACTTACAATGCACTCTGAATAGTTTTGCACATCTGCATAACACAAAATACACAGAATAGTAAGTAATGCATTCAGCTAAAAAGAGTGTACTATTAAATATTCCTCAATATTACTATGTTCAAACTTCATATAAACCTTTGTAATTAACTTTCCATATGATTTAGAGTAGTCTGCAACCAGTTTTTTGTCTGTGCTGCCGAAGTTGGTGAATTTACTCTAAGGAATGTCACTGATTACACAATTGAACTTCAGTGTTTCAAACAGTACAAAGCTAGAGGCACCTATAATGTAAATGCAATGTAGTATGTTCTTCAAATCAACTTTAGGTATTCCATTGCTGTGAGTAGTATTCATTGTGTTTCTATTCACCTCAAATTCACTCTGAATAGTTATGCACATGTACATAACATAAAATACACAGAATAGCCTGTAATGCATTCAGCTGAAAAGAGAATGCTATTGCATTTTCCTCAAAGTTTTATGTGCAAACTTTATGTAAACCATTGTAATTAACTTTCCATAGTTTTTAGAGTAGTCAGCAGCCAGTTTTATGTGTGTCCTACTGAAGCTGGTGAAGTTTAAGCAATATCACCAGTTGCTCAGAATGGTACTTCACTGCTTCAAAGCAATGCAATGCTAAAGGCAGTTATAATGTACATGCAATGTTGTAGGTTCTTCAAATCATCTTTACTTTATGTATTCCAGTGCTGTGAGTAGTATTCATTGATTTTCTGTTCACTTACAA
Organism: Hemitrygon akajei; assembly: GCF_048418815.1. Classification (NCBI taxonomy): domain Eukaryota; kingdom Metazoa; phylum Chordata; class Chondrichthyes; order Myliobatiformes; family Dasyatidae; genus Hemitrygon; species Hemitrygon akajei. The sequence continues at coordinate 108,263,997 of NC_133127.1, forward strand.
TTCACTGAATAGTTATGCACAGGTACATAGCACAAAATACACACAATAGAGTCTAATGCATTCAGCTAAAAAGAGTGCTATTGAATTTTCCTCCAAAATTACTATCTGCAAACTGCATGTTAACCTTTGTAATTAACTTTCTGTATGATTCAGAGTAGTCTGAAACCACTTTTGTGTGTGTGATACCGAAGTTGAAGTTACTCTAAGCAGTATGATTGATTACACAATAGAACTACAGTGTTTCAAAGCAATACAAAGCTAAAGCCGTTCTAATATAACTGCAATGTATTAGGTTCTTGAATTCAACTTTACGTTATGTATTCCATTCCTGTCAGTAGTATTTATTGTGTTTCTATTCACTTACATTTCACTCTGAATAGTTATGCAGATGTAAATAACACAAAATACACAGAATATTCAGTAATGTATTCAGATAAAAAGAGTGTACTATTAAATTTTCATCAATATTACTATGTGCAATCTTCATGTAAATCTTTGTAATTAACTTTGCATATGATGTAGAGTAGTCTGCAAGGAGTTTTTCTCGTGTTCTGCCGAAGTTGGTGAAGTTACTCTAAGGAATGTCACTGATTACACAATTCAACAAGTGTTTCAAAGCCGTAGAAAGGTAGAGGCAGTTATAATGTGAATGCAATGTTGTATGTTCTTCAAATCAACTTTACTTTATGTATTCCATTCCTGTCAGTAGTATTTATTGTGTTTCTATTCACTTACATTTCACTCTGAATAGTTATGCAGATGTAAATAACACAAAATACACAGAATATTCAGTAATGTATTCAGATAAAAAGAGTGTACTACTAAATTTTCCTCAATATTACTATGTGCAATCTTCATGTAAACCTTTGTAATTAACTTTCCATATGATTTAGAGTACTCTGCATCCAATTTCTTCTGTGTGCTACCGAATGTCGTGCAGTTACTCTAAGGAATGTCACTGATTACACAATTAAAATTCAGTGTTTCAAAGCAATACAAAGCTAATGGCGTTGTAATATAACTGCAATGTATTAGGTTCTTGAATTCAACTTTACTTTAGGTATTCTATTCCTGTCAGTAGTATTTATTGTGTTTCTATTCACTTACATTTCACTCTGAATAGTTATGCAGATATACATAACACAAAATACACAGAATATTAAGTAATGTATTCAGCTAAAAAGAGTGTACTATTAAATTTTCCTCAATATTACTATGTGCAAACTTCATGTAAACCTTTGTAATTAACTTTCCATATGATGTAGAGTAGTCTGCAAGCACTTTTTCTCGTGTTCTGCCGAAGTTGGTGCAGTTACTCTAAGGAATGTCACTGATTACACAATTCAACATGTGTTTCAAAGCAGTAGAAAGGTAGAGGCAGTTATAATGTGAATGCAATGTTGTATGTTCTTCAAATCAACTTTACTTTATGTATTCCATTCCTGTCAGTAGTATTTATTGTGTTTCTATTCACTTACATTTCACTCTGAATAGTTATGCAGATGTAAATAACACAAAATACACAGAATATTCAGTAATGTATTCAGATAAAAAGAGTGTACTACTAAATTTTCCTCAATATTACTATGTGCAAATTCATGTAAACCTTTGTAATTAACTTTCCATATGATTTAGAGTACTCTGCATCCAATTTCTTCTGTGTGCTACCGAATGTCGTGCAGTTACTCTAAGGAATGTCACTGATTACACAATTAAAATTCAGTGTTTCAAAGCAATACAAAGCTAATGGCGTTCTAATATAACTGCAATGTATTAGGTTCTTGAATTCAACTTTACTTTAGGTATTCTATTCATGTCAGTAGTATTTATTGTGTTTCTATTCACTTACATTTCACTCTGAATAGTTATGCAGATATACATAACACAAAATGCACAGAATATTAAGTAATGTATTCAGCTAAAAAGAGTGTACTATTAAATTTTCCTCAATATTACTATGTGCAAACTTCATGTAAACCTTTGTAATTAACTTTCCATATGATGTAGAGTAGTCTGCAAGCAGTTTTTCTGGTGTTCTGCCGAATTTGGTGCAGTTACTCTAAGGAATGTCACTGATTACACAATTCAACATGTGTTTCAAAGCAGTAGAAAGGTAGAGGCAGTTATAATGTGAATGCAATGTAGTATGTTCTTCAAATCAACCTTAATTTATGTATTCCATTGCTGTCAATAGTATTCGTTGTTTATCTGATCACTTACAATGCACTCTGAATAGTTTTGCACATCTGCATAACACAAAATACACAGAATAGTAAGTAATGCATTCAGCTAAAAAGAGTGTACTATTAAATATTCCTCAATATTACTATGTTCAAACTTCATATAAACCTTTGTAATTAACTTTCCATATGATTTAGAGTAGTCTGCAACCAGTTTTTTGTCTGGGCTGCCGAAGTTGGTGAATTTACTCTAAGGAATGTCACTGATTACACAATTGAACTTCAGTGTTTCAAACAGTACAAAGCTAGAGGCACCTATAATGTAAATACAATGTAGTATGTTCTTCAAATCAACTTTAGGTATTCCATTGCTGTGAGTAGTATTCATTGTGTTTCTATTCACCTCAAATTCACTCTGAATAGTTATGCACATGTACATAACATAAAATACACAGAATAGCCTGTAATGCATTCAGCTGAAAAGAGAATGCTATTGAATTTTTCTCAAAGTTTTATGTGCAAACTTTATGTAAACCATTGTAATTAACTTTCCATAGTTTTTAGAGTAGTCAGCAGCCAGTTTTATGTGTGTCCTACTGAAGCTGGTGAAGTTTAAGCAATATCACCAGTTGCTCAGAATGGTACTTCACTGCTTCAAAGCAATGCAATGCTAAAGGCAGTTATAATGTACATGCAATGTTGTAGGTTCTTCAAATCATCTTTACTTTATGTATTCCATTGCTGTGAGTAGTATTCATTCTTTTTCTTTTCACTTACAATTCACTGAATAGTTATGCACAGCTACATAGCACAAAATACACACAATAGAGTCTAATGCATTCAGCTAAAAAGAGTGCTATTGAATTTTCCTCCAAAATTACTATCTGCAAACTGCATGTTAACCTTTGTAATTAACTTTCTGTATGATTCAGAGTAGTCTGAAACCACTTTTGTGTGTGTGATACCGAAGTTGAAGTTACTCTAAGCAGTATGATTGATTACACAATAGAACTTCAGTGTTTCAAAGCAATACAAAGCTAAAGGCGTTCTAATACAACTGCATTGTATTAGGTTCTTGAATTCAACTTCACTTTATGTATTCCATTCCTGTCAGTAGTATTTATTGTGTTTCTATTCACTTACATTTCACTCTGAATAGTTATGCAGATGTAAATAACACAAAATACACAGAATATTCAGTAATGCATTCAGATAAAAAGAGTGTACTATTAAATTTTCCTCAATATTACTATGTGCAATCTTCATGTAAATCTTTGTAATTAACTTTGCATATGATGTAGAGTAGTCTGCAAGCAGTTTTTCTCGTGTTCTGCCGAAGTTGGTGAAGTTACTCTAAGGAATGTCACTGATTACACAATTCAACAAGTGTTTCAAAGCCGTAGAAAGGTAGAGGCAGTTATAATGTGAATGCAATGTTGTATGTTCTTCAAATCAACTTTACTTTATGTATTCCATTCCTGTCAGTAGTATTTATTGTGTTTCTATTCACTTACATTTCACTCTGAATAGTTATGCAGATGTAAATAACACAAAATACACAGAATATTCAGTAATGCATTCAGATAAAAAGAGTGTACTATTAAATTTTCCTCAATATTACTATGTGCAATCTTCATGTAAATCTGTGTAATTAACTTTGCATATGATGTAGAGTAGTCTGCAAGCAGTTTTTCTCGTGTTCTGCCGAAGTTGGTGATGTTACTCTAAGGAATGTCACTGATTACACAATTCAACAAGTGTTTCAAAGCCGTAGAAAGGTAGAGGCAGTTATAATGTGAATGCAATGTTGTATGTTCTTCAAATCAACTTTACTTTATGTATTCCATTCCTGTCAGTAGTATTTATTGTGTTTCTATTCACTTACATTTCACTCTGAATAGTTATGCAGATGTAAATAACACAAAATACACAGAATATTCAGTAATGTATTCAGATAAAAAGAGTGTACTACTAAATTTTCCTCAATATTACTATGTGCAATCTTCATGTAAACCTTTGTAATTAACTTTCCATATGATTTAGAGTACTCTGCATCCAATTTCTTCTGTGTGCTACCGAATGTCGTGCAGTTACTCTAAGCAATATCATTGACTACACAATAAAACTTGTGTTTCAAAGCAATAAAAGTTCAAGGCCGTTCTAATGTAACTGCAATGTAGTAGTTTCTGAATTCAACTTTACTTTATGTATTCCATTGCTGTCTGTAGTATTTATTGTGTTTCTATTCACTTACATTTCACTCTCAATAGTTATGCAGATGTAAATAACACAAAACAGACAGAATATTAAGCAATGTATTCAGCTAAAAAGAGTGTACTATTGAATTTTCCTCAATATTACTATGTGCAAACTTCATGTAAACCTTTGTAATTAACTTTCCATATGATTTAGAGTAGTCTGCAACCAGTTTTTTGTCTGTGCTACAGATGTTGGTGAAGTTACTCTAAGGAATGTCACTGATTACACAATTGAACTTCAGTGTTTCAAAGCAATACAAAGTTAAAGGCGTTCTAATATAACTGCAATGTATTAGGTTCTTGAATTCAACTTTACTTTAGGTATTCCATTCCTGTCAGTAGTATTTATTGTGTTTCTATTTACTTACATTTCACTCTGAATAGTTATGCAGATATACATAACACAAAATGCACAGAATATTAAGTAATGTATTCAGCTAAAAAGAGTGTACTATTAAATTTTCCTCAATATTACTATGTGCAAACTTCATGTATACCTTTGTAATTAACTTTCCATATGATGTAGAGTAGTCTGCAAGCAGTTTTTCTCGTGTTCTGCCGAATTTGGTGCAGTTACTCTAAGGAATGTCACTGATTACACAATTCAACATGTGTTTCAAAGCAGTAGAAAGGTAGAGGCAGTTATAATGTGAATGCAATGTAGTATGTTCTTCAAATCAAACTTAATTTATGTATTCCATTGCTGTCAATAGTATTCGTTGTTTATCTGATCACTTACAATGCACTCTGAATAGTTTTGCACATCTGCATAACACAAAATACACAGAATAGTAAGTAATGCATTCAGCTAAAAAGAGTGTACTATTAAATATTCCTCAATATTACTATGTTCTAACTTCATATAAACCTTTGTAATTAACTTTCCATATGATTTAGAGTAGTCTGCAACCACTTTTTTGTCTGTGCTGCCGAAGTTGGTGAATTTACTCTAAGGAATGTCACTGATTACACAATTGAACTTCAGTGTTTCAAACAGTACAAAGCTAGAGGCACCTATAATGTAAATGCAATGTAGTATGTTCTTCAAATCAACTTTACTTTAGGTATTCCATTGCTGTGAGTAGTATTCATTGTGTTTCTATTCACCTCACATTCACTCTGAATTGTTATGCACATGTACATAACATAAGATACACACAATAGCATGTAATGCATTCAGCTGAAAAGAGAATGCTATTGAATTTTCCTCAAAGTTTTATGTGCAAACTTTATGTAAACCATTGTAAATAACTTTCCATATGTTTTAGAGTAGTCAGCAGCCAGTTTTATGTGTGTCCTACTGAAGCTGGTGAAGTTTAAGCAATATCACCAGTTGCTCATAATGGTACTTCACTGCTTCAAAGCAATGCAATGCTAAAGGCAGTTATAATGTACATGCAATGTTGTAGGTTCTTCAAATCATCTTTACTTTATGTATTCCATTGCTGTGAGTAGTATTCATTCTTTTTCTGTTCACTTACAATTCACTGAATAGTTATGCACAGGTACATAGCACAAAATACACACAATAGAGTCTAATGCATTCAGCTAAAAAGAGTGCTATTGAATTTTCCTCCAAACTTACTATCTGCAAACTGCATGTTAACCTTTGTAATTAACTTTCTGTATGATTCAGAGTAGTCTGAAACCACTTTTGTGTGTGTGATACCGAAGTTGAAGTTACTCTAAGCAGTATGATTGATTACACAATAGAACTTCAGTGTTTCAAAGCAATACAAAGCTAAAGGCGTTCTAATATAACTGCAATGTATTAGGTTCTTGAATTGAACTTTACTTTATGTATTCCATTCCTGTCAGTAGTATTTATTGTGTTTCTATTCACTTACATTTCACTCTGAATAGTTATGCAGATGTAAATAACACAAAATACACAGAATATTCAGTAATGTATTCAGATAAAAAGAGTGTACTATTAAATTTTCCTCAATATTACTATGTGCAATCTTCATGTAAATCTTTGTAATTAACTTTGCATATGATGTAGAGTAGTCTGCAAGGAGTTTTTCTCGTGTTCTGCCGAAGTTGGTGAAGTTACTCTAAGGAATGTCACTGATTACACAATTCAACAAGTGTTTCAAAGCCGTAGAAAGGTAGAGGCAGTTATAATGTCAATGCAATGTTGTATGTTCTTCAAATCAACTTTACTTTATGTATTCCATTCCTGTCAGTAGTATTTATTGTGTTTCTATTCACTTACATTTCACTCTGAATAGTTATGCAGATGTAAATAACACAAAATACACAGAATATTCAGTAATGTATTCAGATAAAAAGAGTGTACTACTAAATTTTCCTCAATATTACTATGTGCAATCTTCATGTAAACCTTTGTAATTAACTTTCCATATGATTTAGAGTACTCTGCATCCAATTTCTTCTGTGTGCTACCGAATGTCGTGCAGTTACTCTAAGGAATGTCACTGATTACACAATTAAAATTCAGTGTTTCAAAGCAATACAAAGCTAATGGCGTTCTAATATAACTGCAATGTATTAGGTTCTTGAATTCAACTTTACTTTAGGTATTCTATTCCTGTCAGTAGTATTTATTGTGTTTCTATTCACTTACATTTCACTCTGAATAGTTATGCAGATATACATAACACAAAATACACAGAATATTAAGTAATGCATTCAGCTAAAAAGAGTGTACTATTAAATTTTCCTCAATATTACTATGTGCAAACTTCATGTAAACCTTTGTAATTAACTTTCCATATGATGTAGAGTAGTCTGCAAGCACTTTTTCTCGTGTTCTGCCGAAGTTGGTGCAGTTACTCTAAGGAATGTCACTGATTACACAATTCAACATGTGTTTCAAAGCAGTAGAAAGGTAGAGGCAGTTATAATGTGAATGCAATGTTGTATGTTCTTCAAATCAACTTTACTTTATGTATTCCATTCCTGTCAGTAGTATTTATTGTGTTTCTATTCACTTACATTTCACTCTGAATAGTTATGCAGATGTAAATAACACAAAATACACAGAATATTCAGTAATGTATTCAGATAAAAAGAGTGTACTACTAAATTTTCCTCAATATTACTATGTGCAATCTTCATGTAAACCTTTGTAATTAACTTTCCATATGATTTAGAGTACTCTGCATCCAATTTCTTCTGTGTGCTACCGAATGTCGTGCAGTTACTCTAAGCAATATCATTGACTACACAATAAAACTTGTGTTTCAAAGCAATAAAAGTTCAAGGCCGTTCTAATGTAACTGCAATGTATTAGTTTCTGAATTCAACTTTACTTTATGTATTCCATTGCTGTCTGTAGTATTTATTGTGTTTCTATTCACTTACATTTCACTCTCAATAGTTATGCAGATGTAAATAACACAAAATAGACAGAATATTAAGCAATGTATTCAGCTAAAAAGAGTGTACTATTGAATTTTCCTCAATATTACTATGTGCAAACTTCATGTAAACCTTTGTAATTAACTTTCCATATGATCTAGAGTAGTCTGCAACCAGTTTTTTGTCTGTGCTACAGATGTTGGTGAAGTTACTCTAAGGAATGTCACTGATTACACAATTGAACTTCAGTGTTTCAAAGCAATACAAAGTTAAAGGCGTTCTAATATAACTGCAATGTATTAGGTTCTTGAATTCAACTTTACTTTAGGTATTCCATTCCTGTCAGTAGTATTTATTGTGTTTCTATTTACTTACATTTCACTCTGAATAGTTATGCAGATATACATAACACAAAATGCACAGAATATTAAGTAATGTATTCAGCTAAAAAGAGTGTACTATTAAATTTTCCTCAATATTACTATGTGCAAACTTCATGTAAACCTTTGTAATTAACTTTCCATATGATGTAGAGTAGTCTGCAAGCAGTTTTTCTCGTGTTCTGCCGAATTTGGTGCAGTTACTCTAAGGAATGTCACTGATTACACAATTCAACATGTGTTTCAAAGCAGTAGAAAGGTAGAGGCAGTTATAATGTGAATGCAATGTAGTATGTTCTTCAAATCAACCTTAATTTATGTATTCCATTGCTGTCAATAGTATTCGTTGTTTATCTGATCACTTACAATGCACTCTGAATAGTTTTGCACATCTGCATAACACAAAATACACAGAATAGTAAGTAATGCATTCAGCTAAAAAGAGTGTACTATTAAATATTCCTCAATATTACTATGTTCAAACTTCATATAAACCTTTGTAATTAACTTTCCATATGATTTAGAGTAGTCTGCAACCAGTTTTTTGTCTGTGCTGCCGAAGTTGGTGAATTTACTCTAAGGAATGTCACTGATTACACAATTGAACTTCAGTGTTTCAAACAGTACAAAGCTAGAGGCACCTATAATGTAAATACAATGTAGTATGTTCTTCAAATCAACTTTAGGTATTCCATTGCTGTGAGTAGTATTCATTGTGTTTCTATTCACCTCAAATTCACTCTGAATAGTTATGCACATGTACATAACATAAAATACACAGAATAGCCTGTAATGCATTCAGCTGAAAAGAGAATGCTATTGAATTTTCCTCAAAGTTTTATGTGCAAACTTTATGTAAACCATTGTAATTAACTTTCCATAGTTTTTAGAGTAGTCAGCAGCCAGTTTTATGTGTGTCCTACTGAAGCTGGTGAAGTTTAAGCAATATCACCAGTTGCTCAGAATGGTACTTCACTGCTTCAAAGCAATGCAATGCTAAAGGCAGTTATAATGTACATGCAATGTTGTAGGTTCTTCAAATCATCTTTACTTTATGTATTCCATTGCTGTGAGTAGTATTCATTCTTTTTCTTTTCACTTACAATTCACTGAATAGTTATGCACAGGTACATAGCACAAAATACACACAATAGAGTCTAATGCATTCAGCTAAAAAGAGTGCTATTGAATTTTCCTCCAAAATTACTATCTGCAAACTGCATGTTAACCTTTGTAATTAACTTTCTGTATGATTCAGAGTAGTCTGAAACCACTTTTGTGTGTGTGATACCGAAGTTGAAGTTACTCTAAGCAGTATGATTGATTACACAATAGAACTTCAGTGTTTCAAAGCAATACAAAGCTAAAGGCGTTCTAATATAACTGCAATGTATTAGGTTCTTGAATTCAACTTCACTTTATGTATTCCATTCCTGTCAGTAGTATTTATTGTGTTTCTATTCACTTACATTTCACTCTGAATAGTTATGCAGATATACATAACACAAAATACACAGTATATTCAGTAATGTATTCAGATAAAAAGAGTGTACTACTAAATTTTCCTCAATATTACTATGTGCAATCTTCATGTAAACCTTTGTAATTAACTTTCCATATGATTTAGAGTACTCTGCATCCAATTTCTTCTGTGTGCTACCGAATGTCGTGCAGTTACTCTAAGGAATGTCACTGATTACACAATTAAAATTCAGTGTTTCAAAGCAATACAAAGCTAATGGCGTTCTAATATAACTGCAATGTATTAGGTTCTTGAATTCAACTTTACTTTAGGTATTCTATTCCTGTCAGTAGTATTTATTGTGTTTCTATTCACTTACATTTCACTCTGAATAGTTATGCAGATATACATAACACAAAATACACAGAATATTAAGTAATGCATTCAGCTAAAAAGAGTGTACTATTAAATTTTCCTCAATATTACTATGTGCAAACTTCATGTAAACCTTTGTAATTAACTTTCCATATGATGTAGAGTAGTCTGCAAGCACTTTTTCTCGTGTTCTGCCGAAGTTGGTGCAGTTACTCTAAGGAATGTCACTGATTACACAATTCAACATGTGTTTCAAAGCAGTAGAAAGGTAGAGGCAGTTATAATGTGAATGCAATGTTGTATGTTCTTCAAATCAACTTTACTTTATGTATTCCATTCCTGTCAGTAGTATTTATTGTGTTTCTATTCACTTACATTTCACTCTGAATAGTTATGCAGATGTAAATAACACAAAATACACAGAATATTCAGTAATATATTCAGATAAAAAGAGTGTACTACTAAATTTTCCTCAATATTACTATGTGCAATCTTCATGTAAACCTTTGTAATTAACTTTCCATATGATTTAGAGTACTCTGCATCCAATTTCTTCTGTGTGCTACCGAATGTCGTGCAGTTACTCTAAGCAATATCATTGACTACACAATAAAACTTGTGTTTCAAAGCAATAAAAGTTCAAGGCCGTTCTAATGTAACTGCAATGTATTAGTTTCTGAATTCAACTTTACTTTATGTATTCCATTGCTGTCTGTAGTATTTATTGTGTTTCTATTCACTTACATTTCACTCTCAATAGTTATGCAGATGTAAATAACACAAAATAGACAGAATATTAAGCAATGTATTCAGCTAAAAAGAGTGTACTATTGAATTTTCCTCAATATTACTATGTGCAAACTTCATGTAAACCTTTGTAATTAACTTTCCATATGATCTAGAGTAGTCTGCAACCAGTTTTTTGTCTGTGCTACAGATGTTGGTGAAGTTACTCTAAGGAATGTCACTGATTACACAATTGAACTTCAGTGTTTCAAAGCAATACAAAGTTAAAGGCGTTCTAATATAACTGCAATGTATTAGGTTCTTGAATTCAACTTTACTTTAGGTATTCCATTCCTGTCAGTAGTATTTATTGTGTTTCTATTTACTTACATTTCACTCTGAATAGTTATGCAGATATACATAACACAAAATGCACAGAATATTAAGTAATGTATTCAGCTAAAAAGAGTGTACTATTAAATTTTCCTCAATATTACTATGTGCAAACTTCATGTAAACCTTTGTAATTAACTTTCCATATGATGTAGAGTAGTCTGCAAGCAGTTTTTCTCGTGTTCTGCCGAATTTGGTGCAGTTACTCTAAGGAATGTCACTGATTACACAATTCAACATGTGTTTCAAAGCAGTAGAAAGGTAGAGGCAGTTATAATGTGAATGCAATGTAGTATGTTCTTCAAATCAACCTTAATTTATGTATTCCATTGCTGTCAATAGTATTCGTTGTTTATCTGATCACTTACAATGCACTCTGAATAGTTTTGCACATCTGCATAACACAAAATACACAGAATAGTAAGTAATGCATTCAGCTAAAAAGAGTGTACTATTAAATATTCCTCAATATTACTATGTTCAAACTTCATATAAACCTTTGTAATTAACTTTCCATATGATTTAGAGTAGTCTGCAACCAGTTTTTTGTCTGTGCTGCCGAAGTTGGTGAATTTACTCTAAGGAATGTCACTGATTACACAATTGAACTTCAGTGTTTCAAACAGTACAAAGCTAGAGGCACCTATAATGTAAATACAATGTAGTATGTTCTTCAAATCAACTTTAGGTATTCCATTGCTGTGAGTAGTATTCATTGTGTTTCTATTCACCTCAAATTCACTCTGAATAGTTATGCACATGTACATAACATAAAATACACAGAATAGCCTGTAATGCATTCAGCTGAAAAGAGAATGCTATTGAATTTTCCTCAAAGTTTTATGTGCAAACTTTATGTAAACCATTGTAATTAACTTTCCATAGTTTTTAGAGTAGTCAGCAGCCAGTTTTATGTGTGTCCTACTGAAGCTGGTGAAGTTTAAGCAATATCACCAGTTGCTCAGAATGGTACTTCACTGCTTCAAAGCAATGCAATGCTAAAGGCAGTTATAATGTACATGCAATGTTGTAGGTTCTTCAAATCATCTTTACTTTATGTATTCCATTGCTGTGAGTAGTATTCATTCTTTTTCTTTTCACTTACAATTCACTGAATAGTTATGCACAGGTACATAGCACAAAATACACACAATAGAGTCTAATGCATTCAGCTAAAAAGAGTGCTATTGAATTTTCCTCCAAAATTACTATCTGCAAACTGCATGTTAACCTTTGTAATTAACTTTCTGTATGATTCAGAGTAGTCTGAAACCACTTTTGTGTGTGTGATACCGAAGTTGAAGTTACTCTAAGCAGTATGATTGATTACACAATAGAACTTCAGTGTTTCAAAGCAATACAAAGCTAAAGGCGTTCTAATATAACTGCAATGTATTAGGTTCTTGAATTCAACTTCACTTTATGTATTCCATTCCTGTCAGTAGTATTTATTGTGTTTCTATTCACTTACATTTCACTCTGAATAGTTATGCAGATGTAAATAACACAAAATACACAGAATATTCAGTAATGCATTCAGATAAAAAGAGTGTACTATTAAATTTTCCTCAATATTACTATGTGCAATCTTCATGTAAATCTTTGTAATTAACTTTGCATATGATGTAGAGTAGTCTGCAAGCAGTTTTTCTCGTGTTCTGCCGAAGTTGGTGAAGTTACTCTAAGGAATGTCACTGATTACACAATTCAACAAGTGTTTCAAAGCCGTAGAAAGGTAGAGGCAGTTATAATGTGAATGCAATGTTGTATGTTCTTCAAATCAACTTTACTTTATGTATTCCATTCCTGTCAGTAGTATTTATTGTGTTTCTATTCACTTACATTTCACTCTGAATAGTTATGCAGATGTAAATAACACAAAATACACAGAATATTCAGTAATGTATTCAGATAAAAAGAGTGTACTACTAAATTTTCCTCAATATTACTATGTGCAATCTTCATGTAAACCTTTGTAATTAACTTTCCATATGATTTAGAGTACTCTGCATCCAATTTCTTCTGTGTGCTACCGAATGTCGTGCAGTTACTCTAAGCAATATCATTGACTACACAATAAAACTTGTGTTTCAAAGCAATAAAAGTTCAAGGCCGTTCTAATGTAACTGCAATGTATTAGTTTCTGAATTCAACTTTACTTTATGTATTCCATTGCTGTCTGTAGTATTTACTGTGTTTCTATTCACTTACATTTCACTCTCAATAGTTATGCAGATGTAAATAACACAAAATAGACAGAATATTAAGCAATGTATTCAGCTAAAAAGAGTGTACTATTGAATTTTCCTCAATATTACTATGTGCAAACTTCATGTAAACCTTTGTAATTAACTTTCCATATGATTTAGAGTAGTCTGCAACCAGTTTTTTGTCTGTGCTACAGATGTTGGTGAAGTTACTCTAAGGAATGTCACTGATTACACAATTGAACTTCAGTGTTTCAAAGCAATACAAAGTTAAAGGCGTTCTAATATAACTGCAATGTATTAGGTTCTTGAATTCAACTTTACTTTAGGTATTCCATTCCTGTCAGTAGTATTTATTGTGTTTCTATTTACTTACATTTCACTCTGAATAGTTATGCAGATATACATAACACAAAATGCACAGAATATTAAGTAATGTATTCAGCTAAAAAGAGTGTACTATTAAATTTTCCTCAATATTACTATGTGCAAACTTCATGTAAACCTTTGTAATTAACTTTCCATATGATGTAGAGTAGTCTGCAAGCAGTTTTTCTCGTGTTCTGCCGAATTTGGTGCAGTTACTCTAAGGAATGTCACTGATTACACAATTCAACATGTGTTTCAAAGCAGTAGAAAGGTAGAGGCAGTTATAATGTGAATGCAATGTAGTATGTTCTTCAAATCAACCTTAATTTATGTATTCCATTGCTGGCAATAGTATTCGTTGTTTATCTGATCACTTACAATGCACTCTGAATAGTTTTGCACATCTGCATAACACAAAATACACAGAATAGTAAGTAATGCATTCAGCTAAAAAGAGTGTACTATTAAATATTCCTCAATATTACTATGTTCAAACTTCATATAAACCTTTGTAATTAACTTTCCATATGATTTAGAGTAGTCTGCAACCACCTTTTTGTCTGTGCTGCCGAAGTTGGTGAATTTACTCTAAGGAATGTCACTGATTACACAATTGAACTTCAGTGTTTCAAACAGTACAAAGCTAGAGGCACCTATAATGTAAATGCAATGTAGTATGTTCTTCAAATCAACTTTAGGTACTCCATTGCTGTGAGTAGTATTCATTGTGTTTCTATTCACCTCACATTCACTCTGAATTGTTATGCACATGTACATAACATAAAATACACACAATAGCCTGTAATGCATTCAGCTGAAAAGAGAATGCTATTGAATTTTCCTCAAAGTTTTATGTGCAAACTTTATGTAAACCATTGTAAATAACTTTCCATATGTTTTAGAGTAGTCAGCAGCCAGTTTTATGTGTGTCCTACTGAAGCTGGTGAAGTTTAAGCAATATCACCAGTTGCTCATAATGGTACTTCACTGCTTCAAAGCAATGCAATGCTAAAGGCAGTTATAATGTACATGCAATGTTGTAGGTTCTTCAAATCATCTTTACTTTATGTATTCCATTGCTGTGAGTAGTATTCATTCTTTTTCTGTTCACTTACAATTCACTGAATAGTTATGCACAGGTACATAGCACAAAATACACACAATAGAGTCTAATGCATTCAGCTAAAAAGAGTGCTATTGAATTTTCCTCCAAAATTACTATCTGCAAACTGCATGTTAACCTTTGTAATTAACTTTCTGTATGATTCAGAGTAGTCTGAAACCACTTTTGTGTGTGTGATACCGAAGTTGAAGTTACTCTAAGCAGTATGATTGATTACACAATAGAACTTCAGTGTTTCAAAGCAATACAAAGCTAAAGCCGTTCTAATATAACTGCAATGTATTAGGTTCTTGAATTCAACTTTACTTTATGTATTCCATTCCTGTCAGTAGTATTTATTGTGTTTCTATTCACTTACATTTCACTCTGAATAGTTATGCAGATGTAAATAACACAAAATACACAGAATATTCAGTAATGTATTCAGATAAAAAGAGTGTACTATTAAATTTTCCTCAATATTACTATGTGCAATCTTCATGTAAACCTTTGTAATTAACTTTCCATATGATTTAGAGTACTCTGCATCCAATTTCTTCTGTGTGCTACCGAATGTCGTGCAGTTACTCTAAGCAATATCATTGACTACACAATAAAACTTGTGTTTCAAAGCAATAAAAGTTCAAGGCCGTTCTAATGTAACTGCAATGTATTAGTTTCTGAATTCAACTTTACTTTATGTATTCCATTGCTGTCTGTAGTATTTATTGTGTTTCTATTCACTTACATTTCACTCTCAATAGTTATGCAGATGTAAATAACACAAAATAGACAGAATATTAAGCAATGTATTCAGCTAAAAAGAGTGTACTATTGAATTTTCCTCAATATTACTATGTGCAAACTTCATGTAAACCTTTGTAATTAACTTTCCATATGATCTAGAGTAGTCTGCAACCAGTTTTTTGTCTGTGCTACAGATGTTGGTGAAGTTACTCTAAGGAATGTCACTGATTACACAATTGAACTTCAGTGTTTCAAAGCAATACAAAGTTAAAGGCGTTCTAATATAACTGCAATGTATTAGGTTCTTGAATTCAACTTTACTTTAGGTATTCCATTCCTGTCAGTAGTATTTATTGTGTTTCTATTTACTTACATTTCACTCTGAATAGTTATGCAGATATACATAACACAAAATGCACAGAATATTAAGTAATGTATTCAGCTAAAAAGAGTGTACTATTAAATTTTCCTCAATATTACTATGTGCAAACTTCATGTAAACCTTTGTAATTAACTTTCCATATGATGTAGAGTAGTCTGCAAGCAGTTTTTCTCGTGTTCTGCCGAATTTGGTGCAGTTACTCTAAGGAATGTCACTGATTACACAATTCAACATGTGTTTCAAAGCAGTAGAAAGGTAGAGGCAGTTATAATGTGAATGCAATGTAGTATGTTCTTCAAATCAACCTTAATTTATGTATTCCATTGCTGTCAATAGTATTCGTTGTTTATCTGATCACTTACAATGCACTCTGAATAGTTTTGCACATCTGCATAACACAAAATACACAGAATAGTAAGTAATGCATTCAGCTAAAAAGAGTGTACTATTAAATATTCCTCAATATTACTATGTTCAAACTTCATATAAACCTTTGTAATTAACTTTCCATATGATTTAGAGTAGTCTGCAACCAGTTTTTTGTCTGTGCTGCCGAAGTTGGTGAATTTACTCTAAGGAATGTCACTGATTACACAATTGAACTTCAGTGTTTCAAACAGTACAAAGCTAGAGGCACCTATAATGTAAATACAATGTAGTATGTTCTTCAAATCAACTTTAGGTATTCCATTGCTGTGAGTAGTATTCATTGTGTTTCTATTCACCTCAAATTCACTCTGAATAGTTATGCACATGTACATAACATAAAATACACAGAATAGCCTGTAATGCATTCAGCTGAAAAGAGAATGCTATTGAATTTTCCTCAAAGTTTTATGTGCAAACTTTATGTAAACCATTGTAATTAACTTTCCATAGTTTTTAGAGTAGTCAGCAGCCAGTTTTATGTGTGTCCTACTGAAGCTGGTGAAGTTTAAGCAATATCACCAGTTGCTCAGAATGGTACTTCACTGCTTCAAAGCAATGCAATGCTAAAGGCAGTTATAATGTACATGCAATGTTGTAGGTTCTTCAAATCATCTTTACTTTATGTATTCCATTGCTGTGAGTAGTATTCATTCTTTTTCTTTTCACTTACAATTCACTGAATAGTTATGCACAGGTACATAGCACAAAATACACACAATAGAGTCTAATGCATTCAGCTAAAAAGAGTGCTATTGAATTTTCCTCCAAAATTACTATCTGCAAACTGCATGTTAACCTTTGTAATTAACTTTCTGTATGATTCAGAGTAGTCTGAAACCACTTTTGTGTGTGTGATACCGAAGTTGAAGTTACTCTAAGCAGTATGATTGATTACACAATAGAACTTCAGTGTTTCAAAGCAATACAAAGCTAAAGGCGTTCTAATATAACTGCAATGTATTAGGTTCTTGAATTCAACTTCACTTTATGTATTCCATTCCTGTCAGTAGTATTTATTGTGTTTCTATTCACTTACATTTCACTCTGAATAGTTATGCAGATGTAAATAACACAAAATACACAGAATATTCAGTAATGCATTCAGATAAAAAGAGTGTACTATTAAATTTTCCTCAATATTACTATGTGCAATCTTCATGTAAATCTTTGTAATTAACTTTGCATATGATGTAGAGTAGTCTGCAAGCAGTTTTTCTCGTGTTCTGCCGAAGTTGGTGAAGTTACTCTAAGGAATGTCACTGATTACACAATTCAACAAGTGTTTCAAAGCCGTAGAAAGGTAGAGGCAGTTATAATGTGAATGCAATGTTGTATGTTCTTCAAATCAACTTTACTTTATGTATTCCATTCCTGTCAGTAGTATTTATTGTGTTTCTATTCACTTACATTTCACTCTGAATAGTTATGCAGATGTAAATAACACAAAATACACAGAATATTCAGTAATGTATTCAGATAAAAAGAGTGTACTACTAAATTTTCCTCAATATTACTATGTGCAATCTTCATGTAAACCTTTGTAATTAACTTTCCATATGATTTAGAGTACTCTGCATCCAATTTCTTCTGTGTGCTACCGAATGTCGTGCAGTTACTCTAAGCAATATCATTGACTACACAATAAAACTTGTGTTTCAAAGCAATAAAAGTTCAAGGCCGTTCTAATGTAACTGCAATGTATTAGTTTCTGAATTCAACTTTACTTTATGTATTCCATTGCTGTCTGTAGTATTTACTGTGTTTCTATTCACTTACATTTCACTCTCAATAGTTATGCAGATGTAAATAACACAAAATAGACAGAATATTAAGCAATGTATTCAGCTAAAAAGAGTGTACTATTGAATTTTCCTCAATATTACTATGTGCAAACTTCATGTAAACCTTTGTAATTAACTTTCCATATGATTTAGAGTAGTCTGCAACCAGTTTTTTGTCTGTGCTACAGATGTTGGTGAAGTTACTCTAAGGAATGTCACTGATTACACAATTGAACTTCAGTGTTTCAAAGCAATACAAAGTTAAAGGCGTTCTAATATAACTGCAATGTATTAGGTTCTTGAATTCAACTTTACTTTAGGTATTCCATTCCTGTCAGTAGTATTTATTGTGTTTCTATTTACTTACATTTCACTCTGAATAGTTATGCAGATATACATAACACAAAATGCACAGAATATTAAGTAATGTATTCAGCTAAAAAGAGTGTACTATTAAATTTTCCTCAATATTACTATGTGCAAACTTCATGTAAACCTTTGTAATTAACTTTCCATATGATGTAGAGTAGTCTGCAAGCAGTTTTTCTCGTGTTCTGCCGAATTTGGTGCAGTTACTCTAAGGAATGTCACTGATTACACAATTCAACATGTGTTTCAAAGCAGTAGAAAGGTAGAGGCAGTTATAATGTGAATGCAATGTAGTATGTTCTTCAAATCAACCTTAATTTATGTATTCCATTGCTGGCAATAGTATTCGTTGTTTATCTGATCACTTACAATGCACTCTGAATAGTTTTGCACATCTGCATAACACAAAATACACAGAATAGTAAGTAATGCATTCAGCTAAAAAGAGTGTACTATTAAATATTCCTCAATATTACTATGTTCAAACTTCATATAAACCTTTGTAATTAACTTTCCATATGATTTAGAGTAGTCTGCAACCACCTTTTTGTCTGTGCTGCCGAAGTTGGTGAATTTACTCTAAGGAATGTCACTGATTACACAATTGAACTTCAGTGTTTCAAACAGTACAAAGCTAGAGGCACCTATAATGTAAATGCAATGTAGTATGTTCTTCAAATCAACTTTAGGTACTCCATTGCTGTGAGTAGTATTCATTGTGTTTCTATTCACCTCACATTCACTCTGAATTGTTATGCACATGTACATAACATAAAATACACACAATAGCCTGTAATGCATTCAGCTGAAAAGAGAATGCTATTGAATTTTCCTCAAAGTTTTATGTGCAAACTTTATGTAAACCATTGTAAATAACTTTCCATATGTTTTAGAGTAGTCAGCAGCCAGTTTTATGTGTGTCCTACTGAAGCTGGTGAAGTTTAAGCAATATCACCAGTTGCTCATAATGGTACTTCACTGCTTCAAAGCAATGCAATGCTAAAGGCAGTTATAATGTACATGCAATGTTGTAGGTTCTTCAAATCATCTTTACTTTATGTATTCCATTGCTGTGAGTAGTATTCATTCTTTTTCTGTTCACTTACAATTCACTGAATAGTTATGCACAGGTACATAGCACAAAATACACACAATAGAGTCTAATGCATTCAGCTAAAAAGAGTGCTATTGAATTTTCCTCCAAAATTACTATCTGCAAACTGCATGTTAACCTTTGTAATTAACTTTCTGTATGATTCAGAGTAGTCTGAAACCACTTTTGTGTGTGTGATACCGAAGTTGAAGTTACTCTAAGCAGTATGATTGATTACACAATAGAACTTCAGTGTTTCAAAGCAATACAAAGCTAAAGCCGTTCTAATATAACTGCAATGTATTAGGTTCTTGAATTCAACTTTACTTTATGTATTCCATTCCTGTCAGTAGTATTTATTGTGTTTCTATTCACTTACATTTCACTCTGAATAGTTATGCAGATGTAAATAACACAAAATACACAGAATATTCAGTAATGTATTCAGATAAAAAGAGTGTACTATTAAATTTTCCTCAATATTACTATGTGCAATCTTCATGTAAATCTTTGTAATTAACTTTGCATATGATGTAGAGTAGTCTGCAAGGAGTTTTTCTCGTGTTCTGCCGAAGTTGGTGAAGTTACTCTAAGGAATGTCACTGATTACACAATTCAACAAGTGTTTCAAAGCCGTAGAAAGGTAGAGGCAGTTATAATGTGAATGCAATGTTGTATGTTCTTCAAATCAACTTTACTTTATGTATTCCATTCCTGTCAGTAGTATTTATTGTGTTTCTATTCACTTACATTTCACTCTGAATAGTTATGCAGATGTAAATAACACAAAATACACAGAATATTCAGTAATGTATTCAGATAAAAAGAGTGTACTACTAAATTTTCCTCAATATTACTATGTGCAATCTTCATGTAAACCTTTGTAATTAACTTTCCATATGATTTAGAGTACTCTGCATCCAATTTCTTCTGTGTGCTACCGAATGTCGTGCAATATCTAAGCAATATCATTGACTACACAATAAAACTTGTGTTTCAAAGCAATAAAAGTTCAAGGCCGTTCTAATGTAACTGCAATGTATTAGTTTCTGAATTCAACTTTACTTTATGTATTCCATTGCTGTCTGTAGTATTTATTGTGTTTCTATTCACTTACATTTCACTCTCAATAGTTATGCAGATGTAAATAACACAAAATAGACAGAATATTAAGCAATGTATTCAGCTAAAAAGAGTGTACTATTGAATTTTCCTCAATATTACTATGTGCAAACTTCATGTAAACCTTTGTAATTAACTTTCCATATGATTTAGAGTAGTCTGCAACCAGTTTTTTGTCTGTGCTACAGATGTTGGTGAAGTTACTCTAAGGAATGTCACTGATTACACAATTGAACTTCAGTGTTTCAAAGCAATACAAAGTTAAAGGCGTTCTAATATAACTGCAATGTATTAGGTTCTTGAATTCAACTTTACTTTAGGTATTCCATTCCTGTCAGTAGTATTTATTGTGTTTCTATTTACTTACATTTCACTCTGAATAGTTATGCAGATATACATAACACAAAATGCACAGAATATTAAGTAATGTATTCAGCTAAAAAGAGTGTACTATTAAATTTTCCTCAATATTACTATGTGCAAACTTCATGTAAACCTTTGTAATTAACTTTCCATATGATGTAGAGTAGTCTGCAAGCAGTTTTTCTCGTGTTCTGCCGAATTTGGTGCAGTTACTCTAAGGAATGTCACTGATTACACAATTCAACATGTGTTTCAAAGCAGTAGAAAGGTAGAGGCAGTTATAATGTGAATGCAATGTAGTATGTTCTTCAAATCAACCTTAATTTATGTATTCCATTGCTGGCAATAGTATTCGTTGTTTATCTGATCACTTACAATGCACTCTGAATAGTTTTGCACATCTGCATAACACAAAATACACAGAATAGTAAGTAATGCATTCAGCTAAAAAGAGTGTACTATTAAATATTCCTCAATATTACTATGTTCAAACTTCATATAAACCTTTGTAATTAACTTTCCATATGATTTAGAGTAGTCTGCAACCACTTTTTTGTTTGTGCTGCCGAAGTTGGTGAATTTACTCTAAGGAATGTCACTGATTACACAATTGAACTTCAGTGTTTCAAACAGTACAAAGCTAGAGGCACCTATAATGTAAATGCAATGTAGTATGTTCTTCAAATCAACTTTACTTTAGGTATTCCATTGCTGTGAGTAGTATTCATTGTGTTTCTATTCACCTCACATTCACTCTGAATTGTTATGCACATGTACATAACATAAAATACACACAATAGCCTGTAATGCATTCAGCTGAAAAGAGAATGCTATTGAATTTTCCTCAAAATTTTATGTGCAAACTTTATGTAAACCATTGTAATTAACTTTCCATAGTTTTTAGAGTAGTCAGCAGCCAGTTTTATGTGTGTCCTACTGAAGCTGGTGAAGTTTAAGCAATATCACCAGTTGCTCAGAATGGTACTTCACTGCTTCAAAGCAATGCAATGCTAAAGGCAGTTATAATGTACATGCAATGTTGTAGGTTCTTCAAATCATCTTTACTTTATGTATTCCATTGCTGTGAGTAGTATTCATTCTTTTTCTTTTCACTTACAATTCACTGAATAGTTATGCACAGGTACATAGCACAAAATACACACAATAGAGTCTAATGCATTCAGCTAAAAAGAGTGCTATTGAATTTTCCTCCAAAATTACTATCTGCAAACTGCATGTTCACCTTTGTAATTAACTTTCTGTATGATTCAGAGTAGTCTGAAACCACTTTTGTGTGTGTGATACCGAAGTTGAAGTTACTCTAAGCAGTATGATTGATTACACAATAGAACTTCAGTGTTTCAAAGCAATACAAAGCTAAAGCCGTTCTAATATAACTGCAATGTATTAGGTTCTTGAATTCAACTTTACTTTATGTATTCCATTCCTGTCAGTAGTATTTATTGTGTTTCTATTCACTTACATTTCACTCTGAATAGTTATGCAGATGTAAATAACACAAAATACACAGAATATTCAGTAATGTATTCAGATAAAAAGAGTGTACTATTAAATTTTCCTCAATATTACTATGTGCAATCTTCATGTAAATCTTTGTAATTAACTTTGCATATGATGTAGAGTAGTCTGCAAGGAGTTTTTCTCGTGTTCTGCCGAAGTTGGTGAAGTTACTCTAAGGAATGTCACTGATTACACAATTCAACAAGTGTTTCAAAGCCGTAGAAAGGTAGAGGCAGTTATAATGTGAATGCAATGTTGTATGTTCTTCAAATCAACTTTACTTTATGTATTCCATTCCTGTCAGTAGTATTTATTGTGTTTCTATTCACTTACATTTCACTCTGAATAGTTATGCAGATGTAAATAACACAAAATACACAGAATATTCAGTAATGTATTCAGATAAAAAGAGTGTACTACTAAATTTTCCTCAATATTACTATGTGCAATCTTCATGTAAACCTTTGTAATTAACTTTCCATATGATTTAGAGTACTCTGCATCCAATTTCTTCTGTGTGCTACCGAATGTCGTGCAATATCTAAGCAATATCATTGACAACACAATAAAACTTGTGTTTCAAAGCAATAAAAGTTCAAGGCCGTTCTAATGTAACTGCAATGTATTAGTTTCTGAATTCAACTTTACTTTATGTATTCCATTGCTGTCTGTAGTATTTATTGTGTTTCTATTCACTTACATTTCACTCTCAATAGTTATGCAGATGTAAATAACACAAAATAGACAGAATATTAAGCAATGTATTCAGCTAAAAAGAGTGTACTATTGAATTTTCCTCAATATTACTATGTGCAAACTTCATGTAAACCTTTGTAATTAACTTTCCATATGATTTAGAGTAGTCTGCAACCAGTTTTTTGTCTGTGCTACAGATGTTGGTGAAGTTACTCTAAGGAATGTCACTGATTACACAATTGAACTTCAGTGTTTCAAAGCAATACAAAGTTAAAGGCGTTCTAATATAACTGCAATGTATTAGGTTCTTGAATTCAACTTTACTTTAGGTATTCCATTCCTGTCAGTAGTATTTATTGTGTTTCTATTTACTTACATTTCACTCTGAATAGTTATGCAGATATACATAACACAAAATGCACAGAATATTAAGTAATGTATTCAGCTAAAAAGAGTGTACTATTAAATTTTCCTCAATATTACTATGTGCAAACTTCATGTAAACCTTTGTAATTAACTTTCCATATGATGTAGAGTAGTCTGCAAGCAGTTTTTCTCGTGTTCTGCCGAATTTGGTGCAGTTACTCTAAGGAATGTCACTGATTACACAATTCAACATGTGTTTCAAAGCAGTAGAAAGGTAGAGGCAGTTATAATGTGAATGCAATGTAGTATGTTCTTCAAATCAACCTTAATTTATGTATTCCATTGCTGGCAATAGTATTCGTTGTTTATCTGATCACTTACAATGCACTCTGAATAGTTTTGCACATCTGCATAACACAAAATACACAGAATAGTAAGTAATGCATTCAGCTAAAAAGAGTGTACTATTAAATATTCCTCAATATTACTATGTTCAAACTTCATATAAACCTTTGTAATTAACTTTCCATATGATTTAGAGTAGTCTGCAACCACTTTTTTGTTTGTGCTGCCGAAGTTGGTGAATTTACTCTAAGGAATGTCACTGATTACACAATTGAACTTCAGTGTTTCAAACAGTACAAAGCTAGAGGCACCTATAATGTAAATGCAATGTAGTATGTTCTTCAAATCAACTTTACTTTAGGTATTCCATTGCTGTGAGTAGTATTCATTGTGTTTCTATTCACCTCACATTCACTCTGAATTGTTATGCACATGTACATAACATAAAATACACACAATAGCCTGTAATGCATTCAGCTGAAAAGAGAATGCTATTGAATTTTCCTCAAAGTTTTATGTGCAAACTTTATGTAAACCATTGTAATTAACTTTCCATAGTTTTTAGAGTAGTCAGCAGCCGGTTTTATGTGTGTCCTACTGAAGCTGGTGAAGTTTAAGCAATATCACCAGTTGCTCAGAATGGTACTTCACTGCTTCAAAGCAATGCAATGCTAAAGGCAGTTATAATGTACATGCAATGTTGTAGGTTCTTCAAATCATCTTTACTTTATGTATTCCATTGCTGTGAGTAGTATTCATTCTTTTTCTTTTCACTTACAATTCACTGAATAGTTATGCACAGGTACATAGCACAAAATACACACAATAGAGTCTAATGCATTCAGCTAAAAAGAGTGCTATTGAATTTTCCTCCAAAATTACTATCTGCAAACTGCATGTTCACCTTTGTAATTAACTTTCTGTATGATTCAGAGTAGTCTGAAACCACTTTTGTGTGTGTGATACCGAAGTTGAAGTTACTCTAAGCAGTATGATTGATTACACAATAGAACTTCAGTGTTTCAAAGCAATACAAAGCTAAAGCCGTTCTAATATAACTGCAATGTATTAGGTTCTTGAATTCAACTTTACTTTATGTATTCCATTCCTGTCAGTAGTATTTATTGTGTTTCTATTCACTTACATTTCACTCTGAATAGTTATGCAGATGTAAATAACACAATATACACAGAATATTCAGTAATGTATTCAGATAAAAAGAGTGTACTATTAAATTTTCCTCAATATTACTATGTGCAATCTTCATGTAAATCTTTGTAATTAACTTTGCATATGATGTAGAGTAGTCTGCAAGGAGTTTTTCTCGTGTTCTGCCGAAGTTGGTGAAGTTACTCTAAGGAATGTCACTGATTACACAATTCAACAAGTGTTTCAAAGCCGTAGAAAGGTAGAGGCAGTTATAATGTGAATGCAATGTTGTATGTTCTTCAAATCAACTTTACTTTATGTATTCCATTCCTGTCAGTAGTATTTATTGTGTTTCTATTCACTTACATTTCACTCTGAATAGTTATGCAGATGTAAATAACACAAAATACACAGAATATTCAGTAATGTATTCAGATAAAAAGAGTGTACTACTAAATTTTCCTCAATATTACTATGTGCAAATTCATGTAAACCTTTGTAATTAACTTTCCATATGATTTAGAGTACTCTGCATCCAATTTCTTCTGTGTGCTACCGAATGCCGTGCAGTTACTCTAAGGAATGTCACTGATTACACAATTAAAATTCAGTGTTTCAAAGCAATACAAAGCTAATGGCGTTCTAATATAACTGCAATGTATTAGGTTCTTGAATTCAACTTTACTTTAGGTATTCTATTCCTGTCAGTAGTATTTATTGTGTTTCTATTCACTTACATTTCACTCTGAATAGTTATGCAGATATACATAACACAAAATGCACAGAATATTAAGTAATGTATTCAGCTAAAAAGAGTGTACTATTAAATTTTCCTCAATATTACTATGTGCAAACTTCATGTAAACCTTTGTAATTAACTTTCCATATGATGTAGAGTAGTCTGCAAGCAGTTTTTCTCGTGTTCTGCCGAATTTGGTGCAGTTACTCTCAGGAATGTCACTGATTACACAATTCAACATGTGTTTCAAAGCAGTAGAAAGGTAGAGGCAGTTATAATGTGAATGCAATGTAGTATGTTCTTCAAATCAACCTTAATTTATGCATTCCATTCCTGTCAATAGTATTTATTGTGTTTCTATTCACTTACATTTCACTCTGAATAGTTATGCAGATGTAAATAACACAAAATACACAGAATATTCAGTAATGTATTCAGATAAAAAGAGTGTACTACTAAATTTTCCTCAATATTACTATGTGCAATCTTCATGTAAACCTTTGTAATTAACTTTCCATATGATTTAGAGTACTCTGCATCCAATTTCTTCTGTGTGCTACCGAATGTCGTGCAGTTACTCTAAGCAATATCATTGACTACACAATAAAACTTGTGTTTCAAAGCAATAAAAGTTCAAGGCCGTCCTAATGTAACTGCAATGTATTAGTTTCTGAATTCAACTTTACTTTATGTATTCCATTGCTGTCTGTAGTATTTATTGTGTTTCTATTCACTTACATTTCACTCTCAATAGTTATGCAGATGTAAATAACACAAAATAGACAGAATATTAAGCAATGTATTCAGCTAAAAAGAGTGTACTATTGAATTTTCCTCAATATTACTATGTGCAAACTTCATGTAAACCTTTGTAATTAACTTTCCATATGATTTAGAGTAGTCTGCAACCAGTTTTTTGTCTGTGCTACAGATGTTGGTGAAGTTACTCTAAGGAATGTCACTGATTACACAATTGAACTTCAGTGTTTCAAAGCAATACAAAGTTAAAGGCGTTCTAATATAACTGCAATGTATTAGGTTCTTGAATTCAACTTTACTTTAGGTATTCCATTCCTGTCAGTAGTATTTATTGTGTTTCTATTTACTTACATTTCACTCTGAATAGTTATGCAGATATACATAACACAAAATGCACAGAATATTAAGTAATGTATTCAGCTAAAAAGAGTGTACTATTAAATTTTCCTCAATATTACTATGTGCAAACTTCATGTAAACCTTTGTAATTAACTTTCCATATGATGTAGAGTAGTCTGCAAGCAGTTTTTCTCGTGTTCTGCCGAATTTGGTGCAGTTACTCTAAGGAATGTCACTGATTACACAATTCAACATGTGTTTCAAAGCAGTAGAAAGGTAGAGGCAGTTATAATGTGAATGCAATGTAGTATGTTCTTCAAATCAACCTTAATTTATGTATTCCATTGCTGTCAATAGTATTCGTTGTTTATCTGATCACTTACAATGCACTCTGAATAGTTTTGCACATCTGCATAACACAAAATACACAGAATAGTAAGTAATGCATTCAGCTAAAAAGAGTGTACTATTAAATATTCCTCAATATTACTATGTTCAAACTTCATATAAACCTTTGTAATTAACTTTCCATATGATTTAGAGTAGTCTGCAACCACTTTTTTGTCTGTGCTGCCGAAGTTGGTGAATTTACTCTAAGGAATGTCACTGATTACACAATTGAACTTCAGTGTTTCAAACAGTACAAAGCTAGAGGCACCTATAATGTAAATGCAATGTAGTATGTTCTTCAAATCAACTTTACTTTAGGTATTCCATTGCTGTGAGTAGTATTCATTGTGTTTCTATTCACCTCACATTCACTCTGAATTGTTATGCACATGTACATAACATAAAATACACACAATAGCCTGTAATGCATTCAGCTGAAAAGAGAATGCTATTGAATTTTCCTCAAAGTTTTATGTGCAAACTTTATGTAAACCATTGTAAATAACTTTCCATATGTTTTAGAGTAGTCAGCAGCCAGTTTTATGTGTGTCCTACTGAAGCTGGTGAAGTTTAAGCAATATCACCAGTTGCTCAGAATGGTACTTCACTGCTTCAAAGCAATGAAATGCTAAAGGCAGTTATAATGTACATGCAATGTTGTAGGTTCTTCAAATCATCTTTACTTTATGTATTCCATTGCTGTGAGTAGTATTCATTCTTTTTCTGTTCACTTACAATTCACTGAATAGTTATGCACAGGTACATAGCACAAAATACACACAATAGAGTCTAATGCATTCAGCTAAAAAGAGTGCTATTGAATTTTCCTCCAAAATTACTATCTGCAAACTGCATGTTAACCTTTGTAATTAACTTTCTGTATGATTCAGAGTAGTCTGAAACCACTTTTGTGTGTGTGATACCGAAGTTGAAGTTACTCTAAGCAGTATGATTGATTACACAATAGAACTTCAGTGTTTCAAAGCAATACAAAGCTAAAGCCGTTCTAATATAACTGCAATGTATTAGGTTCTTGAATTGAACTTTACTTTATGTATTCCATTCCTGTCAGTAGTATTTATTGTGTTTCTATTCACTTACATTTCACTCTGAATAGTTATGCAGATGTAAATAACACAAAATACACAGAATATTCAGTAATGTATTCAGATAAAAAGAGTGTACTATTAAATTTTCCTCAATATTACTATGTGCAATCTTCATGTAAATCTTTGTAATTAACTTTGCATATGATGTAGAGTAGTCTGCAAGGAGTTTTTCTCGTGTTCTGCCGAAGTTGGTGAAGTTACTCTAAGGAATGTCACTGATTACACAATTCAACAAGTGTTTCAAAGCCGTAGAAAGGTAGAGGCAGTTATAATGTCAATGCAATGTTGTATGTTCTTCAAATCAACTTTACTTTATGTATTCCATTCCTGTCAGTAGTATTTATTGTGTTTCTATTCACTTACATTTCACTCTGAATAGTTATGCAGATGTAAATAACACAAAATACACAGAATATTCAGTAATGTATTCAGATAAAAAGAGTGTACTACTAAATTTTCCTCAATATTACTATGTGCAATCTTCATGTAAACCTTTGTAATTAACTTTCCATATGATTTAGAGTACTCTGCATCCAATTTCTTCTGTGTGCTACCGAATGTCGTGCAGTTACTCTAAGGAATGTCACTGATTACACAATTAAAATTCAGTGTTTCAAAGCAATACAAAGCTAATGGCGTTCTAATATAACTGCAATGTATTAGGTTCTTGAATTCAACTTTACTTTAGGTATTCTATTCCTGTCAGTAGTATTTATTGTGTTTCTATTCACTTACATTTCACTCTGAATAGTTATGCAGATATACATAACACAAAATACACAGAATATTAAGTAATGCATTCAGCTAAAAAGAGTGTACTATTAAATTTTCCTCAATATTACTATGTGCAAACTTCATGTAAACCTTTGTAATTAACTTTCCATATGATGTAGAGTAGTCTGCAAGCACTTTTTCTCGTGTTCTGCCGAAGTTGGTGCAGTTACTCTAAGGAATGTCACTGATTACACAATTCAACATGTGTTTCAAAGCAGTAGAAAGGTAGAGGCAGTTATAATGTGAATGCAATGTTGTATGTTCTTCAAATCAACTTTACTTTATGTATTCCATTCCTGTCAGTAGTATTTATTGTGTTTCTATTCACTTACATTTCACTCTGAATAGTTATGCAGATGTAAATAACACAAAATACACAGAATATTCAGTAATGTATTCAGATAAAAAGAGTGTACTACTAAATTTTCCTCAATATTACTATGTGCAATCTTCATGTAAACCTTTGTAATTAACTTTCCATATGATTTAGAGTACTCTGCATCCAATTTCTTCTGTGTGCTACCGAATGTCGTGCAGTTACTCTAAGCAATATCATTGACTACACAATAAAACTTGTGTTTCAAAGCAATAAAAGTTCAAGGCCGTTCTAATGTAACTGCAATGTATTAGTTTCTGAATTCAACTTTACTTTATGTATTCCATTGCTGTCTGTAGTATTTATTGTGTTTCTATTCACTTACATTTCACTCTCAATAGTTATGCAGATGTAAATAACACAAAATAGACAGAATATTAAGCAATGTATTCAGCTAAAAAGAGTGTACTATTGAATTTTCCTCAATATTACTATGTGCAAACTTCATGTAAACCTTCGTAATTAACTTTCCATATGATTTAGAGTAGTCTGCAACCAGTTTTTTGTCTGTGCTACAGATGTTGGTGAAGTTACTCTAAGGAATGTCTGATTACACAATTGAACTTCAGTGTTTCAAAGCAATACAAAGTTAAAGGCGTTCTAATATAACTGCAATGTATTAGGTTCTTGAATTCAACTTTACTTTAGGTATTCCATTCCTGTCAGTAGTATTTATTGTGTTTCTATTTACTTACATTTCACTCTGAATAGTTATGCAGATATACATAACACAAAATGCACAGAATATTAAGTAATGTATTCAGCTAAAAAGAGTGTACTATTAAATTTTCCTCAATATTACTATGTGCAAACTTCATGTAAACCTTTGTAATTAACTTTCCATATGATGTAGAGTAGTCTGCAAGCAGTTTTTCTCGTGTTCTGCCGAATTTGGTGCAGTTACTCTAAGGAATGTCACTGATTACACAATTCAACATGTGTTTCAAAGCAGTAGAAAGGTAGAGGCAGTTATAATGTGAATGCAATGTAGTATGTTCTTCAAATCAACCTTAATTTATGTATTCCATTGCTGGCAATAGTATTCGTTGTTTATCTGATCACTTACAATGCACTCTGAATAGTTTTGCACATCTGCATAACACAAAATACACAGAATAGTAAGTAATGCATTCAGCTAAAAAGAGTGTACTATTAAATATTCCTCAATATTACTATGTTCAAACTTCATATAAACCTTTGTAATTAACTTTCCATATGATTTAGAGTAGTCTGCAACCAGTTTTTTGTCTGTGCTGCCGAAGTTGGTGAATTTACTCTAAGGAATGTCACTGATTACACAATTGAACTTCAGTGTTTCAAACAGTACAAAGCTAGAGGCACCTATAATGTAAATGCAATGTAGTATGTTCTTCAAATCAACTTTACTTTAGGTATTCCATTGCTGTGAGTAGTATTCATTGTGTTTCTATTCACCTCACATTCACTCTGAATTGTTATGCACATGTACATAACATAAAATACACAGAATAGCCTGTAATGCATTCAGCTGAAAAGAGAATGCTATTGAATTTTCCTCAAAGTTTTATGTGCAAACTTTATGTAAACCATTGTAATTAACTTTCCATAGTTTTTAGAGTAGTCAGCAGCCAGTTTTATGTGTGTCCTACTGAAGCTGGTGAAGTTTAAGCAATATCACCAGTTGCTCAGAATGGTACTTCACTGCTTCAAAGCAATGCAATGCTAAAGGCAGTTATAATGTACATGCAATGTTGTAGGTTCTTCAAATCATCTTTACTTTATGTATTCCATTGCTGTGAGTAGTATTCATTCTTTTTCTTTTCACTTACAATTCACTGAATAGTTATGCACAGGTACATAGCACAAAATACACACAATAGAGTCTAATGCATTCAGCTAAAAAGAGTGCTATTGAATTTTCCTCCAAAATTACTATCTGCAAACTGCATGTTCACCTTTGTAATTAACTTTCTGTATGATTCAGAGTAGTCTGAAACCACTTTTGTGTGTGTGATACCGAAGTTGAAGTTACTCTAAGCAGTATGATTGATTACACAATAGAACTTCAGTGTTTCAAAGCAATACAAAGCTAAAGCCGTTCTAATATAACTGCAATGTATTAGGTTCTTGAATTCAACTTTACTTTATGTATTCCATTCCTGTCAGTAGTATTTATTGTGTTTCTATTCACTTACATTTCACTCTGAATAGTTATGCAGATGTAAATAACACAAAATACACAGAATATTCAGTAATGTATTCAGATAAAAAGAGTGTACTATTAAATTTTCCTCAATATTACTATGTGCAATCTTCATGTAAATCTTTGTAATTAACTTTGCATATGATGTAGAGTAGTCTGCAAGGAGTTTTTCTCGTGTTCTGCCGAAGTTGGTGAAGTTACTCTAAGGAATGTCACTGATTACACAATTCAACAAGTGTTTCAAAGCCGTAGAAAGGTAGAGGCAGTTATAATGTGAATGCAATGTTGTATGTTCTTCAAATCAACTTTACTTTATGTATTCCATTCCTGTCAGTAGTATTTATTGTGTTTCTATTCACTTACATTTCACTCTGAATAGTTATGCAGATGTAAATAACACAAAATACACAGAATATTCAGTAATGTATTCAGATAAAAAGAGTGTACTACTAAATTTTCCTCAATATTACTATGTGCAAATTCATGTAAACCTTTGTAATTAACTTTCCATATGATTTAGAGTACTCTGCATCCAATTTCTTCTGTGTGCTACCGAATGCCGTGCAGTTACTCTAAGGAATGTCACTGATTACACAATTAAAATTCAGTGTTTCAAAGCAATACAAAGCTAATGGCGTTCTAATATAACTGCAATGTATTAGGTTCTTGAATTCAACTTTACTTTAGGTATTCTATTCCTGTCAGTAGTATTTATTGTGTTTCTATTCACTTACATTTCACTCTGAATAGTTATGCAGATATACATAACACAAAATGCACAGAATATTAAGTAATGTATTCAGCTAAAAAGAGTGTACTATTAAATTTTCCTCAATATTACTATGTGCAAACTTCATGTAAACCTTTGTAATTAACTTTCCATATGATGTAGAGTAGTCTGCAAGCAGTTTTTCTCGTGTTCTGCCGAATTTGGTGCAGTTACTCTCAGGAATGTCACTGATTACACAATTCAACATGTGTTTCAAAGCAGTAGAAAGGTAGAGGCAGTTATAATGTGAATGCAATGTAGTATGTTCTTCAAATCAACCTTAATTTATGCATTCCATTCCTGTCAATAGTATTTATTGTGTTTCTATTCACTTACATTTCACTCTGAATAGTTATGCAGATGTAAATAACACAAAATACACAGAATATTCAGTAATGTATTCAGATAAAAAGAGTGTACTACTAAATTTTCCTCAATATTACTATGTGCAATCTTCATGTAAACCTTTGTAATTAACTTTCCATATGATTTAGAGTACTCTGCATCCAATTTCTTCTGTGTGCTACCGAATGTCGTGCAGTTACTCTAAGCAATATCATTGACTACACAATAAAACTTGTGTTTCAAAGCAATAAAAGTTCAAGGCCGTCCTAATGTAACTGCAATGTATTAGTTTCTGAATTCAACTTTACTTTATGTATTCCATTGCTGTCTGTAGTATTTATTGTGTTTCTATTCACTTACATTTCACTCTCAATAGTTATGCAGATGTAAATAACACAAAATAGACAGAATATTAAGCAATGTATTCAGCTAAAAAGAGTGTACTATTGAATTTTCCTCAATATTACTATGTGCAAACTTCATGTAAACCTTTGTAATTAACTTTCCATATGATTTAGAGTAGTCTGCAACCAGTTTTTTGTCTGTGCTACAGATGTTGGTGAAGTTACTCTAAGGAATGTCACTGATTACACAATTGAACTTCAGTGTTTCAAAGCAATACAAAGTTAAAGGCGTTCTAATATAACTGCAATGTATTAGGTTCTTGAATTCAACTTTACTTTAGGTATTCCATTCCTGTCAGTAGTATTTATTGTGTTTCTATTTACTTACATTTCACTCTGAATAGTTATGCAGATATACATAACACAAAATGCACAGAATATTAAGTAATGTATTCAGCTAAAAAGAGTGTACTATTAAATTTTCCTCAATATTACTATGTGCAAACTTCATGTAAACCTTTGTAATTAACTTTCCATATGATGTAGAGTAGTCTGCAAGCAGTTTTTCTCGTGTTCTGCCGAATTTGGTGCAGTTACTCTAAGGAATGTCACTGATTACACAATTCAACATGTGTTTCAAAGCAGTAGAAAGGTAGAGGCAGTTATAATGTGAATGCAATGTAGTATGTTCTTCAAATCAACCTTAATTTATGTATTCCATTGCTGTCAATAGTATTCGTTGTTTATCTGATCACTTACAATGCACTCTGAATAGTTTTGCACATCTGCATAACACAAAATACACAGAATAGTAAGTAATGCATTCAGCTAAAAAGAGTGTACTATTAAATATTCCTCAATATTACTATGTTCAAACTTCATATAAACCTTTGTAATTAACTTTCCATATGATTTAGAGTAGTCTGCAACCACTTTTTTGTCTGTGCTGCCGAAGTTGGTGAATTTACTCTAAGGAATGTCACTGATTACACAATTGAACTTCAGTGTTTCAAACAGTACAAAGCTAGAGGCACCTATAATGTAAATGCAATGTAGTATGTTCTTCAAATCAACTTTACTTTAGGTATTCCATTGCTGTGAGTAGTATTCATTGTGTTTCTATTCACCTCACATTCACTCTGAATTGTTATGCACATGTACATAACATAAAATACACACAATAGCCTGTAATGCATTCAGCTGAAAAGAGAATGCTATTGAATTTTCCTCAAAGTTTTATGTGCAAACTTTATGTAAACCATTGTAAATAACTTTCCATATGTTTTAGAGTAGTCAGCAGCCAGTTTTATGTGTGTCCTACTGAAGCTGGTGAAGTTTAAGCAATATCACCAGTTGCTCAGAATGGTACTTCACTGCTTCAAAGCAATGAAATGCTAAAGGCAGTTATAATGTACATGCAATGTTGTAGGTTCTTCAAATCATCTTTACTTTATGTATTCCATTGCTGTGAGTAGTATTCATTCTTTTTCTGTTCACTTACAATTCACTGAATAGTTATGCACAGGTACATAGCACAAAATACACACAATAGAGTCTAATGCATTCAGCTAAAAAGAGAGCTATTGAATTTTCCTCCAAAATTACTATCTGCAAACTGCATGTTAACCTTTGTAATTAACTTTCTGTATGATTCAGAGTAGTCTGAAACCACTTTTGTGTGTGTGATACCGAAGTTGAAGTTACTCTAAGCAGTATGATTGATTACACAATAGAACTTCAGTGTTTCAAAGCAATACAAAGCTAAAGCCGTTCTAATATAACTGCAATGTATTAGGTTCTTGAATTGAACTTTACTTTATGTATTCCATTCCTGTCAGTAGTATTTATTGTGTTTCTATTCACTTACATTTCACTCTGAATAGTTATGCAGATGTAAATAACACAAAATACACAGAATATTCAGTAATGTATTCAGATAAAAAGAGTGTACTATTAAATTTTCCTCAATATTACTATGTGCAATCTTCATGTAAATCTTTGTAATTAACTTTGCATATGATGTAGAGTAGTCTGCAAGGAGTTTTTCTCGTGTTCTGCCGAAGTTGGTGAAGTTACTCTAAGGAATGTCACTGATTACACAATTCAACAAGTGTTTCAAAGCCGTAGAAAGGTAGAGGCAGTTATAATGTCAATGCAATGTTGTATGTTCTTCAAATCAACTTTACTTTATGTATTCCATTCCTGTCAGTAGTATTTATTGTGTTTCTATTCACTTACATTTCACTCTGAATAGTTATGCAGATGTAAATAACACAAAATACACAGAATATTCAGTAATGTATTCAGATAAAAAGAGTGTACTACTAAATTTTCCTCAATATTACTATGTGCAATCTTCATGTAAACCTTTGTAATTAACTTTCCATATGATTTAGAGTACTCTGCATCCAATTTCTTCTGTGTGCTACCGAATGTCGTGCAGTTACTCTAAGGAATGTCACTGATTACA
Organism: Hemitrygon akajei; assembly: GCF_048418815.1. Classification (NCBI taxonomy): domain Eukaryota; kingdom Metazoa; phylum Chordata; class Chondrichthyes; order Myliobatiformes; family Dasyatidae; genus Hemitrygon; species Hemitrygon akajei. The sequence continues at coordinate 108,299,735 of NC_133127.1, forward strand.
CAATTAAAATTCAGTGTTTCAAAGCAATACAAAGCTAATGGCGTTCTAATATAACTGCAATGTATTAGGTTCTTGAATTCAACTTTACTTTAGGTATTCTATTCCTGTCAGTAGTATTTATTGTGTTTCTATTCACTTACATTTCACTCTGAATAGTTATGCAGATATACATAACACAAAATACACAGAATATTAAGTAATGCATTCAGCTAAAAAGAGTGTACTATTAAATTTTCCTCAATATTACTATGTGCAAACTTCATGTAAACCTTTGTAATTAACTTTCCATATGATGTAGAGTAGTCTGCAAGCACTTTTTCTCGTGTTCTGCCGAAGTTGGTGCAGTTACTCTAAGGAATGTCACTGATTACACAATTCAACATGTGTTTCAAAGCAGTAGAAAGGTAGAGGCAGTTATAATGTGAATGCAATGTTGTATGTTCTTCAAATCAACTTTACTTTATGTATTCCATTCCTGTCAGTAGTATTTATTGTGTTTCTATTCACTTACATTTCACTCTGAATAGTTATGCAGATGTAAATAACACAAAATACACAGAATATTCAGGAATGTATTCAGATAAAAAGAGTGTACTACTAAATTTTCCTCAATATTACTATGTGCAATCTTCATGTAAACCTTTGTAATTAACTTTCCATATGATTTAGAGTACTCTGCATCCAATTTCTTCTGTGTGCTACCGAATGTCGTGCAGTTACTCTAAGCAATATCATTGACTACACAATAAAACTTGTGTTTCAAAGCAATAAAAGTTCAAGGCCGTTCTAATGTAACTGCAATGTATTAGTTTCTGAATTCAACTTTACTTTATGTATTCCATTGCTGTCTGTAGTATTTATTGTGTTTCTATTCACTTACATTTCACTCTCAATAGTTATGCAGATGTAAATAACACAAAATAGACAGAATATTAAGCAATGTATTCAGCTAAAAAGAGTGTACTATTGAATTTTCCTCAATATTACTATGTGCAAACTTCATGTAAACCTTCGTAATTAACTTTCCATATGATTTAGAGTAGTCTGCAACCAGTTTTTTGTCTGTGCTACAGATGTTGGTGAAGTTACTCTAAGGAATGTCTGATTACACAATTGAACTTCAGTGTTTCAAAGCAATACAAAGTTAAAGGCGTTCTAATATAACTGCAATGTATTAGGTTCTTGAATTCAACTTTACTTTAGGTATTCCATTCCTGTCAGTAGTATTTATTGTGTTTCTATTTACTTACATTTCACTCTGAATAGTTATGCAGATATACATAACACAAAATGCACAGAATATTAAGTAATGTATTCAGCTAAAAAGAGTGTACTATTAAATTTTCCTCAATATTACTATGTGCAAACTTCATGTAAACCTTTGTAATTAACTTTCCATATGATGTAGAGTAGTCTGCAAGCAGTTTTTCTCGTGTTCTGCCGAATTTGGTGCAGTTACTCTAAGGAATGTCACTGATTACACAATTCAACATGTGTTTCAAAGCAGTAGAAAGGTAGAGGCAGTTATAATGTGAATGCAATGTAGTATGTTCTTCAAATCAACCTTAATTTATGTATTCCATTGCTGGCAATAGTATTCGTTGTTTATCTGATCACTTACAATGCACTCTGAATAGTTTTGCACATCTGCATAACACAAAATACACAGAATAGTAAGTAATGCATTCAGCTAAAAAGAGTGTACTATTAAATATTCCTCAATATTACTATGTTCAAACTTCATATAAACCTTTGTAATTAACTTTCCATATGATTTAGAGTAGTCTGCAACCAGTTTTTTGTCTGTGCTGCCGAAGTTGGTGAATTTACTCTAAGGAATGTCACTGATTACACAATTGAACTTCAGTGTTTCAAACAGTACAAAGCTAGAGGCACCTATAATGTAAATGCAATGTAGTATGTTCTTCAAATCAACTTTACTTTAGGTATTCCATTGCTGTGAGTAGTATTCATTGTGTTTCTATTCACCTCACATTCACTCTGAATTGTTATGCACATGTACATAACATAAAATACACAGAATAGCCTGTAATGCATTCAGCTGAAAAGAGAATGCTATTGAATTTTCCTCAAAGTTTTATGTGCAAACTTTATGTAAACCATTGTAATTAACTTTCCATAGTTTTTAGAGTAGTCAGCAGCCAGTTTTATGTGTGTCCTACTGAAGCTGGTGAAGTTTAAGCAATATCACCAGTTGCTCAGAATGGTACTTCACTGCTTCAAAGCAATGCAATGCTAAAGGCAGTTATAATGTACATGCAATGTTGTAGGTTCTTCAAATCATCTTTACTTTATGTATTCCATTGCTGTGAGTAGTATTCATTCTTTTTCTTTTCACTTACAATTCACTGAATAGTTATGCACAGGTACATAGCACAAAATACACACAATAGAGTCTAATGCATTCAGCTAAAAAGAGTGCTATTGAATTTTCCTCCAAAATTACTATCTGCAAACTGCATGTTAACCTTTGTAATTAACTTTCTGTATGATTCAGAGTAGTCTGAAACCACTTTTTTGTGTGTGATACCGAAGTTGAAGTTACTCTAAGCAGTATGATTGATTACACAATAGAACTTCAGTGTTTCAAAGCAATACAAAGCTAAAGGCGTTCTAATATAACTGCAATGTATTAGGTTCTTGAATTCAACTTTACTTTATGTATTCCATTCCTGTCAGTAGTATTTATTGTGTTTCTATTCACTTACATTTCACTCTGAATAGTTATGCAGATGTAAATAACACAAAATACACAGAATATTCAGTAATGTATTCAGATAAAAAGAGTGTACTATTAAATTTTCCTCAATATTACTATGTGCAATCTTCATGTAAATCTTTGTAATTAACTTTGCATATGATGTAGAGTAGTCTGCAAGCAGTTTTTCTCGCGTTCTGCCGAAGTTGGTGAAGTTACTCTAAGGAATGTCACTGATTACACAATTCAACAAGTGTTTCAAAGCCGTAGAAAGGTAGAGGCAGTTATAATGTGAATGCAATGTTGTATGTTCTTCAAATCAACTTTACTTTATGTATTCCATTCCTGTCAGTAGTATTTATTGTGTTTCTATTCACTTACATTTCACTCTGAATAGTTATGCAGATGTAAATAACACAAAATACACAGAATATTCAGTAATGTATTCAGATAAAAAGAGTGTACTACTAAATTTTCCTCAATATTACTATGTGCAATCTTCATGTAAACCTTTGTAATTAACTTTCCATATGATTTAGAGTACTCTGCATCCAATTTCTTCTGTGTGCTACCGAATGTCGTGCAGTTACTCTGAGGAATGTCACTGATTACACAATTAAAATTCAGTGTTTCAAAGCAATACAAAGCTAATGGCGTTCTAATATAACTGCAATGTATTAGGTTCTTGAATTCAACTTTACTTTAGGTATTCTATTCCTGTCAGTAGTATTTATTGTGTTTCTATTCACTTACATTTCACTCTGAATAGTTATGCAGATATACATAACACAAAATACACAGAATATTAAGTAATGCATTCAGCTAAAAAGAGTGTACTATTAAATTTTCCTCAATATTACTATGTGCAAACTTCATGTAAACCTTTGTAATTAACTTTCCATATGATGTAGAGTAGTCTGCAAGCACTTTTTCTCGTGTTCTGCCGAAGTTGGTGCAGTTACTCTAAGGAATGTCACTGATTACACAATTCAACATGTGTTTCAAAGCAGTAGAAAGGTAGAGGCAGTTATAATGTGAATGCAATGTTGTATGTTCTTCAAATCAACTTTACTTTATGTATTCCATTCCTGTCAGTAGTATTTATTGTGTTTCTATTCACTTACATTTCACTCTGAATAGTTATGCAGATGTAAATAACACAAAATACACAGAATATTCAGTAATGTATTCAGATAAAAAGAGTGTACTACTAAATTTTCCTCAATATTACTATGTGCAATCTTCATGTAAACCTTTGTAATTAACTTTCCATATGATTTAGAGTACTCTGCATCCAATTTCTTCTGTGTGCTACCGAATGTCGTGCAGTTACTCTAAGCAATATCATTGACTACACAATAAAACTTGTGTTTCAAAGCAATAAAAGTTCAAGGCCGTTCTAATGTAACTGCAATGTATTAGTTTCTGAATTCAACTTTACTTTATGTATTCCATTGCTGTCTGTAGTATTTATTGTGTTTCTATTCACTTACATTTCACTCTCAATAGTTATGCAGATGTAAATAACACAAAATAGACAGAATATTAAGCAATGTATTCAGCTAAAAAGAGTGTACTATTGAATTTTCCTCAATATTACTATGTGCAAACTTCATGTAAACCTTTGTAATTAACTTTCCATATGATTTAGAGTAGTCTGCAACCAGTTTTTTGTCTGTGCTACAGATGTTGGTGAAGTTACTCTAAGGAATGTCTGATTACACAATTGAACTTCAGTGTTTCAAAGCAATACAAAGTTAAAGGCGTTCTAATATAACTGCAATGTATTAGGTTCTTGAATTCAACTTTACTTTAGGTATTCCATTCCTGTCAGTAGTATTTATTGTGTTTCTATTTACTTACATTTCACTCTGAATAGTTATGCAGATATACATAACACAAAATGCACAGAATATTAAGTAATGTATTCAGCTAAAAAGAGTGTACTATTAAATTTTCCTCAATATTACTATGTGCAAACTTCATGTAAACCTTTGTAATTAACTTTCCATATGATGTAGAGTAGTCTGCAAGCAGTTTTTCTCGTGTTCTGCCGAATTTGGTGCAGTTACTCTAAGGAATGTCACTGATTACACAATTCAACATGTGTTTCAAAGCAGTAGAAAGGTAGAGGCAGTTATAATGTGAATGCAATGTAGTATGTTCTTCAAATCAACCTTAATTTATGTATTCCATTGCTGGCAATAGTATTCGTTGTTTATCTGATCACTTACAATGCACTCTGAATAGTTTTGCACATCTGCATAACACAAAATACACAGAATAGTAAGTAATGCATTCAGCTAAAAAGAGTGTACTATTAAATATTCCTCAATATTACTATGTTCAAACTTCATATAAACCTTTGTAATTAACTTTCCATATGATTTAGAGTAGTCTGCAACCAGTTTTTTGTCTGTGCTGCCGAAGTTGGTGAATTTACTCTAAGGAATGTCACTGATTACACAATTGAACTTCAGTGTTTCAAACAGTACAAAGCTAGAGGCACCTATAATGTAAATGCAATGTAGTATGTTCTTCAAATCAACTTTACTTTAGGTATTCCATTGCTGTGAGTAGTATTCATTGTGTTTCTATTCACCTCACATTCACTCTGAATTGTTATGCACATGTACATAACATAAAATACACAGAATAGCCTGTAATGCATTCAGCTGAAAAGAGAATGCTATTGAATTTTCCTCAAAGTTTTATGTGCAAACTTTATGTAAACCATTGTAATTAACTTTCCATAGTTTTTAGAGTAGTCAGCAGCCAGTTTTATGTGTGTCCTACTGAAGCTGGTGAAGTTTAAGCAATATCACCAGTTGCTCAGAATGGTACTTCACTGCTTCAAAGCAATGCAATGCTAAAGGCAGTTATAATGTACATGCAATGTTGTAGGTTCTTCAAATCATCTTTACTTTATGTATTCCATTGCTGTGAGTAGTATTCATTCTTTTTCTTTTCACTTACAATTCACTGAATAGTTATGCACAGGTACATAGCACAAAATACACACAATAGAGTCTAATGCATTCAGCTAAAAAGAGTGCTATTGAATTTTCCTCCAAAATTACTATCTGCAAACTGCATGTTAACCTTTGTAATTAACTTTCTGTATGATTCAGAGTAGTCTGAAACCACTTTTTTGTGTGTGATACCGAAGTTGAAGTTACTCTAAGCAGTATGATTGATTACACAATAGAACTTCAGTGTTTCAAAGCAATACAAAGCTAAAGGCGTTCTAATATAACTGCAATGTATTAGGTTCTTGAATTCAACTTTACTTTATGTATTCCATTCCTGTCAGTAGTATTTATTGTGTTTCTATTCACTTACATTTCACTCTGAATAGTTATGCAGATGTAAATAACACAAAATACACAGAATATTCAGTAATGTATTCAGATAAAAAGAGTGTACTATTAAATTTTCCTCAATATTACTATGTGCAATCTTCATGTAAATCTTTGTAATTAACTTTGCATATGATGTAGAGTAGTCTGCAAGCAGTTTTTCTCGCGTTCTGCCGAAGTTGGTGAAGTTACTCTAAGGAATGTCACTGATTACACAATTCAACAAGTGTTTCAAAGCCGTAGAAAGGTAGAGGCAGTTATAATGTGAATGCAATGTTGTATGTTCTTCAAATCAACTTTACTTTATGTATTCCATTCCTGTCAGTAGTATTTATTGTGTTTCTATTCACTTACATTTCACTCTGAATAGTTATGCAGATGTAAATAACACAAAATACACAGAATATTCAGTAATGTATTCAGATAAAAAGAGTGTACTACTAAATTTTCCTCAATATTACTATGTGCAATCTTCATGTAAACCTTTGTAATTAACTTTCCATATGATTTAGAGTACTCTGCATCCAATTTCTTCTGTGTGCTACCGAATGTCGTGCAGTTACTCTAAGCAATATCATTGACTACACAATAAAACTTGTGTTTCAAAGCAATAAAAGTTCAAGGCCGTTCTAATGTAACTGCAATGTATTAGTTTCTGAATTCAACTTTACTTTATGTATTCCATTGCTGTCTGTAGTATTTATTGTGTTTCTATTCACTTACATTTCACTCTCAATAGTTATGCAGATGTAAATAACACAAAATAGACAGAATATTAAGCAATGTATTCAGCTAAAAAGAGTGTACTATTGAATTTTCCTCAATATTACTATGTGCAAACTTCATGTAAACCTTTGTAATTAACTTTCCATATGATTTAGAGTAGTCTGCAACCAGTTTTTTGTCTGTGCTACAGATGTTGGTGAAGTTACTCTAAGGAATGTCACTGATTACACAATTGAACTTCAGTGTTTCAAAGCAATACAAAGTTAAAGGCGTTCTAATATAACTGCAATGTATTAGGTTCTTGAATTCAACTTTACTTTAGGTATTCCATTCCTGTCAGTAGTATTTATTGTGTTTCTATTTACTTACATTTCACTCTGAATAGTTATGCAGATATACATAACACAAAATGCACAGAATATTAAGTAATGTATTCAGCTAAAAAGAGTGTACTATTAAATTTTCCTCAATATTACTATGTGCAAACTTCATGTAAACCTTTGTAATTAACTTTCCATATGATGTAGAGTAGTCTGCAAGCAGTTTTTCTCGTGTTCTGCCGAATTTGGTGCAGTTACTCTAAGGAATGTCACTGATTACACAATTCAACATGTGTTTCAAAGCAGTAGAAAGGTAGAGGCAGTTATAATGTGAATGCAATGTAGTATGTTCTTCAAATCAACCTTAATGTATGTATTCCATTGCTGTCAATAGTATTCGTTGTTTATCTGATCACTTACAATGCACTCTGAATAGTTTTGCACATCTGCATAACACAAAATACACAGAATAGTAAGTAATGCATTCAGCTAAAAAGAGTGTACTATTAAATATTCCTCAATATTACTATGTTCAAACTTCATATAAACCTTTGTAATTAACTTTCCATATGATTTAGAGTAGTCTGCAACCACTTTTTTGTCTGTGCTGCCGAAGTTGGTGAATTTACTCTAAGGAATGTCACTGATTACACAATTGAACTTCAGTGTTTCAAACAGTACAAAGCTAGAGGCACCTATAATGTAAATGCAATGTAGTATGTTCTTCAAATCAACTTTACTTTAGGTATTCCATTGCTGTGAGTAGTATTCATTGTGTTTCTATTCACCTCACATTCACTCTGAATTGTTATGCACATGTACATAACATAAAATACACACAATAGCCTGTAATGCATTCAGCTGAAAAGAGAATGCTATTGAATTTTCCTCAAAGTTTTATGTGCAAACTTTATGTAAACCATTGTAAATAACTTTCCATATGTTTTAGAGTAGTCAGCAGCCAGTTTTATGTGTGTCCTACTGAAGCTGGTGAAGTTTAAGCAATATCACCAGTTGCTCATAATGGTACTTCACTGCTTCAAAGCAATGCAATGCTAAAGGCAGTTATAATGTACATGCAATGTTGTAGGTTCTTCAAATCATCTTTACTTTATGTATTCCATTGCTGTGAGTAGTATTCATTCTTTTTCTGTTCACTTACAATTCACTGAATAGTTATGCACAGGTACATAGCACAAAATACACACAATAGAGTCTAATGCATTCAGCTAAAAAGAGTGCTATTGAATTTTCCTCCAAAATTACTATCTGCAAACTGCATGTTAACCTTTGTAATTAACTTTCTGTATGATTCAGAGTAGTCTGAAACCACTTTTGTGTGTGTGATACCGAAGTTGAAGTTACTCTAAGCAGTATGATTGATTACACAATAGAACTTCAGTGTTTCAAAGCAATACAAAGCTAAAGCCGTTCTAATATAACTGCAATGTATTAGGTTCTTGAATTCAACTTTACTTTATGTATTCCATTCCTGTCAGTAGTATTTATTGTGTTTCTATTCACTTACATTTCACTCTGAATAGTTATGCAGATGTAAATAACACATAATACACAGAATATTCAGTAATGTATTCAGATAAAAAGAGTGTACTATTAAATTTTCCTCAATATTACTATGTGCAATCTTCATGTAAATCTTTGTAATTAACTTTGCATATGATGTAGAGTAGTCTGCAAGGAGTTTTTCTCGTGTTCTGCCGAAGTTGGTGAAGTTACTCTAAGGAATGTCACTGATTACACAATTCAACAAGTGTTTCAAAGCCGTAGCAAGGTAGAGGCAGTTATAATGTCAATGCAATGTTGTATGTTCTTCAAATCAACTTTACTTTATGTATTCCATTCCTGTCAGTAGTATGTATTGTGTTTCTATTCACTTACATTTCACTCTGAATAGTTATGCAGATGTAAATAACACAAAATACACAGAATATTCAGTAATGTATTCAGATAAAAAGAGTGTACTACTAAATTTTCCTCAATATTACTATGTGCAATCTTCATGTAAACCTTTGTAATTAACTTTCCATATGATTTAGAGTACTCTGCATCCAATTTCTTCTGTGTGCTACCGAATGTCGTGCAGTTACTCTAGGGAATGTCACTGATTACACAATTAAAATTCAGTGTTTCAAAGCAATACAAAGCTAATGGCGTTCTAATATAACTGCAATGTATTAGGTTCTTGAATTCAACTTTACTTTAGGTATTCTATTCCTGTCAGTAGTATTTATTGTGTTTCTATTCACTTACATTTCACTCTGAATAGTTATGCAGATATACATAACACAAAATACACAGAATATTAAGTAATGCATTCAGCTAAAAAGAGTGTACTATTAAATTTTCCTCAATATTACTATGTGCAAACTTCATGTAAACCTTTGTAATTAACTTTCCATATGATGTAGAGTAGTCTGCAAGCAGTTTTTCTCGTGTTCTGCCGAAGTTGGTGCAGTTACTCTAAGGAATGTCACTGATTACACAATTCAACATGTGTTTCAAAGCAGTAGAAAGGTAGAGGCAGTTATAATGTGAATGCAATGTAGTATGTTCTTCAAATCAACCTTAATTTATGTATTCCATTGCTGTCAATAGTATTCGTTGTTTATCTGATCACTTACAATGCACTCTGAATAGTTTTGCACATCTGCATAACACAAAATACACAGAATAGTAAGTAATGCATTCAGCTAAAAAGAGTGTACTATTAAATATTCCTCAATATTACTATGTTCAAACTTCATATAAACCTTTGTAATTAACTTTCCATATGGTTTAGAGTAGTTTGCAACCAGTTTTTTGTCTGTGCTGCCGAAGTTGGTGAATTTACTCTAAGGAATGTCACTGATTACACAATTGAACTTCAGTGTTTCAAACAGTACAAAGCTAGAGGCACCTATAATGTAAATGCAATGTAGTATGTTCTTCAAATCAACTTTAGGTATTCCATTGCTGTGAGTAGTATTCATTGTGTTTCTATTCACCTCAAATTCACTCTGAATAGTTATGCACATGTACATAACATAAAATACACAGAATAGCCTGTAATGCATTCAGCTGAAAAGAGAATGCTATTGAATTTTCCTCAAAGTTTTATGTGCAAACTTTATGTAAACCATTGTAATTAACTTTCCATAGTTTTTAGAGTAGTCAGCAGCCAGTTTTATGTGTGTCCTACTGAAGCTGGTGAAGTTTAAGCAATATCACCAGTTGCTCAGAATGGTACTTCACTGCTTCAAAGCAATGCAATGCTAAAGGCAGTTATAATGTACATGCAATGTTGTAGGTTCTTCAAATCATCTTTACTTTATGTATTCCATTGCTGTGAGTAGTATTCATTCTTTTTCTTTTCACTTACAATTCACTGAATAGTTATGCACAGCTACATAGCACAAAATACACACAATAGAGTCTAATGCATTCAGCTAAAAAGAGTGCTATTGAATTTTCCTCCAAAATTACTATCTGCAAACTGCATGTTAACCTTTGTAATTAACTTTCTGTATGATTCAGAGTAGTCTGAAACCACTTTTGTGTGTGTGATACCGAAGTTGAAGTTACTCTAAGCAGTATGATTGATTACACAATAGAACTTCAGTGTTTCAAAGCAATACAAAGCTAAAGGCGTTCTAATATAACTGCAATGTATTAGGTTCTTGAATTCAACTTTACTTTAGGTATTCCATTCCTGTCAGTAGTATTTATTGTGTTTCTATTTACTTACATTTCACTCTGAATAGTTATGCAGATATACATAACACAAAATGCACAGAATATTAAGTAATGTATTCAGCTAAAAAGAGTGTACTATTAAATTTTCCTCAATATTACTATGTGCAAACTTCATGTAAACCTTTGTAATTAACTTTCCATATGATGTAGAGTAGTCTGCAAGCAGTTTTTCTCGTGTTCTGCCGAATTTGGTGCAGTTACTCTAAGGAATGTCACTGATTACACAATTCAACATGTGTTTCAAAGCAGTAGAAAGGTAGAGGCAGTTATAATGTGAATGCAATGTAGTATGTTCTTCAAATCAACCTTAATTTATGTATTCCATTGCTGTCAATAGTATTCGTTGTTTATCTGATCACTTACAATGCACTCTGAATAGTTTTGCACATCTGCATAACACAAAATACACAGAATAGTAAGTAATGCATTCAGCTAAAAAGAGTGTACTATTAAATATTCCTCAATATTACTATGTTCAAACTTCATATAAACCTTTGTAATTAACTTTCCATATGATTTAGAGTAGTCTGCAACCACTTTTTTGTCTGTGCTGCCGAAGTTGGTGAATTTACTCTAAGGAATGTCACTGATTACACAATTGAACTTCAGTGTTTCAAACAGTACAAAGCTAGAGGCACCTATAATGTAAATGCAATGTAGTATGTTCTTCAAATCAACTTTACTTTAGGTATTCCATTGCTGTGAGTAGTATTCATTGTGTTTCTATTCACCTCACATTCACTCTGAATTGTTATGCACATGTACATAACATAAAATACACACAATAGCCTGTAATGCATTCAGCTGAAAAGAGAATGCTATTGAATTTTCCTCAAAGTTTTATGTGCAAACTTTATGTAAACCATTGTAAATAACTTTCCATATGTTTTAGAGTAGTCAGCAGCCAGTTTTATGTGTGTCCTACTGAAGCTGGTGAAGTTTAAGCAATATCACCAGTTGCTCATAATGGTACTTCACTGCTTCAAAGCAATGCAATGCTAAAGGCAGTTATAATGTACATGCAATGTTGTAGGTTCTTCAAATCATCTTTACTTTATGTATTCCATTGCTGTGAGTAGTATTCATTCTTTTTCTGTTCACTTACAATTCACTGAATAGTTATGCACAGGTACATAGCACAAAATACACACAATAGAGTCTAATGCATTCAGCTAAAAAGAGTGCTATTGAATTTTCCTCCAAAATTACTATCTGCAAACTGCATGTTAACCTTTGTAATTAACTTTCTGTATGATTCAGAGTAGTCTGAAACCACTTTTGTGTGTGTGATACCGAAGTTGAAGTTACTCTAAGCAGTATGATTGATTACACAATAGAACTTCAGTGTTTCAAAGCAATACAAAGCTAAAGCCGTTCTAATATAACTGCAATGTATTAGGTTCTTGAATTCAACTTTACTTTATGTATTCCATTCCTGTCAGTAGTATTTATTGTGTTTCTATTCACTTACATTTCACTCTGAATAGTTATGCAGATGTAAATAACACATAATACACAGAATATTCAGTAATGTATTCAGATAAAAAGAGTGTACTATTAAATTTTCCTCAATATTACTATGTGCAATCTTCATGTAAATCTTTGTAATTAACTTTGCATATGATGTAGAGTAGTCTGCAAGGAGTTTTTCTCGTGTTCTGCCGAAGTTGGTGAAGTTACTCTAAGGAATGTCACTGATTACACAATTCAACAAGTGTTTCAAAGCCGTAGCAAGGTAGAGGCAGTTATAATGTCAATGCAATGTTGTATGTTCTTCAAATCAACTTTACTTTATGTATTCCATTCCTGTCAGTAGTATGTATTGTGTTTCTATTCACTTACATTTCACTCTGAATAGTTATGCAGATGTAAATAACACAAAATACACAGAATATTCAGTAATGTATTCAGATAAAAAGAGTGTACTACTAAATTTTCCTCAATATTACTATGTGCAATCTTCATGTAAACCTTTGTAATTAACTTTCCATATGATTTAGAGTACTCTGCATCCAATTTCTTCTGTGTGCTACCGAATGTCGTGCAGTTACTCTAGGGAATGTCACTGATTACACAATTAAAATTCAGTGTTTCAAAGCAATACAAAGCTAATGGCGTTCTAATATAACTGCAATGTATTAGGTTCTTGAATTCAACTTTACTTTAGGTATTCTATTCCTGTCAGTAGTATTTATTGTGTTTCTATTCACTTACATTTCACTCTGAATAGTTATGCAGATATACATAACACAAAATACACAGAATATTAAGTAATGCATTCAGCTAAAAAGAGTGTACTATTAAATTTTCCTCAATATTACTATGTGCAAACTTCATGTAAACCTTTGTAATTAACTTTCCATATGATGTAGAGTAGTCTGCAAGCAGTTTTTCTCGTGTTCTGCCGAAGTTGGTGCAGTTACTCTAAGGAATGTCACTGATTACACAATTCAACATGTGTTTCAAAGCAGTAGAAAGGTAGAGGCAGTTATAATGTGAATGCAATGTAGTATGTTCTTCAAATCAACCTTAATTTATGTATTCCATTGCTGTCAATAGTATTCGTTGTTTATCTGATCACTTACAATGCACTCTGAATAGTTTTGCACATCTGCATAACACAAAATACACAGAATAGTAAGTAATGCATTCAGCTAAAAAGAGTGTACTATTAAATATTCCTCAATATTACTATGTTCAAACTTCATATAAACCTTTGTAATTAACTTTCCATATGGTTTAGAGTAGTTTGCAACCAGTTTTTTGTCTGTGCTGCCGAAGTTGGTGAATTTACTCTAAGGAATGTCACTGATTACACAATTGAACTTCAGTGTTTCAAACAGTACAAAGCTAGAGGCACCTATAATGTAAATGCAATGTAGTATGTTCTTCAAATCAACTTTAGGTATTCCATTGCTGTGAGTAGTATTCATTGTGTTTCTATTCACCTCAAATTCACTCTGAATAGTTATGCACATGTACATAACATAAAATACACAGAATAGCCTGTAATGCATTCAGCTGAAAAGAGAATGCTATTGAATTTTCCTCAAAGTTTTATGTGCAAACTTTATGTAAACCATTGTAATTAACTTTCCATAGTTTTTAGAGTAGTCAGCAGCCAGTTTTATGTGTGTCCTACTGAAGCTGGTGAAGTTTAAGCAATATCACCAGTTGCTCAGAATGGTACTTCACTGCTTCAAAGCAATGCAATGCTAAAGGCAGTTATAATGTACATGCAATGTTGTAGGTTCTTCAAATCATCTTTACTTTATGTATTCCATTGCTGTGAGTAGTATTCATTCTTTTTCTTTTCACTTACAATTCACTGAATAGTTATGCACAGCTACATAGCACAAAATACACACAATAGAGTCTAATGCATTCAGCTAAAAAGAGTGCTATTGAATTTTCCTCCAAAATTACTATCTGCAAACTGCATGTTAACCTTTGTAATTAACTTTCTGTATGATTCAGAGTAGTCTGAAACCACTTTTGTGTGTGTGATACCGAAGTTGAAGTTACTCTAAGCAGTATGATTGATTACACAATAGAACTTCAGTGTTTCAAAGCAATACAAAGCTAAAGGCGTTCTAATATAACTGCAATGTATTAGGTTCTTGAATTCAACTTTACTTTAGGTATTCCATTCCTGTCAGTAGTATTTATTGTGTTTCTATTTACTTACATTTCACTCTGAATAGTTATGCAGATATACATAACACAAAATGCACAGAATATTAAGTAATGTATTCAGCTAAAAAGAGTGTACTATTAAATTTTCCTCAATATTACTATGTGCAAACTTCATGTAAACCTTTGTAATTAACTTTCCATATGATGTAGAGTAGTCTGCAAGCAGTTTTTCTCGTGTTCTGCCGAATTTGGTGCAGTTACTCTAAGGAATGTCACTGATTACACAATTCAACATGTGTTTCAAAGCAGTAGAAAGGTAGAGGCAGTTATAATGTGAATGCAATGTAGTATGTTCTTCAAATCAACCTTAATTTATGTATTCCATTGCTGTCAATAGTATTCGTTGTTTATCTGATCACTTACAATGCACTCTGAATAGTTTTGCACATCTGCATAACACAAAATACACAGAATAGTAAGTAATGCATTCAGCTAAAAAGAGTGTACTATTAAATATTCCTCAATATTACTATGTTCAAACTTCATATAAACCTTTGTAATTAACTTTCCATATGATTTAGAGTAGTCTGCAACCACTTTTTTGTCTGTGCTGCCGAAGTTGGTGAATTTACTCTAAGGAATGTCACTGATTACACAATTGAACTTCAGTGTTTCAAACAGTACAAAGCTAGAGGCACCTATAATGTAAATGCAATGTAGTATGTTCTTCAAATCAACTTTACTTTAGGTATTCCATTGCTGTGAGTAGTATTCATTGTGTTTCTATTCACCTCACATTCACTCTGAATTGTTATGCACATGTACATAACATAAAATACACACAATAGCCTGTAATGCATTCAGCTGAAAAGAGAATGCTATTGAATTTTCCTCAAAGTTTTATGTGCAAACTTTATGTAAACCATTGTAAATAACTTTCCATATGTTTTAGAGTAGTCAGCAGCCAGTTTTATGTGTGTCCTACTGAAGCTGGTGAAGTTTAAGCAATATCACCAGTTGCTCATAATGGTACTTCACTGCTTCAAAGCAATGCAATGCTAAAGGCAGTTATAATGTACATGCAATGTTGTAGGTTCTTCAAATCATCTTTACTTTATGTATTCCATTGCTGTGAGTAGTATTCATTCTTTTTCTGTTCACTTACAATTCACTGAATAGTTATGCACAGGTACATAGCACAAAATACACACAATAGAGTCTAATGCATTCAGCTAAAAAGAGTGCTATTGAATTTTCCTCCAAAATTACTATCTGCAAACTGCATGTTAACCTTTGTAATTAACTTTCTGTATGATTCAGAGTAGTCTGAAACCACTTTTGTGTGTGTGATACCGAAGTTGAAGTTACTCTAAGCAGTATGATTGATTACACAATAGAACTTCAGTGTTTCAAAGCAATACAAAGCTAAAGCCGTTCTAATATAACTGCAATGTATTAGGTTCTTGAATTCAACTTTACTTTATGTATTCCATTCCTGTCAGTAGTATTTATTGTGTTTCTATTCACTTACATTTCACTCTGAATAGTTATGCAGATGTAAATAACACATAATACACAGAATATTCAGTAATGTATTCAGATAAAAAGAGTGTACTATTAAATTTTCCTCAATATTACTATGTGCAATCTTCATGTAAATCTTTGTAATTAACTTTGCATATGATGTAGAGTAGTCTGCAAGGAGTTTTTCTCGTGTTCTGCCGAAGTTGGTGAAGTTACTCTAAGGAATGTCACTGATTACACAATTCAACAAGTGTTTCAAAGCCGTAGCAAGGTAGAGGCAGTTATAATGTCAATGCAATGTTGTATGTTCTTCAAATCAACTTTACTTTATGTATTCCATTCCTGTCAGTAGTATGTATTGTGTTTCTATTCACTTACATTTCACTCTGAATAGTTATGCAGATGTAAATAACACAAAATACACAGAATATTCAGTAATGTATTCAGATAAAAAGAGTGTACTACTAAATTTTCCTCAATATTACTATGTGCAATCTTCATGTAAACCTTTGTAATTAACTTTCCATATGATTTAGAGTACTCTGCATCCAATTTCTTCTGTGTGCTACCGAATGTCGTGCAGTTACTCTAGGGAATGTCACTGATTACACAATTAAAATTCAGTGTTTCAAAGCAATACAAAGCTAATGGCGTTCTAATATAACTGCAATGTATTAGGTTCTTGAATTCAACTTTACTTTAGGTATTCTATTCCTGTCAGTAGTATTTATTGTGTTTCTATTCACTTACATTTCACTCTGAATAGTTATGCAGATATACATAACACAAAATACACAGAATATTAAGTAATGCATTCAGCTAAAAAGAGTGTACTATTAAATTTTCCTCAATATTACTATGTGCAAACTTCATGTAAACCTTTGTAATTAACTTTCCATATGATGTAGAGTAGTCTGCAAGCAGTTTTTCTCGTGTTCTGCCGAAGTTGGTGCAGTTACTCTAAGGAATGTCACTGATTACACAATTCAACATGTGTTTCAAAGCAGTAGAAAGGTAGAGGCAGTTATAATGTGAATGCAATGTAGTATGTTCTTCAAATCAACCTTAATTTATGTATTCCATTGCTGTCAATAGTATTCGTTGTTTATCTGATCACTTACAATGCACTCTGAATAGTTTTGCACATCTGCATAACACAAAATACACAGAATAGTAAGTAATGCATTCAGCTAAAAAGAGTGTACTATTAAATATTCCTCAATATTACTATGTTCAAACTTCATATAAACCTTTGTAATTAACTTTCCATATGATTTAGAGTAGTTTGCAACCAGTTTTTTGTCTGTGCTGCCGAAGTTGGTGAATTTACTCTAAGGAATGTCACTGATTACACAATTGAACTTCAGTGTTTCAAACAGTACAAAGCTAGAGGCACCTATAATGTTAATGCAATGTAGTATGTTCTTCAAATCAACTTTAGGTATTCCATTGCTGTGAGTAGTATTCATTGTGTTTCTATTCACCTCAAATTCACTCTGAATAGTTATGCACATGTACATAACATAAAATACACAGAATAGCCTGTAATGCATTCAGCTGAAAAGAGAATGCTATTGAATTTTCCTCAAAGTTTTATGTGCAAACTTTATGTAAACCATTGTAATTAACTTTCCATAGTTTTTAGAGTAGTCAGCAGCCAGTTTTATGTGTGTCCTACTGAAGCTGGTGAAGTTTAAGCAATATCACCAGTTGCTCAGAATGGTACTTCACTGCTTCAAAGCAATGCAATGCTAAAGGCAGTTATAATGTACATGCAATGTTGTAGGTTCTTCAAATCATCTTTACTTTATGTATTCCATTGCTGTGAGTAGTATTCATTCTTTTTCTTTTCACTTACAATTCACTGAATAGTTATGCACAGCTACATAGCACAAAATACACACAATAGAGTCTAATGCATTCAGCTAAAAAGAGTGCTATTGAATTTTCCTCCAAAATTACTATCTGCAAACTGCATGTTAACCTTTGTAATTAACTTTCTGTATGATTCAGAGTAGTCTGAAACCACTTTTGTGTGTGTGATACCGAAGTTGAAGTTACTCTAAGCAGTATGATTGATTACACAATAGAACTTCAGTGTTTCAAAGCAATACAAAGCTAAAGCCGTTCTAATATAACTGCAATGTATTAGGTTCTTGAATTCAACTTTACTTTATGTATTCCATTCCTGTCAGTAGTATTTATTGTGTTTCTATTCACTTACATTTCACTCTGAATAGTTATGCAGATGTAAATAACACAAAATACACAGAATATTCAGTAATGTATTCAGATAAAAAGAGTGTACTATTAAATTTTCCTCAATATTACTATGTGCAATCTTCATGTAAATCTTTGTAATTAACTTTGCATATGATGTAGAGTAGTCTGCAAGGAGTTTTTCTCGTGTTCTGCCGAAGTTGGTGAAGTTACTCTAAGGAATGTCACTGATTACACAATTCAACAAGTGTTTCAAAGCCGTAGAAAGATAGAGGCAGTTATAATGTGAATGCAATGTTGTATGTTCTTCAAATCAACTTTACTTTATGTATTCCATTCCTGTCAGTAGTATTTATTGTGTTTCTATTCACTTACATTTCACTCTGAATAGTTATGCAGATGTAAATAACACAAAATACACAGAATATTCAGTAATGTATTCAGATAAAAAGAGTGTACTACTAAATTTTCCTCAATATTACTATGTGCAATCTTCATGTAAACCTTTGTAATTAACTTTCCATATGATTTAGAGTACTCTGCATCCAATTTCTTCTGTGTGCTACCGAATGTCGTGCAGTTACTCTAAGCAATATCATTGACTACACAATAAAACTTGTGTTTCAAAGCAATAAAAGTTCAAGGCCGTTCTAATGTAACTGCAATGTATTAGTTTGTGAATTCAACTTTACTTTATGTATTCCATTGCTGTCTGTAGTATTTAGTGTGTTTCTATTCACTTACATTTCACTCTCAATATTTATGCAGATGTAAATAACACAAAATGGACAGAATATTAATCAATGTATTCAGCTAAAAAGAGTGTACTATTGAATTTTCCTCAATATTATTATGTGCAAACTTCATGTAAACCTTTGTAATTAACTTTCCATATGATTTAGAGTAGTCTGCAACCAGTTTTTTGTCTGTGCTACAGATGTTGGTGAAGTTACTCTAAGGAATGTCACTGATTACACAATTGAACTTCAGTGTTTCAAAGCAATACAAAGTTAAAGGCGTTCTAATATAACTGCAATGTATTAGGTTCTTGAATTCAACTTTACTTTAGGTATTCCATTCCTGTCAGTAGTATTTATTGTGTTTCTATTTACTTACATTTCACTCTGAATAGTTATGCAGATATACATAACACAAAATGCACAGAATATTAAGTAATGTATTCAGCTAAAAAGAGTGTACTATTAAATTTTCCTCAATATTACTATGTGCAAACTTCATGTAAACCTTTGTAATTAACTTTCCATATGATGTAGTGTAGTCTGCAAGCAGTTTTTCTCGTGTTCTGCCGAATTTGGTGCAGTTACTCTAAGGAATGTCACTGATTACACAATTCAACATGTGTTTCAAAGCAGTAGAAAGGTAGAGGCAGTTATAATGTGAATGCAATGTAGTATGTTCTTCAAATCAACCTTAATTTATGTATTCCATTGCTGTCAATAGTATTCGTTGTTTATCTGATCACTTACAATGCACTCTGAATAGTTTTGCACATCTGCATAACACAAAATACACAGAATAGTAAGTAATGCATTCAGCTAAAAAGAGTGTACTATTAAATATTCCTCAATATTACTATGTTCAAACTTCATATAAACCTTTGTAATTAACTTTCCATATGATTTAGAGTAGTCTGCAACCACTTTTTTGTCTGTGCTGCCGAAGTTGGTGAATTTACTCTAAGGAATGTCACTGATTACACAATTGAACTTCAGTGTTTCAAACAGTACAAAGCTAGAGGCACCTATAATGTAAATGCAATGTAGTATGTTCTTCAAATCAACTTTACTTTAGGTATTCCATTGCTGTGAGTAGTATTCATTGTGTTTCTATTCACCTCACATTCACTCTGAATTGTTATGCACATGTACATAACATAAAATACACACAATAGCCTGTAATGCATTCAGCTGAAAAGAGAATGCTATTGAATTTTCCTCAAAGTTTTATGTGCAAACTTTATGTAATCCATTGTAATTAACTTTCCATATGTTTTAGAGTAGTCAGCAGCCAGTTTTATGTGTGTCCTACTGAAGCTGGTGAAGTTTAAGCAATATCACCAGTTGCTCATAATGGTACTTCACTGTTTCAAAGCAATGCAATGCTAAAGGCAGTTATAATGTACATGCAATGTTGTAGGTTCTTCAAATCATCTTTACTTTATGTATTCCATTGCTGTGAGTAGTATTCATTCTTTTTCTGTTCACTTACAATTCACTGAATAGTTATGCACAGGTACATAGCACAAAATACACACAATAGAGTCTAATGCATTCAGCTAAAAAGAGTGCTATTGAATTTTCCTCCAAAATTACTATCTGCAAACTGCATGTAAACCTTTGTAATTAACTTTCTGTATGATTCAGAGTAGTCTGAAACCACTTTTGTGTGTGTGATACCGAAGTTGAAGTTACTCTAAGCAGTATGATTGATTACACAATAGAACTTCAGTGTTTCAAAGCAATACAAAGCTAAAGGCGTTCTAATATAACTGCAATGTATTAGGTTCTTGAATTCAACTTTACTTTATGTATTCCATTCCTGTCAGTAGTATTTATTGTGTTTCTATTCACTTACATTTCACTCTGAATAGTTATGCAGATGTAAATAACACAAAATACACAGAATATTCAGTAATGTATTCAGATAAAAAGAGTGTACTATTAAATTTTTCTCAATATTACTATGTGCAATCTTCATGTACATCTTTGTAATTAACTTTCCATATGATGTAGACTAGTCTGCAAGCAGTTTTTTGTCTGTGCTGCCGAAGTTGGTGAATTTACTCTAAGGAATGTCACTGATTACACAATTGAACTTCAGTGTTTCAAACAGTACAAAGCTAGAGGCACCTATAATGTAAATGCAATGTAGTATGTTCTTCAAATCAACTTTAGGTATTCCATTGCTGTGAGTAGTATTCATTGTGTTTCTATTCACCTCAAATTCACTCTGAATAGTTATGCACATGTACATAACATAAAATACACAGAATAGCCTGTAATGCATTCAGCTGAAAAGAGAATGCTATTGAATTTTCCTCAAAGTTTTATGTGCAAACTTTATGTAAACCATTGTAATTAACTTTCCATAGTTTTTAGAGTAGTCAGCAGCCAGTTTTATGTGTGTCCTACTGAAGCTGGTGAAGTTTAAGCAATATCACCAGTTGCTCAGAATGGTACTTCACTGCTTCAAAGCAATGCAATGCTAAAGGCAGTTATAATGTACATGCAATGTTGTAGGTTCTTCAAATCATCTTTACTTTATGTATTCCATTGCTGTGAGTAGTATTCATTCTTTTTCTTTTCACTTACAATTCACTGAATAGTTATGCACAGCTACATAGCACAAAATACACACAATAGAGTCTAATGCATTCAGCTAAAAAGAGTGCTATTGAATTTTCCTCCAAAATTACTATCTGCAAACTGCATGTTAACCTTTGTAATTAACTTTCTGTATGATTCAGAGTAGTCTGAAACCACTTTTGTGTGTGTGATACCGAAGTTGAAGTTACTCTAAGCAGTATGATTGATTACACAATAGAACTTCAGTGTTTCAAAGCAATACAAAGCTAAAGCCGTTCTAATATAACTGCAATGTATTAGGTTCTTGAATTCAACTTTACTTTATGTATTCCATTCCTGTCAGTAGTATTTATTGTGTTTCTATTCACTTACATTTCACTCTGAATAGTTATGCAGATGTAAATAACACAAAATACACAGAATATTCAGTAATGTATTCAGATAAAAAGAGTGTACTATTAAATTTTCCTCAATATTACTATGTGCAATCTTCATGTAAATCTTTGTAATTAACTTTGCATATGATGTAGAGTAGTCTGCAAGGAGTTTTTCTCGTGTTCTGCCGAAGTTGGTGAAGTTACTCTAAGGAATGTCACTGATTACACAATTCAACAAGTGTTTCAAAGCCGTAGAAAGGTAGAGGCAGTTATAATGTGAATGCAATGTTGTATGTTCTTCAAATCAACTTTACTTTATGTATTCCATTCCTGTCAGTAGTATTTATTGTGTTTCTATTCACTTACATTTCACTCTGAATAGTTATGCAGATGTAAATAACACAAAATACACAGAATATTCAGTAATGTATTCAGATAAAAAGAGTGTACTACTAAATTTTCCTCAATATTACTATGTGCAATCTTCATGTAAACCTTTGTAATTAACTTTCCATATGATTTAGAGTACTCTGCATCCAATTTCTTCTGTGTGCTACCGAATGTCGTGCAGTTACTCTAAGCAATATCATTGACTACACAATAAAACTTGTGTTTCAAAGCAATAAAAGTTCAAGGCCGTTCTAATGTAACTGCAATGTATTAGTTTGTGAATTCAACTTTACTTTATGTATTCCATTGCTGTCTGTAGTATTTAGTGTGTTTCTATTCACTTACATTTCACTCTCAATATTTATGCAGATGTAAATAACACAAAATGGACAGAATATTAAGCAATGTATTCAGCTAAAAAGAGTGTACTATTGAATTTTCCTCAATATTATTATGTGCAAACTTCATGTAAACCTTTGTAATTAACTTTCCATATGATTTAGAGTAGTCTGCAACCAGTTTTTTGTCTGTGCTACAGATGTTGGTGAAGTTACTCTAAGGAATGTCACTGATTACACAATTGAACTTCAGTGTTTCAAAGCAATACAAAGTTAAAGGCGTTCTAATATAACTGCAATGTATTAGGTTCTTGAATTCAACTTTACTTTAGGTATTCCATTCCTGTCAGTAATATTTATTGTGTTTCTATTTACTTACATTTCACTCTGAATAGTTATGCAGATATACATAACACAAAATGCACAGAATATTAAGTAATGTATTCAGCTAAAAAGAGTGTACTATTAAATTTTCCTCAATATTACTATGTGCAAACTTCATGTAAACCTTTGTAATTAACTTTCCATATGATGTAGTGTAGTCTGCAAGCAGTTTTTCTCGTGTTCTGCCGAATTTGGTGCAGTTACTCTAAGGAATGTCACTGATTACACAATTCAACATGTGTTTCAAAGCAGTAGAAAGGTAGAGGCAGTTATAATGTGAATGCAATGTAGTATGTTCTTCAAATCAACCTTAATTTATGTATTCCATTGCTGTCAATAGTATTCGTTGTTTATCTGATCACTTACAATGCACTCTGAATAGTTTTGCACATCTGCATAACACAAAATACACAGAATAGTAAGTAATGCATTCAGCTAAAAAGAGTGTACTATTAAATATTCCTCAATATTACTATGTTCAAACTTCATATAAACCTTTGTAATTAACTTTCCATATGATTTAGAGTAGTCTGCAACCACTTTTTTGTCTGTGCTGCCGAAGTTGGTGAATTTACTCTAAGGAATGTCACTGATTACACAATTGAACTTCAGTGTTTCAAACAGTACAAAGCTAGAGGCACCTATAATGTAAATGCAATGTAGTATGTTCTTCAAATCAACTTTACTTTAGGTATTCCATTGCTGTGAGTAGTATTCATTGTGTTTCTATTCACCTCACATTCACTCTGAATTGTTATGCACATGTACATAACATAAAATACACACAATAGCCTGTAATGCATTCAGCTGAAAAGAGAATGCTATTGAATTTTCCTCAAAGTTTTATGTGCAAACTTTATGTAATCCATTGTAATTAACTTTCCATATGTTTTAGAGTAGTCAGCAGCCAGTTTTATGTGTGTCCTACTGAAGCTGGTGAAGTTTAAGCAATATCACCAGTTGCTCATAATGGTACTTCACTGTTTCAAAGCAATGCAATGCTAAAGGCAGTTATAATGTACATGCAATGTTGTAGGTTCTTCAAATCATCTTTACTTTATGTATTCCATTGCTGTGAGTAGTATTCATTCTTTTTCTGTTCACTTACAATTCACTGAATAGTTATGCACAGGTACATAGCACAAAATACACACAATAGAGTCTAATGCATTCAGCTAAAAAGAGTGCTATTGAATTTTCCTCCAAAATTACTATCTGCAAACTGCATGTAAACCTTTGTAATTAACTTTCCGTATGATTCAGAGTAGTCTGAAACCACTTTTGTGTGTGTGATACCGAAGTTGAAGTTACTCTAAGCAGTATGATTGATTACACAATAGAACTTCAGTGTTTCAAAGCAATACAAAGCTAAAGGCGTTCTAATATAACTGCAATGTATTAGGTTCTTGAATTCAACTTTACTTTATGTATTCCATTCCTGTCAGTAGTATTTATTGTGTTTCTATTCACTTACATTTCACTCTGAATAGTTATGCAGATGTAAATAACACAAAATACACAGAATATTCAGTAATGTATTCAGATAAAAAGAGTGTACTATTAAATTTTTCTCAATATTACTATGTGCAATCTTCATGTACATCTTTGTAATTAACTTTCCATATGATGTAGACTAGTCTGCAAGCAGTTTTTCTCGTGTTCTGCCGAAGTTGGTGAAGTTACTCTAAGGAATGTCACTGATTACACAATTCAACATGTGTTTCAAAGCAGTAGAAAGGTAGAGGCAGTTATAATGTGAATGCAATGTAGTATGTTCTTCAAATCAACCTTAATTTATGTATTCCATTGCTGTCAATAGTATTCGTTGTTTATCTGATCACTTACAATGCACTCTGAATAGTTTTGCACATCTGCATAACACAAAATACACAGAATAGTAAGTAATGCATTCAGCTAAAAAGAGTGTACTATTAAATATTCCTCAATATTACTATGTTCAAACTTCATATAAACCTTTGTAATTAACTTTCCATATGATTTAGAGTAGTCTGCAACCAGTTTTTTGTCTGTGCTGCCGAAGTTGGTGAATTTACTCTAAGGAATGTCACTGATTACACAATTGAACTTCAGTGTTTCAAACAGTACAAAGCTAGAGGCACCTATAATGTAAATGCAATGTAGTATGTTCTTCAAATCAACTTTAGGTATTCCATTGCTGTGAGTAGTATTCATTGTGTTTCTATTCACCTCAAATTCACTCTGAATAGTTATGCACATGTACATAACATAAAATACACAGAATAGCCTGTAATGCATTCAGCTGAAAAGAGAATGCTATTGAATTTTCCTCAAAGTTTTATGTGCAAACTTTATGTAAACCATTGTAATTAACTTTCCATAGTTTTTAGAGTAGTCAGCAGCCAGTTTTATGTGTGTCCTACTGAAGCTGGTGAAGTTTAAGCAATATCACCAGTTGCTCAGAATGGTACTTCACTGCTTCAAAGCAATGCAATGCTAAAGGCAGTTATAATGTACATGCAATGTTGTAGGTTCTTCAAATCATCTTTACTTTATGTATTCCATTGCTGTGAGTAGTATTCATTCTTTTTCTTTTCACTTACAATTCACTGAATAGTTATGCACAGGTACATAGCACAAAATACACACAATAGAGTCTAATGCATTCAGCTAAAAAGAGTGCTATTGAATTTTCCTCCAAAATTACTATCTGCAAACTGCATGTTAACCTTTGTAATTAACTTTCTGTATGATTCAGAGTAGTCTGAAACCACTTTTGTGTGTGTGATACCGAAGTTGAAGTTACTCTAAGCAGTATGATTGATTACACAATAGAACTTCAGTGTTTCAAAGCAATACAAAGCTAAAGGCGTTCTAATATAACTGCAATGTATTAGGTTCTTGAATTCAACTTTACTTTATGTATTCCATTCCTGTCAGTAGTATTTATTGTGTTTCTATTCACTTACATTTCACTCTGAATAGTTATGCAGATGTAAATAACACAAAATACACAGAATATTCAGTAATGTATTCAGATAAAAAGAGTGTACTATTGGGGGACGTCACGTGATGACGTAGGATCGAGACGCTGGAACCCGGCTCTCCCGTAAAAAGTTAATAAATTAATGTCTAAATGAAGAAAAGTTAGTCAGTATCTTCTAAAAGTTACTTATAAACTACTCCGGACTGTGTCAAGCAATGCCTCAAAGAAGGAAGATGAAGAAAACTAATACCGGGAAGATTACGCAAGTTGGAACAAGAGCGGGGCCCACGTCTGCCGAGGTACCCCGGTCTCAGGTACGTTGTGCCACCGGCGAGGCGGAACAAGAGACCGCGGCAACAATGGCCATTCCTGAAGGGAAGTGTCATCGTGAATTGCGCAAACCCGAAGGACGGAGCATGCGCAAACGGAAGCAACAAGAACTACAAAGCCCAGCTACCACTGCAACTGAAAGTGATAGCGAATCGGAGGGAGAGTCAAGTGTCTCGGAAGGATCAGATGAAGAAGAAGCTAAAAGTCCTTCTAGAAATATAGAAAAGACTTTGAGGCAAATAATGCGTAAATTAGACACATTAAAAATAATTAAAAATAATCAAAAAAGACTCGAAAAAAAAATGACCAAAATGGAGATTATGCTTGATAAAATGACAAAGAGACAGGAAAAAATGGAAAAAAGAATTACGGACTTGGAAACTACAACGGAGGACATGGTTGAAAGAATGGACAAAATAGAAAATGAAAATGCTGCTTGGGCATCAGAAAGAAAACAATTTATGGAACAAATTGATAAGCTTGAAAATTTCAGTAGACGAAATAATATTAAAATTGTTGGACTTAAAGAAGATATAGAAGGAGAAGACCCAATAAATTTTTTTCAAAAATGGATCCCTGAAAAGTTGGAAATGGAAGGAGAAACTCCAATTGAGATCGAAAGGGCTCATAGATCCTTAAGGCCAAGACCTCGAGCTGATCAAAACCCACGATCAATTTTGATAAAATGTTTACGATACCAAGACAAAGAAAAGATCCTGAAGGCTGCCGCCCAAAGTGCCAAAAATAGAAACGGGCCATTGATGATAGCAGGAAAACCAGTCCTTTTTTACCCTGATATAAGTCACAACCTGTTGAAGAGGAAGAAGGAATTTAACCCAGTGAAAAAAGCCTTATGGGTAAAGGGTTACAAATTTACAATGCGTCATCCAGCAACACTGATAATTTTTTCGGAGGAAGGAAAAAAATTTTTTCCCGATTATCGAAAAGCGGAGGAGTTTGTACAAGATCTTCCATCTATACGCTATGAAGATAGACCCAACGAACAGAATTGATGGACATTTATGGATATTATAGAAAAGGGGAGCAAAATTTTAGAAATACTAAATGAGAATGGTATTTCTTTTTTTTTCTCTTCTTATACATATACGTTTTTGTGTTGCGGGGGGGCTGGGGAGCTTTGGATCGGTTACTGCGGGATTCACGTGTGTAATCATGGCGGTTGCCATGACCCGTACAGCAGAGGGGGGTAATGTTGTGTTATTTTTCCACAACATTAGTAGGGGGGTATTTTGTTTTTTTCTTTATATTTTAATTTTCTTCTATCTTTTAGCCTGGATGATTGGTGGGGACACACATAGCAACACGGAGATTTTTATAAAGATTTCCCAAGATACCATGAAAGTGGAAAGATTAGGTATTATTATAGATTGGAATAATATAATAAAAAAAAAATAATGACTAATCTACTAAACTTTTTAAGTTTTAATGTTAATGGGCTTAATGGGCCAGTAAAAAGAAAAAGAATTTTAACATATATTAAAAAAATGAAAACAGATATAGCTTTTTTACAAGAAACTCATTTAACGGACACAGAACACCAGAAATTAAAAAGAGACTGGGTTGGAAATGTTATTGCAGCTTCATTTAATTCAAAGGCGAGAGGAGTTGCAATTTTGGTTAACAAAAATCTACCAATTAAAATACAAAACATATTAATTGATTCGGCGGGGAGATATCTAATTATACACTGTCAAATTTTTTCAGAACTATGGACCCTTATGAACATTTATGCACCAAATGAAAATGATGTAAAATTCATACAGGAGGTCTTTTTGAATTTGGCCAACGCACATGATAAAATATTAATAGGTGGAGATTTTAATTTTTGTCTAGATCCAGCTTTAGATAGATCAACAAAGGTTGTTACAAAATCAAAAGCAGTAAAATTAACTCTATCATTGATGAAAGACTTAAATCTGATTGATATATGGAGAAGAATTAATCCAAAAGAAAGAGATTATTCATTTTATTCAAATAGACATAAAACATACTCAAGGATAGACTTTTTCCTATTATCAACAAATATTCAAGATAGAGTGAAAAATGTGGAATATAAAGCAAGAATACTGTCAGATCATTCTCCTTTAATAATGACAATGATAATGACAGATAAAGAGGAATCAGTTTATAGGTGGAGATTTAATTCAATATTATTAAAACGTCAAGACTTTTGTGATTTTATGAAAAAACAGATTCAGTTCTTTTTAGATATAAATTCACATTCAGTTGATGATAAATTTATAGTGTGGGAAGCAATGAAGGCATACTTGAGAGGTCAGATAATAAGTTATACTTCTAAAATTAAGAAGGAATATATGATAGAAATAGATCAATTGGAAAAAGAGATTACGAAATTAGAAAAAGAATCCCAAAGAAATATGACAGAAGAAAAACGAAGACAACTCATTAACAAGAAGTTACAATATAATACGCTCCAAACATATCGAACGGAAACAGCAATTATGAGAACTAAACAAAGATATTATGAACTAGGTGAAAGATCACATAAAGTTCTTGCATGGCAGCTAAAAACAGACCAGACTTCTAAAACAATAAATGCAATTCGAACAAGAGTAAATAAAATTACTTACAAACCTTTAGAAATTAATGAAGCTTTTAAGAATTTTTACTCTGAGTTGTACAAATCAGAATCACAAAACGACAATGTCAAGATAGAAAGGTTTCTATCACAAATAACTCTTCCAAAATTAAATACGGAAGAACAGAAGGGATTAGATATGCCTTTTACATTGAAAGAGGTCGAAGAAGCCCTAGGATCACTTCAAAGTAATAAATCTCCAGGAGAAGATGGTTTTCCGCCTGAATTCTATAAAAAGTTTAAAGATTTATTAATTCCTCCTCTTATGGAGTTAATACGCCAAGCGGAAAGAACGCATAAACTTCCAGAATCCTTTTCGACAGCCATTTTAATAGTATTGCCAAAAAAAGATAGAGATCCTTTAAAGCCATCATCATATAGACCGATTTCTTTATTAAATACTGATTATAAAATAATAGCAAAAATCTTATCTAATAGATTATCTAAATGCTTACCAAAATTAGTACATATGGATCAAACAGGATTTATTAAAAATAGACAATCAGCAGATAATGTAACTCGCTTATTTAGTATAATTCATTTAGCACAGAAGAGGGAGGAAATGAGCGTGGCAGTTGCTTTAGATGCAGAAAAAGCATTTGATAGATTGGAGTGGGATTTTTTATTTAAGGTATTGGAAAAATACGGATTAGGAGTATCCTTTATAAAATGGATTAAAACCTTAAATACTAATCCCAAAGCTAAAGTAGTGACAAATGGTCAAATTTCAACACCATTTCAGTTAACAAGGTCAACTAGGCAAGGTTGTCCATTATCACCTGCTTTATTTGTGTTGGCGATAGAGCCATTAGCTGAACTGATCAGAATGGACCCAGATATTAAGGGTTTTAGAGTTAACCAAGAAGAATACAAGATCAACTTATTTGCTGATGATGTTCTACTTTATCTAACAAACCCATTGCAATCGTTGCGTAAATTATCCTATAGATTAGAAGAATATGGGAAAGTATCAGGTTACAAAATAAACTGGGACAAAAGTGAAATTTTACCTCTTACTAAAGGAGACTATAATCAATGTCGATCAATAACCCAGTTTAGATGGCCGGCAAATGGTATAAAATATTTAGGTATAAGAGTCGATAATGATATAAAAAACATATACAAATTAAATTATTTACCACTATTGAAAAAAATTCAAGAAGATCTTGATAAATGGATGGTATTACCAATAACATTAGTAGGTAGAGTAAATACCATAAAAATGAATATATTCCCTAGATTACAATACTTATTTCAATCACTACCAATACAATTACCCCAGAAGTTTTTTCAAGAGCTGAATAAATATGTGAGGAAGTTTCTTTGGAAAGGTAAGATGTCAAGAATATCGTTGGAAAAATTGACATGGAAATTTGAGCTAGGAGGGTTACAACTTCCAAATTTTAAGAATTATTATAAAGCAAATCAACTTAGATTTATTGCATCCTTTTTTGAGAAAGACAAACCGGCGTGGATCAGAATAGAACTAGATAAAATAGGAGAAAACATACCAGAAGACTTTATATATAAATGGGAATCTAAATGGATACGGGAAAAGAAAGAATCTCCTATATTAAAACATTTGATTGATTTATGGAATAAGATAAATGTTGACGATGAGACAAAGAAATCCTTATTAGCAAAGAGATCTTTAATCCAAAATAGACTTATTCCTTTTACAATGGATAATCAACTTTTATATAATTGGTTTCAAAAAGGGATTAGATATATAGGAGATTGTTTTGAAGGAGGTATATTAATGTCATTTGATCAATTAAAGAATAAATATAAAGTATCAAACAACACACTTTTTTGTTACTTTCAACTAAGGGCTTACTTAAGAGAAAAGCTAGGTCAAACAATGTTACTACCGAAACCCAATGAAATAGAAACTTTAATTCAAAAAGGAAAGATTAAAAAATTTATCTCTTGTATGTATAATTTGATTCAAAAACAGGCAATTAAACAAGGAGTCCATAAGTCAAGACAAAAATGGGAAAGTGATTTGAATATCAAAATTGAAGAAAAAAACTGGTCAAGACTATGTCTTGAGAGTATGACAAATACAATAAACGTTCGATTAAGATTAGTGCAATACAATTTTTTACATCAACTATATATTACACCACAAAAAATAAACAAATTAAACCCAAATCTATCTGATCAGTGTTTTCGATGTAACCAAGAAATTGGTACTTTTTTACATTCTACTTGGTCTTGCTCCAAAATTCAACCTTTTTGGACAAATTTAAGAGTTTACTGGAACAAATCATTGGAATACAACTTCCACACAACCCAACATTACTTTTACTAGGTAATATTGAAGGGATAAAACCGATATCCAGATTGAATAAATATCAGAAAGAATTTATAAAAATTGCATTGGCAGTAGCCAAAAAAGCTATTGCAGTGACTTGGAAATCGGATACATATCTAAGTATAGATCGTTGGAAGAACGAAATTTATGGCTGTATTCCACTTGAAAAAATCACTTACAATTTAAGAGATAAATATGAAACATTTTTGAAAATTTGGCGCCCTTATTTACAAAAGACAGGATTAAATATATAGGTGCTCCGAAGATGAAATAATTGGTTACTTGGGGAAAGAAATAAATGCATACACCAAAGTTATTACGAACTCCGTGGAGCGTGTGGGGATCTTCCAATATCCAGGCATTCCTTTTTTTTCTTTTTTCTCTTTCTTTTTTTTTAGGGATGTTAGGGGGGAGGGGTTAAGGGGAGGGGGGCTGGGTAACATTTTTTTTTTCTCATACACTTTTATTTTGTAACTATAATATAAAACAATAAAAAAAGTTAAAAAAAAAAAGAGTGTACTATTAAATTTTCCTCAATATTACTATGTGCAATCTTCATGTAAATCTTTGTAATTAACTTTGCATATGATGTAGAGTAGTCTGCAAGGAGTTTTTCTCGTGTTCTGCCGAAGTTGGTGAAGTTACTCTAAGGAATGTCACTGATTACACAATTCAACAAGTGTTTCAAAGCCGTAGAAAGGTAGAGGCAGTTATAATGTGAATGCAATGTTGTATGTTCTTCAAATCAACTTTACTTTATGTATTCCCTTCCTGTCAGTAGTATTTATTGTGTTTCTATTCACTTACATTTCACTCTGAATAGTTATGCAGATGTAAATAACACAAAATACACAGAATATTCAGTAATGTATTCAGATAAAAAGAGTGTACTACTAAATTTTCCTCAATATTACTATGTGCAATCTTCATGTAAACCTTTGTAATTAACTTTCCATATGATTTAGAGTACTCTGCATCCAATTTCTTCTGTGTGCTACCGAATGTCGTGCAGTTACTCTAAGCAATATCATTGACTACACAATAAAACTTGTGTTTCAAAGCAATAAAAGTTCAAGGCCGTTCTAATGTAACTGCAATGTATTAGTTTCTGAATTCAACTTTACTTTATGTATTCCATTGCTGTCTGTAGTATTTATTGTGTTTCTATTCACTTACATTTCACTCTCAATAGTTATGCAGATGTAAATAACACAAAATAGACAGAATATTAAGCAATGTATTCAGCTAAAAAGAGTGTACTATTGAATTTTCCTCAATATTACTATGTGCAAACTTCATGTAAACCTTTGTAATTAACTTTCCATATGATTTAGAGTAGTCAGCAGCCAGTTTTATGTGTGTCCTACTGAAGCTGGTGAAGTTTAAGCAATATCACCAGTTGGTCATAATGGTACTTCACTGTTTCAAAGCAATGCAATGCTAAAGGCAGTTATAATGTACATGCAATGTTGTAGGTTCTTCAAATCATCTTTACTTTATGTATTCCATTGCTGTGAGTAGTATTCATTCTTTTTCTTTTCACTTACAATTCACTGAATAGTTATGCACAGGTACATAGCACAAAATACACACAATAGAGTCTAATGCATTCAGCTAAAAAGAGTGCTATTGAATTTTCCTCCAAAATTACTATCTGCAAACTGCATGTTAACCTTTGTAATTAACTTTCTGTATGATTCAGAGTAGTCTGAAACCACTTTTGTGTGTGTGATACCGAAGTTGAAGTTACTCTAAGCAGTATGATTGATTACACAATAGAACTTCAGTGTTTCAAAGCAATACAAAGCTAAAGGCGTTCTAATATAACTGCAATGTATTAGGTTCTTGAATTCAACTTTACTTTATGTATTCCATTCCTGTCAGTAGTATTTATTGTGTTTCTATTCACTTACATTTCACTCTGAATAGTTATGCAGATGTAAATAACACAAAATACACAGAATATTCAGTAATGTATTCAGATAAAAAGAGTGTACTATTAAATTTTCCTCAATATTACTATGTGCAATCTTCATGTAAATCTTTGTAATTAACTTTGCATATGATGTAGAGTAGTCTGCAAGGAGTTTTTCTCGTGTTCTGCCGAAGTTGGTGAAGTTACTCTAAGGAATGTCACTGATTACACAATTCAACAAGTGTTTCAAAGCCGTAGAAAGGTAGAGGCAGTTATAATGTGAATGCAATGTTGTATGTTCTTCAAATCAACTTTACTTTATGTATTCCCTTCCTGTCAGTAGTATTTATTGTGTTTCTATTCACTTACATTTCACTCTGAATAGTTATGCAGATGTAAATAACACAAAATACACAGAATATTCAGTAATGTATTCAGATAAAAAGAGTGTACTACTAAATTTTCCTCAATATTACTATGTGCAATCTTCATGTAAACCTTTGTAATTAACTTTCCATATGATTTAGAGTACTCTGCATCCAATTTCTTCTGTGTGCTACCGAATGTCGTGCAGTTACTCTAAGCAATATCATTGACTACACAATAAAACTTGTGTTTCAAAGCAATAAAAGTTAAAGGCGTTCTAATATAACTGCAATGTATTAGGTTCTTGAATTCAACTTTACTTTAGGTATTCCATTCCTGTCAGTAGTATTTATTGTGTTTCTATTTACTTACATTTCACTCTGAATAGTTATGCAGATATACATAACACAAAATGCACAGAATATTAAGTAATGTATTCAGCTAAAAAGAGTGTACTATTAAATTTTCCTCAATATTACTATGTGCAAACTTCATGTAAACCTTTGTAATTAACTTTCCATATGATGTAGAGTAGTCTGCAAGCAGTTTTTCTCGTGTTCTGCCGAATTTGGTGCAGTTACTCTAAGGAATGTCACTGATTACACAATTCAACATGTGTTTCAAAGCAGTAGAAAGGTAGAGGCAGTTATAATGTGAATGCAATGTAGTATGTTCTTCAAATCAACCTTAATTTATGTATTCCATTGCTGTCAATAGTATTCGTTGTTTATCTGATCACTTACAATGCACTCCGAATAGTTTTGCACATCTGCATAACACAAAATACACAGAATAGTAAGTAATGCATTCAGCTAAAAAGAGTGTACTATTAAATATTCCTCAATATTACTATGTTCAAACTTCATATAAACCTTTGTAATTAACTTTCCATATGATTTAGAGTTGTCTGCAACCACTTTTTTGTCTGTGCTGCCGAAGTTGGTGAATTTACTCTAAGGAATGTCACTGATTACACAATTGAACTTCAGTGTTTCAAACAGTACAAAGCTAGAGGCACCTATAATGTAAATGCAATGTAGTATGTTCTTCAAATCAACTTTACTTTAGGTATTCCATTGCTGTGAGTAGTATTCATTGTGTTTCTATTCACCTCACATTCACTCTGAATTGTTATGCACATGTACATAACATAAAATACACACAATAGCCAGTAATTCATTCAGCTGAAAAGAGAATGCTATTGAATTTTCCTCAAAGTTTTATGTGCAAACTTTATGTAAACCATTGTAAATAACTTTCCATATGTTTTAGAGTAGTCAGCAGCCAGTTTTATGTGTGTCCTACTGAAGCTGGTGAAGTTTAAGCAATATCACCAGTTGCTCAGAATGGTACTTCACTGCTTCAAAGCAATGCAATGCTAAAGGCAGTTATAATGTACATGCAATGTTGTAGGTTCTTCAAATCATCTTTACTTTATGTATTCCATTGCTGTGAGTAGTATTCATTCTTTTTCTTTTCACTTACAATTCACTGAATAGTTATGCACAGGTACATAGCACAAAATACACACAATAGAGTCTAATGCATTCAGCTAAAAAGAGTGCTATTGAATTTTCCTCCAAAATTACTATCTGCAAACTGCATGTTAACCTTTGTAATTAACTTTCTGTATGATTCAGAGTAGTCTGAAACCACTTTTGTGTGTGTGATACCGAAGTTGAAGTTACTCTAAGCAGTATGATTGATTACACAATAGAACTTCAGTGTTTCAAAGCAATACAAAGCTAAAGGCGTTCTAATATAACTGCAATGTATTAGGTTCTTGAATTCAACTTTACTTTATGTATTCCATTCCTGTCAGTAGTATTTATTGTGTTTCTATTCACTTACATTTCACTCTGAATAGTTATGCAGATGTAAATAACACAAAATACACAGAATATTCAGTAATGTATTCAGATAAAAAGAGTGTACTATTAAATTTTCCTCAATATTACTATGTGCAATCTTCATGTAAATCTTTGTAATTAACTTTGCATATGATGTAGAGTAGTCTGCAACGAGTTTTTCTCGTGTTCTGCCGAAGTTGGTGAAGTTACTCTAAGGAATGTCACTGATTACACAATTCAACAAGTGTTTCAAAGCCGTAGAAAGGTAGAGGCAGTTATAATGTGAATGCAATATTGTATGTTCTTCAAATCAACTTTACTTTATGTATTCCCTTCCTGTCAGTAGTATTTATTGTGTTTCTATTCACTTACATTTCACTCTGAATAGTTATGCAGATGTAAATAACACAAAATACACAGAATATTCAGTAATGTATTCAGATAAAAAGAGTGTACTACTAAATTTTCCTCAATATTACTATGTGCAATCTTCATGTAAACCTTTGTAATTAACTTTCCATATGATTTAGAGTACTCTGCATCCAATTTCTTCTGTGTGCTACCGAATGTCGTGCAGTTACTCTAAGCAATATCATTGACTACACAATAAAACTTGTGTTTCAAAGCAATAAAAGTTCAAGGCCGTTCTAATGTAACTGCAATGTATTAGTTTCTGAATTCAACTTTACTTTATGTATTCCATTGCTGTCTGTAGTATTTATTGTGTTTCTATTCACTTACATTTCACTCTCAATAGTTATGCAGATGTAAATAACACAAAATAGACAGAATATTAAGCAATGTATTCAGCTAAAAAGAGTGTACTATTGAATGTTCCTCAATATTACTATGTGCAAACTTCATGTAAACCTTTGTAATTAACTTTCCATATGATTTAGAGTAGTCTGCAACCAGTTTTTTGTCTGTGCTACAGATGTTGGTGAAGTTACTCTAAGGAATGTCACTGATTACACAATTGAACTTCAGTGTTTCAAAGCAATACAAAGTTAAAGGCGTTCTAATATAACTGCAATGTATTAGGTTCTTGAATTCAACTTTACTTTAGGTATTCCATTCCTGTCAGTAGTATTTATTGTGTTTCTATTTACTTACATTTCACTCTGAATAGTTATGCAGATATACATAACACAAAATGCACAGAATATTAAGTAATGTATTCAGCTAAAAAGAGTGTACTATTAAATTTTCCTCAATATTACTATGTGCAAACTTCATGTAAACCTTTGTAATTAACTTTCCATATGATGTAGAGTAGTCTGCAAGCAGTTTTTCTCGTGTTCTGCCGAATTTGGTGCAGTTACTCTAAGGAATGTCACTGATTACACAATTCAACATGTGTTTCAAAGCAGTAGAAAGGTAGAGGCAGTTATAATGTGAATGCAATGTAGTATGTTCTTCAAATCAACCTTAATTTATGTATTCTATTGCTGTCAATAGTATTCGTTGTTTATCTGATCACTTACAATGCACTCTGAATAGTTTTGCACATCTGCATAACACAAAACACACAGAATAGTAAGTAATGCATTCAGCTAAAAAGAGTGTACTATTAAATATTCCTCAATATTACTATGTTCAAACTTCATATAAACCTTTGTAATTAACTTTCCATATGATTTAGAGTAGTCTGCAACCACTTTTTTGTCTGTGCTGCAGAAGTTGGTGAATTTACTCTAAGGAATGTCACTGATTACACAATTGAACTTCAGTGTTTCAAACAGTACAAAGCTAGAGGCACCTATAATGTAAATGCAATGTAGTATGTTCTTCAAATCAACTTTACTTTAGGTATTCCATTGCTGTGAGTAGTATTCATTGTGTTTCTATTCACCTCACATTCACTCTGAATTGTTATGCACATGTACATAACATAAAATACACACAATAGCCTGCAATGCATTCAGCTGAAAAGAGAATGCTATTGAATTTTCCTCAAAGTTTTATGTGCAAACTTTATGTAAACCATTGTAAATAACTTTCCATATGTTTTAGAGTAGTCAGCAGCCAGTTTTATGTGTGTTGTTACGAAAACCCCGTAACCAGGTAACTTACCAGCAAAGATAGATGGATCAGCTGAGTCGGATGCTACTATTTTCAAACGTTTTATTAATAAAGGGGCACAAAAATTAAGGTTAATACAAACATTCAGATAACATGCGTCAATACTCAATCTAAAACGCAGGTACATTAATAATCACTCAGAAATAAGCTCTTTCGTTGTCTAGGGTATAATACTGAGTCCAATTGGAAATATATAAAGAGTCACTCTGAAGTCTGCAGGCTTTTCCCTTTTTGGTTTCACGTGTTGGAGAGAGAGAAGAGAGATTGTTAGGAAAAGATAACACTTGCCGTTGTCTTTATGAATCAAATCCTCAGCCTCAGGGGATTTGGCTTCCCTGGTGTTAAATAAAGCGATCTTCCGTTGGTTCCAGCCACAAACCCCGCATTCGGAATTTAACGCACGTGGCTTATTTCAAAATGGCTTCCCGTTCCCACGGGAAGCGTTATCGTGCTTCTTGGTGTCTCCTTGGTGCGTCTGAGGGTCGTCCTCTTTCAGACCCTTCTTTATACTGCCTCACGGGATCTCAGGTGTCAATCAGGTTGCAGGTGATGCAACCTCTCTCTCTCAACCAGCCCACTTTGCCCGAGGGCTTTACAATGTCCCTGCGAGTTGGCACGTCTGCAGTTCCCAGGTGTCTCCTGAGAACAATGCCACAGTCACCAGCTTTTGTCCCAGTGGAATGTCTTTCCATTTCCTGTGTCCATTCAGCCTGTCTCCCTCTCTCTCTTTTGGGTCATTGACCCCCCCTGTTCTAGGGCTCTTGCAATTCTCACAAAGGAGGGTGCTGGTATCATAACAGTGTCCTACTGAAGCTGGTGAAGTTTAAGCAATATCACCAGTTGCTCATAATGGTACTTCACTGCTTCAAAGCAATGCAATGCTAAAGGCAGTTATAATGTACATGCAATGTTGTAGGTTCTTCAAATCATCTTTACTTTATGTATACCATTGCTGTGAGTAGTATTCACTCTTTTTCTTTTCACTTACAATTCACTGAATAGTTATGCACAGGTACATAGCACAAAATACACACAATAGAGTCTAATGCATTCAGCTAAAAAGAGTGCTATTGAATTTTCCTCCAAAATTACTATCTGCAAACTGCATGTTAACCTTTGTAATTAACTTTCTGTATGATTCAGAGTAGTCTGAAACCACTTTTGTGTGTGTGATACCGAAGTTGAAGTTACTCTAAGCAGTATGATTGATTACACAATAGAACTTCAGTGTTTCAAAGCAATACAAAGCTAAAGCCGTTCTAATATAACTGCAATGTATTAGGTTCTTGAATTCAACTTTACTTTATGTATTCCATTCCTGTCAGTAGTATTTATTGTGTTTCTATTCACTTACATTTCACTCTGAATAGTTATGCAGATGTAAATAACACAAAATACACAGAATATTCAGTAATGTATTCAGATAAAAAGAGTGTACTATTAAATTTTCCTCAATATTACTATGTGCAATCTTCATGTAAATCTTTGTAATTAACTTTGCATATGATGTAGAGTAGTCTGCAAGGAGTTTTTCTCGTGTTCTGCCGAAGTTGGTGAAGTTACTCTAAGGAATGTCACTGATTACACAATTCAACAAGTGTTTCAAAGCCGTAGAAAGGTAGAGGCAGTTATAATGTGAATGCAATGTTGTATGTTCTTCAAATCAACTTTACTTTATGTATTCCATTCCTGTCAGTAGTATTTATTGTGTTTCTATTCACTTACATTTCACTCTGAATAGTTATGCAGATGTAAATAACACAAAATACACAGAATATTCAGTAATGTATTCAGATAAAAAGAGTGTACTACTAAATTTTCCTCAATATTACTATGTGCAATCTTCATGTAAACCTTTGTAATTAACTTTCCATATGATTTAGAGTACTCTGCATCCAATTTCTTCTGTGTGCTACCGAATGTCGTGCAGTTACTCTAAGCAATATCATTGACTACACAATAAAACTTGTGTTTCAAAGCAATAAAAGTTCAAGGCCGTTCTAATGTAACTGCAATGTATTAGTTTGTGAATTCAACTTTACTTTATGTATTCCATTGCTGTCTGTAGTATTTAGTGTGTTTCTATTCACTTACATTTAACTCTCAATATTTATGCAGATGTAAATAACACAAAATGGACAGAATATTAAGCAATGTATTCAGCTAAAAAGAGTGTACTATTGAATTTTCCTCAATATTATTATGTGCAAACTTCATGTAAACCTTTGTAATTAACTTTCCATATGATTTAGAGTAGTCTGCAACCAGTTTTTTGTCTGTGCTACAGAAGTTGGTGAAGTTACTCTAAGGAATGTCACTGATTACACAATTGAACTTCAGTGTTTCAAAGCAATACAAAGTTAAAGGCGTTCTAATATAACTGCAATGTATTAGGTTCTTGAATTCAACTTTACTTTAGGTATTCCATTCCTGTCAGTAGTATTTATTGTGTTTCTATTTACTTACATTTCACTCTGAATAGTTATGCAGATATACATAACACAAAATGCAGAGAATATTAAGTAATGTATTCAGCTAAAAAGAGTGTACTATTAAATTTTCCTCAATATTACTATGTGCAAACTTCATGTAAACCTTTGTAATTAACTTTCCATATGATGTAGTGTAGTCTGCAAGCAGTTTTTCTCGTGTTCTGCCGAATTTGGTGCAGTTACTCTAAGGAATGTCACTGATTACACAATTCAACATGTGTTTCAAGCAGTAGAAAGGTAGAGGCAGTTATAATGTGAATGCAATGTAGTATGTTCTTCAAATCAACCTTAATTTATGTATTCCATTGCTGTCAATAGTATTCGTTGTTTATCTGATCACTTACAATGCACTCTGAATAGTTTTGCACATCTGCATAACACAAAATACACAGAATAGTAAGTAATGCATTCAGCTAAAAAGAGTGTACTATTAAATATTCCTCAATATTACTATGTTCAAACTTCATATAAACCTTTGTAATTAACTTTCCATATGATTTAGAGTAGTCTGCAACCACTTTTTTGTCTGTGCTGCCGAAGTTGGTGAATTTACTCTAAGGAATGTCACTGATTACACAATTGAACTTCAGTGTTTCAAACAGTACAAAGCTAGAGGCACCTATAATGTAAATGCAATGTAGTATGTTCTTCAAATCAACTTTACTTTAGGTATTCCATTGCTGTGAGTAGTATTCATTGTGTTTCTATTCACCTCACATTCACTCTGAATTGTTATGCACATGTACATAACATAAAATACACACAATAGCCTGTAATTCATTCAGCTGAAAAGAGAATGCTATTGAATTTTCCTCAAAGTTTTATGTGCAAACTTTATGTAATCCATTGTAATTAACTTTCCATATGTTTTAGAGTAGTCAGCAGCCAGTTTTATGTGTGTCCTACTGAAGCTGGTGAAGTTTAAGCAATATCACCAGTTGCTCATAATGGTACTTCACTGTTTCAAAGCAATGCAATGCTAAAGGCAGTTATAATGTACATGCAATGTTGTAGGTTCTTCAAATCATCTTTACTTTATGTATTCCATTGCTGTGAGTAGTATTCATTCTTTTTCTGTTCACTTACAATTCACTGAATAGTTATGCACAGGTACATAGCACAAAATACACACAATAGAGTCTAATGCATTCAGCT
Organism: Hemitrygon akajei; assembly: GCF_048418815.1. Taxonomy (NCBI): domain Eukaryota; kingdom Metazoa; phylum Chordata; class Chondrichthyes; order Myliobatiformes; family Dasyatidae; genus Hemitrygon; species Hemitrygon akajei. The sequence continues at coordinate 108,340,899 of NC_133127.1, forward strand.
AAAAAGAGTGCTATTGAATTTTCCTCCAAAATTACTATCTGCAAACTGCATGTAAACCTTTGTAATTAACTTTCCGTATGATTCAGAGTAGTCTGAAACCACTTTTGTGTGTGTGATACCGAAGTTGAAGTTACTCTAAGCAGTATGATTGATTACACAATAGAACTTCAGTGTTTCAAAGCAATACAAAGCTAAAGGCGTTCTAATATAACTGCAATGTATTAGGTTCTTGAATTCAACTTTACTTTATGTATTCCATTCCTGTCAGTAGTATTTATTGTGTTTCTATTCACTTACATTTCACTCTGAATAGTTATGCAGATGTAAATAACAGAAAATACACAGAATATTCAGTAATGTATTCAGATAAAAAGAGTGTACTATTAAATTTTTCTCAATATTACTATGTGCAATCTTCATGTACATCTTTGTAATTAACTTTCCATATGATGTAGACTAGTCTGCAAGCAGTTTTTCTCGTGTTCTGCCGAAGTTGGTGAAGTTACTCTAAGGAATGTCACTGATTACACAATTCAACCAGTGTTTCAAAGCAGTACAAAGCTAGAGGCAGTTATAACGTAAGTGTAATGTAGTATGTTCTGCAAATCAACCTTACTTTATGTATTCCATTGCTGTGAGTAGTATTCGATGTTTATCTGTTCACTTACAATGCACTCTGAATACTTTTGCACATCAGCATAACACAAAATACACACAATAGCATGTAATGCATTCAGTTGAAAAGACAGTGCTATTGAATTTTCCACAAAATTACTATGTGCAAACTTCATGTAAACCTTTGTAATTAACTTTCCATATGATTTAGAGTACTCTGCATCCAATTTCTTCTGTGTGCTACCGAATGTCGTGAAGTTACTCTAAGGAATGTCACTGATTACACAATTGAACTTCAGTGTTTCAAAGCAATACAAAGCTAAAGGCGTTCTAATATAACTGCAATGTATTAGGTTCTTGAATTCAACTTTACTTTAGGTCTTCCATTCCTGTCAGTAGTATTTATTGATTTTCTATAGACTTACATTTCACTCTGAATAGTTATGCAGATATACATAACACAAAATGCACAGAATATTAAGTAATGTATTCAGATAAAAAGAGTGTACTATTAAATTTTCCTCAATATTACTATGTGCAATCTTCATGTAAATCTTTGTAATTAACTTTGCATATGATGTAGAGTAGTCTGCAAGCAGTTTTTGTCGTGTTCTGCCGAAGTTGGTGAAGTTACTCTTAGGAATGTCACTGATTACACAATTCAACAAGTGTTTCAAAGCCGTAGAAAGGTAGAGGCAGTTATAATGTGAATGCAATGTTGTATGTTCTTCAAATCAACTTTACTTTATGTATTCCATTCCTGTCAGTAGTATTTATTGTGTTTCTATTCACTTACATTACACTCTGAATAGTTATGCAGATGTAAATAACACAAAATACACAGAATATTCAGTAATGTATTCAGATAAAAAGAGTGTACTACTAAATTTTCCTCAATATTACTATGTGCAATCTTCATGTAAACCTTTGTAATTAACTTTCCATATGATTTAGAGTACTCTGCATCCAATTTCTTCTGTGTGCTACCGAATGTCGTGCAGTTACTCTAAGCAATATCATTGACTACACAATAAAACTTGTGTTTCAAAGCAATAAAAGTTCAAGGCCGTTCTAATGTAACTGCAATGTATTAGTTTCTGAATTCAACTTTACTTTATGTATTCCATTGCTGTCTGTAGTATTTATTGTGTTTCTATTCACTTACATTTCACTCTCAATAGTTATGCAGATGTAAATAACACAAAATGCGCAGAATATTAAGTAATCCATTCAGCTAAAAAGAGTGTACTATTAAATTTTCCTCAATATTACTATGTGCAAACTTCATGTAAACCTTTGTAATTAACTTTCCATATGATTTAGAGTAGTCTGCACGCAGTTTTTCTCGTGTTCTGCCGCAGTTGGTGCAGTTACTCTAAGGAATGTCACTGATTACACAATTCAACAAGTGTTTCAAAGCAGTAGAAAGGTAGAGGCAGTTATAATGTGAATGCAATGTAGTATGTTCTTCAAATCAACCTTAATTTATGTATTCCATTGCTGTCAGTAGTATTCGTTGTTTATCTGATCACTTACAATGCACTCTGAAAAGTTTTGCACATCTGCATAACAGAAAATACACAGAATAGTAAGTAATGCATTCAGCTAAAAAGAGTGTACTATTAAATATTCCTCAATATTACTATGTTCAAACTTCATATAAACCTTTGTAATTAACTTTCCATATGATTTAGAGTAGTCTGCAACCAGTTTTTTGTCTGTGCTGCCGAAGTTGGTGAAGTTACTCTGAGGAATGTCACTGATTACACAGTTGAACTTCAGTGTTTCAACAGCACAAAGCTAGAGGCACCTATAATGTAAATGCAATGTAGTATGTTCTTCAAATCAACTTTACTTTAGGTATTCCATTGCTGTGCATAGTATTCATTGTGTTTCTATTCACCTCAAATTCACTCTGAATAGTTATGCACATGTACATAACATAAAATACACACAATAGCCTGTAATGCATTCAGCTGAAAAGAGAATACTATTGAATTTTCCTCAAAGTTTTATGTGCAAGCTTTATGTAAACCATTGTAATTAAATTTCCATATGTTTTAGAGTAGTCAGCAGCCAGTTTTATGTGTGTCCTACTGAAGCTGGTGAAGTTTAATAAATATCACCAGTTGCTCATAATGGTACTTCACTGCTTCAAAGCAATGCAATGCCAAAGGAAGATATAATGTAAATGCAATGTTGTAGACTCTTCAAATCATCTTTACTTTATGTATTCCATTGCTGTGAGTAGTATTCATTGTTTTTCTGTTCACTTACAATTCACTGAATAGTTATGCACAGGTACATAGCACAAAATACACGCAATAGAGTGTAATGCATTCAGCTGAAAAGAGTGCTATTGAATTTTCCTCCAAAATTACTATCTGCAAACTGCATGTAAACCTTTGTAATTAACTTTCCGTATGATTCAGAGTAGTCTGAAACCACTTTTGTGTGTGTGATACCGAAGTTGAAGTTACTCTAAGCAGTATGAATGATTACACAATAGAAGTTCAGTGTTTCAAAGCAATACAAAGCTAAAGGCGTTCTAATATAACTGCAATGTATTAGGTTCTTGAATTCAACTTTACTTTGTTTATTCCATTCTTGTCAGTAGTATTTATTGTGTTTCTATTCACTTACATTTCACTCTGAATAGTTATGCAGATGTAAATAACACAAAATACACAGAATATTAAGTAATCCATTCAGCTAAAAAGAGTGTACTATTAAATTTTCCTCAATATTACTATGTGCAAACTTCATGTAAACCTTTGTAATTAACTTTCCATATGATGTAGAGTAGTCTGCAACCAGTATTTTGTCTGTGCTACAGATGTTGGTGAAGTTACTCTGAGGAATGTCACTGATTACACAATTCAACCAGTGTTTCAATGCAGTACAAAGCTAGAGGCAGTTATAATGTAAATGCAATGTAGTATGTTCTTCAAATCAACCTTACTTTATGTATTCCATTGCTGTGAGTAGTATTCGTTGTTTATCTGTTCACTTACAATGCACTCTGAATACTTTTGCACATCAGCATAACACAAAATACAGACAGTAGCATGTAAAGCATTCAGCTGAAAAGACAGTGCTATTGAATTTTCCACAAAATTACTATGTGCAAACTTCATGTAAACCTTTGTAATTAACTTTCCATATGATTTAGAGTACTCTGCATCCAATTTCTTCTGTGTGCTACCGAATGTCGTGAAGTTACTCTAAGCAATATCATTGACTACACAATAGAACTTGTGTTTCAAAGCAATACAAAGCTAAAGGCGTTCTAATATAACTGCAATGTATTAGGTTCTTGAATTCAACTTTACTTTATGTATTCCATTGCTGTCAGTAGTATTTATTGTGTTTCTATTCACTTACATTTCACTCTGAATAGTTATGCAGATGTAAATAACACCAAATACACAGAATATTCAGTAATGTATTCAGATAAAAAGAGTGTACTATTAAATTTTCATCAATATTACTATGTGGAAACTTCATGTAAACCTTTGTAATTAACTTTCCATATGATTTAGAGTAGTCTGCAACCAGTTTTTTGTCTGTGCTACCGATGTTGGTGAAGTTACTCTAAGGAATGTCACTGATTCCACAATTTAACTACAGTGTTTCAAAGCAATAGAAAGCTAAAGGCAGTTATAATGTAAATGCAATGTAGTAGGTTCTTCAAATCAGCTTTACGTTATGTATTCCATTGCTGTGAGTAGTATTCAATATGCTTCTATTCAGTTACATTTCACTCTGAATAGACATGCACATGTAGATAACACAAAATACACACAATAGCATGTAATGTATTCAGCTGAAAAGACAGTGCTATTGAATTTTCCTCAAAATTACTATGTGCAAGCTTTATGTAAACCATTGTAATTAACTTTCCATATGTTTTAGAGTAGTCAGCAGCCAGTTTTATATGTGTCCTACTGAAGCTGGTGAAGTTTAAGCAATATCACCAGTTGCTCATGTTATGATACCAGCCCCCTCCTTTGTGAAAATCGCAAGAACTCTAGTTAAGGGGGGTCAATGACCCGAGAGAGAGAGCAAGAGAGAGAGAGAGACAGGCTGAATGGACACAGGAAATGGAAAGACATTCCACTGGGACAAAAGCTGGAGACTGGCATTGTTCTCAGGAGACACCTGGGAACTGCAGACGTGCCAACTCGCAGGGACATTGTAAAGCCCTCGGGCAAAGTGGGCTGGTTGAGAGAGAGATTGTATCACCTGCAACCTGATTGACACCTGAGATCCCGTGAGGCAGTATAAAGAAGGGTCTGAAAGAGGAGGACCCTCAGACGCACCAAGGAGACACCAAGAAGCATGATACCGCTTCCCGTGGGAACGGGAAGCCATTTTGAAATAAGCCACGTGCGTTAAATTCCGAATGCGGGGTTTGTGGCTGGAACCAACGGAAGATCGCTTTTATTTAACACCAGGGAAGCCAAATCCTCTGAGGCTGAGGATTTGATTCATCAAGACAACGGCAAGTGTCTCTTTTCCTAACAATCTCTCTTCTCTCTCTCCAACACGTGAAACCAAAAAGGGAAAAGCCTGCAGACTTCAGAGTGACTCTTTATATTTCCAATTGGACTCAGTATTATACCCTAGACAACGAAAGAGCTTATTTCTGAGTGATTATTAATGTACCTGCGTTTTAGATTGAGTATTGACGCATGTTATCTGAATGTTTGTATTAACCTTAATTTTTGTGCCCCTTTATTAATAAAACTTTTGAAAATAGTACCATTGGACTTCAACTGACATATCTATCTTTGCTGGTAAGTGAAACCAGTTACTGGTTTCGTAACAAGTGGGGTTCTCGTCTCGGGATTTGACACCAAAAAGGGGGAGGTCAGTCAATCGGGATTGTAAGTCAAAACAAAATAATTTGGATCTGGTACGCAGGTAGCCAGACAGATAAACCAGCAAAGATGGACGTGTGTGAATTTATGAGCACCAAATCAGACTTGTTAAATTTGGCGAAGGGGTTAGAGATGGAAAACGAGCAGAATCAAGCTGAGAGGCAAAGACAGCATGAAATTCGGATCAGAGAGTTAGCAGCAGCCAAGAGAGCGGCAGCGGGGAGAGAAAGAGAGAGGGAGGAGCTAAGGAGAGAGCGGTTTAATGTTAGTCGGGAGCTGAGAGTAGTACCTCCGTTCGAAGAGACGGATGTTGATAGTTATTTCTTGTTTTTTGAAACGGTGGCAGTGAACCAGAAGTGGCCACAAGAGCAGTGGGTCGCGTTGTTACAAAGTGTGTTAGCAGGAGGGAGGATTTGGTCAGCCATGATGCCGACCCGCCGACCGGCGAGTACGGTGGCCCCGCCCCTAGAGTCCCAAAGCTATCGCGCATGCGCGGTCACTCGCAGCCTGTCGGAAAAAGCGGCTGAGAAAGAGGACAGTTTAAATGAAGCCAGCGGTGATCTGGCCAAGATGTTTTTACCGACCCTGTACCATGAGGGTTCCGAGGGTGGTAAAACAGAAAGCAGTATAGTAAAAGGGGGTAAGGGAGAGGAAATAGCCCTGCCCTTAGTGAAGAGAAAGGTCCTAGAGGTAGGATCTAAAGTTGAGAAACGGATAAAGTTGTTAAAATGTCCAGAGTTGGACATGGTTAATCTGTCTGGTTTGGCAGAATTGTTTGAAGAAGTTCAGAGTTCTAAAGGTGTTCTCGATGGTCCCGAGAGTGAAATGAGGGCAGTCTTAGAGAGGAAGGGTATCCTTGCTGTGGAGAAGTCAGCTGAAATGGCCGAGGAGGTTGTTTCAGCTCGCAGGGTTGCGCCTTCCCCAACGGGGGGCTGCCTAGAAAGTAACTGGAAGGATCGGGGGACGTTAGAATTTGAAAAAGGTACGGGTATTGAAAGCCTGGAAGGGGCCAATGTCCCGTTTGGGTGTGTCCAAGATGGGGGCGCACGTGGTGCTGAACCTGGTAACAGAGCTCAGGGGAAGTCTGAGGTGTTTGATTCAGGGGGACGGGGCGGCCGTCTTTGTGGATCAGATAGGGTTGGTTCAGTAGGAAAAGGGTTAACCTTGGTAACCGTGGGAAGTGTGAGTTCCACGGTGTTTGTATTCGAGAGTGGGGCCAAGGTTAATGCCGAATTTAAGGGGGGAATGAGGATTGTTATTGAAGGAAACGGAAAGTCTGTAGTTCCCAAGTCGAAGGAAGAAATTTTAAACCTGGCAGATCGCTCACAGAGTGAGTCGGGAAATAGCGGGGCCCCCCACTCTATTGTTACGCCAGGGTGGGGTGTGAAGAGGTTGCATTCGAAATGCTACCTGAAAGAGGAGTTGGAATTAAAAACAAATAGCCTGAAGGGTCTTGACAGTTTGGGGCATGGTGTTGAAAAAATAGCCCCGATGAACGAGGCGGGCGGGAGTTCACCACGCCAAATTACTCAAAGTCCCAACGGGGGGACTCGCCAGAAAAGAGGTGACGGTTAATGGGGATGCCATTTTTTTTTAAAACAGCAAAGCAGGTTTTACGGGTTGCGCCAAAGCCTGTGAATAATAAAGACAGACCTTTGGAGACCTGCCGGCGAAGTAAACCGACCGAAACGATTAGTATTCGCATAAACTTTTGTAGATGCACCTAAGCTAAGATCACACCTCCGCAGTTTTGTGGCTGAAAACAATAAATAAATAGGTGGTTATTGAATTGAAGTCTGATGCTACAAGACTTTAAGATATTAAGATGATAAGGTATTAAAGGAAAGGGGCACTGTACTTGTTAACTGTTTAGATGCTGACTTGAATGTATAACTGTATTACTCTGTAGTGAAAAGAAAAGCTTCTGTATTGTATTAGATTCAAAATTTCTGTAAGACTGTACCACTCTGGGTTTTAACCGCTGGTAAAAACCTTTTTAAGAGGGGAGGTGTTATGATACCAGCCCCCTCCTTTGTGAAAATCGCAAGAACTCTAGTTAAGGGGGGTCAATGACCCGAGAGAGAGAGCAAGAGAGAGAGAGAGACAGGCTGAATGGACACAGGAAATGGAAAGACATTCCACTGGGACAAAAGCTGGAGACTGGCATTGTTCTCAGGAGACACCTGGGAACTGCAGACGTGCCAACTCGCAGGGACATTGTAAAGCCCTCGGGCAAAGTGGGCTGGTTGAGAGAGAGATTGTATCACCTGCAACCTGATTGACACCTGAGATCCCGTGAGGCAGTATAAAGAAGGGTCTGAAAGAGGAGGACCCTCAGACGCACCAAGGAGACACCAAGAAGCATGATACCGCTTCCCGTGGGAACGGGAAGCCATTTTGAAATAAGCCACGTGCGTTAAATTCCGAATGCGGGGTTTGTGGCTGGAACCAACGGAAGATCGCTTTTATTTAACACCAGGGAAGCCAAATCCTCTGAGGCTGAGGATTTGATTCATCAAGACAACGGCAAGTGTCTCTTTTCCTAACAATCTCTCTTCTCTCTCTCCAACACGTGAAACCAAAAAGGGAAAAGCCTGCAGACTTCAGAGTGACTCTTTATATTTCCAATTGGACTCAGTATTATACCCTAGACAACGAAAGAGCTTATTTCTGAGTGATTATTAATGTACCTGCGTTTTAGATTGAGTATTGACGCATGTTATCTGAATGTTTGTATTAACCTTAATTTTTGTGCCCCTTTATTAATAAAACTTTTGAAAATAGTACCATTGGACTTCAACTGACATATCTATCTTTGCTGGTAAGTGAAACCAGTTACTGGTTTCGTAACACTCATAATGGTACTTCACTGCTTCAAAGCAATGCAATGCTAAAGGCAGTTATAATGTACATGCAATGTTGTAGGTTCTTCAAATCATCTTTACTTAATGTATTCCATTGCTGTGAGTAGTATTCATTCTTTTTCTGTTCACTTACAATTCACTGAATAGTTATGCACAGGTACATAGCACAAAATACACACAATAGAGTCTAATGCATTCAGCTAAAAAGAGTGCTATTGAATTTTCCTCCAAAATTACTATCTGCAAACTGCATGTAAACCTTTGTAATTAACTTTCCGTATGATTCAGAGTAGTCTGAAACCACTTTTGTGTGTGTGATACCGAAGTTGAAGTTACTCTAAGCAGTATGATTGATTACACAATAGAACTTCAGTGTTTCAAAGCAATACAAAGCTAAAGGCGTTCTAATATAACTGCAATGTATTAGGTTCTTGAATTCAACTTTACTTTATGTATTCCATTCCTGTCAGTAGTATTTATTGTGTTTCTATTCACTTACATTTCACTCTGAATAGTTATGCAGATGTAAATAACACAAAATACACAGAATATTCAGTAATGTATTCAGATAAAAAGAGTGTACTATTAAATTTTTCTCAATATTACTATGTGCAATCTTCATGTACATCTTTGTAATTAACTTTCCATATGATGTAGACTAGTCTGCAAGCAGTTTTTCTCGTGTTCTGCCGAAGTTGGTGAAGTTACTCTAAGGAATGTCACTGATTACACAATTCAACCAGTGTTTCAAAGCAGTACAAAGCTAGAGGCAGTTATAACGTAAGTGCAATGTAGTATGTTCTGCAAATCAACCTTACTTTATGTATTCCATTGCTGTGAGTAGTATTCGATGTTTATCTGTTCACTTACAATGCACTCTGAATACTTTTGCACATCAGCATAACACAAAATACACACAATAGCATGTAATGCATTCAGCTGAAAAGACAGTGCTATTGAATTTTCCACAAAATTACTATGTGCAAACTTCATGTAAACCTTTGTAATTAACTTTCCATATGATTTAGAGTACTCTGCATCCAATTTCTTCTGTGTGCTACCGAATGTCGTGAAGTTACTCTAAGGAATGTCACTGATTACACAATTGAACTTCAGTGTTTCAAAGCAATACAAAGCTAAAGGCGTTCTAATATAACTGCAATGTATTAGGTTCTTGAATTCAACTTTACTTTAGGTCTTCCATTCCTGTCAGTAGTATTTATTGTGTTTCTATACACTTACATTTCACTCTGAATAGTTATGCAGATATACATAACACAAAATGCACAGAACATTAAGTAATGCATTCAGCTAAAAAGAGTGTACTATTAAATTTTCCTCAATATTACTATGTGTAAACTTCATGTAAACCTTTGTATTTAACTTTGCATATGATGTAGAGTATTCTGCAAGCAGTTTTTTTCGTGTTCTGCCGAAGTTGGTGAAGTTACTCTAAGGAATGTCACTGATTACACAATTCAACCAGTGTTTCAAAGCAGTACAAAGCTAGAGGCAGTTATAATGAAAATGCAATGTAGTATGTTCTTCAAATCAACCTTACTTTATGTATTCCATTCCTGTCAGTAGTATTTATTGTGTTTCTATTCACTTACATTTCACTCTGAATAGTTATGCAGATGTAAATAACACAAAATACACAGAATATTCAGTAATGTATTCAGATAAAAAGAGTGTACTATTAAATTTTCCTCAATATTACTATGTGCAATCTTCATGTAAATCTTTGTAATTAACTTTGCATATGATGTAGAGTAGTCTGCAAGCAGTTTTTCTCGTGTTCTGCCGAAGTTGGTGACGTTACTCTAAGGAATGGCACTGATTACACAATTCAACAAGTGTTTCAAAGCCGTAGAAAGGTAGAGGCAGTTATAATGTGAATGCAATGTTGTATGTTCTACAAATCAACTTTACTTTATGTATTCCATTCCTGTCAGTAGTATTTATTGTGTTTCTATTCACTTACATTACACTCTAAATAGTTATGCAGATGTAAATAACACAAAATACACAGAATATTCAGTAATGTATTCAGATAAAAAGAGTGTACTACTAAATTTTCCTCAATATTACTATGTGCAATCTTCATGTAAACCTTTGTAATTAACTTTCCATATGATTTAGAGTACTCTGCATCCAATTTCTTCTGTGTGCTACCGAATGTCGTACAGTTACTCTAAGCAATATCATTGACTACACAATAAAACTTGTGTTTCAAAGCAATAAAAGTTCAAGGCCGTTCTAATGTAACTGCAATGTATTAGTTTCTGAATTCAACTTTACTTTATGTATTCCATTGCTGTCTGTAGTATTTATTGTGTTTCTATTCACTTACATTTCACTCTCAATAGTTATGCAGATGTAAATAACACAAAATGCGCAGAATATTAAGTAATCCATTCAGCTAAAAAGAGTGTACTATTAAATTTTCCTCAATATTACTATGTGCAAACTTCATGTAAACCTTTGTAATTAACTTTCCATATGATTTAGAGTAGTCTGCACGCAGTTTTTCTCGTGTTCTGCCGAGGTTGGTGCAGTTACTCTAAGGAATGTCACTGATTACACAATTCAACATGTGTTTCAAAGCAGTAGAAAGGTAGAGGCAGTTATAATGTGAATGCAATGTAGTATGTTCTTCAAATCAACCTTAATTTATGTATTCCATTGCTGTCAATAGTATTCGTTGTTTATCTGATCACTTACAATGCACTCTGAATAGTTTTGCACATCTGCATAACACAAAATACACAGAATAGTAAGTAATGCATTCAGCTAAAAAGAGTGTACTATTAAATATTCCTCAATATTACTATGTTCAAACTTCATATAAACCTTTGTAATTAACTTTCCATATGATTTAGAGTAGTCTGCAACCAGTTTTTTGTCTGTGCTGCCGAAGTTGGTGAATTTACTCTAAGGAATGTCACTGATTACACAATTGAACTTCAGTGTTTCAAACAGTACAAAGCTAGAGGCACCTATAATGTAAATGCAATGTAGTATGTTCTTCAAATCAACTTTACTTTAGGTATTCCATTGCTGTGAGTAGTATTCATTGTGTTTCTATTCACCTCACATTCACTCTGAATTGTTATGCACATGTACATAACATAAAATACACACAATAGCCTGTAATGCATTCAGCTGAAAAGAGAATGCTATTGAATTTTCCTCAAAGTTTTATGTGCAAACTTTATGTAAACCATTGTATTAACTTTCCATATGTTTTAGAGTAGTCAGCAGCCAGTTTTATGTGTGTCCTACTGAAGCTGGTGAAGTTTAAGCAATATCACCAGTTGCTCATAATGGTACTTCACTGCTTCAAAGCAATGCAATGCTAAAGGCAGTTATAATGTACATGCAATGTTGTAGGTTCTTCAAATCATCCTTACTTTATGTATTCCATTGCTGTGAGTAGTATTCATTCTTTTTCTGTTCACTTACAATTCACTGAATAGTTATGCACAGGTACATAGCACAAAATACACACAATAGAGTCTAATGCATTCAGCTAAAAAGAGTGCTATTGAATTTTCCTCCAAAATTACTATCTGCAAACTGCATGTTAACCTTTGTAATTAACTTTCCGTATGATTCAGAGTAGTCTGAAACCACTTTTGTGTGTGTGATACCGAAGTTGAAGTTACTCTAAGCAGTATGATTGATTACACAATAGAACTTCAGTGTTTCAAAGCAATACAAAGCTAAAGGCGTTCTAATATAACTGCAATGTATTAGGTTCTTGAATTCAACTTTACTTTATGTATTCCATTCCTGTCAGTAGTATTTATTGTGTTTCTATTCACTTACATTTCACTCTGAATAGTTATGCAGATGTAAATAACACAAAATACACAGAATATTCAGTAATGTATTCAGATAAAAAGAGTGTACTACTAAATTTTCCTCAATATTACTATGTGCAATCTTCATGTAAACCTTTGTAATTAACTTTCCATATGATTTAGAGTACTCTGCATCCAATTTCTTCTGTGTGCTACCGAATGTCGTGCAGTTACTCTAAGCAATATCATTGACTACACAATAAAACTTGTGTTTCAAAGCAATAAAAGTTCAAGGCCGTTCTAATGTAACTGCAATGTATTAGTTTCTGAATTCAACTTTACTTTATGTATTCCATTGCTGTCTGTAGTATTTAGTGTGTTTCTATTCACTTACATTTCACTCTCAATAGTTATGCAGATGTAAATAACACAAAATAGACAGAATATTAAGCAATGTATTCAGCTAAAAAGAGTGTACTATTGAATTTTCCTCAATATTATTATGTGCAAACTTCATGTAAACCTTTGTAATTAACTTTCCATATGATTTAGAGTAGTCTGCAACCAGTTTTTTGTCTGTGCTACAGATGTTGGTGAAGTTACTCTAAGGAATGTCACTGATTACACAATCGAACTTCAGTGTTTCAAAGCAATACAAAGTTAAAGGCGTTCTAATATAACTGCAATGTATTAGGTTCTTGAATTCAACTTTACTTTAGGTATTCCATTCCTGTCAGTAGTATTTATTGTGTTTCTATTTACTTACATTTCACTCTGAATAGTTATGCAGATATACATAACACAAAATGCACAGAATATTAAGTAATGTATTCAGCTAAAAAGAGTGTACTATTAAATTTTCCTCAATATTACTATGTGCAAACTTCATGTAAACCTTTGTAATTAACTTTCCATATGATGTAGAGTAGTCTGCAAGCAGTTTTTCTCGTGTTCTGCCGAATTTGGTGCAGTTCCTCTAAGGAATGTCACTGATTACACAATTCAACATGTGTTTCAAAGCAGTAGAAAGGTAGAGGCAGTTATAACGTGAATGCAATGTAGTATGTTCTTCAAATCAACCTTAATTTATGTATTCCATTGCTGTCAATAGTATTCGTTGTTTATCTGATCACTTACAATGCACTCTGAATAGTTTTGCACATCTGCATAACACAAAATACACAGAATAGTAAGTAATGCATTCAGCTAAAAAGAGTGTACTATTAAATATTCCTCAATATTACTATGTTCAAACTTCATATAAACCTTTGTAATTAACTTTCCATATGATGTAGAGTAGTCTGCAACCAGTTTTTTGTCTGTGCTGCCGAAGTTGGTGAATTTACTCTAAGGAATGTCACTGATTACACAATTGAACTTCAGTGTTTCAAACAGTACAAAGCTAGAGGCACCTATAATGTAAATACAATGTAGTATGTTCTTCAAATCAACTTTAGGTATTCCATTGCTGTGAGTAGTATTCATTGTGTTTCTATTCACCTCAAATTCACTCTGAATAGTTATGCACATGTACATAACATAAAATACACAGAATAGCCTGTAATGCATTCAGCTGAAAAGAGAATGCTATTGAATTTTCCTCAAAGTTTTATGTGCAAACTTTATGTAAACCATTGTAATTAACTTTCCATAGTTTTTAGAGTAGTCAGCAGCCAGTTTTATGTGTGTCCTACTGAAGCTGGTGAAGTTTAAGCAATATCACCAGTTGCTCAGAATGGTACTTCACTGATTCAAAGCAATGCAATGCTAAAGGCAGTTATAATGTAAATGCAATGTTGCAGGTTCTTCAAATCATCTTTACTTTATGTATTCCATTGCTGTGAGTAGTATTCATTCTTTTTCTTTTCACTTACAATTCACTGAATAGTTATGCACAGGTACATAGCACAAAATACACACAATAGAGTCTAATGCATTCAGCTAAAAAGAGTGCTATTGAATTTTCCTCCAAAATTACTATCTGCAAACTGCATGTTAACCTTTGTAATTAACTTTCTGTATGATTCAGAGTAGTCTGAAACCACTTTTGTGTGTGTGATACCGAAGTTGAAGTTACTCTAAGCAGTATGATTGATTACACAATAGAACTTCAGTGTTTCAAAGCAATACAAAGCTAAAGGCGTTCTAATATAACTGCAATGTATTAGGTTCTTGAATTCAACTTTACTTTATGTATTCCATTCCTGTCAGTAGTATTTATTGTGTTTCTATTCACTTACATTTCACTCTGAATAGTTATGCAGATGTAAATAACACAGAATACACAGAATATTCAGTAATGTATTCAGATAAAAAGAGTGTACTATTAAATTTTCCTCAATATTACTATGTGCAATCTTCATGTAAATCTTTGTAATTAACTTTGCATATGATGTAGAGTAGTCTGCAAGCAGTTTTTCTCGTGTTCTGCCGAAGTTGGTGAAGTTACTCTAAGGAATGTCACTGATTACACAATTCAACAAGTGTTTCAAAGCCGTAGAAAGGTAGAGGCAGTTATAATGTGAATGCAATGTGGTATGTTCTTCAAATCAACTTTACTTTATGTATTCCATTCCTGTCAGTAGTATTTATTGTGTTTCTATTCACTTACATTTCACTCTGAATAGTTATGCAGATGTAAATAACACAAAATACACAGAATATTCAGTAATGTATTCAGATAAAAAGAGTGTACTACTAAATTTTCCTCAATATTACTATGTGCAATCTTCATGTAAACCTTTGTAATTAACTTTCCATATGATTTAGAGTACTCTGCATCCAATTTCTTCTGTGTGCTACCGAATGTCGTGCAGTTACTCTAAGCAATATCATTGACTACACAATAAAACTTGTGTTTCAAAGCAATAAAAGTTCAAGGCCGTTCTAATGTAACTGCAATGTATTAGTTTCAGAATTCAACTTTACTTTATGTATTCCATTGCTGTCTGTAGTATTTATTGTGTTTCTATTCACTTACATTTCACTCTCAATAGGTATGCAGATGTAAATAACACAAAATAGACAGAATATTAACCAATGTATTCAGCTAAAAAGAGTGTACTATTGAATTTTCCTCAATATTACTATGTGCAAACTTCATGTAAACCTTTGTAATTAACTTTCCATATGATTTAGAGTAGTCTGCAACCAGTTTTTTGTCTGTGCTACAGATGTTGGTGAAGTTACTCTAAGGAATGTCACTGATTACACAATTGAACTTCAGTGTTTCAAAGCAATACAAAGTTAAAGGCGTTCTAATATAACTGCAATGTATTAGGTTCTTGAATTCAACTTTACTTTAGGTATTCCATTCCTGTCAGTAGTATTTATTGTGTTTCTATTTACTTACATTTCACTCTGAATAGTTATGCAGATATACATAACACAAAATGCACAGAATATTAAGTAATGTATTCAGCTAAAAAGAGTGTACTATTAAATTTTCCTCAATATTACTATGTGCAAACTTCATGTAAACCTTTGTAATTAACTTTCCATATGATGTAGAGTAGTCTGCAAGCAGTTTTTCTCGTGTTCTGCCGAATTTGGTGCAGTTACTCTAAGGAATGTCACTGATTACACAATTCAACATGTGTTTCAAAGCAGTAGAAAGGTAGAGGCAGTTATAATGTGAATGCAATGTAGTATGTTCTTCAAATCAACCTTAATTTATGTATTCCATTGCTGTCAATAGTATTCGTTGTTTATCTGATCACTTACAATGCACTCTGAATAGTTTTGCACATCTGCATAACACAAAATACACAGAATAGTAAGTAATGCATTCAGCTAAAAAGAGTGTACTATTAAATATTCCTCAATATTACTATGTTCAAACTTCATATAAACCATTGTAATTAACTTTCCATATGATTTAGAGTAGTCTGCAACCAGTTTTTTGTCTGTGCTGCCGAAGTTGGTGAATTTACTCTAAGGAATGTCACTGATTACACAATCGAACTTCAGTGTTTCAAAGCAATACAAAGTTAAAGGCGTTCTAATATAACTGCAATGTATTAGGTTCTTGAATTCAACTTTACTTTAGGTATTCCATTCCTGTCAGTAGTATTTATTGTGTTTCTATTTACTTACATTTCACTCTGAATAGTTATGCAGATATACATAACACAAAATGCACAGAATATTAAGTAATGTATTCAGCTAAAAAGAGTGTACTATTAAATTTTCCTCAATATTACTATGTGCAAACTTCATGTAAACCTTTGTAATTAACTTTCCATATGATGTAGAGTAGTCTGCAAGCAGTTTTTCTCGTGTTCTGCCGAATTTGGTGCAGTTCCTCTAAGGAATGTCACTGATTACACAATTCAACATGTGTTTCAAAGCAGTAGAAAGGTAGAGGCAGTTATAACGTGAATGCAATGTAGTATGTTCTTCAAATCAACCTTAATTTATGTATTCCATTGCTGTCAATAGTATTCGTTGTTTATCTGATCACTTACAATGCACTCTGAATAGTTTTGCACATCTGCATAACACAAAATACACAGAATAGTAAGTAATGCATTCAGCTAAAAAGAGTGTACTATTAAATATTCCTCAATATTACTATGTTCAAACTTCATATAAACCTTTGTAATTAACTTTCCATATGATGTAGAGTAGTCTGCAACCAGTTTTTTGTCTGTGCTGCCGAAGTTGGTGAATTTACTCTAAGGAATGTCACTGATTACACAATTGAACTTCAGTGTTTCAAACAGTACAAAGCTAGAGGCACCTATAATGTAAATACAATGTAGTATGTTCTTCAAATCAACTTTAGGTATTCCATTGCTGTGAGTAGTATTCATTGTGTTTCTATTCACCTCAAATTCACTCTGAATAGTTATGCACATGTACATAACATAAAATACACAGAATAGCCTGTAATGCATTCAGCTGAAAAGAGAATGCTATTGAATTTTCCTCAAAGTTTTATGTGCAAACTTTATGTAAACCATTGTAATTAACTTTCCATAGTTTTTAGAGTAGTCAGCAGCCAGTTTTATGTGTGTCCTACTGAAGCTGGTGAAGTTTAAGCAATATCACCAGTTGCTCAGAATGGTACTTCACTGATTCAAAGCAATGCAATGCTAAAGGCAGTTATAATGTAAATGCAATGTTGCAGGTTCTTCAAATCATCTTTACTTTATGTATTCCATTGCTGTGAGTAGTATTCATTCTTTTTCTTTTCACTTACAATTCACTGAATAGTTATGCACAGGTACATAGCACAAAATACACACAATAGAGTCTAATGCATTCAGCTAAAAAGAGTGCTATTGAATTTTCCTCCAAAATTACTATCTGCAAACTGCATGTTAACCTTTGTAATTAACTTTCTGTATGATTCAGAGTAGTCTGAAACCACTTTTGTGTGTGTGATACCGAAGTTGAAGTTACTCTAAGCAGTATGATTGATTACACAATAGAACTTCAGTGTTTCAAAGCAATACAAAGCTAAAGGCGTTCTAATATAACTGCAATGTATTAGGTTCTTGAATTCAACTTTACTTTATGTATTCCATTCCTGTCAGTAGTATTTATTGTGTTTCTATTCACTTACATTTCACTCTGAATAGTTATGCAGATGTAAATAACACAGAATACACAGAATATTCAGTAATGTATTCAGATAAAAAGAGTGTACTATTAAATTTTCCTCAATATTACTATGTGCAATCTTCATGTAAATCTTTGTAATTAACTTTGCATATGATGTAGAGTAGTCTGCAAGCAGTTTTTCTCGTGTTCTGCCGAAGTTGGTGAAGTTACTCTAAGGAATGTCACTGATTACACAATTCAACAAGTGTTTCAAAGCCGTAGAAAGGTAGAGGCAGTTATAATGTGAATGCAATGTGGTATGTTCTTCAAATCAACTTTACTTTATGTATTCCATTCCTGTCAGTAGTATTTATTGTGTTTCTATTCACTTACATTTCACTCTGAATAGTTATGCAGATGTAAATAACACAAAATACACAGAATATTCAGTAATGTATTCAGATAAAAAGAGTGTACTACTAAATTTTCCTCAATATTACTATGTGCAATCTTCATGTAAACCTTTGTAATTAACTTTCCATATGATTTAGAGTACTCTGCATCCAATTTCTTCTGTGTGCTACCGAATGTCGTGCAGTTACTCTAAGCAATATCATTGACTACACAATAAAACTTGTGTTTCAAAGCAATAAAAGTTCAAGGCCGTTCTAATGTAACTGCAATGTATTAGTTTCAGAATTCAACTTTACTTTATGTATTCCATTGCTGTCTGTAGTATTTATTGTGTTTCTATTCACTTACATTTCACTCTCAATAGGTATGCAGATGTAAATAACACAAAATAGACAGAATATTAACCAATGTATTCAGCTAAAAAGAGTGTACTATTGAATTTTCCTCAATATTACTATGTGCAAACTTCATGTAAACCTTTGTAATTAACTTTCCATATGATTTAGAGTAGTCTGCAACCAGTTTTTTGTCTGTGCTACAGATGTTGGTGAAGTTACTCTAAGGAATGTCACTGATTACACAATTGAACTTCAGTGTTTCAAAGCAATACAAAGTTAAAGGCGTTCTAATATAACTGCAATGTATTAGGTTCTTGAATTCAACTTTACTTTAGGTATTCCATTCCTGTCAGTAGTATTTATTGTGTTTCTATTTACTTACATTTCACTCTGAATAGTTATGCAGATATACATAACACAAAATGCACAGAATATTAAGTAATGTATTCAGCTAAAAAGAGTGTACTATTAAATTTTCCTCAATATTACTATGTGCAAACTTCATGTAAACCTTTGTAATTAACTTTCCATATGATGTAGAGTAGTCTGCAAGCAGTTTTTCTCGTGTTCTGCCGAATTTGGTGCAGTTACTCTAAGGAATGTCACTGATTACACAATTCAACATGTGTTTCAAAGCAGTAGAAAGGTAGAGGCAGTTATAATGTGAATGCAATGTAGTATGTTCTTCAAATCAACCTTAATTTATGTATTCCATTGCTGTCAATAGTATTCGTTGTTTATCTGATCACTTACAATGCACTCTGAATAGTTTTGCACATCTGCATAACACAAAATACACAGAATAGTAAGTAATGCATTCAGCTAAAAAGAGTGTACTATTAAATATTCCTCAATATTACTATGTTCAAACTTCATATAAACCATTGTAATTAACTTTCCATATGATTTAGAGTAGTCTGCAACCAGTTTTTTGTCTGTGCTGCCGAAGTTGGTGAATTTACTCTAAGGAATGTCACTGATTACACAATTGAACTTCAGTGTTTCAAACAGTACAAAGCTAGAGGCACCTATAATGTAAATGCAATGTAGTATGTTCTTCAAATCAACTTTACTTTAGGTATTCCATTGCTGTGAGTAGTATTCATTGTGTTTCTATTCACCTCACATTCACTCTGAATTGTTATGCACATGTACATAACATAAAATACACAGAATAGCCTGTAATGCATTCAGCTGAAAAGAGAATGCTATTGAATTTTCCTCAAAGTTTTATGTGCAAACTTTATGTAAACCATTGTAAATAACTTTCCATATGTTTTAGAGTAGTCAGCAGCCAGTTTTATGTGTGCCCTACTGAAGCTGGTGAAGTTTAAGCAATATCACCAGTTGCTCATAATGGTACTTCACTGCTTCAAAGCAATGCAATGCTAAAGGCAGTTATAATGTACATGCAATGTTGTAGGTTCTTCAAATCATCTTTACTTTATGTATTCCATTGCTGTGAGTAGTATTCATTGTTTTTCTGTTCACTTACAATTCACTGAATAGTTATGCACAGGTACATAGCACAAAATACACACAATAGAGTCTAATGCATTCAGCTAAAAAGAGTGCTATTGAATTTTCCTCCAAAATTACTATCTGCAAACTGCATGTTAACCTTTGTAATTAACTTTCTGTATGATTCAGAGTAGTCTGAAACCACTTTTGTGTGTGTGATACCGAAGTTGAAGTTACTCTAAGCAGTATGATTGATTATACAATAGAACTTCAGTGTTTCAAAGCAATACAAAGCTAAAGCCGTTCTAATATAACTGCAATGTATTAGGTTCTTTAATTCAACTTTACTTTATGTATTCCATTCCTGTCAGTAGTATTTATTGTGTTTCTATTCACTTACATTTCACTCTGAATAGTTATGCAGATGTAAATAACACAAGATACACAGAATATTCAGTAATGTATTCAGATAAAAAGAGTGTACTATTAAATTTTCCTCAATATTACTATGTGCAATCTTCATGTAAATCTTTGTAATTAACTTTGCATATGATGTAGAGTAGTCTGCAAGGAGTTTTTCTCGTGTTCTGCCGAAGTTGGGGAAGTTACTCTAAGGAATGTCACTGATTACACAATTCAACAAGTGTTTCAAAGCCGTAGAAAGGTAGAGGCAGTTATAATGTGAATGCAATGTTGTATGTTCTTCAAATCAACTTTACTTTATGTATTCCATTCCTGTCAGTAGTATTTATTGTGTTTCTATTCACTTACATTTCACTCTGAATAGTTATGCAGATGTAAATAACACAAAATACACAGAATATTCAGTAATGTATTCAGATAAAAAGAGTGTACTACTAAATTTTCCTCAATATTACTATGTGCAATCTTCATGTAAACCTTTGTAATTAACTTTCCATATGATTTAGAGTAGTCTGCAACCAGTTTTTTGTCTGTGCTACAGATGTTGGTGAAGTTACTCTAAGGAATGTCACTGATTACACAATTGAACTTCAGTGTTTCAAAGCAATACAAAGTTAAAGGCGTTCTAACATAACTGCAATGTATTAGGTTCTTGAATTCAACTTTACTTTAGGTATTCCATTCCTGTCAGTAGTATTTATTGTGTTTCTATTTACTTACATTTCACTCTGAATAGTTATGCAGATATACATAACACAAAATGCACAGAATATTAAGTAATGTATTCAGCTAAAAAGAGTGTACTATTAAATTTTCCTCAATATTACTATGTGCAAACTTCATGTAAACCTTTGTAATTAACTTTCCATATGATGTAGAGTAGTCTGCAAGCAGTTTTTCTCGTGTTCTACCGAATTTGGTGCAGTTACTCTAAGGAATGTCACTGATTACACAATTCAACATGTGTTTCAAAGCAGTAGAAAGGTAGAGGCAGTTATAATGTGAATGCAATGTAGTATGTTCTTCAAATCAACCTTAATTTATGTATTCCATTGCTGTCAATAGTATTCGTTGTTTATCTGATCACTTACAATGCACTCTGAATAGTTTTGCACATCTGCATAACACAAAATACACAGAATAGTAAGTAATGCATTCAGCTATAAAGAGTGTACTATTAAATATTCCTCAATATTACTATGTTCAAACTTCATATAAACCATTGTAATTAACTTTCCATATGATTTAGAGTAGTCTGCAACCAGTTTTTTGTCTGTGCTGCCGAAGTTGGTGAATTTACTCTAAGGAATGTCACTGATTACACAATTGAACTTCAGTGTTTCAAACAGTACAAAGCTAGAGGCACCTATAATGTAAATGCAATGTAGTATGTTCTTCAAATCAACTTTACTTTAGGTATTCCATTGCTGTGAGTAGTATTCATTGTGTTTCTATTCACCTCACATTCACTCTGAATTGTTATGCACATGTACATAACATAAAATACACAGAATAGCCTGTAATGCATTCAGCTGAAAAGAGAATGCTATTGAATTTTCCTCAAAGTTTTATGTGCAAACTTTATGTAAACCATTGTAAATAACTTTCCATATGTTTTAGAGTAGTCAGCAGCCAGTTTTATGTGTGCCCTACTGAAGCTGGTGAAGTTTAAGCAATATCACCAGTTGCTCATAATGGTACTTCACTGCTTCAAAGCAATGCAATGCTAAAGGCAGTTATAATGTACATGCAATGTTGTAGGTTCTTCAAATCATCTTTACTTTATGTATTCCATTGCTGTGAGTAGTATTCATTGTTTTTCTGTTCACTTACAATTCACTGAATAGTTATGCACAGGTACATAGCACAAAATACACACAATAGAGTCTAATGCATTCAGCTAAAAAGAGTGCTATTGAATTTTCCTCCAAAATTACTATCTGCAAACTGCATGTTAACCTTTGTAATTAACTTTCTGTATGATTCAGAGTAGTCTGAAACCACTTTTGTGTGTGTGATACCGAAGTTGAAGTTACTCTAAGCAGTATGATTGATTACACAATAGAACTTCAGTGTTTCAAAGCAATACAAAGCTAAAGCCGTTCTAATATAACTGCAATGTATTAGGTTCTTTAATTCAACTTTACTTTATGTATTCCATTCCTGTCAGTAGTATTTATTGTGTTTCTATTCACTTACATTTCACTCTGAATAGTTATGCAGATGTAAATAACACAAGATACACAGAATATTCAGTAATGTATTCAGATAAAAAGAGTGTACTATTAAATTTTCCTCAATATTACTATGTGCAATCTTCATGTAAATCTTTGTAATTAACTTTGCATATGATGTAGAGTAGTCTGCAAGGAGTTTTTCTCGTGTTCTGCCGAAGTTGGGGAAGTTACTCTAAGGAATGTCACTGATTACACAATTCAACAAGTGTTTCAAAGCCGTAGAAAGGTAGAGGCAGTTATAATGTGAATGCAATGTTGTATGTTCTTCAAATCAACTTTACTTTATGTATTCCATTCCTGTCAGTAGTATTTATTGTGTTTCTATTCACTTACATTTCACTCTCAATAGGTATGCAGATGTAAATAACACAAAATAGACAGAATATTAAGCAATGTATTCAGCTAAAAAGAGTGTACTATTGAATTTTCCTCAATATTACTATGTGCAAACTTCATGTAAACCTTTGTAATTAACTTTCCATATGATTTAGAGTAGTCTGCAACCAGTTTTTTGTCTGTGCTACAGATGTTGGTGAAGTTACTCTAAGGAATGTCACTGATTACACAATTGAACTTCAGTGTTTCAAAGCAATACAAAGTTAAAGGCGTTCTAATATAACTGCAATGTATTAGGTTCTTGAATTCAACTTTACTTTAGGTATTCCATTCCTGTCAGTAGTATTTATTGTGTTTCTATTTACTTACATTTCACTCTGAATAGTTATGCAGATATACATAACACAAAATGCACAGAATATTAAGTAATGTATTCAGCTAAAAAGAGTGTACTATTAAATTTTCCTCAATATTACTATGTGCAAACTTCATGTAAACCTTTGTAATTAACTTTCCATATGATGTAGAGTAGTCTGCAAGCAGTTTTTCTCGTGTTCTGCCGAATTTGGTGCAGTTACTCTAAGGAATGTCACTGATTACACAATTCAACATGTGTTTCAAAGCAGTAGAAAGGTAGAGGCAGTTATAATGTGAATGCAATGTAGTATGTTCTTCAAATCAACCTTAATTTATGTATTCCATTGCTGTCAATAGTATTCGTTGTTTATCTGATCACTTACAATGCACTCTGAATAGTTTTGCACATCTGCATAACACAAAATACACAGAATAGTAAGTAATGCATTCAGCTAAAAAGAGTGTACTATTAAATATTCCTCAATATTACTATGTTCAAACTTCATATAAACCATTGTAATTAACTTTCCATATGATTTAGAGTAGTCTGCAACCAGTTTTTTGTCTGTGCTGCCGAAGTTGGTGAATTTACTCTAAGGAATGTCACTGATTACACAATTGAACTTCAGTGTTTCAAACAGTACAAAGCTAGAGGCACCTATAATGTAAATGCAATGTAGTATGTTCTTCAAATCAACTTTACTTTAGGTATTCCATTGCTGTGAGTAGTATTCATTGTGTTTCTATTCACCTCACATTCACTCTGAATTGTTATGCACATGTACATAACATAAAATACACAGAATAGCCTGTAATGCATTCAGCTGAAAAGAGAATGCTATTGAATTTTCCTCAAAGTTTTATGTGCAAACTTTATGTAAACCATTGTAAATAACTTTCCATATGTTTTAGAGTAGTCAGCAGCCAGTGTTATGTGTGCCCTACTGAAGCTGGTGAAGTTTAAGCAATATCACCAGTTGCTCATAATGGTACTTCACTGCTTCAAAGCAATGCAATGCTAAAGGCAGTTATAATGTACATGCAATGTTGTAGGTTCTTCAAATCATCTTTACTTTATGTATTCCATTGCTGTGAGTAGTATTCATTGTTTTTCTGTTCACTTACAATTCACTGAATAGTTATGCACAGGTACATAGCACAAAATACACACAATAGAGTCTAATGCATTCAGCTAAAAAGAGTGCTATTGAATTTTCCTCCAAAATTACTATCTGCAAACTGCATGTTAACCTTTGTAATTAACTTTCTGTATGATTCAGAGTAGTCTGAAACCACTTTTGTGTGTGTGATACCGAAGTTGAAGTTACTCTAAGCAGTATGATTGATTACACAATAGAACTTCAGTGTTTCAAAGCAATAGAAAGCTAAAGCCGTTCTAATATAACTGCAATGTATTAGGTTCTTTAATTCAACTTTACTTTATGTATTCCATTCCTGTCAGTAGTATTTATTGTGTTTCTATTCACTTACATTTCACTCTGAATAGTTATGCAGATGTAAATAACACAAGATACACAGAATATTCAGTAATGTATTCAGATAAAAAGAGTGTACTATTAAATTTTCCTCAATATTACTATGTGCAATCTTCATGTAAATCTTTGTAATTAACTTTGCATATGATGTAGAGTAGTCTGCAAGGAGTTTTTCTCGTGTTCTGCCGAAGTTGGGGAAGTTACTCTAAGGAATGTCACTGATTACACAATTCAACAAGTGTTTCAAAGCCGTAGAAAGGTAGAGGCAGTTATAATGTGAATGCAATGTTGTATGTTCTTCAAATCAACTTTACTTTATGTATTCCATTCCTGTCAGTAGTATTTATTGTGTTTCTATTCACTTACATTTCACTCTGAATAGTTATGCAGATGTAAATAGCACAAAATACACAGAATATTCAGTAATGTATTCAGATAAAAAGAGTGTACTACTAAATTTTCCTCAATATTACTATGTGCAATCTTCATGTAAACCTTTGTAATTAACTTTCCATATGATTTAGAGTACTCTGCATCCAATTTCTTCTGTGTGCTACCGAATGTCGTGCAGTTACTCTAAGGAATGTCACTGATTACACAACTAAAATTCAGTGTTTCAAAGCAATACAAAGCTAATGGCGTTCTAATATAACTGCAATGTATTAGGTCCTTGAATTCAACTTTACTTTAGGTATTCTATTCCTGTCAGTAGTATTTATTGTGTTTCTATTCACTTACATTTCACTCTGAATAGTTATGCAGATATACATAACACAAAATACACAGAATATTAAGTAATACATTCAGCTAAAAAGAGTGTACTATTAAATTTTCCTCAATATTACTATGTGCAAACTTCATGTAAACCTTTGTAATTAACTTTCCATATGATGTAGAGTAGTCTGCAAGCAGTTTTTCTCGTGTTCTGCCGAAGTTGGTGCAGTTACTCTAAGGAATGTCACTGATTACACAATTCAACATGTGTTTCAAAGCAGTAGAAAGGTAGAGGCAGTTATAATGTGAATGCAATGTAGTATGTTCTTCAAATCAACCTTAATTTATGTATTCCATTGCTGTCAATAGTATTCGTTGTTTATCTGATCACTTACAATGCACTCTGAATAGTTTTGCACATCTGCATAACACAAAATACACAGAATAGTAAGTAATGCATTCAGCTAAAAAGAGTGTACTATTAAATATTCCTCAATATTACTATGTTCAAACTTCATATAAACCTTTGTAATTAACTTTCCATATGATTTAGAGTAGTCTGCAACCAGTTTTTTGTCTGTGCTGCCGAAGTTGGTGAATTTACTCTAAGGAATGTCACTGATTACACAATTGAACTTCAGTGTTTCAAACAGTACAAAGCTAGAGGCACCTATAATGTAAATGCAATGTAGTATGTTCTTCAAATCAACTTTACTTTAGGTATTCCATTGCTGTGAGTAGTATTCATTGTGTTTCTATTCACCTCAAATTCACTCTGAATAGTAATGCACATGTACATAACATAAAATACACAGAATAGCCTGTAATGCATTCAGCTGAAAAGAGAATGCTATTGAATTTTCCTCAAAGTTTTATGTGCAAACTTTATGTAAACCATTGTAATTAACTTTCCATAGTTTTTAGAGTAGTCAGCAGCCAGTTTTATGTGTGTCCTACTGAAGCTGGTGAAGTTTAAGCAATATCACCAGTTGCTCAGAATGGTACTTCACTGCTTCAAAGCAATGCAATGCTAAAGGCAGTTATAATGTACATGCAATGTTGTAGGTTCTTCAAATCATCTTTACTTTATGTATTCCATTGCTGTGAGTAGTATTCATTCTTTTTCTTTTCACTTACAATTCACCGAATAGTTATGCACAGGTACATAGCACAAAATACACACAATAGAGTCTAATGCATTCAGCTAAAAAGAGTGCTATTGAATTTTCCTCCAAAATTACTATCTGCAAACTGCATGTTAACCTTTGTAATTAACTTTCTGTATGATTCAGAGTAGTCTGAAACCACTGTTGTGTGTGTGATACCGAAGTTGAAGTTACTCTAAGCAGTATGATTGATTACACAATAGAACTTCAGTGTTTCAAAGCAATACAAAGCTAAAGGCGTTCTAATATAACTGCAATGTATTAGGTTCTTGAATTCAACTTTACTTTATGTATTCCATTCCTGTCAGTAGTATTTATTGTGTTTCTATTCACTTACATTTCACTCTGAATAGTTATGCAGATGTAAATAACACAAAATACACAGAATATTCAGTAATGTATTCAGATAAAAAGAGTGTACTACTAAATTTTCCTCAATATTACTATGTGCAATCTTCATGTAAACCTTTGTAATTAACTTTCCATATCATTTAGAGTACTCTGCATCCAATTTCTTCTGTGTGCTACCGAATGTCGTGCAGTTACTCTAAGCAATATCATTGACTACACAATAAAACTTGTGTTTCAAAGCAATAAAAGTTCAAGGCCGTTCTAATGTAACTGCAATGTATTAGTTTCTGAATTCAACTTTACTTTATGTATTCCATTGCTGTCTGTAGTATTTAGTGTGTTTCTATTCACTTACATTTCACTCTCAATAGTTATGCAGATGTAAATAACACAAAATAGACAGAATATTAAGCAATGTATTCAGCTAAAAAGAGTGTACTATTGAATTTTCCTCAATATTATTATGTGCAAACTTCATGTAAACCTTTGTAATTAACTTTCCATATGATTTAGAGTAGTCTGCAACCAGTCTTTTGTCTGTGCTACAGATGTTGGTGAAGTTACTCTAAGGAATGTCACTGATTACACAATCGAACTTCAGTGTTTCAAAGCAATACAAAGTTAAAGGCGTTCTAATATAACTGCAATGTATTAGGTTCTTGAATTCAACTTTACTTTAGGTATTCCATTCCTGTCAGTAGTATTTATTGTGTTTCTATTTACTTACATTTCACTCTGAATAGTTATGCAGATATACATAACACAAAATGCACAGAATATTAAGTAATGTATTCAGCTAAAAAGAGTGTACTATTAAATTTTCCTCAATATTACTATGTGCAAACTTCATGTAAACCTTTGTAATTAACTTTCCATATGATGTAGAGTAGTCTGCAAGCAGTTTTTCTCGTGTTCTGCCGAATTTGGTGCAGTTACTCTAAGGAATGTCACTGATTACACAATTCAACATGTGTTTCAAAGCAGTAGAAAGGTAGAGGCAGTTATAATGTGAATGCAATGTAGTATGTTCTTCAAATCAACCTTAATTTATGTATTCCATTGCTGTCAATAGTATTCGTTGTTTATCTGATCACTTACAATGCACTCTGAATAGTTTTGCCCATCTGCATAACACAAAATACACAGAATAGTAAGTAATGCATTCAGCTAAAAAGAGTGTACTATTAAATATTCCTCAATATTACTATGTTCAAACTTCATATAAACCTTTGTAATTAACTTTCCATATGATTTAGAGTAGTCTGCAACCAGTTTTTTGTCTGTGCTGCCGAAGTTGGTGAATTTACTCTAAGGAATGTCACTGATAACACAATTGAACTTCAGTGTTTCAAACAGTACAAAGCTAGAGGCACCTATAATGTAAATGCAATGTAGTATGTTCTTCAAATCAACTTTACTTTAGGTATTCCATTGCTGTGAGTAGTATTCATTGTGTTTCTATTCACCTCACATTCACTCTGAATTGTTATGCACATGTACATAACATAAAATACACACAATAGCCTGTAATGCATTCAGCTGAAAAGAGAATGCTATTGAATTTTCCTCAAAGTTTTATGTGCAAACTTTATGTAAACCATTGTATTTAACTTTCCATATGTTTTAGAGTAGTCAGCAGCCAGTTTTATGTGTGTCCTACTGAAGCTGGTGAAGTTTAAGCAATATCACCAGTTGCTCATAATGGTACTTCACTGCTTCAAAGCAATGCAATGCTAAAGGCAGTTATAATGTACATGCAATGTTGTAGGTTCTTCAAATCATCTTTACTTTATGTATTCCATTGCTGTGAGTAGTATTCATTCTTTTTCTGTTCACTTACAATTCACTGAATAGTTATGCACAGGTACATAGCACAATATACACACAATAGAGTCTAATGCATTCAGCTAAAAAGAGTGCTATTGAATTTTCCTCCAAAATTACTATCTGCAAACTGCATGTTAACCTTTGTAATTAACTTTCCGTATGATTCAGAGTAGTCTGAAACCACTTTTGTGTGTGTGATACCGAAGTTGAAGTTACTCTAAGCAGTATGATTGATTACACAATAGAACTTCAGTGTTTCAAAGCAATACAAAGCTAAAGGCGTTCTAATATAACTGCAATGTATTAGGTTCTTGAACTCAACTTTACTTTATGTATTCCATTCCTGTCAGTAGTATTTATTGTGTTTCTATTCACTTACATTTCACTCTGAATAGTTATGCAGATGTAAATAACACAAAATACACAGAATATTCAGTAATGTATTCAGATAAAAAGAGTGTACTATTAAATTTTTCTCAATATTACTATGTGCAATCTTCATGTACATCTTTGTAATTAACTTTGCATATGATGTAGAGTAGTCTGCAAGCAGTTTTTCTCGTGTTCTGCCGAAGTTGGTGAAGTTACTCTAAGGAATGTCACTGATTACACAATTCAACCAGTGTTTCAAAGCAGTACAAAGCTAGAGGCAGTTATAATGTAAGTGCAATGTAGTATGTTCTGCAAATCAACCTTACTTTATGTATTCCATTGCTGTGAGTAGTATTCGATGTTTATCTGTTCCCTTACAATGCACTCTGAATACTTTTGCACATCAGCATAACACAAAATACACACAATAGCATGTAATGCATTCAGCTGAAAAGACAGTGCTATTGAATTTTCCACATAATTACTATGTGCAAACTTCATGTAAACCTTTCTAATTAACTTTCCATATGATTTAGAGTACTCTGCATCCAATTTCTTCTGTGTGCTAGCGAATGTCGTGTAGTTACTCTAAGGAATGTCACTGATTACACAATTCAACCAGTGTTTCAAAGCAGTACAAAGCTAGAGGCAGTTATAATGTAAATGCAATGTAGTATGTTCTTCAAATCAACCTTACTTTATGTATTCCATTCCTGTCAGTAGTAGTTATTGTGTTTCTATTCACTTACATTTCACTCTCAATAGTTATGCAGATGTAAATAACACAAAATGCGCAGAATATTAAGTAATCCATTCAGCTAAAAAGAGTGTACTATTAAATTTTCCTCAATATTACTATGTGCAATCTTCATGTAAACCTTTGTAATTAACTTTCCATATGATTTAGAGTAGTCTGCACGCAGTTTTTCTCGTGTTCTGCCGAAGTTGGTGCAGTTACTCTAAGGAATGTCACTGATTACACAATTCAACAAGTGTTTCAAAGCAGTAGAAAGGTAGAGGCAGTTATAATGTGAATGCAATGTAGTATGTTCTTCAAATCAACCTTAATTTATGTATTCCATTGCTGTCAGTAGTATTCGTTGTTTATCTGAGCACTTACAATGCACTCTGAAAAGTTTTGCACATCTGCATAACAGAAAATACACAGAATAGTAAGTAATGCATTCAGCTAAAAAGAGTGTACTATTAAATATTCCTCAATATTACTATGTTCAAACTTCATATAAACCTTTGTAATTAACTTTCCATATGATTTAGAGTAGTCTGCAACCAGTTTTTTGTCTGTGCTGCCGAAGTTGGTGAAGTTACTCTGAGGAATGTCACTGATTACACAGTTGAACTTCAGTGTTTCAACAGCACAAAGCTCGAGGCACCTATAATGTAAATGCAATGTAGTATGTTCTTCAAATCAACTTTACTTTAGGTATTCCATTGCTGTGCATAGTATTCATTGTGTTTCTATTCACCTCAAATTCACTCTGAATAGTTATGCACATGTACATAACATAAAATACACACAATAGCCTGTAATGCATTCAGCTGAAAAGAGAATACTATTGAATTTTCCTCAAAGTTTTATGTGCAAGCTTTATGTAAACCATTGTAATTAACTTTCCATATGTTTTAGAGTAGTCAGCAGCCAGTTTTATGTGTGTCCTACTGAAGCTGGTGAAGTTTAAGCAATATCACCAGTTGCTCATAATGGTACTTCACTGCTTCAAAGCAATGCAATGCCAAAGGAAGTTATAATGTAAATGCAATGTTGTAGGCTCTTCAAATCATCTTTACTTTATGTATTCCATTGCTGTGAGTAGTATTCATTGTTTTTCTGTTCACTTACAATTCACTGAATAGTTATGCCCAGGTACATAGCACAAAATACACCCAATAGAGTGTAATGCATTCAGCTGAAAAGAGTGCAATTGAATTTTCCTCCAAAATTACTATCTGCAAACTGCATGTAAACCTTTGTAATTAACTTTCCGTAAGATTCAGAGTAGTCTGAAACCACTTTTGTGTGTGTGATACCGAAGTTGAAGTTACTCTAAGCAGTATGAATGATTACACAATAGAAGTTCAGTGTTTCAAAGCAATACAAAGCTAAAGGCGTTCTAATATAACTGCAATGTATTAGGTTCTTGAATTCAACTTTACTTTAGGTATTCCATTCCTGTCAGAAGCATTTATTGTTTTTCTATTCACTTACATTTCACTCTGAAGTGTTATGCAGATATACATAACACAAAATGCACAGAATATTAAGTAATCCATTCAGCTAAAAAGAGTGTACTATTAAATTTTCCTCAATATTACTATGTGCAAACTTCATGTAAACCTTTGTAATTAACTTTCCATATGATGTAGAGTAGTCTGCAACCAGTATTTTGTCTGTGCTACAGATGTTGGTGAAGTTACTCTGAGGAATGTCACTGATTACACAATTCAACCAGTGTTTCAATGCAGTACAAAGCTAGAGGCAGTTATAATGTAAATGCAATGTAGTATGTTCTTCAAATCAACCTTACTTTATGTATTCCATTGCTGTGAGTAGTATTCGTTGTTTTTCTGTTCACTTACAATTCACCGAATAGTTATGCACAGGTACATAGCACAAAATAACATAGTAGTATTCAATATGCTTCTATTCAGTTACATTTCACTCTGAATAGACATGCAGATGTAGATAACACAAAATACACACAATAACATGTAATGTATTCAGCTGAAAAGACAGTGCTATTGAATTTTCCTCAAAATTACTATGTGCAAGCTTTATGTAAACCATTGTAATTAACTTTCCATATGTTTTAGAGTAGTCAGCAGCCAGTTTTATATGTGTCCTACTGAAGCTGGTGAAGTTTAAGCAATATCACCAGTTGCTCATAATGGTACTTCACTGCTTCAAAGCAATGCAATGCCAAAGGAAGTTATAATGTAAATGCAATGTTGTAGGTTCTTCAAATCATCTTTACTTTATGTATTCCATTGCTGTGAGTAGTATTCATTGTTTTTCTGTTCACTTACAATTCACCGAATAGTTATGCACAGGTACATAGCACAAAATACACGCAATAGAGTGTAATGCATTCAGCTAAAAAGAGTGCTATTGAATTTTCCTCCAAAATTACTATCTGCAAACTGCATGTAAACCTTTGTAATTAACTTTCCGTATGATTCAGAGTAGTCTGAAACCACTTTTGTGTGTGTGATACCGAAGTTGAAGTTACTCTAAGCAGTATGATTGATTACACAATAGAACTTCAGTGTTTCAAAGCAATACAAAGCTAAAGGCGTTCTAATATAACTGCAATGTATTAGGTTCTTGAATTCAACTTTACTTTAGGTATTCCATTCCTGTCAGAAGTATTTATTGTTTTTCTATTCACTTACATTTCACTCTGAATAGTTATGCAGATATACATAACACAAAATGCACAGAATATTAAGTAATCCATTCAGCTAAAAAGAGTGTACTATTAAATTTTCCTCAATATTACTATGTGCAAACTTCATGTAAAACTTTGTAATTAACTTTCCATATGATGTAGAGTAGTCTGCAAGCAGTTTTTCTCGTGTTCTGCCGAAGTTGGTGCAGTTACTCTAAGGAATGTCACTGATTACACAATTCAACAAATGTTTCAAAGCAGTAGAAAGGTAGAGGCAGTTATAATGTGAATACAATGTAGTATGTTCTTCAAATCAACCTTAATTTATGTATTCCATTGCTGTCAGTAGTATTCGTTGTCTATCTGATCACTTACAATGCACTCTGAATAGTTTTGCACATCTGCATAACACAAAATACACAGAATAGTAAGTAATGCATTCAGCTAAAAAGAGTGTACTATTAAATATTCCTCAATATTACTATGTTCAA
Source organism: Hemitrygon akajei (assembly GCF_048418815.1). Taxonomy (NCBI): domain Eukaryota; kingdom Metazoa; phylum Chordata; class Chondrichthyes; order Myliobatiformes; family Dasyatidae; genus Hemitrygon; species Hemitrygon akajei. Next base: position 108,374,004 of record NC_133127.1, read on the forward strand.
ACTTCATATAAACCTTTGCAATTAACTTTCCATATGATTTAGAGTAGTCTGCAACCAGTTTTTTGTCTGTGCTACAGATGTTGGTGAAGTTACTCTAAGGAATGTCACTGATTACACAATTTAACTTCAGTGTTTCAAAGCAATACAAAGTTAAAGGCGTTCTAATATAACTGCAATGTATTAGGTTCTTGAATTCAACTTTACTTTAGGTATTCCATTCCTGTCAGTAGTATTTATTGTGTTTCTATTTACTTACATTTCACTCTGAATAGTTATGCAGATATACATAACACAAAATGCACAGAATATTAAGTAATGTATTCAGCTAAAAAGAGTGTACTATTAAATTTTCCTCAATATTACTATGTGCAAACTTCATGTAAACCTTTGTAATTAACTTTCCATATGATGTAGAGTAGTCTGCAAGCAGTTTTTCTCGTGTTCTGCCGAATTTGGTGCAGTTACTCTAAGGAATGTCACTGATTACACAATTCAACATGTGTTTCAAAGCAGTAGAAAGGTAGAGGCAGTTATAATGTGAATGCAATGTAGTATGTTCTTCAAATCAACCTTAATTTATGTATTCCATTGCTGTCAATAGTATTCATTGTTTATCTGATCACTTACAATGCACTCTGAATAGTTTTGCACATCTGCATCACACAAAATACACAGAATAGTAAGTAATGCATTCAGCTAAAAAGAGTGTACTATTAAATTTTCCTCAATATTACTATGTGAAAACTTCATGTAAACCTTTGTAATTAACTTTCCATATGATGTAGAGTAGTCTGCAAGCAGTTTTTCTCGTGTTCTGCCGAAGTTGGTGCAGTTCCTCTAAGGAATGTCACTGATTACACAATTCAACATGTGTTTCAAAGCAGTAGAAAGGTAGAGGCAGTTATAACGTGAATGCAATGTAGTATGTTCTTCAAATCAACCTTAATTTATGTATTCCATTGCTGTCAATAGTATTCGTTGTTTATCTGATCACTTACAATGCACTCTGAATAGTTTTGCACATCTGCATAACACAAAATACACAGAATAGTAAGTAATGCATTCAGCTAAAAAGAGTGTACTATTAAATATTCCTCAATATTACTATGTTCAAACTTCATATAAACCTTTGTAATTAACTTTCCATATGATTTAGAGTAGTCTGCAACCAGTTTTTTGTCTGTGCTGCCGAAGTTGGTGAATTTACTCTAAGGAATGTCACTGATTACACAATTGAACTTCAGTGTTTCAAACAGTACAAAGCTAGAGGCACCTATAATGTAAATACAATGTAGTATGTTCTTCAAATCAACTTTAGGTATTCCATTGCTGTGCGTAGTATTCATTGTGTTTCTATTCACCTCAAATTCACTCTGAATAGTTATGCACATGTACATAACATAAAATACACAGAATAGCCTGTAATGCATTCAGCTGAAAAGAGAATGCTATTGAATTTTCCTCAAAGTTTTATGTGCAAACTTTATGTAAACCATTGTAATTAACTTTCCATAGTTTTTAGAGTAGTCAGCAGCCAGTTTTATGTGTGTCCTACTGAAGCTGGTGAAGTTTAAGCAATATCACCAGTTGCTCAGAATGGTACTTCACTGCTTCAAAGCAATGCAATGCTAAAGGCAGTTATAATGTAAATGCAATGTTGCAGGTTCTTCAAATCATCTTTACTTTATGTATTCCATTGCTGTGAGTAGTATTCATTCTTTTTCTTTTCACTTACAATTCACTGAATAGTTATGCACAGGTACATAGCACAAAATACACACAATAGAGTCTAATGCATTCAGCTAAAAAGAGTGCTATTGAATTTTCCTCCAAAATTACTATCTGCAAACTGCATGTTAACCTTTGTAATTAACTTTCTGTATGATTCAGAGTAGTCTGAAACCACTTTTGTGTGTGTGATACCGAAGTTGAAGTTACTCTAAGCAGTATGATTGATTACACAATAGAACTTCAGTGTTTCAAAGCAATACAAAGCTAAAGGCGTTCTAATATAACTGCAATGTATTAGGTTCTTGAATTCAACTTTACTTTATGTATTCCATTCCTGTCAGTAGTATTTATTGTGTTTCTATTCACTTACATTTCACTCTGAATAGTTATGCAGATGTAAATAACACAAAATACACAGAATATTCAGTAATGTATTCAGATAAAAAGAGTGTACTATTAAATTTTCCTCAGTATTACTATGTGCAATCTTCATGTAAATCTTTGTAATTAACTTTGCATATGATGTAGAGTAGTCTGCAAGCAGTTTTTCTCGTGTTCTGCCGAAGTTGGTGAAGTTACTCTAAGGAATGTCACTGATTACACAATTCAACAAGTGTTTCAAAGCCGTAGAAAGGTAGAGGCAGTTATAATGTGAATGCAATGTTGTATGTTCTTCAAATCAACTTTACTTTATGTATTCCATTCCTGTCAGTAGTATTTATTGTGTTTCTATTCACTTACATTTCACTCTGAATAGTTATGCAGATGTAAATAACACAAAATACACAGAATATTCAGTAATGTATTCAGATAAAAAGAGTGTACTACTAAATTTTCCTCAATATTACTATGTGCAATCTTCATGTAAACCTTTGTAATTAACTTTCCATATGATTTAGAGTACTCTGCATCCAATTTCTTCTGTGTGCTACCGAATGTCGTGCAGTTACTCTAAGCAATATCATTGACTACACAATAAAACTTGTGTTTCAAAGCAATAAAAGTTCAAGGCCGTTCTAATGTAACTGCAATGTATTAGTTTCTGAATTCAACTTTACTTTATGTATTCCATTGCTGTCTGTAGTATTTATTGTGTTTCTATTCACTTACATTTCACTCTCTATAGGTATGCAGATGTAAATAACACAAAATAGACAGAATATTAAGCAATGTATTCAGCTAAAAAGAGTGTACTATTGAATTTTCCTCAATATTACTATGTGCAATCTTCATGTAAACCTTTGTAATTAACTTTCCATATGATTTAGAGTAGTCTGCAACCAGTTTTTTGTCTGTGCTACAGATGTTGGTGAAGTTACTCTAAGGAATGTCACTGATTACACAATTGAACTTCAGTGTTTCAAAGCAATACAAAGTTAAAGGCGTTCTAATATAACTGCAATGTATTAGGTTCTTGAATTCAACTTTACTTTAGGTATTCCATTCCTGTCAGTAGTATTTATTGTGTTTCTATTTACTTACATTTCACTCTGAATAGTTATGCAGATATACATAACACAAAATGCACAGAATATTAAGTAATGTATTCAGCTAAAAAGAGTGTACTATTAAATTTTCCTCAATATTACTATGTGCAAACTTCATGTAAACCTTTGTAATTAACTTTCCATATGATGTAGAGTAGTCTGCAAGCAGTTTTTCTCGTGTTCTGCCGAATTTGGTGCATTTACTCTAAGGAATGTCACTGATTACACAATTCAACATGTGTTTCAAAGCAGTAGAAAGGTAGAGGCAGTTATAATGTGAATGCAATGTAGTATGTTCTTCAAATCAACCTTAATTTATGTATTCCATTGCTGTCAATAGTATTCGTTGTTTATCTGATCACTTACAATGCACTCTGAATAGTTTTGCACATCTGCATAACACAAAATACACAGAATAGTAAGTAATGCATTCAGCTAAAAAGAGTGTACTATTAAATATTCCTCAATATTACTATGTTCAAACTTCATATAAACCATTGTAATTAACTTTCCATATGATTTAGAGTAGTCTGCAACCAGTTTTTTGTCTGTGCTGCCGAAGTTGGTGAATTTACTCTAAGGAATGTCACTGATTACACAATTGAACTTCAGTGTTTCAAACAGTACAAAGCTAGAGGCACCTATAATGTAAATGCAATGTAGTATGTTCTTCAAATCAACTTTACTTTAGGTATTCCATTGCTGTGAGTAGTATTCATTGTGTTTCTATTCACCTCACATTCACTCTGAATTGTTATGCACATGTACATAACATAAAATACACAGAATAGCCTGTAATGCATTCAGCTGAAAAGAGAATGCTATTGAATTTTCCTCAAAGTTTTATGTGCAAACTTTATGTAAACCATTGTAAATAACTTTCCATATGTTTTAGAGTAGTCAGCAGCCAGTTTTATGTGTGCCCTACTGAAGCTGGTGAAGTTTAAGCAATATCACCAGTTGCTCATAATGGTACTTCACTGCTTCAAAGCAATGCAATGCTAAAGGCAGTTATAATGTACATGCAATGTTGTAGGTTCTTCAAATCATCTTTACTTTATGTATTCCATTGCTGTGAGTAGTATTCATTCTTTTTCTGTTCACTTACAATTCACTGAATAGTTATGCACAGGTACATAGCACAAAATACACACAATAGAGTCTAATGCATTCAGCTAAAAAGAGTGCTATTGAATTTTCCTCCAAAATTACTATCTGCAAACTGCATGTTAACCTTTGTAATTAACTTTCTGTATGATTCAGAGTAGTCTGAAACCACTTTTGTGTGTGTGATACCGAAGTTGAAGTTACTCTAAGCAGTATGATTGATTACACAATAGAACTTCAGTGTTTCAAAGCAATACAAAGCTAAAGCCGTTCTAATATAACTGCAATGTATTAGGTTCTTTAATTCAACTTTACTTTATGTATTCCATTCCTGTCAGTAGTATTTATTGTGTTTCTATTCACTTACATTTCACTCTGAATAGTTATGCAGATGTAAATAACACAAAATACACAGAATATTCAGTAATGTATTCAGATAAAAAGAGTGTACTATTAAATTTTCCTCAATATTACTATGTGCAATCTTCATGTAAATCTTTGTAATTAACTTTGCATATGATGTAGAGTAGTCTGCAAGGAGTTTTTCTCGTGTTCTGCCGAATTTGGGGAAGTTACTCTAAGGAATGTCACTGATTACACAATTCAACAAGTGTTTCAAAGCCGTAGAAAGGTAGAGGCAGTTATAATGTGAATGCAATGTTGTATGTTCTTCAAATCAACTTTACTTTATGTATTCCATTCCTGTCAGTAGTATTTATTGTGTTTCTATTCACTTACATTTCACTCTGAATAGTTATGCAGATGTAAATAACACAAAATACACAGAATATTCAGTAATGTATTCAGATAAAAAGAGTGTACTACTAAATTTTCCTCAATATTACTATGTGCAATCTTCATGTAAACCTTTGTAATTAACTTTCCATATGATTTAGAGTACTCTGCATCCAATTTCTTCTGTGTGCTACCGAATGTCGTGCAGTTACTCTAAGGAATGACACTGATTACACAATTCAACAAGTGTTTCAAAGCCGTAGAAAGGTAGAGGCAGTTATAATGTGAATGCAATGTTGTATGTTCTTCAAATCAACTTTACTTTATGTATTCCATTCCTGTCAGTAGTATTTATTGTGTTTCTATTCACTTACATTTCACTCTGAATAGTTATGCAGATGTAAATAACACAAAATACACAGAATATTCAGTAATGTATTCAGATAAAAAGAGTGTACTACTAAATTTTCGTCAATATTACTATGTGCAATCTTCATGTAAACCTTTGTAATTAACTTTCCATATGATGTAGAGTAGTCTGCAAGCAGTTTTTCTCGTGTTCTGCCGAATTTGGTGCATTTACTCTAAGGAATGTCACTGATTACACAATTCAACATGTGTTTCAAAGCAGTAGAAAGGTAGAGGCAGTTATAATGTGAATGCAATGTAGTATGTTCTTCAAATCAACCTTAATTTATGTATTCCATTGCTGTCAATAGTATTCGTTGTTTATCTGATCACTTACAATGCACTCTGAATAGTTTTGCACATCTGCATAACACAAAATACACAGAATAGTAAGTAATGCATTCAGCTAAAAAGAGTGTACTATTAAATATTCCTCAATATTACTATGTTCAAACTTCATATAAACCATTGTAATTAACTTTCCATATGATTTAGAGTAGTCTGCAACCAGTTTTTTGTCTGTGCTGCCGAAGTTGGTGAATTTACTCTAAGGAATGTCACTGATTACACAATTGAACTTCAGTGTTTCAAACAGTACAAAGCTAGAGGCACCTATAATGTAAATGCAATGTAGTATGTTCTTCAAATCAACTTTACTTTAGGTATTCCATTGCTGTGAGTAGTATTCATTGTGTTTCTATTCACCTCACATTCACTCTGAATTGTTATGCACATGTACATAACATAAAATACACAGAATAGCCTGTAATGCATTCAGCTGAAAAGAGAATGCTATTGAATTTTCCTCAAAGTTTTATGTGCAAACTTTATGTAAACCATTGTAAATAACTTTCCATATGTTTTAGAGTAGTCAGCAGCCAGTTTTATGTGTGCCCTACTGAAGCTGGTGAAGTTTAAGCAATATCACCAGTTGCTCATAATGGTACTTCACTGCTTCAAAGCAATGCAATGCTAAAGGCAGTTATAATGTACATGCAATGTTGTAGGTTCTTCAAATCATCTTTACTTTATGTATTCCATTGCTGTGAGTAGTATTCATTCTTTTTCTGTTCACTTACAATTCACTGAATAGTTATGCACAGGTACATAGCACAAAATACACACAATAGAGTCTAATGCATTCAGCTAAAAAGAGTGCTATTGAATTTTCCTCCAAAATTACTATCTGCAAACTGCATGTTAACCTTTGTAATTAACTTTCTGTATGATTCAGAGTAGTCTGAAACCACTTTTGTGTGTGTGATACCGAAGTTGAAGTTACTCTAAGCAGTATGATTGATTACACAATAGAACTTCAGTGTTTCAAAGCAATACAAAGCTAAAGCCGTTCTAATATAACTGCAATGTATTAGGTTCTTTAATTCAACTTTACTTTATGTATTCCATTCCTGTCAGTAGTATTTATTGTGTTTCTATTCACTTACATTTCACTCTGAATAGTTATGCAGATGTAAATAACACAAAATACACAGAATATTCAGTAATGTATTCAGATAAAAAGAGTGTACTATTAAATTTTCCTCAATATTACTATGTGCAATCTTCATGTAAATCTTTGTAATTAACTTTGCATATGATGTAGAGTAGTCTGCAAGGAGTTTTTCTCGTGTTCTGCCGAAGTTGGGGAAGTTACTCTAAGGAATGTCACTGATTACACAATTCAACAAGTGTTTCAAAGCCGTAGAAAGGTAGAGGCAGTTATAATGTGAATGCAATGTTGTATGTTCTTCAAATCAACTTTACTTTATGTATTCCATTCCTGTCAGTAGTATTTATTGTGTTTCTATTCACTTACATTTCACTCTGAATAGTTATGCAGATGTAAATAACACAAAATACACAGAATATTCAGTAATGTATTCAGATAAAAAGAGTGTACTACTAAATTTTCCTCAATATTACTATGTGCAATCTTCATGTAAACCTTTGTAATTAACTTTCCATATGATTTAGAGTACTCTGCATCCAATTTCTTCTGTGTGCTACCGAATGTCGTGCAGTTACTCTAAGGAATGTCACTGATTACACAATTCAACAAGTGTTTCAAAGCCGTAGAAAGGTAGAGGCAGTTATAATGTGAATGCAATGTTGTATGTTCTTCAAATCAACTTTACTTTATGTATTCCATTCCTGTCAGTAGTATTTATTGTGTTTCTATTCACTTACATTTCACTCTGAATAGTTATGCAGATGTAAATAACACAAAATACACAGAATATTCAGTAATGTATTCAGATAAAAAGAGTGTACTACTAAATTTTCGTCAATATTACTATGTGCAATCTTCATGTAAACCTTTGTAATTAACTTTCCATATGATTTAGAGTACTCTGCATCCAATTTCTTCTGTGTGCTACCGAATGTCGTGCAGTTACTCTAAGGAATGTCACTGATTACACAATTCAACATGTGTTTCAAAGCAGTAGAAAGGTAGAGGCAGTTATAATGTGAATGCAATGTAGTATGTTCTTCAAATCAACCTTAAGTTATGTATTCCATTGCTGTCAATAGTATTCGTTGTTTATCTGATCACTTACAATGCACTCTGAATAGTTTTGCACATCTGCATAACACAAAATACACAGAATAGTAAGTAATGCATTCAGCTAAAAAGAGTGTACTATTAAATATTCCTCAATATTACTATGTTCAAACTTCATATAAACCATTGTAATTAACTTTCCATATGATTTAGAGTAGTCTGCAACCAGTTTTTTGTCTGTGCTGCCGAAGTTGGTGAATTTACTCTAAGGAATGTCACTGATTACACAATTGAACTTCAGTGTTTCAAACAGTACAAAGCTAGAGGCACCTATAATGTAAATGCAATGTAGTATGTTCTTCAAATCAACTTTACTTTAGGTATTCCATTGCTGTGAGTAGTATTCATTGTGTTTCTATTCACCTCACATTCACTCTGAATTGTTATGCACATGTACATAAAATAAAATACACAGAATAGCCTGTAATGCATTCAGCTGAAAAGAGAATGCTATTGAATTTTCCTCAAAGTTTTATGTGCAAACTTTATGTAAACCATTGTAAATAACTTTCCATATGTTTTAGAGTAGTCAGCAGCCAGTTTTATGTGTGCCCTACTGAAGCTGGTGAAGTTTAAGCAATATCACCAGTTGCTCAGAATGGTACTTCACTGCTTCAAAGCAATGCAATGCTAAAGGCAGTTATAATGTACATGCAATGTTGTAGGTTCTTCAAATCATCTTTACTTTATGTATTCCATTGCTGTGAGTAGTATTCATTCTTTTTCTGTTCACTTACAATTCACTGAATAGTTATGCACAGGTACATAGCACAAAATACACACAATAGAGTCTAATGCATTCAGCTAAAAAGAGTGCTATTGAATTTTCCTCCAAAATTACTATCTGCAAACTGCATGTTAACCTTTGTAATTAACTTTCTGTATGATTCAGAGTAGTCTGAAACCACTTTTGTGTGTGTGATACCGAAGTTGAAGTTACTCTAAGCAGTATGATTGATTACACAATAGAACTTCAGTGTTTCAAAGCAATACAAAGCTAAAGCCGTTCTAATATAACTGCAATGTATTAGGTTCTTTAATTCAACTTTACTTTATGTATTCCATTCCTGTCAGTAGTATTTATTGTGTTTCTATTCACTTACATTTCACTCTGAATAGTTATGCAGATGTAAATAACACAAAATACACAGAATATTCAGTAATGTATTCAGATAAAAAGAGTGTACTATTAAATTTTCCTCAATATTACTATGTGCAATCTTCATGTAAATCTTTGTAATTAACTTTGCATATGATGTAGAGTAGTCTGCAAGGAGTTTTTCTCGTGTTCTGCCGAAGTTGGGGAAGTTACTCTAAGGAATGTCACTGATTACACAATTCAACAAGTGTTTCAAAGCCGTAGAAAGGTAGAGGCAGTTATAATGTGAATGCAATGTTGTATGTTCTTCAAATCAACTTTACTTTATGTATTCCATTCCTGTCAGTAGTATTTATTGTGTTTCTATTCACTTACATTTCACTCTGAATAGTTATGCAGATGTAAATAACACAAAATACACAGAATATTCAGTAATGTATTCAGATAAAAAGAGTGTACTACTAAATTTTCCTCAATATTACTATGTGCAATCTTCATGTAAACCTTTGTAATTAACTTTCCATATGATTTAGAGTACTCTGCATCCAATTTCTTCTGTGTGCTACCGAATGTCGTGCAGTTACTCTAAGGAATGTCACTGATTACACAATTCAACAAGTGTTTCAAAGCCGTAGAAAGGTAGAGGCAGTTATAATGTGAATGCAATGTTGTATGTTCTTCAAATCAACTTTACTTTATGTATTCCATTCCTGTCAGTAGTATTTATTGTGTTTCTATTCACTTACATTTCACTCTGAATAGTTATGCAGATGTAAATAACACAAAATACACAGAATATTCAGTAATGTATTCAGATAAAAAGAGTGTACTACTAAATTTTCGTCAATATTACTATGTGCAATCTTCATGTAAACCTTTGTAATTAACTTTCCATATGATTTAGAGTACTCTGCATCCAATTTCTTCTGTGTGCTACCGAATGTCGTGCAGTTACTCTAAGGAATGTCACTGATTACACAATTCAACATGTGTTTCAAAGCAGTAGAAAGGTAGAGGCAGTTATAATGTGAATGCAATGTAGTATGTTCTTCAAATCAACCTTAAGTTATGTATTCCATTGCTGTCAATAGTATTCGTTGTTTATCTGATCACTTACAATGCACTCTGAATAGTTTTGCACATCTGCATAACACAAAATACACAGAATAGTAAGTAATGCATTCAGCTAAAAAGAGTGTACTATTAAATATTCCTCAATATTACTATGTTCAAACTTCATATAAACCATTGTAATTAACTTTCCATATGATTTAGAGTAGTCTGCAACCAGTTTTTTGTCTGTGCTGCCGAAGTTGGTGAATTTACTCTAAGGAATGTCACTGATTACACAATTGAACTTCAGTGTTTCAAACAGTACAAAGCTAGAGGCACCTATAATGTAAATGCAATGTAGTATGTTCTTCAAATCAACTTTACTTTAGGTATTCCATTGCTGTGAGTAGTATTCATTGTGTTTCTATTCACCTCACATTCACTCTGAATTGTTATGCACATGTACATAAAATAAAATACACAGAATAGCCTGTAATGCATTCAGCTGAAAAGAGAATGCTATTGAATTTTCCTCAAAGTTTTATGTGCAAACTTTATGTAAACCATTGTAAATAACTTTCCATATGTTTTAGAGTAGTCAGCAGCCAGTTTTATGTGTGCCCTACTGAAGCTGGTGAAGTTTAAGCAATATCACCAGTTGCTCAGAATGGTACTTCACTGCTTCAAAGCAATGCAATGCTAAAGGCAGTTATAATGTACATGCAATGTTGTAGGTTCTTCAAATCATCTTTACTTTATGTATTCCATTGCTGTGAGTAGTATTCATTCTTTTTCTGTTCACTTACAATTCACTGAATAGTTATGCACAGGTACATAGCACAAAATACACACAATAGAGTCTAATGCATTCAGCTAAAAAGAGTGCTATTGAATTTTCCTCCAAAATTACTATCTGCAAACTGCATGTTAACCTTTGTAATTAACTTTCTGTATGATTCAGAGTAGTCTGAAACCACTTTTGTGTGTGTGATACCGAAGTTGAAGTTACTCTAAGCAGTATGATTGATTACACAATAGAACTTCAGTGTTTCAAAGCAATACAAAGCTAAAGCCGTTCTAATATAACTGCAATGTATTAGGTTCTTTAATTCAACTTTACTTTATGTATTCCATTCCTGTCAGTAGTATTTATTGTGTTTCTATTCACTTACATTTCACTCTGAATAGTTATGCAGATGTAAATAACACAAAATACACAGAATATTCAGTAATGTATTCAGATAAAAAGAGTGTACTATTAAATTTTCCTCAATATTACTATGTGCAATCTTCATGTAAATCTTTGTAATTAACTTTGCATATGATGTAGAGTAGTCTGCAAGGAGTTTTTCTCGTGTTCTGCCGAAGTTGGGGAAGTTACTCTAAGGAATGTCACTGATTACACAATTCAACAAGTGTTTCAAAGCCGTAGAAAGGTAGAGGCAGTTATAATGTGAATGCAATGTTGTATGTTCTTCAAATCAACTTTACTTTATGTATTCCATTCCTGTCAGTAGTATTTATTGTGTTTCTATTCACTTACATTTCACTCTGAATAGTTATGCAGATGTAAATAACACAAAATACACAGAATATTCAGTAATGTATTCAGATAAAAAGAGTGTACTACTAAATTTTCCTCAATATTACTATGTGCAATCTTCATGTAAACCTTTGTAATTAACTTTCCATATGATTTAGAGTACTCTGCATCCAATTTCTTCTGTGTGCTACCGAATGTCGTGCAGTTACTCTAAGGAATGTCACTGATTACACAATTAAAATTCAGTGTTTCAAAGCAATACAAAGCTAATGGCGTTCTAATATAACTGCAATGTATTAGGTCCTTGAATTCAACTTTACTTTAGGTATTCTATTCCTGTCAGTAGTATTTATTGTGTTTCTATTCACTTACATTTCACTCTGAATAGTTATGCAGATATACATAACACAAAATACACAGAATATTAAGTAATACATTCAGCTAAAAAGAGTGTACTATTAAATTTTCCTCAATATTACTATGTGCAAACTTCATGTAAACCTTTGTAATTAACTTTCCATATGATGTAGAGTAGTCTGCAAGCAGTTTTTCTCGTGTTCTGCCGAAGTTGGTGCAGTTACTCTAAGGAATGTCACTGATTACACAATTCAACATGTGTTTCAAAGCAGTAGAAAGGTAGAGGCAGTTATAATGTGAATGCAATGTAGTATGTTCTTCAAATCAACCTTAAGTTATGTATTCCATTGCTGTCAATAGTATTCGTTGTTTATCTGATCACTTACAATGCACTCTGAATAGTTTTGCACATCTGCATAACACAAAATACACAGAATAGTAAGTAATGCATTCAGCTAAAAAGAGTGTACTATTAAATATTCCTCAATATTACTATTGTTACGAAACCAGTAACTGTTTTCACTTACCAGCAAAGATAGATATGTCAGTTGAAGTCCAATGGTACTATTTTCAAAAGTTTTATTAATAAAGGGGCACAAAAATTAAGGTTAATACAATGTTATGATACCAGCCCCCTCCTTTGTGAGAATTGCAAGAGCCCTAGAAAAGGGGGGTCAATGACCCAAAAGAGAGAGAGAGACAGGCTGAATGGACACAGGAAATGGAAAGACATTCCACTGGGACAAAAGCTGGTGACTGTGGCATTGTTCTCAGGAGACACCTGGGGACTGCAGACGTGCCAACTCGCAGGGACATTGTAAAGCCCTCGGGCAAAGTGGGCTGGTTGAGAGAGAGATTGCACCACCTGCAACCTGATTGACACCTGAGATCCCGTGAGGCAGTATAAAGAAGGGTCTGAAAGAGGACGACCCTCAGACGCACCAAGGAGACGCACCAAGAAGCACGATAACGCTTCCCGTAGGAACGGGAAGCCATTTTGAAATAAGCCACGTGCGTTAAATTCCGAATGCGGGGTTTGTGGCTGGAACCAACGGAAGATCGCTTTTAACTAACAACGGGGAAGATCGCTCCCCTGATTACACGGATGTAAACGGCAAGTTTTCCGTTTTATCTCTCTCTCTCTCCAACACGTGAAACCGAAAGCCTGCAGACTTCAGAGTGACTCTTTATATTTCCAATTGGACTCAGTATTATATACCCTAGACAACGAAAGAGCCTATTTCTGATTGATTATGGTTACACCGGTGTTTTAGATTGAGTTTTGACGATTTGAATGTTTTGTATTAACCATACGTTTGTGCCCTTATTGAATAAAACGTTTGAAAATAGTAGCATCCGACTCAGCTGATCCATCTATCTTTGCTGGTAAGTTACCTGGTTACGGGGTTTTCGTAACAAGTGGGGTTCTCGTCTCGGGATTTGACACCAAAAGGGGGGAGGTCAGTGAATCGGGCTGTAAGTCCAAACTTAAATCTGGTTACGCAGGTAGTCAGACGAGAAACCAGCAAAGATGGATGTGCAGGAATTTATGGGAAACCCGACGGTAGAGGCGCTAGGGAAAGCTACAAAATCAGACTTAGTAAGTTTGGCGCAGGCCTTAGACCTCACAGCGGTGAAGCCAGCAATGAAAAAGCAGGAAGTGCTAAGGGTCATACAACTGCATTACGTTGGGAAGAAGGTGTTTACAGCTGAGGATTTGGAAAATATTCCCGAAAGGAGATTAGTGAGTGGGACAAATCAGGCAGAGTTGGAGAAAGCAAGGCTGGAACATGAGTTTAAAATAAAGCAGCTAGAAATAGACGCAGCTCAGAAGGCTGCAGAGAGAGAAGCCGAGAGAGCCGAGAGGGAAAGAGAGCAGGTGTTCAAACTAAAGCAGCTAGAAGCAGAAGAGAGAGAGAAACAGAGGAACTATGAATTGGAGCTGGACAGGCGGAAACAAGAGCGAAGAACTCAAGGGGGAGAGAAAGAGGGGTTTGATATTAGTCGGGCGTTGAGGTTGGTCCCCCCGTTCGAGGAGACGGATGTTGATAGTTATTTCTTGCTCTTTGAAAAGGTGGCAGAGAATCAGCAGTGGCCCAGAGAGCAATGGGTGGCGTTGTTACAAAGTGTGTTACGAGGAAAAGCACAGCGGGTATATGCCGCGCTGCCCACAGAAAGGGACGGGAATTATGATCAAGTAAAGGAGGCCATTCTCCGAGGTTACGAGTTAGTACCTGAGGCGTATAGACAAAGGTTCCGAAATTTAAAAAGAGGGTGGAATCAAACGTATACCGAGCTAGCCCATGAGAAGGGTGTGCTCTTGAATCGTTGGTGCACAGCTGAAAAGGTGGCCGAGGACTATGGGCGTCTCAGGGAGCTAGTTTTGATTGAGGAATTTAAAAGTTGCGTTCCGGAAGAGATCCGAATGTATTTAAGTGAGAGGACGAATCAGTCCATCTCAGAGATGGCTAGGCTCGCAGATGAATATGCCCTAACCCACAAGACAAAGTTTTCCTCGCCACAAAGTTACCCGAGAGACCGTCGGAATGGTAGGGACAGTCCGCCGACTAAGGGAGAGACTCCACCGGGAGCTAGCACAAAAAGTGAGGATAACAGACAGGAAACCTGGAGATCTCCTGGTTTAAACTGTTTTAATTGTGGAAAGGTGGGACATATTGCATCAAAGTGCTTTGCTCTGAGAAAGGAGCCAGAGAGGGAGAGAGCAGCGATCCCTATCGGGCGTTCAGTGGTAATCAGGACGTTGACAAGAGGGCCCCAGGTAGATGGAGTACCGGAGGGGCGGGAGACATTTAGTTCCGAAGGAACCGTGTCTTTGAGGGAAGGGGACCCCCCCATCCCTGTACGAATTTGGAGAGACACGGGGGCGGAACTATCGTTAATTAGCCGTAATGTGTTAAATTTCGGCCCTCGGACGGGGGAGGTTGCCCTGAGAGGAATCGGGAACCAGATCACGGTCGTGCCTTTGCATAGGGTCTTTCTCGATTGCGAGTTGGTGTCGGGACCTGTGGAGCTAGGAGTCCTGCCGGAGTTACCGGGGGAGGGCGTGGACCTCCTGTTGGGTAATGACCTCGCGGGTGGGAAGATGGGAACCGCCCTGATAGTTGAGGCCCCGCCCATGGAGTCCCCGAGCTATCGCGCATGCGCGGTCACTCGCAGCCTGTCGAGAGCGGCGACTGGGACCGCGCGCAGTTTGAAATTGGCCCAGACGTTTTTACCGACCCTACACCACGAGGGTTCAGAGGGTGGTAAAACAGAAAGCAGTAAAGTAAAGGGGGGTAAGGGAGAGGAAATAGCCCTGCCCTTAGTGAAGAGAAAGGTCCTAGAGGTAGGAAATAAAGATGAGAAACGGATAAAGCTGTTAAAACGTCCAGAGTTGGACGTGGTTGATCTGTCTGGTTTGGCAGAATTGTTTGGAGAAGTTGAGAGTCCTAAAGATGTTCTCGATGGTCCCGAGAGTGAAATGAGGGCAGTCTTAGAGGAGAAGGGTACCCTTGCCGTGGAGAAGTCAGCTGAAATGGCCGAGGAGGTTGTTTCAGCTCGCAGGGTTGCGCCTTCCCCAACGGGGGGCTGCCTAGAGAGTAACTGGAAGGATCGGGGGACGTTAGAATTTGAAAAAGGTACGGGTATTGAAAGCCTGGAAGGGGCCAATGTCCCGTTTGAGTGTGTCCAAGATGGGGGCGCACGTGGTGCTGAACCTGGTAACAGAGCTCAGGGGAAGTCTGAGGTGTTTGATTCAGGGGGACGGGGCGGCCGTCCTCGTGAGTCAGATAGACCTGGTTCGGGGAAAAAGGGGTTAACCTTGGGAAGTGTGAGTTCCCAGAGGGTTGTACAGAAGGGGGTCTTCAGAGTTAATGTGGAGTTTACGAATGGGGAGATAACTGTTGTTGTGGAGGGAGACGGGAAATCTGTAATTCCCAAATCAAAGGAAGAAAATTTAATGTCTGGATTGATGTCAGAAGCAGCAACCAGGCTGCAGAGACAATGGCTTGGTAACACGGTGCCTGCGAATCAATTACAGGTTGATTTGGAATGTAAAGGTGCCCCACACGCTATTGTTATTCAAGAGGGTGCTGTGAAAAGGCAGAATTTGAAATGCTGTCTGAACAAAGCGAGATCGCTTGCGGATCTTAAATTGGAAACTAATAGCATGACGGGTCCTGAAGAGAAAAACGACAAATGGCCTAAAATTAAGGAATTGGGTGGTCTAAGCTTGGAACACGCTGATAAAATAACTCCTATGAAAGGAGCGGGCGAAAGCTTATTTCGCCAGGGTGCCCAAGATCGCCACGAGGGAATTAACCGGAAAAAAGGCGAGGGTTAATGGGGGCGCGATTTTTAAAATAGCAGAAGCCGGTTTTAAGGGATTTTGACAAAGTATGTGAATAATAAAGACAACACCCATGGAAGCTTGACTGTTAAGTTTGAAAGTAGCATAAAAATTTGTCTTTTGCATGAACCTTTGTAGATGTATGTAAGCTAAGATCACACCTCCTTAGTTATGTTGCCGAAGAAAGCAAATAAATAAGGTGGTTATTGAGCTGAAGTTTGATGCTACCAGGCGTTAGTAGGGCACATGAGGTTAAGGTATTAAAGGAAAGGGGCACTGTACTTGTTAACTGTTAGATGCTGACTTGAATGTATAACTGTATTACTCTGTATTAGATTCAAAATTTCTGTAAGACTGTACCACTCTGGGTTTTAACCGCTGGTAAAAACCTTTTTAAGAGGGGAGGTGTTATGATACCAGCCCCCTCCTTTGTGAGAATTGCAAGAGCCCTAGAAAAGGGGGGTCAATGACCCAAAAGAGAGAGAGAGACAGGCTGAATGGACACAGGAAATGGAAAGACATTCCACTGGGACAAAAGCTGGTGACTGTGGCATTGTTCTCAGGAGACACCTGGGGACTGCAGACGTGCCAACTCGCAGGGACATTGTAAAGCCCTCGGGCAAAGTGGGCTGGTTGAGAGAGAGATTGCACCACCTGCAACCTGATTGACACCTGAGATCCCGTGAGGCAGTATAAAGAAGGGTCTGAAAGAGGACGACCCTCAGACGCACCAAGGAGACGCACCAAGAAGCACGATAACGCTTCCCGTAGGAACGGGAAGCCATTTTGAAATAAGCCACGTGCGTTAAATTCCGAATGCGGGGTTTGTGGCTGGAACCAACGGAAGATCGCTTTTAACTAACAACGGGGAAGATCGCTCCCCTGATTACACGGATGTAAACGGCAAGTTTTCCGTTTTATCTCTCTCTCTCTCCAACACGTGAAACCGAAAGCCTGCAGACTTCAGAGTGACTCTTTATATTTCCAATTGGACTCAGTATTATATACCCTAGACAACGAAAGAGCCTATTTCTGATTGATTATGGTTACACCGGTGTTTTAGATTGAGTTTTGACGATTTGAATGTTTTGTATTAACCATACGTTTGTGCCCTTATTGAATAAAACGTTTGAAAATAGTAGCATCCGACTCAGCTGATCCATCTATCTTTGCTGGTAAGTTACCTGGTTACGGGGTTTTCGTAACAACAAACATTCAGATAACATGCGTCAATACTCAATCTAAAACGCAGGTACATTAATAATCACTCAGAAATAAGCTCTTTCGTTGTCTAGGGTATAATAATACTGAGTCCAATTGGAAATATAAAGAGTCACTCTGAAGTCTGCAGGCTTTCGGTTTCACGTGTTGGAGAGAGAGAGAGATAAAACGGAAAAACTTGCCGTTTACATCCGTGTAATCAGGGGAGCGATCTTCCCCGTTGTTAGTTAAAAGCGATCTTCCGTTGGTTCCAGCCACAAACCCCGCATTCGGAATTTAACGCACGTGGCTTATTTCAAAATGGCTTCCCCGTTCCCATGGGAAGCGGTATCGTGCTTCTTGGTGTCTCCTTGGTGCGTCTGAGGGTCGTCCTCTTTCAGACCCTTCTTTATACTGCCTCACGGGATCTCAGGTGTCAATCAGGTTGCAGGTGGTGCAATCTCTCTCTCAACCAGCCCACTTTGCCCGAGGGCTTTACAATGTCCCTGCGAGTTGGCACGTCTGCAGTTCCCAGGTGTCTCCTGAGAACAATGCCACAGTCACCAGCTTTTGTCCCAGTGGAATGTCTTTCCATTTCCTGTGTCCATTCAGCCTGTCTCTCTCTCTCTCTTTTGGGTCATTGACCCCCCCTTTTCTAGGGCTCTTGCAATTCTCACAAAGGAGGGGGCTGGTATCATAACACCTCCCCTCTTAAAAAGGTTTTTACCAGCGGTTAAAACCCAGAGTGGTACAGTCTTACAGAAATTTTGAATCTAATACAGAGTAATACAGTTATACATTCAAGTCAGCATCTAAACAGTTAACAAGTACAGTGCCCCTTTCCTTTAATACCTTAACCTCGTGTGCCCTACTAACGCCTGGTAGCATCAAACTTCAGCTCAATAACCACCTTATTTATTTGCTTTCTTCGGCAACATAACTAAGGAGGTGTGATCTTAGCTTACATACATCTACAAAGGTTCATGCAAAAGACAAATTTTTATGCTACTTTCAAACTTAACAGTCAAGCTTCCATGGGTGTTGTCTTTATCATTCACATACTTTGTCAAAATCCCTTAAAACCGGCTTCTGCTATTTTAAAAATCGCGCCCCCATTAACCCTCGCCTTTTTTCTGGCAAGTCCCCCCGTTGGGACTTTGAGTAATTTGGCGTGGTGAACTCCCGCCCGCCTCGTTCATCGGGGCTATTTTTTCAACACCATGCCCCAGACTGTCAAGACCCTTCAGGCTATTTGTTTTTAATTCCAACTCCTCTTTCAGGTAGCATTTCGAATGCAACCTCTTCACACCCCACCCTGGCGTAACAATAGAGTGGGGGGCCCCGCTATTTCCCGACTCACTCTGTGAGCGATCTGCCAGGTTTAAAATTTCTTCCTTCGACTTGGGAACTACAGACTTTCCGTTTCCTTCAATAACAATCCTCATTCCCCCCTTAAATTCGGCATTAACCTTGGCCCCACTCTCGAATACAAACACCGTGGAACTCACACTTCCCACGGTTACCAAGGTTAACCCTTTTCCTACTGAACCAACCCTATCTGATCCACAAAGACGGCCGCCCCGTCCCCCTGAATCAAACACCTCAGACTTCCCCTGAGCTCTGTTACCAGGTTCAGCACCACGTGCGCCCCCATCTTGGACACACTCAAACGGGACATTGGCCCCTTCCAGGCTTTCAATACCCGTACCTTTTTCAAATTCTAACGTCCCCCGATCCTTCCAGCTACTCTCTAGGCAGCCCCCCGTTGGGGAAGGCGCAACCCTGCGAGCTGAAACAACCTCCTCGGCCATTTCAGCTGACTTCTCCACAGCAAGGATACCCTTCCTCTCTAAGACTGCCCTCATTTCACTCTCGGGACCATCGAGAACACCTTTAGAACTCTGAACTTCTTCAAACAATTCTGCCAAACCAGACAGATTAACCATGTCCAACTCTGGACATTTTAACAACTTTATCCGTTTCTCAACTTTAGTTCCTACCTCTAGGACCTTTCTCTTCACTAAGGGCAGGGCTATTTCCTCTCCCTTACCCCCTTTCACTATACTGCTTTCTGTTTTACCACCCTCGGAACCCTCATGGTACAGGGTCGGTAAAAACATCTTGGCCAGATCACCGCTGGCTTCATTTAAACTGTCCTCTTTCTCAGCCGCTTTTTCCGACAGGCTGCGAGTGACCGCGCATGCGCGATAGCTTTGGGACTCTAGGGGCGGGGCCACCGCACTCGCTGGTCTGCGGGTCGGCATCATGGCTGCCCAAATCCTCCCTCTTGCTAACACACTTTGTAACAACGCGACCCACTGCTCTTGTGGCCACTTCTGGTTCACTGCCACCTTTTCAAAAAGCAAGAAATAACTATCAACATCCGTCTCCTCGAACGGAGGTACTACTCTCAGCTCCCGACTAACATTAAACCGCTCTCTCCTTAGCTCCTCCCTCTCTCTTTCTCTCCCCGCTGCCGCTCTCTTGGCTGCTGCTAACTCTCTGATCCGAATTTCATGCTGTCTTTGCCTCTCAGTTTGATCCTGCTCGTTTTCCATCTCTAACCCCTTCGCCAAATTTAACAAGTCTGATTTGGTGCTCATAAATTCACACACGTCCATCTTTGCTGGTTTTTCTGTCTGGCTACCTGCGTACCAGATCCAAATTATTGTTTTTTTTTTGACTTACAATCCCGATTGACTGACCTCCCCCTTTTTAGTGTCAAATCCCGAGACGAGAACCCCACTTGTTACGAAACCAGTAACTGTTTTCACTTACCAGCAAAGATAGATATGTCAGTTGAAGTCCAATGGTACTATTTTCAAAAGTTTTATTAATAAAGGGGCACAAAAATTAAGGTTAATACAAACATTCAGATAACATGCGTCAATACTCAATCTAAAACGCAGGTACATTAATAATCACTCAGAAATAAGCTCTTTCGTTGTCTAGGGTATAATAATACTGAGTCCAATTGGAAATATAAAGAGTCACTCTGAAGTCTGCAGGCTTTCGGTTTCACGTGTTGGAGAGAGAGAGAGATAAAACGGAAAAACTTGCCGTTTACATCCGTGTAATCAGGGGAGCGATCTTCCCCGTTGTTAGTTAAAAGCGATCTTCCGTTGGTTCCAGCCACAAACCCCGCATTCGGAATTTAACGCACGTGGCTTATTTCAAAATGGCTTCCCCGTTCCCATGGGAAGCGGTATCGTGCTTCTTGGTGTCTCCTTGGTGCGTCTGAGGGTCGTCCTCTTTCAGACCCTTCTTTATACTGCCTCACGGGATCTCAGGTGTCAATCAGGTTGCAGGTGGTGCAATCTCTCTCTCAACCAGCCCACTTTGCCCGAGGGCTTTACAATGTCCCTGCGAGTTGGCACGTCTGCAGTTCCCAGGTGTCTCCTGAGAACAATGCCACAGTCACCAGCTTTTGTCCCAGTGGAATGTCTTTCCATTTCCTGTGTCCATTCAGCCTGTCTCTCTCTCTCTCTTTTGGGTCATTGACCCCCCCTTTTCTAGGGCTCTTGCAATTCTCACAAAGGAGGGGGCTGGTATCATAACACTATGTTCAAACTTCATATAAACCTTTGTAATTAACTTTCCATATGATTTAGAGTAGTCTGCAACCAGGTTTTTGTCTGTGCTGCCGAAGTTGGTGAATTTACTCTAAGGAATGTCACTGATTACACAATTGAACTTCAGTGTTTCAAACAGTACAAAGCTAGAGGCACCTATAATGTAAATGCAATGTAGTATGTTCTTCAAATCAACTTTACTTTAGGTATTCCATTGCTGTGAGTAGTATTCACTGTGTTTCTATTCACCTCAAATTCACTCTGAATAGTTATGCACATGTACATAACATAAAATACACAGAATAGCCTGTAATGCATTCAGCTGAAAAGAGAATGCTATTGAATTTTCCTCAAAGTTTTATGTGCAAACTTTATGTAAACCATTGTAATTAACTTTCCATAGTTTTTAGAGTAGTCAGCAGCCAGTTTTATGTGTGTCCTACTGAAGCTGGTGAAGTTTAAGCAATATCACCAGTTGCTCAGAATGGTACTTCACTGCTTCAAAGCAATGCAATGCTAAAGGCAGTTATAATGTACATGCAATGTTGTAGGTTCTTCAAATCATCTTTACTTTATGTATTCCATTGCTGTGAGTAGTATTCATTCTTTTTCTTTTCACTTACAATTCACTGAATAGTTATGCACAGCTACATAGCACAAAATACACACAATAGAGTCTAATGCATTCAGCTAAAAAGAGTGCTATTGAATTTTCCTCCAAAATTACTATCTGCAAACTGCATGTTAACCTTTGTAATTAACTTTCTGTATGATTCAGAGTAGTCTGAAACCACTTTTGTGTGTGTGATACCGAAGTTGAAGTTACTCTAAGCAGTATGATTGATTACACAATAGAACTTCAGTGTTTCAAAGCAATACAAAGCTAAAGCCGTTCTAATATAACTGCAATGTATTAGGTTCTTGAATTCAACTTTACTTTATGTATTCCATTCCTGTCAGTAGTATTTATTGTGTTTCTATTCACTTACATTTCACTCTGAATAGTTATGCAGATGTAAATAACACAAAATACACAGAATATTCAGTAATGTATTCAGATAAAAAGAGTGTACTATTAAATTTTCCTCAATATTACTATGTGCAATCTTCATGTAAATCTTTGTAATTAACTTTGCATATGATGTAGAGTAGTCTGCAAGGAGTTTTTCTCGTGTTCTGCCGAAGTTGGTGAAGTTACTCTAAGGAATGTCACTGATTACACAATTCAACAAGTGTTTCAAAGCCGTAGAAAGGTAGAGGCAGTTATAATGTGAATGCAATGTTGTATGTTCTTCAAATCAACTTTACTTTATGTATTCCATTCCTGTCAGTAGTATTTATTGTGTTTCTATTCACTTACATTTCACTCTGAATAGTTATGCAGATGTAAATAACACAAAATACACAGAATATTCAGTAATGTATTCAGATAAAAAGAGTGTACTACTAAATTTTCCTCAATATTACTATGTGCAATCTTCATGTAAACCTTTGTAATTAACTTTCCATATGATTTAGAGTAGTCTGCAACCAGTTTTTTGTCTGTGCTACAGATGTTGGTGAAGATACTCTAAGGAATGTCACTGATTACACAATTCAACCAGTGTTTCAAAGCAGTACAAAGCTAGAGGCAGTTATAACGTAAGTGCAATGTAGTATGTTCTGCAAATCAACCTTACTTTATGTATTCCATTGCTGTGAGTAGTATTCGATGTTTATCTGTTCACTTGCAATGCACTCTGAATACTTTTGCACATCAGCATAACACAAAATACACACAATAGCATGTAATGCATTCAGCTGAAAAGACAGTGCTATTGAATTTTCCACAAAATTACTATGTGCAAACTTCATGTAAACCTTTGTAATTAACTTTCCATATGATTTAGAGTACTCTGCATCCAATTTCTTCTGTGTGCTACCGAATGTCGTTAAGTTACTCTAAGTTCTAATGTAACTGCAATGTATTAGTTTCTGAATTCAACTTTACTTTATGTATTCCATTGCTGTCTGTAGTATTTATTGTGTTTCTATTCACTTACATTTCACTCTGAATAGTTATGCAGATGTAAATAACACCAAATACACAGAATATTCAGTAATGTATTCAGATAAAAAGAGTGTACTATTAAATTTTCATCAATATTACTATGTTCAAACTTCATGTAAACCTTTGTAATTAACTTTCCATATGATTTAGAGTAGTCTGCTAAACAGTTTTTTCTCTGTGCTACCGATGTTGGTGAAGATACTCTAAGGAATGTCACTGATTACACAATTTAACTACAGTGTTTCAAAGCAATAGAAAGCTAAAGGCAGTTATAATGTAAATGCAATGTAGTAGGTTCTTCAAATCAGCTTTACGTTAGGTAATCCATTGCTGTGAGTAGTATTCAATATGCTTCTATTCAGTTACATTTCACTCTGAATAGACATGCACATGTAGATAACACAAAATACACACAATAACATGTAATGTATTCAGCTGAAAAGACAGTGCTATTGAATTTTCCTCAAAATTACTATGTGCAAGCTTTATGTAAACCATTGTAATTAACTTTCCATATGTTTTAGAGTAGTCAGCAGCCAGTTTTATGTGTGTCCTACTGAAGCTGGTGAAGTTTAAGCAATATCACCAGTTGCTCATAATGGTACTTGACTGCTTCAAAGCAATGCAATGCCAAAGGAAGTTATAATGTAAATGCAATGTTGTAGGTTCTTCAAATCATCTTTACTTTATGTATTCCATTGCTGTGAGTAGTATTCATTGTTTTTCTGTTCACTTACAATTCACTGAATAGTTATGCACAGGTACATAGCACAAAATACACGCAATAGAGTGTAATGCATTCAGCTAAAAAGAGTGCTATTGAATTTTCCTCCAAAATTACTATCTGCAAACTGCATGTAAACCTTTGTAATTAACTTTCCGTATGATTCAGAGTAGTCTGAAACCACTTTTGTGTGTGTGATACCGAAGTTGAAGTTACTCTAAGCAGTATGATTGATTACACAATAGAACTTCAGTGTTTCAAAGCAATACAAAGCTAAAGGCGTTCTAATATAACTGCAATGTATTAGGTTCTTGAATTCAACTTTACTTTAGGTATTCCATTCCTGTCAGAAGTATTTATTGTTTTTCTATTCACTTACATTTCACTCTGAATAGTTATGCAGATATACATAACACAAAATGCACAGAATATTAAGTAATCCATTCAGCTAAAAAGAGTGTACTATTAAATTTTCCTCAAAATTACTATGTGCAAACTTCATGTAAACCTTTGTAATTAACTTTCCATATGATGTAGAGTAGTCTGCAAGCAGTTTTTCTCGTGTTCTGCCGAAGTTGGTGCAGTTACTCTAAGGAATGTCACTGATTACACAATTCAACAAATGTTTCAAAGCAGTAGAAAGGTAGAGGCAGTTATAATGTGAATGCAATGTAGTATGTTCTTCAAATCAACCTTAATTTATGTTTTCCATTGCTGTCAGTAGTATTCGTTGTTTATCTGATCACTTACAATGCACTCTGAATAGTTTTGCACATCTGCATAACACAAAATACACAGAATAGTAAGTAATGCATTCAGCTAAAAAGAGTGTACTATTAAATATTCCTCAATATTACTATGTTCAAACTTCATATAAACCTTTGCAATTAACTTTCCATATGATTTAGAGTAGTCTGCAACCAGTTTTTTGTCTGTGCTACAGATGTTGGTGAAGTTACTCTAAGGAATGTCACTGATTACACAATTGAACTTCAGTGTTTCAAAGCAATACAAAGCTAAATGCGTTCTAATATAACTGCAATGTATTAGGTTCTTGAATTCAACTTTACTTTATGTATTCCATTCCTGTCAGTAGTATTTATTGTGTTTCTATTCACTTACATTTCACTCTGAATAGTTATGCAGATGTAAATAACACCAAATACACAGAATATTCAGTAATGTATTCAGATAAAAAGAGTGTACTATTAAATTTTCCTCAATATTACTATGTGCAAACTTCATGTAAACCTTTGTAATTAACTTTCCATATGATGTAGAGTAGTCTGCAAGCAGTTTTTCTCGTGTTCTGCCGAAGTTGGTGAAGTTACTCTAAGGAATGTCACTGATTACACAATTCAACCAGTGTTTCAAAGCAGTACAAAGGTAGAGGCAGTTATAATTTAAATGCAATGTAGTATGTTCTTCAAATCAACCTTACTTTATGTATTCCATTCCTGTCAGTAGTATTTATTGTGTTTCTATTCACTTACATTTCACTCTGAATAGTTATGCAGAAGTAAATAACACCAAATACACAGAATATTCTGTAATGTATTCAGATAAAAAGAGTGTACTATTTAATTTTCCTCAATTTTACAATGTGCAAACTTCATGTAAACCTTTGTAATTAACTTTCCATATGATTTAGAGTAGTCTGCAACCAGTTTTTTGTCTGTGCTACAGATGTTGGTGAAGTTACTCTAAGGAATGTCACTGATTACACAATTGAACTACAGTGTTTCAAAGCAATAGAAAGCTAAAGGCAGTTATAATGTAAATGCAATGTAGTAGGTTCTTCAAATCAGCTTTACGTTATGTATTCCATTGCTGTGAGTAGTATTCAATATGCTTCTATTCAGTTACATTTCACTCTGAATAGACATGCACATGTAGATAACACAAAATATACACAACAGCATGTAATGTATTCAGCTGAAAAGACAGTGCTACTGAATTATCCTCAAAATTACTATGTGTAAACGTCATGTAAACCTTTGTAATTAACTTTCCATATGATGTAGAGTAGTCTGCAAGCAGTTTTTTTAGTGTTCTGCCGAAGTTGGTGAAGTTACTCTAAGGAATATCACTGATTACACAATTCAACCAGTGTTTCAAAGCAGTAGAAAGGTAGAGGCAGTTATAATGTAAATGCAATGTAGTATGTTCTTCAAATCAACCTTACTTTATGGATTCCATTCCTGTCAGTAGTATTTATTGTGTTTCTATTCACTTACATTTCACTCTGAATAGTTATGCAGATGTAAATAACACAAAATACACAGAATATTCAGTAATGTATTCAGATAAAAAGAGTGTACTACTAAATTTTCCTCAATATTACTATGTGCAATCTTCATGTAAACCTTTGTAATTAACTTTCCATATGATTTAGAGTAGTCTGCAACCAGTTTTTTGTCTGTGCTACAGATGTTGGTGAAGATACTCTAAGGAATGTCACTGATTACACAATTCAACCAGTGTTTCAAAGCAGTACAAAGCTAGAGGCAGTTATAACGTAAGTGCAATGTAGTATGTTCTGCAAATCAACCTTACTTTATGTATTCCATTGCTGTGAGTAGTATTCGATGTTTATCTGTTCACTTGCAATGCACTCTGAATACTTTTGCACATCAGCATAACACAAAATACACACAATAGCATGTAATGCATTCAGCTGAAAAGACAGTGCTATTGAATTTTCCACAAAATTACTATGTGCAAACTTCATGTAAACCTTTGTAATTAACTTTCCATATGATTTAGAGTACTCTGCATCCAATTTCTTCTGTGTGCTACCGAATGTCGTTAAGTTACTCTAAGTTCTAATGTAACTGCAATGTATTAGTTTCTGAATTCAACTTTACTTTATGTATTCCATTGCTGTCTGTAGTATTTATTGTGTTTCTATTCACTTACATTTCACTCTGAATAGTTATGCAGATGTAAATAACACCAAATACACAGAATATTCAGTAATGTATTCAGATAAAAAGAGTGTACTATTAAATTTTCATCAATATTACTATGTTCAAACTTCATGTAAACCTTTGTAATTAACTTTCCATATGATTTAGAGTAGTCTGCTAAACAGTTTTTTCTCTGTGCTACCGATGTTGGTGAAGATACTCTAAGGAATGTCACTGATTACACAATTTAACTACAGTGTTTCAAAGCAATAGAAAGCTAAAGGCAGTTATAATGTAAATGCAATGTAGTAGGTTCTTCAAATCAGCTTTACGTTAGGTAATCCATTGCTGTGAGTAGTATTCAATATGCTTCTATTCAGTTACATTTCACTCTGAATAGACATGCACATGTAGATAACACAAAATACACACAATAACATGTAATGTATTCAGCTGAAAAGACAGTGCTATTGAATTTTCCTCAAAATTACTATGTGCAAGCTTTATGTAAACCATTGTAATTAACTTTCCATATGTTTTAGAGTAGTCAGCAGCCAGTTTTATGTGTGTCCTACTGAAGCTGGTGAAGTTTAAGCAATATCACCAGTTGCTCATAATGGTACTTGACTGCTTCAAAGCAATGCAATGCCAAAGGAAGTTATAATGTAAATGCAATGTTGTAGGTTCTTCAAATCATCTTTACTTTATGTATTCCATTGCTGTGAGTAGTATTCATTGTTTTTCTGTTCACTTACAATTCACTGAATAGTTATGCACAGGTACATAGCACAAAATACACGCAATAGAGTGTAATGCATTCAGCTAAAAAGAGTGCTATTGAATTTTCCTCCAAAATTACTATCTGCAAACTGCATGTAAACCTTTGTAATTAACTTTCCGTATGATTCAGAGTAGTCTGAAACCACTTTTGTGTGTGTGATACCGAAGTTGAAGTTACTCTAAGCAGTATGATTGATTACACAATAGAACTTCAGTGTTTCAAAGCAATACAAAGCTAAAGGCGTTCTAATATAACTGCAATGTATTAGGTTCTTGAATTCAACTTTACTTTAGGTATTCCATTCCTGTCAGAAGTATTTATTGTTTTTCTATTCACTTACATTTCACTCTGAATAGTTATGCAGATATACATAACACAAAATGCACAGAATATTAAGTAATCCATTCAGCTAAAAAGAGTGTACTATTAAATTTTCCTCAATATTACTATGTGCAAACTTCATGTAAACCTTTGTAATTAACTTTCCATATGATGTAGAGTAGTCTGCAAGCAGTTTTTCTCGTGTTCTGCCGAAGTTGGTGCAGTTACTCTAAGGAATGTCACTGATTACACAATTCAACAAATGTTTCAAAGCAGTAGAAAGGTAGAGGCAGTTATAATGTGAATGCAATGTAGTATGTTCTTCAAATCAACCTTAATTTATGTTTTCCATTGCTGTCAGTAGTATTCGTTGTTTATCTGATCACTTACAATGCACTCTGAATAGTTTTGCACATCTGCATAACACAAAATACACAGAATAGTAAGTAATGCATTCAGCTAAAAAGAGTGTACTATTAAATATTCCTCAATATTACTATGTTCAAACTTCATATAAACCTTTGCAATTAACTTTCCATATGATTTAGAGTAGTCTGCAACCAGTTTTTTGTCTGTGCTACAGATGTTGGTGAAGTTACTCTAAGGAATGTCACTGATTACACAATTGAACTTCAGTGTTTCAAAGCAATACAAAGCTAAATGCGTTCTAATATAACTGCAATGTATTAGGTTCTTGAATTCAACTTTACTTTATGTATTCCATTCCTGTCAGTAGTATTTATTGTGTTTCTATTCACTTACATTTCACTCTGAATAGTTATGCAGATGTAAATAACACCAAATACACAGAATATTCAGTAATGTATTCAGATAAAAAGAGTGTACTATTAAATTTTCCTCAATATTACTATGTGCAAACTTCATGTAAACCTTTGTAATTAACTTTCCATATGATGTAGAGTAGTCTGCAAGCAGTTTTTCTCGTGTTCTGCCGAAGTTGGTGAAGTTACTCTAAGGAATGTCACTGATTACACAATTCAACCAGTGTTTCAAAGCAGTACAAAGGTAGAGGCAGTTATAATTTAAATGCAATGTAGTATGTTCTTCAAATCAACCTTACTTTATGTATTCCATTCCTGTCAGTAGTATTTATTGTGTTTCTATTCACTTACATTTCACTCTGAATAGTTATGCAGAAGTAAATAACACCAAATACACAGAATATTCTGTAATGTATTCAGATAAAAAGAGTGTACTATTAAATTTTCCTCAATTTTACAATGTGCAAACTTCATGTAAACCTTTGTAATTAACTTTCCATATGATTTAGAGTAGTCTGCAACCAGTTTTTTGTCTGTGCTACAGATGTTGGTGAAGTTACTCTAAGGAATGTCACTGATTACACAATTGAACTACAGTGTTTCAAAGCAATAGAAAGCTAAAGGCAGTTATAATGTAAATGCAATGTAGTAGGTTCTTCAAATCAGCTTTACGTTATGTATTCCATTGCTGTGAGTAGTATTCAATATGCTTCTATTCAGTTACATTTCACTCTGAATAGACATGCACATGTAGATAACACAAAATATACACAACAGCATGTAATGTATTCAGCTGAAAAGACAGTGCTACTGAATTATCCTCAAAATTACTATGTGTAAACGTCATGTAAACCTTTGTAATTAACTTTCCATATGATGTAGAGTAGTCTGCAAGCAGTTTTTTTAGTATTCTGCCGAAGTTGGTGAAGTTACTCTAAGGAATATCACTGATTACACAATTCAACCAGTGTTTCAAAGCAGTAGAAAGGTAGAGGCAGTTATAATGTAAATGCAATGTAGTATGTTCTTCAAATCAACCTTACTTTATGGATTCCATTCCTGTCAGTAGTATTTATTGTGTTTCTATTCACTTACATTTCACTCTGAATAGTTACGCAGATGTAAATAACACAAAATACACAGAATATTAAGTAATGTATTCAGATAAAAAGAGTGTACTATTAAATTTTCCTCAATATTACTATGTGCAAACTTCATGTAAACCTTTGTAATTAACTTTCAATATATAATGTAGAGTAGTCTGCAAGCAGTTTTTCTCGTGTTCTGCCGAAGTTGGTGCAGTTACTCTAAGGAATGTCACTGATTACACAATTCAACAAGTGTTTCAAAGCAGTAGAAAGGTAGAGGCAGTTATAATGTGAATGCAATGTAGTATGTTCTTCAAATCAACCTTAATTTATGTATTCCATTGCTGTCAGTAGTATTCGTTGTTTATCTGATCACTTACAATGCACTCTGAAAAGTTTTGCACATCTGCATAACAGAAAATACACAGAATAGTAAGTAATGCATTCAGCTAAAAAGAGTGTACTATTAAATATTCCTCAATATTACTATGTTCAAACTTCATATAAACCTTTGTAATTAACTTTCCATATGATTTAGAGTAGTCTGCAACCAGTTTTTTGTCTGTGCTGCCGAAGTTGGTGAAGTTACCCTGAGGAATGTCACTGATTACACAGTTGAACTTCAGTGTTTCAACAGCACAAAGCTAGAGGCACCTATAATGTAAATGCAATGTAGTATGTTCTTCAAATCAACTTTACTTTAGGTATTCCATTGCTGTGCATAGTATTCATTGTGTTTCTATTCACCTCAAATTCACTCTGAATAGTTATGCACATGTACATAACATAAAATACACACAATAGCCTGTAATGCATTCAGCTGAAAAGAGAATACTATTGAATTTTCCTCAAAGTTTTATGTGCAAGCTTTATGTAAACCATTGTAATTAAATTTCTATATGTTTTAGAGTAGTCAGCAGCCAGTTTTATGTGTGTCCTACTGAAGCTGGTGAAGTTTAAGCAATATCACCAGTTGCTCATAATGGTACTTCACTGCTTCAAAGCAATGCAATGCCAAAGGAAGTTATAATGTAAATGCAATTTTGTAGGTTCTTCAAATCATCTTTACTTTATGTATTCCATTGCTGTGAGTAGTATTCATTGTTTTTCTGTTCACTTACAATTCACTGAATAGTTATGCACAGGTACATAGCACAAAATACACCCAATTGAGTGTAATGCATTCAGCTAAAAAGAGTGCTATTGAATTTTCCTCCAAAATTACTATCTGCAAACTGCATGTTAACCTTTGTAATTAACTTTCTGTATGATTCAGAGTAGTCTGAAACCACTTTTGTGTGTGTGATACCGAAGTTGAAGTTACTCTAAGCAGTATGATTGATTACACAATAGAACTTCAGTGTTTCAAAGCAATACAAAGCTAAAGGCGTTCTAATATAACTGCAATGTATTAGGTTCTTGAATTCAACTTTACTTTATGTATTCCATTCCTGTCAGTAGTATTTATTGTGTTTCTATTCACTTACATTTCACTCTGAATAGTTATGCAGATGTAAATAACACAAAATACACAGAATATTCAGTAATGCATTCAGATAAAAAGAGTGTACTATTAAATTTTCCTCAATATTACTATGTGCAAACTTCATGTAAACCTTTGTAATTAACTTTCAATATATAATGTAGAGTAGTCTGCAAGCAGTTTTTCTCGTGTTCTGCCGAAGTTGGTGCAGTTACTCTAAGGAATGTCACTGATTACACAATTCAACAAGTGTTTCAAAGCAGTAGAAAGAGAGAGGCAGTTATAATGTGAATGCAATGTAGTATGTTCTTCAAATCAACCTTAATTTATGTATTCCATTGCTGTCAGTAGTATTCGTTGTTTATCTGATCACTTACAATGCACTCTGAAAAGTTTTGCACATCTGCATAACAGAAAATACACAGAATAGTAAGTAATGCATTCAGCTAAAAAGAGTGTACTATTAAATATTCCTCAATATTACTATGTTCAAACTTCATATAAACCTTTGTAATTAACTTTCCATATGATTTAGAGTAGTCTGCAACCAGTTTTTTGTCTGTGCTGCCGAAGTTGGTGAAGTTACTCTGAGGAATGTCACTGATTACACAGTTGAACTTCAGTGTTTCAACAGCACAAAGCTAGAGGCACCTATAATGTAAATGCAATGTAGTATGTTCTTCAAATCAACTTTACTTTAGGTATTCCATTGCTGTGCATAGTATTCATTGTGTTTCTATTCACCTCAAATTCACTCTGAATAGTTATGCACATGTACATAACATAAAATACACACAATAGCCTGTAATGCATTCAGCTGAAAAGAGAATACTATTGAATTTTCCTCAAAGTTTTATGTGCAAGCTTTATGTAAACCATTGTAATTAAATTTCTATATGTTTTAGAGTAGTCAGCAGCCAGTTTTATGTGTGTCCTACTGAAGCTGGTGAAGTTTAAGCAATATCACCAGTTGCTCATAATGGTACTTCACTGCTTCAAAGCAATGCAATGCCAAAGGAAGTTATAATGTAAATGCAATTTTGTAGGTTCTTCAAATCATCTTTACTTTATGTATTCCATTGCTGTGAGTAGTATTCATTGTTTTTCTGTTCAGTTACAATTCACTGAATAGTTATGCACAGGTACAGAGCACAAAATACACCCAATTGAGTGTAAAGCATTCAGCTAAAAAGAGTGCTATTGAATTTTCCTCCAAAATTACTATCTGCAAACTGCATGTTAACCTTTGTAATTAACTTTCTGTATGATTCAGAGTAGTCTGAAACCACTTTTGTGTGTGTGATACCGAAGTTGAAGTTACTCTAAGCAGTATGATTGATTACACAATAGAACTTCAGTGTTTCAAAGCAATACAAAGCTAAAGGCGTTCTAATATAACTGCAATGTATTAGGTTCTTGAATTCAACTTTACTTTATGTATTCCATTCCTGTCAGTAGTATTTATTGTGTTTCTATTCACTTACATTTCACTCTGAATAGTTATGCAGATGTAAATAACACAAAATACACAGAATATTCAGTAATGTATTCAGATAAAAAGAGTGTACTATTAAATTTTCCTCAATATTACTATGTGCAATCTGCATGTAAATCTTTGTAATTAACTTTGCATATGATGTAGAGTAGTCTGCAAGGTGTTTTTCTCGTGTTCTGCCGAAGTTGGTGAAGTTACTGTAAGGAATGTCACTGATTACACAATTCAACAAGTGTTTCAAAGCCGTAGGAAGGTAGAGGCAGTTATAATGTGAATGCAATGTTGTATGTTCTTCAAATCAACTTTACTTTATGTATTCCATTCCTGTCAGTAGTATTTATTGTGTTTCTATTCACTTACATTTCACTCTGAATAGTTATGCAGATGTAAATAACACCAAATACACAGAATATTCAGTAATGTATTCAGATAAAAAGAGTGTACTATTAAATTTTCATCAATATTACTATGTTCAAACTTCATGTAAACCTTTGTAATTAACTTTCCATATGATTTAGAGTAGTCTGCAAACAGTTTTTTGTCTGTGCTACCGATGTTGGTGAAGATACTCTAAGGAATGTCACTGATTACACAATTTAACTACAGTGTTTCAAAGCAATAGAAAGCTAAAGGCAGTTATAATGTAAATGCAATGTAGTAGGTTCTTCAAATCAGCTTTACGTTAGGTATTCCATTGCTGTGAGTAGTATTCAATATGCTTCTATTCAGTTACATTTCACTCTGAATAGACATGCACATGTAGATAACACAAAATACACACAATAACATGTAATGTATTCAGCTGAAAAGACAGTGCTATTGAATTTTCCTCAAAATTACTATGTGCAAGCTTTATGTAAACCATTGTAATTAACTTTCCATATGTTTTAGAGTAGTCAGCAGCCAGTTTTATGTGTGTCCTACTGAAGCTGGTGAAGTTTAAGCAATATCACCAGTTGCTCATAATGGTACTTGACTGCTTCAAAGCAATGCAATGCCAAAGGAAGTTATAATGTAAATGCAATGTTGTAGGTTCTTCAAATCATCTTTACTTTATGTATTCCATTGCTGTGAGTAGTATTCATTGTTTTTCTGTTCACTTACAATTCACTGAATAGTTATGCACAGGTACATAGCACAAAATACACGCAATAGAGTGTAATGCATTCAGCTAAAAAGAGTGCTATTGAATTTTCCTCCAAAATTACTATCTGCAAACTGCATGTAAACCTTTGTAATTAACTTTCCGTATGATTCAGAGTAGTCTGAAACCACTTTTGTGTGTGTGATACCGAAGTTGAAGTTACTCTAAGCAGTATGATTGATTACACAATAGAACTTCAGTGTTTCAAAGCAATACAAAGCTAAAGGCGTTCTAATATAACTGCAATGTATTAGGTTCTTGAATTCAACTTTACTTTAGGTATTCCATTCCTGTCAGAAGTATTTATTGTTTTTCTATTCACTTACATTTCACTCTGAATAGTTATGCAGATATACATAACACAAAATGCACAGAATATTAAGTAATCCATTCAGCTAAAAAGAGTGTACTATTAAATTTTCCTCAATATTACTATGTGCAAACTTCATGTAAACCTTTGTAATTAACTTTCCATATGATGTAGAGTAGTCTGCAAGCAGTTTTTCTCGTGTTCTGCCGAAGTTGGTGCAGTTACTCTAAGGAATGTCACTGATTACACAATTCAACAAATGTTTCAAAGCAGTAGAAAGGTAGAGGCAGTTATAATGTGAATGCAATGTAGTATGTTCTTCAAATCAACCTTAATTTATGTTTTCCATTGCTGTCAGTAGTATTCGTTGTTTATCTGATCACTTACAATGCACTCTGAATAGTTTTGCACATCTGCATAACACAAAATACACAGAATAGTAAGTAATGCATTCAGCTAAAAAGAGTGTACTATTAAATATTCCTCAATATTACTATGTTCAAACTTCATATAAACCTTTGCAATTAACTTTCCATATGATTTAGAGTAGTCTGCAACCAGTTTTTTGTCTGTGCTACAGATGTTGGTGAAGTTACTCTAAGGAATGTCACTGATTACACAATTGAACTTCAGTGTTTCAAAGCAATACAAAGCTAAATGCGTTCTAATATAACTGCAATGTATTAGGTTCTTGAATTCAACTTTACTTTATGTATTCCATTCCTGTCAGTAGTATTTATTGTGTTTCTATTCACTTACATTTCACTCTGAATAGTTATGCAGATGTAAATAACACCAAATACACAGAATATTCAGTAATGTATTCAGATAAAAAGAGTGTACTATTAAATTTTCCTCAATATTACTATGTGCAAACTTCATGTAAACCTTTGTAATTAACTTTCCATATGATGTAGAGTAGTCTGCAAGCAGTTTTTCTCGTGTTCTGCCGAAGTTGGTGAAGTTACTCTAAGGAATGTCACTGATTACACAATTCAACCAGTGTTTCAAAGCAGTACAAAGGTAGAGGCAGTTATAATGTAAATGCAATGTAGTATGTTCTTCAAATCAACCTTACTTTATGTATTCCATTCCTGTCAGTAGTATTTATTGTGTTTCTATTCACTTACATTTCACTCTGAATAGTTATGCAGAAGTAAATAACACCAAATACACAGAATATTCTGTAATGTATTCAGATAAAAAGAGTGTACTATTAAATTTTCCTCAATTTTACAATGTGCAAACTTCATGTAAACCTTTGTAATTAACTTTCCATATGATTTAGAGTAGTCTGCAACCAGTTTTTTGTCTGTGCTACAGATGTTGGTGAAGTTACTCTAAGGAATGTCACTGATTACACAATTGAACTACAGTGTTTCAAAGCAATAGAAAGCTAAAGGCAGTTATAATGTAAATGCAATGTAGTAGGTTCTTCAAATCAGCTTTACGTTATGTATTCCATTGCTGTGAGTAGTATTCAATATGCTTCTATTCAGTTACATTTCACTCTGAATAGACATGCACATGTAGATAACACAAAATATACACAACAGCATGTAATGTATTCAGCTGAAAAGACAGTGCTACTGAATTATCCTCAAAATTACTATGTGTAAACGTCATGTAAACCTTTGTAATTAACTTTCCATATGATGTAGAGTAGTCTGCAAGCAGTTTTTTTAGTGTTCTGCCGAAGTTGGTGAAGTTACTCTAAGGAATATCACTGATTACACAATTCAACCAGTGTTTCAAAGCAGTACAAAGCTAGAGGCAGTTATAATGTAAATGCAATGTAGTATGTTCTTCAAATCAACCTTACTTTATGGATTCCATTCCTGTCAGTAGTATTTATTGTGTTTCTATTCACTTACATTTCACTCTGAATAGTTACGCAGATGTAAATAACACAAAATACACAGAATATTAAGTAATGTATTCAGATAAAAAGAGTGTACTATTAAATTTTCCTCAATATTACTATGTGCAAACTTCATGTAAACCTTTGTAATTAACTTTCAATATGATGTAGAGTAGTCTGCAAGCAGTTTTTCTCGTGTTCTGCCGAAGTTGGTGCAGTTACTCTAAGGAATGTCACTGATTACACAATCGAACTTCAGTGTTTCAAAGCAATACAAAGTTAAAGGCGTTCTAATATAACTGCAATGTATTAGGTTCTTGAATTCAACTTTACTTTAGGTATTCCATTCCTGTCAGTAGTATTTATTGTGTTTCTATTTACTTACATTTCACTCTGAATAGTTATGCAGATATACATAACACAAAATGCACAGAATATTAAGTAATGTATTCAGCTAAAAAGAGTGTACTATTAAATTTTCCTCAATATTACTATGTGCAAACTTCATGTAAACCTTTGTAATTAACTTTCCATATGATGTAGAGTAGTCTGTAAGCAGTTTTTCTCGTGTTCTGCCGAATTTGGTGCAGTTACTCTAAGGAATGTCACTGATTACACAATTCAACATGTGTTTCAAAGCAGTAGAAAGGTAGAGGCAGTTATAATGTGAATGCAATGTAGTATGTTCTTCAAATCAACCTTAATTTATGTATTCCATTGCTGTCAATAGTATTCGTTGTTTATCTGATCACTTACAATGCACTCTGAATAGTTTTGCACATCTGCATAACACAAAATACACAGAAAAGTAAGTAATGCATTCAGCTAAAAAGAGTGTACTATTAAATATTCCTCAATATTACTATGTTCAAACTTCATATAAACCTTTGTAATTAACTTTCCATATGATTTAGAGTAGTCTGCAACCAGTTTTTTGTCTGTGCTGCCGAAGTTGATGAATTTACTCTAAGGAATGTCACTGATTACACAATTGAACTTCAGTGTTTCAAACAGTACAAAGCTAGAGGCACCTATAATGTAAATGCAATGTAGTATGTTCTTCAAATCAACTTTACTTTAGGTATTCCATTGCTGTGAGTAGTATTCATTGTGTTTCTATTCACCTCACATTCACTCTGAATTGTTATGCACATGTACATAACATAAAATACACACAATAGCCTGTAATGCATTCAGCTGAAAAGAGAATGCTATTGAATTTTCCTCAAAGTTTTATGTGCAAACTTTATGTAAACCATTGTAATTAACTTTCCATATGTTTTAGAGTAGTCAGCAGCCAGTTTTATGTGTGTCCTACTGAAGCTGGTGAAGTTTAAGCAATATCACCAGTTGCTCATAATGGTACTTCACTGCTTCAAAGCAATGCAATGCTAAAGGCAGTTATAATGTACATGCAATGTTGTAGGTTCTTCAAATCATCTTTATTTTATGTATTCCATTGCTGTGAGTAGTATTCATTCTTTTTCTGTTCACTTACAATTCACTGAATAGTTATGCACAGGTACATAGCACAAAATACACACAATAGAGTCTAATGCATTCAGCTAAAAAGAGTGCTATTGAATTTTCCTCCAAAATTACTATCTGCAAACTGCATGTTAACCTTTGTAATTAACTTTCTGTATGATTCAGAGTAGTCTGAAACCACTTTTGTGTGTGTGATACCGAAGTTGAAGTTACTCTAAGCAGTATGATTGATTACACAATAGAACTTCAGTGTTTCAAAGCAATACAAAGCTAAAGGCGTTCTAATATAACTGCAATGTATTAGGTTCTTGAATTCAACTTTACTTTATGTATTCCATTCCTGTCAGTAGTATTTATTGTGTTTCTATTCACTTACATTTCACTCTGAATAGTTATGCAGATGTAAATAACACAAAATACACAGAATATTCAGTAATGTATTCAGATAAAAAGAGTGTACTATTAAATATTCCTCAATATTACTATGTTCAAACTTCATATAAACCTTTGCAATTAACTTTCCATATGATTTAGAGTAGTCTGCAACCAGTTTTTTGTCTGTGCTACAGATGTTGGTGAAGTTACTCTAAGGAATGTCACTGATTACACAATTGAACTTCAGTGTTTCAAAGCAATACAAAGCTAAATGCGTTCTAATATAACTGCAATGTATTAGGTTCTTGAATTCAACCTTACTTTATGTATTCCATTCCTGTCAGTAGTATTTATTGTGTTTCTATTCACTTACATTTCACTCTGAATAGTTATGCAGAAGTAAATAACACCAAATACACAGAATATTCTGTAATGTATTCAGATAAAAAGAGTGTACTATTAAATTTTCCTCAATTTTACAATGTGCAAACTTCATGTAAACCTTTGTAATTAACTTTCCATATGATTTAGAGTAGTCTGCAACCAGTTTTTTGTCTGTGCTACAGATGTTGGTGAAGTTACTCTAAGGAATGTCACTGATTACACAATTGAACTACAGTGTTTCAAAGCAATAGAAAGCTAAAGGCAGTTATAATGTAAATGCAATGTAGTAGGTTCTTCAAATCAGCTTTACGTTATGTATTCCATTGCTGTGAGTAGTATTCAATATGCTTCTATTCAGTTACATTTCACTCTGAATAGACATGCACATGTAGATAACACAAAATATACACAACAGCATGTAATGTATTCAGCTGAAAAGACAGTGCTACTGAATTATCCTCAAAATTACTATGTGTAAACGTCATGTAAACCTTTGTAATTAACTTTCCATATGATGTAGAGTAGTCTGCAAGCAGTTTTTTTAGTGTTCTGCCGAAGTTGGTGAAGTTACTCTAAGGAATATCACTGATTACACAATTCAACCAGTGTTTCAAAGCAGTAGAAAGGTAGAGGCAGTTATAATGTAAATGCAATGTAGTATGTTCTTCAAATCAACCTTACTTTATGGATTCCATTCCTGTCAGTAGTATTTATTGTGTTTCTATTCACTTACATTTCACTCTGAATAGTTATGCAGATGTAAATAACACAAAATACACAGAATATTCAGTAATGTATTCAGATAAAAAGAGTGTACTACTAAATTTTCCTCAATATTACTATGTGCAATCTTCATGTAAACCTTTGTAATTAACTTTCCATATGATTTAGAGTAGTCTGCAACCAGTTTTTTGTCTGTGCTACAGATGTTGGTGAAGATACTCTAAGGAATGTCACTGATTACACAATTCAACCAGTGTTTCAAAGCAGTACAAAGCTAGAGGCAGTTATAACGTAAGTGCAATGTAGTATGTTCTGCAAATCAACCTTACTTTATGTATTCCATTGCTGTGAGTAGTATTCGATGTTTATCTGTTCACTTGCAATGCACTCTGAATACTTTTGCACATCAGCATAACACAAAATACACACAATAGCATGTAATGCATTCAGCTGAAAAGACAGTGCTATTGAATTTTCCACAAATTTACTATGTGCAAACTTCATGTAAACCTTTGTAATTAACTTTCCATATGATTTAGAGTACTCTGCATCCAATTTCTTCTGTGTGCTACCGAATGTCGTTAAGTTACTCTAAGTTCTAATGTAACTGCAATGTATTAGTTTCTGAATTCAACTTTACTTTATGTATTCCATTGCTGTCTGTAGTATTTATTGTGTTTCTATTCACTTACATTTCACTCTGAATAGTTATGCAGATGTAAATAACACCAAATACACAGAATATTCAGTAATGTATTCAGATAAAAAGAGTGTACTATTAAATTTTCATCAATATTACTATGTTCAAACTTCATGTAAACCTTTGTAATTAACTTTCCATATGATTTAGAGTAGTCTGCTAAACAGTTTTTTCTCTGTGCTACCGATGTTGGTGAAGATACTCTAAGGAATGTCACTGATTACACAATTTAACTACAGTGTTTCAAAGCAATAGAAAGCTAAAGGCAGTTATAATGTAAATGCAATGTAGTAGGTTCTTCAAATCAGCTTTACGTTAGGTAATCCATTGCTGTGAGTAGTATTCAATATGCTTCTATTCAGTTACATTTCACTCTGAATAGACATGCACATGTAGATAACACAAAATACACACAATAACATGTAATGTATTCAGCTGAAAAGACAGTGCTATTGAATTTTCCTCAAAATTACTATGTGCAAGCTTTATGTAAACCATTGTAATTAACTTTCCATATGTTTTAGAGTAGTCAGCAGCCAGTTTTATGTGTGTCCTACTGAAGCTGGTGAAGTTTAAGCAATATCACCAGTTGCTCATAATGGTACTTGACTGCTTCAAAGCAATGCAATGCCAAAGGAAGTTATAATGTAAATGCAATGTTGTAGGTTCTTCAAATCATCTTTACTTTATGTATTCCATTGCTGTGAGTAGTATTCATTCTTTTTCTGTTCACTTACAATTCACTGAATAGTTATGCACAGGTACATAGCACAAAATACACGCAATAGAGTGTAATGCATTCAGCTAAAAAGAGTGCTATTGAATTTTCCTCCAAAATTACTATCTGCAAACTGCATGTAAACCTTTGTAATTAACTTTCCGTATGATTCAGAGTAGTCTGAAACCACTTTTGTGTGTGTGATACCGAAGTTGAAGTTACTCTAAGCAGTATGATTGATTACACAATAGAACTTCAGTGTTTCAAAGCAATACAAAGCTAAAGGCGTTCTAATATAACTGCAATGTATTAGGTTCTTGAATTCAACTTTACTTTAGGTATTCCATTCCTGTCAGAAGTATTTATTGTTTTTCTATTCACTTACATTTCACTCTGAATAGTTATGCAGATATACATAACACAAAATGCACAGAATATTAAGTAATCCATTCAGCTAAAAAGAGTGTACTATTAAATTTTCCTCAATATTACTATGTGCAAACTTCATGTAAACCTTTGTAATTAACTTTCCATATGATGTAGAGTAGTCTGCAAGCAGTTTTTCTCGTGTTCTGCCGAAGTTGGTGCAGTTACTCTAAGGAATGTCACTGATTACACAATTCAACAAATGTTTCAAAGCAGTAGAAAGGTAGAGGCAGTTATAATGTGAATGCAATGTAGTATGTTCTTCAAATCAACCTTAATTTATGTTTTCCATTGCTGTCAGTAGTATTCGTTGTTTATCTGATCACTTACAATGCACTCTGAATAGTTTTGCACATCTGCATAACACAAAATACACAGAATAGTAAGTAATGCATTCAGCTAAAAAGAGTGTACTATTAAATATTCCTCAATATTACTATGTTCAAACTTCATATAAACCTTTGCAATTAACTTTCCATATGATTTAGAGTAGTCTGCAACCAGTTTTTTGTCTGTGCTACAGATGTTGGTGAAGTTACTCTAAGGAATGTCACTGATTACACAATTGAACTTCAGTGTTTCAAAGCAATACAAAGCTAAATGCGTTCTAATATAACTGCAATGTATTAGGTTCTTGAATTCAACTTTACTTTATGTATTCCATTCCTGTCAGTAGTATTTATTGTGTTTCTATTCACTTACATTTCACTCTGAATAGTTATGCAGATGTAAATAACACCAAATACACAGAATATTCTGTAATGTATTCAGATAAAAAGAGTGTACTATTAAATTTTCCTCAATTTTACAATGTGCAAACTTCATGTAAACCTTTGTAATTAACTTTCCATATGATGTAGAGTAGTCTGCAAGCAGTTTTTCTCGTGTTCTGCCGAAGTTGGTGAAGTTACTCTAAGGAATGTCACTGATTACACAATTCAACCAGTGTTTCAAAGCAGTACAAAGGTAGAGGCAGTTATAATTTAAATGCAATGTAGTATGTTCTTCAAATCAACCTTACTTTATGTATTCCATTCCTGTCAGTAGTATTTATTGTGTTTCTATTCACTTACATTTCACTCTGAATAGTTATGCAGAAGTAAATAACACCAAATACACAGAATATTCTGTAATGTATTCAGATAAAAAGAGTGTACTATTAAATTTTCCTCAATTTTACAATGTGCAAACTTCATGCAAACCTTTGTAATTAACTTTCCATATGATTTAGAGTAGTCTGCAACCAGTTTTTTGTCTGTGCTACAGATGTTGGTGAAGTTACTCTAAGGAATGTCACTGATTACACAATTGAACTACAGTGTTTCAAAGCAATAGAAAGCTAAAGGCAGTTATAATGTAAATGCAATGTAGTAGGTTCTTCAAATCAGCTTTACGTTATGTATTCCATTGCTGTGAGTAGTATTCAATATGCTTCTATTCAGTTACATTTCACTCTGAATAGACATGCACATGTAGATAACACAAAATATACACAACAGCATGTAATGTATTCAGCTGAAAAGACAGTGCTACTGAATTATCCTCAAAATTACTATGTGTAAACGTCATGTAAACCTTTGTAATTAACTTTCCATATGATGTAGAGTAGTCTGCAAGCAGTTTTTTTAGTGTTCTGCCGAAGTTGGTGAAGTTACTCTAAGGAATATCACTGATTACACAATTCAACCAGTGTTTCAAAGCAGTACAAAGCTAGAGGCAGTTATAATGTAAATGCAATGTAGTATGTTCTTCAAATCAACCTTACTTTATGGATTCCATTCCTGTCAGTAGTATTTATTGTGTTTCTATTCACTTACATTTCACTCTGAATAGTTACGCAGATGTAAATAACACAAAATACACAGAATATTAAGTAATGTATTCAGATAAAAAGAGTGTACTATTAAATTTTCCTCAATATTACTATGTGCAAACTTCATGTAAACCTTTGTAATTAACTCTCAATATGATGTAGAGTAGTCTGCAAGCAGTTTTTCTCGTGTTCTGCCGAAGTTGGTGCAGTTACTCTAAGGAATGTCACTGATTACACAATTCAACAAGTGTTTCAAAGCAGTAGAAAGGTAGAGGCAGTTATAATGTGAATGCAATGTAGTATGTTCTTCAAATCAACCTTAATTTATGTATTCCATTGCTGTCAGTAGTATTCGTTGTTTATCTGATCACTTACAATGCACTCTGAAAAGTTTTGCACATCTGCATAACAGAAAATACACAGAATAGTAAGTAATGCATTCAGCTAAAAAGAGTGTACTATTAAATATTCCTCAATATTACTATGTTCAAACTTCATATAAACCTTTGTAATTAACTTTCCATATGATTTAGAGTAGTCTGCAACCAGTTTTTTGTCTGTGCTGCCGAAGTTGGTGAAGTTACTCTGAGGAATGTCACTGATTACACAGTTGAACTTCAGTGTTTCAACAGCACAAAGCTAGAGGCACCTATAATGTAAATGCAATGTAGTATGTTCTTCAAATCAACTTTACTTTAGGTATTCCATTGCTGTGCATAGTATTCATTGTGTTTCTATTCACCTCAAATTCACTCTGAATAGTTATGCACATGTACATAACATAAAATACACACAATAGCCTGTAATGCATTCAGCTGAAAAGAGAATACTATTGAATTTTCCTCAAAGTTTTATGTGCAAGCTTTATGTAAACCATTGTAATTAAATTTCTATATGTTTTAGAGTAGTCAGCAGCCAGTTTTATGTGTGTCCTACTGAAGCTGGTGAAGTTTAAGCAATATCACCAGTTGCTCATAATGGTACTTCACTGCTTCAAAGCAATGCAATGCCAAAGGCAGTTATAATGTAAATGCAATGTTGTAGGTTCTTCAAATCATCTTTACTTTATGTATTCCATTGCTGTGAGTAGTATTCATTGTTTTTCTGTTCACTTACAATTCACTGAATAGTTATGCACAGGTACATAGCACAAAATACACCCAATTGAGTGTAATGCATTCAGCTAAAAAGAGTGCTATTGAATTTTCCTCCAAAATTACTATCTGCAAACTGCATGTTAACCTTTGTAATTAACTTTCTGTATGATTCAGAGTAGTCTGAAACCACTTTTGTGTGTGTGATACCGAAGTTGAAGTTACTCTAAGCAGTATGATTGATTACACAATAGAACTTCAGTGTTTCAAAGCAATACAAAGCTAAAGCCGTTCTAATATAACTGCAATGTATTAGGTTCTTGAATTCAACTTTACTTTATGTATTCCATTCCTGTCAGTAGTATTTATTGTGTTTCTATTCACTTACATTTCACTCTGAATAGTTATGCAGATGTAAATAACACAAAATACACAGAATATTCAGTAATGTATTCAGATAAAAAGAGTGTACTATTAAATTTTCCTCAATATTACTATGTGCAATCTGCATGTAAATCTTTGTAATTAACTTTGCATATGATGTAGAGTAGTCTGCAAGGTGTTTTTCTCGTGTTCTGCCGAAGTTGGTGACGTTACTCTAAGGAATGTCACTGATTACACAATTCAACAAGTGTTTCAAAGCCGTAGGAAGGTAGAGGCAGTTATAATGTGAATGCAATGTTGTATGTTCTTCAAATCAACTTTACTTTATGTATTCCATTCCTGTCAGTAGTATTTATTGTGTTTCTATTCACTTACATTTCACTCTGAATAGTTATGCAGA
Organism: Hemitrygon akajei; assembly: GCF_048418815.1. NCBI lineage: Eukaryota > Metazoa > Chordata > Chondrichthyes > Myliobatiformes > Dasyatidae > Hemitrygon > Hemitrygon akajei. Next base: position 108,418,660 of record NC_133127.1, read on the forward strand.
TGTAAATAACACAAAATACACAGAATATTCAGTAATGTATTCAGATAAAAAGAGTGTACTACTAAATTTTCCTCAATATTACTATGTGCAATCTTCATGTAAACCTTTGTAATTAACTTTCCATATGATTTAGAGTACTCTGCATCCAATTTCTTCTGTGTGCTACCGAATGTCGTGCAGTTACTCTAAGGAATGTCACTGAATACACAATTAAAATTCAGTGTTTCAAAGCAATACAAAGCTAATGGCGTTCTAATATAACTGCAATGTATTAGGTTCTTGAATTCAACTTTACTTTAGGTATTCTATTCCTGTCAGTAGTATTTATTGTGTTTCTATTCACTTACATTTCACTCTGAATAGTTATGCAGATATACATAACACAAAATACACAGAATATTAAGTAATGCATTCAGCTAAAAAGAGTGTACTATTAAATTTTCCTCAATATTACTATGTGCAAACTTCATGTAAACCTTTGTAATTAACTTTCTATATGATGTAGAGTAGTCTGCAAGCAGTTTTTCTCGTGTTCTGCCGAAGTTGGTGCAGTTACTCTAAGGAATGTCACTGATTACACAATTCAACATGTGTTTCAAAGCAGTAGAAAGGTAGAGGCAGTTATAATGTGAATGCAATGTAGTATGTTCTTCAAATCAACTTTAGGTATTCCATTGCTGTGAGTAGTATTCATTGTGTTTCTATTCACCTCAAATTCACTCTGAATAGTTATGCACATGTACATAACATAAAATACACAGAATAGCCTGTAATGCATTCAGCTGAAAAGAGAATGCTATTGAATTTTCCTCAAAGTTTTATGTGCAAACTTTATGTAAACCATTGTAATTAACTTTCCATAGTTTTTAGAGTAGTCAGCAGCCAGTTTTATGTGTGTCCTACTGAAGCTGGTGAAGTTTAAGCAATATCACCAGTTGCTCAGAATGGTACTTCACTGCTTCAAAGCAATGCAATGCTGAAGGCAGTTATAATGTACATGCAATGTTGTAGGTTCTTCAAATCATCTTTACTTTATGTATTCCATTGCTGTGAGTAGTATTCATTCTTTTTCTTTTCACTTACAATTCACTGAATAGTTATGCACAGGTACGTAGCACAAAATACACACAATAGAGTCTAATGCATTCAGCTAAAAAGAGTGCTATTGAATTTTCCTCCAAAATTACTATCTGCAAACTGCATGTTAACCTTTGTAATTAACTTTCTGTATGATTCAGAGTAGTCTGAAACCACTTTTGTGTGTGTGATACCGAAGTTGAAGTTACTCTAAGCAGTATGATTGATTACACAATAGAACTTCAGTGTTTCAAAGCAATACAAAGCTAAAGGCGTTCTAATATAACTGCAATGTATTAGGTTCTTGAATTCAACTTTACTTTATGTATTCCATTCCTGTCAGTAGTATTTATTGTGTTTCTATTCACTTACATTTCACTCTGAATAGTTATGCAGATGTAAATAACACATACACAGAATATTCAGTAATGTATTCAGATAAAAAGAGTGTACTATTAAATTTTCCTCAATATTACTATGTGCAATCTTCATGTAAATCTTTGTAATTAACTTTGCATATGATGTAGAGTAGTCTGCAAGCAGTTTTTCTCGTGTTCTGCCGAAGTTGGTGAAGTTACTCTAAGGAATGTCACTGATTACACAATTCAACAAGTGTTTCAAAGCCGTAGAAAGGTAGAGGCAGTTATAATGTGAATGCAATGTTGTATGTTCTTCAAATCAACTTTACTTTATGTATTCCATTCCTGTCAGTAGTATTTATTGTGTTTCTATTCACTTACATTTCACTCTGAATAGTTATGCAGATGTAAATAACACAAAATACACAGAATATTCAGTAATGTATTCAGATAAAAAGAGTGTACTACTAAATTTTCCTCAATATTACTATGTGCAATCTTCATGTAAACCTTTGTAATTAACTTTCCATATGATTTCGAGTACTCTGCATCCAATTTCTTCTGTGTGCTACCGAATGTCGTGCAGTTACTCTAAGCAATATCATTGACTACACAATAAAACTTGTGTTTCAAAGCAATAAAAGTTCAAGGCCGTTCTAATGTAACTGCAATGTATTAGTTTCTGAATTCAACTTCACTTTATGTATTCCATTGCTGTCTGTAGTATTTATTGTGTTTCTATTCACTTACATTTCACTCTCAATAGTTATGCAGATGTAAATAACACAAAATAGACAGAATATTAAGCAATGTATTCAGCTAAAAAGAGTGTACTATTGAATTTTCCTCCAAAATTACTATCTGCAAACTGCATGTTAACTTTTGTAATTAACTTTCTGTATGATTCAGAGTAGTCTGAAACCACTTTTGTGTGTGTGATACCGAAGTTGAAGTTACTCTAAGCAGTATGATTGATTACACAATAGAACTTCAGTGTTTCAAAGCAATACAAAGCTAAAGGCGTTCTAATATAACTGCAATGTATTAGGTTCTTGAATTCAACTTTACTTTATGTATTCCATTCCTGTCAGTAGTATTTATTGTGTTTCTATTCACTTACATTTCACTCTGAATAGTTATGCAGATGTAAATAACACAAAATACACAGAATATTCAGTAATGTATTCAGATAAAAAGAGTGTACTATTAAATTTTCCTCAATATTACTATGTGCAATCTGCATGTAAATCTTTGTAATTAACTTTGCATATGATGTAGAGTAGTCTGCAAGGTGTTTTTCTCGTGTTCTGCCGAAGTTGGTGAAGTTACTCTAAGGAATGTCACTGATTACACAATTCAACAAGTGTTTCACAGCCGTAGGAAGGTAGAGGCAGTTATAATGTGAATGCAATGTTGTATGTTCTTCAAATCAACTTTACTTTATGTATTCCATTCTTGTCAGTAGTATTTATTGTGTTTCTATTCACTTACATTTCACTCTGAATAGTTATGCAGAAGTAAATAACACCAAATACACAGAATATTCAGTAATGTATTCAGATAAAAAGAGTGTACTATTAAATTTTCATCAATATTACTATGTTCAAACTTCATGGAAACCTTTGTAATTAACTTTCCATATGATTTAGAGTAGTCTGCAAACAGTTTTTTGTCTGTGCTACCGATGTTGGTGAAGATACTCTAAGGAATGTCACTGATTACACAATTTAACTACAGTGTTTCAAAGCAATAGAAAGCTAAAGGCAGTTATAATGTAAATGCAATGTAGTAGGTTCTTCAAATCAGCTTTACGTTAGGTATTCCATTGCTGTGAGTAGTATTCAATATGCTTCTATTCAGTTACATTTCACTCTGAATAGACATGCACATGTAGATAACACAAAATACACACAATAACATGTAATGTATTCAGCTGAAAAGACAGTGCTATTGAATTTTCCTCAAAATTACTATGTGCAAGCTTTATGTAAACCATTGTAATTAACTTTCCATATGTTTTAGAGTAGTCAGCAGCCAGTTTTATGTGTGTCCTACTGAAGCTGGTGAAGTTTAAGCAATATCACCAGTTGCTCATAATGGTACTTGACTGCTTCAAAGCAATGCAATGCCAAAGGAAGTTATAATGTAAATGCAATGTTGTAGGTTCTTCAAATCATCTTTACTTTATGTATTCCATTGCTGTGAGTAGTATTCATTGTTTTTCTGTTCACTTACAATTCACTGAATAGTTATGCACAGGTACATAGCACAAAATACACGCAATAGAGTGTAATGCATTCAGCTAAAAAGAGTGCTATTGAATTTTCCTCCAAAATTACTATCTGCAAACTGCATGTAAACCTTTGTAATTAACTTTCCGTATGATTCAGAGTAGTCTGAAACCACTTTTGTGTGTGTGATACCGAAGTTGAAGTTACTCTAAGCAGTATGATTGATTACACAATAGAACTTCAGTGTTTCAAAGCAATACAAAGCTAAAGGCGTTCTAATATAACTGCAATGTATTAGGTTCTTGAATTCAACTTTACTTTAGGTATTCCATTCCTGTCAGAAGTATTTATTGTTTTTCTATTCACTTACATTTCACTCTGAATAGTTATGCAGATATACATAACACAAAATGCACAGAATATTAAGTAATCCATTCAGCTAAAAAGAGTGTACTATTAAATTTTCCTCAATATTACTATGTGCAAACTTCATGTAAACCTTTGTAATTAACTTTCCATATGATGTAGAGTAGTCTGCAAGCAGTTTTTCTCGTGTTCTGCCGAAGTTGGTGCAGTTACTCTAAGGAATGTCACTGATTACACAATTCAACAAATGTTTCAAAGCAGTAGAAAGGTAGAGGCAGTTATAATGTGAATGCAATGTAGTATGTTCTTCAAATCAACCTTAATTTATGTTTTCCATTGCTGTCAGTAGTATTCGTTGTTTATCTGATCACTTACAATGCACTCTGAATAGTTTTGCACATCTGCATAACACAAAATACACAGAATAGTAAGTAATGCATTCAGCTAAAAAGAGTGTACTATTAAATATTCCTCAATATTACTATGTTCAAACTTCATATAAACCTTTGCAATTAACTTTCCATATGATTCAGAGTAGTCTGCAACCAGTTTTTTGTCTGTGCTACAGATGTTGGTGAAGTTACTCTAAGGAATGTCACTGATTACACAATTGAACTTCAGTGTTTCAAAGCAATACAAAGCTAAATGCGTTCTAATATAACTGCAATGTATTAGGTTCTTGAATTCAACTTTACTTTATGTATTCCATTCCTGTCAGTAGTATTTATTGTGTTTCTATTCACTTACATTTCACTCTGAATAGTTATGCAGATGTAAATAACACCAAATACACAGAATATTCTGTAATGTATTCAGATAAAAAGAGTGTACTATTAAATTTTCCTCAATTTTACAATGTGCAAACTTCATGTAAATCTTTGTAATTAACTTTCCATATGATTTAGAGTAGTCTGCAACCAGTTTTTTGTCTGTGCTACAGATGTTGGTGAAGTTACTCTAAGGAATGTCACTGATTACACAATTGAACTACAGTGTTTCAAAGCAATAGAAAGCTAAAGGCAGTTATAATGTAAATGCAATGTAGTAGGTTCTTCAAATCAGCTTTACGTTATGTATTCCATTGCTGTGAGTAGTATTCAATATGCTTCTATTCAGTTACATTTCACTCTGAATAGACATGCACATGTAGATAACACAAAATATACACAATTGCATGTAATGTATTCAGCTGAAAAGACAGTGCTACTGAATTATCCTCAAAATTACTATGTGTAAACGTCATGTAAACCTTTGTAATTAACTTTCCATATGATGTAGAGTAGTCTGCAAGCAGTTTTTTTAGTGTTCTGCCGAAGTTGGTGAAGTTACTCTAAGGAATGTCACTGATTACACAATTCAACCAGTGTTTCAAAGCAGTACAAAGGTAGAGGCAGTTATAATGTAAATGCAATGTAGTATGTTCTTCAAATCAACCTTACTTTATGTATTCCATTCCTGTCAGTAGTATTTATTGTGTTTCTATTCACTTACATTTCACTCTGAATAGTTACGCAGATGTAAATAACACAAAATACACAGAATAGTAAGTAATGCATTCAGCTAAAAAGAGTGTACTATTAAATATTCCTCAATATTACTATGTTCAAACTTCATATAAACCTTTGTAATTAACTTTCCATATGATTTAGAGTAGTCTGCAAACAGTTTTTTGTCTGTGCTGCCGAAGTTGGTGAATTTACTCTAAGGAATGTCACTGATTACACAATTGAACTTCAGTGTTTCAAACAGTACAAAGCTAGAGGCACCTATAATGTAAATGCAATGTAGTATGTTCTTCAAATCAACTTTACTTTAGGTATTCCATTGCTGTGAGTAGTATTCATTGTGTTTCTATTCACCTCACATTCACTCTGAATTGTTATGCACATGTACATAACATAAAATACACACAATAGCCTGTAATGCATTCAGCTGAAAAGAGAATGCTATTGAATTTTCCTCAAAGTTTTATGTGCAAACTTTATGTAAACCATTGTAATTAACTTTCCATATGTTTTAGAGTAGTCAGCAGCCAGTTTTTGTGTGTCCTACTGAAGCTGGTGAAGTTTAAGCAATATCACCAGTTGCTCATAATGGTACTTCACTGCTTCAAAGCAATGCAATGCTAAAGGCAGTTATAATGTACATGCAATGTTGTAGGTTCTTCAAATCATCTTTACTTTATGTATTCCATTGCTGTGAGTAGTATTCATTCTTTTTCTGTTCACTTACAATTCACTGAATAGTTATGCACAGGTACATAGCACAAAATACACACAATAGAGTCTAATGCATTCAGCTAAAAAGAGTGCTATTGAATTTTCCTCCAAAATTACTATCTGCAAACTGCATGTTAACCTTTGTAATTAACTTTCTGTATGATTCAGAGTAGTCTGAAACCACTTTTGTGTGTGTGATACCGAAGTTGAAGTTACTCTAAGCAGTATGATTGATTACACAATAGAACTTCAGTGTTTCAAAGCAATACAAAGCTAAAGGCGTTCTAATATAACTGCAATGTATTAGGTTCTTGAATTCAACTTTACTTTATGTATTCCATTCCTGTCAGTAGTATTTATTGTGTTTCTATTCACTTACATTTCACTCTGAATAGTTATGCAGATGTAAATAACACAAAATACACAGAATAGTAAGTAATGCATTCAGCTAAAAAGAGTGTACTATTAAATATTCCTCAATATTACTATGTTCAAACTTCATATAAACCTTTGTAATTAACTTTCCATATGATTTAGAGTAGTCTGCAACCAGTTTTTTGTCTGTGCTGCCGAAGTTGGTGAATTTACTCTAAGGAATGTCACTGATTACACAATTGAACTTCAGTGTTTCAAACAGTACAAAGCTAGAGGCACCTATAATGTAAATGCAATGTAGTATGTTCTTCAAATCAACTTTACTTTATGTATTCCATTGCTGTGAGTAGTATTCATTGTTTTTCTGTTCACTTACAATTCACTGAATAGTTATGCACAGGTACATAGCACAAAATACACGCAATAGAGTGTAATGCATTCAGCTAAAAAGAGTGCTATTGAATTTTCCTCCAAAATTACTATCTGCAAACTGCATGTAAACCTTTGTAATTAACTTTCCGTATGATTCAGAGTAGTCTGAAACCACTTTTGTGTGTGTGATACCGAAGTTGAAGTTACTCTAAGCAGTATGATTGATTACACAATAGAACTTCAGTGTTTCAAAGCAATACAAAGCTAAAGGCGTTCTAATATAACTGCAATGTATTAGGTTCTTGAATTCAACTTTACTTTAGGTATTCCATTCCTGTCAGAAGTATTTATTGTTTTTCTATTCACTTACATTTCACTCTGAATAGTTATGCAGATATACATAACACAAAATGCACAGAATATTAAGTAATCCATTCAGCTAAAAAGAGTGTACTATTAAATTTTCCTCAATATTACTATGTGCAAACTTCATGTAAACCTTTGTAATTAACTTTCCATATGATGTAGAGTAGTCTGCAAGCAGTTTTTCTCGTGTTCTGCCGAAGTTGGTGCAGTTACTCTAAGGAATGTCACTGATTACACAATTCAACAAATGTTTCAAAGCAGTAGAAAGGTAGAGGCAGTTATAATGTGAATGCAATGTAGTATGTTCTTCAAATCAACCTTAATTTATGTTTTCCATTGCTGTCAGTAGTATTCGTTGTTTATCTGATCACTTACAATGCACTCTGAATAGTTTTGCACATCTGCATAACACAAAATACACAGAATAGTAAGTAATGCATTCAGCTAAAAAGAGTGTACTATTAAATATTCCTCAATATTACTATGTTCAAACTTCATATAAACCTTTGCAATTAACTTTCCATATGATTTAGAGTAGTCTGCAACCAGTTTTTTGTCTGTGCTACAGATGTTGGTGAAGTTACTCTAAGGAATGTCACTGATTACACAATTGAACTTCAGTGTTTCAAAGCAATACAAAGCTAAATGCGTTCTAATATAACTGCAATGTATTAGGTTCTTGAATTCAACTTTACTTTATGTATTCCATTCCTGTCAGTAGTATTTATTGTGTTTCTATTCACTTACATTTCACTCTGAATAGTTATGCAGATGTAAATAACACCAAATACACAGAATATTCAGTAATGTATTCAGATAAAAAGAGTGTACTACTAAATTTTCCTCAATATTACTATGTGCAATCTTCATGTAAACCTTTGTAATTAACTTTCCATATGATTTCGAGTACTCTGCATCCAATTTCTTCTGTGTGCTACCGAATGTCGTGCAGTTACTCTAAGCAATATCATTGACTACACAATAAAACTTGTGTTTCAAAGCAATAAAAGTTCAAGGCCGTTCTAATGTAACTGCAATGTATTAGTTTCTGAATTCAACTTCACTTTATGTATTCCATTGCTGTCTGTAGTATTTATTGTGTTTCTATTCACTTACATTTCACTCTCAATAGTTATGCAGATGTAAATAACACAAAATAGACAGAATATTAAGCAATGTATTCAGCTAAAAAGAGTGTACTATTGAATTTTCCTCCAAAATTACTATCTGCAAACTGCATGTTAACTTTTGTAATTAACTTTCTGTATGATTCAGAGTAGTCTGAAACCACTTTTGTGTGTGTGATACCGAAGTTGAAGTTACTCTAAGCAGTATGATTGATTACACAATAGAACTTCAGTGTTTCAAAGCAATACAAAGCTAAAGGCGTTCTAATATAACTGCAATGTATTAGGTTCTTGAATTCAACTTTACTTTATGTATTCCATTCCTGTCAGTAGTATTTATTGTGTTTCTATTCACTTACATTTCACTCTGAATAGTTATGCAGATGTAAATAACACAAAATACACAGAATATTCAGTAATGTATTCAGATAAAAAGAGTGTACTATTAAATTTTCCTCAATATTACTATGTGCAATCTGCATGTAAATCTTTGTAATTAACTTTGCATATGATGTAGAGTAGTCTGCAAGGTGTTTTTCTCATGTTCTGCCGAAGTTGGTGAAGTTACTCTAAGGAATGTCACTGATTACACAATTCAACAAGTGTTTCAAAGCCGTAGGAAGGTAGAGGCAGTTATAATGTGAATGCAATGTTGTATGTTCTTCAAATCAACTTTACTTTATGTATTCCATTCTTGTCAGTAGTATTTATTGTGTTTCTATTCACTTACATTTCACTCTGAATAGTTATGCAGATGTAAATAACACCAAATACACAGAATATTCAGTAATGTATTCAGATAAAAAGAGTGTACTATTAAATTTTCATCAATATTACTATGTTCAAACTTCATGGAAACCTTTGTAATTAACTTTCCATATGATTTAGAGTAGTCTGCAAACAGTTTTTTGTCTGTGCTACCGATGTTGGTGAAGATACTCTAAGGAATGTCACTGATTACACAATTTAACTACAGTGTTTCAAAGCAATAGAAAGCTAAAGGCAGTTATAATGTAAATGCAATGTAGTAGGTTCCTCAAATCAGCTTTACGTTAGGTATTCCATTGCGGTGAGTAGTATTCAATATGCTTCTATTCAGTTACATTTCACTCTGAATAGACATGCACATGTAGATAACACAAAATACACACAATAACATGTAATGTATTCAGCTGAAAAGACAGTGCTATTGAATTTTCCTCAAAATTACTATGTGCAAGCTGTATGTAAACCATTGTAATTAACTTTCCATATGTTTTAGAGTAGTCAGCAGCCAGTTTTATGTGTGTCCTACTGAAGCTGGTGAAGTTTAAGCAATATCACCAGTTGCTCATAATGGTACTTGACTGCTTCAAAGCAATGCAATGCCAAAGGAAGTTATAATGTAAATGCAATGTTGTAGGTTCTTCAAATCATCTTTACTTTATGTATTCCATTGCTGTGAGTAGTATTCATTGTTTTTCTGTTCACTTACAATTCACTGAATAGTTATGCACAGGTACATAGCACAAAATACACGCAATAGAGTGTAATGCATTCAGCTAAAAAGAGTGCTATTGAATTTTCCTCCAAAATTACTATCTGCAAACTGCATGTAAACCTTTGTAATTAACTTTCCGTATGATTCAGAGTAGTCTGAAACCACTTTTGTGTGTGTGATACCGAAGTTGAAGTTACTCTAAGCAGTATGATTGATTACACAATAGAACTTCAGTGTTTCAAAGCAATACAAAGCTAAAGGCGTTCTAATATAACTGCAATGTATTAGGTTCTTGAATTCAACTTTACTTTAGGTATTCCATTCCTGTCAGAAGTATTTATTGTTTTTCTATTCACTTACATTTCACTCTGAATAGTTATGCAGATATACATAACACAAAATGCACAGAATATTAAGTAATCCATTCAGCTAAAAAGAGTGTACTATTAAATTTTCCTCAATATTACTATGTGCAAACTTCATGTAAACCTTTGTAATTAACTTTCCATATGATGTAGAGTAGTCTGCAAGCAGTTTTTCTCGTGTTCTGCCGAAGTTGGTGCAGTTACTCTAAGGAATGTCACTGATTACACAATTCAACAAATGTTTCAAAGCAGTAGAAAGGTAGAGGCAGTTATAATGTGAATGCAATGTAGTATGTTCTTCAAATCAACCTTAATTTATGTTTTCCATTGCTGTCAGTAGTATTCGTTGTTTATCTGATCACTTACAATGCACTCTGAATAGTTTTGCACATCTGCATAACACAAAATACACAGAATAGTAAGTAATGCATTCAGCTAAAAAGAGTGTACTATTAAATATTCCTCAATATTACTATGTTCAAACTTCATATAAACCTTTGCAATTAACTTTCCATATGATTTAGAGTAGTCTGCAACCAGTTTTTTGTCTGTGCTACAGATGTTGGTGAAGTTACTCTAAGGAATGTCACTGATTACACAATTGAACTTCAGTGTTTCAAAGCAATACAAAGCTAAATGCGTTCTAATATAACTGCAATGTATTAGGTTCCTGAATTCAACTTTACTTTATGTATTCCATTCCTGTCAGTAGTATTTATTGTGTTTCTATTCACTTACATTTCACTCTGAATAGTTATGCAGATGTAAATAACACCAAATACACAGAATATTCAGTAATGTATTCAGATAAAAAGAGTGTACTATTAAATTTTCCTCAATATTACTATGTGCAAACTTCATGTAAACCTTTGTAATTAACTTTCCATATGATGTAGAGTAGTCTGCAAGCAGTTTTTCTCGTGTTCTGCCGAAGTTGGTGAAGTTACTCTAAGGAATGTCACTGATTACACAATTCAACCAGTGTTTCAAAGCAGTACAAAGGTAGAGGCAGTTATAATGTAAATGCAATGTTGTATGTTCTTCAAATCAACCTTACTTTATGTATTCCATTCCTGTCAGTAGTATTTATTGTGTTTCTATTCACTTACATTTCACTCTGAATAGTTATGCAGAAGTAAATAACACCAAATACACAGAATATTCTGTAATGTATTCAGATAAAAAGAGTGTACTATTAAATTTTCCTCAATTTTACAATGTGCAAACTTCATGTAAATCTTTGTAATTAACTTTCCATATGATTTAGAGTAGTCTGCAACCAGTTTTTTGTCTGTGCTACAGATGTTGGTGAAGTTACTCTAAGGAATGTCACTGATTACACAATTGAACTACAGTGTTTCAAAGCAATAGAAAGCTAAAGGCAGTTATAATGTAAATGCAATGTAGTAGGTTCTTCAAATCAGCTTTACGTTATGTATTCCATTGCTGTGAGTAGTATTCAATATGCTTCTATTCAGTTACATTTCACTCTGAATAGACATGCACATGTAGATAACACAAAATATACACAATAGCATGTAATGTATTCAGCTGAAAAGACAGTGCTACTGAATTATCCTCAAAATTACTATGTGTAAACGTCATGTAAACCTTTGTAATTAACTTTCCATATGATGTAGAGTAGTCTGCAAGCAGTTTTTTTAGTGTTCTGCCGAAGTTGGTGAAGTTACTCTAAGGAATGTCACTGATTACACAATTCAACCAGTGTTTCAAAGCAGTACAAAGGTAGAGGCAGTTATAATGTAAATGCAATGTAGTATGTTCTTCAAATCAACCTTACTTTATGTATTCCATTCCTGTCAGTAGTATTTATTGTGTTTCTATTCACTTACATTTCACTCTGAATAGTTACGCAGATGTAAATAACACAAAATACACAGAATAGTAAGTAATGCATTCAGCTAAAAAGAGTGTACTATTAAATATTCCTCAATATTACTATGTTCAAACTTCATATAAACCTTTGTAATTAACTTTCCATATGATTTAGAGTAGTCTGCAACCAGTTTTTTGTCTGTGCTGCCGAAGTTGGTGAATTTACTCTAAGGAATGTCACTGATTACACAATTGAACTTCAGTGTTTCAAACAGTACAAAGCTAGAGGCACCTATAATGTAAATGCAATGTAGTATGTTCTTCAAATCAACTTTACTTTAGGTATTCCATTGCTGTGAGTAGTATTCATTGTGTTTCTATTCACCTCACATTCACTCTGAATTGTTATGCACATGTACATAACATAAAATACACACAATAGCCTGTAATGCATTCAGCTGAAAAGAGAATGCTATTGAATTTTCCTCAAAGTTTTATGTGCAAACTTTATGTAAACCATTGTAATTAACTTTCCATATGTTTTAGAGTAGTCAGCAGCCAGTTTTATGTGTGTCCTACTGAAGCTGGTGAAGTTTAAGCAATATCACCAGTTGGTCATAATGGTACTTCACTGTTTCAAAGCAATGCAATGCTAAAGGCAGTTATAATGTACATGCAATGTTGTAGGTTCTTCAAATCATCTTTACTTTATGTATTCCATTGCTGTGAGTAGTATTCATTCTTTTTCTTTTCACTTACAATTCACTGAATAGTTATGCACAGGTACATAGCACAAAATACACACAATAGAGTCTAATGCATTCAGCTAAAAAGAGTGCTATTGAATTTTCCTCCAAAATTACTATCTGCAAACTGCATGTTAACCTTTGTAATTAACTTTCTGTATGATTCAGAGTAGTCTGAAACCACTTTTGTGTGTGTGATACCGAAGTTGAAGTTACTCTAAGCAGTATGATTGATTACACAATAGAACTTCAGTGTTTCAAAGCAATACAAAGCTAAAGGCGTTCTAATATAACTGCAATGTATTAGGTTCTTGAATTCAACTTTACTTTATGTATTCCATTCCTGTCAGTAGTATTTATTGTGTTTCTATTCACTTACATTTCACTCTGAATAGTTATGCAGATGTAAATAACACAAAATACACAGAATAGTAAGTAATGCATTCAGCTAAAAAGAGTGTACTATTAAATATTCCTCAATATTACTATGTTCAAACTTCATATAAACCTTTGTAATTAACTTTCCATATGATTTAGAGTAGTCTGCAACCAGTTTTTTGTCTGTGCTGCCGAAGTTGGTGAATTTACTCTAAGGAATGTCACTGATTACACAATTGAACTTCAGTGTTTCAAACAGTACAAAGCTAGAGGCACCTATAATGTAAATGCAATGTAGTATGTTCTTCAAATCAACTTTACTTTAGGTATTCCATTGCTGTGAGTAGTATTCATTGTGTTTCTATTCACCTCACATTCACTCTGAATTGTTATGCACATGTACATAACATAAAATACACACAATAGCCTGTAATGCATTCAGCTGAAAAGAGAATGCTATTGAATTTTCCTCAAAGTTTTATGTGCAAACTTTATGTAAACCATTGTAATTAACTTTCCATATGTTTTAGAGTAGTCAGCAGCCAGTTTTATGTGTGTCCTACTGAAGCTGGTGAAGTTTAAGCAATATCACCAGTTGCTCATAATGGTACTTCACTGCTTCAAAGCAATGCAATGCTAAAGGCAGTTATAATGTACATGCAATGTTGTAGGTTCTTCAAATCATCTTTACTTTATGTATTCCATTGCTGTGAGTAGTATTCATTCTTTTTCTGTTCACTTACAATTCACTGAATAGTTATGCACAGGTACATAGCACAAAATACACACAATAGAGTCTAATGCATTCAGCTAAAAAGAGTGCTATTGAATTTTCCTCCAAAATTACTATCTGCAAACTGCATGTTAACCTTTGTAATTAACTTTCTGTATGATTCAGAGTAGTCTGAAACCACTTTTGTGTGTGTGATACCGAAGTTGAAGTTACTCTAAGCAGTATGATTGATTACACAATAGAACTTCAGTGTTTCAAAGCAATACAAAGCTAAAGGCGTTCTAATATAACTGCAATGTATTAGGTTCTTGAATTCAACTTTACTTTATGTATTCCATTCCTGTCAGTAGTATTTATTGTGTTTCTATTCACTTACATTTCACTCTGAATAGTTATGCAGATGTAAATAACACAAAATACACAGAATAGTAAGTAATGCATTCAGCTAAAAAGAGTGTACTATTAAATATTCCTCAATATTACTATGTTCAAACTTCATATAAACCTTTGTAATTAACTTTCCATATGATTTAGAGTAGTCTGCAACCAGTTTTTTGTCTGTGCTGCCGAAGTTGGTGAATTTACTCTAAGGAATGTCACTGATTACACAATTGAACTTCAGTGTTTCAAACAGTACAAAGCTAGAGGCACCTATAATGTAAATGCAATGTAGTATGTTCTTCAAATCAACTTTACTTTATGTATTCCATTGCTGTGAGTAGTATTCATTGTTTTTCTGTTCACTTACAATTCACTGAATAGTTATGCACAGGTACATAGCACAAAATACACGCAATAGAGTGTAATGCATTCAGCTAAAAAGAGTGCTATTGAATTTTCCTCCAAAATTACTATCTGCAAACTGCATGTAAACCTTTGTAGTTAACTTTCCGTATGATTCAGAGTAGTCTGAACCCACTTTTGTGTGTGTGATACCGAAGTTGAAGTTACTCTAAGCAGTATGATTGATTACACAATAGAACTTCAGTGTTTCAAAGCAATACAAAGCTAAAGGCGTTCTAATATAACTGCAATGTATTAGGTTCTTGAATTCAACTTTACTTTAGGTATTCCATTCCTGTCAGAAGTATTTATTGTTTTTCTATTCACTTACATTTCACTCTGAATAGTTATGCAGATATACATAACACAAAATGCACAGAATATTAAGTAATCCATTCAGCTAAAAAGAGTGTACTATTAAATTTTCCTCAATATTACTATGTGCAAACTTCATGTAAACCTTTGTAATTAACTTTCCATATGATGTAGAGTAGTCTGCAAGCAGTTTTTCTCGTGTTGTGCCGAAGTTGGTGCAGTTACTCTAAGGAATGTCACTGATTACACAATTCAACATGTATTTCAAAGCAGTAGAAAGGTAGAGGCAGTTATAATGTGAATGCAATGTAGTATGTTCTTCAAATCAACCTTAATTTATGTTTTCCATTGCTGTCAGTAGTATTCGTTGTTTATCTGATCACTTACAATGCACTCTGAATAGTTTTGCACATCTGCATAACACAAAATACACAGAATAGTAAGTAATGCATTCAGCTAAAAAGAGTGTACTATTAAATATTCCTCAATATTACTATGTTCAAACTTCATATAAACCTTTGCAATTAACTTTCCATATGATTTAGAGTAGTCTGCAACCAGTTTTTTGTCTGTGCTACAGATGTTGGTGAAGTTACTCTAAGGAATGTCACTGATTACACAATTGAACTTCAGTGTTTCAAAGCAATACAAAGCTAAATGCGTTCTAATATAACTGCAATGTATTAGGTTCTTGAATTCAACTTTACTTTATGTATTCCATTCCTGTCAGTAGTATTTATTGTGTTTCTATTCACTTACATTTCACTCTGAATAGTTATGCAGATGTAAATAACACCAAATACACAGAATATTCAGTAATGTATTCAGATAAAAAGAGTGTACTATTAAATTTTCCTCAATATTACTATGTGCAAACTTCATGTAAACCTTTGTAATTAACTTTCCATATGATGTAGAGTAGTCTGCAAGCAGTTTTTCTCGTGTTCTGCCGAAGTTGGTGAAGTTACTCTAAGGAATGTCACTGATTACACAATTCAACCAGTGTTTCAAAGCAGTACAAAGGTAGAGGCAGTTATAATGTAAATGCAATGTAGTATGTTCTTCAAATCAACCTTACTTTATGTATTCCATTCCTGTCAGTAGTATTTATTGTGTTTCTATTCACTTACATTTCACTCTGAATAGTTATGCAGAAGTAAATAACACCAAATACACAGAATATTCTGTAATGTATTCAGATAAAAAGAGTGTACTATTAAATTTTCCTCAATTTTACAATGTGCAAACTTCATGTAAATCTTTGTAATTAACTTTCCATATGATTTAGAGTAGTCTGCAACCAGTTTTTTGTCTGTGCTACAGATGTTGGTGAAGTTACTCTAAGGAATGTCACTGATTACACAATTTAACTACAGTGTTTCAAAGCAATAGAAAGCTAAAGGCAGTTATAATGTAAATGCAATGTAGTAGGTTCTTCAAATCAGCTTTACGTTATGTATTCCATTGCTGTGAGTAGTATTCAATATGCTTCTATTCAGTTACATTTCACTCTGAATAGACATGCACATGTAGATAACACAAAATATACACAATAGCATGTAATGTATTCAGCTGAAAAGACAGTGCTACTGAATTATCCTCAAAATTACTATGTGTAAACGTCATGTAAACCTTTGTAATTAACTTTCCATATGATGTAGAGTAGTCTGCAAGCAGTTTTTTTAGTGTTCTGCCGAAGTTGGTGAAGTTACTCTAAGGAATGTCACTGATTACACAATTCAACCAGTGTTTCAAAGCAGTACAAAGGTAGAGGCAGTTATAATGTAAATGCAATGTAGTATGTTCTTCAAATCAACCTTACTTTATGTATTCCATTCCTGTCAGTAGTATTTATTGTGTTTCTATTCACTTACATTTCACTCTGAATAGTTACGCAGATGTAAATAACACAAAATACACAGAATAGTAAGTAATGCATTCAGCTAAAAAGAGTGTACTATTAAATATTCCTCAATATTACTATGTTCAAACTTCATATAAACCTTTGTAATTAACTTTCCATATGATTTAGAGTAGTCTGCAACCAGTTTTTTGTCTGTGCTGCCGAAGTTGGTGAATTTACTCTAAGGAATGTCACTGATTACACAATTGAACTTCAGTGTTTCAAACAGTACAAAGCTAGAGGCACCTATAATGTAAATGCAATGTAGTATGTTCTTCAAATCAACTTTACTTTAGGTATTCCATTGCTGTGAGTAGTATTCATTGTGTTTCTATTCACCTCACATTCACTCTGAATTGTTATGCACATGTACATAACATAAAATACACACAATAGCCTGTAATGCATTCAGCTGAAAAGAGAATGCTATTGAATTTTCCTCAAAGTTTTATGTGCAAACTTTATGTAAACCATTGTAATTAACTTTCCATATGTTTTAGAGTAGTCAGCAGCCAGTTTTATGTGTGTCCTACTGAAGCTGGTGAAGTTTAAGCAATATCACCAGTTGCTCATAATGGTACTTCACTGCTTCAAAGCAATGCAATGCTAAAGGCAGTTATAATGTACATGCAATGTTGTAGGTTCTTCAAATCATCTTTACTTTATGTATTCCATTGCTGTGAGTAGTATTCATTCTTTTTCTGTTCACTTACAATTCACTGAATAGTTATGCACAGGTACATAGCACAAAATACACACAATAGAGTCTAATGCATTCAGCTAAAAAGAGTGCTATTGAATTTTCCTCCAAAATTACTATCTGCAAACTGCATGTTAACCTTTGTAATTAACTTTCTGTATGATTCAGAGTAGTCTGAAACCACTTTTGTGTGTGTGATACCGAAGTTGAAGTTACTCTAAGCAGTATGATTGATTACACAATAGAACTTCAGTGTTTCAAAGCAATACAAAGCTAAAGGCGTTCTAATATAACTGCAATGTATTAGGTTCTTGAATTCAACTTTACTTTATGTATTCCATTCCTGTCAGTAGTATTTATTGTGTTTCTATTCACTTACATTTCACTCTGAATAGTTATGCAGATGTAAATAACACAAAATACACAGAATAGTAAGTAATGCATTCAGCTAAAAAGAGTGTACTATTAAATATTCCTCAATATTACTATGTTCAAACTTCATATAAACCTTTGTAATTAACTTTCCATATGATTTAGAGTAGTCTGCAACCAGTTTTTTGTCTGTGCTGCCGAAGTTGGTGAATTTACTCTAAGGAATGTCACTGATTACACAATTGAACTTCAGTGTTTCAAACAGTACAAAGCTAGAGGCACCTATAATGTAAATGCAATGTAGTATGTTCTTCAAATCAACTTTACTTTAGGTATTCCATTGCTGTGAGTAGTATTCATTGTGTTTCTATTCACCTCACATTCACTCTGAATTGTTATGCACATGTACATAACATAAAATACACACAATAGCCTGTAATGCATTCAGCTGAAAAGAGAATGCTATTGAATTTTCCTCAAAGTTTTATGTGCAAACTTTATGTAAACCATTGTAATTAACTTTCCATATGTTTTAGAGTAGTCAGCAGCCAGTTTTATGTGTGTCCTACTGAAGCTGGTGAAGTTTAAGCAATATCACCAGTTGCTCATAATGGTACTTCACTGCTTCAAAGCAATGCAATGCTAAAGGCAGTTATAATGTACATGCAATGTTGTAGGTTCTTCAAATCATCTTTACTTTATGTATTCCATTGCTGTGAGTAGTATTCATTCTTTTTCTGTTCACTTACAATTCACTGAATAGTTATGCACAGGTACATAGCACAAAATACACACAATAGAGTCTAATGCATTCAGCTAAAAAGAGTGCTATTGAATTTTCCTCCAAAATTACTATCTGCAAACTGCATGTTAACCTTTGTAATTAACTTTCTGTATGATTCAGAGTAGTCTGAAACCACTTTTGTGTGTGTGATACCGAAGTTGAAGTTACTCTAAGCAGTATGATTGATTACACAATAGAACTTCAGTGTTTCAAAGCAATACAAAGCTAAAGGCGTTCTAATATAACTGCAATGTATTAGGTTCTTGAATTCAACTTTACTTTATGTATTCCATTCCTGTCAGTAGTATTTATTGTGTTTCTATTCACTTACATTTCACTCTGAATAGTTATGCAGATGTAAATAACACAAAATACACAGAATAGTAAGTAATGCATTCAGCTAAAAAGAGTGTACTATTAAATATTCCTCAATATTACTATGTTCAAACTTCATATAAACCTTTGTAATTAACTTTCCATATGATTTAGAGTAGTCTGCAACCAGTTTTTTGTCTGTGCTGCCGAAGTTGGTGAATTTACTCTAAGGAATGTCACTGATTACACAATTGAACTTCAGTGTTTCAAACAGTACAAAGCTAGAGGCACCTATAATGTAAATGCAATGTAGTATGTTCTTCAAATCAACTTTACTTTATGTATTCCATTGCTGTGAGTAGTATTCATTGTTTTTCTGTTCACTTACAATTCACTGAATAGTTATGCACAGGTACATAGCACAAAATACACGCAATAGAGTGTAATGCATTCAGCTAAAAAGAGTGCTATTGAATTTTCCTCCAAAATTACTATCTGCAAACTGCATGTAAACCTTTGTAGTTAACTTTCCGTATGATTCAGAGTAGTCTGAACCCACTTTTGTGTGTGTGATACCGAAGTTGAAGTTACTCTAAGCAGTATGATTGATTACACAATAGAACTTCAGTGTTTCAAAGCAATACAAAGCTAAAGGCGTTCTAATATAACTGCAATGTATTAGGTTCTTGAATTCAACTTTACTTTAGGTATTCCATTCCTGTCAGAAGTATTTATTGTTTTTCTATTCACTTACATTTCACTCTGAATAGTTATGCAGATATACATAACACAAAATGCACAGAATATTAAGTAATCCATTCAGCTAAAAAGAGTGTACTATTAAATTTTCCTCAATATTACTATGTGCAAACTTCATGTAAACCTTTGTAATTAACTTTCCATATGATGTAGAGTAGTCTGCAAGCAGTTTTTCTCGTGTTCTGCCGAAGTTGGTGCAGTTAGTCTAAGGAATGTCACTGATTACACAATTCAACAAATGTTTCAAAGCAGTAGAAAGGTAGAGGCAGTTATAATGTGAATGCAATGTAGTATGTTCTTCAAATCAACCTTAATTTATGTTTTCCATTGCTGTCAGTAGTATTCGTTGTTTATCTGATCACTTACAATGCACTCTGAATAGTTTTGCACATCTGCATAACACAAAATACACAGAATAGTAAGTAATGCATTCAGCTAAAAAGAGTGTACTATTAAATATTCCTCAATATTACTATGTTCAAACTTCATATAAACCTTTGCAATTAACTTTCCATATGATTTAGAGTAGTCTGCAACCAGTTTTTTGTCTGTGCTACAGATGTTGGTGAAGTTACTCTAAGGAATGTCACTGATTACACAATTGAACTTCAGTGTTTCAAAGCAATACAAAGCTAAATGCGTTCTAATATAACTGCAATGTATTAGGTTCTTGAATTCAACTTTACTTTATGTATTCCATTCCTGTCAGTAGTATTTATTGTGTTTCTATTCACTTACATTTCACTCTGAATAGTTATGCAGATGTAAATAACACCAAATACACAGAATATTCAGTAATGTATTCAGATAAAAAGAGTGTACTATTAAATTTTCCTCAATATTACTATGTGCAAACTTCATGTAAACCTTTGTAATTAACTTTCCATATGATGTAGAGTAGTCTGCAAGCAGTTTTTCTCGTGTTCTGCCGAAGTTGGTGAAGTTACTCTAAGGAATGTCACTGATTACACAATTCAACCAGTGTTTCAAAGCAGTACAAAGGTAGAGGCAGTTATAATGTAAATGCAATGTAGTATGTTCTTCAAATCAACCTTACTTTATGTATTCCATTCCTGTCAGTAGTATTTATTGTGTTTCTATTCACTTACATTTCACTCTGAATAGTTATGCAGAAGTAAATAACACCAAATACACAGAATATTCTGTAATGTATTCAGATAAAAAGAGTGTACTATTAAATTTTCCTCAATTTTACAATGTGCAAACTTCATGTAAATCTTTGTAATTAACTTTCCATATGATTTAGAGTAGTCTGCAACCAGTTTTTTGTCTGTGCTACAGATGTTGGTGAAGTTACTCTAAGGAATGTCACTGATTACACAATTTAACTACAGTGTTTCAAAGCAATAGAAAGCTAAAGGCAGTTATAATGTAAATGCAATGTAGTAGGTTCTTCAAATCAGCTTTACGTTATGTATTCCATTGCTGTGAGTAGTATTCAATATGCTTCTATTCAGTTACATTTCACTCTGAATAGACATGCACATGTAGATAACACAAAATATACACAATAGCATGTAATGTATTCAGCTGAAAAGACAGTGCTACTGAATTATCCTCAAAATTACTATGTGTAAACGTCATGTAAACCTTTGTAATTAACTTTCCATATGATGTAGAGTAGTCTGCAAGCAGTTTTTTTAGTGTTCTGCCGAAGTTGGTGAAGTTACTCTAAGGAATGTCACTGATTACACAATTCAACCAGTGTTTCAAAGCAGTACAAAGGTAGAGGCAGTTATAATGTAAATGCAATGTAGTATGTTCTTCAAATCAACCTTACTTTATGTATTCCATTCCTGTCAGTAGTATTTATTGTGTTTCTATTCACTTACATTTCACTCTGAATAGTTACGCAGATGTAAATAACACAAAATACACAGAATAGTAAGTAATGCATTCAGCTAAAAAGAGTGTACTATTAAATATTCCTCAATATTACTATGTTCAAACTTCATATAAACCTTTGTAATTAACTTTCCATATGATTTAGAGTAGTCTGCAACCAGTTTTTTGTCTGTGCTGCCGAAGTTGGTGAATTTACTCTAAGGAATGTCACTGATTACACAATTGAACTTCAGTGTTTCAAACAGTACAAAGCTAGAGGCACCTATAATGTAAATGCAATGTAGTATGTTCTTCAAATCAACTTTACTTTAGGTATTCCATTGCTGTGAGTAGTATTCATTGTGTTTCTATTCACCTCACATTCACTCTGAATTGTTATGCACATGTACATAACATAAAATACACACAATAGCCTGTAATGCATTCAGCTGAAAAGAGAATGCTATTGACTTTTCCTCAAAGTTTTATGTGCAAACTTTATGTAAACCATTGTAATTAACTTTCCATATGTTTTAGAGTAGTCAGCAGCCAGTTTTATGTGTGTCCTACTGAAGCTGGTGAAGTTTAAGCAATATCACCAGTTGCTCATAATGGTACTTCACTGCTTCAAAGCAATGCAATGCTAAAGGCAGTTATAATGTACATGCAATGTTGTAGGTTCTTCAAATCATCTTTACTTTATGTATTCCATTGCTGTGAGTAGTATTCATTCTTTTTCTGTTCACTTACAATTCACTGAATAGTTATGCACAGGTACATAGCACAAAATACACACAATAGAGTCTAATGCATTCAGCTAAAAAGAGTGCTATTGAATTTTCCTCCAAAATTACTATCTGCAAACTGCATGTTAACCTTTGTAATTAACTTTCTGTATGATTCAGAGTAGTCTGAAACCACTTTTGTGTGTGTGATACCGAAGTTGAAGTTACTCTAAGCAGTATGATTGATTACACAATAGAACTTCAGTGTTTCAAAGCAATACAAAGCTAAAGGCGTTCTAATATAACTGCAATGTATTAGGTTCTTGAATTCAACTTTACTTTATGTATTCCATTCCTGTCAGTAGTATTTATTGTGTTTCTATTCACTTACATTTCACTCTGAATAGTTATGCAGATGTAAATAACACAAAATACACAGAATAGTAAGTAATGCATTCAGCTAAAAAGAGTGTACTATTAAATATTCCTCAATATTACTATGTTCAAACTTCATATAAACCTTTGTAATTAACTTTCCATATGATTTAGAGTAGTCTGCAACCAGTTTTTTGTCTGTGCTGCCGAAGTTGGTGAATTTACTCTAAGGAATGTCACTGATTACACAATTGAACTTCAGTGTTTCAAACAGTACAAAGCTAGAGGCACCTATAATGTAAATGCAATGTAGTATGTTCTTCAAATCAACTTTACTTTAGGTATTCCATTGCTGTGAGTAGTATTCATTGTGTTTCTATTCACCTCACATTCACTCTGAATTGTTATGCACATGTACATAACATAAAATACACACAATAGCCTGTAATGCATTCAGCTGAAAAGAGAATGCTATTGAATTTTCCTCAAAGTTTTATGTGCAAACTTTATGTAAACCATTGTAATTAACTTTCCATATGTTTTAGAGTAGTCAGCAGCCAGTTTTATGTGTGTCCTACTGAAGCTGGTGAAGTTTAAGCAATATCACCAGTTGCTCATAATGGTACTTCACTGCTTCAAAGCAATGCAATGCTAAAGGCAGTTATAATGTACATGCAATGTTGTAGGTTCTTCAAATCATCTTTACTTTATGTATTCCATTGCTGTGAGTAGTATTCATTCTTTTTCTGTTCACTTACAATTCACTGAATAGTTATGCACAGGTACATAGCACAAAATACACACAATAGAGTCTAATGCATTCAGCTAAAAAGAGTGCTATTGAATTTTCCTCCAAAATTACTATCTGCAAACTGCATGTTAACCTTTGTAATTAACTTTCTGTATGATTCAGAGTAGTCTGAAACCACTTTTGTGTGTGTGATACCGAAGTTGAAGTTACTCTAAGCAGTATGATTGATTACACAATAGAACTTCAGTGTTTCAAAGCAATACAAAGCTAAAGGCGTTCTAATATAACTGCAATGTATTAGGTTCTTGAATTCAACTTTACTTTATGTATTCCATTCCTGTCAGTAGTATTTATTGTGTTTCTATTCACTTACATTTCACTCTGAATAGTTATGCAGATGTAAATAACACAAAATACACAGAATATTCAGTAATGTATTCAGATAAAAAGAGTGTACTATTAAATTTTCCTCAATATTACTATGTGCAATCTGCATGTAAATCTTTGTAATTAACTTTGCATATGATGTAGAGTAGTCTGCAAGGTGTTTTTCTCGTGTTCTGCCGAAGTTGGTGAAGTTACTCTAAGGAATGTCACTGATTACACAATTCAACAAGTGTTTCAAAGCCGTAGGAAGGTAGAGGCAGTTATAATGTGAATGCAATGTTGTATGTTCTTCAAATCAACTTTACTTTATGTATTCCATTCGTGTCAGTAGTATTTATTGTGTTTCTATTCACTTACATTTCACTCTGAATAGTTATGCAGATGTAAATAACACCAAATACACAGAATATTCAGTAATGTATTCAGATAAAAAGAGTGTACTATTAAATTTTCATCAATATTACTATGTTCAAACTTCATGTAAACCTTTGTAATTAACTTTCCATATGATTTAGAGTAGTCTGCAAACAGTTTTTTGTCTGTGCTACCGATGTTGGTGAAGATACTCTAAGGAATGTCACTGATTACACAATTTAACTACAGTGTTTCAAAGCAATAGAAAGCTAAAGGCAGTTATAATGTAAATGCAATGTAGTAGGTTCTTCAAATCAGCTTTACGTTAGGTATTCCATTGCTGTGAGTAGTATTCAATATGCTTCTATTCAGTTACATTTCACTCTGAATAGACATGCACATGTAGATAACACAAAATACACACAATAACATGTAATGTATTCAGCTGAAAAGACAGTGCTATTGAATTTTCCTCAAAATTACTATGTGCAAGCTTTATGTAAACCATTGTAATTAACTTTCCATATGTTTTAGAGTAGTCAGCAGCCAGTTTTATGTGTGTCCTACTGAAGCTGGTGAAGTTTAAGCAATATCACCAGTTGCTCATAATGGTACTTGACTGCTTCAAAGCAATGCAATGCCAAAGGAAGTTATAATGTAAATGCAATGTTGTAGGTTCTTCAAATCATCTTTACTTTATGTATTCCATTGCTGTGAGTAGTATTCATTGTTTTTCTGTTCACTTACAATTCACTGAATAGTTATGCACAGTGTTACGAAACCAGTAACTGGTTTCACTTACCAGCAAAGATAGATATGTCAGTTGAAGTCCAATGGTACTATTTTCAAACGTTTTATTAATAAAGGGGCACAAAAATTAAGGTTTATACAAACATTCAGATAACATGCGTCAATACTCAATCTAAAACGCAGGTACATTAATAATCACTCAGAAATAAGCTCTTTCGTTGTCTAGGGTATATAATACTGAGTCCAATTGGAAATATAAAGAGTCACTCTGAAGTCTGCAGGCTTTCGGTTTCACGTGTTGGAGAGAGAGAGAGATAAAACGGAAAAACTTGCCGTTTACATCCGTGTAATCAGGGGAGCGATCTTCCCCGTTGTTAGTTAAAAGCGATCTTCCGTTGGTTCCAGCCACAAACCCCGCATTCGGAATTTAACGCACGTGGCTTATTTCAAAATGGCTTCCCGTTCCCACGGGAAGCGTTATCGTGCTTCTTGGTGTCTCCTTGGTGCGTCTGAGGGTCGTCCTCTTTCAGACCCTTCTTTATACTGCCTCACGGGATCTCAGGTGTCAATCAGGTTGCAGGTGATGCAACCTCTCTCTCTCAACCAGCCCACTTTGCCCGAGGGCTTTACAATGTCCCTGCGAGTTGGCACGTCTGCAGTTCCCAGGTGTCTCCTGAGAACAATGCCACCGTCACCAGCTTTTGTCCCAGTGGAATGTCTTTCCATTTCCTGTGTCCATTCAGCCTGTCTCTCTCTCTCTCTTTTGGGTCATTGACCCCCCCCTTTTCTAGGGCTCTTGCAATTCTCACAAAGGAGGGGGCTGGTATCATAACACCTCCCCTCTTAAAAAGGTTTTTACCAGCGGTTAAAACCCAGAGTGGTACAGTCTTACAGAAATTTTGAATCTAATACAGAGTAATACAGTTATACATTCAAGTCAGCATCTAAACAGTTAACAAGTACAGTGCCCCTTTCCTTTAATACCTTAACCTCGTGTGCCCTACTAACGCCTGGTAGCATCAAACTTCAGCTCAATAACCACCTTATTTATTTGCTTTCTTCGGCAACATAAC
Organism: Hemitrygon akajei; assembly: GCF_048418815.1. Lineage (NCBI taxonomy): Eukaryota > Metazoa > Chordata > Chondrichthyes > Myliobatiformes > Dasyatidae > Hemitrygon > Hemitrygon akajei. The sequence goes on from NC_133127.1 coordinate 108,444,881, forward strand.
TAAGGAGGTGTGATCTTAGCTTACATACATCTACAAAGGTTCATGCAAAAGACAAATTTTTATGCTACTTTCAAACTTAACAGTCAAGCTTCCATGGGTGTTGTCTTTATTATTCACAGGCTTTGGCGCAACCCGTAAAACCTGCTTTGCTGTTTAAAAAAAATGGCATCCCCATTAACCGTCACCTCTTTTCTGGCGAGTCCCCCCGTTGGGACTTTGAGTAATTTGGCGTGGTGAACTCCCGCCCGCCTCGTTCATCAGGGCTATTTTTTCAACACCATGCCCCAAACTGTCAAGACCCTTCAGGCTATTTGTTTTTAATTCCAACTCCTCTTTCAGGTAGCATTTCGAATGCAACCTCCTCACACCCCACCCTGGCGTAACAATAGAGTGGGGGGGCCCGCTATTTCCCGACTCACTCTGTGAGCGATCTGCCAGGTTTAAAATTTCTTCCTTCGACTTGGGAACTACAGACTTTCCGTTTCCTTCAGTAACAATCCTCATTCCCCCCTTAAATTCGGCACTAACCTTGGCCCCACTCTCGAACACAAACACCGTGGAACTCACACTTCCCACGGTTACCAAGGTTAACCCTTTTCCTACTGAACCAACCCTATCTGATCCACAAAGACGGCCGCCCCGTCCCCCTGAATCAAACACCTCAGACTTCCCCTGAGCTCTGTTACCAGGTTCAGCACCACGTGCGCCCCCATCTTGGACACACTCAAACGGGACATTGGCCCCTTCCAGGCTTTCAATACCCGTACCTTTTTCAAATTCTAACGTCCCCCGATCCTTCCAGCTACTCTCTAGGCAGCCCCCCGTTGGGGAAGGCGCAACCCTGCGAGCTGAAACAACCTCCTCGGCCATTTCAGCTGACTTCTCCACAGCAAGGATACCCTTCCTCTCTAAGACTGCCCTCATTTCACTCTCGGGACCATCGAGAACACCTTTAGAACTCTGAACTTCTTCAAACAATTCTGCCAAACCAGACAGATTAACCATGTCCAACTCTGGACATTTTAACAACTTTATCCGTTTCTCAACTTTAGTTCCTACCTCTAGGACCTTTCTCTTCACTAAGGGCAGGGCTATTTCCTCTCCCTTACCCCCTTTCACTATACTGCTTTCTGTTTTACCACCCTCGGAACCCTCATGGTACAGGGTCGGTAAAAACATCTTGGCCAGATCACCGCTGGCTTCATTTAAACTGTCCTCTTTCTCAGCCGCTTTTTCCGACAGGCTGCGAGTGACCGCGCATGCGCGAAAGCTTTGGTACTCCAGGGGCGGGGCCACCGCACTCGCTGGTCTGCGGGTCCTCCCTCCTGCTAACACACTTCGCAACAACGCGACCCACTGCTCCCCCGGCCACTTCTGATTCTGGTATATAGTAATGAAATAACTATCAACATCCGTCTTCTCGAACGGAGGTACTAATCTCAGCTCCCGACTAACATTAAACCGCTCTCTCCTTAGCTCCTCCCTCTCTCTTTCTCTCCCCGCTGCCGCTCTCTCGGCTGCTGCTAACTCTCTGATCCGAATTTCATGCTGTCTTTGCCTCTCAGCGTGATTCTGCTCGTTTTCCACCTCTAACCCCTTCGCCAAATTTAACAAGTCTGCTTTGGCGCTCACCTCTAGCGCCGCCACAGTCGCGTTTTTCATAAATTCACACACGTCCATCTTTGCTGGTTTTCTGTCTGGCTACCTGCGAAACCAGATTTAAGTTTGGACTTACAGCCCGATTCACTGACCCTCCCGTTTGGTTTCAAATCCCGGACGAGCCCCCACTTGTTACGAAACCAGTAACTGGTTTCACTTACCAGCAAAGATAGATATGTCAGTTGAAGTCCAATGGTACTATTTTCAAACGTTTTATTAATAAAGGGGCACAAAAATTAAGGTTTATACAAACATTCAGATAACATGCGTCAATACTCAATCTAAAACGCAGGTACATTAATAATCACTCAGAAATAAGCTCTTTCGTTGTCTAGGGTATATAATACTGAGTCCAATTGGAAATATAAAGAGTCACTCTGAAGTCTGCAGGCTTTCGGTTTCACGTGTTGGAGAGAGAGAGAGATAAAACGGAAAAACTTGCCGTTTACATCCGTGTAATCAGGGGAGCGATCTTCCCCGTTGTTAGTTAAAAGCGATCTTCCGTTGGTTCCAGCCACAAACCCCGCATTCGGAATTTAACGCACGTGGCTTATTTCAAAATGGCTTCCCGTTCCCACGGGAAGCGTTATCGTGCTTCTTGGTGTCTCCTTGGTGCGTCTGAGGGTCGTCCTCTTTCAGACCCTTCTTTATACTGCCTCACGGGATCTCAGGTGTCAATCAGGTTGCAGGTGATGCAACCTCTCTCTCTCAACCAGCCCACTTTGCCCGAGGGCTTTACAATGTCCCTGCGAGTTGGCACGTCTGCAGTTCCCAGGTGTCTCCTGAGAACAATGCCACCGTCACCAGCTTTTGTCCCAGTGGAATGTCTTTCCATTTCCTGTGTCCATTCAGCCTGTCTCTCTCTCTCTCTTTTGGGTCATTGACCCCCCCCTTTTCTAGGGCTCTTGCAATTCTCACAAAGGAGGGGGCTGGTATCATAACAACAGGTACATAGCACAAAATACACGCAATAGAGTGTAATGCATTCAGCTAAAAAGAGTGCTATTGAATTTTCCTCCAAAATTACTATCTGCAAACTGCATGTAAACCTTTGTAATTAACTTTCCGTATGATTCAGAGTAGTCTGAAACCACTTTTGTGTGTGTGATACCGAAGTTGAAGTTACTCTAAGCAGTATGATTGATTACACAATAGAACTTCAGTGTTTCAAAGCAATACAAAGCTAAAGGCGTTCTAATATAACTGCAATGTATTAGGTTCTTTAATTCAACTTTACTTTAGGTATTCCATTCCTGTCAGAAGTATTTATTGTTTTTCTATTCACTTACATTTCACTCTGAATAGTTATGCAGATATACATAACACAAAATGCACAGAATATTAAGTAATCCATTCAGCTAAAAAGAGTGTACTATTAAATTTTCCTCAATATTACTATGTGCAAACTTCATGTAAACCTTTGTAATTAACTTTCCATATGATGTAGAGTAGTCTGCAAGCAGTTTTTCTCGTGTTCTGCCGAAGTTGGTGCAGTTACTCTAAGGAATGTCACTGATTACACAATTCAACAAATGTTTCAAAGCAGTAGAAAGGTAGAGGCAGTTATAATGTGAATGCAATGTAGTATGTTCTTCAAATCAACCTTAATTTATGTTTTCCATTGCTGTCAGTAGTATTCGTTGTTTATCTGATCACTTACAATGCACTCTGAATAGTTTTGCACATCTGCATAACACAAAATACACAGAATAGTAAGTAATGCATTCAGCTAAAAAGAGTGTACTATTAAATATTCCTCAATATTACTATGTTCAAACTTCATATAAACCTTTGCAATTAACTTTCCATATGATTTAGAGTAGTCTGCAACCAGTTTTTTGTCTGTGCTACAGATGTTGGTGAAGTTACTCTAAGGAATGTCACTGATTACACAATTGAACTTCAGTGTTTCAAAGCAATACAAAGCTAAATGCGTTCTAATATAACTGCAATGTATTAGGTTCTTGAATTCAACTTTACTTTATGTATTCCATTCCTGTCAGTAGTATTTATTGTGTTTCTATTCACTTACATTTCACTCTGAATAGTTATGCAGATGTAAATAACACCAAATACACAGAATATTCAGTAATGTATTCAGATAAAAAGAGTGTACTATTAAATTTTCCTCAATATTACTATGTGCAAACTTCATGTAAACCTTTGTACTTAACTTTCCATATGATGTAGAGTAGTCTGCAAGCAGTTTTTCTCGTGTTCTGCCGAAGTTGGTGAAGTTACTCTAAGGAATGTCACTGATTACACAATTCAACCAGTGTTTCAAAGCAGTACAAAGGTAGAGGCAGTTATAATGTAAATGCAATGTAGTATGTTCTTCAAATCAACCTTACTTTATGTATTCCATTCCTGTCAGTAGTATTTATTGTGTTTCTATTCACTTACATTTCACTCTGAATAGTTATGCAGAAGTAAATAACACCAAATACACAGAATATTCTGTAATGTATTCAGATAAAAAGAGTGTACTATTAAATTTTCCTCAATTTTACAATGTGCAAACTTCATGTAAACCTTTGTAATTAACTTTCCATATGATTTAGAGTAGTCTGCAACCAGTTTTTTGTCTGTGCTACAGATGTTGGTGAAGTTACTCTAAGGAATGTCACTGATTACACAATTGAACTACAGTGTTTCAAAGCAATAGAAAGCTAAAGGCAGTTATAATGTAAATGCAATGTAGTAGGTTCTTCAAATCAGCTTTACGTTATGTATTCCATTGCTGTGAGTAGTATTCAATATGCTTCTATTCAGTTACATTTCACTCTGAATAGACATGCACATGTAGATAACACAAAATATACACAATAGCATGTAATGTATTCAGCTGAAAAGACAGTGCTACTGAATTATCCTCAAAATTACTATGTGTAAACGTCATGTAAACCTTTGTAATTAACTTTCCATATGATGTAGAGTAGTCTGCAAGCAGTTTTATTAGTGTTCTGCCGAAGTTGGTGAAGTTACTCTAAGGAATATCACTGATTACACAATTCAACCAGTGTTTCAAAGCAGTACAAAGCTAGAGGCAGTTATAATGTAAATGCAATGTAGTATGTTCTTCAAATCAACCTTACTTTATGGATTCCATTCCTGTCAGTAGTATTTATTGTGTTTCTATTCACTTACATTTCACTCTGAATAGTTACGCAGATGTAAATAACACAAAATACACAGAATATTAAGTAATGTATTCAGATAAAAAGAGTGTACTATTAAATTTTCCTCAATATTACTATGTGCAAACTTCATGTAAACCTTTGTAATTAACTTTCAATATGATGTAGAGTAGTCTGCAAGCAGTTTTTCTCGTGTTCTGCCGAAGTTGGTGCAGTTACTCTAAGGAATGTCACTGATTACACAATTCAACAAGTGTTTCAAAGCAGTAGAAAGGTAGAGGCAGTTATAATGTGAATGCAATGTAGTATGTTCTTCAAATCAACCTTAATTTATGTATTCCATTGCTGTCAGTAGTATTCGTTGTTTATCTGATCACTTACAATGCACTCTGAAAAGTTTTGCACATCTGCATAACAGAAAATACACAGAATAGTAAGTAATGCATTCAGCTAAAAAGAGTGTACTATTAAATATTCCTCAATATTACTATGTTCAAACTTCATATAAACCTTTGTAATTAACTTTCCATATGATTTAGAGTAGTCTGCAACCAGTTTTTTGTCTGTGCTGCCGAAGTTGGTGAAGTTACTCTGAGGAATGTCACTGATTACACAGTTGAACTTCAGTGTTTCAACAGCACAAAGCTAGAGGCACCTATAATGTAAATGCAATGTAGTATGTTCTTCAAATCAACTTTACTTTAGGTATTCCATTGCTGTGCATAGTATTCATTGTGTTTCTATTCACCTCAAATTCACTCTGAATAGTTATGCACATGTACATAACATAAAATACACACAATAGCCTGTAATGCATTCAGCTGAAAAGAGAATACTATTGAATTTTCCTCAAAGTTTTATGTGCAAGCTTTATGTAAACCATTGTATTTAAATTTCTATATGTTTTAGAGTAGTCAGCAGCCAGTTTTATGTGTGTCCTACTGAAGCTGGTGAAGTTTAAGCAATATCACCAGTTGCTCATAATGGTACTTGACTGCTTCAAAGCAATGCAATGCCAAAGGAAGTTATAATGTAAATGCAATTTTGTAGGTTCTTCAAATCATCTTTACTTTATGTATTCCATTGCTGTGAGTAGTATTCATTCTTTTTCTGTTCACTTACAATTCACTGAATAGTTATGCACAGGTACATAGCACAAAATACACACAATAGAGTCTAATGCATTCAGCTAAAAAGAGTGCTATTGAATTTTCCTCCAAAATTACTATCTGCAAACTGCATGTTAACCTTTGTAATTAACTTTCTGTATGATTCAGAGTAGTCTGAAACCACTTTTGTGTGTGTGATACCGAAGTTGAAGTTACTCTAAGCAGTATGATTGATTACACAATAGAAGTTCAGTGTTTCAAAGCAATACAAAGCTAAAGGCGTTCTAATATAACTGCAATGTATTAGGTTCTTGAATTCAACTTTACTTTATGTATTCCATTCCTGTCAGTAGTATTTATTGTGTTTCTATTCACTTACATTTCACTCTGAATAGTTATGCAGATGTAAATAACACAAAATACACAGAATATTCAGTAATGTATTCAGATAAAAAGAGTGTACTATTAAATTTTCCTCAATATTACTATGTGCAATCTGCATGTAAATCTTTGTAATTAACTTTGCATATGATGTAGAGTAGTCTGCAAGGTGTTTTTCTCGTGTTCTGCCGAAGTTGGTGAAGTTACTCTAAGGAATGTCACTGATTACACAATTCAACAAGTGTTTCAAAGCCGTAGGAAGGTAGAGGCAGTTATAATGTGAATGCAATGTTGTATGTTCTTCAAATCAACTTTACTTTATGTATTCCATTCGTGTCAGTAGTATTTATTGTGTTTCTATTCACTTACATTTCACTCTGAATAGTTATGCAGATGTAAATAACACCAAATACACAGAATATTCAGTAATGTATTCAGATAAAAAGAGTGTACTATTAAATTTTCATCAATATTACTATGTTCAAACTTCATGTAAACCTTTGTAATTAACTTTCCATATGATTTAGAGTAGTCTGCAAACAGTTTTTTGTCTGTGCTACCGATGTTGGTGAAGATACTCTAAGGAATGTCACTGATTACACAATTTAACTACAGTGTTTCAAAGCAATAGAAAGCTAAAGGCAGTTATAATGTAAATGCAATGTAGTAGGTTCTTCAAATCAGCTTTACGTTAGGTATTCCATTGCTGTGAGTAGTATTCAATATGCTTCTATTCAGTTACATTTCACTCTGAATAGACATGCACATGTAGATAACACAAAATACACACAATAACATGTAATGTATTCAGCTGAAAAGACAGTGCTATTGAATTTTCCTCAAAATTACTATGTGCAAGCTTTATGTAAACCATTGTAATTAACTTTCCATATGTTTTAGAGTAGTCAGCAGCCAGTTTTATGTGTGTCCTACTGAAGCTGGTGAAGTTTAAGCAATATCACCAGTTGCTCATAATGGTACTTGACTGCTTCAAAGCAATGCAATGCCAAAGGAAGTTATAATGTAAATGCAATGTTGTAGGTTCTTCAAATCATCTTTACTTTATGTATTCCATTGCTGTGAGTAGTATTCATTGTTTTTCTGTTCACTTACAATTCACTGAATAGTTATGCACAGGTACATAGCACAAAATACACGCAATAGAGTGTAATGCATTCAGCTAAAAAGAGTGCTATTGAATTTTCCTCCAAAATTACTATTTGCAAACTGCATGTAAACCTTTGTAATTAACTTTCCGTATGATTCAGAGTAGTCTGAAACCACTTTTGTGTGTGTGATACCGAAGTTGAAGTTACTCTAAGCAGTATGATTGATTACACAATAGAACTTCAGTGTTTCAAAGCAATACAAAGCTAAAGGCGTTCTAATATAACTGCAATGTATTAGGTTCTTTAATTCAACTTTACTTTAGGTATTCCATTCCTGTCAGAAGTATTTATTGTTTTTCTATTCACTTACATTTCACTCTGAATAGTTATGCAGATATACATAACACAAAATGCACAGAATATTAAGTAATCCATTCAGCTAAAAAGAGTGTACTATTAAATTTTCCTCAATATTACTATGTGCAAACTTCATGTAAACCTTTGTAATTAACTTTCCATATGATGTAGAGTAGTCTGCAAGCAGTTTTTCTCGTGTTCTGCCGAAGTTGGTGCAGTTACTCTAAGGAATGTCACTGATTACACAATTCAACAAATGTTTCAAAGCAGTAGAAAGGTAGAGGCAGTTATAATGTGAATGCAATGTAGTATGTTCTTCAAATCAACCTTAATTTATGTTTTCCATTGCTGTCAGTAGTATTCGTTGTTTATCTGATCACTTACAATGCACTCTGAATAGTTTTGCACATCTGCATAACACAAAATACACAGAATAGTAAGTAATGCATTCAGCTAAAAAGAGTGTACTATTAAATATTCCTCAATATTACTATGTTCAAACTTCATATAAACCTTTGCAATTAACTTTCCATATGATTTAGAGTAGTCTGCAACCAGTTTTTTGTCTGTGCTACAGATGTTGGTGAAGTTACTCTAAGGAATGTCACTGATTACACAATTGAACTTCAGTGTTTCAAAGCAATACAAAGCTAAATGCGTTCTAATATAACTGCAATGTATTAGGTTCTTGAATTCAACTTTACTTTATGTATTCCATTCCTGTCAGTAGTATTTATTGTGTTTCTATTCACTTACATTTCACTCTGAATAGTTATGCAGATGTAAATAACACCAAATACACAGAATATTCAGTAATGTATTCAGATAAAAAGAGTGTACTATTAAATTTTCCTCAATATTACTATGTGCAAACTTCATGTAAACCTTTGTAATTAACTTTCCATATGATGTAGAGTAGTCTGCAAGCAGTTTTTCTCGTGTTCTGCCGAAGTTGGTGAAGTTACTCTAAGGAATGTCACTGATTACACAATTCAACCAGTGTTTCAAAGCAGTACAAAGGTAGAGGCAGTTATAATTTAAATGCAATGTAGTATGTTCTTCAAATCAACCTTACTTTATGTATTCCATTCCTGTCAGTAGTATTTATTGTGTTTCTATTCACTTACATTTCACTCTGAATAGTTATGCAGAAGTAAATAACACCAAATACACAGAATATTCTGTAATGTATTCAGATAAAAAGAGTGTACTATTAAATTTTCCTCAATTTTACAATGTGCAAACTTCATGTAAACCTTTGTAATTAACTTTCCATATGATTTAGAGTAGTCTGCAACCAGTTTTTTGTCTGTGCTACAGATGTTGGTGAAGTTACTCTAAGGAATGTCACTGATTACACAATTGAACTACAGTGTTTCAAAGCAATAGAAAGCTAAAGGCAGTTATAATGTAAATGCAATGTAGTAGGTTCTTCAAATCAGCTTTACGTTATGTATTCCATTGCTGTGAGTAGTATTCAATATGCTTCTATTCAGTTACATTTCACTCTGAATAGACATGCACATGTAGATAACACAAAATATACACAACAGCATGTAATGTATTCAGCTGAAAAGTCAGTGCTACTGAATTATCCTCAAAATTACTATGTGTAAACGTCATGTAAACCTTTGTAATTAACTTTCCATATGATGTAGAGTAGTCTGCAAGCAGTTTTTTTAGTGTTCTGCCGAAGTTGGTGAAGTTACTCTAAGGAATATCACTGATTACACAATTCAACCAGTGTTTCAAAGCAGTACAAAGCTAGAGGCAGTTATAATGTAAATGCAATGTAGTATGTTCTTCAAATCAACCTTACTTTATGGATTCCATTCCTGTCAGTAGTATTTATTGTGTTTCTATTCACTTACATTTCACTCTGAATAGTTACGCAGATGTAAATAACACAAAATACACAGAATATTAAGTAATGTATTCAGATAAAAAGAGTGTACTATTAAATTTTCCTCAATATTACTATGTGCAAACTTCATGTAAACCTTTGTAATTAACTTTCAATATGATGTAGAGTAGTCTGCAAGCAGTTTTTCTCGTGTTCTGCCGAAGTTGGTGCAGTTACTCTAAGGAATGTCACTGATTACACAATCGAACTTCAGTGTTTCAAAGCAATACAAAGTTAAAGGCGTTCTAATATAACTGCAATGTATTAGGTTCTTGAATTCAACTTTACTTTAGGTATTCCATTCCTGTCAGTAGTATTTATTGTGTTTCTATTTACTTACATTTCACTCTGAATAGTTATGCAGATATACATAACACAAAATGCACAGAATATTAAGTAATGTATTCAGCTAAAAAGAGTGTACTATTAAATTTTCCTCAATATTACTATGTGCAAACTTCATGTAAACCTTTGTAATTAACTTTCCATATGATGTAGAGTAGTCTGCAAGCAGTTTTTCTCGTGTTCTGCCGAATTTGGTGCAGTTACTCTAAGGAATGTCACTGATTACACAATTCAACATGTGTTTCAAAGCAGTAGAAAGGTAGAGGCAGTTATAATGTGAATGCAATGTAGTATGTTCTTCAAATCAACCTTAATTTATGTATTCCATTGCTGTCAATAGTATTCGTTGTTTATCTGATCACTTACAATGCACTCTGAATAGTTTTGCACATCTGCATAACACAAAATACACAGAAAAGTAAGTAATGCATTCAGCTAAAAAGAGTGTACTATTAAATATTCCTCAATATTACTATGTTCAAACTTCATATAAACCTTTGTAATTAACTTTCCATATGATTTAGAGTAGTCTGCAACCAGTTTTTTGTCTGTGCTGCCGAAGATGGTGAATTTACTCTAAGGAATGTCACTGATTACACAATTGAACTTCAGTGTTTCAAACAGTACAAAGCTAGAGGCACCTATAATGTAAATGCAATGTAGTATGTTCTTCAAATCAACTTTACTTTAGGTATTCCATTGCTGTGAGTAGTATTCATTGTGTTTCTATTCACCTCACATTCACTCTGAATTGTTATGCACATGTACATAACATAAAATACACACAATAGCCTGTAATGCATTCAGCTGAAAAGAGAATGCTATTGAATTTTCCTCAAAGTTTTATGTGCAAACTTTATGTAAACCATTGTAATTAACTTTCCATATGTTTTAGAGTAGTCAGCAGCCAGTTTTATGTGTGTCATACTGAAGCTGGTGAAGTTTAAGCAATATCACCAGTTGCTCATAATGGTACTTCACTGCTTCAAAGCAATGCAATGCTAAAGGCAGTTATAATGTACATGCAATGTTGTAGGTTCTTCAAATCATCTTTACTTTATGTATTCCATTGCTGTGAGTAGTATTCATTCTTTTTCTGTTCACTTACAATTCACTGAATAGTTATGCACAGGTACATAGCACAAAATACACACAATAGAGTCTAATGCATTCAGCTAAAAAGAGTGCTATTGAATTTTCCTCCAAAATTACTATCTGCAAACTGCATGTTAACCTTTGTAATTAACTTTCTGTATGATTCAGAGTAGTCTGAAACCACTTTTGTGTGTGTGATACCGAAGTTGAAGTTACTCTAAGCAGTATGATTGATTACACAATAGAAGTTCAGTGTTTCAAAGCAATACAAAGCTAAAGGCGTTCTAATATAACTGCAATGTATTAGGTTCTTGAATTCAACTTTACTTTATGTATTCCATTCCTGTCAGTAGTATTTATTGTGTTTCTATTCACTTACATTTCACTCTGAATAGTTATGCAGATGTAAATAACACAAAATACACAGAATATTCAGTAATGTATTCAGATAAAAAGAGTGTACTATTAAATATTCCTCAATATTACTATGTTCAAACTTCATATAAACCTTTGCAATTAACTTTCCATATGATTTAGAGTAGTCTGCAACCAGTTTGTTGTCTGTGCTACAGATGTTGGTGAAGTTACTCTAAGGAATGTCACTGATTACACAATTGAACTTCAGTGTTTCAAAGCAATACAAAGCTAAATGCGTTCTAATATAACTGCAATGTATTAGGTTCTTGAATTCAACCTTACTTTATGTATTCCATTCCTGTCAGTAGTATTTATTGTGTTTCTATTCACTTACATTTCACTCTGAATAGTCATGCAGAAGTAAATAACACCAAATACACAGAATATTCTGTAATGTATTCAGATAAAAAGAGTGTACTATTAAATTTTCCTCAATTTTACAATGTGCAAACTTCATGTAAACCTTTGTAATTAACTTTCCATATGATTTAGAGTAGTCTGCAACCAGTTTTTTGTCTGTGCTACAGATGTTGGTGAAGTTACTCTAAGGAATGTCACTGATTACACAATTGAACTACAGTGTTTCAAAGCAATAGAAAGCTAAAGGCAGTTATAATGTAAATGCAATGTAGTAGGTTCTTCAAATCAGCTTTACGTTATGTATTCCATTGCTGTGAGTAGTATTCAATATGCTTCTATTCAGTTACATTTCACTCTGAATAGACATGCACATGTAGATAACACAAAATATACACAACAGCATGTAATGTATTCAGCTGAAAAGACAGTGCTACTGAATTATCCTCAAAATTACTATGTGTAAACGTCATGTAAACCTTTGTAATTAACTTTCCATATGATGTAGAGTAGTCTGCAAGCAGTTTTTTTAGTGTTCTGCCGAAGTTGGTGAAGTTACTCTAAGGAATATCACTGATTACACAATTCAACCAGTGTTTCAAAGCAGTAGAAAGGTAGAGGCAGTTATAATGTAAATGCAATGTAGTATGTTCTTCAAATCAACCTTACTTTATGGATTCCATTCCTGTCAGTAGTATTTATTGTGTTTCTATTCACTTACATTTCACTCTGAATAGTTATGCAGATGTAAATAACACAAAATACACAGAATATTCAGTAATGTATTCAGATAAAAAGAGTGTACTACTAAATTTTCCTCAATATTACTATGTGCAATCTTCATGTAAACCTTTGTAATTAACTTTCCATATGATTTAGAGTAGTCTGCAACCAGTTTTTTGTCTGTGCTACAGATGTTGGTGAAGATACTCTAAGGAATGTCACTGATTACACAATTCAACCAGTGTTTCAAAGCAGTACAAAGCTAGAGGCAGTTATAACGTAAGTGCAATGTAGTATGTTCTGCAAATCAACCTTACTTTATGTATTCCATTGCTGTGAGTAGTATTCGATGTTTATCTGTTCACTTGCAATGCACTCTGAATACTTTTGCACATCAGCATAACACAAAATACACACAATAGCATGTAATGCATTCAGCTGAAAAGACAGTGCTACTGAATTATCCTCAATATTACTATGTGCAATCTTCATGTAAACCTTTGTAATTAACTTTCCATATGATTTAGAGTACTCTGCATCCAATTTCTTCTGTGTGCTACCGAATGTCGTTAAGTTACTCTAAGTTCTAATGTAACTGCAATGTATTAGTTTCTGAATTCAACTTTACTTTATGTATTCCATTGCTGTCTGTAGTATTTATTGTGTTTCTATTCACTTACATTTCACTCTGAATAGTTATGCAGATGTAAATAACACCAAATACACAGAATATTCAGTAATGTATTCAGATAAAAAGAGTGTACTATTAAATTTTCATCAATATTACTATGTTCAAACTTCATGTAAACCTTTGTAATTAACTTTCCATATGATTTAGAGTAGTCTGCTAAACAGTTTTTTCTCTGTGCTACCGATGTTGGTGAAGATACTCTAAGGAATGTCACTGATTACACAATTTAACTACAGTGTTTCAAAGCAATAGAAAGCTAAAGGCAGTTATAATGTAAATGCAATGTAGTAGGTTCTTCAAATCAGCTTTACGTTAGGTAATCCATTGCTGTGAGTAGTATTCAATATGCTTCTATTCAGTTACATTTCACTCTGAATAGACATGCACATGTAGATAACACAAAATACACACAATAACATGTAATGTATTCAGCTGAAAAGACAGTGCTATTGAATTTTCCTCAAAATTACTATGTGCAAGCTTTATGTAAACCATTGTAATTAACTTTCCATATGTTTTAGAGTAGTCAGCAGCCAGTTTTATGTGTGTCCTACTGAAGCTGGTGAAGTTTAAGCAATATCACCAGTTGCTCATAATGGTACTTGACTGCTTCAAAGCAATGCAATGCCAAAGGAAGTTATAATGTAAATGCAATGTTGTAGGTTCTTCAAATCATCTTTACTTTATGTATTCCATTGCTGTGAGTAGTATTCATTGTTTTTCTGTTCACTTACAATTCACTGAATAGTTATGCACAGGTACATAGCACAAAATACACGCAATAGAGTGTAATGCATTCAGCTAAAAAGAGTGCTATTGAATTTTCCTCCAAAATTACTATCTGCAAACTGCATGTAAACCTTTGTAATTAACTTTCCGTATGATTCAGAGTAGTCTGAAACCACTTTTGTGTGTGTGATACCGAAGTTGAAGTTACTCTAAGCAGTATGATTGATTACACAATAGAACTTCAGTGTTTCAAAGCAATACAAAGCTAAAGGCGTTCTAATATAACTGCAATGTATTAGGTTCTTGAATTCAACTTTACTTTAGGTATTCCATTCCTGTCAGAAGTATTTATTGTTTTTCTATTCACTTACATTTCACTCTGAATAGTTATGCAGATATACATAACACAAAATGCACAGAATATTAAGTAATCCATTCAGCTAAAAAGAGTGTACTATTAAATTTTCCTCAATATTACTATGTGCAAACTTCATGTAAACCTTTGTAATTAACTTTCCATATGATGTAGAGTAGTCTGCAAGCAGTTTTTCTCGTGTTCTGCCGAAGTTGGTGCAGTTACTCTAAGGAATGTCACTGATTACACAATTCAACAAATGTTTCAAAGCAGTAGAAAGGTAGAGGCAGTTATAATGTGAATGCAATGTAGTATGTTCTTCAAATCAACCTTAATTTATGTTTTCCATTGCTGTCAGTAGTATTCGTTGTTTATCTGATCACTTACAATGCACTCTGAATAGTTTTGCACATCTGCATAACACAAAATACACAGAATATTAAGTAATGCATTCAGCTAAAAAGAGTGTACTATTAAATTTTCCTCAATATTACTATGTTCAAACTTCATATAAACCTTTGCAATTAACTTTCCATATGATTTCGAGTACTCTGCATCCAATTTCTTCTGTGTGCTACCGAATGTCGTGCAGTTACTCTAAGCAATATCATTGACTACACAATAAAACTTGTGTTTCAAAGCAATAAAAGTTCAAGGCCGTTCTAATGTAACTGCAATGTATTAGTTTCTGAATTCAACTTCACTTTATGTATTCCATTGCTGTCTGTAGTATTTATTGTGTTTCTATTCACTTACATTTCACTCTCAATAGTTATGCAGATGTAAATAACACAAAATAGGCAGAATATTAAGCAATGTATTCAGCTAAAAAGAGTGTACTATTGAATTTTCCTCAATATTACTATGTGCAAACTTCATGTAAACCTTTGTAATTAACTTTCCATATGATTTAGAGTAGTCTGCAACCAGTTTTTTGTCTGTGCTACAGATGTTGGTGAAGTTACTCTAAGGAATGTCACTGATTACACAATTGAACTTCAGTGTTTCAAAGCAATACAAAGTTAAAGGCGTTCTAATAAAACTGCAATGTATTAGGTTCTTGAATTCAACTTTACTTTAGGTATTCCATTCCTGTCAGTAGTATTTATTGTGTTTCTATTTACTTACATTTCACTCTGAATAGTTATGCAGATATACATAACACATAATGCACAGAATATTAAGTAATGTATTCAGCTAAAAAGAGTGTACTATTAAATTTTCCTCAATATTACTATGTGCAAACTTCATGTAAACCTTTGTAATTAACTTTCCATATGATGTAGAGTAGTCTGCAAGCAGTTTTTCTCGTGTTCTGCCGAATTTGGTGCAGTTACTAAGGAATGTCACTGATTACACAATTCAACATGTGTTTCAAAGCAGTAGAAAGGTAGAGGCAGTTATAATGTGAATGCAATGTAGTATGTTCTTCAAATCAACCTTAATTTATGTATTCCATTGCTGTCAATAGTATTCGTTGTTTATCTGATCACTTACAATGCACTCTGAATAGTTTTGCACATCTGCATAACACAAAATACACAGAATAGTAAGTAATGCATTCAGCTAAAAAGAGTGTACTATTAAATATTCCTCAATATTACTATGTTCAAACTTCATATAAACCTTTGTAATTAACTTTCCATATGATTTAGAGTAGTCTGCAACCAGTTTTTTGTCTGTGCTGCCGAAGTTGGTGAATTTACTCTAAGGAATGTCACTGATTACACAATTGAACTTCAGTGTTTCAAACAGTACAAAGCTAGAGGCACCTATAATGTAAATGCAATGTAGTATGTTCTTCAAATCAACTTTACTTTAGGTATTCCATTGCTGTGAGTAGTATTCATTGTGTTTCTATTCACCTCACATTCACTCTGAATTGTTATGCACATGTACATAACATAAAATACACACAATAGCCTGTAATGCATTCAGCTGAAAAGAGAATGCTATTGAATTTTCCTCAAAGTTTTATGTGCAAACTTTATGTAAACCATTGTAATTAACTTCCCATATGTTTTAGAGTAGTCAGCAGCCAGTTTTATGTGTGTCCTACTGAAGCTGGTGAAGTTTAAGCAATATCACCAGTTGCTCATAATGGTACTTCACTGCTTCAAAGCAATGCAATGCTAAAGGCAGTTATAATGTACATGCAATGTTGTAGGTTCTTCAAATCATCTTTACTTTATGTATTCCATTGCTGTGAGTAGTATTCATACTTTTTCTGTTCACTTACAATTCACTGAATAGTTATGCACAGGTACATAGCACAAAATACACACAATAGAGTCTAATGCATTCAGCTAAAAAGAGTGCTATTGAATTTTCCTCCAAAATTACTATCTGCAAACTGCATGTTAACCTTTGTAATTAACTTTCTGTATGATTCAGAGTAGTCTGAAACCACTTTTGTGTGTGTGATACCGAAGTTGAAGTTACTCTAAGCAGTATGATTGATTACACAATAGAACTTCAGTGTTTCAAAGCAATACAAAGCTAAAGGCGTTCTAATATAACTGCAATGTATTAGGTTCTTGAATTCAACTTTACTTTATGTATTCCATTCCTGTCAGTAGTATTTATTGTGTTTCTATTCACTTACATTTCACTCTGAATAGTTATGCAGATGTAAATAACACAAAATACACAGAATATTCAGTAATGTATTCAGATAAAAAGAGTGTACTATTAAATTTTCCTCAATATTACTATGTGCAATCTGCATGTAAATCTTTGTAATTAACTTTGCCTATGATGTAGAGTAGTCTGCAAGGTGTTTTTCTCGTGTTCTGCCGAAGTTGGTGAAGTTACTCTAAGGAATGTCACTGATTACACAATTCAACAAGTGTTTCAAAGCCGTAGGAAGGTAGAGGCAGTTATAATGTGAATGCAATGTTGTATGTTCTTCAAATCAACTTTACTTTATGTATTCCATTCCTGTCAGTAGTATTTATTGTGTTTCTATTCACTTACATTTCACTCTGAATAGTTATGCAGATGTAAATAACACCAAATACACAGAATATTCAGTAATGTATTCAGATAAAAAGAGTGTACTATTAAATTTTCATCAATATTACTATGTTCAAACTTCATGTAAACCTTTGTAATTAACTTTCCATATGATTTAGAGTAGTCTGCAAACAGCTTTTTGTCTGTGCTACCGATGTTGGTGAAGATACTCTAAGGAATGTCACTGATTACACAATTTAACTACAGTGTTTCAAAGCAATAGAAAGCTAAAGGCAGTTATAATGTAAATGCAATGTAGTAGGTTCTTCAAATCAGCTTTACGTTAGGTATTCCATTGCTGTGAGTAGTATTCAATATGCTTCTATTCAGTTACATTTCACTCTGAATAGACATGCACATGTAGATAACACAAAATACACACAATAACATGTAATGTATTCAGCTGAAAAGACAGTGCTATTCAATTTTCCTCAAAATTACTATGTGCAAGCTTTATGTAAACCATTGTAATTAACTTTCCATATGTTTTAGAGTAGTCAGCAGCCAGTTTTATGTGTGTCCTACTGAAGCTGGTGAAGTTTAAGCAATATCACCAGTTGCTCATAATGGTACTTGACTGCTTCAAAGCAATGCAATGCCAAAGGAAGTTATAATGTAAATGCAATGTTGTAGGTTCTTCAAATCATCTTTACTTTATGTATTCCATTGCTGTGAGTAGTATTCATTGTTTTTCTGTTCACTTACAATTCACTGAATAGTTATGCACAGGTACATAGCACAAAATACACACAATAGAGTCTAATGCATTCAGCTAAAAAGAGTGCTATTGAATTTTCCTCCAAAATTACTATCTGCAAACTGCATGTTAACCTTTGTAATTAACTTTCTGTATGATTCAGAGTAGTCTGAAACCACTTTTGTGTGTGTGATACCGAAGTTGAAGTTACTCTAAGCAGTATGATTGATTACACAATAGAACTTCAGTGTTTCAAAGCAATACAAAGCTAAAGGCGTTCTAATATAACTGCAATGTATTAGGTTCTTGAATTCAACTTTACTTTATGTATTCCATTCCTGTCAGTAGTATTTATTGTGTTTCTATTCACTTACATTTCACTCTGAATAGTTATGCAGATGTAAATAACACAAAATACACAGAATATTCAGTAATGTATTCAGATAAAAAGAGTGTACTATTAAATATTCCTCAATATTACTATGTTCAAACTTCATATAAACCTTTGCAATTAACTTTCCATATGATTTAGAGTAGTCTGCAACCAGTTTGTTGTCTGTGCTACAGATGTTGGTGAAGTTACTCTAAGGAATGTCACTGATTACACAATTGAACTTCAGTGTTTCAAAGCAATACAAAGCTAAATGCGTTCTAATATAACTGCAATGTATTAGGTTCTTGAATTCAACCTTACTTTATGTATTCCATTCCTGTCAGTAGTATTTATTGTGTTTCTATTCACTTACATTTCACTCTGAATAGTCATGCAGAAGTAAATAACACCAAATACACAGAATATTCTGTAATGTATTCAGATAAAAAGAGTGTACTATTAAATTTTCCTCAATTTTACAATGTGCAAACTTCATGTAAACCTTTGTAATTAACTTTCCATATGATTTAGAGTAGTCTGCAACCAGTTTTTTGTCTGTGCTACAGATGTTGGTGAAGTTACTCTAAGGAATGTCACTGATTACACAATTGAACTACAGTGTTTCAAAGCAATAGAAAGCTAAAGGCAGTTATAATGTAAATGCAATGTAGTAGGTTCTTCAAATCAGCTTTACGTTATGTATTCCATTGCTGTGAGTAGTATTCAATATGCTTCTATTCAGTTACATTTCACTCTGAATAGACATGCACATGTAGATAACACAAAATATACACAACAGCATGTAATGTATTCAGCTGAAAAGACAGTGCTACTGAATTATCCTCAAAATTACTATGTGTAAACGTCATGTAAACCTTTGTAATTAACTTTCCATATGATGTAGAGTAGTCTGCAAGCAGTTTTTTTAGTGTTCTGCCGAAGTTGGTGAAGTTACTCTAAGGAATATCACTGATTACACAATTCAACCAGTGTTTCAAAGCAGTAGAAAGGTAGAGGCAGTTATAATGTAAATGCAATGTAGTATGTTCTTCAAATCAACCTTACTTTATGGATTCCATTCCTGTCAGTAGTATTTATTGTGTTTCTATTCACTTACATTTCACTCTGAATAGTTATGCAGATGTAAATAACACAAAATACACAGAATATTCAGTAATGTATTCAGATAAAAAGAGTGTACTACTAAATTTTCCTCAATATTACTATGTGCAATCTTCATGTAAACCTTTGTAATTAACTTTCCATATGATTTAGAGTAGTCTGCAACCAGTTTTTTGTCTGTGCTACAGATGTTGGTGAAGATACTCTAAGGAATGTCACTGATTACACAATTCAACCAGTGTTTCAAAGCAGTACAAAGCTAGAGGCAGTTATAACGTAAGTGCAATGTAGTATGTTCTGCAAATCAACCTTACTTTATGTATTCCATTGCTGTGAGTAGTATTCGATGTTTATCTGTTCACTTGCAATGCACTCTGAATACTTTTGCACATCAGCATAACACAAAATACACACAATAGCATGTAATGCATTCAGCTGAAAAGACAGTGCTACTGAATTATCCTCAATATTACTATGTGCAATCTTCATGTAAACCTTTGTAATTAACTTTCCATATGATTTAGAGTACTCTGCATCCAATTTCTTCTGTGTGCTACCGAATGTCGTTAAGTTACTCTAAGTTCTAATGTAACTGCAATGTATTAGTTTCTGAATTCAACTTTACTTTATGTATTCCATTGCTGTCTGTAGTATTTATTGTGTTTCTATTCACTTACATTTCACTCTGAATAGTTATGCAGATGTAAATAACACCAAATACACAGAATATTCAGTAATGTATTCAGATAAAAAGAGTGTACTATTAAATTTTCATCAATATTACTATGTTCAAACTTCATGTAAACCTTTGTAATTAACTTTCCATATGATTTAGAGTAGTCTGCTAAACAGTTTTTTCTCTGTGCTACCGATGTTGGTGAAGATACTCTAAGGAATGTCACTGATTACACAATTTAACTACAGTGTTTCAAAGCAATAGAAAGCTAAAGGCAGTTATAATGTAAATGCAATGTAGTAGGTTCTTCAAATCAGCTTTACGTTAGGTAATCCATTGCTGTGAGTAGTATTCAATATGCTTCTATTCAGTTACATTTCACTCTGAATAGACATGCACATGTAGATAACACAAAATACACACAATAACATGTAATGTATTCAGCTGAAAAGACAGTGCTATTGAATTTTCCTCAAAATTACTATGTGCAAGCTTTATGTAAACCATTGTAATTAACTTTCCATATGTTTTAGAGTAGTCAGCAGCCAGTTTTATGTGTGTCCTACTGAAGCTGGTGAAGTTTAAGCAATATCACCAGTTGCTCATAATGGTACTTGACTGCTTCAAAGCAATGCAATGCCAAAGGAAGTTATAATGTAAATGCAATGTTGTAGGTTCTTCAAATCATCTTTACTTTATGTATTCCATTGCTGTGAGTAGTATTCATTGTTTTTCTGTTCACTTACAATTCACTGAATAGTTATGCACAGGTACATAGCACAAAATACACGCAATAGAGTGTAATGCATTCAGCTAAAAAGAGTGCTATTGAATTTTCCTCCAAAATTACTATCTGCAAACTGCATGTAAACCTTTGTAATTAACTTTCCGTATGATTCAGAGTAGTCTGAAACCACTTTTGTGTGTGTGATACCGAAGTTGAAGTTACTCTAAGCAGTATGATTGATTACACAATAGAACTTCAGTGTTTCAAAGCAATACAAAGCTAAAGGCGTTCTAATATAACTGCAATGTATTAGGTTCTTGAATTCAACTTTACTTTAGGTATTCCATTCCTGTCAGAAGTATTTATTGTTTTTCTATTCACTTACATTTCACTCTGAATAGTTATGCAGATATACATAACACAAAATGCACAGAATATTAAGTAATCCATTCAGCTAAAAAGAGTGTACTATTAAATTTTCCTCAATATTACTATGTGCAAACTTCATGTAAACCTTTGTAATTAACTTTCCATATGATGTAGAGTAGTCTGCAAGCAGTTTTTCTCGTGTTCTGCCGAAGTTGGTGCAGTTACTCTAAGGAATGTCACTGATTACACAATTCAACAAATGTTTCAAAGCAGTAGAAAGGTAGAGGCAGTTATAATGTGAATGCAATGTAGTATGTTCTTCAAATCAACCTTAATTTATGTTTTCCATTGCTGTCAGTAGTATTCGTTGTTTATCTGATCACTTACAATGCACTCTGAATAGTTTTGCACATCTGCATAACACAAAATACACAGAATATTAAGTAATGCATTCAGCTAAAAAGAGTGTACTATTAAATTTTCCTCAATATTACTATGTTCAAACTTCATATAAACCTTTGCAATTAACTTTCCATATGATTTCGAGTACTCTGCATCCAATTTCTTCTGTGTGCTACCGAATGTCGTGCAGTTACTCTAAGCAATATCATTGACTACACAATAAAACTTGTGTTTCAAAGCAATAAAAGTTCAAGGCCGTTCTAATGTAACTGCAATGTATTAGTTTCTGAATTCAACTTCACTTTATGTATTCCATTGCTGTCTGTAGTATTTATTGTGTTTCTATTCACTTACATTTCACTCTCAATAGTTATGCAGATGTAAATAACACAAAATAGGCAGAATATTAAGCAATGTATTCAGCTAAAAAGAGTGTACTATTGAATTTTCCTCAATATTACTATGTGCAAACTTCATGTAAACCTTTGTAATTAACTTTCCATATGA
Source organism: Hemitrygon akajei (assembly GCF_048418815.1). NCBI lineage: Eukaryota > Metazoa > Chordata > Chondrichthyes > Myliobatiformes > Dasyatidae > Hemitrygon > Hemitrygon akajei. The sequence continues at coordinate 108,467,136 of NC_133127.1, forward strand.
TTTAGAGTAGTCTGCAACCAGTTTTTTGTCTGTGCTACAGATGTTGGTGAAGTTACTCTAAGGAATGTCACTGATTACACAATTGAACTTCAGTGTTTCAAAGCAATACAAAGTTAAAGGCGTTCTAATAAAACTGCAATGTATTAGGTTCTTGAATTCAACTTTACTTTAGGTATTCCATTCCTGTCAGTAGTATTTATTGTGTTTCTATTTACTTACATTTCACTCTGAATAGTTATGCAGATATACATAACACATAATGCACAGAATATTAAGTAATGTATTCAGCTAAAAAGAGTGTACTATTAAATTTTCCTCAATATTACTATGTGCAAACTTCATGTAAACCTTTGTAATTAACTTTCCATATGATGTAGAGTAGTCTGCAAGCAGTTTTTCTCGTGTTCTGCCGAATTTGGTGCAGTTACTAAGGAATGTCACTGATTACACAATTCAACATGTGTTTCAAAGCAGTAGAAAGGTAGAGGCAGTTATAATGTGAATGCAATGTAGTATGTTCTTCAAATCAACCTTAATTTATGTATTCCATTGCTGTCAATAGTATTCGTTGTTTATCTGATCACTTACAATGCACTCTGAATAGTTTTGCACATCTGCATAACACAAAATACACAGAATAGTAAGTAATGCATTCAGCTAAAAAGAGTGTACTATTAAATATTCCTCAATATTACTATGTTCAAACTTCATATAAACCTTTGTAATTAACTTTCCATATGATTTAGAGTAGTCTGCAACCAGTTTTTTGTCTGTGCTGCCGAAGTTGGTGAATTTACTCTAAGGAATGTCACTGATTACACAATTGAACTTCAGTGTTTCAAACAGTACAAAGCTAGAGGCACCTATAATGTAAATGCAATGTAGTATGTTCTTCAAATCAACTTTACTTTAGGTATTCCATTGCTGTGAGTAGTATTCATTGTGTTTCTATTCACCTCACATTCACTCTGAATTGTTATGCACATGTACATAACATAAAATACACACAATAGCCTGTAATGCATTCAGCTGAAAAGAGAATGCTATTGAATTTTCCTCAAAGTTTTATGTGCAAACTTTATGTAAACCATTGTAATTAACTTCCCATATGTTTTAGAGTAGTCAGCAGCCAGTTTTATGTGTGTCCTACTGAAGCTGGTGAAGTTTAAGCAATATCACCAGTTGCTCATAATGGTACTTCACTGCTTCAAAGCAATGCAATGCTAAAGGCAGTTATAATGTACATGCAATGTTGTAGGTTCTTCAAATCATCTTTACTTTATGTATTCCATTGCTGTGAGTAGTATTCATACTTTTTCTGTTCACTTACAATTCACTGAATAGTTATGCACAGGTACATAGCACAAAATACACACAATAGAGTCTAATGCATTCAGCTAAAAAGAGTGCTATTGAATTTTCCTCCAAAATTACTATCTGCAAACTGCATGTTAACCTTTGTAATTAACTTTCTGTATGATTCAGAGTAGTCTGAAACCACTTTTGTGTGTGTGATACCGAAGTTGAAGTTACTCTAAGCAGTATGATTGATTACACAATAGAACTTCAGTGTTTCAAAGCAATACAAAGCTAAAGGCGTTCTAATATAACTGCAATGTATTAGGTTCTTGAATTCAACTTTACTTTATGTATTCCATTCCTGTCAGTAGTATTTATTGTGTTTCTATTCACTTACATTTCACTCTGAATAGTTATGCAGATGTAAATAACACAAAATACACAGAATATTCAGTAATGTATTCAGATAAAAAGAGTGTACTATTAAATTTTCCTCAATATTACTATGTGCAATCTGCATGTAAATCTTTGTAATTAACTTTGCCTATGATGTAGAGTAGTCTGCAAGGTGTTTTTCTCGTGTTCTGCCGAAGTTGGTGAAGTTACTCTAAGGAATGTCACTGATTACACAATTCAACAAGTGTTTCAAAGCCGTAGGAAGGTAGAGGCAGTTATAATGTGAATGCAATGTTGTATGTTCTTCAAATCAACTTTACTTTATGTATTCCATTCCTGTCAGTAGTATTTATTGTGTTTCTATTCACTTACATTTCACTCTGAATAGTTATGCAGATGTAAATAACACCAAATACACAGAATATTCAGTAATGTATTCAGATAAAAAGAGTGTACTATTAAATTTTCATCAATATTACTATGTTCAAACTTCATGTAAACCTTTGTAATTAACTTTCCATATGATTTAGAGTAGTCTGCAAACAGCTTTTTGTCTGTGCTACCGATGTTGGTGAAGATACTCTAAGGAATGTCACTGATTACACAATTTAACTACAGTGTTTCAAAGCAATAGAAAGCTAAAGGCAGTTATAATGTAAATGCAATGTAGTAGGTTCTTCAAATCAGCTTTACGTTAGGTATTCCATTGCTGTGAGTAGTATTCAATATGCTTCTATTCAGTTACATTTCACTCTGAATAGACATGCACATGTAGATAACACAAAATACACACAATAACATGTAATGTATTCAGCTGAAAAGACAGTGCTATTGAATTTTCCTCAAAATTACTATGTGCAAGCTTTATGTAAACCATTGTAATTAACTTTCCATATGTTTTAGAGTAGTCAGCAGCCAGTTTTATGTGTGTCCTACTGAAGCTGGTGAAGTTTAAGCAATATCACCAGTTGCTCATAATGGTACTTGACTGCTTCAAAGCAATGCAATGCCAAAGGAAGTTATAATGTAAATGCAATGTTGTAGGTTCTTCAAATCATCTTTACTTTATGTATTCCATTGCTGTGAGTAGTATTCATTGTTTTTCTGTTCACTTACAATTCACTGAATAGTTATGCACAGGTACATAGCACAAAATACACGCAATAGAGTGTAATGCATTCAGCTAAAAAGAGTGCTATTGAATTTTCCTCCAAAATTACTATCTGCAAACTGCATGTAAACCTTTGTAATTAACTTTCCGTATGATTCAGAGTAGTCTGAAACCACTTTTGTGTGTGTGATACCGAAGTTGAAGTTACTCTAAGCAGTATGATTGATTACACAATAGAACTTCAGTGTTTCAAAGCAATACAAAGCTAAAGGCGTTCTAATATAACTGCAATGTATTAGGTTCTTTAATTCAACTTTACTTTAGGTATTCCATTCCTGTCAGAAGTATTTATTGTTTTTCTATTCACTTACATTTCACTCTGAATAGTTATGCAGATATACATAACACAAAATGCACAGAATATTAAGTAATCCATTCAGCTAAAAAGAGTGTACTATTAAATTTTCCTCAATATTACTATGTGCAAACTTCATGTAAACCTTTGTAATTAACTTTCCATATGATGTAGAGTAGTCTGCAAGCAGTTTTTCTCGTGTTCTGCCGAAGTTGGTGCAGTTACTCTAAGGAATGTCACTGATTACACAATTCAACAAATGTTTCAAAGCAGTAGAAAGGTAGAGGCAGTTATAATGTGAATGCAATGTAGTATGTTCTTCAAATCAACCTTAATTTATGTTTTCCATTGCTGTCAGTAGTATTCGTTGTTTATCTGATCACTTACAATGCACTCTGAATAGTTTTGCACATCTGCATAACACAAAATACACAGAATAGTAAGTAATGCATTCAGCTAAAAAGAGTGTACTATTAAATATTCCTCAATATTACTATGTTCAAACTTCATATAAACCTTTGCAATTAACTTTCCATATGATTTAGAGTAGTCTGCAACCAGTTTTTTGTCTGTGCTACAGATGTTGGTGAAGTTACTCTAAGGAATGTCACTGATTACACAATTGAACTTCAGTGTTTCAAAGCAATACAAAGCTAAATGCGTTCTAATATAACTGCAATGTATTAGGTTCTTGAATTCAACTTTACTTTATGTATTCCATTCCTGTCAGTAGTATTTATTGTGTTTCTATTCACTTACATTTCACTCTGAATAGTTATGCAGATGTAAATAACACCAAATACACAGAATATTCAGTAATGTATTCAGATAAAAAGAGTGTACTATTAAATTTTCCTCAATATTACTATGGGCAAACTTCATGTAAACCTTTGTAATTAACTTTCCATATGATGTAGAGTAGTCTGCAAGCAGTTTTTCTCGTGTTCTGCCGAAGTTGGTGAAGTTACTCTAAGGAATGTCACTGATTACACAATTCAACCAGTGTTTCAAAGCAGTACAAAGGTAGAGGCAGTTATAATGTAAATGCAATGTAGTATGTTCTTCAAATCAACCTTACTTTATGTATTCCATTCCTGTCAGTAGTATTTATTGTGTTTCTATTCACTTACATTTCACTCTGAATAGTTATGCAGAAGTAAATAACACCAAATACACAGAATATTCTGTAATGTATTCAGATAAAAAGAGTGTACTATTAAATTTTCCTCAATTTTACAATGTGCAAACTTCATGTAAACCTTTGTAATTAACTTTCCATATGATTTAGAGTAGTCTGCAACCAGTTTTTTGTCTGTGCTACAGATGTTGGTGAAGTTACTCTAAGGAATGTCACTGATTACACAATTGAACTACAGTGTTTCAAAGCAATAGAAAGCTAAAGGCAGTTATAATGTAAATGCAATGTAGTAGGTTCTTCAAATCAGCTTTACGTTATGTATTCCATTGCTGTGAGTAGTATTCAATATGCTTCTATTCAGTTACATTTCACTCTGAATAGACATGCACATGTAGATAACACAAAATATACACAATAGCATGTAATGTATTCAGCTGAAAAGACAGTGCTACTGAATTATCCTCAAAATTACTATGTGTAAACGTCATGTAAACCTTTGTAATTAACTTTCCATATGATGTAGAGTAGTCTGCAAGCAGTTTTTTTAGTGTTCTGCCGAAGTTGGTGAAGTTACTCTAAGGAATATCACTGATTACACAATTCAACCAGTGTTTCAAAGCAGTACAAAGCTAGAGGCAGTTATAATGTAAATGCAATGTAGTATGTTCTTCAAATCAACCTTACTTTATGGATTCCATTCCTGTCAGTAGTATTTATTGTGTTTCTATTCACTTACATTTAACTCTGAATAGTTACGCAGATGTAAATAACACAAAATACACAGAATATTAAGTAATGTATTCAGATAAAAAGAGTGTACTATTAAATTTTCCTCAATATTACTATGTGCAAACTTCATGTAAACCTTTGTAATTAACTTTCAATATGATGTAGAGTAGTCTGCAAGCAGTTTTTCTCGTGTTCTGCCGAAGTTGGTGCAGTTACTCTAAGGAATGTCACTGATTACACAATTCAACAAGTGTTTCAAAGCAGTAGAAAGGTAGAGGCAGTTATAATGTGAATGCAATGTAGTATGTTCTTCAAATCAACCTTAATTTATGTATTCCATTGCTGTCAATAGTATTCGTTGTTTATCTGATCACTTACATTTCACTCTGAATAGTTATGCAGATGTAAATAACACAAAATACACAGAATATTCAGTAATGTATTCAGATAAAAAGAGTGTACTATTAAATTTTCCTCAATATTACTATGTGCAATCTGCATGTAAATCTTTGTAATTAACTTTGCATATGATGTAGAGTAGTCTGCAAGGTGTTTTTCTCGTGTTCTGCCGAAGTTGGTGAAGTTACTCTAAGGAATGTCACTGATTACACAATTCAACAAGTGTTTCAAAGCCGTAGGAAGGTAGAGGCAGTTATAATGTGAATGCAATGTTGTATGTTCTTCAAATCAACTTTACTTTATGTATTCCATTCCTGTCAGTAGTATTTATTGTGTTTCTATTCACTTACATTTCACTTTGAATAGTTATGCAGATGTAAATAACACCAAATACACAGAATATTCAGTAATGTATTCAGATAAAAAGAGTGTACTATTAAATTTTCATCAATATTACTATGTTCAAACTTCATGTAAACCTTTGTAATTAACTTTCCATATGATTTAGAGTAGTCTGCAAACAGTTTTTTGTCTGTGCTACCGATGTTGGTGAAGATACTCTAAGGAATGTCACTGATTACACAATTTAACTACAGTGTTTCAAAGCAATAGAAAGCTAAAGGCAGTTATAATGTAAATGCAATGTAGTAGGTTCTTCAAATCAGCTTTACGTTAGGTATTCCATTGCTGTGAGTAGTATTCAATATGCTTCTATTCAGTTACATTTCACTCTGAATAGACATGCACATGTAGATAACACAAAATACACACAATAACATGTAATGTATTCAGCTGAAAAGACAGTGCTATTGAATTTTCCTCAAAATTACTATGTGCAAGCTTTATGTAAACCATTGTAATTAACTTTCCATATGTTTTAGAGTAGTCAGCAGCCAGTTTTATGTGTGTCCTACTGAAGCTGGTGAAGTTTAAGCAATATCACCAGTTGCTCATAATGGTACTTGACTGCTTCAAAGCAATGCAATGCCAAAGGAAGTTATAATGTAAATGCAATGTTGTAGGTTCTTCAAATCATCTTTACTTTATGTATTCCATTGCTGTGAGTAGTATTCATTGTTTTTCTGTTCACTTACAATTCACTGAATAGTTATGCACAGGTACATAGCACAAAATACACGCAATAGAGTGTAATGCATTCAGCTAAAAAGAGTGCTATTGAATTTTCCTCCAAAATTACTATCTGCAAACTGCATGTAAACCTTTGTAATTAACTTTCCGTATGATTCAGAGTAGTCTGAAACCACTTTTGTGTGTGTGATACCGAAGTTGAAGTTACTCTAAGCAGTATGATTGATTACACAATAGAACTTCAGTGTTTCAAAGCAATACAAAGCTAAAGGCGTTCTAATATAACTGCAATGTATTAGGTTCTTTAATTCAACTTTACTTTAGGTATTCCATTCCTGTCAGAAGTATTTATTGTTTTTCTATTCACTTACATTTCACTCTGAATAGTTATGCAGATATACATAACACAAAATGCACAGAATATTAAGTAATCCATTCAGCTAAAAAGAGTGTACTATTAAATTTTCCTCAATATTACTATGTGCAAACTTCATGTAAACCTTTGTAATTAACTTTCCATATGATGTAGAGTAGTCTGCAAGCAGTTTTTCTCGTGTTCTGCCGAAGTTGGTGCAGTTACTCTAAGGAATGTCACTGATTACACAATTCAACAAATGTTTCAAAGCAGTAGAAAGGTAGAGGCAGTTATAATGTGAATGCAATGTAGTATGTTCTTCAAATCAACCTTAATTTATGTTTTCCATTGCTGTCAGTAGTATTCGTTGTTTATCTGATCACTTACAATGCACTCTGAATAGTTTTGCACATCTGCATAACACAGAATACACAGAATAGTAAGTAATGCATTCAGCTAAAAAGAGTGTACTATTAAATATTCCTCAATATTACTATGTTCAAACTTCATATAAACCTTTGCAATTAACTTTCCATATGATTTAGAGTAGTCTGCAACCAGTTTTTTGTCTGTGCTACAGATGTTGGTGAAGTTACTCTAAGGAATGACACTGATTACACAATTGAACTTCAGTGTTTCAAAGCAATACAAAGCTAAATGCGTTCTAATATAACTGCAATGTATTAGGTTCTTGAATTCAACTTTACTTTATGTATTCCATTCCTGTCAGTAGTATTTATTGTGTTTCTATTCACTTACATTTCACTCTGAATAGTTATGCAGATGTAAATAACACCAAATACACAGAATATTCAGTAATGTATTCAGATAAAAAGAGTGTACTATTAAATTTTCCTCAATATTACTATGTGCAAACTTCATGTAAACCTTTGTAATTAACTTTCCATATGATGTAGAGTAGTCTGCAAGCAGTTTTTCTCGTGTTCTGCCGAAGTTGGTGAAGTTACTCTAAGGAATGTCACTGATTACACAATTCAACCAGTGTTTCAAAGCAGTACAAAGGTAGAGGCAGTTATAATGTAAATGCAATGTAGTATGTTCTTCAAATCAACCTTACTTTATGTATTCCATTCCTGTCAGTAGTATTTATTGTGTTTCTATTCACTTACATTTCACTCTGAATAGTTATGCAGAAGTAAATAACACCAAATACACAGAATATTCTGTAATGTATTCAGATAAAAAGAGTGTACTATTAAATTTTCCTCAATTTTACAATGTGCAAACTTCATGTAAACCTTTGTAATTAACTTTCCATATGATTTAGAGTAGTCTGCAACCAGTTTTTTGTCTGTGCTACAGATGTTGGTGAAGTTACTCTAAGGAATGTCACTGATTACACAATTGAACTACAGTGTTTCAAAGCAATAGAAAGCTAAAGGCAGTTATAATGTAAATGCAATGTAGTAGGTTCTTCAAATCAGCTTTACGTTATGTATTCCATTGCTGTGAGTAGTATTCAATATGCTTCTATTCAGTTACATTTCACTCTGAATAGACATGCACATGTAGATAACACAAAATATACACAATAGCATGTAATGTATTCAGCTGAAAAGACAGTGCTACTGAATTATCCTCAAAATTACTATGTGTAAACGTCATGTAAACCTTTGTAATTAACTTTCCATATGATGTAGAGTAGTCTGCAAGCAGTTTTTTTAGTGTTCTGCCGAAGTTGGTGAAGTTACTCTAAGGAATATCACTGATTACACAATTCAACCAGTGTTTCAAAGCAGTACAAAGCTAGAGGCAGTTATAATGTAAATGCAATGTAGTATGTTCTTCAAATCAACCTTACTTTATGGATTCCATTCCTGTCAGTAGTATTTATTGTGTTTCTATTCACTTACATTTCACTCTGAATAGTTACGCAGATGTAAATAACACAAAATACACAGAATATTAAGTAATGTATTCAGATAAAAAGAGTGTACTATTAAATTTTCCTCAATATTACTATGTGCAAACTTCATGTAAACCTTTGTAATTAACTTTCAATATGATGTAGAGTAGTCTGCAAGCAGTTTTTCTCGTGTTCTGCCGAAGTTGGTGCAGTTACTCTAAGGAATGTCACTGATTACACAATTCAACAAGTGTTTCAAAGCAGTAGAAAGGTAGAGGCAGTTATAATGTGAATGCAATGTAGTATGTTCTTCAAATCAACCTTAATTTATGTATTCCATTGCTGTCAATAGTATTCGTTGTTTATCTGATCACTTACAATGCACTCTGAATAGTTTTGCACATCTGCATAACACAAAATACACAGAATAGTAAGTAATGCATTCAGCTAAAAAGAGTGTACTATTAAATATTCCTCAATATTACTATGTTCAAACTTCATATAAACCTTTGCAATTAACTTTCCATATGATTTAGAGTAGTCTGCAACCAGTTTTTTGTCTGTGCTACAGATGTTGGTGAAGTTACTCTAAGGAATGTCACTGATTACACAATTGAACTTCAGTGTTTCAAAGCAATACAAAGCTAAATGCGTTCTAATATAACTGCAATGTATTAGGTTCTTGAATTCAACTTTACTTTATGTATTCCATTCCTGTCAGTAGTATTTATTGTGTTTCTATTCACTTACATTTCACTCTGAATAGTTATGCAGATGTAAATAACACCAAATACACAGAATATTCAGTAATGTATTCAGATAAAAAGAGTGTACTATTAAATTTTCCTCAATATTACTATGTGCAAACTTCATGTAAACCTTTGTAATTAACTTTCCATATGATGTAGAGTAGTCTGCAAGCAGTTTTTCTCGTGTTCTGCCGAAGTTGGTGAAGTTACTCTAAGGAATGTCACTGATTACACAATTCAACCAGTGTTTCAAAGCAGTACAAAGGTAGAGGCAGTTATAATGTAAATGCAATGTAGTATGTTCTTCAAATCAACCTTACTTTATGTATTCCATTCCTGTCAGTAGTATTTATTGTGTTTCTATTCACTTACATTTCACTCTGAATAGTTATGCAGAAGTAAATAACACCAAATACACAGAATATTCTGTAATGTATTCAGATAAAAAGAGTGTACTATTAAATTTTCCTCAATTTTACAATGTGCAAACTTCATGTAAACCTTTGTAATTAACTTTCCATATGATTTAGAGTAGTCTGCAACCAGTTTTTTGTCTGTGCTACAGATGTTGGTGAAGTTACTCTAAGGAATGTCACTGATTACACAATTGATCTACAGTGTTTCAAAGCAATAGAAAGCTAAAGGCAGTTATAATGTAAATGCAATGTAGTAGGTTCTTCAAATCAGCTTTACGTTATGTATTCCATTGCTGTGAGTAGTATTCAATATGCTTCTATTCAGTTACATTTCACTCTGAATAGACATGCACATGTAGATAACACAAAATATACACAATAGCATGTAATGTATTCAGCTGAAAAGACAGTGCTACTGAATTATCCTCAAAATTACTATGTGTAAACGTCATGTAAACCTTTGTAATTAACTTTCCATATGATGTAGAGTAGTCTGCAAGCAGTTTTTTTAGTGTTCTGCCGAAGTTGGTGAAGTTACTCTAAGGAATGTCACTGATTACACAATTGAACTTCAGTGTTTCAAACAGTACAAAGCTAGAGGCACCTATAATGTAAATGCAATGTAGTATGTTCTTCAAATCAACTTTACTTTAGGTATTCCATTGCTGTGAGTAGTATTCATTGTGTTTCTATTCACCTCACATTCACTCTGAATTGTTATGCACATGTACATAACATGAAATACACACAATAGCCTGTAATGCATTCAGCTGAAAAGAGAATGCTATTGAATTTTCCTCAAAGTTTTATGTGCAAACTTTATGTAAACCATTGTAATTAACTTTCCATATGTTTTAGAGTAGTCAGCAGCCAGTTTTATGTGTGTCCTACTGAAGCTGGTGAAGTTTAAGCAATATCACCAGTTGCTCATAATGGTACTTCACTGCTTCAAAGCAATGCAATGCTAAAGGCAGTTATAATGTACATGCAATGTTGTAGGTTCTTCAAATCATCTTTACTTTATGTATTCCATTGCTGTGAGTAGTATTCATTCTTTTTCTGTTCACTTACAATTCACTGAATAGTTATGCACAGGTACATAGCACAAAATACACACAATAGAGTCTAATGCATTCAGCTAAAAAGAGTGCTATTGAATTTTCCTCCAAAATTACTAACTGCAAACTGCATGTTAACCTTTGTAATTAACTTTCTGTATGATTCAGAGTAGTCTGAAACCACTTTTGTGTGTGTGATACCGAAGTTGAAGTTACTCTAAGCAGTATGATTGATTACACAATAGAACTTCAGTGTTTCAAAGCAATACAAAGCTAAAGGCGTTCTAATATAACTGCAAAGTATTAGGTTCTTGAATTCAACTTTACTTTATGTATTCCATTCCTGTCAGTAGTATTTATTGTGTTTCTATTCACTTACATTTCACTCTGAATAGTTATGCAGATGTAAATAACACCAAATACACAGAATATTCAGTAATGTATTCAGATAAAAAGAGTGTACTATTAAATTTTCATCAATATTACTATGTTCAAACTTCATGTAAACCTTTGTAATTAACTTTCCATATGATTTAGAGTAGTCTGCAAACAGTTTTTTGTCTGTGCTACCGATGTTGGTGAAGATACTCTAAGGAATGTCACTGATTACACAATTTAACTACAGTGTTTCAAAGCAATAGAAAGCTAAAGGCAGTTATAATGTAAATGCAATGTAGTAGGTTCTTCAAATCAGCTTTACGTTAGGTATTCCATTGCTGTGAGTAGTATTCAATATGCTTCTATTCAGTTACATTTCACTCTGAATAGACATGCACATGTAGATAACACAAAATACACACAATAACATGTAATGTATTCAGCTGAAAAGACAGTGCTATTGAATTTTCCTCAAAATTACTATGTGCAAGCTTTATGTAAACCATTGTAATTAACTTTCCATATGTTTTAGAGTAGTCAGCAGCCAGTTTTATGTGTGTCCTACTGAAGCTGGTGAAGTTTAAGCAATATCACCAGTTGCTCATAATGGTACTTGACTGCTTCAAAGCAATGCAATGCCAAAGGAAGTTATAATGTAAATGCAATGTTGTAGGTTCTTCAAATCATCTTTACTTTATGTATTCCATTGCTGTGAGTAGTATTCATTGTTTTTCTGTTCACTTACAATTCACTGAATAGTTATGCACAGGTACATAGCACAAAATACACGCAATAGAGTGTAATGCATTCAGCTAAAAAGAGTGCTATTGAATTTTCCTCCAAAATTACTATCTGCAAACTGCATGTAAACCTTTGTAATTAACTTTCCGTATGATTCAGAGTAGTCTGAAACCACTTTTGTGTGTGTGATACCGAAGTTGAAGTTACTCTAAGCAGTATGATTGATTACACAATAGAACTTCAGTGTTTCAAAGCAATACAAAGCTAAAGGCGTTCTAATATAACTGCAATGTATTAGGTTCTTTAATTCAACTTTACTTTAGGTATTCCATTCCTGTCAGAAGTATTTATTGTTTTTCTATTCACTTACATTTCACTCTGAATAGTTATGCAGATATACATAACACAAAATGCACAGAATATTAAGTAATCCATTCAGCTAAAAAGAGTGTACTATTAAATTTTCCTCAATATTACTATGTGCAAACTTCATGTAAACCTTTGTAATTAACTTTCCATATGATGTAGAGTAGTCTGCAAGAAGTTTTTCTCGTGTTCTGCCGAAGTTGGTGCAGTTACTCTAAGGAATGTCACTGATTACACAATTCAACAAATGTTTCAAAGCAGTAGAAAGGTAGAGGCAGTTATAATGTGAATGCAATGTAGTATGTTCTTCAAATCAACCTTAATTTATGTTTTCCATTGCTGTCAGTAGTATTCGTTGTTTATCTGATCACTTACAATGCACTCTGAATAGTTTTGCACATCTGCATAACACAAAATACACAGAATAGTAAGTAATGCATTCAGCTAAAAAGAGTGTACTATTAAATATTCCTCAATATTACTATGTTCAAACTTCATATAAACCTTTGCAATTAACTTTCCATATGATTTAGAGTAGTCTGCAAGCAGTTTTTCTCGTGTTTTGCCGAAGTTGGTGCAGTTACTCTAAGGAATGTCACTGATTACACAATTCAACAAATGTTTCAAAGCAATACAAAGTTAAATGCGTTCTAATATAACTGCAATGTATTAGGTTCTTGAATTCAACTTTACTTTATGTATTCCATTCCTGTCAGTAGTATTTATTGTGTTTCTATTCACTTACATTTCACTCTGAATAGTTATGCAGAAGTAAATAACACCAAATACACAGAATATTCTGTAATGTATTCAGATAAAAAGAGTGTACTATTAAATTTTCCTCAATTTTACAATGTGCAAACTTCATGTAAACCTTTGTAATTAACTTTCCATATGATTTAGAGTAGTCTGCAACCAGTTTTTTGTCTGTGCTACAGATGTTGGTGAAGTTACTCTAAGGAATGTCACTGATTACACAATTGAACTACAGTGTTTCAAAGCAATAGAAAGCTAAAGGCAGTTATAATGTAAATGCAATGTAGTAGGTTCTTCAAATCAGCTTTACGTTATGTATTCCATTGCTGTGAGTAGTATTCAATATGCTTCTATTCAGTTACATTTCACTCTGAATAGACATGCACATGTAGATAACACAAAATATACACAATAGCATGTAATGTATTCAGCTGAAAAGACAGTGCTACTGAATTATCCTCAAAATTACTATGTGTAAACGTCATGTAAACCTTTGTAATTAACTTTCCATATGATGTAGAGTAGTCTGCAAGCAGTTTTTTTAGTGTTCTGCCGAAGTTGGTGAAGTTACTCTAAGGAATATCACTGATTACACAATTCAACCAGTGTTTCAAAGCAGTACAAAGCTAGAGGCAGTTATAATGTAAATGCAATGTAGTATGTTCTTCAAATCAACCTTACTTTATGGATTCCATTCCTGTCAGTAGTATTTATTGTGTTTCTATTCACTTACATTTCACTCTGAATAGTTACGCAGATGTAAATAACACAAAATACACAGAATATTAAGTAATGTATTCAGATAAAAAGAGTGTACTATTAAATTTTCCTCAATATTACTATGTGCAAACTTCATGTAAACCTTTGTAATTAACTTTCAATATGATGTAGAGTAGTCTGCAAGCAGTTTTTCTCGTGTTCTGCCGAAGTTGGTGCAGTTACTCTAAGGAATGTCACTGATTACACAATTCAACAAGTGTTTCAAAGCAGTAGAAAGGTAGAGGCAGTTATAATGTGAATGCAATGTAGTATGTTCTTCAAATCAACCTTAATTTATGTATTCCATTGCTGTCAATAGTATTCGTTGTTTATCTGATCACTTACAATGCACTCTGAATAGTTTTGCACATCTGCATAACACAAAATACACAGAATAGTAAGTAATGCATTCAGCTAAAAAGAGTGTACTATTAAATATTCCTCAATATTACTATGTTCAAACTTCATATAAACCTTTGCAATTAACTTTCCATATGATTTAGAGTAGTCTGCAACCAGTTTTTTGTCTGTGCTACAGATGTTGGTGAAGTTACTCTAAGGAATGTCACTGATTACACAATTGAACTTCAGTGTTTCAAAGCAATACAAAGCTAAATGCGTTCTAATATAACTGCAATGTATTAGGTTCTTGAATTCAACTTTACTTTATGTATTCCATTCCTGTCAGTAGTATTTATTGTGTTTCTATTCACTTACATTTCACTCTGAATAGTTATGCAGATGTAAATAACACCAAATACACAGAATATTCAGTAATGTATTCAGATAAAAAGAGTGTACTATTAAATTTTCCTCAATATTACTATGTGCAAACTTCATGTAAACCTTTGTAATTAACTTTCCATATGATGTAGAGTAGTCTGCAAGCAGTTTTTCTCGTGTTCTGCCGAAGTTGGTGAAGTTACTCTAAGGAATGTCACTGATTACACAATTCAACCAGTGTTTCAAAGCAGTACAAAGGTAGAGGCAGTTATAATGTAAATGCAATGTAGTATGTTCTTCAAATCAACCTTACTTTATGTATTCCATTCCTGTCAGTAGTATTTATTGTGTTTCTATTCACTTACATTTCACTCTGAATAGTTATGCAGATGTAAATAACACCAAATACACAGAATATTCAGTAATGTATTCAGATAAAAAGAGTGTACTATTAAATTTTCCTCAATATTACTATGTGCAAACTTCATGTAAACCTTTGTAATTAACTTTCCATATGATGTAGAGTAGTCTGCAAGCAGTTTTTCTCGTGTTCTGCCGAAGTTGGTGAAGTTACTCTAAGGAATGTCACTGATTACACAATTCAACCAGTGTTTCAAAGCAGTACAAAGGTAGAGGCAGTTATAATGTAAATTCAATGTAGTATGTTCTTCAAATCAACCTTACTTTATGTATTCCATTCCTGTCAGTAGTATTTATTGTGTTTCTATTCACTTACATTTCACTCTGAATAGTTATGCAGAAGTAAATAACACCAAATACACAGAATATTCTGTAATGTATTCAGATAAAAAGAGTGTACTATTAAATTTTCCTCAATTTTACAATGTGCAAACTTCATGTAAACCTTTGTAATTAACTTTCCATATGATTTAGAGTAGTCTGCAACCAGTTTTTTGTCTGTGCTACAGATGTTGGTGAAGTTACTCTAAGGAATGTCACTGATTACACAATTGATCTACAGTGTTTCAAAGCAATAGAAAGCTAAAGGCAGTTATAATGTAAATGCAATGTAGTAGGTTCTTCAAATCAGCTTTACGTTATGTATTCCATTGCTGTGAGTAGTATTCAATATGCTTCTATTCAGTTACATTTCACTCTGAATAGACATGCACATGTAGATAACACAAAATATACACAATAGCATGTAATGTATTCAGCTGAAAAGACAGTGCTACTGAATTATCCTCAAAATTACTATGTGTAAACGTCATGTAAACCTTTGTAATTAACTTTCCATATGATGTAGAGTAGTCTGCAAGCAGTTTTTTTAGTGTTCTGCCGAAGTTGGTGAAGTTACTCTAAGGAATGTCACTGATTACACAATTGAACTTCAGTGTTTCAAACAGTACAAAGCTAGAGGCACCTATAATGTAAATGCAATGTAGTATGTTCTTCAAATCAACTTTACTTTAGGTATTCCATTGCTGTGAGTAGTATTCATTGTGTTTCTATTCACCTCACATTCACTCTGAATTGTTATGCACATGTACATAACATGAAATACACACAATAGCCTGTAATGCATTCAGCTGAAAAGAGAATGCTATTGAATTTTCCTCAAAGTTTTATGTGCAAACTTTATGTAAACCATTGTAATTAACTTTCCATATGTTTTAGAGTAGTCAGCAGCCAGTTTTATGTGTGTCCTACTGAAGCTGGTGAAGTTTAAGCAATATCACCAGTTGCTCATAATGGTACTTCACTGCTTCAAAGCAATGCAATGCTAAAGGCAGTTATAATGTACATGCAATGTTGTAGGTTCTTCAAATCATCTTTACTTTATGTATTCCATTGCTGTGAGTAGTATTCATTCTTTTTCTGTTCACTTACAATTCACTGAATAGTTATGCACAGGTACATAGCACAAAATACACACAATAGAGTCTAATGCATTCAGCTAAAAAGAGTGCTATTGAATTTTCCTCCAAAATTACTAACTGCAAACTGCATGTTAACCTTTGTAATTAACTTTCTGTATGATTCAGAGTAGTCTGAAACCACTTTTGTGTGTGTGATACCGAAGTTGAAGTTACTCTAAGCAGTATGATTGATTACACAATAGAACTTCAGTGTTTCAAAGCAATACAAAGCTAAAGGCGTTCTAATATAACTGCAATGTATTAGGTTCTTTAATTCAACTTTACTTTAGGTATTCCATTCCTGTCAGAAGTATTTATTGTTTTTCTATTCACTTACATTTCACTCTGAATAGTTATGCAGATATACATAACACAAAATGCACAGAATATTAAGTAATCCATTCAGCTAAAAAGAGTGTACTATTAAATTTTCCTCAATATTACTATGTGCAAACTTCATGTAAACCTTTGTAATTAACTTTCCATATGATGTAGAGTAGTCTGCAAGCAGTTTTTCTCGTGTTCTGCCGAAGTTGGTGCAGTTACTCTAAGGAATGTCACTGATTACACAATTCAACAAATGTTTCAAAGCAGTAGAAAGGTAGAGGCAGTTATAATGTGAATGCAATGTAGTATGTTCTTCAAATCAACCTTAATTTATGTTTTCCATTGCTGTCAGTAGTATTCGTTGTTTATCTGATCACTTACAATGCACTCTGAATAGTTTTGCACATCTGCATAACACAAAATACACAGAATAGTAAGTAATGCATTCAGCTAAAAAGAGTGTACTATTAAATATTCCTCAATATTACTATGTTCAAACTTCATATAAACCTTTGCAATTAACTTTCCATATGATTTAGAGTAGTCTGCAACCAGTTTTTTGTCTGTGCTACAGATGTTGGTGAAGTTACTCTAAGGAATGTCACTGATTACACAATTGAACTTCAGTGTTTCAAAGCAATACAAAGTTAAATGCGTTCTAATATAACTGCAATGTATTAGGTTCTTGAATTCAACTTTACTTTATGTATTCCATTCCTGTCAGTAGTATTTATTGTGTTTCTATTCACTTACATTTCACTCTGAATAGTTATGCAGAAGTAAATAACACCAAATACACAGAATATTCTGTAATGTATTCAGATAAAAAGAGTGTACTATTGAATTTTCCTCAATTTTACAATGTGCAAACTTCATGTAAACCTTTGTAATTAACTTTCCATATGATTTAGAGTAGTCTGCAACCAGTTTTTTGTCTGTGCTACAGATGTTGGTGAAGTTACTCTAAGGAATGTCACTGATTACACAATTGAACTACAGTGTTTCAAAGCAATAGAAAGCTAAAGGCAGTTATAATGTAAATGCAATGTAGTAGGTTCTTCAAATCAGCTTTACGTTATGTATTCCATTGCTGTGAGTAGTATTCAATATGCTTCTATTCAGTTACATTTCACTCTGAATAGACATGCACATGTAGATAACACAAAATATACACAATAGCATGTAATGTATTCAGCTGAAAAGACAGTGCTACTGAATTATCCTCAAAATTACTATGTGTAAACGTCATGTAAACCTTTGTAATTAACTTTCCATATGATGTAGAGTAGTCTGCAAGCAGTTTTTTTAGTGTTCTGCCGAAGTTGGTGAAGTTACTCTAAGGAATATCACTGATTACACAATTCAACCAGTGTTTCAAAGCAGTACAAAGCTAGAGGCAGTTATAATGTAAATGCAATGTAGTATGTTCTTCAAATCAACCTTACTTTATGGATTCCATTCCTGTCAGTAGTATTTATTGTGTTTCTATTCACTTACATTTCACTCTGAATAGTTACGCAGATGTAAATAACACAAAATACACAGAATATTAAGTAATGTATTCAGATAAAAAGAGTGTACTATTAAATTTTCCTCAATATTACTATGTGCAATCTTCATGTAAATCTTTGTAATTAACTTTGCATATGATGTAGAGTAGTCTGCAAGCAGTTTTTCTCGTGTTCTGCCGAAGTTGGTGAAGTTACTCTAAGGAATGTCACTGATTACACAATTCAACAAGTGTTTCAAAGCCGTAGAAAGGTAGAGGCAGTTATAATGTGAATGCAATGTTGTATGTTCTTCAAATCAACTTTACTTTATGTATTCCATTCCTGTCAGTAGTATTTATTGTGTTTCTATTCACTTACATTTCACTCTGAATAGTTATGCAGATGTAAATAACACAAAATACACAGAATATTCAGTAATGTATTCAGATAAAAAGAGTGTACTACTAAATTTTCCTCAATATTACTATGTGCAATCTTCATGTAAACCTTTGTAATTAACTTTCCATATGATTTAGAGTACTCTGCATCCAATTTCTTCTGTGTGCTACCGAATGTCGTGCAGTTACTCTAAGCAATATCATTGACTACACAATAAAACTTGTGTTTCAAAGCAATAAAAGTTCAAGGCCGTTCTAATGTAACTGCAATGTATTAGTTTCTGAATTCAACTTCACTTTATGTATTCCATTGCTGTCTGTAGTATTTATTGTGTTTCTATTCACTTACATTTCACTCTCAATAGTTATGCAGATGTAAATAACACAAAATAGACCGAATATTGTTATGATACCAGCCCCCTCCTTTGTGAGAATTGCAAGAGCCCTAGGAAAAGGGGGGTCAATGACCCGAGAGAGAGAGACAGGCTGAATGGACACAGGAAATGGAAAGACATTCCACTGGGACAAAAGCTGGAGACTGTGGCATTGTTCTCAGGAGACACCTGGGAACTGCAGACGTGCCAACTCGCAGGGACATTGTAAAGCCCTCGGGCAAAGTGGGCTGGTTGAGAGAGAGAGGTTGCATCACCTGCAACCTGATTGACACCTGAGATCCTGTGAGGCAGTATAAAGAAGGGTCTGAAAGAGGACGACCCTCAGACGCACCAAGGAGACACCAAGAAGCACGATACCGCTTCCCGTGGGAACGGGAAGCCATTTTGAAATAAGCCACGTGCGTTAAATTCCGAATGCGGGGTTTGTGGCTGGAACCAACGGAAGATCGCTTTTAACTAACAACGGGGAAGATCGCTCCCCTGACTCCACGGATGTAAACGGCAAGTTTTTCCGTTTTATCTCTCTCTCTCTCCAACACGTGAAACCAAAAGAGAAAAGCCTGCAGACTTCAGAGTGACTCTTTATATTTCCAATTGGACTCAGTATTATATACCCTAGACAACGAAAGAGCTTATTTCTGATTGATTATGGTTACACCGGTGTTTTAGATTGAGTTTTGACGATTTGAATGTTTTGTATTAACCATACGTTTGTGCCCTTATTGAATAAAACGTTTGAAAATAGTAGCATCCGACTCAGCTGATCCATCTATCTTTGCTGGTAAGTTACCTGGTTACGGGGTTTTCGTAACAAGTGGGGGCTCGTCCGGGATTTGACACCAAAAAGGGGGAGGTCAGTCAATCGGGATTGTAAGTCAAAACAAAATAATTTGGATCTGGTACGCAGGTAGCCAGACAGAAAAACCAGCAAAGATGGACGTGTGTGAATTTATGAGCACCAAATCAGACTTGTTAAATTTGGCGAAGGGGTTAGAGAGGGAAAACGAGCAGAATCAAGCTGAGAGGCAAAGACAGCATGAAATTCGGATCAGAGAGTTAGCAGCAGCCAAGAGAGCGGCAGCGGGGAGAGAAAGAGAGAGGGAGGAGCTAAGGAGAGAGCGGTTTAATGTTAGTCGGGAGCTGAGAGTAGTACCTCCGTTCGAAGAGACGGATGTTGATAGTTATTTCTTGCTTTTTGAAAAGGTGGCAGTGAACCAGAAGTGGCCACAAGAGCAGTGGGTCGCGTTGTTACAAAGTGTGTTAGCAAGAGGGAGGATTTGGGCAGCCATGATGCCGACCCGCCGACCGGCGAGTACGGTGGCCCCGCCCCTAGAGTCCCAAAGCTTTCGCGCATGCGCGGTCACTCGCAGCCTGTCGGAAAAAGCGGCTGAGAAAGAGGACAGTTTAAATGAAGCCAGCGGTGATCTGGCCAAGATGTTTTTACCGACCCTGTACCATGAGGGTTCCGAGGGTGGTAAAACAGAAAGCAGTAAAGTAAAAGGGGGTAAGGGAGAGGAAATAGCCCTGCCCTTAGTGAAGAGAAAGGTCCTAGAGGTAGGAACTAAAGTTGAGAAACGGATAAAGTTGTTAAAATGTCCAGAGTTGGACATGGTTAATCTGTCTGGTTTGGCAGAATTGTTTGAAGAAGTTCAGAGTTCTAAAGGTGTTCTCGATGGTCTCGAGAGTGAAATGAGGGCAGTCTTAGAGAGGAAGGGTATCCTTGCTGTGGAGAAGTCAGCTGAAATGGCCGAGGAGGTTGTTTCAGCTCGCAGGGTTGCGCCTTCCCCAACGGGGGGCTGCCTAGAGAGTAACTGGAAGGATCGGGGGACGTTAGAATTTGAAAAAGGTACGGGTATTGAAAGCCTGGAAGGGGCCAATGTCCCGTTTGAGTGTGTCCAAGATGGGGGCGCACGTGGTGCTGAACCTGGTAACAGAGCTCAGGGGAAGTCTGAGGTGTTTGATTCAGGGGGACGGGGCGGCCGTCTTTGTGGATCAGATAGGGTTGGTTCAGTAGGAAAAGGGTTAACTTTGGTAACCGTGGGAAGTGTGAGTTCCACGGTGTTTGTATTCGAGAGTGGGGCCAAGGTTAATGCCGAATTTAAGGGGGGAATGAGGATCGTTATTGAAGGAAACGGAAAGTCTGTAGTTCCCAAGTCGAAGGAAGAAATTTTAAACCTGGCAGATCGCTCACAGAGTGAGTCGGGAAATAGCGGGGCCCCCCACTCTATTGTTACGCCAGGGTGGGGTGTGAAGAGGTTGCATTCGAAATGCTACCTGAAAGAGGAGTTGGAATTAAAAACAAATAGCCTGAAGGGTCTTGACAGTTTCAGGCATGGTGTTGAAAAAATAGCCCCGATGAACGAGGCGGGCGGGAGTTCACCACGCCAAATTACTCAAAGTCCCAACGGGGGGACTCGCCAGAAGAGAGGTGACGGTTAATGGGGATGCCATTTTTTTTTAAAACAGCAAAGCAGGTTTTTACGGGTTGCGCCAAAGCCTGTGAATAATAAAGACAGACCTTTGGAGACCTGCCGGCGAAGTAAACCGACCGAAACGATTAGTATTCGCATAAACTTTTGTAGATGCACCTAAGCTAAGATCACACCTCCGCAGTTTTGTTGCTGAAAACAATAAAGAAATAGGTGGTTATTGAATTGAAGTCTGATGCTACAAGACTTTAAGATATTAAGATGTTACGATATTAACTAAAGGGGCACTGTACTTGTTAACTGTTTAGATGCTGACTTGAATGTATAACTGTATTACTCTGTAGTGAAAAGAAAAGCTTCTGTATTGTATTAGATTCAAAATTTCTGTAAGACTGTACCACTCTGGGTTTTAACCGCTGGTAAAAACCTTTTTAAGAGGGGAGGTGTTATGATACCAGCCCCCTCCTTTGTGAGAATTGCAAGAGCCCTAGGAAAAGGGGGGTCAATGACCCGAGAGAGAGAGACAGGCTGAATGGACACAGGAAATGGAAAGACATTCCACTGGGACAAAAGCTGGAGACTGTGGCATTGTTCTCAGGAGACACCTGGGAACTGCAGACGTGCCAACTCGCAGGGACATTGTAAAGCCCTCGGGCAAAGTGGGCTGGTTGAGAGAGAGAGGTTGCATCACCTGCAACCTGATTGACACCTGAGATCCTGTGAGGCAGTATAAAGAAGGGTCTGAAAGAGGACGACCCTCAGACGCACCAAGGAGACACCAAGAAGCACGATACCGCTTCCCGTGGGAACGGGAAGCCATTTTGAAATAAGCCACGTGCGTTAAATTCCGAATGCGGGGTTTGTGGCTGGAACCAACGGAAGATCGCTTTTAACTAACAACGGGGAAGATCGCTCCCCTGACTCCACGGATGTAAACGGCAAGTTTTTCCGTTTTATCTCTCTCTCTCTCCAACACGTGAAACCAAAAGAGAAAAGCCTGCAGACTTCAGAGTGACTCTTTATATTTCCAATTGGACTCAGTATTATATACCCTAGACAACGAAAGAGCTTATTTCTGATTGATTATGGTTACACCGGTGTTTTAGATTGAGTTTTGACGATTTGAATGTTTTGTATTAACCATACGTTTGTGCCCTTATTGAATAAAACGTTTGAAAATAGTAGCATCCGACTCAGCTGATCCATCTATCTTTGCTGGTAAGTTACCTGGTTACGGGGTTTTCGTAACAATATTAAGCAATGTATTCAGCTAAAAAGAGTGTACTATTGAATTTTCCTCAATATTACTATGTGCAAACTTCATGTAAACCTTTGTAATTAACTTTCCATATGATTTAGAGTAGTCTGCAACCAGTTTTTTGTCTGTGCTACAGATGTTGGTGAAGTTACTCTAAGGAATGTCACTGATTACACAATTGAACTTCAGTGTTTCAAAGCAATAGAAAGCTAAAGGCAGTTATAATGTACATGCAATGTTGTAGGTTCTTCAAATCATCTTTACTTTATGTATTCCATTGCTGTGAGTAGTATTCATTCTTTTTCTGTTCACTTACAATTCACTGAATAGTTATGCACAGGTACATAGCACAAAATACACACAATAGAGTCTAATGCATTCAGCTAAAAAGAGTGCTATTGAATTTTCCTCCAAAATTACTATCTGCAAACTGCATGTTAACCTTTGTAATTAACTTTCTGTATGATTCAGAGTAGTCTGAAACCACTTTTGTGTGTGTGATACCGAAGTTGAAGTTACTCTAAGCAGTATGATTGATTACACAATAGAACTTCAGTGTTTCAAAGCAATACAAAGCTAAAGGCGTTCTAATATAACTGCAATGTATTAGGTTCTTGAATTCAACTTTACTTTATGTATTCCATTCCTGTCAGTAGTATTTATTGTGTTTCTATTCACTTACATTTCACTCTGAATAGTTATACAGATGTAAATAACACAAAATACACAGAATATTCAGTAATGTATTCAGATAAAAAGAGTGTACTATTAAATTTTCCTCAATATTACTATGTGCAATCTGCATGTAAATCTTTGTAATTAACTTTGCATATGATGTAGAGTAGTCTGCAAGGTGTTTTTCTCGTGTTCTGCCGAAGTTGGTGAAGTTACTCTAAGGAATGTCACTGATTACACAATTCAACAAGTGTTTCAAAGCCGTAGGAAGGTAGAGGCAGTTATAATGTGAATGCAATGTTGTATGTTCTTCAAATCAACTTTACTTTATGTATTCCATTCCTGTCAGTAGTATTTATTGTGTTTCTATTCACTTACATTTCACTCTGAATAGTTATGCAGATGTAAATAACACCAAATACACAGAATATTCAGTAATGTATTCAGATAAAAAGAGTGTACTATTAAATTTTCATCAATATTACTATGTTCAAACTTCATGTAAACCTTTGTAATTAACTTTCCATATGATTTAGAGTAGTCTGCAAACAGTTTTTTGTCTGTGCTACCGATGTTGGTGAAGATACTCTAAGGAATGTCACTGATTACACAATTTAACTACAGTGTTTCAAAGCAATAGAAAGCTAAAGGCAGTTATAATGTAAATGCAATGTAGTAGGTTCTTCAAATCAGCTTTACGTTAGGTATTCCATTGCTGTGAGTAGTATTCAATATGCTTCTATTCAGTTACATTTCACTCTGAATAGACATGCACATGTAGATAACACAAAATACACACAATAACATGTAATGTATTCAGCTGAAAAGACAGTGCTATTGAATTTTCCTCAAAATTACTATGTGCAAGCTTTATGTAAACCATTGTAATTAACTTTCCATATGTTTTAGAGTAGTCAGCAGCCAGTTTTATGTGTGTCCTACTGAAGCTGGTGAAGTTTAAGCAATATCACCAGTTGCTCATAATGGTACTTGACTGCTTCAAAGCAATGCAATGCCAAAGGAAGTTATAATGTAAATGCAATGTTGTAGGTTCTTCAAATCATCTTTACTTTATGTATTCCATTGCTGTGAGTAGTATTCATTGTTTTTCTGTTCACTTACAATTCACTGAATAGTTATGCACAGGTACATAGCACAAAATACACGCAATAGAGTGTAATGCATTCAGCTAAAAAGAGTGCTATTGAATTTTCCTCCAAAATTACTATCTGCAAACTGCATGTAAACCTTTGTAATTAACTTTCCGTATGATTCAGAGTAGTCTGAAACCACTTTTGTGTGTGTGATACCGAAGTTGAAGTTACTCTAAGCAGTATGATTGATTACACAATAGAACTTCAGTGTTTCAAAGCAATACAAAGCTAAAGGCGTTCTAATATAACTGCAATGTATTAGGTTCTTTAATTCAACTTTACTTTAGGTATTCCATTCCTGTCAGAAGTATTTATTGTTTTTCTATTCACTTACATTTCACTCTGAATAGTTATGCAGATATACATAACACAAAATGCACAGAATATTAAGTAATCCATTCAGCTAAAAAGAGTGTACTATTAAATTTTCCTCAATATTACTATGTGCAAACTTCATGTAAACCTTTGTAATTAACTTTCCATATGATGTAGAGTAGTCTGCAAGCAGTTTTTCTCGTGTTCTGCCGAAGTTGGTGCAGTTACTCTAAGGAATGTCACTGATTACACAATTCAACAAATGTTTCAAAGCAGTAGAAAGGTAGAGGCAGTTATAATGTGAATGTAATGTAGTATGTTCTTCAAATCAACCTTAATTTATGTTTTCCATTGCTGTCAGTAGTATTCGTTGTTTATCTGATCACTTACAATGCACTCTGAATAGTTTTGCACATCTGCATAACACAAAATACACAGAATAGTAAGTAATGCATTCAGCTAAAAAGAGTGTACTATTAAATATTCCTCAATATTACTATGTTCAAACTTCATATAAACCTTTGCAATTAACTTTCCATATGATTTAGAGTAGTCTGCAACCAGTTTTTTGTCTGTGCTACAGATGTTGGTGAAGTTACTCTAAGGAATGTCACTGATTACACAATTGAACTTCAGTGTTTCAAAGCAATACAAAGCTAAATGCGTTCTAATATAACTGCAATGTATTAGGTTCTTGAATTCAACTTTACTTTATGTATTCCATTCCTGTCAGTAGTATTTATTGTGTTTCTATTCACTTACATTTCACTCTGAATAGTTATGCAGATGTAAATAACACCAAATACACAGAATATTCAGTAATGTATTCAGATAAAAAGAGTGTACTATTAAATTTTCCTCAATATTACTATGTGCAAACTTCATGTAAACCTTTGTAATTAACTTTCCATATGATGTAGAGTAGTCTGCAAGCAGTTTTTCTCGTGTTCTGCCGAAGTTGGTGAAGTTACTCTAAGGAATGTCACTGATTACACAATTCAACCAGTGTTTCAAAGCAGTACAAAGGTAGAGGCAGTTATAATGTAAATGCAATGTAGTATGTTCTTCAAATCAACCTTACTTTATGTATTCCATTCCTGTCAGTAGTATTTATTGTGTTTCTATTCACTTACATTTCACTCTGAATAGTTATGCAGAAGTAAATAACACCAAATACACAGAATATTCTGTAATGTATTCAGATAAAAAGAGTGTACTATTAAATTTTCTTCAATTTTACAATGTGCAAACTTCATGTAAACCTTTGTAATTAACTTTCCATATGATTTAGAGTAGTCTGCAACCAGTTTTTTGTCTGTGCTACAGATGTTGGTGAAGTTACTCTAAGGAATGTCACTGATTACACAATTGAACTACAGTGTTTCAAAGCAATAGAAAGCTAAAGGCAGTTATAATGTAAATGCAATGTAGTAGGTTCTTCAAATCAGCTTTACGTTATGTATTCCATTGCTGTGAGTAGTATTCAATATGCTTCTATTCAGTTACATTTCACTCTGAATAGACATGCACATGTAGATAACACAAAATATACACAATAGCATGTAATGTATTCAGCTGAAAAGACAGTGCTACTGAATTATCCTCAAAATTACTATGTGTAAACGTCATGTAAACCTTTGTAATTAACTTTCCATATGATGTAGAGTAGTCTGCAAGCAGTTTTTTTAGTGTTCTGCCGAAGTTGGTGAAGTTACTCTAAGGAATATCACTGATTACACAATTCAACCAGTGTTTCAAAGCAGTACAAAGCTAGAGGCAGTTATAATGTAAATGCAATGTAGTATGTTCTTCAAATCAACCTTACTTTATGGATTCCATTCCTGTCAGTAGTATTTATTGTGTTTCTATTCACTTACATTTCACTCTGAATAGTTACGCAGATGTAAATAACACAAAATACACAGAATATTAAGTAATGTATTCAGATAAAAAGAGTGTACTATTAAATTTTCCTCAATATTACTATGTGCAAACTTCATGTAAACCTTTGTAATTAACTTTCAATATGATGTAGAGTAGTCTGCAAGCAGTTTTTCTCGTGTTCTGCCGAAGTTGGTGCAGTTACTCTAAGGAATGTCACTGATTACACAATTCAACAAGTGTTTCAAAGCAGTAGAAAGGTAGAGGCAGTTATAATGTGAATGCAATGTAGTATGTTCTTCAAATCAACCTTAATTTATGTATTCCATTGCTGTCAATAGTATTCGTTGTTTATCTGATCACTTACATTTCACTCTGAATAGTTATGCAGATGTAAATAACACAAAATACACAGAATATTCAGTAATGTATTCAGATAAAAAGAGTGTACTATTAAATTTTCCTCAATATTACTATGTGCAATCTGCATGTAAATCTTTGTAATTAACTTTGCATATGATGTAGAGTAGTCTGCAAGGTGTTTTTCTCGTGTTCTGCCGAAGTTGGTGAAGTTACTCTAAGGAATGTCACTGATTACACAATTCAACAAGTGTTTCAAAGCCGTAGGAAGGTAGAGGCAGTTATAATGTGAATGCAATGTTGTATGTTCTTCAAATCAACTTTACTTTATGTATTCCATTCGTGTCAGTAGTATTTATTGTGTTTCTATTCACTTACATTTCACTCTGAATAGTTATGCAGATGTAAATAACACCAAATACACAGAATATTCAGTAATGTATTCAGATAAAAAGAGTGTACTATTAAATTTTCATCAATATTACTATGTTCAAACTTCATGTAAACCTTTGTAATTAACTTTCCATATGATTTAGAGTAGTCTGCAAACAGTTTTTTGTCTGTGCTACCGATGTTGGTGAAGATACTCTAAGGAATGTCACTGATTACACAATTTAACTACAGTGTTTCAAAGCAATAGAAAGCTAAAGGCAGTTATAATGTAAATGCAATGTAGTAGGTTCTTCAAATCAGCTTTACGTTAGGTATTCCATTGCTGTGAGTAGTATTCAATATGCTTCTATTCAGTTACATTTCACTCTGAATAGACATGCACATGTAGATAACACAAAATACACACAATAACATGTAATGTATTCAGCTGAAAAGACAGTGCTATTGAATTTTCCTCAAAATTACTATGTGCAAGCTTTATGTAAACCATTGTAATTAACTTTCCATATGTTTTAGAGTAGTCAGCAGCCAGTTTTATGTGTGTCCTACTGAAGCTGGTGAAGTTTAAGCAATATCACCAGTTGCTCATAATGGTACTTGACTGCTTCAAAGCAATGCAATGCCAAAGGAAGTTATAATGTAAATGCAATGTTGTAGGTTCTTCAAATCATCTTTACTTTATGTATTCCATTGCTGTGAGTAGTATTCATTGTTTTTCTGTTCACTTACAATTCACTGAATAGTTATGCACAGGTACATAGCACAAAATACACGCAATAGAGTGTAATGCATTCAGCTAAAAAGAGTGCTATTGAATTTTCCTCCAAAATTACTATCTGCAAACTGCATGTAAACCTTTGTAATTAACTTTCCGTATGATTCAGAGTAGTCTGAAACCACTTTTGTGTGTGTGATACCGAAGTTGAAGTTACTCTAAGCAGTATGATTGATTACACAATAGAACTTCAGTGTTTCAAAGCAATACAAAGCTAAAGGCGTTCTAATATAACTGCAATGTATTAGGTTCTTTAATTCAACTTTACTTTAGGTATTCCATTCCTGTCAGAAGTATTTATTGTTTTTCTATTCACTTACATTTCACTCTGAATAGTTATGCAGATATACATAACACAAAATGCACAGAATATTAAGTAATCCATTCAGCTAAAAAGAGTGTACTATTAAATTTTCCTCAATATTACTATGTGCAAACTTCATGTAAACCTTTGTAATTAACTTTCCATATGATGTAGAGTAGTCTGCAAGCAGTTTTTCTCGTGTTCTGCCGAAGTTGGTGCAGTTACTCTAAGGAATGTCACTGATTACACAATTCAACAAATGTTTCAAAGCAGTAGAAAGGTAGAGGCAGTTATAATGTGAATGCAATGTAGTATGTTCTTCAAATCAACCTTAATTTATGTTTTCCATTGCTGTCAGTAGTATTCGTTGTTTATCTGATCACTTACAATGCACTCTGAATAGTTTTGCACATCTGCATAACACAAAATACACAGAATAGTAAGTAATGCATTCAGCTAAAAAGAGTGTACTATTAAATATTCCTCAATATTACTATGTTCAAACTTCATATAAACCTTTGCAATTAACTTTCCATATGATTTAGAGTAGTCTGCAACCAGTTTTTTGTCTGTGCTACAGATGTTGGTGAAGTTACTCTAAGGAATGTCACTGATTACACAATTGAACTTCAGTGTTTCAAAGCAATACAAAGCTAAATGCGTTCTAATATAACTGCAATGTATTAGGTTCTTGAATTCAACTTTACTTTATGTATTCCATTCCTGTCAGTAGTATTTATTGTGTTTCTATTCACTTACATTTCACTCTGAATAGTTATGCAGATGTAAATAACACCAAATACACAGAATATTCAGTAATGTATTCAGATAAAAAGAGTGTACTATTAAATTTTCCTCAATATTACTATGTGCAAACTTCATGTAAACCTTTGTAATTAACTTTCCATATGATGTAGAGTAGTCTGCAAGCAGTTTTTCTCGTGTTCTGCCGAAGTTGGTGAAGTTACTCTAAGGAATGTCACTGATTACACAATTCAACCAGTGTTTCAAAGCAGTACAAAGGTAGAGGCAGTTATAATGTAAATGCAATGTAGTATGTTCTTCAAATCAACCTTACTTTATGTATTCCATTCCTGTCAGTAGTATTTATTGTGTTTCTATTCACTTACATTTCACTCTGAATAGTTATGCAGAAGTAAATAACACCAAATACACAGAATATTCTGTAATGTATTCAGATAAAAAGAGTGTACTATTAAATTTTCCTCAATTTTACAATGTGCAAACTTCATGTAAACCTTTGTAATTAACTTTCCATATGATTTAGAGTAGTCTGCAACCAGTTTTTTGTCTGTGCTACAGATGTTGGTGAAGTTACTCTAAGGAATGTCACTGATTACACAATTGAACTACAGTGTTTCAAAGCAATAGAAAGCTAAAGGCAGTTATAATGTAAATGCAATGTAGTAGGTTCTTCAAATCAGCTTTACGTTATGTATTCCATTGCTGTGAGTAGTATTCAATATGCTTCTATTCAGTTACATTTCACTCTGAATAGACATGCACATGTAGATAACACAAAATATACACAATAGCATGTAATGTATTCAGCTGAAAAGACAGTGCTACTGAATTATCCTCAAAATTACTATGTGTAAACGTCATGTAAACCTTTGTAATTAACTTTCCATATGATGTAGAGTAGTCTGCAAGCAGTTTTTTTAGTGTTCTGCCGAAGTTGGTGAAGTTACTCTAAGGAATATCACTGATTACACAATTCAACCAGTGTTTCAAAGCAGTACAAAGCTAGAGGCAGTTATAATGTAAATGCAATGTAGTATGTTCTTCAAATCAACCTTACTTTATGGATTCCATTCCTGTCAGTAGTATTTATTGTGTTTCTATTCACTTACATTTCACTCTGAATAGTTACGCAGATGTAAATAACACAAAATACACAGAATATTAAGTAATGTATTCAGATAAAAAGAGTGTACTATTAAATTTTCCTCAATATTACTATGTGCAAACTTCATGTAAACCTTTGTAATTAACTTTCAATATGATGTAGAGTAGTCTGCAAGCAGTTTTTCTCGTGTTCTGCCGAAGTTGGTGCAGTTACTCTAAGGAATGTCACTGATTACACAATTCAACAAGTGTTTCAAAGCAGTAGAAAGGTAGAGGCAGTTATAATGTGAATGCAATGTAGTATGTTCTTCAAATCAACCTTAATTTATGTATTCCATTGCTGTCAATAGTATTCGTTGTTTATCTGATCACTTACAATGCACTCTGAATAGTTTTGCACATCTGCATAACACAAAATACACAGAATAGTAAGTAATGCATTCAGCTAAAAAGAGTGTACTATTAAATATTCCTCAATATTACTATGTTCAAACTTCATATAAACCTTTGTAATTAACTTTCCATATGATTTAGAGTAGTCTGCAACCAGTTTTTTGTCTGTGCTGCCGAAGTTGGTGAATTTACTCTAAGGAATGTCACTGATTACACAATTGAACTTCAGTGTTTCAAACAGTACAAATCTAGAGGCACCTATAATGTAAATGCAATGTAGTATGTTCTTCAAATCAACTTTACTTTAGGTATTCCATTGCTGTGAGTAGTATTCATTGTGTTTCTATTCACCTCACATTCACTCTGAATTGTTATGCACATGTACATAACATAAAATACACACAATAGCCTGTAATGCATTCAGCTGAAAAGAGAATGCTATTGAATTTTCCTCAAAGTTTTATGTGCAAACTTTATGTAAACCATTGTAATTAACTTTCCATATGTTTTAGAGTAGTCAGCAGCCAGTTTTATGTGTGTCCTACTGAAGCTGGTGAAGTTTAAGCAATATCACCAGTTGCTCATAATGGTACTTCACTGCTTCAAAGCAATGCAATGCTAAAGGCAGTTATAATGTACATGCAATGTTGTAGGTTCTTCAAATCATCTTTACTTTATGTATTCCATTGCTGTGAGTAGTATTCATTCTTTTTCTGTTCACTTACAATTCACTGAATAGTTATGCACAGGTACATAGCACAAAATACACACAATAGAGTCTAATGCATTCAGCTAAAAAGAGTGCTATTGAATTTTCCTCCAAAATTACTATCTGCAAACTGCATGTTAACCTTTGTAATTAACTTTCTGTATGATTCAGAGTAGTCTGAAACCACTTTTGTGTGTGTGATACCGAAGTTGAAGTTACTCTAAGCAGTATGATTGATTACACAATAGAAGTTCAGTGTTTCAAAGCAATACAAAGCTAAAGGCGTTCTAATATAACTGCAATGTATTAGGTTCTTGAATTCAACTTTACTTTATGTATTCCATTCCTGACAGTAGTATTTATTGTGTTTCTATTCACTTACATTTCACTCTGAATAGTTATGCACTTGTAAATAACACAAAATACACAGAATATTCAGTAATGTATTCAGATAAAAAGAGTGTACTATTAAATTTTCCTCAATATTACTATGTGCAATCTGCATGTAAATCTTTGTAATTAACTTTGCATATGATGTAGAGTAGTCTGCAAGGTGTTTTTCTCGTGTTCTGCCGAAGTTGGTGAAGTTACTCTAAGGAATGTCACTGATTACACAATTCAACAAGTGTTTCAAAGCCGTAGGAAGGTAGAGGCAGTTATAATGTGAATGCAATGTTGTATGTTCTTCAAATCAACTTTACTTTATGTATTCCATTCCTGTCAGTAGTATTTATTGTGTTTCTATTCACTTACATTTCACTCTGAATAGTTATGCAGATGTAAATAACACCAAATACACAGAATATTCAGTAATGTATTCAGATAAAAAGAGTGTACTATTAAATTTTCATCAATATTACTATGTTCAAACTTCATGTAAACCTTTGTAATTAACTTTCCATATGATTTAGAGTAGTCTGCAAACAGTTTTTTGTCTGTGCTACCGATGTTGGTGAAGATACTCTAAGGAATGTCACTGATTACACAATTTAACTACAGTGTTTCAAAGCAATAGAAAGCTAAAGGCAGTTATAATGTAAATGCAATGTAGTAGGTTCTTCAAATCAGCTTTACGTTAGGTATTCCATTGCTGTGAGTAGTATTCAATATGCTTCTATTCAGTTACATTTCACTCTGAATAGACATGCACATGTAGATAACACAAAATACACACAATAACATGTAATGTATTCAGCTGAAAAGACAGTGCTATTGAATTTTCCTCAAAAGTACTATGTGCAAGCTTTATGTAAACCATTGTAATTAACTTTCCATATGTTTTAGAGTAGTCAGCAGCCAGTTTTATGTGTGTCCTACTGAAGCTGGTGAAGTTTAAGCAATATCACCAGTTGCTCATAATGGTACTTGACTGCTTCAAAGCAATGCAATGCCAAAGGAAGTTATAATGTAAATGCAATGTTGTAGGTTCTTCAAATCATCTTTACTTTATGTATTCCATTGCTGTGAGTAGTATTCATTGTTTTTCTGTTCACTTACAATTCACTGAATAGTTATGCACAGGTACATAGCACAAAATACACGCAATAGAGTGTAATGCATTCAGCTAAAAAGAGTGCTATTGAATTTTCCTCCAAAATTACTATCTGCAAACTGCATGTAAACCTTTGTAATTAACTTTCCGTATGATTCAGAGTAGTCTGAAACCACTTTTGTGTGTGTGATACCGAAGTTGAAGTTACTCTAAGCAGTATGATTGATTACACAATAGAACTTCAGTGTTTCAAAGCAATACAAAGCTAAAGGCGTTCTAATATAACTGCAATGTATTAGGTTCTTTAATTCAACTTTACTTTAGGTATTCCATTCCTGTCAGAAGTATTTATTGTTTTTCTATTCACTTACATTTCACTCTGAATAGTTATGCAGATATACATAACACAAAATGCACAGAATATTAAGTAATCCATTCAGCTAAAAAGAGTGTACTATTAAATTTTCCTCAATATTACTATGTGCAAACTTCATGTAAACCTTTGTAATTAACTTTCCATATGATGTAGAGTAGTCTGCAAGCAGTTTTTCTCGTGTTCTGCCGAAGTTGGTGCAGTTACTCTAAGGAATGTCACTGATTACACAATTCAACAAATGTTTCAAAGCAGTAGAAAGGTAGAGGCAGTTATAATGTGAATGCAATGTAGTATGTTCTTCAAATCAACCTTAATTTATGTTTTCCATTGCTGTCAGTAGTATTCGTTGTTTATCTGATCACTTACAATGCACTCTGAATAGTTTTGCACATCTGCATAACACAAAATACACAGAATAGTAAGTAATGCATTCAGCTAAAAAGAGTGTACTATTAAATATTCCTCAATATTACTATGTTCAAACTTCATATAAACCTTTGCAATTAACTTTCCATATGATTTAGAGTAGTCTGCAACCAGTTTTTTGTCTGTGCTACAGATGTTGGTGAAGTTACTCTAAGGAATGTCACTGATTACACAATTGAACTTCAGTGTTTCAAAGCAATACAAAGCTAAATGCGTTCTAATATAACTGCAATGTATTAGGTTCTTGAATTCAACTTTACTTTATGTATTCCATTCCTGTCAGTAGTATTTATTGTGTTTCTATTCACTTACATTTCACTCTGAATAGTTATGCAGATGTAAATAACACCAAATACACAGAATATTCAGTAATGTATTCAGATAAAAAGAGTGTACTATTAAATTTTCCTCAATATTACTATGTGCAAACTTCATGTAAACCTTTGTAATTAACTTTCCATATGATGTAGAGTAGTCTGCAAGCAGTTTTTCTCGTGTTCTGCCGAAGTTGGTGAAGTTACTCTAAGGAATGTCACTGATTACACAATTCAACCAGTGTTTCAAAGCAGTACAAAGGTAGAGGCAGTTATAATGTAAATGCAATGTAGTATGTTCTTCAAATCAACCTTACTTTATGTATTCCATTCCTGTCAGTAGTATTTATTGTGTTTCTATTCACTTACATTTCACTCTGAATAGTTATGCAGAAGTAAATAACACCAAATACACAGAATATTCTGTAATGTATTCAGATAAAAAGAGTGTACTATTAAATTTTCCTCAATTTTACAATGTGCAAACTTCATGTAAACCTTTGTAATTAACTTTCCATATGATTTAGAGTAGTCTGCAACCAGTTTTTTGTCTGTGCTACAGATGTTGGTGAAGTTACTCTAAGGAATGTCACTGATTACACAATTGAACTACAGTGTTTCAAAGCAATAGAAAGCTAAAGGCAGTTATAATGTAAATGCAATGTAGTAGGTTCTTCAAATCAGCTTTACGTTATGTATTCCATTGCTGTGAGTAGTATTCAATATGCTTCTATTCAGTTACATTTCACTCTGAATAGACATGCACATGTAGATAACACAAAATATACACAATAGCATGTAATGTATTCAGCTGAAAAGACAGTGCTACTGAATTATCCTCAAAATTACTATGTGTAAACGTCATGTAAACCTTTGTAATTAACTTTCCATATGATGTAGAGTAGTCTGCAAGCAGTTTTTTTAGTGTTCTGCCGAAGTTGGTGAAGTTACTCTAAGGAATATCACTGATTACACAATTCAACCAGTGTTTCAAAGCAGTACAAAGCTAGAGGCAGTTATAATGTAAATGCAATGTAGTATGTTCTTCAAATCAACCTTACTTTATGGATTCCATTCCTGTCAGTAGTATTTATTGTGTTTCTATTCACTTACATTTCACTCTGAATAGTTACGCAGATGTAAATAACACAAAATACACAGAATATTAAGTAATGTATTCAGATAAAAAGAGTGTACTATTAAATTTTCCTCAATATTACTATGTGCAAACTTCATGTAAACCTTTGTAATTAACTTTCAATATGATGTAGAGTAGTCTGCAAGCAGTTTTTCTCGTGTTCTGCCGAAGTTGGTGCAGTTACTCTAAGGAATGTCACTGATTACACAATTCAACAAGTGTTTCAAAGCAGTAGAAAGGTAGAGGCAGTTATAATGTGAATGCAATGTAGTATGTTCTTCAAATCAACCTTAATTTATGTATTCCATTGCTGTCAATAGTATTCGTTGTTTATCTGATCACTTACAATGCACTCTGAATAGTTTTGCACATCTGCATAACACAAAATACACAGAATAGTAAGTAATGCATTCAGCTAAAAAGAGTGTACTATTAAATATTCCTCAATATTACTATGTTCAAACTTCATATAAACCTTTGTAATTAACTTTCCATATGATTTAGAGTAGTCTGCAACCAGTTTTTTGTCTGTGCTGCCGAAGTTGGTGAATTTACTCTAAGGAATGTCACTGATTACACAATTGAACTTCAGTGTTTCAAACAGTACAAATCTAGAGGCACCTATAATGTAAATGCAATGTAGTATGTTCTTCAAATCAACTTTACTTTAGGTATTCCATTGCTGTGAGTAGTATTCATTGTGTTTCTATTCACCTCACATTCACTCTGAATTGTTATGCACATGTACATAACATAAAATACACACAATAGCCTGTAATGCATTCAGCTGAAAAGAGAATGCTATTGAATTTTCCTCAAAGTTTTATGTGCAAACTTTATGTAAACCATTGTAATTAACTTTCCATATGTTTTAGAGTAGTCAGCAGCCAGTTTTATGTGTGTCCTACTGAAGCTGGTGAAGTTTAAGCAATATCACCAGTTGCTCATAATGGTACTTCACTGCTTCAAAGCAATGCAATGCTAAAGGCAGTTATAATGTACATGCAATGTTGTAGGTTCTTCAAATCATCTTTACTTTATGTATTCCATTGCTGTGAGTAGTATTCATTCTTTTTCTGTTCACTTACAATTCACTGAATAGTTATGCACAGGTACATAGCACAAAATACACACAATAGAGTCTAATGCATTCAGCTAAAAAGAGTGCTATTGAATTTTCCTCCAAAATTACTATCTGCAAACTGCATGTTAACCTTTGTAATTAACTTTCTGTATGATTCAGAGTAGTCTGAAACCACTTTTGTGTGTGTGATACCGAAGTCGAAGTTACTCTAAGCAGTATGATTGATTACACAATAGAAGTTCAGTGTTTCAAAGCAATACAAAGCTAAAGGCGTTCTAATATAACTGCAATGTATTAGGTTCTTGAATTCAACTTTACTTTATGTATTCCATTCCTGTCAGTAGTATTTATTGTGTTTCTATTCACTTACATTTCACTCTGAATAGTTATGCACTTGTAAATAACACAAAATACACAGAATATTCAGTAATGTATTCAGATAAAAAGAGTGTACTATTAAATTTTCCTCAATATTACTATGTGCAATCTGCATGTAAATCTTTGTAATTAACTTTGCATATGATGTAGAGTAGTCTGCAAGGTGTTTTTCTCGTGTTCTGCCGAAGTTGGTGAAGTTACTCTAAGGAATGTCACTGATTACACAATTCAACAAGTGTTTCAAAGCCGTAGGAAGGTAGAGGCAGTTATAATGTGAATGCAATGTTGTATGTTCTTCAAATCAACTTTACTTTATGTATTCCATTCCTGTCAGTAGTATTTATTGTGTTTCTATTCACTTACATTTCACTCTGAATAGTTATGCAGATGTAAATAACACCAAATACACAGAATATTCAGTAATGTATTCAGATAAAAAGAGTGTACTATTAAATTTTCATCAATATTACTATGTTCAAACTTCATGTAAACCTTTGTAATTAACTTTCCATATGATTTAGAGTAGTCTGCAAACAGTTTTTTGTCTGTGCTACCGATGTTGGTGAAGATACTCTAAGGAATGTCACTGATTACACAATTTAACTACAGTGTTTCAAAGCAATAGAAAGCTAAAGGCAGTTATAATGTAAATGCAATGTAGTAGGTTCTTCAAATCAGCTTTACGTTAGGTATTCCATTGCTGTGAGTAGTATTCAATATGCTTCTATTCAGTTACATTTCACTCTGAATAGACATGCACATGTAGATAACACAAAATACACACAATAACATGTAATGTATTCAGCTGAAAAGACAGTGCTATTGAATTTTCCTCAAAAGTACTATGTGCAAGCTTTATGTAAACCATTGTAATTAACTTTCCATATGTTTTAGAGTAGTCAGCAGCCAGTTTTATGTGTGTCCTACTGAAGCTGGTGAAGTTTAAGCAATATCACCAGTTGCTCATAATGGTACTTGACTGCTTCAAAGCAATGCAATGCCAAAGGAAGTTATAATGTAAATGCAATGTTGTAGGTTCTTCAAATCATCTTTACTTTATGTATTCCATTGCTGTGAGTAGTATTCATTGTTTTTCTGTTCACTTACAATTCACTGAATAGTTATGCACAGGTACATAGCACAAAATACACGCAATAGAGTGTAATGCATTCAGCTAAAAAGAGTGCTATTGAATTTTCCTCCAAAATTACTATCTGCAAACTGCATGTAAACCTTTGTAATTAACTTTCCGTATGATTCAGAGTAGTCTGAAACCACTTTTGTGTGTGTGATACCGAAGTTGAAGTTACTCTAAGCAGTATGATTGATTACACAATAGAACTTCAGTGTTTCAAAGCAATACAAAGCTAAAGGCGTTCTAATATAACTGCAATGTATTAGGTTCTTTAATTCAACTTTACTTTAGGTATTCCATTCCTGTCAGAAGTATTTATTGTTTTTCTATTCACTTACATTTCACTCTGAATAGTTATGCAGATATACATAACACAAAATGCACAGAATATTAAGTAATCCATTCAGCTAAAAAGAGTGTACTATTAAATTTTC
Source organism: Hemitrygon akajei (assembly GCF_048418815.1). Taxonomy (NCBI): domain Eukaryota; kingdom Metazoa; phylum Chordata; class Chondrichthyes; order Myliobatiformes; family Dasyatidae; genus Hemitrygon; species Hemitrygon akajei. The sequence goes on from NC_133127.1 coordinate 108,505,602, forward strand.
CTCAATATTACTATGTGCAAACTTCATGTAAACCTTTGTAATTAACTTTCCATATGATGTAGAGTAGTCTGCAAGCAGTTTTTCTCGTGTTCTGCCGAAGTTGGTGCAGTTACTCTAAGGAATGTCACTGATTACACAATTCAACAAATGTTTCAAAGCAGTAGAAAGGTAGAGGCAGTTATAATGTGAATGCAATGTAGTATGTTCTTCAAATCAACCTTAATTTATGTTTTCCATTGCTGTCAGTAGTATTCGTTGTTTATCTGATCACTTACAATGCACTCTGAATAGTTTTGCACATCTGCATAACACAAAATACACAGAATAGTAAGTAATGCATTCAGCTAAAAAGAGTGTACTATTAAATATTCCTCAATATTACTATGTTCAAACTTCATATAAACCTTTGCAATTAACTTTCCATATGATTTAGAGTAGTCTGCAACCAGTTTTTTGTCTGTGCTACAGATGTTGGTGAAGTTACTCTAAGGAATGTCACTGATTACACAATTGAACTTCAGTGTTTCAAAGCAATACAAAGCTAAATGCGTTCTAATATAACTGCAATGTATTAGGTTCTTGAATTCAACTTTACTTTATGTATTCCATTCCTGTCAGTAGTATTTATTGTGTTTCTATTCACTTACATTTCACTCTGAATAGTTATGCAGATGTAAATAACACCAAATACACAGAATATTCAGTAATGTATTCAGATAAAAAGAGTGTACTATTAAATTTTCCTCAATATTACTATGTGCAAACTTCAGGTAAACCTTTGTAATTAACTTTCCATATGATGTAGAGTAGTCTGCAAGCAGTTTTTCTCGTGTTCTGCCGAAGTTGGTGAAGTTACTCTAAGGAATGTCACTGATTACACAATTCAACCAGTGTTTCAAAGCAGTACAAAGGTAGAGGCAGTTATAATGTAAATGCAATGTAGTATGTTCTTCAAATCAACCTTACTTTATGTATTCCATTCCTGTCAGTAGTATTTATTGTGTTTCTATTCACTTACATTTCACTCTGAATAGTTATGCAGAAGTAAATAACACCAAATACACAGAATATTCTGTAATGTATTCAGATAAAAAGAGTGTACTATTAAATTTTCCTCAATTTTACAATGTGCAAACTTCATGTAAACCTTTGTAATTAACTTTCCATATGATTTAGAGTAGTCTGCAACCAGTTTTTTGTCTGTGCTACAGATGTTGGTGAAGTTACTCTAAGGAATGTCACTGATTACACAATTGAACTACAGTGTTTCAAAGCAATAGAAAGCTAAAGGCAGTTATAATGTAAATGCAATGTAGTAGGTTCTTCAAATCAGCTTTACGTTATGTATTCCATTGCTGTGAGTAGTATTCAATATGCTTCTATTCAGTTACATTTCACTCTGAATAGACATGCACATGTAGATAACACAAAATACACACAATAGCATGTAATGTATTCAGCTGAAAAGACAGTGCTACTGAATTATCCTCAAAATTACTATGTGTAAACGTCATGTAAACCTTTGTAATTAACTTTCCATATGATGTAGAGTAGTCTGCAAGCAGTTTTTTTAGTGTTCTGCCGAAGTTGGTGAAGTTACTCTAAGGAATATCACTGATTACACAATTCAACCAGTGTTTCAAAGCAGTACAAAGCTAGAGGCAGTTATAATGTAAATGCAATGTAGTATGTTCTTCAAATCAACCTTACTTTATGGATTCCATTCCTGTCAGTAGTATTTATTGTGTTTCTATTCACTTACATTTCACTCTGAATAGTTACGCAGATGTAAATAACACAAAATACACAGAATATTAAGTAATGTATTCAGATAAAAAGAGTGTACTATTAAATTTTCCTCAATATTACTATGTGCAAACTTCATGTAAACCTTTGTAATTAACTTTCAATATGATGTAGAGTAGTCTGCAAGCAGTTTTTCTCGTGTTCTGCCGAAGTTGGTGCAGTTACTCTAAGGAATGTCACTGATTACACAATTCAACAAGTGTTTCAAAGCAGTAGAAAGGTAGAGGCAGTTATAATGTGAATGCAATGTAGTATGTTCTTCAAATCAACCTTAATTTATGTATTCCATTGCTGTCAATAGTATTCGTTGTTTATCTGATCACTTACAATGCACTCTGAATAGTTTTGCACATCTGCATAACACAAAATACACAGAATAGTAAGTAATGCATTCAGCTAAAAAGAGTGTACTATTAAATATTCCTCAATATTACTATGTTCAAACTTCATATAAACCTTTGTAATTAACTTTCCATATGATTTAGAGTAGTCTGCAACCAGTTTTTTGTCTGTGCTGCCGAAGTTGGTGAATTTACTCTAAGGAATGTCACTGATTACACAATTGAACTTCAGTGTTTCAAACAGTACAAATCTAGAGGCACCTATAATGTAAATGCAATGTAGTATGTTCTTCAAATCAACTTTACTTTAGGTATTCCATTGCTGTGAGTAGTATTCATTGTGTTTCTATTCACCTCACATTCACTCTGAATTGTTATGCACATGTACATAACATAAAATACACACAATAGCCTGTAATGCATTCAGCTGAAAAGAGAATGCTATTGAATTTTCCTCAAAGTTTTATGTGCAAACTTTATGTAAACCATTGTAATTAACTTTCCATATGTTTTAGAGTAGTCAGCAGCCAGTTTTATGTGTGTCCTACTGAAGCTGGTGAAGTTTAAGCAATATCACCAGTTGCTCATAATGGTACTTCACTGCTTCAAAGCAATGCAATGCTAAAGGCAGTTATAATGTACATGCAATGTTGTAGGTTCTTCAAATCATCTTTACTTTATGTATTCCATTGCTGTGAGTAGTATTCATTCTTTTTCTGTTCACTTACAATTCACTGAATAGTTATGCACAGGTACATAGCACAAAATACACACAATAGAGTCTAATGCATTCAGCTAAAAAGAGTGCTATTGAATTTTCCTCCAAAATTACTATCTGCAAACTGCATGTTAACCTTTGTAATTAACTTTCTGTATGATTCAGAGTAGTCTGAAACCACTTTTGTGTGTGTGATACCGAAGTTGAAGTTACTCTAAGCAGTATGATTGATTACACAATAGAAGTTCAGTGTTTCAAAGCAATACAAAGCTAAAGGCGTTCTAATATAACTGCAATGTATTAGGTTCTTGAATTCAACTTTACTTTATGTATTCCATTCCTGTCAGTAGTATTTATTGTGTTTCTATTCACTTACATTTCACTCTGAATAGTTATGCACTTGTAAATAACACAAAATACACAGAATATTCAGTAATGTATTCAGATAAAAAGAGTGTACTATTAAATTTTCCTCAATATTACTATGTGCAATCTGCATGTAAATCTTTGTAATTAACTTTGCATATGATGTAGAGTAGTCTGCAAGGTGTTTTTCTCGTGTTCTGCCGAAGTTGGTGAAGTTACTCTAAGGAATGTCACTGATTACACAATTCAACAAGTGTTTCAAAGCCGTAGGAAGGTAGAGGCAGTTATAATGTGAATGCAATGTTGTATGTTCTTCAAATCAACTTTACTTTATGTATTCCATTCCTGTCAGTAGTATTTATTGTGTTTCTATTCACTTACATTTCACTCTGAATAGTTATGCAGATATACATAACACAAAATGCACAGAATATTAAGTAATCCATTCAGCTAAAAAGAGTGTACTATTAAATTTTCCTCAATATTACTATGTGCAAACTTCATGTAAACCTTTGTAATTAACTTTCCATATGATGTAGAGTAGTCTGCAAGCAGTTTTTCTCGTGTTCTGCCGAAGTTGGTGCAGTTACTCTAAGGAATGTCACTGATTACACAATTCAACAAATGTTTCAAAGCAGTAGAAAGGTAGAGGCAGTTATAATGTGAATGCAATGTAGTATGTTCTTCAAATCAACCTTAATTTATGTTTTCCATTGCTGTCAGTAGTATTCGTTGTTTATCTGATCACTTACAATGCACTCTGAATAGTTTTGCACATCTGCATAACACAAAATACACAGAATAGTAAGTAATGCATTCAGCTAAAAAGAGTGTACTATTAAATATTCCTCAATATTACTATGTTCAAACTTCATATAAACCTTTGCAATTAACTTTCCATATGATTTAGAGTAGTCTGCAACCAGTTTTTTGTCTGTGCTACAGATGTTGGTGAAGTTACTCTAAGGAATGTCACTGATTACACAATTGAACTTCAGTGTTTCAAAGCAATACAAAGCTAAATGCGTTCTAATATAACTGCAATGTATTAGGTTCTTGAATTCAACTTTACTTTATGTATTCCATTCCTGTCAGTAGTATTTATTGTGTTTCTATTCACTTACATTTCACTCTGAATAGTTATGCAGATGTAAATAACACCAAATACACAGAATATTCAGTAATGTATTCAGATAAAAAGAGTGTACTATTAAATTTTCCTCAATATTACTATGTGCAAACTTCATGTAAACCTTTGTAATTAACTTTCCATATGATGTAGAGTAGTCTGCAAGCAGTTTTTCTCGTGTTCTGCCGAAGTTGGTGAAGTTACTCTAAGGAATGTCACTGATTACACAATTCAACCAGTGTTTCAAAGCAGTACAAAGGTAGAGGCAGTTATAATGTAAATGCAATGTAGTATGTTCTTCAAATCAACCTTACTTTATGTATTCCATTCCTGTCAGTAGTATTTATTGTGTTTCTATTCACTTACATTTCACTCTGAATAGTTATGCAGAAGTAAATAACACCAAATACACAGAATATTCTGTAATGTATTCAGATAAAAAGAGTGTACTATTAAATTTTCCTCAATTTTACAATGTGCAAACTTCATGTAAACCTTTGTAATTAACTTTCCATATGATTTAGAGTAGTCTGCAACCAGTTTTTTGTCTGTGCTGCAGATGTTGGTGAAGTTACTCTAAGGAATGTCACTGATTACACAATTGAACTACAGTGTTTCAAAGCAATAGAAAGCTAAAGGCAGTTATAATGTAAATGCAATGTAGTAGGTTCTTCAAATCAGCTTTACGTTATGTATTCCATTGCTGTGAGTAGTATTCAATATGCTTCTATTCAGTTACATTTCACTCTGAATAGACATGCACATGTAGATAACACAAAATACACACAATAGCATGTAATGTATTCAGCTGAAAAGACAGTGCTACTGAATTATCCTCAAAATTACTATGTGTAAACGTCATGTAAACCTTTGTAATTAACTTTCCATATGATGTAGAGTAGTCTGCAAGCAGTTTTTTTAGTGTTCTGCCGAAGTTGGTGAAGTTACTCTAAGGAATATCACTGATTACACAATTCAACCAGTGTTTCAAAGCAGTACAAAGCTAGAGGCAGTTATAATGTAAATGCAATGTAGTATGTTCTTCAAATCAACCTTACTTTATGGATTCCATTCCTGTCAGTAGTATTTATTGTGTTTCTATTCACTTACATTTCACTCTGAATAGTTACGCAGATGTAAATAACACAAAATACACAGAATATTAAGTAATGTATTCAGATAAAAAGAGTGTACTATTAAATTTTCCTCAATATTACTATGTGCAAACTTCATGTAAACCTTTGTAATTAACTTTCAATATGATGTAGAGTAGTCTGCAAGCAGTTTTTCTCGTGTTCTGCCGAAGTTGGTGCAGTTACTCTAAGGAATGTCACTGATTACACAATTCAACAAGTGTTTCAAAGCAGTAGAAAGGTAGAGGCAGTTATAATGTGAATGCAATGTAGTATGTTCTTCAAATCAACCTTAATTTATGTATTCCATTGCTGTCAATAGTATTCGTTGTTTATCTGATCACTTACAATGCACTCTGAATAGTTTTGCACATCTGCATAACACAAAATACACAGAATAGTAAGTAATGCATTCAGCTAAAAAGAGTGTACTATTAAATATTCCTCAATATTACTATGTTCAAACTTCATATAAACCTTTGTAATTAACTTTCCATATGATTTAGAGTAGTCTGCAACCAGTTTTTTGTCTGTGCTGCCGAAGTTGGTGAATTTACTCTAAGGAATGTCACTGATTACACAATTGAACTTCAGTGTTTCAAACAGTACAAATCTAGAGGCACCTATAATGTAAATGCAATGTAGTATGTTCTTCAAATCAACTTTACTTTAGGTATTCCATTGCTGTGAGTAGTATTCATTGTGTTTCTATTCACCTCACATTCACTCTGAATTGTTATGCACATGTACATAACATAAAATACACACAATAGCCTGTAATGCATTCAGCTGAAAAGAGAATGCTATTGAATTTTCCTCAAAGTTTTATGTGCAAACTTTATGTAAACCATTGTAATTAACTTTCCATATGTTTTAGAGTAGTCAGCAGCCAGTTTTATGTGTGTCCTACTGAAGCTGGTGAAGTTTAAGCAATATCACCAGTTGCTCATAATGGTACTTCACTGCTTCAAAGCAATGCAATGCTAAAGGCAGTTATAATGTACATGCAATGTTGTAGGTTCTTCAAATCATCTTTACTTTATGTATTCCATTGCTGTGAGTAGTATTCATTCTTTTTCTGTTCACTTACAATTCACTGAATAGTTATGCACAGGTACATAGCACAAAATACACACAATAGAGTCTAATGCATTCAGCTAAAAAGAGTGCTATTGAATTTTCCTCCAAAATTACTATCTGCAAACTGCATGTTAACCTTTGTAATTAACTTTCTGTATGATTCAGAGTAGTCTGAAACCACTTTTGTGTGTGTGATACCGAAGTTGAAGTTACTCTAAGCAGTATGATTGATTACACAATAGAAGTTCAGTGTTTCAAAGCAATACAAAGCTAAAGGCGTTCTAATATAACTGCAATGTATTAGGTTCTTGAATTCAACTTTACTTTATGTATTCCATTCCTGTCAGTCGTATTTATTGTGTTTCTATTCACTTACATTTCACTCTGAATAGTTATGCACTTGTAAATAACACAAAATACACAGAATATTCAGTAATGTATTCAGATAAAAAGAGTGTACTATTAAATTTTCCTCAATATTACTATGTGCAATCTGCATGTAAATCTTTGTAATTAACTTTGCATATGATGTAGAGTAGTCTGCAAGGTGTTTTTCTCGTGTTCTGCCGAAGTTGGTGAAGTTACTCTAAGGAATGTCACTGATTACACAATTCAACAAGTGTTTCAAAGCCGTAGGAAGGTAGAGGCAGTTATAATGTGAATGCAATGTTGTATGTTCTTCAAATCAACTTTACTTTATGTATTCCATTCCTGTCAGTAGTATTTATTGTGTTTCTATTCACTTACATTTCACTCTGAATAGTTATGCAGATGTAAATAACACCAAATACACAGAATATTCAGTAATGTATTCAGATAAAAAGAGTGTACTATTAAATTTTCATCAATATTACTATGTTCAAACTTCATGTAAACCTTTGTAATTAACTTTCCATATGATTTAGAGTAGTCTGCAAACAGTTTTTTGTCTGTGCTACCGATGTTGGTGAAGATACTCTAAGGAATGTCACTGATTACACAATTTAACTACAGTGTTTCAAAGCAATAGAAAGCTAAAGGCAGTTATAATGTAAATGCAATGTAGTAGGTTCTTCAAATCAGCTTTACGTTAGGTATTCCATTGCTGTGAGTAGTATTCAATATGCTTCTATTCAGTTACATTTCACTCTGAATAGACATGCACATGTAGATAACACAAAATACACACAATAACATGTAATGTATTCAGCTGAAAAGACAGTGCTATTGAATTTTCCTCAAAATTACTATGTGCAAGCTTTATGTAAACCATTGTAATTAACTTTCCATATGTTTTAGAGTAGTCAGCAGCCAGTTTTATGTGTGTCCTACTGAAGCTGGTGAAGTTTAAGCAATATCACCAGTTGCTCATAATGGTACTTGACTGCTTCAAAGCAATGCAATGCCAAAGGAAGTTATAATGTAAATGCAATGTTGTAGGTTCTTCAAATCATCTTTACTTTATGTATTCCATTGCTGTGAGTAGTATTCATTGTTTTTCTGTTCACTTACAATTCACTGAATAGTTATGCACAGGTACATAGCACAAAATACACGCAATAGAGTGTAATGCATTCAGCTAAAAAGAGTGCTATTGAATTTTCCTCCAAAATTACTATCTGCAAACTGCATGTAAACCTTTGTAATTAACTTTCCGTATGATTCAGAGTAGTCTGAAACCACTTTTGTGTGTGTGATACCGAAGTTGAAGTTACTCTAAGCAGTATGATTGATTACACAATAGAACTTCAGTGTTTCAAAGCAATACAAAGCTAAAGGCGTTCTAATATAACTGCAATGTATTAGGTTCTTTAATTCAACTTTACTTTAGGTATTCCATTCCTGTCAGAAGTATTTATTGTTTTTCTATTCACTTACATTTCACTCTGAATAGTTATGCAGATATACATAACACAAAATGCACAGAATATTAAGTAATCCATTCAGCTAAAAAGAGTGTACTATTAAATTTTCCTCAATATTACTATGTGCAAACTTCATGTAAACCTTTGTAATTAACTTTCCATATGATGTAGAGTAGTCTGCAAGCAGTTTTTCTCGTGTTCTGCCGAAGTTGGTGCAGTTACTCTAAGGAATGTCACTGATTACACAATTCAACAAATGTTTCAAAGCAGTAGAAAGGTAGAGGCAGTTATAATGTGAATGCAATGTAGTATGTTCTTCAAATCAACCTTAATTTATGTTTTCCATTGCTGTCAGTAGTATTCGTTGTTTATCTGATCACTTACAATGCACTCTGAATAGTTTTGCACATCTGCATAACACAAAATACACAGAATAGTAAGTAATGCATTCAGCTAAAAAGAGTGTACTATTAAATATTCCTCAATATTACTATGTTCAAACTTCATATAAACCTTTGCAATTAACTTTCCATATGATTTAGAGTAGTCTGCAACCAGTTTTTTGTCTGTGCTACAGATGTTGGTGAAGTTACTCTAAGGAATGTCACTGATTACACAATTGAACTTCAGTGTTTCAAAGCAATACAAAGCTAAATGCGTTCTAATATAACTGCAATGTATTAGGTTCTTGAATTCAACTTTACTTTATGTATTCCATTCCTGTCAGTAGTATTTATTGTGTTTCTATTCACTTACATTTCACTCTGAATAGTTATGCAGATGTAAATAACACCAAATACACAGAATATTCAGTAATGTATTCAGATAAAAAGAGTGTACTATTAAATTTTCCTCAATATTACTATGTGCAAACTTCATGTAAACCTTTGTACTTAACTTTCCATATGATGTAGAGTAGTCTGCAAGCAGTTTTTCTCGTGTTCTGCCGAAGTTGGTGAAGTTACTCTAAGGAATGTCACTGATTACACAATTCAACCAGTGTTTCAAAGCAGTACAAAGGTAGAGGCAGTTATAATGTAAATGCAATGTAGTATGTTCTTCAAATCAACCTTACTTTATGTATTCCATTCCTGTCAGTAGTATTTATTGTGTTTCTATTCACTTACATTTCACTCTGAATAGTTATGCAGAAGTAAATAACACCAAATACACAGAATATTCTGTAATGTATTCAGATAAAAAGAGTGTACTATTAAATTTTCCTCAATTTTACAATGTGCAAACTTCATGTAAACCTTTGTAATTAACTTTCCATATGATTTAGAGTAGTCTGCAACCAGTTTTTTGTCTGTGCTACAGATGTTGGTGAAGTTACTCTAAGGAATGTCACTGATTACACAATTGAACTACAGTGTTTCAAAGCAATAGAAAGCTAAAGGCAGTTATAATGTAAATGCAATGTAGTAGGTTCTTCAAATCAGCTTTACGTTATGTATTCCATTGCTGTGAGTAGTATTCAATATGCTTCTATTCAGTTACATTTCACTCTGAATAGACATGCACATGTAGATAACACAAAATATACACAACAGCATGTAATGTATTCAGCTGAAAAGACAGTGCTACTGAATTATCCTCAAAATTACTATGTGTAAACGTCATGTAAACCTTTGTAATTAACTTTCCATATGATGTAGAGTAGTCTGCAAGCAGTTTTTTTAGTGTTCTGCCGAAGTTGGTGAAGTTACTCTAAGGAATGTCACTGATTACACAATTCAACCAGTGTTTCAAAGCAGTACAAAGCTAGAGGCAGTTATAATGTAAATGCAATGTAGTATGTTCTTCAAATCAACCTTACTTTATGGATTCCATTCCTGTCAGTAGTATTTATTGTGTTTCTATTCACTTACATTTCACTCTGAATAGTTACGCAGATGTAAATAACACAAAATACACAGAATATTAAGTAATGTATTCAGATAAAAAGAGTGTACTATTAAATTTTCCTCAATATTACTATGTGCAAACTTCATGTAAACCTTTGTAATTAACTTTCAATATGATGTAGAGTAGTCTGCAAGCAGTTTTTCTCGTGTTCTGCCGAAGTTGGTGCAGTTACTCTAAGGAATGTCACTGATTACACAATTCAACAAGTGTTTCAAAGCAGTAGAAAGGTAGAGGCAGTTATAATGTGAATGCAATGTAGTATGTTCTTCAAATCAACCTTAATTTATGTATTCCATTGCTGTCAATAGTATTCGTTGTTTATCTGAACACTTACAATGCACTCTGAATAGTTTTGCACATCTGCATAACACAAAATACACAGAATAGTAAGTAATGCATTCAGCTAAAAAGAGTGTACTATTAAATATTCCTCAATATTACTATGTTCAAACTTCATATAAACCTTTGTAATTAACTTTCCATATGATTTAGAGTAGTCTGCAACCAGTTTTTTGTCTGTGCTGCCGAAGTTGGTGAATTTACTCTAAGGAATGTCACTGATTACACAATTGAACTTCAGTGTTTCAAACAGTACAAATCTAGAGGCACCTATAATGTAAATGCAATGTAGTATGTTCTTCAAATCAACTTTACTTTAGGTATTCCATTGCTGTGAGTAGTATTCATTGTGTTTCCATTCACCTCACATTCACTCTGAATTGTTATGCACATGTACATAACATAAAATACACACAATAGCCTGTAATGCATTCAGCTGAAAAGAGAATGCTATTGAATTTTCCTCAAAGTTTTATGTGCAAACTTTATGTAAACCATTGTAATTAACTTTCCATATGTTTTAGAGTAGTCAGCAGCCAGTTTCATGTGTGTCCTACTGAACCTGGTGAAGTTTAAGCAATATCACCAGTTGCTCATAATGGTACTTCACTGCTTCAAAGCAATGCAATGCCAAAGGAAGTTATAATGTAAATGCAATTTTGTAGGTTCTTCAAATCATCTTTACTTTATGTATTCCATTGCTGTGAGTAGTATTCATTGTTTTTCTGTTCACTTACAATTCACTGAATAGTTATGCACAGGTACATAGCACAAAATACACCCAATTGAGTGTAATGCATTCAGCTAAAAAGAGTGCTATTGAATTTTCCTCCAAAATTACTATCTGCAAACTGCATGTTAACCTTTGTAATTAACTTTCTGTATGATTCAGAGTAGTCTGAAACCACTTTTGTGTGTGTGATACCGAAGTTGAAGTTACTCTAAGCAGTATGATTGATTACACAATAGAAGTTCAGTGTTTCAAAGCAATACAAAGCTAAAGGCGTTCTAATATAACTGCAATGTATTAGGTTCTTGAATTCAACTTTACTTTATGTATTCCATTCCTGTCAGTAGTATTTATTGTGTTTCTATTCACTTACATTTCACTCTGAATAGTTATGCAGATGTAAATAACACAAAATACACAGAATATTCAGTAATGTATTCAGATAAAAAGAGTGTACTATTAAATTTTCCTCAATATTACTATGTGCAATCTGCATGTAAATCTTTGTAATTAACTTTGCATATGATGTAGAGTAGTCTGCAAGGTGTTTTTCTCGTGTTCTGCCGAAGTTGGTGAAGTTACTCTAAGGAATGTCACTGAATACACAATTCAACAAGTGTTTCAAAGCCGTAGGAAGGTAGAGGTAGTTATAATGTGAATGCAATGTTGTATGTTCTTCAAATCAACTTTACTTTATGTATTCCATTCCTGTCAGTAGTATTTATTGTGTTTCTATTCACTTACATTTCACTCTGAATAGTTATGCAGATGTAAATAACACCAAATACACAGAATATTCAGTAATGTATTCAGATAAAAAGAGTGTACTATTAAATTTTCATCAATATTACTATGTTCAAACTTCATGTAAACCTTTGTAATTAACTTTCCATATGATTTAGAGTAGTCTGCAAACAGTTTTTTGTCTGTGCTACCGATGTTGGTGAAGATACTCTAAGGAATGTCACTGATTACACAATTTAACTACAGTGTTTCAAAGCAATAGAAAGCTAAAGGCAGTTATAATGTAAATGCAATGTAGTAGGTTCTTCAAATCAGCTTTACGTTAGGTATTCCATTGCTGTGAGTAGTATTCAATATGCTTCTATTCAGTTACATTTCACTCTGAATAGACATGCACATGTAGATAACACAAAATACACACAATAACATGTAATGTATTCAGCTGAAAAGACAGTGCTATTGAATTTTCCTCAAAATTACTATGTGCAAGCTTTATGTAAACCATTGTAATTAACTTTCCATATGTTTTAGAGTAGTCAGCAGCCAGTTTTATGTGTGTCCTACTGAAGCTGGTGAAGTTTAAGCAATATCACCAGTTGCTCATAATGGTACTTGACTGCTTCAAAGCAATGCAATGCCAAAGGAAGTTATAATGTAAATGCAATGTTGTAGGTTCTTCAAATCATCTTTACTTTATGTATTCCATTGCTGTGAGTAGTATTCATTGTTTTTCTGTTCACTTACAATTCACTGAATAGTTATGCACAGGTACATAGCACAAAATACACGCAATAGAGTGTAATGCATTCAGCTAAAAAGAGTGCTATTGAATTTTCCTCCAAAATTACTATCTGCAAACTGCATGTAAACCTTTGTAATTAACTTTCCGTATGATTCAGAGTAGTCTGAAACCACTTTTGTGTGTGTGATACCGAAGTTGAAGTTACTCTAAGCAGTATGATTGATTACACAATAGAACTTCAGTGTTTCAAAGCAATACAAAGCTAAAGGCGTTCTAATATAACTGCAATGTATTAGGTTCTTTAATTCAACTTTACTTTAGGTATTCCATTCCTGTCAGAAGTATTTATTGTTTTTCTATTCACTTACATTTCACTCTGAATAGTTATGCAGATATACATAACACAAAATGCACAGAATATTAAGTAATCCATTCAGCTAAAAAGAGTGTACTATTAAATTTTCCTCAATATTACTATGTGCAAACTTCATGTAAACCTTTGTAATTAACTTTCCATATGATGTAGAGTAGTCTGCAAGCAGTTTTTCTCGTGTTCTGCCGAAGTTGGTGCAGTTACTCTAAGGAATGTCACTGATTACACAATTCAACAAATGTTTCAAAGCAGTAGAAAGGTAGAGGCAGTTATAATGTGAATGCAATGTAGTATGTTCTTCAAATCAACCTTAATTTATGTTTTCCATTGCTGTCAGTAGTATTCGTTGTTTATCTGATCACTTACAATGCACTCTGAATAGTTTTGCACATCTGCATAACACAAAATACACAGAATAGTAAGTAATGCATTCAGCTAAAAAGAGTGTACTATTAAATATTCCTCAATATTACTATGTTCAAACTTCATATAAACCTTTGCAATTAACTTTCCATATGATTTAGAGTAGTCTGCAACCAGTTTTTTGTCTGTGCTACAGATGTTGGTGAAGTTACTCTAAGGAATGTCACTGATTACACAATTGAACTTCAGTGTTTCAAAGCAATACAAAGCTAAATGCGTTCTAATATAACTGCAATGTATTAGGTTCTTGAATTCAACTTTACTTTATGTATTCCATTCCTGTCAGTAGTATTTATTGTGTTTCTATTCACTTACATTTCACTCTGAATAGTTATGCAGATGTAAATAACACCAAATACACAGAATATTCAGTAATGTATTCAGATAAAAAGAGTGTACTATTAAATTTTCCTCAATATTACTATGTGCAAACTTCATGTAAACCTTTGTAATTAACTTTCCATATGATGTAGAGTAGTCTGCAAGCAGTTTTTCTCGTGTTCTGCCGAAGTTGGTGAAGTTACTCTAAGGAATGTCACTGACTACACAATTCAACCAGTGTTTCAAAGCAGTACAAAGGTAGAGGCAGTTATAATGTAAATGCAATGTAGTATGTTCTTCAAATCAACCTTACTTTATGTATTCCATTCCTGTCAGTAGTATTTATTGTGTTTCTATTCACTTACATTTCACTCTGAATAGTTATGCAGAAGTAAATAACACCAAATACACAGAATATTCTGTAATGTATTCAGATAAAAAGAGTGTACTATTAAATTTTCCTCAATTTTACAATGTGCAAACTTCATGTAAACCTTTGTAATTAACTTTCCATATGATTTAGAGTAGTCTGCAACCAGTTTTTTGTCTGTGCTACAGATGTTGGTGAAGTTACTCTAAGGAATGTGTTACGAAAACCCCGTAACCAGGTAACTTACCAGCAAAGATAGATGGATCAGCTGAGTCGGATGCTACTATTTTCAAACGTTTTATTCAATAAGGGCACAAACGTATGGTTAATACAAAACATTCAAATCGTCAAAACTCAATCTAAAACACCGGTGTAACCATAATCAATCAGAAATAAGCTCTTTCGTTGTCTAGGGTATATAATACTGAGTCCAATTGGAAATATAAAGAGTCACTCTGAAGTCTGCAGGCTTTTGGTTTCACGTGTTGGAGAGAGAGAGAGATAAAACGGAAAAACTTGCCGTTTACATCCGTGTAATCAGGGGAGCGATCTTCCCCGTTGTTAGTTAAAAGCGATCTTCCGTTGGTTCCAGCCACAAACCCCGCATTCGGAATTTAACGCACGTGGCTTATTTCAAAATGGCTTCCCGTTCCCACGGGAAGCGTTATCGTGCTTCTTGGTGTCTCCTTGGTGCGTCCGAGGGTCGTCCTCTTTCAGACCCTTCTTTATACTGCCTCACGGGATCTCAGGTGTCAATCAGGTTGCAGGTGATGCAACCTCTCTCTCTCAACCAGCCCACTTTGCCCGAGGGCTTTACAATGTCCCTGCGAGTTGGCACGTCTGCAGTTCCCAGGTGTCTCCTGAGAACAATGCCACAGTCACCAGCTTTTGTCCCAGTGGAATGTCTTTCCATTTCCTGTGTCCATTCAGCCTGTCTCTCTCTCTCTCTTTTGGGTCATTGACCCCCCTTTTCTAGGGCTCTTGCAATTCTCACAAAGGAGGGGGCTGGTATCATAACACCTCCCCTCTTAAAAAGGTTTTTACCAGCGGTTAAAACCCAGAGTGGTACAGTCTTACAGAAATTTTGAATCTAATACAGAGTAATACAGTTATACATTCAAGTCAGCATCTAAACAGTTAACAAGTACAGTGCCCCTTTCCTTTAATACCTTAACCTCATGTGCCCTACTAACGCCTGGTAGCATCAAACTTCAGCTCAATAACCACCTTATTTATTTGCTTTCTTCGGCAACATAACTAAGGAGGTGTGATCTTAGCTTACATACATCTACAAAGGTTCATGCAAAAGACAAATTTTTATGCTACTTTCAAACTTAACAGTCAAGCTTCCATGGGTGTTGTCTTTATTATTCACATACTTTGTCAAAATCCCTTAAAACCGGCTTCTGCTATTTTAAAAATCGCGCCCCCATTAACCCTCGCCTTTTTTCCGGTTAATTCCCTCGTGGCGATCTTGGGCACCCTGGCGAAATAAGCTTTCGCCCGCTCCTTTCATAGGAGTTATTTTATCAACGTGTTCCAAACTTAGACCACCCAATTCCTTAATTTTAGGCCATTTGTCGTTTTTCTCTTCAGGACCCGTCATGCTATTAGTTTCCAATTTAAGATCCGCAAGCGATCTCACTTTGTTCAGACAGCATTTCAAATTCTGCCTTTTCACAGCACCCTCTTGAATAACAATAGCATGTGGGGCACCTTTACATTCCAAATCAACCTGTAATTGATTCGCAGGCACCGTGTTACCGAGCCGTTGTCTCTGCAGCCTGGTTGCTGCTTCTGACATCAATCCAGACATTAAATTTTCTTCCTTTGATTTGGGAATTACAGACTTTCCGTTTCCTTCAATAACAATCCTCATTCCCCCCTTAAATTCGGCATTAACCTTGGCCCCACTCTCGAATACAAACACCGTGGAACTCACACTTCCCACGGTTACCAAGGTTAACCCTTTTCCTACTGAACCAACCCTATCTGATCCACAAAGACGGCCGCCCCGTCCCCCTGAATCAAACACCTCAGACTTCCCCTGAGCTCTGTTACCAGGTTCAGCACCACGTGCGCCCCCATCTTGGACACACTCAAACGGGACATTGGCCCCTTCCAGGCTTTCAATACCCGTACCTTTTTCAAATTCTAACGTCCCCCGATCCTTCCAGTTACTCTCTAGGCAGCCCCCCGTTGGGGAAGGCGCAACCCTGCGAGCTGAAACAACCTCCTCGGCCATTTCAGCTGACTTCTCCACAGCAAGGATACCCTTCCTCTGTAAGACTGCCCTCATTTCACTCTCGGGACAATCGAGAACACCTTTAGAACTCTGAACTTCTTCAAACAATTCTGCCAAACCAGACAGATTAACCATGTCCAACTCTGGACATTTTAACAACTTTATCCGTTTCTCAACTTTAGTTCCTACCTCTAGGACCTTTCTCTTCACTAAGGGCAGGGCTATTTCCTCTCCCTTACCCCCTTTCACTATACTGCTTTCTGTTTTACCACCCTCGGAACCCTCATGGTACAGGGTCGGTAAAAACATCTTGGCCAGATTACCGCTGGCTTCATTTAAACTGTCCTCTTTCTCAGCCGCTTTTTCCGACAGGCTGCGAGTGACCGCGCATGCGCGAAAGCTTTGGTACTCCAGGGGCGGGGCCACCGCACTCGCCGGTCGGCGGGTCGGCATCATGGCTGCCCAAATCCTCCCTCCTGCTAACACACTTTGTAACAACGCGACCCACTGCTCTTGTGGCCACTTCTGGTTCACTGCCACCGTTTCAAAAAACAAGAAATAACTATCAACATCCGTCTCTTCGAACGGAGGTACTAATCTCAGCTCCCGACTAACATTAAACCGCTCTCTCCTTAGCTCCTCCCTCTCTCTTTCTCTCCCCGCTGCCGCTCTCTCGGCTGCTGCTAACTCTCTGATCCGAATTTCATGCTGTCTTTGCCTCTCAGCTTGATTCTGCTCGTTTTCCATCTCTAACCCCTTCGCCAAATTTAACAAGTCTGCTTTGGTGCTCACCTCTAGCGCCGCCACAGTCGCGTTTTTCATAAATTCACACACGTCCATCTTTGCTGGTTTTTCTGTCTGGCTACCTGCGTACCAGATCCAAATTATTTTGTTTTGACTTACAATCCCGATTGACTGACCTCCCCCTTTTTGGTGTCAAATCCCGAGACGAGAACCCCACTTGTTACGAAAACCCCGTAACCAGGTAACTTACCAGCAAAGATAGATGGATCAGCTGAGTCGGATGCTACTATTTTCAAACGTTTTATTCAATAAGGGCACAAACGTATGGTTAATACAAAACATTCAAATCGTCAAAACTCAATCTAAAACACCGGTGTAACCATAATCAATCAGAAATAAGCTCTTTCGTTGTCTAGGGTATATAATACTGAGTCCAATTGGAAATATAAAGAGTCACTCTGAAGTCTGCAGGCTTTTGGTTTCACGTGTTGGAGAGAGAGAGAGATAAAACGGAAAAACTTGCCGTTTACATCCGTGTAATCAGGGGAGCGATCTTCCCCGTTGTTAGTTAAAAGCGATCTTCCGTTGGTTCCAGCCACAAACCCCGCATTCGGAATTTAACGCACGTGGCTTATTTCAAAATGGCTTCCCGTTCCCACGGGAAGCGTTATCGTGCTTCTTGGTGTCTCCTTGGTGCGTCCGAGGGTCGTCCTCTTTCAGACCCTTCTTTATACTGCCTCACGGGATCTCAGGTGTCAATCAGGTTGCAGGTGATGCAACCTCTCTCTCTCAACCAGCCCACTTTGCCCGAGGGCTTTACAATGTCCCTGCGAGTTGGCACGTCTGCAGTTCCCAGGTGTCTCCTGAGAACAATGCCACAGTCACCAGCTTTTGTCCCAGTGGAATGTCTTTCCATTTCCTGTGTCCATTCAGCCTGTCTCTCTCTCTCTCTTTTGGGTCATTGACCCCCCTTTTCTAGGGCTCTTGCAATTCTCACAAAGGAGGGGGCTGGTATCATAACAAATGTCACTGATTACACAATTGAACTACAGTGTTTCAAAGCAATAGAAAGCTAAAGGCAGTTATAATGTAAATGCAATGTAGTAGGTTCTTCAAATCAGCTTTACGTTATGTATTCCATTGCTGTGAGTAGTATTCAATATGCTTCTATTCAGTTACATTTCACTCTGAATAGACATGCACATGTAGATAACACAAAATATACACAACAGCATGTAATGTATTCAGCTGAAAAGACAGTGCTACTGAATTATCCTCAAAATTACTATGTGTAAACGTCATGTAAACCTTTGTAATTAACTTTCCATATGATGTAGAGTAGTCTGCAAGCAGTTTTTTTAGTGTTCTGCCGAAGTTGGTGAAGTTACTCTAAGGAATGTCACTGATTACACAATTCAACCAGTGTTTCAAAGCAGTACAAAGCTAGAGGCAGTTATAATGTAAATGCAATGTAGTATGTTCTTCAAATCAACCTTACTTTATGGATTCCATTCCTGTCAGTAGTATTTATTGTGTTTCTATTCACTTACATTTCACTCTGAATAGTTACGCAGATGTAAATAACACAAAATACACAGAATATTAAGTAATGTATTCAGATAAAAAGAGTGTACTATTAAATTTTCCTCAATATTACTATGTGCAAACTTCATGTAAACCTTTGTAATTAACTTTCAATATGATGTAGAGTAGTCTGCAAGCAGTTTTTCTCGTGTTCTGCCGAAGTTGGTGCAGTTACTCTAAGGAATGTCACTGATTACACAATTCAACAAGTGTTTCAAAGCAGTAGAAAGGTAGAGGCAGTTATAATGTGAATGCAATGTAGTATGTTCTTCAAATCAACCTTAATTTATGTATTCCATTGCTGTCAGTAGTATTCGTTGTTTATCTGATCACTTACAATGCACTCTGAAAAGTTTTGCACATCTGCATAACAGAAAATACACAGAATAGTAAGTAATGCATTCAGCTAAAAAGAGTGTACTATTAAATATTCCTCAATATTACTATGTTCAAACTTCATATAAACCTTTGTAATTAACTTTCCATATGATTTAGAGTAGTCTGCAACCAGTTTTTTGTCTGTGCTGCCGAAGTTGGTGAAGTTACTCTGAGGAATGTCACTGATTACACAGTTGAACTTCAGTGTTTCAACAGCACAAAGCTAGAGGCACCTATAAAGTAAATGCAATGTAGTATGTTCTTCAAATCAACTTTACTTTAGGTATTCCATTGCTGTGCATAGTATTCATTGTGTTTCTATTCACCTCAAATTCACTCTGAATAGTTATGCACATGTACATAACATAAAATACACACAATAGCCTGTAATGCATTCAGCTGAAAAGAGAATACTATTGAATTTTCCTCAAAGTTTTATGTGCAAGCTTTATGTAAACCATTGTAATTAAATTTCTATATGTTTTAGAGTAGTCAGCAGCCAGTTTTATGTGTGTCCTACTGAAGCTGGTGAAGTTTAAGCAATATCACCAGTTGCTCATAATGGTACTTCACTGCTTCAAAGCAATGCAATGCCAAAGGAAGTTATAATGTAAATGCAATTTTGTAGGTTCTTCAAATCATCTTTACTTTATGTATTCCATTGCTGTGAGTAGTATTCATTGTTTTTCTGTTCACTTACAATTCACTGAATAGTTATGCACAGGTACATAGCACAAAATACACCCAATTGAGTGTAATGCATTCAGCTAAAAAGAGTGCTATTGAATTTTCCTCCAAAATTACTATCTGCAAACTGCATGTTAACCTTTGTAATTAACTTTCTGTATGATTCAGAGTAGTCTGAAACCACTTTTGTGTGTGTGATACCGAAGTTGAAGTTACTGTAAGCAGTATGATTGATTACACAATAGAACTTCAGTGTTTCAAAGCAATACAAAGCTAAAGGCGTTCTAATATAACTGCAATGTATTAGGTTCTTGAATTCAACTTTACTTTATGTATTCCATTCCTGTCAGTAGTATTTATTGTGTTTCTATTCACTTACATTTCACTCTGAATAGTTATGCAGATGTAAATAACACAAAATACACAGAATATTCAGTAATGTATTCAGATAAAAAGAGTGTACTATTAAATTTTCCTCAATATTACTATGTGCAATCTGCATGTAAATCTTTGTAATTAACTTTGCATATGATGTAGAGTAGTCTGCAAGGTGTTTTTCTCGTGTTCTGCCGAAGTTGGTGAAGTTACTCTAAGGAATGTCACTGATTACACAATTCAACAAGTGTTTCAAAGCCGTAGGAAGGTAGAGGCAGTTATAATGTGAATGCAATGTAGTATGTTCTTCAAATCAACCTTAATTTATGTATTCCATTGCTGTCAATAGTATTCGTTGTTTATCTGATCACTTACAATGCACTCTGAATAGTTTTGCACATCTGCATAACACAAAATACACAGAATAGTAAGTAATGCATTCAGCTAAAAAGAGTGTACTATTAAATATTCCTCAATATTACTATGTTCAAACTTCATATAAACCTTTGTAATTAACTTTCCATATGATTTAGAGTAGTCTGCAACCAGTTTTTTGTCTGTGCTGCCGAAGTTGGTGAATTTACTCTAAGGAATGTCACTGATTACACCATTGAACTTCAGTGTTTCAAACAGTACAAATCTAGAGGCACCTATAATGTAAATGCAATGTAGTATGTTCTTCAAATCAACTTTACTTTAGGTATTCCATTGCTGTGAGTAGTATTCATTGTGTTTCTATTCACCTCACATTCACTCTGAATTGTTATGCACATGTACATAACATAAAATACACACAATAGCCTGTAATGCATTCAGCTGAAAAGAGAATGCTATTGAATTTTCCTCAAAGTTTTATGTGCAAACTTTATGTAAACCATTGTAATTAACTTTCCATATGTTTTAGAGTAGTCAGCAGCCAGTTTTATGTGTGTCCTACTGAACCTGGTGAAGTTTAAGCAATATCACCAGTTGCTCATAATGGTACTTCACTGCTTCAAAGCAATGCAATGCTAAAGGCAGTTATAATGTACATGCAATGTTGTAGGTTCTTCAAATCATCTTTACTTTATGTATTCCATTGCTGTGAGTAGTATTCATTCTTTTTCTGTTCACTTACAATTCACTGAATAGTTATGCACAGGTACATAGCACAAAATACACACAATAGAGTCTAATGCATTCAGCTAAAAAGAGTGCTATTGAATTTTCCTCCAAAATTACTATCTGCAAACTGCATGTTAACCTTTGTAATTAACTTTCTGTATGATTCAGAGTAGTCTGAAACCACTTTTGTGTGTGTGATACCGAAGTTGAAGTTACTCTAAGCAGTATGATTGATTACACAATAGAAGTTCAGTGTTTCAAAGCAATACAAAGCTAAAGGCGTTCTAATATAACTGCAATGTATTAGGTTCTTGAATTCAACTTTACTTTATGTATTCCATTCCTGTCAGTAGTATTTATTGTGTTTCTATTCACTTACATTTCACTCTGAATAGTTATGCAGATGTAAATAACACAAAATACACAGAATATTCAGTAATGTATTCAGATAAAAAGAGTGTACTATTAAATTTTCCTCAATATTACTATGTGCAATCTGCATGTAAATCTTTGTAATTAACTTTGCATATGATGTAGAGTAGTCTGCAAGGTGTTTTTCTCGTGTTCTGCCGAAGTTGGTGAAGTTACTCTAAGGAATGTCACTGATTACACAATTCAACAAGTGTTTCAAAGCCGTAGGAAGGTAGAGGCAGTTATAATGTGAATGCAATGTTGTATGTTCTTCAAATCAACTTTACTTTATGTATTCCATTCCTGTCAGTAGTATTTATTGTGTTTCTATTCACTTACATTTCACTCTGAATAGTTATGCAGATGTAAATAACACCAAATACACAGAATATTCAGTAATGTATTCAGATAAAAAGAGTGTACTATTAAATTTTCATCAATATTACTATGTTCAAACTTCATGTAAACCTTTGTAATTAACTTTCCATATGATTTAGAGTAGTCTGCAAACAGTTTTTTGTCTGTGCTACCGATGTTGGTGAAGATACTCTAAGGAATGTCACTGATTACACAATTTAACTACAGTGTTTCAAAGCAATAGAAAGCTAAAGGCAGTTATAATGTAAATGCAATGTAGTAGGTTCTTCAAATCAGCTTTACGTTAGGTATTCCATTGCTGTGAGTAGTATTCAATATGCTTCTATTCAGTTACATTTCACTCTGAATAGACATGCACATGTAGATAACACAAAATACACACAATAACATGTAATGTATTCAGCTGAAAAGACAGTGCTATTGAATTTTCCTCAAAATTACTATGTGCAAGCTTTATGTAAACCATTGTAATTAACTTTCCATATGTTTTAGAGTAGTCAGCAGCCAGTTTTATGTGTGTCCTACTGAAGCTGGTGAAGTTTAAGCAATATCACCAGTTGCTCATAATGGTACTTGACTGCTTCAAAGCAATGCAATGCCAAAGGAAGTTATAATGTAAATGCAATGTTGTAGGTTCTTCAAATCATCTTTACTTTATGTATTCCATTGCTGTGAGTAGTATTCATTGTTTTTCTGTTCACTTACAATTCACTGAATAGTTATGCACAGGTACATAGCACAAAATACACGCAATAGAGTGTAATGCATTCAGCTAAAAAGAGTGCTATTGAATTTTCCTCCAAAATTACTATCTGCAAACTGCATGTAAACCTTTGTAATTAACTTTCCGTATGATTCAGAGTAGTCTGAAACCACTTTTGTGTGTGTGATACCGAAGTTGAAGTTACTCTAAGCAGTATGATTGATTACACAATAGAACTTCAGTGTTTCAAAGCAATACAAAGCTAAAGGCGTTCTAATATAACTGCAATGTATTAGGTTCTTTAATTCAACTTTACTTTAGGTATTCCATTCCTGTCAGAAGTATTTATTGTTTTTCTATTCACTTACATTTCACTCTGAATAGTTATGCAGATATACATAACACAAAATGCACAGAATATTAAGTAATCCATTCAGCTAAAAAGAGTGTACTATTAAATTTTCCTCAATATTACTATGTGCAAACCTCATGTAAACCTTTGTAATTAACTTTCCATATGATGTAGAGTAGTCTGCAAGCAGTTTTTCTCGTGTTCTGCCGAAGTTGGTGCAGTTACTCTAAGGAATGTCACTGATTACACAATTCAACAAATGTTTCAAAGCAGTAGAAAGGTAGAGGCAGTTATAATGTGAATGCAATGTAGTATGTTCTTCAAATCAACCTTAATTTATGTTTTCCATTGCTGTCAGTAGTATTCGTTGTTTATCTGATCACTTACAATGCACTCTGAATAGTTTTGCACATCTGCATAACACAAAATACACAGAATAGTAAGTAATGCATTCAGCTAAAAAGAGTGTACTATTAAATATTCCTCAATATTACTATGTTCAAACTTCATATAAACCTTTGTAATTAACTTTCCATATGATTTAGAGTAGTCTGCAACCAGTTTTTTGTCTGTGCTACAGATGTTGGTGAAGTTACTCTAAGGAATGTCACTGATTACACAATTGAACTTCAGTGTTTCAAAGCAATACAAAGCTAAATGCGTTCTAATATAACTGCAATGTATTAGGTTCTTGAATTCAACTTTACTTTATGTATTCCATTCCTGTCAGTAGTATTTATTGTGTTTCTATTCACTTACATTTCACTCTGAATAGTTATGCAGATGTAAATAACACCAAATACACAGAATATTCAGTAATGTATTCAGATAAAAAGAGTGTACTATTAAATTTTCCTCAATATTACTATGTGCAAACTTCATGTAAACCTTTGTAATTAACTTTCCATATGATGTAGAGTAGTCTGCAAGCAGTTTTTCTCGTGTTCTGCCGAAGTTGGTGAAGTTACTCTAAGGAATGTCACTGATTACACAATTCAACCAGTGTTTCAAAGCAGTACAAAGGTAGAGGCAGTTATAATGTAAATGCAATGTAGTATGTTCTTCAAATCAACCTTACTTTATGTATTCCATTCCTGTCAGTAGTATTTATTGTGTTTCTATTCACTTACATTTCACTCTGAATAGTTATGCAGAAGTAAATAACACCAAATACACAGAATATTCTGTAATGTATTCAGATAAAAAGAGTGTACTATTAAATTTTCCTCAATTTTACAATGTGCAAACTTCATGTAAACCTTTGTAATTAACTTTCCATATGATTTAGAGTAGTCTGCAACCAGTTTTTTGTCTGTGCTACAGATGTTGGTGAAGTTACTCTAAGGAATGTCACTGATTACACAATTGAACTACAGTGTTTCAAAGCAATAGAAAGCTAAAGGCAGTTATAATGTAAATGCAATGTAGTAGGTTCTTCAAATCAGCTTTACGTTATGTATTCCATTGCTGTGAGTAGTATTCAATATGCTTCTATTCAGTTACATTTCACTCTGAATAGACATGCACATGTAGATAACACAAAATATACACAACAGCATGTAATGTATTCAGCTGAAAAGACAGTGCTACTGAATTATCCTCAAAATTACTATGTGTAAACGTCATGTAAACCTTTGTAATTAACTTTCCATATGATGTAGAGTAGTCTGCAAGCAGTTTTTTTAGTGTTCTGCCGAAGTTGGTGAAGTTACTCTAAGGAATGTCACTGATTACACAATTCAACCAGTGTTTCAAAGCAGTACAAAGCTAGAGGCAGTTATAATGTAAATGCAATGTAGTATGTTCTTCAAATCAACCTTACTTTATGGATTCCATTCCTGTCAGTAGTATTTATTGTGTTTCTATTCACTTACATTTCACTCTGAATAGTTACGCAGATGTAAATAACACAAAATACACAGAATATTAAGTAATGTATTCAGATAAAAAGAGTGTACTATTAAATTTTCCTCAATATTACTATGTGCAAACTTCATGTAAACCTTTGTAATTAACTTTCAATATGATGTAGAGTAGTCTGCAAGCAGTTTTTCTCGTGTTCTGCCGAAGTTGGTGCAGTTACTCTAAGGAATGTCACTGATTACACAATTCAACAAGTGTTTCAAAGCAGTAGAAAGGTAGAGGCAGTTATAATGTGAATGCAATGTAGTATGTTCTTCAAATCAACCTTAATTTATGTATTCCATTGCTGTCAGTAGTATTCGTTGTTTATCTGATCACTTACAATGCACTCTGAAAAGTTTTGCACATCTGCATAACAGAAAATACACAGAATAGTAAGTAATGCATTCAGCTAAAAAGAGTGTACTATTAAATATTCCTCAATATTACTATGTTCAAACTTCATATAAACCTTTGTAATTAACTTTCCATATGATTTAGAGTAGTCTGCAACCAGTTTTTTGTCTGTGCTGCCGAAGTTGGTGAAGTTACTCTGAGGAATGTCACTGATTACACAGTTGAACTTCAGTGTTTCAACAGCACAAAGCTAGAGGCACCTATAAAGTAAATGCAATGTAGTATGTTCTTCAAATCAACTTTACTTTAGGTATTCCATTGCTGTGCATAGTATTCATTGTGTTTCTATTCACCTCAAATTCACTCTGAATAGTTATGCACATGTACATAACATAAAATACACACAATAGCCTGTAATGCATTCAGCTGAAAAGAGAATACTATTGAATTTTCCTCAAAGTTTTATGTGCAAGCTTTATGTAAACCATTGTAATTAAATTTCTATATGTTTTAGAGTAGTCAGCAGCCAGTTTTATGTGTGTCCTACTGAAGCTGGTGAAGTTTAAGCAATATCACCAGTTGCTCATAATGGTACTTCACTGCTTCAAAGCAATGCAATGCCAAAGGAAGTTATAATGTAAATGCAATTTTGTAGGTTCTTCAAATCATCTTTACTTTATGTATTCCATTGCTGTGAGTAGTATTCATTGTTTTTCTGTTCACTTACAATTCACTGAATAGTCATGCACAGGTACATAGCACAAAATACACCCAATTGAGTGTAATGCATTCAGCTAAAAAGAGTGCTATTGAATTTTCCTCCAAAATTACTATCTGCAAACTGCATGTTAACCTTTGTAATTAACTTTCTGTATGATTCAGAGTAGTCTGAAACCACTTTTGTGTGTGTGATACCGAAGTTGAAGTTACTCTAAGCAGTATGATTGATTACACAATAGAACTTCAGTGTTTCAAAGCAATACAAAGCTAAAGGCGTTCTAATATAACTGCAATGTATTAGGTTCTTGAATTCAACTTTACTTTATGTATTCCATTCCTGTCAGTAGTATTTATTGTGTTTCTATTCACTTACATTTCACTCTGAATAGTTATGCAGATGTAAATAACACAAAATACACAGAATATTCAGTAATGTATTCAGATAAAAAGAGTGTACTATTAAATTTTCCTCAATATTACTATGTGCAATCTGCATGTAAATCTTTGTAATTAACTTTGCATATGATGTAGAGTAGTCTGCAAGGTGTTTTTCTCGTGTTCTGCCGAAGTTGGTGAAGTTACTCTAAGGAATGTCACTGATTACACAATTCAACAAGTGTTTCAAAGCCGTAGGAAGGTAGAGGCAGTTATAATGTGAATGCAATGTTGTATGTTCTTCAAATCAACTTTACTTTATGTATTCCATTCCTGTCAGTAGTATTTATTGTGTTTCTATTCACTTACATTTCACTCTGAATAGTTATGCAGATGTAAATAACACCAAATACACAGAATATTCAGTAATGTATTCAGATAAAAAGAGTGTACTATTAAATTTTCATCAATATTACTATGTTCAAACTTCATGTAAACCTTTGTAATTAACTTTCCATATGATTTAGAGTAGTCTGCAAACAGTTTTTTGTCTGTGCTACCGATGTTGGTGAAGATACTCTAAGGAATGTCACTGATTACACAATTTAACTACAGTGTTTCAAAGCAATAGAAAGCTAAAGGCAGTTATAATGTAAATGCAATGTAGTAGGTTCTTCAAATCAGCTTTACGTTAGGTATTCCATTGCTGTGAGTAGTATTCAATATGCTTCTATTCAGTTACATTTCACTCTGAATAGACATGCACATGTAGATAACACAAAATACACACAATAACATGTAATGTATTCAGCTGAAAAGACAGTGCTATTGAATTTTCCTCAAAATTACTATGTGCAAGCTTTATGTAAACCATTGTAATTAACTTTCCATATGTTTTAGAGTAGTCAGCAGCCAGTTTTATGTGTGTCCTACTGAAGCTGGTGAAGTTTAAGCAATATCACCAGTTGCTCATAATGGTACTTGACTGCTTCAAAGCAATGCAATGCCAAAGGAAGTTATAATGTAAATGCAATGTTGTAGGTTCTTCAAATCATCTTTACTTTATGTATTCCATTGCTGTGAGTAGTATTCATTGTTTTTCTGTTCACTTACAATTCACTGAATAGTTATGCACAGGTACATAGCACAAAATACACGCAATAGAGTGTAATGCATTCAGCTAAAAAGAGTGCTATTGAATTTTCCTCCAAAATTACTATCTGCAAACTGCATGTAAACCTTTGTAATTAACTTTCCGTATGATTCAGAGTAGTCTGAAACCACTTTTGTGTGTGTGATACCGAAGTTGAAGTTACTCTAAGCAGTATGATTGATTACACAATAGAACTTCAGTGTTTCAAAGCAATACAAAGCTAAAGGCGTTCTAATATAACTGCAATGTATTAGGTTCTTTAATTCAACTTTACTTTAGGTATTCCATTCCTGTCAGAAGTATTTATTGTTTTTCTATTCACTTACATTTCACTCTGAATAGTTATGCAGATATACATAACACAAAATGCACAGAATATTAAGTAATCCATTCAGCTAAAAAGAGTGTACTATTAAATTTTCCTCAATATTACTATGTGCAAACTTCATGTAAACCTTTGTAATTAACTTTCCATATGATGTAGAGTAGTCTGCAAGCAGTTTTTCTCGTGTTCTGCCGAAGTTGGTGCAGTTACTCTAAGGAATGTCACTGATTACACAATTCAACAAATGTTTCAAAGCAGTAGAAAGGTAGAGGCAGTTATAATGTGAATGCAATGTAGTATGTTCTTCAAATCAACCTTAATTTATGTTTTCCATTGCTGTCAGTAGTATTCGTTGTTTATCTGATCACTTACAATGCACTCTGAATAGTTTTGCACATCTGCATAACACAAAATACACAGAATAGTAAGTAATGCATTCAGCTAAAAAGAGTGTACTATTAAATATTCCTCAATATTACTATGTTCAAACTTCATATAAACCTTTGCAATTAACTTTCCATATGATTTAGAGTAGTCTGCAACCAGTTTTTTGTCTGTGCTACAGATGTTGGTGAAGTTACTCTAAGGAATGTCACTGATTACACAATTGAACTTCAGTGTTTCAAAGCAATACAAAGCTAAATGCGTTCTAATATAACTGCAATGTATTAGGTTCTTGAATTCAACTTTACTTTATGTATTCCATTCCTGTCAGTAGTATTTATTGTGTTTCTATTCACTTACATTTCACTCTGAATAGTTATGCAGATGTAAATAACACCAAATACACAGAATATTCAGTAATGTATTCAGATAAAAAGAGTGTACTATTAAATTTTCCTCAATATTACTATGTGCAAACTTCATGTAAACCTTTGTAATTAACTTTCCATATGATGTAGAGTAGTCTGCAAGCAGTTTTTCTCGTGTTCTGCCGAAGTTGGTGAAGTTACTCTAAGGAATGTCACTGATTACACAATTCAACCAGTGTTTCAAAGCAGTACAAAGGTAGAGGCAGTTATAATGTAAATGCAATGTAGTATGTTCTTCAAATCAACCTTACTTTATGTATTCCATTCCTGTCAGTAGTATTTATTGTGTTTCTATTCACTTACATTTCACTCTGAATAGTTATGCAGAAGTAAATAACACCAAATACACAGAATATTCTGTAATGTATTCAGATAAAAAGAGTGTACTATTAAATTTTCCTCAATTTTACAATGTGCAAACTTCATGTAAACCTTTGTAATTAACTTTCCATATGATTTAGAGTAGTCTGCAACCAGTTTTTTGTCTGTGCTACAGATGTTGGTGAAGTTACTCTAAGGAATGTCACTGATTACACAATTGAACTACAGTGTTTCAAAGCAATAGAAAGCTAAAGGCAGTTATAATGTAAATGCAATGTAGTAGGTTCTTCAAATCAGCTTTACGTTATGTATTCCATTGCTGTGAGTAGTATTCAATATGCTTCTATTCAGTTACATTTCACTCTGAATAGACATGCACATGTAGATAACACAAAATATACACAACAGCATGTAATGTATTCAGCTGAAAAGACAGTGCTACTGAATTATCCTCAAAATTACTATGTGTAAACGTCATGTAAACCTTTGTAATTAACTTTCCATATGATGTAGAGTAGTCTGCAAGCAGTTTTTTTAGTGTTCTGCCGAAGTTGGTGAAGTTACTCTAAGGAATATCACTGATTACACAATTCAACCAGTGTTTCAAAGCAGTACAAAGCTAGAGGCAGTTATAATGTAAATGCAATGTAGTATGTTCTTCAAATCAACCTTACTTTATGGATTCCATTCCTGTCAGTAGTATTTATTGTGTTTCTATTCACTTATATTTCACTCTGAATAGTTACGCAGATGTAAATAACACAAAATACACAGAATAGTAAGTAATGTATTCAGATAAAAAGAGTGTACTATTAAATTTTCCTCAATATTACTATGTGCAAACTTCATGTAAACCTTTGTAATTAACTTTCAATATGATGTAGAGTAGTCTGCAAGCAGTTTTTCTCGTGTTCTGCCGAAGTTGGTGCAGTTACTCTAAGGAATGTCACTGATTACACAATTCAACAAGTGTTTCAAAGCAGTAGAAAGGTAGAGGCAGTTATAATGTGAATGCAATGTAGTATGTTCTTCAAATCAACCTTAATTTATGTATTCCATTGCTGTCAGTAGTATTCGTTGTTTATCTGATCACTTACAATGCACTCTGAAAAGTTTTGCACATCTGCATAACAGAAAATACACAGAATAGTAAGTAATGCATTCAGCTAAAAAGAGTGTACTATTAAATATTCCTCAATATTACTATGTTCAAACTTCATATAAACCTTTGTAATTAACTTTCCATATGATTTAGAGTAGTCTGCAACCAGTTTTTTGTCTGTGCTGCCGAAGTTGGTGAAGTTACTCTGAGGAATGTCACTGATTACACAGTTGAACTTCAGTGTTTCAACAGCACAAAGCTAGAGGCACCTATAAAGTAAATGCAATGTAGTATGTTCTTCAAATCAACTTTACTTTAGGTATTCCATTGCTGTGCATAGTATTCATTGTGTTTCTATTCACCTCAAATTCACTCTGAATAGTTATGCACATGTACATAACATAAAATACACACAATAGCCTGTAATGCATTCAGCTGAAAAGAGAATACTATTGAATTTTCCTCAAAGTTTTATGTGCAAGCTTTATGTAAACCATTGTAATTAAATTTCTATATGTTTTAGAGTAGTCAGCAGCCAGTTTTATGTGTGTCCTACTGAAGCTGGTGAAGTTTAAGCAATATCACCAGTTGCTCATAATGGTACTTCACTGCTTCAAAGCAATGCAATGCCAAAGGAAGTTATAATGTAAATGCAATTTTGTAGGTTCTTCAAATCATCTTTACTTTATGTATTCCATTGCTGTGAGTAGTATTCATTGTTTTTCTGTTCACTTACAATTCACTGAATAGTTATGCACAGGTACATAGCACAAAATACACCCAATTGAGTGTAATGCATTCAGCTAAAAAGAGTGCTATTGAATTTTCCTCCAAAATTACTATCTGCAAACTGCATGTTAACCTTTGTAATTAACTTTCTGTATGATTCAGAGTAGTCTGAAACCACTTTTGTGTGTGTGATACCGAAGTTGAAGTTACTCTAAGCAGTATGATTGATTACACAATAGAACTTCAGTGTTTCAAAGCAATACAAAGCTAAAGGCGTTCTAATATAACTGCAATGTATTAGGTTCTTGAATTCAACTTTACTTTATGTATTCCATTCCTGTCAGTAGTATTTATTGTGTTTCTATTCACTTACATTTCACTCTGAATAGTTATGCAGATGTAAATAACACAAAATACACAGAATATTCAGTAATGTATTCAGATAAAAAGAGTGTACTATTAAATTTTCCTCAATATTACTATGTGCAATCTGCATGTAAATCTTTGTAATTAACTTTCCATATGATGTAGAGTAGTCTGCAAGGTGTTTTTCTCGTGTTCTGCCGAAGTTGGTGAAGTTACTCTAAGGAATGTCACTGATTACACAATTCAACAAGTGTTTCAAAGCCGTAGGAAGGTAGAGGCAGTTATAATGTGAATGCAATGTTGTATGTTCTTCAAATCAACTTTACTTTATGTATTCCATTCCTGTCAGTAGTATTTATTGTGTTTCTATTCACTTACATTTCACTCTGAATAGTTATGCAGATGTAAATAACACCAAATACACAGAATATTCAGTAATGTATTCAGATAAAAAGAGTGTACTATTAAATTTTCATCAATATTACTATGTTCAAACTTCATGTAAACCTTTGTAATTAACTTTCCATATGATTTAGAGTAGTCTGCAAACAGTTTTTTGTCTGTGCTACCGATGTTGGTGAAGATACTCTAAGGAATGTCACTGATTACACAATTTAACTACAGTGTTTCAAAGCAATAGAAAGCTAAAGGCAGTTATAATGTAAATGCAATGTAGTAGGTTCTTCAAATCAGCTTTACGTTAGGTATTCCATTGCTGTGAGTAGTATTCAATATGCTTCTATTCAGTTACATTTCACTCTGAATAGACATGCACATGTAGATAACACAAAATACACACAATAACATGTAATGTATTCAGCTGAAAAGACAGTGCTATTGAATTTTCCTCAAAATTACTATGTGCAAGCTTTATGTAAACCATTGTAATTAACTTTCCATATGTTTTAGAGTAGTCAGCAGCCAGTTTTATGTGTGTCCTACTGAAGCTGGTGAAGTTTAAGCAATATCACCAGTTGCTCATAATGGTACTTGACTGCTTCAAAGCAATGCAATGCCAAAGGAAGTTATAATGTAAATGCAATGTTGTAGGTTCTTCAAATCATCTTTACTTTATGTATTCCATTGCTGTGAGTAGTATTCATTGTTTTTCTGTTCACTTACAATTCACTGAATAGTTATGCACAGGTACATAGCACAAAATACACGCAATAGAGTGTAATGCATTCAGCTAAAAAGAGTGCTATTGAATTTTCCTCCAAAATTACTATCTGCAAACTGCATGTAAACCTTTGTAATTAACTTTCCGTATGATTCAGAGTAGTCTGAAACCACTTTTGTGTGTGTGATACCGAAGTTGAAGTTACTCTAAGCAGTATGATTGATTACACAATAGAACTTCAGTGTTTCAAAGCAATACAAAGCTAAAGGCGTTCTAATATAACTGCAATGTATTAGGTTCTTTAATTCAACTTTACTTTAGGTATTCCATTCCTGTCAGAAGTATTTATTGTTTTTCTATTCACTTACATTTCACTCTGAATAGTTATGCAGATATACATAACACAAAATGCACAGAATATTAAGTAATCCATTCAGCTAAAAAGAGTGTACTATTAAATTTTCCTCAATATTACTATGTGCAAACTTCATGTAAACCTTTGTAATTAACTTTCCATATGATGTAGAGTAGTCTGCAAGCAGTTTTTCTCGTGTTCTGCCGAAGTTGGTGCAGTTACTCTAAGGAATGTCACTGATTACACAATTCAACAAATGTTTCAAAGCAGTAGAAAGGTAGAGGCAGTTATAATGTGAATGCAATGTAGTATGTTCTTCAAATCAACCTTAATTTATGTTTTCCATTGCTGTCAGTAGTATTCGTTGTTTATCTGATCACTTACAATGCACTCTGAATAGTTTTGCACATCTGCATAACACAAAATACACAGAATAGTAAGTAATGCATTCAGCTAAAAAGAGTGTACTATTAAATATTCCTCAATATTACTATGTTCAAACTTCATATAAACCTTTGCAATTAACTTTCCATATGATTTAGAGTAGTCTGCAACCAGTTTTTTGTCTGTGCTACAGATGTTGGTGAAGTTACTCTAAGGAATGTCACTGATTACACAATTGAACTTCAGTGTTTCAAAGCAATACAAAGCTAAATGCGTTCTAATATAACTGCAATGTATTAGGTTCTTGAATTCAACTTTACTTTATGTATTCCATTCCTGTCAGTAGTATTTATTGTGTTTCTATTCACTTACATTTCACTCTGAATAGTTATGCAGATGTAAATAACACCAAATACACAGAATATTCAGTAATGTATTCAGATAAAAAGAGTGTACTATTAAATTTTCCTCAATATTACTATGTGCAAACTTCATGTAAACCTTTGTAATTAACTTTCCATATGATGTAGAGTAGTCTGCAAGCAGTTTTTCTCGTGTTCTGCCGAAGTTGGTGAAGTTACTCTAAGGAATGTCACTGATTACACAATTCAACCAGTGTTTCAAAGCAGTACAAAGGTAGAGGCAGTTATAATGTAAATGCAATGTAGTATGTTCTTCAAATCAACCTTACTTTATGTATTCCATTCCTGTCAGTAGTATTTATTGTGTTTCTATTCACTTACATTTCACTCTGAATAGTTATGCAGAAGTAAATAACACCAAATACACAGAATATTCTGTAATGTATTCAGATAAAAAGAGTGTACTATTAAATTTTCCTCAATTTTACAATGTGCAAACTTCATGTAAACCTTTGTAATTAACTTTCCATATGATTTAGAGTAGTCTGCAACCAGTTTTTTGTCTGTGCTACAGATGTTGGTGAAGTTACTCTAAGGAATGTCACTGATTACACAATTGAACTACAGTGTTTCAAAGCAATAGAAAGCTAAAGGCAGTTATAATGTAAATGCAATGTAGTAGGTTCTTCAAATCAGCTTTACGTTATGTATTCCATTGCTGTGAGTAGTATTCAATATGCTTCTATTCAGTTACATTTCACTCTGAATAGACATGCACATGTAGATAACACAAAATACACACAATAACATGTAATGTATTCAGCTGAAAAGACAGTGCTATTGAATTTTCCTCAAAATTACTATGTGCAAGCTTTATGTAAACCATTGTAATTAACTTTCCATATGTTTTAGAGTAGTCAGCAGCCAGTTTTATGTGTGTCCTACTGAAGCTGGTGAAGTTTAAGCAATATCACCAGTTGCTCATAATGGTACTTGACTGCTTCAAAGCAATGCAATGCCAAAGGAAGTTATAATGTAAATGCAATGTTGTAGGTTCTTCAAATCATCTTTACTTTATGTATTCCATTGCTGTGAGTAGTATTCATTGTTTTTCTGTTCACTTACAATTCACTGAATAGTTATGCACAGGTACATAGCACAAAATACACGCAATAGAGTGTAATGCATTCAGCTAAAAAGAGTGCTATTGAATTTTCCTCCAAAATTACTATCTGCAAACTGCATGTAAACCTTTGTAATTAACTTTCCGTATGATTCAGAGTAGTCTGAAACCACTTTTGTGTGTGTGATACCGAAGTTGAAGTTACTCTAAGCAGTATGATTGATTACACAATAGAACTTCAGTGTTTCAAAGCAATACAAAGCTAAAGGCGTTCTAATATAACTGCAATGTATTAGGTTCTTTAATTCAACTTTACTTTAGGTATTCCATTCCTGTCAGAAGTATTTATTGTTTTTCTATTCACTTACATTTCACTCTGAATAGTTATGCAGATATACATAACACAAAATGCACAGAATATTAAGTAATCCATTCAGCTAAAAAGAGTGTACTATTAAATTTTCCTCAATATTACTATGTGCAAACTTCATGTAAACCTTTGTAATTAACTTTCCATATGATGTAGAGTAGTCTGCAAGCAGTTTTTCTCGTGTTCTGCCGAAGTTGGTGCAGTTACTCTAAGGAATGTCACTGATTACACAATTCAACAAATGTTTCAAAGCAGTAGAAAGGTAGAGGCAGTTATAATGTGAATGCAATGTAGTATGTTCTTCAAATCAACCTTAATTTATGTTTTCCATTGCTGTCAGTAGTATTCGTTGTTTATCTGATCACTTACAATGCACTCTGAATAGTTTTGCACATCTGCATAACACAAAATACACAGAATAGTAAGTAATGCATTCAGCTAAAAAGAGTGTACTATTAAATTTTCCTCAATATTACTATGTGCAAACTTCATGTAAACCTTTGTAATTAACTTTCCATATGATGTAGAGTAGTCTGCAAGCAGTTTTTCTCGTGTTATGCCGAAGTTGGTGCAGTTACTCTAAGGAATGTCACTGATTACACAATTCAACAAATGTTTCAAAGCAGTAGAAAGGTAGAGGCAGTTATAATGTGAATGCAATGTAGTATGTTCTTCAAATCAACCTTACTTTATGTATTCCATTCCTGTCAGTAGTATTTATTGTGTTTCTATTCACTTACATTTCACTCTGAATAGTTATGCAGAAGTAAATAACACCAAATACACAGAATATTCTGTAATGTATTCAGATAAAAAGAGTGTACTATTAAATTTTCCTCAATTTTACAATGTGCAAACTTCATGTAAACCTTTGTAATTAACTTTCCATATGATTTAGAGTAGTCTGCAACCAGTTTTCTGTCTGTGCTACAGATGTTGGTGAAGTTACTCTAAGGAATGTCACTGATTACACAATTGAACTACAGTGTTTCAAAGCAATAGAAAGCTAAAGGCAGTTATAATGTAAATGCAATGTAGTAGGTTCTTCAAATCAGCTTTACGTTATGTATTCCATTGCTGTGAGTAGTATTCAATATGCTTCTATTCAGTTACATTTCACTCTGAATAGACATGCACATGTAGATAACACAAAATACACACAATAACATGTAATGTATTCAGCTGAAAAGACAGTGCTATTGAATTTTCCTCAAAATTACTATGTGCAAGCTTTATGTAAACCATTGTAATTAACTTTCCATATGTTTTAGAGTAGTCAGCAGCCAGTTTTATGTGTGTCCTACTGAAGCTGGTGAAGTTTAAGCAATATCACCAGTTGCTCATAATGGTACTTGACTGCTTCAAAGCAATGCAATGCCAAAGGAAGTTATAATGTAAATGCAATGTTGTAGGTTCTTCAAATCATCTTTACTTTATGTATTCCATTGCTGTGAGTAGTATTCATTGTTTTTCTGTTCACTTACAATTCACTGAATAGTTATGCACAGGTACATAGCACAAAATACACGCAATAGAGTGTAATGCATTCAGCTAAAAAGAGTGCTATTGAATTTTCCTCCAAAATTACTATCTGCAAACTGCATGTAAACCTTTGTAATTAACTTTCCGTATGATTCAGAGTAGTCTGAAACCACTTTTGTGTGTGTGATACCGAAGTTGAAGTTACTCTAAGCAGTATGATTGATTACACAATAGAACTTCAGTGTTTCAAAGCAATACAAAGCTAAAGGCGTTCTAATATAACTGCAATGTATTAGGTTCTTTAATTCAACTTTACTTTAGGTATTCCATTCCTGTCAGAAGTATTTATTGTTTTTCTATTCACTTACATTTCACTCTGAATAGTTATGCAGATATACATAACACAAAATGCACAGAATATTAAGTAATCCATTCAGCTAAAAAGAGTGTACTATTAAATTTTCCTCAATATTACTATGTGCAAACTTCATGTAAACCTTTGTAATTAACTTTCCATATGATGTAGAGTAGTCTGCAAGCAGTTTTTCTCGTGTTCTGCCGAAGTTGGTGCAGTTACTCTAAGGAATGTCACTGATTACACAATTCAACAAATGTTTCAAAGCAGTAGAAAGGTAGAGGCAGTTATAATGTGAATGCAATGTAGTATGTTCTTCAAATCAACCTTAATTTATGTTTTCCATTGCTGTCAGTAGTATTCGTTGTTTATCTGATCACTTACAATGCACTCTGAATAGTTTTGCACATCTGCATAACACAAAATACACAGAATAGTAAGTAATGCATTCAGCTAAAAAGAGTGTACTATTAAATTTTCCTCAATATTACTATGTGCAAACTTCATGTAAACCTTTGTAATTAACTTTCCATATGATGTAGAGTAGTCTGCAAGCAGTTTTTCTCGTGTTTTGCCGAAGTTGGTGCAGTTACTCTAAGGAATGTCACTGATTACACAATTCAACAAATGTTTCAAAGCAGTAGAAAGGTAGAGGCAGTTATAATGTGAATGCAATGTAGTATGTTCTTCAAATCAACCTTAATTTATGTTTTCCATTGCTGTCAGTAGTATTCGTTGTTTATCTGATCACTTACAATGCACTCTGAATAGTTTTGCACATCTGCATAACACAAAATACACAGAATAGTAAGTAATGCATTCAGCTAAAAAGAGTGTACTATTAAATATTCCTCAATATTACTATGTTCAAACTTCATATAAACCTTTGCAATTAACTTTCCATATGATTTAGAGTAGTCTGCAACCAGTTTTTTGTCTGTGCTACAGATGTTGGTGAAGTTACTCTAAGGAATGTCACTGATTACACAATTGAACTTCAGTGTTTCAAAGCAATACAAAGCTAAATGCGTTCTAATATAACTGCAATGTATTAGGTTCTTGAATTCAACTTTACTTTATGTATTCCATTCCTGTCAGTAGTATTTATTGTGTTTCTATTCACTTACATTTCACTCTGAATAGTTATGCAGATGTAAATAACACCAAATACACAGAATATTCAGTAATGTATTCAGATAAAAAGAGTGTACTATTAAATTTTCCTCAATATTACTATGTGCAAACTTCATGTAAACCTTTGTAATTAACTTTCCATATGATGTAGAGTAGTCTGCAAGCAGTTTTTCTCGTGTTCTGCCGAAGTTGGTGAAGTTACTCTAAGGAATGTCACTGATTACACAATTCAACCAGTGTTTCAAAGCAGTACAAAGGTAGAGGCAGTTATAATGTAAATGCAATGTAGTATGTTCTTCAAATCAACCTTACTTTATGTATTCCATTCCTGTCAGTAGTATTTATTGTGTTTCTATTCACTTACATTTCACTCTGAATAGTTATGCAGAAGTAAATAACACCAAATACACAGAATATTCTGTAATGTATTCAGATAAAAAGAGTGTACTATTAAATTTTCCTCAATTTTACAATGTGCAAACTTCATGTAAACCTTTGTAATTAACTTTCCATATGATTTAGAGTAGTCTGCAACCAGTTTTTTGTCTGTGCTACAGATGTTGGTGAAGTTACTCTAAGGAATGTCACTGATTACACAATTGAACTACAGTGTTTCAAAGCAATAGAAAGCTAAAGGCAGTTATAATGTAAATGCAATGTAGTAGGTTCTTCAAATCAGCTTTACGTTATGTATTCCATTGCTGTGAGTAGTATTCAATATGCTTCTATTCAGTTACATTTCACTCTGAATAGACATGCACATGTAGATAACACAAAATATACACAACAGCATGTAATGTATTCAGCTGAAAAGACAGTGCTACTGAATTATCCTCAAAATTACTATGTGTAAACGTCATGTAAACCTTTGTAATTAACTTTCCATATGATGTAGAGTAGTCTGCAAGCAGTTTTTTTAGTGTTCTGCCGAAGTTGGTGAAGTTACTCTAAGGAATATCACTGATTACACAATTCAACCAGTGTTTCAAAGCAGTACAAAGCTAGAGGCAGTTATAATGTAAATGCAATGTAGTATGTTCTTCAAATCAACCTTACTTTATGGATTCCATTCCTGTCAGTAGTATTTATTGTGTTTCTATTCACTTACATTTCACTCTGAATAGTTACGCAGATGTAAATAACACAAAATACACAGAATAGTAAGTAATGTATTCAGATAAAAAGAGTGTACTATTAAATTTTCCTCAATATTACTATGTGCAAACTTCATGTAAACCTTTGTAATTAACTTTCAATATGATGTAGAGTAGTCTGCAAGCAGTTTTTCTCGTGTTCTGCCGAAGTTGGTGCAGTTACTCTAAGGAATGTCACTGATTACACAATTCAACAAGTGTTTCAAAGCAGTAGAAAGGTAGAGGCAGTTATAATGTGAATGCAATGTAGTATGTTCTTCAAATCAAACTTAATTTATGTATTCCATTGCTGTCAGTAGTATTCGTTGTTTATCTGATCACTTACAATGCACTCTGAAAAGTTTTGCACATCTGCATAACAGAAAATACACAGAATAGTAAGTAATGCATTTAGCTAAAAAGAGTGTACTATTAAATATTCCTCAATATTACTATGTTCAAACTTCATATAAACCTTTGTAATTAACTTTCCATATGATTTAGAGTAGTCTGCAACCAGTTTTTTGTCTGTGCTGCCGAAGTTGGTGAAGTAACTCTGAGGAATGTCATTGATTACACAGTTGAACTTCAGTGTTTCAACAGCACAAAGCTAGAGGCACCTATAATGTAAATGCAATGTAGTATGTTCTTCAAATCAACTTTACTTTAGGTATTCCATTGCTGTGCATAGTATTCATTGTGTTTCTATTCACCTCAAATTCACTCTGAATAGTTATGCACATGTACATAAGATAAAATACACACAATAGCCTGTAATGCATTCAGCTGAAAAGAGAATACTATTGAATTTTCCTCAAAGTTTTATGTGCAAGCTTTATGTAAACCATTGTAATTAAATTTCCATATGTTTTAGAGTAGTCAGCAGCCAGTTTTATGTGTGTCCTACTGAAGCTGGTGAAGTTTAAGCAATATCACCAGTTGCTCATAATGGTACTTCACTGCTTCAAAGCAATGCAATGCCAAAGGAAGTTATAATGTAAATGCAATTTTGTAGGTTCTTCAAAT
Organism: Hemitrygon akajei; assembly: GCF_048418815.1. Lineage (NCBI taxonomy): Eukaryota > Metazoa > Chordata > Chondrichthyes > Myliobatiformes > Dasyatidae > Hemitrygon > Hemitrygon akajei. The sequence continues at coordinate 108,545,936 of NC_133127.1, forward strand.
CATCTTTACTTTATGTATTCCATTGCTGTGAGTAGTATTCATTGTTTTTCTGTTCACTTACAATTCACTGAATAGTTATGCACAGGTACATAGCACAAAATACACCCAATTGAGTGTAATGCATTCAGCTAAAAAGAGTGCTATTGAATTTTCCTCCAAAATTACTATCTGCAAACTGCATGTTAACCTTTGTAATTAACTTTCTGTATGATTCAGAGTAGTCTGAAACCACTTTTGTGTGTGTGATACCGAAGTTGAAGTTACTCTAAGCAGTATGATTGATTACACAATAGAACTTCAGTGTTTCAAAGCAATACAAAGCTAAAGCCGTTCTAATATAACATATAACATATAACATATAACAATCACAGCACGGAAACAGGCCATTCCGGCCCTCCTAGTCCGTGCCGAACTCTTAATCTCACCTAGTCCCACCTACCCGCACTCAGCCCATAACCCTCCACTCCTTTCCTATCCATATACCTATCCAATTTTACCTTAAATGACACAACTGATCTGGCCTCTACTACTTCTACAGGAAGCTCATTCCACACAGCTATCACTCTCTGAGTAAAGAAATACCCCCTCGTGTTTCCCTTAAACTTTTGCCCCCTAACTCTCAAATCATGTCCTCTCGTTTGAATCTCCCCTACTCTCAATGGAAACAGCCTATTCACGTCAACTCTATCTATCCCTCTCAACATTTTAAATACCTCGATCAAATCCCCCCTCAACCTTCTACGCTCCAATGAATAGAGACCTAACTTGTTCAACCTTTCTCTGTAACTTAAGTGCTGAAACCCTGGTAACATCCTAGTAAATCGTCTCTGCACTCTCTCTAATTTATTGATATCTTTCCTATAATTCGGTGACCAGAACTGTACACAATATTCCAAATTTGGCCTTACCAATGCCTTGTACAATTTTAACATTACATCCCAACTTCTGTACTCAATGCTCTGATTTATAAAGGCCAGCGTTCCAAAAGCCTTCTTCACCACCCTATCTACATGAGACTCCACCTTCAGGGAACTATGCACTGTTATTCCTAGATCTCTCTGTTCCACTGCATTCCTCAATGCCCTACCATTTACCCTGTATGTTCTATTTGGATTATTCCTGCCAAAATGTAGAACCTCACACTTCTCAGCATTAAACTCCATCTGCCAACGTTCAGCCCATTCTTCTAACCGGCATAAATCTCCCTGCAAGCTTTGAAAACCCACCTCATTATCCACAACACCTCCTACCTTAGTATCATCAGCATACTTACTAATCCAATTTACCACCCCATCATCCAGATCATTTATGTATATTACAAACAACATTGGGCCCAAAACAGATCCCTGAGGCACCCCGCTAGTCACCGGCCTCCATCCCGATAAACAATTATCCACCACTACTCTCTGGCATCTCCCATCTAGCCACTGTTGAATCCATTTTATTACTCCAGCACTAATACCTAACGACTGAACCTTCTTAACTAACCTTCCATGTGGAACTTTGTCAAAGGCCTTGCTGAAGTCCATATAGACTACATCCACTGCCTTACCCTCGTCAACATTCCTCGTAACTACTTCAAAAAATTCAATAAGGTTTGTCAAACATGACCTTCCACGCACAAATCCATGCTGGCTACTCCTAATCAGATCCTGTCTATCCAGATAATTATAAATACTATCTCTAAGAATACTTTCCATTAATTTACCCACCACTGATGTCAAACTGACAGGTCTATAATTGCCAGGCTTACTTCTAGAACCCTTTTTAAACAATGGATAATATAATATAACTGCAATGTATTAGGTTCTTGAATTCAACTTTACTTTATGTATTCCATTCCTGTCAGTAGTATTTATTGTGTTTCTATTCACTTACATTTCACTCTGAATAGTTATGCAGATGTAAATAACACAAAATACACAGAATATTCAGTAATGTATTCAGATAAAAAGAGTGTACTATTAAATTTTCCTCAATATTACTATGTGCAATCTTCATGTAAATCTTTGTAATTAACTTTGCATATGATGTAGAGTAGTCTGCAAGGTGTTTTTCTCGTGTTCTGCCGAAGTTGGTGACGTTACTCTAAGGAATGTCACTGATTACACAATTCAACAAGTGTTTCAAAGCCGTAGGAAGGTAGAGGCAGTTATAATGTGAATGCAATGTTGTATGTTCTTCAAATCAACTTTACTTTATGTATTCCATTCCTGTCAGTAGTATTTATTGTGTTTCTATTCACTTACATTTCACTCTGAATAGTTATGCAGATGTAAATAACACAAAATACACAGAATATTCAGTAATGTATTCAGATAAAAAGAGTGTACTACTAAATTTTCCTCAATATTACTATGTGCAATCTTCATGTAAACCTTTGTAATTAACTTTCCATATGATTTAGAGTACTCTGCATCCAATTTCTTCTGTGTGCTACCGAATGTCGTGCAGTTACTCTAAGGAACGTCACTGATTACACAATTAAAATTCAGTGTTTCAAAGCAATACAAAGCTAATGGCGTTCTAATATAACTGCAATGTATTAGGTTCTTGAATTCAACTTTACTTTAGGTATTCTATTCCTGTCAGTAGTATTTATTGTGTTTCTATTCACTTACATTTCACTCTGAATAGTTATGCAGATATACATAACACAAAATACACAGAATATTAAGTAATGCATTCAGCTAAAAAGAGTGTACTATTAAATTTTCCTCAATATTACTATGTGCAAACTTCATGTAAACCTTTGTAATTAACTTTCCATATGATGTAGAGTAGTCTGCAAGCAGTTTTTCTCGTGTTCTGCCGAAGTTGGTGCAGTTACTCTAAGGAATGTCACTGATTACACAATTCAACATGTGTTTCAAAGCAGTAGAAAGATAGAGGCAGTTATAATGTGAATGCAATGTAGTATGTTCTTCAAATCAACTTTAGGTATTCCATTGCTGTGAGTAGTATTCATTGTGTTTCTATTCACCTCAAATTCACTCTGAATAGTTATGCACATGTACATAACATAAAATACACAGAATAGCCTGTAATGCATTCAGCTGAAAAGAGAATGCTATTGAATTTTCCTCAAAGTTTTATGTGCAAACTTTATGTAAACCATTGTAATTAACTTTCCATAGTTTTTAGAGTAGTCAGCAGCCAGTTTTATGTGTGTCCTACTGAAGCTGGTGAAGTTTAAGCAATATCACCAGTTGCTCAGAATGGTACTTCACTGCTTCAAAGCAATGCAATGCTAAAGGCAGTTATAATGTACATGCAATGTTGTAGGTTCTTCAAATCATCTTTACTTTATGTATTCCATTGCTGTGAGTAGTATTCATTCTTTTTCTTTTCACTTACAATTCACTGAATAGTTATGCACAGGTACATAGCACAAAATACACACAATAGAGTCTAATGCATTCAGCTAAAAAGAGTGCTATTGAATTTTCCTCCAAAATTACTATCTGCAAACTGCATGTTAACCTTTGTAATTAACTTTCTGTATGATTCAGAGTAGTCTGAAACCACTTTTTTGTGTGTGATACCGAAGTTGAAGTTACTCTAAGCAGTATGATTGATTACACAATAGAACTTCAGTGTTTCAAAGCAATACAAAGCTAAAGGCGTTCTAATATAACTGCAATGTATTAGGTTCTTGAATTCAACTTTACTTTATGTATTCCATTCCTGTCAGTAGTATTTATTGTGTTTCTATTCACTTACATTTCACTCTGAATAGTTATGCAGATGTAAATAACACAAAATACACAGAATATTCAGTAATGTATTCAGATAAAAAGAGTGTACTACTAAATTTTCCTCAATATTACTATGTGCAATCTTCATGTAAACCTTTGTAATTAACTTTCCATATGATTTAGAGTACTCTGCATCCAATTTCTTCTGTGTGCTACCGAATGTCGTGCAGTTACTCTAAGCAATATCATTGACTACACAATAAAACTTGTGTTTCAAAGCAATAAAAGTTCAAGGCCGTTCTAATGTAACTGCAATGTATTAGTTTCTGAATTCAACTTCACTGTATGTATTCCATTGCTGTCTGTAGTATTTATTGTGTTTCTATTCACTTACATTTCACTCTCAATAGTTATGCAGATGTAAATAACACAAAATAGACAGAATATTAAGCAATGTATTCAGCTAAAAAGAGTGTACTATTGAATTTTCCTCAATATTACTATGTGCAAACTTCATGTAAACCTTTGTAATTAACTTTCCATATGATTTAGAGTAGTCTGCAACCAGTTTTTTGTCTGTGCTACAGATGTTGGTGAAGTTACTCTAAGGAATGTCACTGATTACACAATTGAACTTCAGTGTTTCAAAGCAATACAAAGTTAAAGGCGTTCTAATATAACTGCAATGTATTAGGTTCTTGAATTCAACTTTACTTTAGGTAATCCATTCCTGTCAGTAGTATTTATTGTGTTTCTATTTACTTACATTTCACTCTGAATAGTTATGCAGATATACATAACACATAATGCACAGAATATTAAGTAATGTATTCAGCTAAAAGGAGTGTACTATTAAATTTTCCTCAATATTACTATGTGCAAACTTCATGTAAAACTTTGTAATTAACTTTCCATATGATGTAGAGTAGTCTGCAAGCAGTTTTTCTCGTGTTCTGCCGAATTTGGTGCAGTTACTCTAAGGAATGTCACTGATTACACAATTCAACATGTGTTTCAAAGCAGTAGAAAGGTAGAGGCAGTTATAATGTGAATGCAATGTAGTATGTTCTTCAAATCAACCTTAATTTATGTATTCCATTGCTGTCAATAGTATTCGTTGTTTATCTGATCACTTACAATGCACTCTGAATAGTTTTGCACATCTGCATAACACAAAATACACAGAATAGTAAGTAATGCATTCAGCTAAAAAGAGTGTACTATTAAATATTCCTCAATATTACTATGTTCAAACTTCATATAAACATTTGTAATTAACTTTCCATATGATTTAGAGTAGTCTGCAACCAGTTTTTTGTCTGTGCTGCCGAAGTTGGTGAATTTACTCTAAGGAATGTCACTGATTACACAATTGAACTTCAGTGTTTCAAACAGTACAAAGCTAGAGGCACCTATAATGTAAATGCAATGTAGTATGTTCTTCAAATCAACTTTAGGTATTCCATTGCTGTGAGTAGTATTCATTGTGTTTCTATTCACCTCAAATTCACTCTGAATAGTTATGCACATGTACATAACATAAAATACACACAATAGCCTGTAATGCATTCAGCTGAAAAGAGAATACTATTGAATTTTCCTCAAAGTTTTATGTGCAAGCTTTATGTAAACCATTGTAATTAAATTTCTATATGTTTTAGAGTAGTCAGCAGCCAGTTTTATGTGTGTCCTACTGAAGCTGGTGAAGTTTAAGCAATATCACCAGTTGCTCATAATGGTACTTCACTGCTTCAAAGCAATGCAATGCCAAAGGAAGTTATAATGTAAATGCAATTTTGTAGGTTCTTCAAATCATCTTTACTTTATGTATTCCATTGCTGTGAGTAGTATTCATTGTTTTTCTGTTCACTTACAATTCACTGAATAGTTATGCACAGGTACATAGCACAAAATACACCCAATTGAGTGTAATGCATTCAGCTAAAAAGAGTGCTATTGAATTTTCCTCCAAAATTACTATCTGCAAACTGCATGTTAACCTTTGTAATTAACTTTCTGTATGATTCAGAGTAGTCTGAAACCACTTTTGTGTGTGTGATACCGAAGTTGAAGTTACTCTAAGCAGTATGATTGATTACACAATAGAACTTCAGTGTTTCAAAGCAATACAAAGCTAAAGCCGTTCTAATATAACTGCAATGTATTAGGTTCTTGAATTCAACTTTACTTTATGTATTCCATTCCTGTCAGTAGTATTTATTGTGTTTCTATTCACTTACATTTCACTCTGAATAGTTATGCAGATGTAAATAACACAAAATACACAGAATATTCAGTAATGTATTCAGATAAAAAGAGTGTACTATTAAATTTTCCTCAATATTACTATGTGCAATCTTCATGTAAATCTTTGTAATTAACTTTGCATATGATGTAGAGTAGTCTGCAAGGTGTTTTTCTCGTGTTCTGCCGAAGTTGGTGAAGTTACTCTAAGGAATGTCACTGATTACACAATTCAACAAGTGTTTCAAAGCCGTAGGAAGGTAGAGGCAGTTATAATGTGAATGCAATGTTGTATGTTCTTCAAATCAACTTTACTTTATGTATTCCATTCCTGTCAGTAGTATTTATTGTGTTTCTATTCACTTACATTTCACTCTGAATAGTTATGCAGATGTAAATAACACAAAATACACAGAATATTCAGTAATGTATTCAGATAAAAAGAGTGTACTACTAAATTTTCCTCAATATTACTATGTGCAATCTTCATGTAAACCTTTGTAATTAACTTTCCATATGATTTAGAGTACTCTGCATCCAATTTCTTCTGTGTGCTACCGAATGTCGTGCAGTTACTCTAAGGAATGTCACTGATTACACAATTAAAATTCAGTGTTTCAAAGCAATACAAAGCTAATGGCGTTCAAATATAACTGCAATGTATTAGGTTCTTGAATTCAACTTTACTTTAGGTATTCTATTCCTGTCAGTAGTATTTATTGTGTTTCTATTCACTTACATTTCACTCTGAATAGTTATGCAGATATACATAACACAAAATACACAGAATATTAAGTAATGCATTCAGCTAAAAAGAGCGTACTATTAAATTTTCCTCAATATCACTATGTGCAAACTTCATGTAAACCTTTGTAATTAACTTTCCATATGATGTAGAGTAGTCTGCAAGCAGTTTTTCTCGTGTTCTGCCGAAGTTGGTGCAGTTACTCTAAGGAATGTCACTGATTACACAATTCAACATGTGTTTCAAAGCAGTAGAAAGGTAGAGGCAGTTATAATGTGAATGCAATGTAGTATGTTCTTCAAATCAACTTTAGGTATTCCATTGCTGTGCGTAGTATTCATTGTGTTTCTATTCACCTCAAATTCACTCTGAATAGTTATGCACATGTACATAACATAAAATACACAGAATAGCCTGTAATGCATTCAGCTGAAAAGAGAATGCTATTGAATTTTCCTCAAAGTTTTATGTGCAAACTTTATGTAAACCATTGTAATTAACTTTCCATAGTTTTTAGAGTAGTCAGCAGCCAGTTTTATGTGTGTCCTACTGAAGCTGGTGAAGTTTAAGCAATATCACCAGTTGCTCAGAATGGTACTTCACTGCTTCAAAGCAATGCAATGCTAAAGGCAGTTATAATGTACATGCAATGTTGTAGGTTCTTCAAATCATCTTTACTTTATGTATTCCATTGCTGTGAGTAGTATTCATTCTTTTTCTGTTCACTTACAATTCACTGAATAGTTATGCACAGGTACATAGCACAAAATACACACAATAGAGTCTAATGCATTCAGCTAAAAAGAGTGCTATTGAATTTTCCTCCAAAATTACTATCTGCAAACTGCATGTTAACCTTTGTAATTAACTTTCTGTATGATTCAGAGTAGTCTGAAACCACTTTTGTGTGTGTGATACCGAAGTTGAAGTTACTCTAAGCAGTATGATTGATTACACAATAGAACTTCAGTGTTTCAAAGCAATACAAAGCTAAAGGCGTTCTAATATAACTGCAATGTATTAGGTTCTTGAATTCAACTTTACTTTATGTATTCCATTCCTGTCAGTAGTATTTATTGTGTTTCTATTCACTTACATTTCACTCTGAATAGTTATGCAGATGTAAATAACACAAAATACACAGAATATTCAGTAATGTATTCAGATAAAAAGGGTGTACTATTAAATTTTCCTCAATATTACTATGTGCAATCTGCATGTAAATCTTTGTAATTAACTTTGCATATGATGTAGAGTAGTCTGCAAGGTGTTTTTCTCGTGTTCTGCCGAAGTTGGTGAAGTTACTCTAAGGAATGTCACTGATTACACAATTCAACAAGTGTTTCAAAGCCGTAGGAAGGTAGAGGCAGTTATAATGTGAATGCAATGTTGTATGTTCTTCAAATCAACTTTACTTTATGTATTCCATTCCTGTCAGTAGTATTTATTGTGTTTCTATTCACTTACATTTCACTCTGAATAGTTATGCAGATGTAAATAACACAAAATACACAGAATATTCAGTAATGTATTCAGATAAAAAGAGTGTACTACTAAATTTTCCTCAATATTACTATGTGCAATCTTCATGTAAACCTTTGTAATTAACTTTCCATATGATTTAGAGTACTCTGCATCCAATTTCTTCTGTGTGCTACCGAATGTCGTGCAGTTACCCTAAGGAATGTCACTGATTACACAATTAAAATTCAGTGTTTCAAAGCAATACAAAGCTAATGGCGTTCAAATATAACTGCAATGTATTAGGTTCTTGAATTCAACTTTACTTTAGGTATTCTATTCCTGTCAGTAGTATTTATTGTGTTTCTATTCACTTACATTTCACTCTGAATAGTTATGCAGATATACATAACACAAAATACACAGAATATTAAGTAATGCATTCAGCTAAAAAGAGTGTACTATTAAATTTTCCTCAATATTACTATGTGCAAACTTCATGTAAACCTTTGTAATTAACTTTCCATATGATGTAGAGTAGTCTGCAAGCAGTTTTTCTCGTGTTCTGCCGAAGTTGGTGCAGTTACTCTAAGGAATGTCACTGATTACACAATTCAACATGTGTTTCAAAGCAGTAGAAAGGTAGAGGCAGTTATAATGTGAATGCAATGTAGTATGTTCTTCAAATCAACTTTAGGTATTCCATTGCTGTGAGTAGTATTCATTGTGTTTCTATTCACCTCAAATTCACTCTGAATAGTTATGCACATGTACATAACATAAAATACACAGAATAGCCTGTAATGCATTCAGCTGAAAAGAGAATGCTATTGAATTTTCCTCAAAGTTTTATGTGCAAGCTTTATGTAAACCATTGTAATTAACTTTCCATAGTTTTTAGAGTAGTCAGCAGCCAGTTTTATGTGTGTCCTACTGAAGCTGGTGAAGTTTAAGCAATATCACCAGTTGCTCAGAATGGTACTTCACTGCTTCAAAGCAATGCAATGCTAAAGGCAGTTATAATGTACATGCAATGTTGTAGGTTCTTCAAATCATCTTTACTTTATGTATTCCATTGCTGTGAGTAGTATTCATTCTTTTTCTTTTCACTTACAATTCACTGAATAGTTATGCACAGGTACATAGCACAAAATACACACAATAGAGTCTAATGCATTCAGCTAAAAAGAGTGCTATTGAATTTTCCTCCAAAATTACTATCTGCAAACTGCATGTTAACCTTTGTAATTAACTTTCTGTATGATTCAGAGTAGTCTGAAACCACTTTTGTGTGTGTGATACCGAAGTTGAAGTTACTCTAAGCAGTATGATTGATTACACAATAGAACTTCAGTGTTTCAAAGCAATACAAAGCTAAAGGCGTTCTAATATAACTGCAATGTATTAGGTTCTTGAATTCAACTTTACTTTATGTATTCCATTCCTGTCAGTAGTATTTATTGTGTTTCTATTCACTTACATTTCACTCTGAATAGTTATGCAGATGTAAATAACACAAAATACACAGAATATTCAGTAATGTATTCAGATAAAAAGAGTGTACTACTAAATTTTCCTCAATATTACTATGTGCAATCTTCATGTAAACCTTTGTAATTAACTTTCCATATGATTTAGAGTACTCTGCATCCAATTTCTTCTGTGCGCTACCGAATGTCGTGCAGTTACTCTAAGGAATGTCACTGATTACACAATTAAAATTCAGTGTTTCAAAGCAATACAAAGCTAATGGCGTTCAAATATAACTGCAATGTATTAGGTTCTTGAATTCAACTTTACTTTAGGTATTCTATTCCTGTCAGTAGTATTTATTGTGTTTCTATTCACTTACATTTCACTCTGAATAGTTATGCAGATATACATAACACAAAATACACAGAATATTAAGTAATGCATTCAGCTAAAAAGAGTGTACTATTAAATTTTCCTCAATATTACTATGTGCAAACTTCATGTAAACCTTTGTAATTAACTTTCCATATGATGTAGAGTAGTCTGCAAGCAGTTTTTCTCGTGTTCTGCCGAAGTTGGTGTAGTTACTCTAAGGAATGTCACTGATTACACAATTCAACATGTGTTTCAAAGCAGTAGAAAGGTATAGGCAGTTATAATGTGAATGCAATGTAGTATGTTCTTCAAATCAACTTTAGGTATTCCATTGCTGTGAGTAGTATTCATTGTGTTTCTATTCACCTCAAATTCACTCTGAATAGTTATGCACATGTACATAACATAAAATACACAGAATAGCCTGTAATGCATTCAGCTGAAAAGAGAATGCTATTGAATTTTCCTCAAAGTTTTATGTGCAAGCTTTATGTAAACCATTGTAATTAACTTTCCATAGTTTTTAGAGTAGTCAGCAGCCAGTTTTATGTGTGTCCTACTGAAGCTGGTGAAGTTTAAGCAATATCACCAGTTGCTCAGAATGGTACTTCACTGCTTCAAAGCAATGCAATGCTAAAGGCAGTTATAATGTACATGCAATGTTGTAGGTTCTTCAAATCATCTTTACTTTATGTATTCCATTGCTGTGAGTAGTATTCATTCTTTTTCTTTTCACTTACAATTCACTGAATAGTTATGCACAGGTACATAGCACAAAATACACACAATAGAGTCTAATGCATTCAGCTAAAAAGAGTGCTATTGAATTTTCCTCCAAAATTACTATCTGCAAACTGCATGTTAACCTTTGTAATTAACTTTCTGTATGATTCAGAGTAGTCTGAAACCACTTTTGTGTGTGTGATACCGAAGTTGAAGTTACTCTAAGCAGTATGATTGATTACACAATAGAACTTCAGTGTTTCAAAGCAATACAAAGCTAAAGGCGTTCTAATATAACTGCAATGTATTAGGTTCTTGAATTCAACTTTACTTTATGTATTCCATTCCTGTCAGTAGTATTTATTGTGTTTCTATTCACTTACATTTCACTCTGAATAGTTATGCAGATGTAAATAACACAAAATACACAGAATATTCAGTAATGTATTCAGATAAAAAGAGTGTACTACTAAATTTTCCTCAATATTACTATGTGCAATCTTCATGTAAACCTTTGTAATTAACTTTCCATATGATTTAGAGTACTCTGCATCCAATTTCTTCTGTGCGCTACCGAATGTCGTGCAGTTACTCTAAGGAATGTCACTGATTACACAATTAAAATTCAGTGTTTCAAAGCAATACAAAGCTAATGGCGTTCAAATATAACTGCAATGTATTAGGTTCTTGAATTCAACTTTACTTTAGGTATTCTATTCCTGTCAGTAGTATTTATTGTGTTTCTATTCACTTACATTTCACTCTGAATAGTTATGCAGATATACATAACACAAAATACACAGAATATTAAGTAATGCATTCAGCTAAAAAGAGTGTACTATTAAATTTTCCTCAATATTACTATGTGCAAACTTCATGTAAACCTTTGTAATTAACTTTCCATATGATGTAGAGTAGTCTGCAAGCAGTTTTTCTCGTGTTCTGCCGAAGTTGGTGCAGTTACTCTAAGGAATGTCACTGATTACACAATTCAACATGTGTTTCAAAGCAGTAGAAAGGTATAGGCAGTTATAATGTGAATGCAATGTAGTATGTTCTTCAAATCAACTTTAGGTATTCCATTGCTGTGAGTAGTATTCATTGTGTTTCTATTCACCTCAAATTCACTCTGAATAGTTATGCACATGTACATAACATAAAATACACAGAATAGCCTGTAATGCATTCAGCTGAAAAGAGAATGCTATTGAATTTTCCTCAAAGTTTTATGTGCAAGCTTTATGTAAACCATTGTAATTAACTTTCCATAGTTTTTAGAGTAGTCAGCAGCCAGTTTTATGTGTGTCCTACTGAAGCTGGTGAAGTTTAAGCAATATCACCAGTTGCTCAGAATGGTACTTCACTGCTTCAAAGCAATGCAATGCTAAAGGCAGTTATAATGTACATGCAATGTTGTAGGTTCTTCAAATCATCTTTACTTTATGTATTCCATTGCTGTGAGTAGTATTCATTCTTTTTCTTTTCACTTACAATTCACTGAATAGTTATGCACAGGTACATAGCACAAAATACACACAATAGAGTCTAATGCATTCAGCTAAAAAGAGTGCTATTGAATTTTCCTCCAAAATTACTATCTGCAAACTGCATGTTAACCTTTGTAATTAACTTTCTGTATGATTCAGAGTAGTCTGAAACCACTTTTGTGTGTGTGATACCGAAGTTGAAGTTACTCTAAGCAGTATGATTGATTACACAATAGAACTTCAGTGTTTCAAAGCAATACAAAGCTAAAGGCGTTCTAATATAACTGCAATGTATTAGGTTCTTGAATTCAACTTTACTTTATGTATTCCATTCCTGTCAGTAGTATTTATTGTGTTTCTATTCACTTACATTTCACTCTGAATAGTTATGCAGATGTAAATAACACAAAATACACAGAATATTCAGTAATGTATTCAGATAAAAAGAGTGTACTATTAAATTTTCCTCAATATTACTATGTGCAATCTTCATGTAAATCTTTGTAATTAACTTTGCATATGATGTAGAGTAGTCTGCAAGCAGTTTTTCTCGTGTTCTGCCGAAGTTGGTGAAGTTACTCTAAGGAATGTCACTGATTACACAATTCATCAAGTGTTTCAAAGCCGTAGAAAGGTAGAGGCAGTTATAATGTGAATGCAATGTTGTATGTTCTTCAAATCAACTTTACTTTATGTATTCCATTCCTGTCAGTAGTATTTATTGTGTTTCTATTCACTTACATTTCACTCTGAATAGTTATGCAGATGTAAATAACACAAAATACACAGAATATTCAGTAATGTATTCAGATAAAAAGAGTGTACTACTAAATTTTCCTCAATATTACTATGTGCAATCTTCATGTAAACCTATGTAATTAACTTTCCATATGATTTAGAGTACTCTGCATCCAATTTCTTCTGTATGCTACCGAATGTCGTGCAGTTACTCTAAGCAATATCATTGACTACACAATAAAACTTGTGTTTCAAAGCAATAAAAGTTCAAGGCCGTTCTAATGTAACTGCAATGTATTAGTTTCTGAATTCAACTTCACTTTATGTATTCCATTGCTGTCTGTAGTATTTATTGTGTTTCTATTCACTTACATTTCACTCTCAATAGTTATGCAGATGTAAATAACACAAAATAGACAGAATATTAAGCAATGTATTCAGCTAAAAAGAGTGTACTATTGAATTTTCCTCAATATTACTATGTGCAAACTTCATGTAAACCTTTGTAATTAACTTTCCATATGATTTAGAGTAGTCTGCAACCAGTTTTTTGTCTGTGCTACAGATGTTGGTGAAGTTACTCTAAGGAATGTCACTGATTACACAATTGAACTTCAGTGTTTCAAAGCAATACAAAGTTAAAGGCGTTCTAATATAACTGCAATGTATTAGGTTCTTGAATTCAACTTTACTTTAGGTATTCCATTCCTGTCAGTAGTATTTATTGTGTTTCTATTTACTTACATTTCACTCTGAATAGTTATGCAGATATACATAACACATAATGCACAGAATATTAAGTAATGTATTCAGCTAAAAAGAGTGTACTATTAAATTTTCCTCAATATTACTATGTGCAAACTTCATGTAAACCTTTGTAATTAACTTTCCATATGATGTAGAGTAGTCTGCAAGCAGTTTTTCTCGTGTTCTGCCGAATTTGGTGCAGTTACTCTAAGGAATGTCACTGATTACACAATTCAACATGTGTTTCAAAGCAGTAGAAAGGTAGAGGCAGTTATAATGTGAATGCAATGTAGTATGTTCTTCAAATCAACCTTAATTTATGTATTCCATTGCTGTCAATAGTATTCGTTGTTTATCTGATCACTTACAATGCACTCTGAATAGTTTTGCACATCTGCATAACACAAAATACACAGAATAGTAAGTAATGCATTCAGCTAAAAAGAGTGTACTATTAAATATTCCTCAATATTACTATGTTCAAACTTCATATAAACCTTTGTAATTAACTTTGCATATGAGTTAGAGTAGTCTGCAACCAGTTTTTTGTCTGTGCTGCCGAAGTTGGTGAATTTACTCTAAGGAATGTCACTGATTACACAATTGAACTTCAGTGTTTCAAACAGTACAAAGCTAGAGGCACCTATAATGTAAATGCAATGTAGTATGTTCTTCAAATCAACTTTACTTTAGGTATTCCATTGCTGTGAGTAGTATTCATTGTGTTTCTATTCACCTCACATTCACTCTGAATTGTTATGCACAGGTACGTAGCACAAAATACACACAATAGAGTCTAATGCATTCAGCTAAAAAGAGTGCTATTGAATTTTCCTCCAAAATTACTATCTGCAAACTGCATGTTAACCTTTGTAATTAACTTTCTGTATGATTCAGAGTAGTCTGAAACCACTTTTGTGTGTGTGATACCGAAGTTGAAGTTACTCTAAGCAGTATGATTGATTACACAATAGAACTTCAGTGTTTCAAAGCAATACAAAGCTAAAGGCGTTCTAATATAACTGCAATGTATTAGGTTCTTGAATTCAACTTTACTTTATGTATTCCATTCCTGTCAGTAGTATTTATTGTGTTTCTATTCACTTACATTTCACTCTGAATAGATATGCAGATGTAAATAACACAAAATACACAGAATATTCAGTAATGTATTCAGATAAAAAGAGTGTACTATTAAATTTTCCTCAATATTACTATGTGCAATCTTCATGTAAATCTTTGTAATTAACTTTGCATATGATGTAGAGTAGTCTGCAAGCAGTTTTTCTCGTGTTCTGCCGAAGTTGGTGAAGTTACTCTAAGGAATGTCACTGATTACACAATTCAACCAGTGTTTCAAAGCAGTACAAAGCTAGAGGCAGTTATAATGTAAATGCAATGTAGTATGTTCTTCAAATCAACCTTAATTTATGTTTTCCATTGCTGTCAGTAGTATTCGTTGTTTATCTGATCACTTACAATGCACTCTGAATAGTTTTGCACATCTGCATAACACAAAATACACAGAATAGTAAGTACTGCATTCAGCTAAAAAGAGTGTACTATTAAATATTCCTCAATATTACTATGTTCAAACTTCATGTAAACCTTTGCAATTAACTTTCCATATGATTTAGAGTAGTCTGCAACCAGTTTTTTGTCTGTGCTACAGATGTTGGTGAAGTTACTCTAAGGAATGTCACTGATTACACAATTCAACCAGTGTTTCAAAGCAGTTCAAAGCTAGAAGCAGTTATAATGTAAATGCAATGTAGTATGTTCTTCAAATCAACCTTACTTTATGTATTCCATTCCTGTCAGTAGTATTTATTGTGTTTCTATTCACTTACATTTCACTCTGAATAGTTATGCAGATGTAAATAACACAAAATACACAGAATATTCAGTAATGTATTCAGATAAGGAGTGTACTATTAAATTTTCCTCAATATTACTATGTGCAATCTTCATGTAAACCTTTGTAATTAACTTTCCATATGATTTAGAGTAGTCTGCAACCAGTTTTCTGTCTGTGCTACCGATGTTGGTGAAGTTACTCTAAGGAATGTCACTGATTACACAATTCAACCAGTGTTTCAAAGCAGTACAAAGCTAGAGGCAGTTATAATGTAAATGCAATGTAGTATGTTTTTCAAATCAACCTTACTTTATGTATTCCATTGCTGTGAGTAGTATTCGTTGTTTATCTGTTCCCTTACAATGCACTCTGAATACTTTTGCACATCAGCATAACACAAAATACACACAATAGTATGTAATGCATTCAGCTGAAAAGACAGTGCTATTGAATTTTCCACAAAATTACTATGTGCAAACTTCATGTAAACCTTTGTAATTAACTTTGCATATGAGTTAGAGTAGTCTGCAACCAGTTTTTTGTCTGTGCTGCCGAAGTTGGTGAATTTACTCTAAGGAATGTCACTGATTACACAATTGAACTTCAGTGTTTCAAACAGTACAAAGCTAGAGGCACCTATAATGTAAATGCAATGTAGTATGTTCTTCAAATCAACTTTACTTTAGGTATTCCATTGCTGTGAGTAGTATTCATTGTGTTTCTATTCACCTCACATTCACTCTGAATTGTTATGCACATGTACATAACATAAAATACACAGAATAGCCTGTAATGCATTCAGCTGAAAAGAGAATGCTATTGAATTTTCCTCAAAGTTTTATGTGCAAACTTTATGTAAACCATTGTAATTAACTTTCCATATGTTTTAGAGTAGTCAGCAGCCAGTTTTATGTGTGTCCTACTGAAGCTGGTGAAGTTTAAGCAATATCACCAGTTGCTCAGAATGGTACTTCACTGCTTCAAAGCAATGCAATGCTAAAGGCAGTTATAATGTACATGCAATGTTGTAGGTTCTTCAAATCATCTTTACTTTATGTATTCCATTGCTGTGAGTAGTATTCATTCTTTTTCTTTTCACTTACAATTCACTGAATAGTTATGCACAGGTACATAGCACAAAATACACACAATAGAGTCTAATGCATTCAGCTAAAAAGAGTGCTATTGAATTTTCCTCCAAAATTACTATCTGCAAACTGCATGTTAACCTTTGTAATTAACTTTCTGTATGATTCAGAGTAGTCTGAAACCACTTTTGTGTGTGTGATACCGAAGTTGAAGTTACTCTAAGCAGTATGATTGATTACACAATAGAACTTCAGTGTTTCAAAGCAATACAAAGCTAAAGGCGTTCTAATATAACTGCAATGTATTAGGTTCTTGAATTCAACTTTACTTTATGTATTCCATTCCTGTCAGTAGTATTTATTGTGTTTCTATTCACTTACATTTCACTCTGAATAGATATGCAGATGTAAATAACACAAAATACACAGAATATTCAGTAATGTATTCAGATAAAAAGAGTGTACTATTAAATTTTCCTCAATATTACTATGTGCAATCTTCATGTAAATCTTTGTAATTAACTTTGCATATGATGTAGAGTAGTCTGCAAGCAGTTTTTCTCGTGTTCTGCCGAAGTTGGTGAAGTTACTCTAAGGAATGTCACTGATTACACAATTCAACCAGTGTTTCAAAGCAGTACAAAGCTAGAGGCAGTTATAATGTAAATGCAATGTAGTATGTTCTTCAAATCAACCTTAATTTATGTTTTCCATTGCTGTCAGTAGTATTCGTTGTTTATCTGATCACTTACAATGCACTCTGAATAGTTTTGCACATCTGCATAACACAAAATACACAGAATAGTAAGTACTGCATTCAGCTAAAAAGAGTGTACTATTAAATATTCCTCAATATTACTATGTTCAAACTTCATATAAACCTTTGCAATTAACTTTCCATATGATTTAGAGTAGTCTGCAACCAGTTTTTTGTCTGTGCTACAGATGTTGGTGAAGTTACTCTAAGGAATGTCACTGATTACACAATTCAACCAGTGTTTCAAAGCAGTACAAAGCTAGAAGCAGTTATAATGTAAATGCAATGTAGTATGTTCTTCAAATCAACCTTACTTTATGTATTCCATTCCTGTCAGTAGTATTTATTGTGTTTCTATTCACTTACATTTCACTCTGAATAGTTATGCAGATGTAAATAACACAAAATACACAGAATATTCAGTAATGTATTCAGATAAGGAGTGTACTATTAAATTTTCCTCAATATTACTATGTGCAATCTTCATGTAAACCTTTGTAATTAACTTTCCATATGATTTAGAGTAGTCTGCAACCAGTTTTCTGTCTGTGCTACCGATGTTGGTGAAGTTACTCTAAGGAATGTCACTGATTACACAATTCAACCAGTGTTTCAAAGCAGTACAAAGCTAGAGGCAGTTATAATGTAAATGCAATGTAGTATGTTTTTCAAATCAACCTTACTTTATGTATTCCATTGCTGTGAGTAGTATTCGTTGTTTATCTGTTCCCTTACAATGCACTCTGAATACTTTTGCACATCAGCATAACACAAAATACACACAATAGTATGTAATGCATTCAGCTGAAAAGACAGTGCTATTGAATTTTCCACAAAATTACTATGTGCAAACTTCATGTAAACCTTTGTAATTAACTTTCCATATGATTTAGAGTACTCTGCATCCAATTTCGTCTGTGTGCTACCGAATGTCGTGAAGTTACTCTAAGGAATGTCACTGATTACACAATTGAACTTCAGTGTTTCAAACAGTACAAAGCTAGAGGCACCTATAATGTAAATGCAATGTAGTATGTTCTTCAAATCAACTTTACTTTAGGTATTCCATTGCTGTGAGTAGTATTCATTGTGTTTCTATTCACCTCAAATTCACTCTGAATAGTTATGCACATGTACATAACATAAAATACACACAATAGCCTGTAATGCATTCAGCTGAAAAGAGAATACTATTGAATTTTCCTCAAAGTTTTATGTGCAAGCTTTATGTAAACCATTGTAATTAACTTTCCATATGTTTTAGAGTAGTCAGCAGCCAGTTTTATGTGTGTCCTACTGAAGCTGGTGAAGTTTAAGCAATATCACCAGTTGCTCATAATGGTACTTCACTGCTTTAAAGCAATGCAATGCCAAAGGCAGTTATAATGTAAATGCAATGTTGTAGGTTCTTCAAATCATCTTTACTTTATGTATTCCATTGCTGTGAGTAGTATTCATTGTTTTTCTGTTCACTTACAATTCACTGAATAGTTATGCACAGGTACATAGCACAAAATACACCCAATAGAGTGTAATGCATTCAGCTAAAAAGAGTGCTATTGAATTTTCCTCCAAAATTACTATCTGCAAACTGCATGTAAACGTTTGTAATTAACTTTCCGTATGATTCAGAGTAGTATGAAACCACTTTTGTGTGTGTGATACCGAAGTTGAAGTTACTCTAAGCAGTATGATTGATTACACAATAGAACTTCAGTGTTTCAAAGCAATACAAAGCTAAAGGCGTTCTAATATAACTGCAATGTATTAGGTTCTTGAATTCAACTTTACTTTATGTATTCCATTCCTGTCAGTAGTATTTATTGTGTTTCTATTCACTTACATTTCACTCTGAATAGTTATGCAGATGTAAATAACACAAAATACACAGAATATTCAGTAATGTATTCAGATAAAGAGTGTACTATTAAATTTTCCTCAATATTACTATGTGCAATCTTCATGTAAACCTTTGTAATTAACTTTCCATATGATTTAGAGTAGTCTGCAACCAGTTTTTTGTCTGTGCTACCGATGTTGGTGAAGTTACTCTAAGGAATGTCACTGATTACACAATTGAACTTCAGTGTTTCAAAGCAATACAAAGCTAAAGGCGTTCTAATATAACTGCAATGTATTAGGTTCTTGAATTCAACTTTACTTTATGTATTCCATTCCTGTCAGTAGTATTTATTGTGTTTCTATTCACTTACATTTCACTCTGAATAGATATGCAGATTTAAATAACACAAAATACACAGAATATTCAGTAATGTATTCAGCAAAAAAGAGTGTACTATTAAATTTTCCTCAATATTACTATGTGCAAACTTCATGTAAACCTTTGTAATTAACTTTCCATATGATTTAGAGTAGTCTGCAACCAGTTTTTTGTCTGTGCTACCGATGTTGGTGAAGTTACTCTAAGGAATGTCACTGATTACACAATTGAACTACAGTGTTTCAAAGCAATAGAAAGCTAAAGGCAGTTATAATGTAAATGCAATGTAGTAGTTTCTTCAAATCAGCTTTACGTTATGTATTCCATTGCTGTGAGTAGTATTCAATATGCTTCTATTCAGTTACATTTCACTCTGAATAGACATGCACATGTAGATAACACAAAATACACACAATAGCATGTAATGTATTCAGCTGAAAAGACAGTGCTATTGAATTTTCCTCAAAATTACTATGTGTAAACGTCATGTAAACCTTTGTAATTAACTTTCCATATGATGTAGAGTAGTCTGCAAGCAGTTTTTTTCGTGTTCTGCCGAAGTTGGTGAAGTTACTCTAAGGAATGTCACTGATTACACAATTCAACCAGTGGTTCAAAGCAGTACAAAGCTAGAGGCAGTTATAATATAAATGCAATGTAGTATGTTCTTCAAATCAACCTTACTTTATGTATTCCATTACTGTGAGTAGTATTCGTTGTTTATCTGTTCACTTACAATGCACTCTGAATACTTTTGCACATCAGCATAACACAAAATACACACAATAGCATGTAATGCATTCAGCTGAAAAGACAGTGCTATTGAATTTTCCACAAAATTACTATGTGCAAACTTCATGTAAACCTTTGTAATTAACTTTCCATATGATTTAGAGTACTCTGCATCCAATTTCGTCTGTGTGCTACCGAATGTCGTGAAGTTACTCTAAGGAATGTCACTGATTACACAATTGAACTTCAGTGTTTCAAACAGTACAAAGCTAGAGGCACCTATAATGTAAATGCAATGTAGTTTGTTCTTCAAATCAACTTTACTTTAGGTATTCCATTGCTGTGAGTAGTATTCATTGTGTTTCTATTCACCTCAAATTCACTCTGAATAGTTATGCACATGTACATAACATAAAATACACACAATAGCCTGTAATGCATTCAGCTGAAAAGAGAATACTATTGAATTTTCCTCAAAGTTTTATGTGCAAGCTTTATGTAAACCATTGTAATTAACTTTCCATATGTTTTAGAGTAGTCAGCAGCCAGTTTTATGTGTGTCCTACTGAAGCTGGTGAAGTTTAAGCAATATCACCAGTTGCTCATAATGGTACTTCACTGCTTCAAAGCAATGCAATGCCAAAGGCAGTTATAATGTAAATGCAATGTTGTAGGTTCTTCAAATCATCTTTACTTTATGTATTCCATTGCTGTGAGTAGTATTCATTGTTTTTCTGTTCACTTACAATTCACTGAATAGTTATGCACAGGTACATAGCACAAAATACACCCAATAGAGTGTAATGCATTCAGCTAAAAAGAGTGCTATTGAATTTTCCTCCAAAATTACTATCTGCAAACTGCATGTAAACCTTTGTAATTAACTTTCCGTATGATTCAGAGTAGTATGAAACCACTTTTGTGTGTGTGATACCGAAGTTGAAGTTACTCTAAGCAGTATGATTGATTACACAATAGAACTTCAGTGTTTCAAAGCAATACAAAGCTAAAGGCGTTCTAGTATAACTGCAATGTATTAGGTTCTTGAATTCAACTTTACTTTATGTATTCCATTCCTGTCAGTAGTATTTATTGTGTTTCTATTCACTTACATTTCACTCTGAATAGTTATGCAGATGTAAATAACACAAAATACACAGAATATTCAGTAATGTATTCAGATAAAGAGTGTACTATTAAATTTTCCTCAATATTACTATGTGCAATCTTCATGTAAACCTTT
The DNA here is from genome assembly GCF_048418815.1 of Hemitrygon akajei. Classification (NCBI taxonomy): domain Eukaryota; kingdom Metazoa; phylum Chordata; class Chondrichthyes; order Myliobatiformes; family Dasyatidae; genus Hemitrygon; species Hemitrygon akajei. The sequence continues at coordinate 108,567,526 of NC_133127.1, forward strand.
GTAATTAACTTTCCATATGATTTAGAGTAGTCTGCAACCAGTTTTTTGTCTGTGCTACCGATGTTGGTGAAGTTACTCTAAGGAATGTCACTGATTACACAATTGAACTTCAGTGTTTCAAAGCAATACAAAGCTAAAGGCGTTCTAATATAACTGCAATGTATTAGGTTCTTGAATTCAACTTTACTTTATGTATTCCATTCCTGTCAGTAGTATCTATTGTGTTTCTATTCACTTACATTTCACTCTGAATAGATATGCAGATTTAAATAACACAAAATACACAGAATATTCAGTAATGTATTCAGCAAAAAAGAGTGTACTATTAAATTTTCCTCAATATTACTATGTGCAAACTTCATGTAAACCTTTGTAATTAACTTTCCATATGATTTAGAGTAGTCTGCAACCAGTTTTTTGTCTGTGCTACCGATGTTGGTGAAGTTACTCTAAGGAATGTCACTGATTACACAATTGAACTACAGTGTTTCAAAGCAATAGAAAGCTAAAGGCAGTTATAATGTAAATGCAATGTAGTAGTTTCTTCAAATCAGCTTTACGTTATGTATTCCATTGCTGTGAGTAGTATTCAATATGCTTCTATTCAGTTACATTTCACTCTGAATAGACATGCACATGTAGATAACACAAAATACACACAATAGCATGTAATGTATTCAGCTGAAAAGACAGTGCTATTGAATTTTCCTCAAAATTACTATGTGTAAACGTCATGTAAACCTTTGTAATTAACTTTCCATATGATGTAGAGTAGTCTGCAAGCAGTTTTTTTCGTGTTCTGCCGAAGTTGGTGAAGTTACTCTAAGGAATGTCACTGATTACACAATTCAACCAGTGGTTCAAAGCAGTACAAAGCTAGAGGCAGTTATAATATAAATGCAATGTAGTATGTTCTTCAAATCAACCTTACTTTATGTATTCCATTACTGTGAGTAGTATTCGTTGTTTATCTGTTCACTTACAATGCACTCTGAATAGTTTTGCACATCTGCATAACACAAAATACACAGAATAGTAAGTAATGCATTCAGCTAAAAAGAGTGTACTATTAAATATTCCTCAATATTACTATGTTCAAACTTCATATAAACCTTTGTAATTAACTTTGCATATGAGTTAGAGTAGTCTGCAACCAGTTTTTTGTCTGTGCTGCCGAAGTTGGTGAATTTACTCTAAGGAATGTCACTGATTACACAATTGAACTTCAGTGTTTCAAACAGTACAAAGCTAGAGGCACCTATAATGTAAATGCAATGTAGTATGTTCTTCAAATCAACTTTACTTTAGGTATTCCATTGCTGTGAGTAGTATTCATTGTGTTTCTATTCACCTCACATTCACTCTGAATTGTTATGCACATGTACATAACATAAAATACACACAATAGCCTGTAATGCATTCAGCTGAAAAGAGAATGCTATTGAATTTTCCTCAAAGTTTTATGTGCAAACTTTATGTAAACCATTGTAATTAACTTTCCATATGTTTTAGAGTAGTCAGCAGCCAGTTTTATGTGTGTCCTACTGAAGCTGGTGAAGTTTAAGCAATATCACCAGTTGCTCAGAATGGTACTTCACTGCTTCAAAGCAATGCAATGCTAAAGGCAGTTATAATGTACATGCAATGTTGTAGGTTCTTCAAATCATCTTTACTTTATGTATTCCATTGCTGTGAGTAGTATTCATTCTTTTTCTTTTCACTTACAATTCACTGAATAGTTATGCACAGGTACGTAGCACAAAATACACACAATAGAGTCTAATGCATTCAGCTAAAAAGAGTGCTATTGAATTTTCCTCCAAAATTACTATCTGCAAACTGCATGTTAACCTTTGTAATTAACTTTCTGTATGATTCAGAGTAGTCTGAAACCACTTTTGTGTGTGTGATACCGAAGTTGAAGTTACTCTAAGCAGTATGATTGATTACACAATAGAACTTCAGTGTTTCAAAGCAATACAAAGCTAAAGGCGTTCTAATATAACTGCAATGTATTAGGTTCTTGAATTCAACTTTACTTTATGTATTCCATTCCTGTCAGTAGTATTTATTGTGTTTCTATTCACTTACATTTCACTCTGAATAGATATGCAGATGTAAATAACACAAAATACACAGAATATTCAGTAATGTATTCAGATAAAAAGAGTGTACTATTAAATTTTCCTCAATATTACTATGTGCAATCTTCATGTAAATCTTTGTAATTAACTTTGCATATGATGTAGAGTAGTCTGCAAGCAGTTTTTCTCGTGTTCTGCCGAAGTTGGTGAAGTTACTCTAAGGAATGTCACTGATTACACAATTCAACCAGTGTTTCAAAGCAGTACAAAGCTAGAGGCAGTTATAATGTAAATGCAATGTAGTATGTTCTTCAAATCAACCTTAATTTATGTTTTCCATTGCTGTCAGTAGTATTCGTTGTTTATCTGATCACTTACAATGCACTCTGAATAGTTTTGCACATCTGCATAACACAAAATACACAGAATAGTAAGTACTGCATTCAGCTAAAAAGAGTGTACTATTAAATATTACTCAATATTACTATGTTCAAACTTCATATAAACCTTTGCAATTAACTTTCCATATGATTTAGAGTAGTCTGCAACCAGTTTTTTGTCTGTGCTACAGATGTTGGTGAAGTTACTCTAAGGAATGTCACTGATTACACAATTCAACCAGTGTTTCAAAGCAGTACAAAGCTAGAAGCAGTTATAATGTAAATGCAATGTAGTATGTTCTTCAAATCAACCTTACTTTATGTATTCCATTCCTGTCAGTAGTATTTATTGTGTTTCTATTCACTTACATTTCACTCTGAATAGTTATGCAGATGTAAATAACACAAAATACACAGAATATTCAGTAATGTATTCAGATAAGGAGTGTACTATTAAATTTTCCTCAATATTACTATGTGCAATCTTCATGTAAACCTTTGTAATTAACTTTCCATATGATTTAGAGTAGTCTGCAACCAGTTTTCTGTCTGTGCTACCGATGTTGGTGAAGTTACTCTAAGGAATGTCACTGATTACACAATTCAACCAGTGTTTCAAAGCAGTACAAAGCTAGAGGCAGTTATAATGTAAATGCAATGTAGTATGTTTTTCAAATCAACCTTACTTTATGTATTCCATTGCTGTGAGTAGTATTCGTTGTTTATCTGTTCCCTTACAATGCACTCTGAATACTTTTGCACATCAGCATAACACAAAATACACACAATAGTATGTAATGCATTCAGCTGAAAAGACAGCGCTATTGAATTTTCCACAAAATTACTATGTGCAAACTTCATGTAAACCTTTGTAATTAACTTTGCATATGAGTTAGAGTAGTCTGCAACCAGTTTTTTGTCTGTGCTGCCGAAGTTGGTGAATTTACTCTAAGGAATGTCACTGATTACACAATTGAACTTCAGTGTTTCAAACAGTACAAAGCTAGAGGCACCTATAATGTAAATGCAATGTAGTATGTTCTTCAAATCAACTTTACTTTAGGTATTCCATTGCTGTGAGTAGTATTCATTGTGTTTCTATTCACCTCACATTCACTCTGAATTAACCATATAACCATATAACAATCACAGCACAGAAACAGGCCATTCCGGCCCTCCTAGTCCGTGCCGAACTCTTAATCTCACCTAGTCCCACCTACCCGCACTCAGCCCATAACCCTCCACTCCTTTCCTATCCATATACCTATCCAATTTTACCTTAAATGACACAACTGATCTGGCCTCTACTACTTCTACAGGAAGCTCATTCCACACAGCTATCACTCTCTGAGTAAAGAAATACCCCCTCGTGTTTCCCTTAAACTTTTGCCCCCTAACTCTCAAATCATGTCCTCTCGTTTGAATCTCCCCTACTCTCAATGGAAACAGCCTATTCACGTCAACTCTATCTATCCCTCTCAACATTTTAAATACCTCGATCAAATCCCCCCTCAACCTTCTACGCTCCAATGAATAGAGACCTAACTTGTTCAACCTTTCTCTGTAACTTAAGTGCTGAAACCCTGGTAACATCCTAGTAAATCGTCTCTGCACTCTCTCTAATTTATTGATATCTTTCCTATAATTCGGTGACCAGAACTGTACACAATATTCCAAATTTGGCCTTACCAATGCCTTGTACAATTTTAACATTACATCCCAACTTCTGTACTCAATGCTCTGATTTATAAAGGCCAGCGTTCCAAAAGCCTTCTTCACCACCCTATCTACATGAGACTCCACCTTCAGGGAACTATGCACTGTTATTCCTAGATCTCTCTGTTCCACTGCATTCCTCAATGCCCTACCATTTACCCTGTATGTTCTATTTGGATTATTCCTGCCAAAATGTAGAACCTCACACTTCTCAGCATTAAACTCCATCTGCCAACGTTCAGCCCATTCTTCTAACCGGCATAAATCTCCCTGCAAGCTTTGAAAACCCACCTCATTATCCACAACACCTCCTACCTTAGTATCATCAGCATACTTACTAATCCAATTTACCACCCCATCATCCAGATCATTTATGTATATTACAAACAACATTGGGCCCAAAACAGATCCCTGAGGCACCCCGCTAGTCACCGGCCTCCATCCCGATAAACAATTATCCACCACTACTCTCTGGCATCTCCCATCTAGCCACTGTTGAATCCATTTTATTACTCCAGCACTAATACCTAACGACTGAACCTTCTTAACTAACCTTCCATGTGGAACTTTGTCAAAGGCCTTGCTGAAGTCCATATAGACTACATCCACTGCCTTACCCTCGTCAACATTCCTCGTAACTACTTCAAAAAATTCAATAAGGTTTGTCAAACATGACCTTCCACGCACAAATCCATGCTGGCTACTCCTAATCAGATCCTGTCTATCCAGATAATTATAAATACTATCTCTAAGAATACTTTCCATTAATTTACCCACCACTGATGTCAAACTGACAGGTCTATAATTGCCAGGCTTACTTCTAGAACCCTTTTTAAACAATGGATAATATAATATAACTGCAATGTATTAGGTTCTTGAATTCAACTTTACTTTATGTATTCCATTCCTGTCAGTAGTATTTATTGTGTTTCTATTCACTTACATTTCACTCTGAATAGTTATGCAGATGTAAATAACACAAAATACACAGAATATTCAGTAATGTATTCAGATAAAAAGAGTGTACTATTAAATTTTCCTCAATATTACTATGTGCAATCTTCATGTAAATCTTTGTAATTAACTTTGCATATGATGTAGAGTAGTCTGCAAGGTGTTTTTCTCGTGTTCTGCCGAAGTTGGTGACGTTACTCTAAGGAATGTCACTGATTACACAATTCAACAAGTGTTTCAAAGCCGTAGGAAGGTAGAGGCAGTTATAATGTGAATGCAATGTTGTATGTTCTTCAAATCAACTTTACTTTATGTATTCCATTCCTGTCAGTAGTATTTATTGTGTTTCTATTCACTTACATTTCACTCTGAATAGTTATGCAGATGTAAATAACACAAAATACACAGAATATTCAGTAATGTATTCAGATAAAAAGAGTGTACTACTAAATTTTCCTCAATATTACTATGTGCAATCTTCATGTAAACCTTTGTAATTAACTTTCCATATGATTTAGAGTACTCTGCATCCAATTTCTTCTGTGTGCTACCGAATGTCGTGCAGTTACTCTAAGGAACGTCACTGATTACACAATTAAAATTCAGTGTTTCAAAGCAATACAAAGCTAATGGCGTTCTAATATAACTGCAATGTATTAGGTTCTTGAATTCAACTTTACTTTAGGTATTCTATTCCTGTCAGTAGTATTTATTGTGTTTCTATTCACTTACATTTCACTCTGAATAGTTATGCAGATATACATAACACAAAATACACAGAATATTAAGTAATGCATTCAGCTAAAAAGAGTGTACTATTAAATTTTCCTCAATATTACTATGTGCAAACTTCATGTAAACCTTTGTAATTAACTTTCCATATGATGTAGAGTAGTCTGCAAGCAGTTTTTCTCGTGTTCTGCCGAAGTTGGTGCAGTTACTCTAAGGAATGTCACTGATTACACAATTCAACATGTGTTTCAAAGCAGTAGAAAGATAGAGGCAGTTATAATGTGAATGCAATGTAGTATGTTCTTCAAATCAACTTTAGGTATTCCATTGCTGTGAGTAGTATTCATTGTGTTTCTATTCACCTCAAATTCACTCTGAATAGTTATGCACATGTACATAACATAAAATACACAGAATAGCCTGTAATGCATTCAGCTGAAAAGAGAATGCTATTGAATTTTCCTCAAAGTTTTATGTGCAAACTTTATGTAAACCATTGTAATTAACTTTCCATATGTTTTAGAGTAGTCAGCAGCCAGTTTTATGTGTGTCCTACTGAAGCTGGTGAAGTTTAAGCAATATCACCAGTTGCTCATAATGGTACTTCACTGCTTTAAAGCAATGCAATGCCAAAGGCAGTTATAATGTAAATGCAATGTTGTAGGTTCTTCAAATCATCTTTACTTTATGTATTCCATTGCTGTGAGTAGTATTCATTGTTTTTCTTTTCACTTACAATTCACTGAATAGTTATGCACAGGTACATAGCACAAAATACACCCAATAGAGTGTAATGCATTCAGCTAAAAAGAGTGCTATTGAATTTTCCTCCAAAATTACTATCTGCAAACTGCATGTAAACGTTTGTAATTAACTTTCCGTATGATTCAGAGTAGTATGAAACCACTTTTGTGTGTGTGATACCGAAGTTGAAGTTACTCTAAGCAGTATGATTGATTACACAATAGAACTTCAGTGTTTCAAAGCAATACAAAGCTAAAGGCGTTCTAATATAACTGCAATGTATTAGGTTCTTGAATTCAACTTTACTTTATGTATTCCATTCCTGTCAGTAGTATTTATTGTGTTTCTATTCACTTACATTTCACTCTGAATAGTTATGCAGATGTAAATAACACAAAATACACAGAATATTCAGTAATGTATTCAGATAAAGAGTGTACTATTAAATTTTCCTCAATATTACTATGTGCAATCTTCATGTAAACCTTTGTAATTAACTTTCCATATGATTTAGAGTAGTCTGCAACCAGTTTTTTGTCTGTGCTACCGATGTTGGTGAAATTACTCTAAGGAATGTCACTGATTACACAATTGAACTTCAGTGTTTCAAAGCAATACAAAGCTAAAGGCGTTCTAATATAACTGCAATGTATTAGGTTCTTGAATTCAACTTTACTTTATGTATTCCATTCCTGTCAGTAGTATTTATTGTGTTTCTATTCACTTACATTTCACTCTGAATAGATATGCAGATTTAAATAACACAAAATACACAGAATATTCAGTAATGTATTCAGCAAAAAAGAGTGTACTATTAAATTTTCCTCAATATTACTATGTGCAAACTTCATGTAAACCTTTGTAATTAACTTTCCATATGATTTAGAGTAGTCTGCAACCAGTTTTTTGTCTGTGCTACCGATGTTGGTGAAGTTACTCTAAGGAATGTCACTGATTACACAATTGAACTACAGTGTTTCAAAGCAATAGAAAGCTAAAGGCAGTTATAATGTAAATGCAATGTAGTAGTTTCTTCAAATCAGCTTTACGTTATGTATTCCATTGCTGTGAGTAGTATTCAATATGCTTCTATTCAGTTACATTTCACTCTGAATAGACATGCACATGTAGATAACACAAAATACACACAATAGCATGTAATGTATTCAGCTGAAAAGACAGTGCTATTGAATTTTCCTCAAAATTACTATGTGTAAACGTCATGTAAACCTTTGTAATTAACTTTCCATATGATGTAGAGTAGTCTGCAAGCAGTTTTTTTCGTGTTCTGCCGAAGTTGGTGAAGTTACTCTAAGGAATGTCACTGATTACACAATTCAACCAGTGGTTCAAAGCAGTACAAAGCTAGAGGCAGTTATAATATAAATGCAATGTAGTATGTTCTTCAAATCAACCTTACTTTATGTATTCCATTACTGTGAGTAGTATTCGTTGTTTATCTGTTCACTTACAATGCACTCTGAATACTTTTGCACATCAGCATAACACAAAATACACACAATAGCATGTAATGCATTCAGCTGAAAAGACAGTGCTATTGAATTTTCCACAAAATTACTATGTGCAAACTTCATGTAAACCTTTGTAATTAACTTTCCATATGATTTAGAGTACTCTGCATCCAATTTCGTCTGTGTGCTACCGAATGTCGTGAAGTTACTCTAAGGAATGTCACTGATTACACAATTGAACTTCAGTGTTTCAAACAGTACAAAGCTAGAGGCACCTATAATGTAAATGCAATGTAGTATGTTCTTCAAATCAACTTTACTTTAGGTATTCCATTGCTGTGAGTAGTATTCATTGTGTTTCTATTCACCTCAAATTCACTCTGAATAGTTATGCACATGTACATAACATAAAATACACACAATAGCCTGTAATGCATTCAGCTGAAAAGAGAATACTATTGAATTTTCCTCAAAGTTTTATGTGCAAGCTTTATGTAAACCATTGTAATTAACTTTCCATATGTTTTAGAGTAGTCAGCAGCCAGTTTTATGTGTGTCCTACTGAAGCTGGTGAAGTTTAAGCAATATCACCAGTTGCTCATAATGGTACTTCACTGCTTCAAAGCAATGCAATGCCAAAGGCAGTTATAATGTAAATGCAATGTTGTAGGTTCTTCAAATCATCTTTACTTTATGTATTCCATTGCTGTGAGTAGTATTCATTGTTTTTCTGTTCACTTACAATTCACTGAATAGTTATGCACAGGTACATAGCACAAAATACACCCAATAGAGTGTAATGCATTCAGCTAAAAAGAGTGCTATTGAATTTTCCTCCAAAATTACTATCTGCAAACTGCATGTAAACCTTTGTAATTAACTTTCCGTATGATTCAGAGTAGTATGAAACCACTTTTGTGTGTGTGATACCGAAGTTGAAGTTACTCTAAGCAGTATGATTGATTACACAATAGAACTTCAGTGTTTCAAAGCAATACAAAGCTAAAGGCGTTCTAATATAACTGCAATGTATTAGGTTCTTGAATTCAACTTTACTTTATGTATTCCATTCCTGTCAGTAGTATTTATTGTGTTTCTATTCACTTACATTTCACTCTGAATAGATATGCAGATTTAAATAACACAAAATACACAGAATATTCAGTAATGTATTCAGCAAAATAGAGTGTACTATTAAATTTTCCTCAATATTACTATGTGCAAACTTCATGTAAACCTTTGTAATTAACTTTCCATATGATTTAGAGTAGTCTGCAACCAGTTTTTTGTCTGTGCTACCGATGTTGGTGAAGTTACTCTAAGGAATGTCACTGATTACACAATTGAACTACAGTGTTTCAAAGCAATAGAAAGCTAAAGGCAGTTATAATGTAAATGCAATGTAGTAGTTTCTTCAAATCAGCTTTACGTTATGTATTCCATTGCTGTGAGTAGTATTCAATATGCTTCTATTCAGTTACATTTCACTCTGAATAGACATGCACATGTAGATAACACAAAATACACACAATAGCATGTAATGTATTCAGCTGAAAAGACAGTGCTATTGCATTTTCCTCAAAATTACTATGTGTAAACGTCATGTAAACCTTTGTAATTAACTTTCCATATGATGTAGTGTAGTCTGCAAGCAGTTTTTTTCGTGTTCTGCCGAAGTTGGTGAAGTTACTCTAAGGAATGTCACTGATTACACAATTCAACCAGTGGTTCAAAGCAGTACAAAACTAGAGGCAGTTATAATATAAATGCAATGTAGTATGTTCTTCAAATCAACCTTACTTTATGTATTCCATTACTGTGAGTAGTATTCGTTGTTTATCTGTTCACTTACAATGCACTCTGAATACTTTTGCACATCAGCATAACACAAAATACACACAATAGCATGTAATGCATTCAGCTGAAAAGACAGTGCTATTGAATTTTCCACAAAATTACTATGTGCAAACTTCATGTAAACCTTTGTAATTAACTTTCCATATGATTTAGAGTACTCTGCATCCAATTTCGTCTGTGTGCTACCGAATGTCGTGAAGTTACTCTAAGGAATGTCACTGATTACACAATTGAACTTCAGTGTTTCAAACAGTACAAAGCTAGAGGCACCTATAATGTAAATGCAATGTAGTATGTTCTTCAAATCAACTTTACTTTAGGTATTCCATTGCTGTGAGTAGTATTCATTGTGTTTCTATTCACCTCAAATTCACTCTGAATAGTTATGCACATGTACATAACATAAAATACACACAATAGCCTGCAATGCATTCAGCTGAAAAGAGAATACTATTGAATTTTCCTCAAAGTTTTATGTGCAAGCTTTATGTAAACCATTGTAATTAACTTTCCATATGTTTTAGAGTAGTCAGCAGCCAGTTTTATGTGTGTCCTACTGAAGCTGGTGAAGTTTAAGCAATATCACCAGTTGCTCATAATGGTACTTCACTGCTTCAAAGCAATGCAATGCCAAAGGCAGTTATAATGTAAATGCAATGTTGTAGGTTCTTCAAATCATCTTTACTTTATGTATTCCATTGCTGTGAGTAGTATTCATTGTTTTTCTGTTCACTTACAATTCACTGAATAGTTATGCACAGGTACATAGCACAAAATACACCCAATAGAGTGTAATGCATTCAGCTAAAAAGAGTGCTATTGAATTTTCCTCCAAAATTACTATCTGCAAACTGCATGTAAACCTTTGTAATTAACTTTCCGTATGATTCAGAGTAGTATGAAACCACTTTTGTGTGTGTGATACCGAAGTTGAAGTTACTCTAAGCAGTATGATTGATTACACAATAGAACTTCAGTGTTTCAAAGCAATACAAAGCTAAAGGCGTTCTAATATAACTGCAATGTATTAGGTTCTTGAATTCAACTTTACTTTATGTATTCCATTCCTGTCAGTAGTATTTATTGTGTTTCTATTCACTTACATTTCACTCTGAATAGTTATGCAGATGTAAATAACACAAAATACACAGAATATTCAGTAATGTATTCAGATAAAAAGAGTGTACTATTAAATTTTCCTCAATATTACTATGTGCAATCTTCATGTAAATCTTTGTAATTAACTTTGCATATGATGTAGAGTAGTCTGCAAGGTGTTTTTCTCGTGTTCTGCCGAAGTTGGTGAAGTTACTCTAAGGAATGTCACTGATTACACAATTCAACAAGTGTTTCAAAGCCGTAGGAAGGTAGAGGCAGTTATAATGTGAATGCAATGCTGTATGTTCTTCAAATCAACTTTACTTTATGTATTCCATTCCTGTCAGTAGTATTTATTGTGTTTCTATTCACTTACATTTCACTCTGAATAGTTATGCAGATGTAAATAACACAAAATACACAGAATATTCAGTAATGTATTCAGATAAAAAGAGTGTACTACTAAATTTTCCTCAATATTACTAGTGCAATCTTCATGTAAACCTTTGTAATTAACTTTCCATATGATTTAGAGTACTCTGCATCCAATTTCTTCTGTGTGCTACCGAATGTCGTGCAGTTACTCTAAGGAATGTCACTGATTACACAATTAAAATTCAGTGTTTCAAAGCAATACAAAGCTAATGGCGTTCAAATATAACTGCAATGTATTAGGTTCTTGAATTCAACTTTACTTTAGGTATTCTATTCCTGTCAGTAGTATTTATTGTGTTTCTATTCACTTACATTTCACTCTGAATAGTTATGCAGATATACATAACACAAAATACACAGAATATTAAGTAATGCATTCAGCTAAAAAGAGCGTACTATTAAATTTTCCTCAATATCACTATGTGCAAACTTCATGTAAACCTTTGTAATTAACTTTCCATATGATGTAGAGTAGTCTGCAAGCAGTTTTTCTCGTGTTCTGCCGAGGTTGGTGCAGTTACTCTAAGGAATGTCACTGATTACACAATTCAACATGTGTTTCAAAGCAGTAGAAAGGTAGAGGCAGTTATAATGTGAATGCAATGTAGTATGTTCTTCAAATCAACTTTAGGTATTCCATTGCTGTGCGTAGTATTCATTGTGTTTCTATTCACCTCAAATTCACTCTGAATAGTTATGCACATGTACATAACATTAAATACACAGAATAGCCTGTAATGCATTCAGCTGAAAAGAGAATGCTATTGAATTTTCCTCAAAGTTTTATGTGCAAACTTTATGTAAACCATTGTAATTAACTTTCCATAGTTTTTAGAGTAGTCAGCAGCCAGTTTTATGTGTGTCCTACTGAAGCTGGTGAAGTTTAAGCAATATCACCAGTTGCTCAGAATGGTACTTCACTGCTTCAAAGCAATGCAATGCTAAAGGCAGTTATAATGTACATGCAATGTTGTAGGTTCTTCAAATCATCTTTACTTTATGTATTCCATTGCTGTGAGTAGTATTCATTCTTTTTCTTTTCACTTACAATTCACTGAATAGTTATGCACAGGTACATAGCACAAAATACACACAATAGAGTCTAATGCATTCAGCTAAAAAGAGTGCTATTGAATTTTCCTCCAAAATTACTATCTGCAAACTGCATGTTAACCTTTGTAATTAACTTTCTGTATGATTCAGAGTAGTCTGAAACCACTTTTTTGTGTGTGATACCGAAGTTGAAGTTACTCTAAGCAGTATGATTGATTACACAATAGAACTTCAGTGTTTCAAAGCAATACAAAGCTAAAGGCGTTCTAATATAACTGCAATGTATTAGGTTCTTGAATTCAACTTTACTTTATGTATTCCATTCCTGTCAGTAGTATTTATTGTGTTTCTATTCACTTACATTTCACTCTGAATAGTTATGCAGATGTAAATAATACAAAATACACAGAATATTCAGTAATGTATTCAGATAAAAAGAGTGTACTATTAAATTTTCCTCAATATTACTATGTGCAATCTTCATGTAAATCTTTGTAATTAACTTTGCATATGATGTAGAGTAGTCTGCAAGCAGTTTTTCTCGTGTTCTGCCGAAGTTGGTGAAGTTACTCTAAGGAATGTCACTGATTACACAATTCAACAAGTGTTTCAAATCCGTAGAAAGGTAGAGGCAGTTATAATGTGAATGCAATGTTGTATGTTCTTCAAATCAACTTTACTTTATGTTTTCCATTCCTGTCAGTAGTATTTATTGTGTTTCTATTCACTTACATTTCACTCTGAATAGTTATGCAGATGTAAATAACACAAAATACACAGAATATTCAGTAATGTATTCAGATAAAAAGAGTGTACTACTAAATTTTCCTCAATATTACTATGTGCAATCTTCATGTAAACCTTTGTAATTAACTTTCCATATGATTTAGAGTACTCTGCATCCAATTTCTTCTGTGTGCTACCGAATGTCGTGCAGTTACTCTAAGCAATATCATTGACTACACAATAAAACTTGTGTTTCAAAGCAATAAAAGTTCAAGGCCGTTCTAATGTAACTGCAATGTATTAGTTTCTGAATTCAACTTCACTTTATGTATTCCATTGCTGTCTGTAGTATTTATTGTGTTTCTATTCACTTACATTTCACTCTCAATAGTTATGCAGATGTAAATAACACAAAATAGACAGAATATTAAGCAATGTATTCAGCTAAAAAGAGTGTACTATTGAATTTTCCTCAATATTACTATGTGCAAACTTCATGTAAACCTTTGTAATTAACTTTCCATATGATTTAGAGTAGTCTGCAACCAGTTTTTTGTCTGTGCTACAGATGTTGGTGAAGTTACTCTAAGGAATGTCACTGATTACACAATTGAACTTCAGTGTTTCAAAGCAATACAAAGTTAAAGGCGTTCTAATATAACTGCAATGTATTAGGTTCTTGAATTCAACTTTACTTTAGGTATTCCATTCCTGTCAGTAGTATTTATTGTGTTTCTATTTACTTACATTTCACTCTGAATAGTTATGCAGATATACATAACACATAATGCACAGAATATTAAGTAATGTATTCAGCTAAAAAGAGTGTACTATTAAATTTTCCTCAATATTACTATGTGCAAACTTCATGTAAACCTTTGTAATTAACTTTCCATATGATGTAGAGTAGTCTGCAAGCAGTTTTTCTCGTGTTCTGCCGAATTTGGTGCAGTTACTCTAAGGAATGTCACTGATTACACAATTCAACATGTGTTTCAAAGCAGTAGAAAGGTAGAGGCAGTTATAATGTGAATGCAATGTAGTATGTTCTTCAAATCAACCTTAATTTATGTATTCCATTGCTGTCAATAGTATTCGTTGTTTATCTGATCACTTACAATGCACTCTGAATAGTTTTGCACATCTGCATAACACAAAATACACAGAATAGTAAGTAATGCATTCAGCTAAAAAGAGTGTACTATTAAATATTCCTCAATATTACTATGTTCAAACTTCATATAAACCTTTGTAATTAACTTTGCATATGAGTTAGAGTAGTCTGCAACCAGTTTTTTGTCTGTGCTGCCGAAGTTGGTGAATTTACTCTAAGGAATGTCACTGATTACACAATTGAACTTCAGTGTTTCAAACAGTACAAAGCTAGAGGCACCTATAATGTAAATGCAATGTAGTATGTTCTTCAAATCAACTTTACTTTAGGTATTCCATTGCTGTGAGTAGTATTCATTGTGTTTCTATTCACCTCACATTCACTCTGAATTGTTATGCACATGTACATAACATAAAATACACAGAATAGCCTGTAATGCATTCAGCTGAAAAGAGAATGCTATTGAATTTTCCTCAAAGTTTTATGTGCAAACTTTATGTAAACCATTGTAATTAACTTTCCATATGTTTTAGAGTAGTCAGCAGCCAGTTTTATGTGTGTCCTACTGAAGCTGGTGAAGTTTAAGCAATATCACCAGTTGCTCAGAATGGTACTTCACTGCTTCAAAGCAATGCAATGCTAAAGGCAGTTATAATGTACATGCAATGTTGTAGGTTCTTCAAATCATCTTTACTTTATGTATTCCATTGCTGTGAGTAGTATTCATTCTTTTTCTTTTCACTTACAATTCACTGAATAGTTATGCACAGGTACGTAGCACAAAATACACACAATAGAGTCTAATGCATTCAGCTAAAAAGAGTGCTATTGAATTTTCCTCCAAAATTACTATCTGCAAACTGCATGTTAACCTTTGTAATTAACTTTCTGTATGATTCAGAGTAGTCTGAAACCACTTTTGTGTGTGTGATACCGAAGTTGAAGTTACTCTAAGCAGTATGATTGATTACACAATAGAACTTCAGTGTTTCAAAGCAATACAAAGCTAAAGGCGTTCTAATATAACTGCAATGTATTAGGTTCTTGAATTCAACTTTACTTTATGTATTCCATTCCTGTCAGTAGTATTTATTGTGTTTCTATTCACTTACATTTCACTCTGAATAGATATGCAGATGTAAATAACACAAAATACACAGAATATTCAGTAATGTATTCAGATAAAAAGAGTGTACTATTAAATTTTCCTCAATATTACTATGTGCAATCTTCATGTAAATCTTTGTAATTAACTTTGCATATGATGTAGAGTAGTCTGCAAGCAGTTTTTCTCGTGTTCTGCCGAAGTTGGTGAAGTTACTCTAAGGAATGTCACTGATTACACAATTCAACCAGTGTTTCAAAGCAGTACAAAGCTAGAGGCAGTTATAATGTAAATGCAATGTAGTATGTTCTTCAAATCAACCTTAATTTATGTTTTCCATTGCTGTCAGTAGTATTCGTTGTTTATCTGATCACTTACAATGCACTCTGAATAGTTTTGCACATCTGCATAACACAAAATACACAGAATAGTAAGTACTGCATTCAGCTAAAAAGAGTGTACTATTAAATTTTCCTCAATATTACTATGTGCAATCTTCATGTAAACCTTTGTAATTAACTTTCCATATGATTTAGAGTACTCTGCATCCAATTTCTTCTGTGCGCTACCGAATGTCGTGCAGTTACTCTAAGGAATGTCACTGATTACACAATTAAAATTCAGTGTTTCAAAGCAATACAAAGCTAATGGCGTTCAAATATAACTGCAATGTATTAGGTTCTTGAATTCAACTTTACTTTAGGTATTCTATTCCTGTCAGTAGTATTTATTGTGTTTCTATTCACTTACATTTCACTCTGAATAGTTATGCAGATATACATAACACAAAATACACAGAATATTAAGTAATGCATTCAGCTAAAAAGAGTGTACTATTAAATTTTCCTCAATATTACTATGTGCAAACTTCATGTAAACCTTTGTAATTAACTTTCCATATGATGTAGAGTAGTCTGCAAGCAGTTTTTCTCGTGTTCTGCCGAAGTTGGTGCAGTTACTCTAAGGAATGTCACTGATTACACAATTCAACATGTGTTTCAAAGCAGTAGAAAGGTAGAGGCAGTTATAATGTGAATGCAATGTAGTATGTTCTTCAAATCAACTTTAGGTATTCCATTGCTGTGAGTAGTATTCATTGTGTTTCTATTCACCTCAAATTCACTCTGAATAGTTATGCACATGTACATAACATAAAATACACAGAATAGCCTGTAATGCATTCAGCTGAAAAGAGAATGCTATTGAATTTTCCTCAAAGTTTTATGTGCAAGCTTTATGTAAACCATTGTAATTAACTTTCCATAGTTTTTAGAGTAGTCAGCAGCCAGTTTTATGTGTGTCCTACTGAAGCTGGTGAAGTTTAAGCAATATCACCAGTTGCTCAGAATGGTACTTCACTGCTTCAAAGCAATGCAATGCTAAAGGCAGTTATAATGTACATGCAATGTTGTAGGTTCTTCAAATCATCTTTACTTTATGTATTCCATTGCTGTGAGTAGTATTCATTCTTTTTCTTTTCACTTACAATTCACTGAATAGTTATGCACAGGTACATAGCACAAAATACACACAATAGAGTCTAATGCATTCAGCTAAAAAGAGTGCTATTGAATTTTCCTCCAAAATTACTATCTGCAAACTGCATGTTAACCTTTGTAATTAACTTTCTGTATGATTCAGAGTAGTCTGAAACCACTTTTGTGTGTGTGATACCGAAGTTGAAGTTACTCTAAGCAGTATGATTGATTACACAATAGAACTTCAGTGTTTCAAAGCAATACAAAGCTAAAGGCGTTCTAATATAACTGCAATGTATTAGGTTCTTGAATTCAACTTTACTTTATGTATTCCATTCCTGTCAGTAGTATTTATTGTGTTTCTATTCACTTACATTTCACTCTGAATAGTTATGCAGATGTAAATAACACAAAATACACAGAATATTCAGTAATGTATTCAGATAAAAAGAGTGTACTACTAAATTTTCCTCAATATTACTATGTGCAATCTTCATGTAAACCTTTGTAATTAACTTTCCATATGATTTAGAGTACTCTGCATCCAATTTCTTCTGTGCGCTACCGAATGTCGTGCAGTTACTCTAAGGAATGTCACTGATTACACAATTAAAATTCAGTGTTTCAAAGCAATACAAAGCTAATGGCGTTCAAATATAACTGCAATGTATTAGGTTCTTGAATTCAACTTTACTTTAGGTATTCTATTCCTGTCAGTAGTATTTATTGTGTTTCTATTCACTTACATTTCACTCTGAATAGTTATGCAGATATACATAACACAAAATACACAGAATATTAAGTAATGCATTCAGCTAAAAAGAGTGTACTATTAAATTTTCCTCAATATTACTATGTGCAAACTTCATGTAAACCTTTGTAATTAACTTTCCATATGATGTAGAGTAGTCTGCAAGCAGTTTTTCTCGTGTTCTGCCGAAGTTGGTGCAGTTACTCTAAGGAATGTCACTGATTACACAATTCAACATGTGTTTCAAAGCAGTAGAAAGGTAGAGGCAGTTATAATGTGAATGCAATGTAGTATGTTCTTCAAATCAACTTTAGGTATTCCATTGCTGTGAGTAGTATTCATTGTGTTTCTATTCACCTCAAATTCACTCTGAATAGTTATGCACATGTACATAACATAAAATACACAGAATAGCCTGTAATGCATTCAGCTGAAAAGAGAATGCTATTGAATTTTCCTCAAAGTTTTATGTGCAAGCTTTATGTAAACCATTGTAATTAACTTTCCATAGTTTTTAGAGTAGTCAGCAGCCAGTTTTATGTGTGTCCTACTGAAGCTGGTGAAGTTTAAGCAATATCACCAGTTGCTCAGAATGGTACTTCACTGCTTCAAAGCAATGCAATGCTAAAGGCAGTTATAATGTACATGCAATGTTGTAGGTTCTTCAAATCATCTTTACTTTATGTATTCCATTGCTGTGAGTAGTATTCATTCTTTTTCTTTTCACTTACAATTCACTGAATAGTTATGCACAGGTACATAGCACAAAATACACACAATAGAGTCTAATGCATTCAGCTAAAAAGAGTGCTATTGAATTTTCCTCCAAAATTACTATCTGCAAACTGCATGTTAACCTTTGTAATTAACTTTCTGTATGATTCAGAGTAGTCTGAAACCACTTTTGTGTGTGTGATACCGAAGTTGAAGTTACTCTAAGCAGTATGATTGATTACACAATAGAACTTCAGTGTTTCAAAGCAATACAAAGCTAAAGGCGTTCTAATATAACTGCAATGTATTAGGTTCTTGAATTCAACTTTACTTTATGTATTCCATTCCTGTCAGTAGTATTTATTGTGTTTCTATTCACTTACATTTCACTCTGAATAGTTATGCAGATGTAAATAACACAAAATACACAGAATATTCAGTAATGTATTCAGATAAAAAGAGTGTACTACTAAATTTTCCTCAATATTACTATGTGCAATCTTCATGTAAACCTTTGTAATTAACTTTCCATATGATGTAGAGTAGTCTGCAAGCAGTTTTTCTCGTGTTCTGCCGAATTTGGTGCAGTTACTCTAAGGAATGTCACTGATTACACAATTCAACATGTGTTTCAAAGCAGTAGAAAGGTAGAGGCAGTTATAATGTGAATGCAATGTAGTATGTTCTTCAAATCAACCTTAATTTATGTATTCCATTGCTGTCAATAGTATTCGTTGTTTATCTGATCACTTACAATGCACTCTGAATAGTTTTGCACATCTGCATAACACAAAATACACAGAATAGTAAGTAATGCATTCAGCTAAAAAGAGTGTACTATTAAATATTCCTCAATATTACTATGTTCAAACTTCATATAAACCTTTGTAATTAACTTTGCATATGAGTTAGAGTAGTCTGCAACCAGTTTTTTGTCTGTGCTGCCGAAGTTGGTGAATTTACTCTAAGGAATGTCACTGATTACACAATTGAACTTCAGTGTTTCAAACAGTACAAAGCTAGAGGCACCTATAATGTAAATGCAATGTAGTATGTTCTTCAAATCAACTTTACTTTAGGTATTCCATTGCTGTGAGTAGTATTCATTGTGTTTCTATTCACCTCACATTCACTCTGAATTGTTATGCACATGTACATAACATAAAATACACAGAATAGCCTGTAATGCATTCAGCTGAAAAGAGAATGCTATTGAATTTTCCTCAAAGTTTTATGTGCAAACTTTATGTAAACCATTGTAATTAACTTTCCATATGTTTTAGAGTAGTCAGCAGCCAGTTTTATGTGTGTCCTACTGAAGCTGGTGAAGTTTAAGCAATATCACCAGTTGCTCAGAATGGTACTTCACTGCTTCAAAGCAATGCAATGCTAAAGGCAGTTATAATGTACATGCAATGTTGTAGGTTCTTCAAATCATCTTTACTTTATGTATTCCATTGCTGTGAGTAGTATTCATTCTTTTTCTTTTCACTTACAATTCACTGAATAGTTATGCACAGGTACGTAGCACAAAATACACACAATAGAGTCTAATGCATTCAGCTAAAAAGAGTGCTATTGAATTTTCCTCCAAAATTACTATCTGCAAACTGCATGTTAACCTTTGTAATTAACTTTCTGTATGATTCAGAGTAGTCTGAAACCACTTTTGTGTGTGTGATACCGAAGTTGAAGTTACTCTAAGCAGTATGATTGATTACACAATAGAACTTCAGTGTTTCAAAGCAATACAAAGCTAAAGGCGTTCTAATATAACTGCAATGTATTAGGTTCTTGAATTCAACTTTACTTTATGTATTCCATTCCTGTCAGTAGTATTTATTGTGTTTCTATTCACTTACATTTCACTCTGAATAGATATGCAGATGTAAATAACACAAAATACACAGAATATTCAGTAATGTATTCAGATAAAAAGAGTGTACTATTAAATTTTCCTCAATATTACTATGTGCAATCTTCATGTAAATCTTTGTAATTAACTTTGCATATGATGTAGAGTAGTCTGCAAGCAGTTTTTCTCGTGTTCTGCCGAAGTTGGTGAAGTTACTCTAAGGAATGTCACTGATTACACAATTCAACCAGTGTTTCAAAGCAGTACAAAGCTAGAGGCAGTTATAATGTAAATGCAATGTAGTATGTTCTTCAAATCAACCTTAATTTATGTTTTCCATTGCTGTCAGTAGTATTCGTTGTTTATCTGATCACTTACAATGCACTCTGAATAGTTTTGCACATCTGCATAACACAAAATACACAGAATAGTAAGTACTGCATTCAGCTAAAAAGAGTGTACTATTAAATTTTCCTCAATATTACTATGTGCAATCTTCATGTAAACCTTTGTAATTAACTTTCCATATGATTTAGAGTACTCTGCATCCAATTTCTTCTGTGCGCTACCGAATGTCGTGCAGTTACTCTAAGGAATGTCACTGATTACACAATTAAAATTCAGTGTTTCAAAGCAATACAAAGCTAATGGCGTTCAAATATAACTGCAATGTATTAGGTTCTTGAATTCAACTTTACTTTAGGTATTCTATTCCTGTCAGTAGTATTTATTGTGTTTCTATTCACTTACATTTCACTCTGAATAGTTATGCAGATATACATAACACAAAATACACAGAATATTAAGTAATGCATTCAGCTAAAAAGAGTGTACTATTAAATTTTCCTCAATATTACTATGTGCAAACTTCATGTAAACCTTTGTAATTAACTTTCCATATGATGTAGAGTAGTCTGCAAGCAGTTTTTCTCGTGTTCTGCCGAAGTTGGTGCAGTTACTCTAAGGAATGTCACTGATTACACAATTCAACATGTGTTTCAAAGCAGTAGAAAGGTAGAGGCAGTTATAATGTGAATGCAATGTAGTATGTTCTTCAAATCAACTTTAGGTATTCCATTGCTGTGAGTAGTATTCATTGTGTTTCTATTCACCTCAAATTCACTCTGAATAGTTATGCACATGTACATAACATAAAATACACAGAATAGCCTGTAATGCATTCAGCTGAAAAGAGAATGCTATTGAATTTTCCTCAAAGTTTTATGTGCAAGCTTTATGTAAACCATTGTAATTAACTTTCCATAGTTTTTAGAGTAGTCAGCAGCCAGTTTTATGTGTGTCCTACTGAAGCTGGTGAAGTTTAAGCAATATCACCAGTTGCTCAGAATGGTACTTCACTGCTTCAAAGCAATGCAATGCTAAAGGCAGTTATAATGTACATGCAATGTTGTAGGTTCTTCAAATCATCTTTACTTTATGTATTCCATTGCTGTGAGTAGTATTCATTCTTTTTCTTTTCACTTACAATTCACTGAATAGTTATGCACAGGTACATAGCACAAAATACACACAATAGAGTCTAATGCATTCAGCTAAAAAGAGTGCTATTGAATTTTCCTCCAAAATTACTATCTGCAAACTGCATGTTAACCTTTGTAATTAACTTTCTGTATGATTCAGAGTAGTCTGAAACCACTTTTGTGTGTGTGATACCGAAGTTGAAGTTACTCTAAGCAGTATGATTGATTACACAATAGAACTTCAGTGTTTCAAAGCAATACAAAGCTAAAGGCGTTCTAATATAACTGCAATGTATTAGGTTCTTGAATTCAACTTTACTTTATGTATTCCATTCCTGTCAGTAGTATTTATTGTGTTTCTATTCACTTACATTTCACTCTGAATAGTTATGCAGATGTAAATAACACAAAATACACAGAATATTCAGTAATGTATTCAGATAAAAAGAGTGTACTACTAAATTTTCCTCAATATTACTATGTGCAATCTTCATGTAAACCTTTGTAATTAACTTTCCATATGATTTAGAGTACTCTGCATCCAATTTCTTCTGTGCGCTACCGAATGTCGTGCAGTTACTCTAAGGAATGTCACTGATTACACAATTAAAATTCAGTGTTTCAAAGCAATACAAAGCTAATGGCGTTCAAATATAACTGCAATGTATTAGGTTCTTGAATTCAACTTTACTTTAGGTATTCTATTCCTGTCAGTAGTATTTATTGTGTTTCTATTCACTTACATTTCACTCTGAATAGTTATGCAGATATACATAACACAAAATACACAGAATATTAAGTAATGCATTCAGCTAAAAAGAGTGTACTATTAAATTTTCCTCAATATTACTATGTGCAAACTTCATGTAAACCTTTGTAATTAACTTTCCATATGATGTAGAGTAGTCTGCAAGCAGTTTTTCTCGTGTTCTGCCGAAGTTGGTGCAGTTACTCTAAGGAATGTCACTGATTACACAATTCAACATGTGTTTCAAAGCAGTAGAAAGGTAGAGGCAGTTATAATGTGAATGCAATGTAGTATGTTCTTCAAATCAACTTTAGGTATTCCATTGCTGTGAGTAGTATTCATTGTGTTTCTATTCACCTCAAATTCACTCTGAATAGTTATGCACATGTACATAACATAAAATACACAGAATAGCCTGTAATGCATTCAGCTGAAAAGAGAATGCTATTGAATTTTCCTCAAAGTTTTATGTGCAAGCTTTATGTAAACCATTGTAATTAACTTTCCATAGTTTTTAGAGTAGTCAGCAGCCAGTTTTATGTGTGTCCTACTGAAGCTGGTGAAGTTTAAGCAATATCACCAGTTGCTCAGAATGGTACTTCACTGCTTCAAAGCAATGCAATGCTAAAGGCAGTTATAATGTACATGCAATGTTGTAGGTTCTTCAAATCATCTTTACTTTATGTATTCCATTGCTGTGAGTAGTATTCATTCTTTTTCTTTTCACTTACAATTCACTGAATAGTTATGCACAGGTACATAGCACAAAATACACACAATAGAGTCTAATGCATTCAGCTAAAAAGAGTGCTATTGAATTTTCCTCCAAAATTACTATCTGCAAACTGCATGTTAACCTTTGTAATTAACTTTCTGTATGATTCAGAGTAGTCTGAAACCACTTTTGTGTGTGTGATACCGAAGTTGAAGTTACTCTAAGCAGTATGATTGATTACACAATAGAACTTCAGTGTTTCAAAGCAATACAAAGCTAAAGGCGTTCTAATATAACTGCAATGTATTAGGTTCTTGAATTCAACTTTACTTTATGTATTCCATTCCTGTCAGTAGTATTTATTGTGTTTCTATTCACTTACATTTCACTCTGAATAGTTATGCAGATGTAAATAACACAAAATACACAGAATATTCAGTAATGTATTCAGATAAAAAGAGTGTACTACTAAATTTTCCTCAATATTACTATGTGCAATCTTCATGTAAACCTTTGTAATTAACTTTCCATATGATTTAGAGTACTCTGCATCCAATTTCTTCTGTGCGCTACCGAATGTCGTGCAGTTACTCTAAGGAATGTCACTGATTACACAATTAAAATTCAGTGTTTCAAAGCAATACAAAGCTAATGGCGTTCAAATATAACTGCAATGTATTAGGTTCTTGAATTCAACTTTACTTTAGGTATTCTATTCCTGTCAGTAGTATTTATTGTGTTTCTATTCACTTACATTTCACTCTGAATAGTTATGCAGATATACATAACACAAAATACACAGAATATTAAGTAATGCATTCAGCTAAAAAGAGTGTACTATTAAATTTTCCTCAATATTACTATGTGCAAACTTCATGTAAACCTTTGTAATTAACTTTCCATATGATGTAGAGTAGTCTGCAAGCAGTTTTTCTCGTGTTCTGCCGAAGTTGGTGCAGTTACTCTAAGGAATGTCACTGATTACACAATTCAACATGTGTTTCAAAGCAGTAGAAAGGTAGAGGCAGTTATAATGTGAATGCAATGTAGTATGTTCTTCAAATCAACTTTAGGTATTCCATTGCTGTGAGTAGTATTCATTGTGTTTCTATTCACCTCAAATTCACTCTGAATAGTTATGCACATGTACATAACATAAAATACACAGAATAGCCTGTAATGCATTCAGCTGAAAAGAGAATGCTATTGAATTTTCCTCAAAGTTTTATGTGCAAACTTTATGTAAACCATTGTAATTAACTTTCCATAGTTTTTAGAGTAGTCAGCAGCCAGTTTTATGTGTGTCCTACTGAAGCTGGTGAAGTTTAAGCAATATCACCAGTTGCTCAGAATGGTACTTCACTGCTTCAAAGCAATGCAATGCTAAAGGCAGTTATAATGTACATGCAATGTTGTAGGTTCTTCAAATCATCTTTACTTTATGTATTCCATTGCTGTGAGTAGTATTCATTCTTTTTCTTTTCACTTACAATTCACTGAATAGTTATGCACAGGTACATAGCACAAAATACACACAATAGAGTCTAATGCATTCAGCTAAAAAGAGTGCTATTGAATTTTCCTCCAAAATTACTATCTGCAAACTGCATGTTAACCTTTGTAATTAACTTTCTGTATGATTCAGAGTAGTCTGAAACCACTTTTGTGTGTGTGATACCGAAGTTGAAGTTACTCTAAGCAGTATGATTGATTACACAATAGAACTTCAGTGTTTCAAAGCAATACAAAGCTAAAGGCGTTCTAATATAACTGCAATGTATTAGGTTCTTGAATTCAACTTTACTTTATGTATTCCATTCCTGTCAGTAGTATTTATTGTGTTTCTATTCACTTACATTTCACTCTGAATAGTTATGCAGATGTAAATAACACAAAATACACAGAATATTCAGTAATGTATTCAGATAAAAAGAGTGTACTATTAAATTTTCCTCAATATTACTATGTGCAATCTTCATGTAAATCTTTGTAATTAACTTTGCATATGATGTAGAGTAGTCTGCAAGCAGTTTTTCTCGTGTTCTGCCGAAGTTGGTGAAGTTACTCTAAGGAATGTCACTGATTACACAATTCAACAAGTGTTTCAAAGCCGTAGAAAGGTAGAGGCAGTTATAATGTGAATGCAATGTTGTATGTTCTTCAAATCAACTTTACTTTATGTATTCCATTCCTGTCAGTAGTATTTATTGTGTTTCTATTCACTTACATTTCACTCTGAATAGTTATGCAGATGTAAATAACACAAAATACACAGAATATTCAGTAATGTATTCAGATAAAAAGAGTGTACTACTAAATTTTCCTCAATATTACTATGTGCAATCTTCATGTAAACCTTTGTAATTAACTTTCCATATGATTTAGAGTACTCTGCATCCAATTTCTTCTGTGTGCTACCGAATGTCGTGCAGTTACTCTAAGCAATATCATTGACTACACAATAAAACTTGTGTTTCAAAGCAATAAAAGTTCAACGCCGTTCTAATGTAACTGCAATGTATTAGTTTCTGAATTCAACTTCACTTTATGTATTCCATTGCTGTCTGTAGTATTTATTGTGTTTCTATTCACTTACATTTCACTCTCAATAGTTATGCAGATGTAAATAACACAAAATAGACAGAATATTAAGCAATGTATTCAGCTAAAAAGAGTGTACTATTGAATTTTCCTCAATATTACTATGTGCAAACTTCATGTAAACCTTTGTAATTAACTTTCCATATGATTTAGAGTAGTCTGCAACCAGTTTTTTGTCTGTGCTACAGATGTTGGTGAAGTTACTCTAAGTAATGTCACTGATTACACAATTGAACTTCAGTGTTTCAAAGCAATACAAAGTTAAAGGGGTTCTAATATAACTGCAATGTATTAGGTTCTTGAATTCAACTTTACTTTAGGTATTCCATTCCTGTCAGTAGTATTTATTGTGTTTCTATTTACTTACATTTCACTCTGAATAGTTATGCAGATATACATAACACATAATGCACAGAATATTAAGTAATGTATTCAGCTAAAAAGAGTGTACTATTAAATTTTCCTCAATATTACTATGTGCAAACTTCATGTAAACCTTTGTAATTAACTTTCCATATGATGTAGAGTAGTCTGCAAGCAGTTTTTCTCGTGTTCTGCCGAATTTGGTGCAGTTACTCTAAGGAATGTCACTGATTACACAATTCAACATGTGTTTCAAAGCAGTAGAAAGGTAGAGGCAGTTATAATGTGAATGCAATGTAGTATGTTCTTCAAATCAACCTTAATTTATGTATTCCATTGCTGTCAATAGTATTCGTTGTTTATCTGATCACTTACAATGCACTCTGAATAGTTTTGCACATCTGCATAACACAAAATACACAGAATAGTAAGTAATGCATTCAGCTAAAAAGAGTGTACTATTAAATATTCCTCAATATTACTATGTTCAAACTTCATATAAACCTTTGTAATTAACTTTGCATATGAGTTAGAGTAGTCTGCAACCAGTTTTTTGTCTGTGCTGCCGAAGTTGGTGAATTTACTCTAAGGAATGTCACTGATTACACAATTGAACTTCAGTGTTTCAAACAGTACAAAGCTAGAGGCACCTATAATGTAAATGCAATGTAGTATGTTCTTCAAATCAACTTTACTTTAGGTATTCCATTGCTGTGAGTAGTATTCATTGTGTTTCTATTCACCTCACATTCACTCTGAATTGTTATGCACATGTACATAACATAAAATACACAGAATAGCCTGTAATGCATTCAGCTGAAAAGAGAATGCTATTGAATTTTCCTCAAAGTTTTATGTGCAAACTTTATGTAAACCATTGTAATTAACTTTCCATATGTTTTAGAGTAGTCAGCAGCCAGTTTTATGTGTGTCCTACTGAAGCTGGTGAAGTTTAAGCAATATCACCAGTTGCTCAGAATGGTACTTCACTGCTTCAAAGCAATGCAATGCTAAAGGCAGTTATAATGTACATGCAATGTTGTAGGTTCTTCAAATCATCTTTACTTTATGTATTCCATTGCTGTGAGTAGTATTCATTCTTTTTCTTTTCACTTACAATTCACTGAATAGTTATGCACAGGTACGTAGCACAAAATACACACAATAGAGTCTAATGCATTCAGCTAAAAAGAGTGCTATTGAATTTTCCTCCAAAATTACTATCTGCAAACTGCATGTTAACCTTTGTAATTAACTTTCTGTATGATTCAGAGTAGTCTGAAACCACTTTTGTGTGTGTGATACCGAAGTTGAAGTTACTCTAAGCAGTATGATTGATTACACAATAGAACTTCAGTGTTTCAAAGCAATACAAAGCTAAAGGCGTTCTAATATAACTGCAATGTATTAGGTTCTTGAATTCAACTTTACTTTATGTATTCCATTCCTGTCAGTAGTATTTATTGTGTTTCTATTCACTTACATTTCACTCTGAATAGATATGCAGATGTAAATAACACAAAATACACAGAATATTCAGTAATGTATTCAGATAAAAAGAGTGTACTATTAAATTTTCCTCAATATTACTATGTGCAATCTTCATGTAAATCTTTGTAATTAACTTTGCATATGATGTAGAGTAGTCTGCAAGCAGTTTTTCTCGTGTTCTGCCGAAGTTGGTGAAGTTACTCTAAGGAATGTCACTGATTACACAATTCAACCAGTGTTTCAAAGCAGTACAAAGCTAGAGGCAGTTATAATGTAAATGCAATGTAGTATGTTCTTCAAATCAACCTTAATTTATGTTTTCCATTGCTGTCAGTAGTATTCGTTGTTTATCTGATCACTTACAATGCACTCTGAATAGTTTTGCACATCTGCATAACACAAAATACACAGAATAGTAAGTACTGCATTCAGCTAAAAAGAGTGTACTATTAAATATTCCTCAATATTACTATGTTCAAACTTCATATAAACCTTTGCAATTAACTTTCCATATGATTTAGAGTAGTCTGCAACCAGTTTTTTGTCTGTGCTACAGATGTTGGTGAAGTTACTCTAAGGAATGTCACTGATTACACAATTCAACCAGTGTTTCAAAGCAGTACAAAGCTAGAAGCAGTTATAATGTAAATGCAATGTAGTATGTTCTTCAAATCAACCTTACTTTATGTATTCCATTCCTGTCAGTAGTATTTATTGTGTTTCTATTCACTTACATTTCACTCTGAATAGTTATGCAGATGTAAATAACACAAAATACACAGAATATTCAGTAATGTATTCAGATAAGGAGTGTACTATTAATTTTTCCTCAATATTACTATGTGCAATCTTCATGTAAACCTTTGTAATTAACTTTCCATATGATTTAGAGTAGTCTGCAACCAGTTTTCTGTCTGTGCTACCGATGTTGGTGAAGTTACTCTAAGGAATGTCACTGATTACACAATTCAACCAGTGTTTCAAAGCAGTACAAAGCTAGAGGCAGTTATAATGTAAATGCAATGTAGTATGTTTTTCAAATCAACCTTACTTTATGTATTCCATTGCTGTGAGTAGTATTCGTTGTTTATCTGTTCCCTTACAATGCACTCTGAATACTTTTGCACATCAGCATAACACAAAATACACACAATAGTATGTAATGCATTCAGCTGAAAAGACAGTGCTATTGAATTTTCCACAAAATTCCTATGTGCAAACTTCATGTAAACCTTTGTAATTAACTTTCCATATGATTTAGAGTACTCTGCATCCAATTTCGTCTGTGTGCTACCGAATGTCGTGAAGTTACTCTAAGGAATGTCACTGATTACACAATTGAACTTCAGTGTTTCAAACAGTACAAAGCTAGAGGCACCTATAATGTAAATGCAATGTAGTATGTTCTTCAAATCAACTTTACTTTAGGTATTCCATTGCTGTGAGTAGTATTCATTGTGTTTCTATTCACCTCAAATTCACTCTGAATAGTTATGCACATGTACATAACATAAAATACACACAATAGCCTGTAATGCATTCAGCTGAAAAGAGAATACTATTGAATTTTCCTCAAAGTTTTATGTGCAAGCTTTATGTAAACCATTGTAATTAACTTTCCATATGTTTTAGAGTAGTCAGCAGCCAGTTTTATGTGTGTCCTACTGAAGCTGGTGAAGTTTAAGCAATATCACCAGTTGCTCATAATGGTACTTCTCTGCTTTAAAGCAATGCAATGCCAAAGGCAGTTATAATGTAAATGCAATGTTGTAGGTTCTTCAAATCATCTTTACTTTATGTATTCCATTGCTGTGAGTAGTATTCATTGTTTTTCTGTTCACTTACAATTCACTGAATAGTTATGCACAGGTACATAGCACAAAATACACCCAATAGAGTGTAATGCATTCAGCTAAAAAGAGTGCTATTGAATTTTCCTCCAAAATTACTATCTGCAAACTGCATGTAAACGTTTGTAATTAACTTTCCGAATGATTCAGAGTAGTATGAAACCACTTTTGTGTGTGTGATACCGAAGTTGAAGTTACTCTAAGCAGTATGATTGATTACACAATAGAACTTCAGTGTTTCAAAGCAATACAAAGCTAAAGGCGTTCTAATATAACTGCAATGTATTAGGTTCTTGAATTCAACTTTACTTTATGTATTCCATTCCTGTCAGTAGTATTTATTGTGTTTCTATTCACTTACATTTCACTCTGAATAGTTATGCAGATGTAAATAACACAAAATACACAGAATATTCAGTAATGTATTCAGATAAAGAGTGTACTATTAAATTTTCCTCAATATTACTATGTGCAATCTTCATGTAAACCTTTGTAATTAACTTTCCATATGATTTAGAGTAGTCTGCAACCAGTTTTTTGTCTGTGCTACCGATGTTGGTGAAGTTACTCTAAGGAATGTCACTGATTACACAATTGAACTTCAGTGTTTCAAAGCAATACAAAGCTAAAGGCGTTCTAATATAACTGCAATGTATTAGGTTCTTGAATTCAACTTTACTTTATGTATTCCATTCCTGTCAGTAGTATTTATTGTGTTTCTATTCACTTACATTTCACTCTGAATAGATATGCAGATTTAAATAACACAAAATACACAGAATATTCAGTAATGTATTCAGAAAAAAGAGTGTACTATTAAATTTTCCTCAATATTACTATGTGCAAACTTCATGTAAACCTTTGTAATTAACTTTCCATATGATTTAGAGTAGTCTGCAACCAGTTTTTTGTCTGTGCTACCGATGTTGGTGAAGTTACTCTAAGGAATGTCACTGATTACACAATTGAACTACAGTGTTTCAAAGCAATAGAAAGCTAAAGGCAGTTATAATGTAAATGCAATGTAGTAGTTTCTTCAAATCAGCTTTACGTTATGTATTCCATTGCTGTGAGTAGTATTCAATATGCTTCTATTCAGTTACATTTCACTCTGAATAGACATGCACATGTAGATAACACAAAATACACACAATAGCATGTAATGTATTCAGCTGAAAAGACAGTGCTATTGAATTTTCCTCAAAATTACTATGTGTAAACGTCATGTAAACCTTTGTAATTAACTTTCCATATGATGTAGAGTAGTCTGCAAGCAGTTTTTTTCGTGTTCTGCCGAAGTCGGTGAAGTTACTCTAAGGAATGTCACTGATTACACAATTCAACCAGTGGTTCAAAGCAGTACAAAGCTAGAGGCAGTTATAATATAAATGCAATGTAGTATGTTCTTCAAATCAACCTTACTTTATGTATTCCATTACTGTGAGTAGTATTCGTTGTTTATCTGTTCACTTACAATGCACTCTGAATACTTTTGCACATCAGCATAACACAAAATACACACAATAGCATGTAATGCATTCAGCTGAAAAGACAGTGCTATTGAATTTTCCACAAAATTACTATGTGCAAACTTCATGTAAACCTTTGTAATTAACTTTCCATATGATTTAGAGTACTCTGCATCCAATTTCGTCTGTGTGCTACCGAATGTCGTGAAGTTACTCTAAGGAATGTCACTGATTACACAATTGAACTTCAGTGTTTCAAACAGTACAAAGCTAGAGGCACCTATAATGTAAATGCAATGTAGTATGTTCTTCAAATCAACTTTACTTTAGGTATTCCATTGCTGTGAGTAGTATTCATTGTGTTTCTATTCACCTCAAATTCACTCTGAATAGTTATGCACATGTACATAACATAAAATACACACAATAGCCTGCAATGCATTCAGCTGAAAAGAGAATACTATTGAATTTTCCTCAAAGTTTTATGTGCAAGCTTTATGTAAACCATTGTAATTAACTTTCCATATGTTTTAGAGTAGTCAGCAGCCAGTTTTATGTGTGTCCTACTGAAGCTGGTGAAGTTTAAGCAATATCACCAGTTGCTCATAATGGTACTTCACTGCTTCAAAGCAATGCAATGCCAAAGGCAGTTATAATGTAAATGCAATGTTGTAGGTTCTTCAAATCATCTTTACTTTATGTATTCCATTGCTGTGAGTAGTATTCATTGTTTTTCTGTTCACTTACAATTCACTGAATAGTTATGCACAGGTACATAGCACAAAATACACCCAATAGAGTGTAATGCATTCAGCTAAAAAGAGTGCTATTGAATTTTCCTCCAAAATTACTATCTGCAAACTGCATGTAAACCTTTGTAATTAACTTTCCGTATGATTCAGAGTAGTATGAAACCACTTTTGTGTGTGTGATACCGAAGTTGAAGTTACTCTAAGCAGTATGATTGATTACACAATAGAACTTCAGTGTTTCAAAGCAATACAAAGCTAAAGGCGTTCTAATATAACTGCAATGTATTAGGTTCTTGAATTCAACTTTACTTTATGTATTCCATTCCTGTCAGTAGTATTTATTGTGTTTCTATTCACTTACATTTCACTCTGAATAGTTATGCAGATGTAAATAACACAAAATACACAGAATATTCAGTAATGTATTCAGATAAAGAGTGTACTATCAAATTTTCCTCAATATTACTATGTGCAATCTTCATGTAAACCTTTGTAATTAACTTTCCATATGATTTAGAGTAGTCTGCAACCAGTTTTTTGTCTGTGCTACCGATGTTGGTGAAGTTACTCTAAGGAATGTCACTGATTACACAATTGAACTTCAGTGTTTCAAAGCAATACAAAGCTAAAGGCGTTCTAATATAACTGCAATGTATTAGGTTCTTGAATTCAACTTTACTTTATGTATTCCATTCCTGTCAGTAGTATTTATTGTGTTTCTATTCACTTACATTTCACTCTGAATAGATATGCAGATTTAAATAACACAAAATACACAGAATATTCAGTAATGTATTCAGCAAAAAAGAGTGTACTATTAAATTTTCCTCAATATTACTATGTGCAAACTTCATGTAAACCTTTGTAATTAACTTTCCATATGATTTAGAGTAGTCTGCAACCAGTTTTTGTCTGTGCTACCGATGTTGGTGAAGTTACTCTAAGGAATGTCACTGATTACACAATTGAACTACAGTGTTTCAAAGCAATAGAAAGCTAAAGGCAGTTATAATGTAAATGCAATGTAGTAGTTTCTTCAAATCAGCTTTACGTTATGTATTCCATTGCTGTGAGTAGTATTCAATATGCTTCTATTCAGTTACATTTCACTCTGAATAGACATGCACATGTAGATAACACAAAATACACACAATAGCATGTAATGTATTCAGCTGAAAAGACAGTGCTATTGAATTTTCCTCAAAATTACTATGTGTAAACGTCATGTAAACCTTTGTAATTAACTTTCCATATGATGTAGAGTAGTCTGCAAGCAGTTTTTTTCGTGTTCTGCCGAAGTTGGTGAAGTTACTCTAAGGAATGTCACTGATTACACAATTCAACCAGTGGTTCAAAGCAGTACAAAGCTAGAGGCAGTTATAATATAAATGCAATGTAGTATGTTCTTCAAATCAACCTTACTTTATGTATTCCATTACTGTGAGTAGTATTCGTTGTTTATCTGTTCACTTACAATGCACTCTGAATACTTTTGCACATCAGCATAACACAAAATACACACAATAGCATGTAATGCATTCAGCTGAAAAGACAGTGCTATTGAATTTTCCACAAAATTACTATGTGCAAACTTCATGTAAACCTTTGTAATTAACTTTCCATATGATTTAGAGTACTCTGCATCCAATTTCGTCTGTGTGCTACCGAATGTCGTGAAGTTACTCTAAGGAATGTCACTGATTACACAATTGAACTTCAGTGTTTCAAACAGTACAAAGCTAGAGGCACCTATAATGTAAATGCAATGTAGTATGTTCTTCAAATCAACTTTACTTTAGGTATTCCATTGCTGTGAGTAGTATTCATTGTGTTTCTATTCACCTCAAATTCACTCTGAATAGTTATGCACATGTACATAACATAAAATACACACAATAGCCTGCAATGCATTCAGCTGAAAAGAGAATACTATTGAATTTTCCTCAAAGTTTTATGTGCAAGCTTTATGTAAACCATTGTAATTAACTTTCCATATGTTTTAGAGTAGTCAGCAGCCAGTTTTATGTGTGTCCTACTGAAGCTGGTGAAGTTTAAGCAATATCACCAGTTGCTCATAATGGTACTTCACTGCTTCAAAGCAATGCAATGCCAAAGGCAGTTATAATGTAAATGCAATGTTGTAGGTTCTTCAAATCATCTTTACTTTATGTATTCCATTGCTGTGAGTAGTATTCATTGTTTTTCTGTTCACTTACAATTCACTGAATAGTTATGCACAGGTACATAGCACAAAATACACCCAATAGAGTGTAATGCATTCAGCTAAAAAGAGTGCTATTGAATTTTCCTCCAAAATTACTATCTGCAAACTGCATGTAAACCTTTGTAATTAACTTTCCGTATGATTCAGAGTAGTCTGAAACCACTTTTGTGTGTGTGATACCGAAGTTGAAGTTACTCTAAGCAGTATGATTGATTACACAATAGAACTTCAGTGTTTCAAAGCAATACAAAGCTAAAGGCGTTCTAATATAACTGCAATGTATTAGGTTCTTGAATTCAACTTTACTTTAAGTATTCCATTCCTGTCAGTAGTATTTATTGTGTTTCTATTCACTTACATTTCACTCTGAATAGTTATGCAGATGTAAATAACACAAAATACACAGAATATTCAGTAATGTATTCAGATAAAAAGAGTGTACTATTAAATTTTCCTCAATATTACTATGTGCAATCTTCATGTAAACCTTTGTAATTAACTTTCCATATGATCTAGAGTAGTCTGCAACCAGTTTTTTGTCTGTGCTACCGATGTTGGTGAAGTTACTCTAAGGAATGTCACTGATTACACAATTGAACTACAGTGTTTCAAAGCAATAGAAAGCTAAAGGCAGTTATAATGTAAATGCAATGTAGTTGGTTCTTCAAATCAGCTTTACGTTATGTATTCCATTGCTGTGAGTAGTATTCAATATGCTTCTATTCAGTTACATTTCACTCTGAATAGACATGCACATGTAGATAACACAAAATACACGCAATAGCATGTAATGTATTCCGCTGAAAAGACAGTGCTATTGAATTTTCCTCAAAATTACTATGTGTAAACGTCATGTAAACCTTTGTAATTAACTTTCTATATGATGTAGAGTAGTCTGCAAGCAGTTTTGTTCGTGTTCTGCCGAAGTTGGTGAAGTTACTCTAAGGAATGTCACTGATTACACAATTCAACCAGTGTTTCAAAGCAGTACAAAGCTAGAGGCAGTTATAATATAAATGCAATGTAGTATGTTCTTCAAATCAACCTTACTTTATGTATTCCATTGCTGTGAGTAGTATTCGTTGTTTATCTGTTCACTTACAATGCACTCTGAATACTTTTGCACATCAGCATAACACAAAATACACACAATAGTATGTAATGCATTCAGCTGAAAAGACAGTGCTATTGAATTTTCCACAAAATTACTATGTGCAAACTTCATGTAAACCATTGTAATTAACTTTCCATATGATTTAGAGTAGTCTGCAACCAGTTTTTTGTCTGTGCTGCCGAAGTTGGAGAATTTACTCTAAGGAATGTCACTGATTACACAATTGAACTTCAGTGTTTCAAACAGTATAAAGCTAGAGGCACCTATAATGTAAATGCAATGTAGTATGTTCTTCAAATCAACTTTACTTTAGGTATTCCATTGCTGTGAGTAGTATTCATTGTGTTTCTATTCACCTCAAATTCACTCTGAATAGTTATGCACATGTACATAACATAAAATACACACAATAGCCTGTAATTCATTCAGCTGAAAAGAGAATACTATTGAATTTTCCTCAAAGTTTGATGTGCAAGCTTTATGTAAACCATTGTAATTAACTTTCCATATGTTTTAGCGTAGTCAGCAGCCAGTTTTATGTGTGTCCTACTGCAGCTGGTGAAGTTTAAGCAATATCACCAGTTGCTCATAATGGTACTTCACTGCTTCAAAGCAATGCAATGCCAAAGGCAGTTATAATGTAAATGCAATGTTGTAGGTTCTTCAAATCATCTTTACTTTATGTATTCCATTGCTGTGAGTAGTATTCATTGTTTTTCTGTTCACTTACAATTCACTGAATAGTTATACACAGGTACATAGCACAAAATACACCCAATAGAGTGTAATGCATTCAGCTAAAAAGAGTGCTATTGAATTTTCCTCCAAAATTACTATCTGCAAACTGCATGTAAACCTTTGTAATTAACTTTCCATATGATTTAGAGTAGTCTGCAACCAGTTTTTTGTCTGTGCTACAGATGTTGGTGAAGTTACTCTAAGGAATGTCACTGATTACACAATAGAACTTCAGTGTTTCAAAGCAATACAAAGCTAAAGGCGTTCTAATATAACTGCAATATATTAGGTCCTTGAATTCAAGTTTACTTTATGTATTCCATTCCTGCCAGTAGTATTTATTGTGTTTCTATTCACTTACATTTCACTCTGAATAGTTATGAAGATGTAAATAACACAAAATACACAGAATATTCAGTAATGTATTCAGATAAAAAGAGTGTACTATTAAATTTTCCTCAATATTACTATGTGCAATCTTCATGTACACCTTTGTAATTAACTTTCCAAATGATTTAGAGTAGTCTGCAACCAGTTTTTTGTCTGTGCTACAGATGTTGGTGAAGTTACTCTAAGGAATGTCACTGATTACACAATTGAACTACAGTGTTTCAAAGCAATACAAAGCTAAAGGCGTTCTAATATAACTGCAATGTATTAGGTTCTTGAATTCAACTTTACTTTATGTACTCCATTCTTGTCAGTAGTATTTATTGTGTTTCTATTCACTTACATTTCACTCTGAATAGTTATGCAGATGTAAATAACACAAAATACACAGAATATTCAGTAATGTATTCAGATAAAAAGAGTGTACTATTAAATTTTCCTCAATATTACTATGTGCAAACTTCATGTAAACCTTTGTAATTAACTTTCCATATGATTTAGAGTAGTCTGCAACCAGTTTTTTGTCTGTGCTACCGATGTTGGTGAAGTTACTCTAAGGAATGTCACTGATTACACAATTGAACTACAGTGTTTCAAAGCAATAGAAAGCTAAAGGCAGTTATATTGTAAATGCAATGTAGTAGGTTCTTCAAATCAGCTTTACGTTATGTATTCCATTGCTGTGAGTAGTATTCAATATGCTTCTATTCAGTTACATTTCACTCTGAATAGACATGCACATGTAGATAACACAAAATACACACAATAGCATGTAATGTATTGAGATGAAAAGACAGTGCTATTGAATTTTCCTCAAAATTACTATGTGTAAACGTCATGTAAACCTTTGTAATTAACTTTCCATATGATGTAGAGTAGTCTGCAAGCAGTTTTTTTCGTGTTCTGCCGAAGTTGGTGAAGTTACTCTAAGGAATGTCACTGATTACACAATTCAACCAGTGTTTCAAAGCAGTACAAAGCTAGAGGCAGTTATAATATAAATGCAATGTAGTATGTTCTTCAAATCAACCTTACTTTATGTATTCCATTACTGTGAGTAGTATTCGTTGTTTATCTGTTCACTTACAATGCACTCTGAATACTTTTGCACATCAGCATAACACAAAATACACACAATAGCATGTAATGCATTCAGCTGAAAAGACAGTGCTATTGAATTTTCCACAAAATTACTATGTGCAAACTTCATGTAAACCTTTGTAATTAACTTTCCATATGATTTAGAGTACTCTGCATCCAATTTCGTCTGTGTGCTACCGAATGTCGTGAAGTTACTCTAAGGAATGTCACTGATTACACAATTGAACTTCAGTGTTTCAAACAGTACAAAGCTAGAGGCACCTATAATGTAAATGCAATGTAGTATGTTCTTCAAATCAACTTTACTTTAGGTATTCCATTGCTGTGAGTAGTATTCATTGTGTTTCTATTCACCTCAAATTCACTCTGAATAGTTATGCACATGTACATAACATAAAATACACACAATAGCCTGTAATGCATTCAGCTGAAAAGAGAATACTATTGAATTTTCCTCAAAGTTTTATGTGCAAGCTTTATGTAAACCATTGTAATTAACTTTCCATATGTTTTAGAGTAGTCAGCAGCCAGTTTTATGTGTGTCCTACTGAAGCTGGTGAAGTTTAAGCAATATCACCAGTTGCTCATAATGGTACTTCACTGCTTCAAAGCAATGCAATGCCAAAGGCAGTTATAATGTAAATGCAATGTTGTAGGTTCTTCAAATCATCTTTACTTTATGTATTCCATTGCTGTGAGTAGTATTCATTGTTTTTCTGTTCACTTACAATTCACTGAATAGTTATGCACAGGTACATAGCACAAAATACACCCAATAGAGTGTAATGCATTCAGCTAAAAAGAGTGCTATTGAATTTTCCTCCAAAATTACTATCTGCAAACTGCATGTAAACCTTTGTAATTAACTTTCCGTATGATTCAGAGTAGTCTGAAACCACTTTTGTGTGTGTGATACCGAAGTTGAAGTTACTCTAAGCAGTATGATTGATTACACAATAGAACTTCAGTGTTTCAAAGCAATACAAAGCTAAAGGCGTTCTAATATAACTGCAATGTATTAGGTTCTTGAATTCAACTTTACTTTAAGTATTCCATTCCTGTCAGTAGTATTTATTGTGTTTCTATTCACTTACATTTCACTCTGAATAGTTATGCAGATGTAAATAACACAAAATACACAGAATATTCAGTAATGTATTCAGATAAAAAGAGTGTACTATTAAATTTTCCTCAATATTACTATGTGCAATCTTCATGTAAACCTTTGTAATTAACTTTCCATATGATCTAGAGTAGTCTGCAACCAGTTTTTTGTCTGTGCTACCGATGTTGGTGAAGTTACTCTAAGGAATGTCACTGATTACACAATTGAACTACAGTGTTTCAAAGCAATAGAAAGCTAAAGGCAGTTATAATGTAAATGCAATGTAGTTGGTTCTTCAAATCAGCTTTACGTTATGTATTCCATTGCTGTGAGTAGTATTCAATATGCTTCTATTCAGTTACATTTCACTCTGAATAGACATGCACATGTAGATAACACAAAATACACACAATAGCATGTAATGTATTCAGCTGAAAAGACAGTGCTATTGAATTTTCCTCAAAATTACTATGTGCAAACTTCATGTAAACCATTGTAATTAACTTTCCATATGATTTAGAGTAGTCTGCAAGCAGTTTTATGTGTGTCCTACTGAAGCTGGTGAAGTTTAAGCAATATCACCAGTTGCTCATAATGGTACTTCACTGCTTCAAAGCAATGCAATGCCAAAGGCAGTTATAATGTAAATGCAATGTTGTAGGTTCTTCAAATCATCTTTACTTTATGTATTCCATTGCTGTGAGTAGTATTCATTGTTTTTCTGTTCACTTACAATTCAC
This sequence comes from Hemitrygon akajei, assembly GCF_048418815.1. Taxonomy (NCBI): domain Eukaryota; kingdom Metazoa; phylum Chordata; class Chondrichthyes; order Myliobatiformes; family Dasyatidae; genus Hemitrygon; species Hemitrygon akajei. The sequence goes on from NC_133127.1 coordinate 108,606,676, forward strand.
TGAATAGTTATACACAGGTACATAGCACAAAATACACCCAATAGAGTGTAATGCATTCAGCTAAAAAGAGTGCTATTGAATTTTCCTCCAAAATTACTATCTGCAAACTGCATGTAAACCTTTGTCATTAACTTTCCATATGATTTAGAGTAGTCTGCAACCAGTTTTTTGTCTGTGCTACAGATGTTGGTGAAGTTACTCTAAGGAATGTCACTGATTACACAATAGAACTTCAGTGTTTCAAAGCAATACAAAGCTAAAGGCGTTCTAATATAACTGCAATATATTAGGTCCTTGAATTCAAGTTTACTTTATGTATTCCATTCCTGCCAGTAGTATTTATTGTGTTTCTATTCAGTTACATTTCACTCTGAATAGTTATGAAGATGTAAATAACACAAAATACACAGAATATTCAGTAATGTATTCAGATAAAAAGAGTGTACTATTAAATTTTCCTCAATATTACTATGTGCAATCTTCATGTACACCTTTGTAATTAACTTTCCAAATGATTTAGAGTAGTCTGCAACCAGTTTTTTGTCTGTGCTACAGATGTTGGTGAAGTTACTCTAAGGAATGTCACTGATTACACAATTGAACTACAGTGTTTCAAAGCAATACAAAGCTAAAGGCGTTCTAATATAACTGCAATGTATTAGGTTCTTGAATTCAACTTTACTTTATGTACTCCATTCTTGTCAGTAGTATTTATTGTGTTTCTATTCACTTACATTTCACTCTGAATAGTTATGCAGATGTAAATAACACAAAATACACAGAATATTCAGTAATGTATTCAGCTAAAAAGAGTGTACTATTAAATTTTCCTCAATATTACTATGTGCAAACTTCATGTAAACCTTTGTAATTAACTTTCCATATGATTTAGAGTAGTCTGCAACCAGTTTTTTGTCTGTGCTACCGATGTTGGTGAAGTTACTCTAAGGAATGTCACTGATTACACAATTGAACTACAGTGTTTCAAAGCAATAGAAAGCTAAAGGCAGTTATAATGTAAATGCAATGTAGTAGGTTCTTCAAATCAGCTTTACGTTATGTATTCCATTGCTGTGAGTAGTATTCAATATGCTTCTATTCAGTTACATTTCACTCTGAATAGACATGCACATGTAGATAACACAAAATACACACAATAGCATGTAATGTATTCAGCTGAAAAGACAGTGCTATTGAATTTTCCTCAAAATTACTATGTGTAAACGTCATGTAAACCTTTGTAATTAACTTTCCATATGATGTAGAGTAGTCTGCAAGCAGTTTTTTTCGTGTTCTGCCGAAGTTGGTGAAGTTACTCTAAGGAATGTCACTGATTACACAATTCAACCAGTGTTTCAAAGCAGTACAAAGCTAGAGGCAGTTATAATATAAATGCAATGTAGTATGTTCTTCAAATCAACCTTACTTTATGTATTCCATTACTGTGAGTAGTATTCGTTGTTTATCTGTTCACTTACAATGCACTCTGAATACTTTTGCACATCAGCATAACACAAAATACACACAATAGCATGTAATGCATTCAGCTGAAAAGACAGTGCTATTGAATTTTCCACAAAATTACTATGTGCAAACTTCATGTAAACCTTTGTAATTAACTTTCCATATGATTTAGAGTACTCTGCATCCAATTTCGTCTGTGTGCTACCGAATGTCGTGAAGTTACTCTAAGGAATGTCACTGATTACACAATTGAACTTCAGTGTTTCAAACAGTACAAAGCTAGAGGCACCTATAATGTAAATGCAATGTAGTATGTTCTTCAAATCAACTTTACTTTAGGTATTCCATTGCTGTGAGTAGTATTCATTGTGTTTCTATTCACCTCAAATTCACTCTGAATAGTTATGCACATGTACATAACATAAAATACACACAATAGCCTGTAATGCATTCAGCTGAAAATAGAATACTATTGAATTTTCCTCAAAGTTTTATGTGCAAGCTTTATGTAAACCATTGTAATTAACTTTCCATATGTTTTAGAGTAGTCAGCAGCCAGTTTTATGTGTGTCCTACTGAAGCTGGTGAAGTTTAAGCAATATCACCAGTTGCTCATAATGGTACTTCACTGCTTCAAAGCAATGCAATGCCAAAGGCAGTTATAATGTAAATGCAATGTTGTAGGTTCTTCAAATCATCTTTACTTTATGTATTCCATTGCTGTGAGTAGTATTCATTGTTTTTCTGTTCACTTACAATTCACTGAATAGTTATGCACAGGTACATAGCACAAAATACACCCAATAGAGTGTAATGCATTCAGCTAAAAAAGAGTGCTATTGAATTTTCCTCCAAAATTACTATCTGCAAACTGCATGTAAACCTTTGTAATTAACTTTCCGTATGATTCAGAGTAGTCTGAAACCACTTTTGTGTGTGTGATACCGAAGTTGAAGTTACTCTAAGCAGTATGATTGATTACACAATAGAACTTCAGTGTTTCAAAGCAATACAAAGCTAAAGGCGTTCTAATATAACTGCAATGTATTAGGTTCTTGAATTCAACTTTACTTTAAGTATTCCATTCCTGTCAGTAGTATTTATTGTGTTTCTATTCACTTACATTTCACTCTGAATAGTTATGCAGATGTAAATAACACAAAATACACAGAATATTCAGTAATGTATTCAGATAAAAAGAGTGTACTATTAAATTTTCCTCAATATTACTATGTGCAATCTTCATGTAAACCTTTGTAATTAACTTTCCATATGATTTAGAGTAGTCTGCAACCAGTTTTTTGTCTGTGCTACCGATGTTGGTGAAGTTACTCTAAGGAATGTCACTGATTACACAATTGAACTACAGTGTTTCAAAGCAATAGAAAGCTAAAGGCAGTTATAATGTAAATGCAATGTAGTAGGTTCTTCAAATCAGCTTTACGTTATGTATTCCATTGCTGTGAGTAGTATTCAATATGCTTCTATTCAGTTACATTTCACTCTGAATAGACATGCACATGTAGATAACACAAAATACACACAATAGCATGTAATGTATTCAGCTGAAAAGACAGTGCTATTGAATTTTCCTCAAAATTACTATGTGTAAACGTCATGTAAACCTTTGTAATTAACTTTCCATATGATGTAGAGTAGTCTGCAAGCAGTTTTTTTCGTGTTCTGCCGAAGTTGGTGAAGTTACTCTAAGGAATGTCACTGATTACACAATTCAACCAGTGTTTCAAAGCAGTACAAAGCTAGAGGCAGTTATAATATAAATGCAATGTAGTATGTTCTTCAAATCAACCTTACTTTATGTATTCCATTACTGTGAGTAGTATTCGTTGTTTATCTGTTCACTTACAATGCACTCTGAATACTTTTGCACATCAGCATAACACAAAATACACACAATAGCATGTAATGCATTCAGCTGAAAAGACAGTGCTATTGAATTTTCCACAAAATTACTATGTGCAAACTTCATGTAAACCTTTGTAATTAACTTTCCATATGATTTAGAGTACTCTGCATCCAATTTCGTCTGTGTGCTACCGAATGTCGTGAAGTTACTCTAAGGAATGTCACTGATTACACAATTGAACTTCAGTGTTTCAAACAGTACAAAGCTAGAGGCACCTATAATGTAAATGCAATGTAGTATGTTCTTCAAATCAACTTTACTTTAGGTATTCCATTGCTGTGAGTAGTATTCATTGTGTTTCTATTCACCTCAAATTCACTCTGAATAGTTATGCACATGTACATAACATAAAATACACACAATAGCCTGTAATGCATTCAGCTGAAAAGAGAATACTATTGAATTTTCCTCAAAGTTTTATGTGCAAGCTTTATGTAAACCATTGTAATTAACTTTCCATATGTTTTAGAGTAGTCAGCAGCCAGTTTTATGTGTGTCCTACTGAAGCTGGTGAAGTTTAAGCAATATCACCAGTTGCTCATAATGGTACTTCACTGCTTCAAAGCCATGCAATGCCAAAGGCAGTTATAATGTAAATGCAATGTTGTAGGTTCTTCAAATCATCTTTACTTTATGTATTCCATTGCTGTGAGTAGTATTCATTGTTTTTCTGTTCACTTACAATTCACTGAATAGTTATGCACAGGTACATAGCACAAAATACACCCAATAGAGTGTAATGCATTCAGCTAAAAAGAGTGCTATTGAATTTTCCTCCAAAATTACTATCTGCAAACTGCATGTAAACCTTTGTAATTAACTTTCCGTATGATTCAGAGTAGTCTGAAAAAACTTTTGTGTGTGTGATACCGAAGTTGAAGTTACTCTAAGCAGTATGATTGATTACACAATAGAACTTCAGTGTTTCAAAGCAATACAAAGCTAAAGGCGTTCTAATATAACTGCAATGTATTAGGTTCTAGAATTCAACTTTACTTTAAGTATTCCATTCCTGTCAGTAGTATTTATTGTGTTTCTATTCACTTACATTTCACTCTGAATAGTTATGCAGATGTAAATAACACAAAATACACAGAATATTCAGTAATGTATTCAGATAAAAAGAGTGTACTATTAAATTTTCCTCAATATTACTATGTGCAATCTTCATGTAAACCTTTGTAATTAACTTTCCATATGATTTAGAGTAGTCTGCAACCAGTTTTTTGTCTGTGCTACCGATGTTGGTGAAGTTACTCTAAGGAATGTCACTGATTACACAATTGAACTACAGTGTTTCAAAGCAATAGAAAGCTAAAGGCAGTTATAATGTAAATGCAATGTAGTTGGTTCTTCAAATCAGCTTTACGTTATGTATTCCATTGCTGTGAGTAGTATTCAATATGCTTCTATTCAGTTACATTTCACTCTGAATAGACATGCACATGTAGAAAACACAAAATACACACAATAGCATGTAATGTATTCAGCGGAAAAGACGGTGCTATTGAATTTTCCTCAAAATTACTATGTGTAAACGTCATGTAAACCTTTGTAATTAACTTTCCATATGATGTAGAGTAGTCTGCAAGCAGTTTTATTCGTGTTCTGCCGAAGTTGGTGAAGTTACTCTAAGGAATGTCACTGATTACACAATTCAACCAGTGTTTCAAAGCAGTACAAAGCTAGAGGCAGTTATAATATAAATGCAATGTAGTATGTTCTTCAAATCAACCTTACTTTATGTATTCCATTGCTGTGAGTAGTATTCGTTGTTTATCTGTTCACTTACAATGCACTCTGAATACTTTTGCACATCAGCATAACACAAAATACACACAATAGTATGTAATGCATTCAGCTGAAAAGACAGTGCTATTGAATTTTCCACAAAGTTTCATGTGCAAGCTTTATGTAAACCATTGTAATTAACTTTCCATATGTTTTAGAGTAGTCAGCAGCCAGTTTTATGTGTGTCCTACTGAAGCTGGTGAAGTTTAAGCAATATCACCAGTTGCTCATAATGGTACTTCACTGCTTCAAAGCAATGCAATGCCAAAGGCAGTTATAATGTAAATGCAATGTTGTAGGTTCTTCAAATCATCTTTACTTTATGTATTCCATTGCTGTGAGTAGTATTCATTGTTTTTCTGTTCACTTACAATTCACTACATAGTTATGCACAGGTACATAGCACAAAATACACCCAATAGAGTGTAATGCATTCAGCTAAAAAGAGTGCTATTGAATTTTCCTCCAAAATTACTATCTGCAAACTGCATGTAAACCTTTGTAATTAACTTTCCATATGATTTAGAGTAGTCTGCAACCAGTTTTTTGTCTGTGCTACAGATGTTGGTGAAGTTACTCTAAGGAATGTCACTGATTACACAATAGAACTTCAGTGTTTCAAAGCAATACAAAGCTAAAGGCGTTCTAATATAACTGCAATATATTAGGTCCTTGAATTCAAGTTTACTTTATGTATTCCATTCCTGCCTGTAGTATTTATTGTGTTTCTATTCACTTACATTTCACTCTGAATAGTTATGCAGATGTAAATAACACAAAATACACAGAATATTCAGTAATGTATTCAGATAAAAAGAGTGTACTATTAAATTTTCCTCAATATTACTATGTGCAATCTTCATGTAAACCTTTGTAATTAACTTTCCATATGATTTAGAGTAGTCTGCAACCAGTTTTTTGTCTGTGCTACCGATGTTGGTGAAGTTACTCTAAGTAATGTCACTGATTACACAATTGAACTTCAGTGTTTCAAAGCAATACAAAGCTAAAGGCGTTCTAATATAACTGCAATGTATTAGGTTCTTGAATTCAACTTTACTTTATGTATTCCATTCCTGTCAGTAGTATTTATTGTGTTTCTATTCACTTACATTTCACTCTGAATAGTTATTCAGATTTAAATAACAAAAAATACACAGAATATTCAGTAATGTATTGAGCAAAAAAGAGTGTACTATTAAATTTTCCTCAATATTACTATGTGCAAACTTCATGTAAACCTTTGTAATTAACTTTCCATATGATTTAGAGTAGTCTGCAACCAGTTTTTTGTCTGTGCTACCGATGTTGGTGAAGTTACTCTAAGGAATGTCACTGATTACACAATTGAACTACAGTGTTTCAAAGCAATAGAAAGCTAAAGGCAGTTATAATGTAAATGCAATGTAGTAGGTTCTTCAAATCAGCTTTACGTTATGTATTCCATTGCTGTGAGTAGTATTCAATATGCTTCTATTCAGTTACATTTCACTCTGAATAGACATGCACATGTAGATAACACAAAATACACACAATAGCATGTAATGTATTCAGCTGAAAAGACAGTGCTATTGAATTTTCCTCAAAATTACTATGTGTAAACGTCATGTAAACCGTTGTAATTAACTTTCCATATGATGTAGAGTAGTCTGCAAGCAGTTTTTTTCGTGTTCTGCCGAAGTTGGTGAAGTTACTCTAAGGAATGTCACTGATTACACAATTCAACCAGTGTTTCAAAGCCGTACAAAGCTAGAGGCAGTTATAATATAAATGCAATGTAGTAGGTTCTTCAAATCAACCTTAATTTATGTATTCCATTGCTGTTAGTAGTATTCGTTGTTTATCTGATCACTTACAATGCACTCTGAATACTTTTGCACATCTGCATAACATAAAATACACACAATAGCCTGTAATGCATTCAGCTGAAAAGAGAATACTATTGAATTTTCCTCAAAGTTTGATGTGCAAGCTTAATGTAAACCATTGTAATTAACTTTCCATATGTTTTAGAGTAGTCAGCAGCCAGTTTTATGTGTGTCCTACTGAAGCTGGTGAAGTTTAAGCAATATCACCAGTTGCTCATAATGGTACTTCACTGCTTCAAAGCAATGCAATGCCAAAGGCAGTTATAATGTAAATGCAATGTTGTAGGTTCTTCAAATCATCTTTACTTTATGTATTCCATTGCTGTGAGTAGTATTCATTGTTTTTCTGTTCACTTACAATTCACTGCATAGTTATGCACAGGTACATAGCACAAAATACACCCAATAGAGTGTAATGCATTCAGCTAAAAAGAGTGCTATTGAATTTTCCTCCAAAATTACTATCTGCAAACTGCATGTAAACCTTTGTAATTAACTTTCCATATGATTTAGAGTAGTCTGCAACCAGTTTTTTGTCTGTGCTACAGATGTTGGTGAAGTTACTCTAAGGAATGTCACTGATTACACAATAGAACTTCAGTGTTTCAAAGCAATACAAAGCTAAAGGCGTTCTAATATAACTGCAATATATTAGGTCCTTGAATTCAAGTTTACTTTATGTATTCCATTCCTGCCAGTAGTATTTATTGTGTTTCTATTCACTTACATTTCACTCTGAATAGTTATGCAGATGTAAATAACACAAAATACACAGAATATTCAGTAATGTATTCAGATAAAAAGAGTGTACTATTAAATTTTCCTCAATATTACTATGTGCAATCTTCATGTACACCTTTGTAATTAACTTTCCAAATGATTTAGAGTAGTCTGCAACCAGTTTTTTGTCTGTGCTACAGATGTTGGTGAAGTTACTCTAAGGAATGTCACTGATTACACAATTGAACTACAGTGTTTCAAAGCAATACAAAGCTAAAGGCGTTCTAATATAACTGCAATGTATTAGGTTCTTGAATTCAACTTTACTTTATGTACTCCATTCTTGTCAGTAGTATTTATTGTGTTTCTATTCACTTACATTTCACTCTGAATAGTTATGCAGATGTAAATAACACAAAATACACAGAATATTCAGTAATGTATTCAGATAAAAAGAGTGTACTATTAAATTTTCCTCAATATTACTATGTGCAATCTTCATGTAAACCTTTGTAGTTAACTTTCCATATGATTTAGAGTAGTCTGCAACCAGTTTTTTGTCTGTGCTACCGATGTTGGTGAAGTTACTCTAAGGAATGTCACTGATTACACAATTGAACTTCAGTGTTTCAAAGCAATACAAAGCTAAAGGCGTTCTAATATAACTGCAATGTATTAGGTTCTTGAATTCAACTTTACTTTATGTATTCCATTCCTGTCAGTAGTATTTATTGTGTTTCTATTCACTTACATTTCACTCTGAATAGTTATTCAGATTTAAATAACAAAAAATACACAGAATATTCAGTAATGTATTCAGCAAAAAAGAGTGTACTATTAAATTTTCCTCAATATTACTATGTGCAAACTTGATGTAAACCTTTGTAATTAACTTTCCATATGATTTAGAGTAGTCTGCAACTAGTTTTTTGCCTGTGCTACCGATGTTGGTGAAGTTACTCTAAGGAATGTCACTGATTACACAATTGAACTACAGTGTTTCAAAGCAATAGAAAGCTAAAGGCAGTTATAATGTAAATGCAATGTAGTAGGTTCTTCAAATCAGCTTTACGTTATGTATTCCATTGCTGTGAGTAGTATTCGTTGTTTATCTGTTCACTTACAATGCACTCTGAATACTTTTGCACATCAGCATAACACAAAATACACACAATAGTATGTAATGCATTCAGATGAAAAGACATTGCTATTGAATTTTCCACAAAGTTTGATGTGCAAGCTTTATGTAAACCATTGTAATTAACTTTCCATATGTTTTAGAGTAGTCAGCAGCCAGTTTTATGTGTGTCCTACTGAAGCTGGTGAAGTTTAAGCAATATCACCAGTTGCTCATAATGGTACTTCACTGCTTCAAAGCAATGCAATGCCAAAGGCAGTTATAATGTAAATGCAATGTTGTAGGTTCTTCAAATCATCTTTACTTTATGTATTCCATTGCTGTGAGTAGTATTCATTGTTTTTCTGTTCACTTACAATTCACTGCATAGTTATGCACAGGTACATAGCACAAAATACACCCAATAGAGTGTAATGCATTCAGCTAAAAAGAGTGCTATTGAATTTTCCTCCAAAATTACTATCTGCAAACTGCATGTAAACCTTTGTAATTAACTTTCCATATGATTTAGAGTAGTCTGCAACCAGTTTTTTGTCTGTGCTACAGATGTTGGTGAAGTTACTCTAAGGAATGTCACTGATTACACAATAGAACTTCAGTGTTTCAAAGCAATACAAAGCTAAAGGCGTTCTAATATAACTGCAATATATTAGGTCCTTGAATTCAAGTTTACTTTATGTATTCCATTCCTGCCAGTAGTATTTATTGTGTTTCTATTCACTTACATTTCACTCTGAATAGTTATGCAGATGTAAATAACACAAAATACACAGAATATTCAGTAATGTATTCAGATAAAAAGAGTGTACTATTAAATTTTCCTCAATATTACTATGTGCAATCTTCATGTACACCTTTGTAATTAACTTTCCAAATGATTTAGAGTAGTCTGCAACCAGTTTTTTGTCTGTGCTACAGATGTTGGTGAAGTTACTCTAAGGAATGTCACTGATTACACAATTGAACTACAGTGTTTCAAAGCAATACAAAGCTAAAGGCGTTCTAATATAACTGCAATGTATTAGGTTCTTGAATTCAACTTTACTTTATGTACTCCATTCTTGTCAGTAGTATTTATTGTGTTTCTATTCACTTACATTTCACTCTGAATAGTTATGCAGATGTAAATAACACAAAATACACAGAATATTCAGTAATGTATTCAGATAAAAAGAGTGTACTATTAAATTTTCCTCAATATTACTATGTGCAATCTTCATGTAAACCTTTGTAATTAACTTTCCATATGATTTAGAGTAGTCTGCAACCAGTTTTTTGTCTGTGCTACCGATGTTGGTGAAGTTACTCTAAGGAATGTCACTGATTACACAATTGAACTTCAGTGTTTCAAAGCAATACAAAGCTAAAGGCGTTCTAATATAACTGCAATGTATTAGGTTCTTGAATTCAACTTTACTTTATGTATTCCATTCCTGTCAGTAGTATTTATTGTGTTTCTATTCACTTACATTTCACTCTGAATAGTTATTCAGATTTAAATAACAAAAAATACACAGAATATTCAGTAATGTATTCAGCAAAAAAGAGTGTACTATTAAATTTTCCTCAATATTACTATGTGCAAACTTCATGTAAACCTTTGTAATTAACTTTCCATATGATTTAGAGTAGTCTGCAACCAGTTTTTTGTCTGTGCTACCGATGTTGGTGAAGTTACTCTAAGGAATGTCACTGATTACACAATTGAACTACAGTATTTCAAAGCAATAGAAAGCTAAAGGCAGTTATAATGTAAATGCAATGTAGTAGGTTCTTCAAATCAGCTTTACGTTATGTATTCCATTGCTGTGAGTAGTATTCAATATGCTTCTATTCAGTTACATTTCACTCTGAATAGACATGCACATGTAGATAACACAAAATACACACAATAGCATGTAATGTATTCAGCTGAAAAGACAGTGCTATTGAATTTTCCTCAAAATTACTATGTGTAAACGTCATGTAAACCGTTGTAATTAACTTTCCATATGATGTAGAGTAGTCTGCAAGCAGTTTTTTTCGTGTTCTGCCGAAGTTGGTGAAGTTACTCTAAGGAATGTCACTGATTACACAATTCAACCAGTGTTTCAAAGCCGTACAAAGCTAGAGGCAGTTATAATATAAATGCAATGTAGTATGTTCTTCAAATCAACCTTACTTTATGTATTCCATTACTGTGAGTAGTATTCGTTGTTTATCTGTTCACTTACAATGCACTCTGAATACTTTTGCACATCAGCATAACACAAAATACACACAATAGCATGTAATGCATTCAGCTGAAAAGACAGTGCTATTGAATTTTCCACAAAATTACTATGTGCAAACTTCATGTAAACCTTTGTAATTAACTTTCCATATGATTTAGAGTACTCTGCATCCAATTTCTTCTGTGTGCTACCGAATGTCGTGAAGTTACTCTAAGGAATGTCACTGATTATACAATTGAACTTCAGTGTTTCAAACAGTACAAAGCTAGAAGAACCTATAATGTAAATGCAATGTAGTATGTTCTTCAAATCAACTTTACTTTAGGTATTCCATTGCTGTGAGTAGTATTCATTGTGTTTCTATTCACCTCAAATTCACTCTGAATAGTTATGCACATGTACATAACATAAAATACACACAATAGCCTGTAATGCATTCAGCTGAAAAGAGAATACTATTGAATTTTCCTCAAAGTTTGATGTGCAAGCTTTATGTAAACCATTGTAATTAACTTTCCATATGTTTTAGAGTAGTCAGCAGCCAGTTTTATGTGTGTCCTACTGAAGCTGGTGAAGTTTAAGCAATATCACCAGTTGCTCATAATGGTACTTCACTGCTTCAAAGCAATGCAATGCCAAAGGCAGTTATAATGTAAATGCAATGTTGTAGGTTCTTCAAATCATCTTTACTTTATGTATTCCATTGCTGTGAGTAGTATTCATTGTTTTTCTGTTCACTTACAATTCACTGAATAGTTATGCACAGGTACATAGCACAAAATACACCCAATAGAGTGTAATGCATTCAGCTGAAAAGAGTGCTATTGAATTTTCCTCCAAAATTACTATCTGCAAACTGCATGTAAACCTTTGTAATTAACTTTCCGTATGATTCAGAGTAGTCTGAAACCACTTTTGTGTGTGTGATACCGAAGTTGAAGTTACTCTAAGCAGTATGATTGATTACACAATAGAACTTCAGTGTTTCAAAGCAATACAAAGCTAAAGGCGTTCTAATATAACTGCAATGTATTAGGTTCTTGAATTCCACTTTACATTATGTATTCCATTCCTGTCAGTAGTATTTATTGTGTTTCTATTCACTTACATTTCACTCTGAATAGTTATGCAGATGTAAATAACACAAAATACACAGAATATTCAGTAATGTATTCAGATAAAAAGAGTGTACTATTAAATTTTCCTCAATATTACTATGTGCAATCTTCATGTAAACCTTTGTAATTAACTTTCCATATGATTTAGAGTAGTCTGCAACCAGTTTTTTGTCTGTGCTACAGATGTTGGTGAAGTTACTCTAAGGAATGTCACTGATTACACAATTCAACCAGTGTTTGAAAGCAGTACAAAGCTAGAGGCAGTTATAATATAAATGCAATGTAGTATGTTCTTCAAATCAATCTTACTTTATGCATTCCATTGCTGTGAGTAGTATTCGTTGTTTATCTGTTCACTTACAATGCACTCTGAATACTTTTGCACATCAGCATAACACAAAATACACACAATAGCATGTAATGCATTCAGCTGAAAAGACAGTGCTATTGAATTTTCCACAAAATTACTATGTGCAAACTTCATGTAAACCTTTGTAATTAACTTTCCATATGATTTAGAGTACTCTGCATCCAATTTCTTCTGTGTGCTACCGAATGTCGTGAAGTTACTCTAAGGAATGTCACTGATTATACAATTGAACTTCAGTGTTTCAAACAGTACAAAGCTAGAGGCACCTATAATGTAAATGCAATGTAGTATGTTCTTCACATCAACTTTACTTTAGGTATTCCATTGCTGTGAGTAGTATTCATTGTGTTTCTATTCACCTCAAATTCAGTCTGAATAGTTATGCACATGTACATAACATAAAATACACACAATAGCCTGTAATGCATTCAGCTGAAAAGAGAATACTATTGAATTTTCCTCAAAGTTTTATGTGCAAGCTTTATGTAAACCTTTGTAATTAACTTTCCGTATGATTCAGAGTAGTCTGAAACCACTTTTGTGTGTGTGATACCGAAGTTGAAGTTACTCTAAGCAGTATGATTGATTACACAATAGAACTTCAGTGTTTCAAAGCAATACAAAGCTAAAGGCGTTCTAATATAACTGCAATGTATTAAGTTCTTGAATTCAACTTTACTTTATGTATTCCATTCCTGCCAGTAGTATTTATTGTGTTTCTATTCACTTACATTTCACTCTGAATAGTTATGCAGATGTAAATAACACAAAATACACAGAATATTCAGTAATGTATTCAGATAAAAAGAGTGTACTATTAAATTTTCCTCAATATTACTATGTGCAATCTTCATGTAAACCTTTGTAATTAACTTTCCATATGATTTAGAGTAGTCTGCAACCAGTTTTTTGTCTGTGCTACAGATGTTGGTGAAGTTACTCTAAGGAATGTCACTGATTACACAATAGAACTTCAGTGTTTCAAAGCAATACAAAGCTAAAGGCGTTCTAATATAACTGCAAAGTATTAGGTCCTTGAATTCTACTTTACTTTATGTATTCCATTCCTGTCAGTAGTATTTATTGTGTTTCTATTCACTTACATTTCACTCTGAATAGTTATGCAGATGTAAATAACACAAAATACACAGAATATTCAGTAATGTATTCAGCTAAAAAGAGTGTACTATTAAATTTTCCTCAATATTACTATGTGCAAACTTCATGTAAACCTTTGTAATTAACTTTCCATATGATTTAGAGTAGTCTGCAACCAGTTTTTTGTCTGTGCTACCGATGTTGGTGAAGTTACTCTAAGGAATGTCACTGATTACACAATTGAACAACAGTGTTTCAAAGCAATAGAAAGCTAAAGGCAGTTATAATGTAAATGCAATGTAGTAGGTTCTTCAAATCAGCTTTACGTTATGTATTCCATTGCTGTGAGTAGTATTCAATATGCTTCTATTCAGTTACATTTCTCTCTGAATAGACATGCACTTGTAGATAACACAAAATAAACACAATAGCATGTAATGTATTCAGCTGAAAAGACAGTGCTATTGAATTTTCCTCAAAATTACTATGTGTAAACGTCATGTAAACATTTGTAATTAACTTTCCATATGATGTAGAGTGGTCTGCAAGCAGTTTTTTTCGTGTTCTGCCAAAGTTGGTGAAGTTACTCTAAGGAATGTCACTGATTACACAATTCAACCAGTGTTTCAAAGCAGTACATAGCTAGAGGCAGTTATAATATAAATGCAATGTAGTATGTTCTTCAAATCAACCTTACTTTATGCATTCCATTGCTGTGAGTAGTATTCGTTGTTTATCTGTTCACTTTCAATGCACTCTGAATACTTTTGCACATCAGCATAACACAAAATACACACAATAGCATGTAATGCATTCAGCTGAAAAGACAGTGCTATTGAATTTTCCACAAAATTACTATGTGCAAACTTCATGTAAACCTTTGTAATTAACTTTCCATATGATTTAGAGTACTCTGCATCCAATTTCTTCTGTGTGCTACCGAATGTCGTGAAGTTACTCTAAGGAATGTCACTGATTATACAATTGAACTTCAGTGTTTCAAACAGTACAAAGCTAGAGGCACCTATAATGTAAATGCAATGTAGTATGTTCTTCAAATCAACTTTACTTTAGGTATTCCATTGCTGTGAGTAGTATTCATTGTGTTTCTATTCACCTCAAATTCACTCTGAATAGTTATGCACATGTACATAACATAAAATACACACAATAGCCTGTAATGCATTCAGCTGAAAAGAGAATACTATTGAATTTTCCTCAAAGTTTTATGTGCAAGCTTTATGTAAACCATTGTAATTAACTTTCCATATGTTTTAGAGTAGTCAGCAGCCAGTTTTATGTGTGTCCTACTGAAGCTGGTGAGGTTTAAGCAATATCACCAGTTGCTCATAATGGTACTTCACTGCTTCAAAGCAATGCAATGCCAAAGGCAGTTATAATGTAAATGCAATGTTGTAGGTTCTTCAAATCATCTTTACTTTATGTATTCCATTACTGTGAGTAGTATTCATTGTTTTTCTGTTCACTTACAATTCACTGAATAGTTATGCACAGGTACATAGCACAAAATACACCCAATAGAGTGTAATGCATTCAGCTAAAAAGAGTGCTATTGAATTTTCCTCCAAAATTTCTATCTGCAAACTGCATGTAAACCTTTGTAATTAACTTTCCGTATGATTCAGAGTAGTCTGAAACCACTTTTGTGTGTGTGATACCGAAGTTGAAGTTACTCTAAGCAGTATGATTGATTACACAATAGAACTTCAGTGTTTCAAAGCAATACAAAGCTAAAGGCTTTCTAATATAACTGCAATGTATTAAGTTCTTGAATTCAACTTTACTTTATGTATTCCATTCCTGTCAGTAGTATTTATTGTGTTTCTATTCACTTACATTTCACTCTGAATAGTTATGCAGATGTAAATAACACAAAATACACAGAATATTCAGTAATGTATTCAGATAAAAAGAGTGTACTATTAAATTTTTCTCAATATTACTATGTGCAATCTTCATGTAAACCTTTGTAATTAACTTTCCATATGATTTAGAGTAGTCTGCAACCAGTTTTTTGTCTGTGCTACAGATGTTGGTGAAGTTACTCTAAGGAATGTCACTGATTACACAATTGAACTACAGTGTTTCAAAGCAATAGAAAGCTAAAGGCAGTTATAATGTAAATGCAATGTAGTAGGTTCTTCAAATCAGCTTTACGTTATGGATTCCATTGCTGTGAGTAGTATTCAATATGCTTCTATTCAGTTACATTTCACTCTGAATAGACATGCACATGTAGATAACACAAAATACACACAATAGCATGTAATGTATTCAGCTGAAAAGACAGTGCTATTGAATTTTCCTCAAAATTACTATGTGTAAACATCTTGTAAACCTTTGTAATTAACTTTCCATATGATGTAGAGTAGTCTGCAAGCAGTTTTTTTCGTGTTCTGCCGAAGTTGGTGAAGTTACTCTAAGGAATGTCACTGATTACACAATTCAACCAGTGTTTCAAAGCAGTACAAAGCTAGAGGCAGTTATAATATAAATGCAATGTAGTATGTTCTTCAAATCAACCTTACTTTATGTATTCCATTGCTGTGAGTAGTATTCGTTGTTTATCTGTTCACTTACAATGCATACTGAATACTTTTGCACATCAGCATAACACAAAATACACACAATAGCATGTAATGCATTCAGCTGAAAAGACAGTGCTATTGAATTTTCCACAAAATTACTATGTGCAAACTTCATGTAAACCTTTGTAATTAACTTTCCATATGATTTAGAGTAGTCTGCAACGAGTTTTTTGTCTGTGCTGCCGAAGTTGGTGAATTTACTCTAAGGAATGTCACTGATTACACAATTGAACTTCAGTGTTTCAAACAGTACAAAGCTAGAGGCACCTATAATGTAAATGCAATGTAGTATGTTCTTCAAATCAACTTTACTTTAGGTATTCCATTGCTGTGAGTAGTATTCATTGTGTTTCTATTCACCTCAAATTCACTCTGAATAGTTATGCACATGTACATAACATAAAATACACACAATAGCCTGTAATGCATTCAGCTGAAAAGAGAACACTATTGAATTTTCCTCAAAGTTTGATGTGCAAGCTTTATGTAAACCATTGTAATTAACTTTCCGTATGTTTTAGAGTAGTCAGCAGCCAGTATTATGTGTGTCCTACTGAAGCTGGTGAAGTTTAGGCAATATCACCAGTTGCTCATAATGGTACTTCACTGCTTCAAAGCAATGCAATGCCAAAGGCAGTTATAATGTAAATGCAATGTTGTAGGTTCTTCAAATCATCTTTACTTTATGTATTCCATTGCTGTGAGTAGTATTCATTGTTTTTCTGTTCACTTACAATTCACTGAATAGTTATGCACAGGTACATAGCACAAAATACACCCAATACAGTGAAATGCATTCAGCTAAAAAGAGTGCTATTGAATTTTCCTCCAAAATTACTATCTGCAAACTGCATGTAAACCTTTGTAATTAACTTTCCGTATGATTCAGAGTAGTCTGAAACCACTTTTGTGTGTGTGATACCGAAGTTGAAGTTACTCTAAGCAGGATGATTGATTACACAATAGAACCTCAGTGTTTCTAAGCAATACAAAGCTAACGGCGTTCTAATATAACTGCAATGTATTAGGTTCTTGAATTCAACTTTACTTTATGTATTCCATTCCTGTCAGTAGTATTTATTGTGTTTCTATTCACTTACATTTCACTCTGAATAGTTATGCAGATGTAAATAACACAAAATACACAGAATATTCAGTAATGTATTCAGATAAAAAGAGTGTACTATTAAATTTTCCTCAATATTACTATGTGCAATCTTCATGTAAACCTTTGTAATTAACTTTCCATATGTTTTAGAGTAGTCTGCAACCAGTTTTTTGTCTGTGCTACAGATGTTGGTGAAGTTACTCTAAGGAATGTCACTGATTACACAATAGAACTTGTGTTTCAAAGCAATACAAAGCTAAAGGCGTTCTAATATAACTGCAAAGTATTAGGTCCTTGAATTCAACTTTACTTTATGTATTCCATTCCTGTCAGTAGTATTTATTGTGTTTCTATTCACTTACATTTCACTCTGAATAGTTATGCAGATGTAAATAACACAAAATACACAGAATATTCAGTAATGTATTCAGCTAAAAAGAGTGTACTATTAAATTTTCCTCAATATTACTATGTGCAAACTTCATGTAAACCTTTGTAATTAACTTTCCATATGATTTAGAGTAGTCTGCAACCAGTTTTTTGTCTGTGCTACCGATGTTGGTGAAGTTACTCTAAGGAATGTCACTGATTACACAATTGAACTTCAGTGTTTCAAAGCAATAGAAAGCTAAAGGCAGTTATAATGTAAATGCAATGTAGTAGGTTCTTCAAATCAGCTTTACGTTATGTATTCCATTGTTGTGAGTAGTATTCAATATGCTTCTATTCAGTTACATTTCACTCTGAATAGACATGCACATGTAGATAACACAAAATAAACACAATAGCATGTAATGTATTCAGCTGAAAAGACAGTGCTATTGAATTTTCCTCAAAATTACTATGTGTAAACGTCATGTAAACATTTGTAATTAACTTTCCATATGATGTAGAGTGGTCTGCAAGCAGTCTTTTTCGTGTTCTGCCAAAGTTGGTGAAGTTACTCTAAGGAATGTCACTGATTACACAATTCAACCAGTGTTTCAAAGCAGTACAAAGCTAGAGGCAGTTATAATATAAATGCAATGTAGTATGTTCTTCAAATCAACCTTACTTTATGCATTCCATTGCTGTGAGTAGTATTCGTTGTTTATCTGTTCACTTACAATGCACTCTGAATACTTTTGCACATCAGCATAACACAAAATACACAGAATAGTATGTAATGCATTCAGCTGAAAAGACAGTGCTATTGAATTTTCCACAAAATTACTATGTGCAAACTTCATGTAAACCTTTGTAATTAACTTTCCATATGATTTAGAGTACTCTGCATCCAATTTCTTCAGTGTGCTACCGAATGTCGTGAAGTTACTCTAAGGAATGTCACTGATTATACAATTGAACTTCAGTGTTTCAAACAGTACAAAGCTAGAGGCACCTATAATGTAAATGCAATGTAGTATGTTCTTCAAATCAACTTTACTTTAGGTATTCCATTGCTGTGAGTAGTATTCATTGTGTTTCTATTCACCTCAAATTCACTCTGAATAGTTATGCACATGTACATAACATAAAATACACACAATAGCCTGTAATGCATTCAGCTGAAAAGAGAATACTATTGAATTTTCATCAAAGTTTTATGTGCAAGCTTTATGTAAACCATTGTAATTAACTTTCCATATGTTTTAGAGTAGTCAGCAGCCAGTTTTATGTGTGTCCTACTGAAGCTGGTGAAGTTTAAGCAATATCACCAGTTGCTCATAATGGTACTTCACTGCTTCAAAGCAATGCAATGTCAAAGGCAGTTATAATGTAAATGCAATGTTGTAGGTTCTTCAAATCATCTTTACTTTATGTATTCCATTGCTGTGAGTAGTATTCATTGTTTTTCTGTTCACTTACAATTCACTGAATAGTTATGCACAGGTACATAGCACAAAATACACCCAATAGAGTGTAATGCATTCAGCTAAAAAGAGTGCTATTGAATTTTCCTGCAAAATTACTATCTGCAAACTGCATGTAAACCTTTGTAATTAACTTTCCGTATGATTCAGAGTAGTCTGAAACCACTTTTGTGTGTGTGATACCGAAGTTGAAGTTACTCTAAGCAGTATGATTGATTACACAATAGAACTTCAGTGTTTCAAAGCAATACAAAGCTAAAGGCGTTCTAATATAACTGCAATTTATTAGGTTCTTGAATTCAACTTTACTTTATGTATTCCATTCCTGTCAGTAGTATTTATTGTGTTTCTATTCACTTACATTTCACTCTGAATAGTTATGCAGATGTAAATAACACAAAATACACAGAATATTCAGTAATGTATTCAGATAAAAAGAGTGTACTATTAAATTTTCCTCAATATTACTATGTGCAATCTTCATGTAAACCTTTGTAATTAACTTTCCATATGATTTAGAGTAGTCTGCAACCAGTTTTTTGTCTGTGCTACAGATGTTGGTGAAGTTACTCTAAGGAATGTCACTGATTACACAATAGAACTTCAGTGTTTCAAAGCAATACAAAGCTAAAGGCGTTCTAATATAACTGCAATATATTAGGTCTTTGAATTCAAGTTTACTTTATGTATTCCATTCCTGCCAGTAGTATTTATTGTGTTTCTATTCACTTACATTTCACTCTGAATAGTTATGCAGATGTAAATAACACAAAATACACAGAATATTCAGTAATGTATTCAGATAAAAAGAGTGTACTATTAAATTTTCCTCAATATTACTATGTGCAATCTTCATGTAAACCTTTGTAATTAACTTTCCATATGATTTAGAGTAGTCTGCAACCAGTTTTTTGTCTGTGCTACAGATGTTGGTGAAGTTACTCTAAGGAATGTCACTGATTACACAATAGAACTTCAGTGTTTCAAAGCAATACAAATCTAAAGGCGTTCTAATATAACAGCAATATATTAGGTCCTTGAATTCAAGTTTACTTTATGTATTCCATTCCTGCCAGTAGTATTTATTGTGTTTCTATTCACTTACATTTCACTCTGAATAGTTATGCAGATGTAAATAACACAAAATACACAGAATATTCAGTAATGTATTCAGATAAAAAGAGTGTACTATTAAATTTTCCTCAATATTACTATGTGCAATCTTCATGTAAACCTTTTAATTAACTTTCCATATGATTTAGAGTAGTCTGAAACCAGTTTTTTGTCTGTGCTACAGATGTTGGTGAAGTTACTCTAAGGAATGTCACTGATTACACAATAGAACTTCAGTGTTTCAAAGCAATACAAAGCTAAAGGCGTTCTAATATAACTGCAAAGTATTAGGTCCTTGAATTCTACTTTACTTTATGTATTCCATTCCTGTCAGTAGTATTTATTGTGTTTCTATTCACTTACATTTCACTCTGAATAGTTATGCAGATGTAAATAACACAAAATACACAGAATATTCAGTAATGTATTCAGCTAAAAAGAGTGTACTATTAAATTTTCCTCAATATTACTATGTGCAAACTTCATGTAAACCTTTGTAATTAACTTTCCATATGATTTAGAGTAGTCTGCAACCAGTTTTTTGTCTGTGCTACCGATGTTGGTGAAGTTACTCTAAGGAATGTCACTGATTACACAATTGAACTTCAGTGTTTCAAAGCAATAGAAAGCTAAAGGCAGTTATAATGTAAATGCAATGTAGTAGGTTCTTCAAATCAGTTTTACGTTATGTATTCCATTGCTGTGAGTAGTATTCAATATGCTTCTATTCAGTTACATTTCACTCTGAATAGACATGCACATGTAGATAACACAAAATAAACACAATAGCATGTAATGTATTCAGCTGAAAAGACAGTGCTATTGAATTTTCCTCAAAATTACTATGTGTAAACGTCATGTAAACATTTGTAATTGACTTTCCATATGATGTAGAGTGGTCTGCAAGCAGTTTTTTTCGTGTTCTGCCAAAGTTGGTGAAGTTACTCTAAGGAATGTCACTGATTACACAATTCAACCAGTGTTTCAAAACAGTACAAAGCTAGAGGCAGTTATAATATAAATGCAATGTAGTATGTTCTTCAAATCAACCTTACTTTATGCATTCCATTGCTGTGAGTAGTATTCGTTGTTTATCTGTTCACTTACAATGCACTCTGAATACTTTTGCACATCAGCATAACACAAAATACACACAATAGTATGTAATGCAGTCAGCTGAAAAGACAGTGCTATTGAATTTTCCACAAAATTACTATGTGCAAACTTCATGTAAACCTTTGTAATTAACTTTCCATATGATTTAGAGTACTCTGCATCCAATTTCTTCTGTGTGCTACCGAATGTCGTGAAGTTACTCTAAGGAATGTCACTGATTATACAATTGAACTTCAGTGTTTCAAACAGTACAAAGCTAGAGGCACCTATAATGTAAATGCAATGTAGTATGTTCTTCAAATCAACTTTACTTTAGGTATTCCATTGCTGTGAGTAGTATTCATTGTGTTTCTATTCACCTCAAATTCACTCTGAATAGTTATGCACATGTACATAACATAAAATACACACAATAGCCTGTAATGCATTCAGCTGAAAAGAGAATACTATTGAATTTTCCTCAAAGTTTTATGTGCAAGCTTTATGTAAACCATTGTAATTAACTTTCCATATGTTTTAGAGTAGTCAGCAGCCAGTTTTATGTGTGTCCTACTGAAGCTGGTGAAGTTTAAGCAATATCACCAGTTGCTCATAATGGTACTTCACTGCTTCAAAGCAATGCAATGCCAAAGGCAGTTATAATGTAAATGCAATGTTGTAGGTTCTTCAAATCATCTTTAGTTTATGTATTCCATTGCTGTGAGTAGTATTCATTGTTTTTCTGTTCACTTACAATTCACTGAATAGTTATGCACAGGTACATAGCACAAAATACACCCAATAGAGTGTAATGCATTCAGCTAAAAAGAGTGCTATTGAATTTTCCTCCAAAATTACTATCTGCAAACTGCATGTAAACCTTTGTAATTAACTTTCCATATGATTCAGAGTAGTCTGAAACCACTTTTGTGTGTGTGATACCGAAGTTGAAGTTACTCTAAGCAGTATGATTGATTACATAATAGAACTTCAGTGTTTCAAAGCAATACAAAGCTAAAGGCGTTCTAATATAACTGCAAAGTATTAGGTCCTTGAATTCAACTTTACTTTATGTATTCCATTCCTGTCAGTAGTATTTATTGTGTTTCTATTCACTTACATTTCACTCTGAATAGTTATGCAGATGTAAATAACACAAAATACACAGAATATTCAGTAATGTATTCAGCTAAAAAGAGTGTACTATTAAATTTTCCTCAATTTTACTATGTGCAATCTTCATGTAAACCTTTGTAATTAACTTTCCATATGATTTAGAGTAGTCTGCAATCAGTTTTTTGTCTGTGCTACAGATGGTGAAGTTACTCTAAGCAATGTCACTGATTACACAATTGAACTTCAGTGTTTCAAAGCAATACAAAGCTAAAGGCGTTCTAATATAACTGCAATGTATTAGGTTCTTGAATTCAACTTTACTTTATGTATTCCATTCCTGTCAGTAGTATTTATTGTGTTTCTATTCACTTACATTTCACTCTGAATAGTTATGCAGATGTAAATAACACAAAATACACAGAATATTCAGTAATGTATTCAGCTAAAAAGAGTGTACTATTAAATTTTCCTCAATATTACTATGTGCAAACTTCATGTGAACCTTTGTAATTAACTTTCCATATGATTTAGAGTAGTCTGCAACCAGTTTTTTGTCTGTGCTACCGATGTTGGTGAAGTTACTCTAAGGAATGTCACTGATTACACAATTGAACCACAGTGTTTCAAAGCAATAGGAAGCTAAAGGCAGTTATAATGTAAATGCAATGTAGTAGGTTCTTCAAATCAGCTTTACGTTATGTATTCCATTGCTGTGAGTAGTATTCAATATGCTTCTATTCAGTTACATTTCACTCTGAATAGACATGCACATGTAGATAACACAAAATACACACAATAGCATGTAATGTATTCAGCTGAAAAGACAGTGCTATTGAATTTTCCTCAAAATTACTATGTGTAAACGTCATGTAAACCTTTGTAATTAACTTTCCATATGATGTAGAGTAGTCTGCAAGCAGTTTTTTTCGTGTTCTGCCGAAGTTGGTGAAGTTACTCTAAGGAATGTCACTGATTACACAATTCAACCAGTGTTTCAAAGCAGTACAAAGCTAGAGGCAGTTATAATATAAATGCAATGTAGTATGTTCTTCAAATCAACCTTACTTTACGTATTCCATTGCTGTGAGTAGTATTCGTTGTTTATCTGTTCACTTACAATGCACTCTGAATACTTTTGCACATCAGCATAACACAAAATACACACAATAGCATGTAATGCATTCAGCTGAAAAGACAGTGCTATTGAATTTTCCACAAAATTACTATGTGCAAACTTCATGTAAACCTTTGTAATTAACTTTCCATATGATTTAGAGTAGTCTGCAACCAGTTTTTTGTCTGTGCTGCCGAAGTTGGTGAATTTACTCTAAGGAATGTCACTGATTACACAATTGAACTTCAGTGTTTCAAACAGTACAAAGCTAGAGGCACCTATAATGTAAATGCAATGTAGTATGTTCTTCAAATCAACTTTACTTTAGGTATTCCATTGCTGTGAGTAGTATTCATTGTGTTTCTATTCACCTCAAATTCACTCTGAATAGTTATGCACATGTACATAACATAAAATACACACAATAGCCTGTAATGCATTCAGCTGAAAAGAGAATACTATTGAATTTTCCTCAAAGTTTGATGTGCAAGCTTTATGTAAACCATTGTAATTAACTTTCCATATGTTTTAGAGTAGTCAGCAGCCAGTTTTATGTGTGTCCTACTGAAGCTGGTGAAGTTTAAGCAATATCACCAGTTGCTCATAATGGTACTTCACTGCTTCAAAGCAATGCAATGCCAAAGGCAGTTATAATGTAAATGCAATGTTGTAGGTTCTTCAAATCATCTTTACTTTATGTATTCCATTGCTGTGAGTAGTATTCATTGTTTTTCTGTTCACTTACAATTCACTGAATAGTTATGCACAGGTACATAGCACAAAATACACCCAATAGAGTGTAATGCATTCAGCTAAAAAGAGTGCTATTGAATTTTCCTCCAAAATTACTATCTGCAAACTGCATGTAAACCTTTGTAATTAACTTTCCATATGATTTAGAGTAGTCTGCAACCAGTTTTTTGTCTGTGCTACAGATGTTGGTGAAGTTACTCTAAGGAATGTCACTGATTACACAATAGAACTTCAGTGTTACAAAGCAATACAAAGCTAAAGGCGTTCTAATATAACTGCAATGTATTAGGTCCTTGAATTCAAGTTTACTTTATGTATTCCATTCCTGTCAGTAGTATTTATTGTGTTTCTATTCACTTACATTTCACTCTGAATAGTTATGCAGATGTAAATAACACAAAATACACAGAATATTCAGTAATGTATTCAGATAAAAAGAGTGTACTATTAAATTTTCCTCAATATTACTTTGTGCAATCTTCATGTACACCTTTGTAATTAACTTTCCAAATGATTTAGAGTAGTCTCCAACCAGTTTTTTGTCTGTGCTACAGATGTTGGTGAAGTTACTCTAAGGAATGTCACTGATTAAACAATTGAACTACAGTGTTTCAAAGCAATACAAAGCTAAAGGCGTTCTAATATAACTGCAATGTATTAGGTTCTTGAATTCAACTTTACTTTATGTACTCCATTCTTGTCAGTAGTATTTATTGTGTTTCTATTCACTTACATTTCACTCTGAATAGTTATGCAGATGTAAATAACACAAAATACACAGAATATTCAGTAATGTATTCAGCTAAAAAGAGTGTACTATTAAATTTTCCACAATATTACTATGTGCAAACTTCATGTGAACCTTTGTAATTAACTTTCCATATGATTTAGAGTAGTCTGCAACTAGTTTTTTGTCTGTGCTACCGATGTTGGTGAAGTTACTCTAAGGAATGTCACTGATTACACAATTGAACCACAGTGTTTCAAAGCAATACAAAGCTAGAGGCAGTTATAATATAAATGCAATGTAGTATGTTCTTCAAATCAACCTTACTTTATGTATTCCATTCCTGCCAGTAGTATTTATTGTGTTTCTATTCACTTACATTTCACTCTGAATAGTTATGCAGATGTAAATAACACAAAATACACAGAATATTCAGTAATGTATTCAGATAAAAAGAGTGTACTATTAAATTTTCCTCAATATTACTATGTGCAATCTTCATGTACACCTTTGTAATTAACTGTCCAAATGATTTAGAGTAGTCTGCAACCAGTTTTTTGTCTGTGCTACAGATGTTTGTGAAGTTACTCTAAGGAATGTCACTGATTACACATTGAACTACAGTGTTTCAAAGCAATACAAAGCTAAAGGCTTTCTAATATAGAATTTTCCTCAAAGTTTGATGTGCAAGCTTTATGTAAACCATTGTAATTAACTTTCCATATGTTTTAGAGTAGTCAGCAGCCAGTTTTATGTGTGTCCTACTGAAGCTGGTGAAGTTTAAGCAATATCACCAGTTGCTCATGTTATGAAACCAGTAACTGGTTTCACTTACCAGCAAAGATAGATATGTCAGTTGAAGTCCAATGGTACTATTTTCAAAAGTTTTATTAATAAAGGGGCACAAAAATTAAGGTTAATACAAACATTCAGATAACATGCGTCAATACTCAATCTAAAACGCAGGTACATTAATAATCACTCAGAAATAAGCTCTTTCGTTGTCTAGGGTATAATACTGAGTCCAATTGGAAATATAAAGAGTCACTCTGAAGTCTGCAGGCTTTTCCCTTTTGGTTTCACGTGTTGGAGAGAGAGAGAGATAAAACGGAAAAACATGCCCAAAACATCCATGGAATCAGGGGAGCGATCTTCCCCGTTGTTAGTTAAAAGCGATCTTCCGTTGGTTCCAGCCACAAACCCCGCATTCGGAATTTAACGCACGTGGCTTATTTCAAAATGGCTTCCCGTTCCCACGGGAAGCGTTATCGTGCTTCTTGGTGTCTCCTTGGTGCGTCTGAGGGTCGTCCTCTTTCAGACCCTTCTTTATACTGCCTCACGGGATCTCAGGTGTCAATCAGGTTGCAGGTGATGCAATCTCTCTCTCAACCAGCCCACTTTGCCCGAGGGCTTTACAATGTCCCTGCGAGTTGGCACGTCTGCAGTTCCCAGGTGTCTCCTGAGAACAATGCCACAGTCACCAGCTTTTGTCCCAGTGGAATGCGGTATCCAGCACGTCGCTGTCTTTCCATTTCCTGTGTCCATTCAGCCTGTCTCTCTCTCTCTCTTGCTCTCTCTCTCGGGTCATTGACCCCCCCTTTCACTAGGGCTCTTGCAATTCTCACAAAGGAGGGGGCTGGTATCATAACACCTCCCCTCTTAAAAAGGTTTTTACCAGCGGTTAAAACCCAGAGTGGTACAGTCTTACAGAAATTTTGAATCTAATACAATACAGAAGCTTTTCTTTTCACTACAGAGTAATACAGTTATACATTCAAGTCAGCATCTAAACAATTAACAAGTACAGTGCCCCTTTAGTTAATATCTTAACATCTTAATATCTTAAAGTCTTGTAGCATCAGACTTCAATTCAATAACCACCTATTTATTTATTGTTTTCAGCCACAAAACTGCGGAGGTGTGATCTTAGCTTAGGTGCATCTACAAAAGTTTATTCGAATACTAATCGTTTCGGTCGGTTTACTTCGCCGGCAGGTCTCCAAAGGTCTGTCTTTATTATTCACAGGCTTTGGCGCAACCCGTAAAACCTGCTTTGCTGTTTTAAAAAAAAATGGCATCCCCATTAACCGTCACCTCTTTTCTGGCGAGTCCCCCCGTTGGGACTTTGAGTAATTTGGCGTGGTGAACTCCCGCCCGCCTCGTTCATCGGGGCTATTTTTTCAACACCATGCCCCAAACTGTCAAGACCCTTCAGGCTATTTGTTTTTAATTCCAACTCCTCTTTCAGGTAGCATTTCGAATGCAACCTCTTCACACCCCACCCTGGCGTAACAATAGAGTGGGGGGCCCCGCTATTTCCCGACTCACTCTGTGAGCGATCTGCCAGGTTTAAAATTTCTTCCTTCGACTTGGGAACTACAGACCTTCCGTTTCCTTCAATAACAATCCTCATTCCCCCCTTAAATTCGGCATTAACCTTGGCCCCACTCTCGAATACAAACACCGTGGAACTCACACTTCCCACGGTTACCAAGGTTAACCCTTTTCCTACTGAACCAACCCTATCTGATCCACAAAGACGGCCGCCCCGTCCCCCTGAATCAAACACCTCAGACTTCCTCTGAGCTCTGTTACCAGGTTCAGCACCACGTGCGCCCCCATCTTGGACACACTCAAACGGGACATTGGCCCCTTCCAGGCTTTCAATACCCGTACCTTTTTCAAATTCTAACGTCCCCCGATCCTTCCAGTTACTCTCTAGGCAGCCCCCCGTTGGGGAAGGCGCAACCCTGCGAGCTGAAACAACCTCCTCGGCCATTTCAGCTGACTTCTCCACAGCAAGGATACCCTTCCTCTCTAAGACTGCCCTCATTTCACTCTCGGGACCATCGAGAACACCTTTAGAACTCTGAACTTCTTCAAACAATTCTGCCAAACCAGACAGATTAACCATGTCCAACTCTGGACATTTTAACAACTTTATCCGTTTCTCAACTTTAGTTCCTACCTCTAGGACCTTTCTCTTCACTAAGGGCAGGGCTATTTCCTCTCCCTTACCCCCTTTTACTTTACTGCTTTCTGTTTTACCACCCTCGGAACCCTCATGGTACAGGGTCGGTAAAAACATCTTGGCCAGATTACTGCTGGCCCGATTTAAACTGCTCACTGCTTTTCTGGACAGGCTGCGTGTGACCGCGCATGCGCGATAGCTTTGGGACTTTAGGGGCGGGGCCACCGCACTCGCCAGTCTGCGGGTCGGCATCATAGCTGCCACCGTTTCAAAAAACAAGAAATAACTATCAACATCCGTCTCTTCGAACGGAGGTACTACTCTCAGCTCCCGACTAACATTAAACCGCTCTATCCTTAGCTCCTCCCTCTCTCTTTCTCTCCCCGCTGCCGCTCTCTCGGCTGCTGCTAACTCTCTGATCCGAATTTCATGCTGTCTTTGCCTCTCAGCTTGATCCTGCTCGTTTTCCATCTCTAACCCCTTCGCCAAATTTAACAAGTCTGCTTTGGTGCTCACCTCTAGCGCCGCCACAGTCGCGTTTTTCATAAATTCACACACGTCCATCTTTGCTGGTTTTTCTGTCTGGCTACCTGCGTACCAGATCCAAATTATTTTTTTTTTTGACTTACAATCCCGATTGACTGACCTCCCCCTTTTTGGTGTCAAATCCCGAGACGAGAACCCCACTTGTTATGAAACCAGTAACTGGTTTCACTTACCAGCAAAGATAGATATGTCAGTTGAAGTCCAATGGTACTATTTTCAAAAGTTTTATTAATAAAGGGGCACAAAAATTAAGGTTAATACAAACATTCAGATAACACGCGTCGTCAATACTCAATCTAAAACGCAGGTACATCAATAATCACTTAGAAATAAGCTCTTTCGTTGTCTAGGGTATAATACTGAGTCCAATTGGAAATATAAAGAGTCACTCTGAAGTCTGCAGGCTTTTCCCTTTTGGTTTCACGTGTTGGAGAGAGAGAGAGATAAACGGAAAAACTTGCCCAAAACATCCATGGAATCAGGGGAGCGATCTTCCCCGTTGTTAGTTAAAAGCGATCTTCCGTTGGTTCCAGCCACAAACCCCGCATTCGGAATTTAACGCACGTGGCTTATTTCAAAATGGCTTCCCGTTCCCACGGGAAGCGTTATCGTGCTTCTTGGTGTCTCCTTGGTGCGTCCGAGGGTCGTCCTCTTTCAGACCCTTCTTTATACTGCCTCACGGGATCTCAGGGGTCAATCAGGTTGCAGGTGATGCAATCTCTCTCTCAACCAGCCCACTTTGCCCGAGGGCTTTACAATGTCCCTGCGAGTTGGCACGTCTGCAGTTCCCAGGTGTCTCCTGAGAACAATGCCACAGTCACCAGCTTTTGTCCCAGTGGAATGCGGTATCCAGCACGTTGCTGTCTTTCCATTTCCTGTGTCCATTCAGCCTGTCTCTCTCTCTCTCTTGCTCTCTCTCTCTCGGGTCATTGACCCCCCTTTCACTAGGGCTCTTGCAACTCTCACAAAGGAGGGGGCTGGTATCATAACACAATGCACTCTGAATACTTTTGCACATCAGCATAACACAAAATACACACAATAGCATGTAATGCATTCAGCTGAAAAGACAGTGCTATTGAATTTTCCACAAAATTACTATGTGCAAACTTCATGTAAACCGTTGTAATTAACTTTCCATATGATTTAGAGTACTCTGCATCCAATTTCTTCTGTGTGCTACCGAATGTCGTGAAGTTACTCTAAGGAATGTCACTGATTATACAATTGAACTTCAGTGTTTCAAACAGTACAAAGCTAGAGGCACCTATAATGTAAATGCAATGTAGTATGTTCTTCAAATCAACTTTACTTTAGGTATTCCATTGCTGTGAGTAGTATTCATTGTGTTTCTATTCACCTCAAATTCACTCTGAATAGTTATGCACATGTACATAACATAAAATACACACAATAGCCTGTAATGCATTCAGCTGAAAAGAGAATACTATTGAATTTTCCTCAAAGTTTGATGTGCAAGCTTTATGTAAACCATTGTAATTAACTTTCCATATGTTTTAGAGTAGTCAGCAGCCAGTTTTATGTGTGTCCTACTGAAGCTGGTGAAGTTTAAGCAATATCACCAGTTGCTCATAATGGTACTTCACTGCTTCAAAGCAATGCAATGCCAAAGGCAGTTATAATGTAAATGCAATGTTGTAGGTTCTTCAAATCATCTTTACTTTATGTATTCCATTGCTGTGAGTAGTATTCATTGTTTTTCTGTTCACTTACAATTCACTGAATAGTTATGCACAGGTACATAGCACAAAATACACCCAATAGAGTGTAATGCATTCAGCTAAAAAGAGTGCTATTGAATTTTCCTGCAAAATTACTATCTGCAAACTGCATGTAAACCTTTGTAATTAACTTTCCGTATGATTCAGAGTAGTCTGAAACCACTTTTGTGTGTGTGATACCGAAGTTGAAGTTACCCTAAGCAGTATGATTGATTACACAATAGAACTTCAGTGTTTCAAAGCAATACAAAGCTAAAGGCGTTCTAATATAACTGCAATGTATTAGGTTCTTGAATTCAACTTTACTTTATGTATTCCATTCCTGTCAGTAGTATTTATTGTGTTTCTATTCACTTACATTTCACTCTGAATAGTTATGCAGATGTAAATAACACAAAATACACAGAATATTCAGTAATGTATTCAGATAAAAAGAGTGTACTATTAAATTTTCCTCAATATTACTATGTGCAATCTTCATGTAAACCTTTGTAATTAACTTTCCATATGATTTAGAGTAGTCTGCAACCAGTTTTTTGTCTGTGCTACAGATGTTGGTAAAGTTACTCTAAGGAATGTCACTGATTACACAACAGAACTTCAGTGTTTCAAAGCAATACAAAGCTAAAGGCGTTCTAATATAACAGCAATATATTAGGTCCTTGAATTCAAGTTTACTTTATGTATTCCATTCCTGTCAGTAGTATTTATTGTGTTTCTATTCACTTACATTTCACTCTGAATAGTTATGCAGATGTAAATAACACAAAATACACAGAATATTCAGTAATGTATTCAGCTAAAAAGAGTGTACTATTAAATTTTCCTCAATATTACTATGTGCAAACTTCATGTAAACCTTTGTAATTAACTTTCCATATGATTTAGTGTAGTCTGCAACCAGTTTTTTGTCTGTGCTACAGATGTTGGTGAAGTTACTCTAAGGAATGTCACTGATTACACAATTGAACTACAGTGTTTCAAAGCAATAGAAAGCTAAAGGCAGTTATAATGTAAATGCAATGTAGTAGGTTCTTCAAATCAGCTTTACGTTATGTATTCCATTGCTGTGAGTAGTATTCAATATGCTTCTATTCAGTTACTTTTCACTCTGAATAGACATGCACATGTAGATAACACAAAATAAACACAATAGCATGTAATGTATTCAGCTGAAAAGACAGTGCTATTGAATTTTCCTCAAAATTACTATGTGTAAACGTCATGTAAACCTTTGTAATTAACTTTCCATATGATGTAGAGTGGTCTGCAAGCAGTTTTTTTCGTGTTCTGCCAAAGTTGGTGAAGTTACTCTAAGGAATGTCACTGATTACACAATTCAACCAGTGTTTCAAAGCAGTACAAAGCTAGAGGCAGTTATAATATAAATGCAATGTAGTATGTTCTTCAAATCAACCTTACTTTATGTATTCCATTGCTGTGAGTAGTATTCGTTGTTTATCTGTTCACTTACAATGCACTCTGAATACTTTTGCACATCAGCATAACACAAAATACACACAATAGCATGTAATGCATTCAGCTGAAAAGACAGTGCTATTGAATTTTCCACAAAATTACTATGTGCAAACTTCATGTAAACCTTTGTAATTAACTTTCCATATGATTTAGAGTACTCTGCATCCAATTTCGTCTGTGTGCTACCGAATGTCGTGATGTTACTCTAAGGAATGTCACTGATTATACAATTGAACTTCAGTGCTTCAAACAGTACAAAGCTAGAGGCACCTATAATGTAAATGCAATGTAGTATGTTCTTCAAATCAACTTTACTTTAGGTATTCCATTGCTGTGAGTAGTATTCATTGTGTTTCTATTCACCTCAAATTCACTCTGAATAGTTATGCACATGTACATAACATAAAATACACACAATAGCCTGTAATGCATTCAGCTGAAAAGAGAATACAATTGAATTTTCCTCAAAGTTTGATGTGCAAGCTTTATGTAAACCATTGTAATTAACTTTCCATATGTTTTAGAGTAGTCAGCAGCCAGTTTTATGTGTGTCCTACTGAAGCTGGTGAAGTTTAAGCAATATCACCAGTTGCTCATAATGGTACTTCACTGCTTCAAAGCAATGCAATGCCAAAGGCAGTTATAATGTAAATGCAATGTTGTAGGTTCTTCAAATCATCTTTACTTTATGTATTCCATTGCTGTGAGTAGTATTCATTGTTTTTCTGTTCACTTACAATTCACTGAATAGTTATGCACAGGTACATAGCACAAAATACACCTAATAGAGTGTAATGCATTCAGCTAAAAAGAGTGCTATTGAATTTTCCTCCAAAATTACTATCTGCAAACTGCATGTAAACCTTTGTAATTAACTTTCCGTATGATTCAGAGTAGTCTGAAACCACTTTTGTGTGTGTGATACCGAAGTTGAAGTTACTCTAAGCAGTATGATTGATTACACAATAGAACCTCAGTGTTTCAAAGCAATACAAAGCTAAAGGCGTTCTAATATAACTGCAATGTATTAGGTTCTTGAATTCAACTTTACTTTATGTATTCCATTCCTGTCAGTAGTATTTATTGTGTTTCTATTCACTTACATTTCACTCTGAATAGTTATGCAGATGTAAATAACACAAAATACACAGAATATTCAGTAATGTATTCAGATAAAAAGAGTGTACTATTAAATTTTCCTCAATATTACTATGTGCAATCTTCATGTAAACCTTTGTAATTAACTTTCCATATGATTTAGAGTAGTCTGCAACCAGTTTTTTGTCTGTGCTACAGATGTTGGTGAAGTTACTCTAAGGAATGTCACTGATTACACAATAGAACTTCAGTGTTTCAAAGCAATACAAAGCTAAAGGCGTTCTAATATAACAGCAATATATTAGGGCCTTGAATTCAAGTTTACTTTATGTATTCCATTCCTGCCAGTAGTATTTATTGTGTTTCTATTCACTTACATTTCACTCTGAATAGTTATGCAGATGTAAATAACACAAAATACACAGAATATTCAGTAATGTATTCAGCTAAAAAGAGTGTACTATTAAATTTTCCTCAATATTACTATGTGCAAACTTCATGTAAACCTTTGTAATTAACTTTCCATATGATTTAGAGTAGTCTGCAACCAGTTTTTTGTCTGTGCTACCAATGTTGGTGAAGTTACTCTAAGGAATGTCACTGACTACACAATTGAACCACAGTGTTTCAAAGCAATAGGAAGCTAAAGGCAGTTATAATGTAAATGCAATGTAGTAGGTTCTTCAAATCAGCTTTACGTTATTTATTCCATTGCTGTGAGTAGTATTCAATATGCTTCTATTCAGTTACATTTCACTCTGAATAGACATGCACATGTAGATAACACAAAATACACACAATAGCATGCAATGTATTCAGCTGAAAAGACAGTGCTATTGAATTTTCCTCAAAATTACTGTGTGTAAACGTCATGTAAACCTTTGTAATTAACTTTCCATATGATGTAGAGTAGTCTGCAAGCAGTTTTTTTCGTGTTCTGCCGAAGTTGGTGAAGTTACTCTAAGGAATGTCACTGATTACACAATTCAACCAGTGTTTCAAAGCAGTACAAAGCTAGAGGCAGTTATAATATAAATGCAATGTAGTATGTTCTTCAAATCAACTTTACTTTAGGTATTCCATTGCTGTGAGTAGTATTCATTGTGTTTCTATTCACCTCAAATTCACTCTGAATAGTTATGCACATGTGCATAGCATAAAATACACACAATAGCCTGTAATGCATTCAGCTGAAAAGAGAATACTATTGAATTTTCCTCAAAGTTTGATGTGCAAGCTTTATGTAAACCATTGTAATTAACTTTCCATATGTTTTAGAGTAGTCAGCAGCCAGTTTTATGTGTGTCCTACTGAAGCTGGTGAAGTTTAAGCAATATCACCAGTTGCTCATAATGGTACTTCACTGCTTCAAAGCAATGCAATGCCAAAGGCAGTTATAATGTAAATGCAATGTTGTAGGTTCTTCA
The DNA here is from genome assembly GCF_048418815.1 of Hemitrygon akajei. Lineage (NCBI taxonomy): Eukaryota > Metazoa > Chordata > Chondrichthyes > Myliobatiformes > Dasyatidae > Hemitrygon > Hemitrygon akajei. The sequence goes on from NC_133127.1 coordinate 108,641,134, forward strand.
AATCATCTTTACTTTATGTATTCCATTGCTGTGAGTAGTATTCATTGTTTTTCTGTTCACTTACAATTCACTGAATAGTTATGCACAGGTACATAGCACAAAATACACCCAATAGAGTGTAATGCATTCAGCTAAAAAGAGTGGTATTGAATTTTCCTCCAAAATTACTATCTGCAAACTGCATGTAAACCTTTGTAATTAACTTTCCATATGATTTAGAGTAGTCTGCAACCAGTTTTTTGTCTGTGCTACAGATGTTGGTGAAGTTACTCTAAGGAATGTCACTGATTACACAATAGAACTTCAGTGTTTCAAAGCAATACAAAGCTAAAGGCGTTCTAATATAACTGCAATATATTAGGTCCTTGAATTCAAGTTTACTTTATGTATTCCATTCCTGCCAGTAGTATTTATTGTGTTTCTATTCACTTACATTTCACTCTGAATAGTTATGCAGATGTAAATAACACAAAATACACAGAATATTCAGTAATGTATTCAGATAAAAAGAGTGTACTATTAAATTTTCCTCAATATTACTATGTGCAATCTTCATGTACACCTTTGTAATTAACTTTCCAAATGATTTAGAGTAGTCTGCAACCAGTTTTTTGTCTGTGCTACAGATGTTGGTGAAGTTACTCTAAGGAATGTCACTGATTACACAATTGAACTACAGTGTTTCAAAGCAATACAAAGCTAAAGGCGTTCTAATATAACTGCAATGTATTAGGTTCTTGAATTCAACTTTACTTTATGTACTCCATTCTTGTCAGTAGTATTTATTGTGTTTCTATTCACTTACATTTCACTCTGAATAGTTATGCAGATGTAAATAACAGAAAATACACAGAATATTCAGTAATGTATTCAGCTAAAAAGAGTGTACTATTAAATTTTCCTCAATATTACTATGTGCAAACTTCATGTGAACCTTTGTAATTAACTTTCCATATGATTTAGAGTAGTCTGCAACCAGTTTTTTGTCTGTGCTACCGATGTTGGTGAAGTTACTCTAAGGAATGTCACTGATTACACAATTGAACTTCAGTGTTTCAAAGCAATACAAAGCTAAAGGCGTTCTAATATAACTGCAATGTATTAGGTTCTTGAATTCAACTTTACTTTATGTATTCCATTCCTGTCAGTAGTATTTATTGTGTTTCTATTCACTTACATTTCACTCTGAATAGTTATGCAGATGTAAATAACACAAAATACACAGAATATTCAGTAATGTATTCAGCTAAAAAGAGTGTACTATTAAATTTTCCTCAATATTACTATGTGCAAACTTCATGTGAACCTTTGTAATTAACTTTCCATATGATTTAGAGTAGTCTGCAACCAGTTTTTTGTCTGTGCTACCGATGTTGGTGAAGTTACTCTAAGGAATGTCACTGATTACACAATTGAACCACAGTGTTTCAAAGCAATAGGAAGCTAAAGGCAGTTATAATGTAAATGCAATGTAGTAGGTTCTTCAAATCAGCTTTACGTTATGTATTCCATTGCTGTGAGTAGTATTCAATATGCTTCTATTCAGTTACATTTCACTCTGAATAGACATGCACAAGTAGATAACACAAAATACACACAATAGAATGTAATGTATTCAGCTGAAAAGACAGTGCTATTGAATTTTCCTCAAAATTACTATGTGTAAACGTCATGTAAACCTTTGTAATTAACTTTCCATATGATGTAGAGTAGTCTGCAAGCAGTTTTTTTCGTGTTCTGCCGAAGTTGGTGAAGTTACTCTAAGGAATGTCACTGATTACACAATTCAACCAGCGTTTCAAAGCAGTACAAAGCTAGAGGCAGTTATAATATAAATGCAATGTAGTATGTTCTTCAAATCAACCTTACTTTATGTATTCCATTGCTGTGAGTAGTATTCGTTGTTTATCTGTTCACTTACAATGCACTCTGAATACTTTTGCACATCAGCATAACACAAAATACACACAATAGCATGTAATGCATTCAGCTGAAAAGACAGTGCTATTGAATTTTCCACAAAATTACTATGTGCAAACTTCATGTAAACCTTTGTAATTAAGTTTCCATATGATTTAGAGTAGTCTGCAACCAGATTTTTGTCTGTGCTGCCGAAGTTGGTGAATTTACTCTAAGGTATGTCACTGATTACACAATTGAACTTCAGTGTTTCAAACAGTGCAAAGCTAGAGGCACCTATAATGTAAATGCAATGTAGTATGTTCTTCAAATCAACTTTACTTTAGGTATTCCATTGCTGTGAGTAGTATTCATTGTGTTTCTATTCACCTCAAATTCAGTCTGAATAGTTATGCACATGTGCATAACATAAAATACACACAATAGCCTGTAATGCATTCAGCTGAAAAGAGAATACTATTGAATTTTCCTCAAAGTTTGATGTGCAAGCTTTATGTAAACCATTGTAATTAACTTTCCATATGTTTTAGAGTAGTCAGCAGCCAGTTTTATGTGTGTCCTACTGAAGCTGGTGAAGTTTAAGCAATATCACCAGTTGCTCATAATGGTACTTCACTGCTTCAAAGCAATGCAATGCCAAAGGCAGTTATAATGTAAATGCAATGTTGTAGGTTCTTCAAATCATCTTTACTTTATGTATTCCATTGCTGTGAGTAGTATTCATTGTTTTTCTGTTCACTTACAATTCACTGAATAGTTATGCACAGGTACATAGCACAAAATACACCCAATAGAGTGTAATGCATTCAGCTAAAAAGAGTGCTATTGAATTTTCCTCCAAAATTACTATCTGCAAACTGCATGTAAACCTTTGTAATTAACTTTCCATATGATTTAGAGTAGTCTGCAACCAGTTTTTTGTCTGTGCTACAGATGTTGGTGAAGTTACTCTAAGGAATGTCACTGATTACACAATAGAACTTCAGTGTTTCAAAGCAATACAAAGCTAAAGGCGTTCTAATATAACTGCAATATATTAGGTCCTTGAATTCAAGTTTACTTTATGTATTCCATTCCTGCCAGTAGTATTTATTGTGTTTCTATTCACTTACATTTCACTCTGAATAGTTATGCAGATGTAAATAACACAAAATACACAGAATATTCAGTAATGTATTCAGATAAAAAGAGTGTACTATTAAATTTTCCTCAATATTACTATGTGCAATCTTCATGTACACCTTTGTAATTAACTTTCCAAATGATTTAGAGTAGTCTGCAACCAGTTTTTTGTCTGTGCTACAGATGTTGGTGAAGTTACTCTAAGGAATGTCACTGATTACACAATTGAACTACAGTGTTTCAAAGCAATACAAAGCTAAAGGCGTTCTAATATAACTGCAATGTATTAGGTTCTTGAATTCAACTTTACTTTATGTACTCCATTCTTGTCAGTAGTATTTATTGTGTTTCTATTCACTTACATTTCACTCTGAATAGTTATGCAGATGTAAATAACACAAAATACACAGAATATTCAGTAATGTATTCAGCTAAAAAGAGTGTACTATTAAATTTTCCTCAATATTACTATGTGCAATCTTCATGTAAACCTTTGTAATTAACTTTCCATATGATTTAGAGTAGTCTGCAACCAGTTTTTTGTCTGTGCTACCGATGTTGGTGAAGTTACTCTAAGGAATGTCACTGATTACACAATTGAACTTCAGTGTTTCAAAGCAATACAAAGCTAAAGGCGTTCTAATATAACTGCAATGTATTAGGTTCTTGAATTCAACTTTACTTTATGTATTCCATTCCTGTCAGTAGTATTTATTGTGTTTCTATTCACTTACATTTCACTCTGAATAGTTATGCAGATGTAAATAACACAAAATACACAGAATATTCAGTAATGTATTCAGCTAAAAAGAGTGTACTATTAAATTTTCCTCAATATTACTATGTGCAAACTTCATGTGAACCTTTGTAATTAACTTTCCATATGATTTAGAGTAGTCTGCAACCAGTTTTTTGTCTGTGCTACCGATGTTGGTGAAGTTACTCTAAGGAATGTCACTGATTACACAATTGAACTTCAGTGTTTGAAAGCAATACAAAGCTAAAGGCGTTCTAATATAACTGCAATGTATTAGGTTCTTGAATTCAACTTTACTTTATGTATTCCATTGCTGTCAGTAGTATTTATTGTGTTTCTATTCACTTACATTTCACTCTGAATAGTTATGCAGATGTAAATAACACAAAATACACAGAATATTCAGTAATGTATTCAGCTAAAAAGAGTGTACTATTAAATTTTCCTCAATATTACTATGTGCAAACTTCATGTGAACCTTTGTAATTAACTTTCCATATGATTTAGAGTAGTCTGCAACCAGTTTTTTGTCTGTGCTACCGATGTTGGTGAAGTTACTCTAAGGAATGTCACTGATTACACAATTGAACCACAGTGTTTCAAAGCAATAGGAAGCTAAAGGCAGTTATAATGTAAATGCAATGTAGTAGGTTCTTCAAATCAGCTTTACGTTATGTATTCCATTGCTGTGAGTAGTATTCAATATGCTTCTATTCAGTTACATTTCACTCTGAATAGACATGCACATGTAGATAACACAAAATACACACAATAGAATGTAATGTATTCAGCTGAAAAGACAGTGCTATTGAATTTTCCTCAAAATTGCTATGTGTAAACGTCATGTAAACCTTTGTAATTAACTTTTCATATGATGTAGAGTAGTCTGCAAGCAGTTTTTTTCGTGTTCTGCCGAAGTTGGTGAAGTTACTCTAAGGAATGTCACTGATTACACAATTCAACCAGCGTTTCAAAGCAGTACAAAGCTAGAGGCAGTTATAATATAAATGCAATGTAGTATGTTCTTCAAATCAACCTTACTTTATGTATTCCATTGCTGTGAGTAGTATTCGTTGTTTATCTGTTCACTTACAATGCACTCTGAATACTTTTGCACATCAGCATAACACAAAATACACACAATAGCATGTAATGCATTCAGCTGAAAAGACAGTGCTTTTGAATTTTCCACAAAATTACTATGTGCAAACTTCATGTAAACCTTTGTAATTAACTTTCCATATGATTTAGAGTAGTCTGCAACCAGATTTTTGTCTGTGCTGCCGAAGTTGGTGAATTTACTCTAAGGTATGTCACTGATTACACAATTGAACTTCAGTGTTTCAAACAGTGCAAAGCTAGAGGCACCTATAATGTAAATGCAATGTAGTATGTTCTTCAAATCAACTTTACTTTAGGTATTCCATTGCTGTGAGTAGTATTCATTGTGTTTCTATTCACCTCAAATTCAGTCTGAATAGTTATGCACATGTGCATAACATAAAATACACACAATAGCCTGTAATGCATTCAGCTGAAAAGAGAATACTATTGAATTTTCCTCAAAGTTTGATGTGCAAGCTTTATGTAAACCATTGTAATTAACTTTCCATATGTTTTAGAGTAGTCAGCAGCCAGTTTTATGTGTGTCCTACTGAAGCTGGTGAAGTTTAAGCAATATCACCAGTTGCTCATAATGGTACTTCACTGCTTCAAAGCAATGCAATGCCAAAGGCAGTTATAATGTAAATGCAATGTTGTAGGTTCTTCAAATCATCTTTACTTTATGTATTCCATTGCTGTGAGTAGTATTCATTGTTTTTCTGTTCACTTACAATTCACTGAATAGTTATGCACAGGTACATAGCACAAAATACACCCAATAGAGTGTAATGCATTCAGCTTAAAAGAGTGCTATTGAATTTTCCTCCAAAATTACTATCTGCAAACTGCATGTAAACCTTTGTAATTAACTTTCCATATGACTTAGAGTAGTCTGCAACCAGTTTTTTGTCTGTGCTACAGATGTTGGTGAAGTTACTCTAAGGAATGTCACTGATTACACAATAGAACTTCAGTGTTTCAAAGCAATACAAAGCTAAAGGCGTTCTAATATAACTGCAATATATTAGGTCCTTGAATTCAAGTTTACTTTATGTATTCCATTCCTGCCAGTAGTATTTATTGTGTTTCTATTCACTTACATTTCACTCTGAATAGTTATGCAGATGTAAATAACACAAAATACACAGAATATTCAGTAATGTATTCAGATAAAAAGAGTGTACTATTAAATTTTCCTCAATATTACTATGTGCAATCTTCATGTACACCTTTGTAATTAACTTTCCAAATGATTTAGAGTAGTCTGCAACCAGTTTTTTGTCTGTGCTACAGATGTTGGTGAAGTTACTCTAAGGAATGTCACTGATTACACAATTGAACTTCAGTGTTTCAAAGCAATACAAAGCTAAAGGAGTTCTAATATAACTGCAATGTATTAGGTTCTTGAATTCAACTTTACTTTATGTATTCCATTCCTGTCAGTAGTATTTATTGTGTTTCTATTCACTTACATTTCACTCTGAATAGTTATGCAGATGTAAATAACACAAAATACACAGAATATTCAGTAATGTATTCAGCTAAAAAGAGTGTACTATTAAATTTTCCTCAATATTACTATGTGCAAACTTCATGTGAACCGTTGTAATTAACTTTCCATATGATTTAGAGTAGTCTGCAACCAGTTTTTTGTCTGTGCTACCGATGTTGGTGAAGTTACTCTAAGGAATGTCACTGATTACACAATTGAACCACAGTGTTTCAAAGCAATAGGAAGCTAAAGGCAGTTATAATGTAAATGCAATGTAGTAGGTTCTTCAAATCAGCTTTACGTTATGTATTCCATTGCTGTGAGTAGTATTCAATATGCTTCTATTCAGTTACATTTCACTCTGAATAGACATGCACATGTAGATAACACAAAATACACACAATAGCAAGTAATGTATTCAGCTGAAAAGACAGTGCTATTGAATTTTCCTCAAAATTACTATGTGTAAACGTCATGTAAACCTTTGTAATTAACTTTCCATATGATGTAGAGTAGTCTGCAAGCAGTTTTTTTCGTGTTCTGCCGAAGTTGGTGAAGTTACTCTAAGGAATGTCACTGATTACACAATTCAACCAGTGTTTCAAAGCAGTACAAAGCTAGAGGCAGTTATAATATAAATGCAATGTAGTATGTTCTTCAAATCAACCTTACTTTATGTATTCCATTGCTGTGAGTAGTATTCGTTGTTTATCTGTTCACTTACAATGCACTCTGAATACTTTTGCACATCAGCATAACACAAAATACACACAATAGCATGTAATGCATTCAGCTGAAAAGACAGTGCTATTGAATTTTCCACAAAATTACTATGTGCAAACTTCATGTAAACCTTTGTAATTAACTTTCCATATGATTTAGAGTAGTCTGCAACCAGTTTTTTCTCTGTGCAGCCGAAGTTGGTGAATTTACTTTAAGGAATGTCACTGATTACACAATTGAACTTCAGTGTTTCAAACAGTACAAAGCTAGAGGCACCTATAATGTAAATGCAATGTAGTATGTTCTTCAAATCAACTTTACTTTAGGTATTCCATTGCTGTGAGTAGTATTCATTGTGTTTCTATTCACCTCAAATTCAGTCTGAATAGTTATGCACATGTACATAACATAAAATACACACAATAGCCTGTAATGCATTCAGCTGAAAAGAGAATACTATTGAATTTTCCTCAAAGTTTGATGTGCAAGCTTTATGTAAACCATTGTAATTAACTTTCCATATGTTTTAGAGTAGTCAGCAGCCAGTTTTATGTGTGTCCTACTGAAGCTGGTGAAGTTTAAGCAATATCACCAGTTGCTCATAATGGTACTTCACTGCTTCAAAGCAATGCAATGCCAAAGGCAGTTATAATGTAAATGCAATGTTGTAGGTTCTTCAAATCATCTTTACCTTATGTATTCCATTGCTGTGAGTAGTATTCATTGTTTTTCTGTTCACTTACAATTCACTGAATAGTTATGCACAGGTACATAGCACAAAATACACCCAATAGAGTGTAATGCATTCAGCTAAAAAGAGTGCTATTGAATTTTCCTCCAAAATTACTATCTGCAAACTGCATGTAAACCTTTGTAATTAACTTTCCATATGATTTAGAGTAGTCTGCAACCAGTTTTTTGTCTGTGCTACAGATGTTGGTGAAGTTACTCTAAGGAATGTCACTGATTACACAATAGAACTTCAGTGTTTCAAAGCAATACAAAGCTAAAGGCGTTCTAATATAACTGCAATATATTAGGTCCTTGAATTCAAGTTTACTTTATGTATTCCATTCCTGCCAGTAGTATTTATTGTGTTTCTATTCACTTACATTTCACTCTGAATAGTTATGCAGATGTAAATAACACAAAATACACAGAATATTCAGTAATGTATTCAGCTAAAAAGAGTGTACTATTAAATTTTCCTCAATATTACTATGTGCAATCTTCATGTACACCTTTGTAATTAACTTTCCAAATGATTTAGAGTAGTCTGCAACCAGTTTTTTGTCTGTGCTACAGATGTTGGTGAAGTTACTCTAAGGAATGTCACTGATTACACAATTGAACTACAGTGTTTCAAAGCAATACAAAGCTAAAGGCGTTCTAATATAACTGCAATGTATTAGGTTCTTGAATTCAACTTTACTTTATGTATTCCATTCCTGTCAGTAGTATTTATTGTGTTTCTATTCACTTACATTTCACTCTGAATAGTTATGCAGATGTAAATAACACAAAATACACAGAATATTCAGTAATGTATTCAGCTAAAAAGAGTGTACTATTAAATTTTCCTCAATATTACTATGTGCAAACTTCATGTGAACCTTTGTAATTAACTTTCCATATGATTTAGAGTAGTCTGCAACCAGTTTTTTGTCTGTGCTACCGATGTTGGTGAAGTTACTCTAAGGAATGTCACTGATTACACAATTGAACCACAGTATTTCAAAGCAATAGGAAGCTAAAGGCAGTTATAATGTAAATGCAATGTAGTAGGTTCTTCAAATCAGCTTTACGTTATGTATTCCATTGCTGTGAGTAGTATTCAATATGCTTCTATTCAGTTACATTTCACTCTGAATAGACATGCACATGTAGATAACACAAAATACACACAATAGCAAGTAATGTATTCAGCTGAAAAGACAGTGCTATTGAATTTTCCTCAAAATTACTATGTGTAAACGTCATGTAAACCTTTGTAATTAACTTTCCATATGATGTAGAGTAGTCTGCAAGCAGTTTTTCTCGTGTTCTGCCGAAGTTGGTGAAGTTACTCTAAGGAATGTCACTGATTACACAATTCAACCAGTGTTTCAAAGCAGTACAAAGCTAGAGGCAGTTATAATATAAATGCAATGTAGTATGTTCTTCAAATCAACCTTACTTTATGTATTCCATTGCTGTGAGTAGTATTCGTTGTTTATCTGTTCACTTACAATGCACTCTGAATACTTTTGCACATCAGCATAACACAAAATACACACAATAGCATGTAATGCATTCAGCTGAAAAGACAGTGCTATTGAATTTTCCACAAAATTACTATGTGCAAACTTCATGTAAACCTTTGTAATTAACTTTCCATATGATTTAGAGTAGTCTGCAACTAGATTTTTGTCTGTGCTGCCGAAGTTGGTGAATTTACTCTAAGGTATGTCACTGATTACACAATTGAACTTCAGTGTTTCAAACAGTGCAAAGCTACAGGCACCTATAATGTAAATGCAATGTAGTATGTTCTTCAAATCAACTTTACTTTAGGTATTCCATTGCTGTGAGTAGTATTCATTCTGTTTCTATTCACCTCAAATTCAGTCTGAATAGTTATGCACATGTGCATAACATAAAATACACACAATAGCCTGTAATGCATTCAGCTGAAAAGAGAATACTATTGAATTTTCCTCAAAGTTTGATGTGCAAGCTTTATGTAAACCATTGTAATTAACTTTCCATATGTTTTAGAGTAGTCAGCAGCCAGTTTTATGTGTGTCCTACTGAAGCTGGTGAAGTTTAAGCAATATCACCAGTTGCTCATAATGCTACTTCACTGCTTCAAAGCAATGCAATGCCAAAGGCAGTTATAATGTAAATGCAATGTTGTAGGTTCTTCAAATCATCTTTACTTTATGTATTCCATTGCTGTGAGTAGTATTCATTGTTTTTCTGTTCACTTACAATTCACTGAATAGTTATGCACAGGTACATAGCACAAAATACACCCAATAGAGTGTAATGCATTCAGCTAAAAAGAGTGCTATTGAATTTTCCTCCAAAATTACTATCTGCAAACTGCATGTAAACCTTTGTAATTAACTTTCCATATGATTTAGAGTAGTCTGCAACCAGTTTTTTGTCTGTGCTACATCTGTTGGTGAAGTTACTCTAAGGAATGTCACTGATTACACAATAGAACTTCAGTGTTTCAAAGCAATACAAAGCTAAAGGCGTTCTAAAATAACTGCAATATATTAGGTCCTTGAATTCAAGTTTACTTTATGTATTCCATTCCTGCCAGTAGTATTTATTGTGTTTCTATTCACTTCCATTTCACTCTGAATAGTTATGCAGATGTAAATAACACAAAATACACAGAATATTCAGTAATGTATTCAGATAAAAAGAGTGTACTATTAAATTTTCCTCAATATTACTATGTGCAATCTTCATGTACACCTTTGTAATTAACTTTCCAAATGATTTAGAGTAGTCTGCAACCAGTTTTTTGTCTGTGCTACAGATGTTGGTGAAGTTACTCTAAGGAATGTCACTGATTACACAATTGAACTACAGTGTTTCAAAGCAATACAAAGCTAAAGGCGTTCTAATATAACTGCAATGTATTAGGTTCTTGAATTCAACTTTACTTTATGTATTCCATTCCTGTCAGTAGTATTTATTGTGTTTCTATTCACTTACATTTCACTCTGAATAGTTATGCAGATGTAAATAACACAAAATACACAGAATATTCAGTAATGTATTCAGCTAAAAAGAGTGTACTATTAAATTTTCCTCAATATTACTATGTGCAAACTTCATGTGAACCTTTGTAATTAACTTTCCATATGATTTAGAGTAGTCTGCAACCAGTTTTTTGTCTGTGCTACCGATGTTGGTGAAGTTACTCTAAGGAATGTCACTGATTACACAATTGAACCACAGTGTTTCAAAGCAATAGGAAGCTAAAGGCAGTTATAATGTAAATGCAATGTAGTAGGTTCTTCAAATCAGCTTTACGTTATGTATTCCATTGCTGTGAGTAGTATTCAATATGCTTCTATTCAGTTACATTTCACTCTGAATAGACATGCACATGTAGATAACACAAAATACACACAATAGCAAGTAATGTATTCAGCTGAAAAGACAGTGCTATTGAATTTTCCTCAAAATTACTATGTGTAAACGTCATGTAAACCTTTGTAATTAACTTTCCATATGATGTAGAGTAGTCTGCAAGCAGTTTTTTTCGTGTTCTGCCGAAGTTGGTGAAGTTACTCTAAGGAATGTCACTGATTACACAATTCAACCAGTGTTTCAAAGCAGTACAAAGCTAGAGGCAGTTATAATATAAATGCAATGTAGTATGTTCTTCAAATCAACCTTACTTTATGTATTCCATTGCTGTGAGTAGTATTCGTTGTTTATCTGTTCACTTACAATGCACTCTGAATACTTTTGCACATCAGCATAACACAAAATACACACAATAGCATGTAATGCATTCAGCTGAAAAGACAGTGCTATTGAATTTTCCACAAAATTACTATGTGCAAACTTCATGTAAACCTTTGTAATTAACTTTCCATATGATTTAGAGTAGTCTGCAACCAGTTTTTTCTCTGTGCTGCCGAAGTTGGTGAATTTACTTTAAGGAATGTCACTGATTACACAATTGAACTTCAGTGTTTCAAACAGTACAAAGCTAGAGGCACCTATAATGTAAATGCAATGTAGTATGTTCTTCAAATCAACTTTACTTTAGGTATTCCATTGCTGTGAGTAGTATTCATTGTGTTTCTATTCACCTCAAATTCAGTCTGAATAGTTATGCACATGTACATAACATAAAATACACACAATAGCCTGTAATGCATTCAGCTGAAAAGAGAATACTATTGAATTTTCCTCAAAGTTTGATGTGCAAGCTTTATGTAAACCATTGTAATTAACTTTCCATATGTTTTAGAGTAGTCAGCAGCCAGTTTTATGTGTGTCCTACTGAAGCTGGTGAAGTTTAAGCAATATCACCAGTTGCTCATAATGGTACTTCACTGCTTCAAAGCAATGCAATGCCAAAGGCAGTTATAATGTAAATGCAATGTTGTAGGTTCTTCAAATCATCTTTACCTTATGTATTCCATTGCTGTGAGTAGTATTCATTGTTTTTCTGTTCACTTACAATTCACTGAATAGTTATGCACAGGTACATAGCACAAAATACACCCAATAGAGTGTAATGCATTCAGCTAAAAAGAGTGCTATTGAATTTTCCTCCAAAATTACTATCTGCAAACTGCATGTAAACCTTTGTAATTAACTTTCCATATGATTTAGAGTAGTCTGCAACCAGTTTTTTGTCTGTGCTACAGATGTTGGTGAAGTTACTCTAAGGAATGTCACTGATTACACAATAGAACTTCAGTGTTTCAAAGCAATACAAAGCTAAAGGCGTTCTAATATAACTGCAATATATTAGGTCCTTGAATTCAAGTTTACTTTATGTATTCCATTCCTGCCAGTAGTATTTATTGTGTTTCTATTCACTTACATTTCACTCTGAATAGTTATGCAGATGTAAATAACACAAAATACACAGAATATTCAGTAATGTATTCAGCTAAAAAGAGTGTACTATTAAATTTTCCTCAATATTACTATGTGCAATCTTCATGTACACCTTTGTAATTAACTTTCCAAATGATTTAGAGTAGTCTGCAACCAGTTTTTTGTCTGTGCTACAGATGTTGGTGAAGTTACTCTAAGGAATGTCACTGATTACACAATTGAACTACAGTGTTTCAAAGCAATACAAACATAAAGGCGTTCTAATATAACTGCAATGTATTAGGTTCTTGAATTCAACTTTACTTTATGTATTCCATTCCTGTCAGTAGTATTTATTGTGTTTCTATTCACTTACATTTCACTCTGAATAGTTATGCAGATGTAAATAACACAAAATACACAGAATATTCAGTAATGTATTCAGCTAAAAAGAGTGTACTATTAAATTTTCCTCAATATTACTATGTGCAAACTTCATGTGAACCTTTGTAATTAACTTTCCATATGATTTAGAGTAGTCTGCAACCAGTTTTTTGTCTGTGCTACCGATGTTGGTGAAGTTACTCTAAGGAATGTCACTGATTACACAATTGAACCACAGTATTTCAAAGCAATAGGAAGCTAAAGGCAGTTATAATGTAAATGCAATGTAGTAGGTTCTTCAAATCAGCTTTACGTTATGTATTCCATTGCTGTGAGTAGTATTCAATATGCTTCTATTCAGTTACATTTCACTCTGAATAGACATGCACATGTAGATAACACAAAATACACACAATAGCAAGTAATGTATTCAGCTGAAAAGAGTGCTATTGAATTTTCCTCAAAATTACTATGTGTAAACGTCATGTAAACCTTTGTAAATAACTTTCCATATGATGTAGAGTAGTCTGCAAGCAGTTTTTTTCGTGTTCTGCCGAAGTTGGTGAAGTTACTCTAAGGAATGTCACTGATTACACAATTCAACCAGTGTTTCAAAGCAGTACAAAGCTAGAGGCAGTTATAATATAAATGCAATGTAGTATGTTCTTCAAATCAACCTTACTTTATGTATTCCATTGCTGTGAGTAGTATTCGTTGTTTATCTGTTCACTTACAATGCACTCTGAATACTTTTGCACATCAGCATAACACAAAATACACACAATAGCATGTAATGCATTCAGCTGAAAAGACAGTGCTATTGAATTTTCCACAAAATTACTATGTGCAAACTTCATGTAAACCTTTGTAATTAACTTTCCATATGATTTAGAGTAGTCTGCAACCAGTTTTTTGTCTGTGCTGCCGAAGTTGGTGAATTTACTTTAAGGAATGTCACTGATTACACAATTGAACTTCAGTGTTTCAAACAGTACAAAGCTAGAGGCACCTATAATGTAAATGCAATGTAGTATGTTCTTCAAATCAACTTTACTTTAGGTATTCCATTGCTGTGAGTAGTATTCATTGTGTTTCTATTCACCTCAAATTCAGTCTGAATAGTTATGCACATGTACATAACATAAAATACACACAATAGCCTGTAATGCATTCAGCTGAAAAGAGAATACTATTGAATTTTCCTCAAAGTTTGATGTGCAAGCTTTATGTAAACCATTGTAATTAACTTTCCATATGTTTTAGAGTAGTCAGCAGCCAGTTTTATGTGTGTCCTACTGAAGCTGGTGAAGTTTAAGCAATATCACCAGTTGCTCATAATGGTACTTCACTGCTTCAAAGCAATGCAATGCCAAAGGCAGTTATAATGTAAATGCAATGTTGTAGGTTCTTCAAATCATCTTTACCTAATGTATTCCATTGCTGTGAGTAGTATTCATTGTTTTTCTGTTCACTTACAATTCACTGAATAGTTATGCACAGGTACATAGCACAAAATACACCCAATAGAGTGTAATGCATTCAGCTAAAAAGAGTGCTATTGAATTTTCCTCCAAAATTACTATCTGCAAACTGCATGTAAACCTTTGTAATTAACTTTCCATATGATTTAGAGTAGTCTGCAACCAGTTTTTTGTCTGTGCTACAGATGTTGGTGAAGTTACTCTAAGGAATGTCACTGATTACACAATAGAACTTCAGTGTTTCAAAGCAATACAAAGCTAAAGGCGTTCTAATATAACTGCAATATATTAGGTCCTTGAATTCAAGTTTACTTTATGTATTCCATTCCTGCCAGTAGTATTTATTGTGTTTCTATTCACTTACATTTCACTCTGAATAGTTATGCAGATGTAAATAACACAAAATACACAGAATATTCAGTAATGTATTCAGCTAAAAAGAGTGTACTATTAAATTTTCCTCAATATTACTATGTGCAATCTTCATGTACACCTTTGTAATTAACTTTCCAAATGATTTAGAGTAGTCTGCAACCAGTTTTTTGTCTGTGCTACAGATGTTGGTGAAGTTACTCTAAGGAATGTCACTGATTACACAATTGAACTACAGTGTTTCAAAGCAATACAAAGCTAAAGGCGTTCTAATATAACTGCAATGTATTAGGTTCTTGAATTCAACTTTACTTTATGTATTCCATTCCTGTCAGTAGTATTTATTGTGTTTCTATTCACTTACATTTCACTCTGAATAGTTATGCAGATGTAAATAACACAAAATACACAGAATATTCAGTAATGTATTCAGCTAAAAAGAGTGTACTATTAAATTTTCCTCAATATTACTATGTGCAAACTTCATGTGAACCTTTGTAATTAACTTTCCATATGATTTAGAGTAGTCTGCAACCAGTTTTTTGTCTGTGCTACCGATGTTGGTGAAGTTACTCTAAGGAATGTCACTGATTACACAATTGAACCACAGTATTTCAAAGCAATAGGAAGCTAAAGGCAGTTATAATGTAAATGCAATGTAGTAGGTTCTTCAAATCAGCTTTACGTTATGTATTCCATTGCTGTGAGTAGTATTCAATATGCTTCTATTCAGTTACATTTCACTCTGAATAGACATGCACATGTAGATAACACAAAATACACACAATAGCAAGTAATGTATTCAGCTGAAAAGACAGTGCTATTGA
The DNA here is from genome assembly GCF_048418815.1 of Hemitrygon akajei. Lineage (NCBI taxonomy): Eukaryota > Metazoa > Chordata > Chondrichthyes > Myliobatiformes > Dasyatidae > Hemitrygon > Hemitrygon akajei. The sequence goes on from NC_133127.1 coordinate 108,656,878, forward strand.
ATTTTCCTCAAAATTACTATGTGTAAACGTCATGTAAACCTTTGTAATTAACTTTCCATATGATGTAGAGTAGTCTGCAAGCAGTTTTTCTCGTGTTCTGCCGAAGTTGGTGAAGTTACTCTAAGGAATGTCACTGATTACACAATTCAACCAGTGTTTCAAAGCAGTACAAAGCTAGAGGCAGTTATAATATAAATGCAATGTAGTATGTTCTTCAAATCAACCTTACTTTATGTATTCCATTGCTGTGAGTAGTATTCGTTGTTTATCTGTTCACTTACAATGCACTCTGAATACTTTTGCACATCAGCATAACACAAAATACACACAATAGCATGTAATGCATTCAGCTGAAAAGACAGTGCTATTGAATTTTCCACAAAATTACTATGTGCAAACTTCATGTAAACCTTTGTAATTAACTTTCCATATGATTTAGAGTAGTCTGCAACTAGATTTTTGTCTGTGCTGCCGAAGTTGGTGAATTTACTCTAAGGTATGTCACTGATTACACAATTGAACTTCAGTGTTTCAAACAGTGCAAAGCTACAGGCACCTATAATGTAAATGCAATGTAGTATGTTCTTCAAATCAACTTTACTTTAGGTATTCCATTGCTGTGAGTAGTATTCATTCTGTTTCTATTCACCTCAAATTCAGTCTGAATAGTTATGCACATGTGCATAACATAAAATACACACAATAGCCTGTAATGCATTCAGCTGAAAAGAGAATACTATTGAATTTTCCTCAAAGTTTGATGTGCAAGCTTTATGTAAACCATTGTAATTAACTTTCCATATGTTTTAGAGTAGTCAGCAGCCAGTTTTATGTGTGTCCTACTGAAGCTGGTGAAGTTTAAGCAATATCACCAGTTGCTCATAATGCTACTTCACTGCTTCAAAGCAATGCAATGCCAAAGGCAGTTATAATGTAAATGCAATGTTGTAGGTTCTTCAAATCATCTTTACTTTATGTATTCCATTGCTGTGAGTAGTATTCATTGTTTTTCTGTTCACTTACAATTCACTGAATAGTTATGCACAGGTACATAGCACAAAATACACCCAATAGAGTGTAATGCATTCAGCTAAAAAGAGTGCTATTGAATTTTCCTCCAAAATTACTATCTGCAAACTGCATGTAAACCTTTGTAATTAACTTTCCATATGATTTAGAGTAGTCTGCAACCAGTTTTTTGTCTGTGCTACATCTGTTGGTGAAGTTACTCTAAGGAATGTCACTGATTACACAATAGAACTTCAGTGTTTCAAAGCAATACAAAGCTAAAGGCGTTCTAAAATAACTGCAATATATTAGGTCCTTGAATTCAAGTTTACTTTATGTATTCCATTCCTGCCAGTAGTATTTATTGTGTTTCTATTCACTTCCATTTCACTCTGAATAGTTATGCAGATGTAAATAACACAAAATACACAGAATATTCAGTAATGTATTCAGATAAAAAGAGTGTACTATTAAATTTTCCTCAATATTACTATGTGCAATCTTCATGTACACCTTTGTAATTAACTTTCCAAATGATTTAGAGTAGTCTGCAACCAGTTTTTTGTCTGTGCTACAGATGTTGGTGAAGTTACTCTAAGGAATGTCACTGATTACACAATTGAACTACAGTGTTTCAAAGCAATACAAAGCTAAAGGCGTTCTAATATAACTGCAATGTATTAGGTTCTTGAATTCAACTTTACTTTATGTATTCCATTCCTGTCAGTAGTATTTATTGTGTTTCTATTCACTTACATTTCACTCTGAATAGTTATGCAGATGTAAATAACACAAAATACACAGAATATTCAGTAATGTATTCAGCTAAAAAGAGTGTACTATTAAATTTTCCTCAATATTACTATGTGCAAACTTCATGTGAACCTTTGTAATTAACTTTCCATATGATTTAGAGTAGTCTGCAACCAGTTTTTTGTCTGTGCTACCGATGTTGGTGAAGTTACTCTAAGGAATGTCACTGATTACACAATTGAACCACAGTATTTCAAAGCAATAGGAAGCTAAAGGCAGTTATAATGTAAATGCAATGTAGTAGGTTCTTCAAATCAGCTTTACGTTATGTATTCCATTGCTGTGAGTAGTATTCAATATGCTTCTATTCAGTTACATTTCACTCTGAATAGACATGCACATGTAGATAACACAAAATACACACAATAGCAAGTAATGTATTCAGCTGAAAAGACAGTGCTATTGAATTTTCCTCAAAATTACTATGTGTAAACGTCATGTAAACCTTTGTAATTAACTTTCCATATGATGTAGAGTAGTCTGCAAGCAGTTTTTCTCGTGTTCTGCCGAAGTTGGTGAAGTTACTCTAAGGAATGTCACTGATTACACAATTCAACCAGTGTTTCAAAGCAGTACAAAGCTAGAGGCAGTTATAATATAAATGCAATGTAGTATGTTCTTCAAATCAACCTTACTTTATGTATTCCATTGCTGTGAGTAGTATTCGTTGTTTATCTGTTCACTTACAATGCACTCTGAATACTTTTGCACATCAGCATAACACAAAATACACACAATAGCATGTAATGCATTCAGCTGAAAAGACAGTGCTATTGAATTTTCCACAAAATTACTATGTGCAAACTTCATGTAAACCTTTGTAATTAACTTTCCATATGATTTAGAGTAGTCTGCAACTAGATTTTTGTCTGTGCTGCCGAAGTTGGTGAATTTACTCTAAGGTATGTCACTGATTACACAATTGAACTTCAGTGTTTCAAACAGTGCAAAGCTACAGGCACCTATAATGTAAATGCAATGTAGTATGTTCTTCAAATCAACTTTACTTTAGGTATTCCATTGCTGTGAGTAGTATTCATTCTGTTTCTATTCACCTCAAATTCAGTCTGAATAGTTATGCACATGTGCATAACATAAAATACACACAATAGCCTGTAATGCATTCAGCTGAAAAGAGAATACTATTGAATTTTCCTCAAAGTTTGATGTGCAAGCTTTATGTAAACCATTGTAATTAACTTTCCATATGTTTTAGAGTAGTCAGCAGCCAGTTTTATGTGTGTCCTACTGAAGCTGGTGAAGTTTAAGCAATATCACCAGTTGCTCATAATGCTACTTCACTGCTTCAAAGCAATGCAATGCCAAAGGCAGTTATAATGTAAATGCAATGTTGTAGGTTCTTCAAATCATCTTTACTTTATGTATTCCATTGCTGTGAGTAGTATTCATTGTTTTTCTGTTCACTTACAATTCACTGAATAGTTATGCACAGGTACATAGCACAAAATACACCCAATAGAGTGTAATGCATTCAGCTAAAAAGAGTGCTATTGAATTTTCCTCCAAAATTACTATCTGCAAACTGCATGTAAACCTTTGTAATTAACTTTCCATATGATTTAGAGTAGTCTGCAACCAGTTTTTTGTCTGTGCTACATCTGTTGGTGAAGTTACTCTAAGGAATGTCACTGATTACACAATAGAACTTCAGTGTTTCAAAGCAATACAAAGCTAAAGGCGTTCTAAAATAACTGCAATATATTAGGTCCTTGAATTCAAGTTTACTTTATGTATTCCATTCCTGCCAGTAGTATTTATTGTGTTTCTATTCACTTCCATTTCACTCTGAATAGTTATGCAGATGTAAATAACACAAAATACACAGAATATTCAGTAATGTATTCAGATAAAAAGAGTGTACTATTAAATTTTCCTCAATATTACTATGTGCAATCTTCATGTACACCTTTGTAATTAACTTTCCAAATGATTTAGAGTAGTCTGCAACCAGTTTTTTGTCTGTGCTACAGATGTTGGTGAAGTTACTCTAAGGAATGTCACTGATTAAACAATTGAACTACAGTGTTTCAAAGCAATACAAAGCTAAAGGCGTTCTAATATAACTGCAATGTATTAGGTTCTTGAATTCAACTTTACTTTATGTACTCCATTCTTGTCAGTAGTATTTATTGTGTTTCTATTCACTTACATTTCACTCTGAATAGTTATGCAGATGTAAATAACACAAAATACACAGAATATTCAGTAATGTATTCAGCTAAAAAGAGTGTACTATTAAATTTTCCTCAATATTACTATGTGCAATCTTCATGTAAACCTTTGTAATTAACTTTCCATAAGATTTAGAGTAGTCTGCAATCAGTTTTTTGTCTGTGCTACAGATGGTGAAGTTACTCTAAGGAATGTCACTGATTACACAATTGAACCACAGTGTTTCAAAGCAATAGGAAGCTAAAGGCAGTTATAATGTAAATGCAATGTAGTAGGTTCTTCAAATCAGCTTTACGTTATGTATTCCATTGCTGTGAGTAGTATTCAATATGCTTCTATTCAGTTACATTTCACTCTGAATAGACATGCACATGTAGATAACACAAAATACACACAATAGCATGTAATGTATTCAGCTGAAAAGACAGTGCTATTGAATTTTCCTCAAAATTACTATGTGTAAACGTCATGTAAACCTTTGTAATTAACTTTCCATATGATGTAGAGTAGTCTGCAAGCAGTTTTTTTCGTGTTCTGCCGAAGTTGGTGAAGTTACTCTAAGGAATGTCACTGATTACACAATTCAACCAGTGTTTCAAAGCAGTACAAAGCTAGAGGCAGTTATAATATAAATGCAATGTAGTATGTTCTTCAAATCAACCTTACTTTATGTATTCAATTGCTGTGAGTAGTATTCGTTGTTTATCTGTTCACTTACAATGCACTCTGAATACTTTTGCAAATCAGCATAACACAAAATACACACAATAGCATGTAATGCATTCAGCTGAAAAGACAGTGCTATTGAATTTTCCACAAAATTACTATGTGCAAACTTCATGTAAACCTTTGTAATTAACTTTCCATATGAATTAGAGTAGTCTGCAACCTGTTTTTTGTCTGTGCTGCCGAAGTTGGTGAATTTACTCTAAGGAATGTCACTGATTACACAATTGAACTTCAGTGTTTCAAACAGTACAAAGCTAGAGGCACCTATAATGTAAATGCAATGTAGTATGTTCTTCAAATCAACTTTACTTTAGGTATTCCATTGCTGTGAGTAGTATTCATTGTGTTTCTATTCACCTCAAATTCACTCTGAATAGTTATGCACATGTACATAACATAAAATACACACAATAGCCTGTAATGCATTCAGCTGAAAAGAGAATACTATTGAATTTTCCTCAAAGTTTGATGTGCAAGCTTTATGTAAACCATTTTAATTAACTTTCCATATGTTTTAGAGTAGTCAGCAGCCAGTTTTATGTGTGTCCTACTGAAGCTGGTGAAGTTTAAGCAATATCACCAGTTGCTCATAATGGTACTTCACTGCTTCAAAGCAATGCAATGCCAAAGGCAGTTATAATGTAAATGCAATGTTGTAGGTTCTTCAAATCATCTTTACTTTATGTATTCCATTGCTGTGAGTAGTATTCATTGTTTTTCTGTTCACTTACAATTCACTGAATAGTTATGCACAGGTACATTGCACAAAATACACCCAATAGAGTGTAATGCATTCAGCTAAAAAGAGTGCTATTGAATTTTCCTCCAAAATTACTATCTGCAAACTGCAAGTAAACCTTTGTAATTAACTTTCCATATGATTTAGAGTAGTCTGCAACCAGTTTTTTGTCTGTGCTACAGATGTTGGTGAAGTGACTCTAAGGAATGTCACTGATTACACAATAGAACTTCAGTGTTTCAAAGCAATACAAAGCTAAAGGCGTTCTAATATAACTGCAATATATTAAGTCCTTGAATTCAAGTTTACTTTATGTATTCCATTCCTGCCAGTAGTATTTATTGTGTTTCTATTCACTTACATTTCACTGTGAATAGTTATGCAGATGTAAATAACACAAAATACACAGAATATTCAGTAATGTATTCAGATAAAAAGAGTGTACTATTAAATTTTCCTCAATATTACTATGTGCAATCTTCATGTACACCTTTGTAATTAACTTTCCAAATGATTTAGAGTAGTCTGCAACCAGTTTTTTGTCTGTGCTACAGATGTTCGTGAAGTTACTCTAAGGAATGTCACTGATTAAACAATTGAACTACAGTGTTTCAAAGCAATACAAAGCTAAAGGCGTTCTAATATAACTGCAATGTATTAGGTTCTTGAATTCAACTTTACTTTATGTACTCCATTCTTGTCAGTAGTATTTATTGTGTTTCTATTCACTTACATTTCACTCTGAATAGTTATGCAGATGTAAATAACACAAAATACACAGAATATTCAGTAATGTATTCAGATAAAAAGAGTGTACTATTAAATTTTCCTCAATATTACTATGTGCAATCTTCATGTAAACCTTTGTAATTAACTTTCCATATGATTTAGAGTAGTCTGCAATCAGTTTTTTGTCTGTTCTACAGATGGTGAAGTTACTCTAAGCAATGTCACTGATTACACAATTGAACTTCAGTGTTTCAAAGCAATACAAAGCTAAAGGCGTTCTAATATAACTGCAATGTATTAGGTTCTTGAATTCAACTTTATGTATTCCATTCCTGTCAGTAGTATTTATTGTGTTTCTATTCACTTACATTTCACTCTGAATAGTTATGCAGATGTAAATAACACAAAATACACAGTATATTCAGTAATGTATTCAGCTAAAAAGAGTGTACTATTAAATTTTCCTCAATATTACTATGTGCAAACTTCATGTGAACCTTTGTAATTAACTTTCCATATGATTTAGAGTAGTCTGCAACCAGTTTTTTGTCTGTGCTACCGATGTTGGTGAAGTTACTCTAAGGAATGTCACTGATTACACAATTGAACCACAGTATTTCAAAGCAATAGGAAGCTAAAGGCAGTTATAATGTAAATGCAATGTAGTAGGTTCTTCAAATCAGCTTTACGTTATGTATTCCATTGCTGTGAGTAGTATTCAATATGCTTCTATTCAGTTACATTTCACTCTGAATAGACATGCACATGTAGATAACACAAAATACACACAATAGCAAGTAATGTATTCAGCTGAAAAGACAGTGCTATTGAATTTTCCTCAAAATTACTATGTGTAAACGTCATGTAAACCTTTGTAATTAACTTTCCATATGATGTAGAGTAGTCTGCAAGCAGTTTTTTTCGTGTTCTGCCGAAGTTGGTGAAGTTACTCTAAGGAATGTCACTGATTACACAATTCAACCAGTGTTTCAAAGCAGTACAAAGCTAGAGGCAGTTATAATATAAATGCAATGTAGTATGTTCTTCAAATCAACCTTACTTTATGTATTCCATTGCTGTGAGTAGTATTCGTTGTTTATCTGTTCACTTACAATGCACTCTGAATACTTTTGCACATCAGCATAACACAAAATACACACAATAGCATGTAATGCATTCAGCTGAAAAGACAGTGCTATTGAATTTTCCACAAAATTACTATGTGCAAACTTCATGTAAACCTTTGTAATTAACTTTCCATATGATTTAGAGTAGTCTGCAACTAGATTTTTGTCTGTGCTGCCGAAGTTGGTGAATTTACTCTAAGGTATGTCACTGATTACACAATTGAACTTCAGTGTTTCAAACAGTGCAAAGCTAGAGGCACCTATAATGTAAATGCAATGTAGTATGTTCTTCAAATCAACTTTACTTTAGGTATTCCATTGCTGTGAGTAGTATTCATTCTGTTTCTATTCACCTCAAATTCAGTCTGAATAGTTATGCACATGTGCATAACATAAAATACACACAATAGCCTGTAATGCATTCAGCTGAAAAGAGAATACTATTGAATTTTCCTCAAAGTTTGATGTGCAAGCTTTATGTAAACCATTGTAATTAACTTTCCATATGTTTTAGAGTAGTCAGCAGCCAGTTTTATGTGTGTCCTACTGAAGCTGGTGAAGTTTAAGCAATATCACCAGTTGCTCATAATGCTACTTCACTGCTTCAAAGCAATGCAATGCCAAAGGCAGTTATAATGTAAATGCAATGTTGTAGGTTCTTCAAATCATCTTTACTTTATGTATTCCATTGCTGTGAGTAGTATTCATTGTTTTTCTGTTCACTTACAATTCACTGAATAGTTATGCACAGGTACATAGCACAAAATACACCCAATAGAGTGTAATGCATTCAGCTAAAAAGAGTGCTATTGAATTTTCCTCCAAAATTACTATCTGCAAACTGCATGTAAACCTTTGTAATTAACTTTCCATATGATTTAGAGTAGTCTGCAACCAGTTTTTTGTCTGTGCTACATCTGTTGGTGAAGTTACTCTAAGGAATGTCACTGATTACACAATAGAACTTCAGTGTTTCAAAGCAATACAAAGCTAAAGGCGTTCTAAAATAACTGCAATATATTAGGTCCTTGAATTCAAGTTTACTTTATGTATTCCATTCCTGCCAGTAGTATTTATTGTGTTTCTATTCACTTCCATTTCACTCTGAATAGTTATGCAGATGTAAATAACACAAAATACACAGAATATTCAGTAATGTATTCAGATAAAAAGAGTGTACTATTAAATTTTCCTCAATATTACTATGTGCAATCTTCATGTACACCTTTGTAATTAACATTCCAAATGATTTAGAGTAGTCTGCAACCAGTTTTTTGTCTGTGCTACAGATGTTGGTGAAGTTACTCTAAGGAATGTCACTGATTACACAATTGAACTACAGTGTTTCAAAGCAATACAAAGCTAAAGGCGTTCTAATATAACTGCAATGTATTAGGTTCTTGAATTCAACTTTACTTTATGTACTCCATTCTTGTCAGTAGTATTTATTGTGTTTCTATTCACTTACATTTCACTCTGAATAGTTATGCAGATGTAAATAACACAAAATACACAGAATATTCAGTAATGTATTCAGCTAAAAAGAGTGTACTATTAAATTTTCCTCAATATTACTATGTGCAAACTTCATGTGAACCTTTGTAATTAACTTTCCATATGATTTAGAGTAGTCTGCAACCAGTTTGTTGTCTGTGCTACCGATGTTGGTGAAGTTACTCTAAGGAATGTCACTGATTACACAATTGAACCACAGTGTTTCAAAGCAGTACAAAGCTAGAGGCAGTTATAATATAAATGCAATGTAGTATGTTCTTCAAATCAACCTTACTTTATGTATTCCATTCCTGCCAGTAGTATTTATTGTGTTTCTATTCACTTACATTTCACTCTGAATAGTTATGCAGATGTAAATAACACAAAATACACAGAATATTCAGTAATGTATTCAGATAAAAAGAGTGTACTATTAAATTTTCCTCAATATTACTATGTGCAATCTTCATGTACACCTTTGTAATTAACTTTCCAAATGATTTAGAGTAGTCTGCAACCAGTTTTTTGTCTGTGCTACAGATGTTGGTGAAGTTACTCTAAGGAATGTCACTGATTAAACAATTGAACTACAGTGTTTCAAAGCAATACAAAGCTAAAGGCGTTCTAATATAACTGCAATGTATTAGGTTCTTGAATTCAACTTTACTTTATGTACTCCATTCTTGTCAGTAGTATTTATTGTGTTTCTATTCACTTACATTTCACTCTGAATAGTTATGCAGATGTAAATAACACAAAATACACAGAATATTCAGTAATGTATTCAGCTAAAAAGAGTGTACTATTAAATTTTCCTCAATATTACTATGTGCAATCTTCATGTAAACCTTTGTAATTAACTTTCCATAAGATTTAGAGTAGTCTGCAATCAGTTTTTTGTCTGTGCTACAGATGGTGAAGTTACTCTAAGGAATGTCACTGATTACACAATTGAACCACAGTGTTTCAAAGCAATAGGAAGCTAAAGGCAGTTATAATGTAAATGCAATGTAGTAGGTTCTTCAAATCAGCTTTACGTTATGTATTCCATTGCTGTGAGTAGTATTCAATATGCTTCTATTCAGTTACATTTCACTCTGAATAGACATGCACATGTAGATAACACAAAATACACACAATAGCATGTAATGTATTCAGCTGAAAAGACAGTGCTATTGAATTTTCCTCAAAATTACTATGTGTAAACGTCATGTAAACCTTTGTAATTAACTTTCCATATGATGTAGAGTAGTCTGCAAGCAGTTTTTTTCGTGTTCTGCCGAAGTTGGTGAAGTTACTCTAAGGAATGTCACTGATTACACAATTCAACCAGTGTTTCAAAGCAGTACAAAGCTAGAGGCAGTTATAATATAAATGCAATGTAGTATGTTCTTCAAATCAACCTTACTTTATGTATTCAATTGCTGTGAGTAGTATTCGTTGTTTATCTGTTCACTTACAATGCACTCTGAATACTTTTGCAAATCAGCATAACACAAAATACACACAATAGCATGTAATGCATTCAGCTGAAAAGACAGTGCTATTGAATTTTCCACAAAATTACTATGTGCAAACTTCATGTAAACCTTTGTAATTAACTTTCCATACAGTTCTACTTTCCAATAGAACTTCAGTGTTTCAAAGCAATACAAAGCTAAAGGCGTTCTAATATAACTGCAATATATTAAGTCCTTGAATTCAAGTTTACTTTATGTATTCCATTCCTGCCAGTAGTATTTATTGTGTTTCTATTCACTTACATTTCACTGTGAATAGTTATGCAGATGTAAATAACACAAAATACACAGAATATTCAGTAATGTATTCAGATAAAAAGAGTGTACTATTAAATTTTCCTCAATATTACTATGTGCAATCTTCATGTACACCTTTGTAATTAACTTTCCAAATGATTTAGAGTAGTCTGCAACCAGTTTTTTGTCTGTGCTACAGATGTTCGTGAAGTTACTCTAAGGAATGTCACTGATTAAACAATTGAACTACAGTGTTTCAAAGCAATACAAAGCTAAAGGCGTTCTAATATAACTGCAATGTATTAGGTTCTTGAATTCAACTTTACTTTATGTACTCCATTCTTGTCAGTAGTATTTATTGTGTTTCTATTCACTTACATTTCACTCTGAATAGTTATGCAGATGTAAATAACACAAAATACACAGAATATTCAGTAATGTATTCAGATAAAAAGAGTGTACTATTAAATTTTCCTCAATATTACTATGTGCAATCTTCATGTAAACCTTTGTAATTAACTTTCCATATGATTTAGAGTAGTCTGCAATCAGTTTTTTGTCTGTTCTACAGATGGTGAAGTTACTCTAAGCAATGTCACTGATTACACAATTGAACTTCAGTGTTTCAAAGCAATACAAAGCTAAAGGCGTTCTAATATAACTGCAATGTATTAGGTTCTTGAATTCAACTTTATGTATTCCATTCCTGTCAGTAGTATTTATTGTGTTTCTATTCACTTACATTTCACTCTGAATAGTTATGCAGATGTAAATAACACAAAATACACAGAATATTCAGTAATGTATTCAGCTAAAAAGAGTGTACTATTAAATTTTCCACAATATTACTATGTGCAAACTTCATGTGAACCTTTGTAATTAACTTTCCATATGATTTAGAGTAGTCTGCAACCAGTTTTTTGTCTGTGCTACCGATGTTGGTGAAGTTACTCTAAGGAATGTCACTGATTACACAATTGAACCACAGTGTTTCAAAGCAGTACAAAGCTAGAGGCAGTTATAATATAAATGCAATGTAGTATGTTCTTCAAATCAACCTTACTTTATGTATTCCATTCCTGCCAGTAGTATTTATTGTGTTTCTATTCACTTACATTTCACTCTGAATAGTTATGCAGATGTAAATAACACAAAATACACAGAATATTCAGTAATGTATTCAGCTAAAAAGAGTGTACTATTAAATTTTCCTCAATATTACTATGTGCAATCTTCATGTACACCTTTGTAATTAACTTTCCAAATGATTTAGAGTAGTCTGCAACCAGTTTTTTGTCTGTGCTACAGATGTTGGTGAAGTTACTCTAAGGAATGTCACTGATTACACATTGAACTACAGTGTTTCAAAGCAATACAAAGCTAAAGGCTTTCTAATATAACTGCAATGTATTAGGTTCTTGAATTCAACTTTACTTTATGTACTCCATTCTTGTCAGTAGTATTTATTGTGTTTCTATTCACTTACATTTCACTCTGAATAGTTATGCAGATGTAAATAACACAAAATACACAGAATATTCAGTAATGTATTCAGCTAAAAAGAGTGTACTATTAAATTTTCCTCAATATTACTACGTGCAATCTTCATGTAAACCTTTGTAATTAACTTTCCATATGATTTAGAGTAGTCTGCAATCAGTTTTTTGTCTGTGCTACAGATGGTGAAGTTACTCTAAGGAATGTCACTGATTACACAATTGAACCACAGTGTTTCAAAGCAATAGGAAGCTAAAGGCAGTTATAATGTAAATGCAATGTAGTAGGTTCTTCAAATCAGCTTTACGTTATGTATTCCATTGCTGTGAGTAGTATTCAATATGCTTCTATTCAGTTACATTTCACTCTGAATAGACATGCACATGTAGATAACACAAAATACACACAATAGCATGTAATGTATTCAGCTGAAAAGACAGTGCTATTGAATTTTCCTCAAAGTTACTATGTGTAAACGTCATGTAAACCTTTGTAATTAACTTTCCATATGATGTAGAGTAGTCTGCAAGCAGTTTTTTTCGTGTTCTGCCGAAGTTGGTGAAGTTACTCTAAGGAATGTCACTGATTACACAATTCAACCAGTGTTTCAAAGCAGTACAAAGCTAGAGGCAGTTATAATATAAATGCAATGTAGTATGTTCTTCAAATCAACCTTACTTTATGTATTCCATTGCTGTGAGTAGTATTCGTTGTTTATCTGTTCACTTACAATGCACTCTGAATACTTTTGCACATCAGCATAACACAAAATACACACAATAGCATGTAATGCATTCAGCTGAAAAGACAGTGCTATTGAATTTTCCACAAAATTACTATGTGCAAACTTCATGTAAACCTTTGTAATTAACTTTCCATATGAATTAGAGTAGTCTGCAACCAGTTTTTTGTCTGTGCTGCCGAAGTTGGTGAATTTACTCTAAGGAATGTCACTGATTACACAATTGAACTTCAGTGTTTCAAACAGTACAAAGCTAGAGGCACCTATAATGTAAATGCAATGTAGTATGTTCTTCAAATCAACTTTACTTTAGGTATTCCATTGCTGTGAGTAGTATTCATTGTGTTTCTATTCACCTCAAATTCACTCTGAATAGTTATGCACATGTACATAACATAAAATACACACAATAGCCTGTAATGCATTCAGCTGAAAAGAGAATACTATTGAATTTTCCTCAAAGTTTTATGTGCAAGCTTTATGTAAACCATTGTAATTAACTTTCCATATGTTTTAGAGTAGTCAGCAGCCAGTTTTATGTGTGTCCTACTGAAGCTGGTGAAGTTTAAGCAATATCACCAGTTGCTCATAATGGTACTTCACTGCTTCAAAGCAATGCAATGCCAAAGGCAGTTATAATGTAAATGCAATGTTGTAGGTTCTTCAAATCATCTTTACTTTATGTATTCCATTGCTGTGAGTAGTATTCATTGTTTTTCTGTTCACTTACAATTCACTGAATAGTTATGCACAGGTACATAGCACAAAATACACCCAATAGAGTGTAATGCATTCAGCTAAAAAGAGTGCTATTGAATTTTCCTCCAAAATTACTATCTGCAAACTGCATGTAAACCTTTGTAATTAACTTTCCATATGATTTAGAGTAGTCTGCAACCAGTTTTTTGTCTGTGCTACAGATGTTGGTGAAGTTACTCTAAGGAATGTCACTGATTACACAATAGAACTTCAGTGTTTCAAAGCAATACAAAGCTAAAGGCGTTCTAATATAACTGCAATATATTAGGTCCTTGAATTCAAGTTTACTTTATGTATTCCATTCCTGCCAGTAGTATTTATTGTGTTTCTATTCACTTACATTTCACTCTGAATAGTTATGCAGATGTAAATAACACAAAATACACAGAATATTCAGTAATGTATTCAGATAAAAAGAGTGTACTATTAAATTTTCCTCAATATTACTATGTGCAATCTTCATGTACACCTTTGTAATTAATTTTCCAAATGATTTAGAGTAGTCTGCAACCAGTTTTTTGTCTGTGCTACAGATGTTGGTGAAGTTACTCTAAGGAATGTCACTGATTACACAATTGAACTACAGTGTTTCAAAGCAATACAAAGCTAAAGGCGTTCTAATATAACTGCAATGTATTAGGTTCTTGAATTCAACTTTACTTTATGTATTCCATTCCTGTCAGTAGTATTTATTGTGTTTCTATACACTTACATTTCACTCTGAATAGTTATGCAGATGTAAATAACACAAAATACACAGAATATTCAGTAATGTATTCAGCTAAAAAGAGTGTACTATTAAATTTTCCTCAATATTACTATGTGCAAACTTCATGTGAACCTTTGTAATTAACTTTCCATATGATTTAGAGTAGCCTGCAACCAGTTTTTTGTCTGTGCTACCGATGTTGGTGAAGTTACTCTAAGGAATGTCACTGATTACACAATTGAACCACAGTATTTCAAAGCAATAGGAAGCTAAAGGCAGTTATAATGTAAATGCAATGTAGTAGGTTCTTCAAATCAGCTTTACATTATGTATTCCATTGCTGTGAGTAGTATTCAATATGCTTCTATTCAGTTACATTTCACTCTGAATAGACATGCACATGTAGATAACACAAAATACACACAATAGCAAGTAATGTATTCAGCTGAAAAGACAGTGCTATTGAATTTTCCTCAAAATTACTATGTGTAAACGTCATGTAAACCTTTGTAATTAACTTTCCATATGATGTAGAGTAGTCTGCAAGCAGTTTTTTTCGTGTTCTGCCGAAGTTGGTGAAGTTACTCTAAGGAATGTCACTGATTACACAATTCAACCAGTGTTTCAAAGCAGTACAAAGCTAGAGGCAGTTATAATATAAATGCAATGTAGTATGTTCTTCAAATCAACCTTACTTTATGTATTCCATTGCTGTGAGTAGTATTCGTTGTTTATCTGTTCACTTACAATGCACTCTGAATACTTTTGCACATCAGCATAACACAAAATACACACAATAGCATGTAATGCATTCAGCTGAAAAGACAGTGCTATTGAATTTTCCACAAAATTACTATGTGCAAACTTCATGTAAACCTTTGTAATTAACTTTCCATATGATTTAGAGTAGTCTGCAACCAGATTTTTGTCTGTGCTGCCGAAGTTGGTGAATTTACTCTAAGGTATGTCACTGATTACACAATTGAACTTCAGTGTTTCAAACAGTGCAAAGCTAGAGGCACCTATAATGTAAATGCAATGTAGTATGTTCTTCAAATCAACTTTACTTTAGGTATTCCATTGCTGTGAGTAGTATTCATTGTGTTTCTATTCACCTCAAATTCACTGAATAGTTATGCACAGGGACATAGCACAAAATACACCCAATAGAGTGTAATGCATTCAGCTAAAAAGAGTGCTATTGAATTTTCCTCCAAAATTACTATCTGCAAACTGCATGTAAACCTTTGTAATTAACTTTCCATATGAATTAGAGTAGTCTGCAACCAGTTTTTTGTCTGTGCTGCCGAAGTTGGTGAATTTACTCTAAGGAATGTCACTGATTACACAATTGAACTTCAGTGTTTCAAACAGTACAAAGCTAGAGGCACCTATAATGTAAATGCAATGTAGTATGTTCTTCAAATCAACTTTACTTTAGGTATTCCATTGCTGTGAGTAGTATTCATTGTGTTTCTATTCACCTCAAATTCACTCTGAATAGTTATGCACATGTACATAACATAAAATACACACAATAGCCTGTAATGCATTCAGCTGAAAAGAGAATACTATTGAATTTTCCTCAAAGTTTGATGTGCAAGCTTTATGTAAACCATTGTAATTAACTTTCCATATGTTTTAGAGTAGTCAGCAGCCAGTTTTATGTGTGTCCTACTGAAGCTGGTGAAGTTTAAGCAATATCACCAGTTGCTCATAATGGTACTTCACTGCTTCAAAGCAATGCAATGCCAAAGGCAGTTATAATGTAAATGCAATGTTGTAGGTTCTTCAAATCATCTTTACTTTATGTATTCCATTGCTGTGAGTAGTATTCATTGTTTTTCTGTTCACTTACAATTCACTGAATAGTTATGCACAGGTACATAGCACAAAATACACCCAATAGAGTGTAATGCATTCAGCTAAAAAGAGTGCTATTGAATTTTCCTCCAAAATTACTATCTGCAAACTGCAAGTAAACCTTTGTAATTAACTTTCCATATGATTTAGAGTAGTCTGCAACCAGTTTTTTGTCTGTGCTACAGATGTTGGTGAAGTTACTCTAAGGAATGTCACTGATTACACAATAGAACTTCAGTGTTTCAAAGCAATACAAAGCTAAAGGCGTTCTAATATAACTGCAATATATTAGGTCCTTGAATTCAAGTTTACTTTATGTATTCCATTCCTGCCAGTAGTATTTATTGTGTTTCTATTCACTTACATTTCACTCTGAATAGTTATGCAGATGTAAATAACACAAAATACACAGAATATTCAGTAATGTATTCAGATAAAAAGAGTGTACTATTAAATTTTCCTCAATATTACTATGTGCAATCTTCATGTACACCTTTGTAATTAACTTTCCAAATGATTTAGAGTAGTCTGCAACCAGTTTTTTGTCTGTGCTACAGATGTTGGTGAAGTTACTCTAAGGAATGTCACTGATTAAACAATTGAACTACAGTGTTTCAAAGCAATACAAAGCTAAAGGCGTTCTAATATAACTGCAATGTATTAGGTTCTTGAATTCAACTTTACTTTATGTACTCCATTCTTGTCAGTAGTATTTATTGTGTTTCTATTCACTTACATTTCACTCTGAATAGTTATGCAGATGTAAATAACACAAAATACACAGAATATTCAGTAATGTATTCAGCTGAAAAGAGTGTACTATTAAATGTTCCTCAATTTTACTATGTGCAATCTTCATGTAAACCTTTGTAATTAACTTTCCATATGATTTAGAGTAGTCTGCAATCAGTTTTTTGTCTGTGCTACAGATGGTGAAGTTACTCTAAGCAATGTCACTGATTACACAATTGAACTTCAGTGTTTCAAAGCAATACAAAGCTAAAGGCGTTCTAATATAACTGCAATGTATTAGGTTCTTGAATTCAACTTTACTTTATGTATTCCATTCCTGTCAGTAGTATTTATTGTGTTTCTATTCACTTACATTTCACTCTGAATAGTTATGCAGATGTAAATAACACAAAATACACAGAATATTCAGTAATGTATTCAGCTAAAAAGAGTGTACTATTAAATTTTCCTCAATATTACTATGTGCAAACTTCATGTGAACCTTTGTAATTAACTTTCCATATGATTTAGAGTAGTCTGCAACCAGTTTTTTGTCTGTGCTACCGATGTTGGTGAAGTTACTCTAAGGAATGTCACTGATTACACAATTGAACCACAGTGTTTCAAAGCAATAGGAAGCTAAAGGCAGTTATAATGTAAATGCAATGTAGTAGGTTCTTCAAATCAGCTTTACGTTATGTATTCCATTGCTGTGAGTAGTATTCAATATGCTTCTATTCAGTTACATTTCACTCTGAATAGACATGCACATGTAGATAACACAAAATACACACAATAGCATGTAATGTATTCAGCTGAAAAGACAGTGCTATTGAATTTTCCTCAAAATTACTATGTGTAAACGTCATGTAAACCTTTGTAATTAACTTTCCATATGATGTAGAGTAGTCTGCAAGCAGTTTTTTTCGTGTTCTGCCGAAGTTGGTGAAGTTACTATAAGGAATGTCACTGATTACACAATTCAACCAGTGTTTCAAAGCAGTACAAAGCTAGAGGCAGTTATAATATAAATGCAATGTAGTATGTTCTTCAAATCAACCTTACTTTATGTATTCCATTGCTGTGAGTAGTATTCGTTGTTTATCTGTTCACTTACAATGCACTCTGAATACATTTGCACATCAGCATAACACAAAATACACACAATAGCATGTAATGCATTCAGCTGAAAAGACAGTGCTATTGAATTTTCCACAAAATTACTATGTGCAAACTTCATGTAAACCTTTGTAATTAACTTTCCATATGATTTAGAGTAGTCTGCAACCAGATTTTTGTCTGTGCTGCCGAAGTTGGTGAATTTACTCTAAGGTATGTCACTGATTACACAATTGAACTTCAGTGTTTCAAACAGTGCAAAGCTAGAGGCACCTATAATGTAAATGCAATGTAGTATGTTCTTCAAATCAACTTTACTTTAGGTATTCCATTGCTGTGAGTAGTATTCATTCTGTTTCTATTCACCTCAAATTCAGTCTGAATAGTTATGCACATGTGCATAACATAAAATACACACAATAGCCTGTAATGCATTCAGCTGAAAAGAGAATACTATTGAATTTTCCTCAAAGTTTGATGTGCAAGCTTTATGTAAACCATTGTAATTAACTTTCCATATGTTTTAGAGTAGTCAGCAGCCAGTTTTATGTGTGTCCTACTGAAGCTGGTGAAGTTTAAGCAATATCACCAGTTGCTCATAATGGTACTTCACTGCTTCAAAGCAATGCAATGCCAAAGGCAGTTATAATGTAAATGCAATGTTGTAGGTTCTTCAAATCATCTTTACTTTATGTATTCCATTGCTGTGAGTAGTATTCATTGTTTTTCTGTTCACTTACAATTCACTGAATAGTTATGCACAGGTACATAGCACAAAATACACCCAATAGAGTGTAATGCATTCAGCTAAAAAGAGTGCTATTGAATTTTCCTCCAAAATTACTATCTGCAAACTGCATGTAAAGCTTTGTAATTAACTTTCCATATGATTTAGAGTAGTCTGCAACCAGTTTTTTGTCTGTGCTACAGATGTTGGTGAAGTTACTCTAAGGAATGTCACTGATTACACAATAGAACTTCAGTGTTTCAAAGCAATACAAAGCTAAAGGCGTTCTAATATAACTGCAATATATTAGGTCCTTGAATTCAAGTTTACTTTATGTATTCCATTCCTGCCAGTAGTATTTATTGTGTTTCTATTCACTTACATTTCACTCTGAATAGTTATGCAGATGTAAATAACACAAAATACACAGAATATTCAGTAATGTATTCAGATAAAAAGAGTGTACTATTAAATTTTCCTCAATATTACTATGTGCAATCTTCATGTACACCTTTGTAATTAACATTCCAAATGATTTAGAGTAGTCTGCAACCAGTTTTTTGTCTGTGCTACAGATGTTGGTGAAGTTACTCTAAGGAATGTCACTGATTGCACAATTGAACTACAGTGTTTCAAAGCAATACAAAGCTAAAGGCGTTCTAATATAACTGCAATGTATTAGGTTCTTGAATTCAACTTTACTTTATGTACTCCATTCTTGTCAGTAGTATTTATTGTGTTTCTATTCACTTACATTTCACTCTGAATAGTTATGCAGATGTAAATAACACAAAATACACAGAATATTCAGTAATGCATTCAGCTAAAAAGAGTGTACTATTAAATTTTCCTCAATATTACTATGTGCAATCTTCATGTAAACCTTTGTAATTAACTTTCCATATGATTTAGAGTAGTCTGCAACCAGTTTTTTGTCTGTGCTACAGATGTTGGTGAAGTTACTCTAAGGAATGTCACTGATTACACAATTGAACTACAGTGTTTCAAAGCAATACAAAGCTAAAGGCGTTCTAATATAACTGCAATGTATTAGGTTCTTGAATTCAACTTTACTTTATGTACTCCATTCTTGTCAGTAGTATTTATTGTGTTTCTATTCACTTACATTTCACTCTGAATAGTTATGCAGATGTAAATAACACAAAATACACAGAATATTCAGTAATGCATTCAGCTAAAAAGAGTGTACTATTAAATTTTCCTCAATATTACTATGTGCAATCTTCATGTAAACCTTTGTAATTAACTTTCCATATGATTTAGAGTAGTCTGCAATCAGTTTTTTGTCTGTGCTACAGATGGTGAAGTTACTCTAAGCAATGTCACTGATTACACAATTGAACTTCAGTGTTTCAAAGCAATACAAAGCTAAAGGCATTCTAATATAACTGCAATGTATTAGGTTCTTGAATTCAACTTTACTTTATGTATTCCATTCCTGTCAGTAGTATTTATTGTGTTTCTATTCACTTACATTTCACTCTGAATAGTTATGCAGATGTAAATAACACAAAATACACAGAATATTCAGTAATGTATTCAGCTAAAAAGAGTGTACTATTAAATTTTCCTCAATATTACTATGTGCAAACTTCATGTGAACCTTTGTAATTAACTTTCCATATGATTTAGAGTAGTCTGCAACCAGTTTTTTGTCTGTGCTACCGATGTTGGTGAAGTTACTCTAAGGAATGTCACTGATTACACAATTGAACCACAGTGTTTCAAAGCAGTACAAAGCTAGAGGCAGTTATAATATAAATGCAATGTTATATGTTCTTCAAATCAACCTTACTTTATGTATTCCATTCCTGCCAGTAGTATTTATTGTGTTTCTATTCACTTACATTTCACTCTGAATAGTTATGCAGACGTAAATAACACAAAATACACAGAATATTCAGTAATGTATTCAGATAAAAAGAGTGTACTATTAAATTTTCCTCAATATTACTATGTGCAATCTTCATGTACACCTTTGTAATTAACTTTCCAAATGATTTAGAGTAGTCTGCAACCAGTTTTTTGTCTGTGCTACAGATGTTGGTGAAGTTACTCTAAGGAATGTCACTGATTAAACAATTGAACTACAGTGTTTCAAAGCAATACAAAGCTAAAGGCGTTCTAATATAACTGCAATGTATTAGGTTCTTGAATTCAACTTTACTTTATGTACTCCATTCTTGTCAGTAGTATTTATTGTGTTTCTATTCACTTACATTTCACTCTGAATAGTTATGCAGATGTAAATAACACAAAATACACAGAATATTCAGTAATGTATTCAGCTAAAAAGAGTGTACTATTAAATTTTCCTCAATATCACTATGTGCAATCTTCATGTAAACCTTTGTATTTAACTTTCCATATGATTTAGAGTAGTCTGCAACCAGTTTTTTGTCTGTGCTACCGATGTTGGTGAAGTTACTCTAAGGAATGTCACTGATTACACAATTGAACCACAGTGTTTCAAAGCAATAGGAAGCTAAAGGCAGTTATAATGTAAATGCAATGTAGTAGGTTCTTCAAATCAGCTTTACGTTATGTATTCCATTGCTGTGAGTAGTATTCAATATGCTTCTATTCAGTTACATTTCACTCTGAATAGACATGCACATGTAGATAACACAAAATACACACAATAGCATGTAATGTATTCAGCTGAAAAGACAGTGCTATTGAATTTTCCTCAAAATTACTATGTGTAAACGTCATGTAAACCTTTGTAATTAACTTTCCATATGATGTAGAGTAGTCTGCAAGCAGTTTTTTTCGTGTTCTGCCGAAGTTGGTGAAGTTACTCTAAGGAATGTCACTGATTACACAATTCAACCAGTGTCTCAAAGCAGTACAAAGCTAGAGGCAGTTATAATATAAATGCAATGTAGTATGTTCTTCAAATCAACCTTACTTTATGTATTCCATTGCTGTGAGTAGTATTCGTTGTTTATCTGTTCACTTACAATGCACTCTGAATACTTTTGCACATCAGCATAACACAAAATACACACAATAGAATGTAATGCATTCAGCTGAAAAGACAGTGCTATTGAATTTTCCACAAAATTACTATGTGCAAACTTCATGTAAACCTTTGTAATTAACTTTCCATATGATTTAGAGTAGTCTGCAACCAGATTTTTGTCTGTGCTGCCGAAGTTGGTGAATTTACTCTAAGGTATGTCACTGATTACACAATTGAACTTCAGTGTTTCAAACAGTGCAAAGCTAGAGGCACCTATAATGTAAATGCAATGTAGTATGTTCTTCAAATCAACTTTACTTTAGGTATTCCATTGCTGTGAGTAGTATTCATTCTGTTTCTATTCACCTCAAATTCAGTCTGAATAGTTATGCACATGTGCATAACATAAAATACACACAATAGCCTGTAATGCATTCAGCTGAAAAGAGAATACTATTGAATTTTCCTCAAAGTTTGATGTGCAAGCTTTATGTAAACCATTGTAATTAACTTTCCATATGTTTTAGAGTAGTCAGCAGCCAGTTTTATGTGTGTCCTACTGAAGCTGGTGAAGTTTAAGCAATATCACCAGTTGCTCATAATGGTACTTCACTGCTTCAAAGCAATGCAATGCCAAAGGCAGTTATAATGTAAATGCAATGTTGTAGGTTCTTCAAATCATCTTTACTTTATGTATTCCATTGCTGTGAGTAGTATTCATTGTTTTTCTGTTCACTTACAATTCACTGAATAGTTATGCACAGGTACATAGCACAAAATACACCCAATAGAGTGTAATGCATTCAGCTAAAAAGAGTGCTATTGAATTTTCCTCCAAAATCACTATCTGCAAACTGCATGTAAACCTTTGTAATTAACTTTCCGTATGATTTAGAGTAGTCTGCAACCAGTTTTTTATCTGTGCTACATCTGTTGGTGAAGTTACTCTAAGGAATGTCACTGATTACACAATAGAACTTCAGTGTTTCAAAGCAATACAAAGCTAAAGGCGTTCTAATATAACTGCAATATATTAGGTCCTTGAATTCAAGTTTACTTTATGTATTCCATTCCTGCCAGTAGTATTTATTGTGTTTCTATTCACTTACATTTCACTCTGAATAGTTATGCAGATGTAAATAACACAAAATACACAGAATATTCAGTAATGTATTCAGATAAAAAGAGTGTACTATTAAATTTTCCTCAATATTACTATGTGCAATCTTCATGTACACCTTTGTAATTAACATTCCAAATGATTTAGAGTAGTCTGCAACCAGTTTTTTGTCTGTGCTACAGATGTTGGTGAAGTTACTCTAAGGAATGTCACTGATTACACAATTGAACTACAGTGTTTCAAAGCAATACAAAGCTAAAGGCGTTCTAATATAACTGCAATGTATTAGGTTCTTGAATTCAACTTTACTTTATGTACTCCATTCTTGTCAGTAGTATTTATTGTGTTTCTATTCACTTGCATTTCACTCTGAATAGTTATGCAGATGTAAATAACACAAAATACACAGAATATTCAGTAATGCATTCAGCTAAAAAGAGTGTACTATTAAATTTTCCTCAATATTACTATGTGCAATCTTCATGTAAACCTTTGTAATTAACTTTCCATATGATTTAGAGTAGTCTGCAATCAGTTTTTTGTCTGTGCTACAGATGGTGAAGTTACTCTATGCAATGTCACTGATTACACAATTGAACTTCAGTGTTTCAAAGCAATACAAAGCTAAAGGCGTTCTAATATAACTGCAATGTATTAGGTTCTTGAATTCAACTTTACTTTATGTATTCCATTCCTGTCAGTAGTATTTATTGTGTTTCTATTCACTTACATTTCACTCTGAATAGTTATGCAGATGTAAATAACACAAAATACACAGAATATTCAGTAATGTATTCAGCTAAAAAGAGTGTACTATTAAATTTTCCTCAATATTACTATGTGCAAACTTCATGTGAACCTTTGTAATTAACTTTCCATATGATATAGAGTAGTCTGCAACCAGTATTTTGTCTGTGCTACCGATGTTGGTGAAGTTACTCTAAGGAATGTCACTGATTACACAATTGAACCACAGTGTTTCAAAGCAGTACAAAGCTAGAGGCAGTTATAATATAAATGCAATGTAGTATGTTCTTCAAATCAACCTTACTTTATGTATTCCATTCCTGTCAGTAGTATTTATTGTGTTTCTATTCACTTACATTTCACTCTGAATAGTTATGCAGATGTAAATAACACAAAATACACAGAATATTCAGTAATGTATTCAGATAAAAAGAGTGTACTATTAAATTTTCCTCAATATTACTTTGTGCAATCTTCATGTACACCTTTGTAATTAACTTTCCAAATGATTTAGAGTAGTCTCCAACCAGTTTTTTGTCTGTGCTACAGATGTTGGTGAAGTTACTCTAAGGAATGTCACTGATTAAACAATTGAACTACAGTGTTTCAAAGCAATACAAAGCTAAAGGCGTTCTAATATAACTGCAATGTATTAGGTTCTTGAATTCAACTTTACTTTATGTACTCCATTCTTGTCAGTAGTATTTATTGTGTTTCTATTCACTTACATTTCACTCTGAATAGTTATGCAGATGTAAATAACACAAAATACACAGAATATTCAGTAATGTATTCAGCTAAAAAGAGTGTACTATTAAATTTTCCTCAATTTTACTATGTGCAATCTTCATGTAAACCTTTGTAATTAACTTTCCATATGATTTAGAGTAGTCTGCAATCAGTTTTTTGTCTGTGCTACAGATGGTGAAGTTACTCTAAGCAATGTCACTGATTACACAATTGAACTTCAGTGTTTCAAAGCAATACAAAGCTAAAGGCGTTCTAATATAACTGCAATGTATTAGGTTCTTGAATTCAACTTTACTTTATGTATTCCATTCCTGTCAGTAGTATTTATTGTGTTTCTATTCACTTACATTTCACTCTGAATAGTTATGCAGATGTAAATAACACAAAATACACAGAATATTCAGTAATGTATTCAGCTAAAAAGAGTGTACTATTAAATTTTCCTCAATATTACTATGTGCAAACTTCATGTGAACCTTTGTAATTAACTTTCCATATGATTTAGAGTAGTCTGCAACCAGTTTTTTGTCTGTGCTACCGATGTTGGTGAAGTTACTCTAAGGAATGTCACTGATTACACAATTGAACCACAGTGTTTCAAAGCAATAGGAAGCTAAAGGCAGTTATAATGTAAATGCAATGTAGTAGGTTCTTCAAATCAGCTTTACGTTATGTATTCCATTGCTGTGAGTAGTATTCAATATGCTTCTATTCAGTTACATTTCACTCTGAATAGACATGCACATGTAGATAACACAAAATACACAGAATAGCATGTAATGTATTCAGCTGAAAAGACAGTGCTATTGAATTTTCCTCAAAATTACTATGTGTAAACGTCATGTAAACCTTTGTAATTAACTTTCCATATGATGTAGAGTAGTCTGCAAGCAGTTTTTTTCGTGTTCTGCCGAAGTTGGTGAAGTTACTCTAAGGAATGTCACTGATTACACAATTCAACCAGTGTTTCAAAGCAGTACAAAGCTAGAGGCAGTTATAATATAAATGCAATGTAGTATGTTCTTCAAATCAACCTTACTTTATGTATTCCATTGCTGTGAGTAGTATTCATTCTGTTTCTATTCACCTCAAATTCAGTCTGAATAGTTATGCACATGTGCATAACATAAAATACACACAATAGCCTGTAATGCATTCAGCTGAAAAGAGAATACTATTGAATTTTCCTCAAAGTTTGATGTGCAAGCTTTATGTAAACCATTGTAATTAACTTTCCATATGTTTTAGAGTAGTCAGCAGCCAGTTTTATGTGTGTCCTACTGAAGCTGGTGAAGTTTAAGCAATATCACCAGTTGCTCATAATGGTACTTCACTGCTTCAAAGCAATGCAATGCCAAAGGCAGTTATAATGTAAATGCAATGTTGTAGGTTCTTCAAATCATCTTTACTTTATGTATTCCATTGCTGTGAGTAGTATTCATTGTTTTTCTGTTCACTTACAATTCACTGAATAGTTATGCACAGGTACATAGCACAAAATACACCCAATAGAGTGTAATGCATTCAGCTAAAAAGAGTGCTATTGAATTTTCCTCCAAAATCACTATCTGCAAACTGCATGTAAACCTTTGTAATTAACTTTCCGTATGATTTAGAGTAGTCTGCAACCAGTTTTTTATCTGTGCTACATCTGTTGGTGAAGTTACTCTAAGGAATGTCACTGATTACACAATAGAACTTCAGTGTTTCAAAGCAATACAAAGCTAAAGGCGTTCTAATATAACTGCAATATATTAGGTCCTTGAATTCAAGTTTACTTTATGTATTCCATTCCTGCCAGTAGTATTTATTGTGTTTCTATTCACTTACATTTCACTCTGAATAGTTATGCAGATGTAAATAACACAAAATACACAGAATATTCAGTAATGTATTCAGATAAAAAGAGTGTACTATTAAATTTTCCTCAATATTACTATGTGCAATCTTCATGTACACCTTTGTAATTAACATTCCAAATGATTTAGAGTAGTCTGCAACCAGTTTTTTGTCTGTGCTACAGATGTTGGTGAAGTTACTCTAAGGAATGTCACTGATTACACAATTGAACTACAGTGTTTCAAAGCAATACAAAGCTAAAGGCGTTCTAATATAACTGCAATGTATTAGGTTCTTGAATTCAACTTTACTTTATGTACTCCATTCTTGTCAGTAGTATTTATTGTGTTTCTATTCACTTGCATTTCACTCTGAATAGTTATGCAGATGTAAATAACACAAAATACACAGAATATTCAGTAATGCATTCAGCTAAAAAGAGTGTACTATTAAATTTTCCTCAATATTACTATGTGCAATCTTCATGTAAACCTTTGTAATTAACTTTCCATATGATTTAGAGTAGTCTGCAATCAGTTTTTTGTCTGTGCTACAGATGGTGAAGTTACTCTATGCAATGTCACTGATTACACAATTGAACTTCAGTGTTTCAAAGCAATACAAAGCTAAAGGCGTTCTAATATAACTGCAATGTATTAGGTTCTTGAATTCAACTTTACTTTATGTATTCCATTCCTGTCAGTAGTATTTATTGTGTTTCTATTCACTTACATTTCACTCTGAATAGTTATGCAGATGTAAATAACACAAAATACACAGAATATTCAGTAATGTATTCAGCTAAAAAGAGTGTACTATTAAATTTTCCTCAATATTACTATGTGCAAACTTCATGTGAACCTTTGTAATTAACTTTCCATATGATATAGAGTAGTCTGCAACCAGTATTTTGTCTGTGCTACCGATGTTGGTGAAGTTACTCTAAGGAATGTCACTGATTACACAATTGAACCACAGTGTTTCAAAGCAGTACAAAGCTAGAGGCAGTTATAATATAAATGCAATGTAGTATGTTCTTCAAATCAACCTTACTTTATGTATTCCATTCCTGTCAGTAGTATTTATTGTGTTTCTATTCACTTACATTTCACTCTGAATAGTTATGCAGATGTAAATAACACAAAATACACAGAATATTCAGTAATGTATTCAGATAAAAAGAGTGTACTATTAAATTTTCCTCAATATTACTTTGTGCAATCTTCATGTACACCTTTGTAATTAACTTTCCAAATGATTTAGAGTAGTCTCCAACCAGTTTTTTGTCTGTGCTACAGATGTTGGTGAAGTTACTCTAAGGAATGTCACTGATTAAACAATTGAACTACAGTGTTTCAAAGCAATACAAAGCTAAAGGCGTTCTAATATAACTGCAATGTATTAGGTTCTTGAATTCAACTTTACTTTATGTACTCCATTCTTGTCAGTAGTATTTATTGTGTTTCTATTCACTTACATTTCACTCTGAATAGTTATGCAGATGTAAATAACACAAAATACACAGAATATTCAGTAATGTATTCAGCTAAAAAGAGTGTACTATTAAATTTTCCTCAATTTTACTATGTGCAATCTTCATGTAAACCTTTGTAATTAACTTTCCATATGATTTAGAGTAGTCTGCAATCAGTTTTTTGTCTGTGCTACAGATGGTGAAGTTACTCTAAGCAATGTCACTGATTACACAATTGAACTTCAGTGTTTCAAAGCAATACAAAGCTAAAGGCGTTCTAATATAACTGCAATGTATTAGGTTCTTGAATTCAACTTTACTTTATGTATTCCATTCCTGTCAGTAGTATTTATTGTGTTTCTATTCACTTACATTTCACTCTGAATAGTTATGCAGATGTAAATAACACAAAATACACAGAATATTCAGTAATGTATTCAGCTAAAAAGAGTGTACTATTAAATTTTCCTCAATATTACTATGTGCAAACTTCATGTGAACCTTTGTAATTAACTTTCCATATGATTTAGAGTAGTCTGCAACCAGTTTTTTGTCTGTGCTACCGATGTTGGTGAAGTTACTCTAAGGAATGTCACTGATTACACAATTGAACCACAGTGTTTCAAAGCAATAGGAAGCTAAAGGCAGTTATAATGTAAATGCAATGTAGTAGGTTCTTCAAATCAGCTTTACGTTATGTATTCCATTGCTGTGAGTAGTATTCAATATGCTTCTATTCAGTTACATTTCACTCTGAATAGACATGCACATGTAGATAACACAAAATACACACAATAGCATGTAATGTATTCAGCTGAAAAGACAGTGCTATTGAATTTTCCTCAAAATTACTATGTGTAAACGTCATGTAAACCTTTGTAATTAACTTTCCATATGATGTAGAGTAGTCTGCAAGCAGTTTTTTTCGTGTTCTGCCGAAGTTGGTGAAGTTACTCTAAGGAATGTCACTGATTACACAATTCAACCAGTGTTTCAAAGCAGTACAAAGCTAGAGGCAGTTATAATATAAATGCAATGTAGTATGTTCTTCAAATCAACCTTACTTTATGTATTCCATTGCTGTGAGTAGTATTCGTTGTTTATCTGTTCACTTACAATGCACTCTGAATACTTTTGCACATCAGCATAACACAAAATACACACAATAGCATGTAATGCATTCAGCTGAAAAGACAGTGCTATTGAATTTTCCACAAAATTACTATGTGCAAACTTCATGTAAACCTTTGTAATTAACTTTCCATATGATTTAGAGTAGTCTGCAACCAGATTTTTGTCTGTGCTGCCGAAGTTGGTGAATTTACTCTAAGGTATGTCACTGATTACACAATTGAACTTCAGTGTTTCAAACAGTGCAAAGCTAGAGGCACCTATAATGTAAATGCAATGTAGTATGTTCTTCAAATCAACTTTACTTTAGGTATTCCATTGCTGTGAGTAGTATTCATTCTGTTTCTATTCACCTCAAATTCAGTCTGAATAGTTATGCACATGTGCATAACATAAAATACACACAATAGCCTGTAATGCATTCAGCTGAAAAGAGAATACTATTGAATTTTCCTCAAAGTTTGATGTGCAAGCTTTATGTAAACCATTGTAATTAACTTTCCATATGTTTTAGAGTAGTCAGCAGCCAGTTTTATGTGTGTCCTACTGAAGCTGGTGAAGTTTAAGCAATATCACCAGTTGCTCATAATGGTACTTCACTGCTTCAAAGCAATGCAATGCCAAAGGCAGTTATAATGTAAATGCAATGTTGTAGGTTCTTCAAATCATCTTTACTTTATGTATTCCATTGCTGTGAGTAGTATTCATTGTTTTTCTGTTCACTTACAATTCACTGAATAGTTATGCACAGGTACATAGCACAAAATACACCCAATAGAGTGTAATGCATTCAGCTAAAAAGAGTGCTATTGAATTCTCCTCCAAAATTACTATCTGCAAACTGCAAGTAAACCTTTGTAATTAACTTTCCATATGATTTAGAGTAGTCTGCAACCAGTTTTTTGTCTGTGCTACAGATGTTTGTGAAGTTACTCTAAGGAATGTCACTGATTACACAATAGAACTACAGTGTTTCAAAGCAATACAAAGCTAAAGGCGTTCTAATATAACTGCAATGTATTAGGTTCTTGAATTCAACTTTACTTTATGTATTCCATTCCTGTCAGTAGTATTTATTGTGTTTCTATTCACTTACATTTCACTCTGAATAGTTATGCAGATGTAAATAACACAAAATACACAGAATATTCAGTAATGTATTCAGCTAAAAAGAGTGTACTATTAAATTTTCCTCAATATTACTATGTGCAAACTTCATGTGAACCGTTGTAATTAACTTTCCATATGATTTAGAGTAGTCTGCAACCAGTTTTTTGTCTGTGCTACCGATGTTGGTGAAGTTACTCTAAGGAATGTCACTGATTACACAATTGAACCACAGTGTTTCAAAGCAATAGGAAGCTAAAGGCAGTTATAATGTAAATGCAATGTAGTAGGTTCTTCAAATCAGCTTTACGTTATGTATTCCATTGCTGTGAGTAGTATTCAATATGCTTCTATTGAGTTACATTTCACTCTGAATAAACATGCACATGTAGATAACACAAAATACACACAATAGCATGTAATGTATTCATCTGAAAAGACAGTGCTATTGAATTTTCCTCAAAATTACTATGTGTAAACATCATGTAAACCTTTGTAATTAACTTTCCATATGATGTAGAGTAGTCTGCAAGCAGTTTTTTTCGTGTTCTGCCGAAGTTGGTGAAGTTACTCTAAGGAATGTCACTGATTACACAATTCAACCAGTGTTTCAAAGCAGTACAAAGCTAGAGGCAGTTATAATATAAATGCAATGTAGTATGTTCTTCAAATCAACCTTACTTTATGTATTCAATTGCTGTGAGTAGTATTCGTTGTTTATCTGTTCACTTACAATGCACTCTGAATACTTTTGCAAATCAGCATAACACAAAATACACACAATAGCATGTAATGCATTCAGCTGAAAAGACAGTGCTATTGAATTTTCCACAAAACTACTATGTGCAAACTTCATGTAAACCTTTGTAATTAACTTTCCATATGAATTAGAGTAGTCTGCAACCTGTTTTTTGTCTGTGCTGCCGAAGTTGGTGAATTTACTCTAAGGAATGTCACTGATTACACAATTGAACTTCAGTGTTTCAAACAGTACAAAGCTAGAGGCACCTATAATGTAAATGCAATGTAGTATGTTCTTCAAATCAACTTTACTTTAGGTATTCCATTGCTGTGTGTAGTATTCATTGTGTTTCTATTCACCTCAAATTCAGTCTGAATAGTTATGCACATGTACATAACATAAAATACACACAATAGCCTGTAATGCATTCAGCTGAAAAGAGAATACTATTGAATTTTCCTCAAAGTTTGATGTGCAAGCTTTATGTAAACCATTGTAATTAACTTTCCATATGTTTTAGAGTAGTCAGCAGCCAGTTTTATGTGTGTCCTACTGAAGCTGGTGAAGTTTAAGCAATATCACCAGTTGCTCATAATGGTACTTCACTGCTTCAAAGCAATGCAATGCCAAAGGCAGTTATAATGTAAATGCAATGTTGTAGGTTCTTCAAATCATCTTTACTTTATGTATTCCATTGCTGTGAGTAGTATTCATTGTTTTTCTGTTCACTTACAATTCACTGAATAGTTATGCACAGGTACATAGCACAAAATACACCCAATAGAGTGTAATGCATTCAGCTAAAAAGAGTGCTATTGAATTTTCCTCCAAAATTACTATCTGCAAACTGCAAGTAAACCTTTGTAATTAACTTTCCATATGATTTAGAGTAGTCTGCAACCAGTTTTTTGTCTGTGCTACAGATGTTGGTGAAGTTACTCTAAGGAATGTCACTGATTACACAATAGAACTTCAGTGTTTCAAAGCAATACAAAGCTAAAGGCGTTCTAATATAACTGCAATATATTAGGTCCTTGAATTCAAGTTTACTTTATGTATTCCATTCCTGCCAGTAGTATTTATTGTGTTTCTATTCACTTACATTTCACTCTGAATAGTTATGCAGATGTAAATAACACAAAATACACAGAATATTCAGTAATGTATTCAGATAAAAAGAGTGTACTATTAAATTTTCCTCAATATTACTATGTGCAATCTTCATGTACACCTTTGTAATTAACTTTCCAAATGATTTAGAGTAGTCTGCAACCAGTTTTTTGTCTGTGCTACAGATGTTGGTGAAGTTACTCTAAGGAATGTCACTGAGTACACAATTGAACCACAGTATTTCAAAGCAATAGGAAGCTAAAGGCAGTTATAATGTAAATGCAATGTAGTAGGTTCTTCAAATCAGCTTTACGTTATGTATTCCATTGCTGTGAGTAGTATTCAATATGCTTCTATTCAGTTACATTTCACTCTGAATAGACATGCACATGTAGATAACACAAAATAAACACAATAGCATGTAATGTATTCAGCTGAAAAGACAGTGCTATTGAATTTTCCTCAAAATTACTATGTGTAAACGTCATGTAAACCTTTGTAATTAACTTTCCATATGATGTAGAGTGGTCTGCAAGCAGTTTTTTTCGTGTTCTGCCAAAGTTGGTGAAGTTACTCTAAGGAATGTCACTGATTACACAATTCAACCAGTGTTTCAAAGCAGTACAAAGCTAGAGGCAGTTATAATATAAATGCAATGTAGTATGTTCTTCAAATCAACCTTACTTTATGTATTCCATTGCTGTGAGTAGTATTCGTTGTTTATCTGTTCACTTACAATGCACTCTGAATACTTTTGCACATCAGCATAACACAAAATACACACAATAGCATGTAATGCATTCAGCTGAAAAGACAGTGCTATTGAATTTTCCACAAAATTACTATGTGCAAACTTCATGTAAACCTTTGTAATTAACTTTCCATATGATTTAGAGTACTCTGCATCCAATTTCTTCTGTGTGCTACCGAATGTCGTGAAGTTACTCTAAGGAATGTCACTGATTATACAATTGAACTTCAGTGTTTCAAACAGTACAAAGCTAGAGGCACCTATAATGTAAATGCAATGTAGTATGTTCTTCAAATCAACTTTACTTTAGGTATTCCATTGCTGTGAGTAGTATTCATTGTGTTTCTATTCACCTCAAATTCAGTCTGAATAGTTATGCACATGTACATAACATAAAATACACACAATAGCCTGTAATGCATTCAGCTGAAAAGAGAATACTATTGAATTTTCCTCAAAGTTTGATGTGCAAGCTTTATGTAAACCATTGTAATTAACTTTCCATATGTTTTAGAGTAGTCAGCAGCCAGTTTTATGTGTGTCCTACTGAAGCTGGTGAAGTTTAAGCAATATCACCAGTTGCTCATAATGGTACTTCACTGCTTCAAAGCAATGCAATGCCAAAGGCAGTTATAATGTAAATGCAATGTTGTAGGTTCTTCAAATCATCTTTACTTTATGTATTCCATTGCTGTGAGTAGTATTCATTGTTTTTCTGTTCACTTAAAATTCACTGAATAGTTATGCACAGGTACCTAGCACAAAATACACCCAATAGAGTGTAATGCATTCAGCTAAAAAGAGTGCTATTGAATTTTCCTCCAAAATTACTATCTGCAAACTGCATGTAAACCTTTGTAATTAACTTTCCGTATGATTCAGAGTAGTCTGAAACCACTTTTGTGTGTGTGATACCGAAGTTGAAGTTACTCTAAGCAGTATGATTGATTACACAATAGAACTTCAGTGTTTCAAAGCAATACAAAGCTAAAGGCGTTCTAATATAACTGCAATGTATTAGGTTCTTGAATTCAACTTTACTTTATGTATTCCATTCCTGTCAGTAGTATTTATTGTGTTTCTATTCACTTACATTTCACTCTGAATAGTTATGCAGATGTAAATAACACAAAATACACAGAATATTCAGTAATGTATTCAGATAAAAAGAGTGTACTATTAAATTTTCCTCAATATTACTATGTGCAATCTTCATGTAAACCTTTGTAATTAACTTTCCATATGATTTAGAGTAGTCTGCAACCAGTTTTTTGTCTGTGCTACAGATGTTGGTGAAGTTACTCTAAGGAATGTCACTGATTACACAATAGAACTTCAGTGTTTCAAAGCAATACAAAGCTAAAGGCGTTGTAATATAACTGCAATATATTAGGTCCTTGAATTCAAGTTTACTTTATGTATTCCATTCCTGCCAGTAGTATTTATTGTGTTTCTATTCACTTACATTTCACTCTGAATAGTTATGCAGATGTAAATAACACAAAATACACAGAATATTCAGTAATGTATTCAGCTAAAAAGAGTGTACTATTAAATTTTCCTCAAAATTACTATGTGTAAACGTCATGTAAACCTTTGTAATTAACTTTCCATATGATTTAGAGTAGTCTGCAACCAGTTTTTTGTCTGTGCTACCGATCTTGGTGAAGTTACTCTAAGGAATGTCACTGATTACACAATTGAACTACAGTGTTTCAAAGCAATAGAAAGCTAAAGGCAGTTATAATGTAAATGCAATGTAGTAGGTTCTTCAAATCAGCTTTACGTTATGTATTCCATTGCTGTGAGTAGTATTCAATATGCTTCTATTCAGTTACATTTCACTCTGAATAGACATGCACATGTAGATAACACAAAATAAACACAATAGCATGTAATGTATTCAGCTGAAAAGACAGTGCTATTGAATTTTCCTCAAAAGTACTATGTGTAAACGTCATGTAAACCTTTGTAATTAACTTTCCATATGATGTAGAGTGGTCTGCAAGCAGTTTTTTTCGTGTTCTGCCAAAGTTGGTGAAGTTACTCTAAGGAATGTCACTGATTACACAATTCAACCAGTGTTTCAAAGCAGTACAAAGCTAGAGGCAGTTATAATATAAATGCAATGTAGTATGTTCTTCAAATCAACCTTACTTTATGTATTCCATTGCTGTGAGTAGTATTCGTTGTTTATCTGTTCACTTACAATGCACTCTGAATACTTTTGCACATCAGCATAACACAAAATACACACAATAGCTTGTAATGCATTCAGCTGAAAAGACAGTGCTATTGAATTTTAAACAAAATTACTATGTGCAAACTTCATGTAAACCTTTGTAATTAACTTTCCATATGATTTAGAGTACTCTGCATCCAATTTCTTCTGTGTGCTACCGAATGTCGTGAAGTTACTCTAAGGAATGTCACTGATTATACAATTGAACTTCAGTGTTTCAAACAGTACAAAGCTAGAGGCACCTATAATGTAAATGCAATGTAGTATGTTCTTCAAATCAACTTTACTTTAGGTATTCCATTGCTGTGAGTAGTATTCATTGTGTTTCTATTCACCTCAAATTCAGTCTGAATAGTTATGCACATGTACATAACATAAAATACACACAATAGCCTGTAATGCATTCAGCTGAAAAGAGAATACTATTGAATTTTCCTCAAAGTTTGATGTGCAAGCTTTATGTAAACCATTGTAATTAACTTTCCATATGTTTTAGAGTAGTCAGCAGCCAGTTTTATGTGTGTCCTACTGAAGCTGGTGAAGTTTAAGCAATATCACCAGTTGCTCATAATGGTACTTCACTGCTTCAAAGCAATGCAATGCCAAAGGCAGTTATAATGTAAATGCAATGTTGTAGGTTCTTCAAATCATCTTTACTTTATGTATTCCATTGCTGTGAGTAGTATTCATTGTTTTTCTGTTCACTTAAAATTCACTGAATAGTTATGCACAGGTACCTAGCACAAAATACACCCAATAGAGTGTAATGCATTCAGCTAAAAAGAGTGCTATTGAATTTTCCTCCAAAATTACTATCTGCAAACTGCATGTAAACCTTTGTAATTAACTTTCCGTATGATTCAGAGTAGTCTGAAACCACTTTTGTGTGTGTGATACCGAAGTTGAAGTTACTCTAAGCAGTATGATTGATTACACAATAGAACTTCAGTGTTTCAAAGCAATACAAAGCTAAAGGCGTTCTAATATAACTGCAATGTATTAGGTTCTTGAATTCAACTTTACTTTATGTATTCCATTCCTGTCAGTAGTATTTATTGTGTTTCTATTCACTTACATTTCACTCTGAATAGTTATGCAGATGTAAATAACACAAAATACACAGAATATTCAGTAATGTATTCAGATAAAAAGAGTGTACTATTAAATTTTCCTCAATATTACTATGTGCAATCTTCATGTAAACCTTTGTAATTAACTTTCCATATGATTTAGAGTAGTCTGCAACCAGTTTTTTGTCTGTGCTACAGATGTTGGTGAAGTTACTCTAAGGAATGTCACTGATTACACAATAGAACTTCAGTGTTTCAAAGCAATACAAAGCTAAAGGCGTTGTAATATAACTGCAATATATTAGGTCCTTGAATTCAAGTTTACTTTATGTATTCCATTCCTGCCAGTAGTATTTATTGTGTTTCTATTCACTTACATTTCACTCTGAATAGTTATGCAGATGTAAATAACACAAAATACACAGAATATTCAGTAATGTATTCAGCTAAAAAGAGTGTACTATTAAATTTTCCTCAAAATTACTATGTGTAAACGTCATGTAAACCTTTGTAATTAACTTTCCATATGATTTAGAGTAGTCTGCAACCAGTTTTTTGTCTGTGCTACCGATCTTGGTGAAGTTACTCTAAGGAATGTCACTGATTACACAATTGAACTACAGTGTTTCAAAGCAATAGAAAGCTAAAGGCAGTTATAATGTAAATGCAATGTAGTAGGTTCTTCAAATCAGCTTTACGTTATGTATTCCATTGCTGTGAGTAGTATTCAATATGCTTCTATTCAGTTACATTTCACTCTGAATAGACATGCACATGTAGATAACACAAAATAAACACAATAGCATGTAATGTATTCAGCTGAAAAGACAGTGCTATTGAATTTTCCTCAAAATTACTATGTGTAAACGTCATGTAAACCTTTGTAATTAACTTTCCATATGATGTAGAGTGGTCTGCAAGCAGTTTTTTTCGTGTTCTGCCAAAGTTGGTGAAGTTACTCTAAGGAATGTCACTGATTACACAATTCAACCAGTGTTTCAAAGCAGTACAAAGCTAGAGGCAGTTATAATATAAATGCAATGTAGTATGTTCTTCAAATCAACCTTACTTTATGTATTCCATTGCTGTGAGTAGTATTCGTTGTTTATCTGTTCACTTACAATGCACTCTGAATACTTTTGCACATCAGCATAACACAAAATACACACAATAGCTTGTAATGCATTCAGCTGAAAAGACAGTGCTATTGAATTTTCCACAAAATTACTATGTGCAAACTTCATGTAAACCTTTGTAATTAACTTTCCATATGATTTAGAGTACTCTGCATCCAATTTCTTCTGTGTGCTACCGAATGTCGTGAAGTTACTCTAAGGAATGTCACTGATTATACAATTGAACTTCAGTGTTTCAAACAGTACAAAGCTAGAGGCACCTATAATGTAAATGCAATGTAGTATGTTCTTCAAATCAACTTTACTTTAGGTATTCCATTGCTGTGAGTAGTATTCATTGTGTTTCTATTCACCTCAAATTCAGTCTGAATAGTTATGCACATGTACATAACATAAAATACACACAATAGCCTGTAATGCATTCAGCTGAAAAGAGAATACTATTGAATTTTCCTCAAAGTTTGATGTGCAAGCTTTATGTAAACCATTGTAATTAACTTTCCATATGTTTTAGAGTAGTCAGCAGCCAGTTTTATGTGTGTCCTACTGAAGCTGGTGAAGTTTAAGCAATATCACCAGTTGCTCATAATGGTACTTCACTGCTTCAAAGCAATGCAATGCCAAAGGCAGTTATAATGTAAATGCAATGTTGTAGGTTCTTCAAATCATCTTTACTTTATGTATTCCATTGCTGTGAGTAGTATTCATTGTTTTTCTGTTCACTTAAAATTCACTGAATAGTTATGCACAGGTACCTAGCACAGAATACACCCAATAGAGTGTAATGCATTCAGCTAAAAAGAGTGCTATTGAATTTTCCTCCAAAATTACTATCTGCAAACTGCATGTAAACCTTTGTAATTAACTTTCCGTATGATTCAGAGTAGTCTGAAACCACTTTTGTGTGTGTGATACCGAAGTTGAAGTTACTCTAAGCAGTATGATTGATTACACAATAGAACTTCAGTGTTTCAAAGCAATACAAAGCTAAAGGCGTTCTAATATAACTGCAATGTATTAGGTTCTTGAATTCAACTTTACTTTATGTATTCCATTCCTGTCAGTAGTATTTATTGTGTTTCTATTCACTTACATTTCACTCTGAATAGTTATGCAGATGTAAATAACACAAAATACACAGAATATTCAGTAATGTATTCAGATAAAAAGAGTGTACTATTAAATTTTCCTCAATATTACTATGTGCAATCTTCATGTAAACCTTTGTAATTAACTTTCCATATGATTTAGAGTAGTCTGCAACCAGTTTTTTGTCTGTGCTACAGATGTTGGTGAAGTTACTCTAAGGAATGTCACTGATTACACAATAGAACTTCAGTGTTTCAAAGCAATACAAAGCTAAAGGCGTTGTAATATAACTGCAATATATTAGGTCCTTGAATTCAAGTTTACTTTATGTATTCCATTCCTGCCAGTAGTATTTATTGTGTTTCTATTCACTTACATTTCACTCTGAATAGTTATGCAGATGTAAATAACACAAAATACACAGAATATTCAGTAATGTATTCAGCTAAAAAGAGTGTACTATTAAATTTTCCTCAAAATTACTATGTGTAAACGTCATGTAAACCTTTGTAATTAACTTTCCATATGATTTAGAGTAGTCTGCAACCAGTTTTTTGTCTGTGCTACCGATCTTGGTGAAGTTACTCTAAGGAATGTCACTGATTACACAATTGAACTACAGTGTTTCAAAGCAATAGAAAGCTAAAGGCAGTTATAATGTAAATGCAATGTAGTAGGTTCTTCAAATCAGCTTTACGTTATGTATTCCATTGCTGTGAGTAGTATTCAATATGCTTCTATTCAGTTACATTTCACTCTGAATAGACATGCACATGTAGATAACACAAAATAAACACAATAGCATGTAATGTATTCAGCTGAAAAGACAGTGCTATTGAATTTTCCTCAAAATTACTATGTGTAAACGTCATGTAAACCTTTGTAATTAACTTTCCATATGATGTAGAGTGGTCTGCAAGCAGTTTTTTTCGTGTTCTGCCAAAGTTGGTGAAGTTACTCTAAGGAATGTCACTGATTACACAATTCAACCAGTGTTTCAAAGCAGTACAAAGCTAGAGGCAGTTATAATATAAATGCAATGTAGTATGTTCTTCAAATCAACCTTACTTTATGTATTCCATTGCTGTGAGTAGTATTCGTTGTTTAACTGTTCACTTACAATGCACTCTGAATACTTTTGCACATCAGCATAACACAAAATACACACAATAGCATGTAATGCATTCAGCTGAAAAGACAGTGCTATTGAATTTTCCACAAAATTACTATGTGCAAACTTCATGTAAACCTTTGTAATTAACTTTCCATATGATTTAGAGTACTCTGCATCCAATTTCTTCTGTGTGCTACCGAATGTCGTGAAGTTACTCTAAGGAATGTCACTGATTATACAATTGAACTTCAGTGTTTCAAACAGTACAAAGCTAGAGGCACCTATAATGTAAATGCAATGTAGTATGTTCTTCAAATCAACTTTACTTTAGGTATTCCATTGCTGTGAGTAGTATTCATTGTGTTTCTATTCACCTCAAATTCAGTCTGAATAGTTATGCACATGTACATAACATAAAATACACACAATAGCCTGTAATGCATTCAGCTGAAAAGAGAATACTATTGAATTTTCCTCAAAGTTTGATGTGCAAGCTTTATGTAAACCATTGTAATTAACTTTCCATATGTTTTAGAGTAGTCAGCAGCCAGTTTTATGTGTGTCCTACTGAAGCTGGTGAAGTTTAAGCAATATCACCAGTTGCTCATAATGGTACTTCACTGCTTCAAAGCAATGCAATGCCAAAGGCAGTTATAATGTAAATGCAATGTTGTAGGTTCTTCAAATCATCTTTACTTTATGTATTCCATTGCTGTGAGTAGTATTCATTGTTTTTCTGTTCACTTACAATTCACTGAATAGTTATGCACAGGTACATAGCACAAAATACACCCAATAGAGTGTAATGCATTCAGCTAAAAAGAGTGCTATTGACTTTTCCTCCAAAATTACTATCTGCAAACATCATGTAAACCTTTGTAATTAACTTTCTGTATGATTCAGAGTAGTCTGAAAGCACTTTTGTGTGTGTGATACCGGCGTTGAAGTTACTCTAAGCAGTATGATTGATTACACAATAGAACTTCAGTGTTTCAAAGCAATACAAAGCTAAAGGCGTTCTAATATAACTGCAATGTATTAGGTTCTTGAATTCAACTTTACTTTATGTATTCCATTCCTGTCAGTAGTATTTATTGTGTTTCTATTCACTTACATTTCACTCTGAATAGTTATGCAGATGTAAATAACACAAAATACACAGAATATTCAGTAATGTATTCAGCTAAAAAGAGTGTACTATTAAATTTTCCTCAATATTACTATGTTCAATCTTCATGTACACCTTTGTAATTAACTTTCCATATGACTTAGAGTAGTCTGCAACCAGTTTTTTGTCTGTGCTACAGATGGTGGTGAAGTTACTCTAAGGAATGTCACTGATTACACAATTGAACTTCAGTGTTTCAAAGCAATACAAAGCTAAAGGCGTTCTAATATAACTGCAATGTATTAGGATCTTGAATTCAACTTTAGTTTATGTATTCCATTCATGTCAGCAGTATTTATTGTGTTTCTATTCACTTACATTTCACTCTGAATAGTTATGCAGAGGTAAATAACACAAAATACACAGAATATTCAGTAATGTATTCAGCTAAAAAGAGTGTACTATTAAATTTTCCTCAATATTACTATGTGCAATCTTCATGTAAACCTTTGTAATTAACTTTCCATATGATTTAGAGTACTCTGCATCCAATTTCTTCTGTGTGCTACCGAATGTCGTGAAGTTACTCTAAGGAATGTCACTGATTACACAATTGAACTTCAGTGTTTCAAACAGTACAAAGCTAGAGGCACCTATAATGTAAATGCAATGTAGTATGTTCTTCAAATCAACTTTACTTTAGGTATTCCATTGCTGTGAGTAGTATTCATTGTGTTTCTATTCACCTCAAATTCAGTCTGAATAGTTATGCACATGTACATAACATAAAATACACACAATAGCCTGTAATGCATTCAGCTGAAAAGAGAATACTATTGAATTTTCCTCAAAGTTTGATGTGCAAGCTTTATGTAAACCATTGTAATTAACTTTCCATATGTTTTAGAGTAGTCAGCAGCCAGTTTTATGTGTGTCCTACTGAAGCTGGTGAAGTTTAAGCAATATCACCAATTGCTCATAATGGTACTTCACTGCTTCAAAGCAATGCAATGCCAAAGGCAGTTATAATGTAAATGCAATGTTGTAGGTTCTTCAAATCATCTTTACTTTATGTATTCCATTGCTGTGAGTAGTATTCATTGTTTTTCTGTTCACTTACAATTCACTGAATAGTTATGCACAGGTACATAGCACAAAATACACCCAATAGAGTGTAATGCATTCAGCTAAAAAGAGTGCTATTGACTTTTCCTCCAAAATTACTATCTGCAAACTGCATGTAAACCTTTGTAATTAACTTTCTGTATGATTCAGAGTAGTCTGAAAGCACTTTTGTGTGTGTGATACCGGCGTTGAAGTTACTCTAAGCAGTATGATTGATTACACAATAGAACTTCAGTGTTTCAAAGCAATACAAAGCTAAAGGCGTTCTAATATAACTGCAATGTATTAGGTTCTTGAATTCAACTTTACTTTATGTATTCCATTCCTGTCAGTAGTATTTATTGTGTTTCTATTCACTTACATTTCACTCTGAATAGTTATGCAGATGTAAATAACACAAAATACACAGAATATTCAGTAATGTATTCAGCTAAAAAGAGTGTACTATTAAATTTTCCTCAATATTACTATGTTCAATCTTCATGTACACCTTTGTAATTAACTTTCCATATGACTTAGAGTAGTCTGCAACCAGTTTTTTGTCTGTGCTACAGATGGTGGTGAAGTTACTCTAAGGAATGTCACTGATTACACAATTGAACTTCAGTGTTTCAAAGCAATACAAAGCTAAAGGCGTTCTAATATAACTGCAATGTATTAGGATCTTGAATTCAACTTTAGTTTATGTATTCCATTCATGTCAGCAGTATTTATTGTGTTTCTATTCACTTACATTTCACTCTGAATAGTTATGCAGAGGTACATAACACAAAATACACAGAATATTCAGTAATGTATTCAGCTAAAAAGAGTGTACTATTAAATTTTCCTCAATATTACTATGTGCAATCTTCATGTAAACCTTTGTAATTAACTTTCCATATGATTTAGAGTACTCTGCATCCAATTTCTTCTGTGTGCTACCGAATGTCGTGAAGTTACTCTAAGGAATGTCACTGATTACACAATTGAACTTCAGTGTTTCAAACAGTACAAAGCTAGAGGCACCTATAATGTAAATGCAATGTAGTATGTTCTTCAAATCAACTTTACTTTAGGTATTCCATTGCTGTGAGTAGTATTCATTGTGTTTCTATTCACCTCAAATTCAGTCTGAATAGTTATGCACATGTACATAACATAAAATACACACAATAGCCTGTAATGCATTCAGCTGAAAAGAGAATACTATTGAATTTTCCTCAAAGTTTGATGTGCAAGCTTTATGTAAACCATTGTAATTAACTTTCCATATGTTTTAGAGTAGTCAGCAGCCAGTTTTATGTGTGTCCTACTGAAGCTGGTGAAGTTTAAGCAATATCACCAGTTGCTCATAATGGTACTTCACTGCTTCAAAGCAATGCAATGCCAAAGGCAGTTATAATGTAAATGCAATGTTGTAGGTTCTTCAAATCATCTTTACTTTATGTATTCCATTGCTGTGAGTAGTATTCATTGTTTTTCTGTTCACTTACAATTCACTGAATAGTTATGCACAGGTACATAGCACAAAATACACCCAATAGAGTGTAATGCATTCAGCTAAAAAGAGTGCTATTGACTTTTCCTCCAAAATTACTATCTGCAAACTGCATGTAAACCTTTGTAATTAACTTTCTGTATGATTCAGAGTAGTCTGAAAGCACTTTTGTGTGTGTGATACCGGCGTTGAAGTTACTCTAAGCAGTATGATTGATTACACAATAGAACTTCAGTGTTTCAAAGCAATACAAAGCTAAAGGCGTTCTAATATAACTGCAATGTATTAGGTTCTTGAATTCAACTTTACTTTATGTATTTCATTCCTGTCAGTAGTATTTATTGTGTTTCTATTCACTTACATTTCACTCTGAATAGTTATGCAGATGTAAATAACACAAAATACACAGAATATTCAGTAATGTATTCAGATAAAAAGAGTGTACTATTAAATTTTCCTCAATATTACTATGTTCAATCTTCATGTACACCTTTGTAATTAACTTTCCATGTGACTTAGAGTAGTCTGCAACCAGTTTTTTGTCTGTGCTACAGATGTTGGTGAAGTTACTCTAAGGAATGTCACTGATTACACAATTGAACTTCAGTGTTTCAAAGCAATACAAAGCTAAAGGCGTTCTAATATAACTGCAATGTATTAGGATCTTGAATTCAACTTTAGTTTATGTATTCCATTCATGTCAGCAGTATTTATTGTGTTTCTATTCACTTACATTTCACTCTGAATAATTATGCAGATGTAAATAACACAAAATACACAGAATATTCAGTAATGTATTCAGCTAAAAAGAGTGTACTATTAAATTTTCCTCAATATTACTATGTGCAATCTTCATGTAAACCTTTGTAATTAACTTTCCATATGATTTAGAGTACTCTGCATCCAATTTCTTCTGTGTGCTACCGAATGTCGTGAAGTTACTCTAAGGAATGTCACTGATTACACAATTGAACTTCAGTGTTTCAAACAGTACAAAGCTAGAGGCACCTATAATGTAAATGCAATGTAGTATGTTCTTCAAATCAACTTTACTTTAGGTATTCCATTGCTGTGAGTAGTATTCATTGTGTTTCAATTCACCTCAAATTCACTCTGAATAGTTATGCACATGTACATAACGTAAAATACACACAATAGCCTGTAATGCATTCAGCTGAAAAGAGAATACTATTGAATTTTCCTCAAAGTTTTATGTGCAAGCTTTATGTAAACCATTGTAATTAACTTTCCATATGTTTTACAGTAGTCAGCAGCCAGTTTTATGTGTGTCCTACTGAAGCTGGTGAAGTTTAAGCAATATCACCAGTTGCTCATAATGGTACTTCACTGCTTCAAAGCAATGCAATGCCAAAGGCAGTTATAATGTAAATGCAATGTTGTAGGTTCTTCAAATCATCTTTACTTTATGTATTC
Source organism: Hemitrygon akajei (assembly GCF_048418815.1). Taxonomy (NCBI): domain Eukaryota; kingdom Metazoa; phylum Chordata; class Chondrichthyes; order Myliobatiformes; family Dasyatidae; genus Hemitrygon; species Hemitrygon akajei. The sequence goes on from NC_133127.1 coordinate 108,701,170, forward strand.
CATTGCTGTGAGTAGTATTCATTGTTTTTCTGTTCACTTACAATTCACTGAATAGTTATGCACAGGTACATAGCACAAAATACACCCAATAGAGTGTAATGCATTCAGCTAAAAAGAGTGCTATTGAATTTTCCTCCAAAATTACTATCTGCAAACTGCATGTAAACCTTTGTAATTAACTTTCCGTATGATTCAGAGTAGTCTGAAACCACTTTTGTGTGTGTGATACAGAAGTTGAAGTTACTCTAAGCAGTATGATTGATTACACAATAGAACTTCAGTGTTTCAAAGCAATACAAAGCTAAAGGCGTTCTAATATAACTGCAATGTATTAGGTTCTTGAATTCAACTTTACTTTAAGTATTCCATTCCTGTCAGTAGTATTTATTGTGTTTCTATTCACTTACATTTCACTCTGAATAGTTATGCAGATGTAAATAACACAAAATACACAGAATATTCAGTAATGTATTCAGCTAAAAAGAGTGTACTATTAAATTTTCCTCAATATTACTATGTGCAATCTTCATGTACACCTTTGTAATTAACTTTCCATATGATTTAGAGTAGTCTGCAACCAGTTTTTTGTCTGTGCTACAGATGTTGGTGAAGTTACTCTAAGGAATGTCACTGATTACACAATTGAACTTCAGTGTTTCAAAGCAATAGAAAGCTAAAGGCGTTCTAATATAACTGCAATGTATTAGGTTCTTGAATTCAACTTTACTTTATGTATTCCATTCTTGTCAGTAGCATTTATTGTGTTTCTATTCACTTACATTTCACTCTGAATAGTTATGCAGATGTAAATAACACAAAATACACAGAATATTCAGTAATGTATTCAGCTAAAAAGAGTGTACTATTAAATTTTCCTCAATATTACTATGTGCAATCTTCATGTAAACCTTTGCAATTAACTTTCCATATGATTTAGAGCACTCTGCATCCAATTTCTTCTGTGTGCTACCGAATGTCGTGAAGTTACTCTAAGGAATGTCACTGATTACACAATTGAACTTCAGTGTTTCAAACAGTACAAAGCTAGAGGCACCTATAATGTAAATGCAATGTAGTATGTTCTTCAAATCAACTTTATTTTAGGTATTCCATTGCTGTGAGTAGTATTCATTGTGTTTCTATTCACCTCCAATTCACTCTGAATAGTTATGCACATGTACATAACATAAAATACACACAATAGCCTGTAATGCATTCAGCTGAAAAGAGAATACTATTGAATTTTCCTCAAAGTTTTATGTGCAAGCTTTATGTAAACCATTGTAATTAACTTTCCATATGTTTTACAGTAGTCAGCAGCCAGTTATATGTGCGTCCTACTGAAGCTGGTGAAGTTTAAGCAATATCACCAGTTGCTCATAATGGTACTTCACTTTTTCAAAGCAATGCAATGCCAAAGGCAGTTATAATGTAAATGCAATGTTGTAGGTTCTTGAATTCAACTTTACTTTATGTATTCCATTCTTGTCAGTAGTATTTATTGTGTTTCTATTCACTTACATTTCACTCTGAATAGTTATGCAGATGTAAATAACACAAAATACACAGAATATTCAGTAATGTATTCAGCTAAAAAGAGTGTACTATTAAATTTTCCTCAATATTACTATGTGCAATCTTCATGTAAACCTTTGCAATTAACTTTCCATATGATTTAGAGTACTCTGCATCCAATTTCTTCTGTGTGCTACCGAATGTCGTGAAGTTACTCTAAGGAATGTCACTGATTACACAATTGAACTTCAGTGTTTCAAACAGTACAAAGCTAGAGGCACCTATAATGTAAATGCAATTTAGTATGTTCTTCAAATCAACTTTACTTTAGGTATTCCATTGCTGTGAGTAGTATTCATTGTGTTTCTATTCACCTCCAATTCACTCTGAATAGTTATGCACATGTACATAACATAAAATACACACAATAGCCTGTAATGCATTCAGCTGAAAAGAGAATACTATTGAATTTTCCTCAAAGTTTTATGTGCAAGCTTTATGTAAACCATTGTAATTAACTTTCCATATGTTTTACAGTAGTCAGCAGCCAGTTTTATGTGTGTCCTACTGAAGCTGGTGAAGTTTAAGCAATATCACCAGTTGCTCATAATGGTACTTCACTGCTTCAAAGCAATGCAATGCCAAAGGCAGTTATAATGTAAATGCAATGTTGTAGGTTCTTCAAATCATCTTTACTTTATGTATTCCATTGCTGTGAGTAGTATTCATTGTTTTTCTGTTCACTTACAATTCACTGAATAGTTATGCACAGGTACATAGCACAAAATACACCCAATAGAGTGTAATGCATTCAGCTAAAAAGAGTGCTATTGAATTTTCCTCCAAAATTACTATCTGCAAACTGCACGTAAACCTTTGTAATTAACTTTCCGTATGATTCAGAGTAGTCTGAAACCACTTTTGTGTGTGTGATACAGAAGTTGAAGTTACTCTAATCAGTATGATTGATTACACAATAGAACTTCAGTGTTTCAAAGCAATACAAAGCTAAAGGCGTTCTAATATAACTGCAATGTATTAGGTTCTTGAATTCAACTTTACTTTATGTATTCCATTCCTGTCAGTAGTATTTATTGTGTTTCTATTCACTTACATTTCACTCTGAATAGTTATGCAGATGTAAATAACACAAAATACACAGAATATTCAGTAATGTATTCAGCTAAAAAGAGTGTACTATTAAATTTTCCTCAATATTACTATGTGCAATCTTCATGTACACCTTTGTAATTAACTTTCCATATGATTTAGAGTAGTCTGCAACCAGTTTTTTGTCTGTGCTACAGATGTTGGTGAAGTTACTCTAAGGAATGTCACTGATTACACAATTGAACTTCAGTGTTTCAAAGCAATACAAAGCTAAAGGCGTTCTAATATAACTGCAATGTATTAGGATCTTGAATTCAACTTTAGTTTATGTATTCCATTCATGTCAGCAGTATTTATTGTGTTTCTATTCACTTACATTTCACTCTGAATAGTTATGCAGATGTAAATAACACAAAATACACAGAATATTCAGTAATGTATTCAGCTAAAAAGAGTGTACTATTAAATTTTCCTCAATATTACTATGTGCAATCTTCATGTAAACCTTTGCAATTAACTTTCCATATGATTTAGAGTACTCTGCATCCAATTTCTTCTGTGTGCTACCGAATGTCGTGAAGTTCCTCTAAGGAATGTCACTGATTACACAATTGAACTTCAGTGTTTCAAACAGTGCAAAGCTAGAGGCACCTATAATGTAAATGCAATGTAGTATGTTCTTCAAATCAACTTTACTTTAGGTATTCCATTGCTGTGAGTAGTATTCATTGTGTTTCTATTCACCTCCAATTCACTCTGAATAGTTATGCACATGTACATAACATAAAATACACACAATAGCCTGTAATGCATTCAGCTGAAAAGAGAATACTATTGAATTTTCCTGAAAGTTTTATGTGCAAGCTTTATGTAAACGATTGTAATTAACTTTCCATATGTTTTACAGTAGTCAGCAGCCAGTTTTATGTGTGTCCTACTGAAGCTGGTGAAGTTTAAGCAATATCACCAGTTGCTCATAATGGTACTTCACTGCTTCAAAGCAATGCAATGCCAAAGGCAGTTATAATGTAAATGCAATGTTGTAGGTTCTTCAAATCATCTTTACTTTATGTATTCCATTGCTGTGAGTAGTATTCATTGTTTTTCTGTTCACTTAAAATTCACTGAATAGTTATGCACAGGTACCTAGCACAAAATACACCCAATAGAGTGTAATGCATTCAGCTAAAAAGAGTGCTATTGAATTTTCCTCCAAAATTACTATCTGCAAACTGCATGTAAACCTTTGTAATTAACTTTCCGTATGATTCAGAGTAGTCTGAAACCACTTTTGTGTGTGTGATACCGAAGTTGAAGTTACTCTAAGCAGTATGATTGATTACACAATAGAACTTCAGTGTTTCAAAGCAATACAAAGCTAAAGGCGTTCTAATATAACTGCAATGTATTAGGTTCTTGAATTCAACTTTACTTTATGTATTCCATTCCTGTCAGTAGTATTTATTGTGTTTCTATTCACTTACATTTCACTCTGAATAGTTAAGCAGATGTAAATAACACAAAATACACAGAATATTCAGTAATGTATTCAGCTAAAAAGAGTGTACTATTAAATTTTCCTCAATATTACTATGTGCAATCTTCATGTACACCTTTGTAATTAACTTTCCATATGATTTAGAGTAGTCTGCAACCAGTTTTTTGTCTGTGCTACAGATGTTGGTGAAGTTACTCTAAGGAATGTCACTGATTACACAATTGAACTTCAGTGTTTCAAAGCAATACAAAGCTAAAGGCGTTCTAATATAACTGCAATGTATTAGGATCTTGAATTCAACTTTAGTTTATGTATTCCATTCATGTCAGCAGTATTTATTGTGTTTCTATTCACTTACATTTCACTCTGAATAGTTATGCAGATGTAAGTAACACAAAATACACAGAATATTCAGTAATGTATTCAGCTAAAAAGAGTGTACTATTAAATTTTCCTCAATATTACTATGTGCAATCTTCATGTAAACCTTTGCAATTAACTTTCCATATGATTTAGAGTACTCTGCATCCAATTTCTTCTGTGTGCTACCGAATGTCGTGAAGTTCCTCTAAGGAATGTCACTGATTACACAATTGAACTTCAGTGTTTCAAACAGTGCAAAGCTAGAGGCACCTATAATGTAAATGCAATGTAGTATGTTCTTCAAATCAACTTTACTTTAGGTATTCCATTGCTGTGAGTAGTATTCATTGTGTTTCTATTCACCTCCAATTCACTCTGAATAGTTATGCACATGTACATAACATAAAATACACACAATAGCCTGTAATGCATTCAGCTGAAAAGAGAATACTATTGAATTTTCCTGAAAGTTTTATGTGCAAGCTTTATGTAAACCATTGTAATTAACTTTCCATATGTTTTACAGTAGTCAGCAGCCAGTTTTATGTGTGTCCTACTGAAGCTGGTGAAGTTTAAGCAATATCACCAGTTGCTCATAATGGTACTTCACTGCTTCAAAGCAATGCAATGCCAAAGGCAGTTATAATGTAAATGCAATGTTGTAGGTTCTTCAAATCATCTTTACTTTATGTATTCCATTGCTGTGAGTAGTATTCATTGTTTTTCTGTTCACTTAAAATTCACTGAATAGTTATGCACAGGTACCTAGCACAAAATACACCCAATAGAGTGTAATGCATTCAGCTAAAAAGAGTGCTATTGACTTTTCCTCCAAAATTACTATCTGCAAACTGCATGTAAACCTTTGTAATTAACTTTCTGTATGATTCAGAGTAGTCTGAAAGCACTTTTGTGTGTGTGATACCGGCGTTGAAGTTACTCTAAGCAGTATGATTGATTACACAATAGAACTTCAGTGTTTCAAAGCAATACAAAGCTAAAGGCGTTCTAATATAACTGCAATGTATTAGGTTCTTGAATTCAACTTTACTTTATGTATTTCATTCCTGTCAGTAGTATTTATTGTGTTTCTATTCACTTACATTTCACTCTGAATAGTTATGCAGATGTAAATAACACAAAATACACAGAATATTCAGTAATGTATTCAGCTAAAAAGAGTGTACTATTAAATTTTCCTCAATATTACTATGTTCAATCTTCATGTACACGTTTGTAATTAACTTTCCATATGACTTAGAGTAGTCTGCAACCAGTTTTTTGTCTGTGCTACAGATGTTGGTGAAGTTACTCTAAGGAATGTCACTGATTACACAATTGAACTTCAGTGTTTCAAAGCAATACAAAGCTAAAGGCGTTGTAATATAACTGCAATATATTAGGTCCTTGAATTCAAGTTTACTTTATGTATTCCATTCCTGCCAGTAGTATTTATTGTGTTTCTATTCACTTACATTTCACTCTGAATAGTTATGCAGATGTAAATAACACAAAATACACAGAATATTCAGTAATGTATTCAGCTAAAAAGAGTGTACTATTAAATTTTCCTCAAAATTACTATGTGTAAACGTCATGTAAACCTTTGTAATTAACTTTCCATATGATTTAGAGTAGTCTGCAACCAGTTTTTTGTCTGTGCTACCGATCTTGGTGAAGTTACTCTAAGGAATGTCACTGATTACACAATTGAACTACAGTGTTTCAAAGCAATAGAAAGCTAAAGGCAGTTATAATGTAAATGCAATGTAGTAGGTTCTTCAAATCAGCTTTACGTTATGTATTCCATTGCTGTGAGTAGTATTCAATATGCTTCTATTCAGTTACATTTCACTCTGAATAGACATGCACATGTAGATAACACAAAATAAACACAATAGCATGTAATGTATTCAGCTGAAAAGACAGTGCTATTGAATTTTCCTCAAAATTACTATGTGTAAACGTCATGTAAACCTTTGTAATTAACTTTCCATATGATGTAGAGTGGTCTGCAAGCAGTTTTTTTCGTGTTCTGCCAAAGTTGGTGAAGTTACTCTAAGGAATGTCACTGATTACACAATTCAACCAGTGTTTCAAAGCAGTACAAAGCTAAAGGCAGTTATAATATAAATGCAATGTAGTATGTTCTTCAAATCAACCTTACTTTATGTATTCCATTGCTGTGAGTAGTATTCGTTGTTTAACTGTTCACTTACAATGCACTCTGAATACTTTTGCACATCAGCATAACACAAAATACACACAATAGCATGTAATGCATTCAGCTGAAAAGACAGTGCTATTGAATTTTCCACAAAATTACTATGTGCAAACTTCATGTAAACCTTTGTAATTAACTTTCCATATGATTTAGAGTACTCTGCATCCAATTTCTTCTGTGTGCTACCGAATGTCGTGAAGTTACTCTAAGGAATGTCACTGATTATACAATTGAACTTCAGTGTTTCAAACAGTACAAAGCTAGAGGCACCTATAATGTAAATGCAATGTAGTATGTTCTTCAAATCAACTTTACTTTAGGTATTCCATTGCTGTGAGTAGTATTCATTGTGTTTCTATTCACCTCAAATTCAGTCTGAATAGTTATGCACATGTACATAACATAAAATACACACAATAGCCTGTAATGCATTCAGCTGAAAAGAGAATACTATTGAATTTTCCTCAAAGTTTGATGTGCAAGCTTTATGTAAACCATTGTAATTAACTTTCCATATGTTTTAGAGTAGTCAGCAGCCAGTTTTATGTGTGTCCTACTGAAGCTGGTGAAGTTTAAGCAATATCACCAGTTGCTCATAATGGTACTTCACTGCTTCAAAGCAATGCAATGCCAAAGGCAGTTATAATGTAAATGCAATGTTGTAGGTTCTTCAAATCATCTTTACTTTATGTATTCCATTGCTGTGAGTAGTATTCATTGTTTTTCTGTTCACTTACAATTCACTGAATAGTTATGCACAGGTACATAGCACAAAATACACCCAATAGAGTGTAATGCATTCAGCTAAAAAGAGTGCTATTGACTTTTCCTCCAAAATTACTATCTGCAAACATCATGTAAACCTTTGTAATTAACTTTCTGTATGATTCAGAGTAGTCTGAAAGCACTTTTGTGTGTGTGATACCGGCGTTGAAGTTACTCTAAGCAGTATGATTGATTACACAATAGAACTTCAGTGTTTCAAAGCAATACAAAGCTAAAGGCGTTCTAATATAACTGCAATGTATTAGGTTCTTGAATTCAACTTTACTTTATGTATTCCATTCCTGTCAGTAGTATTTATTGTGTTTCTATTCACTTACATTTCACTCTGAATAGTTATGCAGATGTAAATAACACAAAATACACAGAATATTCAGTAATGTATTCAGCTAAAAAGAGTGTACTATTAAATTTTCCTCAATATTACTATGTTCAATCTTCATTTACACCTTTGTAATTAACTTTCCATATGACTTAGAGTAGTCTGCAACCAGTTTTTTGTCTGTGCTACAGATGGTGGTGAAGTTACTCTAAGGAATGTCACTGATTACACAATTGAACTTCAGTGTTTCAAAGCAATACAAAGCTAAAGGCGTTCTAATATAACTGCAATGTATTAGGATCTTGAATTCAACTTTAGTTTATGTATTCCATTCATGTCAGCAGTATTTATTGTGTTTCTATTCACTTACATTTCACTCTGAATAGTTATGCAGATGTAAATAACACAAAATACACAGAATATTCAGTAATGTATTCAGCTAAAAAGAGTGTACTATTAAATTTTCCTCAATATTACTATGTGCAATCTTCATGTAAACCTTTGTAATTAACTTTCCATATGATTTAGAGTACTCTGCATCCAATTTCTTCTGTGTGCTACCGAATGTCGTGAAGTTACTCTAAGGAATGTCACTGATTACACAATTGAACTTCAGTGTTTCAAACAGTACAAAGCTAGAGGCACCTATAATGTAAATGCAATGTAGTATGTTCTTCAAATCAACTTTACTTTAGGTATTCCATTGCTGTGAGTAGTATTCATTGTGTTTCTATTCACCTCAAATTCAGTCTGAATAGTTATGCACATGTACATAACATAAAATACACACAATAGCCTGTAATGCATTCAGCTGAAAAGAGAATACTATTGAATTTTCCTCAAAGTTTGATGTGCAAGCTTTATGTAAACCATTGTAATTAACTTTCCATATGTTTTAGAGTAGTCAGCAGCCAGTTTTATGTGTGTCCTACTGAAGCTGGTGAAGTTTAAGCAATATCACCAGTTGCTCATAATGGTACTTCACTGCTTCAAAGCAATGCAATGCCAAAGGCAGTTATAATGTAAATGCAATGTTGTAGGTTCTTCAAATCATCTTTACTTTATGTATTCCATTGCTGTGAGTAGTATTCATTGTTTTTCTGTTCACTTACAATTCACTGAATAGTTATGCACAGGTACATAGCACAAAATACACCCAATAGAGTGTAATGCATTCAGCTAAAAAGAGTGCTATTGACTTTTCCTCCAAAATTACTATCTGCAAACTGCATGTAAACCTTTGTAATTAACTTTCTGTATGATTCAGAGTAGTCTGAAAGCACTTTTGTGTGTGTGATACCGGCGTTGAAGTTACTCTAAGCAGTATGATTGATTACACAATAGAACTTCAGTGTTTCAAAGCAATACAAAGCTAAAGGCGTTCTAATATAACTGCAATGTATTAGGTTCTTGAATTCAACTTTACTTTATGTATTTCATTCCTGTCAGTAGTATTTATTGTGTTTCTATTCACTTACATTTCACTCTGAATAGTTATGCAGATGTAAATAACACAAAATACACAGAATATTCAGTAATGTATTCAGCTAAAAAGAGTGTACTATTAAATTTTCCTCAATATTACTATGTTCAATCTTCATGTACACGTTTGTAATTAACTTTCCATATGACTTAGAGTAGTCTGCAACCAGTTTTTTGTCTGTGCTACAGATGTTGGTGAAGTTACTCTAAGGAATGTCACTGATTACACAATTGAACTTCAGTGTTTCAAAGCAATACAAAGCTAAAGGCGTTCTAATATAACTGCAATGTATTAGGATCTTGAATTCAACTTTAGTTTATGTATTCCATTCATGTCAGCAGTATTTATTGTGTTTCTATTCACTTACATTTCACTCTGAATAGTTATGCAGATGTAAATAACACAAAATACACAGAATATTCAGTAATGTATTCAGCTAAAAAGAGTGTACTATTAAATTTTCCTCAATATTACTATGTGCAATCTTCATGTAAACCTTTGTAATTAACTTTCCATATGATTTAGAGTACTCTGCATCCAATTTCTTCTGTGTGCTACCGAATGTCGTGAAGTTACTCTAAGGAATGTCACTGATTACACAATTGAACTTCAGTGTTTCAAACAGTACAAAGCTAGAGGCACCTATAATGTAAATGCAATGTAGTATGTTCTTCAAATCAACTTTACTTTAGGTATTCCATTGCTGTGAGTAGTATTCATTGTGTTTCAATTCACCTCAAATTCACTCTGAATAGTTATGCACATGTACATAACGTAAAATACACACAATAGCCTGTAATGCATTCAGCTGAAAAGAGAATACTATTGAATTTTCCTCAAAGTTTTATGTGCAAGCTTTATGTAAACCATTGTAATTAACTTTCCATATGTTTTAGAGTAGTCAGCAGCCAGTTTTATGTGTGTCCTACTGAAGCTGGTGAAGTTTAAGCAATATCACCAGTTGCTCATAATGGTACTTCACTGCTTCAAAGCAATGCAATGCCAAAGGCAGTTATAATGTAAATGCAATGTTGTAGGTTCTTCAAATCATCTTTACTTTATGTATTCCATTGCTGTGAGTAGTATTCATTGTTTTTCTGTTCACTTACAATTCACTGAATAGTTATGCACAGGTACATAGCACAAAATACACCCAATAGAGTGTAATGCATTCAGCTAAAAAGAGTGCTATTGAATTTTCCTCCAAAATTACTATCTGCAAACTGCATGTAAACCTCTGTAATTAACTTTCTGTATGATTCAGAGTAGTCTGAAAGCACTTTTGTGTGTGTGATACCGAAGTTGAAGTTACTCTAAGCAGTATGATTGATTACACAGTAGAACTTCAGTGTTTCAAAGCAATACAAAGCTAAAGGCGTTCTAATATAACTGCAATGTATTAGGTTCTTGAATTCAACTTTACTTTATGTATTCCATTCCTGTCAGTAGTATTTATTGTGTTTCTATTCACTTACATTTCACTCTGAATAGTTATGCAGATGTAAATAACACAAAATACACAGAATATTCAGTAATGTATTCAGCTAAAAAGAGTGTACTATTAAATTTTCCTCAATATTACTATGTGCAATCTTCATGTACACCTTTGTAATTAACTTTCCATATGATTTAGAGTAGTCTGCAACCAGTTTTTTGTCTGTGCTACAGATGTTGGTGAAGTTACTCTAAGGAATGTCACTGATTACACAATTGAACTTCAGTGTTTCAAAGCAATAGAAAGCTAAAGGCGTTCTAATATAACTGCAATGTATTAGGTTCTTGAATTCAACTTTACTTTATGTATTCCATTCTTGTCAGTAGCATTTATTGTGTTTCTATTCACTTACATTTCACTCTGAATAGTTATGCAGATGTAAATAACACAAAATACACAGAATATTCAGTAATGTATTCAGCTAAAAAGAGTGTACTATTAAATTTTCCTCAATATTACTATGTGCAATCTTCATGTAAACCTTTGCAATTAACTTTCCATATGATTTAGAGCACTCTGCATCCAATTTCTTCTGTGTGCTACCGAATGTCGTGAAGTTACTCTAAGGAATGTCACTGATTACACAATTGAACTTCAGTGTTTCAAACAGTACAAAGCTAGAGGCACCTATAATGTAAATGCAATGTAGTATGTTCTTCAAATCAACTTTACTTTAGGTATTCCATTGCTGTGAGTAGTATTCATTGTGTTTCTATTCACCTCCAATTCACTCTGAATAGTTATGCACATGTACATAACATAAAATACACACAATAGCCTGTAATGCATTCAGCTGAAAAGAGAATACTATTGAATTTTCCTCAAAGTTTTATGTGCAAGCTTTATGTAAACCATTGTAATTAACTTTCCATATGTTTTACAGTAGTCAGCAGCCAGTTATATGTGCGTCCTACTGAAGCTGGTGAAGTTTAAGCAATATCACCAGTTGCTCATAATGGTACTTCACTTTTTCAAAGCAATGCAATGCCAAAGGCAGTTATAATGTAAATGCAATGTTGTAGGTTCTTGAATTCAACTTTACTTTATGTATTCCATTCTTGTCAGTAGTATTTATTGTGTTTCTATTCACTTACATTTCACTCTGAATAGTTATGCAGATGTAAATAACACAAAATACACAGAATATTCAGTAATGTATTCAGCTAAAAAGAGTGTACTATTAAATTTTCCTCAATATTACTATGTGCAATCTTCATGTAAACCTTTGCAATTAACTTTCCATATGATTTAGAGTACTCTGCATCCAATTTCTTCTGTGTGCTACCGAATGTCGTGAAGTTACTCTAAGGAATGTCACTGATTACACAATTGAACTTCAGTGTTTCAAACAGTACAAAGCTAGAGGCACCTATAATGTAAATGCAATTTAGTATGTTCTTCAAATCAACTTTACTTTAGGTATTCCATTGCTGTGAGTAGTATTCATTGTGTTTCTATTCACCTCCAATTCACTCTGAATAGTTATGCACATGTACATAACATAAAATACACACAATAGCCTGTAATGCATTCAGCTGAAAAGAGAATACTATTGAATTTTCCTCAAAGTTTTATGTGCAAGCTTTATGTAAACCATTGTAATTAACTTTCCATATGTTTTACAGTAGTCAGCAGCCAGTTTTATGTGTGTCCTACTGAAGCTGGTGAAGTTTAAGCAATATCACCAGTTGCTCATAATGGTACTTCACTGCTTCAAAGCAATGCAATGCCAAAGGCAGTTATAATGTAAATGCAATGTTGTAGGTTCTTCAAATCATCTTTACTTTATGTATTCCATTGCTGTGAGTAGTATTCATTGTTTTTCTGTTCACTTACAATTCACTGAATAGTTATGCACAGGTACATAGCACAAAATACACCCAATAGAGTGTAATGCATTCAGCTAAAAAGAGTGCTATTGAATTTTCCTCCAAAATTACTATCTGCAAACTGCACGTAAACCTTTGTAATTAACTTTCCGTATGATTCAGAGTAGTCTGAAACCACTTTTGTGTGTGTGATACAGAAGTTGAAGTTACTCTAATCAGTATGATTGATTACACAATAGAACTTCAGTGTTTCAAAGCAATACAAAGCTAAAGGCGTTCTAATATAACTGCAATGTATTAGGTTCTTGAATTCAACTTTACTTTATGTATTCCATTCCTGTCAGTAGTATTTATTGTGTTTCTATTCACTTACATTTCACTCTGAATAGTTATGCAGATGTAAATAACACAAAATACACAGAATATTCAGTAATGTATTCAGCTAAAAAGAGTGTACTATTAAATTTTCCTCAATATTACTATGTGCAATCTTCATGTACACCTTTGTAATTAACTTTCCATATGATTTAGAGTAGTCTGCAACCAGTTTTTTGTCTGTGCTACAGATGTTGGTGAAGTTACTCTAAGGAATGTCACTGATTACACAATTGAACTTCAGTGTCTCAAAGCAATACAAAGCTAAAGGCGTTCTAATATAACTGCAATGTATTAGGTTCTTGAATTCAACTTTACTTTATGTATTCCATTCTTGTCAGTAGTATTTATTGTGTTTCTATTCACTTACATTTCACTCTGAATAGTTATGCAGATGTAAATAACACAAAATACACAGAATATTCAGTAATGTATTCAGCTAAAAAGAGTGTACTATTAAATTTTCCTCAATATTACTATGTGCAATCTTCATGTAAACCTTTGCAATTAACTTTCCATATGATTTAGAGTACTCTGCATCCAATTTCTTCTGTGTGCTACCGAATGTCGTGAAGTTCCTCTAAGGAATGTCACTGATTACACAATTGAACTTCAGTGTTTCAAACAGTGCAAAGCTAGAGGCACCTATAAAGTAAATGCAATGTAGTATGTTCTTCAAATCAACTTTACTTTAGGTATTCCATTGCTGTGAGTAGTATTCATTGTGTTTCTATTCACCTCCAATTCACTCTGAATAGTTATGCACATGTACATAACATAAAATACACACAATAGCCTGTAATGCATTCAGCTGAAAAGAGAATACTATTGAATTTTCCTGAAAGTTTTATGTGCAAGCTTTATGTAAACCATTGTAATTAACTTTCCATATGTTTTACAGTAGTCAGCAGCCAGTTTTATGTGTGTTCTACTGAAGCTGGTGAAGTTTAAGCAATATCACCAGTTGCTCATAATGGTACTTCACTGCTTCAAAGCAATGCAATGTCAAAGGCAGTTATAATGTAAATGCAATGTTGTAGGTTCTTCAAATCATCTTTACTTTATGTATTCCATTGCTGTGAGTAGTATTCATTGTTTTTCTGTTCACTTACAATTCACTGAATAGTTATGCACAGGTACATAGCACAAAATACACCCAATAGAGTGTAATGCATTCAGCTAAAAAGAGTGCTATTGAATTTTCCTCCAAAATTACTATCTGCAAACTGCATGTAAACCTCTGTAATTAACTTTCTGTATGATTCAGAGTAGTCTGAAAGCACTTTTGTGTGTGTGATACCGAAGTTGAAGTTACTCTAAGCAGTATGATTGATTACACAGTAGAACTTCAGTGTTTCAAAGCAATACAAAGCTAAAGGCGTTCTAATATAACTGCAATGTATTAGGTTCTTGAATTCAACTTTACTTTATGTATTCCATTCCTGTCAGTAGTATTTATTGTGTTTCTATTCACTTACATTTCACTCTGAATAGTTATGCAGATGTAAATAACACAAAATACACAGAATATTCAGTAATGTATTCAGCTAAAAAGAGTGTACTATTAAATTTTCCTCAATATTACTATGTGCAATCTTCATGTACACCTTTGTAATTAACTTTCCATATGATTTAGAGTAGTCTGCAACCAGTTTTTTGTCTGTGCTACAGATGTTGGTGAAGTTACTCTAAGGAATGTCACTGATTACACAATTGAACTTCAGTGTTTCAAAGCAATACAAAGCTAAAGGCGTTCTAATATAACTGCAATGTATTAGGTTCTTGAATTCAACTTTACTTTATGTATTCCATTCTCGTCAGTAGTATTTATTGTGTTTCTATTCACTTACATTTCACTCTGAATAGTTATGCAGATGTAAATAACACAAAATACACAGAATATTCAGTAATGTATTCAGCTAAAAAGAGTGTACTATTAAATTTTCCTCAATATTACTATGTGCAATCTTCATGTAAACCTTTGCAATTAACTTTCCATATGATTTAGAGTACTCTGCAACCAATTTCTTCTGTGTGCTACCGAATGTCGTGAAGTTACTCTAAGGAATGTCACTGATTACACAATTGAACTTCAGTGTTTCAAACAGTACAAGGCTAGAGGCACCTATAATGTAAATGCAATGTAGTATGTTCTTCAAATCAACTTTACTTTAGGTATTCCATTGCTGTGAGTAGTATTCATTGTGTTTCTATTCACCTCCAATTCACTCTGAATAGTTATGCACATGTACATAACATAAAATACACACAATAGCCTGTAATGCATTCAGCTGAAAAGAGAATACTATTGAATTTTCCTGAAAGTTTTATGTGCAAGCTTTATGTAAACCATTGTAATTAACTTTCCATATGTTTTACAGTAGTCAGCAGCCAGTTTTATGTGTGTTCTACTGAAGCTGGTGAAGTTTAAGCAATATCACCAGTTGCTCATAATGGTACTTCACTGCTTCAAAGCAATGCAATGCCAAAGGCAGTTATAATGTAAATGCAATGTTGTAGGTTCTTCAAATCATCTTTACTTTATGTATTCCATTGCTGTGAGTAGTATTCATTGTTTTTCTGTTCACTTACAATTCACTGAATAGTTATGCACAGGTACATAGCACAAAATACACCCAATAGAGTGTAATGCATTCAGCTAAAAAGAGTGCTATTGAATTTTCCTCCAAAATTACTATCTGCAAACTGCATGTAAACCTCTGTAATTAACTTTCTGTATGATTCAGAGTAGTCTGAAAGCACTTTTGTGTGTGTGATACCGAAGTTGAAGTTACTCTAAGCAGTATGATTGATTACACAGTAGAACTTCAGTGTTTCAAAGCAATACAAAGCTAAAGGCGTTCTAATATAACTGCAATGTATTAGGTTCTTGAATTCAACTTTACTTTATGTATTCCATTCCTGTCAGTAGTATTTATTGTGTTTCTATTCACTTACATTTCACTCTGAATAGTTATGCAGATGTAAATAACACAAAATACACAGAATATTCAGTAATGTATTCAGCTAAAAAGAGTGTACTATTAAATTTTCCTCAATATTACTATGTGCAATCTTCATGTACACCTTTGTAATTAACTTTCCATATGATTTAGAGTAGTCTGCAACCAGTTTTTTGTCTGTGCTACAGATGTTGGTGAAGTTACTCTAAGGAATGTCACTGATTACACAATTGAACTTCAGTGTTTCAAAGCAATACAAAGCTAAAGGCGTTCTAATATAACTGCAATGTATTAGGTTCTTGAATTCAACTTTACTTTATGTATTCCATTCTCGTCAGTAGTATTTATTGTGTTTCTATTCACTTACATTTCACTCTGAATAGTTATGCAGATGTAAATAACACAAAATACACAGAATATTCAGTAATGTATTCAGCTAAAAAGAGTGTACTATTAAATTTTCCTCAATATTACTATGTGCAATCTTCATGTAAACCTTTGCAATTAACTTTCCATATGATTTAGAGTACTCTGCAACCAATTTCTTCTGTGTGCTACCGAATGTCGTGAAGTTACTCTAAGGAATGTCACTGATTACACAATTGAACTTCAGTGTTTCAAACAGTACAAGGCTAGAGGCACCTATAATGTAAATGCAATGTAGTATGTTCTTCAAATCAACTTTACTTTAGGTATTCCATTGCTGTGAGTAGTATTCATTGTGTTTCTATTCACCTCCAATTCACTCTGAATAGTTATGCACATGTACATAACATAAAATACACACAATAGCCTGTAATGCATTCAGCTGAAAAGAGAATACTATTGAATTTTCCTCAAAGTTTTATGTGCAAGCTTTATGTAAACCATTGTAATTAACTTTCCATATGTTTTACAGTAGTCAGCAGCCAGTTTTATGTGCGTCCTACTGAAGCTGGTGAAGTTTAAGCAATATCACCAGTTGCTCATAATGGTACTTCACTTTTTCAAAGCAATGCAATGCCAAAGGCAGTTATAATGTAAATGCAATGTTGTAGGTTCTTCAAATCATCTTTACTTTATGTATTCCATTGCTGTGAGTAGTATTCATTGTTTTTCTGTTCACTTACAATTCACTGAATAGTTATGCACAGGTACATAGCACAAAATACACCCAATAGAGTGTAATGCATTCAGCTAAAAAGAGTGCTATTGAATTTTCCTCCAAAATTACTATCTGCAAACTGCATGTAAACCTTTGTAATTAACTTTCTGTATGATTCAGAGTAGTCTGAAACCACTTTTGTGTGTGTGATACCGAAGTTGAAGTTACTCTAAGCAGTATGATTGATTACACAGTAGAACTTCAGTGTTTCAAAGCAATACAAAGCTAAAGGCGTTCTAATATAACTGCAATGTATTAGGTTCTTGAATTCAACTTTACTTTATGTATTCCATTCCTGTCAGTAGTATTTATTGTGTTTCTATTCACTTACATTTCACTCTGAATAGTTATGCAGATGTAAATAACACAAAATACACAGAATATTCAGTAATGTATTCAGCTAAAAAGAGTGTACTATTAAATTTTCCTCAATATTACTATGTGCAATCTTCATGTACACCTTTGTAATTAACTTTCCATATGATTTAGAGTAGTCTGCAACCAGTTTTTTCTCTGTGCTACAGATGTTGGTGAAGTTACTCTAAGGAATGTCACTGATTACTCAATTGAACTTCAGTGTTTCAAAGCAATACAAAGCTAAAGGCGTCCTAATATAACTGCAATGTATTAGGTTCTTGAATTCAACTTTACTGTATGTATTCCATTCTTGTCAGTAGTATTTATTGTGTTTCTATTCACTTACATTTCACTCTGAATAGTTATGCAGATGTAAATAACACAAAATACACAGAATATTCAGTAATGTATTCAGCTAAAAAGAGTGTACTATTAAATTTTCCTCAATATTACTATGTGCAATCTTCATGTAAACCTTTGCAATTAACTTTCCATATGATTTAGAGTACTCTACATCCAATTTCTTCTGTGTGCTACCGAATGTCGTGAAGTTCCTCTAAGGAATGTCACTGATTACACAATTGAACTTCAGTGTTTCAAACAGTACAAAGCTAGAGGCACCTATAATGTAAATGCAATGTAGTATGTTCTTCAAATCAACTTTACTTTAGGTATTCCATTGCTGTGAGTAGTATTCATTGTGTTTCTATTCACCTCCAATTCACTCTGAATAGTTATGCACATGTACATAACATAAAATACACACAATAGCCTGTAATGCATTCAGCTGAAAAGAGAATACTATTGAATTTTCCTGAAAGTTTTATGTGCAAGCTTTATGTAAACCATTGTAATTAACTTTCCATATGTTTTACAGTAGTCAGCAGCCAGTTTTATGTGCGTCCTACTGAAGCTGGTGAAGTTTAAGCAATATCACCAGTTGCTCATAATGGTACTTCACTTTTTCAAAGCAATGCAATGCCAAAGGCAGTTATAATGTAAATGCAATGTTGTAGGTTCTTCAAATCATCTTTACTTTATGTATTCCATTGCTGTGAGTAGTATTCATTGTTTTTCTGTTCACTTACAATTCACTGAATAGTTATGCACAGGTACATAGCACAAAATACACCCAATAGAGTGTAATGCATTCAGCTAAAAAGAGTGCTATTGAATTTTCCTCCAAAATTACTATCTGCAAACTGCATGTAAACCTTTGTAATTAACTTTCTGTATGATTCAGAGTAGTCTGAAAGCACTTTTGTGTGTGTGATACCGAAGTTGAAGTTACTCTAAGCAGTATGATTGATTACACAGTAGAACTTCAGTGTTTCAAAGCAATACAAAGCTAAAGGCGTTCTAATATAACTGCAATGTATTAGGTTCTTGAATTCAACTTTACTTTATGTATTCCATTCCTGTCAGTAGTATTTATTGTGTTTCTATTCACTTACATTTCACTCTGAATAGTTATGCAGATGTAAATAACACAAAATACACAGAATATTCAGTAATGTATTCAGCTAAAAAGAGTGTACTATTAAATTTTCCTCAATATTACTATGTGCAATCTTCATGTACACCTTTGTAATTAACTTTCCATATGATTTAGAGTAGTCTGCAACCAGTTTTTTGTCTGTGCTACAGATGTTGGTGAAGTTACTCTAAGGAATGTCACTGATTACTCAATTGAACTTCAGTGTTTCAAAGCAATACAAAGCTAAAGGCGTCCTAATATAACTGCAATGTATTAGGTTCTTGAATTCAACTTTACGGTATGTATTCCATTCTTGTCAGTAGTATTTATTGTGTTTCTATTCACTTACATTTCACTCTGAATAGTTATGCAGATGTAAATAACACAAAATACACAGAATATTCAGTAATGTATTCAGCTAAAAAGAGTGTACTATTAAATTTTCCTCAATATTACTATGTGCAATCTTCATGTAAACCTTTGCAATTAACTTTCCATATGATTTAGAGTACTCTGCATCCAATTTCTTCTGTGTGCTACCGAATGTCGTGAAGTTCCTCTAAGGAATGTCACTGATTACACAATTGAACTTCAGTGTTTCAAACAGTACAAAGCTAGAGGCACCTATAATGTAAATGCAATGTAGTATGTTCTTCAAATCAACTTTACTTTAGGTATTCCATTGCTGTGAGTAGTATTCATTGTGTTTCTATTCACCTCCAATTCACTCTGAATAGTTATGCACATGTACATAACATAAAATACACACAATAGCCTGTAATGCATTCAGCTGAAAAGAGAATACTATTGAATTTTCCTCAAAGTTTTATGTGCAAGCTTTATGTAAACCATTGTAATTAACTTTCCATATGTTTTACAGTAGTCAGCAGCCAGTTTTATGTGTGTCCTACTGAAGCTGGTGAAGTTTAAGCAATATCACCAGTTGCTCATAATGGTACTTCACTGCTTCAAAGCAATGCAATGCCAAAGGCAGTTATAATGTAAATGCAATGTTGTAGGTTCTTCAAATCATCTTTACTTTATGTATTCCATTGCTGTGAGTAGTATTCATTGTTTTTCTGTTCACTTACAATTCACTGAATAGTTATGCACAGGTACATAGCACAAAATACACCCAATAGAGTGTAATGCATTCAGCTAAAAAGAGTGCTATTGAATTTTCCTCCAAAATTACTATCTGCAAACTGCATGTAAACCTTTGTAATTAACTTTCTGTATGATTCAGAGTAGTCTGAAAGCACTTTTGTGTGTGTGATACCGAAGTTGAAGTTACTCTAAGCAGTATGATTGATTACACAGTAGAACTTCAGTGTTTCAAAGCAATACAAAGCTAAAGGCGTTCTAATATAACTGCAATGTATTAGGTTCTTGAATTCAACTTTACTTTATGTATTCCATTCCTGTCAGTAGTATTTATTGTGTTTCTATTCACTTACATTTCACTCTGAATAGTTATGCAGATGTAAATAACACAAAATACACAGAATATTCAGTAATGTATTCAGCTAAAAAGAGTGTACTATTAAATTTTCCTCAATATTACTATGTGCAATCTTCATGTACACCTTTGTAATTAACTTTCCATATGATTTAGAGTAGTCTGCAACCAGTTTTTTGTCTGTGCTACAGATGTTGGTGAAGTTACTCTTAGGAATGTCACTGATTACACAATTGAACTTCAGTGTTTCAAAGCAATACAAAGCTTAAGGCGTTCTAATATAACTGCAATGTATTAGGTTCTTGAATTCAACTTTACTTTATGTATTCCATTCTTGTCAGTAGTATTTATTGTGTTTCTATTCACTTACATTTCACTCTGAATAGTTATGCAGATGTAAATAACACAAAATACACAGAATATTCAGTAATGTATTCAGCTAAAAAGAGTGTACTATTAAATTTTCCTCAATATTACTATGTGCAATCTTCATGTAAACCTTTGCAATTAACTTTCCATATGATTTAGAGTACTCTGCATCCAATTTCTTCTGTGTGCTACCGAATGTCGTGAAGTTCCTCTAAGGAATGTCACTGATTACACAATTGAACTTCAGTGTTTCAAACAGTACAAAGCTAGAGGCACCTATAATGTAAATGCAATGTAGTATGTTCTTCAAATCAACTTTACTTTAGGTATTCCATTGCTGTGAGTAGTATTCATTGTGTTTCTATTCACCTCCAATTCAGTCTGAATAGTTATGCACATGTACATAACATAAAATACACACAATAGCCTGTAATGCATTCAGCTGAAAAGAGAATACTATTGAATTTTCCTCAAAGTTTTATGTGCAAGCTTTATGTAAACCATTGTAATTAACTTTCCATATGTTTTACAGTAGTCAGCAGCCAGTTTTATGTGCGTCCTACTGAAGCTGGTGAAGTTTAAGCAATATCACCAGTTGCTCATAATGGTACTTCACTTTTTCAAAGCAATGCAATGCCAAAGGCAGTTATAATGTAAATGCAATGTTGTAGGTTCTTCAAATCATCTTTACTTTATGTATTCCATTGCTGTGAGTAGTATTCATTGTTTTTCTGTTCACTTACAATTCACTGAATAGTTATGCACAGGTACATAGCACAAAATACACCCAATAGAGTGTAATGCATTCAGCTAAAAAGAGTGCTATTGAATTTTCCTCCAAAATTACTATCTGCAAACTGCATGTAAACCTTTGTAATTAACTTTCTGTATGATTCAGAGTAGTCTGAAAGCACTTTTGTGTGTGTGATACCGAAGTTGAAGTTACTCTAAGCAGTATGATTGATTACACAGTAGAACTTCAGTGTTTCAAAGCAATACAAAGCTAAAGGCGTTCTAATATAACTGCAATGTATTAGGTTCTTGAATTCAACTTTACTTTATGTATTCCATTCCTGTCAGTAGTATTTATTGTGTTTCTATTCACTTACATTTCACTCTGAATAGTTATGCAGATGTAAATAACACAAAATACACAGAATATTCAGTAATGTATTCAGCTAAAAAGAGTGTACTATTAAATTTTCCTCAATATTACTATGTGCAATCTTCATGTACACCTTTGTAATTAACTTTCCATATGATTTAGAGTAGTCTGCAACCAGTTTTTTGTCTGTGCTACAGATTTTGGTGAAGTTACTCTTAGGAATGTAACTGATTACACAATTGAACTTCAGTGTTTCAAAGCAATACAAAGCTTAAGGCGTTCTAATATAACTGCAATGTATTAGGTTCTTGAATTCAACTTTACTTTATGTATTCCATTCTTGTCAGTAGTATTTATTGTGTTTCTATTCACTTACATTTCACTCTGAATAGTTATGCAGATGTAAATAACACAAAATACACAGAATATTCAGTAATGTATTCAGCTAAAAAGAGTGTACTATTAAATTTTCCTCAATATTACTATGTGCAATCTTCATGTAAACCTTTGCAATTAACTTTCCATATGATTTAGAGTACTCTGCATCCAATTTCTTCTGTGTGCTACCGAATGTCGTGAAGTTACTCTAAGGAATGTCACTGATTACACAATTGAACTTCAGTGTTTCAAACAGTACAAAGCTAGAGGCACCTATAATGTAAATGCAATGTAGTATGTTCTTCAAATCAACTTTACTTTAGGTATTCCATTGCTGTGAGTAGTATTCATTGTGTTTCTATTCACCTCCAATTCACTCTGAATAGTTATGCACATGTACATAACATAAAATACACACAATAGCCTGTAATGCATTCAGCTGAAAAGAGAATACTATTGAATTTTCCTGAAAGTTTGATGTGCAAGCTTTATGTAAACCATTGTAATTAACTTTCCATATGTTTTACAGTAGTCAGCAGCCAGTTTTATGTGTGTCCTACTGAAGCTGGTGAAGTTTAAGCAATATCACCAGTTGCTCATAATGGTACTTCACTGCTTCAAAGCAATGCAATGCCAAAGGCAGTTATAATGTAAATGCAATGTTGTAGGTTCTTCAAATCATCTTTACTTTATGTATTCCATTGCTGTGAGTAGTATTTATTGTTTTTCTGTTCACTTACAATTCACTGAATAGTTATGCACAGGTACATAGCACAAAATACACCCAATAGAGTGTAATGCATTCAGCTAAAAAGAGTGCTATTGAATTTTCCTCCAAAATTACTATCTGCAAACTGCATGTAAACCTTTGTAATTAACTTTCTGTATGATTCAGAGTAGTCTGAAAGCACTTTTGTGTGTGTGATACCGAAGTTGAAGTTACTGTAAGCAGTATGATTGATTACACAATAGAACTTCAGTGTTTCAAAGCAATACAAAGCTAAAGGCGTTCTAATATAACTGCAATGTATTAGGTTCTTGAATTCAACTTTACTTTATGTATTCCATTCCTGTCAGTAGTATTTATTGTGTTTCTATTCACTTACATTTCACTCTGAATAGTTATGCAGATGTAAATAACACAAAATACTCAGAATATTCAGTAATGTATTCAGCTAAAAAGAGTGTACTATTAAATTTTCCTCAATATTACTATGTGCAATCTTCATGTACACCTTTGTAATTAACTTTCCGTATGATTCAGAGTAGTCTGAAACCACTTTTGTGTGTGTGATACCGAAGTTGAAGTTACTCTAAGCAGTATGATTGATTACTGTTATGCCGTTGGCCCCCTCCTTTGTGAAAATCGCAAGAACTCTAGTTAAGGGGGGTCAACTGACCCAAGAGGGAGACGTGCGAAAGACCACGTTCTTCCAAGACGCAGAGTAAAAGTGACTTTGCCTATTGTCTCATGGAGACCACCCGAAAAGCCAACGGGCAAAGTGGGCTGGTTGAGAGAGAGATCGCATTACCTGCAACTTGATTGACACCTGCGATCTCGTGAAGAAGTATAAAGGCGGGTCTGAGGGGAGGACCCTCAGATGCACCAAGGAAACACACGAAGGAGAAACGCTAGAATTCCTGCGACAGCGTTTTAATAGCTACAGCCGGTGGTGGGGTTCGTGTGCGTCCTTCCCTTGCCTGGGATTGGCGACTTCACCACGGAAGACGGCCTAGCTACAGGGGAAGCCACAGATGAGAGTCCATTCCCCCAACGAGACTTCCGACTACCTCCTACAGGTTGGAAAACCTGTCGAGTAAATGCTTCATGTTCTCTGTCTTTCTAACTAAACGTGCACCAACGCGACACTTCCGCCGACAACTAAGTGAAACTGCCGTGATCTAACAGACTTTTAGCAATCCAGTGAACGATATAAAATCTACATTACCCCTAGACGACGATCGAGCTTGTGTTTTGAATGATTATTATTACACCGGTGTTTTAGATTGAGTTTTGATGATCTGAATGTTTTGTATTAACCATACGTTTGTGCCCTTGTTGAATAAAACGGTTGAAAATAGTAGCATCCGACTCAGCTGATCCATCTATCTTTGCTGGTAAGTTACCTGGTTACGGGGTTTTCATAACAAGTGGGGTTCTCGTCCCGGATTTGAAACCAAACGGGAGGGTCAGTGAATCGGGCTGTAAGTCCAAACGTAAATCTGGTTACGCAGGTAGCCGGACAGGAAACCAGCAAAGATGGACGTGGGTGAATTTATGAAAAGCCCAACTATGGGGGCGCTAGGGAAAGCTACAAAATCAGACTTAGTAAGTTTGGCGCAGGCCTTAGACCTCACAGCGGTGAAGCCAGCAATGAAAAAGCAGGAAGTGCTAAGGGTCATACAACAGCATTACGTTGGGAAGAAGGTGTTTACAGCTGAGGATTTGGAAAATATTCCCGAAAGGAGATTAGTGAGTGGGACAAATCAGGCAGAGTTGGAGAAAACAAGGCTGGAATATGAGTTTAAAATAAAGCAGCTAGAAATAGAAGCAGCTCAGAAGGCTGCAGAGAGAGAAGCCGAGAGAGCCGAGAGGGCAAGAGAAGCCGAAAGAGAAGCCGAGAGGGAAAGAGAGCAGGTGTTCAAACTAAAGCAGCTAGAAGCAGAAGAGAGAGAGAAACAGAGGAACTATGAATTGGAGCTGGACAGGCGAAAACAAGAGCGAAGAACTCAAGGGGGAGAGAAAGAGGGGTTTGATATTAGTCGGGCGTTGAGGTTGGTCCCCCCGTTCGAGGAGACGGATGTTGATAGTTATTTCTTGCTCTTTGAAAAGGTGGCAGAGAATCAGAAGTGGCCCAGAGAGCAGTGGGTGGCGTTGTTACAAAGTGTGTTACGAGGGAAAGCACAGCGGGTATATGCCGCGCTGCCCACAGAAAGGGACGGGAATTATGATCAAGTAAAGGAGGCCATTCTCCGAGGTTACGAGTTAGTACCTGAGGCATATAGACAAAGGTTCCGAAATTTAAAAAGAGGGTGAAATCAAACGTATACCGAGCTAGCCCATGAAAAGGGTGTGCTGTTGGACCGTTGGTGCACAGCTGAAAAGGTGGCCGAGAACTATGGGCGTCTCAGGGAGCTAGTTTTGATTGAGGAATTTAAAAGTTGCGTTCCGGAAGAGATCCGAATGTATTTAAGTGAGAGGACGAATCAGTCCATCTCAGAGATGGCTAGGCTCGCAGATGAATATGCCCTAACCCACAAGGGCTTTTTCCTCACCAAAAAGTTACCCGAGAGACCGTCGGAATGGTAGGGACAGTCCGCCAGCTAAGGGAGAAACTCCACCGGGAGCTAGCACAAAAAGTGAGGATAACAGACAGGAAACCTGGAGATCTCCTGGTTTAAACTGTTTTAATTGTGGAAAGGTGGGACATATTGCATCAAAGTGCTTTGCTCTGAGAAAGGAGCCAGAGAGGGAGAGAGCAGCGATCCCTATCGGGCGTGCAGTGGTAATCAGGAAGTTGACAAGAGGGCCCCAGGTAGATGGAGTACCGGAGGGGCGGGAGACATTTAGTTCCGAAGGAACCGTGTCTTTGAGGGAAGGGGACCCCCCCCATCCCTGTACGAATTTGGAGAGACACGGGGGCGGAACTATCGTTAATTAGCCGTAATGTGTTAAATTTCGGCCCTCGGACGGGGGAGGTTGCCCTGAGAGGAATCGGGAACCAGACCACGGTCGTGCCTTTGCATAGGGTCTTTCTCGATTGCGAGTTGGTGTCGGGACCTGTGGAGCTAGGAGTCCTGCCGGAGTTACCGGGGGAGGGCGTGGACCTCCTGTTGGGTAATGACCTCGCGGGTGGGAAGATGGGAACCGCCCTGATAGTTGAGGCCCCGCCCATGGAGTCCCCGAGCTATCGCGCATGCATGGTCACTCGCAGCCTGTCGAGAGCGGCGACTGGGACCGTGCGCAGTTTGAAATTGGCCCAGACGTTTTTACCGACCCTACACCACGAGGGTTCAGAGGGTGGTAAAACGGAAGGTAGTAAAGTAAAATGGGGTAAGGGTAAGGAGATAGCCCTCCCCTTAGTGAAGAGAAAGGTCCTAGAGGTAGGAAATAAAGATGAGAAACGGATAAAGCTGTTAAAACGTCCAGAGTTGGACGTGGTTGATCTGTCTGGTTTGGCAGAATTGTTTGGAGAAGTTGAGAGTCCTAAAGATGTTCTCGATGGTCCCGAGAGTGAAATGAGGGCAGTCTTAGAGGAGAATGGTATCCTTGCTGTGGAGAAGTCAGCTGAAATGGCCGAGGAGGTTGTTTCAGCTCGCAGGGTTGCACCTTCCCCAACGGGGGGCTGCCTAGAGAGTAACTGGAAGGATCGGGGGACGTTAGAATTTGAAAAAGGTACGGGTGTTGAAAGCCTGGAAGAGGCCAATGTCCCGTTTGAGTGTGTCCAAGATGGGGATGCACGTGGTGCTGACCCTGGTAACGGAGCTCAGGGGAAGTCTGAGGTATTTGATTCAGGGGAACGAGGCGGCCATCCTCGTGAGTCAGATAGACCTGGTTCGGGGAAAAAGGGGTTAACCTTGGGAAGTGTGAGTTCCCAGAGGGTTGTACAGAAGGGGGTCTTCAGAGTTAATGTGGAGTTTACGAATGGGGAGATAACTGTTGTTGTGGAGGGAGACGGGAAATCTGTAATTCCCAAATCGAAGGAAGAAAATTTAATGTCTGGATTGATGTCAGAAGCAGCAACCAGGCTGCAGAGACAATGGCTTGGTAACACGGTGCCTGCGAATCAATTACAGGTTGATTTGGAATGTAAAGGGGCCCCACACGCTATTGTTATTCAAGAGGGTGCTGTGAAAAGGCAGAATTTGAAATGCTGTCTGAACAAAGCGAGATCGCTTGCGGATCTTAAATTGGAAACTAATAGCATGACGGGTCCTGAAGAGAAAAACGACAAATTGCCTAAAATTAAGGAATTGGGTGGTCTAAGTTTGGAACACGCTGATAAAATAACTCCTATGAAAGGAGCGGGCGAAAGCTTATTTCGCCAGGGTGCCCAAGATCGCCACGAGGGAATTAACCGGAAAAAAGGCGAGGGTTAATGGGGGCGCGATTTTTAAAATAGCAGAAGCCGGTTTTAAGGGATTTTGACAAAGTATGTGAATAATAAAGACAACACCCAAGGAAGCTTGACTGTTAAGTTTGAAAGTAGCATAAAAATTTGTCTTTTGCATGAACCTTTGTAGATGTATGTAAGCTAAGATCACACCTCCTTAGTTATGTTGCCGAAGAAAGCAAATAAATAAGGTGGTTATTGAGCTGAAGTTTGATGCTACCAGGCGTTAGTAGGGCACATGAGGTTAAGGTATTAAAGAAAAGGGGCACTGTACTTGTTACCTGTTTAGATACTGACTTGAATGTATAACAGTAGTACTCTGTGAAGAGAAAAGCTTGTGTAGTATGTAGATTCAAAAAAAAAAAAAATTTTCCTGTGTCAACCTGTTTTTAACCGCTGGTTAAAAACCTATTATAGGGGGAAGTGTTATGCCGTTGGCCCCCTCCTTTGTGAAAATCGCAAGAACTCTAGTTAAGGGGGGTCAACTGACCCAAGAGGGAGACGTGCGAAAGACCACGTTCTTCCAAGACGCAGAATAAAAGTGACTTTGCCTATTGTCTCATGGAGACCACCTGAAAAGCCCTCGGGCAAAGTGGGCTGGTTGAGAGAGAGATCGCATTACCTGCAACTTGATTGACACCTGCGATCTCGTGAAGAAGTATAAAGGCGGGTCTGAGGGGAGGACCCTCAGATGCACCAAGGAAACACACGAAGGAGAAACGCTAGAATTCCTGCGTCAGCGTTTTAATAGCTACAGCCGGTGGTGGGGTTCGTGTGCGTCCTTCCCTTGCCTGGGATTGGCGACTTCACCACGGAAGACGGCCTAGCTACAGGGGAAGCCACAGATGAGAGTCCATTCCCCCAACGAGACTTCCGACTACCTCCTACAGGTTGGAAAACCTGTCGGGTAAATGCTTCATGTTCTCTGTCTTTCTAACTAAACGTGCACCAACGCGACACTTCCGCCGACAACTAAGTGAAACTGCCGTGATCTAACAGACTTTTAGCTATCCAGTGAACGATATAAAATCTACATTACCCCTAGACGACGATCGAGCTTGTGTTTTGAATGATTATTATTACACCGGTGTTTTAGATTGAGTTTTGATGATCTGAATGTTTTGTATTAACCATACGTTTGTGCCCTTGTTGAATAAAACGGTTGAAAATAGTAGCATCCGACTCAGCTGATCCATCTATCTTTGCTGGTAAGTTACCTGGTTATGGGGTTTTCGTAACATTACACAATAGAACTTCAGTGTTTCAAAGCAATACAAAGCTAAAGGCGTTCTAATATAACTGCAATGTATTAGGTTCTTGAATTCAACTTTACTTTATGTATTCCATTCCTGTCAGTAGTATTTATTGTGTTTCTATTCACTTACATTTCACTCTGAATAGTTATGCAGATGTAAATAACACAAAATACACAGAATATTCAGTAATGTATTCAGCTAAAAAGAGTGTACTATTAAATTTTCCTCAATATTACTATGTGCAAACTTCATGTAAACCTTTGTAATTAACTTTCCATATGATTTAGAGTAGTCTGCAACCAGTTTTTTGTCTGTGCTACCGATGTTGGTGAAGTTACTCTAAGGAATGTCACTGATTACACAATTGAACTACAGTGTTTCAAAGCAATAGAAAGCTAAAGGCAGTTATAATGTAAATGCAATGTAGTGGGTTCTTCAAATCAGCTTTACGTTATGTATTCCATTGCTGTGAGTAGTATTCAATATGCTTCTATTCAGTTACATTTCACTCTGAATAGACATGCACATGTAGATAACACAAAATACACACAATAGCATGTAATGCATTCAGCTGAAAAGAGAATACTATTGAATTTTCCTGAAAGTTTTATGTGCAAGCTTTATGTAAACCATTGTAATTAACTTTCCATATGTTTTAGAGTAGTCAGCAGCCAGTTTTATGTGTGTCCTACTGAAGCTGGTGAAGTTTAAGCAATATCACCAGTTGCTCATAATGGTGCTTCACTGCTTCAAAGCAATGCAATGCTAAAGGCAGTTATAATGTAAATGCAATGTAGTAGGTTCTTCAAATCAGCTTTACGTTATGTATTCCATTGCTGTGAGTAGTATTCATTGTTTTTCTGTTCACTTACAATTCAATGAATAGTTATGCACAGGTACATAGCACAAAATACACCCAATAGAGTGTAATGCATTCAGCTAAAAAGGGTGCTATTGAATTTTCCTCCAAAATTACTATCTGCAAACTGCATGTAAACCTTTGTAATTAACTTTCCGTATGATTCAGAGTAGTCTGAAACCACTTTTGTGTGTGTGATACCGAAGTTGAAGTTACTCTAAGCAGTATGATTGATTACACAATAGAACTTCAGTGTTTCAAAGCAATACAAAGCTAAAGGCGTTCTAATATAACTGCAATGTATTAGGTTCTTGAATTCAACTTTACTTTATGTATTCCATTCCTGTCAGTAGTATTTATTGTGTTTCTATTCACTTACATTTCACTCTGAATAGTTATGCAGATGTAAATAACACAAAATACACAGAATATTCAGTAATGTATTCAGATAAAAAGAGTGTACTATTAAATTTTCCTCAATATTACTATGTGCAATCTTCATGTAAACCTTTGTAATTAACTTTCCATATGATGTAGAGTAGTCTGCAACCAGTTTTTTGTCTGTGCTACAGATGTTGGTGAAGTTACTCTAAGGAATGTCACTGATTACACAATAGAACTTCAGTGTTTCAAAGCAATACAAAACTAAAGGTGTTCTAATATAACTGCAATGTATTAGGTCCTTGAATTCAAGTTTACTTTATGTATTCCATTCCTGTCAGTAGTATTTATTGTGTTTCTATTCACTTACATTTCACTCTGAATAGTTATGCAGATGTAAATAACACAAAATACACAGAATATTCAGTAATGTATTCAGCTAAAAAGAGTGTACTATTAAATTTTCCTCAATATTACTATGTGCAAACTTCATGTAAACCTTTGTAATTAACTTTCCATATAATTTAGAGTAGTCTGCAACCAGTTTTTTGTCTGTGCTACAGATGTTGGTGAAGTTACTCTAAGGAATGTCACTGATTACACAATTGAACTACAGTGTTTCAAAGCAATAGAAAGCTACAGGCAGTTATAATGTAAATGCAATGTAGTAGGTTCTTCAAATCAGATTTACGTTATGTATTCCATTGCTGTGAGTAGTATTCAATATGCTTCTATTCAGTTACATTTCACTCTGAATAGACATGCACATGTAGATAACACAAAATACACACAATAGCATGTAATGTATTCAGCTGAAAAGACAGTGCTATTGAATTTTCCTCAAAATTACTATGTGTAAACGTCATGTAAACCTTTGTAATTAACTTTCCATATGATGTAGAGTAGTCTGCAAGCAGTTTTTTTCGTGTTCTGCCGAAGTTGGTGAAGTTACTCTAAGGAATGTCACTGATTACACAATTCAACCAGTGTTTCAAAGCAGTAAAAAGCTAGAGGCAGTTATAATGTAAATGCAATGTAGTATGTTCTTCAAATGAACCTTACTTTATGTATTCCATTGCTGTGAGTAGTATTCGTTGTTTATCTGTTCACATACAATGCACTCTGAATAATTTTGCACATCAGCATAACACAAAATACACACAATAGCATGTAATGCATTCAGCTGAAAAGACAGTGCTATTTAATTTTCCAGAAAATTACTATGTGCAAACTTCATGTAAACCTTTGTAATTAACTTTCCATATGATTTAGAGTACTCTGCATCCAATTTCTTCTGTTTGCTACCGAATGTCGTGAAGTTACTCTAAGGAATGTCACTGATTACACAATTGAACTTCAGTGTTTCAAACAGTACAAAGCTAGAGGCACCTATAATGTAAATGCAATGTAGTATGTTCTTCAAATCAACTTTACTTTAGGTATTGCATTGCTGTGAGTAGTATTCATTGTGTTTCTATTCACCTCAAATTCACTCTGAATAGTTATGCACATGTACATAACATAAAATACACAAAATAGCCTGTAATGCATTCAGCTGAAAAGAGAATACTATTGGATTTTCCTCAAAGTTTTATGTGCAAGCTTTATGTAAACCATTGTAATTAACTTTCCATATGTTTTACAGTAGTCAGCAGCCAGTTTTATGTGTGTCCTACTGAAGCTGGTGAAGTTTAAGCAATATCACCAGTTACTCATAATGGTGCTTCACTGCTTCAAAGCAATGCAATGCTAAAGGCAGTTATAATGTAAATACAATGTAGTAGGTTCTTCAAATCAGCTTTACGTTATGTATTCCATTGCTGTGAGTAGTTTTCAATATGCTTCTATTCAGTTACATTTCACTCTGAATAGACATGCACATGTAGATAACACAAAATACACACAATAGCATGTAACGTATTCAGCTGAAAAGACAGTGCTATTGAATTTTCCTCAACATTACTATGTGTAAACGTCATGTAAACCTTTGTAATTAACTTTCCATATGATGTAGAGTAGTCTGCAAGCAGTTTTTTTCGTGTTCTGCCGAAGTTGGTGAAGTTACTCTAAGGAATGTCACTGATTACACAATTCAACCAGTGTTTCAAAGCAGTACAAAGCTAGAGGCAGTTATAATATAAATGCAATGTAGTATGTTCTTCAAATCAACTTTACTTTAGGTATTCCATTGCTGTGAGTAGTATTCATTGTGTTTCTATTCACCTCAAATTCACTCTGAATAGTTAAGCACATGTACATAACATAAAATACACACAATAGCCTGTAATACATTCAGCTGAAAAGAGAATACTATTGAATTTTCCTCAAAGTTTTATGTGCCAGCTTTATGTAAACCATTGTAATTAACTTTCCATATGTTTTAGAGTAGTCAGCAGCCAGTTTTATGTGTGTCCTACTGAAGCTGGTGAAGTTTAAGCAATATCACCAGTTGCTCATAATGGTGCTTCACATCTTCAATGCAATGCAATGCTAAAGGCAGTTATAATGTAAATGCAATGTAGTAGGTTCTTCAAATCAGCTTTACATTATGTATTGCATTGCTCTGAGTAGTATTCATTGTTTTTCTGTTCACTTACAATTCAATGAATAGTTATGCACAGGTACATAGCACAAAATACACCAAATAGAGTGTAATGCATTCAGCTAAAAAGAGTGCTATTGAATTTTCCTCCAAAATTACTATCTGCAAACTGCATGTAAACCTTTGTAATTAACTTTCCGTATGATTCAGAGTAGTCTGAAACCACTTTTGTGTGTGTGATACCGAAGTTGAAGTTACTCTAAGCAGTATGATTGATTACACAGTAGAACTTCAGTGTTTCAAAGCAATACAAAGCTAAAGGCGTTCTAATATAACTGCAATGTATTAGGTTCTTGAATTCAACTTTACTTTATGTATTCCATTCCTGTCAGTAGTATTTATTGTGTTTCTATTCACTTACATTTCACTCTGAATAGTTATGCAGATGTAAATTACACAAAATACACAGAATATTCAGTAATGTATTCAGCTAAAAAGAGTGTACTATTAAATTTTCCTCAATATTACTATGTGCAATCTTCATGTACACCTTTGTAATTAACTTTCCATATGATTTAGAGTAGTCTGCAACCAGTTTTTTGTCTGTGCTACAGATGTTGGTGAAGTTACTCTAAGGAATGTCACTGATTACACAATTGAACTTCAGTGTTTCAAGGCAATACAAAGCTAAAGGCGTTCTAATATAACTGCAATGTATTAGGTTCTTGAATTCAACTTTACTTTATGTATTCCATTCTTGTCAGTAGTATTTATTGTGTTTCTATTCACTTACATTTCACTCTGAATAGTTATGCAGATGTAAATAACACAAAATACACAGAATATTCAGTAATGTATTCAGCTAAAAAGAGTGTACTATTAAATTTTCCTCAATATTACTATGTGCAATCTTCATGTAAACCTTTGCAATTAACTTTCCATATGATTTAGAGTACTCTGCATCCAATATCTTCTGTGTGCTACCGAATGTCGTGAAGTTACTCTAAGGAATGTCACTGATTACACAATTGAACTTCAGTGTTTCAAACAGTACAAAGCTAGAGGCACCTATAATGTAAATGCAATGTAGTATGTTCTTCAAATCAACTTTACTTTAGGTATTCCATTGCTGTGAGTAGTATTCATTGTGTTTCTATTCACCTCCAATTCACTCTGAATAGTTATGCACATGTACATAACATAAAATACACACAATAGCCTATAATGCATTCAGCTGAAAAGAGAATACTATTGAATTTTCCTCAAAGTTTTATGTGCAAGCTTTATGTAAACCATTGTAATTAACTTTCCATATGTTTTACAGTAGTCAGCAGCCAGTTTTATGTGTGTCCTACTGAAGCTGGTGAAGTTTAAGCAATATCGCCAGTTGCTCATAATGGTACTTCACTGCTTCAAAGCAATGCAATGCCAAAGGCAGTTATAATGTAAATGCAATGTTGTAGGTTCTTCAAATCATCTTTACTTTATGTATTCCATTGCTGTGAGTAGTATTCATTGTTTTTCTGTTCACTTACAATTCACTGAAGAGTTATGCACAGGTACATAGCACAAAATACACCCAATAGAGTGTAATGCATTCAGATAAAAAGAGTGCTATTGAATTTTCCTCCAAAATTACTATCTGCAAACTGCATGTAAACCTTTGTAATTAACTTTCTGTATGATTCAGAGTAGTCTGAAAGCACTTTTGTGTGTGTGATACCGAAGTTGAAGTTACTCTAAACAGTATGATTGATTACACAGTAGAACTTCAGTGTTTCAAAGCAATACAAAGCTAAAGGCGTTCTAATATAACTGCAATGTATTAGGTTCTTGAATTCAACTTTACTTTATATATTCCATTCTTGTCAGTAGTATTTATTGTGTTTCTATTCACTTACATTTCACTCTGAATAGTTATGCAGATGTAAATAACACAAAATACACAGAATATTCAGTAATGTATTCAGCTAAAAAGAGTGTACTATTAAATTTTCCTCAATATTACTATGTGCAATCTTCATGTAAACCTTTGCAATTAACTTTCCATATGATTTAGAGTACTCTGCATCCAATTTCTTCTGTGTGCTACCGAATGTCGTGAAGTTACTCTAAGGAATGTCACTGATTACACAATTGAACTTCAGTGTTTCAAACAGTACAAAGCTAGAGGCACCTATAATGTAAATGCAATGTAGTATGTTCTTCAAATCAACTTTACTTTAGGTATTCCATTGCTGTGAGTAGTATTCATTGTGTTTCTATTCACCTCCAATTCACTCTGAATAGTTATGCACATGTACATAACATAAAATACACACAATAGCCTGTAATGCATTCAGCTGAAAAGAGAATACTATTGAATTTTCCTAAAAGTTTTATGTGCAAGCTTTATGTAAACCATTGTAATTAACTTTCCATATGTTTTACAGTAGTCAGCAGCCAGTTTTATGTGTGTCCTACTGAAGCTGGTGAAGTTTAAGCAATATCACCAGTTGCTCATAATGGTACTTCACTGCTTCAAAGCAATGCAATGCCAAAGGCAGTTATAATGTAAATGCAATGTTGTAGGTTCTTCAAATCATCTTTACTTTATGTATTCCATTGCTGTGAGTCGTATTCATTGTTTTTCTGATCACTTACAATTCACTGAATGGTTATGCACAGGTACATAGCACAAAATACACCCAATAGAGTGTAATGCATTCAGCTAAAAAGAGTGCTATTGAATTTTCCTCCAAAATTACTATCTGCAAACTGCATGTAAACCTTTGTAATTAACTTTCCGTATGATTCAGAGTAGTCTGAAACCACTTTTGTGTGTGTGATACCGAAGTTGAAGTTACTCTAAGCAGTATGATTGATTACACAATAGAACTTCAGTGTTTCAAAGCAATACAAAGCTAAAGGCGTTCTAATATAACTGCAATGTATTAGGTTCTTGAATTCAACTTTACTTTATGTATTCCATTCCTGTCAGTAGTATTTATTGTGTTTCTATTCACTTACATTTCACTCTGAATAGTTATGCAGATGTAAATAACACAAAATACACAGAATATTCAGTAATGTATTCAGATAAAAAGAGTGTACTATTAAATTTTCCTCAATATTACTATGTGCAAACTGCATGTAAACCTTTGTAATTAACTTTCCGTATGATTCAGAGTAGTCTGAAACCACTTTTGTGTGTGTGATACCGAAGTTGAAGTTACTCTAAGCAGTATGATTGATTACACAATAGAACTTCAGTGTTTCAAAGCAATACAAAGCTAAAGGCGTTCTAATATAACTGCAATGTATTAGGTTCTTGAATTCAACTTTACTTTATGTATTCCATTCTTGTTAGTAGTATTTATTGTGTTTCTATTTACTTACATTTCACTCTGAATAGTTATGCAGATGTAAATAACACAAAATACACAGAATATTCAGTAATGTATTCAGATAAAAAGAGTGTACTATTAAATTTTCCTCAATATTACTATGTGCAATCTTCATGTACACCTTTGTAATTAACTTTCCATATGATTTAGAGTAGTCTGCAACCAGTTTTTTGTCTGTGCTACAGATGTTGGTGAAGTTACTCTAAGGAATGTCACTGATTACACAATTGAACTTCAGTGTTTCAAGGCAATACAAAGCTAAAGGCGTTCTAATATAACTGCAATGTATTAGGTTCTTGAATTCAACTTTACTTTATGTATTCCATTCTTGTCAGTAGTATTTATTGTGTTTCTATTCACTTACATTTCACTCTGAATAGTTATGCAGATGTAAATAACACAAAATACACAGAATATTCAGTAATGTATTCAGCTAAAAAGAGTGTACTATTAAATTTTCCTCAATATTACTATGTGCAATCTTCATGTAAACCTTTGCAATTAACTTTCCATATGATTTAGAGTACTCTGCATCCAATATCTTCTGTGTGCTACCGAATGTCGTGAAGTTACTCTAAGGAATGTCACTGATTACACAATTGAACTTCAGTGTTTCAAACAGTACAAAGCTAGAGGCACCTATAATGTAAATGCAATTTAGTATGTTCTTCAAATCAACTTTACTTTAGGTATTCCATTGCTGTGAGTAGTATTCATTGTGTATCTATTCACCTCCAATTCACTCTGAATAGTTATGCACATGTACATAACATAAAATACACACAATAGCCTATAATGCATTCAGCTGAAAAGAGAATACTATTGAATTTTCCTCAAAGTTTTATGTGCAAGCTTTATGTAAACCATTGTAATTAACTTTCCATATGTTTTACAGTAGTCAGCAGCCAGTTTTATGTGTGTCCTACTGAAGCTGGTGAAGTTTAAGCAATATCGCCAGTTGCTCATAATGGTACTTCACTGCTTCAAAGCAATGCAATGCCAAAGGCAGTTATAATGTAAATGCAATGTTGTAGGTTCTTCAAATCATCTTTACTTTATGTATTCCATTGCTGTGAGTAGTATTCATTGTTTTTCTGTTCACTTACAATTCACTGAAGAGTTATGCACAGGTACATAGCACAAAATACACCCAATAGAGTGTAATGCATTCAGATAAAAAGAGTGCTATTGAATTTTCCTCCAAAATTACTATCTGCAAACTGCATGTAAACCTTTGTAATTAACTTTCTGTATGATTCAGAGTAGTCTGAAAGCACTTTTGTGTGTGTGATACCGAAGTTGAAGTTACTCTAAACAGTATGATTGATTACACAGTAGAACTTCAGTGTTTCAAAGCAATACAAAGCTAAAGGCGTTCTAATATAACTGCAATGTATTAGGTTCTTGAATTCAACTTTACTTTATATATTCCATTCTTGTCAGTAGTATTTATTGTGTTTCTATTCACTTACATTTCACTCTGAATAGTTATGCAGATGTAAATAACACAAAATACACAGAATATTCAGTAATGTATTCAGCTAAAAAGAGTGTACTATTAAATTTTCCTCAATATTACTATGTGCAATCTTCATGTAAACCTTTGCAATTAACTTTCCATATGATTTAGAGTACTCTGCATCCAATTTCTTCTGTGTGCTACCGAATGTCGTGAAGTTACTCTAAGGAATGTCACTGATTACACAATTGAACTTCAGTGTTTCAAACAGTACAAAGCTAGAGGCACCTATAATGTAAATGCAATGTAGTATGTTCTTCAAATCAACTTTACTTTAGGTATTCCATTGCTGTGAGTAGTATTCATTGTGTTTCTATTCACCTCCAATTCACTCTGAATAGTTATGCACATGTACATAACATAAAATACACACAATAGCCTGTAATGCATTCAGCTGAAAAGAGAATACTATTGAATTTTCCTCAAAGTTTTATGTGCAAGCTTTATGTAAACCATTGTAATTAACTTTCCATATGTTTTACAGTAGTCAGCAGCCAGTTTTATGTGTGTCCTACTGAAGCTGGTGAAGTTTAAGCAATATCACCAGTTGCTCATAATGGTACTTCACTGCTTCAAAGCAATGCAATGCCAAAGGCAGTTATAATGTAAATGCAATGTTGTAGGTTCTTCAAAT
Source organism: Hemitrygon akajei (assembly GCF_048418815.1). NCBI lineage: Eukaryota > Metazoa > Chordata > Chondrichthyes > Myliobatiformes > Dasyatidae > Hemitrygon > Hemitrygon akajei. The sequence continues at coordinate 108,739,110 of NC_133127.1, forward strand.
CATCTTTACTTTATGTATTCCATTGCTGTGAGTCGTATTCATTGTTTTTCTGATCACTTACAATTCACTGAATGGTTATGCACAGGTACATAGCACAAAATACACCCAATAGAGTGTAATGCATTCAGCTAAAAAGAGTGCTATTGAATTTTCCTCCAAAATTACTATGTGCAAACTGCATGTAAACCTTTGTAATTAACTTTCCGTATGATTCAGAGTAGTCTGAAACCACTTTTGTGTGTGTGATACCGAAGTTGAAGTTACTCTAAGCAGTATGATTGATTACACAATAGAACTTCAGTGTTTCAAAGCAATACAAAGCTAAAGGCGTTCTAATATAACTGCAATGTATTAGGTTCTTGAATTCAACTTTACTTTATGTATTCCATTCTTGTTAGTAGTATTTATTGTGTTTCTATTTACTTACATTTCACTCTGAATAGTTATGCAGATGTAAATAACACAAAATACACAGAATATTCAGTAATGTATTCAGATAAAAAGAGTGTACTATTAAATTTTCCTCAATATTACTATGTGCAATCTTCATGTAAACCTTTGTAATTAACGTTCCATATGATTTAGAGTAGTCTGCAACCAGTTTTTTGTCTGTGCTACAGATGTTGGTGAAGTTACTCTAAGGAATGTCACTGATTACACAATTGAACTTCAGTGTTTCAAAGCAATACAAAGCTAAAGGCGTTCTAATATAACTGCAATGTATTAGGTTCTTGAATTCAACTTTACTTTATGTATTCCATTCCTGTCAGTAGTATTTATTGTGTTTCTATTCACTTACATTTCACTCTGAATAGTTATGCAGATGTAAATAACACAAAATACACAGAATATTCAGTAATGTATTCAGCTAAAAAGAGTGTACTATTAAATTTTCCTCAATATTACTATGTGCAAACTTCATGTAAACCTTTGTAATTAACTTTCCATATGATTTAGAGTAGTCTGCAACCAGTTTTTTGTCTGTGCTACCGATGTTGGTGAAGTTACTCTAAGGAATGTCACTGATTACACAATTGAACTACAGTGTTTCAAAGCAATAGAAAGCTAAAGGCAGTTATAATGTAAATGCAATGTAGTAGGTTCTTCAAATCAGCTTTACGTTATGTATTCCATTGCTGTGAGTAGTATTCAATATGCTTCTATTCAGTTACATTTCACTCTGAATAGACATGCACATGTAGATAACACAAAATACACACAATAGCATGTAATGTATTCAGCTGAAAAGACAGTGCTATTGAATTTTCCTCAAAATTACTATGTGTAAACGTCATGTAAACCTTTGTAATTAACTTTCCATATGATGTAGAGTAGTCTGCAAGCAGTTTTTTTCGTGTTCTGCCGAAGTTGGTGAAGTTACTCTAAGGAATGTCACTGATTACACAATTCAACCAGTGTTTCAAAGCAGTACAAAGCTAGAGGCAGTTATAATATAAATGCAATGTAGTATGTTCTTCAAATCAACTTTACTTTAGGTATTCCATTGCTGTGAGTAGTATTCATTGTGTTTCTATTCACCTCCAATTCACTCTGAATAGTTATGCACATGTACATAACATAAAATACACACAATAGCCTGTAATGCATTCAGCTGAAAAGAGAATACTATTGAATTTTCCTCAAAGTTTTATGTGCAAGCTTTATGTAAACCATTGTAATTAACTTTCCATATGTTTTAGAGTAGTCAGCAGCCAGTTTTATGTGTGTCCTACTGAAGCTGGTGAAGTTTAAGCAATATCACCAGTTGCTCATAATGGTGCTTCACTGCTTCAAAGCAATGCAATGCTAAAGGCAGTTATAATGTAAATGCAATGTAATAGGTTCTTCAAATCAGCTTTACGTTATGTATTCAATTGCTGTGAGTAGTATTCATTGTTTTTCTGTTCACTTACAATTCAATCATTAGTTATGCACAGGTACATAGCACAAAATACACCCAATAGAGTGTAATGCATTCAGCTAAAAAGAGTGCTATTGAATTTTCCTCCAAAATTACTATCTGCAAACTGCATGTAAACCTTTGTAATTAACTTTCCATATGATTCAGAGTAGTCTGAAAGTACTTTTGTGTGTGTGATACCGAAGCTGAAGTTACTCTAAGCAGTATGATTGATTACACAATAGAACTTCAGTGTTTCAAAGCAATACAAAGCTAAAGGCGTTCTAATATAACTGCAATGTATTAGGTTCTTGAATTCAACTTTACTTTATGTATTCCATTCCTGTCAGTAGTATTTATTGTGTTTCTATTCACTTACATTTCACTCTGAATAGTTATGCAGATGTAAATAACACAAAATACACAGAATATTCAGTAATGTATTCAGATAAAAAGAGTGTACTATTAAATTTTCCTCAATATTACTATGTGCAAACTGCATGTAAACCTTTGTAATTAACTTTCCATATGATTTAGAGTACTCTGCATCCAATTTCTTCTGTGTGCTACCGAATGTCGTGAAGTTACTCTAAGGAATGTCACTGATTACACAATTGAACTTCAGTGTTTCAAACAGTACAAAGCTAGAGGCACCTATAATGTAAATGCAATGTAGTATGTTCTTCAAATCAACTTTACTTTAGGTATTCCATTGCTGTGAGTAGTATACATTGTGTTTCTATTCACCTCTAATTCACTCTGAATAGTTATGCACATGTACATAACATAAAATACACACAATAGCCTGTAATGCATTCAGCTGAAAAGAGAATACTATTGAATTTTCCTGAAAGTTTTATGTGCAAGCTTTATGTAAACCATTGTAATTAACTTTCCATATGTTTTAGAGTAGTCAGCAGCCAGTTTTATGTGTGTCCTACTGAAGCTGGTGAAGTTTAAGCAATATCACCAGTTGCTCATAATTGTACTTCACTGCTTCAAAGCAATGCAATGCCAAACGCAGTTATAATGTAAATGCAATGTTGTAGGTTCTTCAAATCATCTTTACTTTATGTATTCCATTGCTGTGAGTAGTATTCATTGTTTTTCTGTTCAATTACAATTCACTGAATAGTTATGCACAGGTACATAGCACAAAATACACCCAATAGAGTGTAATGCATTCAGCTAAAAAGAGTGCTATTGAATTTTCCTTTATATTACTATGTCCAAACTTCATGTAAGCCTTTGTAATTAACTTTCCATATGATTTAGTGTAGTCTGCAACCAGTTTTTTGACTGTGCTACTGATGTTGGTGAAGTTAGTCAAAGAAATGTCACTGATTACACAATGGAACTTGAGTTTCAAAGCAGTACAAAGCTCAGGGCCGTTCTAATGTAAATGCAATGTACTATTTTCTTCAAATCAACTTTACTTTATGTATTCCATTGCTGTGAGTAGTATTCAATGCGTTTCTATTCAGTTACAATTCACTGAATAGTTATGCACATGTATATAACATAAAATACACACAGTAGCATGTAATGCATTCAACTGAAAAGAGAATGGTATTGAATTTTCCTCAAAGTTTTATGTGGAAACATTATGTAAATCATTGTAATTAACTTTCCATATGTTTTAGTGTAGTCAGCAACCAGTTTTATGTGTGTCCTACTGAAGCTGGGGAAGTTTAAGCAATATCACCAGTTGCTCATAATGGTACTTCACTGCTTCAAAGCAATGCAATGCTAAAGGCAGTTATAATGTAAATGCAATGTTGTAGGTTCTTCAAATCATCTTTGCTTTATGTATTCCATTGCTGTGAGTAGTATTCATTGTTTTTCTGTTCACTTACAATTCTCTGAATAGATATGCACAGGTATATAGCACAAAATACACACAATAGCATGTAATGCATTCAGCTGAGACGAGAGTGCTATTGAATTTTCCTCCAAAATTACTAACTGCAAAATGCATGTAAACCTTTGTAATTAACTTTCCGTATGATTCAGAGTAGTCTGCAACCACTTTTGAGTGTGTGATACCGAAGTTGAAGTTACTCTAAGCAGTATGATTGATTACACAATAGAACTTCAGTGTTTCAAAGCAATACAAAGCTAAAGGCGTTCTAATATAACTGCAATGTATTAGGTTCTTGAATTCAACTTTACTTTATGTATTCCATTCCTGTCAGTAGTATTTATTGTGTTTCTATTCACTTACATTTCACTCTGAATAGTTATGCACATGTAGATAACACAAAATACACACAATAGCATGTAATGTATTCAGCTGAAAAGACAGTGCTATTGAATTTTCCTCAAAATTACTATGTGTAAACGTCATGTAAACATTTGTAATTAACTTTCCATATGATGTAGAGTAGTCTGCAAGCAGCTTTTTTCGTGTTCTGCCGAAGTTGGTGAAGTTACTCTAAGGAATGTCACTGATTACACAATTCAACCAGTGTTTCAAAGCAGTACAAAGCTAGAGGCAGTTATAATGTAAATGCAATGTAGTATGTTCTTCAAATCAACCTTACTTTATGTATGCCATTGCTGTGAGTAGTATTTGTTGTTTATCTGTTCACTTACAATGCACTCTGAATACTTTTGCACATCAGCATAACACAAAATACACACAACAGCATGTAATGCATTCAGCTGAAAAGACAGTGCTATTGAATTTTCCACAAAGTTTTATGTGCAAGCTTTATGTAAACCATTGTAATTAACTTTCCATATGTTTTAGAGTAGTCAGCAGCCAGTTTTATGTGTGTCCTACTGAAGCTGGTGAAGTTTAAGCAATATCACCAGTTGCTCATAATGGTACTTCACTGCTTCAAAGCAATGCAATGCCAAAGGCAGTTATAATGTAAATGCAATGTAGTAGGTTCTTCAAATCAGCTTTACGTTATGTATTCCATTGCTGTGAGTAGTATTCAATATGCTTCTATTCAGTTACATTTCACTCTGAATAGACATGCACATGTAGATAACACAAAATACACACAATAGCATGTAATGTATTCAGCTGAAAAGACAGTGCTATTGAATTTTCCTCAAAATTACTATGTGTAAACGTCATGTAAACATTTGTAATTAACTTTCCATATGATGTAGAGTAGTCTGCAAGCAGCTTTTTTCGTGTTCTGCCGAAGTTGGTGAAGTTACTCTAAGGAATGTCACTGATTACACAATTCAACCAGTGTTTCAAAGCAGTACAAAGCTAGAGGCAGTTATAATGTAAATGCAATGTAGTATGTTCTTCAAATCAACCTTACTTTATGTATGCCATTGCTGTGAGTAGTATTTGTTGTTTATCTGTTCACTTACAATGCACTCTGAATACTTTTGCACATCAGCATAACACAAAATACACACAACAGCATGTAATGCATTCAGCTGAAAAGACAGTGCTATTGAATTTTCCACAAAGTTTTATGTGCAAGCTTTATGTAAACCATTGTAATTAACTTTCCATATGTTTTAGAGTAGTCAGCAGCCAGTTTTATGTGTGTCCTACTGAAGCTGGTGAAGTTTAAGCAATATCACCAGTTGCTCATAATGGTACTTCACTGCTTCAAAGCAATGCAATGCCAAAGGCAGTTATAATGTAAATGCAATGTTGTAGGTTCTTCAAATCATCTTTACTTTATGTATTCCATTGCTGTGAGTAGTATTCATTGTTTTTCTGTTCACTTACAATTCACTGAATAGTTATGCACAGGAACATAGCACAAAATACACCCAATAGAGAGTAATGCATTCAGCTAAAAAGAGTGCTATTGAATTTTCCTCCAAAATCACTATCTGCAAACTGCATGTAAACCTTTGTAATTAACTTTCCGTATGATTCAGAGTAGTCTGAAACCACTTTTGTGTGTGTGATACCGAAGTTGAAGTTACTCTAAGCAGTATGATTGATTACACAATAGAACTTCAGTGTTTCAAAGCAATACAAAGCTAAAGGCGTTCTAATATAACTGCAATGTATTAGGTTCTTGAATTCAACTTTACTTTATGTATTCCATTCCTGTCAGTAGTATTTATTGTGTTTCTATTCACTTACATTTCACTCTGAATAGTTATGCAGATGTAAATAACACAAAATACACAGAATATTCAGTAATGTATTCAGATAAAAAGAGTGTACTATTAAATTTTCCTCAATATTACTATGTGCAAACTGCATGTAAACCTTTGTAATTAACTTTCCGTATGATTCAGAGTAGTCTGAAACCACTTTTGTGTGTGTGATACCGAAGTTGAAGTTACTCTAAGCAGTATGATTGATTACACAATAGAACTTCAGTGTTTCAAAGCAATACAAAGCTAAAGGCGTTCTAATATAACTGCAATGTATTAGGTTCTTGAATTCAACTTTACTTTATGTATTCCATTCCTGTCAGTAGTATTTATTGTGTTTCTATTCACTTACATTTCACTCTGAATAGTTATTCAGATGTAAATAACACAAAATACACAGAATATTCAGTAATGTATTCAGATAAAAAGAGTGTACTATTAAATTTTCCTCAATATTACTATGTGCAATCTTCATGTAAACCTTTGTAATTAACTTTCCATATGATTTAGAGTAGTCTGCAACCAGTTTTTTGTCTGTGCTACAGATGTTGGTGAAGTTACTCTAAGGAATGTCACTGATTACACAATTGAACTTCAGTGTTTCAAAGCAATACAAAGCTAAAGGCGTTCTAATATAACTGCAATGTATTAGGTTCTTGTATTCAACTTTACTTTATGTATTCCATTCTTGTCAGTAGTATTTATTGTGTTTCTATTCACTTACATTTCACTCTGAATAGTTATGCAGATGTAAATAACACAAAATACACAGAATATTCAGTAATGTATTCAGCTAAAAAGAGTGTACTATTAAATTTTCCTCAATATTACTATGTGCAATCTTCATGTAAACCTTTGTAATTAACTTTCCATATGATTTAGAGTAGTCTGCAATCAGTTTTTTGTCTGTGCTACAGATGTTGGTGAAGTTACTCTAAGGAATGTCACTGATTACACAATTGAACTTCAGTGTTTCAAAGCAATACAAACCTAAAGGCGTTCTAATATAACTGCAATGTATTAGGTCCTTGAATTCAACTTTACTTTATGTATTCCATTCCTGTCAGTAGTATTTATTGTGTTTCTATTCACTTACATTTCACTCTGAATAGTTATGCAGATGTAAATAACACAAAATACACACAATAGCATGTAATGCATTCAGCTGAAACGACAGTGCTATAGAATTTTCCTCAAAATTACTATGTGCAAACTTCATGTAAGCCTTTGTAATTAACTTTCCATATGATGTAGAGTAGTCTGCAAGCAGTTTTTTTTGTGTGCTGCCGAAGTGGGTGAAGTTTCTCTAAGGAATGTCACTGATGAGACAATTCAAACAGTGTTTCAAAGCAGTACAAAGCTAGAGGCTCTTATAATATAAATGCAATGTAGTATGATCTTCAAATCAACCTTACTTTTATGTATTCCATTGCTGTGAGTAGTATTCATTGTTTTTCTGTTCACTTACCATTCACTCTGAATAGTTATGCACATCTGCATAACACAAAATATACAGAATAGTAAGTAATGCATTCAGCTAAAAAGAGTGTACTATTAAATTTTCCTTTATATTACTATGTCCAAACTTCATGTAAGCCTTTGTAATTAACTTTCCATATGATTTAGTGTAGTCTGCAACCAGTTTTTTGACTGTGCTACTGATGTTGGTGAAGTTAGTCAAAGAAATGTCACTGATTACACAATGGAACTTGAGTTTCAAAGCAGTACAAAGCTCAGGGCCGTTCTAATGTAAATGCAATGTACTATTTTCTTCAAATCAACTTTACTTTATGTATTCCATTGCTGTGAGTAGTATTCAATGCGTTTCTATTCAGTTACAATTCACTGAATAGTTATGCACATGTATATAACATAAAATACACACAGTAGCATGTAATGCATTCAACTGAAAAGAGAATGGTATTGAATTTTCCTCAAAGTTTTATGTGGAAACATTATGTAAATCATTGTAATTAACTTTCCATATGTTTTAGTGTAGTCAGCAACCAGTTTTATGTGTGTCCTACTGAAGCTGGGGAAGTTTAAGCAATATCACCAGTTGCTCATAATGGTACTTCACTGCTTCAAAGCAATGCAATGCTAAAGGCAGTTATAATGTAAATGCAATGTTGTAGGTTCTTCAAATCATCTTTGCTTTATGTATTCCATTGCTGTGAGTAGTATTCATTGTTTTTCTGTTCACTTACAATTCTCTGAATAGATATGCACAGGTATATAGCACAAAATACACACAATAGCATGTAATGCATTCAGCTGAGACGAGAGTGCTATTGAATTTTCCTCCAAAATTACTAACTGCAAAATGCATGTAAACCTTTGTAATTAACTTTCCGTATGATTCAGAGTAGTCTGCAACCACTTTTGAGTGTGTGATACCGAAGTTGAAGTTACTCTAAGCAGTATGATTGATTGCACAATAGAATTTCAGTGTTTCAAAGCAAAACAAAGCTAAAGGCGTTCTAATATAACTGCAATGTTTTAGGTTCTTGAATTCAACTTTACTTTATGTATTCCATTCCTGTCAGTAGTATTTATTGTGTTTCTATTCACTTACATTTCACTCTGAATAGTTATGCAGATGTACATAACACAAAATACACAGAATTTTAAGTAATGCATTCAGCTAAAAAGAGTGTACTATTAAATTTTCCACAATATTACTATGTGCAGACTTCATGTAAACATTTGTAATTAACTTTCCATATGATTTAGAGTACTCTGCAACCAGTCATTTGTGTGTGCTACCGATGTTGGTGAAGTTACTCTAAGGAATGTCACCGATTACACAATTGAACTTCAGTGTTTCAAAGCAATACAAAGCTAAAGGCAGTTATAATGTAAATGCAATGTCGTAGGTTCTTCAAATCAACTTTACGTTATGTATTCCATTGCTGTGAGTAGTATTCATTATGCTTCTATTGAGTTACAATTCACTCTGAATAGACATGCACATGTACATAACACAAAATACACACAATAGCATGTAAAGCATTCAGCTGAAACGACAGTGCTATTGAATTTTCCTCAAAATTAATATGTGCAAACTTCATGTAAGCCTTTGTAATTAACTTTCCATATGATGTAGAGTAGTCTGCAAGTAGTTTTTTTTGTGTGCTGCCGAAGTGGGTGAAGTTACTCTAAGGAATGTCACTGATGAGACAATTCAAACAGGGTTTCAAAGCAGTACAAAGCTAGAGGCTGTTATAATGTAAATGGAATGTAGTATGATATTCAAATCAACCTTACTTTTATGCATTCCATTGCTGTGAGTAGTATTCATTGTTTTTCTGTTCACTTACAATTCACTCTGAATAGTTATGCACATCTGCATAATACCAAATGCACAGAATAGTAAGTAATGCATTCAGCTAAAAAGAGTGTACTATTAAATTTTTCTCAATATTACTATGTCCAAACTTCATGTAAACCTTTGTAATTAACTTTCCATATGATTTAGTGTAGTCTGCAACCAGTTTTTTGTCTGTGCTACTGATGTTGGTGAAGTTACTCAAAGAAATGTCACTGATTACACAATAGAACTTGTGTTTCAAAGCAGTACAAAGCTCAGGGCCGTTCTAATGTAAATGCAATGTAGTATGTTCTTCAAATCAACGTTACTTTATGTATTCCATTGCTGTGAGTAGTATTCAATGTGTTTCTATTCAGTTACAATTCACTGAATAGTTATGCACATGTATATAACATACAATACACACAGTAGCATGTAATGCATTCAACTGAAAAGAGAATGGTATTGAATTTTCCTCAAAATTTTATGTGGAAACATTATGTAAACCATTGTAATTAACTTTCCATATGTTTTAGTGTAGTCAGCAACCAGTTTTATGTGTGTCCTACTGAAGCTGGGGAAGTTTAAGCAATATCACCAGTTGCTCATAATGGTACTTCACTGCTTCAAAGCAATGCAATGCTAAAAGCAGTTATAATGTAAATGCAGTGTTGTAGGTTCTTCAAATCATCTTTACTTTATGTATTCCATTGCTGTGAGTAGTATTCATTGTTTTTCTGTTCACTTACAATTCTCTGAATAGATATGCACAGGTACATAGCACAAAATACACACAATAGCATGTAATGCATTCAGCTGAGACGAGAGTGCTATTGAATTTTCCTCCAAAATTACTATCTGCAAACTGCATGTAAACCTTTGTAATTAACTTTCCGTATGATTCAGAGTAGTCTGCAACCACTTTTGAGTGTGTGATACCGAAGTTGAAGTTACTCTAAGCAGTATGATTGATTGCACAATAGAACTTCAGTTTCAAAGCAATACAAAGCTAAAGGCATTCTAATATAACTGCAATGTATTAGGTCCTTGAATTCAACTTTACTTTATGTATTCCATTCCTGTCAGTAGTATTTATTGTGTTTGTATTCACTTACATTTCACTCTGAATAGTTATGCAGATGTACATAACACAAAATACACAGAATATTAAGTAATGCATTCAGCTAAAAAGAGTGTACTATTAAATTTTCCTCAATATTACTATGTGCAGACTTCATGTAAACATTTGTAATTAACTTTCCATATGATTTAGAGTAGTCTGCACCAGTTTTTTGTGTGTGCTACCGATGTTGGTGAGGTTACTCTAAGGAATGTCTCTGATTACACAATTGAACTTCAGTGTTTCAAAGCAATACAAAGCTAAAGGCAGTTATAATGTAAATGCAATGTCGTAGGTTCTTCAAATCAACTTTACGTTATGTATTCCATTGCTGTGAGTAGTATTCATTATGCTTCTATTGAGTTACAATTCACTCTGAATAGACATGCACATGTACATAACACAAAATATACACAATAGCATGTAATGCATTCAGCTGAAACGACAGTGCTATTGAATTTTCCTCAAAATTTCTATGTGCAAACTTCATGTAAACCTTTGTAATTAACTTTCCATATGATGTAGAGTAGTCTGCAAGCAGTTTTTTTTGTGTGCTGCCGAAGTGGGTGAAGTTACTCTAAGGAATGTCACTGATGAGACAATTCAAACAGTGTTTCAAAGCAGTACAAAGCTAGAGGCTGTTATAATGTAAATGCAATGTAGTATGATCTTCAAATCAACCTTACTTTTATGTATTCCATTGCTGTGAGTAGTATTCATTGTTTTTCTGTTCACTTACAATTCACTCTGAATAGTTATGCACATGTACATAACACAAAATACACAGAATAGTAAGTAATGCATTCAGCTAAAAAGAGTGTATAATTAAATTTTCCTCAATATTACTATGTCCAAACTTCATGTAAACCTTTGTAATTAACTTTCCATATGATTTAGAGTAGTCTGCAACCAGTTCTTTGTGCGTGCTGCCAAAGTTGGTGAAGTTACTCTGAGCAGTATTATTGATTACACAATAGAACTTGTGTTTCAAAGCCGTATAAAGCTCAGGGCCGTTCTAATGTAAATGCAATGTAGTCTGTTCTTAAAATTAACTTTACCTTATGTATTCCATTGCTGTGAGTAGTATTCAATGTGTTTCTATTCAGTTACATTTCATTCTGAATAGTTATGCAGATGTACATAACGAAATACACAGAATATTACGTAAAGCATTCAGCTTATTAGAGTCTAATATTAAATTTTCCTCAATCTTACTATGTGCAAACTTCATGTAAACCTTTGTAATTAACTTTCCATATGATTTAGAGTAGTCTGCAGCTTGTTTTTTGTCTGTGCTACTGATGTTGGTGAAGTTACTCAAAGGAATGTCACTGATTACACAATAGAACTTGTGTTTCAAAGCAGTACAAAGCTCAGGGCCGTTCTAATGTAAATGCAATGTAGTATGTTCTTCAAATCAACTTTACTTTATGTATTCCATTGCTGTGAGTAGTATTCAATGTGTTTCTATTCAGTTACAATTCACTGAATAGTTATGCACATGTATATAACATACAATACACATAGTAGCATGTAATGCATTCAACTGAAAAGAGAATGGTATTGAATTTTCCTCAAAATTTTATGTGGAAACATTATGTAAACCATTGTAATTAACTTTCCATATGTTTTAGTGTAGTCAGCAACCAGTTTTATGTGTGTCCTACTGAAGCTGGGGAAGTTTAAGCAATATCACCAGTTGCTCATAATGGTACTTCACTGCTTCAAAGCAATGCAATGCTAAAAGCAGTTATAATGTAAATGCAGTGTTGTAAGTTCTTCAAATCATCTTTACTTTATGTATTCCATTGCTGTGAGTAGTATTCATTGTTTTTCTGTTCACTTACAATTCTCTGAATAGATATGCACAGGTACATAGCACAAAATACACACAATAGCATGTAATGCATTCAGCTGAGACGAGAGTGCTATTGAATTTTCCTCCAAAATTACTATCTGCAAACTGCATGTAAACCTTTGTAATTAACTTTCCGTATGATTCAGAGTAGTCTGCAACCACTTTTGAGTGTGTGATACCGAAGTTGAAGTTACTCTAAGCAGTATGATTGATTGCACAATAGAACTTCAGTTTCAAAGCAATACAAAGCTAAAGGCATTCTAATATAACTGCAATGTATTAGGTCCTTGAATTCAACTTTACTTTATGTATTCCATTCCTGTCAGTAGTATTTATTGTGTTTCTATTCACTTACATTTCACTCTGAATAGTTATGCAGATGTACATAACACAAAATACACAGAATATTAAGTAATGCATTCAGCTAAAAAGAGTGTACTATTAAATTTTCCTCAATATTACTATGTGCAGACTTCATGTAAACATTTGTAATTAACTTTCCATATGATTTAGAGTAGTCTGCAACCAGTTTTCTGTCTGTGCTACCGATGTTGTTGAAGTTACTCTAAGGAATGTCATTGAGTACACAATTGAACTTCAGTGTTTTAAAGCAATATAAAGCTAAAGGCGTTCTAATATAACTGCAATGTATTAGGTTCTTGTATTCATCTTTACTTTAGGTATTCCATTCCTGTCAGTAGTATTTATTGTGTTTCTATTCACTTACATTTCATTCTGAATAGTTATGCAGATGTACATAACAAAATACACAGAATATTACGTAATGCATTCAGCTTAAAAGAGTGTACTATTAAATTTTCCTGAATCTTACTATGTGCAAACTTCATGTAAACCTTTGTAATTAACTTCCCATATGATTTAGAGTAGTCTGCAACCAGTTGTTGGTCTGTGCTACTGATGTTGGTGAAGTTACTCAAAGGAATCACTGATTACACAATTGAACTTCAGTGTTTCAAAGCAATACAAAGCTAAAGGCAGTTATAATGTAAATGCAATGTCGTAGGTTCTTCAAATCAACTTTACGTTATGTATTCCATTGCTGTGAGTAGTATTCATTATGCTTCTATTGAGTTACAATTCACTCTGAATAGACATGCACATGTACATAACACAAAATATACACAATAGCATGTAATGCATTCAGCTGAAACGACAGTGCTATTGAATTTTCCTCAAAATTTCTATGTGCAAACTTCATGTAAACCTTTGTAATTAACTTTCCATATGATGTAGAGTAGTCTGCAAGCAGTTTTTTTTGTGTGCTGCCGAAGTGGGTGAAGTTACTCTAAGGAATGTCACTGATGAGACAATTCAAACAGTGTTTCAAAGCAGTACAAAGCTAGAGGCTGTTATAATGTAAATGCAATGTAGTATGATCTTCAAATCAACCTTACTTTTATGTATTCCATTGCTGTGAGTAGTATTCATTGTTTTTCTGTTCACTTACAATTCACTCTGAATAGTTATGCACATGTACATAACACAAAATACACAGAATAGTAAGTAATGCATTCAGCTAAAAAGAGTGTATAATTAAATTTTCCTCAATATTACTATGTCCAAACTTCATGTAAACCTTTGTAATTAACTTTCCATATGATTTAGAGTAGTCTGCAACCAGTTCTTTGTGCGTGCTGCCAAAGTTGGTGAAGTTACTCTGAGCAGTATTATTGATTACACAATAGAACTTGTGTTTCAAAGCCGTATAAAGCTCAGGGCCGTTCTAATGTAAATGCAATGTAGTCTGTTCTTAAAATTAACTTTACCTTATGTATTCCATTGCTGTGAGTAGTATTCAATGTGTTTCTATTCAGTTACATTTCATTCTGAATAGTTATGCAGATGTACATAACGAAATACACAGAATATTACGTAAAGCATTCAGCTTATTAGAGTCTAATATTAAATTTTCCTCAATCTTACTATGTGCAAACTTCATGTAAACCTTTGTAATTAACTTTCCATATGATTTAGAGTAGTCTGCAGCTTGTTTTTTGTCTGTGCTACTGATGTTGGTGAAGTTACTCAAAGGAATGTCACTGATTACACAATAGAACTTGTGTTTCAAAGCAGTACAAAGCTCAGGGCCGTTCTAATGTAAATGCAATGTAGTATGTTCTTCAAATCAACTTTACTTTATGTATTCCATTGCTGTGAGTAGTATTCAATGTGTTTCTATTCAGTTACAATTCACTGAATAGTTATGCACATGTATATAACATACAATACACATAGTAGCATGTAATGCATTCAACTGAAAAGAGAATGGTATTGAATTTTCCTCAAAATTTTATGTGGAAACATTATGTAAACCATTGTAATTAACTTTCCATATGTTTTAGTGTAGTCAGCAACCAGTTTTATGTGTGTCCTACTGAAGCTGGGGAAGTTTAAGCAATATCACCAGTTGCTCATAATGGTACTTCACTGCTTCAAAGCAATGCAATGCTAAAAGCAGTTATAATGTAAATGCAGTGTTGTAAGTTCTTCAAATCATCTTTACTTTATGTATTCCATTGCTGTGAGTAGTATTCATTGTTTTTCTGTTCACTTACAATTCTCTGAATAGATCTGCACAGGTACATAGCACAAAATACACACAATAGCATGTAATGCATTCAGCTGAGACGAGAGTGCTATTGAATTTTCCTCCAAAATTACTATCTGCAAACTGCATGTAAACCTTTGTAATTAACTTTCCGTATGATTCAGAGTAGTCTGCAACCACTTTTGAGTGTGTGATACCGAAGTTGAAGTTACTCTAAGCAGTATGATTGATTGCACAATAGAACTTCAGTTTCAAAGCAATACAAAGCTAAAGGCATTCTAATATAACTGCAATGTATTAGGTCCTTGAATTCAACTTTACTTTATGTATTCCATTCCTGTCAGTAGTATTTATTGTGTTTCTATTCACTTACATTTCACTCTGAATAGTTATGCAGATGTACATAACACAAAATACACAGAATATTAAGTAATGCATTCAGCTAAAAAGAGTGTACTATTAAATTTTCCTCAATATTACTATGTGCAGACTTCATGTAAACATTTGTAATTAACTTTCCATATGATTTAGAGTAGTCTGCAACCAGTTTTCTGTCTGTGCTACCGATGTTGTTGAAGTTACTCTAAGGAATGTCATTGAGTACACAATTGAACTTCAGTGTTTTAAAGCAATATAAAGCTAAAGGCGTTCTAATATAACTGCAATGTATTAGGTTCTTGTATTCATCTTTACTTTAGGTATTCCATTCCTGTCAGTAGTATTTATTGTGTTTCTATTCACTTACATTTCATTCTGAATAGTTATGCAGATGTACATAACAAAATACACAGAATATTACGTAATGCATTCAGCTTAAAAGAGTGTACTATTAAATTTTCCTGAATCTTACTATGTGCAAACTTCATGTAAACCTTTGTAATTAACTTCCCATATGATTTAGAGTAGTCTGCAACCAGTTGTTGGTCTGTGCTACTGATGTTGGTGAAGTTACTCAAAGGAATCACTGATTACACAATTGAACTTCAGTGTTTCAAAGCAATACAAAGCTAAAGGCAGTTATAATGTAAATGCAATGTCGTAGGTTCTTCAAATCAACTTTACGTTATGTATTCCATTGCTGTGAGTAGTATTCATTATGCTTCTATTGAGTTACAATTCACTCTGAATAGACATGCACATGTACATAACACAAAATATACACAATAGCATGTAATGCATTCAGCTGAAACGACAGTGCTATTGAATTTTCCTCAAAATTTCTATGTGCAAACTTCATGTAAACCTTTGTAATTAACTTTCCATATGATGTAGAGTAGTCTGCAAGCAGTTTTTTTTGTGTGCTGCCGAAGTGGGTGAAGTTACTCTAAGGAATGTCACTGATGAGACAATTCAAACAGTGTTTCAAAGCAGTACAAAGCTAGAGGCTGTTATAATGTAAATGCAATGTAGTATGATCTTCAAATCAACCTTACTTTTATGTATTCCATTGCTGTGAGTAGTATTCATTGTTTTTCTGTTCACTTACAATTCACTCTGAATAGTTATGCACATGTACATAACACAAAATACACAGAATAGTAAGTAATGCATTCAGCTAAAAAGAGTGTATAATTAAATTTTCCTCAATATTACTATGTCCAAACTTCATGTAAACCTTTGTAATTAACTTTCCATATGATTTAGAGTAGTCTGCAACCAGTTCTTTGTGCGTGCTGCCAAAGTTGGTGAAGTTACTCTGAGCAGTATTATTGATTACACAATAGAACTTGTGTTTCAAAGCCGTATAAAGCTCAGGGCCGTTCTAATGTAAATGCAATGTAGTCTGTTCTTAAAATTAACTTTACCTTATGTATTCCATTGCTGTGAGTAGTATTCAATGTGTTTCTATTCAGTTACATTTCATTCTGAATAGTTATGCAGATGTACATAACGAAATACACAGAATATTACGTAAAGCATTCAGCTTATTAGAGTCTAATATTAAATTTTCCTCAATCTTACTATGTGCAAACTTCATGTAAACCTTTGTAATTAACTTTCCATATGATTTAGAGTAGTCTGCAGCTTGTTTTTTGTCTGTGCTACTGATGTTGGTGAAGTTACTCAAAGGAATGTCACTGATTACACAATAGAACTTGTGTTTCAAAGCAGTACAAAGCTCAGGGCCGTTCTAATGTAAATGCAATGTAGTATGTTCTTCAAATCAACTTTACTTTATGTATTCCATTGCTGTGAGTAGTATTCAATGTGTTTCTATTCAGTTACAATTCACTGAATAGTTATGCACATGTATATAACATACAATACACATAGTAGCATGTAATGCATTCAACTGAAAAGAGAATGGTATTGAATTTTCCTCAAAATTTTATGTGGAAACATTATGTAAACCATTGTAATTAACTTTCCATATGTTTTAGTGTAGTCAGCAACCAGTTTTATGTGTGTCCTACTGAAGCTGGGGAAGTTTAAGCAATATCACCAGTTGCTCATAATGGTACTTCACTGCTTCAAAGCAATGCAATGCTAAAAGCAGTTATAATGTAAATGCAGTGTTGTAAGTTCTTCAAATCATCTTTACTTTATGTATTCCATTGCTGTGAGTAGTATTCATTGTTTTTCTGTTCACTTACAATTCTCTGAATAGATATGCACAGGTACATAGCACAAAATACACACAATAGCATGTAATGCATTCAGCTGAGACGAGAGTGCTATTGAATTTTCCTCCAAAATTACTATCTGCAAACTGCATGTAAACCTTTGTAATTAACTTTCCGTATGATTCAGAGTAGTCTGCAACCACTTTTGAGTGTGTGATACCGAAGTTGAAGTTACTCTAAGCAGTATGATTGATTGCACAATAGAACTTCAGTTTCAAAGCAATACAAAGCTAAAGGCATTCTAATATAACTGCAATGTATTAGGTCCTTGAATTCAACTTTACTTTATGTATTCCATTCCTGTCAGTAGTATTTATTGTGTTTCTATTCACTTACATTTCACTCTGAATAGTTATGCAGATGTACATAACACAAAATACACAGAATATTAAGTAATGCATTCAGCTAAAAAGAGTGTACTATTAAATTTTCCTCAATATTACTATGTGCAGACTTCATGTAAACATTTGTAATTAACTTTCCATATGATTTAGAGTAGTCTGCAACCAGTTTTCTGTCTGTGCTACCGATGTTGTTGAAGTTACTCTAAGGAATGTCATTGAGTACACAATTGAACTTCAGTGTTTTAAAGCAATATAAAGCTAAAGGCGTTCTAATATAACTGCAATGTATTAGGTTCTTGTATTCATCTTTACTTTAGGTATTCCATTCCTGTCAGTAGTATTTATTGTGTTTCTATTCACTTACATTTCATTCTGAATAGTTATGCAGATGTACATAACAAAATACACAGAATATTACGTAATGCATTCAGCTTAAAAGAGTGTACTATTAAATTTTCCTGAATCTTACTATGTGCAAACTTCATGTAAACCTTTGTAATTAACTTCCCATATGATTTAGAGTAGTCTGCAACCAGTTGTTGGTCTGTGCTACTGATGTTGGTGAAGTTACTCAAAGGAATCACTGATTACACAATTGAACTTCAGTGTTTCAAAGCAATACAAAGCTAAAGGCAGTTATAATGTAAATGCAATGTCGTAGGTTCTTCAAATCAACTTTACGTTATGTATTCCATTGCTGTGAGTAGTATTCATTATGCTTCTATTGAGTTACAATTCACTCTGAATAGACATGCACATGTACATAACACAAAATATACACAATAGCATGTAATGCATTCAGCTGAAACGACAGTGCTATTGAATTTTCCTCAAAATTTCTATGTGCAAACTTCATGTAAACCTTTGTAATTAACTTTCCATATGATGTAGAGTAGTCTGCAAGCAGTTTTTTTTGTGTGCTGCCGAAGTGGGTGAAGTTACTCTAAGGAATGTCACTGATGAGACAATTCAAACAGTGTTTCAAAGCAGTACAAAGCTAGAGGCTGTTATAATGTAAATGCAATGTAGTATGATCTTCAAATCAACCTTACTTTTATGTATTCCATTGCTGTGAGTAGTATTCATTGTTTTTCTGTTCACTTACAATTCACTCTGAATAGTTATGCACATGTACATAACACAAAATACACAGAATAGTAAGTAATGCATTCAGCTAAAAAGAGTGTATAATTAAATTTTCCTCAATATTACTGTGTCCAAACTTCATGTAAACCTTTGTAATTAACTTTCCATATGATTTAGAGAAGTCTGCAACCAGTTCTTTGTGCGTGCTGCCAAAGTTGGTGAAGTTACTCTGAGCAGTATTATTGATTACACAATAGAACTTGTGTTTCAAAGCCGTATAAAGCTCAGGGCCGTTCTAATGTAAATGCAATGTAGTCTGTTCTTCAAATTAACTTTACCTTATGTATTCCATTGCTGTGAGTAGTATTCAATGTGTTTCTATTCAGTTACATTTCATTCTGAATAGTTATGCAGATGTACATAACGAAATACACAGAATATTACGTAAAGCATTCAGCTTATTAGAGTCTAATATTAAATTTTCCTCAATCTTACTATGTGCAAACCATGTAAACCTTTGTAATTAACTTTCCATATGATTTAGAGTAGTCTGCAGCTTGTTTTTTGTCTGTGCTACTGATGTTGGTGAAGTTACTCAAAGGAATGTCACTGATGAGACAATTCAACCAGTGTTTCAAAGCAGTACAAAGCTAAAGGCAGTTATAATGTAAATGCAATGTAGTATGTTCTTCAAATCAACTTTACTTTATGTATTCCACTGCTGTGAGTAGTATTCATTGTTTATCTGTTCACTTACAATTCACTCTGAATAGATATGCACATCTGCATAACACAAAATACACAGAATAGTAAGTAATGCATTCAGCTAAAAAGAGTGTACTATTAAATTTTCCTCAATATTAATATGTCCAAACTTCATGTAAACCTTTGTAATTAACTTTCCATATGATTTAGAGTACTCTGCAACCAGTTTTTTGCCTGTGCTACTGATGTTGGTGAAGTTACTCAAAGAAATGCCACTGATTACACAATGGAACTTGTGTTTCAAAGCAGTACAAAGCTCAGGGCCGTTCTAATGTAAATGCAATGTAGTATGTTCTTCAAATCAACTTTACTTTATGTATTCCATTGCTGTGAGTAGTATTCAATGTGTTTCTATTCAGTTACAATGCACTGAATAGTTATGCACATGTATATAACATAAAATACACACAATAGCATGTAATGCATTCAACTGAAAAGAGAATGCTATTGAATTTTCCTCAAAATTTTATGTGGAAACATTATGTAAACCATTGTAATTAACTTTCCATATGTTTTAGTGTAGTCAGCAACCAGTTTTATGTGTGTCCTACTGAAGCTGGGGAAGTTTAAGCAATATCACCAGTTGCTCATAATGGTACTTCACTGCTTCAAAGCAATGCAATGATAAAGGCTGTTATAATGTAAATGCAATGTTGTAGGTTCTTCAAATCATCTTTACTTTATGTATTCCATTGCTGTGAGTAGTATTCATTGTTTTTCTGTTCACTTACAATTCTCTGAATAGATATGCCCAGGTACATAGCACAAAATACACACAATAGCATGTAATGCATTCAGCTGAGACGAGAGTGCTATTGAATTTTCCTCCAAAATTACTATCTGCAAACTGCATGTAAACCTTTGTAATTAACTTTCCGTATGATTCAGAGTAGTCTGCAACCACTTTTGAGTGTGTGATACCGAAGTTGAAGTTACTCTAAGCAGTATGATTGATTGCACAATAGAACTTCAGTTTCAAAGCAATACAAAGCTAAAGGCGTTCTAATATAACTGCAATGTATTAGGTCCTTGAATTCAACTTTACTTTATGTATTCCATTCCTGTCAGTAGTATTTATTGTGTTTCTATTCACTTACATTTCACTCTGTATAGTTATGCAGATGTACATAACACAAAATACACAGAATATTAAGTAATGCATTCAGCTAAAAAGAGTGTACTATTACATTTTCCTCAATATTACTATGTGCAGACTTCATGTAGACATTTGTAATTAACTTTCCATATGATTTAGAGTAGTCTGCACCAGTTTTTTGTGTGTGCTACCGATGTTGGTGAAGTTACTCTAAGGAATGTCACTGATTACACAATTGAACTTCAGTGTTTCAAAGCAATACAAAGCTAAAGGCAGTTATAATGTAAATGCAATGTCGTAGGTTCTTCAAATCAACTTTACGTTATGTATTCCATTGCTGTGAGTAGTATTCATTATGCTTCTATTGAGTTACAATTCACTCTGAATAGACATGCACATGTACATAACACTGTTACGAAAACCCCGTAACCAGGTAACTTACCAGTAAAGATAGATGGATCAGCTGAGTCGGATGCTACTATTTTCAAACGTTTTATTCAACAAGGGCACAAACGTATGGTTAATACAAAACATTCAGATCGTCAAAACTCAATCTAAAACACTGGTGTAATAATAATCATTCAAAACACAAGCTCGCTCGTCGTCTAGGGGTAATGTAGATTTTATATCGTTCGCTGGATATCTAAAAGTCTTTTAGATCACGGCAGTTTCACTTAGTTGCCGGCGGAAGTGTCGCGTTGGTGCACTTTTGTTGGAAAGACAGAGAACATGAAGCATTTACCCGACAGGTTTTCCAACCTGTAGGAGGTAGTCGGAAGTCTCGTTGGGGGAATGGACTCTCATCTGTGGCTTCCCCTGTAGCTAGGCCATCTTCCGTGGTGAAGTCGCCAATCCCAGGCAAGGGAAGGACGCACACGAACCCCACCACCGGCTGTAGCTATTAAAACGCTGTCGCAGGATTTCTAGCGTTTCTCCTTCGTGTGTTTTCCTTGGTGCATCTGGGTGCGTCTGAGGGTCCTCCCCTCAGACACTCCTTTATACTTCTTCACGGGATCGCAGGTGTCAGTCAGGTTGCAGGTATTGCGATCTCTCTCTCAACCAGCCCACCCTGCCCGAGGGCCTTTCACGTGGTCTCCATGAGACAATAGTCAAAGTCACTTTTATTCTGCTTCTTGGGAGAACGTGGTCTTCCGCACGTCTCCCTCTTGGGTCAGTTGACCCCCCTTAACTAGAGTTCTTGCGATTTTCACAAAGGAGGGGGCCAACGGCATAACACTTCCCCCCATAATAGGTTTTTAACCAGCGGTTAAAAACAGGTTGACACAGGAAAATTTTTTTTTTTTTTTTTTTGAATCTACATACTACACAAGCTTTTCTCTTCACAGAGTACTACTGTTATACATTCAAGTCAGTATCTAAACAGGTAACAAGTACAGTGCCCCTTTTCTTTAATACCTTAACCTCATGTGCCCTACTAACGCCTGGTAGCATCAAACTTCAGCTCAATAACCACCTTATTTATTTGCTTTCTTCGGCAACATAACTAAGGAGGTGTGATCTTAGCTTACATACATCTACAAAGGTTCATGCAAAAGACAAATTTTTATGCTACTTTCAAACTTAAAAGTCAAGCTTCCTTGGGTGTTGTCTTTATTATTCACATACTTTGTCAAAATCCCTTAAAACCGGCTTCTGCTATTTTAAAAATCGCGCCCCCATTAACCCTCGCCTTTTTTCCGGTTAATTCCCTCGTGGCGATCTTGGGCACCCTGGCGTAATAGGCTTTCGCCCGCTCCTTTCATAGGAGTTATTTTATCAGCGTGTTCCAAACTTAGACCACCCAATTCCTTAATTTTAGGCAATTTGTCGTTTTTCTCTTCAGGACCCGTCATGCTATTAGTTTCCAATTTAAGATCCGCAAGCGATCTCGCTTTGTTCAGACAGCATTTCAAATTCTGCCTTTTCACACCACACTCTGGAATAACAATAGCGTGTGGGGCCCCTTTACCTTCCAACTCAACCTGTAATTGATTCACAGGCTTTGTGGTACCAAGCCATTGTCTCTGTAGCCTGGTTGCTGCTTTTGATATCAGTCCAGCCTTTAAATTTTCTTCATTCAATTTGGGAACTACACATCCCCCTCTCCCTTGAGTTCCGTGACTAGGTTCAGCACCATGTGTATCCCCATCTTGGACACACTCAAACGGGACATTGGCCTCTTCCAGGTTTTCAACACCCGTACCTTTTTCAAATTCTAACGTCCCCCCCTCCTTCCAGTAACTCTCCAGGCAGCCCCCTGTTGGGGAAGGCGCAACCCTGCGAGCTGAAACAACCTCCTCGGCCATGTCAGCTGACTTCTCCACAGCAAGGATACCCTTCTCCTCTAAGACTGCCCTCATTTCACTCTCGGGACCATCGAGAACATCTTTAGAACTCTCAACTTCTCCAAACAATTCTGCCAAACCAGACAGATCAACCACGTCCAACTCTGGACGTTTTAACAGCTTTATCCGTTTCTCATCTTTATTTCCTACCTCTAGGACCTTTCTCTTCACTAAGGGGGGAGCTATCTCCTCGCCCTTACCCCCTTTTACTTTACTACCTTCCATTTTACCACCCTCTGAACCCTCGTGGTGTAGGGTCGGTAAAAACGTCTGGGCCAATTTCAAACTGCGCGCTGTCCCAGCCGCCGCTCTCGACAGGCTGCGAGTGACCGCGCATGCGCGATAGCTCGGGGACTCCATGGGTGGGGCCTCAACTATCAGGGCGGTTCCCATCTTCCCACCCGCGAGGTCATTACCCAACAGGAGGTCCACGCCCTCCCCCGGTAACTCCGGCAGGACTCCTAGCTCCACAGGTCCCGACACCAACTCGCAATCGAGAAAGACCCTATGCAAAGGCACGACCGCAGTCTGGTTCCCAATTCCTCTCAGGGCAACCTCCCCCGTCCGAGGGCCGAAATTTAACACATTACGGCTAATTAACGATAGTTCCGCCCCCGTGTCTCTCCAAATTCGTACGGGGATGGAGGGGTCCCCTTCCCTCAAAGACACGGTTCCTTCGGAACTAAATGTCTCCCGCCCCTCCGGTACTCCATCTACCTGGGGCCCTCTTGTCAACTTCCTGATTACCACTGCACGCCCGATAGGGGTCGCTGCTCTCTCCCTCTCTGGCTCCGTTCTCGGAGCAAAGCAGTTTGATGCGATATGACCCACCTTCCCACAATTAAAACAGGTTAAACCAGGAGATCTCCAGGTCTCCTGTCTGTTATCCTCACTTTTTGTGCTAGCTCACGGCGGAGTTTCTCCCTTAGCCGGCGGACTTTCCCTACCATTCCGACGGTCTCTCGGGTAACTTTTTGGCGAGGAAAACTTTGTCTTGTGGGTTAGGGCATATTCATCTGCGAGCCTAGCCATCTCTGAGATGGACTGATTTGTCCTCTCATTTAAATACATTCGGATCTCTTCCGGAACGCAACCTTTAAATTCCTCAATCAAAACTAACTCCCTGAGACGCCCATAGTTCTCGGCCACCTTTTCAGCTGTGCACCAACGGTCCAAGAGCACACCCTTCTCATGGGCTAGCTCGGTATACGTTTGATTCCACCCTCTTTTTAAATTTCGGAACCTTTGTCTATACGCCTCAGGTACTAACTCGTAACCTCGGAGAATGGCCTCCTTTACTTGAGCATAATTTCCGTCCCTTTCCGGGGGCAGCGCGGTATATACCCGCTGTGCTTTTCCTCGTAACACACTTTGTAACAACGCCACCCATTGCTCTCTGGGCCACTGCTGATTCCCTACCACCTTTTCAAAAAGCAAGAAATAACTATCAACATCCGTCTCCTCGAACGGGGGGACCAACCTCAATGCCCGACTAATATCAAACCCCTCCTCTCTCTCTTCCCCTTGAGTTCTTCGCTCTTGCTTTCGCCTGTCCAGCTCCAATTCATGGTTCCTTTGTTTCTCTTTCTCTTCTGCTTCTAGCTGCTTTAGTTTGAACACATGCTGTCTTTCCACAGCCCTTTCCTTTGCGGTTCTCTCGGCTTCTTTTTCCCTCTCAGCTCTCTCGGCTTCTTTTTCCCTCTCAGCTCTCTCGGCTTCTTTTTCCCTCTCAGCTCTCTCAGCTTCTCTCTCTGCAGCCTTCTCAGCTGCTTCTACTTCTAGCTGCTTTATTTTAAACTCATGTTCCAGCCTTGCTTTCTCCAACTCTGCCTGATTTGTCCCACTCACTAATCTCCTTTCGGGAATATTTTCCAAATCCTCAGCTGCAAACACCTTCTTCCCAACGTAATGCTGTTGTATGACCCTTCGCACTTCCGGCTTTTTCATTGCTGGCTTCACCGCTGTGAGGTCTAATGCCTGCGCCAAATTTACCAAGTCTGCTTTTGTAGCCTTCCCTAGCGCTTCTACCGTCGGGTTTCTCCTAAATGCCTCCACATCCATCATTGCTGGTTTCCCGTCTGGCTACCTGCGTAACCAGATTTAAGTTTGGACTTACAGCCCGATTCACTGACCCTCCCGTTTGGTTTCAAATCCCGGATGAGCCCCCACTTGTTACAAAAACCCCGTAACCAGGTAACTTACCAGCAAAGATAGATGGATCAGCTGAGTCGGATGCTACTATTTTCAAACGTTTTATTCAACAAGGGCACAAACGTATGGTTAATACAAAACATTCAGATCGTCAAAACTCAATCTAAAACACCGGTGTAATAATAATCATTCAAAACACAAGCTCGCTCGTCGTCTAGGGGTAATGTAGATTTTATATCGTTCGCTGGATATCTAAAAGTCTTTTAGATCACGGCAGTTTCACTTAGTTGCCGGCGGAAGTGTCGCGTTGGTGCACTTTTGTTAGAAAGACAGAGAACATGAAGCATTTACCCGACAGGTTTTCCAACCTGTAGGAGGTAGTCGGAAGTCTCGTTGGGGGAATGGACTCTCATCTGTGGCTTCTCCTGTAGCTAGGCCGTCTTCCGTGGTGAAGTCGCCAATCCCAGGCAAGGGAAGGACGCACACGAACCCCACCACCGGCTGTAGCTATTAAAACGCTGTCGCAGGATTTCTAGCGTTTCTCCTTCGTGTGTTTTCCTTGGTGCATCTGGGTGCGTCTGAGGGTCCTCCCCTCAGACACTCCTTTATACTTCTTCACAGTATCGCAGGTGTCAATCAGGTTGCAGGTATTGCGATCTCTCTCTCAACCAGCCCACCCTGCCCGAGGGCCTTTCACGTGGTCTCCATGAGACAATAGTCAAAGTCACTTTTATTCTGCTTCTAGGGAGAACGTGGTCTTCCGCACGTCTCTCTCTCTTGGGTCAGTTGACCCCCCTCAACTAGAGTTCTTGCGATTTTCACAAAGGAGGGGGCCAACGGCATAACAACACAAAATACACACAATAGCATGTAATGCATTCAGCTGAAACGACAGTGCTGTTGAATTTTCCTCAAAATTACTATGTGCAAACTTCATGTAAACCTTTGTAATTAACTTTCCATATGATGTAGAGTAGTCTGCAAGCAGTTTTTTTTTGTGTGCTGCCGAAGTTGGTGAAGTTACTCTAAGGAATGTCACTGATGACACAATTCAACCAGTGTTTCAAAGCAGTACAAAGCTAGAGGCAGTTATAATGTAAATGCAATGTAGTATGTTCTTCAAATCAACTTTCCTTTATGTATTTCATTGCTGTGAGTAGTATTCATTGTTTTTCTGTTCACTTACAATTCACTGAATAGATATGCACAGGTACATAGCACAAAATACACACAATAGCATGTAATGCATTCAGCTGAGACGAGAGTGATATTGAATTTTCCTCCAAAATTACTATCTGCAAACTGCATGGAAACCATTGTAATTACCTTTCCATATGTTTCAGTGTAGTCAGCAACCAGTTTTATGTGTGTCCTACTGAAGCTGGGGAAGTTTAAGCAATATCACCAGTTGCTCATAAAGGTACTTCACGGCTTCAAAACAATGCAATGCTAAAGGCAGTTATAATGTAAATGCAATGTTGTAGGTTCTTCAAATCATCTTTACTTTATGTATTCCATTGCTGTGAGTAGTATTCTTTGTTTTTCTATTCACTTACAATTCACTGAATAGATATGCACAGGTACATAGCACAAAATACACACAATAGCATGTAATGCATTCAGCTGAGACGAGAGTGCTATTGAATTTTCCTCCAAAATTACTATCTGCAAACTGCATGTAAACCTTTGTAATTAACTTTCCGTATGATTCAGAGTAGTCTGCAACCACTTTTGTGTGTGTGATACTTAAGTTGAAGTTACTCTAAGCAGTATGATTGATTACACAATAGAACTTCAGTGTTTCAAAGCAATACAAAGCTAACGGCATTCTAATATAACTGCAATGTATTAAGTTCTTGAATTCAACTTTACTTTATGTATTCCATTCCTGTCAGTAGTATTTATTGTGTTTCTATTCACTTACATTTCACTCTGAATAGTTATGCAGATGTACATAACACAAAATACACAGAATATTAAGTAATGCATTCAGCTAAAAAGAGTGTACTATTAAATTTTCCTCAATATTACTATGTGCAAACTTCATGTAAACATTTGTAATTAACTATCCATATGATTTAGAGTAGTCTGCAACTTTTTTTTTGTGTGTGCTACCGATGTTGGTGAAGTTACTCTAAGGAATGTCACTGATTACACAATTGAACTTCAGTGTTTCAAAGCAATACAAAGCTAAAGGCAGTTAAAATGTAAATGCAATGTCGTAGGTTCTACAAATCAACTTTGCGGTATGTATTCCATTGCTGTGAGTAGTATTCATTATGCTTCTATTCAGTTACAATTCACTCTGAATAGACATGCACATGTACATAATCACAAAATACACACAATAGCATGTAATGCATTCAGCTGAAAAGACAGAGCTATTGAATATTCCTCAAAATTACTATGTGCAAACTTCATGTAAACCTTTGGAATTAACATTCCATATGATGTAGAGTAGTCTGCAAGCAGTTTTTTTTTGTGTGGTGCGGAAGTTGGTGAAGTTACTCTAAGGAATGTAACTGATTACACAATTGAAGTTCAGTGTTTCAACAGTACAAAGCTAGAGGCACTTATAATGTAAATGCAATGTAGTATGTTCTTCAAATCAACTTTACTTTATGTATTCCATTGCTGTGAGTAGTATTCATTGTGTTTCTATTCACTTCAAATTCACTCTGAATAGTTATGCACATGTACATAACACAAAATACACATAATAGCATGTAATGTAGTCATCTGAAAAGAGAGTGCTATTGAATATTCCTCAAAATTACTATGTGCAAACGGCATGTAAACCATGGTAATTAACTTTCCGTATGATTCAGAGTAGTCTGCAACCACCTTTGTGTGTGTGATACCGAAGTTGAAGTTACTCTAAGCAGTATGATTGATTACACAATAGAACTTCAGTGTTTCAAAGCAATAGAAAGCTAAAGGCCGTTCTAATATAACTGCAATGTAGTAGGTTCTTGAAATAAAATTTACTTTATGCATTCCATTGCTGTGAGTAGTATTCATTGTGTTTCTGTTCACTTACATTTCACTCTGAATAGTTATGCTCATGTACATAACACAAAATACACACAATAGCATGTAATGCATTCAGCTGAAAAGGGCGTACTATTAAATGTTCCTCAAAATTGCTATCTGCAAACTTCATGTAAACCTTTGTAATTAACTTTCCATATGATTTAGAGTACTCTGCAACCAGGGTTTTGTGTGTGCTGCCGAAGTTGGTGAAGTTACTCTAAGCAATATCATTGATTACACAATAGAACTTGTGTTTCAAAGCAGTACAAAGCTCAAGGCCGTTCTAATGTAACTGCAATGTATTAGGTTCTGAATTCAACTTTACTTTATGTATTCCAGTGCTGTGAGTAGTATTTCATGTGATTCTGTTCACTTCAAATTCTCTCTGAATAGTTATGCACGTGTACATAACACAAAATAGAGAATATTACTAATGCATTCAGCTGAAAAGTGTGTACTATTAAATTTTCCTCAATACTACTCTCTGCAAATTTCATGTAAACATTGGTAATTAACTTTCCAGATGATTTAGATTAGTCTGCAAACAGTTTTCTGTGGGTCCTTCTGAAGTTGGTGAAGTTACTCTAAGCAATATCACTAGTTGCTCATAATGGTACCACTACTTCAAAGGAATACAATGCTAAAGGCAGTTATAATGTAAATGCAATGTAGTAGGATCTTCAAATCAACTTTACTTTATGTATTCCATTGCTGTGAGTAGTATTCATTGTGTTTCTATTCACTTCAAATTCATTCTGAATAGATATGCACAGGTACATAGCACAAAATACACACAATAGCATGTAATGCATTCAGCTAAAAAGAGTGTACTATTAAATTTTCCTCAATATTACTATGTGCAAACTTCATGTAAACATTTGTAATTAACTATCCATATGATTTAGAGTAGTCTGCAACTTTTTTTTTGTGTGTGCTACCGATGTTGGTGAAGTTACTCTAAGGAATGTCACTGATTACACAATTGAACTTCAGTGTTTCAAAGCAATACAAAGCTAAAGGCAGTTATAATGTAAATGCAATGTCGTAGGTTCTACAAATCAACTTTGCGGTATGTATTCCATTGCTGTGAGTAGTATTCATTATGCTTCTATTCAGTTACAATTCACTCTGAATAGACATGCACATGTACATAATCACAAAATACACACAATAGCATGTAATGCATTCAGCTGAAAAGACAGAGCTATTGAATATTCCTCAAAATTACTATGTGCAAACTTCATGTAAACCTTTGGAATTAACATTCCATATGATGTAGAGTAGTCTGCAAGCAGTTTTTTTTGTGTGGTGCGGAAGTTGGTGAAGTTACTCTAAGGAATGTCACTGATTACACAATTGAATTTCAGTGTTTCAACAGTACAAAGCTAGAGGTACTTATAATATAACTGCAATGTAGTAGGTTCTTGAAATAAAATTTACTTTATGCATTCCATTGCTGTGAGTAGTATTCATTGTGTTTCTGTTCACTTACATTTCACTCTGAATAGTTATGCTCATGTACATAACACAAAATACACACAATAGCATGTAATGCATTCAGCTGAAACGGGCGTACTATTAAATTTTCCTCAAAATTGCTATCTGCAAACTTCATGTAAACCTTTGTAATTAACTTTCCATATGATTTAGAGTACTCTGCAACCAAGGTTTAGTGTGTGCTGCCGAAGTTGGTGAAGTTACTCTAAGCAATATCATTGATTACACAATAGAACTTGTGTTTCAAAGCAGTACAAAGCTCAAGGCCGTTCTAATGTAACTGCAATGTATTAGGTTCTGAATTCAACTTTACTTTATGTATTCCAGTGCTGTGAGTAGTATTTCATGTGATTCTGTTCACTTCAAATTCTCTCTGAATAGTTATGCACGTGTACATAACACAAAATAGAGAATATTACTAATGCATTCAGCTGAAAAGTGTGTACTATTAAATTTTCCTCAATACTACTCTCTGCAAATTTCATGTAAACATTGGTAATTAACTTTCCAGATGATTTAGATTAGTCTGCAAACAGTTTTATGTGGGTCCTTCTGAAGTTGGTGAAGTTACTCTAAGCAATATCACTAGTTGCTCATAATGGTACCACTGCTTCAAAGGAATACAATGCTAAAGGCAGTTATAATGTAAATGAAATGTAGTAGGATCTTCAAATCAACTTTACTTTATGTATTCCATTGCTGTGAGTAGTATTCATTGTGTTTCTATTCACTTCAAATTCACTCTGAATAGTTATACAGATGTACATAGCACACAATACACAGAATATAAAGTAATGCATTCAGCTAAAAAGAGTGTACTATTAAATTTTCCTCAATATTACTATGTGCAAACTTCATGTAAACCTTTGTAATTAACATTCCATATGATTTAGAGTAGTCTGCAACCAGTTTTCTGTCTGTGCTACCGATGTTGTTGAAGTTACTCTAAGGAATGTCACTGAGTACACAATTGAACTTCAGTGTTTCAAAGCAATACAAAGCTAAAGGCAGTTATAATGTAAATGCAATGTCGTAGGTTCTTCAAATCAACTATATGTTATGTATTCCATTGCTGTGAGTAGTATTCATTATGCTTCTATTGAGTTACAATTCACTCTGAATAGACATGCACATGTACATAACACAAAATACACACAATAGCATGTAATGCATTCAGCTGAAACGACAGTGCTATTGAATTTTCCTCAAAATTACTATGTGCAAACTTCATGTAAACCTTTGTAACTAACTTTCCATATGATGTAGAGTAGTCTGCAAGCAGTTTTTTTTTGTGTGCTTCTGAAGTTGGTGAAGTTACTCTAAGGAGTGTCACTGATGACACAATTCAACCAGTGTTTCAAAGCAGTACAAAGCTAGAGGCAGTTATAATATAAATGCAATGTAGTATGTTCTTCAAATCAACTTTCCTTTATGTATTCCATTGCTGTGAGTAGTATTCATTGTTTTTCTGTTCACTTACAATTCACTGAATAGATATGCACAGGTACATAGCACAAAATACACACAATAGCATGTAATGCATTCAGCTGAGACGAGAGTGCTATTGAATTTTCCTCCAAAATTACTTTCTGCAAACTGCATGGAAACCATTGTAATTACCTTTCCATATGTTTCAGTGTAGTCTGCAACCACTTTTGTGTGTGTGATACTTAAGTTGAAGTTACTCTAAGCAGTATGATTGATTACACAATAGAACTTCAGTGTTTCAAAGCAATACAAAGCTAACGGCATTCTAATATAACTGCAATGTATTAGGTTCTTGAATTCAACATTACTTTATGTATTCCATTCCTGTCAGTAGTATTTATTGTGTTTCTATTCACTTACATTTCACTCTGAATAGTTATGCAGATGTACATAACACAAAATACACAGAATATTAAGTAATGCATTCAGCTAAAAAGAGTGTACTATTAAATTTTCCTCAATATTACTATGTGCAAACTTCATGTAAACATTTGTAATTAACTTTCCATATGATCTAGAGTAGTCTGCAACCAGTTTTTTGTGTGTGCTACCGATGTTGGTGAAGTTACTCTAAGGAATGTCACTGATTACACAATTGAACTTCAGTGTTTCAAAGCAATACAAAGCTAAAGGCAGTTATAATGAAATGCAATGTCGTAGGTTCTACAAATCAACTTTGCGGTATGTATTCCATTGCTGTGAGTAGTATTCATTATGCTTCTATTCAGTTACAATTCACTCTGAATAGACATGCACATGTACATAATCACAAAATACACATAATAGCATGTAATGCAGTCATCTGAAAAGAGAGTGCTATTGAATTTTCCTCAAAATTACTATGTGCAAACGGCATGTAAACCATGGTAATTAACTTTCCGTATGATTCAGAGTAGTCTGCAACCACCTTTGTGTGTGTGATACCGAAGTTGAAGTTACTCTAAGCAGTATGATTGATTACACAATAGAACTTCAGTGTTTCAAAGCTATAGAAAGCTAAAGGCCGTTCTAATATAACTGCAATGTAGTAGGTTCTTGAAATAAAATTTACTTTATGCATTCCATTGCTGTGAGTAGTATTCATTGTGTTTCTGTTCACTTACATTTCACTCTGAATAGTTATGCTCATGTACATAACACAAAATACACACAATAGCATGTAATGCATTCAGCTGAAAAGGGCGTGCTATTAAATTTTCCTCAAAATTGCTATCTGCAAACTTCATGTAAACCTTTGTAATTAACTTTCCTTATGATTTAGTGTACTCTGCAACCAGGGTTTTGTGTGTGCTGCCGAAGTTGGTGAAGTTACTCTAAGCAATATCATTGATTACACAATAGAACTTGTGTTTCAAAGCAGTACAAAGCTCAAGGCCGTTCTAATGTAACTGCAATGTATTATGTTCTGAATTCAACTTTACGTTATGTATTCCAGTGCTGTGAGTAGTATTTCATGTGATTCTGTTCACTTCAAATTTTCTCTGAATAGTTATGCACGTGTACATAACACAAAATAGAGAATATTACTAATGCATTCAACTGAAAAGTGTGTACTATTAAATTTTCCTCAATACTACTATCTGCAAATTTCATGTAAACATTGGTAATTAACTTTCCAGATGATTTAGATTAGTCTGCAAACAGTTTTCTGTGGGTCCTTCTGAAGTTGGTGAAGTTACTCTAAGCAATATCACTAGTTGCTCATAATGGTACCACTGCTTCAAAGGAATACAATGCTAAAGGCAGTTATAATGTAAATGCAATGTAGTAGGATCTTCAAATCAACTTTACTTTATGTATTCCATTGCTGTGAGTAGTATTCATTGTGTTTCTATTCACTTCAAATTCACTCTGAATAGTTATACAGATGTACATAGCACACAATACACAGAATATAAAGTAAAGCATTCAGCTAAAAAGAGTGTACTATTAAATTTTCCTCAATATTACTATGTGCAAACTTCATGTAAACCTTTGTAATTAACATTCCATATGATTTAGAGTAGTCTGCAACCAGTTTTCTGTCTGTGCTACCGATGTTGTTGAAGTTACTCTAAGGAATGTCACTGAGTACACAATTGAACTTCAGTGTTTTAAAGCAATATAAAGCTAAAGGCGTTCTAATATAACTGCAATGTATTAGGTTCTTGTATTCATCTTTACTTTAGGTATTCCATTCCTGTCAGTAGTATTTATTGTGTTTCTATTCACTTACATTTCATTCTGAATAGTTATGCAGATGTACATAACAAAATACACAGAATATTACGTAATGCATTCAGCTTAAAAGAGTGTACTATTAAATTTTCCTGAATCTTACTATGTGCAAACTTCATGTAAACCTTTGTAATTATCTTCCCATATGATTTAGAGTAGTCTGCAACCAGTTGTTGGTCTGTGCTACTGATGTTGGTGAAGTTACTCAAAGGAATCACTGATTACACAATTGAACTTCAGTGTTTCAAAGCAATACAAAGCTAAAGGCAGTTATAATGTAAATGCAATGTCGTAGGTTCTTCAAATCAACTATACGTTATGTATTCCATTGCTGTGAGTAGTATTCATTATGCTTCTATTGAGTTACAATTCACTCTGAATAGACATGCACATGTACATAACACAAAATACACACAATAGCATGTAATGCATTCAGCTGAAACGACAGTGCTATTGAATTTTCCTCAAAATTACTATGTGCAAACTTCATGTAAACCATTGTAATTACCTTTCCATATGTTTTAGTGTAGTCAGCAACCAGTTTTATGTGTGTCCTACTGAAGCTGGTGAAGTTTAAGCAATATCACCAGTTGCTCATAATGGTACTTTACTGCTTCAAAGCAATGCAATGCTAAAGGCAGTTATAATGTAAATGCA
This sequence comes from Hemitrygon akajei, assembly GCF_048418815.1. Lineage (NCBI taxonomy): Eukaryota > Metazoa > Chordata > Chondrichthyes > Myliobatiformes > Dasyatidae > Hemitrygon > Hemitrygon akajei. Next base: position 108,773,259 of record NC_133127.1, read on the forward strand.
ATGTTGTAGGTTCTTCAAATCATCTTTACTTTATGTATTCCATTGCTGTGAGTAGTATTCTTTGTTTTTCTATTCACTTACAATTCACTGAATAGATATGCACAGGTACATAGCACAAAATACACAGAATAGCATGTAATGCATTCAGCTGAGACGAGAGTGCCATTGAATTTTTCTCCAAAATTACTATCTGCAAACTGCATGTAAACCTTTGTAATTAACTTTCCGTATGATTCAGAGTAGTCTGCAACCACTTTTGTGTGTGTGATACTTAAGTTGAAGTTACTCTAAGCAGTATGATTGATTACACAATAGAACTTCAGTGTTTCAAAGCAATACAAAGCTAACGGCATTCTAATATAACTGCAATGTATTAGGTTCTTGAATTCAACATTACTTTAAGTATTCCATTCCTGTCAGTAGTATTTATTGTGTTTCTATTCACTTACATTTCACTCTGAATAGTTATGCAGATGTACATAACACAAAATACACAGAATATTAAGTAATGCATTCAGCTAAAAAGAGTGTACTATTAAATTTTCCTCAATATTACTATGTGCAAACTTCATGTAAACATTTGTAATTAACTTTCCATATGATTTAGAGTAGTCTGCAACCAGTTTTTTGTGTGTGCTACCGATGTTGGTGAAGTTACTCTAAGGAATGTCACTGATTACACAATTGAACTTCAGTGTTTCAAAGCAATACAAAGCTAAAGGCAGTTATAATGAAATGCAATGTCGTAGGTTCTACAAATCAACTTTGCGGTATGTATTCCATTGCTGTGAGTAGTATTCATTATGCTTCTATTCAGTTACAATTCACTCTGAATAGACATGCACATGTACATAATCACAAAATACACATAATAGCATGTAATGCAGTCATCTGAAAAGAGAGTGCTATTGAATTTTCCTCAAAATTACTATGTGCAAACGGCATGTAAACCATGGTAATTAACTTTCCGTATGATTCAGAGTAGTCTGCAACCACCTTTGTGTGTGTGATACCGAAGTTGAGGTTACTCTAAGCAGTATGATTGATTACACAATAGAACTTCAGTGTTTCAAAGCTATAGAAAGCTAAAGGCTGTTCTAATATAACTGCAATGTAGTAGGTTCTTGAAATAAAATTTACTTTATGCATTCCATTGCTGTGAGTAGTATTCATTGTGTTTCTGTTCACTTACATTTCACTCTGAATAGTTATACAGATGTACATAGCACACAATACACAGAATATAAAGTAATGCATTCAGCTAAAAAGAGTGTACTATTAAATTTTCCTCAATATTACTATGTGCAAACATCATGTAAACCTTTGTAATTAACATTCCATATGATTTAGAGTAGTCTGCAACCAGTTTTCTGTCTGTGCTACCGATGTTGTTGAAGTTACTCTAAGGAATGTCACTGAGTACACAATTGAACTTCAGTGTTTTAAAGCAATATAAAGCTAAAGGCGTTCTAATATAACTGCAATGTATTAGGTTCTTGTATTCATCTTTACTTTAGGTATTCCATTCCTGTCAGTAGTATTTATTGTGTTTCTATTCACTTACATTTCATTCTGAATAGTTATGCAGATGTACATAACAAAATACACAGAATATTACGTAATGCATTCAGCTTAAAAGAGTGTACTATTAAATTTTCCTGAATCTTACTATGTGCAAACTTCATGTAAACCTTTGTAATTAACTTCCCATATGATTTAGAGTAGTCTGCAACCAGTTGTTGGTCTGTGCTACTGATGTTGGTGAAGTTACTCAAAGGAATCACTGATTACACAATTGAACTTCAGTGTTTCAAAGCAATACAAAGCTAAAGGCAGTTATAATGTAAATGCAATGTCGTAGGTTCTTCAAATCAACTATACGTTATGTATTCCATTGCTGTGAGTAGTATTCATTATGCTTCTATTGAGTTACAATTCACTCTGAATAGACATGCACATGTACATAACACAAAATACACACAATAGCATGTAATGCATTCAGCTGAAACGACAGTGCTATTGAATTTTCCTCAAAATTACTATGTGCAAACTTCATGTAAACCATTGTAATTACCTTTCCATATGTTTTAGTGTAGTCAGCAACCAGTTTTATGTGTGTCCTACTGAAGCTGGTGAAGTTTAAGCAATATCACCAGTTGCTCATAATGGTACTTTACTGCTTCAAAGCAATGCAATGCTAAAGGCAGTTATAATGTAAATGCAATGTTGTAGGTTCTTCAAATCATCTTTACTTTATGTATTCCATTGCTGTGAGTAGTATCCATTGTTTTTCTATTCACTTACAATTCACTGAATAGATATGCACAGGTACATAGCACAAAATACACACAATAGCATGTAATGCATTCAGCTGAGACGAGAATGCTATTGAATTTTCCTCCAAAATTACTACCTGCAAACTGCATGTAAACCTTTGAAATTAACTTTCCGTACGATTCAGAATAGTCTGCAACCACTTTTGTGTGTGTGATACCGAAGTTGAAGTTACTCTAAGGAATGTCACTGATTACACAATTGAACTTCAGTGTTTCAACAGTACAAAGCTAGAGACACTTATAATGTAAATGCAATGTAGTATGTTCTTCAAATCAACTTTACTTTATGCATTCCATTGCTGTGAGTAGTATTCATTGTGTTTCCATTCACTTCAAATTCACTCTTAATAGTTATGCACATGTACATAACACAAAATACACATGATAGCATGTAATGCAGTCATCTGAAAAGAGAGTGCTATTGAATTTTCCTCAAAATTACTATGTGCAAATGGCATGTAAACCATGGTAATTAACTTTCCGTATGATTCAGAGTAGTCTGCAACCACCTTTGTGTGTGTGATACCGAAGCTGAATTTACTCTAAGCAGTATGATTGATTACACAATAGAACTTCAGTGTTTCAAAGCAATACAAAGCTAAAGGCCGTTCTAATATAACTGCAATGTAGTAGGTTCTTGAAATAAAATTTACTTTATGCATTCCATTGCTGTGAGTAGTATTCATTGTGTTTCTGTTCACTTCAAATTCACTCTGAATAGTTATACAGATGTACATAGCACACAATACACAGAATATAAAGTAAAGCATTCAGCTAAAAAGAGTGTACTATTAAATTTTCCTCAATATTACTATGTGCAAACTTCATGTAAACCTTTGTAATTAACATTCCATATGATTTAGAGTAGTCTGCAACCAGTTTTCTGTCTGTGCTACCGATGTTGTTGAAGTTACTCTAAGGAATGTCACTGAGTACACAATTGAACTTCAGTGTTTTAAAGCAATATAAAGCTAAAGGCGTTCTAATATAACTGCAATGTGTTAGGTTCTTGTATTCATCTTTACTTTAGGTATTCCATTCCTGTCAGTAGTATTTATTGTGTTTCTATTCACTTACATTTCATTCTGAATAGTTATGCAGATGTACATAACAAAATACACAGAATATTACGTAATGCATTCAGCTTAAAAGAGTGTACTATTAAATTTTCCTGAATCTTACTATGTGCAAACTTCATGTAAACCTTTGTAATTAACTTCCCATATGATTTAGAGTAGTCTGCAACCAGTTGTTGGTCTGTGCTACTGATGTTGGTGAAGTTACTCAAAGGGATCACTGATTACACAATTGAACTTCAGTGTTTCAAAGCAATACAAAGCTAAAGGCAGTTATAATGTAAATGCAATGTCGTAGGTTCTTCAAATCAACTATACGTTATGTATTCCATTGCTGTGAGTAGTATTCATTATGCTTCTATTGAGTTACAATTCACTCTGAATAGACATGCACATGTACATAACACAAAATACACACAATAGCATGTAATGCATTCAGCTGAAACGACAGTGCTATTGAATTTTCCTCAAAATTACTATGTGCAAACTTCATGTAAACCATTGTAATTACCTTTCCATATGTTTTAGTGTAGTCAGCAACCAGTTTTATGTGTGTCCTACTGAAGCTGGTGAAGTTTAAGCAATATCACCAGTTGCTCATAATGGTACTTTACTGCTTCAAAGCAATGCAATGCTAAAGGCAGTTATAATGTAAATGCAATGTTGTAGGTTCTTCAAATCATCTTTACTTTATGTATTCCATTGCTGTGAGTAGTATTCTTTGTTTTTCTATTCACTTACAATTCACTGAATAGATATGCACAGGTACATAGCACAAAATACACACAATAGGATGTAATGCATTCAGCGGAGACGAGAGTGCTATTGAATTTTTCTCCAAAATTACTATCTGCAAACTGCATGTAAACCTTTGTAATTAACTTTCCGTATGATTCAGAGTAGTCTGCAACCACTTTTGTGTGTGTGATACTTAAGTTGAAGTTACTCTAAGCAGTATGATTGATTACACAATAGAACTTCAGTGTTTCAAAGCAATACAAAGCTAACGGCATTCTAATATAACTGCAATGTATTAGGTTCTTGAATTCAACATTACTTTATGTATTCCATTCCTGTCAGTAGTATTTATTGTGTTTCTATTCACTTACATTTCACTCTGAATAGTTATGCAGATGTAAATAACACAAAATACACAGAATATTAAGTAATGCATTCAGCTAAAAAGAGTGTACTATTAAATTTTCCTCAATATTACTATGTGCAGACTTCATGTAAACATTTGTAATTAACTTTCCATATGATTTAGAGTAGTCTGCAACCAGTTTTTTGTGTGTGCTACCGATGTTGGTGAAGTTACTCTAAGGAATGTCACTGATTACACAATTGAACTTCAGTGTTTCAAAGCAATACAAAGCTAAAGGCAGTTATAATGTAAATGCAATGTCATAGGTTCTTCAAATCAACTATACGTTATGTATTCCATTGCTGTGTGTAGTATTCATTATGCTTCTATTGAGTTACAATTCACTCTGAATAGACATGCACATGTGCATAACACAAAATACACACAATAGCATGTAATGCATTCAGCTGAAACGACAGTGCTATTGAATTTTCCTCAAAATTACTATGTGCAAACTTCATGTAAACCTTTGTAATTAACTTTCCATATGATGTAGAGTAGTCTGCAAGCAGTTTTTTTTTGTGTGGTGCGGAAGTTGGTGAAGTTACTCTAAGGAATGTCACTGATTACACAATTGAAGTTCAGTGTTTCAACAGTACAAAGCTAGAGACACTTATAATGTAAATGCAATGTAGTATGTTATTCAAATCAACTTTACTTTATGCATTCCATTGCTGTGAGTAGTATTCATTGTGTTTCCATTCACTTCAAATTCACTCTGAATAGTTATGCACATGTACATAACACAAAATACACATGATAGCATGTAATGCAGTCATCTGAAAAGAGAGTGCTATTCAATTTTCCTCAAAATTACTATGTGCAAACGGCATGTAAACCATGGTAATTAACTTTCCGTATGATTCAGAGTAGTCTGCAACCACCTTTGTGTGTGTGATACCGAAGTTGAAGTTACTCTAAACAGTATGATTGATTACACAATAGAACTTCAGTGTTTCAAAGCTATAGAAAGCTAAAGGCCGTTCTAATATAACTGCAATGTAGTAGGTTCTTGAAATAAAATTTACTTTATGCATTCCATTGCTGTGAGTAGTATTCATTGTGTTTCTGTTCACTTACATTTCACTCTGAATAGTTATGCACATGTACATAACACAAAATACACATGATAGCATGTAATGCAGTCATCTGAAAAGAGAGTGCTATTGAATTTTCCTCAAAATTACTATGTGCAAATGGCATGTAAACCATGGTAATTAACTTTCCGTATGATTCAGAGTAGTCTGCAACCACCTTTGTGTGTGTGATACCGAAGCTGAATTTACTCTAAGCAGTATCATTGATTACACAATAGAACTTCAGTGTTTCAAAGCAATACAAAGCTAAAGGCCGTTCTAATATAACTGCAATGTAGTAGGTTCTTGAAATAAAATTTACTTTATGCATTCCATTGCTGTGAGTAGTATTTCATGTGATTCTGTTCACTTCAAATTCTCTCTGAATAGTTATGCACGTGTACATAACACAAAATAGAGAATATTACTAATGCATTCAACTGAAAAGTGTGTACTATTAAATTTTCCTCAATACTACTATCTGCAAATTTCATGTAAACATTGGTAATTAACTTTCCAGATGATTTAGATTAGTCTGCAAACAGTTTTCTGTGGGTCCTTCTGAAGTTGGTGAAGTTACTCTAAGCAATAACACTAGTTGCTCATAATGGTACCACTGCTTCAAAGGAATACAATGCTAAAGGCAGTTATAATGTAAATGCAATGTAGTAGGATCTTCAAATCAACTTTACTTTATGTATTCCATTGCTGTGAGTAGTATTCATTGTGTTTCTATTCACTTCAAATTCACTCTGAATAGTTATACAGATGTACATAGCACACAATACACAGAATATAAAGTAAAGCATTCAGCTAAAAAGAGTGTACTATTAAATTTTCCTCAATATTACTATGTGCAAACTTCATGTAAACCTTTGTAATTAACATTCCATATGATTTAGAGTAGTCTGCAACCAGTTTTCTGTCTGTGCTACCGATGTTGTTGAAGTTACTCTAAGGAATGTCACTGAGTACACAATTGAACTTCAGTGTTTTAAAGCAATATAAAGCTAAAGGCGTTCTAATATAACTGCAATGTATTAGGTTCTTGTATTCATCTTTACTTTAGGTATTCCATTCCTGTCAGTAGTATTTATTGTGTTTCTATTCACTTACATTTCATTCTGAATAGTTATGCAGATGTACATAACAAAATACACAGAATATTACGTAATGCATTCAGCTTAAAAGAGTGTACTATTAAATTTTCCTGAATCTTACTATGTGCAAACTTCATGTAAACCTTTGTAATTATCTTCCCATATGATTTAGAGTAGTCTGCAACCAGTTGTTGGTCTGTGCTACTGATGTTGGTGAAGTTACTCAAAGGAATCACTGATTACACAATTGAACTTCAGTGTTTCAAAGCAATACAAAGCTAAATGCAGTTATAATGTAAATGCAATGTCGTAGGTTCTTCAAATCAACTATACGTTATGTATTCCATTGCTGTGAGTAGTATTCATTATGCTTCTATTGAGTTACAATTCACTCTGAATAGACATGCACATGTACATAACACAAAATACACACAATAGCATGTAATGCATTCAGCTGAAACGACAGTGCTATTGAATTTTCCTCAAAATTACTATGTGCAAACTTCATGTAAACCATTGTAATTACCTTTCCATATGTTTTAGTGTAGTCAGCAACCAGTTTTATGTGTGTCCTACTGAAGCTGGTGAAGTTTAAGCAATATCACCAGTTGCTCATAATGGTACTTTACTGCTTCAAAGCAATGCAATGCTAAAGGCAGTTATAATGTAAATGCAATGTTGTAGGTTCTTCAAATCATCTTTACTTTATGTATTCCATTGCTGTGAGTAGTATTCTTTGTTTTTCTATTCACTTACAATTCACTGAATAGATATGCACAGGTACATAGCACAAAATACACAGAATAGCATGTAATGCATTCAGCTGAGACGAGAGTGCCATTGAATTTTTCTCCAAAATTACTATCTGCAAACTGCATGTAAACCTTTGTAATTAACTTTCCGTATGATTCAGAGTAGTCTGCAACCACTTTTGTGTGTGTGATACTTAAGTTGAAGTTACTCTAAGCAGTATGATTGATTACACAATAGAACTTCAGTGTTTCAAAGCAATACAAAGCTAACGGCATTCTAATATAACTGCAATGTATTAGGTTCTTGAATTCAACATTACTTTAAGTATTCCATTCCTGTCAGTAGTATTTATTGTGTTTCTATTCACTTACATTTCACTCTGAATAGTTATGCAGATGTACATAACACAAAATACACAGAATATTAAGTAATGCATTCAGCTAAAAAGAGTGTACTATTAAATTTTCCTCAATATTACTATGTGCAAACTTCATGTAAACATTTGTAATTAACTTTCCATATGATTTAGAGTAGTCTGCAACCAGTTTTTTGTGTGTGCTACCGATGTTGGTGAAGTTACTCTAAGGAATGTCACTGATTACACAATTGAACTTCAGTGTTTCAAAGCAATACAAAGCTAAAGGCAGTTATAATGAAATGCAATGTCGTAGGTTCTACAAATCAACTTTGCGGTATGTATTCCATTGCTGTGAGTAGTATTCATTATGCTTCTATTCAGTTACAATTCACTCTGAATAGACATGCACATGTACATAATCACAAAATACACATAATAGCATGTAATGCAGTCATCTGAAAAGAGAGTGCTATTGAATTTTCCTCAAAATTACTATGTGCAAACGGCATGTAAACCATGGTAATTAACTTTCCGTATGATTCAGAGTAGTCTGCAACCACCTTTGTGTGTGTGATACCGAAGTTGAGGTTACTCTAAGCAGTATGATTGATTACACAATAGAACTTCAGTGTTTCAAAGCTATAGAAAGCTAAAGGCTGTTCTAATATAACTGCAATGTAGTAGGTTCTTGAAATAAAATTTACTTTATGCATTCCATTGCTGTGAGTAGTATTCATTGTGTTTCTGTTCACTTACATTTCACTCTGAATAGTTATACAGATGTACATAGCACACAATACACAGAATATAAAGTAATGCATTCAGCTAAAAAGAGTGTACTATTAAATTTTCCTCAATATTACTATGTGCAAACATCATGTAAACCTTTGTAATTAACATTCCATATGATTTAGAGTAGTCTGCAACCAGTTTTCTGTCTGTGCTACCGATGTTGTTGAAGTTACTCTAAGGAATGTCACTGAGTACACAATTGAACTTCAGTGTTTTAAAGCAATATAAAGCTAAAGGCGTTCTAATATAACTGCAATGTATTAGGTTCTTGTATTCATCTTTACTTTAGGTATTCCATTCCTGTCAGTAGTATTTATTGTGTTTCTATTCACTTACATTTCATTCTGAATAGTTATGCAGATGTACATAACAAAATACACAGAATATTACGTAATGCATTCAGCTTAAAAGAGTGTACTATTAAATTTTCCTGAATCTTACTATGTGCAAACTTCATGTAAACCTTTGTAATTAACTTCCCATATGATTTAGAGTAGTCTGCAACCAGTTGTTGGTCTGTGCTACTGATGTTGGTGAAGTTACTCAAAGGAATCACTGATTACACAATTGAACTTCAGTGTTTCAAAGCAATACAAAGCTAAAGGCAGTTATAATGTAAATGCAATGTCGTAGGTTCTTCAAATCAACTATACGTTATGTATTCCATTGCTGTGAGTAGTATTCATTATGCTTCTATTGAGTTACAATTCACTCTGAATAGACATGCACATGTACATAACACAAAATACACACAATAGCATGTAATGCATTCAGCTGAAACGACAGTGCTATTGAATTTTCCTCAAAATTACTATGTGCAAACTTCATGTAAACCATTGTAATTACCTTTCCATATGTTTTAGTGTAGTCAGCAACCAGTTTTATGTGTGTCCTACTGAAGCTGGTGAAGTTTAAGCAATATCACCAGTTACTCATAATGGTACTTTACTGCTTCAAAGCAATGCAATGCTAAAGGCAGTTATAATGTAAATGCAATGTTGTAGGTTCTTCAAATCATCTTTACTTTATGTATTCCATTGCTGTGAGTAGTATCCATTGTTTTTCTATTCACTTACAATTCACTGAATAGATATGCACAGGTACATAGCACAAAATACACACAATAGCATGTAATGCATTCAGCTGAGACGAGAATGCTATTGAATTTTCCTCCAAAATTTCTACCTGCAAACTGCATGTAAACCTTTGTAATTAACTTTCCGTACGATTCAGAATAGTCTGCAACCACTTTTGTGTGTGTGATACCGAAGTTGAAGTTACTCTAAGGAATGTCACTGATTACACAATTGAACTTCAGTGTTTCAACAGTACAAAGCTAGAGACACTTATAATGTAAATGCAATGTAGTATGTTCTTCAAATCAACTTTACTTTATGCATTCCATTGCTGTGAGTAGTATTCATTGTGTTTCCATTCACTTCAAATTCACTCTTAATAGTTATGCACATGTACATAACACAAAATACACATGATAGCATGTAATGCAGTCATCTGAAAAGAGAGTGCTATTGAATTTTCCTCAAAATTACTATGTGCAAATGGCATGTAAACCATGGTAATTAACTTTCCGTATGATTCAGAGTAGTCTGCAACCACCTTTGTGTGTGTGATACCGAAGCTGAATTTACTCTAAGCAGTATGATTGATTACACAATAGAACTTCAGTGTTTCAAAGCAATACAAAGCTAAAGGCCGTTCTAATATAACTGCAATGTAGTAGGTTCTTGAAATAAAATTTACTTTATGCATTCCATTGCTGTGAGTAGTATTCATTGTGTTTCTGTTCACTTCAAATTCACTCTGAATAGTTATACAGATGTACATAGCACACAATACACAGAATATAAAGTAAAGCATTCAGCTAAAAAGAGTGTACTATTAAATTTTCCTCAATATTACTATGTGCAAACTTCATGTAAACCTTTGTAATTAACATTCCATATGATTTAGAGTAGTCTGCAACCAGTTTTCTGTCTGTGCTACCGATGTTGTTGAAGTTACTCTAAGGAATGTCACTGAGTACACAATTGAACTTCAGTGTTTTAAAGCAATATAAAGCTAAAGGCGTTCTAATATAACTGCAATGTATTAGGTTCTTGTATTCATCTTTACTTTAGGTATTCCATTCCTGTCAGTAGTATTTATTGTGTTTCTATTCACTTACATTTCATTCTGAATAGTTATGCAGATGTACATAACAAAATACACAGAATATTACGTAATGCATTCAGCTTAAAAGAGTGTACTATTAAATTTTCCTGAATCTTACTATGTGCAAACTTCATGTAAACCTTTGTAATTAACTTCCCATATGATTTAGAGTAGTCTGCAACCAGTTGTTGGTCTGTGCTACTGATGTTGGTGAAGTTACTCAAAGGAATCACTGATTACACAATTGAACTTCAGTGTTTCAAAGCAATACAAAGCTAAAGGCAGTTATAATGTAAATGCAATGTCGTAGGTTCTTCAAATCAACTATACGTTATGTATTCCATTGCTGTGAGTAGTATTCATTATGCTTCTATTGAGTTACAATTCACTCTGAATAGACATGCACATGTACATAACACAAAATACACACAATAGCATGTAATGCATTCAGCTGAAACGACAGTGCTATTGAATTTTCCTCAAAATTACTATGTGCAAACTTCATGTAAACCATTGTAATTACCTTTCCATATGTTTTAGTGTAGTCAGCAACCAGTTTTATGTGTGTCCTACTGAAGCTGGTGAAGTTTAAGCAATATCACCAGTTGCTCATAATGGTACTTTACTGCTTCAAAGCAATGCAATGCTAAAGGCAGTTATAATGTAAATGCAATGTTGTAGGTTCTTCAAATCATCTTTACTTTATGTATTCCATTGCTGTGAGTAGTATTCTTTGTTTTTCTATTCACTTACAATTCACTGAATAGATATGCACAGGTACATAGCACAAAATACACACAATAGGATGTAATGCATTCAGCGGAGACGAGAGTGCTATTGAATTTTTCTCCAAAATTACTATCTGCAAACTGCATGTAAACCTTTGTAATTAACTTTCCGTATGATTCAGAGTAGTCTGCAACCACTTTTGTGTGTGTGATACTTAAGTTGAAGTTACTCTAAGCAGTATGATTGATTACACAATAGAACTTCAGTGTTTCAAAGCAATACAAAGCTAACGGCATTCTAATATAACTGCAATGTATTAGGTTCTTGAATTCAACATTACTTTATGTATTCCATTCCTGTCAGTAGTATTTATTGTGTTTCTATTCACTTACATTTCACTCTGAATAGTTATGCAGATGTAAATAACACAAAATACACAGAATATTAAGTAATGCATTCAGCTAAAAAGAGTGTACTATTAAATTTTCCTCAATATTACTATGTGCAGACTTCATGTAAACATTTGTAATTAACTTTCCATATGATTTAGAGTAGTCTGCAACCAGTTTTTTGTGTGTGCTACCGATGTTGGTGAAGTTACTCTAAGGAATGTCACTGATTACACAATTGAACTTCAGTGTTTCAAAGCAATACAAAGCTAAAGGCAGTTATAATGTAAATGCAATGTCATAGGTTCTTCAAATCAACTATACGTTATGTATTCCATTGCTGTGTGTAGTATTCATTATGCTTCTATTGAGTTACAATTCACTCTGAATAGACATGCACATGTACATAACACAAAATACACACAATAGCATGTAATGCATTCAGCTGAAACGACAGTGCTATTGAATTTTCCTCAAAATTACTATGTGCAAACTTCATGTAAACCTTTGTAATTAACTTTCCATATGATGTAGAGTAGTCTGCAAGCAGTTTTTTTTTTGTGTGGTGCGGAAGTTGGTGAAGTTACTCTAAGGAATGTCACTGATTACACAATTGAAGTTCAGTGTTTCAACAGTACAAAGCTAGAGACACTTATAATGTAAATGCAATGTAGTATGTTCTTCAAATCAACTTTACTTTATGCATTCCATTGCTGTGAGTAGTATTCATTGTGTTTCCATTCACTTCAAATTCACTCTGAATAGTTATGCACATGTACATAACACAAAATACACATGATAGCATGTAATGCAGTCATCTGAAAAGAGAGTGCTATTCAATTTTCCTCAAAATTACTATGTGCAAACGGCATGTAAACCATGGTAATTAACTTTCCGTATGATTCAGAGTAGTCTGCAACCACCTTTGTGTGTGTGATACCGAAGTTGAAGTTACTCTAAACAGTATGATTGATTACACAATAGAACTTCAGTGTTTCAAAGCTATAGAAAGCTAAAGGCCGTTCTAATATAACTGCAATGTAGTAGGTTCTTGAAATAAAATTTACTTTATGCATTCCATTGCTGTGAGTAGTATTCATTGTGTTTCTGTTCACTTACATTTCACTCTGAATAGTTATGCACATGTACATAACACAAAATACACATGATAGCATGTAATGCAGTCATCTGAAAAGAGAGTGCTATTCAATTTTCCTCAAAATTACTATGTGCAAACGGCATGTAAACCATGGTAATTAACTTTCCGTATGATTCAGAGTAGTCTGCAACCACCTTTGTGTGTGTGATACCGAAGTTGAAGTTACTCTAAACAGTATGATTGATTACACAATAGAACTTCAGTGTTTCAAAGCTATAGAAAGCTAAAGGCCGTTCTAATATAACTGCAATGTAGTAGGTTCTTGAAATAAAATTTACTTTATGCATTCCATTGCTGTGAGTAGTATTCATTGTGTTTCTGTTCACTTACATTTCACTCTGAATAGTTATGCACATGTACATAACACAAAATACACATGATAGCATGTAATGCAGTCATCTGAAAAGAGAGTGCTATTGAATTTTCCTCAAAATTACTATGTGCAAATGGCATGTAAACCATGGTAATTAACTTTCCGTATGATTCAGAGTAGTCTGCAACCACCTTTGTGTGTGTGATACCGAAGCTGAATTTACTCTAAGCAGTATGATTGATTACACAATAGAACTTCAGTGTTTCAAAGCAATACAAAGCTAAAGGCCGTTCTAATATAACTGCAATGTAGTAGGTTCTTGAAATAAAATTTACTTTATGCATTCCATTGCTGTGAGTAGTATTCATTGTGTTTCTGTTCACTTCAAATTCACTCTGAATAGTTATACAGATGTACATAGCACACAATACACAGAATATAAAGTAAAGCATTCAGCTAAAATGAGTGTACTATTAAATTTTCCTCAATATTACTATGTGCAAACTTCATGTAAACCTTTGTAATTAACATTCCATATGATTTAGAGTAGTCTGCAACCAGTTTTCTGTCTGTGCTACCGATGTTGTTGAAGTTACTCTAAGGAATGTCACTGAGTACACAATTGAACTTCAGTGTTTTAAAGCAATATAAAGCTAAAGGCGTTCTAATATAACTGCAATGTATTAGGTTCTTGTATTCATCTTTACTTTAGGTATTCCATTCCTGTCAGTAGTATTTATTGTGTTTCTATTCACTTACATTTCATTCTGAATAGTTATGCAGATGTACATAACAAAATACACAGAATATTACGTAATGCATTCAGCTTAAAAGAGTGTACTATTAAATTTTCCTGAATCTTACTATGTGCAAACTTCATGTAAACCTTTGTAATTAACTTCCCATATGATTTAGAGTAGTCTGCAACCAGTTGTTGGTCTGTGCTACTGATGTTGGTGAAGTTACTCAAAGGAATCACTGATTACACAATTGAACTTCAGTGTTTCAAAGCAATACAAAGCTAAAGGCAGTTATAATGTAAATGCAATGTCGTAGGTTCTTCAAATCAACTATACGTTATGTATTCCATTGCTGTGAGTAGTATTCATTATGCTTCTATTGAGTTACAATTCACTCTGAATAGACATGCACATGTACATAACACAAAATACACACAATAGCATGTAATGCATTCAGCTGAAACGACAGTGCTATTGAATTTTCCTCAAAATTACTATGTGCAAACTTCATGTAAACCATTGTAATTACCTTTCCATATGTTTTAGTGTAGTCAGCAACCAGTTTTATGTGTGTCCTACTGAAGCTGGTGAAGTTTAAGCAATATCACCAGTTGCTCATAATGGTACTTTACTGCTTCAAAGCAATGCAATGCTAAAGGCAGTTATAATGTAAATGCAATGTTGTAGGTTCTTCAAATCATCTTTACTTTATGTATTCCATTGCTGTGAGTAGTATTCTTTGTTTTTCTATTCACTTACAATTCACTGAATAGATATGCACAGGTACATAGCACAAAATACACACAATAGGATGTAATGCATTCAGCGGAGACGAGAGTGCTATTGAATTTTTCTCCAAAATTACTATCTGCAAACTGCATGTAAACCTTTGTAATTAACTTTCCGTATGATTCAGAGTAGTCTGCAACCACTTTTGTGTGTGTGATACTTAAGTTGAAGTTACTCTAAGCAGTATGATTGATTACACAATAGAACTTCAGTGTTTCAAAGCAATACAAAGCTAACGGCATTCTAATATAACTGCAATGTATTAGGTTCTTGAATTCAACATTACTTTATGTATTCCATTCCTGTCAGTAGTATTTATTGTGTTTCTATTCACTTACATTTCACTCTGAATAGTTATGCAGATGTAAATAACACAAAATACACAGAATATTAAGTAATGCATTCAGCTAAAAAGAGTGTACTATTAAATTTTCCTCAATATTACTATGTGCAGACTTCATGTAAACATTTGTAATTAACTTTCCATATGATTTAGAGTAGTCTGCAACCAGTTTTTTGTGTGTGCTACCGATGTTGGTGAAGTTACTCTAAGGAATGTCACTGATTACACAATTGAACTTCAGTGTTTCAAAGCAATACAAAGCTAAAGGCAGTTATAATGTAAATGCAATGTCATAGGTTCTTCAAATCAACTATACGTTATGTATTCCATTGCTGTGTGTAGTATTCATTATGCTTCTATTCAGTTACAATTCACTCTGAATAGACATGCACATGTACATAATCACAAAATACACATAATAGCATGTAATGCAGTCATCTGAAAAGAGAGTGCTATTGAATTTTCCTCAAAATTACTATGTGCAAACGGCATGTAAACCATGGTAATTAACTTTCCGTATGATTCAGAGTAGTCTGCAACCACCTTTGTGTGTGTGATACCGAAGTTGAAGTTACTCTAAACAGTATGATTGATTACACAATAGAACTTCAGTGTTTCAAAGCTATAGAAAGCTAAAGGCCGTTCTAATATAACTGCAATGTAGTAGGTTCTTGAAATAAAATTTACTTTATGCATTCCATTGCTGTGAGTAGTATTCATTGTGTTTCTGTTCACTTACATTTCACTCTGAATAGTTATGCTCATGTACATAACACAAAATACACACAATAGCATGTAATGCATTCAGCTGAAAAGGGCGTACTATTAAATGTTCCTCAAAATTGCTATCTGCAAACTTCATGTAAACCTTTGTAATCAACTTTCCATATGATTTAGAGTACTCTGCAACCAGGGTTTTGTGTGTGCTGCCGAAGTTGGTGAAGTTACTCTAAGCAATATCATTGATTACACAATAGAACTTGTGTTTCAAAGCAGTACAAAGCTCAAGGCCGTTCTAATGTAACTGCAATGTATTAGGTTCTGAATTCAACTTTACTTTATGTATTCCAGTGCTGTGAGTAGTATTTCATGTGATTCTGTTCACTTCAAATTCTCTCTGAATAGTTATGCACGTGTACATAACACAAAATAGAGAATATTACTAATGCATTCAACTGAAAAGTGTGTACTATTAAATTTTCCTCAATACTACTATCTGCAAATTTCATGTAAACATTGGTAATTAACTTTCCAGATGATTTAGATTAGTCTGCAAACAGATTTATGTGGGTCCTTCTGAAGTTGGTGAAGTTACTCTAAGCAATATCACTAGTTGCTCATAATGGTACCACTGCTTCAAAGGAATACAATGCTAAAGGCAGTTATAATGTAAATGCAATGTAGTAGGATCTTCAAATCAACTTTTCTTTATCTATTCCATTGCTGTGAGTAGTATTCATTGTGTTTCTATTCACTTCAAATTCACTCTGAATAGTTATACAGATGTACATAGCACACAATACACAGAATATAAAGTAATGCATTCAGCTAAAAAGAGTGTACTATTAAATTTTCCTCAATATTACTATGTGCAAACTTCATGTAAACCTTTGTAATTAACATTCCATATGATTTAGAGTAGTCTGCAACCAGTTTTCTGTCTGTGCTACCGATGTTGTTGAAGTTACTCTAAGGAATGTCACTGAGTACACAATTGAACTTCAGTGTTTTAAAGCAATATAAAGCTAAAGGCGTTCTAATATAACTGCAATGTATTAGGTTCTTGTATTCATCTTTACTTTAGGTATTCCATTCCTGTCAGTAGTATTTATTGTGTTTCTATTCACTTACATTTCATTCTGAATAGTTATGCAGATGTACATAACAAAATACACAGAATATTACGTAATGCATTCAGCTTAAAAGAGTGTACTATTAAATTTTCCTGAATCTTACTATGTGCAAACTTCATGTAAACCTTTGTAATTAACTTCCCATATGATTTAGAGTAGTCTGCAACCAGTTGTTGGTCTGTGCTACTGATGTTGGTGAAGTTACTCAAAGGAATCACTGATTACACAATTGAACTTCAGTGTTTCAAAGCAATACAAAGCTAAAGGCAGTTATAATGTAAATGCAATGTCGTAGGTTCTTCAAATCAACTATACGTTATGTATTCCATTGCTGTGAGTAGTATTCATTATGCTTCTATTGAGTTACAATTCACTCTGAATAGACATGCACATGTACATAACACAAAATACACACAATAGCATGTAATGCATTCAGCTGAAACGACAGTGCTATTGAATTTTCCTCAAAATTACTATGTGCAAACTTCATGTAAACCATTGTAATTACCTTTCCATATGTTTTAGTGTAGTCAGCAACCAGTTTTATGTGTGTCCTACTGAAGCTGGTGAAGTTTAAGCAATATCACCAGTTGCTCATAATGGTACTTTACTGCTTCAAAGCAATGCAATGCTAAAGGCAGTTATAATGTAAATGCAATGTTGTAGGTTCTTCAAATCATCTTTACTTTATGTATTCCATTGCTGTGAGTAGTATCCATTGTTTTTCTATTCACTTACAATTCACTGAATAGATATGCACAGGTACATAGCACAAAATACACACAATAGCATGTAATGCATTCAGCTGAGACGAGAATGCTATTGAATTTTCCTCCAAAATTTCTACCTGCAAACTGCATGTAAACCTTTGTAATTAACTTTCCGTACGATTCAGAATAGTCTGCAACCACTTTTGTGTGTGTGATACCGAAGTTGAAGTTACTCTAAGGAATGTCACTGATTACACAATTGAACTTCAGTGTTTCAAAGCAATACAAAGCTAAAGGCAGTTATAATGTAAATGCAATGTCATAGGTTCTTCAAATCAACTATACGTTATGTATTCCATTGCTGTGTGTAGTATTCATTATGCTTCTATTGAGTTACAATTCACTCTGAATAGACATGCACATGTGCATAACACAAAATACACACAATAGCATGTAATGCATTCAGCTGAAACGACAGTGCTATTGAATTTTCCTCAAAATTACTATGTGCAAACTTCATGTAAACCTTTGTAATTAACTTTCCATATGATGTAGAGTAGTCTGGAAGCAGTTTTTTTTTTGTGTGGTGCGGAAGTTGGTGAAGTTACTCTAAGGAATGTCACTGATTACACAATTGAAGTTCAGTGTTTCAACAGTACAAAGCTAGAGACACTTATAATGTAAATGCAATGTAGTATGTTCTTCAAATCAACTTTACTTTATGCATTCCATTGCTGTGAGTAGTATTCATTGTGTTTCCATTCACTTCAAATTCACTCTGAATAGTTATGCACATGTACATAACACAAAATACACATGATAGCATGTAATGCAGTCATCTGAAAAGAGAGTGCTATTGAATTTTCCTCAAAATTACTATGTGCAAATGGCATGTAAACCATGGTAATTAACTTTCCGTATGATTCAGAGTAGTCTGCAACCACCTTTGTGTGTGTGATACCGAAGCTGAATTTACTCTAAGCAGTATGATTGATTACACAATAGAACTTCAGTGTTTCAAAGCAATACAAAGCTAAAGGCCGTTCTAATATAACTGCAATGTAGTAGGTTCTTGAAATAAAATTTACTTTATGCATTCCATTGCTGTGAGTAGTATTCATTGTGTTTCTGTTCACTTCAAATTCACTCTGAATAGTTATACAGATGTACATAGCACACAATACACAGAATATAAAGTAAAGCATTCAGCTAAAAAGAGTGTACTATTAAATTTTCCTCAATATTACTATGTGCAAACTTCATGTAAACCTTTGTAATTAACATTCCATATGATTTAGAGTAGTCTGCAACCAGTTTTCTGTCTGTGCTACCGACGTTGTTGAAGTTACTCTAAGGAATGTCACTGAGTACACAATTGAACTTCAGTGTTTTAAAGCAATATAAAGCTAAAGGCGTTCTAATATAACTGCAATGTATTAGGTTCTTGTATTCATCTTTACTTTAGGTGTTCCATTCCTGTCAGTAGTATTTATTGTGTTTCTATTCACTTACATTTCATTCTGAATAGTTATGCAGATGTACATAACGAAATACACAGAATATTACGTAATGCATTCAGCTTAAAAGAGTGTACTATTAAATTATTCCTCAATCTTACTATGTGCAAACTTCATGTAAACCTTTGTAATTAACTTTCCATATGATTTAGAGTAGTCTGCAACCAGTTGTTTGTCTGTGCTACTGATGTTGGTGAAGTTACTCAAAGGAATCACTGATTACACAATTGAACTTCAGTGCTTCAAAGCAATACAAAGCTAAAGGCAGTTATAATGTAAATGCAATGTCGTAGGTTCTTCAAATCAACTATACGTTATGTATTCCATTGCTGTGAGTAGTAATCATTATGCTTCTATTGAGTTACAATTCACTCTGAATAGACATGCACATGTACATAACACAAAATACACACAATAGCATGTAATGCCTTCAGCTGAAAAGGGAGTACTATTAAATTTTCCTCAAAATTGCTATCTGCAAACTTCATGTAAACCTTTGTAATTAACTTTCCATATGATTTAGAGTAGTCTGCAACCAGGGTTTTGTGTGTGCTGCCGAAGTTGGTGAAGTTACTCTAAGCAATATCATTGATTACACAATAGAACTTGTGTTTCAAAGCAGTACAAAGCTCAAGGCCGTTCTAATGTAGCTGCAATGTATTAGGTCCTGAATTCAACTTTACTTTATGTATTCCAGTGCTGTGAGTAGTATTTCATGTGATTCTGTTCACTTCAAATTCTCTCTGAATAGTTATGCACGTGTGCATAACACAAAATAGAGAATATTACTAATGCATTCAGCTGAAAAGTGTGTACTATTAAATTTTCCTCAATACTACTCTCTGCAAGTTTCATGTAAACATTGGTAATTAACTTTCCAGATGATTTAGATTAGTCTGCAAACAGTTTTATGTGGGTCCTTCTGAAGTTGGTGAAGTTACTCTAAGCAATATCACTAGTTGCTCATAACAGTACTTCACAGCTTCAAAGGAATACAATGCTAAAGGCAGTTATAATGTAAATGCAATGTAGTAGGATCTTCAAATCAACTTTTCTTTATCTATTCCATTGCTGTGAGTAGTATTCATTGTGTTTCTATTCACTTCAAATTCACTATGAATAGTTATACAGATGTACATAGCACACAATACACAGTATATAAAGTAATGCATTCAGCTAAAAAGAGTGTACTATTAAATTTTCCTCAATATTACTATGTGCAAACTTCATGTAAACCTTTGTAATTAACTTTCCATATGATTGAGAGTTGTCTGCAACCAGTTTTCTGTCTGTGCTACCGAAGTTGTTGAAGTTACTCTAAGGAATGTCACTGAGTACACAATTGAACTTCAGTGTTTTAAAGCAATATAAAGCTAAAGGCATTCTAATATAACTGCAATGTATTAGATTCTTGAATTCAACTTTACTTTAGGTATTCCATTCCTGTCAGTAGTATTTATTGTGTTTCTATTCACTTACATTTCATTCTGAATAGTTATGCAGATGTACATAACGAAATACACAGAATATTACGTAATGCATTCAGCTTAAAAGAGTGTACTATTAAATTTTCCTCAATCTTACTATGTGCAAACTTCATGTAAACCTTTGTAATTAACTTTCCATATGATTTAGAGTAGTCTGCAACCTGTTTTTTGTGTGTGCTCCCGAAGTTGGTGAAGTTACTCTGAGCAATATTATTGATTACACAATAGAACTTGTGTTTCAAAGCAGTACAAAGCTCAGGGCTGTTCTAATGTAAATGCAATGTAGTATGTTCTCCAAATCAACGTTACGTTATGTATTCCATTGCTGTGAGTAGTATTCATTGTTTTTCTGTTCACTTACAATTCACTGAATAGATATGCACAGGTACATAGCACAAAATACACACAATAGCATGTAAAGCATTCAGCTGAGACGAGAGTGCTATTGAATTTTCCTCCAAAATTACTATCTGCAAACTGCATGTAAACCTTTGTAATTAACTTTCCGTATGATTCAGAGTAGTCTGCAACCACTTTTGTGTGTGTGATACCGAAGTTGAAGTTACTCTAAGCAGTATGATTGATTACACAATAGAACTTCAGTGTTTCAAAGCATTACAAAGCTAAAGGCGGTCTAATATAACTGCAATGTATTAGGATCTTGAATTCAACTTTACTTTATGTATTCCATTCCTGTCAGTAGTATTTATTGTGTTTCTATTCACTTACATTTCACTCTGAATAGTTATGCAGATGTACATAACACAAAATACACATAATAGCATGTAATGCATTCATCTGAAAAGAGAGAGCTATTGAATTTTCCTCAAAATTACTATGTGCAAAGTTCATGTAAACTTTTGTAATTAACATTCCATATGATTTAGAGTACTCTGCATCCAATTTCTTCTGTGCTACCGAAGTTCGTGAAGTTACTCTAAGGAATGTCACTGATTACACAATTGAACTTCAGTGCTTCAAAGCAATGCAAAACTCAAGGCCGTTCTAATGTAACTACAATGTATTAGGTTCTGAATTCAACTTTACTTTATGTATTCCAGTGCTGTGAGTAGTATTTCATGTGTTTCTGTTCACTTCAAATTCTCTCTGAATAGTTATGCACATGTAGATAACACAAAATAGAGAATATTACTAATGCATTCAGCTGAAAAGTCTGTACTATTAAATTTTCCTCAAAATTACTCTCTGCAAATTTCATGTAAACATTTGTAATTAATTTTCCATATGATTTAGATGAGTCTGCAAACAGTTTCATGTGGGTCCTTCTGAAGATGGTGAAATTACTCTAAGCAATATCACTAGTTGCTCATAATGGTACTTCACTGCTTCAAAGGGATACAATGCTAAAGGCAGTTATAATGTAAATGCAATGTAGTAGGATCTTCAAATCAACTTTACTTTATGTATTCCATTGCTGTGAGTAGTATTCATTGTGTTTCTATTCACTTCAAATTCACTCGGAATAGATATACAGATGTGCATAACACACAATACACAGTATAGTAAGTAATGCTTTCAGCTAAAAATACTATTATATAAAAGTACTTTTATATTTTCCTCAATATTACCATATGCAAACTTCATGTAAACCTTTGTAATTAACTTTCCATATGATTTAGAGTACTCTGAAACCAGTTTTTTGTGTGTGCAGCCGAAGTTGGTGAAGTTACTCTGAGCAATATCATTGATTACACAATAGAACTTGTGTTTCAAAGCAGTACAAAGCTCAAGGCCGTTCTAATGTAACTGCAATGTTATAGGTTCTACAAATCATCTTTACATTATGTATTCCATTGCTGAGGGTAGTATTCATTGTTTTTCTGTTCACTTACAATTCACCGAATAGATATGCACAGGTACATAGCACAAAATACACACAATAGCATGTAAAGCATTCAGCTGAGACGAGAGTGCTATTGAGTTTTCCTCCAAAATTACTATCTGCAAACTGCATGTAAACCTTTGTAATTAACTTTCCGTATGATTCAGAGTAGTCTGCTACCACTTTTGTGTGTGTGATACCGAAGTTGAAGTTACTCTAAGCAGTATGATTGATTACACAATAGAACTTCAGTGTTTCAAAGCAATACAAAGCTAAAGGCGTTCTAATATAACTGCAATGTATTAGGTTCTTGAAGTCAACTTTTCTTTATGTATTCCATTCCTGTCAGTAGTATTTATTGTGTTTCTATTCACTTACAGTTCACTCTGAATAGTTATGCAGATGTACATAACACAAAATACTCATAATAGCATATAATGCATTCAGCTGAAAAGAGAGTGCTATTGCATTTTCCTCAATATTACTACGTGCAAACTTCATGTAAACCTTTGTAATTAAATTTCCATATGATTTAGAGTACTCTGCATCCAATTTCTTCTGTGTGCTACCGAAGTTCGTGAAGTTACTCTAAGGAATGTCACTGATTACACAATTGAACTTGTGTTTCAAAGCAGTACAAAGCTCAAGGCCGTTGTAATGTAACTGCAATGTATTAGGTTCTAGAATTCAACTTTACTTCATGTATTCCAGTGCTGTGAGTAGTATTTCATGTGTTTCTGTTCACTTCAAATTCTCTCTGAATAGTTATGCACATGTACATAACACAAAATAGAGAATATTACTAATGCATTCAGCTGAAAAGTGTGTACTATTAAATTTTCCTCAAAATTACTCTCTGCAAATTTCATGTTAACATTTGTAATTAATTTTCCATATGATTTAGATGAGTCTGCAAACAGTTTCATGTGGGTCCTTCTGAAGATGGTGAAGTTACTCTAAGCAATATCACTAGTTGCTCATAATGGTACTTCACTGCTTCAAAGGGATACAATGCTAAAGGCAGTTATAATGTAAATGCAATGTAGTAGGATCTTCAAATCAACTTTACTTTATGTATTCCATTGCTGTGAGTAGTATTCATTGTGTTTCTATTCACTTCAAATTTTCTCGGAATAGATATACAGATGTGCATAACACACAGTACACAGTATAGTAAGTAATGCTTTCAGCTAAAAATACTATTATATAAAAGTACTTTTATATTTTCCTCAATATTACCATGTGCAAACTTCATGTAAACCTTTGTAATTAACTTTCCTTATGATTTGCAGTACTCTGAAACCAGTTTTTTGTGGGTGCAGCCGAAGTTGGTGAAGTTACTCTGAGCAATATCATTGATTACACAATAGAACTTGTGTTTCAAAGCAGTACAAAGCTCAAGGCTGTTCTAATGTAACTGCAATGTTGTAGGTTCTTCAAATCATCTTTACATTATGTATTCCATTGCTGTGAGTAGTATTCATTATGCTTCTATTCAGTTACAATTCACTCTGAATAGACATGCACATGTACATAACACAAAATACACATAATAGCATGTAATGCATTCAGCTGAAAAGAGAGTGCTATTGAATTTTCATCAAAATTACTATGTGCAAACTTCATGTAAACCTTTGTAATTAACTTTCCATATGATTTAGAGTACTCTGCATCCAGTTTCTTGTGTGTGCTACCGAAGTTCGTGAAGATACTCTAAGCAATATCATTGACTACACAATAGAACTTGTGTTTCAAAGCAATACAAAGCTCAAGACCGTTCTAAAGTAACTGCAATGTATTAGGTTCTGAATTC
Source organism: Hemitrygon akajei (assembly GCF_048418815.1). Classification (NCBI taxonomy): domain Eukaryota; kingdom Metazoa; phylum Chordata; class Chondrichthyes; order Myliobatiformes; family Dasyatidae; genus Hemitrygon; species Hemitrygon akajei. The sequence continues at coordinate 108,797,751 of NC_133127.1, forward strand.
AACTTTACTTTATGCATTCCATTGCTGTGAGTAGTATTTATTGTGTTTAAATTCACTTACATTTCACTCTGAATAGTTATGTTCATGGACATAACACAACATACACACAATAGCATGTAATGCATTCAGCTGAAAAGGGTGTACTATTAAATTTTCCTCAAAATTGCTATCTGCAAACATCATGTAAACCTTTGTAATTAGCTTTCCATATGATTTAGAGTACTCTACAACCAGGTTTTTGTGTGTGCTGCCGAAGTTGGTGAAGTTACTCTAAGCAATATTGTTGATTACACAATAGAAAGTATTTCAAAGCAGTACAAAGCTCAAGACCGTTCTAATGTAAATGCAATGTATTAGGTTCTGAATTCAACTTTACTTTATGCATTCCATTGCTGTGAGTTGTATTCATTATGCTTCTATTCAGTTACAATTCACTCTGAATAGACATGCACATGTACATAACACAAAATACACACAATAGCATGTAATGCATTCAGCTGAAAAGACAGTGCTATTGAATTTTCCTTAAAATTGCAATGTGCAAACTTCATGTAAACCTTTGTAATTAACTTTCCATATGTTTTAGAGAAGTCAGCAACCAGTTTTATGTGTGTCCTTCTGAAGATGGTGAAGTTACTCTATGCAATATCACTAGTTGCTCATAATGGTACTTCACTGTTTCAAAGGGATACAATGCTAAAGGCAGTTATAATGTAAATGCAATGTAGTAGGATCTTCAAATCAACTTTACTTTATGTATTCCATTGTTGTGAGTAGTATTTATTGTGTTTCTTTTCACTTCAAATTCACTCGGAATAGATATACAGATATGCATAACACACAATACACAGTATAGTAAGTAATGCTTTCAGCTAAAAATACTATTATATAAAAGTACTTTTATATTTTCCTCAATATTACCATATGCAAACTTCATGTAAACCTTTGTAATTAACTGTCCATATGATTTAGAGTACTCTGAAACTAGTTTTTTGTGTGTGCAGCCGAAGTTGGTGGTTACTCTGAGCAATCTCATTGATTACACAATAGAACCTGTGTTTCAAAGCAGTACAAAGCTCAAGGCCGTTCTAATGTAACTGCAATGTTGTAGGTTCTTCAAATCATCTTTACATTATGTATTCCATTGCTGTGAGTAGTATTCATTATGCTTCTATTCAGTTACAATTCACTCTGAATAGACATGCACATGTACATAACACAAAATACACATAATAGCATGTAATGCATTCAGCTGAAAAGAGAGTGCTATTGAATTTTCATCAAAATTACTATGTGCAAACTTCATGTAAACCTTTGTAATTAACTTTCCATATGATTTAGAGTACTCTGCATCCAGTTTCTTGTGTGTGCTACCGAAGTTAGTGAAGATACTATAAGCAATATCATTGACTACACAATAGAACTTGTGTTTCAAAGCAATACAAAGCTCAAGACCGTTCTAATGTAACTGCAATGTATTAGGTTCTTAATTCAACTTTTCTTTATGCATTCCATTGCTGTGAGTAGTATTTATTGTGTGTAAATTCACTTACATTTCACTCTGAATAGTTATGCTCATGTACATAACACAACATACACACAATAGCATGTAATGCATTCAGCTGAAAAGGGTGTACTATTAAATTTTCTTCAAAATTGCTATCTGCAAACATCATGTAAACCTTTGTAATTAACTTTCCATATGATTTAGAGTACTCTGCAACCAGGTTTTTGTGTGTGTGATACCGAAGTTGAAGTTACTCTAAGCAGTATGATTGATTACACAATAGAACTTCAGTGTTTCAAAGCAATACAAAGCTAAAGGCGTTCTAATATAACTGCAATGTATTAGGTTCTTGAAGTCAACTTTTCTTTATGTATTCCATTCCTGTCAGTAGTATTTATTGTGTTTCTATTCACTTACATTTCACTCTGAATAGTTATGCAGATGTACATAACACAAAATACACATAATATCATGTAATGCATTCAGCTGAAAAGAGAGTGCTATTGAATTTTCCTCAAAATTACTACGTGCAAACTTCGTGTAAACCTTTGTAATTAAATTTCCATATGATTTAGAGTACTCTGCATCCAATTTCTTCTGTGTGCTACCGACGTTCGTGAAGTTACTCTAAGAAATGTCACTGATTACACAATTGAACTTGTGTTTCAAAGCAGTACAAAGCTCAAGGCCGTTGTACTGTAACTGCAATGTATTAGGTTCTTGAATTCAACTTTACTTTATGTATTCCAGTGCTGTGAGTAGTATTTCATGTGTTTCTGTTCACTTCAAATTCTCTCTGAATAGTTATGCACATGTACATAACACAAAATAGAGAATATTACTAATGCATTCAGCTGAAAAGTGTGTACTATTAAATTTTCCTCAAAATTACTCTCTGCAAATTTCATGTAAACATTTGTAATTAATTTTCCATATGATTTAGATGAGTCTGCAAACAGTTTCATGTTTGTCCTTCTGAAGATGGTGAAGTTACTCTAAGCAATATCACTAGTTGCTCATAATGGTACTTCACTGCTTCAAAGGGATACAATGCTAAAGGCAGTTATAATGTAAATGCAATGTAGTAGGATCTTCAAATCAACTTTACTTTATGTATTCCATTGCTGTGAGTAGTATTCATTGTGTTTCTATTCACTTCAAATTCACTCGGAATAGATATACAGATGTGCATAACACACAATACACAGTATAGTAAGTAATGCTTTCAGCTAAAAATACTATTATATAAAAGTACTTTTATATTTTCCTCAATATTACCATGTGCAAAGCTTCATTATGCTTCAAAGCAGTACAAAGCTCAGGGCCGTTCTAATGTAACTGCAATGTTGTAGGTTCTTCAAATCATCTTTACATTATGTATTCCATTGCTGTGAGTAGTATTCATTGTGTTTCTAATCACTTCAAATTCACTCTGAATAGTTATGCACATGTACATAACATAAAATGCACACAATAGCATGTAATGCATTCAGCTAAAAAGAGAGTGCTATTCAATGTTCCTGCAAAATTACTATGTGCCAACGGCATGTAAACCTTTGTAATTAACTTTCCGTATGATTCAGAGAAGTCTGCAACTACATTTGTGTGTGTGATACCGAAGTTGAAGTTACTCTAAGCAGTATGATTGATTACACAATAGAACTTCACTGTTTCAAAGCAATACAAAGCTAAAGGCCATTCTAATATAACTGCAATGTAGTAGGTTCTTGAAATAAACTTTACTTTATGTATTTCATTGCTGTGAGTAGTATTCATTGTGTTTCTATTCACTTACATTTCACTCTGAATAGTTATGCTCATGTACATAACACAAAATACACACAATAGCATATAATGCATTCAGCTGAAAAGAGTGTACTATTAAATTTTCCTCTAAATTGCTATCTGCAAACTTCATGTAAACCTTTGTAATTAACTTTCCATATGACTTAGAGTACTCTGCAACCAGTTTTTTGTGTGTGCTGCCGAAGTTGGTGAAGTTACTCTGAGCAATATCATTGATTACACAATAGAACTTGTGTTTCAAAGCAGTACAAAACTCAAGGCCGTTCTAATGTAACTGCAATGTATTAGGTTCTTGAATTAAACTTTACTTTATGTATTCCAGTGCTGTGGGTAGTATTTCATTTGTTACTATTCACTTCAAATTCTCTCTGAATACTTATGCACATGTACATAACACAAAATAGAGAGTATTACAAATGCATTCAGCTGAAAAGAGTGTACTATTAAATTTTCCTCAAAATTACTCTCGCAAATTTCATGTAAACCTTTGTAATTAACTTTCCATATGATTTAGATTAGTCTGCAAATGGTTTTATGTGGGTCCTTTTGAAGTTGGTGAAGTTACTCTAAGCAATATCACTAGTTGCTCATAACGGTACTTCACTGCTTCAAAGGAATACAATGCTAATGGCAGTTATAATGTAAATGCAATGTAGTAGGATCTTCAAATCAACTTTACTTTATGTATTCCATTGTTGTGAGTGGTATTTATTGTGTTTCTATTCACTTCAAATTCACTCGGAATAGATATACAGATGTGCATAACACACAATACACAGTATAGTAAGTAATGCTTTCAGCTAAAAATACTATTATATAAAAGTACTTTTATATTTTCCTCAATATTACCATATGCAAACTTCATGTAAACCTTTGTAATTAACTTTCCATATGATTTAGGGTATTCTGAAACCAGTTTTTTGTGTGTGCAGCCGAAGTTGGTGAAGTTACTCTGAGCAATATCATTGATTACACAATAGAACTTGTGTTTCAAAGCAGTACAAAGCTCAAGGCCGTTCTAATGTAACTGCAATGTATTAGGTTCTTGAATTCAACTTTACTTTATGTATTCCATTGCTGTGAGTTGTATTCATTATGCTTCTATTCAGTTACAATTCACTCTGAATAGACATGCACATGTACATAACACAAAATACACACAATAGCATGTAATGCATTCAGCTGAAAAGACAGTGCTATTGAATTTTCCTTAAAATTGCAATGTGCAAACTTCATGTAAACCTTTGTAATTAACTTTCCATATGTTTTAGAGTAGTCAGCAACCAGTTTTATGTGTGTCCTACTGAAGCTGGTGAAGTTTAAGCAATATCACCAGTTGTTCATAATGGTGCTTCACTGCTTCAAAGCAATGCAATGCTAAAGGTAGTTATAATGTAAATGCAATGTTGTAGGTTCTTCAAATCATCTTTACTTTATGTATTCCATTGCTGTGAGTAGTGTTCATTGTTTTTCTGTTCACTTACAATTCACTGAATAGATATGCACAGGTACATAGCACAAAATACACATAATAGCATGTAATGCATTCAGCTGAAAAGAGAGTGCTATTGAATGTTCCTCCAAAATTACTATGTGCAAACAGCATGTAAACCTTTGTAATTAATTTTCCGTATGATTCAGAGAAGTCTGCAACCACTTTTGTGTGTGTGATACCGAAGTTGAAGTTACTCTAAGCAGTATGATTGATTACACAATAGAACTTCAGTGTTTCAAAGCAATACAAAGCTAAAGGCCATTCTAATATAACTGCAATGTAGTAGGTTCTTGAAATAAACTTTACTTTATGTATTCCATTGCAGTGAGTAGTATTCATTGTGTTTCTATTCACTTGCGTTTCACTCTGAATAGTTATGCTCATGTACATAACACAAAATACACACAATAGCATGTACTTCATTCAGCTGAAAAGGGTGTACTATTAAATTTTCCTCAAAATTGCTATCTGCAAACTTCATGTAAACCTTTGTGATTAACTTTCCATATGATTTAGAGTACTCTGCAACCAGTTTTTTGTGTGTGCTGCCGAAGCTGGTGAAGTTACTCGGAGCAATATCATTGATTACACAATAGAACTTGTGTTTCAAAGCAGTACAAATCTCAAGGCCGTTCTAATATATCTGCAATGTAGTAGGTTCTTGAAATAAACTTTACTTTATGTATTCCATTGCTGTGAGTAGTATTTCATTTCTTTCTATTCACTTCAAATTCTCTCTGAATACTTATGCACATGTACATAACACAAAATAGAGAATATTACTAATGCATTCAGCTGAAAAGAATGTACTATTAAATTTTCCTCAAAATTACTCTCTGCAAATTTCATGTAAACCTTTGTAATTAACTTTCCATATGATTTAGATTAGTCTGCAAACGGTTTTATGTGGGTCCTTTTGAAGTTGGTGAAGTTACTCTAAGCAATATCACTAGTTGCTCATAATGGTACTTCACAGCTTCAAAGGATTACAATGCTAAAGGCAGTTATAATGTAAATGCAATGTAGTAGGATCTTCAAATCAACTTTACTTTATGTATTCCATTGCTGTGAGTAGTATTCATTGTGTTTCTAATCACTTCAAATTCACTCTGAATAGTTATGCACATGTACATAACATAAAATGCACACAATAGCATGTAATGCATTCAGCTAAAAAGAGAGTGCTATTCAATGTTCCTGCAAAATTACTATGTGCCAACGGCATGTAAACCTTTGTAATTAACTTTCCGTATGATTCAGAGAAGTCTGCAACTACATTTGTGTGTGTGATACCGAAGTTGAAGTTACTCTAAGCAGTATGATTGATTACACAATAGAACTTCACTGTATCAAAGCAATACAAAGCTAAAGGCCATTCTAATATAACTGCAATGTAGTAGGTTCTTGAAATAAACTTTACTTTATGTATTTCATTGCTGTGAGTAGTATTCATTGTGTTTCTATTCACTTACATTTCACTCTGAATAGTTATGCTCATGTACATAACACAAAATACACACAATAGCATATAATGCATTCAGCTGAAAAGAGTGTACTATTAAATTTTCCTCTAAATTGCTATCTGCAAACTTCATGTAAACCTTTGTAATTAACTTTCCATATGACTTAGAGTACTCTGCAACCAGTTTTTTGTGTGTGCTGCCGAAGTTGGTGAAGTTACTCTGAGCAATATCATTGATTACACAATAGAACTTGTGTTTCAAAGCAGTACAAAACTCAAGGCCGTTCTAATGTAACTGCAATGTATTAGGTTCTTGAATTAAACTTTACTTTATGTATTCCAGTGCTGTGAGTAGTATTTCATTTGTTACTATTCACTTCAAATTCTCTCTGAATACTTATGCACATGTACATAACACAAAATAGAGAGTATTACAAATGCATTCAGCTGAAAAGAGTGTACTATTAAATTTTCCTCAAAATTACTCTCGCAAATTTCATGTAAACCTTTGTAATTAACTTTCCATATGATTTAGATTAGTCTGCAAATGGTTTTATGTGGGTCCTTTTGAAGTTGGTGAAGTTACTCTACGCAATATCACTAGTTGCTCATAACGGTACTTCACTGCTTTAAAGGAATACAATGCTAATGGCAGTTATAATGTAAATGCAATGTAGTAGGATCTTCAAATCAACTTTACTTTATGTATTCCATTGTTGTGAGTGGTATTTATTGTGTTTCTATTCACTTCAAATTCACTCGGAATAGATATACAGATGTGCATAACACACAATACACAGTATAGTAAGTAATGCTTTCAGCTAAAAATACTATTATATAAAAGTACTTTTATATTTTCCTCAATATTACCATATGCAAACTTCATGTAAACCTTTGTAATTAACTTTCCATATGATTTAGGGTATTCTGAAACCAGTTTTTTGTGTGTGCAGCCGAAGTTGGTGAAGTTACTCTGAGCAATATCATTGATTACACAATAGAACTTGTGTTTCAAAGCAGTACAAAGCTCAAGGCCGTTCTAATGTAACTGCAATGTATTAGGTTCTTGAATTCAACTTTACTTTATGTATTCCATTGCTGTGAGTTGTATTCATTATGCTTCTATTCAGTTACAATTCACTCTGAATAGACATGCACATGTACATAACACAAAATACACACAATAGCATGTAATGCATTCAGCTGAAAAGACAGTGCTATTGAATTTTCCTTAAAATTGCAATGTGCAAACTTCATGTAAACCTTTGTAATTAACTTTCCATATGTTTTAGAGTAGTCAGCAACCAGTTTTATGTGTGTCCTACTGAAGCTGGTGAAGTTTAAGCAATATCACCAGTTGTTCATAATGGTGCTTCACTGCTTCAAAGCAATGCAATGCTAAAGGTAGTTATAATGTAAATGCAATGTTGTAGGTTCTTCAAATCATCTTTACTTTATGTATTCCATTGCTGTGAGTAGTATTCATTGTTTTTCTGTTCACTTACAATTCACTGAATAGATATGCACAGGTACATAGCACAAAATACACATAATAGCATGTAATGCATTCAGCTAAAAAGAGAGTGCTATTCAATGTTCCTGCAAAATTACTATGTGCCAACGGCATGTAAACCTTTGTAATTAACTTTCCGTATGATTCAGAGAAGTCTGCAACTACATTTGTGTGTGTGATACCGAAGTTGAAGTTACTCTAAGCAGTATGATTGATTACACAATAGAACTTCACTGTATCAAAGCAATACAAAGCTAAAGGCCATTCTAATATAACTGCAATGTAGTAGGTTCTTGAAATAAACTTTACTTTATGTATTCCAGTGCTGTGAGTAGTATTTCATGTGTTTCTGTTCACTTCAAATTCTCTCTGAATAGTTATGCACATGTAGATAACACAAAATAGAGAATATTACTAATGCATTCAGCTGAAAAGTCTGTACTATTAAATTTTCCTCAAAATTACTCTCTGCAAATTTCATGTAAACATTTGTAATTAATTTTCCATATGATTTAGATGAGTCTGCAAACAGTTTCATGTGGGTCCTTCTGAAGATGGTGAAATTACTCTAAGCAATATCACTAGTTGCTCATAATGGTACTTCACTGCTTCAAAGGGATACAATGCTAAAGGCAGTTATAATGTAAATGCAATGTAGTAGGATCTTCAAATCAACTTTACTTTATGTATTCCATTGCTGTGAGTAGTATTCATTGTGTTTCTATTCACTTCAAATTCACTCGGAATAGATATACAGATGTGCATAACACACAATACACAGTATAGTAAGTAATGCTTTCAGCTAAAAATACTATTATATAAAAGTACTTTTATATTTTCCTCAATATTACCATATGCAAACTTCATGTAAACCTTTGTAATTAACTTTCCATATGATTTAGAGTACTCTGAAACCAGTTTTTTGTGTGTGCAGCCGAAGTTGGTGAAGTTACTCTGAGCAATATCATTGATTACACAATAGAACTTGTGTTTCAAAGCAGTACAAAGCTCAAGGCCGTTCTAATGTAACTGCAATGTTATAGGTTCTACAAATCATCTTTACATTATGTATTCCATTGCTGAGGGTAGTATTCATTGTTTTTCTGTTCACTTACAATTCACCGAATAGATATGCACAGGTACATAGCACAAAATACACACAATAGCATGTAAAGCATTCAGCTGAGACGAGAGTGCTATTGAGTTTTCCTCCAAAATTACTATCTGCAAACTGCATGTAAACCTTTGTAATTAACTTTCCGTATGATTCAGAGTAGTCTGCTACCACTTTTGTGTGTGTGATACCGAAGTTGAAGTTACTCTAAGCAGTATGATTGATTACACAATAGAACTTCAGTGTTTCAAAGCAATACAAAGCTAAAGGCGTTCTAATATAACTGCAATGTATTAGGTTCTTGAAGTCAACTTTTCTTTATGTATTCCATTCCTGTCAGTAGTATTTATTGTGTTTCTATTCACTTACAGTTCACTCTGAATAGTTATGCAGATGTACATAACACAAAATACTCATAATAGCATATAATGCATTCAGCTGAAAAGAGAGTGCTATTGCATTTTCCTCAATATTACTACGTGCAAACTTCATGTAAACCTTTGTAATTAAATTTCCATATGATTTAGAGTACTCTGCATCCAATTTCTTCTGTGTGCTACCGAAGTTCGTGAAGTTACTCTAAGGAATGTCACTGATTACACAATTGAACTTGTGTTTCAAAGCAGTACAAAGCTCAAGGCCGTTGTAATGTAACTGCAATGTATTAGGTTCTAGAATTCAACTTTACTTCATGTATTCCAGTGCTGTGAGTAGTATTTCATGTGTTTCTGTTCACTTCAAATTCTCTCTGAATAGTTATGCACATGTACATAACACAAAATAGAGAATATTACTAATGCATTCAGCTGAAAAGTGTGTACTATTAAATTTTCCTCAAAATTACTCTCTGCAAATTTCATGTTAACATTTGTAATTAATTTTCCATATGATTTAGATGAGTCTGCAAACAGTTTCATGTGGGTCCTTCTGAAGATGGTGAAGTTACTCTAAGCAATATCACTAGTTGCTCATAATGGTACTTCACTGCTTCAAAGGGATACAATGCTAAAGGCAGTTATAATGTAAATGCAATGTAGTAGGATCTTCAAATCAACTTTACTTTATGTATTCCATTGCTGTGAGTAGTATTCATTGTGTTTCTATTCACTTCAAATTTTCTCGGAATAGATATACAGATGTGCATAACACACAGTACACAGTATAGTAAGTAATGCTTTCAGCTAAAAATACTATTATATAAAAGTACTTTTATATTTTCCTCAATATTACCATGTGCAAACTTCATGTAAACCTTTGTAATTAACTTTCCTTATGATTTGCAGTACTCTGAAACCAGTTTTTTGTGGGTGCAGCCGAAGTTGGTGAAGTTACTCTGAGCAATATCATTGATTACACAATAGAACTTGTGTTTCAAAGCAGTACAAAGCTCAAGGCTGTTCTAATGTAACTGCAATGTTGTAGGTTCTTCAAATCATCTTTACATTATGTATTCCATTGCTGTGAGTAGTATTCATTATGCTTCTATTCAGTTACAATTCACTCTGAATAGACATGCACATGTACATAACACAAAATACACATAATAGCATGTAATGCATTCAGCTGAAAAGAGAGTGCTATTGAATTTTCATCAAAATTACTATGTGCAAACTTCATGTAAACCTTTGTAATTAACTTTCCATATGATTTAGAGTACTCTGCATCCAGTTTCTTGTGTGTGCTACCGAAGTTCGTGAAGATACTCTAAGCAATATCATTGACTACACAATAGAACTTGTGTTTCAAAGCAATACAAAGCTCAAGACCGTTCTAAAGTAACTGCAATGTATTAGGTTCTGAATTCAACTTTACTTTATGCATTCCATTGCTGTGAGTAGTATTTATTGTGTTTAAATTCACTTACATTTCACTCTGAATAGTTATGTTCATGGACATAACACAACATACACACAATAGCATGTAATGCATTCAGCTGAAAAGGGTGTACTATTAAATTTTCCTCAAAATTGCTATCTGCAAACATCATGTAAACCTTTGTAATTAGCTTTCCATATGATTTAGAGTACTCTACAACCAGGTTTTTGTGTGTGCTGCCGAAGTTGGTGAAGTTACTCTAAGCAATATTGTTGATTACACAATAGAAAGTATTTCAAAGCAGTACAAAGCTCAAGACCGTTCTAATGTAAATGCAATGTATTAGGTTCTGAATTCAACTTTACTTTATGCATTCCATTGCTGTGAGTTGTATTCATTATGCTTCTATTCAGTTACAATTCACTCTGAATAGACATGCACATGTACATAACACAAAATACACACAATAGCATGTAATGCATTCAGCTGAAAAGACAGTGCTATTGAATTTTCCTTAAAATTGCAATGTGCAAACTTCATGTAAACCTTTGTAATTAACTTTCCATATGTTTTAGAGAAGTCAGCAACCAGTTTTATGTGTGTCCTTCTGAAGATGGTGAAGTTACTCTATGCAATATCACTAGTTGCTCATAATGGTACTTCACTGTTTCAAAGGGATACAATGCTAAAGGCAGTTATAATGTAAATGCAATGTAGTAGGATCTTCAAATCAACTTTACTTTATGTATTCCATTGTTGTGAGTAGTATTTATTGTGTTTCTTTTCACTTCAAATTCACTCGGAATAGATATACAGATATGCATAACACACAATACACAGTATAGTAAGTAATGCTTTCAGCTAAAAATACTATTATATAAAAGTACTTTTATATTTTCCTCAATATTACCATATGCAAACTTCATGTAAACCTTTGTAATTAACTGTCCATATGATTTAGAGTACTCTGAAACTAGTTTTTTGTGTGTGCAGCCGAAGTTGGTGGTTACTCTGAGCAATCTCATTGATTACACAATAGAACCTGTGTTTCAAAGCAGTACAAAGCTCAAGGCCGTTCTAATGTAACTGCAATGTTGTAGGTTCTTCAAATCATCTTTACATTATGTATTCCATTGCTGTGAGTAGTATTCATTATGCTTCTATTCAGTTACAATTCACTCTGAATAGACATGCACATGTACATAACACAAAATACACATAATAGCATGTAATGCATTCAGCTGAAAAGAGAGTGCTATTGAATTTTCATCAAAATTACTATGTGCAAACTTCATGTAAACCTTTGTAATTAACTTTCCATATGATTTAGAGTACTCTGCATCCAGTTTCTTGTGTGTGCTACCGAAGTTAGTGAAGATACTATAAGCAATATCATTGACTACACAATAGAACTTGTGTTTCAAAGCAATACAAAGCTCAAGACCGTTCTAATGTAACTGCAATGTATTAGGTTCTTAATTCAACTTTTCTTTATGCATTCCATTGCTGTGAGTAGTATTTATTGTGTGTAAATTCACTTACATTTCACTCTGAATAGTTATGCTCATGTACATAACACAACATACACACAATAGCATGTAATGCATTCAGCTGAAAAGGGTGTACTATTAAATTTTCTTCAAAATTGCTATCTGCAAACATCATGTAAACCTTTGTAATTAACTTTCCATATGATTTAGAGTACTCTGCAACCAGGTTTTTGTGTGTGTGATACCGAAGTTGAAGTTACTCTAAGCAGTATGATTGATTACACAATAGAACTTCAGTGTTTCAAAGCAATACAAAGCTAAAGGCGTTCTAATATAACTGCAATGTATTAGGTTCTTGAAGTCAACTTTTCTTTATGTATTCCATTCCTGTCAGTAGTATTTATTGTGTTTCTATTCACTTACATTTCACTCTGAATAGTTATGCAGATGTACATAACACAAAATACACATAATATCATGTAATGCATTCAGCTGAAAAGAGAGTGCTATTGAATTTTCCTCAAAATTACTACGTGCAAACTTCGTGTAAACCTTTGTAATTAAATTTCCATATGATTTAGAGTACTCTGCATCCAATTTCTTCTGTGTGCTACCGACGTTCGTGAAGTTACTCTAAGAAATGTCACTGATTACACAATTGAACTTGTGTTTCAAAGCAGTACAAAGCTCAAGGCCGTTGTACTGTAACTGCAATGTATTAGGTTCTTGAATTCAACTTTACTTTATGTATTCCAGTGCTGTGAGTAGTATTTCATGTGTTTCTGTTCACTTCAAATTCTCTCTGAATAGTTATGCACATGTACATAACACAAAATAGAGAATATTACTAATGCATTCAGCTGAAAAGTGTGTACTATTAAATTTTCCTCAAAATTACTCTCTGCAAATTTCATGTAAACATTTGTAATTAATTTTCCATATGATTTAGATGAGTCTGCAAACAGTTTCATGTTTGTCCTTCTGAAGATGGTGAAGTTACTCTAAGCAATATCACTAGTTGCTCATAATGGTACTTCACTGCTTCAAAGGGATACAATGCTAAAGGCAGTTATAATGTAAATGCAATGTAGTAGGATCTTCAAATCAACTTTACTTTATGTATTCCATTGCTGTGAGTAGTATTCATTGTGTTTCTATTCACTTCAAATTCACTCGGAATAGATATACAGATGTGCATAACACACAATACACAGTATAGTAAGTAATGCTTTCAGCTAAAAATACTATTATATAAAAGTACTTTTATATTTTCCTCAATATTACCATGTGCAAAGCTTCATTATGCTTCAAAGCAGTACAAAGCTCAGGGCCGTTCTAATGTAACTGCAATGTTGTAGGTTCTTCAAATCATCTTTACATTATGTATTCCATTGCTGTGAGTAGTATTCATTGTGTTTCTAATCACTTCAAATTCACTCTGAATAGTTATGCACATGTACATAACATAAAATGCACACAATAGCATGTAATGCATTCAGCTAAAAAGAGAGTGCTATTCAATGTTCCTGCAAAATTACTATGTGCCAACGGCATGTAAACCTTTGTAATTAACTTTCCGTATGATTCAGAGAAGTCTGCAACTACATTTGTGTGTGTGATACCGAAGTTGAAGTTACTCTAAGCAGTATGATTGATTACACAATAGAACTTCACTGTTTCAAAGCAATACAAAGCTAAAGGCCATTCTAATATAACTGCAATGTAGTAGGTTCTTGAAATAAACTTTACTTTATGTATTTCATTGCTGTGAGTAGTATTCATTGTGTTTCTATTCACTTACATTTCACTCTGAATAGTTATGCTCATGTACATAACACAAAATACACACAATAGCATATAATGCATTCAGCTGAAAAGAGTGTACTATTAAATTTTCCTCTAAATTGCTATCTGCAAACTTCATGTAAACCTTTGTAATTAACTTTCCATATGACTTAGAGTACTCTGCAACCAGTTTTTTGTGTGTGCTGCCGAAGTTGGTGAAGTTACTCTGAGCAATATCATTGATTACACAATAGAACTTGTGTTTCAAAGCAGTACAAAACTCAAGGCCGTTCTAATGTAACTGCAATGTATTAGGTTCTTGAATTAAACTTTACTTTATGTATTCCAGTGCTGTGGGTAGTATTTCATTTGTTACTATTCACTTCAAATTCTCTCTGAATACTTATGCACATGTACATAACACAAAATAGAGAGTATTACAAATGCATTCAGCTGAAAAGAGTGTACTATTAAATTTTCCTCAAAATTACTCTCGCAAATTTCATGTAAACCTTTGTAATTAACTTTCCATATGATTTAGATTAGTCTGCAAATGGTTTTATGTGGGTCCTTTTGAAGTTGGTGAAGTTACTCTAAGCAATATCACTAGTTGCTCATAACGGTACTTCACTGCTTCAAAGGAATACAATGCTAATGGCAGTTATAATGTAAATGCAATGTAGTAGGATCTTCAAATCAACTTTACTTTATGTATTCCATTGTTGTGAGTGGTATTTATTGTGTTTCTATTCACTTCAAATTCACTCGGAATAGATATACAGATGTGCATAACACACAATACACAGTATAGTAAGTAATGCTTTCAGCTAAAAATACTATTATATAAAAGTACTTTTATATTTTCCTCAATATTACCATATGCAAACTTCATGTAAACCTTTGTAATTAACTTTCCATATGATTTAGGGTATTCTGAAACCAGTTTTTTGTGTGTGCAGCCGAAGTTGGTGAAGTTACTCTGAGCAATATCATTGATTACACAATAGAACTTGTGTTTCAAAGCAGTACAAAGCTCAAGGCCGTTCTAATGTAACTGCAATGTATTAGGTTCTTGAATTCAACTTTACTTTATGTATTCCATTGCTGTGAGTTGTATTCATTATGCTTCTATTCAGTTACAATTCACTCTGAATAGACATGCACATGTACATAACACAAAATACACACAATAGCATGTAATGCATTCAGCTGAAAAGACAGTGCTATTGAATTTTCCTTAAAATTGCAATGTGCAAACTTCATGTAAACCTTTGTAATTAACTTTCCATATGTTTTAGAGTAGTCAGCAACCAGTTTTATGTGTGTCCTACTGAAGCTGGTGAAGTTTAAGCAATATCACCAGTTGTTCATAATGGTGCTTCACTGCTTCAAAGCAATGCAATGCTAAAGGTAGTTATAATGTAAATGCAATGTTGTAGGTTCTTCAAATCATCTTTACTTTATGTATTCCATTGCTGTGAGTAGTGTTCATTGTTTTTCTGTTCACTTACAATTCACTGAATAGATATGCACAGGTACATAGCACAAAATACACATAATAGCATGTAATGCATTCAGCTGAAAAGAGAGTGCTATTGAATGTTCCTCCAAAATTACTATGTGCAAACAGCATGTAAACCTTTGTAATTAATTTTCCGTATGATTCAGAGAAGTCTGCAACCACTTTTGTGTGTGTGATACCGAAGTTGAAGTTACTCTAAGCAGTATGATTGATTACACAATAGAACTTCAGTGTTTCAAAGCAATACAAAGCTAAAGGCCATTCTAATATAACTGCAATGTAGTAGGTTCTTGAAATAAACTTTACTTTATGTATTCCATTGCAGTGAGTAGTATTCATTGTGTTTCTATTCACTTGCGTTTCACTCTGAATAGTTATGCTCATGTACATAACACAAAATACACACAATAGCATGTACTTCATTCAGCTGAAAAGGGTGTACTATTAAATTTTCCTCAAAATTGCTATCTGCAAACTTCATGTAAACCTTTGTGATTAACTTTCCATATGATTTAGAGTACTCTGCAACCAGTTTTTTGTGTGTGCTGCCGAAGCTGGTGAAGTTACTCGGAGCAATATCATTGATTACACAATAGAACTTGTGTTTCAAAGCAGTACAAATCTCAAGGCCGTTCTAATATATCTGCAATGTAGTAGGTTCTTGAAATAAACTTTACTTTATGTATTCCATTGCTGTGAGTAGTATTTCATTTCTTTCTATTCACTTCAAATTCTCTCTGAATACTTATGCACATGTACATAACACAAAATAGAGAATATTACTAATGCATTCAGCTGAAAAGAATGTACTATTAAATTTTCCTCAAAATTACTCTCTGCAAATTTCATGTAAACCTTTGTAATTAACTTTCCATATGATTTAGATTAGTCTGCAAACGGTTTTATGTGGGTCCTTTTGAAGTTGGTGAAGTTACTCTAAGCAATATCACTAGTTGCTCATAATGGTACTTCACAGCTTCAAAGGATTACAATGCTAAAGGCAGTTATAATGTAAATGCAATGTAGTAGGATCTTCAAATCAACTTTACTTTATGTATTCCATTGCTGTGAGTAGTATTCATTGTGTTTCTAATCACTTCAAATTCACTCTGAATAGTTATGCACATGTACATAACATAAAATGCACACAATAGCATGTAATGCATTCAGCTAAAAAGAGAGTGCTATTCAATGTTCCTGCAAAATTACTATGTGCCAACGGCATGTAAACCTTTGTAATTAACTTTCCGTATGATTCAGAGAAGTCTGCAACTACATTTGTGTGTGTGATACCGAAGTTGAAGTTACTCTAAGCAGTATGATTGATTACACAATAGAACTTCACTGTATCAAAGCAATACAAAGCTAAAGGCCATTCTAATATAACTGCAATGTAGTAGGTTCTTGAAATAAACTTTACTTTATGTATTTCATTGCTGTGAGTAGTATTCATTGTGTTTCTATTCACTTACATTTCACTCTGAATAGTTATGCTCATGTACATAACACAAAATACACACAATAGCATATAATGCATTCAGCTGAAAAGAGTGTACTATTAAATTTTCCTCTAAATTGCTATCTGCAAACTTCATGTAAACCTTTGTAATTAACTTTCCATATGACTTAGAGTACTCTGCAACCAGTTTTTTGTGTGTGCTGCCGAAGTTGGTGAAGTTACTCTGAGCAATATCATTGATTACACAATAGAACTTGTGTTTCAAAGCAGTACAAAACTCAAGGCCGTTCTAATGTAACTGCAATGTATTAGGTTCTTGAATTAAACTTTACTTTATGTATTCCAGTGCTGTGAGTAGTATTTCATTTGTTACTATTCACTTCAAATTCTCTCTGAATACTTATGCACATGTACATAACACAAAATAGAGAGTATTACAAATGCATTCAGCTGAAAAGAGTGTACTATTAAATTTTCCTCAAAATTACTCTCGCAAATTTCATGTAAACCTTTGTAATTAACTTTCCATATGATTTAGATTAGTCTGCAAATGGTTTTATGTGGGTCCTTTTGAAGTTGGTGAAGTTACTCTACGCAATATCACTAGTTGCTCATAACGGTACTTCACTGCTTTAAAGGAATACAATGCTAATGGCAGTTATAATGTAAATGCAATGTAGTAGGATCTTCAAATCAACTTTACTTTATGTATTCCATTGTTGTGAGTGGTATTTATTGTGTTTCTATTCACTTCAAATTCACTCGGAATAGATATACAGATGTGCATAACACACAATACACAGTATAGTAAGTAATGCTTTCAGCTAAAAATACTATTATATAAAAGTACTTTTATATTTTCCTCAATATTACCATATGCAAACTTCATGTAAACCTTTGTAATTAACTTTCCATATGATTTAGGGTATTCTGAAACCAGTTTTTTGTGTGTGCAGCCGAAGTTGGTGAAGTTACTCTGAGCAATATCATTGATTACACAATAGAACTTGTGTTTCAAAGCAGTACAAAGCTCAAGGCCGTTCTAATGTAACTGCAATGTATTAGGTTCTTGAATTCAACTTTACTTTATGTATTCCATTGCTGTGAGTTGTATTCATTATGCTTCTATTCAGTTACAATTCACTCTGAATAGACATGCACATGTACATAACACAAAATACACACAATAGCATGTAATGCATTCAGCTGAAAAGACAGTGCTATTGAATTTTCCTTAAAATTGCAATGTGCAAACTTCATGTAAACCTTTGTAATTAACTTTCCATATGTTTTAGAGTAGTCAGCAACCAGTTTTATGTGTGTCCTACTGAAGCTGGTGAAGTTTAAGCAATATCACCAGTTGTTCATAATGGTGCTTCACTGCTTCAAAGCAATGCAATGCTAAAGGTAGTTATAATGTAAATGCAATGTTGTAGGTTCTTCAAATCATCTTTACTTTATGTATTCCATTGCTGTGAGTAGTATTCATTGTTTTTCTGTTCACTTACAATTCACTGAATAGATATGCACAGGTACATAGCACAAAATACACATAATAGCATGTAATGCATTCAGCTAAAAAGAGAGTGCTATTCAATGTTCCTGCAAAATTACTATGTGCCAACGGCATGTAAACCTTTGTAATTAACTTTCCGTATGATTCAGAGAAGTCTGCAACTACATTTGTGTGTGTGATACCGAAGTTGAAGTTACTCTAAGCAGTATGATTGATTACACAATAGAACTTCACTGTATCAAAGCAATACAAAGCTAAAGGCCATTCTAATATAACTGCAATGTAGTAGGTTCTTGAAATAAACTTTACTTTATGTATTTCATTGCTGTGAGTAGTATTCATTGTGTTTCTATTCACTTACATTTCACTCTGAATAGTTATGCTCATGTACATAACACAAAATACACACAATAGCATATAATGCATTCAGCTGAAAAGAGTGTACTATTAAATTTTCCTCTAAATTGCTATCTGCAAACTTCATGTAAACCTTTGTAATTAACTTTCCATATGACTTAGAGTACTCTGCAACCAGTTTTTTGTGTGTGCTGCCGAAGTTGGTGAAGTTACTCTGAGCAATATCATTGATTACACAATAGAACTTGTGTTTCAAAGCAGTACAAAACTCAAGGCCGTTCTAATGTAACTGCAATGTATTAGGTTCTTGAATTAAACTTTACTTTATGTATTCCAGTGCTGTGAGTAGTATTTCATTTGTTACTATTCACTTCAAATTCTCTCTGAATACTTATGCACATGTACATAACACAAAATAGAGAGTATTACAAATGCATTCAGCTGAAAAGAGTGTACTATTAAATTTTCCTCAAAATTACTCTCGCAAATTTCATGTAAACCTTTGTAATTAACTTTCCATATGATTTAGATTAGTCTGCAAATGGTTTTATGTGGGTCCTTTTGAAGTTGGTGAAGTTACTCTACGCAATATCACTAGTTGCTCATAACGGTACTTCACTGCTTCAAAGGAATACAATGCTAATGGCAGTTATAATGTAAATGCAATGTAGTAGGATCTTCAAATCAACTTTACTTTATGTATTCCATTGTTGTGAGTGGTATTTATTGTGTTTCTATTCACTTCAAATTCACTCGGAATAGATATACAGATGTGCATAACACACAATACACAGTATAGTAAGTAATGCTTTCAGCTAAAAATACTATTATATAAAAGTACTTTTATATTTTCCTCAATATTACCATATGCAAACTTCATGTAAACCTTTGTAATTAACTTTCCATATGATTTAGGGTATTCTGAAACCAGTTTTTTGTGTGTGCAGCCGAAGTTGGTGAAGTTACTCTGAGCAATATCATTGATTACACAATAGAACTTGTGTTTCAAAGCAGTACAAAGCTCAAGGCCGTTCTAATGTAACTGCAATGTATTAGGTTCTTGAATTCAACTTTACTTTATGTATTCCATTGCTGTGAGTTGTATTCATTATGCTTCTATTCAGTTACAATTCACTCTGAATAGACATGCACATGTACATAACACAAAATACACACAATAGCATGTAATGCATTCAGCTGAAAAGACAGTGCTATTGAATTTTCCTTAAAATTGCAATGTGCAAACTTCATGTAAACCTTTGTAATTAACTTTCCATATGTTTTAGAGTAGTCAGCAACCAGTTTTATGTGTGTCCTACTGAAGCTGGTGAAGTTTAAGCAATATCACCAGTTGTTCATAATGGTGCTTCACTGCTTCAAAGCAATGCAATGCTAAAGGTAGTTATAATGTAAATGCAATGTTGTAGGTTCTTCAAATCATCTTTACTTTATGTATTCCATTGCTGTGAGTAGTATTCATTGTTTTTCTGTTCACTTACAATTCACTGAATAGATATGCACAGGTACATAGCACAAAATACACATAATAGCATGTAATGCATTCAGCTGAAAAGAGAGTGCTATTGAATGTTCCTCCAAAATTACTATGTGCAAACAGCATGTAAACCTTTGTAATTAATTTTCCGTATGATTCAGAGAAGTCTGCAACCACCTTTGTGTGTGTGATACCGAAGTTGAAGTTACTCTAAGCAGTATGATTGATTACACAATAGAACTTCAGTGTTTCAAAGCAATACAAAGCTAAAGGCCATTCTAATATAACTGCAATGTAGTAGGTTCTTGAAATAAACTTTACTTTATGTATTCCATTGCAGTGAGTAGTATTCATTGTGTTTCTATTCACTTGCGTTTCACTCTGAATAGTTATGCTCATGTACATAACACAAAATACACACAATAGCATGTACTTCATTCAGCTGAAAAGGGTGTACTATTAAATTTTCCTCAAAATTGCTATCTGCAAACTTCATGTAAACCTTTGTGATTAACTTTCCATATGATTTAGAGTACTCTGCAACCAGTTTTTTGTGTGTGCTGCCGAAGTTGGTGAAGTTACTCGGAGCAATATCATTGATTACACAATAGAACTTGTGTTTCAAAGCAGTACAAAACTCAAGGCCGTTCTAATGTAACTGCAATGTATTAGGTTCTTGAATTCAACTTTACTTTATGTATTCCATTGCTGTGAGTAGTATTTCATTTCTTTCTATTCACTTCAAATTCTCTCTGAATACTTATGCACATGTACATAACACAAAATAGAGAATATTACTAATGCATTCAGCTGAAAAGAATGTACTATTAAATTTTCCTCAAAATTACTCTCTGCAAATTTCATGTAAACCTTTGTAATTAACTTTCCATATGATTTAGATTAGTCTGCAAACGGTTTTATGTGGGTCCTTTTGAAGTTGGTGAATTTACTCTAAGCAATGTCACTAGTTGCTCATAATGGTACTTCAAAGCTTCAAAGGATTACAATGCTAAAGGCAGTTATAATGTAAATGCAATGTAGTAGGATGAAATCAACTTTACTTTATGTATTCCATTCCTGTCAGTAGTATTTATTGTGTTTCTATTCACTTACATTTCACTCTAAATAGTTATACAGATGTACATAACACAAAATACACAGTATAGTAAGTAATGCATTCAGCTAAACAGAGTGTACTATTATATTTTCCTCAATATTACCATGTGCAAACTTCATGTAAACCTTTGTAATTAACTTTCCATACGATTTAGAGTACTCTGCAACCAGTTTTATGTGTGTGCCTCCGAAGTTGGTGAAGTTACTCTGAGCAATATCATTGATTACACAATAGAAGTTGTGTTTCAAAACAGTTTCAAGGCTGTTGTAATGTAACTGCAATGTATTAGGTTCTTGAATTCAACTTTTCCTTATGTATTCCAGTGCTGTGAGTAGTATTTCTTGTGTTTCTATTCACTTCAAATTTTCTCTGAATAGTTATGCACATGTACATAACACAAAATAGAGAATATTACTAATGCATTCAGCTGAAAAGAGAGTGCTATTGAATTTTCCTCCAAAATTACTATGTGCAAACTTTATGTAAACTTTTGTAATTAACTTTCCATATGATTCAGAGAAGTCTGCAACCACCTTTGTGTGTGTGATACCGAAGTTGAAGTTACTCTAAGCAGTATGATTGATTACGCAATAGAACTTCACTGTTTCAAAGCAATACAAAGATAAAGGCCGTTCTAATATAACTGCAATGTAGTAGGTTCTTGAAATAAACTTTACTTTCTGTATTCCGTTGCTGTGAGTGGTATTCATTGTGTTTCTATTCACTTACATTTCACTCTGAATTGTTATGCTCATGTACATAACACAAAATACACACAATAGCATGTAATGCATTCAGCTGAAAAGGGTGTACTATTAAATTTTCCTCAAAATTACTCTCTTGAAATTTCATGTAAACCTTTGTAATTAACTTTCCATATGATTTAGATTAGTCTGCAAACAGTTTTATGTGGGTCCTTCTGAAGTTGGTGAAGTTACTCTAAGCAATATCACTAGTTGCTCATAATGGTACTTCACTGCTTCAAAGGATTACAATGCTAAAGGCAGTTATAATGTAAATGCAATGTAGTAGGATCTTCAAATCAACTTTACTTTATGTATTCCATTGTTGTGAGTGGTATTTATTGTGTTTCTATTCACTTCAAATTCACTCGGAATAGATATACAGATGTGCATAACACACAATACACAGTATAGTAAGTAATGCTTTCAGCTAAAAATACTATTATATAAAAGTACTTTTATATTTTCCTCAATATTACCATATGCAAACTTCATGTAAACCTTTGTAATTAACTTTCCATATGATTTAGGGTATTCTGAAACCAGTTTTTTGTGTGTGCAGCCGAAGTTGGTGAAGTTACTCTGAGCAATATCATTGATTACACAATAGAACTTGTGTTTCAAAGCAGTACAAAGCTCAAGGCCGTTCTAATGTAACTGCAATGTATTAGGTTCTTGAATTCAACTTTACTTTATGTATTCCATTGCTGTGAGTTGTATTCATTATGCTTCTATTCAGTTACAATTCACTCTGAATAGACATGCACATGTACATAACACAAAATACACACAATAGCATGTAATGCATTCAGCTGAAAAGACAGTGCTATTGAATTTTCCTTAAAATTGCAATGTGCAAACTTCATGTAAACCTTTGTAATTAACTTTCCATATGTTTTAGAGTAGTCAGCAACCAGTTTTATGTGTGTCCTACTGAAGCTGGTGAAGTTTAAGCAATATCACCAGTTGTTCATAATGGTGCTTCACTGCTTCAAAGCAATGCAATGCTAAAGGTAGTTATAATGTAAATGCAATGTTGTAGGTTCTTCAAATCATCTTTACTTTATGTATTCCATTGCTGTGAGTAGTATTCATTGTTTTTCTGTTCACTTACAATTCACTGAATAGATATGCACAGGTACATAGCACAAAATACACATAATAGCATGTAATGCATTCAGCTGAAAAGAGAGTGCTATTGAATGTTCCTCCAAAATTACTATGTGCAAACAGCATGTAAACCTTTGTAATTAATTTTCCGTATGATTCAGAGAAGTCTGCAACCACCTTTGTGTGTGTGATACCGAAGTTGAAGTTACTCTAAGCAGTATGATTGATTACACAATAGAACTTCAGTGTTTCAAAGCAATACAAAGCTAAAGGCCATTCTAATATAACTGCAATGTAGTAGGTTCTTGAAATAAACTTTACTTTATGTATTCCATTGCAGTGAGTAGTATTCATTGTGTTTCTATTCACTTGCGTTTCACTCTGAATAGTTATGCTCATGTACATAACACAAAATACACACAATAGCATGTACTTCATTCAGCTGAAAAGGGTGTACTATTAAATTTTCCTCAAAATTGCTATCTGCAAACTTCATGTAAACCTTTGTGATTAACTTTCCATATGATTTAGAGTACTCTGCAACCAGTTTTTTGTGTGTGCTGCCGAAGTTGGTGAAGTTACTCGGAGCAATATCATTGATTACACAATAGAACTTGTGTTTCAAAGCAGTACAAATCTCAAGGCCGTTCTAATATATCTGCAATGTAGTAGGTTCTTGAAATAAACTTTACTTTATGTATTCCATTGCTGTGAGTAGTATTTCATTTCTTTCTATTCACTTCAAATTCTCTCTGAATACTTATGCACATGTACATAACACAAAATAGAGAATATTACTAATGCATTCAGCTGAAAAGAATGTACTATTAAATTTTCCTCAAAATTACTCTCTGCAAATTTCATGTAAACCTTTGTAATTAACTTTCCATATGATTTAGATTAGTCTGCAAACGGTTTTATGTGGGTCCTTTTGAAGTTGGTGAAGTTACTCTAAGCAATATCACTAGTTGCTCATAATGGTACTTCACAGCTTCAAAGGATTACAATGCTAAAGGCAGTTATAATGTAAATGCAATGTAGTAGGATCTTCAAATCAACTTTACTTTATGTATTCCATTGCTGTGAGTAGTATTCATTGTGTTTCTAATCACTTCAAATTCACTCTGAATAGTTATGCACATGTACATAACATAAAATGCACACAATAGCATGTAATGCATTCAGCTAAAAAGAGAGTGCTATTCAATGTTCCTGCAAAATTACTATGTGCCAACGGCATGTAAACCTTTGTAATTAACTTTCCGTATGATTCAGAGAAGTCTGCAACTACATTTGTGTGTGTGATACCGAAGTTGAAGTTACTCTAAGCAGTATGATTGATTACACAATAGAACTTCACTGTATCAAAGCAATACAAAGCTAAAGGCCATTCTAATATAACTGCAATGTAGTAGGTTCTTGAAATAAACTTTACTTTATGTATTTCATTGCTGTGAGTAGTATTCATTGTGTTTCTATTCACTTACATTTCACTCTGAATAGTTATGCTCATGTACATAACACAAAATACACACAATAGCATATAATGCATTCAGCTGAAAAGAGTGTACTATTAAATTTTCCTCTAAATTGCTATCTGCAAACTTCATGTAAACCTTTGTAATTAACTTTCCATATGACTTAGAGTACTCTGCAACTAGTTTTTTGTGTGTGCTGCTGAAGTTGGTGAAGTTACTCTGAGCAATATCATTGATTACACAATAGAACTTGTGTTTCAAAGCAGTACAAAACTCAAGGCCGTTCTAATGTAACTGCAATGTATTAGGTTCTTGAATTCAACTTTACTTTATGTATTCCAGTGCTGTAAGTAGTATTTCATTTCTTTCTATTCACTTCAAATTCTCTCTGAATACTTATGCACATGTACATAACACAAAATAGAGAATATTACTAATGCATTCAGCTGAAAAGAGTGTATTATTAAATTTTCCTCAAAATTACTCTCTGCAAATTTCATGTAAACCTTTGTAATTAACTTTCCATATGATTTAGATTAGTCTGCAAATGGTTTTATGTGGGTCCTTTTGAAGTTGGTGAATTTACTCTAAGCAATGTCACTAGTTGCTCATAATGGTACTTCAAAGCTTCAAAGGATTACAATGCTAAAGGCAGTTATAATGTAAATGCAATGTAGTAGGATGAAATCAACTTTACTTTATGTATTCCATTCCTGTCAGTAGTATTTATTGTGTTTCTATTCACTTACATTTCACTCTAAATAGTTATACAGATGTACATAACACAAAATACACAGTATAGTAAGTAATGCATTCAGCTAAACAGAGTGTACTATTATATTTTCCTCAATATTACCATGTGCAAACTTCATGTAAACCTTTGTAATTAACTTTCCATACGATTTAGAGTACTCTGCAACCAGTTTTATGTGTGTGCCTCCGAAGTTGGTGAAGTTACTCTGAGCAATATCATTGATTACACAATAGAAGTTGTGTTTCAAAACAGTACAAAGCTCAAGGCTGTTGTAATGTAACTGCAATGTATTAGGTTCTTGAATTCAACTTTTCCTTATGTATTCCAGTGCTGTGAGTAGTATTTCTTGTGTTTCTATTCACTTCAAATTTTCTCTGAATAGTTATGCACATGTACATAACACAAAATAGAGAATATTACTAATGCATTCAGCTGAAAAGAGAGTGCTATTGAATTTTCCTCCAAAATTACTATGTGCAAACTTTATGTAAACTTTTGTAATTAACTTTCCATATGATTCAGAGAAGTCTGCAACCACCTTTGTGTGTGTGATACCGAAGTTGAAGTTACTCTAAGCAGTATGATTGATTACGCAATAGAACTTCACTGTTTCAAAGCAATACAAAGATAAAGGCCGTTCTAATATAACTGCAATGTAGTAGGTTCTTGAAATAAACTTTACTTTCTGTATTCCGTTGCTGTGAGTGGTATTCATTGTGTTTCTATTCACTTACATTTCACTCTGAATTGTTATGCTCATGTACATAACACAAAATACACACAATAGCATGTAATGCATTCAGCTGAAAAGGGTGTACTATTAAATTTTCCTCAAAATTACTCTCTTGAAATTTCATGTAAACCTTTGTAATTAACTTTCCATATGATTTAGATTAGTCTGCAAACAGTTTTATGTGGGTCCTTCTGAAGTTGGTGAAGTTACTCTAAGCAATATCACTAGTTGCTCATAATGGTACTTCACTGCTTCAAAGGAATACAATGCTAAAGGCAGTTATAATGTAAATGCAATGTAGTAGGATCTTCAAATCAACTTTACTTTATGTATTCCATTGCTGTGAGTAGTATTCATTGTGTTTCTATTCACTTCAAATTCACTCTGAATAGTTATACAGATGTAGATAACACAAAATACACAGTATAGTAAGTAATGCATTCAGCTAAAAAGAGTCTACTATTATATTTTCCTCAATATTACCATGTGCAAACTTCATGTAAACCTTTGTAATTAACTTTCCATATGATTTAGACTACTCTGCAACCAGTTTTTTGTGTGTGCTGCCTAAGTTGGTGAAGTTACACTCAGCAATATCATTGATTACACAGTAGAACTTGTGTTTCAAAGCAGTACAAAGCTCAAGGCTGTTGTAATGTAACTGCAATGTATTAGGTTCTTGAATTCAACTTTACTTTATGTATTGCAGTGTTGTGAGTAGTATTTCATTTGTTTCTATTCACTTCAAATTCTCTCTGAATAGTTATGCACATGTACATAACACAATATAGAGAATATTACTAATGCATTCAGCTGAAAAGAGAGTGCTATTGAATTTTCCTCCAAAATTACTATGTGCTAACGGCATGTAAACCTTTGTAATTAACTTTCCATATAATTTAGATTAGTCTGCATACAGTTTCATGTGGGTCCTTTTGAAGTTGGTGAAGTTACTCTAAGCAATATCACTAGTTGCTCATAATGGTACTGCACAGCTTCAAAGGAATACAATGCTAAAGGCAGTTATAATGTAAATGCAATGTAGTAGGATCTTCAAATCAACTTTAGTTTCTGTATTCCATTGCTGTGAGTAGTATTCATTGTGTTTCTAATCACTTCAAATTCACTCTGAATAGTTATGCACATGTACATAACACAAAATACACACAATAGCATGTAATGCATTCAGCTAAAAAGAGTGTACTATTAAATTTTCCTCAATATTACTCTGTGCAAACTTCATGTAAACCTTTGTAATTAACC
This sequence comes from Hemitrygon akajei, assembly GCF_048418815.1. Classification (NCBI taxonomy): domain Eukaryota; kingdom Metazoa; phylum Chordata; class Chondrichthyes; order Myliobatiformes; family Dasyatidae; genus Hemitrygon; species Hemitrygon akajei. Next base: position 108,825,285 of record NC_133127.1, read on the forward strand.
TTCCATATGATTTAGAGTAGTCTGCAACCAGTTTTTTGTGTGTGCTGCCGAAGTTGGTGAAGTTACTCTAAGCAATATCATTGATTACACAATGGAACTTGTGTTTCAAAGCAATACAAAGCTAAAGGCTGTTCTAATGTAACTGCAATGTATTAGGTTCATGAATTCAACTTTACTTTATGTATTCCAGTGCTGTGAGTAGTATTTCATGTGTTTCTATTCACTTCAAATTTTCTCTGAATAGTTATGCACATGTACATAACACAAAATAGAGAATATTACTAATGCATTCAGCTGAAAAGAGAGTGCTATTGAATTTTCCTCCAATATTACTATGTGCAAACGGCATGTAAACCTTTGTAATTAACTTTCCGTATGATTCAGAGAAGTCTGCAACCACCTTTGTGTGAGTGATACCGAAGCTGAAGTTACTCTAAGCAGTATGATTGATTACACAATAGAACTTCACTGTTTCAAAGCAATACAAAGCTAAAGGCCGTTCTAATATAACTGCAATGCAGTAGGTTCTTGAAATAAACTTTACTTTATGTATTCCATTGCTGTGAGTAGTATTCATTGTGTTTCTATTCACTTACATTTCACTCTGAATAGTTATGCCATGTACATAACACAAAATACACACAATAGCATGTAATGCATTCAGCTGAAAACAGTGTACTATTAAATTTTCCTCAAAATTGCTATCTGGAAACATCATGTAAACCTTTGTAATTAACTTTTCATATGATTTAGAGTACTCTGCAACCAGTTTTTTGTCTGTGCTAACGAAGTTGGTGAAGTTACTCTAAGCAATATCATTGATTACAGAATAGAACTTGTGTTTCTAAGCAGTACAAAGCTCAAGGCCGTTCTAATGTAACTGCAATGTATTAGGTTCTTGAATTCAACTTTACTTTATGTATTCCAGTGCTGTGAGTAGTATTTCATTTGTTTCTATTCACTTCAAATTCTCTCTGAATAGTTATGCACATGTACATAACACAAAATAGAGAAAATTACTAATGTATTCAGCTGAAAAGTGTGTACTATTAAATTTTCCTCAAAATTACTCTCTGCGAATTTCATGTAAACATTTGTAATTAACTTTCATATGATTTAGATTAGTCTGTAAACAGTTTTATGTGGGTCCTTCTGAAGTTGTTGAAGTTACTCTAAGCATTATCACTAGTTGCTCATAATGGTACTTCACTGTTTCAAAGGAATACAATGCTAAAGGCAGTTATAATGTAAATGCAATGTAGTAGGATCTTCAAATCAACTTTACTTTATGTATTCCATTGCAGTGAGTAGTATTCATTGTGTTTCTATTCACTTGCGTTTCACTCTGAATAGTTATGCTCATGTACATAACACAAAATACACACAATAGCATGTACTTCATTCAGCTGAAAAGGGTGTACTATTAAATTTTCCTCAAAATTGCTATCTGCAAACTTCATGTAAACCTTTGTGATTAACTTTCCATATGATTTAGAGTACTCTGCAACCAGTTTTTTGTGTGTGCTGCCGAAGTTGGTGAAGTTACTCGGAGCAATATCATTGATTACACAATAGAACTTGTGTTTCAAAGCAGTACAAATCTCAAGGCCGTTCTAATATATCTGCAATGTAGTAGGTTCTTGAAATAAACTTTACTTTATGTATTCCATTGCTGTGAGTAGTATTTCATTTCTTTCTATTCACTTCAAATTCTCTCTGAATACTTATGCACATGTACATAACACAAAATAGAGAATATTACTAATGCATTCAGCTGAAAAGAATGTACTATTAAATTTTCCTCAAAATTACTCTCTGCAAATTTCATGTAAACCTTTGTAATTAACTTTCCATATGATTTAGATTAGTCTGCAAACGGTTTTATGTGGGTCCTTTTGAAGTTGGTGAAGTTACTCTAAGCAATATCACTAGTTGCTCATAATGGTACTTCACAGCTTCAAAGGATTACAATGCTAAAGGCAGTTATAATGTAAATGCAATGTAGTAGGATCTTCAAATCAACTTTACTTTATGTATTCCATTGCTGTGAGTAGTATTCATTGTGTTTCTAATCACTTCAAATTCACTCTGAATAGTTATGCACATGTACATAACATAAAATGCACACAATAGCATGTAATGCATTCAGCTAAAAAGAGAGTGCTATTCAATGTTCCTGCAAAATTACTATGTGCCAACGGCATGTAAACCTTTGTAATTAACTTTCCGTATGATTCAGAGAAGTCTGCAACTACATTTGTGTGTGTGATACCGAAGTTGAAGTTACTCTAAGCAGTATGATTGATTACACAATAGAACTTCACTGTATCAAAGCAATACAAAGCTAAAGGCCATTCTAATATAACTGCAATGTAGTAGGTTCTTGAAATAAACTTTACTTTATGTATTTCATTGCTGTGAGTAGTATTCATTGTGTTTCTATTCACTTACATTTCACTCTGAATAGTTATGCTCATGTACATAACACAAAATACACACAATAGCATATAATGCATTCAGCTGAAAAGAGTGTACTATTAAATTTTCCTCTAAATTGCTATCTGCAAACTTCATGTAAACCTTTGTAATTAACTTTCCATATGACTTAGAGTACTCTGCAACTAGTTTTTTGTGTGTGCTGCTGAAGTTGGTGAAGTTACTCTGAGCAATATCATTGATTACACAATAGAACTTGTGTTTCAAAGCAGTACAAAACTCAAGGCCGTTCTAATGTAACTGCAATGTATTAGGTTCTTGAATTCAACTTTACTTTATGTATTCCAGTGCTGTAAGTAGTATTTCATTTCTTTCTATTCACTTCAAATTCTCTCTGAATACTTATGCACATGTACATAACACAAAATAGAGAATATTACTAATGCATTCAGCTGAAAAGAGTGTATTATTAAATTTTCCTCAAAATTACTCTCTGCAAATTTCATGTAAACCTTTGTAATTAACTTTCCATATGATTTAGATTAGTCTGCAAATGGTTTTATGTGGGTCCTTTTGAAGTTGGTGAATTTACTCTAAGCAATGTCACTAGTTGCTCATAATGGTACTTCAAAGCTTCAAAGGATTACAATGCTAAAGGCAGTTATAATGTAAATGCAATGTAGTAGGATGAAATCAACTTTACTTTATGTATTCCATTCCTGTCAGTAGTATTTATTGTGTTTCTATTCACTTACATTTCACTCTAAATAGTTATACAGATGTACATAACACAAAATACACAGTATAGTAAGTAATGCATTCAGCTAAACAGAGTGTACTATTATATTTTCCTCAATATTACCATGTGCAAACTTCATGTAAACCTTTGTAATTAACTTTCCATACGATTTAGAGTACTCTGCAACCAGTTTTATGTGTGTGCCTCCGAAGTTGGTGAAGTTACTCTGAGCAATATCATTGATTACACAATAGAAGTTGTGTTTCAAAACAGTACAAAGCTCAAGGCTGTTGTAATGTAACTGCAATGTATTAGGTTCTTGAATTCAACTTTTCCTTATGTATTCCAGTGCTGTGAGTAGTATTTCTTGTGTTTCTATTCACTTCAAATTTTCTCTGAATAGTTATGCACATGTACATAACACAAAATAGAGAATATTACTAATGCATTCAGCTGAAAAGAGAGTGCTATTGAATTTTCCTCCAAAATTACTATGTGCAAACTTTATGTAAACTTTTGTAATTAACTTTCCATATGATTCAGAGAAGTCTGCAACCACCTTTGTGTGTGTGATACCGAAGTTGAAGTTACTCTAAGCAGTATGATTGATTACGCAATAGAACTTCACTGTTTCAAAGCAATACAAAGATAAAGGCCGTTCTAATATAACTGCAATGTAGTAGGTTCTTGAAATAAACTTTACTTTCTGTATTCCGTTGCTGTGAGTGGTATTCATTGTGTTTCTATTCACTTACATTTCACTCTGAATTGTTATGCTCATGTACATAACACAAAATACACACAATAGCATGTAATGCATTCAGCTGAAAAGGGTGTACTATTAAATTTTCCTCAAAATTACTCTCTTGAAATTTCATGTAAACCTTTGTAATTAACTTTCCATATGATTTAGATTAGTCTGCAAACAGTTTTATGTGGGTCCTTCTGAAGTTGGTGAAGTTACTCTAAGCAATATCACTAGTTGCTCATAATGGTACTTCACTGCTTCAAAGGAATACAATGCTAAAGGCAGTTATAATGTAAATGCAATGTAGTAGGATCTTCAAATCAACTTTACTTTATGTATTCCATTGCTGTGAGTAGTATTCATTGTGTTTCTATTCACTTCAAATTCACTCTGAATAGTTATACAGATGTAGATAACACAAAATACACAGTATAGTAAGTAATGCATTCAGCTAAAAAGAGTCTACTATTATATTTTCCTCAATATTACCATGTGCAAACTTCATGTAAACCTTTGTAATTAACTTTCCATATGATTTAGACTACTCTGCAACCAGTTTTTTGTGTGTGCTGCCTAAGTTGGTGAAGTTACACTCAGCAATATCATTGATTACACAGTAGAACTTGTGTTTCAAAGCAGTACAAAGCTCAAGGCTGTTGTAATGTAACTGCAATGTATTAGGTTCTTGAATTCAACTTTACTTTATGTATTGCAGTGTTGTGAGTAGTATTTCATTTGTTTCTATTCACTTCAAATTCTCTCTGAATAGTTATGCACATGTACATAACACAATATAGAGAATATTACTAATGCATTCAGCTGAAAAGAGAGTGCTATTGAATTTTCCTCCAAAATTACTATGTGCTAACGGCATGTAAACCTTTGTAATTAACTTTCCATATAATTTAGATTAGTCTGCATACAGTTTCATGTGGGTCCTTTTGAAGTTGGTGAAGTTACTCTAAGCAATATCACTAGTTGCTCATAATGGTACTGCACAGCTTCAAAGGAATACAATGCTAAAGGCAGTTATAATGTAAATGCAATGTAGTAGGATCTTCAAATCAACTTTAGTTTCTGTATTCCATTGCTGTGAGTAGTATTCATTGTGTTTCTAATCACTTCAAATTCACTCTGAATAGTTATGCACATGTACATAACACAAAATACACACAATAGCATGTAATGCATTCAGCTAAAAAGAGTGTACTATTAAATTTTCCTCAATATTACTCTGTGCAAACTTCATGTAAACCTTTGTAATTAACCTTCCATATGATTTAGAGTAGTCTGCAACCAGTTTTTTGTGTGTGCTGCCGAAGTTGGTGAAGTTACTCTAAGCAATATCATTGATTACACAATGGAACTTGTGTTTCAAAGCAATACAAAGCTAAAGGCTGTTCTAATGTAACTGCAATGTATTAGGTTCATGAATTCAACTTTACTTTATGTATTCCAGTGCTGTGAGTAGTATTTCATGTGTTTCTATTCACTTCAAATTTTCTCTGAATAGTTATGCACATGTACATAACACAAAATAGAGAATATTACTAATGCATTCAGCTGAAAAGAGAGTGCTATTGAATTTTCCTCCAATATTACTATGTGCAAACGGCATGTAAACCTTTGTAATTAACTTTCCGTATGATTCAGAGAAGTCTGCAACCACCTTTGTGTGAGTGATACCGAAGCTGAAGTTACTCTAAGCAGTATGATTGATTACACAATAGAACTTCACTGTTTCAAAGCAATACAAAGCTAAAGGCCGTTCTAATATAACTGCAATGCAGTAGGTTCTTGAAATAAACTTTACTTTATGTATTCCATTGCTGTGAGTAGTATTCATTGTGTTTCTATTCACTTACATTTCACTCTGAATAGTTATGCCATGTACATAACACAAAATACACACAATAGCATGTAATGCATTCAGCTGAAAACAGTGTACTATTAAATTTTCCTCAAAATTGCTATCTGGAAACATCATGTAAACCTTTGTAATTAACTTTTCATATGATTTAGAGTACTCTGCAACCAGTTTTTTGTCTGTGCTAACGAAGTTGGTGAAGTTACTCTAAGCAATATCATTGATTACAGAATAGAACTTGTGTTTCTAAGCAGTACAAAGCTCAAGGCCGTTCTAATGTAACTGCAATGTATTAGGTTCTTGAATTCAACTTTACTTTATGTATTCCAGTGCTGTGAGTAGTATTTCATTTGTTTCTATTCACTTCAAATTCTCTCTGAATAGTTATGCACATGTACATAACACAAAATAGAGAAAATTACTAATGTATTCAGCTGAAAAGTGTGTACTATTAAATTTTCCTCAAAATTACTCTCTGCGAATTTCATGTAAACATTTGTAATTAACTTTCATATGATTTAGATTAGTCTGTAAACAGTTTTATGTGGGTCCTTCTGAAGTTGTTGAAGTTACTCTAAGCATTATCACTAGTTGCTCATAATGGTACTTCACTGTTTCAAAGGAATACAATGCTAAAGGCAGTTATAATGTAAATGCAATGTAGTAGGATCTTCAAATCAACTTTACTTTATGTATTCCATTGCTGTGAGTAGTATTCATTGTGTTTCTATTCACTTCAAATTCACTCTGAATAGTTATACAGATGTACATAACACAAAATACACAGTATAGTAAGTAATGCATTCAGCTAAAAAGAGTGTACTATTATATTTTCCTCAATATTACCATGTGCAAACTTCATGTAAACCTTTGTAATTAACTTTCCATATGATTTAGAGTAGTCTGCATCCAGTTTTTTGTGTGTGCTACCAAAGTTGGTGAAGTTACTCTAAGCAATATCATTGATTACATAATATAACTTGTGTTTCAAAGCAATACAATGATAAGGGCAGTTCCAATGTAAATGCAATGTAGTAGGTTCATGAATTCAACTTTAGTTTATGTATTCCCTTGCTGTGAGTAGTATTCCTTGTGTTTCTCTTAAGTTACAATTCACTCTGAATTGTTATGCACATGTACATAACACAAAATATACACAATAGCATGTAATGCATTCATCTGAAAAGAGAGTGCTATTGAATTTTCCTCAAAATTACTATCTGCAAACTTCATGTAAACCGTTGTAATTAACTTTCCATATGTTTTAGAGTAGTCTGCAACCAGTTTTATGTGTGTCCTACTGAAGCTGGTGACGTTTAAGCAGTATCACCAGTTGCTCATAATGGTCACTGCTTCAAAGCAATGCAATGCTAAATGCAGTTATAATGTAAATGCAATGTGTGTGTGCTTGTCTGTCTATGAGAGAGAGAGTGTGTCTATCAGAGAGAGTGTGTGTGTCTATGAGTGAGAGAGAGTGTGTGTCTGTCTATGAGACAGTGAGTGTGTCTGTGAGAGAGAGAGTGTGTCTGTCTATCAGAGCATGTGTTTTTGTCTATGAGAGAGTGTGTGTGTCTATGAGAGAGAGAGTGTGTGTGTCTGTCTATGAGAGTGTGTGTGTGTGTGTGTCAATGAGAGAGATGTGTTTCTGACTGTGAGAGAGTGTGTGTGTCTGTATGAGAGAGAGAGTGTCTGTCTATGAGAGAGTGTGTTCGCCAATCTGAGAGAGAGAGTGTGACTGTTTATGAGATAGTGAGTGTATCTGTCTATGAGACAGTGTCTATCTATGCAAGTGTGTGTGTGTCTGTCTATGAGAGAGAGTGTGTGTGTCTGTCTATGAGAGAGAGTGTGTGTCTGTCTATGAGAGAGTGTGTCTGTCTGTCTGTCTATGAGAGAGAGAGGGAGAGGGTGTGTGTGTCTGTCTATGAGAGAGAGTGTGTGTGTCTATGAGAGAGATAGTGTTTGTTGTCTATGATGGAGAGTGTGTGTGTCTATGAGGGAGAGTGTGTGTGTCTATGAGAGAGAAGTGTGTCTGTCTATGAGTGAGAGAGTGTGTGTCTGTCTATGAGAGAGTGAGTGCATCTGTCTATGAGAGAGAGTGTGTGTGTTTGTCTATGAGAGAGAGTGTGTGTGTTTGTCTATGAGTGAGAGAGTGTGTCTCTGTCTATGAGTGAGTGTGTGTATCTGCCCATGAGAGAGAGAGAGTGTGTGCCTGTCTATGAGAGAGAGAGAGTGTGTGTGTGTATGTCTATGGGAGAGACAGTGTGCCTGTCTGTGTCTCACTATGAGAGAGAGAGAGTGTTTGTCTATGAGAGAGTGTGCGTGTCTGTCTATGAGAGAGAGTGTGTCTGTCTATCAGAGTGTGTGTTTCTGTCTATGAGGGAGAGTGTGTGAGTCTATGAGATAGAGTGTGTGTCAGTCTGAGAGAGAGTGTGTGTGTCAGTCTGAGAGAGAGTGTGTCTGTCTATGAGGGAGAGTGTGCGTGTCTATGAGAGAGCGTGTGTGTCTGTTTATGAGAGAGTGTGTCTGTCTATGAGAGAGAGAGGGAGAGGGTGTGTGTGTCTGTCTATGAGAGAGAGTGTGTGTCTATGAGAGAGATAGTGTTTGTTGTCTATGATGGAGAGTGTGTTTGTCTGTCTATGAGGGAGAGTGTGTGTGTCTATGAGTGAGAGAGTGTGTGTCTGTCTATGAGAGAGAGAGTGTGTGTCTGTCTATGAGAGAGAGTGTGTGTGTCAGTCTGAGAGAGAGTGTGTGTGTCAGTCTGAGAGTGAGTGTGTCTGTCTGTCTGTGAGAGACAATGTGTGTGTGTGTGTCTAAGGGAGAGAGTGTGTCCTGTCTATGAGAGAGACAGTGTGTCTGTCTATGAGTGTGAGAGAGAGTGTGTGTCTGTCTATGAGAGGAAGAGAGTGAGTGTGTCTATGAGAGAGAGTGTGTGTGTCTGTCTATGAGAGAGTGTGTGTCTATCTATGAGAGAGTGTGTGTCTGTCTATGAGAGAGTGTGTGTGTGTCTGAGAGAGATAGTGTTTGTTGTCTATGATGGAGAGTGTGTGTGTCTGTCTATGAGAGAGAGTGTGTCTATCAGAGAGTGTGTGTCTATGAGAGTGAGAGTGTGTGTCTGTCTATGAGAGAGAGAGTGTGTCTATCTATCAGAGTGTGTGTTTCTGTCTATGAGAGAATGTGTGTGTGTGTCTATGAGAGAGAGAGAGTGTGTGTGTCTGTCTATGAGGGAGAGTGTGTGTGTCTGTCTATGAGAGAGTGTGTGTGTGTCTATGAGAGAGAGAGTGTCTGTCTATGAGAGAGTGTGTTTGCCAATCTGAGAGAGAGAGTGTGACTGTTTATGAGATAGTGTGTGTATCTGTCTATGAGACAGTGTCTATCTATGCGAGTGTGTGTGTGTCTGTCTATGAGAGAGAGCATGTGTGTCTGTTTATGAGAGAGTGTGTCTGTCTGTCTATGAGAGAGAGTGTGTGTCTGTCTATGAGAGAGAAGTGTGTCTGTCTATGAGAGAGTGTGTGTGTCAGTCTGAGAGAGAGTGTGTGTGTCAGTCTGAGAGGGTGTGTGTCTGTCTATGAGGAAGAGTGTGTGTGTCTGTCTATGAGGGAGAATGTGTGTGTCAGTCTGAGAGAGAGAGTGTGTGTCAGTCTGAGAGAGAGTGTGTCTGTCTATGAGAGAGTGTGTGTGTCAGTCTGAGAGCGAGTGTGTGTCTGTCTGTGAGAGACAGTGTGTGTGTCTAAGGGAGAGAGTGTGTCCTGTCTATGAGAGTGACAGTGTGTCTGTCTATGAGTGTGAGAGAGAGTGTGTGTCTGTCTATGAGAGAGAGAGTGTGTCTATCAGAGAGTGTGTGTGTCTGTCTATGAGAGAAAGAGAGTGAGTGTGTCTGTCTATGAGAGAGAGTGTGTCTATCAGAGAGTGTGTGTTTATGAGAGTGAGAGTGTGTGTCTGTCTATCAGAGTGTGTGTTTCTGTCTATGAGAGAGTGTGTGTGTCTGTCTATGAGAGAGTGAGTGTGTGTCTATGAGAGAGAGAGTGTCTGTCTATGAGAGAGTGTGTTTGCCAATCTGAGAGAGAGAGTGTGACTGTTTATGAGATAGTGTGTGTATCTGTCTATGAGACAGTGTCTATCTATGCGAGTGTGTGTGTGTCTGTCTATGAGAGAGAGCGTGTGTGTCTGTTTATGAGAGAGTGTGTCTGTCTGTCTATGAGAGAGAGTGTGTGTGTCTGTCTGAGAGAGAGTGTGTGTGTCAGTCTGAGAGTGTGTGTGTCTGTCTATGAGGAAGAGTGTGTGTGTCTGTCTATGAGGGAGAATGTGTGTGTCAGTCTGAGAGCGAGTGTGTGTCTGTCTGTGAGAGTGTGTGTGTCTAAGGGAGAGAGTGTGTCCTGTCTATGAGAGTGACAGTGTGTCTGTCTATGAGTGTGAGAGAGAGTGTGTGTCTGTCTATGAGAGAGAGAGTGTGTCTATCAGAGAGTATGTGTCTGTCTATGAGAGAAAGAGTGTGAGTGTGTCTATGAGAGTGTGTCTATCTATGAGAGAGTGTGTGTCTGTCTATGAGAGAGTGTGTGTGTGTGTCTGAGAGAGAGTGTGTGCCTGTATAAGAGAGAGAGTGTGTCTGTCTATGAGAGAGTGTGTGTGTCAGTCTGAGAGCGAGTGTGTGTGTCAGTCTGAAAGAGAGTGTGTTTCTGTCTATGAGAGAGTGTGGTTCTGTCTTTGAGAGTGTGCGTGTCTCTGTGAGAGAGAGACAGTGTGTCTATCAGAGAGAGAGTGTGACTATGAAACAGTGTGTGTGTCTATGAGAGATAGAGTGTCTGTGAGAGAGAGAGAGAGAGAGTGTGTCTCAGGGAGAGAGTCTGTAAGGGAGAGGGAGAGAGAGATGTACAGTGTGTGTGTCCACGAGAGAAAGAGCAGGACAGTATGGGTGTCTTAGAGACAGAGTGAGTGAGTGTCTCAATGAGAGAGAGAGAGTGATTGTGTTTGTCTGAGACAGTGAGTGTGTCTATGAGAGAGTGTGTTTTCATGAGACAGAATCTATGAGAGAGTGTGTCTATCTATGTGAAAGAGATAAGTGAGTGTCTATGAGAGAGTGAGAGTGAATGTGCGTCTATGAGAATGTGAGTGAGTGTGTCTATGAGAAACAGAGTGTGTGTCTGAGGGAGAGTGTGTAACTATGAGCGACAGAAAGAATGAGTTTGTCCATGAGAGAAAGCATGTGTGTATCTGAGATCGAGTATATGTCTATGAGAGAGTGAGAGAGAGAGAGTCCGCGAGAGTCTAGGAGAGAGAAAGAGATTGTGTGTTTATGAGAGACAAAGAGTCCATGAGAGGGAGAGTCTGAGAGACAGAGTGTGTGTCTATGAAGGAGAGTGAGAGATTGTGTGTTTTTGAGAAAGAGAGACTGAGAGAGTGTCTATGAGAAAGAGAGAGTGAGTGTGTCTATGAGAGAGTGTCAGAGAGAGAGAAAGAGAGTGTGTGTGACTCATAGAGAAATAGAGTGTCTCTGAGAAACAGTATGTGTGTCTGACAGAGTGTCTCTGTGAAAGAGTATGTATCTCAGAGAGTGTGTGTCTCTGAGAGAGAGAGAGAGAGAAAACAAAAATCAATACAGTACAGTACAGGCCATTCGGCCCACAATGTTGTGCCAACCCTTATACCCTGCCTCCCATATAAACCTCCATCTTAAATTCCTCCATATACCTGTCTAGTAGTCTCTTAAATATCACTAGTGTATCTCCCTACACCACTGACTCAGGTAGTGCATTCTATGCACCAACCACTCTCTGAGTAAAAACCCTTCCTCTAATATCCCCCTTGAACTTTCCACCCCTTACCTTAAAGCCATGTCCTCTTGTACTGAGCAGTGGTGCCCTGGGAAAGAGGCGCTGGTTGTCCACTCTATCTATTCCTCTTAATACCTTGTATACCTCTATCACATCTCCTCTCATCCTCCTTCTCTCCAAAGAGTAAAGCCCTAGCTCCCTTAATCTCTGATCATAATACATACTCTCTAAACCAAGCAGCATCCTGGTAAATCTCCTTTGTACCTTTTCCAATGCTTCCACATCCTTCCTATAGTGAGTTGACCAGAAGTGGACACAGTACTCCAAGTGTGGCGTAACCAGAGTTTTATAGAGTTGCATCATTACCTCATGACTCTTAAACTCTATCCCTCGACTTATGAAAGCTAACATCCCACAAACTTTCTTAATTACCTTTGAGGCAACTTTCAGGGATCTGTGGACATGTAACAAGGAGGATAAACTTAGAGCATCGTTTAGTACGTGGAACTACGATGTTGTGGCCGTTACTGAAACTTGGTTGGAGGAAGGGCAGGATTGGATGATGCAGGTCCCAGGGTTCGGGTGTTTTAAGAGGAATAGGATGGGAGGTAGAAAAGGAGGGAGGAGTGGCATTGCTGGTTAGGGATAGTATCACGGCTATAGAGAGGGAGGACGCTGCAAAGGGAGGGTCCACTGAGTCGGTCTGGGTAGAAGTCAGAAATAGGAAAGGATCAATCGCTGTGCTGGGAGTAGTCTATAGGCCCCCAAATAGCCCTCAGGACACTGAGGAGCAGATAAGCAGGCAGATTTTAGAATGGTGTACAAAATACAGTAGTTATGGGTGATTTCAACTTCACTCATATTGACTGGCACCTCCTAAGTGCAAGGGGGATAGATTGGGCTAAATTTATCAGGCGTGTTCAAGAAGGGTTCCTGACACAGTATGTGGACCGGCCAATGAGAGGAGAGGCTATACTGGATCTTGTTCTGGGTAATGTACCTGGTCAGGTTACAGACCTCTTGGTGGGGGAGCATTTTGGTGAAAGTGACCACAACTCCCTTAGCTTCAGCATAGCTATGGAGAGGGATAAAATCAGACAAAATGATAAAGTGCTTAACTGGGGAAGGGCTAACTTTGAAGGGATGAGGCAGGAACTAGTGAGAGTAAATTGGAAACAGATGTTCAAAGGGGAAAGCACAGAAGTAATGTGGGAGAAGTTTAGGGACCACTTGAGCTGGGTTCAGGATAGATTTGTCCCACTGAGGCAAAGAAAAAATGGTAGGAAAAGGGAACCGTGGCTGACGAAACACATGAGGCAACTCATCAAGAGGAAAAAGGAAGCTTATGTTAGATATAAGAAGCAGGAAGTAGGAGGGGCTCATTTGAAATATAGGGTAGCCAGGAAGGAGCTAAAGAAAGGACTTAGGAGAGCTCGAAGGGGGCACGAGAAGGCCTTGGCATGTAGGATTAAGGAGAACCCCAAGGGATTCTATGTGTATGTGAAGAACAGGAGGATAATGAGAATGAAGGTGGGACTGCTAAAGGATAAAGAGGGCAACATATGCCTGGAGGCGGAGGAGGTTGCGGAGGACCTTAATGAATACTTTGCTTCAGTATTCACAAGTGAAAAGGATCTTGATCAGGGTTTGGTCAAAATAGAGCAGGCCTGTGTGCTGGACAATGTGGAGATTACGGAAGAAGTGCTGGATCTTCTTAAAAACATCAAGATTGATAAATCCCTAGGGCCGGATATGATACACCCCAGGTTGTTGTGGGAATTGAGAGAAGACATCACAGGAGCATTAGTTATGATTTTTGAATCCTCTTTGGCTGCAGGGGAAGTGCCGGAGGACTGGAGAATGACAAATGTAGTTCCTTTGTTTAAAAAAGGTAATAGGGAGAAACCTGGGAACTACAGACTGGTGAGTCTTACGTCGGTGGTCTGCAAACTACTGGAAAGGATTCTTAAGAATAGGATCTACGAGTATTTGGAGAAGTACAGTCTACTCATGGATAGTCAACATGGCTTTGTGAAGGGAAGATTGTGCCTCACGAGCCTGATTGAGTTTTTTGAAGAGGTAACAAAAGAAACTGATGAAGGTAGGGCAGTGGATGTGGTCTACATGGACTTTAGCAAGGCATTTGACAAGGTCTCTCATGAGAGACTCATCCGGAAAGTCATGAGGCATGGGATAAGTGGAACCTTGGGTGTTTGGATAAAAATTTGGCTTAAAGGAAGAAAGCAGAGGGTAGTTGTGGAAGGAAAGTATTCTGCCTGAAGGTCGGTGACTAGTGGAGTGCCGCAGGGATCTGTCCTGGGACCCCTGCTATTTGTGATTTTTATAAATGATCTGGATGTAGAGGAGGAAGGATGAGTGAGTAAGTTTGCGGATGACACGAAGATTTGAGGAGTTGAGGAATGGAGCTGCAAGTTGTTGAAGGTTACAAGAGGATATAGACAGGCTGCAGAGTTGGGCAGAAAAATGGCAGATGGAGTTCAATCCGGATAAGTGTGAGGTGATGCATTTTGGAAGGACAAACCAGAAGATTGAGTACAGGATTAATGGTCAGTTACTTAAGAGTGTGGATGAACAAAGGGACCTTGGGATTCAAATCCATACATCCCTCAAGGTCGCTTCACAGGTTGATAGGGTAGTTAAGAAGGCCTATGGGATACTAGGTTTCATTAACAGGGGGATTGAGTTCAAGAGTAGAAAGGTCATGTTGCAACTCTACAAATCTCTGGTGAGACTGCATTTAGAGTATTGTGTTCAATTCTGGTCACCTCATTATAGGAAGAATGTGGAAGCTATGGAGAGGGTGCAGAGGAGATATACAAGGATGTTGCCTGGTTTGGGGAACAAGTCATATAAAGCAAGGTTAGCAGAGCTGGGACTTTTCTCTTTGGAGCGTAGAAGAATGAGGGGGGACTTGATAGAGGTCTACATTGTCGGAATGGACTGAGGCAGAGTGGGACGGCTTTGGTCCAATCAGGCTTCGGAGAGAACAGGCAGAGGCGAGGTTGAACGGGGCACGACTGTGCAAGCACATGAAAGTCAGCCAGTGAGGCAGTGGGGGAATTTAAATAGCGAGCAGAGGCTGAGTACGAGCTTCACTCCAGGTGAGGTAAGGCCGGGTAAGCTCCTTTAATTAATCTAATTAGATTAGGAGTAGGTAATGGAGGCAGCAGTTAGGGCAGTTGAGTGCTCCGTTTGCAGTATGTGGGAAGTCAGGGTGAGCACAGCTGTCCCTGATGACTACACCTGCAAAAGGTGCATCCAGCTGCAACTCCTGACAAATGGTGTTAGGGAACTGGAGCTGGAGCTGGATGAACTTCGGATCATTCGGGAGGTAGAGGCAGGAATAGACAGGAGTTTCAGGGAGATAGTGTTACGTTCCCCGTAACTGGGTGACTTACCAGCAAAGATAGAGAGGTCCGCTGAAGTCTGATGGTAGTATTTTCAAATGTTTTTTATTTATAACGGGGCACAAACGTATGGTTAATACAAAACATTCAGATCATATACATCATCAATACTCAATCCAAAGCACAGGTATAGTAATAATCAATCAGAAATAAGCTCTATCATTGTCTAGGGGATCATACTGAGTCCAATGGAAGTATAAAAGTCACTCATAAATCTGCAGGCTTTTCCGTTTGGGAACCGCTGGCATTTCACGTGTTGGAGAGAGAGATTGGTGAGAGAAAAGGAACACTTGCCCGTGGTCTTTGCGAAGCAAATCCCTGTTGTTAGTTAAAAACTGTTTTTCCTTTGGTTTCAGCCACAGACTCCCGATCCGGAATCTAACGCACATGGCTTCCTTCAAAATGGCTTCCCGCTCCGACGGGAAGCGCTATCATGTCTTCTTAGCGTGTCTCCTTGGTGCGCCTCGGCAGCCCACCTTTTATCGGGACTTGCGGGGTTGTAGCTATCAATCAGGGTGGGGTGAGGCAATCTTTCCCCATCACCCAGCCCACGTTGCCCTGAGGGTTTGCACATAGTCCAGTCCCCATTCCACAAAGGTGTCTCCAAGAGACAATGGCCATGTCCGTGGCTTTTGTCTGGCTGAGAGGCCAGACCACATTCCAAACCTTAAGGCTTCCCTCTTATTTTCCTGAGTCCAATTTCAGCACGTCGCTCTCTCTCTTGGTTCATTGACCCCACCTTCACTAGGGCTCTTGCAATTCTCACAAAGGAGGGGGCTGGGGTCATAACACCTCCCCTCTTAAAAGTTTTTTTACCAGCGGTTAAAAACAAGTTGGTACAGAGTCTCACAGGATTTTTGAATCTAACACAATACACAAGCTTTTCTTTTCACAGAGTACTACCGTTATACATTCAAGTCAGTATCTAAACAGGTAACAATTATAGTGTCCCTTTCTTTAATATCTTAACATCGCGTACCGTACTAAAGTCTTGTAGCATCAAACTTCAGCTCAATAACCACCTATTTATTTATTTTCTTCAGCAACAAAACTAAGGGGGTGTGATCTTAGCTTAGGTGCATCTACAAAAGTTTATGCAAATACTAATCGTTTCGGTCGTGTTACTTCACCGGCAGGTCTCCAAAGGGGTTGTCTTTGTTATTCACAGGCTTTGGCGCAAACCCGTACAACCGGCTTTGCTGTTTAAAAATGGCATTTCTATTAACCGTCGCCTCTTTTCCGGTGAGTCCCCCCGTGGGGAACTTGAGTAATTTGGCAAGGTACTCTCCTGCCTTTCCTTTCCACAAGGGTTATTCTCTTAACTCCGTGTCCCCAACCTAGTCCATCATGGGAATTTCCACCCAATTCTTTAATGCTACACAGGTAGTTAACCCTTTTGTCAAGACC
Source organism: Hemitrygon akajei (assembly GCF_048418815.1). NCBI lineage: Eukaryota > Metazoa > Chordata > Chondrichthyes > Myliobatiformes > Dasyatidae > Hemitrygon > Hemitrygon akajei. Next base: position 108,841,678 of record NC_133127.1, read on the forward strand.
ATGCAGGCTGATGTGTTTCAGTTCGAACCTTTTTCTCCGGCCGCATTTAAATTTTGGCTTCCTCACAGTGCTTTCCTGAATAACAATAGCGTGTGAGGCCCCTTTACATTCCAAATCAACCTGTAATCGATGCGCAGGCATCAATCTAGACTTTAACTTTTTTTCATTCGATTTGGGAACTACAGATTTACCGTTCTCCTCCACAACAACAGTTATCTCCCCATTCGTAAACTCCACATTAACTCTGAACACCCTCTTCAGCACAACCATCGGGGAACTCACACTTCCCAAGGTTAACCCTTTCTTCCCCGAACCAAGTCTATCTGATCCAAAAGGACGGCCGTCTCGTCCAGCTGAGTCAAACACCTCAGACTTTTTCTGAGCTCCGTGACTAGGTTCAGGACCACGTGCATCCCCATCTTGGACACACTCAAACGGGGCATTGGCCTCTTCCAGGCTTTCAATACCCGTACCCTTTTCAAATTCTAAATTTCCCTGATCCTCCCAGTTACTCTCTGGGCAACTCACTTCCGGAGTAAACTCAACCCCGTGGGCTGAAACAACCTCATCTGCCAACCCAGCAGACTTCTTCAAGGTAATGGCATCCTTTTCATCTAGGACTGCCCTCATTTCATTATCGGAAACACCTTTAGAATTTTCAACTTCTTCAAACAGTTCTGCCAAACCAGACAGATCATCCATGTCCAACCCTGGACCTTTTAACAGCTTTATCTGTTTCTCATCTTTATTTCCTACCTCTAGGACCTTTTTTTTCGCTAAGGGGAGATCTACCTTCTCTCCCTTACCCCCTTTTACGTTACTATTCCTCGTTTTACCACCCTCGAAACCCTCGTGGCACAGGGTCGGTAAAGACGTCTGGGCCAATTTTAAACTGGCCAATTTTAAACTGCTCTCGTTCTCAGCTGCCGCTCTCAACAGGCTACGAGTGACCGTGCATGCGGGATAGCTCGGGGACTCTATGGGCGGGGCCTCAACACGCACCGGTCGGCGGGTCATAGTCATGGCCGACCAAACTTTTCCTCCTGCTAAATCGTTCCCAAGGAGGACATCCACGTCAGTTCTCGGGAATTCTGATGGCACCCCCATTTCAACTGATCCATACACCAGCTCACAATCCAAAATGACCCTACGTAAAGACACCCTTTCTGTCCATTTTCCTATTCCTCTCAGGGTTACCTCGCCCGTCGGAGGTCTGAATAGTAATACGTTACGGCTAATTAATGATAGCTCCACCCCCCGTGTCTCTCCAAATCCATACGGGAATTGGTGGATCCCCCTTCCTCACAGACACGGTTCCGTGTGACAGATAAATCTCCGACCCCTCGCGCTCTCTGCTTACCTGGGACCCTCTTGCCGATTTTCTGATTAACACCCCGATAGTGACCACTGCTTTCCATCTCTCTGACTCCTTTCTTGGAGCAAAGCATTTTGATGCAATATGTCCCACCTTTCCACAATTAAAACAGGTTAAACCAGGAAATCTCCAGCTTTCTTGCCTTTCCCCCTCAACCTTACCACTAGCTCCCGGCGGGACCTCTGCCTCAGCCGGCGGACTTTCTCGATCGTTCCCACGGTCTCGCTGGGAACTTTTTGGCGAGGAAAACTTTGTCTTCGTCCTCTCATTCAAATACATCCGGATCTCTTCCGGAACACAACCTTTAAATTCCTCAATCAAAAATAACTCCCTGAGACGCCCATAATTCTCGGCCACCTTTTCCGCGGTGCACCAACGGTCCAAGAGCACACCCTTCTCATGGGCTAGCTCGGTATATGTTTGATTCCACCCTTTCCTTAAATTTCTGAACCTTTGTCTATACGCTTCAGGTACTAACTCGTAACCCCGGAGAATGGCCTCCTTTACTTGGTCATAGTTCCCTTCCCCTTCCGGGGGCAACACTGCATATGCCCGCTGTGCTTTCCCTCGTAACACACTTTGTAACAACGCCACCCACCTGCTCTCTGGGCCACTTCTGATTCACTGCCACCTTTTCAAAAAGCAAGAAATAACTATCAACATCCGTCTCCTCGAACGGGGGGACCAACCTCAACGCCCGACTAACATCAAACCCCTCCTCTCTCTCAACCCCTTGAGCTCTTCGCTCTTGCCTTCACCTGTCCAGCTCCAATTCATGGCTCCTTTGTTTCTCTTTCTCCTCATACTCTCTTTGCTTTTCTGCTCGGTCCTTCTCTTTCTCAGCTGCTTCCAGCTGCTTTAACTGGAGCTCATGAACCCGTTTCACCTCTAATTCCTTTAGATTAAACGTCTGCTCCCTTTCTCTCTCCTTTTCTTTCTCAGCCCGTTCCTTTTCCTTCTCAGCTGCTTCCAGCTGCTTTACTTTAAATTCATGTTCCAACCTTACTTTCTCCAACTCTAACTGATCTGTCCCACTCGCTAATCTTTTTTCAGGGATATTTTCCAAATCCTCAGCTGCAAACACCTTCTTCCCAATGTAATACTGAGTTATGACCCTTCGCACTTCCTGCTTTTTCATTGATGACCTCACCTCTGTGAGGTCTAACCCCTTCGCCAGATTTACCAAGTCTAATTTGGTAGCCGCCCCTAGCGCCCCCGGAGTTGGGTTTCTCTTAAATTCATCCACATCCATCTTTGCTGGTTTTCTGTCTGGCTACCTGTGTACCCAGATTCAAGTTTGGACTTACAGCCCGATTCACTGACCCTCCCCTTTGGTTTCAAATCCCGAGACGAGTACCCCACTTGTTACGTTCCCCGTAACTGGGTGACTTACCAGCAAAGATAGAGAGGTCCGCTAAAGTCTGATGGTAGTATTTTCAAACGTTTTTTGTTTATAACGGGGCACAAATGTATGGTTAATACAAAACATTCAGATCATATACGTCGTCAATACTCAATCTAAAGCACAGGTATAGTAATAATCAATCAGAAATAAGCTCTATCGTTGTCTAGGGGATAATACTGAGTCCAATGGAAGTATAAAAGTCACTCATAAATCTGCAGGCTTTTCCGTTTGGGAACCGCTGGCATTTCACGTGTTGGAGAGATTGGTGAGAGAAAAGGAACGCTTGCCCGTTGTCTCCTAGGAGTCAGGAGACAGGTAGTTGGGTGACTGTCAGGAGAGAGAAAGGGAATAGACAAGAAGAGCAGAGCACCCCCATCAACAATAAGTATACCGTTTTGGATACTGTTGGTGGGGATGACCTACCAGGGACAAGTTGCAGTGGTTGCGTCTCTGGCACTGAGACTGGACCCTCATCTCAGAAGGGAAGGAGAGGAAAGAGGAGAGCAGTAGTGATAGGGGATTCGATAGTTAGGGGGACAGATAGGAGGTTCTGTGGAAGAAATCGAGAATTCCAGATGGTCTGTTGCCTCCCTGGTGCATGTCTCACTGACCCGCACTTAGCCCATAACCCTCCATTCCTTTCCTGTCCATATACCTATCCAATTTTACTTTAAATGACAATACCAAACCTGCCTCTACCACTTCTACTACAGCTACCTCTCTCTGTGTAAAGAAATTCCCTCTCGTGTTACCCTTAAACTTTTGCCCCCTAACTCTCAACTCATGTCCTCTTGTTTGAATCTCCCCTACTCTTAATGGAAAAAGCCTATCCACGTCAACTCTATCTATCCTCCTCATAATTTTAAATACCTCTATCAAATCTCCCCTCAACCTTCTACGTTCCAAAGAATAAAGACCTAACTTGTTCAATCTTTCCCTGTAACTTAGGTGCTGAAACCCAGGTGAGATTCTAGTAAATCTTCTCTGTACTCTCTCTATTTTGTTGACATCTTTCCTATAATTCGGTGACCAGAACTGTACACAATACTCCAAATTCAGCCTTACAAATGCCTTGTACAATATTAACATTACATCCCAATTTCTATACTCAATGCTCTGATTTATAAAGGCCAGCATACCAAAAGCTTCCTTCACCACCCTATCCACATGAGATTCCACCTTCAAGGAACTATGCACCAGTATTCCTAGATCACTCTGTTCTATTGCATTCTTCAATGCCCTACCATTTACCATGTATGTCCTATTTGGATTATTCCTACCAAAATGTAGCACCTCACAATTATCAGCATTAAACTCCATCTGCCATCGTTCAGCCCACTCTTCTAACTGGCCTAAATTGAATCACTCAATCTATGTGCAAGTTAAAGTTCCCGTGATAACTGCTGTTCCATTCTTACATTTCTCTGCTTATTTCCTGTGCCGCTGTAATGTTATTATTCGATGGCTGATAGAGAACTCCCACCAGTGATTTTCTTCCCTTTACTCTTTCTAATCTCTACCCAGGTAGATTCAACATCCTGCTCCTTAGATCCGATTGTCTCTCACTATCACCCTGATCTCATCTTTAACTAAGTGTGCTACCCCACCTCCCTTAAATTCCTGCCTGTCTTTTGTATTACCTGATATCCATGGATATTTAATTCCCAATCCTCTCTACCCTGCAACCACCTTTCTGTAATGACCACTAAATCATACTCCTTTGTAGTGATTTGTGCCACAAGTTCACTGATCTTGTTATGAGTGTAAGGGCACTTTATCTTTTTTAAATTGTGCCTTTAAAATCAAGTAAGCTTTGTCTGTTATGCACTTGACTTTTCTATGCTCCACCCTTTTCTCTTTTTTAACATTTGCTTTTACTTTATCGTTCTCCACACTTTTCTTTTTTACTTTATCCACACTTCTCCAATCTATTGAACCCTCCCCCTGCTATTTAGTTTCAATCCCTATCCACAACCCTAGTTATGCAATTCACCAGCATCCAGGTCCCAACACTGTTCAGATGGAGCCCGTCCCGATGGACCGGTTCCCTCCTTCCCCAATAATGGTGCTAGCTTCTCATGAATTCAAATCACAAACAAGAGAAATCTGCAGATGTTGGAAATCTGAGCAACACACACAAAATGCTGGAGGAACTCAGCAGGCCAGGCAGCATCTATGGGAAAAAGTGCAGTCGACATTTCAGACTGAAGCCCTTTGGCAGGACTGAAGAAAAAAAGCTGAGGAGTAGATTTAAAAGTTGGGTGGAGGGGAGAGAGAAACACCAGACGATAGGTGAAATCTGGAGGGGGAAGGATGAAGTAAAGAGCTGGGAAGTTGATTGGTGAAAGAGACAGGCCATGGAAGAAAGAAAAAGGTGGGAGAGGAGCACCAGTGGGAGGAGATGGGTAGGCAAGAAGATGAGGTAAGAGATGGAAAAGTTGATGGGAAAGATTGAAGGTTATCCACCAATGTCTATTACAAATCCACGAACTCTCACAGCTACCTGAACTACACCTCGTCCTCCCCTACTACTTGTAAAAATGCCATCCCCTTCTCTCAATTCCTCCGCTTCCACAGCATCTGCTTTCAGGATGAGGCTTTTCATTCTAGAACAAAGTAGCTGCCCTTCTTTTTCAAAGAAAGGGACTTCCGTTCCACACTCCACTTTCTGCTTTCCACAGAGATCGCTCCCTACGCGGCTCCCTTGTCCATTCATCCCTCGCCACTAATCTCTCTCCTGGCACTTATTCTTGCAAGCAGAACAAGTGTTACACCTGCCCTTACACCTCCTCCCTCACTACCATTCAGGGCTACAAACAGTCCTTCCAGCTAAGGCAACACTTCACCTGCAATCTGCTGGGGTCATATACTGTTTTTGGTGCTTCTAGTGTGGCCTCCTGTATATTGGTGAGACCCAAATTAGATTGGGAGACCGCTTCACATAGCTTCTATCAGAAGAAGTGGGATCTCCCAGTGGCCCCCCATTTTAATTCCACTTCCCATTGCCATTCCAGTATGTCCATCCATAGCCTCCTCCACTGTCAGGATAAGGCTACACTTAGGTTGGAGGAACAACACCTTATATTCTGTTTGGGTAGCCTCCAACCTGATGGCATGAACATTGATTTCTCAAACTTCCGCTAATGCCCCCCAAACCCCTTCACCCCTCCACCATTTCCCATCCTCTTTTCCCTCTCTCACCTTATCTCCTTACCTGCCCATCACCACCCTCTGGTGCTCCTCCCCACTTTTCTTTCTTCCATGGCCTACTGTCTCTTTCACCAATCAACTTCCCAGCTCCTTACCTTATTCCTCCCCCTCCAGATTTCACCTATCACCTGGTGTTTCTCTCGCCCCTCTCGCCACCTTTAAATCTATTCCTCAGCTTTTTATTCTCCAGTCCTGCCGAAGGGTTTTGGCCCAAAATGTCGACTGTACTTTCTTTCTCATAGATACTGCTTGGCTTGCCGAGTTCCTTCAGCATTTTGTGTGCATTGCTCCCATGAATTCAAACCCACTTCTCCAATACCAATCCTTAAACCACGCATTTAACTCTCTAAACTTATTAATCCTGTGCAAGTTTGCAGGAGCGACTCAGGTAGTAATCCAGATATTATCACCTTTTTGGTTCTGCTTTTTAATTTAGTCCCTAGCTGTTCTAATTCCCTCAGCAGAACCTCTTTCCTCATTCTACCTATGTTGTTGGTACCCACATGGACCATGACAACTGGATCTATCCCCTCCCACTGCAAATTGCTCTGCAGATCAGATAAGATGTCCCAAAGGCTAACATTGAATTTGCCTTCCACATTCTTCAGGAATCCTGTATGACAGCTCCCAAGTCCCTTTGCACTTCTGACTTTATTTTATTTTCCATTTAGAAAATAGTCTACACTTTTATTTATTTTACCAAAGTGCATGACCATACCCATTCTCCTAATCTGTCTAAGTCTTCTGTAGCCCTTCTGCCTCCTCAACACCTCCTACCCTTCCACCCAACTTCATATTGTCCACAAACTTGGCAAAAAAGCCATTCATTCTGTCATCCAAATCATAACTTGCTCAGCAGCCTTATGTGTGGCACCTTTTCAACAGCTTCTGAAGATCCAAGTACACAATATCCACCAATTCTTCTTTGTCTATCCTGTTTCATATTTCTTCAAAGAGATCTAACAGATTTATCAGGCAAGGTTTTTCCTTAAGGAATAGGACTTCAGCCCATTTTGTCATGTACTTCCAAGTACCCAGAAACCACATCCTTAACAATTGACTTCAACATCTTCACAACCACTGAGGTCAGATTCACTGACCTATAATTTCCCTTCTTCTACCTTCTTCCTTTCTTGAAGACTGGAGTGATATTTGCAATTCTACAGTCCTCCAGATCTATGCCAGAATCTAGGGATTCTAGAAATATCATTACTACTGTCTCCACAGTCTCTTCAGCCACCTCTTTCAGAACCCTGGTGCACAGACCATCTGGTCCAGGTGATTTATCTTCAGAGCTTTTATTTTCTGAAGCACCATCTTCCCCCGGCATCCTCAAACTTCCAGCCTACTGATAGTGTCTTCCACAGTGAGGACCAATGCAAAATACTTACTCAGTTCATCCGCCATTTCCTTGTCCCCCATTACAACCTCCCCAGCATCATTTTCCAGCAGTCCAATATCCACTCTTGCCTCTCTTTACACTTTATGTATCTGAAGAAACTCTTGGTATCCTCTTTAATATTATTGGCTAACTTACTTTTGTATTCCACCTTTACATTCTTAATGACTTCATTTGTTGTTTTCTGTTGGTTTTTAAAAAAGCTTCCCAATCCTCTAACTTCCCACTAATAGGCCATCTCTTTAGCTTTTATATTGGCCTTGATTTCCCTTGTCAGCCACAGTTGCATCATCCTGCTTTTAGAGCACTTTTTCTTCTTTGGAATGTATCTATCTTGTGCCTTCCAAATTGCTTCCAAAATCTATAGCCATTGTTGCTCTGCCATCATCCCTGCTAGATTATCGCCTCTGGTTCAAGAGCCTATTAGTTGACGGGTGGTAACTGTTCCTAAACCTGATGGTGTGCATGCTGAGGTTTATGGGCCTGATGGCAGCAGCAAGAAGAGAGCATGATTTGGGTGGTAGGGGTCTCTGATGATGATGCTGTTTTCCTGTGACAGCATTTCATGTAGATGTGCTCAATGGTGGGCAGGACTTTGCCTGTGATGGACTAAGCAATATCCACTATTTTTTTTTAGAGGATTTTCCATTCAGGAGCATTGGTGTTTCCATACCAGGCTGTGATGTAGCCTATCAGTATACATTCCACCACATATCTATAGAGGTTTGTCAAAGCTTTAGATATCCTGCAGAATCTCCACAAACTCCTAAGGAAGTAGAGGTGCTGCTGTGCTTTCTTCATAATTGCACTTGTGTGATGGGCCCAGGATTTATCCTCTGAATAACACCTAGAAATTGCTGACCTTCTCTGTGTCCGATCCTCCAATGAGGGCTGACGCATGGACCTCTGGTTTTCTTCTCCAGAAGTCTATAATCAGCTCCATGGTCTTGCTGACATTGAGTAAGAGGTTGTTGTTATGAAACCACTCAGCAAGATTTTCAATCTCTCTCTTTTATGTACATGCAATGCAAACTTTGTTTGCAGCAACATCACAGACACATAAACCTCTCTTATCAATGTACTGTTATGTACCCGTGACTATTCATATGACTGTTGGGCATTGATGTAATGGTCTTGTGATGGTGGAGTGATGTAATTTTCCTGCCAGTGAGAGGTCATGTGATGGTTTTTTTTCAACAGGGTTTAAAAGGAGAACCCCTCCCTGTGACGCAGGTCAGTTTTGTGGCTTAAGTCGTCAGTGACTCCGTTCTGCTGTGTATTTGATTTTATGACACAGTTTCATTTTAAAAGTGGAGTTTTAATTTCTACTGTAAGAATCGTTGTGCCGACAGTTCTGAAAATCACTGCCAGTTAAAGTCCAGTCGGAGAGTGAAGATTTATATAAGTTTGGGAAGCTGAAACATCGCGGAAAGTTGGTGTTGTCGGCGGTAAACAGTTTTGACCTTATTTGATCCTCCTTTGGAAGGAATTAGTAACCTGCAATCCAAGATAGCTCTTGCATTCTGAAAGCAGAAAGAGTTGGATGCAGAGTTTCATCAAGGAAAGGTCAGTGCCTTTAAGCCATTTTATTTACTCCATCGTAAATCCTTCAGGCAAGGCATGCTTCGGCTGGGATCAGCAGTAACGTCACGAAAGAGAATTTATTACTTCAAGGAAAATCTCTCCTAACTGACTGTAAATCATTTTGGACTTTTGCAATATTACTTTAAAGAACTGTGTTCGCATTTCTCACTTTAAGAACTGTTCAAGCTGCCGTATAGCAGCTGACTTCCAGTTGTTAGTCGTTTGTTTACTTTTTTAAAGCAGTGTTTAATAAATATTTTGTTATAAAAAATCTGTCTCAATTCATTGTTGCTGGATTATAACAATTGGGGGCTCGTGCAATCTGAATCCATTTTTGAGTTTAAATGTTTGTTTAATTATCAGTCAGTGTTTTGGAAAAGGGGAATACCTGATTCTTTTGTTTGCTTGGCTTATGAATGGTATTTGGCAACAATAAATATTGACGACTTCCTGGAATTGCCAGATTTGAACTTAAAGGTATTTCAAAGATTACAACAAAGCCTGTAATTCAGAGAAAAATAGCGGAACACTACATAGATTCAGGTGTTTTCGATGTAATGATTTTAGATCAGTTCCCTGTGAGTAAAGCAGCGGTCCAGTTACACCTGGAACAAGTAGCATTAGAAAAGCTTAGAATAGAAGCTGAATTAAAACAGAAACAATTGGAAGCTAACTTGGAACTAAGTTGATTAGAAGCTGAAAATAAAAAGAGGGAATTTGAACTTGCAAAGGCGGAATTAAGATCCGAGAATCAGTCCGCTGGTTCTAGAAAAACGTTTGTTGTTAGTCAGGAAATTAAATTGGTCCCTCCATTTAGTGAAACAGAGGTAGAGAAATATTTTCAACACTTTGAAACTATTGCTCTGATTTTAGAGGGGCCGAAAGAGAAATGGTCAGTGTTGTTACAGTGTGTAGTTAAGGGCAAAGCACAATAGGTTTATACAGCTTTAACTGCTGAACAAGCACTTGATTATGATACTGTGAACCTGCACATATTAAAGGTGCATGAGTTAGTCCCAGAAGCATATAGAGATTCAGAAATTTGAAGAAGTCTGTGGAGAAAACTTATGTGGAATTTGCCTATGATAAAGCTGTGTGTTTTGAGAGATGGGTTTCCTCTAAAAATGTAAATGGGGACACTGTTACATTGCAGGACTCTGCTAAATTAGCTGATGAGTATGCTTTAATCCACAAGAATAAATTTCTTCAGGGCAGAACTTTTAAAAGGAAAAATAACACAGTGAATCAAAATAAACCAGAAATTAAATCAGAAGTTAGTGAGAAAGTTAAGGAGGAAGGAAAACCTGTGAAGGAAAGACAGTTTGGTCCCATTTGTAATTACTGTAAGAAACCTGGTCATGTAATAGCTAACTGTTTCCAATTGAAAAAGAAGGAAACAGTCCCAGATGCTTGTGTGCAACATACTGAAACACTTGTAAATTCACAGGGTTTGATAAACACAAATGAAGCTTTGTTAGAGTCTGACCAAGTAAGGAAGGGATATGATCATTTTATATCTGAAGGGTTTGTATCGTCGAAAGGAGGATCTACTCTGGTGCCAATAAAAATCCTTAGGGATACTGGAGCTTCTCAATCACTGATGTTAGACAGTGTGTTAAAGTTCACTGATGAGTCTGAGACTGGTGAGGTAAATTATATACGAGGTGCCCTTATGCCTGTACATCAGCATGAAGTAAATTTAATGTCAGGGTTAGTTACAGGACTTGTTAAAGTAGGACTACAATCTAGTTTACCTGTGAAGGATATTTCTTTATTGTTAGGAAATCATTTGGCAGGTGGACAAGTTTTTGCTGAAGTGCATTTGACAATAAAGTCAGAGGAACCACGGATGGATTCTAACACAGATTCCTCCTGTGTTGTAACTTGAGCTATGTCTAAAAAGTTTGATGTGCAGAATGAGGTTGTTACCCATGACTGTTCAACTCAGGATTCGAGTTTTGAGGATGTGTCAGAAACTTTCTTACCTTCATTGTTTGAACAAGATCCTTGGAGTAAGTCTGACCACGAAGATTTGTCTCTGTCTCAGAAGGAGATGATAGCAGACAGAGTAGAGACCCTGAGATTATCAAATTAAAAGAACAAGCTCTTCCAGATAGTGAAATTGATAAGGTGCCAATAGGATATTATTTTGAGAAAGGGCTATTGATGAGGAAGTGGAGACCGCCTACAATTCCTGCAAGTGATGAATGGAATGTTGTTCACCAGGTAGTTGTTCCTAAAGTTTATGGAAATGAGGTTTAAACTTTAGCCCATAGTGTGCCCTTGGGTGGACATCAAGGGATAAGGAAAACTGTGGACAAGATTTTAAAACATTTTTACTGGTTTAAGAAAAGATGTGGCAACATTTTGCAGAACGTGTCATACTTGTCAAATTGTGGGTAAACCTAATCAAGTTACTCCAGTGGCCCCACTGCAACCTATTCCAGCATTCAGTGAACCGTTTTCCAAAATTATTATAGATTATGTAGGTCCATTACCAAAAACAAAAACTGGTTATCAGTACTTGCTGACTATTATGTGCACTGTGTCTAGGTGTCCAGAGGCAGTACCACCTAGGAATATAACAACTAAAACTGTAATAAAGGCTCTTATAAAATTCCGTACTTATTTTGGGTTACCTAAGGAAATACAATCCGATCAAGGCAGTAATTTTATGCCTGGATTGTTTCAACAGATAGTTCATAAATTGGGAACTAAGCAAATTACTTCCTCTGCATACCATCCAGAATCACAAGGTGCCTTGGAGAGGTTTCATTCTACCCTCAAGACTATGATTAGGACGTATTGTGTGGAAAATGAAAATGATTGGGATGAGGGTATATACTTACTTCTATTTGCAGTAAAGGAGTCGGTACAAGAATCATTAGGTTTCAGTCCATTTGAACTTGTATTTGGGCATAGAGTTAGAGGACCTTTAGCTTTATTAAAAGAACAGTGGATTAGTAAGGAAATACACACTAATTTGTTGGACTATGTTTTGAAATTTAAGGACAGGTTACATAAAGCTTGTAGCTTAGCCAGGGAAAATTTAAAATTGGCTCAGGAGAAAATGAAAACTTGGTACGGTAAAGGAGCTAGGATGAGGACATTTAAGCCTGAAGATAAGGTGCTGGTTTTTTTCCCCAGTGCAAACGAAACCTTTACAAGCTAGATTTCATGGTCCTTATGAAATTGTGTCTAAAATTAATGATGTGGATTACGTGATAAAAACTCCAGATCATAGAAGGCCAACACAACTTTGCCATATAAATATGATAAAACCATATTATGAGAAACAGTCTGCTACTGTGGTCAATAATAATGAGTGATCTCACTAAGAACATAATGGATGATTCATCTGAATCTCATTCTAAACCCAACATTGTTTCTGTCAGATTACCAAACTCAACCATTCTGGAAAATATTGATGAAAAATTAGCACATTTACAGCCAGAGCAGAGGCACCAGATGAAGCAATTAATTTTTAAATATAAGGATTTATTTCCAGACGTTCCTAGAACAACCACAGTAGCTTCACTTTTTTTTTTAAACACCTGTTTTTACGGAATAAAAAGAAAAAATGTAGGAAAAACAAAAGAAAAAAGTATCAAAAAAAAAGATGCAACCATCCCACCATTCATTACTTTCAACATCTTGAACATTATTCTCCAGGAACTTGTAAAAAATGTTCCATATTTCTCGAAATTTGTCAAGTTTGTTTTTTGTAATGTAGCTTATCTTTTCCCGAGCAAGAGAAGAAGTCATTCCTTTCAACCATTGTGAGAGTCCACTGGTTGATGGTTTCTTCCATGAATAGGCTATGCAGCGTTTAGCTTCCAAAAAACAAATGTTAAGCAGAGACCTTACATTTTTGGAGGTTACAAAGTCATTTGGATAAATATTCAGAATACATAATTTAGGATTGAGGGGCACCTTTTCCCCAATAATCAAATCCAGCACCTTCTTCCAGAAACAAATTATCCGGGGGCACTCCCACATACGATGAAACAAAGATCCTTTTTGATGGTTACATTTAATGCAAGTGTCTGGAATGTTGGGGTTAAAATGATGCAATCTGACTGGAGTAATGTACTGTCTGGTTATCCATTTATATTGTAATAATTTAGAGTGAGTGTACACTGATTGGGTTTGAGCTAAGGAATAAGCTTCTGACCATTCTTTTTGAGATAGATTTTCATTCAAATCAATTCTCCATGCTTGAAGTATGCTGTTTGATGACTCTTTGCATTTGCTTGCAAATAAATTGTATAGTACAGAAACATGTCCCCTAGCTTCAGATAAGTTCAGAGTGATGCCTTCTAGGAGGGAGTTTCAAACTGTTGCCTTGCCTGGACATAATAAAACTTTGCACCTGAAGGTATTTAAAAAAGTGTTTTGCTGGAATTCCATATGTGGCCTTGAGTTCTTCAAATGACATAAATGTATCGCCCTTATAAAGATCAGACACCTTTACTATGCCTGGGGTCGCCCAGGTTTTCTGCCGGGCCTAAAGCCATCATTACCAAAGATGGGGTAAACTGGGATAACTGTGATGTCTCTCCCAAATATGCAAAAGCATCATGCCAAATCATCATTCTATTTTTAAAAAAAGGATTTTTAGTTTAATCAGTTTTTTTAAATCTGCTGAATACAAATAAAGATCTAGAGGGATATTGATTGACTGGGATTCCATTGAGACCCAAGTAGGGGAGTGATCCTTAACAAAGTAGAACATTCCTGCTCTAATTTGGGCCGCCCAAAAATACCATATAAGATTTGGTAGCTGTAGGCCGCCTCTATCATACGGCAAATATAATAGGGAAAGTCTGAGGCTTGGATGTCTATTATTCCAGATAAAGTTAGAAAAAACTTTCTTTGAAAAATGAAAGAAAGATGATGGAGGAGAAAGTGGGATAGATTGAAAAAGGTACAGGAACTTCAGTAAAATTGACATTTTTAGAATGCTTATGTGTCCAATCATAGATATAGGCAATTTCGACCATCTGTTTATAAGTTGAATAACGGAGTCTGTGAGAGGATTATAATCAGTTGGGATAATTTCATCAATAGTAGGAGTGATTGGGGACGTCACGTGATGACGTAGGATCGAGACGCTGGAACCCAGCTCTCCCGTAAAAAATCAATAAATTAATGTTTAAGTGAAGAAAAGTTAGTCAATACTTTCCAAAAGTTACTTATAAACTACTCTGGATTGTTTCAAGCTATGCCTCAAAAACAGAAGATGAAGAAAACTATCACCGGGAAGACAATGCAAGTTGGATCAGAATCAAGGCCCACTTCTACCAAAGAACCGCGGACTCAGGTACATTATACCACCGGTGATACGGAACAGGAAACTGCGGCAACATCGGCCATTCCTAAAGGAAAAGACCAATGAGAACTGCGCAAACGTGAAGGAAGGAGCATGCGCAAATGGGAGCAATCAGAACTACAAAGCCCAGTTACGACTGCAACCGAAAGTGAAAGTGAATCTGAGGGAGAGTCAGATTCTCTGGAAAGATCAGACGAAGATGGAGATAAAAGTTCTTCTGGAAATATAGAAAAGGCTTTGAGGCAAATAATGCGTAAATTAGATGCATTAAAAGTAATCAAAAAGTAATAAAAAAATGATAAATATGGAGATTATGTTTGATAAAATGACAAAGAGACAGGAAAAAATGGAAAAGAGAATTATAGACTTGGAAACTACAACGGAAGACATGGTTGAAAGAATGAACAAAATGGAAGATGAGAATACTGCCTGGACATCAGAAAGAAAACAATTTATGGAAAAAATTGATAAGCTTGAAAATTTTAGTAGACGAAACAATATTAAAATTGTTGGACTTAAAGAAGATATAGAAGGAGAAGATCCAATAAATTTTTTTCAAAAATGGATCCCTGAAAAATTGGAAATGGAAGGAGAAACTCCAATTGAGATTGAAAGGGCTGACAGAACCTTAAGGTCAAGACCTCAAGCTGACCAAAATCCACGATCAATTTTGATAAAATGCTTAAGATACCAAGATAAAGAAAAGATCCTGAAGGCGGCTGTCCAAAGTGCCAAAAATAGAAACGGGCCATTGATGATAGCAGGGAAAGCAGTTCTTTTTTATCCTGATATAAGTTATAACCTTTTGAAGGGAAAGAAGGAATTTAACCCAGCGAAAAAAGCCTTATGGGAAAAGGGTTATAAATTTATAATGCGTCACCCAGCAACACTGATAATTTTTTTGGAGGAGGGAAAAAGAAGATTTTTTTCCGATTATCGAGAAGCGGAGGTGTTCGCACAAAAACTTCCATCTATTGGCTAATTACACCAAACGTAATGGATTAAAGATGAAGATAGAGACAGCGAACAGAAGTGATGGACATTTAAGGATAATACAGGGGAGAAAAGCAAAATTTTAGAAACACTAATTGAGAATATTATTTTTTTCTTCTTATATATATACTTTTTTATGTTGCGGGGGGGCTGGGGAGCTTTGGATTGGTTACTGCGGGATTCACATGTGTAATCATGGTGATCGCCATGACCCATACAACAGACGGGGGTAATGTTGTGTTCTTTTTTTTTCACAACATTAGTAGGGGGGTATTTTGTTGTTTTCTTTATATTCTATTTTTCTTCTATATTTCTGCCTGGATGATTGGTGGGGACACACATAACAACATGGAGACTTTTAGAAAGACTTCCCAGGATACCACGAAAGTTGAAAGATTAGGTATTATTATAGATTGGAGTAATATAATTTTTTTTAAAATGACTAATTTACTTAATTTTTTAAGTTTTAATGTTAATGGGCTTAATGGGCCGGTAAAAAGAAAAAGAATTTTAACATATATTTAAAAAATGAAAGAAACTCATTTAACAGACATAGAACATCAGAAATTTAAAAGAGACTGGGTTGGAAATGTTATTGCAGCTTCATTTAACTCAAAGGCGAGAGGAGTTGCACTTCTGGTTAATAAAAATTTACCAATGTTACGTATTCAGGCAGCAATAAATATATGTGAGTTAGGCAAGGGTTTTTTATAACAAATAACACGTTTATTAAACACTGAAAACAAACCCCCCGAAAAGTAAACAAACCCTAACATAACCGGAAAACAGCTGCTGTGCGGCAGCTTAAACAGTTCTTAAAGCGATGCAGCTCAAACAGTTCTTAAAGCGATATGCCAAAAGTTCAAAATGCTCACAGTCCATTTAAAAGGAGAGACTTTTTTAAGGCGATTTAAATTCTCTTCCACGTCGTTGTCCTTCGATCCCCGGCGTTGAACTCTTCCCACGTAGAATTTTTTATGAAACGTAACGGTTTAAAGACACTGACCTCTTCTTCCACACTATTCTCAATCTCCTGCTTTCCCAGAGAGATTAACACGAGAACAGTCAACGAAATCCTTCTGAATGAGGATCACACAAGGTCGAAACCATTCCACCGTCGAAAATCAATTCTCCTTGATCTTTAACTCTCAAACTTTTATCTTCACTCTCCACAGTAAAGAAACTGCTGGCAATGACCTTTTAAACTTTAAGCATTAGATAAAACTTCATTTTCCAACTAAACTGCGTCATCACATTAAATCACGCAGTGGCATGAAGTCAACATGGCAAATCCAGCCACGAACTGCCCCACCTGACAGGGTGGGGTCTTCCTTTTATACTCTGTAAAAAAAAACCTGTCACATGACCTCTACTGGCGGGAAAATGACGTCACTCCACCATCACAAGACCATTACCTTAAGTCCAGTATAACTTCAACCCCAGTCACGTGACAAGGGTACCAATGTCACGTGTCACGGGTACGTAACACCTCCCTCCAAAAAAAACATTTTTGGTCTGACAAGAACAAAAATTTTAACAATTACTTACAAGAAAAACAAATGTATAAATTATATAACATACACCATATACAATACCATCATATAACATCTTACAACTCACAATAAAGTAGGAGTGTTACAATCAGAAAAATAACCCCTCCAAAAAAAAATTACATTGTACATTCAACATCGAGATAGACAATCAGCAACCACATTATCTTTACCTTTAATATGAGTTATCACAATATTGTACTCTTGTAACATCAAACTCCAATTTAATAATCTTCTGTTTTTGTTTTTCATCTTACTCAGAAAAACTAACGGATTATGATCAGTGTAAACAATAAGTGGTTTCTGAGTTGTACCAACATATACCTCAAAATATTCTAAAGCTAAAACAAGAGATAACAATTCTTTCTCTATTGTCGAATAATTTCTTTGATGCTTATTAAATTTCTTAGAAAAGTAAGCTACTGGATGATCAACCTCATCACCCTCATTCCTTTGCATCAATACTGCTCCTGCAGCCTCATCACTAGCATCTACAGCTAATGAAAAAAGTTTTTCAAAGTCAGGTGCCTTAAGCACGGGTTGTTGACATATCATTGTTTTCAATTTTTCAAATGCTTCTTGACAAGGCACTGTCCACACAAACCTCACATTCTTCTGCAAAAGGTTAGTTAATGGAAGGGCAACATTAGCAAAATTCTTACAAAATTTTCGATAATATCCTACCATTCCCAAAAATCTTCTGAGAGTTTTTTTCCCCGTCGGAGTGGGAATCTCTAAAATTGCCTGAACTTTTGCCTGAACAGGAGCTACCTTACCTTGACCCACAACATAACCAAGGTAAGTCACAGTGGCATGTCCAAATTCACTCTTAGCTAAATTAATAGTTAAGTTAGCTTTTGAAAGCCTTTCAAACAATTTCTCCACCGCAATAATGTGTGCTTCCCAAGTATCATTTCCTGTCACTAAATCATCAATATAAGCATCAGTATCTTTCAATACCTGAATCACAGAGTTAATCATCCTCTGGAAAGTACCTGGGGCATTCTTCATCCCAAATGGAAGAACATTATACTCATATAACCCAGATCAAGTTACAAATGCAGAAATCTCTCTACCTCTGTCCGTTAATGGAACACACCAATACCCTTTCAATAAATCAATCTTAGTAAGGAACTTTGCTTTTCCAACTTTATCTACACAATCATCTACTCTAGGAATTGGATATGCATCTGTTTTCGTTACAGCATTCACCTTCCTATAGTCCGTACAAAACCTAATACTACCATCTGGTTTTGGCACCATAACACATGGTGAACTCCAATTCGAGTTAGAATGTCTAATAATATCATTCTCTAACATGTATTCAATTTCTTTCTCAGCAAGTTCACATTTTTCCATGTTCATCCTATATGGATGTTGTTTAATAGGTTTGGCATCTCCAACATCTACATCATGTGAAGCTATAGTAATCCTTCTCGGAACATCTGGAAACAAATCCTTATATTTAAAAATCAATTCCTTCATCTGTTGTTTCTGCTCTAGCTGTAAATGTGCTAATTTCTCATCCATATTTTCCAGAATGGTTGAATTAGGTAACCTAACAGAAACAATGTTGGATTTAGAATGAAAGTCAGATGAATCATCTATCATGTTCCCAGTTACATCAAACTCATTCTCACTAACCACAACAGTCACAGTATCAGAATGTTTCCCAAAATATGGTTTTATCATATTTATGTGGCAAAGTTGTGTTGACCTTCTATGATCTGGAGTTTTTATTACGTAATCCACATCATTGATTCTAGACACAATTTCATAAGGACCATGAAATCTAGCTTGTAAAGGATTTGTCTGCACTGGGAAAAAAACCAACACCTTATCTCCAGGCTTAAACATCCTCATCCTAGCTTCTTTATCATACCCAGTTTTCATTTTCTCCTGAGCCAACTTTAAATTTTCCTTGGCTAAGCTACAAGCTTTATGTAACCTGTCTTTAAATTTCAAAACATAGTCCAACAAATTAGTGTGTACTTCCTTACTAATCCACTGTTCTTTCAATAAAGCTAAAGGTCCTCTAACTCTATGCCCAAATACAAGTTCAAATGGACTAAAACCTAAAGATTCCTGTACCAATTCCCTTACTGCAAATAAAAGTAAGTTTATACCCTCATCCCAGGCACTTTCATTTTCCACACAATATGTCCTAATCATATTCTTGAGGGTAGAATGAAACCTCTCCAAGGCACCTTGCGATTCTGGATGGTATGCAGACGAAGTGATTTGCTTAGCTCCCAATTTATAAACTATCTGTTGAAACAATCCAGACATAAAATTACTGCCTTGATCAGTTTGTATTTCCTTAGGTAATCCAAAATAAGTAAAAAATTTTATAAGAGCCTTTGTCACAGTTTTAGCTTTTATATTCCTTAGTGGTACTGCCTCTGGAAACCTAGACGAAGTACACATGATAGTCAACAAATACTGATAACCAGTTTTTGTCTTTGGTAATGGACCAACACAATCTACAATAACTTTAGAAAACAGTTCACCAAATGCTGGAATAGGTTATAATGGAGCTACTGGTGTAACCTGATTTGGTTTACCCACAATTTGAGAAGTATGGCACGTTTTACAAAACATCGCCACATCTTTTCTTAGACCAGGCCAGTAAAAATGTTTTAAAATCTTGTCCACAGTTTTCCTTACCCCTTGATGTCCACCTAAAGGCACACTATGAGCTAAAGTCAAAATCTCATTCCGATAAACTTTAGGAACAACTACCTGGTAAACAACATTCCATTCCTCACTTGCAGGAATTGTAGGCGACCTCCACTTCCTCATCAACACTCCTTTTTCCAAGTAATATCCTACTGACACCTTCTCAATTTCACTACCTAGTAAAGCTTGTTCCCTTAATTTTATAATCTCAGGATCTCTATTCTGCTCTGCTATCATCTCCTTCCGAGACAGAGATAAATCTTCATAGTCAGACTTACTCCCAGAATCTTGTTCAAACAACGAAGGTAAGAAAGTCTCTGACACATCCTCAAAACTCAAATCCTGAGTTGAACAGTCAAGAGTAACAACCTCATTCTGCACATCAATTTTTTTAGCCATAGCTCTAGTCACAACACAGGAAGAATCTGCATTAGAATTCATCTCTGGCTCCTTAGACTCCATTGTCAAATGCACTTCAGGAAAAACTTGTCCACCTGCCAAGTCATTACCTAACAACAAAGAAATACCCTTCAAAGGTAAGCTATGCTGTAATCCTACTTTAACAAATCCTGTAACTAACCCTGATTTTGAATTTACTTTATGTAAATGTACAGGCATAAAATCACTCCCAACACCTCTTATGTAACTTACCTCACCAGTATCACTCTCTTCATTAAACTTCAACACACTGTCCAACATCAGTGATTGAGAAGCTCCAGGATCCCTAATGATTTTTATTGGCACCAGAGTAGATCCTTCTTTCAAGGATACAAACCCTTCAGTTATAAAATGATCATATCCCTTTCTAACTTGGTCAGACTCTAACAAAGCCTCATTTGTGTTTATCAAACCCTGTAATTTTACAGGTGCTTCAGTATGTTGCACACAAGCATCTGGAACTGCTTCCTTCTCTTTCTTTTTCAGTTTGAATCAGTTAGCTATTACATGGCCAGGCTTCTTACAATAGTTACAAATAAGACCAAACTGTCTTTCCTTCACAGGTTTTCCTTCCTCCTTACCTTTCTCACTAGCCTCTGATTTAATTTCTGATTTACCTTGAGTCTCCATATTATTTTTCCTCTTAAAAATTCTACCCTGAGGAAATTTATTCTTATGGATTAAAACATACTCATCAGCTAATCTAGCACAGTGCTGCAATTTATCAGTATCCCTCTCATTTAAGTAGGTTCTTACTTCAACAGGAATGCTTCTTTTAAACTCCTCCATTAAATAGTCCTCATTTACATTTTTAGAAGAAACCCATCTCTCAAAACACACAGCTTTATCATAGGCAAATTCCACATAAGTCTTTTCTACAGACTTTTTCAAACTCCTGAATCTTTCTCTATATGCTTCTGGGACTAATTCGTACACTTTGAGAATATGCGTTTTCACAATATCATAATCTAATGCTTGCGCAGCAGTTAAAGCTGTGTAAACTTGTTGTGCTTTGCCTTTAATTACACTCTGTAACAACACTGACCATTTATCTCTCGGCCACTCTGACATCCGAGCAATAGTTTCAAAATGTTGGAAATATCTTTCCACTTCTGTTTCACTAAATGGAGGGACCAATTTAATTTCTTGACTAGCAACAAACGGCTTTCTAGAACCAGAAGACTGATTCCCAGACCTTAATTCCTCCATTGCATAATCAAACTCCCTCTTTTTCTGTTCAGCTTCCAATTTACACCGCTCCAATTCTGCTTTACTTTGTTCCAACTTCATTTGTTCAATTTGCAACTGTATCTCCATATTACTTATTGGAAACGATTCTAAAATCGATTCATCAAAATCACCCGACGCCACAAAGTGTGATGCGATTTTTCTCTGTATTACAGCTTTTGACGTAGTCTGCAAAATAACTTTAAGTTGCAATCTACTAGCTATCTCAGTCACCTCAGTTTTTTTCGCCTTCGCTAACAAATCCGCGTCTGGCGAATCCAGAAACTCATCAATATTCATCGTTGCCGAATACCACTCACAAGCCAATCAAACAATAGAATCGAGTATTCCCCGTTTCCAAAACACCGATTCAAAAGTTAACAAGCATTTAAACTCAAACAATCCAATCCGGACGCAGCCCCCATATTTATGTTACGTATTCAGGCAACAATAAATATATGTGAGTTAGGCAAGGGTTTTTTTATAACAAATAACACGTTTATTAAACACTGAAAACAAACCCCCCCAAAAGTAAACAAACCCTAACGTAACCGGAAAACAGCTGCTGTGCGGCAGCTTAAACAGTTCTTAAAGCGATGCAGCTCAAACAGTTCTTAAAGCGATATGCCGAAAGTTCAAAATGCTCACAGTCCATTTAAAAGGAGAGACTTTTTTAAGGCGATTTAAATTCTCTTCCACGTCGTTGTCCTTCGATCCCCGGTGTCGAACTCTTCCCACGTAGAATTTTTTTATGAAACGTAACGGTTTAAAGGCACTGACCTCTTCTTCCACACTATTCTCAATCTCCTGCTTTCCTGCAGAAATTAACACGAGAACAGTCAACAAAATCCTTCCGAATGAGGATCACACAAGGTCGAAACCATTCCACCGTCGAAAATCGATTCTCCTTGATCTTTAACTCCCAAACTTTTATCTTCACTCTCCACAATAAAGAAACTGCTGGCAATGACCTTTTAAACTTTAAGCATTAGATAAAACTTCATTTTCCAACTAAACTGTGTCATCACATTAAATCACGCAGTGGCATGAAGTCAATATGGCAAATCCAGCCACGAACTGCCCCACCTGACAGGGTGGGGTCTTCCTTTTATACCCTGTAAAAAAAACTGTCACATGACCTCTACTGGCGGGAAAATGACGTCACTCCACCATCACAAGACCATTACCTTAAGTCCAGTATAACTTCAACCCCAGTCACGTGACAAGGGTACCACTGTCACGTGTCACGGGTACGTAACACCAATTAAAAAACAAAACGTATTAATTGATTTGGTGAGGAGATATCTAATTATACATTGTCAAATTTTTTCAGAACTATGGACCCTTATGAATATTTATGCACCAAATGAAAATGATGTAAAATTTATACAGGAGGTCTTTTTGAATTTGGCTAACGCACATGATAAAATATTAATAGGTGGAGATTTTAACTTTTGTCTAGGTCCAGTTTTAGATAGATCAACAAAGGTTGTCACAAAATCAAAAGCAGTAAAATTAACTCTATCATTGATGAAAGACTTAAATTTGATTGATATATGGAGAAGAATTAATCCAAAAGAAAGAGATTACCGTAGATTTCGCACTACAGAGCACACCTGATTAAAAGCCGCTGGCTCTAATTTTAGAAAGAAAATCAATTTTGTACTTGTACAAGCCGCACCGGATTTTAGGCCGCAGG
Source organism: Hemitrygon akajei (assembly GCF_048418815.1). Lineage (NCBI taxonomy): Eukaryota > Metazoa > Chordata > Chondrichthyes > Myliobatiformes > Dasyatidae > Hemitrygon > Hemitrygon akajei. The sequence goes on from NC_133127.1 coordinate 108,864,569, forward strand.
TGTCCCACGTTGTAATATGAGATATTTACACAGAAAGATACTACACGTGAGGATTTTTTAACTTTTAATTAAATCCATATAGTAACATAAACAAATACATATTGCAAATGCTTTTTTTCGAACCGTGCCTCTAACACGGCTACTTTTAAATATACATACGTATCGGTAACACACAAATTACGTTGCGTATACTTTTTTACTGAACAGTGCACGAACAACATTCCAATATCTCCTAACGACTGGTAAAAAAATATATACTGCAGCCTACCAGGAAAAGTTATTGATCGCCTTTAACTTAAAAGCAGCGTTTCGCTCGGGTCTAATGCCACTCGCGTAATGCGCTCGCCCCCACCTTCCCGTTTATCGCAAACCGGTATTTCCCACAAGATGCGGCGAAACCGGATGTGACGTCATAGTATCCCGGGATGTAGTACTTCTAACTTTAACTAGAAAATACTAACAAATGAATTACTAAGCGAAAATATTATAAACTAAATAACTGCCATAAAGGCAGCACAATGCTTTTCTTTGAGTGTTTTCCATGTTGATGAGGGTGAGTACAAATGACTGATTTACAATAATTTAATTGTGAAAGTGCGCTTGATTTATCGTACAATTTCATTGGACCTCTGTGAACTACCGTAGATTTCGCACTACAGAGCGCACCTGATTAAAAGCCGCTGGCTCTAATTTTAGAAAGAAAATCAATTTTGTACTTGTACAAGCCGCACCGGATTTTAGGCCGCACCGGATTTTAGGCCGCACCGGATTTTCGGCCGCAGGTGTCCCACGTTGTAATATGAGATATTTACACAGAAAGATATTACACGTGAGGATTTTTTAACTTTTAATTAAATCCATATAGTAACATAAACAAATACATATTGCAAATGCTTTTTTTCGAACCGTGCCTGTAACGCGGCTACTTTTAAATATACGTTGCGTATACTCTTTTACTGAACAACATTCCAATATCTCCTAACGACTGGTAAAAAATATATATACTGCAGCCTACCAGGAAAAGTTATTGATCGCCTTTAACTTAAAAGCAGCATTCGCTCAGATTTAATGCCGCTCGCGTAATGCGCTCGCCCCCCTCCTTCCCGTTTATCGCAAACCGGTATTTTTCCCACAAGACGCGGCGAAACCGGGTGTGACGTCATAGCATCCCGCGATGTAGTACAGAAAACAAATATAGTTAAAACACTTCTAACTTTAACTAGAAAATGAATTACTAAGCGAAAATATTATAAACTAAGTAACTGCCATAAAGGCAGCACAATGCTTTTCTTCGAGTGTTTTCCATGTTGATGAGGGTGAGTACAAATGACTGATTTACAATAATTTAATTGTGAAAGTGCGCTTGATTTATCGTACAATTTCATTGGACCTCTGTGAACTACTCATCAATTTTATTGGTCTACTGTTACGAGGCAAAATGTTTTTGGCGGCATGAAAAAAAATCATGCATTAGCCGCACCGTAGTAAAGGCCGCAGTGTTCAAAGCTGTTCAAAATGTGGGAAAAAAGTAGCGGCTTATAATCCGACATCTACGGTATTCATTTTATTCAAATAGACATAAAACATATTCAAGGATAGATTTTTTCCTATTATCAACGAACATTCAAGATAGAGTGAAAAATGTGGAATATAAAGCAAGAATATTGTCAGATCATTCTCCTTTAATAATGACAATGATAATGATAGATAAAGAGGAATCAATTTATAGGTGGAGATTTAATTCAATATTACTAAAACGTCAAGATTTTTGTGATTTTATGAAAAAGCAGATTCAATTCTTTTTAGATACAAATTCACATTCAGCTGATGATAAATTTATATTGTGGGAAGCAATGAAGGCATATTTGAGAGGTCAGATAATAAGTTATACTTCTAAAATTAAGAAGGAATATATTGATAGAAATAGATCAACTGGAAAAAGAGATTACAAAATTAGAAAAAGAATCTCAAAGAAATATGACAGAAGAAAAACAAAGACAACTTATTAATAAGAAGTTACAATATAATACACTCCAAACATATCGAACAGAAAAAGCAATTATGAGAACTAAACAGAGATATTATGAACTAGGTGAAAGATCACATAAGGTCCTTGCATGGCAGTTAAAAACAGACCAGACTTCTAAAACAATAAATGCAATTCGAACAAGAGTAAATAAAATTACTTATAAACCTTTAGAAATTAATGAAGCTTTTAAGAATTTTTATTCTGAGTTGTATAAATCAGAATCACAAAATGATAATGTCAAGATAGAAAGGTTTTTATCACAAATAACTCTTCCAAAATTAAATACGGAAGAACAGAAGGGATTAGATATGCCTTTTACATTGAAAGAGGTCGAAGAAGCCCTATGATCATTTCAAAGTAATAAATCTCCAGGAGAAGATGGTTTTCCGCCTGAATTCTATAAAAAGTTTAAAGATTTATTAATTCCTCCTTTTATGGAGTTAATACACCAAGCGGAAAGAACGCATAAACTTCCAGAATCTTTTTCGACAGCTATTTTAATAGTATTGCCAAAAAAAGATAGAGATCTTTTGAAACCAGCATCATATAGACCTATTTCTTTATTAAACACTGATTATAAAATAATAGCAAAAATCTTATCTAACAGATTATCTAAATGCTTACCAAAATTAGTACATATGGATCGAACAGGATTTATTAAAAATAGACAATCGGCAGATAATGTAACTCGGTTATTTAGTATAATTCATTTAGCGCAAAAGAGGGAGGAAATGAGCGTGGCAGTTGCTTTAGATGCAGAAAAAGCATTTGATAGATTGGAATGGGATTTTTTATTTAAGGTATTGGAAAAATATGGATTAGGAGTATCTTTTATAAAATGGATTAAAACCTTAAATACTAATCCCAAAGCTAAAGTAGTGACAAATGGTCAAATTTCAACACCATTTCAGTTAACAAGGTCAACTAGGCAAGGTTGTCCATTATCACCTGCTTTATCTGTGTTGGCGATAGAGCCATTAGCTGAATTAATTAGAATGGACCCAGACATTAAGGGTTTCAGAGTTAATCAGGAAGAATACAAGATTAATTTATTTGCTGATGATGTTCTGCTTTATTTAACAAACCCATTGCATTCGTTGCGTAAATTATCCTATAGATTAGAAGAATATGGGAAAATATCAGGTTATAAAATAAATTGGGATAAAAGTGAAATTTTACCTCTTACTAAAGGAGATTATAGTCAATGTCGATTAATAACCCAATTTAGATGACCGGCAAATGGTATAAAATATTTAGGTATGTTATGACCCCAGCCCCCTCCTTTGTGAGAATTGCAAGAGCCCTAGTCAAGGGGGGGTCAAATGACCCAAGAGGGAGAGAGACGTGCTGAAGACCACGTTCCCCCGGGAAGCAGAATAAAGCGACTCTGACTATTGTCTCATGAAGACCACGTGTAAAGTCCTCGGGCAAAGTGGACTGGTTGAGAGAGAGATTGACACCGGCAATCCCGTGAGGAAGTATAAAGGAGGGTCTGGGGGGGACGACCCCTTCAGACGCACCAGAAGACACGCTAGAAATCCTGCGACAGCGTTTTGATAGCGACAGCCGGTGGTGGGGTTTGTGTGCATCTTTTCCTTGCCTGGGATTGGCGACCTCACCACGGAAGAACGGCTTAGCTACAGGGGAGGCCACAGATGAGAGTCCATTCCCCAATGAGACTTCGACGAACCGAACTCCTACAGGTTGGAAAACCTGTCGGGTAACTGTTTCATTCAATCTCTCTCTCTCTCTCTTTCTAACAAAAGTGCACCAACGCGACACCACAACAGACGGCAGCTGGTGGAACTGCAGTGGCCGCAAGAGACTTTCAGATATACAGCGAACAATATACCCTAGACAACGATAGAGCTTATTTCTGATTGATTATTACTATACCTGTGCTTTAGATTGAGTTGTGACGACGTATATGATCTGAATGTTTTGTATTAACCATACGTTTGTGCCCCTTTATAAATAAAAACGTTTGAAAATAGTACCATCAGACTTCAGCGGATCTCTCTATCTTTGCTGGTAAGTCACCCGGTTACTGGGGAACGTAACAGGTATAAGAGTTGATAATGACATAAAGAACTTAAATAAATTAAATTACTTACCACTATTGAAAAAAATTCAAGAAGATCTTGATAAATGGATGGTATTACCAATAACATTAGTAGGTAGAGTAAATACCATAAAAATAAATATATTCCCTAGACTACAATACTTTTTTCAATCACTACCAATACAACTACCCCAGAAGTTTTTTCAAGAGCTAAATAAATATGTGAGGAAGTTTCTTTGGAAAGGTAAGATGTCAAGAATATCGTTGGAAAAATTGACATGGAAATTTGATCTAGGAGGGTTACAACTTCCAAATTTTAAGAATTATTATAAAGCAAGTCAACTTAGATTTATTGCATCTGTTTTTGAGAAAGATAAACCGGCATAGATTAGAATAGAACTAAATAAAATAGGAGAAAATACACCAGAAGATTTTATATATAAATGGGAATCTAAATGGATACGGGAAAAGAAAGAATCTCCTATATTAAAACATTTGATTGACTTATGGAATAAGATAAATGTTGACGATGAGACAAGAAATCCTTATTAGCAAAGAGATCTTTAATTCAAAATAGACTTATTCCTTTTACAATGGATAATCAACTTTTATATAATTGGTTTCAAAAAGGGATTAGATATATAAGAGATTGTTTTGAAGGAGGTATATTAATGTCATTTGATCAATTAAAGAACAAATATAAAGTATCAAACAACACTCTTTTTTGTTACTTCCAACTAAGGGCTTATTTAAGAGAAAAATTAGGTCAAACAATGTTATTGCCAAAATCTAATGAAATAGAAACTTTAATTCAAAAAGGAAAGATTAAAAAATTCATCTCTTGTATGTATAATTTGATTCAAAAACAGGCAATTAAACAAGGAGTCCATAAGTCAAGACAAAAATGGGAAAGTGACTTGAATATTAAAATTGAAGAAAAAAATTGGTCAAGACTATGACAAATACAATAAATGTCCGGTTAAGATTAGTGCAATATAATTTTTTACATAAATTTTATATTACACCACAAAAAATAAATAAATTAAACCCAAATTTATCCGATCAGTGTTTCTGATGTAACCAAGAAATTTGTACTTTTTTACATTCTACTTGGTCTTGTTCTAAAATTCAACCTTTTTGGACAAATTTAAGAGTTTTATTGGAACAAATTATTGGAATACAACTTCCACATAATCCAATATTACTTTTACTAGGTGATATTGAAGGGATAAAACCGATACCCAAATTGAATAAATATCAGAAAGAATTTATAAAAATTGCATTGGCAGTAGCCAAAACGGCTATTGCAGTTACTTGGAAATCGGATACATATTTAAGTATAGATCGTTGGAAGAAAGAAATTTATGGCTGTGTTCCACTTGAAAAAATTACTTATAATTTAAGAGATAAATATGAAACATTTTGAAAATTTGGTGCCCTTATTTACAAAAGACAGGATATAAAAGACATATAGGTGCTCTGAAGATGAAATAATTGGTTATTTGGGGAAAGAAATAAATATATATACTAATGTTATTACGAACTCCATGGAGCATGTGGAGATCTTCCAATATCCAGGCACTCTTTCTTTTTCTTTCTTTCTTCTTTTTTTTCTATAGGGATGTTAGGGGGGAGGGGTTAAGGGGAGGGGGGATGGGTAATATACTTTTTTTTCATATACTTTTATTCTGTAACTACTTGAAAACACAATAAAAAATGTTTAATAAAAAAAATAGTAGGAGTGATTTTAACACCCAAATAAGTAAAACCCTGTACTGACACCATGAATGGAGTTTGAAATGAGGGATTGAGTCTCTCATCTTTATCCATGAATAATATTACAGATTTATTGTTGTTTATTTTATAGTCTGCAAAAGTACCAAAAGTACTTATCAGGTCAGTTAAGGCAGGTAACGTTTGTTTCAAGTTAGAACAAAACAAGATTACGTCATCCGCGTACAGGGCTGTGTGATGTTCTATATCTCCTATAGTTATTCCTGCTATGGTAGCCTCTTTTCGAATTGCCATAGCAAGTGGCTCAATAGCCAGGATAAACAGGAGGGGAGATGGGGACAGCCCTGTCTTGTTCCCCTTTGGAGTTTGAAAGGTGCCGAAAAAAGCCCATTAGTTAAAATTTCAGCCTGTGGGTTAGAATAAAGAAGCTGTATCCATCGTAAAAAATTCCCCCCTATACTGAATCTTTCTAAAACTTTAAACAAATGTTGCCATTCCACTCTGTCAAAGACTTTCTCGGCATCCAGTGACAGAATAGCACTATCAGAGCTTCCAGACTTTTCGTAGAGTATATTAAGCACTCTTCGGATGTTGTGCTGTCTTCCCTTAACAAAACCATTTTGGTCAGGGTGGACCATCTTTGGCAAGAGTGGCACCAGCCTCCTAGCTAATACCTTACAAAGAATTTTGAGATCATTTTGAGATCAAAGAAGTGAAATTGGTCTATGAGATCCACATAGGGACAGTGATTTTCCAGGTTTTAGTAGTAGTGCAATTACTGCCATATTAAGAGAGGGGGGAAGGGATCCAGTATCAAATGACTCCTGATACATATCAAGCAGAGGTGGTATTAATTTAGTTTTAAAGATTTTATATATTTCAATCAGAATGCCATCAGGCCCAGGACTTTTCCCTCCCTTCATATTAGTTATGGCTTCAGACAATTCTTTATCCTTTAAGTTATACTCCAGCAAGGTCAAGGATGTTTCATCCAGGGGTGTAAATTATAGCAAATCCAGAAATTCCTTTTGTATTTGTGGAGTTGAATCCAAATATTCTGATCTATACAAATTTTGGTAAAATCTCAAAGATATTATTTATTTCTTTTGGGTCAGCAGTTGTCACCCCCTCATCTGATTGTAGGGAGTTTATTGTCCTTTCTGTTTGTATCTGTTTGATACGCCAGGCCAACAGTTTACTAGCCTTTTCACCCTGCTCATAATAGGATTGCTTCAATCTCATCAAACTTTTTGTTACCTTATCAATGGACAATATGTAGCTCTCAGTTTGTTAAGTTCTGCAAATAGCTGCTGAGAGGGATTTTGAAAAATTTTAGATTCAGTCTCTTTTATTCTTTTCTCGAGCTGTTCTATTTCAAATCTAAAAGATTTCTGCTTAAAGCTGGTGAAGCTAATCATCTGACCGCTTAGAAAAGCTTTAAAGGCTTCCCATCTTATAGCCACAGATGTCTGGTCCATATTAATTCCAAAATAGTAGTCTATCTGTTCTCCAATAAACTTTATAAATTCTGGATCCCTACGCCAAATATTTTGAAGCCGCCACCTTGGGGAGTAATGTAAAGCATTAGGCTGGTTCCAAGTAAATGAAACTGGAGCATGATCTGAAATTAATATGCTGTCATACCAGCAGCTTGAAATTGTAGATATTAAGGTAGCTGAAACTAAGTAATAATCAATTCTGGAAAAGGTCTGGCAAGTGCTAGAATAGCAAGAAAAAGCTAATTTATCTGGGTACTTCCTTCTCCACACATCAACTAAAGTCTTTAACACGTTGCAATAACTCTTTTCTTGTTTGATTGTGAGAGATACTTTCCCCTTATATCTGTCTAGTTCAGGTTGAAGTGCACAATTAAAATCACCACCTATAATAAGGTAGCCCGGCAGAGCAGCTAATGATAAAAACAGATGTCTGAAAAAAGCTGGATTGTCATCATTTGTCCCATACACATTGACCAAATTGAACCTGGTTGTGAAAATTTCACATTGAATAATAAGGTATCTGCCAGATTGATCTTCAGTAACATTAACAAGGTGAAAAGGCACCAACTTATGTATGGTAATTACCCCCCCTTGAGTGTGAGTTAAAAGATGCTGAAAAAACCTGTCCCAGCATCTCTTCCTTACTCTAACTATATCTTCAGGGGTTAAATGGGTCTCCTGCAGAAAAACTATTTTGGCTTTTAACTGTCTTATCCTACTCATTACTTGCTTTAACTTGACAAGTTTTTTTAATTCTCTTACATTCCAAGAGGTAAACTGAAGTCCGCAGGACATAGACTATAAGTTATAATTTCAATCATGTTGAGCTGAATTGATTTAGAATGACTGCTAACTGGGATAACAACGTGACAAAAAAAAGAAAAATAGATAAAAACCATGAAAAGTAAATAGAAAAATGTGAACATAACTGACTGTATATCCCAAACTGAAATACACCCACCCACCCCATAATGAAAGCTTCCTGACAGCCCTGAAGGAGGGCCTAATTATGTTATCATGTTGAGGAACAGCATAGCCAGCAACCAGGTCAGAGCCCCCACGTTATCAGTAGTAGAAAATCTTGTAACTATATTATACCAAGAGACTTTATCAGATTTAACCTAATCGTAGTTACATTGCCACTGTAGAAGGTGAGAACTGATGCAAATTCATTAGCCTAAATAATGCATTGATAAACACACTGCTAACAATCATTAGTTTTCATCTATGTCCCTTAGGCACTATGAACATGCCTATTTAAGCAAAAGGTTAAAGAGAAACCTGCTGTATTGTCTTATTTGTCCGCAGTCTCCAAGTTATAGTTCATCAACTCCTGCATAAATTTCTCCGCTGCCGGTGCATTGTCAAAGGTGTAGCGTTTTCTTTTATGAGTTACCAGCAGTGTAGCAGGATAAATCAGACCATATCGTAAGTCCGAGATCGAGAACGAGGCCAACTCTAATCTGATTCTTGATTATCAAAAAGTACAGATTCTTTCAGTCTGGCTGCCTTCATAACCCGAATTTTATCGGCGTAGTTTAAAAATCACTACCCTGGGTCGCTTGGCCGACTTTGTTTCAGTTACGTTTGCCCTGCCTATTCTGTATGTTCTCTCAATTAGCAAGGGCCCAGGGAAGTTTTCAGCACTCAGAACCCCAGGAATCCATTTTTCCAAAAAATAGACCATATCCGACCCTTCCGCCCTCTCTGGGAGTCCCACCAAGTGAAGATTCGAGCGGCGGCTACTGTTTTCCAAATCGTCCAGTTTAAGTACTAACACCTCCAAAGCTGCTTTCAAAGTAGTATTCTGGGTACGTAAAGAGGCGATATCATCCTGATTGGTGCTAATTCTCCCTTCGGCTTCTGAAATGCACGCTGTAACAGCTTTCAAATCCGCTTGTATTCCTTGTATTGCGCTCAGTAGCCCTTCCAATCTTGACACAAAGTCATCCTTCATTATTTGAATGGCGTTTAGGAATTGGCTTTGACCTGTTAAAGCCTCCTCCTCGCCAGTATTGTTGGTGGTCTGCACCGTGTAGCTACAAGAGGAGACCAATTTCGGAGACTTTTGCGTCTGCTTTTTTGCCTTCGGTGGCATTTTGGCTTTCCTTCGATTTCCAATCAGCTCAAACTGGAACTGTTCAGGTATTTGTTGTTTAACCATATAACCATATAACAATCACAGCACGGAAACAGGCCATTCCGGCCCTCCTAGTCCGTGCCGAACTCTTAATCTCACCTAGTCCCACCTACCCGCACTCAGCCCATAACCCTCCACTCCTTTCCTATCCATATACCTATCCAATTTTACCTTAAATGACACAACTGAACTGGCCTCTACTACTTCTACAGGAAGCTCATTCCACACAGCTATTACTCTCTGAGTAAAGAAATACCCCCTCGTGTTTCCCTTAAACTTTTGCCCCCTAACTCTCAAATCATGTCCTCTCGTTTGAATCTCCCCTACTCTCAATGGAAACAGCCTATTCACGTCAACTCTATCTATCCCTCTCAACATTTTAAATACCTCGATCAAATCCCCCCTCAACCTTCTATGCTCCAATGAATAGAGACCTAACTTGTTCAACCTTTCTCTGTAACTTAAGTGCTGAAACCCAGGTAACATCCTAGTAAATCGTCTCTGCACTCTCTCTAATTTATTGATATCTTTCCTATAATTCGGTGACCAGAACTGTACACAATATTCCAAATTTGGCCTTACCAATGCCTTGTACAATTTTAACATTACATCCCAACTTCTGTACTCAATGCTCTGATTTATAAAGGCCAGCGTTCCAAAAGCCTTCTTCACCACCCTATCTACATGAGACTCCACCTTCAGGGAACTATGCACTGTTATTCCTAGATCTCTCTGTTCCACTGCATTCCTCAATGCCCTACCATTTACCCTGTATGTTCTATTTGGATTATTCCTGCCAAAATGTAGAACCTCACACTTCTCAGCATTAAACTCCATCTGCCAACGTTCAGCCCATTCTTCTAACCGGCATAAATCTCCCTGCAAGCTTTGAAAACCCACCTCATTATCCACAACACCTCCTACCTTAGTATCATCAGCATGTTTAGTTGCGTAATTTCAAAACGTTTTGTAGGGGCTCCGACACACGTCTGCTCAGCAGGGCGTCATAACCGGAAGTCCACAGTAGCTTCACTTGATGTAGATGTTGGAGGTGCCAAACCCATTAAACAACATCCATATAGGATGAACATGGAAAAGTGTGAACTTGCTGAGAAAAAAATTAAATATATGCTAGAGAATAATATTATTAGACCTTCTAACTCGAATTGGAGTTCACCTTGTGTTATGGTGCCTAAGTCAAAGGGTAGTATTTGGTTTTGTACGGACTACAGGAAGGTGAATGCTGTAACGAAAACAGATGCATATCCAATTCTTAGAGTAGATGATTGTGTAGGTAAAGTTGGAAAAACAAAGTTCCTTACAAAGATTGATTTATTGAAAGGGTATTGCTGTGTTCCATTAACAGATAAAGGTAGAGAGATTTCTGCATTTGTAACTCCATCTGGGTTATATGAATATAATGTTCTTCCATTTGGGATGAAGAATGCCCCAGGTACTTTCCAGCGGATGATTAACTCTGCGATTCAGGGATTGAAAGATTTACTTACAGGAAATAATACTTGGGAAGCACATATTACTGCGGTGGAGAAACTACTTGAAAGGCTTTCAAAAGCTAACTTAACTATTAATTTAGCTAAAAGTGAATTTGAAAATGCCACTGTGACTTACCTTAGTTATGTTGTAGGTCCGGGCTTGGTTAAGGAAATACATCAAACTCATGGCTTAAGTCGTCAGTGACTCTGTTCTGCTGTGTATTTGATTTTATAATGCAGTTTCATTTTAAAAGTGGAGTTTTAATTTCTAATGTAAGAATCGTTGTGCCCGCAGTTCTGAAAATCACTGCCAGTTAAAGTCCAGTTGGAGAGTGAAGATTTATAGAAGTTCGGGAAGCTGAAGGATTGAGGAAAGTTGGTGTTGTCGGTGGTAAACAGGTTCAACCTTATTTGATCCTCCTTCGGAAGGAATTAGTAACCTGCGATCCAAGATAGCTCCTGCGTTCTGAAAGCAAAAAGAGTTGGATGCAGAGTTTCGCCAAGGAAAGGTCAGTGCCTTTAAGCCGTTTTATTTACTCCATCGTAAATCCTTCGGGCAAGGCATACTTCGGCTGGGATCAGCAGTAACGTCACGAAAGAGAATTTATTACTTCGAGGAAAGTCTCTCCTAACTGACTGTAAATCATTTTGGACTTTTGCAATACAACTTTAAAGAACTGTGTTCGCATTTCTCGCTTTAAGAACTGTTCAAGCTGCCGTTGTTACGGATTCAAGCAACAATAAATATATGAGTTAGGCAGGGGTTTTTATAACAAATAACACATTTATTAAACACTGAAAACAAATCCCCCAAGAGTAAACAAATCACTAACGTAACCGGAAATCAGCTGCTGTGCGGCAGCTTCAATAGTTCTTAAAGCAATGAAGCTTAAACAGTTCTTAAAATGATGTTGCAAAAACAGTTCTTCAAAGTAGTATTGCCAAAAGTTCAAAATGCTCATGGCCCATTTAAGGGAGAGACTTTTTAAGACGATTTAAATTCTCTTTCACATCGTGTTGTTTCGGTTCCCAAATCAAACTTTTCCCACGAAGAATTTACGAAACGAAATGGGTTAAAGGCACTGACCTTTCCTTTACAACACTGTTCCCAATCCTTTCTGATATTTCACAGGGATTAACACGAGAACAGTCAACGAATTCCTTCCGAATAAGGATCAAACAAGGTCGAACCTGTTTCACTGTCGAAATCGATTCTCCTCGATCTTTTATCTCCCGAACTCCGATCTTCACTCTCCACTGAATCTCAACTAGCAGTATTATAAAGAAACTGCTGGCAATGACCTTTTAAACTTTAGGCATTAAATAAAACTTCATCTTTCAACTAAACTGTGTTATAACATTTAATCACGCAGTGGCATGAAGTCAACATGGCAAATCCAGCCACGAACTGCCCCTCCTCACAGGGAGGGGTCCTCCTTTTATACCCTGTAAAAAAAACCTGTCACATGACCTCTACTGGCGGGAAAATGACATCACTCCACCATCACAAGACCACTACCTCAAGTCCAGTACAGCTTCAACCCCAGTCACGTGTCATGTGTACGTAACACCGTATAGCAGCTGACTTCCGGTTACATTAGTCATTTGTTTACTTTTGGGTTTTTTTTTAGCAGTGTTTAATAAATGTCTTATTTGTTATAAAAAACCTAACTATATATTAATTGTTGCTGGATCATAACAGTACTTGTCCAAATGTCTTTAAAAGTTGCTACTGCACTTGCCCCAATCACTTCTTCTGGTAGCTCATTCCATACGTTTACCACCCTTTGCATTAAGTGGACTCTTAGGTTCTTTTAAATCTTTCTCCTCTCACTTTTAACCTATACCCCCAAGGTTTTTCTTTCGTTTCCCTGAAAATAAGACCATGCACTTTCACCCTATCTGTATCTCTCATAATTTTATATATCTCTTTAGGGTCAACCCTTAATCTTCTATTTTCCAAGGAAACCAGACCTATCCTGACAACCTCCTTCTGTAACTGAGGCTTTTGATTCCTGGCAGCATCTTCATAAATCACCCCTTCACACTTCCCCATCCCCCTTTCTCTCTTTTTATCTCCTTGCCTGCCCATTGCCTCCCTCTGATGCTCCTCTCCCCTTCTCTTTCTTCCATGGCCGTCTGTCCTCTCCTATTCAAATCCCCTTTCTCCAGCCCTGTATCTCTTTCACCAATTAACTTCTCAGCTCTTTAGTTCACCCCTCTCCCTCTTTGTTTCACCTATCACCTTCTGTTCCTCCCTCCACTTCCACCCACCTATCTTTTAAACCTACTCCTCTTTATTTCTCCAGTCCTGCTGAAGGGTCTCGACTCAAAACATTGAGTGTACTGTTTTCCATAGATGCTGCCTGGCCTGCTGAGTTACTCCACCATTTTGTGTGTGTTGTGTGGATTTCCAGCATCTGCAGATGTTCTCTTGTTTGTCCTGGTAAATCTTCTCTGCACTCTTTCAGTTTACTTTGCATATGCTTATGTTTGTATAATCACTGTCTGTAAATGCAGTAAGTTTCCTGTAGTTCTCTACTTCTGTTGTTACTTTGTAAGCCTGCGATATTGTGACTGTCCTTGTTTCAGATACTGGTCTTGTCAGAGAAAACGACTACTGGTTTGTAATATAGAGGGACGAAGTTTTTCATAACACAATTGAGTCTTTTAACGTAGTGGGGTTATATTGTAGACCACCCAATAGTCCGCAGGATTTAAAGAAAATTTGTAGAGACACTGTTGCAAGAAACACAATGTTGTGATAGTAGGTGATTTTAACTTTCCACATAATGACTGGGATTTCCATGCTGTAAAAGAACTGGATGGGATGCTGGCTGTCTGTCATGTCCGATGATGCCGGAAAACCTGTGCAGGAGTTTTTAAAGTAAAAAGGTGGTTGCACCAGGGCAGTTCCACTTTCCTGACCTCAAAGTCCAGGTCCAATGAAACGAACAAGCCTCACAGACTGGGGTCTTCTTTGGTTTCTGTGTATGACCATGGTGTCTTCTGTGTCTTTTCATTGCCTTCACTCTCCATGGAGCGTTGCAGTACCACCTTCCTGGCCATTGCATCTGATCCACCCAGTCTGCTGGAGTTGACTTCCCATGCTGGGCAGGTCATATCCCTAAATCACCAGGTGAGTGAGCTGTCCCAGAGTGGCATGACCATTCCCTTCATCAGAGGTGTTACCACATTTTGGACACCCTATACACCCCTCTAGATGGGGGAGAGGGAGTTTCCTTAATCAGTATATAAAATCCCAGCGAGAGAGCATACAATACTTGATCTCCTAATAGGGAATGAGACAGAGCAGGTGACAGAAGATTGTGTAGGGGAACACTTCACATCTAGTGATCATAATGCCATTAGTTTCAAGGTAATTAAGCAAAAGGTTAGGTCTGGTCCTTGCATTCGGATTCTAAATTGGAAAAGGGACGATTTTTATGGTATCAGAAAGGATCCCGCAAGCGTAGATTGGGACAGGTTGTTTCCTGGCAAATGTGTACTTGGTAAATGAGATATTTTCAAAAGGATAAATTTGAGATTACAGTGTTTGTATATTCCTGTCTGAATAAAAGGCAAGAATAACAGTTTTAGGGAACCTTGGTTTTCAAGAGGTATTGTGGCCCTGGTTGTGCCTTACGAGCCTCATTGAATTTTTTGAGGATGTGACTAAACACTTTGATGAAGGAAGAGCAGTAGATGTAGAGTATATGGATTTCAGCAAGGCATTTGATAAGGTACCCCATGCAAGGCTTATTGAGAAAGTAAGGAGGCATGGGATCCAAGGGGTTATTGCTTTGTGAATCCAGAACTGGCTTGCCCGCAGAAGGCAAAGAGTGGTTGTAGACAGGTCATATTCTGCATGGAGGTCTGTCACCAGTGGTGTGCCTCAGGGATCTGTTCTAGGACCCCTACTCTTCGTGATTTTTATAAATGATCTGGATGAGGAAGTGGAGGGATGGGTTAGTAAGTTTGCTGAAGACACAAAGGTTGGGGGTGTTGTGGATAGTGTGGAGGGCTGTCAGAGGTTACAGCAGGACATTGATAGGATGCAAAACTGGGCTGAGAAGTGGCAGATGGAGTTCAACCCAAATAAGTGTGAAGTGGTTCATTTTGGTAGGCCAAATATGATGGCAGAATATAGTATTAATGGTAAGACTCTTGGCAGTGTGGAGGATCAGAGGGATCTTGGGGTCCAAGTCCATAGGATGCTCAAAGCAGCTGCGCAGGTTGACTCTGTGGTTTAGAACGAGTATGGTGTATTGGCCTTCATCAATTGTGGAATTGAATTTAGGAGCTGAGAGGAACAAACAGGGTACTTCAAGAGTATAAGATATGCAAGAAAACACCAAAGAAAGAAATCAGGAGGGCTAAAAGAAGGAATGAGGTTAGCAGACAAGGAAAAGGATTCTACGTGAAAAGTAGCGGTCCCAATACTGACCCATGAGGTACACCACTAGTCACTGACATCCAACCAGAAACGCCATAGGATTTTAGATCGACCCACCTTTGCAATCAGGCCAGTTGTATGGGCACCGAATCTCCTCTGCTCGGGTTCTGACTTCTCCTTTCAGGGCCCAGAGCAATCCAGCCTCACTCCCAGACCTGCTGTATGGGCATCAAAATTCCATCTGCAACACATCATCTCAACTCATCCCCCGATCTCGCATCCACATCGCTCACCCCTTCACTGTTTGCAGTGATAATTTAACACAATTTACCTAAGAAAAGGTATTTTTAATCATGTTCTGGGTGTCAGATGTGGGATTTCCAGGAGATTACCAGCCTCCCTGATGGCCACATCTATACCAAATGCATCAAGATGCAGCTCCTTAGAGACAGTGTTAGGGAAATGGAGCTGCAGCTCGATTACCTTCAGCTTGTTAGGGAAAGTGAAGAGGTGATACATTGGAGCTACAGGGAGGTGGCCACACCAAGGCTACAGAAGACAGACAAATGGGTCACAATCAGGAGAGGGAAGGGAGAATGTCAGATAGTGCAGAACATCCCTGTTGTCATCCCCCTCAACAATAAGTGCTCCACTTTAAGTACTGTTGGCGGGGGGAGCAAGGAAAAATGACATACTTGGGGAAAGCAACAGTGGCTGTGCCTCTAGCACTGTGTCTCGCCCTATGGCTCAGAAGGTGAGGAAACTCGAGAAGATGGCAGTATCAACAGGGAACTTTATAGTTAGAGGGATAGATAGGTGATTTGTGGATGCAAAATAAACACTGATGGTAGTTTGCCTCCCAGGTGCCAGGGTCTAGGATGTTTCTGAACACATCCACAATATCCTGAAAAGGAAGGGTGAGAGCCAGAAGTTGTGGTACATATTGGCACCAACAACATAGGAAGAAAAGTGAGGAGGTCCTGAAACAGAATATAGGGAGTTAGGAAGGAAGCTGAGAAGCAGGATCTCAAGGGTAGTAATCTCGGGATTACTGCCTGTGCCACATGATAGTGAAGATAGGAATAGAATGAAGAAGAAAAAGAAAGCCAAGTGGAGTCATCGGGATGCCGTCGCGATGGCATTTTTTTTTAGCAGGCTTTCTTGTTTTTACGAGGCTGAGTTGCTAGCTCGACACTCCACCCAGCATGCAAGGGATCCGGCTGGATTCGAACTCGGGAGCCTTTGCTCCAAAGTCCAGCACTGATGTCACAATGCCACCAGCCAACCGAGGAATAGAATGAGGTGGCAGATAAATGTGTGGCTGAAGAATTGGAGCAGGGTCCAGGGATTTAGATTTCTGGATAATTGGAATCACTTCTTGGCAGGTGTGACTTGTACAAAAAGGGATGGGTTGCACTTGAATCTGAGGGGGACCAAGAACCTTGCAGGCAAGTTTGCTAGAGCTGTTGGGAGTGGTTTAAACTAATAAGGCAGGGGGATAGGAACCAGTATGACAGAGCTGAGGATGAACCAGCAGGTTTACAAGTAGATGATGGGTGCAACATGAATATAAGGAAGGACAAGGGGGAACTGCAGGGGGACCAATATCCTTGCAGGGAGGTTTGTTAGTGCTATTGGAGAGGGTTTCAACTAGATTTGCAGGGGTATCGAAACCAGAGTTACAGAGCAGATAGTGGAGCAGGAGGTGAAAATAAATGATGTTAAAAGTTCATGCAAAGTCACAAGTAGAAGGTTTGTGTGTGGTGGGAATAATCTTCTGAGGTGTGTCTATTCAATGCGAGGAGTATTGTGGGGAAGGCAGACGAGCTGAGGGCATGGGTTGACACATGGATTATGACATTATAGCCATTAGTGAAGCTTGGCTACAGGAGGGACAGGACTGGCAGCTTAATGTTCCAGGGTTTAGATGTTTCAGATGTGATAGAGGCAGAGGGATAAAGGGTAGAGGGGTGGCATTGCTAGTCAGGGAAAATGGTACAGCAGTGCTCAGGCAGAGCAGATTAGAGGACTTGTCTACTGAGGCCATATGGGTGGAGCTGAGAAACAGGAATGCTATGACCACATTAATGGGGTTGTACTATAGATCACGCAAAAGTCAGCGAGAATTGGAGGAGCAAATCTGCAGAGAGATAGCAGACAACTGCAGGAAACATAAAGTTGTGATAGTAGGAGATTTTAATTTTCCACATATTGATTAGGACTCCCATACTGTTAAAGGTCTAGACAGGAAAGTTTTCTAAATCAATACATAGAGGTACCAAAGAGAGAAGATCTCCTATTAGGAGACGAGTTAGGACAGGTGACGGAAGTGTGTGTAGGGAAACACTTTGGTTCCAGTGATCATAACACCATTAGTTTCAATTTGATCATGGATAAAGATAGATCTAGTCCTCGGGTTGAAGTTCTAAACTGGAAAAAAAGGCCAAATTTGAAGAAATGAGAAAAGATCTAAAAAGGGTGGATTGGGACAGGTTGTTCTCTGGCAGGAATGTGATTAGTAAATAGGAGGCCTTCAAAGGAGAAACATTGACAGTGCAGAGTTTGCATGTTCCTGTCAGGATTAAAGGCAAAGTGAATAAGAGTAAGGAACCTTGGCTCTCGAGGCATATTGGAACTCTGATAAAGAAGAAGAGAGAGATGTATAACATGTATAGGCAACAGGGAGCAAATAAGGTACTTGAGGAGTATAAAAAGTGTAAAAAAATACTTCAGAAAGAAATCAGGAGGGCAAAAAGAAGACATGAGGTTGCTTTGGCAGTCAAGGTGAAGGATAATCCAAAGAGTTTCTACAGGTATATTAAGCGCAAAAGGATATAAAGGAAAAAATTGGTCCTCTTGAAGATCAGAGTGGTCGGCTATGTATGGAACCAAAAGAAATGGGGGAGATCTTAAACGGGTTTTTTGCATCTGTGTTTACTAAGGAAACTAGCATGGAGTCTTTGGAAATGAGGCAAACAAGTAGTGAGGTCATGGAACCTATACAGATTGAAGAGGAGGAGGAGCTTGCTGTCTTGAAACAAATCAGAGTAGATAAATCCCCAGGACCTGACAGAGTATTCCCTCAGACCTTGAAGGAGACTAGTGCTGAAATTGCAGGGGCCCTGGTAGATATATTTAAAATGCCGGTATCTGCGGATGAAGTGCCGGAGGATTGGAGGATAGCTCATGTTGTTCTGTTGTTCCAAAAAGGCTCTAAAAATAATCCAGAAAATTATAGGCCGCTAAATTTGACATCGGTAGTGGGTAAATTATTGGAAGGAGTACTAAGATATGGGATCTACAAGTATGTGGATAGACAAGGACTTATTAGGGAGAGTCAACATGGATTTGTGCATGGTAGGTCATGTTTAACCAATCTATTAGAGTTTTTTGAGGAGGTTGCAAGGTAAGTGCATGAAGAGAAGGCAGTGGATGTTGTCTACATGGACTTCAGTAAGGCCTTGACAAGGTCCCGCATGGGAGGTTAGTTAGGAAGACTCAGTTGCTAGGCATACATGGTGAGGTAGTAAATTGGATTTGACATTGGCTCAATGGGAGAAGTCAGAGAGTGGTAGTGGAGGATTGCTACTCTGAGTGAAGGCCTGTGACTAGTGATGTGCCACAGGGATCAGTGCTGGGTCCATTGTTATTTGTCATCTATATCAATGATCTGGATGATAATGTGGTAAATTGGATCAGCAGATTTGCTGATGATACACAGATTGGAGGTGCAGTGGACAGTGAGGAAGGTTTTCAAAGCTTGCAGAGGGATTTGGACCAGCTGGAAAAATGGGCTGACAAATTGCAGATGGAGTTTAATGCAGACAAGTGTGAGGTATTGCAATTTGGAAGGACAAACCAAGGTAGAACATACAAGATAAATGATAGGACACTGAGGAGTGCAGTAGAACAGACGGATCTGGGAATACAGATACATAATTCCCTAAAAGTGGCATCACAGGTAGATAAAGAGTAGTAAAGAGAGCTTTTGGTACATTGGCCTTTATAAATCAAAGTATTGAGTATAAGAGTTGGAATGTTATGGTGAGGTTGTAAAAGACATTGGTGAGACCAAATTTGGAGTATTGTGAGCAGTTTTGGTCACCTAATTTCAGGTGTTATAACCCCAGCCCCCTCCTTTGTGAGAATCGCGTGAGAGAGAGAGCAGCCTTACAGTTTGGAATGTGGGCTGGCATCTCAGCCAGACAAAAGCCACGGACATGGCCATTGTCTTGGGAGACACCTTTGTGGAATAAGGGACTGGACTACGTGCAAACCCTCAGGGCAATATGGGCTGGGTGATGGGGGAAAGATTGCCTCACCCCCACCCTGATTGACATCTACAACCCTGCCAGTCCAGATAAAAGGTGGGCTGCCGAGGCGGGGCCTCAGACGCACCAAGGAGACACACGAAGAAAACACGATAGCGCTTCCCGTCGGAGCGGGAAGCCATTCTGAAGGAAGCCACGTGCGTTAGATTCCGGATCGGGAGTCTGTGGCTGAAACCAAAGGAAAAAAACGTTTTAACCTACAACAGGGATTTGCTTCGCACAGACGACGGGCAAGTGTTCCTTCTCTCTCTCTCCAACACGTGAAATGCCAGCGGTTCCTGAAACGGGGAAGCCTGCAGACTTTGAGTGACTCTTATATTCCATTGGACTCAGTATCCCCTAGACAACGATAGAGCTTATTTTTGATTGATTATTACTATACCTGTGCTTTAGATTGAGTTTTGATGATGAATATGATCTGAATGTTTTGTATTAACCATACGTTTGTGCCCCTTTATAAATAAAACGTTTGAAAATAGTATCATCAGGCTTCAGCGGACCTCTCTATCTTTGCTGGTAAGTCACCCGGTTACTGGGAACGTAACAAGTGGGGCCTCGTCCCGGGATTTGAAACCAAAGGGGAGGGTCAGTGAATCGGGCTGTAAGTCCAAACTTAAATCTGGTTACGCAGGTAGCCAGACAGGAAACCAGCAAAGATGGATGTGGATGAATTTATGAGAAACCCGACTGTAGAGGCGCTAGGGGCGGCTACCAAATTAGACTTGGTAAATCTGGCAAAGGAGTTAGACCTCACAGAGATGAGGTCATCAATGAAAAAGCAGGAAGTGCGAAGGGTCATAAATCAGTATTACATTGGGAAGAAGGTGTTTGCAGCTGAGGATTTGGAAAATATCCCCGAAAAGAGATTAGCGAGTGGGACAGATCAGTTAGAGTTGGAGAAAGTAAGGTTGGAACATGAACTTAAAGTAAAGCAGCTAGAAGCAGCTGAGAAGGAAAAGGAACAGGCTAAGAAGGAAAGGGAGCAGGCGTTCAAACTAAAGGAATTAGAGGTGAAACGGGGTCATGAGCTCCAGTTAAAGCAGCTGGAAGCAGCTGAGAAGCAAAGAGAGTATGAAGAGAAAGAGAAACAAAGGAGCCATGAATTGGAGCTGGACAGGCGAAGCCAAGAGCGAAGAGCTCAAGGGGTAGAGAGAGAGGAGGGGTTTGATGTTAGTTGGGCGTTGAGGTTGGTCCCCCCGTTCGAGGAGACGGATGTTGATAGTTATTTCTTGCTTTTTGAAAAGGTGGCAGTGAATCAGAAGTGGCCCAGAGAGCAGTGGGTGGCGTTGTTACAAAGTGTGTTACGAGGGAAAGCATAGCGGGCATATGCAGCGTTGCCCCCGGAAAGGGAAGGGAATTATGACCAAGTAAAGGAGGCCATTCTCCGAGGTTACGAGTTAGTACCTGAGGCGTATAGACAAAGGTTCCGAAATTTAAGGAAAGGGTGGAATCAGACGTATACCGAGCTAGCCCATGAGAAGGGTGTGCTCTTGGACCATTGGTGCACCGCGGAAAAGGTGGCCGAGAATTATGGGCATCTCAGGGAGTTATTTTTGATTGAGGAATTTAAAGGTTGTGTTCCGGAAGAGATCCGGATGTATTTAAATGAGAGGACGAATCAGTCCATCTCAGAAATTGCTAGGTTCGCAGATGAATATGCCCTAACCCACAAGACAAAGTTTTCCTCGCCAAAAAGTTACCAGAGAGACAGTCGGAATGGTAGGGAAAGCCCGCCGGCTGAGGCGGAGATCCCACTGGGAGCTAGTGGTAAAATTGAGGAGAGACAAGACGGCAGGAGAGGTCCTGGCTTGACCTGTTTTAATTGTGGAAAGGTGGGTCATATTGCATCTAAATGCTTTGCTCCGAGAAAGGAGCCAGAGAGAGAGAGAGCAACGATCCCTATTGGGCGTGCAGTGGTAATCAGAAAATCGGCAAGAGGGTCCCAGGGGAGCAGAGTGCGCGAGGGGTCGGAGATTTATCTGTCACCCGGAACCGTGTCTGTGAGGAAGGGGGACCCGCCAATCCCTGTACGGATTTGGAGAGACACGGGGGCGGAGCTATCATTAATTAGCCGTAACGTATTACCATTCGGACCTCAGACGGGCGAGGTAGCCCTGAGAGGCATAGGAAACCGGACCGAGGTAGTGCCTTTGCATAGGGTCCTTCTAGATTGTGAGTTGGTGTCGGGACCAGTGGAACTGGGGGTCCTGCTGGAGTTGCTGGGGGAAGGCGTGGACATCCTTCTGGGTAACGACCTAGTGGGTGGGAAGATGGGAGCAGCCGTGAAGCTGACAACCCAGCCCGTGAGAGTTGAGGCCCCGCCCATAGAGTCCCCGAGCTATCCCGCATGCGCGGACACTCGCAGCCTGTCGAGAGCGGCAGCTGAGAAAGCGAGCAGTTTAAAATTGGCCCAGACGTCTTTACCGACCCTGTGCCACGAGGGTTTCGAGGGTGGTAAAACGAGGAATAGTAATGTAAAAGGGGGTAAGGGAGAGAAGGTAGATTTTCCCTTAGCGAAGAAAAAGGTCCTAGAGGTAGGAAATAAAGATGAGAAACAGATAAAGCTGTTAAAAGGTCCAGGGTTGGACCTGGATGAGTCTAAAGGTGTTCCCGATAATGAAATGAGGGCAGTCCTCGATGAAAAGGATGCCATTACCTTGAAGAAGTCTGCTGGGTTGGCAGATGAGGTTGTTTCAGCCCACGGGGTTGAGTTTACTCCGGAAGTGAGTTGCCCAGAGAGTAACTGGGAGGATCAGGGGAATTTAGAATTTGAAAAGGGTATGGGTATTGAAAGCCTGGAAGAGGCCAATGCCCCGTTTGAGTGTGTCCAAGATGGGGATCCCCGTGGTCCTAAACCTAGTCACGGAGCTCAGAAAAAGTCTGAGGTATTTGACTCGGCTGGACGAGACGGCCGTCCTTTTGGATCAGATAGACTTGGTTCGGGGAAGAAGGTGTCTGTGCTGAAGGGGGTGTTCAGAGTTAATGTGGAGTTTACGAATGGGGAGATAACTGTTGTTGTGGAGGAGAACGGTAAATCTGTAGTTCCCAAATCGAATGAAAAAAAGTTAAAGTCTAGATTGATGCCTGCGCATCGATTACAGGTTGATTTGGAATGTAAAGGGGCCTCACACGCTATTGTTATTCAGGAAAGCACTGTGAGGAAGCCAAAATTTAAATGCGGCCGGAGAAAAAGGTTCGAACTGAAACACATCAGCCTGCATGGTCTTGACAAAAGGGTTAACTACCTGTGTAGCATTAAAGAATTGGGTGGAAATTCCCATGATGGACTAGGTTGGGGACACGGAGTTAAGAGAATAACCCTCGTGGAAAGGAAAGGCGGGAGAGTACCTCGCCAAATTACTCAAGTTCCCCACGGGGGGACTCCCCGGGAAAGAGGCGATGGTTAATAGAAATTGTCATTTTTAAACAGCGACGCCGGTTGTACGGGTTTGCGCCAAAGCCTGTGAATAATAAAGACAACCCCTTTGGAGACCTGCCGGTGAAATAACACGACCGAAACGATTAGTATTTGTATAAACTTTTGTAGATGCACCTAAGCTAAGATCACGCCTCCTTAGTTGTGTCGCTGAAGTTTGATGCTACCAGACTTTAGTACGGTACGTGATGTTAAGATATTAAAGAAAGGGGCACTGTAATTGTTGCCTGTTTAGATACTGACTGGAATGTATAACGGTAGTACTATGTGAAGAGAAAAGCTTGTGTAGTATGTTAGATTCCAAAAAATCCTACACCAACTTGTTTTTAACCGCTGGTAAAAAACTTTTAAGAGGGGAGGTGTTATAACCCCAGCCCCCTCCTTTGTGAGAATCGCGAGAGAGAGAGAGCAGCCTTACAGTTTGGAATGTGGGCTGGCCTCTCAGCCAGACAAAAGCCATGGAAATAGCCATTGTCTTGGGAGACACCTTTGTGGAATAAGGGACTGGACTACGTGCAAACCCTCAGGGCAATATGGGCTGGGTGATGGGGGAAAGATTGCCTCACCCCCACCCTGATTGACATCTACAACCCTGCCAGTCCAGATAAAAGGTGGGCTGCCGAGGCGGGGCCTCAGACGCACCAAGGAGACACACGAAGAAAACACGATAGCGCTTCCCGTCGGAGCGGGAAGCCATTCTGAAGGAAGCCACGTGCGTTAGATTCCGGATCGGGAGTCTGTGGCTGAAACCAAAGGAAAAAAACGTTTTAACCAACAACAGGGATTTGCTTCGCAAAGACGACGGGCAAGTGTTCCTTCTCTCCCTCTCCAACACGTGAAATGCCAGCAGTTCCCGAAACGGGGAAGCCTGCAGACTTTGAGTGACTCTTATATTCCATTGGACTCAGTATCCCCTAGACAACGATAGAGCTTATTTTTGATTGATTATTACTATACCTGTGCTTTAGATTGAGTTTTGACAATGTACATGATCTGAATGTTTTGTATTAACCATACGTTTGTGCCCCTTTATAAATAAAACGTTTGAAAATAGTATCATCAGGCTTCAGCGGACCTCTCTATCTTTGCTGGTAAGTCACCCGGTTACTGGGAACGTAACACAGGAAGGATATTAATAAGGTTGAAAGAGTGCAGAGAAGGTTTACAGAGAAGGATGTTACAGGGACTTGAGAAACTGAGTTACAGAGAAAGGCTGAATAGGTTAGGACTTTATTCCCTGGAGCATAGAAGAATGAGGGGAGATTTGATAGAGGTATATGAAATTATGATGGGTATAGATAGAGTGAATGCAAGCAGGCTTTTTCCACTGAAGCTGGGGAGAAAAAAAACCAGAGGACATGGGTTAAAGGTGAAGGGGGAAAGTTTAAATGGAACATGGGGGGGGGTGCTTCTTCACACAGAAAGTGGTGAGAGTGTGAAATGAGCTGATAGATGAAGTGGTAAATGCGGACTCACTTTTACCATTTAAGAAAAACTTGGACAGGTACATGGATGAGAGGTGTATGGAGGGATATGGGCCAGGTGCAGGTCAATGGGACTAGGCAGAAAAATCGTTCGGCACAGCCAAGAAGGGCTGAAGGACCTGTAACTGTGCTGTAATGTTCTATGGTTCTATAACAAGCCAGTGACTGGGTGTAAATGCAGACAGAGCAAAGAATTAAATTGTACCATACAGGCAAAATTCAAAAGAACATATAATACAGGACTGAAGGTGCTGTATTTAAATATTGACTAATTAATTCATGGTGCAACTAGAGATTGGTCGGTATTACATGGGCACGTCTGAGTTCTGGCTGAATGGAGGCCATAGTTGGAAGCATATACTTTGTATCAAAAGGACAGGCAGGAAGACACAGGCAGTGGTGCAGCTCTGATGGTAAAAGTTGGAATTACATCATATAAATAGGTGACATAGTGGAGAATGTTGAATCTTTGTGGGTGGAATTAAGCAAGTGCAGGGTAAAAAAAAACCCATCACAGGAATCATACATAGGCCTCCAAATTGTAGCCAAGATGTGTGGTTGAGATTGCAATGGGAGCTGAGAAAATGCATATAATAAGGGTAATGTCAGAACTGTAATGGGGGTCTTCAATGTGTAAGGGAATTGAGGAAATCAGGTGGGTATCAGATCACAAGGGAGAGAATTTTATCAGCCTACCAGATGTCTTTTTGGATCAGCTTGTGCTTGAGCCTAACAGGTGAAAGGCTATCTTAGATTGGGTGTTGTGTAATATCCCAGTTCTCATTGGGAAGCTTAACATAAAGGAACCCTTAGGAGGCAGTGATCATAATATGATTGAAGTCATACTGCAATTTGAGAAGGAGAAGTATAAGTCGCATGTATCAGTATCACAATGGAATAAAGGGCATTACAGAAGCATGAGAGAAGAACCAAACTGTCCCGGGCTATCAGAGAGGCAAAGCGTGCACACGCCCAGCGAATCCACAGCCACTTCCAGAACAGCAGTGGTGGAGGCACATGTGGAAGGACATTCAGGACATCACCAACTGTAGGATAACATCACCTGACTGTGCAGGTGATGTCTCCCTGCAGATAGTGAGGTCAGCTGAGATCATTGGGGTCTCTCTTCCTGCCATTGCAGACATTTACACCACACGCTGCATCCACAAATCAAAAAACATTATGAAGGACCCCACGCACCCCTCATACAAACTCTTCTTCCTCCTGCCATCTAGGAAGAGGCACCGAAGTATTCGGGCTCTAACGACGAGACTTTGTAACAGTTTCTTCCCCCAAGCCATCAGACTTCACAATACCCAGTGATGGACTGACACCAACTTACTGCCCTCTACTGTGCCTACTGTCTTGTTTATTATTTATTGTAATGCCTGCACTGTTTTGTGTACTTTATGCAGTCCTGGGTAGGTCTGTAGTCTAGTGTAGTTTTTTGTATTGTTTTACGTAGCTCAGTGTAGTTTTTGTATTGTTTCATGTAGCACCATGGTCCTGAAAAAAGTTCTCGTTTTTACTGTGTACCGTACCAGCAGTTATGGTCGAAATGACAATAAAAAGTGACTTGACTTCACTTGAGTTTGCCCAGGTGGATTGGAGCAGGATACTGGTGAAGATGACAGCAAAGCAGAGGTGGCTGAAGTTTCTGGGAACAGTTCACAAGGCACCAGCTAGATATGTCCTATAGAAGTAGTTGTTCTCACATGGCAGGTGTAGGATCCATGTCTGATGAGGGAAGTTAAGCATTGTATAAAAGCCAAGGAAAGGGCATACAATTTGACAAAAGTGATTGGGAAGTTGGATGATTGGGAAGCTTTTAAAATCCAACAAAAGGCAACTAAAAAAGCTAGAAAAAGGGAAAAGCTGACAAGAGGGTGAACTTGCTGATAATATAAAGCAGGATACTGTAAGTTTTTTTTCCAGTTATATAAAGAATAAAAGGGAGGTGAGAGTTAATATTGGACCACTGGAAAATGATGCTAGTTAGGTAGTAATGGGGGGACAAAGAAATGGCAGATGAGTTTAATGAGTCCTTTGCATTGGTCTTCACTGTGGAAGACGCAAGCAGTGTGCCAGAGGCCCAGGAGTGTTAGGGAGCAGGAGTGAATGCTATTGATATTACAAAGGAAAAACTCAAAAGGGCTTAAGGTAGATAAGTTACAAGGTCCAGATGGTCTACATCCCAGAGTCCTGTGAGAGGTTGTTGAAGAGATAACAGATGCAATGGTCATGATCTTTCAAGAATCATTTGATCCTAGCATGGCCCCAGAGGACAGAAAAATTGCAGATGTCACTCCACACTTTAAGAAGGGAGGAAGGCAGAAGAAAGGAAATTATAGGCTAGTTAGCCTAACCTCAGTGGTTGGGAAAGTGTTGGAGTCTATTATTAAGGATGAGGTTACGAGGTTCTTGGATACTAATGACAAAATGAGTCAAAGTCAGCATGGTTCCTGTGAAGAGAAACCTTGCCTGACAAATCTGTTAGAATTCTACAACAAAGTAACAAGCAGAATGCACATAGGAGAGGCAATGGATGTCATTTACTTGGATTTTCAGAAGGCATTTGATAAAGTGTCACACATGACGCTGCTTAACAAAATAAATTCCGATAGCCTTACAAGGAAGTTACGAGCATGGATGAAGGAATGGCTTATGGTCAGGAGGCAGTAAGTGGGAATAAAGGGAGCCTTTTGTGGTTGGCTTCATGACTAGTGGTGTTCCTTAGGGGGTCAGTACTGGGACTGCTATTTTTCACAATGTCAATGATTTAGATAATGGAATCAACGGCTTTATGGCAAAGTTTACAGATAGTATAAAGATAGGTGGAGGGGTAGTTAGTGCTGAGGATGCAATGTGATTGCAGTAGGACAAGACAAATTGGAAGAATGGGCAAAAAAGTGGCAGATGCAATACAGTGTTGGGAAATGTATGATAATTCATACATTCATGCCCTCTTCCCCAGGGCACCACTGCTCAGTACAAGAGGATATGGCTTTAAGGTAAGGGGAGGGAAGTTCAGGGGGGATATTAGAGGAAGGTTTTTCACTCAGAGAGTGGTTGGTGTGTGGAATGCACTGCCTGAGTCAGTGGTGGAGGCAGATACACTAGTTAAGTTTAAGAGACTACTAGACAGGTATATGGAGAAATTTAAGGTAGGGGGTTATATGGGAGGCAGGGTTTGAAGGTCGGCACAACATTGTGGGCCGAAGGGCCTGTACTGTGCTGTACTGTTCTATGTTCTATAATGCATTTTGGTAAAAGGAACAATCGAGTGGACTATTATCTAAATGGGGAGAAAATGCAAACATCAGAGGTGTAGAGGGACTTAACAGTCCTCATGCATGACTCCCAGAAGATTAATTTAAGGTTAAGACTGTGGTAAGAGCAGCAAATGCAAAGTTAGCATTTATTTCAAGGGGAATAGAATATAACTGCAAGGAGATAATGCTGAGGCTTTATAAGACACTAGTCAGCCCACACTTGGGAGTATTGTCAACAGTTTTGGGCCCAGTATCTCAGAAAGGTTGTGTTGTCTTTGTCGAGGGTCTTGACGATGATTCCAGGAATGAAGGGGTTAACATGTGAGGAGGGCGTGGCAGCTTTGCCCTGTACTCACTGGAATTCTGAAGCGTGGGATTCTCATTGAAACCTACCAAATGTTGAAAGGACTAGACAAGGTATATATGGATAAGATGTTTCCTATGGCAGTGGTATCCAGAACTTGAGGGTACAGCCTCAAAATTGAAGGGTGACCTTTTTGGAACAGAGGTAAGAGGATTTTTTTTCAGCCAGAAAGCGGTGAATCTATGGAATGCTCTACCATAGACTATGGTGGAGGCCAAGTCAATGGGTATTTTTAAAGTGGAAGTTAATATGTTCCTGATCGGTGAGGGCATCAAAGGATATGGCAAGAAGGCAGGTGTATGGGGTTGAGTGAGATCCAGGATTAGCTATGATGGAATGATGGAATAGACTTGATGGGCTGAATGGCCTAATTCTGCTCCCATGTCTTGTTGTCTTACCACCACGGGACCTTCAACCAAGATAATTTTGCATCCAGTTAGCTGGGTCACCCCGGATCCAACATGATCTTTGTGCTAGCCAACTATGTTGCACTTTGTAAGAGGCTTTGCCAAAGCTCGTAATGATGTTCATCACCCTACTATTGACAATCCTCTTTATCATCTCTTCAAAAAACTTAAAACAAATTCATTAGATATGATAGCTCATGCTCAAAACTGTGCTATCCCCAGTCAGTCCTGGCAGAGACTCCCATCCTGATATTAGGCTCACCAGTATGGTTCCCTGTATTGTCCTTGCAGTTCTTAAATAAAGGCACAACATTAGCCACCCTTATCTTCTGGTATTTAATCAATAGTACAGGAACAGACTCGTCAGTCAACAACGACAATACAAAAATCTCTGCCCAAACAGCAATTTCTTAGTTTCTGCAATATCCCAAGATAAACATGGTCAGGCCCAGGAGATTTACCTACCTTTATGTTCTTTAATACTTTCAGCACCCCATTACAAAATGGACATTTCAAAACAACACTAGTCTTTTCTCCAAAATTCTTAGCTTCCATGACTTTTTGTACAGTAAATACTGCTCTTAATAGACTGAATCCCATGGATTCTCCTATAGTCAAAACTATCTCATGTCATATGTCCTTCCCAATTTTTCTCTTAAGTACATCCCTCATACTCCTGCAGATTGCTTGATCCCTAGCTGACATATTCCACATCAGAACTTCAAAGGTCCTTAAAAAAATGGGTTCCGTGATCTTGCTAGACTTGTGTTTTGCTAACAGGAACATGCATGGCCTGAAATTTTCCCATCTCACTTTTAAAATTCACCCACTTACTCTTTACTTGCAAAATCCCTCTCCCAATTCACTTTCACATTGTGATGTTCACATGCACCTACTAGCCCAGTCCTTCTTGATGAAACAAACTGTGGACTATGAACAAATAACTACACTTTATTCTGTAGTTGTTTGATGGTACACCTTCAGCTACTGTCTCTGGTGGTAGGGACTTCAATAATTTTGTGTGTTAATATTGTGCCAAGAGTATTGCTTTGATCTGGACAGTGTTGTGCTATTGCACGACATGCATAAGGTATTCCAGCATGTTTATGGCCTATGGAAAACATTTGGAGTGTCATAAGTTTGTCACTATAGGAATCTCAGTTATTGACCTGGTCTTGGAGCAACAATTATGAGCTGATCATGTTCAGCATTTGATCACTGCTGACTGTGAGGATGTCAAAAGCATAGGGCTTGGTGATAATAGCATTTAATGTCAACATCAAGTGGGTTATTAAACACTCAACTTGCTGCTAAAAATCACTGCTGGCACTTCAGCAGAACAAATATTACTAGCCTAATCCTGAATGTTGTCTCAGTCTTGCTGTATATTGTAATGGCTGTTGCATTTGAGTTGTGAAGGGAATTGAACATCATGTTACACTGGTTACATCCTGTCCTCCTGACAGAATGGCCACTGATGAACCAGCTCGACTATGCACTGGACTATGTAATTCCGATAACGTCATATGGCTAGGGTAGTTGATCTTTGATAATCATAATCAATTTCAGTTTTACTGGAATCCCTGGTGCCATACTTGTTCAAATACAGCCTTGTTACTGCACATCAGCCAGGTAATACCATCTATGGTGGAAGTATGATTATGCTAGAGGGATGCTTTTCAGTAGCAGGGACTGGAAATCTGGTTAGGTGTTTGATGGGAAGATCAATGCTGCTAAATACAGAGAGATCCTGGAGAAAAATGTGCTAGCCTCTTCCAGAAAGAAACTTGAGAACAAGTTCATCTTTCAGCAGGCAACTACTCGAAGCACACTGCCAGAGCAACCATGGAGTGGCTTCAAATGAAGAAAATTGATGTGCTTGAGTGGCTCAGTCGGAGTCCTGACCTTAACCCAACTCAAAAACTCTGGCAAGGCCTCAAGATTGCTGTCCACCACCATACCTCAACTAACCTGGCACAGCTTAAGCAATTTTGCAAGGAGAAATGGGCAAATCACATTGTGCAAAGCTAATAGAGACAAACCACACACACACACACACACACACACACACAAGATTACTGGCTGTAATAGCTGCATGAGATGGTTCAACTAAGTACTGAGCAAAGGGAGATAAATACTTTTGAACCGATGTTTCAGTTTTTGAATTTTTAGTTTCTCATCCTTTAAAATTTTGCTTGTTTTTCTGGGCTCTACTGTGAAAAAAAAAGGAGTATGTGATTCACAAATAAAAACTCTGTTAACTTGCTCAAAAGCCCTGGTTGTAATACTTATTTATGTGAACCAAGGGTTGTGGGATGAATACTTTTACAAGGCACTGTTTATCAGGATGCTACTTGATTTAGAGAGCATGTCTTATGAGGATAGGGTAAGCAAGCTAGGTCTTTTCTTTAAAGAGTGTAGAAAGATGAGGGATAACTTGATAGAACTGTGCAAAATGATGAGGCATTGATAGACAGCTAGAGACTTTTACCATAGGGCAGAAATGGCTAATATAAAGGGACTTAATTTTAGAGTGATTGGAGGAAAGTTTAGAAGGGATGTCAGAGGTTTCTTTACACAGAGATACTAGGGCATGGAATGCAGTATAGGCAGATATATTATGGACAGTTATGAGACTTTTAGACATGGATGAAAGAAAATAGTGGGCTACGTGGGAAAGAAGGGTTACACTGATCTCAGAATAAGAGGCCAGAACATTGTGGGCTGAAGTGTCTGTAACGTGCTCAACTGGTCTATGCAGGGCCAGTCGGGTTTATAGAAATTTGCCTAGCAGAATTAACAAATTACAACACAAAAATCTGTGATACAGAATAAAGTTTATTTTTGTGGGATTTGTGACTCATTGCATCCTGCCTGTCAGCCATTCCTTGATCCATGCCAGTATCATTCCTGTAATGCCAGATGATTTTATCTTAAGCAGCCTCATGTGTGGCATCTTATCAAATGCCTTTTGAAAATCCAAGTAAATAACATCCACTACCTCTCCTTTGTTCACTCTGCTTGTAAATTCGTTGAAGAACTGTCACAGGCAAGTTTTCCCTTTACAAAAACCATACTTTGACTTATTTTATCATTAGTCTCCAAGTACCGTGAAATCTTGCCCTTATTAATAGATTCCAACACTTCCCCAACCACTGAAGATAGGCTAACTTGCCTATAATTTTCTTCCTTTTCCCTTCCTCCCTTCTTAAGAGTGGATTGACATTTGCAATCTTCCAGTCCTCCGGGACCATGCCAGAATCAAGTGATTCTTGAAAGATCATGACCCATCTCATCTATCATCTCTTCAGCAACCTCTCTCAGGTCTCTGGAATATAGTCCATCTGGCCCAGGTGACTTAACCATCTTAAGACCTTTGAGTTTGCCTAGCACTTTTTATCCTTTCTAACAGCAATGGCATTCACTCCTGCTCCTTGACATTCGTGGACTTCTAGCACACTGCAAGTGTCCTGTACAATGAAGATTGATACAAAGTCCCCATGAAGTTCATCTATTTCTTTGTCCCCCATTACTACCACACCAGCATCATATTCCAGTGGTCCAATATCAGCTCTCAAGTCTGACTTTGTATATCTGAAAAAGTTTTTGGTATCCTGCTTTATATTATTGGCTAGTTTGCCTTCATAATTTATCTTTTCCCTTCTTATAGCTATTTTAGTTGCTTTTTGTTGGATTTCAAAAACTTCCCAATCATCCAACTTCCCACTCACTTTTGCTACATCATATGCCCTTTCCTTGGCTTTTATGCAGTCCTTAATTTCCATTGTCAGCCATGGTTGCCTTCCCCTGCCATATGAGAACTATTTATTCTGAGGAACATATCTATCTTGTGCTTTGTGCTCAAATATTGTGCCTCTGGTCAACAACAAAATGATTCATTATTGTTAATTATCCATTTAAAATATAATTGATGTTACCCTTTTTAATCCCCAACAAAATTGTTGGAGCATAGGACGAATGGTGAAAAGGCAAAGATAGCATGTGGTCAGAAAGTCATTAAGGGCAGGCAGATGATAGGACATAATTGCAGCGATCAGGGCGAGTATCAGTACATTACAGATGCAGAATCAAAGGGGTAACAAATACAGTACTCAAGTTGTATCTCAATGCATGGAGTGTAAGAAATAAGGTTACAGATTGTCCAGTATGATGTTCTTGCCATCACTGAACCATGGCTGAAGGATGGTTGTAGTTGGGAGCAGAATATCCAAGGTTGTATCGGAGGGATAGGAAGGTAGGCAGAGAGGGTGGCATGGCAGGGGGTAGAAAGATGTGACATAGTTTTGGAAAATGTTGAATCCTTGTGGGTTGTGTTAAAAAACTGCAAGGATAAAAGGACACCAATGGCAATTATATGCAGGACTCTCAACAGTAGCTGGGATTGGATGACAGACTACAAAAGGAAATAAAGAAGGTGTGCCAGAAAGGCAATGTCATGATAGTCAGGTAGGTTGACTGGGAAAATCAGGCTGGTAACGAATCTTAAGAAACTGAGTTTGTTGAATGCCTTCTTAAGAGTAGTTTTTTTTTATTGAGCCTACTAGGAGATCTGTTAAACTGTACTGGATGTTATGTAATGAAATGGAGGCGTAAAGGAACCCTTAGGAGCCAATGATCACCATATGATTGATTTCAACTTGAAATTAGATAGAAAGACATAGTCTAACATAGCAGTATTTCAGTGAAGGAAATTACAGTGGTATGAGAGAGAAGTTGGCCAAAGTAAACTGGAAGGATATGCTGGCAAAAATGACAGCAGAGCACAAATGGCATGAGTTTCTGGGAAAATAATGAAGCTACAGGACAGATGTATTCCAAAAATGAAGAAATACTCAAATGGCAAAATAGTATCACCATGGCTGACTAGGAAAGTCAAAGCTAATGTGAAAGCAAAAGGGAGGGCATACAACAAAGCAAAAATTAATGGGAATTTGAGGATTAGGAAGCTTTTAAAAATCTACAGAGAGCAACTAATAGAATCATTAGGAGGGAAAAGATGAAATATGAAAGCAAGCTAGCAAAAAATATCAAAGTGGAGAGTGGATATAGGACAGCTAGAAAATGAGGCCGGATAAATAATAATGGAGGACAAGCAGAGATGGCAGATGAACTAAATAAATATTTTGCATCAGTCTTTACTGTGGAAGACACTAGCAGTGCACCATGTGTTGAAGAGTGTGAGGGAAGAGAAGTCAGTGCAGTTACTGTTACAAGGAAGAAGGTGCTCAAAAAGCTGAAAGACCTAAGTGTAAGGGGGTTTCTTCTTTTGTGGGGATTTTTTGTGTATTGGGGTTTCTTCTTTATGTTACTGTGTATGTAAATCAAAATGGCTTCTTTGTTTTGTTAAAAGTAGGAATGCTTCTTTGTTATGATAAAAGCTTTCTCTCGCAGTTTGTTCGGGTTAAAATTAATGATAACGTGAATTGTATTCGCTTGTTAGCCAATTGGGATTAATGTTATTCTTTCTCTTCTGAGTCTGTAAACTATTGTTGGTAGGGAATTGGGCAGTCAGAGCGAGGGGTTGAGAAAGAGAGGACGCGATGCTGTAAGCTGGGCGACGGAACGGACCCCGAGCGGGGGGTCCGAGGCCAGGAGGTTCGGCTCGGGTGGTCCTGAGCTGCGAGTCGAGGAGGTCTGAGGGGATCGAATGGTGGCCAGAAGACTTCGTTAATTGAGCTCCAACGGTTGTACATGAAATGGTTTGGACTTTGATAAGTGGCACCTTTATTTTCTTTTCCTTCATATATACTGTATCATTATTAATCACTTAGTTCTATTAATATCTATAAAGTGTAATCATTTAATCACAGATGGTGTACTGTCTGTTAATTGGTGGGGTTGGGGACATCACATAGTGTACAATGTCCTGTGTATGTTACTAAAAAGGGCTTCTTTGGTTTGTTACGAGTAGGAATGCTTCTTTGTCTGTTAAAAGTTTCTCTTGCCGTTGTTTCGCTTTAGAATGGCTGATATGGTAATTGTATTCATTTGTTAATCAATGGGGAATGTTATTGTATTTTGTGAGGCTGGGAACTTGGGGGAGGGGTTGCGCGGGCTTGGGGTGTGAGGAGAGTCTGGAGGGAGACGCCGAGGAAGGAGGACATGCGCTCGGACGACCACCGGGGAGTCCGAAGTGGGAGCTTCGGGAGGACAACCACCGAGGAGTCGAATGGTTTGCTGGATGAGCTCCACCGAGTGCACTAAACTGATTGAACTTTGATAAGTTGGCGCCTTTTGTTTTTTTCTTGTATATATATATATATATTGTATTGCCTAATACTCTTTTAATTTTAGTAAACTCTTTAAGGTGTATTTCATAACGGTATTTGTTGTGGGTTTGATACTGTTGGCGGGCGCGAGGCATAAACGCGATTCTCACAGCACCTGCGTGTACGGGAGGTGGGTTGGTGTGTGGCTGGATCTCTTTTTCCCCTAGACATATACCAGCCTGTTGGGTAAGTGTTACATTTGTGGGGTGCTGGTCCGGGATTGGATTGTCAGGGGGCTGTGGAATCGCGGAAATTGAGAGAGAGAAAATTGTTCGCTGGTGCGGAATTGAAGGTGTACCGGTACAGTACGCATGCGTAGTGAGCGGAGTGGATTTTCGAGTTTCGGGAGACGCGGTAGTACGGGGGTTAAGTTTGGTGAAGGGTATGGGGCAGGTAGAATTGGTAGCTAGACGGTGTGGTAAAGAGCTGGAGTCTAGCTGGGTATTGGTTAGTATGAGTGCTGATGTCAGGACGTTGGAACTGCCGGCGACGGTCAGTGTACCGGGGGAGGAGGGGCTGGGGGACTCCACACTCTCTCCGAGGATGAGGCTGAGGAGACATCGGAGGAGGAGCTAGAGCTAGAGGAAAACCCCGGAGAGGTGGCAGGCGCTAGCAAAGGGAGGAGGGAGGAGGGAGTCGTGACTAGGCCCCGCTCCCCAGGTAGGGTGGAAGCCTCCGAGCTGGCAGCCGCACTTAACTCCCTTGTGGGAGTGGCCGAGAGGCCACGGTTGAAGCTGGGGGTGTTCTCCGGAGCCAAGCCTACTCCGGACGGGGAGAAGCGGCAGAAATTGGTGGGAAGTTTGAGGGGTTTAGCAGCCAAAACAGTTCGGGAGTGGAAAGCTGAAAAGTCTGGGGCCTCAGTGGAGGAATGTATAGAAGTTTTGGAGGGAGCGTTTGGGTTGTCAGGGGAACCCTGTCTGCTTTTAGCAGAGTTCCAATGCCTGGAACAATGGAGAGGGTAAAAGCTCTCCGAGTACATATTTAGGATGGAGGGGATGCTCTCGGGGCTGCGGTGCCGGGGGGTAGTGAAGGCGCCTGACGTGGCTAGCGTGAGGATGAGTCAGTTATTCAGTGGCTCTCTGGAGGAGGACAAGGTGGCGTGGACTATTAGGCAGGCTTATAGAAAAGGCCCCCCTCCATCGTTCGGGCAACTGATTAGAGAGGTGCGGGAGGAAGAGAGAGCGTTGGGGCGGAAAAGGGGCGCGGGCCTACGGGAGCGATCCTCAGCGATACAGGAAGTGGTGGCTGGGTGGAGGAATGACAACCCACCGAGGGGTAGAGAATCCCCTCTGGAGGGGAGGGACAGGGGAGGTACCCACTCTCAGGGGCGACCAGTGCCGTGGGTTGGGAGTGGGAGTCGTCCTGGGAGAGGAGGGGCGGCAGGCAGCGTGTGCTTTAACTGTGGGAAAGAGGGGGGATGGGGCGTTGGCTGAGAAGGCGAAGCACCCATTCGTGCCCCTGTTGTTGAAGGAGTGGTCTCGGTTGAAGTTAAAGAACAAAATCTTGTACCGGGTAACGGCGCCTCCGGACCAACCCCACTGTTGGCAACTGGTCCTGCCGGAGGAGTATCGGCAGGCTGTACTCCAGGCCCTACATGATGATTCTGGACACTTGGGGGTGGAAAAGACCTATGGATTACTCAAAGACCGGTTCTACTGGCCCCGGATGAGGGGGGAAGTCGAAGAATACTGTAGGGGCTGCAGTCGTTGCATCCGGAGGAAGACCCTGCCCGCGTTGGCGGCTCCACTGTCGCACTTGCAGAGTGCGGGACCTCTGGACCTGGTATGTATGGATTTTCTGTCGATTGAACCTGACACCAGCAACACCCGCGAATGTCTTAGTCATCACCGATCATTACACTCGCTATGCTCAGGTATTTCCCACTAAGGATCAGAAGGCGACGACAGTGGCGAAGGTGTTATGGGAGAAGTATTTTGTTTATTACGGCCTTCCCAGGCGAATCCATAGCGATCAGGGGTGGGACTTTGAGAGCCGCCTTATCCATGAATTACTGACTATGCTTGGGGTTGAGAAATCCAGGACTACCCCGTATCAGCCACAGGGAGATCCGCAGCCAGAGAGGTTCAACCGGACCCTGTTGGATATGCTTGGGATGCTGGAGATTGGGCAGAAAAGCAGGTGGAGTCGTCATATTGGACAATTGGTTCACTGTTACAATTGTACTCGCAATGATGCTACAGGATATTCGCCCTATTATCTGATGTTCGGGCGGGAAGCGAGGTTGCCCATTGACTTGTGTTTTGGGGGTGAAGTGGGTGAATTACCCAGGAAGTCCCATCTAAAGTATGTGTCCGACATGAAGAGGGAGTTACAGTGGGCGTACGAGTTGGCCGAGGGGGCGGCTACCAAACAAAATCAGAGGAATAAGATGCGGTATGATCGAAAGGTGAAGTTTGTTCACTTATTGCCGGGCGACCGGGTCCTTTTACGGAATTTGGGACTCCCTGGTAAGCACAAGTTGGCAGACTGATGGGCGGCCAGCCCCTATGTAATAGAGAGCCAGATGCCGAACCTGCCAGTTTACCGGGTGAAACCTGAGGATGGGAAAGGGCCTATCAAGGTACTCCATCGGAATCACCTGCTGCCGCTGGGTCAAGCGGTGCAGGTGGATACGGAGCCAGAGTGGGAGGTTACGCCCAGTACAAGGACTCTGCGAGGGCGCAGAGAAAGGGAAGAGACCGCTGCTGAAGAGCGGGGACGGGTCCCTCGGCCGGAAATGGCTACTGATTCGGAAGAGGACGACTCAGATGAGTGGCCCCTGTTCCCATTCGCTGGTGCTCCAGTACCCGGAGAGGAGGCTCCTGGCCCTTCCCATACTGAATTGGGTGAGAGAAGGGAAGGTCTTGAGGGTCAGATGGAGAGGCAGCCAACAGTGGTGGGAGAGAGGGTGGAGCCCGAGCGTGAGCCGGAGAGATCTCAGGTGAGGGAGGACCCCCGTGAGGAAGGGGGTGAGGGTCTGTCAGGAAGACCTGGGGTGTCCGAGACAGTGGAGAGGGAGCCCAGTGGGGCAGAAGGGGTATGGAGATCTCAGAGGATTAGGCGCCCCCCAGAGCGGTTGACATATGTGGTACCAGGAGAACCGAGTGTGATTTCTACTGCTCTGGGTAGTTATGTCACTGCATTCTGCACCTGGGTTGGGTTTTGGGTGTTGCAAGAAGCTTTGGGGAACTCTAGTAATGCCATGAGGGCATGACATTTGCTGGTGGGGAGAGAATGTACAATGTCCTGTGTATGTTACTAAAAAGTGCTTCTTTGGTTTGTTACGAGTAGGAATGCTTCTTTGTTAAAA
Source organism: Hemitrygon akajei (assembly GCF_048418815.1). Lineage (NCBI taxonomy): Eukaryota > Metazoa > Chordata > Chondrichthyes > Myliobatiformes > Dasyatidae > Hemitrygon > Hemitrygon akajei. The sequence goes on from NC_133127.1 coordinate 108,902,816, forward strand.
GTTTCTCTTGCCGTTGTTTCACTTTAGAATGGCTGATATGGTAATTGTATTCATTTGTTAATCAATGGGGAATGTTATTGTGTTTTGTGAGGCTGGGATCTTGGGGGAGGGGTTGCGCGGGCTTGGGGTGTGAGGAGAGTCCGGAGGGAGACGCCGAGGAAGGAGGACGTGTGCTCGGACGACCACCGGGGAGTCCGAAGTGGGAGCTTCGGGAGGACAACCACCGAGGAGTCGAATGGTTTGCTGGATGAGCTCCACCGAGTGCACTAAACTGATTGAACTTTGATAAGTTGGCGCCTTTTGTTTTTTTCTTGTATATATATATATATTGTATTGCCTAATACTCTTTTAATTTTAGTAAACTCTTTAAGGTGTATTTCATAACGGTATTTGTTGTGGGTTTGATACTGTTGGCGGGCGCGAGGCATAAACGCGATTCTCACAGCACCTGCGTGTACGGGAGGTGGGTTGGTGTGTGGCTGGATCTCTTTTTCCCCTAGACATATACCAGCCTGTTGAGTAAGTGTTACAATAGCATCCACACAAGCTGATTATCCAGTTTGGTGAGGCTAAAGGCTGCTCCCCCTAAACGGAAGTGAGCTGAACGAGCCTGAGGCTAGCCAGGGGGCTACATAAGTAACCTAAACCAGATGAACTGCACCCTGGCTTTTGAAAGAGGTAGCAGTAGAGATTATGGAGGCATTAGTAGTGATCTTTCAAAAATCATTGGACTCTGAAAATTGCAGATGTCACTCCACTCTTTGAAGAAAGGAGCAGAAAGGAAATTATAAACAAGTTAGTCCTGACGAAGGGTCTCAGTCCGAAACGTCGACAGTGCTTCTCCCTATAGATGCTGCCTGGCCTGCTGTGTTCCACCAGCTTTTTGTGTGTGTTGCAGTCAATGGTTAAGGATGAGGTTATGCAGTAGCTGGTGACACAGGACAAGATAGGAAAAAGTCAGCAAAGTTTCCCCAAGTTAAAATCTTGCCTGACAAATCTATTGCAATTCTTTGAGGAGATACAAGTACAACAGATGAAGGGGATGCAGTGGATGTTGTTTATTTAGACTTTCAGAGGCTTTTGACAATGTGCCACATGAGGCTTCTTACCAAGTTAAGAGCCTATGGTATTACAGGAAAGTTACTGACATGTTTAGAGGATTGGCTGATTGGTAGAGGGCAGTGAGTGGGAATAAAAGGATCCTTATCTGCCATTGACTAGTGTTGCTCTGCAGGGTTGGTATTGGGGAGTTTCTTTTTATGCTGTATATCAATGATGTAGATAATGGAATAGATGGCTTTGCTGCCAACTTTGCAGATGATATGAAGATTGGTGAGGGGCAGGTAGTGTTGAGGGAACAGACAGGCTGCAGAAGGACTTAGATTAGGAGAATGGGCAAGAAAATGGCAAATGAAACATAATGTCGGAAAATGCATGGTCATACACTTTGGCAGAGAAAGAAATGTGCAGACTATTTTCTAAACTGAGAAAATCCAAAAATCTGAGATGCACTTGCGAGTCTTTGTACCGAACACAATAAAAATTAACTTGCAGGTTGAGTCGGTGGTGAGGCATCCGTTAGTCTCATGTGACCATAGATTTGCGCCTTGGAAGGTTTCCAGTGCGCAGGCCCTGCAGGAGTTGTATACTAGCAGTTGCCTATGCTGCAAGCCCTCCACAATGTTGTCCAAGGGAAGGGCACTAGGACCCAAGCAGCTTGGCACTGGCGTTGTCGCAGAGCAATGTGTTGTTAAGTGTCTTGTTCAAGAACACAACACGCTGCCTCAGCTGAGGCTCAAACCAGTGACCTTCAGATCACTAGACTGATGCCTTATCCACTAGGCCACGCGCCAACACAATGGTGTTGGAAGGCAAATGCAATGATAGCAGTCATTTCAAGAAGTCTAGAATACAAGAACAGGGATGTGATACTGAGGCTTTATGAGGCACTGGTGAGGCCTCACTTTGAGTATTGTGAACTGTTTTGGGTTCCTCATGTGAGAAGAGATGTGGTGACATTGGAGAGGGTCCAGAGGAGGTTCACAAGAATGCTTCTAGGAATGACAAGATTATCATACGAGGAACATTTGATAGCTCTGGGTCTGTACTCACGGGAATTTAGAAGAATGGTCGTTGGGGGGGGGGCGGGGGAATCTCATTGAAACCTTTCGAATGTTGAAAGGCCAAGACAGAATGGATGTGGAAAGGATGTTTCCCATGGTGGAGGAGTCTAGGACAAGAGGGCACAGGCTCAGGATAAAGCCCATTTAAAACAGAGATGCTGAGAAATTTCTTTAGTCAGAGGGTGGCAAATTTTTTTTTAAAGTTTCAACACCTTACAGGGAATAATGTATTTTTGGTTTCAGTGATGATTATCTTGAAACATATCAATAAACATGTGGTCCCTATTCATTTTGTAAGCCAGTGTTAGTATTCTCTCAAAGTTTTCCACCTGAAGAGAGTTCATGTTAACTATATGAACATCAACATAGAAAAGTAACTCTTGTGAATTACTATAGGAAAACCAAGTCATGAATCATTTATATTTACTCTTTTGCTTCCTAGCCTTAGCTGATCCATTTGTCATAAGCACACTTCCTGCTCCCTGTTTCACTAAGAGTCATGAGTGAACAAAAGTGCTCAGTTCTGAGGTCCATCTGCTTCCACAGTAGGGGAGAATACTGGAGACAAATGTATCCAATGAGATGGGTATTACTTGATTCCATTTCCAACACTGGTCATCTTTTCATTGTTGTAGATTCATTTCTATGTAATAATTTAACCGTTTCAACATTTGTGGTATACATGGGTTGATTTTATTCTGATGAAGATGTTTCAGTGAATTAATCAGAGCTTCATAGTGGGGTGACTCCTTCAGGCAGGATTCTGTGAGCATCTTCTCTTTTGCTCTGCTCCAGACCTCCTCCTCTTCCAGCACCTCCCAACCAAAAGCCCAAAACCAGACTGGGGGGGGGGGGGTGGCAAATTTTGTGGAATTTGTTACCACAGGCAGTTGTGGAGGCCAGGTCATTGGGTGTATTTAAGACAGATTAATAGGTTTTTGATTGGACATGGCATCAAAGGTTACGGGTAGAAGGCCAGGGAGTGGAGCTGAGGAGGGGAGAAAGGGATCAGACATGATTGAATGACGAAGTAGATTCAATCGACCAAAAGGCTTAATTCTGCTCTTATGTCTTATGGTCTTATGTCTAAAATGCATTAGCCTTGCTTAATCCTGTGTCCTTCTCTATCCTAATTACAAAGGCAATTAATTCTTGCTAGATCGAAGTATGTTGTGAATGCTATTTACTATTTCGTTCTTGAGTCTTCCAGGGATAGAAAAACCACACTCAACAGAACTGCAAATTAAAAATGTTACTGATGTGTGATGTAAACAATTCAATAAAAACAAATTTCCTTATATCCTCTAACATTGCTGCAAAATACACCACATAGCCAGAGTTGCTAAATACCATGAGTAATTTTAGCACTTGATATTTGTTCTCAAATATTGCTGATAAACAAATCAATGAGATGAAAAAATCCAGCCAGGAAATTATTCTGCAGCAAACAAAACCTGAATGAAAATTTTATTGTATGTCCACATCCCAAAGATGACACTTCAGTCTGCATAGCTTATGTGACAAAAAAGGGCTTGAACTTTTCTTCTAGAAACAAGAGAAAACCTGCAGATGCTATAATTCTGAGTAAAGCATACAAAACACTCAGCAGGCCACACAGCATCTATGGAAAAATGTACAGTCGACGTTTTGGACCAAAACCCTTTGGCAGGACTGGAGAAAAATGCTAAGGAATAGATTTAAAAGGTGGGGGGTGGGTGGTAGAGAAATACCAGGTGGTAAGTGAAGCTTGGAGGGGAAGGGATGAAGTAAGGAGCTGGGAAGTTGATTGGTTAAAAAGACAGAAGGCCATGCAAGAAAGAAAAAGGGGGAGGAGCAACGGAGGGAGGCAAAGAGGTATCATGAGAAAGGGACAAGCGGATGGGAAATGATGGGGGGGGGGGGGTTATTACTTGAAGTTTAAGAAATTGATGTTCATGCCATTCGGTTAGAGGCTACCCAAGCAAAAATAACGTGAATAACTTGTTGTTCCTCCAACCTAACTGTGGCCTCATCATGAGTGGAGGAGGCCATGGATGGACTTATCGAAATGTGAATTTGTAAGTGGAATTAAAATGGCTGGCCACTGGGAGATCCCGTTTGTTCTGGCAGACGGGGTGTAGATGATCAGTGGTCTCATAATCTATGTCGGGTCTCACCGATATACAGGAGGCCACACCGGGAGCCACAAACACAATAAGTGACCCCAACAGACTCATAGGAGAAGTGTCGCCTCACCTGGAAAGACTGTTTAGGGCCCTGAATGATAGTGAGGGAGGCGGTGTAGGGGCAGGTGTAGCACTTGTCCTGGTTTGCAAGGATATCTGCATACCTAAACTCTGTTTTATCCCCACTAGTTCAGTCCCCTCCTATGGACATCCATGACACCTCACATACTCTTGATCTTCTCAAAGATTTCAAGTTCCCTGGCCCCCATTATCTTATTTTCACTACAGGTGTCCCTATACACCTCCATCCCTCAAAGGAAGGCCTCAAAGCTCACCGTTTCTTTCTGGACACCAGACCCAGCCAGTTCCCCTCCTCCTCCTCACTCTTAATAATTTCTCCTTTGGCTCCTCCCATTTCCTTTAAACAAAAGGGGTAGCCATGGGCACTCACAGGGGTCCCCAGCTATGCCTGCCTGTTTGTCAGTTACTTCGAACAGTCTATGTCCCAAGCCTACACTGGTGACCGTCCCACACTTTCCTTATGCTAAATTGACAACTGGTTTGGTGCTGCTTCCTGCACCCATGCTGAATTTATCAATTCCATCCACTTTGCCTCCAACTTCCACTCTGCCCTCAAGTTCACCTGGTCCATTTCCAACACCACTCTCCCTCTTCTCAATCTCTCTGTCTCTATCTCTGGAGACAGTTTATCTGTTCTTATCTATATAAATACACTGAGTCTCACAGCTACCTGGACTATATCTCGTCCCACCCGGCTACTTATCCCCTTTTCTCAATTCCTCCGCTCCACCACATCTACTCTCAGGATGAAGCTTTTCATTCTAGAATGAACGAGATGTACCCCTTCTTCAAAGCAAAGGGGGTTCACTTCTTCCACCATCAACATCGCAATCAACAGCATTTCTTCAATTTCACACATCTGCTTTTAACCCACCTTCCTGCCTCCCTATCAGGGATAGGGTTCCTCTTGTCTTCACCAACCACCCCACTAGCCTCCATGTCCAGCACATAATTCTCCGAAATGTCCACCACCTCCAACTGAATCCCAGCAACAAGCTCCTTACACGACTCCCTTGTCCATTTGTCCCTCCCCAATGATTTCCCTCCTGGTACTTACACTTGCAAGCAGAACACTTGCAACACTTAAATTGGAGGAACAGCATGCTCTATTCCGTTTGGGTAGTCCCCAACCTGATAGCACGAACATTGATTTCTCAAACTTCCGGTAATGACCTCACCCCCTTCACCATTTCCCACCCCCTCTTCCCTCTCTCATGTTATCTCCTTGCCTGATCATTGCCTCCCTCTGGTGATCGTCCCCCGTCTTTTTCTTTCTACTCTGGCCTTCTGTCTTTTTCATCAATCAAATTCCCAACTCTTTACTTCATCCCTTTCCTTCCAGGTTTCACCAATCACCTGGTGTTTCTCTCTCCCTACCTTTTTGATCTACAGTTCGGGCCAAGGGTCAAAAAGTCGGAAAGCCACAGAGATTACAGAGGGAGAGCAATGAGAGGGTTTTACTGAACTCCTGTTGAAGGGAAGATTTAAACTTCTTCAGGGTAGGCATCCCTGGAAGAGAGTAGTAATCAAATCACAAACTAGAGAAAATCTGCAGATGCTGGAAATCAAAGCAACACACACAAAATGTGAGGAACTCAGCAGGCCAGCCAGCATCTATGGGAAAGAGTACAGTCGATATTTCGGGCCGAGTATTTCTTTATCCTGTTAATTTTATAAATAAAAATAGATTTAAATAAAATAAATAGCACATCACAGAAATCTGTGGCTTCATACAGTAGGAAAACCCTGCCTTTAGAATAGCATTATTAAAATTTTGCAATATTGCAACTAGCAACTGAAGTTAAAATGAGCCAATCTGTTTCTTCCAACAAAATGTATATTTAACAAACAGCACATCAAATCAAATCAACATTGTATTAACTTTATAAAACAGATAAGGTACAAAAAGTACTGTACAGTAAATCTCTTTAGTATTTATATACATCAACATAATGATCAGAACATTTTTGCCCAGATGGAGCCGTACACCATAGACACAGCTCATTTCACAAACTGGTTTCTGTTCACATGCAGATGAAAAAAGCAACTCCACAAACATGCCTGCATCTTTAAACAAGTGATGATCAGCAATTCAGAACCCAAGTATTTCCAGTGAAAAGGGAAAAGTTCAAGACTGTACATTGAAGCTTTTTCAATCACAAAACTCACTTTTAATTTTCAAAGGATATAGTTTACTTAAAATTTATTTTTGGCTATTGTGGCTTAAGTGAATTACAGTGTCATTACTCAAACTTTAATATATATTTTTAAAAGAAACAAAATTATTTCAAGATCTGAAAAACCTGTAAGGACAACTAAAGCACAATTTTGGAGATTGGGGAACCTATGAACATTTGCAGATGATATAAAATCAGTAGTCTTCAATGTACAGTCAAGAAAACAAAAAGCACTTCCTGAAAAAATGTAATGTGTTTAAAAAAAAAGATGGGACAATGTAAACGTTTAAGACTTAAAGTGAAAAATCTGATCAAAAGTGATACTTCCACAGTCACCTTTACATCATTGAAGCAGCTTCTTTTTCAACCAACTTCATTTAGGTAAAGTTTATGTTTTTTTTATATACAAATTAATCAACACTAGCCTTATTTGGGATTATTGGGATCTTATTTGGAAGGAGTAGTGAAATCAGTAGTCAACAGAAAGGCAGTAACTGCTTCGTCACTTTGAAAGCCTCAACTCAAATTAAATGAACTGTAAACAGTTACAATATCTTAACAGCACAGAATTCAGTGCTCAAAACATTTAAATATTTTCTGTTCATACTTCCAACCCAAGCAACACCACAGAACTGTGCAGTTATAATATTTTACCTTACTCTGGGTGCAAATTTAGTTCAAAATTATACTTCGTTTTCATGACAAAAATCTCATTTTGTTCTTCCTTTAGGAAAACAGGAATCCTACCAAAATATTGTGGAAAAATACACACACAAGAAATGACAATCTAGAATACCCAAATGAATTGAAGACCCTCTTCTACTCCAATATCCATCATTACTAGACATACCATTCCCGGCGAGAAATTATTGAACCATCCAAATGTGAGACAAGGTCATCTTCGTTTTCATCATAGTAATCACACTGAGATGCATTGCAAATTTTTTGGTCTTCGTAGTAGTCATTGGGTATTTCCACACCTTCAGAATACCTGCTTTTTATACTATCCTCATTTTGCCATTCACGTTTCTGTATTGCAATGGGATAATTCTGGAACACATTGTTTGGTGTGAGGTTCCGTTCAATCTTATCATAATCCGTGTATGGCTCAATTTGACATGATGGTAAGACACTCATCTGTGAATCCTTCTGAACATCTGCAGTTCCAGCATACTGCTTTGTGTAATAGTCCCCTCGAAATGTACGCCGGCGTCTCAAGTAAATCATGACAATGATAATGACAACCAACATGAGAAGAAGTGTACCACCAACCACACCTCCAATCGTTGTTCCTAAGTTATCGATCTTCAGAGATGCCAGGGTTGATGGTGGAATCTGAATCTTTGGTGTAAAACCATCCAAACCCGTTATGCTTGCTAATGAATAAATAAGTGGTGCAGATGTACATAATGGAGTAGTAGTAGGCGGATCTAATTATAAATAGGAAAGGGATAGGTGGAGATGGAAAAGCAATAAAAACATGTAGAGCAACATGTTAAAGTTTCTCATCTTCAAGTAAACGCTTTCATTAGTACAGTTGAAAGCTACAAAACACTAGGTAAGATTAATTCTGTTTACTTAACATTTTAAATTTAAATACACTTTTCAGGAACAGCACTGAATGTAATGAATTGCAGGAATACCTCTTTCCTATTGATAAGTTAAAGAGCAGCTGCAGTAGACTGTTTGTATTTAATCAGTAACAATTCTTGAAAAGACAAAGAACATTATTCTTTGCAAAATTCATAAAAATATTGGAGAATAGAGTGAATGTATAGTTTGTTCCCAAAACACCATTCAATGTTTTTCTAATTAATTCTAATTGAACACAACATAGATGTTTAGTGCTGAGAAGATAATAGTAAGATGTGTAACAAAGACTACTGATATAATTTAGTGCCAATTGTGGTAAATCGAATAGTTGAATTTCAATGAAAAGTTCCATGCACAAATTCATCAAGACCCAAGTAGCAAAATGATGAAACAAACTAAGAACATTTCAACCACTTGCTATAACAAACATGAAACCCAAAATATTGAAAAGGCAGTGTCCGTTATTTCGAGATTTAAGAATCAAATCAATAGATGCTAAAATTTGAAACAAAATACACCTAAGAAGTCAACACCTAAGGAGGCAGAGCAGAGTTAACATTTACAGTGGATGACCTTTCATTAGAACTCAGAAAAGTTCTCAACCCCACTCTCCTGCCTTCTCCCCGTAACCTTTGACACCCTGTGTAATCACAAACCTATCAACCTCAGTTTTAAAATACTTAATGACTTGGACTTCACAGCCGCTGGTGGCAAAATTTCCACAGATTCACTACCCTATGGCTAAGGAAATTTCTCCTCAAATCTATTCTAAATGTATGTGCCCTTTGTTTCGAGGTTGTGCCATATGGTCTTAGACTCACCCACTATATGAAACATTCTCTCCACATCTACTGTGTCTCGGCCTTTCACTATTCCATGGGTGTCAATGGGATTCCTCCTCATCCTAAACTCCAGCAAGTACAGGCCCAGATCATCCTCATGCAGTAACCTTTAATTTCCAGAATCATTCTAGTGAAACTCCTCTGGATCCTCTCCAATGCACATATTTTCTTAGATAAGGCACCCAAGTCTGCTCACAATAGAACCATAGAACATTACAGCACAGAAACAGGCTTTTTGGCCCTTCTTGGCTGTGTCAAACCATTTTTCTGCCTAGTCCCACTGACCTGCACCCGGCCCATATCCCTCCATACACCTCTCATCCATGTACCTGTCCAAGTTTTTCTTAAATGTTAAAAGTGAGCCCGCATTTACCACTTCATCTATAAGCTCATTCCACACGCCCACCACTCTCTGTGTGAAGAAGCCCCCCCAATGTTCCCTTTAAACTTTTCCCCCTTCACCCTTAACCCATGTCCTCTGGTTTTTTTTTCTCCCCCAACCTCAGTGGAAAAAGCCTGCTTGCATTCACTCTATCTATACCCAACATAATTTTATATACCTCTATCAAGTCTCCCCTCATTCTTCTACGCTCCAGGGAATAAAGTCCTAACCTATTCAACCTTTCTCTGTAACTCAGTTTCTCAAGTCCTGGCACCATCCTTGTAAACCTTCTCTGTACTCTTTCAACCTTATTAATATCCTTCCTGTAATTCAGTGACCAAATCTGTACACAATACTCCAAATTTGGCCTCACCAATGCATTATATAACCTCACCATAACATTTCAACTCTTATACTCAATACTTTGATTTATAAAAGGCCAATGTACCAAAAGCTCTCTTTACTACCCTATTTACCTGTGATGCCACTTTTAGGGAATTTTGTATCTGTATTCCTAGATCCCTCTGTTTTACAGCACTCCTCAGTGCCCTACCATTTATCTTGCATGTTCTACCTTGGTTTTTCCTTCCAAAGTGCAATACCTCACACTTGTCTGTATTAATCTCCATCTGCCATTTTCCCAGCTGGTCCAGATCCCTCTGCAAGCTTTGAAAACCTTCCTCACTCTCCACTACACCTCCAATCTTTGTATCATCAGCAAATTTGCTGATCCAATTTACCACATTTTCATCTAGGTCATTGATATAGATGACAAATAACAATGGACCCAGCACTGATCCCTGTGGCACACCACTAGTCACAGGCCTCCACTCAGAGAAGCAATCCTCTACTACCACTCTCTGACTTCTCCCATTGAGCCAATGTCTAATCCAATTTACTACCTCACCATGTATACCCAGCATTCTTCCTAAATAACCTCCCATGCAGGACCTTGTCAAAGGCCTTACTGAAGTCCGTAGACAACATCCACTGCCTTCCCTTCATCCACTTTCCTTGTAACTTCCTCGAAAAACTCTTAATAAATTTGTTAAACATGACCTACCATGCACAAAGAAGTTGACTCTCCCTAAGAAGTCTCTAATAAGGTCAGACTGACCATTGCCTTATAACGCTTCACCATTACATCCTTGCTACATATTCTAGTCCATTCGGAATGAATGCTAACATTGTATTTGCCTTCCTCACCACTGACTCAACCTGCAAGTTCACCTAAAGGGATTCCTGAACACGGATTCCCAGGTCCCTCTGCACCTGAGTTTTGAATTTTCACCATTTAGAAAATTATCTATGTCTTTATTCCTTCTACAAAACTGCATGACCATTCACTTCCTTACACTATATCCCATCTGCCTTTCTTTGTCCATTCTCCCAATTTATCCAAGCCAATTTAGCCACAAATCCATCAATTCTGCCATCCAAATCATTCACGAATAACGTGAAAAGAAGCAGTGCCAAAGCCATCCCCTGTGAAACACCATGTTATCAATAGCCAACCAGAAGAGGCCCCTTTTATTCTCACCATTTGCCTCCTGCCAGTCAGCCAATTTTCTATCCATGCTAGTATCTTTCCTGTAATACCATGGGCTCTTGTCTTCTTAAGGAGCCTTACGTATAGCATCTTGTCAATGGCCTTCTGAAAGTCATATAAATGTCCACCAACTCTCCTTTGTCTATCTTGCCCATTACTTCTCAAGTAAATCCAACAGATTTGTCAGGTAAGATTTCCCCTTAAGGAAATTATGCTAATTTTGGCTTATTTTATCAAGTGTCTCCAAGTACTCAAAATCTCATCCTTAATAATGGATTCCAACATCTTTCCAATCACTGAAGTCAGGCTAATGTGTGAGTGAGTGAAAAAGAGGAGCAAAATGTGATAAGAAATCTGAAAGAAAACAGAAAGCCAGAAATACTCATAAGGCATTCTGTTTTTTTCATATTTTAAATTTCATAGTTACAACATTGTAACTATGTACAAGTGTATGGGACATTGGAAAAAAAAGTTGAATTTCCCCATGGGGATGAATAAAGTATCTATCTATCTATCTATTGCTGGTTCTTTCTCTAAACCATTGGCTCCCAACCCTTCAATTAATGGCAGGGGACTAAGGTGTACAAAATGTTGGGAACCGCTGCTCTAATCAGAGGTGTTCATCACTAGAGGGGAAAATTGCATTATTGTTAGAGACTGATGATCTTGCACGACAACTCCAGGCTCTCTGATTTCTAGAAAATCATGAACATCTGAGGAGAAATTTCTCTTCAATTATATCTTAAACAGCGCAACCCATATTTCTGAAATCAAGTTGAATTGTTCACTCCAACTTACCATTGGTGCAGAGAAAATTTTTACTTTCTGACCAATCAAAATGATCAGAAACAAAGCTTATACAAAAATGCAACACAACTGCATCTCAACTTCATTTGAGCTTGTGAGGTACCGAAGGACTGGAGGATAGTAAATATTGCTCCCTTGTGGTGCGTGTGAGCTCAATTTTAATGTTTAAAATAAATATGAATAGGTACATGGATGCTAGGGGTATGGAGGGCTATGGTTTGGCTGCAGCTCAATGGGACAAGGCAGTTTTAATAGTTTGCCACAGACTAGATGGGCCTTTTTCTGTGTTGTCCTTTTTATGACTCTATAATATTGTACCCGTCTCAAATGCAAGCAGCTCACTCATATACTCAACTCCTACTGTGTGAAAATTTTTACCCTTTTAGGTTTCTTTTATTTACCCTCCCTCCCTCCCTAAGACAGCGTCACCTAATTCTGGACACCCTTGCCCTGGAAAAAAGATCCATCTTAAGTATGCCTCCCGTTATTTTAAAAACTTCCATAATAATGCCACTCTTTCTATACTCCAAGAAATAATGAGCTAGCCTTGCCAACCTCTCCCTAAAACTTAAGCCTCCTAGACCTGGCAATGCCCTCTGCATGCATTCCACTTTAATTAAATATTTCCTATAGCAGGGTGATCAAAACTGCGCATAGTATTCCAAGGGTGGCTTCAGCAACTATCATACCAATGCCCAGACTCTAGATCAGTCTACTTAATTACACTAACTAGTGTTCTACCAGACCCGACAGGCTGAATAGTCCAATTTTGCTCCTAGGTCTTATGTCTTTCCAAAATACTGTGGCGAACCACTTTCTGCGCAGGCGAACCGACTAACAAATAGCCAGTGTGTGGGGGGAGACTTTGGTAATGCATCTCTGACGTCGTTTCCGCCTGGAGATGGCGGGTGCTAGGGATTAAATGCCAGTGCCGCGAAGTTTTGAATAAACTAGTCTCGAAATTACTTACCGATTGCGTGTTGTTATTTCAGCGCTGTGTGAAGCACATCGCTACATTGGTGACCCCGACGGTCCAAACGGGATTTGGACCAAAGATGACCGACTCTTCATCTGTTCATGCAGTTTCACTAAAACTGCCAACTTTCTGGACGCTGCGACCACGCGTGTGGCTTAGCCAAGCAGAAGCCCAGTTCCAGATTCCGCAGATATCTTCTGATCCCACGCGTTACTACCACGTGGTGAGCGCCCTTGACCAGGAGATGGCTGCCCAGGTTGCAGATTTCATACAGTCGCCCCCAGAAGAAGGGAAATATGAAGCATTCAAAGCGCTGCTCATTGGGACCTTTGGCCTCTCACGGCCTGCTTCACCTGGACCATTTGGGAGGCAGACTGCCATCAGCATTGATGAATGAGATGCTGGCCCTGGCTGACAGACACAAGCCCTGCCTCATGTTCGAGCAAGCATTCCTACAGCAACTGCCCGAGGACAGGTCTGCTGCTGGCCGACGCAGATTTCAGTGACCCCCGGAAGGTGGCAGCCCGGGCAGACGTGCTGTGGAAAGCCAAGAGGGAGAGTGTGGTGTCCGTCGGTCAGATTACCAGGGCACGTGCCCAACAGCAGACCAGACCAGGCCCGGCAGGGGGGCACACACAACACAGAGGCAGGAGTGAGGAGGCCAGTGAACAGTGGTGTTTCTACCACCAGCGGTGGGGCACAAAAGCCCGCTGTTGTCGCCCACCCTGCAAGGGCCAGGGCCAGCTGCCGCTAATGACTATAGCGGCTGGCCACCAGGACAGCCTCTTGTATGTCTGGGACAAACAGTCGGGGCGCCGCTTCTTGGTCGACCCTGGAGCAGAAATCAGCGTCTTGCCCCTGATGGGGTATGACACCCGCAACAGGAAGCCAGGACCCACCCTGAGGGCCGCAAACGGCAGCACGATGCGGACCTACGGCACCCGCACAGTGCAGCTGCAGTTCGGCGCCAGCCAGTTCACGTGGGACTTCACACTGGCCGCCGTGGCCAAACCACTCTTGGGGGCGGACTTCTTGCGAGCTCACAGCCTGCTGGTCGACTTGCAAGGGAAAAGACTGGTATATGCCGAGACTTTCCAGACGTTCTCCCTAGGTGAAGCCAAGTTGCCGGCCCCACACCTGGACTCCATCACGCTGTCGGACAACAAATTCATCAGAATCCTGGCGGTCTTTCCATCGATTCTGGCACCACAGTTCACGGCAGCCATACCCAGACACGGGGTTCAGCACCACATTCCGACCCAGGGACCACCCCTCCACGCCTGCACACGAAGGCTCCCCCCAGAAAAGCTCCGCCTGGCAAAGGAGGAGTTCGAGAGGATGGAGGAATTGGGGATCTTACGGAGGTCTGATAGCCCATGGGCCTCCCCCCTGCACATGGTGCCCAAAGCAGCTGGGGGTTGGGAGACCATGCGGGGACTACTGCAGACTGAACGTGGCTACCACTCCAGACCGCTACCCTGTGCCGCACATACAGGAGTTTGCAGCAAACCTGCACGGGGCAAGAATATTTTCCAAAGTAGACCTCGTCCGGGGATACCATCAAATTCCGGTGCACCCTGAAGACATCCCCAAAACAGCACTTATCACCCCGTTCGGCCTGTTCAAGTTCCTCCAAATGCTGTTAGGCCTGAAGAATGCCACACAGACGTTCCAGCGGCTAATGGATGCGGTGGGAGGCGACCTGGACTTTGCGTTCATCTATTTGGACGACATCCTTATAGGCAGCAGTAGTCGCCAGGAGCATCTGTCCCACCTCCGCCAGCTCTACTCCCGCCTGAGTAATTTCGGCCTCACGATCAACCTGTCCAAATGCCAGTTCGGTCTCCATACCATCGACTTCCTGGGCCACAGGATTACCAAAGACGGGACAACACCTCTGCCCGCCAAGGTAGATGCGTTCCGTCACTTTGCCCGGCCCAACACGGTCAAAGGCCAACAGGAGTTCGTTGGTATGGTGAACTTCTACTACCGTTTCCTCCCCTCAGCAGCCCGTATCAGGCGCCCTTTGTACACCCTGATGTCGGGTAAAGGCAAGGACATTACTTGGGACGAGGAGGCCGCGGCCGCTTTCATTAAAGCCAAGGAAGCCTTGGCAGATGCCGCAATGCTGGTGCACCCCAGAACGGATGTTCCGACCGCACTCACGGTGGACGCATCCGACACAGAAGTCGGTGGGGTGCTGGAGCAGCTCATCGAGGGGCGCTGGCAACCCCTGGTGTTCTTCAGCAAGCACCTACGACCACCCGAACTCAAGTACAGTGCTTTCGACCGGGAGCTGTTGGCACTGTATCTGGCAATCCGGCATTTCAGGTACTTCTTAGAAGTTCACTGCGTTCACAGACCACAAACCGTTAACCTTCGCGTTCACGAAGGTGTCCGATCCCTGGTCGGCTCGCCAGCAGCGACATCTGTCCTACATCTCCGAGTACACGACGGACATCTAGCATGTCTCGGGAAAGGACAACATCGTGGCGGATGCACTCTCCAGACCAGCTGTCCAGACCCTGTCCCTGGGGGTGGACTATGCAGCACTGGTGGAGGCGCAGCAGGCAGACGACGAGATGCCCAGCCGCAGGACCGCAGTCTTGGGTTTGCAGCTGCAGGACTTTTCGTAGGCCCAGGTGAGAGGACCCTCCTGTGCGATGTGGCTACCGGCCAACCAGTAGCCTGGAGGCGGTGAGTTTTCGACTCCATACACGGTTTGGCGCACCCATCTATCAGGACAACCGTCCGGCTGGTCTCCAGCAAGTTCGCGTGGCACGGACTTCGCAAGCAGGTCAGTGAATGGGCCAGAACGTGCACGCAGTGCCAAACAGCCAAGGTGCAGCGGCACACTAAAGCCCCGCCGCAGCAGTTCGAACCCACCCACCGGAGGTTCGACCACATTCATGTGGATATTGTGGGCCCCCTACCAGTGTCCCGAGGAGCGCGGTACCTTCTAACTATGGTAGACCGGTTCACGAGGTGGCCAAAGGCGGTCCCGCTCATCGACACATCTGCCGATTCCTGCGCCCGAGCACTGATTGCAACCTGGGTAGCACGCTTCGGGGTACCGGCCCACATTACCTCTGACAGAGGCGTCCAGTTCACCTCCAGCCTGTTGGGAACGCAGCTACACCACACTACTGCCTACCACCCACAGTCGAACGGACTAGTGGAACGCTTCCACCGTCACTTGAAGTCGGCTCTCATGGCCCGCCTGAGAGGACCTAACTGGGTGGACGAGCTTCCCTGGGTCCTGCTTGGAATTCGTACAGCACCCAAAGAGGACCTACACGCTTCGTCGGCCGAGTTGGTGTACGGCGCACCCCTGGCTATCCTGGGAGAGTTCATACTAGCCCAAAGGGGACAAGAGGAAGAACCCACAGCAGTCCTGGACAGACTACGCGAAAGGCTCGGCGACCTGGCCCCCGTACCAACTTCACAGCACAGATGGACCCCGACCCATGTACCCAAAGACCTGCAGGACTGTAAGTTTGTGTTTATATGAAGGGGCGGACACCGGGCACTGCTACAGCGGCCGTACGAGGGGCCGTTCAAGGTGATCAACAACAACGGGTCCACGTACGTTCTGAACATTGGGGGGAGAGAGGAGGTTTTCACGATGGACTGACTCAAACCAGCCTATGTGGACTTGGCGCAGCCGGTCAAGGTTCAGGCATCGCGGTGTAGAGGCAGTCCTCCCAAACAGAGGCTGATCCAGACTGTGGACATTGGGGGGGTGTATCGCCGGTTCTGGGGGGGGGGGGGGAGGTTATGTGGCAACCCACTTTCTGCGTAGGCGAACCGGCTCACAAATAGCCAGCGCGCGGGGGGGAGACGTTGGTAACGCACCTCTGATGTCATTTCCGCCCGGAAAGGGCGGGCGCTAGGGATTAAATGCCAGCGCCGCGAAGTTTGAATAATCTAGTCTCGAAACGACTTACCGATTGCGTGTCGTTATTTCAGCGCTGTGTGTAGCACATCGCTACAATACATCATCTTACATTTATGTTTTAAACTCCACTTTCCACTCATTTCCACTTCAAGATACCCATAATATATGATAATCATAATCAAAACCAGCTCATAATTTCCTGTAATCTGCAACCTTCCTGATCAGGCATAGTACATCACATCCAAACTACTAATATAAATAATGAATAACAAGGTTCCAACACCTACCCTTAAGTGCATCAATAGTTATTGGTCTCCATTCTAAGATATAATCTTCAACCACCATCCAACCTCTGTTTTCTACCCTGAGACAATTCTAAATCCACCCATCTCACTCTCTTTGGATTCCATGGGAGCAATTCTTCTATCCTAACATTGGAACCTTAAAGTCAATACAGTTTAGGGAAGCATCTGGTCATGAACTTTGGTAGAAAGAATAAAGATGTAGACTATTTTCTAAATGGGGTGCAAATTCAGAAATCAGAGTTGTTAAGGGACTTGAAAGCTCTCATACAGGTTAACTTGCAGGTTGAGTCATGGAAACATAGAAAACCTACAGCATAATACAGGCCCTTCGGCCCACAAAGTTGTGCCGAATATGTCCTTCCATTTCAAATTACTAGGCTTACCTATAGCCCTCTATTTTACTAAGCTCCATGTACCTATCTAAAAGCCTCTTAAAAGACCCTATCATATCCGCCTACACCACCGTTGCCGGCAGCCCATTCCACGCACTCACCACTCTCTGAGTAAAAAACTTACCCTTGACATCTCCTCTGTATCTACTCCCCAGGACCATAAACCTGTGTCCCCTTGTGGCAACCATTTCAGCCCTGGGAAAAAGCCTGACTATCCACACGATCAATGCCTCTCATCATCTTGTACACCTCTATTAGGTCACCTCTCATCCTCCTTCGCTCCAAGGAGAAAAGGCCGAGTTCACTCAACCTATTCTCATAAAGCATGCTTCCCAATCCAGGCAACATCCTTGTAAATCTCCTCTGCACCCTTTCTATGGCTTCCACATCCTTCCTGTAGTGAGGCGACCAGAACTGAGCACAGTAGTCCAAGTGGGGTCTGACCAGGGTCCTATATAGCTGCAACATTACCTCCTGACTCCTAAATTCAATTCCATGATTGATGAAGGCCAATACACCGTACACCTTCTTAACCACAGTCGGTGGAAAGGAAGGCAAATGCAATGTTAGCATTCATTTCCAAAGCACTAGAATATAAATTCTGCTATTGGGTACTGGACTACTACATAGCTTATAATATAATCCCATTAACATGGTCATCCTTTGCTTATTCCTCAGTTCCAGCCATATAGCCTCAGTAGAAGAACTTTCCAGTCTGAGCACTGCAGTGACGTTTACACCGAGTAGGAATGCCAGCAGTCCCCCATTAATTCCTCCTGCCCTATCATGCCTAAAACAACAGAATTACTGATATTGAACCGTCAGTCCTGGCCCTCCTGAAACCATCTCACCAATGGTTACAATTATTCCATGTGCTGATCCATTATCTAAGCTCAGCGACCTTGCATTGCATCAAAAATATTATCTCACTATGCTCAAAGTTTCATTTCCTATCTTTGTACGTATTTACATAACATACAAAGTACATATATAAATGTACTTTGAACTTTGATATACTTCAATATGCACCTAAGTCACCTAAGCATACCAGGTTATGGGCCAGGTGCTGGAAGGTGCGATTAATAGAGCAGGTTTCCCAATCGTGACACAGACGTTGTAGACTGTAAGGTAGTGGTTGCCAACCTGTCGATTGCGATCGACTGGTCGATCTTTGAGACTTTCCCAGTAGGTCCCGAAAAAAAAAGAAAAATAAATACACAAATACTGTTGAGAGATTGTTTCCGGGTTGCGGGGTTTTAGTTCCGCTCTTTTTGCCCAGTGCGCATGCGTGTAGCGCCCCGCTCTACACAGTGTAATTCAGTGGTCCCCAACCGAAACAATATGAGCCAGCTGCACATTTCCTCATTCCCTGTCATGGCCACTGTTGAAGTTGAATCCAAACAAGGTCATCAGTCGCCTAAACGCAGTGATACCCACGCACCAGCAATCACTGGTTGGCCTCACGCAGCCGGCAGGAAGTGCCATTGCTACCAGCCTGGAGTGCGGACAGATGGGCACTGCCTCTAAACCTGTTTAGCACACCCAATGTTCGTGGGGAACCCGGTGCTAAAATATTCGCAGACGATCTAATTCCGGCTCAGGGTTCCGTAAGTATCAGAGCAGCTACCACGCTGTGATCTACTGAATCAAACTTTTGTTGGCTGATAAGATCCTACAAGGGGGGTGGGCGCACCCTGTCGCACTCCTCGCTCAGTCAGTTGCTCTCTCCGGACTGCACGGGGACCTCCGGCCCTGACCTTGTCCTCTCACCCCACCCACGACCAGCTGCACCTGGACAAGGCGGTGGGCAGTTGGAAGGCTGCAGTTCGGGCCGGGAGGCTGTATAATGAGGCAATGAAGCCCTCAAAACTGCTTCGGTACCTTGAGTCCAAGCACCCTGTGCTTAAAGACAAACGAGTTGAGTTTTTTCAGCAGAAAAACGTGAGCAAGCGGCACAGAAGCTAAGTGCTGAGAGCCACAAAAACTAAATTGCAGAATAGACTGGACATAAGGAACCTGCTTCAAGTATTGCTGTATTCCGGTCGTGTTTAACACCGCCCCCCCCCCCCCCCCCGTCAGCTGGTCCACAAGAATGTTGTCAATATTAAACTGGTCCGTGGTGCAAAAAAGGGTGGGTACCCCTGGTGTTTATACATTATTTCTACTTCTGGGTTGCGGGGTTTTACTTCCGGTCTTTTCTACTCCGGTGCGCATGCGTGTAACTAATCGATCTGGGGTTGATCTCGTCTTTCACTAAGGCCGAGGTAGGGGATCTTGGGCTTAAAAGGGTTGGTGACCACTACTGTAAGACATGTTTTTACGCTGTATGACTCCACAACTGTAACTCCATATTCCTGCATTATCCTCAATGCTTGATTTTCTTCATGCTACAAATTTATCAGTGTTTTGAATGAACACAGTGACAAGAGCTTCCACAGTGAAAAAAATTCTCCTTATTGCAATCCTAAATGTTATTTCCCTTATTGTCCCTTATAGTGCCTATAAAAAGTATTAACCTCCCCCCCTTAGAAGTTTTCACATTTTGTTATTTTACAACATTGAATCACAGTGGATTTTATTTCGCTTTTTAAGACACTGACCAACAGAAAAAAGACTTATATGTCAATGGGAAAACAGATCTCTGCAAAGTGATCTAAATTAATTATAAATATAAAACACTAAATAATTGCATAAGAATTTACCCCCTCCCTCCTTTTAATATGACACAACATATCATCACTGGTGCAGCCAATGGGTTTTAGAAGTCACATAATTAGTTAAATGGAGATCTGTTTTGGAGACCTGTGTGCAGTCCAGGTGTTTCAATTGATTGTAGTAAAAATACACCTGTATCTGGAAGGTCCAATTGCTGGTGAGTCAGTCAGTATCCTGGCAAAAACTACACCATAAAGACAAAAGAACACTCCAAGCAACTCTGTGAAAAAGTTATTGAAAAGCAAGTCAGGAGATGGATACAAGAAAATTTCCAAGTCACTGAATATCCCTTGGGGTACAGTTAGGTCAATCATCAAGAAATGGCACACCTGTAAATCTGCCTAGAGCAGGCCATCCTCAAAAACTGATTAACCATGCAAGAAGGGGACTAGTAAGGAAGGCCACCAAGAGACCTAGGAACAGTTCTGGAGGAGTTACACGCTTTAGTGGCTAAGATGGGAGAGAATGCACATACAATTGTTGCCCAGGTACTTTACCATCGCAGCTTTATGGGAAAGTGGCAGAGAGAAAGCCACTGTGGAAGCAACTCAAATGAAATCTCAGAGGTTGCCAGAAAGCATTTGGGAGACTCTGAAATCAGCTGGAAGAAGGTGCTCTGATGAAACCCAAATTGAGCTTTTCAGCCATCAGACTAAACGCTACATTTGGTGTAAGCTAAACACCACACATCATCATAAACACACCATCCATATGGTGAAGTATGGTAGTGGCTGCATCATGTTGTGGGGGTGCTTCACTACAGCAGGTCCTGGAAAGCTTGTGAAGGTAGAGGGTCAAATGAATGTAGCAAGATACAGGGAAATCCTGGAGGAAAACCTGATGCAGTCTGCAAGAAAACTGTGACTTGGGAGAAGAATTTTTTTTTAACAAGATAATGATCTCAAGCATAAAGCCAAAGGTACACAGGAATGGCTTAAATACAACAAAGTTAATATCCTGGAGCAACCACATTAGAGTCCAGACCTCAATCCAATTGAGAATTTGTTGTGGAATTGAAAAGACCTGTTCACTCATGATCCCCATGCAATCTGACAGATTTTGAGCAGTTTTGTAAAGAAAAATAGGGAAAAATTGCAGTGTCCAGATGTGCAAAGCTGATACAGAGAGACCTATCCACACAGACTCAAGGCTGTAATTGCTGCCAAAAGTGCATTTACTAGATACTGACTTGAAGAAGGTGAGTAATTATGCAATTATTTTGTGTTTAATAATTGTTATAAATTTAGCCCAATTTGTAGAAATTCATTTTCACTTTAACACGAAAGAATCTTTTCTTTTGATCAGTGTCAACAAAGCTAAATTAAAGGGCCAGATGAGCCTAATTCACACTGTATCTCAATAAATAAATCTTTTAGCTAATCCACCTTCCCCTCCCCCCACCTTTTTACTCTGACATCTTCCCCTTTCCTTTTCAGTCCTGAGGAAGGGTCTCGGCTCAAAATGTTGGCTGTTTATTCATTTCCATGTATGCTGCCTGGCATGCTGAGTTCCTCCACAGCACAACATGGCTCCTTTACCCTACCATCTTTCCTGGTGTGATGTGTGATGAGCAAACCAGACGGAGATGGGGTCAAGAGTTGACCCCCCTGTGAACTATGCTGCTAATGAGAGAGAGAGAGATGATTTAGCATTATGGCTTCTTCAATAATTGTTTACATTACTTCCAAGGACTTTGCCTGCTTGTGAGCATTCCTGCTGAGACAGCAAGGCAGTACCAGATGATGGACATGCTATTGATGGATGGCTGGTACCCCCGTCAGGGGAGATAAAAGGCAAGTCTGCTGAGACACAGGCAGACACGCCACGGGACACTGAAAGAGCATTGTGCACCCGCAGAAAGGTGGGGGCTTGGAGGATCGATTCGAGGGAATCGGTCAGGCTCACAGTGTGTGAAGGCAGACCGGTGGGGGCTTGTGTGTGTGTCCATCCTCGCCTGGGTGACAGGCTCACCACTGAAGAACGGTCTGGCCTGATACAGAGGGGTCAACAGCACAACAACTACCTCCACTTAAACTAAACTAAACTGAATTGAACTCTGCACCATCATAAGACTCTTCATTTACCCCTAGACTTCAATAGAGCTTGGTTTTGATTTATATTTCCACACTTCTGTATATATCATTGCTAACCTGTTTTATATGTACATTTGCATTTTTATTGTACTGTATTACTTAGTTTACTAATAAACACTTTTAGTTACAGTACCACCAGACTCCGAAGTATCATTCCATTTCTGCTGGTTTGGTAACCCGGTCACGGGGTATGTGACACTGGGCAAAACTAAAGATTCTTAGAGATAGGAGCAGAATTAGGCCATTCAGCCTATGTCTTAAGGTCTTATGTGTTACTCTGGATTTCCAAAATCTGCAGAATCATGCCATTGACCACTGTAATTGGTTATTGCACACTCAGTATCTAGTATAAAGGATATACAGTACTGAACCAATGAACATCAACACTACCCAAGTGTTCTGCTAATCTGTTATAGAATTATACAACACTGAAGCACACTACAGGCCCTTCAGTCCATGATGTTTTAACCTACTCTAAGATCAATCTAAATCTTCCCTAAATAGCCCTTCATTTTCCTACCATCCATATGCCTATTTAAGAGTTTCTTAAACGTTCTGATGCAACTGTCTTGACCACAACCCTTGGCAGGGCATTCCAGGTACCCATCACTCTGTGAAAAAAAATTACCTCTGACTTCCCTGCCTATACTTTCCTCCAATTAGATTAAAATGATGCTCCTTTATATTAGCCATTCAGACCTGTGAAGAAATCTCAGGCTCTCCACTCGATTGTCTTCTTAGTGTCTTTTACACCTCTATCAAGTCATCTCTTATGCTCCTAAGAAAAAGAAGGCTCTCAAGATGGCGCTCATGGGGTGAGGCATTAGGCTTCACTCCAATTCTTTTACTTTTTTTTTACCTGCAATCACCCCCTAACTGACCTATTCATACCTACACTAAAGGGGTTCATATTTATGAAATACTTTCCGACTTTTTGAATTACTTTCCAACTCATCAAAATAGCGGGAAATCACAAGAATAGACAATAGACAGTAGGTGCAGGAGTAGGCTATTCAGCCCTTCTAGCCAGCACCGCCATTCACTGTGATCGTGGCTGATCATACACAATCAGTACCCCGTTCCTGCCCTCTCCCCATATCCCCTGACTCCGCTATCTATAAGAGCTCTATCTAACTCTCTCTTGAATGCATCCAGAGACTTGGCCTCCACTGCCTTCTGGGGCAGAGCATTCCACATATCCACCACTCTCTGGGTGAAAAAGTTTTTCCACATCTGTTCTAAATGGCCTATCCCTTATTCTTAAACTGTGGCCTCTAGTTCTGGACTCACCCATCAGCGGGTACATGCTTCCTGCCTCCAGTGTGTCCAATCCCTTAATAATCTTATATGTTTCAATCAGATCCCCTCTCATCCTTCTAAATTCCAGTGTATGAGAAGCTAAAGAAGCAAAACTGACTAAAGAACCGTTAACTTTGGACGCAATTGGGAAACTTATGGATGAGAGACTGGAGAACAAACTCGCCTCAAAAGTTTTCTTCAATGGATGAAACTTTAAAGACAGTCGACATAAGGCTTCAATCACTTACATCAGATATTCAACAACAAGAAGCAAGAATTTCAGCTCTTGAAGATGCCGTTCGCCAGAGAGATAGTAAAATTGAAACTTTGGAACAAAAGCTGTCTTTGACTTCTCAACTGTTGGAACGTTATAAATCCAAAATTATTGATCTTGAAAATCGATCTCGAAGACAAAACCAGTGGATAATCGGGCTCCCGGAAAATGTTGAGAAGGGTGATCCGGTCGTATTTTTCTCTAAATACTTAATGGATGTTTTCAGCTCAGATGTTCTGGATACCCCTCCAATAATCGACCGCGCACACCGTATTTCTCGCTTAAAATCAGCCCCAGAGGGAGACTACGGCCAGTGATTCTCCAGCTTCACTATCCTCATATTAAAGATTGCCTGATTTGAGCTGCCTGACAGAAGGGTATGATCAGCTTTCAAGATTTTAAGTTTCGTATTCTGGAAGACTACAGTCCTGAAGTTCTGAGGGAAAGAATAGCTTTTAAACCGGTTATGTTGGAATTCTATTGGAAAGGTTACAAACAAGCGCTGTTATCCCCAGCGCAGCTGAGAGTCATGCTTCCCGATGATTCTCGTCGGCTGTTTAATTCTCCAGCTGAAGTCCAAAGATTTCTTGAAGAACAGCACCTTTCTACTACAAGTATTGTATTTTTATTATCCATTTTTAATGGCTCTTTACTGTCTCGGCTTTTTTCTTTAAGCTAATATTTAGCTTACAGATTCGGACCTTTCATAATTTAAACATCCCTAAGTGATGGCTGATAGTGTATTTTTTAAAGGTCTGTTTTTGGTTTATTTCGAGTTTTTTTTTACTATTATTCTTTTAGTTTTGAAAGCTACTAATTAAATGTTTTTAAGTTTGTATACATTTTTGCTTTATATCTTTTATGCTGAAGTATTCAGTTTTTTTAAACTTTCTCTTTCCAAGGTGTTGTTTCTTCTTCCCGTAAGATCTTAGTTCTTGGACACATCACATCCATTCGGGTGTGTCTGACCAAGACTGATAGTCTTCTTTTGAAATATTAGTATAACGCTATCCTGTTTTAGGTTTTAACGTTTTAGTATTTTTTCTCTTTTTTAAAATCTTTTTTTCCCAATAATATTAATTTTATAGTTTAATCTCTGTTATACTAACACTACTTTTTTTAAAAAATATGGGTGCTTTGTGTCTGTTTTTCCACTTTTTTTCCTGAGTTGCCGTCTTGAGAGATGGGGATAAAATTAGTGTTAGTTTGCCTGCTTGCCGCTCTCTGGCTTTTCCTTGGGTTTCCGTGGGTGGGGGCAGGGGGGGTTCTCTTTTGCTTTTCGCTTAGTTTTTCCTTTATGGGCTGACTTGAAACTACCAAAATGGCTGAAGTGTCATAATTTCCGGTTCCTCTTTGAACTTGCTCTCCTCTTCCGGATTCATGAGTTTATCTTCTGCTTAGCCTCGTACGTCTACTATGATAAATATTAGCAATATGGATAAGATTATTAACTTTGTTTCTTAGAATACAAATGGTTTAAATCATCCGATTAAACAAAAAAAATTATTTAAAGTATTCCAAAGAATGAATGCTAATATTATCTTTGCACAGGAGACTCATGTGAGGAAGGAGGATAGTCAACGTTTTTTTAGGTTTTGGAAGGAGCAATAGTATCATTCGAATTCCCAAGCTAAAATAAGAGGTGTTTCTATTTTTCTAGACTCCTCAACCTCTTTTATACATTATGAAACAATTTCAGACCCATAAGGTAGATTTTTGCTCATTGCTGGTTTACTTTTTAACCTAAAAGTTGTTTTAGTTAATGTTTATGCTCCAAATATTGACTGTCCTGAATTTTTAAAGTGTTTATTTACATCCTTCCCTAATTTAAATGAGTATAAGTTGATAATGGGTGGGGATTTTAACAGTTGTTTAAATCCCTTGATGGATAGATCTAAGTTCACCCAGTTTCTTCCAAATAAATCGGCCTTTCTCATTAAATCCTTTATGGTTCATTCTGGAATCTCTGAAATTTGGTGATTTCTACACCCCAAGGATAAAGAATTCTCATATTTCTCTCATGTTTATCATAATTATTCAAGAATTGACTATTTCTTTATTGATCATCATTTACTTACAGGCGTTATTGATTGTAACTATGACTCTATTACTATCTCTGATCATGCACCTTTGAAACTATCTATTAAGACAACGGATTCATCCTCAACTGTTAAATCATGGTGGTTCAACTCTACTTCAGGACTCAGACTTTCTAAACTTTATTAAACAACAAACTGATTTGTTTTTTTCAACAAACTTTACAGAAGAGATTTCTAGTGGATTATTATGGGACACTTTTAAAGCATTTATCTGTGGACAAATTATTTTATACTCTGCTGGAGTCAGAAAACAAATTAACACTGAAATACTTACGTTGGTTGATAAAATTAAAGAAATTGATAAGGTTTACTCTGTTACCCCTAGTAAAGAACTTTATAAAAAGAAAGTTGAACTTCAAATGGAGCACAGTTTGTTACTATCCTCTTCGATTGAAAATCAGTTAATTAAATCTAGGACTCAGTTTTATATACATGGGGCCAAATCTGGTAAATTATTGGCTAACCAATTGAAAACTGCTTCGGTTAAACGGCAGATTATTAAGACTTGTAAACGAGATGGCACTTTGACGATTGATCATAAGGAGATAAATAAAGCTTTCAAGATTTTTATAATTCTCTATATCAATCAGAATTTTCTGCTGATTCTTCTATAATGGATGAATTTTTAAGGAAATTGAATATCCCAAAATTAACTGAGGATTGTGTATCATTAGATGCACCTATTACTGAAACCGAAAT
This sequence comes from Hemitrygon akajei, assembly GCF_048418815.1. Taxonomy (NCBI): domain Eukaryota; kingdom Metazoa; phylum Chordata; class Chondrichthyes; order Myliobatiformes; family Dasyatidae; genus Hemitrygon; species Hemitrygon akajei. Next base: position 108,929,285 of record NC_133127.1, read on the forward strand.
AAAAGAGGCTATTTTTTCAATGAATTCAGGTAAAGCCCCTAGTCTGGATGGTTATACTGCAGACTTTTTAAAATCTTTTTCTTCTGAACTCTCTCCTTGGTTATGTAAATTTTTTAAGGATGCACTAACTGTAGGTAAACTATCACAATCTTTTTATGATGCCTCCATTTCTTTAATTCTTAAAGAAGATAAAGACCCTACTGAATGTGCATCATATCAGCCTATATCTTTACTGAATATGGATTCTAAGATCTTTACCAAAATTTTGGCCACTAGACTGGAAAATATATTACCTCAAATTATTTGAGGATCAGACTGGATTTATTAAAAATCGTTATTCTTCTTTTAACATTATAAAATTAATTAATATAGTTTACACTCCATCTAAAATCCCAGAAAGAGTCATTTCCTTAGATGCTGAAAAAGCGTTTGATAGAGTTGAATGGCCATATCTATTTAATACGTTGCAGAATTTTAATTTTAGCCCGACATTTATATAATGGATTAAAATAATACATTATAAGCCTTTGGCTTCGGTTCTTACCAACAATCAAAGATCTCCCTTTTTTTCAGCTGTTTCGTGGCACGAGGCAAGGCTGTCCTTTAAGTCCTCTATTATTTGATATTGCTTTGGAACCCTTAGCCATTGCTATTCGTGACTCACCTAATATTTTTGGTATTACCCGCAGGAAGGGGACATATAAGCTATCACTATATGCTGATGATTTGTTATTATACATCTCTGACCCCGAGAGATCTATTCCTGTTATTTTATCCTTGCTTGCTCAGTTTAGTAGCTTTTCTGGCTATAAACTAAATTTTAATAAGAGTGAATTATTTCCATTAAACACGCAAGTTCCAATTTATAAACATTTACCATTTAAAGTTGTTACGGAAAACTTTTCTTATTTGGGTATTAAAATCACTAAGAAACGTAAGGATTTATTTAAAGTTAACTTTTTACCTTTAATTGACTAAATCAAGCAACTTGTTACTAGATGGTCCCCACTATCTTTGTCATTGGTTGGTTAAATTAATGCTATTAAGATGATAGTTCTACCTAAATTTTTATATCTATTTCAAACACTACCAATCTTTATTCCTAAATTTTTTTTGATACTATTGATTCTAAAATATCCTCATATGTATGGCAGAATAAAAATCCTAGATTAAGTAAAAAATATTTACAGAAGCCTAAGAAGGAAGGTGGTTTGGCTTTGCCAAACCTAAGATTCTAATATCCGATATTTAATATTTTGGACACAGGAATCGATCACATTACAAAGCCCACAATGGGTAAATTTGGAATGCAAATCTGTAGAAGACTTTTCATTGTTCTCTATTTTAGGATCTTCGCTTCCCTTTGTTTTATCTAAATTGAATAAACAAATAACTAACCCTATAGTTAAATATACATTATGAATTTGGTTTCAATTTCATAAAATCTTTGGCTTGAATAAGTTCATCTTATCAAGCCCTATTATATCTAACTTTTTTTCAGCACTCTTTTATGGACCGAGCCTTTGTGTTCTGGAAAACGAGAGGTATAACATGTTTTCATGATTTATTCTTAGATAACAGCTTTATGTCCTTCGAACAGTTGTCCAATAAATATAATTTGCCTAAAATCCATGTTTTTTAGATACTTACAAATTAGAAATTTCTTGAATAATATGTTACAGTCCTTTCCGAATTTATACCCAATTGATATTACGGAAAAAATTCTAGCTTTGAACCCTTGTCAGACGGGTTTAGTAGCTGTTGTTTACAATATGATCATGAAAATACAACCAGGGATGTCAGATAAAATTAAGAAGGAATGGGAAAAAGAACTTCAAAATTTTACAGTTAGTTAACTCCTCTTCTATTTGTGCCGAACATGCCCTAATACAATTCAAGGTTCATACGTCCAAGGACAAACTTGCTCAATTTGATTCCCATGTTAATCCAATCTGTGACAGATGTCACTCTGAAGTTGCCTCATTAACTCACATGTTTTGGTTTTGCCCTTGTTTGCAAAATTATTGGAAAGGTATTTTTGGCATTATTTCAAGAGTTTTGAATATCAAATTGCAACCTCATCCTATCACTGCAATTTTTGGCCTACCAATGGTGGATAATAGTCATTTATCCCCCTCAGTCCGGCAGATGATTGCATTTGTTACAATAATAGCTAGAAGATCTAACCTATTGAACTGGAAAGAAATTAATCCTCCAACTACATTTCAATGGTTTTCCCAAACTATTTCTTGTTTGAATTTAGAAAAAATTAGAAGTGTCATTTTCGACCCCTCGGTCAAATTCGAAGAAATCTGGAGACCATTTATCCAACATTTTCATATGAGTTAAACTGACCTTCCTAAACCCCTTTCTCATCATCTTTAAGTATTTGGATAGAGGTGTGGAGTTATTGACACTACTGTGTATACTTGATATGATGCAATAGCCCATGTCGGTTAGGTTAGTTTTATTTGTTTTTATTAAACTTATCCTTTTTTTGCAACCTACTGTGAGTTTGGGAGACTATCATATATGAATTATTAATTGTTTATACTTGTATTCTAGCCTATTAATTACGTACTCTCAAGCTCTTTGTAATCGATGTTTTCTTTTCTTATGTTTAAAATTAATAAAAAGATTTAAAAAGAAAGAAAAATTAAAAACAAGACATGCCAATAAAAAGAAAGAAAAGAAAAAAGGCCTAGCTCATCCAAATGCTTGTATACTCATAAAACATGCTTTCTAATCCAGGTAGCATCCTGGTAAATCTTGTCTGCACCCTTTCTTAAACACTTACAATATAACCATATAACAATTAGAGCACGAAAACAGGCCATCTTGGCCCTTCTAGTCAGTGCCATACACTTACTCTCACCTAGTCCCACCAACCTGCACTCAGCCCATAACCCTCCATTCCTTTCCTGTCCATATACCTATCCAATTTTACTTTAAATGACAATATCGAACCTGCCTCTACCACTTCTACTGGAAGATTGTTCCACACTGCTACCACTCTGAGTAAAGAAATTCCCCCTCATGTTACCCCTAAACTTTTGCCCCCTAACTCTCAACTCATGTCCTGTTTGAATCTTCCCTACTCTAGATGGAAAAAGCCTATCCACGTCAACTCCATCGATCCCCCTCATAATTTTAAATACCTCTATCAAGTCCCCCCTCAACCTTCTATGCTCCAAAGAATAAAGACCTAATTTGTTCAACCTTTCTCTGTAACTTAGGTGCTGATACCCAAAATGAGGTGTCAAGAATGAGCATAGTACTGCAAGTGTACTCTAACCAGGGTTTTATAGAGCTGTAACATTACCTCACAGCTCTTGAACTAAATCCCCCAACTAATGTCCGCCAACACACCATGTATCTTATTAACCACCCTATCAACATTCAACATGCACAGAGACTTTGAAGAAAGTATGGACATGGACCCTTTGATAACGCTGTTCCTCCATAATATTAAGAATCCTGCCATTTACCCTGTATTGTACCTTCAAATTCAACCTTCCAAAGTGAATTATTTAACACTTTTTTGGGTTGTACTCTATCTGCCACTTCTCTGCCCAGCTATGCATCCTAAGAATCACAAAAAAGCAGAAGTCACAGAACAGACCCTGTGGAACACCACTGGTCACCAACTGGTCACTCCATCTAAACACCCACTGCCTTTTTTGGACAAGCCAATTCTAAATCCAGAGCCACATTTCACTGGATCCCACGTGTCCTGATTTTCTGAACCTTATCAAACATCTTACTAAAATCCATACATACTATATCCACTGCTCTACCTTCATCAATGTGCTTTGTTACGTCCTCAAAGTAGGTAATCAGGCATAACCTGCCACACACAAAGCCATGCTGACTATCCCTAATCAAACAATGTATCTCCAAATGTTCATAAAGCCTTTCTCTAAGAATCTTTCCCAATAATTTGCCCATGACTGAAGTAAGATTCAATGCTCTCAATTCTCAGGGTTATTCCTACTCCCTTTCTTGAACAAAGAAATAACATTTGCCTCCCTCCAATCATCTGCCACCCTTTCCTTGCTTCCTGTAGTAACCTGGTGTATATTCTGTCAGGCTCCATAGACTTAACTATCCTAATGTTTATCAGAACTTCTAGCACATCCCCTTTCTTAGTGTTGAAATATTCTAGCATATCAGCCCGTTCTCACAAAGGTCAACGTCTCTCTAACTGGTGAGTGCTGAAGCAAAGTATTCATCAAGGACCTCCGCTACTTCCTCTGACTCCAGGCATGTGGCTCCTTTTCTATACCTGATTAGTCCTACCTTCATTCTTGTCATCCTCCTATTCTTCATACATGTGTAGAATGCCTTGGGGCTTTCCTTAATTCTACTCACCACGATCCTTCTAGCCCCAAGTTCATTCTTCAACTCCTTCCTGGCTACTTTGCAACTGTTTAGAGCCCATGCTTCCTAAACCTCAAGTTTCTTTCTTCCTCTTGAGTTTAACCCAGATAAATGTGAGGTGTTGCACTTTGGTAGGAAAAATGCAAGGAGACACTGTACACTGTAAAGCGCAAGATCCAAAGCAGTGTTGCTCATCAGAGAGTTCTTGGGATCCACGTTCATAGCCCCTTGAGACTACACAAGTCGATAAGATGGTTAAGAAGGCTTATGGAATGCTTGCTTTTATTAGTCGAGGCACGGAGTTCAAAAGTCAAAAGGTTATACTGCAACTTTATAAAACTCTGGTTAAGCACATCTTGAGTAGTGCATACAGTTCTGGTCGCCCCACTATAGGAAGGATGTTGAGGTTTGGAGAGGGTTCATAGGAGGTTTACCAGGATCTCCCCTGGTTTACAGGGCACGTGCTATCATGAGAGGCTGGACAAGCAGGGTGATTTCTCTGGAACGGTGGAAGCTGAGGGGAGATCTGATAGAGGCTTATAAGATTATGAGAGGCATAGATACAGTAGACAGGAAGTATCTGTTTCCCAAGGTTGAGAACCAGAGGGCATGCATTGAAGATGAGAAGGGGTATGTTCAAAGGGGATGTGAGGGGCAAGTTTTTGTGTTCAGAGACTAGTGGATGCCTGGAATGCGCTGCCTGGTATGGTGTTAGAGACTTTTAGGAGATGTTTTGATAGGCACATGGATGTAAAGAAGATGGATGGATTTGAACATTATGAAGGATTAGCGTTGGGTGTCTTTGTTTTTTTTTAAGCTAGTTCGGCACAACATTGTGGGCCAAAGTGCCCATTCCCGTGCTATACTCTTCTATGTTCTAGCAGGTTTTTCCAATAAAGACTGTTGGATGCAGTCACTATATTATTAGCAAAATAACTGCATTCTAAAATAGCAGCTAAAGTACTTCATCTAGATTCAGAGGCATGACATTGAAACTTGTAATGGCAAATGGGGAATTTAAAGTAAATAAATTAATTTGGAATGGTCTTGAAACCACCAACTTGTCATAAAAACCCAGATGGTTCCAGAGTCTTATAGAGATAGGAATCTGTCATTTCTTTCCAGGTGTGTCCAACAGGTAACTTTAAATCCACCAGTATGGTTGAATCACAGTTTACACAATTTAGGGGCAATTAAGGATGGATAATAAGTACTGGCTTTAACAGTGAATTTCACTTCCCATGAACCAAAAAAAAAGAAATGTAATTAATATAAAACAAAAGACCAAATTTAGTTAAATTTTAGGCTAAGTAATTTACCTGCCATAGTTCAGAAAGTAGAGCCTGCCCTTTTAATCACTCCAGTCTTTACATATTGATTGATTCTGTGAAATGGTGACTGCACTTTCATATACTGTACATATCAAGTTGAACTTTTAAAAATAAATGTTTGTTGTCATGTACAGCTAACAAGTGGGTCAAGATGCAAACATGTATATATATAAATAAAACATACCTTTTATCTGGACAACTTTTTGATTTTTTCTATGTCCATGAATGTTCACAACCTCACAAATATAAATACCAGAATCGTTGTAGTTAAGTGGTCTATTGAAAGTTAGAGTATCATTTTCAATTTGCAAATCCTCCGGTAGCTGTTCTTCCAATCTAGACAATTCAAAGAACATTAACTGGAATTGCAATAATCTTTATAAACATTAAAATTACAGATCTTGCATCAACATGCTTCAGAAAAGAGCAATATTGTATTGATTACCATTACCCTACAAAAGGATGTAAAAATACATTAAACACCAGCTTTGATCCCCCTCCATTACACAGTATGTTTTAATGTCCCTCCAGTTTCCCCAGATTAAACCTGAATTATCTGCTTTTGAACACAGAACACTGCAGCAGAATACAGTCCATAATTTTTTGATGATCTTTCAACCTACTCTAAATCAATCTGACCTTTTCCTTTGACAAAGTCCTCCATTTTCCTATCATCCTTGTGCCCATCTAAAAGTTTCTTAAAATCCTCTATTGTATCTGCCTCTACCACCACCCCTGGCAGTGTGTTCCATGCACTCACCACGCTCTGTGTAAAATAAAACTTGCCTCTGACATCCTCTCTCCATACTTTCCTCCAATGACCTGACAAATGTTCCCTATGTATTAGCCATTGCCACCTTTCTTTAATTCTTTCTTATCTCCCATCATGTCCCAAGCTCATCTTCTCTATATAATGACCTTGGGGCATGATGTTACTTGATTCTGTTCCCAGCAAATTGGTGAATCTTGGCAAGTCAAACAGCATCCATGGAGGGGAATAAATTGTTAACATTACAAGCCAAGACACTGAGTTCCTCCAGTGTTTTATGTGTGTGTTCATCAGCAACTGCAAAAACTACAAACAAGAGAACATCTCCAGAAGCTGGAAATCTGAGCAACACACAGAAAATGCTGGAACTCAGCAGGTCAGGCAGTATCTATGGAAAAGTGTAAATAGTCGATGTTTCAGGCTGTGACCTTTAATCAGGACGGGAAAAAAGTCAGAACAAGAAGTCAGGGAGAGAAGAGGTAGTAGTACAAGATGGCAAGTGATAATTGAAACCAGGAGAGGAAGAGGGGTAAAGTAATGAGTTGGGAAGTTGATTGGTGAAATAAATAAAAGGCTAGAGAAGGGGGAATCTTAAAGGAGAGAGTCATAACAGGCTTCATTAGAACAATTGTGGATGAGTGTATCCCCACAAAATCATTCAGGGTTTACCCCAATCAAAAGCTTTGTATGGACAATGAAATCCAGGCTTTGCTGAGAGCCAGATCAGTAGCATTTAAGTCTGGAGATCAAGAACGTTACAAGAGATGTACGTATGATTTCTGAAAAGCTATCTCACAGGTGAAGTGGAGATTCCGGACTAGACTGGAATCTATGAAAGATGCTCAACAGCTGTGGCAGGGTCTGAATGCCATAACCTCCTACAAAGTTAAATCTTAAACAGAGGGGACAGCAGGGCTTCACTTCCAGATGAACTCAATGCCTTCTATGCTTGCTTTGACCATCAGAACAGAGAAGAACCATTGTACACCTCCAAGTCTCCCAACTATCCTTTGGTCCCAGTATCTGAAGATGATTGTGGTCTGCCTTCAAGAGAGTAAATCCAAGGAAAGCATCTGGTCTAATGGAACACCTGGCCGAGTACTGAAGACCTGTGTGGAACAGTTATTAAGAAGAGTATGGTAACCTATCTCAATGACTATTGCTCAGTGGCACCATAATGATGATGAATTTTGACAGGCTGGCGTTGAAGCACATCAGCTGGTGTCTGAGCGGCAACTTGGATCTGCTCCAATTCGCCCACCAAAACAACAGGTCTACAGTAGATGCCATCTTACTGGCTATTCACGCAACCCTGGAACATTTTGGACAGCAAAGGTGCATCCACCAGGAGGCTCTTTATAGATTACAGCTCAACATTTAATACCATCATCTCCACAGTAAACTCTAAGACCTGGGCCTCAATACCCTCTTATAACATATAACCATATAACAATTACAGCATGGAAACAGGCCATCTCAGCCCTTCTAGTCCGTGCTGAACGCTTACTCTCACCAGTCCCACTGACCTGCACTCAGCCCATAACCCTCCGTTCCTTTCCTGTCCATATACCTATCCAATTTTTTTTAAATGATAATATCGAACCTGCCTCTACCACTTCTACTGGAAGCTCGTTCCACACAGTTACCACTCTCTGAGTAAAGAAATTTCCCCTCATGTTACCCCTAAACTTTTGCCCCCTAACTCTCAACTCATGTCTTGTGCAATTGAATCTTGGAATTCCTCACTTGTCAGTTCGGATTGGCAAAAGCATCTCCTGCACAATCGCCATCATCACAGGAGATTACAGAGAGCAGATGCGGCAAAGACAGAGGAATTGAGAAAAGAGAATGGCATTTTTTACAAGTGACAGGGTGGGAAGAGGTATGAGAGTCACTGTGCTTGTATATCAGTAGATAAACTGTCTTCCGAGGAAGGTATCGGAAATAGACCAAGTAAATTTGAGGGCAGGGTGGAAGTTGGAGGCAAAGTTGATGAATTCGACAAGCTCAGCATGGGAACAGGAAGCAGCAACAATGCAGTCGTTGATGTAGTGTAGGAAAAGTCGGGAAGTGATACTAGTGTAGGCTTGGAACATAGACTGTTTCACATATTTGACTAAAAGGGAGGCCTAGCTGGGACCCATGCGATTGTCCATGGGTACACTTTTGGTTTGAAGGGAGTGGGAGGAGCCAAAGGAGAAATTATTAGGAGTGTGGGCCAAAGGAGAAATTAAGTGAGGGCTGAAGGAAAACCCATGATCCCCTGTCTTACAAATGACTGCCCTATCTTTAACCTTTCCTTTCCAAAGTCCTTGTACATACTGCTATCTTCCAGATCCATATACTAGTCACAGAATCAGGAAGATATTGCATTCAGTCCAGAATCTGCACCATCCATTTGACAATAACCCTATGTTAATCACATTCTTTTTCAATCTTCTTATCATTCTCATCAGCTCTCTCCAGATTCTATCACTCACCCAGACACTTGGGGCAATTTATAGTGGTCAACTGACGCAGCAATCTGTACGTCTTTAAAATATGGGCTGGGAAGTGGGAAGAGGAGGAAAAATGTTCGGAACATTTCGAAGAAATTCCTGTGGTCACAGGAAACACCAGCAAACTCCATCCAGACTTCAAAGAATGAACCATGGTCTTTAGCACTGTGAAGAAGTGGTGGAATTATTAGCTATGCAACTATACCACTTTCTCTCCTGTAATTCCCTGCATGATTGCTTACAACAGGTGTTGCCATAATATTGTTAAGAATCCTTATCAGAGCTGCAATTTACAAGTGACTGTGACCTTAGTGAACTACCCCTCCTAATCCAATACAATAGATCCACCTTCCACAAAAATATTTCCTATCTTTCGTGTGGATAGTCAGAGGCTTTTCCTAGGGCTGAAAAGGCTAGCACAAGAGGGCACAGTTTTAAGGTGCATGGAAGTAGGTACAGAGGAGATGTCAGGGGGTAAGATTTTTTTTAAACGCAGAGAGTGGTGAGTGCATGGAATGGGCTGCTGGCAACAGTGGTGGAGGCGGATACGATAGGGTCTTTTAAAATCTCCTGGATAGGTACATGAAGCTTAGAAAAATATGGGTAACCCTAGGTAATTTCTAAGATAAGGACATGTTCGGCACAGCTTTGTGGGTCGAAGGGCTTGTATTGTACTGTAGGTTTTCTATGTTTCAACTGGACAGGACAAGCCTTGGTTGGTTTAATTCTTCTATGTATTTCTGTATTTCCCATAACATAAAAGGGAATTCAGCTTATCAAGTACTAGCATGGATCTTCCAATGTGGGCTCCCACCCAGACTAATGTGGGCAATGATGCTGTATGACATCACCCTGTCAACGATTGAGGGCATGGAGAGGAAGATTAACCAGTATCTGAGAAGGTGGTTAGGAGTACCGCAGTGCTTCTCTTCAACAGGGCTACACAGCAAGTCAGCCAGGCTCCAGTTGCCCCTCTCCTTGGTTGAGGAGGAATTTAAGGCAGGGAAAGCACGCCTCATCATGACCCTCAAAGACACCAAGGACGATAAGGTCAGTGAAGCAGGAGTCGAGATACAGACAGGGAGCAAATGGAAGGCGGCAGAGGCGGTAGAAGAAGCAGAGTGGCGATTTCGCCACAAAGACGTTGTCGGAATAGTGTGTAAGGGCAGACAAGGCCTGGGATTTGAGTCAACAACCAGGTGGAGGGAGGCCAACCCTAAGGACAGATGGCACATGGTTCAGCAGGAGATAAGTAAGAAAGAAGAGGTGGCTAGATATGTACGAGCAGTGGAGATGGGGAGTCAAGGGACCTCGACAAAGTGGGAAGCAGAACAGAGAGTATCGACATGGGGTGACATACGGAAATATACACTTTTCCAACTCCAGTTCTTACTGTTGCTGTGTATGATGTATTACCAACTCCAACAAACCTGTGGAACTGGGGAGTAACAGAAGACCCAATGTGCCATCTGTGCCAGGAACCAGCCAACCTAGAGCATATTCTTTCTTCATGCCAGGTTGCCCTTTCCCAGGGACGGTACAGATGGAGACACGACCAGGTTTTGAGAGCACTCGCCCACACTTTGAAGACAGTGAGGGAAAAGGACCACAAAAAGGACAGCCAACCAAACTTCATCAACTTCATCAGGACCGGGGAACATGCTGCAGCAACAAACAAGCGTAGAGACGGTATCCTGAGCATGGCAAAGGACTGGGAGATGAAGGTCGATCTTGGAAAGAAGCTGGTGTTTCCACCAATGGTAAAGACCACACTTCGACCAGACATTCTATTATTGTCAGAGTGCAAAGAAGCTCGTGGTGATAGAGCTAACAGTATCATGGGAGACCCGATGCCAAGAGGTCCACAAGAGGAAGCTTGCAAGCTATGAAGACCTGGTGGCGGACTGCAGATGGCAAGGCTGGCAGATGTGGAACTTCCCTGTCAAAGTGGGGGCAAGAGGATTTCCCGCCAAGTCATGCTGGAAGATAACGGCAGCTTTAGGGATACAAGTGAGAACCAGGAAGAGAGCCATGGCCCAAGCAGCAGAGAGAGCGTCCAATTGGCTTTGGCTGTGCAGGGACAATAGGAGCTGGATGTCTGACTGTCGGGGGTTAAAGACTGATCACCTTCTGCTGTCCCACTATCCCGAGGACATTCCAGGTTAGGGGCTGAAACGTCTGGAGACTGATGGACCCGGCTGATGACTCGACACAGCTGTTTAAGGTAAAGTTCACAGAGCAATCTTTTCCCTGCAGACTTTCCCTGAAAACTATTCTCCCCACATTGTCATCAAACCCTCTGGACTGTAACACCCTACTATACCAGGGGCAATTTCCTTCAACCTGATTTGTCATACTACTCGTCTGATATTCAATACTAGGTAAGTGGAAATTCCCCCATCTAGGTAATAGGAAGAACATTGACAATTCTAGTTTCCTATATGACAGATGTGCCCCAAACTACAAAACAACTCATCACTGAGACTACCTAGTTGCACTGCTTTACACTAACTGAATCTACCCGAGCACGTCTGCTGCTGGATCCTGTATCCTGTTTCTTTGTTATCCCAAAGGTCTCCCATTTAGCCTCTCATCTTCTTCTTTACACAAACCTGAACTCAATAAAATTCTGTCGTTCACATGCTAATTTGCACAAAAACTAATCCACCCATTATTTCTGTGTCTGGTAATTTAAGACCATAAAACAGTCCTGCACAGGAACAGGCCTTTCGGTCCATTATGACTGTGCTGATCATGATGCTGATGTATAAAACCTTCTGCTGCACAAATGCACATTTTAGATTTTTTTTCTTAAATTTATGCAAACCTTTACCAGAATATATTTTGAAATTCTTGAACTACTCTAATGAGCCTGGATTTTAATTGCTCTATCACTGGGGTCAGGTCATCAGCTGTCGGGTCCAAAGCACAAATGTTCCATCCCTTAGCCTCTGTCTTATTACCTCTATCACTAATGAAGCCATCAAAAAGCAAGGACTGACCACGTGGAATGATAGTTGCTTGTTTTCCCATCAACAAATAAAGTTCTGCTGAAAGCAGAATCTTGCACTGGAACATTAACTTTTATTGCATAAATACAATATTTAAAATTTTTCACAGGTGGAGAAATATCCTCACCTCCTCCTGTAATTTCCTGCACTAAATGTGCACAATCTGGGGTGGCTCAACGCATACATGTAAAATAACTGAAAAAAGCTGATATAAACATATTGGTTTTTGGAGCTTTAACAATGTGGTAATGTAACATCCTCTTCTAATGTGGCAAAGTAAAAGGGAAATGTTCTTGTGAATATGCCAAATCTTTCAGATTTGTGAAAGCACACAATTAAATAAATAGTGGAGTTAACTTCAAGCCCCTCCGAGACTTGCTATGTATGATATTTTCATGTACCTAAAATGTATATATGTTAAGTGCACTTACTTTATTACACTTTGAAAAAGATTAACAATAATATCACAGTTGAGTAGTATCAAAAGCATCAACTGAAAACATGCAGTTTATCAAGGGGAGTTGCTGGATAGGTATAACAACAGCATTTTTATTGCATGAGGAAGTTTAGACCCTTTGAGGTTTATAGAGGATATCGGATAAGACCCAAGTAGGATCAAGGAAGATCCTATACGAGGTATTAAGGAAAATGGGTAATCTGCATAGAGGCTGAGGAAATGAATGGGATACTAAATAAATACCTAATTTGTATTCACGATGGAGAAGGCTATCCTCTATTTCAAAACAGTAGAATAAATAAGACTGGAAATACAGGCCAGTGAATCTCTACATCAATGGGAGAAGATGGACAGGATTTATGTTTGCTTGGAAAGGCAGAGAAAGGTTAGGAGTCAGTTATCTAAGGAGGAATAATGTCTCACACATCTAATTTGAGATTTTCTGGGTCCATAGTTGGCTTGGACAGAGTCCAGACGGCATTCACAAGAATTTTCCCAGGAATGAAAGGATTAACATATGATGAATGTTTGATGTTTCTGGGTTTAGAAGAATGATGGCAGGATTTCACTGGAAGATATCAATTATTGAAAGGCCTAGAAAGAGTGGATGTGGAGATAACGTTTTCTATAGTAGGGGAGTCTAGGACCAAAGGGCACAGCTTCAGAATAGAAGGACGTCCCTTTGGAACACAAATGAGGAGGAATTTCTTTAGCCAGAGGGTGGTAAATCTGTGAAATTCATTGCCAAAGACAGCTGTCGAGGCCAGGTCATTAGGTATATCGAAGCAGAGATTGATAGGTTCTTGATTAATCAGGTGGTCAAAGATTAAAGGAAGAAGGCCGGGGAATGAGGTTGAAAGGGATAATAAATCAGGCAGATGGAATGGCAAAGCAGACTTTATGTGCAAAATGGCCTAATTCTGCTCCTATGCCTTATGGTCTTGGAGATGGGAGACAGTGGGTAGTAGTGGATGAGAAAATTTCAGACAGGAAGTCTGTACCAAGTGCTATACTGCAGTGATCTGTACCTAGGGCCAGGTACAGCATCATCTGGTTTGAAATTTTTTATGGCAAATTTGAATAATTTTATATTTCAAGAATTTCATATAAAAATTCCAAACTAAATTTTTATAGATAGACGATGAGAAAGAAGAAAACCAATTATATTTTGTCATATACTTCAGAATGATAGGAAAGAAACATACTTCCAATATCCTCTCTATCCATACTTAATGAAGTAAGAAAGATTCATAAATTCAGCACAGTGGCATAAACTCACAGGGCCTACATGCCTCAAATCTCCAGCAACCAGGTTCAATTCTGGACTCTGATGCTCTGTATGGAGTGAGTTTGTATGCTCTCCCTGTGATTCTGTGGATTTGCCCTAGTACTTCAGTTTCCTTCTAGTTTGCTAACACATGCTGGTTGGTAGGTTAACAGGCTATTGTAACTTATCTACAGTGTAGATGAACGTTAGAATTAGGATGGCAGAGCAAATTAATTGGTATCGTACCCAGTGGAACTACTCCAAGAGCTAGTATTGATGAAGCAAATAGTCAATTGTGCCAGGCTATGGTAAAACAAGGGTTAATGGGTTATGAGGATGAACTTCCTGAGATTTCAATTGCAAGGAACAGGAAAAGTACCTGGAAGAATTGGCTATCATCCCACTTCAGCAACGAATTGTCATTATAATAATATTTTAAACCAGAGAAGTTACATGTGAACTGATTCTTTAACTGGAAGATTCAGAGGCTGTATTAATTTATGATTTCAGTAGAATCCAAAGTACTCATTCCCAAATTTATGTAATTTAAAAAAAAAATTATTAATACAGAAGTATCTAATGTTGTCACAACAAAAGCATCTTGCCTGGCAGTTTTCTTGTATCATCAGTAACTGTACTTCATTAGCTTTAAAGTTCTGCACACATCATCTTTGATTGTTGCTACATATTTATTCAGATCTGGACTTTTTTTATTATCAGTAAACTTCACATCCTAACTATAGAAATGTGTTTTTGTTTTTAATTCATAAATCCAATTTGTTGCTGTTATGAAGCTACAAGCTATCAGACTGTTAACATGGTGACAGAAAGAAAGCTCTTTCATCACAGTGAGGAGAACATTAAAAATGCTCAGGCATGAATTCTAACTCACTCATCAAGGTCACTCATAAGTTACAGGCATCTGTTAAACATAAATCTCTAGTTACTGCTCAGTTACATTTGTACCCAATGTTTCATAGTATCATTTGAAAATTAGTCACATATACCTGCTCCATATGTATGCAGAAGGTGATGGGTTTGCATCAGCTTTACATTTAAGTTGCACATTTTTCCTTCCAACAAACCAGTTTCCATCGTACCCCATCATAGTTACTTCAGGTGCATCTGGAACAAATCATAGTATGTTGACTGTTGTAATTAACACGCCCTGCATTATTTACTCAACAGTTAAAATTATGGGCCTTATCTGGATGCATAATTACAATTTCACTCAAATTATAGGAGGAGTTGGCATTTCAGTGTTCCAGAGAACATTGCCATTAAATGTACAGGCAGTCCCAGTTTACACCAATAGTTCCATTCCTGAGAACTGTTCACTAACCAATTGCCTTGCAAGCCAAAAGCACTTGTTTTTTCAATATAATCACTCTATATACATTTATTATAAAATGCTTATTTTATCAAATATTCACTTCAATTTGTTTCCACCAATTACTTTAAATCAATTTCTGCAGATTTTTAAAATTTCTGTAAAAAACAGCCATTTACTCTATCTGGACCCCAAATAATTCTACACACCTTAAATAAATCTCTTGTCAGTCTACTCTATTGTAAAGAAAACTCTAGCTTATATCACCTTTCCTGCTAATATTTTCCAAACCTGACAAAGTCCTCAATAATCTCTGAATCTTTACATCTATCTTGAAAGATAATGCCCAGTATTGTATTCAGTACTCAACAGTGATCTTCGTGTTATTACTTATACTTTTGATTTAACCTTCTCACACCACTCACATTCTAAGCCTCAATAAATAAAGAACATTGTCCCACAATACTAAAGGATCCTTAAAGATAGATAGATAGATAGATAGATACTTTATTCATCCCCATGGGGAAATTCAACATTTTTTTTTCCAATGTCCCATACACTTATTGTAGCAAAACTAATTACATACAATACTTAACTCAGTAAAAATATGATATGCATCTAAATCACTCTCTCAAAAAGCATTAATAATAGCTTTTAAAAAGTTCTTAAGTAGTTTACTTAAATACATTGAGTCCTAACCCCGGCACTTTAACATATCTTACTCCTGGCGGTTGAATTGTAAAGCCGAATGGCATTGGGGAGTATTGATCTCTTCATCCTGTCTGAGGAGCATTGCATCGATAGCAACCTGTCGCTGAAACTGCTTCTCTGTCTCTGGATGGTGCTATGTAGAGGATGTTCAGGGTTTTCCATAATTGACCGTAGCCTACTCAGCGCCCTTCACTCTGCTACCGATGTTATACTCTCCAGTACTTTGCCCACGACAGAGCCCGCCTTCCTTACCAGCTTATTAAGACGTGAGGCGTCCCTCTTCTTAATGCTGCCTCCCCAACACGCCACCACAAAGACACCACAAAACACATATTCCAAGGTCCTTCCGCCACTCCACACCAGCTGATATCCTCTCATTGCTGTGCAATTCCTTTGCTTTGTTACACCTCCCTCAAACCAATACCTCAACTTCTCAATTTAATTCTGGTTGCTATTTTGCTGTCCAAACTACAAGATCAATACCATTCTGCTATCTAAAGTTTTATTCCTCACTGTCAAACCATAATGTCATATCCGCAAATTCCTTCACTGTTATCATTAATACATATTCCAAAAGCAAGAATCCAAATTCTGGAGGATAGTGTATGCTGTCTCATTATTTTATTTATTGTCTTAGTTACATGAGGATGCTGCCAAAACCTTGAGTTATAAGGAGAGACTAGATAAGCTAAGACTGATGGATGACCTTACAGAGATGTTTGTTAAATTATGGAAGGCATAAGTTAAAGATGTGATAAGGCAGTTTTAAACAGACCATTAGAGGCAAGTTTTTCCACACAGAGGGCAAAAGGTAATATGGAACAAGCTGCCAAAAGATGGATATAATTATAATATTTCAAGTTCATTGACTACAAGAATTTACAGTCATGTGGTGCAGATGCAGGCAAATTGAAATGGCACCTTGGCTGGCAGGGAAGGGCCCGTTTCAATGGTGTATAACTCTATGACCATATTTACGAAGGGCTCTAAGAACAAGCCATTTACATCTGTAGTGTGACAAGTCACTAAAGCGAATTCTGAGAGGATTTATTTACATCTGGGAAGGCAAGGACAGATTACGGATAGTCATGGAAAATCATGACTCACAAATTTGATTTAGTATTTTTCAAGAAGTGACCGACAAAGGCGGGTAGTAGATGTCACATGGACTTCAGCAAGACCTTTGACAAAACCCACAAGACATGCTGATCCGGAAAGCGAGAACACATAGAATCTAGTGTGAACTTGGAAACTGGCTACAAAATTGACTTTGAGCTGGAAGCAAAGAACAATAGTGCATGGTTGCTTTTCATATTGGTCTTGGTCTGTGACCAAGAGTATGCTACAGGGATTGGTGTCCTGTTGTTTGTCACATATATATGCTTTATATCAGAATATAGGCGGTGTAATTAGCAACTTCGCAGATGATAACTTTGACGTGGACAATGAAGAAGATTGGTTAAGCTTATAACATAATATTTTTTCCAATAGGAAAGTGGGTAAAGGAATGGCAGATGGAATTTAGCTCAAACATTAGGACAGGTACATGGACAAAAAAGATATGGGGCAACTGCAGTTAAATGGGTTTAAAGTAAATTTTACTATCAAAGTACATAAATGTCACCATGTACAACCCTGAGATTCATTTTCTTGTGGGCATACTCTATAAATCTATAGAATAATAACAATATTAGAATGAATGGAAGACTGTCCAACTAGGTCAATCAACTAGACAACAACAGAACTTGCAAATGCAAAAATAAATAAATAAATAACAAAGAAATTAAAAATATTTATATTTGCACAAGATTATGAGGGGCACTGATCGTGTGAATAGCCATAGGCTTTTCCCTAGGGCCTAAACGGCTAACACAAGGGGACATAGTTTTAAGATGCTTAGAAATAGGTACTGAGGGGATGTCAGAGCTAAGTTTTTCACACTGAGAGTGATGGGTGTGTGGAATGCACTGCCAGCAGCGGTGGTGGAAGTGGATAAAATAGGGTCTTTTGAGAGCCTCTTAGATAGGTACCTGGAAATTAGAAAAAGAGGGTTATGTGCTGGGAAAATTCTAGGCAGTCTCTAGAGTAGGCTACATAATTGGGACAACATTGTGGGCCGAAGGGCCTGTAATATGCTGTAGATTTCTATGTTCTATAAATAACAAATATAATAGTACAATAACATAAATACAGTTTTCATGTAGATGTGTTCAATAGTTGGGAAGATTTACCCATGATGGACTGGGCAGTATCCACCACTTTTGTAGAATTTTCTACAAAATTTGGAAGTTACAAGAGGTCCAGCTCCAGGTAACCCTAATGCTCAACAGGTGTGCCAGTGCTTGAATACCAACACCTCTTATAAAGTTGAGACAGCAGGACTTGTTGCAATATTGGCATTTATTTCAAGGGGAATAGAATATAAAAGCAAGGAGATTGCTATCTCGGCTGTCCCGGCAACCCAGGGCATATTCAAAACCCGGATTCCAGCACCATCAATGCGGGTTCACCTTCAAAGGTGAACCATGGACACCTTCAATGCAATTGCGCAGCCTCCAACTGCAACTCCAGCCTTGAACTCCAGGCCGGGTCTTCATGTGCTGCAATTGTGACTCCCATCTCCCCTTCCCCCACCACCACTCTGCAATCCCCTCCCTCTCAGATCCCACCGTCAACTCCTGGACCCTCAGAGGCTCCATCTTCCTCTCACCCCAACCCTCCCCTCTCCATCGATACCACCAGCCTCCCCCCTCTAATCCCTGCTCTCATCCATGCCGGGTCTTTACCATCCCCTCAGACTTTCAACTCTGAGGCAGAGCACTCTGTCCTCAGAAAGAGCCTCACCTTTGTCCCCTTTCGCCCACACCTCAGCGAGTTCCGCGTATGCCATGACACTGAACTCTTCTTCTGCCGGCTGTGTCTTCGAGTCTACTTCTTTGGCAAGGACTCTCCCACCCCCACCAATGAACCCTTCTCCCGTCTTCAACCCTCCTCCTCCTCATGGACACCCCGCTCTGGTCTTCTGCCTGCTCTGGATCTCTTTATTGCTAACTGCCGATGGGACATCAACGGTCTCGACTTCACCACTCCAATTCCAACCTCACTCCTTCTGAACGCATTGACTTCATTAACTTTGCCTCCAACTTTCACCCTGCCCTCAAATTTACCTGGTCCATTTCCAACACCTCCCTCTCCTTTCTTGATCTTTCTGTCTCCATCTCGGGAACCAGCTTATCTACTGATATCTACTATAAGCCTACAAACTCTCACAGCTACCTGGACTATTCCTCTTCACACCCTGTCTCTTGCAAAAATGCCATCCCCTTCTTGCAATTCCTCCATCTGCATCTGCTCTCAGGATGAGGCTTTTCATTCCAGGACGAAGGAGATGTCTTCCTTTTTTAAAGAAAGGAGCTTCCCTTCCTCCACCATCAACTCTGCTCTCAAACGCATCTCTCCCATTTCACACACATCTGCTCTCACCCCATCTGCCCGCCACCCCACTCGGGATAGGGTTCCCCTTGTCCTCATGTACCACTCCACCAGCCTCTGGGTTCAACGTATAATTCTCCATAACTTCCGCCACCTCCCACCGATCTCCCTCCTGGCACTTAATCCTTGTAAGCAGAACAAGTGCTACACCTGCCCTTACCCTTCCTCCCTCACCACCATTCAGGGCCTCAGACAGTCCTTCCAGATGAGGCGATACTTCACCTGTGAGTCGACTGGTGTGATATACTGTGTCCGGTGCTCCCGGTGTGGCCTTTTAAATATTGGTGAGACCTGACGCAGACTGGGAGACCATTTCGCTGAACACCTACGCTCTGCCCACCACAGAAAACAGGATCTCTCACTGGCCACACATTTTAATTCCACGTCCCATTCCCGTTCTGATATGTCTATCCATGGCCTCCTTTACTGTCAAGTTGAAGCCACACTCAGGTTGGAGGTACAACATCTTATATTCCGTCTGGGTAGCCTCCAACTTGAGGGCATTAACTTCCATTAATGCCCCTACTCCCCTTCTTACCCCATCCCTGATTTATTTATTTCCCCCCTCCTGTTTTTCACTCTCTGCCCATCAATCTTTGCCTGTTTTCCATCTCCCTCTGGTGCTCCCCTCTCCCTTTCTTTCTCCCTAGGCCTCCCATCCCATGATCCTTTCCCTTCTCCAGCTCTGTATCCCTTTGCCAATCACCTTTCCAGCTTTTAGCTTCACCCCACCCCCTCCTGTCTTCTCCTATCATTTCGGATTTTCTCCTCCCCCTCCCCTTCATGTTTGAGACCCTTCATCAGAACTGAGAAAGGGAGACACGTTTTACATTGTGCAATGGATGAGAACTTGATGGACAGGAAATAGGGATCTCTGATGGGCTGAGTTGATAAGTGGCCAATGATGCCACCTTGCTTAAGAAAATAAAAAGGTATAAAATGCAGAAGTGCTGGAAATAGCTATGCTAGTGGAGAGAGAAAAATGATCAATATTAGAGATGGATGACTTGCAGTAAAACTGCTTTGCTCTGATTCAGAGGAGGTGGTTCACCTGAAACTGTCCATTACTAAAGAACCTCCAACCCTTTTCTCACTGTTACCATCAGGCAGGTGATACTGAAGCCTGAAGCCACACACTCAGCGATTAAGGAACAGCTTCTTCCCCTTTGTCATCCAAATCCTAAATAGACCCTTGGACTCTACCCCACTTTTTTAATATACATTATTTCTGTTCCTTGCATGATTTCTAATCTATTCAATATGTATACTGTAATTGATTTACTTCTTTATTTTTTCTTCTATATCATGTATTGCATCTTTCTGCTACTGCTAAGTTAACAAATTTCACAACACATGCCGGTGATAACAAACTTGATTCTGATTCTGAACTGTTAAATTTGTTATCTACTTCAGAATGCTGCCCATAGACCCAAGAGGCAGAGGAGGTGTTATTTCTCATATTAAGAGTGTAGAAGACCACAAAAAAAAGCTCAGATTGGGAACAGAAAACAATTAATTGAGGTCTTCCACAAAACAGTTACCCAATGTGTCCAGTGTAGGAGAGTACATATTTTGAGGACCAAATTTACAGCATCATGCTGGGGTAGAAGTATAAGTGAATTGCTACTTTAGCTAGAAGGAATGTTTGGGTCTCTAGATAATGGGAAGTGAACAGGTGAAAGGACAACCATTGCAATCCCTGCATGAGAAATGCATTTCAATATTTTAAATGGGTGCCATTTCATTTAAGATGACAACAAACAGTGCATCAATTAGCATACCATTGTTTCATAAGGCATTCCTGTAAATTGCAAGGCAGCAAATAGAAAAAGGAGAATTAAACATGGTTACTCTATCACAGTTAGTCCAAATTTAATAGCAGATAAAAAATGGTGCAATCTATTAAGAGGTACTTAGAAGGATATTTAGATAACAATAGCAGGATTACGCAGATTCAACATGGTTCTATGAAAGTAAATTAATGTTTGATAGATCTGTTAGAAGTTATTTTGAGATTTTAACTAGAAAAATTAGTAAGGGCCAAACAATGGATTCAGTATAGTTGGACCTTCAGTAAGGCCCTTCAATAAGATTCACATAAAAAGTCACACAACATACAGGTTTGAAGATAATTAGGAGTGGACTGCTTATTGGAAAACTAAAATTGTGAAGGCTGTGACTTAACATACCACAAGGAACACAGCCATCTGTTAACAACCAATATGAATGATTTGGATGAGATGATGAGGTGTAATATATCTAAATTTAAAAACAAGTGGAAGAGAGTTGGGGGAGGATGCAGAAGCACCCAAGATATGGACAAAAACAAGACAGGTAGAATATAATGAAGAAAATGTGAATTTGGCCTGAAATGCCAGAAGGGTATATCACCTCTTTTCAATCTCTCACCATTACAAAATACATTTCATTTTGTACCAAGAAAGCATATATTTATAATTCGAAAAGAGCCCAGCAACTTCCTAAACACAAGACATTTTGCAGATGCTGGAAGTTTGTAATTGCTGCATTTAGAGTACTGTGTGCAGTTCTGATCTTATTTAAGGAAGGATATACTGGCTTTGGAGGTGGTACAGGGGAGATTCACCAGGTTGATTCCAGAGATGAGAAGGTTAGACTATGAGGAAAAATTGAGTTGCCTGGGACTGTACTCACTGGAATTCAGAATAATGAGAAGAGATCTTATAGAAACATATAAAATTATGAAAGGGATAGGTAAGATAGAGACAGGAAAGTTGTTTCCACTGGTAGGTGAGACTAGAACTAAGGGACATAGCCACAAGATTCAGGGGAGTAAATTTAAGACAGATGAGGAAGAACTGCTTTTCCCAAAGAGTGGTGAATCTGCCCAATGAAGCAGTGGAAGCGACCTTAGTAAATATATTTAAGACAAGGTTGGATAGATTTTTGAATAGTAGAGGATTAACGATTATGCAAAAAAGCCAGGTAGGTGGGGACAAGTCCATGGTCAGATCAGACATGATCTTATTGCTGGTGGAGCAGGCTCAACAGGCCAGATGGCTTACTCCTACTCTTATTTCTTATGTTCTTATTGTAATGCCCTGGTTCACATCTTTACTGTTATGCTGTAGGTATTTCATTTAGTAGCTCTGTTCTGCTTTCAGCCTGTTTGGGTTATTGTTCAAGATAAGGGGTGATGTGGAATGTATGCCATCCAATTAGTGGGAGGTTTTCTTGGTGAGGGAAAATAAGGTTGGTCTTGGGCTTTTGTTTGGTGGGAGATGGAGAGAGAAGACGCTGGGGAGAACTGGTTGTAGCATACAATCCAGTGGGAGACCCTTTTGTTCTAGATGGATTGAGAGTGACATTCTGAAGGTGGTGACCAAGAGCCCAGCATGTAGGTGACAGAGAAGTTAAAGATGAGCTCCAACTTGTGCACATTTGCCTGTTTAATTAAAATGGGCCCATTTCTTTTTGTTATTCTTTACTAACCATTTAGTTGAGATCTATGAATATAATTCCATTAATTGTATGCAGTGTACTGTCTGTTATTTCGTGGCGCTGATTTATAAGAGGGTGGCAAATTACACAGCATCCATACAAAACGGGACTTGGGGTGGGATGACCCATCTCAATCTCACGAATTTGGTGGGACTTGAAAGTGTCTTCCATAGACTTACGCAGCCAAGGAAACCAGGGTGTTTCATTATGAATTATAAAATCTCATAATCATGCCTTTTAGAACCCATAAGGTTTATATTGAGAATATGTTGGTTACCTATACAATCACAAATCTGAAATACAGACACATTGAATATATTACATAAGATATGCTCTTTACAAAGATATAGGCATTTGTTGAAACAAATTCTCAGATGACAAAACAGAATAGGCAAGAAAATGGAAGATTAAGGAAATGCATCATATTAATAGAATGAAGCCAACTTTCAAATTAATGCTGACAATAGTTTACTAACTGACCAGCTTGCAAGCAACATATACAAAGCTGGAGGAACTCAGTAGTCAATGGAGAGAAATAGTTAGCATTTATCGGGACAAAAATCAGGTAAAAAAAAAATGTGAATTAGGTTGTGTTTCCAATTCATGTCTATTTCCTCCATCTATTGGTTCCTACTAAGAACTGGTATTATATAGTTTTGATCACCTTATTATTGGAAAAAGACATCATCAAGGTGGAGAAGGTGCAGAAGAAATTTACAAGGATGCTGCCTAGATTAGTGGGCCTCAATTATAAGGAGAGGCTGGCCGCAGTGGACCTTTACGCTCTCTGGATCATAGATCATAGGATCTGAAGGGTGACCTCTGGGAATCTAATAAAATAATGTGGGGTATGGATAAAGCGGATGGTCACAGCCTTCTCCTGAGGTCAGGGAATCCAAAACTAGAAAATAAAAAACATAAAATGGAGAGGATAGATTTAAAAGAGACCTGAGGCAACGTCTTTACACAGAATATTGTAGGTTCCAGGAATGAACTGCTAGAGGAAGGTACAATTACAAACTCTAAGTGGCATTTGGATAATTAGATGGAGAAGAGATGATTGGGAAGGTTATGAGCTGAATGCAAGCATCTGCAAACTGCAAGTAAAATGCCGCGATCGGAATGAACCATTAGCGTCTAAAAGCTCTTTTAGTGCTGTATTATTTATGATAAATGTGCACATTTATTTCTACTACCAAAGCATGACCATGCATTTTCCAACACTATTTCATTTACCACTCTCTTGCTCATTCTCCCAATCTGCCCAAGTCCTTCTGCAGCCTGTTTCCTCAGCACTACCTATCCCTCACCAATCTTCGTATCATCTGCAAACTTGACAATAAAGCCATCGATTCCATCATTAAAATCATTGATATACAGCATAAAACTAAGTGGTCACAACACTAACCTCTACGGAACAACACTAGTCACTGCCAGGCAACCAGAAAAGGATCTGTTCTACCAGTTATTAAATACAAGGAGTCACATACATTTCCTCATGTGGACTGTGAATGATTAAACAATGTGTTCCATAAAGACATGAAAAGTACAATTGTTTGTGTGTTATTAGTTCAGACAAACTGTGTTTGTCAATTATTGCAACTTTGATGAAGATCATCCATTTATGAATAACTATTGCAGAAAACCAGGTAATTGCAAAGGGGTCACAAGCTTTTTCTTGCAACTGTATGTAAATACACATTGCTGAACAGTGTAAACTTTACTCTGACTAGCTGTGTTGTACTAAAGCAGCTTACAAATTTATCTGACTTTCATGCTGATGGAAAGATCATTCTACAGACTTCACATTCAAAACACTCCTTTCCATGATCAACTATTTGCATATGGACCAGATAATTACATCAAGGCAATAACAAAACTGGACACACTCAACATGTCAAGGCAGACAGAGAAACAGTTAATATTTCAGGCAGATGACCTTTGAAAGTTAGAGAACATGGATGCTTTAGGTTGTAGAAAAGAAAGTAATGGAGAAAGCAAAAGGGTAAGCCTGTGGGAGGGTAGAAAACCAAGAGAAACAGAATGTTATAGAAGGTGCTGGCACTGGCTGACATGGTGGAGAAGATTGTTAAATGCAGCTGACTTGTTGAAACAGATGTAAATAAAGAAAGACAAAGGGAGAGATGCAGAACACAGTATTTGTGGAAAATAGAATAAAAGAGTATGTTTGAGGCTCAATTAATTCAAAGTTTTTTGTCTATAATTCATAATCCTGCCATGTTACCAGATGACCTCATTCAAATGCACTGGGAACAGTACAGCAGACAGCCTTCTTGTTCTGTAACATTCTATGATATATTATAACATACATACACACACACACTTGCCTTGCAACATGGTCCATATCTAAAAATTGTAATTGATCTTGCCTCCACTACATCATTGCCTTCGAGGATTCTACTGCCAGATGATTCAGTTTGGTAACAAGATTATTCTCTAACCATGCTTCTCTTCAACTTTATTTACTATTTCTTTTCTGCTTACTGTTAGCGTTACCCCTCATTTTTCTTTGCTGCTGAAAAAAAAAACAAGCTGGAAAATTTCAGTCCCTCAAAAACCAATATAAAATTCTACTACAGGCTTTCCATGTTCGATTTATCAAATCAAACGTTCGATTTACGACAACTTGCGACAACTTGTTACGAAAGACTTACATTAATACCTGTTTTCGCTAACCAAAGAGGATTTTCGCTTTTACAAAAAAAAGATGCCCACTTTATACATGTGTTTACATCGAGAAAGACTACAATGACCGTGAAGCCTCGTGCGGGCATTTGTTTGCGAATGCGTGTATGTGCGTGTGCATGTGCGTATGTATGCGTGTATGTGTCAATTTTTTTTCTCCAAATCAATTTTGGCTCGCTGCCTTCCCAAATTTGATAAGTGAAACTACACCGTACCTACAGTATTTCTACTTTATATAGTGTGTAAATTTATCACATCATTCCTGCTTTTACTATATGTTAGTGTTATTTTAGGTTTTATGTGTTATTTGCTTTGATTTGGTAGGTTTTTTTTGGGTCTGGGAACACTCAAAATTTTTCCCATATAAATTAATGGTAATTGCTTCGTCGCTTTACAACATTTTGGATTACAAACGGTTTCATAGGAACGCTCTACCTTCGGAGTGCGGGGGAAACCTGTATTTAAGTTTAATACATTTTACCATACTTTCAGAATAAACCTACTTACAGCAATCATGTGTAAACAGTATTATTTCATAAATCAAATTGACAGTTTAGATTCATAGCATTTTAAATATACAATTTACAAATCAAATACTTACACTGTACATCCAAGGCATATGGCACCCGAACAGTGGTATTCAATGGCGGATGGCTCACTATGCAGGTAATTGGTCTCTTCCTCACAAATCGGGATGGAATGATCTTGAACCGATTGATAACAGTGACGGTTTCATTTGGAGCAGAAATTTTTGTCAGCTCCTGTTCTCCAATAAGATCACTTTCCCAGGAAACAATTGGTTCAGGTTTTCCATTAGCTGCTGTGCATACTGCTGCAACTGTCGCATTGGCACCATCTACAAGCGGTTCAGGGCCAGCCCCCACAGTTATTGTGGGTTCCACTACAAAATTAATAAATCAGTCTGTAGAATAGGGCAATTTGTTACAACATTGTTCTACCTACATTTACAGATACATTGCACAATTACGCAAATTGATAGCAGTCATACCTCTTGAGTAGACATTTTAACCATTGAGTCTTACTTCACTGGTAGACAAATTTTTGAAGATCTTAATGATAGGATTTACAAGCACTTGGAGAAGCATAATCTAATTACAGCCATTCCCTTCAATAATAAGTAATAATTTTTGAAACTGTTGGGTTTTGGAGAAAATTTCACTAATCTTTTAAATCATATAAAACAGAGCTTAGCACAATGGTCACCCTTGTCTATGTCTTTGATAGGTCAAACTAATGTTGTTAAAATGTTTATTCTTCCTAAATTTTTATACTTATTTCAATCTTTACCAACTTTTATTTCTAAAGCTTTTTTTGATTCGTTAGTTTCTAATATTTCATCCTATCTATGGAAGGGCAAACTTCCCAGACTAAATAAAGCTGATTTTACTGGGCAGCCAACATACATTCTCTTGCCTTTTGGTCTTACTTTTATAATCAGTCTGACTGCCCAGTATGGGTGGCAATGGAGTTGAACTCTAATAAGAATCTCTCCATCTCTGCACTTCTTGGACCTGCACTTCCTTGCCATTTGCCTAAATCAATTGTTAATCTGGTGATCAGACACACTCTGAGAATATGGGCTCAGTTCAGAAAACACAGTGGGCTTCTCGGGTTTTCTCTCTCTAGTCCTATTCTACATAATCATTTTTTTCAGGCTTCTATGCAGGATTTAACATTTCTAGACTGGCACAGAAAGGGCATTAGGTGTTTTGAAGATCTTTTCCTAGATAAGCACTTTGCAACTTTTGAAAATTGTCTGTAAAGTTTGGCCTATCTAACACTCGTTTCTTTAGATATCTCCAAATTAGACATTTTATTAACCCTTTAACTTTTCTGAGGTACCCATTAAAAATGTTGTGGATTTGTTTCTTCATATGAATCCATTGGGTAAAGGTTTAATTTCTACTATTCGAGATATGTTAACGATGTTGAAGCATGTCCCCTTCGACAAAATTAAAACTGCCTGGGAGCATGATTTAAATTTTTCTTTGTCCGATGAGGTTTAGGATTCAATTCTCAAGTCAGTTAATTCAACTTCTCTATGTGCTCACCACTGCCTTTTACAGTTCAAGGTGGTACACAGGGCTCTAATGTCTAAAACTAAATTGTCGCGGTCCTATCCTGATATTAGTCCCTGTTGTGATAAAAGTAAAGGGGCCGAGGCCTCTCCTATTCATATGTATTGGGCTTGTCCTAGCTTGGATAAATTCTGGAGAGATTTTTCTTAACCTTATCTCACATACTTAATTACTATTTGGAACCTAACCCTCTGATTGCTCTTTTCCGTACTTCGGGAGAAGCTGACATGCATTTAACTCCGACGAAGCGTCATACATTGTCTTTCACCTCTCTTTTGGGCAAACGTGCAGTCCTTCTTAGGTGCAAAGATGTTGTCCCACCCACACATGCTCAATGGCTTAGAGATATTATGTATCTCGTAAACAGGTTCATCCACTTGGAAGCTGTCAGGACAGAAGATACTGTATTATATATGAATGTACGAAGTATAAGCAATAAAGTAGATGAGTTTGAGGCTCAGTTGGAAATTGGCAAGTACGATGTTATGGGAATAACTGAGACATGGCTTCAAGCGGACAGGGCCTGGGAAATGAATATTCAAGGATATACATCTTATCGAAAGGACAGACTGACTGGCAGAGGGGGTGGGGTGGCTCTGTTGGTGAGGAATGATATTCAGTCCCTTGTGAGGGAGGGGGGGACATAGAATCTGGGGATGTAGAGTCAGTATGGATAGAACTGAGAAATTCTAAGTGTAGAAAGACCCTAATGGGAGTTATCTACAGGCCCCCAAACAGCAGTCTGAATGTAGGGTGTAAGTTGAATGAAGAGTTAAAATTGGCATGTCGCAAAGGTAATGATACAATTGTCATGGGGGATTTCAACATGCAGGTAGACTGGGAGAATCAGAATGGTACTGGACCCCAAGAAAGGGAATTTGTGGAGTGCCTCCGAGATGGATTCTTGGAACAGCTTGTACTGGAGTCTACCAGGGAGAAGGCAATTCTAGATTTAGTGTTGTGCAATGAACCAGATTTGATCAGGGACCTTGAGGTAAAGGAACCATTAGGAGGTAGTGACCATAATATGATATGTTTTGACCTACAATTTGAGAAGGGAAAATCGGATGTGTCAGTATTACAGTTGAACAAAGGGAACTATGGAGCTATGAGGGAGGAGCTGGCCAAAGTTCAATGGAACAATACCCGAGCAGGGAAGACAGTGGAACAAAAATGGCAGGTATTTCTGGGAATAATGCAGAAGGTGCAGGATCGGTTCATTCCAAAGAGGAAGAAAGATCCTAAAGGGAGGAAGGGGCGGCCGTGGCTGACGAGGGAAGTAAAGGGCAGTATAAAAATAAAAGAGAAGTATAACATAGCAAAGATGAGTGGGAAACTGGAGGACTGGGAAGCTTTTAAAGAGCAACAGAAGATAACAAAAAAGGCAATACGCCAAGAAAAAATGAGGTACGAGGGTAAACTAGCCAAGAATATAAAGGAAGATAGTAAAAGCTTCTTTAGGTATGTGAATAGCAAAAAAATAGTTAAGACCAAAATTGGGCCATTGAAGACAGAAACGGGTGAATTTATTATGGGGAACAAAGAAATGGCAGATGAGTTGAACAGGTACTTTGGATCTGTCTTCACTAGGGAAGACACAAACAATCTCCCAGATGTAATAGTGGCCAAAGGAACTAGGGTAAAGGGTGAACTGAAGGAAATTTATATTAGGCAAGAAACAGTTTTGGATAGACTGTTGAGTCTGAAGGCTGATAAGTCCCCGGGACCTGATGGTCTGCATCCCAGTGTACTTAAAGAGGTGGCTCTAGAAATCGTGGACGCATTGGTAATCATTTTCCAATGTTCTATAGATTAGGAACAGTTCCTGCTGATTGGAGGGTGGCTAATGTTGTCCCACTTTTCAAGAAAGGAGGGAGAGGGAAAACAGGGAATTATAGACCGGTTAGCCTGACGTCAGTGGTGGGAAAGATGCTGGAGTCAATTATAAAAGAGGAAATTACCACACATTTGGATAGCAGTAGAAGGATCAGTCTGAGTCAGCATGGACTTATGAAGGGAAAATCATGCTTGACTAATCTTCTGGAGTTTTTTTGAGGATGTAACTATGAAAATGGATAAGGGAAAGCCAGTGGATGTAGTGTACCTGGACTTCCAGAAAGCTTTTGATAAAGTCCCACATAGGAGATTAGTGGGCAAAATTAGGGCACATGGTTTTGGGGGCAGAGTACTGACATGGATTGAAAATTGGCTGGCTGACAGGAAACAAAGAGTAGTGATTAACGAGTCCCTTTCGGAATGGCAGGCTGTGACCAATGGGGTACCGCAAGGTTTGGTGCTGGGACCGCAGCTGTTTACAATATACATTAATGATTTAGATGAAGGGATTAAAAGTAACATTAACAAATTTGCCGATGACACAAAGCTGGGTGGCAGTGTGAAATGTCAGGAGGATGTTATGAGAATGCAGGGTGACTTGGACAGGTTGGGTGAGTGGGCAAATGTATGGCAGATGCAGTTTAATGTGGATAAATGTGAGGTTATCCACTTTGGTGGCAAGAACAGGAAGGCAGATTACTATCTAAATGGAGTCAGGTTAGGAAAAGGGGAAGTACAACGAGATCTAGGTGTTCTTGTACATCAGTCAATGAAAGCAAGCATGCAGGTACAGCAGGCAGTGAAGAAAGCTAATGGCATGCTGGCTTTTATAACAAGAGGAACTGAGTATAGGAGTAAAGAGGTCCTTCTGCAGCTGTACAGGGCCCTGGTGAGACCATACCTGGAGTATTGTGTGCAGATTTGGTCTCCAAATTTGAGCACGGACACTCTTGCTATTGAGGGAGTGCAGCGTAGGTTCACAAGGTTAATTCCTGGAATGGTGGGACTGTCATATGTTAAATGATTGGAGCGACTAGGCTTGTATACACTGGAATTTAGAAGGATGAGAGGGGATCTGATTGAAACATATAAGATTATTAAGGGATTGGACACATTGGAGGCAGGAAGCATGTTCCCGCTGATGGGTGAGTCCAGAACTAGAGGCCACAGTTTAAGAATAAGGGGTAGGCCATTTAGAACAGATGCAGAAAAACTTTTTCACCCAGAGAGTGGTGGGTATGTGGAATGCTCTGCCCCAGAAGGCAGTGGAGGCCAAGTCTCTGAATGCATTCAAGAGCGAGTTAGATAGAGCTCTTATAGATAGCGGGGTCAAGGGATATGGGGAGAGGGCAGGAACAGGGTACTGATTGTGTATGATCAGCCATGATCACAGTGAATGGTGGTGCTGGCTAGAAGGACCGAATGGCCTACTCCTGCACCTACTGTCTATTGTCTATTCATCGGCTTATAAAAGCAGATGAGCTATCCTCCAATTATCACTAACTTGACTGTGGCTAAAAAGATTACAAGAATTTTACCCAGGGCACTAGCAATCACCTCCCACAACTATCCAGGTTACACTTAGTCATGTGGGTGTTTACCCACAGTTAAAATGTTTCAAAATCTCCAAATGTTAATGGGTACCAAGATATCGCTTTTTATTCCACAAGACCATTAAGCCACAAGACAAAAGAGTAGAATTAGGTCATTAGGCCCATTGAGCCCATTAGGCTATTCAATCATGGCATAATTATTTTTCCTCAACCTCATTCTCCTGCCTACTGCCCATAACCCTTGCAGAAATATGCCATTCAGCCCATTGAGTCTGTTCCACATTCCATCATGGCCAATTTATTATCCCTCTCAACCCCATTCTCCTGCCTTCTTCCTGTAACCTTTGATGCCCTTACTAATTAAGAACCTATCAACCTCTGCTTTAAACATATCCAATGACTTGGCCTCCACAGCCATCTGTAGCAATGAATTCCACAGATCTGTCACCTTCTGGCAAAAGAAATTCCTTCTCATCTTTTCTAAATAGATGTTCTTCTGAGGCTAGACTGCTAATAATTGAAACATCTTTTTCACATCCACTCCATCTAGCCCCTTTATTATTCAACAGGTTTCAATGAGATCCTCCCTCATTCTTCTAAACTCCAGTGAGTACAGCCCCAAATGCTTCTCATATAATAACCTTTTTGTTCCTGGGATCATTCCTGGGATCCTCTGGAACCTTTCCAATGGCAACACAACCTTTCTTAGATAAGGGGCCCAAAACGGCTCACTGTACTCCAAATATGGTCTGATCAATGCTTTATAAAGCCTCAGCATGATATCCTGACTTTTATATTTTAGTCCTCTCAAAATGAATGCTAGCATTGCATTTGCCTTCCTCGTTACTGACTCAACCTGCATGTTAACATTTAGGGAATCCTGCAGGAAGACTCCAATGTCTGATTAAAAAAAACACAAAATGCTAGCAGAACTCAGCAGGCCAGACAGCATCTATGGGAGGGGTCGTCACTACCTCCTCCCATAGATGCTGTCTGGCTTGCTGAGTTCTGCCAGCATTTTGTGTTTTTATTTATCTCCAGCATCTGCAGATTCATTTGTGTTTTCAATGTCTGATATCTGGATCTGCTTCCTGTTTAGAGAAGACTCTATGCTTGTTTTCCTTTCTGAAGTACATGACCATACTTCCCAGACTGCATGACATCTGTCACTCTTTTTCCTTGTCTCCTAATCTATGGTCCTTCTGCAAACTCCCTGCTTCCTCAGAACTACCTGACCTTCCACTTATCTTAGTATCATCCACAGAATTTGCCACAAAGCCATCAACTTGTTATCTAGATCATTAACATCTAACAGGAAAAATAGCCAATCCAATACCGACCCCTGCAGAACACTATTATTCATTAGCAGCCAATCTGAAAAGACCCCCTTTATTTCCATTCTTTGCCTCCTGGCAGTCACCCAATCTTCTGTCTGTGTTAGTACCTTTCCTATAATACCATGGGCTCTTATCTTGTTTAGCAGCCTAATGTGTGGCAGCTTGTCACAGGCCTTCTGGAAATCCAAGTAAACTACATTTGCTGACTCTCCTTGGTCTATCCGGCCTGTTATTTCCTCAAAGAATTCCAACAGATTTGGCTGGCAAAATTTCCCATTAAGGAAACCATGTTGACTTTGGCCTATTTTACCATGTGTCTCCAGCCACCCAAACCTCCTCAGCCTAAAAATTCCTGTCTTTTTTAAAGGGTGGAGAGACATTTACATTTTTCCTTTCCACCAGAACTATTCCAGAATCTAGTGATTCTTGAATGATCTGTACTACTGCGTCCACAGTCTCTTCAGCTACCTCCTTCAAAACCCTGGGTGTAGTCTATTTGGTCTTGGTTGCTTGTCTACTTTCAGCTTCCCAAGAAGCTTCTCCTTATTAATTGCAACTGCGCACTCTTCTGCTTTGACATGCTCAAACTTCTGGCATGCAGCTTATAGTTTCTACATTGATGTGATGCAAAATACGTTTTCAGTTTGTCTGCCATTTTTTTTGTTCCCCAATACTACCTCTCCAACATAATTTTCCAATGATTCAATATCCACTCTTGCCTCTTTCTCTGTATCTTTCATCAAAAACTTCTGATATCATCTTACATTATTGGCTATCTTACTTCCATATTTCATCTTTTCTCTCCTTATTGCTTTTTCTAGTTGTCTTCTGTTATTTTTCTTCTTTTAAATGTTTCCCAATCCCCCAGCTTTCCACCAACTACATTATATGCCCCCTCTTTTCCTTTTATCCTGCTTTTGACTTCCTTTGTCATCTATGGTTGCCACATACTCCTTTGGAATGCCTCTTTTTTGAGATGAACCAATACAGGTACTGTGTCTTGCAAATTACTCACAGAAACACCTGCCATTACTGCTCGACCATCATCTGTGGTAGTGCCCCTTCCAATCAGCTGTGGCAAGCTCCTCTCTCATGCCTCTGTGGTTCTCTTGAACTTTACTGTCCACATCCTCTCAGAGTATTCATTTATGAACTTGCTCATTTTCATGGTTCCACTTGGACAAACAAATTGATCTTTAAGGAGACCCGATTTCTCCCTGGCTAGCCTTTTAGACAACAGTACAGCTGAGGAAAAGGGCTTTTGGCCCATGATGTCTATGCTAACTAAGCTGTCAAGTCAAACTATTCCTTTCTACCTATATACGAGGTGTAGTCCTCCACTAGAATCCAGTGCTCCTGATGTGGCCTTCTCTACATTGGTGAGACCCATAATAAATTGGGGGACCGCTTCATCAAGCAACTCTGCACCATCCACAACAAGCGGGACTTCACGGTGGCCAAACATTTTAATTCCAATTCCCTAGTGCCAAGAAAAGGCCTCCCTCAGTGTGGAGGAACAACACTTTATATTCTGTCTGGGTAGCCTTCAACCTGATGGCATGAACATTGATTTCCCTTTCTGGTAAACAAATAACCCCCTCACCTCCTCCTCCTTGCTACTCATTACTTCCCCATGGGTCCCTTCGCTCCTCCTTTTCTCTTATGGTCCACTCTCTTCCCTACCAGATTTCTTCTTCTCCAGCCCTTTTCCCACGCAACCGGCTTCACCTATCACCCAGCTAGCCTTCTTCCTCTCCCCCCACCTTTTTATTCAGGCACCTTCCCTCTTCCTTCTGAATCCTGAAGAAGGGTCGCAGCCCAAAACATCATCTACCTATTCGTTTCCATAGATGCTGCATAACCTGCTGAGTTCCTCCAAGATTTTGTGTGTGTGTTGCTTTAGATTTCCAGCATCTGCACTTTCTCGTGTTCATTATTTGACACACCTCCGTTACCTGCATGTTGACGTGTCTGTGTGAAATCCTCTTGAACACCAGTATCATATCAGCTTTCGCTAGAGACCTGGCAGCATGTTCCAGAGACCAACCTTAGTGTAAAAACAAACTAGTCCAGCACACCCCTTTAAACTTCCCCCACTCACTTATCCCTATGCATTCTATTATACAACACCCCCTTTAAACTTCCCCCACTCACTTACCCCATGCATTCCAGTTTGCAACACCCCTTTAAACTTACCCCATTCACTTACCCCATGCATTATATTATACAACACTCCTTTAAACTTCCCCCACTCACTTACCCCATGCATTCCAGTATGCAACACCCCTTTAAACTTCCCCCACTCACTTACTCCTACGCATTCCAGTCTGGATGTAGGGTGTAAGTTGAATGAAGAGTTAAAATTGGCATGTTGCAAAGGTAATGATACAATTGTCATGGGGGATTTCAACATGCAAGTAGACTGGGAGAATCAGAATGGTACTAGACCCCAAGAAAAGGAGTTTGTGGAATGCCTCCAAGATGGATTCTTAGAACAGCTTGTACTGGAGCCTACCAGGGAGAAGGCAATTCTAGATTTAGTGTTGTGCAATGAACTGGATTTGATCAGGGACCTCGAGGTAAAGGAACCATTAGGAGGTAGTGACCATAATATGATATGTTTTAACCTACAATTTGAGAAGGAGAAGGGAAAATTGGATGTGTCATTATTACAGTTGAACAAAGGGAACTATGGAGCTATGAGGGAGGAGCTGGCCAAAGTTCAATGGAACAATACCCGAGCAGGGAAGACAGTGGAACAACAATGGCAGGTATTTCTGGGAATAATGCACAAGGTGCAGGATCGGTTCATTCCAAAGAGGAAGAAAGATCCTAAAGGGAGTAAGGGGCGGCTGTGGCTGATGAGGGAAGTAAAGGGCAGTATAAAAATAAAAAAGTATAACATAGCAAAGATGAGCGGGAAACTGAAGGACTGGGAATCTTTTAAAGAGCAACAGAAGATAACAAAAAAGGCAATATGCCAAGAAAAAAATGAGGTATGAAGGTAAACTAGCCAAGAATATAAAGGAGGATAATTGGGCCACTGAAGACAGAAATGGGTGAATTTATTATGGGGAACAAGGAAATGGCAGATGAGTTGAACAGGTACTTTGGATCTGTCTTCACTAGGGAAGACACAAACAATCTCCCAGATGTAATAGTGGCCAAAGGAACTAGGGTAAAGGGTGAACTGAAGGAAATTTATATTAGGCAAGAAACGGTGTTGGATAGACTGTTGAGTCTGAAGGCTGATAAGTCCCTGGGACCTAATGGTCTGCATCCCAGGGTACTTAAAAAGGTGGCTCTAGAAATCATGGACGCATTGGTAATCAGTTTCCAATGTTCTATAGATTCAGGAACAGTTCCTGCTGACTAATGTTGTCCCACTTTTCAAGAAAGGAGGGAGAGAGAAAACAGGGAATTAAAGACCAGTTAGCCTGATGTCAGTGGTGGGAAAGATGCTGGAATCAATTATAAAAGAGGAAATTACGACACATTTGGATAGCAGTAGACGGAGCAGTCCAAGTCAGCATGGATTTATGAAGGGAAAATCATGCTTGACTAATCTTCTGGAGTTTTTTGAGGATGTAACTATGAAAATGGATAAGGGAAAGCCAGTGGATGTAGTGTACCTGGACTTCCTAAAAGCTTTTGATAAAGTCCCACATAGGAGATTAGTGGGCAAAATTAGGGCATATGGTATTGAGGGCAGAGTACTGACATGGATTGAAAATTGGCTGGCTGACAGGAAGCAAAGAGTAGCGATTAACGGGTCCCTTTCGTAATGGCAGGCTGTGACCAGTGGGGTACCGCAAGGTTTGGTGCTGGGACTACAGCTGTTTACAATACACATTAATGATTTAGATGAAGGGATTAAAAGTAACATTAACAAATTTGCCGATGACACAAAGCTGGGTGGCAGTGTGAAATGTCAGGAGGATGTTATGGACAGGTTGGATGAGCGGGCAAATGTGTGGCAGATGCAGTTTAATGTGGATAAATGTGAGGTTATCCACTTTGGTGGCAAGAACAGGAAGGCAGATTACTATCTAAATGGAGTCAAGTTAGGAAAAGGGGAAGTATAACGAGATCTAGGTGTTCTTGTACATCAATCAATGAAAGCAAGCATGCAGGTACAGCAGGCAGTGAAGAAAGCTAATGGCATGCTGGCCTTTATAACAAAAGGAATTCAGTATAGGAGTAAATAGGTCCTTCTGCAGTTGTACAGGGCTCTGGTAAGACCCCACCTGGAGTATTGTGTGCAGTTTTGGTCTCCAAATTTGAGGAAGGACATTCTTGCTATTGAGGGACTGCAGCGTAGGTTCACAAGGTTAATTCCCGGAATGGCGGGACTGTCATATGTTGAAAGATTGGAGCGACTGGGCTTGTATACACTGGAATTTAGAAGGATGAGAGGGGATCTGATTGAAACATATAAGATTATTAAGGGATTGGACACGCTATCTACTATTAAAGATAAGATTCGAAGTACTTGGAGAAGCTTGATAAAATAGGCCAAAGTCAGCATGATATTCTAAAGGGGAAATTTTATCTGCCAGATCTGTTGGAACTCTTTAAGGAAATAACAAGTAAGATAGACAAAGGAGAGTCAGTGGATGTAGCTTATTTGGATTTTTAAAATGCCTTTGACAAGGTGCCACACATGAGGCTGCTTAACCAGATAACATCCCATTTTATTACAGTAAGGATACTGAATGGCATGATTTGACTGGCAAGAGGCAAAGAGTAGGTATAAAGAGGCCTTTTCTGATCAGCTGCTGGTGACTAGCGGTGTGACATGTTGATGGCTTTATGGCAAAGTTTGTGGATGATACAAAGTTAGGTGGAGGGGCAGGTAGTGTTAAGGAAGCAAAGTGCCTGCAGGACTTAAGATTGGGGGAATGAGCAAAGAAGTGGCAGATGTAATATGGTGTAGTTAAGTACAAAATCATGTTAAGTACAAAAGGAATAAAGATGTGGACTATTTTCTAAATGGGGAGAAAATTCAAAAATCAGAGTGCAAGGGAATTTGACAGTCTACGTGCAGGATTCTCTAAATGTTAACTTGCAGGCTGAGTCAGTGGTAAGGAAGGCAAATACAATGTTAGCATTCAATTCAAGAGGACTAGAATACAAAAGTATGTAATTCTGAGGCTTTATAAAGGCATTGGTCAGAGCAGATCTGAGTGCCTTATCTAAAAGATGTGCTAACATTGGAGAGGGTCCAAGGGAGGTTCATGAGAATGATCCCAGAAATGAAGGGGTTAACATATGAGGAGCATTTGATGGCTCTTGGGCCTGTAGTCACTGGAATTTAGAAGAGTGACAGGGGAACTCATTGAAACCTATCAAATAATTTATTAAATAGGGCAAGGAATCAGCACTCCCTAGCACTATACAGGCAGTCCCCAAGTTACGAACATCCCACTTACGAACAACTCATTTACGAACAGAGGGAGGAGAACGCCGTCTGCCATTTTAAGTCGATGCCGTTAACACCATGTTGAGTATGTAACTTTGTATTTGGCTTAAATATTTCTTAGCAAGCTTCACCCTGACCTCACCCCTTTTCCAGTCAGCACTGCCCCCACTTGTCCCATTTAACCTGTCTCACTGCGGGGTGGAGTTTTAGGACCCGGGGGAGCAGTGGACCCATGGCTGCTGCTGAATTTGCAGTTTTCTGTTCTGTTGACGGAAAACAATCGCGATTGAAAATGAAGTGGAAATAATAAAGCGATTGGAAAGAGGTGAAATACCATCAGTCAGTGGAAAAGTGTTAGGCTACAGTCGGTCAACCATCGGAACAATTTTAAAGGATACAGGTAAAGGATAAAGTGAGAATAATGCAGCATGTGAAAGGCCCTGCTCCGATGAAAGCTACAATTATTACTATGCAATGCAGTGGTTTAATTATTGAACTACATATGTTTCTTAAGTGTTTTATATGCATAGAAAGGTAAGATATATACTATATACTAAGACAAACATTTCACTAACTGACGCTAAATAATACCGGATGTAGCTGTTCCGACTTACATACAAATCCGACTTAAAGACAGACTCAGGAACGGAACTCGTTCATAACCCGGGGACTGCCTGTACTTAAAACCAGTTTATCTACTTCACATTCCATGGATAGGAAATAAATAATCAATGTTTCAGGCAAAGGCCCTTTATCAGGACTGGGTAACTATTCT
The DNA here is from genome assembly GCF_048418815.1 of Hemitrygon akajei. NCBI lineage: Eukaryota > Metazoa > Chordata > Chondrichthyes > Myliobatiformes > Dasyatidae > Hemitrygon > Hemitrygon akajei. The sequence goes on from NC_133127.1 coordinate 108,967,739, forward strand.
GCGGAATGGAAAAAGAGAAGGAGGGAGGGTGGAGAAATAACTAGAAGTTGATAAATTAATGTTCATGCCATCAGGTTGGAAGCTACCCAGATGAAATGAGGTGCTGCATCTGCAACAGTAGAGAAGGCTATGGACAGATATGTTAGAATGGGAATGGGAAATTGCATTGAAATAGGTAGCCACTAGGAAAAAGCCATTCTGCAGAATATCTGCTTTGATCTACATGTCATTACTATGCAGCTTTGTTACTACAAACACAAATAAAGCATCTTAGAGAAGAGCCACACTGGTGTTCAACACTTTTCATTGTCGAGCTGAAAGAAAAGATTTTGACCTGTTAATCAAGAGACGTACTTCAGAAGTACACACAAACCAATGTTATGCTTTATGGTGTTTTCAAAACACATTGAGAGAATTTTAATCAGTATGTAGCAAACCCTTACAAGAGATTAGTTTAAAAATCAACAAACCTGGAAAGGCTGGCAAAGTGCACAGAAGTAGACAAGAATCCATGATTGTTTTGAAGGATGGGTTCAAGGAAGGAAGGGCTGAACACCATAAGCCCATAGACCTTAAGACAGAGCAGAATGCGCTGTCTGTGGCTTTGAGGGTAAGAATAGGGCTTAATCCTGCTCTTAAATGTCTATGTTCATTGAGTCATTATCAAATACCTTTCGATACCAATACAATTTACCAGCAGATAGCACATAACCTACTCTGCCTTGGTGATTCAAATGCTTATCCAATGCTTCTTAAATATTGTGAGTGTTCTACTATCCACTCAGTTGATAGTTGATACTTCCAAGAGTATAACCACAACCTGGGAGAAATTTATTCAGATCTCCTCTAAGCCATTTCTTTCTCACCTTTGATCTTTGCCCTCTGGTCTTAAACACTTAACTATGGAGAAATTTACTTTTACCATCTACCCACCAAATGTATTTCATAATTGTGTATCTCTCCATCTCCTCTCAATTCTCTGCCTCAAAGAATGCAAACCTAGCCATATAATTCTCTCATCACAGAAACATTCCATCCCAGGCAACTTCCTGGTAAGTTTCCTCTTTTCCATAGATGCTGCCTGGCTGCTGAGTTCAGCATTTTGTGTGTGTCGCTTGGAGTTGTTGGTTGTTAGTGCAAGTGAGTCCTTCTTATGGTTTGGCAACTAGAATTGCAAAACAATATTCCAATCGTTGCTGAACTGAAGTTTTATAATGCTCTACTCTAGGCCCAGCCAAGAGAAACATTCTGTACATAGTCTTCACCTAATCGACTGGTGCTGTTATTCCTACTTATTTCCCACAGGTCTGCTGGTATATGTTGGACACTTATTAGAAGCCCTCACACCCTAAATGAATGACATTACACTTATGAGGATTAAATTTCATCTGCCATTGTTCTGCCCAACTTAACTGCTAATCAATATTGTTCTATAATACAAGACTACACTCACTATCCAAGTACTAATTTTTGTTTTACTTTCATGCCTACAATTCGCGAATTCACATGCCTACACTCACGTCCAAATCATTAAAGCATACAAGTACTAAACTTTGTGGGAAATCCCAGACCAGTCTACCAGTTACAAATGCAACCCTCACTGTCATACCCTGTCTACAGTTTTGGATCCAATTTTCAACATTTGCTACAGCAAATATTATATAGGTTTTTGGAACGGACTTCCATGTGGGACCCTATTAAAGGTCTAACTGAAACCCATGTAAACTGCACTGTCCTCATCAATATAATTAACTGCCTCTTCAAAGAACATAACATTAGTTAGACAGATCGTCAACCAACAAATCCAAGCAACGCACACAAAATGCTTAGAGGAACTCAGCAGCCAGGCAGCATATATGGAAAAGAAGGCAAACATGAGGAAATCTGCAGATGCTGGAAATTCAAGGAACACACACAAAATGCTGGTGGAACGCAACAGGCCAGGCAGCATCTATAGGGAGAAGCACTGTCGACGTTTCGGGCCGAGACCCTTCGTCAGGACCTGAGAAGGGTCTCGGCCTGAAACGTCAACAGCACTTCTCTCCACAGATGCTGCCTGGCCTGCTGCGTTCCACCAGCATTTTGTGTGTGTTGCTTATATGGAAAAGAAGACAGTTTTGCGCCCCGAGATGCTTCATCAAGACTGGAGAAAAAAAGATGAGGAGTTAGAGTAAAAGAGTGGGGGAGGGCAGGAAGAAACACAAGGTGATATGTGAAACCGAGAAGGGAAGAGGGGTGAAGTAAAGAGCTGGGAAGTTTATTGGTTAAAGAGATACAGGGCTGGAGAAGGGGGCTTCAGAGAGGAGAAGGCAGAAGACCACTGAAGAAAGAAAAAGGGAGAGGAGCACTGTGAAAGATGTTGGAGTTGATTGTTAAGGATGTGTTTTAGGAGTACTTGGAGGCACACGATGAAATAAGCCATAATGAGCATGGTTTCTTCAAGGGAAAATTTGCCTGACAAACTTGTTGGAATTCTCTGAAGAAATAACAAGTACGATAGACAAATGAGAATCGGTTGATGTTGTGTACTTGGACTTTCAGAAGGCCTTTGACAAGGTGCCACACGCCCTGGCTGTTTAACATGTTGTATCAAAGGGATAGGAAGGTAGGCAAAGGGGGTGGTGTGGCTATGCTGGTAAAGAATGGCATCAAATCACTACAAATAAGTGACATAGGATCAGAAGATGTTGAATCTTTGTGGGTTCAGTTAAGAAACTGCAAGGGTAAAAGGTCCCTGATGGCCATTATATAGAGACCTCCCAACAGTAGCTGGAATGTGGACCACAGATTACAACAGGAAATAGAAAAGGTTTGTCAAAAGGGTAACGTTATGATAGTCATGGGAGATTTTAACAAGCAGGTCAATTGGGAAAATCAGGTTCGTAATGGATCTCAAGAGAATGAGGTTGTTGAATGCCTATGAGATAGAAGTATTTCAGTGGAGTTAAGGAAATTACAGTGGTATGAGAGGAGCTGACTGAAGTAAATTGGAAAGAGTTATTGGCAGGGATGACAGCAGAGTAGCAATGGTATGAGTTTCTGGGAAAAATGAGAAAGATGCAGGACAGATGTATTCCAAAAATGAAGAAATACTCAACCGGCAAAATAGTATACCATGGCTGATAAGGAAAGTCACAGCTAACATAAAAACAAAACAGCTGGTATACAATAAAGCAAAAATTAGTGGGAGTATAGATTGGGAAGCTTTTAAAAACCTACATAGAGCAACTAAAAGAATCATCAGAAGGGAAAAGATGAAATATGAAAGCAAGCTAGCAAGCAATATCAAAGTGGATAGTAAAAGCTTTTTCAAGTATGTAAAAAATAAAAGAGAAATGAGAGTGGATGTAGGACTACTAGAAAATGAGGCTGGAGAAATAACAACAGGGGACAAAGAGATGGCAGATGAGCTAAATGAGTATTTTGCATCAGTCTTCACAGTGGAAGTGCCAGTTGTTGAAGACTGTGAGGCAAGAGCAGTGAGTGCAGTTACTTTTTCAAGGGAGAAGGTGCTCAAAAAGCTGACAGAACTAAGGGTATATAAGTCACCCAGACCAGATGAACTCAACCTTAGAGTTTTGCAAGAGGTAGCGATAGAGACTGTGGAGGCATCTTTCAAAACTCATTGGACTGGCATGGTGCCAGAAGACTGGAAAATTACAAATGTCACTCCACTCTTTAAGAAAGAAGGAAGGCAGCAGAAATGAAATTATAGACCAGTTAACCTGACCTCAGTGGGAAGATGTTGGAGTCAATTGTTAAGGATGAGGTTATGGCATACTTGGTGCCACAGGATAAGATAGGGCAAAGACAACATGGTTTCCTTAAGGGAAAATCTTGCCTGCCAAACCTGTTGGAATTCTTTGAAGAAATAACAAGTAGCATAGACAAAGGAGAATCAGTTGATGTTGTGTACTTGGATTTCAGAAGACTTTTGACAAGGTGCCATAGATGAAGCTGTTTACCAATCTAAGGGTCCATGGTATTACAGGAAAGTTACTAACATGGTTAGAGCATTGGCTGATTGGTTGGAGGTAGCGAGTGGGAATAAAAGGATCCTGATCTGGTTGCCTGGCAGTGACTAGTGGTGTCTGCAGAGGTCAGTGCTGGGGCCACTTCTTTTTATGCTGTATATCAATGATTTAGATGATGGAATAGGTAGCTTTGTTGCCAACTTCGCAAACCATTTTCTAAGTGGGGAGAAAATCTAAAATTCTTGAGATATAAAGGAACTTGAGGGTCCCAGTGCAGAACACCTTAAAAGGTAACTTGCAGGTTGAGTCGGTGATGAGGACGGCAAATGCAATGTTCACATTCATTTCAAGAGGTTTTGGAAACAAGAGCAGGGATGTGATGCTGAGGCTTTATAAAGGCATTGGTATATTGGCACCTTGAGTATTGTGAACAGTTTTGGGCTCCTCATCTATGAAAAGACATGCTGGCATTGAAGAGGTTCCAGAGGCAGTTCACAAGGATGATTGCAGGAATGAAAAGGTTATCATACAAGGAATGTTAGATGGCTCTGGGTCTGTACTCGCTGGAATTCAGAAGGACAAGAGGGCACAGCCTCAGGATAGAGGAGCACCCATTTAAAACAGAGATGCAAAGAAATTTCTTTAGCCAGAGGGTGGTGAATTTGTGGAATTTGTTACCACATGCAGCTGTGGAGGCCAAATCATGGGGTGTATTTAACACAGAGATTGATCGGTTCCTGTTTAAACACGGCATCAAAGGTTATGGGGAGAAGAACATGTAATGGGATTGAGGAGAGGGAAAAAAGCATCAACCATGATTGAATGGCAGAGCAGAACTGATGGGCCAAATGGCCTAATTCTGCTCCTATGCCTTATGGTCCCAAGCTACGAGCCCATAGTATTCGAGGAAAGATTATACAATGGATTGTCTAATATATCAGTGGCTGATTGTCAGGAGGCAAAGAGTGGGAATAAAGGGAGCCTTTTCTAGTTGGCTGCCAGTGACTAGTGGCATTTCACAAGGGTCTTTATTATGACCAATTCTTTTTACATTATATGTCAATGATTTGGATGATAGAATTGATGGCTTTGTTGCAAAGTTTGCAGACAATATGAAGACGGAAGGGCAGGTAGCTCTGAGTAAGTAGAGGCTACAGAATGAGTTAGACAAATTAGGAGAATGGGCAAAGAAGGGGCAGACGGGAAGTGTCGGAAAGTGTAATGGTCATGCACTTCAGTAGAAGAAAGGGTTGACTATTTTCTAAATGGAGAGAAAATACAAAAGTGAGGCACAAAGGGAGTTGAGAGTCCTTGTGCAAGACTCCCTAAAGGTTATTTTGCAGGTTGAATTTGTGTTGAGGAAGGCAAATGCAATGTTAGTATCTATTTCAAGAGAACTAGAATATAAAAGCAAGGATGTAATGTTGTGGCTTTATAAAGCACTGGCGAGGCCTCGTTTGGAATATTGTGAGCCGTTTTTGGCTCTTTATCTGTGTGCATACATCTACTGATGCCTCTGGACACATCATCAGTGATGTTCCTGGAATCATCGGGTGTTTCAGGTCTTTCAACATCATACATCCTCCTCCAGGTGACCCAGCTGGGGCTGATCAGACCCCAGCTTGTGTCCAGATGGCTAGCTACATGTGACTCCATGGCTCCCCTCTCTTGAGCCACAGCCACCTTGAGGCCCTCTCTGCCACATCAGTGGTATTGCGGATGGCTGTCCTCTTCCTCTCTCCCTCGATGCCCAAATTGCTGAAGGTTCTGGCTATCTGGCTAAGGAACGGGCTGCGAAACCCCTACAACCAACTTCGACTCGGAGACACCAGCTTGCTGACAGCTGCTGACCAGTCCTGCGTACTTCGATAGCTTCCTTTCAAAGGCCTCTTCCAAGCGATCTTCCCATGGGACTGTCAGCTCCAGCATCATCACCTGCTTCGTAGACTCAGACACAAGGACAATGTCTGGTCACAGGGTGGTGGCTGAGATATGGCTGGGGAACTTCAGCTGCCTTTCGAGGTCCACCAACAGCTACCAGTCCCTAGCAGAGGTCAGGATACCTGCCAATGTTCTTTGGTGGCTATTGGCTGCTCCCCAGCTCTGACAAAGGCAATGGTCTGCTTGGAGGGTCGGGACCGCTTCGCCCACTCCACTCCTGTGCTGATGGCTTCAGCGATGGTCTTCAGGACCTGATCATGCCTCCATCGGTACCGTCCCTCACCAAGTGCCCTTGTGCAGCTGCTGAGGATGTGCTCCAGGGTTCCTCGCTTGGAACACAGTGGGCACGCAGATGACTCTGCTTTGCCCCATGTGTGCTGGTTAGAAAGGATGTGCTGAAACTGGAAAAGATTCAAAGAAGGTTTACGAAAATGATTCCAGGATTGAATGGGTAATCTAATTGAAACCTATCAAATGGTGAAAGGCTTCGACAGAGTGGATATGGAGATGATGTTTCCTGGGGTAGGGTAGTCTCAGACCAGAGGAGACAAACTCAGAATAGAGGGGCATCCTTTTAGAGCAGAAATGAGGAGTAATTTCTTTAGTCAGGGAGTGGTGAATCTATGGAATTTATTGTCATGAGCATCTGTGAAGGCCAAGTCTTTTTATATATATATATATATATATATATATTTAAGGCAGTTTGATAGATTCTTGGTCAAGGAATGAAGGTATACACAGTGGGGGGGGGGGGGAAGAGACAGGAGATTGGGGCTGAGAGGAAAATTGATCAGCCATGATGAAATGGAAGAACAAAATGATAGGCCAAAATCTGCTCCTATTTCTTAAGGTCTTATTATCTAATAGACTGACTGAGGAGGCTGGAAAATGTGGGATTTAGGGTGAATGAGCCAATTGGATACAAAATTGACTTGGTAAGAGTCAGAGGTGGTAGTGAAATGTTGGTTTTACAGTTGGAGGCCTGTGACCACAAGGATCCCAATTGTTTCCCATATACATTAATGATTTGCATTACAATGTAATCAGTCAATTTACATTTCTGAAGGTAACATGATCTAAAATATAAGGTTACAACAAAATACTGATCAGGACAGGACACTAATAAACGGGGAAAATGGGTGGAGAAATAACAGTTGGAATTCAATTCAAACATTTAAATCAAGCCAGGATGTTCACAGTGAATGACAAGGCCTTGGGAACGTTGTTGAATGGAGAGACTTACGTGTACAAGCACATGGTTTTTTAAAACTGGTGACATAGGTAGACAGGGTAGTGACGGCAGTGTCAGGCGCATTTACTTCAGCAATTGTGGCACTGAGTATAAGAATTGAGATGACATGATACAGTTATACAGTGTGTTGTTTAGGACATATTTAGAACAGTGTGTGCAGTTTTGGTCACCACACTAAAGACAGATGTGATTAAGTTAAAGAATACAGAAAAGATTCATAGGGATGCTGTCTAGAGGACATAGGTTTAAGGGTGAGGGGGGAAGAAAGCTTAAAAAGGATTTGAGGGAAAAAATATGGAACAAATATCCAAGGGAAGTAGACTAAATGACTGATCCCTACCGTCTCCCCTCTGGAATAAAGGTACAATATTTGTTGCCATCTAGTCATCTGGCACTTCAATTAAAAGCAATGGAGGAAACAGCAAATAAGCTGTTATTTTTTTCAATTCTCTTTGGTCACAGGCACACCACAGGAGGAATACCTGATGCAGTATCATTATTGGAGAAAGGAAAAATGGGAATAAATAACTCTGGACCAGTCAATTTCACACCAGATTTTGCAAAATTGATTGGCTACAAATATCAAACCTGGTAGGCCTGCCTTTTATTCTAAAAGGAACATGGTATAGGAGTACCAGTCAATATGTGGAAAGTTTAAAAAATAAATAAATAGATCATCTATTATCACAACCTTACATTTCTTGCAACTGTCTGTTATCTCCCTACAAATTGCTCCTCTAAACACCAATGATCATATGTCTAGGGGAAAAGGAGATCCAGCCACACACCAACCCACCTCCCGTACACGCAGGTGCTGTGAGAATCGAGTTTATGCCTCGCGCCGCTCACCGTATCAACTTCACACCAAATACCGATATGACATACACTTTATTGAATTTACTAACATTAACTAGAAAAGTATTAGGCAATACAATATATATATATACAAGGAAAGAAAAAAACAAAAGGCGCCAACTTATCAAAGTTCAGTCAGTGTAGTGCACATCGTAGGAGCTCAATCAACGAATCATCCGACAGCCACGTCGTCACCCCTGGGACCACCCGGTGGTCTTACGAGCCGTCTAGCGCCAGTTGCGGTGCCAGCGCCCATCCACCTTCCTCGTCCGTCTCTCCTGCCGACTCCCTTCACCCCCAAGACCGCGCAACCCCTCCCCCAAGTTCCCAGCCTCACAAAACACAATAACATTCCCCATTGATTAACAAATGAATACAATTACCATATCATACCATACCACATCATTCTCCTGGTACCACATATGTCAACCGCTCCGGGGGCGCTTAATCCTCTGAGATCTCCATACCCCTTCTGCCCCACTGGGCTCCCTCTCCACTGTCTCGGACACCCCAGGTCTTCCTGACAGACCCTCACCCCCTTCCTCACGGGGGTCCTCCCTCACCTGAGATCTCTCCGGCTCACGCTCGGGCTCCACCCTCTCTCCCACCACTGTTGGCTGCCTCTCCATCTGACCCTCAAGACCTTCCCTCCTCTCACCCAATTCAGTATGGGAAGGGCCCGGAGCCTCCTCTCCTGGTACTGAAGCACCAGTGAATGGGAACAGGGGCCACTCATCTGAGTCGTCCTCTTCCGAATCAGTAGCCATTTCCGGCCGAGGGACCCGTCCCCGCTCTTCAGCAGCGGTCTCTTCCCTTTCTCTGCGCCCTCGCAGAGTCCTTGTACTGGGCGTAACCTCCCACTCTGGCTCCGTATCCACCTGCACCGCTTGACCCAGCGGCAGCAGGTGATTCCGATGGAGTACCTTGATAGGCCCTTTCCCATCCTCAGGTTTCACCCGGTAAACTGGCAGGTTCGGCATCTGGCTCTCTATTACATAGGGGCTGGCCGCCCATCGGTCTGCCAACTTGTGCTTACCAGAGAGTCCCAAATTCCGTAAAAGGACCCGGTCGCCCGGCAATAAGTGAACAAACTTCACCTTTCGATCATACCGCATCTTATTCCTCTGATTTTGTTTGGTAGCCGCCGCCTCGGCCAACTCGTACGCCCGCTGTAACCCCCTCTTCATGTCGGACACATACTTTAGATGGGACTTCCCGGGTAATTCACCCACTTCACCCCCAAAACACAAGTCAATGGGCAACCTCGCTTCCCGCCCGAACATCAGATAATAGGGCGAATATCCGGTAGCATCATTGCGAGTACAATTGTAACAGTGAACAATTGTCCAATATGACGACTCCACCTGCTTTTCTGCCCAATCTCCAGCGTCCCGAGCATATCCAACTGGGTCCGGTTGAACCTCTCTGGCTGCGGATCTCCCTGTGGGTGATAAGGGGTAGTCCTGGATTTCTCAACCCCAAGCATAGTCAGTAATTCATGGATAAGGCGGCTCTCAAAGTCCTGCCCCTGATCGCTATGGATTCGCCTGGGAAGGCCGTAATAAACAAAATACTTCTCCCATAACACCTTCGCCACTGTCGTTGCCCTCTGATCCTTAGTGGGAAATGCCTGAGCATAGCGAGTGTAATGATCGGTGATGACTAAGACATTCGCGGTGTTGCTGGTGTCAGGCTCAATCTACAGAAAATCCATATATACCAGGTCCAGAGGTCCCGCACTCTGCAAGTGCGACAGTGGAGCCGCCAACGTGGGCAGGGTCTTCCTCCGATGCAACGACTGCAGCCCCTACAGTATTCTTCAACTTCCCCCCTCATCCGGGGCCAGTAGAACCGGTCTTTGAGTAATCCATAGGTCTTTTCCACCCCCAAGTGTCCAGAATCATCAGGCCCTACAGCCTGCCAATACTCCTCCGGCAGGACCAGTTGCCAACAGTAGGGTTGGTCGGGAGGCGCCGTTACCCGGTACAAGATTTGGTTCTTTAACTTCAACCGAGACCACTCCTTCAACAACAGGGGCACGAATGGGTGTTTCGCCTTCTCAGCCAACGCCGCATCCCCCCTCTCGACCGCTCTCCACACTGTGCCAATGCCCGGGTCATTTTGCTGAGCAGCTGCCACTTCCCCGGACTCAGTTCCGGCAACTGTTTAGTCCGCAGTACGGTCAGGTCACAGTAAGCTAGGGGTATGGCATCGTCAAAACCCCTCAAATGGTCCACGGCTCGTTCCAGCCTCCCTCTTCCCTCGGCCTTCACGGTGATAGCAAACTGACACATTGCCTTCACTCCAGGGGCAGGGACTCACTCCCACTCCTCGTCCCCCTCCTGTTCCCCGGGCTCCCGACGAGACAAAGCATCCGCATCGATATTCTTGCTTCCGGGCCGGTACCTCAGGCTGAAATCATATACCGACAAGGCCGCCAGCCACCCCTCCGGGGTTTTCCTCTAGCTCTAGCTCCTCCTCCGATGTCTCCTCAGCCTCATCCTCGGAGAGAGTGTGGAGTCCCCACAGCCCCTCCTCCCCCGGTACACTGACCGTTGCCGGTAGTTCCAACGTCCTGACGTCAGCACTCGTATTAACCAACACCCAGCTAGACTCCATCTCTTTACCACACCGTCTAGCTACCAATTCTACCTGCCCCATACCTTTCACCAAACTTAACCCCCGCACTAACGCGTCTCCCGAAACTCGAAAATCCACTCCGCTCACTTTCTCTCTCTCCATCGTCGCGCAGGTAGTGAGCGAAGCAAGCAAGCAAGGCAGCATCTATGGAGAAAAAAAAGCACAGTCCTCTCCCTTTTACATTGTCATTCTATCACGTAAAACAACAAAACCCAGGAACAATAAGCTGTCAGTCCTGCCCCTCGTGCAACCAAGTCTCACTTAACGGCTGCGTTAATTTCACATGCTGATCCATGTTCTCAGCTCATTCAACTTACTTACAATACTCCTTGCAATGAAACAGACAACTCAAATGTTATTCCCACCACATACAGCCTTTCAGTTTCAATTCCTGTTTTTATATGACCCTAAGACCATAAAACACAGGGGCAGAAGTAGGTCATTCAGCCCATCGAATCTGCTCTGCCATTCAATCATGGGCTGATCCAATTCTTCCAGTCATCCCCACTCCCCTGCCTTCTCTCCATACCCTTTGATGCCCTGGCTAATCAAGAACCTATCTCTGCCTTAAATACACCCAATGACATGGCCTCCACAGACACTCATTGCACCAAATTCCACAGATTTACCACCCTCTGACTAAAGTAATTTCTCTGCTTCTCTGTTCTAAATGGGCGTGCTTCAATCCTGAACTCGTGCCCTCTTGTACTAGACTCCCCAACAATGGGAAATAACTTTGCCATATCTAATCTGCCCATGCCTTTTAACACATGGAATGCTTCTGTGAGATTCCCACAACCACTCCTCTATACGCCCTGGTATCTGGTTCTCAACCCCCTGCAACTCTAGTTCGGGAGATCAATCACCAGACACGGCACTATCAAACCTTCCTGCAAGGATATTAGTCCCTCTCCAGTTCAGGTGCAAAGCAGCCCATTTGTACAGATCCCACCATCCTGGAAGAGAGCCCAATGATCTAAAAATCTGAAGCCCTTCCCCCTGCACTATTTCCTTTACAAAGGAAAAAGATGTAGAACACAGTGATTAGAGTGGAACATAGAAACCCTACAGCACAATACAGGCCCTTCAGCCCACAAAGTTGTGCCGAACATGTCCATACCTTAGAAATTACTAGGCTTACCCATAGCTCTCTATTTTTCTAAGCTCCATGTACCTATCCAAAAGTCTCTTAAAAGACCCTATCGTATCCACCTCCACCACTGTTGCCAGCAGCCTATTCCACGCATTCACCACTTTCTGAGTAAAACACTTACCCCTGACATCTCCTCTGTACCTACTCCCCAGCACCTTAAACCTGTGTCCTCTTGTGGCAACCATTTCAGCACTGGGAAAAAGCCTCTGACTATCCACACGATCAATGCCTCTCATCATCTTATACACCTCTATCAGGTCACCTCTCATCCTCCGTCACTCCAAGGAGAAAAGGACAAGTTCACACAACCTATTCTCATAAGATATGTTCCCCAATCCAGGCAACATCCTTGTAAATCTTCTCTGCACCCTTTCTATGGCTTCCACATCCTTCCTGTAGTGAAACAACCAGAACTGAGCACAGTACTCCAAGTGGGGTCTGACCAGGGTCCTATATTACCTCTCGGCTCCTAAATTCAATTCCGTGATTGATGAAGGCCAATACACCGTACGCCTTCTTAACCACAGAGTCAACCTGCACAGCTGCTTTGAGCGTCCTATGGACTCGGACCCCAAGATCCCTCTGACCCTCCACACTGCCGAGAGTCTTACCATTAATACTATATTCTGCCATCATATTTGACTTACCAAAATGAACCCTTCACATTTATCTGGGTTGAACTCTATCTGCCACTTGTCAGCACAGTTTTGCATCTTATCAATACCCCGCTGTAACCTCTGACAGCCCTCCACACTACCCACACCTCCAACCTTTGTGTCATCAGCAAACTTACTAGCCCATCCCTCCACTTCCTCATGCAGGTCATTTATAAAAATCACAGAGTAAGAGTACCATAACAGATCCCTGAGGCACTCCACTGGTGACAGACCTCCATGCAGAATATGACCCATCTACAACCACTCTTTGCCTTCTGTGGGCAAGCCAGTTCTGGATCCACAAAGCAATGTTTCCTTGGATCCCATGCCTCCTTATTTTCTCAATAAACCTTGCATGGGGTACCTTATCAAATGCCTTGCTGAAATGCATATACACTACATTTACTGCTCTACCTTCATCAACTTGTTTAGTCACATCCTCAAAAAATTCAATCAGGCATGCCCTGCCTTTGACAAAGCCATGCCAACTATTCTTAATCATATTATGCCTCTCCAAATGTTCATAAATCCTACCTCTCAGGTTGTTCTCCATCAACTTACCAACCACTGAAGTAAGACTCACTGGTCTATAACTTCCTGGGCTATCTCTACTCCCTTTCTTGAATACTGGAACAACATCTGCCACCCTCCAATCCTCCAAAACCTCCCCCGTCTCCATTGATGATGCAAAGATCATTGCAGAGGGTCAGCAATCTCCTCCCTCGCCTCCCACAGTAGTCTGGGGTACATCTCATCCGGTCCTGGAGACTTATCAAACTTGATGCTTTCCAAAAGCTCCAGCACATCCTCTTTCTTAATGTCTATATGCTCAAGATTTTCAATCCGCTAGATTTGTCATCCCTAGAATTGCCAAGATCCTTTTCTGTAGTGAATACTGAAGCAAAGTATTCATTAAATATCTCTGCTGTCCCCTCCAGTTTCAAACACACTTTTCCACTGTCATACTTGATTGGTCCTATTCTCACACAACTTATCCTCGTACTCTTCACATACTTGGAGAATGCCTTGGGTTTCCCTTAATCCTGCTCGCCATGCCCTTCTCATGCCGCCTTCTAGCTCTCCTAATTTCCTTCTTAAGCTCTTTCCCACTAGCCTTATAAATCTTCTCCATCTCTATCATTACCCAGTTTTTTGAAACTTTCTTAAGTTTTTCTTTTCTTCTTGACTAGGTTTTCTACAGCCTTTGTACACCACGGTTCCTGTACCCTACCATCCTTTCCTGTCTCATTGGAACATACTTTTGGGAGAATACAGAGTTATGCATCTTCAAAAGCATTGATGAACAGAGGCTCTTGTGGTCCACGTATATGGCTCCCCAAAAGTGGCCAGAGAGGTTAATAGCTGGTAAAGTCCATGTATGGCATGTTTGTCTTTATTGGTTAAGGCATTCAGTTCAATAGTCAGCAATTTAAGAGGGAGAAGCACAAGTCAGATGTATCAGTATGGCAATGGAATAAAGGGAATTACAGAGGCAGGAGAGAGGAGCTTGCCCAGGTGAATTGGAGACGGATACTGGCGGGGCTGACGGTAGAGCAGAGGCGGTTGAAGTCTCTGGGAATAATTCACAAGGGCAGCATAGATATGCCCCACAGTAGTTCCCAAATGGCAGGGGTAAGCAAATATGACTGACAAGGGCAGTTAAGGACTGCATAAAAGACAAGGGCATATAAGATAGCAAAAGTGAGTGGGAAGTTGGATGATTGGGAAGCTTTTAAAATCCAACAAAAGACAACTAAAAAACTATATGGCAAAGATGAAATACGAGGGCAAACTAGCAAATAATATAAAGCAGGGTAGTAAATTTTTTTCAATTATATTCTGGTGACCCACTTTCTAGCGCACTCAAACTGGCTCACAAAACGGTGCACCATTGGCCAGCCCCAAAAGGGACGCCAGGCCTTCTTCACCAGCAAGGGGAAAAGCCCGCATGCAAGAAGGGACTGAATATGTGCCCCCTACAGCATTCCCATCCGGGGAGGGTGGAAACGGGAAGGCTTAAAAGCGAGGCTGCGAAGATTGAATAAAGCTCTAACGCAACTGCAACTCATCGACTGCGTGTCGTTATTCCAGCGCTGTGTGTAGCACACCGCTACAATTGGTGACCCCGACGGCCCAAACGATATTTGGACCGAAGATGAACGACGCCATATCTGTTCATGCGGTTTTGTTAAAACTGCCAAGCTTCTGGACACTGCAACCTCACTTATGGTTCCAACAAGCAGAAGCCCAATTCCACATTTGGCAAATAACCTTGGATTCCACACGTTACTACTATGTGGTGAGCTCCCTCGACCAGGAGTCGGCCACCCAGGTTGAGGAGTTCATACAGTCGCCCCCGGAGGATGGCAAATACACAGAATTCAAAGCCCTGCTCATAAGGACTTTTGGACTCCCATGGCGCGAGCGAGCTGCTCGCTTACTGCACCTGGACGGTTTGGGAGACAGGCCGCCATCGGCATTGATGAACAAGATGCTGGCCCTGGCTGAAGGACACAAGCCCTGCCTCATGTTTGAGCAGGTGTTCCTAGAGCAGCTGCCCAAGGACATACGCCTGCTGCTGTCCGATGCGGAATTCAGCGACCCCCGGAAGACCGGACGCCCAACAGCAGACCAGACCAGGCCCGGCAGCAGAGCCCACAAAACACAGAGGCAGCAGTGTGGAGGCCAACGAACAATGGTGCTTCTACCACCAGTGGTGGGGCACAGAAGCCCACCGCTGTAGCCCGCCCTGCAAGTTCCCGGGAAATGCCAGGGCCAGCCGCCGCTGATTGCTACGGCAGCTGGCCATCGGGATAGCCTCCTGTATGTCTGGGACAAACAGTCAGGACACCGCTTTTTGGTCGACACCGGGGCCAAGATCAACATCTTAACTCCGACGAGTTACGACACCCGCAACAGAGAACCGGGACCCACCCTGCGGGCCACAAATGGCAGCGCAATATGGACCTACGGCACCCGTACGGTGCGGCTACAGTTCGGCTCCAGCCGGTTCATGTGGGACTTCACACTGGCCGCTGTGGCCCAACCACTCCTGGGAGCAGATTTTTTGTGAGCTCACAGCCTGCTGGTCGACCCGCAAGGGAAGAGACTAGTCCACGCTAAGACTTTTCAAATGTTCTCCCTGGGTGAAGCCAAGTTGCTAGCCCTATACCTGGACTCCATCATGCTGTCCGACAACGAATTCACCAGAGTCCTGGCGGATTTCCCATCAGTTCTGGCACCGCAGTTCACGGCAGCCATGCCCAGACACGGGGTACAGCACTACATCCCGACCCAGGGACCACCCCTCCACGCCCATGCTCGAAGGCTTCCCCCAGACAAGCTCCGAACTGGCGAAGGAGGAGTTCATGAGGATGGAGGAATTGGGGATCATACAGCGGTCCGACAGCCCATGGGCCTTCCCCCTGCACATGGTGCCCAAAGTGACGGGGGCTGGAGACCATGCGGCGACTACGGCAGACTGAACGAGGCTACAACACCGGACTGCTACCCTGTGCTGCACATTCAGGACTTTGCAGCAAACCTGCACAGCGCAAGGATCTTTTCCAAGGTAGACCTCGTCCGGGGATACCATCAAATCCCGATGCATCCAGACGACATCCCCAAAGCAGCACTCATCACTCCATTCGGCCTTTTCGAATTCCTCCGAATGCCTTTCATCCTAAAGAATGCCGCGCAGACGTTCCAGCGGCTCATGGTCGCGGTGGGACGTGACCTGGACTTTATATTCATCTATTTGGACGACATCGTCATAGCCGGCAGCAGTTGTCAGGAGCATCTGTCCCACCTCCGTCAACTCTACGCCCGACAGAGTGAATACGGCCTAACAATCAACCCGGCCAAATGCCAGTTCGGACTCGACGCCATCGACTTCCTGGGCCACAGGATTACTAAAGATGGGGCAACCCCTCTGCCCGCCAAGGTAGACGCGGTCCACCACTTCCCCCGACCCAACACACTCAAAGGTCTGCAGGAATTCGTGGGTACGGTGAATTTCTACCACTGCTTCCTCCCCTCAGCAGCCCAAATCATGCACCCCCTGTTCACCCTGATGTCGGGTAAGGGCAAGGACATTACCTGGGACGAGGAGGCCGCAGCCGCTTTCGTTAGAACCAAAGAAGCCCTGGCAAACGCCGCGATGCTAGTGCACCCCAGAACGGACGTCCCTACCGCCCTCACAGTGGACGCATCCAACACAGCAGTCGGTGGAGTGCTGGAACAACTCATCGAGGGTCGCTGGCAACCCCGGCGTTCTTCAGCAAATACCTACGACCACCTGAACTCAAATACAGTGCTTTCAACCGGGAGCTGTTGGCACTATATCTGGCAATCCGGCATTTCCAGTACTTCTTAGAAGGTAGGCCCTTCACCGCGTTCACGGACCACAAACCGCTCACCTTTGCATTCACGAAGGCGTCCGATCCCTGGTCATCCCACCAGCAGCGACATCTGTCCTACATCTCCGAATACACGACAGACATCCGGCATGTCTCGGGAAAGGACAACGTCGTGGCGGACGCACTATCCAGACCTACCATCCAGGCCCTGTCCCAGGGGGTGGAATATGCAGCGCTGGTGGAGGCGCATCAGGCAGACGATGAGATCCCTAATGACAGGACTGCAATCTCTGTTTTGCAGCTCCAAGACTTCCCCGTAGGCCCAGGTGAGAGGACCCTACTGTGTGACGTAGCTACCGGCCAACCTCGCCCCATCGTCCTGGCAGCCTGGCGGCAGCGAGTTTTTAACTCCATTCACAACTTACCACACCCCTCCATCAGAACAACCATCTGGATGGTCTCCAACAGGTTCGTTTGGCACGGACTCTGCAAGCAGGTCAGTGAATGGGGCCAAAACGTGCATGCACTGCCAAAGAGCCAAGGTGCAGCAGCACACCAAAGCCCTGCTGCAGCTGTTCCACCCCACCCGCCAACGTTTCGACCACATTCATGTGGATATCGTGGGGCCCCCACCAGTGTCGGGAGGAGCGCGGCACC
Organism: Hemitrygon akajei; assembly: GCF_048418815.1. Lineage (NCBI taxonomy): Eukaryota > Metazoa > Chordata > Chondrichthyes > Myliobatiformes > Dasyatidae > Hemitrygon > Hemitrygon akajei. Next base: position 108,985,225 of record NC_133127.1, read on the forward strand.
TCTTAACTATTGTAGACCGGTTCACGAGGTGGCCAGAGGCGGTCCCGCTTACCGATACCACTTCTGAATCCTGCGCCCGAGCACTGATTGCAGCCTGGGTATCTCACTTTGGTGTACCGGCCCACATTAGCTCCGACAGAGGTACCCAGTTCACCTCCAGCCTGTGGTCAGCTATTGCCGGCCTGTTGGGAACACAGCTGCACCACACAACTGCCTACCACCCACAATTGAACGGGCTAGTGGAGTGTTTCCACTGTCACCTGAAATCGGCTCTCATGGCCTTCCTGAAAGGGCCTAACTGGGCGGACGAACTTCCCTGGGTCCTGCTCAGAATCCACACGGCGCCCAAAGAGGATCTGCACACCTCGTCGGCCGAGTTGGTGTACAGCGCACCCCTGGTCGACCCAGGAGAGTTCATACCAGCCCCAAGGGGGCAAGAGGAAGAACCCGCAGCAGTCCTGGACAGACTGCGTGAGAGGCTCGGTAACCTGGCCCCCATACCCACTTCACAGCATTGACAGAGCCCGACCTGCGTACCCAAAGACCTGCAGAACTGTAAGTTTGTTTTTGTACGCTGGGGTGGACATCGGTCACCACTACAGCGGCCCTACAAGGGGCCGTTTAAGGTGATCAGGAACAATGGGTCCACATTCATACTGCACATTGAGGGGAAACAGGAGGTTTTCACATTGGACTGACTCAAACCATCCCATGTGGACGGCGCAGCTGGTCAGGGCTCCCGGACTGAGGCGCAGAGGCAGACCTCCCAAACAGAGACCGACTAAGACTGTGGACATCGGGAGGTGTATCGCTGGTTCTGTGGGGTGGGTTATGTGGCGACGCACTTTCCAGCGCACTCGAACCGGCTCACAAGGGACTGTGAATACGTGCCCCCTACAGCATTCCCACCCGGGGAGGGCGGAAACAGGAAGGCTTAAAAGTGAGGCCACGAAATTTGAATAAAGCTTTAACGCAACTGCAACTCACCGACTGCATGTCGTTATTCCAGCTGTTACGCCTGTGCCCCCTCCTTTTTGAGACTCGCAAGATCGCTATTAAGTGAAGTCAGGAGACCCAGGAAATGAGAGAGAGAGACGTAGAATCCACAGGGGGTTTGGAATGTCCTGGCCCCTCAACGATACAAAGCTACGGGAAACGGCCATTGTCTCTTGGAGACGGAATTGTGTATTGAGCACTGCGCTGTTCATCGACATCCTCAAGGAATGAGCAACATGGGCTGGTTGGGGGGGATGGCATCCTCCCCAACCTGATTGACATCTGAGACCCCGTGAGTAAGGATAAAAGAGGGTCTGGGGAACAACCCCTTTCAGACGCACCAGGAGACATGCTAGAAATCCCGTGACAGCGTAATAGCGGCAGCCGGTGGAAAGCCCACGTGCGTCCTTTTCCATTTGCCTCGGAATTGGTGGGACTGACCACGGAAGACGGCTTAGCTAAAAGGAAAAGGACACTGACAACATTTCGAAGGATCGACATCATAAAAAGGAAAACGGGCAAGTTCTAAACTCCGCCTCTCTCTCCAACCAAAAGCTGCAGCTTGAATGTACTTGAGTGACTTTTATATTTCCATCGGACAATACATTATCCCCTAGACAACGATAGAGCTATTTCTTATTGATTATTATTATACCCGCGCTTTTAGATTTAGTATTGACGACGTATATTATCTGTATGTTTGCATTGATATTATTTTTGTGTATTTTTATCAATAAATACTGTTAAAAATAGTCCCATCAGACTTCAACGGACCTCTCTATCTTTGCTGGTAAGTGACCCAGTTATGGGGTATGTAACAACTGGGGGCTCGTCCGGGATTTGACACCAAATTGGAAGGCCAGTGAATCGGGCTTGTAAGCCCAAACTTGGATCTGGTACGCGGGTAGCCAGACGGGAAACCAGCAAAGATGGACATGGATGAATTTATAGAAAACCTGACTCTGGAGGCGCTAGAGGCGGTCACCAAATCGGACTTGATAAATATGGCGAAGGGGCTAAACCTCGCAGAGGTGAGGTTGTCAATGAAAAAACGGGAGGTGTGAAGGGCCATAACTCAGTATTATATTGAGAAGAATGTGTTTGCAGCTGAGGTATTGGAAAATATCCCTGAAAAGGTACCAGCTAGTGGGACGGCTCAGTTAGAGTTGGAGAAATTAAGGTTGGAACATGAAATTAAAGCAGCTGGAAGCAGCTGAGAAGGAGAAAGAAAGGGCTGAGAGAAAGAAAGAGCTGAGAGAGAGAAAGAAAGGGCCGACAAACAAAGGGAGCATGCGCTCCAGCTAAAGGAGTTAGAGGTGAAACGGGAGCATGAGCTCCAGCTAAAGGGGTTAGAGGTGAAAAAAGAGCAGGACCAAGCTGAGAAACAAAGAGAGCATGAAATTCAGTTAAAACAGCTGGAAGCAGCTGAAAAAGAGAGGGAGAGAGCTGAGAAAGAAAAGGAAAGAGCTGAGAAAGAGAGAGAGTATGAGGAGGCAGAGAAACAGAGGCAACATGACTTGGATATGGAGAAGTTAAGGCAAGAGCGAAGAGCTCAAGGGTCAGACCGAGAGGAGCGGTTTAATGTTAGTCGGGAGTTGAGGTTAGTACCTCCGTTCGAGGAGACGGATGTTGATAGTTATTTCTTGCTTTTTGAGAAGGTGGCAGTGAATCAGAAGTGGCCCAAAGAGCAGTGGGTGGCGCTGTTATAAAGTGTGTTAAAGGGGAAGGCACAACGAGCATATGCGGCGTTGTCCATGGAGGAGGGAGAGGAGGAGAGTTATGACAAAGTAAAGGAGGCCATTCTCCGGACTTACGAATTGGTACCTGAGGCGTATAGACAAAAGTTCAGAAATTTAAAGAAAGGGTGGAATTAGACGTATACCGAGTTTGCCTATGAGAAGGGTGTGCTCTTGGATCGCTGGTGTACAGCAGAAATAGTGGAAGAGGATTTTTGGCGTCTCAGGGAGTTAATTCTGATTGAGGAATTTAAAAGTGGTGTTTCGGAGGATATCCGGATGTATTTGAATGAGAAGTCGAATAAGTCCATCTCTGAATTTGCTAGGTTCGCAGATGAATATGCCCTAACCCACAAGACAAAGTTTTCCTCGAATAAAAGTTCCCAGAGAGACCGTGGGAACGATAGAGAAAGCCCGCTGGCTGAGGCAGAGGTCCCGCCGGGAGCTAGTGGTAAGGTTGGGGAGGAGAGGCAAGACGGCCAGAGATTTCCGGGCTTGACCTGTTTTAATTGTGGAAAGGGGGGACATATTGCATCTAGGTGCTTTGCTCCGAGGAAAGAGACAGGAAAAGGGAAAGCAGCAGTCCCTATTGGATGTGCCGTGGTAATCAGTAAATCGACAAGAGAGCCCCGGGTAGACAGGGTACGAGAAGGGTCTGAGACTTGTATGTCAAACGGAACTGTGTCTGTGAGAGAGGGAGTCCCACCAGTTTCCGTGCGAATCTGGAGGGACACGGGGGCTGAACTGTCATTGATTAGCAGTAAGGTACTGGATTTTGGTCGCAAGACGGGAATGGTAGCTGTGAAAGGAATAGGAAAAGGGACAGAAACGGTGCCCTTGCATAGGATCATTATGAATTGTGAGCTAGTCTCTGGACCAGTTGAAATGGGGGTGCAATCAGAATTCCCGAGAACCGACGCGGACGTCCTTCTGGGTAATGATTTAGCCGGTGGTAAGGTTTGGTCAGCAATGAAGCTGACGGAGACAGCCGGTGGAGGCCCCGCCCCTAGATTCCAAGATCTATCCCGCCTGCGTGATCACTCGCAGCATGTCGAGAAAGGCAACTGAGAACGAGAGCAGTTTAAATCCGGCCAGTATCAATTTGGCCGAGATGTTTTTACCGACCCTGTACCACAAGGGTTTAGAGGGTGGTAAAACTAAGAGTAGTAAAGTGAAAGAGAGTAAGGGAGAGGAGGTAGACCGTCCCTTAGCGAGGAGAAAAGTTCTAGAGGCACGAAATAAAGATGAGAAACAGATAAAGCTGTTAAAAGGTCCAGGGTTGGACATGGATGATCTGTCTGGTTTGGCAGAACTGTTTGAAGAAGTGGAAAATTCTAAAGGTGTTCCCGATAATGAAATGAAGGCAGTCCTGGATGAAAAGGGTGCCCTTACCTTGAAGAAGTCTGCTGGGTTGGCAGATGAGGTTGTTTCAGCCAGCGGGGTTGAGTTTACTCCGGAAGAGAGTTGCCCAGAGAGTAGCTGGATCAGGGGAATTTAGAATTTGGACCGGGTACAGGTATTGAAAGCCTGGAAGAGGCAAATGTCCCGTTTGACTGTGTCCAAGATGTGGATGCATGTGGTACTGAACCTAGTAATGGAGCTCAGAAAAAGTCTGAGGTATTTGATTCAGTTGAAAAGGAATGCAATCCTTGTGGGTCAGATGGACTTGGTTCAGTGAAAAAAGGGTTAACCTTGGTAATAGTGGGAAGAGAGAGTTCCCAGGTGTTTGTGCTCGAAGGTGTGGTAAAAGTTAGTGAGGAGATCAAAGGTGGTGGGGGAATATTATTATTGAAGGAAAAGGGAACTGTGTAGTTCCCAAATTGAATGAAGAAAATTTAAAGGCTGGACTGATATCAGAAGCAGCAACCAGGCTACAGAGACAATGGCTCGGTACCACAAAGCCTGTGAATCAATTACAGGTTGAGTTGGAAGGTAAAGGGGCCCCATACGCTATTGTTATTCCAGAGTGTGGTGTAAAAAGGCAGAATTTGAAATGCTGTCTGAACAAAGAGTTTAAACTGAAAACTAATAGCCTGAAGGGCCCTGAAGAGAAAACTAGCAACTTGAGTAAAATTAAAGAATTGAGTGGAAATTCGGGAAATGGTCTAAGTCTGGAACACATTGTTGATAAAATAATTCCTATGAAAGGAGTGGACGAAAGCCTATTTCGCCAGGGTGCACAAGCTCCCCACGTGGGAGTTAACCGGAAAAGAGGCGAGGGTTCATGGGGATGCCATTTTTAAATAGCAGAAGCCGGTTTTAAGGGATTTCGACAAAGCACGTGAATAATAAAAGGCAACCCCCATGGAAGCCTGCCTGTTAAGTTTGAAAGTAACATAAAGATTAGTATTTGCATGAACTTTTGTAGTATACCCATAAGCTAAGATCACAACTCTTTAGTTTTTGTTTGCTGAAGAAAAATAAGAACTAAAATATAGGTGGTTATTAAATTGGAGTCTGATGCTACAAGACTTTAGTAAGGTACAAGATGTTAAGATATTAAAGGAAGTGACAATGTAATCAGTAACTATCTAGATACTGAATTGAATGTATAACTGTATTACTCTGTAGAGAAAAAAAAAACTTTTGTATTGTGTTAGATTCTAAAATCTTGTAAGACTCTGTATTACTTCGTTTTTTTCCGATGGTAAAAAACGCGTTGAAGAAAGGGGGTGTTACGCCTGTGCCCCCTCCTTTTTGAGAATCGCAATATCGCTATTAAGTGAGGCCAGGAGACCCAGGAAATGAGAGAGAGACGCAGAATCCACAGGAGGTTTGGAATGTCCTGGCCCCTCAACGATACAAAGCTACGGGAAACGGCCATTGTCTCTTGGAGACGGAATTGTGTATTGAGCACTGCGCTGTTCATCGACGTCCTCAAGGAATGAGCAACGTGGGCTGGTTGGGGGGGATGGCATCCTCCCCAACCTGATTGACATCTGAGACCCCGTGAGTAAGGATAAAAGAGGGTCTGGGGAACAACCCCTTTCAGACGCACCAGGAGACATGCTAGAAATCCCGTGACAGCGTAATAGCGGCAGCCGGTGGAAAGCCCACGTGCGTCCTTTTCCATTTGCCTCGGAATTGGTGGGACTGACCACGGAAGACGGCTTAGCTAAAAGGAAAAGGACACCGACAACATTTCGAAGGATCGACATCATAAAAAGGAAAACGGGCAAGTTCTAAACTCCGCCTCTCTCTCCAACCAAAAGCTGCAGCTTGAATGAACTTGAGTGACTTTTATATTTCCATCGGACAATACATTATCCCCTAGACAACGATAGAGCTATTTCTTATTGATTATTATTATACCCGCGCTTTTAGATTTAGTATTGACGACGTATATTATCTGTATGTTTGCATTGATATTATTTTTGTGTATTTTTATCAATAAATACTGTTAAAAATAGTCCCATCAAACTTCAACGGACCTCTCTATCTTTGCTGGTAAGTGACCCAGTTACGGGGTACGTAACACAGCGCTGTGTGTAGCACACCGCTACAATATAAAGAGTAAAGGGGAGGTGAGAGTTGATATTGAACCACTGGAAAATGATGCTGGTGAAGTAGTAATAGGGGACAGAGAAATGGCAGATGAACTTAATGAGTACTTTGCATCAGTCTTCACTGTGGAAGACACTGGCAGTGTGCCAGAGGTCTGACAGTGTCAGGAAACAGGAGTGCCATTACTACTACAAAGGAAAAATGCAAACTCAAAGGTCACCTAGACCAGATGGACTACATCCCAGAGTCCTGAGAGGTGTTGCTGAAGGGATAACAGATGATCATGATCATTCAAAAAAAAAAATCACTTGAATCTGGCATGGTTCTGGAGGAGTGGAAGATTGCAAATGTCACTCCACTCTTTAAGAAGGGAGGAGGACAAAAGAAAGGTAATTATAGATTAGTTAGCCTAACCTCAGTGTTGGAGTCCATTATTAAAGATGTTTCGAGGTACTTGGAGACGAACGATAAAATAATCAAAGTCAGCATGGTTTCTGAAAAGGGATAAATCTATTGAGTTCTTCAAGGAAGAAACAAGCAAGGTGGACAAAGGAGAGGCAGTGGATATCACTTACTTGGATTTTCAGAAGGCATTTGATAAAGTGATGTACATGAGGCAACTTAACAAGATAAAAATCCCATGGCATTACAGGAAAGATACTGGCACGGATAAAGGAATGGCTGACAAGCAGGAAGCAATGAGCGGGAATAAAGGGGGCCCTTCCTAGTTGGCTGTCAATGAATCGTGGTGTTCCTCAGGGCTGCTACTTTTCACATTGTTTGTCAGTGATTTAGATAATGGAATTGATAAATTTGTGGCAAAGTTTGCAGATGATACGAAGATATGAGAGGGTAAGCCAGTGCTGAGGAAGCAATGTAATTGCAGAAGGACTTAGACATAGTGGAAGAATGGACAAAAAAGTGCCAGATGGAATACAGTGTTGGTAAATAAGGAACAATAGTGCAGAATATTATCTAAATGGAGTGAAAAACATCAGAAGTGCAAACGGACTTGGGAAACCTCATGCAAGACTCCAGGAAGGTTAATTTATGTGGTAAAGAAGGCAAGTGTAATGTTGCCATTTATTTTAAGGGCAATAGAATATAAAAAGGTATAATGCTGAGGCTTTATAAGACAGTATTCTGGTCGCACTTGAAAGTATTGTCAATTGTTTTGGGCCCCATCTCAGAAAGGAAGTGTTGTCATTGCAGAGAGTCCAGAGAATGTTCACGGGGATGATTCCAGGAATGAAGGGGTTAACATATGAGGAGCGTTTGGCAGCTTTGAGCCTGTACTCACTGGAATTTAAAAGAATGCTGGGGATCTATTTGAAACCTACCATATGTTGAAAAGACTAGACAAGTTGGATTTGAAGAGGGGATGTCCAGAACTAGAGGTACAGCCTCAAAACTGAGGGGTGTTCTTTTAGAACAGATAAGCAGGATTTTTGTTTAAGCCAGAGGAGTGAGTCTGTGAAATGCTCTGCCACAGACAGCTGTGGAGGCCAGAACCACAGGTATACTTAAGCAAAAATTGATAGTTTACCAAATGATCAGGGCAAAAAAAGTTATGGCAAGAAGATAGGTGTACAGGTGTCCCCCGCTTTTCGAACCTGCGCTTTACATCAACTCGCTGTTACGAAAGACCTACATTAGTTACCTGTTTTCGCTAACAGGTGTTTTCACTTACGAAAAAAGGCAGCGCACGCCGAGCAGCCAAGCTCCTCCCCCGGAACTGCATTCTAGCCGCCATTGCTTAAACACGTGCCTGTGAGCATCTGTGCTTTATGTCGATTTATTTTGTGCATCTGTTAGCAAGATGAGTTCTAAGGTATCAGAAAAGCCTAAAAGAGCGTGTAAGAGTGTAAAACTAGACAAAATTAAGTGTTTCGATCATGGTGAACGAAGTAAGGACATAGTGAGTTTGACTAGGGGTTTGTGGAAGTCGACGAAGATGATGTTGAAGAGGTTTTGGCATCCCATGACCAAGAACTGAGGGATGAAGAGCTGATGAAGAGGAAAGGATAATAATTGAAACTGAACTCAGCAGTGAAGGTGAAGACGTCCAGGAACTGAACGGGAAGCAATTGCGTGAGATTGACAACGCTGCAACGATTGCAGAAAAGTATGACTAACTTTGAAAGGGTACATAGGTTTAGGGCATATTTGCAGGATGATTTGAGTGCTTAAAAGAACTGTATGATAGAAAAATGTGCGAGGCTAAGCAGTCAAGCATACTGTCGTTTTTCAATCCTTCCACATCAGCCACAGCAGACGACGAAACTCAACCTTCGACATTGAGGCAGGCAGACATAGAAGAGGTGACCTGCCTGCCCTGATGGAAACAGACGATGATGAGATGACACCCCAGATTCCTCTACCCCCCACCACCCCAACCTCCGACAACTCAGCCTAACACACCATCATCTGTGTCCTCACTGTCTTCCCAATTCCGATAAGTGAAACTACACTGGGCGTACGTTATTTCTTTTTTTAAATATATTTGTTTTATTAAATTTTTAAGAGAATTACATAGAATGAATAGAATAATAGAGTAATAAAAATTAATATTAGCCCTCCCCCTCCCCTTAACCCTTCCCCCCTTAACATCCCTGTCTAAAAAAAAGAAAAAAGAAAAAAAAGGAAGAAAGAAAGATTGCCTGGATATTGGAGGATCCCCACATGCTCCATGGAGTTCAAAATAACTTTAGTATATATCTTTATTTTTTTTCCCCAAATAACTAATAATTTTATCTTCAAAGGACCTATATATTTAATCCCATCTTTTATAAGTAAGGGTGCCAAATTTTCAAAAATATATCATATTCATTTCTTAAATTATAAGTAATTCTTTCAAGCGGAATGCAGCTATATATTTCATTACTCCAACAGTCCATAGTTAGGTATGAATCTGATTTCCAAGTAACTGCAATAGCTTTTTTGGCTACTGTCAATGCAATTTTTATAAATTTTTTCTGACATTTATTCAATTTATTATCCCTTCAATATCGCCTAATAAAAATAATATCGGGTTATGTGGAAGTTGTATTCTAATACTTTGTTGCAGTAAAAGTCTTAGATTTATCCAAAAAGGTTGAATTTTAAAACCAAGTAGACCAAGTAGAGTGTAAAAAAGTACCGATTTCTTGATTACATCGGAAACATTGGTCAGATAAATTTGGGTTTAATCTATTTATTTTTTGTGGTGTAATATATAATTGATGTAAAAAATTATATTGTACTGATCTAAGTTGGACATTTATTGTATTTGTCATACTATCAAGACATAGTCTTGACCAATTTTTTTCATCAATTTTAATATTCAAATCAGTGTCCCATTTTTGTCTTGACTTATGAATTCCTGGTTTAATTGTCTGTTTTTAAATCAAATTATACATACAAGACAAAAAATTTTTAAATTTTCCTTTTTGAATTAAAGTTTCTATTTCATTAGGTTTTGGCATTAACATTGTTTGACCCAGTTTATCTCTTAAATAAGCCTTTAATTGAAAATAACAGAAAAGAGTGTTATTTGATATTTTATATTTATTCTTTAACTGATCAAACGACAGCAATATATTGTCATGACCCCAGCCCCCTCCTTTGTGAGAATCACAAGAGAGAGAGAGCCTTACGGTGTGGAATGCGGGCTGGCCGCTCAGTCAGACAGAAGCCTTGGACATAGCCATTGTCCTGGCAGACACCTTTGTGGAATAAGGAACGGGACTACGTGCAAAACCTCAGGGCAATGTGAGATGGGTGATGGGGAAAAGATCGCCCCACCCCCACCGTGATTGACATCTACAACCCTGCCAGTCCAGATAAAAGGTGGGCTGCCGAGGCGGGGCACCAGACGCACCAGAAGACACGCTAGAAATCCTGCGACAGCGTTTTGATAGCGACAGCCGGTGGTGGGGTTCGTGTGCGTCTTTTCCTTGCCTGGGATTGGCGACCTCACCACGGAAGAACGGCTTAGCTACAGGGGAGGCCACAGATGAGAGTCCGTTCCCCAACGAGACTTCCGACGAACCGAACTCCTACAGGTTGGAAAATCTGTCGGGTAACTGTTTCATTCAATCTCTCTCTTTCTAACAAAAGTGCACCAACGCGACACCACAACACACGGCAGCTGGTGGAACTGCAGTGGCCGCAAGAGACTTTCAGATATACAGCGAACAATATATACATTACCCCTAGACAACGATAGAGCTTATTTCTGATTGATTATTACTATACCTGTGCTTTAGATTGAGTTGTGACGACGTACATGATCTGAATGTTTTGTATTAACCATACGTTTGTGCCCCTTTATAAATAAAAACGTTTGAAAATAGTAGCACCAGGCTTCAGCGGACCTATCTATCTTTGCTGGTAAGTCACCCGGTTACTGGGGAACGTAACAATATCTCCTTCAAAACAGTCACCTATATATCTGATCCCTTTTTGAAACCAGTTATAAAAGTTGGTTATCCATTGTAAAAGGAATAAGTCTATTTTGAATTAGGGTTCTCTTTGTTAATAAAGATTTCTTTATCTCATCATCCACATTTATCTTATTCCATAAATCAACCAAATGTTTTAATATAAGAGATTCCTTCTTTTCCCATATCCATTTGGATTGTCATTTATATATACAATCTTATGGTATATTTTCTCCTATCTTATCTAACCTTATTCTAATCCATTGCTGGTTTTTCTTCATCAAAAAAAGATGCAATAATTCTAAGTTGATTTGCTTTATAATAATTCTCAAAATTTGGGAGTTGTAACCCTCCTAGGTCAAATTTACATGTCAACATTTCCAATGATTTTCTTGACATCTTACCTTTCCAAAGAAACTTCCTCACACATTTATTCAACTCTTGAAAAAACTTCTGGGGCAGTTGAATTGGTAATGTTCAGAATAAATATTGTAATCTAGGAAATATATTCATTTTAACTCTACCTACTAATGTTATTGGTAACATCATCCATTTATCAAGATCCTCTTGAATTTTTTTCAATAATGGTAAATAATTTATATAAATTCTTTATATCATTATCGACTCTTATACCTAAATATTTTATACCATTTGTCGGCCATCTAAATTGAGTTACTAATCGACATTGACTATAATCTCCTTTAGTAAGGGGTAAAATTTCACTTTTATCCCAGTTTACTTTATACCCTGATATTTTCCCATATTCTTCCAATCTAAAAGATAATTTATGCAACGAATGCAATGGGTTTGTTAGATAAATCAGAACATCATCAGCAAATAAATTACTCTTATATTCCTCTTGGTTAACTCTGAAGCCCACAATATCTGGATCGGTTCTAATTAATTCAGCTAATGGTTCTATCCCCAATACAAATAGGGCAGGTGATAATGGGCAGCCTTGTCTAGTTGACCTTGTTAACTGGAATGATGTTGAAATTTGACCATTTGTCACTACTTTAGCTTTGGGACTAGTATTTAAGGTTTTAATCCATTTTATAAAAGATTTTCCTAACCCATATTTTTCCAATACCTTAAATAAAAAGTCTCATTCCAATCTATCAAATGTTTTTTCTGCATCCAAAGCAACTGCCACACTCATTGCCTCCTTCTTTTGTGCCAGATGAATTATGCTAACCGAGTTACATTATCTGTCGATTTTTAATAAAGCCTGTTTGATCCATATGTATTAATTTTGGTAAATATTTAGATAATCTATTAGATAAAATTTTTGCTATTATTTTATAATCCATATTCAACAAAGAGATAGGCCTATATGATGTTGGTTTTAAAGGATCTCTATCTTTTTTTGGCAATACTATTATTGCCAAATTGTATTTCACTGTCGAAAAAGATTCTAGAAGTTTATGTGTTCTTTCCGCTTGATATATTAACTCCAAAAAGGGAGGGATTAATAAATCTTTAAATTTTTTATAAAATTCAGGCGGAAAACTGTCTTCTCCTGGAGATTTATTACTCTGGAGTGATCCTAAAGCTTTTTCAACCTCTTTTAATGTAAAGGGCATATCTAATCCTTTCTGTTCTTCCCAATTCAATTTTGGAAGAATTATCTGTGATAAAAAAATTTCTATCTCAGCAACCTTATTTTGTGATTCTGATTGATATAATTTGGAGCAAAAAAATTTTTAAAGTTTCATTAATTTCTGAAGGTTTATAAGTAATTTTATTTGCACTTGTTCTAATTGCATTTATTGTTTTGGAAGCCTGCTCTGTTTTCAACTGCCAAGCAAGAACCTTGTGTGATCTTTCACCTAATTCGTAATATCTCTGTTTAGTTCTCATAATTACTTTTTCTGTTTGATATGTCTGGAGTGTAATATATTGTAGCTTCTTATTGACAAGTTGTCTTCATTTTTCTTCTGTCATATATCTTTGGGATTCTTTTTCTAATTTTGTAATCTCTTTTTCTAATTGATCTATTTCCACCATATATTCTTTCTTAATTTTAGAGGTATAACATTATCTGGCCCCTCAAATATGCTTTCATTGCTTCCCATAATATAAATTTATCATCAACTGAATGTGAGTTTGTATCCAAAAAAACTGGATGTTTTTTCATAAAATCACAAAAATCTTGATGTTTTAATAAAATTGAATTAAATCTCCATCTGTAAATCAATTCCTCCTTATCCATTATTATCATTGTCGTTATCAAGGGAGAATGATCTGACAGTATTCTCGCTTTATATTCCACACTTTTCATTCTATCCTGAATAGGAAAAAATCAATCCTTGAATAAGTTTTATGTCTATTTGAATAAAATGAATAATCTCTTTCTCTTGGATTAATTCTTCTCCATATATCAATCAAATTTAAGTCTTTCATCAATGATAAAGTTAGCTTTATTACTTTTGATTTTGTAACAGCCTTAGTTGACCTATCTAGAACTGGGTCTAAACAAAAGTTAAAATCTCCACCTATTAATATTTTATCGTGTGCGTCGGCCAAATTCAAAAAAGCTTCTTGTATGAATTTTGCATCATTTTCATTTGGTGCATAAATGTTCATAAGAGTCCATAATTCCAAAAAGATTTGACAATGTATAATCACATATCTCCCCACAGAATCAATTAGTACATTTTGTATTTTAATCGGTAAGGTTTTATTAACCAAAATTGCAACTCCCCACGACTTTGAATTAAATGAAGCTGCAATAACACTTCCAACCCAATCTCTCTTTAATTTCTGATGTTCTGTCTCTGCTAAATGTGTTTCCTGCAATAAAGCTACATCTCCTTTCATTTTCTTAATATATGTTAAAACTCCTTTCCCTTTTCACAGGTCCATTAAGCCCATTAACATTAAAACTTTAAAAGTTGAGTAAATTAGTCATTCATAACACCTTGGGGAATCTCTTTAAAATTTTCCATGTTGCTATGTGTCTCCCCCCCTCAATCATCCAGGCAAAAAAAGAAACATAAAAGAAAGATAGCTAGTAAAGAAAAAAATAACAAAATACCCCCCCACTAATGTTGTGAATGAATAGAAACACAACATTACCCCCTTCCGTTTTACAGGTCATGGCAATCGTCATGATTACACACGTGAATCCCGCAGCAATCGATCAGAAGCTTCTCCAGCTCCCCCAAGCCAAAAAAAAGATATATATAAATGAAGAAAAAAAATTAATATCTCTACTCCCAATTAATATTCCTCTATTTTTTTTATCTTGCTCCCCTTCTATCATATACTTAAAGTATATTTGTATATTCTTCTACTCTTAAATGTCCATCAAATCCAATCCCAATCTCAGTCTTCATCTTTAATCCATTTCACTTCCATAATTTTTACCGCATCTCGCGAATATTAGGAAGTTCTTGTACAAACTCCTCCACTTTCTGATGATCAGTAAAAAACCTTCTTTCTTCGTTATCCAAAAAAATCATCAGTGTTGCTGGGTAGCTCAATATAAATTTACAACCCTTTCCCCATAAGATTTTTTTCACTGAATTAAATTCCTTCCGCCTCTTCAAAAGGTTGTAACTTATATCAGGATAAAAAAGAACTCTTTTCCCTTCTATCATCAATGGCCCATTTCTCTTTCTAGCACCTTGAGCAGCTGCCTTCAAGATCTTTTTATCTTGATATCTTTAACATTTTATCAAGATTGATCGTGGATTTTGATCTTGTTGGGGCTTTGGTCTTAAAGCTCTATGAGCCCTTTCAATTTCAATTAACTGACTTTCCTCTTCCATTTCCAAGATTTCCGGGATCCATTTTTGAAAGAATTTTATTGAATCTTCTCCCTCTATACCTTCTTTAAGTCCAACAATCTTAATATTGTTTCGTCTGCTGAAATTTTCGAACACATCTACTTTTTCCAACAACCGTTTTCTTTCTGATGTCCAGGCAAGGATATTATCTTTCATCTTGTACACTCTTTCAGTGGTGTCTCCCATTTTTTCTTCCAACTTTTTAACTTTCTTATCCATTTTCTTTTGTTTTTCCACCACCTTGTCAAGCGTAATCTTCACATTTCTAATATTTGTTTTTATTACTTTTAATTCATGCATTATTTGTATCAGGGCTTTTCTTATGTCTCCAGAAAGTCTTCCACCTTTAATTTCCTCCTGTTCTTCTTCTTCTTCATCATCTATTTCTTCATCTGTGTTTTCCAGAGAGTCTGATTCTACTTCTGATTCACTTTCATTTTCACTTCCAGTCGCAGTTGGAACTTGTAGTTTTGTTTGCACCTGTTTGTGCATACCCATTTCTTCACGCATGCGCAGCTCCCACTGTTTCTTCTTAGAGACCGTTGATATTGCCGCAGCCTCCTGCCCTGCACCGTCGGAGGCAACATGTACTTCGCCGGGAAGAGATCCAACTTGAGTACGAGGCTCCGCCAAAATGGCCGGGTCTCTTTCCCTGCCAACTCGCGCTGTCTTCAAAGTAGTAGTTCTCTTCTGTTTCTGTTTAGGAGGCATATCTAAAGATAGTCCTGAATTGTTTATAAGTAGTTTCTAGAAGGTAATTATTAACTCTTCTTCACTTAAACTTTGTCTTATTGGTTTTTACAGGAGAGCTGGATTTCCACGTCTCGATCCTACGTCATCACGTGACGTCCACGGCATACATTATTTCTATTTTATGTGTTATTCAGTAGCTTCATAGCTTAAAGGTTACTGGAAAGAGTGCTTCTGCCGGGAGCGCTTGCGCTGTGTGTTTTTACCGCGAGTGCTGCCGAGAACGCTTGCGTGAGATTTTTGCTGCGGTGGACAGTGCTGCAATAATTGTAGAAAAGTATTCCTGCATTATATAAGCTGTGTATTTATCAGATCATTCCTGCTTTTACTCTATGTTACTGTTATTTTAGGTTTTGTGTGTTATTTGGCATGATTTGGTAGGTTATTTTTTGGGTCTGTGAATGCTCACAAAATTTTCCCATATAAATAAATGGTAATCGCTTCTTCGTTTTATGACATTCTGGCTTACAAACTGTTTCAAAAGAACGCTCTACCTTCGAATAGCGGGGGAAACCTGTAATGGGTTGAGTGAGATCCATGATGAAATGACAGAGCAGACTCAGGCTGAATGGCCTAATTTTGCTCCTATGCCTAATGGTCTAAGTTATGTTACAGCCTAATAAACTCTGGTTGGATCACATTTAGAGAAATGCAATCAATTCTTGATATGTTATTACAAGAATGATATGGAGGCTACAAGAAAATTGGTTTACCAGGATGCTGCCTCTTTTGGAGAATATGCTATTAGGAAAGATTAGAAAAGCTGGGGCAGCTTCTTTAGACTAATGGAGGGCAAAGGAAGATGATAGAAATTTAAAAATAATGTGAATACAGATGGAATAAACAGACAGTATTTTTTTCCAGGACTGAAATGTCTAGTATTAGAATATATGCACTTTATACAAAAGGAGGAAAGTACGAAGGAGGTGTGCAAGGCAAGTTGTTTCTTAAAACAGAGTGTGGAGACTCTGAGATGCACAATCATGGGTACTGGTAGAAGCAACTAGAGTGAAGTTTTAAGTGACTCTTAGATAGGCACATTAATATGCAGAACAGGAAGCGATATGGTTGAGTCATTAGCTTAACAAGTTCAGCACAACATCATGGGCTGAAGTGCCCACAACATTGTCCTGTAATGTACTGTTCTAAATTCTATGTATCGCACTTTGAGACAAATTTCAAGATTTGAGGGGTAAGTTTCTGAGGAATAATCATCATCTGAGGACGATGATCATCTTCAATGGCTGCCATAGGAAGTGGTAGGAGCAGATAAAATTACAATGTTTAAAAGGAGTTTGGATGGTACTTTGATAGATGTTGAGTGATAATGGGTCTAATGTGGGCAAATAGAATTCATTGCCATAGACAGCTCTGGAAGCCAAGTCTATGGCTATATCTAAAGCGGAGATTGATAGGTTCTTGAATAGTAACAGTATTAAAAATAATGGGGAAAAGGCAGAAGAATTGGGTTGAGAGGGAAAAATAAATCCACTAATGACTGAAAGATAGAGCAGACTTGATGGGCTAAATGGCCTAATTCTTATAGTCTTATTCCGAGTCAGACAACTTTGTTCTGGGCCTTCAATGAATACTAATACAAGCTCAAAGAAGAGCATTCATCTTACAGCCCTCAGAACTTCGATGAAGTAAACGATTTCAGATCATTAGTCTTCCAATAGAATCAAAACTGTCCAGTTAAAGAAAGGACATCTGGAGATGTTACCTGGCCTACTGAATATTCCTAGAAAGATCTTTATTTCAGATTTCCAGTATTGTCAATGATTTGCTTCTCTTCAATGTATTGTACAATTTCAGTGTTTGCCTCTTCAATATACATCATTCCATTTCAGTACTTTTTTTAAGTTCCATTCCCTTCATTATTATTCATCTACTTCTCCCCGAAACTCCCTCAAGAGTATTTGTGATTAGCACGCTCTCACCACCCTCTCTGAACTCATTCCATCTTTACCTTCTCCCCCCTTGGCTCTCTTGCTATCACACACACTCCCTTAATCCCTTTGTTCTCTCCATCTTTTGCAATAATTAAAACAAAATTTCCAGCATCCACAGTTCGTTTTTAAACTTTTGGTTTAAGAGTAGGTTGACAGAGCGAGAAGAATGTAATATTGGAAGATCGGTCTATCTGCAGGGCACTTTCTTGGAAAGTCAAGTGTTGAGATGCACAAAATTATAGAAGCAAAGGCAGTATAAAAATAAAGGGCACATTTCCCTTAGGCGATAGAATAATGATGGTGGGGTGGGGGAAAGATGTTGCAAATAATCAAGAATGCTAAAAGATATGCTGGCTCTAGGTTTTGTAATTACACCCATACTACAAAAGAAATTGTGCTGAACTTAACAAGCAAAACATTGGAAAAAGAAAATCATGGTCTTGAATGGGCTGCAGAGGAGAGCATAGTGGAAGGTGTTGAATGGTAGTTTAGCTGTAAGCAGAATTACAAACAGGAGAAAATCTGCAAATGCTGGAAATCACATTGATGTACACAAAATGCTGGAGGAACTCAGCAGGCCACAGCTACATGAGTTTATTTAATGTAAAGATAAGAGCTTGGTGCCATTTTCCTCAGAAAAGGAATTCTTATAGAGAAACCTAATACAAGTGCTCTAAATCATGAAGCATTGTGATCAAGAAAATAAGTAGAAACATTTAGCGACAGCAAAATTAATGACAAGAGGATTAAAATCTAAGATTTGGCAAAAGGGATAACAATATTTTTGTATACAACTTTTTACTATGGCTAAGAATGTACTTCATATAAGCACATTATAAATTCTTTCAATAGTACATTTCAAACAGGGGATTTAATACACACTAAAAATGGAGAGTGCAGAAACAGTGAGTGATTGGACTATTTAACAGCATTATCATAGCGCTAATCCAGAAAGTTCTGTAAAATTTGTACTTATATAGGTAGAAAGTGAATTTACAGATTGGTGTCAGGAGGGGAAATATATACCGACATGTTAATACATACTGATACAAGATATCTGAGAATGTTGCTCAACATTATACATGGAATAGCTCCAATGAATGGCACAGATGTTTAAGGTAAATCCAGAGAAAACAAATTCCATATGGACAACTTCGCCATTTTAAGAAATTATTTAAATATCATTGACCACTCTATTTGTACTGCTAATTAGAAATGCAGGTTACTCCTTTCCCAACACCACACTCCAAATAACAGATCAGATGTCTGTTTCTTTGAATTCCTTTAGTGGCAAATTGATAAGCAGGAAATTTGCCACATTTAAGCAAATTAATCCTTAATTCTCCTTGCACAGTATAGCAAAATGTTGAATATACATACCAATCACAGTCACCGTGCTTGTTTCTTGATAATTTCCCAATGGAAAGGTAACCACTTTGCAGATGTAGTTTCCAGAGTCTGAAAATCTGACTTTGGTGATAACAATGGTTGCATCTTTTGAAGATGGATTTGTGAACTCAGCCCTTCCTGAATAATCTCCTTGGACTGAAATTCCATATTTAGGATGAAACACTGCAACAGTGTCTGTAGTTCCACGTTCTTGCTTCTCCCAGGAGATCTGAGTTACATTTTCCTTCACAGTTACAAAACACTTTAAGGTGACATTTTTCCCCAAGATTGCAGATATTTTCTGATCAACTGCAACAGGACTAGCCAAAGCCCCTGTTAAGATATAAAAATAATAATTCAATAGCAAAAGTTCACTTTTCCACACACTATAAAAAATACTGTAAGCTCTCCTTTCAGCACATAGTATTGTAGTCCTAATGAAAGGTCTCAGTCCAAAACGTTGACTGGTAGCTTTTTTCCATTGATGCTGCCTGGCCCACAGAGTTCCTCCAGCATCTTGTGTGTGTTGCTCGGTTTTCCAGCATCTGCAGATTTTCTCTTCATTGTTTGTTATTATGCTTCAAAGTTGAAATTCAAGCTCTGGTCTTTACTCAGGAATGTGATCTCCACCAGGACAGTGATGAGGATTGTATTACTAAAAGCTAAATGATGGTGCAAAAGAAAGAAATTCTAGCAGGTCCACTTTCCTGAGGCAAGAACTGAGTATATTTGGGTTTTCACTCTCTAGTCCCATTTTTTCTAATTTTTTTTTAAACCTTCTTTGACTGATGTAGTTTTAATGAGTGGAATAGACTAGGTACATGTAAATGTTTACAGGATCTGTTGATTGGAGACAGTGTTTCCTCATTTGATCAAATATCTATTAATACAATCTTCATAAAGCTCACATTTTTAGATATTTACAAATTAGAGACTTCTTGCATTCTCAACTTCATACATTTCCTAAATGTCCAGATAAGAATTTAATTGATGCAATTTTTACTCTGAAACCTTTTCATAATGGACCTATTTCTAATATTTATAGTATGTTGTTGGCAATGAGAAACATCCCATTAGACAAAATTAAAAATCTCTGGGAACAAGACCTACAGATTTCAATTGATAATGATACTTGGAATGAAATTTTTAAATTTGTTCATATCTCTTTGTTATGTTTGCATCACTTTCTTTTACAATTTAAAGTGGTTCATAAAGCCTATGACTAAAGATAAGCTCTCTCGTTTTTACTCAGATTTTTCTCCATACTGTAATAGGTGCAATGTCGAAGAGGGCTCTCTAATTCATATGTATTGGTCCTGCCCGCAGCTTGATAAATTTTGGAAAGAAGTATTTCAAACTTTCTCGGAGCTTTTTAAAGTAAACTTTAAACCCAACCCTCTGACTGTCTTGTTTGGCATTGTTGGAGGAAATGATTTTACTCTTAAGCCGAACCATTTGCATATTTTGGCTTTTATTTCTCTTTCAGACAGAAGAGTTTTGTTGCTTAAATGGAAAAATGCCGCTCCGCTTACTCATGCCCATTGGTTGATTGATGTTATGCCATGTTTAAATCTAGAGAAGATTAGGTGTTCTATTTCTATACTAAGACAAGATTTTTCACATTATGGGGACCTTTTAGGAACTACTTTCACAATCTTAGACTGTTCCGCAATGAGGATGGCTACTATATGTTTGAATTTAAGACTATACATCCAAGATTTTTTTTCTCTTTTAACCAAACAGCTGTTTTTTCTCCTCTTCTGTTTTTTTTTGTTATGGGGTTTTGATTTTGCTTTAGATTAGAATAAAATATACCTTTTCAATATTATGGTTAACTTACTATATATAGATATGGGGCATTTCAACCTTGTTTCTGTTTCCATAATATCATAATGTATTTTGTATTTGTCTATGCATGTAATTAATAAAAATATTGAAGAATATGTACATATGCAAATTAACTCCAGCCGTACATGATTTCAAGTCACAGAAAACATGGATTTGCTTTCAACTATCTCATACTGTGGAAGTAATAAGAGTAACAAAAGGAACATAACCTGCAATAAAGCATAAAACATAAGGTGGCGCTCTAAGATTTTGGGAAAAAAAAGTTTTGACAAAAGGCAGTAAAATCTACAGGAAACATCATTCCAGTTTACAGTTGTAAATATGTAATTCTGCAAAGTTAATATTTCGAATATAGACAGGCAAAGTTGATGATTATAGCCACTGAAAGGTTAATAATTTTGTCTTAGTGTTTAAAAAGTATAACACATTGAGGAGAGAACTCAATTCTCTGCAAAAGATCTGCTGTTTTGAATAAAACTTTTTACATCTACCAGTTACATCTTATGGCTCAGTTTATTCAATCACAACATTCAAAGTAGATAGCCACGTATTTCCCCAAATTATATTCCATTACCATGTTCCCATTCACTCACTCAACTTTGTCCAGAACCCGAGAAGCAAGTTGCCATTCTCCTCTGTATTCACAATACCACCAGGTTTAGCATCATAAAATTTGGTAAATGACATTTGGTCCCATACATAGATTGCAATGAACAAGGACCCAAACATAGATCCCTTTTGCACTCCACTAATCACAGGCTAACAATTTTTAAGTGTTTCTTTCTACTCTTTCCTTTTTACCATTATCTAATTCCCAATCCCTATCAAAATATTCTTGAATTCATAATCTCCAACCTTAATAATGTTGCATACCCCGTGGTTATCTTGCGACTGTCTTATACCATGATGTAATTGTGTATCTGGTGAGCATGATGTAATGGTCTTGTGATGGTGGGGTGATGTAATTTTCCCGCCAGTGTGAGGTCACGTGATGGCATGTTCCAACAGGTATAAAACGGGAAAGCCTGCTGTGACGTTGGGAGTTTTTGAGTTGAGTTGTCATTTAATTTGTCAGTTACTCCATTATGCTGCGTATTTGTCTCATGACGCAGTTTTGTTTTAAAGTGGAGTTTTACTTTCTACTGTTAGGTACAGAATTGTTGTGCCGGCAGTTTCGCCAATCGCTGCCAGTTTTGTTTGATGTATCTTTGATTTAATTTTAAAGTCTAAGTATTGGAGAGTGAAGACTTTACCGGACTCCGCCTCCCGCCTGTGGACATGCAACACATAGTTTCTTTCTGTCCACCTTTAGTCTCTCCCTTTTCCAACTTAAACTTTGAATTTTAAATTTATTCAGTCGGATCTGTACAGCAACAGTTATAATTATGTCTACCCTAAGAAGCATCAAAAAGAATCCGGACCCTGGCAATGGAAAGCCTACAAAAACTGACGAGTCCTCGGAGGAACCACCTTGGGTATAGTCTCAAATCAGCTATATCGTTACTGAAGTAACTCAACTAAAAGATAAATTTCTCCCTTTTGAGGAAAAAATTGATTATCTGAGCCTCAATCTTAAAGTTAGTCAAAATGCACCTGACCTTTCTTCTCGTCTGGAAAAGGCTCAACAACAAATCGTCGATCTGGAAGCTCGGTCCCGTCAGAATAATATCTGAATTGTTGGATTAAAAGAGAAATCAGAACCTGCCGATACACTGGATTATTTTGCTAAAATGTTTCAGTCTTTACTTCCGGAGGCTTGGCCACAACTGCTGGAGATTGAAATGGCTCACAGAAATGGTGCTTTAAAACTTTTGGACCAAGGTAAAAACAGGCACATTGTTGTGCGTTTTCTTCGTTTTAGAGACAAAGACCGCATTATTAAGCTTGCAAGAAAACAAAGGTTGTTTCAATTTCAAAGTTCGGAGATTCGCTTCTTTGAAGATTTTCCTCGTGAAAATGTTAAGAAACATTCTGGATTTGCTCCAGCTATGCGTACAGCTTATTAAAAAAAGCTTTATCCATCGCTTCAATACCCAGCTAAATTAAGGCTTTTTGTCAAAAATTCTGGGGATCGTATTTTTGATGACCCACCCGAAGCATTGCATTTTATTAATTCTCTGCCTGACAAGTCTGAAGCCTGAAGTTTGAATGACTTACAACTGTTCGATTGTCTCGCGACGTAAGGAGTGATGAAATCGAAAGATTTGATGGTTATAAAAAGTCTTTACCTTAAAATGTACTTTTATCTCTGAAATAGACTGGTTTGGATGGTTTTAACCTTAGAAGACATAGCAGAAAAACTGTTGAAAGACTGTAGATAAATTGAACCATCTAGAATTTTTTTCTGTTTGTAGCATTTAAATGAATTAATTGCTTTTTTGGTCCGTATGCTTTTGTAAAGATCTCTTAAGTAATTATCTGGATTTCTTCACTTTTTAAAGATAGGTTGGATAATTTAAAGATGGCGATTGTTTTTCTTCTGTGTAAATATTTCAAGAATTTTTTTGGATGTGTTTCTCTTTCCTTATCTAACATTATGGAAGTTATTCTCAAAATTGAAGGTCATTTTTCTTTTTTTAAAAAAAACAGTTCCATCTAAATCAATTATATTGAGTTATATGTCAGCTGTAATGAGTTTTATATCCTGAAGAGGGAGACAGATTACTTTTTTCATTTTTACTTTATATTTAGGCAGGTGGAGTTTATAATTGTTTTTTATGCATTCTTTGGGGCTTGCGTCGATTGATATCGACTTATTTCCAGGCTTTGTAGTCTGGGTGGGTTTTTTTTCTTTTCTTATTTTTTATCCCCATTATGGAATCCCGGAGCATACACTAATTATTATTATTGTTGTTGTTTATTTCTGCCATTCTCGACTATCTTATCCTGACATACGTCCAACTATTCTTTTTAGATACAAAGTCTCATGATGATATTTAAACAGTTAAATGTTTTAAGTTAGAATGTCCGTGGTTGGAACCATCCTATAAGGGCAAGAAAACATTTAAAACTATTAACTGATTCCAACCTGATACAATCTTTGCACAAGAGACACATATCAGGTTATGTGATAAAAATCGATTTTTAAAATTTTGGAAGGATCCTCAGTTTCATGCAAACTCTCAAAGTAAAATTAGAGGGGTTTCTATTTTTATTGATTCCAATATTCCTTTTAACCAGGAGGATATTATAGCCGATATTAATGGTAGATTTTTGATTGTTAAAAGAACAATACATAACAGGAAAATAGCTTTGGTTAATATTTATGGACCAAATGTTGATGATCACTCACTTTTTAAAACTTTCTTTGCTCTATTACCTGATCTAAATGAATATATGTTATTAATGGATGGTGATTTTAATACTTGTTTAAATCCTTTAATGGATAAGTCATCATCCAAATATCAATTCCCTAATCGTTCTGCATCACTTATTAATTCCGTTTTAATTGATTATGGCTTAATTGAGGTCTGGAGGCATATGCACCCTAGTGATAGAGGATATTCTTTTTTCTCACATGTTCATAAATATTCAGGAATTGACTATTTTATAATCGACCCTCGAGTTCTATTTAATGTTAAGAAATGTGAATATGATGCAATTTTTATCTCTGATCATGCTCCTTTAAACCTAATATTTGAACTGGAAGATGTTGCTTCTACCAGACCACTTTGGCGTTTTCCAGAACATTTGTTACAAAGCTCAGAATTTGTTGAGTTTATTGAAACTCAGATAAAAGTTTTTTTCTTTTTAGTAATACAGGAAACGTCTCAAAGTTAATGATTTGGGATACATTAAAAGCCTATTTACATGGTCAGATTATTTCGTATATAGCTAAGTTGAAGAAACAGACAAGAATGGAATTAGATAAAATCTCTAAACAAATTAAAGATAACATCAATGCAACCTCTCCAAATGTTGTTTTATTTAAAAGAGTGGAATTACAATCATAATTTAGTATTAACTTATCCTATTGAAGGAAATTTGCTTAAATTGAAAAGTCAGTTTTATATTTTTGGGGATAAAAATAATAAGCTCTTAGCTTCCCAATTAAGGGCAACTAGAAGTAAAAGACAAATTTTAAAGATTCATAAAGAAAATGGAGATATAACAAGTAACCATGAAGACATCAATAATATTTTTCAGGACTTTTATTCTGATCTTTATAGATCTCAATTTCCTACAGATTGCTCCAAAATGAAGGCTTTTTTACATAAGATTAAATTTCCTCAAATTACTGTTGAAGATCAACAGATGCTTGATGCTCCAATTACTAAGCATGAAATTCAGAAGGCTATGTTGTCAATGTAATCAGGTAAAGCTCCTGGACTTGGCTATTCAGTAGAATTTTACAAAAAATTTGAAAAATTACTTTCTTCATATCTTTTGGAAATATTTCATGAATCCTTTGAGAAGGGTAGTTTACCTTCTTTTTATGAAGCTTCTATTTCCTTAATCCTTAAGAAAGATAAAGATCCTACTGAATGTTCATCATATAGACCTATTTCATTATTAAATATGGATGCAAAAATTCTCTCTAAGATAATGGCTAAACGTTCAGAAAATATTTTAGCTAAAATCATCTCTATGGATCAAACAGGCTTTATTAAAGGTCGTTACTCTTACCCCAATGTTTGGAGATTAACGAACATTATATATTCATCATCATCTAAGGAACCCCAATGTGTTATTTCTCTTGACGCAGAAAAGGCATTTGATAGAGTTGAGTGGTCATATTTGATTAAAGTATTAGAAAAATGTGGTTTTGGTAATAATTTCAATAGGTGGATTCAAATTATAAGAATCCTATTGCTACGATTATTATTAATAATTTCAGGTCCTCTTTGTTTTCAACTTTCACGTGGTACTAGACAGGGATGTCCATTAAACCCTTTATTATTTAATCTCGTACAGGAGCCTTTGGCCATAACACTCTGTGAAGCTAAAAAATATTCATGGCATTTCTATGAATGGGACCATACATAAGATTTCTCTTTACGCAGATGATCTTTTGGTTTTTATCTCGAACCCTGAGGAATCAATTCCTAATCTTTTGGAAATACCAAAAGATTTTGGAAAATTTTCAGGATGTAAACTTAATGAATAAAAGTGAATTGTTTCCATTAAATGCCCTTGTTTTTATATATAATGATATTCCATTTAGAATTGTTAATTCTTTTAAATATTTAGGTATTATAATTACTAAAAAATAATCATCTTTATAAGGCTAATGTAGTTCCTTTAATGGATTCCACGAAACAACTATTTTCTAGATGGAATCCACTTACTCTTTCTTTAATAGGTCATATCCATGCCGTGAAAATGATGATTTTACCTAGATTTTTATATTTTTTTCAAAATATACCCATCTTTTTAACTAAAAAGTTTTTGATCAAATTGACTCTATAATTTCATCCTTTATTTGGAACAATGAAAGACCAAAAATTAATAAGTATCATTTACAAAAATCTAAAAAAAGATGGTGGACTTGTACTTCCTAATTTAAGACTATTATTGGGCTGTTAATATCCGACAATTATGTTTTTGGTTATATTAGCTCGATAAGAGCCAAAAACCAGTTTGTATTGATTTGGAATTAAAAGCTGTCAAACAATTTTGTTTAAACTCATTATTAGGAGCTCCATTACCTTTACAGCTCTCTAAAATTCCAAATTTAAATCTCTACCATGTTATTAAACAGTCCTTACGGATTTGGTTTCAGTTTCGCAATTTTTAAAATTTTAAACAACTTAAATGTCTTGCTCTATATATCAAAAACGTTTTATTAAACCTACCACAACTGATCCCATTTTTCTCTTGTGGAGAAATAAGGGGATCCGTTCTTCTACAGATTTATTTTGTGCTGGTCGATTGATGACTTTTGAAGAGTTAATTAGCAAATATTCTCTTTCTCATACGCACTTCCCGCAATATTTTCAGATTAGACATTTCTTACAACAATACTTATCTAAGTTTCCATATATGCAAGAATCTGGTTTGTTGGATGCCATTTTGAATTTGAATCCTTTAGTAAGAGATTCCATTGGTAGAATTTATCATTTATTTTTACTGCAAAAAGATAACCTCTCACTAAAGATCAAACAAGATTGGGAGAGAGAACTTAATTTGACCTTTGTTATTGAAGACTGGTCGCAAGCTCTGAAAATGGTAAATTCTTCTTCGATATGTGCCAATCACTGTTTAATTTAAAATTGTTCACCGTTAATATTTAACAAAGGAGAGACTATCCAAAATATTTCCTAGCACAGACAATTACTGTGATAGGTGTAAAACTGAAGTAGCCTCTTTGTCACATATGTTCTAGCCAAATTCTTAATTAAAATCTTTTTGGAAATCTTCATTTTCTACTATTTCTAAAGCTCTGAAAATTAATTTACAACCTAATACATTGACTGTTCTATTTGGAATAGTTTTGCATCATATTCAGGGTATTTCATCTTCAGATCAAGATGTAATTTAATTTGTTACATTGTTGGCAAGAAGGGCTATTTTATTAAAATGGAAAGATACCTCTGCCCCTACATTAATTGAATGGTTTTCTCAAGTAATGTTATGTCTCAGTTTGGAAAAAATTAGAAATAGAACTTTTGATCCTCGATTCAATTTTAAAAGATGGGGCTCTTTTGACAAATATTATCATTTAATTTGAATTATTTTATATGGTTTCCTTCCAATTTTATTCTATATAAACATGAATTGGCAGTTGATGATTCTTTTTCTATATATATATATATATATATATAAAATGGTAAGATGTATTGCTCCAGTGGTTGATACCTAATTTGGTTTTTTTCCTTTTCTCCTTTTTTTTTAATAGTTAGTGGGGTTTTTTTTAAGGTAGTTGGGGTTCTCTTTTTTCCTTATAAATTTTTTTTTCATTTTCATATATTACCATCAGTTTTTTATTATTCAGCTTTATTAATTGTATATATCTCAATTTGAAGTTTTGTATCATTTTATACTGTAGAAGATTACATATCAATAAAAAGATTCTAAAAATGAAAATGATTTTACCGAATACGGGAACCCGAAGGATCAAGTAAAATTGGTGTCGTTCAGCAGTTAATACAGGAATCATTTATTGAATCTTTGTTCAGGAAATAGTGACCTGCATCTGAGATAACCCCTGCCTGTAAGAGCAGAAAGGGTTGTGCAGTGTTCATTCGCCAAGAAAAAGGTCAGTTCCTTAAGCCGTTTTTATTTCCTTCGTCATGAATCCTTCGGACAAGGCATATTTCGGCTGGGATCAGGAGTAATGTCATGTCGTCGAGGAATTCGTTACTTCAGTAAAGTCTCTCCTAATTGACTGTATAAATCACTTCGACTTTCATATTTACCACTTTTAAGACTGCGTTCGCATTTACCACTTTAAGACTGTGTTCGCATTTACCACTTTAAGACTGTTCACATTTACCACTTTAAGACTGTTCACATTTACCACTTTACGACTGTTCACATTTACCACTTTAAGACTGTTCGCATTTACCACTTTAAGACTGTTCGCATTTACCACTTTAAGAACTGTTCCAGAGTTGCCGTACAGCAGTTAACTTCCTGTTAAGTCATTTGCTTACTTTTCATTTTTGTTGAACAGAGTTTAATAAACGTTTATGTTTGTTTATAAAAAAAAATCTGACTCAATTCTATATTCATTGTTGCCGGACACGTAACACTAACTTAACTTAACAAAATCCTTATTAAAGCCTATATAGACCATCTTTGCTGGGTCACCTTTTTATATTCTATTAATCAAAATTTTAAAGAACTCCAACAGAGTTCGAAAGTTATTTACTTTTCATAAATCTACATTGACAGTTCTCAATGCTGTATCCATTGTTCCATATTTCATTATGAATTCCACATCATAAAAGATGATCCATTGTTCCATATTTCATTATGAATTCCACATTTTACTTCCATACAGCTTGGTAATTCTCTTCCTTCTGGCACCACCCCCCTCAGCTTTTCATAATGGATTAGGTTTGCTACCTTTCAATTGACATGAATAATTCCAGTATCTACAGAATTGTGGAAGATAAGATGGTGATACAGTATCTATTATCTTCAAAAATAACATCCTTAAATTCGGGAATGTAGAGTAACGAGTCAGAGTACTACAGCAGAGAAACAAGCTCTTGGCCTATCTAGTCCATGCTGACCATTACCTGCCCTGATCTATCTTCCTGCACTCAGATAATATCCCTGATCCATGCACCTATCCAAAATTCTGTTAAAATTTTGCAATTGAAATTTCATTACCACTTCTACTGGCATCACCCACTGAGTAAAACAGTTCTCCCTCAGGTTCCCCTTAAATATTTAATCATTTGCCTATAATCTATGACCTCATCTTATACAGTCTATGGGGAAATAGCCTGCTTGCAGTTACCCTATCAATACCCTCAATTTTGTAAACACCTAAGAATTCCCTTCAAATTCTCCTACACTCCAGGGAATAACATCCCAACTTATTGCAATGTTTCTTTTAACTCAGGTCCGCAAGTCCCTGCAACATTGTTGTAAATTTTCTCTACACTCCAAGCTTTAGATATTATTCCTATAGATAGCTGATCAAAATTGCATACAATACTCCAAATTTGGCCTCACCAACATCTACAACACAAATCCTAACTCCTATACTCAATACTTACTCTGATTTATGAAGGCTAATGTGCCAAAAGCTCTCATTATGACTATCTACCTGTCATGCCACTTTCAAGGACTTATGGATCTATATTCCCAGGTCACTTTTCTACTGCACGCATCAGTGCCCTATTGTGCAAGTCTACCCTAATTGAAGTGTCTGCTGTTGCCATTCTGTGCCTCATAAGTATAAAGGCCAGGAATCACTGTCAGGTAGACCACAATGTCTGTGTGGGTTTTAAGTCATGAACTTGAAAACATTTCCTCTGACAACCAGTGCAGGCTCACTCACAACATCAATGAACTTCACTGATGTCTCAATTCAGCATGACCAATATATGGGAAATTGTCCAATTCTTCCTTTGTCTCATTAGACATTTACTGGCAGAGATTATGCAGTGGTGGCAGATTAGAAACACAGAAAACCTAGAGCACAATTCAGGCCCTTTGGCCCACAATGCTGTGTTGAACATGCACTTACTTCATTTACCTAAGGTTACCCATAGCCCTCTATTTTTCTAAGCTCCATGTACCTATCCAGGAGTCTCTTAAAAGACCCTATTGTATCCACCTCCACTACCATTGCCGGCAGCCCATTCCACACACTCACCACTCTCTATGTAAAAAACTTAACATTGCAATCTCCTCTGTCAAGACCTTACTTCTCCTACTTCCAAGACCATAAACCTGTGCCCTTTCATGCTAGCCATTGCAGCTCTGGGAAAAAGCCTCTGACTATCCACACGACCAACGACTCTCATCATTTTATACACCTCTATCAGGTCACCTCTCATCCTCCCCAGCTCCAAGAAGGAAAGGCCGAGTTCACTCAACCTATTCTCATAGGTCATGCTCCCCAATCCAGGCAACATCCTTGTAACTCTCCACTGCACCCCCTTTCTATAGGTCCACATCCTTCCTGAATTGATGCGACCAGAACTGAGGACAGTACCCCAAGTGGGGTCTGACCAGGGTCCAATATAGCTGCAACATTACCTCTTGGCTCTTAAACTGAATCCCACAGTTCATGAAGGCCAATGCACTGTACGCCTTCTTAACCACAGAGTCAACCTGCGCAGCAGCTTTGAGTGCCCCATGGACTCGGGCCCCAAGATCCCTCTAATCTTCCACACTGCCAAGAGTCTTACCATTAATACTATATTCTGCCATCACATTTGGCGTACCAAAACGAAACACCTCACACTTATCTGGGTTGAACTCCATCTGCCACTTCTCAGCCCAGCTTAGCATTCTATTGGCGTCCTGCCATTACCTGTGACAGCTCTCCACACTATCCAAAACACCACCAACCTTTGCATCATCAGCAAATTTACTAACCCTTCCTTCCACTTCCTCATTCAGGTCATTTATAAAAACCACAATGAGAGGGTGTTCCAGAACAGATCCCTGAGGAACACCACTGGTCACCGACCTCCATGCAGAATATGACCCGTCTACAACCACACTTTGCCTTCTGTAGACAAGCCAGTTCTGGATCCACAAAGCAAGGTCCCCTTTTATCCCATGCCTCCTTACTTTCTCAATAAGCCTTGCATGGGGTACCTTATCAAATGTCTTGATGAAATCCATATACGTACACTACATCTACTGCTACATCAATGTGTTTAGTCACATCCTCAAAAAATTCAATCAGGCTTGTAAGGCACGACCTGCCTTTGAAAAAGCCATGCCCACTATTCCTATCATATTATGCCTCTCCAAAATGTTTATAAATCGTGCCTCTCAGGATCTTCTCTATCAACTTACCAACCACTGAAGTAAGACTCACTGGTCTGTAATTTCCTGGGCTATCTCTATTCCCTTTCTTAATGTCTATATGCTCAAGCTTTTCAATCCACTGCAAACCATCCCTACAATCACCAAGATCCTTTTCCATAGTGAATAATAAAGCAAAGTATTCATTAAGTACCTCTACTATCTCCTCCGGTTCCATACACACTCTTCCACTGTCACACTTGATTGGGAGGGCTTTATTATGATGAATGTTAAGGCCCATTCTCTTGTATTTCATGAAAGCGTTAACTAAAATTTGGAGATCTACCTCTGAACATGCAGATGTCATCTACATATAGCAGTTTGATGACTGAGGCTGGGTAAACTATATAAAACTCTGGTTAGCTCACATACAATGTACTGCATAAGTTCTGATCATTCCCACTATAGGAAGGACATTGTGGCTTTGGAGAGGGTACAGAAGACAGACAGACATACTTTATTGATCCGAAGGGAAATTGGGTTTCATTACAGCCGCACCAAGAATAGTGAAGAAATATAGCAATATAAAACCATAAATTATTGAATAATAAGTTAATCATGCCAAGTGGAAATAAGTCCAGGACCAGCCTATTGGCACGGGGTGTCTAGCACTCCGAGGAAGGAGTTGTAAAGTTTGATGGCCACAGGTAGGAATGACTTCCTATGCCGCTCAGTGTTACATCTCGGTGGAATGAGTCTCTGGCTGAATGTACTCCTGTGCCTAACCAGTACATTATGGAGTGGATGGGAGTCATTGTCCAAGGTGGCATGCAACTTGGACAGCATCCTCTTTTCAGACATCACCATCAGAGAGTCCAGTTCCACCCCCACAACATCACTGGCCTTACGAATGAGTTTGTTGATTCTGTTGGGTGTCTGCTACCCTCAGCCTGCTGCCCCAGCACACAACAGCAAACATGATAGCACTGGCCACCACAGACTCGTAGAACATCCTCAGCATCGTCTGGCAGATGTTAAAGGACCTCAGTCTCCTCAGAAAATAGAGACGGCTCTGCCCCTTCTTGTAGACAGCCTCAATGTTCTTTGACCAATCCACTTTATTGTCAATTCGTATCCCCAGGAATTTGTAATCCTCCACCATGTCCACACTGACCCCTTGGATGGAAACAGGGGTCACCGGTGCCTCAGCCCTCCTCAGGTCCACCACCAGCTCCTTAGTCTTTTTCACATTAAGTTGCAGATGATTCTGCTCGCACCATATGACAAAGTTTCCCACCACAGCCCTGTACTCAGCCTCATCTCCCTTGCTGATGCATCCTACTATGGCAGAATCATCAGAAAACTTCTGAAGATGGCAAAACTCTGTGTTGTAGTTGAAGTCCGAGGTGTAGACGGTGAAGAGAAAGGGAGACAGGACAGTCCCCTGTGGAGCCCCAGGGTGGGCTTATCAGGATGGGCCTTGTTTAGAGGGCGTATCATGAGAGGCTGGACAAACTTGGGTTGCTTTTTTAGAAGCAGCAGAGGCTAAGGGAAGATCTAACAGAGGTCATGGTAGGCTTAGATAGAGTATGCGGGCATCTTTTTCCCCAGGGTAGAAATGTTTAATACCAGAGGGCATGCATTAAAGGCGAGATGGGGCAGGCTCGAAGGAGATGTGAGGGGCAAGTTTTTTTACTCAGAGAGTGGTGGATGCCTGGAATGCACTGTCTGGTATAGCGGTAGAGGCAAATACATTAGAGGCATTTAACAGATGTTTAGATAGGCACATGAAAATGAGGAAGATGGAGAGATATGGAGACTGTGCAGGTAGGACGGATTGGTTTTAGGGTTTTAATTTTTTTAATTTACTTTTTAGCTGGTCAGCATAACTTATGGGCCAAAGGGCCTGCTCCTTTGCTATACTGTTCTATGTTCCAGCCTCAAAACTTTAATATTTTCTCTAAAACTCACAAAATTTAATAGAGAATCCAGTATACAATTAAAATGGGAGAAAAAAAAACTATGGAGCAGCAACAGAAAATATGTGACTACAGTAAATCTCTGTAGTGTTATGTTAGAAATAACACAGCTTTGATACTCTGGACGATTTCTTAGTGGTGAAGGACATGATGGACAACTTGAAAGGCATCCCTTCGTGACCCCTGACACTACAATACTGCTAGTGTCTTCCACAGAGAACACTGATGCAAAATACTTACTCAGTTCATCCATCATTTCTTTACTTCTCATTGCTACCCATTCCAGCATCATTTTCCAGTGGTCCGATATTCATCTCTCACGTTTTACACTTCAAGTATCTGAAGAAACTACTGGTATCCTTTTTAATATTATTGGCTAGCTTACCTTCTTATTGCATCTTTACCTTCTTAATACTTTTTAGTTGCCTTCTGTTGGTGTTTAAAAGCTTCCCAATCCTCTAGATTTCCACTAATTTTTGCTCTATTAGATACCCTCTCTTTGGCTTTTATTTTGACTTCTCTTGTTATCCGTGATCGTGCCATCTTGCCTTTAGAATACTTCTGCCTCTTTGGGATGTATATATTCTGTGCCTTCCGAGTTGCTTCTAGAAATTCCAGCCATTGCTGCTCTGCCATCATCCCTGCCGGTGTTCTTTTCCAATCAATTTTGTCCAACTCTTCTCTCATGACTTTGTAATTCCCTTTACTCCACTGTAATACTGATAACATCTGACCTTAGCTTCTCCTTCTCAAATTTCAGGGTGAATTCAATCATATTATGATCACTTTCCCTGAAGGGTTCTTTTACCTTAAGGTTTCTAATCAATTCTGGTTTATTCCACAACATCCAATTCAGAATAGCTGATCTTGCTCAACCACAAGCTACTCTAAAAAGCCATCTCATAGGCGTTCTGGAACTTCCCCTCCTGGAAGCCAGCACCAACCTGATTTTCCCAATCTACCTGCCGAATGAAATCACCCATGACTCTTGTAACATTGTCCTTTTGGCATGCATTTTCTATCTCCTGTAGTAACTTGTAGACCACATCCTTACTACCACTGGGGGTCTGTATATAATTCCCATTGGGATCTTTTTACAAAATAAACACAAAATAAACACTTGGTTGTTACTCACCAAAATTTGTCTTAACAAATGACAACTCAGCAGCAGGAAATTGTAAAATGGATGAACCTATGTTACTTATAATGTGGAGACATTAAGTACTGAAATTCCACAGACCCACAAGAGAATGATTCAACACCTTCTGACCCTATGTCACCTCATTCTAAT
Source organism: Hemitrygon akajei (assembly GCF_048418815.1). Classification (NCBI taxonomy): domain Eukaryota; kingdom Metazoa; phylum Chordata; class Chondrichthyes; order Myliobatiformes; family Dasyatidae; genus Hemitrygon; species Hemitrygon akajei. The sequence continues at coordinate 109,019,262 of NC_133127.1, forward strand.
GACTTAATTTCTTTTTTTTTTAAAACCAACAGAGCCACATCACCCCATTTTCCTGCCTGTCCTTTCAATATAATGTGTATCCTTGAACATTAAGCTCCCAGCTGTAATCTTCTTTCTGACATGATTCAGTGGTGATCCCTACATAATCATACTTTCTAATCTGTAACTGTGCTACAAGTTCATCGACCTTATTCCATATACCGCATGTTCAAATATAACACCTTTTCGATTTTGTCTGCCTTTTACAGTGCAACTCATCCAGTTGACTGCAATTTTGCCTCATCATCAGCCTCCCCTTGCTGGGAGTCTCACTACACATCGCCTCTGATTGTAAACAAGCTAACTAATCTTCAGCACTATCACTCCGGTTCCCATCCCTCTACCAAATTAGTTCAAACTCACTCGAACAACTCTACCCAACCTGCCCGCAAGGACATTGGACCCCCTCAGGTCCAGGTGTAACCTGACCTTTTGTGCAGGTCATACCTTCCCCAGAAGCGATCCCAATGACTCTATTCCTACCCTCAATGGCATGGGGCAGAGACAATCCATAGATAACTACCCTGGAAGTCCTGCTTTCTCAGCTTTTTACCTAGCTCCCTAAGATCTCTTTTCAGACCTCCTCACCTTGTCTACCTACATCATTGGTGCCAATATGTACCAAGACTCATGGCTGCTCACCCTCACCCTTGAGAATGCCATGAACCCAACCCAACCCAAGACATTCCTGATCCCGGCACCAGGCTCAGCCTGAAACGTCGACAGCGCTTCTCCCTATAGATGCTGCCTGGCCTGCTGTGTTCTACCAGCATTTTGTGTGTGTTGTTGTTATGTAATATACCATCTGGGTCTCTATATCATGTCCACAGAACCTCATCTCTGTTCCTCTAACTATGGAATCTCCTACAACACTGCAGTCCTCTTCACGTTTCTGCTCTTCTGAGCTACAGCACCAGACTCAAAGCCACAGACCTAGTCACTGTGGCTCCTCCCAGTAGATCACCCCCTCAATAGTATCTGAAGTTGTATGCTTATTGAGGGGAATGGCCACAGGTGTACTCCCTGCTTCTTCTGACGGTCACCCAGTTACTTGTCCCCTGCAACCTAGTGGTAACTACCTCTTGTCGCTCCTGTCTATCACTTCCTCATTCTCCCGTATGACTCGAAGGTCACTTAGTTGCAGCTCCAGTTCCTTAATCTCAAGAGCTGCAACTCAGTGCAGATGTGTTTATCAGGGAGACTAGTGGTCTCCCAGACTTTCCACATCCCACACAGAGTACAACACACATTCCCTGGACCCATTCACACTAAATTACTAATGCCCTAACAGATGAGGAATGAACAAATAAGAACAAAGAGAGAGACTAACTTGCAAGACAATTTACCCCACCCAAGCCTGATGTGCCAAAGCCACTCCAAACACTGGAACCCTTGAATTATTCTTATTGGCCCTTTCTAACGAATCCCTCTTGCAGATTGGTTACACAATTCAGAGAAACTGCTCTGCCTTTAAAATCTTGCCACCCTGATTTTAAAAAATAGCTCTTCTTTATGTACCCCTAACGTAGATTGCCTACGTAATACAAAGAATTAAGATATCGACAATCACCTTGAAGGCTACAATGAAAATGAAGATTTAGCCGATGCAATCATCAAAAGCATTGTATGAAGGCAGTCCATTATGTGCTGTGCTGGTGTCTGCACTGATTTTGTTCATTTACAGTCAATCAAAAGAACAAAGCAGAGTACACTTGATGAATTCCTTCATCAGTAACTATTAAGAACTAACAGTTTCATAGTACTGTAATAGTACTGTTAGATTTTGTTCTGTATTTAATTTAGGTTGTTGGTTACTCAATTGAATGGCATTTTGTATGCCATAGAACACTACAGCACAGTACAGGCCCTTCAGCCCTCCATGTTATGCCGACCCATATAATCCTTTAAAAAAAAGTACTAAACCCACACTACCCCATAACCCTCTATTTTTCTTTCATCCATGTGCCTGTCCAAAAGGGTCTTAAATACCCCTGAAGTTTTACCCTCCACCGCCATCCCTGGCTAGTCATTCCAGGCACACACAACCCTCTGTGTAAAAACATTACCCCTGATGTCTCCCCTAAACTTCTCTCCCTTAATTTTGTACATATGCCCTCTGGTGTTTGCTATTGGTGCCCTGGGAAACAGGTACTGACTATCCACCCTATCTATGCCTCTCATAATCTTGTAGACCTCTATCAAGTCCCCTCTCATTCTTCTACGCTCCAAAGAGAAAAGTCCCAGCTCTACTAACCTTGCTTCATATGACTTGCTCTCCAAACCAGGCAACATCCTGGTAAATCTCCTCTGCACCCTCTCCATAGCTTCCACATCCTTCCTATAATGTGGTGACCAGAATTGAACACAATACTCTAAGTGCAGTCTCACCAGAGATTTGTAGAGTTGCAACATGACCTCTCTACTCTTGAACTCAATCCTCCTGTTAATGAAGCCTAGCATCCCATAGGCCTTCTTAACTACTCTATCAACCTGTGCAGCGACCTTGAGGGATGTATGGATTTGAACCCCAAGGTCTGTTTGTTCATCAACACTTTTAAGTAACTGACCATTAATCTGTACTCAGTCTTCTGGTTTGTCCTTCCAAAATGCATCACCTCACACTTATCCGGACTGAACTCCATCTGCCATTTTTCTGCCCAACTCTGCAGCCTGTTGCGTCCTCTTGTAACCTTCGACAACCTACAGCTCCATCCACAACTCCTCCAGTCTTCGTGTCATCTGCAAACTTACTCACTCATCCTTCCACCTCTACATCCAGGTCATTTATAAAAATAACAAATAGCAGGGGTCCCAGGATAGATCCCCGCAGCACTCCACTAATCACTGACCTCCAGGCAGAATACTTTCCTTCCACAACTACTCTCTGCTTTCTTCCTTTAAACCAATTTTTTTATCCAAGCAGCCAAGGTTCCACTTATCCCATGCCTCATGACTTTCTGGATGAGTCTCTCGTGAGGAACCTTGTCAAATGCTTTGCTAAAGTCCATGTAGACCACATCCACTGCCCTACCCTCATCAATTTCTTTTGTTACCTCTTCAAAAAACTCAATCAGGCTCGTGAGGCACGATCTTCCCTTCACAAAGCCATGTGGACTATCCATGAGTAGACTGTACTTCTCCAAATGCTCGTAGATCCTATCCCTAAGAATCCTTTCCAGTAGTTTGCAGACCACTGATGTAAGACACACCTGTCTATAGTTCCCAGGTTTCTCCCTATTACCTTTTTTAAACAAAGGAATTACATTTGCCATTCTCCAGTCCTCCGGTACTTCCTCGTAGCCAAAGAGGATTCAAAGAACATAGCTAATGCTCCTGCAATCTCTTCTCTCAATTCCCACAACAACTTGGGGTGTATCATATGCGGCCTTGGGGATTTATCAATCTTAATGTTTTTACGAAGATCCAGCACTACTTCTTCCTTAAGCTCCATATTATCCAACACACAGGTTCGCTCTACTTCAACCTCATCATGATCAAGATCCTTTTCACTTGTGAATACTGAAGCAAAGTATTCATTTAGGACCTTCCTAACCACCTCCACCTCCAGGCACATGTTGCTCTCTTTATCCTTTAGTAGTCCCACCTTCATTCTCGTCATCCTCCTGTTCTTCACATATGCAAGGAACGCCTTGGGGTTCTCCTTAATCCGACATGCCAAGGCCTTCTCATGCCCCCTTTGAGCTCTCCTAAGTCCTTTCTTTAGCTCCTTCCTGGCTACCCTATATTTCTCATGAGCCCCTCCTACTTCCTGCTTCTTATATCTAACATATGCTCCTTTTTCCTCTTGACGAGATGCCTCATATGTTTCGTCAGCCACGGTTCCCTTTTCCTACCATTTTTTCCTTGCCTCAGTGGGACAAACCTATCCTGAACCCAGCTCAAGTGGTCCCTAAACTTCTGCCACATTACTTCTGTGCTTTCCCCTTTGAACATCTGTTTCCAATTTACTCTCGCTAGTTCCTGTCTCATCCCTTCGAAGTTAGCCCTTCCCCAGTTAAGCACTTTACCATTTTGTCTGATTTAATCCCTTTCCATAGCTATGCTGAAGCTAAGGGAGTTGTGGTCACTCTCACCAAAATGCTCCCCCACCAAGAGGTCTGTCACCTGACCAGGTTCATTACCCAGAACTAGATCCAGTATAGCCCCTCCTCTCGTCAGCCAGTCCACATACTGTGTCAGGAATCGTTCTTGAACACACCTGACAAATTCAGCCCCATCTGTCCCCTTTGCACTCAAGAGGTGCCAGTCAATATGCCATTTTAACTATTTCCATGAAACTTTGACTTGTTGAGGCAGCTACATATTTCGGCCAAAATGTACTAATCCCAATGTGTCCCAATTAACCAGAATCATCATATTCCCATCTGTCATCATCCAGGCCATTTAATCAAGATGATACCCGATGAATGAGACTACATCATACACAATCGTGACTTGACTAGTCAGTCAAAATCTTGTCCATCGAAGTAAAGACAGCTGAGTGCCTTCAAGCAGGCCTTTGTTGCAAGTAAAGACTCACCATCAATTTCACTAGAGCAACAACTATTGGTTAATAAATCCTAACCTTCCCATTAATATCTAGATTACAATTATTATTCTAAATTTCAACTCCACAATTTTTTCCAGATGATATAATGGATCTATAGATTAATAAATTTGTGGATGTTTCCATGGTAAAGCTATTATAACAAATTATGTCAGTTTCATGCAAAGTATCAAAAGGAAGCATAATCTTATTTTTTCATAGTACTTTAAAGTAGCAGAATAAATAATCTCAATCTAAAGTATGTATATGGATTTCAACTTCTGCTACAAGGCAGAAGAACTAAACTTGATTTCTTCAAAGGGTAATTTAAACTTGCAACACTGCTCAAAATCAAAATCCACTATGTTCAACGTCCTTCAGTATCCACTATGGAAAAGGATCTTGGTGATTGTACTGATGACTTGCAGCAGACTGAAAAGTTTGAACATGTAGATATTAAGAAAGAGGATGTGCTGGAGCTTTTGGAAAGCATCAAGTTAGATAAGTCGCTGGGACCGGATGAGATGTACCCCAGGCTACCATGGGAGGAGATTGCTGAGCCTCTGGCAATGATCTTTGCACCATCAATGGGGATGGGAGAGGTTCCAGGGGATTGAAGGGTTGCAGATGTTGTTCTCTTATTCAAGAAAGGGAGCAGAGATAGCCCAGGAAATTATAGACCAGTAAGTCTTACTTCAGTGGTTGGTAAGTTGATGGAGAAGCTCCTAAGAGTCAGGATTTATGAACATTTGGAGAGGTATAATATGATTAGGAATAATCAGCATGACTTTGTCAAGGGCAGGTAGTCCCTTACGAGCCTGAATGAATTTTTTGAGGATGTGACTAAACACATTGATAAAGTAAGAGCAGTAGATGTAGTGTATGTGGATTTCAGCAAGGCATTTGATAAGGTACACCATGCAAGGCTTATTAAGTAAGGTGGCATGGGATCCAAGGGGACATTGCTTTGTGGATCTAGAACTGCCTTGCCCACAGAAGGCAAAAAGTGGTTGTAGATGGGTCATGATCTGCATGGAGGTCAGTGACCAGTGGTGTGCCTCAGGGATCTGTTCTGGGACCCTTACTCTTTGTGATTTTTATAAATGAAATGGATGAGGAAGTGGAGGGATGGGTTAGTAAGTTTGCTGGTGTCACAAAGGTTGGAAGTGTTGTGGATAGTGTGGAGAGCTGGCAGAGGTTACAGTGGGACATTGATAGGATGCAAAACTGTGATGAGAAGTGGCAGATGGAGTTCAACCCAGATAAGTGTGAAGTGGTTTGTTTTGGTAGGTCAAATATGATGGAAGAATATAGTATTAATGGTAAGACTCTTGGCAGTGTGGAGGATCAGAGGGATCCTGGGGTCTAAGTCCATGGAACGCTCAAAGTAGCTGCACAAGTTGACTCTGTGGTTAAGAAGGCAGACAGTGTATTGGCCTTCATCAATCGTGGAATTGAATTCAGGAGCAGAGAGGTAATGTTGCAGTTATATAGGACCCTGGTCAGACCCCACTTGGAGTACTATGCTCAGTTCTGGTCGCCTCACTACAGGAAGGATGTGGAAGCCATGGAAAGGGTGCAGAGGAGATTTACAAGGATGTTGCCTGGATTGGGGAGCATGCCTTATGAAAACAGATTATGTGAACTCGGCCTTTTCTCCTTGGAGCGACAGAGGATGAGAGATGACCTGATAGAGGTGAGTAAGATACTGAGAGGCATTGATCATGTGGATAGTCCGAGGCTTTTCCCCAGGGCTGAAATGGTTGCCACAAGAGGACACAGGTTTATGGTCCTGGGAAGGAGGTACAGAGGAGGTGTCAGGAGTTAGGTTTTTACTCAGAGTGGTGAGTGCATGGAATGGGCTGCCAGCAACAGTGGTGGATGCGGATGCGATAGGGTCTTTTAACAGACTTTTGGATAGATACATAGAGCTTAGAAAAATAGATGGCTATGGGTAAGCCTGGTAATTTCTAAGGTAGGGACATGTTCGGCATAACTTTGTGGGTCAAAGGGCCTGTATTGTGCTGTAGTGTTTTCTATGTTTCTATCCTTATTCCTCCCTCTGGGCCATAACCCCACCAAACATCAGGCTATTCTCCCACTCTCTCTTCCTCCTAATGTTTTCAATATTAGAGTGCCTCAGACTACCCGCTGCTAATTTCTACCATAGATGCACAAGCAGGAATATCTGGCAGACCTACCATTTCATTCTGGTCTTGCCACACTGAACTTGTTAGATTCTTATTAGATACCATCCTTTCTGTGCGAGTCCATTCCCTTTCAACTTGCATCTGATGCCCTGCATCTGAGAGTTTCTCATTTCCTGGTCCTCTCTATACCTATCACATTAAGGTGGTTTGAAGGACCTCCATTTCTTCTTTGAACACATGGCTAACAAGTTCCCCATCTCCTATAAACTTAATTACATGGTAGCACTTGTTCTCACATTGAAAAACTTATCCAACCTGACTCACATTCCCCAGACCAAAGGTTAATTAGCAAAGAAAAAAATCAAAGGTGTAAAGTTCTCATGATGGATTCACTAAAGGTTAGTTAACAAGTTGAGTCAGTGGTACGGAAGGCAAATGCAATGTTTGCATTCATTTCAAGAGGACTAGAATATAAAAGCAAGAACGCAATGGCTTTACAAGGCATTTTTAAGTTGTGAGCAGATCTGGGCCCCTTATTTAAGAAAAGATGTGCTACCATTGGAGAGGGTCCAGAAGAGTTCATAGGAACTATTCTGAGAATGAAAGGGTTAACATATGAGGAGCATTTGATGGCTCTGGAGTTTAGAAGAATGCGAGTGATCAAATACTCAGAGGCCTGGGATGTGAAGAGCATGTTTCCTATAGTAGGGAATCTATGACCAGAGGGAACAGCCTCAGAATAGAGGGATGTCAATCTAGAACATAGATGAAGAAGGCCATCTTTAGCCAGAAGGCAGGGAATCTGTGGAATCCACTGCAAAAGACAGAGGTGGAGCCCAAGTCATGGTGTATATTTAAAGTGGAGGTTGATAAGTACTTGATCAATCAGGGTGTCAAAGGCAGGAAAACAGGGTAGAGAGGGGTAATAAATCAGCAATAATGGAATTACCCAATTCTGCTCTTCTGATTTATGGTCTTATTTCCTGCCTCCCTCATTATGGCTCTGTTGTTATCATTTTTGTATTATTGTTGAAGCTCTTAAAGAACACAAAAGTGGGCAAGTCCTTAAGGCCTGGTCTGGAAAGTAGCCAATACTGTACCAGGAAATCAAAGGCCAGTGATCCTTAAAACAATGCTCAGGTAATTATTGGAAAAGGTTCTTGGATACAATTGACTCACATCTGGGAAATTTACTAACATCAATCAGCATGACTAAGCAGAGCAGATCCTCTTACAAACCTACAGGTTCTGAGGAGATACTGAAGATGACTGATGATGGTAGGGCAGTCGATGTAGTACACATGAACTTTGGTAAAGCCGTCAATTACTCCCTCATTGCAGGCTGATTCAGAAGATTAGAGATCTTCTATGAAGAATTGGACGATTGGACTACCTGGGCCACAGAAGACACAGGGCAGTGGTAGAAGCATGTTAATTGTGTCTGCTGATCTGTAAAAGTGGTATTGTGCAAGGAGCCATACTAGCACCTCTGTTGTATGTATACATATGATTTTGTCAAAAACTGTAAGTGGGCCAATTAAGGTTGCAGACAACAATTAGTAGAGGTGTTAATAGTGATGAAGATTGCCAAAGAATTCAGCAGGATATAGTTTAGTTGTAAATATGGGCAGAGAAGTGGCAAACAAGAGCTTAATCTGGACAAGTGTAAGATTTTGCACATTTGGAGACTAAATGTGAGAGAAATATAAACAGCAAATTAGCGTTAGCTTTATTTGTCACATACATTAAAACATATATACAGCAAGATTGTTAGGAGCATTTAATTACTGTTGGCATTTTGGGGTGCAAATCCATAGCTTTCTTGAAAGTTGGAACACCGATAGGAAGGTAAAGGTGCATAAAGTGCACATGGCTTCATCACCTGCGGCACTGAGTAAGCCAGAAAGTAATGTACAAACATTGTACATTTGTAAAACACTCTAGTCATCCCACATTACAGGAAGGGTCCAGGATGGTGCATGGGAATACAGAATATTAACAATAGACAGTTGGACAAACTTTGATAATTTTTTTCTGGAATGTCAGAGAGTAAGAGGACACCTGAAAGAAATACATAAAATTATGAAGCATAGATAGGGTAGATACATATGGTCCTTTATTTTTCCAGAATGGAATATCAAATATTGGAGGGGCAAAGTCATAGAGTGAGTTTTAGCTAGTTCCATTTGCCTCAGTTTGACCAATATCCCTCTAAAGGCTGATTTCTACTTCTGCGTACAGGCTACGCTGTAGGCCTGATTTTCACCTGCATAGGCTCTATGCCGTAGCATGCACTGGTGTGTGCCAAAACGCTAGTTGCCAGTAGGGTTTCTATGCCACTGTGTTGAGTTTCTTCGTGAGAGACATGGACAAAGAAATGCATTTCAAACATTTTCTACATGTTAGCAGGTAGATTTGATGATTTGGTTCATCTATTTTGCATCGGTGTACAGACATGGCGGAGAAGAAGCAACTGGAAGTGCGATGCTACCAAGCGGACCAATCACAGTTGCTGCGGTCAGCGTCGTCACGACACACTACAGCGTATGGTATGCGGTACCTATGGCGTAGATGTGATGCACAATTATAAATCAGCCTTCAATCTTTCTCATCCATGTTCTGTACCTATCAAAATTTTTTTTTGGAAAAAATAGCCATTGTATCCATATCTAACACTTAGAACAGTGGTTCCCAATTTTTTTTGGGTTACTGCTCCATTGGCTCCCAATATCTCCTCTCCCTTTCCGGCCATAACAGTAAAAACTATAAAGGATTTTGGTTATGATGTACAGTGAAAGAAAGATGGTGCTGCAAATTCAAAGAGACAAATAATTGCAAAAGATACTCAAATCTGAAAAAGGATCTAGTACTTTCCTGGCATATGTAATGATGAAACTCTTCGGGCTTCCACAGGTATCGATTATAACTGACATTTTGATGACAGACTCTGCCATCTTTATCAAGGATGATGCCTGGATATGTCTGGTCTCGTGATATTTATACCCCCATAATTTGTCCCTCCTGATTGGATGGTCCACATCCAATCAGGTTTCCACCTTCTCACCTTGTTTACATTCGAATTGGAGATCTTACTTACTGCAAGTCCTTCATCTTTGTTAAAATTCCTTTCCGCTAGTCTCATTTCAATGGCTTCCTTTACCAGGCGGTCCCAAAAGCCATTGGGACATGTAATCTTGTAAATGCCGGCTGGCCTGAGTCCCAGGTCATCTTTGATCTGCATAAGCTGTGACCTGAACTTCCTTAGGGGTTTGTAGATGGTATTAATCTGGTATTTCTTCAGGATCCTGGTGATCCTATCAACAACCATGGAAATATAGGGAAGACAGGCAGCAGCGATAGGTTCCTCCTTGTTGTTGGGTTTCCTGGTTTTTCTTTACCACTTTATAGGGTTCCAATTAATTTCCTTCACCTTGCAGCCATTCTGTAGGAACGTCATGCATAGTCATCATATTTCTTCGGGGAGACTCTCCGGGTGCAAAATAGTTTTCACACGGTTAATCAAGGTAGCTGATTACTGAGGAACACAAGACCGCCAGCAGGCATATGCAAGATACTTCTGCCTCAGGCACCAGTACAACCAAGACTTAATAGGCTCACAAAGATACACAAGGAGAGATCCCCCAAGGCCTATTGTCAGTGGGATAGATTCTCCGACTTACTACCTTGCTTAGCATTTAATGACCATGCTGTCTTCCTTTGTTGGGGACAAATCTGACCAACTTCATTAAAATGACTATTATGAACAAATGGACGGAGTGGCCATGTAATCGCCTCGCCATTGGCTATTGCCAAACGGAGGACTTCGCGGTAGGGCTCTGAGTTCATCGCCCATGCGCGCCAAATGTTCCCTTCAGATATGCCAGATGACACTTTCGTAGAGTGGCCTAGTGGACGCTATGTACTCCAACAGTTCCAAGACCACCTATACAATGTACATCCAACCATTCACTTTACAATGGAGATGGACAAGAATGGTTGCCGCCGGTTCATTATAATATGATGGAAACTGAACAGTAGCCTTGGGCATGGCTTCTATTAGAAACCCAATCACATGGACTTAGATCTCAACAGTAACAGTCGTCATCACACCTCCCAACACAGAGCTGCTCTTTCGACTTTGATTAACCGTGAGAAAACTATTTCTGATCCAGAAAGTCTTCTGAGGAAATAAGACATTTCTATAGATTGGTTACAAAGTGAAGGAAATCAATTGGGCCCTTAAAAGGGCCAACAGAAATACCAGAAAGCCTGCCTAGCCTATACTTCCATGGTTTCTGGAAGGATTGCCAGGATCCTGAATACCCGATTAATACCATCCACAAACCTGGAAGGAAACTTAAATTACTGCTTATGTGGGTCAAAAATGACTTGGGCTCAGGACGGCTGGCATTTACAGGATTCCCTGAAAACGTGGAGCAGCATATATCAGCCAGTGTATATCAGACGCTTGGTGGAAACCTGCATCAAGGAGCACAGGAGGTGTATCTGTTTGGGTTACTTGCAGAAATCAGCGATAGCAGAATATTGTATTGGCAGTGGATTGATTCTGACTGTACAAAACTGCTGTGCCACACCAACGGCTTTTGGGATTTCCAGTAAAGGAAGCCATTGAAATGAAACTAGAGGAAAAGAACTTCAGCAAAGACAAAGGTCTCACTCTAAGTAAGAACTGTAATTTGATTGTAAACAAGATGGGAGAATGGAAACCAATCAGGAAGGACAGACTATTGGGGGGGGGGGGGGCGGGGGAAGGAGTATAAATACCACTGGACTAGACGTGCCCAGGCATCATCCCCGATGAAGATGGGGGAGATTGTTATTGAAAAGCTGATTATAATCAATATCTGCACCCGGCTGGAAGCCCGAGAAGAGTTTATCCACTAATTCTATTTAAAGTTGCAAGTAAAATGATTTAATTACAGCAAAAAAAATTTCATCAACAATTTTAGAGCATAATTTATTCACTACTTCATTGCTTTTTCACCTCTCAATGAGATGGATGGGTTTGCTGCAGTGATATCCGCTTCTCAACATTAGGTTGAATGTTACTCAGGAGTATCAAATCCCCACATTCAGTGATTTGCAGTCCGTTTCAATGCTTTGAAAGTATTTGGGTGAGTACACTGAAACTGTGCTCCACTAAATATGACATTCAGAGATCTGCTTATGCAAACAAAAGCACTGATATGACTTTCTGAACCTTGCTCAAGTAATTTTGTAATGAGACTGGGTCTTCCTCCATCCTTCCTGTTAATTCCTCATTACAAACTTTCAGGAATAGATTTATTACCCTATCTAAAATTTAGATCAAGAGAAGTTCCTGAAAACTCTGACATGTCTTTATGCAACTCACTGATGTGGGCACAATATACTTGAAGATCATAATCTGGTATTCATTCTTTGTCTTCCAACTCAGAGAGGTTTGGAAATTGGAAAAGGTCACAACGACCAATGCTGCACTTAAATAGGGTCAACTTGGACAGAAATATGGAGACAACTGATTTGACTATGTTCACATCAATTCCTTATGATTGAAGATATATTTCATTAAACCTTATGAATAATTCTGACAAATAAGCAATGCCTAATATTCTTAATTGATGAATTAATATTCAAGAATTAAGAACCTTCAAGAAATTTTCTCAGTTTCACACAACAAATAAAAGCATCTCAGACAGTTTAATTTTGAGAACCACCTGACTATGTGCAACTGCAAGCATTCAAACTGTTTATCATTCTCAATACAAAGCTATCAAAATGGTTGAGAACTGAGAGCACAGGACTTGATTTTATTTACCACTGTGGTATCAGTATTTAATGATTTGTGCAGCCCATTACTTAGGGGTTTTGTAACAAGATGTTGGTGAGTGGAATGTATGTACCTCTTTTTGAAAAACTGTTTAACAACCCAAAATACTGACTCCATCTTCATATGTGTTCCTATTACCCTGAACCATCCCATCATCTTTTATGAAGCAAACATAATCACGAAGCAAAGACGTGTTGCCTGGCAAAGTTTCTTATCCAACTGTAGAGCAAATTCTGTTGTCTTAAGTATATTGCACAATGTGTCTTCCACATTCTCAGACATCATCTATTCATCTTTGAACAGAGTTGTCACTGACTGGAATCATTTTAATTATTTGGTCTGGAGTAACTAATGCAAAATCATACTCAGAACCCTCCTCCAGACTTAGCAATGAAATGTTGTATGGAGCACACAAACCATTGAGGTTTTGTTTTGAAATGCTAGCAAATGTGTTTTAAAGTGCTTTGTTTCTGAAAGTTTTCATAAAATGACAGAAAATAAGCCAACTTCTTGTTTGCTCTATCACAGTGCATTCTCTTCAAATGTTCAAGGAGCCTTGATGGTGTTATTTTGAGAAAACTTTTTCATACAACAGATACAATGGCTGCTGTTGGTTGCTTAGTGCTGGTATGAATCTATAATCGCAGATACACCACACTATACTGCCTACATGTCTTTCTCATTTAGTCTGCTTCTGCCATTTTCATTATGGATTAACAACTTTGGTCAATCACCTGCTGTTTAAGTCCAACCTCAATAAAGGGGAAGGTTACGTCATAATAGCTCAGACAAAACCTGACTCTCCACCTGAAGGTAGATAAGTCAATGGAATCTCGGATGGGCTGCGGGCTTCAGAAATTCATACAAGAAAGGGCAGATTCTGAACTTTATCCTCTTGAACGCCATACCCTAATTCACAGTAACTGCGTCACTGCATAATTAGCATATGGGAATCGTACTAGTCAGGAGTCATCAGGATGAAGGGTTTCGGCCCGAAACGTTGTCACTACCTCCTCCCATAGATGCTGTCTGGCCTGCTGAGTTCTGCCAGCATTTTGTATTTTTATTCCTGTATTATGCTGTAGGCTTTCTATGTTTCTAATATATATCTAACCATGCCTTCCATTTTTCTATCACCTATATACCTATCTAAGAGTTTCTTAAATGCCCCAAATGCATCTGACTGCTCCACCAGCCACCCCACTGGGTAAAAACTTACCTCTGACATCCCCCTATATTTTCCTCCAATCATCATCAAATTATGTCCCCTCATATTAACAATTTCTGCCCTGGGAAAAAGTCTCTGGCTGTTCACTCAATCTATGGATCTTATCATCTCGTAAGCTCTATCAAGTCACCTCTGATCCTCCTCCTCTCCAAAGAGAAAAGGCTGAGTTCACTCAATCTATCTTTAGAAGACATGCTTTCTATTCCAGGCAATATCCTGATAAATCTCCTCTGCGCCCCTTCTAAAGCTTCACATCCTCCGATAAGGAGGCGATAAGAGCTGAACACAATGTTCCAAGTGTGGCCTCACTAGGGTTTTATAGAGCTGTAACATTAAATCGCTGCTCAAGCTCAAACCCCTGACTATTGAAGGCCAACACACCATATGCCTTCTTAACAATCCTATCAACACATGGCAACTTTGAGGGATCTATGGATGTGGACCCCCAAGATCCCTCTATTCCTCCACATTACTAGGAATCCTGCCATAACTCTCTTCTGTCTTCAAGTTCAACTTTCCAAAGAAAATCACTTCACACTCCTCTGGGTTGAACATCTACCATTTCTGAACACAGTTCTGCACCCTGTCAATGTCCACTGTAACCTACAACAACCTCCATTAAACACAATTCCAGCAGAATTCCTGTCATCTGCAAACTAACCCATCCTTTACTTCCTCTTTCAAGTCATTTCTAAAAATCAAAGATCAGGGGTCCCAGAACAGATCACTGCGGAAAACCACTGGTCATCAAACTCCAGGCAGAATATACTCCATCTACAAACACCCTCTGCCTTCTATAGGCAAGCCAATTCTCAATCCACACAGTCAAGTTTCCCTGGATCCCATGCCTCCTGAATTTATGAATGAGCCCATTATGAGAACTTTATTAAACACCTTACTAAAATCCATATACACCACATCCACTGCTCTACCTTCATCAGGATACTTTGTTACATCCTCAAAAAAATTCAATGAGACTTGCGAGTTTTGATCTACCCCTCACACAGCCATGCCAACTAACTCTAATCAGACTATGCTTCTCCAAATGCTCGTGTAATGCTCACGCAATCGGCTAGTGTATGTCTAGGGGATATTCCGTCCACCCACCAAACTTCTTACTATTAACAAAACAAAGAAGCCATTTTGATTACATACGCAGTGACATACGAAACAATCTACACTCTCTCCCCCACCAACAAAAGTCATGGCCTCATGACATTAACAGAGTTCCCCAATGCTTCTTGCAAGACACAAAACCCAACCCGTGCAGAAAGCAGTGACATAACTTCCCAGGACAGTAGAGATCACACTCGGTTCCCCTGGCACCGCATATGTCAATCGCTCCAGTGGGTGCCTACTTCTCTGAGACCTCCGTACCTCCTCTGCCGCCCCTTCAGGCTCAGACACCACAGGAAACACCCCCGGTTTACCTGTTGTACCCTCACCCTCTCCCTCACTGGGATCCCTCTTCACCTGCGAGCCGTCTGTCTCGTGTTCGGGTTCCACCCTCTCTCCCCCCAATGCCAGCTGTATCTCAGTCTGCCCCTCAACACCCTCGCTCCTCTCACCTAACTCAGCGGGGGAAGGGCCAGGAGCCTCTTCTTCTGGTATGGGGGAATTAGCGAACAGAAACAAGACCCACACATCTGAATTATTGTCTTCTGAAGCAGTATCCCTTCCTGGGGTGATGACTGGTTCTGTCTCTTCCGCAGCAGGCTCTTCCCTCGCCCTCGCACTGGGCGCAACCTCCCACTCTGGCTCTTGATCCACCTGCACTTCTCGACCCAGGGGCAACAGGTGGCTCCGATGGAGTACCTTGACAGGCCCCTTCCCATCCTCGGGCCTCACCCAGTAAACAGGTAGTTTCGGCATCTGGCTCTCTACCACATAGGGGGCAGCCGCCCAGTGATCCACCAACTTGTGCTTCCCAGGTAGTCCTAAATTCTGTATAAGGACCCGCCTGGTCTTCCAGCAATAGCTGGGCGAACTTCACTTTCTGATCATACCTCCTCTTATTCCTCTGATTCTGCTTGGTGGCTGCTGCTTCAGCCAATTCAAACACCCTTTTCAACTCTCTCCTTATATCGGACACGGCTTTGAAGGTAATTCACCCGCCTCAGTCCCAAAACACAAGTCAATGGGCAACCTCGCTTCCCGCCCAAACATCAGATAATAGGGCGAGTACCCTGTAGCGTCATTGCGAGTACAACTGTAGCAGTGAACCAAATGTCCGATGTGCCGACTCCACTTATTTTTCTGACCAATCTCCAGAGTCCCGAGCATATCCAACAGGGTCCGGTTAAATCTCTTGGGCTGAGGATCACCCTGCAGGTGAAGGGTGTGGTCCTGGATTTCTCAACCCCAAGCATACTCAATAATTCATGGATAAGCCGGCCCTCGAAGTCCCGTCCCTGATCACTATGGATCCGCCTGGGAAGGCCATAATGAACAAAGTACTTCTCCCATAACACCTTCGCCACTGTAGTCACTTTCTGATCCTTAGTGGGAAATGCCTGAGCATATCGAGTGTAGTGATCCGTGATGACTAGGACATTCGCGGTGTTGCTGGTGTCTGGCTCAATAGACAGGAAATCCATATACACCAGGTCCAGGGGTCCCACACTCTGCAAGTGTGACAAAGGAGCCGCCTGCGTAGGCAGGGTCTTCCTCCTGATGCAACGACTGCACTTCTCACAATTTTTTTCAACCTCCCCCCTCATCTAGGGCCAGTAAAACCAGTCCTTGAGTAATGAATAGGTCTTTTCCAACCCCAAGTGCCCGGAATCATCATGCAGTGCCTGGAGCAGAGTCTTCCGATATTTCTCAGGCATGACCAGCTGCCAACGCCGGGGGTGGTCTGGGGGCGACGTGACCTGGTACAAGACTTGGTTCTTCAATTTTAACTGAGGCCATTCCCTCAATAACGGAGGCACCAAAGCGTGTTTTGTCTTCTCTGCCCACGCCACATCCCCCTTCTCCGCCGTGCTCCAAACAGTGTCATTGCGCTGAGCAGCTGCCACTTCCCCTGGACTTAGTTCCAGCAACTGTTTAGTCTTCAGGGCAGTCAGGTCACAGTAAACCGGGGGCAGGGTGTCATCAGAAGCCCTCAATGGGTCCACTGCTTGCTCCGGCCTCCCCTTTTCCTCAGCCTTCACGGTGATAGCAAACTGACACAGGGTTTTCACTCCAGGGGCAGGAATGTTCTCCCACTCCTCGTCCATTTCCGGTTCCCCAGACTCCTGATGTGACAAAGCATCCGCATCAATATTCTTGCTTCCCGGCCGATACTTCAGGCTGAAATCATATACCGACAAGGCCGCCAGCCACCCCTCCGGGGTTTTCCTCTAGCTCTAGCTCCTCCTCCGATGTCTCCTCAGCCTCATCCTCGGAGAGAGTGTGGAGTCCCCACAGCCCCTCCTCCCCCGGTACACTGACCGTCGCCGGCAGTTCCAATGTCCTGACGTCAGCACTCGTATTAACCAACACCCAGCTAGACTCCATCTCTTTACCACACCGTCTAGCTACCAATTCTACCTGCCCCATACCTTTCACCAAACTTAACCCCCGCACTAACGCGTCTCCCGAAACTCGAAAATCCACTCCGCTCACTTTCTCTCTCTCCATCGTCGCGCAGGTAGTGAGCGAAGCAAGCAAGCAAGGCAGCATCTATGGAGAAAAAAAGCACAGTCCTCTCCCTTTAACATTGTCATTCTATCACGTAAAACAACAAAACCCAGGAACATTAAGCTGTCAGTCCTGCCCCTCGTGCAACCAAGTCTCACTTAACGGCTGCGTTAATTTCACATGCTGATCCATGTTCTCAGCTCATTCAACTTACAATACTCCTTGCAATGAAACAGACAACTCAGAACGTTATTCCCACCACATACAGCCTTTCAGTTTCAATTCCTGTTTTTATATGACCCTAAGACCATAAAACACAGGGGCAGAAGTAGGTCATTCAGCCCATCGAATCTGCTCTGCCATTCAATCATGGGCTGATCCAATTCTTCCAGTCATCCCCACTCCCCTGCCTTCTCTCCATACCCTTTGATGCCCTGGCTAATCAAGAACCTATCTCTGCCTTAAATACACCCAATGACATGGCCTCCACAGACACTCATTGCACCAAATTCCACAGATTTACCACCCTCTGACTAAAGTAATTTCTCTGCTTCTCTGTTCTAAATGGGCGTGCTTCAATCCTGAACTCGTGCCCTCTTGTACTAGACTCCCCAACAATGGGAAATAACTTTGCCATATCTAATCTGCCCATGCCTTTTAATACATGGAATGCTTCTGTGAGATTCCCACAACCACTCCTCTATACGCCCTGGTATCTGGTTCTCAACCCCCTGCAACTCTAGTTCGGGAGATGAATCACCAGACACGGCACTATCAAACCTTCCTGCAAGGATATTAGTCCCTCTCCAGTTCAGGTGCAAAGCAGCCCATTTGTACAGATCCCACCATCCTGGAAGAGAGCCCAATGATCTAAAAATCTGAAGCCCTTCCCCCTGCACTATTTCCTTTACAAAGGAAAAAGATGTAGAACAGAGTGATTAGAGTGGAACATAGAAACCCTACAGCACAATACAGGCCCTTCAGCCCACAAAGTTGTGCCGAACTTTGATGGCCTGTGGCATCCAGTTTCACCGAAGTCAGGATATAAGTGAGGATTGTTATCCAGTCTCACCTGTTATAACCCCAGCCCCCTCCTTTGTGAGAATCGCAAGAGAGAGAGAGAGAGCCTTACGGTTTGGAATGTGGGCTGGCCGCTCAGCCAGACAAAAGCCTTGGACATAGCCATTGTCTTGGGAGACACCTTTGTGGAATAAGGAACTGGACTACGTGCAAACCCTCAGGGCAATGTGAGATGGGTGATGGGGGAAAGATTGCCTCACCCCCACCCTGATTGACATCTACAACCCTGCCAGTCCAGATAAAAGGTGGGCTGCCGAGGCGGGGCCTCAAACGCACCAAGGAGACACACGAAGAAGACGTCGGAGCGGGAAGCCATTCTGAAGGAAGCCGCGTGCGTTAGATTCCAGATCGGGAGTCTGTGGCTGAAGCCAAAAGGAAAAACCGCTTTAACTAATAACAGGGATTTGCTTCGCAAGGACGACGGGCAAGTGTTCCTTCTCTCTCTCTCCAA
The DNA here is from genome assembly GCF_048418815.1 of Hemitrygon akajei. Classification (NCBI taxonomy): domain Eukaryota; kingdom Metazoa; phylum Chordata; class Chondrichthyes; order Myliobatiformes; family Dasyatidae; genus Hemitrygon; species Hemitrygon akajei. The sequence goes on from NC_133127.1 coordinate 109,038,210, forward strand.
CACATGAAATGCCTGCGGTTCCCGAAACGGGGAAGCCTGCAGACTTTGAGTGACTCTTAAATTCCATTGGACTCAGTATCCCCTAGACGATAGAGCTTATTTGTGATTGATTATTACTATACCTGTGCTTTAGATTGAGTTTTGACGATGTATATGATCTGAATGTTTTGTATTAACCATACGTTTGTGCCCCTTTATAAATAAAACGTTTGAAAATAGTATCATCAGGCTTCAGCGGACCTCTCTATCTTTGCTGGTAAGTCACCCAGTTACTGGGAACGTAACAAGTGGGGCCTCGTCCCGGGATTTGAAACCAAAGGGGAGGGTCAGTGAATCGGGCTGTAAGTCCAAACTTAAATCTGGTTACGCAGGTAGCCAGACAGGAAACCAGCAAAGATGGATGTGGATGAATTTATGAGAAACCCGACTGTAGAGGCGCTAAGGGCGGCTACAAAATTAGACTTGGTAAATCTGGCAATGGGGTTAGACCTCGCAGAGATGAGGTCATCAATGAAAAAGCAGGAAGTGCGAAGGGTCATAAATCAGTATTACATTGGGAAGAAGGTGTTTGCAGCTAAGGATTTGGAAAATATCCCCGAAAAGAGATTAGCGAGTGGGACAGATCAGTTAGGGTTGGAGAAAGTAAGGTTGGAACATGAACTTAAAGTAAAGCAGCTAGAAGCAGCTGAGAAGGAAAAGGAAAGGGAGCAGGCGTTCAAACTAAAGGAATTAGAGGTGAAACGGGGTCATGAGTTCCAGCTAAAGCAGCTGGAAGCAGAAGAGAAAGAGAAACAAAGGAGCCATGAATTGGAGCTGGACAGGCGAAGGCAAGAGCGAAGAGCTCAAGGGGTAGAGAGAGAGGAGGGGTTTGATGTTAGTCGGGCGTTGAGGTTGGTCCCCCCGTTCGAGGAGATGGATGTTGATAGTTATTTCTTGCTTTTTGAAAAGGTGGCAGTGAATCAGAAGTGGCCCAGAGAGCAGTGGGTGGCGTTGTTACAAAGTGTGTTACGAGGGAAAGCACAGCGGGTGTATGCAGCGTTGCCCCCGGAAGGGGAAGGGAATTATGATCAAGTAAAGGAGGCCATTCTCCGAGGTTACGAGTTAGTACCTGAGGCGTATAGACAAAGGTTCCGAAATTTAAGGAAAGGGTGGAATCAGACGTATACCGAGCTAGCCCATGAGAAGGGTGTGCTCTTGGACCGTTGGTGCACCGCGGAAAAGGTGGCCGAGAACTATGGGCGTCTCAGGGAGTTATTTTTGATTGAGGAATTTAAAGGTTGTGTTCCAGAAGAGATCTGGATGTATTTAAATGAGAGGACGAATCAGTCCATCTCAGAAATTGCTCGGTTCGCAGATGAATATGCCCTAACCCACAAGACAAAGTTTTCCTCACCAAAAAGTTAAAGTCTAGATTGATGCCTGCGCATCGATTACAGGTTGATTTGGAATGTAAAGGGGCCTCACACGCTATTGATATTCAAGAAAGCGCTGTGAGGAAGCCGAAATTTAAATGCGGCCGGAGAAGAAGGTTCGAACTGAAACACATCAGCCTGTATGGTCTTGACAAAAGGGTTAACTACCTGTGTAGCATTAAAGAATTGGGTGGAAATTCCCATGATGGACTAGGTTGGGGACACGGAGTTAAGAGAATAACCCTCGTGGAAAGGAAAGGCGGGAGAGTACCTCGCCAAATTACTCAAGTTCCCCACGGGGGGACTCCCCGGGAAAGAGGCGATGGTTAATAGAAATTGTCATTTTTAAACAGCGACGCCGGTTGTACGGGTTTGCGCCAAAGCCTGTGAATAATAAAGATAACCCCTTTGGAGACCTGCCGGTGAAATAACACGACCGAAATGATTAGTATTTGTATAAACTTTTGTAGATGCACCTAAGCTAAGATCACACCTCCTTAGTTGTGTTGCTGAAGAAAATAAATAAAAAATAGGTGGTTATTGAGCTGAAGTTTGATGCTACCAGACTTTAGTACGGTACGTGATGTTAAGATATTAAAGAAAGGGGCACTGTAATTGTTACCTGTTTAGATACTGACTGGAATGTATAACGGTAGTACTCTGTGAAGAGAAAAGCTTGTGTAGTATGTTAGATTCCAAAAAAAATCCTACACCAACTTGTTTTTAACCGCTGGTAAAAAAAACTTTTAAGAGGGGAGGTGTTATAACCCCAGCCCCCTCCTTTGTGAGAATCGCGAGAGAGAGAGAGAGAGAGAGAGAGAGAGCCTTACGGTTTGGAATGTGGGCTGGCCGCTCAGCCAGACAAAAGCCTTGGACATAGCCATTGTCTTGGGAGACACCTTTGTGGAATAAGGAACTGGACTACGTGCAAACCCTCAGGGCAATGTGAGATGGGTGATGGGGGAAAGATTGCCTCACCCCCACCCTGACTGACATCTACAACCCTGCCAGTCCAGATAAAAGGTGGGCTGCCGAGGCGGGGCCTCGGACGCACCAAGGAGACACACGAAGAAGACACGATAGCGCTTCCCGTCGGAGCGGGAAGCCATTCTGAAGGAAGCCACGTGCGTTAGATTCCGGATCGGGAGTCTGTGGCTGAAGCCAAAAGGAAAAACCGCTTTAACTAACAACAGGGATTTGCTTCGCAAGGACGACGGGCAAGTGTTCCTTCTCTCTCTCTCCAACACGTGAAATGCCAGCGGTTCCCGAAACGGGGAAGCCTGCAGACTTTGAGTGACTCTTATATTCCATTGGACTCAGTATCCCCTAGACAACGATAGAGCTTATTTGTGATTGATTATTACTATACCTGTGCTTTAGATTGAGTTTTGATGATGTATATGATCTGAATGTTTTGTATTAACCATACGTTTGTGCCCTTTTATAAATAAAACGTTTGAAAATAGTATCATCAGGCTTCAGCGGACCTCTCTATCTTTGCTGGTAAGTCACCCGGTTACTGGGAACGTAACACACCTCAAACTTGGCCCCATATAGATAGTCACTCAACTTGTCCACCACCGCCCATTTCAGCACCAGGAACTCCAACTTGTGAGTGGGATAGTTTCTCTCCGATGGCAACAAACCGGCTGACAAATGCCACCGGCCCCAATGCATTGCCCTGTTCCTGGTACAGGACAGCCCCTAGACCCTCTTGGTTGGCATCAGTGGGCAGCACATACGGCTTCCGGGGATCGGCAAAAGCCAACACCGGGGCCTAGGTCGCGCCCTTTTCAGGGATTGGACTGCCTCTTCACATCGATCATCCCATCTTGATCCAAAAGGCTCCGCCGGGCTCCAGTATCCTCCTGCTTCCTGCCCTCAGTCCCCCTTCCTTTTCTTTCCCACAGGTGGATAGCCACACAATAGCTGGTTCAACAGGTGACTCATTTCAGCGTGCCCTTTCACGAATCGCCAGTAATATCCACAGAAACCCAAAAATGAGCATAGCACGCTCACCTTCTGGGGTCTCAGCCAGGTGGTCACTGTGTCTATCTTATCCCGATCAGCAGCCACTCCTTCTCCCAAAATTATGTGGCCAACATAGCTGACCGACGGCTTACAGAACTAGCATTTGTCCAGAGAAAGTTTCAACCTTTCCTCTTTAAGCTGGCTTAACACCTTCAGCAGCCTCTCCTCATGCTCCTCCAAAGTAGATCCAAACATTATCAGATCATCCAGATACACCAGCACTTCGAGCAGGTTCATATCCCCACAGCCCTCTCCATGAGCCTCTGGAAGGTGGCTGGGGCTCCCGCTATGCCTTGGGGCATTCGTTCGAACTGAAAGAAACCCAATGGGCAGATAAAGGCCGTCTTCTGCTTATCTGCCTCACTCATCGGGATCTGGTAATATCCACTCCTCAAGCCCAGCACACTAAACCACTTCGCTCCACTCAGGCAGGCCAGCATGTCTTTGACCCTCGGGACTGTATACTGGTCAGGAACAGTGCGCCAGTTCTAAGTCCTATAATCCACACACATGCGTACCTTTCCGTTCTTCTTCCGGGCCACTACTATTGGGGACACATAGGGGCTTCGGGACTCAGTGATGATTCCAGTTTCCTTCAACTTGCACAAGTGCTGCCGCACGTCTTCCACATCTGCAGGGGCCAGTCGCCGTGACATCTCTCTGAACGGGGTGTCCTCAGTCACTCGGATGGTATGATGAGTGCTCTTGGAGCAGCCCACATCAAACTCGCCAAGGGAAAAAACATCTTCCAGCATCAACATCTTCTCCACCAGCCTGTGTTTCCATGCCACCGGCACAGGAGAGTTCCCAAAGTTAAAGGCCTCAGCAGTCAGCTTTCCTGTGTTTTCCAAACCTTCCCCCTTAGTGGGCCTCAGAGGGGCGCTAGACATTACCGTCACCAGGAACAAATGCGCCCTCTCTTAAAGGTGATTTCTCTCTCCGTAGAGTTCCTGACACTCACAGCTATCCGCCTCGCATGTACCACCGCTTGTGGTGTCTGGGGGTCCCCATCACGAGTGCCACCTCCCCTGGCCATATCACTTTAGGCTTTGCCTGCGTACACCACACCATCCCTCGTTTGCTGGATCCAGCCCTTGGAGGTCACCCACTTCTTCGAACATTGCTCGAAACACTGGGTGTACTGAGAGGGTCTCCAGAAAGTTCTCCCCCGCCTTCTCCTTACAGGCTCCCAGGAGCCGTTGCTCAAGAGGGGAGTTAGTCCCCAACAGAAGGGCAGCGCCACCGGTTTCCACCGGGTCCGGACAAACCAACACCAACGTCTCAATAGCTTCAGACACTCCCACATCGCCCTCCAAGAACTCCAATCTCACTGACAGGTACCCATCGTATGGATGGTCACCCTCACTTACACCCCAAATCTCCAGTGCATCAAATGTAATTACTGGCAAGTGCTTTAGATATTTGTTGTAGAATGACCGGTACAATAAGGTAACTTGCGATCCTGTGTCAAGGATGGCTTTTGCATAAACTCCCTCTATCCATAGGCACACGCTGGAACGGGGTCCCGCCAACCCAGCCAGAATAAAGGCTTGGGCTTTCAGCGGTCCCTTGGCTGATTTCTGGGAAAATGTTTCTCCAGAGACTCCAGTCCGTTCCCTCACTGAGTTTCTCCTAAGTTTCCCAACACCTTTCCCTTCTTAGTCACCCGGGACTTTCCCTCCACGGGACGCCTTGTCTCTCACAATCCCTCCGAAAGTGTCCCTCTTCCCCACAGCTGTAGCACACCCCTGACCGCTCACAAACCCGCCGGAAATGCCCCTCTTTCCCACAGTTAAAGCACATGCTACCCGCCACCCTTCCTTTCCCGGTACGCCCGGCACTCCCAGCGCACTGCGTGGGTCGTCCCCCGAAGGGGATACTCCCCCTGTCCATCCCCTCAAAAGGGGGGTCCCTACTCCCCTGGGACCCCATGGGTTTCTCAGTCCTCAACCTGGCCACCACTTCCTGTACTGCTGAGGATCGACCCAAATGGCCCGAGCCCCTTTTTTGGCCCAATGCGTTCTCTTCCTCCCGCACCTCTCTGAGCAGCTGCCCGAATGATGGAGGGGGGCTCTTTTTATAGGACTGCTGGAGACTCCAAGCCACCTTGTCCTCCTCCAGGGAACCACTAAATATCTGACTCATCCTCACCCTCGCCACCTCGTCCGTCTTCACTACCCCCCGGTGCCACAACCCAGTAAGCATCCTCTCTAGCCGAAATATGTATTCAGAGAGCTTTTCCCCCCTCCCTTGCTCCATGTGTTGAAACTCCGCTAAAAGCAGCCAGGAATCCCCTAACAGTCCCAACACCCCCTCCGAAGCTTCTAAATACTCCGCCAATGAAGCTGAGGGCTGTTCTGCTTTCAGCTCCCGGACCACTCCAGCCGCCGCGCCCCTCGAACTTCCCATCAATTGCTCTCTTTTCCTCATCCAAGCCTGGCCACGCCTAACAACAGGGATGTGTTTTCAATCCAGGTATCATAGCCAACCTCCCCGTCCAGAGTAGGCGTGGCTCCTGAGAAAACCCCCAGCTTCGGCTGTGGCCTCTCAGCCACTCCCACCAGGGAATTAAGAGCGGCTGCCAGCTCGGAGGCCTCCCCTCTAGCTGGGAGGTGGGGTCTGACCAAGCCTTCCCACTCCGACCCCCCTTTACTGGTTACTGGAACCTCCCCTGGGGTCACATCTAGCTCCTCCTCTGGTGTCTCCTCACCTTCGTCCTCCAGGAGGGTGTGGAGGCCCCACTTCCCCCGAGACAGTTCCAGCGTCATAACGTCAGCACACATCTAAACCAACACACAGCTAGCCTCCACCTCTTTACCACACCTTCTCACCACCAATTCTATCTGCCCCATACCTTTGACCAAACTCAACCCCCGCACTAACACACCTTCCGAAATGCGGAAATTCACCCCGCTCACCACACACGCATAATTCACCAGTATGTCCTCTAACTCACATCATTTTACAAATTTATCATGATCCACCTCTGCACTACTGAACGTGGCGATTTACACAGCTTACCACAAATTCAATCCGGGACGAGCACCCCACAAATGTAACACTCACGCAGTCAGCTGGTGCATGTCTAGGGGAAATTCCGTCCACCCACCAAACCGCACCCCGGTATACGTGGATGCTGTGAAATGCACACTAGCAAAATCTCGCACACACAATATCAAACTGCACACCAGGTACATTTACAGAATACACTTTATATATCTTACTAGAACTAAGTGATTAATAGCGATACAATATATATGAAAGAAAAAGGAAAGGTGCCAGAACTTATCAGGGTTCAGTCAATTAGTGCACATTGTTGGAGCTCAACCATCAAAGTCTTCGGTCCACTATTCAATCTTCTCCGACCTCCACAACCTGCGCGCCTGGGACCACCCACAGTGATCAACCAGAGCGCCTCCAGCGTTGTCCACCTTCCTCGCAATATCCAACTCCCAAAAGTCCACAAAACCACAGCTCAGAGAGCCACAAGAAAGAATAACATCCATCCCAATTGGTTGACAAATGAATACAATTCTCTTTATCAGTAACTATAACCTAAACAAGCTGCGAGAGCGAGAGAAAGCTCTCTCTCTGCAGTTAAACAACAAAAAAGCATTCTTACTTTTAACAAAACAAAGATGCCATTTTGATTACATACGCAGTAACATACAAAACCCTCTACACTTGCAAATCCTGTCTCAAGAATCTTCTCCAGTAACTTGCCCACCACTGAAGTACAACTTATTGGTCTATAATTCACAGGCTCATCCCTACTTCCTTCCTTGGACAAAGGAATAACACTTGTCACCTCCAATCACCTGCTACCAGTCTTGTGGCCAGTGAGGATGCAAAGATCATCGCCAAAGGCGCAACAATCTCTTACCCCATTTCCCGTAATAACCTGGGGATATCCCATCTGACCCCAGGAAATATCTATCCTATTTCCCCCCCAATAATTCTAGTTCATCCTCTTTCTTAATGTCCATATGTTATAGAAATTCAGCGTGTTTCATGCTATTTCACAAATGTCAAGGCCCCTTTCACTAGCGAATTCCGAAGTAAAGTATTCATTAAGGATCTCCTCTATCTCCTCCAACTTCAGGTACATTTCCTCTTCTATACTTGATCAGTCTGACCTTTGCTCTAGTTATCCGCCTGGTCTTCTCATTCTCAGAACATTTTGGGGACTTTCCTTAATCCTAGTCGCCAAGGCCTTGTCATGCCCCTTTTTCTCTCTTAAATCCATTATTGTGCTCCTACCTGGCTACCTTGTAACTCTCTAGAATTCTATCTGATCCTCGTTTCCTAAACATTAATTAAGCTTCTTCTTTCTTCCTCTTGACAAGATATTCCACATCTCGTGTACCCATCAAAAGATCTGACACCTGCCCAGGTTCAATGCCTAGTACCAAACCCAGTACAGCCTCTCATCCAGTTGACCTGTCTACATATTGCATCAGGAATCCATCCTGCCACAGTTAATAAATTCTGCCCCATGCAAATCATTTGCACAAATGAAGTGCCAATCTATATCAGTTGATAAAAACCCTATTATAGCATCTTTACAAAATCTACCTCACCCAATATTCCTCAGTATCTCTGTTGTTAATGGGGGTGTCTATAGAATAATCACAATATTATTGTGATTATTATGATTGCTCCCTTCTTGTTTCAGACTTCCACCCATACCGACTCAGTTGACAGTCCCTCAGGACATCCTCCTGTGGGATGGATAGCTATACTATCCCTGAGCAGCAATGCCACTCTCCCAACACTCTTATCTCCCTCCCTGTTGCTTTGAAACATCTAAACCCCAGACATCTAACAGCCCTTGTGACAACCAGGTCTCTATAATGGCCACAACATCACTCTTCCATGTACAAATCCATGTTCTAAATTCATCACCCTTGTTCCTGACATTTCTTGCATTAAAATATATAAACTTCAACTCAATAGATGGCACTGACTGCAATTTTGCACTGATTGCTTATCCACCGTCAGTCTCCCTGTGCACTACATCTACCTGTATACCAACTGTCACCTGTAACCCATCCTTTTTTTTAAATTAAACAGGTCATGCCTTCCCCAGAAGAGATCCCAATGTACCACAAATCTGAAACCCTACTCCTGCCAATCTTCCTAGTCTTACCCTCACTGGTGCATGACAGACAGCAATCCAGAGATTACTTCCCAAGGTCCTGATTTACAGCTTCCCATCTAGCTCCTGTTATTCTCTCTTTGCGTCATTTGTTTTCTTACCCATGTCTTTGATACTAATACAAGTATTTCCCGCTTTACGAATGTTCGCTTTACGCCACTTCACTTTTACAAAAGACCTACATTAGTCTGTTTTCACATTACAAAGAGGATTTTCGCTTTTACGAAAATTTTTCCCATATAAATTAATGGTTCTTTGCTTTACGCCATTTCGGCTTAAGAAAGCTTTCATAAGAATGCTCCATCTTTGTAAAGGGGGGGATACCTCTATGTACTATGACTTTTGGCTTCTCACCTTCCCCCGTTAAGTAGCTGTGGACCTGATTTGCGATATCCGTGACTGTGGCACCTGGGAGACACATCATACCATCTGAGAGCCTCTTTCACATCCATAGAATCTCCTGTCAGCTTCACTAACTATTGAATCCCCCATCAACATTGCACTGCTCTTCAGACAGACAGACATACTTTTAACCCTTTAACTTTTAACTATAAGTTCACCCCTTTAACTTCTAAAGCACAGAGACAGACAATGTCAGAGACCAGTCACTGTGGCTTTCCCCTGCTAGGTCATCATCCACCCCGCCCCAAAAGTATCCAAAAGACAAGATATGGGAGCAAAATTGGGTTATCATGCCAGATTTACTACCCTTCTCAACACAATTCCCTTCCTTCTCCTTGTAACTTTTGATCTCCTTAATAATCAAAAAAGTATCAACCTCCAAAGCAGTATACTTATTACTGAGGTGAACAGCCACAGAGGTACGTTGCACTCTCTGCCTTTTGTCTTTTCCTCTCCTGTCAGTCACCTGGCTACCTGTCTCCTGAAACTTAGGGTGACTACCTCCCTGTAGCTTCTATTTATCACCTCCTCAGGTCATGCAGCTGCAGCTCCAGTTCCCTAACATGGTCTGTAAGGAACTGCAGTTATCAGATGTACAATGGCTATAAAAAGTATTCACCCCTACCCCATAAGTTTTCATTGTACCACAGTGGATTTAATTTGGCTTTTATGACAGAAAAAAAAACTCTTTCCTGTCAAAATGAAAACAGATCTCCACAAAGTGATCTAAATTAATTACAAATATAAAACACAAAATAATTGATTGCATAAGTATTCACCCCCTTCAAGTCAGTATTTAGTGGATGCGCCTTTGGCAGCAATTACAGCCTTGAGTCTGTGTGGATTGGTCTCTATCAGCTTTGCACATCTAGTCACTGCAATTTTTCCCTCATTCTTCATACAAAACTGTTCAAGCTCTGTCAGATTGCATGGGGATTCTGAATGAACAGCCTTTTTCAAGTTCAGCCACAAATTCTCAGTTGGATGGGGTCTGGACTCTGACTTGGCTACTCCAACACATTAACTTTGTTGCTTTTAAGCCATTCCTGTGTAGCTTTGGCTTCATGCCTTGCCAGAAAACAAATCTTCTCCCAAGGCACAGATCTCTTGCCAACTGCATCTGGTTTTCCTCCAAGATTTCCCTATGTTTCGCTGCATTCGTTTTACCCTCTACCTTCACAAGCCTTCCACATCCTGCCGCAGTGAAGCATCCCCACAGCATGATGCAGCCATCACCATGCTTCACGGAAAGGGCTGTGTGTTTTTCATGACATAACCAAAAAGTTCAATTTTGACTTCATCAGATCATAGAACCTTCTTTTACCTGACTTCAGTCTCCCACATGCCTTCTGACAAACTGTAGCAGAGATTTCATGAGTATTTTCTCTGCCACTCTCCCATAAAGCTGCGACTGGTGAAGCACCCAGGCAACAGTTGTATGCATAACATCTCCCATCTCAGCCACTGAAGCTTGTAACTCCAAGAAATGTCACAGCAAGTGATGGCCTCGCTCATTTGCCCCCTTTTTGCACGGTAACTCAATTTTTGAGGACAGCCTGTTCTCGGCAGATGTACAACTATGCCATATTCTTTCCATTTCTTGATGATTGATTTAACTCTGAAATTTTCTTGTAACCACCTCCAGACTTGTGCTTTTCAACAACCTTTTTGTGGAGTTGCTTGGAGGGTTCTTTTGTCTTCATGGTGTAATTTTTGCCAGGCTACTGACTCACCAGCAATTGGACCTTCCAGATACTGGTGTATTTTCACTACATCAATTGAAACACCTTGGTTGCACACAGGTCTCCAAAAATGGATCTCCATTTAACTAATTATAAAACCTTGTCTTATTAAGGGGGGGCGGTGAATATTTATGCAATCAATTTTTAATATATTTCTATTAATTTAGATCTCTTTGTAGAGATCTGTTTTCACTTTTGACACTAAAGAGTATTTGCTGTTGATCAATGTCAAAAAAAGCCAAATTAAATCCACTGCAATTCAATGTTATAGAACATGAAAACTTCTGGGGGGGGGTGAATATTGTTTATTGACACTGTAGTTATCAAGGAAACCAGAGTTCTCCCACAACTCCCACATCTGAGATGACGAACTCACCACTGACCCAGTATCCATTTCCACTAAAGAAAGGAAGGATCTTACCTTGGCTTCCACCTCTCCCCAGTAAGCCCTCCCATTCAGTAACATCTTTTCTGCACTCTTTCCAATGTCAGGACACAAGACCATAGGATACAGGAGCAGAAGTAGACCACTTGGCCAATTGACTTTGCTCTGCCATTCAATCATGAGCTGATCCAATTCTTCCAGTCATCTCCACTCCCCTGCCTTCTCCTCATACCTTTTGATGCCCTGGCTAAATAAGAACCCATCTATCTCTGCTTTAAATACACCCAATGACTTTGCCTCCACAGCCGCTCGTGGCAACAAATTCCACAAATACCACCCTCTAACTAAAGTAACTTCTCCGCATCTCTGAACACTCTCCAATGTCAGTATTTCCTTTCTAAAATAAGGTGCCCAAAACTGCACACAATACTCTAAGTGTAGTCTCACGAGTGCCTTACAGAGCCTCAACATCACATCCCTGCTCTATATTCTATACCTCTGAAAATGAATGCATTTGCCTTCTTCACCACCGACTCAACCTGGAGCTTAACCTTTAGGGTATCTTGCACAAGGACTCCCAAGTCTCTTTGCATCTCTGCATTTTGAATTCTCTCCCCACCTAAATAATACTCTGCCTGTTTATTTCTTCAGCCAAAGTGCATGATCATACACTTTCCAACATTTTATTTCATTTGCCACTTCTTTGCCCACTCCCCTAAACTATCTAAGTCTCTCTGCAGGCTCTCTGTTTCCTCAACACTACCCGCTCCTCCACCTATCTTTGTATCTTCGGCAAATTTAGCCACAAACATTGTAAAAAGCAGTGGTCCCAACACTGATACCTGTGGAACTCCACTGGTAACTGGCAACCAGCCAGAATCAAAGTCCTGTCCTGAGCCTTTGTGGCTCATCAGGCCAGTGCTTATGCCGGTTTCTGTGGCATGAAGTGACTGAGAATGAAGCGACTGAGAGTACAAGACTTCCCCAGGATAGGATGCCAGTCTATCACAAGGTTGACCCCAGCATTTTTTTTTTTTACCGGTACCCACTTTTCAGCTGGGTAGACTGGAGCATTGTGTGATTAAGTGCCTTGCTCAAGGACACACACGCTGCCTTGGCTGGGCTTGAACTCACAACCTTCAGGTCGCTAGTCGAATTCCCTAACCACTTGGCCACACGCCACACAATACGATTCCCACTCTGTTTTCTGCCGATCAGCAAATGTTCCACCCATGCTAGTAACTTTCCTGTAATTCTATGGAGTCTTATCTTGCTAAGCAGCCTCATGTGTGGCACTTTGTCAAAGGCCTTCTCAAAATCCAAGTACACCACATCCACTGCATCTCCTTTGTCTACACTGCTTGTACATCTTTCCTATCGCTAGGCAATGAGAACAACACACAATACTCCAAGTGTGTTCTCACCAACACCTTGTACAGTTGTAAAAAAAAATGTGACATCCAAACTCTACGCAATACAACACAAAGCACTGGTGGAACCCAGCAGGTAAGGTAGTATCTATGCAAGGAAGTGGACAGTGGACATTTCTGGTCGAAACCCTTCATCTGGATAAGGTTCTTAACCCAAAAGACTGACAGTTCACTTCCCTCTACAGTTGCTGCCTAATCTGCCTACAGAAGTTTTGTTGCTCTAGAATCCAATATATGCTGTCTCCCACATCTCCATCTTGTACTCAATGCCCTGAACAAAGAAGGCAAACATATCAAATAAGTCTTCATCACCCTGGCTAGTTTCAGAGAACTATGTGCCAGTTAGTATTCTTATGTTATAAAGTTATCGAACATTACAGTACAGAATCAGACCACTCAGTCCATCTAGTCCACGCCAAACCTGCCTCATCCCATCAACAGGGACCCGGACCAGATCCCTCCACGCCCCTCCTATCCACGTAACTATCCAAATTTCTCTTAGATGTTGAATTGACCTCACATCCACCATTGCACTAACAACTTGTTCCACACTCTCAGGTCCTTCTGACTGAAGCTCTCCCTTATGTTCGCCTTAAACCTATAATATTTCACTCTTAAACCATGGCCTGTAGTTCTAATCTCATCCAACCTCAGTGGAAAAAGCCTGCTAACATTTACCTTATCTATACCCCTCATAATATTGTTTACATCTATCAAATTTCTCCTCAATATTCTATGTTCTAACCTATTCAACCCTCCCCATTAACGTAGATCCTCAAGTCCCAGCAATTCCCTTGTAAATTTGTAAATTCCCTTGAAACATATAAGATTATTAAGGGATTGGACACACTAGAGGCAGGAAACATGTTCCCAATGTTGGGGGGAGTCCAGAACCAGAGGCCACAGTTTAAGAATAAGGGGTCGGCCATTTAGAATGGAGTTGAGGAAAAACTTTTTCACCCAGAGAGTTGTGGATCTATGGAATGCTCTGCCACAGAAGGCAGTGGAGGCCAATTCTCTGGATGCTTTCAAGAAAGAGTCAGATAGAGCTCTTAAAGACAGTGGAGTCAAGGGATATGGGGAGAAGGCAGGAACGGGGTACTGACTATGGATGATCAGCCATGATCACAGTGAATGGTGGTGCTGGCTCAAAGGGCCGTATGGCCTACTCCTGCCCCTATTGTCTATAATTTTCTCTGCGCGTTTTCAATCTTACTTACATCTTTCCTGTAGGTAGGTGACCAAAACATCACAATATTCCTATTTTAAGATTTAAATGGTGGTTTAAATAGCGCTACTGAAGATGTGTGACAGCTTACTGGTAAACCATAGGCAAGAGATCTAAATAAATGCATTACTTATAGCACCTTTCTGAAGCAAATTGTGGTGAACTATCACCACAGACAGTGAGGAAGTGAGACTGGTTTGGGGAGTGAGTCATGTTGGGACACTGAGAGGGCAACGTATTTGAGCCGAGGTAAAGTGGAGTTTGCATCACTGCCTGAGGTGGAGTGAGCAATTTGGAGAGGAGTCGATGTGGAAGAGTTGGATCACTCCAAGCGCAGAGCCGATTTGCTGAGATTGAGAATGGCTTTGGGCTGGGTGGCCCAAGTGTATTGGGGTGCCGGGATTAAGGTCCTAGAATATGGCACCAGGTGGTGCTTGTACAATTTAAACCACCCCAGATAGACTGGAAGCCCAGTTGTTGGGTACAGAGGCAAGGGTCAGATTAACTTCGTTCACATTCCCCTGAATGTTTGTTCCTTTGTCCGTGGGGCTGAAGCTGTGAACTAGTGGTCACCAACCTTTTTAAGCCCAAGATCCCCTACCTCGGCCTTAGTGAAAGGAAAGATCGACCCCAGATCGATTAATTACACGCATGCGTACCAGGGCAGAAAACACAGGAAGTAAAACCCCACAGCCCAGAAGTAATGTATAAACACCAGGGGTACCCACCCTTTTCTGCACCACGGACCGGTTTACTATTAACTATATTCTTGCGGCCTGCCAACCTGGGGGGGGGGGGGGGGGTGGCGGGGTGTTAAACACCACATGTTCCTTATGTCTAGTTTATTCCACAATTTAGTTTTTGCGGCTCTCGGTTCTCGGCACTTAGCTTCTGTCCCACTTGCTCACGTTTTTTTCCCCACTCAAAAAACTCAACGTATTTGTCTTTAAGTGCAGGGTGCTTGGACTCAAGGTGCCGAAGCAGTTTTGAGGGCTTCATTGCCTCATTAGACAGCCTCCGGACCCGAACGCCAGCTTCCCGTCTGCCCACCGCCAGACGCCTTGGCCAGGTGGAGCTGGTCATGGGTGGGGTGAAAGGACAAGGTCAGAGCCAGTGGTCCCCGTATCGGGGCCGCGGCGGTCGCAGTCTGGAAAGAGTGACCGACTAAACGAGGGGTGCAGCAAGGTGCCTGCCCGCCTGCCCCTCCTCCCCCCCCCCACCCCCCCCACCGTAGGTAGGTGGTATCTATCGGCTGACAAAAGTTTGTTTCAGTAGATCACAGCGCGGTAGCTGCTCTGCTACTTACAAAACCCTGAGTCCAAATTAGGTCATCTGTGAATATTTTAGCACCGGGTTCCCCACGAACATTCGGTGTGGTAAACAGGTTTAGAGGTGGCGCCCATCTGTCTGCGCTCCAGGCCGGTAGCAACAGTACTTCCCGCTGGCCACGCGAGGGTGTCACTGCGTTTAGGCGACAGCTAACCTCGCATGTATTCAAGTTCAACAGTGGTGTGACAGGGAATGAGGAAAGGTGCAGCTGATTCATATTGTTTCCTCCTGGCCCGGTCGTTACGGACCACTGAATTACACTGTGTAGTGCAGGGGAGCTAGACACATGCGCACTGGGCAGAAAGAACGGAACAAAAACCCCGCAACCCGGAAACAATCTCTCAACAGTATTGGTGTATTTATTTTTCTTTTTTTTCGGGATCTACTTGGAAAGTCTCAAAGATCGACCAGTCGATCACGATTGACGGGTTGGCGACCACTACTGTGAACTGATCCAGCTGGTATGAGGCTTGGATCTACTCTGTCTGCTCCGAGGATATGGGACTCATTCTGGTTTGGGATGCTGTTGGCTTGCATGATGTGTGTTTTTATCTCCTCCCTCTTTCTCTGTGCAGTGTTTTTTAGTCTTTTGTTAAAATTGGGTTTTTCAGGTTTCTTGCTTTGTGGCTGCCTATAAGCAGACAAATTTCAAGATGTATAATTCATACATTGTTTGATAATAAATATGCTTTGAATCTTTAAGTAGGCCTCACAAACATCTTATACAATTTCAAAATACCATCTTTATTCTTGTACTCAAAAAATTCATTTATGAAGGCCAATGTACCAAAAGCCTTCCTTACGACCCCATCTACTTTTAAGAAATTAAGGTCACTGTTCTACAACACTCTCCAGGGCCTTGCCATTTACTGTGCAAATTCTGTCCTAATTTAACTTCCCAAACTTTGAAGGCACAAGATTTACAAAGAAACATTTTAAACCAAGACTGAAAGGTGCCCTGAATGTGTTATTAGTCGAAATGGTGGAAGCACTTACAAATAGCAACATTTAAGAGGCTTTTAGGCTGACAATTAACAGGAAAGGGAATGGATGAATATAAACCACATGCAGGTTGATGGGGTTAATTTAAAATGACACGTTAGGAATAATGTTGTGGTCCAAAGAGAAAGTTTCTGTGCTGTACTGTTCTATGCGTGGGCTGACTGGCTGGACACATTCTACAATCCTTCCATTTGTAGTACACAGAAAAGGCAGCTTAATCTAATCTTAAAGGCTTCTTAACTGCCACATCAGATCATTTGACATTATCCCAGAGTTGCTGCCTTTTGGCTCACCCACTCTCCTCTACCTGCACTAGTCTCTATCCCCTAATCTGATGAGGGGTCCAGGGTACAAAATGTTACATATAACCATATAACAATTACAGCACGGAAACAGGCCAACTCGACCCTTCTAGTCTGTGCCAAACGCTTTCCTAGTCCCACTGGCCCGCACTCAGCCCATAACCCTCCACTCCTTTCCTTTCCTGTCCATATACCTATCCAATTTTACTTTAAATGACAATACCGAACCTGCCTCTACCACTTCTACTGGAACATTTCTTTACATGATTCACTTTCCACCAATGTGGCCTGACCTGAGTGCTTTAATAAATAAACAAAAGATTATTAAAAAAGATAAGAACATGGGAAAAGAAAAGAAACTTACCAAATATGCTCATTAGAGTTCTTGAAATTAATTAGTGAACCATGCAAGGTTACCTTCTAACAATCAGGAAAAAAGCAGAACATTTCTGGATCACTTCACTGCTGCTAATTATTCCCCACCCTGCTGTTTTTGTCTGAAATTAGAGGTTTCTTTTCATTAACAATACTTGAAGTCCAATAGACCATGTGTGAATTGGGGCAGTGCCCAGGCATAGCAAATCAAACACTTAACTTTGTCGTATTTTATATTTGGCTACCACTGTCTGCATTTTTCAATGGTGCTATGAAGAAAATATACTGATGCACTAAACATCTGTAATAGCTGCTTCTTATGACAAGATCTTGCAATTGTTTCAGAGAAATTTTCCCCCAAGTGCATTACAACACTTGATTTGTGCATTCTTTAGCAGTGCTGGGGAAATGGCAGCCATTTCACATACCGCAAGAGTATACACCCAACAACACAAAAAATCTAACTATGCTGTACTAAAATAAATATTGCAAGGGTAGTCAGAAACTCCATTCTAATCACAACAGATCAAATCTTCTACTAAAATTCACACAGTACCATCAGCAAATGATCTATTTTGCAGGCCACAGTCCCAAGAAGATATCGGTTTGTGTAGGAGAGAGAGCTTAAAAGAAGCAAGCAGGGGGTTATCTGCATATTTTGAAGACAGTTCCCAAGGAGACATTGGATTGCGCATAATTAGGCACTTGGCAAGGACCAATAAAAATAAACCCAAGGAAATCTGCAGATGCTGGAAATTCAAGCAACACACACAAAATGCTGGTGGAACACAACAGGCCAGGCAGCATCTGTAGGGAGAAGCTGATGAAGGGTCTCGGCCCGATCAGTGGGGATGCCAGGCAGGACAGTGTAGTGATCCTCTTGGAGGATGTGGGAAGACGGAACCAGCTACCGCTTCTAACAGAGCATGTTGAGCAGTTGGAACTAGAACTGGATGAACGTCAGATCATTTGGGAGGCTGAGGGGTTGATAAGTCAGGACAGACAGTGAGGCCAGAAATAGGAAAATCATGCAGTTTAAGACTTGGCTAAGGAATTGGTGCATGAGGGAGGGATTCAGATTTTTTGGATCATTGGGCTCTAACCCAAGAGGTCTAACCCCTTTGCCAGATTTACCAAGTCTAATTTGGTTACGTTCCCCAGTAACCGGGTGACTTACCAGCAAAGATAGAGAGGTCCGCTGAAGCCTGATGATACTATTTTCAAACGTTTTATTTATAAAGGGGCACAAACGTATGGTTAATACAAAACATTCAGATCATGTACATTGTCAAAACTCAATCTAAAGCACAGGTGTAGTAATAATCAATCAAAAATGAGCTCTATCGTTGTCTAGGGGATACTGAGTCCAATGAAATATAAGAGTCACTCAAAGTCTGCAGGCTTCCCCGTTTCGGGAACCGCTGGCTTTTCACGTGTTGGAGAGAGAGAAAAGGAACACTTGCCCATCGTCCTTGCGAAGCAAATCCCTGCTGTTAGTTAAAGCGGTTTTTCCTTTTGGGTCCAGCCACAGGCTCCTGATCCAGAATCTAACGCACGTGGCTTCCTTCAGAATGGCTTCCCACTCCGATGGGAAGTACTATCGTGTCTTCTTCAGGTGTCTCCTTGGTGCGTCTGAGGCCCCGCCTCGGCAGCCCACCTTTTATCTGGACTGGCAGGGTTGTAGATGTCAAACAGGGTGGGGGCGAGGCAATCTTTCCCCCATCACCCATCTCACATTGCCCTGAGGGTTTGCACGTAGGCCAGTTCCTTATTCCACAAAGGTGTCTCCCAAGACAATGGCTATGTCCAAGGCTTTTGTCTTGCTGAGTGACCAGCCCACATTCCAAACCGTAAGGCTCTCTCTCTCGTAATTCTCACAAAGGAGGGGGCTGAGGTCATGACACAAGAAAGATGGAACCTTTACCAAAGGAATGGTTCACATCTGAACTGGAGGGTGAATAACATCCTAGCAGGAAGATTTGCTAGTGCTTAACAGGCGGGTGGGTGGGGGGTGGAAGGAGGCTTAAACTAAAGTTGCAGGGCAATGGGAATCAAAGCGCCAGAATAGATAGTGGAGTGGTTGTGGAGAAAAGTGTGGTTCTGTCTACATACCAAGTCGGGAATCAAAAGGTCAAGCATGGTGGGACTAATGTTCTCAGCTGTATATATTTCAATGCAAGGAGTATTCCAAGAAAAGCAGATGAACTTAGGACATGGATCAACACATTGAATTATGACATTATATCCATTAGTGAGACTTGGTTGCAGGACAGGTAGAACTAGCAGCTCAATGTTCCGGGATTCCATTGTTTTAGACGTGATAGAGCAGGAGGAATGAAAGGGGTAGGGGTGGCATTAAAAGGGTAGGGGCGGCATTAAAAGGGTAGGGGCAGGGTAAATGTCACAGTAGTGTTCAGTCAGGACAGGCTGGAGTGAGCCACCTAGTGAGGCTTTATGGGTAGAAACGAGGACTAAGAAAGATATGACAACCTTAATGGGATTATATTATCAATCACCTAACATTCTGCAGGATTCAGGGAAGCAAAATTGTAGAGCGATCACAGACTGTTGCAAGAAACAGAAGGTTGTGATAGTAGGTGATTCCAACTTTCAATATATTGACTAGGACTCCCATAATGTAAAAGGGCTGGATGGGAAAGAGTTTGTCAAATGTGTTCAAAAAAGTTTCCTTAATCAGTACATACAGGTCCCAGCTAGAGAGAGTGGGACACTAGACCTCCTATTCAGGAATGAGACAGGGCAGGTGACAAAAGCTTTCTGATGGGGAACACTTTGCATCTGATGATCAAAATGCCACTAGTTTAAAGGTAATCATAGAAAAGGATAGGACTGGTCTTTGGGTTGGGATTCTAAATTGGAGAAAGGCCAATTTAGATGGTACCAGAAAGAATCTGTCAAGTGTGGATTAGGACAGGCTGTTTTTTTTTAAACACAGATGTACTTGGTAAGTGGGAGGCCTTCAAAAGTGAAAGTTTGAGTGTAGAGAGTGTCTATGTTCCAGTCAGAATAAAAGCAAGGATTACAAGTTTAGAGTTATTGAGGCCCTGGTTAAGAAAAAGGAGGTACAGACAGAAACAAATCAGGTACTTGACTTGTACAAGAAATGCAAGAGAACACTTAAGGAAATCATAAGTGCTAAAAGACAACAGGTTGCTCTAGCTGACAAGGTGAAGGAGAATCCTAAAGGCTTCTACAGATATATTGAGAGCCAAACAATACCAAGACAAAATTGGTTCTCTGGAGATCAGAGAGATAATCAATGTGTGGAGCTGAAAGAGATGGGAGAGATACCAATTTGTGCAATTGGATCCTGGATTTCCTCACTTATTGTCAGCAGACAATTCGGATTTGCAACAACTTCTCCTCCACAAACTCTTTATCAGCACAACTGCACCACAAAGCTGTGTCATTAGTCCCCTGCTTTACTCACTTTATACTTATGGCTACTTGGCTAAACACAGTTCCAATGCCATGATCAAGTTTGCTGACTGCCAGAGGGGAATTTAAAGGTGGTGATGAATCTGTAGAGAATGGAGACTGAAAATCTGGCTGAGTGGTGTCATAACAACAAAGGAACTGATTAAGAGAAGGAAACCAGTGGTCCATGAGCCAGTCCGCAGAGGATCAGAAGTGAAGAGGGTTAAATTCCTAGGCATTATTATTTCAAAGGACTTTTCCTGGGCCCAGCATTCAAGTACAATTACGAAGAAAGCTTGGCAGCATCTCTACTTCCTTAGGAGTTTGTGAAGATTCAGTATGACATCTAAAACTTTAACAAACTTCAATGGATGTGCAGCAGAGAGTATATTGACTGGCTGCATCAAAGCCTAGTATGAAAACACCAGTGTCCTTGAATGAAAAATCCTACAGAAATAGTTTGAACAGCCCAGCCCATCATGGATAAAGCCCTCCCCACCACTGAAGGCATCTACATGAAACACTGTCACAGTAAAGCAGCATTATCATCAGGGACGCCCACCACCCAGGCCACGGTCTCTTCTCA
Organism: Hemitrygon akajei; assembly: GCF_048418815.1. Taxonomy (NCBI): domain Eukaryota; kingdom Metazoa; phylum Chordata; class Chondrichthyes; order Myliobatiformes; family Dasyatidae; genus Hemitrygon; species Hemitrygon akajei. The sequence goes on from NC_133127.1 coordinate 109,059,030, forward strand.
TCAAGAAGCATCAGAACTCACCCCAACAGGTTCAGTAACAGTTATTACCCCTTAACCATCAGGTTCTATTCAAGTCAAGTCACCTTTTATTGTCATTTTGACCAACTAATTCAACCCACTGTCTCCCAAACCCTCCTTTGCATGAATGAGTTACATGTCGAGTATTTTGTAACCTGGGAAGGATCTCCATTCAATACACAAAAATAAATCACAAGATTTAAGGCTTTAAGTCTATGGGTTTTGGGAAGAAAGGGAAAAAAAATGACATAATTTAAATGGTCTAAATACTATGTTTTACCATTATCTAAAATAATTGGAATAGTTCGATATCTCTTTGAGCAATTTATTACTCCACATGATTCATGGACAATCCAAACAGTCAAGGCCAAAATTAAAATTTGTCTAAGATGGAACAGGTGCTTGGCCCACATGTTGTGCCGAACTAATTTAATCTTTCTGCCTTTCAATCTATAGCATGGAATAGGTCCCTCTGACCCTTCGAGCTCTGCAGCCCAGCCATCTCCAAATTTAATCTTAGCCTAATGACAATTTACAATGACCAACAGTACATCTTTAGACTGTGGGAGGAAACCCACATGGTCCTATACTCTGTGCAATTGGTCTTTAAATAGCCTCCACAGGTCAGATGGGGACTTGTTTGAAAACAGCTGCTCTTAATCAACTCACCCTAGTTCCTGCCTAATACTGTTGTAATTTGCCCTACCCACAAGGTTTATACTTATCCTAATGCAAGGCCCTCCATGGATCAGGGTCGACCATCCTACCTGTCTACGTGATAAGTAAGCCAGTATACGAGAAAGGGTAGTACGATATGGAGTGTGAACAATTGCCAATTCAGCAGGCTCCGCTCCCCATGCAGCTGATGAATCTAAAGGAACTGCAGAGACGTATACAGTTTGGCACCAGTGGCATTGCAGGAGTTGCCAGTCAGGGTTGAACTCAAAAGCAGGACTGCCTTAGGAACTCCAGATCCAGATTTTTCCTCAGGGTTTACTTCCGCAGCCTCCCATCTGAGTGGGTATAACCACAAGGCAGAGGAGTTTTCACACGATTTTTTCTTCTCCTAGATGAGCAGCCACTGACAGCCGACAAGCCCCATCTGCCTGAAGCTACTGGTTCTAAGTTTCCAGTAAACCGCCTTTGCCCCTTCTCCTGGCTTGATTCTTAAAGTCGTCATAACCGTTGGTCGGGGGGAAGGGTAGGAGGGAAAATAGTAGGGATAAGCTCCTACTATCTAAAAATGCTCCCAATGGTGTGAGTCTCGAATAGCCTCTGACAAACAAGTCTTCATGCGTGGCTTAGTTAACTAAGCCCAGCAGAACTGATTCTACAAATTTCACTTAAACTTATAGAACCATAGAACATTACAGCACAGAACCAGGCCTTTTGACCCTTCTTGGCTGTGCCAAACCATTTTTCTGCCTAGTCCCACTGACCTGCACCTGGACCATATCCCTCCATACACCTCTCATCCATATACCTGTCCAAGTTTTTCTTAGTTATAAGAAATATTAAGATATAGTTATATCCATAACGATCTTTTCCCAGTGTTACAGAAATACATATATTGCAGCAGTCTACCATCATTGAAGTAAAATGCTAACACAACTCAGTACTCCATAAGTTTACATATGTATCTTGTTTACATATGTCCCTTGTGGTCGAGATGGTTTATCTGCATATTTGGTAATGAGATAAGAGGTACTTATGCAACCAAGATACACTCCAAAAACAACTCCCTTCAATGCTCAATAGTAGCACAAGATTAAAATAGCACCTTGAATTCACAAGCACTAGCACTTTGAACTCAATCATTACTTAAAATTATGATTAATGAACAGAGTATGGGTTATTTTCAAATATAAAATTTTAAGGATAAAAAGGGCTATGTAGGAGGGAAGGGTTAGATTGATCATGGCGTAAGTGAAAATAAACGGGCTGAAGAGCCTTTACAGTGCTGTATTATGTTCCATCTCCTCAATGCTGCTGGAAGGCAACATGTGGTACCACAGCTTTTCAATTAAATCTCAGGCCAGATGTGCACAGCCAGGATTTGTGGAGGCAAGTACAGCAGATTTCAGTTAATTGGGCCATTGGTTAATCAGGGCATCTGCCTATTTGGAACAACTCTTAAATAACAAAGACTAATGAAGGAAATAGCCAGGATTCCCTTCATTTATTTAGGACACTATGCCATTCAATTGGGGCAGGAGGCTGCTGCCAAACAATTACTAAATAGCATCAGACGCGTGAGCTTGTGTGGTTGTCAGACACACCGTGCTTCGAGGGAAGTTTTTAAAATAGCATCAGTTGCATGTACTTCAAAATGCAGTCATTGTTGTCACTGATGGATGGCGAGAAATAAGCAGCAAGACAATTCAGAATTGTTTTCCTCAATACAAGTATTTGCTCAGCTTCCTGATTAGCCAGGGCATCAAAGGGTATGGGGAGAAGGCACGGGAGTGGTGATGACTGGAAGAATTGGATCAGCTGATAATTGAGTGGCGGAGCAGACTCGATGGGTCAAATAACCTACTTCTGCTCCTGTATCTTATAGTCTTAATACACAAATGCTGGAGGAACTCAGCAGGCCAGGGAGCATCTATGGAAAAAGAGTAAACAGTCGATGTTTCGGGCCACGACCCTGATGGAGTCATAAAAAAGTACAGCACAGAAACCGGCCTTTTGACCCATCTAGGCCATGCTGAAACATTTAAACTGTCTAGTCCCATTGACCTGCACCCAGATCTTAGCCTTTCATAGCTTTCCCATCCAAGTACCTATCCAAACTTCTCTTAAACATTGAAATCGAAATTGCATGCACCACTTACGCTGACAGCTTATTCCACACTCTCACAACCTGAGTGAAGTTTGCCCTCATGTTCCCCTTAAACAATTCATCATTCAACCTTAACCCATGAGCTCTACTTGTATTCCCACCCAAACTCAATGGAAAAAACCTGCCTTGCATTTATCCCATCTATACTTCTCATAGTTTTGTATACTTCTATCAAATCTCTCTTCAATCTTCAATGTTCTAAAGAATACAGTTCTAATCTATTCAATCTTTCCTTACAATTCAGGTTCTCCAGTCCCAACAACATCCTTGTAAATGCTTTTCTGTACTGTTTCAACCTTATTTACATCTTTCCAGTAGGTAGGTGACCAAAACTGCACACAATACTCCAAATTTGGCCTCACCAATGTCTCATACAACTTCAAAATAACAGCCCATCTCCTGCACACAATTCATTAATTTATGAAGGCCAACGTACCAACTGCTTTCTTTACAACCCCACCTGCTTGTGACACCACTTTCAATGAATTATGTATCTGTACTTCCAGATCCCTTTGTTCTACTATACTTCTCAGTACCGTATCATTCGACGTAGCCTACATGTCTGCATTAAATTCCACTGCCAGTTTTCAGCCCATTTGCTGATCCAGTTACCACATTATCATCCAGATCATTGATACAGATGACAAACACTGGACACAGTACCGATCCCTGCAGCATCCCACTATTCATGTGCCTCCAGTCAGAGAGGCAACAATCTATTACCACTGTTATGGATTCAAGCAACAATAAATATATGAGTGAGGCAGGGGTTTGATAACAAACAAAACGTTTATTAAACACTGAAAAACAAACCCCCCCAAAAGTAAACAAATTACTAACGTAACCGGAAATCAGCTGCTGTTAAACAGTTCTTAAAGCAATGAAGCTTAAACAGTTCTTAAAGCGATGTTGCAAAAACAGTTCTTCAAAGTAATTTTGCGAAAGTTCAAAATGCTTACAGTCCATTAAAGGGAGAGACTTTTTAAGATGATTTAAATTCTCTTTCACGTCGTCTTGTTGCGATTCCAAATCGAACTTTTCCCACGAAGCATTTAGAAAGATGAAGAATGAAACGGCTTAAAGGTACTGACCTTTCCTTTACAACACTGTACTCAGTCCTTTCTGCTATTCACAGGGATTAACACGAGCACAGTCAATGAATTCCTTCCGAATGAGGATCAAACAAGGTCGAACCTGTTTCACCGTCGAAATCGACTTTCCTCGATCTTTTGACTCCCGAACTCCGATCTTCACTCTCCACTGATTCTCAACTAGCAGTATTATAAAGAAACTGCTGGCAATGACCTTTTAAACTTTAGGCATTAGATAAAACTCCATCTTTCAACTAAACTGCGTCATAACATTAAATCACGCAGTGGCATGAAGTCAACATGGCAAATCCAGCCACGAACTGCCCCTCCTCACAGGGAGGGGTCCTCCTTTTATACCTTGTAAAAAAAAACTGTCACATGACCTCTACTGGCAGGAAAATGACATCACTCCACCATCACAAAACCATTACCTCAAGTCCAGTAAAGCTTCAACACCTGTCACGTGACAAGGGTACCACTGTCACGGGTACGTAACACCACTCTCTGGCTTCTCCCTCAAAATTTACTACCTCATCTTGAATGCCAAGTGACTGAACACTTGTGACCAACCTCCCACATGGGACCTTGTCAAATGCCCTGAAGTCCACATGAACAATATCCACTGCCTTGCCAACATCAACTTTCCAGGTAACTTCCTTGAAAAATGGCACAAGATTGGTTAGACACAACCTACCACACACAAAGTCACGCTGACCGTTCTTTATTAGACCATGCTCATCCAAATACTCATATCTGGAATCTAAGAATACCTTCCAATAACTTTCCTACTACTAATGTCAGCCTATAATTTCCTGGTATATTTTTTTTTTAAGAGTCTTTCTTAAACAGCAGAACAACATTAGCTACCCTCCAGTCCTCCTGTACCTCACCTGTCAAAAATTATGATTTAAATATCTCTGCTAGGGCCTCTGCAACTTTTGCACTTGCCTTTCCAAGGACTGGAGAGAACACTTCGTCAGGCCCTAGCGATTTATCCACCCAAATTTACATCAAGACAGCAAACACCTCCTTCTCTGTAATCTGCATCTCGCTGTGGCTTTGCCTCACCTCTATAGACTCTGTACCCATAAATACAGATGCAAAAAGTACATTTAAAATCTCCCCACATCTCTTTTGGCTCCACACATAGATTACCATTCTGATCTTCCAGAGGACCAATTTTATCTCTTGTAATACCTTTGCTCTTAACATATCTGCAAAATCCCTTGGGGTTTTCATTTGCCTTGTCTGCTAGGGCAACTATATGCCTTCTTTTGGCCCTCCTGACTTCTTTCTTAGGTGTTCTCTTGCATTTCTTAAACTCCACAACTACCAAACTTGTTCCTACCTGCTGTGCACTTCCTTTTTTTTAAACTAGGGCCTCAATATCTCTCGAAAACCAATGTATCCTAGACATGATACCTATACATTTTATCCTGAGAGGCACAAACAAGCTTTGTACTCTTAAAATTTCACTTTTGAAATTGGTAAGTGAGAGCACCTACTTGCCAGATCCTTTCTGATGCCATCAAAATTGGTCTTTCTCCAATTTAGAATCCCAACCTGTGAACCAGACCCATCCTTTTCCATAATTATCTTGAAACTCATGGCATTATGATCACTGTACACAAAATGTTCCTCTACAGAAACTTCTGTCACCTGTCCTGTTTCATTCCCTAACAGCAGATCAAGTATCACACACACTCTCTCGCTGGGGCTTCTATGTATTGATTACATAAATTTTCCTGAACACTCTGACAAACCATCTCATCTATTCCTTTTACCTTACTGGAGTCCCAGTCGATATGTGGAAAGTTAAAATCACTTTACTATAGCAACATTGTTTCTTGCAAGAGTTTGTAATCTCCCTTTTAAGTTGTAAATCTTTAAATCTCTAAACCTGTAAACCTCTAAATCTCACTATTGGGTGACTAGAGGACAGCAAATGTGGAGTTTTTATTCAAAAATAGCAGCAGAGATAATCACAGGCCAAAAAGCCTAATGTCAGTGATTGGGAAATTACTGGGAAAAAAAAATTTGAGGGATAGGAAAGGGAAAAGGCTGTTTAAAGTTAATCAGCATGCCTTTGTTGGTGGGAGATCATTTTCTAACTAATTTGGTTGAATAAAAACAATGATTAGGGTTGTGCAGTTGACATACTCCACATGGAATTGACACGGATAAACATGAAAGGCTGACCCAACATTTAGACTCATTGGTTCAACGTTCCCTCTAATCTTTTTTTTAAAAAAAACAGCTGCATGGACCAACCATTACCCGCAGCAGGAATTTTTTATAGGGCTGAACACTTCACAGAACTTAAATGTATTTTTTTCTAATTAGCACACCAAACACAAATAACAACTCACAACACAAATAAACAACATCCGGCAGTCAAAACAACTGACAGGCAAAAAGGCAAAAGTAAATGTTTTGACTAGATGGTTTTGACAATCTGTCGGCTGGTGGTCTATTAACAATGAGTTACTGACTTCCATTCTGTTTTTATTGTTACAATTTGTAACAGTGTTGTAGCTTGAAACACTGACAATGTAAATATGATGAGGCTTTAAAACATTTCAAAGTTAAGATTGTGGTACATTTATTATTTAGAAGATGTAAGGATTAATAAAATTACAGAGCATTTCACAATTATATTAGCACAGATTTCAAAATTATATTAGCATTATATAAAAGAAACCTCCAGCTGTGCGGCAACAATGGCTATGTGCAAGAGCATTTCAGTTACTGCACGGCCATACAGTTTATAGGGAATAGTGCATGGGATACCAAGGAAAGACGGATCCAGAGCTGGCATGTTAATTGGAGAAAGAAATAATGGTGTAGAGCTGCTTTTGTGATCACCAGTCCTGGTGTTGTTTTTTTTTTACAGTGTTTTTTTAAAACTGTATGCACAAATTTAAAATGAATATACAAAGTTTGATTTGTTCACAAATGACACAAAAGTGATGATGGTATTGACATTGAGCACGATAATCTTAGATTGCATGTTGATCCTAACTAGCTTTTAAGTCAAGTGCTACAACATCAGGTATAATTTAGTCCAGATAACTGGTAATGCTTTTTCATAAGTTTATTAAGGATTGACGTGTATTATGCATGGTAGGGCTTTAGGAAGTACTGACGAACAGGTTTATAAATCTATGGGTCTCTAAAGTGACAGCAGAAATAGATAAGGTGATGAAGAAAGCAAATGAGATGCTGGCCTTCATCAGCCAGGGCAAAGAAATCAAGTACAACTTTATAAAACTTTGGTTAGATCACAGCTAGAGCACTGTGTGAATTTTTGGCCACTATGCTATAGGAAGGTTGTAATATCACTGGAGAGCGTGACAATGAAAGTTACAATGCTATTGCTTGGAACTGAATGCTCCAATCACAAGGAGAGATGGGGTAGGTGGGTTTGCTTCCCTTGGTTGTTGCAGCAGTGTCCGAGGTGTGGGTGGGGCATGATAGAGACTTGCAAAGTTATGAGCAGCATTAAAAGGTGGACATTGAGAAACTTTTCCCTATAAAGAGCATAAATTTAAGGTAAAGGTAATAAGCGATGTAGAGGGTTCCTCCCCACCCACCCCCCCCCCCCCCCCCACCACCACCACCAAAAGACAAATGCAAGCTGAAACATACTGCCCAAGAACTTGGGAAGGCATGTAACAACTTTTAAGTATCTTAATAAGCACTTAAACATGGATCAAAGGGCCCTTTCCTTTACTCTAGGTCTATATTATTATCACAAAACTCCTCCTGTTTTAATAAAAATAATTTCAACTATAGAAATATTACAAATGAGAAACTAGAACAAGGGACAGGACACTACAGAAACAGGCCCTTTGGTCTGTGATGCTGTGCCAAACTAATTAAGCTAATGATGTCTAACTGAACTACCGTAGATTCCGGACTACAGAGCGCACCTGATTAAAAGCCGCTGGCTCTAATTTTAGAAATAAAATCAATTTTTTACTTGTAAAGGCCGCACCGGATTTTAGGCCGCACCGGATTTTCGGCCGCAGGTGTCCCACGTTGTAATATGAGATATTTACACAGAAAGATATTACACGTGAGGATTTTTTAACTTTTAATTAAATCCATATGGTAACATAAACAAATACATATTGCAAATGCTTTTTTTCGAACCGTGCCTGTAACGCGGCTACTTTTAAATATACGTTGCGTATACTTTTTTACTGAACAACATTCCAATATCTCCTAACGACTGGTAAAAAATATATATACTGCAGCCTACCAGGAAAAGTTATTGATTGCCTTTAACTTAAAAGCAGCGTTCGCTCAGATCCAATGCCGCTCGCCCCCGCCTTCCCGTTTATCGCAAACCGGTATCCCACAAGACGCGGCGAAACCGGGTGTGACATCATAGCATCCCACGATGTAGTACAGAAAACAAATATAGTTAAAACTCTTCTAACTTTAACTAGAAAATGAATTACTAAGCGAAAATATTATAAACTAAGTAACTGCCATAAAGGCAGCACAATGCTTTTCTTCGAGTGTTTTCCATGTTGATGAGGGTGAGTACCAATGACTGATTTACAATAATTTAATTGTGAAAGTGCGCTTGATTTATCGTACAATTTCATTGGACCTCTGTGAACTACTCATCAATTTTATTGGTCTACTGTTATGAGGCAAAATGTTTACGAGGCGGCATGAAAAAAATCATGTATTAGCCGCTCCGTTTTAAAGGCCGCAAAGTTCAAAGCTGTTCAAAATGTGGGAAAAAAGTAGCGGCTTAAAATCCGGAATCTACGGTAATCCATTCTGCCATACAACATTCGAAGTAAATTATCAAAGTACATACATGTCATTATAAACTACCCAGAGGTTCATTTTCTTGCAGGAATTCACAGCAAATACAAAGATACAATAGAACAAATGCAAAACCAACACAGCAAAGACAACAAACTGCACAAATATAAAAGAAGAATACCCAGGAGTGTCCTCAATGATTTATACAACCGCAATATAATGTCACAACTTCAATACTCAATGCACTGACTGATGAGGCCAGCATGCCAAATGCCTTTTTCACCAGCCTGTCTACCATTTTTAGACTATCCATCAGCTTGCACTAAGTCACTCTGTTCCATTATACCCACCAAAGCCTTTTACTGGTTTGACTTTCAAAATGTACCAGCTCACATTCACCTACATTGAAATCCATTTGGATCCTAAATGATCAGGATCCCCCTGCAATCGATGATAATCTTTCCTATTAACATCTCCTAATTTCATGTCATCCATATATTTACTGATTACGCCTCATAATGTGGATGTGAATGCATGTATATAAACAAGGAACAACAGGGATCACAACACTTATCTGTGGCAAACCACAAGCTGCCAGCCTCCAATTCCAGAAACAACCTTCATCCAGCACCCTCAGGTTTCTACCTCTTAACTAATTTTGAAAACCACTGAACGAGCTCTCCCTGGATTCCATGAAACCCAACTCTCCTGATCAGCCTACCATGCAGAAGCTTACAGGCCTTGCTAAAATCCAAACAAAAAACATGCACAGTGCTACCCTGATCTACCCTTTTGTTACCTCTTCAAAGACTTAAAAACACAGACCCAAGCTGAAGCCTGATCAGACTTTATCCAAACCCACAGTACACTCTATCCTCGTTATATATGGGGGATACGTTCCTCGCAGTTGGCGTATAATGTGAATAATTATTTAAGTGGAGAAAATAGGGATGCGTTCCAGAGGGCTTCCTAAATATGCTTTATCTGTAATTTATTCACATTTTCATACCAATACGACACAAAAGCAATACCACAAGGCAACATTCGTATTATATTTAATCAATTTAAGGTAATATTCAATGTAATAAATCATAGGAAGTCAACATACTAGGGTGTACAGTACTCACCAACAGTTGCAGGTGTGTTCACTCCGGGAGATGAGTGATTGTTGTGGTGTTGGGCAGCTTTACATGGATAAGGTGGATCGTCATCAGGATCATATCAAGCACAGCAAGGGGTGAAGGAAGACTCATAGAACTCTTAGAACTGCCGGCAGCAAGTGGTGACACTGGTTTGAAGAAAGTGGTAAGGGTTGTTTGCTTGGCAGCATTTTGTTTTTCAGCATAAATTTGCTTGTAGGGAAGAAGGGCTGACAGCAGGGAATGACTAAAATGCTGACTCCGTTCTAAACTTGGGTCTATGTCCATCGTCATTTGTGCCAAGTGTTCCGACTTCCACCATTCCCTCACCGTTGGTAAACTCCCAGGATTTTCAAAATCGTCTGTCGCATCTCAGAGTTAGTTTGCCATACAAAAAAAATTCGCCTTGAATGTGGATCACACCTTGGTTGAGTGGTTGAATTAGCGATGTTGTGTTAGGCGGCAGGAAACGCACTTTTAGGATTAATGCTGTCCAAGTGTTTAAAGGCAAGATTCTGTTCCCAGCAGTAGCGTCCCAGAGCTGTGTTACCTTCACCTGATGCCACACTGTTCATAATTTTCAACTTTTTTCAAGTGTTAAAGCGGTTCTCTGCCACTCAACTGATGGCCCAGGACATGACATTGGATGCTTAGGAGGCATAGTTAAATATTTCAAGCACAAAATCACTGCACCATAGGTAAAACCAACAAAAGTTTAAGAGCTTAAGAGCGCAAGATCGCATAGCCACACCTTGCCAAAACCAATGCAAGACTGGCATAAGTCAGATTGTGAGGCGCGCGCACCTGACTTGTATTGGCGGGAAAGCAGTGCTTCTCGCATAACTGTGAGTTTTGGATGCATATAAGGAGACATTGGTAGAAATAGGTTCCTCGCATTCCTGTGAATCTGCATTGTCTGAAGACACATAACGAGGATAGGGTGTATTCCCTCCAGCAACTTCCCCACCACTAATGCAACATGACAAACCTTTAACTAGTTCATTAGCAATGCTTCTTAACCAACAGACATTAGCCACCTTCCTGTCTTCAGAATTTCACTATTGGCTAACGATGAAACAAATATCTCCAAAACAGCCTCCACAATTCTCTAGCCTCCAACATAGTTCAAGGATGCACTAAGGCAGGATCTGCAGATTTAGCCACCTAAATGTCAAAGTCAAGTTTACTGACATAGATGTATACACAATTGCAAAACATCACAGAATTTCAGGGACAAAGCACCATATCAGCAGCATTCACAAGGAAAAACAAATTAATCACAATTTATACCCAATTTTCACAAGAAATAATGCAACTAGAACAAAAACAAAGTTATTTTTTGTGCATAGTGTTGCTGAACAGCAATTAAATGGTACAAGGGAAGTAAGTGTTCTTGAATCTAGTGGTGTGAGCGTTTAGACTTAAGTACTGCCTACTTGCTGGTAACTCAAAAGAATGGCATGGCCTGGATGTTGGGGATCTTTGATAATGGATGGTGCCTTATTGCAGCAGCACTTCTGTAGATTCTAATGGTGGAAAGATACCGTATGAGCCCATGATGTATTGGACACAGTACACTACTTTCTGTAGCTTCAGAGGTTCCTGTGCATTTGAATCGCCATACCAAATCATAATGCAACAAATCAGGTTACTTTGAAGTTCGTTAGAATAGTCGGTGACTAGCCAAACTACCCAAGTAAAAAAACTCTGGCACACATTCCTTATGATTGGAATTATTTGCTGGGCCCCACAGTTCACCCCCAATGCCGACTGGCATATTTGTACTCTGATGTTTAAGCTGAGTGGCCATTAGACTGGAGAAACTGAAGCTTTGGCTCATATCGGTTGACGATCTGTTGAGGCAGTAGTCAAACTGGAATGTATCCTGGTCATCTCAGAGGCAAGAGTTGATTCACACCATAACCAACCTCTCAAAGCACTTCATTATGTGTGATATACGGTTGCAATTACCTCCTTCCCGGTAGTAAGAATGCTCTCCAAAACATCTCCACTTGTTTCCCTTATCTCTTATTAACCTTGACTCCCCCCCCCCCCCCCAAGTGAAATCCAAGAGAAAAATTAGTTAAAAATTCCATCCATCTCATGTGGCTAAAGGGATTGGTGGCTCTATAAACCTCTAAGACTTCCTCTCTCCCTTGACACCCTTTTACTCTCAATATTGCTAGAAAACCTCTTAACCTTGATATTACACTCTTAAAAGCCTCCAATTTCCCATTCAAACCTTTCCTTTCAAAGAGGCTCTGTTAAATTTTACCCAACACCCCCAAAATTAGCTCTGCTCTAGTTTAGGTCCCTAATCTGTTGGCCTCTCCTATCCATTTACATCACTGTCTTAAAACTATCCCTAGAGCCAAAGAACTCTCTAACTGCCACTTTAGAAACGTGCCCTGCTTTATTCCTCAAGAGGTCCAGTATTGCACCATTCCATATAGGACTCATGATTCAGGAAACTTACCAGGATACATTTCACCCTGCCCAGTCCCTAAGATATTGTGTAGCTTAGGTAGCTTAGGCAATACCAGGGAAATTAAAATCTTCCACTAAAACACATATTATTTTCACAACACTGAGCACCTGTTCAAGTTCCCACTAATAGCTGATGTATAATACAGCCCCACTAGAATGATCCTCTTGTTTCTAAGTTCACACATATTACCTCACTGACCCTGTAAAAAAATAATCAATTACATCTCCCATCCACAACATTCTCTCTTCTAGCTCATTATATATTGCAGAAAATAAAGATACCTTAACACATTTACCACCAGGCCACTACCCGATTGACATGCGACTACTAAATGGTCCCTAAACATGATAAGATGGACTCCTGACCTCACAATCTACCTCATAACGGCTTTGCACCTTAGTGTCTCCCTGAACTGTTCTTTCTTGGTAACTCCATTCTGCATTTTGTTATTATTTTCCCTTCTACCACTATATCTCAGAACATGACGATAATTAACCAATTTACTAATTCAGTGGACAATCCCCAAAGAATGTTGTCACTAAGCATAATATACTAGACGTGCTAGGAAGTTTGTGAACCCTGTAGAACTTTCTCTATTTCGACATAAATATGGCCTAAAGTGTGATCAGATCACCACCTAAGTCCTAAAACTGGATAAAGAGAACATAATTAAATAAATATCACAAAAAACATTATACTTGTTCATTTATTTATTGAGAAAAATGGTCCAACATTACATGTATTTGTTGGAAAAAATGTGAACCTCTGGCATAATACCTTCTACAATAGCTATTTGGGGTCAGGTATTCCAATCAATGAGATGAGATTGGAGGTGTGGGTTGTAGAGGTGCCCTAATCTATAAAAAACACACAAAGTCAGGTTACCGACAGAGCCTGATCTTCTCAAGAAAGACCTGTTTATGTGCACCATGCCTCAATCAAAACAACTTTCAGAGGACCTTAGAAGAAGAACTGTAGAAATGCATGAAGCTGGAAAAAGCTACAAGAGCATTGCTAGGCCTGAGTTCATCAGTCCACAGTAACAGAAATTGCCTTCAAATGGAAGAAATTCAGTACTGTTGACACTCTCCAGTGGGCATCCTGCAAAGATCACACTAAGAGCACAACATGCAAGGCTGAAGGAAGTGAAAAAGAACCCAAGTGCGTGGAATGGGCTGCCAGCAACGGTGGTGGAAGCAGGTACGATAGGGTCTTTTAAGAGACTTTTGGATAGGTACAAGGAGCTTAGAAAAATAGAGGGCTATGGGTAAGCCTAGTAATTTCTAAGGTAGGGACATGTTCCGCACAATTTTGTGGGCCGTAGGGTCTATATTGTGCTGTAGGCTTTCTATGTTCTATGTAACAGCAACAAACATGTAGAAATCTCTAGAACTTGCTAAAATCTCTGTTCATGTGTCCACTATTATAAAAACACTTTACAAGAATAGTGTTCATCGAAGGACACCACAAGGAAACCACTGCTCTCAAAAAAACATTGCTGCATGTCTCAAGTTTGCATAAGACCACCTTGATGCTCTACAACACTTCTGAGATCATGTTCTGTGGACAGATGAGACAAAAGTTGAACTTTTGACAGAAATCCACATTGCTATGTTTGGAGGGAAAAGGGCACTGCACACCAACACCAAAATCTCATCCCAACTGCGAAGCATGGTAGAAGGAGCATCATGGTTTGGGGCTGCTTTGCTGCCTCAGGGCTTGGACAGCTTGCAATTAAGGGAACAATGAATTCAAAATTGTATTACGACATTTTACAGGAGAATGTCAGGGTAGCAGTTTATCACCTGAAGCTTATTAGAAACTGGATAATGTAACAAGACAATGATCCGAAAGACAAGAGTAAATCAACACAGAATGGTTCAAAAAGAAGAAAATTTGTGTTTTGGAATGGACAAGTCGAAGTCCTGACCTTAATCCTGTAGAAATGTTATGGAAGCAGTTCATGCAAGGAACAACCAACAACCCAGAATTGAAGCATTTTTGTAAGGAGGAATGGCCTGAAGATCCTCCAAGCTCATGTTCAGGACTGATCAACAGTTATCAGAATTGTTTGGTTGAAGTTATTGCCATACAAAAGGGTCACACCAGTTACTGAAAACAAAGATTCATACTTCTTCCAACAAATACATGTAATATTGGACAATTTATCTCAATAAATAAATGAACAAGAATAATATTTTTGTGTTATTTATTTAATAGAGTTCTCTTTATCTAGTTTTAGGACTTGGGTGAAGATCTGATCACATTTAGGTCATATTTATGCAGAAATAGAGAAAATTCTACAGGGTTCACAAACCTAGTATCACTATAGCATCTGTACCCGACTTACCAGTCCTGCCTTTCTCACAACCATGTTTCTGTTACAAATATAACATCCCAATCCCCAGAGCCACTCCACGTCCAGAGCGTGTCTACCTTACCTGTTGAACATTGTGCATTCAGATAAATGCAGTTCAACTGAGTATTCCTTTCCCTCCCAACTATCCTGATTACTAACTTGCTCTCACTGGCTAATTCTTTAATTCCATGACTTACTCCTACTAAGAGTCCCAAACCCTGCAGACTGAAGTAAGTTGCAGAAAATTGTAAAATTAGTCATCTCTATCATCTAGCCTCTGTAATATCAAAGACCTCTTCAAGAAGTGTGCCTCAGGAAGGCGCATCTCACCACCCAGGACAGCCCCTCTTCTCATTGTTACCATCAGGAAGGAGATACAGAAGCCTGAAGGCACACACTTATTAATTCAGGAACAGCTTCTTCCCCTCTGCTAACTGATTTCTAAATGGACATTGAACCCATGAACGCAACCTCACTTTTTTTCTAATTTATTTCTGGTTTTGCACTACTTAGTTTAACTTAACTATTTAACATACATATATTTGCTGCAATTCAGATTTTTTTTTATACTGATCATGTATTGCATTGTCCTGCTGCTGCAAAGTTAACAAATTTCATGACATATGCCAGTGATAGTAAACCAGATTCTGATTCTAGTTCAAAATCCCCCATGTAGCATTAGCAAATTTTCCTACAAGGTAATTGGTCCCTCTCTAGCTCAAGGGTAAGCCATCCTTGTACAGGTCACCCCTACCTCCAGAGATCCCAACAATCCAGAACCTAAATAACCATACCCTAAACCAGCTCTTCAGCCACATACTCATCTAGCTTATCTTTCAATTTCTGATGTCACTAGCACATGATACCAGAAGTAATCAAATATCGCCACCCTTGAGGCCTGATAAGGCCAGGCGACAACTCTCAGACACCACCTTTTACTTACTTCTTGAACAGGACCCCACTAAGGAGCACCAAGCCATTGTCACCTGCACCTTATGAACTCTGGGGATCTTCCATCCACCACCACCAACCTCCTCAGAGTTAAAAGTTCCACTTTGCATTTCTACCCCCTTCCAAAGATCTATAAACCTACCTGTCCACATAGACCCATTGTTTCTGCTCCACCGAACTTGTATATGGATACCTCTACCTTGTTTTATCTCCCCTGGTTTTGTCCCTTCCTACCTACACCAATGAAATGCTTTTGATCTTTTCAATGACTTCAAGTTCCCTAGCCCTGGTCATCTCATTTTCACTATGGATTTCCAGACTCTATACACTTCCATACCCCATCAGAAAGGCCTCAAAGTCCTCCTTACTCCCAGAACTATGTAAACTTTGATGGTTCACAGCTCTATCTTAAATGACGCTAATCTACGGATAAGCCACCATAGATCTCTACAGCTGAGCATCTTGCTCCTGCCTTCCAAAATATTTCCACCATCTACATAGTAGAAATTGTTCTCCACTGGACAAATAAACTCAAATCAAGCTCCTCTATAGAACAAAGCAACCTACTTTATTGCCATATGATCCATCCGGTCCCATCAATAAAATGCTTCTCAGTAACTCACCAAGATTTGTTTGCTATCCCTCCAACAAACTCTACTATTTAAAGCTAGCATAAGGTAACAGCACTGACTGAATTCCAATTGCACATACATCATCTCTACATGAACTGCTTTGCTGTCCTTTCGTAATTACTCAGCTAAAACAATGGAACTTTTAAAGCATGCCAGCATAAAAACTGCAGCAATTAAAGATTCTCATAAGAAAATAAGGAAATTAAATCTTGACCTTGTCAGCACTGCCTTGATCATGAGAAAATACAACTACATTTAAAGTGCAAACTTGAAATATTAAAACTAGATCAATAAAATCCTCAGAGTTGAAGCATCACAATGGGATAGCTTGCATAGCTCAAATATTTTAAGTCTTCTGCATGCAAGTGATCCTTACAGCTGTTTGTTCAGAACAACTGTCCAAACAATCTGTCAGTAACAATCAATCCAAAAATCACCAACAGGTGTATGAAAAAAATCACCACCAACCTGTCGAATGGGCTAAAGTAACGTGGCAGAGCGGCAACATTCACAACTATACAAAATAGGAATATTATGCACCGTTATACCCAGTGCCTTGAAAAACTATTCAGCCCCCAGCCCTTTGTTCACATCAATGAGTATTACAACCTAGGATTTTTGATCAATTTATGATCAAAGACTTTCTATTTATGAATTACATGCTCATCTCCCCCCCCACACACACACAGTAGAACCCCAAAAAAAGTAAAATTGTAAAGGATGAAAATCTAAAAATTCAAAAACTGAAATGTCAGCAGTTCAAAAGTATTCATCCCTTTTTGTTCAGTACTTAGTTGAATGACTTCTTGCAGCTATTACAGTATTTTTGTATAAGTCTCTATTAGCTTTGCACAACATAATGGAGCACGATTCACCCATTCCTCCTTGCAGCAAGTTACAAACTACGAAGAATTTGAAGGTACTAACAAATGTCTTCAATGGTACAATGAAAATGTGGTGGGTGCAACTGTCAAAAGCTCTGTACTGGTGGTGGAGTCCGACTGGAGCCTGCAGAAGTTATGGAGAAAAGCAGTCCATCAGATACACTCGGTGTCTGCACTGTTCATCTACAGTTAATTAAAAGCACATGGCAGCATATACAGAATGAATTCCTTTGTCAAAAAAACTATCAGGAATTCATACAGTTTTATAGTACAATAGCAATGGAGAGATTCTATATATTCTGCATGGAGGTCGGTCACCAGTGGAGTACCTCAGGGCCCTTACTCTTTGTGATTTTTATAAATGACCAGGATGAGGAAGTGGAGGGATGGGTTAGTAAGTTTGCTGATGACACTAAGGTTGGATGTGTTGTGGATAATGTGGAGGTCTGTCAGAGGTTATAGTGGGACATTGATAGGATGCAAAACTGGTCTGAGAAGTAGCAGATGGAGTTCAACCCAGGTAAGTATGAAGTGGTTCATTTTGGTAGGTCAAATATGATGGCAGAATATAGTATTAATGGTAAGACTCTTGGCAGTGTGGAGAATCAGAGGGATCTTGGGGTCCTAGTCCATAGAACACTCAAAGCAGCTGTGCAGGTTGACTCCATGGTTAAGAAGGCATTGGCCTTCATCAATCATGGAATTTAATTTAGGAGCCAAGAGGGATTGTTGCAACTATACAGGACCCTGGTCAGACCTCACTTGGAGTACTGTGCTCAGTTCTGGTCGCCTCACTACAGGAAGGATGTGGAAGCCATAGAAAGGGTGCAGAGGAGACTTACAAGGATGTTGCCTGGACTGGGGAGCGTGACTTATGAGAATAGGTTAAGTGAACTCGTCTATTTCTCCTTGGAGCGACAGAGGATGAGAGGTGACCTGATAGAGGTGTATAAAATGAGAGGAATTGATCGTGTGGATAGTCAGAGGCTATCCTAGGGCTGAAATAGTTGCCACAAGAGGACACAGGTTTAATGTGCTGGGGAGTAGGTACAGAGGAGATGTCAGGGGTAAGTTTTTTTACGCTGAGAGTGGTGAGTGCATGGAATGGGCTGCCAGCAACGGTGCTGGAGGTGGATACAATAGGGTCTTTTAAGAGGCTTTTAGATAGGTACATGGAGCTTAGTAAAATAGAGGGCTATAGGTAAGCCTAGTAATTTCTAAGGTAGGGACATGTTCGGCACAACTTTGTGGGCCAAAGGGCCTATATTGTGTTGTAGGTTTTCTATGTTTCTATTGTAGTAATATTGGTAGTATTCTAATTTACTCTATATTTTATTAAATACATAATTTGGTACTCATTTAAACAGTAGTTTGTTCCTTTTGCACTTTTAACTTATTTCCATAAAACTTCGGAATAATTGGGGCAGCCATTTAATTGGGCCAAAATGTACTGGTCCTGAAGTGTCCCAATACTGGAATCCACTGTATAAAATATGACAAATCATGTCTTCATTTTTATTTAACCCCCTGTTCCTGGATAGTTAGCTGAATAAGTCACCAACAGTGCTTTTCATCCTCATATAAAATATGGTGCCTCTTTATTAAAAATCAGCCACATTTCCAAACAGATTTAGAAAGGATATGAATACTTTCATGCACTAATTACATATTAAACACAAACAGGGCAAAAGAAGAAATACGAAGGCCTTTTCAAATAAACTTAAACCAATCCAGTTCATGTTGTACTACAGGCAGTTGCTCACTTGTGCACTTTAATCAAATAAAAAAGATCAAACAGGACTATATACAGAGTAAACAAGTAAATTTGATTTCAACATATACCCATTGTCCCAATACTGAATCTTATCTTTATCTTTGCTCATTAAAAGGAAGTCTCCATCCTGAACTTTGTACAAATCTGTTCATTATCACATTGCACAGCTCATAAAATTGAAACTTCACATACAATGTAATGAAAAACGTTCTTGCTAATGGCAAAGAAACTCAAATTACTTCAGATGTTATATTTATATATCTATGCTAAAAGAACATTCTGCTAAATAGTTAGATATTCAGCTATATATACATATCTCCTCATTTTTATGGTCAGTGTTGTCAGAAACACTCATCTATACTGCCATTAGGTAGATTTTATGTATGCCAAAATAACACATATATTAAGGAAGTAAAGGGATTGTTTGCGAGTTTCCTGGGGCGTGCTTCATTCCAGATTTAGTTGCCTAGTAATTGACAAGCGGTTACCTTTCTTTAACAAGGAAAAGTGGTCACATGACACTGGGCTGGGTTCAATTACCTGTTTTCCCCAACCCCCAGCCTCACGAAGACACCAACGTCTCAAAACTCCATAAATCTTTCTTCACGCTCATCTTTAAAAGTTAGTTGTTCGAAATTCAACAACTACAATTGGCATTCCTGTGTGAACCGATTTCAACTAACCGTGAACCAAATTGCGTCGGGGGTAAAAGTTGAAGGATTTTTTTTACTTGATTCCAGAAACACAGACTTTCAACGCTTGGGAGAAATCTCCGACAAACTTCTACTTACGAGTTCGACAGCCAGAGATAACGAGCGAACAAAGCAATCGATAAACGAAACAAGGAAGCGTATAAATAATTATTTTTAAAGCATAACGACCCCAATGTGTCCTTACCCGACACTAAGACTAGCATCCACAGCAATAACGGTGCCGGAACCTCGCTCCCCGCCATCTTTGACCACTGAGCTCGCCGAGCAATGAGGCAGCGCGAGAACAGGAGGACTGGAGCCGGAGCCGGGACTGGACTCCACTGGACTGGGATCCGGCGCCGCTGCCTCCGTGCCCCAGCCTGCTGCAACAGGGCGGCGATGGGAGGTGCTAGCAACACCACTCCACAAACGGACACACCCACCCACGCCGCAGTCTCGGGAACGCCGGGTTAATTCTTTGCTCCCACTGTCCAGGTCATCTTTAGTACATTTTGTTAATTCATGTGCGGCTGATGTTCAAGTTGCGATCAAGATACAAATTGTTCCTCCCATAACCGCTCCCCGTACACATTAATTAAAGGAACAGTTCTGCGAGGTCATCACTAAAAGATGCTCTTATTCGGAATGAGAAAATTAAAGTCAACCTTAAAAGTACACCATTTTAAAAGGATTGGTGATTTTTTTCAGCAATTGCATTCACTCTTTGTCAAAGTAACATCTTGTGAATATCTTATATACTGTATACTGTTACTTCGTTTAGAAAAATATTAGCAACCTTAACAGGGACGTCGCGCAGGTGTCGCGATCAACAACTGCAAACGGGAAGCAGAATGTCCGTCAAAATCGTGCATTGTTCAAATCTGTAATAAAGGTTAAAACTTAGAGATAAGGTATAAAGACTTGTAATAGTTCTTATAATTGCAAATGGTTTATATCAACAACATTAACTCAATTCCGCTATTCATAAATTCACTATTTACATAAGTTATTGTGATTTATGAAAGTTGTCTACACATTTCAAATCTACTTTAAATATTAGAAAGTTTAAAGATTTTCTGCATGTAATACATTTTTAAAACTGCAAATATTTAACATAATCACAATTCACTTTGAGTTGCTGACTGGACACAGGAGGAAGCCCTAAAATCTATTTTGGTCATGCTTGCAGATAATGGGCTACCTAATGAAATCCAAACTTCCAGCACCCACAGACTCTTCCCAAGAAAGGGCTTGGAGTCATCTTAACCCTATTGTATTGGAAAAAAATTTTAAAATGATTTTTTTAAAGGAAGCTAATTCTATAATAGGTAAACCAGGGAAATTGATCATGTGAAACAAAGGAGATCAACTATTTGGTAGCTTTCTTTACTGTAGAGGATACAAGTGACTTTCCAGAAATAATTATAGTTAGGGAATTAGGGAAAATTCAGGAAAATAATAAAACCAAGGAAATAGTACTGAGTGAAATTGTGGAGCAGAGGACTGACAAATATCAAAATTTTGCTGAACTTACCTAGAGTACTTAGGAGAATTGGTTACAAGATTGTAGATATATAGGTGCTAATTTTCCAGAATCACCAAGTTTCAGGGAAAGAACCACAATATTGGAAAATAACATGGTTTTTGAATAACTATTTAATAGAATCCAATATAGAGAGACAGAAAGCAAGAATCTACAAACTACCTGGCTTAACATAAATCAGGAAAAATGCTAAAAATATTTTAAAGCTGTTAAAGAAGAACATTTAGAAGTATCCAAGGTGGTAAGGCAAGATCAGTGTGCCATAGTGAAAGAAAAAATATGGTAGACCAATTCATAAAACATCAAAAAAAAGCACAGGAACAGGCTGTTTGGCCTCAAATGCTTGGGCCAGCCAAACTAAACTGTTTGCCTGCAAATGATCCATATCACTCCATTCCCTACCTATTCAGGTGCTTACCTATACCTCTTAAATGCCACTATTGTATCTGCTTCCACCAATTCTACTGGTGGCACACTCCAGGCAACTTCCACCCTCAATACTCCAAATGGTCTTTGATCATGTATCTCAGTTCCTTATTAAGGGTCTTTGACATAAATCCTGCTTGACTTGCTGAGATCCTCCAGCATTTTGTGTTTGTTATTCAAGGTTTCCAGCATTTGTAGAATTTCTTGTACCTCCTCATTCTTAATATCAAGATGCACAAAAATATTAGCATAGCCCACACTGATCTGCAAATTGTTTTCCTTGGTGAATACCAGTGCAAAGTATTCATCTGGTACCACGCAGCTTCCACTGTGTCCAGGCATCAATGTCTTCTTTTGTCTTTGAGCAGTCCTAGCCTCTCCCTAGCTACTGTCTTGTTTTAATATTATGTTTAAAATACCTTGGGATTTTCCGTAATCTCACTTGCTGAAGATATACTTTTGGCTGTTTTTTATCCTCCTGTTACTCTGTTTGTTATTAGGTTGTTATAGCCGGGCACGGTAATGGGGACAAGCTCCCACTACCTATTAAATCTTCCCAATGGCATGCACCTCAAGTAGCCTCTGACAACCAAGTCCAGCTCCTGAGCTTCATGTGTAATTTAGCTACCAAGCCCTGTGGAAATGTTTCTACTGACAGGAGAAGGGGCAAAGGCAGGTTACTGCTGCCTTAAAACCAGTCACTTTGAGCAGATGGGGTTTGTCAGCCATGGTTGGCACCTCATCTAGGAGAAAGAAAACTCTGATCTCAAACCTCCACTGCCTTGCGGCTAGACCCAGTCATGGGGAAGCCTTCTGGAGTAAACACTGAGGGAAAAATCCAAAGCTGGAGTGCCAAAGGTAGTCCTACATTGAGTTCAATGCTGACTGGCAGCTCCTGCGATGCTGCTGGTATCGAACTGTATTGGTCTCTGCTGGTCCTTTGGATTCATCAGTTGCATAGAGAGGGGGAGCTTGCTACATGGGCGACAGCTTGCTCTCCTTATCATACTGCCCAGGCTTGCGTTTCTAGACAGCTAGGACACAATATCCATGGTCAACTATGACCGACGGAGGCCCTCACTCTGAGTTCTTTCCTGCTTTCTTCATATCCCCAAAGGGTCTTGTCTGATTTCAACTTCCTAAACCTTACATATGCTTCCTTTCTCTTTCAATTTACAGCATCTTTCCACATCTCAGTTTCCCAACCTTGTCTGGAATATGCCAGCCCTGCATTTTGATCAGGGAATCATAACAGACTGCAGATGCTGGAATCAGGAGCAACACCCAAAATGCTGGAGGAACAGAGCAGATCAGACAGCATCAATGGAGAGGAGCGGACATATTTCATCTGTACTTTCCCCTGGGGTCCATGGTTACTGTTATCCATAACTCTCTTAAAAATTATGTTGTGATCACTATTTTTCAAAACACTCTGTCATTGAAGCAATTAGTCATGATCTTACCAATTGGCAGAGCAGGCCAGAATTATTGAGTTGCTTACCACTGATCTTAGCTCTTATGCTCACAACTATATACTTTCAAGATGATTTATTTTCTACCTCTTCTATCAAGTATTTTAAACCTATAGACCAGGTAGACAGGTGGGGACTACACGGTTCCAGAATATTAAGTGTGTAGTAGAGAAAGGTGAGGCGGAACAAGTGATGAGGAGGACACATGTACAGAGGGATGGTCTGACGGCACATGGAGTTAAATGTGCAGAAAGAATAAGTAAATTTCGGAAGGACAACAAAATTCTAGGGGCGTATAGCCCGATGGGAGTTCGGGGAGCTGGGTTAAGCACAATAGGCAGCGATTCAAACAGAGAGAGGAGAAATGGGCTAAAAATTCTATATCTGAATGCACGAAGTGTCAGAAATAAGGCGGATGAGCTTGAAGCTCAGGTGCAAATGGGTAACTATGACGTTGTTGGGATAACGGAGACATGGCTGCAGGGAGATCAGACCTGGGAAATGAATGTACAAGGGTATACGTGCTATCGTAGGGACAGAAATGTGGGCAGAGGGGGTGGGGTGGCCCTGTTGGTGAGGAATGAGATTCAGTCCTTTGTATGTCCCATAGGATCAGGAGAAGTAGAGTCTGTGTGGATAGAACTGAGGAACGGTAAGGGCAAAAGGACCCTAATGGGTGTTGTCTACAGGCCACCAAACAGTAGCATGGATATTGGGTGCAAGTTGAATAGGGAGTTAACCTTGGCATGTGGCAAAGGTAATGTCGCAGCAGTTATGGGGGATTTCAACATGCAGATGAACTGGGAGAATCAGGTTGGTGCTGGACCCCAGGATAGGGAGTTTGTAGAGTGCCTACGGGATGCATTCTTGGAACAGCTTGTACGAGAGCCGACCAGGGACAAAGTTATTCTGGATTTAGTGTTACGTAATGAACAGGATTTGATAAGCGATCTTGAAGTAAAGGAGCCATTAGGAGGTAGTGATCATAATATGATAAGTTTTTATCTGCAATTTGAGAAGAATAAAGGCAGCTCGGAGGTGTCAGTGTTGCAGTTGAACAGGGGAAACTATGGAGCCATGAGGGAGGAGCTGGCCAAAGTTGACTGGATGGATATCCTAGCAGAAAAGACAATGGAACAGCAATGGCAGGTATTCTTGGGAATAATGCACGAGGTGCAAAATCAGTTCATCCCCCGGAGAAGGAAGGATTCAAAGGGGGAAAAGGGGCCACAGTGGTTGACAAAGGAGGTCAGAGATTGCATAGCATTAAAAAAAAGTAAATATGACAGAGCTAAGGTGAGTGGGAGGACAGATGATTGGGAAGTTTTTAAGGAACAACAGGACTTAACTAAAAAGGCAATACGGGGAGAAAAAAATGAGGTACGAACGCAAGCTAGCCAGGAATATAAAGGAGGATAGCAAAAGCTTTTTTAGGTATGTGAAGAGAAAGAAGATAGTTAGGAACAATGTTGGGCCCTTGAAGAATGAATTGGGTGAAATTGTTATGGGAAACAGAGAAATGGCAGAAGTATTTAAGAAGTACTTTAGATCTGTCTTCACTAAGGAAGACACAAGCAATCTCCCAGATGTATGGATGGGCCAAGGACATAGGGTAACAGAGGAAATGAAACAGATTGACATTAGGAGGGAAACGGTGATGAGTAGACTGATGGGACTGAAGGCTGACAAATCCCCAGGTCCAGATGGTCTGCATCCTAGGGTACTAAAGGAGGTGGCCCTGGAAATTGCGGATGCATTGGTAATCATTTTCCAATGTTCCTTAGATTCAGGATCAGTTCCTGAGGATTGGAGAATGTCTAATGTTATCCCACTTTTTAAGAAAGGAGGGAGGGAGAAAACAGAGAACTATCGACCTGTCAGCCAGACATCGGTGGTGGGGAAGATGCTAGAGTCCATTATTAAAGATGAAATAGTGGCATATCTAGATAGCAGTGATAGGATTGGGCCGAGCCAGCATTGATTTACCAAGGGTAAATCATGCTTGACTAATCTGTTGGAGTTTTTTGAGGATGTAACCAGGAAGTTAGATGGGGGAGATCCAGTGGATGTAGTGTACCTCGATTTTCAGAAGGCATTTGATAAGGTCCCACATAGGAGATTGGTGGGTAAAATCAAAGCTCATGGCATTGGGGGGAAGACATTGACATGGATAGAAAACTGGTTGGCAAATAGAAAGCAAAGGGTAGTGGTGAATGGGTGTTTCTCGGGATGGCAGGTGGTGACTAGTGGGGTGCCACAGGGCTCGGTATTGGGACCACAGCTGTTTACGATTTACGTCAACGATTTAGATGAAGGCATTGAGAATAACATCAGCAAATTTTCTGATGATACTAAGCTGGGTGGCAGTGTGACATGTGATGAGGATGTTAGGAGAATTCAGGGTGACTTGGATAGGCTGGGTGAGTGGGCAGATACTTGGCAGATGACGTCTAATGTGAATAAGTGTGAGGTTATCCACTTTGGGAGTAAGGACAGGAAGGCAGATTATTATCTGAACGGTGTAGAGTTAGGTAAGGGAGAAATACAAAGAGATCTAGGAGTCCTTGTTCATCAGTCACTGAAGGTGAATGAGCAAGTGCAGCAGGCAGTGAAGAAGGTTAATGGAATGTTGGCCTTTATTACAAAGGGAATTGAGTACAAGAGCAAGGAAATCCTCTCGCATTTGTACAGAGCCCTGGTGAGACCACACCTGGAGTATTGTGTACAGTTTTGGTCTCCAGGGTTAAGGAAGGACATCCTGGCTGTAGAAGAAGTGCAGTGTAGATTCACGAGGTTAATTCCTGGGATGTCTGGACTGTCTTATGCAGAGAGGTTAGAGAGACTGGGCTTGTACACGCTGGAATTAAGGAGATTGAGAGGGGATCTGATTGAAACATATAAGGTTATTAAGGGATTGGACAAGATAGAGGCAGGAAATATGTTCCAGATGCTGGGAGAGTCCAGTACCAGAGGGCATGGTTTGAGAATAAGGGGTAGGTCATTTAGGACTGAGTTAAGGAAAAACTTCTTCTCCCAGAGAGTTGTGGGGGTCTGGAATGCACTGCCTCGGAAGGTAGTGGAGGCCAATTCTCTGGATGCTTTCAAGAAGGAGCTAGGTAGGTATCTTATGGATAGGGGAATCAAGGGATATGGGGACAAGGCAGGAACTGGGTATTGATAGTAGATGATCAGCCGTGATCTCAAAATGGCGGTGCAGGCTCGAAGGGCCGAATGGTCTACTTCTGCACCTATTCTCTATTGTCTATTGTCTATTGTTATTTCATTTTTTATGCTATTTACTTAACTTAGGGCCTTCATAATTAGCAGAGAATAGAAGTAAAACCAAGAAAAGCATAGCATGATGGTTTGGAAAAAAATACAGAATAACAATTTTGTCAAAGCATTTTACTAGAATTCACCCAATTGAAATGTCACATTTTCTCAGTTAATAGCACTGTTCGTTAATAACATGAAGATACTGGCAAATTGAGGTGTTTCTGAGTGTGAGGAAGTGTTAATAAT
Organism: Hemitrygon akajei; assembly: GCF_048418815.1. Taxonomy (NCBI): domain Eukaryota; kingdom Metazoa; phylum Chordata; class Chondrichthyes; order Myliobatiformes; family Dasyatidae; genus Hemitrygon; species Hemitrygon akajei. The sequence continues at coordinate 109,085,648 of NC_133127.1, forward strand.
TATGGAAGTGTGTGTGTATTTGTTTGTGTTTGTATGTATGTGTTTGTGGGGGGCTGGGGAGTGGAGGTTGGTTATTTTAGCTGGTATTTAATAATCATTTTTGTAACTAATACTGAGAGAGTGTCTTTGTTTTCCTGTTCCTTATGAACACAATGTATTACGCAACCTTACATATAACTCTCCTCCTCCTTCGATCAAATTTCCCTTAACAAAGATATCAAGTTGTTAATGCTCATCACAACTGGCATAATGCCTGGATTAGAGGACTTGAACTGTAAACTGGGGTTTTTGATTATTGAATACAGGAGGAGCAAACCAGAGGTCAATGGGCCAGTTCTCATTGGGTTTTGGAGATGGAGAGAGACAACAACTTTAAATTACTTGGTATTATCATTTCAGAGGATCTGTCCTGTGTCCAGCATGTAAATACCATTACAAGGAAGGCACAGCAGCGTCTCTACTTTCTCAGAAATTTGTGCAGATTCGACATGTCATCTATAACTTTGACAGGGAAGACTATACTGATTGGTTCCTTCACGGCCTGGTACGGGAATGCCCGTGTGCTTGAGAAGAGAAAAAAAATGACTAAAAGTAATGGACACAGCCCATTGTATCACAGGTAAAGCCCACCCCACCACTGAGCACATTTACAAGGTGTGCTATCTCAGGAAAGCTGCATCCATCATCAAGGACCCCCACCATCCAGGCCATGCTCACTTCTCACTGTTGCCATCAGGAGGGAGATACAGGACTCTCAATTCTCACACCACCAGGTTCAGGAAAAACTTCATTCACTCGAACATTGAACTCACTTCACAACCAATGGACTCACTTTTAAGGACTTTACAACTTGTAGTCTCAATATTTATGGTTTATTTGTTATTATTATTTTCTTTTTTGTATTTGCCTATATACTCTGACCTTACCTTGAGATTCACCTTCTGATGAGCATCCACAGTAAATAGAAACAAACACAATAGAATCAATGAAAAACCTCGCACAATAGAGGAGGACAAACAAATGTGCAAAATATATATAAGGGCATGGAAACTGGTGAAGAGAGGGGGGCATTACCAGAAGTTCGAGAAATTGATGTTCATGCCATCGATTTAGAGGCTACCCAGACAGAATACAAGGTCTTGTTCCTCCAACCTGAGTGTGGTCTCATCACCATAGTGGAGGAGGCCATAAATAGACATATCGGAATAGTAATGAGAAGTGGAATTAAAATGAGTGGCCACTAGGTGATCCCGCTTGTTCTGGTAGATGGAGTGTAGGTGTTCAGCAAAGTATTTTCCCAATCTGCATCTGATTTCACCGATATACAGGAGGCCACACCGAGACCACTGGACACAGTATGTGACCCCAACAGACTCACAGGTGAAGTGTCACCTTACCTGGAAGGACTGTTTGGGGCCCTGAATGGTAGTGTGGGAGGAGGTGTAGGGGCAGGTATAGAGCTTGTTCCACTTGCAAGGATAAGTGCCAGGTGGGAGATCATTGGGGAGGGACGAATGCATAGGGAGTGATCCCTGTAGATAGCAGAAAGTGGGGGAGAGGGAAAGAAGTGCTTGGTGGTGGGATCCCGTCGGAGATGGCAGAAGTTGTGGAGAATTATATGCTGAATGTGGAGACTGGTGGGTGGTAGGTGAGGATAAGAGGGATCCTATTCCTGGTAGGGTGGCAGGAGGATGGGGTAAGAGCAGATGTGCACATGCATGAAATAGAAAAGATGAAATATAAAAGAAAATAAAAGGGTGGCATTGATGGTGGAAGAAGGAAAGCCTCTTTCTTTGAAGAAGGAGGATATCCTAAGGAGGAATGAAAAGCCTCATCTTGAGAGCAGATGCAGTGGAGATGGAAGAATTAAGAGATGGTATTTTTACACGTAACAGTTGGGAAGGGATATAGTCCAGGTAGATGTGAGAGCCAGAAGGTTTAAAGGACATCAGTAAATAAACTGTCTCCAAAGATAGAGACAGAGAGATCGAGAAAGGGGAGGAAGGTGTCAGAAATGGACAAGGTAAATTTGAGGGCAGGGTGAAAGATGGAGGCAAAGTGGATTAAGTCGACAAGTTCAGCATGGGTGCAGGAAGCAGCACCAATGCAGTTGTCAATGTAGCGTAGGAAAAGTGCGGTACGGCCACCAGTATAGGCTTGAAACATTGACAGTTCCACATAGCTGACAAGCAAGCAGGCATAGCTGGGACCCATGCAAGTGTCCATGGGTACACCTTTTGTTTGAAAGAAGTGGGAGGAGCCAAAGGAGAAATTATTAAGAGTGAGGACAAGTTCCACTAGACAGAGGAAAGTGGTGGTAGAGGGGAACTAATTCTGTTTAATGTCCAGAAAGAAACAGAGTTTTGAGGCCTTTCTGGTGGGATCCTGATGGGAAAGGAGATAGGAACTAAAATGAAAAACCACCTAGAAATTCTGCTTTTGTGGATGGAGCAGAGGTGCTTGATAAAGTTGTCCCCCAATTTTAAGAAAGAGGTCAAAATTGTATACAACGATTTGGGAATGATTGTCTAACACAAGCTTTCTTGGTGATACATCTTATGCAAAGGAATGTTTCAGAGAATTCACATTCCAATCAGTAGTAGCCATTTGTATAGGAGGAATTGTGAGAGATTTTGAGTGGATATAGGTCACAATCACAAAATGCTTTCCATAATAATCATATGTAGTCCATATGATTCCACTTCCATACATAATGGGAAAAAGGGAGCCTTTTCTGGTTTTCTGCCAGTGACTAGTGGTGCTGAAACTTCTTATTTTATGTTATATGTCAATGATTTGATGTCGGAATTGATGGCTTTGTGCCCAAGTTGGCAGACAGTATGAAGATAGGTGGAGGGACAGGTAGAGTTGAGGAAGCAGGGAGGCTGCAGAAGGACATGGGCAGATTAGGAGAATGGGCAAAGTGGCAGTGAAATACAAATTGGGAAATGTATAGTCATATACTTCAGTAGAAGAAATAATAGCATAGACTGTTGTCGAAATGAAGAGAAAATTCAAAAATCCAAGATACAAAGGGACTTGGGATTCCTCATGTAGGATTCACTAAAGGTTAATTTACAGGTTGAGTCTGTGGTGGGGAAGGCAAATGCAATGTTAGCATTCATTTTGAGAAGACTAGGGCCTCTTTTGGTGTATTACGAACAAATTTGACCCCTTATCTAAGAAAGGATATACAGACATTTGAGAAGGTTCAAAAGAGGTTCATGAGAATGATTCCAGGAATGAAAGGGTTACCAAGTGAGGACCGATTGATAGCTCTGAGCTTCTACTCACTGGACTTCATAAGAATTGATAGGGGGAGGTGGTGGAATCTAATTTAAACCTATCAAATGTTGAATGGATGATGGAGTAGATGTGGAGAGATGTGTGCTATGATGAGAGAGTCTAAGACCAGAGGGAGCAGCCTCAGAATAGAGGGATGCCCATTAAGAACACAGATGATGAGGAATTTCTTTAGCCAGAGATTGGTAAATCTGTGGAATTCATTGCCACAGGTGGCTGTGGAGGCCAAGGCATTGAGTATATTTAAGGCAGAGATTGATAGATTTTTGATTAGTCAGGGGAGGAGATTACGGGGAGGAGGCAAAAGGTTGGGGCTGAGAGGGAAATGGATCAACCACAGTCAAATGGCCTAATTCTACTCCTCTATCTTATGGTCTTAAGTCCAAAGGTACAGAGCAGATAAGCTTTGAACTCTCATTAACTCACAAAGTTCTGTATGTCTCATCCAGTTCTGGCAATTGTTGTTAATCCCATATGAAAGCCAATGTGTGAAAGATGCCAAGGTGACTCTTATGTAGATCCACTGGTAATTGTATCTAGAAACCCTTGCCATAATTATGACTCTGGAATCTCATAGAATTCAATCATTTGAAGAGTTGTTTTGTGTGTTGTATGTGTTGATTCATACCTAGTTCCTTTTGTCAAAAGGAGGGACATCATTTGTGTCTCTCAGGAAGTTGGACCAATATAATAAATAAGCTTAAATACTGTACAAGACTTCTGAAAAGGCTGCATCCCATCTTTTCTCCTGTAACAATAGCTCTTGTAGACAATAAACTATAAGATCGTAAGACATAGGAGCAGGTTTAGGCTAATTGGTCCATTGAATCCACTTTGCCATTCTATCATGGTCAACAATATTGAAAGATTGATGCAATCTTGGCATGATATTCCAGCTGTTAGAATTCACTGATAAGAAGTCACACTGTTCTGTCTCCAGAGGCACTGTTTGTTTTGTATGCAGCCTGTTTTTCACAAACATTACTTCCTGTTCGTAAGCTATTTTTTTACATAATTTCCTACGAGTATTAAGAAGGAATTGGGAATTGAAGCACAGAGGTAAGTAGGAAGCCATTTCTATGTTGCTGATAGTCTCAAATCATTTTCTAGCGCAGAAGAAGCAGTCAGTGTGTTGAAAGCAACACAAGACATGTTGGCACAATCTGTTTTAAGACTGAATAAAATTATATCCAACAGCACTGAGATCATGCAAAGTTTCCCACCTGAATATCTGAATATGATCTGGATGATGGGATGGGATGATGTGGTGGTAAATTGGATTAGTAAGTATGCAGATGATACTAAGGTAGGTGGTGTTGTGGATAATGAAGTAGGTTTTCAAAGTTTGCAGAGAGATTTAGGCCAGTTAGAATAGTGGGCTGAGTGATGGCAGATTGAGTTTAATGCTGATAAGTGTGAGGTGCTACATTTTGGTAGGAATAATCCAAATAGGACATACATGGTAAATGATAGTATTACGGACTCAGCAACAATAAATATATGAGTGAGGCAGGGGTTTTTATAACAAATAAAATATTTATTAAACACTGAAAAACAAACCCCCAAAAGTAAACAAACCACTCACGTAACCGGAAATCAGCTGCTGTGTGGCAGCTTAAACAGTTCTTAAAGCAATGAAGCTTAAACAGTTCTTAAAGCGATGTTGCAAAAACAATTCTTCAAAGTAGTATTGCAAAAGTTCAAAATGCTTACAGTCCATTTAAGGGAGAGACTTTTTAAGACGATTTAAATTCTCTTTCACGTTGTGTTGTTGCGGTTCCCAGTCAAACTACTTTTCCCACGAAGAATTTACGAAGATGGAAAATGAAACGGCTTAAAGGCACTGACCTTTCCCTTACAAAACTGTACCCCAATCCTTTCTGCTATTCACAGGGATTAACATGGGAACAGCCAACAAATACCTTCCGAATGAGGATCAAACAAGGTCGAACCTGTTTCACCGTCGAAATCGAGTTTCCTCGATCTTTTAACTCCCAAACTCCGATCTTCACTCTCCACTGATTTTTACCTAGCAGCATTATAAAGAAACTGCTGGCAATGACCTTTTAAACTTTAGGCATTAAATAAAACACCATCTTTCAACCAATCTACGTCATAACATTAAATCACGCAGTGGCATGAAGTCGAAATGGCAAATCCAACCACGAACTGCCCCTCCTCACAGGGAGGGGTCCTCCTTTTATACCCTGTAAAAAAAACCTGTCACATGACCTCTACTGGCGGGAAAATGACGTCACTCCACCATCACAAAACCATTACCTCAAGTCCAATATAGCTTCAACACCAGTCACGTGACAAGTACACCACTGTCACGTGTCACGGGTACGTAACAATAGGGCATTGAAGAATGCAGTAGAACAGAGTGATCTAGGAATAATGGTGCATAGTTCCCTGAAGGTGGAATCTCATGTGGATAGGGTGGTGAAGAAAGCTTTTGGTATGTTGGCCTTTATAAATCAGAGCATTGATAATAGGAGTTGGGATGTAATGTTAAAATTGTACAAGGCATTGGTAAGGCCGAATTTGGAGTATTGTGTACAGTTCTGGTCACCGAATTATATGAAAGATGTCAACAAAATAGAGAGAGTACAGAGAAGATTTACTAGAATGTTACCTGGGTTTCAGCACCTAAGTTACAGGGAAAGGTTGAACAAGTTATGTCTTTATTCTTTGGAGCGTAGAAGGTTGAGGGGGGACTTGATAGAGGTATTTAAAATTATGAGGGGGATAGACAGAGTTGATGTGGATAGGCTTTTTCCATTGAGAGTAGGGCAGATTCAAACAAGAGGACATGTTGAGATTTAGGGGGCAAAAGTTTAAGAGTAACATGAGGGGGAATTTCTTTACTCAGAGACTGGTAGCTGTGTAGAATGAGCTTCCAGTAGGAGTGGTAGAGGCAGGTTCGGTATTGTCATTTAAAGCAAAATTGGATAGGTATATGGACAGGAAAGGAATGGAGGGTTATGGGCTGAGTGCGGGTCAGTGGGATTAGGTGAGATTAAGCGTTCGGCACGGACTAGAAGGGCTGAGATGGCCTGTTTCCATGCTGTAATTGTTATATGATTATATGGTTAATATCTGACCAAAGGCCTGCAGAATCTCGATCTTGGACAGGACATTCTTCCAGTGCAGCACAATCTGGGCCTTGGATGGGACCACGTTACTTACACCTGGGTAGCTGATACTGAAAGACCCTTTACATCTCATGATGTGCTATCGACTGCCAGCCTATCTGGCCCTTTTGGATTTGCTGCTCTCATTCGTATCCAGGGTGCTTCATTTTGAGAGAGTTGATCTCAGACACTTGGGATGGAATGTCCCCCACTCCCTAAAGAGAAGCATGAGCAGTGGCAGCAGTGGTGTTTGTCCCTTCAGAATCTTAAAGGTTTAAAGATTCCAAGAACCTACTCCCCAACTCCACTGTCTACAGCTCAAAAGAAAGAAGTCTGCATCTCCTGTAATGGATCAACTAAACTATTGCTGTTGTCGTGTACCTGAAAGCCGCAGACACTACTGGATATGGTAAAGTTGGATGCATCCAGGACAAGGCAAAACTCACTCCCAAACCTGATCTCACCATGCCAAGGCTAGGACTCAGTGCTGCTGCTCTGAGATGCCAGAGATGAAACTAAAGAGCTGTACACAGAGCAGGATGAAACTAAGTTTGTTACCAACAGCCATGTGGTGCTTGGTTACATATTCAATGAAATAAGGAGATTCTACGTTTATATACATAATGCGGTCCAACGCATCAGGTGATAAACTCGGAGGAGCCTGTGGAACTATGTCCTTACCCAGTCAATCATAACAAGAGGGGTCCAAGCTAATCAGTTTGCCCTCTCCTCATGGTTAACTGGTCTTTTATTCCTGGCTGATCCCAACAAAAACGTAGTCAGCAAGAAACTTTCAACTAAGCACTGAAGCGGATGTAGAAATATGTCCTCAAGTCTTGACTAACATCATTCACTTATCACCACTCCAAATTGGCAGTGTTCTTTAAGCTGGAATTTGCTTACTAGACCAATTGCCTGACTTTCACATATCCCTCATTCCTTTATGGGAGTAGCCAAAGACAGCCTTCGTAGTGGCCGGCCAATTTGTGAGCAACCTCTCAGTGCAGAGCAACAGAATCGGGTGAAGGTTTGAATTCTTCTTGTTGTTCAAACATAGGAGTATGCAGAGGATTTGCAGTGCATCACAAAACAGGAAATTCTCCAATGATCTCTGTCCCTTTCTTGACTCTAAGGGGTTACAGCAAGTGAGAGGACATATTAAGAGGGCACAACTCACTTCACAGATACCTCACCCAATTGTCATTCTGGTTGAGCACTGTATCGCTGGTCAATTCATCAGGCATTCCCATAAGCAAGTATGTCACCAAGACTAACATTTTCAAAACAAGAACAGTTAAAGCCTGTACAGCAAAACTGCTTCAAGACTAATCTCTGAGACTGTCCTTTCTTTTGCCAAAAATGCAATGCAGTGGTCACTTGACTTTTAGTTTCAGTCATTAAGTTTGACATCATGGTTGTCAGAAAAACCATAAGACCCTATGATACAGGAACAGAAGTAGGATATTCAGCTCATCGAGTCTGCTCTGCCATTCAGTCATGGGCTGATCCAATTCTTCCAGTCATCCCCACTCCCCTGTCTTCTCCCCATACCTTTGATGCCCTGGCTAATCAAGAACCTATCTATCTCTGCCTTAAATACACACAATGACTTGGCCTCTCGTGGCAACAAATTCCACAGATTTACCACCCTCTGACTAAAGTAATTTCTCTGTTCTAAGTGGATACTCTTCAATCTTGAAGTAGTGCCCTTTTGTCCATATCTAATTTGTTCAGGCATTTTAACATTCTGCACACAATACTCCAAGTGTGATCTCACAAGTGCTTTATAGAGCCTCAACACCACATCCCTGCTTTTATATTCTATACTTCTAGTTATTAATGCCAACATTGCATTTGCCTTCTTCACTACTGACTCCAGCTGGAGGTTAACCTTTAGGGTATTCTGCACAAGGATTCCCAAGTCCCTTTGCATCCCTGCATTTTGAATACTCTTCCCATCTAAATAATAGTCTGCCCATTTATTTCTTCCACCAAAATGCATGATCATACATTTTCCAACATTGTATTTCATTTGCGACTTCTTTGCCCATTCCCCTTAACTATCTAAGTCGCTCTGCATGCTCTCTGTTTCCTCAACGCTACCCACTGCTCCACCGATATTTGTATCGTTGGCAAAATTAGCCACATGTCCATTAATCCCATAGGCCAAATCACTGACATACATTGTAAAAAGCAGCCATCTCAACACTGACCCCTGTGGAACTCCACTGGTAACCAGCAGCCAGCCAGAATAGGATCCCTTTATTCCCACTCTGTTTTCTGCCGATCATCCAATGCTCCACCCATACAAGTAACTCCCCATAATTCCATGGGCTCTTATCTTGCTAAGCAACCTCATGTGCAGCACCTTGTCAAAGGCCTTCTGAAAATCCAAGAACACCACATCTACTGCATCTCCTTCATCTACTCTGCTTGTAATATCTTCAAAAAATAGCAGTAGGTTAGTCAGGCAGTATTTTCCTTTTAGGAAACCATGCTGGTTTTGGCCTATCTTGTCATGTGAACTAGGTACTCCGTAATCTCATCCCTAACAATCAATTCCAACAACTTCCCAGCCACTGATGTCAGACTAACAGGTCTATTGTTTCCTTTCTGCTGCCTCCCACCCTTCTTAAATAGTGGAGTAACCTTTGCAATTTTCCAGTCAAGTCAAGTCAAGTCAAGTCATCAGGTACAATGCCCGAATCTTATCGATTCTTGAAAGATCATTGTTAGTACCTCCACAATCTCTCCAGCTACTTCCTTCAGAACCTACGGCTGTATTCCATCAGGTTCAGGAGATTTATCCACCCTCAGACCATTAAACTTCCTGAGCACCTTCTCAGTTGTAATTTTCACTGCACAAATTTCACTTCCCTGGCACTCTTGGTGTCCAGTACACTGCAGATGTCTTCCACTGTGAAGACTGATGCAAAATACGTATTCAGTTCCTCTGCCATCTCTGCGTCTCTCATTACAATTTCTCTAGTGTCATTTTCTGTTGGTCCTATATCTACCCTCAACTCTCTTTTGCCTTTTATATACTTAAAAAAGCTTTTAGTATCTTCTTTGATATTAGTCACCAGCTTCCTTTCATAATTCATCTTTTCCTTCTCAGTTTCCTTCTGAGTTTCTAAAAGCTTCCCAATCCTTTATCTTTCATTTGATAAGATACCCCATGCAAGGCTTATTGAAAAATAAAGGAGGCATGAGATCCAAGGGGACATTGCTTTGTGGATCCAGAACTAGCTTGCCCACAGAAGGCAAAGAGTGGTTGTAGGTGGGTCATATTCTGCATGGAGGTCGGTGACCATTGGTGTGCCTCAGGGATCTGTTCTGGGACCCTTACTCTTTGTGATTTTTATAAATGACCTGGATGAGGAAGTGGAGGGATGGGTTAGTAAATTTATTGATGACACAAAGGTTGGGGGTGTAGTGGATAGTGTGGAGAGCTGTCAGAGGTTACAGCGGGACATTGATAGGATGCAAAACTGGGCTGAGAAGTGGCAGATGGAGTTCAACCCAGATAAGTGTGAAGTGGTTCATTTTGGTAGGTCAAATATAATGGCAGAATATAGTATTAATAGTCAGACTCTTGGCAGTGTGGAGGATCAGAGGGATCTTGGGGTCCGAGTCCATAGGACACTCAAAGTTGCTACGCAGGTTGACTCTGTTGTTACAGTGCATTAGCCTTCATCAACCATGGGATTGAGTTTAAGAGTAAAGAGGTAATGTTGCAGCTATGTAGGACCCTGGTCAGACCCCACTTGGAATACTGTGCTCAATTCTAGTTGCCGCACTACAGGAAAGACGTGGAATCATAGAAAGGGTGCAGAGGAGATTTACATGGATGTTGCCTGGATTGGGGAGCATGCCTTATGAGAATAAGTTGAGTGAATTTGGCCTTTTCTCCTTGGAGCAACAGAGGATGAGAGGTAATCTGATAGAGGTGTACAAGAAAATGAGAGGCATTGATCATGTGGATAGTCAGAGGCTTTTTCCCAGGGCTAAAAAGGCAAGCATAAAAGGGCATAGTTTTAAGGTGCTTGGAAGTAGGTACAGAGGAGTTGTCAGGGGCAAATTTTTTTACACGGAGAGTGGTGAGTGCGTGGAATGGGCTGCCAGTGGCGGTGGTAGAGGTGGAAATGATAGGATCTTTTAAGAGACTCCTGGATAGGTACATGGAGCTTAGAAAAATAGAGGGCTATGGATAACCCTATGTAGTTCCAAGGTAAGGACAAGTTCGGCACAGCTTTTTGGGCTGAAGGGCCTGTATTGTGCTGTAGGTTTTCTATGTTTATATGTTTCCCATTAGCTTTGGTTTCCTTGCATGCCCTGTCTTTTGCTTTTACTTTGGCTCTGACTTCATGTGTCAGCCATGGTAGTGTCCTTCTTCAATTCAAAAATTTCTTCTTATTTGGAATATATCTGTTTTGCACTTCCCTCATTTTTCACAGAAACTCCAGCCATTGCCACTCTGCTGTCCTTCCTGCTAGTGTCCCTTTCCAGTCAACCTTGACCAGTTCCCCTCTCATGCCATTGTAATTTCCTTTATTCCACTTAAATACCGACACATTGGAATTTAGTTTCTCCTTCTCAAATTTCAAAATGAACTCGATTGAAAGGGAGTGTCTGCCTCAAGAAGTGCTGTTCATTTCTAATAAACAGCACTTCCTGTTCATAAGCCTTTACTTTATTTGCTACCCTTGAAGCACACACGGTAGAAGGACATCCAACTCCATCCACTGTTTTTGCCTTTAAAACAGCAATATCTGTGACTGTTAAACTTTGATAATATTGTTGAACATATAGTAGGTGTACTTTGAAGGAAGTATTATGTTTATCAATCATTACTATTAAGCTATCTTTGTGCCACAAATTCACTTTAGTCCGTGGGATAGCTACAGAAAGTTGTGTGTGTATTATCTTGTTTAACACTGATCCTGAAAATAATTGGTAATATTTGTATATTCAGGTGTGTAACAATTCTGTATTGAATCTAATTTAACTTTCTGTAGTTTCGCAAAGTCTTCTCATTAAAAACCCTGATGAAAACTTCCAGCTTGTGTGATTTTTGAGAAAGTGTTTAAACCCTCTGCTTAGCTTTGTACGCAATGTACTGCGATTTGTCCCTTGATTAGGACAATACGTATAATTTCAATTTTGAAAAAAAAATCATCAAGATCATAATATCACAAAATATTGGTGCAGAATTAGGCCATTCGAGCCATCAAGTCTGCTCTGCCTTTCCATCACGGCTGATTTATTCTCCCTCTTTACCTTATTCTCTTGCCTTCTCCCCGTAACTTTTGACTTTCTTATTAATCAAGAACCTATCAACCTCCGCTTTAAACGTAGCCAATGACTTGGCCTCCACAGCAATCTGTGGCAATGAATTCCACAGACTCACCATGTTCTGGCTAAAGCTATTCCTTCTCATCTCTGTTCTAAATTGATGTCCCTCTATTCTGAGGTTGTGCTCTCCAGTCCTAGACACACCCACTATAGCAAACATCCTCTCCACATCCACCTTACCTAGGCCCCTCAATAGTCAATATGTTTCAATGAGATCCCCCCTTATTCATTTAAATTTCAGTCGGTGCAGGCCCAGAGCAGTCTGACCAATTGTCAGGAACGGAGGCCGGATGGACCCAAACGCAGGACGCAGACACTGAAGTACTACGGGGAGAAAAAGATGAGGATGCCATGGCATTTAAGGGTAGAGCTGGGGTTCAGGTAGATAGAGTGTCAGGCAGGCAGGTCCCACAGTTCGGGGCAGGCAGGTAGATTCCTTATGGCGGGCTGCAGGGATCCCGGGCAGGGCCGCCTCCCAGGCGGAAAACACAGAGGCCTGGGCCAGTCGCGGACACCTGGGCAGGTGCGGGGCACAACCCTTAGGGAGCAATAGGTGGAAGGAGCAGAACCCCTGCCGGGCAGCGGCAGTCTGGCTGGACCTACCCGACGGAGGCAACAGGTAGGAGAGGGCAGAACCCCCGCCAGGCAGCGGCAGTCCAGCCGGACCTACCTGACGGAGGCAACAGGTAGGAGAGGGCAGAATCCCCACCAGGGCAGCGGCAGTCCGGCCGGACCTACCCGACAGAGGCAACAGGTAGGAGGGGGCAGAACCCCCTGCCGGGCAGCGGCAGTCCAGCCGGACCTACCTGACGGAGGCAACAGGTAGGAGAGGGCAGAACCCCCACCAGGGCAGCGGCAGTCTGGCTGGACCTACCCGGCGGAGGCAACAGGTAGGAGAGGGCAGAACCCCCACCAGGGCAGCGGCAGTCTGGCTGGACCTACCCGGCGGAGGCAACAGGTAGGACGCTGGGTCCAGGGTGAATAGCAGGACTACTGTAATACACCGGTAAATTGGGAAAGGCAGCTGACAGCATGGCAGCGCAAGCAAGAAGAATAAGATGGAACCGCAGGACCATCACACAGGAGAGAAGCAGGGGAACAAGACCAACCGGATAGAGCATATACAGAACAGTCCAGCAACCAGGGCAGAACAGGATACAGAACAAAACGACCACCCGCCTGGTCCCAGTCCCAAGGCCCCTTATAAACACCTGTAGCTCAATGAGTCACAGGTGTGCCTCCTTGAACCAGGAGGGTCCTAACTAGTTCACGGGTGACGGGAGGGACAACTGCAGGACCCGGAGTCCGGAGCACTCGGACCAGATCAAGACCCGGAACGCGGATTACGGACCGGACCGGACCCTGACACCAATGCCTCATAAAGCTTTAGCTTTTTATATTTTTATATTTTACTTTTATATTTTTACTTTTCTATTTTAGTCCTCTTGAAATGAATGCTAACATTGCATTTGCCTTCCTTCCCACTGAATCAACCTGCAAGTTAACCTTCTGAAACTTACTTGAGGTCTCCATTTGCATCTCTAATTTCTGAATTTTTTCCCATTGAGTAAATATTCAATGCCTTTATTCCTTCTATCAAAGTGCATTCACTATGCTCATTCTCCTAATCTGTTTGGCTCCTTCTGCAGACTCTATCTTCACTGTGGAAGACATTAGTAGTAAGCAAGAAATTTGATTCTATTAGGGGACAGAAATTGCTATTACTAAGGAGAAAGTGACTGGGAAGCTGAACGGTCTGAAGGTGGATAAGTCACCTGAACTAGATGGACTACACCCCAGGGTTCTGAAAGAGGTACATAGCTGAGGAGATTGTGGAGGCATTAGTAATGATCTTTCAAGCATCACTAGATTCTGGAATGGTTCCAGAGGATTGGAAAATCGCAAATGTCACTTCACTCTTCAAGAAGGGAGGGAGGTAGAAGAAAGGAAATTATAGGTCTGTTAGCATGACTTCAGAGATTGAGCAGATGTTGGGGTTCATTATTAAAGATGACGTTATGAGGCACTTGGAGGCACATGATAAAATAAGCCATAGTCAGCAGGGTTTCCTTAAGAGAAAATTTGTCTGAAAAATCTGTTGGAATTCTTTGAGAAAATACCAGGCAACATAGACAAAGGAGAGCCAAAGGATGTTTTTTACTTCGATTTTCTGAAGGCTTTTGATAAGGCTGCTTAACAAGATAGAGCCCATGGTATTACAAGGAAGATACTAGCATGGGTTAAAGATTGATTTATGGAGGCCAGTATACCAAATAAACAATTATTGAGTACAAAAGATGGGATGTTATGTTGTTATGAAGTTGTATAAGATGTTGGTGAGGCCTAATTTGGATTATTGTGTGCAGTACTGGTCACCTACCTACAGGAAAGATGTCAAGATTGAAAGAGTGCAGGGAAAATTTATCATGACTTTGCCGTATCTGAGGACTTGAGTTATGAAGAAAGATTTAACAGGTTAGGAATATATTCTTTAGAACATAGAAGATTGAGTGGAGGTTTGATAGAGGTATACAAAATTACGAGGGGTAAATACAAGTAGATATTTCATACTGAGGTTGGGTGGGACTACAACCAGAGGTCATGGATTAAGGGTGAAAGGTGAGAAGTTTAAGGAGAACATGAGGGAAGCTTCTTCACACAGAGGTTTGTGAGAGTGTGGAATGAGCTGCCAGCACAAGTAGTGCACGTGAGCTTGATTTCAATTTTTGGAAGTTTGGATAGGTACATAAATAGTAGAGATATGGAGAGCTTTGGTCCCAGTTCACATCAATGGAAGGAGGCAGTTTAAATGGTAGGAACTAGATGGGCCAAGGGGTCTGCTTCTGTGCTGTACTTCTCTTTGACTCTGAGTACGTGGTCTCACTTATAGCTTTCTTCAGCACCTTCTTTAATTTACAATTATATTATTCATTTCTCTCTTTCACCTTATCTCCTTACCAGGCCATCACCTCCCTCTGGTGCTCCTCCCACTTCCCGTGATCTTCTACCCTCTCCTATCAGATTCCCCCTTCTCCAGCACTTTATCTCTTTTACCTATCAGTTTCTCAGCTCCTTACTTCACCCCCCCCCCCTTTCCTGGTTTCACCTATGACTTACCACCTTTTATTTCTTCCTCCACTCTCCCCCACACCTTCTTGCTCTAACTTCTCATCTTTTTTTTTCCAGTCCTATGAAGGGTCTCGGCCTGAAATATCAGCTGTTTAATCTTTTCCATAGATGCTCCCTGACCTGCTGAGTTCCTCCAATATTTTGTGTGTGTTCCTTATTTTTGACTGTACGTTTATTTGGGACAACTCTTAAGGAAGAAAAACTATTAAAGGGAGCAATTGTTTATTGTGCTGCACTTCTCTACAACTCTATGACTGGTAGGAGGCAAAGAGTGGAGATAAAGGTGGGCTTTTCTAGTTGGCTGCCAGTGACTAGTGGTGTTCTGTAGGGTTGGTGTTGAAACAGCTTCTTTTCACATTATATGTCAGTGATTCCGTTGATGGAATTGATGGTTTTGTGGCTATGTTTGCGGATGACATGAAGGTAGGTGGAGGAGCAGGTAGTGTTGAGCAAGCAGGTAGTCTGCAGAAAGATTAGGAGAAAGGGCGAAATCGCATGGAATTCAGTGCAGGAAATGTATCGTCATGCACTTTGTTAAAATGAATAAAGGTTCAGACTATTTCCTGAATGGGCAGTAATTTAGAAAATTGGGAGTCCTTATGCAGGAACCCCTAAAAGTTAAATTGCTGGTTCAGTTGGTGGTAAGGAAGACAAATTCAACCTTATAATTCATTTTAAGAGGACTAGAATAGTGCTAGGATGCAATGCTGAGGTTTTAGAAGGCTTTGGTCAGACTGCACGAGTATTGTGAGCAGTTTTGGGCCCTTTATTTAAGAAATGATGTGCGGGCATTGAAGAGGGTCCGGGTGAGTATCATGAGAATGATTCCATAAATGAAAAGGTTGACTTAAAGGTTAATGCAAATGAAAGGAACATTTGATGGCTTTGGGCCCATACTCGATGGAGTTTAAGAGAATAAGGAATGAGTCTAGGACCTGAGGACACAGCCTCAGAATAGAAGGTCATCCATTTAAAACAGAGATGAGGTGGAATTTCATTAGCCAGAGATAGTGAATCTGTGGAATTTATTACCATAAATAGTTGTGGAGGCCAAATAATTGAGTATATTTAAAGCAGAGGTTGATAGGTTCTTAATTAATAAGATGTCAAAGGTTATGAGGGGTAGGCAGGAGAATAGAATTGAGAGGGATAATAAATCAGCCTTGATTGAAGGGTGGGGAGCAGACTTAATGGGCCAAATGGCCTAATTCTGCTACCATGTCTTATACTCTCATGGAAGCCATGCTGATTATGGCCTATATTATCATATGTCTCCAGGTACCCCAAAACCCGATCCTTAGTAATAAAATCTGATATCTTTCAAACAACTGACATAGTGCCAAACTGGCCTATAGTTTATTATTTTTCCCCTTCCTCCTTTCTCAAAGAGTGCAGTGACATTTACAATTTTCCAGCTGTCTGAGCCATTCCAGAATCTAGTGATTCTTGGAAGTTCATTCCTAATGCCTTTATAATCTCTTCAGCTACCTCTTTCAGAACCCTGGGGTGTAGTTCATCTGCTCCAAGTAACTTATCAAACTTCAAACTTTTCAGCTACTCCTTAGTAATAGCAACTACATTCACTTCTGTCCCTTGGCAGTCTTGAATTTCTGGCATACCGATAGTGTCTTCAATAGTGAAGACTGGTGTAAAATACTTAGCGATTTTGCCCACCATTTTTGGCCCCATTACTACCTTCCAACATCACTTTGCAGTGGTCTGATACCCACTTTTGTCTCTATTTTACTCTGTATGTATCTGAGAAAAAGTTTTTGTTATCTTTTTTTACAGTATATGATTGGTCGGGAAGCGGCCTGGTCGAGGGAAGTGCCTGGTGTGAAAAGTGTTAGTCTTTGGCACATTCTGGCAGTTTTGGCAGTTGGATAGTGCAATCAAGAATTGATTAGCAGTTGATTGGCAATCAAGATTTGAATAGCTCAAACTCAGCAGAAAACAGCTGATTGGGCAATCGAGGTCAGGTGACCTTGCAGCTTGCAAAGCTCAAGCAAATAAAAAGAGGGAGAGCTCTAGTGGAGTGGCCTGTTGGGAAGTGCCTGGTGTGGAAAGTGTTAGTCTTTGGCGAGAAGACTATGCCAGGCACAATTGCAGAGGGTGAAGACATGACTGCTAAGCTGATTCAGTGTGCTACGTGCATGATGTGGGAGGTCGGGGACACTGATGGTGCCCCCGGCTGCTACAGCTGTGGAAAGTGTGTCCAGATTCAGCTTCTGAAGGAGCATGTTGCAGCACTGAAGAAAGAACTGGATGACCTCAAGTTTATCTGTGAAAATGAGGGTTTTCTGGACAGGACCTACAGTGAGGTTGCTACACTGAGGATACTGGAAGAGAGAAAGGGGGCAATGATGAGGAAGGAAAGGATGCTTGAAGTACAGGAGACCCCAGGGGATGTACCTCTTGTAAACAGGTTCACCTTCTTGGAAGCTGTCAGGACAGAAGATACTGCCAGTCTGAGAGGCAGACAGGTCTGCGAGCCAAAAATTGGTGCAGAAGCAGAGCTGAGGAGTCAGACATCAGGAAGAGCCGTGGTAGTAGGGGACTCCATAGTAAGAGGTATGGAAAGGGGTTTCTGTGGCAACAGGTGAGATTTAAGGATGGTGTGTTGCCTCCCTGGTGCTAGGATCCAGGACATCACGGACCGATTGCAGGGAATCCTCAAGGGTGAAGGTGAACAGCCGGAAGTGGTAGTGCATGTCGGCACAAATGACATCGGGAAGAAGAGGAAGGACATTCTGCAGCGGGACTTCAGAGAACTCGGAAGAAGGCTGAAAAACAGGACTTCCAGGGTGGTTATCTCTGGTTTGCTTCCAATTCCTCGTGCTGGAAAGGGCAGGAACAGGGAGATAATGGATCTGAATGTGTGGCTGAGGAACTGGTGCAGGAAGCAAGGATATACATTCTTGGACCACTGGGATCTGTTTTGGGGGTAGGGATGAATTGTACAAAAGGGACGGGTTGCACCTTAATAGGCAGGGGACCAGCATTCTGGCAGACAGGTTTGCCACTGCAACACGGATTGTTTAAACTAAGTAGTTGGGGGGGGAGGGGATGAACTGGAAATATAAGGATGGAGTTAAAGGGAAAGTGAAAATAAGAAAAGTTAAAAAGGACGACAGAATCAATGGAGTTAGAAAGCTCAAGAAGAGATCATACAGTATGGCCAAGTGAAATAGGAATTGATATGAAAGAAGAGGGGAGTACCGGATTAAAAGTATTATATATGAATGTACGAAGTATAAGCAATAAAGTAGATGAGTTTGAGGCTCAGTTGGAAATTGGCAAGTACGATGTTATGGGAATAACTGAGACATGGCTTCAAGCGGACAGGGCCTGGGAAATGAATATTCAAGGATATACATCTTATTGAAAGGACAGACTGACTGGCAGAGGGGGTGGGGTGGCTCTGTTGGTGAGGAATGATATTCAGTCCCTTGTGGGGGGGGGGGACATAGAATCTGGGGATGTAGAGTCAATATGGATAGAACTGAGAAATTCTAAGGGTAGAAAGACCCTAATGGGAGTTATCTACAGGCCCCCAAACAGCAGTCTGAATGTAGGGTGTAAGTTGAATGAAGAGTTAAAATTGGCATGTCGCAAAGGTAATGATACAATTGTCATGGGGGATTTCAACATGCAGGTAGACTGGGAGAATCAGAATGGTACTGGACCCCAAGAAAGGGAATTTGTGGAGTGCCTCCGAGATGGATTCTTGGAACAGCTTGTACTGGAGTCTACCAGGGAGAAGGCAATTCTAGATTTAGTGTTGTGCAATGAACCAGATTTGATCAGGGACCTTGAGGTAAAGGAACCATTAGGAGGTAGTGACCATAATATGATATGTTTTGACCTACAATTTGAGAAGAAGGGAAAATCGGATGTGTCAGTATTACAGTTGAACAAAGGGAACTATGGAGCTATGAGGGAGGAGCTGGCCAAAGTTCAATGGAACAATACCCGAGCAGGGAAGACAGTGGAACAAAAATGGCAGGTATTTCTGGGAATAATGCAGAAGGTGCAGGATCGGTTCATTCCAAAGAGGAAGAAAGATCCTAAAGGGAGGAAGGGGCGGCCGTGGCTGACGAGGGAAGTAAAGGGCAGTATAAAAATAAAAGAGAAGTATAACATAGCAAAGATGAGTGGGAAACTGGAGGACTGGGAAGCTTTTAAAGAGCAACAGAAGATAACAAAAAAGGCAATACGCCAAGAAAAAATGAGGTACGAGGGTAAACTAGCCAAGAATATAAAGGAAGATAGTAAAAGCTTCTTTAGGTATGTGAATAGCAAAAAAATAGTTAAGACCAAAATTGGGCCATTGAAGACAGAAACGGGTGAATTTATTATGGGGAACAAAGAAATGGCAGATGAGTTGAACAGGTACTTTGGATCTGTCTTCACTAGGGAAGACACAAACAATCTCCCAGATGTAATAGTGGCCAAAGGAACTAGGGTAAAGGGTGAACTGAAGGAAATTTATATTAGGCAAGAAACAGTTTTGGATAGACTGTTGAGTCTGAAGGCTGATAAGTCCCCGGGACCTGATGGTCTGCATCCCAGGGTACTTAAAGAGGTGGCTCTAGAAATCGTGGATGCATTGGTAATCATTTTCCAATGTTCTATAGATTAGGAACAGTTCCTGCTGATTGGAGGGTGGCTAATGTTGTCCCACTTTTCAAGAAAGGAGGGAGAGGGAAAACAGGGAATTATAGACCGGTTAGCCTGACGTCAGTGGTGGGAAAGATGCTGGAGTCAATTATAAAAGAGGAAATTACCACACATTTGGATAGCAGTAGAAGGATCAGTCTGAGTCAGCATGGACTTATGAAGGGAAAATCATGCTTGACTAATCTTCTGGAGTTTTTTTGAGGATGTAACTATGAAAATGGATAAGGGAAAGCCAGTGGATGTAGTGTACCTGGACTTCCAGAAAGCTTTTGATAAAGTCCCACATAGGAGATTAGTGGGCAAAATTAGGGCACATGGTTTTGGGGGCAGAGTACTGACATGGATTGAAAATTGGCTGGCTGACAGGAAACAAAGAGTAGTGATTAACGAGTCCCTTTCGGAATGGCAGGCTGTGACCAATGGGGTACCGCAAGGTTTGGTGCTGGGACCGCAGCTGTTTACAATATACATTAATGATTTAGATGAAGGGATTAAAAGTAACATTAACAAATTTGCCGATGACACAAAGCTGGGTGGCAGTGTGAAATGTCAGGAGGATGTTATGAGAATGCAGGGTGACTTGGACAGGTTGGGTGAGTGGGCAAATGTATGGCAGATGCAGTTTAATGTGGATAAATGTGAGGTTATCCACTTTGGTGGCAAGAACAGGAAGGCAGATTACTATCTAAATGGAGTCAGGTTAGGAAAAGGGGAAGTACAACGAGATCTAGGTGTTCTTGTACATCAGTCAATGAAAGCAAGCATGCAGGTACAGCAGGCAGTGAAGAAAGCTAATGGCATGCTGGCTTTTATAACAAGAGGAACTGAGTATAGGAGTAAAGAGGTCCTTCTGCAGCTGTACAGGGCCCTGGTGAGACCATACCTGGAGTATTGTGTGCAGATTTGGTCTCCAAATTTGAGCACGGACACTCTTGCTATTGAGGGAGTGCAGCGTAGGTTCACAAGGTTAATTCCTGGAATGGTGGGACTGTCATATGTTAAATGATTGGAGCAACTAGGCTTGTATACACTGGAATTTAGAAGGATGAGAGGGGATCTGATTGAAACATATAAGATTATTAAGGGATTGGACACATTGGAGGCAGGAAGCATGTTCCCGCTGATGGGTGAGTCCAGAACTAGAGGCCACAGTTTAAGAATAAGGGGTAGGCCATTTAGAACAGATGCAGAAAAACTTTTTCACCCAGAGAGTGGTGGGTATGTGGAATGCTCTGCCCCAGAAGGCAGTGGAGGCCAAGTCTCTGAATGCATTCAAGAGCGAGTTAGATAGAGCTCTTATAGATAGCGGGGTCAAGGGATATGGGGAGAGGGCAGGAACAGGGTACTGATTGTGTATGATCAGCCATGATCACAGTGAATGGTGGTGCTGGCTAGAAGGACCGAATGGCCTACTCCTGCACCTACTGTCTATTGTCTATTCATCGGCTTATAAAAGCAGATGAGCTATCCTCCAATTATCACTAACTTGACTGTGGCTAAAAAGATTACAAGAATTTTACCCAGGGCACTAGCAATCACCTCCCACAACTGTCCAGGTTACACTTAGTCATGTGGGTGTTTACCCACAGTTAAAATGTTTCAAAATCTCCAAATGTTAATGGGTACCAAGATATCGCTTTTTATTCCACAAGACCATTAAGCCACAAGACAAAAGAGTAGAATTAGGTCATTAGGCCCATTGAGCCCATTAGGCTATTCAATCATGGCATAATTATTTTTCCTCAACCTCATTCTCCTGCCTACTGCCCATAACCCTTGCAGAAATATGCCATTCAGCCCATCGAGTCTGTTCCACATTCCATCATGGCCAATTTATTATCCCTCTCAACCCCATTCTCCTGCCTTCTTCCTGTAACCTTTGGTGCCCTTACTAATCAAGAACCTATCAACCTCTGCTTTAAACATATCCAATGACTTGGCCTCCACAGCCATCTGTAGCAATGAATTCCACAGATCTGTCACCTTCTGGCAAAAGAAATTCCTTCTCATCTTTTCTAAATAGATGTTCTTCTGAGGCTAGACTACTAATAATTGAAACATCTTTTTCACATCCACTCCATCTAGCCCCTTTATTATTCAGCAGGTTTCAATGAGATCCTCCCTCATTCTTCTAAACTCCAGTGAGTACAGCCCCAAATGCTTCTCATATAATAACCTTTTTGTTCCTGGGATCATTCCTGGGATCCTCTGGAACCTTTCCAATGGCAACACAACCTTTCTTAGATAAGGGGCCCAAAACGGCTCACTGTACTCCAAATATGGTCTGATCAATGCTTTATAAAGCCTCAGCATGATATCCTGACTTTTATATTTTAGTCCTCTCAAAATGAATGCTAGCATTGCATTTGCCTTCCTCGTTACTGACTCAACCTGCATGTTAACATTTAGGGAATCCTGCAGGAAGACTCCAATGTCTGATTAAAAAAAACACAAAATGCTAGCAGAACTCAGCAGGCCAGACAGCATCTATGGGAGGGGTCGTCACTACCTCCTCCCATAGATGCTGTCTGGCTTGCTGAGTTCTGCCAGCATTTTGTGTTTTTATTTATCTCCAGCATCTGCAGATTCATTTGTGTTTTCAATGTCTGATATCTGGATCTGCTTCCTGTTTAGAGAAGACTCTATGCTTGTTTTCCTTTCTGAAGTACATGACCATACTTCCCAGACTGCATGACATCTGTCACTCTTTTTCCTTGTCTCCTAATCTATAGTCCTTCTGCAAACTCCCTGCTTCCTCAGAACTACCTGACCTTCCACTTATCTTAGTATCATCCACAGAATTTGCCACAAAGCCATCAACTTGTTATCTAGATCATTAACATCTAACAGGAAAAATAGCCAATCCAATACCGACCCCTGCAGAACACTATTATTCATTAGCAGCCAATCTGAAAAGACCCCCTTTATTTCCATTCTTTGCCTCCTGGCAGTCACCCAATCTTCTGTCTGTGTTAGTACCTTTCCTATAATACCATGGGCTCTTATCTTGTTTAGCAGCCTAATGTGTGGCAGCTTGTCACAGGCCTTCTGGAAATCCAAGTAAACTACATTTGCTGACTCTCCTTGGTCTATCCGGCCTGTTATTTCCTCAAAGAATTCCAACAGATTTGGCTGGCAAAATTTCCCATTAAGGAAACCATGTTGACTTTGGCCTATTTTACCATGTGTCTCCAGCTACCCAAACCTCCTCAGCCTAAAAATTCCTGTCTTTTTTAAAGGGTGGAGAGACATTTACATTTTTCCTTTCCACCAGAACTATTCCAGAATCTAGTGATTCTTGAATGATCTGTACTACTGCGTCCACAGTCTCTTCAGCTACCTCCTTCAAAACCCTGGGTGTAGTCTATTTGGTCTTGGTTGCTTGTCTACTTTCAGCTTCCCAAGAAGCTTCTCCTTATTAATTGCAACTGCACACTCTTCTGCTTTGACATGCTCAAACTTCTGGCATGCAGCTTATAGTTTCTACATTGATGTGATGCAAAATACGTTTTCAGTTTGTCTGCCATTTTTTTGTTCCCCAATACTACCTCTCCAACATAATTTTCCAATGATTCAATATCCACTCTTGCCTCTTTCTCTGTATCTTTCATCAAAAATTTCTGATATCATCTTACATTATTGGCTATCTTACTTCCATATTTCATCTTTTCTCTCCTTATTGCTTTTTCTAGTTGTCTTCTGTTATTTTTCTTTTAAATGTTTCCCAATCCTCCAGCTTTCCACCAACTTGTGCTACATTATCTGCCCCCTCTTTTCCTTTTATCCTGCTTTTGACTTCCTTTGTCATCTATGTTGCCACATACTCCTTTGGAATGCCTCTTTTTTGAGATGAACCAATACAGGTACTGTGTCTTGCAAATTACTCACAGAAACACCTGCCATTACTGCTCGACCATCATCTGTGGTAGTGCCCCTTCCAATCAGCTGTGGCAAGCTCCTCTGTCATGCCTCTGTGGTTCTCTTGAACTTTACTGTCCACATCCTCTCAGAGTATTCATTTATGAACTTGCTCATTTTCATGGTTCCACCTGGACAAACAAATTGATCTTTAAGGAGACCCGATTTCTCCCTGGCTAGCCTTTTAGACAACAGTACAGCTAAGGAAAAGGGCTTTTGGCCCATGATGTCTATGCTATCTAAGCTGTCAAATTAAACTATTCCTTTCTACCTATATACGAGGTGTAGTCCTCCACTAGAATCCAGTGCTCCTGATGTGGCCTTCTCTACATTGGTGAGACCCATAATAAATTGGGGGACCGCTTCATCAAGCAACTCTGCACCATCCACAACAAGCGGGACTTCACGGTGGCCAAACATTTTAATTCCAATTCCCTAGTGCCAAGAAAAGGCCTCCCTCAGTGTGGAGGAACAACACTTTATATTCTGTCTGGGTAGCCTTCAACCTGATGGCATGAACATTGATTTCCCTTTCTGGTAAACAAATATCCCCCTCACCTCCTCCTCCTTGCTGCCCATTACTTCCCCATGGGTCCCTTCGCTCCTCCTTTTCTCTTATGGTCCACTCTCTTCCCTACCAGATTTCTTCTTCTCCAGCCCTTTTCCCACGCAACCGGCTTCACCTATCACCCAGCTAGCCTTCTTCCCCTCCCCCCACCTTTTTATTCAGGCACCTTCCCTCTTCCTTCTGAATCCTGAAGAAGGGTCGCAGCCCAAAACATCATCTACCTATTCGTTTCCATAGATGCTGCATAACCTGCTGAGTTCCTCCAAGATTTTGTGTGTGTGTTGCTTTAGATTTCCAGCATCTGCATTTTCTCGTGTTCATTATTTGACACACCTCCGTTACCTGCATGTTGACGTGTTTGTGTGAAATCCTCTTGAACACCAGTATCATATCAGCTTTCGCTAGAGACCTGGCAGCATGTTCCAGAGACCAACCTTAGTGTAAAAACAAACTAGTCCAGCACACCCCTTTAAACTTCCCCCACTCACTTACCCCATGCATTCCAGTATGCAACACCCCTTTAAACTTCCCCCACTCACTTACCCCATGCATTCCAGTATGCAACACCCCTTTAAACTTCCCCCACTCACTTACCCCATGCATTCCAGTATGCAACACCCCTTTAAACTTCCTCCACTCACTTACCCCATGCATTCCAGTATGCAAAACCCCTTTAAACTTCCCCCACTCACTTACCCCATGCATTCCAGTATGCAACACCCCTTTAAACTTCCCCCACTCACTTACCCCATGCATTCCAGTATGCAACACCCCTTTAAACTTCCCCCACTCACTTACCCCATGCATTCCAGTATGCAACACCCCTTTAAACTTCCCCCACTCACTTACCCCATGCATTCCAGTATGCAACACCCCTTTAAACTTACCCCACTCACTTACCCCATGCATTCTATTATACAACACCCCTTTAAACTTCCCCCACTCACTTACCCCATGCATTCCAGTATGCAACACCCCTTTAAACTTCCCCCACTCACTTACTCCTAGGCATTCCAGTACACAACATTTCAGTCCTTGGAAAAGGAATCTGGTTGACTCCCTCACTTTATAAACTAAGGTCATGTCTCCCCCTCAGGTTCATGCTCCAGAGAAAACAATCTGAGTTCAGGACTCTTCATTATCTGCCTGGGAAATATGTGGCCCTTATTTACCCTCCTGATTTCCTTCTTAAGTGTATCCTACCTTAAGAATTGTATATCTTAAGAGATACACTTGATCCCTGCTGCTTATACCCGATTTAAACTTCTCCTTTCTTGACCAGGCATGAAACATAGAGCATAGAAATCTATAGAACATTATAGGCCCTTTGGTCCACAATATCACACCGACCATGTAACCTACTCTAGAAAAAGCCTTGAATTTTCCTACCACTTAGCCCTCTAATTTTCTAAGTTCCATCTACCTATCTAAGAGTCTCTTAAAAGACTCTATAGTATCCGCCTCCGCCACTGTCACCGGTAGTGCATTCCATACATCCTTCTCTCAGCGTGTGTGAAAAACCTACCTCTGACATCCCTTCTGTACCTACTTCCAAGCAACTTAAAACTATTCCCCCTTGTGTCAGCCATTTCAGCCTTGGGAAGAAAGCCTCTGCTATCCACACAAACCTCAAAACTCCTGATGAAGGCTTTCAGCCTGAAACGTCATCACTACCTCCTCCCATAGATGCTGTCTGGCCTGCTGAGTTCTGCCAGCATTTTGTGTTTTTGTTTTCCTCAATATCCTTTGTTGGGTTCTGGTGACGTCATCATCGAGAATGGCAGCTTAAGGCAATAGCTCCTCTGGAAAAAAATATATTTTGCCACGTTAACTCATCAAATATAGGATTTTTCGAAAGTATTTGAACTGATAAGAGGGGCAAGAATGGGGAAAAGGAATGGAAATAAAAAAAGCGACACTGCTGAGACTGTGGACGAGAGGAGTGCAGCGTGTGCTAGTGAGGCTGATGATGGGCCTTGTTCAGGTGAAGCAGCAAATATGATCGCAATTTTGAAAGAGATACGGGAGTTCCAGATAGATATGGAACAGCAGCTACATGATATTAAGTCAGAGCTCACCAACATCAATCAAAAAATTGCGGTGGCAGAGACTCGAATTGAGAAGGTGGAAGATCGTGTGTAAAACGTGGAATGGATACTGAGTAAGATGATAAAAATATTAAATCAACAAGAAGGTAATCTGTTTGACCTGGAGGGAAGATCACGGCGGAAAAATATCAGAATATACAATGTTCCCAAAGGAGTGGAGGGTTTGTCTATGATGGCATATGTAGGAAAGTTGCTGCAGGACACGTGGGAGCTTCCCTCGACTATGGAGCTGGAAATTGAGAGAGCGCATTGCGTGATCGTCCCAAGGCAGAGAAGATAAGCCACGCTCAATAGTAATTAAATTTCTTCAATACAGTACCAAGGCGGAGATTCTATGAAGGGCCTGGGGTAAGAAGAGGGTGTTTTAGATGATAAATTAATATATTTTGATCAAGATTACACCCCCCCCCCCGTGGTCCTGCAGAAACGTAAAGAATACTCTGAAGTAAAGCGAATACTTAAGCAAGGAAGGATTAGATTTCAAACTCCGTACCCTGCTAAACTTTGAGTGTTTTATCAAGATGGGATCCAACTGTATCAGACAGTGGAAGAGGCAACTACAGACATGAAGGCCAGAGGGTTGCCCGTCAGCGTGATCAAACCAAGGGAAAGCCTGGCAGAGGAATTATCCTGCTTTGCTTGGGAAATAGTGTGAGAATCAAGAAGGCAGGAGACGGGAGGAGGCTGAGAGAAGTATATCAGGAAGAGACTGGGAGTTTTCCAAAGACAGCTCTCACCCCATCCAGAAGAGCCATAAGGTTTGGCTAACATTAAAATGTTGAGAAACTGAACAGATACCTATCTCGAGAAATACTTATTATAATGTGGATTTTAGATTACTCAGTTATTCTTCTTTATTCGCTCACTTACTCCTTTTTCCCCACCAAAATGAGAATATATATGTGTGCGTATGTGTGTGCGTGTGTGTATATATATATTTACAGGAGGAGTACACAGGGAAATCTTTTCTGTGTAATGCATTTGTTCACTGACTTTTATGAATACTGAAATGGGGGCCCTCAACTCACAAGTAGGAGGGGTTATCCCTCACAGCTAGACATTTCCTCTAGCTCAACCCAGGGTCATCTACTAGAGACCTCAGACTTGGAATCACACATTTGTTGCCTTTTTTTTTATTATTTGTGTTTCTTGGTTCTCATTTGTTCAGAGAGTAGATCAATTAAGTTTTATTTTGCTAATTTCAATGAGACATTGACAGTTAAATACAGATGGCTAAGGACAAAGTAAAATTCATTTATTTTAAAATCAATGGGCTATTAAATCCAATCAAACGTAATAGAATTTTATCCAAAACGAAAAATGAACAAGTCCATGTAGTATACTTACAGGAAACTCACTTAAGTGATAATGAGCATAGAAAACTAAAGAGAATGGGCTTCACTAATTTGTTTTTCTCCTCATATAAATCAGGACATAGGAGAGGGGTTGCTATTCTTATCTCAAGTAAGCTAAATTTTGAAAAAGTATTCTAAATGGGAGATAAGGAGGGCAGATATATTCTGGTAATGGGGAATATAGATGGAAATTCAGTTACTCTATTGAATATATACGCACCCTCGGGAAGTGATATTGGTTTCTTTCAGAAAATTACTGATATTATGGTAGTGGAAACAGAAGGTCTCCTGATATGTGGGGGAGACTTAAATTTACAATTACAACCAAAGTTAGACTCTTCCAATAGAAAAACCTATGAAACAAAATTCTTACATAAGAAAGTTAATACACTTTTTGAGGATGTTGGTTTAATTGATATATGGAGG
This sequence comes from Hemitrygon akajei, assembly GCF_048418815.1. Lineage (NCBI taxonomy): Eukaryota > Metazoa > Chordata > Chondrichthyes > Myliobatiformes > Dasyatidae > Hemitrygon > Hemitrygon akajei. Next base: position 109,113,624 of record NC_133127.1, read on the forward strand.
GACCTTTTCCCCGACAGAAGGGATTACACTCATTATTCGGCTCCCCATTCTGTATATACAAGAATAGACTATTTCATAACATTTGGAAAAGACAAAGACAAAATAAACACCTGTGGAATTGGGACAATAGATGTAAGTGACCGTGCACCTATATATTTATCTGTTGATTTTGACCAGAGAATACTATTTGGAAACTAAATTCAAGTTTACTCAATGATCTGTACTTTAAGGAACAAATTAAAAAAGAAATTGGTCTCTACTTAGAATTCAATGATAATGGAGAGGATTCACCTCCCATTTTATGGGATACTCTGAAGGCTGTCTTAAGAGGGAAAATTATAGCGCTATCTTCATATAAGAAAAAAAAGGAATAAAACATTAGAGGAATTACAAAATAGGCTGAAGGAACTGGAGGAAAAACGCAATTTCAATTTGGCACAGGATACATTAGAGGAAATTTTAAAAAATTAGTAATGAACTTAATAGTTTGGCTATGCAAGAAATCAAGAAAAATTTAATGTTTCTGAAACAGACGTTATGAATGTGGATCTAAGTCTATGAAAAGACTGGTGTGGAAACTGGGAAAAAAAGATAGCAGAAAGTACAATTCATAGAATTAGGGATCCAAGAACAAAAATGATAAAAAAAAATAAGCTAAGTGAAATTCAAGAAGCCTTTGAAGTGTTTTACAAAACTCTATATTCAAAAGTTCCAGGGGGAAGCATAACCCAAATTGTCACCTTCCTGAATTCTCTAGAGTTACCCACTTTAAGCGAAGAACAAAATAGAATGATGACTGCTGACATAACTGAAGTTGTATTAAAAGCTGCAATTAGTAGGCTTAAATTAAGCAAGTCACCAGGATCAGATGGGTATACGGCAGAGTAGTACAAAGAATTTAAAATTGAGTTAATTCCTGTTTTACTCCACACACCGAACTGGGCTCTAAAAAAGGCACAAATGCCACCCAGTTGGAAGGAAGTGATAATCTCAGCTATACCGAAAGAAGGCAAGGATAAAATGGAATGTGGGTCATTTAGACCAATATCTGTTCATAATGTAGATTATAGATTATTTACCTCCATCATGGCCAAGTGATTAGAGGAGTGTCTACCCATACTGATATGTAACGATCAGACAGGTTTTATACGACAACGTCAAACACAAGACAATATACGAAGGACACTTCACATTATGGATCATATACAAAAAAAATAAAATCAAAGCAATAATGATAAGAGTGGATGCTGAAAAGGCATTTGATTTGGTTAATAGGAATTTTCTTTACAGAGTTTTACATAGATTTGCTTTCCAAGACACAATTATTAAAACTATACAGGCACTATATAACAACCCTACTGCTAGGATTAAAATCAATGGATATTTATCAAATAGTCTTACCCTAGAAAGGGGCACGAGACAGAGTTGTGCATGGTCACCGCTACTTTTCGCATTGTATCCAGAACCATTAGCTCAATACATCAGACAAAATGAAGATATTAGGGGAATTACTATTAAAGGGACAGAGCATAAATTGGCTTGTTACGCTGATGACATTTTGATCTATCTAGGGCAACCAACATACTCTTTACCTAAATTGATGCAATCCTTTGAACAATATGGTCAATTATCTGGATACAAGATCAACATAGACAAAACCCAATTACTTTCATATTACTATAGCCCACCAAGAGAAATTGAAAGTCGATATCCATCCCTGGGCATGGCACACAGAGTCTTTCAAATATTTGGGCATCATTATGCCAAAAGATTTGGCAAAATTATCAGAATGTAATTATCAGCCTTTATATAAAAAAATTAAGGAAGATATGGCAAGATGCAACCTGATTCCCTTTTTTAGTCTGAGTTCAAGGATTGAGTCTACTAAAATGAATATACTGCCCAGACTGTTATATCTCTTTCAGACCCTACCAATAGAGATTAATCAAAATCAATTCAATGAATGGAACAAGATGTCATCAAGGTATACTTGGCAGGGTAAAAGGCCTAGAGTTTGTCTCAAAACTTTGCAATTAGCAAAGGAAAAGGGGGGATGGGGCTTTCCTTCTCTTAGAGATTATTATTTTGCAGCACAGTTGAGAGCTGTGATATGTTGGTGCAACCCATCATATGATGCTCATTAGAAAAACATTGAGGAGCGATTACTTCCCATCCCCATACAAGCAATTTTGGCTGATAACAACCTGCAAAGGTACATAAATACTATTGATAACCCATGGGTGAAACTGACTCTCAAAATATGGAAAACTACTATAAAAGAATATAATCTAGAGGGAGATATTGCAAATCCTAAATGGTGTGCATATGACTGGGATTTTACACCGAATAAACTGGATGCTAGATTTAAGGACTGGACAGCTAAAGGAATAACAGTTCTTTGCAACATAATGAAAGAAGGAACACTGTTCAGTTTTGAAATGCTTAAAGAGAAACACTTATTAGAAAAACAAGATTTTTATCAGTATTTACAGATACAACAATATGTTAATAGGATGCTAAAAAATGTAACCAAGGCAAGTACATGCTTGATAGAGCTATTTAGAAAAGCATATAATTCAGATAACGGTAGTAGAATCATTTCAAGCATGTATAAGGGGTTTGTCAAATCTTAAAACACATTTGACTTCATACATTAAAACAAAATGGGAGAAAGAAGAGGGATAATTATATCTGAGGAACAATGGACAATAATATGGAGGTATCAATGGAAGTGTACCAGTTCACAGAAATGGAGAGAGTTCGGATGGAAAAACTTGATAAGATATTTTATTACACCCTCTCAGAAATCCCATTATGATAGTAACCTCCCTATTTGCTGGAGAAATTGTGAAAATCAAAATGCACATCATTATCATATTTTTTGGGACAGCGCTGTTATCAAAGACTTTTGGAGGGGGATACACAATGCCCTACAAGACATCTTTAAATGTGAAATACCCTTAGAGAGTAAGACCATATATTTTGGATATATACCTCAAGAATGGTTGAAAAGAGAAATATTTAATGAATGTACTGTTGGTGGCTGGTAAAAAGACTCTTACTAGGAAATAGTTATCACAGGAGAGCCCAACTTTTAATGCATGGATGGAAATTACAACGGACATTTACAAAATGGAGACAATAACAGCATCTGTTAATCATAAGCTGGAATAATTTGATTCATACTGGGAAAAATGGTTTAACTACATAATGCCTGATTTTATTCTCACAGATCAATGAATATGTTGCAAAAGAAAGATCACTCTCTACTTGTACATAGTTTTTTCCTTTTGCTTGTTTTTTCTTTCCACTCTTTTCTATAAGTGTATACCTCAGATAAATACTATGTGTAGATTTGTGACATATATGATTATATGATATCTATGTACAATGTCTGAAATACATCTTATGGAAATGTTTGTTTGATGATGAACTTCAATAAAAAAAATTACCAAAAAAATCTTTTGTTAACCAAATTTCCTTCATCCCCTCACTCCAAGAAGAATTGATTGCAATAGACTCTTTCTATTTCACTTTTAAAAGCTTCCCAATTGCCAGACACCCCTTTACCTACAAACAGCCTCTCTCAATCAAATTTTGATAGTTGCTGTCTGGTGTCATTGAAATTACCTTCCTACAATTTAGCTCTAACTTGAGGACCAAAACTATCTTTTTCATGATTATCTTGAAACTAATAAAAATACAATCACTAGTCCCAAAGTGCTTCTGCACGATATATCACTCATGCCCAGCTCCTTATCTACTCAGGCCATTTATCTGATCGGATTGATTGCTGAGGGAAGAGTGAAAGAGGGGAATGCAATCAATTTGGTTTGCATGGATTTCCAGAAGGGTTTTGATCAGGTGCAATGCAGTGATCTACTCAGAAAAGCTGAAGCACATGCCAAAGAATGGGTATTGATGGCATGAATATGCAGTTGGTGAAGTTAAACAAAAATCAGGGTTGTGGTGAAGATTGTTTTTCAGACGAGTGGCAAGTGGTATTTCCCAGCAGCTGGCAACTGGTCTAATGAGTTTTGTGATGCATATTAGTTATGGAGAGTTTAGGATATATGGAATTTTAATGCAGTATAAGATGTGATGAACTTTCGTAGGAGGAATAAGGGGATTTAATATTAAATAAAGCATTCTATTCTGAAAGAGTTTCAGGAGCAGAGAGGCCGAGCTGTATGGATGCAGAAAAGACTAAAAGTGGCATTGCAAGGGTGTTTGGTAAATAAAGCACTACCGATAGAAATATTTAGAGTATTTGTAAATGTAGAGCTGTATGTTGAAATTTTGTTAAATACTGATTTGGTCACATTTTAGAAATCAGGTAAGGTCATTTGAAAACGCCCATAAAAGATTTACGAGAGTAGACCTGTAATAAACTATTACAGGAATAGATTAGAGAGTCTAGAACACTTCTTCGGTGGGCACCATGGTAGCACAGTGGTTATTATGATAATTATTACAGCTCGGGTATTACAGAGTTCAATTGCAGCACAGTTCTGTGAGAAGTCTCTGCCTGTCTTCCCCATGGAATGTGTGAGTTTTCTCCGGGTACTCCCACAGTCCAAAGGTATACTGGCCAAGTCAATGGTCATTGGAAATTTTCCTATGATTAGCTTTAGGTTAATTGGGGTTGTGGGGTTACTGAGGCAGCGTGGCTCAAAATGTGTGGCTGCATTACTAAATAGGTAACTGAAGATATTTGAGAGTGTTGGGGGGGGGGGCAGAAATGAGACGATGCTTGGGAAGCTGAAAACTCTGAAGGTAGATAAGCCACCTGGCCCAGATGAAGTATGTCAGGGTTCTGAAAGAGGCAGTTGAAGAGTTTGTTGAGACATTAGTAGTGATCTTTCCAAGAATCACTAGATTCTAGAAAGGTTCTGAAAGACTAGAAAATTGCAAATGTCACTCCACTTTCTAAGAAGGGAGGGAAGCAAAAGACAGGAAAATTTAGGCCAGTTAGCCTGACTTCAATGTTTGGGAAGATATTGAAGTCCATTATTGAGGATGAGGATTTGGGGTACTTGGAGGCATATGATAAAATAGGTCAAAGACACCACAGTTTCCTTAACGCAAAATCTTGCAGGCAGTTCTTTGTGGAAATAACAGACAGGATAGACAAGGAGAGTCAGTAGATGTTGTTAACTTGGATTTTCAGTAGGTCCTTGACAAGGTGCTGCTAAACAAACAATGAGTCCATGGTATTAGAGGCAAAATACTAGCATGGATAGTAATAACACTGTCTGACAATAGGGAAAGAGTGGAAATAAAGGGGGACTTTCAGTTTGCTGCTGGTGACCAGTGCACTTCTGCAGGGGTCAGTGTAAGGATTGCTTCTTTTCACGTTAGAAGTCAATGATCTGGATGACTGAATTGACAGCTTTGTGGTCAAGTTTGCAGATGATACAAAGATAGGTAAAGGGATAAGTGGTGTTGAGGAAGCAGGAAGTCTCCAGAAGGCTAGATAGTTTAGGAGAATGGGCAAAGTGGAAGATGGAAGATGGCATATCTGTGGTCATGCACTTTGGTAGAAAGAATAAAGACATAGTCTATTTACTAAGTGGAGAGCAAATTCAGAATTCAGAGGTGCAAATGGATTTCAGAATCCAGGTTTCTCTAAATGTGAAATTAGAGATTGAGTCCATGGTAGGATAGATAGATACATACTTAGAAACATAGAAAACCTACAGCACAATACAGGCCTTCTGGCCCACAATGCTGTGTCAAACATGTACTTAGAAATTACCTAAGGTTACCCATGGCCCTCTATTTTTCTAAGCTCCATGTACCTATCCCGGAGTCTCTTAAAAGACCCTATCGTTTCCGCCTCCACCACCATTGCCGGCAGCATATTCCATGCACTCACCACTCTCTGTGTAAAAAACTTACCCCTGACATCTCCTCTGTACCTACATCCATGCACCTTAAAACTATGCCCTCTTGTGTTAGTCATTATTCCTTTGGGGTACTTATTGATCCCAAAGGAAATTACAGGTCACAGTGGCATTACAAGTGAACAGATACACAAATAAGAAAGAATAAAAAATAAGTGAACTCAAACAGTTTAACAAGAGGAGGTCATCACTTACCCAGCTATAGGTTGACTCATTATAGAGCCTAATGGCCAAGGGCAAGAATGACCTCATATAGCACTCTTTGGAGCAGCGCAGTTGTCTTAGCCTATTACTAAATTCTGGACAATGGTTCTCACCCCCTGCACGGCACTTGGCTAACAGACCTCTGTTAGCCAAATGCCATGCAGTATGTGAGAAGCATTGTCCAGAATTGCCAGGATTTTCTGTCAGATCCTTTGTACTACCACAGCCTCCCATGTGTCCAGTATGACTCCTAAAACAGAGCAAAGGCAATTACAATGATAGTATTTAAAAATTCATATTTAAAAAAATTAGATTTTGATTTATTATTGTAAGCATGTTTTGAATAAGTTGTTGGCCATGGTGCAAAAACAAGACAAATGGTTCTTTGCTTGTGACTTTAGTGACAAAATTGGATGGCACATGAATCTGTAGGAAGGCATGATCAGCAAGTGCGGAGTTTCAGGTACAAGGTCATAAGTATATTGAAAGTTAGATTATGGATTATTCTATACAGCGCCATGACCAGGGTTCAATTCCCACTGCTGACTGGAAGGAGTTTGTACTGTGACCTTGTGTGTTTCCTCTGGGTGCTCCAATTTCCTCTCACATTCCAAAGATGTACAGATAGGTTGGTAGGTTAATTGGTTATCATCATCATAATGTGCTGTGTTGTATGGCATGGATGATCATGGCCTTCTATCCCTCTTTCATCTGATTGCTGCCTGTGGGGAAGACACCCTTCACACCGTTGTTCTTATTCTTTTCTCTATCCATCACCATGATTGTTCTTGGCAAATTTTTCAGCAGAAGTGGTTTACTATTGCCTTCTTCTGGGTGGATATCTTTACAAGGCAGGTGACCACAACCATGATCAATACTCTTCACAGATTGTCTGCCTGGCATCAGTGGTCACATAACCAGGATGTGATATGTACTAGCTGCTCATACGACCATCCATCACCTGGTCTAATGGCTTCACATGACCCTGATCAGGTGGGGGGGAGCTAAGCAGGTGGTACGCCTTGCTCAAGGGTGACCTGCAGACTATTTGCTGCACAAATCACTCTCTCACCTAGAGGGGGTCAGTTGTGCTGTGAGGATTACATTCCTTGACTTCTCTAGTGCCTTTAACACCATCCAGCCCAAGATCTTAAGGCACAAACTAACGGAGATGGGAGTAGACTCTCACATGGTGGATTGGATAGTGGACTACTTGACAGATAGACCTCAGTATGTGCGGTTGGGAGGCTGTAGGTCTGACACGGTGGTCAGCAGCACAGGAGCGCCGCAGGGAACCGTACTCTCTCCGGTCCTGTTCACCCTGTACACATCAGACTTCCAATATAACTCGGAGTCCTGCCATGTGCAGAAGTTCGCTGATGACACGGCCATAGTGGGGTGTGTCAGGAATGGACAGGAGGAGGAGTATAGGAAACTGATACAGGACTTTGTGATATGGTGCAACTCAAACTACCTGCGTCTCAATATCACCAAGACCAAGGAGATGGTGGTGGACTTTAGGAGATCTAGGCCTCATATGGAGCCAGTGATCATTAATGGAGAATGTGTGGAGCAGGTTAAGACCTACAAGTATCTGGGAGTACAGTTAGACGAGAAGCTAGACTGGACTGCCAACACAGATGCCTTGTGCAGGAAGGCACAGAGTCGACTGTACTTCCTAAGAAGGTTGGCGTCATTCAATGTCTGTAGTGAGATGCTGAAGATGTTCTATAGGTCAGTTGTGGAGAGCGCCCTCTTCTTTGTGGTGGCGTGTTGGGGAGGAAGCATTAAGAAGAGGGACGCCTCACGTCTTAATAAGCTGGTAAGGAAGGCGGGCTCTGTCGTGGGCAAAGTACTGGAGAGTTTAACATCGGTAGCTGAGCGAAGGGCGCTGAGTAGGCTACGGTCAATTATGGATAACTCTGAACATCCTCTACATAGCACCATCCAGAGACAGAGAAGCAGTTTCAGCGACAGGTTACTATCGATGCAATGCTCCTCAGACAGGATGAAGAGATCAATACTCCCCAATGCCATTAGGCTTTACAATTCTACCGCCAGGACTTAAGAACTTTTTAAAAGCTATTATTAATGCTTTTTGAGATAGTGATTTAGATGCATATCATATTTTTTACTGAGTTAAGTATTGTATGTAATTAGTTTTGCTACAACAAGTGTATGGGACATTGGAAAAAAAAGTTGAATTTCCCCATGGGGATGAATAAAGTATCTATCTATCTATCTATCTATTGGAGGGAAAGAGCACCTTACACCTCATTCGGTAGAGACGAATCTCCACCCTGCCACTGGTCACGTGGGTGTAATTGGGCAGTGCAGGCTTATTGGGCTGGAAGGGCCTGTTACCCTGCTGTAACTCTAAAAAATGAATCTGCTTCTAAATTGATTTATTCATTGCATGTAAGTATTCATTGTATAATACAACAGTAATGCTTAACATTTTGTAGACATGGAGGAATTCATAAAAAGATAACAAGAATAGAGACTAGAAACAAAAGGTGCTGAAATCTGGAACAAAACAGATGGAGAATCAGAATCAGAATCAGGTTTAGTATCACTGGCACATGACGTGAAATTTGTTAACAAGTAAATCAATTACATGTATTGAATAGATTTTTTTAAAATGCAAAAAATAGAAATACTGTATATTAAAAAAAAGTGAGGTAGAGTCCAAAGCTTTAATGTCCATTTAGGAATTGGATAGCAGAGGGGAAGAAGCTGTTCTTGAGTTGCTGAGTGTGTGCCTTCAGGCTTCTGTATCTCCTACCTGATGTAAACAGTGAGAAAAGGGCATGCCCTGGGTGCTGGACATCTTTAATAATGGTCGCTGCCTTTCTGAGACACTGTTCCCTAAAGATGTCCTGAGTACTTTGTAGGCTAGTACCCAAGATGGAGCTGACTAGGTTTACATCCTTCTGCAGCTTCTTTCAGTCCTGTGCAGTAGCCCCTCCACACCAGACAGTGCTGCAGCCTGTCAGAATGCTCTCCATGGTACAACTATAGAAGTTATTGAGTTTATTTGTTGACATGCCAAATCTCTTCAAACTCCTAATCAAGTATAGCCACTGTCTTGCCTTCTTTATGACTACATCGATTTGTTCAGACCAGGTTAGATCCTCAGAGATCTTGACACCCAGGAACTTGAAGCTGCTCACTCTCTCCACTTCTGATCCCCCTATGAGGATTGGTATGTGTTCCTTCATCTTACTCTTCCTGAAGTCCACACTCAGCTCTTTCGTCTTACTGACATTAAGTGCCAGGTTGTTGCTGTGACGCCACTCCACTAGCTGGCATATCTCACTCCTGTACGCCCTCTCGTCACCACCTGAAATTCTACCAAGAATGGTTGTATCGTCAGCAAATTTGTAGATGGTACTTGAGCTATGCCTAGCCACATAGTCATGTGTATATAGAGTGTAGAGCAGTGGGCTAAGCACACACCCCTGAGGTGCGCCAGTGTTGATTGTCACCAATCCACACAGACTGTGGTCTTCCAGTTAGGAAGTTGAGGATCCAATTGCAGAGGGAGGTACAGAGACCCAGGTTCTGCAGCTTCTCAATCAGGATTGTGGGAATGATGGTATTAAATGCTGAGCTATAGTCGATGAACAGCACCCTGACGTACGTGTTTGTGTGCCTAGGTGGTCTAAAGCTGTTTGGAGAGCCATTGAGATTGCATCTGCCATTGACATATTGTGGTGAGAGGCAATGGGTCCAGGTCCTTGCTGAGGCAGGAGTTCAGTTCAGTTTTGACCAACCTCTCAAAGCATTTCATCACTGTCGATGTGAGTGCTATCACAACGGGACAAGGAGCAGTGGTGGAATCAAAGAGATGATCGATATTCTGAGTTGAAACCTTGTATCAGGATTGTGTGTAGAAGGGAGTTAGCTAGCATAAAGAGGTGAGGGGGGAGGTGAACAAGGTTTGACTAGTGTCACGACTCCTGTGACAAGTTGAGAAGGACCAGCAGAAATGGAACACACCTGGAGTCTGGTTTACTATAAATTAAGACTATATTTATTACTACTATGAATTAATATCATTAAAACTGGATAATACGATACAGGTTATAAACTATTTTTATATATATCCATAAATGTGTGTGTGTGGATACAAAGATAATAGTCCCGGAGGTAGATATCAGTCTTATGGTGTCAGGTAAGTTTAAGCAGTTCAGTTCACTTTGTGTTGCATCAAGTTGAATTGATGGTGAGAGAGTTGATTGAGTTGTTGTTTAAGTTGTCAGCTTTAGTTGTTCTTGCTTCCAAAGTCTTTAGAATCACTTTGTGTGAACCCCACACAGACACAGATGGACAAAGCCCCTTCTAGGGAATGGTCTACTAATCCACGGCACGGGTTCACCACCAGCAGGCTCCCACACTGGTAATCACGGGTCAAAATTAATCGGTCCATGGCCTCCACCCTCGTGGTGGTCTTAAGCACCACCAGTGGTTTCTCGGGTAGCTTCCACAATTCTCCCCTGTCATGTCTCCTCTGTCGTTATCAGACCAACAGCCTCAACTTTTTATAATCAATTGGAAATTCCAGCCGTCTGTTAACTCAACTGCTCTGAGCTGTTACCCTGGTGACTTCCCAGCTTGTGTCTCAGCTGGCGCCGTACTCTCTCTCTCAATGTCACAATTAAAAGTGTTATCAAAACCAAGTCAGAGTCCTCTCTCTTTTAATTGCCTCCTTGTTCATTAGACTGCTGAATTTTCTAGCAGTTTCTCACCTGCGTGACACCTTCCCCCTTTTGGGAAAATTTTGATCTTTGAGCAAAATTTTGCTCACTCACAGATTCTACACACCAAGCACTACATTTACTTCACAAAGAGTACATTTAGCATTTGCACAGTTCATCAGCATTCTTTTCTTTTTTAACAGTGGGACTTAGGCAATCCACAATGACATTGTCTGTACCCCTTAAGGGTCCTACCTCGATATCAAACTGCTGTAAACACAGGCTCCAGTTTAATAAATGCCAATTTCGATCTTTGATCTTATCTAAAAACACCAAAGGGTTATGGTCAGTGTACACCACTAACGGTTTTTGTGCGGCACTGACATAAACCTCAAAATGTTGTAATGCAAAAATGAGGGACAGCAATTCTTTTTCTATTGTCGAGTAATTTTTCTGGTGCACATTAAACTTTTTGGAAAAGTATGCCACCGGATGTTCAATACCATCATCTCTCCCCTGTAATAGCAGCACCCCTGCAACTTCATCGCTAGCGTCCGTCGCTAGGGAGAACAGCTTAGTGAAGTCCGGTGCCTTTAGCACTAGATGGTGACACAAGATACCATTTAACCGTCTAAATGACTTTTGGCAACGCTCATCCCACACAAATTGTTCACTCTTTCTCAACACTTTTGTCAGTGGAAGGGCAATATCCGCAAATTTCTTGCAAAATTTTTGATAATACCCCACCATACCGAAAAACCTTCTCAAGGCTCTCTTACCCATTGGAATGGGTACATCAGCGATAGCCTGAACTTTCCCTTTCACAGGAGCCAGTTGACCCTGGCCCAGCATGTAATCAAGATATGTGACCCTGGCGTGACCAAACTCACTCTTGGCAAGGTTCACCGTCAGATTAGCTTTAGAGAGCCGGTCAAATAATTTCTCTACTGTTACAATGTGTTCCTCCCACGTGTCATTCCATACTACTAAATCATCAATATATGCCCTAGTATTCTTCAAGCCTTGAATCACAGAGTCTATCATACGTTGGAATGTCCCAGGGGCATTTTTCATCTCGAAAGGCATCACATTATACTCGTACAACCCTGAGAGGGTGATGAATGCCGATATCGCCGAGGGGCAGAGAGAGAAAAAAAAGAGAGAAAAGGGGGAGAATAAATAAATAAGGGATGGGGTAAGAGGGGGAGGAGGGGCATTAACAGAAGTTAGAGAAATCAATGTTCATGCCATCAGGTTGGAGGCTACCCAAACGGATTATAAGGTGTTGTTCCTCCAACCTGAGTGTGGCTTCATCTTGACAGTAGAGGAGGCCATGGATAGACATATCAGAATGGGAATGCGACGTGGAATTAAAATGTGTGGCCACTGGGAGATCCTGCTTTCTCTGGCGGACAGAGTGTAGGTGTTCAGCGAAACAGTCTCCCAGTCTGCGTTGGGTCTCACCAATATATATAAGGCCACACTGGGAGCACCTCCATCTTTCACCCTGCCCTCAAATTTGCCTGGTCCATTTCTGACACCTCCCACACCTTTCTTGATCTTTCTGTCTCCATCTCTGGAGACAGCTTATCTACTGATATCTACTATAAGCCTACAGACTCTCACAGCTACCTGGACTATTCCTCTTCCCACCCTGTCTCTTGCAAAAATGCCATCCCCTTCTCGCAATTCCTCTGCCTCCGCTGCATCTGCTCTCAGGATGAGGCTTTTCATTCCAGGATGAAGGAGATGTCTTCCTTTTTTAAAGAAAGCAGCTTCCCTTCCTCCACCGTCAACTCTGCCCTCAAACGCATCTCTCCCATTTCGCGCACATCTGCACTCACCCCATCCTCCCACCACCCCACTCGGGATAGAGTTCCCATTGTCCTCACCTACCAACTCACCAGCCTCCGGGTCCAACATATAAATCTCCATAACTTCTGTCACCTCCAACGGGATCCCGCTGCCAAGCACATCTTTCCCTCCCACCCTCTTTCTGCTTTCCGCAGGGATTGCTCCGTACACAACTCCCTTGTCCATTCGTTCCCCCCCCCCCCACAGCCCTTCCCACCGATCTCCCTCCTGGCACTTATCCTTGTAAGCGGAACAAGTGCTACATCTGCCCTTACACTTCCTCCCTCACCACCATTCAGGGCCCCAGACAGTCCTTCCAGGTGAGGCGACACTTCACCTGTGAGTCGGCTGGAGTGATATACTGTGTCCGGTGCTCCCGGTGTGGCCTTTTATATATTGGTGAGACCCAACGCAGACTGGGAGACAGTTTTGCTGAACACCTATGCTCTGTCCGCCAGAGAAAGCAGGATCTCCTAGTGGCCACACATTTTAATTCCACGTCCCATTCCCATTCTAATATGTCTATCCATGGCCTCCTCTACTGTCAAGATGAATCCACACTCAGGTTGGAGGAACAACACCTTATATACTGGCTGGGTAGCCTCCAACCTGATGACATGAACATTGACTTCTCTAACTTCTGTTAATGCCCCTCCTTCCCTTCTTAACCCAACCCCTATTTATTTATTTGTTTGTTTATTTATTCCCCCCTTTTTTTTTTTCTCTCTCTCTGCCCCTCTCACAATCACTCCTTGCCTGTTCTCCATCTCCCTCTGGTGCTCCCCTCCCCCTTTCTTTCTCCCTAAGCCTCCCGTCCCATGATCCTTTCCCTTCTCTAGCTGTGTGTCCCTTTTGCCAATCAACTTTCCAGCTCTTAGCTTCATCCCTCCCCCTCCTGTCTTCTCCTATCATTTCGGATCTCCCCCTCCCCCTCCCACTTTCAAACCTCTTACTATCTTTTCTTTCAGTTAGTCCTGATGAAGGGTCTCGGCCCAAAACGTTGATTGTACTTCTTCCTATAGATGCTGCCTGACCTGTTGCATTCCACCAGCATTTTGGGTGTGTTGCTTGAATTTCCAGCATCTGCAGATTTCCTCGTGTTTGGATTTTTTAAACAACTCTACACTGTCCACAATGTCCTTTCCTCTCAGTAGCATGCATTTCAACTTCCCTTCCCATTCACACACTGACCTGTCATTCTATGGGCTCCACCACTCTAGATGGTGGCCAAACACAAACAAGAGTTTGTATTTTCCCCCTATTCTGCCTAGGCAGTCTACAATGAGCTTCGAAAATTTCCAATTTCAGTTAACCCACACTCCTAACACTTTTCTCTCCTTCTATCCCTCACTATCATGAACACTTATAGTACGTTGCACAGTCAGCACTCTATCTCATTCTCCTTCTCCACCTGGCTCTATTTGCCGATCACTCACACTAATCCTCCTACCTATCCCCCTCTTGGTTCCAACTGACTTAACCCTCACTTATCTAGCTCCACTTGTCAACTTCCTTTCCCATCAGATTGTAGCCAGTGCAGTCTTCTGTGTTTCCACTCATGACCTTTGAGCTTTGGTCTCTCCTTCACCTTACCCGCGTATTGCAGCTTCACCACTCCCCTTCCTGTCTTCTCCTATCATTTCAGATTTTCCCTTCCCCCTCCCACTTCCAAATCTCTTACTATCTTTTCTTTCAGTTAGTCCTGATGAAGTGTCTTGGCCCGAAACATTGACTGTACTTCTTCTGTCCATTTTCCTATAGATGCTGCCTGGCCTGCTGTGTCCACCAGCATTTTGTGTGTGTTGCTTGTTTAAGAAATGGCTGTTTTTGTCTATGTTTAGTCTTGCAAAATAGAGAAGGACACACCATGAGTAATAGAATCAGATCAGAGCAATACGATACAGTTACAGTTCCTTTAGCACAATCGGTCCATGATGACCGCAGTGCTCACCCAGCCAGTTCTAGGTATGCATCCCTCAAAGCCCCACCCCTCCATGTACCTGTCCAAGTGTTTCTTAAATGATATTATTAAACCTGCCTCCACCATTTCTTCTGGCAATTCATTTTATATACTCACTACCCTTTGCATAAAAAATTACCCCTCAAGTCCTTTTTAAATCTTTCTCTTCTCTAAACCTATGCCCCCTAGTTTTGGACTCATTACCCCGGGGAAAAGACTATTACTGTGACATTGTTGATGCTGTCATAATTTTAAACACCTCTAGGAGGTCAGCACACATTCTTCTGCATTCCAATGAATAAAGACTCAAGCTGGACAAGCTCTGCCAATTACTCAGGCCCTCTAGTTCGCATAACACTCTTGTAAATCCTCACTGTTTTTTCCAATTGAATCATATCTTACCTATAACAGGGAGACCAAAGCTGCATGTAGTACTCCAAGGGTGGTCTCACCAAATAAAATACAACATCATGTCCCAACTTTTTAACTCAATGTCCTGAATGATGAAGGCCAATATGATAGACACCTTTTTTACTACCCTGTCTGTAGCAAACCTTTCAATGAACCATGCACTGAACTCCCGAGTCCCTCTGTTCTATTACACTTCCCGACCTTATAGTGAAATTCCTACATTGGTTTGACTTTCCAAAATCCATCACCTCACACTTACCTATGTTGAAATCATTTGACAATCCTCAGGCCACTTTGTTAAATGATCAAAATCAGGATCCTGACAAAAGGTCTTGGCTCGAAACGTCGACTGTACTTCTTCCTATAGATGCTGGCCTTCTGAGTTCCGCCAGCATTTTGTGAGAGTTACAGGGAAGTAGTCGCCACAAAGTTGTGGGAGTCAAGTAGCTGGGTGACTGTCAGGAGAAATGGAAATGTGAATAGGCAGTTAGAACTGAACATCACTGTGACCATTTCCCTCAATAATAAATATATTGTTTTGGAAACTATTGTAGGGGATGATATCCTAGGGGAACGTCACAGAAAAAGGTTACTGGCACTGAGCATAGGTTCGTGGTGCAGAAGGGCAAGAGAGATAAGAGGGGAGCAGTAGTGATAGAGGACTTAGTAATCAGGGAACAGACAGGAAATTCTGTGGACATGAACGGGACGCCCAGATGCCAGAGTCAGGGACATCTCAGATCATGTCCACATTTTGGAGAAGGAGGGAGTACAGTCAGGTGACTTGGTACATATTAGTACCAATGACATAGGAAGGAAAAGCAAAGAGGTCCTGAAAAGTGAAAATAGAGAGCTAGGTAGAAAGCCAAGAAGCATGACTTCCTGGGTGGTGATTTCTAGATCGCTGCCGATTTCATTGTGCCAGTGAGAGTAGAAAAAGGATGATTTGGCAGACTAATGTGTGGCTGAGAAGCTGGTGCAGGGGGTAGGCAGTGTTTCAGGTGCTTGCGATTCACTCTGGGGGTGATATCATCTGTTCAAAAATGACGGGTTGCACCTGAACCTGAGGAGAACCAATATTCTCCTGGGCAGGTTTGTTAGAACTGTTGGGGAGGGTTTAAGCTAATTTAACAGGGGGTGGGAACTGGAGTGCAGGAACTCAGGATAGGACCAATGGTAAAAAAGCAAAGTTAGCATGTAGTCAGACTGTCAAGAAGGGTAGGTGGATGATAGGACAAAATTGCAGCCAGCAGGGTGAGTATCAGTGCACTGGGGGTGCAGAATCAAAAAGGGTAGCAAGTACAGTACTCAAAGGGTTATACCTTAATGCATGGAGTATAGGAAATAAGGTGGATGATCTTGTTGCACTTTTACAAATTGTCAGGTTACACGTTGTATCAGAGGGATAGGAAACTAGGCAAGAGGGGGTGGTGTGACTCTGCTGGTAAATAATAGCATCAAATCAGTGGAAAGAGTTGAACCCCTGTGAGTTGAGTGAAGAAACTGCAAGGGTAAACGGACCCTGTTGGCATTGTATACGACCTCCCAGCAGTAGCTGGGATGTGGACCACAGATTACAACAGGAAATAGAAGAGGCATGTCAGAAGGGCAATGTTATGGTAGTCACGGGAGATTTCAACATGCATGCCGATTGGGAAAATCAGGTTGGAAATGGATCTCAAGAGAGTGAGTTTGTTGAATACATATGAGATGACTTTTTAGAGAAGTTTGTTGTTGAGCCTACTAGGGGATCAGCTATACTGGATTGGGTGTTTTTTAATGAACCGGAGGTGATTAGGGAGCTTAAGGTAAAAGAACCCTCAGGACACAATGATTACAAATTCAACTTGAAATTTGAGAGGGAGTAAGTGAGGTCTGATGTAGCAGTATTTCAGTGGAGTAAAGGAAATTTCAGTGGTATGAGAGAGGAAATGGCCAAAATAAACTGGAAGGAGCTGCTGGCCGGGATGGCAGCAGAGCGACAATGACGTGTGTTTCTTGGGAAAATGAGGAAGGTGCAGGACAGATGTATTCCAGAAATGAAGAAGTACACAAATTTCTTTATGATGTAGTGACCATTACAGAGACTTGGTTGGCAACAGGGCAGGAATGGATTCTCAATATTCCTGAATTTCAGTGCTTTAAAAGGGAAGAGGGGAGGGGAGGAGGGGTGGCATTACTGGTCAGGGATACTATTACAGCTACAGAAAGGGTGGGTAATGCAGCAGAATCCTGTTTTGACTCAGTATGGATGGAAGTCAGGAACAGGAAGGGAGCAGTTACTCTATTGGGAGTATTCTATAGGTCCCCTGGTAGCAGCAGAGATACCGAGGAGCAGATTGGGAGGCAGATTTTGGAAAGGTGGAAAAATAACAGGGTTGTTATCATGGGTGACTTTAACTTCCCTAATATTGATTGGCACCTGATTTGTTCTAAGGGTTTAGATGGGGCAGAGTTTGTTAAGTGTGTCCAGGATGGATTCTTGAAACAGTATGTTGACAGGCCAACTAGGGGGAATGTCATACTAGATCTAATATTAGGTAACGAACCGGGTCAGGTCACAGATCTGTCAGTGGGTGAGCATCTGGGGGACAGTGATCACTGCTCCCTGGCCTTTAGCATTATTATGGAAAAGGATAGAATCAGACAGGACAGGAAAATTTTTAATTGGGAAGGGCAAATTATGAGGCTATAAGGCTAGAACTTGCAGGTGTGAATTGGGATGATGTTTTTGCAGGGAAATGTACTATGGACATGTGGTCGAAGTTTAAGGATCTCTTGCAGGATGTTAGGGATAAATTTGTGCCGGTGATGAAGATAAAGAATGGTAGGGTGAAGGAACCATGGGTGACAAGTGAGGTGGAAAATCTAGTCAGGTGGAAGAAGGCAGCATACATGAGGTTTAGGAAGCAAGGATCAGATGGGTCTATTGAGGAATATAGAGTAGCAAGATAGGAGCTTAAGAAGGGGCTGAGAAGAGCAAGAAGGGGGCATGAGAAGGCCTTGGCGAATAGGGTAAGGGAAAACCCCAAGGCATTTTTCAATTATGTGAAGAACAAAAGGATGACAGGAGTGAAGGTAGGACCAATTAGAGATAAAAGTGGGAAGATGTGCCTGGAGGCTGTGGAAGTGAGCAAGGTCCTCAATGAATACTTCTCTTCGGTATTCACCAATGAGAGGGAACTTGCTGATGGTGAGGACAATATGAGTGAGGTTGATGTTCTGGAGCATGTTGATATTAAGGAAGAAGAGGTGTTGGAGTTGTTAAAATACATTAGGATGGAGAAGTCCTCGGGGCCTGATGAAATATTCCCAGGCTGCTCCACGAGGTGAGGGAAGAGATTGCTGAGCCTCTGGCTAGGATCTTTATATCCTCGTTGTCCATGGGAATGGTACCAGAGGATTGGAGGGAGGCGAATGTTGTCCCCTTGTTCAAAAGAGGTAGTAGGGATAGTCCAGGTAATTATAGACCAGTGAGCCTTACATCTGTGGTGGGAAAGCTTTTGGAAAAGATTCTTAGAGATAGGATCTATGGGCATTTAGAGAATCATGGTCTTATCAGGGACAGTCAGCATGCTTTGTGAAGGGCAGATCATGTCTAACAAGGCTGATAGAGTTCTTTAAGGAGGTGACCAGGCATATAGATGAGGGTAGTGCAGTGGATGTGATCTACATGGATTTTAGTAAGGCATTTGACAAGGTTCCACATGGTAGGCTTATTCAGAAAGTCAGAAGGCATGGGATCCAGGGAAGTTTGGCCAGGTGGATTCAGAATTGGCTTGCCTGCAGAAAGCAGAGGGTTGAGGTTGAGGGAATACATTCAGATTGGAGGGTTGAATGAGAAAACCATGGGGCGATGGGGTCCAGAGTTGACCCCCATGAACTATGCTGCTAACAAGAGGGAGAGATGGGGGGGGGGGGGGGGTGGGGGGGGAGAGACGCCATGCTACACATGCTGATAATGAGAGAGACACAAGGATTTAAAATTATGGCTTCTTCGCTGATTGTTGACTTTACTTTCAAGGACTCTGCCTGCTTGTGTGAATACTTGCTGACCCAGCAGAGTGATGCCAGGTGCCTGTTGAGACTGGGAGGAGTGGCCAGTTTGATGGACATGGAGTTGATGGATGGCTGGTACCCCGGCTGGGGAGATAAAAGATGAGTCTGCTGAGACATCGGCAGACACGCCACGAGACACTGCAAGAGTGTTGTGCACCCACAGGAAGGTGGGGGCTTGGCGGACTGAATCGGGAGATCGGTCACAAAGCTCACAGTGTGACGGCAGGACCGGTCGGGGCTTGTGTGTGTGTCCACTCACGTCAGAGTGATGAGTCCACCACGGAAGAACGGTCTAGCCGAAAATGGAGGGGTCATAACCAAATGACCACATCAGTACAACTGAACAAGAAGACAATGGAAGGTTTGCCAGCTGCAGCTGCTCCCATCTCACTCACTCTCTCTCTCTCTCCAACATCACAACAGCAACTACCTCAACCTAAACTGAACTGAACTCAACTCTGCATTAGCTTAAGACTATTCATTTACCCCTAGACTTTGATAGAGCTTGGTTCTGATTCTTATTCCTACACTTCTGTATTTATCATTGCTAACCTGTTTTATATGTATATCTGCATTTTTGATACTGTATTACTTAGTTTACTAATAAACACCTTTAGTTACAGTACCACCAGACTCCAACGTATCATTCCATTTCTGCTGGTTTGGTAACCCGGTCACGGGGTACGTGACATCAGCGATTAAGGAAGCTAGGGTTTTACTCTTTGGAGAGAAGGAGGATGAGATGAGACATGATAGAGGTGTACAAGATATTAAGAGGAATAGGTAGATTGGATAGCCAGCGCCTCTTCCCCAGGGCACCACTGCTCAGTACAAGAGGACATGGCTTTAAGGTAAGGGGAGGGAAGTTCAAAGGGGATGTTAGAACATAGAACATAGAATAGTACAGCACATTACAGGCTCTTTGGCCCACAATGTTGTGCCAACCCTCAAACCCTGGCTCCCATATAACCACCCACCTTAAATTCCTCCATATACTTGTCTAGTAGTCTCTTAAATTTCACTAGTGTATCTGCCTCCACCACTGACAATGGCAATGCATTCCACGCACCAACCACTCTCTGAGTGAAAAACCTTCTTCTAATATCCCCCTTGAACTTCCCTCCCCTTACCTTAAAGCCATGACCTCTTGTACTGAGCAGTGGTGCCCTGGGGAAGAGACACTGGCTGTCCACTCTGTCTATTCCTCTTAATATCTTGTACACCTCTATCATGTCTCCTCTCATCCTCCTTCTCTCCAAAGAGTAAAGCCCTAGCTCCCTTAATCTCTGATCATAATCCATACTCTCTAAACCAGGCAGCATCCTGGTAAATCTCCTCTGTACCCTTTCCAATACTTCCACATCCTTCCTATAGTGAGGCGACCAGAACTGGACACATTACTTCAAGTGTGGCCTAACTAGAGTTTTATAGAGCTGCATCATTACATTGTGTCTCTTAAACTCTATCCCTTGACTTATGAAAGCTAAAACCCCATAAGCTTTCTTAACTACCCTATCTACCTGTGAGGCAACTTTCAGGGATCTGTGGACATGTACCCCCAGATCCCTCAGCTCCTCCACACTGCCAAGTATCCTGCCATTTATTTTGTCCTCTGCCTTGGTGTTTGTCCTTCCAAAGTGTACCACCTCACACTTCTCCGGGTTGAACTCCATTTGCCACTTCTCAGCCCAATTCTGCATCCTATCAATGTCTCTCTGCAATCTTCAACAATCCTCTACACTATCTACAACACCACCAACCTTTGTGTCATCTGCAAACTTGCCAACCCACCCTTCTACCCCCTCATTCAGGTCGTTAATAAAAATCACGAAAAGTAGAGGTCCCAGAACAGATCCTTGTGGGACACCACTAGTCACAACCCTCCAATCTGAATGTACTCTCTCCACCATGACCCTCTGCCTTCTGCAGGCAAGCCAATTCTGAATCCACCTGGCCAAACTTCCCTGGATCCCATGCCTTCTGACTTTCTGAATAAGCCTACCATGTGGAACCTTGACAAATGCCTTACTAAAATCCATGTAGATCACATCCACTGCACTACCCTCATCTATATGCCTGGTCATCTCCTCAAAGAACTCTATCAGGCTTGTTTGGCATGATCTGCCCTTCACAAAGCCATGCTGACTGTCCCTGATCAGACCATGATTCTCTAAATGCCCATTAATCCTATCTCTAAGAATCTTTTCCAATAGCTTTCCCACTACAGATGTAAGGCTCACTGGTCTATAATTACCTGGACTATCCCTACTACCTTTTTTGAGGAAGTAGAGGAATTAGAGGAAGGTTTTTTACTCAGAGAGTGGTTGGTGCGTGGAATGCACTGCCTGAGTCAGTGGTGGAGGCAGATACACTAGTGAAGTTTAAGAGACTACTAGACAGGTATATGGAGGAATTTAAGGTGGGGGGGTTATATGGGAGGCAGGGTTTGAGGGTCGGCACAACATTGTGTTCTATGTTCTATGTCAAATAGCAAAATAGTATAACCATGGCTGACAAGGGAAGACTAAGCTAATGGAAAGCAAATGAGAGGGCATAAACAAAGCAAATATTAATGGGAGGACAGATTTGGGAAGCTTTTAAAACTCAGAGAACCACTTTTTTTTAGCGCGTTGCACCAGACAGTCAGCCATTCTTGTCTGGCATGTGGTGTCAGGATTGGTCTCCTTTTGGATTAACCAGTTTATGATATGAATGTTCCTGACTTGACCCTTGTATTTTTTACAAGACCGAGCGGCTAGCTCGATGTTCAACCTGGCATGGATGGAAAGTGTGCTCATGAGTGGCCCAGCTTGGATTCGAACTTGGGAACCTTCGCTCTGGAGTCTGGCACTGATGCCATTGTGTCACCAGCCGGCTAGGGAGCCACTAAAAGAATCATTAGGAGGGAAAAGATGAAATATGAAAGCAAGCTAGCAAACTCTCTCAAAGCGAATAGCAAAGGCTTTCCCATGTGTGTAAAATGTTTTTAAAAAATGTGTGGATATAGGACCACTAGAATACAAGGCCAGAGAAATAATAACAAGGGACAAGGAAATGGCAGATGAAATAAATGAGTATTTTCCATCAGTCTTCACTGTGGAATACACTAGCAGTGTGCCAGGTGTTGAAGGGTGTGAGGGAAGAGAAGTGAATGCAGTTACTATTACAGGGGAGAAGGTGCTCAAAAAGCTGACAGAACTAAAGGCACATGAGTCACCCAGAGCAGAAGAACTACACCCCAGGGTTCTGAAAGAGGTAGTGGTAGAGATTGAGGAGGCATTAGTAATTAACTTCCAAAAAAATCATTGGACTCTGGCATGGTGCCAGAGGACAGGAAAATTGCAAATGTCATTCCACTTTAAGAAAGGAGGAAAGCAGCAGAAAGGAAATTATAGATCAGTTAGCCTGACCTCAATGGTTGGGAAGATGCTGGAGTCAATTGTTAGGGATGAGGTTATGGAGTACTTGGTGACATAGCACCTGATAGGACAAAGTTTCCTTCAGGAAAAATCTTGCCTGATGCACCTGTTGGAGTTTTTTGAGGAGATTATAAGGAGGATAGATAAAGGGAATGTAGTGGATGTTGTATATTTGGTCTTTCAGAAGGCCTTTGTCAGGGAGCCACACATGAGGCTGCTTACCAAGTTAAGAGCCCACAGTATTACAAGAACATTACTGGCATGGTTTGATATTGGATGATTCGCAGGAGGCAGTGAGTACGAATAAAAGGATCCTGGTCTGGTTGGCTGCCAGTGACTAGTGGGGTTCCTCAGGGGTCGGTGCTAGGACCTCTTCTTTTTATGCTGTATATCATTGATTTGGATGATGACATAGATGGCTTTGTTGCCACATTTGCAGATGATATGAAGATTGGTGGAGAGGCAGGTTGTGTTGAAGAAACAGGGAGTCTGCAGAAGGACTTGGACAGATTTGAAGAATGGGCAAGAGAGTGGCAAATGAAATACAATGTTGGAAAATGTAAGAATGAATGGGGAAAAAGAACTTCAACTTTCCTTACCTACAGAGAAATGGGAGAAAAATTTTCAATGTTAACTCTTCCTCAATATGTGCTAAACATGAGCTGATACAATTCAAGGTGGTGCATAGGGCTCACATGTCTAAAGACAAGCTTGCTCTTTTTTACTCCCACATAAATCCTATCTGTGATAGATGTCATTCGGAAGTAGCCTCTTTGACTCATATTTTGGTCTTGCCCTTATTTGGAGAAATATTGGAAAGTTATTTTTGATATTATTTCAACTGTTTTGAATATTGATTTACATCCTCATCCTATGACCGCAATTTTTGGCTTACTAATGGTGGAAAATAGTTATTTATCCTCTTCAGCTAGTCATATGATTGCATTTGTTACATTAATGGCTAGAAGATCCATTTTATTGAATTGGAAAGAGATTAATCCTCCTACTACATTCCAATGGTTTTCCCAAACTATATCTTGTCTAAATTTAGAAAAAATCAGAAGTGTCATTTTTGACTCTTCAGTTAAATTCGAAGAAATTTGGAGACCATTTATTCAACACTTTCATATGATGTAATTTGACCTTTTCCAAATCCTTTTTATTATCCTTAAATATTTGGATAGAGGAGCTTAATTATTGACAACTCAGGTTGAGGGCTCATCAGTGCCGTATAAAGCCTTAACATCACATCTTTGCTCTTGTATTCTAGACCTTTGAAATGAATGCTAACATTGTATTTGCCCTCCTCACCACCGACTCAGCTTGCAAGTCAACCTTTAGGGTGTTCCGCATAAGGACTCCCAAGTCCCTTTGCATCTCAAATTTCTATAGGAGCTGGAATTGTTGACATTTAGGGTCAAATCCTTGCACCGGGAAAGAGAATAGAGAAAAGAGAGCCAGTACAGAGAGAAGAGGGGCAGTAGAGAGGGACCAGATGTGAAAAGGGGTGGTATATTGGCCAGATCAAACCAGGTAGGGAACTGGGAGTGGTGCATTTGGGAAATAGAGATGAGTAGATGGAAGCCGATGAAAAGTAGAAAAAAAAGAGGCAGATGAGGCCAGGTGGTGGTGGTGGGGCAGGGAGGTGGGAGGATGGAGATATTAGGGAGATTGTTACAGAGGGAGACAGAGGGCTGCCAGTTGGAATCTGATAATACTGGGAACCATTAGGTGATGGGCAGATGGGGGAGTAGGAAAGGGTCTTTGAGGATACTGAGCTAAAGGATATGAGGGAGGAAGGGTAGGAAAATGGATGGGATCTTGGGGGTTGGGGGACACAGATGAAAATAGGTGGAGAATTGTGGACAGGTGGAGAACACACCATAGGTGAATGTTACTTGAAATTAAAAAATTCATTGTCTATGGCATTGGATGAAGATGACAGAGCCAAATGTGAGGTATTGTTCCTTTATTTGTATTGGGCCCTGCCTGGCAGTAGAGAAAACCAAGGACAGACAGAAGAATGCAACTGCAGATGCTGTGGATCAAAAAATACGTATACAATGCTGAAGAACTCAGCAGGTCGGGCAGCATCCGTGAGAAAAGAGTAGCCAACGTTTCGGGCTGAGACCTTTTTTCTTGATGACCTTTTTCAGGTACCCACCCCTAACACTTACCTTGAGTGGCACTACAATGAATGCAATGTCACATGAAATGCACTTCTAGCATCCACAAAATGAGATTCTATTGTTTTCGGCAGTCTGGCAGAACATTAAAGTATATTCTAAAATGATGAAGGTACTTTTGTAATCACTACTGTTTGTTGCCCAATAAAATCAAATGACACAGCCTCAACTACCACAAAAACCAGGACAGAAGAGAATATTAAAGAGCTGGTACAAGAGAAGATGCAGGAGAGAGGTTATATCTGCATGTGTTGTTAAGAATAATGGAGCTTTCATGGAAGGAGCATCATAGTGAGCCATCAGATCCTTAAAAAATCCAAATTATGGCCACACAGCACACAGCCAAAGTCCATGTAACAAGATGATACTGAAGTAAACACCCTCAACCAAAGCATCATACTGATAAATATTTCATCACATTGAACTGAACTTATTTCTTCACATACATGAGGACTAAAAGTCTTTACATTACATCCCCATCTAAATGTGCAATGTGCAATTATAGTAATTTGTAATAAATAGTTTGTACAACAGAACAGTCAATACACCATAGAAATACAATTGTATCAGTATGAATTAATCAGTCTGATGGCCTGGTGGAAGAAGCTGTCCCGGAGCCTATTGGTCCTGTCTTTTATGCTGTGGTACTGTTTCCCCAATGGTAGCAGTTGGAACAGTTTATGGTTGGGGTGACTCGGGTCCCCAATGGTCCTTCAGGCCCTTTTTACACACTGTCTTTGTAAATGTCCTGAATAGTGGGAAGTTCACATCTACAGATGCGCTGGGCTGTCAGCACCACTCTCTGCAGAGTCCTATGATTGCAGAAAGTACTATTCCCATACCAGGCAGTAATGCAGCCAGTCAGGATATCCTCACTTGTACCCCTGTAGAAAGTCCTTAGGATTTGGGGGTTTATACCAAACTTCATACCAAAGAGGGATTTGGATCAGCTGGAAAAATGGTCTGAAAAATGGTAGATGGAGTTTAATACAGGCAAGTGTGAGGTATTGCACTTTGGAAGGGAAAACCAAGGTTGAACATACAGCGCGAAAACAAAACCGAGCAGAAAAGCGGGACCAGCGCATGGGAAGAAAGGTGGGAGAGCAGACCAACCTGGCAGTACTGGTATGGGCAGAGGAGCATGATGAAGAATAGGTCTGAGCCCGGGCGGGATAACAGAATGCAGAGACAAGTTCAGAGCCGGCAGGGAAACAGAACAAAACAACCAACTGCCTGGTCCAAGTCCCAAGGCCCCTTATAAACACCTGCAGCTCAATGAGATACAGGTGTGTCTCCTTGAACCAGAAGGGTCCTAACTAGTTCACGGGTGATGGGAGGGACAACTGCAGGACCCGGAGTCTGGAGCCCTCGGACTGGCTCAAAACCCGGAACGCGGTTCTGGATTGGACCCTGACATCAGCTGATTCCATTGTCCACTGAGTTCACAGTCCGCTGTCCACTGTCCACAGTCCACAGTCTGCTGTCCACTGAGTCCACTGTCAGCTGTTCATTGAGTCCTCTGAGTCCACTGTCCACTGACCACTGAGGACACTGAGCTTGCTGTCCACTGAGTCCACTGTCCACTGACTCCGCTGTCTGCTGTCCACTGAGCCTGCTGTCCACTGAATACACTGTCCACTGTCCACTGAGTCCATTGAGTCCATTGTCCTTTGAGTCTGCTGTCAACTGTCCACTGAGACAACTGTCAACTGAGTCTGCTGAGTCCACTGTCCACTGAGTCTGCTGTCCACTGAAAACACTGTCTGCTGTCCACTGTACACCGAGTCCAC
This sequence comes from Hemitrygon akajei, assembly GCF_048418815.1. Lineage (NCBI taxonomy): Eukaryota > Metazoa > Chordata > Chondrichthyes > Myliobatiformes > Dasyatidae > Hemitrygon > Hemitrygon akajei. Next base: position 109,140,113 of record NC_133127.1, read on the forward strand.
TGAGTCCATTGTCCACTGAGACCACTGAGCCCATTGACCACTAGATCAGCAGTCCAATGCATCCACTGTCCACTGGATCCGCTGTCCACTGAGTCCACTGTCCATTGAGTCCTATGATTCCACTGTCCACTGAGTCCGCTGTCCACTGAGTCTGCTGTCCACTAAATCCACTGTCTGCTGTCCATTGAGTCCACTGTCCAATGAGACCAGTGTTCACTGTGTCTACTGACCACGGAGTCCACTGAGTTTGCTGTCCGCAGTCCACTGAGTCCACTGTCCATGGAGTCTGCTGTCCCGTGAGTTCACTGCAAATGAGTTTGCTGTACACTGAGTCCACTGTCCACTGAGTCCACTGAGCCTGCTGTCCACTGATTCCACTGTCCATTGAGTCCACTGAACCAGGTGTCCACACAGTCGACTGAGTTCACTGTCCATTGAGTCTGATGAGTCCGCAGTCCACTGAGTCCATTGTCCAATGAGACCAGTGTCCACTGTGTCCACTGACCATGGAGTTCACTGAGTTTGCTGTCCGCAGTCCACTGAGTCCACTGTCCACTGAGTCTACTGTCCACTGAGTCCACTGTCCACTGAGTCTACTGTCCACTGAGTCTGCTGTCCACCGAGTCTGCTGTCCCGTGAGTCCGCTGCCAACTGAGGTCGCTATCCACTGAGTCCACTGTCCACTGAGACCACGGTCTGCTGAGTCCACTGTCCACTGTCCACTGAGACCACTGAGCCCATTGACCACTAGATCAGCAGTCCAATGCATCCACTGTCCACTGAGTCCACTGTCCATTGAGTCCTCTGATTCCACTGTCCACTGAGTCCACTGAGTCCGCTGTCCACTGAGTCTGCTGTCCACTAAATCCACTGTCTGCTGTCCAATGAGTCCACTGTCCAATGAGACCAGTGTCCACTGTGTCCACTGACCACGGAGTCCACTGAGTTTGCTGTCCGCAGTCCACTGAGTCCACTGTCCATGGAGTCTGCTGTCCCGTGAGTTCACTGCTAATGAGTTTGCTGTACACTGAGTTCATTGTTCACTGTCCACTGAGTATGCTGTATACTGAGTCCACTGAGCCTGCTGTCCACTGAACTCACTGAGACCGCTGTCCACTGATTCCACTGTCCACTGATTCCACTGTCCATTGAGTCCACTGAGCCTGCTGTCCACTGAACTCACTGAGACCGCTGTCCACTGATTCCACTGTCCACTGATTCCACTGTCCATTGAGTCCACTGAGCCAGGTGTCCACACAGTCGACTGAGTTCACTGTCCACTGAGTCTGATGAGTCCGCAGTCCACTGAGTCCACTGTCCACTGAGCCCGCTGTCCACTGAGTCCACTGAGTCCACTGTTCACTGAGCCCGCTGTCCTCTGAGTCCACTGTCCACTGAGTCTGCTGTCCCGTGAGTTCACTGCCAATGAGTTTGCTGTACACTGACTCCATTGTTCACTGCCAATGAGTCCACTGTACATTGAGTCCTCTGATTCCACTTTCCACTGAGTCCACTGAGTCTGCTGCCCACTAAATCCACTGTCTGCTGTCCATTGAGTCCACTGAGTCAGGTGTCCACACAGTCGACTGAGTTCTCTGTCCACTGAGTCTGATGAGTCCGCAGTCCACTGAGTCCACTGTCCAATGAGACCAGTGCCCACTGTGTCCACTGAGTCCACTGAGGCCCGTCCACTGAGACCGCAGAGTCCACTGTCACTCAGTACACTGTCCACTGAGCATGCTGTTCACTGAGTCTACTGACAACCTGTTCCACTGTCCACTGAATCTGCTGAGTCCACTGTCAACTGGATCCGCTGTCCACTGAGTCCACTGTCTGCTCTCTACTGAGACCACTGAGTCCACTGAGTCTGCTGTCCCGTGAGTTCACTGCCAATGAGTGTGCTGTACACTGACTCCATTGTTCACTGCCAATGAGTTTGCTGTACACTGACTCCATTGTTCACTGTCCACTGAGCATGTGGTACACTGAGTCCACTGTCCACTGAGTCTGCTGAGTCCGCTGTCCACTGAATCTGTTGTCCACTGAATACACAGTCTGCTGTCCACTGAGTTCTCTGTCCACTATACACTGAGTCCACTGTCCACTGAGTCCAGTGTCCACTGACTCCGCTGTCCGCTGTCCACTAAATCCACTGTCTGCTGTCCATTGAGTCCACTGAGTCCACTGTCCACTGAGTCCTCTGATTCCACTGTCCACTGAGTCCACTGTCCATGGAGTCTGCTGTCCCGTGATGCCACTGCCAATGAGTTTGCTGTACACTGAGTCCATTGTTCACTGTCCACTGAGTATGCAGTACACTGAGTCCACTGTCCACTGTCCACTGAGTCCACTGTCCATTGAGTCCAATGAGCCAGGTGTCCACACAGTCGACTGAGTTCGCTGTCCACTGAGTCTGATTAATCCGCAGTCCGGGGAGTCCACTGTCCAATGAGTCCTGAGTGAATACACTGTCCACTGAGTCTACAGAGTCCACCGTCCACTGAGTCCACTATCCATTGTCCATTGAATCCACTGAGTCCACTGAGTCTGCTGTCCACTAAATCCACTGTCTGCTGTCCATTGTCCACTGAGTCCACTGTCCACTGTGTCCGCTGACCACTGAGTCCACTGTCCACTGAGTCCACAGTCCATGGAGTCTGCTGTCCCGTGAGTTCACTGCCAATGAGTTTGCTGTACACTGAGTCCATTGTTCACTGTCCACTGATCATGCGGTACACTGAGTCCACTGTCCACTGTGTCCACTGAGCCTGCTGTCCACTGAACTCACTGAGACCGCTGTCCACTGAGTCCACTGTCTGCGGTCCATTGAGTCCACTGTCCACTGTCCATGGAGTCTGCTGTCCCGTGATGTCACTGCCAATGAGTTTGCTGTACACTGAGTCCATTGTTCACTGTCCACTGAGTATGCAGTACACTGAGTCCACCGTCCACGGAGTCCACTGTCCATTGTCCACGGAATCCACTGTCCACTATCCACTGAGTCCACTGTCCATTGAGTCCACTGAGCCAGGTGTCCACACAGTCGACTGAGTTCGCTGTCCACTGAGTCTGATTAGTCCGCATTCCACTGTCCACTGTCCAATGAGTCCTGAGTGAATACACTGTCCACTGAGTCTACAGAGTCCACCGTCCACTGAGTCCACTATCCATTGTCCATTGAATCCACTGAGTCCACTGAGTCCACTGTCCACTAAATCCACTGTCTGCTGTCCATTGAGTCCACTGTCCACTGTCCACTGAGTCCTTTGATTCCACTGTCCACTGAGTCCACTGAGTCCGCAGTCCACTGAGTCTGCTGTGCACTAAATCCACTGTCTGCTGTCCATTGAGTCCACTATCCAATGAGACCAGTGTCCACTGTGTCCACTGACCATGGAGTCCACTGAGTTTGCTGTCCGCAGTCCACTGAGTCCACTGTTCATGGAGTCTGCTGTCCCGTGAGTTCACTGCTAATGAGTTTGCTGTACACTGAGTCCATTGTTCACAGTCCACTGAGTATGCTGTACACTGAGTCCACTGAGTCCACTGAGCCTGCTGTCCACTGAACTCACTGAGACCGCTGTCCACTGATTCCACTGTCCATTGAGTCCACTGAGCCAGGTGTCCACACAGTCGACTGAGTTCACTGTCCACTGAGTCTGATGAGTCCGCAGTCCACTGAGTCCACTGTCCACTGAGTCTGCTGTCCCGTGAGTTCACTGCCAATGAGTTTGCTGTACACTGACTTCATTGTTCACTGTCCACTGAGTATGGGGTACACTGAGTCCACTGAGCCTGCTGTCCACTGAACTCACTGAGACCACTGTCCACTGATTCCACTGTCCATTGAGTCCACTGAGCCAGGTGTCCACACAGTCGACTGAGTTCACTGTCCACTGAGTTTGCTGTCCGCAGTCCACTGTCCTCTGAGTCCACTGAGCCCGCTGTCCACTGAGTCCACTGTCCACAAAATCCACTGTCTGCTGTCCATTGAGTCCACTGTCCACTGAGTCCACTGTCCACTGAGTCTGCTGACCCGTGTGTCTGCTGCCAACTGAGGTGGGTATCCACTGAGACCACTGTCTACTGAGTCTTCTGAGTCCACTGTCCACTGAGACCACAGAGCCCATTGACCACTAGATCAGCAGTCCAATGCATCCACTGTCCACTGGATCCACTGTCTGCTGAGTCCACTGTCCAGTGAGTATGCTGTCCACTAAGTCTGCTGAGTCCACTGTCCACTGAGTCCACTGTACATTGAGTCCTCTGATTCCACTGTCGAATGAGTCCACTGAGTCCACTGTCCACTAAATCCACTGTCTGCTGTCCATTGAGTCCACTGAGTCCACTGTCCACTGAGTCCTCTGATTCCACTGTCTACTGAGTCCACTGTCCGCTGTCCACTAAATCCACTGTCTGCTGTCCATTGAGTCCACTGTCCACTGTCCACTGAGTCCACTGTCCATGGAGTCTGCTGTCCCGTGATGTCACTGCCAATGAGTTTGCTGTACACTGAGTCCATTGTTCACTGTCCACTGAGTATGCAGTACACTGAGTCCACTGTCCATTGTCCACTGAATCCACTGTCCACTGTCCACTGAGTCCACTGAGTCCACTGTCCATTGAGTCCACTGAGCTAGGTGTCCACACAGTCGACTGAGTTCGCTGTCCACTGAGCCTGATTAGTACGCAGTCCGGGGAGTCCACTGTCCAATGAGTCCGGAGTGAATACACTGTCCACTGAGTCTACAGAGTCCACCGTCCACTGAGTCCACTATCCATTGTCCATTGAATCCACTGAGTCCGCTGTCCACTAAATCCACTGTCTGCTGTCCATTGTCCACTGAGTCCACTGTCCACTGTGTCCACTGACCACTGAGTCCACTGTCCACTGAGTCCACTGTCCATGGAGTCTGCTGTCCTGTGAGTTCACTGCCAATGAGTTTGCTGTACACTGAGTCCATTGTTCACTGTCCACTGAGCATGCGGTACACTGAGTCCACTGTCCACTGTGTCCACTGAGCCTGCTGTCCACTGAACTCACTGAGACCGCTGTCCACTGAGTCCACTGTCCACTGAGTCCACTGAGTCCACTGTCCATGGAGTCTGCTGTCCCGTGATGTCACTGCCAATGAGTTTGCTGTACACTGAGTCCATTGTTCACTGTCCACTGAGTATGCAGTACACTGAGTCCACTGTCCACTGAGTCCACTGTCCATTGTCCACGGAATCCACTGTCCACTGTCCACTGAGTCCACTGAGTCCACTGTCCATTGAGTCCACTGAGCCAGGTGTCCACACAGTTGACTGAGTTCGCTGTCCACTGAGTCTGATTAGTCCGCAGTCAGCTGAGTCCACTGTCCACTGAGTCCACTATCCATTGTCCATTGAATCCACTGAGTCCACTGAGTCCGCTGTCCACTAAATCCACTGTCTGCTGTCCATTGTCCACTGAGTCCACTGTCCACTGTGTCCGCTGACCACTGAGTCCACTGTCCACTGTCCACTGAGTCCACTGTCCATGGAGTCTGCTGTCCCGTGATGTCACTGCCAATGAGATTGCTGTACACTGAGTCCATTGTTCACTGTCCACTGAGTATGCAGTACACTGAGTCCACTGTCCATTGTCCACTGAATCCAGTGTCCACTGTCCACTGAGTCCACTGAGTCCACTGTCCATTGAGTCCACTGAGCTAGGAGTCCACACAGTTGACTGAGTTCGCTGCCCACTGAGCCTGATTAGTACGCAGTCCGGGGAGTCCACTGTCCAATGAGTCCGGAGTGAATACACTGTCCACTGAGTCTACAGAGTCCACCGTCTACTGAGTCCACTATCCATTGTCCATTGAATCCACTGAGTCCGCTGTCCACTAAATCCACTGTCTGCTGTCCATTGTCCACTGAGTCCACTGTCCACTGTGTCCGCTGACCACTGAGTCCACTGTCCACTGAGTCCACTGTCCATTGAGTCCACTGAGCCGGGTGTCCACACAGTCGACTGAGTTCGCTGTCCACTGAGTCTGATTAGTCCGCATTCCACTGTCCACTGTCCAATGAGTCCTGAGTGAATACACTGTCCACTGAGTCTACAGAGTCCACCGTCCACTGAGTCCACTATCCATTGTCCATTGAATCCACTGAGTCCTCTGAGTCCACTGTCCACTAAATCCACTGTCTGCTGTCCATTGAGTCCACTGTCCACTGTCCACTGAGTCCTTTGATTCCACTGTCCACTGAGTCCACTGAGTCCGCAGTCCACTGAGTCTGCTGTGCACTAAATCCACTGTCTGCTGTCCATTGAGTCCACTATCCAATGAGACCAGTGTCCTCTGTGTCCACTGACCATGGAGTCCACTGAGTTTGCTGTCCGCAGTCCACTGAGTCCACTGTCCATGGAGTCTGCTGTCCCGTGAGTTCACTGCTAATGAGTTTGCTGTACACTGAGTCCATTGTTCACAGTCCACTGAGTATGCTGTACATTGAGTCCACTGAGTCCACTGAGCCTGCTGTCCACTGAACTCACTGAGACCGCTGTCCACTGATTCCACTGTCCATTGAGTCCACTGAGCCAGGTGTCCACACAGTCGACTGAGTTCACTGTCCACTGAGTCTGATGAGTCCGCAGTCCACTGAGTCCACTGTCCAATGAGACCAGTATCCACTGTGTCCACTGACCACGGAGTCCACTGAGTTTGCTGTCCGCAGTCCACTGAGTCTACTGTCCACTGAGTCCACTGTCCACTGAGCCCGCTGTCCACTGAGTCCACTCAGTCCACTGTTCACTGAGCCCGCTGTCCTCTGAGTCCACTGTCCACTGAGTCTGCTGTCCCGTGAGTTCACTGCCAATGAGTTTGCTGTACACTGACTCCATTGTTCACTGTCCACTGAGTATGCGGCACACTGAGTCCACTGTCCACTGAGTATGCGGCACACTGAGTCCACTGTCCACTGAGTCCACTGAGCCTGCTGTCCACTGAACTCACTGTCCATTGAGTCCACTGAGCCAGGTGTCCACACAGTCGACTGAGTTCTCTGTCCACTGAGTCTGATGAGTCCGCAGTCCACCTAGTCCACTGTCCAATGAGACCAGTGCCCACTGTGTCCACTGAGTCCACTGAGGCCCGTCCACTGAGACTGCAGAGTCCACTGTCACTGAGTACACTGTCCACTGAGCATGCTGTTCACTGTGTCTACTGACAACCTGTTCCACTGTCCACTGAATCTGCTGAGTCCACTGTCAACTGGATCCGCTGTCCACTGAGTCCACTGTCTGCTCTCCACTGAGACCACTGAGTCCACTGAGTCTGCTGTCCCGTGAGTTCACTGCCAATGAGTGTGCTGTACACTGACTCCATTGTTCACTGTCCACTGAGCATGTGGCACACTGAGTCCACTGTCCACTGAGTCTGCTGAGTCCGCTGTCCACTGAATCTGTTGTCCACTGAATACACAGTCTGCTGTCCACTGAGTTCTCTGTCCACTATACACTGAGTCCACTGTCCACTGAGTCTGCTGTCCACCGAGTCTGCTGTCCCGTGAGTCCGCTGCCAACTGAGGTCGCTATCCACTGAATCCATTGTCCACTGAGACCACTGTCTGCTGAGTCCACTGTCCACTGAGACCACTGAGCCCATTGACCACTAGATCAGCAGTCCAATGCATCCACTGTCCACTGGATCTGCTGTCCACTGAGTCCACTGTCCATTGAGTCCTTTGATTCCACTGTCCACTGAGTCCACTGAGTCCGCAGTCCACTGAGTCTGCTGTGCACTAAATCCACTGTCTGCTGTCCATTGAGTCCACTATCCAATGAGACCAGTGTCCTCTGTGTCCACTGACCATGGAGTCCACTGAGTTTGCTGTCCGCAGTCCACTGAGTCCACTGTCCATGGAGTCTGCTGTCCCGTGAGTTCACTGCTAATGAGTTTGCTGTACACTGAGTCCATTGTTCACAGTCCACTGAGTATGCTGTACATTGAGTCCACTGAGTCCACTGAGCCTGCTGTCCACTGAACTCACTGAGACCGCTGTCCACTGATTCCACTGTCCATTGAGTCCACTGAGCCAGGTGTCCACACAGTCGACTGAGTTCACTGTCCACTGAGTCTGATGAGTCCGCAGTCCACTGAGTCCACTGTCCACTGAGTCTGCTGTCCCGTGAGTTCACTGCCAATGAGTTTGCTGTACACTGACTCCATTGTTCACTGTCCACTGAGTATGGGGTACACTGAGTCCACTGAGCCTGCTGTCCACTGAACTCACTGAGACCACTGTCCACTGATTCCACTGTCCATTGAGTCCACTGAGCCAGGTGTCCACACAGTCGACTGAGTTCACTGTCCACTGAGTTTGCTGTCCGCAGTCCACTGTCCTCTGAGTCCACTGAGCCTGCTGTCCACTGAGTCCACTGTCCACAAAATCCACTGTCTGCTGTCCATTGAGTCCACTGTCCACTGAGTCTGCTGACCCGTGAGTCTGCTGCCAACTGCGGTGGGTATCCACTGAGACCACTGTCTACTGAGTCTTCTGAGTCCACTGTCCACTGAGACCACTGAGCCCATTGACCACTAGATCAGCAGTCCAATGCATCCACTGTCCACTGGATCCACTGTCTGCTGAGTCCACTGTCCATTGAGTCCACTGAGCCAGGTGTCCACACAGTCGACTGAGTTCACTGTCCACTGAGTTTGCTGTCCGCAGTCCACTGTCCTCTGAGTCCACTGAGCCTGCTGTCCACTGAGTCCACTGTCCACAAAATCCACTGTCTGCTGTCCATTGAGTCCACTGTCCACTGAGTCTGCTGACCCGTGAGTCTGCTGCCAACTGAGGTGGGTATCCACTGAGACCACTGTCTACTGAGTCTTCTGAGTCCACTGTCCACTGAGACCACTGAGCCCATTGACCACTAGATCAGCAGTCCAATGCATCCACTGTCCACTGGATCCACTGTCTGCTGAGTCCACTGTCCAGTGAGTATGCTGTCCACTAAGTCTGCTGAGTCCACTGTCCACTGAGTCCACTGTACATTGAGTCCTCTGATTCCACTGTCGAATGAGTCCACTGAGTCCACTGTCCACTAAATCCACTGTCTGCTGTCCATTGAGTCCACTGAGTCCACTGTCCACTGAGTCCTCTGATTCCACTGTCTATTGAGTCCACTGTCCGCTGTCCACTAAATCCACTGTCTGCTGTCCATTGAGTCCACTGTCCACTGTCCACTGAGTCCACTGTCCATGGAGTCTGCTGTCCCGTGATGTCACTGCCAATGAGTTTGCTGTACACTGAGTCCATTGTTCACTGTCCACTGAGTATGCAGTACACTGAGTCCACTGTCCATTGTCCACTGAATCCAGTGTCCACTGTCCACTGAGTCCACTGAGTCCACTGTCCATTGAGTCCACTGAGCTAGGTGTCCACACAGTTGACTGAGTTCGCTGCCCACTGAGCCTGATTAGTACGCAGTCCGGGGAGTCCACTGTCCAATGAGTCCGGAGTGAATACACTGTCCACTGAGTCTACAGAGTCCACCGTCCACTGATTCCACTATCCATTGTCCATTGAATCCACTGAGTCCACTGAGTCCGCTGTCCACTAAATCCACTGTCTGCTGTCCATTGTCCACTGAGTCCGCTGTCCACTGAGTCCGCTGACCACTGAGTCCACTGTCCACTGTCCACTGAGTCCACTGTCCATGGAGTCTGCTGTCCCGTGATGTCACTGCCAATGAGTTTGCTGTACACTGAGTCCATTGTTCACTGTCCACTGAGTATGCAGTACACTGAGTCCACTGTCCATTGTCCACTGAATCCACTGTCCACTGTCCACTGAGTCCACTGAGTCCACTGTCCATTGAGTCCACTGAGTCCACTGTCCATTGTCCACTGAATCCACTGTCCACTGTCCACTGAGTCCACTGAGTCCACTGTCCACTGAGTCCACTGAGTCCACTGTCCATTGAGTCCACTGAGCTAGGTGTCCACACAGTTGACTGAGTTCGCTGCCCACTGAGCCTGATTAGTACGCAGTCCGGGGAGTCCACTGTCCAATGAGTCCGGAGTGAATACACTGTCCACTGAGTCTACAGAGTCCACCGTCTACTGAGTCCACTATCCATTGTCCAATGAATCCACTGAGTCCGCTGTCCACTGTGTCCGCTGATCTCTGAGTCCACTGTCCACTGAGTCCACTGTCCATGGAGTCTGCTGTCCCGTGAGTTCACTGCCAATGAGTCCACTGTACATTGAGTCCTCTGATTCCACTTTCCACTGAGTCCACTGAGTCTGCTGCCCACTAAATCCACTGTCTGCTGTCCATTGAGTCCACTGAGCCAGGTGTCCACTGTGTCCGCTGATCTCTGAGTCCACTGTCCACTGAGTCCACTGTCCATGGAGTCTGCTGTCCCGTGAGTTCACTGCCAATGAGTCCACTGTACATTGAGTCCTCTGATTCCACTTTCCACTGAGTCCACTGAGTCTGCTGCCCACTAAATCCACTGTCTTCTGTCCATTGAGTCCACTGAGCCAGGTGTCCACACAGTCGACTGAGTTCTCTGTCCACTGAGTCTGATGAGTCCGCAGTCCACTGAGTCCACTGTCCAATGAGACCAGTGCCCACTGTGTCCACTGAGTCCACTGAGGCCCGTCCACTGAGACCGCAGAGTCCATTGACCACTAGATCAGCAGTCCAATGCATCCACTGTCCACTGGATCCACTGTCTGCTGAGTCCACTGTCCAGTGAGTATGCTGTCCACTAAGTCTGCTGAGTCCACTGTCCACTGAGTCCACTGTACATTGAGTCCTCTGATTCCACTGTCGAATGAGTCCACTGAGTCCACTGTCCACTAAATCCACTGTCTGCTGTCCATTGAGTCCACTGAGTCCACTGTCCACTGAGTCCTCTGATTCCACTGTCTACTGAGTCCACTGTCCGCTGTCCACTAAATCCACTGTCTGCTGTCCATTGAGTCCACTGTCCACTGTCCACTGAGTCCACTGTCCATGGAGTCTGCTGTCCCGTGATGTCACTGCCAATGAGTTTGCTGTACACTGAGTCCATTGTTCACTGTCCACTGAGTATGCAGTACACTGAGTCCACTGTCCATTGTCCACTGAATCCACTGTCCACTGTCCACTGAGTCCACTGAGTCCACTGTCCATTGAGTCCACTGAGCTAGGTGTCCACACAGTCGACTGAGTTCGCTGTCCACTGAGCCTGATTAGTACGCAGTCCGGGGAGTCCACTGTCCAATGAGTCCGGAGTGAATACACTGTCCACTGAGTCTACAGAGTCCACCGTCCACTGAGTCCACTATCCATTGTCCATTGAATCCACTGAGTCCGCTGTCCACTAAATCCACTGTCTGCTGTCCATTGTCCACTGAGTCCACTGTCCACTGTGTCCACTGACCACTGAGTCCACTGTCCACTGAGTCCACTGTCCATGGAGTCTGCTGTCCCGTGAGTTCACTGCCAATGAGTTTGCTGTACACTGAGTCCATTGTTCACTGTCCACTGAGCATGCGGTACACTGAGTCCACTGTCCACTGTGTCCACTGAGCCTGCTGTCCACTGAACTCACTGAGACCGCTGTCCACTGAGTCCACTGTCCACTGAGTCCACTGAGTCCACTGTCCATGGAGTCTGCTGTCCCGTGATGTCACTGCCAATGAGTTTGCTGTACACTGAGTCCATTGTTCACTGTCCACTGAGTATGCAGTACACTGAGTCCACTGTCCACTGAGTCCACTGTCCATTGTCCACGGAATCCACTGTCCACTGTCCACTGAGTCCACTGAGTCCACTGTCCATTGAGTCCACTGAGCCAGGTGTCCACACAGTTGACTGAGTTCGCTGTCCACTGAGTCTGATTAGTCCGCAGTCAGCTGAGTCCACTGTCCAATGAGTCCTGAGTGAATACACTGTCCACTGAGTCTACAGAGTCCACTGTCCACTGAGTCCACTATCCATTGTCCATTGAATCCACTGAGTCCACTGAGTCCGCTGTCCACTAAATCCACTGTCTGCTGTCCATTGTCCACTGAGTCCACTGTCCACTGAGTCCGCTGACCACTGAGTCCACTGTCCACTGTCCACTGAGTCCACTGTCCATGGAGTCTGCTGTCCCGTGATGTCACTGCCAATGAGATTGCTGTACACTGAGTCCATTGTTCACTGTCCACTGAGTATGCAGTACACTGAGTCCACTGTCCATTGTCCACTGAATCCAGTGTCCACTGTCCACTGAGTCCACTGAGTCCACTGTCCATTGAGTCCACTGAGCTAGGTGTCCACACAGTTGACTGAGTTCGCTGCCCACTGAGCCTGATTAGTACGCAGTCCGGGGAGTCCACTGTCCAATGAGTCCGGAGTGAATACACTGTCCACTGAGTCTACAGAGTCCACCGTCTACTGAGTCCACTATCCATTGAGTCCACTGAGCCGGGTGTCCACACATTCGACTGAGTTCGCTGTCCACTGAGTCTGATTAGTCCGCATTCCACTGTCCACTGTCCAATGAGTCCTGAGTGAATACACTGTCCACTGAGTCTACAGAGTCCACCGTCCACTGAGTCCACTATCCATTGTCCATTGAATCCACTGAGTCCACTGAGTCCACTGTCCACTAAATCCACTGTCTGCTGTCCATTGAGTCCACTGTCCACTGTCCACTGAGTCCTTTGATTCCACTGTCCACTGAGTCCACTGAGTCCGCAGTCCACTGAGTCTGCTGTGCACTAAATCCACTGTCTGCTGTCCATTGAGTCCACTATCCAATGAGACCAGTGTCCTCTGTGTCCACTGACCATGGAGTCCACTGAGTTTGCTGTCCGCAGTCCACTGAGTCCACTGTCCATGGAGTCTGCTGTCCCGTGAGTTCACTGCTAATGAGTTTGCTGTACACTGAGTCCATTGTTCACAGTCCACTGAGTATGCTGTACATTGAGTCCACTGAGTCCACTGAGCCTGCTGTCCACTGAACTCACTGAGACCGCTGTCCACTGATTCCACTGTCCATTGAGTCCACTGAGCCAGGTGTCCACACAGTCGACTGAGTTCACTGTCCACTGAGTCTGATGAGTCCGCAGTCCACTGAGTCCACTGTCCAATGAGACCAGTATCCACTGTGTCCACTGACCACGGAGTCCACTGAGTTTGCTGTCCGCAGTCCACTGAGTCTACTGTCCTCTGAGTCCACTGTCCACTGAGCCCGCTGTCCACTGAGTCCACTCAGTCCACTGTTCACTGAGCCCGCTGTCCTCTGAGTCCACTGTCCACTGAGTCTGCTGTCCCGTGAGTTCACTGCCAATGAGTTTGCTGTACACTGACTCCATTGTTCACTGTCCACTGAGTATGCGGCACACTGAGTCCACTGTCCACTGAGTCCACTGAGCCTGCTGTCCACTGAACTCACTGTCCATTGAGTCCACTGAGCCAGGTGTCCACACAGTCGACTGAGTTCTCTGTCCACTGAGTCTGATGAGTCCGCAGTCCACCTAGTCCACTGTCCAATGAGACCAGTGCCCACTGTGTCCACTGAGTCCACTGAGGCCCGTCCACTGAGACTGCAGAGTCCACTGTCACTGAGTACACTGTCCACTGAGCATGCTGTTCACTGAGTCTACTGACAACCTGTTCCACTGTCCACTGAATCTGCTGAGTCCACTGTCAACTGGATCCGCTGTCCACTGAGTCCACTGTCTGCTCTCCACTGAGACCACTGAGTCCACTGAGTCTGCTGTCCCGTGAGTTCACTGCCAATGAGTGTGCTGTACACTGACTCCATTGTTCACTGTCCACTGAGCATGTGGCACACTGTGTCCGCTGTCCACTGAGTCTGCTGAGTCCGCTGTACACTGAATCTGTTGTCCACTGAATACACAGTCTGCTGTCCACTGAGTTCTCTGTCCACTATACACTGAGTCCACTGTCCACTGAGTCCAGTGTCCACTGACTCCGCTGTCTGCTGTCCACTGAGTCCACTGTCCACTGAGTCTGCTGTCCACCGAGTCTGCTGTCCCGTGAGTCCGCTGCCAACTGAGGTCGCTATCCACTGAATCCATTGTCCACTGAGACCACTGTCTGCTGAGTCCACTGTCCACTGAGACCACTGAGCCCATTGACCACTAGATCAGCAGTCCAATGCATCCACTGTCCACTGGATCTGCTGTCCACTGAGTCCACTGTCCATTGAGTCCTTTGATTCCACTGTCCACTGAGTCCACTGAGTCCGCAGTCCACTGAGTCTGCTGTGCACTAAATCCACTGTCTGCTGTCCATTGAGTCCACTATCCAATGAGACCAGTGTCCTCTGTGTCCACTGACCATGGAGTCCACTGAGTTTGCTGTCCGCAGTCCACTGAGTCCACTGTCCATGGAGTCTGCTGTCCCGTGAGTTCACTGCTAATGAGTTTGCTGTACACTGAGTCCATTGTTCACAGTCCACTGAGTATGCTGTACATTGAGTCCACTGAGTCCACTGAGCCTGCTGTCCACTGAACTCACTGAGACCGCTGTCCACTGATTCCACTGTCCATTGAGTCCACTGAGCCAGGTGTCCACACAGTCGACTGAGTTCACTGTCCACTGAGTCTGATGAGTCCGCAGTCCACTGAGTCCACTGTCCACTGAGTCTGCTGTCCCGTGAGTTCACTGCCAATGAGTTTGCTGTACACTGACTCCATTGTTCACTGTCCACTGAGTATGGGGTACACTGAGTCCACTGAGCCTGCTGTCCACTGAACTCACTGAGACCACTGTCCACTGATTCCACTGTCCATTGAGTCCACTGAGCCAGGTGTCCACACAGTCGACTGAGTTCACTGTCCACTGAGTTTGCTGTCCGCAGTCCACTGTCCTCTGAGTCCACTGAGCCTGCTGTCCACTGAGTCCACTGTCCACAAAATCCACTGTCTGCTGTCCATTGAGTCCACTGTCCACTGAGTCTGCTGACCCGTGAGTCTGCTGCCAACTGAGGTGGGTATCCACTGAGACCACTGTCTACTGAGTCTTCTGAGTCCACTGTCCACTGAGACCACTGAGCCCATTGACCACTAGATCAGCAGTCCAATGCATCCACTGTCCACTGGATCCACTGTCTGCTGAGTCCACTGTCCAGTGAGTATGCTGTCCACTAAGTCTGCTGAGTCCACTGTCCACTGAGTCCACTGTACATTGAGTCCTCTGATTCCACTGTCGAATGAGTCCACTGAGTCCACTGTCCACTAAATCCACTGTCTGCTGTCCATTGAGTCCACTGAGTCCACTGTCCACTGAGTCCTCTGATTCCACTGTCTATTGAGTCCACTGTCCGCTGTCCACTAAATCCACTGTCTGCTGTCCATTGAGTCCACTGTCCACTGTCCACTGAGTCCACTGTCCATGGAGTCTGCTGTCCCGTGATGTCACTGCCAATGAGTTTGCTGTACACTGAGTCCATTGTTCACTGTCCACTGAGTATGCAGTACACTGAGTCCACTGTCCATTGTCCACTGAATCCAGTGTCCACTGTCCACTGAGTCCACTGAGCTAGGTGTCCACACAGTTGACTGAGTTCGCTGCCCACTGAGCCTGATTAGTACGCAGTCCGGGGAGTCCACTGTCCAATGAGTCCGGAGTGAATACACTGTCCACTGAGTCTACAGAGTCCACCGTCCACTGATTCCACTATCCATTGTCCATTGAATCCACTGAGTCCACTGTCCACTGTCCACTGAGTCCACTGTCCATGGAGTCTGCTGTCCCGTGATGTCACTGCCAATGAGTTTGCTGTACACTGAGTCCATTGTTCACTGTCCACTGAGTATGCAGTACACTGAGTCCACTGTCCATTGTCCACTGAATCCACTGTCCACTGTCCACTGAGTCCACTGAGTCCACTGTCCATTGAGTCCACTGAGCTAGGTGTCCACACAGTTGACTGAGTTCGCTGCCCACTGAGCCTGATTAGTACGCAGTCCGGGGAGTCCACTGTCCAATGAGTCCGGAGTGAATACACTGTCCACTGAGTCTACAGAGTCCACCGTCTACTGAGTCCACTATCCATTGTCCATTGAATCCACTGAGTCCGCTGTCCACTGTGTCCGCTGATCTCTGAGTCCACTGTCCACTGAGTCCACTGTCCATGGAGTCTGCTGTCCCGTGAGTTCACTGCCAATGAGTCCACTGTACATTGAGTCCTCTGATTCCACTTTCCACTGAGTCCACTGAGTCTGCTGCCCACTAAATCCACTGTCTGCTGTCCATTGAGTCCACTGAGCCAGGTGTCCACACAGTCGACTGAGTTCTCTGTCCACTGAGTCTGATGAGTCCGCAGTCCACTGAGTCCACTGTCCAATGAGACCAGTGCCCACTGTGTCCACTGAGTCCACTGAGGCCCGTCCACTGAGACCGCAGAGTCCACTGTCACTCAGTACACTGTCCACTGAGCATGCTGTTCACTGAGTCTACTGACAACCTGTTCCACTGTCCACTGAATCTGCTGAGTCCACTGTCAACTGGATCCGCTGTCCACTGAGTCCACTGTCTGCTCTCCACTGAGACCACTGAGTCCACTGAGTCTGCTGTCCCGTGAGTTCACTGCCAATGAGTGTGCTGTACACTGACTCCATTGTTCACTGCCAATGAGTTTGCTGTACACTGACTCCATTGTTCACTGTCCACTGAGCATGTGGTACACTGAGTCCACTGTCCACTGAGTCTGCTGAGTCCGCTGTCCACTGAATCTGTTGTCCACTGAATACACAGTCTGCTGTCCACTGAGTTCTCTGTCCACTATACACTGAGTCCACTGTCCACTGACTCCGCTGTCCTCTGTCCACTAAATCCACTGTCTGCTGTCCATTGAGTCCACTGAGTCCACTGTCCACTGAGTCCTCTGATTCCACTGTCCACTGAGTCCACTGTCCATGGAGTCTGCTGTCCCGTGATGCCACTGCCAATGAGTTTGCTGTACACTGAGTCCATTGTTCACTGTCCACTGAGTATGCAGTACACTGAGTCCACTGTCCACTGTCCACTGAGTCCACTGTCCATTGAGTCCAATGAGCCAGGGGTCCACACAGTCGACTGAGTTCGCTGTCCACTGAGTCTGATTAATCCGCAGTCCGGGGAGTCCACTGTCCAATGAGTCCTGAGTGAATACACTGTCCACTGAGTCTACAGAGTCCACCGTCCACTGAGTCCACTATCCATTGTCCATTGAATCCACTGAGTCCACTGAGTCTGCTGTCCACTAAATCCACTGTCTGCTGTCCATTGTCCACTGAGTCCATTGTCCACTGTGTCCACTGACCACTGAGTCCACTGTCCACTGAGTCCACAGTCCATGGAGTCTGCTGTCCCGTGAGTTCACTGCCAATGAGTTTGCTGTACACTGAGTCCATTGTTCACTGTCCACTGATCATGCGGTACACTGAGTCCACTGTCCACTGTGTCCACTGAGCCTGCTGTCCACTGAACTCATTGAGACCACTGTCCACTGAGTCCACTGTCCACTGAGTCCACTGTCTGCTGTCCATTGAGTCCACTGTCCACTGTCCACTGAGTCCACTGTCCATGGAGTCTGCTGTCCCGTGATGTCACTGCCAATGAGTTTGCTGTACACTGAGTCCATTGTTCACTGTCCACTGAGTATGCAGTACACTGAGTCCACCGTCCACGGAGTCCACTGTCCATTGTCCACGGAATCCACTGTCCACTATCCACTGAGTCCACTGTCCATTGAGTCCACTGAGCCAGGTGTCCACACAGTCGACTGAGTTCGCTGTCCACTGAGTCTGATTAGTCCGCATTCCACTGTCCACTGTCCAATGAGTCCTGAGTGAATACACTGTCCACTGAGTCTACAGAGTCCACCGTCCACTGAGTCCACTATCCATTGTCCATTGAATCCACTGAGTCCACTGAGTCCACTGTCCACTAAATCCACTGTCTGCTGTCCATTGAGTCCACTGTCCACTGTCCACTGAGTCCTTTGATTCCACTGTCCACTGAGTCCACTGAGTCCGCAGTCCACTGAGTCTGCTGTGCACTAAATCCACTGTCTGCTGTCCATTGAGTCCACTATCCAATGAGACCAGTGTCCACTGTGTCCACTGACCACGGAGTCCACTGAGTTTGCTGTCTGCAGTCCACTGAGTCCACTGTCCATGGAGTCTGCTGTCCCGTGAGTTCACTGCTAATGAGTTTGCTGTACACTGAGTCCATTGTTCATGTCCACTGAGTATGCTGTACACTGAGTCCACTGAGTCCACTGAGCCTGCTGTCCACTGAACTCACTGAGACCGCTGTCCACTGATTCCACTGTCCATTGAGTCCACTGAGCCAGGTGTCCACACAGTCGACTGAGTTCACTGTCCACTGAGTCTGATGAGTCCGCAGTCCACTGAGTCCACTGTCCAATGAGACCAGTATCCACTGTGTCCACTGACCACGGAGTCCACTGAGTTTGCTGTCCGCAGTCCACTGAGTCTACTGTCCACTGAGTCCACTGTCCACTGAGCCCGCTGTCCACTGAGTCCACTGAGTCCACTGTTCACTGAGCCCGCTGTCCTCTGAGTCCACTGTCCACTGAGTATGCGGCACACTGAGTCCACTGTCCACTGAGTCCACTGAGCCTGCTGTCCACTGAACTCACTGTCCATTGAGTCCACTGAGCCAGGTGTCCACACAGTCGACTGAGTTCTCTGTCCACTGAGTCTGATGAGTCCGCAGTCCACATAGTCCACTGTCCAATGAGACCAGTGCCCACTGTGTCCACTGAGTCCACTGAGGCCCGTCCACTGAGACTGCAGAGTCCACTGTCACTGAGTACACTGTCCACTGAGACCAGTATCCACTGTGTCCACTGACCACGGAGTCCACTGAGTTTGCTGTCCGCAGTCCACTGAGTCTACTGTCCACTGAGTCCACTGTCCACTGAGCCCGCTGTCCACTGAGTCCACTGAGTCCACTGTTCACTGAGCCCGCTGTCCTCTGAGTCCACTGTCCACTGAGTATGCGGCACACTGAGTCCACTGTCCACTGAGTCCACTGAGCCTGCTGTCCACTGAACTCACTGTCCATTGAGTCCACTGAGCCAGGTGTCCACACAGTCGACTGAGTTCTCTGTCCACTGAGTCCACTGTCCATGGAGTCTGCTGTCCCGTGATGTCACTGCCAATGAGTTTGCTGTACACTGAGTCCATTGTTCACTGTCCACTGAGTATGCAGTACACTGAGTCCACCGTCCACGGAGTCCACTGTCCATTGTCCACGGAATCCACTGTCCACTATCCACTGAGTCCACTGTCCATTGAGTCCACTGAGCCAGGTGTCCACACAGTCGACTGAGTTCGCTGTCCACTGAGTCTGATTAGTCCGCATTCCACTGTCCACTGTCCAATGAGTCCTGAGTGAATACACTGTCCACTGAGTCTACAGAGTCCACCGTCCACTGAGTCCACTATCCATTGTCCATTGAATCCACTGAGTCCACTGAGTCCACTGTCCACTAAATCCACTGTCTGCTGTCCATTGAGTCCACTGTCCACTGTCCACTGAGTCCTTTGATTCCACTGTCCACTGAGTCCACTGAGTCCGCAGTCCACTGAGTCTGCTGTGCACTAAATCCACTGTCTGCTGTCCATTGAGTCCACTATCCAATGAGACCAGTGTCCACTGTGTCCACTGACCACGGAGTCCACTGAGTTTGCTGTCCGCAGTCCACTGAGTCCACTGTCCATGGAGTCTGCTGTCCCGTGAGTTCACTGCTAATGAGTTTGCTGTACACTGAGTCCATTGTTCATGTCCACTGAGTATGCTGTACACTGAGTCCACTGAGTCCACTGAGCCTGCTGTCCACTGAACTCACTGAGACCGCTGTCCACTGATTCCACTGTCCATTGAGTCCACTGAGCCAGGTGTCCACACAGTCGACTGAGTTCACTGTCCACTGAGTCTGATGAGTCCGCAGTCCACTGAGTCCACTGTCCAATGAGACCAGTATCCACTGTGTCCACTGACCACGGAGTCCACTGAGTTTGCTGTCCGCAGTCCACTGAGTCTACTGTCCACTGAGTCCACTGTCCACTGAGCCCGCTGTCCACTGAGTCCACTCAGTCCACTGTTCACTGAGCCCGCTGTCCTCTGAGTCCACTGTCCACTGAGTCTGCTGTCCCGTGAGTTCACTGCCAATGAGTTTGCTGTACACTGACTCCATTGTTCACTGTCCACTGAGTATGCGGCACACTGAGTCCACTGTCCACTGAGTATGCGGCACACTGAGTCCACTGTCCACTGAGTCCACTGAGCCTGCTGTCCACTGAACTCACTGTCCATTGAGTCCACTGAGCCAGGTGTCCACACAGTCGACTGAGTTCTCTGTCCACTGAGTCTGATGAGTCCGCAGTCCACCTAGTCCACTGTCCAATGAGACCAGTGCCCACTGTGTCCACTGAGTCCACTGAGGCCCGTCCACTGAGACTGCAGAGTCCACTGTCACTGAGTACACTGTCCACTGAGCATGCTGTTCACTGAGTCTACTGACAACCTGTTCCACTGTCCACTGAATCTGCTGAGTCCACTGTCAACTGGATCCGCTGTCCACTGAGTCCACTGTCTGCTCTCCACTGAGACCACTGAGTCCACTGAGTCTGCTGTCCCGTGAGTTCACTGCCAATGAGTGTGCTGTACACTGACTCCATTGTTCACTGTCCACTGAGCATGTGGCACACTGAGTCCGCTGTCCACTGAGTCTGCTGAGTCCGCTGTCCACTGAATCTGTTGTCCACTGAATACACAGTCTGCTGTCCACTGAGTTCTCTGTCCACTATACACTGAGTCCACTGTCCACTGAGTCCAGTGTCCACTGACTCCGCTGTCCGCTGTCCACTGAGTCCACTGTCCACTGAGTCTGCTGTCCACCGAGTCTGCTGTCCCGTGAGTCCGCTGCCAACTGAGGTCGCTATCCACTGAATCCATTGTCCACTGAGACCACTGTCTGCTGAGTCCACTGTCCACTGAGACCACTGAGCCCATTGACCACTAGATCAGCAGTCCAATGCATCCACTGTCCACTGGATCTGCTGTCCACTGAGTCCACTGTCCATTGGGTCCTTTGATTCCACTGTCCAGTGAGTCCACTGAGTCCGCAGTCCACTGAGTCTGCTGTGCACTAAATCCACTGTCTGCTGTCCATTGAGTCCACTATCCAATGAGACCAGTGTCCACTGTGTCCACTGACCATGGAGTCCACTGAGTTTGCTGTCCGCAGTCCACTGAGTCCACTGTTCATGGAGTCTGCTGTCCCGTGAGTTCACTGCTAATGAGTTTGCTGTACACTGAGTCCATTGTTCACAGTCCACTGAGTATGCTGTACACTGAGTCCACTGAGTCCACTGAGCCTGCTGTCCACTGAACTCACTGAGACCGCTGTCCACTGATTCCACTGTCCATTGAGTCCACTGAGCCAGGTGTCCACACAGTCGACTGAGTTCACTGTCCACTGAGTCTGATGAGTCCGCAGTCCACTGAGTCCACTGTCCACTGAGTCTGCTGTCCCGTGAGTTCACTGCCAATGAGTTTGCTGTACACTGACTCCATTGTTCACTGTCCACTGAGTATGGGGTACACTGAGTCCACTGAGCCTGCTGTCCACTGAACTCACTGAGACCACTGTCCACTGATTCCACTGTCCATTGAGACCACTGAGCCAGGTGTCCACACAGTCGACTGAGTTCACTGTCCACTGAGTTTGCTGTCCGCAGTCCACTGTCCTCTGAGTCCACTGAGCCCGCTGTCCACTGAGTCCACTGTCCACAAAATCCACTGTCTGCTGTCCATTGAGTCCACTGTCCACTGAGTCCACTGTCCACTGAGTCTGCTGACCCGTGAGTCTGCTGCCAACTGAGGTGGGTATCCACTGAGACCACTGTCTACTGAGTCTTCTGAGTCCACTGTCCACTGAGACCACAGAGCCCATTGACCACTAGATCAGCAGTCCAATGCATCCACTGTCCACTGGATCCACTGTCTGCTGAGTCCACTGTCCAGTGAGTATGCTGTCCACTAAGCCTGCAGAGTCCACTGTCCACTGAGTCCACTGTACATTGAGTCCTCTGATTCCACTGTCGAATGAGTCCACTGAGTCCACTGTCCACTAAATCCACTGTCTGCTGTCCATTGAGTCCACTGAGTCCACTGTCCACTGAGTCCTCTGATTCCACTGTCTACTGAGTCCACTGTCCGCTGTCCACTAAATCCACTGTCTGCTGTCCATTGAGTCCACTGTCCACTGTCCACTGAGTCCACTGTCCATGGAGTCTGCTGTCCCGTGATGTCACTGCCAATGAGTTTGCTGTACACTGAGTCCATTGTTCACTGTCCACTGAGTATGCAGTACAATGAGTCCACTGTCCATTGTCCACTGAATCCACTGTCCACTGTCCACTGAGTCCACTGAGTCCACTGTCCATTGAGTCCACTGAGCTAGGTGTCCACACAGTCGACTGAGTTCGCTGTCCACTGAGTCCACTATCCATTGTCCATTGAATCCACTGAGTCCGCTGTCCACTAAATCCACTGTCTGCTGTCCATTGTCCACTGAGTCCACTGTCCACTGTGTCCACTGACCACTGAGTCCACTGTCCACTGAGTCCACTGTCCATGGAGTCTGCTGTCCCGTGAGTTCACTGCCAATGAGTTTGCTGTACACTGAGTCCATTGTTCACTGTCCACTGAGCATGCGGTACACTGAGTCCACTGTCCACTGTGTCCACTGAGCCTGCTGTCCACTGAACTCACTGAGACCGCTGTCCACTGAGTCCACTGTCCACTGAGTCCACTGAGTCCACTGTCCATGGAGTCTGCTGTCCCGTGATGTCACTGCCAATGAGTTTGCTGTACACTGAGTCCATTGTTCACTGTCCACTGAGTATGCAGTACACTGAGTCCACTGTCCACTGAGTCCACTGTCCATTGTCCACGGAATCCACTGTCCACTGTCCACTGAGTCCACTGAGTCCACTGTCCATTGAGTCCACTGAGCCGGGTGTCCACACAGTCGACTGAGTTCGCTGTCCACTGAGTCTGATTAGTCCGCATTCCACTGTCCACTGTCCAATGAGTCCTGAGTGAATACACTGTCCACTGAGTCTACAGAGTCCACCGTCCACTGAGTCCACTATCCATTGTCCATTGAATCCACTGAGTCCACTGAGTCCACTGTCCACTAAATCCACTGTCTGCTGTCCATTGAGTCCACTGTCCACTGTCCACTGAGTCCTTTGATTCCACTGTCCACTGAGTCCACTGAGTCCGCAGTCCACTGAGTCTGCTGTGCACTAAATCCACTGTCTGCTGTCCATTGAGTCCACTATCCAATGAGACCAGTGTCCACTGTGTCCACTGACCACGGAGTCCACTGAGTTTGCTGTCCGCAGTCCACTGAGTCCACTGTCCATGGAGTCTGCTGTCCCGTGAGTTCACTGCTAATGAGTTTGCTGTACACTGAGTCCATTGTTCATGTCCACTGAGTATGCTGTACACTGAGTCCACTGAGTCCACTGAGCCTGCTGTCCACTGAACTCACTGAGACCGCTGTCCACTGATTCCACTGTCCATTGAGTCCACTGAGCCAGGTGTCCACACAGTCGACTGAGTTCGCTGTCCACTGAGCCTGATTAGTACGCAGTCCGGGGAGTCCACTGTCCAATGAGTCCGGAGTGAATACACTGTCCACTGAGTCTACAGAGTCCACCGTCCACTGAGTCCACTATCCATTGTCCATTGAATCCACTGAGTCCGCTGTCCACTAAATCCACTGTCTGCTGTCCATTGTCCACTGAGTCCACTGTCCACTGTGTCCACTGACCACTGAGTCCACTGTCCACTGAGTCCACTGTCCATGGAGTCTGCTGTCCCGTGAGTTCACTGCCAATGAGTTTGCTGTACACTGAGTCCATTGTTCACTGTCCACTGAGCATGCGGTACACTGAGTCCACTGTCCACTGTGTCCACTGAGCCTGCTGTCCACTGAACTCACTGAGACCGCTGTCCACTGAGTCCACTGTCCACTGAGTCCACTGAGTCCACTGTCCATGGAGTCTGCTGTCCCGTGATGTCACTGCCAATGAGTTTGCTGTACACTGAGTCCATTGTTCACTGTCCACTGAGTATGCAGTACACTGAGTGCACTGTCCACTGAGTCCACTGTCCATTGTCCACGGAATCCACTGTCCACTGTCCACTGAGTCCACTGAGTCCACTGTCCATTGAGTCCACTGAGCCGGGTGTCCACACAGTCGACTGAGTTCGCTGTCCACTGAGTCTGATTAGTCCGCATTCCACTGTCCACTGTCCAATGAGTCCTGAGTGAATACACTGTCCACTGAGTCTACAGAGTCCGCCGTCCACTGAGTCCACTATCCATTGTCCATTGTATCCACTGAGTCCACTGAGTCCACTGTCCACTAAATCCACTGTCTGCTGTCCACGGAATCCACTGTCCACTATCCACTGAGTCCACTGTCCATTGAGTCCACTGAGCCAGGTGTCCACACAGTCGACTGAGTTCGCTGTCCACTGAGTCTGATTAGTCCGCATTCCACTGTCCACTGTCCAATGAGTCCTGAGTGAATACACTGTCCACTGAGTCTACAGAGTCCACCGTCCACTGAGTCCACTATCCATTGTCCATTGAATCCACTGAGTCCACTGAGTCCACTGTCCACTAAATCCACTGTCTGCTGTCCATTGAGTCCACTGTCCACTGTCCACTGAGTCCTTTGATTCCACTGTCCACTGAGTCCACTGAGTCCGCAGTCCACTGAGTCTGCTGTGCACTAAATCCACTGTCTGCTGTCCATTGAGTCCACTATCCAATGAGACCAGTGTCCACTGTGTCCACTGACCACGGAGTCCACTGAGTTTGCTGTCCGCAGTCCACTGAGTCCACTGTCCATGGAGTCTGCTGTCCCGTGAGTTCACTGCTAATGAGTTTGCTGTACACTGAGTCCATTGTTCATGTCCACTGAGTATGCTGTACACTGAGTCCACTGAGTCCACTGAGCCTGCTGTCCACTGAACTCACTGAGACCGCTGTCCACTGATTCCACTGTCCATTGAGTCCACTGAGCCAGGTGTCCACACAGTCGACTGAGTTCACTGTCCACTGAGTCTGATGAGTCCGCAGTCCACTGAGTCCACTGTCCAATGAGACCAGTATCCACTGTGTCCACTGACCACGGAGTCCACTGAGTTTGCTGTCCGCAGTCCACTGAGTCTACTGTCCACTGAGTCCACTGTCCACTGAGCCCGCTGTCCACTGAGTCCACTGAGTCCACTGTTCACTGAGCCCGCTGTCCTCTGAGTCCACTGTCCACTGAGTCTGCTGTCCCGTGAGTTCACTGCCAATGAGTTTGCTGTACACTGACTCCATTGTTCACTGTCCACTGAGTATGCGGCACACTGAGTCCACTGTCCACTGAGTCCACTGAGCCTGCTGTCCACTGAACGCACTGTCCATTGAGTCCACTGAGCCAGGTGTCCACACAGTCGACTGAGTTCTCTGTCCACTGAGTCTGATGAGTCCGCAGTCCACCTAGTCCACTGTCCAATGAGACCAGTGCCCACTGTGTCCACTGAGTCCACTGAGGCCCGTCCACTGAGACTGCAGAGTCCACTGTCACTGAGTACACTGTCCACTGAGCATGCTGTTCACTGAGTCTACTGACAACCTGTTCCACTGTCCACTGAATCTGCTGAGTCCACTGTCAACTGGATCCGCTGTCCACTGAGTCCACTGTCTGCTCTCCACTGAGACCACTGAGTCCACTGAGTCTGCTGTCCCGTGAGTTCACTGCCAATGAGTGTGCTGTACACTGACTCCATTGTTCACTGTCCACTGAGCATGTGGCACACTGTGTCCGCTGTCCACTGAGTCTGCTGAGTCCGCTGTACACTGAATCTGTTGTCCACTGAATACACAGTCTGCTGTCCACTGAGTTCTCTGTCCACTATACACTGAGTCCACTGTCCACTGAGTCCAGTGTCCACTGACTCCGCTGTCCGCTGTCCACTGAGTCCACTGTCCACTGAGTCTGCTGTCCACCGAGTCTGCTGTCCCGTGAGTCCGCTGCCAACTGAGGTCGCTATCCACTGAATCCATTGTCCACTGAGACCACTGTCTGCTGAGTCCACTGTCCACTGAGACCACTGAGCCCATTGACCACTAGATCAGCAGTCCAATGCATCCACTGTCCACTGCATCTGCTGTCCACTGAGTCCACTGTCCATTGGGTCCTTTGATTCCACTGTCCAGTGAGTCCACTGAGTCCGCAGTCCACTGAGTCTGCTGTGCACTAAATCCACTGTCTGCTGTCCATTGAGTCCACTATCCAATGAGACCAGTGTCCACTGTGTCCACTGACCATGGAGTCCACTGAGTTTGCTGTCCACAGTCCACTGAGTCCACTGTTCATGGAGTCTGCTGTCCCGTGAGTTCACTGCTAATGAGTTTGCTGTACACTGAGTCCATTGTTCACAGTCCACTGAGTATGCTGTACACTGAGTCCACTGAGTCCACTGAGCCTGCTGTCCACTGAACTCACTGAGACCGCTGTCCACTGATTCCACTGTCCATTGAGTCCACTGAGCCAGGTGTCCACACAGTCGACTGAGTTCACTGTCCACTGAGTCTGATGAGTCCGCAGTCCACTGAGTCCACTGTCCACTGAGTCTGCTGTCCCGTGAGTTCACTGCCAATGAGTTTGCTGTCCACTGAGTCCATTGAGTCCACTGTCCATGGAGTCTGCTGTCCCGTGATGTCACTGCCAATGAGTTTGCTGTACACTGAGTCCATTGTTCACTGTCCACTGAGTATGCAGTACACTGAGTCCACTGTCCACTGAGTCCACTGTCCATTGTCCACGGAATCCACTGTCCACTGTCCACTGAGTCCACTGAGTCCACTGTCCATTGAGTCCACTGAGCCAGGTGTCCACACAGTTGACTGAGTTCGCTGTCCACTGAGTCTGATTAGTCCGCAGTCAGCTGAGTCCACTGTCCAATGAGTCCTGAGTGAATACACTGTCCACTGAGTCTACAGAGTCCACCGTCCACTGAGTCCACTATCCATTGTCCATTGAATCCACTGAGTCCACTGAGTCCGCTGTCCACTAAATCCACTGTCTGCTGTCCATTGTCCACTGAGTCCACTGTCCACTGAGTCCGCTGACCACTGAGTCCACTGTCCACTGTCCACTGAGTCCACTGTCCATGGAGTCTGCTGTCCCGTGATGTCACTGCCAATGAGTTTGCTGTACACTGAGTCCATTGTTCACTGTCCACTGAGTATGCAGTACACTGAGTCCACTGTCCATTGTCCACTGAATCCAGTGTCCCCTGTCCACTGAGTCCACTGAGTCCACTGTCCATTGAGTCCACTGAGCTAGGTGTCCACACAGTTGACTGAGTTCGCTGCCCACTGAGCCTGATTAGTACGCAGTCCGGGGAGTCCACTGTCCAATGAGTCCGGAGTGAATACACTGTCCACTGAGTCTACAGAGTCCACCGTCTACTGAGTCCACTATCCATTGTCCATTGAATCCACTGAGTCCGCTGTCCACTAAATCCACTGTCTGCTGTCCATTGTCCACTGAGTCCACTGTCCACTGTGTCCGCTGACCACTGAGTCCACTGTCCACTGAGTCCACTGTCCATTGAGTCCACTGAGCCGGGTGTCCACACAGTCGACTGAGTTCGCTGTCCACTGAGTCTGATTAGTCCGCATTCCACTGTCCACTGTCCAATGAATCCTGAGTGAATACACTGTCCACTGAGTCTACAGAGTCCACCGTCCACTGAGTCCACTATCCATTGTCCATTGAATCCACTGAGTCCACTGTCCACTAAATCCACTGTCTGCTGTCCATTGAGTCCACTGTCCACTGTCCACTGAGTCCTTTGATTCCACTGTCCACTGAGTCCACTGAGTCCGCAGTCCACTGAGTCTGCTGTGCACTAAATCCACTGTCTGCTGTCCATTGAGTCCACTATCCAATGAGACCAGTGTCCACTGTGTCCACTGACCACGGAGTCCACTGAGTTTGCTGTCCGCAGTCCACTGAGTCCACTGTCCATGGAGTCTGCTGTCCCGTGAGTTCACTGCTAATGAGTTTGCTGTACACTGAGTCCATTGTTCATGTCCACTGAGTATGCTGTACACTGAGTCCACTGAGTCCACTGAGCCTGCTGTCCACTGAACTCACTGAGACCGCTGTCCACTGATTCCACTGTCCATTGAGTCCACTGAGCCAGGTGTCCACACAGTCGACTGAGTTCACTGTCCACTGAGTCTGATGAGTCCACAGTCCACTGAGTCCACTGTCCAATGAGACCAGTATCCACTGTGTCCACTGACCACGGAGTCCACTGAGTTTGCTGTCCGCAGTCCACTGAGTCTACTGTCCACTGAGTCCACTGTCCACTGAGCCCGCTGTCCACTGAGTCCACTGAGTCCACTGTTCACTGAGCCCGCTGTCCTCTGAGTCCACTGTCCACTGAGTCTGCTGTCCCGTGAGTTCACTGCCAATGAGTTTGCTGTACACTGACTCCATTGTTCACTGTCCACTGAGTATGCGGCACACTGAGTCCACTGTCCACTGAGTCCACTGAGCCTGCTGTCCACTGAACTCACTGTCCATTGAGTCCACTGAGCCAGGTGTCCACACAGTCGACTGAGTTCTCTGTCCACTGAGTCTGATGAGTCCGCAGTCCACCTAGTCCACTGTCCAATGAGACCAGTGCCCACTGTGTCCACTGAGTCCACTGAGGCCCGTCCACTGAGACTGCAGAGTCCACTGTCACTGAGTACACTGTCCACTGAGCATGCTGTTCACTGAGTCTACTGACAACCTGTTCCACTGTCCACTGAATCTGCTGAGTCCACTGTCAACTGGATCCGCTGTCCACTGAGTCCACTGTCTGCTCTCCACTGAGACCACTGAGTCCACTGAGTCTGCTGTCCCGTGAGTTCACTGCCAATGAGTGTGCTGTACACTGACTCCATTGTTCACTGTCCACTGAGTATGCGGCACACTGAGTCCACTGTCCACTGAGTCCACTGAGCCTGCTGTCCACTGAACTCACTGTCCATTGAGTCCACTGAGCCAGGTGTCCACACAGTCGACTGAGTTCTCTGTCCACTGAGTCTGATGAGTCCGCAGTCCACCTAGTCCACTGTCCAATGAGACCAGTGCCCACTGTGTCCACTGAGTCCACTGAGGCCCGTCCACTGAGACTGCAGAGTCCACTGTCACTGAGTACACTGTCCACTGAGCATGCTGTTCACTGAGTCTACTGACAACCTGTTCCACTGTCCACTGAATCTGCTGAGTCCACTGTCAACTGGATCCGCTGTCCACTGAGTCCACTGTCTGCTCTCCACTGAGACCACTGAGTCCACTGAGTCTGCTGTCCCGTGAGTTCACTGCCAATGAGTGTGCTGTACACTGACTCCATTGTTCACTGTCCACTGAGCATGTGGCACACTGTGTCCGCTGTCCACTGAGTCTGCTGAGTCCGCTGTACACTGAATCTGTTGTCCACTGAATACACAGTCTGCTGTCCACTGAGTTCTCTGTCCACTATACACTGAGTCCACTGTCCACTGAGTCCACTGTCCACTGACTCCACTGTCCGCTGTCCACTGAGTCCACTGTCCACTGAGTCTGCTGTCCACCGAGTCTGCTGTCCCGTGAGTCCGCTGCCAACTGAGGTCGCTATCCACTGAATCCATTGTCCACTGAGACCACTGTCTGCTGAGTCCACTGTCCACTGAGACCACTGAGCCCATTGACCACTAGATCAGCAGTCCAATGCATCCACTGTCCACTGGATCTGCTGTCCACTGAGTCCACTGTCCATTGAGTCCTTTGATTCCACTGTCCACTGAGTCCACTGAGTCCGCAGTCCACTGAGTCTGCTGTGCACTAAATCCACTGTCTGCTGTCCATTGAGTCCACTATCCAATGAGACCAGTGTCCTCTGTGTCCACTGACCATGGAGTCCACTGAGTTTGCTGTCCGCAGTCCACTGAGTCCACTGTCCATGGAGTCTGCTGTCCCGTGAGTTCACTGCTAATGAGTTTGCTGTACACTGAGTCCATTGTTCACAGTCCACTGAGTATGCTGTACATTGAGTCCACTGAGTCCACTGAGCCTGCTGTCCACTGAACTCACTGAGACCGCTGTCCACTGATTCCACTGTCCATTGAGTCCACTGAGCCAGGTGTCCACACAGTCGACTGAGTTCACTGTCCACTGAGTCTGATGAGTCCGCAGTCCACTGAGTCCACTGTCCACTGAGTCTGCTGTCCCGTGAGTTCACTGCCAATGAGTTTGCTGTACACTGACTCCATTGTTCACTGTCCACTGAGTATGGGGTACACTGAGTCCACTGAGCCTGCTGTCCACTGAACTCACTGAGACCACTGTCCACTGATTCCACTGTCCATTGAGTCCACTGAGCCAGGTGTCCACACAGTCGACTGAGTTCACTGTCCACTGAGTTTGCTGTCCGCAGTCCACTGTCCTCTGAGTCCACTGAGCCTGCTGTCCACTGAGTCCACTGTCCACAAAATCCACTGTCTGCTGTCCATTGAGTCCACTGTCCACTGAGTCTGCTGACCCGTGAGTCTGCTGCCAACTGAGGTGGGTATCCACTGAGACCACTGTCTACTGAGTCTTCTGAGTCCACTGTCCACTGAGACCACTGAGCCCATTGACCACTAGATCAGCAGTCCAATGCATCCACTGTCCACTGGATCCACTGTCTGCTGAGTCCACTGTCCAGTGAGTATGCTGTCCACTAAGTCTGCTGAGTCCACTGTCCATTGTCCACTGAATCCAGTGTCCACTGTCCACTGAGTCCACTGAGTCCACTGTCCATTGAGTCCACTGAGCTAGGTGTCCACACAGTTGACTGAGTTCGCTGCCCACTGAGCCTGATTAGTACGCAGTCCGGGGAGTCCACTGTCCAATGAGTCCGGAGTGAATACACTGTCCACTGAGTCTACAGAGTCCACCGTCCACTGATTCCACTATCCATTGTCCATTGAATCCACTGAGTCCACTGAGTCCGCTGTCCACTAAATCCACTGTCTGCTGTCCATTGTCCACTGAGTCCACTGTCCACTGAGTCCGCTGACCACTGAGTCCACTGTCCACTGTCCACTGAGTCCACTGTCCATGGAGTCTGCTGTCCCGTGATGTCACTGCCAATGAGTTTGCTGTACACTGAGTCCATTGTTCACTGTCCACTGAGTATGCAGTACACTGAGTCCACTGTCCATTGTCCACGGAATCCACTGTCCACTGTCCACTGAGTCCACTGTCCATTGAGTCCACTGAGCCAGGTCTCCACACAGTCGACTGTGTTCGCTGTCCACTGAGTCTGATTAGTCCGCAGTCAGCTGAGTCCACTGTCCAATGAGTCCTGAGTGAATACAATGTCCACTGAGTCTACAGAGTCCACCGTCCACTGAGTCCACTATCCATTGTCCATTGAATCCACTGAGTCCACTGAGTCCACTGTCCACTGTGTCCGCTGACCACTGAGTCCACTGTCCACTGTCCACTGAGTCCACTGTCCATGGAGTCTGCTGTCCCGTGATGTCACTGCCAATGAGTTTGCTGTACACTGAGTCCATTGTTCACTGTCTACTGCGTATGCAGTACACTGAGTCCACTGTCCATTGTCCACGGAATCCACTGTCCACTGTCCACTGAGTCCACTGTCCATTGAGTCCACTGAGCCAGGTGTCCACACAGTCGACTGAGTTCGCTGTCCACTGAGTCTGATTAGTCCGCAGTCCACTGAGTCCACTATCCAATGAGTCCTGAGTGAATACACTGTCCACTGAATCTACAGAGTCCACCGTCCACTGAGTCCACTATCCATTGTCCATTGAATCCACTGAGTCCACTGAGTCCGCTGTCCACTAAATCCACTGTCTGCTGTCCATTGTCCACTGAGTCCACTGTCCACTGAGTCCGCTGACCACTGAGTCCACTGTCCACTGTCCACTGAGTCCACTGTCCATGGAGTCTGCTGTCCCGTGATGTCACTGCCAATGAGTTTGCTGTACACTGAGTCCATTGTTCACTGTCCACTGAGTATGCAGTACACTGAGTCCACTGTCCATTGTCCACGGAATCCACTGTCCACTGTCCACTGAGTCCACTGTCCATTGAGTCCACTGAGCCAGGTCTCCACACAGTCGACTGTGTTCGCTGTCCACTGAGTCTGATTAGTCCGCAGTCAGCTGAGTCCACTGTCCAATGAGTCCTGAGTGAATACAATGTCCACTGAGTCTACAGAGTCCACCGTCCACTGAGTCCACTATCCATTGTCCATTGAATCCACTGAGTCCACTGAGTCCACTGTCCACTGTGTCCGCTGACCACTGAGTCCACTGTCCACTGTCCACTGAGTCCACTGTCCATGGAGTCTGCTGTCCCGTGATGTCACTGCCAATGAGTTTGCTGTACACTGAGTCCATTGTTCACTGTCTACTGCGTATGCAGTACACTGAGTCCACTGTCCATTGTCCACGGAATCCACTGTCCACTGTCCACTGAGTCCACTGTCCATTGAGTCCACTGAGCCAGGTGTCCACACAGTCGACTGAGTTCGCTGTCCACTGAGTCTGATTAGTCCGCAGTCCACTGAGTCCACTATCCAATGAGTCCTGAGTGAATACACTGTCCACTGAATCTACAGAGTCCACCGTCCACTGAGTCCACTATCCATTGTCCATTGAATCCACTGAGTCCACTGAGTCCGCTGTCCACTAAATCCACTGTCTGCTGTCCATTGTCCACTGAGTCCACTGTGTCCGCTGTCTACTGAGTCCACTGTCCATGGAGTCTGCTGTCCCGTGAGTTCACTGCCAATGAGTTTGCTGTACACTGAGTCCATTGTTCACTGTCCACTGAGCATGTGGTACACTGAGTCCACTGTCCACTGTGTCCACTGAGCCTGCTGTCCACTGAACTCACTGAGACCGCTGTCCACTGAGTCCACTGTCCACAGTGTTCACTGAGCCTGCTGTCCACTGAACTCACTGAGACCGCTGTCCACTGAGTCCACTGTCCACTGAGTCCACTGTCCATTGAGTCCACTGAGCCAGGTGTCCACACAGTTGACTGAGTTCGCTGTCCACTGAGCCTGATGAGTCTGCAGTCCACTGAGTCCACTGTCCAATGAGACCAGTGTCCACTGTGTCCACTGAGTCCACTGTCCAATGAGACCAGTGTCCACTGAGTCCACTGATCACTGAGTCCACTGAGTTTACTGTCCGCAGTCCACTGAGTCCACTGTCCATGGAGTCTGCTGTCCCGTGAGTTCACTGCCAATGAGTTTGCAGTACACTGAGTCCACTGTCCACTGAGTCCACTGAGCCTGCTGTCCACTGAACTCACTGAGACCGCTGTCCACTGATTCCACAATCCACTGAGTCCACTGAGACTGCTGTCCACTGAACTCACTGAGACCGCTGTCCACTGATTCCACTGTCCACTGAGTCCACTGTCCAATGAGTCCACTGAGCCAGGTGTCCACACAGTCGACTGAGTTCGCTGTCCACTGAGTCTGATGAGTCCGCAGTCCACTGAGACCACCGAGCCCGTTGACCACTAGATCAGCAGTCCAATGCATCCACTGTCCATTGGATCCGTTGTCTAGTGAGTATGCTGTCCACTGTCTGCTCTCCACTAAGCATGCTGCCCACTGAGTCTGCTGATAACATGTTGCACTGTCTTCTGCATCTGCTGAGTCCACTGTCCACTAAATCCACTGTCTGCTGTCCATTGAGTCCACTGAGTCCACTGTCCACTGAGTCCTCTGATTCCACTGTCTATTGAGTCCACTGTCCGCTGTCCACTAAATCCACTGTCTGCTGTCCATTGAGTCCACTGTCCACTGAGTCCACTGTCCATGGAGTCTGCTGTCCCGTGATGTCACTGCCAATGAGTTTGCTGTACACTGAGTCCATTGTTCACTGTCCACTGAGTATGCAGTACACTGAGTCCACTGTCCATTGTCCACTGAATCCAGTGTCCACTGTCCACTGAGTCCACTGAGTCCACTGTCCATTGAGTCCACTGTCTGCTGTCCATTGTCCACTGAGTCCACTGTCCACTGAGTCCGCTGACCACTGAGTCCACTGTCCACTGTCCACTGAGTCCACTGTCCATGGAGTCTGCTGTCCCGTGATGTCACTGCCAATGAGTTTGCTGTACACTGAGTCCATTGTTCACTGTCCACTGAGTATGCAGTACACTGAGTCCACTGTCCATTGTCCACTGAATCCACTGTCCACTGTCCACTGTCCACTGAGTCCACTGAGTCCACTGTCCATTGAGTCCACTGAGCTAGGTGTCCACACAGTTGACTGAGTTCGCTGCCCACTGAGCCTGATTAGTACGCAGTCCGGGGAGTCCACTGTCCAATGAGTCCGGAGTGAATACACTGTCCACTGAGTCTACAGAGTCCACCGTCTACTGAGTCCACTATCCATTGTCCATTGAATCCACTGAGTCCGCTGTCCACTGTGTCCGCTGATCTCTGAGTCCACTGTCCACTGAGTCCACTGTCCATGGAGTCTGCTGTCCCGTGAGTTCACTGCCAATGAGTTTGCTGTACACTGAGTCCATTGTTCACTGTCCACTGATCATGCGGTACACTGAGTCCACTGTCCACTGTGTCCACTGAGCCTGCTGTCCACTGAACTCACTGAGACCGCTGTCCACTAAGTCCACTGTCCACTGAGTCCACTGAGTCCACTGTCCATGGAGTCTGCTGTCCCGTGATGTCACTGCCAATGAGTTTGCTGTACACTGAGTCCATTGTTCACTGTCCACTGAGTATGCAGTACACTGAGTCCACTGTCCATTGTCCACGGAATCCACTGTCCACTGTCCACTGAGTCCACTGTCCATTGAGTCCACTGAGCCAGGTCTCCACACAGTCGACTGTGTTCGCTGTCCACTGAGTCTGATTAGTCCGCAGTCAGCTGAGTCCACTGTCCAATGAGTCCTGAGTGAATACAATGTCCACTGAGTCTACAGAGTCCACCGTCCACTGAGTCCACTATCCATTGTCCATTGAATCCACTGAGTCCACTGAGTCCACTGTCCACTGTGTCCGCTGACCACTGAGTCCACTGTCCACTGTCCACTGAGTCCACTGTCCATGGAGTCTGCTGTCCCGTGATGTCACTGCCAATGAGTTTGCTGTACACTGAGTCCATTGTTCACTGTCTACTGCGTATGCAGTACACTGAGTCCACTGTCCATTGTCCACGGAATCCACTGTCCACTGTCCACTGAGTCCACTGTCCATTGAGTCCACTGAGCCAGGTGTCCACACAGTCGACTGAGTTCGCTGTCCACTGAGTCTGATTAGTCCGCTGTCCACTGAGTCCACTATCCAATGAGTCCTGAGTGAATACACTGTCCACTGAATCTACAGAGTCCACCGTCCACTGAGTCCACTATCCATTGTCCATTGAATCCACTGAGTCCACTGAGTCCGCTGTCCACTAAATCCACTGTCTGCTGTCCATTGTCCACTGAGTCCACTGTGTCCGCTGTCTACTGAGTCCACTGTCCACTGAGTCCACTGTCCATGGAGTCTGCTGTCCCGTGAGTTCACTGCCAATGAGTTTGCTGTACACTGAGTCCATTGTTCACTGTCCACTGAGCATGTGGTACACTGAGTCCACTGTCCACTGTGTCCACTGAGCCTGCTGTCCACTGAACTCACTGAGACCGCTGTCCACTGAGTCCACTGTCCACAGTGTTCACTGAGCCTGCTGTCCACTGAACTCACTGAGACCGCTGTCCACTGAGTCCACTGTCCACTGAGTCCACTGTCCATTGAGTCCACTGAGCCAGGTGTCCACACAGTTGACTGAGTTCGCTGTCCACTGAGCCTGATGAGTCTGCAGTCCACTGAGTCCACTGTCCAATGAGACCAGTGTCCACTGTGTCCACTGAGTCCACTGTCCAATGAGACCAGTGTCCACTGAGTCTACTGTCCAATGAGAGAAGTGTCCACTGTGTCCACTGATCACTGAGTCCACTGAGTTTACTGTCCGCAGTCCACTGAGTCCACTGTCCATGGAGTCTGCTGTCCCGTGAGTTCACTGCCAATGAGTTTGCAGTACACTGAGTCCACTGTCCACTGAGTCCACTGAGCCTGCTGTCCACTGAACTCACTGAGACCGCTGTCCACTGATTCCACAATCCACTGAGTCCACTGAGACTGCTGTCCACTGAACTCACTGAGACCGCTGTCCACTGATTCCACTGTCCACTGAGTCCACTGTCCAATGAGTCCACTGAGCCAGGTGTCCACACAGTCGACTGAGTTCGCTGTCCACTGAGTCTGATGAGTCCACAGTCCACTGAGACCACCGAGCCCGTTGACCACTAGATCAGCAGTCCAATGCATCCACTGTCCATTGGATCCGTTGTCTAGTGAGTATGCTGTCCACTGAGTCTGCTGTCCACTAAGCATGCTGCCCACTGAGTCTGCTGATAACATGTTGCACTGTCTACTGCATCTGCTGAGTCCACTGTCCACTGCATCCACTGTCTACTGAGCCCACTGTCCCGTGAGTCTGCTGTACATTTAGTCCACTGTCCACTGGGTCTGCTGCCAACTGAGGTTGCTATCCACTGTGTTCACTGTCAACTGAATCTGCTGATTCCACTGTCCACTGAGACCACTGAGCCCGTTGACCACTAGATCAGCAGTCCAATGCGTCCACTGTCCACTGGATCCGTTGCCCGCTGAGTTCACTGTCCAGTGAGTATGCTGTCTACTGAGTCTGCTGTCCATTAAGCATGCTGCCCACTGAGTCTGCTGACAACTTGTTGCACTGTCTACTGCATCTGCTGAGTCCACTGTCCACTGCATCTGCTGTCTACTGAGCCCACTGTCCACTGAGACCACTGTCCACTGTGTCTGCTGAGTCTGCTGTTCACTGAGTCCACTGTCCATTGAGTCCTCTGATTCCACTGTCCACTTAGTCCAATGACTACTGAGTCTGCTGTCCACTAATTCCACTGTCTGCTGTCCATTGAGTCCACTGAGTCCACTGTCCACTGAGACCACTGAGCCTGCTGTCCACTGAGTCCACTGTCCATGGAGTCTGCTGTCCCGTGAGTTCACTGCCAATGAGTTTGCTGTACACTGAGTCCATTCTTCACTGTCCACTGAGTATGCGGAACATTGAGTCCACTCTCCACTGAGTCCACTGAGTCTGCTGAGTCTGCTGTCCACTGAGTTCCCAGTCCACTATACACTGAGTCCACTGTTCACTGAGTTTGCTGTCCACTGTCCACTGAGTCTGCTGTCCACTGTCACTGTCTACAGAGTCCACTGAGTGGACTCAGTGAAAACACTGAGGCCCCTGTCCACTGAGACCACTGAGTCCAGTGTCCACTGAGTACACTGTCCACTGAGCATGCTGTTCCCTGAATCTGCTGACAACTTGTTGCAGTCTACTGCATCTGCTGAACCCACTGTCCGCTGTCCACTGAGACTGCTGTCCACTGAGTCCACTGTCCACTGAGTCCTGAGTGAATACACTGTCCACTGAGTCTACAGAGTCCACTGTCCACTGAGTCCACTATCCATTGTCCACTGAATCTGCTGAGTCCACTGTCCACCATGTCCACTGTCCATTGAGTCCACTGTCCACTGAGTCTGCTGTCCACTGAGTCTGCTATCCACTGAGTCCACTGTCTACTGAGTCCGCTGAGTCCACTGTCCACTGAGACCACTGAGCCCATTGACCACTAGATCAGCAGTCCAATGCATCCACTGTCCACGGGATCCACTGTCCATTGAGTCCACTGTCCACTGAGCCCGCTGTCCACTGAGTCTGCAGTCCCGTGAATTCACTGCCAATGAGTTTGCTGTCCACTGAGTCCATTGTTCACCATCCACAGAGTATGCGGTACACAAGAGTACACTGAACTCACTGAAACCACTGTCCACTGTGTCCACTGTCCACTGAGTCTGCTGAGTCCGCTGTCCACTGAGTCCACTGTCCCTTGAGACCTCTGATTCCACTGTCCACTGTCCACTGAGTCCGCTGTCCACTGAGTCTGCTGTCCACTAAATCCATTGTCTGCTGTCCATTGAGTCCACTGAGTCCACTGTCCACTGTGTCAGCTGACCACTGAGTCCACTGTCCACTGACCATGGAGTCTACTGTCCCGTGAGTTCACTGCCAATGATTTTGCTGCACACTGAGTCCATTATTCACTGTCCAGTGAGTATGCGGTACACTGAGTCCACTGTCCACTGAGTCCACTGAGCCTGCTGTCCACTGAACTCACTGATTCCACTGTCCACTGAGTCCACTAACCATTGTCCACTGAATCCGCTGAGTCCACTGTCCACCGTGTCCACTGTCCATTGAGTGCACTGTCCACTGAATCTGCTGTCCACTGAGTCTGCTATCCACTGTGTCCACTGTCTACTGAGTCCGCTGAGTCCACTGTCCACTGAGACCACTGAGCCCATTGACAACTAGATCAGCAGTCCAATGCGTCCACTGTCCATGGGATCCACTGTCCGTTGAGTCCACTGTCCAGTGAGTCCACTCTCCACTGTGTCCACTGAGTCTGCTGTCCACTGAGTTCTCGGTCCACTATACACTGAGTCCACTGTTCACTGAGTGTGCTGTCCACTGTCCACTGAGACTGCTGATTCCACTGTCCACTGAGTCCACTGTCCACTGTGTCAGCTGACCACTGAGTCCACTGTCCACTGACCATGGAGTCTACTGTCCCCTGAGTTCACTGCCAATGATTTTGCTGCACACTGAGTCCATTATTTACTGTCCACTGAGTATGCAGTACACTGAGTCCACTGTCCACTGAGTCCACTGAGCCTGCTGTCCACTGAACTCACTGAGCCTGCTGTCCACTGAACTCACTGATTCCACTGTCCATTGAGTCCACTGTCCATTGAGTCCACTGAGCCAGGTGTCCACACAGTCGACTGAGTTCGCTGTCCACTGAGTCTGATGAGCCTGCAGTCCACTGAGTCCACTGTCCAATGAGACCAGTGTCCACTGTGTCCACTGAGTCCACTGAGGCCCCTGTCCACTGAGACCGCTGAGTCCACTATCCACTGAGTCTGCTGTCCACCGAGTCTACTGTCCATTTAGTCCACTGTCCACTGAGTCTGCTGTCCCGTGAGTCTGCTGCCAACTGAGGTCGCTATCCACTGAGTCCACTGTCTACTGAGTCTTCTGAGTCCACTGTCCACTGAGACCACTGAGCCCATTGACCACTAGATCAGCAGTCCAATGCATCCACTGTCCACTGGATCCGCTGTCTGCTGAGTCCACTGTCCAGTGAGTACGCTGTCCACTGAATCCACTGTCCACGGAGTCTACTGTCTATTTATTTCACTGACCACTGAGTCCACTGTCCACGGAGTCTACTGTCCATTTATTCCACTGTCCACTGAGTCTGCTGTCCTGTGAGTCTGCTGTCCATTTAGTCCACTGTCCACTGGGTCTGCTGCCAACTGAGGTTGCTATCCACTGAGTCCACTGTCCACTGAGATCACTGAGCCCGTTGACCACTAGATCAGCAGTCCAATGCGTCCACTGTCCACTGGATCCGTTGTCCGCTTAGTTCACTGTCCAGTGAGTACGCTGTCCACTGAGTCTGCTGTCCACTGAGCATGCTGCCCACTGAGTCTGCTGTCAACTTGTTGCACTGTCTACTGCATCTGCTGAGTTCACTATTCACTGGATCCGCTGTCTACTGCCCCCACTGTCCACTGAGTCCGCTGTCCACTGAGTCTACTGAGTCCACTGAGTCCACTGTCCATGGAGTCTGCTGTCCCGTGATGTCACTGCCAATGGGTTTGCTGTACACTGAGTCCATTGTTCACTGTCCACTGAGTATGCAATACACTGAGTCCACTGTCCACTGAGTCCAATGTACACTGAGTCCACTGTCCACTGTCCACTGAGCCTGCTGTCCACTGAACTCACTGAGATTGCTGTCCACTGATTCCACTGTCCACTGAGTCCACTGTCCACTGAGCCTGCTGTCCACTGAACTCACTGAGACCGCTGTCCACTTATTCCACTGTCCACTGAGTCCACTGAAACTGCTGTCCACTGAACTCACTTAGACCGCTGTCCACTTATTCCACTGTCCAATGAGTCCACTGTCCATTGAGTCCACTGAGCCAGGTGTCCACACAGTCGACTGAGTTCGCTGTCCACTGAGTCTGATGAGTCCGCAGTCCACTGAGTCCACTGTCCAATGAGACCAGTGTCCACTGTGTC
This sequence comes from Hemitrygon akajei, assembly GCF_048418815.1. Classification (NCBI taxonomy): domain Eukaryota; kingdom Metazoa; phylum Chordata; class Chondrichthyes; order Myliobatiformes; family Dasyatidae; genus Hemitrygon; species Hemitrygon akajei. The sequence goes on from NC_133127.1 coordinate 109,180,479, forward strand.
CACTGAGGCCCCTATCCACTGAGACCACTGACTACGCTGTTCACTGAGCATGCTGTCCACTGACTCTGCTGAGTCCACTGTCCACTGTCCACTGAGTCCGCTGAGTCCACTGAGCCCGCTGTCCACTAAATCCACTGTCTGCTGTCCATTGAGTTCACTGTCCAATGAGACCAGTGTTCACTGAGTCCACTGTCCACTGAGACTACTGTCTGCTGAGTCCACTGTCCACTGAGACCACTGAGCCCATTGACCACTAGATCAGCAGTCCAATGCATCCACTGTCCACTGAATCCGCTGTCTACTGTCCATTGAGTCCTCTGATTCCACTGTTCACTGAGTCCGCTGTCCACTGAGTCTGCTGCCCACTAAATCCACTGTCTGCTGTCCATTGAGTCCACTGAGCCAGGTGTCCACACAGTCGACTGATTTCTCTGTCCACTGAGTCTGATGAGTCCGCAGTCCACTGAGTCCACTGTCCAATGAGACCAGTGCCCACTGTGTCCACTGAGTCCACTGAGGCCCGTCGACTGAGACCACAGGGTCCACTGTCACTGAGTACACTGTCCACTGAGCATGCTGTTCACTGAGTCTACTGACAACCTGTTCCACTGTCCACTGAATCTGCTGAGTCCACTTTCAACTGGATCCGCTGTCCACTGAGTCCACTGTCTGCTCTCCACTGAGACGACTGAGTCCACTGAGTCTGCTGTCCCGTGAGTTCACTGCCAATGAGTGTGCTGTACACTGACTCCATTGTTCACAGCCAATGAGTTTGCTGTACACTGACTCCATTGTTCACTGTCCACAGAGTATGTGGTACACTGAGTCCACTGTCCACTGAGTCTGCTGAGTCCGCTGTCCACTGAGTCTGCTGTCCACTGAATACACAGTCTGCTGTCCACTATACACTGAGTCCACTGTTCACTGTGTCCACTGTCCACTGACTCTGCTGTCCGCTGTCCGTTGAGTCTGCTGTCCACTGACCTCTGTCTGCTGTCAACTGTCCACTGAATACACAGTCTGCTGTCCACTATACACTGAGTCCACTGTACACTGTACACCGAGTTCACTGAGTCCACTGTCCATGGAGTCTGCTGTCCCGTGAGTTCACTGCTAATGAGTTTGCTGTACACAGAGTCCATTGTTCACAGTCCACTGAGTATGTTGTACACTGAGTCCACTGAGCCTGCTGTTCACTGAACTCACTGAGACTGCTGTCCACTGATTCCACTGTCCATTGAGTCCACTGAGCCAGGTGTCCACACAGTCGATTGAGTTCACTGTCCACTGAGTCTGATGAGTCCGCAGTCCACTGAGTCCACTGTCCAATGAGACCAGTGTCCAATGTGTCCACTGTGTCCACTGACCACTGAGTCCACTGAGTTTACTGTCCGTAGTCCACTGAGTCCACTGTCCATGGAGTCTGCTGTCCCGTGAGTTCACTGCCAATGAGTTTGCTGTACTCTGAGTCCATTGTTCACTGTCCACTGAGTATGCGGTACACTGAGTCCACTGTCCACCGTGTCCACTGTCCATTGAGCCCACTGTCCACTGAGTCCACTGTCCAATGAGACCAGTGTCCACTGTGTCCACTGACCACTGAGTCCACTGAGTTTACTGTCCGCAGTCCACTGGGTCCACTGTCCATGGAGTCTGCTGTCCCGTGAGTTCACTGCCAATGAGTTTGCTGTACACTGAGTCCATTGTTCACTGTCCACTGAGTATGCAGTACACTGAGTCCACTGTCCACTGTGTCCACTGTCCATTGAGTCCACTGTCCACTGAGTCTGCTGTCCACTGAGTCTGCTATCCACTGAGTCCACTGTCTACTGAGTCCGCTGAGTCCACTGTCCACTGAGACCACTGAGCCCATTGACAACTAGATCAGCAGTCCAATGCGTCCACTGTCCACGGGATCCACTGTCCGTTGAGTCCACTGTCCAGTGAGTACGCTGTCCACTGAGTCTGATGAGTCCGCAGTCCACTGTGCACTGTCCAATGAGACCACTGTTCGCTGTGTCCACTGAGTCCACTGTCCACTGAGGCCCCTGTCCACTGAATCCACTGAGACCACTGAGTATGCTGTCCGCTGAACTCACTGAGACCGCTGTCCACTGAGTTCACTGAGTCCACTGTCCATTGAGTCCTCTGATTCTGCTGACTGCTGAGTCCACTGTCCAGTGAATCTGCTAAGACTGCTGTCCACTGAGTCCACTGTCCATTGAGTCCTCAGTGAATACACTGTCCACTGAGTCTGCAGTCCACTGAATACACAGTCTGCTGTCCACTATACACTGAGTCCACTGTTCACTGAGTCCACTGTCCACTGACTCCGCTGTCCGCTGTCCCTTGAGTCTGCTGTCCACTGTCCTCTGTCTGCTGTCAACTGTCCACTGAATACACAGTCTGCTGTCCACTATACACTGAGTCCACTGTTCACTGTACACCGAGTCCACTGAGTCCACTGTCCACTGACACTACTGAGTCCACTCTCCACTGAGTCTGCTGTCCCATGAGTCCGCTGCCAACTGAGGTCGCTATCCACTGAGTCCACTGTCCACTGAGACCACTGTCTGCTGAGTCCACTGTCCACTGAGACCACTGAGCCCATTGACCACAAGATCAGCAGTCCAATGCGTCCACTGTCCACTGGATCCATTGTCCGCTTAGTTCACTGTCCAGTGAGTACACTGTCCACTGAGTCTGCTGTCCACTGAGCATGCTTCCCACTGAGTCTGCTGTCAACTTGTTGCACTGTCTACTGCATCTGCTGAGTTCACTATTCACTGGATCCGCTGTCTACTGTGCCCACTGTCCACTGAGTCCGCTGTCCACTGAGTCTACTGAGTCCACTATGACCACTGACCACTGAGTCCACTGTCCACTGTGTCCACTGACCACTGAGTCCACTGTCCACCGTGTCCACTGTCCATTGAGTCCACTGTCCACTGAGTCTGCTGTCCACTGAGTCTGCTGTCCACTGAGTCTGCTATCCACTGAGACCACTGAGCCCATTGACAACTAGATCTGCAGTCCAATGCATCCACTGTCCACGGGATCCACTGTCCGTTGAGTCCACTGTCCAGTGAGTACGCTGTCCACTGAGTCCACTGTCCCGAGACCACTGAGCCCGCTGTCCACACAGTCGACTGCGTTCGCTGTCCACTGAGACTGATGAGTCCGCAGTCCACTGTGCACTGTCCAATGAGACCACTGTTCGCTGTGTCCACTGAGTCCACTGTCCACTGAGGCCCCTGTCCACTGAATCCACTGAGACCACTGAGTATGCTGTCCGCTGAACTCACTGAGTCCACTGTCCTCTGAGTCCACTGAGCCCGCTGTCCACTGAGTCCACTGAGTCCACTGTCCACTAAATCCACTGTTGGCTATCCATTGAGTGCACTGTCCACTGAGTCTGCTGTGCCGTGAGTCTGCTGCCAACTGAGGTGGGTATCCACTGAGTCCACTGTCTACTGAGTCTTCTGAGTCCACTGTCCACTGAGACCACTGAGCCCATTGACCACTAGAGCAGCAGTCCAATGCATCCACTGTCCACTGGATCCACTGTCCGCTGAGTCCACTGTCCAGTGAGTATGCTGTCCACTAAGTCTGCTGAGTCCACTGTCCACTGAGTCCACTGTACATTGAGTCCTCTGATTCCACTGTCCACTGAGTCCAATGAGTCCGCTGTCCAATAAATCCACTGTCTGCTGTCCACTGAGTCCACTGTACATTGTCCTCTGATTCCATTATCCACTGAGTCCACTGTCCACTGAGGCCCCTGTCCACTGAATCCACTGAGACCACTGAGTATGCTGTCCGCTGAACTCGCTGAGACCGCTGTACACTGAGTTCACTGAGTCCACTGTCCATTGAGTCCTCTGATTCTGCTGACCGCTAAGTCCACTGTCCAGTGAATCTGCTAAGACTGCTGTCCACTGAGTCCACTGTCCATTGAGTCCTCAGTGAATACACTGTCCACTGAGTCTGCTATACATTGTCCACTGAGTCTTCTGAGTCCACTGTCCACTGAGACCACTGAGCCCATTGACCACTAGATCAGCAGTCCAATGCATCCACTGTCCACAGGATCCACTGTCCGCTGAGTCCACTGTCCAGTGAGTATGCTGTCCCGTGAGTTCACTGCTAATGAGTTTGCTGTACACTGAGTCCATTGTTCACAGTCCACTGAGTCTGCTGTCCCATGAGTCTGCTGCCAACTGAGGTCGCTATCCACTGAGTCCACTGTCCACTGAGACCACTGTCTGCTGAGTCCACTGTCCATTGAGACCACTGAGCCCATTGACCACTAGATCAGCAGTACAATGCATCCAGTGTCCACTGGATCTGCTGTCCATTGAGTCCACTGTCCACAGTCCACAGAGTCCACTGTCCATGGAGTCTGCTGTCCCGTGATGTCACTGCCAATGAGTTTGCAGTACACTGAGTCCATTCTTCACTGTCCACTGAGTATGCAGTACACTGTGTCCACTGTCCACTGAGTCCACTGTCCACTGAGCCTGCTGTCCACTGAACTCACTGAGACCGCTGTCCACTGATTCCACTGTCCACTGAGCCTGCTGTCCACTGAACTCACTGAGACCGTTGTCCACTGGATCCGCTGTCCACTGATTCCACTGTCCACTGAGTCCGCAGTCCACTGAGTCTGCTGTCCACTAAATCCACTGTCTGCTGTCCATTGAGTCCACTGTCCAATGAGACCAGTGTCCACTGTGTCCACTGAACATGGAGTCCACTGTGTTTGCTGTCCACAGTCCACTGAGTCCACTGTCCATGGAGTCTGCTGTCCTGTGAGTTCACTGCTAATGAGTTTGCTGTACACTGAGTCCATTGTTCACAGTCCACTGAGTCTGCTGTCCCATGAGTCTGCTGCCAACTGAGGTCGTTATCCACTGAGTCCACTGTCCACTGAGACCACTGTCTGCTGAGTCCACTGTCCACTGAGACCACTGAGCCCATTGACCACTAGATCAGCAGTCCAATGCATCCACTGTCCACTGAATCCGCTGTCCACTGAGTCTACTGTCCATTGAGTCCTCTGATTCCACTGTTCACTGAGTCCACTGTCCACTGGGTCTGCTGCCAACTGAGGTTGCTATCCACTGAGTCCACTGTCCACTGAGATCACTGAGCCCGTTGACCACTAGATCAGCAGTCCAATGCGTCCACTGTCCACTGGATCCGTTGTCCGCTTAGTTCACTGTCCAGTGAGTACGCTGTCCACTGAGTCTGCTGTCCACTGAGCATGCTGCCCACTGAGTCTGCTGTCAACTTGTTGCACTGTCTACTGCATCTGCTGAGTTCACTATTCACTGGATCCGCTGTCTACTGCCCCCACTGTCCACTGAGTCCGCTGTCCACTGAGTCTACTGAGTCCACTGAGTCCACTGTCCATGGAGTCTGCTGTCCCGTGATGTCACTGCCAATGGGTTTGCTGTACACTGAGTCCATTGTTCACTGTCCACTGAGTATGCAATACACTGAGTCCACTGTCCACTGAGTCCAATGTACACTGAGTCCACTGTCCACTGTCCACTGAGCCTGCTGTCCACTGAACTCACTGAGATTGCTGTCCACTGATTCCACTGTCCACTGAGTCCACTGTCCACTGAGCCTGCTGTCCACTGAACTCACTGAGACCGCTGTCCACTTATTCCACTGTCCACTGAGTCCACTGAAACTGCTGTCCACTGAACTCACTTAGACCGCTGTCCACTTATTCCACTGTCCAATGAGTCCACTGTCCATTGAGTCCACTGAGCCAGGTGTCCACACAGTCGACTGAGTTCGCTGTCCACTGAGTCTGATGAGTCCGCAGTCCACTGAGTCCACTGTCCAATGAGACCAGTGTCCACTGTGTCCACTGAGGCCCCTATCCACTGAGACCACTGACTACGCTGTTCACTGAGCATGCTGTCCACTGACTCTGCTGAGTCCACTGTCCACTGTCCACTGAGTCCGCTGAGTCCACTGAGCCCGCTGTCCACTAAATCCACTGTCTGCTGTCCATTGAGTTCACTGTCCAATGAGACCAGTGTTCACTGAGTCCACTGTCCACTGAGACTACTGTCTGCTGAGTCCACTGTCCACTGAGACCACTGAGCCCATTGACCACTAGATCAGCAGTCCAATGCATCCACTGTCCACTGAATCCGCTGTCTACTGTCCATTGAGTCCTCTGATTCCACTGTTCACTGAGTCCGCTGTCCACTGAGTCTGCTGCCCACTAAATCCACTGTCTGCTGTCCATTGAGTCCACTGAGCCAGGTGTCCACACAGTCGACTGATTTCTCTGTCCACTGAGTCTGATGAGTCCGCAGTCCACTGAGTCCACTGTCCAATGAGACCAGTGCCCACTGTGTCCACTGAGTCCACTGAGGCCCGTCGACTGAGACCACAGGGTCCACTGTCACTGAGTACACTGTCCACTGAGCATGCTGTTCACTGAGTCTACTGACAACCTGTTCCACTGTCCACTGAATCTGCTGAGTCCACTTTCAACTGGATCCGCTGTCCACTGAGTCCACTGTCTGCTCTCCACTGAGACGACTGAGTCCACTGAGTCTGCTGTCCCGTGAGTTCACTGCCAATGAGTGTGCTGTACACTGACTCCATTGTTCACAGCCAATGAGTTTGCTGTACACTGACTCCATTGTTCACTGTCCACAGAGTATGTGGTACACTGAGTCCACTGTCCACTGAGTCTGCTGAGTCCGCTGTCCACTGAGTCTGCTGTCCACTGAATACACAGTCTGCTGTCCACTATACACTGAGTCCACTGTTCACTGTGTCCACTGTCCACTGACTCTGCTGTCCGCTGTCCGTTGAGTCTGCTGTCCACTGACCTCTGTCTGCTGTCAACTGTCCACTGAATACACAGTCTGCTGTCCACTATACACTGAGTCCACTGTACACTGTACACCGAGTTCACTGAGTCCACTGTCCATGGAGTCTGCTGTCCCGTGAGTTCACTGCTAATGAGTTTGCTGTACACAGAGTCCATTGTTCACAGTCCACTGAGTATGTTGTACACTGAGTCCACTGAGCCTGCTGTTCACTGAACTCACTGAGACTGCTGTCCACTGATTCCACTGTCCATTGAGTCCACTGAGCCAGGTGTCCACACAGTCGATTGAGTTCACTGTCCACTGAGTCTGATGAGTCCGCAGTCCACTGAGTCCACTGTCCAATGAGACCAGTGTCCAATGTGTCCACTGTGTCCACTGACCACTGAGTCCACTGAGTTTACTGTCCGTAGTCCACTGAGTCCACTGTCCATGGAGTCTGCTGTCCCGTGAGTTCACTGCCAATGAGTTTGCTGTACTCTGAGTCCATTGTTCACTGTCCACTGAGTATGCGGTACACTGAGTCCACTGTCCACCGTGTCCACTGTCCATTGAGCCCACTGTCCACTGAGTCCACTGTCCAATGAGACCAGTGTCCACTGTGTCCACTGACCACTGAGTCCACTGAGTTTACTGTCCGCAGTCCACTGGGTCCACTGTCCATGGAGTCTGCTGTCCCGTGAGTTCACTGCCAATGAGTTTGCTGTACACTGAGTCCATTGTTCACTGTCCACTGAGTATGCAGTACACTGAGTCCACTGTCCACTGTGTCCACTGTCCATTGAGTCCACTGTCCACTGAGTCTGCTGTCCACTGAGTCTGCTATCCACTGAGTCCACTGTCTACTGAGTCCGCTGAGTCCACTGTCCACTGAGACCACTGAGCCCATTGACAACTAGATCAGCAGTCCAATGCGTCCACTGTCCACGGGATCCACTGTCCGTTGAGTCCACTGTCCAGTGAGTACGCTGTCCACTGAGTCTGATGAGTCCGCAGTCCACTGTGCACTGTCCAATGAGACCACTGTTCGCTGTGTCCACTGAGTCCACTGTCCACTGAGGCCCCTGTCCACTGAATCCACTGAGACCACTGAGTATGCTGTCCGCTGAACTCACTGAGACCGCTGTCCACTGAGTTCACTGAGTCCACTGTCCATTGAGTCCTCTGATTCTGCTGACTGCTGAGTCCACTGTCCAGTGAATCTGCTAAGACTGCTGTCCACTGAGTCCACTGTCCATTGAGTCCTCAGTGAATACACTGTCCACTGAGTCTGCAGTCCACTGAATACACAGTCTGCTGTCCACTATACACTGAGTCCACTGTTCACTGAGTCCACTGTCCACTGACTCCGCTGTCCGCTGTCCCTTGAGTCTGCTGTCCACTGTCCTCTGTCTGCTGTCAACTGTCCACTGAATACACAGTCTGCTGTCCACTATACACTGAGTCCACTGTTCACTGTACACCGAGTCCACTGAGTCCACTGTCCACTGACACTACTGAGTCCACTCTCCACTGAGTCTGCTGTCCCATGAGTCCGCTGCCAACTGAGGTCGCTATCCACTGAGTCCACTGTCCACTGAGACCACTGTCTGCTGAGTCCACTGTCCACTGAGACCACTGAGCCCATTGACCACAAGATCAGCAGTCCAATGCGTCCACTGTCCACTGGATCCATTGTCCGCTTAGTTCACTGTCCAGTGAGTACACTGTCCACTGAGTCTGCTGTCCACTGAGCATGCTTCCCACTGAGTCTGCTGTCAACTTGTTGCACTGTCTACTGCATCTGCTGAGTTCACTATTCACTGGATCCGCTGTCTACTGTGCCCACTGTCCACTGAGTCCGCTGTCCACTGAGTCTACTGAGTCCACTATGACCACTGACCACTGAGTCCACTGTCCACTGTGTCCACTGACCACTGAGTCCACTGTCCACCGTGTCCACTGTCCATTGAGTCCACTGTCCACTGAGTCTGCTGTCCACTGAGTCTGCTGTCCACTGAGTCTGCTATCCACTGAGACCACTGAGCCCATTGACAACTAGATCTGCAGTCCAATGCGTCCACTGTCCACGGGATCCACTGTCCGTTGAGTCCACTGTCCAGTGAGTACGCTGTCCACTGAGTCCACTGTCCCGAGACCACTGAGCCCGCTGTCCACACAGTCGACTGCGTTCGCTGTCCACTGAGACTGATGAGTCCGCAGTCCACTGTGCACTGTCCAATGAGACCACTGTTCGCTGTGTCCACTGAGTCCACTGTCCACTGAGGCCCCTGTCCACTGAATCCACTGAGACCACTGAGTATGCTGTCCGCTGAACTCACTGAGTCCACTGTCCTCTGAGTCCACTGAGCCCGCTGTCCACTGAGTCCACTGAGTCCACTGTCCACTAAATCCACTGTTGGCTATCCATTGAGTGCACTGTCCACTGAGTCTGCTGTGCCGTGAGTCTGCTGCCAACTGAGGTGGGTATCCACTGAGTCCACTGTCTACTGAGTCTTCTGAGTCCACTGTCCACTGAGACCACTGAGCCCATTGACCACTAGAGCAGCAGTCCAATGCATCCACTGTCCACTGGATCCACTGTCCGCTGAGTCCACTGTCCAGTGAGTATGCTGTCCACTAAGTCTGCTGAGTCCACTGTCCACTGAGTCCACTGTACATTGAGTCCTCTGATTCCACTGTCCACTGAGTCCAATGAGTCCGCTGTCCAATAAATCCACTGTCTGCTGTCCACTGAGTCCACTGTACATTGTCCTCTGATTCCATTATCCACTGAGTCCACTGTCCACTGAGGCCCCTGTCCACTGAATCCACTGAGACCACTGAGTATGCTGTCCGCTGAACTCGCTGAGACCGCTGTACACTGAGTTCACTGAGTCCACTGTCCATTGAGTCCTCTGATTCTGCTGACCGCTAAGTCCACTGTCCAGTGAATCTGCTAAGACTGCTGTCCACTGAGTCCACTGTCCATTGAGTCCTCAGTGAATACACTGTCCACTGAGTCTGCTATACATTGTCCACTGAGTCTTCTGAGTCCACTGTCCACTGAGACCACTGAGCCCATTGACCACTAGATCAGCAGTCCAATGCATCCACTGTCCACAGGATCCACTGTCCGCTGAGTCCACTGTCCAGTGAGTATGCTGTCCCGTGAGCTCACTGCTAATGAGTTTGCTGTACACTGAGTCCATTGTTCACAGTCCACTGAGTCTGCTGTCCCATGAGTCTGCTGCCAACTGAGGTCGCTATCCACTGAGTCCACTGTCCACTGAGACCACTGTCTGCTGAGTCCACTGTCCATTGAGACCACTGAGCCCATTGACCACTAGATCAGCAGTACAATGCATCCAGTGTCCACTGGATCTGCTGTCCATTGAGTCCACTGTCCACAGTCCACAGAGTCCACTGTCCATGGAGTCTGCTGTCCCGTGATGTCACTGCCAATGAGTTTGCAGTACACTGAGTCCATTCTTCACTGTCCACTGAGTATGCAGTACACTGTGTCCACTGTCCACTGAGTCCACTGTCCACTGAGCCTGCTGTCCACTGAACTCACTGAGACCGCTGTCCACTGATTCCACTGTCCACTGAGCCTGCTGTCCACTGAACTCACTGAGACCGTTGTCCACTGGATCCGCTGTCCACTGATTCCACTGTCCACTGAGTCCGCAGTCCACTGAGTCTGCTGTCCACTAAATCCACTGTCTGCTGTCCATTGAGTCCACTGTCCAATGAGACCAGTGTCCACTGTGTCCACTGAACATGGAGTCCACTGTGTTTGCTGTCCACAGTCCACTGAGTCCACTGTCCATGGAGTCTGCTGTCCTGTGATTTCACTGCTAATGAGTTTGCTGTACACTGAGTCCATTGTTCACAGTCCACTGAGTCTGCTGTCCCATGAGTCTGCTGCCAACTGAGGTCGCTATCCACTGAGTCCACTGTCCACTGAGACCACTGTCTGCTGAGTCCACTGTCCATTGAGACCACTGAGCCCATTGACCACTAGATCAGCAGTACAATGCATCCAGTGTCCACTGGATCTGCTGTCCATTGAGTCCACTGTCCACAGTCCACAGAGTCCACTGTCCATGGAGTCTGCTGTCCCGTGATGTCACTGCCAATGAGTTTGCAGTACACTGAGTCCATTCTTCACTGTCCACTGAGTATGCAGTACACTGAGTCCACTGTCCACTGAGACCACTGTCTGCTGAGTCCACTGTCCACTGAGACCACTGAGCCCATTGACCACTAGATCAGCAGTCCAATGCATCCACTGTCCACTGAATCCGCTGTCCACTGAGTCTGCTGTCCACTAAATCCACTGTCTGCTGTCCATTGAGTCCACTGTCCAATGAGACCAGTGTCCACTGTGTCCACTGACCACGGAGTCCACTGAGTTTGCTGTCCGCAGTCCACTGAGTCCACTGTCCATGGAGTCTGCTGTCCCGTGAGTTCACTGCCAATGAGTTTGCTGTACACTGAGTCCACTGAGCCTGCTGTCCACTGAACTCACTGAGACCGCTGTCCACTGATTCCACTGTCCATGGAGTCTGCTGTCCCGTGAATTCACTGCCAACTGAGGTCGCTATCCACTGAGTGCACTGTCCACTGAGACCACTGTCTGCTGAGTCCACTGTCCACTGAGACCACTGAGCCCATTGACCACTAGATCAGCAGTACAATGCATTCACTGTCCACTGGATCTGCTGTCCACTGTCCACTGTCCATTGAGTCCTTTGATTCCACTGTCCACTGAGTCCACTGAGTCTGCTGTCCACTAAATCCACTGTCTGCTGTCCATTGAGTTCACTGTCCAATGAGACCAGTGTTCACTGAGTCCACTGTCCACTGAGACTACTGTCTGCTGAGTCCACTGTCCACTGAGACCACTGAGCCCATTGACCACTAGATCAGCAGTCCAATGCATCCACTGTCCATTGAATCCGCTGTCTACTGTCCATTGAGTCCTCTGATTCCACTGTTCACTGAGTCCGCTGTCCACTGAGTCTGCTGCCCACTAAATCCACTGTCTGCTGTCCATTGAGTCCACTGAGCCAGGTGTCCACACAGTCGACTGATTTCTCTGTCCACTGAGTCTGATGAGTCTGCAGTCCACTGAGTCCACTGTCCAATGAGACCAGTGCCCACTGTGTCCACTGAGTCCACTGAGGCCCGTTGACTGAGACCACAGGGTCCACTGTCACTGAGTACACTGTCCACTGAGCATGCTGTTCACTGAGTCTACTGACAACCTGTTCCACTGTCCACTGAATCTGCTGAGTCCACTTTCAACTGGATCCGCTGTCCACTGAGTCCACTGTCTGCTCTCCACTGAGACGACTGAGTCCACTGAGTCTGCTGTCCCGTGAGTTCACTGCCAATGAGTGTGCTGTACACTGACTCCATTGTTCACAGCCAATGAGTTTGCTGTACACTGACTCCATTGTTCACAGTCCACTGAGTATGTTGTACACTGAGTCCACTGAGCCTGCTGTTCACTGAACTCACTGAGACTGCTGTCCACTGATTCCACTGTCCATTGAGTCCACTGAGCCAGGTGTCCACACAGTCGATTGAGTTCACTGTCCACTGAGTCTGATGAGTCCGCAGTCCACTGAGTCCACTGTCCAATGAGACCAGTGTCCAATGTGTCCACTGTGTCCACTGACCACTGAGTCCACTGAGTTTACTGTCCGTAGTCCACTGAGTCCACTGTCCATGGAGTCTGCTGTCCCGTGAGTTCACTGCCAATGAGTTTGCTGTACTCTGAGTCCATTGTTCACTGTCCACTGAGTATGCGGTACACTGAGTCCACTGTCCACCGTGTCCACTGTCCATTGAGCCCACTGTCCACTGAGTCCACTGTCCAATGAGACCAGTGTCCACTGTGTCCACTGACCACTGAGTCCACTGAGTTTACTGTCCGCAGTCCACTGGGTCCACTGTCCATGGAGTCTGCTGTCCCGTGAGTTCACTGCCAATGAGTTTGCTGTACACTGAGTCCATTGTTCACTGTCCACTGAGTATGCAGTACACTGAGTCCACTGTCCACTGTGTCCACTGTCCATTGAGTCCACTGTCCACTGAGTCTGCTGTCCACTGAGTCTGCTATCCACTGAGTCCACTGTCTACTGAGTCCGCTGAGTCCACTGTCCACTGAGACCACTGAGCCCATTGACAACTAGATCAGCAGTCCAATGCGTCCACTGTCCACGGGATCCACTGTCCGTTGAGTCCACTGTCCAGTGAGTACGCTGTCCACTGAGTCTGATGAGTCCGCAGTCCACTGTGCACTGTCCAATGAGACCACTGTTCGCTGTGTCCACTGAGTCCACTGTCCACTGAGGCCCCTGTCCACTGAATCCACTGAGACCACTGAGTATGCTGTCCGCTGAACTCACTGAGACCGCTGTCCACTGAGTTCACTGAGTCCACTGTCCATTGAGTCCTCTGATTCTGCTGACTGCTGAGTCCACTGTCCAGTGAATCTGCTAAGACTGCTGTCCACTGAGTCCACTGTCCATTGAGTCCTCAGTGAATACACTGTCCACTGAGTCTGCAGTCCACTGAATACACAGTCTGCTGTCCACTATACACTGAGTCCACTGTTCACTGAGTCCACTGTCCACTGACTCCGCTGTCCGCTGTCCCTTGAGTCTGCTGTCCACTGTCCTCTGTCTGCTGTCAACTGTCCACTGAATACACAGTCTGCTGTCCACTATACACTGAGTCCACTGTTCACTGTACACCGAGTCCACTGAGTCCACTGTCCACTGACACTACTGAGTCCACTCTCCACTGAGTCTGCTGTCCCATGAGTCCGCTGCCAACTGAGGTCGCTATCCACTGAGTCCACTGTCCACTGAGACCACTGTCTGCTGAGTCCACTGTCCACTGAGACCACTGAGCCCATTGACCACAAGATCAGCAGTCCAATGCGTCCACTGTCCACTGGATCCATTGTCCGCTTAGTTCACTGTCCAGTGAGTACACTGTCCACTGAGTCTGCTGTCCACTGAGCATGCTTCCCACTGAGTCTGCTGTCAACTTGTTGCACTGTCTACTGCATCTGCTGAGTTCACTATTCACTGGATCCGCTGTCTACTGTGCCCACTGTCCACTGAGTCCGCTGTCCACTGAGTCTACTGAGTCCACTGTGACCACTGACCACTGAGTCCACTGTCCACTGTGTCCACTGACCACTGAGTCCACTGTCCACCGTGTCCACTGTCCATTGAGTCCACTGTCCACTGAGTCTGCTGTCCACTGAGTCTGCTATCCACTGAGACCACTGAGCCCATTGACAACTGGATCAGCAGTCCAATGCGTCCACTGTCCACGGGATCCACTGTCCGTTGAGTCCACTGTCCAGTGAGTACGCTGTCCACTGAGTCCACTGTCCCGAGACCACTGAGCCCGCTGTCCACACAGTCGACTGCGTTCGCTGTCCACTGAGACTGATGAGACCGCAGTCCACTGTGCACTGTCCAATGAGACCACTGTTCGCTGTGTCCACTGAGTCCACTGTACACTGAGGCCCCTGTCCACTGAATCCACTGAGACCACTGAGTATGCTGTCCGCTGAACTCACTGAGTCCACTGTCCTCTGAGTCCACTGAGCCCGCTGTCCACAGAGTCCACTGAGTCCACTGTCCACTAAATCCACTGTCTGCTGTCCATTGAGTGCACTGTCCACTGAGTCTGCTGTGCCGTGAGTCTGCTGCCAACTGAGGTGGGTATCCACTGAGTCCACTGAGTATGCTGTCCGCTGAACTCGCTGAGACCGCTGTACACTGAGTTCACTGAGTCCACTGTCCATTGAGTCCTCTGATTCTGCTGACCGCTAAGTCCACTGTCCAGTGAATCTGCTAAGACTGCTGTCCACTGAGTCCACTGTCCATTGAGTCCTCAGTGAATACACTGTCCACTGAGTCTGCTATACATTGTCCACTGAGTCTTCTGAGTCCACTGTCCACTGAGACCACTGAGCCCATTGACCACTAGATCAGCAGTCCAATGCATCCACTGTCCACAGGATCCACTGTCCGCTGAGTCCACTGTCCAGTGAGTATGCTGTCCCGTGAGCTCACTGCTAATGAGTTTGCTGTACACTGAGTCCATTGTTCACAGTCCACTGAGTCTGCTGTCCCATGAGTCTGCTGCCAACTG
Source organism: Hemitrygon akajei (assembly GCF_048418815.1). Lineage (NCBI taxonomy): Eukaryota > Metazoa > Chordata > Chondrichthyes > Myliobatiformes > Dasyatidae > Hemitrygon > Hemitrygon akajei. Next base: position 109,195,514 of record NC_133127.1, read on the forward strand.
AGGTCGCTATCCACTGAGTCCACTGTCCACTGAGACCACTGTCTGCTGAGTCCACTGTCCATTGAGACCACTGAGCCCATTGACCACTAGATCAGCAGTACAATGCATCCAGTGTCCACTGGATCTGCTGTCCATTGAGTCCACTGTCCACAGTCCACAGAGTCCACTGTCCATGGAGTCTGCTGTCCCGTGATGTCACTGCCAATGAGTTTGCAGTACACTGAGTCCATTCTTCACTGTCCACTGAGTATGCAGTACACTGTGTCCACTGTCCACTGAGTCCACTGTCCACTGAGCCTGCTGTCCACTGAACTCACTGAGACCGCTGTCCACTGATTCCACTGTCCACTGAGCCTGCTGTCCACTGAACTCACTGAGACCGTTGTCCACTGGATCCGCTGTCCACTGATTCCACTGTCCACTGAGTCCGCAGTCCACTGAGTCTGCTGTCCACTAAATCCACTGTCTGCTGTCCATTGAGTCCACTGTCCAATGAGACCAGTGTCCACTGTGTCCACTGAACATGGAGTCCACTGTGTTTGCTGTCCACAGTCCACTGAGTCCACTGTCCATGGAGTCTGCTGTCCTGTGAGTTCACTGCTAATGAGTTTGCTGTACACTGAGTCCATTGTTCACAGTCCACTGAGTCTGCTGTCCCATGAGTCTGCTGCCAACTGAGGTCGTTATCCACTGAGTCCACTGTCCACTGAGACCACTGTCTGCTGAGTCCACTGTCCACTGAGACCACTGAGCCCATTGACCACTAGATCAGCAGTCCAATGCATCCACTGTCCACTGAATCCGCTGTCCACTGAGTCTACTGTCCATTGAGTCCTCTGATTCCACTGTTCACTGAGTCCGCTGTCCACTGAGTCTGCTGTCCACTAAATCCACTGTCTGCTGTCCATTGAGTCCACTGTCCAATGAGACCAGTGTCCACTGTGTCCACTGACCACGGAGTCCACTGAGTTTGCTGTCCGCAGTCCACTGAGTCCACTGTCCATGGAGTCTGCTGTCCCGTGAGTTCACTGCCAATGAGTTTGCTGTACACTGAGTCCACTGAGCCTGCTGTCCACTGAACTCACTGAGACCGCTGTCCACTGATTCCACTGTCCATGGAGTCTGCTGTCCCGTGAATTCACTGCCAACTGAGGTCGCTATCCACTGAGTGCACTGTCCACTGAGACCACTGTCTGCTGAGTCCACTGTCCACTGAGACCACTGAGCCCATTGACCACTAGATCAGCAGTACAATGCATTCACTGTCCACTGGATCTGCTGTCCACTGTCCACTGTCCATTGAGTCCTTTGATTCCACTGTCCACTGAGTCCACTGAGTCTGCTGTCCACTAAATCCACTGTCTGCTGTCCATTGAGTTCACTGTCCAATGAGACCAGTGTTCACTGAGTCCACTGTCCACTGAGACTACTGTCTGCTGAGTCCACTGTCCACTGAGACCACTGAGCCCATTGACCACTAGATCAGCAGTCCAATGCATCCACTGTCCATTGAATCCGCTGTCTACTGTCCATTGAGTCCTCTGATTCCACTGTTCACTGAGTCCGCTGTCCACTGAGTCTGCTGCCCACTAAATCCACTGTCTGCTGTCCATTGAGTCCACTGAGCCAGGTGTCCACACAGTCGACTGATTTCTCTGTCCACTGAGTCTGATGAGTCTGCAGTCCACTGAGTCCACTGTCCAATGAGACCAGTGCCCACTGTGTCCACTGAGTCCACTGAGGCCCGTTGACTGAGACCACAGGGTCCACTGTCACTGAGTACACTGTCCACTGAGCATGCTGTTCACTGAGTCTACTGACAACCTGTTCCACTGTCCACTGAATCTGCTGAGTCCACTTTCAACTGGATCCGCTGTCCACTGAGTCCACTGTCTGCTCTCCACTGAGACGACTGAGTCCACTGAGTCTGCTGTCCCGTGAGTTCACTGCCAATGAGTGTGCTGTACACTGACTCCATTGTTCACAGCCAATGAGTTTGCTGTACACTGACTCCATTGTTCACAGTCCACTGAGTATGTTGTACACTGAGTCCACTGAGCCTGCTGTTCACTGAACTCACTGAGACAGCTGTCCACTGATTCCACTGTCCATTGAGTCCACTGAGCCAGGTGTCCACACAGTCGATTGAGTTCACTGTCCACTGAGTCTGATGAGTCCGCAGTCCACTGAGTCCACTGTCCAATGAGACCAGTGTCCAATGTGTCCACTGTGTCCACTGACCACTGAGTCCACTGAGTTTACTGTCCGTAGTCCACTGAGTCCACTGTCCATGGAGTCTGCTGTCCCGTGAGTTCACTGCCAATGAGTTTGCTGTACTCTGAGTCCATTGTTCACTGTCCACTGAGTATGCGGTACACTGAGTCCACTGTCCACCGTGTCCACTGTCCATTGAGCCCACTGTCCACTGAGTCCACTGTCCAATGAGACCAGTGTCCACTGTGTCCACTGACCACTGAGTCCACTGAGTTTACTGTCCGCAGTCCACTGGGTCCACTGTCCATGGAGTCTGCTGTCCCGTGAGTTCACTGCCAATGAGTTTGCTGTACACTGAGTCCATTGTTCACTGTCCACTGAGTATGCAGTACACTGAGTCCACTGTCCACTGTGTCCACTGTCCATTGAGTCCACTGTCCACTGAGTCTGCTGTCCACTGAGTCTGCTATCCACTGAGTCCACTGTCTACTGAGTCCGCTGAGTCCACTGTCCACTGAGACCACTGAGCCCATTGACAACTAGATCAGCAGTCCAATGCGTCCACTGTCCACGGGATCCACTGTCCGTTGAGTCCACTGTCCAGTGAGTACGCTGTCCACTGAGTCTGATGAGTCCGCAGTCCACTGTGCACTGTCCAATGAGACCACTGTTCGCTGTGTCCACTGAGTCCACTGTCCACTGAGGCCCCTGTCCACTGAATCCACTGAGACCACTGAGTATGCTGTCCGCTGAACTCACTGAGACCGCTGTCCACTGAGTTCACTGAGTCCACTGTCCATTGAGTCCTCTGATTCTGCTGACTGCTGAGTCCACTGTCCAGTGAATCTGCTAAGACTGCTGTCCACTGAGTCCACTGTCCATTGAGTCCTCAGTGAATACACTGTCCACTGAGTCTGCAGTCCACTGAATACACAGTCTGCTGTCCACTATACACTGAGTCCACTGTTCACTGAGTCCACTGTCCACTGACTCCGCTGTCCGCTGTCCCTTGAGTCTGCTGTCCACTGTCCTCTGTCTGCTGTCAACTGTCCACTGAATACACAGTCTGCTGTCCACTATACACTGAGTCCACTGTTCACTGTACACCGAGTCCACTGAGTCCACTGTCCACTGACACTACTGAGTCCACTCTCCACTGAGTCTGCTGTCCCATGAGTCCGCTGCCAACTGAGGTCGCTATCCACTGAGTCCACTGTCCACTGAGACCACTGTCTGCTGAGTCCACTGTCCACTGAGACCACTGAGCCCATTGACCACAAGATCAGCAGTCCAATGCGTCCACTGTCCACTGGATCCATTGTCCGCTTAGTTCACTGTCCAGTGAGTACACTGTCCACTGAGTCTGCTGTCCACTGAGCATGCTTCCCACTGAGTCTGCTGTCAACTTGTTGCACTGTCTACTGCATCTGCTGAGTTCACTATTCACTGGATCCGCTGTCTACTGTGCCCACTGTCCACTGAGTCCGCTGTCCACTGAGTCTACTGAGTCCACTGTGACCACTGACCACTGAGTCCACTGTCCACTGTGTCCACTGACCACTGAGTCCACTGTCCACCGTGTCCACTGTCCATTGAGTCCACTGTCCACTGAGTCTGCTGTCCACTGAGTCTGCTATCCACTGAGACCACTGAGCCCATTGACAACTGGATCAGCAGTCCAATGCGTCCACTGTCCACGGGATCCACTGTCCGTTGAGTCCACTGTCCAGTGAGTACGCTGTCCACTGAGTCCACTGTCCCGAGACCACTGAGCCCGCTGTCCACACAGTCGACTGCGTTCGCTGTCCACTGAGACTGATGAGACCGCAGTCCACTGTGCACTGTCCAATGAGACCACTGTTCGCTGTGTCCACTGAGTCCACTGTACACTGAGGCCCCTGTCCACTGAATCCACTGAGACCACTGAGTATGCTGTCCGCTGAACTCACTGAGTCCACTGTCCTCTGAGTCCACTGAGCCCGCTGTCCACAGAGTCCACTGAGTCCACTGTCCACTAAATCCACTGTCTGCTGTCCATTGAGTGCACTGTCCACTGAGTCTGCTGTGCCGTGAGTCTGCTGCCAACTGAGGTGGGTATCCACTGAGTCCACTGTCTACTGAGTCTTCTGAGTCCACTGTCCACTGAGACCACTGAGCCCATTGACCACTAGAGCAGCAGTCCAATGCATCCACTGTCCACTGGATCCACTGTCCGCTGAGTCCACTGTCCAGTGAGTATGCTGTCCACTAAGTCTGCTGAGTCCACTGTCCACTGAGTCCACTGTACATTGAGTCCTCTGATTCCACTGTCCACTGAGTCCAATGAGTCCGCTGTCCAATAAATCCACTGTCTGCTGTCCATTGAGTCCAATGAGTCCACTGTCCACTGGGTCCTCTGATTCCACTGTCCACTGAGTCCACTGAGTCCGCTGTCCACTAAATCCACTGTCTGCTGTCCATTGAGTCCACTGTCCACTGTCCACTGAGTCCACTGTCCATGGAGTCTGCTGTGCCTTGATGTCACTGCCAATGTGTTTGCTGTACACTGAGTCCATTGTTCACTGTCCACTGAGTATGCAGTACACTGAGTCCACTGAGCCTGCTGTCCACTGAACTCACTGAGACCGCTGTCCACTGATTCCACTGTCCATTGTCCACTGAATCCACTGTCCACTGTCCACTGAGTCCACTGTCCATTGAGTCCACTGAGCCAGGTGTCCACACAGTCGACTGAGTTCGCTGTCCACTGAGTCTGATTAGTCCGCAGTCCGCTGAGTCCACTGTCCAATGAGTCCTGAGTGAATACATTGTCCACTGTCTACAGAGTCCACCGTCCACTGAGTCCACTATCCATTGTCCATTGAATCCACTGTCCACTGAGTCCGCTGTCCACTAAATCCACTGTCTGCTGTCCATTGTCCACTGAGTCCACTGTCCACTGTGTCCGCTGACCACTGAGTCCACTGTCCATGGAGTCTGCTGTCCCGTGAGTTCACTGCCAATGAGTTTGCTGTACACTGAGTCCATTGTTCACTGTCCACTGAGCATGCGGTACACTGAGTCCACTGTCCACTGTGTCCACTGAGCCTGCTGTCCACTGAACTCACTGAGACGGCTGTCCACTGAGTCCACTGTCCACTGAGTCCACTGTCCATTGAGTCCACTGAGCCAGGTGTCCACACAGTTGACTGAGTTCGCTGTCCACTGAGTTTGATGAGTCTGCAGTCCACTGAGTCCACTGTCCAATAAGACCAGTGTCCAATGTGTCCACTGAGTCCACTGAGTCCACTGTCCAATGAGACCAGTGTCCAATGTGTCCACTGACCACTGCGTCCACTGAGTTTACTGTCCGCAGTCCACTGAGTCCACTGTCCATGGAGTCTGCTGTCCCGTGAGTTCACTGCCAATGAGTTTGCTGTACACTGAGTCCATTGTTCACTTTCCACTGAGTATGCGGTACACTGAGTCCACTGTCCACCGTGTCCACTGTCCATTGAGTCCACTGTCCACTGAGTCTGCTGTCCACTGAGTCTGCTATCCACAGAGTCCACTGTCTACTGTGTCCGCTGAGTCCACTGTCAACTGAGACCACTGAGCCCATTGACAACTAGATCAGCAGTCCAATGCGTCCACTGTCCACGGGATCCACTGTCCGTTGAGTCCACTGTCCAGTGAGTATGCTGTCCACTGAGTACACTGTCCCGAGACCACTGAGCCCGCTGTCCACACAGTCGACTGCATTCGCTGTCCACTGAGTCTGATGAGTCCGCAGTCCACTGTGCACTGTCCAATGAGACCACTGTTTGCTGTGTCCACTGAGTCCACTGTCCACTGAGGCCCCTGTCCACTGAATCCACTGAGACCACTGAGTATGCTGTCCGCTGAACTCACTGAGACCGCTGTCCACTGAGTCCTCTGATTCTGCTGACCGCTGAGTCCACTGTCCAGTGAATCTGCTAAGACAGCTGTCCACTGAGTCCACTGTCCATTGAGTCCTCAGTGAATACACTGTCCACAGAGTCTGCTATCCATTGTCCACTGAATCTGCTGAGTCCACTGTCCACTGAGTCTGCTGTCCACTGATTCTACTGTCCGTTGAGTCCACTGTCCACTGAGTCTGCTGTCCCGTGAGTCTGCTGCCAACTGAGGTGGGTATCCACTGAGTCCACTGTCTACTGAGTCTTCTGAGTCCACTGTCCACTGAGACCACTGAGCCCATTGACCACTAGATCAGCAGTCCAATGCATCCACTGTCCACTGGATCCACTGTCCGCTGAGTCCACTGTCCAGTGAGTATGCTGTCCCGTGAGTTCACTGCTAATGAGTTTGCTGTACACTGAGTCCATTGTTCACTGTCCACTGAGTATGCAGTACACTGAGTCCACTGTCCACCGTGTCCACTGTCCATTGAGCCCACTGTCCACTGAGTCCACTGTCCAATGAGACCAGTGTCCACTGTGTCCACTGACCACTGAGTCCACTGAGTTTACTGTCCGCAGTCCACTGGGTCCACTGTCCATGGAGTCTGCTGTCCCGTGAGTTCACTGCCAATGAGTTTGCTGTACACTGAGTCCATTGTTCACTGTCCACTGAGTATGCAGTACACTGAGTCCACTGTCCACTGTGTCCACTGTCCATTGAGTCCACTGTCCACTGAGTCTGCTGTCCACTGAGTCTGCTATCCACTGAGTCCACTGTCTACTGAGTCCGCTGAGTCCACTGTCCACTGAGACCACTGAGCCCATTGACAACTAGATCAGCAGTCCAATGCGTCCACTGTCCACGGGATCCACTGTCAGTTGAGTCCACTGTCCAGTGAGTACGCTGTCCACTGAGTCCACTGTCCCGAGACCACTGAGCCCGCTGTCCACACAGTCGACTGCGTTCGCTGTCCACTGAGTCTGATGAGTCCGCAGTCCACTGTGCACTGTCCAATGAGACCACTGTTCGCTGTGTCCACTGAGTCCACTGTCCACTGAGGCCCCTGTCCACTGAATCCACTGAGACCACTGAGTATGCTGTCCGCTGAACTCACTGAGACCGCTGTCCACTGAGTTCACTGAGTTCACTGTCCATTGAGTCCTCTGATTCTGCTGACTGCTGAGTCCACTGTCCAGTGAATCTGCTAAGACTGCTGTCCACTGAGTCCACTGTCCATTGAGTCATCAATGAATACACTGTCCACTGAGTCTGCAGTCCACTGAATACACAGTCTGCTGTCCACTATACACTGAGTCCACTGTTCACTGTCCACTGTCCACTGACTCCGCTGTCCGCTGTCCCTTGAGTCTGCTGTCCACTGTCCTCTGTCTGCTGTCAACTGTCCACTGAATACACAGTCTGCTGTCCACTATACACTGAGTCCACTGTTCACTGTACACCGAGTCCTCTGAGTCCACTGTCCACTGACACTACTGAGTCCACTCTCCACTGAGTCTGCTGTCCCATGAGTCCGCTGCCAACTGAGGTCGCTATCCACTGAGTCCACTGTCCACTGAGACCACTGTCTGCTGAGTCCACTGTCCACTGAGACCACTGAGCCCATTGACCACAAGATCAGCAGTCCAATGCGTCCACTGTCCACTGGATCCATTGTCCGCTTAGTTCACTGTCCAGTGAGTACACTGTCCACTGAGTCTGCTGTCCACTGAGCATGCTGCCCACTGAGTCTGCTGTCAACTTGTTGCACTGTCTACTGCATCTGCTGAGTTCACTATTCACTGGATCCGCTGTCTACTGTGCCCACTGTCCACTGAGTCCGCTGTCCACTGAGTCTACTGAGTCCACTGTGACCACTGACCACTGAGTCCACTGTCCACTGTGTCCACTGACCACTGAGTCCACTGTCCACCGTGTCCACTGTCCATTGAGTCCACTGTCCACTGAGTCTGCTGTCCACTGAGTCTGCTATCCACTGAGACCACTGAGCCCATTGACAACTAGATCAGCAGTCCAATGCGTCCACTGTCCACGGGATCCACTGTCCGTTGAGTCCACTGTCCAGTGAGTACGCTGTCCACTGAGTCCACTGTCCCGAGACCACTGAGCCCGCTGTCCACACAGTCGACTGCGTTCGCTGTCCACTGAGACTGATGAGTCCGCAGTCCACTGTGCACTGTCCAATGAGACCACTGTTCGCTGTGTCCACGGAGTCCACTGTCCACTGAGGCCCCTGTCCACTGAATCCACTGAGACCACTGAGTATGCTGTCCACTGAACTCACTGAGACCGCTGTCCACTGAGTTCACTGAGTCCACTGTCCATTGAGTCCTCTGATTCTGCTGACCGCTGATTCCACTGTCCAGTGAATCTGCTAAGACTGCTGTCCACTGAGTCCACTGTCCATTGAGTCCTCAGTGAATACACTGTCCACTGAGTCTGCTATCCATTGTCCACTGAATCTGCTGAGTCCACTGTCCACTGAGTCTGCTGTCCACTGATTCTACTGTCCGTTGAGTCCACTGTCCACTGAGTCTGCTGTCCCGTGAGTCTGCTGCCAACTGAGGTGGGTATCCACTGAGTCCACTGTCTACTGAGTCTTCTGAGTCCACTGTCCACTGAGACCACTGAGCCCATTGACCACTAGATTAGCAGTCCAATGCATCCACTGTCCACTGGATCCACTGTTCGCTGAGTCCACTGTCCAGTGAGTATGCTGTCCCGTGAGTTCACTGCTAATGAGTTTGCTGTACACTGAGTCCATTGTTCACAGTCCACTGAGTCTGCTGTCCCGTGAGTACGCTGCCAACTGAGGTCGCTATCCACTGAGTCCACTGTCCACTGAGACCACTGTCTGCTGAGTCCACTGTCCACTGAGACCACTGAGCCCATTGACCACTAGATCAGCAGTCCAATGCATCCACTGTCCACTGGATCCGCTGTCCACTGAGTCCGCTGTCCACTGAGTCTGCTGTCCACTAAATCCACTGTCTGATGTCCATTGAGTCCACTGTCCAATGAGACCAGTGTCCAATGTGTCCACTGACCACTGAGTCCACTGAGTTTACTGTCGGCAGTCCACTGAGTCCACTGTCCATGGAGTCTGCTATCCACTGAGTCTGCTATCCACTGAGTCCACTGTCCACTGAGACCACTGAGCCCATTGACAACTAGATCAGCAGTCCAATGCATCCACTGTCCACTGGATCCGCTGTCCACTGAGTCCGCTGTCCACTGAGTCTGCTGTCCACTAAATCCACTGTCTGATGTCCATTGAGTCCACTGTCCAATGAGACCAGTGTCCAATGTGTCCACTGACCACTGAGTCCACTGAGTTTACTGTCCGCAGTCCACTGAGTCCACTGTCCATGGAGTCTGCTATCCACTGAGTCTGCTATCCACTGAGTCCACTGTCCACTGAGACCACTGAGCCCATTGACAACTAGATCAGCAGTCCAATGCGTCCACTGTCCACGGGATCCACTGTCCGTTGAGCCCACTGTCCAGTGAGTACGCTGTCCACTGAGTCCACTGTCCCCTGAGACCACTGAGCCCGCTGTCCACACAGTCAACTGCGTTCGCTGTCCACTGAGCCTGATGAGTCCGCAGTCCACTGTGCACTGTCCAATGAGACCACTGTTCGCTGTGTCCACTGAGTCCACTGTCCACTGAGGCCCCTGTCCACTGAATCCACTGAGACCACTGAGTATGCTGTCCGCTGAACTCACTGAGACCGCTGTCCACTGAGTTCACTGAGTCCACTGTCCATTGAGTCCTCTGATTCTGCTGACCGCTGAGTCCACTGTCCAGTGAATCTGCTAAGACTGCTGTCCACTGAGTCCACTGTCCATTGAGTCCTCAGTGAATACACTGTCCACAGAGTCTGCTATCCATTGTCCACTGAATCTGCTGAGTCCACTGTCCACTGAGTCTGCTGTCCACTGATTCTACTGTCCGTTGAGTCCACTGTCCACTGAGTCTGCTGTCCCGTGAGTCTGCTGCCAACTGAGGTGGGTATCCACTGAGCCTGCTGTCCACTGAACTCACTGAGACCGCTGTCCACTGATTCCACTGTCCGTTGAGTCCACTGTCCACTGAGTCTGCTGTCCCGTGAGTCTGCTGCCAACTGAGGTGGGTATCCACTGAGCCTGCTGTCCACTGAACTCACTGAGACCGCTGTCCACTGATTCCACTGTCCATTGTCCACTGAATCCACTGTCCACTGTCCACTGAGTCCACTATCCATTGAGTCCACTGAGCCAGGTGTCCACACAGTCGACTGAGTTCGCTGTCCACTGAGTCTGATTAGTCCGCAGTCCGCTGAGTCCACTGTCCAATGAGTCCTGAGTGAACACATTGTCCACTGAGTCTACAGAGTCCACCGTCCACTGAGTCCACTATCCATTGTCCATTGAATCCACTGAGTCCACTGAGTCTGCTGTCCACTAAATCCACTGTCTGCTGTCCATTGTCCACTGAGTCCACTGTCCACTGTGTCCGCTGACCACTGAGTCCACTGTCCATGGAGTCTGCTGTCCCGTGAGTTCACTGCCAATGAGTTTGCTGTACACTGAGTCCATTGTTCACTGTCCACTGAGCATGCGGTACACTGAGTCCACTGTCCACTGTGTCCACTGAGCCTGCTGTCCACTGAACTCACTGAGACCGCTGTCCACTGAGTCCACTGTCCACTGAGTCCACTGTCCATTGAGTCCACTGAGCCAGGTGTCCACACAGTTGACTGAGTTCGCTGTCCACTGAGTTTGATGAGTCTGCAGTCCACTGAGTCCACTGTCCAATAAGACCAGTGTCCAATGTGTCCACTGAGTCCACTGAGTCCACTGTCCAATGAGACCAGTGTCCAATGTGTCCACTGACCACTGCGTCCACTGAGTTTACTGTCCGCAGTCCACTGAGTCCACTGTCCATGGAGTCTGCTGTCCCGTGAGTTCACTGCCAATGAGTTTGCTGTACACTGAGTCCATTGTTCACTTTCTACTGAGTATGCAGTACACTGAGTCAACTGTCCACCGTGTCCACTGTCCATTGAGTCCACTGTCCACTGAGTCTGCTGTCCACTGAGTCTGCTATCCACAGAGTCCACTGTCTACTGTGTCCGCTGAGTCCACTGTCAACTGACACCACTGAGCCCATTGACAACTAGATCAGCAGTCCAATGCGTCCACTGTCCACGGGATCCACTGTCCGTTGAGTCCACTGTCCAGTGAGTACGCTGTCCACTGAGTCTACTGTCCCGAGACCACTGAGCCCGCTATCCACACAGTCGACTGCATTCGCTGTCCACTGAGTCTGATGAGTCCGCAGTCCACTGTGCACTGTCCAATGAGACCACTGTTTGCTGTGTCCACTGAGTCCACTGTCCACTGAGGCCCCTGTCCACTGAATCCACTGAGACCACTGAGTATGCTGTCCGCTGAACTCACTGAGACCGCTGTCCACTGAGTCCTCTGATTCTGCTGACCGCTGAGTCCACTGTCCAGTGAATCTGCTAAGACTGCTGTCCACTGAGTCCACTGTCCATTGAGTCCTCAGTGAATACACTGTCCACTGAGTCTGCTATCCATTGTCCACTGAATCTGCTGAGTCCACTGTACACTGAGTCTGCTGTCCACTGATTCTACTGTCCGTTGAGTCCACTGTCCACTGAGTCTGCTGTCCCGTGAGTCTGCTGCCAACTGAGGTGGGTATCCACTGAGACCACTGTCTACTGAGTATTCTGAGTCCACTGTCCACTGAGACCATTGAGCCCATTGACCACTAGATCAGCAGTCCAATGCATCCACTGTCCACTGGATCCACTGTCCGCTGAGTCCACTGTCCAGTGAGTATGCTGTCCCGTGAGTTCACTGCTAATGAGTTTGCTGTACACTGAGTCCATTGTTCACAGTCCACTGAGTCTGCTGTCCCGTGAGTCCGCTGCCAACTGAGGTAGCTATCCACTGAGTCCACTGTCCACTGGATCCGCTGTCCACTGAGTCCACTGTCCATTGAGTTCTCTGATTCCACTGTCCACTGAGTCCGCTGTCCACTGAGTCTGCTGTTCACTAAATCCTCTGTCTGCTGTCCATTGAGTCCACTGTCCAATGAGACCAGTGTCCACTGTGTCCACTGACCACGGAGTCCACTGAGTTTGCTGTCCGCAGTCCACTGAGTCCACTGTCCATGGAGTCTGCTGTCCCGTGAGTTCACTGCCAATGAGTTTGCTGTACACTGAGTCCACTGTCCACTGAGTCCACTGAGCCTGCTGTCCACTGAACTCACTGAGACCGCTGTCCACTGATTCCACTGTCCATGGAGTCTGCTGTCCCATGAGTTCACAGCCAATGAGGTTGCTGTACACTGAGTCCATTGTTCACTGTCTACTGAGTCTGCTGTCCCGTGCGTCCGCTGCCAACTGAGGTCGCTATCCACTGAGTCCACTGTCCACTGAGACCACTGTCTTCTGAGTCCACTGTCCACTGAGACCACTGAGCCCATTGACCACTAGATCAGCAGTCCAATGCATCCACTGTCCACTGGATCCGCTGTCCACTGAGTCCGCTGTCCACTGAGTCTGCTGTCCACTAAATCCACTGTCTGATGTCCATTGAGTCCACTGTCCAATGAGACCAGTGTCCAATGTGTCCACTGACCACTGAGTCCACTGAGTTTACTGTCGGCAGTCCACTGAGTCCACTGTCCATGGAGTCTGCTATCCACTGAGTCTGCTATCCACTGAGTCCACTGTCCACTGAGACCACTGAGCCCATTGACAACTAGATCAGCAGTCCAATGCATCCACTGTCCACTGGATCCGCTGTCCACTGAGTCCGCTGTCCACTGAGTCTGCTGTCCACTAAATCCACTGTCTGATGTCCATTGAGTCCACTGTCCAATGAGACCAGTGTCCAATGTGTCCACTGACCACTGAGTCCACTGAGTTTACTGTCCGCAGTCCACTGAGTCCACTGTCCATGGAGTCTGCTATCCACTGAGTCTGCTATCCACTGAGTCCACTGTCCACTGAGACCACTGAGCCCATTGACAACTAGATCAGCAGTCCAATGCGTCCACTGTCCACGGGATCCACTGTCCGTTGAGCCCACTGTCCAGTGAGTACGCTGTCCACTGAGTCCACTGTCCCCTGAGACCACTGAGCCCGCTGTCCACACAGTCAACTGCGTTCGCTGTCCACTGAGCCTGATGAGTCCGCAGTCCACTGTGCACTGTCCAATGAGACCACTGTTCGCTGTGTCCACTGAGTCCACTGTCCACTGAGGCCCCTGTCCACTGAATCCACTGAGACCACTGAGTATGCTGTCCGCTGAACTCACTGAGACCGCTGTCCACTGAGTTCACTGAGTCCACTGTCCATTGAGTCCTCTGATTCTGCTGACCGCTGAGTCCACTGTCCAGTGAATCTGCTAAGACTGCTGTCCACTGAGTCCACTGTCCATTGAGTCCTCAGTGAATACACTGTCCACAGAGTCTGCTATCCATTGTCCACTGAATCTGCTGAGTCCACTGTCCACTGAGTCTGCTGTCCACTGATTCTACTGTCCGTTGAGTCCACTGTCCACTGAGTCTGCTGTCCCGTGAGTCTGCTGCCAACTGAGGTGGGTATCCACTGAGCCTGCTGTCCACTGAACTCACTGAGACCGCTGTCCACTGATTCCACTGTCCGTTGAGTCCACTGTCCACTGAGTCTGCTGTCCCGTGAGTCTGCTGCCAACTGAGGTGGGTATCCACTGAGCCTGCTGTCCACTGAACTCACTGAGACCGCTGTCCACTGATTCCACTGTCCATTGTCCACTGAATCCACTGTCCACTGTCCACTGAGTCCACTATCCATTGAGTCCACTGAGCCAGGTGTCCACACAGTCGACTGAGTTCGCTGTCCACTGAGTCTGATTAGTCCGCAGTCCGCTGAGTCCACTGTCCAATGAGTCCTGAGTGAACACATTGTCCACTGAGTCTACAGAGTCCACCGTCCACTGAGTCCACTATCCATTGTCCATTGAATCCACTGAGTCCACTGAGTCTGCTGTCCACTAAATCCACTGTCTGCTGTCCATTGTCCACTGAGTCCACTGTCCACTGTGTCCGCTGACCACTGAGTCCACTGTCCATGGAGTCTGCTGTCCCGTGAGTTCACTGCCAATGAGTTTGCTGTACACTGAGTCCATTGTTCACTGTCCACTGAGCATGCGGTACACTGAGTCCACTGTCCACTGTGTCCACTGAGCCTGCTGTCCACTGAACTCACTGAGACCGCTGTCCACTGAGTCCACTGTCCACTGAGTCCACTGTCCATTGAGTCCACTGAGCCAGGTGTCCACACAGTTGACTGAGTTCGCTGTCCACTGAGTTTGATGAGTCTGCAGTCCACTGAGTCCACTGTCCAATAAGACCAGTGTCCAATGTGTCCACTGAGTCCACTGAGTCCACTGTCCAATGAGACCAGTGTCCAATGTGTCCACTGACCACTGCGTCCACTGAGTTTACTGTCCGCAGTCCACTGAGTCCACTGTCCATGGAGTCTGCTGTCCCGTGAGTTCACTGCCAACGAGTTTGCTGTACACTGAGTCCATTGTTCACTTTCTACTGAGTATGCAGTACACTGAGTCTACTGTCCACCGTGTCCACTGTCCATTGAGTCCACTGTCCACTGAGTCTGCTGTCCACTGAGTCTGCTATCCACAGAGTCCACTGTCTACTGTGTCCGCTGAGTCCACTGTCAACTGACACCACTGAGCCCATTGACAACTAGATCAGCAGTCCAATGCGTCCACTGTCCACGGGATCCACTGTCCGTTGAGTCCACTGTCCAGTGAGTCTGCTGTCCACTAAATCCACTGTCTGATGTCCATTGAGTCCACTGTCCAATGAGACCAGTGTCCAATGTGTCCACTGACCACTGAGTCCACTGAGTTTACTGTCGGCAGTCCACTGAGTCCACTGTCCATGGAGTCTGCTATCCACTGAGTCTGCTATCCACTGAGTCCACTGTCCACTGAGACCACTGAGCCCATTGACAACTAGATCAGCAGTCCAATGCATCCACTGTCCACTGGATCCGCTGTCCACTGAGTCCGCTGTCCACTGAGTCTGCTGTCCACTAAATCCACTGTCTGATGTCCATTGAGTCCACTGTCCAATGAGACCAGTGTCCAATGTGTCCACTGACCACTGAGTCCACTGAGTTTACTGTCCGCAGTCCACTGAGTCCACTGTCCATGGAGTCTGCTATCCACTGAGTCTGCTATCCACTGAGTCCACTGTCCACTGAGACCACTGAGCCCATTGACAACTAGATCAGCAGTCCAATGCGTCCACTGTCCACGGGATCCACTGTCCGTTGAGCCCACTGTCCAGTGAGTACGCTGTCCACTGAGTCCACTGTCCCCTGAGACCACTGAGCCCGCTGTCCACACAGTCAACTGCGTTCGCTGTCCACTGAGCCTGATGAGTCCGCAGTCCACTGTGCACTGTCCAATGAGACCACTGTTCGCTGTGTCCACTGAGTCCACTGTCCACTGAGGCCCCTGTCCACTGAATCCACTGAGACCACTGAGTATGCTGTCCGCTGAACTCACTGAGACCGCTGTCCACTGAGTTCACTGAGTCCACTGTCCATTGAGTCCTCTGATTCTGCTGACCGCTGAGTCCACTGTCCAGTGAATCTGCTAAGACTGCTGTCCACTGAGTCCACTGTCCATTGAGTCCTCAGTGAATACACTGTCCACAGAGTCTGCTATCCATTGTCCACTGAATCTGCTGAGTCCACTGTCCACTGAGTCTGCTGTCCACTGATTCTACTGTCCGTTGAGTCCACTGTCCACTGAGTCTGCTGTCCCGTGAGTCTGCTGCCAACTGAGGTGGGTATCCACTGAGCCTGCTGTCCACTGAACTCACTGAGACCGCTGTCCACTGATTCCACTGTCCGTTGAGTCCACTGTCCACTGAGTCTGCTGTCCCGTGAGTCTGCTGCCAACTGAGGTGGGTATCCACTGAGCCTGCTGTCCACTGAACTCACTGAGACCGCTGTCCACTGATTCCACTGTCCATTGTCCACTGAATCCACTGTCCACTGTCCACTGAGTCCACTATCCATTGAGTCCACTGAGCCAGGTGTCCACACAGTCGACTGAGTTCGCTGTCCACTGAGTCTGATTAGTCCGCAGTCCGCTGAGTCCACTGTCCAATGAGTCCTGAGTGAACACATTGTCCACTGAGTCTACAGAGTCCACCGTCCACTGAGTCCACTATCCATTGTCCATTGAATCCACTGAGTCCACTGAGTCTGCTGTCCACTAAATCCACTGTCTGCTGTCCATTGTCCACTGAGTCCACTGTCCACTGTGTCCGCTGACCACTGAGTCCACTGTCCATGGAGTCTGCTGTCCCGTGAGTTCACTGCCAATGAGTTTGCTGTACACTGAGTCCATTGTTCACTGTCCACTGAGCATGCGGTACACTGAGTCCACTGTCCACTGTGTCCACTGAGCCTGCTGTCCACTGAACTCACTGAGACCGCTGTCCACTGAGTCCACTGTCCACTGAGTCCACTGTCCATTGAGTCCACTGAGCCAGGTGTCCACACAGTTGACTGAGTTCGCTGTCCACTGAGTTTGATGAGTCTGCAGTCCACTGAGTCCACTGTCCAATAAGACCAGTGTCCAATGTGTCCACTGAGTCCACTGAGTCCACTGTCCAATGAGACCAGTGTCCAATGTGTCCACTGACCACTGCGTCCACTGAGTTTACTGTCCGCAGTCCACTGAGTCCACTGTCCATGGAGTCTGCTGTCCCGTGAGTTCACTGCCAACGAGTTTGCTGTACACTGAGTCCATTGTTCACTTTCTACTGAGTATGCAGTACACTGAGTCTACTGTCCACCGTGTCCACTGTCCATTGAGTCCACTGTCCACTGAGTCTGCTGTCCACTGAGTCTGCTATCCACAGAGTCCACTGTCTACTGTGTCCGCTGAGTCCACTGTCAACTGACACCACTGAGCCCATTGACAACTAGATCAGCAGTCCAATGCGTCCACTGTCCACGGGATCCACTGTCCGTTGAGTCCACTGTCCAGTGAGTACGCTGTCCACTGAGTCTACTGTCCCGAGACCACTGAGCCCGCTGTCCACACAGTCGACTGCATTCGCTGTCCACTGAGTCTGATGAGTCCGCAGTCCACTGTGCACTGTCCAATGAGACCACTGTTTGCTGTGTCCACTGAGTCCACTGTCCACTGAGGCCCCTGTCCACTGAATCCACTGAGACCACTGAGTATGCTGTCCGATGAACTCACTGAGACCGCTGTCCACTGAGTCCTCTGATTCTGCTGACCGCTGAGTCCACTGTCCAGTGAATCTGCTAAGACTGCTGTCCACTGAGTCCACTGTCCATTGAGTCCTCAGTGAATACACTGTCCACTGAGTCTGCTATCCATTGTCCACTGAATCTGCTGAGTCCACTGTACACTGAGTCTGCTGTCCACTGATTCTACTGTCCGTTGAGTCCACTGTCCACTGAGTCTGCTGTCCCGTGAGTCTGCTGCCAACTGAGGTGGGTATCCACTGAGACCACTGTCTACTGAGTATTCTGAGTCCACTGTCCACTGAGACCATTGAGCCCATTGACCACTAGATCAGCAGTCCAATGCATCCACTGTCCACTGGATCCACTGTCCGCTGAGTCCACTGTCCAGTGAGTATGCTGTCCCGTGAGTTCACTGCTAATGAGTTTGCTGTACACTGAGTCCATTGTTCACAGTCCACTGAGTCTGCTGTCCCGTGAGTCCGCTGCCAACTGAGGTCGCTATCCACTGAGTCCACTGTCCACTGAGACCACTGTCTTCTGAGTCCACTGTCCACTGAGACCACTGAGCCCATTGACCACTAGATCAGCAGTCCAATGCATCCACTGTCCACTGGATCTGCTGTCCACTGTCCACTGTCCATTGAGTCCTTTGATTCCACTGTCCACTGAGACCACTGTCTGCTGAGTCCACTGTCCACTGAAACCACTGAGCCCATTGACCACTAGATCAGCAGCCAATGCATCCACTGTCCACTGGATCTGCTGTCCATTGAGTACACTGTCCAATGAGACCAGTGTCCACTGTGTCCACTGACCACGGAGTCCACTGAGTTTGCTGTCCGCAGTCTACTGAGTCCACTGTCCATGGAGTCTGCTGTCCCATGAGTTCACTGCCAATGAGTTTGCTGTACCCTGAGTGCACTGTCCACTGAGTCCACTGTCCCGAGACCACTGAGCCCGCTGTCTACAGTCGACTGCGTTCGCTGTCCACTGAGTCTGATGAGTCCTCAGTCCACTGTGCACTGTCCAATGAGACCACTGTTCGCTGTGTCCACGGAGTCCACTGTCCACTGAGGCCCCTGTCCACTGAATCCACTGAGACCACTGAGTATGCTGTCCACTGAACTCACTGAGACCGCTGTCCACTGAGTTCACTGAGTCCACTGTCCATTGAGTCCTCTGATTCTGCTGACCGCTGATTCCACTGTCCAGTGAATCTGCTAAGACTGCTGTCCACTGAGTCCACTGTCCATTGAGTCCTCAGTGAATACACTGTCCACTGAGTCTGCTATCCATTGTCCACTGAATCTGCTGAGTCCACTGTCCACTGAGTCTGCTGTCCACTGATTCTACTGTCCGTTGAGTCCACTGTCCACTGAGTCTGCTGTCCCGTGAGTCTGCTGCCAACTGAGGTGGGTATCCACTGAGTCCACTGTCTACTGAGTCTTCTGAGTCCACTGTCCACTGAGACCACTGAGCCCATTGACCACTAGATTAGCAGTCCAATGCATCCACTGTCCACTGGATCCACTGTTCGCTGAGTCCACTGTCCAGTGAGTATGCTGTCCCGTGAGTTCACTGCTAATGAGTTTGCTGTACACTGAGTCCATTGTTCACAGTCCACTGAGTCTGCTGTCCCGTGAGTACGCTGCCAACTGAGGTCGCTATCCACTGAGTCCACTGTCCACTGAGACCACTGTCTGCTGAGTCCACTGTCCACTGAGACCACTGAGCCCATTGACCACTAGATCAGCAGTCCAATGCATCCACTGTCCACTGGATCCGCTGTCCACTGAGTCCGCTGTCCACTGAGTCTGCTGTCCACTAAATCCACTGTCTGATGTCCATTGAGTCCACTGTCCAATGAGACCAGTGTCCAATGTGTCCACTGACCACTGAGTCCACTGAGTTTACTGTCGGCAGTCCACTGAGTCCACTGTCCATGGAGTCTGCTATCCACTGAGTCTGCTATCCACTGAGTCCACTGTCCACTGAGACCACTGAGCCCATTGACAACTAGATCAGCAGTCCAATGCATCCACTGTCCACTGGATCCGCTGTCCACTGAGTCCGCTGTCCACTGAGTCTGCTGTCCACTAAATCCACTGTCTGATGTCCATTGAGTCCACTGTCCAATGAGACCACTGAGCCCGCTGTCCACACAGTCAACTGCGTTCGCTGTCCACTGAGCCTGATGAGTCCGCAGTCCACTGTGCACTGTCCAATGAGACCACTGTTCGCTGTGTCCACTGAGTCCACTGTCCACTGAGGCCCCTGTCCACTGAATCCACTGAGACCACTGAGTATGCTGTCCGCTGAACTCACTGAGACCGCTGTCCACTGAGTTCACTGAGTCCACTGTCCATTGAGTCCTCTGATTCTGCTGACCGCTGAGTCCACTGTCCAGTGAATCTGCTAAGACTGCTGTCCACTGAGTCCACTGTCCATTGAGTCCTCAGTGAATACACTGTCCACAGAGTCTGCTATCCATTGTCCACTGAATCTGCTGAGTCCACTGTCCACTGAGTCTGCTGTCCACTGATTCTACTGTCCGTTGAGTCCACTGTCCACTGAGTCTGCTGTCCCGTGAGTCTGCTGCCAACTGAGGTGGGTATCCACTGAGCCTGCTGTCCACTGAACTCACTGAGACCGCTGTCCACTGATTCCACTGTCCATTGTCCACTGAATCCACTGTCCACTGTCCACTGAGTCCACTATCCATTGAGTCCACTGAGCCAGGTGTCCACACAGTCGACTGAGTTCGCTGTCCACTGAGTCTGATTAGTCCGCAGTCCGCTGAGTCCACTGTCCAATGAGTCCTGAGTGAACACATTGTCCACTGAGTCTACAGAGTCCACCGTCCACTGAGTCCACTATCCATTGTCCATTGAATCCACTGAGTCCACTGAGTCTGCTGTCCACTAAATCCACTGTCTGCTGTCCATTGTCCACTGAGTCCACTGTCCACTGTGTCCGCTGACCACTGAGTCCACTGTCCATGGAGTCTGCTGTCCCGTGAGTTCACTGCCAATGAGTTTGCTGTACACTGAGTCCATTGTTCACTGTCCACTGAGCATGCGGTACACTGAGTCCACTGTCCACTGTGTCCACTGAGCCTGCTGTCCACTGAACTCACTGAGACCGCTGTCCACTGAGTCCACTGTCCACTGAGTCCACTGTCCATTGAGTCCACTGAGCCAGGTGTCCACACAGTTGACTGAGTTCGCTGTCCACTGAGTTTGATGAGTCTGCAGTCCACTGAGTCCACTGTCCAATAAGACCAGTGTCCAATGTGTCCACTGAGTCCACTGAGTCCACTGTCCAATGAGACCAGTGTCCAATGTGTCCACTGACCACTGCGTCCACTGAGTTTACTGTCCGCAGTCCACTGAGTCCACTGTCCATGGAGTCTGCTGTCCCGTGAGTTCACTGCCAATGAGTTTGCTGTACACTGAGTCCATTGTTCACTTTCTACTGAGTATGCAGTACACTGAGTCCACTGTCCACCGTGTCCACTGTCCATTGAGTCCACTGTCCACTGAGTCTGCTGTCCACTGAGTCTGCTATCCACAGAGTCCACTGTCTACTGTGTCCGCTGAGTCCACTGTCAACTGACACCACTGAGCCCATTGACAACTAGATCAGCAGTCCAATGCGTCCACTGTCCACGGGATCCACTGTCCGTTGAGTCCACTGTCCAGTGAGTCCACTGTCCCGAGACCACTGAGCCCGCTGTCCACACAGTCGACTGCATTCGCTGTCCACTGAGTCTGATGAGTCCGCAGTCCACTGTGCACTGTCCAATGAGACCACTGTTTGCTGTGTCCACTGAGTCCACTGTCCACTGAGGCCCCTGTCCACTGAATCCACTGAGACCACTGAGTATGCTGTCCGCTGAACTCACTGAGACCGCTGTCCACTGAGTCCTCTGATTCTGCTGACCGCTGAGGCCACTGTCCAGTGAATCTGCTAAGACTGCTGTCCACTGAGTCCACTGTCCATTGAGTCCTCAGTGAATACACTGTCCACTGAGTCTGCTATCCATTGTCCACTGAATCTGCTGAGTCCACTGTACACTGAGTCTGCTGTCCACTGATTCTACTGTCCGTTGAGTCCACTGTCCACTGAGTCTGCTGTCCCGTGAGTCTGCTGCCAACTGAGGTGGGTATCCACTGAGTCCACTGTCTACTGAGTCTTCTGAGTCCACTGTCCACTGAGACCACTGAGCCCATTGACCACTAGATTAGCAGTCCAATGCATCCACTGTCCACTGGATCCACTGTTCGCTGAGTCCACTGTCCAGTGAGTATGCTGTCCCGTGAGTTCACTGCTAATGAGTTTGCTGTACACTGAGTCCATTGTTCACAGTCCACTGAGTCTGCTGTCCCGTGAGTCCGCTGCCAACTGAGGTAGCTATCCACTGAGTCCACTGTCCACTGAGACCACTGTCTGCTGAGTCCACTGTCCACTGAGACCACTGAGCCCATTGACCACTAGATCAGCAGTCCAATGCATCCACTGTCCACTGGATCCGCTGTCCACTGAGTCCACTGTCCATTGAGTTCTCTGATTCCACTGTCCACTGAGTCCGCTGTCCACTGAGTCTGCTGTCCACTAAATCCTCTGTCTGCTGTCCATTGAGTCCACTGTCCAATGAGACCAGTGTCCACTGTGTCCACTGACCACGGAGTCCACTGAGTTTGCTGTCCGCAGTCCACTGAGTCCACTGTCCATGGAGTCTGCTGTCCCGTGAGTTCACTGCCAATGAGTTTGCTGTACACTGAGTCCATTGTTCACTTTCTACTGAGTATGCAGTACACTGAGTCCACTGTCCACTGAGTCCACTGAGCCTGCTGTCCACTGAACTCACTGAGACCGCTGTCCACTGATTCCACTGTCCATGGAGTCTGCTGTCCCATGAGTTCACAGCCAATGAGGTTGCTGTACACTGAGTCCATTGTTCACTGTCTACTGAGTCTGCTGTCCCGTGCGTCCGCTGCCAACTGAGGTCGCTATCCACTGAGTCCACTGTCCACTGAGACCACTGTCTTCTGAGTCCACTGTCCACTGAGACCACTGAGCCCATTGACCACTAGATCAGCAGTCCAATGCATCCACTGTCCACTGGATCTGCTGTCCACTGTCCACTGTCCATTGAGTCCTTTGATTCCACTGTCCACTGAGACCACTGTCTGCTGAGTCCACTGTCCACTGAAACCACTGAGCCCATTGACCACTAGATCAGCAGCCAATGCATCCACTGTCCACTGGATCTGCTGTCCATTGAGTACACTGTCCAATGAGACCAGTGTCCACTGTGTCCACTGACCACGGAGTCCACTGAGTTTGCTGTCCGCAGTCTACTGAGTCCACTGTCCATGGAGTCTGCTGTCCCATGAGTTCACTGCCAATGAGTTTGCTGTACCCTGAGTGCACTGTCCACTGAGTCCACTGTCCCGAGACCACTGAGCCCGCTGTCTACAGTCGACTGCGTTCGCTGTCCACTGAGTCTGATGAGTCCTCAGTCCACTCTGCACTGTCCAATGAGACCACTGTTCGCTGTGTACACGGAGTCCACTGTCCACTGAGGCCCCTGTCCACTGAATCCACTGAGACCACTGAGTATGCTGTCCACTGAACTCACTGAGACCGCTGTCCACTGAGTTCACTGAGTCCACTGTCCATTGAGTCCTCAGATTCTGCTGACCGCTGATTCCACTGTCCAGTGAATCTGCTAAGACTGCTGTCCACTGAGTCCACTGTCCATTGAGTCCTCAGTGAATACACTGTCCACTGAGTCTGCTATCCATTGTCCACTGAATCTGCTGAGTCCACTGTCCACTGAGTCTGCTGTCCACTGATTCTACTGTCCGTTGAGTCCACTGTCCACTGAGTCTGCTGTCCCGTGAGTCTGCTGCCAACTGAGGTGGGTATCCACTGAGTCCACTGTCTACTGAGTCTTCTGAGTCCACTGTCCACTGAGACCACTGAGCCCATTGACCACTAGATTAGCAGTCCAATGCATCCACTGTCCACTGGATCCACTGTTCGCTGAGTCCACTGTCCAGTGAGTATGCTGTCCCGTGAGTTCACTGCTAATGAGTTTGCTGTACACTGAGTCCATTGTTCACAGTCCACTGAGTCTGCTGTCCCGTGAGTACGCTGCCAACTGAGGTCGCTATCCACTGAGTCCACTGTCCACTGAGACCACTGTCTGCTGAGTCCACTGTCCACTGAGACCACTGAGCCCATTGACCACTAGATCAGCAGTCCAATGCATCCACTGTCCACTGGATCCGCTGTCCACTGAGTCCGCTGTCCACTGAGTCTGCTGTCCACTAAATCCACTGTCTGATGTCCATTGAGTCCACTGTCCAATGAGACCAGTGTCCAATGTGTCCACTGACCACTGAGTCCACTGAGTTTACTGTCCGCAGTCCACTGAGTCCACTGTCCATGGAGTCTGCTATCCACTGAGTCTGCTATCCACTGAGTCCACTGTCCACTGAGACCACTGAGCCCATTGACAACTAGATCAGCAGTCCAATGCATCCACTGTCCACTGGATCCGCTGTCCACTGAGTCCGCTGTCCACTGAGTCTGCTGTCCACTAAATCCACTGTCTGATGTCCATTGAGTCCACTGTCCAATGAGACCAGTGTCCAATGTGTCCACAGACCACTGAGTCCACTGAGTTTACTGTCCGCAGTCCACTGAGTCCACTGTCCATGGAGTCTGCTATCCACTGAGTCTGCTATCCACTGAGTCCACTGTCCACTGAGACCACTGAGCCCATTGACAACTAGATCAGCAGTCCAATGCATCCACTGTCCACTGGATCCGCTGTCCACTGAGTCCGCTGTCCACTGAGTCTGCTGTCCACTAAATCCACTGTCTGATGTCCATTGAGTCCACTGTCCAATGAGACCAGTGTCCAATGTGTCCACAGACCACTGAGTCCACTGAGTTTACTGTCCGCAGTCCACTGAGTCCACTGTCCATGGAGTCTGCTATCCACTGAGTCTGCTATCCACTGAGTCCACTGTCCACTGAGACCACTGAGCCCATTGACAACTAGATCAGCAGTCCAATGCGTCCACTGTCCACGGGATCCACTGTCCGTTGAGCCCACTGTCCAGTGAGTACGCTGTCCACTGAGTCCACTGTCCCCTGAGACCACTGAGCCCGCTGTCCACACAGTCAACTGCGTTCGCTGTCCACTGAGCCTGATGAGTCCGCAGTCCACTGTGCACTGTCCAATGAGACCACTGTTCGCTGTGTCCACTGAGTCCACTGTCCACTGAGGCCCCTGTCCACTGAATCCACTGAGACCACTGAGTATGCTGTCCGCTGAACTCACTGAGACCGCTGTCCACTGAGTTCACTGAGTCCACTGTCCATTGAGTCCTCTGATTCTGCTGACCGCTGAGTCCACTGTCCAGTGAATCTGCTAAGACTGCTGTCCACTGAGTCCACTGTCCATTGAGTCCTCAGTGAATACACTGTCCACAGAGTCTGCTATCCATTGTCCACTGAATCTGCTGAGTCCACTGTCCACTGAGTCTGCTGTCCACTGATTCTACTGTCCGTTGAGTCCACTGTCCACTGAGTCTGCTGTCCCGTGAGTCTGCTGCCAACTGAGGTGGGTATCCACTGAGCCTGCTGTCCACTGAACTCACTGAGACCGCTGTCCACTGATTCCACTGTCCATTGTCCACTGAATCCACTGTCCACTGTCCACTGAGTCCACTATCCATTGAGTCCACTGAGCCAGGTGTCCACACAGTCGACTGAGTTCGCTGTCCACTGAGTCTGATTAGTCCGCAGTCCGCTGAGTCCACTGTCCAATGAGTCCTGAGTGAACACATTGTCCACTGAGTCTACAGAGTCCACCGTCCACTGAGTCCACTATCCATTGTCCATTGAATCCACTGAGTCCACTGAGTCTGCTGTCCACTAAATCCACTGTCTGCTGTCCATTGTCCACTGAGTCCACTGTCCACTGTGTCCGCTGACCACTGAGTCCACTGTCCATGGAGTCTGCTGTCCCGTGAGTTCACTGCCAATGAGTTTGCTGTACACTGAGTCCATTGTTCACTGTCCACTGAGCATGCGGTACACTGAGTCCACTGTCCACTGTGTCCACTGAGCCTGCTGTCCACTGAACTCACTGAGACCGCTGTCCACTGAGTCCACTGTCCACTGAGTCCACTGTCCATTGAGTCCACTGAGCCAGGTGTCCACACAGTTGACTGAGTTCGCTGTCCACTGAGTTTGATGAGTCTGCAGTCCACTGAGTCCACTGTCCAATAAGACCAGTGTCCAATGTGTCCACTGAGTCCACTGAGTCCACTGTCCAATGAGACCAGTGTCCAATGTGTCCACTGACCACTGCGTCCACTGAGTTTACTGTCCGCAGTCCACTGAGTCCACTGTCCATGGAGTCTGCTGTCCCGTGAGTTCACTGCCAATGAGTTTGCTGTACACTGAGTCCATTGTTCACTTTCTACTGAGTATGCAGTACACTGAGTCCACTGTCCACCGTGTCCACTGTCCATTGAGTCCACTGTCCACTGAGTCTGCTGTCCACTGAGTCTGCTATCCACAGAGTCCACTGTCTACTGTGTCCGCTGAGTCCACTGTCAACTGACACCACTGAGCCCATTGACAACTAGATCAGCAGTCCAATGCGTCCACTGTCCACGGGATCCACTGTCCGTTGAGTCCACTGTCCAGTGAGTCCACTGTCCCGAGACCACTGAGCCCGCTGTCCACACAGTCGACTGCATTCGCTGTCCACTGAGTCTGATGAGTCCGCAGTCCACTGTGCACTGTCCAATGAGACCACTGTTTGCTGTGTCCACTGAGTCCACTGTCCACTGAGGCCCCTGTCCACTGAATCCACTGAGACCACTGAGTATGCTGTCCGCTGAACTCACTGAGACCGCTGTCCACTGAGTCCTCTGATTCTGCTGACCGCTGAGGCCACTGTCCAGTGAATCTGCTAAGACTGCTGTCCACTGAGTCCACTGTCCATTGAGTCCTCAGTGAATACACTGTCCACTGAGTCTGCTATCCATTGTCCACTGAATCTGCTGAGTCCACTGTACACTGAGTCTGCTGTCCACTGATTCTACTGTCCGTTGAGTCCACTGTCCACTGAGTCTGCTGTCCCGTGAGTCTGCTGCCAACTGAGGTGGGTATCCACTGAGTCCACTGTCTACTGAGTCTTCTGAGTCCACTGTCCACTGAGACCACTGAGCCCATTGACCACTAGATTAGCAGTCCAATGCATCCACTGTCCACTGGATCCACTGTTCGCTGAGTCCACTGTCCAGTGAGTATGCTGTCCCGTGAGTTCACTGCTAATGAGTTTGCTGTACACTGAGTCCATTGTTCACAGTCCACTGAGTCTGCTGTCCCGTGAGTCCGCTGCCAACTGAGGTAGCTATCCACTGAGTCCACTGTCCACTGAGACCACTGTCTGCTGAGTCCACTGTCCACTGAGACCACTGAGCCCATTGACCACTAGATCAGCAGTCCAATGCATCCACTGTCCACTGGATCCGCTGTCCACTGAGTCCACTGTCCATTGAGTTCTCTGATTCCACTGTCCACTGAGTCCGCTGTCCACTGAGTCTGCTGTCCACTAAATCCTCTGTCTGCTGTCCATTGAGTCCACTGTCCAATGAGACCAGTGTCCACTGTGTCCACTGACCACGGAGTCCACTGAGTTTGCTGTCCGCAGTCCACTGAGTCCACTGTCCATGGAGTCTGCTGCCCCGTGAGTTCACTGCCAATGAGTTTGCTGTACACTGAGTCCATTGTTCACTTTCTACTGAGTATGCAGTACACTGAGTCCACTGTCCACTGAGTCCACTGAGCCTGCTGTCCACTGAACTCACTGAGACCGCTGTCCACTGATTCCACTGTCCATGGAGTCTGCTGTCCCATGAGTTCACAGCCAATGAGGTTGCTGTACACTGAGTCCATTGTTCACTGTCTACTGAGTCTGCTGTCCCGTGCGTCCGCTGCCAACTGAGGTCGCTATCCACTGAGTCCACTGTCCACTGAGACCACTGTCTTCTGAGTCCACTGTCCACTGAGACCACTGAGCCCATTGACCACTAGATCAGCAGTCCAATGCATCCACTGTCCACTGGATCTGCTGTCCACTGTCCACTGTCCATTGAGTCCTTTGATTCCACTGTCCACTGAGACCACTGTCTGCTGAGTCCACTGTCCACTGAAACCACTGAGCCCATTGACCACTAGATCAGCAGCCAATGCATCCACTGTCCACTGGATCTGCTGTCCATTGAGTACACTGTCCAATGAGACCAGTGTCCACTGTGTCCACTGACCACGGAGTCCACTGAGTTTGCTGTCCGCAGTCTACTGAGTCCACTGTCCATGGAGTCTGCTGTCCCATGAGTTCACTGCCAATGAGTTTGCTGTACCCTGAGTGCACTGTCCACTGAGTCCACTGTCCCGAGACCACTGAGCCCGCTGTCTACAGTCGACTGCGTTCGCTGTCCACTGAGTCTGATGAGTCCTCAGTCCACTCTGCACTGTCCAATGAGACCACTGTTCGCTGTGTACACGGAGTCCACTGTCCACTGAGGCCCCTGTCCACTGAATCCACTGAGACCACTGAGTATGCTGTCCACTGAACTCACTGAGACCGCTGTCCACTGAGTTCACTGAGTCCACTGTCCATTGAGTCCTCAGATTCTGCTGACCGCTGATTCCACTGTCCAGTGAATCTGCTAAGACTGCTGTCCACTGAGTCCACTGTCCATTGAGTCCTCAGTGAATACACTGTCCACTGAGTCTGCTATCCATTGTCCACTGAATCTGCTGAGTCCACTGTCCACTGAGTCTGCTGTCCACTGATTCTACTGTCCGTTGAGTCCACTGTCCACTGAGTCTGCTGTCCCGTGAGTCTGCTGCCAACTGAGGTGGGTATCCACTGAGTCCACTGTCTACTGAGTCTTCTGAGTCCACTGTCCACTGAGACCACTGAGCCCATTGACCACTAGATTAGCAGTCCAATGCATCCACTGTCCACTGGATCCACTGTTCGCTGAGTCCACTGTCCAGTGAGTATGCTGTCCCGTGAGTTCACTGCTAATGAGTTTGCTGTACACTGAGTCCATTGTTCACAGTCCACTGAGTCTGCTGTCCCGTGAGTACGCTGCCAACTGAGGTCGCTATCCACTGAGTCCACTGTCCACTGAGACCACTGTCTGCTGAGTCCACTGTCCACTGAGACCACTGAGCCCATTGACCACTAGATCAGCAGTCCAATGCATCCACTGTCCACTGGATCCGCTGTCCACTGAGTCCGCTGTCCACTGAGTCTGCTGTCCACTAAATCCACTGTCTGATGTCCATTGAGTCCACTGTCCAATGAGACCAGTGTCCAATGTGTCCACTGACCACTGAGTCCACTGAGTTTACTGTCCGCAGTCCACTGAGTCCACTGTCCATGGAGTCTGCTATCCACTGAGTCTGCTATCCACTGAGTCCACTGTCCACTGAGACCACTGAGCCCATTGACAACTAGATCAGCAGTCCAATGCATCCACTGTCCACTGGATCCGCTGTCCACTGAGTCCGCTGTCCACTGAGTCTGCTGTCCACTAAATCCACTGTCTGATGTCCATTGAGTCCACTGTCCAATGAGACCAGTGTCCAATGTGTCCACAGACCACTGAGTCCACTGAGTTTACTGTCCGCAGTCCACTGAGTCCACTGTCCATGGAGTCTGCTATCCACTGAGTCTGCTATCCACTGAGTCCACTGTCCACTGAGACCACTGAGCCCATTGACAACTAGATCAGCAGTCCAATGCGTCCACTGTCCACGGGATCCACTGTCCGTTGAGCCCACTGTCCAGTGAGTACGCTGTCCACTGAGTCCACTGTCCCCTGAGACCACTGAGCCCGCTGTCCACACAGTCAACTGCGTTCGCTGTCCACTGAGCCTGATGAGTCCGCAGTCCACTGTGCACTGTCCAATGAGACCACTGTTCGCTGTGTCCACTGAGTCCACTGTCCACTGAGGCCCCTGTCCACTGAATCCACTGAGACCACTGAGTATGCTGTCCGCTGAACTCACTGAGACCGCTGTCCACTGAGTTCACTGAGTCCACTGTCCATTGAGTCCTCTGATTCTGCTGACCGCTGAGTCCACTGTCCAGTGAATCTGCTAAGACTGCTGTCCACTGAGTCCACTGTCCATTGAGTCCTCAGTGAATACACTGTCCACAGAGTCTGCTATCCATTGTCCACTGAATCTGCTGAGTCCACTGTCCACTGAGTCTGCTGTCCACTGATTCTACTGTCCGTTGAGTCCACTGTCCACTGAGTCTGCTGTCCCGTGAGTCTGCTGCCAACTGAGGTGGGTATCCACTGAGCCTGCTGTCCACTGAACTCACTGAGACCGCTGTCCACTGATTCCACTGTCCATTGTCCACTGAATCCACTGTCCACTGTCCACTGAGTCCACTATCCATTGAGTCCACTGAGCCAGGTGTCCACACAGTCGACTGAGTTCGCTGTCCACTGAGTCTGATTAGTCCGCAGTCCGCTGAGTCCACTGTCCAATGAGTCCTGAGTGAACACATTGTCCACTGAGTCTACAGAGTCCACCGTCCACTGAGTCCACTATCCATTGTCCATTGAATCCACTGAGTCCACTGAGTCTGCTGTCCACTAAATCCACTGTCTGCTGTCCATTGTCCACTGAGTCCACTGTCCACTGTGTCCGCTGACCACTGAGTCCACTGTCCATGGAGTCTGCTGTCCCGTGAGTTCACTGCCAATGAGTTTGCTGTACACTGAGTCCATTGTTCACTGTCCACTGAGCATGCGGTACACTGGGTCCACTGTCCACTGTGTCCACTGAGCCTGCTGTCCACTGAACTCACTGAGACCGCTGTCCACTGAGTCCACTGTCCACTGAGTCCACTGTCCATTGAGTCCACTGAGCCAGGTGTCCACACAGTTGACTGAGTTCGCTGTCCACTGAGTTTGATGAGTCTGCAGTCCACTGAGTCCACTGTCCAATAAGACCAGTGTCCAATGTGTCCACTGAGTCCACTGAGTCCACTGTCCAATGAGACCAGTGTCCAATGTGTCCACTGACCACTGCGTCCACTGAGTTTACTGTCCGCAGTCCACTGAGTCCACTGTCCATGGAGTCTGCTGTCCCGTGAGTTCACTGCCAATGAGTTTGCTGTACACTGAGTCCATTGTTCACTTTCTACTGAGTATGCAGTACACTGAGTCCACTGTCCACCGTGTCCACTGTCCATTGAGTCCACTGTCCACTGAGTCTGCTGTCCACTGAGTCTGCTATCCACAGAGTCCACTGTCTACTGTGTCCGCTGAGTCCACTGTCAACTGACACCACTGAGCCCATTGACAACTAGATCAGCAGACCAATGCGTCCACTGTCCACGGGATCCACTGTCCGTTGAGTCCACTGTCCAGTGAGTCCACTGTCCCGAGACCACTGAGCCCGCTGTCCACACAGTCGACTGCATTCGCTGTCCACTGAGTCTGATGAGTCCGCAGTCCACTGTGCACTGTCCAATGAGACCACTGTTTGCTGTGTCCACTGAGTCCACTGTCCACTGAGGCCCCTGTCCACTGAATCCACTGAGACCACTGAGTATGCTGTCCGCTGAACTCACTGAGACCGCTGTCCACTGAGTCCTCTGATTCTGCTGACCGCTGAGGCCACTGTCCAGTGAATCTGCTAAGACTGCTGTCCACTGAGTCCACTGTCCATTGAGTCCTCAGTGAATACACTGTCCACTGAGTCTGCTATCCATTGTCCACAGAATCTGCTGAGTCCACTGTACACTGAGTCTGCTGTCCACTGATTCTACTGTCCGTTGAGTCCACTGTCCACTGAGTCTGCTGTCCCGTGAGTCTGCTGCCAACTGAGGTGGGTATCCACTGAGTCCACTGTCTACTGAGTCTTCTGAGTCCACTGTCCACTGAGACCACTGAGCCCATTGACCACTAGATCAGCAGTCCAATGCATCCACTGTCCACTGGATCCACTGTCAGCTGAGTCCACTGTCCAGTGAGTATGCTGTCCCGTGAGTTCACTGCTAATGAGTTTGCTGTACACTGAGTCCATTGTTCACAGTCCACTGAGTCTGCTGTCCCGTGAGTACGCTGCCAACTGAGGTCGCTATCCACTGAGTCCACTGTCCACTGAGACCACTGTCTGCTGAGTCCACTGTCCACTGAGACCACTGAGCCCATTGACCACTAGATCAGCAGTCCAATGCATCCACTGTCCACTGGATCCGCTGTCCACTGAGTCCACTGTCCATTGAGTTCTCTGATTCCACTGTCCACTGAGTCCGCTGTCCACTGAGTCTGCTGTCCACTAAATCCTCTGTCTGCTGTCCATTGAGTCCACTGTCCAATGAGACCAGTGTCCACTGTGTCCACTGACCACGGAGTCCACTGAGTTTGCTGTCCGCAGTCCACTGAGTCCACTGTCCATGGAGTCTGCTGTCCCGTGAGTTCACTGCCAATGAGTTTGCTGTACACTGAGTCCACTGTCTACTGAGTCTTCTGAGTCCACTGTCCACTGAGACCACTGAGCCCATTGACCACTAGATCAGCAGTCCAATGCATCCACTGTCCACTGGATCCACTGTCAGCTGAGTCCACTGTCCAGTGAGTATGCTGTCCCGTGAGTTCACTGCTAATGAGTTTGCTGTACACTGAGTCCATTGTTCACAGTCCACTGAGTCTGCTGTCCCGTGAGTCCGCTGCCAACTGAGGTAGCTATCCACTGAGTCCACTGTCCACTGAGACCACTGTCTGCTGAGTCCACTGTCCACTGAGACCACTGAGCCCATTGACCACTAGATCAGCAGTCCAATGCATCCACTGTCCACTGGATCCGCTGTCCACTGAGTCCACTGTCCATTGAGTTCTCTGATTCCACTGTCCACTGAGTCCGCTGTCCACTGAGTCTGCTGTCCCGAGACCACTGAGCCCGCTGTCTACAGTCGACTGCGTTCGCTGTCCACTGAGTCTGATGAGTCCTCAGTCCACTCTGCACTGTCCAATGAGACCACTGTTCGCTGTGTACACGGAGTCCACTGTCCACTGAGGCCCCTGTCCACTGAATCCACTGAGACCACTGAGTATGCTGTCCACTGAACTCACTGAGACCGCTGTCCACTGAGTTCACTGAGTCCACTGTCCATTGAGTCCTCAGATTCTGCTGACCGCTGATTCCACTGTCCAGTGAATCTGCTAAGACTGCTGTCCACTGAGTCCACTGTCCATTGAGTCCTCAGTGAATACACTGTCCACTGAGTCTGCTATCCATTGTCCACTGAATCTGCTGAGTCCACTGTCCACTGAGTCTGCTGTCCACTGATTCTACTGTCCGTTGAGTCCACTGTCCACTGAGTCTGCTGTCCCGTGAGTCTGCTGCCAACTGAGGTGGGTATCCACTGAGTCCACTGTCTACTGAGTCTTCTGAGTCCACTGTCCACTGAGACCACTGAGCCCATTGACCACTAGATTAGCAGTCCAATGCATCCACTGTCCACTGGATCCACTGTTCGCTGAGTCCACTGTCCAGTGAGTATGCTGTCCCGTGAGTTCACTGCTAATGAGTTTGCTGTACACTGAGTCCATTGTTCACAGTCCACTGAGTCTGCTGTCCCGTGAGTACGCTGCCAACTGAGGTCGCTATCCACTGAGTCCACTGTCCACTGAGACCACTGCCTGCTGAGTCCACTGTCCACTGAGACCACTGAGCCCATTGACCACTAGATCAGCAGTCCAATGCATCCACTGTCCACTGGATCCGCTGTCCACTGAGTCCGCTGTCCACTGAGTCTGCTGTCCACTAAATCCACTGTCTGATGTCCATTGAGTCCACTGTCCAATGAGACCAGTGTCCAATGTGTCCACTGACCACTGGGTCCACTGAGTTTACTGTCCGCAGTCCACTGAGTCCACTGTCCATGGAGTCTGCTATCCACTGAGTCTGCTATCCACTGAGTCCACTGTCCACTGAGACCACTGAGCCCATTGACAACTAGATCAGCAGTCCAATGCATCCACTGTCCACTGGATCCGCTGTCCACTGAGTCCGCTGTCCACTGAGTCTGCTGTCCACTAAATCCACTGTCTGATGTCCATTGAGTCCACTGTCCAATGAGACCAGTGTCCAATGTGTCCACTGACCACTGAGTCCACTGAGTTTACTGTCCGCAGTCCACTGAGTCCACTGTCCATGGAGTCTGCTATCCACTGAGTCTGCTATCCACTGAGTCCACTGTCCACTGAGACCACTGAGCCCATTGACAACTAGATCAG
Organism: Hemitrygon akajei; assembly: GCF_048418815.1. NCBI lineage: Eukaryota > Metazoa > Chordata > Chondrichthyes > Myliobatiformes > Dasyatidae > Hemitrygon > Hemitrygon akajei. Next base: position 109,229,363 of record NC_133127.1, read on the forward strand.
CAGTCCAATGCGTCCACTGTCCACGGGATCCACTGTCCGTTGAGCCCACTGTCCAGTGAGTACGCTGTCCACTGAGTCCACTGTCCCCTGAGACCACTGAGCCCGCTGTCCACACAGTCAACTGCGTTCGCTGTCCACTGAGCCTGATGAGTCCGCAGTCCACTGTGCACTGTCCAATGAGACCACTGTTCGCTGTGTCCACTGAGTCCACTGTCCACTGAGGCCCCTGTCCACTGAATCCACTGAGACCACTGAGTATGCTGTCCGCTGAACTCACTGAGACCGCTGTCCACTGAGTTCACTGAGTCCACTGTCCATTGAGTCCTCTGATTCTGCTGACCGCTGAGTCCACTGTCCAGTGAATCTGCTAAGACTGCTGTCCACTGAGTCCACTGTCCATTGAGTCCTCAGTGAATACACTGTCCACAGAGTCTGCTATCCATTGTCCACTGAATCTGCTGAGTCCACTGTCCACTGAGTCTGCTGTCCACTGATTCTACTGTCCGTTGAGTCCACTGTCCACTGAGTCTGCTGTCCCGTGAGTCTGCTGCCAACTGAGGTGGGTATCCACTGAGCCTGCTGTCCACTGAACTCACTGAGACCGCTGTCCACTGATTCCACTGTCCATTGTCCACTGAATCCACTGTCCACTGTCCACTGAGTCCACTATCCATTGAGTCCACTGAGCCAGGTGTCCACACAGTCGACTGAGTTCGCTGTCCACTGAGTCTGATTAGTCCGCAGTCCGCTGAGTCCACTGTCCAATGAGTCCTGAGTGAACACATTGTCCACTGAGTCTACAGAGTCCACCGTCCACTGAGTCCACTATCCATTGTCCATTGAATCCACTGAGTCCACTGAGTCTGCTGTCCACTAAATCCACTGTCTGCTGTCCATTGTCCACTGAGTCCACTGTCCACTGTGTCCGCTGACCACTGAGTCCACTGTCCATGGAGTCTGCTGTCCCGTGAGTTCACTGCCAATGAGTTTGCTGTACACTGAGTCCATTGTTCACTGTCCACTGAGCATGCGGTACACTGAGTCCACTGTCCACTGTGTCCACTGAGCCTGCTGTCCACTGAACTCACTGAGACCGCTGTCCACTGAGTCCACTGTCCACTGAGTCCACTGTCCATTGAGTCCACTGAGCCAGGTGTCCACACAGTTGACTGAGTTCGCTGTCCACTGAGTTTGATGAGTCTGCAGTCCACTGAGTCCACTGTCCAATAAGACCAGTGTCCAATGTGTCCACTGAGTCCACTGAGTCCACTGTCCAATGAGACCAGTGTCCAATGTGTCCACTGACCACTGCGTCCACTGAGTTTACTGTCCGCAGTCCACTGAGTCCACTGTCCATGGAGTCTGCTGTCCCGTGAGTTCACTGCCAATGAGTTTGCTGTACACTGAGTCCATTGTTCACTTTCTACTGAGTATGCAGTACACTGAGTCCACTGTCCACCGTGTCCACTGTCCATTGAGTCCACTGTCCACTGAGTCTGCTGTCCACTGAGTCTGCTATCCACAGAGTCCACTGTCTACTGTGTCCGCTGAGTCCACTGTCAACTGACACCACTGAGCCCATTGACAACTAGATCAGCAGTCCAATGCGTCCACTGTCCACGGGATCCACTGTCCGTTGAGTCCACTGTCCAGTGAGTCCACTGTCCCGAGACCACTGAGCCCGCTGTCCACACAGTCGACTGCATTCGCTGTCCACTGAGTCTGATGAGTCCGCAGTCCACTGTGCACTGTCCAATGAGACCACTGTTTGCTGTGTCCACTGAGTCCACTGTCCACTGAGGCCCCTGTCCACTGAATCCACTGAGACCACTGAGTATGCTGTCCGCTGAACTCACTGAGACCGCTGTCCACTGAGTCCTCTGATTCTGCTGACCGCTGAGTCCACTGTCCAGTGAATCTGCTAAGACTGCTGTCCACTGAGTCCACTGTCCATTGAGTCCTCAGTGAATACACTGTCCACTGAGTCTGCTATCCATTGTCCACTGAATCTGCTGAGTCCACTGTACACTGAGTCTGCTGTCCACTGATTCTACTGTCCGTTGAGTCCACTGTCCACTGAGTCTGCTGTCCCGTGAGTCTGCTGCCAACTGAGGTGGGTATCCACTGAGTCCACTGTCTACTGAGTCTTCTGAGTCCACTGTCCACTGAGACCACTGAGCCCATTGACCACTAGAGCAGCAGTCCAATGCATCCACTGTCCACTGGATCAACTGTCAGCTGAGTCCACTGTCCAGTGAGTATGCTGTCCCGTGAGTTCACTGCTAATGAGTTTGCTGTACACTGAGTCCATTGTTCACAGTCCACTGAGTCTGCTGTCCCGTGAGTACGCTGCCAACTGAGGTCGCTATCCACTGAGTCCACTGTCCACTGAGACCACTGTCTGCTGAGTCCACTGTCCACTGAGACCACTGAGCCCATTGACCACTAGATCAGCAGTCCAATGCATCCACTGTCCACTGGATCCGCTGTCCACTGAGTCCACTGTCCATTGAGTTCTCTGATTCCACTGTCCACTGAGTCCGCTGTCCACTGAGTCTGCTGTCCACTAAATCCTCTGTCTGCTGTCCATTGAGTCCACTGTCCAATGAGACCAGTGTCCACTGTGTCCACTGACCACGGAGTCCACTGAGTTTGCTGTCCGCAGTCCACTGAGTCCACTGTCCATGGAGTCTGCTGTCCCGTGAGTTCACTGCCAATGAGTTTGCTGTACACTGAGTCCACTGTCCACTGAGTCCACTGAGCCTGCTGTCCACTGAACTCACTGAGACCGCTGTCCACTGATTCCACTGTCCATGGAGTCTGCTGTCCCATGAGTTCACAGCCAATGAGGTTGCTGTACACTGAGTCCATTGTTCACTGTCTACTGAGTCTGCTGTCCCGTGCGTCCGCTGCCAACTGAGGTCGCTATCCACTGAGTCCACTGTCCACTGAGACCACTGTCTGCTGAGTCCACTGTCCACTGAAACCACTGAGCCCATTGACCACTAGATCAGCAGCCAATGCATCCACTGTCCACTGGATCTGCTGTCCATTGAGTACACTGTCCAATGAGACCAGTGTCCACTGTGTCCACTGACCACGGAGTCCACTGAGTTTGCTGTCCGCAGTCTACTGAGTCCACTGTCCATGGAGTCTGCTGTCCCATGAGTTCACTGCCAATGAGTTTGCTGTACCCTGAGTGCACTGTCCACTGAGTCCACTGTCCCGAGACCACTGAGCCCGCTGTCTACAGTCGACTGCGTTCGCTGTCCACTGAGTCTGATGAGTCCTCAGTCCACTGTGCACTGTCCAATGAGACCACTGTTCGCTGTGTCCACGGAGTCCACTGTCCACTGAGGCCCCTGTCCACTGAATCCACTGAGACCACTGAGTATGCTGTCCACTGAACTCACTGAGACCGCTGTCCACTGAGTTCACTGAGTCCACTGTCCATTGAGTCCTCAGATTCTGCTGACCGCTGATTCCACTGTCCAGTGAATCTGCTAAGACTGCTGTCCACTGAGTCCACTGTCCATTGAGTCCTCAGTGAATACACTGTCCACTGAGTCTGCTATCCATTGTCCACTGAATCTGCTGAGTCCACTGTCCACTGAGTCTGCTGTCCACTGATTCTACTGTCCGTTGAGTCCACTGTCCACTGAGTCTGCTGTCCCGTGAGTCTGCTGCCAACTGAGGTGGGTATCCACTGAGTCCACTGTCTACTGAGTCTTCTGAGTCCACTGTCCACTGAGACCACTGAGCCCATTGACCACTAGATTAGCAGTCCAATGCATCCACTGTCCACTGGATCCACTGTTCGCTGAGTCCACTGTCCAGTGAGTATGCTGTCCCGTGAGTTCACTGCTAATGAGTTTGCAGTACACTGAGTCCATTGTTCACAGTCCACTGAGTCTGCTGTCCCGTGAGTACGCTGCCAACTGAGGTCGCTATCCACTGAGTCCACTGTCCACTGAGACCACTGTCTGCTGAGTCCACTGTCCACTGAGACCACTGAGCCCATTGACCACTAGATCAGCAGTCCAATGCATCCACTGTCCACTGGATCCGCTGTCCACTGAGTCCGCTGTCCACTGAGTCTGCTGTCCACTAAATCCACTGTCTGATGTCCATTGAGTCCACTGTCCAATGAGACCAGTGTCCAATGTGTCCACTGACCACTGAGTCCACTGAGTTTACTGTCCGCAGTCCACTGAGTCCACTGTCCATGGAGTCTGCTATCCACTGAGTCTGCAATCCACTGAGTACACTGTCCACTGAGACCACTGAGCCCATTGACAACTAGATCAGCAGTCCAATGCATCCACTGTCCACTGGATCCGCTGTCCACTGAGTCCGCTGTCCACTGAGTCTGCTGTCCACTAAATCCACTGTCTGATGTCCATTGAGTCCACTGTCCAATGAGACCAGTGTCCAATGTGTCCACTGACCACTGAGTCCACTGAGTTTACTGTCCGCAGTCCACTGAGTCCACTGTCCATGGAGTCTGCTATCCACTGAGTCTGCTATCCACTGAGTCCACTGTCCACTGAGACCACTGAGCCCATTGACAACTAGATCAGCAGTCCAATGCGTCCACTGTCCACGGGATCCACTGTCCGTTGAGCCCACTGTCCAGTGAGTACGCTGTCCACTGAGTCCACTGTCCACTGAGGCCCCTGTCCACTGAATCCACTGAGACCACTGAGTATGCTGTCCGCTGAACTCACTGAGACCGCTGTCCACTGAGTTCACTGAGTCCACTGTCCATTGAGTCCTCTGATTCTGCTGACCGCTGAGTCCACTGTCCAGTGAATCTGCTAAGACTGCTGTCCACTGAGTCCACTGTCCATTGAGTCCTCAGTGAATACACTGTCCACAGAGTCTGCTATCCATTGTCCACTGAATCTGCTGAGTCCACTGTCCACTGAGTCTGCTGTCCACTGATTCTACTGTCCGTTGAGTCCACTGTCCACTGAGTCTGCTGTCCCGTGAGTCTGCTGCCAACTGAGGTGGGTATCCACTGAGCCTGCTGTCCACTGAACTCACTGAGACCGCTGTCCACTGATTCCACTGTCCATTGTCCACTGAATCCACTGTCCACTGTCCACTGAGTCCACTATCCATTGAGTCCACTGAGCCAGGTGTCCACACAGTCGACTGAGTTCGCTGTCCACTGAGTCTGATTAGTCCGCAGTCCGCTGAGTCCACTGTCCAATGAGTCCTGAGTGAACACATTGTCCACTGAGTCTACAGAGTCCACCGTCCACTGAGTCCACTATCCATTGTCCATTGAATCCACTGAGTCCACTGAGTCTGCTGTCCACTAAATCCACTGTCTGCTGTCCATTGTCCACTGAGTCCACTGTCCACTGTGTCCGCTGACCACTGAGTCCACTGTCCATGGAGTCTGCTGTCCCGTGAGTTCACTGCCAATGAGTTTGCTGTACACTGAGTCCATTGTTCACTGTCCACTGAGCATGCGGTACACTGAGTCCACTGTCCACTGTGTCCACTGAGCCTGCTGTCCACTGAACTCACTGAGACCGCTGTCCACTGAGTCCACTGTCCACTGAGTCCACTGTCCATTGAGTCCACTGAGCCAGGTGTCCACACAGTTGACTGAGTTCGCTGTCCACTGAGTTTGATGAGTCTGCAGTCCACTGAGTCCACTGTCCAATAAGACCAGTGTCCAATGTGTCCACTGAGTCCACTGAGTCCACTGTCCAATGAGACCAGTGTCCAATGTGTCCACTGACCACTGCGTCCACTGAGTTTACTGTCCGCAGTCCACTGAGTCCACTGTCCATGGAGTCTGCTGTCCCGTGAGTTCACTGCCAATGAGTTTGCTGTACACTGAGTCCATTGTTCACTTTCTACTGAGTATGCAGTACACTGAGTCCACTGTCCACCGTGTCCACTGTCCATTGAGTCCACTGTCCACTGAGTCTGCTGTCCACTGAGTCTGCTATCCACAGAGTCCACTGTCTACTGTGTCCGCTGAGTCCACTGTCAACTGACACCACTGAGCCCATTGACAACTAGATCAGCAGTCCAATGCGTCCACTGTCCACGGGATCCACTGTCCGTTGAGTCCACTGTCCCGAGACCACTGAGCCCGCTGTCCACACAGTCGACTGCATTCGCTGTCCACTGAGTCTGATGAGTCCGCAGTCCACTGTGCACTGTCCAATGAGACCACTGTTTGCTGTGTCCACTGAGTCCACTGTCCACTGAGGCCCCTGTCCACTGAATCCACTGAGACCACTGAGTATGCTGTCCGCTGAACTCACTGAGACCGCTGTCCACTGAGTCCTCTGATTCTGCTGACCGCTGAGTCCACTGTCCAGTGAATCTGCTAAGACTGCTGTCCACTGAGTCCACTGTCCATTGAGTCCTCAGTGAATACACTGTCCACTGAGTCTGCTATCCATTGTCCACTGAATCTGCTGAGTCCACTGTACACTGAGTCTGCTGTCCACTGATTCTACTGTCCGTTGAGTCCACTGTCCACTGAGTCTGCTGTCCCGTGAGTCTGCTGCCAACTGAGGTGGGTATCCACTGAGTCCACTGTCTACTGAGTCTTCTGAGTCCACTGTCCACTGAGACCACTGAGCCCATTGACCACTAGATCAGCAGTCCAATGCATCCACTGTCCACTGGATCCACTGTCAGCTGAGTCCACTGTCCAGTGAGTATGCTGTCCCGTGAGTTCACTGCTAATGAGTTTGCTGTACACTGAGTCCATTGTTCACAGTCCACTGAGTCTGCTGTCCCGTGAGTACGCTGCCAACTGAGGTCGATATCCACTGAGTCCACTGTCCACTGAGACCACTATCTGCTGAGTCCACTGTCCACTGAGACCACTGAGCCCATTGACCACTAGATCAGCAGTCCAATGCATCCACTGTCCACTGGATCCGCTGTCCACTGAGTCCACTGTCCATTGAGTTCTCTGATTCCACTGTCCACTGAGTCCGCTGTCCACTGAGTCTGCTGTCCACTAAATCCTCTGTCTGCTGTCCATTGAGTCCACTGTCCAATGAGACCAGTGTCCACTGTGTCCACTGACCACGGAGTCCACTGAGTTTGCTGTCCGCAGTCCACTGAGTCCACTGTCCATGGAGTCTGCTGTCCCGTGAGTTCACTGCCAATGAGTTTGCTGTACACTGAGTCCACTGTCCACTGAGTCCACTGAGCCTGCTGTCCACTGAACTCACTGAGACCGCTGTCCACTGATTCCACTGTCCATGGAGTCTGCTGTCCCATGAGTTCACAGCCAATGAGGTTGCTGTACACTGAGTCCATTGTTCACTGTCTACTGAGTCTGCTGTCCCGTGCGTCCGCTGCCAACTGAGGTCGCTATCCACTGAGTCCACTGTCCACTGAGACCACTGTCTTCTGAGTCCACTGTCCACTGAGACCACCGAGCCCATTGACCACTAGATCAGCAGTCCACTGCATCCACTGTCCACTGGATCTGCTGTCCACTGAGTCCACTGTCCATTGAGTCCTTTGATTCCACTGTCCACTGAGACCACTGTCTGCTGAGTCCACTGTCCACTGAAACCACTGAGCCCATTGACCACTAGATCAGCAGTCCAATGCATCCACTGTCCACTGGATCTGCTGTCCATTGAGTACACTGTCCAATGAGACCAGTGTCCACTGTGTCCACTGACCACGGAGTCCACTGAGTTTGCTGTCCGCAGTCTACTGAGTCCACTGTCCATGGAGTCTGCTGTCCCATGAGTTCACTGCCAATGAGTTTGCTGTACCCTGAGTGCACTGTCCACTGAGTCCACTGTCCCGAGACCACTGAGCCCGCTGTCTACAGTCGACTGCGTTCGCTGTCCACTGAGTCTGATGAGTCCTCAGTCCACTGTGCACTGTCCAATGAGACCACTGTTCGCTGTGTCCACGGAGTCCACTGTCCACTGAGGCCCCTGTCCACTGAATCCACTGAGACCACTGAGTATGCTGTCCACTGAACTCACTGAGACCGCTGTCCACTGAGTTCACTGAGTCCACTGTCCATTGAGTCCTCTGATTCTGCTGACCGCTGATTCCACTGTCCAGTGAATCTGCTAAGACTGCTGTCCACTGAGTCCACTGTCCATTGAGTCCTCAGTGAATACACTGTCCACTGAGTCTGCTATCCATTGTCCACTGAATCTGCTGAGTCCACTGTCCACTGAGTCTGCTGTCCACTGATTCTACTGTCCGTTGAGTCCACTGTCCACTGAGTCTGCTGTCCCGTGAGTCTGCTGCCAACTGAGGTGGGTATCCACTGAGTCCACTGTCTACTGAGTCTTCTGAGTCCACTGTCCACTGAGACCACTGAGCCCATTGACCACTAGATTAGCAGTCCAATGCATCCACTGTCCACTGGATCCACTGTTCGCTGAGTCCACTGTCCAGTGAGTATGCTGTCCCGTGAGTTCACTGCTAATGAGTTTGCTGTACACTGAGTCCATTGTTCACAGTCCACTGAGTCTGCTGTCCCGTGAGTACGCTGCCAACTGAGGTCGCTATCCACTGAGTCCACTGTCCACTGAGACCACTGTCTGCTGAGTCCACTGTCCACTGAGACCACTGAGCCCATTGACCACTAGATCAGCAGTCCAATGCATCCACTGTCCACTGGATCCGCTGTCCACTGAGTCCGCTGTCCACTGAGTCTGCTGTCCACTAAATCCACTGTCTGATGTCCATTGAGTCCACTGTCCAATGAGACCAGTGTCCAATGTGTCCACTGACCACTGAGTCCACTGAGTTTACTGTCCACAGTCCACTGAGTCCACTGTCCATGGAGTCTGCTGTCCCGTGAGTTCACTGCCAATGAGTTTGCTGTACACTGAGTCCATTGTTCACTGTCCACTGAGCATGCGGTACACTGAGTCCACTGTCCACTGTGTCCACTGAGCCTGCTGTCCACTGAACTCACTGAGACCGCTGTCCACTGAGTCCACTGTCCACTGAGTCCACTGTCCATTGAGTCCACTGAGCCAGGTGTCCACACAGTTGACTGAGTTCGCTGTCCACTGAGTTTGATGAGTCTGCAGTCCACTGAGTCCACTGTCCAATAAGACCAGTGTCCAATGTGTCCACTGAGTCCACTGAGTCCACTGTCCAATGAGACCAGTGTCCAATGTGTCCACTGACCACTGCGTCCACTGAGTTTACTGTCCGCAGTCCACTGAGTCCACTGTCCATGGAGTCTGCTGTCCCGTGAGTTCACTGCCAATGAGTTTGCTGTACACTGAGTCCATTGTTCACTTTCTACTGAGTATGCAGTACACTGAGTCCACTGTCCACCGTGTCCACTGTCCATTGAGTCCACTGTCCACTGAGTCTGCTGTCCACTGGGTCTGCTATCCACAGAGTACACTGTCTACTGTGTCCGCTGAGTCCACTGTCAACTGACACCACTGAGCCCATTGACAACTAGATCAGCAGTCCAATGCTTCCACTGTCCACGGGATCCACTGTCCGTTGAGTCCACTGTCCAGTGAGTCCACTGTCCCGAGACCACTGAGCCCGCTGTCCACACAGTCGACTGCATTCGCTGTCCACTGAGTCTGATGAGTCCGCAGTCCACTGTGCACTGTCCAATGAGACCACTGTTTGCTGTGTCCACTGTGTCCACTGTCCACTGAGGCCCCTGTCCACTGAATCCACTGAGACCACTGAGTATGCTGTCCGCTGAACTCACTGAGACCGCTGTCCACTGAGTCCTCTGATTCTGCTGACCGCTGAGTCCACTGTCCAGTGAATCTGCTAAGACTGCTGTCCACTGAGTCCACTGTCCATTGAGTCCTCAGTGAATACACTGTCCACTGAGTCCACTGGATAGTCCACTGTCCAGTGAGTATGCTGTCCCGTGAGTTCACTGCTAATGAGTTTGCTGTACACTGAGTCCATTGTTCACAGTCCACTGAGTCTGCTGTCCCGTGAGTACGCTGAGTACGCTATCCACTGAGTCCACTGTCCACTGTCCACTGAGACCACTGTCTGCTGAGTCCACTGTCCACTGAGACCACTGAGCCCATTGACCACTAGATCAGCAGTCCAATGCATCCACTGTCCACTGGATCCGCTGTCCACTGAGTCCACTGTCCATTGAGTTCTCTGATTCCACTGTCCACTGAGTCCGCTGTCCACTGAGTCTGCTGTCCACTAAATCCTCTGTCTGCTGTCCATTGAGTCCACTGTCCAATGAGACCAGTGTCCACTGTGTCCACTGACCACGGAGTCCACTGAGTTTGCTGTCCGCAGTCCACTGAGTCCACTGTCCATGGAGTCTGCTGTCCCGTGAGTTCACTGCCAATGAGTTTGCTGTACACTGTGTCCACTGTCCACTGAGTCCACTGAGCCTGCTGTCCACTGAACTCACTGAGACCGCTGTCCACTGATTCCACTGTCCATGGAGTCTGCTGTCCCATGAGTTCACAGCCAATGAGGTTGCTGTACACTGAGTCCATTGTTCACTGTCTACTGAGTCTGCTGTCCCGTGCGAACGCTGCCAACTGAGGTCGCTATCCACTGAGTCCACTGTCCACTGAGACCACTGTCTTCTGAGTCCACTGTCCACTGAGACCACTGAGCCCATTGACCACTAGATCAGCAGTCCAATGCATCCACTGTCCACTGGATCTGCTGTCCACTGTCCACTGTCTATTGAGTCCTTTGATTCCACTGTCCACTGAGACCACTGTCTGCTGAGTCCACTGTCCACTGAAACCACTGAGCCCATTGACCACTAGATCAGCAGCCAATGCATCCACTGTCCACTGGATCTGCTGTCCATTGAGTACACTGTCCAATGAGACCAGTGTCCACTGTGTCCACTGACCACGGAGTCCACTGAGTTTGCTGTCCGCAGTCTACTGAGTCCACTGTCCATGGAGTCTGCTGTCCCATGAGTTCACTGCCAATGAGTTTGCTGTACCCTGAGTGCACTGTCCACTGAGTCCACTGTCCCGAGACCACTGAGCCCGCTGTCTACAGTCGACTGCGTTCGCTGTCCACTGAGTCTGATGAGTCCGCAGTCCACTGTGCACTGTCCAATGAGACCACTGTTCGCTGTGTCCACGGAGTCCACTGTCCACTGAGGCCCCTGTCCACTGAATCCACTGAGACCACTGAGTATGCTGTCCACTGAACTCACTGAGACCGCTGTCCACTGAGTTCACTGAGTCCACTGTCCATTGAGTCCTCTGATTCTGCTGACCGCTGATTCCACTGTCCAGTGAATCTGCTAAGACTGCTGTCCACTGAGTCCACTGTCCATTGAGTCCTCAGTGAATACACTGTCCACTGAGTCTGCTATCCATTGTCCACTGAATCTGCTGAGTCCACTGTCCACTGAGTCTGCTGTCCACTGATTCTACTGTCCGTTGAGTCCACTGTCCACTGAGTCTGCTGTCCCGTGAGTCTGCTGCCAACTGAGGTGGGTATCCACTGAGTCCACTGTCTACTGAGTCTTCTGAGTCCACTGTCCACTGAGACCACTGAGCCCATTGACCACTAGATTAGCAGTCCAATGCATCCACTGTCCACTGGATCCACTGTTCGCTGAGTCCACTGTCCAGTGAGTATGCTGTCCCGTGAGTTCACTGCTAATGAGTTTGCTGTACACTGAGTCCATTGTTCACAGTCCACTGAGTCTGCTGTCCCGTGAGTACGCTGCCAACTGAGGTCGCTATCCACTGAGTCCACTGTCCACTGAGACCACTGTCTGCTGAGTCCACTGTCCACTGAGACCACTGAGCCCATTGACCACTAGATCAGCAGTCCAATGCATCCACTGTCCACTGGATCCGCTGTCCACTGAGTCCGCTGTCCACTGAGTCTGCTGTCCACTAAATCCACTGTCTGATGTCCATAGAGTCCACTGTCCAATGAGACCAGTGTCCAATGTGTCCACTGACCACTGAGTCCACTGAGTTTACTGTCCACAGTCCACTGAGTCCACTGTCCATGGAGTCTGCTGTCCCGTGAGTTCACTGCCAATGAGTTTGCTGTACACTGAGTCCATTGTTCACTGTCCACTGAGCATGCGGTACACTGAGTCCACTGTCCACTGTGTCCACTGAGCCTGCTGTCCACTGAACTCACTGAGACCGCTGTCCACTGAGTCCACTGTCCACTGAGTCCACTGTCCATTGAGTCCACTGAGCCAGGTGTCCACACAGTTGACTGAGTTCGCTGTCCACTGAGTTTGATGAGTCTGCAGTCCACTGAGTCCACTGTCCAATAAGACCAGTGTCCAATGTGTCCACTGAGTCCACTGAGTCCACTGTCCAATGAGACCAGTGTCCAATGTGTCCACTGACCACTGCGTCCACTGAGTTTACTGTCCGCAGTCCACTGAGTCCACTGTCCATGGAGTCTGCTGTCCCGTGAGTTCACTGCCAATGAGTTTGCTGTACACTGAGTCCATTGTTCACTTTCTACTGAGTATGCAGTACACTGAGTCCACTGTCCACCGTGTCCACTGTCCATTGAGTCCACTGTCCACTGAGTCTGCTGTCCACTGGGTCTGCTATCCACAGAGTCCACTGTCTACTGTGTCCGCTGAGTCCACTGTCAACTGACACCACTGAGCCCATTGACAACTAGATCAGCAGTCCAATGCGTCCACTGTCCACGGGATCCACTGTCCGTTGAGTCCACTGTCCAGTGAGTCCACTGTCCCGAGACCACTGAGCCCGCTGTCCACACAGTCGACTGCATTCGCTGTCCACTGAGTCTGATGAGTCCGCAGTCCACTGTGCACTGTCCAATGAGACCACTGTTTGCTGTGTCCACTGAGTCCACTGTCCACTGAGGCCCCTGTCCACTGAATCCACTGAGACCACTGAGTATGCTGTCCGCTGAACTCACTGAGACCGCTGTCCACTGAGTCCTCTGATTCTGCTGACCGCTGAGTCCACTGTCCAGTGAATCTGCTAAGACTGCTGTCCACTGAGTCCACTGTCCATTGAGTCCTCAGTGAATACACTGTCCACTGAGTCTGCTATCCATTGTCCACTGAATCTGCTGAGTCCACTGTACACTGAGTCTGCTGTCCACTGATTCTACTGTCCGTTGAGTCCACTGTCCACTGAGTCTGCTGTCCCGTGAGTCTGCTGCCAACTGAGGTGGGTATCCACTGAGTCCACTGTCTACTGAGTCTTCTGAGTCCACTGTCCACTGAGACCACTGAGCCCATTGACCACTAGATCAGCAGTCCAATGCATCCACTGTCCACTGGATCAACTGTCAGCTGAGTCCACTGTCCAGTGAGTATGCTGTCCCGTGAGTTCACTGCTAATGAGTTTGCTGTACACTGAGTCCATTGTTCACAGTCCACTGAGTCTGCTGTCCCGTGAGTACGCTGCCAACTGAGGTCGCTATCCACTGAGTCCACTGTCCACTGAGACCACTGTCTGCTGAGTCCACTGTCCACTGAGACCACTGAGCCCATTGACCACTAGATCAGCAGTCCAATGCATCCACTGTCCACTGGATCCGCTGTCCACTGAGTCCACTGTCCATTGAGTTCTCTGATTCCACTGTCCACTGAGTCCGCTGTCCACTGAGTCTGCTGTCCACTAAATCCTCTGTCTGCTGTCCATTGAGTCCACTGTCCAATGAGACCAGTGTCCACTGTGTCCACTGACCACGGAGTCCACTGAGTTTGCTGTCCGCAGTCCACTGAGTCCACTGTCCATGGAGTCTGCTGTCCCGTGAGTTCACTGCCAATGAGTTTGCTGTACACTGAGTCCACTGTCCACTGAGTCCACTGAGCCTGCTGTCCACTGAACTCACTGAGACCGCTGTCCACTGATTCCACTGTCCATGGAGTCTGCTGTCCCATGAGTTCACAGCCAATGAGGTTGCTGTACACTGAGTCCATTGTTCACTGTCTACTGAGTCTGCTGTCCCGTGCGTCCGCTGCCAACTGAGGTCGCTATCCACTGAGTCCACTGTCCACTGAGACCACTGTCTTCTGAGTCCACTGTCCACTGAGACCACTGAGCCCATTGACCACTAGATCAGCAGTCCAATGCATCCACTGTCCACTGGATCTGCTGTCCACTGTCCACTGTCCATTGAGTCCTTTGATTCCACTGTCCACTGAGACCACTGTCTGCTGAGTCCACTGTCCACTGAAACCACTGAGCCCATTGACCACTAGATCAGCAGCCAATGCATCCACTGTCCACTGGATCTGCTGTCCATTGAGTACACTGTCCAATGAGACCAGTGTCCACTGTGTCCACTGACCACGGAGTCCACTGAGTTTGCTGTCCGCAGTCTACTGAGTCCACTGTCCATGGAGTCTGCTGTCCCATGAGTTCACTGCCAATGAGTTTGCTGTACCCTGAGTGCACTGTCCACTGAGTCCACTGTCCCGAGACCACTGAGCCCGCTGTCTACAGTCGACTGCGTTCGCTGTCCACTGAGTCTGATGAGTCCTCAGTCCACTGTGCACTGTCCAATGAGACCACTGTTCGCTGTGTCCACGGAGTCCACTGTCCACTGAGGCCCCTGTCCACTGAATCCACTGAGACCACTGAGTATGCTGTCCACTGAACTCACTGAGACCGCTGTCCACTGAGTTCACTGAGTCCACTGTCCATTGAGTCCTCTGATTCTGCTGACCGCTGATTCCACTGTCCAGTGAATCTGCTAAGACTGCTGTCCACTGAGTCCACTGTCCATTGAGTCCTCAGTGAATACACTGTCCACTGAGTCTGCTATCCATTGTCCACTGAATCTGCTGAGTCCACTGTCCACTGAGTCTGCTGTCCACTGATTCTACTGTCCGTTGAGTCCACTGTCCACTGAGTCTGCTGTCCCGTGAGTCTGCTGCCAACTGAGGTGGGTATCCACTGAGTCCACTGTCTACTGAGTCTTCTGAGTCCACTGTCCACTGAGACCACTGAGCCCATTGACCACTAGATTAGCAGTCCAATGCATCCACTGTCCACTGGATCCACTGTTCGCTGAGTCCACTGTCCAGTGAGTATGCTGTCCCGTGAGTTCACTGCTAATGAGTTTGCAGTACACTGAGTCCATTGTTCACAGTCCACTGAGTCTGCTGTCCCGTGAGTACGCTGCCAACTGAGGTCGCTATCCACTGAGTCCACTGTCCACTGAGACCACTGTCTGCTGAGTCCACTGTCCACTGAGACCACTGAGCCCATTGACCACTAGATCAGCAGTCCAATGCATCCACTGTCCACTGGATCCGCTGTCCACTGAGTCCGCTGTCCACTGAGTCTGCTGTCCACTAAATCCACTGTCTGATGTCCATTGAGTCCACTGTCCAATGAGACCAGTGTCCAATGTGTCCACTGACCACTGAGTCCACTGAGTTTACTGTCCGCAGTCCACTGAGTCCACTGTCCATGGAGTCTGCTATCCACTGAGTCTGCTATCCACTGAGTCCACTGTCCACTGAGACCACTGAGCCCATTGACAACTAGATCAGCAGTCCAATGCATCCACTGTCCACTGGATCCGCTGTCCACTGAGTCCGCTGTCCACTGAGTCTGCTGTCCACTAAATCCACTGTCTGATGTCCATTGAGTCCACTGTCCAATGAGACCAGTGTCCAATGTGTCCACTGACCACTGAGTCCACTGAGTTTACTGTCCGCAGTCCACTGAGTCCACTGTCCATGGAGTCTGCTATCCACTGAGTCTGCTATCCACTGAGTCCACTGTCCACTGAGACCACTGAGCCCATTGACAACTAGATCAGCAGTCCAATGCGTCCACTGTCCACGGGATCCACTGTCCGTTGAGCCCACTGTCCAGTGAGTACGCTGTCCACTGAGTCCACTGTCCCCTGAGACCACTGAGCCCGCTGTCCACACAGTCAACTGCGTTCGCTGTCCACTGAGCCTGATGAGTCCGCAGTCCACTGTGCACTGTCCAATGAGACCACTGTTCGCTGTGTCCACTGAGTCCACTGTCCACTGAGGCCCCTGTCCACTGAATCCACTGAGACCACTGAGTATGCTGTCCGCTGAACTCACTGAGACCGCTGTCCACTGAGTTCACTGAGTCCACTGTCCATTGAGTCCTCTGATTCTGCTGACCGCTGAGTCCACTGTCCAGTGAATCTGCTAAGACTGCTGTCCACTGAGTCCACTGTCCATTGAGTCCTCAGTGAATACACTGTCCACTGAGTCTGCTATCCATTGTCCACTGAATCTGCTGAGTCCACTGTCCACTGAGTCCACTGTCCACTGAGTCTGCTGTCCCGTGAGTCTGCTGCCAACTGAGGTGGGTATCCACTGAGCCTGCTGTCCACTGAACTCACTGAGACCGCTGTCCACTGATTCCACTGTCCATTGTCCACTGAATCCACTGTCCACTGTCCACTGAGTCCACTATCCATTGAGTCCACTGAGCCAGGTGTCCACACAGTCGACTGAGTTCGCTGTCCACTGAGTCTGATTAGTCCGCAGTCCGCTGAGTCCACTGTCCAATGAGTCCTGAGTGAACACATTGTCCACTGAATCTACAGAGTCCACCGTCCACTGAGTCCACTATCCATTGTCCATTGAATCCACTGAGTCCACTGAGTCTGCTGTCCACTAAATCCACTGTCTGCTGTCCATTGTCCACTGAGTCCACTGTCCACTGTGTCCGCTGACCACTGAGTCCACTGTCCATGGAGTCTGCTGTCCCGTGAGTTCACTGCCAATGAGTTTGCTGTACACTGAGTCCATTGTTCACTGTCCACTGAGCATGCGGTACACTGAGTCCACTGTCCACTGTGTCCACTGAGCCTGCTGTCCACTGAACTCACTGAGACCGCTGTCCACTGAGTCCACTGTCCACTGAGTCCACTGTCCATTGAGTCCACTGAGCCAGGTGTCCACACAGTTGACTGAGTTCGCTGTCCACTGAGTTTGATGAGTCTGCAGTCCACTGAGTCCACTGTCCAATAAGACCAGTGTCCAATGTGTCCACTGAGTCCACTGAGTCCACTGTCCAATGAGACCAGTGTCCAATGTGTCCACTGACCACTGCGTCCACTGAGTTTGCTGTACACTGAGTCCACTGTCCACTGAGTCCACTGAGCCTGCTGTCCACTGAACTCACTGAGACCGCTGTCCACTGATTCCACTGTCCATGGAGTCTGCTGTCCCATGAGTTCACAGCCAATGAGGTTGCTGTACACTGAGTCCATTGTTCACTGTCTACTGAGTCTGCTGTCCCGTGCGTCCGCTGCCAACTGAGGTCGCTATCCACTGAGTCCACTGTCCACTGAGACCACTGTCTTCTGAGTCCACTGTCCACTGAGACCACCGAGCCCATTGACCACTAGATCAGCAGTCCACTGCATCCACTGTCCACTGGATCTGCTGTCCACTGAGTCCACTGTCCATTGAGTCCTTTGATTCCACTGTCCACTGAGACCACTGTCTGCTGAGTCCACTGTCCACTGAAACCACTGAGCCCATTGACCACTAGATCAGCAGTCCAATGCATCCACTGTCCACTGGATCTGCTGTCCATTGAGTACACTGTCCAATGAGACCAGTGTCCACTGTGTCCACTGACCACGGAGTCCACTGAGTTTGCTGTCCGCAGTCTACTGAGTCCACTGTCCATGGAGTCTGCTGTCCCATGAGTTCACTGCCAATGAGTTTGCTGTACCCTGAGTGCACTGTCCACTGAGTCCACTGTCCCGAGACCACTGAGCCCGCTGTCTACAGTCGACTGCGTTCGCTGTCCACTGAGTCTGATGAGTCCTCAGTCCACTGTGCACTGTCCAATGAGACCACTGTTCGCTGTGTCCACGGAGTCCACTGTCCACTGAGGCCCCTGTCCACTGAATCCACTGAGACCACTGAGTATGCTGTCCACTGAACTCACTGAGACCGCTGTCCACTGAGTTCACAGAGTCCACTGTCCATTGAGTCCTCTGATTCTGCTGACCGCTGATTCCACTGTCCAGTGAATCTGCTAAGACTGCTGTCCACTGAGTCCACTGTCCATTGAGTCCTCAGTGAATACACTGTCCACTGAGTCTGCTATCCATTGTCCACTGAATCTGCTGAGTCCACTGTCCACTGAGTCTGCTGTCCACTGATTCTACTGTCCGTTGAGTCCACTGTCCACTGAGTCTGCTGTCCCGTGAGTCTGCTGCCAACTGAGGTGGGTATCCACTGAGTCCACTGTCTACTGAGTCTTCTGAGTCCACTGTCCACTGAGACCACTGAGCCCATTGACCACTAGATCAGCAGTCCAATGCATCCACTGTCCACTGGATCCAATGTCCGCTGAGTCCACTGTCCAGTGAGTATGCTGTCCCGTGAGTTCACTGCTAATGAGTTTGCTGTACACTGAGTCCATTGTTCACAGTCCACTGAGTCCGCTGTCCCGTGAGTCCGCGGCCAACTGAGGTCGCTATCCACTGAGTCCACTGTCCACTGAGACCACTGTCTGCTGAGTCCACTGTCCACTGAGACCACTGAGCCCATTGACCACTAGATCAGCAGTCCAATGCATCCACTGTCCACTGGATCCGCTGTCCACTGAGTCCACTGTCCATTGAGTCCTCTGATTCCACTGTCCACTGAGTCCGCTATCCACTGAGTCTGCTGTCCACTAAATCCACTGTCTGCTGTCCATTGAGTCCACTGTCCAATGAGACCAGTGTCCACTGTGTCCACTGACCACGGAGTCCACTGAGTTTGCTGTCCGCAGTCCACTGAGTCCACTGTCCATGGAGTCTGCTGTCCCGTGAGTTCACTGCCAATGAGTTTGCTGTACACTGAGTCCATTGTTCACAGTCCACTGAGTCCGCTGTCCCGTGAGTCCGCTGCCAACTGAGGTCGCTATCCACTGAGTCCACTGTCCACTGAGACCACTGTCTGCTGTCCACTGTCCACTGAGACCACTGAGCCCATTGACCACTAGATCAGCAGTACAATGCATCCAGTGTCCACTGGATCTGCTGTCCATTGAGTCCACTGTCCACAGTCCACAGAGTCCACTGTCTATGGAGTCTGCTGTCCCGTGATGTCACTGCCAATGAGTTTGCTGTACACTGAGTCCATTCTTCACTGTCCACTGAGTATGCAGTACACTGAGTCCACTGTCCACTGAGTCCACTGTCCACTGAGCCTGCTGTCCACTGAACTCACTGAGACCGCTGTCCACTGATTCCACTGTCCACTGAGCCTGCTGTCCACTGAACTCACTGAGACCGTTGTCCACTGGATCCGCTGTCCACTGATTCCACTGTCCACTGAGTCCACTGAGTCCGCAGTCCACTGAGTCTGCTGTCCACTAAATCCACTGTCTGCTGTCCATTGAGTCCACTGTCCAATGAGACCAGTGTCCACTGTGTCCACTGTCCACTGAGTCCACTGAGCCTGCTGTCCACTGAACTCACTGAGACCTCTGTCCACTGATTCCACTGTCCATGGAGTCTGCTGTCCCGTGAGTTCACTGCCAATGAGGTTGCTGTACACTGAGTCCATTGTTCACTGTCTACTGAGTCTGCTGTCCCGTGCGTCCGCTGCCAACTGAGGTCGCTATCCACTGAGTCCACTGCCCACTGAGACCACTGTCTGCTGAGTCCAATGTCCACTGAGACCACTGAGCCCATTGACCACTAGATCAGCAGTCCAATGCATCCACTGTCCACTGGATCTGCTGTCCACTGAGTCCACTGTCCATTGAGTCCTTTGATTCCACTGTCCACTGAGTCCACTGAGTCCGCTGTCCAGTGAGTCTGCTGTCCACTAAATCCACTGTCTGCTGTACATTGAGTCCACTGTCCAATGAGACCAGTGTCCACTGTGTCCACTGACCACGGAGTCCACTGAGTTTGCTGTCCGCAGTCCACTGAGTCCACTGTCCATGGAGACTGCTGTCCCGTGAGTTCACTGCCAATGAGTTTGCTGTACACTGAGTGCACTGTCCACTGAGTCCACTGTCCCGAGACCACTGAGCCTGCTGTCCACACAGTCGACTGCGTTCGCTGTCCACTGAGTCTGATGAGTCCTCAGTCCACTGTGCACTGTCCATTGAGACCACTGTTCACTGTGTCCACTTAGTCCACTGTCCACTGAGGCCCCTGTCCACTGAATGCACTGAGACCACTGAGTATGCTGTCCGCTGAACTCACTGAGACCGCTGTCCACTGAGTTCACTGAGTCCACTGTCCATTGAGTCCTCTGATTCTGCTGACCGCTGAGTCCACTGTCCACTGAGTCTGCTGTCCACTGATTCTACAGTCCGTTGAGTCCACTGTCCACTGAGTCTGCTGTCCCGTGAGTCTGCTGCCAACTGTGGTGGGTATCCACTGAGTCCACTGGCTACTGAGTCTTCTGAGTCCACTGTTCACTGAGACCACTGAGCCCATTGACCACTAGATCAGCAGTCCAATGCCTCCACTCTCCACTGGATCCACTGTCTGCTGAGTCCACTGTCCAGTGAGTATGCTGTCCCGTGAGTTCACTGCTAATGAGTTTGCTGTACACTGAGTCCATTGTTCACAGTCCACTGAGTCTGCTGTCCCGTGAGTACGCTGCCAACTGAGGTCGCTATCCACTGAGTCCACTGTCCACTGAGACCACTGAGCCCATTGACCACTAGATCAGCAGTCCAATGCATCCACTGTCCACTGAGTCCGCTGTCCACTGCATCTGCTGTCCACTAAATCCACTGTCTGCTGTCCATTGAGTCCACTGTCCAATGAGACCAGTGTCCAATGTGTCCACTGACCACTGAGTCCACTGAGTTTACTGTCCGCAGCCCACTGAGTCCACTGTCCATGGAGTCTGCCATCCACTGAGTCTGTTATCCACTGAGTCCACTGTCTACTGAGTCCGCTGAGTCCACTGTCCACTGAGACCACTGAGCCCATTGACAACTAGATCAGCAGTCCAATGCGTCCACCGTCCACGGGATCCACTGTCCATTGAGTCCACTGTCCAGTGAGTACGCTGTCCACTGAGTCCACTGTCCCGAGACCACTGAGCCCGCTGTCCACACAGTCGACTGCGTTCGCTGTCCACTGAGTCTGATGAGTCCGCAGTCCACTGTGCACTGTCCAATTAGACCACTGTTCGCTGTGTCCACTGAGTCCACTGTCCACTGAGGCCCCTGTCCACTGAATCCACTGAGACCACTGAGTATACTGTCCGCTGAACTCACTGAGACCGCTGTCCACTGAGTCCACTGTCCATTGAGTCCTCTGATTCTGCTGACCGCTGATTCCACTGTCCAGTGAATCTGCTAAGACTACTGTCCACTGAGTCCACTGTCCATTGAGTCCTCAGTGAATACACTGTCCACTGAGTCTGCTATCCATTGTCCACTGAATCTGATGAGTCCACTGTCCACTGAGTCTGCTGTCCTCTGATTCTACTGTCCGTTGAGTCCACTGTCCACTGAGTCTGCTGTCCCATGAGTCTGCTGCCAACTGAGGTGGGTATCCACTGAGTCCACTGTCTACTGAGTCTTCTGAGTCCACTGTCCACTGAGACCACTGAGCCCATTGACAACTAGATCAGCAGTCCAATGCATCCACTGTCCACGGGATCCACTGTCCGTTGAGTCCACTGTCCACTGAGCCCACTGTCCACTGAGTCTGCAGTCCCGTGAATTCACTGCCAATGAGTTTGCTGTCCACTGAGTCCATTGTTCACCATCCACAGAGTATGCGGTACACAAGAGTCCACTGAACTCACTGAGACCACTGTCCACTGAGTCTGCTGAGTCCGCTGTCCACTGAGTCCACTATCCCTTGATACCTCTGATTCCACTGTCCACTGAGTCCACTGTCCACTGAGTCCGCTGTCCACTGAATCTGCTGTCCTCTAAATCCACTGTCTGCTGTCCATTGAGTCCACTGAGTCCACTGTCCACTGTGTCAGCTGACCACTGAGTCCACTGTCCACTGACCATGGAGTCTACTGTCCCATGAGTTCACTGCCAATGATTTTGCTGCACACTGAGTCCATTATTCACTGTCCAGTGAGTATGCAGTACACTGAGTCCACAGTCCACTGAGTCCACTGAGCCTGCTGTCCACTGAACTCACTGATTCCACTGTCCACTGAGTCCACTATCCATTGCCAACTGAATCCGTTGAGTCCACTGTCCACCGTGTCCACTGTCCATTGAGTCCACTGTCCACTGAGTCTGATGAGTCTGCAGTCCACTGAGTCCACTGTCTACTGAGTCCGCTGTGTCCACTGTCCACTGAGACCACTGAGCCCATTGACAACTAGATCAGCAGTCCAATGCGTCCACTGTCCACAGGATCCACTGTCCGTTGAGTCCACTGTCCAGTGAGTACGCTGTCCACTGAGTCCACTGTCTCGAGACCACTGAGCCCGCTGTCCACACAGTCGACTGCGTTCGCTGTCCACTGAGTCTGATGAGTCCGCAGTCCACTGTGCACTGTCCAATGAGACCACTGTTCACTGTGTCCACTGAGTCCACTGAGGCCCCTGTCCACTGAATCCACTGAGACCACTGAGTATGCTGTCCACTGAACTCACTGAGAACGCTGTCCACTGAGTTCACTGAGTCCACTGTCCATTGAGTCCTCTGATTCTGCTGACCGCTGAGTCCACTGTCCAGTGAATCTGCTAAGACTGCTGTCCACTGAGTCCACTGTCCATTGAGTCCTCAGTGAATATACTGTCCACTGAGTCTGCTATCCATTGTCCACTGAATCTGCTGTCCACTGTCCACTGAGTCTGCTGTCCACTGAGTCTACTGTCCATTGAGTCCACTGTCCACTGAGTCTGCTGTCCCGTGAGTCTGCTGTCCACTGAGTCTGCTATCCACTGAGTCCACTGTCTACTGAGTCCGCTGAGTCCACTGTCCACTGAGACCACTGAGTCCACTGTCCACTGAGTCCGCTGTCCACTAAATCCACTGTCTGCTGCCCATTGAGTCCACTGAGTCCACTGTCCACTGAGTCCTCAGAATCCACTGTCCACTAAATCCACTGTCTGCTGTCCATTGAGTCCACTGTCCATGGAGTCTGCTGTCCCGTGATGTCACTGCCAATGAGTTTGCTGTACACTGAGTCCATTGTTCACTGTCCACTGAGTATGCAGTACACTGAGTCCACTGTACACTGAGTCCACTGTCCACTGTCCAATGAGCCTGCTGTCCACTGAACTCACTGAGACCACTGTCCACTGATTCCACTGTCCACTGAGTCCACTGTCCACTGTCCACTGAGCCTGCTGTCCACTGAACTCACTGAGACCGCTGTCCACTGATTCCACTGTCCACTGAGACTGCTGTCCACTGAACTCACTTAGACCGCTGTCCACTGATTCCACTGTCCAATGAGTCCACTGTCCATTTAGTCCACTGAGCCAGGTGTCCGCACAGTCGACTGAGTTCGCTGTCCACTGAGTCTGATGAGTCTGCAGTCCACTGAGTCCACTGTCCAATGAGACCAGTGTCCACTGTGTCCACTGAGTCCACTGAGTCCGCTGTCCACTGTGTCTGCTGTCCACTAAATCCACTGTCTGCTGTCCATTGAGTCCACTGAGTCCACTGTCCACTGAGTCTACTGAGTCCACTGTCCACTGTGTCAGCTGACCACTGAGTCCACTGTCCACTGACCACGGAGTCTACTGTCCATTTATTTCGCTGACCACTGAGTCCACAGTCCATGGAGTCTACTGTCCATTTATTCCACTGTCCACTGAGTCCGCTGTCCTGTGAGTCTGCTGCCAACTGAGGTCGCTATCCACTGAGTCCACTGTCCACTGAGACCATTGACCACTAGATCAGCAGTCCAATGCATCCACTGTCCACTGGATCCGCTGTCTGCTGAGTCCACTGTCCAGTGAGTACGCTGTCCACTGAATCCACTGTCCACGGAGTCTACTGTCCATTTATTTCGCTGACCACTGAGTCCACAGTCCACGGAGTCTACTGTCCAGTTTATTCCACTGTCCACTGAGTTCGCTGTCCTGTGAGTCTGCTGTCCATTTAGTGCACTGTCCACTGGGTCTGCTGCCAACTAAGGTTGCTATCCACTGAGTCCACTGTCCACTGAGATCACTGAGCCCGTTGACCACTTGATCAGCAGTCCAATGTGTCCACTGTCCACTGGATCCATTGTCCGCTTAGTTCACTGTCCAGTGAGTACGCTGTCCACTGAGTCTGCTGTCCACTAAGACCAGTGTCCACTGTCCACTGAGACCACTGTCTACTGAGTCTTCTGAGTCCACTGAGACCACTGTCCACTGAGTCTACTATCCATTGTCCACTGAATCTGCTGAGTCCACTGTCCACTGAGTCTGCTGTCCACTGATTCTACTGTCCGTTGAGTCCACTGTCCACTGAGTCTGCTGTCCCATGAGTCTGCTGCCAACTGAGGTGGGTATCCACTGAGTCCACTGTCTACTGAGTCTTCTGAGTCCACTGTCCACTGAGACCTCTGAGCCCATTGACCACTAGATCAGCAGTCCAATGCATCCACTGTCCACTGGATCCACTGTCCGCCGAGTCCACTGTTCAGTGAGTATGCTGTCCACTAAGTCTGCTGAGTCCACTGTCCACTGAGTCCACTGTACATTGAGTCCTCTGATTCCACTGTCCACTGAGTCCACTGAGTCCCCTGTCCACTAAACCCACTGTCTGCTGTCCATTGAGTCCACTGAGTCCACTGTGCACTGAGTCCTCTGATTCCACTGTCCACTGAGTCCGCTGTCCACTAAATCCACTGTCTGCTGTCCATTGAGTCCACTGTCCACTGTCCACTGAGTCCACTGTCCATGGAGTCTGCTGTCCCGTGATGTCACTGCCAATGAGTTTGCTGTACACTGAGTCCATTGATCACTGTCCACTGAGTATGCAGTACACTGAGTCCACTGTCCACTGAGTCCACTGTACAGAGTCCACTGTCCACTGAGCCTGCTGTCCACTGAACTCACTGAGACCGCTGTCCACTGATTCCACTGTCCACTGAGTCCACTGAGACTGCTGTCCACTGAACTCACTTAGACCGCTGTCCACTGATTCCACTGTCCAATGAGTCCACTGTCCATTGAGTCCACTGAGCCAGGTGTCCACACAGTCGACTGAGTTCGCTGTCCACTGAGTCTGATGAGTCCACAGTCCACTGGGTCCACTATCCAATGAGTCCAGTGTCCACTGTGGCCACTGAGTCCACTGTCCAATGAGACCAGTGACCACTGTGTCCACTGACCACTGAGTCCACTGAGTTTACTGTCCGCAGTCCACTGAGTCCACTGTCCATGGAGTCTGCTGTCCCGTGAGTTCACTGCCAATGAGTTTGCTGTACACTGAGTCCATTGTTCACTGTCCACTGAGTATGCGGTACACTGAGTCCACTGTCCACTGAGTCCACTGAGCCTGCTGTCCACTGAACTCACTGAGACCGCTGTGCACTGATTCCACAATCCACTGAGTCCACTGAGACTGCTGTCCACTGAACTCACTGAGACTGCTGTCCACTGATTCCCCTGTCCACTGAGTCCACTGTCCAATGAGTACGCTGTCCACTGAGACAACTGTCCCGTGAGTCTGCTGTCCATTTAGTCCACTGTCCACTGGGTCTGCTGCCAACTGAGGTTGCTATCCACTGAGTTCACTGTTTACTGAATCTGCTGAGTCCACTGTCCACTGAGACCACTGAGCCCGTTGACCACTAGATCAGCAGTCCAATGCGTCCACTGTCCATTGGATCCGTTGTCTAGTGAGTCTGCTGTCCACTGAGCATGCTGCCCATTGAGTCTGCTGACAACTTGTTGCACTGTCTACTGCATCTGCTGTCTACTGAGTCCACTGTCCCATGAGTCTGCTGTCCATTTAGTCCACTGTCCACTGGGTCTGCTGCCAAATGAGGTTGCAATCCACTGATTTCACTGTCTACTGAATCTGCTGATTCCACTGTCCACTGAGACCGTTGACCACTAGATCAGCAGTCCAATGCGTCTACTGTCCATTGGATCCGTTGCCCGTTGAGTTCACTGTCCAGTGAGTATGCTGTCCACTGAGTCTGCTGTCCACTAAGCATGCTGCCCACTGAGTCTGCTGACAACTTGTTGCACTGTCTACTGCATCTGCTGAGTCCACTGTCCATTGAGTCCTCTGATTCCACTGTCCACTGAGTCCAATGACCACTGAGTCTGCTGTCCACTAAATCCACTGTCTGCTGTCCATTGAGTCCACTGAGTCCACTGTCCACTGAGTCCGCTGTCCATGGAGTCTGCTGTCCCGTGAGTTCACTGCCAATGAGTTTGCTGTACACTGATTCCATTGTTCACTGTCCACTGAGTATGCGGTACACTGAGTCCACTCTCCACTGAGTCCACTGAGTCTGCTGAGTCTGCTGTCCACTGAGTTCTCGGTCCACTATACACTGAGTCCACTGTTCACTGAGTTTGCTGTCCACTGTCCACTGAGTCTGCTGTCCACTGTCACTGTCTACAGAGTCCACTGAGAGGACTCAGTGAAAACACTGAGGCCCCTGTCCACTGAGACCACTGAGTCCAGTGTCCACTGAGTACACTGTCCACTGAGCATGCTGCCCCGAGTCTGCTGACAACTTGTTGCACTGTCTACTGCATCTGCTGAGCCCACTGTCCGCTGTCCACTGAGACTGCTGTCCACTGAGTCCACTGTCCACTGAGTCCTGAGTGAATACACTGTCCACTGAGTCTACAGAGTCCACTGTCCACTGAGTCCACTATCCATTGTCCACTGAATCCACTGAGTCCACTGTCCACCATGTCCACTATCCATTGAGTCCGCTGTCCACTGAGTCTGCTGTCCACTGAGTCTGCTATCCACTGAGTCCACTGTCTACTGAGACCGCTGAGTCCACTGTCCGCTGAGACCACTGAGCCCATTGACAACCAGATCAGCAGTCCAATGCGTCCACTGTCCACGGGATCCACTGTCCGTTGAGTCCACTGTCCAGTGAGTATGCTGTCCACTGAGTCCACTGTCCCCTGAGACCACTGAGCCCGCTGTCCACACAGTCGACTGCGTTCACTGTCCACTGAGTCTGATGAGTCCGCAGTCCACTGTGCACTGTCCAATGAGACCACTGTTCGCTGTGTCCACTGAGTCCACTGTCCACTGAGGCCCCTGTCCACTGAATCCACTGAGACCACTGAGTATGCTGTCCACTGAACTCACTGAGACCGCTGTCCACTGAGTTCACTGAGTCCACTGTCCATTGAGTCCTCTGATTCTGCTGACCGCTGAGTCCACTGTCCAGTGAATCTGCTAAGACTGCTGTCCACTGAGTCCACTGTCCATTGAGTCCTCAGTGAATACACTGTCCACTGAGTCTACTATCCATTGTCCACTGAATCTGCTGAGTCCACTGTCCACTGAGTCTGCTGTCCACTGATTCTACTGTCCGTTGAGTCCACTGTCCACTGAGTCTGCTGTCCCATGAGTCTGCTGCCAACTGAGGTGGGTATCCACTGAGTCCACTGTCTACTGAGTCTTCTGAGTCCACTGTCCACTGAGACCTCTGAGCCCATTGACCACTAGATCAGCAGTCCAATGCATCCACTGTCCACTGGATCCACTGTCCGCCGAGTCCACTGTTCAGTGAGTATGCTGTCCACTAAGTCTGCTGAGTCCACTGTCCACTGAGTCCACTGTACATTGAGTCCTCTGATTCCACTGTCCACTGAGTCCACTGAGTCCCCTGTCCACTAAACCCACTGTCTGCTGTCCATTGAGTCCACTGAGTCCACTGTGCACTGAGTCCTCTGATTCCACTGTCCACTGAGTCCGCTGTCCACTAAATCCACTGTCTGCTGTCCATTGAGTCCACTGTCCACTGTCCACTGAGTCCACTGTCCATGGAGTCTGCTGTCCCGTGATGTCACTGCCAATGAGTTTGCTGTACACTGAGTCCATTGATCACTGTCCACTGAGTATGCAGTACACTGAGTCCACTGTCCACTGAGTCCACTGTACAGAGTCCACTGTCCACTGAGCCTGCTGTCCACTGAACTCACTGAGACCGCTGTCCACTGATTCCACTGTCCACTGAGTCCACTGAGACTGCTGTCCACTGAACTCACTTAGACCGCTGTCCACTGATTCCACTGTCCAATGAGTCCACTGTCCATTGAGTCCACTGAGCCAGGTGTCCACACAGTCGACTGAGTTCGCTGTCCACTGAGTCTGATGAGTCCACAGTCCACTGGGTCCACTATCCAATGAGTCCAGTGTCCACTGTGGCCACTGAGTCCACTGTCCAATGAGACCAGTGACCACTGTGTCCACTGACCACTGAGTCCACTGAGTTTACTGTCCGCAGTCCACTGAGTCCACTGTCCATGGAGTCTGCTGTCCCGTGAGTTCACTGCCAATGAGTTTGCTGTACACTGAGTCCATTGTTCACTGTCCACTGAGTATGCGGTACACTGAGTCCACTGTCCACTGAGTCCACTGAGCCTGCTGTCCACTGAACTCACTGAGACCGCTGTGCACTGATTCCACAATCCACTGAGTCCACTGAGACTGCTGTCCACTGAACTCACTGAGACTGCTGTCCACTGATTCCCCTGTCCACTGAGTCCACTGTCCAATGAGTACGCTGTCCACTGAGACAACTGTCCCGTGAGTCTGCTGTCCATTTAGTCCACTGTCCACTGGGTCTGCTGCCAACTGAGGTTGCTATCCACTGAGTTCACTGTTTACTGAATCTGCTGAGTCCACTGTCCACTGAGACCACTGAGCCCGTTGACCACTAGATCAGCAGTCCAATGCGTCCACTGTCCATTGGATCCGTTGTCTAGTGAGTCTGCTGTCCACTGAGCATGCTGCCCATTGAGTCTGCTGACAACTTGTTGCACTGTCTACTGCATCTGCTGTCTACTGAGTCCACTGTCCCATGAGTCTGCTGTCCATTTAGTCCACTGTCCACTGGGTCTGCTGCCAAATGAGGTTGCAATCCACTGATTTCACTGTCTACTGAATCTGCTGATTCCACTGTCCACTGAGACCGTTGACCACTAGATCAGCAGTCCAATGCGTCTACTGTCCATTGGATCCGTTGCCCGTTGAGTTCACTGTCCAGTGAGTATGCTGTCCACTGAGTCTGCTGTCCACTAAGCATGCTGCCCACTGAGTCTGCTGACAACTTGTTGCACTGTCTACTGCATCTGCTGAGTCCACTGTCCATTGAGTCCTCTGATTCCACTGTCCACTGAGTCCAATGACCACTGAGTCTGCTGTCCACTAAATCCACTGTCTGCTGTCCATTGAGTCCACTGAGTCCACTGTCCACTGAGTCCGCTGTCCATGGAGTCTGCTGTCCCGTGAGTTCACTGCCAATGAGTTTGCTGTACACTGATTCCATTGTTCACTGTCCACTGAGTATGCGGTACACTGAGTCCACTCTCCACTGAGTCCACTGAGTCTGCTGAGTCTGCTGTCCACTGAGTTCTCGGTCCACTATACACTGAGTCCACTGTTCACTGAGTTTGCTGTCCACTGTCCACTGAGTCTGCTGTCCACTGTCACTGTCTACAGAGTCCACTGAGAGGACTCAGTGAAAACACTGAGGCCCCTGTCCACTGAGACCACTGAGTCCAGTGTCCACTGAGTACACTGTCCACTGAGCATGCTGCCCCGAGTCTGCTGACAACTTGTTGCACTGTCTACTGCATCTGCTGAGCCCACTGTCCGCTGTCCACTGAGACTGCTGTCCACTGAGTCCACTGTCCACTGAGTCCTGAGTGAATACACTGTCCACTGAGTCTACAGAGTCCACTGTCCACTGAGTCCACTATCCATTGTCCACTGAATCCACTGAGTCCACTGTCCACCATGTCCACTATCCATTGAGTCCGCTGTCCACTGAGTCTGCTGTCCACTGAGTCTGCTATCCACTGAGTCCACTGTCTACTGAGACCGCTGAGTCCACTGTCCGCTGAGACCACTGAGCCCATTGACAACCAGATCAGCAGTCCAATGCGTCCACTGTCCACGGGATCCACTGTCCGTTGAGTCCACTGTCCAGTGAGTACGCTGTCCACTGAGTCCACTGTCCCCTGAGACCACTGAGCCCGCTGTCCACACAGTCGACTGCGTTCGCTGTCCACTGAGTCTGATGAGTCCGCAGTCCACTGTGCACTGTCCAATGAGACCACTGTTCGCTGTGTCCACTGAGTCCACTGTCCACTGAGGCCCCTGTCCACTGAATCCACTGAGACCACTGAGTATGCTGTCCACTGAACTCACTGAGACCGCTGTCCACTGAGTTCACTGAGTCCACTGTCCATTGAGTCCTCTGATTCTGCTGACCGCTGAGTCCACTGTCCAGTGAATCTGCTAAGACTGCTGTCCACTGAGTCCACTGTCCATTGAGTCCTCAGTGAATACACTGTCCACTGAGTCTACTATCCATTGTCCACTGAATCTGCTGAGTCCACTGTCCACTGAGTCTGCTGTCCACTGATTCTACTGTCCGTTGAGTCCACTGTCCACTGAGTCTGCTGTCCCATGAGTCTGCTGCCAACTGAGGTGGGTATCCACTGAGTCCACTGTCTACTGAGTCTTCTGAGTCCACTGTCCACTGAGACCTCTGAGCCCATTGACCACTAGATCAGCAGTCCAATGCATCCACTGTCCACTGGATCCACTGTCCGCTGAGTCCACTGTCCAGTGAGTACGCTGTCCACTGAGTCCACTGTCCACTGAGTCCTGAGTGAATACACTGTCCACTGAGTCTACAGAGTCCACTGTCCACTGAGTCCACTATCCATTGTCCACTGAATCCACTGAGTCCACTGTCCACCATGTCCACTGTCCACTGAGTCCGCTGTCCACTGAGTCTGCTGTCCACTGAGTCTGCTATCCACTGAGTCCACTGTCTACTGAGTCCGCTGAGTCCACTGTCCGCTGAGACCACTGAGCCCATTGACAACCAGATCAGCAGTCCAATGCGTCCACTGTCCACGGGATCCACTGTCCGTTGAGTCCACTGTCCAGTGAGTACGCTGTCCACTGAGTCCACTGTCCCCTGAGACCACTGAGCCCGCTGTCCACACAGTCGACTGCGTTCGCTGTCCACTGAGTCTGATGAGTCCGCAGTCCACTGTGCACTGTCCAATGAGACCACTGTTCACTGTGTCCACTGAGTCCACTGTCCACTGAGGCCCCTGTCCACTGAATCCACTGAGACCACTGAGTATGCTGTCCACTGAACTCACTGAGACCGCTGTCCACTGAGTTCACTGAGTCCACTGTCCATTGAGTCCACTGAGCCAGGTGTCCACACAGTCGACTGAGTTCGCTGTCCACTGAGTCTGATGAGTCCGCAGTCCACTGGGTCCACTATCCAATGAGTCCAGTGTCCACTGTGGCCACTGAGTCCACTGTCCAATGAGACCAGTGACCACTGTGTCCACTGACCACTGAGTCCACTGAGTTTACTGTCCGCAGTCCACTGAGTCCACTGTCCATGGAGTCTGCTGTCCCGTGAGTTCACTGCCAATGAGTTTGCTGTACACTGAGTCCATTGTTCACTGTCCACTGAGTATGCGGTACACTGAGTCCACTGTCCACTGAGTCCACTGAGCCTGCTGTCCACTGAACTCACTGAGACCGCTGTGCACTGATTCCACAATCCACTGAGTCCACTGAGACTGCTGTCCACTGAACTCACTGAGACTGCTGTCCACTGATTCCCCTGTCCACTGAGTCCACTGTCCAATGAGTACGCTGTCCACTGAGACAACTGTCCCGTGAGTCTGCTGTCCATTTAGTCCACTGTCCACTGGGTCTGCTGCCAACTGAGGTTGCTATCCACTGAGTTCACTGTTTACTGAATCTGCTGAGTCCACTGTCCACTGAGACCACTGAGCCCGTTGACCACTAGATCAGCAGTCCAATGCGTCCACTGTCCATTGGATCCGTTGTCTACTGAGTCCACTGTCCATTGAGTCCTCTGATTCTGCTGACCGCTGAGTCCACTGTCCAGTGAATCTGCTAAGACTGCTGTCCACTGAGTCCACTGTCCATTGAGTCCTCAGTGAATACACTGTTCACTGAGTCTACTATCCATTGTCCACTGAATCTGCTGAGTCCACTGTCCACTGAGTCTGCTGTCCACTGATTCTACTGTCCGTTGAGTCCACTGTCCACTGAGTCTGCTGTCCCATGAGTCTGCTGCCAACTGAGGTGGGTATCCACTGAGTCCACTGTCTACTGAGTCTTCTGAGTCCACTGTCCACTGAGACCTCTGAGCCCATTGACCACTAGATCAGCAGTCCAATGCATCCACTGTCCACTGGATCCACTGTCCGCTGAGTCCACTGTTCAGTGAGTATGCTGTCCACTAAGTCTGCTGAGTCCACTGTCCACTGAGTCCACTGTACATTGAGTCCTCTGATTCCACTGTCCACTGAGTCCACTGAGTCCGCTGTCCACTAAATCCACTGTCTGCTGTCCATTGAGTCCACTGAGTCCACTGTGCACTGAGTCCTCTGATTCCACTGTCCACTGAGTCCGCTGTCCACTAAATCCACTGTCTGCTGACCATTGAGCCCACTGTCCACTGTCCACTGAGTCCAGTGTCCAGGGAGTCTGCTGTCCCATGATGTCACTGCCAATGAGTTTGCTGTACACTGAGTCCATTGTTCACTGTCCACTGAGTATGCAGTACACTGAGTCCACTGTACAGAGTCCACTGTCCACTGAGCCTGCTGTCCACTGAACTCACTGAGACCGCTGTCCACTGATTCCACTGTCCAATGAGTCCACTGTCCATTGAGTCCACTGAGCCAGGTGTCCACACAGTCGACTGAGTTTGCTGTCCACTGAGTCTGATGAGTCCGCAGTCCACTGAGTCCACTATCCAATGAGACCAGTGTCCACTGTATCCACTGTCCAATGAGACCAGTGTCCACTGTGTCCACTGAGTCCACTGAGGCCCCTATCCACTGAGACCACTGACTACGCTGTTCACTGAGCATGCTGTCCACTGACTCTGCTGAGTCCACTGTCCACTGTCCACTGAGTCCGCTGTCCCGTGAGCCTGCTGCCAACTGAGGTCACTATCCACTGAGTCCACTGTCCACTGAGACCACTGAGCCCATTGACCACTAGATCAGCAGTCCAATGCATCCACTGTCCACTGGATCCGCTGTCTGCTGAGTCCACTGTCCAGTGAGTACGCTGTCCACTGAGTCCACTGTCCACGGAGTCTACTGTCCATTTATTCCACTGTCCACTGAGTCCGCTGTCCTGTGAGTCTGCTGTCCATTTAGTCCACTGTCCACTGGGTCTGCTGCCAACTGAGGTTGCTATCCACTGAGTCCACTGTCCACTGAGATCACTGAGCCCGTTGACCACTACATCAGCTGTCCAATGTGTCCACTGTCCACTGGATCCGTTGTCCGCTTAGTTCACTGTCCAGTGAGTACGCTGTCCACTGAGTCTGCTGTCCACTGAGACCAGTGTCCACTGTGTCCACTGTCCACTGAGACCGCTGAGTCCACTATCCGCTGAGTCTGCTGTCCCGTGAGTCTGCTGCCAACTGAGGTCACTATCCACAGAGTCCACTGTCTACTGAGACAACTGTCTACTGAGTCTTCTGAGTCCACTGAGACCACTGAGCCCGTTGACCACTAGATCAGCAGTCCAATGCATCCACTGTCCACTGGATCCGCTGTCAGCTGAGTCCACTGTCCAGTGAGCATGCTGTCCACTGAGTCCACTGTCCACAGAGTCCACTGTCCACGGAGTCCACTGTTCATTTATTCCACTGACCACTGAGTCCACTGTCCACTGAGTCTACTGAGTCCACTGTCCACTGTGTCCGCTGAGCCTGCTGTCCACTGAACTCACTGAGACCGCTGTCCACTGAGTCCACTGTCCACTGAGTCCACTGTCCATTGAGTCCACTGAGCCAGGTGTCCACACAGTTGACTGAGTTTGCTGTCCACTGAGTCTGATGAGTCCGCAGTCCACTGAGTCCACTGTCCAATGAGACCAGTGTCCACTGAGTCCACTGTCCACTGAGGCCCCTGTCCACTGAGACCGCTGAGTCCACCATCACTGAGTACACTGTCCACTGAGTATGTGGTACACTGAGTCCACTGTCCACTGAGTCTGTTGAGTCTGCTGTCCACTGGATACACAGTCTGCTGTCCACTGAGTTCTCTATCCACTGTACATTGAGTCCACTGTTCACTGAGTCCACTGTCCACTGAGTCTGCTGTCCACTGAACATGCTGCCTACTGAGTCTGCTGACAAATTGTTGCACTGTCTACTGCATCTGCTGAGTCAACTGTCCACTGGATCCGCTGTCTACTGAGACCACTGTGCACTGAGTCCACTGTCCATTGAGTCCTCTGATTCCACTGTCCACTGAATCCACTGAGTCTGATATCCAATAAATCCACTGTCTGCTGTCCACTGTCCACTGAGTCTACTGAGTTCACTGTACACTGTGTCCACTGACCATGGAGTCTACTGAGTTTGCTGTCCGCAATTCACTGAGTCCACTGTCCATGGAGTCTGCTGTCCCGTGAGTTCACTGCCAATTAGTTTGCTGTACACTGAGTCCAATGTTCACTGTCCACTGAGTATGCGGTACACTGAGTCCACTGTCCAGTGAGTCCACTGAGCCTGCTGTCCACTGATTCCACTGTCCACTGAGTTCACTGTCCATTGTGTCCACTGAGCCAGGTGTCCACACAGTCGACTGAGTTCGCTGTCCACTGAGTCTGATGAGTCCGCAGTCCACTGAGCCCATTGTCCACTGAGTCCACTGTCCACTGAGTCCACTGTCCATGGAGTCTGCTGTCCCGTGAGTTCACTGCTAATGAGTTTGCTGTCCACTGTGTCCATTGTTCACTGTCCACTGAGTATGCGGTACACTGAGTCCACTGTCCACTGAGTCCACTGAGTCCGCTGTCCTGTGAGTCCGCTGATTCCACTGTCCACTGAGTCTGCAGAGCCTCAGTTACATCATGGTCATGTAACAGTCACAAGATACCCATGGAAACGTAACAACAAATAGTAAAAATTCAACCAGGCATTCATGTTCCCCCAAGCTACATACACCACCAAGCTGAATATCATGAAATGTACATACATTCAACATTGATACTTAGTTAAAGGTGAGCACAGAGCATAACTTCCCACTGGTCATATCTTAAACAAAGGAAGAAGACAGCAAGCTCCTTCCATGAGCTATTTTATATACACAGGATATTAGAAACTGGATACCAGGCAGTTACCCTATGGGAAAAGCAGCTGCAGCTTCTAAACTAACTAATCACAATGGAAGCGACTTTCAACAATTAGAATAAGGCACACCCAAAAGGACAATTGTAACTTCAGGTATTTGCATTTCCTCAGTTGTGTGTGTGTGTTCTTTTTCCTCCCTGATCCAGCTTGCTTCTTGATTGTGCATCACCCTGCTTGACTAGATATTAGACCAGAAGTTCATTATCTCAGTGTTTGCTGGTAATTCTGTGCAAGGATTGGCGATATTTTGATGCATCAAATTTAGTTTCAATGTCCTGTATAAATATTTTTCATTAGTCCTAAGCTGATAATTCCATTTTCTTTGCCTGGCGCATTTCATGTATCTACATAGTCTGAATTTGTACACACCAAGCTATTGTTTTAGTTTATCTATAATCTCTATAATGCTTTTGCTAGGTTGATTGTATCTTGTTTGGACATATTTCATCTTAACTTTCTTTCTCAGGTTATCCATTTTATACTCCATTAGGTGGGCTATCTCTGCTCTTAAGGTTTCAATGTTGTGTTTTAATCTCTTGTGCCATTTTGGTGTTCTGCTTTCCTTACTCAGTTTTGAGTTTCTATTAATGAGTGCCTCTATTTTAGAGCCATCACACTGCACTGCCATTAATGCTGCACAGTCTTGTTATTGTGTGTAGTTCTTCAAATGTTTCAAGTTTTCCTAAAAGATGTGGTAATTATAGAGTATTAACAATTTTTGAAAATTTTGATGACGTATTTTGTTCTAGTCTGTTGGATTTGAGGGGGGAGTGTCAATGCCCATATATTCTGTTAGTATGGTGTTAAATATTAGGATAATTTTGTCTGCACCTCAGCTTCATCATCAGTATTCTGCGGAGGCTCTAGGTCTGTGATGTTGCTGTTAATATCTGATTGTGAAACAGTTGAAATAATTGTATTTTCTTCAGTGTTTCGGTGGGTGGCATCTTCATTATTTTCTTACTTAGTATCGTCATGGCCTTTAGGTTGGTTTCTTTCCAGCTCTTGTGCAACTTCATGTTTTATTTGGCTTCACATCTCTATAGGGATTACAATATTTTATTTTGTTTAAGATGTTTATAGGGACTAAAATATTTTTATTATCATCCTACATTCTATATTTGCTGAATCAGATTCAAATTGTGTATCAAATCAGAAACACCAAAATGAGCTATACTTTAACACACCTTCTATACTTGAATGATTTGAAATTATATGTTCCTTCATCAGTTAATTTAAAGCAATTAATTTGAATAGTAGAACTATTTTCAAAAGATATAAACATGAATTTTGGACTGGATAAATGCAGAACATTGAAGAGAAAGAAAGCTGCAATAGAGCTAATAGAATACAAAATAGCATCATGATACAATACAACTGATGGATGAATATGTAACACAAGTATCTGGGATTTCAACAAGGAAAGAAAATAGATCATAGTGTGATAAAGAAAAATTTTTTGACAGAATTTACTTCAAGGTTGAAGAAAATTTGTTAAACAGAACACAACGGTAAAATATAACAAAGGCCATAAACACTTTTGCTATACCCATATTAACATATTCTTGTGACATAATATCTTGGTTCAAAACCAATCTGGAAATTTTACAAAGAAAAATAAGGACTGCAATGACAAATTTCAGAAAACATTATGTACACTCAAATGTGCTTAGATTAACACTACTGAGGATGGAAGGAAGAAGAGGAATCACAGATATTAAAAACCTTCACAACAATTAGATAAAACTTCTAAGGATATATTTTCATCAACAAAAATGGGATTCAGCACTCCATGTGAGCATATGCAATTCTGATAAGAAGTACACATCACTAAACTTAAATTAAAGCACAACCCAGAAAAATGAAGACATTATCACTATTGAAGAAGTTAACCAATGGAAGAGCATGACTCTCCATGGAAGACATCCCTGTGATCTGAACGGACTAGGTGTCAATAAGGAAGCAGCGAATGTCGGGCTCAGAGTTGAAGACCTCTTCCCAGAAACAGAAGCCTAGTGGCAATGCAGAATCAGGTGATTAACACAAAATAATATTGAAATACATAATACAAGTCCAACAAATTCAAAGTGATAAATGTACAAGGTGCCAAGGAAAATCAGAAACAATCCAACACATTGCAGGATCCTGTAGCAGTTTAACTCAATCCATCTGATTATTTACACAGGCACAATCAAGTGGCAAGCATCACTCATCAAAATCTTGATTTAAAATACAAACTCAAAAAAAATCATACCTATCTATAAATACAAGCCTGATCCAGTTTTAGAGTTACGATACCAGAAATTATATTACATCCAATCAGTTATTACAGATAGGACAATCCATAATAACTGTCCAGATATAATATTACAGGAAAAATGAGCAAGAATAGCTTACTTAATAGATATAGTCATTCCAAGCCCATATAACTTAAGAAATGAATAAGTGAAATATGCTGAATAAAAAGAGGAAATTGGAAGACTATGGAACATGAACAGGGTATATATTATTCCAATAGTAATATCTACAACTGATATCATCCCAAAGTCACTACACAGGTTCTGGTTCTGGTTACACAGCAATATTTATGTCAATTTTCAGAAAGCGACAATAGTAAATACCACTAGAATAGTCCAAAAGTTCATAACCATCAAGAAATGAGTGTGCTTGGCCATGCCTGTAGCTCTGTACCTCAAGTTTTACCAGCATGAGATGAAAAAAATAATAATATAGTTCAGGTTTCTGTGTGGCATGACTAGATTGATGGTAAATTGTTGTGGTCCAGCTTGTTCTTCCATCGAGCAGCAGTGGGTACGGCAGCACTGCCTTGGCATCTCTTCCCCTAGGCGACTGCCACTAGTGAGCCCACGGCCTTTGCCTAGGCCTAGTTCTCACCACATCTGAGCAATGCACCTCCCCTGCCATTGGTCTCACCAATGAAACAGTGATCCGGACTTGCAGTATTCTATTTTACCAATGTCCAACGGGGTCTTGTGATGATGATAAAAATATCTAATACAATGACTCACACAAATCTAGGTGACAGCAGAACAACAGTCTAGCTCCATCACTTTCAAGCAACTCACTGGTGGGACAATCCAGGGGTACTTGATATTTTTAGTATCCAGTAGTGTCTTGTGATCATGAAAAAGACATATAAGACAAACAAAAGCACCTTTGATTGGATCCAGAGTGGCTTCTGTGTCCAAGTGTTCCACCATATCATCAGACATACACCAAATATGATACCGGAATATCGGACTGAAACAGAGATAAGACAGGAGTAGGTGCAGAGCATCTGACCCTTCAAGCCTAGTTCACCATTTATTCAAAGTTCAAAGTACAATTTATTATCAGAGTACATATACAACCACGTACAACCCTGAGATTCTTTTTCCTGTTGGCATACACAGCAAATCTAGTAACTGTAAACAGGATCAATGAAAGATCAAGAGTATAGACGACAACAAACTGCGCAAATGCAAATGTAAGTAAATAGCAATAAGTAATGACAGCATGAAATAACTGGATAAAAAGCCTTTAAAGTGAGATCATTGGTTGTGGGAACATCTCAAAAGATGAGAGTAGGTATTCCCTTTTTTTCAAGAGCCTGCTGGTTGAGTAATAGTAACTGTAATTGAACCTGATGGTGCAAGTCCTGAGGCTCCTGCACCTTCTACCTGATGGCTGCAACACGAAAAGGGCAAGGCTTGGGTGCTGAGGATCTTTGATGATGGATGCTGCTTTCCTACGATAATGTTCAATGTAGATGTGCTCAGTGGTTGGGAGGGTTTCATTTCTGATGTACTGGGCAGAATCCACTATCTTTTGTAGGATTTTCCACTGAAAGGCATTGATGTTCCCATACCAGGTCATAATGCAGCCGGTCAGCACACTCTCCACCACACATCTATAGACATTTGTCAAGGTATTTGATGACATGTTGAATTGCTGCAGACTCCTGAGTAAGTAGAGGTGCTGTTGTGATTTCTAAGCAAGGACAGGTCCTCTGAGATAGTGACCATCTCCACCTCTGATCATCTGATGATTACTGGCTCATGGACCTCAGTTCTCCCTCTCAGGATGTCCACAATCAGTTTCTTAGTTTTGCTGACATTGAGTGACAGGTTGTTGTTATGACACTACTCAGTCACATTTTCAATCTCCCTCCTGTATGCTGATTCATCACCACCTTTGATATGGCCCACAACAGTGGTGTCATCAGCAAATTTGAATATGGTGTTGGAGCTGTACTTAGCCATGCAGTCATAGTTATAAAGGGAATAGAGCAGGGGGCTAAGTAGACATTACTGCAGTGCTCCCATGCTGATAGAGATTGAGGAGAAGACATTTTTGCCCATCTGAACTGACGGGGATCTGCAAGTGAGGAAATCCAGGATCCAATTGCACAAGGGGGTATTGAGACCCAGTTCTTAGAGCTTAGTGATTAGTTTTGAGGGGTTGATGGCATTAAATGCTGATCTGTAATCGATAAAGAACACAATGATGTATGCATCTTTGCTACCCAGATGCTCCAGGTTGTATGAAGAGCCAGAGATGGCATCTGCTGTAGATCTGCTGCTTCAGTACACAATTTACTCTTAGAAAGAAAGGTAAAGTTGATCAAGTATAATCAGCATGGCTTTCTGATGAGAGAACCTGTCCGATTAATTTCATTGTTTTTCAAAGATGTAATGAAGTATATAGATGAGGGCAGTATGATTGATGTACTCTACATGGACTTCAGCAAGATATTTGACAAGACACTACCTGTTCTACAAGGTGAGAGCCCATAGGATCCAAGGCATATTTGCAATTTGAATCCAAAATTGGCGTGGTGAAAGGAAACTGAAGGTGACAGTGGAGGATTGCTTTTGTGATTGGAAACCTGTGACCAGAAATACATCAGGGGTTGGTACTGTGGTGTTTACTCTGTTATGTATACATTAATAACTTAGATGTTAATGTAGAAGATATGATTAATAAGTGTGCAGATGGCATCAAAGTAGTTAGTGTTGTGGATAGTGGCGAGGACGGTGTAAAGGTACTGAAAAATACTGACCAGCTTGTAACTTTGACAATACAATGGCAGATGGAACTTAGTTCTAATAAGTTCAAAGTGATGAATTTAGGGAATTATAATAAGGATGGCATGCGCACAATGCAAGTTCAGAGTCAAATCAAGAACTAGAAGGCCTCAGTTTAAGGTGGGAGGGGGAAAGATTTAATAGAAACCTAAAGGGCAATATTTTTACACAGTGGATGGTATGTGCATGGAATGGGCAGTCAAAGGAAATGGTTGAGACAGGTACAATAACAACTTTTAAAGTGGTTAGAGCTCAGAATCAGAATCAGAATCAGAATCAGGTTTATTATCACCAGCATGTGACGTGAAATTGTTAACTTAGCAGCAGCAGTTCAATGCAATACATAATCTAGCAGAGAGAGAGAAAAAAGTAATAACAACCAAACAATTAAGTCAATTATGTATATTAAATAGATTTCAAACATGTGCAAAAACAGAAATACTGTGTATTAAAAAAGGTGAGCTAGTGTCCAAAGCTTCAATGTCCATTAGGAATTAGATGGCAGAGGGGAAGAAGCTGTACCTGAAACATTGAGTTTGTCCTTCAGGCTTCTATTTCTCCTAACTGATGGTAACATTGAGGAAAGGGCATGCTCTGGGTGCTGGAGGTCCTTGATAATGGATGCTGCCTTTCTGAGACACCGCTCCCTAAAGATGTCCTGGGTACTTTCTAGGCTAGTGCCCAAGATGGAGCTGACTAGATTTACATCCCTTTGCAGCTTCTTTCAGTCCTATGCAGTAGCCCCTCCACACCAGACAGTGATGCAGCCTGTCAGAATGCTCTCCATAGTACAATTGTAGAAGTTTTTGAGTGTATTTGTTGACATGCCAAATCTCTTCAAACTCCTAATAAAGTATAGCCACCGTCTTGCCTTCTTTATAACTACATAGATATGTTGGGACCAGGTTAGATCCTCAGAGATCTTGACACTGAGGAACTTGAAGCTGCTCACTCTCTCCACTTCTGATCCCTCTATGAGGATTTGTATGTGCTCCTTTGTCTTACCCTTCCTGAAGTCCACAAGCAATTCTTTTGTCTTACTGCGGCACCACTCCACTAGCTGGCATATCTCACTCCTGTACACCCTCTCGTCACCACCTGAGATTCTAACAACAATGGTTGTATCGTCAGCAAATTTTTAGATGGTACTTGAGCTATGCCTACCACACAGTCATGCGTATACAGAGAGTACAGCAGTATGCTAAGCACACACCCTGAGGTGAGCCAGTGCTGTTAGTCAATGAGGAGGATACATTATCACCAATCTGCACAGACTGTGGTCTTCCAATTAGGAAGTTGAGGATCCAATTACAGAGGGAGGTACAGAGGCCCAGGATCTGCAACTTTTCAATCAGGATTTTGGGAATGATGGTGATATGTTGGTGTAACCCATCATATGACGCTCAATGGAAAAACATTGAGGAACGGGTACTTCACATCCCCATACAAGCAATTTTTGCTGATAACAACCTGCAAAGGTATATAAATACTATTGATAACCCATGGGTGAAATTGACTCTTAAAATATGGAAAATTACTATAAAAGAGTATAATCTAGAGGGAGATATTGCAATTCTTAAATGGTGTGCATATGACTCGGATTTTACACCAAATAAATTGGATGCTAGATTTAAGGACTGGACAGCTAAAGGAATAACATAATGAAAGAAGGAACACTGTTCAGTTTTGAAATGCTTAAAGAGAAACACTTATTAGAAAAACAAGATTTTTATCGGTATTTACAGACACTAGGATGCTTAATAGGACGCTTAAAAATGTAACCAAGGCAAGTACATGCTTGATAGAGCTATTTAGAAAAGCATATAATTCAGATAACAGTAGTAGAATAATTTCAAGCATGTATAAGGGGTTTGTCAAATCTTAAAACACATTCAACTTCATACATTAAAACAAAATGGGAGAAGGAAGTGTTACGAAACCCCGTAACTGGGTCACTTACCAGCAAAGATAGAGAGGTCCGTTGAATTCTGATGGTACTATTTTTAAACGTTTTTATTTATAAAGGGGCACAAAAGTAAGGTTAATACAAACATTCAGATAATATACATCATCAATACTCAATCTAAAGCGCGGGTATAGTAATAATCAACAATAAGAAGTAGCTCTATCGTTTGTCTAGGGGTAAAACTATTGTCCGATGGAAATATCAAAGTCTCTGGAGTTCATGCAGGCTTTTAGCCTTTCAGGGACCGCTGGGTTTCACGTGTTGGAGAGAGAGAGAATTTTTGGTGAGAAAATAGCTTGCCAGCCTTTTGGACTCAAATCGTTGAATCAGGAACGTGGGTTCCCCATTGTCAGTTCGAAGTCCTTTTCGGTGTTAGCAGCCACTCGTTCCCTAGGCTAGGGGAAACAAATCACACGTGGCTTCCGAATAGCTTCCCATCATCACAGGAGCGATGAGCGATGGTGTCTCCTTCTGGTGCATCGCTGGGGTACTGCCTCCTGCAGTCCCCTTTTTATCTTGACTTGCAGAGTTGTAGATGTCAATCAAGGTGGGGTGATACAATCCCCACCCCACATTGCCCGAGGGTGTCCATGTCCCTGATAGCTGGCACGTAGTATTGAGTCGCTATCCACACAGGTGTCTCCAAGAACAATGGTCAAAATCTGTTGCATTGTCGCTCATTTCCTGAGTCCAAGGCCCGAATTAATAGTGATCTGGCGATTCTCAGGAAGGAGGGGGCTGGTATCATAACAGAAGGAGGGATAATTATATCTGAGGAACAATGGACAATAATATGGAGGTATCAATGGAAGTGTACCAGTTCACAGAAATGGAGAGAGTTCGGATGGAAAAACTTGATAAGATGTTTTATTACACCCTCTCAGAAATCCCATTATGATAGTAACCTCCCTGTTTGCTGGAGAAATTGTGGAAATCAAAATACAAATCATTATCATATTTTTGGGACTGCCCTGTTATCAAAAACTATTGGAGGGGGATACACAATGCCCTACAAGACATCTTTAAATGTGAAATACCCTTAGAGAGTAAGACCATATATTTTGGATATATACCTCAAGAATGGTTGAAAAGAGATAAATATTTAATGAATATGCTGTTGATGGCTGGTAAAAAGACTCTTACTAGGAAATGGTTATTACAGGAGAGCTCAGCTTTAAATACATTGATGGAAATTACAATGGACATTTACAAAATGGAGAAGATAACAGCATCTGTTAACCATAAGCTGGAACAATTTGATTCATACTGGGAAAAATGGTTTAAGTACATAATGCCTCATAGGCCTGATTTTATTCTCACAAATCAATGATTATGTTGTAAAAAAAAAGATCACTCCCTACTTGTACATAGTTCTTTCCTTTTGCTTGTTTTTTCTTTCCACTCTTTTCTATAAGTGTATACCTCAGATAAATACTTTGTGGAGATTTGTGATATATATGATTATACTGTGGCAACCCACTTCCCAGCGCACTTGAACTGGCCCACAAAGTCGCGCGGCTGGCATTGAAGCCGGTCCCAAAGAGGGCGCCAAGCCTGCTTCACTAGCAAGGGGAAAAGCCCGCACGCGGGACGGGACTGGGAATATGCGCCCCCTATAGCATTTCCACCCGGGGAGGGCGGGATCAGGAAGGCTTTAAAGCGAGGCCGTGAAGTTTGAATAAATCTCTTTTGCAACTGCAGCTCACCGACTACGTGTCGTTATTTCAGTGCTGCGTGTAGCACACCGCTACAATTGGTGACCCCAATAGCCCAAATGATATTTGGACCGGAGATGAACGACACCGCATCTGTTCATGCAATTTCGTTAAAAC
Source organism: Hemitrygon akajei (assembly GCF_048418815.1). Lineage (NCBI taxonomy): Eukaryota > Metazoa > Chordata > Chondrichthyes > Myliobatiformes > Dasyatidae > Hemitrygon > Hemitrygon akajei. The sequence goes on from NC_133127.1 coordinate 109,273,504, forward strand.
TGCCAAGTTTCTGGATGCTGCAACCTCACCTATGGTTCCAGCAAGCAGAAGCCCAATTCCACATTCGGCAGATAACCTCGGATGCCACACGTTACTACTACGTGGTGAGCTCCCTCGACCAGGAAACAGCTGCCCAGGTTGAGGGGTTCATACAGTCGCCCCCGGAGGATGGCAAATACATAGAATTCAAAGCCTTGCTCATAAGGACTTTCGGACTCTCACGGTGTGAGCGAGCTGCCCGCTTACTGCACCTGGATGGTTTGGGGGACAGTCCACCGTTGGCTTTGATGAATGAGATGCTGTCTCTGGCCAGAGGTCACAAGCCCCGCCTCATGTTTGAGCAGGCATTCCTGGAGTAGCTGCCCGAGGACATACGCCAGCTGCTGCCCGATGTGGATTTCAGCAACCCCCAGAAGGTGGCGGCCCGGGCGGATGTGCTGTGGAAAGCCAAGAAGGAGAGTGGGGCGTCCGTCGCACAGATCACCAGGCCACGCTCCCAGCAGCAAACCAGACCAGGCCCGGCCTCAGAGCCCACTAACCCCAGAGGCAGGGGTGAGGAGACCAATGAACAATGGTGCTTCTACCACCAGCGGTGGGGAGCAGAAGCCCGCCGCTGTAGCCCGCCCTGCAAGTTCCCAGGAAACGCCAGGGCCAGCCGCCGCTGATGGCTATGGTGGCTGGCCATCGGGATAGCCTCCTGTATGTGTGGGACTGCAGGTCGGGACGCCGCTTTTTGGTTGACACCAGAGCCGAGATCAGCGTCTTACCTCTGACGAGTTACGACACCTGCAACAGAGAACCGGGTCCCACCCTGAGGGCCGTGAACGACAGTACAGTAAGGACCTACGGCACCCGTACGGTACAGCTACAATTCGGCTCCAGCCGGTTCTTGTGGGACTTCACGCTGGCCGCTGTAGCCCAACCACTCCTGGGAGCGGATTTTTTGTGAGCTCACAGCCTACTGGTCGACCTGCCCAGGAAGAGACTGGTCCACGCCAAGACCTTTCAAACGTTCTCCCTGGGTGAAGCCCAGTTGCCGGCCCCACACCTAGACTCCATCACACTGTCCGACAACGACTTCACCAGGGTCCTGGTGGATTTCCCATCGGTTCTGGCACCGCAGTTCATGGCAGCCATGCCCAGACACAGCATACAGCACCACATCCCGACACAGGGACCATCCCTCCACGCCCGTACTCGAAGGCTTCCCCTGGACAAGCTCCGACTGGTGAAGGAGGAGTTCAAGAGGATGGAGGAATTAGGGATCATCCGGCGGTCCGACAGCTCTTGGGCCTTCCCCCACACATGGTGCCCAAAGCAACAGGGGGCTGGAAACCATGTGGTGACTACCATAGGCTGAACGAGTCTACAACACCGGACCGTTACCCTGTGCCGCACAGTCACGACTTTGCAGCAAACCTGCACGGTGCACGGATCTTCTCCAAGGTAGACCTCGTCCGGGGATACCATCAAATCCCAATGCATCTGGACGATGTCCCCAAAATGGCTCTCATCACCCTGTTCGGCCTTTTCGAGTTCCTCTGCATGCCGTTCGGCCTAAAGAATGCCGCACAGATGTTTCAGCGGTTAATGGACACGGTGGGATGCGACCTGGACTTCGCTTTCATCTATTTGGACGACATCCTCATAGCCAGCAGCAGTCGTCAGGAGCATCTGTCCCACCTCCATCAACTCTTCGCCCGACTGAGTGAATACGGCCTGAGAATCAACCCGGCCAAATGCCAGTTCGGGCTCGACACCATCGACTTCCTGGGCCACAGGATTACTAAAGGCGGGGCAACCCCTCTGCCCGCCAAGGTAGACGCGGTCCGCCATTTCCCCCAACCCAACACAATCAAAGGCCTTCAGGAATTCGTGGGTATGGTGAATTTCTACCACCACTTCCTCCCTTCAGCTGCCCGAATCATGCGCCCCCTGTTCGCCCTGATGTCGGGTAAGGGCAAGTACATTACCTGGGACGAGGAGTCCGCCGCTGCTTTCATTAAAACTAAAGAAGCCTTGGCAAATGCTGCGATGCTAGTGCACCCTAGAACGGACGTCCCTACCGCCCTCACAGTGGACGCATCTGACACGGCAGTCGGTGGAGTGCTGGAACAACTCATCGAGGGTCGCTGGCAACCCCTGGCATTTTTCAGCAAACACCTACGACCACCCGAGCTCAAATACAGTGCTTTCGACCGGGAACTGTTGGCGCTATACCTGGCAATCTGGCATTTCAGGTACTTCTTAGAAGGTAGGCCCTTCACCGCGTTCACAGACCACAAACCTCTTACCTTTGTGTTCACAAAAGCATCCAACCCCTGGTCGTCCCGCCAGCAGTGACATCTGTCCTACATCTCCGAATACACGATGGATGTCCGGCATCTCTCGGGAAAGGACAATGTTGTGCCCCACCCGCTGGCATTTCAACCACATTCATGTGGATATTGTGGGGCCCCTGCCAGTGTCGCGAGGAGCACAACACCTCCTGATTATCATGGACCAGTTCACAAGATGGCCAGAGGCGGTCCCGCTTACCGACACCACCTCCAAATCTTGCGCCCGAGCACTGATTGCCACCTGGGTATCTTGCTTCGGGGTACCGGCCCACATTACCTCCGACAGAGGCGCCCAGTTCACCTCCAGCCTGTGGTCAGCTATGGCCAGCCTTTTGGGGACGCAGCTGCACCACACAACTGCCTACCACCCACAGTCAAACGGACTAGTGGAACGTTTCCACCGTCACCTGAAGTCGGCTCTCATGGCCCACCTCAAAGGGCCTAACTGGGTGGACGAGCTTCCCTGGGTCCTGCTCGGAATCCGCACGGCGCCCAAAGAGGATTTGCACACCTCGTCAGCTGAGTTGGTGTACGACTCACCTCTGGTCGTCCCAGGAAAGTTCATCCCAGCCCCAAGGGGGCAAGAGGAAGAACCCACAGTAGTCCTGGGCAGACTACGTGAGAGGCTTGGTAACCTGGCCCTCATACCCACTTCACAGCATGGACAGAACCCGACCTGCGTACCCAAAGACATGCAAAACTGCAAGTTCGTTTGTGTACGACGGGGCGGACTGCTACAGCGGCCCTACGAGGGGCCGTTTACAGTGATCAGAAACAACGGGTCCACATTCGTGCTGGACATTGGGGGGAAAGAGGAGGTTTTCACAGTGGACCGACTCAAACCGGCTCATGTAGACTTGGCGCAACCGGTCGAGATTCAGGCACCAGAGGCTGACCTCCCAAACAGAGTCCAACCCAGACTGAGGACATTGGGGGGGTGTATCGCCGGTTCTGGGGGGGGGGGTTATGTGGCGACCCACTTCCCAGTGCACTTGAACCGGCTCACAAAGTCGCACGCATCGGCATTGAGGCCGGTCCCAAAGAGGGCGCCAAGCCTGCTTCACCAGCAGTGGGAAAAGCCCGCGTGTGGGACGGGACTGTGAATACTACAGTATACAGGATCAGGAAGGCTTTAAAGCGAGGCCGTGAAGTTTGAATAAACCTCTTTTGCAACTGCAGCTCACCGACTACGTGTCATTATTTCAGTGCAGCGTGTAGCACACTGCTACAATATGATATATATTTACAATGTCTGAAATACATCTTATGGAAATGTTTGTTTGATGATGAACTTTAATAAAAAAATAAATTACAAAAAAGAGATTGCGTCTGCTGTCGCCATTGCGTTGCCACTGGCGATAGGCAAATTTCAGTGCTCTGAAATATTTCAGTCCCATTTCCCAAGTGTTTTCTTTCCAACCTTCTTCCTTTCAATTTTTTATACAGTCATGTGAGATGCCATAACTGCACTTATAACATTTTCCTTCCTAAACACAAATGTAAAACACAATTTTTAGGTGATTTGGTGATTTATTTTAACTTCCTCAGATCTGGTATACTGCATTTGGTTTTCCATGCATGGCCCTTCTACACTGACAATACCAAATAGAGATTAGAAGCCATTTTGCAGACAAATGTCTGAAAGGGAAGATAGTTTATTTTAAAAGGATAAAATAAAGTACCAAATCAACTAAAAATTGTGTTTTGATCTGTGTTTTGTCCTTGAATTATAGCTAAAATTTGTTAGACAACAACTTGAGTACTTTGTGTAATTCTGGCTCTCTCATTATTGTAAAGGTATAATTGTATTGGAGAAGATGCAAAGAATGTTGCCAAGACTGCAAAACTGTAGTTATCAGGAATTATGCATGTTTTGTGAGGAACTTGTACCATATACTACAATTCAGTATTGCTGGTTTTCCTTTCAAAAGATTGGAATAAAGGGTGTTTGATGGGTTCAGTGTCTTCACCTGAAGTTTGCTTTTCACATACAATGAAATGCATTTTTTTAACCAAAGAGGATCAATTCCTTTGTGAAATCAGATGATTTTCTTCCATGTTTTTCAAAGTGTTTGTTGAATAAAGAAGACCTTGAGTAGTTCTTTCATTAGAAATTGTTCTCCATGCTCATCAGGAAAATAATTCATCCACAGTGTTGTCAGGTATAAGGTGCTTCACCTTCTGAAACAAATGAGAGAAGGTAATGCTGAGGCTGTTCAATTAACTTATACTTTACATAATTCCAGAAATTAAAATGACCTTCAAAATTACTCTGTAGTTCCTGCCCATTTGTGAACTATGTTGCCAAATTAATTAAAGGAGCTAATGTACTGGTCATACTATATTGTGTGATAAAATATATTTTCATTTTTGTGTTACCAATCATTTCTGTACACTATTGGCTGCATTGTGCAAGTATGCATTAGTTACAGCACAGATGCCACTGAAAACCCAGCAATACTCATTAGGTGGGTGTTGCTATGGTTACTCTCATCCTTCACCTATGATAAGAAGTGAGCTACTTGAAATTTTTCTCAGCTACCATTTACTCGTAGATAAGTAGTACCAAATAAATGGCTTCATAAGGAGGTCAGATTGCTTCCTCATCACACCTAAATTAGCTGAGAACTAACTATCAGATTATATGTTTGATTAAAATAAAGCATTATCAGTGTATGGTCATAACATTCAACTTTCGGAATGAGGGCAAATTGCTTACATTGAAACTAAACAACACAATTATCACTAAAAACACAAAATGCTGGCAGAACTCAGCAGGCCAGACAGCATCTATGGGAGGAGGTAGTGACGACGTTTCGTGCCGAAACCCTTCATCAGGTAGAGGGTGACTGGCTGGGTCTGGAATCCAGGAAGAAATGGAGAGCTTGGAGACCTTCCTGGTGGAGGATAGAGGTATATAAGGACTGGGCGTCCATAGTGAAAATGAGGCGGTGGGGGCTAGGGAACTTGAAATCTTTGAAGAGATGTAAAGCATGGGAAGTATGGGTAGAAACGGGAAGTGCGGGGTGTGGGAACTATAAGTTTGGTGGCCGTTGGATGGGAGATCTCCCGAGCTGATGAGATTGGAAATGGTTTGGGAGACAATGGACTGGTGCTCCCTAGTGGGGTCATTGTCCAGGGGTAGATAAGAGGAGGTGTCAGCGAGTTGTCGTGATGTGCCTATGTCCGTGATACTTCCCATGCTTTACATCTCTTCAAAGATTTCAAGTTCCCTGGCTCCCACCGCCTCATTTTCACCATGGACGTCCAGTCCCTATATACCTCTATCCCCCACCAGGAAGGTCTCCAAGCTCTCCATTTCTTCCTGGATTCCAGACCCAGCCAGTCACCCCCTACCACCACTCTTCTCCGCTTCGCAGAATTAGTCCTCACCCTTAACAATTTCTCTTTTAGCTCCTCCCACTTCCTCCAAACTAAAGGTGTAGCCATGGGCACCTGCATGGGTCCTAGCTATGCCTGCCTTTTTGTCGGCCATGTGGAGCAATCTATGTTCCAAGCCTACACCGGTATCTGTCCTCCACTTTTCTTGTGTTATATCGACAACTGCATCGGTGCTGCTTCCTGCAGACATGCTGAGCTTGTCGACTTCATTAACTACGCCTCCAACTTTCACCCCGCCCTCAAATTCACCTGGTCTATTTCCGACACCTCCCTCCCCTTTCTAGATCTCTCTGTTTCTATCTCTGGAGACAGCCTATCCACCGACGTCTACTACAAACCTACTAACTCCCACAGCTAACTAGACTATTCCTCCTCCCACCTTGTCTCCTGAAAAAATGCTATCCCTTTCTCTCAATTCCTCTGCTTCCATCGCATCTGCTCTCAGGATGAGGCCTTTCATTCTAGGACAAAGGAGATGTCTTCCTTTTTTAAAGAAAGGGGCTTCCCTTCGTCCACTATCAACTCTGCCCTCCATCGCGTCTCCCGTATTTCACGCACCTCTGCCCTCACCCCATCCCCCCGTCAGCCCACCAGGGACAGAATCCCCCTGGTCCTCACCTATCACCCTACCAGCCTACAGATCCAACGTATAATCCTCCGTAACTTCCACCACCTCCTACGTGATCCCACCACCAGCCACATCTTCCCCTCCCCCCCACTCTCGGCTTTCCGCAGGGATCGCTCCCTACGCGACTCCCTTGTCCATTCATCCCCCCCATCCCTCCCCACCAACCTCCCTCCGAGAACTCATCCCTGCAAACGGAAGAAGTGCTACACCTGCCCCCACACTTCTTCCCTCACCATCATCCCAGGCCCCAGACAGTCCTTTCAGGTGAGGCACCACTTCACCTGTGAGTCAACTGGGGTGATATACTGTATCCGGTGCTCCCGATGTGGACATTTATACATTGAGGAGACCTGCCGCAGACTGGGAGACCGTTTCGCCAAACACTGGTGCTCAGTCCTCCAGCAGTGGCGGGATCTCCCTGTGGCCACACACTTCAATTCCACAGACCGCTCCCACGCCGACATGTCTGTCCATGGCCTCCTCTACCGTCAAGATGAGGCCACACGCAGGTCGATGGAGCATTACCTTATCTCCCACCTAGGTAGCCTCCTGCCTGCCGGCATAAACATCCAACTCACAGACCTCCGTTGATACCCCTGCCCCCCCTACCCACATCCCTATCTATTATTTTAGCCTGGTTCTCTTTCTCTCTTTTTGTTCCCCCCTCACTATAATCTCCCCTAGCCCTACCTTTCTTTCTCTTTTATTTCCCATAATTCTCCACCTTCCCCCTAGCCCATTTCCCTCCAGCCTATCACTTCCCAGCTCTCTACTTCATCCCTCCCCCCACTTCTTAACCCCTCTGCACCATCCCATGTTACTTCACTCCTGATGAAGCATTTCGGCCCAAAACGTCGTCACTACCTCCTCCCATAGATGCTGTCTGGCCTGCTGAGTTCTGCCAGCATTTTGTGTTTTTATTTATTTCCAGCATCTGCAGATTCACTCGTGTGCCTTTGAACACAATTATCACATTCTGATGCACACAGAAAACATCCACAAAGCAAGTTAGACCATAAACCATAAGACCATAAGACATAGAAGTAGAATTAGGCCATTCAGTCCATCGAGTCGGCTTCACCATTTCACCATAGTTAATCCCACCTGCCCTTTCAACATACCTCTTCATGCCCCAACCAATCAGGAATCTGTTAACTTTCGCTTTGAATATACTCAGACTTGGCCTCCACCGCAGTCTGTGGCAGAACATTCCACATATTCACCCCTTTTTGGTGAAAAAAATTCCTCCTTACTTCTGTTCTGAAAGGTTGCCCCTCAATTTTGAGGCTGTACCCTCTAGGTCTGGTCTCAGAATCAAGTGCAACCTATCCATTTTGTACAGGTCACACCTGCCCCAGAAAAGGTTCCAACTATCCTGAAATCTGAATCCCTGCCCCCTGCTCCAATTCCTCAGCCACACATTTATCCTCCACCTCATTCTATTTCTATACTCACTGTCACATGGCACAGGTAGTAATTCCGAGATTACTACCTTTGAAGTCCTGCTGCTCAACTTCCTTCTTAACTCCCTGTAGTCTGCTTTCAGGACCTCCTCCCTTTTCCTACCTATGTCATTGGTACCAATTCGTACCACGACCTCTGGCTGTTCTCCTTCCCACTTCAAGATATCATGGACACAATCAGAAACATCCTGGACCCTGGCACCTGGGAGGCAAACTACCATCCGTGCTTCTTTCCTGCATCCACAGAATCGCCTGTCTGAACCCCTAACTATAGTCCCCTATCACTGCTGCCATCCTCTTCCTTTCCCTACCCTTCTGAGCCACAGGGCCAGACTCTGTGCCAGAGGCGCAACCACTGTTGCTTCTGCCAGGTAGGCCATCTCCCCCAACAGTACTCAAACAGGAGTACTTATTGTCAAGGGGGACAGCCACTGGGGTACTCTCTAGAATCTGCTTCTGGCCATTCCCTCTCCTGACTGTTACCCACTTATCTGTCTCCCGAGGCCCCGGAGTGACTACCTGCCTCTCTTCCCTGAACGCGGTCCCTCAGGAGCTGCAGCTTGATGTACCTGGTGCAGATGTGGTCAACTGGGAGGCTGGGAGTCTCCCAGACCTCCCACGTCTGACACTGAGCACAGAAAACCAGCCTCGCACACATTCTTTCTGTCTGTATTCTAAACAGATAACCTACCTCAACTTACTGCACTTATAACATTTTCCTTCCAAAACACAAATGTAAAACACAATTTTTAGGTGATTTGGTGATTTATTTTAACTTCCTCAGATCTGGTATACTGTATTTGGTTTTCCATGCATGGTCCTTCTACACTGATGATACCAAATAGAGATTAGAAGCCATTTTGCAGACAACTCTCTGAAAAGGAAATCAGTTTATTTTAAAGGGTAGTGTTCATGAGTTCAATGTCCATTTAGGAAATGGATGGCACAGGGAAACAGGCTGTTCCTGAATCACTAAGTGTGCACCTTCAGGCTACGGTACCTCCTACCTGATGGTAACAGAGAGAAAAGGGTATGTCCCGGGTGCTGGAGGTCCTTAATAATGGACGCTACCTTTCTGAGGCACCACTCCTTGAAGATGTCCTGGGTATTTTGTAGGCTAGTACCCAAGATGGAGCCGACTAAATTTACAACCCTCCACTGCTTCTTTCGGTCCTGTGCAATGGCCTCCTCCCATACCAAACAGTGATGCAGACTGTCAGAATGCTCTCCACTGTACATCTATAGAAGTTTTTGAGTGTACTTGTTGACAATCCAAATCTCTTCAAACTCCTAATGAAGTATAGCTGCTGTCTTGCCTTCTTTATAACTGCATCGATATGTTGTGACCAGGTTAGATCCTCAGAGATCTTGACACCCAGTAACTTGAAACTGCTCACTCTCTCCACTTCTGATCCCTCTATGAGGATTGGTATGTGTTCCTTCATCTTACCCTTCCTGAAGTCCACAATCAGCTTTTTCGTCTTACTGACATTGAGTGCCAGGTTGTTGCTGCGACACCACTCCACTAGTTGGCATATCTCGCTCCTGTACGCCTTCTCGTCCAGGGGTGCAGTACTAGCTGGAGCACACCCAGCACATCTTTAAGAAAGAAGCCAAAAATAAAAAAAATCCAGTGAGTGGGTGTTCTGTGAGAGAAAACATCTTGTTAGATCCACTTGCTGGATGTTTTTTTTTGTTTTTGGCACCATTCTTTGTAAACTCCAGAGTCTGTTGTGCATAAAAATCCCAGAAAATCAGCAGTTTCTGAGAAACTCACCTAATTAATTAGCTTGTTTAGGCTGGCTTTTTACTTAACGATGCGCCAAGGCGCTCCGGCTAGCACTGCACCCCTGCTCTCATCACCACCTGGGATTCTACCAACAATAGTTGTATCATCAGCAAATTGATAGATGGTATTTGACCTATATGTAGCCACACAGTCATGGGTACACAGAGAGTAGAGCAATGGGCTAAGCACACACCCCTGAGGTGCACCAGTGTTGATCGTCAGCGAGGAGGAGATGTTATCACCAATCTGCACAGACTGTGGTCTTCCAGTTAGAAAGCTGAGGATCCAATTGCAGAGGGAGGTACAGAGGCCCAGGTTCTGCAGTTTCTCAATCAGTACGGTGGGTATTAAATGCTGAGCTATAGGCAATGAACAGCATCCTGACATAGGTGTTTGTGTTGTCCCGGTGGTCTAAGGCCATGTGGAGAGCCATTGATACTGTACTTCACCATCTGCCATTGACCTATCTGTCCCCCTAACTATAGAGTCCCTTATTACTGCTGCCATTCGCTTCAGTTTCCTGCCCTTCTGAGTCACAGGGCCAGACTCAGTGCCAGAGGCATGGCCGCTGTTGCTTCCCCCAGATAGGCCCCACCCCCCAACAGTATTCAAAAACGAGTACTTATTGTTGAAGGGACGGTCATAGTGATGCTCTCCACTATCTGATTTTCTCTCTTCCCTCTCCTGACAGTCACCCATTTATCTGTCTCCTGTAGCCTTGGTGTGACTACCTCCTTGTAGTTCCTGTCTATCACCACTTAACTTTCCCATACAAGCCAAAGGTCATCAAGCTGCAGCTCCAGTTCCTGAACACGATCTCTAAGGAGCTGCATCTCAATGCACCTGGTGCAGATGTGGCTATTGGGGAGGCTGGAAGTCTCCTGGAAATCCCACATCTGATACCCAGAACAGAACACTGGTTCTGCAGACATACCCACTATTCTCTCAAGTGTCAATTCAGAAAAAAAGAATTAAGAAATAAGGAAAGAACTTACTAACTTACCATGCCTCCGCCTATTCTCACCAAAGCCTTGCTACTCTGACTTAGTTTGCATGTGCAGGAAAGCAACAAGATATGCAGGCAATAATTGGGACGCAAATATACACAGTACCACAGAACAGCAAAAGCTCAGAATCTTAATCTCCGAACAATCAAAATCTTTTCACACCAAATTCATCTCTGATCTACTGTCCTCATTCTCATCTTTTCCAACTTTATTTCCATTATTTTTGTAAGGCTTGAAATATTGGAACCTTTAAACTCAGCTCTAGATGATTTCCTGACTGAATTCTGTGAAATTGATTGGTGCAAAGGAGTGACTCAATGATTGACCTAACGCCACTGATCACGGAGTAGAATGGAGATGGGGCACAGGAGATGTTAAGTATGTAAAATTGATTTTAGGCACAATTGCTGTTAGCTCCCCAAGATAAAGTACCTGTATTTGAGCCTAATTGCAAGTTTCATATCAAAACAGCACTTCAAATGATAGGTCAGATGGATGGTGCCACAGACTGGGGTGGCTGCTATCTGTCCAAATGATGCATGATTAGATGGTAAATAGATTCACAGATAATTTATGGCATAAAGTTCAGTTCAAAGTACATTTATTATCAAAGTATAAATACAGTATATAACCTTGAGACTTGTCTCCTTATAAGTAGCCACAAAACAAAGAAACCAAATAGAATCCATTAAAAAGATCCAGTCATACACCCAAGGTGCAGAATTAAAAGTAAGCAAATTACATTCAGAACTGATGCTCCTGAAAGTGAGTCCAAAGCCATCACTGCAGCTGATTCAAGAGCCCATTAGCTGCAGGCCACAGCCTCAGTTCAGTGCAGAGACAAGTAAATCTCACAGAGTAGTGAGCTCAACACTAGCCCATCCTCACCTGCAGTTCCAACACCTTGACCTTTTCAATCTAGCCTGGTGCTTAAATTGGTCAAACCTTTGGTCGCTCCTTGCCCTCGGACTGGGCCCTGGCCCCCCGGGACCTGATGCTGTGATTCAGCCCGTACCTGACCTTCCCAATTCCACCTGGCACTTAAAATTGGTCGAACCTTGGGTATTTCCTCATTCTTGGACCCAGGCACAAGCCGTGCTGCTTTGACTCTGCTCACCTCCTTTCAGTCCTGCTGCATAGAATCGCTTCCAAATGCATTCCAGCAATGCCCTGTTTCCCGGTCTCAGGCCGGGTCCTGGCACCTCCACTCAGCCTGTACAAGCCATGCCACAACTGCCCTGCATCTTCAAGACTTCAGTTCACACCACAAAAATCCCAGATCATACAGGCAGTTCAAAAGCTCAACTCCAAAAGGGAAATTACAGGCTATTGATTTCAGTGATTGCATCTGAGAAAAAGTGTGCCTAATGCAGCAATTTATTGTTCTGTTTGTTTTGTTTGCTATCAGAAAGTCACTGCTGTACTTCACCAGTGCCATCTTAAAACAAAAGAGATTATTGTGACCGTGCCCGTTGAAAAGGAGCTGTCCAACCTAATTCCTCCTCTAAACACCTGGCCCATAATGCTGCTGGTCTTGGTTTTTCCATTACAAATTCCACAGGAAATGCAATGAACATTTCTGCCTCTACCTGCATTGCTTGCAGATAAAGTCAAAAGCAGCAGCACTTACGGTTCTTTGTCAGTCCTGCTCCTCCAGTTTGGGACATCTGGTGGCAAGTTTTGTCTGTGCTACCTGCTGAGAGAGTTCTCCACTGTCATCCTGGTAATGGGTACCATTCACCACTGGCAGACGTCCATTAGGCACTGGGGGAGCTGATCAGCATAGTTAACAGTCACAAGATAAAGCAACAAAATTGGTGATCTTTCAATTAGTGAAATCAGAGATCTATCAATCAGTGAATTGAATGAATCAAGGACAGTGGAAGTAGAGAAACTGATTGTCTTTATTCTTGATACCTTCCCAATCATTGTGGGGGACTTCAAACAGACTGGCTTGAAGAAGTCTCTAACCATTACCATCAACTGTAGAACCAGAGGTCCAATATGCCCAGTCACTGTTTCACAACAATCAAGAATGCTTATCGTGCCACCCCAGGCCTGCATTTTGCCAAGTCTGATTTCTTGGCTCTACTACTTCCAGCATGTAGGCAGAGACTGAGGACTTCAGCACCTGTGGTAAGGACCAATAAAGTGTTGGCCAGAAAGAACTACAGTCTATAAATCAGTGAATTTGAATGAATCAGTGATAGTGAAAGTAGACAAAATGATTGTCTTTATTCTTGCCCTGAGGTTGAAGAATTGAAAGCTGCCATTTTGTGAAGCTACTCTGCATCCTCCATTTTGTGATCTGGTTTGCTCAGCTGAATCAGTATTTTAAAGTAGACACAGTGATGATCCAGGTGACTGTCAGGGGGAGGGGAAATGCACAACCAGTACAGAGTACATATGTGGCCATTCACCCAATAATAAGTATACAACTTTAGCTACTATTGAGGCGGACAACTTAACGCGGAAGCCCCAGTGACCGGGTCTCTGGCACTGAGTCTAGTGATGTGGCTCAGAAGAGCAGAGAGGTGAAGAGACTGCAATGTTGATGGGAGATTCCATAATCAGAGGAACAGAGATGAGGTTCTGTGGCACAATAGAGACACCTGGATTGTATGTTGTCTCCCTGGTGCCAGGATCAGGAATGTCTCTGATCAGGTCCATGACATTCTCAAGGGTGAGGGTGAGCAGCCAAAAGTCTTGGAGCCTATTGGTACCAATGACATAGGTAGACAAGGTGAGGAGGTTCTGAAGAGAGATTTTAGGGAGCTAGGTAGAAAGCTGAGTAACAGGACCTCCGGGGTAGTAATTTCTGGATTGCTGCCTGTGCCATGTGCCAGTGAGGGTAAGAATAGGATGATCTGGCACGTGAATGCATGGCTGAGGAACTGGTGCAAGGGGCAGGGGTTCAGATTAATGAATCATTGGGATCTCTTCTGTATGACCTGTACAAAAAGGATGGGTTATTTCTGAACCCGAGGGGGTCCAATATCTTAGTGGGCAGATTGGCTGGAGTTGTTCAGGATGGTTTAAATTAATTTGACAGGGCGATGGGAACCAGAGTAATACTGCTGAAGATGAGGTCATTGGTTCTCAAACAGAGACAATCTGTAGTGATACTCTGATCAAAGAGAGGCTGATGATAGGGCAAATTTTCAATCAACTGGATGAGTTGCGATGTAAAGGGAGGAAAAGTCAAAAAGGGTGAATACAGGACTGAAGGAAGCTGTCATATTTGAATGTGCATAGTATACAGCATGAGAGACGAGTTGACCAGAATTGAAAGAACACTGGCAAGGATGATGGCAGACCTGTGATGGCTAGAATTTCAGGAAGCAGTTTGGAAGGCACTGGATATATACATCCCAAAGAGGAAGAAGTATTCTAAAGGCAAGATGACACAACTGTGGCTAATAAGAGAGGACAAAGCCACATAAAAGTCAAAGAGAGGACATAAAACAGAGCAAAATTAATGCAAAGTAGAGGATAGGGAAGCTTTCAAATACCAACAGAAGGCAACTAAAAAGTAATTAAGAAGGCAAAGATAGAATAAGCTAGCCAATAATATTAAAGAGGATACCAAAAGTTTTTTCAGATACATAAAGTGTAAAAGAGAGGTGAAAGTAGATATCAGGCTGCTGGAAAACGATGCTGGAGAAGTAGTAATAAGTGACAAGGAAATGGTCAGCAAACTGAATATGTATTTTCCATCAGTTTTCATTGTGGAAGACACCAGCAGTATGGTGGAAGTTCCAGGTATCAGGGGTCATGAAGTGTGTGAAGTTACCATAAATAGAGAGAATGTTCTTGGGAAACTGAAAGGTCTGAAAGTAGATAACTCACCTGGACCATTGATGAAGGAAGAGTAGTAGATGTAGTGTATATGGATTTCAGCAAGGCATTTGATAAGGTACCCCATGCAAGGTTTATTGAGAAAGTAAAGAGGCATGGGATCCAAGGGAACATTGCTTTGTGGATCTAGAACTGGCTTGCCCACAGAAGGCAAAGAGTGGTTGTCGGCAGGTCATATTCTGCATGGAGGTTGGTCACCAGTGGGGTGCCTCGGGGATCTGTTCTGGGACCCTTACTCTTTGTGATTTTTATAAATGACCTGGGTGAGGAAGTGGAGAGATGGGTTAGTAAGTTTGCTGATGAAACAAAGGTTGGAGGTGTTGTAGATAGTGTGGAGGGCTGTCAGAGGTTACAGCGGGATATTGATAGGATGCAAAACTGGGCTGAGAAGTGGCAAATGAAGTTCAACCCAGCTAAGTGTGAAGTGGTTCATTTTGGTAGGTGAAATATGATGGCAGAATATAGTATTAATGATAAGATTCTTGGCAGAGGGATCTTGGGGTCCGAGTCCATAAGACACGCAAAGCAGCTGCACAGGTTGACTAGGTGGTTAAGAAAGCATATGGTGTATTGGCCTTCATCAATTGTGGAATTGAATTTGGGAGCCGAAAGATAATGTTGCAGCTATATAGGACCCTGGTCAGACCTCACTTGGAATACTGTGCTCAGTTCTGGTCACCTCACTACAGGAAGGATGTGGAAGCCACAGAAAGGGTGCAGAGGAGATTTACAAGGATGTTGCCTGGATTGGGGAGCATACCTTATGAGAATAGGTTGAGTGAACTCGGCCTTCTCTCCTTGGAGAGACAGAGGATGAGAGGTGACCTGATAGAGGTGTATAAGATGATGAGAGGCATTGATCATGTGGATAGTCAGGGGCTTTTCCTCAGGGCTGAAATGGTTGCCACATGAGGACACAGGTTTAAGGTGCTGGGGAGGAGGTACAGAAGAGATGTCAGGGTTAAGTTTTTTACTCAGAGAGTGGTGAGTGCATGGAATGGGCTGCCAGCAGTGGTGGTGGAGGCAGATATGATAGGGTCTTTTAAGAGACATTTAGATAGGTACATGGAACTTAGTAAAATAGAGGCTATAGGTAAGTCTAGTACTTTCTAAGATAGGGACATTTTCAACACAACTTTGTGGGCTGAAGGGCCTGTATTGTTTTCTATGTTTCAATGTGTGCACTCCAGAGTTCCAAAAAGGTGGCTGAAGAGATCGTGGAGGCATTAGTAATGATCTTTCAAGAATCATTAGATTCTGGAATGGTTCTGGAACACTGGAAAATTAATTTCAGATGTCACTCCACTCCAAAAAAAGAGAGAGGCAGAAGAAAGGAAATTATAGGCCAGTTAGTCTGCCCTCAGTGGTTGGGAAGATGTTGGAGTCGATTATTAAGGATGAGTTCTCATGGTACTTGGAGGCAAATGATAAGATAGGCCGTAGTCAGCATGGTTTCCTCAAGGAAAAATTTTGCTTGATAAATCTGTTGGAATTCTTAGAAGAAATAGCAAGCAGGATCGACAAAGGAGAATTGGTTGATGTTGTGTGCTTGGATTTTCAGAAGGCTTTTGACAAGGTACCACACATGAGGCTGCTTAACAAGCTACAAGTCTGTGGTATCACAGGGATGTTTCTAGCGTGGATAGAGCAGGGACTGATTGGCAGGAGGCAAAGAGTGGGAATAAAGGAAGCCTTTTCTAGTTGGCTGCCAGTGACTACTGGTGTTCCTCAGGGGTCTATGTTGATTCTGATTCTTTTCACATTATATGTCAATGATTTGGATGATGGAATTGATGGCTTTGTTGTAAAGTTTGCAGACAATATGAAGACAGGTGGAGGGGAAGGTTGTTTTGAGAAAGTAGAGAAGCTACAGAGGACCTAAATGGATTAGGAGAATGGGCAAGTATGGGTCAGATGGAACAAAGTTTCAGGAAGTGTATGGTCATGCTCTTTGGTAGAAGAAATGAAAGAGTTGACTATTTTCTAAATAGAGAGAAAATACAAAAACTCAGGCACTAAGGAACAGGAGTTCTTGAGTGGGATTCACTAAAGGTTAATTTGCAGTTTGAATCTGTGGTGAGGAAGGCAAATGCGATGTTAGCATTCATTTCTAGAAGACTAGGATATAAAATGTAATGTTGAAATTTTATAAAGCACTTGGTGATGCCTCACTTGGAGTATTGTGAACAGTTTAGGGCCTTTTATCTTAGAAAGGATGTGCTGAAACTGGAGAGAGTTCAAATGAGGTTCACGAAAATGATTCCAGGCTTGAATATCTTGTCATATGAAGAGAGTTTGATGAATCTTGGCCTGTATTCACTGATATCGAATGATGAAAGTCCTTGATAGGGTGGGTGTGGAGAGGATGTTTCCTGTGCTGGGAGAATCTATGACCAGAGGACACAGCCTCAGAATAGAGGGACGTCCTTTTAGAATGGAGATGAAGAGGAATTTCTTTAGCCAGTGAGTGGCGAATCTGTAGATTTTGTTGGCACTGGCAGCTGCGAAGGCCAAGCCTTTATGTGTATTTATAGTAGAGGTGGATAGATTCTACATTAGCCAGGGCATGAAGGGATACAAGGAGAAGGCAGGAGATTGGTGCAGAGAGGAAAAATGGATCAGCCATGATGAAAAGGTGGAGCAGACCCAATGGCCAAATGGTCTAATTCTGCTCCTCTGTCTTATGGTCTTATGGTAATCTGCCAGACTAGAGATAACCTGCAAATGAGAAGTTATTCATGAGGTGTTCTTTGGTATGATATAATATGCAGGTTTGTAAATGGGTGGGTGGTGGGGGGTGTTGTATCTGTCCTGAGTGATTCAAGCTGGTTACTGGTTTGGTAACTGATTTAGAACAAAGAGCCATAAATTACCAGTTGTCACTTGTGGAAGAGGGCAATAAATGGATGCTGGCTTGGACCAGAGCCAGTAAGAGGGTGACACAGGTCAGTCAGATAATCTCGAGAGATGAGATTGAAGTGCAACACCTGAACTGGTAAAGAAAGTGTATAGAAATGAGGCCTTGAATGCAGTCAGCAACAACTCCAGAGAATTGAACTGAATTGTCTTTATTACTTACATCCTTCACAAACATGAGGAGTGAAAATCTTTACACTATGTCTCCTCCTAAATGTGCAGTGTGCAATTTATGGCAATTTATAACAAATAGTATGTACAGCAGGAGAGTCAATATAACATAGAAATACTATTGTATCAGCATGAATTAATCAGTCTGATGGCCTGGTGGAAGAAGCTGTCCCGGAGCCTGTTGATCCTAGCTATTATGCTGCGGTACCATTTCCCGGACAGTAGCAGCTGGAACAGTTTGTGGTTGGGGTGACTCGGTCCCCAGTGATCCTTCCTTTTACATACCTCTCACTGTAAATGTCCTGAATAGTGGGAAGTTCACATCTACAGATGCGCTGGGCTGTTCGCACCACTCTGTCCAGAGTCCCATACAGTTCCCATGCAGCCTGTCAGGATACTCTCAATTGTGCCCCTATAGGAAGTTCTAAGGATCTGGGGACCCATACTAAACTTCTTCAACCGTCTGAGGTGAAAGAGGCATTGTTATGCCTTTTTCACCATACAGTCAGTATGTACAGACCACGTGAAATCCTTGGTGGTGTTTATGCTGAGCAACTTAAAGCTGTTCACCTTCTCAACCTCAGATCCATTGATGTCAATAGGGGTTAGCCCGTCTCCATTCCTCCTGTAGTCCATCCACAACCAGCTCCTTTGTTTTTGTGACATTGAGGGAGAGGTTGTTTTCTTCATGACTTCTTCTCTGTCGGCTGCCTCATTATTAATTGAGATAAGGCTAAACAATGTAGTGTCATCAGCAAATTTAATTAGCAGATTGGAGCTGTGGGTGGCAACACAGTCTTTTACAGAGAGTAAAAGAGGGGACTTAGAACACAGCCTTGAGGGGCACCTGTGTTGAGGGTCAGAAGGGCAGAGGTGAGGGAACCCACTCTTACCACCTGCTGGCGATCTGACAGGAAGTCCAGAATCCAGCTACACAAGGCAGGATGAAGGCCGAGGTCTCTGAGCTTCCTGTCGAGCCTGAAAGGAATTATAGTGTTGAATGCTGAACTTTAGCCAAAGAATAGCATTCTCACATAAGCATCCTTCTTCTCCAGATGTGTAAGGATGGTGTGTAGAGTGTGGCTATTGTGTCATTTGTCGCAATAGGCACAGCTCTACACACCATCGCACGGGTATGAGTGACCCCCACATCGGACACATGGAGATAGTTATGAGGAATACCTGGCCACCATAGACTCCTTTGCCTGGGTAATGCCTTTTCTATTTTTTGACCAATCAGGAGAGTCAAGGAAACCTAGTGGATGTGCACACCACTACTTAGTTTATGAATTCACATCCTTGTTAGTTGAGAAGATAAAGGTACTTGCAAGTAAATACAGATTCTCTTTGTGCCCAACTGATTATTGTTACTAAGTGGTAGCCCTTGTTAACCAAATTGGCAAACCTGGAAGGACTCGAGGAGGAATCTCTCTGTTAAGTCGAGATGGACCATATGGGTGAGAAACAGAGAGATCTGGTGCTGGGTAGATCATTTCTACTGACACAGGATGAAGAATTAAAAGAATTCTGAAAGCCTGAAGGACTTTGATTATTTTGATTGGAGGGGATTTCTCCAAAGATATGAATTGGTGAAATGGTCACAATATGAAAGGTTGCCGGTCATGCTGGCAAAGAGAACACTGCTGGGGAGACCCTTTTGTGGTGAACTACATATACCTGTCTGGACACGCCCCCCCTCCCCCGCTGACTGCTCCTGTGGCTCCTCCCACAGACCCCTGTATAAAGGCAATTGGAGGCACTGCTCCTCCCTCAGTCTCCAGGATGTTGTGTGATGGTCTCTTGCTGCTGATAGTGTTCTCTCTTCCAGCTAATAAAAGCCTATCTCTTGCCTCACGTCTCCGAGAGTTATTGATGATGCATCACCTTTGGAATTTTGACTAGGGGAAATTGTCGGGCAGGAAGCTTAAACAATTACAAAAGCTCATATCTATTTGTAGAATGTTGACAGTGTGCTAAAGCAGAACAGCATAGATTAGACCAGGAAAACCTCTGCAAAAAGTTGAAGCTAAGCAAGATATATTAGAACAGGAAGTCAAAAGGCTTGTGAACCTTAGGGAAGAGGTTACTGATTTACAGGGACAGAGAAGTATGGATTTGGTGCACATGAACTAGATTCAGCAGAAGTGTGAGAAACTGGTTAAAGAAAACAGAAAACAGGAGGAAGCAGCCTAAGTAGCTAAGACTGAGGTGGAGGAATTGAAGAAACAGTGCAAGGATTTAAAAGCAATTATGACTGGGCTACTGAAATCAGTACAAGAAAAGGAACACAACACTGGCGATTGTACAGAGTGTTTAAAGCAGACACAAAGCTGCAGAGCCAGCTTGCAGGAGCAGGCACGATGGGCCAAATAGCCTAATTCTGATCCAATATCATATGGTCTTATGGTAAAACTTATTGCTTCGTAAGCATTTTATTAAGAACTAATAGAACAAAGAGAATTGGAAAGGACAGTAGTAGGAGTCTAAGAACAAAGAAGAAAGGATAGAAAAAGGATAAAGATGGCAAGTCTATGTGGTTTGCTCTTCATATACCCCAGATAAACATATATTCGATTCAAATCTGTACAGAAGGGTTCACCACTCAGGTAGTCCTTATTCAAGTAAAGGGGACACATTGAACAATTACATATATGTACTGTGACCACTCGTAAATATACTAAACAGATACAAGGAGTGAGGTAGTTCTATAAAATACAAGCTGCAAATATAAACTGCAGAGATAATAACAATTTAATCAAACACTTTCACATCATTTATTCTTATCATTGATCACCTGACTTACCCCTGATGTCCTTCTTACGTAAAGGGAATTCATGGTTTCATCAAACATGTTATTGAGTACAAGAGTTGAGATGCTATATAGCAGCTGTACAGAACATTGTTTGAACTGCGCTTAGAGCACTGTATGTGACTCTTGTTGCCATACCATTAGAATGCTGTGACTGAGTTTGGGAGAATGGAAAAATCATTCACAAGGATATTGCAAGAAGGAAGGCTTGAGTTATAAGGAGAGACTGGATAGGCCAGGATTTTTTTATTCTGCAACAAAGGAGGCTGGGAGATGTTCTTATTATAGGCACTTAAAAATCATGGGGGGGAGGCATAGATAAGGTGAATGGTCAGTCTTTTTCAAGAGGAATTAACCTAGAGGCATAGATTTAAGGTTCAGTAGGAAATACTTAGATACATAGATACTTTATTGATCCCAAAGGAAATTACAGTATCACAGTAGCATTATAAGTGCACAGATATACAAATGTTAGAAAAGAAGTAAGAAAGGATAAATAAAAAGTTATTTAATAGAATAAAATAACAAAATAAATAAAATAAAAAATAAGTTAATAGAAGGAGGTCATCACTTTGCCAGCTATAGGTTGGCTCATTATACAGCCTAATATAATAAGAATGACCTCATATAGCACCCTTTGGGACAGTGCGGTTGTATTAGGCTATTACTAAAACTGCTCCTCTGTTCAGCCAAAGTTGCATGCAAGGGTGAGAAACATTGTCCAAAATTGCCAAGGTTTTCTGTAGGGTCCTTTGTTCTACCACAGCTTCCAGTGTGTCTAGTTTGACTCCTATAACAGCCAGCCTTTCTAATCTGTTTCTTGAGCCTGTTGGCATCATCCCCATTAATGCCATTGTCCCCAGCACACCACTGCATAGAAGATTGTACTGGCGACAACAGACTGGTAGAGCATTTGAAGGAGAGGCCTTCTTACTCCAAAGGACCTCAGTCTCCTCAGGAAATAGAGGTGACTCTGGCCCTTCTTATACACACTTCTCTGTTGGTACTCCACTCAAATCTGTCATCCAGGTACACTCCCAGGTACCTGTAAGTCCTCACCATCAATAATAACAAGGAGCAGTGCAGGCTTAGTCTTCCTAAAGTCCATCACCATCACCTTTGTCTTACTAATGTTGAGCTGCAAATGATTCATTTTGCACCATTTGACAAAGTCCTCTACCTGGATTCATCCTCACATGCTCCCTTTATACACTCAATTATTGTTGAGTCATCAGAGAATTTCTACAGATTACATGACTCAGTGAAAGGATAGATAGATAGATAGATAGATACTTTATTCATCCCCATGGGGAAATTCAACTTTTTTTCCAATGTCCCATACACTTGTTGTAGCAAAACTAATTACATACAATACTTAACTCAGTAAAAAATATGATATGCATCTAAATCACTATCTCAAAACATGTAAGGCAAGTTTATTACACTGAGGGTGGGGTCAAAATGGAATGGGCTACCAAAGAAAGTGGAGGAGGTGGGTACAATTACAACATTTAAAATCATTTGGACAGGTTCCTAGATATTTACTTGTGTCTATGTTTTAGACACCAATATTCAATTTGAATGTGCCAGAATGTTCTCTGATTTCTCATCTTCTCTGTATCAATGATCATCTGTGCTGGTTTGAATAATGGTTTGCCACAGGAAAGTAGATCTTTTCTCTTCTCTGTTAAGGTAATCTTGCTGGCTGTATGTATCCTACTGATGGATGATGGTGTTGACTGGTGCTTTGTTTTCCCTTCACAGTTTGACTGTACCAGCTATGGTAGTGTCTTGGTGGTAGTGAATTTAATCACATGGTAGGCCTGGTTCCCAGTTTGGGCACCACAAGATTGCTCTGCACATGTAATTTGAGTTTAAGTGCAAGACCAGAGCATTCTCAACAGTATAAATGTAAGCAATTGGATGCTGTTTAGGGGGATGGCCTAACAGAGGAAGGTCTCTGGCACTGAGTCTGACTCTGTGGCTCAGAAGGGAAGAATGAAGAAGAGGCAAGCTATGGTGATAGGGGATTTTTTAGTTTTGGAAATAAAAAGGAGGTTTTGTCGATGTGAACTAGATTCCTGGATGGTATATTGCCTCCCAGGTGCCAGGGTTCCGGACATCTCGGATCGAGTACTCAGCATTCTTAAGTGGGAGGGTGAACAGCCAGAGGTCATGGTTCATGTAGGTAATAATGACATGGATAGGAAGAGGGATGAGGTTCATCAAAGTGAGTTCAGGGGGTTAAGTGCTAGGTGCTATGTTAAAGGACAGGACCTGCAGGGTTGTGACCTCCTTACTCCAAAGGACCTCAGTCTCCTCAGGAAGTAGAGGTGACTTTGGCCCTTCTTATAACCATATAATATAACCATATAACAATCACAGCACGGAAACAGGCCATTCCGGCCCTCCTAGTCCGTGCCGAACTCTTAATCTCACCTAGTCCCACCTACCCGCACTCAGCCCATAACCCTCCACTCCTTTTCTGTCCATATACCTATCCAATTTTACCTTAAATGACACAACTGAACTGGCCTCCACTACTTCTACAGGAAGCTCATTCCACACAGCTATCACTCTCTGAGTAAAGAAATACCCCCTCATGTTTCCCTTAAACTTTTGCCCCCTAACTCTCAAATCATGTCCTCTCGTTTGAATCTCCCCTACTCTCAATGGAAACAGCCTATTCACGTCAACTCTATCTATCCCTCTCAACATTTTAAATACCTCGATCAAATCCCCCCTCAACATTCTACGCTCCAATGAATAGAGACCTAACTTGTTCAACCTTTCTCTGTAACTTAAGTAACTTATACACAGCCCCTCTGTTGGTACTCCACTCAAATCTGTCATCCTGGTACACTCCCGTGCCACATTCTCATGAGGCAGAAACAATGACGCATCCTTTAAAAGTTGAGTGAAAAACTTTGAGGGGTCCCATTGTTCGATGCCTTCAGGGAGACCAAGTGTATGTAAGTTCTGTTTTCTAGATCGATTTTCAAAATCGATGCTCTTAGCTTAAGTGTTTCCAGCTGTTTAATCGTCGAGGATAATTTCTGTTCCAAATTCTTAATTTTCAAATCTCTCTTCCGAGCATCCTCTTGCAGACTTGCAATTAAAGTTTGATGCTGTTTAACTTCATTTTATGAAGCCTGATCTTCATAAGTTTAAGATTTTTGTTTCTGCTTACTAGTGTAGGTTCATTTTATATTTTATATTTCAATTAAAGTTTTTCTTCGCTGATGTATTAACCTTTTTAATTTACTTATTTTAACCATTTTATTTTATTTTTCTGGACATTATTATTAATCAATTTGATGGTGAATTTTTTATTGTTTTAGATATATATCTTGTTTTCCTCATTTTTTGTTTAATTAAGATGGTGTTCTGTTTTCCTTTTTTCAAAAAAAACCCTTCTTTTTTTTACCTCGCCATCTTTTTTTGTCTCCTTCTTCCTATAATGCCTTTTTTTGTTATAACCTTATTTTTAACTGCTTGGGTTTTTACCAGATCTATAATAGGTGATTAAATTTTTTTCACTTCTTAGAAGTTATATTAAGAAGTCTATTTTGGTATAGTGTTTAATTATTTTTTCAGATTTTGAGTGGTTCTTTCTTTTTTATCATATATTCAGAGTTGCCTTCTGGGGACATAGGGGTAGATTTAGTGTTATTCTTCCTTTTTCTGGCCTTCTTCAGGTTCAGGTTGGGGTCTTCATGGGAGGAAGGCGGGGGGATTCTTTTCTATCAATTTTTCTATTAGCTTTTCTAGTTTTTTCATTTGGGCTGATTTAAAACTACTAAAATGTCTGCTGTGTCGTCACTTCCGGTTCTGCCCTGTACTTTTGTTCCTCTTCCGGGTTAATGAGTTCATACTTTGGTTAACTCTTTATATATCAAAGTGTTGATCC
Organism: Hemitrygon akajei; assembly: GCF_048418815.1. Lineage (NCBI taxonomy): Eukaryota > Metazoa > Chordata > Chondrichthyes > Myliobatiformes > Dasyatidae > Hemitrygon > Hemitrygon akajei. Next base: position 109,297,796 of record NC_133127.1, read on the forward strand.
TAAGAAATATGGCTCAGACTATTAATTTTGTCTCTTGGAATACTAATGGTTTAAACCATCTGATTAAACGGAAAAAGATTTTTAAAGTGTTCCAAAGATTGAACGCGCATATTATTTTTGCACAAGAAACTCATGTGAGGAAAGAGGACAATCAACACTTTTGTAGGTTTTGGAAGGAACAACATTACCATTCAAACTCGCATGCCAAAGTAAAAGGAGTTTCAATTTTTATTGACTCCTCTATTACATTTGTTCAACATGATATTATTTTGGATCCAAATGGTAGATTTTTGTTAATTACTGGGTTACTTTTTAATAACAAGGCTGCAATGATTAATGTTTACACTCCAAACATGGACTATCCTGAATTTTTTAAGTCTTTATTCACTTCTCTACATAATCTAAATAAATATATGTTGATAATGGGTGGTGACTTTAAATTGTTGTTTAAATCCTCTGCTGGATAGATCTATATTCACTCAGACTTTACCAAATAAGTCGACTGTTTTTATCAACTCTTTTTTGACTGATTCTGGAATTTTAGATATTTGGAGATTTCTACAACCTAAGGACAAAGAGTTTTCATTTTTCTCACATGCTTATCATTCTTACTCGAGAATTGACTACTTTTTTTATTGACTCTCATTTTATTCCATCTGTAATTGGTTGTAATTATGACATTATAGCCATCTCTGATCACGCTCCAATGAAACTTAAAATTAATGGACACAGCTCCTAGCATTAGACAATGGCGATTTGATTCTACTTTGGTTCAAGATCCAGATTTCATTAAATTTGTGAAGGAACAGATTGATTTCTTCTTTTCAACTAAAACAACGGAAGAAATTTCCTGCAGAACACTTAGGGACACTTTTAAAGCATATATACGTGGACAGATTATCTTCTATTCTGTTGGTTTGAGAAAATGTATTAAGAATGAAACTCTTTTATTGGTTGATAAGATCAAAGAAATTGATAAGAAATATTCTTTCACTCCTAGTAAGGAGCTCTATAAACAAAGAGTTGAGCTTCAAATGGAATACAGCTTATTACTTACATCCTCGATCAAAAATCAATTAATGAAAACTAGTAGTGAATTTTATATACATAGTGATAAATCGGGCAAATTGTTAGCTAACCAACTGAAGACTGCTTTGGTTAAACATCAAATTATTAAGATTCGTAAACAGAATGGTGATTTAACAGTTAATCATGATGAGATAAACAAATCTTTTCAAGATTTTTATATGTCTCTGTATCACTCTGAATTTCCTCATGATCTCAATACCATGTATGATTTTTTAGGGAAATTGAATTTTCTGAAACTATCACCTGAAGAACGTTTAACATTAGAAACTCCTATTATGGATGCAGAAATTAAAGGTGTTATTTCCTCAATGAATTCCAGAAAAGCGCCAGGTCCAGATGGGTATACAGTTGAATTCTTTAAGTTTTTTTCTTCTACTCTTTCTCCTTGGTTATGTAGGGTTTTTGAAGAAGCAATTAGATTAGGTAAATTACCACAATCATTTTATAGAGCTATTTCTTTAATTTTTAAAAAAGATAAAGATCCAACTGATTGTGCATCCTATAGACCGATATCCCTGTTGAATGTAGATTCTAAGATCTTTTCCAAGATACTGGCGACCAGGTTGGAGAAAGTATTACCTCAAATTATCTCTGAGGACCAAACTGGATTTATTAAAAACCATTATTCATTTCTTAATATTAGGAGATTAATGAATATTGTTTATACTCCTTCACGTAGCACCTCAGAATGTACAATTTCGTTAGATGCTGAGAAAGCATTTGATAGAGTTGAATGGCCATATTTATTTACTGTGCTTGAGAAATCTAACTTTAGTCCAATATTTATATCTTGGATTAAATTGATATATCACACTCCAGTAACCTCGGTTCTTACTAATAACCAAAGATCTCCCTTTTTTTGCTTATTTCGGGGTACCAGGCAAGGTAGTCCTCTTAGTCCATTACTATTTGATATTGCCCTGGAACCTTTAGCAATTGCTATTAGAGAATCACCTAATATTTTTGGCATTACTCGAGGGATGGATATACATAAGTTATCATTATATGCAGATGACTTGTTATTATATATTTCTAATCTGTTTCATAATTTTTCTGGTTACATATTGAACCTTAATTAGAATGAACTGTTTCCCCTAAATATGCAGGTTCCAATTTATGGAAATTTACCTTTTAGATTAGTTACTGATCACTTTATATACTTAGGGGTTAAAATTACAAAAAAAACACAAGGATTTATTTAAGGCTAATTTTTTACCTTTAAATGATCAGATTAAACAGTTGTTTACTAAATGGTCACCACTGTCTCTGTCACTGATAGGTTGGATCAATGCTATTAAGATGACTATTTTACCTAAATTTTTATATATATATTTCAAATGGTACCAATTTTTATTCTGAAATCCTTTTTTGATAATGTTGATTCAAAAATTTCTTCATATATATGGCAGAATAAAAATCCTAGGTTAGGTAAAAGATATTTACAGAAGTCTAAAAAGGAAGGTGGATTGGCATTGCTGAATTTTAGATTTTATTATTGGGCAATTAATATCCAATATTTGAAATGTTGGTTATGGGATTTGGATTTATCTTTTAGTCCTCATTGGGTAAATTTAGAAACCAAATCTGTACAAGGGTTTTCATTGGGTTCTATTTTAGGGACTTCTTTTCCCTTTGCTTTTTCTAAATTGTATAAACAAATTGACAATCTGATAGTTAAATACACTCTACACGTATGATTTCAATTTCAGAAATTCTTTGGGTTGAAATCAGTTTGTTTTAGCAATTTCTATTATATCTAATTTCTTTTTTCATCCCTCTATTATGGACCAAGCCTATTTAGCTTGGAAGACTAAAGGTATATTATGATTTTCCGATTTATTTTTGGATAATTGTTTCATGTCTTTTGAACAATTATCTAATAAATATAGTTTGCCCAGATCCCATTTTTTTAGATATTTACAGATCAGGAACTTTTTAAACACTGTACTTCCTACCTTTCCAAATCTGCATTCTATGGGTGTTTTGGAGAAAATTTTAGAATTAAATCCTTTTCAGAAAGGTGTAATAGCAAATGTTTACAATATAATTATGAAAATACGTTCAGAGGTTTCTTATAAAATTAAGAATGATTGGGAAAGAGAACTTAAGTTTACTATTGCTATTGAGAAATGGGAAAAAATTCTTCAATTAGTTAATTCATCCTCTATATGTTCCAAACATTCGTTGGTACAGTTTAAAGTTGTGCACAGGACTCATATGTCCAAGGATAAATTAGCTCATTTTTATTCCCATATAAATCCTATATGTGACTGACGTCATTCTGAGACAGCCTCACTAACTCATAAGTTTTGGTCATGTCCATCTTTGAAAAAATATCGGAAAAATATTTTTGATATTATTTCTACGGTATTGAGTATTGATTTACAACCTCACCCTATCTCCACAATTTTTGGTTTACCAATGATAGAGTCAATTCATTTATCTCCTTTTGCTTGTTGGATGATTGCATTTCTTACATTAATGGCTAAAAGATCTATTTTGTTGAATTGGAAAGAGATTAATCCCCCCTACCACATTTCATTGGTTTTCTCAAACTATGTTATGTTTAGATTTGGAAAAAATTAGAAGCGACATATATGATCCTTCTATTAAATTTGGAAAGACTTGGAGGCCATTTATTCAATATGATGTAATTTGACCTTTTTCCAAACCTATTTCTTTCTGCTTCTGATTATATACATGTAGAGAGGATCGGAGCTGATGACACATGATTCTTTTTCTTTTCTTAGATATTATAAACAGCCCATGTTTCTTTTCTTTTTTTTAGGTAGTGTTTAGCTTGTTAGAGTAGTTTCTTTTTTTTCTAGTTTTGCTTGGGGCATCATTTTTTTTCTTTTTCTGTTTTTTTTCATATTGTTATACCTAGTTTTCTTGTCTTGTACACATTATATTTGTATCATGTATGATTTTGGGAGACTTAATTTTTTGTACCTATTGTTTATATATCCTTTTATGTTAACTTTTAATTGTGTAATCCCAATAATTATGTATTAATTATGTATCAATTTTTGTTATCTTAATATGTTGATATTATTAAAAAGACTGAAAAAGAAAAAGAAAGGAAGGCTTTAAAAATAAACCAGGAAATTATAGGCTGGTGAGCCTGACATTAGTAGTTAGAAGGTATTCTAAGGAACCGGATATGTATATTTGGAAAGACGGACTGATTAGGGTATTAAGGATAATCAGCATAGCTTTGTGTATGGTAGGGTGTGTTTAACCAATCTTAAACAGTTGTTCAAGAAAGTTACTGGGAAAGTGGGTGAAAGTGAGGTGGTGGATGTTGTCCACATGGACTTCAGCAAGGCATATGACAAGGTCCCACATGGAAGGTTGATCAAGAAGGTTCAGTCGCTCGGCATTCAACGTGACTTAGTAAATTGGATTAAACATTGTTTTTTTTGGGAGAAGCCAGAGTGTGGTAGCAGATGTTTGCCTCTCTGACTGGAGGACTGTGACTAGTGGTGTGTCACAGGGATCAGTGCTGGGTCCTTTGTTTGTCATCTGTATCAATGATCTGGATGATAATGTGGTGAACTGGATCAGTAAATTTGCAGATGATACCAAGATTGGGGGCATGGTGGACAGTGAGGAAGGCTATCATGGCATGCAGCAGGATCTGGACCAGCTGGAAAAATGGACTGAGAAATGGCAGATGAAATTTAATGCCGATTAAGTCTGAGGTGTTGCACTTCAGTCAGGACCAGGGTGGGTCTTACACAATGAATGCTAGGGCACTGAGGAGTGTGGTAGAACAAAAGGATCTGGGAATACAGGTTCATAATTAATTGGAAGTGGTGTCACAGGGAGATAGCATCATAAAGAAAGTTTTTGGCACATTGGCTTTCATAGATCAAAGTATTAAGTACAGGAGTTGGGATGTTATGTTGAAGTTGTGTAAGACTTTGGGGAGGCCTAATTTCGAGTATGTAATCTTATCTTTTATTCTGAAAGATGTAAATAAGATTGAAAGAGCAGAGAGAAAGTTTGCAAGGATGCTGCCAGGACTGGAGGACCTGAGTTATAGGGAAAGGTTGAATAGTTTAGGACTTTACTCTCTAGAATGTAGAAGACTGAGGGGAGAATTGATAAAGGTATACAGAATTAGGAGTATAGATAGGGTAAATGCAAGCAGGCTTTTTCCACAGGAGTTGGGTGGGACCATAACGAGAGGTCACAGGTTAAGGGTGAAAAGAGAAATGTTTAAGGGAACATGAGGGGAAACTTCTTCACTCAGAGTGGTGAGAATGTAGAATGAGCTGCCAGTGGAAGTGGTGGATGCAATTTTGATTTCAACATTTAGGTACATAGATGGGAGGGTTTTTGAGAGCTACAGTTCGGGTGCAGGTTGATAGGACCAGGCAGTTTAAATGATTTGGCACAGACTAGATGAGTTGAAGGACCTGTTTCTGTGCTGTACTTTTCTATGACTCTATGAATTGCTTATAGCCTTGCATTCTCCCATTCTGGACATCTTTTTCAGTTTCTTTTACTTTGATATAACCCTTTTGATCTGGTGTGTTATTTGCTACAATCTCTGAGCTTGCCAGCGTTTTGCAGAATGTATTCAGTACAAAGGACACAATAATGCATAAATTTCATATGAGCAAATTTTCAATCAGAATCAGGTTTATTATCACCAGCATGTGACGTGAAATTTGTTAACTTCAATGGCTATAGTGTATTTTTCTGATTGGGGACATAGACCATGCTTAATATTTGTTCAAAGCATTTACAAGCCAGAACACAAAAGCTGCATTCCTGCCTGTGTGGGAGGTCAAGACCCTGAGTCTGCCATAACCAAAATAAAATCAATTCTGAAGCAGCTGATATTGCCACGATGTCTGAAATCACCCGTGATGTGGTTGGTTACCCTGGAGATACAAATCTGATGGCATAGGCTATTTGGGTGGAATTGAGGAATGGGAAAGGTGTAGTAACACTGATAGGAGTGTATTATAGGCCACCTAATGGGGAGCGTGAGTTGGAAGAGCAAATGTGTAAGGAGATAGCAGATATTTGTAGTAAACACAAGGTGGTGATTGTGGGAGATTTTAATTTTCCACACATAGATTGGGAAGCTCATTCTGTAAAAGGGCTGGATGGTTTAGAGTTTGTGAAATGTGTGCAGGATAGCTTTTTGCAACAATACATAGAAGTACCGACTAGAGATGGGGCAGTGTTGGATCTCCTGTTAGGGAATGCGATAGGTCAGCTGACAGATGTATGTGTTGGGGAGCACTTCGGGTCCAGTGATCACAATAGCATTAGCTTCAATATAATTATGGAGAAGGACAGGACTGGACCTAGAGTTGAGATTTTTGATTGGAGAAAGGCTAACTTTGAGGAGATGCGCAGGGATTTAGAGAGAGTGGAATGGGTCAAGTTGTTTTATGGGAAGGATGTAATAGAGAAATGGAGGTCATTTAAGGGTGAAATTATGAGGGTACAGAATCTTTATGTTCCTGTTCGGTTGAAAGGAAAGATTAAAGGTTTGAAAGCGCCATGGTTTTCAAGGGATATTAGAAACTTGGTTCGAAAAAAGAGGGATGTCTACAATAGATATAGGCAGCATGGAGTAAAGGAATTGCTCGAGGAATATAAAGAATGTAAAAGGAAACTTAAGAAAGAGATTAGAAAAGCTAAAAGAAGTTACGAGTTTGGTTTGGCAAATAAGGTGGAAGTAAATCCGAAAGGCTTCTACAGTTATATTAAAAGCAAGAGGATAGTGAGGGATAAAATTGGTCCCTTAGAGAATCAGGGTGGTCAGCTATGTGTGGAGCCGAGGGAGATGGGAGAGATTTTGAACGATTTCTTCTCTTCGGTATTCACTAAGGAGAAGGATATCGAATGGTGTAAGGTGTGGGAAACAAGTAAGGAAGTTATGGAACCTATGACAATTAAAGAGGTGGAAGTACTGGCGCTTTTAAGAAATTTAAAAGTGGATAAATCTCCGGGTCCTGACCGGATATTCCCCAGGACCTTGAGGGAAGTTTGTGTAGAGATAGCAGGAGCTCTGACGGAGATCTTTCAGATGTCATTAGAAACAGGGATTGTGCCGGAGGATTGGCGTATTGCTCATGTGGTTCCATTGTTTAAAAAGGGTTCTAGAAGTAAGCCTGGCAATTATAGACCTGTCAGTTTGACATCAGTGGTGGGTAAATTAATGGAAAGTATTCTTAGAGATAGTATTTATAATTATCTGGATAGACAGGATCTGATTAGGAGTAGCCAGCATGGATTTGTGCGTGGAAGGTCATGTTTGACAAACCTTATTGAATTTTTTGAAGTAGTTACGAGGAATGTTGACGAGGGTAAGGCAGTGGATGTAGTCTATATGGACTTCAGCAAGGCCTTTGACAAAGTTCCACATGGAAGGTTAGTTAAGAAGGTTCAGTCGTTAGGTATTAGTGCTGGAGTAATAAAATGGATTCAACAGTGGCTAGATGGGAGATGCCAGAGAGTAGTGGTGGATAATTGTTTATCGGGATGGAGGCCGGTGACTAGCGGGGTGCCTCAGGGATCTGTTTTGGGCCCAATGTTGTTTGTAATATACATAAATGATCTGGATGATGGGGTGGTAAATTGGATTAGTAAGTATGCTGATGATACTAAGGTAGGAGGTGTTGTGGATAATGAGGTGGGTTTTCAAAGCTTGCAGGGAGATTTATGCCGGTTAGAAGAATGGGCTGAACGTTGGCAGATGGAGTTTAATGCTGAGAAGTGTGAGGTTCTACATTTTGGCAGGAATAATCCAAATAGAACATACAGGGTAAATGGTAGGGCATTGAGGAATGCAGTGGAACAGAGAGATCTAGGAATAACAGTGCATAGTTCCCTGAAGGTGGAGTCTCATGTAGATAGGGTGGTGAAGAAGGCTTTTGGAACGCTGGCCTTTATAAATCAGAGCATTGAGTACAGAAGTTGGGATGTAATGTTAAAATTGTACAAGGCATTGGTAAGGCCAAATTTGGAATATTGTGTACAGTTCTGGTCACCGAATTATAGGAAAGATATCAATAAATTAGAGAGAGTGCAGAGACGATTTACTAGGATGTTACCAGGGTTTCAGCACTTAAGTTACAGAGAAAGGTTGAACAAGTTAGGTCTCTATTCATTGGAGCGTAGAAGGTTGAGGGGGGATTTGATCGAGGTATTTAAAATGTTGAGAGGGATAGATAGAGTTGACGTGAATAGGCTGTTTCCATTGAGAGTAGGGGAGATTCAAACGAGAGGACATGATTTGAGAGTTAGGGGGCAAAAGTTTAAGGGAAACACGAGGGGGTATTTCTTTACTCAGAGAGTGATAGCTGTGTGGAATGAGCTTCCTGTAGAAGTAGTAGAGGCCAGATCAGTTGTGTCATTTAAGGTAAAATTGGATAGGTATATGGATAGGAAAGGAGTGGAGGGTTATGGGCTGAGTGCGGGTAGGTGGGACTAGGTGAGATTAAGAGTTCGGCACGGACTAGGAGGGCCGGAATGGCCTGTTTCCGTGCTGTGATTGTTATATGGTTATATGGTTATATCATAAATTAGTAGAGTTGCTTAGTAACAACACTTCAGAACTGATTTTGGCAATCTACATATTAAATTTGAATTTCATAAGTATATGGTCTCTTTCCTGCTTTGAGGTTCTTTGTGATGGTTTCTTTTTGTTTTCTTGAGTCACCTTGGCACCACAAATAGACGCAAAAGTATTTTTCAATTATTATATTTGAAATACAGTCATAGTTCAGAAAATAACTCAAGATAATTAGTTTTGCATGTATCTTCTGACTGTTATATAAATTCCTCTATAAAATTCCATGTACGTCCATCAACAAGTGATTGCTGATAACTGTTCTCTTCAAACACAATCTTTCAGAAGAAGGAAAATAATTAGCTCGGTGTCTTTTGTAAAGATGTTTTTCTAAATGGGTGTGTTCAGTCTGTTGGAGCAGCCATTACAGCTGTTACTGCTCTGTAAATTTGCATGGCATTGGCTTTCCTCAACACACAGCTGTTGTAATCAGAGAAGTGTATGCTGAAAATGCTTTTAGGTGGTTAAAGTCAGAACAAATGATGGAAAATAACAACTTCAAGATTTCAAAGCATCTTACTCCATTATTATTAGACTTAATTGCTTGTTAGTATTTTTGGCAGCAAACAGCATTGAGTTCAAAGAAAACTTGCTCAACCAATCCACTTTTCCTACTCCTTAATCTGGACTGTGGTTGTTCATTCAGACTTTCTGACACTATTCAGAGATACGGCCCTTCCAGCTGCTCAAGCCACACACCCAGGGCCAGAGGAAGCTAGTGTGGGGCCTGTAGCATATCTTATAAAGGGGCCCTAAATTTTAAAAATGCACATAAGTATTAAAAATAAATTATTTACTCGCATAGTAAAGTAATTCAATTTTTTCATTTGCTATCCAGCCAGATAATACGACAAATATCCAACACTTCAGTAATAGTATTACTTACATGTCAGTATCAATTTCAAATGTCAAAAGTGACAAAACTACAATTTAAAAGTTAGATTTTCTAGATTTAGCATGGGCAAATTTGTTGATGATACGGAAAATGTCTATTTCACGCAGAAGTTCATGTTCAATGCTCATTAGAGTGAGATTGTTCAATCTATTTTGACCCATGGTGCTCCTTAGTTCATTTTTAATCCTTTTCAGTTTTGAAAATGACCGTTCTCCACTGCAGTTGGTAACCATGAGTGACAAATAGATGTGCAAGGCATTTTCTACATTTGTAAAACATGACTCCAAAGAATTGTCAGTTATCAAACGGTACAACTATAACTCTGCAAGGTCTTGTTTGGTGCCAATAATGAGAAGCAAGATCAGTGTTCAACAATTCAGTAAGCTGCACAAATTCTTCATTAAGACTTTCTTCCAGATCTTCCGGATATGATTTAATAAGATTTGAATCTCTTCAGGTGTAAATGACTGTAACTGATGAAGGAATCCAAAAACACCATTCAACTTTAGATAAGCTTTCTGCCTTTTTGACAGGGCAGAAAGCAAGCTGTCAATAATGGCAAGAAATGTTTGGCTTTTAAACTTCTGAGAAGGCGTTTGAGATTCAACAAGTGGATTGGGAGTGCTGGAACCACTGAAATCATCATACGCTTGATTTTGCTTGTGTTTTCTTCGAATTTGCCTTTGATAATCTTCACACTTAGTCAGATCCTTGGCTTTTTGCTCAACGTCTGAAAAAGTAGACCGCATAGCTTGAATATATCCATGCAAGGATTCATAGAGTGCACAAGCTGTGTTCAATTCTTGGCCAGAAGATTGCAAAGAAGCACTGGTCATTTGAAAATGCTGTAATATTTGATCCCACAATATGACCATTATTCCTGTTTCCAACTTCATCATGGTTGAAAGTAGTCCACGAGCCTGTTGTCGACACTCTGCCTTCTGATCATTGTTATTTCAAACATCATCCAAGACTTGTTTTATTGCAGAAGAGTTGTGTAAAAGTGTTTTTGTTGCATCTGCACGAGCTGATCACCTGGTATCTGACATTCTTTCACAATGGGCAAATGAGCACCACGACCAGATAATGCAGCAGAAAGGAGATCCCACCGATAAGTAGAAGCAGAAAAAAATGTGTACAGGCTTTCTACAAATTGGAAGAAAATTAATGCTTCTTGACAACATTCAGCAGCACATTTTCCAACCAAATTTTATGAATGTGCAAAACATGGAATGTAATCCACAAACTCATTTGGCTCTTTAATTTGTGCTTGTAAGCCACTATACTTGCCACTCATGTTGCTGGCATTGTCATAACTTTGACCACGGAAGTCTTTTATATCAATGTCATTTTCCTTTAAAAAGTAAACTATGAACTTTAGTTCAGCTCCCCCTACATGAAAACAACAGTGTTGCCAGATCATCGTCGTTGTGGCGTGGATGAAATCACAGAACGTTATGTTACCAGTAGGTACAAGGCAGTTTCTTTATTCAACAAAACAAGGTTACAGCAGGCAGAGACCCCTGGCAGAACAGGCCTAACTGCCTTGTGAGTGAGGCTCGATATTTGTTTGCTAAACACAAAGGACAGTTCATAGTTACAAGTATAGATGATTAGAACATAGAATAGTACAGCACGTTACAGGCCCTTCGGCTCACAATGTTGTGCCGACCCTCAAACCCTTCCTCCCATATAATCCCCCACCTTAAATCCTCCATATACCTGTCTAGTAGTCTCTTAAACTTCACTAGTGTATCTGCCTCCACCACTGACTCAGGCAGTGCATTCCATGCACCAACCACCCTCTGAGTGAAAAACCTTCCTCTAATATCCCCCTTGAACTTCCCTCCCCTTACCTTAAAGCCATGTCCTATTGTACTGAGCAGTGGTGCCGTGGGGAAGAGGCGCTGGCTATCCACTCTATCTATTCCTCTTAATATCTTGTACACCTCTATCATGTCTCCTCTCATCCTCCTTCTCTCCAAAGAGTAAAGCCCTAGCTCCCTTAATCTCTGATCATAATCCATACTCTGTAAACCAGGCAGCATCCTGGTAAATCTCCTCTGTACCCTTTCCAATGCTTCCACATCCTTCCTATAGTGAGGCGACCAGAACTGGACACAGTACTCCAAGTGTGGCCTAACCAGAATTTTATAGAGCTGTATCATTACATCGCGACTCTTAAACTCTATCCCTCGACTGATGAAAATTAACACTCCATAAGCTTTCTTAACTACCCTATCTACCCTTAACCCATGACCTCTGGTTTTTTTCTCCCCTGGCCTCAGTGGAAAAAGCCTGCTTGCATTCACTATCTATACCCATCATAATTTTATACACCTCTATCAAATCACCCCTCATTCTCCTATGCTCCAGGGAATAAAGTCCTAACCTATTCAACCTTTCTCTGTAACTCAATTTCTCAAGTCCTGGCAACATCCTTGTAAACCTTCTCTGCACTCTTTCAACCTTATTAATATCCTTCCTGTAATTAGGTGACCAAAACTGCATACAATACTCCAAATTCGGTCTCACCAATGTCTTATACAACCTCACCATTACATTCCAGCTCTTATACTTAATACTTTGATTTATAAAGGCTAATGTAACAAAAGCTCTCTTTACAACCCTATCTACTTGTGACACCACTTTTAGGGAATTATGTATCTGTACTCCCAGATCCCTATCTACCTGTGAGGCAACTTTCAGGGATCTGTGGACATGTACCCCCAGATCCCTCTGCTCCTCCACACTACCAAGTATCCTGCCATTTACTTTGTACTCTGCCTTGGAGTTTGTCCTTCCAAAGTGTACCACCTAAAGTGTATCACCATATGTTCCAGTATTTGTTTTTTTTTTACTTTTAAGTCCTCCTGTGTGAGAGCCAGCAGCTACCCATTGTTTAAGTTTTTCTAGTCTGTAACTGAGATTCGACACCAAACATGTCGCTCGTTTTCAGTAGATGTGTCCTGCACATGCACAGTAGGCGGAGATTCGCCGAAATCTCCATTTCAATGTGGACAGAGATTTTTTTTTAAACGCATAGCGTGGACACCTATTGTTTTTACACGAAACCAGCGCTTTCAAAATTATCCGGTCTAGTGTGGATGTAACCTCAGTATTCTTGTCTCAGAGGCATCAGAGATGCATTGTTACAAATGAAACTGGGTTCACAGCTTTTAGGAAATGCATTGTTATGAACTCAATCCACAGTAATTCGTCAAAGAACAGAAGACTGATGGCTGAAGTCATTTACTTAAGTATAAATGAATCATCTACCCAAAACTCACTCGTGAGAATACGGTGAGAACTGTGAGATGCCAATTTCACCAGACTGCAGCTTGCAAGCATTTAGTGTGGGCGGGGCCCTCAAAAATGTTACTTTTGCTACTAGGTTAGTCCAGTCTTGCGCACCACCCAGCAATCCACCAATTCACAGCCTATTTACAGGTCAATTTATAATGACCAATTCATCTACTAACCAGTACATCTTTGGACGTGGGAGGAAAAAGGAGCACCTGGAGGAAATTCACATGCACATGGGAAGGATCACACAAATTTGCTTACACAGAATGCTGGAATTGAACTCTGAACTCTGTACCCAAAGCTGTAATAGTGTCGCACTAACTGCTATCCTACCATGACTCCCCATTGGAAGACTGTGTTGCTTTAAAGAATACTCATTTCTACTCTTTTTTTTCCCGATTTGTGTGCCTGCAATTCTTAAAGTACTGCTGCATAATTTTACTGACTGACAAATTAGGCCCTGTGGTTTACATAGTTAATCTCTTATGGGTCAAAGACAGTTCACTGATACAATTTGCTTAAACATGAGTGGTAAATGAATGACTAGCACAAACACGACTGCTGCCTCACCAAAATACTGAGAACATGATCTATGGACCCATGAAATGGAAATAAAAAGCAGGAAGAAAGATTAAAGAAGAAACTGAAATCCAATCCACAATATGTCTTTCAAACAAGTGTATTTCTACTGACAGTTGTTAAATCATAATCTTACGTTGCTACTACTCAACTAAGGCACAAAATAGCCTTTCCTTTTTCAATGACAGCAAGCACCTGAATGGCAGAACAGTTTCACTCGGGTAGAGTGCAGTTGTCTTACAGCTCGAGGGTTCTGGATCCTCTGGTGCTAACTTTGTAGTTTATGTCTTCTGGCTGTGACTGCAAGGACCCCTCCTCCCCCCCCCCCCCAAGTCAAACGTGCTAATTGGCAAGTTTGCTGACTACTTTAAATTGCCAAAACTATCGTGGTGATAGCTGAATCAGTGGTGTGGGAGAAAGTAGGTTACCAGGCAAGCAAGTGGAAAAATTGGATTGATGCTCTGAGAGATGGCAGAGACTTGATAAGCTTTTTGTGCCATTAGCAGAACACAGATTATTTTTTGCCAACTATTTCCACAATTATTATGCTCCATGTTATTCTTTGTTTGGAATTTGGATAAAGATCTATTCTAATCTAGATTTACAGAGGACACTATGTTCACCAAGCTAGAACCAATCTAAAATCTAAAACATTATTGAAGTAAAATTATGAGGCACAGATAAGGTGAATGGTAATAGTCTTTGTTCCAGGGTTGTGGAGTCCAAAACTAAGGGGCACGGGTTTTGGGTGAGGGGCAAAATGATTTAAGATGGGCCTGAGGGGAAAATTCTTCACCCAGAGGGTGGTGAGTCTATGCAATGAGCTGCCAGAGGAAGTGGTTGAGGCACAATAGGCAGGCACAATCTCTCGGTATCTCACAGAAAATGAATTTGGAGATGAGGTTTCTGCCACAGAGAAAGCAGAAGCAGCTTGCTGTCTTCACTGGGTAGAGCAGGTTTCTGAGTCTGTGTGAACAGCATTAGGGCAGGTGTACTGGATCAAATGAATGCCACATGCAGGCAACCAGATAAGCCTCCGAAGAAATAGGTAGAAGCCTATATGCTCAACTCTCTTCTGCAAATATACCAGCATTCACCCACCTCTTCTTTTTTCAAGCAGAGCTTTGTTCTTGCTATGCCAAGCGTTCTCTAGGGAGATGAATGTTCACAGCAGAGAGCTGACATTTGGAAGCTGCTACCCAGGTCTGCTGGCAGTGTGGAGAGTTAAATATTGGTATTACGGTTTGGGTTTCAGGAGATCAGGTCTAAGTCATTGATATGTCCTCTCACGAAGTCAGAAATTCATGTCCCACCACTACCTGTCAAGCAATACGTTCATCCATAAGACATAGGAGCAGAATTAGGGAACTAAGCCCATCTTGTCTGCTCCTGCATTCCATCAGGGTTGATTTAGTATCCCTCTCAATCCCATTTTCCTGCCTTCCCCATTACCATAGAACCATAGAACATTACAGAACAGAAAGAGACCTTTTGGCCCTTCTTGGCTGTACCGAACCATTTTTCTGCCAAGTCCCTCTGAACTGCACCTGGACCATATCCCTCCATACACCTCTCATCCATGTACCTGTCCAAGTTTTTCTTAAATGTTAAAAGTGAGCCCACATTTACCACTTCATTTGGAAGCTCATTCCACACTTCCACCACTCTGTGTGAAGAAGCTTCCCCTAATGTTCCCTTTAAACTTTTCCCCCTTCACCCTTAACCCATGTCCTCTAGTTTTTTTTCTCCCCTAGCCTCAGTGGAAACAGCCTGCTTGCATTCACTCTATCTATACCCATCATAATTTTATATAGCTCTATCAAATCACCCCTCATTCTTCTATGCTCCAGGGAAAAAATCCTAACTTATTCAACCTTTCTCTGTAACTCAGTTTCTCAAGTCCTAGCAACATCCTTTTGAACCTTCTCTGCACTCTTTCAACCTTATTAATATCCATCCTGTAATTCAGTGACCAAAACTGCACATAATACTCCAAATTCGGCCTCACCAATGCCTTATACAACCTCACCATTACATTCCAACTCTTACACTCAATTCTTTGATTTATAAAGGCCAATGTACCAAAAGCTCTCTTTACTACTCTTTATCTACCTGTGACGCCACTGTTAGGGAATTATGTATCTGTATTCCCAGTTCCCTCTGTTCTACTGCACACCTCAGGACCCTACCATTTACCTTCTATGTTCTACCTTGGTTTTTCCTTCCAAAGTGCAATACCTCACATTTGTCTGTATTAAACTCCATCTGCCACTTCTCAGCCCATTTTTCCAGCTGGTCCAAATCCCTCTGCAAGCTTTGAAAACCTTCCTCACTGTCCATTACACCTCCAATCTTTGTATCATCAGCAAATTTACCACATAATCATCCAGATCATTGATATAGATGACAAGTAACAATGGACCCAGCACTGATCCCTGTGGCACACCACTAGTCACAGGCCTCCACTCAGAGAAACAATCCTCCACTACCACGCTCTGTCTTCTCCCATTGAGCCAATGTCTAATCCAATTTACTACCTCACCATGTATACCTAGTGACTGAATCTTCCTAACTAACCTCCCAGGCAGGACCTTGTCAAAGGCCTTACTGAAGTCCATGTAGACAACATCCACTGCCTTCCCTTCATCCACTTTTCTTGTAACCTCCTTGAAAAACTCTAATAGATTTGTTAAACATGACCTAGCACACACAAAGCCATGTTGACTCTCCCTAGTAAGTCCCCGTCTATCTAAATACTTGTAGATCCCATCTCTCAGTACTCCTTCCAATAATTTACCTACTACCGATGTCAAATTTACCAGCCTATAATTTCCCAGATTATTTTTAGAGCCTTTTTTAAACAATGGAACAACATGAGCTATCCTCCAATCCTCTGGCACCTCACCCACAGATACTGACATTTTAAATATATCTGCCAGGGCCCCTGCAATTTCAACACTAGTCTCCTTCAAGGTCCAAGGGAATACCTTGTCAGGTCCTGGAGATTTATCTATTCTGATTTACAAACTCTAACCTGTCTAGACCTTTAACAGTATGGGAGTCCCAATCAATATTTGGAAAATTAAAATCCCCTACTATCACAACTTTATGTTTCCTGCAGTTGTCTGCTATCTCTCTGCAGATTTTCTCCTCCAATTCTTGCTGACTATTGGGTGGTCTATAATACAACCTTATTAATGTGGTCATACCTTTCCTGTTTCTCAGCTCCACCCATATGGCGTCGATAGATAAGCCCTCTAATCTATCCTGCCTGAGCACTGCTGTAACATTTTCCCTGACTAGCAATGCCGCTCCCCCACCCTTCATCCCTCTGCCTCTATTACGTCTGAAACGTCGGAACCCTGGAACATTCAGCTGCCAGTCCTGCCCCTCCTGTAGCTAAGTTTCACTAATGGCTACAATGTCATAATTCCACATGTCAATCCACACCCTCAGCTCGTCAGTCTTCCCCACAATACTCCTCGCATTGAAATAGACACACCTCAGAAGATTATTACCACCACACTCAACCCTTCTATTTGTGACTTTGCACGAACCTTTAACATCATTTATTTTCACCCCCGCTCCACTATCTACTCTAGCACTCTGGTTCCCATCCCCCTGCAAATCTAGTTTAAACCCACCCCCCCCCCAATAGCACTAACAAACCTCCCTGCAAGGATATTGGTCCCCCTGTAGTTCAGGTGTAATCCGTCTCTCTTGTACAGGTCCCACCTGCTCCAGAAGGGGTTCCAATGATCCTAAAATCTGAAACTCTGTCCCCTACACCAGTTCCTCAGCCATGTGTTCATCCTCCAGAGCATCCTATCCTTACTCTCACTGGCACGTGGCACAGGTAGCAATCCTGAGATTACCACCCTCGATGACCTGCTTTTTAACTTCCTACCAAGCTCTCTATACTCACTCTTCAGGACCTCCTCACTCTTTCTTCCTACGTCATTGGTACCGATGTGTACCATGACATCTGGCTGCTCACCCTCCTTTTTCAGAATGTTGTGCATGTGATCAGAGACACCCTGGCACCTGGGAGACAAAAAAACTGTCTGTGAGTCTCTGTCATGACCACAGAACCTTCTATCTGTACCTCTAACTCTCGAGTCCCCTGTCACTACCACTCTCCTCTTCTTCCCCCCTCCCTTCTGCACTGCAGAACCAGACTCAGTGCCAGAGATCCGGCTGCCGCAGCTTGTCCCAGGTAAATCATCCCCCGCCCCCCCAGCAGTATCCAAATTGGTAAACTTGTTGTTGAGGGGAATGGCCACAGGGGAGCCCTGCTCTGCCTGCCCTTTCCCCTTCCCTTGCCTGACGGTAACCCAATTACCGTAGATTCCGGACTACAGAGCGCACCTGATTAAAAGCCGCTGGCTCTAATTTTAGAAATAAAATCAATTTTTTAATTGTAAAGGCCGCACCGGATTTTAGGCCGCACCGCTACTTTTAAATATACATACGTATCGGTAACACAAATTACGTTGCATATACTTTTTTACTGAACAGCACGAACAACATTCCAATATCTCCTAGCGACTGGTAAAAATAGATATACTGCAGCCTACCAGGAAAAGTTATTGATCGCCTTTAACTTAAAAGCAGCGTTTTCGCTCGGGTCTGACGCGCTCGGGTCTGATGCGCTCGCGTAACGCGATCGGGTCTAATCGGGTCTGATGCGCTCGGGTCTGACGCGCTCGCGTAACGCGATCGGGTCTAATCGGGTCTGATGCGCTCGGGTCTGACGCGCTCGCGTAACGCGATCGGGTCTAATCGGGTCTGATGCGCTCGGGTCTGACGCGCTCGGGTCTGGCGCGCTCGCGTAACGCGATCGGGTCTAATCGGGTCTGATGCGCTCGGGTCTGACGCGCTCGGGTCTTGCTTTTCTTCGAGTGTTTTCCATGTTGATGAGGGTGAGTACAAATGACTGATTTACAATAATTTAATTGTGAAAGTGCGCTTGATTTATCGTACAATTTCATTGGACCTCTGTGAACTACTCATCAATTTTATTGGTCTACTGTTACGAGGCAAAATGTTTACGAGGCGGCATGAAAAAAAACCATGTATTAGCCGCTCTGGATTAAAGGCCGCAGAGTTCAAAGCTGTTCAAAATGTGGGAAAAAAGTAGCGGCTTATAATCCGGAATCTACGGTACCTGTGTGCTGCTCCTTTGGCATAACTACTTCCCTGAAACTACTGTCTATAAACTTCTCATTCTCCCGAATGATCCGGAGGTCAACCAGCTCCTGCTCTAGTTCCTTAATGCGGTTTGTTAGGAGCTGCAGCTGGATGCACTTCTTGCAGGTGTCATTGTCAGGGACACTGAAGGTCTCCCTGACTTCCCACATCCTGCAAGAGGAGCATTCCAACATCCTGCCTGGCATTCTCTCTACTCTAAACGAACAAAACAAAACTTACTGTAGCCTACCTCACCTCTGCCTGTTCACACCGAAGCCTGTTGAGCCAAAGCCATCCCACTCTGACTCAGTCCGCTCCAATGATGGTCGCTACAACGATGGCCACTGTATATGGCGGTCTTTTTTTGAAGCTTTTGGCGCACTACATTACGCGCCTGCGCAGTCTAGCCTCTTTTCCCCGATCAGTTAAAGAAAAAGGCTTCTCTCCGTGATGTCTTTAGTCCTTCACTCTCAAACTCTTGCTTCAATTTAAAAAGACCGTTGAAAAGTTCCTCTCCTTTTTAAAGCTTTGGCGCACTACGTCATGCACCTGCGCAGTCTAGCCTCTTTTCCCTGATCAGTTAAAAAAAAAGGCTTCTCTCCAAGATGGCTTTTGTCCTTCACTCACAGCCTCTTGCTTTGACACATTGACTAACCAAGAACCTATCAACCTCCATTTTGATATGAATTCCACAGATTCACCACCCTGTGGTAAAATACAGACGTTTGTAAATTCTTCTTCATCTCTTTTTTAAATGGACGTCTGTCTATTCTGAGGCTGTGACCTCTGATCCTAGACACACCCACTATAAGAAACATCCCCTCCACATCGACTCTAGTTCTTTCAATATTCCATGGGTTTCAATGAGATTTCCCGCCCCCCCATTCTTCTAAACTACAGTGAGTACAGGCCCAGAGCTATCAAACACTAAGAATGTTAACTCTTATGGATAGAAAATTGTTAACTCTTTCCTTCCCCGTATAATTCTTGTGAACCTTCCCTGGACCTTCTCCAATGCCAGCACATCTTTTCTTAGATAAGGGGCCCAAAACTACTCATAATACTCCAAATGCCATCTGACCAATACTCTATAAAGTTTAAGCATCACATCTTGGGCTTATATTCTAGTATTCTTGAAATGAATGCTAACATTGCATATGTCTTCCTTTCCACCAAATGAACCTATAAGTTTACATTTAGGGAATCCTATACAAGGACTCTCAAGTCTCTTTGCACCTCTGAGTTTTGCACTTTTTTGCCCATTTGGAAAATAGTTCACACCTTTATTCCTTCTACCAAAGTGCATGACCATACACTTCCTGACACTGTATTCCATCTACCACTTCAGTCTCATTTCAGTCTCACTTCAGCCCATTCTCCCAATCAGTCTGTCATTCTGCAGACTCCTTGCTTCCCCAATGCTACCTGCCCCTCCATCTATTTTTGTATCGTCTGCAAACTTTGCCACAAAGACATCAATTCCATCATCCAGATCATTGACATATAATGTGAAAAGAAACGATCCCAACACCAATCCCTGAAGAACACCACTAGTCATCAGCAGCCAACCAAAATAGGCCCCTTTAATCCCACTCTTTGCTAACTGCTGGTCAGACAATTTTCTATCCATGCTAGTATCTTTCCTTTAACACCATGGGCTCTTATTTTCTTAAGCAGCCTTGTGTGCGGCACTTTGTCAAAGGCTTTCTGAAAATCTAAGTAAATAACATTCATTGACTATCCTGCCTGATATTACCTCAAAGAATTTCAACAGATTTGTCAGGCAAGATGTCACTTTAAAGGATTGAAGTTGACTTTGAGCTACTTTATCAAGTTCCCCGAAACCCCATCCTCAATAATGGAGAGTAACACATAAAATACTGGAGAAAATCAGCAAGCCAGGCAGCATCTATGGAAAAGAGCAGTCAACGTTTCAGGCTGAGACCCTTCATCAGGACTGGAAAAGAGGAATGGTTAGAGTTAGAAGGAGAGGGGAGGGGAGGAAGTATAAGGTGGTGGTGATAGATGAAACCAGAAGTCAGGAGAGGGTGAAGTAAAGGGCTAGGAAGTTGATTGGTGAAAGAGATACCGGGCTGGAGAAGGGGGAATCTGATAGGAGAGGACAGAAGACCATGGAGGAAAGAGAAATGGGAGGAGCATCAGAGGGAGGTTATGGGCAGGGAAGGAGATAAGATGAGATAGGGAAACAGGAATGGGAAATGGTGAAGTGGGGGGCAATTATCGGAAGTTCGAGAAATCGACGTTCATACCATCAGGTTGGAGGCTACCCAGGCAGAATATAAGGTGTTGCTCCTCCAACATGAGTGTGGCCTCAACATGGCAACAGAGGAGGCCGTGGACTGACATGTCAGAATGGGAAAGGGAATTAAAATGGGTGGCTACCGAAAGAGCCAGCTTTCTCTGGCAGAGCTCAGCAAAGCAGTCTTCCAATCCTCATGGGGTCTCACCAATATACAGAAGGCCACACCAGGAGCACCGGATATAGTAGATTACTAGAGGTGAAGTGTCACCTCACCCAGAAGGGCTGTTTGGGCCCTGAATGGTAGTAAGGGGGGAGGTGTAGCACTTGTTCCACCTGTCTCATCCAGAGAGCAGGTGCGGCAGAGATGGAGGAATTGAGAGAAAGAGCTGGTGACAGGGTGGGAAAACATATAGTCCAGATAACTGTGAAAGTCAGTGTTTTATAAAAGTTATCAGTAATGGACTCCAACATCTTCTCAACCACTGAAGTCAGGCTAACTAGCCTATAATCTCCATTCTTCTGCCTCACTCCCTTCTTAAAGAGTGGAGTGTCATTTTCAATTTTCCAGTCTTCTGGAACCATTTCAGAATCTAGGATTCTTGAAAGATCATTACTAATGCTTCCACAGTCTCTTCAGATATCTTGTTTGGAAAACCTACGCCAAACCTTGGGCGTAGTCCAGCTGGTCCAGGTGACTTAGATATCTTTAGACCTTTCAGCTTCACAAGCATCTTCTCCTCTAACTACACTCACTTCTGCCCCTTAACACTCTTGTATATCTGGCATACTGCTCATGTCTTCCCCAGAGAAGATTGCCACAAAATACTTAAGATCTCCACCATTTCCTTGCCCCCATTAGTACCACTTCAGCATCATTTTCCAGTAGTCCAACATCCACTCTCACCTCTCTTTTACTCTTTATATATCCATTAAGCCCATTAAAATAGGTCCCAAAGTGTTTGCCTATGGCCAATTGCTTGTATGATATTAAAGTTAATTTTGTTTGCTAGATTATACTTTCATAGTTGCTCAACACTACTAAGATTTCTCATTCATACTGGAGGCTGTGCCTGTTGCAGAGAATGGGTGAACCCAAATGCAGGACACTGGCACGGAGATAGAGTTAGGATGCAGACGAGGGTGGAAGCGTGGCAGGAGCTGAACGGCAAGCAGGATGATGAACAGAAAGGCAGGCGGCAGGTAAGACTTATCTTAACACGGAGAGACAGAGTGACACGGGCAAACCTTGGTACGGAAGTAAAACTTAGAATACACAATCCTAAGCAGCCGGGAATGTGAATTACCACACTGGCTACAACGATCTGGCGATGAGTGGAAGCAAAACAGGGGTTTTTATGCTGCAGGTTTAGATGAGAATCAGGTGCTGCAATCAAGGAGCCCAGGAGAACGTGGGGAGAAGGGAATGAGGAGAATGAGGAATTAACAGTCGGGACCGTGACAATACTCCCCCCTCAACGGGAGTCTCCAGGTGAACCACCTGGCTGCCCAGATTGTCCCGATGGAACTCCCGGATGAGAGAAGGGTCTAGGATGAAGGAGCGGGGAATCCAGATGCGCTCCTCAGGACCGTATCGCTCCCAATCGACGGTGTACTGGAAACCCCTGCCTCGGTGGTGCACATCCAGTATTCGCTAGATAGTGTAAGCTGAGTAATCGCTGATGATCCGGGTGGGTGGAGGAGGTTCAGCAGAAGGGCACAAAGGGCTGACAGACACAGGTTTCAATTGGGAGAAGTGGAATGTGGGATGAATGAGCATGGATCTGAGTTGCTTGAGTCTGACTTCCGAGGGGTTGACGATGCTCTCGATCTCGAATGGTCCAATGTAACAAGGGGTGTTTCGTGGATTCGGTTTTGGGGGGGGGGATGTCTTTTGAAGAGAGCCAAACATTCTGAGCAGGCTGATACAGGTGTCCCCCGTATTTTGAACATTTGCTTTACGAAACCTTGCTGTTACGAGAGACCTACATTAGTTACCTGTTTTTGCTAACAGGTGTTTTCACTGTTACGAAAAAAGGCAGTGCGCGAAAAAGGTAGCGCGTGAAAAAAGGCAGTGCATGAAACAAGACAGCGCGTGCCCCGAGCAGCCAAACTCCTCCCCCAGAACTGCATTCTATTTGTTTTGTGCATCCGTTAGCAAGATGAGTTCTAAAGTATCAGAAAAGCCTAAAAGAGCTCATAAGGGTGTTACACTTAGCGCAAAACTAGACATAATTAAGCGTCTCAATCGTGGTGAATGAAGTAAGGACATATTGAGTTTGGCTTGTGAAAGTTGATGAAGATGATGTTGAAGAGGTTTTGGCATCCCATGACCAACAACTGATAGATGAAGAGCTGATGCAATTGGAAGAGGAATGGATAACAATCGAAACCGAACACAGTAGCAAATGGACCGAAAGTGAAGTCATCCAGGAACTGAACGTAAGGCAACTGCGTGAGATTTTCGCTGCGATTGACAATGCTGCAATGATTGCAGAAAAAATACAACTTTAATTTTGAAAGAGTACGTAGGTTTAGGGCATATTTGCAGGATGTTTTGAGAGTTTACAAAGCATTGTATGATGCGAGGCTAAGCAGTCAAGCATACCATCATTTTTCAAGCCTTCCACATCAGCTACAGCAGACGACAAACCTCAACTTTAGACATCGAGGCAGGCAGACATAGAAGATGACCTGCCTGTCCTGATGGAAACAGGCGACGATGAGATGACACCCCAGTCTCCTCTACCTCCAACCACCACAACATCCAACGACTCAGCCTAACACACCATCATCAGTGTGCTCGCTGTCTTCCCGATTCTGGTAAGTGAAACTACACTGTACATGCATTATTTCTACTTTATATAGGCTGTGTATTTTTATGTGTTATTTGGTATGATTTGGCAGCTTCATAGCTTAAAGGTTACTGGAAAGAGCGTTTCT
The DNA here is from genome assembly GCF_048418815.1 of Hemitrygon akajei. Taxonomy (NCBI): domain Eukaryota; kingdom Metazoa; phylum Chordata; class Chondrichthyes; order Myliobatiformes; family Dasyatidae; genus Hemitrygon; species Hemitrygon akajei. Next base: position 109,321,658 of record NC_133127.1, read on the forward strand.
GCCGACAGTGCTTGTGTGAGATTTTTGCTGCAGTGGACAGTGTGCAATGATTGCAGAAAAGTATTTCTACTTTATATAGGCTGTGTATTTATCATATCATTCCTGCTTTTATTATATGTTACTGATATTTTAGGTTTTATGTGTTATTTGGCATGATTTGGTAGGTTATTTTTTGGGTCTGCGAACGCTCACAAATTTTTCCCATATAAATAAATGGTAATTGCTTCCTCACTTTACGACATTCCAGCTTACGAACCATTCCTTAGGAACACTCTACCTTTGGATGGTGGGGGAAACCTGTAGTTGGGTGCTGGAATCTGATGGTGATTGGCGATACTCCAGTTGCAGTCAGTGGAGCAGTGCAGGACCAAGCGTGCATCCTTCCAGATCTTGTGGCAACGACAGAGATGGGCCTGAACTGAAGGCACAACAATGTCATCTTTGTGGGCAGGAAACAGAGCGGGTTGATAGCCTATGGAAAACTCGAAAGGAGACATATCAGTGGCAGTGCCAGTCAGGGAGTTGTGGGCATACTCAACCCAAGGGAGATGTGGGCTCCAGGATGACGGGTTACTGGCAGAAATGCAGCGCAGAGCTGCTTCCAAGTCCTGATTTGCTCGCTCCGTCTGATCGTTAGTCTGTGGATGGAACCCAGAAGACAGACTTACTGAAGCTCCGAGGGCTTGACAGAAGGATTTCCAGACTTGGGAGATGTATTGGGGGCCCCGGTCAAAAACAATGTCAGAGGGAATTCCATGAAGGTGGAAGACATGTTGGACAAGGAGGTCGGCTGTTGCACAGGCTGTAGCGAGTTTGGGAAGGGCTATGAAGTGCACAGCTTTGGAAAGATGGTCCACCATGGTGAGTATAGCTGTGTTACCCTGTGAAGAGGGCGGTCCAGTGACGAAATCGAGAGCAATGTGGGACCATGGGCGGCCAGGGATAGGTAGGGGACAAAGCAACCCAGCAGGTGGCCGATGGGAGGCTTTTCCTCAGGCACAAACAGTACAGGCGGAGATGAAGGAGCGAGTGTCAGCATCTATGGTGGGCCACCAGAAATGTCACTTCAGAAGAGACAGGGTCCAAACGATTCCAGGATGGCAGGCGAACCGGGAAGTATGCCCCCACTGAAGAACCTGAGAACGGACAGAGTCAGGCATGAAGAGACAATCGGGGGGGGAGGGGGGGAGACAATCGCCTGGGTCAGGTTGAGTCTGTTGGGCCTCTCTAACTATGGACTTGATCTCCCAGGTGAGGACAGTCATGACACAGGATGGTGGAAGGATGATATCAGGATTGGAAGGGTCCTCCTTGGAGACATATTGACGAGAGAGTGCCGCAAGGTCGTGGCGGTGGAACAAACTAAGTGCTGAACATGGGCGCAGAGGCCGAGTCGGGAATGATGCTAGACTTAGAACTGATAGTCCTAAGAACTATGGAACGAGGTTACTCATACATGAGTTGACCAATGTCCTGGCAGCTCCTTGCAGTGATCACAGAGTCTTTATCCTGCAGTTTCTAATAGGAAGCAGGTGTGTGTAATTTAGTAGAACCTGGGAATTATTGGAAATTAAATGACGTGATTGAGGCCCAATTCCTGAGGTAAATAGCAAGGCGCCAGAAGGGACTATGACAGAGAGAGCATCTGGCTTCACGTTCTTGGAACTGGGACGGTAGGTGAGGGTGAAAATGAAGTGGCCAAAAATGAACTGATGAGATGGGTCAGGCTGGACCAGGATGGGAGTGGAGGTGAAACACCTCTTCAGCTCTGAGAAGACTGAGTCCGCTTTGGGAGTCCAGTGGAAGGGGGTTGCAAGAGAGATGAGCTGGGTAAGGGGCACTGCCACCCGGCTGTAGTCCCTAATGAAGCGATGGTAGAAATTGGCGAATCCCAGAAATCACTGGAGTTGTTTAAGTGACGTGGGTTTGGGCTACTCTGCCACCGCCAGGATCTTGTCAGAATCCATCCTCACCTGTCCGCTGTCAATGATGTACCCCAGGAAACTGACAGAACGGGCATGGAATTTGCACTTCTCTGCTTTAACAAATAGCTTGTTCTCTAAAACCCTCTGAAGAACCTGGCAGACATGGTGGGCGTGCTCCTGGAGATTATGGGAGAAGATTAGGATATCAAAGAGATAAACAAAAACAATTTGGTTAATAAAGTCCCTAAGGACGTTGTTGACCAGAGCCTGGAATACCGCGGGAGTGTTGGTCAGGCTGAAGGGCATCACCGAGGGAGGTGTTAAAGACCGTCTTCCATTCATCTCCTTCCCGTATCCTTCGAGTGATAGGAGTTCCGCAAGTCCAATTTAGAGAAAACTGGGGCTCCGTGAAGGGGTTCCAGTGCTGAACTGATCAGCGGCAGAGGATACTTCATGGTAATGTTGTTCTGGCCATGATAATCAATGCATGGGCGTAGCGAGCCGTCTTTCTTCCCCCACATTTATGTGCATCTCCATAGCTTCTCTTTCTGGGTGGTACAGGTTATATAGCCGACTGGTGGGTAATGAGGCTCTGGGGAAAAGGTTAATCACGCAATCATAGGGGCGATGTGGAGGCAGAGAAAGGACCCGCTGCTTACTAAACACCTCCCCAAGATCATGATATTCAATGGACAAGTCAGGGGGTTCAGAGGTGGATGGGGGGGGGAAGGGCTGATTGCAGGCAAGAGGAATGGCAGAACAAGCTCCAGCTGACTATCTTCCCGGTGGACCAGTCGATGTGGGGGTTATGACGGCTTAGCCAAGGGTGGCTGAGAACTATAGGGGCTTGAGGGGAGGAAATGAGATTGATTTGTACCTGTTCCCAATGGTTTCCTGAGAGAAGGAGAAGCAGGGGTTCAGTGCAGAGCATGACTCGGGCCAGGAGTCTACCATCTAGTGCCCAGGCATCCAGGGATACACAGAGGTTCACAAGGAATAAGGGCTTGAAGGCTAAGTTCTCATCCATGAAGTTTCCCTCTGTGCCAGAGTCCACTAGTGCTAGCAGAGGCAAGGACTGTTGCTTGTAACACAGAGTGACTTGAAGCTGCATCTGGGGTCAGGGGTTGAAAGGGAATGTTGTCTGGCTCACCAGGATCCCCCCCAGCTACTTGGTGAGCTCTCCCTTTTGGCCGAAGGGGACAGGTGGCAAGGAAGTGCTGGACTGACCACAATATAGACACTCACCCGCTCTCATTCTCTGATGACGTTCAGTGGAAAGGCAGGTCTGCCCCAGCTGCTTGGGTTGCTCTCCCAGGGTGGTGCAAGTGGCAGGGCTGGGAGCTACTTGGGGTGCAGAAGGGGGAGAGAGGCGAGGAGTGGCCAAAGGTTGTGGACGACCAATTCTCTCTCTATGGCGCTCCCGGAGGCGATTATCCAACCTGGTGGCCAGGGAGATCAGGGAATCCAGGCTGTCAGATTTGTCTCTTGCCGCCAATTCATCTTTCACCAGGACGCCAAGTCTATTCTGAAAAACCCCCTGGAGTGACACATCATTCCACCCTGAGTCAGTCACTAACGTTCGGAACTCCACGGAATATTCAGCAACACTGCGGGAGCCCTGGCGGAGAATGAGTAGGCGCTTGGTGGTGTCTTTACCACGGATGGGGTAATTGAAGATTTTTCTCATCTCCGCAATAAAACTAGTGAAAGAGGTGCAAATATCCGTTTGGTTGTCCCAAACTGCTGTGGCCCACGCTAATGCGCTCCCTCACAGCAACCCCATGACATAAGCAATTTTAGACTTATCTGTGGAGTAAGTCGATGACTACAGTTCAGACTGCAGGGAGCACTGAAGGAGGAAACCCCGACACTTCCCCAGATCTCCCGCATAGTGCTCCGGCTCTGGTACGTGAGGCTCTCTGGGCAGGGGTGTAGGTGACATGTGAGGGATTGTGCTACAGGCTGTCTGGGCTGGCTAGGCTGGGTTCCAGAAGTGGGTTGAGTGAGACACAGTCCACCAGGTTACCGATCTGCGTGACGTGAGCAGACAGGGAACGGAGGTTCTCCATGACCTCCCAGAGCAGATATTCATGCTGTCCCAGTAGGGAACCCTGGCTGGCAAGGGCTTGTTGAAGGGTATTAGTGTCCGCTGGGTTCATGGTGGCCAGATCGTTCTGTTGCAGAGAACGGGTGAACACAAACGCAGGACACTGGCACAGAGATAGAGTTAGGATGCAGACGAGGGCAGGAGCACGGCTAGAGCTGAACAGCAAACAGAAGAATGAACGTAAAGGCAGGAGGCAGGCAAAACTTATCTTAACACAGGGCTTGCAGGAGCTGAACGGCAAGCAGGATGATGAACAGAAAGGCAGGCAGCAGGCAATACTTATCTTGACACGGAAAGACAGAGTTACACAGGCAAACCTTGGTATGAAAGTAAAACTTAGAATACACAATCCTCGGCGGCCGGGAACATGAATTACCACACTGGCTGAAACAACAATTTGGCGATGGGTGGATGCAAAACCGGGGTTTTTATGCTGCAGGTTTAGGTGAGAATCAGGTGCCACAATCAAAGAGCCCAGGAGAACACGGGGAAAAGGGAATTAGGAGAATATGAGGAATTAACAGTCGGAACCGTGACAGTGGCACAAAGCTTATAACTCCATTCATGCTGTGGCACAGAAGTTACAACTCTATTCATTCCAGTTTAAATTGTGAGGCACCAAAAGAGAAAACTAAGAGGCAGATAAGTACATGTTCTCAATCCTTCATGTTCAGCATCCATTTTTAATCATTTAAGGTGTTTGTGTTCTAGGCAGATTCCCCTTCTTTAAAGGTAAGTTCTTCAATTATTTGATTTTTATCAGTTTTAGCAGTACACCTTCACTGTTGAATACATGAGGATGCTCTTTATCAACTACAGCTCGGCATTCAATACTATCATCCCCTCAAAACTAATCAATGAGCTACAAGCCTTCAATACCTCCTTGTACAACTGGATCCTCAATTACTTTACACTTCACTCATCCTGTCACTGAACTCTTCTCACTTTCAAGGACTTTCATGCCATTTTTTCAATATTTACTGCCTATTTATTGTTATTATTTCTTTTTGTATTTGTAGTCAGTTGTTTTTTGCACATTGATGTTTGACTGTCCAGTTCTCTGATTCTATTGTGTTTCTTGTATTTATCGTGAATGTCCACAAGAAGATGAATCTCAAGACTATATCTAGTGATGTAAATGTTCTTGGATGATAAGTTTACTTTTATGTCTCAGAGTTATTGTCAGTTTACAGCTAAGCCACTCAATTTTTCAAAGGCCAATTAGCAATTTCTTGGCATTTTCATTTTGGAGGAAATTATTTGATTCTTAATTTGATATTTGTTATCGTTCAGAAACTTCCTTAAGGATTGGTATTTTTCAAAGAAATCTCAAGCAAAGAAAGATTTCTGATCTGAGAAGTTTCATGTTCCTAAGTGAATCCAGTCATTTTGATAATCTCTTCTATTTTCTAGAAAGTTTATCTTCACATTACTAATATACAACCGACCCATCTCTCACTTGACAGTACAGTACAGCACAGGGACAGGCTACTATTTGGGATGCAGTTGAGAAGGGGGACATGGCCTTGGTGGAGAAGACAACACAGCTCAGTGTCTCTGTTACTGAGAGAGCGGCCTCGGTTGAGGTTGAAGAACCAAATGTTATACTGGGTAACGTCACCCTCGGACCGACCTCAGCGTTGGCAGCTGGTCCTGCCTGAGAAGTATCGGAGGGTTGTGATGAAGTCACTGCATAATGACTGTGGCCACTTGGGGGTGGAGAAGACCTATGGGTTGCTCCAGGACCGGTTTTATTGGCCCTGAATGAAGTTGGAGGTCGACGAGTATTGCAAGTCCTACATACGTACCATATGCCAGAAGACGCTGCCTGTGCAGGGTGCTCTGATGTCGCACTTGCAGAGTGTGGGGCCTTTGGATCTGGTGTGTATGGATTTCCTGGCCATAGAACCTGATACCAGCAACACAGCAAATGTCTTAGTCATCACAGACCATTACACCAGGTATGCTCAAGTGTTCCCCATCAAGGATCAGAGGGCGACTACAGTGGCAAGAGTGCTATGGGAGAAGTATTTTGTGCATTATGGCCTTCCCTGGCAGATACATAGTGACCAGGGACAGGACTTCAAGAGTAAGCTCATCTATGAGTTACTGGATACGCTGGGGATTGAGAAATCGAGGACCATGCCCTATCATCTGCAGGGTGACCCCCAGCCAGAGAGACAATAGGCAGTAGGTGCAGGAGTAGGCCATTCGGCCCTTCTAGCCAGCACCGCCATTCACTGTGATCATAGCTGATCATACACAATCAGTACCCCTTTCCTGCCCTTTCCCCATATCCCTTAACCCCACTATCTATAAGAGCTCTATCTAACTCTCTTGAAAGCATCCAGAGATTTGGCCTCCACTGCCTTCTGCGGCAGAGCATTCCACATATCCACCACTCTCTGGGTGAAAAAGTTTTTCTGCATCTCTGTTCTAAATGGCCTACCCCTTATTCTTAAACTGTGGCCTCTATTTCTGGACTCAACCATCAGCAGGAACATACTTCCTGCCTCTAGTGTGTCCAATCCCTTAATAATCTTATATGTTTCAATCAGATCCCCTCTCATCCTTCTAAATTCCAGTGTATACAAGCCCAGTCGCTCCAATCTTTCAACATATGACAGTCCTGTCATTCCGGGAATTCACCTTGTGAACCTACGCTGCACTCCCTCAATAGCAAGAATGTCCTTCCTCAAATTTGGAGACCAAAACTGCACACAATACTCCAGGTGGGGTCTCACCAGGGCCTTGTACAGCTGCAGAAGGACTTCTTTACCCCTATACTCAATTCCTCTTGTTATAAAGGCCAGCATGCCATTAGCTTTCTCCACTGCCTGCTGTACCTGCATGCTTGCTTTCATTGACTGATGTACAAGAACACCTAGATCTCATTGTACTTCCCCTTTTCCTAACTTGACTCCATTTAGATAGTAATTTACCTTCCTGTTCTTGCCACCAAAGTGGATAACCTCACATTTATCCACATTAAACTGCATCTGCCATACATTCACCCACTCACCTAGCCTGTCCAAGTCACCCTGCATTCTCATAACATCCTCCTGACATTTCACACTGCTACCCAGCTTTGTGTCATCGGCAAATTTGCTGATGTTACTTTTAATCCCTTCATCTAAGTCATTAATGTATATTGTAAACAGCTGCGGTCCCAGCACCGAACCTTGTGGTATCCCACTGGTCACAGCCTGCCATTCCAAAAGGGACCCGTTAATCATTACTCTTTGTTCCCTGTCAGCCAGCCAATTTTCAATCCATGTCAGTACTCAGCCCCCAATACCTTGTGCACTAATTTTGCCCACTAATCTCCTATGTGGGACTTTATCAAAAACTTTCTGGAAGTCCAGGTACACAACATCCACTGGCTCTCCCTTGTCCATTTTCATAGTTATATCCTCAAAAAAACTCCAGAAGATTAGTCGAGCATGATTTTCCCTTCGTAAATCCATGCTGACTCTGACTGATCCTTCTACTGCTATCCAAATGTGTCGTAATTTCCTCTTTTATAATTGACTCCAGCATCTTCCCCACTACTGATGTCAGGCTAACCAGTCTATAATTCCTTGTTTTCTCTCATTCCTTTCTTGAAAAGTGGGACAACATTAGCCACCCTCCAATCCGCAGGAACTGATCCTGAATCTATAGAACATTGGAAAATGATTATCAATACGTCCACGATTTCTAGAGCCACCTCCTTAAGTACCCTGGGATGCAGGCCATCAGGTCCCGTGGACTTATCAGCCTTCAGACTCAGTCTATCCAACGCAGTTTCTTGCCCAAAATAAATTTCCTTCAGTTCATCCATTACCCTAGTTTCTTTGGCCACTATTACATCTGGGAGATTGTTTGTGTCTTCCCTAGTGAAGACAGATCCAAAGTACCTGTTCAACTCATCTGCCATTTCCTTGTTCCCCATAATAAATTCACCCGTTTCTGTCTTCAATGGCCCAGTTTTGGTCTTAACTATTTTTTTGATTTTCACATACCTAAAGAAGCTTTTACTATCCTCCTTTATATTCTTGGCTAGTTTACCTTCGTACCCCATTTTTTCTCCATGTATTACCTTTTTTGTTATCTTCTGTTGGTCTTTAAAAGCTTCCCAGTCCTCTGGCTTCCCACTCATCTTTGCTATGTTATACTTCTCTTTTATTTTTATGCTGTCTTTTACTTCCCTCGTCAGCCACGGCCACCTCTTACTCCCCTTAGGATCTTTCTTCCTCTTTGGAATGAACCGATCCTGCACCTTCTGCATTATTTCCAGAAATACCTGCCATTGTTCCACTGTCTTCCCTGATAGGGTATTGTTCCATTGAAGATTGGTCAGCTCCTCCCTCATAGCTCCATAGTTCCCTTTCTTCAACTGTAATACTGACACATCCGATTTTCCCTTCACCTTCTTAAATTGTAGGTTAAAACATATTATGGTCACTACCTCCTAATGGCTCCTTTACCTCGAGGTCCCTGATCAAATCCGGTTCATTGCACAACACTATATCTAGAATTGCCTTCTCCCTGGTAGACTCCAGTACAAGCTGTTCTAAGAATCCATCTTGGAGGCACTCCACAAACTCCCTTTCTTGGGGTCCAGTACAATTCTGATTCTCCCAGTCTACCTGCATGTTGAAATCCCCCATGACAACTGTATCATTACCTTTGCGACATGCCAATTTTAACTCTTCATTCAACTTACACCCTACATCCAGACTACTGTTTGGGGGCCTGTAGATAACTCCCATTAGGGTCTTTCTACCCTTAGAATTTCTCAGTTCTATCCATACTGACTCTACATCCCCAGATTCTATGTCCCCCCCTCACAAGGGACTGAATATCATTCCTCACCAACAGAGCCACCCCACTCCCTCTGCCCATCAGTCTGTCCTTTCGATAAGACGTATATCCTTGAATATTCATTTCCCAGGCCCTGTCCGCTTGAAGCCATGTCTCTGTTATTCCCACAACATCGTACTTGCCAATTTCCGAATGAACCTCAAGCTCATCTACTTTATTCCTTATACTTCGTGCATTCATATAGAATACTTCTAATTCGTTACTCCCCTCTCCTTTCATATCAATTCCTATTTCACTTGACCATACAGTATGATCTCTTGAGCTTTCTGCTCCATTGATTCTGTCGTCCTTTTTAACTTTTCTTACTTTCACTTTCCCTTTAACTCCATCTTTATATTTCCAGGTCATCCCCTCCCCCCCCCACTACTTAGTTTAAACAATCCGTGTTGCAGTGGCAAACCTGTCTGCCAGAATGCTGGTCCCCTGCCTATTAAGGTGCAACCCGTCCCTTTTGTACAATTCATCCCTACCCCAAAACATACCCCAGTGGTCCAAGAATGTAAATCCTTGCTTCTTGCACCAGTTCCTCAGCCACACATTCAGATCCATTATCTCCCTGTTCCTGCCCTCTCCAGCACGAGGAATTGGAAGCAAACCAGAGATAACCACCCTGGAAGTCCTGCTTTTCAACCTTCTTCCAAGTTCTCTGAAATCCCGCTGCAGAACGTCCTTCCTCTTCTTCCCGATGTCATTTGTGCCTACATGCACTACCACTTCCAACTGTTCACCTTCACCCTTGAGGATTCCCTGCAATCGGTCCGTGATGTCCTGGATCCTAGCACCAGGGAGGCAAAACACCATCCTTAAATCTCGCCTGTTGCCGCAGAAATCCCTTTCTGTACCTCTTACTATGGAGTCCCCTACTACCACGGCTCTTCCTGATGTCTGACTCCTCAGCTCTGCTTCTGCACCAATTTTTGACTCGCAGACCTGTCCACCTCTCAGACTGGCAATATCTTCTGTCCTGACAGCTTCCAAGAAGGTGAACCTGTTTATGAGAGGTACATCCCCTGGGGTCTCCTGTACTTCAAGCATCCTTTCCTTCCTTATTGTCACCCCCCCCCCTTCTCTCTTCCGGTATCCTTGGTGTAACAACCTCACTGTAGGTCCTGTCCAGAAAACTCTCATTTTCGCAGATGAACCTGAGATCATCCAGTTCTTTCTTCAGTGCTGCAACATGCTCCTTCAGAAGCTGAATCTGGACACACTTTCCACAGCTGTAGCAGCCAGGGGCACCAGCAGTGTCCCTGACCTCCCACATCATGCATGTAGCACACTGAATCAGCTTAGCGGTCATGTCTTTACCCTCTCCAATTGTGCCTGCCGTAGTCTCCTCCCTCAGCCACCTCGCCAAAGACTAACACTTTCCACACCAGGCACTTCCCAACAGGCCACTCCACTAGAGCTCTCCCTCTTTTTATTTGCTTGAGCTTTGCCAGCTGCTTGGTCACCTGACCTCGATTGCCCAATCAGCTGTTTTCTGCTGAGTCTGAGCTATTCAAATCTTGATTGCCAAACAACTGCTAATCAATTCTTGATTGCGCTATCCAACTGCCAAAACTGCCAGAATCTCTCAAGCCAAAGACTAACACTTTTCACACCAGGCACTTCCCTCGACCAGGCCACTTCCTGACAGGTTTAATCGGACCCTGCTAGACATGCTTGGGACTCTGGAGATCAGCAAAAAGAGTCGATGTAGTCAACATATCGGACATCTGGTTCACTGTTACAACTGTACACGCAATGACGCTACTGGGTACTTGCCCTATTATCTGATGTTCGGGTGCGAGGCAAGATTGCCCATTGACCTCTGTTTCGGGACGGCTGCGGGTGAAATATCGCTGAAGCCTTACTTGAAGTATGTGAATGATATGAAGAAAGAGCTGCAAAGGGCTTATGAGTTGGCTGGGGAGGCGGCCGCCAAGCAGAATCGGGGAAATAAGAAGAGGTATGACCAGAAAGTGAAGTTCTCCCAGCTCCTGCCGGGAGACCGAGTCCTCATAAGGAATCTGGGATTGCCTGGGAAGCACAAGCTGGCTGATTGCTGGTCAGGCACGCCCTATGTGGTGGAGAGTCAGTTGCCCAACTTACCGGTTTTCCGAGTGCGGCCCGAGGATGGGAAGGGGCCCATCAAGACTCTCCACTGGAATCATCTGTTGCCTCTGGGGCGAGATGTACAAGTACAGCGGGAGCCCAAGGTGCCAGCTGCACCTCGTACCAGGACTTTGCGTCCACGCAAGGTGGAGGAAGAGCCCACACCAGGAGAGGTGGGCCTGGGCCCAATCCCTGTGAGGGATACTGACTCAGAGGAGGATGACTTGGATGATTGGTACATGCTGCCGTTCACTGATGCCCCTGTGGTGGAGGAGGAGACTTCTGGCCCTTCCCCCACTGGGTTAGACGGGGTAAGGGGGGCTAGTGATGGGCTGTCAGGAGTTCGACAGGGCATTGGCGGGGAGGATATGGGGCCCGAGCAAGAGATAGAGGGTTCCGGGGTGCAGAGGGGTTTGGGTGACCACTCACAGGAGGGTTCGCCTCATAGTGTCCATGAGTCTCCTGTAGTGTCCAAGATGGAGGAGTTAGAAGAGGGAGTGCGCAGGTCTCAGAGAAGTAGGCGCCCTCCCAATAGGTTGGCCTATGTACCACCCGGGGAACAGGGTGTGATCTCCACTGCTTTGGGGAGTTATGTCACTGCTTTCTACACTTGGGTTGGGCTTTATGTTTTGCAGGAAGGGTTGGCCAATTATCTGAGCATCATGAGGGCATGACTAAGTTTGGTAGGGGGAGAATGTAACAGAGGTGTTAACTGTTCAGGCTAACAAAATGGCTTCTCTGCAACACACACAAAATGCTGGTGGAACGCAGCAGGCCAGGCAGCAGCTATCACTGTCGACGTTTTGGGCTGAGACCCTTCGTCAGGACTAACTGAAAGGAAAGATAGTAAGAGATTTGAAAATAGGAGGGTGAGTGGAAAATGCAAAATGATAGGAGAAGACCAGAGGGGGTGGGGTGAAGCTAAGAGCTGGAAAGGTGATTGGCAAAAGGGATACAGTGCTGGAGAAGGGAAAGGATCATGGGACGGGAGGCGTAGGGAGAAAGAAAGGGGGAGGTGACCACCAGAGGGAGATGGAGAACAGGCAGAGTGATGGGCAGAAAGAGAGAAAAAAAAGGAGGGGGGAAAAACTAAATATATCAAGGATGGGGTAAGGAGGGGAGGAGAGGCATTAACGGAAGTTAGAGAAGTCAATGTTCATGGATCAGGTTGGAGGCTACCCAGCCGGTATATAAGGTGTTGTTCCTCCAACCTGAGTGCGGCTTCATCTTGACCGTAGAGGAGGCCACGGACAGACAAATCAAAATGAGAATGGGATGTGGAATTAAAATGAGTGGCCACTGGGAGATCCTGCTTTCTCTGGCAGACAGAGCGTAGGTGTTCAGCGAAACAGTCTTGCAGTCTGCGTCGGGTCTCACCAATATATAAAAGGCCACACCGGGAGCACCGGACACAGTATACCACACCAGCTGACTCACAGGTGAAGTGTCGCCTCACTTGGAAGGACTGTCTGGGGCCCTGAATGATGGTGAGGGAGGAAGTGTAAGGGCAGGTGTAGCACTTGTTCCGCTTACAAGGATAAGTGCTAGGAGGGAGATCGGTAGGAAGGGATGGGGGGGACGAGTGGACAAGGGAGTCGTGTAGGGAGCGATCCCTGCGGAAAGCAGAAAGAGTGGGGGAGGGAAAGATGTGCTTGGTAGTGGAATCCCGTTGGAGGTGGCAGAAGTTACAGAGAATTATACGTTGGACCTGGAGGCTGGTAGGGTGGTAGGTGAGGACAAGGGGAACCCCATCCCGAGTGGGATGGCAGGCAGATGGGATGAGGGCAGATGTGCGGGAAATGGGAGAGATGCGTTTGAGAGCAGAGTTGATGGTGGAAGAAGGGAAGCCCCTTTGTTTAAAAAAGGAAGACATCTCCTTCTCTGATGGAAGTGGCTTCTCTATATTGTTATAATGAAATGCCTTCTCTGTAATGCTGTAATGGGTTTCTGTGTCTGATATGTTTGGGTTATGACTACTGATAAGGGGGAAAATAACCAATGGAGAATTGTTATGCTATCGTGTATGTGTAAGCTGTTCATGGTCTTTTTTGGGAGGAGAGCGAGATGGACGGAAGTGTGAGGAGCAGACAGCGGTTCCAGAATGACGGATACTGGACATCAGTGGTTCGGATGGTGGCCGAAGGCTCGGAAGGTCGCTGTGGATGGAACCGGAGGCATGAGCTCCAACGTATTAAAATATATTATTAGTACAAACTGATAACTAACCCATCACCAAGAGGTAACTATAAAGTGGCAATTACTTACTCGCTTTTGAGTGCATTGTCTGGTATTTGTATTGCGAGTGTGTACTGGGGGGGGCATTACTCCGTATTTACACCGAAGTACTGCACTATTGGCGGGGTGACGGTGGTTCACCCTAGATGAACGGGGTCCAACTGGGGGCACGGAGGCTACATGCACAAGGACTCCCAAATCCCTTTGCGTCACAGACTTTTGGATTTTCACACAGTTTAGAAAACAGTCTGCCAAAGTGTATGACCATGCATTTTCCAACATTATATTTCATTTGCCACTCTCTTGCCCATTCTCCTAATCTGTCTAAGTACTTTTGCATCCTACCTGTTACCTCAACACTACCTGCCTCTTCACCAGTCTTCATATCATATGCAAACTTGGCCACAAGGCCATCTATTCCATCATCTAAATTATTGATATACAGCTAAAAGGAAGTGGTCCCAGCACCGACCCCTGTGGAACACCACTAGTCCCTGGCTGTTGCAAAGAACAGGTGAACCCAAACGCAGGACACTGGCATGGAAATAGAGCCGGGATGCAGATGAAGGCATGAGCGTGGCTGGAGCTGAACGGCAAACAGAAGGATGAAAGAAAGCAGGCGGCAGGCAAAGCTTCTCTTGACACGGAGAGACAGAGTTAACACAGGCAAATCTCAGGACTGAAACCAAACTTAGGATACACAATCCTAAACGGCTGGGAACAAGAATTACTCATCTCCTTCAATTATTAACTTCAAACTTTCTGCATTATCACTCAAAGAGTTGAACTGCATGTGCATGTAACAAGAGCTGTATAACTCACCTCCTTCTACCTTAGGCCAGGAACTTATCATCAAGTGTGGACACTTTCTGGAGGTCCAAGATCCGTATGCTCCACGACCACTGGACTAAGTGTGTAAATGTTGGAGGGGACTATGTTGAAAAATAAATGTGCTAGGTTTTCTAAAATTGACTCCTTCTACCTTAGGCCATGGACTTATCAATCACCCCTCATACTGGAACTTTCACCCACTGTTTTTGGACTTGTCCCAAACTTCAGGCATGCTGGAGTGATATTTTGTGTGAAATGGAAAAGATTCTGAAGATGGAGCTTGAACTGGACCCAGTGTCTTTTCTCTTAGGCTTACCCAGCAGTTGTATTATTAATGCACATCAGAAAAAACTTAACATCCTGACCTTTTGTGCGACGAAGAACATTTTACTTTGTTGGATATCCGATAAGGCCCCTGGACTTTTTGGTTGGTGTAAATTAATCATGGAATACATTCCTTTGAACTTTTTGACATGTATGATGCACTCAAAAACAAATAGTTTTCATAAAACATGGCAACCTTTTCTGCAGCATGTAGATGTAAACCTGTCTGCAATAGTAATCAGGGCTTTTGTATAGGATGTTGTGCTGATGTCTATATTTTGATGGAAGTGTTCTGATAGCTGCTATCTATGAGAGGAAGAAATGTAAATGTAAATGTATCTGGAAATGAAAGTTTTGCTATGCTGAGCAAAAAAAAAATCTCCCATGACTATCATACCATTGCCCTTTTGACATGTCTTTTCTATTTCCGCATCTATGGTCCGTATCCCAGCTACTGTTGGGAGGTCTCTATATAAATGCCATCAGGGTCCTTTTACCCTTGTAGTTTCTTAACTCTACCTACAAGGATTCAACATCTTCTGATTCTATGTCATATCTTTCTATTGACTTAATGTTATTCTTTGCCAGCACAGCCACACCACCTCCTCCCTCTGCCTACTTTTCTATCTCTCCAATACAATGCAAAACCTTAGACATTCAGCTCCCAACTACAACCATCAGTGTCAGGAATCAGTGATGGCCACAACATCATACCTGACTATCTAAAATAATGAAACAAGATCATCCACCTTATTTCTTAAACTTTGTGCATTGACATATAACAATGAGTCCTCTCTTTTTGATTTTGCATCCCTAATGCACTGATACTCACCATGGTGACTGCAATTTTGCCCTATCACCTGCTTGCCCTGACAGTTTTACCCCAGAAAATTAGACATGACCATCACAGGAAAAAGAGGGGCAATTGGCATCCCACATCTGAAGGTAACAGCTCCTCGAGGTATTGCTGACAATCCCTGTCATCTGGTTTGCATGCACAGCCGAAGACTCACCAGGATGCTGCCTCGATTAGAGATCATGTGCTGTGTGGAGAGGCTGACAAACTAGGATTGTTTTCTCTGGAGCACTGCTGAACTGGGAGTTAACATGTCTAATTTGACTAGATATCTTCCTCATGAGTTAGTAAGATTTTGAAGCAGTGCCTACAACTTATTTTTATCTATTTTGGCATAAAAAAAGAAGGATTTGAGACTGTTTCTATCAATGGTAGAGTAAGATCTATCTTTTGCATATGATTGAGTGTGAGAGGGAAAGAGAAAGGCAGTGCAGGAACTGACAGGAAGAAAATTGATCAATGAAAGTTTCAGATTGAAAAAAGTATTTTCATATCTTCACTTCTGAAGATTGCATCTTTTCACAATGGAATGATGTGATCAGCTGTAGGCTCCTGATCCTCTGCTTTTTTAGTGTCCAGCAATCCATGGATGTTTTCTTGCCCAGTACAGTCACTTTCATTAAATATGTTAGAATGATCTGCGCCAGTCACGTGCTGTCATTTCATAGTTAGCAACAAGGAACAGCGGAAGAAATGGAACACAGGTGGTGTGGACAGCAGCAACACATCAAAAGGGAGAGATGGGAAAACTGAAAAATGGAATGGAAAGGAAAAAGCAGGTAAGGTCAAGGTACAGAAAATGAGGGAGAGGTACATGGAGAGCAGTTGGGTATATGAGAGAACTTCAAATTAAAACTTATTATCAGAGTATATACATGTCACCATATACAACCCTAAGATTCTTTTTCTGTGGGCAAGCTTAGCAAATCTATAGAAGAGTAACTGTAAACTGTAAACAAACTATGCAAATGCTGATATGGATGAGTGTGTCCCCTCAAAATTGTTCAGGGTTTTCCCCAATCAGAAGCTCTGGATGAACGATGAAATCTGGAACCTGCTGAGAGCCAGATCAGAAGTATTCATGTCTGGAGATCAAGAAGGCTACAAGAGCTGCAGGTACATTTTCCAGAAAGCCATCTCTCAGGCAAAGTGGAGATTCTGGACTGGACAGGAATCAGCAAGGGATGCTTGACAGCCACTGCAAGGTTTGGATGCCATAACTACAGGTTAAGGTCCTGAAATAGGACAGAGCATGTTTTGGAGACATTAGGTGGGATCTTGCAGTGATTGATTGGGAAAGAATGTTTAAAGGAATGGCATGTCTGTCAAATGGGAGACATTTGACTTGGCAAGACTTCAGGGAATGCATGTTCTTGTTAGGATGGCAGATTTTGGGAAACCTGGTTGACATGAGATTGAGGTTTTGGTTAAGAAAAAGGAAGCATAAGTAAATGGAAATTAGTGAATCTCTTGATGACTACAAAGTTGAGGAGTGAACTTAAGAGAGAAATTAATTCAAAAAGTAAAAATGCGGCTAGGGAAACAATAAAGATCAATATGGCTTAAAGTTCAGCAAGGCTTCTGTCCATGGAACCAAAGGAAATGGTGAGACTTTTGATGAATATTTTTCTTAAGGTTTTACTGTGGTGAAAACAATGGAAGTTAAAATAAAATGTGCTAAGTGAATGATGTTGACTTAAACCACATAAAAACTAGCAGGGAGAAGGTACAAGAGGCCTTAATGTGGATAAATCCCCAGGACCTGATCTGGTACATTTACAGATCTAGCAGGAAGCTAGTAAAGAAATTGTGGAAGCCTTGCAGAGATTTTTATTTTATCTCTGGTCATGGGTGAGGACTGGATAGTGGCTAATGGGAAACCATTGTTTAAAAATGGGAAACTATAGGCCAGTGACCCTGACATTGGTGATAGGCAGATTCCTGATGGAAAAGATCTACCAACATTTGGATTGACAGGGTATAACTGGGAATAGTCACCATAACTTTGTGGATGGTAAATTCTGTCTGACAAATATCCTGGAGCTCTTTTAGGAGGTAACCTAAATGACAAACAAAGGTAAGCAGTGGATGTTGTCTATATGGTCTTCAGCAGTGTTTTTGACAAGGTCCCAAATGGCAGCTAGTTTGGAAGGTTAGATTGCATGGGATCCTGGGGGAGATAGTGGATTGAATTCATAATTGTCTCAGTGGTGGGAGTAAAGGGTGATGGTTAAGGGTTGTTTCTCAGACTGGAGGCTTGTGTCTAGCGATATACTGCAGGAGTCAATGCTGGGAACTTGTTGTTTACAATTTAAATAAGTCATTTGAATGTGAATGTGCAGGGGATAGTTAGTAAGGTTGCAGATGATGCTAAAATATGTTGCATTGTAGATAGTGTAGAGGTTATGAAAAATCACAGGACGATCATTGAGGAATTTAGGAGTAAATTGGCATGGTTGATTTATCAGGATTTTCCCTGGACTTGGGGGTGCTGGGTAAGGAGTGGATATTATTCCCTGGAACGTACGAGATTGAAGAGTGACTTGATAGATGATGAAGATGAAAGCACATATTTTCCCAGAGAGGGATGTTAAAGTCAGATGTGAGAGATTTAAAAGGGACATCAGGAGCAGCTTCCTCATGGAAAAAATGGTGCATATTTGGAATGAGCTGCCAGAAATAGTGGTTGGGGCAGGGACATTAGCAACATCAAGAAAGTAGGATTGACAGAAGTTAGGAAGGCTATGGACCAAACATGGGCAGATGGCACCACCTCACTGGGCAACACAGTCGCATGAACAAGTTGGGCTGAAGAGCCCAGTCCCATGTTGTATGAATATGACTCTGTGTAAAATATTTTGTCCCGCAGATCTCTCATTAGCAAAGCTCATTATTTCTGAAACAGCATGGCATTATAAAAGTGAACTTGGCAGTGTTTTTATTTAACAGCCCTGTACAAAATCATAATTTTTTTGGAAGCTTGGAAAGTCAGGACTAGGAGGAAATGCATCTCTGAAGACAAAGGTGCTGGTGTATTTCTTTGCTCTTCCAGATGTTCCAGAAACAGTGCTTCATTATATGCATGTAAAGATATAAGAAATTTGAGTTTCCTGACATAACATATTTAGAATTGGAGAGCATCCACCTGACTTTAATAAACTTGCTCACATATATAATATCCATGTGAATTCAGTCTGAAACAAGAACAAATGTCATTTGGTGGATCAGATTAGAACTGAAGTAATTTTGTGACTACTTTTGTGCTGAATATTCCCTTAGGTTGAACAATCATTTTAATTATATTTTCATGTAGATTCTTTTCATTACACTAATCTCTTTCAGATTACCAAACAATCATCACGGTGGTCAACAAACTTGAATGTATGCTCTAATTCTGAGCAAGCAGGAATATTCAAACTCAAACGTTAGAACACTTAGAAGTAATTTGTATTCTTTTCATGGGGAGCCCTCGTGCCCTGGTGATTTTAATTGTCAATAGTATCCGGTAGACAGAGTCATTTCATGGATGAAAGAAAGTGGACTTCAAGTGGATTTTAAACAACTGCTGCCAAGCTTCAGTGGATTCATTCTATAATTGAGTTGTGATTTCATTTCATAGGAAATCAGAAAGGATATTTTCTGGTAATTTTGATACAGAATCTCATTTATTATGACAGACTAAAGAGGAAGAATACTATCAGCTACTTCACTGTAAATCTAGATAAAATATTGCTGTTGCTGTACTTCATATCTAGCATAATTTTGAACCCAAGACAGAGTTTTATTTGACACCAGAGATATTTAAGGACTATTATCCAGTAAACCGAAGGAAGTGCATTTTGAATCTTCAGTTGTTAACGCCCATGGTGTAGAAGTACATGGAAGATGAAACACAAGCTGCTGCTGATTTTTTATTTTTCTGCTTCTATTTTTTAATTTAATTGTAATTAGTCGCAGCTAATATGTAAATTTTCATCAATTTAGTTGGCAGTTTTTAATTATTATGTTCTGGGTGGTTATCAATAATTTTCCTGGAGCTTCTTTAACTACTTAGTCTAAACTTTGGTACACAGACGTCAATCTAATGTTAGCAATTTACAACTCTGATAACTTCAGCATTATTTCCCAGAAAGCATTTGTATCTAACGAATTGGCTGAATAATGTTACAGAACCATATCCAAGAGTGGGATGCCAAGTGGCAGGAGCAAGGTGTGTATTCTTGTCTTTGTAGGAACTTCTACTGACCACAAATTAACTAATGACTACATTTTAGCAACAACTCGCATGTCAAGGATGTGAAATCAAGATGTATCTGTATCAGCTGGAAAGGAAAATAGCAAATTTGCAGATGGGGGGGTTAAATTATATGTGATAAATATTTACATGTGTTTCAATAAATCAATGAAAGAAATTATTTGACAAATGCTGGAGGAACTCAGCAGGTCAGGGAACATCTATGGAAATGAATAAACAGTTAATGTTTTGGGCTGAGACCCTTCATCAGGACTGGAAAGGAAGGGGGAGGAAGCCTGAGTAAGGCGGCGGGGAAGGGGTACCAGCTGGAAGGTAATAGGTGAAGCCAGCTGGATGGAGGAGGTGGGATAATGTAGGAAACTAGGTGATAGGTGGAAAAAGCAAGGGTTTGGAGAAGGAGAAATCTGATAGGAGAGGAGAGGAGAGAGGACCATGGAAGAAGGGGAAGGAGGCGGGACACCAGGTGGTGGTGATAGGCAGGTGAGGAGAAGTAAGGAGGTGGGAATAGAAGAAGAGGAAAAGAGAAGAGGGAAAAATTACCGGAAGTTAGAGAAATTGATGTTCATGGCATCAGGTTGGAGGCTACCCAGACAGAATATGAAATGCTGCTCCTCTAACCCAAGAGTGGCCTCATCATGGCAGTAGGGAAGACCGATATGTCAGAATGAGAATGGGGATTGGGATTCAAATGATTTGCCACCAGGAAATCCTACTTCCTTGCCCTTGGAGTGAAAACGCTCAACAAAATGGTCTCCCAATATACACTGGGTCTCAACAATGCAGAGAAGGCTATAGCTGCTTGTAGCAATGTTTGGCGAGCAACTTCTAATCCCTTTCAGTATGATTTCAGTGTCTTTAGTGATGAATCATTTGGTCAGGGTCAGCAAATACAGTAGTTTGGGACAAAGCTGAATGTGAATAAATACAAGAGAATGGAAAATAAATTTTTAAATGCAGTGAAATAAAATGGTTGAATCTTTGAATCCAGAACAACCTTGAACTATTTTTTCCTGATTTTTTTTCTGCTAGTGTAGAAGACAAATTACTGGGCCATGAGAAAGGAAGTCATTTTAAACTCATCCTTATTGCCTGGCCAAGCTTAAAGCTTCAGAGCTAACAAGGTACTTACTGGCAAAGCAAGCTACTGACAATTTGCACTTTATAACCTCCAGTTGAAACAGACACAAGGATTAGTTTTATTATCTTTGTTTTATATATGGAGAATTTGTTTGTTTTGTGGCAGTAATACAATGCAATGATATAAAATTACAGTAAACTCTGAAATAAATAAATAAATAGTGCCCTGAATAAGAACAAAAGGCAGTATTCATCATCAGGGATCTCCACCACCCAGGACATATTCTCTTCTTGCAGCCACCATCTGGAAGAAGGCATAGGAGCCTTAGGATACACACACCAGGCTCAGGACAGGTTAGCACCCCTCAACCACCAGGCTCTTGAACCAAAGGGGATAATTTCACATAAATTCAATTGCTCCATCACTGAATACTATAAGATCATAAGACATGGGAGCAGAATTAGGCCATTCTCCCATTGAGTCTGCTCTGCCATTCCATCATGGCTGATCCTGAATGACATTCAACTCCATATCCCTGTCGTCTCACCATATCTTCTGATGACCTGATCAATCAGGAAGTGATCAACTTCCACTGTAAGTATACACATGGACTTGGCCTCCACTGCAGACCGTGGCAGAGCATTCATTGATTCACCACTCTCTGGCTTAAAATATTCCTCCTTACCTCCGTTCTAAAAAGCTACCTCTCAATTTTGAGGCTGTGTCTTCTAGTTCTGGATAGCCTCACCACCATACCTAGTCCTTAAACATTCGGCAGGTTTCAAAAAGATCCCATGCATTCTTCTAAATTCTAGTGAGTACAGGCCCAAAGCTGCCAACCACTCCTCAAATGTTAACCCCTTCATTCTGGGAATCATCCCCGTGAACCTCCTTTGGAGTCTGTCCAATGACAACACATCCTTTCTCAGATATGAGGCCCAAAACTGTTGAGAATTTTCCAAGTGTGTCTGACTATATCTTATAAAGTCTCAGCATTATCTCCTCGCCTTTATATTCTATTCCCCTTGAAATAAATGCCAACATTTTATTTGCTTTCTTTACCACAGACTCGTCCTCTAAACTAACCTTCTGGGAGTCTTGCACAAGGACTTCAAAGTCCCTCTGCACCTTTGATGTTTGAACCTTTTCCCCATTTAGATATGAGTCCACACTATTGTTCCTTTTACACATTATCATATATTTCCCAACACTGTATTTCATCTGCCACTTTTTTGCCCATTCTTCCAATTTGTCTAAGTCCTGCTGCAATCACATTGCTTCCTCAGCACTACCTACCCCTCCACCTATCTTTGTATCAACCAGAAACTTTGCCACAAAGCCATCAATTCCATTACCTAACTCGCTGACAAACAATGTGGAAAAAGTAGCTGTCCCAATACTGACCCCAAAGAAACACCACTAGTCACTGGCAGCCAACCAGAAAAGGCCCCCCCTTTATTTCCACTCACTACCTCCTGCCTGTCAGCCACTCCTCTATCCATGCCAGTATCTTTCCTGTAATGCCATAGGATTTTATCTTGTTAAGCAACCTCATGTGTGGCACCTTATCAAATTCCTTCTGAAAATTCAAGTAAATGTCATCCACTGCCTCTCCTTTGTCCACCCTGCTTGTTAATTTCTCAAAGAACTCAAGCAGATTTGTCAGGAAAGATTTCCCTTCACAGAAACTATGCTGTCTTTGACTTACAGTGCCTATAAGAAGTATTCACCTCACCTTGGAAGTTTTCATGTTTTCTTGTTTTACAACATTGAATCACAGCACATTTAATTTGGCTTTTTTGACACTGATCAACAGAAAAACTCTTCTTGTCAAAGTGATAATGGTTCTCTACAACGTGATCTAAACTATTTGCAAATATAAAACACAACATAATTGATTACATAAATGTTCACCCTTTTTAATATGACACCAAATTATCACTGGTGCAGCCAATTGGTTTTAGAATGTCGCATCAGTTGTTCTACAGAGAACTGGAGCAGGGCAACCGTGCCCAAGGTTGCCCAAGGGAGGTACAAGGGCATCCTCAAGTCAAACCTTAAGTGGGCCAAACTCCAGCCCCGCGATCTTGAACACACTGCTGCTGATTGGTCCAAGTGGTGCAATCTATGCTCCAAGGCAGCAAACAATTTCCAAGCCAACTGGCACCTGCAGCGCCTCAAGGTGAGTCAAGAAAGACACAGGAAGGCGTCCGCTCCTGCCCCAACAGGCGGTGCTCCTTGCCCCATCTGCAACCATATCTGCGCTTCGGACTTCAGCCTCAGAAGTCATATGCGTGCCCACAGATGTTGACTGCGTAACACATTCATCTTCCTCGGACTTCGAGAGACTACTTCTACTAATTAGTTAAATGGAGATAACCTGTGTGCAGTCAAAATGTTTCAAAGTGTTAAAAAGGTCCAGCTGCTGGTGAGTCAGTATCCTGGCAAAAACTACACCATGAAGATGAAAGAATATTTCAAGCAACCATGGAAAGGTTATTGAAAAGCACAATTCAGGAGATGAATACAAGAAAATTTCCAAATCACTGAATATCCCTTGGAGTGCAGTTAAGTCAATCATCAAGAAATGGAAAGAATATGGCACAACTGTAAATCTGCTCAGAGCAGACCATCCTCAAAAACTGAGTGACCATGACCATGCAAGAAGGGGATGAGTGAGGGAGACCATCAAGAGACAATTCTGGAGGAGTTACAAGCTTCAGTGGCTGAGATGGGAGAGACTGCACATACAACAACTGTTGCCTATAGCTTCACCAGTCACAGCTTTATAGGAGAGTGGCAAAGAGAAAGCCACTGTTGAAATAACTCACATGAAATCTCAGCTCGAGTTTGTCAAAAGGTATGTGGGAGTCTCTGAAGTCAGCTGGAACAAGGTTCTATGATCTGACGGAAACAAAATTGAGCTTTTTTGCCATCAGACCAAATGCTATGTTTTGTGTAAGCCCAACAACACACATAATCAAAAAAAAAACCATCCCTACCATAAAGCATGGTGGTGGCTGCATCATGCTGTGGATATGCTTCACTGTGGCAGGCCCTGGAAGGCTTGTGAAGGTAGAGGGCAAAATGAATACAGCAAAATACAGGGAAATCCTGGAGGAAAACCTGATGCAGTCGGCAAGTGAACAGTGACTTGGGAAAAGATTTCTTTTCCAGAAAGACAATGACCCCAAGCAGAAAGTAAAAGCTATACAGGAATGTAAAAGTGGATAAATCTCCGGATCCTGACAGGATAATCCATAGGACCTTGAGGGAATTTAGTGTAGAAATAGCAGGGGCTCTGACAGAAATATTTCAAATGAACATTAGAAATGGGGATGGTGCCAGAGGATCGGTGTATTGCTCATGTTGTTCCATTGTTTAAAAAGGGTTCTAAGAGTAAACCTAGCAATTATAGGCCTGTAAGTTTGATGTCAGTGGTGGGTAAATTAATGGAAAGTATTCTTAGAGATGGTATATATAATTATCTGGATAGACAGTGTAACGTTCTCGCTCGGGTGTGACGTAACGCCGAGGTAAACGTCGAGATAAACCAGAATCAATGCAAACGAGGCCGCAGTAAGATTAACCATTTACTGTTCACTCTTCACATTAACGCATGGTGAAAACTGTTGAAAAACGATACAAGATTGGTACAGTGTTTGTTTCCTTCTAAATATCACATTTACATTGTGAATACTTGCAAAGGTAAAACTACAATAACTACATTACATTAAAGTGCAGCATACAGTCAGAATCTAGCTGCTCCATTGGCTGCTTTAGATACACTTCAATACAAACTATCCCGACTCTTTAACTGACGAAAAGGTAAACCTTACCGACCGTTGTTACTTTTAACAGAATCGGCGTTAACATTTAAACTCAAAATACCGATTATCTAATGACTTACAGCGTTGCTTTCACTGTGTCTTTGGTGCATAGAGAAACCCTAGCCGGCGTTATGGCGTTATGACCCCCACCCTTGCGTGAATCTCAAACCGGTAATTTCCCACAAGACGCGGCGAACCCGGATGTGACGTCATCGCAGCCGCGATGTATTACAGACAAATCAATTGATTTAAACAATCCTAACTTTGACTAAAAAAATGCTAACAAATTACTAAGCGAAAATATTATAAACTAAATAACTGCCATAAAGGCAGCACACTCCCCGCTTGACCTTCGTAAGGTCACAATGAACATAATACAAACTTCAGTCTCTAAATCAGTCATTAGGTAGAAGTAGAATGACTTCTGTAACGGGCCTTTGGTAAATTTTCCCATCGCCTTGGTCGGTAGTTTTCAACTCGACTTTCCTGACATGTCCATCCCTACTAGGGAATGTGGCAGTGATTCTGGCCATTGGCCAGCAGTTGCCGGCGATTTGCTTGTCCCTGAGCAGGACTAAATCTCCAACTTGAAGGTTCCTTCTCCATTGCTTTGTGTACAGGTCCTTATCGGAGAAGTCCCCTGGTGGAGGGGCAGCTCCTGCCTTCTGCGTAAGGAGCATTGATGGCGAGAGTATGAAGGGGTTTTCCGGGTCAGAAGACACGGGTAGGAGTGGTCGTGCATTCATAATGGCTGTGACCTCGGCCATTAGTGTGCCCAGTACCTCGTGGGTCGATCGGATGCTTTGCTGCATCTCAGGTCTCCTTTCCGTGGTTTTTTGCAAGGGCGTGAACCACTTGACTGCCTGCTCTTTGTTGTTTGGCAAGCACTGGCGTGGTTCTCTGAAAGGTAGTGGGGCGACCCCACTATTTGCTTTGTCTCTGAAGACCTTGGTGTCCTCCGTTTTTAAGATGATGGCGTCTTGAGCCGATGGAGCAAGTTTATTATCATGCTCCTTTTGAGCAAAGACAGACTGACCCAGCGTCTCGTCAGTTACTTTGCGCTTGTTAAAACCTTGTGGTGCTTCCTGGTTGCACATGGAACTTGTGCGGGGTTGAAGAATCATATGGCGGCTACTCTCTAGCACATTGGTCTTAAGTGTGTTAACCGTTGATTTGTGTTCGTTGCCAGGGCACACCTCTCCTATCACCACCCAGCCCAGATCCAGGCGTTGGGCAAAGGGGGCGTCGTGTGGTCCATTGACCTGCTGCCTAACCTTGTGTACCCGGAGAACATCCCTCCCTAATAGCAGGAGTATTTCTGCTTCTGGATCCAGCTCTGGGATGTGTTTGGCGATGTGGTGGAGATGTGGTTGGTGTAGCACCGCACTTGGCGTCGGGATCTCAGTGCGGTTATTCAAGATTTTCTCGCACTCTACGAGTGGGGGGAGACAGATGAGGACTTTACCATCCAGGGACTCGATCTGGAAGCCTTCGGCCCTCCTTCCGTAAGTTTTCATGTTGCCTGAGCAAGTTCTAAGGTAGTATGGGAACTGCTCACTCTCAATGTTGAACAAGTTAAAGAACTCTGGACTGACTAGCGAGCGGTTGCTCTGATCGTCCAGAATTACGTAGGCTTTGATGGCCTTGTCTTTGGCTCCCTTAGGGTACACCTTAGTGAGACAGATCTTTGAACAAGAACGGCTTGCCTGAGCTTGACCGCAAACTTCCGTACAGCTCGAGCTGACAACAGTTGTCCTGGAGTGAGCTTCTCCCTCCCCGCCGTCCTGTTGTGGGGGTGAAGGAGCGTTGTCGGTTTGCGGTAACGGGCCAGGATGCATGGCCCAGTCGTGATTAGTGCTATTACATTCCAGGCACTTCACGGCGATCGTACACTCTCTCGCACAGTGAGAGGTCGAGGAACAGCATCTAAAACATATTCCTTTCTCCTCGAGGAGGGCCTTCCTCTCTTCAAGGGGTTTTTCCCTAAACGTTCTGCATCTTTTGAGGGGGTGGGGTTTGTTATGCAATGGGCAATTCTTGCTAGAGTCGTTGTTAGTTGTAAGGACTTCAGTCTTAAGCGCTGAGACTGGTTTAGTAATGTTGGAATTATTCGAAGTGGATTTATCTGGCTTGGTGTAAATTGTACTGCTTCCTGGACCTATGAGGCTAGGATCGTTTCGCTTCTTTGCCTCCTTGCACACAAACCTGGTGAAATACTCGAAGGGAGGAAATTGACCTTCGTGTTCTTCCTTGTAATCTGAGGCAATGGACAACCACCTGTCCTGCAGCCCAAATGGAAGTTTGTCCACGAGTTGTCTAATCCCGGTTGGAGTGTCTAGGTATACTAGACCAGCTGAGTGGCCATCTTCTTTGGCGCCTTGAATCTCCATGAGTAAATCTCCGAATTCTCTTAGCTTGGTGTGGTCCTTGGCTGACACCTTAGGAAAATTTCCCAAACGTTGGCATAGCGCCGCCTCAATAATTTCGGGGGCTCCGTAGCCCTCCTGAAGTCTCTCCCATGCTTTCTTCAATGCTAGCTCGGGTTTGTTGATGTACACTGAACACATGCGTCTCACCTGTTCGCATGATTCTTTTCCCAGCCATTTTGCCATAAGATCCAACTCCTGGGTCGCTCTGAGCTGGACTCCGTCGATAGTGTTGCTGAATGTGGAGTGCATGCACGGTAATTTTCAGGTTTATCGTCGAACTGGTATAGTCCTGAAGTGACGAGATCCCGTCGTGCGAAATACCGTGCTACGGATTCGTCTGCAGGTGGCGTGCGGGCTGAGGGAACACGTCCGCGGGTACGCGACTGAGGGCATACATCTGTTATGGAATTTGCTGGTCTGGACTCGGTCTTTGCCTCTCTTCTCCCCAAATCCGGTAAGTTCGGTGTCGAGAAGTACTTGTCGTGAGCCCTTGCATTCCTGGATTCATCGCAGAGTTGCGAGGGTAAATTATCTTCCTCGGATGGACGTGATGCCGTCGGGCCTCTCCAAGACTCCTCATGAAGTGGGACGTTATCGAATAAGTAAGGAGAGGAAGAAAGAGTCTTCCATTCTATTTGAGATTGGACATAGTCACTTGTGCGTCCCAATCTGATCTTTTCTGAAGTAGATTTTCCGTCAACCGGATCATGCATTTCTTTGGCATCTTCTATTAACTCTGCTTCCACCTCGGCAGCTGCTGCTTCTCGTTCTAGCTTCAGCGCTTCTAACCGTGCCTCTACCCTTTTCCTTTCCAATTCGTTTTCGGCTTCTCTGGCAGCCGCTTTCTTCTGGTTTTCGGCTTCTCTGGCAGCCGCTTCCTTCTGGTTTTCGGCTTCTCTGGCAGCCTTTTCCTTCTGGTTTTCGGCTTCTCTGGCAGCCGCTTTCATCTTTACTTCTAATTCTTCTTTGGCAAAGCGCGCTCGCACCTTGGCAGCTTCTGCTTTAGCTCTTGCTTGGGTGGCCTTACTTGATGCCCTACTGCCCCTGTCGCAGGATGACGACGACTTTGACAATGACTTGATGCTGGATCGGGTTGACATGGCTGCACTTTAAACACCTGATAATGCCGCTTTTTCACTGTAATGTTCTCGCTCGGGTGTGACGTAACGCCGAGGTAAACGTCGAGATAAACCAGAATCAATGCAAACGAGGCCGCAGTAAGATTAACCATTTACTGTTCACTCTTCACATTAACGCATGGTGAAAACTGTTGAAAAACGATACAAGATTGGTACAGTGTTTCCTTCTAAATATCACATTTACATTGTGAATACTTGCAAAGGTAAAACTACAATAACTACATTACATTAAAGTGCAGCATACAGTCAGAATCTAGCTGCTCCATTGGCTGCTTTAGATACACTTCAATACAAACTATCCCGACTCTTTAACTGACGAAAAGGTAAACCTTACCGACCGTTGTTACTTTTAACAGAATCGGCGTTAACATTTTAACTCAAAATACCGATTATCTAATGACTTACAGCGTTGCTTTCACTGTGTCTTTGGTGCATAGAGAAACCCTAGCCGGCGTTATGGCGTTATGACCCCCACCCTTGCGTGAATCTCAAACCGGTAATTTCCCACAAGACACGGCGAACCCGGATGTGACGTCATCGCAGCCGCGATGTATTACAGACAAATCAATTGATTTAAACAATCCTAACTTTGACTAAAAAAATGCTAACAAATTACTAAGCGAAAATATTATAAACTAAATAACTGCCATAAAGGCAGCACAGACAGGGTCTGATTAGAAACAGTCAGCATGGATTTGTGCATGGAAGGTCATGTTTGACAAATCTTATTGAATTTTTTGAAGAAGTTACTAGGAAAGTTGTCGAGGGTCAAGTAGTGGATGTTGTTTATATGGACTTCAGTAAGGCCCTTGACAAGGTTCCGCACAGAAGGCTAGTTAGGAAGGTTCAATCTTCAGGTGTTAATATTGAAGTAGTAAAATGGATTCAACAGTGGCTAGATGGGAGATGCCAGAGAGTAGTGGTGGATAACTGTTGGTCAGATTGGAAGCCAGTGACTAGTGGTGTGCCTCAGGGATCTGTACTGGGTCCAATGTTGTTTGTCATATACATTAATGATCTGGATGATGGGGTGGTAAATTGGATTAGTAGGTATGCAGTTGATACTAAGATAGGAGGCGTTGTGGATAATGAAGTGGTTTTCAAAGCTTGCAGAGAGATTTAGGCCAGTTAGAAGAGTAGGCTGAAAGATGGCAGATGGAGTTTAATGCTGATAAGTGTGAGGTGCTACATTTTGGTAAGAATAATCAGAACAGGACATACATGGTAAATGGTAGGGCATTGAAGAATGCAGTAGAACAGAGTGATCTAGGAATAATGGTGCATAGTTCCCTGAAGGTGGAATCTCATGTGGATAGGGTGGTGAAGAAAGCTTTTGGTATGCTGGCCTTTATAAATCAGAGCATTGAGTGTAGGTGTTGGGATGTAATGTTAAAATTGTACAAGGCATTGGTGAGGCCAAATTTGGAGTATTGTGTACAGTTCTGGTCACCAAATTATAGGAAAGATGTCAACAAAATAGAGACGGTTCAGAAAGATTTACTGGAATGTTACCTGGGTTTCAGCACCCAAGTTACAGAGAAAGGTTGAACAAGTTAGGTCTTTATTCTTTGGAGTGTAGAAGGGTGAAGGGGGACTTGATAGAGGTATTTAAAATTATGAGGGGGATAGATAGAGTTGACGTGGATAGGCTTTTTCCATTGAGAATAGGGGAGATTCAAACAAGAGGACATGAGTTGAGAGTTAGGGGGCAAAAGTTTAAGGGTAACACGAGAGGGAATTTCTTTACTCAGAGAGTGGTAGCTGTGTGGAACGGGCTTCCAGTAGAAGTGGTAGAGGCAGGTTCGATATTGTCATTTAAAGTAAAATTGGATAGGCATATGGACAGGAAAGGAATGGAGAGTTATGGGCTAAGTTCAGGTTGGTGGAACTAAGTGAGAGTAAGTGTTCAGCATGGAATAGAAGGGCCAAGATGGCCTGTTTTTGTGCTATAATTGTTATATTGTTATATGGTTATATATAGGAATGGCTTAAAAACAACAGAGTTAATGTCCTGGAGTGGACAAGTCAGAGTCCAGACCTCAATCCCATTGAGAATTTGTGACTGGACTTGAAAAGGGCTGTTTATTCACAATCCCCATGCAATCTGACAGAATCTGAGTAGCTTATTAAAGAAGAATGGAGAAAAATTGCAGTGTCCAGATGTACAAAGTAGATAGAGACCTACTTAAGCAGATACAAGGCTATAATGGCTGCCCAAGGTGCATCTACTAAATATTGTCTCGAATGGCATGCATACTTAGGCAATCAATTATTTTGTGTTTTATATTTGTAACTCAGTTAGTTACTTTGTAGAGATTTGTTTCCACTTTGACATAAAAGTGACTTTTTCTGTTGAACAGCATCAAAACACCCAAATTAAATCCATTGTGATTCAATGTTCTAAAACAATAAAACATGAAAATTTCCAAAGGGGTTAATACTTTTTATGGGCACTGTATTTTATCATTAGTCTCCAAGTACCCTAAAACCTCATCCTTAATAATAGGCTCCAACACTTTCCTAACCACAGTGGTTAGTCTAACTTTAGTCTAAATTTCCTTTCTTTTGCTTTCCTCTCTTAAAGAGTGGAGTGACAGTTGCAATTCTGTCCTCCAGAATCAAGTGATTCTTGAAATATCATGACAAATGCATCTGTTATCTCTTCAACAACCTCTCACAGGACTCTGGGATATAGACCATCTGGTCCAGGTGACTTATCCACTTTAAGACCTTTGAGTTTGCCTACCATTTTTTCCTTTGTAATAGCACTCACTCCTGCTCCCTGACACTCACAGATCCCTGGCAGACTACTAGTGTCTTCCACAGTGAAAACAGATGCAAAGTACCCATTAAGTTCATCTTTTACTCCTTGTATAACTGAAAAAAAACTTCTGGTATCCTGCTTTATATTATTGGCTAGTTTGCCCTCATATTTCATCTTTTCCCTTATAGCTTTTTAGTTACCTTTTGTTGGATTTTAAAAGCTTCCCAATCATCCAATTTTCCACTCACTTTTGCTACCTTATATGCTGTTTCCTTGGCTTATGTAGTCATTAACTTCCTTTGTCAGTCATGGTTGCCTACCTCTGCCATTTGAGAACTTTCTCTGTTGGGCATATCTATCTGCGCCTTGTGAACTATTCCCAGAAACTTCAGCCATCTCTGCTCTGCCAGCATCCCCATCAGAATCCTCCTCCAATCCACCTGGGCAAGCTCCTCTCTCATGCCTCTGTAATTCCCTTTATTCTACTTATCCTTCTCTCACTCTAATTGCCGTAGAATTAAATCATATTATGATCACTGACTTCTCAGGGTTCCTTTACATTAAGCTCTCTAATAAGATCTGGGTTATTACACAACATGGCCTTTAAGATGGCCTTTCCCCAAGTAGGCACAAGCTGCTCTAAAAAAACATCTCATAGGCATTCAACAAATTCCCTCTCTTGCAATCCAACACCAACCTGATGTTCCAATCCCCTTGCAATCCCTACCAATCCCCTCTGCCCTTTTGAATTTTGCCTCTAACTAATATGGTTTAAACTAACATGGCAGATGGATGGGAACCAGTATGATAGACAGATGACAAGTCACTTGGTTTACAAGTAAATGATAGGTGTAACATGAATGTAAAGAAGGACAAGCCAATAATTGGGTATAAATGCAGACAGAACAAAGAGTTAAGTTGTACCAGAGGCAAAATTCAAAAGGACGAAGAATGCAGGATTAAAGGTGCTGTATTTAAATGCGCGTAGCATTCGGAATAAGATGGACGAACTCATTCGCAATTAGAGATTGGTTGGTATGACGCTATGGGCACCACTGAGTCATGACTGAAAGAAGGCCTTAGGTGGGAGCTTAACAGCAAAGGATATACTTTGTATTGAAAGGACAAGCAGGAAGGCTAAGCGGTGGTGTGGTTTTGTTGGTAAGAGACAGAATTACATCTTTAGAAAGAGGTGACATGGGGTCAGAGAATGTTGAATCTTTGTGAGTGGAGTTAAGAAACTCCAGGGTAAAAAAAACCATTCTGGATATCATATATAGGCCTCCAAATAGTAGACAAGATGTGGGGTTGAGATTGCAAAGGAAGCTATAAAAGGCATGTAATAAGGGTAATGACGCAATTGTAATAGGGGACTGCAATATGCGAGGGGATTGGGAAAATCAGGTTGGTGTTGGATTGCAAGAGGAGGAATTAGTTGAATACCTATGAGATGGCTTTATAGAGCATCTTGTCAAGCCTATTGGGGGAGAGGCTATCTTAGATTGTGTGTTGTATACTAACCCAGATCTTTTTAGGGAGCTTAATGTAAAGGAGTCCTTAGGAGGTAGTGATCATAATATAATTGGATTCATACTGCAATTTGAGAGGGAGAACCATCAGTCACATGTATCAGTATCACAATAGAATAAAAGGAATTACAGAGGCTTGAGAGAGGAAATTTCCCAGATGGATTGGAGGAGGATTCTGGCAGGGATGATGGCAGAGCAGAGAAGCTTGAAGTTTCTGGGAAGAGTTCTTAAGGCACAGGATAAGATATATTCCCAGAGGAAGAAGTTCTCAAATGGCAGAGGTAGGCAACTGTAGCTAACAGAGGAAGTTAAGGACCGCATAAAAGCCAAAGAAAGGGCATATAAAGTAGCAAAAATGAGTGGGAAGTTGGATGATTGGGAAGCTTTTAAAATCCAACAAAAGGCAATTAAAAAAGCTATAGGAAGGGACAAGATGAAATATGAGGGCAGACAAGCCAATAATATAAAGCAGGATGCTAAAAGATTTTTCAGTTATATAAAGAGTAAAAGGGAGGTAAGAGTTGATATTGGACCACTGGAAAATGATGCTGGTGAGGTAGTAATGGGGGACAAAGAAATGGCAGATGAACTTAATGAGTCCTTTATATCAGTCTTCACTGTGGAAGACACTAGCAGTGTGCCAGAGATCCATGAGTGTCAGGGAGCAGGAGTGAGTGCCATTGCTATTACAAAGGGAAAAGTGCTAGGCAAACTCAAAGGTCAGAGCCCTGTTGGCAGCCGATGGAGTAACATCGTTTTAGATTGCTCCTAAACTACTTACTTTATTGTCTCCTACCAGTTTTTTTTTTGAAACCTTATTATAATACTATACTACTGTTCTACTATGGCTGGGAAAAGAACAAAAGCTTTTGCAAAAGAAAGAAAAACAGAAGATGAATCCCCAGTCACTTTGGATTTTATCAGTGACTTCCTTAAACGGCAAAAATTGGAATTTTCTGAGGAGTTTCAATTTCTTAATGGCAAATTGGATACAATCCAACAAACTTTAACTGAGTACGAGAACTGAATTCAGGAAAATACTGCAAAGTTGGTGACACTTGAAGAGGATGTTGAAGATGCAATTAAAATCTACAAAGAGTTATCCTTCTCCAATGAACAAAAGATGAAAAGGATTATCAGTCTAGAAAATAGAAACAGGAGAAATAACTTGCAAATTTTGGGTCTTGAAGACTTGAAGCGCTGACCCTACAAAGTTCTTTGAAAACTTACTGAAAGTTATTCCCTGTTTTATTCACTTCTGAGCCGAAGCTCAATCGAGCATAGCGCTTGCTGACTTCGAAGCCATTGTCGTCGGTAGCGAGACCCAGGTGCTGGTGAGCACCCAGGTCATTCTAAGTTTTCATGAATTTCGTATTAAGGACCTTTTAATTTGCCATACCTGTCGACTAGGAATGATCGATTTCCATGGTTACAAGGTCAGATTTGTGGAAGACTATTCGCCTGAAGTTATGGCCGAATGTATGAAATATAAAGAAGTTATGTCAGAACTTTACAATAAAGGATTTAAAGCATCCCTTCTGTTTCCTGCCCATCTGAGTATTGAAGAATGGATTGCAAAGAAGAATAAAGTCGTTTGAAGACAGAAAAGAGTTTCTGAAAGCTGAAGTCTAAAACTTATATTTCATATTTGATCAATTTTTTCTTCTGTTAATATGAATTTGAAGTAAGGTTTCAATAAGCTTATGTTTTGGCTGTTCATATACTGTCTTTAGTTATATATTTTTTGATACTTTTTTATCATATCCCTTTTTGAGGCTTTATTTTAATATAGTTTTCTTTGAATTTGTTTAAATTGACCCTTTTATATTTTTCAATACTGAATTATTTCTCTTTTTATGTTGTGTCTTGGTAGGGACATAATTGACCTTGAAGGACCGGAGTTTCTGTCAACAGGATTTTTTGGGGAGGGAACTTAGTTGTTAGCTCACTGATTATCTATTGGTCAGCCTTCTGGCTTTGGGTGGGGAAGGGACTAGGGCCTATTTCTTTCTGGAAGCTGTGTTGGGTTGATTATATGATTGCCTGTTTGACTACCTTACCTTATGATTTGCTTTCTAGTTTTAATAACTTATAGCCAGATCTTTTAATTAAATGATGATTTGTATTTAAAATGGTTCAAAATATTAACTTATTTAGTTTGAGTGTGAAAGGGCTGAATCACACCATTAAAACAGAACAAAGTGTTTGCTTATAATAAAAAATTAAAAGCACCTATTATTTTCTTACATGAAAAGCACATACACAGCTGTGATAGTTTACGTTTTTTTACCCGGTGGAAGGATATGCAATTCCATTCTTTGTTTAATGCAAAATCATGTGGCGTTTCGATTTTTCTAGATAATACAGTTTCCTTTGTCCAGCATAAAGTTGTTTCGGATCCTAATGGTCGATTTGTTATTGTATCAGGGAGTTTAGCCAATAAATTGATTGTTTTTGCTAATGTATATGCCCCCAATGTAGATGATCCAGAATTTTTTGAATGCTTATTTTCATTTTTGCCATACTTGTGTACTTACTCTCTTGTAGATTTTAACTGATTGTTAGATCCAGTATTAGATCACTCATCTGTCAAACCAGCCACACTTAATATATCAGCTTTGTTTATCCAATCCTTCCTAACAAAATGTGGTATAGTTGATGCTTGGTGTTATCTTCATCCGACGGACAAGGAGTATTCTTTTTACTAATGTGGTATAGTTGATGCTTGGTGTTATCTTCATCCGACGGACAAGGAGTATTCTTTTTACTCTCATGTCCATCATTCTTATACCAGGATTGATTATTTTTTTTATTGACAGTCAAATGATTCCATTGATTGGATCAATTGAATATAAAGGGATTAAATATAATTTCTGACCACTCTCCTGCACTTTTATCTCTAAATCTTCCTGGTCCTATCCCCATGAGTAGATTTTGGCGATTTAATTTAACTCTGTTATCCGATGAGGGCATTTTAAAATTTATGAAGAATCAAATTACTCTTTTTTTGAAGAAAACATGTTGGAAGAGATGTCTAGTCTTATTATATGGGATACTTTTAAAGCATATATCCAGGGTCAAATAATTTCTTATACAGGCAGTCCCCAGGTTACACATGAGTTCAGTTCCTGAGTCTGTCTTTAAGTCAGATTTGTTCACAAGTCGGAACAATTACATCCAGTATTATTTAGCGTCGGTTCATGAAATGTTTGTCTTAATATATAGTATATATTTTTTCTTTCTATGCATATAAAAATCTTAAGAAACAAATGTATTCCAATAATTAAACCACTGCACTGCTTAGTAATAATTGTAGCTTTCATTGGGGCAGGGCTTTTCACATGCTCCATTATTCTCACTTTATCCGTTATCCTTTAAAATTGTTCCGATCGTTGACCGACTGTAGCCTAATGCTTTTCCAATGACCGATGGCATTTCACCTCTTTCCAAATGCTTTATTATTTCCACTTGATTTTCAATCGCGATCGCTTCCCATCAATGGAATAGAAACACTGCAGGCGGCGGGTCCCGACCTGTGCTGTCTCCCGAGGTCCGCTGGGTCCCAAGGATGAGACAGGCTAAATGGGACAAATGGGGGCAGTGCTGAGTTTGGGTATTTGATCCTCCACAATATTCCGTGTGGGAATTTAAACTGCAGGTGGCAGTGTTTTTTTAACGAGGTCGAGTTATGGTACGGGAGTCACTGCATCGACATCAACCCGGCACGGTAGCGGACTGTCACTGGATCAAATCTCTGCTCTCGAGCCCAGCACTGATCTCACTGCACCACCATCCGACCGGAATGAGTGGGGGGGGGGGGGTCAGGGTGAATCGTGCTAAGAAAAATTTAAGGCCAAATACAAAGTTAAACAGTCAATAAAGTGTCAACAGCAACGACTTAAAATGGCGGAAGGCATTGCGATCCAACTTAAAATGGCGGATGGCGTTTTCCTTCCTCCGTTCGTAAGTACGAGTTGTCCGTAAGTCGGACGTCCATAACTCGGGGACTACCTGTACTGCAAATGTCATTAAAAAAGCTAACAGAGAGAAACGAACTAGCTAATCAGTTAAAACAACTGGATCTTAAATATGCTTCAGTACCTGACCCTGAAACATTTAAGAGATGTATTGAAACCAAAACTAATATGATCTCCTTATAATGTGTCCAATTGAAAGCCAGCTATTAAAAGATAGAAGTCAGTTTTATATTCACAGAGATAAAACTGGTAAGCTACTGGCTAATCAATTGAAACCATTTATAGCCAAGTGGCAAATTAAAGAAATACGTAAAATTAATGGGGATATGACAACTGATCACTTTGAAATTAATGACACTTTTAGGGAATTTTATTCCAAATTGTATAGTTCTGACTCTGTTAATAATAATATTCTAATGAATAATTTTTTAGATCAATTAAATATTCCTTATCTTTTGATAGATGATCGTAGGCAATCGGATCAATCCATTTCCCAGGAAGAAATTGCTCAGGCTATTCGAGAATTGCATTCTGAGAAATCCCCAGGACCTGATGGATTCTCTGGAGAGTTTCATAAGGCTTTTTCCTCCTTGCTTATACCACGTGGCATGCCTGCTGGACTAAAAGGTGTCGGTTTCTGTTTATTTGAACAGTTGAGTACTACGGGTAAGGTGGATGAACTTGGAGCATGAGACAGTACATGGAATTACGATGCATGAGAGACAGAAGAGGCAGCTCAGCCTTCTGGGATCTCATTGTTTTCGAGATGATAGAGAGGGGAGAGTTCAAAGAGGTGGCAGAATTGCACTGCTGGTATGCGAGAATGTCACTGCAGTACTCAGAGAGGGCTTATCCACAGAGGCAATCAGGCCGGAGCTCAGAAATATAAAAGGTGTGATTACACTGATGGATTATGATTTGCCATCTCCCCGCCCCCCCCCCCCCCCCCCACATCCCAATAGCCACTGAGAGGTGGAACAACAGATCTGTTGACAGATTGTGGAAAGATGCCAAAAGAAAAGGGTTGTCATAGTGGGGGATGTCATGACCTCAGCCCCCTCCTTTGTGAGAATCGCAAGAGAGAGAGCCTTACGGTCTGGAATGTGGATTGGCCGCTCAGCAAGACAAAAGCCTTGGACATAGCCATTGTCTTGGGAGACACCTTTGTGGAATAAGGAACTGGACTACGTGCAAACCCTCAGGGCAATGTGAGATGGGTGATGGGGGAAAGATTGCCTCACCCCCACCCTGATTGACATCTACAACCCTGCCAGTCCAGATAAAAGGTGGGCTGCCGAGGCGGGGCCTCAGACGCACCAAGGAGACACACGAAGAAGACACGATAGTGCTTCCCGTCGGAGCGGGAAGCCATTCTGAAGGAAGCCACGTGCGTTAGATTCTGGATCGGGAGTCTGTGGCTGGACCCAAAAGGAAAAACCGCTTTAACTAACAGCAGGGATTTGCTTCGCAAGGACAACGGGCAAGTGTTCCTTTTCTCTCTCTCCAACACGTGAAAAGCCAGCGGTTCCCGAAACGGGGAAGCCTGCAGACTTTGAGTGACTCTTATATTCCATTGGACTCAGTATCCCCTAGACAATGATAGAGCTTATTTTTGATTGATTATTACTATACCTGTGCTTTAGATTGAGTTTTGACGATGTATATGATCTGAATGTTTTGTATTAACCATACGTTTGTGCCCCTTTATAAATAAAACGTTTGAAAATAGTATCATCAGGCTTCAGCAGACCTCTCTATCTTTGCTGGTAAGTCACCCGGTTACTGGGTAACGTAACAGGGACTTTAACTACCCTAGCATTGATGGGAACTTTTTTAATATAAGAAGCTTAGATAGGGTTCTTCATCAAAGGGGGATTCTTGAAACAGTATGTAGAGGGTAGAACTACAGGTGAAAATATACTGAACCTAGTTTTGGGAAATGAGCAAGGCCAGGTAACATGTGATAGTGGATGAACATTTTGGGAATAATGACCACAAGCCATTGTGCTTTAAGACAGTTATGAGTAAAGATAAAATATGATCTTCTGTGAATGTATTAAATTGAGGGAGGGAAAATTATGACAGGAGCTATGGGCAATTAATGGGAGCAGCTGCTGTAGAACAAGGGAAACGTATGGAAAAAATTTGGCAAATGTTCAGGGGATATTTGTGTGGAGTTCTGCATAGGTACATTCCAATGAGATAGGGAATTACAGGAACCGTGGTGTACAAAGGCTGTAATAAATCTAGTCAAGAAGAAAAGCATGCAAAAGGTTCACAGAGCTAGGTAATGTTGGAGATCTAGAAGATTATAAGACTAACAGGAAGGAACTTAAGAAGGAAATTAGGAGAGCCAGAAGGGGCCATGAGAAAGCCTTGGCAGGCAGGATTATGGAGAACCCCAAGACATTCTATAAGTATGTGAAGAGCAAGAGGATAAGAAGTGGAAGAATAGGACCTATCAAATGTGACAGTGGGAAAGTGTGTATGGAACCAGAGGAAATAGCAGAGGTACTTAATGAATACTTTACTTCAGTATTCACTATGGAAAAAGATCTTGGTGATTGTAGTGACAACTTGCAGCAGACTGAAAAGGTTGAGCATGTAGGTATTAAGAAAGAGGATGTGCTGGAGCTTTTGGAAAGCATCAAGTTGGATAAATCGCTGGGACCGGATGAGATGTACCAGGCTACATCTCATGTAGGAGGCTAGGGAGGAGATTGCTGAGCCTCTGGCGATGGTCTTTGCATAGTCAATGGAGACGGGGACTTCTGGTGGCTGTAATGGAGTAGGTTGCAGTAGCTATGTGCTCTGAAATTATTCGCTTACTTTGTTGTTTAAACCTATCTCGGTGAGAGCACCATGAGTAGAAATCACTCTAGAAAAGAGGTTACTTTAGAGACTTTGGCTGAAATGTCTCAACAAATGTCAGAGAGTCTCGAAAAATTGGATAAACTGGATGACTTGGAATCCAAGTTTGACTTGTTACAGAATTCCTTCGACCTGGTTAAATCTGAACTGAAAACGCTTAATCGGAAACTTGGAAGTATACAGCAGACTGTGAATGACCATGAAATTTGTATTAAGCTACACAAAGAATCTCTGCCGGTGTTGCAGAAGGATATCGAAGGTTTCAAGAAAATTTCTAAGGAAAAACTTTTAAAATACGACACGTTACTGAAGAAACTTACAGATTTGGAGACCAGGAACCGAAGGTGCAATATCAAAATTCTTGGGCTTCCTGAAAAACTGGAGGGTAATCAACCTATTGATTTTTGTGCTCAAATGCTGAAAGATTTATTCTCTGATATACTGTCGGAACTACCAAAATTTGAGCGCGTTCACTGAGTTACCCCGCCTAATTGGGATCCTGCCAAACCTTGCTCTATTATCATTTGCTTTTATCACTATCAGATTAAAGAACAGATCCTTCATGAATCAAGGAAGAAACGCATTTACGATTTTGTGATCAACAGTTTCGGATCGTTCAAGATTATCCATCGGAAGTTTTAAGAGCTAGACAGGCTTTTAAAGAGGTCATGTCTGATCTTTTGAAGCTTGGCTGTCGCCTTTCTCTCAGAGATCCATGTAAACTCAAGGTCACTACTTCTGATAATAAGGTTTCTTGGTTTACGAAGCCTGAAGAAGCTAAGAAATTTTTACATAGTCTCCATGCTTAAATTAAACCTTGAGTTGCTTTATGTTAAATGTCTTAATTTCAGGTGTTCAATCAAGTAATTGGCACTTTGTTGTTAACAAGGTTCCTAGTAACTGGCGCCTTGTTATCTTTCAAACTATGCAAAATATGCAGGCAGACTGCATTCATTTTCTCTTCTTGTTTTTCGCCTTTATATGGGTCCTCTAAAGTTACTTTCTCGCAGCTCTTTTTAAACAAAACGTTATATTCTCTCAGTGTTATTTTTACTTTTACCTTCCTTTTAGTAATTTGACTGAAGGTAATTATGTAGGGTATACATGTAGTAATTACTGAGGAATGAAACTATAGGGTGTTTTGCTTTATTTTAAATTCATTCAGATTTTTCCTGTCTTTTGATTATTTATACACTTTTTGGTCTTTTACTGTTTTTCAATAGTATACAATATTCTATTGCTGGTTTTTGGTTTTTTTTCATTATTTTACATTTTGTCATTTCGTTTTTTTTCTCCCTTGAATGCCTTAAATTAGTTATGTAGGAAGTTATCTAAACCGCTTCCCTTTCTAATTATTTTCTATTTGTTTTTTTACCCCTTTTTTTGCACCCGCGAGTATATGTTGTTTTACTTATTGATTTTCCTTATCTGTCTTTCCTTTTTACCAAGACTAATGCTTATATTTTCCCATGGTTTTTTCTCATAAATAGTGAACTTATTTACTTTGATATTTTATTTTTGTATACATATATTTACAATCATTTATTCAGCACAGCTATACATATATATTTTTTGGAGCCACCAGAGTTTTGGGTTGGGAACGTTAGAAGTAGTTTTCAGCCTCCCTTGGCTGATTTTTTTTCTTTGGGGGAGGGAGGGGGGAAATAGGTTTTTCCAGAAAGCTGATTGGAGGTTTTTACTGTTTTATTTATTCGCTATCTACATGTCTGTGATTACCTTTTATACATTACTAAAGGATACTTGATGGGTTCTTTTATTACTATACTCAGCTTTAATGTGAAAGGTCTAAATAACCCTGTTCAACGAAATAAGATTTTCTCTTATATCAGGAAACTTAAAACTTGTATAATCTTTCTCCCAGAAACCTATATTCGTAAAGATGATATTTCACGCTTTTCAAAGGATGGAAGGGTATACATTTTCATTCACCCTCTCAATCTAGATTGAGAGGTGTTTCTATCCTGTTTGATCAGAATGTATCCTTTATTCAACATAATGTAATTTCTGATACAAATGGGCGCTTTGTTATTGTTTCGGGTAGTCTTGAGAATGAACTAATTGTATTTGCGAATGTATACGCTCCAAATACAGATGACCCCTTGTTCTTTGAATGTCTTTTATCTTTTCTGCCTGATTTGAAACAGTATTCCTTAGTGATGGGTGGAGATTTTAATTTTTGGCTTGACCCTATATTAGACCACTCTTCAAGTAAAAGCCCTGTCACTAATAAATCAGTCCTACTTTTTAAATCTTTTTTATCTCAATGTGGTATTCTTGACGTGTGGCGTTTTTTACACCCCC
This sequence comes from Hemitrygon akajei, assembly GCF_048418815.1. Taxonomy (NCBI): domain Eukaryota; kingdom Metazoa; phylum Chordata; class Chondrichthyes; order Myliobatiformes; family Dasyatidae; genus Hemitrygon; species Hemitrygon akajei. The sequence continues at coordinate 109,363,090 of NC_133127.1, forward strand.
AAGAAAAAGAATATTCATATTTCTCTCAGGTTCATCATATGTACTCTTGGATTGACTACTTTTTTATAGATAGAAACTTGCTTCCATTGGTTCGATCCTGTGATTATAAGGAGATTGCTTTGTCTGATCATGCACCTGTGCTTCTGGCTTTAAGATTACCTGTTTATTCTGTACCAAATAGAAGTTGGCGTTTTAACTTATCATTGTTATCTGATAAAAATTTTCTAAAGTTTTTGGAAAACCATATTACTTTTTTCTTTAAAGAATATTTTAAAGGAGATACTGCTGGTACTATAGTCTGGGATACTTTTAAAGCATATATTCATGGAGACATTATCTCTTACTCTACCTATATAAAGAAAAAAGCTGACAAAGAAAGGTCTGACCTAGCAGCGATATTAAAAGATCTTGATCGAAAGTATGCCCTATCTCCAGATCCAACTAAATATAATAAGCGTATTGAAATCCAATCCAAGTATAATCTTCTGCTGACTTACCCAATTGAACAATAGCTGTTGAGAGATAAAACTCAATTTTACATTCACGGGGATAGAACAGGTAGTTTATTAGCCAATCACTTAAAATCTTTTACAGTTAATCGTCAAATCACAGAAATTTTTAAAGATAATGGTACTAAGATATTTGACCATTCTGAAATTAACAACGTATTTAAAGACTTTTACCTTAAGTTGTATCAGTCTGACTCTTCTTTAGATGATACCTATATGAATGCTTTTTTCAGTAATATCAGTATTCCTACATTGTCTGCTGATAGCCTAACACAGTTAGATTAGCCTATTTCCAATGAAGAAATGACTGAGGCTATACGTGCTTTACATTCTGGTAAGACCCCAGGACCTGATGGCTTTCCTGGGGAGTTTTATAAAACTTTCACTACGTTACTTACACCTTATTTATCCTCTGTTTTATCAGAATCCTTTAAATCAGGTAAACTCCCTCAATCTTTTTATGAAGCTTTTATTTCTCTTATTCTTAAAAAAAAAATCCAGCTGAATGTTCTTCATACAGACAGATCTCTTTATTAAATGTTGATGCAAAAATCTTATCCAAAATCTTAGCTTGAAGACTTGAAAATATTTTACCATCTATTTTATCACATGACCAGACAGGATTTATTAAAAATCGTTACTCACATTTTAATATACATCGGATATTGAATGTGATATATTCACCATCCAAAAAAATATCAGAGTGTATATTGTCCTTAGATGCAGAAAAAGCCTTTGATAGGATTGAGTGGAATTATCTTTTTAAGACCTTAGAAAAGTTTAATTTTGGGCCTAATTTTATTCGTTGGGTTAAATTAATTTACTTGTCTCCTACCGCTCAGGTTATTACTAACTCTCAAATTTCTAAGCCCTTTAAATTACAGCGGGGAACTAGACAAGGTTGCTCTCTTAGTCCTTTACTTTTTGTTTTAGCTATAGAACCCTTAGCAATAGCATTTCGAGAATCTAAAGACATTTCTGGTATACTAAGGGAAGGTATGACTCATAAAATTTCATTATACGCTGATGATATTTTACTTTTTATCTCTAACACTGAAACTTCTTTACCTTCTGTTCTTTCTTTAATTTCCCAGTTTAGTTCTTTTTCAGGATATAAGCTGAATTTACATAAAAGTGAGTTATTTCCTTTAAATGACCTAATCTCATCAAATGCCAAATTTCCGTTCCAAGTTGTTACAAGTCAATTTACATATCTAGGTGTAACAATTACTAAAAACTTCAAGAATTTATTTAAAGAAAACTTAAACCCCTTATTGAATTATGTGAAAAAGATGCTTTCTAAATGGTCCCCTCTTTCTTTATCTCTAATTGGCCAAATTAATTCGATTAAAATGAAGATTCTTCCTAAATTTTTAAATCTTTTTCAGGCCTTACCTATTTTTATTCCTAAGACCTACTTTGATTCTTTAGATTCAATTTTAACATCTTATATTTGGAATAATAAGCAAGCTCGTTTAAGTAAAGTTTACCTACAAAGAAATAAAGAGATGGGTGGATCAGCCCTACCCAATTTTAGGTTTTACTATTGGGCTGCCAATATAAGGAATATTACTTTCTGGTCTTATTATATTTATCGTAAAGATTGCCCATCATGGGTCTCCTTAGAAGTTAATTCTGTAAAAAATTCCTCTATTGTCTCTCTTCTTGGATCATATTCTTCTTTTTCAGCAAATAAAATAACAGATAACATAATTGTTAAGCAAACTTTAAGGATTTGGTCTCAATTTAGGAAACTTTTTGGTTTAGCGAATTTTTCATTATCATCTCCCATTCTCCTTAATTATTTTTTTATCCCTTCCATGACTGACAAAGTCTTTAAGGATTGGGATGAACTAGGTATTAAGTGTTTTTGGGACCTGTTTATCTCAGGATCTCTTGCTTCATTTGACCAATTGTCAACTAAATTTGCACTCCCAAAAACACATTTTTACAGATACTTTCAAATTAGAGATTTCTTACGTTTCCAATTAACTACTTTTCCTATAGGTCCTGATAAAAATTTACTGGACGATCTTTTAAATTTAAAACCTTTTGTTAATGGTTTGATTACCGGTATCTATAACTCATTGATTGAATCTAGACAAGACATTGCAGATAAAATAAAAAAAGCTTGGGAGGATGACCTAAATTGTCAGATTTCTGATGATAGATGGAGTAAAATTCTTAAACGGGTTAATAAATCATCTTTCTGTGCTCGTCATTCTCTTCTACAATTTAAAGTGGTTCATAGAGCTTATATTTCTAAACAGAAGCTGTCCAGTTTTTATCTGAATGTTTCTCCACTTTGTAATAAATGCAACTCTGCTGATGCCTCTTTAATTCATATGTTTTGGTTTTGCCCTAAAATTGAAACGTTTTGGCGGGAAGTATTCCATACCTTCTCTCAACTTTTTAGGGTCCAATTTGACCCAAATCCCCTTACTGCCTTGTTTGGTATTATTGCAGATGAAGATATAACTTTAAATACTCCTAACCTACAGGTTTTAGTTTTTACATCTCTTTTAGCAAGAAGCAATCTTGCTTAAATGGAAGGAATCTACCCCTCCTACACATCTTCAATGGCTACGTGATATTATGTCTTATTTAAATTTAGAAAAATCTGCTGCTCAGTCTTAAATTCGAAACAATCTTTTTATGATATCTGGGGACCTTTCCTAAATTATTTTTCTAATTTATGAAGTTTAACAGTCCACAGACTTTTATGTATATTTTTATCTTCTCTTCTTAAGCGAATATGTTTTCTTTTCTAATTTATCCATTATCATCCATCAGCTTTTTTCTTTGGTAGTTGGTAGGGGGTTGACTTTTTTATATTAAAAATTTATTTTATGATAAAAAATATTAAAGAATAATCAATGGAGATGGGAGAGTCCTGGAAGATTGGAGGGTTGTGAATGTTGTTCCTTTATTCAAGAAAGGGAGTAGAGATAGCCCAGGAAATTATAGACCAGTAAGTCTTACTTCAGCGGTTGGTAAGTTGATGGAGAAGATCTTGAGAGGCGGGATTTATGAACATTTGGAGAGGTATAATATGATTAAGAATAGTCAGCATGGCTTTGTCAAGGGCAGGTCGTGCCTTACGAGCCTGATAGAATTTTTTGAGGATGTGACTAAACACATTGATGAAGGAAGAGCAGTAGATGTAGTGTGTATAGATATCAGAAAAGGCATTTGATAAGGTACCCCATTCAAGGCTTATTAAGAAAGTAAGGAGGCATGGGATCCAAGGGGACATTGCTTTGTGGATCCAGAACTGGCTTGCCCATAGAAGGCAAAGACTGGTTGTAGACGGGTCATATTCTTCATGGAAAATGGTGACCAGTGGTGTGGCTCAGGGATCTGTTCTGGGACCCTTACTCTTTGTGATTTTTATAAATGAAATGGATGAGGAAGTGGATGGATGGGTTAGTAAGTTTGTTGATGACACAAAGGTTGGAGGTGTTGTGGATAGTGTGGATGGCTGTTAGAGGTTACAACAGGACATTGATAGGATGCAAAACTGGGCTGAAAAGTGGCAAATGAAGTTCAACCCAGCTAAGTGTGAAGTGGTTCATTTTGGTAGGTGAAATATGATGGCAGAATATAGTATTAATGATAAGATTCTTGGCAGTGTGGAGGATCAGAGGGATCTTGGGGTCCGAGTCCATAGGATGCACAGAGCAGTTGCGCAGGTTGACTCTGTGGTTAAGAAGGCGTACGGTGTATTGGCCTTCATCAATTGTGGAATTGAATTTAGAAGTGGAGAGGTAATGTTGCAGCTATATAGGGCCCTGGTCAGACCCCACTTGGAGTACTGTGCTCAGTTCTGGTTGTCTCACTACAGGGAGAATGTGGAAACCATAGAAAGGGTGCAAAGGAGATTTACAAGGATGTTGGCTGGATTGGGGAGCATGCCTTATGAAACAGGTTGTGTGAACTTGGCCTTTTCTCCTTGGAGCGGGGAAGGATGAGAGGTGTATAAGATGATGAGAGGCATTGATCGTGTGGATAGTCAGAGGCTTTTTCCCAGGGCTGAAATGGTTGCCACAAGAGGACACAGGTTTAAGGTGCTGGGGAGTAGATATAGAGGAGATGTTAGTCTCTTTCATGCAGAGAGTGGTGAATGCATGGAATGGGCTGCCGGCAACATTTGTGGAGGTGTATACGATAGGGTCTTTTAAGAGACTCCTGGATAGGTACATGGAGCTTAGAAAAATAGAGGGCTATGGGTAAGCCTAGTAATTTCTAAGGTAGGGACATATTCGGTACAACTTTATGGGCCAAAGGGCCTGTATTGTGCTGTAGGTTTTCTATGTTTCTAAGTCCACATCTGGGATGTGGAAGTTGATCATAATTTGGGATCAACATATCAAGAGTAAGGACATAAATAATAAGGAAAGGAAACCTTGGATGATCTGAAAGGTCCAAAAAGAAGCATACATAAGGCTTAAGAAAATAAAATTAGACTGGGTCCTTGTTGAGCATAAAGATATCAGAAATGTGTACAAACAGGTGATGAGTATAGCAAGATAAAATGTTCTTGGTGAACAACATCAAGAGAATTCCAAAGCATTTATAAGAAAAAAGAGGATAATTAAAGAGTGTGTAAGTCTACTCCAGGATAAAGCAAGGAGGGGAATTGTGCTGTAAATAAGAGCAAATTTCTGAGAGACTAAATTAATCATTTGTGCTGGTATTTTGCAAGAAGGAGGATCTGGAGGATAGTGAGAGCAGAGTGGGGCATGCTACTAATGTACAAGGGACATTATGAGATTAAGGAGGAGTGCTAGGTCCAGTTTTTGAGGCGATATCAAAGGAGCAAGGCTGTGAATTACAAGTTTGGATTGAAAACTAGCTTGTCCATAGAAGGCAGAGAGTAAGGGTGGAAGGCGGCTATTCTAGCTGGAGGTCCATGACCAGTGATGTGTCACAAGGATCAGTGTTGGGCCCTCTGTTGTTTGTGATATACAGGTATATCATGATTTGGATAAAAATATTGATTCACAAATTTGTGTATAACACCAAAAATGGTGGCGTGTGTACAGTGTAAAGGACTGTCAATGAATACAGTTGTAGATACAGCAGGAGAAGTGGCAAATAGAGTTTAATCCAGGCAGGTGTGAAGTGTTGCACTTTGCGAGTTCAAACAAAAGGAGGATGGTGGACCACTTAATAGCATTGAGTGACAAAGAATCCTGAGGTCCAGGTCCACAGTTTATTGATAAGAAGGTGTATGGTATACTTGCCTTCATTGTAGGGGTGTTAAGTATAAAATTAAGGAAGTCATGTTGCAGATACAGTATATAAAACTTTAGTCAGATCACAATTACATGCAATTCTGATCACACCATTAGAGTTATGGAGTCTTGGAGAAGTACAGCACAGAAATAGGCCATTTGGCCCATCTAGTCCGTGCTGAAACCATTTAAATTGCCTACTCCAATGGCCTGCACTAGGACCATAGCCCTCCATATCACTACTATTAATGTACTTATCCAAACATCCCTTAAATATTGAAATTGAGCTTGCATGCACCACTTGTGGTGGCAGCTCATTGCACACTCTCGGGATCCTCTGAATGAAGAAATTCCCCTCATATTCACCTTAAACTGTTCACCTTTCACCCTTAAGCCATGACCTCTGGTTATAGCCCCACCCAACCTCTGGAAAAAGACTGCTTGCACTTACCCTACCTATACTCCTCATAATTTTGTATACCTCTGTCAAATCTCCTCTCAATTTTCTACATTCTAAAGAATACAGTCCTAACCTATTCAATTTTCCCATATAACTCAGGTCCTCCAGACCTGACAACATCCTTGTAAATTTGCTCTGCATTCTTTCAAACCTTGTTTACATCTTTCCTATAGGTAGGTGACCAAAACTGCTCACAACACTCCAAATTAGGCCTCACCATTGTCTTATACAATTTCAACATAACATCCCACCTAATATACACAATGCGTTGATTTATGAAGGCAAATGTTGCAAAGGCTTTCGTTATGACCCTATCTACCTGTGACATCACTTTCAATGAATTGTTTCTGTATTCCTAGATCCTTTTGATCTACCATACTCCTCAGTGCACTACCATTCACTGGATAAGACCTACCTGGGGTGGTCCCTCTGAAGTGCAAAACTTTGTACTTGTCTACGTTAATTCCATCTGCCATTGTTCCAGCTGACAAGTACCTCTGCAAGTCATGATAGCCTTCCTCACTATCCAATTCACCCCCAGTCTGGGTGAAATCTGCAAATTTGCTGATCCAGTTAACGACATTATCATCCAGATCATTGATACAGGTGAGAAACAACAAATGTCCCTGTGGCACACCATTAGTCACAGGTCTCCAAGTCAGAGAAGCAACCCTTTACTACCACTCTCTGACTTCATTCCACAAAGCTAATGTCTAATCCAATTTACTACCTCATCCTGAATGCCAAATGACTGAACCTTCTTGACCAGTGTCCCATGCAGGACCGTGTCAAATGCTTTACTAAAGTCCACGTATACAACATCCACTGCCTTCCCTTCATCCAATTTCCTGGTAACTTCCACAAAAAACTCTATAAGATTGGTTAGACATGACCTACTGAGCACCAAGCCATGCAGACTGTTTTAAATCAGTCTACCTCTGTCCAAATACATATATCCAGTCCCTTTAGAATACCTTCTAATAACTTTCCCACAACTGATGTCAGACTCACTGGCCTATAATTCTCTGGTTTCTGTTAGAAAACATAGAAAACTGAAAATCTACAGCACATTACAGGCCCTTCAACCCACAATGTTGTGCCCACCATGTAACCTACTCTAGAAGCTGCCTAGAATTTCCTTAATACATAGCCTTCTATTTTTCCTAAGACTTTTAGAGCATTTTTTAAACTGCAGGACAACACTAGCTATCTTCCAGTCCTCTGCTACCACTCTGTGTCTTTGCTAGGGCCCCAGCAATTTTTGCACTTGCTTCCCATAAGGTCCAAAGGGACACTATGTGAGATTTTGGGTATTTATCCAACTTGCTATCCTCAGGGTAGCAAACACCTCCTCCTTTGTAATCTGTATGTGGTTCATGAAGTTTGTGCTGTTTTGCTTCACTTCTTTCTTTCTTTTCAAATCTTTTTATTGCATTATAATCAGTTAAATGAACATATCAGTAAAAACAATACCAAGAGAACAGAATTACATACAAACATGTTCCAAATATTATATCCAGACATGTCCACCCAACCTCTTGATAATTGAAACAGGAAAAAGTTCAAAAGATTTGTTCAAGAGAAAAAAAACAAAAATCCACTAAACTAAACAGAAAATAAAACAAAAAAAAACTGGGCTGCCATAATTTGTTAATTATAATTATTCTGCCCTTGACTCCATTCCTCCTTCCATAAATGGTTAAGTATTAGGAAAAAGGATTCAAAAAAGAAAAAAAAATCAGCTGAAGTCATATGTATGGAAATATTGAATAAAAGACTCCCAAGTTTCCTCGAACTTAATTGAGGAATTAACCGTGCCTCTCCTAATTTTTTCTAGGTTTAAACAAGCTATAGTTTGAGAAAACCATTGAAGTGTAATAGGGGGATCAAAATCTTTCCATTTAAATAAAATGGATCTTCTGGCCATCAGTGTAACAAATGCTATCAAAAGGTTGGCAGGCTGAAGATGATAAATAACTAGAATCAATCATTGGTAATCCAAAAATTGCAGTAATAGGATGGAGTTGTAAATCAATATGTAAAACTGCTGAAACAATATCAAAGATGTCTTTCCAATATTTTTCAAAAGAGGGCAGGACCAAAACATATAGGTTAAAGAAGCAACCTCAGAGTTACATCTGTCACACATAGGGTTTATATGGGAATAAAAACAGGTCAGTTTGTCTTTTGACATATATGTTCTGTGAACCATTTTAAATTGTATTAAAATATGTCTAGCACACATTGAAGAAGTATTAACTAATTTAAGAATCTTTTCCCATTCTTCTATGGATATACTTACTTTAAGTTCTCGCTCCCATTCATTCTTTATTTTCTCAAATATACCTGAAGGGATTTTCATGATCAAATCGTAGATAGTTGCTATTACTCTCTTTTGTAAGGGATTTAAACTGAAAAAAATTTTCCGTAGTTTCCGCTTGATATGACATCAGAAAGGTAGGCAAAATAACATTCAAAAAATTTCTAATCTGTAGTTATCTAAAAAAGTGCGATCTAGGCAAATTGTATTTATTAGATAACTGTTCAAAAGACATAAAACAGTTATCGGTAAATAAATCATGAAAACAGTTTATTCCTTTCATTTTCCAAGGAAGAAAGGCTTAATCAATTCTGGATGGTTGAAAAGAAATTAAATAAAATAGGGCTGGAAAGGGTAAATTTATTCAAATCAAAAAAGATTACGAAATTAGAACTATATTTGTATTGTATATTTAATTATTGGGTTAGTAATTTGTTTATTCAATTTAGTAAATGCAAAGGGGAGCGAAGCCCCTAAAATAGACGCCAATGAAAATCCTTGTACAGACTCACGTCAAGATTCAACCACCTTGGACTTTGGGTTTTATCCAACTCTTGGGTCCAAAAGGTTAAATTTTGGATATTAATTGCCCAATAGTAAAATCTAAAGTTCAGCATTGCCAAACCACCATCCTTTTTGATTTCTGTAAATATTTCTTACTCAACCTTTGATTTTTACCCTGCAATATATATGAAGATATTTTGGAATCAATAATATCAAAAAAGGATTTAGGAATAAAAATTGGTACTACCTGAAGTAAGTAAAGAAACTTAGGTAAAACTATCATCTTAATAGCATTGATTCGGCTAACTGATGATAAGGACATAGGAGACCATTTAGTTACTAATTGTTTAATAGGATCAATTAAAGATAAGAAATTAGCCTTAAATAGGTCCTGATGTTTCTTTGTAATTTTAACCCCTAAACACATAAAGTAATCTGTAGCCAATCTAAACGGAAAGCTTCCGTAAATTAAGGTTTGCGTATTTAATGGGAATAATTCACTCTCATCAAAATTTAATTTATAACCTGAAAAGCTATTAAAATGAGCAAGTAGTGATATTACTGAAGGAAGGGATCTCTCTGGATTATAAATATATAATAGCAAGTCATCTGCATATAATGATACCTTACGTGTTTCATTGCTCCGAATAATGCCAAATATATTTGGTGAATCTCGAAAAGCAATTGCCAGGGGTTCTAAAGCAATGTCAAATAGTAAAGGACTTAAAGGACAGCCCTGCCTAGTACCACAAAAAAGCCTAAAAAAGGGAGATCTTGTAGCGATCTGCTACACACAGCGCTGAAATAACGACACGCAGTCGGTAAGTCATTTTGAGACTAGTTTATTCAAACTTCGCGGCGCTGGCATTTAAATCCCTAGCGCCCACCCTCTCCAGGCGGAAATGACGTCAGAGGTGCATTACCAAAGTCTCCCCCCGCGCACTGGCTATTTGTGAGCCGGTTCACCTGCGCAGAAAGTGGGTCACCACATAACCCCCCCCCCCCCCCCCCCAGAACCGGCGATACACCCCCCAATGTCCACAGTCTGGATCAGCCTCTGTTTGGGAGGTCTGCCTCTGCACCATGGTGCCTGAACCTCGACCGGCTGCGCCAAGTCCACATGGGCTGGTTTGAGTCGGTCCACCGTGAAAACATCCTCTTTCCCTCCAATGTCCAGAACGTACGTGGACCCGTTGTTGTTGATCACCTCGTATGGCCGCTGTAGCGGTGCCCGGCGTCCACCCCTTCGTACAAGCACAAACTTACAGTTCTGCAGGTCTATGGGTACATGGGTCAGGGTCCGTCCGTGCTGTGAAGTTGATTCGGGGGCCAGGTTTTTTTTTTTAATTTTTTATTAGTTTTTCAAAACATTTTACAAATTTAAAACCCCAAATCCCAATGAGGAGCATTAATACAGTGCAAAATTAAGCATACAATAACAAAATGCTACAAAGGAAGAGAATTTAACAAAAAAGCACCTAAATTAAAGACAAGTAAGCTTAGTGTCCTCCCCAAGCCCCACAACACAAGAAAAAAACAACAACAACTCCAGACCGACCACAACACAATATAGAGAGTATAAGTCAGGACAGTCAAACTCCCAGACTGTGAATACACTTAGCAACAGAGGATAATAATGCCTACTACCAGAAAAAAAAGGGAGCTGAAAGCAAGGGACCGAAAAGAAGAAGAAAAAAAGAAAAAAAACCCCTAGTCAAGTGGAAGGTTATGAAAGTACTCGATAAAAGGTCCCCAGACCTTATGGAACTTTAGATCCGAATTAAGAACTGAATAATGAATTTTTTTGAGGTCCAAGCAGGCCATAATGTCGTTAAGCCATTGCGCATGAGTGGGCGGGGCAACATCTCTCCATCTAAGGAGAATCAAGCGTCTAGCCAGGAGAGAGGCAAAGGATAGTATTCGGCATTTGGTCGGACCCAGACATAAATCTGTCTCGCCCCAAAAACCGAACAGAGCAATTAAGGGGTTTGGTTCTAGGTGCTGATTCAGAATACACAATAATGTAGTGAAGTCATCTTTCCAGAATTTCTCCAAGCTAGGACAGAACCAGTACATATGGATGAGAGAGGCCACGCCCCTCTTGCACTTATCACAGAGTGGACTAATGCCAGGGTAGAATCGAGATAGTTTAGATTTAGACATATGGGCTCTATGAACAATCTTAAACTGTAAAAGGCAATGGCAAGCACAAAGAGAGGTTGAGTTAACCGATTTGAGAACTGAGTCCCAGCTCTCCTTGGATAAGGAGATATTTAAATCCTGCTCCCAGGCCATTTTAATTTTACCCACAGGGGCCCGTCGTAAGGCTGCTAGTTTATCTCGGATAATTGATATTAAACCTTTACCTAGTGGATTAATGGAAAGAAATAGGTCCATAGCATTTTTTGCAGGCATTTCAGGAAAGTTAGGAATTAAAGGAGCAATAAAGTGTCAGATTTGGAGATATCTGAAAAAATGAGCGTTAGGCAGGTTGAACTTAACAGAGAGCTGCTGAAAAGAAGCGAAGCGATTATCAATGAAAAGATCTTCAAAATGTCTAATGCCCTTCCTATACCAAACATGGAATGCTGAATCATACATAGTAGGTAAAAAAAAGGTGATTATGTACGACAGGGCTGTAAACGGAAAACCCCTGGAAACCATAGCATTTCCTGAACTGAGCCCATATACGCAAAGTGTGTCTAACAAGAGGATTAGCTATTGATCTGGGCAGACTACTAGGGAGTGCAGAGCCAAGAAGTGCAGAGATAGATCATTCTTTAGTGGAGCTCAACTCCATTGCCACCCGGTTAGGGCACTCGGATTGGCCGTGGAAGAAAGACCAAAAGGTAGCACAACGTATATTAGCTGCCCAATAATATAAGCGAAAGTTAGGTAAAGCCATGCCACCCTCTTTTTTAGATTTTTGGAGGTGGATTTTATTAATTCTAGGGCGCTTATTCTGCCACAGATATGACAAAATAATAGAGTCTAAGGAATCAAAAAAAGATTTAGGAATAAAAATTGGGATAGATTGAAATAAGTATAAAAATTTGGGGAGAACATACATTTTAACAACATTAATACGACCTACCAAAGACATAGATAGAGGTGACCATTGTACCAGTCTCTGTTTTATAGCATATGAAAGATTGACAAAGTTTTCACAAAAGAGATCTTTAAACTTCCTTGTGACTGTAATTCCAAGATAAGTAAATTGATTATGGACTACTTTAAAAGGGAGATCACGAAATGTTAGTTCTTGTGCTTCTTTATTAATTGGGAAAAGTTCACTCTTATGTAAATTAAATTTATAGCCAGAGATCTGGCTAAACTGGTCAAGAAGTGAAAACATTAGAGGTAAGGATGTAGACGGATTTGAGAGAAAGAGTAATAAGTCATCAGCATAGAGAGAAACTTTATGCTCAACACCCCCTCTCCAAATCCCGGTCAATTCAGGACAATTTCGAAATGCTATCGCCAGAGGTTCTATAGCTAAATCAAAGAGAAAGGGACTTAAGGGGCATCCCTGACGGGTGCTACATTTGAGATTAAATACTTGGGATTTCTGAAAATTAGTTAAAACAGAAGCAGTAGGACACAGGTACAGCAATTGGATCCAAGAGATGAAACTTTGGCCGAGGTCAAATTTTTCTAAGACTGCAAAAAGGTAGTTAGACACTCTATATGATCAAATGCTTTCTCCACATCAAGGGAGATAACACATTCAGGAGTCCCAGTTGGAGGTGAGTATAAGATATTAAATAGACGCCGAATGTTAAAAAAAGGGAGACGGTTTTTAATAAAGCCTGTTTGGTCATCAGAGATAATGGAGGGAATAACGGTTTCTAATCTATGAGCCAAAACTTTAGCTAAGATCTTTACATCAACATTGAGCAGAGAGATCGGCCTGTACGAGGAACACTCTGTTGGGTCTTTGCCCTTTTTTAAAAGAAGAATAATAGATGCATCATTGAAAGAGGGTGGCAATTTGCCGTAATTAAACGAGTCAGATAATACTGAAAGTAACTGAGGAGAAAGAAGTGAAGAGAATGATTTATAAAATTCTACAGGGAACCCATCAGGTCCAGGAGATTTCCCTGAGGACAGTGCAGAAATTGCAAAAGATATTGCTTCTGATGATATAGGCGCAATGAGTTTGGCTTTGAAATCAGATGAAAGTGAGGGGATATTCAGATTCTGTAAAAATTGATCAACAGAGATATTGTCATTCAGAGATTCAGAGGAATAAAGCCGAGAATAAAAATTTTTAAATGCATCATTAATTTCTAAATGATCCGATGTAAAGTCTCCGTTCTCCTTCCGGATCTTTGTAATATGTTGTTTGGCTTTGGAACGCCTCAGCTGATTGGCTAGGAATTTACCAGACTTATCCCCATGAATGTAAAAGTGACTCTTGCTTTCGAGAAGTTGGCGTTCGACAGGTTGAGTGGACAGAAGGTTAAATTTAGTTTGGAGTTCAACGCGCTTCTTGTATAATTCAGGGTTCTTAGTTTGGGCATATAATTGATCCACATCTTTAATCTGGTTAATGAGGTCTGATCGATCTGCACGGGATCTTCTGTTGAGATTTGCTGTGTAAGAGATTATTTGACCCCTCAGATATGCTTTCATGGCATCCCAGACAATCTGGGATGACACTTCAGGTGATGTATTAGTGTTAAAATAAAAGGTTATCTGATCCTTAATAAATTTTACAAAATCATCATCCGATAATAAAGTTGAATCAAACCACCAGTGTTTATTCCTCTGAGGGAGACCAGGAAAGTTCAGAGAGAGGGTAATTGGGGCATGGTCAGAAATCAGTATACTCTGATAGTCACAAGTGTGGGCAAATGGGATAAGTTGGTTATCGAGTAAGAAATAGTCAATTCTAGTGAAGGTATGGTGAACATGTGAGAAAAAAGAATAATCTCTCTCCATAGGATGGAGGAAACACCATATATCAGAGATACCAAAATTAGAGAGAAACGATTGGATAGCTAAGGCAGATTTAGTAGGTGATCTGGTAACAGAGGACGATCGATCCAGTTTAGGATCCAACCAACAGTTGAAGTCACCACCCAGTATAAGAGAGTATGAGTTTAAGTCTGGTAGTGTGGAAAAAAAACATTCAAAAAAGTTAACATCATCAAAGTTGGGGGTATACAGGTTTGCTAGTGCAACTTTAGTGTTATATAGTTTACCAGAAACAATAATAAAATGGCCATTTGTATCAGATATTTTATTATGGAGTTCAAAAGGAATATTTGAGTTAATAAGAATGGAGACTCCCCTAGCTTTAGCGGCAAAGGATGAATGAAAATGCTGACCCGCCCACTTTGACAGAAGCCAGGAGTTATCGAAACAACGAATATGAGTTTCTTGAAGGAAAGCAATGTCAGCTTTGAGTTGTTTGATATGTGAGAATACCTTCCTCCTTTTAACAGGGTGATTCAATCCCTTTACATTCCAGCTCACGAATTTAAGTGCACTAGCCATTATCAATTACTAATGCATAAAAGGCAGCAGGCATATAAAAAGTCAAGCAGTACAATAGCAGTCTGGGAGCAGAGATGTAAACATAGATTCGTAAAATCAAAACATATACATGTCCTGAGCAATAAAGAGAAACAATAAATACAGTGAGTGATGTTGGAACTGGAAAATTCACCCCACCCACACAACCCAAAACTAGACAGCTACCAAAACAAGTAGCTAGCTCTACCAAAAAAATTAACCCAAATACAACTTCCAGATCTGTGTCATTAACAACAGTTCCGTATATATACTATAGCAAATAGTAACTAGTTTATGCACTAGAAAACATAACTACAGATTAGAACACCTTCTGCAGAAATATAAAACTTAATACAGAGAAAATCGGAAGAAAACCAAAACTAACCTACCCGCGAAAAATTATAGAAGAATAAAGTAAGAGAAAGGGGAAAAAAAACGTAAAAAAAAAGGAGAGGAAGGGGAAAGTTATAAATTCAAGACGAGTATTTATCAACCATTTACAGAGAGGAGAGAAAAAAATTCAGAGATTAGAAAAAAGGAGTGAAGAAAAGAAAAAAAAATAAGTATAAAAAAAAGAAAAAATAAATCAGCAATTAAACTGTGAACCAACAAACAGGGAGGCCTTCACTAAAGACTTCAAACCTCCAAAACAAGTTAGAGTCAGTTGTAGAACTCTGTAGATAAAGTTATACAAGAATAAAAATAGATTACACACACACACCAAATCCCGGGAGAGATTGTCAACAGCCCTTAGAGTTTCAATGAATAATGTCTGAGTGATTCAAGTAAAGTCTGAGTCCAGAAAAAGTAATTTTACTATGAGGAGTACTTATCCACCATTTTAGGAGGTCCGATTGGGTTCCGAAGATGACTGGATAGCCGGAAGACTTGCCACAAATGCTTCAGCTTCCTTCACTGATTTGAACCACTTGTATTTTCCAGTATTAAGCTTGATTCATAGATCGGCAGGAGTACAAAGAGAGGGTTTAAAACCACGATCAAAAAGCACTTTCATTGCGCCTTTAAACTCAGCATGCATCTTTAAGGTCTGGGGTGCAAAATCTTCCACAAAGCGAATGGTTGTATCCTGGAAAGTAAAAGACCCCCTGCGACGTGCCTCTACAATCAGACTGTGTTTTACCTGGTATTGATGGAAGCACAAGATTAATGGTCGCGGACGGGAGCCCAGAATTTCGGGGGGAACGTAGACTCTGTGTGCCCGTTCGAGCTCAGGCGGGTTCGGAAGCAAATCTTTCCCGAATATCTCACAGAGAAACTTGGCGAAAAACTTCATGGTTGGTCCCTGTTCGGTGGCCTCTGGCAATCCAAGAATTCTAAGATTGCAGCGTCGGCATGTTTGTCCACTTTATCGTTGATCCGATCCAGTTTGTCTTCCAACTGTTTGAAAGCGGTTTTAAATTCCTTTAAAATTTCATCTTGGAGCTTTCCGAGCGCAGCCAGGGTCTCGTCTGAAAGAGTCGGAACTTCCTTTCTCCCGGATTTAGAACTCTTGCTAGACATTGTAAGTTAGATATGTTCACAGGCAAGTAAGAGATACTGAAAAAATTCCTAACTAAGGTTTAAAAAATGGAGACATTTAGTGCAAAGATAGCGACAGTAACAGAACAAAAGTTCGGAGCAGCTAAACAATCGCCATCTTACCGGAAGTCCTCACAGGGGCCAGGTTGCCGAGCCTTTCGCGTAGCCTGTCCAGGACTGCTGTGGGTTCTTCCTCTTGCCCCCTTGGGGCTGGTATGAACTCTTCTGGGATGGCCAGGGGCGATCCAACGATCGCCAACTCGGCCAACGAGGCGTGCAGATCCTCTTTGGGCGCTGTACGAATTCCAAGCAGGACCCAGGGAAGCTCGTCCACCCAGTTAGGTCCTCTCAGGCGGGCCATGAAAGCCGACCTCAAGTGACGGTGGAAGTGTTCCACCAGTCCGTTCGACTGTGGGTGGTAGGCAGTTGTGTGGTGCAGCTGCGTTCCCAACAGGCTGGCCACAGCCGACCACAGGCTGGAGGTGAACTGGGCGCCTCTGTCGGAGGTAATGTGAGCCAGTACCCCGAATCGTGCTACCCAGGTTGCGATCAGTGCTCGGGCGCAGGAATCGGCAGATGTATCGGTGAACAGGACCGCCTCTGGCCACCTTGTGAACCAGTCTACCATAGTTAGGAGGTACCGCGCTCCTCGGGACACTGGCAGGGGGCCCACGATATCCACATGAATGTGGTCGAACTTCCGGTGGGTGGGTTCGAACTGCTGCGGCGGGGCTTTAGTGTGCCGCTGCACCTTGGCTGTTTGGCACTGCGTGCACGTTCTGGCCCATTCACTGACCTGCTTGCAAAGTCTGTGCCACGCGAACTTGCTGGAGACCAGCCAGACGGTTATCCTGATAGATGGGTGCACCAAACCGTGTATGGAGTCCAAAACTCACCGCCTCCAGGCTGCCGGGGCAATGGGGCGAGGTTGGCCGGTAGCCACATCGCACAGGAGGGTCCTCTCACCTGGGCCTACGAGAAAGTCCTGCAGCTGCAAACCCGAGACTGTGGTCCTGCAGCTGGGCATCTCGTCGTCTGCCTGCTGCGCCTCCACCAGTGCTGTATAGTCCACCCCCAGGGACAGGGCCTGGACAGCTGGTCTGGAGAGTGCGTCCGCCACGACGTTGTCCTTTCCCGAGACATGCTGGATGTCCGTTGTGTACTCGGAGATGTAGGACAAATGTCACTGCTGGCGAGCCGATCAGGGATTGGACACCTTCGTGAACGCGAAGGTCAACGGTTTGTGGTCCGTGAACGCGGTGAACGGTCTGCCTTCTAAGAAGTACCTGAAATGCTGGATTGCCAGATATAGTGCCAACAGCTCCCGGTCGAAAGCACTGTACTTGAGTTCAGGTGGTCGTAGGTGCTTGCTGAAGAATGCTAGGGGTTTGCCAGCACCCCTCGATGAGCTGCTCCAGCACCCCACCGACTGCTATGTTGGATGCGTCCACCGTGAGTGCGGTCGGAACATCCGTTCTGGCGTGCACCAGCATCGCGGCATCTGCCAAGGCTTCCTTGGCTTTAACGAAAGTGGCCGCGGCCTCCTCGTCCCAAGTAATGTCCTTGCCTTTACCCGACATCAGGGTGTACAAAGGGCGCATGATACGGGCTGCTGAGGGGAGGAAACGGTGGTAGAAGTTCATCATACCAATGAACTCCTGTTGGCCTTTGACCGTGTTGCGCCGGGCAAAGTGGCGGATCGCGTCACCTTGGCGGGCAGAGGTGTTGCCCCGTCTTTGGTAATCCTGTGGCCCAGGAAGTCAATGGTATGGAGACTGAACTGGCATTTGGCCGGGTTGATCTTGAGGCCGAAATCACTCAGGCGGGAGTAGAGCTGGCGAAGGTGGGACAGATGCTCCTGACGACAACTGCTGGCTATAAGGATGTCGTCCAAATAGATGAACGCAAAGTCCAGGTCACGTCCCACTGTGTCCATTAGCCGCTGGAAAGTCTGTGCAGCATTCTTCAGGCCGAACAGCATTCGGAGGAACTCAAACAGGCCGAACGGGGTGATAAGTGCTGTTTTGGGGATGTCTTCAGGGTGCATCGGGATTTGATGGTATCCCCGGACGAGGTCTACTTTGGAAAAGATTCTTTGCAGGTTTGCTGCAAAGTCCTGTATGTGCGGCACGGGGTAGTGGTCTGGAGTGGTAGCCACGTTCAGTCTGTGGTAGTCGCCACATGGTCTCCAACCCCCGGCTGCTTTGGGCACCATATGCAGGGGGGAGGCCCATGTGCTGTCAGACCTCCGTACGATCCCCAATTCCTCCATCCTCTTGAACTCCTCCTTCGCCAGGCGGAGCTTTTCCGGGGGGAGCCTTCATGCACGGACGTGGAGGGGTGGTCCCTTGGTCAGGATGTGGTGCTGAACCCCGTGTCTGGGCATGGCTGCCATGAACTGCGGTGCCAGAATCGATGGAAAGTCCGCTAGGATTCTGGTGAATTCGTTGTCCGACAGCGTGATGGAGTCCAGGTGTGGGGCCGGCAACTTGGCTCCACCCAGGGAGAATGTCTGGAAAGTCTCGGCATGTACCAGTCCTTTCCCTTGCAAGTCGACCAGCAGGCTGTGAGCTCGCAAGAAGTCCGCCCTCAGGAGTGGTTGGGCCACCGTGGCCAGTGTGAAGTCCCACGTAAACCGGCTGGCGCCGAACTGCAGCTGCATTGTGTGGGTGCCATAGGTCCGTATCGTGCTGCCATTTGCGACCCTCAGGGTGGGTCCTGGCTTCCTGTTGCAGGTGTCGTACCCCGTCGGGGGCAAGACGCTGATCTCCGCTCCGGTGTTGACCAAGAAGCGGCGTCCCGACTGTTTGTCCTAGACGTACAAGAGGCTGTCCTGGTGGCCAGCCGCCATAGTCATTAGTGGCAGCTGGCCCTTGCAGGGCAGGAGACAACGGCGGGCTTTTGTGCCCCACTGCTGGTGGTAGAAATACCTCCTCACTCCTGCCTCTGTGTTGTTTGTGCCCCCCTGCCGAGCCTGGTCTGGTAATTTGACCGACGGACACCACGCTCTCCCTCTTGGCTTTCCACAGCACATCTGCCCGGGCCGCCACCTTCCGGGGGTCGCTGAAATCTGCGTCGGCCAGCAGCAGATGTATGTCCTCGAACAGTCGCTCTAGGAACGCTTGCTCGAACATGAGGCAGGGCTTGTGTCCGTCAGCCAGGGACAGCATCTCGTTCCTCAATGCTGACAGCAGTCTGTCTCCCAAACCGTCCAGGTGAAGCAGGCGGCCAAAGGTCCCAATGAGCAGCGCTTTGAATGCTTCATATTTGCCTTCTTCCGGGGGCGACTGTATGAAATCTGCAACCTGGGCAGCCGTCTCCTGGTCGAGGGCGCTCACCACGTGGTATTAACACATGGAATCAGAGGATATCTGCCGAATCTGGAACTGGGCTTCTGCTTGGCTAAACCACACGGGTGGTCGCAGCGTCCAGAAAGTCGGCAGTTTTAGCGAAACTGCGTGAACAGATGAAGAGTCGGTCATCTTTGGTCCAAATCCCATTTACCATTTACCAATGTAGCGATGTGCTACACACAGCACTGAAATAACAACACGCAGTCGGTAAGTCGTTTCGAGAGTAGTTTATTCAAACTTCGTGGCGCTGGCATTTAAATCCCTAGCGCCCGCCCTATCCAGGCGGAAATGACGTCAGAGGTGCATTACCAAAGTCTCCCCCCGCGCGCTGGCTATTTGTGAGCCGGTTCGCCTGCGCAGAAAGTGGGTCGCCACAATCTCTGACTAATTGTAACTACAGAGGCCAAAGGTGTATGATAAATCAATTTAATCCAGGATATAAACTTTGGACTAAAATTAAATTTCTTAAGTGTATCAAACAAATATTTCCATTCAATTCTGTCAACTGCCTTCTCAGCATCCAATGAAATAATACATTCTGGAATTTTAGGTGAGGAAGTATATATAATATCCAATAATCTCCTAACATTAAAGTATGAGTAATGGTTTTTTTATAAATCCTGTCTGACAGGGTTTCCGGTGATGTCATCGTCGAGAATGGCAGCTTAAGTCACTAGCTCCTCCGGAAAAACACGCATTAAGCCCCGTTAACCCATCAAATATAGTATTTTTCGAAAAATATTTGAACTGAAAAGAGGGGCAAGAATGGGGAAAAAGAATGGAAATTTAAAAAGTGACACTGCGGAGCCTGTGGCCGAGAGGAGTGCAGCGTGTGGCTCTCTTACCCGACCGCATGCTAGCGAGGTGGACACTGGGCCTTGTTCAGGTGAAGCGGCAAATATGATCGAAATTTTGAAAGCGATCAGGGAGTTCCAGAAAGATATAAAGCAGCAGCTACATGATATTAAGTCAGAGCTCGCCAACGTCAATCAAAAAATAGCGGTGGCAGAGACTCGAATTGAGAAGGTGGAAGATCACGTTCAAAACGTGGAACGAATACTGAGTAAGACAATAAAAATATTAAATCACCAAGAAGGTAAACTGCTTGACCTGGAGGGAAGATCACGGTGAAAAAAATATCAGAATATACAACGTTCCCGAAGGAGCGGAGGGCGTGTCTATGATGGAGTTTGTCTGAAAGTTGCTGCGAGACACGCAGCAGCTTCCCTCGACTATGGAGCTAGAAATCGAGAGAACACATTGCTCGCTAATCCTGAAGCCTACCTGAGATAAGCCATGCTCAATAATAATTAAATTCCTTCTGTACAGTACCAAGGTTGAGATTCTATGAAGGGCCTGGGGTAAGAAGAGGGTGTTTTTAGGTGATAAATTAATATATTTTGACCAAGATTACCCCCCACTCCTGTGGTACTGCAGAAACATAAAGAATACTCTGAAGTAAAGCGAGTACTAAAGCAAAGAAGGATTAGATTTCAAACTCCATACCCTGCTAAACTTCGAGTGTTTTATGAAGACGGGACGCAGTTGTACCAGACAGTGGAAGAGGCAACTATAGACATGAAGGCCAGAGGGTTGCCCGTCAGCGTGATCAAACAGAGGGAAAGCCTGGCAGAGGAATTATCCCGCTCTGCTTGGGAGATAGTGCGAGAATCGAAAAGGCAGGAGACGGGAGGAGGCCGAGAGAAGTATGTCAGAAAGAGACCGGGAGTTTTCCAAAGACAGTCCTTACCCCCTGCAGAAGAGCCATAAGGTCTGGCTAACTTTAAAAATGTTGAGAAACTGAATGGAAGCAAAAGTAGACAGTGATATACCTACCTCAAGAAATACTTATTATAATGTAGATTTTATATTACTTATTTGTTCACTTACTCCTTTTTCCCCAACAATATGATAATACATATATGCGTGCATATACGTCTATGTATGTAATATATATGTATATATATGTGTGTGGATGTGTGTGTATATATATATATATCTATATATATATAGGAGGAGTACACAGGAAAATCTTTTCTGTGTAACGGATTTGTTCACTGACTTTTATGAATAATGCAATGGGGGCCCTCAACTCACAAGTAGGAGGGGTTATCCCCCACAGCTAGACATTTCCTCTAGCTCAACGCAGGCCATCTACTAGAGACCGCAGCATTGGAATCACACGTTCGTTACCATTTTTGTTATTATTTGTGTTTCTTGGTTCTTATTTGTTCAGGGAGTAGATTGATTAAGTTTTATTCTGCCAATTTCAATGATACACTGACAGATAAATACAGATGGCTAAGGACAAAGTAAAGTTCATTTCTTTTAATGTCAATGGGCTATTAAATCCAATCAAATGTAAGAGAATTTTATCCAAAATGAAAAAAGAACAAGCCCATGTAGTTTATCTACAGGAAACTCATTTAAGTGATAATGAGCATAGAAAACTAAAGAGAATGGGCTTCACTAATTTGTTTCTCTCCTCATATAAATCAGGACATAGGAGAGGAGTTGCTATTCTTATCTCAAGTAAGCTAAATTTTGAAAAAGTATTGGAAATGGGAGATAAAGAGGGCAGATATATTCTGGTAAGGGGGAATATAGACGGAAATTCAGTTACTCTATTGTATATATACACCCCCCCGGAAGGTGATATTGGTTTCCTTCAGAAAATTACTGATATTATGGTAACGGAAACAGAAGGTCTCCTGATATGTGGGGGAGACTTAAATTTACAATTACAACCAAACTTAGACTCTTCCAATAGAAAAACCTATGAAACAAAATCTTTACATAAGAAAGTTAATACACTTTTTGAGGATGTTGGTTTAATTGTTATATGGAGGGACCTTTCCCCAACAGAAGGGATTACACTCATTATTCTGCTCCCCATTCTGTATATACAAGAATAGACTATTTCATAACATTTGGAAAAGACAAAGACAAAATAAACACCTGTGGAATTGGGACAATAGATGTAAGTGACCATACACCCATATATTTATCTGTTGATTTTGACCTACAGCCAAAGAATACTATTTTGGTAATTAAATTCAAGTCTACTCAATGATCCGTACTTTAAGGAACAAATTAAAAAAGAAATTTGTCTCTACTTAGAATTTAATGATAATGGAGAGGTTTCACCTCCCATTATATGGGATACTCTGAAGGCTGTCTTAAGAGGGAAAATTATAGTGATATTTTCATATAAGAAAAAAATAAGGAATAAAACATTAGAGGAATTACAAAATAGGCTGAAGGAACTGGAGGAAAAAACACAAATTGAATTTGGCACAGGATACATTGGGGAAATTAAAAGAATTAGGAATGAAATTAATAGTCTGGCTATGCAAGAAATCAGGAAAAATGTAATGTTTCTGAAACTGAGACATTATGAAAGTGGATCAAAATCTATGAAAATACTGGCGTGGAAACTGAAAAAAAAGATAGCAGAAAATACAATTCATAGAATTAGGGACCCAAGAACAAAAATGATTAAAAAAAATAAGCTAAGTGAAATTCAAGAAACTTTTGAAGTGTTTTACAAATCTCTATATTCCAAAGTTCCAGAGAGAAGCATAACCCAAATTGAATAATTTAAGCATAACACCTTCTTGAATTCTCTGGAGTTACCCACTTTAAGCGAAAAGCAAAATAGAATGATGACTGCTGACGTAACTGAAGTTGAATTAAAAGCTGCAATTAGTAGGCTTAAATTAAGCAAATCACTAGGATCAGATGGGTATATGGCAGAGTGGTACAAAGAGTTTAAAAATGAGTTAATTCCTGTTTTACTCCCCACACTGAACTGGTCTCTAAAAAAGGCACAAATGCTACCCAATTGGAAGGAAGCGATAATCTCAGCTATACCGAAAGAAGGCAAGGATAAAATGGAATGCGGGTAATTTAGACCAATATCCGTTCTTAATGTAGATTATAGATTATTTACCTCCATCATGGCCAAACGATTAGAAGAGTTTTTATCCATACTGATACGTAACGATCAGATAGGTTTTATACGACAACGCCAGACACAAGACAATATACGAAGGACACTTCACATTATTGATCATATACAAAAAAATAAAATCGAAGCAATAGTGATAAGTGTGGATGCTGAAAAGGCATTTGATTCAGTTAATTGGAATTTTCTTTACAGAGTTTTACATAGATTTAGTTTCCAAGACACAATTATTAAAACTATATAGACATTATATGACAATCCTACTGCTAGGATTAAAATCAATGGATATTTATCAAATAGACTTACCCTAGAAAGGGGCACGAGACAGGGTTGTGCATGGTCACCGCTACTCTTCGCATTATATCTGGAACCATTAGCTCAATACATCAGACAAAATGAAGATATCAGGGGAATTACTATTAAAGGGACAGAACATAAATTGGCTTGTTATGTGGATGACATTTTGATCTATCTAGGGCAACCAACATACTATTTACCTAAATTAATGCAATCCTTTGAACAATATAGTCAATTATCTGGATACAAGATCAACATAGATAAAACCAAATTACTTTCATATTACTATAGCCCACCAAGAGAAATTGAAGGTAGATATCCCTGGGCATGGCACACAGAGTCTTTCAAATAGTTGGGCATCATTATGCCAAAAGATTAGGCAAAATTATCAGATTGTAATTATCAGCCTTTATGTAAAAAAATTAAGGAAGATATGGCAAGATGGAACCTGATTCACTTTTTCAGTCTCAGTTCAAGGATTGAGTCTATTAAAATGAATATACTGCCCAGACTGTTATATCGCTTTCAGACCCTACCAACAGAGATTAATCAAAATCAATTCAATGAATGGAACAAGATGTTATCAAGGTATATTTGGCAGGGTAAAAGGCTTAGAGTTCATCTCAAAACTTTGCAGTTAGCAAAGGAAAAGGGGGGATGGGGCCTACCTTCTCTTAGAGATTATTATTTTGCAGCACAGTTGAGAGCTGTGATATGTTGGTGCAACCCACCCTATGACGCTCAATGGAAAAACATTGAGGAGTGGGTACTTCCCATCCCCATACATATTTTTTTCTTATATGAAGATATCGCTATAAATTTCCCTCTTAAGATAGCCTTCAGAGTATCCCATATAATGGGAGCTGAAACCTCTCCATTATCATTAAATTCTAAGTAGAGACCAATTTCTTTTTTAATTTGTTCCTTAAAGTACGGATCATTGAGTAGACTTGAATTTAATTTCCAAAATAGTATTCTTTGGTTGTAGGTCAAAATCAACAGATAAATATAAAGGTGTATGGTCACTTACATCTATTGTCCCAATTCCACAGGTGTTTATTTTGTCTTTGTCTTTGGCTGATAACAACCTGCAAAGGTACATAAATAATATTGATAACCCATGGGTGAAATTGCCTCTTAAAATATGGAAAACTACTATAAAAGAATATAATCTAGCGGGAGATACTGCAAATCTTAAATGGTGTGGATATGACTGGGATTTTACACCGAATAAACTGGATGCTAGATTTAAGGACTGGACAGCTAAAGGAATATCAGTTCTTTGCAACGTAATGAAAGAAGGAACACTGTTCAGTTTTGAAATGCTTGAAGAGAAACACTTATTAGAAAAACAAGATTTTTATAGGTATTTACAGATGCGACAATATGTTAATAAGACGCTTAAAAATGTAACCAAGGCAAGTACATGCTTGATAGAGCTATTTAGAAAAGCATATAATTCAGATAATGGTAGTAGAATAATTTCAAGCATGTATAAGGGGTTGTCAAATCTTAAAACACATTCAACTTCATACATTAAAACAAAATGGGAGAAGGAAGGAGGGATAATTATATCTGAGGAAGAATGGACAACAATATGGAGGTATAAATGGAAGTGTACCAGTTCACAGAAATGGAGGGAGTTTGGATGGAAAAACTTGATAAGATATTTTATTACACCCTCTCAGAAATCCCATTATCAAGTCAAGTCAAGTCAACTTTTATTGTCATTTTGACCATAACTGCTGATACAGTGCATAGTAAAAATGAGACAATGTTTTTCAGGACCATGGTTTACATGACACAGTACAAAAAACTAGACTGAACTACGTAATTAAAAAAAACACAGAGAAAGCTATACTAGACTACAGACCTACACTGGACTGCATAAAGTGCACAAAAACAGTACCGGCATTACAATAAATAATAAACAGGACAGTAGGGCAAGGTGTCAGTCCAGGCTTCGGGTATTGAGGAGTCTGATAGCTTGGGGGAAGAAACTGTTATATAGTCTGGTCGTAAGAGCCTGAATGCTTCGGAGCCTTTTCTCAGACAGCAGGAGGGAGAAGAGATTGTATGAGGTGTGAATGGGGTCCTTCATAATGCTGTTTCCTTTGCAGATGCAATGTGTAGTATAAATGTCCGTGATGGCGGGAAGAGAGACCCTGATGATCTTCTCGGCTGACCTCACTATCCGCTGCAGGGTCTTGCAATCTGAGATGGTGCAATTTCCGAACCAGGCAGTTATGCAGCTGCTCAGGAAGCTCTCAATACAACCCCTGTAGAATGTGATGAGGATGGGGGGTGGGAGATGGACTTTCCACAGCCTTCGCAAAAAGTAGAGACGCTGCTGGGCTTTCTTTGCTATGGAGCTGGTGTTGAAGGACCAGGTGAGATTCTCCATCAAGTGAACACCAAGAAATTTGGTGCTCTTTACGATCTCTACCGAGGAGCCGTCGATGTTCAGCAGGGAGTGGTCGCTCCATGCCCTCCTGAAGTCAACAACCATCTCTTTTGTTTTGTTCACATTAAGAGACAGGTTGTTGGCTCTGCACCAGTCCGTTAGCCGCTGCACCTCCTCTCTGTAAGCTGACTCGTCATTCTTGCTGATGAGACCCACCACGGTCGTGTCATCGGCGAACTTGATGATATGGTTCGAGCTGTGTATTGCAGCACAGTTGTGGGTCAGCAGAGTGAACAGCAGTGGACTGAGCACGCAACCCTGGGGAGCCCCCGTGCTCAGTGTGATGGTGTTGGAGATGCTGCTCCCGATCCGGACTGACTGAGATTTCCCAGTCAGGAAGTCTAGGATCCAGTTGCAGAAGGAGGTGTTCAGGCCCAATAGGCTCAGCTTTCCAATCAGTTTCTGAGGGATGATTATAATAATAACCTCCCTGTTTGCTGGAGAAATTGTGGAAATCAAACTGCAAATCATTACCATATTTTTTGGGACAGCCCTGTTATCAAAAATTATCAAAAACTATTGGAGGGGGATACACAATGCTATACAAAACATCTTTAAATGTGAAATACCCTTAGAGAGTAAGACCATATATTTTGGATATATACCTCAAGGATGGTTGAAAACAGATAAATATTTAATGAATATACTGTTGGTGGCTGGTAAAAAGACTCTTACTAGGAAATGGTTATCACAGGAGAGCCCAACTTTAAATACATGGATGGAAATTACAATGGACATTTACAAAATGGAGAAGATAACAGTATCTGTTTATCATAAGCTGGAACAATTTGATTCATACTGGGAAAAATGGTTTAACTACGTAACACCTCATAGGCCAGATTTTATTCTCAGAAATCAATGAATATGTTGTTAAAAAAAAGATCACTCCCTACTTGTACATAGTTTTTTCTTTCCACTCTTTTCTATAAGTGTATACCTCAGATAAATACTTTGTGGAGATTTGTGATATATATGATATATATGTACAATGTCTGAAATACATCTTATGGAAATGTTTGTTTGATGATGAACTTCAATAAAGAACTACAAAAAAAATAAACACGAGGAAATCTGCAGATGCTGGAAATTCAAACAACAACACACACAAAATGCTGGTGGAACACAACAGGCCAGGCAGCAAATATAAGGAGAAGCACTGTTGATGTTTCGGGCCGAGACCCTTCATCAGGACTAACTGTGTTACGTTCCCCAGTAACCGGGTAATTTTCCAGCAAAGATAGATGGATCCACCGAAGCCTGATGCTACTATTTTCAAACGTTTTTTATTTATAAAGGGGCACAAACGTATGGTTAATACAAAACATTCAGATCATATATGTCGTCACAACTCAATCTAAAGCACAGGTATAGTAATAATCAATCAGAAATAAGCTCTATCGTTGTCTAGGGGTAATGTAGATATATATTGTTTACTGGATATTTAAAAGTCTTTTTGCGGTTACTGCAGTTCCACCCGCTGCCGTTGTCGTGGTGTCGCGTTGGTGCACTTTTGTTAGAAAGAGAGAGAGAGAATGAAACATTTACCCGACAGGTTTTCCAACCTGTAGGAGGTAGTCGGAAGTCTCGTTGGGGAATGGACTCTCATCTGTGGCTTCCCCTGTAGCTAGGCCGTTCTTCCGTGGTGAGGTCGCCAATCCTCAGGCAAGGAAAGGACGCACACGAACCCCACCACCGGCTGTCGCTCTCAAAACGCAGTCGCAGGAATTCTCGCGTATCTTCTGGTGCGTCTGGCGCCCCGCCTCGGCAGCCCACCTTTTATCTGGACTGGCAGGGTTGTAGATGTCCATCAGGGTAGGGGGGCGAGGCAATCCTTCCCCCATCACCCATCTCACATTGCCCTGAGATTTTGCACGTAGGCCAGTTCCTTATCCCACAAAGGTGTCTCCCAAGACAATGGCTATGTCCGAGGTTTTTGTCTTGTTGAGCGACCAGCCCACTTTGCCCGAGGGCTTTACACATGGTCTTCATGAGACAATAGTCAAAGAGTCGCTTTATTCTGCTTCCCTGGGGAACGTGGTCTTCAGCACGTCTCCCTCTCTCTCTTGGGTCATTTGACCCCCCCTTGACTAGGGCTCTTGCAAATCTCACAAAGGAGGGGGCTGGGGTCATAACACCTCCCCCTTAAAAGTTTTTTACCAGCGGTTAAAAACAAGTTGGTACAGAGTCTTATAGGATTTTTTTTTCTAACACAATACACAAGCTCCTCTCTTCACAGAGTACTACCGTTATACATTCAAGTCAGTATCTAAACAGGTAACAATTACAGTGTCCCTTTCTTTAATATCTTAACATCGCGTACCGTACTAAAGTCTGGTAGCATCAAACTTCAGCTCAATAACCACCTATTTATTTATTTTCTTCAGCAACAAAACTAAGGAGGTGTGATCTTAGCTTAGGTGCATCTACAAAAGTTTATACAAATACTAATCGTTTCGGTCGTGGTATTTCACCGGCAGGTCTCCAAAGGGGTTGTTTTTATTAGTCACAGGCTTTGGCGCAAACCCGTACAACCGGCGTTGCTGTTTAAAAATGGCATTTTCTATTAACCATCGCCTCTTTTCCGGAGAGTCTCCCCATGGGGAACTTGAGTAATTTGGCGAGGTACTTTCCCGCCTTTTCTTTTCACGAGGGTTATTCTCTTAACTCCGTGTTCCCAACCTAGTCCATCATGGGAATTTCCATCCAATTCTTTAATGCTACACAGGTAGTTAACCCTTTTGTCAAGACCATGCAGGCTGATGTGTTTCAGTTCGAACCTTTTTTTCAGGCCACATTTAAATTTTGGCTTCCTCACAGTGCTTTCCTGAATAACAATAGCGTGTGAGGCACCCTTACATTCCAAATCAACCTGTAATCGATGTGCAGGCATCAATCTAGACTTTAACTTTTTTTCATTCGATTTGGGAACTACAGATTTACCGTTCTCCTCCACAACAACAGTTATCTCCCCATTCGTAAACTCCACATTAACTCTGAACACCCCCTTCAGCACAACCATCTGGGAACTCATACTTCCCAAGGTTAACCCCTTTTTTTCCGAACCAAGTCTATCTGCTCCAAAAGGACGACCGTCTCGTCCAGCTGAGTCAAATACCTCAGATTTTTTCTGAGCTCCGTGACTAGGTTCAGGACCACGTGCATCCCCATCTTGGACACACTCAAACGGGGCATTGGCCTCTTCCAGGCTTTCAATACCCGTACCCTTTTCAAATTCTAAAATTCCCCTGATCCTCCCAGTTACTCTCTGGGCAACTCACTTCCGGAGTAAACTCAACCCCACGGGCTGAAACAACCCCATCTGCCAACCCAGCATACTTCTTCAAGGTAATGGCATCCTTTTCATCTAGGACTGCCCTCATTTCATTATCGGGAACACCTTTAGAATTTTCAACTTCTTCAAACAGTCCTGCCAAACCAGACAGATCATCCATGTCCAACCCTGGACATGTTAACAGCTTTATCTGTTTCTCATCTTTATTTCCTACCTCTAGGACCTTTTTTTTCGCTAAGGGCAGATCTACCTTCTCTCCCTTACCCCCTTTTACATTACTATTCCTCGTTTTACCACCCTCGAAACCCTCATGGCACAGGGTCGGTAAAGACGTCTGGGCCAAATCAAAACTGGCCAATTTTAAACTGCTCCCGTTCTCAGCTGCCACTCTCGACAGGCTGTGAGTGTCCGCGCATGCGGGATAGCTCGGGGACTCTATGGGCGGGGCCTCAACACGCACCGGTCGGCGGGTCATAGTCATGGCCAACCAAACTTTTCCTCCTGCTAAATCGTTCCCAAGGAGGACATCCACGTCAGTTCTCGGGAATTCTGATGGCACCCCCATTTCAACTGATCCTTACACCAGCTCACAATCCAAAATGACCCTACGCAAAGACACCCTTTCTGTCCCTTTTCCTATTCCTCTCAGGGCTACCTCGCCCGTTGGAGGTCCGAATTGTAATACATTACAGCTAATTAATGATAGCTCCGCCCCCGTGTCTCTCCAAATCCGTACGGGAATTGGTGGGTCCCCCTTCCTCACAGACACGGTTCCGTGTGACATATAAATCTCTGACCCCTCACGCTCTCTGCTCCCCTGGGACCCTCTTGCCGATTTTCTGATTACCACTGCACACCCGATAGGGATCGCTGCTTTCCCTCTCTCTGGCTCCTTCCTCGGAGCAAAGCATTTAGATGCAATATGTCCCACCTTTCCACAATTAAAACAGGTCAAGCCAGGACCTCTCCTGCCGTCTTGCCTCTCCTCCTAAATTTTACCACTAGCTCCCAGCGGGATCTCCGCCTCAGCCTGCGGACTTTCTCTACCGTTCCCATGGTCTCTCTGGTAACTTTTTGGCAAGGAAAACTTTGTCTTGTGGGTTAGGGCATATTCATCTGCGAACCTAGCAATTTCTGAGATGGACTGATTCGTCCTCTCATTCAAATACATCCGGATCTCTTCCGGAACACAACCTTTAAATTCCTCAATCAAAAATAACTCCCTGATACGCCCATAATTCTCGGCCACCTTTTCAAAAAGCAAGAAATAACTATCAACATCCGTCTCCTCGAACGGGGGGACCAACCTCAACGCCCGACTAACATCAAACCCCTCCTCTCTCTCTTGCCCTTGAGCTCTTCGCTCTTGCTTTCGCCTGTCCAGCTCCAATTCATGGCTCCTTTGTTTCTCTTTCTCTTCTGCTTCTGCTTCTGCTTCTAGCTGCTTTAGCTGGAGCTCATGACCCCGTTTCATCTCTAATTCCTTTAGTTTGAACACCTGCTCCCTTTCCTCAGCCTTTTCCTTTGCAGCTCGTTCCTCAGCCTTTTCAGCTGCTTCTAGCTGCTTTACTTTAAGATCATGGTCCAACCTTACTTTCTCCAACTCTACCTGATCTGTCCCACTCGCTAATCTCTTTTCGGGGATATTTTCCAAATCCTCAGCTGCAAACACCTCCTTTTCAGTGTAATACTCATTTATGACCCCTCGCACTTCCTGCTTTTTCATTGATGACCTCACCTCTGCGAGGCCTAACCCCTTTGCCAGATTTACCAAGTCTGATTTGGTAGCCGTCCCTAGCGCCTCTACAGTCGGATTTCTCATAAATTCACCCACATCCATCTTTGCTGGTTTCCTGTCTGGCTACCTGCATAACCAGATTTAAGTTTGGACTTACAGCCCGATTCACTGACCCTCCCCTTTGGTTTCAAATCCGGGACGAGCAACCCACTTGTTACGTTCCCCAGTAACTGGGTAGTTTTCCAGCAAAGATAGATGGATCCACCGAAGCCTGATGCTACTATTTTCAAATGTTTTTTATTTATAAAGGGGCACAAACGTATGGTTAATACAAAACATTCAGATCATATACGTCGTCACAACTCAATCTAAAGCACAGGTATAGTAATAATCAATCAGAAATAAGCTCTACAGTTGTCTAGGGGTAATGTAGATATATATTGTTTACTGGATATCTAAAAGTCTTTTTGCGGTCACTGCAGTTCCACCGGCCGCCATCGGTTGTGGTGTCGTGTTGGTGCACTTTTGTTAGAAAGAGAGACAGAGAGATGTCATTAAACAGCTTCACCTGCCTGGGTCCCTACGGAGCACCGCCGTGGAATCAGAAGAGCAGGCTTCCCGGTTGTTAGTTAAAAGCGATTGTCCGTGATTCCATCCACAGACTCCCGATCCGGAGTCTAACGCACGTGGCTTCCTTCAGAATGGCGTCCCGCTCCGACGGGAAGCACTATCATGTCTTCTTCGTGTGTTTCCTTGGTGCGTCTGAGGCCCCGCCTCGGCAGCCCACCTTTTTATCTGGATTGGCAGGGTTGTAGATGTCAATCGGGGGGGGGGGGGGGCGGTGAGGCGATCTTTCCCCCATTCCCTATCTCACATGGCCCTGAAGGTCTGCACGTAGCCCACGTCCTTATTCCACAAAAGGTGCCTCCCAAGACAATGGCTGTGTCCAAGGCTTTGTCTTGCTGAGCGGCCAATCCACATTCCAGACCGTAAGGCTCTCTCTCTCTTGCGATTCTCCCAAAGGAGGGGGCTGAGGTCATAACACTGAAGACCTATCCATCAAAGGAGTCAAACAACAAACTCTCAAGGTGGCAACTGCTGGAGTGAGTTGAGTTGAAGCTTGCTCCTAAACTTTTCAATCTTTTACCACTCTTCTATTACTTACTTATACTAAAGCATATAACATTTTTATATGCTTGAAATTTGATCCTTATTTAGTGAAAATGAGTACCAGAGGACCAAAGAAACTAATTGAAAGCAGTGGAGAGGGGGAGCTTACCTTGGATGCAGTATCGAAATTACTGGATGAAAAAATAGACCAAAAAAATTTGAAACTGGAAATGAAAATTTCGAAATTATTGAATGAGAAAATCGAGCAGAGAGATTCGAAATTGGAAGAGAAAATTGACGCCGTGGATTTGACATTAAGGATTATTAATAATGCAATGGAAACATTTAAACTGGAGACCAAGGAGCTACAAGGATGTGTTTTTGAACTTGAGGAAGCCGACAAGAAGATAGAAGGTAGAGTCGAGATACTGGAAAGGAAACTGTATTCAGCTATTCAAATATTGGAGCAACAGAAAATTAAGATGATTATTCTGGAAGGCCGAAGTCACAGACAAACTATTAGAATAATTGGCCTGCCTGAAGATATTGAAAAAGGAGAAGATCCCACTGAATTTTTTTCTCAATTTTTAAGGAAGGTGTTTGGCCCAGAAATGTTCTCGAAGTCACTGATTCTGGACCATGCGCATAGAATGACATTGGCGTCAGATCCTAAACCAAGGCATATTATATTATGATTTCATTATGTACATATTAAGGAACAGTTAATTCATCTTGTCTGTCAGAAAAGAATTATGTATATAGTCCCAAAATAATGCGTCAAAGATCAGTGTTTAAATCGATGATGAGTGATTTGTATCATGCTAAGTTCAGACCTGCATTATTATTTCCTGCTCACCTCAGAATAATCTTATCTGATGGATCCTTCAAATGGTTCACTTCAGTCGAAAAGGCTCAAAAGTTTTTCGAGGATCTAAATGCAAATTCAATAGTTTCGATATAGTCTAACGGTTATGTGGATTAAAAATTGTCTTCGACAGCTTGAATCAAAATGACAGTATTCCATAGCTTAATGATAGATTTTATTTGCCTAGTGAATAAATTCGACAGTTTGTTACAGTCTAACGGTTTTGATGATTAAAAACTATCTTTGATAGTTTAAACTTAAATGGTAATTTGTTACAGTCTACAGTTTAATGGTAGATCTTATATGTTTTATTTACTTTTATTTACTTAAGTGTGTATCCTGGTTTGAATTATAAGTATTTGCCATATTTTTGAGATAATTATTTCTTGTCTTTTAAAATGGCTTTCTGAAATGGTTTTTTAGAAGTTTATAATGGCTGATCATCTATTTTAGTGTGTTCTACGCACTTGTTTTTATTTTGTTTAGACTACTTGAGACTGGTGTAAATTTAAAACATGGCAGTCCCCTACAGCTTAAAGATTATCTTTGTTAATTATTATGTATTAACATACACTCGGTTTAAGTTTTAAAAAAATTATAAAGTGGACTTTCGTCATTTGAATTTTTTTTTCTCCTAGCTTCAGTAAAAGGTATATTCGGTTTTGAATTAAGTGTATTCATTATATGTATATGATAAAGCCGTTCTTTATTGATTTTTTTCCTTTACGACTATTTAAAATAACTATGTTTGATTTGAGATCTAATGGACTGATTGCCCTTTTATGAATTTGTGAAACATAAATAATCTATTAACATTTTTTCTTTTTTTTCTGAAATTGGCTTTTTGTGATTCTTTAGTAAAATGGTGGATGCTCAAAATGTGAGTGGTATGAATCCCTTTTTAAAAAAATTTTGTAACTTCGTCACTAGTTTGATGGGGTTAGAATCTGGGGTAGTTTGTTTTCTAGCTGTCTATTGGCTAGTTTCCGTGCTTTGTGGGGTGGGGGAGGACTGTTTTCTTTTTTCTTTCTGTTTTCTCTGGGCAGACCTGAAACTACAAATATGTCTGACTGTCATGACTTCCGGTTCCTCTTGAATTGTTTTCCTTTTGTTTGGGAACATGATTTCCCTGCAGTAGGATTAATCCTTTACACATTATATGATTTACTTATTGAAAATGGATAAGACTATTAATTTTATTTCATGGAATACTAATGGTTTGAACCATCCAATTAAATGGAATTTTTTTTT
This sequence comes from Hemitrygon akajei, assembly GCF_048418815.1. Lineage (NCBI taxonomy): Eukaryota > Metazoa > Chordata > Chondrichthyes > Myliobatiformes > Dasyatidae > Hemitrygon > Hemitrygon akajei. The sequence continues at coordinate 109,397,516 of NC_133127.1, forward strand.
TAAAATATTTAATAGACTGAAAGCTCATATTATTTTTGCACAAGAGATTCATGTGAGGAAGGAGGACAATCAACATTTTTTTAGATTTTGGATGGGCATGCAGTTTCATTCTAATTCATCTGCAAAGGTGAAAGGTGTTTCTATATTTATTGATTCTTTGATTTCATTTGTTCATTATGAGACAATTTCAGACCCAGCTGGTAGATTTTTGTTAATCACTGGTTTACTTTAATCAAAAAGTTGTTATGGTTAATATTTATGCTCCAAATCTCAATTATCCTGAATTTTTTAAAGAAATTATTTGCATTATTTCCTAACTTAAGTGAATATAAGTTGATAATGGGTGGAGACTTTAATTGCTGTTTGAACCCTTTGTTTTGCTTCACTTCTATAGGCTCTGTATCCATCTCCTGAGTAAATACAGATGCAAAGAATGCATTTAAGATCTCCCCCATCTGCTTTGGCTCCACACAATTTTGTTGCTTACAAACATTTTGCTCTTAGCATTCCTGTAGAATCCCTTAGGATTTTCTTTCACCTTGTCTGCTAGAGCAATTTCATGCCATTTTTTATGCTTCCTGATTTTTTTCTTACATTTCTTGTACTCCTTACACCTCATTTGTTCCTGCTTGCCTACACCTACTATGCACCTCCTTTTTTCTCTTAGCCAGGGCCTCCATAGCTCTTGAAAACCAAGGTTCCCTACATTTGTTATCTTTACCTTTGATCCTGACGGGCACCCACAAGCTTTATACTCCCTAAACACAAACAAGAGAAAATATGCAGATGCTGGAAATCCAAGCAACACACACAAAATGCTGGAGGAACTCAGCAGGCCAGGCAGTATCTATGGAAAAAAGTAAACAGTCAATGTTTCAGCCCAAGACCTTCAGCGGGACTGGAGAAAAAAAGATGGAGTCAAAGTTAAAAGGTGGGTGGAGGGGAGAGTGAAACACTAGGTAAAGGAGTGAAGTAAAAATCTGGGAAGTTGATTGGTGAAAGAGGGCTGGAGAAGGGGGAATCTAATAGAAGGCCTTGGAAGAAAGAAATGCTGGAGGAGAACCAGAGGGAGGCGATGGGCAGGGAAGGAGATAAAGTGAGAGAGGGAAAGTGGGATGGGAATAGTGAAGTGGGGGACATTACCAGAAGTTCGAGAGATCAATGTTCATGCCATCATGTTAGAGTCTAACCAGTGTTATGACCTCAGCCCCCTCCTTTGTGAGAATCGCAAGAGCCCTAGTCAAGGGGGGGGTCAACTGACCCAAGAGGGGGAGAGACGTGCTGAATAGGCACAGGAAATGGGAGAGAGAGAGGGAGACGTGCGGAAGACCACGTTCTCCCGAGAAGCAGAATAAAGTGACTCTGACTATTGTCTCATGAAGACCACGTGTAAAGCCCTCGGGCAACGTGGGCTGGTTGAGAGAGAGATTGACACCGGCGATCCCGTGAGGAAGTATAAAGGAGGGTCTGGGGGGGGGGGGGGGGGGGGACCCCTTCAGACGCACCAGAAGACACGCTAGAAATCCTGTGACAGCGTTTTGATAGCAACAGCCGATGGTGGGGTTCGTGTGCGTCTTTTCCTTGCCTGGGATTGGTGACCCCACAACGGAAGAACGGCTTAGCTACAGGGGAGGCCACAGATGAGCGTTCATTCCCCCAACGAGGCTCCGACAAACCGAACTCCTCCAGGTTGGAAAACCGGTCGAGTAACTGTTTCATCCCATATCTCTCTCTCTTTCTAACAAAAGTGCATCAACGCGACACCACAACGATGGCAGCTGGTGGAACTGCAGTGACCGCAAAAGACTTTTAGATATCCAGCAAACAATATATATCTACATTACCCCTAGACAACGATAGAGCTTATTTCTGATTGATTATTACTATACCTGTGCTTTAGATTGAGTTGTGACAACATATATGATCTGAATGTTTTGTATTAACCATACGTTTGTGCCCCTTTATAAATAAAAACGTTTGAAAATAGTAGCATCAGGCTTCAGCGGACCTATCTATCTTTGCTGATAAGTCACCCGGTTACTGGGGAACGTAACACCAGACAGAATATAAGGTGTGGTTCCTTCAACCTGAGTGTGGCCTCATTGTGACAGTGGAGGAGGCCATGAATTGACATATCAGAATGGGAATGGGAAGTGGAATTAAAATGGGTGACCACTGAGAGATCCCGCTTGTTCTGGTGGACGGACCATAGATGCTCGGTGAAGCAGTCCCCCAATCTACATTGGGTCTCACCGATATACAGGAGGCCACACCAGGAGCACCAAACACTGTATATGACTGAAGAGACTCACAATTGAAGTGTCGCCTCACCTGGAAGGACTGTTTAGGGCCCAGAATGGTAGTGAGGGTAATGGTGTAGGGGCAGGTGTAGCACTTGTTCTGCTAGCTAGGATATATGCCAGGAGGGAGATCAGTGGAGAGGGACAAATAGACAAGGAAGACACAAAGGGAACGATCTTTGCAGAATGCAGAAAGTGGGGGGAGGGGAGGGAAAGATGAGCTTGGTGGTGGGACCCCACTGAAGATGCTGGAATTTGCAGAAAATTGTGTGAAGGTTGGTAGGGTGGTAGGTGAGGACAAGAGCAACCCTATCCCTGGTAGTGTGGCAGGAGGATGGGGTGAGAGCAGATGTGCGTGAAATGGAAGAGATGCAGTTGAGGTCAACCTTGATGGTGGAGGAAGGAAGCCTGTTTCGATGAAAAAGGAGGACATCTTCTTCATTCTGGAATGAAAATCTTCATCCCAAGAGCAGATGCAGCAGAGATGGAGGAATTGAGAGGAGAGGATGGCATTTTTACAAGTAACAGGGTGGGACAAGGTATAGACCAGGTAGCTGTGAGAGTCCATGGGTTTACAATACACATCAATAGATAAGCTGTCTCCAGAGATAGAGACAAAGAAATTGAGAAAGGGGAGGAAGGTGTCAGAAATGGACCAGGTAAATTTGCGAGCAGGGTGGTGGAAGGTGGCCTCTATTGTCACGATGAGGCCACACTAGCGTTGGAGGAACAACACCTTGTATTCAGTCTGGGTAGCCTCCAACCTGATGGCATGAATATTGAAATCTCGATCTTCCAGTAATGGCCCTCCCCCCACCACTCCCCATCCCCTTTTCCCTCTGTCACCTTATCTCCCTGCCTGCCCATTGCCTCCTTTTGGTGCTCCTCCCCCCCCCAACCTCCTTTTTTCCATGGCCTTCTGTCTTCTTCTAATAGATTCCCCCTTCTCCAGCCCTGTATCTCTTTCACCTATCAACTTTCCAGCTCTTTATTTCACCCCTCCCCCATCCCAGTTTCACCTTTCACCTTGTATTTCTCGCTCCCCTCCCCCTACCTTTTAACTCCAACTCCAACCTTTCTTTCTCCAGCCCTGCCAAAGGGTTTCGGCCCGAAACGTCGACTGTATTCTTTTCCATCAATGCTGCCTAGCCTGCTGAGTTCCTCCAGCATTTTGTGTGTGTTGCTTGTACTCTCAAAATTTCATATTTGAAGGCCTCCCACTTTCCAAGTACACCTTTGCCAGAAAACAACCAATCCACACTCGTCAAGATTATTTCTGATACTTTGAAAATTGGCCTTTCTCCAATTTAGAATCTCAACCCACAGACCAGATCTATCTCTCTGCATGTTTACTTTGAAACTAATGGCATTGTGGTCACTGGATGCAAAGTGTTCCCCTATACAAATGTCTGTCACCTGCCCTGTCTCATTCCCTAAAAGCGGATCCAGTATCACACATACTCTCATTGTGACTTCTACGTACCGATGAAGGAAACTATCCTGAACACATCTGACAAATTCTATTCCACCTAGTCCTTTTACAGCATGGCATTCCCAGTCAATATGTGGAAATTACCTTTTTCTTGCAAAATCTGCGATCTCTCTACAAATTTGTTCCTCTAAATCCCTGGGAATGTTGGTGGTTTGTAATATAGCCCCATTTTCGTGATTATACCTTTCTTAGTTCTCAGTTCCACCCATAATGCATCACTGGATGAGTTCTCCAGTCTGTCCTGACAGAGCACTGCTGTGACATTACGGAAAAGATGTAGAGACTATGGGAATGGTACAGAGGTTTACCAGCACAGCACCTGGATTTGAAGATACAAGTTTTAAGACTTCATTGAACAAACTTGGGTTCTCTTGACAGCTTCAGATGCTGAGTGGAGACCTAATAGAGGGTTTTTAAATTATGAGAGGCATACGTAGATAGTCAACTGTCCAAATCTAACCCCCAGGGTAGAAATGTCAAACACACTTTAAAGTTAGAGAGGAAAGTTTAAAGGTGATGCGAGAGGCAAGTGTTTTATTCAGAGATTGGTAGGTGGGTTATCAGGGTAGTAGTGGAAGCAGGCCGTTTGATGGAATTAGAGAGGCTTTTAGATAGACCAATGAATATGAAGTGAATGGAGAGATATGGATTATACATACACAAGAGGACATTTAGAGTGACTGGCATCAAGATCAGCACAGCATCATGGCTGAATGATCTGTCCTGTGTTAGACTGTTCTGTTTTAATCCAGAAAGCTAACCCTCAGCTCAATGTGTGGTTAGTCACTCCATCTAGTGGCCCAGTATAAAAAGATGTGCTTCCATAATCATTTTCATATTTAGTAAAACAGCCTCAGAGTGACTGACGTATGACACAGAAAAAACACCATTCAACTCACAACATCCCCGCAAGCGGTAAAAGTGTGACACCTGTCCATTCACCTCCTCCTTCATCTTCATTCAAGGCCCAACACAGTCCTTCCAGGTGAGGCAACACTTCACCTACAAGCTTCTTGGAGTAGTCTACTGCATCCGCTGCTCCCAATACAGAGACTGAGTGAGGCCCTATGTAGGTTAGGAGACCATTTTGTGGCGCACTTCCACTCCATCCTCGGCAAGCAGGATTTCCCAGTGGCCAACCATTTTAAATCCAATCAAAACACCGATTCTTCCACTTTCTTAGGTCCTGCAAGGATCAGAAGATCGCCCGTCCACAGACTACAGGACCTGCCGCCTTCATCGCCAGCAGGCACAGATATCTCCAGACTGCCACCCCTGCAGCCAACCTCAACGGCTGTAACAATCCAAACAGATTCCGAACCAGCCTCCGCTGCCATCAATGGGGGTTCTAACAACCTCGGACATCGCCGAAGTGCCAATTGCACAAACCTCCAACTCCGACTCTGGCCCTGACCCTCTGTATCTCCGCTGGAACCACCGCCTCCCCATTCACCACCACCACTCTGCAATCCCGTGTCCCTCAGGTCCCACCATCAACTCGTGGGTCATCAGAGACTCCATCCTCCTCTCACCCCACCATCCCCGAACATCCCAAACCTCCCTTCTCTTCAGACACTACCGACCCCCTTCCACCCTCTGATCCCCGCTCCCATCCCATCCATACTGAGTCTTTACCATGCCCTCTCTGAGACAAAATGTTCTGTCCTCAGTCTGGGCCTCACCTTTGTCAACCATTCCCTCCAACCTTCCCCTCTCAGAGGCAGAAGGGCCTCAGTACGGGTCTCACTTTTGTCCCCCTGCGCCTATACCTCAGTGAGTTCTGTGCCTGGGATTACACTGAGCTCTTATTCGGCCGCCTCCATCTCCGAGCCTATTTCTTTGACAAAGATTTTCCACGCCCCCATTTCTCATCTTCAACTCTCCTTCTCTTCCTGCATAATCCACCCTGGTCTTCTGCCTGCTCTGGACCTTTTCATTGCCTATGGGGCATTAACCGTCTAGACTTTGTTACGTTCCCCAGTAACCGGGTGACTTACCAGCAAAGATAGAGAGGTCTGCTGAAGCCTGATGATACTATTTTCAAACGTTTTATTTATAAAGGGGCACAAACGTATGGTTAATACAAAACATTCAGATCATATACATCGTCAAAACTCAATCTAAAGCACAGGTGTAGTAATAATCAATCAAAAATGAGCTCTATCGTTGTCTAGGGGATACTGAGTCCAATGGAATATAAGAGTCACTCAAAGTCTGCAGGCTTCCCCGTTTCGGGAACCGCTGGCATTTCACGTGTTGGAGAGAGAGAAAAGGAACACTTGCCCGTCGTCCTTGTGAAGCAAATCCCTGTTGTTAGTTAAAACGGTTTGTCCTTTGGTTCCAGCCACAGACTCCCGATCCGGAATCTAACGCACGTGGCTTCCTTCAGAATGGCTTCCCACTCCGACGGGAAGCACTATCGTGTCTTCTTCGTGTGTCTCCTTGGTGCGTCTGAGGCCCCGCCTCGGCAGCCCACCTTTTATCTGGACTGGCAGGGTTGTAGATGTCAATCAGGGTGGGGGCGAGGCAATCTTTCCCCCATCACCCATCTCACATTGCCCTGAGGGTTTGCACGTAGGCCAGTTCCTTATTCCACAAAGGTGTCTCCCAAGACAATGGCTATGTCCAAGGCTTTTGTCTTGCTGAGCGACCAGCCTACATTCCAAATCGTAAGGCTCTCTCTCTCTCTCTTGCGATTCTCACAAAGGAGGGGGCTGAGGTCATGACAACTTTAACACTCCTCTATCCTATTTCAACCTCACTCCTTCCAAATGCTCGGCTCTCCACTCCCTCTGCACTAATCCTAACCTCACCATCAAACCTGCAGATAAGGGAGGAGCTGTAGAAATCTGGCAAACTGACCTCTACCTTGCTGAAACCCAGCGACAACTCTCAGACACCTCCTCTTACTTACCCCTTGAACAGGACCTCACTAAGAAATACCAGGCCATTGTCTCCTGCACTATCACCGACCTTATTAGCTCTGGGGATTTTCCATCTACTGCCACCAACATCATAGTTCCCTCACAATGCACCTCACATTTCTACCTCCTACCCAAGATCAATTAAACTGCCTGTCCAGGTAGACCCATTGTTTCAGCTTGTTCCTGCCCCTCTAAACTCATATCTACATACCTCGACTCAGTTTTATCCCCCCTGGTTCAGTCCCTCCCTACCTACATCCATGACACTTCACATGCTCTTGATCTTTTCAAGGATTTCAAGTTCCCTGGCCCTGACCTTTTAACAATGCATGTCAGTCCCTATACACCTCCAACTCCACCAGGAAGGCCTCAAAGCTCTCCATTTCTTTCTGGACAATAAACCCAACCAGTTCCCCTCCACCACCACTCTCCTCCTTCTAGTAGTAGAGATAAATGTGCAGACTATTGTCTAAATGGGGAGAAAATCCAAAAATCTGAGATGCAAAGGGACTTGGGAGTCCTTGTGCAGAACACCCTAAAAGTTAACTTGCAGGTCAAGTCGGTGGTGAGGAAGGCAAATGCCATGTCAGCATTCATTTCAAGCGGTCTAGAACACAAGAGCAGAGATGCGATGCTGAAGCTTTATAAAGCACTGGTGCGGCCTCACCTTGAGTATTGTGAACAGTTTAGGGCTTTTCATCTTAGAAAAGATGTGCTGGCATTGGAGAGGATCCAGAGGAGGTTCACAAGGATGATTCCAGGAATGAAAGGGTTATTATACAAGGAACATTTGATGGCTCTGGGTCTGTACATGCTGGAATTCAGAAGGATGAGAGAGGATCTCATTGAAACCTTTTGAATATTGAAAGGCCTAGATGGAGTAGGTGTGGAAAGGATGCTTCCCATGGTGGGAAAGTCTAGGACAATAGGGCACAGCGTCAGGATAGAAGGTGCCCTTTCAAAACAGATGCGGAGAAATTTCTTAAGGGTTGTGAATATGTGGAACTTGTTGCTACGTGCAGCTCTGGAGGCCAGGCCGTTGGGTGCATTTAAGGCAGAGCTTGACAGGTTCTTGATTGGACATGGCATCAAAGGTTATGGGGAGAAGGCCGGGAACTGGGGTTGAGGAGCAGAAGAAAAAGGGATCAGCCATGATTGAAAGGTAGAGCAGACTCGATGGGCCAGATGGCCTAATTCTGTTCCTATGCCTTATGGTCTTATAGCAGAACTTGTTTCAACAATTTCTCCTTCAGCTCCTCCCACTTCCTTCAAACAAAAGGTGTAGCCATGGGCACTCGCATGGGTCCCAACTATGCCTGCCTATTTGTCGGCTACATGGAACAGTCTATGTTCCAAGCCTACACTGGTGACTGTCCCGCACTTTTCCTATGCGACGTTGACGACTGCATTGGTGCTGCTTCCTGCACCCGTGTGGAGCTCATTGACCTCATCAAATTTGCCTCCAAATTCCACCCTCCCCTCAAATTTACCTGGTCCATTTCCAACACCTCCTTCCCCTTTCTCAATCTCTTAGTCTCTGTCTCTGGAGACAGCTTATCTACTGATGTCTATTATAAACCCACTGACTCTCACAGCTACATGGACCATATCTCTTCCCAACCTGTTACTTGTCTCTCAGTTCCTCCATTTCTGCTGCATCTTCTCTCAGGATGAGGCTTTTCATTCTAGAACAAAGGAGATGTCCTCCTTCTTCAAAGAAAGGGGCTTCCTTCCTCCAACGTCAATGTTGCCCTGAACCATATCTCTTCCGTTTCACGAACAGCTGCCCTCATCCTATCAACCTACCACTCCACCAGGGATAGGGTTACTCTTGTCCTCACCTACCACCTCACCAGCCTCTGCATCCAGCACATAATTCTCTGAAACTTCTGCCACCCCCAATGGTGGGATCCCACCACCAAGCACATCTTTTCCTCCCCCCCCCCACCCACTTTCTGCTTTCTGCAGGGATTGCTCCCTATGCGACACCCTTGTCAATTCATCACTCCCCACTGATCTCTCTCCTGGCACTTAGCCTTGCAAGTGGAACAAGTACAACACCTACCCCTACACCTCCCCCTTCACTACCATTCAGAGCTCCAAACAGTCCTTCCAGGTGACATAACACTTCACCTGTGAGTCTGTGGAGGTCATCTACTGTGTCTGGTGGTCCTGATGAGGCATGTTGTAGATTGGGTCGAAGGAATATAAGGTGTTGCTCCTCCAATCTGAGTGTGGCCTCATCGTTATAGTAGAGGAGACCATGGACTGACATGTTGGAATGGGAATTGGGAGTGGATTTAAAATGTGTGGCCGTTGGGTAATCCCGCTTCTTCTGGAGGAAAACCTTATATTCCATCTGGGTAGCTTCCAACCTGATGGCAAGATCATTGATTTGTCAAACTTCTGGTAATACCCCCCACCTCTCCATCACTCCCCATTTCCATTTCCCTCTTTCACCTTATCTCCTTGCCTGCCCATCACCTCTCACTGATGATCCTCTCCCTTTTCTTTCTTCCATGGCCTTCTGATATCTCTTCTATCAGATTCCCCCTTCTCCAACCCTGGATCTCTTTCACCAATCAGCTCTTTACTGCACTCCTCCCCTCCTCCTGGTTTCGCCTATCACCTGTGTTTCTTCCTCCCCCCACCTTCCTACTCTGACTCCTCATCTTCTTTCTCCAGTCCTGCTGAAGGGTCTCAGTCCGAATTTTTAATCTACTCTTTTCCATAGATGCTGCCTGGCCTGCGGAGTTCCTCCAGCATTTTGTGTGCATTGCTTGAATTTCCAGCAGCTACAGATTTTCTCCTGTTTGTGATAAGACGCTATATGAATGATTTGCATGAAGGCACCAAAGGCAGATTTATGACATTGGATGAAATAGAACAATGTGGTTGTGAAGTGGACTTTGTAGGAATGTATACTACAGATAGATCTGGATGGTTTACACCCTCTGCAACTTTGGCAATAAACACTTTCATAATACACATTTTCAAGTTTAATATTGTGATCTTTTGGTATAATATCTTGATCTTGAAAATTTCGCATGTCGCCTAATGATAGGGTTCAACGCATCTGGGAAGTAGAACTTCAACATTCACTTTCAGACAATCAATGGAGTAAAATCTATTATTTAGTCAATAATTCATCTATCTGCACATGCCATATCTTAATTCAGGTCAAGATAGTACACAGGGCCCATATGTCCAAAGATAAATTGGTGCACATTTTTCCTAATATAAGCCCTATTTGTGACAGATGTAACGCAGAACTGGCTACTCTAACTCATATGTTTTGGTAATGTGTGAGTTTAAACAATTTTTGGAGGTACATGTTTGGAATATTATCTAAAGTTATAGATGTGGATGTTCAACCTAATTCACTTACAGCAATTTTTGGGATTATTACAGAGGAAGCAAACAAGGAGTCTGCTTCTGCTCAACATGTGATAGCTTTTTCAACTTTACTGGCTAGGAGAGCTATTTTGCTACACTGGAAAGAATCTAATCTGCCAACTGTTTTTTATTGGCTCTCCTCCATTATGTCATGTCTAAGCTTGGAGAAAATTAGAAGCCGGACATTTGATACATCCTTTAATTTTGAACAAGTCTGGCGACCCTTTATTCAATATCTTCACATGATTTAATTTATTTTTTATTTATTTATTTTTCTTTATTTTCTTTGGGGAAAATCCTTATCTGTGAAGGTTCGGAGATGACTGGAAGGATTTTTTTCTCTCTCTCTTTTTTTAAAATTTTATCCTCAATAGGACTGCCCAATCTTTCTTTTTCTTTCTTTTTTCTTTCTCTTTTTTTTGTTTCAGTTTAGTTAGTGGGGTTTTTTTCCTTTATCAGATAAAATTTCCAATCTTTTTTTATGATTGCTATGAGGAGTCGTAGTTTTTTTTGACCATTGTATATATAACAGCGTAATATTTTACCTATTTGATTTTGACATTATATACTTTCTGGTTTTTTTATTGCTGTTTATATTATCTGTTTGCTAAACTCCTCCTCTGATTTGTATATTCTTTATTTAAAAATCAATAAAAAGATTGAAAAATGAAATGAAAATTTACAAACAAAAATAAGAACGGAAATGACAAATTTTAGAAAACACTATTCACACGAATTCACTTAGATTAACATACCTAGGGCAGAAGGAGGAAGATGAATAAGAGACAAAAAATTTACACAACTTGCAGACAAATTTTCTAAGGATATACTTTCACCAACGAAGACAGGATTCAGCAGTCCATGTGAGCATATGCAATTCTGATAAGAAGTACACACTATTAAACTTAAATGAAAGCACAACCCAGAAAAATGAAGGCATTATCACAAGAGAAGACAAAATTAACCAATGGAAGAGCATGACCCTCCATGGAAGACATCTCCCTGATCTGAGCAGACTAGATGTCAACAAGGAAGCATCAAACACCTGGTTCGGAGTTGGAGACCTCTTCCCAAAAACAGAAGGTTTCCTTGTGGCAACGCAGGACCAAGTAATTAACACAAAAAGTTATCAAAAATACACAATAAAAGATCCACACTTTCAAGATGATAAATGCAGAAAATGCCAAGAGAAACCAGAAACATTTGAACACATTATTTATGTGAATCTCCAGAAAACCACAAATGCTAAACACTTCTAAAATAATGCAGCAGTTCCTAGCAATTGAGAAATCAATGTTCCTGGCTATGCCCGTAACTCAAGTTTTACCAGCTTGAGCTCAGAAAAAATAAAAATAATAATAAGTAAATCAGCAATAAATATCGAGAACATGAGATGAAGGGTTTGTGGGAACTGTTCAGTGATAGGACAAGTGAAGTTACTTGAAGTTATTCCCTTAGTTGAAGGCCTTGAGGTTGAGGGATAATAACTGTTACTGAATCTGGTGGTGTAAGTCCTGAGGCTCCTGGGCCTTCTTCCTGATGGCAGCAGTGAGAAAAGCACATGACCTAGGTGGCAGGCATCCCTGATGATGGATGCTGCTTTCCTGTGACAATGCTTTGTGTAGAGATGCTTAGTGGTGGGGAGGGCTTTACCCATGATGGGTGGGCTGTATCTACTACTTTTTATGGAATCTTCCATTCAAGAGCATTGGTGTTTCCATACCAGGCCATGATGCATCTATTCAATACACTCTATACCACACATCTGTAGAAGCCTGTTAAAGTTTTAGATGTCATGCCAAATCTTTGTAGAGTTCTAAGGAAGTAGAGTTGCTGCCGTGCTATCTTCATAATTGCACTTACAGAATGTACTGGTCCCAGGACAGATTCTATCGAAAGGTAACACTGAGATCCTTGATGAGGACTGCTTCATGGATTTCCAGTTTCTTCTTCCCAAAGTCAATAATCTGCTCCTTGGTCTGGCTGATATTGTCTAATAGGTTGCTGTTGTGGTACCACTCAGCCAGATTTTTAATCCTCCTTCTATGTGCTGACATGTTACCACTATTGATCTGGCCTGTGACAGTGGTGTTGTCAGCAAACTTCAATATGGCATTGGAATCATGCACAGCCTCACGGCCGTAAGTATACTGCAACTAGAGCAGCACACAGCACAAGTAGACTAAGCACACAGCTGTGTGGTGCACTTGTGCTGATAGATACAGTATATTGATCCCAGAGGATCAAGTGCACAGATATACTTATATACAAATATTAAAAGAGAAGTAAGAAATAATAATAAAAAGATACCCCAAAGAGTCTAACAGGAGGGGGGGTTATCCCTTCCCCAGCTATAGGTTGACTCATTGTAGATCCTAATGGCCGAGGGTAAGAATGACCACATACAGTGCTCTTTGGAGCAGCACAGTTGTATTAGTCTATTACTAAAAGTGCTCTTCTGTTCAGCCAAGTTTGCATGCAGAGAGTGAGAAACATTGTCCAGAACTGCCAGGATTTTCTGTAGGGTCCTTTGTTCTACCACAGCCTCCTGGCTGTCCAGTTTGACTCTAATAACAAATCCAGCCTTTCTAATGATTTACAAGGATGTTGCCTGGATTGGAGAGCATGCCTTATGAGAATAGGTTGAGTGAACTCAGCCTTTTCTCCTTGGAGCGACGGAGGATGAGAGGTGACCTGATAGAGGTGTTCAAGATAATGAGAGGCATTGATTGTGTGGATAGTCAGAGGCTTTTCCCCAGGGTTGAAATGGCTAGCACAAGAGGGCACAGTTTTAAGGTGCTTGGAGATGTCAGAGGTAAATTTTTTATGCAGAGAGTGGTGATTGTGTGGAATGGACTGCCAGCGGCGGCGTTGGAGGCGGAAACAATAGGGTCTTTTAAGAGACTCCTGGATGGCTACATGGAGCTTAGAAAAATAGAGGGCTATGGGTAAAGCCTAGGTAGTTCTAAGGTAGGGACATGTTCGGCACAGCTTTGTGGGCCAAATAATCTGTATTGTGCTGTAGGTTTACTATGTTTCTATGTTTCTAATCAGTTTATTGAGCCTGTTGGCATCATCTGTGTTGATGCCATTGCCCCAGCACACCACTGCATAGAAGATTGTACTGGCAACAACAGACTGGTAGAACATGTGAAGGAGAGGGCTTCATACCCCAAAGGACCTCAGTCTCCTCAGGAAGTAGAGGTGACCCTTTCCCTTCTTGTACACAGCCTCTGTGTTGGTGTTCCACTCAAGTCTGTCATCCATGTGCACCCCAGGTACTTGTAGGTCCTCACCACATCCACATCATCACCATTAATAGTAACAGGAAGCAGTGCAGGCTTAATCTTCCTAAAGTCCATCACCATTTTCTTTGTCTTACTGATGTTAAGCTGCAGATGATTCAGCTTGCACCATTTGACAAAGTCCCTGTGTTCATCCTCCTGTCCTCCTTTTATACACCCAACTATTGCTGAGTCATTAGAGAATTTCTGCAGATAATATGACTCAGTGTTGTATCTAAAGTTTGAGGTATACAGGGTAAACAAGAAGGGAGTCAATATAGTCCCCTGTCGGGCCCCAGTGCTGCTTATAGCCATGTCTGACTCACAGCTGTGAAGCTGCACAAGTTGTAGTCTGCTAAAGAAATTTTTCCTCGTCTCCATTCTAAAATGATGACCCTCTATTCTGAGACTGTGTCCTCTGGTCTTAGACTCTCCCACCATAGTAAACATCCTCTCCATATCCACTTTATCATGATGTCCTTTCACTGTTCGATAGGTTTCAATGAGGTCACCCCTCATTCTTCAGAATTCTAGTGAATTGAGGCCCAGACCATCAAACTGTGTACAACAGGCCATTCAATCCTGGAATCATTTTCATGAACCTCCATTGAACCCTCTCCAGTTTCAGTTTCAGTATAGTGTTATGCCGCCGGCCCCCTCCTTTGTGAGAATCTCAAGAACCCTAGTCAAGGGGGGGTCAGCTGACCCAAAAGAGGAAGGGACGTGCTGAATAGACACAGGGAAATGGGAGAGAGAGAGAGAGACCACGTTCTCCCAAGAAGCAGAATAAAGGTGACATTGACTATTGTCTCATGGAGACCATGTGAAAAGCCCTCGGGCAAAGTGGGCTGGTTGAGAGAGAGATCGCATTACCTGCAACTTGATTGACACTTGCGATCCCGTGAAGAAGTATAAAGGAGGGTCTGAGGGGGGGGAACCCTCAGACGCCCCCAGGAGACACCAAGGAAGCACGATATCGATTCCCGTGGGAGCGGGGCGCCATTTTGAAGGAAGCCACGTGCGTTAGATTCCGAATTCGAATCTGTGGCTAGAACCAACGAAAGACTGCTTTTAACTACCAACGGGGAAGTCTGCTCCCCTGATTCCAAGGATTTGCTCTGCCAAGACGACGGGCAAGTGTTTATCTTTTCTAAATCATCTCTCTCTCTCTACAACGTGAAAACCCCAGCGGTTCCCGAAAGGGGAAAGCCTGCAAACTTCTGAGTGACTCTTTATATTTCAATTGGACTCAGTATTACCCCTAGACAACTATAGAGCTTATTTCTGATTGATTATTATTACACCGGTGTTTTAGATTGAGTTTTGACGATGTATATGATCTGAATGTTTTGTATTAACCATACGTTTGTGCCCTTTTTTTGAATAAAACGTTTGAAAATAGTAGCATCCGACTCAGCTGATCCATCTATCTTTGCTGGTAAGTTACCTGGTTACGGGGTTACGTAACAATAGTTAAGGGGCCCAAAACTGCTCACAATATTCCAAGTGAAGCCTCATCGGTGCTTTATAAAGTCTTAACATTACATCCTTGCTTTTATATTCTAATCTTCTTGAAATGAATGTTAACATCACATTTTCCTTCCTCACCACAGACTCAACCTGCAAATAAACCTTTAGGAAACACTGCACAAGGAATCCCAAGTTCCTTTGTGCCTCATTGTTCTTCTCACGTCGACCACAGTGAGACACAGCACCTGGTCATTTGTAGGAGGGGTGGACTTCCTCGCCGCCACGTCATTTTCCGCCTCAACCGGGCATAGAAGTTATTCAGTGCATCTGGGAGCGAGGCATCACCTGCACAGTCAGGTGATATTGTCCTGTAATTGGTGATGTCCTGGATGCCCTTCCACATGCGCCGCGTGTCGCCGCTGTCCTGGATGTGGCTGTGGATTAGTTGGGTGTGTACACGCTTTGCCCCTCTAATGGCTCAGGACAGTTAGGCCCTTGCTGATGTTACAGCTGCTTTGTCGTCTGCTCTGAAGGTGGAGTCACAGGACTTCAGCAGCGCACGCACCTCTGCGGTCATCCATGGCAGCTAGCAAGAGGGAAAGGAAAATCAATAAAATGCAAGCATATGGCACCGAACACCTACCTGTCCACCACTCTTGTCCTCATCAACTTCGGCCTTGCTCGATAACTCAATCAGAGAAAAGCAATGGAGTCGATCTTGGGATTGTGCCCTGTCTCCAGGCTTCTAGTCTGTCCACTCTGCTCCAAACCTCACTGATCTCCCTCGGAGAAAGCAAAGCACCAGATCACTCAACTGGTCCAAAAACACACCTTCAAAATATAGCTTACAGGTTCAAATCACATGCAGCTTATAGTCATATTTGAAAAAAATATAAAAGTAGTTTCTTCAGGACGTGGCTGTTGATCACGCTGTTTGTCAGCTCCATCTTGAAAATGCTATTTCTATGATTTCACATTACTGTTCAGCTGTAATGCTCCAGTTAAGATTTCTATTGGTACACTGTGAGGCACTTTTATTTTAGCAGTTTTCTGCAAATGCAGTTCTTAAGAATGTTGTGTCAGCCAATCGGGTTTGCCCTGGTAACATGTTGTGACATATTGCCCAGTAAGATGCTATGGAAGATATGAGAGAGCTGGGCGGGATCAGATTTCTGAAGGACTGTAATCTGGTTTGGGGCCTTTTGGCAGGAGCTGTGGAATGGAGCACAAGGGAAGATGCTTGAAGGGGAGACCCCATTGTAAGAAGCGCTTTGTGCAGATGAATGACCCCAAGGTGGAAGTGCCAATACTTCTGAGTTAGCCAGTTCATTGGAGATGGTCTTCGAGGGAAGTTTGAACTGTGACTGGTGTCTTTCATGCAGACTATGGGTTCAGTGCGTGAGGAAAGTGATACAGCTGACTACTCCAGAAATGAGCTCTAGCATTTATGTACACATTCGACTAGCTTAACTATAATGGGCCCTTTTATTATTCTTTTCTCTTTTATTAACTGTTTGTTAAAGTTGAGAAATTAGGAAATATATTTCTTTTGTACTTTTATGTTGGTGTACAGTCTGTTATTTCCTGGTGACCAATAACTGTGTATGGGGCAGTATTTACACAGCATTACAATCAATGTTCCTTACTTTCCTGTTTGTGACGCTTATGAAAGGTGGCTTCTCAGGACTGAATCATGTGCCAGAGTTAGCTAATGAGCTGAGTTTCTTATGAGCCTTGATGAGAGGGTTGCATTTGTGGGGTGCTTGTTTGGAGATCGAATGCTGTATAAGGATTGATTAAACAGTTTATTTGTATGTTTAACCCAGTGTTTAAACTAGTGTTTGTGAAAAGTCAGGAGCATCATAATTATGATATTTATTATGGATGCCATGGGGATTAAGGTCTGGTATGATACAAAGAGGGTTTCCATATGTAATGCTTGTGTTCTGAGCTGGGTGGATGTCCAAATTCCCAACAAACTGCTACTTAGAGTGCTGAGTTCTGTAGAAGTATTGGGGAAAGTTACACACTGAATGAATGGGGTTTTGATCAATCAGATGGTACAGACTACCAGTGACATGACTGAAGCCCGTTAGGGTAGGGGCACCTGGAGAGGCGGGGCCATTTCGGGAGTTGGTGAGAACGTAGCTGAGGGTGAAGATTTTAAAGGAAAGTTATTTTCTTTCTTGTGGAGTTGTTTTCTTTCCCAAAAAAGAAGGGAAGATTTTCTCTGATGTGAGAATTCTAATAAGTCTTTCAGCTATTGATTTAAGTTCTGAGCTGGTTCCAGCTATTACATCACTGGCTGATAAATGCCAAAGAGTACCTGTGGAGAGCCAAAGTTATTGTAGGCTGAGGATGTTCTCTGGAGTCAAGCTCACCCCAATGGGGAAGAAGAGTATGAGGCTTGGGTTGAGCAGACAACTCAGTTACTGGATGAATGGCAGAGTCAGATGTTATGAAAAAACAGAGACTGGTAGGGAGTATAAAGTGTCCGGCAGCTGATATAGTGAGGTTCCTAAAGGCAGAAAAACCATTAGCCATGTCACCTAACTATATGGCAGATGCTTTTGGCACTACTGAAAGTTCAGCTAATCTTATGATGAAGTTTTTGCACACATTCCAGGAGGAAGGAGAGAAGTTGTCAGCCTACCTTTTCAGATTGCTGTATTGTTTGTGCCACAAAGTCGGCATTCAACTGTCTGAGAGAAATTGCTTGAGGATGGAGCAAGTTGTGAAGGGCGTGGTGTCACATGATTGCTCTACGTATTCAAATAACCTACAAGTTGTCCCCTTCATCATCTTTTACTGAGTTAGTCAGAAAAGTCAGAGAGGACGAAACCATGATTAGGGAGAGGAATACTTCCAAAGCTGAACGAAGTCTTCAGTAATAGCCTCGGTTACTAAAGTGACTCCTGATGCCACAGAGATAGAGCTTTTGAGGAATCAAGTGAAAAACCTTTGAGCTGATACCCGCTAGTGATTCATCTAAATGTGATACGTCTGTAGATTTCTGTGTTCTGTGCTCTGTCCATTGGGAAACCCAACCCACCTATAGGACTTACTAAGTAGAGGAATGCTGCTGAAAAGGGTCTCTTGACTGGAGAGACAACTGCTATTTTCTGTTAGAACTATGGAGAAGATGGATGTTTCAAATGAGACTGAGAGGGATAGGAAAAGTAAGTCAATTAACCAGAGAAGAAAAGAAGCAAAACTACAGAGGGACCCAGTAAAGGAACAGGCTGGTGTCTCAGAAAGGATACGTTCTAATCAGTGTTTCAAAGGAAATACTAAATACTAAAAGAAATACTAAAATACTGAGTTCAAGTTACCTTATTTTACAGATCCTTTTACAACTGGTACATACTGGTACCCTTACATACCGTTTTGGATACTATTGGTGGGGACGACCTACCAGGAACAAGTTGCAGTGGTTGCGTCTCTGGCACTGAGACTGGACCCTCAGCTCAGAAGGGAAGGAGGGAAAAGAGGAGAGCAGTAGTGATAGGGAATTCGATAGTTAGTGGGACAGATAGGAGGTTCTGTGGAAGAGATGGAGAATCCCGGATGGTCTGTTGCCTCCCTGGTGCCAGGGTCTGTGATATCTCGGATCGAGTTCTCACTATTCTCAAGAGGGAAGGTGAGCAGCCGGATGTCGTGGTCCATGTAGGGACAAATGACACGGGTAGGAAGAGTGAGAAGGTCCTGAAAGGTGAGTTTGGGGAGCTAGGTTAAAGGACAGGACCTCCAGGATAGCAGTCTCAGGATTGCTACCAGCGCCATGTGCAGGTGGGTTTAGAAATAGTAAGATAGTGCAGATCAACACGTGGCTGAAGACATGGTGCAGGAGGGAGAGCTTCAGATTTATAGATAATTGGGCAGTTTTCCAGGGAAGGTGGGACCTGTTCCGGCGGGACGGTTTACATCTGAACTGGAGGGGGACAAGTATTCTTGCAGGTAGGTTGGCTAGAGAGGCTCCAGTGGATTTAAACTAGATATGAGGGGGGAGGAGAACCAGAGTGTAGGAACAGATGTATGGGAGAAGGAAAAAAAGAAGACAGTAAAGTTCTTTCTACTATTAGAGATAAACAGAGAGGAAGAGGTGGAGAATTTCTTAAATACATTTACTTTAATACTAGGAGCATTGTAAGAAAGGTGGATGAGCTCAGAGCATGAATTGATACCTGGAAATATGATGTTGGAGCTATTAGTGAAACATGGTTGCAGGAGGGGTGTGATTGGCAACTGAATATTCCTGGATTTAGTTGCTTCAGGTGTGATAGAATTGGAGGGATAAGAGGGGGAGGCGTTGTGTTGCTTGTCAGAGAAAATATTACAGCGGTGCTCTGGCAGGATAGATTAGAGGGCTCGTCTAGGGAGGCTATTTGGGGGGAATTGAGGAATGAGAAAGGTGTAGTAACACTTATAGGGGTGTATTATAGACCACCTAATGGGGAGCGAGAATTGGAGGAGTAAATTTGCAAGGAGATAGCAGATATTTGTAGTAAACACAGGGTTGTGATTGTGGGAAATTTTAGTTTTCCACACATAGACTGGGAAGCCCATACTGTAAAAGGGATGGATGGTTTGGAGTTTGTAAAATGTCTGCAGGATAGTGTTTTGCAGCAATACATAGAGGTACCAACTAGAGAAGGGGCAGTGTTGGATTTCCTGTTAGGGAATGAGATAGATCAGGTGACGGAGGTATGTGTTGGGGAGCATTTCGGGTCCAGTGATCACAATGCCATTAGTTTCAATATAATTATGGAGAAGGATAGGACTGGACCCAGGCTTGAGATTTTTGATTGGAGAAAGGCTAACTTTGAGGAGATGTGAAAGGATTTAGAAGGAGTGGATTGGGACAATTTGTTTTATGGGAAGTATGTAATAGAGAAATGGTGGTCATTTAACGGTGAAATTTTGAGGGTTCAGAATCTTTATGTTCCTGGTAGGTTGAAAGGAAAGGTTAAAAATTAGAGAGAGCCATGGTTTTCAAGGGATATTGGAAACTTGGTTAGGAAAAAGAGAGATATCTACAATAAATATAGGCAGCATGGAGTAAATGAGGTGCTCGAGGAATATAAAGAATGTAAGAAGAATCTTAAGAAAGAAATAAGAAAAACTAAAAGAAGATACGAGGTTGTTTTGGCAAGTAAGGTGAAAATAAATCCGAAGGGTTTCTACAGTTACATTAATAGCAAAATTGGGATAAAATTGGTACCTTAGAGAATCAGAATGGACAGCTATGTGTGGAGCCGAAAGAGATGGGGGAAATTTTGAACAATTTCTTTTCTTTAGTATTCACTAAGGGGAAGGATATTGAATTGTATAAGTTAAGGGCAATAAGTAGGGAAGTTATGGAAACTATGACGATTAAAAAGGAGGAATTACTGGCACTTTTAAGGAATATAAAAGTGGATAAATCTCCAGGTCCTGACAGGATATTTCCTAGGACCTTAAGGGAGATTAGTGTAGAAATAGCAGGGGCTCTGACAAAAATATTTCAAATGTCATTAGAAACGGGGATGGTGCCGGAGGATTGGCATATTGCTCATGTGGTTCCATTGTTTAAAAAGGGGTCTAAGAGTAAACCTAGCAATTATAGGCCTGTCAGTTTGACGTCAGTGGTGGGTAAATTAATGGGAAATATTCTTAGAGATGGTATATATAATTATCTGGATAGATGGGGCCTGATCAGGAGCAGTCAACATGGATTTGTGCGTGGAAGGTCATGTTCGACAAATCTTACTAAATTTTTTGAAGCGGTTACGAGGAAAGTTGACGAGGGTAAAGCAGTGGATATCATCTATATGGACTTCAGTAAGGCCTTTGACAAGGGTCCACATGGAAGGTTAGTTAGGAAGGTTCAATCATTAGGTATTAATATTGAAGTAGTAAAATGGATTCAACAGTGGCTGGATGGGAGATGCCAAAGGGTAGTGGTGGATAACTGTTTGTCAGGTTGGAGGCCGGTGACTAGTGGTGTGCCTCAGGGATCTGTACTGGGTCCAATGTTGTTTGTCATATACATTAATGATCTGGATGATGGGGTGGTAAATTGGATTAGTAAGTATGCAGATGATACTAAGGTATCATTGTGGATAATGAGGTAGGTTTTCAAAGTTTGCAGAGAGATTTAGGCTAGTTAGAAGAGTAGGCTGAACGATAGCAGATGGAGTTTAATGCTGATAAGTGTGAGGTGCTACATGTTGGTAGGAATAATCCAAATAGGACATACATGGTAAATGGTAAGGCATTGAAGAATGCAGTAGAACAGAGTGATCTAGGAATAATGGTGCATAGTTCCCTGAAGGTGGAATCTCATGTGGATAGGGTGGTGAAGAAAGCTTTTGGTATGTTGGCCTTTATAAATCAGAGCATTGAGTATAGGAGTTGGGATGTAATGTTAAAATTGTACAAGGCATTGGTAAGGCCAAATTTGGAGTATTGTGTACAGTTCTGGTTACCGAATTATAGGAAAGATGTCAACAAAATAGAGAGAGTACAGAGAAGACTTACTAGAATGTTACATGGGTTTCAGCACCTAAGTTACAGGGAAAGATTGAACAAGTTAGGTCTTTATTCTTTGGACCATAGAAGGTTGAGGGGGGACTTGATAGAGGTATTTAAAATAATGAGGGGGATAGATCGAGTTGACGTGGATAGGCTTTTTCCATTGAGAGAAGGGGAGATTCAATCTGACATAAGTTGAGACTTAGGGGGCAAAAGTTTAAGGGTAACATGAGGGGGAATTTCTTTACTCAGAGAGTGGTAGCTGTGTGGAATGAGCTTCCAGTAGAGGTGGTAGAGGCAGGTTTGGTATTGTCATTTAAAGCAAAATTGGATAGGTATATGGACAGGAAAGGAATGGAGGGTTATGGGCTGAGTGCGGGTCAGTGGGACTAGGTGAGAGTAAGCGTTCGGCACGGACTAGAAGGCCGAGATGGCCTGTTTCCGTGCTGTAATTGGTATATGGTTATATGGTATTTGATGCATTTACCACTGATGCCAGTCAGTGCCTTTGAGATTTGGGGGCTTAGTGCTGATGATTACCCATATGAATTCAATTGATTTTATTTCTTACATCCTTAACATACATGAATAAAAATCTTTACGTTATGTCTCCATCTAAATGTGCAATGTGCAATTTATAGTAATTTGTAATAAATAGTATATGCAACAGGACAGTCAATATAGCATAGAAATACATTTGTATCAGTGTAAATTAATGAGTCTGATGGCCCAGCAGAAGAAGCTGTTGGTCCGGGTTTTATGCTGCAATACTGTTTCCCAGACAGTAGCAGCTGGAGCAGTTTGTGGTTGGGGTGACTCAGGCCCCAAAGAACCTTCTTTTTACACACCTGTCTCTGTAAATGTCCTGAATAGTGGGAAGTTCACATCTACAGATGCATTAGGCTGTCCACCCCACTCTCTGCAGAGTCCTGCAATTGAGGGAGGTACAGTTCCCATACCAGACAGTGATGCAGCCAGTCAGGATGCTCTCACTGTGCCCCTGTAGAAAATCCTTAGGATTTGGGGGCCCATACCAAACATCTTCAACCATCTTGAGGTGAAAGTGGCACTTTTGCACTTTCACCACACAGCTGGTATGTACAGACCACATGAGTTCCTCAATGATGTGTATGCCAAGGAACTTGAAGCTGTTCACCCTCTCAACCCCAGATCTATTGATGTCAATAGGGGATAGCCTGTCTGTTTCCCCTGTAGTCCACAACCAGCTCCTTTATTTTTGTGACATTGAGGGAGGGGTTGTTTTCTTGACACCACTGTGTCAGGGTGATGACTTCTTCTCTGTAGGCTGCCTCATTATCATTTGAGATTGGGCCAATCAGTGTAGTGTCATCAGCAAATTTAATTAGCAGGTTTGAGCTGTAGGTGGTGACACAGTCGTGGGTATACGGAGAGTTAAAGAGGGGACTTAGGACACAGCTCTGAGGGGCATCTGTTTTGAGGGTTGGAGGGGCAGAGGTGAGGGAGCCCACTCTTACCACCTGTTGGTGATTTGACAGGAAATCCAGGATCCAGCTACACAAGTCAGGGTGAAGGCCACATTCTCTGAGCTTCTTGTCAAGCTTGGAGGGAATTACATTGTTGAATGAGCCAACAACCTGTCTCTGAATGTGAACAAAACAAAAGAGGTGATTGTTGACTTCAGTAGGGCATGAAGCAACCACTCCCCGCTGAACATCGATGGCTCCTCGGTAGAGATAATTAAGAGCACCAAATTTCTTGGTGTTCACCTGGCAGAGAATCTCACCTGGTCCCTCAACACCAGCTCCATAGCAAAGAAAGCCCAGCAGCATCTCTACTTTTTGCGAAGGCTGAGGAAAGTCCATCTCCTACCCCCCATCCTCATCACATTCTACAGGGGTTGTATTGAGAGCATCCTGAGCAGCTGCATCACTGCCTGGTTCGGAAATTGCACCATCTCAGATTGCAAGACCCTGCAGCGGATTGTGAGGTCAGCTGAGAAGATTATCGGGGTCTCTCTTCCCGCCATTACAGACATTTACACCACACGCTGCATCTGTAATGCAAACAGCATTATGAAGGACCCCATGCACCCCTCATACAAACTCTTCTCCCTCCTGCCATCTGGAAAAAGGCACCAAAGCATTTGGGCTCTCACGACCAGACTATGTAACAGTTTCTTCCCCCAAGCTATCAGACTCCTCAATACCCAAAGCCTGGACTGACACCTTACTGCCCTATTGTCCTGTTTATTATTTATTGTAATGCCTGCACTGTTTTGTGCACTTTATGCAGTCCTGGGTAGGTCTGTAGTCTAGTGTAGTTGTTTTTTACTCCTGTGTTGTTTTTTACGTAGTTCAGTCTAGTTTTTGTACTGTGTCATGTAACACCATGGTCCTGAAAAATGTTGTCTCATTTTTACTATGTACTGTACATAGCAGTTATGGTCAAAATGACAATAAAAATGACTTGACTTGAATGCTGAACTGTAGTTCAAGAACAGCATTCTCACATAAGCATCCCACTTCTCCAGGTATGTAAGGATGGTGTGTAGAGTTGTGGTTATTGCGTCATCGGTTGATCAGTTGTGTCAGTAGGCAAATTGTAGGGGTCCAGTGTGGGTGGCAGCATGATGTAGATGTCATCCTTGACCAGCCTCTCAAAGCATTTGCTTATTTTTGAGGTGAGTGCGATAGGACGCCAGTCAATCAGACATGCTG
This sequence comes from Hemitrygon akajei, assembly GCF_048418815.1. Taxonomy (NCBI): domain Eukaryota; kingdom Metazoa; phylum Chordata; class Chondrichthyes; order Myliobatiformes; family Dasyatidae; genus Hemitrygon; species Hemitrygon akajei. Next base: position 109,421,594 of record NC_133127.1, read on the forward strand.
CCTTGGTCTTTTTAGGTACAGGGACAATGGTGGCTGTTTGAAGCAGGAGGGAACTCTACACTGGGAGGGGGAGAGATCAAAAATGTAAACACACCTGCCAGTTGTGCTGTGCACATCCTAAGTACCCGCCCTGGGATGCCGTCCGGTCTCATAGCTCTGTGACTATCCACTCATTGGAAACACCTGTGTACTGCAACCTCAGAGATGACCAAGCTGCAGGTCACTTTGGCGGCTCTCCTCGGGGACTCAGTGTTGGCAACATCGAACCGAGCGTAAAAAGGATTTAGCTCATCTGGAAGAGAGGCAGTGATGTTGCAAACTCCATTGCATTTAGCTTAGAAGTCTGCGATGGTGTGCAGACCTTGCCACAGACCTTGTGTATTGTTGGTGGAGAGTTGTGTCTGGATCTTGTCCCTGTACTGTTGTTTCACTGCCTTGATAACTTCACGCAGATTGCAGCTGCATTTCTTGAGCTCCAACTGATCATCGGCAATGTCAACTCTGTGTCACGCGATAAGTGCTGTTCGCACAGATCCAGAGTTTCTGGTTTGGATAGACCCTGTCTAATTTCTGGGGAACAACATCCTCGATGCACTTCTGGTTGAATCTCGTGACCCCTTTTGTGAATTCCGAGACATCCTCATCATGAAAGACATTCCAGTTGATGTCATCAAAGCAGTCCTATAGCATAGAACCTGATTGGTCAGACCAACATAGACAGTTTTAACTATAGCCACCTCTTGTTTCAGCTTCTGCTTGTACATCAGCAGAAGCAAGATGGAGGAATGATCTGACTTCTCAAATGGCAGATGGAGGAGCGCTTTGTAAGCATGACAGAAGGGAGAGTAGCAGTGGTTAAGAATGCTATCTCCCCGTGTGCTCACATTGACGTGTTGACAAAACTTCGGAGAAACTTTAGACAGTGACACTCTATTAAAGTCTCTGGCGATGATGAAGGCAGCTTCTGGGTGTACAGTCTCCAGGGTGCATGTAGTGCGCACAACTGTGATAATAACAGCTGTGAACTCCCTAGGCGGCCAGGTGTTTTTGGAAGCGGATGTTGGAGTAACTGAGACTATTGATACACGCGTGTTGGTCTGCGCAGATCCAGTTGATAAAAGTGAATCTTCGTTTCTTGTGGGAATAAATACTCCCATATTGAGAAGGCTCATGGGAGCATGCAAAAAGAGAAATGGAGAATATTTTTCGAAACCCTTGTCCATTCATCCGGTTTTCAGAGCTGCTTTTGAGAAGGGGCAAGATCCTGCTAAGCAAAATGATGAGCAGAAACTAGGAAATGTGTGGTATGCCCTGTCATGTTACATCCTAGAGGAGTGGATTGAGTGACAGAAGATGCCTTTTTCTGAGAGAGGTCTCACCAGTGGCTGAAGTTATTCGGCAGCCTCTGCTTTAACTGAGTTCAGTCAGGGGACGGGGGAGCTGAGTCATCAGAAGGTACAAGTGATAGTTGGGGGAGGCATCCCCAGTAAACAGGAGCTGTCACAAGAAGTGCTGAGGCTAAAGAAGCTGAAGATGAGATAAGGAGGCCTCAGAGAGTCAGGAAACCCCCAGACATGCTGGCATCTGATGCACCTGGGAAACTAAGTATTATAGAAACCCCCATGGTGAGATATGGTACTTCCACTTACAAATGGAACGGGAGTTCTGAAATCACAAAATCCATTTGAATACTGTTACTAATGGTAGTTTATTAAGTTCCAAAGGTTTACAAAGTCATGACGACATGACTGTTTTTGTTTGGCATAGAATGTAATGTCCTGGTTAAGATTTCCGTTACTATGCTGTGAGGCATTTTTATTTTAGCAGCTTTCTGCAAACAATGAGAGTCCTGTTATTAAGCTTTATAGACTATCAATATAGTCTATGAAGGTTATACAGTATAAGGCATAACCACCCATGCCTTATAACGCCTCAACATTACATCCTTGCTTTTATATTCTAGTCATCTCAAAATGAATGCTAACATCACATTTACCTTCCACACCACCAAATCAACCTGCAAATTAACCTTTAGGGAATTCTGCAAAAGGACTCCAAAGTCCTTTGCACCTCAGATTTCTGAATTTCCAAACCATTTAGAAAATAGTCCATGCTTTTATTTCTTCTACTGAAGTACATGACCTTACATTTCCAAACACTATAATCCATTTGTCACTTCTTTGCCCAATCTCCTAATCTGTCTATGTCCTTCTGTAGCCTCTCTGCTTCCTCAACAGTATCCACCCCTCCAGTTATCTTCCACAAACTTGGCCACAAAGTTATTAATTCCATCACCCAAATCATTCTCATATAATGTAAAAAGAAGCAATCCCAACATAGACCCCTGTGGAACATCACTAGTTACCAGCACCTATCCATAAATAGCTCCCTTTATTCCCATTCTTTGTTTTCTGCCAATCAGATAATGCTTTATCCATGCTAGTAGTTTTCCTGTGATGCCACAGGCTCTTAACTTAGGTAGCCTCATGTGTGGCACCTTGTCAAAGGCCTTCTGAAAATCTAAGTACGCAACATCCATTCTCCTTTGTCTATCCTGCCTGTTATTTCTTCAAAGAATTCCAACAGATTTGTCAGGCAAGGTTTTCCCTGAAGGAAACCATGCTGATTTTGGCTTATTTTATCATGTGCCCCAGGTATCCCAAAACCACATCCTTAACAATTGACTCCAACATCTTCCCAACCACTGAGGTCAGACTAACTGGCCTATAATTTCCTTTCTTCTGCCTCTCTCCCTTCTTGAAGAGTGGAGTGACATTTGCAATTTTCCAGCATTTCAGAACCATGCCAGGATCCATTGATTCTCTAAAGATAATTTTCTAATGCCTCCACAATCTCTTTAGCCACCTCTTTCAGAACTCTGAAGCCCTCCATGACTGATGTAGTTTTTAAACAATGGGGTAAACTGGGTATTAAATGTTTCCAGGATCTGTTTGTTGGAGGAGGACTTCCTTTGTTTGAACAACTGTCAACTAAATAGTTTACCAAAAACCCACATTTTTGATATTTACAAATTAGAGACTTTTTGTGATCTCAATTATATACACTTCCTAAAAGCACTGATAAGAACTTATTAGATGAAATTCTTAATTTGAAATCTTTTTATAATGGTTCAATATCCAATATTTATGATATGTTGATGGGAATGAGAAATGATTCTTTAGACAAAATCAAAAATCTTTGGGATCAAGATTTACAGACTTTAATTTCTGAAGAAACTTGGAATGAAATTTTTGAATTGGTTGAATTGAATCATTCTCTCCTACAACTTAAAGTGGTCCATGGGGCTTATATGACCAAGGATAAGCTATCTCATTTTTATATGGATCTATCTCCCTACTGTGATAGTTGTAACAATGGAGAAGCTTCATTCATTTTTATGTTTTGGACATGCCCAAGTCTTGAAAAATATTGGAAGGAAGTATTCCAAACTTTTTCTGCACTTTTTAAAGTAAATTTTAAGCCTAACCCTTTGACCGCCTTATTTGGTATTGTTGGAGTGAAAGATATCATTGTGAAGACATCTGACTAGCACATTCTGGCTTTTATCTCTCTTATGGCTAGGAGGGCGCTCTTGCTTAAATGGAAGGATGCTGCTCCGCCTAATCACGCTCAGTGGTTACGGGATGTTATGGCATGTTTAAATTTAGAAAATATTTATTGTTCAATTTCTGAATCTAACCAAGATTTGCAAAATTTGTGGGGACTATTTTAACATAGAACATAGAATAGTACAGCACATTACAGGCCCTTCGACCCACAATGTTGTGCCGACCCTCAAAACCTGCCTCCCATATAACCCCCCACCTTAAATTCTTCCATATATCTGTCTAGTAGTCTCTTAAACTTCACTAGTGTATCTGCCTCCACCACTGACTCAGGCAGTGCATTCCACTCTTTGAATGAAAAACCTTCCTCTAATATCCCTCTTGAACTTCCCTCCCCTTACCTTAAAGCCATGTCCTCTTGTACTGAGCAGTGGTGCCCTAGGGAAGAGGCGCTGGCTGTCCACTCTGTCTATTCCTCTTAATATCTTGTACACCTCTATCATGTCTCCTCTCATCCTCCTCTCTCCAAAGAGTAAAGTCCTAGCTCCCTTAATCTCTGATCATAATCCATACTCTCTAAACCAGGCAATTATCTTCAAAACCTTTGATTTCTTGTTAAAGTACAGATGCTGGTTAATAGCATATTTCACTATCTGATAAGGTTTTTTTTCTTTTTCTCTTTACCAAACAGCTTTGGCTTTGGTAGTAGGTAGTAGTAGGTATAGATTTATATATATATAAATTATTCATATCTCAACTTACGAATTAATCTAATCTACATGAATGTAGGGTAGGGGTTCGTCAATGTGATTCAAATATAATGCATTTGGTATTATTATATTTTTCTTTTGTTTTATATGTATTTTCTTGAACTCTGTATTCTTCTATGTAGAAATTAATAAAAATATTGAAAAAGAAAATAAAGAACTCTGGGGTGTACACCATCTGTTTCAGATGCCTGATCTACCTTCAGACCTTTCAGTTTCCCAAGAATCTTCTCCCTAGTATTTCTGCCTGCCCCCAACACTCTTGGATTTTCAGCATACTGCTAGTGTCTTCCATTTCCTTGTACTCCATTACTACCTCCCCAGCATCATTTTCCAGCAGTCCGATGTCTCTCACCTCTCTTATACACTTTATGATTCTGAAGAAACTGGTATGCTTTTTAATATTATTGGCTAGCTTACCTTTGAATTCCATCTTTTCCTTTTCTGTGGCATTTTTAGTTGCCTTATGCTGGCTTTTAAAAGCTTCCCAATCCTCTAACTTACCACTAATTTTTGTTGTTATATATCCTCTTTGGCTTTAATGTTGGCTTTGACTTCTCTTATTAACCACAATTATGTCATCTTGATTCTTCCTTGGGATGTATCTATCCTTGCCAAATTGCTCCCAGAAACTCCAACTCCAATTCCAACTACTGCTGCTCTGCCGTTATTCCTGCTAGTGTTTCTTTCCAATCAATTTTGGCCTGCTCCTCTCGTGTCTCTATAATTCATTTTACTCCACTACAATACTGATACAACTGACTTTAATGTTTCCTTTTGAAACTGCAGGGTGAATTCTATATTATGGTCACTAAGGTTTCTTTTACCTTAAGCTTGCAAATCAATTCCTGTCCATTACACAACACCTAATCAGGAGTAGCTGATCCCCTGGTTGGCTCTACCATGAGCTGCTCTAAAAAGCTACCTCATAGGCATTTGACAAATTCCTCCCTTGGAATGCAGCACCAACCTGATTTTCCCAATCAGTTTGCATATTGAATTCCCCTATGACTATTGTAATGTTGCTCTTTTGACATTAATTTTCTGAAAATATAGAAAGAGTACTAATCTTTAAAGTCATTGATATTTCATCAGAACCTCAAATAAAATTTGGGTTCTAATTCTGATGCTAGGTCAGCAATATGGAGCATTGGGCTTTTTGTGTCTTCAGTAGTAGCCCCACACTTGTATTTACTTTTCATGGCCATCAGGTTTTAGCATACTCCACATGTCCTTGCTGTGGCCTTTCTGTGAAGCAAGGCAATCCTTGTGCAAATAAGACAAAGTCAGCATGGTTTCCTTAAGGGAAAATCTTGCCTGACAAATCTAATGGAATTCTTTGAGGAGATTACAAGTAGGTTAGATAAAGGGGGCACAGTGGATGTTGTATATTTGGACTTTCAAAAGGACTGTGACAAGGTGCTGCACATGAAGCTGCTTACCAAGTTAAGAGCCGATGGTATTACAGCAAAGTTACTGGCAATGTTAGAGCATTGACTGATTGGTAAGAGGAGTGAGTGGGAATAAAAGGATCCTTGTCTGGCTTGCAGCCAGTGACTAGTGTTGTTCCACAGGGGTTGGTGTTGGGACCACTTCTTTTTATGCTCTTTTTTTTAAACATGTCACACCAGCCAGCCATTCTTGTCTAGTGCATGGTGTCAGGATTGGGTCTCCTTTCGGATTAACCGGGTCACGATACGAACGTTCCTGACTTGACCCTTGTATTTTTTAATGAGGCCAAGGAATGGGGTTGAGGAGGGGAAAAATGATAGATAGATAGATAGATACTTTATTCATCCCCATGGGGAAATTCAACTTTTTTCCAATGTCCCATACACTTGTTGTAGCAAAACTAATTACATACAATACTTAACTCAGTAAAAAATATGATATGCATCTAAATCACTATCTCAAAAAGCATTAATAATAGCTTTTAAAAAAGTTCTTAAGTCCTGGCGGTAGAATTGTAAAGCCTAATGGCATTGGGGAGTATTGACCTCTTCATCCTGTCTGAGGAGCATTGCATCGATAGTAACCTGTCGCTGAAACTGCTTCTCTGTCTCTGGATGGTGCTATGTAGAGGATGTTCAGAGTTATCCATAATTGACCGTAGCCTACTCAGCGCCCTTCGCTCAGCTACCGATGTTAAACTCTCCAGTACTTTGCCCACGACAGAGCCCGCCTTCCTTACCAGCTTATTAAGACGTGAGGCATCCCTCTTCTTAATGCTTCCTCCCCAACACGCCACCACAAAGAAGAGGGCGCTCTCCACAACTGACCTATAATGGATCACCCATGAATCAATGGTGGAGCAGACTCAATGGGCCAAATGTCCTAATTCTGCTTGTATGTATTATTGTCTTATGGATTACTCAGTTACAGGCAAAAGAAACCACTATCTGGACGATCTTGATAATATTTGATTGTCATTCTTTCAAAGACCTTTGCAGTTTCAAATGACTCTGGTGATCAGAGATATACAGAAACAGCTGAAAGCAAAAACTAAAAAAAAAGCAGACTATTGATAACAATTAAAAATAAGTATAAAAGTGCACTAAATTGAAAAGATTAATTGAAATTAAAAATAACCCTTAGCAATTGAAGTGGCAGCACTAAATTCTGCTAGCATATCTCGTGTAATGCTGAGAGGCCAGATATACTTAGTGTTTGTAAACGCACACACAAGGATTGCTATACAGTAATTAATTTTTCTCTGCACTTCATCTAAACCTTTACTTGCACAAAAGCATTTCAAATATACTTTTCTGCATGTCTGACCTTGCAGAAATGTATTTCATTCATGAATCAATAAATCAGCATTCTGTAACATAAATTGAATGTAGATGGAAATAAAAGCATCAGAGCGATTTTTATATTCTCTTCTTCAGTTTAATTATTTGGAGAGTAGCAAAAAATCACAGCCAAGACTGGAGTTGTAATAAATATTAAATCTAAACTATCAGTATGTGAACAAAATAATAATTTTGACAATGTATTTACAATTACATTGATTATTGTATATTCTTCAAAAAAACACAGAAAATTACTTTCATCATTAACTGCCCCAATGCGCAAGGAGGGCATTATATTCTCCTAGTTATTCAAACTGATACAGCTCTGAACAGAAACAATAGTTAACAACTTAACTTCTATTGTTATTTGACTTGTGCAGCAGCAAAACACTGAATCTTAGCCCTTAGCATCTGAAGAGAGTTTGGATTTTATACTGTGGCATTTAATGTTTCATATAATATCAAACTGACTTATGAAATACAAACTGTATTGCAAATTTTTAATATAAATCACTTATTCTCAATTTAGTAGCTTTTGAATGTAACAGACTTCTCAGGAACCAAGTTTGAAGGTTGTGTGAAAGTATGTATATATACTTCTCATATATATTCCCATATATCCCTATGAGAAATTTATTAAACAGTATTTGTCCTCTTACTTATAAAAGCAGACTTATAAAGAAATTCGTTGTACCATTTCACTTTTTCCAAGGGTGATCTTATGTATGTCATATTTGGAAACAAATTTGATAAACAATGTAACATTGAGATCTATAACTGATACTCCAGAAATATATACTGTATCTCCAAATTAAAGTATGTACACAGAAAAATTGATATAATACTGAAATGAGAGCGGAAATACATCTGGCAACAGTGCAGAATTATTTTTCATTGAAACTGCTAGTATTCTTCTAAAATACAGCATTAGAACAATATAGTTTATTCTATTCCTGCAACCAAGCAATGCTAAACTATCAAAGATGCATTAACACTGCTGTGTAAGGACACGCTTATTAACACCAATAATTTTATATAGCTTGTATTTTCAACTGTGCTGCATTAATAATCATCCATCAACAGTGAAAAAATCTCTTTTTTTGTTTCCAACAACTGCTGACTTTTTAATCAAAGTGATATATTCTTTAATAAGCACATTTTAAGTGCAGTTCAAAATAATTCTGCACAGTATATTCACATCACAGAATTGATGACAAAAACTACCTCTATAAATTCAATGTACCTTTAATTATATACATACTTGACATACTTATATACATACTTGACATTAATTTCTAATCCTAATTATGGCAGTGTTGAAAGTTTGTCTATGAGATCATCAATTGTGTAAACTATTAATTTTAAATCATCCTTCTCCGCCATCTTATGCTGACCCTGTTTGCGAAGGATAAGGTCAACATCAGAACCAACAACACTTTCAGCTACTTTCAGTGAAATCTGCCAGGGAATATACCCATCCTCCATCCCATGAATAAGCCTCACAGGACAAGTGATTGGAATGGTGCTGTGCAACACACAGTGATTTTCAGCATCTTTAATAAATGAATAGGGAATCTTGTAAAATCCTGCTTCCTTTTGCTTGCTTGGCAAATACCATTCCCCTTGTTCTTCTATTTCTTTCTTTGTCTATGGAAACATAAGCAATTTAGAGAGTGTTGTAAATATATTATCACAATAGATGTTAAAGATCATGATAATCTTATCAGATAAAAGCTTATCACTTATCTAGCATGTGTACCATAACAATCTTCAGGAAAGGAAATTTTTAGTTTCTAATCCGAGCTGGAAACATTAAGCATCAATATGAAACATTGTCATATTCATAAAAATTTTGCCATGTCTATACATTTTGGAGCTACAACACTGTTACACCTGAACAGGGGCATATAACAGATTTCCAAGTCATGCTGTCCTGATGAAATTCAAACTGAGCATCTGATTTAAGATGGTCCTGGTGATGCTCTGCGACTACTTGCTGGTGGCAAATAAAATAAAAAAAAACTCAATACTTTATTATTCACACTTTTCTGGTAAACAATCACTGCAAACAGACTGTAACTGCACTGTTGGAGCTGAGCTTTTGAACCAAATGTATGACCTAGCATTTTTGCAGAGTGAACTGAAGTCTCGAAGGTGCAGCATGGCTTTTACAGTCTGAATCGAGGCGGTGCGGTCCGGGCCAGAGAGAGAGGGGAATAAGCCAATGTATGGCCATCGCTTGAGTGGGCTTGGGACACAGAGGTTTGACTGATTTAAATGCTGAGGTACGGGCCAAATGGAGGCGATGGGGCCGAGAGTGTATTGAAGTGGTAGGGTCCAGGTCCAAGAGCAAGGCATGACCCTAGGTTTGGATGATTTACGCGCCAAGCCAGATTGAAAAGGTCAGGGTGTTGGGATCGGAAGCAAGTTGAACTTGCTGCTCCACAAGGTTTATTCATCTCTGCGCTGAACTGAGACTGTGGCCTGCAACTAATGAGCATCTGAATCAGCTGCAGTGATGCCTGACTGTGGACTCAATTTTGTGAACTTCAGTAATGAATGATATTTGCTAATTTTTATTATTTGCATGATCTGTTTATTTTCTCCACACATTGGGTGTTCGATGGTGTTTTTGTTTTAATGACTTCTTGAATTTCTTTGTTTTGTGGCTATCTATAAGGAGATGAATCTCAAGAGTGTATAAAGTATTCACACCTTGATATTCACAAGCTCACAAGACAAAGGAGCAGAAGTAGGCCATTCAGCCCATCGAGTCCGCTCCTCCACTCCACCATGAGCTAAACTATTCTCCTGTCTAGTTCCAATTTCCGGCTTTTTTCCCCATATCCCTTGATACCATATAACATATAACAATCACAGCACGGAAACAGGCCATTCCGGCCCTCCTAGTCCGTGCCGAACTCTTAATCTCACCTAGTCCCACCTACCCGCACTCAGCCCATAACCCTCCACTCCTTTCCTGTCCATATACCTATCCAATTTTACCTTAAATGACACAACTGAACTGGCCTCTACTACTTCTACAGGAAGCTCATTCCACACAGCTATCACTCTCTGAGTAAAGAAATACCCCCTCGTGTTTCCCTTAAACTTTTGCCCCCTAACACTCAAATCATGTCCTCTCGTTTGAATCTCCCCTACTCTCAATGGAAACAGCCTATTCACGTCAACTCTATCTATCCCTCTCAAAATTTTAAATACCTCGATCAAATCCCCCCTCAACCTTCTACGGTCCAATGAATAGAGACTTAACTTGTTCAACCTTTCTCTGTAACTTAAATGCTGAAACCCAGGTAACATCCTAGTAAATCGTCTCTGCACTCTCTCTAATTTATTGATATCTTTCCTATAATTTGGTGACCAGAACAGTACACAATATTCCAAATTTGGCCTTACCAATGCCTTGTACAATTTTAACATTACATCCCAACTTCTGTACTCAATGCTCTGATTTATAAAGGCCAACGTTCCAAAAGCCTTCTTCACCACCCTATCTACATGAGACTCCACCTTCAGGGAACTATGCACTGTTATTCCTAGATCTCTCTGTTCCACTGCATTCCTCAATGCCCTACCATTTACCCTGTATGTTCTATTTGGATTATTCCTGCCAAAATGTAGAACCTCACACTTCTCAGCATTAAACTCCATCTGCCAACGTTCAGCCCATCCTTCTAACCGGCATAAATCTCCCTGCAAGCTTTGAAAACCCACCTCATTATCCACAACACCTCCTACCTTAGTATCATCAGCATACTTACTAATCCAATTTACCACCCCATCATCCAGATCATTTATGTATATTACAAACAACAATGGGCCCAAAACAGATCCCTGAGGCACACCACTAGTCACCGGCCTCCAACCTGACAAACAGTTATCCACCACTACCCTTTGGCATCTCCCATCCAGCCACTGTTGAATCCATTTTATTACTCCAGCATTAATACCTAACGACTGAACCTTCTTAACTAACCTTCCATGTGGAACTTCATCAAAGGCCTTGCTGAAGTCCATATAGACCACATCCACTGCCTTACCCTCGTCAACATTCCTCGTAACTACTTCAAAAAATTCAATAAGGTTTGTCAAACATGACCTTCCACGCACAAATCCATGCTGGCTACTCCTAATCAGATCCTGTCTATCCAGATAATTATAAATACTATCTCTAAGAATACTTTCCATTAATTTACCCACCACTGATGTCAAACTGACAGGTCTATAATTGCCAGGCTTACTTCTAGAACCCTTTTTAAACAATGGAACCACATGAGCAATACACCAATCCTCTGGCACAATCCCCGTTTCTAATGACATCTGAAAGATCTCCGTCAGAACTCCTGCTATCTCTACACAAACTTCCCTCAAGGTCCTGGGGAATATCCTGTCAGGACCTGGAGATTTATCCACTTTTAAATTTCTTAAAAGCGCCAGTACTTCCACCTCTTTAATTGTCATAGGTTCCATAACTTCCTTACTTGTTTCCCACACATTACACCATTCAATAGTCTTCTCCTTAGTGAATACCGAAGAGAAGAAATCGTTCAAAATCTCTCCCATCTCCCTCGGCTCCACACATAGCTGACCACCCTGATTCTCTAAGGGACCAATTTTATCCCTCACTATCCTCTTGCTTTTAATATAACTGCAGAAGCCTTTCGGATTTACTTCCACCTTATTTGCCAAACCAAACTCGTAACTTCTTTTAGCTTTTCTAATCTCTTTCTTAAGTTTTCTTTTACATTCTTTATATTCCTCGAGCAATTCCTTTACTCCATGCTGCCTATATCTATTGTAGACATCCCTCTTTTTTCAAACCAAGTTTCTAATATCCCTTGAAAACCATGGCACTTTCAAACCTTTAACCTTTCCTTTCAACCGAACAGGAACATAAAGATTCTGTACCCTCATAATTTCACCCTTAAATGACCTCCATTTCTCTATTACATCCTTCCCATAAAACAACTTGACCCAATCCACTCTCTCTAAATCCCTGCGCATCTCCTTAAAGTTAGCCTTTCTCCAATCAAAAATCTCAACTCTAGGTCCACTCCTGACTAATTAGATACCTGTCAATCTCCTCCTTAAAAACCCTCAATGATTGGGCCTCCACAGCTGTATGTGGCAATGAATTCCATAAATCCACGACCCTCTGGCTAAAAAAATTTCTCCTCATCTCTGTTTTAATAGTCTAATTCTAAGACTGTGACCTCTTGTCCTGGACACATCCACCAAGGAAATCAGCCTTTCCACATCTACTCTGTCCAACCCTTTCAACATTCGAAATGTTTCTATGAGACCCCTCTCAATCTCCTATACTCTAATGAATATAATCCAAGAGCCGACAAACGCTCCTCATATGTTAGTCCCTGCATTCCAGGAATCATCCTCGTGAATCTTCTCTGAACTCTCTCCAACATCAGCACATCCTTTCTAAGATAGGGGGCCTAAAACTGCACACAGTATTCCAAATGGGGTCTCACCAGTGCCCCATAGAACCTCATCAACACCTCCTTACTCTTATACACTATTCTTCTTGAAATGAATGCCAACATAGCATTCGCTTTCCTTACTGCCGATCCAACCTGGTGGTTAACCTTTAGGGTATCCTGCACTAGGACCCCAAGTCCCTTTGCACTTCCGATTTTTGAATTTTCTCCCCATCTAAAGAGTAACCTGCCTGATTGTTTCTTCTTCCAAAATGTACAACCGTACATTTCTCAACATTGTATCTCATCTGCCATTTCTTTGCCCACTCTCCTAAACTGATCAAATTTCTCTGCAACCTTTCCATTTCTTCAACACTTCCTGCTCCTCCACCTATCTTGGTGTCATCTGCAAACTTATATCAAATGAACTTTGAACCTTTGATATATTCTCAATGCTTCTGTGGTCCATTGAAAGTGCGGTTCTGTTTTGGACATGGCAAACAGGTCAGAGATAATAAACTTGATTTTGATCCTGATCCAGTTCAGTGAAATATTTTGTTTAAACATGTACAATGGATCATATTGACAACAAACTAAATTCTGTGGAGGTCTGTCCTTCTTTCCAAACATGATTTGATGGAATTATATGACAATTAAGAACAGAGGCTACTTACCTCCAAAGGAAGCTGTCTGAAAGCAGTCACTAAATAGTCCGCCCCTGTAGCTATGCCAACAAGTGCAACTACTCTCTCTGGCCGTGCTATTGCAGCAAGGAGCATGAGCCATCCTCCCATACTCGAACCTACCAGAATCTAAGAAAATGCGAAATATTCAAAGTTAATTGGTTTACCACTTGAAAGGAACAAAAAATTGGTTTGCAGAAAGGAAAATACTGCACATACTAGAAAATTGGAAAACAAAGAGAAAAGACCATAAGACCATGAGACATAGGAGCAGAATTAGGCCATTCAGCCTATCAAGTCTTCTCTGCCATTCCATCATGGCTGATCCCGGATCCCACTCAACCCCATACAGCTTCCTTCTTTCCATATCCTTTGATTCCCTGGCTGATCAGGAAACGATCAACCTCCGCCTTAAATATATCCACGGATTAAATATACTCCATCACTGTCCGTGGCAGAGCATTCCACTACTACTTACTGGTAAAAAAAATTCCTCCTTACTTTCATTCTAAAGGGTTGCCCATCAATTCTGAAGCTGTGCCCTCCAGTTTTGGATACCAACAGCAGAGGAAACATCCTCTTTAGATCTACTCTATCTAGTCATTTCAACGTTTGAATGAGATCCCCACGCATTATTCTAAATTCCAGTGAGTACATAAGAACATGAGAAACAGGAGCAGGAATAGGCCATCCGGCCTGTCGAGACTGCTCTGCCATTTAATAAGATCATGGCTGATCTGGCCACGGACTCATCTCCACCAACCTGCTCTTTCCCCATAACCCTTAATTTATTTACTATGCAAAAATCTATCCAACCTTATCTTAAAAATATTTACCAAGGTAACCTTCTCTGTTTCATTGGGGAGAAAATTCCACAGATTCCCCTCTCTCTAGGAAAAGCAGTTCCTCCTCATCTCTGTCCTAAACCTACTCCCCCGAGTCTTGAGACTAAGTCCCTTACTTCTAGCAACACACACAGGCAGCATCTATAGGGAGAAGCGCTTTCGATGTTTCGGGCCAATACCCTTCGTCAGGACTAACTGAAAGTAAAGATAGTAAGAGATTTGAAAGTAGGAGGGGGAGGGAAAAATGCGAAATGATAGGAGAAGACCGGAGGGGGTGGGGTGAAGCTGAGAGCCAGAAAGGTGATTGGCAAAAGGGATACAGAAGCTAGAGAAGGGAAGGATCATGGGACAGGAGGCCTAGGGAGAAAGAAAGGGGGAGGGGAGCACCAGAGGGAGATGGAGAACTGGCAGAGTGATGGGCAGAGAGAAAAAAAAGGGAGGGGGAAAAAAAACTAAATATATCAGGGATGGGGTAAGAAGGGGAGGAGGGGCATTAATGGAAGTTAGAGAAGTCAATGTTCATGCCATCAGGTTGGAGGCTACCCAGCCGGTATATAAGGTGTTGTTCCTCCAACCTGAGTGTGGCTTCATCTTGACAGTAGAGGAGGCCATGGATAGACATATCAGAGTGGGAATGCGACGTGGAATTAAAATGTGTGGCCACTGGGAGATCCTGCTTTCTTTGGCGGACAGAGCATAGGTGTTCAGCGAAATGGTCTTCCAGTCTGCGTCTGGTCTCACCAATATATAAAAGGCCACACTGGGAGCACCGGACGCAGTATACCACACCAGCCGAATCACAGGTGAAGTGTCACCTCACCTGGAAGGACTGTCTGGGGCCCTGAATGGTGGTGAGAGAGGAAGTGTAAGGGCAGGTGTAGCACTTGTTCCGTTTGCAAGGATAAGTGCCAGGAGGGAGATTGGTGGGAAGGGATGGGGGACGACGACGAGTGGACAAGGGAGTTGCGTAGGGAGCGATCCCTGTGGAATACAGAAGGGAGGGGAGGGAAAGATGTGCTTGGTAGTGGGTTCCCATTGGAGGTGGTGGAAGATACGGAGAATTATACATTGGACCTGGAGGCTGGTGGGGTGGTAGGTGAGGACAAGAGGAACCCTATCCCGAGTGGGGTGGCGGGCAGGTGGGGTGAGGGCAGATGTGCGGGAAATGGGAGAGATGCACTTGAGAGCAGAGTTGATGGTGGTAGAAGGGAAGCCCCTTTGTTTAAAAAAGGAAGACATCTCCTTCGTCCTGGAATGAAAAGCCTCATCCTGAGAGCAGATGCAGTGGAGACAGAGGAATTGTGAGAAGGAGATAGCATTTTTGCAAGAGACAGGGTGGGAAAAGGAATAGTCCAGGTAGCTGTGAAAATCTGTAGGCTTACAGTAGATAGGCCGTCTCCAGAGATGGAGACAGAAAGATCGAGAAAGGGGAGGGAGGTGTCAGAAATAGACCAGGTAAATTTGAGGGCAGGCTGAAAGTTGGAGGCAAAGTTAACGAAGTCAACGAGCTCAGCATGCGTGCAGGAGGCAGTGCCAATGCAGTCGTTGATGTAGCGAAGGAAAAGAGGGGGACGGATACTTGTATAGGCTTGGAACATGGACTGTTCCACAAAGCCAGCAAAAAGACAGGCATAACTGGGACCCATGCTGGTGCCAATGGCTACACCTTTGGTTTGAAGGAAGTGGGAGGAGCCAAAGGAGAAATTATTGACAGTAATAACTAATTCTGCTAGACGGAAGAGAGTGGTGGTAGAGGGGATTTGGTTAGGTCTGGAATCCAAATTCAAATCGAATTTCCAGCATCTGCAGATTTCCTCGTGTTCCCCTACTTCTAGTCTCATGTACCAGTGGAAACAACTTTCCTGTCTCTATCTTATCTATCCCTTTCATGATTTTATCTCCTCTCATTCTTCTGAATTCCAGTGAGTACAGTCCCAGGGGAATCACTCTCTCCTCACAGTCTAACCCTCTCATCTCTAGAGTGCAGGCCCAAATCTGCCAAACGCTCCTCATGTTAACCACTTCATTCATAAATCATCCTCCTGAACCTCCTCTGGACTCTTTCCCAATGACCATTCTTTCTGAGATATGGGGCCTAAAACTGTCGACAATACTCTAAGTGTGGCCTAACTAGCGTCTTATGAAAACTCAGCCTTTGCCTTCCTCACCACAGACTCAACTTGTAAAATAACCTTCTGGGAGTCTTGCACGAGAACTCCTAAGTCCCTCTGATGTTTGAACTTTCTTCACATTTAGATAACAGTCCGCACTATTGTTCATTTTACCAAAATGCATTATCATACATTCCCCAAAACTGTAGTCCATCTGCCATCTTTTTGCCCATTCTTCCAAATTGTCTGTCCTGCTGCAGTCGCATCGCTACCTCAGCACTACCTACCTCTCCAGCTGTCTTCATATAATCTGCAAACTTTGCCGCAAAGCCATCAATTCCACTATCTAAATCATTGACAAACAATGTGAAAAGCAGGTGTCCCTGAGGAACACTACTAGTCACTGGCAGCCAACCAGAAAAGGCTCCCCTTTATTCCCACTCACTGCCTCCTGCCTGTCAGCCATTCTGCTATCCATGCCCGTATCTTTCCTGCAATGTGTTACCTGTCCCGTGAGTTTCTTGTGACCATGATGTAATTGTCTCGTGATGAGGTGATCTGATGTCATGTGATAGCATGTTCCAGCTGGTATAAAAGGGGAGACTGCAGCTTGTTGAGTAGTTGTTTTGTTGGGAGTCAGAGTTGGTGGTTACACAATCACAGAAGGAGAGAAAGAGTGAAGAACTACCAGCTTCGTACAAACCCAAAGAACTGGGTAGAAATCAATGGCGTTCTATGTCTCGAAGTGATTGATGTGAATTGTGGCACACACTTTTGGTTAACTTCTGCATGGACTTGAGTGTTGTGTGGTGACCACCTCTGGCGAAAAGTCAGTTACTTTGAGAAAAGTAAAAGTAAAGATTCTTCGGGATCTCTTCGGAAAAGGCATTTCTCGGCTGGGATCTGAGTCAACAGTTCCGTCTTTCCTTCAAGAATTATCATCGTTGGTTCGGGAAGTCTCCCCTGTCACTTACTTTATGAATCATATGGACTTATTAAACTACCACTTTAAGACTGTGCTTGAGTAAGATCAGTTAAGAATTGTCTCTAAGTTCAACTGTTTGATAAATATAGACGCATAACACTATGAACTTCTGTTTAAGTTAGTCATTCTCTTTAATGTCAAACTCTTCAATGTTTTTGAGTAGAGGTTAATAAATTTCGTTGTTTATTTATAAAAACTCGACTCAAATTCATATCTATTGCTGCTAGTGCTTAACAAATGCCGTAAGATTTTATCTTAAGCAGCCTCATGTGTAGCACCTTATCAAACGCCTTCTAAAAATCCAAGTAAATGACATCCACTGCCTCTCCTTTGTCCACCCTGCTTCCTTGAAGAACTTTTAACAGATATAACCATGTAACAATTACAGCACGGAAACAGGCCGTCTCGGCATTTCTAGTCCGTGCCGAACGCTTACTCTCACCTAGTCCCACTGACCCGCACACAACCCATAACCCTCCATTCCTTTCCTGTCTATATACCTATCCAATTTTACTTTAAATGAAAATAACGAACCTGCCTCTACCACTTCTACTGGAAGCTCATACCACACAGCTACCACTGAGTAAAGAAATTCCCCCTCGTGTTACCCTTAAACTTTTGCCCCCTAACTCTCAACTCATTTCAATAAGTTAATATTTTGAACCATTTTAAATACAAATCATTTAATTAAAAGATCTGGCCATAAGTTATTAAAACTAGAAAGCAAATTATAAGGTAAGGTAGTCAAACAGGCAATCATATAGTCAACCCAACACAGCTCCCAGAAAGAAACAGGCCCTAGTCCCTTCCCCACCCAAAGCCAGAAGGCTGACCAATAGATAATCAGTGAGCTAACAACTAAGTTCCCTCCCCAAAAAATCCTGTTGACAGAAACTCCGGTCCTTCAAGGTCAATTATGTCCCTACCAAGACACAACATAAAAAGAGAAATAATTCAGTATTGAAAAATATAAAAGGGTCAATTTAAACAAATTCAAAGAAAACTATATTAAAATAAAGCCTCAAAAAGGGATATAATAAAGTATCAAAAAATATAACAATAGACAGTATATGAACAGCCAAAACATAAGCTTATTGAAACCTTACTTCAAATTCATATTAACAGAAGAAAAAATTGATCAAATATAAAATATAAGTTTTAGACTTCAGCTTTCAGAAACTCTTTTGTGTCTTCAACCGACTTTATTCTTCTTTGCAATCCATTCTTCAATACTCAGATGGGCAGGAAACAGAAGGGATGCTTTAAATCCTTTATTGTAAAGTTCTGACATAACTTCTTTATATTTCATACATTCGGTCATAACTTCAGGCGAATAGTCTTCCACAAATCTGACCTTGTAACCATGGAAATCGATCATTCCTAGTCGACAGGTATGGCAAATTAAAAGGTCCTTAATACGAAATTCATGAAAACTTAGAATGACCGACCTGGGTCTCGCTACCGACGACAATGGCTTCGAAGTCAGCAAGCGATATCCTCGATTGAGCTTCGGCTCAGAAGTGAATAAAACAGAGAATAACTTTCAGTAAGTTTTCAAAGAACTTTGTAGGGTCAGCGCTTTCAATTGATTCTTCAAGACCCAAAATTTGCAAGTTATTTCTCCTGTTTCTATTTTCTAGACTGATAATCCTTTTCATCATTTTTTCATTGGAGAAGGATAACTCTTTGTAGATTTTAATTGCATCTTCAACATCCTCTTCAAGTGTCACCAACTTTGCAGTATTTTCCTGAATTCAGTTCTCATACTCAGTTAAAGTTTGTTGGATTGTATCCAATTTGCCATTAAGTCATTGAAACTCCTCAGAAAATTCCTATTTTTGCCGTTTAAGGAAGTCACTGATAAAATCCAAAGTGACTGGGGATTCATCTTCTGTTTTTCTTTCTTTTGCAAAAGCTTTTGTTCTTTTCCCAGCCATAGTAGAACAGTAGTATAGTATTATAATAAGGTTTCAAAAAAAAAACTGGTAGGAGACAATAAAGTAAGTAGTTTAGGAGCAATCTAAAACGATGTTACTCCATCGGCTGCCAACAGGGCTCTGACCTTTGAGTTTGCCTAGCACTTTTCCCTCTGTAATAGCAATGGCACTCACTCCTGCTCCCTGACACTCATGGACCTCTGGCACACTGCTAGTGTCTTCCACAGTGAAGACTGATATAAAGGACTCATTAAGTTCATCTGCCATTTCTTTGTCCCCCATTACTACCTCACCAGCATCATTTTCCAGTGGTCCAATATCAACTCTTACCTCCCTTTTACTCTTTATATAACTGAAAAATCTTTTAGCATCCTGCTTTATATTATTGGCTTGTCTGCCCTCATATTTCATCTTGTCCCTTCCTATAGCTTTTTAAATTGCCTTTTGTTGGATTTTAAAAGCTTCCCAATCATTCAACTTCCCACTCATTTTTGCTACTTTATACGCCCTTTCTTTGGCTTTTATGTGGTCCTTAACTTCCTCTGTTAGATACAGTTGCCTACCTCTGCCATTTGAGAACTTCTTCCTCTGGGAATATATCTTATCCTGTGCTTTAAGAACTCTTCCCAGAAACTTCAAGCTTCTCTGCTCTGCCATCATCCCTGCCAGAATCCTCCTCCAATCCATCTGGGAAATCTCCTCTCTCAAGCCTTTGTAATTCCTTTTATTCCATTGTGATACTGATACACGTGACTAATGGTTCTCCCTCTCAAATTGCAGTATGAATTCAATTATATTATGATCACTACCTCCTAAGGACTCCTTTACATTAAGCTCCCTAATAAGATCTGAGTTAGTATTGTTATGCCTGCAGCCCCCTCCTTTGTGAGAATCGCAAGATCACTATTGGGTTGGGTCCGGGAACCCAGGAAATGAGAGAGAGACGTGCAGAATGCCTCGTTCGCCGGCGATGTAAAACTACGGGACATGGCCATTGTCTCTTGGAGACACCTTTGTGGATTGGAATACTATGCTACGTGGACGCCCTCAGGCAAAGTGGGCTGGGTGAGAAAGAGATTGCATCACCCCAACCTAATTGACATCTTCGACCCGGCGAGTCAGGATAAAAGAGGGTCTGTAGGAACAGCCCCTCAGACGCACCAGAAGGAACGCTAGCGATCCCGTAATAGCGGGAAGCCATTTGAAGGAGGTCACGTGCGTTCAGTTCCGTTGCTTGGGACTGGTGGCTGGAACCACGGAAAACGACTTTTAGCTAGCAACGGGGAAATCAACTCCCCCGACTCAAAGGACTGGCATCATAAAAGACCTGGGCAAGTTTAAAACTGTCTCTCTTAAACCCAAAGAGCTGCAGCTTGAATGACAGTGACTTTTATATTTCCATCGGACAATACATTATCCCCTAGACAACGATAGAGCTATTTCTTATTGATTATTATTATACCCGCGCTTTTAGAGTTAGTATTGACGAAGTATATCTGTATGTTTGCATTAATATTATTTTGTGTCTTTTTATCAATGTAATTTTAAAAAAAATAGTACCATCAGACTTCAACGGACCTCTCTATCTTTGCTGGTAAGTAACCCAGTTACGGGGTACGTAACAGTATACAACACACAATCTAAGATAGCCTCTCCCCCAATAGGCTTAAGCACAAGATGCTCTATAAAGCCATCTCATAGGTATTCAACTAATTCCTCCTCTTGCAATCCAACACCAACCTGATTTTCCCAATCCCCTTGCATATTGCAGTCCCCTATTACAATTGTGTCATTACCCTTATTACATGCCTTTTATAGCTTCCTTTGCAATCTCAACCCCACATCTTGTCTACTATTTGGAGGCCTATATATGATATCCATAATGGGTTTTTTTTACCCTGGAGTTTCTTAACTCCACTCACAAAGATTCAACATTCTCTGACCCCATGTCACCTCTTTCTAAAGATGTAATTCTGTCTCTTACCAACAAAACCACACCACCGCTTAGCCTTCCTGCTTGTCCTTTCAATACAAAGTATATCCTTTGCTGTTAAGCTCCCACCTAAGGCCTTCTTTCAGTCATGACTCAGTGGTGCCCATAGCGTCATACCAACCAATCTCTAATTGCGAATGAGTTCGTCCATCTTATTCCGAATGCTACACGCATTTAAATAAAGCACCTTTAATCCTGCATTCTTCGCCCTTTTGAATTTTGCCTCTGGTACAACTTAACTCTTTGTTCTGTCTGCATTTATACCCAATCATTGGCTTGTCCTTCTTTACATTCATGTTACACCTATCATCTACTTGTAAACCGAGTGACTTGTCATCTGTCTATCATACTGGTTCCCATCCACCTGCCATGTTAGTTTAAACCATATTAGTTACAGGCAAAATTCAAAAGGGCAAAGGGGATTGGTAAGGATTGCAAGGGGATTGGAACATCACTGGAACATTGGACTTTACCCTTGGTGTACTAGGCCAAATCCACTATCTTTTGTAGGATTTTCTGCTCAAAGGCATTGGTGTTTCCGTACCAGGCCATAATGCAGCCAGTCAGTACAGTTTCCACCACACATCTGTAGAAGTTTGTCAAGATTTTTGATTACATGCCAAATATCTGCAGACTCCTGAGGAAGTAGAAGCGCTGTTGTGCTTTCTTTGCAATGACATTTATATGATGGGCCCAGAACAGATCTTCTGAGATACTGACACTCAGGAATTTAAAGTTTCTAACCCTCTCCGCCTTTGATTCTCCAATGAGTACTGGGTGATAGACCTCTGGTTTCCCTCTCCTGAAGTCCACAATTAGGTCCTTGGTCTTGCTGACATTGAGTGAGAGTTTGTTGTTATGGCACCACTCAGCCAAATTTTCAGTCTCCCTCCCATATGCTGATTTGTCACCACCTTTGATTTGGTGCACAACAGTGGTGTCATCAGCAAACTTGAATATGGTGTTGGAGCTGTACTTAGCCACACAGTTGTAGGTGTAAAGCAAGTAGAACTGGGGATACAGCCCTGTGGAGCACCTGTGCTGATGGAGATTACGGAGGTTTAAAGGGTGACAGGTGGCATTACTAGTCAGGGAAAATGTCATGACAGAATTCAGTCAGGGCAGACTGGCGAACTCTACTACTGAGGCTTTATGGGGCACACTGAGGAATAAGAAAGATATGACCACATTAATAGGGCTATATTATAGACCACACAACAGTCTGCAAGATTTAGAGAAACAAATCTGTGGAGTTAGAGTAGCCTCTAACCTGATGGCATGAATATCAATTTCTCAAACTTTCAGGAATACCCCCTTCACCATTTCCCATCCCTTTTTCCCTCTCTTACCGTATCTTCTTGCCCGCTATAGAGATTATAGAGGAGAGGTGTTTGCTGTCTTCAGCAAAATCAGGGTGGTATTCCCTCAGACCCTGTAGAAGTCAAGAGCAGAAATTGCAAGGGCCCAAGCAGAGACATTTAAATCATCCTAAGTAACAGGCGAGCTACTGGAAGATTGGAAGATATCAAATGTTGTTCCACCCTTTAAGAAAGGCTCTAAAAAAACCAGGAAATTATAGGCTGATAATCCTGACATCAATCTTGGCTAAGGTTTTGGAAGGTATTCTAAGGGATGAGATATATGAGTATTTGGATGGACAGGGATTGATTAGGGGTAGTCAACATAGCTTTTAGTGGATGTAGTAGACATTGAGAAAGACAATCAAAGCTGCAATGGGATCTGGACCAGCTGGGAAAATGGGCTGAAATATAGAAGATGGAATTTAATGTAGATAAGTGTGAAGTATTGCACTTTGTGAGGACCAACCAGGGTAGGTCATGCCGAGTGAGCGGTATGGTACCGAGGAGTGTGGTACAACAAAGGAATCTGGGAATACAAGTCAAGTCTATAATATAATATAATTAATTATAATTAAGAAATAATATTAAATCATTAGAAAGAGATGACATAGGATCGGAAGGTGTAGAGTTTCTATGGGTTAAGTTAAGAAATGGCATGGGTAAAAGGACCCTAATGGCAGTTGTATACAGGCCTCCAAACAGCAGCCAGGATGTGGATTACAA
Organism: Hemitrygon akajei; assembly: GCF_048418815.1. Lineage (NCBI taxonomy): Eukaryota > Metazoa > Chordata > Chondrichthyes > Myliobatiformes > Dasyatidae > Hemitrygon > Hemitrygon akajei. The sequence goes on from NC_133127.1 coordinate 109,444,810, forward strand.
ATTACAGCAGGAAATAGAAAAGGCGTGTCAGAAAGGCAATGTCATGATAATCATTGAGGATTTTAACATGAAGGTGGACTTGGAAAACCAGGTCAGTAATGGACCTCGAGAGAGAATTTGTAGAATGTCTAAGGGATGGCTTTTTAGAACAGTTTGTTGAGCCCACGAGGGGATCGGCTGGATTGGGTGTTGTGCAATGATCTGGTGATAAGAGAGCTTAAGGTTAAGGAACCCTTAGGGAACAGTGATCACAATATGATCGAGTTCATACTGAAATTTGAGAGGGAAAAAATAAAATCCAATGTGTCAGTATTTCAGTGGAATAAAGGAAATTACAATAGTATGAGAGGGGAACTGGCTGAAGTTGACTGGAAAGAGACATTTACAAGAAGAACAGCAGAGCAGCAATGGCTGGAGTTTCTGCAAAAAATGAAGGAAGTGCAAGACAGATATATTCCAAATAAGAAAAAAAATTTCAAAGGGAAGAGAAACAATACTGTGGCTGACAAGTGAAATTAGAGCCAAAGTAAAAGCAAAAGAGAGGGCATACAAGGAAGCCAGAGCTAGTGGGAAGACAGAGGATTGGGAAGCTTTTAAAAACTTGCAGAAGGAAACTAAGAAGGTCATTAGGAAGGAAAAGATAAATTATGAGAGGAAGCTGGCGACTAAAATCAAAGAAGATACTAAAAGCTTTTTTAATTATATGAAGGGTAAAAGAGAGTCAAGGGTAGATATAAGACCAATACAAAATGATGCTGGAGATATTGTAATGAGAAATGCAGGGATGGCAGAGGAACTGAACGTGTATTTTGCATCAGTCTTCACAGTGGAAGACATCTGCAGTATATTGGACTTTCAAGAGTGTCAGTGAAGTTTGCGCAGTGAAAATTATGACTGAGAAGGTGTTCAGGAAGCTTAATGGTCCGAGGATTTTTTAAATCTCCTGGACCTGATGGAATGCACCCTCGGGTTCTGAAGGAAGTAGCTGGAGAGGTTGCGGAGGCATTAATGATGATCTTTCAAGAATCGATAGATTCTGGTATTGTACCAGATGACTGGAAAATTGCAAATGTTACTCCGCTATTTAAGAAGGGTGGGAGGCAGCAGAAAGGAAACTACAGACCTGTTAGCCTGACATCAGTTGTTGGAATCAGTTGTTAGGGATGAGATTACAGAGTACCTGGAGCCACAAGACAAGAGGAGGCCAAAGCCAGCATGGTTTCCTGGAAGGAAAATCCTGTTTGACAAACCTATTGCAATTCTTTGAGGAAATTACAAGCAGGGTAAACAAAGAAAATGCAGTAGATGTGGTGTACTTGGATTTTCAGAAGGCTTTTGACAAGGTGCTGCACATGAGGCTGCTTAGCAAGATAAGAGCCCATGGAATTACAAGCAAGTGTTACAAGCTTGTAGTTACAAGCATAGGTAGACCATTGACTGGTCAGTAGAAAACAGAGTGGGAATAAAGGGATCCTATTCTGGCTGGCTACCAGTTACCAGTGGAGTTCCACAGGGGTTGGTGTTGGAACCGTTGCTTTTTATGCTGTATGTCGATGATTTGGAATATGGTATTAATGGATTTGTGGCTAAATTCGCCGATGATACAAAGATAGGTGGAGGAGCGGGTAGTGTTGAGGAAACAGAGAGCTTGCAGAGAGACTTAGATAGTTTAGGGGAATGGGCAAAGAAGTGGCAAATGAAATACAATGTTGGAAAGTGTACGGTCATGTATTTTGGTGGAAGAAATAAATGGGCAAACTATTATTTAGATGGGGAGAGAAATCAAAATGCAGAAATGCAAAGGGACTTGGGAGTCCTTGTACAAGATACCCTAAAGGTTAACCTCCAAGTTGAGTAGGTGGAGAAGGCGGCAAATGCAATGTTGGCATTCATTTCCAGAGGTATAGAATATAAGAGCAGGGATGTGATGTTGAGGCTCCATAAGGCACTAGTGAGACCACACTTGGGAGTACTGTGTGCAGTTTTGGGCTCCTTATTTATTTTATAGAAACATAGACTTTTATAAAGTATATACTGACATTGGAGAGGGTTCAGAGAAGATACACAAGAATGATTCCAGGGATGAAAGGGATACTGCATGATGAACATCTGGCAGCTCTTGGGCTGTATTCCCTGGAGTACAGGAGAATGAGGGGGGATCTCAGAGAAACACTCCGAATGTTAAAAGGCCCGAACAGATTAGATATGGCAAAGTTATTTCTCATGGTAGGGGATTCTAGGACAAGAGGGCTAAACTTCAGGATTAAAGGACGTCCATTTAGAAGAGAGATGTGGAGAAATTAGAGATCTAGATAGATAGATAGATAGATAGATAGATACTTTATTCATCCCCATGGGGAAATTCAACTTTTTTTCCAATGTCCCATACACTTGTTGTAGCAGAACTAATTACATACAATACTTAACTCAGTAAAAAAAAATATGATATGCATCTAAATCACCATCTCAAAAAGCATTAATAATAGCTTTTAAAAAGTTCTTAAGTCCTGGCGGTAGAATTGTAAAGCCTAATGGCATTGGGGAGTATTGACCTCTTCATCCTGTCTGAGGAGCATTGCATCGATAGTAACCTGTCGCTGAAACTGCTTCTCTGTCTCTGGATGGTGCTATGTAGAGGATGTTCAGTTATCCATAATTGACCGTAGCCTACTCAGCGCCCTTCGCTCAGCTACCGATGTTAAACTCTCCAGTACTTTGCCCACGACAGAGCCTGCCTTCCTTACCAGCTTATTAAGACGTGAGGCGTCCCTCTTCTTAATGCTTCCTCCCCAACACGCCACCACAAAGAAGAGGGCGCTCTCCACAACTGACCTATAGAACATCTTCAGCATCTCACTACAGACATTGAATGACGCCAACCTTCTTAGGAAGTACAGTCGACTCTGTGCCTTCCTGCACAAGGCATCTGTGTTGGCAGTCCAGTCTAGCTTCTCGTCTAACTGTACTCCCAGATACTTGTAGGTCTTAACCTGCTCCACACATTCTCCATTAATGATCACTGGCTCCATATGAGGCCTAGATCTCCTAAAGTCCACCACCAACTCCTTGGTCTTGGTGATATTGAGACGCAGGTAGTTTGAGTTGCACCATATCACAAAGTCCTGTATCAGTTTCCTATACTCCTCCTCCTGTCCATTCCTGACACACCCCACTATGGCCGTGTCATCAGCGAACTTCTGCACATGGCAGGACTCCGAGTTATATTGGAAGTCTGATGTGTACAGGGTGAACAGGACCGGAGAGAGTACGGTTCCCTGCGGCGCCCCTGTGCTGCTGACCACCGTGTCAGACCTACAGTCTCCCAACCGCACATACTGAGGTCTATCTGTATATGATCATAAGGCTAACAGGAAGGAGCTTAAGAAGTAAATTAGGAGAGCCAGAAGGGGCCAAGAGAAGGCTTTGGCGGGCAGGATTAAGGAAAACCCCAAGGCATTCTATAAGTATGTGAAGAGCAGGAGAATAAGACGTGAAAGAATAGATCCTATTAAATGTGACAGTGGGAAAGTGTGTATGGAACAAGAGGAAATAGCAGAGGTACTTAATGAATACTTTACTTCCGTATTCACTATGGAAAAGGCTCTTGGTGATAATAGTGATGACTTGCAGCAGATTGAAAAGCTTCAGCATGTAGATATTAAGAAAAAGGATGTGCTGGAGCTTTTGGAAAGTATCAAGTTGAATAAATCACCAGGCCTGGATGAGATGTACCCCAGGCTACTGTGGGAGGTGAGGGAGGAGATTGCTGAGCCTCTGGCGATGATCTTTGCATCATCAACAGGGACAGGAGAGGTCCCAGGGGATTGGAGGGTTGCGAATTTTGTTCCTTTATTCAAGAAAGGGAGTAGAGATAGACCAGGAAATTATAGACCCGAGAGTCTTACCTCAGTGGTTGGTAAGATGATGGAGAAGATCCTGAGAGGCAGGATTTATGAACATTTGGAGAGGTATAATATGATTAGGAATAGTCAGCACAGCTTTGTCAAGGGCAGGTCATGCCTTACGAGCCTGATCGAATTTTTTGAGGATGTGACTAAATATGTTGATGAAGGAAGAGCAGTAGATGTAGTGTATATGGATTTCAACAAGACATTTGATAAGGTATCCCATGCAAGGCTTATTGAGAAATTAAGGAGGCATGGGATCCAAGGAGATATTGCTTTGTGGATCGAGAACTGGCTTGCCCACAGAAGGCAAAGAGTGATTGTAGTCAGGTCATATTCTGCATGGAGGTCAGTCACCAGTGAAGTGCCTCAAGGATCTGTTCCAGGACCCTTACTCTTAGTGATTTTCATAAATGACCTGGATGTGGAAATGGAGGGATGGGTTAGTAAGTTTGCTGATGACACTAAGGTTGGAGGTGTTGTGGATAGTGTGGAGGGCTGTCAGAGGTTACAGTGGGACATTGACAGAATGCAAAACTGGGCTAAGAAGCGGCAGATGGAGTTCAACCCAGCTAAGTGTGAAGTGGTTCATTTTGGTAGGTCAAATATGATGGCAGAATATAGTATTAATGGGATGCTCAAAGCAGCTGCGTAGGTTGACTCAGTGGTTATGAAGGCGTACGTTGGTTAAGAAGGCCTTCATCAATCATGGAATTGAATTTAGGAGCCGAGGGGTAATGTTGCAGCTACATAGGACCCTAGTCAGACCCCACTTGGAGTACTGTGCTCTGTTTTGGTCGCTTCACTACAGGAAGGATGTGGAAGCCATAGAAAGGATGCACAGGAGATTTACAAGGATGTTCCCTGGATTGGCTTATGAGGATAGGTTGAGTGAACTCGGCCTTTTCTCCTTGGACCGACAGAGGATGAGAGGTGACCTGATAGAGGTGTATAAGATATTGAGAGGCGTTGATCATGTGGATAGTCAGAGGCTTTTTCCCAGGACTGAAATGGTTGCCACAAGAGGACACAGGTTTAAGGTGCTGGGGAGTAGGTACAGAGGAGATGTCAGGGGTAAGTATTTTACTCGGTGGTGAGTGCATGGAATGAGCTGCCAGCAAAGGTGGTGGAGGCAGATACGATAGGATCTTTTAAGAGATGTTTGGATAGGTACATAGAGCTTAGAAAAATAGAGGGCTATAGGTAAGCCTAGTAATTTCTAGGGTAGGGGCTTGTTCAGCACAACCTTGTGGGTCAAAGGGCCTGGATTGTGCTGTAGGTTTTCTATGCTCTACATTCTAAATTCAGTCAGAGGGTGGTAAATCTGTGGAATTTGTTGCCACGAGTGGCTGTGGAGGCCAAGTCATTGGGTATATTTAAGGCAGAGATTGATAGGTTCTTGATTAGCCAGGGCATCAAAGGGTATGGGGAGAAGGCAGAGAAGTGGGGATGACTGGAAGAATTGGATCAGCCCATGACTAAACGGCAGAGCAGACCCAATGCACCAAATGGTCTACTTCTGCTCCTATACCTAATGGTCTTATGGTCTAATATAGAAGATTGAGGGGAGACTTGATCAAGGTATACAAAATTGCGAGGGGTATAGATAGGGTAAATGCAAGCAGGTTTGTTCCACTGAGGTTGGGTGAGACTACAACAAGAGGTCAGGGGTTAAGGGTGAGACGTGGAATGTTTAAGGGGAACATGTCTGAGGGTGTGTTAGGACATATAGAGAGGTAGTTACACCAAGGTGCAGGACACAGGAAACTAGGTAACGGTCAGGAAGATGTTGGTCAGATCGCAGACAAAATCAGGAATCAAAAGGTTGAGCATGGTGATACTGGGGTCTTGAGCTGCGCATATGTTAATACAAGAAGTATCTTAGAAAAGGCAGATGAGCTCAGGGTATTGATCAACAGCTGGAATTATGATTTTGTAGCCATTAGTGAGATTTGTTGCAGCAGGGGCAGGAGTGGCAGCTCAATATTCCAGGGTTCTATTGTTTTAGACATGCCAGAGTGGAAAAAGAGGAGGGGTGATGTTACTAGTCCTAGAAAATGTCACAGCAGTACTCCGTCAGGACAGCCTGGACAACTCGTCGAGTGAGGCATTATAGGTGGAACTGTTGTAAGAAGAATAAGGTTGTCATAATAGGTGATTTTAACTTTCCACAAATTGACTGGGTCTCCCTTACTTTCAAACGACTAGATGTAATAGAGTATGTCATACATGTTCAGGAAAGTTTCCTTCATCAGTACGTAGAAATCCCAATGAGAGAGCGTGTGATAATGGGTCTACGATTAGGGAATAAGATAGGGCAGGTGACAGAAGTTTGTGGTCTGCGGGTTGATATAATGAATTGGAGAAAGGCCGATTTTGATGGCATCAGAAATGACCTGGTAAGTGTGATTCAGAGAGATTGTTTTCTGGTAAAGGTGTACTTGGTAAGTACCGTAGATGTCGGATTATAAGCCGCTACTTTTTTCCCACATTTTGAACAGCTTTGAACACTGCGGCCTTTATTACGGTGCGGCTAATGCATGATTTTTTTTCATGCCGCCAAAAACATTTTGCCTCGTAACAGTAGACCAATAAAATTGATGAGTAGTTCACAGAGGTCCAATGAAATTGTACGATAAATCAAGTGCACTTTCACAATTAAATTATTGTAAATCAGTCATTTGTACTCACCTTCATCAACATGGAAAACACTCGAAGAAAAGCATTGTGCTGCCTTTATGGCAGTTATTTAGTTTATAATATTTTCGCTTAGTAATTCATTTTCTAGTTAAAGTTAGAAGTGTTTTAACTATATTTGTTTTCTGTACTACATCGCGGGATGCTATGACGTCACACCCGGTTTCGCCGCGTCTTGTGGGATACCGGTTTGCGATAAACGGGAAGGCGGGGGCGAGCGCATTATGCGAGCGGCATTAGATCTGAGCGAACGCTGCTTTTAAGTTAAAGGCGATCAATAACTTTTCCTGGTAGGCTGCAGTATATATATTTTTTACCAGTCGTTAGGAGATATTGGAATGTTGTTCAGTAAAAAAGTATACGCAACGTATATTTAAAAGTAGCCGCGTTACAGGCACGGTTCGAAAAAAAGCATTTGCAATATGTATTTGTTTATGTTACCATATGGATTTAATTAAAAGTTAAAAAATCCTCACGTGTAATATCTTTCTGTGTAAATATCTCATATTACAACGTGGGACACCTGCGGCCGAAAATCCGGTGCGGCCTAAAATCCGGTGCGGCCTGTACAAGTACAAAATTGATTTTCTTTCTAAAATTAGAGCCAGCGGCTTTTAATCAGGTGCGCTCTGTAGTGCAAAATCTACGGTAGGAGACCTTCAAAAGCAAAATTTTGAGAGTACAAAGCTTGTATGTGCCTGTCAGAATAAAAGGTAAAGTTCAAAAGTGTAGGGAACCTTGGTTTTCAAGAGAAATTGAGGCAGAGGTTAAGTGAATAAAGGTGTATAGCAAGTATTGGCAGGTAAGCACCAATGAGGTGCTTATGGAGTATAAGAAATGCAAGAGAATACTTAAGAAATAAATCAGGAGGGCTAAAAGAAGGCATGAAGTTGCTCTAGCAGACAAGGTGAAGGAGAATCAAGTGCAAAGGATTGAGCAAAAGGATTGCAAGGGACAAAATTGGTCAGAATTGTAATCTATGTATGGAGCCAAAACAGATGGGGTAGATATTAAGTATTTTTTTCACATCTGTATTTACTCAGAAGATGGGCACAGAGTCTATAGAAGTGAGGCAAAGCGGCATTAACTTCATAGGTGCTATACAGATGTACTGCGTATGTTAATCAAAATGGCTTCTTTGTTAAAAGTAAAACTGCTTCTTTGTTATGCTAACTGGAGAGAGAGTGTTGTCTGGCAGAGCATTCACGAAGCTTCTCGCACTCTGTTTAGGTTTAGGATTGCTGATAATGGGGATTGTATTCACTTGTTAACCATTGGGATTGGATGTCATTTTTTTCTTGTGGGTCTGGGAGCTGGGATTTCGTGGTCTTTTCGGGAGTGGGGAAGAAGACGCCGAAGAAGGTGGACGTGTGCTACACTGCTCGGTCGACCACTTCGGGTGGTCCCAGGTGCAGGGTCGTGGAGGACGGCTGAAGCGAGGGGTGGTCGAACTCCAACGATGTGCACTAGATTGACTGAACTCTGCTAAGTTTTGGCGCCTTTTACCTTATTTCCTTTTCCTGAAGTGTAAATGAGGGACATTGTGGTGTACGCAGGCGAGGCCAAAGGTGATCCGACCAGGGGAGGTAGCACTCATGATGGGGACCCCCAGATTCCCTGGAGTGCTGGCGGGCGAAGCCCTGTTAGTAGATGCCCCGGACGATCTTGAGGGGGAAAAACGATTTCTGGCGGGGGCACTGGTGAGGCCTGAAGTGCAGAGGCCAGCAGTGGTACATGCAAGGCGGATAGCTGTGAGTGTCAGGAACACTACGGCAAGAGACATCACCTTTAAGAAAGGGATGCCGCTGACACATTTGTTCCCGGTGACAGTAATGTCTAGCGCACCAGTGAGGGCCACTAAAGGGGAAGGATTGGAACACCAAGGGGAGCTGACCGCTGAGGCTTTTAATTTCGAGGATTCTCCTGTGTCACCGGAGTGGAAACGCAAGCTAGTGGAGAAGATGTTGAAGTTGGAAGCTGTCTTTTCTCGGGGCGAGTTTGATGTGGGCTGCTCCAAAAGCACACACCACAGCATCCAGGTGACAGAGGGCAGGTTCATAGAGAGGTCACGGCGACTGGCCCCGGCAGATGTTGAAGATGTGCAGCAGCACTTGTGCATGTTGAAGGAAGCTGGAATCATAGCTGAGTCCCGAAGTCCCTATGCGTCCCCAATAGTGGTGGTACGGAAGAAGAATGGGAGGAGGCACATGTACGTTGACTATTGGACTTTGAATCAACGAACTGTCCCTGACCAGTATACCGTCCCAAGGGTCGAAGACACGCTGGCCTGTCTGAGTGGAGTGAAGTGGTTTAGTGTGCTGGACTTAAGAAGTGGATATTACCAGATCCCGATGAGTGAGGGCGATAAAAAGAAGACAGCCTTTATCTGCCCGCTGGGGTTCTTTCAGTTCAAACAAATACCCCAAGGCATATTGGGGGTCCCAGCCACCTTCCAGAGGCTCATGGAGAGGACTGTGGGCGATATGAATCTGATGGAGGTGCTGGTGTACCTGGACAATTTGATGGTGTTTGGATCTACGTTGGAGGAACATGAGGAGAGGCTGTTAAAGGTGTCAAGCCGGCTTAAGGAGGAAGGGCTGAAACTTTCCCTGGACAAATGCCAGTTCTGCAAGTCGTCGGTCAGCTATGTTGGCCACATCATTTCGCGAAACTTTGGGAGTGTGGAATGAGCTGCCAGATGAAGTGGTGAATGCCGGCTCACTTTTGACGTTTAAGAAAAACTTGGACAGGTATATGGATGAGAGGGATTTGGAGGGATATGGCCCAGGTGCAGGTCAGTGGGACTAGGCAGAAAAATGGTTCGGCACAGCCAAGAAGGGCTAAAAGGCCTGTTTCTGTGCTGTAATGTTCTGTGGTTCTATGGAGAGGGAGTGGCTACTGATCCGACTAAGATAGAGGCAGTGACCACCTGGCCGAGACCCCAGAAAGTGAGCTTGTTTTTGGGATTCTGTGGGTATTACTGCCGATTCGTGAAAGGATACGCTAAAATGTGTCACCCGTTGACTCAGCTGTTGTGTGGCTATCCCCCGGTGGGAAAGAAGAGGAAAGGGGACCGGGGACAAGACGCTAGAGGATACTGGAACCCGGCGGAGCCCTTTGACTCGAGATGGGAGATGTGAAGAGTTGTTCCAATCTCTGAAGAGGGCGCTGACCCAGGCCCCGGTGTTGGCTTTTGCCGATCCCCAGAAGCCATATGTGCTGCACACTGATGCCAGCCGAGAGGGTCTAGGGGCTGTCCTGTACCAGGAACACGGCAACGCATTGAGACCGGTAGCCTTTGTCAGCCGAAGCTTGTCGCCATCTGAGAGAAACTATCCCACTCACCAGTTGGAGTTCGTGGCCCTGAAGTGGGTGGTAGTGGACAAGTAGAGCGACTATCTATACGGGGCCAAGTTTGAGGTGAGAACGGATAACAATCCTCTCACTTATATCCTAACTTCGGCGAAACTGGATGCTACAGGACATCGGTGGTTGGCGGCTTTGTCGGTATATGATTTCAGCCTGAAGAACCGGCCAGGAAGCAAGAATATCGATGCGGATGCTTTGTCACGTCGGGAACCTGGGGAACAGGAGAGGACGAGAAGTGGGAGAGCATCCCTGCCCCTGGAGTGAAAGCCATGTGTCAGTTTGCTATCACCATGAAGGCCGAGGGAAGGGGAAGGCTGGAGCGAGCCGTGGACCATTTGAGGGCCTTTGATGACGCCCTGCCCCAAGCTTACTGTGACCTGACCGCACTGTGGACTAAACAGTTACTGGAACTAAGTCCGGGGGAAGTGGCAGATATGCAGCAGAATGACCCGGGTCTTGGCACTGTGTGGAGGGCAGTAGAGAACGGGGATGTGGCATTGGCAGAGAAGGCGAAATACACGTCCGTGCCTCTGTTATTGAAGGAATGGCCTCAGTTAAAGTTGAAGAACCAAGTCTTGTACCGGGTCACGGTGCTTCTGGACCAACCCCGGCGCTGGCAACTGGTCGTGCCAGGGAAGTATTCGCAGACTGTACTCCAGGCCTTGCATGATAATTCCGGACACTTGGGGGTGGAAAAGACCTATGGATTACTCAAGGACTGGTTCTACTGGCCCCGGATGAGGGGGGAGGTTGAAGAATACTGTAGAAAATGCAGTCATTGCATCAGGAGGAAGACCCTGCCAGCGTCGGCGGCTCCTCTGTCGCACTTGCAGAGTGCGGGACCCCTGGACCTGGTGTGTATGGATATCCTGTTGATTGAGCCAGATACCAGCAACACCACGAATGTCTTAGTCATCACGGATCACTACACTTGCTATGCTCAGGTGTTTCCCACTAAGGATCAGAAAGCGACGACACTGGCGAAGGTACTGTAACGATTTTGTTCATTATGGCCTCCCCAGGCGGATCCATAGTGATCAGGGGCAGGACTTTGAGAGCCAGCTATCCATGAATTACTGACTATGCTTGGTGTTGAGAAATCCAGGACTACCCCTTATCACCCGCAGGGTGATCCTCAGCCCGAGAGGTTTAACCGGACACTGTTGGATATGCTCGGGACGCTGGAGGTTGGCCAGAAAAGTAAGTGGAGTCGATATATTGGACAACTGGTTCACTGTTACAATTGCACTCGCAATGATGCTACAGGATATTCGCCCTATTATCTGATGTTTGGGCAGGAAGCGAGGTTGTCCATTGACTTGTGTTTTGGGGCTGAAGCGGGTGAATTACCCAGGAAGCCCTATCTAAAGTATGTGTCCGATATGAGGAGAGAGTTGAAAAGGGCGTACGAGTTGGCTGAGGCAGCGGCTACCAAACAGAATCAGAGGAATAAGAGGAGAAATGATCAGAAAGTGAAGTTTGCTCAATTATTGCTGGGTGACCGGGTCCTTTTATGGAATTTGGGACTCCCCGGTAAGCACAAGTTGGCAGATCGATGGGCGGCCACCCCCTATGTGATAGAGAGCCAGATGCCGAATCTACTGGTTTACCGGGTGAAACCCGAGGATGGGAAGGGGCCTGTCAAAGTACTCCATCGGAATCACCTGCTGCCCCTGGGTCAAGCGGTGCAGGTGGATAAAAGCCAGAATGGGAGGTTATGCCTAGTACAAGGACTCTGTCCTAGCGGGGCAAGGTTAGAGCCCGCTGCGGAAGAGACGGGACCGGTCCTTACCCCGGGATGGTATATCGATTCGGAAGACGACGATTCAGATGTGTGGCCCCTATTTCCATTTGCGAGTGCTCCAGTACCAGAAGAGGAGGCTCCTGGCTCTTCCCCTATTGAGTTAGGTGAGAGGAGGGAGGGTGTTGATGGGCAGACTGAGAGGCAGCCAGCATTGGGGGGAGAGAGGGTGGAACCCAAACCCGAGCCAGAGGGTTCTCAGGTGAGGGGGGAGCCCAGTGAGGGAGAGGGTGAGGGTCCGACAGGAGTGTCCCCCATGGTGTCTGAGGCGGAAGAGTCGGCAGAAGGGGTATGGAGATCTCAGAGAATTAGGCACCCCCTGGAGCGGTTGACATATGCAGTGCCAGGAGAACCGAGTGTGATCTCTACTGCCCTGGGCAGTTAGGCCACTGCTTTCTGCACCTGGGTTGGGTTTTGTGTTTTGCAAGAAGCATTGGGAAATTCTGGTAATGTCATGAGGGCATGACTTTTTGTTGGTGGGGAAGATGTACTGCGTATGTTAATCAAAATGGCTTCTTTATTTGTTAAAAGTAAAACTGCTTCTTTGTTATGCTAACTGGAGAGAGAGTGTTGTCTGGCAGAGCATTCACGAAGCTTCTCACACTCTGTTTAGGTTTAGGATTGCTGATAATGGGGATTGTATTCATTTGTTAACCATTGGGGTTGGATGTCATTTTTTTCTTGTGGGTCTGGGAGCTGAGGTTTCGCGGTCTTTTCGGGAATGGGGAAGAAGACGCCGAAGAAGGTGGACGTGTGCCACACTGCTCGGTCGACCACTTTGGGTGGTCCCAGGGGCGGGGTCGTGGAGGACAGCTGAAGTGAGGGGTGGTCGAACGGTTCAATGGTTGAGCTCCAACAATGTGCACTAGATTGACTGAACTCTGCTAAGTTTTGGCGCCTTTTACCTTATTTTCTTTTCCTTCATATACACTGTATTGTTACTAATCATTTAGTTCTGGTAAAATCTTTAAAGTATATTCTATAACTGTATCTGGTGTGAACTTGTTATGGAGTGTGCGACACTGCATTAACTTGTTTTCCATAGCACCTGCATATACGGGAGGCGGGGTTGGAGAGTGGCTGGAATTTTTCCCCTAGACATATACCAGCCTGTTGCGTAAGTGTTACAGAGATCACAGAGGAGGTGTTTGCTATCCTGTGGCAAATCAGGGTGAATAAATCTTCAAGACTTGACAAGGTGTTCCCTCGGACCCTATGGGAGACAAGTGCAGAAAGTGCCGGGTCCTAGTAGAAATATTTAAATCACTTAGCGACAGGAGAGGTACCAGAGGATCAGAGGATAGCCAATGTTGTTCCGCTGTTTAAGAAAGGCTATGAACACAAACCAGGAAATTATAGGCCAGTGTGTGTGACATCAGTAGTGAGAAAGTTATTGGAAGGTAATCTAAGGGACCAAATTATAGAAGTATTTGGATAGTCATGGACTGATTCAGGATTCAGGATAGTTAGCATAGCTTTTTAGGTCATGTCTAATCAATCTTACCGAGTTTTTTGAGGAAGGTACCAGGAAAGTGGATGAAAGCAATGCAGTAGATGGTGTCAATATGGACTTTAACAAGACATTTGACAACATCCCGCATGGGAGGTTGGTCAAAAATGTACAGTCACTTGGCATATAAGATGAGGTAGTAAATTAGATTAGACATTGGCTTTGTGGGAGAAGCCAGAGTGTAGTAGTAGATGGTTGCCTATCTGACTGGAGGCCCGTGACTAGAGGTGTGCTGCAAGGATTAGTGCTGGGTCCTTCATTGTTTGTCTTCTGCATCAGCGATCTGGATGATAATGTGGTTAACTGGATCAGCAAATTTATGCATAACATCAAGATTGGGGGTGCAGTGGAAGATTTCAGAGAGATCTACATCAGCTGAAAAAATGGGTTGAAAAATGGCAGATGGAAGTTAATGCAGGCAAGAGCAAGGTGTTGCACTTCCACAGGACCAACCAGGGTAGGTCTTACAGAGTGAGCGGTAGGCTCTGAGGAGTGTACTAGAACAAAGGGATCTGGGAATACAGGTCTGTAATTCATTGGAAGTGGCATCACTGGTAGATAGGGTTGTAAAGAAAGCTTTTGGCACATTGGCTTTCATAAATCAATGTACTGAGTAAAGATGGAATGTTATGTTGAAGACTTTGATGAGCCTTAATTTGGAGTATTGTGTGTAGCTTTGGTAACCTACCTACAGGAAATTTGTAAATAAGATTGAAATTGTGCAGGGAAAATATACAAGGATGTTGCCAGGTCTGAGTTATAAGGAAAGATTGGAAAGATTAGGACTGTAGAAGATGTAGAAGACTGAGAGAGGATTTGATACAGTTATAGAAAATTATAAGAGGTGTAGATAGGGTAAGTGCAAGCAGGCTTTTTCCACTAAGGTTGGGTGGGACTCAACCAGAGGCCATATATTGAGGATGAAAGTGAAAAGTTTAAGGGGGAGATGTGGGAAAACCTCTATCACTCAGAGGGTTGTGAGAGTGTGGAATGAGCTGCCAGCACCTTTTCAATTGAAGCAAGAGGCTGAGAGTGGAAAACTGAAGCATTGCGGAGGGAAGGTTGTTTTTCTTTTCTTTAACTGATCGGGGAAAAGAGGCTCTACTGTGCAGGCGCGTGATGTAGCGCGCCAAGGTTTAAAAGGGAGACCGCCATATACAGCGGCCATCGTTGGAGTGGACTGAGTCGGAGTGGGACGGCTTTGGCTCAATCAGGCTTTGGCGAGAAACAGGCAAAGGCGAGGGTAGGTTATTTCCAGTAAGTTTCTGTTTTTCTTCTTTTCTTTTTGTTCAGACTAGAGAATATGCCAGGCAGGACGTTGGAATGCTCCTCTTGCAGAATATGGGAAGTCAGGGAGACCTCTGGTGTCCCTGACAAAAATACCTGCAAGAAGTGCATCTAGCTGCAGCTCCTAATAAACCGCGTTAGGGAACTAGAGCAGGAGCTGGAGCTGGATGACCTCCGGAACATTCGGGAGACTGAGCAGTTTATAGATAGTAGCTTCCAGGAGGTAGTTACACCTAAGGTACAGGGCACAGGTAATTGGGTTACCGTCAGGCGAGGGAAGGGGAAAGGGCAGGTAGTGCAGGGTTCCCCTGTGGCCATTCCCCTCCAGAACATGTATACCGATTTGGATACTGTTGGGGGGGATGTCTTACCTGGGACAAGCTGCAGCAGCTGGATCTCTGGCACTGAGTCTGGTTCTGCAGTGCAGAAGTGAGGGAGGAAGAAGAGGAGAGCGGTAGTGATAGGGGACTCCATAGTCAGGGGTACAGACAGGAGATTCTGTGGTCGTGACAGAGACTCCCAGATGGTTTGTTGCCTCCCGGGTGCCAGGGTCAAGGATGTCTCTGATCGCGTGCACAGCATTCTGAAGTGGGAGGGTGATCAGCCAGATGTCGTGGTACACATCAGTACCAATGACATAGGTAGAAAGAGTCAGGAGGTCTTGAAGAGTGAGTACAGAGAGCTTGATAGGAAGTTGAAAAACAGGACCTCGAGGGTAGGAATCTCTGGATTGCTGCCTGTGCCACGTGCCAGTGAGGGTAAGAGTAGGATGCTCTGGCAGATGAACACATGGCTAAGAAACTGGTGTAGGAGGCAGGGTTTCAGATTTCTAGATCATTGAGACCTCTTCTGGGGCAGGTGGGACCTGTACAAGAGAGACGGGTTACACCTGAACTACAAGGGGACCGATATACCTGCAGGGACGTTTGCTAGTGCTATTGGGGAGGGTTTAAACTAGATTTGCAGGGGGATGGGAACCAGAGTGCCAGAGTAGATAATGGAATTGGGATAAAAATAAATTATGTTAGTAGTTCATGCAAAGTCATAAATAGTAAGATTGTGTGTGGTGGTAACAATCTTCCGAGGTGTGTATCTTTCAATGCAAGGAGTATTGTGGGAAAGGCAAATGAGCTGAGGGCCTGGATTGACACGTGGAATTATGACATCATAGCCATTACTGAAATTTGGCTACAGGAGGGGCAGGACTGGCAGCTCAATGTTCCAGGGTTCCGATGTTTCAGACGTGATAGAAGCAGAGGGATGAAGGGTGGGGGGGTAGCTTTGCTAGTCAGGGAAAATATTACAGCAGTGCTTCGGCAGGAAAGATTAGAGAGCTTGTCTACGGAGGCCATATGGGTGGAGCTGAGAAACAGGAAAGGTATGACCACATTAATAGGGTTGTATTATAGACCACCCAATAATCAGCGAGAATTGGAGGAGCAAATCTGCAGAGAGATAACAGACAACTGCAGGAGACAGAAAGTTGTGATTGTAGGGGATATTAATTTTCCACACATTGACTGGGACTCCCATACTGTTAAAGGTCTAGATGGGTTAGAGTTTGTGAAATGTGTTCAGGAAAGTTTTCTAAATCAATATATAGATGTACCAACTAGGGAGGATGCAATATTAGATCTCTTATTAGGAAATGAGTTAGGGCAGGTGACGGAAGTGTGTGTAGGGGAACACTTTGATTCCAGTGATCATAACACCATTAGTTTCAACTTGATTATGGATAAAGATAGATCTGGTACTCGGGTTGAGGTTCTAAACTGGAAAAAAGCCACATTTGAAGAAATGAGAAAGAATCTAAAAAGTGTAGATTGGGACAGGTTGTTCTCTGGCAAGGATGTGATTAGTAAGTGGGAGGCCTTCAAAGGAGAAACTTTGAGAGTGCAGAGTTTGTATGCTCCTGTCAGGGTTAAAGGCAAAACGAATAAGAATAAGGAACCTTGATTCTCGAGGGATATTGGAACTCTGATAAAGGAGAGAGATGTATAACATGTATAGGCAACAGGGAGGAAATAAGATGCTTGAGGAGCATAAAAAGTGTAAGAAAATACTAAAGAAATCAGGAGGGCTAAAAGAAGACATGAGGTCGCTTTGGCAGTCAGGGTGAAGGATAATCCTAAGAGCTTCTACACGTATGTTAAGAGAAAAAGAATAGTAAGGGATAAAATTGGTCCTCTTGAAGATCAGAGAGGTCGGCTATGTATGGAACCAAAAGAAATGGGAGAGATATTAAATGGGTTTTTTGCATTTGTATTTACTAAGGAAACTGGAATGGAGTCTATGGAAACAAGGCAAACAAGTAGAGAGGTCATGGAACTTATACAGATTAAAGAGGAGGAGGTGCTTGCTGTCTTGAGGTAAATCAGAGTAGATAAATCCCCAGGACCTGACAGGGTATTCTCTCGGACCATGAGGGAGACTAGTGTTGAAATTGCAGGGGCCCTGGCAGAAATATTTAAAATGTTGATATCCACGGGTCAGGTGCCAGAGGATTGGAGGATAGCTCATGTAGTTCTGTTGTTTAAAAAAGGCTCAAAAAGTAAGCCGGGAAATTATAGGCCAGTAAGTTTGACATCGGTAGTAGGTAAATTATTGGAAGGAATACCAAGAGATAGGATCAACAAGTATTTGGGTAGACAGGGACTTATTAGAAACAGTCAGCATGGCTTTGTGCGTGGTAGGTCATGTTTAATCAATCTATTAAGAGTTTTTCAAGGAAGTTACCAGGAAAGTGGATGAAGGGGAGGCAGTGGATGTTGTATACATGGACTTCAGTAAGGCCTTTGACAAGGTCCCGGATGGGAGGTTAGTTAGGAAGATTCAGTCGCTAGGTATACATGGAGAGGTAGTAAATTGGATTAGACATTGGCTCAATGGAAGAAGCTAGAGTGGTGGTGGAGGATTGCTACTCTGAGTGGAGGCCTGTGACTAGTAGTGTGCCACAGGGATCAGTGCAGGGTCCACTGTTATTTGTCATCTATATCAATGATCTGGATGATAATGTGGCAAATTGGATCAGCAAATTTGCTGATGATACAAAGATTGCAGGTGTACTGGACAGTGAGGGAAGGTTTTCAAAGCTTGCAGACGGATATGGACCAGTTGGAGGAATGGGCAGAAAAATGGCAGATGGAGTTTAATGAGGACAAGTGTGAGGTATTGCACTTCGGAAGGTCAAACCAAGGTAGAACATACAAGGTAAATGGTAGGACACTGAGGAGTGCAGTAGAACAGAAGGATCTGGGAGTACAGATACATAATTCCCTAAAAGTGGTGTCACAGGTGGATAGGATCATAAAGAGAGCTCTTGGTACATTGGTCTTTATAAATCAAAGAATTGAGTATAAAAGTTGGAATGTTATGGTGAGGTTGTATAAGACATTGGTGAGACCGAATTTGGAGTGCTGTGTGCAGTTTTGGTCACCTAATTACAGGAAGGATATTAATAAGGTTGAAAGAGTGCAGAGAAGGTTTACAAGGATGTTGCTGGGACTTGAGAAACTGAGTTACAGAGAAAGGTTGAATAGGTTAGGACTTTATTCCCTGGAGCGTAGGAGAACGAGGGGTGATTTGATAGAGGTGTATAAAATTATGATGGGTATAGATAGAGTGAATGCAAGCAGGCTTTTTCCACTGAGGCCAGGGGAGATAAAAAAACCAGAGGTCATGGGTTAAGGGTGAAGGGGGAAAAGTTTAAAGGGAACATTGGGGGGGCTTCTTCATGCAGAGAGCGGTGGGAGTGTGGAATGAGCTGCCAGATGAACTGGCGAATGTGGGCTCACTTTTGACATTTAAGAAAATCTTAGACAGGTATATGGATGAGAGGGGTTTGGAGGGACATGGCCCAGGTGCAGGTCAGTGGAACTAGGCAGAAAAATGGTTTGGCACAGCCAAGAAGGGTCAAAAGGCCTGTTTCTGTGCTGTAATGTTCTATGGTTCTATGGTGATTGCGAGCTCGATTTCAAAATTTAAGTGAAGTTTGGATAGGTACGTGGATAGTAGGGATATAGTGAGCTATTTTCCCATTGCAGGTTGATGAGAGTAGTTAGTTTAAATGCTTTCAGCATGGACTAGAGGGGCTGAAGGGACTGTTTCTGTGCTGAACTTCTCTATGGCTCTAACTCTATGAGGGGACATTTCATCACTCTGTGGGTAGTGAGATTGTGGAAAGAGCTGCCAACAGAAATGGCAGATATGATTTTGTTTTAAACATTTAAGAGAAGTCTAGATAGCTAAACGGATGGGGGGGGGATGGAAGATAACAATTGTACTAGGCTGTTTAAATGGCTTGGCATGGACTAGATGGGCAGAAGGGCCTGTTTCCGTGCTGTAGTTTTCTGTCACTCTGTTGCTGGGATGTGGCATGCAAATGGTGGAAGGATCTCCAATCAAGTTGGAGCCACTCACACCCCACAATGCTGACCCACCTGTTATTAAGAATATCATTCCTATAGGATATTGGAT
The DNA here is from genome assembly GCF_048418815.1 of Hemitrygon akajei. Taxonomy (NCBI): domain Eukaryota; kingdom Metazoa; phylum Chordata; class Chondrichthyes; order Myliobatiformes; family Dasyatidae; genus Hemitrygon; species Hemitrygon akajei. The sequence goes on from NC_133127.1 coordinate 109,463,855, forward strand.
ATATGGACAGGAAAAGAATGGAGAGTTATGGGCTGAGTGCGGGTCAGTGGGATTAGGTGAGAGTAAGCGTTCGGCATGGACTAGAAGGGCCTAGATGGCCTGTTTCCGTGCTGTAATTGTTATATGGTTATATAATATCCACCAATTCTCCTTTGTCTATCCTGTTTGTTATTTCTTCAAAGAATTCCTATAGATATGTCAGGTAAGATTTTCCCTTGAGAAAACCATGCTGATTTTAGCCTATTTTGTCATGTACCTCCAAGTACGCCAAAACCATATCCCTAACAATCTCCTCTAACCTCTTCCAAACCACTGTGGTCAGGCTGACTGGCCTATAATTTCCTTTCTTCTGCCTCTCTGCTGTCATCCCTGCTAGTGTTTCCTTCCAATCAACTCAGACCAACTCCTCTCTAATGCCTCTCTAATTCCCTTTACTCCAGTGTAATACTGATACATCTGACTTTAGCTTTTCTCTCTCAAATTGCAGGGTGAATTCTATTATATTATGATCCCTGTCTCATCAGAGATCCTTTACCTTAAGCTCCCTAATCATATCTGGTTCATTGCACAACACCCAATCCAGATTTGCTGTTCCCCCTAGTGCGCTCAAACACAAGCTGCTCCAAAAAGCCATCTCAAAAGCATTGCAAATTCTTTCTCTTGGGGTGCAGCATCAACTTGATTTTCCCAATCTGTCTGCATATTGAAACCTACTATGACTAACATAACATTACCTTTTTAATATGCTTTTTCTCAATGTCTCCCATGTAATTTGTATACTACACCCTGGCTATTGCCTGTAAATAACTCCCATCAGGGTCTTCTTACCCTGCAGTTTCTTAACTCTACCCACAAGGATCCTACATCTTCTGATCCTACGTCATCTCTTTCTAAAGATTGATTTAATTTTTTACCTGCAGAGCCACTCCTCCTCCTTTCCCTACTTGCCTGTCATTTTGAAAGATTTTGTATCCTTAGATATTAAGCTCCCAACTAAAATCGTCTTTCAGCCATGATTCTGTGATACCCACAATGTCATACCTGTCAATCTCTAAATGCACTACAAAATCATCTACATTATTTCATATATTTTGTGCATTCAAATATAACAGTTTCAGTCCTGTGTTTGTCACCCTTTTCAACTTAGTTCCCCTTTTACACTGTAACTCATACCATTAACTGCAATGTTGCCCTATCATCTGCCTGGCCTTCCTGACAAGTCTCACTATAGACTACCTCTGCTTGTAAACCAACATCCCTATCGTCAGCCTTATCACTCCTGTTCCCACCCCTCTGCCAAATTTAGTTTAAGTGCTCTCTAACAGCACTGGCAAACCTACCTGCAAGGATATTGGTACGTTTCGGGTTCAGGTGTAGCCTGTCCTTTTGTATAGGTCCTATCTTCACCAGAAGAGATCCCAATGATCCATATATCTGACACCCTGCCCTCTGCACCAGTTCCATAGCCATACATTCACCGGCCAAAGCACCCTATTTTTTCCCTCACTAGTGCGTAGCACAGGCAGCAATCCAGAGACTGTTACTCTGAAGGCCCTGTTTTTCACCCTTCTACCTAGCGCTTTAAATTTTCTCTTTAGGATCTCCCTTCTTTTCCTTCCTATGTCTATCATTCCAATGTAGCTAGCCATTTGTGCTATTTTAAAAATTTATGACCCAGTGGTCACTGCTCACAAACCTGTGAATTTCATCCATTTCCTGCCTTTGTTTTAAGCTTGAATGTCTTCTCCTTTTGCATTTAACTTGAACGTTTTGCTGCACTTTATTTAAAAACTCGGGTTCATTTTAAAATTTATTTGTTACCACTGTTACGTTTTGTCAGAATCAGAATTAATATCACCAGCATATGTTGAGCAATTTGTTAACTTTATGGCAGCAGTACAATGAAATACATGATACATATAAAGAAAAAAAAACTGTGTTACCTTAAGAATATGTCTATTAAATAGTAAGTTAAAATAAATAGAACAATAAAACAGAAATAAAAAAGTTATAAGGAAGAGTTCATGAGTTCAATGTCTATTTAGAAATCAGATGGCAGAGGGGAGGAAGCTGTTCCTGAATCACTGAATGTGTTCCTTCAGGCTTCTGTACCTCCTTCCCAATTGTACCAGTGTGAAGAGAACATGTCCTGGGTTGTGGGGATCCTTAATGATGGACACCGCCTTCCTAAGGCACCGCTCCTTGAAGATGTATTGGATACTATGGAGACTAGTACCCATGATAGTACTGACTAATTTTAAAAGTTTCTGCAACTTACTTCGATCTTGTGCAATAGCCCTACCCCCATACCAGATGGTAATGCAGCCAGTCAGAATGCTCTCCATGGTACATTCGTAGAAGTTTTCAAGTGTTTTAGTTGACAAACCAAATCTCCTCAAACTCCTAATGAAATATAGCTGCTATCTTGCCTTCTTTATAAAAGCATCAATATGTTGTGTCCAGGTTAGATCTCAGAGATATTGACACCCAGGAACTTGAGATTGCTCACTCTCTCCACTTCTGATCCCTCTATGAGGATTGGTTTGTGTTCCCTCATCCTACCCTTTCTGAAATCCACAATCAGTTCTTTGGTCTTGCTAACATTGAGTGCAGGTTGTTACTGCGACACCACTCAGCCAACTGGTATAACTTGCTCCTCTACACCTTTTTGTCACCATCTGAAATTCTGCCAACAACGGATGTATCATCAACAAATTTATAGATATTTGAGCTGTGCCTAGCCACACAGTCAAGGAGAGAGTGTAGAGCAGTGAGGTAAGCACACATCCCTGGGGAGCATCAGTGTTGACTGTCAGAGCAACGAGGAGATGTTATTTACAATCCACATACAATCTTCTGGTTAGGAAGTCGAGGATCCAGTTGCAGAGGGAGTACTGAAGGAATAATGGTGTTTAATGCTGAGCTATAGTAAATGAACAGCATCCTGACGTAGGTATTTGCACTATCCAGGCCAAGGCTGTGTGAAGAGCCATTGAGATCACACCTGCTTTAGACCTATTGTGACGATAGGCAAATTGTAGTAGGTCCAGATCCTTCCTGAGACTGGTGTTGATCCTACCCATGCCCAATCTTTCAAAGCATTTCATCACCGGAGGTGTGAGTGCTACTGGATGATAGTCATTGAGGCATATCACACTGCTCTTCTTGGGTACTGGTAGAATTGTTGCCCTTTTGAAGCAGGTGGGAACTTCTGATTGTAACAGTTAGAGATTGCAGTTCCAAAACATAAAACTAATTGGAAGAAAAACAAGGGAGAATGTGTGTCTTAGTTTTGTTTTTCACTTTAACTGAGGCATGCACATATGACACGGTGGCGTGATGATGTATGCCATTTATGTACATTTACATATAATCTGTAATGCATTATCAAAACAACAAAGAATGCTTAATCAAACAATATATTTACAATATTACTCCAATACTACTGAAGTATTAAATAAACACCCTTGAATAGAAAACCCTACAAAAAGTAATGGATATAGTCCAGTCCATCACAGTAAAAGCCCTCCCTGTCATTAAGCACATCTACAAGGAGGGCTGTCACCAGAAATCAGCATCCATCATCAAAGACTTGCATTATCCAGGCCTTGCTCTCTTCTCCCTGCTGTCATCAGGAAGGAGGTACAGGAGTGTCAGTACTCACACTATATCTTAACCTTCTGGATATGCCCACTACGCAATACCTTGTCAAATGCCTTAATGAAGTCTATATAGACAACATCTACCACAATAATCATTTTCTTAGTAACTTTCTTCTCAAAAATCTCAAAATAGCAAGACCAGAGTTACTCTACACAAAGCAATACTAATTGTCTCTAATCAGCCTTTGCTTTTCCAAATGATTATCAGTTCTGTCCTTCAGTAGGTAGTTACTCCTGTAATGCCATGGTTCATATTTCTTTACTATTATGCTGTTCTGTATTTGATTTTGTGCTGTACTCTGCAAGCTGCTTGTTTGGGTTACTGTTGAAGATAAGAGATAAGAGAATTGTGTGCTACCTGGCTTTGGACGCAGTGTAGAGGAGATGAGGGAATTAGACTATGAGGAGAGACTGCCTGGGACTATACTCGCTTGAATTCAGAAGGATGAGAATCCCTTCTAGTCCATGCCGAATGCTTTCTCTCACCTAGTCCCAACAACCTGCACTCAGCCCATTTCCCTCCATTCCTTTCCTGTCCATTTACCTATCCAATTTTACTTTAAATGACAATACCGAACCTGCCACTACCACTTCTGCTGGAAGCTCATTCCACACAGCTACCACTCTCTGAGTAAAGAAATTCCCCCTCATGTTACCTTTAAACTTTTGCCCCCTAGCTCTCAACTCATGTCTTCTTGTCTGAATCTCCCCACTTTCAATGGAAAAAGCCTATCCACGTCAACTCTATCCCCCTCATAATTTTAAATATCTCTATCAAGTCCCCCCTCAACCAATGCTCCAAAGAATAAAGCTCCACATTTGTTCAACCTTTCCCTGTAACTTAGGTGCTGAAGCCCTGGTAACATTCTAGTAAATCTTCTCTGTACTCTCTCTATTTTGTTGATATCTTTCCTACAGTTTGGTGACCAGAACTGTACACACTACTCCAAATTTGGCCTTACCAATGCCTTGTACAATTTTAACATTACATCCCAACTCCTATACGCAATGCTCTGATTTATAAAGGCCAACATACCAAAAGCTTTCTTCACCACCCTATCCATATGAGATTCCACCTTCAGGGAACTATGCACCATTATTCCTAGATCACTCTGTTCTACTGCATTCTTCAATGCCCTACCATTTACCATGTGTATCCTATTTGGATTATTCCTACCAAAATGTAGCACCTCATGCTTATCAGCATTAAATTCCATCTGCCATCTTTCAGCCCACTCTGCTAACTGGCCTAAATCTCCCTGCAAGCTTTGAAACCCTACTTCATCATCCACAACGCCATCTACCTTAGTATTATCTGCATACTTACTAATCCAATTTACCACCCCATCATCCAGATCATTAATGTATATGACAAACAACATTGGACCCAGTAGATCTCCGAGTCACTGGCCTCCAACTTGACAAACAGTTATCCAGCACTACTCTCTGGCATCTCCCATCCAACCATTGTTGAATCCATTTTACTACTTCAATATTAATGCCTAATGATTGAACCTTCCTAACTAACCTTCCGTGCGGAACCTTGTCAAGGGCCTGTTACATATCCCGTAACTGGATCACTTACCAGCAAAGATAGAGAGGTCTGCTGAAGTCTGATGGTACCATTTTTAAACGTTTTTATTTATAAAGGGGCACAAACGTAAGGTTAATACAAACATTTAGATAACATACGTCGTCAATACTCAATCTAAAGCGCAGGTATAGTAATAATCAATCAGAAATAAGCTCTATTGTTGTCTAGGGGATAATATATTGTCCATTTGGAAATATAAAAGTCATTCAGAAGTCTGCAGGCGGGGGACGTCACGTGATGACGTAGGATCGAGACGCTGGAACCCAGCCCTCCCGTAAAAAATCAATAAATTAATACTTAAATGAAGAAGAACTAGCCAATACTTTCATAAGGTTACTTATAAATTACTCTGGATTGTTTCAAGCTATGCCTCATAGACAGAGGACGAAGAAAAATACTACCGCGAAGACAGCTGAAGTTCGAAAAGAATCAAGGCCTACTTCTACCGAAGAACCGCGGACTCAGGTACAACACGCTACTGGCGAAATGGAACAGGAAACTGCAGCAACATCGGCCATTTCGAAAGGAAAAGATCAACGAGAACTGCGCAAGCTTACAGGAGTGAGCATGCGCGAACGAGAACAGCAAAAACTACAAATCCCAACAGCGACTTCAACTGAAAGTGACAGCGATTCTGAGAGAGAATCAGACTCTCTGGAACAACCAGGTAAAGACGGAGATGAGAAGTCCTTTGATAATATATACAAGATTTTGAGGCAAATAATGCATAAATTAAATGCATTAAAAGCATTAAAAGTAATTAAAAGTAACCAAAAAGTAATGAAAGAAAAAATGATGAGTATGGAGGCTATGTTTGATAATATGACAAAGAAACAAGAAAAAATGGAAAAGAAAATTACAGATTTGGAAATGAAAATGGAAGACATGGATGGAAGAATGAAGGAAATGGAAGTAGATAATATTGCCTGGACATCAGAAAGAAAACAACTCGTGGAAAAAATGGATAAACTTGAAAATTTTAATAGACGCAACAATATTAAAATTGTTGGACTTAAAGAAGGCATCGAAGGAGAAGACCCAATAAAATTTTTTCAAAAATGGATTCCTGAAAAATTGGAAATGGGGGAAGAATTTTCAATTGAGATTGAAAGGGCACACAGAGCTTTAAGACCAAGATCTCAAGATGAACAAAATCCGCGATCAATTTTGATAAGATGTTTAAGATACCAGGATAAAGAAAAGATTTTGAGGGCGGCTGCCCAAGGTGCCAAAAGAAGAAAGGGTCCATTGATGATAGCAGAGAAACCAGTTCTTTTTTATCCTGATATAAGTTATAACCTTTTGAAGAGAAAGAAAGAATTTAATTCAGCAAAAAAATTTTTATGGGAAAAAGGTTATAAATTTTTAATGCGCCACCCAGCAACACTGATAGTTTTTCTGGAAGAGGGAAAAAAATTTTTTCCCGATTATCGAGATGCGGAGGTGTTCGCACAAAAACTTCCATCTACTTGCTAATTCAACGTAGAGACTTATAAATGTAATGGTTAAAGACGAAGATAGAGACAGCGAATGGAATTGATGGACATTTAAGGACGATACAAGGGAGAAAAGTAAAATTTTAGAAATGTTAATTGAGAAGAATGTGTTTTTTTTTTCTTTCCTTTTTTTATATATACACTTTTTACGTTGCGGGGGGGATGGGGAGCTTTGAATCGGTTACTACGGGATTCACGTGTGTAATCATGGCGATTGCCATGACCCGTACAACAGAGGGGGGTAATGTTGTGTTTTTTTTCTTTCACAACATTAGTAGGGGGGTATTTTGTTTTTTTCCTTATATTCTATTTTTCTTTTACTTTTTTGCCTGGATGATTGGTGGGGACACACATAGCAACATGGAGACTTCTAAAAGGATTTCCCAAGATACCATGAAAGTTGAAAGATTAGGTATTATTATAGATTGGAGTAACATAATTAAAAATAATGACTAACTTATTGAATTTTTTAAGTTTTAATGTTAATGGGCTTAATGGACCAGTAAAAAGAAAAAGAATTTTAACATATATTAAAAAAATGAAAATAGACATAGCTTTCTTACAAGAAACTCATTTAACGGACATAGAACATCAGAAATTAAAAAGAGATTGGGTTGGAAATGTTATTGCAGCTTCATTTAACTCAAAGGCGAGAGGAGTTGCAATATTGGTTAATAAAAACTTACCAATTAAAATACAAAATGTATTAATTGATTCGGCAGGAAGATATTTAATTATACATTGTCAAATTTTTTCAGAACTATGGACACTTATGAATATTTATGCACCAAATGAAAACGATGTAAAATTTATACAGGAGGTTTTTCTGAATTTGGCTAATGCACATGATAAAATATTAATAGGTGGAGATTTTAATTTTTGTCTAGATCCAGTTTTAGATAGATCAATAAAGGCTACTACAAAATCAAAAGTAGTAAAACTAACTCTATCATTGATGAAAGATCTAAATTTGATTGATATATGGAGAAGAATCAATCCAAAAGAAAGAGATTATTCATTTTATTCAAATAGACATAAAACATATTCAAGGATAGATTTTTTCTTATTATCAATGAATATTCAAGATAGAGTGAAAAATGTGGAATATAAAGCAAGAATATTGTCTGATCACTCTCCTTTAATAATGACAATGATTATGATAGATAAAGAGGAATCAATTTATAGATGGAGATTTAATTCAATTTTACTAAAACGACAGGATTTTTGTGATTTTATGAAAAAACAGATTCAGTTCTTTTTAGATACAAATTTACATTCAGTTGATGATAAATTCATACTGTGGGAAACAATGAAGGCATATTTGAGAGGTCAGATAATAAGTTATACTTCTAAAATTAAGAAGGAATATATGATAGAAATAGATCAATTGGAAAAAGAGATTATAAAATTAGAAAAAAAATCTCAAAGAAATATGACAGAAGAAAAACGAAGACAACTTATCAATAAGAAGTTAAAATACAATACACTCCAGACATATCGAACAGAAAAAGCAATTATGAGAACTAAACAGAGATATTATGAACTAGGTGAAAGATCACATAAGGTCCTTGCATGGCAATTAAAAACAGATCAGGTTTCCAAAACAATAAATGCAATCCGAACAAAAGTGAATAAGGTTACTTATAAGCCTCTAGAAATTAATGAGGCTTTTAAGAACTTTTATTCTGAGTTGTATAAATCAGAATCAAAAAACGATGATGCTAAGATAGAAAGATTTTTAGCACAAATAACTCTTCCAAAATTAGATATGGAAGAACAGAAGGGATTAGGTATGCCTTTTACAGTGAAGGAAGTTGAAGAAGCTCTAGGATCACTTCAAAGTAATAAATCCCCAGGAGAAGATGGTTTTCCGCCTGAATTTTATAAAAAGTTTAAAGATTTATTAATTTCTCCTTTTATGGAGTTAATACATCAAGCGGAAAGAACACATAGACTTCCAGAATCTTTTTCAACAGCTGTTTTAATAGTGTTGCCAAAAAAAGATAGAGATCTTCTAAAACCAGCATCATATAGACCTATTTCTTTATTAAATACTGATTATAAAATAATAGCAAAAATCTTATCTAATAGATTATCTAAATGTTTACCAAAATTAGTGCATATGGATCAAACAGGATTTATCAAAAATAGACAATCGGCAGATAATGTAACCCGATTAATTAGTATAATCCATTTAGCGCAAAAGAGGGAGGAAATGAGTGTGGCAGTTGCTTTAGATGCAGAAAAAGCGTTTGATAGATTGGAATGGGATTTTTTATTCAAGGTATTGGAAAAATATGGATTAGGAACACCATTTATAAGATGGATTAATACCTTGAATACTAATCCCAAAGCTAAAGTAGTGACGAATGGTCAAATTTCGACACCATTTCAGTTAACAAGATCAACTAGGCAAGGTTGTCCATTATCACCTGCTTTGTTTGTGTTGGCAATAGAGCCATTAGCTGAATTAATTAGAATGGATCCAGATATTAAGGGTTTTAGAGTTAATCAGGAAGAATATAAGATTAATTTATTTGCTGATGATGTTCTACTTTATTTAACAGATCCATTACACTCATTGGGTAAATTATCTTATAGACTAGAAGAATATGGGAAAATATCAGGTTATAAAGTAAATTGGGATAAAAGCGAAATTTTACCTCTTACTAATGGAGACTATAGTCAATGTCGATTAATAACTCAATTTAGATGGCCGGCAAATGGTATAAAATATTTAGGTATAAGAATTGATAATGACACAAAAAACTTATATAAATTAAACTATTTACCACTTTTAAAAAAAATTCAGGAGGATCTTGATAAATGGATGGCATTACCAATAACATTAGTAGGTAGAGTAAATACTATAAAAATGAATATATTCCCTAGACTACAATATTTATTTCAATCATTACCAATACAATTACCCCAGAAGTTTTTTCAAGAGATAAATAAATATGTGAGGAAGTTTCTTTGGAAAGGTAAGATGTCAAGAATATCGTTGGAAAAATTGACATGGAAATTTGATCTAGGAGGGTTACAACTTCCAAATTTTAAGAACTATTATAAAGCAAATCAACTTAGATTTATTGCATCTTTTTTTGAGAAAGATAAACCGGCATGGATTAGAATAGAACTGGACAAAATAGGAGAAAACGTACCAGAAGATTTTATATATAAATGGGAATCTAAATGGATACGGGAAAAGAAAGAATCTCCTATATTAAAACATTTGATTGATTTATGGAATAAGATAAATGTTGATGATGAGACAAAAAAATCTTTATTAGCAAAGAGATCTTTAATTCAAAATAGACTTATTCCTTTTACAATGGACAATCAACTTTTATATAATTGGTTTCAACAAGGGATTAAATATATAGGAGATTGTTTTGAAGGAGGTATATTAATGTCATTTGATCAACTAAAGAATAAATATAAAATATCAAATAACACTTTATTCTGTTACTTTCAATTAAGGGCTTATATAAGAGAAAAACTAGGTCAAACAATGTTATTGCCGAAATCTAAAGAAATAGAAATTTTAATTCAAAAAGGAAATATTAAAAAATTTATATCTTGTATGTATAATTTGATTCAAAACCAGGCAACTAAACAAGGAGTCCATAAGTCAAGACAAAAATGGGAAAGTGATTTGAATATTAAAATTGAAGAAACAAATTGGTCAAGACTGTGTCTTGACAGTATGACAAATACAATAAATGTTCGGTTAAGATTAGTGCAATATAATTTTTTACATCAATTATATATTACACCACAAAAAATAAATAAATTAAATCCAAGTTTATCTGATCAGTGTTTCCGATGTAACCAAGAAACTGGTACATTTTTACATTCTACATGGTCTTGCTCTAAAATTCAACCTTTTTGGACAAATTTAAGACTTTTATTGGAACAAATTACGGGAATAAAACTTCCTCATAATCCAATATTACTTTTACTAGGTGATATTGAAGGGACAAAACCAAAACTCAAACTTAATAAATATCAGAAAGAATTTATAAAAATTGCGCTGGCTGTAGCCAAAAAGGCTATTGCAATTACTTGGAAATCAGATACATATTTAAGTATAGATTGTTGGAAAAAAGAAATCTATGGCTGTATTCCATTAGAAAAAATTACTTATAACTTAAGAGATAAATATGAAACATTTTTGAAAATCTGGGGCCCTTATTTACAAAAGACAGGATTAAATATATAGGTGCTCTGAAGAGAAAATTAATGGCTACTTGGGGAAAGAAATAAATACATATACTAAAGTTATTAAGAACTCCATGGAGCATGTGGAGACCTTCCAACAACCAGGCACTCTTTCTTTCTTTCTTTTCTTTCTTTCTTAATTTTTTTTTTTTTTTTTTTATATATAGGGAAGTTAGGGGGGAGGGATTAAGGGGAGGGGGGAAGGGTCACATATCCTTTTTTCTTCACTTGTAATCATTTAAAAATTTAATTAAATAAAATTTAGAAAAAAAAAAAAAGAAGTCTGCAGGCTTCAGCCTTTTGGGAACCGCTGGGTTTCCCATGTCGGAGAGAGAGAGAGAGAGAGATTGGTGAGAAAAGGAACACTTGCCCGGGTCCTTACGAAGCAAAGCCGTGGAAACAGGGGAGCAGGCTTCCCTGTTGTTAGTTAAAAGCGGTTTTCTGTGATTCCAGCCACAGACTCCTGATTTGGAATCTAACGCACGTGGCTTCCTTCAAAATGGCTTCCCGCTACAACGGGATCGCTATCGTGTCTCCTTGGTGCGTCTGAAGGGGTCGTCCCCCCCAGACCCTCCTTTATACTTCCTCACGGGATCGCAGGTGTCAATCAGGTTGCAGGTGTCAATCTCTCTCTCAACCAGCCCACTTTGCCCGAGGGCTTTACACGTGGTCTTCATGAGACAATAGTCAAGGTCGCCTTATTCTGCATCCCGGTGGAACATGGGATTCAGCACATCTCTCTCTCTCCCATTTCCTGTGTCTATTCAGCACGTCTCTCTCTTCTCTTGGGTCATTGACCCCCCCTTCACTCTTGCGATTCTCACAAAGGAGGAGGCTGGTATCATAACACCTCCCCTCTTAAACGTTTTTTACCAGCGGTTAAAAACAGTGGTACAGAGTCTTACAGGATTTTTGAATCTACCACAATACACAAGCTTTTCTTTTCACAGAGTACTACTGTTATACATTCAAGTCAGTATCTAAACAGTTAACGATTACAGTGTCCCTTTCTTTAATATCTTAACATCGCGTACCGTACTAAAATCTTGTAGCAACAGACTTCAATTCAATAACCACCTACCGTAGATTCCGGACTTTTAGAAAGAAAATCAATTTTTTACTTGTACAGGCCGCACCGGATTTTAGGCCGCACCGGATTTTCGGCCGCAGGTGTCCCACGTTGTAATATGAGATATTTACACAGAAAGATATTACACGTGAGGATTTTTTAACTTTTAATTAAATCCATATGGTAACATAAACAAATACATATTGCAAATGCTTTTTTTCGAACCGTGCCTGTAACGCGGCTACTTTTAAATATACGTTGCGTATACTTTTTTACTGAACAACATTCCAATATCTCCTAACGACTGGTAAAAAATATATATACTGCAGCCTACCAGGAAAAGTTATTGATTGCCTTTAACTTAAAAGCAGCGTTCGCTCAGATCCAATGCCGCTCGCCCCCGCCTTCCCGTTTATCGCAAACCGGTATCCCACAAGACGCGGCGAAACCGGGTGTGACATCATAGCATCCCACGATGTAGTACAGAAAACAAATATAGTTAAAACACTTTTAACTTTAACTAGAAAATGAATTACTAAGCGAAAATATTATAAACTAAATAACTGCCATAAAGGCAGCACAATGCTTTTCTTCAAGTGTTTTCCATGTTGATGAGGGTGAGTACAAATGACTGATTTACAATAATTTAATTGTGAAAGTGCGCTTGATTTATCGTACAATTTCATTGGACCTCTGTGAACTACTCATCAATTTTATTGGTCTACTGCTACGAGGCAAAATGTTTTTGGCGGCATGAAAAAAATCATGTATTAGCCGCACCGTATTAAAGGCCGCAGAGTTCAAAGCTGTTTAAAATGTGGGGAAAAAGTAGCGGCTTATAATCCGACATCTACGGTATTTATTTTTTTTTCTTCAGCAACAAAACTAAGGAGGTGTGATCTTAGCTTAGGTGCATCTACAAAAGTTTATGCGAATACTAATCGTTTCGGTCGTTTCACTTCACCGGCAGGTCTCCAAAGGGACTGCCTTTATTATTCACAGGCTTTGACGCAAACCCGTACAACCTGCTTTGCTGTTTAAAAATGGCATCCGCATTAACCGTCGCCTCTTTTTCGGTGAGTCCCCCCATGGGGAACTTGAGTAATTTGGCGTGGTGAACTCCCGCCCGTCTCGTTCATCGGGGTCATTTTATCAACACCCCTTAGACCACTTCCACCCAATTCTTTAATTTTACCCAGGTGGCTAGCCCGTTTGTCAGGACCCTTCAGGCTATTGGGTTTTAATTCGAACTCTTCGTTCACGTAGCATTTCGAATGCGGCCTCTTCACACCCCACCCTGGCATAACAATAGTGTGGGGGGCCCCGCTATCTCCCGGCTCACCCTGTGAGCGAGCTGCCAGGTTTAAGATTTCTTCCTTCGACTTGGGAACTACAGACTTTCCGTTTCCTTCAATGACAATCCTTATCCCCCCATGGTCGAGTTCCACTTTAAGGTTCACCACCCCTTCGTGTACAAACACCTGGGAACCCTCCCTTCCCCCAATTACCAGGGTTAACCCTGTCTTCACTGAGCCCAGTCCATCTGACCCACAGGGACTGCATTCCTTTTCAACTGAATCAAATACCTCAGACTTTTTCTGAGCTCCATTACTAGGTTCAGTACCACGTGCATCCACATCTTGGACACACTCAAACGGGACATCTGCCTCTACCAGGCTTTCAATACCCATACCCTTTTCAAATTCTAAATTCCCCTGATCCTCCCAGTCCCTCTCTGGGCAACTCCATTCCGGAGTAAACTCAACCCCGCGGGCTGAAATAACCTCGTCTGCCAACCCAGCAGACCTCTCCAAGGTAATGGCATCCTTTTCATCTAGGACTGCCTTCATCTCATTATCGGGAACACCTTAACAACTTTCAACTTCTTCAAACAGGGCTACCACCCCCGACAGATCATCCATGTCCAACTCTGGACCTTTTAACAGCTTTTTCCATTTCTCATCTTTATTTCCTACCTCTAGGACCTTTCTCTTCGCTAAGGGCAGATCTAGCTCCTCTTCCTTAACCCCTTTCACTTTACTACTCTTCGGTTTACCACCCTCAGAACCCTCGTGGTACAGGGTCGGTAGGACCGTCTCGGCCAAATCAATACTGGCCAGATTTAAACTGCTCGCTTTCTCAGCTGCCTTTCTTGACAGGCTGCGAATGCTCGCGCCTGTGGTACAGACTGGAGATGCGAGGGGCGGGGCTGCAATCCTCACAAGCTGTTTGAGCCATGTCACCCTTGTCCAAACCTGCCCCCCGGCTAAATCATTTCCGAGGAGGACGTCCGCGTCAGTTCTCGGGAATTCTGATGGCACCCCTATTTCGACTGGTCCAGATACCAGCTCACAATCCGTAATTACCTGATGTAGGGGCACCATTTCTATTCTTGTACCTATCCCCTTCACGGCGACCATTCCCCTTCTCCGACCGAAATCTAGTATCTCACGGCGGATCAACGACAGCTCCGCCCCGGTGTCTCGCCAGATTCGGACGGGAATGGGTGGGTCTCCCCCCTTCACGGACACGGTTCCGGGTGACAGCCAAGTCTCTGACCCTTCTCGTACTCTGTCTACCCGGGGCTCTCTCGTCGATTTACTGATTACCACTGCACACCCGATAGGGATCGCTGCTTTCCCTTTTTCTGGCTCCTTTCTCCGAGCAAAGCACCTAGAGGCAATATGTCCTCCCTTCCCACAATTAAAACAGGTCAAGCCCGGAAATCTCGGGCTGCCTGGCCTTTCCCCCTCAACCTTACCACTAGCTCCCGGTGGGACCGCTGCCTCAGCCGGCGGACTTTCCCTACCGTTCCGACGGTCTCTCGGGTAACCTTTTGGCGAGGAAAACTTTATCCTGTGGGTTAGGGCATATTCATCAGCGAACCTAGCAATTTCTGAGATGGACTTATTCGCCTTCTCATTCAAATACATCCGGGTCTCCTCCGGAACACACCCTTTTAATTCCTCAATCAGAAATAACTCCCTGATACACCCATAATCCCCGTCCACCTGTTCTGCGGTGCACCAACATTCCAAGAGCACACCCTTTTCATAGGCTAGCTCGGTATACGTTTGATTCCACCCTTTCCGTAAATTTCTGAACCTTTGTCTATAAGCTTCAGGTACTAGCTCGTAACTCCGGAGAATGGCCTCCTTTACTTTGGCATAACTCTCCGCGTCCCCTTCCTCGACGGCCAATGCCGCATATGCTCATTGTGCCTTCCCCTTTAACACACTTTGTAACAACGCCACCCACTGCTCTTTGGGCCACTTTTGATTTACTGCCACCTTTTCAAAAAGCAAGAAATAACTATCAACATCCGACTCTTCGAATGGAGGTACTACCCTCAACTCCCAACTAACATTAAACCTCTCATCTCGATCTAACCCTAGATCTCTTCACTCTTTCTTTAACTTCTCCATCTCCAAGTCATGTTCCCTCTGTTCTCGTTTCTCCTCATACTCTCTTTGCTTTTCAGCTCGTTCCTGCTCTTTTAGCTGAATTTCATGCTGTCTTTGCTTTTCAGCTTGGTCCTGCTCTTTTTGCACCTCTAACCCCTTTAGTTGGAGCTCCTGGTTCCGTTTCACCTCTAACTCCTTTATGTGGAACGCCCGCTCCCTTTCTTTCTCAGCCCTTTCTTTCTCTCTCTCAGCCCGTTCTTTCTCTTTCTCAGCTGCTTCCAGCTGCTTTATTTTAAATTCATGTTCCAAACTTAATTTCTCCAACTCTAGCTGATCCATCCCACTCACTGGTACTTTTTCAGGGATATTTTCCAATACCTCCGCTTCCAACACCTCCTTTCCAATGTAATACTGAGTTATGGCCCCTCGCACCTCCCACTTTTTCATGGACGACCTCACTTCTGTGAGGTCCAATCCCTTCGCCAAATTTCTTTCTTTCTTTTCAAATCTTTTTATTAATTTTTAAAAAAACAGAAGAAAAATATTATTACAAGACATTTGAGAGTACATAATAGATTGATTGACATTCAAATATATATTGATCCATACATAGAATCTCTCAAACTCATATTATAATATAAATGATTTAAGAGAAAAAAAAAACCCCCAAAAGAAAACAACAACAACTAAATAAAAAAAAACTAACCAACATGGGCAATCGCATAATGTTATATATATACAGTAGTGCCTATGACTCCCAACCTCCAACCACACAATTCAGGATAGTAGCAATAAGGTTCAGGATCAGACCGTTTAATTCATATGAAAATGCTGAATAAATGGTCTCCAAGTTTCCTCAAATTTAACTGAAGAATCAAAAACCACACTTCTAATTTTTTCTAAACTTAAACAGGAAATAGTTTGGGAAAACCACTGAAATACAGTTGGAAGATTAGTTTCTTTCCAATTCAGTAAAATGGATCTTCTAGCCATTAGTGTAATAAATGCAATCATTCGTTGGGATGAAGCGGATAAACACTTATTATCCATCATTGGTAGGCCAAAAATTGCAGTAAAAGGATGTGGTTGGAGATTAATATTTAAAACTCTTGAAATAATATTAAAAATATCTTTCCAATAGTTTTGTAAACAAGGACAAGACCAAAACATATGAGTCAACGAAGCTATATCAGAATGACATCTATCACAGGTTGGATTAACATACGAATAAAATCGAGCAAGTTTATCTTTAGACATGTGAGCTCTATGTACAACCTTAAATTGTATTAGAGCATGTTTAGCACAGATAGAGGATGAGTTTACCAATAATAAAATTTTTTCCCATTGCTCAGTAGATATAGGGCAATGCAGTTCTTCCTGCCATTCCTTCTTAATTTTTTCAGATATATCTGGTTGTAGATTCATAATCATATTATAAATGATAGCAACTAAGCCCTTTTGACAAGGATTAAGAGCTAAAATTCTTTCTGTAATGTCCAATGGACATTCTTTCGAAAAAGACTTTAGTTCATTATATAAAAAATTTCTAACTTGTAGATATCTAAAAAAATGGGTTTTAGATAAATTATATTTATTAGATAACTGTTCGAAGGACATAATGTTATCATCCAAAAACAGATCACGAAAACATGTTATACCTTTTGTTTTCCATAAATAAAAGGCTTGATCTATGGAAGATGGTCGAAAAAAGTAATTAGATGTTATAGGACTTGACAGTATAAACTTATTCAAACCAAAAAATTTACGAAATTGAAACCAGATTCGTAATGTATACTTGACTATAGGATTAGTTATCTGTTTATTCATTTTAAATAACGAAAAGGGAAGTGAAGATCCTAAGATTGAAATCAATGAGAAATCTTGCACAGATTTACATTCCAAATTTACCCATTGTGGGCCAGCAACTGTAGTCAAATCTTGTATCCAAAATATCAAATACCGTATATTAACTGCCCAATAGTAAAATCTTAAATTTGGTAGAGCCAAGCCGCCCTCCTTCTTAGGCTTCTGTAAATATTTTTTAGCTAACCTAGGATTTTTGTTCTGCCACAAATACGAAGATATTTTAGAATCAACTATATCAAAGAAAGATTTAGGAATAAAAATTGGTAATGCTTGAAATAGATATAAAAATTTAGGTAGTATCATCATCTTAATGGCATTAATTCTACCTACCAAAGACAAAGATAGTGGAGACCACCTATTAGCAAGTTGCTTAATTTGATCTATTAAAGGCAAAAAATTAGTTTTAAATAAATCTTTATGTTTTTTAGTAATTTTAATACCTAAATAAGTAAAATAGTCTGTGACAATTCTATATGGTACCCGATTATAAATTGAAGTGTGCATATTTAATGGAAAAAGTTCACTCTTATTAAAATTCAATTTATACCCAGAAAAGTTACTAAATTGAGCAAGCAAAGAAGAAATAGCAGGAATAGATCTTTCAGGATCAGATATATATAATAACAAATCATCTGCATATAATGATACCTTATACATCGTCTCCCCACGGGTAATACCTAAAATATTGGGTGATTCACGAATAGCTATAGCCAAGGGTTCCAAAGCAATGTCAAATAATAAAGGGCTTAAAGGACAACCTTGCCTTGTACCCCGAAATAACTGAAAAAAAGGGGATCTTTGATTATTAGTGAAAACCGAAGCTAAAGGTTTCTGATATATTAATTTAATCCATGATATAAATTTTGAACTAAAGTTAAAATGTTGCAAAGTATTAAATAAATATGACCATTCGACTCTATCAAATGCTTTTTCGGCATCTAAGGAAATGACACATTCTGGGATTTTAGATGAAGAAGTATAAGCAATATTAATTAATTTTCTAATATTAAAAGATGAATAACGATTTTTAATAAATCCAGTCTGATCCTCAGAAATAATCCGAGGCAATATATTTTCTAATCTAATAGCCAAGATTTTACTAAAAATCTTAAAATCCATATTCAGCAAAGATATAGGCCGATAAGATGCACATTCAGTGGGGTCTTTATCTTTTTTAAGAATTAAGGAAATAGAAGCTTCATAAAAAGATTGTGGTAGTTTACCTATACTTAATGCATCTTTAAAAATTTTACAAAGCCAAGGAGAAAGTATAGAAGAAAAGGATTTAAAAAATTCTGCAGAAAAACCATCTGGGCCCGAAGCTTTACCCGAGTTCATTAAGAAAATAGCCTTTTCTATTTCAGACTCCGTAATAGGTGTATCCAAAAATACACTATCCTCAACAGTTACTTTTGGAATATTCAATTTCCTCTAGAAGAGTCTTTAGTACATTCTGATTGATATAAAGAATTATAAAAATCTTGAAAGGCTTTATTTATCTCTTTATGATCAATCGTCAGAGTACCATCTTGTTTACGAATCTTAGTAATTTGTCGCTTATCCGAAACAATTTTCAATTGGTTAGCTAGTAATTTACCAGACTTATCTCCATATGTATAAAATTGAGCTTTCGATTTAATTAACTGACTTTCAATCGAAGAGGTTAATAATAAACTATGCTCCATTTGAAGTTCCACCCTTTCTTTATAAAGTTCTTTACTAGGGGTCAACGCGTAAATCTTATCAATTGCCTTAATTTTATCAACTAATGTTGATATTTTAGAATTAGTTCGTTTCCTAACTCCGGCAGAATATGAAATAATCTGTCCACGAATATATGCCTTAAAAGTATCCCACAGAATTCCACTAGAGATGTCTGCTGTAGAATTTATTGAGAAAAACAAATCAATTTGCTGTTTAATAAAGTTAACAAAGTCAGAGTCCTGCAGTAAAACAGGATTAAACCTCCAACTTTTAGTACTAATATATGAATCCGTCACCTTAATAGATAACTTCAAAGGTGCATGATCAGATATAGCAATAGAGTCATATTTGCAATCCATAACATCTGTAAGTAAATGCTGATCAATGAAAAAGTAATCAATCCTTGAGTAATTATGATGCACATGGGAAAAGTATGAGAACTCTTTACCATTAGGGTGTAGAAAACGCCAGATTTCACAGATAGCTGAATCAATCATAAAAGAATTAATAAGAGAAACCGATTTGTTCGGAAAAGTTTGAATGGGCTTGGATCTATCCATCAAAGGGTTTAAACAACAATTAAAATCCCCGCCCATTATCAATCTGTATTGATTCAGATTAGGAAAGGATGTAAATAAGCATTTAAAAAATTCAGGACAGTCAGTATTTGGAGCATAAACATTAACTAAAACAACTTTTTGATTAAAAAGCAAACCAGTAATAAGCAAAAATCTACCTTGCGGGTCTGAAATTGTTTCATGATGTATAAAAGCAGTTGATGAGTCTATAAAAATAGAAACACCTCTCACTTTGGCTTGTGAATTTGAGTGATACTGTTGGCCCTTCCAAAACCTAAACAACCTCTGACTATCCACCTTCCTTACATGAGTCTCTTGTACAAAAATAACATTCGCATTCATTCTATGGAATACTTTGAATACTTTTTTCCGTTTGATCGGATGATTTAAACCATTAGTATTCCAAGAAACAAAGTTAATAGTCTTATCCATATTGACAATACATATTACAGTTAACATATAGGTTTGAAAGAAAAGTGAACTCATGAACCCGGAAGGGGGAAGTAAGTTCAAAGGGAAGCCGGAAGTCACAGCACCGCAACCATTTTTGTAGTTTCATATAAGCCCATGAAGTAAAACTAAGCAAAAAGCAAGCAGAAAAGAGAAAAAAAAGAAAAATCTCCCTCCCACCACCCTCAAGACCCCAGGAAAAAAGCCAAACAGAGGCAAGCGAGCGATCTAATACTAAAATTACCCCCTTGTCTCAAGACGGCAACTCAAACGTAACAAAGTTAAAAAAAATACAAACAACCCACATTATAAAAAAAGGGTTGATATAGCAAAAATTAAAATATAAAATTAATGTTATAAATGTATATAAACAAAAGGGTTAAAAAAAATTAAAACAATAAATGAAGGTTTAACACTTTCAAACAGATCAAAACAGTTATGACGCTACAAACACTGGAGTCTGTCGGGAAGAAGAAACGCCATTTTATTTTTTCCCAATCTTAATATTCAAATGCTAAAAATGTAAAAAAAAGCGTATATCGATTAAAAAAAAGAAAAAAAAAATAACCCTAATAGGTCATCTTCAACACTAATCGATTAATAATATATAAAAATATAAAATCAGAATAAGCCCGGTAGAAAAAAGAGAGCTTTAACCGTATATAAGAAATACATGTGAACCGTATCAAAAAAAAACCCAAACGTCAATCTATAACAGATCCAAATCTATAGGCTAAATTACATTGATCAGCCCGATCAAATGTCATTGTTCCAGGAAACCTTGAGCATCCGCTGGCGATTTAAACAGCCGAAAAGATCCATCTTGAAGGGTGACTCTCAGGTGTGCTGGAAACAGCAACGCTTGCTTGTAGCCTTTCTGGTGAAAATTCGACATAACCGATCTGAAAGCCAGCCTAGCCCGTAGTACTTCGGGGCTATAGTCCTCCAGAATGCGAAAATTAAAATTTTGATAGGTTATCATACCTTTTTTACGAGCCGCACGAATCAGCCGTTCTTTGATATGAGGATAATGGATCCTGAGAATTATGTGCCGTGGTTTCAGACTTGAATCTGCCCGATATCTGGATACTCTGTGAGCCCGATCGATTATCGGGGGGTTATCCAGGACTTCTTCGCCCAGGACATCCACTAGAAATTTGGAGAAGAAAACGGTCAGATCACCGCTTTCAAATTTTTCCGGGATCCCAATTAACCGAAGATTTTGTCTTCGAGAACGATTTTCCAAATCAGTAATTTTAACTTTATAGCGATCCATCTGTTGGATCGTCGAAGTTTGCTCTTCTTGCATTTTTTCGATTATACGATCCTTCTTACGAGCAGCTTCTTCAAGAACCAAAATGCTTGCTTGTTGTTCTTTTGATTCCCGTGAAAGGGTCAGGAACTTATCTTCGAGTGATCTCAAACGATCGTCATACTGTGAGAATCTTCCAAGTAATTTTTTCTCCAGCTCATCAAATTTAGCTTCTATAAACTTCACAACAACTTCTAAAGTTAACGGTTCTCTCGTCTGTTTCGGTTCTTTTGCTTTAGACATTTCAGCAAGTTGAGAGTAATTCAGATAGTTTTAAAAAAATTCTATATGTTTAGACCCCTTTAAAATAAGTTTAAGGGGTGTTTGTAGGTTAAAAAAAACGTAAAAGGTTTGGAGCAAAGCCTAGATGCGGTTTACTCCATGAGCGCCATCTTGAGACTCCTCGCCAAATTTAACAAGTCTGATTTGGTGACCGCCTCTAGCGCCTCCACGCCCAGGATCCTCTTCAGTTTGCGTATAAGGAGAAGGTGGGAGTGGAGGATGCTATCACGTATTTGCTGCACAAATCACTCTCTCACCTAGATGGGGTCAGTTGTGCTGTGAGGATTACATTCCTTGACTTCTCTAGTGCCTTTAACACCATCCAGCCCAAGATCTTAAGGCACAAACTAACGGAGATGGGAGTAGACTCTCACATGGTGGATTGGAAAGTGGACTACTTGACAGATAGACCTCAGTATGTGCGGTTGGGAGACTGTAGGTCTGACACGGTGGTCAGCAGCACAGGAGCGCCGCAGGGAACCGTACTCTCTCCGGTCCTGTTCACCCTGTACACATCAGACTTCCAATATAACTCGGAGTCCTGCCATGTGCAGAAGTTCGCTGATGACACGGCCATAGTGGGGTGTGTCAGGAATGGACAGGAGGAGGAGTATAGGAAACTGATACAGGACTTTGTGATATGGTGCAACTCAATCTACCTGCGTCTCAATATCACCAAGACCAAGGAGATGGTGGTGGACTTTAGGAGATCTAGGCCTCATATGGAGCCAGTGATCATTAATGGAGAATGTGTGGAGCAGGTTAAGACCTACAAGTATCTGGGAGTACAGTTAGACGAGAAGCTAGACTGGACTGCCAACACAGATGCCTTGTGCAGGAAGGCACAGAGTCGACTGTACTTCCTTAGAAGGTTGGCGTCATTCAATGTCTGTAGTGAGATGCTGAAGATGTTCTATAGGTCAGTTGTGGAGAGCGCCCTCTTCTTTGTGGTGGCGTGTTGGGGAGGAAGCATTAAGAAGAGGGACGCCTCACGTCTTAATAAGCTGGTAAGGAAGGCGGGCTCTGTCGTGGGCAAAGTGCTGGAGAGTTTAACATCGGTAGCTGAGCGAAGGGCGCTGAGTAGGCTACGGTCAATTATGGAAAACTCTGAACATCCTCTACATAGCACCATCCAGAGACAGAGAAGCAGTTTCAGCGACAGGTTACTATCGATGCAATGCTCCTCAGACAGGATGAAGAGGTCAATACTCCCCAATGCCATTAGGCTTTACAATTCAACCGCCAGGACTTAAGAACTTTTTAAAAGCTATTATTAATGCTTTTTGAGATAGTGATTTAGATGCATATCATATTTTTTACTGAGTTAAGTATTGTATGTAATTAGTTTTGCTACAACAAGTGTATGGGACATTGGAAAAAAGTTGAATTTCCCCATGGGGATGAATAAAGTATCTATCTATCTATCTATCTATCAGTCAGGTTTTTCATAAATTCATCCACGCCCATCTTTGCTGGTTTCCCGTCTGGCTACCCGCGTACCAGATCCAAATTTTTTGACTTACAAACCCAATTCACTGCCCTCCCAATTTGGTTTCAAATCTCGAGACAAGGCCCCACGTTGTTACGTATCCCGTAACTGGATCACTTACCAGCAAAGATAAAGAGGTCCGCTGAAGTCTGATGGTACCATTTTTAAACGTTTTTATTTATAAAGGGGCACAAACGTAAGGTTAATACAAACATTTAGATAACATACGTCGTCAATACTCAATCTAAAGCGCAGGTATAGTAATAATCAATCAGAAATAAGCTCTATTGTTGTCTAGGGGATAATATATTGTCCATTTGGAAATATAAAAGTCATTCAGAAGTCTGCAGGCTTCAGCCTTTTGGGAACCGCTGGGTTTCCCGTGTCGGAGAGAGAGAGAGAGAGATTGGTGAGAAAAGGAACACTTGCCCGGGTCCTTACGAAGCAAAGCCGTGGAAACAGGGGAGCAGGCTTCCCTGTTGTTAGTTAAAAGCGGTTTTCCGTGATTCCAGCCACAGACTCCCGATTCGGAATCTAATGCACGTGGCTTCCTTCAAAATGGCTTCCCGCTACGACGGGATCGCTATCGTGTCTCCTTGGTGCGTCTGAAGGAGTCGTCCCCCCCCAGACCCTCCTTTATACTTCCTCACGGGATCGCAGGTGTCAATCAGGTTGCAGGTGTCAATCTCTCTCTCAACCAGCCCACTTTGCCCGAGGGCTTTACACGTGGTCTTCATGAGGCAATAGTCAAGGTCGCCTTATTCTGCATCCCGGTGGAACTCGGGATTCAGCACGTCTCTCTCTCTCTCCCATTTCCTGTGTCTATTCAGCACGTCTCTCTCTTCTCTTGGGTCATTGACCCCCCCTTCACGAGGGCTCTTGCGATTCTCACAAAGGAGGGGTCTGGTATCATAACAGGCCTTACTGAAGTCCATATAGACAACAATCACTGCTTTACCCTCATCAACTTTCCTAGTAACCTCTTCAAAAAATTCAATAAGATTTGTCAAACATGACCTTCCATGCACAAATCCATGTTGACTGCTCCTAATCAGACCCTGTCTATCCAGATAATTATATATACCATCTCTAAGAATAATTTCCATTAATTTACCCACCACTGACGTCAAACTCGCATGCCTATAATTGCTAGGTTTACTCTTAGAACTCTTTTTAAACAATGGAACAACATGAGCAATACGCCAATCCTCTGGCACCATCCCCGTTTCTAATGACATTTGAAATATTTCAGTCAGAGCCCCTGCTATTTCTACACTAACTTCGCTCAAGGTTCTAGGGAATATCCTGTCAGGACCCAGAGACCTATCCACTTTTACATTCCTTAAAAGTGTCAGTACTTCCTCTTCTTTAATCATCATAGTTTCCATAAATTCCCTACTTGTTTCCCTTACCTTACACAATTCAATATCCTTCTCCTTAGTGAATACTGAAGAAAAGAAATTGTTCAAAATCTCCCCCATCTTTTTTGGCTCTAGACATTACTGTCCACTCTGATTCTCTAAGGGACCAATTTTATCTCTCACTATCCTTTTGCTATTAATATAACTGTAAAAACCCTTTGGATTTATTTGCACCTTACTTGCCAAAGCAACCTCGTATCTTCTTTTAGCTCTTCTAATTTCTTTAAGATTCATTTTACATTCTTTATATTCCTCCAGCACCTCATTTACTCCATGCTGCTTATATTTATTGTAGATCTCTCTTTTTCCAAACCAAGTTTCCAATATCCCTTGAAAACCATGGCCCTCTCAAACTTTTAACCTTTCCTTTCAACCTAACAGGAACATAAAGATTCTGTACCCTCACCTTTAAATTTCCCCTTTAAAAGACCTCAATTTCTCTATTACATCCTTCCCATAAAACAAACTGTCCCAATCCACTCCTTCTAAATCCATTACATCTCCTCAAAGTTAGCCTTTCTCCAATCAAAAATCTCAAGCCTGGGTCCAGTCCCATCCTTCTCCATAATTATATTGAAACTAATGGCATTGTGGTCACTGGACCTGAAGTGCTCCCCAAAACATACCTCTGTCACCTGACCCTATCTCATTCTCTAACAGGGGATCCAACACTGCCCCTTCTCTAGTTGGTACCTCTATGTATTGCTGCAAAAAAACTATCCTGCGCACATTTTACAAACTCCAAACCATCCAGCCCTTTCACAGTAGGGCTTCCCAGTCTATGTGTGATTGTCCCACAATCACAACCCTGTGCTTACTACAAATATCTGTTATCTTCTTAAAAATTTGCTCCTCCAATTCTTGCTCCCCATTAGGTGGTCTATAATCACCCCTATAAGTGTTACTACACTTTTCCAATTCCTCAATTCCACCCAGACTCTCTCTAATCTATCCTGCCAGAGCACCGCTGTAATATTTTCTCTGACAAGCAATGCAACACCTCCCCGTCTTGCCCCTCAGATTCTATCATACCTGAAGCAACAAATATTTACTTGCCAATCACACCCCTCCTTCAACCATGTTTCACTAATAGCTACATCATCATATTTCCAGGTATCAATCCATGCTCTAAGCTCATCCACCTTTCTTACAATGCTCCTAACATCAAAACAAACGCATTTAAGAAATTCTCCACCTCTTACTCTCTGTTTATCTCTAATGGTGCAAACAACTTTACTATCTTCTTTTTCTTCTTTCTCCCATACATCTGTTCCTGCACTCTGGTTCCCCTCCCCCCTTGTATCTAGTTTAAAGCCTCTCTAGCAAACCTATCTGCAAGATTATTTGTCCCCCTCCAGTTCAGATGTAAACCGTCCTGCCGGAACAGGTCCCACCTTCCCTGGAAAACTACCCAATTACCTAGGACAGAGATGAGGAGGAACTCCTTTTCCCAAAGAGTGGTGAATCTATGGAATTCTCTGCCGTGGCGGTAGCAGTGGCAGCTACCTCAGTAAATATATTTAAGACAAGGTTGTATAGATTTTTGCATAGTAGGGGAATTAAGGATTATGGAGATAAGGCAGGTAGGTGGAGGTGAGTCCATGGTCAGACCAGCCATGATCTTATTGAATGGCGGAGCAGGCTCAATAAGCTAGATGGCCTACTCCTGCTCCTTTTTCTTATGTTTTTATAGAAGTAGGGATAATTTATGTAACAGAAGATGTTATTTTCATTGACCTAACATTGACTAGGACTATCATAGTGCTAAGGATTTGGATGGGGCAGAATTAGTGAAGTTTGTCCAGGAAGGTTTTCTCAAGCAATATGTAGACAGCTGAAATAGAGAGGGGCCAATAGTCTTTCTTGCAGGAAATAAAGATAAGCAAGTGGTTGGTGTCAGTCAAGAATTACTTTGGGACCAGTGACCATAATCCCATCAGTTTTAAAATAGCTGTTGAAAGAGATAAATCTGGTCTACATGTTAAAGTCCATAATCTGGACATGGTTAATTTTGATGGCATGGGACCAGAATACGCAAAAGTTAATTGGGAGAATTCATTACTTCACACTCACTGTAGTGTGGAATACAGCACGATCTTTTTAAAATAGTGTTTAATAGTTTTAATAATATGGCTTATAACAGTGATATTATTATTAATATATTCTACTTAGACTATGACTCTCTGAATACACATGCAAATAACATTGCAAAATTCACAGGTGTAGTACTAAGTAAACAGCTTGGAAAAGATTAGTAACTCTAGTGATGAGTCACATGATCAAGAGTTATCTGTCAATGCACATAAAACGTGGTAATTTTCCACTGCAAGTCAGATGTCATTTTGTAACGTCATGAATGGTAACAATGGAAGACTGTCATGCACTCACTGTTGCTTTAGGAAGTTCTTATTTTCTCTTGAGAAATATTTATTTTCTCCAGCTTCCCGTTTGATTCAATGGACATTATCTCCATATTGGGTTCGTGAGTGATGTAAACAGATTTGAAGGTAAGATATCTTATCAGTACTCTGCATAAGAGAAGAGATGGAGAATAGTGTGTCCTTCTCCATGTATGAGTAGTTTTAGTTTTAGTTTTCCTGAACACAGTTATTTCTTTCTTATTGATCTTTTGTATGTACTGTTGCATTTAATAAAATGATTTCTGACCTTACTGACTGAATATGAACCATATTTTATGAACCATCCATATAATTACAATATCTTCATATTTTTTCAATGTTATATTGCACTTTCCACGTACTTGTCCATTCATTCAACATGTCCATAATCCCAATAAGCCTCCCAACTCACAATCCCATGTAGTTTTGTATCATTGGGAAACTTGGAAACGTGGCATTTGGCCCTCTCAGCCAATTTGTTGATATGCAGTAAAGGTCTGATGATCTGACATGCTTTATACCTTGGGTGTTAAACTGGCAGATTGTCCAGATGTACTACCCAAAGTAGCAGAACATTCAAATTATTCCTTGTAAATACAGATTTAACTGTTGTCTTGGCTAAACACGGAATAGTAGCTGAGGTGGGAATGGAAAACAATGCAACTGGGTAAACTCAGTTCCTATATTGACTATATCAGTTCCTGGAAGAGCAATATCTTCAGTTCCATTCCCCTATGCTTTCATTACAACCCCTGCAAATTATTTCCACACAGATGCATATCCAAATTCCCTTTTTAAGGTCATGATTAATTCAGTTTCCGCCGCTCCTACTTGCTGCAAATTCTACATAAATCATTACTCCTATCCAAACAGAGAAAGCATACTGTGCCAAAAAGAACTGTGCTTCTGATCCTTTAACTGCCTACTAATTAGGATCCTTCAGAACCAGTCATTATCTCGTACATCTCTGTATCTCTGTGAAATCTCCCCTCTACTTTTAATGCTTCAAGACGAGCAACTTCAGCTAAATTTATGGCTGAATTTGTCATGACTCTTTCAAATCATTCTAGCTATTATTTTCTCCTATATTATCAAGCAGTGAGTGGCAGTTATAAAGATCCTCCATTTAGAAATTGTGAAGATAGCAAATGTATGAAGATTCTTCTGGAGGTGAAAGAGGACATAGAGTAAAGGAGCTGAAGTGAAAATAATTACCAGCAGTCTCCAGGTTACAACAAAGTTTCATTTTCTGAGAACTGTTCATAACCCGAAGGATGGAAACGAACAACAGTGTATGGGAAAGGATGAGTGAAACAGCTGTGATGGGAGACTATGCAGGTGCAGAAAGAACAGGTGACTAAGAAATAAGAACTATCAAATTTGCAATAATTCAATAAAGGAATATGCTTTTGACAGAAATGTGTACCTCCTATATGGGAGAGGCTAGCTATTTCAATAGCAAGAGCGTGGAATGAGGATTTGTGGCCATATTGAATACCAATGTTCTTCAGAAGTCAAGAATGAAGAACAAAACATGTCGTTTATGGCTGTTTTATTAAATATTACAACAGCAAAGGCAGGAGGAGGAAGCATTGCGAGAGACAAAGGGGAGAGATAGAGACTAAAGCGTATTCATTGTCTTCCCATACCAGACTAGAACTAAACAGAAATTCTGTTGATAAAAGCTAGCCAAATTCAAGTAATATAACACCGCCACTGAGACCAAGTTTTCAGAAAAGTACAGGGACAACTGTACCCCAAATACTGGAAAAAAATCACTAAACAATTGCATGTATAAGCGATTGTATAAAAATACAAGAAAGCATAGGAAAGTCAAACTACAAGAAAAAAAACAAAT
Source organism: Hemitrygon akajei (assembly GCF_048418815.1). Lineage (NCBI taxonomy): Eukaryota > Metazoa > Chordata > Chondrichthyes > Myliobatiformes > Dasyatidae > Hemitrygon > Hemitrygon akajei. The sequence goes on from NC_133127.1 coordinate 109,492,663, forward strand.
CGACAGCCCAATCTAACAGCCGAGATATATTAATTCAATTTTTCACCCTTCTCAAAAAAAATTAGTCATGCCTCCTTTTTAAGATTCGTAAGTTATATTCCAAAATTACAAGTGGAATTCAAAACTATTTTTGTTTTCCTATTTTGATTACATTTGCATTTTACAGTTAGGGTAAATTATACTTCATCGTAAGTACCTCTGAAGTTACTAAAATGAAAATCTGAACTCTATAATAATAACCCTATAAAATCTTACTTGTGGTCCTTCGGTGAGCTCATCGATTACAGACAAAACATCCTTCTTCCATTGTCCTATCGTACACTCACTGAAGTTTCCACCAGATGCACCACATCCCGTATAATCAAACCTTATAGAAGCAAAACAAAATCATGTAAAAAAAATTCTGAGAAAGCCAACTTCATTTCATAACAAATTATAGAAAGTAACATTGAAAATATGCATGGCAATGGCAAGAAAACAATTTCTATTCTGTCAATAGTTTGTTTCATGAGTTACTGTTCAAATTTCATCTTCCATTCTCAGATCCCAAACCTAAAATGTTAATTTTTTCTCCTTCCACTAGAATAGAATAGTTTATTAATTAAAATCATAGATACTTTTTCGATTTTAAAAAGCACGGTTTTGCTTAAGGAACTCATTAATACCTTTGTATGAATCTACATATCTAAAGTAGTATACAGGTGTCTCCCCCCCACCCTTTATAAAGGTAGAGTGTTCCTATGAAACCTTTCTTAAGCCGAAATAGCGTAAAGCGAAGAACCATTAACTTATATGGGAAAAATTTTCATTAAAGCGAAAATCCTCTTTGTAATGTGAAAACATGTCACCAATGTAGGTCTACTGTATAAGTGAAGTGGGCAAAGTGAACATTCATAAAGCGGGGGACACCTGTATTAGCTAATCTGCCCATTGCAATACCATATAACCATATAACAATTACAGCAGGGAAACAAGCCATCTCGGCCGTTCTAGTCCATGCCGAACGCTTACTCTCACCTAATCCCACTGGCCCACACTCAGCCCATAACCCTCCATTCCTTTCCTGTCCATATACCTATCCAATTTTACTTTAAATGACAATATCGAACCTGCCTCTACCACTTCTACTGGAAGCTCGTTCCACACAGCTACCACTCACTGAGTAAAGAAATTCCCCCCCCCCCGTTACCCTTAAACTTTTGTCCCCTAACTCTCAACTCATGTCCTCTTGTTTGAATCTCCCCTACTCTCAATGGAAAAAGCCTATCCATGTCAACTCTATCTAGCCCCCTCATAATTTTAAATACCTCTATCAAATCCCCCCTCAACCTTCTACGTTCCAAAGAATAAAGACCTAACTTGTTCAACCTTTCCCTGTAACTTAGGTACTGAAACCCAGGTAACATTCTAGTAAATCTTCACTGTACTCTATTTTGTTGATATCTTTCCTATAATTCGGTGACCAGAACTGTACACAATACTCCAAATTCTGATTTACCAATGCCTTGTACAATTTTAACATTACATCCCAACTCCTATACTCAATGCTCTGATTTATAAAGGCCAGCATACCAAAAGCTTTCTTCACCTCCCTATCCATATGAGATTCCACCTTCAGGGAACTATGCACCATTATTCCTAGATCACTCTGTTCTACTGCATTCTTCAATGCCATGTGTATCCTATTTGGATTATTCCTACCAAAATGTAGCACCTCATGCTTATCAGCATTAAACTCCATCTGCCATCTTTCAGCCCACTCTTCTAACTGGCCTAAATCTCTCTGCAAGCTTTGAAAACCTACTTCATTATCCACAATGCCACCTACCTTAGTATCATCTGCATACTTACTAATCCAATTTACTACCCCATCATCCAGATCATTAATGTGAATGACAAACAACACCGGACCCAGTACAGATCCCTGAGGCACACCACTAGTCACCGGCCTCCAACCTGACAAACAGTTATCCAGCACTACTCTCTGGCATCTCCCATCCAGCCACTGTTGAATCCATTTTACTACTTCAATATTAATGCCTAACGATTGAACCTTCCTAACTAACCTTCCGTGTGGAACCTTGTCAAAGGCCTTACTGAAGTCCATATAGACAACAACCACTGCTTTACCCTCGTCAACTTTCCTAGTAACCTCTTCAAAAAATTCATTAAGATTTGTCAAACATGACCTTCCACGCACAAATCCATGCTGACTGTTCCTAATCAGACCCTGTCTATCCAGATAATTATATATACCATCTCTAAGAAAACTTTCCATTAATTTACCCACCACTGACATCAAACTGACAGACCTATAATTGCTAGGTTTACTCTTAGAACCCTTTTTAAACAATGGAACCACATGAGCAATACACCAATCATCCAGCACCATCCCCGTTTCTAATGACATTTGAAATATTTCTGTCAGAGCCCCTGCTATTTCTACACTAACTTCCCTCAAAGTCCTAGGGAATATCCTGTCTGGACCCAGAGACCTATCCACTTTTACATTCCTTAACAGCGCCAGTACTTCCTCGTCTTTAATCATCATAGTTTCCATAACTTCCCTACTTGTTTCCCTTACCTTACACAATTCAATATCCTTCTCCTTAGTGAATACCAAAGAAAAGAAATTGTTCAAAATCTCCCCCATCTCTTTCGGCTCCACACATAGCTTTCCACTCTGATTCTTTAAGGAACCAATTTTATCCCACACTATCCTTTTGCTATTAATATAACAGAAGATCCAACACTGCCCCTTCTCTAGTCAGTACCTCTATGTATTGCTTCAAAAAACTATCTTGCAGACATTTTACAAACTCCAAACCATCCATCCCTTTTACAGTATGGGCTTCCCAGTCTATGTGTGGAAAATTAAAATCTCCCACAATCACAACCCTGCGCTTACTAGAAATATCTGCTATCTCCTTGCAAATTTGCTCCTCCAATTCTCGCTCCCCATTAGGTGGTCTATAATACACCCCTATAAGTGTTACTACACCTTTCTCATCCCTCAATTCCACCCAAATAGACTCCCTGGACGAGTCCTCTAATCTATCCTGCCACAGCACCGCTGTAATATTTTCTCTGACAAGCAACGCAACACCTCCCCCTCTTGGCCCTCCGATTCTATCACACCTGAAGCAACAAAATCCAGGAATATTCAGTTGCCAATCACACCCCTCCTGCAACCATGTTTCACTAATAGCTACAACATCATATTTCCAGGTATCAATCCATGCTCTAAGCTGATCCACCTTTCTTACAATGGTCCTAGCATCAAAATAAATGCATTTAAGAAATTCTCTACCTCCTACTCTCTGTTTATCTCTAACAGTAGAAAGAACTGTACTGTCTTCTTTTTCTTCTTTCTCCCATACATCTGTTCCTACACTCTGGTTCCCCTCCCCCCTCGTATCGTTTAAATCCACTGGAGCCTCTCTAGCAAACCTACCTGCAAGAATATTTGTCCCTCTCCAGTTCAGATGTAAACCATCCCACCGGAACAGGTCCCATCTTCCCTGGAAAACTGCCCAATTATCTATAAATCTGAAGCCCTCCCTCCTGCACCATGTCTTCAGCCACGTGTTGGTCTGCACTATCTTACTATTTCTAAACCCACATGCATGTGGCACTGGTAGCAACCCTGAGATTGCTATCCTGGAGGTCCTGTCCTTTAACTTGGCACCTAGCTCCCTAAACTCACCTTTCAAGGCCTTCTCACTCTTCCTGCCCACGTCATTGGTCCCTACATGGACCATGACATCCGGCTGCTCACCCTCCCTCTGTGAACTCGATCTGAGATATTGCGGACCGTGGCACCAGGGAGGCAACAGACCATCCGGGATTCTCGATCTCTTCCACAGAACCTCCTATCTGTCCCCCTAACTATCGAATCGCTTTTTAAATTCCCCCACTGATCTAGAGGCTGACCTTCACGTGCTTGCGCAGTCGTGCCCCGTTCAACCTCGCCTCTGCCTGTTCTCGCTGAAGCCTGATTGAGCCAAAGCCGTCCTACTCTGCCTAGTCCACTCCGACGATGGCCACTGTATATGGCGGTCTTTCTTTTAAACCTTTGGCATGCTACATCACGCGCCTGCGCAGTCTAGCTTCTTTGCCCCGATATTTTTTTAAAAACAGCTTCTCTCCGAGCTTCTTTTACCTCTTCCCTCTCTGCCTCTTGCTTTGATTTAAATACCAATTTAAATTATTTTTTTCTGCATTATACTAAGAAGCAGACATTCAGAGAACAATAGATCACGTAACAACATTCTGAGTAAGACAGGTCATAGCTCATAGATGTAAATAAAATAGAAAATGAAATATAATCCGTAATAAGCAATGGGCATGGTTGTTTCCTCAACATCTATCAGATACCCACTCATCTAGCAGAGAAAGTACTTATTGAGGTGAATAAAATCACGAACCTCCTGAGGAAATAACATGAAGACTAGATTGGATTAATGCAGTAGAGCTAGTGCATTTTTATTTTCAAGGAGCTAGAATGTGTAAAATCAGGGGACACTCATTTTTGATTCCAGCACAGCATGCTGGAATCAAAATAGAAAAGAGAGCAGAAGTTATACAGATTAGCAGACTGGGAAGTGCAGCTCCACATTACACAAAAGATATGCAGATTTTGAAAAGTGGTACAAAAATTCTCTGTTTCATGCAGAGGTATACAATTGTATAAAACACTGGTTAGTGCACAATTGAATAATGTATCGCTCTAGTCACCACAAAAAAGAACATGATTGCACTTGAGCACATACAGAGGATCTTGCCTAGGACTCAGCACTTCAGTTATGAGGAGATACTGGATAAATGGGGATTGGTTTCCTTGGAGTTCAGGAAAAGGGAATAAGATACCTGACAGGGCTACACAGAGCTATGAAGGGGTGTACATGGGAAAGACAACAGGAAACCTTTTCTCATGGTGAGGTGTCTAAAATGGGAGGGCATAGGTTTAAGGTAATGAGTAGGAGGTGTAGAGCAGATCTGGGGGAAGAACCTTTTCACCCAGATGATGGTTGGAATCTGAAATGCACTGTTTGTTTGAATGAATAGTGGAGTTACATACTCCCACTAATTTTAAGAAATTTTGAGGCAATCACTTGAATCACCATGGCATAGAAGGTAACAGATCAAGAGCTGATAAAGAGGATTAGTGTATAAGGGTATTTGATAGCTTGTACGGATATGATTGGCCTATTTCTGAGCTATGGCACATTTCCACAAGGTAATACAAAGTTAGGTGTCACAACAGTTAGCAGCAAATCCATTAATGAATTTAAGAGAAATTTTTGATACGGAGAATGAAATACGGGAACTAGAACCATTTGGAAAGATCTCATGGAGTAATTGAGATGAACTGCATAGCTCAGGGCATATTTCAGCTTTATTCACCCTATTAATAGGGTGGTTTAGATGGTCTTATCACTCCCAAGGTATAAAGCATTATGCATTGTGGAATAGGACTTCTGTAATCTCCGAATGTAGAACAAAAACATAGAGTAAATAAGTTAAGGACAGAATCACATTGGAGTGTGGATCAGAAACAAGATGGCCAGGCACAGGGGCAAAAGAAACAGGTGGTTAGAGGCAAAGATAGATGGTAAATGGCAAAGAATGGACAACTTGTCTGGGTGGAATCTGGCAGATAAAGGATTAGGAATGCAGGGTTCAGATCGGAGTCAAGAATGGGGTAGGATGAGAATGGGAAAAATGCAGGGGAATTGTTTGGACTTTTTGAGATTGAAAAGAACAAGAATATCACTGTTGCTTAATTCACATGTAACAATTAATATTTTAAACAGATATTTACCAATTTACTAAAAGAGTTACAGCTAGGCATTCACAACAGGTTTATGAACACAACTTACTAAGCAAAGAAAGTAAAATCCCAGGTTACAAGTCTTCCAAACAAGGCTGAAAGCAGATTAAAAAAAGCAGGGAAAAAAGCAGTTAACCCATCCATCCAATTCTTCTTAATTGATCATGACTCTTCAGCTTTAACCCATAACATTCTTGACTCAGTGAAAGAAAATTAGCTGTCTCTTCAACAATCTATATTAATACAAGTTTCAGCTTGAGATCTCTTCCTATTATAACATAGTACATCATAATTTGAGTCCTCTAAAATTTGAGCTCTTTGTCACACATTGTAATCATCAAAGAACATCTATGTTAAAAAAAAGACAGACTCAAGGTAAAACTGGACTCATTCTGCTTCTGTCTGGATCATTAGGGCCCAACCAATGTTGGACCAGGGACATAATTGTTTTTGGAAATACAAGGGTCCAAGACCCAGGGTCCATGACCCAGGGTCCATGTTGGACATGTACAGATCTTCTGGGTTCTGAGTCCAGGGTACTTTTGAGACCTAGGTGTACGATATTAATGAGCGGGGGGGGGGGGGGGGGTTGCCCTATAAAACAGATTTAGTGCTGGTGGGAACAGATTTCCTACTTGTAACTTAGGGGTACCATACTATAGGCATCAATTTGTATCTACATAACAACACATTTATTTTAACTTGAGCCACAAATTCATTTCTCCAGTTAAGAATACTATTGGTTCATTCTATAGGTGGACATCAACCTGTCACTACATTGTGGGCTCAGATCTGGCAAGGTGGAAAGTCCAGCAAGAGAAAGGCCAATGCTAGGTCTGGTGTTGGGTAATGAACCTGGCTGATCTGACCTTTCAGCAGGAGAACAGTTAGGGAACACTGATATTAAATCCTAAGTTTTAAGATCGCTATAAAAAAGGATATGTATGGATCTTATTGGAAAATACAAAATTGGAACAGGAAGAATTTATTTACTTTTTTTTTGAGATACAACATGGAACCTGCCCAAACACAAGGAAATCTGCAGATGCTGGAAATTCAAGCAACACACCCAAAATGCTAGTGGAATGCAGCAGGCCAGGCAGCATCTATAGGAAGAAGTACAGTCGACGTTTCGGGCCGAGACCCCTCCTCAGGACTAACTGAAAGAAGAGATAGTAAGAGATTTGAAAGTGGGAGGGGTGGGGGAGGGGGATATCCGATATGATAGGAGAAGACAGGAAGGGGAGGGATGAAGCTAAGAGCTGCTGTAATAGCGGGTCTGGGTGAGTGTGTGGTCAAAAAGTTGAAGGGCCGAAGAAATTATAGATGGGGAGCAGTGAGAGAGGGTTTCACTAAACTCCCATCGAAGAGAAGATTTAAACTTCGTCAGTGTAGGCATCACTGGAAGAGGCTTTGCAGTAGTGAATTTAAAAACGCAAACACGAAGAAATCTGGAGATGCTGGAAATTCAAATAGGAAGAAGCACAGTCAACAACCCTCTCTCACTGCTCCCCATCTATAATTTCTTCGGCCCTTCAACTTTTCAACCATACCCTCACCCAGACCCGCTATTACAGCAGCTCTTAGCTTCATCCCTCCCCCTCCAGTCTTCTCCTATCATTTCAGATATCCCCCTTCCACTTTCAAATCTCTTACTATCTCTTCTTTCAGTTAGTCCTGACGAAGGGTCTCAGCCCGAAACGTCGACTGTACTTCTTCCTATCGATGCTGCCTGGCCTGCTGCTTTCCACCAGCATTTTGTGTGTGTTGATGGAATCTGCCCTTTGAGCTGTGCCACTCAGCAACCTCCAATTTAACCCTGGCCTAATCACAGGACAATTAACAATGATCAATTAACCTACTAACCGGTATGTCTTTGGACTGCGAGAGGAAGCTGGAGCACCTGGAGGAAACCCACGTATTCCAAGGGGGAGGAGGTACAGACTCCTTACAGAAGACATTGAAATTGAACTCTGAAGTCCAATGCCTGAGTTGTGTAGCATTGCACTAACTGCTATGCTTACCATGGCAGCGTGGAATTGCAGAGCAGCCTCGACAGGCCGAATGGTCTACTTCTGCTCCTATATCTTATGATCTCATGGAATTACAAGATTATTAGGCAGGGACTAGGGAGAGTTCATTGAAAGCTGCTGTTTTTGGGCAAGTCCACATCTGAAATGAGGGTTTTCAAAGACCAACTGTACACAGGACAGGTATGTTCCAGTATGAGGGAAGGGCATGGATGGGCAAGGTTGGGAAAACTTTGATGTCAAAAGAGATGTGAACTTAGTCAGGAAGTGAAAGGAAATGTATAAAAAGGTTTAGGGGACCAAGAACAGAGCCCTTGAGGATTATAAAGCCAGAAAAGAAACCAAGGTAGGAGTTAGGAATTAAGAAAGCCAGGAAGGGTTATGAAAAGTTCTTGGTAAGTAGAATTAACAAAATTCCCAAGGTATTCTGTAAACAGCTCAAGAGCAAGAGGATAACTAGGGGGTGTGTAGGACCACTGTGAAGGATAAAGATGGGAACATCTGCTCAGAGGCAGAGGATGTGGATGAGTTTCTAAATGAGTACTTTGCATCAGCATTCACAAAGGAGAAGGATATGACAGATAGGAAGTTTAATGTGGAGTGTGCTAATTTGCTAGGGAATTTTGAGATAAAAGAGGGGGTAATCTTGAAGAACATTACAATAGATGTCCCCAGGGCCTAATGGGGTATAACCCAAGTTATTGAGAGAGGCAAGAGATGAGATTGTTTAAATGATAACCTATGACTTCATGTCCTCCCTAGCCACAGGTGAAGTTCTGGAGGACTAGTGAATAACTAATTTTGTTTCATTATTCAAGAGGGGAACTAGACTCATGAGTCTTGTATCAGTGGTAAGGAAATTACCGGAGAGGATTCTTAGGAAGGCATTTGACAAGGTCCCTCATAGGAGACTCCATCATAATTTTAAGATGCATGGGATCCACAGTGATTTGACTGTTTAGATTCACAATTGAAGACAGAGTTAATAAGATTTATTCTGGCTGGAGATCCATGATTAGTGGTGTTTTGCAGGGACCTGTACTGGATGAAAACTTAGATCAGTAAATTTATAGATGATATTAAGATAGGTGGTGGTGCTGTTGATAGTGTAGAAGACTTAAAAGTACAGTGGGATGCAGATTAGTTGCAAATACGAGCGGAGAAATGACAAATGGAGTTTAACCTGGCTAAATATGAAGTGTTTCTGCACTGTTCTACGAATACCAGAAATGTGGTAAATAGACCAATGGTGGAGCAATAATTATGACCTTAAACATGACTCAAAATGCTGGTAATTGGTTATATATGGTCAAAGTAAAACCATATAATCCATGCAAGTGTGAGGTGTTGCATTCTGGGAAATGAAATGCAAAGGGAAAGCAGACAGTTAATGAGAGGACTCTTAGCAGTGCAGATGCACAGATGGATCTTGCGGTCCAAATGCATGAGGCCTCCATCAGTCAGGGTCGATCATGGTTGCTACATCCTAGCTGTCTAGATACACAAGCCTGGGCAGTACAATAAGGAGAGCAAGCTGTTGCCCATATAACAAGCTCCCCCTCTCCATGCATTTGATGAATGGCAGAGACTGATACAGTTTGGCACCAACAGCATCACAGGAATTGCTGGTCAGTGTTGAAGTCAACATAGGGACTTGGGGACACTAGCTCTGGATTTTTCCCTCAGGGCTTACTCTTGAAGCCTTCCCCACGAGTGAGTATAGCTGCATGGCAGTGGAGGTTTAAGATCAGAGTTTTCCTTCCTCTAGATGAGCTGCCAACCACAGCTGACAAATCCCATCTGCCTGAGGCAACTGGTTTTAAGGTGCCAGTAACCCACCTTTGCCCCTTCTCCTGTCAGTAGAAACAGTTGCACTGGGCTTAGTAGCTAAGCCACACGTAAAGGCCAGGAGCTGGACTTGGTTGTTAGAAGCAACTTGAGGTACACACCATTTAGAGCCTTTAATAGACAATGGGTGCTTATCTCCACTACCAGCCCTGGCTATAACAACCTTAAGGTCTAAGTGCAAAACTCCCTAAAACTGGCTGCCAAGTTGATAAGGTGGCAAGGGCAGTGTACGGCACACTTGCCTTTATTAGCACTTCCAGAAAGCTTTTGATAAAGTCCCACATAGGAGATTAGTGGGCAAAATTAGGGCACATGGTATTGGGGGCAGAGTACTGACATGGATTGAAAATTGGCTGGCTGACAGGAAACAGAGTAGTGATTAATGGGTCCCTTTCGGAATGGCAGGCTGTGACCAGTGGGGTACCGCAAGGTTTGGTGCTGAGACCGCAGCTGTTTACAATATACATTAATGATTTAGATGAAGGGATTAAAAGTAACATTAGCAAATTTGCTGATGACACAAAGCTGGGTGGCAGTGTGAAATGTCAGGAGGATGTTATGAGAATGCAGGGTAACTTGGACAGGTTGGGTGAGTGGGCAAATGTATGGCAGATGCAGTTTAATGTGGATAAATGAGGTTATCCACTTTGGTGGCAAGAACAGGAAGGCAGATTACCATCTAAATGGAGTCAAGTTAGGAAAAGGGGAAGTACAACGAGATCTAGGTGTTCTTGTACATCAGTCAATGAAAGCAAGCATGCAGGTACAACAGGCAGTGAAGAAAGCTAATGGCATGTTGGCCTTTATAACAAGAGGAATTGAGTATAGGAGTAAAGAGGTCCTTCTGCAACTGTACAGGGCCCTGGTGAGACCCCACCTGGAGTACTGTGTGCAGTTTTGGTCTCCAAATTTGAGGAAGGACATTCTTGCTATTGAGGGAGTGCAGCGTAGGTTCACAAGGTTAATTCCCGGAATGGCGGGACTGTCATATGTTGAAAGATTGGAGCGACTGGGCTTGTATACACTGGAATTTAGAAGGATGAGAGGGGATCTGATTGAAACATAAGATTATTAAGGGATTGGACACACTGGAGGCAGGAAGCATGTTCCCGCTGATGGGTGAGTCCAGAACTAGAGGCCACAGTTTAAGAATAAGGGGGAGGCCATTTAGAACAGAAATGCCAAAAAACTTTTTTACCCAGAGAATGGTGGATATGTGGAATGCTCTGCCCCAGAAGGCAGTGGAGGCCAAGTCTCTGGATGCATTCAACAGAAAGTTAGATAGAGCTCTTATAGATAGCGGGGTCAAGGGATATGGGGAGAGGGCAGGAACGGGGTACTGATTGTGTATGATCAGCCATGATCACAGTGAATGGTGGTGCTGGCTAGAAGGGCCAAATGGCCTACTCCTGCACCTACTGTCTATTGATATGTGCGATGCACAGGCAGAGGAGATTAGGTATCATTAGCTCAGTTCGTTTGACACAACATAATGGATCAAAGAACCTGTTCCTGCACTATATGGTTCTACGATCTATCTGTTACAGAATTTGTTTTCCCTGAAAAGAAGGCTGTGCGCCACTTGAATACAAGGGAAAATATAATTACCATGGGAAAATCTATTTTGGCCAGGAAGTAAATTGTCATTAGCTTAACTATCATTCAGACAATACATTAGCAACCATTATATTTATAAGTGCATACATTTTTACAGAAGATATACTGTAAATCTAGCCATGCAGTACCTTACAAACGAATGCCCAAGTGATTTACAAAAGTCCTCAAGTGCCAATGCTTTATCTGTCTTCATATTAGATGCAAAATCCGGCAAGAAAAGAACTCCTGGATTTCTACCTTTTGATCTCTTGTATGCTAATTTAGGTAGATTGGGACGATTTAAGAATTGAGTTGATTTCTTTCGGCACCCTGGAATGGCAAACCATAAATCAACATTAATAGCATTAAATTAGAGACCAAATTGGTCAAATCTATTGGCAAATGACCTACATTAATATCCGATCAATTTTAAACAGCTTTTTGTATATTTGGTGCTCTGGAACCATCAATGACATCATTACTAAAAAAAAAAGGGGGTAAATTGCATGATATAGTTATTTATTTCTTTAGAGATATGGCGAGGAACAGGCCCTTCTAGCCCAACAAGTTGTACCACCCAACAACCTATCTATTTAACCTTAGTCTAATCACAGAACAATTTACAATGGAGCCATGGTAGCATAGTGCTTAGCGCAACACTATTACAGCTCGGGATGTCAGAGTTTGGGGTTCAATTCCAGTGACGCCTGTAAAAAGTTTGTATGTTCTTACCATGACCATGCGGGTTTCCTCCACGTTCCAGAGGCATTCCGGTTACTATGGTCATTGTAAACTGTCCTGTGATTAGGCTTGTGATAAATAGGTGAGTAACAGGTGTTATGAAACCAGTAACTGGTTTCACTTACCAGCAAAGATAGATATGTCAGTTGAAGTCCAATGGTACTATTTTCAAAAGTTTTATTAATAAAGGGGCACAAAAATTAAGGTTAATACAAACATTCAGATAACATGCGTCAATACTCAATCTAAAACGCAGGTACATTAATAATCACTCAGAAATAAGCTCTTTCGTTGTCTAGGGTATAATACTGAGTCCAATTGGAAATATAAAGAGTCACTCTGCAGTCTGCAGGCTTTTCCCTTTTGGTTTCACGTGTTGGAGAGAGAGAGAGATAAACGGAAAAACTTGCCCGAAACATCCGTGGAATCAGGGGAGCGATCTTCCCCGTTGTTAGTTAAAAGCGATCTTCCGTTGGTTCTAGCCACAAACCCCGCATTCGGAATTTAACGCACGTGGCTTATTTCAAAATGGCTTCCCGTTCCCACGGGAAGCGGTATCGTGCTTCTTGGTGTCTCCTTGGTGCGTCTGAGGGTCGTCCTCTTTCAGACCCTTCTTTATACTGCCTCACGGGATCTCAGGTGTCAATCAGGTTGCAGGTGATGCAATCTCTCTCTCAACCAGCCCACTTTGCCCGAGGGCTTTACAATGTCCCTGCGAGTTGGCACGTCTGCAGTTCCCAGGTGTCTCCTGAGAACAATGCCACAGTCGCCAGCTTTTGTCCCAGTGGAATGCGGTATCCAGCACGTCGCTGTCTTTCCATTTCCTGTGTCCATTCGGCCTGTCTCTCTCTCTCTCTTGCTCTCTCTCTCGGGTCATTGACCCCCCTTTCACTAGGGCTCTTGCAATTCTCACAAAGGAGGGGGCTGGTATCATAACACCTCCCCTCTTAAAAAGGTTTTTACCAGCGGTTAAAACCCAGAGTGGTACAGTCTTACAGAAATTTTGAATCTAACACAATACAGAAGCTTTTCTTTTCACTACAGAGTAATACAGTTATACATTCAAGTCAGCATCTAAACAGTTAACAATTACAGTGTCCCTTTAGTTAATATCTTAAAGTCTTGTAGCATCAGACTTCAATTCAATAACCACCTATTTATTTATTGTTTTCAGCCACAAAACTGCGGAGGTGTGATCTTAGCTTAGGTGCATCTACAAAAGTTTATGCGAATACTAATCGTTTCGGTCGGTTTACTTCGCCGGCAGGTCTCCAAAGGTCTGTCTTTATTATTCACAGGCTTTGGCGCAACCCGTAAAACCTGCTTTGCTGTTTAAAAAAAATGGCATCCCCATTAACCGTCACCTCTTTTCTGGCGAGTCCCCCCGTTGGGACTTTGAGTAATTTGGCGTGGTGAACTCCCGCCCGCCTCGTTCATCGGGGCTATTTTTTCAACACCATGCCCCAGACTGTCAAGACCCTTCAGGCTATTTGTTTTTAATTCCAACTCCTCTTTCAGGTAGCATTTCGAATGCAACCTCTTCACACCCCACCCTGGCGTAACAATAGAGTGGGGGGCCCCGCTATTTCCCGACTTACTCTGTGAGCGATCTGCCAGGTTTAAAATTTCTTCCTTCGACTTGGGAACTACAGACTTTCCGTTTCCTTCAATAACAATCCTCATTCCCCCCTTAAATTCGGCATTAACCTTGGCCCCACTCTCGAATACAAACACCGTGGAACTCACACTTCCCACGGTTACCAAGGTTAACCCTTTTCCTACTGAACCAACCCTATCTGATCCACAAAGACGGCCGCCCCGTCCCCCTGAATCAAACACCTCAGACTTCCCCTGAGCTCTGTTACCAGGTTCAGCACCACGTGCGCCCCCATCTTGGACACACTCAAACGGGACATTGGCCCCTGCCAGGCTTTCAATACCCGTACCTTTTTCAAATTCTAACGTCCCCCGATCCTTCCAGTTACTCTCTAGGCAGCCCCCCGTTGGGGAAGGCGCAACCCTGCGAGCTGAAACAACCTCCTCGGCCATTTCAGCTGACTTCTCCACAGCAAGGATATCCTTCCTCTCTAAGACTGCCCTCATTTCACTCTCGGGACCATCGAGAACACCTTTAGAACTCTGAACTTCTTCTAACAATTCTGCCAAACCAGACAGATTAACCATGTCCAACTCTGGACATTTTAACTTCATCCGTTTCTCAACTTTAGTTCCTACCTCTAGGACCTTTCTCTTCACTAAGGGCAGGGCTATTTCCTCTCCCTTACCCCCTTTTACTTTACTGCTTTCTGTTTTACCACCCTCGGAACCCTCATGGTACAGGGTCGGTAAAAACATCTTGGCCAGATTACTGCTGGCCCGATTTAAACTGCTCACTGCTTTTCTGGACAGGCTGCGTGTGACCGCGCATGCGCGATAGCTTTGGGACTCTAGGGGCGGGGCCACCGCACTCGCCGGTCGGCGGGTCGGCATCATGGCTGCCCAAATCCTCCCTCCTGCTAACACACTTTGTAACAACGCGACCCACTGCTCTTGTGGCCACTTCTGGTTCACTGCCACCTTTTCAAAAAGCAAGAAATAACTATCAACATCCGTCTCTTCGAACGGAGGTACTACTCTCAGCTCCCGACTAACATTAAACCGCTCTCTCCTTAGCTCCTCCCTCTCTCTTTCTCTCCCCGCTGCTGCTCTCTCGGCTGCTGCTAACTCTCTGATCCGAATTTCATGCTGTCTTTGCCTCTCAGCTTGATCCTGCTCGTTTTCCACCTCTAACCCCTTCGCCAAATTTAACAAGTCTGATTTGGTGCTCATAAATTCACACACGTCCATCTTTGCTGGTTTTTCTGTCTGGCTACCTGCGTACCAGATCCAAATTATTTTTTTTTGACTTACAATCCCGATTGACTGACCTCCCCCTTTTTGGTGTCAAATCCCGAGACGAGAACCCCACTTGTTATGAAACCAGTAACTGGTTTCACTTACCAGCAAAGATAGATATGTCAGTTCAAGTCCAATGGTACTATTTTCAAAAGTTTTATTAATAAAGGGGCACAAAAATTAAGGTTAATACAAACATTCAGATAACATGCGTCAATACTCAATCTAAAACGCAGGTACATTAATAATCACTCAGAAATAAGCTCTTTCGTTGTCTAGGGTATAATACTGAGTCCAATTGGAAATATAAAGAGTCACTCTGCAGTCTGCAGGCTTTTCCCTTTTGGTTTCACGTGTTGGAGAGAGAGAGAGATAAACGGAAAAACTTGCCCGAAACATCCGTGGAATCAGGGGAGCGATCTTCCCCGTTGTTAGTTAAAAGCGATCTTCCGTTGGTTCTAGCCACAAACCCCGCATTCGGAATTTAACGCACGTGGCTTATTTCAAAATGGCTTCCCGTTCCCACGGGAAGCGGTATCGTGCTTCTTGGTGTCTCCTTGGTGCGTCTGAGGGTCGTCCTCTTTCAGACCCTTCTTTATACTGCCTCACGGGATCTCAGGTGTCAATCAGGTTGCAGGTGATGCAATCTCTCTCTCAACCAGCCCACTTTGCCCGAGGGCTTTACAATGTCCCTGCGAGTTGGCACGTCTGCAGTTCCCAGGTGTCTCCTGAGAACAATGCCACAGTCGCCAGCTTTTGTCCCAGTGGAATGCGGTATCCAGCACGTCGCTGTCTTTCCATTTCCTGTGTCCATTCGGCCTGTCTCTCTCTCTCTCTTGCTCTCTCTCTCGGGTCATTGACCCCCCTTTCACTAGGGCTCTTGCAATTCTCACAAAGGAGGGGGCTGGTATCATAACACAGGCAGCATGGCTCATTGGGCCAAAAAGGCCTGTTTCATGTGCATCTCTAAGCAAAGTACCAATTAACCTACTAACTATTTCAAGACATTTTGGAACATGGGAGGAAGTTACTAGGTCTAACTCCTCTCTGATTTCCCTGCCACACACCTACCCCACCTACCCATACATACTTGAATGTGGAAGGAAACTGGATCAGCTTGGGAAATCTCTGTAATCATTGTAAAAATGTGCAAACTCCACTCCGGCAACTGAAATCAGGACTGAACTCAGGCCACTGAAGCAACACTAACTGGTGTGCCTCTATGACATTCGTTACAAAAATATTGACTTAAAAAATTTTCTGTGGATATATAAATTCCGAAAATATATTGGGGAATAATGAAGTGGCAAATGAATTTAATTTTTATGCCTGCTTTCATGACAAAGTCATGTAAATTCTTCTGGAAATAAGCAAATATAGTGGGTATGGAGACATAAATGAAAGTGGCATTAGTAGAAAAAGAACGTATTGTTGAAATTAATGGAACTGAAATGCTGCAACCTTCAAAACCTGATAACTTGTATCACAATACTTTGAAAGGGGTGGCTAGAACATAAGTTGTAGAGTCCTTGAAAGTGAGTCAATACGTTACAGAATCAGTTGAGAGTTAAGGTTATTCACACTGGTTCATGAGTCTGATGATTGAAGGGCAATAACTGTTCCTGAACCTGGGGATGTGGGACCTACGGCTCCTGTACCTCCTTCACGATGGCAGAAGCAAGAAGAGTATGGCGTAAATCGTGGGTTCCATGATGATGGATGCTGTTTTTTTGTGGCAGCACTCCTTGCAGGTATATTCATTGGTGGGAGGGCTTCACTTGTGATTGACTGGCCTGTATCCACCAATTTCTGTAGACCTGTCCATTCTCAAGCATGATGCAACCAATCTGAATGCCCTCCATTGAGCAACTACAGAAGTTTATCAAAATGACATGTTGAATCTGCAGAAACATCTAAGGAAGTAGAGGTGCTATAGTGCTGTAGTGAGGACTGCCATTCATTAAGATCATGACAGATCTTTCAGCCAATTTTCCCTCAGTATTCCCACAACCCTTGATTCTGTTAATGTTCAGAAATCTCTTGAAGTGCACTTCTAATGAATACCATGACTAAGCCTCCACAGCACTTAAAGAATTACAAAGCTTCATGCCCCTCTAAATTAAGAATTTACTCCTTACATATCCCAACTGGTCCCATATCCTGAAACTATGTAGCCTGACCTAAACACCTTAGCAAATGAAACATCTTCCCTGAATTTGGCCTTGAAATGCAATCCCCTCGCATTCTTCTAAATTGTAAAGAAAAATGTCTAATCTGAATCTTTCCTCATGCTTCAAAGCCCACCATCCATGGAAATAATCCAGCTGAACTTTACTATTCTTCCTCTATGGCAAATGCATCCATTCTTGGAGAGCAAAATTCTATATAGTACTCCAGGTGCAGATCTATACAACTACAATAATATCTTATTTGTCCAATCTTCTAAAAGTAAAGGCTAACATAATATTTACCCTCTTAGTTGTTGCTGTGCCTGCATGTTGGGCTTCAATAACTTGTACGCAAGCATTCTTGGGTTCCTTTGAATTGCCCAATTTCTCATCATTTAACAAACACTTTTCTGTTTCATAGACCAAAGAGGATAACTTCACAATTTACAATACACAGTAGTTTAAGATGGTGCTGATTAATCTCAGTAATTTCTAGCTGGTGGCTGATGAAACAAGGAAAACAATTAAATTCTTTGTTAACCTGACAATCATTGCAGGCAATTTCCCTTTGGATTTAGAGGTATTTCGATGTGGCAGAACTGAGGGGATGTGAGGCGTCACCGAGAGCAAGGAAGACACCAGGTTCAATCGATAAGTGCCAGACCAAATCGCAAAGGTTGGGTACAAGCAGAATTGAGGCGGTGGGATCCAGGCCCCAGAGCGTACCAAAGCAACTGAACCCAATGTTTGGACAATGATTTAGGTGCCGGGCCAGATTCAGCTTGCTGCTTCACTCTGCTCTGAACTATGGGTCCATGGACAGACTCTCTTTGGGGACTTCAGTCCAGAATGTTATTTACATCCATTTATTGTTGGATGATTTGATTTCTTTTCTCTCTTCACATTGGGCGTTTGACAGCCTTTTTTTTTAATGGGTTCTTTTGGGTTCTTTGGTTCGTGACTTCCTGTTAGATGAATCTCAAGATTGTTTAATGTATACATACTTTGATAATAAATGTACTTTGAACTTTGGATTCTGGTTAATTCAGACAATTCTGGGGAAATAGCTGGGATTCCTTCATTTAATTGGGATACTACGCTGCTTAATTGGGACAGGAGACTGTTGCCAAGCAGTTTCTAACTCAAGTGCTTATGTGTGTAATTAGACACACCAGTAAGAGGCAGGGCAGACAAAGGAGAAGCACTGGATGTCATTTACTTGGATTTTCAGAAGGCATTTGATAAGGTGCCACGTGAGGCTGCTTAACAAGATAAAATCCTATGGCATTACAAGAAAGATACTGGAATGGATAGAGGAATGGCTGACAGGCAGGAGGCAGTATGTGGGACTAAAAGGGACCTTTTCTGGTTGGCTGCCAGTGGCTAATGGTATTCCTCACGGGTCAATATTGGGGCCACTACTTATCATATTGTTTATCAATGATTTGGATAATGGAATTGTGTCAAAGTTTGCAGATGATACAAAGTGGAGGGATAGGCAGTGTTGAGGAAGCAATGCAATTGCAACAGGACGTAAACAAATTGGAAAAATGGGCAACAATGTGGCAGATGGAATACAGTGTTGGACAATGTATGATAATGCATTTTGGTAAAGGGAATAATAGTGTGGACTAATATTAAAGCAGGACCTCCAGGGTAACAATCTCAGGATTGCTACCTGTGCCACGTGCGAGTGAGGCAAGGAACAGAAAGATTATAAAGATTAATACGTGGCTGAGAGGATGGTGCAGGAGGGAGGGCTTCAGGTTTGTACATAATTGGGCTTTGTTCCAGGGAAGGTGGGATCTGTTCCGAAGGGACTAACATTCTTGCAGGGAAGTTTGCTAGTGCTTCTTGGGGGGGTTTAAACTAAATTTGCAGGGGGCAGGGATCCAGAATGTGAGAGAGGATAGCGAGAGGAAGAATAAAGGACAGGTGGGGACTACACGGTTCCGGAATATTAAGTGTGTAGTAGAGAAAGGTGAGGCGGAACAAGTGATAAGGAGGACACATGTACAGAGGGATGGTCTGACGGAACATGGAGTTAAATGTGTTGAAAGAATAAGTAAATTTAAGAAGGACAACAAAATTCTAGGGGAATGGGAGTTCGGGGAGCTGGGTTAAGCACAATAGGCAGCGATTCAAACAGAGAGAGGAGAAATGGGCTAAAAATTCTATATCTGAATGCACGAAGTGTCAGAAATAAGGCGGATGAGCTTGAAGCCCAGGTGTGAATGGGTAACTATGATGTTGTTGGGATAACGGAGACATGGCTGCAGGGAGATCAGACCTGGGAAATGAATGTACAAGGGTATACGTGCTATCGTAGGGACAGAAATGTGGGCAGAGGGGGTGGGGTGGCCCTGTTGGTGAGGAATGAGATTCAGTCCTTTGCAAGGGGGGCCATAGGGTCAGGAGAAGTAGAGTCTGTATGGATAGAACTGAGGAACAGTAAGGGCAATAGGACCCAAATGGGTGTTGTCTACAGGCCACCGAACAGTAGCATGGATATTGGGTACAAGTTGAATAGGGAGTTACCTTTGCATGTGGCAAAGGTAATGTCGCAGTAGTAATGGGGGATTTCAACATGCAGGTGAACTGGGAGAATCAGGTTGGTGCTGGACCACAGGATAGGGAGTTTGTAGAGTGCCTACGGGATGCATTCTTGGAACAGCTTGTACGAGAGCCGACCAAGGACAAGACTATTCTGGATTTAGTGTTATGTAATGAACAAGATTTGATCAGAGATCTTGCAGTAAAGGAGCCATTAGGAGGTAGTGATCATAATATGATAAGTTTTTATCTGCAATTTGAGAAGGATAAGGGCAGCTCGGAGGTGTCAGTGTTGCAGTTGAACAGGAGCCATGAAGCCATGGAGCCATGAGGGAGGAGCTGGCCAAAGTTGACTGGACGGATAGCCTAGCAGAAAAGACAGTGGAACAGCAATGGCAGGTATTCTTGGGAATAATGCACAAGGTGCAAAATCAGTTCATCCCCCGGAGAAGGAAGGATTCAAAGGGGGGAAAAGGGGCCACAGTGGTTGACAAAGGAAGTCAGAGATTGCATAGCATTAAAAAAAAGGAAGTATGACAGAGCTAAGGTGAGTGGGAGGACAGATGATTGGGAAGATTTTAAGGCACAACAGAATTTAACTAAAAAGACAATACGGGGAGAAAAAATGAGGTACGAACGCAAGCTAGCCAGGAATATAAAGGAAGGTAGCAAAAGCTTTTTTTTAGGTATGTGAAGAGAAGGAAGATAGTTAAGAACAATGTTGGGCCCTTGAAGAATGAATTGGGTGAAATTCTAATGGGAAACAGAGAAATGGCAGAAGAATTTAATGAGTACTTTAGATCTGTTTTCACTAAGGAAAACACAAGCAATCTCCCAGATGTATGGATGGGCCAAAGACATAGGGTAACAGAGGAAATGAAACAGATTGACATTAGGAAGGAAACGGTGATGAGAAGACTGATGGGACTGAAGGCTGACAAATCCCCAGGTCCAGATGGTCTGCATCCTAGGGTACTAAAGGAGGTGGCCCTGGAAATTGCGGATGCATTGGTAATCATTTTCCAATGTTCCTTAGATTCAGGATCAGTTTCTGAGGATTGGAGAATGGCTAATGTTATCCCACTTTTTAAGAAAGGAGGGAGGGAGAAAACAGAGAACTATCGACCTGTCAGCCTGACATCGGTGGTGGGGAAGATACTAGAGTCCATTATTAAGGATGAAATAGTGGCATATCTAGATAGCAGTGATAGGATTGGGCCAAGCCAGCATGGATTTACCAAGGGTAAATCATGCTTGACTAATCTGTTGGAGTTTTTCGAGGATGTAACCAGGAAGTTAGACGGGGGAGATCCAGTGGATGTAGTGTACCTCGATTTTCAGAAGGCATTTGATAAGGTCCCACATAGGAGATTGGTGGGTAAAATCAAAGCTCAGGGCATCGGGGGGAAGACATTGACATGGATAGAAAACTGTTTGGCAGATAGAAAGCAAAGGGTAGCGGTGAATGGGGGTTTCTCGGAATGGCAGGTGACTAGTGGGGTGCCACAGGGCTCGGTATTGGGACCACAGCTGTTTACGATTTACGTCAACGATTTGGATGAAGGCATTGAGAATAACATCAGCAAGTTTGCTGATGATACTAAGCTGGGTGGCAGTGTGACATGTGATGAGGATGTTAGGAGAATTCAGGGTGACTTGGACAGGCTGGGTGAGTGGGCAGATACTTGGCAGATGACGTTTAATGTGAATAAGTGTGAGGTTATCCACTTTGGGAGTAAGAACAGGAAGGCAGATTATTATCTGAACAGTGTAGAGTTAGGTCAGGGAGAAATACAAAGAGATCTAGGAGTCCTTGTTCATCAGTCACTGAAGGTGAATGAGCAAGTGCAGCAGGCAGTGAAGAAGGCTAATGGAATGTTGGCCTTTATTACAAAGGGAATTGAGTACAAGAGCAAGGAAATCCTCTTGCATTCGTATAGAGCCCTGGTGAGACCGCACCTGGAATATTGTGTACAGTTTTGGTCTCCAGGGTTAAGGAAGGACATCCTGGCTGTAGAGGAAGTGCAGCGTAGATTCACGAGGTTAATTCCTGGGATGTCTGGACTGTCTTACGCGGAGAGGTTAGAGAGACTGGGCTTGTACACGCTGGAATTAAGGAGATAGAGAGGGGATCTGATTGAAACATATAAGATTATTAAGGGATTGGACAAGATAGAGGCAGGAAATATGTTCCAGATGCTGGGAGAGTCCAGTACCAGAGGGCATGGTTTGAGAATAAGGGGTAAGTCATTTAGGACAGAGTTAAGGAAAAACTTCTTCTCCCAGAGAGTTGTGGGGGTCTGGAATGCACTGCCTTGGAAAGTAGTGGAGGCCAATTCTCTGGATGCTTTCAAGAAGGAGCTAGATAGGTATCTTATGGATAGAGGAATCAAGGGATATGGGGCAAGAACCGGGTATTGATAGTAGTTGATCAGCCATGATCTCAAAATGGCGGTGCAGGCTCGAAGGGCCGAATGGTCTACTTCTGCACCTATTGTCTAAATGGGGAGAAAGTTAGTTTACAGGTTGAGCCTGTGGTGAAGAAGGCAAATGCAATGTTGGCATTTATTTCAAGGGGATTAGAATATAAAAACAAGGAGATCATGCTGAGACTTTATAAGACAATAGTCAGGCCACATTTGGAGTACTGTCAACAGTTTCGGGCTCCGTATCTCAGAAAAGATGTGTTATCATTGGAGAGAGTCCAGAGGAGGTTCACGATTCTGGTAATGAAGGGGTTAACATATGAGAAGCATTTGGCAGCTTTGGGCCTGTACTCACTGGAATTTAGAAGAATGTTTGGGGATCTCATTGAAACCTACCAAATGTTGAAAGGACAAGATAGGGTGGATGTGGACAGGATGGTTCCTATGGAGGGGATATCCACAATTAGAGGGCACAGCCTCAAGATTGAGGGGCAACCTTTTAGAACAGACGTAAGGAGGAATTTTTATAGCCAGAGTGGTAAATCTGTGGAATGCTCTACCACAGTCTGCAATGGGGGCCAAGTTCATGCATATATTTAAGGCGAAAGTTGATCATTTCCTGATCGGTCAGGGCTTCAAAGGATATGGTGAGAAGGCAGTTGTATGGTGTTGAGTTGGATCCAGGATCAGCCATGATGGAATGGTGGAGCAGACTTGATGGGCTAATTGGCTTAATTCGGCTTCTTTGTCTTACAGTCTTTTAGACACTCTACCGTGCTTAAGAGTAAACAGCTTTTAAATAGTGTCAGTTTCTCGTGTTTGTGTTTAAAAAGCAGTGATTTTTGTTACTGATAGTTGAAGAGAGACAAGCAGTAAGACACTTCAGAACTATTTTGCTGGCTATGGTGTTAAACATTCAGACTTGAAGATGTCATAATGTACTGGTTCCGATGTGTCCCAATTAACCTGAATCTACTGTATTCTAGCTGCCATGTTCACTCTATATCACTTAGCTGGTCCACATTCTCTCAAAGCCTTCCACGTTCCATACTGGAACTGTTGTCACACTGCAAGAGGCACATTCAGGTGGCACTGTACAGATCGAGGGACCCATATTAGTGTCAGACAAGGTAATATAAAATAGATTTTGCAACTACTAACATACACCAAGGTCTTTTCTGTTAGTTTTGCCAAAATTAGTACCAATAATTGTGTTAAAATATATGAAATGGAAGGTAAGAGGCTAACATAGAAACTGATAAATGGTTCTCTAGCATGCAAAAGCACTTGGACAAAGAAAAGTTTTTAGCAGCAAGTTAGAAATGTGTCTTAACTAAATATTTACTTGATAAAGTGTACACAGAAGAAACTGAATGTACTGTAGGATCAATAAAGTCTGTCTGTTTGCAAGATGGTCAGGACCAGAAACTAAATATACTGGGCTGCAAGTTTACAGGGAAAAAAAACATGAAAACAGAGGAGAATGAACAGCCTTGATGCTAACATATCTATACCTTTTTAGTGCGTGCAAAACCAGGTGAAGAAAGGAATCTTTAATTTTCTTATTCAGAGATGATTTACTGAGAGGTAGGCAAGTAGTGTGCATTATTAAGCAGCAAAGATTTGGTGCCACAGTAGCATAGTAGATAATATGACACTATTACAGCTCAGGGCATTCCAGACTTCAGAGTTCAATTCCAGCATCATTCTGTACATCCTCCACATGGGATTTCTTCTGCATCCTCCCAGTTCAAAGGTGTAATGGGTAGTTCATTGACCTGTGACTAGATTAGGGTTAATCGGGGTTTTTGGGGTGCCGTGACTCAAAGGGCTGAAGAGCCTATTCCATGCTGTTTTGCGAAATAATAATGAATAACTACATTTAAGACTTGATTGGGAGTTTCGTAAAGTCTCCAAATGCTGAAGTAGTAGAATTATAAATGCAGAAATTAGACAACCGAAGTATCAAAGGCAAGATTATTTTAATGAAAGACTTTACCATTCATTCAGTGGGATACATGACATGTTCATTTCTGAGAGCCACTCAATTTCAGACTTTTATTCAAGATAGTATTCCCCAATAAGACAGCAGTCAACAATGCTTCAGATTGTCTGGGCTCCTTTACATCTCTCTGCATCTCTTCAACATTGGTTCTGCTGGCTGTACACATGTCCTAAGATTGCAGCCACCTGTTGTACCTGATGCAAAGACGGTATCTCAATTGATTTTAGTGGAAAGGAAGAACTAATACAGACTTTATTTTCAATGACCCCTTTTTATCTAAACATTTAAAATGCAATTAAGATTTTTATTAGGAGTTCAACAAAAGCTATAGTGCATCCATCTTTAGTTGAATAGCAGTTGCTTACTACACAAAAGTATCTACATTACTGTACTGTTAAGTGTAATTTTACCACTGCATCCTGCTATATAACCATATAACAATTACAGCACGGAAACAGGCCATCTCAGCCCTTCTTGTCCATGCCAAACGCTTACTCTCACCTAGTCCCACCTACCTGCACTCAGCCCATAACCCTCCATTCCTTTCCTGTCCATATACCTATCCAATTTTTTTTAAATGAGAAAATTGAACCTGCTTCTACCACTTCTACTGGAAGCTCATTCTACACAGCAACCACTCTCAGTAAAGAAGTTCCCCCTCGTATTACCCCTAAATTTTTGCCTCTTAACTCTCAACTCATGTCCTCTTGGCTGAATCTCCTCTGCTCTCAATGGAAAAAGCCTATCCATGTCAACTCTATCTATCCCCCTCATAATTTTAAATACCTCTATCAAGTCCCCCCTCAACCTTCTACGCTGCAAAGAATAAAGACCTAACTTGTTCAACCTTTCCCTGTAACTTAAGTGCTGAAACCCAGGTAACCTTCTAGTAAATCTCCTCTGTACTCTCTCTATTTTGTTGACATCGTCCCTATAATTCGACGACCAAAACTGTACACAATACTCCAAATTTGGCCTCACCAATGCCTTGTACAATTTTAACATTACATCCCAACTCCTATACTCAATGCTCTGATTTATAAATGCCAGCATACCAAAAGCTTTCACCACCACCCTACCCACATGAGATTCCACCTTCAGAGAACTATGCACCACTATTGCTAGATCACTCTGTTCTACTGCATTCCTCAATGCCCTACTATTTACCATGTACATCCTATTTTGATTAGTCCTACCAAAATGCAGCACCTCACACTTATCAGCATTAAACTCCATCTGCCATCTTTCAGCCTACTATTCTAACTGGCCTAAATCGCTCTGCAAGCTTTGAAAACCTACTTCATTATCCACAACGCCACCTATCTTAGTATTATCTGCATACTTACTAATCCAATTTACCACCCCATCATCCAGATCATTAATGTAAATGACAAACAACACTGGACCCAGTACAGATCCCTGAGGCACACCACTAATCACTGGCCTCCAACCTGACAAACAGTTATCCACCACTACTCTTTGGCATCTCCCATCCAGCCACTGTTGAATCCATTTTACCACTTTAATATTAATACCTAACTATTGAACCTTCCTAACTAACCTTCTGTGTGGAACCTTGTCCAAGGCCTTACTGAAGTCCATATAGACAACATCCACTGCTTTACCCTCATCAACTTTCCTAGTAACCTCTTCAAAAAATTCAATAAGATTTGTCAAACATGATCTTCCACGCATAAATCCATGCTGACTGCTCCTAATCAGACCCTGTCTATCCAGATAATTATATATACCATCTCTAAGAATACTTTCCATTAATTTACCCACCACTGACGTCAAACTGACAGGCCTATAATTGCTAGATTTATTCTTAGAACCCTTTTTAAACAATGGGACAACATGAGCAATACGCCAGTCCTCCGGCACTATACACGTCTCTAGTGACATTTGAAATATTTCTGTCAGAGCCCCTGCTATTTCTACACTAACTTCCCTCAAGGTCCTAGGGAATATCCTGTCAGGACCCGGAGATTTATCCACTTTTATATTCTTTAAAAGTGCCAATACGTCCTCTTCTTTAATCATCATATTTTACATAACTACCCTACTTGTTTCCCTTACCTTACACATTTCAATATCCTTCTTAATGAATACCAAAGAAAAGAAATTGTTCAAAATCTCCTCCACCTCTTTTGGCTCCGCACATAGCTGTCCACTCTGATTCTCTAAGGGACCAATTTTATCCCTCACTATCTTTTTGCTATTAATATAACTGTAGAAACCCTTCGGATTTATTTTCACCTTACTTGCCAAAGCAACCTCGTATCTTAGCTTTTCTAACTTCTTTCTTAAGATTCTTTTTACATTCTTTATATTCCTCAAGCACCTCATTTACTCCACACTGCCTATATTTATTGTAGATCTCTCTCTTTTTCCGAACCAAGTTTCCAATATCCCTTGAAAACCATGGCTCTTTCAAACTTTTAACCTTTCCTTTCAACCTTACAAGGACATAAAGATTCTGTACCCTCAAAATTTCACCTTCAAATGACCTCCATTTCTCTATTTCATCCTTCCCATAAAACAAATTGTCCCAATTCACTCCTTCTAAATCCTTTCGCATCTCCTCAAAGTTAGCCTTTCTCCAATCAAAAATCTCAACCCTGGGTCCAGTCCTATCCTTCTCCATAATTTTATTGAAACTAATGGCATTGTGATCACTGGACCCGAAGTGCTCCCCAACACATAGCTCCGTCACCTGACCTATCTCATTCCCTAACAGGAGATCCAACACTGCCCCTTCTCTAGTTAGTACCTCTATGTATTGCTGCAAAAAACTATCCTGCACACATTTTACAAACTCCAAACTATCCAGCCCTTTTACAGAATGGGCTTCCCAGTCTATGTGTGGAAAATTAAAATCTCCCACAATCACAACCTTGTGCTTACTACAAATATCAGCTATCTCCTTGCAGATTTGCTTCTCCAATTCTTGCTCCCCATTAGGTAGTCTATAATACACCCCTATTTGTGTTACTACACCTTTCTCATCCCTCAATTCCACCCAAATAGCCTCCCTGGACAAGCCCTCTAATCTATCCTGCCAAAGCACCATTGTAATATTTTCTCTGACAAGCAATGCAACATCTCCCCCTCTTGCCCCTCCAATTCTATCACACTTGAAGCAACGAAATCCAGGAATATTTAGTTGCCAATCATACCCCTCCTTCAACCATGTTTCACTAATAGCTCCAACATCATATTTCCAGGTATCAATCCATGCTCTAAGCTCATCCACCTTTCTTACAATGCTCCTAGTATTAAAATAAATGCATTTAAGAAATTCGCCACCTCTTACACTCTGTTTATCTCTAACGGTGCAAACAACTTTATTATCTTTTTCTTCCTTCTCCCCTACATCTTCGATCTCGTGCTCCGTTTCTCTGTCACCTGCCTATCCTCCCTCACACAGTCTACTAGCTTTCCCTATTTCTGAACTAACCTCCTCTCTCCTAGTCTCTTCAATTTGATTCCCACCCCCCAATCATTCTAGTTTAAAGTCTCCCCAGTAGCCTTCGCAAATCTCCCTGCCAAGTCCCCCTAGGATTCAAGTGCAGCCCGTCCTTTTTGTACAGATAACACCTGCCCCAAAAGAGGTCCCAATGATCCAGAAACCTGAATCCCTGCCTCCTGCTCCAATCCCTCAGCCACGCATTTATCCTCCACCTCATTCCATTCCTACTCTCACTGTCGCGTGGCACAGACAGTAATCCCGAGATTACTACCTTTGCGGTCCTTCTTCTCAACTCCCTTCCTAACTCCCTATATTCTCCTTTCAGGACCTCTTCCCTTTTCCTACCTATGACATTGGTACCTATATGTACCACAACCTCTGGCTCCTCACCCTCCCACTTCAGGATATCTTGGACGCGATCAGAAACATCCCGAACCCTGGCACCAGGGAGGCAAACTACCATCTAGGTCTCCTGACTGCATCCACAGAATCGCCCATCTGACCCACTATTGAGTCCCCTATTACTACTGCCTTCCTCTTCCTTGCCCTACCCTTCTGAGCTACAGGGCCGGACTCTGTGCCGGAGGAACGGCCACTGTTGCTTCCCCCAGGTAGGCTGTTCCCCCCCCGCCCCCCAACAGTACTCAAACAGGAATACTTATTGTCAAGGGGTACAATCACTGGGGTACTCTCTAGTACCTGACTCTTCCCCTTCCCCCTCCTAACCGTGATCCACTTGTCTGCCTCCCGTGGCCCCGGTGTGACCACCTGCCTGTAACTCCTCTCTATTAACTCCTCACTCTCCCTGACCAGACGAAGGTCATCGAGTCTGCTCGTTTAAGCTATTACATAAAATGATTAAAGGCTGTTATTTTTTTATGCCCTGCCACAATTGCCACTTCCCGCGTAGCCTTTCACAATCAGTTACAAGAGGATATCAATCTTATACAGCAGAATCTCATGATCCCTATTCCACTATTATTATTCAGTGTGGTGTGGCCAAGTTGAATGAAATCCTGGGAAATTTCTGTATCTCCAGATCAGACACACTTCTTTTAAATATGCCTTCATAAGCAAATAATATTGAGAAGAGAATCAAGTTAGTAATCTTGTTCATCAGAGCCCTGTCCAAAATCACAATCCCACAGTACAGTGAAAAACTAATGGCTCCACATTTGACTCTTTAAAATCATTTCTAGTGTTCCAATCATCAATCAGTCTCACTATGTGTCGCCTTTTAAAATTCAGCAATTTATACTATTCTTGCTTTTTTTCTGCCAAAATAACTTTAGACTTCTCAATTAAATTTGACTTGCCAGCCTATTAGATCAACAAAGAAAGTGGTAAGTGGTTTGTTTTGGACTGCTGATGCAATGCAGTAATCAAGAAGAAGCATCTGTCAATGTTCTGATGGTCACAAATTTGCTGCATGAATGCACAAATATCAAGATCTCAAAATGAGATTTAACAGAAAGCAAAATTTAAGCTGTTACCCTATACGAGTTACACATCATCAGTGATGAAACCTGGAGTCTCAGACACCCTCGCCCAGGCGACCCCAGTCAGGGCTGACGAAACCCCGGCTTCAGTCCGGGCAGCACTGGCCAGGCCCACGGGTCACACTTCCTGATCCAGGGTCAC
The DNA here is from genome assembly GCF_048418815.1 of Hemitrygon akajei. Lineage (NCBI taxonomy): Eukaryota > Metazoa > Chordata > Chondrichthyes > Myliobatiformes > Dasyatidae > Hemitrygon > Hemitrygon akajei. The sequence goes on from NC_133127.1 coordinate 109,521,871, forward strand.
CTGGAGGGTCGCTTCGCAGCCTCTATGACAATCCTGGTGGCTCTTCCCTTTGCAGCCCCTGTTCTATAAAGTGTTTCGTCAATTGGTGGTGTGTGATCAACAGCAGATTTGATAAACTGGCCCGCAAATACCATCTCTGTTCGCCAAACTTCCTAACTTCCGCTCCCTGGGGAAAACGGACTTAAACAAACGCGCCACTTTGTTTGACCCTCTTCTCCATCGAATTCCCACAGGAGTCCTTTGCCACTTACCCACATGGATAGAGCAGGGAGCACGCCAGCGTAAGGCGGCGCTTCTCACTTCAACCAGGCCCAGCAACCGACACAGCACTGCGGTCGCCATCACGCACCAGGGCAGCAAGCACTGAATATTCATGAGCCTGACCCCGACGCTGAATTATTAATTAACTCGCATAGTCGGGTGATGGATATTAATGAGGGGGGCTGGACACTGAATATTAATCAGCACGGACTTTAACGCCTCACATCCGGGTTTGTAACGTCGAACTCTGATGGTCACTGTGACGTCACATTCCAACAGGGCGACTCCTGCTAGCGAGTTGGCGGAGTAATCGTGGACGGGTGAAAACAGGGAACGTCTACAAGAACACAAGAAGTGTTAAAAAGTTAGGGGGTAGCGCTTGAGAAAGAAAGGAGGACAAATGAATATTCTAAAATGTTTCATGCTACCGCAGGATAGGATGGGCCAAGTCGGTGGGCATGGGATCGAAGGTGAACATGGTTCAAAATTGAATTCGTTTTTCTGACTGGAAATGTCCTTTAAAAGCTGAGGCATTGAGTATCAGAGTTGGGATAGAACCATAGATCACTACAGCACAGTACAGGCCCTTCAGCCCTCCCATGTTGTGCTGTGTGCAGCTGTATAAAGTTTCGCTTGGTATACCGTTACGGTTGCCATTATCGCAGTGGCATTCAGACTGCAGAACTGCTATACCAGGATGTTGCCTGGACTGGGGAAAGTGAGGGGCTTACTTAAAAGGAGAAAATTCAAAAGTCTGAGGTGCAAAGGGGCTTGTGAATCCTTGTGCAGGATCCCCTAAAGGGTAACTTGTAGGTTGAGTCTGGAGAGGAAGGCAAATGGGATGTTAGCATTCATTTCAAGAGGACTAGAACATTAAAGTAAGGATGTAATGTTGTGGTGTTATGAGGCCTCGCTTGGAGGATTGTGAGCAGTTTATGTAAGAAAGGATGTCCTGACACAGGAGGAGGTTCACGAAAATGATTCCAGGATTGAAAGGCTTATTTGAGAAAGTTCATTAGAATTCAGAAGAATGAGGTGTAATGTCATTGAAACTTATTGACCACCATACTGATATCTTTTAACAAATAAGCAAAACATCTCGAAAAGAGGGAAATTTAAAAACAAGTACCATAAACATGTAAAAATGTAGTAACATACCAGTCTCTGAAAGATTGTATTTCAACTTTATATTTTGGTTGCCAGGTGTCAATATTTAACATTTTTATACACTTAATATTTACAAGAAACAATTATTTCATATTTACTCATAAAATCAGAGATTTATTTATATTGCTGCTTTTTCAGAGAAATAAATTCTTTCTGGCACCCATGCAAAGGGCTGAAAAACTGAAGACTTCCAAGTCAGTTAAAAATGAATGCTATTCAGTAAATCATTACAACTGCTGTATTTGCTTTTAGATTGATATCAAGGGGTTCACATTATGATTAAAGAATCACAAATTCATGGGAGAGCAGGAAGTCAACTGGCCCAGTAAGTTTTTGCCATCCCTCTATAGAGCAATCCAATCAGTATCATTCCTCTGGAAAGTTACAGCAATTCTAAAAGCCCATAGTGTCCATAAAGCCCATATCTGCTCCTGGAATATTGTATATGTTCCATCCACCCAAAGAAAGATATAGTTATGACAGAGGATGTCGAGAAGATTCAAAATAATGACTTGTCAAGATTGGCTGGGAAATCCAGAATCAGGGGTTACTGTTGCAACATAAGGGGTTCTCAGGATTGCAATTTCTTAACTACTTTCCCCTTCTATGGAAGATTTTGCAGGTCTGATATAGACATCAATAACCTCAGAACCCACAAAACTGGACTTGTCACTAATTAAAAGAACTGTGTATAGAAAGCTGGCTGTCATGGAACAGTTGTGAATGTACACTCTGTGGCCATGCTTATTTGGTAGAGGTGGCATTTCGTGGATCTCTGTGGTCTACTTCTGCTGTCAACCGTCCACTTCAAGGTTTGGCATGTGCATTCAAAAATGCTCTTCTGCACACCTCTGTTAACAATGCATGGTTGTTTGAGTTACTGTTGCCTTCCTGTCAGCTTGAACCAGTCTGGCCATTCTCCTCCAAACTCTAACAAGGCATTTTTGCCCACAGAACTGGCAGTCACTGGATATTTTTTCCACACCATTCTCTAAAGTCTAGAGAAAAACCCAGGATGTCCTCAGTTTTTGAGATATTCAAACCACCCTGTCTGGCACAACAATCATTCCACAGTCAAAGTTACTTAGGTGTATTTGTTTTTAGTTATTTAGAGATACAGAATTGTAACAGGCCCTTCCAGCCCAATGAGCCCACACTCCCCAATTACACTCAATTAACCTAATAACCAGTACATCTTTGGAACACAGGAGGGAAGAGGAGCACCTAGAGGAAACCCGTGTGGTCACAGGGATAATATACAAACTCTTTACAGATGGTGCTGGGAATTGAACCAAGTTGTAGGCGCTGTAATAGCATCATGCTAATCACTACACAACCATGCCACCCCTTTTTCATTCTGATGTTTAGTCTGAACAAGAAATGAACCTCTTGACTATGTCTGCACGCCTTTTTGCATTGAGTTCTTCTTCTTGTGTTGTTTTATGGCGGTTGGCAAACCAGCTTTAAGGTGCATTACCGCCACCTACTAGACTGGAGTGTGGATCATTTGATAAACAGGAGGAATGAAAAGAATTGCATTCCTTAAATTCTATATAATAAACCAGAGTCAGATACTTCATGAACTCCCACTTAAAATGTCTTCTATACCCACAGCAGTTTTTTGTTTATCTTAAGCGCTCCTATCATCTTCACTCTTTCTCTTTCATACTTCTTACATTTTACCAATACATGTTCAACTGTTTCTGGTTAATTACAGTATTCACACAACCCAGTTGGATGTTTCCCTATTTTGTATAATGTGTAATTAAGACTTGTGTGACCAATTCTTAAACGACTGATGATCACTTCTATCTTTCTATGCCCACCTGATATTCTTTGGTATCTGACTTGCCTTTGTATTTTGTACGGTTGTCTCCCTGTTGCACTCTCATCCCAGTGCTTCTGCCATGTCTCCTCAATACGTGTTTTCATAATGCTTTTGACTTCCACTTTGCTTAGAGGGATCTGGACCTCTATTATAGATGATTTGAGTGATTGTTTAGCTATAATGTCCCACTTTTTCATTACCCTCCACACCACAATGAGCAGGAACCCAAAGGAAGCTTACTTCTACCCCATTGTCGGTCAGTGTATACAAATTGCATAGAACCTCCAATAAAGTATCCTGTCTACTTTCAGGTTTTCTTGATTTGATAGAGGTTAATGCAGACAAACTGTCTGAACAAATTACAGCCTTTTTGACATTATTTTCTTCTATCCAAGATAATGCGCTCAATATTATAACCATATAACAATTACAGCACAGAAACAGGCCATCTCGGCCCTTCTAGTTCATGCCGAACTCTTACTCTCACCTAATCCCACTGGCCCACTCAGCCCATAACCCCCCCCCCCCCATTCCTTTCCTGTCCATGTACCTTTCCAATTTTACTTTAAGTGACAATACCGAACCTGCCTCTACCACTTCTACTGGAAGCTCGTTCCACACAGCTACCACTCTCTGAGTAAAGAAATAACCCCTCGTGTTACCCTTAAACTTTTGCCCCCTAACTCTCAACTCATGTCCTCTTGTTTGAATCTTCCCTACTCTCAATGGAAAAAGCCTATCCATGTCAACTCTATCTATCCCCCTCATAATTTTAAATACCTCTATCAAGTCCCCCCTCAACCAACGCTCCAAAGAATAAAGCTCCACATTTGTTCAACCTTTCCCTGTAACTTAGGTGCTGAAACCCAGGTAACATTTTAGTAAATTTTCTCTGTATTCTCTCTATTTTGTTGGCATCTTTCCTATAATTCGGTGACCAGAACTGTACACTATACTGCAAATCCGGCCTTACCAATGCCTTGTACAATTTTAACATTACATCCCAACTCTTATACTTAATGCTCTGATTTATAAAGGCCAGCATACCAAAAGCTTTCTTCACCACCCTATCCACATGAGATTACACCTTCAGAGAACTATGCACTATGTTCTACTGCATTCTTCAATGCCCTACCGTTTACCATGTATGTCCTATTTGGATTATTCCTACCAAAATGTAGCACCTCACACTTATCAACATTAAACTCCATCTGCCATCTTTCAGCCCACTCTTCTAACTGGCCTAAATCTCTGCAAAATTTGAAAACCTACTTCATTATCCACAATGCCACCTACCTTAGTATCATCTGTATACTTACTAATCCAATTTACCACCCCATCATCCAGATCAATATTGCCATTAATACTACATTCTTGATAAATTGTTTGATGTTCTTTTCCTAATGCTAGTTTTGCACTGAGGAATGTAGACTGCAATACCTGTGTGGCTAGAGCTAGGGTCTTTTGATCCATCCGTAGATATCACTAATTTGTTTCCAAAATGCAGGTCTATATATTCTTGTATATCAGTTTGATTCCACAGTTAGACTTCCTTTTTAAAAGTTCCCAGCTGTCTTTTAATATAGCTTTAGCTGGATGTGAATAGTTATACCCCATGATGTTAACCCAGTAATGTAGCATTATCTTTATTCTTCTAAGTCTTAATGACATTTCCCCCATTTCGACTTGAAGGGCTGATACAGGTGATGTTTTGAAGGCACCACTACATATCCTGAGGGCCTGAGCTTGTTCAACATCCAGCATTTTTAAATTACTTTCTGCAGCTGACATGTATGCTACACATCCATAATCCAATGTAGCCCTCATTAGAGCTTGATAAATACTTAATAGCGATAACCTGCTCGCAAGATCCTATCCAGCAAGACACCTCGATAAGTTGTTTTTTTTTACATTTATTTGTAACTTTCTCAATTTGCTTTTTCCATGTTAGTTTCTCATCAAATAACAAACCAAGGGGACTTCCGGTAAGATGGCGATTGCTTAGCTGCTCCGAACTTTTGTTCCGTTACTGTCGCTACCTTTGCACTAAATGTCTCCATTTTATAAAGCTTAGTTAGGAATTATTTCGGTATCTCTTACTTGCCTGTGAATATATCTAACTTACAATGTCTAGCAAGAGTTCTAAATCCGGGAGAAAAGAAACTACGACTTCGTCGGACGTGACGAAATGCTCCGAGTCGAAATCTTAAAGGAAATTAAAACCGCTTTCAAACAGTTAGAAGAGAAACTGGATCGGATCAACGACAAAGTGGACAAACATGCTGAACACTTATCTCGCATCGATTCGACTTCTGAAGCTTTAGAAAGTCGGGTTCGATACTTGGAGACTCTCTGTTCCAGCTTAGAGGAAAAATCTAATAAACTTCTTTCCAAAATGGTGGATCTCGAAAATCGCAGCAGACGCTGCAACATCAGAATTCTGGGATTACCAGAGGCAACTGAGAAGGGGTCAACCGTGAAGTTTTTCGCCGAGTTTCTCTGTGAGATATTCGGGAAGGATCTGCTTCCAAACCCGCCCGAGCTCGAACAGGCACACAGAGTTAACGTCCCTCCCGAAATTCTGGGATCCCGTCCACGACCAGTAGTCTTGTGTTTCCATCAATACCAGGTAAAACACAGTCTGATTGTGGAGGCACGTCGCAGAGGCTCTTTTTCTTTCCAGGATACAACCATTCGCTTTGTGGAAGATTTTGCACCCCAGACCTTAAAGATGCGCACTGAGTATAAAGGCGTAATGAAAGTGCTTTTTGATCGTGGTTTCAAACCTTCCTTTTGTAATCTTGCTGACCTAAGAATCAAGTTTAATACCGGGGAATTCAAGTGGTTCAAATCAGCGAGGGAAGCTGAAGCGTTTGTGGCAAGTCTTCCGGCTATCCAGTCATCTTCGGAATCTGATCGGGCCTCCTAAAATGGTGGATAAGTACTCCTCGTAGTAAAATTACTTTCTCTGGACTCGGAATTCACTTGAATCACTCAGACATTATTCACTGAAACTCTAAAGGCTGTTGACAATCTCTCCCGGGATTTGGTGTGTGTGTAATCTATTTTAACCTCTGTATAACTTTACCTACAGAGTTCTACAACTAATTCTAACTTGTTTTGGAGGTTTGAAGTCTTTAGTGAAGGCCTCCCTGTTTGTTGGTTCACAGTTCAACTGCTGATTTATTTTTCCTCTGTTTTAAATATTTACTTATTTTATCTCTTTCTTTTCTTCACCCCTTTTTTTTCCATTCTCTGATTTTTTTTTCTCCCTTCTCGGTAAACGGTTGATAAATACTCGTCTTGAATTTATAATTTTCCCCTTCCTCTTTCTTCTTTTTCCTTCTTACCTTTTTTTTCCCCCTTCTCTTACTTTATTCTTCTATAATATTTCGCGGGTAGGTTAGTTTTGGTTTTCTTCTGATTTTCTCTGTATTAAGTTGTATATCTCGACAGAAGGTGTTCTAATCTGTAGTTATATTTTCTAGCGCATAAACTAGTTACTGTTTGTTATAGCATTTATACGGAACTGCTGTCAATGACACAGATCTGGAAGTTGTATTTGGGTTAATTTTTTTGGTAGAGCTAGCTACTTGTTTTGGTAGCCGTCTAGTTCTGGGTTGTGTGGGTGGGGTGGATTATCCAGTTCCAACATTTCTTTATTGTTTAGGACATGTTTATATTTTGACCTTACGAATCTATGTTTACATCTCTGCTCCCAGACTGCTATTGTACCGCTTGATTTTTTATATGCCTGCTGCCTTTTATGCATTAGTAATTGATAATGGCTAGTGCACTTAAATTCGTGAGCTGGAATGTAAAGGGACTGAACCACCCTGTTAAAAGGAGGAAGGTATTTTCACATATTAAACAACTCAAAGCTGACATTGCTTTCCTCCAAGAAACTCATATTCATTGTTTTGATAAGTCCCGGCTTCTGTCCAAGTGGGCGGGTCAGCATTTTCATTCATCCTTTGCCGCTAAAGCTATGGGAGTCTCCATTCTTATTAACTTAAATATTCCTTTTGAACTCCATAATAAAATATCGGACACAAATGGCCGTTTTATTATTGTTTCTGGTAAACTATATAACACTAAAGTTGCACTAGCAAACCTGTATGCCCCCAACTTTGATGATGTTAACTTCTTTGAACGGTTTTTTTCCTCACTACCAGACCTAAACTCATACTCTCTTATATTAGGTGGTGACTTTAACTGTTGGTTGGATCCTAAACTGGACCGATCGTCCTCTATTACCAGATCACCTACCAAATCTGCCTTAGCTATTCAGTCGTTTCTCTCTAATTTTGGTATCTCTGATATATGGCGTTTCCTCCATCCTACGGAGAGAGATTATTCCTTTTTCTCACATGTTCACCATACCTTCACTAGAATTGACTATTTCCTACTCGATAACCAACTTATCCCATTTGCCCACACTTGTGACTATCAGAGTATACTGATTTCTGACCATGCCCCAATTACCCTCTCTCTGAACTTTCCTGGTCTCCCTCAGAGGAACAAACACTGGCGGTTCGATTCAACTTTATTATCGGATGATGATTTCGTAAAATTTATTAAAGACCAGATAACCTTCTATTTTAACACTAATACATCACCTGAAGTGCCATCCCAGACTGTCTGGGATGCCATGAAAGCATATTTGAGGGGTTAAATAATCTCTTACACAGCACATCTCAATAGAAGATCACGTGCAGATCGAGCAGACCTCATTAACCAGATCAAAGATGTGGATCAATTATATGCCCAAACTAAGAACCCTGAATTATACAAGAAGCGCGTTGAACTTCAAACTAAATTTAATCTTCTGTCCACTCAACCTGTCGAACGCCAACTTCTCGAAAGCAAGAGCCGCTTTTACATTCATGGGGATAAGTCTGGTAAATTCCTAGCCAATCAGCTGAGGCGTTCCAAAGCCAAACAACATATTACAAAGATCCGGAAGGAGAACGGAGACTTTACATCGGATCATTTAGAAATTAATGACGCATTTAAAAATTTTTATTCTCGGCTTTATTCCTCTGAATCCCTGAATGACAATATCTCTGTGGATCAATTTTTACAGAATCTGAATATCCCCTCACTTTCATCTGATTTCAAAGCCAAACTTAATGCGCCTATATCACTAGAAGAAATATCTTCTGCAATTTCTGCACTGTCCTCAGGGAAATCTCCTGGACCTGATGGGTTCCCTGTGGAATTTTATAAATCATTCTCCTCACTTCTTTCTCCTCAGTTACTTTCAGTATTAACTGACTCGTTTAACTACGGCAAATTGCCACCCTCTTTCAATGAGGCATCTATTATTCTTCTTTTAAAAAAGGGCAAAGACCCAACAGAGTGTTCCTCGTACAGGCCGATCTCTCTGCTCAATGTTGATGTAAAGATCTTAGCTGAAGTGTTGGCTCATAGATTAGAAACCGTTATTCCCTCCATTATCTCTGATGACCAAACAGGCTTTATTAAAAACCGTCTCCCTTTTTTTAACATTCGGCGTCTATTTAATATTTTATACTCAGTTCCAACTGGGACTCCTGAATGTGTTATCTCCCTTGATGCGGAGAAAGCATTTGATCGGTTAGAGTGGAACTACCTTTTTGCAGTCTTAGAAAAATTTGACCTCGGCCAAAGTTTCATCTCTTGGATCCAATTGCTGTACCTGTGTCCTACTGCTTCTGTTCTAACTAACTTTCAGAGATCCCAAGTATTCAATCTCAAACGTGGCACCCGTCAGGGATGCCCCTTAAGTCCCTTTCTCTTTGATTTGGCTATAGAACCTCTGGCGATAGCATTTCGAAAATGTCCTGAATTGACCGGGATTTGGAGAGGGGGTGTTGAGCATAAAGTTTCTCTCTATGCTGATGACTTATTACTCTTTCTCTCAAATCCGTCTACATCCTTACCTCTAATGTTTTCACTTCTTGACCAGTTTAGCCAGATCTCTGGCTATAAACTCAACTTACATAAGAGTGAACTTTTCCCAATTAATAAAGAAGCTCAAGAACTAATATTTCGTGATCTCCCTTTTAAAGTAGTCCATAATCAATTTACTTATCTTGGAATTACAGTCACAAGGAAGTTTAAAGATCTCTTTCGTGAAAACTTTGTCAATCTTTCATATGCTACAAAACAGAATCTGGTACAATGGTCACCTCTATCTATGTCCTTGGTAGGTCGTATCAATGTTGTCAAAATGTATGTTCTCCCCAAATTTTTATACTTATTTCAATCTATCCCAATTTTTATTCCTAAATCCTTTTTTGATTCCTTAGACTCTATTATTTTGTCATATCTGTGGCAGAATAAGTGCTCTAGAATTAATAAAATCCACCTCCAAAAATCTAAAAAAGAGGGTGGCATGGCTTTACCTAACTTTCGTTTATATTACTGGGCAGCTAATATACGTTGTGCTGCCTTCTGGTCTTTCTTCCACGGTCAACCTGAGTGCCCTAACTGGGTGGCAATGGAGTTGAGCTCCACTAAAGAATTATCTATATCTGCACTTCTTGGCTCTGCACTCCCTAGCAGTCTGCCCAGATAAATAGCTAATCCTCTGGTTAGACACACTTTGCGTATATGGGCTCAGTTCAGGAAATACTATGGTTTCCAAGGGTTTTCCATTTCTAGCCCTGTCGCACACAATCACCTTTTTTTACCTACCACGTTCGATTCAGCATTCCATGTTTGGTACAGGAAGGGCATTAGACATTTTGAAGATCTCTTCATTGATAACCGCTTTGCTTCTTTTCAACAGCTCTCTGTTAAGTTCAACCTGCCTAATGCTCACTTTTTCAGATATCTTCAAATCCGACACTTCACTGCTCCTTTAATTCCTAACTTTCCTGAAATGCCTGCGAAAAATGCTATGGACCTATTTCTCTCCATTAATCCACTAGGTAAAGGTTTAATTTCAATTATCCAAGATAAACTAGCAGCCTTACGACGGGCCCCTGTGGATAAAATTAAAATGGCCTGGGAGCAGGATTTAAATATCACCTTATCCGAGGAGAGCTGGGACTCAGTTCTCAAGTCGGTTAACTCAACCTCTCTTTGTGCTCGCCATTGTCTCTTACAGTTTAAGATTGTTCATAGAGCCCATATGTCTAAATCTAAACTATCTCGATTCTACCCTGGCATTAGTCCGCTCTGTGATAAATGCAAGAGGGGCGTGGCCTCTCTCATCCATATGTACTGGCTCTGTCCTAGCTTGGAGAAATTCTGGAAAGATGTCTTCACTACACTATCGGGTATTCTGAATCAGCACCTAGAACCTAACCCCTTAATTGCTCTGTTCGGTTTTTGGGGCGAGACAGATTTATGTCTGGGTCCGACCAAATGCCGAATACTATCCTTTGCCTCTCTCCTGGCGAGACGCTTGATCCTCCTTAGATGGAGAGATGTTGCCCCGCCCACTCATGCACAATGGCTTAACGACATTATGGCCTGCTTGGACCTCGAAAAAATTCATTATTCAGTTCTTAATTCAGATTTAAAGTTCCATAAGGTCTGGGGGCCTTTTATCGAGTACTTTCATAACCTTCCTCTTGACTAGGGTTTTTTTTTCTTTTCGGTCCCTTGCTTTCAGCTCCCTTTTTTTTTCTGGTAGTAGGCATTATTATCCTCTGTTGCTAAGTGTATTCACAGTCTGGGAGTTTGACTGTCCGGACTTATACTCTCTATATTGTGTGGTGGTTGGTCTGGAATTGTTGTTTTTTTTTCTTGTGTTGTGGGGTTTGGGGAGGACACTAAGCTCACTTGTCTTTAATTTAGGTGCTTTTTTGTTAAATTCTCTTCCTTTGTAGCATATTGTTATTGTATGCTTAACCTTGCTCTGTATTAATGCTCCTCACTGGGATTTGGGGTTTTTAATTTTGTAAAATGTTTTGAAAAACTAATAAAAAAAAATAACAAACCAAGGAACCAAATTACCTTTACCTGCTCTAATTTTTGTTCATATAATTTCACGGAAACTGGTTTGTGATTTCTTGAGAAACTTATCACTTGTGACTTACTTATAGACAATTTGAAACCCCATTTATTTGCCCACTCCTCCATTTTATTAATTGCATCTTGCATTTTCCTTTGTATATAAATTAGATTTCTTCCCCTCACTCATAAAACCCCATCATCTGCAAATAAGGATTTCCCCACACTATGTTCAACTTGGGCAAATATGTCATTTATCATTATGGTAAATAGTTTTTGCATTGAGTTGCTACCACTAGATTGGCTGATTAGATATTTACATTAATGAGCAGGTGTACAAGTATTCTTAATCAAGTAGCCACTGAGTGTATATGCTGCTTAGTAGATGAGAATGGAGAACAGATTGTCCAGTAGACCATCAGCCTTTCATAGCTGTATACATCCATTCATATAATCAGTTAAACTTTATTACTAAGAACACTAGTTTATGGTTTTCATAGAAAACCTCCACACAGCCATGGACAACAGTACCTCATACGCCAGGCTGCTGTTCAGCGACTTCACTTGGCATTGAACACAGTTACATTCCATTCAAATTTATCATTAACTTTCAAGACCTAGGAATCAGGGTTAATATCACTGGCATACATCGTGAAATTTGTTTTGCAGTAGCAGTACAAAGCAATAGATAATAATGAAAATACTATAAATTCCAACAAGAAAAAAAATATATAAAATAAATTAAATATGTAGTGCAAAAAGAGCCCAGGAAAAGAAAAAAATTGTGAAGTAGTGTAAATGGGTTCATTGTCCATTCAGAAATCTGATGGTAGACGAAAGAAGATGTCCCGGAAAGGTTGAGTGTGTATCTTCAGGTTCCTATACCTCCTTCTTGATGCTAGCAATGAGAAGGGGGCATGTCCTGGGTGATGAGGGTCCTTTATGATTAATATCACCTTTTTGAGGCATCACCTTTTGAAGATGTTGTCGATGTTGGAGAGGCTAGTGTCCATGCAGGAGGTGACAGAGTTTACAAATTCCTGCAGCTTTTTCTGATCCTGTGCAAAGGTCACTCCATACCAAACAGTGATACAACCAGTTAGAATGCTCCCCATGGTACATCTGTAGAAATGACCAAGTCTCCTCAAATTTCTAATGCAGTTTCCCAATCTTTTCTAGCCCAACATTCCCCTGAAGCACTTTCATACTTGCCGAGCAACACACACAAAATGCTGGTGGAACGTAGCAGGCCAGGCAGCATCTATTGGAAGAAGTACAGTCGACGTTTCGGGCCGAGACCCGAAACATCCACTGTACTTCTTCCGATAGATGCTGCCTGGCCTGCTGTGTTCCACCAGTATTTTGAGTGTGTTGCTTGAATTTCCAGCACCTGCAGATTTCCTCGTGTTTGTGTTCATACTTGCCAACGCCCTCCTAAAACACCTTCATTCTTGCCACTGCCCCTTGGGCACAATATACTTTCTGGTGCCCCCATAGTGTAAGAACATGTCTATAAGACCATGAGACATAGGAGCAAAATTAGGGCATTTGGGTGATTGAGACTGCTTCGCCATTCAATCATGGCTGATTCTTTTTCCCCTCCTCAGCCTTCTCCCCATAACCTTTGATGTTGTATACAATCAAGAACCTATCAATCTCTGCCTTAAATACACCTGGCCTCCACAGCTGCCTGTGGTAACAAATTCCACAAATTCGCCACCCTCTGGCTAAAGAAATTTCTCCACAGCTCTTTTAAATGGCCCTCTATCCTGAGGCAGTGCTGTCTTGTTCTAGTCTCCCCCACCGTGAGAAACATCCTTTCCACATTTACTCTGTCCACGCATTTCAACATTCAAAAGGTTTCAATGAGGTTCTCCCCCAATCCTTCTAAATACCAGTGAGTACAGGCCCAGAGTCATCAAACATTGTGTGAGATTTTCCACACTTTGCTATCATTTTGGAAAAGTTATAAGAAGCAATGAGACACTATCAATGTCATTTTTAGCTTTCTTGGCAAATGACTCGAGTGTGCAATACTTTTCAAATGCTTCTTTCATCTTCTGGAACTAAGTAATACCATAAATAGCTTTCTCAGGGTGCCTTTTATGGAAGTATTCCTGCAATCTTGATGGTTTTGTTGCTTTGTTAGACAGTACTGTATTACAAATAAGACATATGGGGCATCACTGATCTGACAGAAATGGAATAAAACCACACCAGGTATTTTACATTGTATTGCTGCACTTTCTGTAGTTTCTGTTTCTTTGCAGGATTAGAATTCAAGGCTTCACCACCTTCAGACTCAGAGAGGTTGTGCTGTATTATCAATCCTGTCAACAAAGAAAATAGTTTGTTCCAATACAACATTAACATACTTGTAAGTTTTCTCACCCAAACCAGCAAAGCATCTTAGGATTTAATTACATTACATTTTTGTAGGTTACAAGTTCATAAAGGATTCAGGGTTACAGATATATTTCCAACATTGGATGATGAAATTGATGGCTTTGTTGCAAAGTTTGCAGACGATATCAAGATAGGTGGAGGGGCATATAGTTTTGAACAAGTAGAGAGGCTACAGAAGGACTTTGATAGATTAGGAGAATAGGTAAAGAAATGGTAAATGGAATACAGTGTCAGGAAGTGTTTCATCATGCACTTTGGTAGAAGGGATGAAACAGTTGACTATTTTATAAATGGGGAGAAAATACAAAAAAACTGAAGCGCAAATGGACTTGAGAATCCTCATGCAGGGTTCCTTAAAGGTTAATTTGCAGGTTGAGTCTGTGATGAGGAAGGTAAATGCTATGTTAGCATTCATTTCAAGAGGACTAGAATATAAAAGCAAGTTTCTAATGTTGAGACTTTATAAAACACTGGTGAGGCCCCCCTTGGAGTATTGTGGGCAGTTCTGGGCTCCTTATGAACCATTATACCTAAGAGCAGATTTAGGCCATTTGGCCTATCAAGTGCTCCACCTTTCAATCATGACTGATCTATCTTTCCACTCCTTAGCCCCACTCCCCGGCCTTCTCCCCATAAACTTTGATGCCATGTCTAATCAAGAACCTATCAATCTCTGCCTTAAATACACCTAATGACCTGGCCTCTATAACTGCCTGTGGTAACCTTCTGAAAGTCCAAATATACAACATTCACTACATCCCCTTTACCTATCCTCCTTGTATTCTCCTCAAAGAATTCCAACAGATTCGTCAGTCAAGATTTTCCCTGAAGGAACTGGTGTTGACTTTGTCCTATCTTGTCTTGTGACATCAGGTACTCCATCACCTCATCCTTAACAATCAACTCTAACATCTTCCCAACCACCAGGTTCAGCCTAACCGGCCTATAATTTCCTTTCTGCTGCCTCCCTCCTTTCTTAAAGAGTGGAATGACATTTGCAGTTTTCCAGTCCTCTAACACGATGCCAGAGTCCAATAATTTTTGAAAGATCATTTCTAATGTGTCCACAATTCCTACTGCTACCTCTTTCAGAACCCTAGGGTGCAGTTCATCTGGTCTGAGTGATTTTGTACCTTTAGTTCTTTCAGCTTTTTAAGCACCTTCTCCCTTGTAATGGTAACTGCGCTCACTTCTCTTCCTTCACATCCTTCAACATTTGGCACACTCTCATCTCTCCTTTATTTTTAACATACTTGAAAAAGCATTTACTATCCACTTTGATATTGCTAATTTGCTTTCATATTTCATCTTTTCCCTCCTAATGATATTTTAGTTGCTTTAAGTAGCTAAAAGCTTCCCAATCCTCTATCTTCCTGCCAATTTTTACTTTGTTGTATGCTCTCTCTTTTATTTTTATGTTAGCTTTGACCTCCCTTGTATTATTTTGCCATTTGAGTATTTCTTCATTTTTGGAATGCACCTGTCCTGCACCTTCCTTATTGTTCACAGAAACTCAAGCATTGCTGCTCTGCTGTCATCCCTGCCAGCATCTTCCTCTAATTTACTTTGGCCACTCCTCTCTCATACCACTGTAACTTCCTTTACTCCACTGAAATACTGCTACATCAGACTTTACTTTCTCCCTATCAAATTTCAAGTGGAACTCAATCATATTGTGATCACTAGCTCCTAAGGGTTCTTTAACCTTAAGCTCCCTAATCACCTCTGGTTCATTACATAATATCCAATCCAGTATAGCTGATCCTCTCACAGGCTCAATGACAAACTGCTCTAAAAAACCATCTCATAGGCATTTAACAAACTCATTCTCTTGAGATCCATTGCTAACCTGATTTTCCCAATCAACCTGCATGTTGAAATCTCCCATGACTATCCTAACATCGTTGTCTGGACATGTCTTTTCTATTTCCCATTATAATCTAGGTCCACATCTCAGCTACTGTTGGGAGGCCTGTATACAGTTGCCATCAGGGTCCTTTTACCCTTGCACTTTCTTAACTCAACCCACAAGGATTCAACATCTTCTGATCCTATGTCACATCTTTCTACTGATTTAATGCCATTCTTAACCAGCAGAGTCACACCACCCCCTCTGCCTACCTTCCTATCCTTCCAATACAAAGTGTAACCTTGGACATGCAGTTCCCAACTACAACCATTGTTCAGCCAGAATTCAGTGATGGCCACAGCATCATACCAGCCCATCTGTAATTGTGCAACAAGATTACCCATCTTATTTCTTATACTCCGTGCATTGAGATATAATATTTTGAGTGGTGTACCCTATTTGATTCTGCATCCCTAATGCACTGGTACTCTGTCTGCAGGCTGCAATATTATCCTATCATCTTAGAAAGGCTGTGCTGAAACTGGAGAGGGTTCAAAGGAGGTTCACGGCTTGTTATATGAAGAGTGTTTTATGTCTCTGGGACTGTATTCACTGGAATTCAGAAGAATGAGGGGTGACCTCATTGAAACCTATCGAATGCTGAAAGACCTTGATAGAGTGGCTATGGAGGGAATGTTTCCTCGGGTGCAAGTGTCTAAGACCAGAAGACACAGTCTCTGAATAGAGGGACTGTAGCGACGTGCTACATACTGCGCTGAAATAATGACATGCAGTCGATAAGTCGTTTCGAGACTAGTTTATTCAAACTTCACGGCGCTGGCATTTAAATCCCTAGCGCCTGCCCTTTCCGGGCGGTAATGACGTCAGAGGTATATTACCAAAGTCTCCCCCTGCGCACTGGCTATTTGTGAGCTGGTTCGCCTGCGCAGAAAGTGGGTCACCACATAACCCCCCCACCCAGAACCGACGATACACCCCCCAATGTCCACAGTCTGGATCAGCCTCTGTTTGGGAGGTCTGCCTCTGCGCCGCGGTGCCTGAATCTCGACCGGCTGCGCTAAGTCCACATGGGCTGCTTTGAGTCGGTCCACCGTGAAAACCTCCTTTCCCCCCAATGTCCAGAAGGTACGTGGACCCGTTGTTGTTGATCACCTTGAATGGCCCCTCGTACAGCCGCTGTAGCGGTGCCTGGTGTCCGCCCCTTCATACTGTTACATTCCCCAGTAACCGGGTGACTTATCAGCAAAGATAGATAGGTCCGCTGAAGCCTGATGCTACTATTTTCAAACGTTTTTATTTATAAAGGGGCACAAACATATGGTTAATACAAAACATTCAGATCATATACGTCATCACAACTCAATCTAAAGCACAGGTATAGTAATAATCAATCAGAAATAAGCTCTATCGTTGTCTAGGGGTAATGTAGATATATATTGTTTACTGGATATCTAAAAGTCTTTTGCGGTCACTGCAGTTCCACCAGCTGCCGTCGTTGTGGTGTCGCGTTGGTGCACTTTTGTTAGAAAGAGAGAGAGAGAATTGAATGAAACAGTTACCCGACAGGTTTTCCAACCTGTAGGAGTTCGGTTTGTCGGAGCCTCGTTGGGGGAATGAACGCTCATCTGTGGCCTCCCCTGCAGCTAAGCCGTTCTTCCGTTGTGGGGTCGCCAATCCCAGGCAAGGAAAAGACGCACACAAACCCCACCACCGGCTGTTGCTATCAAAACGCTGTCACAGGATCTCTAGCGTGTCTTCTGGTGCGTCTTCCGCTCTCTCTCCCATTTTCCTGTGTCTATTCAGCACGTCTCTCCCCCTATTAGGTCATTTGACCCCCCCCCCCCTTGACTAGGGCTCTTACGAATCTCACAAAGGAGGGGGCTGGGGTCATAACACCTCCCCTCTTAAAAGTTTTTTACCAGCGGTTAAAAACAAGTTGGTACAGAGTCTTATAGGATTTTTTTTTCTAACACAATACACAAGCTCCTCTCTTCACAGAGTACTACCATTATACATTCAAGTCAGTATCTAAACAGGTAACAATTACAGTGTCCCTTTCTTTAATATCTTAACATCGCGTACCGTACTAAAGTCTGGTAGCATCAAACTTCAGCTCAATAACCACCTATTTATTTATTTTCTTCAGCAACAAAACTAAGGAGGTGTGATCTTAGCTTAGGTGCATCTACAAAAGTTTCTACAAATACTAATCGTTTCGGTCGTGTTATTTCACTGGCAGGTCTCCAAAGGGGTTGTCTTTATTATTCACAGGCTTTGGCGCAAACCCGTACAACCGGCGTTGCTGTTTAAAAATGGCATTTCTATTAACCATCGCCTCTTTTCCGGAGAGTCCCCCCGTGGGGAACTTGAGTAATTTGGCGAGGTACTCTCCCGCCTTTCCTTTCCACGAGGGTTATTCTCTTAACTCCGTGTCTGCTTCTCGGGAGAACGTGGTCTTCCGCACGTCTCCCACTCTCTCTCCCATTTTCCTGTGTCTATTCAGCACGTCTCTCCCCCTCTTGGGTCATTTGACCCCCCCTTGACTAGGGCTCTTGCGAATCTCACAAAGGAGGGGGCTGGGGTCATAACAGTACAAACACAAACTTACAGTTCTGCAGGTCTTTGGGTACATGGGTCGGGCTCCGTCCGTGCAGTGAAGTTGGTACGGGGGCCACGTTGCCGAGCCTTTCGTGTAGCCTGTCCAGGACTGCTGCAGGTTCTTCCTCTTGCCCCCTTGGGGCTGGTATGAACTCTTCCGGGACGGCCAGGGGCGTGCCGTACACCAACTCGGCTGACGAGACGTGCAGATCCTCTTTAGGCGCTGTACGAATTCCAAGCAGGACCGAAGGAAGTTCGTCCACCCAGTTAGGTCCTCTTAGGCGGGCCATGAGAACCGACTTCAAGTGACGGTGGAAGCGTTCCACCAGTCCGTTCGACTGTGGGTGATAGGCAGTTGTGTGATGCAGCTGCATTCCCAACAGCCGACCACAGGGTGGAGGTGAACTGGGCGCCTCTGTCGGAGGTAATGTGAGCTGGTACCCCGAATCATGCTACCCAGGTTGCGATCAGTGCTCGGGCACAGGAATCAGCAGATGTGTTGGTGAGCGGGACTGCCTCTGGCCACCTCATGAACCAGTCTACCATAGTTAGGAGGTACCACGCTCCTCAGAACACTGGTAGGGGGCCCACGATATCCACATGAATGTGGTCGAACCTCCGGGGGGTGGGTTCAAACTGCTGCGGTGGGGCTTTAGTGTGCCGCTGCACCTTGGCTGTTTGGCACTGCGTGCACGTTCTGGCCGATTCACTGACCTGCTTGCGAAGTCCGTGCCACGCGAACTTGCTGGAGACCAGCCGGATGGTTGTCCTGATAGATGGGTGCGCCAAACCGTGTATGGAGTCCAAAACTCGCCACCTCCAGGCTGCCGGGACGATAGGGCGAGGTTGGCCGGTAGCCACGTCGCACAGGAGGGTCCTATCACCTGGGCCTACGAGAAAGTCCTGCAGCTGCAAACCCGAGACTGCGGTCCTGTAGCTGGACATCTTGTCGTCTGCCTGCTGCGCCTCTGCCACTGCTGCATAGTCCACCCCCAGGGACAGGGCCTGGACAGCTGGTCTGGAGAGTGCGTCCGCCACGACGTTGTCCTTTCCCGAGACATGCTGGATGTTCGTCGTGTACTCGGAGATGTAGGACAGATGTCACTACTGGTGAGCCGACCAGGGGTCGACACCTTCATGAACGCGAAGGTCAACTGTTGTGGTCCGTGAACGCGGTGAACTTCTAAGAAGTACCTGAAATGCCGGATTGCCAGATACAGTGCCAACAGCTCCCGGTCGAAAGCACTGTACTTGAGTTCGGGTGGTCATAGGTGCTTGCTGAAGAACGCCAGGGGTTGCCAGCGCCCCTCGATGAGTTGCTCCAGCACCCCACCGACTGCTGTGTCGGATGCGTCCACCGTGAGGGCGGTCAGAACGTCCGTTCTGGGGTGCACCAGCATCGCGGCATCTGCCAAGGGTTCCTTGGCTTTAACAAAAGTGGCCCCGGCCTCCTCGTCCCAAGTAATGACCTTGCCTTTACCCGACATCAGGGTGTACAAAGGGTGCATGATACGGGCTGCTGAGGGGAGGAAACAGTGGTAGAAGTTCACCATACCAACGAACTCCTGTTGGCCTTTGACCGTGTTGGGCCGGGCAAAGTGGCGGATCGCGTCTACCTTGGCGGGCAGAGATGTTGCCCCGTCTTTGATAATCCTGTGGCCCAGGAAGTAGATGATATGGCGACCGAACTGGCATTTGGCCGGGTTGATCGTGAGGCCGAAATCACCCAGGAGGGAGTAGAGCTGGCGGAGGTGGGACAGATGCTCCTGACGACAACTGCTGGCTATAAGGATGTCGTCCAAATAGATGAACGCAAAGTCCAGGTCGCGTCCCACCGTGTCCATTAGCCGCTGGAACGTCTGTGCGGCATTCTTCAGGCCGAATGGCATTCGGAGGAACTCGAACAGGCCGAACGGGGTGATGAGTGTTGTTTTGGGGATGTCTTCAGGGTGCACCGGGATTTGATGGTATCCCCGGACGAGGTCTATTTTGGAAAATATTCTTGCCCCATGCAGGTTTGCTGCAAAGTCCTGTATGTGCGGCACGGGGTAGCGGTCTGGAGTGGTAGCCTCGTTCAGTCTGCGGTAGTCGCCGCATGGTCTCCAACCCCCGGCTGCTTTGGGCACCATGTGCAGGGGGGAGGCCCATGGGCTGTCAGACCTCCGTACGATCCCCAATTCCTCCATCCTCTTGAACTCCTCCTTTGCCAGGTGGAGCTTTTCCAGGGGGAGCCTTCATGCGCAGGTGTGGAGGGGTGATCCCTGGGTCAGAATGTGGTGCTGTACCCCATGTCTGGGCATGGCTGCCGTGAACTGCGGTGCCAGAATCGATGGAAAATCCGCCAGGATTCTGGTGAATTCCTTGTCCGACAGCGTGATGGAGTCCAGGTGTGGGGCCGGCAACTTGGCTTCACCCAGGGAGAATGTCTGGAAAGTCTCGGCATGTACCAGTCTTTTCCCTTGCAAGTCGACCAGCAGGTTGTGAGCTCACAAGAAGTCCACCCCCAGGAGTGGTTGGGCCACCGTGGCCAGTGTGAAGTCCCATGTGAACCGGCTGGCGCCGAACTGCAGCTGCACTGTGCGGTTCCTGTAGGTTCATATCATGCTCAGGGTGGGTCCTGGCTTCCTGTTGCAGGTGTCGTACCCCGTCGGGGGCAAGACACTGATCTCCGCTCCGGTGTTGACCAAGAAGCGGCGTCCCGACTGTTTGTCCCAGACGTACAAGAGGCTGTCCTGGTGGCCAGCCGCCATAGTGATCAGCGGCAGCTGGCCCTGACCCTTGCAGGGCGGGTGACAACAGCGGGCTTTTGTGCCCCACCGCTGGTGGTAGAAACACCACTGTTCATTGGCCTCCTCACTCCTGCCTCTGTTTTGTGTGTGCCCCCCTGCCGGGCCTTGTCTGGTCTGCTGTTGGGCGTGTGGCCTGGTAATCTGACCAACGGACGCCACGCTCTCCCTCTTGGCTTTCCACAGCACATCTACCCGGGCCGCCACCTTCCGGGGTCACTGAAATCTGTGTCAGCCAGCAGCAGATGTATGTCCTCGGGCAGTCGCTCTAGGAACGCTTGCTCAAACATGAGGCAGGGCTTGTGTCCGTCAGCCAGGGACAGCATTCTCGTTCATCAATGCTGACGGCAGTCTGTCTCCCAAACCGTCCAGGTGAAACAGGCTCACGCCATGAGAGGCCAAAGGTCCCAATGAGAAGCACTTTGAATGCTTCATATATGCCTTCTTCCAGGGGCGACTGTATGAAATCCGCAACCTGGGCGGCTGTCTCCTGGTCAAGGGCGCTCACCACGTGGTATTAACACGTGGAATCAGAGGATATCTGCCGAATCTGGAACTGGGCTTCTGCTTGGCTAAACCACACGCGTGGTCGCAGCGTCCAGAAAGTCGGCAGTTTTAGCAAAACTGCATGAACAGATGAAGAGTCGGTCATCTTTGGTCCAAATCCCATTTGGACCGTCGGGGTCACCAATGTAGCGATGTGCTACTCACAGCGCTGAAATAACGACACGCAATCGGTAAGTCGTTTCGAGAGTAGTTTATTCAAACTTTGTGGCGCTGGCATTTAAATCCCTAGCGCCCGCCATCTCCGGGCGGAAATGACGTCAGAGGTGCATTACCAAAGTCTCCCCCGTGCGCTGGCTATTTGTGAGCCAATTCACCTGTGCAGAAAGTGGGTCGCCACAGGGCATCATTTTAGAACAGAGATGAGAAGGAATTTCTTTAGCCAGAGAGTGGTGAGTCTGTGGTATTCTTTGCCACAGTCAGCTGTGGAAGCCAAGCCTTTATGTATATTTAAGGCAGAGGCTGATAGTTTCTTTGTTGGTCAGGGCATGAAGTGATTTGGGGAGAAAGCACTGAGTCTGGCCTTGTTGCTCAGAAGGGTAGGGAATGGAAGAGGATGGCAGCAGTAATAGGGGCTCTTACAGTTTGGGGGACAGATAGGTGATTCTGTGGCAGGGAAAAAGAAACATGGATGATAGTTTACCTCCCAGGTGCCAAGGACGACGATGTTTCTGAACACGTCCACAATATCCTGAAAAGGGAGGGTGAGCAGCCAGAAGTCTCTAAAAGTAATCCAGGAAATTATAGGCCAGTAAATTTGATGTCAGTAGCAGGTAAATTATTGGTAGGAGTACTAAGAGATAGGATCTACAAGTATTTAGATAGACAGGGAGTCAACATGCGTGGTAGGTCATGTTTAACCAATCTATTTGAGTTTTTCGAGGAGGTTACCAGGAAAGTGGATGAAGAGAAGGCAGTGGATGTTGTCTACATGGACTTCAGTAAGGCCTTTGACAAGGTCCCTCATGGGAGGTTAGTTAGGAAGATTCAGTCGCTAGGTATACATGGTGAGGTAGTAAATTGCATTAGACATTGGCTCAATGGAAGAAGCCAGAGAGTGGTAGTGGAGGATTGCTACTCTGAGTGGAGGCCTGTGACTAGTGGTGTGCCACAGGGATCAGTGCTGGGTCCATTGTTATTTGTCATCTATATCAATGATCTGGATGATAATGTGGTAAATTGGATCAGCAAATTTGCTGTTAATACAAAGATTGGAGGTGTAGTGGACAGTGAGGAAGGTTTTCAAAGCTTGCAGAGGGATTTGGACCAGCTGGGAAAATGGGCTGAAAAATGGCAGATGGAGTTTAATACAGATAAGTGTGAGGTATTGCACTTTGGAAGGACAAACCAGGTAGAACATAGAAGGTAAATGGTAGGATACTGAGGAGTGCAGTAGAACAGAGAGATCTGCGAATACAGATACATAATTCCCTAAAAGTGGTGTCACAGGTAGATAGGGTCGTAAAGAGAGCTTTTGGTACATTGGCCTTTATAAATCAATGCATTGAGTATGAGTTGGAATGTTATGGTGAGGTTGTATAAGACATTGGTGAGGCCGAATTTGGAGTATTGTGTGTGGTGGCTCGCACACGCGGGACTCGAACCGCCATCGGGAGCCGTGGGCAGACATGCAGTAGCGTGTTTGGAACTACCTGCTCGGGGCGGACCTTCTGGGGACAGTCTGACGTCACGTCCGCCTCTCGGGTCACAGGGGCCCAAGGGAGGGGAGTTTTAAGCGCGCGATTTTAAATCAGTAAAGGCATCCTGAGTTCAGCTTTCTCTGCCTCTGTGTGTTTCTTTAGTAGCGCGTTGCATGCGACTACATTGGTGACCCCGACTTTCCAGATGGCATCTGGAGCCAGCGACTCAGCGACCAGCCATGAGTTTGAGCAACTCGCACAGCGCGGTCTCTCTGTAACTCCCAACTTTCTGGGCCACTCAGCCCCATGTTGGTTCGAGCAGGCTGAGGCCCAGTTCAATATCAGAGACATTACAGCCGACACCACGTGGTACTACTACGTGGTCAGCATGCTCGACCAGGAGAGGGCAGGCCGGATCATCGACTTCCTACACTAGCCACCAATGGCGGACAGGTACACTAAGCTTAAGAAGCTCCTGATCTGTACCTTCGGACTCTCCCACCGCGAACGGGCCATGAGGCTCCGCTCATGGATGACCATAAGCCGTGCCTTTTATTTGAACAGTTGTTCTTTGAGCAAGTGCTAGAGGACATTTGCCTCCTCCTCACGAGTGAGGATTTCAGCGACCCGCACAGGGTTGCGGCTAAAGCAGACGTCATTTGACAGAGCAAGCAACATGGAATAGCCTCCATTGGACTAGCCATTATCAGGCGCAACAAAGCCCAGGCCCTGCAACTGAAGCAGTCGAGACCCACGGGGGAAAAAGACGAAAGTTTGGAACAATGATGCTTCTATCACCAAAGATGGGGCTCAGGCGCGCGCCGCTGCCGTCCACCATGTGCTTTTCCGGGAAACGCCGGGGCCAGCTGTCACTAATGGCTATGACGGCTGGCCACCGAGACAGCCTCCTGTACCTCTGGGACTGACACTCCGGGCGGTGCTTCCTGGTAGACACTGGGGCCGAAGTCAGCATACTCCCCCCCGAACATGGACACTCGTAACATGGTCCCAGGCTCTGAACTCACCGCTGCAAATGGCACCAGTATTCAGACGTATGGCCCACAAACTATCTCACTGCATTTCAGGTCCAGCCGTTTCACTCAGACTGTCACGTTGGCAGCAGTGTCACAGCCACTACTAGGGGCAGATTTCCTACGATCCATCTGCCAGCACCACATCCCCACACAAGGACCGCTGCTGCATGCCCAAGCTTGTAGGCTCCCACCCGACAAGCTCCACCTCGCCAAGGAGGAGTTCCGTAAGATGAAAGAAATGGGAATCGTACGCCACTCAGACAGCCCGTGGGCATCCCCGCTGCACATGCTGCTTAAGTCTGCAGGAGGGTGGAGGCCCTGCAGAGACTACAGAAGGCTCAACTACGCCACAACCGCCGACAGATACCCGGTACCCCCACATCCAGGACTTCACGGCGAACTTGCACCATCTTCTCAAAAATCGACCTGGTCAAGGGATACCATCAGATCCCAGTGCACCCCGATGATGTGCCCAAGACAGCTCTCATCAACCCGTTCGGCTTGTTCGAATTCCTGAGGATGCCTTTCGGTCTCAAGAATGCAGCCCAAACTTCCCAAAGGCTCATGGACTCTGTGGGACGTGCCCTGGATTTTGTTTTCGGTTACCTGGACGATATCCTGGTGGCCAGCAGTTCGCACCAAGAGCACATGGCACATTTGCGCCAGCTCTGCCAACGCCTGACCAACCACAGACTGGCAATCAATCCGGTGAAGTGCCAGTTCCGGCTGACGGAGATCAACTTCTTGGGCCACAGAGTCAACCGACGTGGCGCAGTTCCCCTACCGGACAAGGTCCAGGCCATCCGCCAGTTCCCCAAGCCCAGCACGGTCAAGGGCCTGCAGGAGTTCATAGGGATGGTCAACTTTTATCATCGGTTCGTGCCGGTGGCGGCCCGCATCATGAGACCCTCGTTCAGCCTGATGGCTGGCAAAGCCAAAGGAGTGGCATGGGACTCAGAGTCCACGGAGGTGTTCGAGCAGGCCAGGGAGGCGCTGACAAAGGCAGCCCTCCTAGTCCACCTGAGAGTCGATGTACCCACGGCACTCTCAGTCGACACTTCCGACACGCCAGTTGGCGGAGTCCTGGAACAGCTCGTCGAGGAACAGTGGCGACCACTTGCTTTCTTCAGCCGGCACCTAAGGCCACCAGAGGTGAAGTACAGCGCCTTCGACAGGGAGTTGCTAGCGCTCTACCTGGCTGTCCTTCATTTCCGGTACTTCCTCGAGGGAAGGGAGTTCACCGTGTATATGGACCACAAGCCCCTCACCTTTGCACTGGCCAAGGTATCGGACCCATGGTCGGCATCTGTCCTTTATTTCAGAATTCACCATGGACGTCCACCACATCACAGGGAAGAACAACGACGTTGCTGACACACTGTCTCGCCCCTGCCTCCACTCAGTAGGCTTATCGTCCTCAGGAATAGACTACACAGCACTGGCAGAAGCACAACGGCCGGACACCAAGATCCCGGCTTACCACACTGCCGTTTCAGGGCTCCAGTTGGAGGACGTCTCCATCGGCCCGGCAGCAGATTGACTCCTGTGTGACGTGTCTACCAGCAAACCCCGACCCGTGGTACCAGTGGCATGGAGGCGCCAGGTGTTCGACACACTGCACAACCTGGCCCACCATCCATCCAGGCATCCATCAATCTGGTAGCGGACAGATTCGTCTGGCACGGTTTGCTCAAACAGGTCAGACACTGGGCCAGGATCTGCGTACACTGTCAGACCGCCAAAGTCCAGCGGCATGTGAAGGCTCCCCTCCAGCAGTTCCAGCCGACGCACAGGAGGTTCCAACACATCCACGTGGACATTGTTGGCCCCCTGCCAGTCTCCTGGGGTGCCAGATATATCTTTACCATGGTAGACAGGTTCACCAGATGGCCGGAAGCCGTACCGCTTGCAGACACGTCCACTGGGTCCTGCGCCAGGGCACTCATTGCCAACTGGATCGCCAGGTTCGGCCTCCCAACCGACATCACCTCTGACAGAGGGGCACAGTTCACGTCTGGTTTGTGGACAGCACTGGCACAGCTCCTGGGCACCCAGCTGCATCACACCACAGCCCAGTCCAATGGTTTGGTAGAGAGATTCCACCGGCATCTCGAGTCAGCCCCGATGGCGTGCCTCAGGGGCCCCAACTGGACAGATGAGCTTCCCTGGGTCCTACTGGACATCCGCACAGCTCCCAAGGAGGACCTGGATACCTCCTCGGCGGAATTGGTCTATGGCGACCCCCTGACCGTCACAGGCGAGTTCGTACCAGAGGCCTGAGGTTCAGAAGAAACTCCAGCAGCGGTGCTAACGAGGCTGTGGGACAAGGTAGGGACCCGAGCACCGGTCCTGACCTCCAGGCATGGCCCCACACCATCCTTCACCCCCAAAGACCTCCGAGACTGTGAGTATGTTTTTATTCGCAGGGGCATGCACAGGTCACCTCTACAGCGGCCGTACAAGGGACCCTTCAAGTTGATCCAGCACAACGGATCCACGTGTGTCATGGAGGTGGGTGGCCGGGAAGAGACTTTTACAGTGGACCACCTCAAACTGGCGCACTTGGACATTGAGCAACCAGTGAAGGTACCTGCATCGCGGCGGCGAGGCCGGCCACCTAGGCTACCACACAGACTGGGGGCTCCACTCCCCCGATGGACGTTTCTGGGGGGGGGGGTGGCAGCCCGCACACGTGGGACTCAAACCGCCATTGGGAGCCACGGGCAGACACACGGTAGCGTGTTTGGAACTACCCACTCGGGGCGGACCTTCTGGCGACAGTCCGCCCCGCGGGTCGCAGGGGCTCATGAGAAGGGAGATTTAAGTGCGCGATTTTGAAACAGTAAAGGCATTCTGAGTTCAGCTCTCTATGCCTCCGTGTGTTTCTTTAGTAGCGCTTTGCGTGCCACTACATGTGTGCAGTTTTCTTTTTCAATCTTTTTATTAGTATTAAAAATATTATGAACAAAATACAGTTAATATATTAATAAAGGAATTACAAACATACAAATTCCCATTACACATAAAGGAATACATAAGCAATGAATACAGTATTAATAAGTTTTCCCAAAACATGAACCATATAGTATATATATGAACAAGGAAAATCTAGATATTTCATAATATATAATATATAAAAAAAGAAAAATAAAAAAAAATATATGCAAAATTACTAACCTACTAATCTAATATCTAAGGGGAAAAAAAGAAAACAAAAAAAAGAGAAAAAACTAAAGAAAAAGAGAAAAAAAAAGGGCTGTTTATAGTATCTCACAAGAATACATAAACACCAATGTCGTCAACTCCGATCCTCTCAACATACATACAATTAAAGCTGAAAAAAACAATAAGCTTGGCACAGGGCCATATTACATCATATGAAAATATTGAATAAATGGTCTCCATATCTTTTCAAATTTAATAGAAGTATCAAATACAGCACTTCTAATTTTTTCTAAATTTAGACATATCATAGTTTGAGAAAGCCAATGAAATACCGTAGGAGGATTAATTTCCTTCCAATTCAACAAAATAGATCTTCTAGCCATCAAAGTGAGAAAAGCAATCATTCGACAGGCGGAAGGAGATAAATGGAGTGAGTCCATCATCGGTAAACCAAAAATTGCGGTAATAGGATGGGGTTGTAAATCGATGTTCAGTACCGCAGAGATAATATCAAAAATATCTTTCCAATATTTTTTCAAAAGCGGACATGACCAAAACATATGAGTTAAAGACGCGATTTCTAATTGACATCTGTCACAAATAGGGTTTATATAAGAATAAAAATGAGCTAATTTATCCTTGGACATATGTACAACTTTAAATTGTATTAATGAATGTTTGGCACATATAGATGATGTATTAACTAATTGAAGAATTTTATCCCAATTCTCAATAGAAATAATAAGATTGAGCTCTCTTTCCCAATCATTTTTGGTCTTATCAAAGGGCACTGAACGTATCTTCATAATTATATTATAAAGTTTTGATATAAGCCCTTTTTGAAAAGGGTTTAATTCAAACAAACTCTCCAAAATATCTGAAGACACAAAATTTGGAAACGTAGGAAGTACCGTACTTAAAAAATGCCTAACCTGTAAGTATCTAAAAAAATGATATCTAGGTAAATTATATTTATTAGATAATTGCTCAAAAGACATAAAACAATTGTCCAAAAATAAGTCGGAAAATCTTAATAAACCCTTCGTTTTCCAAGCCGAAAAAGCTTGATCTATAATTGAGGGATGGAAAAAACAATTAGCTACAATAGGACTATTTAAAACGAATTGAGTCAACCCGAAAAATTTCCGAAATTGAAACCATATACGTAAGGTATATTTAACTATCGGGTTGTCAATTCGTTTCGGCAATTTAGAAAGAGCAAAAGGGAGAGATGTCCCTAAAATAGAACCCAGAGCATAACCTGATACCGATTTAGTTTCCAAACTCACCCAATGAGGGCCAAAAGGACCATCCCATTCTTTCAACCAACATAACAAATATCTAATATTAACTGCCCAATAATAAAATCTGAAATTGGGTAATGCCAACCCACCTTCCTTCTTTGTCTTCTGTAAGTATGTTTTACCTAACCTGGGATTTTTATTCTGCCATACATATGAGGAAATTTTTGAATCAACATTAGTAAAAAAGGATTTCGGAATAAAAATTGGTACCGCTTGAAAAATATATAAAAATTTAGGTAAAATAACCATCTTAATAGCATTAATCCTACCTATCAGAGATAAAGATAATGGTGACCACTTAGTAAACAAGCCTTTAATCTGATCAATTAAGGGTAGAAAATTAAACCCAAATAATTCTTTATGGTTTTTTGTGATTTTAATCCCTAAGTAAGTAAAAGAATCATTAACTAATTTAAAAGGTAAAATATCATAGCTTGG
The DNA here is from genome assembly GCF_048418815.1 of Hemitrygon akajei. Taxonomy (NCBI): domain Eukaryota; kingdom Metazoa; phylum Chordata; class Chondrichthyes; order Myliobatiformes; family Dasyatidae; genus Hemitrygon; species Hemitrygon akajei. The sequence continues at coordinate 109,550,879 of NC_133127.1, forward strand.
GACCTGTCTATTCAAAGGAAACAATTCACTCTTATTAAGATTTAACTTATACCCAGAAAACTCACTAAATTGAGCCAACAATGATAAGACTGCTGGAATAGATTTCTCAGGGTTAGAGATGAATAATAATAAATCATCTGCGTACAAAGATACCTTATGAATATCTGTTCCACGATTAATACCCAAAATATCCTGTGATTCTCTGATGGCAATTGCCAAAGGTTCTAAAGCGATGTTAAATAGTAATGGACTAAGAGGACAACCTTGTCTAGTGCCTCGAAATAAACGAAAAAATGGAGATCATGTGTGCAGTTTTGGTCACCTAATTACAGGAAGGATATTAATAAGGTTGAAAGAGTGCAGAGAAGGTTTACAAGGATGTTGCCAGGACTTGAGAAATTGAGTTACAGAGAAAGGTTGAATAGGTTAGGACTTTATTCCCTGGAGCGTAGAAGAATGAGGGGAGATTTGATAGAGGTATATGAAATTATGATGGGTATAGACAGAATGAATGCAAGCAGGCTTTTTCCGCTGAGGCTAGAGGAGAAAAAAACCAGAGGACATGGGTTAAGGGTGAAGGGGGAAAGCTTAAAGGGAACACTGGGGGAGCTTCTTCACACAGAGAGTGGTGGGAGTGTGGAATGAGCTGCCAGCTGAAGTGGTAAATGTGGGCTCACTTTTAACATTTAAGAAAAACTTGGACAGGTTTGGAGGGATATGGCCCAAGTGCAGGTCAGTGGGACTAGGCAGGAAAATGGTTTGGCACAGCCAAGAAGGGCCGAAGGGACTGTTTCTGTGCTGTAATGTTCTATGGTTCTATGGTTCTAAGTCATAGTACACATTGGTACCAACGATATAAGTAGAAAGAGGGAGGAGGACCTATAAACAGAATACAGGGAGTTAGGAAGGAAGCTGAGAAGCAGAACTTCAAGTTAGTAATCTCATGATTGCTGCCTGTGCTATGCAGCAGTGGAGATAGGAATAGAATGAGGTGGCAGATATATGCGTGGCTGAAAAATTGGAGCAGGGGCAAGGATTCAGATTTCTGGATCATTGGGACTTCTTCTGGGGCAGATGTAACCTGTATAAAACAAGGAGTTAAATTGTACCCCAGAGGCAAAATTCAAAAGGGTGAAGAATGCAGGACTGAAGGTGCTGTATTTAAATGTGTGTAGCACTCGGAATAAGGTGGATGAACTTGTGGCACAATTAGAGATTGGTTGGTTTGACATTGTGGACATCACTGAGCCAATGCTAAAAGAAGGCCGTAGTTGAGAGCTTAACATCAGATATACTCTGTATCTAAAGGACAGGCAGGAAGGCATAGGTGGTGGTTTGGCTCTGTTGGTAAGAGATGGGATTACATCTTTAGAAAGAGATGACATCGTGTCAGAAATGTCAAATCTTTGTGGGTAGAGTTAAGAAATGGCAAGTGTTCAAAAAACATTATGGGAGTCATATGTAGGGCTCCAAATAGTAGCCAAGATGGAGGTTGAGATTACAAAGGGAGCTGGAAAAGGCATGTAACAAGGGTAATGTCGCAATTGTAATGTGGACTTCAATATGCAAGGTGATTGGGAAAATCAGATTGGCATTTGAGAGGGAGTTTGTTGAATGGCTATGGGGCAGCTTTTTAGAGCAGCTTGCGCTTGTGCCTACCCTGGGAAAGGCCATTATTGGAATTATATATAGGCCTTCAAATAGTAGCCAAGATGTGGTGCGGAGATCGCAAAAGGAGCTGTAAAAGGCATGTAATAATAGTAATGACACTATTGTAATGGGGAACTTCAATACGCAAGGTAATTGGGAAAATAAGGCTGGTGTCAGATTGCAAGAGAGGCAATTTGTTGAATGCCTGTGAGATGGCTTTTTAGAGCAGCTTGTGCTTGAGCCTACTTGGGTTATCTTAGATTGGGTGTTGTGTAATGATCAAGATCTTATTAGAGAGCTTAAAGTAAAGGAACCCTTCGGAGGCAATGATCATAATATGACTGAATTCATACTACAATTTGAGAGAAAGAAGCATAGTTCACATTATCAGTATTGCAATGGAATAAAGGGAATTACAGAGGCATGAGAAAGGTGCTTGCCCAGGTGGATTGGAGGGGGATACTGGCAGGGATGATGGCAGAGCAGAGATGACTGAAGTTTCTGGGAATACTTAAGAAGGTGCAGGTTAGATATGTCCCACAGAAAAGTTCTCAATTGGCAGGGCTAAGCAACTGTAACTGACAAGGGAAGTTAAGGACTGCAAGGAAAGGGCATATAAGGTAGTAAAAGTGAGTGGGAATTTGGATGATTGGGAAGTTTTTGTAGTTATGAAGAGTAAAAGGAAGGCGAGAGTTGATATTGGATCACTGGAAAATGATGCTGGTGAAGTAGTAATGGGGGAACAAAGAAATGGCAGATGAACTTAATGAGTACTTTGCTTCAGTCTTTACTGTGGAAGGGGCTATCAGTGTGCCAGAGGCCCATGAGTTTCAGAGAGCAGGAGTGAGTGCCATTGCTATTACAAAGGAAAAACTGCAAGGCAAACTCAAAGATCTAACCACTCTGAGTAAAAAACCTTCCTCTAATATCCCCCTTGAACTTCCCTCCCCTTACCTTAAAGCCATGTCCTCTTGTAGTGAGCAGTAGTGCCCTGGGGAAGAGGCGCTGACTATCCACTCTATCTATTCCTCTTAATATCTTGAACACCTCTGTCATGTCTCCTCTCATCAGCCTCCTCTCCAAAGAGTAAAGCCCTAGCTCCCTTAATCTCTGATCATAATCCATACTCTCTAAACCAGGCAGCATCTTGGTAAATCTCCTCTGTACCCTTTCCAATGCTTCCACATCCTTCCTATAGTGAGGTAACCAGAACTGGACACAGTACTCCAAGTGTGGCCAAACCAGAGTTTTATAGAGCTGCATCATTACATTGCAACTCTAAAACTGTATCCCTTGACTTATGAAAGCTAATACCCCATAAGCTTTCTTAACTACCCTATCTACCTGTGAGTCAACTTTCAGGGATCTTTGGACATGTACCCCCAGATCCCTCTGCTCCTCCACACTGCCAAGTATCCTGCCATTTACTTTGTCCTCTGCCTTGGAGTTTGTCTTTCCAAAGTGTACCACCTCACACTTCTCCGGGTTGAACTCAATCTGCCACTCTCAGCCCACTTCTGCATCCTATCAATGTCTCTCTGCAATCTTTGACAATCTTCTACACTATCCACAACACCACCAACCTTTGTGTCGTCTGCAAACTTGCCAACCCACCCTTCTACCCCCACATCCAGGTCATTAATAAAAATCACGAAAAATAGAGGTCCCAGAACAGATTCTTGTGGGACACCACTAGTCACAACCCTCCAATCTGAATGTACTCCCTCCACCACAACCCTCTGCCTTCTGCAGGCAAGCCAATTCTGAATCCACCTGGCCAAACTTCCCTGGATCCCATGCCTTCTGACTTTCTGAATAAGTCTACCGTGTGAAACTGATGCACCATCAATAACTCTAGGAGACTAGAAGTGAACGATAGGGTTTTATTAACAGCGAAAAGGAAGCACGACATGTCGAAGACTGAGGGAGGAGCAGTGCCCCAATCGCCTTTATACTGGGGTCCGTAGGAGGAGCCACGGTCTGTGGGAGGAGCCACAGGAGCAGTCAGCGGAGGGGCGTGTCCAGACAGGTATACATAGTTTACCACATTCACCTCTCCTTTGTTTTAAAAGAGACTCCCCATGGGGCGAAGTTTCTGACAAGTATATTTACAGGTCAAGTCTATCAGGCGGTCGAGTCTGTCGCTGCGATCTACGCAGCACCGATGGTGATTGCACCGGTGATGGTGGTTGTGCTGGCTCCGGCCTGACTTGAGGTGCCAGCCCGTTAGGCATCAGTAACCCCTCATGCGTGTGCGAGGCACCCAGTATGGGAGTGGCGTGAGGAGTCTGTGTAGGGCTTGGTGTGCGCGGTGTCTCGTGGGTATATACATTGGTGGGTACGGGGTTCATAGTCACCATAAAGTGTTCGGGGTAGGGGTCTGGTGCTCCTGCGGGCGCCAGGTCGCGGACGGAGACCGTGTCCTCCTGCCCATCAGGTAAGACCACGTAGGCATACTGGGGGTTCGCATGAAGTAGGTGAACCCTCTCGACCATCGGGGAGTATTTATTGCTCCTCGCGTGTTTCCGGAGCAGCACTGGCCCTGGGGACGTCAGCCAAGCCAGTAGGGTGGTCCTGGTGGCTGACTTCTTGGGAAAAGAAAAGAGTCGCTCATGAGGGGTGGCATTGGTGGACGTGCATAACAGGGAGCGGATAGAGTGGAGTGCTTCGGGGAGGACCTCCTGCCAGCGAGAGACCGGCAGTCCCTTTGACCTAAGGGCTAAGCATGTGGCCTTCCACACTGTGGCATTCTCCCTCTCCACCTGTCCATTCCCCCAGGGATTATAGCTCGTGGTCCTACTAGTAGCAATACCCGTAGCTAGCAGGTATTGGTGCAGCTCGTCATTCATAAACGAGGACCCTCTGTCACTGTGGATATAGCAGGGATATCCGAACAGAGTGAAGAGCTGGTGCAGGGCCTTTATGACGGACATGGCAGTGGTATCGGGGCAGGGGATGACAAAGAGGAACCGCGAGTACTCGTCGATTATGTTAAGAAAGTAGACATTGCGGTCGGTGGAGGGAAGGGGGCCCTTAAAGTCGACACTCAGTCGCTCAAAGAGGCAGGTGGCCTTGATAAGTTGGGCCTTTTTAGGACGGTAGAAGTGCGGTTTGCACTCAGTGCAGACTTGGCAGTCCCTGGTCATCGTCCTGATTTCCTCAAGGGAGTAAGGCAGGTTCCGGGCTTTCATGAAATGGAAAAGCTGGGTGACCCCCGGGTGGCAAAGATCTGCATGGAGGGCGTATAGCCGGTCGAGCTGCGTGCTGGCATATGTTCCCCGGGATAGGGCATCAGGGGGCTCATTGAGCCTTCCAGGCCGGTACAGGATGTCATAGTTGTAGGTGGAGAGTTTGATTCTCCACCTCAAAGTTTCATCATTTTTGATTTTGCCCCGCTGTTGGTTGCTAAACATGAACGCGACTGAGCGCTGATCGGTCAGCAGGGTGAACTTTTTGCCGGCGAGATAGTGCCTCCAGTGCCTAGTAGTTTCCACTATGGCCTGGGCTTCTTTCTCCACTGCGGAGTGCCGAATTTCAGGGCCCTGAAGGGTACGAGAGAAGAATGCTACCAGCCTTCCTGCCTGATTGAGGGTAGCAGCCAGCACAAAGTCGGAGGTGTCACTCTCTACTTGGAAGGGAATGGTCTCGTCCACCGCATGCATTGCTGCTTTGGCAATGTCCCCAAGGATAGCAAGTCGGGTGGTTCCGAACACACACTTGTCCCTGTTATAGGTAAGGTTAAAAGCTTTGGCCGCTTGGAAAAATTGTTGGAGGTTGGTGTTGTGATCCTGCCAGTCGTGACCGCAGATGATGATGTTTTCCAGATATGGGAACGTGGCCTTCAGTTTGCACTGGTCCACCATCCGGTCCATTTCCCTCTGGAAGACAGAGACACCATTTGTGACACCGAAGGGGATGCACAGGAAGTGATAGAGCCTGCCGCCCACCTCGAAGTCAGTGTATGGGCGGTCCTCTGGGCGGATGGGGAGCTGATGGTAAGCAGATTTTAGGTCTATGGTCGAGTACACCTTGTACTGAGCTATCTGAGTGACCATATCTGCAATGCGGGGTAGGGGGTACGCGTAAAGCTGCGTGAACCTATTGATGGTCTGGCTATAGTCCATGACCATCCTATTTTTTCTGCCCGTTCCGAACAACGACCACCTGGGCCCTCCAAGGATTTGTACTTGGCTCAATGATCCCCTCCCTGAGCAGCTGCTGCACCTCCGACTTAATGAAGACCCCGTCCCCCGCGCTGTACCTCCTGCTTTTAGTTGCCACAGGTTTACAGTCGGGGGTCAGGTTGGCGAACAGCGGTGGGGGAGGGATCTTGAGGGTGGAGAGGCCGCAAGTAGTGTCCGTAACGCGTCTGATGGCATGGCGTTGGGTGGGATGTGCGGGTCGGTGTGTGTGTGTGGTCAGTAGTGGGGTATGTGACGGATTCCTACAGAACTGAGGATTTCTGACAGTGATTGGTGGGAGGGGCCCATCATACTCCATTGTCACACTTTCCAGGTGGCTCTGGAAGTCGAGCCCCAGTAGCACAGGGGCACACAGTTGAGGCATGACCAGTAAGACAAAGTCCCGATATTCTGTGCCCTGCCCCACTAGTGTCGCTACACAACCCCCCCGGATGTCAGTTGTATGCGATCCAGAAGCCATGGCGACCCTCTGGCTTACCGGCCGTGCCACGAGTCCGCAGCATTGCACCGTGTCCGGGTGAATAAAACTCTCAGTGCTGCCCGTGTCAAACAGGCAGCTAGTCCTGTGCCCCTCCACCAGGATGTCCATCATTGAACTTGCGAGCGGGTGTGGAGCGCTTTGGTCGAAGGTCATGGAGCCAGAGTTGAATCGCCGTCTTGGTCCGGCGCGGTGGGGTGCCCGGTAAGCACCCGTGGGTTGTAGGAGGTACAAGATGGCTGCCCCCATGCCTCGCACGTGGCGGGCAGGCAAGATGGCGGAAACCAAGATGGCGACCCCCATGCCTTGCACACGGCGCTGCTCGACTCCGCTCGCGATTTGGACTTACAGGCCTTGGCGAAGTGGCTCTTCTTTCCACAGCTGGAGCAGGTAGCTTCGCAGGCTGGGCAGTGTTTTCGGGGCTGCTTCTCGAGTCCGCAGAAGTAACACTTTGCCGACTTGCGAGTGGCAGCAACCGTGGTTGATTCGTCGGCGGGTTGCGGGGTCTGCAGCGTCCACGAGGCCAGTGGGAGATTGCGCGTCTGGAGAGGGTCAGCGTTGTGCAGAGCGGTGTCCAGCGTGTTGGCCAGCTCAAACGCCAAATGTAAGTTAAAATTGGCGTGTTCCAGCAGTCACTGGCGCACCTACACTGACCTGATCCCCGTGATGAAGGTGTCTCTTACTAGGAGCACCGCATGCTGTTTCGCCGTCAGCCCGCCGCAATCGCAGGCCCGCACGAGTGTCTGTAGGGCCTGGACAAACTCAGTGCTCGACTCTCCGGCCCGCTGCTGCCGTGTCACTAAGCAATGTCTTGCGTAGACGGTGTTCACCGGCCACAAGTACTGTCTTTTGAGGGCGTCCATTGTGCCCTGGTAGCTCGGTTGGTCCCTGATCATGGAGTAGATCCGTGGACTGACCGTGGAGAAGAGAACTCTGCGCATCATGGCAGGCTCGGTCACTTGAATCTCCTCCAGGTACGATTTGAAGCATGCTAGCCAGAGATCGAAAGCGTTGCCTGCTTCCTGGTGAGTGAGGGTCGAGATCCAATCTGTCGGGTCGTAAAATGCTCTCCATGTTTAAAAATCGCTGTTAATAAAATTGATGCACTATCAATAACTCTAGGAGACTGGAAGTGAACAATAGGCTTTTATTAATGGCAAAAAGGGAGCACGACATGTCGAAGACTGAGGGAGGAGCAGTGCCCCAATCGCCTTTATACAGGGGTCTGTGGGAATAGCCATAGGAGCAGTCAGCAAAGGGGCGTGTCCAGACAGGTACACATAGTTTACCACAGAAACCTTGTCAAATGCCTTACTAAAATCCATGTAGATCACATCCACTGCACTACCCTCATCTATATGCCTGGTCACCTCCTCAAAGAACTCTATCAGGCTTGTTAGACATGATCTGCCCTTCACAAAGCCATGCTGACTGTCCCTGATCAGACCATGATTCTCTAAATGCCCATAGATCCTATCTCTAAGAATTTTTTCCAACAGCTTTCCCACCACAGATGTAAGGCTCACTGGTCTATAATTACCCGGACTATCCCTACTACCTTGTTTGAACAAGGGGACAACATTTGCTTCCCTCCAATCCTCTGGTACCATTCCCGTGGACAACGAGGACATAAAGATCCTAGCCAGAGGCTCAGTAATCTCTTCCCTCATTTTGTGGAGCAGCCTGGGGAATATTCCATCAGGCCCTGGGGACTTATCCGTCCTAATGTATTTTAACAACTCCAACACCTCCTCTCCCTTAATATCAACATGCTCCAGAACATCAACCTCACTCATATTGTCCTCACCGTCATCAAGTTCCCTCTCATTGGTGAATACCAAAGAGAAGTATTCATTGAGGACCTCACTCACTTCCACAGCCTCCAGGCACATCTTCCCACCTTTATCTCTAATTGGTCCTACCTTCGCTCCTGTCATCCTTTTGTTCTTCACATAATTGAAGAATGCCTTGGGGTTTTCCTTTACCCTACTTGCCAAGGCCTTCTCATATCCCCTTCTTGCTCTTCTCAGCCCCTTCTTAAGCTCCTTTCTTGCTACCCTATATTCCTCAATAGACCCATCTGATCCTTGCTTCCTAAGCCTCATGTATGCTGCCTTCTTCCACCTGACTAGATTTTCCACCTCACTTGTCACCCATGGTTCCTTCACCCTACCATTCTTTATCTTCCTCACCAGCACAAATTTATCCCTAACATCCTTAAACATCGTCCACGTGTCCATAGTACATTTCCCTGCAAAAACATCATCCCAATTCACACCCGCGTTCTAGCCTTATAGCCTCTTAATTTGCCCTTCCCCAATTAAAAATTTTCCTGTCCTTTCTGATTCTATCCTGTTCTATGATAATGCTAAAGGCCAGAGAGCAGTGATCACTGTCCCCCAGATGCTCACCCACTGAGAGATCTGTGACCTGACACGGTTCGTTACCTAAAACTAGATCTAGTATGGCATTCCCCCTAGTCAGCCTGTCAACATACTGTGACAGGAATCCATCCTAGACACACTTAACAAACTCTGCCCCATTCAAACCCTTGGAACTAATCAGGTGCCAATCAATATTAGGGAAGTTAAAGTGACCCATAACAACCCTGTTATTTTTGCACCTTTCCAAAATCTGCCTCCCAATCTGCTCCTCGGTATCTCTGCTGCTACCAGAGGGCCTATAGAATACCCCCAATAGAGTAACTGCTCCCTTCCTGTTCCTGACTTCCACCCATACTGACTCAAAAGAGGATCCTGCTACATTACCCCCCACCCTTTCTGTAGCTGTAATAGTATCCCTGACCAGTAATGCCACCCCTCCTCCCCTTTTCCCCCCTCTCTATCCCTTTTAAAGCACTGAAATCCAGGAATATTGAGAATCCATTCCTGCCCTGGTGCCAGCCAAGTCTCTGTAATGGCCACTACATCATAATTCCATGTATGTATCCAAGCTCTCAGTTCATCACCTTTGTTCCTGATGCTTCTTACATTGAAGTACACACACTTTAGCCCTTCTACCTTACTACCTGTACACCCTTTATTCTGTTTCTCTTTCCTCAAAGCCTCTCTATATGTTAGATCTGGCTTTACTCCATGCACTTCTTTCACTGCTCTATCACTCTGGGTCCCACCCCCCTTGCAAATTAGTTTAAACCCTCATGAACCATGCTAGCAAACCTACCTGCAAGGATATTGCTCCCCCTCAAGTTCAGGTGCAACCTATCCAATCTGTACAGGTCCCACCTTCCCCAGAAGAGATCCCAATGATCCAAAAATCTGAAATCCTGCCCCCTGCACCAACTCCTCAGCCATGCATTCAACTGCCATCTCCTCCAATTCTTACCATCACTATCACGTAGCACTGGCAACAATCCTGAGAACACCACCCTTGAGGTCCTGTTCTTCAGCCTTCTGCCTAGTTCCCGAAACTCACACTTCAGGATCTCATCCCTCTTCCTGCCTATATCGTTGGTCCCAACATGTATCACGACTTCTGGTTGCTTTCCCTCTCGTACCAGGATGTCATGCACCCGGTCAGAGACATCCCGGACCCTGGCACCCGGGAGGCAACAAACCATGCGGGTGTCCTTCTCACGTCCACAAAATCTCCTTTATGCTCCCCTGACTATAGAGTCTCCAATGACGACAGCTCTCCTCTTCTCCGTCCCACCCTTCTGCACCACAGGGTCAGACTCAGTGCCAGAGGCCCTGCCACCATGGCTCACACCTGGTCGGTTGTCCCCGCCAACAGTATCCAGGACGGTATACTTATTATTCAGGGGAATAGCTACAGGGGTGCTCTGCACTACCTGTCTACTCACCTTCACTTTCTCCCCCTCTGACTGTCACCCAACGACCTGCTTCTGTCAGCCTAGGTGTGACTTCCTTCCCTGTAGCTCTCATCTATGACTGCCTCATTCTCCCTTGTGAGTCAAAGGTTGTCCAGCTGCTGCTCCAGATTCCTTACACGGTCTTCCAGATCGCCCAGCCGCATGCACTTCTGGCAGATGTGACTCTGCGGGAGAGGGGAGTTCCCCCAAGACTGCCACATGTCACATGAGAGGCACATCACCGTCTCAGGAGGCATTGTAAAGAGTAACTGGGAACAAGCTCGTCCTCCACCTCTTCTCGTCGAAGCCTCTCAAGTCAAAGCCTCAAAGCTCCACTCCTTCACTGGCCCACTCACTCACTGGCCACTTTCCACAGGCCGCTCTGCTTGAGCTACCCCTTTTTTTATTTGTTTGAGCTTTTCAAACTGCTTGGTCACCTGACCTCAAATGCCCTATCAGCTGCTTTCTGCTGAGCTATTCAAATCTTGATTGACTTGATCACACAGTCCAACGGCCAAAACTGCCAGAATCTGTTGAGTCAAAGCCTCAAAGCTCCACTCCTTCGCTGGCCCACTCACTCACTGGCCGCTTTCCACATGAGGCTGCTTAACCTGATCAAATCCTATGGCATTACATGAAAGATACTGACATGGATAGAGGAATACCTGATAGGCAGGATGTAGTAAATAAAGGGGTCCTTTTCTTCTTGGCTGCCAGTGACTAGCGGTGTTTCTCAGGGGTCAGTATTGGGACGAGTACTTTTTACATTGTTTGTTATTGATTTGGATAATGGAATTGATGACTTTGTGGGCAAAGTTTGTGGATGATATGAAGATAAGTGGAAGGGTAAGTAGTGCTGAGGAAGCAATGGGATTGCAGCAGGACTTAGACAAATTAGAAGAATGGGCAAAAATGGCAGCTGAATACTGGGAAATGTATGATAATGCATTTTGGGTAGAGGAACAATAGTAGGGACTATTATCTAAATGGGAAGAAGGTTCAAACATTAGAGGTGCAAAGGGACTTAGAAATCCTCATACAAGACTCCTAGAGATTAATTTACAAGTTGAGTCTGCAGTGAAGAAGCCAAATATAATGTTGGCATATATTTCAAGGGGAATCGAATATAAAAGCAAGGAGATAATGCTGAGCCTTTATAAGACACTAGTAAGGCCACACGGAGTATCATCAACAGTTTTGTCTCTGGAGAGAGTCCAGAGGAGGTTCACAAAAATGATTCCAGGAATGAAAGGGTTAACATATCAAGCATGTTTGGCAGCTTTGGGCCTGTACTCACTGGAATTTAGAAGAATGTGGGGGGGATCTTATTGACACCTACCCAATGTTGAAAGGACTAAACAGAGTGGATATGGAGAGGGTGTTTCCTATGGTGGGGGTATCCAGAACTAGAGAGCAAAGCCTCAAAATTGAGGAGTGAACTTTAAAAACAGAGGTAAGAAGGATTTTTTTAGCCGGAGCATAGTGAATCTGTGGAATGCTCTGCCACAGACTGTGGCACTTTTACAAGCTGGATTTTGTCTCCCATTATAAGTTCATGCAATAACCTTAATGCACACAGAGTAGATTCTAATTCGTAATACTCAAAAGTTGAATGCTTGCAACATTTGTTAAGCCCCTTGAACTCTTTTCCAGCTTAAAACATAGCCATGTTTCACAAGTAACTGCATGATTAATACATTAGTCTTTCTCAGATATGTTGCCTACAAAAACTGTTGTAGTTGGATCACTGCTTTCATCACTTTCATGATTCCTCTGAGCAGCATGGTCTTTCCTTGGTCCAAGATGCTTTCCAACCAGAGGCACAGAGGTTGCCACCATTACCTGTTTCCCCTCTGCTGGGCAACAGTTCATGGTGTTTGGAATGGCGATAGTTGAGGCATCATCCAGTACCTTTCTGAAATCTCTTTCAGTTGGCTTCATTGCAGGGATTTTGGGTGGATCTCCAATCAAGTTATAGTTGTCTCAGCCAATCACATCCCCATAATGCTGGTTCTCCTGTTTTTTTCATAGCCAAACCCAATGTGGCTTGTTTGTTATTGCATCACGTTCCCTTACTGCTGTAGAGAAGAATTATGCATAGATTGACAGAGAGGCCTTGAGTCTGGTTTGGGGTATAAAAGATTTCAACCAGTACTTATATACTTGTATACTTATACTTGTTAACCCTCTTTACTGATCACCAAATCCCAATGTCCATTTTCAATAAACAGACTGTCTTCCACTAACAGCAGTGTTCAAAGATAGCATTGGAGAACTAAAAAATAGAAGACCATAAGATATAGGAGCTGAATTAGGCCATTTGGTCCATCGACTCTACTCCGCAGTTTCATCACGTCTGGTCCATTTTTCTTCTCAGCCCCAAACTTATGCATTCTCTCCGTATCCCTTCATGCCCTGAACAATCAACCTCTGCATTAAATATTTGTAAACACTTGGCCTCCACAGCTTCCTATGGCTAAGAATTGTACAGATTCACCACTCCCTGGCGAAAGTGATTCCTCCTCATCTCTGATCTAAGAGGACCTTTATCTGAAGCTGTGTCCTCTGGTCCCAGACTTCTCCACCATAGGAAACATCCTCTCCACATCCACTCTATTGAGACCTTTCACCATTTGATGTGTTTCAATGAGATCACCCCTCATTCTTCTGAATTCCAGTGAATCCAGGCCCAGAGACAACAAATGCTCTTCATATGACAAGCCATTCAATTCTAGAATTATTTTTGTGAACCTCCTTTGAACCCTCTCCAGTTTCAGGACATCCTTTCTAAGACAAGGGGCCCAAACCTGCTCACAATACTTCAAGTGAGGCCTCACCAGTGCTTTATAAAATCTCAACATTACATCTTTGCTATTATTTTCTAGTCCTCTTGAAATTAATGCTAACACTGTATTTGCCTTCCTCACCACAGACTCAACCTGCAAATTAACCTTTAGGGGACCTGCATAAGGAAACCCAAGGCCCTTTGAGCCTCAGAATTCTGTATTTTCTCTGCATTTAGAAAATAGTCAACCCTTTCACTTCTACAAAAGTCCAAAGTGCATGACCATATACCTCCCAACTGCCATTTCTTTGCTTATTCTCCTAATCCATCTAAGTCCTTCTGTAGCCTATATACTTCCTCAAAATTACCTGCCCATCCACCTATCTTCATATCATCCACAAACATTGCAACAATTCCATCATCTAAACTATTGTTGTATAATGTAAAAAAAAGCTGTCCAAAGACAGGCACCTGTGGAACACTGCTAATTGACAGCAAACCAGAAAAGGCTCCCTTTATTCCTAGTCTTCGCCTCTTGACAAACTGCCGATGCTTTTTTCAAGCTAGTATCTTTCCTGTAATACCATGGGCTTGTAGCTTGTTAAGCAGCCTCATGTGTGGCACCTTGTCAAAGGCCTCTTAAAATCCAATTACACAATATCAAGCATACGTCTTTGTCATTCTGCATGTTACTTCTTCAAAAATTTCAATAGATTTGTCAGGCAAGATCTTCCCCTTGAGTAAACCATGCCAACTATGGCCTATTTTATCATGTGTCTCCAAGTACCCCAATACAACGTCCTTCACAATCGATTCCAACATCTCCCAACCACAGAGTTCAGACTAACCTCCTAAAGAGTGGAGTGAAGTTACAATTTTTTGGTCTTCCCAGAACCATTCCAGAATATAGTGGTTCTTGAGATCATTGCTAATGTCTCCACAATCTCTTCAGCCACTTCTTTCAGAACCCTGTGATGTGCACCATCAGGTTCGGGTGATTTAACTGCTGTCACACCTTTCAGTTTCCCAAGACTTTCTCCCTAGTTATGGTAACCTCACATATTTCTGACTCCTGACTATCTGGAACTACCACTGTAGTGCTAGTGTATTCCACAGTGAAGATTGAGGCAAAATACTTATTCAGTTTGCCTGCCATTTCCTTGTCCCCCATTATTACCTCTCCAGCATTATTTCCTACTGGACCGATATCCACTCTCACTTCTCTTTTACACTTCATGCATCTGAAGAAACTTTTGGTATCCTCCTTAATATTATTGGCCAGCTGACTTTTGTATTCCATCTTTTCTTTCTTAATGACTTTTATAGTTGCCTTCTGTTGGCTTTTAAAAGCTTCCTAATCCTGTAACTTCCCGTTAGTTTTGGCTCTATTATATGCCCACTCTTTGGCTTTTATTTTGGCTTTGACTTCTCTTGTTAGCCATGGTTGTTTCATCTTGCCTTTAGAATACATCTTCCTCCTTCCTCTTTGGGACTGGGACACACACACACACACACACACACACACACACACACACACACACACACACACACACACACACACACACACACACACACACACACACACACACACACACACACACACACACACACACACACACACCTGAGAGAGAGAAGACAATCCCCCCCCCTCCAACTACACTCAATCCCAGAGCCACTTATATTCCAAGCCAACAAGATGAGCATCAGGTGCAAATGCTTGAGTCCAACCGAAACAAGGGACAGTCGGAGGGTCCAGAGTCCGCGGACCAGAACGTGAACCAGAATGCAGACTTCGGACCAGACCATGACAAGGACGTAGTGTAGGTTTTCAAAATAAAATGGCGTAATGTGTTTTATGTTTCAGAAAACACATAAAAACTCATTTATTGTACTCTAAACACTGAAAACAAAGTGCGGTAAAAAGAACATCACCTAATTGCATCATCACGTCAGATCCGCTGCTTAAAGTGAACCCCTAACTCAATGTTGGTGGTTGAGAATTATGTACATTTCTATCAATAATATTACCCAACACAGCCACCCCCACCCTCAGAATTGATTTCAACCGGCACTGCGAGCCTGTCTGGAGCTTGGACAAGCCATCCAGCTCGGGTCCTATGTTCCTCTGGCTCATGTGCCTCTGGCTCATCCGGTTGTTCGTTGACACACTCATGGTCATGTCCTGATGGCGGGAGTTGGTTGCAGAATACTCCAAATCTTTGTGAGTCGGTTTAAGGTAGCCTACTGAAATACATTCAGGATTACCCGTTATCTAAGATAAAAGTCTTTTCTCTCCATTCCAAAATGCGGAACGGACCATCACAAGGGTGCTAAGGGGATGGTGGTTTGCATATTGGATGAAAATAAACAATGCTGCATGCCACGATGGGAGGTAGGAATTAGTGCAAAAGAATTCAATTTACCGAAGAGGGTGGAACACTGTTCAGAGACTGACATGGAATAAGAAGAAATAAAATCACCTGGCACATCACTGTCCGTATACCAACTCAGCTGTGGACAACTGCAGGTCCTCTTTTGGAGCCATTCTGAGCCCCAGCAGGACCCACAGGAGATTATCATGACAACACTCATCCATTACGGAGGCCCTCAGAGCAGCCTTTAAGGAACCGTGAAACCACTTGCATGGGACATTGAACTACGGGTGATACGCTGTGGTGTGATGTTGCCTAATACCTTGGTTCCAGCTCATTGTAGCCCAGAGGTCTGATATGAACTTGGCACCGCACTCAGAGAAACTATCAGATGGGGTGTCAAACTGAGTAACCCAGAAGCTGGTGAACAGCTGAGACACCATGTTGTATGGTCCTCCATGGTAAGGAGAGGTGGGGGGTGGGGGGATGAGGACCAACAAGGTCCACATTGACATGGTTGAACCAATGCTCAGGAAACTCAAAATAGTTGCGCCTGAACATGATGGTTAATTTTTGCCCGCTGGCACTCCACACTGACTACACTCCAATCACGCACATTCTTTCTCAGGCCAAGCCACACAAACTTTAATGCAACCAGTTTCTGTGAGGCCTTTCGACTTGGATGTGAGAGGTCAAGCACAGAGTTAAAAATAGTCCCCTCCAGTTTGCAAGCGCCATGGGGCGAGGGCCACTGTTTGAGACATTGTGCAGGAGAGAAACTCGAGCTTCCTCGAACTTAATGTCAATGAACCTCAGGCCCGTAACTGCTGTTTGGAAAGCCTGGACCTCTAGGTTAGTGGCTTGGTCAGCTGATATTGTCAACCTCTATGTGTATGCCTTCGATGGCTGGTCATCAGAAGCAATCAGCTATGGTGTTTTTCCCCTTGATATATTGTATATCAGTTGTGAACTCTGATATGTAGGCTGGCCGGCATTGCTGCCGTGCAGACCAAGGGTCTGATAGTTTGGTCATCATGTGCATGAGAGGTTTGTGGTGAACAAATGCTGTGAAATAGTGATCCTGCTGGCTGAAGAAGGCTAGTGGCTGCCACACGCCTCCAACCAACAGTTCGTGCTCAGCACCCACAGCATAGTCCAAAGAGTCAGTGGTAATGGCTATAAGTGTGTCAGGGACTGGGTGCGTCAGTGGGGTTGGAAAGAGCTTGTTTCGTATAATTGAATGCCCTGGTCATGTCCATTGACTAGTTAAGAACGTGATTAGGGGTATTGCCTTTAAGCGTACTATACAGCATAAGTTTAACTTCAGCAGCTCATAGAATGAAATGGTGATAGAGATTGACCATACCTAAAAATTTCTGTAGTTTTTTTATTAGTGTGGGGTGGTGGGAAATCTATAATAGTGGCTACTTTGTATGGGAAGGGTTCCCACATTCTGCTAAGATGCAATGGCCGAGAAAGTCAATGGTTGATAACGCAAACTGGCATTTAGCAGAGTTAATAATCTATCCATGTTGGCTTAAGGTCTGGAAAAGTGTGCAGAGATGAACTACGTGTTCAGATTTGAATGCACTGGCAACAAGTATGTCATCCAGGTAAACAGAAAGAAAATTGAAGTATTTTAATATACAGTAGAATCCATCAGCCGTTGGAAAGTCTGTGCTGCGTTTTTCAGCCCAAATGGCATGCACAGAAAATCAAAGATGCCAATGGGGTTTTCACAGCTGTGAAAATGTACTCCGAGCACACAGGCAATTGATGGTAGCCCCTAACAAAGTCAATTTTGAAAAAAAAACTTTAAGTCTAAATGATGTGCTGGTTCTGTAGAGGTTGCAAGGCAGTCAGCACTTCCTAGCATTCGTACCAATGCGAGCATGGTAAGAATGTAGACTGTCTGTTTCACCGCTGCGGCCATTCATTTGTTGGAGGCCTTGCTGACTGGGCTTATTGATGTAGAGAAGGGAGGAGGAATGTTGCACTTCCACCTGGCTGAGTGTAGACTCTCTATAGTCCTTTACGGGTGCATTAGCAAGGGCTGTGTGAACTTCATGCATTTGCTGCATGAAGAGTTCTTTAAAAATAAAACAAGGATGGTGATTCCCAGGAGAGACAGTATGTGGTCTTTTAGCTCAGAAGGCTTAGCATCCCTGAGGCCGGGCAAAGAGAGCAACTGTTTGTTATGCTCAAACTCTGACAGTCCAAATGTCTTCTATAGTCTTCTTTATCATCTGCAAACTTTGCAACAAAGCCATCAATTATATCATCCAAATCATTGACATATAATGCAAAAAGAATCTGTCCCAACACAGACCCCTGTGGAACATCACTAAATTACCGGCAGTCATCCAGTAAAGGTTCCCTTTATTCCCACTCAGCCACTGCTTTATCCATGCTAGAATCTTTCCTGTAATACCCATGGTCTCGTAATTTGTTAAGCAGCCTCATGTCTGGCAACTTGTTATATGCCTTCTTAAAATCCAAATGCACAACATCAACCGATGGATGATCCTTTGTCTATCCTGCTTGTTATTTCTTCAAAGAATTCCAACAGATTTGTCAGGCAAGATTTTCCCTTGAGAGAACCATGTTGATATTTGCAATTTTCAGTCTTCCAGAACCATTCCAGAATCTAGTGATTCTTGAAAGATCATTACTAATACATCCACAATCTCTTCAACCACCACTTTCAGAACCCTGAGGAGAACACCATCTGGTCCAGCTGACTTATCTACATTCAGACCTTTCAGATTCCCAAGAAACTTTTCCCTTGTAATGGCAACTTCACACCCTTCTGACCCCTGACACTCTGGAACTTCCACTATACTGTTAGTGTCTTCCACGGTGAAGAAGGATGCAAGATGCTTATTCATCTGCCATTTCCTTTTTCCCCATTACTACCAAAGAACATAAGAAATAGGAGTAGGTGAAGCCTGCTCCACCATTCAAAAAGATCATGGTTGATCTGGCCATGGACTCATCTCCACCTACCTGCGTTTCCTCCATAACCCTTAATTTCCCTACTATGCAAAAAATGATCCAACCTTTTCTTAAATATATTTACTGAGGTAGCCTCCACTCAGAGAATTCCACAGATTCACACCCTCTGGGAAAAGCAGTTCCTCCTCATCTCTGCCCTAAATCTACTACCGCGAATCTTGAGGCTATGTCCCCCAGTCCTAGTCTCACCTATCAGTGGAAACAATTTTCCTGCCTCTACCTTATCAATCACTTTCATAATTTTATATGTTTCTATAAGACCTCCTCTCATCACTCTGAATTCCAGCAAGTTCAGTCCCAGGTCAATCAATCTCTTCTCATAGTCTACCCTCCTCATCTCTGGAATCAACCTGTTGAACCTCCTCTGCACCACCTCCAAAGCTAGTATATCCTTCCTCAAGTAAGGAGACCAGAACTGCATGCAGTACTCCAGGTGTGGCCTCACCATTACTTGATACAGTTGGAGGATAACCTCCCTGCTCTTAAATTCAATCCCTCTAGCAATGAAGGCTAGCATCCCATTTGCCTTCTTGATAGCCTGCTGCACCTGCAAACCTCTCTCTCTCTCTCTCTCTCTCTGTCTCTGCTCTTTCATTTTTCCTTCCAAAGTGGATGACTTCACATTTACCAACATAGTATTCCATCTGCCAGACCCTTACCCACTCACTTAACTTATCTATATCTCTCTGCAGACTCTCTGTATCTTCTGCATAATTTGCTTTTCCACTCAATTTAGTATCATCAGCAAACTTAGATACACTACACTCGATCCACTCTTCCAGATCATTAATGTATATTGTGAACAGTTGCAGGCCCAGCACCAACCCCTGTGGCACACCGCTCACCACTAATTGCCAACCAGAGTAACACCCATGTATCCCAACTCTCTGCTTTCTATTAGTTAACAAATCCTCTATCCGTACCAAGACATCACCCCCAAGTCTATGCATCCTTACCTTATGGATAAGTCTTTTATGTGGCACCTTATTGAACACCTTCTGGAAATCCAAGTAAATAATGTCCATCTGTTCCCCTCTATCCATTGAGCTCGTTATATCCTCAAAGAACTCCAGTAAGTTTGTCAAACAGGTCCTGCCTTTGCTGAATCCATGTTGCATCTGCCTGATGAATCCATTTCTTTCCAGATGCCTCGCTATTTCTTCTTTAATGAAAGCTTCAAGCATTTTCCCATCTACAGATGTTAAACTAACTGGTCTATAGCTACCTACCTTTTGCCTACATCCTTTTTTGAACAGTGGCATGACATTCTCCATCTTCCAATCCAACGGGAGCTGCCCAGAGTCCAGAAAATTTTGGTAAATTATCACCAAAGCTTCTATTATAACTTCTGCCATTTCTTTCAGTACCCTGGATACATTCCATCAGGACCTGGGGACTTACCTATCTTGTGGGACTTATCAGGCCCACACGTTTGCTCAACACTATCTCTTTAGTGATAGCTATTGTATTGAGGTCCTCACCTCCCATCGCCGTAACACCTTTCTTTGGCATGTTAGTTGTGTCCTCCACCGTGAAGATGGATACAACATAGGGATTCAAAGCCCCTGCCATTTCCTCATTACCCAATATCAATTCCCCTTCTCGTCCTCCAAGGGACCTATGTTCACTATCTGTTTTTCTATTTTGTGCTAGCTTATTTTCATAATCTATCTTCCCTTTCTTTATTGTTTGCTTTGTTGCTTTTTAAAGTCTTCCCAATCTTCCAGTTCCCCAGTACTATTGGCAACTTAGTACATTCCAGCTTTTAGTTTGAACCCTTCATTTATTTCCTTAGTTATCTAAGGCTGACTCTCCCCAGCCTTACTGTCCTTGCTTCTAACTGGAATATACTTTTGTTGAGCACCATGAAAAATCTCTTTGAAAGTCTTCCACTGTTCCTCAACCATCCCACCATATAGTCTGTGTTCCCAGTCTACACTAGCAAATCCTGCCTCATCCCATTGTAATCTCCATTGTTTAGGCATAATTCACTGGTTTTAGATTGAACTATTGCACCCTCCACTTTTATGAGCAACTCCATGACTACAAGATCACTAATTTTACCTGTCTGATTGCACGGGACCAGATCTAAGATAGCATATTCCCTTGTAGGTTCAAGAAAGCCATCATGGATGCATTCTATGAAGTCCTCCTCAAGACTGCCTCAACCAACTTGATTTATCCAATCTATATGCAAGTTGAAGTCCCCCATGATAACAGCTGATCCATTCTTACATGCTGTATAAGTAAGTGTATAGTGTATGGATAGAGTGAGTGAGTATGAAAATTGATACGGTAGAGAAATGGTTAACAATTAGGAATTTGTGGGCCTTTATGTTGTTGGGCGGATTGACCCTTGATAAGAGGAGGACAATATATGATCCTGGTATACCAGATAACATGCCTGAGAACAAGCTAAAAGTGCTGATTTGCATAAAAGCAATTCATTACCTTGTCTCTAAAAATGTTTTTTTACATTGTTTGGTTGTAAGCTTAATGGAATGCATTGTCCCTGGGGAAGCAGAGGCCAATTGCTGAAGGTCATACCAACTTCGGTACTTGCAGATGTGGAGGATGTATGTTGGCTTAATACGTGGCCGGGACTTGGATTGGCTGAGTTAGGGTCATGTAAGCATCAGATTGGATGCCTAGCCCCTTCCAGTTGGACTGGGAAGTGACGATAGTGCTATAAAGGTGGGCAAGTTCCTTCTTGGGCAGAGCACTCGCCTGGGTTCCACCTTCGGGCCGAACAGCTGAAGCGGTGCCAAGGACCTCTACCCTAGCCGGTCCACGGTCGATCGCCTGCTTCAGGGACCATGCAGGCATTGCTAAGTCTATTCGGTAGTGTAGACTACTAGGGGTTGCTAAATTTAGGCCTACCTATTAGTAGTGTAGGTAGTGTACAATATAACACATTTCTCACAACTCTCTATTTCTTCTCTGTATTAACAATAAAGTGGGTTTTGAAGGAACTACCAAGTTTGGGCCCATTTGTTCAAGCGAAACCAAATAGTTGCAGCATCTACCCATTACGATTATTCTATTTAGATCTTAGATTTGCAGAACACATGCCACAGATATTTCTCTTTTTATTACATACCTCTTCAGCAGTTTTACAGTGGTCCAATATCCACTTATGCCTCTGTTTTACACTTTATATTTCTGAAGATAATTCAGTCTCCTGCAATTAAGGTGTGACTACCTCCCTGTAGCTCCTGTCTTTCACTTCCTCATTCTCCCATACGAGTCGAAGGGCATTGAGCTGCAACTCGGTGCATCTGGTGCTGATGTGTTTATCCAGGAGACTGGAGGTCTTCCATATCTCACACATATGCCCTGGAGCTATTCTCATTAAATTACTATGCCCTTACAGATGAGGAATGAACAAATAAGAACAGAAAGTGATACTTTACCTCGGCCAAGCCTATTTTCACCTTAGCCTAATGAGCCAAAGCCACTCTAAAGCTGGCACACTCAAAAGAATGGCCACTCCACTCTGCTTGCACTTGAGCTATTTTTTATAGGCCCTTTCTAATGAATCCCTCTTGTTGATTGGTCACTTCTCAACTCTGAGAAACTGCTTTTAAATCTCTTTTAAATCTCGATCGTAATCCTGTATGAATGATAATTATTTGCATGCACCTCTGATGTTGTTTGTCCAAATGTTCTGCACTGTATCTGTCACTAAATAAATACAAAGGGTACAAGAGAGAATCTACCGATGCTGGAAATCCAAGCAATACACACAAATGCCGGAGAAATTCCAGCAGCCCAGGCAGCATCTATGGAAAAAAGTACAGTTGTCGTTTTGGGCCAAGATCCTTTGGCAGGACTGGAGAAAAAAAGCTGAAGAGTAGATTTACAAGGTGGGAGAGGGGAGAGAGAAACACGGGTGATGGGTGAAACCAGGAGGGGGAGGAATGATGTAAACAGCTAGGAAGTTGATTGGTGAAAGAGGTACAGGGCTGGAGAAGGGGGAGTTTGATAGGTGGGGATAGAATGCCAGGGAAGAAAGAAAAGGGGTGAGGAGCATGAAGGGAGGCGATGGGCAGGCAAGCAGATAAGGTGAGAGAGGGAAAGGGGGATAGGGACTGGTGAAGGAGAGGAGCATTACCAGAAGTTTGAGAAATTGATGATCATGCCATCAGGTTGGAGGCTACCCAGACGGAATATAAGGTGTTGTTCCTCCAACCTGAGTGTGGCCTCATCATGACAGTAGAGGAGACCATGGATGGACAGATTGGAAGGGGAATAGGAAGTGGAATTTAAATGGGTGGCCACTGGGAGATACCTCTTGCTCTGGTGAATGGAATGTATTTGCTCAGCGAAGCAGTCTCCCAATCTACATCAGGTCACACTGATATACAGGAGGCCACACTGGGAACATGAGACACAGTATATGACCCCAACAGACTCACAGATGAAGTATCGCCTCACCTGGAAGGACTGTTTGGGGCCCTGAATGGTAGTGAGGGAGGACGTGTAGGGGCAGGTGTAGCATTTGTTCTGCTTGCAAGGGTAAGTGCAGGAGGGAGATTAGTGGGGAGGGAGTTGTGTAGGAAGCGACCCCTGTGGAAAAGCAGAAAGTGGGGGGGAAGGGAAGATGTGTTTGGTGGTGGGATCCCATTGGAGATGGAGGAAGTTCCAAAGAATTATGTGCTGGATGCGGAGGCTGGTGGGGTGGTAGGTGATGACCTGAGGAACCCTATCTCTGGATGGGGTGAGCAGATGTGCGTGAAGTGGAAGAGATGCGGTTGAGGGCAGCATTGATGGTGGAGGAAGGGAAGCCCCTTTCTTTGAAAAAGGAGCACATCTCCTTTGTTCTAGAATAAAAAGCCTCATCCTGAGAGCAGATGTGGTGGAGTCCAGGAATTGAGAGAAGTGGATGGTGTTTTTACAAGTAGCAAGGTGGAAGAGGTATAGTCCAAGTAGCTGTGAGATTCTGTAGACTTATAGAAACATAGAAAACCTACAGCACAATACAGGCCCTTTGGCCCACAATGCTGTGCCGAACATGTACTTACTTTAGAAATTACCTAGGGTTACCCATAGCCCTCTATTTTTTTAAGCTCCATGTACCTGTCCAGGAGTCTCTTAAAAGACCCTATTGTATTCGCTTCCAGTGCCCATTCCATGCACTCACCACTCTCTGTGTAAAAAACTTACCCCTGACATCTCCTCTGTACCTGCTTCCAAGCACCTTAAAACTGTGCCCTCTTGTTTTAGGCATTTCAGCCCTGGGAAAAAGCCTCTGATTATCGACACGATCAATACCTCTCATCATCTTATACACCTCTATCAGGTCACCTCTCATCCTCTGCCGCTCCAAGGGGAAAAGGCCGAGTTCACTCAACCTATTCTCATACTGTGCACACTACTCCAAGTGGGGTCTGACCAGGGTCCTATATAACTGCAACATTACCCCTCGGCCCTTAAATTCAATTCCATGGTTGATGAAAGTCAATGCACTGTATGCCTTCTTAACCATAGAGTCAACCTGTGCAGCAGCTTTGATTGTCCTATGGACTCGGACCCTAAGATCTCTCTGTTCCTCCACACTGCCAAGAGTCTTACCATTAATAGTATATTCTGTCATCATATCTAACCTACCCACCTCACACTTACCTGGGTTGAACTCCATCTGCCACTTCTCAGCCCAGTTTTACATCCCATATAGACATTAGTCAATAAGCTGTCTCCAGAGATACAAACAGTGAGATTGAGAAAGGGGTGGGAGGTGTCGGAAATAGATAAGGTAAATTTGAGGGGAGGGTGGAAGTTGGAGGCAAAGTTGATGAAATCATTGACTTAGTATGGTGCAGGAAGGGTAGCTCACTCTGGTGGGGCTGTATTATAGACCCCTGAATATGAAGCAGGGACTTGAGTTGGTTCGTAGAAAAATAGCTCACTGTTATAAGAAAAACATGGGAGATTTTAATTTCCCTACTATTGATTGGGCGAGAGTTAATGGTCTGGACAGGGTGGAATTTGTGAAATGCCCCAGGAAAGTTTCCTGAGTCAATGTATAGAGGGCCTTACTCAGAACGATCCACTGGTCTGAAGGAATGAGGCAGGGCAAGTAAATGAAGTGCAGAGCCAACAACTTGTCTCTGAACGTGAACAAAACAAAAAAAGATGGTTACATGAGTGAATCTACAGATGCTGGAGATAAATAAAAACACAAAGTGCTGGCAGAACTCAGCAGGCCAGACAGCATCTATGGGAGGAGGTAGTGACGACGTTTCGGCCCGAAACGTCATCACTACCGAAGGGTTTCAGCCCGAAACGTCGTCACTACCTCCTCCCATAGATGCTGTCTGACCTGCTGAGTTCTGCCAGCATTTTGTGTTTTTAAAAAGAGATGGTTGTTGACCTCAGGAGGGCACGGAGCGACCACTCCCCACTGAACATCGACGACTCCTCTGTAGAGATTGTTAAGAGCACCAAATTTCTTGGTGTTTACCTGGCGGAGAATCTCACCTGGTCCCTCAACACCAGCTCAATAGCAAAGAAAGCCCAGCAGTGTCTCTACTTTCTGCGAAGGCTGAGGAAAGTCCATCTCCCACCCCCCATCCTCATCACATTCTACAGGGATTGTATTGAGAGCATCCTGAGCAGCTGCATCACTGCCTGGTTCGGAAATTGCACCATCTCGGATTGCAAGACCCTGCAGCAGATAGTGATGTCAGCTGAGAAGATCATCGGGGTCTCTCTTCCTGCCATTACGGGCATTTACACTACACACTGCATCCGCAAAGCAAACAGCGTTATGAAGGGCCCCATGCACCCCTCATACAAATTCTTCTCTCTCCTGCCATCTGGGAAAAGGCACCAAAGCATTTGGGCTCTCACGACCAGGCTATGTAACAGTTTCTTCCCCCAAGTTATCAGACTCCTCAATACCCAGAGCCTGGACTAACACCTTACTGTCTATTGTCTTTTTTATTATTTATTGTAATGCCTGCACTATTTTGTGCACTTTTTTGCAGTCCTGGGTAGGTCTGTAGTCTAGTGTTTTTTTTCTGTGTTGTTTTTTACGTAGTTCAGTCTAGTTTTTGTACTGCGTCAAGTAACACCATGGTCCTGAAAAAACATTGTCTTATTTTTACTATGTACTGTACCAGCAGTTATGGTCGAAATGACAATAAAAAGTGACTTGACTTGACTAAAGTCTAAATCCTCCTTTGCTTGGGATAGATAACCTCACAGCCTCTAAAAACAAATCTAAAAAAGTTTTTATTCCACACACAAAATTCTGGTGGAACACAGCAGGCCAGGCAGCATCTATAAGGAGAAGCACTGTTGATGTTTCGGGCCAGACCCTGACGAAGGATCTCAGCCCAAAACGTCGACAGTGCTTCTCCTTATAGATGCTGACTGGCCTGCTGTGTTCCACCAGCATTTTGTGTGTGTTTGAATTTTAAGCATCTGCAGATTTCCTCGTGTTTGAAGTTTTTATTCCCTTGGTTTTTCATATTAAAAAAACCTTATCCAGAGTTGATCGTTTAAAGAAAAAATTAAAATGGATATTACTAGAGAGTACAAAGTTATCTAATTCAAAAAATCTACGAAGCTGAAATCAAATTTTTAAAGTATATTTAACAATAGGACCAAGACCTTGTCTACCTATCCTGGAGAACAAAAAAGGAAGAGGATCTCCCAATAGAGAATCTAAAGAAAACCCCCTTACCGAATTCTGCTCCAAATGTAACCATGAAGGACAATCCTAGTTATCTATACCGTGAATCCAGAAGGTGATATAATGAATATTAATTGCCCAATATTAAAATCTAATGTTTGGTAGCACCAGTCCTTCATCTTTTTTTGATTTTTGCAATAAAAATTTATTCACTCTGGAGCTTTTATTATTCCAAATATATGACAGGATCATGGAACCTACTCTAATCAAAAAACATTTTCGGAACAAGAGATGGAACCGCTTGAAATGTATATAAAAATTTTGGTAAAATAACTATTTTTATAGCATTTATTCGACCAATTAATGACATCGACATAGGCAACCATTTATAGAGCGTTTGTTGTGTATATTCAATTAGAGGAGTAAAATTATACTTATATAGGTCTTTAAAATTTTTAGTAATTTTAGTACCAAGGTAAGTAAAATAGTCTTTAGCAATATTAAAAGGTATTTGATCACAATAATTGGAGTAATTATTAATAGGAAATAATTCACTTTTATGTAAGTTTAATTTATATCCAGAGAAAATACTAAATTGTGAGTACCTATTACTATGTTTTCTTTTTTTCTTTTTTAATTTTATCCTCAAATGGACTGCTCAGTCTCTTTTTTTTTGTTTTAGGTTAGTGGGTTTTTTTTCTCTTTATCATAAAAATTTCCAATTTTTTTAAATGATTTGCCAGGATGAGTTGTGGTTTCTTGTTTATATACAATAGCTGAAAATTATATGACTTTCACAGTATATATCCCTTTTGTTGTTTGTACACTTTTTTTGTACACTTTTTGCATTATGTGTTATAATTTCTCCTCTGAATTGTATCCTTTTTTTGTTTGTTTAAAAGCCAATAAAAAAAGATTGAAAATGAAATCATAACCTCACAGCACATAAGGTCAGGAAGCATATCAACTTTCTTGGCAATGCACCCTTTGCGCAGAAGCTGGATGGGTCCTTGTTGATGATTATGCTCAGGAAATGTCCTCAGGACTACTGTTTACAGCTTTAAGACAAACATTCTGGGAAATGGGAGACCTGCACTGTTCAGTCCCTGCACACCCCATGTTAACCTTAAAGAAATGGTGAACTGCAGTTCACAGCATCAAGTTGCAGTATCAACAGAACATCCCCGAATAAGCTGCCTCCTGAGGTAGATGAGGCAGACAGTAGACTTTGGGAGAGAAAAGAATTGGCTAAACGCAGGTTCTCTAGCAACACCCAGTTGCCAGGTAAAAGCGCAGGGCAAATCCAGGGTATGGTGGAAAATCTGCAAAGAATAATGGAACTAGACCCAGAAATGAAAAAACAGTATGTAGACAAACA
Organism: Hemitrygon akajei; assembly: GCF_048418815.1. Lineage (NCBI taxonomy): Eukaryota > Metazoa > Chordata > Chondrichthyes > Myliobatiformes > Dasyatidae > Hemitrygon > Hemitrygon akajei. Next base: position 109,578,230 of record NC_133127.1, read on the forward strand.
ACTGTTTGTGATCAGATAGCAGTGAATGGAGGGAGAGTTAACACACTGTATTGTGTAAAGCGTGAGGTTCCCAAAACCCCAGCAACCACACAACACGCAGGGAAGGATGTATCAATAAAAAGATGGAAAAGGACGTAAAATCTGGTGTGAAAAAGCCAAAAGTGAAGACTGTTTCTTTGGCTTACAAATATTATACAAGCATTGTCATTATTGATGATCACCCAGCCATAACTGTGGAGGAGCAATGGTCTGTGTCAACTTTAGATGTTGGTTTTCTGGAAATCTCAAAAAAGCAACATCATTTGCATGACGAAGAGCACAGGAGAAAAGAGCAAACCTTGCAGCCAGCTGGTAAAGCTCTGAATGAGAAGAACTGGACATCATCATCTAAGATTCCCCCCTTGTTTTGTTAAAAAGCTTGCAGACTTGATCAGCTCAGAGAGGAAATCTATTATTTTGCCTGGCAAGCATCACATCTCTGCATCACAATTCTGCCCTGTAGTTTGTGGATAGACTTTGAGCTTTCAGAGGCTCATTACTTGCCACATGATACTGATTTTGTAATCGCTATATAGTTTGTCCAGTCAAGTTTGTGGACAGTGGTGAGCCCCAGGAAGTTACTACTCAGGGACCTGGTGATGGTAATACCATTGAAAATCAGTGATAGGTGGTTAGATTCTCTCTTGTTGGAAGTAAACACTGCCTGGCACATCTGTAACAGGAATATAGTTCCTGTCTTATTTGCTGAGGAGTTTCAGATACTCCTCTAATCTCTGCAATAAATGTCATTTGGACACTCCCACAATGAATCAAACACAACTTAGCAGACATTTCTTTTCATCGGGACTTTCTTTATCACCAATTACTTCCTGAGAAACACGGATAAAGATGCATTAAAGTATTGGAGTTCAAGGAATTATATAATGAGAACAATCTGACAAACATATCAATCAATTTATTAATAAACTTTAATTTTGGGTAACATCTTTAAATGAATAGTTAGTATTTACTTACAAATCATCTTCCTGTAATTCACCTTTTGAGTTTAGATAAAATTTATCTCTGGTTAAATGCCTTGAGTTTTATGATGCCCATAATCTTTATTATTGTCAAATGCACTGTTGGATCTATGGTAATTATTGGTAAGATATTTGATTATAACTTGTAATTCTTACAGTATATATATCCCAGCAGGTGGTAGTGACTGTATGTTTATTGTTAATTTATGGCAATCAATTTCTTGGGTAATCTGCATGCAATTCTTGGGGAACTGTGGGGATGACTTAATTTTATCTGGCGTTGGGGACTGGGAGATGGAGGTGGTGCTGATTCATGGGAGGCTGGCTCCCATTTTGGTTAAGGCTTTGGGGAGCAATATTTCTAATACAATGGTGCGCAATATATCTTATGTGTTAAAATACAAATTTTGGACCAGTATGTATAAAGCACATGGCAAACTGAAATGGCAAGGGGAATTCAATTGCCTCTACATTCTACTTCTGTGGTGAGAGTTCTTAAAAGTAAAGTGTTTGAGTTAGTAAAGCTTTAAGGGTGTACTCTTGAGTGTGCAGGTAGAAAAGGAGTGGGCATTATGTGAGTCTGAGAAGCAAAGAGACTTGCTGTAGGTAAGTAGAGCATTATTGGTACAATATATGGTCATTCACTCTGGATGGATGGTTAATTATTTATTGCTGGCAGAGGTCTTTCTTTTTCCTAGTGCAGAAGAAAAGGCAGATTTTGGATACCACCTATTTCCCCCTGCTTGTTCAGTCCAGATGAAGGGTCTCAGTTTGAAAATTGACTATCATTTCCCTCAAGTGGAAATTTTTGGCAAGTTTTGTATGTGAACGTGACAGCATTGCATGGCTTAAGGTGATACTATGGTGTAACAAAAAAATTAATCAGACCTGGATTCTGGAACTGGCTGGGTCATTTTTTCTTTTTTCCACTCTAGTAGGAGATGTACTATGGAGGGAAGGTAATGGCAGATGCCAGAAAATGTGATTGCCTGTTGTTAGCAACGTATTTCCATCCGGATTCTGTTGACTTCTTCCCAAGTGCTTCAATATCTTTGCAATTTTCTCCTTCCTATTGGGTGAACTGTTAATATCATCGATGGGTGGCAGGTTGGAGAAGGGGAGAGGAGACTACATTTGAATGCGTCGTTTGGAAGCTTTGATTCCTACTTCAAAGTATCCTAAATGGTCGGGACTATCTGATTCTGTTTAGGTACTATAATTATCATTAGCAATATCCCTAGAGCCCAAATTTCCCAATCATCAAACAGCAATTCTTGGTCAAATGTTATCATCCTTATCATGAAATAACAGTGAATGTACTCAACCGATTACATGTGTTACACTGACTTGCACTACCAATCATCAATCGTAGGATTGAGTTCAAGAGCCGAGAGGTAACGTTGCAGCTGTATAGGATGCTGGTCAGACCCCACTTGGAGTTCTGGTCACCTCACTACAGGAAGGATGTGGAAACCATAGAAAGGGTGCAGAGGAGATTTACAAGGATGTTGCCTGGATTGGAGAGTATGCCTAATGAGAATAGGTTGAGTGAACTTGTTTTCTTCTCCTTGGAATGATGGAGGATGAGAGGTGAACTGACAGAGGTGTATAAGGTGATGAGAGGCTTTGATTGTGTGGATAGTCAGAGGCTTTTTCCAGAGCTGAAATGGCAAACATGAAAGGATGCAGCTTTAAGGTGCTTGGAAATAGGTACAGAGGAGATGTCAAGGGTAAGTTTTTTACACAGAGAATGGTGAATGCATGGAATGGGCTGCTGCAATGGTGGTGTAGGCAGATACAATAGGGTCTTTTAAGAGACTCCTGAATAGGTACATGGAACTTAGAAAAATAGAGTGCTATGGGTAACCTGAGGTAATTTCTAAAGTAAATTCATGTTCAGCACAGCACCTGAAGGGCATGTATTGTGCTGTAGGTTTTCTATGTTTCTTTGTTTCTATCTTTCAATCGATCTCTGACCTGGCACCACCCTCCTCCCTTGGGTCCCGCTTCTGTTATAAAGGTTAGATTTATATTATTTAGTTTGTGTGGTTTGAAATGAAAAAGTGTGCAAAGGGAAGGCACTGTTCACTTTACTTCTGTACAGAAGTGTTCAGAGCCTTAGACACTGTGCTCCCGAATTATCCACTAAACACAGCAACTTACTGGCTGGCACTATACTATTTTCAAACAGTAAACAAAGAGAAGTAGATACTGGACTATATTTGTTTGGATACATTATTTGCTTAGACAGGTTCATAACTGAGTCATTCATTTACATTCAATTCCATCAGTCTATTTGTAAGCCTGTCTCAAGTGACTTTACATTTTAAACCATCAACCATTCACCTTACCCCCTTACTCCTTGCTGTTGCTGCATCAATCTGATACATATTTTCCTAGGCTATTACATATAGTTCAGTAATAAATCTGACACACAGGCAGCATATTAACAAAATATTCTTACTTCTCAAATGTATTTAAATACATTAATGTCACAATAATTTTTGATTCAAAATCACCTAAGGTGATAAACTCTTCTCCTTTTAAGTTTTCACAGAACTACTGATGTCCTTGATTTATCTTTACAAGCACTTGCATGCTAAAATTCAATACCATAATATTATGGGAATAATGCAGTGCTTAAGGGAGAATGATAGAAAAAATCGAGCAATTACTGGATGTGTCTAGATGGGAATCATTCTGATGGAAAGATATGATTTTGTTAACCCACTTGTTTTCTAATAGTACTGAATTCCCTGATGTACTTTCTCAGGCGTCGCTACAATATCACAACAAATTTCAATATAAGAGTTCATGAATTTTCAGGATTCAGATCCAGTTTCAAATGGGTTCATAAAATCACGCTGAGTTTTCAATTACCAGATGTCTGGGCATTGCTTTCTGTCTATGACTGTTTTTATGACTATTTTAATGGGAGAAGAACAAGCTATCAATCTTGGTTTAGACCCTACATGAATTGCCAAATATATCTGCACAGGCAAACAGTTACAGAGCTATATCATCTCGAGAAAACATAAGACACCATTGCCTGGCAGTTAAAATGACCATGGCCCACTCGTCATATCAAAGGAGAATAGCAATAATAACCCAATTTGTTGCTGTCAAATATGTTGGACAGATAATTGAAGCATTATTTGTCGTGTCTAACACAGGCATTTTCAAACTCATAATTATTTTGTAGTTGGCAGGCAGAAAAATGCTACTACATAATTACATTTCCCAAATTATAGGAATCATTATTCAAATTCAGGCAGTCACTAGACATGCTTCCTGTAGGCAGCTGGTCAGTGATCAATATCATGCCATGCAGATCAATGGTGCTTCATAGTCAACTCCAAAAACTCATCAATTCGAATGCAATTACTTGTAAAGAAGAAAAATATTTAATCTTTGCTTATCATTACATCTGTTCATCCCAAAGCATTTTGCAGCTTTACACCAATTTAAACCTTTCTGGATTTACTCACAAGTTTAGTCATTTCAGAGCATAACAGCTGGCTCTGAAAGGCAGTAGCTGCTGCATTTAGTTTCTGTAACTCCATCTTATTGATTTACTGACTGCATTACCTGCTGCTTTGTCTTTTATATCACTTTTTCCCCCATTGATAATCTTTCTCTTGAGTGTTTTCCTTTCAAAAATTAATGTTAATCTTCCTTATTAAATATTACAATTGAGAGGCTGATTTGTGTCAAAACACCTTGAACGTACCCTGAGGTATTAAAAAAAGCATCTTAAATGAAGAGAGGTCAAAGAGATCTTAGGTTTATAGTGGAAAATCCAAAATCCAAAGCTTTCTTTTTGCTTAGGGTATGGGACTAACAGCAGCATAATTCAAGTTGGAAATACCCAGGTATCCAGATTACAGAAACACCAACAACTCAGAGTTGCAGGAAAAATATTGACAGAAGTGGGATTTTCAATCATTTTTATTAATAGATGAGCATTTTAAATTTGTGTCAGTGCTCAACAGTGAACCATTGTAGTTCAACAATCATGAAGAGAGGTGAGTATTAGGACGGATATGTCCTCGGGGCCTGACGGAATATTCCCCAGGCTGCTCCACAAGGCGAGGGAGGAGATTCAGGACCCTGACAAAGGGTCTCGGCCTGAAATGTCGACAGTGCTTCTTCCTATAGATGCTGCCTGGCCTGCTGCGTTCCACCAACATTTTGTGTGTAAAGTGTGAGGTGGTACACTTTGGAAGGACAAACTCCAAGACAGAGTACAAAGTAAATGGCAGGATAGTGTGGAGGAGCAGAGGGATCTGGGGGCACATGTCCACAGATCCCTAAAAGTTGCCTCACAGGTAGATAGGGTAGTTAAGAAAGCATATGAGGTGTTAGCTTTCATAAGTTGAGGGATAGAGTTTAAGAATCACGAGGTATAAAACTCTGGTTAGGCCACACTTGGAGTACTATGTCCATTTCTGGTCACCTCACTATAGGAAGGAAGTGAAAGCATTGGAAAAGATACATAGGAGATTTACCAGGATACTGCCTGGTTTTTAGAGTATGCATTATAATCAGAGATTAAGGGAGCCAAGGCTTTTCTCTTTGAGAGAAGGAGGATGAGAGGAGATATGATAGAGGTGTACAAGATATTAAGAGGAATAGATAGAGCGGACAGCCAGCACCTCTTCCCCAGGGCACCACTGCTCAATACAAGAGGACATGGCTTTAAGGTAAGGGCTAGGAAGTTCAAAGGGGATACTAGAGGAAGGTTTTTTACTCAGAGAGTGGTTGGTGCGTGGAATGCACTGCCTGAGTCAGTGGTGGAGGAAGATTAAAACACAAAATGCTGGCAGAACTCAGCAGGCCAGACAGCATCTATGGGAGGAGGTAGTGACGACGTTTTGGGCTGAAACCCTTCATCAGGAGGCAGATACACTAGTGAAGTTTAAGAGACTACTAGACAGGTATATGTTGGGATTTAAGGTGGGGGGATATATGGGAGGCAGGGTATAAGGGTTGGCGCAACATTGTGGGCTGAGGGGCCTGTACTGTGCTGTACTATTCTATGTTCTATAAACTGCAAAATATAACAGTGCTGGTAGAGTATTAGATCACAAGTTTGTAGGGAGTAGAATGAGGTATGTCATTCAAGAGTGAAGTTTAATTGAACAAGGGTTTCAATAGTAATATTAGAGATGAAAATGCCTATTTCATGCATAGAAGCAAGCAAAACATATCTTTGTTTTGCACAAAAGATATTCTAGATGTTACAGCTTCCCAGGTCTTTCAGAATTCATCTGACTTTTCAAGTCTCTACACTTAAACCCCTCCTCTGTAGTCCTTTAGTTTCTACTCCTTACCTTCACCCTCCTCTTAGAATGATGGATGGAAAACCTGTTTATACTAGCTGAGCAACACACAAAATGTTGAGCCGGCCAGGCAGCAATTATGGAAAAGAATACAGTCGAAGTTTCGAGCAGAAACCCTTTGGCAGGACTACAGTTCTATTTTTTTTAAACTAATATAAACTTCATTCATAATTTAAAATAATATTTACAAGAATACACCTGGCAATGTCTTTTCACTCTTACATTCATAGACAAGACATTAAGTAGTGTTCAATTACACTTCTTAAAACCGGAAACACTTGCTACTCATGTGGCCCCATGGGGTAGTGGGGCTCTACTACAATATCGCAAAAATTAATGCAAAGCTCTTAGAAGCCAACAGAAGGAAGCTAGCAAAACAAGGAGAAAAAAAGATGAAAAATGAAGGTAAGCTAGCCAATAATATAGAAAAGAGAATACCAAAGGTTTCTTTTTAGATATATAAAGAGTGAAAGAGTGGATATTGCACTGCTGGAAAATGATGCTGGAGAGATAGTAATGAGGACAAAGAAATGTTGAACAAACTTAATAGGAATATTGCATCAGTTTTCACTGTGGAATTATGCCAGAAATTAGAGAGCATCAGAGAGCTCTCTGAGTGTGGTTGCTATTACTGAGGAGAAGGTGCTTGGGAAGCTGAAAGGCCTAAAGGTACATAAGTCACCTAGACCAGATGGACTATACCCCAGGATTCTGAAAGAAGTAGCTGAAGAGATTGTGGAGGTATTGTAAAGATTGTAAAGGTGAAATTTTGGAGTACTTGCAGGCACATGATAACATGTTGAAGTCAGCATAGTTTCCCTAAGAGGAAATCATGCCTGACAAATCTGTTGAAATTCTTTGAGGAAATAGCGGGCAGGATAGACTGAGAAGAATTGGTTGACGTCGTTTACTTGGATTTTCAAAGGCCTTTGACATGGTGTCACACATGAGGCTGCTAAATAAGATGACAGCCCATGGTATTACAGGAAAAAATACTAGCATAGACAGAGGATTGGCTGATTGGCAGGAAGCAAAGAGTGGGAATAAAAGCATTTTTTTGGTAGGCTGCTTGTGACTAGTGGTGTTCTCCAGGGGTCGATGTTAGGACCATTCCTTTTCATGTTATACACTCAGTAATCACATTAGTAGTACCTCCTGTACCTAATAAAGTGTCTATTGAGTGTACGTTGATGGAATCTACTGCAGTAGCCTATCCACTTTGAGGTTCAATGTGTTTTGTGTTCAGGAACGCTCTTCCACACACAACTGTTGTAATGTGTAGTTAAGTTACCCTCCTCTCAGCTTGAACCAATCTGTCCATTTTCCTTTGACCTCTCTCATTAACAAGGTGTTTGCACCCACAGAACTGCCATTCACTGGATTTTTTTGTTTTTGTTTTTGGCACCTTTCTCTATAAACTCTGTTGTGGGTGAAACGCCCAGGAGATCAGCGGTTTCAAAGATACCCAAACCTTCCCATCTGGCAGCAATGATCAAAGTCAAAGTCACTTTGATCACATTTCTTCCCCATTCTGATGTTTGGTCTGAACAACTGAACCTCTTGGTTATGCCTGCATGCTTTTATGCATTGATTTACTGTCACATGATTGGCATTAAGAAGCAGATGTACAGATGTACCTAATAGAGTGGCCACTGAGTGCATGTTAATGAATTAGATTACAGAATTGATGACTTTGTGGACAAGTTTGCGGACAATGTGAAGATAAGTCAAGGGAAGGTAATATTGAGGTAGCAGGGAGTCTGCAGAAGGACTTAAGACAGACTAATCAAAGGGGCAATGAAGTAGCTGATGGAATATAGTATAGGTGAGTGAAAAGCCATGCACTTTGGTAGAAGGAATAAAAACATAGACTATTTTTTAAACGTGGAGAGAATTCAGAAATCAGAGGACTTGGGAGATCTTGTGCAGGATTCCTTAAAGATTAACTTGTAGGTTGAGTCGATAGTAAAGAAGGAATTTATTTTGAGAGGACAAGACTATAAAAACAAGGATGTGATGCTAAGGCTTTATAAGGCAGTGGTCAGATCACACTTGAAATATTGAGAGCAGCTTTGAGCCCTTTATCTAAGAAAAGATGTGCAGGTATTGGAGCTTGCCCTTAGGAGTTTCTGGGAATGAAGGGGCTAACGTATGAGGAGCAGTTGGTGGCTCTGGGCCTGTACTCACTGGACTTTAGAAGAATGAGAGGAAGTTTCTATGAAACCTACCAAATACTGAAAGGTCTGGATAGAGTGGACATGGAGAGGATGTTTCCTATAGTGGGGGAGCATAGGACCAGATGGCACAACTTCAGAATATCCCTTTAGAACAGATGAGGAACAATTTCTTTAGCCAGAGCGTGGTGAATCTGTGGAATTTATTGTCACAGATGCAGTGGAAGCCAAGTCATTGGGTATAGTTAAAGCAGAGGTCGGTAAGTTCTTTATCAGTAAGGTTACAGGAGACCAGGATTGAGAGGGATAATAAATTTGCCATGATGGAGTGGTGGTGCAGACCCGATGGACTGAATGGACTAATTCTGTACCTATGTCCTATGGTCTTATGGTCTAATAATTGAAGGGCTTCCTCACCCAACCCACCCCTTCTCTGACCAGTATCAAAAGAACCCTACACTGTGGTCCTCTCCTACTAAGCCTTTGAGGTGACTGCACCAAACTTCATTGTGTCTCTCAGCACGTACTCCTGCAGCCTGGAATGTTCCTGTCAGAGCATTCCTACAGCCTTCTTGATGGGCTGGTTTCAGGCAGACCAACAGCGACTTTCATCCAGTTGATGATCTTCCAGCGGCGCCTGAGGTCCGTCTTTGTATGAGCCCCTGAGGACAGCCCATAGATCAGAGAATCCTCTGTCAAACACAACTGCCCATGATACAGGCCCTTGCATCTTTTTCCACATCCTCTTTGCAAATGAGGACCCCTCCCCCCCACTCAACGTCAGCCAAGCAAGATCTTGGTGCCTGTTGGTAAGACATGGCAATAAGGCATTCTGCAAGATGGGTCTGGAAAGTCTGCTGAGGGGGCAAACTCACAGCACCCTTCCCTTGTAAAGTCTGCAAGACCTCCAGTTGGATTTGTGGTCAAAGGTGTTGATCTGGAAGACCTTTTCCACAAAGGACAAGTAGTAGCAACGTCCAGCTGATTGGGATATTGCTCATTAACAGGAGTTACACATATTGAAATGGTAAGGTCAGTTAATGTAGTTTGACACTTGTCAAGTACGGTGAGTTGTCATCAGCCGGGAACAGAAGAACATGTGAGATGAGGGAGCTTGGCAGTGAGAATGAGAATTAAAGACACGTTCAGAGCATTAAGTGTTGGACATGCTATACGCAAATCTAATTCAGCACTAAGATAAGCTGCAGATACACAACACCATCCTTCGCTATAGCGGGGACTGATGGAACTTGGCATGTGGTGGTACTTGATGCCTACCTACACACACACAGCCTGATGAAGCCACACATGGAGGTGATCTACAGTTTTGCTCCATTTGCAGCTTCTACTGTTAAAGGTTTATAGGCCTCCTGCTACCCGCATCAAATGTCACCCGGCACCCCTCTTTACTACGTGTCACTTCAATGGGACCACCGTGTTTAAGTAAGTTATTTGCTCATGTGTGTTTTTTTGAAAATAAGTAAAACTCCACAATGACGAAGTACCAAGTAAATACGCGTCTATTTAGACAGAAGCCCGCTCCTGTTTTCACCACTATTTTGGAAATAGCGATGAAAATGTACTGTACTCTGTTGCCTGTACCTGCCTTGCCCCCTCGCCACCTCTCCTCAAACACCCTGGGTGGCGGGTCTGCCAGGCGCTTGTGCCGCTACAATGGGCTGGTGAGGGCGAGAGGCCCGCGCCGCCGCCCCGTGCTTAGTTTTGCTGGAGATTTGCGTGGCTGAGGTTGTTTTCTGCCGGCTGGATCTGTGAGCGCCAGTGTCTGGAGAAATTCAGTGTGACTGCGGCTTGAGCCGCCATGTTCGCCAACCTGCTTACTGTTTTAGGGCTACGACCAGAGGAGCCCCTGCCTGCCACATGGTGGACCCTCTTTCCGAGGCCCAAACCGCGCTCGGAAGATGGCATTTGCCAAGTCATCTCGCTGTTCCAGTGTTGCAACCCGAGCATCGCATACCCGGCGATCGCCGGCTGCTTCTTCGCCGTGCTCTTCATTTGTCTGACCTGGTTCATTCACGAGAAGAGAATGTGGTCGTCGGGACCTCTGAGTGCAGACCGAACCAAGAAGCCTCACTTCCAGTGTGGCAAGGTACCTCTTCTCGGTGTTAACAAACATGGATTAAAATTACTAAAATAAAGCCGGAGACTCTCATTGGTCACAGGGGGTGCTTGTGGTAGGAGAAACAGTTAACGATCCAGGTTGATAATCTTCAACCAGAACTGGAACGAAAAGAACGTAGATTTTAAGTTATGTGTGCCCGATAGAATGCCAAGACTTAGATTGTTTTGTTGGTGCGTTGCGTTAGTGATGAATGAGTGACAGTCATAACTAATCTGTCTGGAGGAGCACAGATAAGGGGAGATAAGCAAACGTCGTAGAAAACAAACAATGTTGGAACATGATAGTGAGAAGGGGAAAGGCTGGTGAAGATGAAAGAGTGAGATGAAGTGACAGAGAGAGAACTGAAAAGTGAAACTGATTTGATGTTTCAGCTTCAATACGCTTTGTAAAGTGAAGGGTCTCAGACTTGAACTGTTAACCTTTTCTCTTTCCACTGATGGCTGACCTGCTCAGAGTCTCCAGCTGGTTTTTATTTTGGCTTTTATTTTAGATTTCCAATGTTTTTAAATTTTCATGTTTGAGAGCCCTGTCAACAATGGTAGAGTGGGAGCAAAGTAACTGAAAACCTTACAGTAAAGAATAAGTGAATTAAAATGATTCTATCATTGATTAGCTGAGATTTAGAACATGTACAGCAATGTTATGTTAGAACTACTCATTACACATGCATACAGCTGAGGACTAGGTGACCAGACTTGCACAATGTTACAGCAAAGGATGCTGCCCAGAGGAAACATTTACCAGGATATTGTCTGGAAAATTGTAACTATGAGGAAATATGGATAAGTTGGGATTTTAACCTGTGAGAGAACACTGAAAATGGTTTGCTTACCACTTTAGTGAATTTGGAAGTAAAGGTGTGTTGTTGGCTTTCTAGTGCTTTGAGATGTCTTGTGTGGGTAATGCAATTCTCTGAAGCATTTAGTAAATCAGAAGCCTGTGGAAATAAAGGGCCATTGACCTTATTGATATGAAACTAGCTGATGAAAGAAACAATATAACAATGGTGCCATTTTCCAAAGAAAGTCTACAGCAAATACATCTGGGCATTAAAGTCTGGCTCACCTGCGCCTGGTTACGTAGGCATAGCTTCAAAGTTCTGTCACTCAGAGGACAGAATGAGAGATGCAGAGGACAATTACAGACCTCTAGAGGGCATAGTTTCTAGACTGGCCCTAATAGATTACAAAGGAATAAATGCAATTATCATTGGCTCAAGTTAGGTGGGGGTTCCTATTATGTTTGCAGTATTGTGATTCATTGGAGTCCAAATAATGGCTAAGTAGTTTAGCATGGGTTGTAAGGAATACACTGAACCTTTATTGACAGAGGCCTATGCTTTCCTACCTGGTGAAGGAGAATCTGGATGTTGATGTGCCAGGATTGACGAGGATGAAGCACATAAAGTGGCAGCAACCAAGGAGGAAGGGTGAAGGTGAAATATTTGGATAGTTTCCAAATAATCATCTTTGAACCATTGACTTTCATATAACTTCAATCATATATTAAACACAGTCTGTTAGAAATTAATATTCTAATGCTTCAGAATTTGAAGCACCTTAATGTGGTTACTCTTTATTTGCTCCTATACCGTCAAAATTGTTTGCCAATATGGATTCTCCATTTGGAGCAGTACCTGTATCTCATGATTGTCAAAAAACCTGTCGCCTATTGCCTGCACAATTATTCTTATTTTTACCTTGTGGACACTGGAAAAGTCCCTGAATTTACAACCCAGAATGGTTTTGTCAGCACTAGTTCATATGAGGCAGCTCACTGTTGAAATTGAAACCAGGTCCTTGAATTGGCTTGAGGTTCCAAAAGATTCAACTGGATGTTGTTCAAAGTCATACTCTGCCATCCATGCTTGTTTCTTTGGAAACTATTTTGTGTCCACGTAATGGGTAAAGGAGAAAGTATTTGTAAATTTGAAAGGACATTCAAGCTTTTTTTTTGACATACCTGCCATCAATGGCATTGCAAATTGGAAACGGTGATATTTAAATTAGAGAATGGGGAAATGATAGGACCTGAAAAGGGGAGGAGAATGAGTTTAAGAGAGAAATACTAGGAGAAAGAAAAAGGTTATAGAAGCACAGACAGTGATGGTCTTGGAATGGAGCAGGTGAAAAGGATTATTTAAGAGTTCTCCTCTTCTCCTCTCAAAACATTGATTGTTATTTCTGTTGAGGGTTTGTGCTTTCATTTCAATGTAGTTTCCATTTTTAAGTTCCTGGATGCCAGAATTAGTAGTGAAGGTTTCTTAGTTAATTTTACTCTTCAAAATACAGTTCACAAGTGGGGGAAGCTTGTTACCATTCATATGTGGAATGGAAAATCTGATGTAGCAATGCAGATTAAATCTTGTTGTCAAGAAATCAAGTCCTTAAATTCAGGTGCATGTATCAGATATGACATTTGGCTGCCATAATGAAAGCATATAAGCTTATTTCTTTCAGGAAGGGCATGGAAACTTCTCAACCATTGCATGTACCTTCCATCTGATCTGAAGTTTCATGATCTTCTTTGCATCACTAAGAGAAAATTCTGGTATATTATTAAATGGCTGCTTTGGGTAAATTATAGCAGAATAATTGATAAGACTACAACAGCTAATTTCTCTATTAATGTCAAATGACCTTTTTTGACAATATTGCTCACCTTCAGAGGTTTATGATGTTACAGATGGACATTGACATTTTTAGTGAAAATATTAGAAACTGTGTTGAATGACCGTTCATGCAGTCATATAGCATGGAAACATGCCCTTTGGTCCATGCCCACCAAGATTCCCACTAAGCTAGTCTCATTTGTCCATGTTTGGTCCTTGTCCTTTATCACATAAAGAAAGCAGCACAGCCAGGATTGATCCTTTACATTTTGAGAAACCAACAGAGGTTCTCATTTCACCTTCACCCAACCGGATTCCATCACAGGTAATTTTTACTGCTGTTATACCCACCGAATTACCATTCATAACTGTAGTGCATAAAGTTATTGAAGGAAAAGTGAAGAGGAAAATGACAGGTAATTAACTAGATGTTAAGTAGTTTTTAGATGATATTGTTCATGTACCAGGGCATTTAGAGAACACATTAAAAATAACACATTTTTGAAGAACACTGACACACCACATCTTTCTAAAATCATCCCTTATCAGGAAGAAGATCTGGGAAGAAGTGGGAAAAAAATCTCTATTTCGAGATGGTGGTATTAGGAATGAAGAAATAAAGAAATTTAAAGAATTATCTGTTATGACATTCAAGCCAAAAGAGGAGATTGAATTAATTACAGGCTTAACAAAGCAATATATGGAAATTGAAAAAGATTGTTTCCCAGATGTGGTTATGGGATCATACGAAAAATGCCATTGTGATGTACCAAAGAAACATTTATCCAAGTTGATCAGAGTTAGGAATGAATATAAAATGTCAAAACCATTGTATACACCTCTTATGGAAAGTGATGCTGTTGATCGTTCAGAGACTAACTTAAGGCAAAAACTTGTTCTAAGTTTGTGGGGTTCTCCAAATTTGTTTGAAAAGTCATTGAAAACAATGATACCGGAAGTGCCACCTGCACATCCACTTATCAAAGGAAGAGAAACTACAATGGTTTGGAAACAGATTTCATTGAAGAAAAAGTCAGAAACAAAGAAAAAATGAAGTCAATGAGCTCAGCATGCCTGCAGGAGGCAGCGCCAATGCAATCCTACTCAAGATCCACAAACCTGCCTGTCCCAGTAGACCCATTGCCAAAGCTTGCTCCTGCCCCACCGATCTCATTTCTGCATACGTTGACACTGTTTTATCCCCCCTTGTTCAATCTCTTCCCACCTATGTTCGTGACACTTCTCACGCTTTGAATTTTTTCAATGATTTTAAGTTCCCTGGCCCCACCACCTTATTTTCACCATGGACGTCCAGTCCCTATATACCTCCATCCCCCACCAGTAAGGTCTAAAAGCTCTTCGCTTCTTTTTGGATTCCAGACCTAACCAATTCCCCTCTACCACCACTCTCCTCCGTCTAGTGGAATTAGTACTTACTCTGAATAATTTCTCCTTTGGCTCCTCCCACTTCCTCCAAACCAAAGGTGTAGCCATGGGCACCCGCATGGGTCCCAGTTATGCCTGCCTTTTTGCTGGCTTTGTGCAACAGTCTATGTTCCAAGTCTGTATGGGTATCCGTCCCCCTCTTTTCCTTTGCTACATCGATGACTGCATTGGTGCTGCCTCCTGCATGCATGCTGAGCTCGTTGACTTCATTAACTTTGCCTCCAACTTTCACCCTGCCCTTAAATTTACCTGATCCACTTCCGACACCTCCCTCCCTTTTCTTGATCTTTCTGTCTCCATCTCTGGAGATGGCTTATCTACTGATATCTACTATAACCATATAACCATATAACAATCACAGCACGGAAACAGGCCATTCCGGCCCTCCTAGTCCGTGCCGAACTCTTAATCTCACCTAGTCCCACCTACCCGCACTCAGCCCATAACCCTCCACTCCTTTCCTATCCATATACCTATCCAATTTTACCTTAAATGACACAACTGATCTGGCCTCTACTACTTCTACAGGAAGCTCATTCCACACAGCTATCACTCTCTGAGTAAAGAAATACCCCCTCGTGTTTCCCTTAAACTTTTGCCCCCTAACTCTCAAATCATGTCCTCTCGTTTGAATCTCCCCTACTCTCAATGGAAACAGCCTATTCACGTCAACTCTATCTATCCCTCTCAACATTTTAAATACCTCGATCAAATCCCCCCTCAACCTTCTACGCTCCAATGAATAGAGACCTAACTTGTTCAACCTTTCTCTGTAACTTAAGTGCTGAAACCCTGGTAACATCCTAGTAAATCGTCTCTGCACTCTCTCTAATTTATTGATATCTTTCCTATAATTCGGTGACCAGAACTGTACACAATATTCCAAATTTGGCCTTACCAATGCCTTGTACAATTTTAACATTACATCCCAACTTCTGTACTCAATGCTCTGATTTATAAAGGCCAGCGTTCCAAAAGCCTTCTTCACCACCCTATCTACATGAGACTCCTGACTCTCACAGCTACCTGGACTATTCCTCTTCCCACCCTGTCTCTTGCAAAAATGCTATCCCTTTCTCACAATTCCTCCGTCTCTGCCGCATCTGCTCTCAGGATGAGGCTTTTCATTCCAGGATGAAGGAGATGTCTTCCTTTTTTAAACAAAGGGGCTTCCCTTCTTCCACCATCAATTCTGCTCTCAAACGCATCTCTCCCATTTCCTGCACATCTACCCTCACCCCATCCGCCCGCCACCCCACTTGGGATAGGGTTCCCCTTGTCCTCACCTACCACCTCACCAGCCTCCAGGTCCAATGTATCATTCTCTGTAACTTCCACCACCTCCAATGGGATCCCACTACCAAGCACATCTTTCCCTCCCCCACTCTTTCTGCTTTCCACAGGGATTGCTCCCTACGTGACTCCCTTGTCCACTTGTCCTCCCTATCCCTTCCCACCGATCTCCCTCCTGGCACTTAAGTGCTACACCTGCCCCTACACTTCCTCCCTCACCACCATTCAGGGCCCCAGACAGTCCCTCCAGGTGAGGTGACACTTCACCTGTGAGTTGGCTGGTGTGGTATACTGCATCCGGTGCTCCTGGTGTGGCCTTTTATATATTGGTGAGACCCGACACAGACTGGGAGACTGTTTCGCTGAACACCTACGCTCTGTCCGCCAGAGAAAGCAGGATCTCCCAGTGGCCACACATTTTAATTCCATGTCCCATTCCCATTCTGATATGTCTATCCACAGCCTCCTCTACTGTCAAGATGAAGCCACACTCAGGTTGGAGGAACAACACCTTATATACCGGCTGGGTAGCCTCCAACCTGATGGCATGACCATTGATTCTCTAACTTCCGTTAATGCCCCTCCTCCCCTTCTTATCCCATCCCTGACATATTTAGTTGTTTGTTTTTTTCTCTCTCTCTGCCCATCACTCTGCCTGTTCTCCATCTCCGTCTGGTGCTCCCCTCCCCCTTTCTTTCTCCCTAGGCCTCCCGTCCCATGATCCTTTCCCTTCCCCAGCTCTGTATCACTTTTGCCAATTACCTTTCCAGCTCTCAGCTCCACCCCACCCCCTCCTGTCTTCTCCTATCATTTTGCATTTCCCCCTCCCCCTCCTACTTTCAAATCTCTTAGTATCTTTCCTTTCAGTTAGTCCTGATGAAGGGTCTCGGCCTGAAACGTCGACAGCGCTTCTCTCTATAGATGCTGCCTGGCCTGCTGTGTTCCACCAGCATTTTGTGTGTGTTGTTCAATTATCATTAAGACATTTTATGGGTCCTGTACCACCTGTGAATATCATAAAGTCATCAGAAGCTATGACAAGTATGACGAACAATAACATTGAAATCAGAGAGACTTGTAAAACTAAAAATCTGCAGAAAATGTTTGTGCAACTAAATAGAATGAAGTTGACCTCAGCACAAAATATAAAAGAGAACAATAAAACAGATACAAAATCAGGAAGAGAATTTATTTCCACTTGCCTTAAAGAAGAAGATAAAGGTAAACTAGATACTTCCTTGATAAAATAGCATGTAGAAGTTCACCAAGACACTTTGCCAGAAAAGGTGATGAAGTCCTATGAAATCACATGAAAGACATCATTTCCATAGCCTGTTCTAGCTAGAAATAGATTCAAAAAACCAAGACCATTGTATCTGTCATTTATTGAACAATATATTGTAGATCGATTGGAGTTTAATTTAAAACACAAACAGATTAATCATCTCTGGGGAGCTGCAACTCCATATGATACATCTTTAGAAATGCTGATTTGTTCAGGACCACCTCGACTTCCAGCAGTCAAAGTGAGTGGAGCTCAAGTAGAGCCTGTACGTAGAGAAATTAATTTTTCTGATGAAATTTGTAGAGATTTAAACATTCATATTACACGGCAGAAACTTCAACAAAACCGAGGTTTGCAATTGCATATTCAAAATACTGAAAATGCATTTATTCTACCAGCTCCAAAACTAGTGTTATCCAAGTTATGTCCCCAGACTAATTTTGAGATTAAATTTTCTCAGTCTGAGCTGACATTCCTTCATGAAGAACATAAAAGACTGGAGTTCAAGGTAAAGGAAATGATTGTAAATCATCATCGGGGACTTCCTAAGGATGTTCTATCTTCATATTGTAATTTTGTGGCTCCACTGCCATCAGTGAAGGATCTCATTAAGGAGTGTGGAATAATACTTCTATTCAGAAGAAAACCAACAAAGATCTATTGTAACTACATAATTAAAGAAAAATGTTTGTTGCCCCAGAATGAAAGACAGTAACAATGGAAAAGCATCAAACAAAATTGTGAACTTTCCTAGTTTCAAACCAGAGCATAAGCATAAATTAGATGTATGTGCAACAAAGCCAAGTCTGGAAGTTAAAATGCACTCTTTGCCCAAGCCGGTGACAAAATGCATAAAAATAACTATGATATACCGTCAAAAGATGGTTTTTCAAAACTAACTGCGTCAAATGAAGAATTTAAGAAGCCAAGATGAATGCATCCATCTTCCATTGAGCAGCATGTTGTGGATCATTTAGAGTTGAACTTAAAACACAAACAAAAGATCCATCTTTGAGTATCTGAAACACTATTTGAAATGTCAGAGAAAATGCTAATCCCCAAAGCACCTGATGTATACCCAGTGATTAGGCTAGAACAAGTTCAAATGGTATAGAAACAGCTTTCATTGAAATAGAGACACAAAACATATTAGAATGGCATATAACACAGAAAAATCTCGAGAATAACTGGGATTTTCCATTCCACATTCAGCAATCAATCGATATGTTCACTACCTCTGCACCACCAAGAATTCTGTATCAGTTAAAACTGCATTGTTTTTGCACTTCAACTGTTACATCGGCAGAGTCATTTATTATTAGTAATGAACATAGAAAAACATTAGAACAGAACATAAAGAAAAAGATCATAAATCAGAACTGGGACTCCCAAATCTTATTCAGTTATCCCTGAAAGATTTTATGGCTCCAACTTTAAAAGGAATTGAAAGGTTTCCTGATGGCACATTGAATCTAATTCTAAGATGATTATGAGACTTAAGAAAGGAAAGTTACTTCATGAGGAGGTTTCTAAGAAGGCAAACATTGGAAAGATTGATGCATTTCCACATTATGCCACACTGGAGAAAGAATATAAGAATAAACTAAATATATGCTTGTTTATTGTAATGCCTGCACTGTTCTGTGCACTTTATGCAGTCCTGGGTAGGTCTGTAGTCTAAGAATTATAAGTAATGAATGGAATTGCTCAAAGCTGCTCATCATTTTTTTGAATAATTTTATGGCTTTGTTTTCTCTGCAATCAGGAATAATGGAAGGGAACGAGCTATCTTTCAATAGTACTCAAGTGAAATATTGAGTACTATTTCTGAGCCACCACTTGACCCTCCAGCAATTAATGCAAGTGGAGCTCAAATAGAATATGTGGGTATGGAAACATATCAGTGACTATATTTCATTCAGAATTTTAGTAGATATGGCATGTCTTCAAAGAGCGCATTCTACCTCATTGCATCAGTGTCTAGTATGAAAGGGCAGGATCAGA
Organism: Hemitrygon akajei; assembly: GCF_048418815.1. NCBI lineage: Eukaryota > Metazoa > Chordata > Chondrichthyes > Myliobatiformes > Dasyatidae > Hemitrygon > Hemitrygon akajei. The sequence continues at coordinate 109,597,544 of NC_133127.1, forward strand.
AAAAAGCTCAGCCAGCTCCATCATGGGCATTAATCTTCCCACCTTGATGACATCTTCAAAGGGCGATGCTTGAATAGATTACATCCATCATTAAAGATCCCGATCACCCAAGACATGCCCTCTTCTCACTATACCATCAGAGAGGAAGTACAAGAACTTGAAAACCCACATTCAACATTAGAAGAAGTTTCTTTCCCTCCACCATCATATTACTGAACGATAAACCCATGGACACTGCTCACTAATTGTTCTCTCATTTTGCATTTCTTATTTATCTTTTTAACATATCTATTTCTTATTATAATTTATAGTATATTTTATGTTTGCATTGTATTGATGCCGTAATGAATCTGATTCTGATAGTACTAAAGCTGTATATGAAGAAACTGATTGCAAATCACATATGACGTTTCCCTGAGCCATTTCAGTTAGTTATTGTGATTTTATTCTGGCTGCCTGTCAAATGTGTCACAATACAGCAGAAAAGCAACACAATGCCTATTATGGTTGAACTGTGAACAAAGTCACCAGATATACGCAGCTGGTAGAAAGAAAAATCATAGAAGTCTTCATTTGGGACACATACAAGCTGGTAGTCTTTGGAGGAAGGACAAGGAGATGCTCTTTTTTTCTTACTGCCTATGGGTGGAGTGTATGTGTTTTTTTCCCTCAGTCTCTGGCCCTCTACCATAGGCCTGAGAGCTTGAGAGTTCGGTGCAGTATCCTTGCTATTCCTAGTAGTGCACTCTTCTGCACCAAGAACTCAGATGTTGTTGCTGGGATTTGTTGGAGCAAGTCTCCCAGTCCAGGTATCACAGCTCCAAGTGCACCTATCACCACTGGGATTACACTGGCTTTAATTTTTCATATCCTTTTTATCTGCTCTTTCAAGCCCTGGTATTTCTCCAGCTTCTCATATTCTTTCTTTCTGATGTTACCATCATTTAGGATTGCCGTATCTTTACTATTGCTTTCTTCTGTTCCTTGTCCGGTGTTGGTTAGCTAGTACCTGCTTATCAGTCTGTATTTGGAAGTCCCACAGGACTTAGCTCTGTCATTCTCCACTACCTTTTTGGCTGTTTACCAATGGAACTTGGGAGTTCCAATCCATACTCAATACAGATGTTCCTGTAGTTTGCATCCTGCTACTAAGTGCTAGCTGGTTTCAGTGGATTTCTTGCTTAGTGTGCATCTTGGGTCTTCTCTGCTGTAATAGACCTGGTGTATTGGTCTTGTCTTTGTGCCTGTTCTTGTGCAGCCATGAGCAGCACCTCTATGCTACCCCTCAGCCTTCCCTTTTTCACCCATTACTCTGACTTTCCTATGTCAGCCACCTCTGATATGTGGCGATGGTACATCCCGTACAGTGATTTATACTGCCATGACCTCTGGTCCTCTGGCTCTGCTTCACGCACTTCCATTTCCATATCCCCTGCCCGCTGTCTGAGGTATTCTAGCAGACCATCCTTGGGGGGGGGGGGGGGGTGCATCTTCCTGACATACTCATGGATGTTTCGTATTTCTTCCAATTCTGTGGCCTTGACGACTTCCAAGACCTGTCCTCCTTTATTCCGGTGGGTGTACAGTCACTGGATGTTGGACTTTGAGTGAAATCCTCCATATATTGTTAGTAGTTTCTGGGTCTTGATGTGAGTGGCTTCCAGTTCGTTCCTTGGCTAGCACAATGTTATGGCTGAGTATCTAATCAAGAGCTAATGTGTTGATGGGCTTGATCTTGTTCTTCTCATGCAGCTACCTTTTTAGGATTAATTCTTGTGTCCTTATTCTGGCTTCCTCGTATTTGTAGCTGTCCTGTACATCTGGTATGTGGCCTTCTGGTAATGTGAATCTTTCAGTCTTGATGTGTTTGCCTCTTTTCACTAGCATCCAGCCGCACTTTTCCAGTCCAATTGACATCCTGATGTCTCTGCTGTACACCCTTGTCAGGTGGTTGGTGAGTCAATGTGTCTTTCATTTCTGGCATACAGCTTGATGTCATCCATGTACAGGAGGTGGCTGATGGTCACTCCACTTTTGAACCTGTATGCATGTCCACATTTTGAGATAATCTGGCTGAGCGGGGTCAAGTCTATGCAGAACAGCAGTGGGGATAGTGCATCACCCTGGCAGATTGCATATTTGATGGACACTTGTGCTATTGGCTTTGAGTTAACTTCTAGCATTGTCCTCCAACAGCCCATTGAGTTCTTGATAAAGGTCCTTAGTGTCTTGCCGGCCTTGTACAGAGACAGGCATATGTATGGGGCATTGAGCCTTAGATTTATTTGTCTAGTTTTTGGAGTCTCACATGACTGCTTTGTCTGCCAGTAGTTGGTGCTTGGAGCCTCAGGTTCCTTAACAATCCCCCTCTGAGCAGAGCGCAAGAATTTACACACATGTTCCTTCAGCTTGGTGGTTGTGATGCCTTTATAGGAGCTTTCACGTTGTTGACAGGTAGGATAGCAGCTGGTAGTTTGATTATGTTGCTCCTTTGTGAGGACTCTTCATTATGAGTACTGTCCTTCCTTGAGTTAACTAGTCAGGGTGGGAGCCTGCTTTAAGCAGCTGGTTCATTTGAGCTGCCAGCAGTGTATGTAATGCTGTTAGTTTCTTCAGCCAGTAGGCATGAATCATATCAGACCCTGGTGATGTCCAGTTCTACATACTTGCTCCCCACTGCTGGACATCTACTGCTGTGATGTTGGCTGGTTCTTCTTCTGGGTGATTGCAGAGGATTGCTTGTAGGTCTTTCAGCCATTGGGCACTTCTTTCTCCCATAAATTCTTCCAGTCCTCCTCAGTTGCTGTTTTGGTTAATTCAGGTACTGGCATGTTGTTATTCTGGAACTGCGTGGATATTTTTCCTGGTTCTTTGGAGAAGAGTGCATTTATTTGCTTGGCCTCTGCATCCTTAGTGTACCTCTATAATCTGGTAGACAGAGCTGTTGACCATTGCTTGGCTTTGGACATTCCTCTGTACTTCCATAATAGCTGAGATGAGTCTTTGATCTTCATGCGTCTTGATCTTCAGGTCTTTCTTCAGCTCAGTTAGTCTGCTGACCTCTGCCCTTGTGGTTCTTATCTTGTCTTCCAATTGTTGTCTTCAGGGCTGGTGTAATGGCTGGTATTTCATTTTTATGAACCAGCATTTCTAGAATTGCTGCTGTTGATGAATATATCAAGTGATTGGTCTCAGTTATGTTGGAGGCTACAACTGTGACTAATTTTTTGCTGCTTCTAGTATGCTATATCCATATAACAATTACAGCAAGGAAACAGGCCATCTCTGCTCTTCTAATCCGTGCCGAACGTTTGCTCTCACCTAGTCCCACCGAACTGCACTCAGCCCATAACCCTCCATTCCTTTCCTGTTCATATATCTATCCAATTTTACTTTAAATGACAATATCGAAACTGCCTCTACGACTTCTACTGGAAGCTCGTTCTACACAGTTACCACTCTCTGAGTAAAGAAGTTCCCCCTTGTGTTACCCCTAAATTTTTGCCCCCTAACTCTCAACTCATGTCCTCTTGTTTGAATCTCCCCTATGCTCAATGGAAAAAGCCTATCCATGTCAACTCTATCTATCCCCCTCATAATTTTAAATACCTCTATCAAGTCCCCCCTCAACCTTCTACGCTCCAAAGAATAAAGACCTAACTTGTTCAACCTTTCTCTGTAACTTAGGTGCTGAAACCCAGGTAACATTCCAGTAAATCTCTTCTGTACTCTCTCTATTTTGTTGACATCTTTCCTATAGTTTGGTGGCCAGAACTATACACAATACTCCAAATTTGGCCTCACCAATGCCTTGTCCAATTTTAACATTACATCCCAACTCCTATACTCAATACTCTGATTTATAAAGGCCAACATACCAAAAGCTTTCTTCACCACCCTATCCACATGAGATTCCACCTTCAGGGAACTATGCACCATTATTCCTAGATCACTCTGTTCTACTGCATTCTTCAATGCCTACCATTTAACATGTATGTCTTATTTTGATTAGTCCTACCAAAATGTAGCACCTCACACTTATCAGCATTAAACTCCATCTGCCATCTTTCAGCCCATACTTCTAATTGGCCTAAATCTCTCTGCAAGCTTTGAAAACCTACTTCATTATCAACAACACCACCTATCTTAGTATCATCTGCATACTTACTAATCCAATTTACCACCTCACCATCCAGGTCATTAATGTATATGACAAACAACATTGGACCCAGTACAGATCCCTGAGGCACACCACTAGTCACCAGCCTCCAACCTGACAGTTACCCATCACTACTCTCTGGCATCTCCCATCCAGCCACTGTTGAATCCATTTTACTACTTCAATATTAATACCTAACTTCCTAACTAACCTTCCGTGTGGAACCTTGTCAAAGGCCTTACTGAAGTCCATATAGACAACATCCACTGCTTTATCCCCATCAGCTTTCCTAGTAACCTCTTCAAAAAATTCAATATGATTTGTCAAACATGACCTTCCACGCACAAGTCCATGTTGACTGTTCCTAGTCAGACCCTGTCTATCCAGATAATTATATATACCATCTCTAAGAATACTTTCCATTAACTTACCCACCACTGACGTCAAACTGACAGGCCTATAATTGCTAGATTTACTCCCAGAACCCTTTTTAAACAATGGAACCACATGAGCAATATGCCAGTCCTCTGGCACCATCCCCATTTCTAATGACATTTGAAATATTTCTGTCAGAGCCCCTGCTATTTTTACACTAACTTCTTTCAAAGTCCTAGGGGATATCCTGTCAAAACTCAGAGACTTATCCAATTTTATATTCCTTAAAAGCGCCAGTACTTCCTCCTCTTTAATCATCATAGTTTCCATAACTTCCCTACTTGTTTCCCTTACCTTACACAATTCAATATCCTCCTTAGTGAATACTGAAGAAAATAAATTGTTCAAAATCTCCCCCATCTCTTTTGGCTCCACACATAGCTGTCCACTCTGATTCTCTAAGGGACCAATTTTATCCCTCACTATCCTTTTGCTATTAATGTAACTGTAGAAACCCTTTGGATTTATTTTCACCTTACTTGCCAAAGCAATCTCATATCTTCTTTTAGCTTTTCTAATTTCTTTCTTAAGATTCTTTTTACATTTTTTATATTCCTCGAGCACCTCATTTACTCCATGCTGTCTATATTTATTGCAGATCTCTCTCTTTTTCTGAACCAAGTTTCCAATATCCCTTGAAAACCATGACTCAAACTTTTAACCTTTCCTTTCAACCCAACAGGAACATAAAGATACTGTACCCTCAAAATTTCACCTTTAAATGACCTCCATTTCTCTATTATATCCTTCCCAGAAAACAAATTGTCCCAATCCACTCCTTCTAAATCCTTTCGCCAATCAAAAATCTCAACCCTGGGTCCAGTTCTATCCTTCTCTATAATTATATTGAAACTAATGGCATTGTGATCACTGGACCTGAAGTGCTCCCCAAGACATACCTCTGTCACCTAACCTATCTCATTCCCTAACAGGAGATCCAACACTGCCCCTTCTCTAGTTGGTACCTCTATGTATTGCTGCAAAAAACTACCTTGCACACATTCTACAAACTCCAAACTATCCATCCCTTTTACAGAATGGGCTTCCCAGTCTATGTGTGGAAAATTAAAATCTCCCACAATCACAACCCTGTGTTTACTGCAAATATCTGCTATCTCCTTACAAATTTGCTCCTCTAATTCTTGCTCCCCATTAGATGGTCTGTAATACACCCCTATAAGTGTTACTACACCTTTCCTATTCCTCAATTCCACCCAATTTAATCTGCTCGCTTTTTAAATTCTCCCGCTGCCTCACGGGCCGACTTCCATGCGCTTGCGCAGTCATGCCACGTTCAAACTGCCGAAGAAATAACTATGCTATCTGATGGAATTTTATCACTAAGTCTGGAGAGTCTATTTCATTGAATTACTGTCACCAGTTTCATCACAATCTTCTTTCTGATTGCAGCAGCCAGTATTGATATGCCCCAATGTGAGGTTTGAACTTGCACTTCCTATATACAAGGCAATGCTTTTACCTTTGCACCATCTGTGAGTTGTGGAAGTGGGGTCTGAACTTGTTTCCTGATCAGCTGGATTGTGTGGTGATGTTGCCGTGGTGTGTCGTGATTGTATGTCTTCCAATTCAAGATCGGGTAGCAATTATCGGTTGATAATGTTGGATCACTGGGTAACCAGTTGTTTTTCCGTGAACATGGGCAGCAATTTTCATTGTTTTTCATTCCAGAAAGCCCACACTCTTTCATATGGGTTGCTGTTGAAATAGCATTCCATGAATTCTATGTTGTCCAGACTTGTCCATTTTTGATTTGTTCTGGTTTTCGTTTGGGACACAGAACTGGCAGCCTTTAGAGGACGGAGAAGGAGGAAGGGATATACAGTAGCATGCAAAAGTTTCGGCACCCTGGTCGAAATTTCTGTTACTGTGAATAGCTAAGTAAAAGATTACCTGATTTCCAAAAGGCATAAAGTTAAAGATGACACATTTCTTTAATATTTTAAGCAAGATCACTTTTTTATTTCCATCTTTTACAGTTTCAGAATAACAAAAAAGGAAAAGGGCCTGAAGCAAAAATTTGGACACCCTGCATGTTCAGTACTTAATAACACCCCCTTTGGCAAGTATCACAGCTTGTAAATGCTTTCTGTAGCCAGCTAAGAGTCTTTCAATTCTTGTTTGTGGGATTTTCGCCCATTCTTCCTTGCAAAAATCTTCTCGTTCTGTGAGATTCTTGGGCCGTCTTGCATGCACTGCTCTTTTGAGGTCTATCCACAGATTTTCAATGATGTTTAGCTCTGGGGACTGTGAGGGCCATGACAAAACCTTCAGCTTGCGCCCCCTGATGTATTCCATTGTGGATTTTGAGGTGTGTTTAGGATCATTGTCCTGTTGTACAAGCCATCCTCTTTTCATCTTCAGCATTTTTATAGATGGTGTTGTGGCGACCCAATTACTAACACACTCGAACCGGCTGACAATTAGCCAGCGTGCAGGCACAAAGGCTAGGTCCGGGACAAAGGGAGAAAGCCTGAGGTGGTGTCAGTGCGTGCCTCTCGAGGCATCCGGCGGGGGAGGGAGAGTTTAAAGCAAGACTGTGAAGTAGGAATAAACTTTATCTTTGACTGCAGTTTACCGACTCCGTGTCGTTATTCTAGCGCTGCGTGTAGCACACCGCTACAATTGGTGACCCCGACGGTCCAAACGTTTTTGGACTGGAGATGAACGACGCCGCATCTGTTCATGCGGTTTCCTTGAAACTGCCAAGCTTCTGGACGCTACAACCTCACCTATGGTTTCAGCAAGCTGAAGCCCAATTCCACGTTCGGCAGATAACCTCAGAGGACACCCGTTACTACTACGTGGTGAGCTCCCTCGACCAGGACACAGCGGCCCAGGTCGCGGAGTTCGTACAGTCTCCCCCGGCGGACGGCAAGTATACGGAATTCAAAGCCCTGCTCATAAGGACTTTCGGGCTCTCCCGCCGCGAGCGAGCTGCCCGTTTACTGCACCTGGATGACTTGGGAGACAGGCCTCCATCAGCTTTAATGAATGAGATGTTGTCTCTGGCCGACAGACACACACCCTGCCTCATGTTTGAGCAGGCATTCCTGGAGCAGCTGCCCGAGGACATACGCCTGCTGCTGTCCGACGCGGATTTCAGCGACCCCCAGAAGGTGGCAGCCCGGGCAGACTTGCTGTGGAACGCCAAGAAGGGGAGTGGGGCGTCCATCTCACTGATCACCCGGCCACGCTCCCAGCAGCAAACCAGTCCAGGCCCGGCCGCAGAGCCCGCTAAACCCAGAGGCCAGGGTGTGGAGCCCAATGGGCAATGGTGTTTCTACCACCAGCGATGGGGCGCAGAAGCCCACTGTTGTCGCCTGCCCTGCCAGTTCCCGGGAAACGCCAGGGCCAGCCGTCGCGGATGGCTACGGCAGCTGGCCATCGGGATAGCCTGCTGTATGTGTGGGACAGCAGGTCGGGACGCTGGTTTTTGGTCGACACCTGTGCCGAGATCAGCGTCTTACCTCCGACGAGTTACGACACCCGCAGCAGGGCGCCGGGTCCCCCCCTGCGGGCCGCGAACGGCAGCACAATAAGGACCTATGGCACCCGTCCGGTGCAGCTACGGTTCGGCTCCAGCCAGTTCACGTGGGACTTCACACTGGCCGCCATAGCCCAACCGCTTCTGGGTGCGGATTTCTTGCGGGCTCACAGCCTACTGGTCGACCTGCCCAGGAAGAGACTGGTTCACGCCGAGACCTTTCAGACGTTCTCCCTGGGTGCAGCCCAGTTGCCAGCCCCTCACCTCGGCTCCATCACGCTGTCCGACAATGACTTCACCAGGGTCCTGGCGGATTTCCCATCGGTTCTGGCACCGCAGTTCGCGGCAGCCATGCCCCGACATGACGTACAGCACCACATCCCAACCCAGGGACCACCCCTCCACGCCCGTGCTCGGCGGCTTCCCCCGGACAAGCTCCGACTGGCAAAGGAGGAGTTCAAGAGGATGGAGGAATTGGGGATCATCCGGCGGTCCGACAGCCCATGGGCCTCCCCCCTGCACATGTTGCCCAAAGCTGGAGACCGTGCGGCGACTACCGTAGGCTGAACGAGGCTACAACACCGGACTGCTACCCTGTGCCGCACATTCAGGACTTTGCAGCAAACCTGCACGGCGCACGGATCTTCTCCAAGGTAGACCTCATCCGCGGATACCATCAAATCCCGATGCATCCGGACGAAGTCCCCAAAACGGCTCTCATCACCCCGTTCGGCCTTTTTGAGTTCCTCCGCATGCCGTTCGGCCTGAAGAATGCCGCACAGACGTTCCAGCGGTTGATGGACGTGGTGGGATGCGACCTGGACTTCGCATTCATCTATTTGGACGACATCCTCATTGCCAGCAGCAGTCGTCAGGAGCATCTGTCCCACCTCCGACAACTCTATGCCCAGCTGAGTGACTACTGTCTAACAATCAACCTGGCCAAATGCCAGTTCGGGCTCGACACCATTGACTTCCTGGGCCACAGGATTACCACAGATGGGGCAACCCCTCTGCCCACTAAGGCGGTCCGCCATTTCCCCCGACCCACCACGATCAAAGGCCTGCAGGAATTCGTAGGTATGGTCAATTTCTACCACCGCTTCCTCCCTTCAGCTGCCCGGATCATGCACCCCCTGTTCGCCTTGCTGTCCGGTCCGGGCAAGGACATTACCTGGGACGAGGATTCCGCCGCCGCTTTCATTCAAACGAAGGATGCCTTGGCGAACGCCGCGATGCTAGTACACCCCAGAATGGACGTCCCTACCGCCCTCACAGTGGACGCATCTAATACGGCAGTCGGTGGGGTACTGCAGCAGCTCATCGCGGGCCGCTGGCAACCCCTGGCGTTTTTCAGCAAACACCTGCGGCCACCCGAGCTCAAATACAGTGCTTTCGACCGGGAGCTATTGGCGCTATACCTGGCAATCCAGTATTTCAGGTACTTCTTAGAAGGTGGGCCCTTCACCGCGTTCACAGACCACAAACCGCTTACCTTTACATTCACAAAGGTGTCCGATCCCTGGTCGTCCTGCCAGCAGCGCCATCTGTCCTACATCTCTGAATACACGACAGACGTCCGGCACGTCTCGGGTAAGGACAATGTCGTGGCGAATGCGCTCTCTCACCCTAACATTCACGCCCTTTCCCAAGGGGTAGACTTTGAGGCGTTGGCAGAGGCACAGCAGGCAGATGAGGAGATCCCGAGTTACAGGACCGCAGTCTCCGGTTTGCAGCTCCAGGACCTCCCCGTAGGCCCAGGTGAGAGGACCCTACTCTGTGACATCGCCACCGGCCAGCCCTGTCCCGTCGTCCCGCCACCTTGGTGACGACGTGTTTTCGACTCTATTCATAACTTGGCGCACCCCTCCATCCGCACTACCGTCCGGATGGTCTCCAGCAGGTTTGTTTGGCACGGACTCCGCAAGCAGGTCCGTGAATGGGCCAGAACATGCATGCACTGCCAGATGGCCAAGATGCAGCGACACACCAAGGCCCCGCTGCAGCAGTTCCACCCCACTCACCGGCGTTTCGACCACATTCATGTGGATATCGTGGGCCCCCTGCCAGTGTCGCGTGGAGCGCGGCACCTCCTGACTATCGTGGACCGGTTCACAAGATGACCAGAGGCGGTCCCGCTCACCGACACCACCTCTGAATCTTGTGCCCGGGCACTGATCACCACCTGGGTGTTCCGCTTTGGTGTACCGGCCCACATTACCTCCGACACAGGCGCCCAGTTCACCTCCAGCCTGTGGTCAGCGATGGCCAGCCTGTTGGGGACTCAGCTGCACCACACCACTGCCTACCACCCACAGTGGAACGGACTGGTGGAACGTTTCCACCGTCACCTGAAGTCGGCTCTCATGGCCCGCCTGCGAGGAGCTAACTGGGCGGACGAGCTTCCCTGGGTCCTACTCGGCATCCGCACGGTGCCCAAAGATGATCTGCACGCTTCGTCGGCTGAGTTGGTGTACGGCGCACCCCTGCTCGTTCCCGGGGAGTTCATACCAGCCCCAAGGGGGCGAGAGGAAGAACCCGCAGCAGTCCTTGGCAGACTACGCGAGAGGCTCGGTGCCCTGGCCCCCATACCCACTTCGCAGCATGGGCAGCACCCGACCTGCGTACCCAAAGACCTGCAGAACTGTAAGTTTGTGTTTGTACGACGGAGCGGGCATCGGCCACCGCTGCAACGGCCCTACGAGGGGCCGTTTACGGTGATCAGAAACGACAGGTCCACATTCGTGCTGGACGTTGGGGGGAGAGAGGAGGTTTTCACGGTGGACCGACTCAAACCTGCCCATGTGGACTTGGCGCAACCGGTCAAGTTTCCGGCACCGCGGCGCAGAGGCTGACCTCCCAAACAGGGTCCGGCCCAGACTGTGGACATTGGGGGGGTGTATCGCCGGTTCTGGGGTGGGGGGGGGGGTTATGTGGCGACCCAATTACTAGCACACTCGAACCGGCTGACAATTAGCCAGTGTGCAGGCACAAAGGCTAGGTCCGGGACAAAGGGAGAAAGCCTGAGGTGGTGTCAGTACGTGCCTCTCGAGGCATCCGGCGGGGGAGGGAGAGTTTAAAGCAAGACTGTGAAGTAGGAATAAACTTTATCTTTGACTGCAGTTTACCGACTCCGTGTCGTTATTTTAGCGCTGCGTGTAGCACACCGCTACAGTGTGATGTTTGTTTCCAGAATTTGCTGGTATTTAATTGAATTCATTCTTCCCTCTACCAGTGAAATGTTCCCCGTGCCACTGGCTACAATACAAGCCCAAAGCATGATCGATCCACCCCCGTGCTTAACAATTGGAGAGGTGTTCTTTTCATGAAATTCTGCACCCTTTTTTCTCCAAACATACCTTTGATCATTGTGGCCAAAATTCAGCGTCAGAAGTTTGCAAAGGAACACTTAAGCAAGCCTGAAGCATTTTGGAAACAAGTCCTATGGACTGATGAAGTTAAAATAGAACTTTTTGGCCTCTTCAACACCCAGTTCAAAGCCTTGACATCCTTCCTATAATGGAGTGACCAGAACTGTATATAATACTTAAGATACAACGTAACTTAAGTTTTACTAAGCTGCAACATAACTTCCTGAATTTTGAACTCAATGCCTCAACTAATAAAGGCAGGCATGCCATATGCCTTCTTAGAAACATAGAAACATAGAAAATAGGTGCAGGAGTAGGCCATTCGGCCCTTTGAGCCTGCACCGCCATTCAGTATGATCATGGCTGATCATCCAACTCAGAACCCTGTACCTGCTTTCTCTCCATACCCCCTGATCCCTTTAGCCACAAGGGCCATATCTAACTTCCTCTTAAATATAGCCAATGAACCGGCCTCAACTGTTTCCTGTGGCAAAGAATTCCACAGATTCACCACTCTCTATGTGAAGAGGTTTTTCCTCATCTTGGTCCTAAAAGGCTTCCCCATTATCCTTAAACTGTGACCCCTCATTCTGGACTTCCCCAACATCGGAAACAATCTTCCTGCATCTAGCCTGTCCAATCCCTTTAGAATTTTATACGTTTCAATAAGATCCCCCTTCAATCTTCTAAATTCCAGTGAGTATAAGCCTAGTCGATCCAGTCTTTCTTCATATGAAAGTCCTGCCATCCCAGGAATCAATCTGGTGAACCTTCTCTGTACTCCCTCTATGGCAAGAATGTCTTTCCTCAGATTAGGGGACCAAAACTGCACACAATATTCTAGGTGCGGTCTCACCAAGGCCTTGTACAACTGCATTAGAACCTCCCTGCTCCTGTACTCAAATCCTTTTGCTATGAATGCCAACACACCATTTGCCTTTTTCACTGCCTGCTGTACCTGCATGCCCACCTTCAATGACTGGTGTACAATGACACCCAGGTCTCGTTGCATCTCCCCTTTACCTAATCGGCCACTGTTCAGATAATAATCTGTTTTCCTGTTCTTGCAACCAAAGTGGATAACCTCACATTTATCCACATTAAATTGCATCTGCCATGAATTTGCCCACTCACCTAACCTATCCAAGTCACGCTGCATCCTCCTCACAGCTAACACCACCGCCCAGCTTCGTGTCATCCGCAAACTTGGAGATGCTGCATTTAATTCCCTTGTCTAAATCATTACTATATATTGTAAACAACTGGGGTCCCAGCACTGAGCCTTGCGGTACCCCACTAGTCACTGCCTGCCATTCTGAAAAGGTCCTGTTTACTCCCACACTTTGCTTCCTGTCTGCCAACCAATTCTCTATCCACATCAATACCATACCCCCAATACCGTGTGCTTTAAGTTTGCACACTAATCTCCTGTGTGGGACCTTGTCAAAAGCCTTTTAAAAATCTAAATATACCACATCCACTGGCTCTCCCCTATCCACTCTACTAGTTACATCTTCAAAAAATTCTATAAGATTCGTCAGACATGATTTTCCTTTCACAAATCCATGCTGACTTTGTCCGATGATTTCATCTCTTTCCAAATGTGCTGTTATCACATCTTAACCGATTCTAGCATTTTCCCCACCACCGATGTCAGACTAACCGGTCTATAATTCCCTGGTTTCTCTCTCCTTCCTTTTTTAAAAAGTGGGGTTACATTAGCCACCCTCCAATCCTCAGGAACTAATCCAGAATCTAAGGAGTTTCGAAAAATTATCACTAATGCATCCACTATTTCTTGGGCTACTTCCTTAAGCACTCTGGGATGCAGACCATCTGGCCCTGGGGATTTATCTGCCTTTAATCCCTTCAATTTACCTAACACCACTTCCCTACTAACATCAGTTCCTCCATCTCACTAGACCTTACTATTTCTGGAAGATTATTTATGTCCTCCTTAGTGAGGACAGAACCAAAGTAGTTATTCAATTGGTCTGCCATGTCTTTTTCCCTATGATTAATTCACCTGTTTCTGACTGTAAAGGACCTACATTTGTCTTGACCAATCTTTTTCTTTTCATGTATCTATTGTTATGATACCAGCCCCCTCCTTTGTGAGAATTGCAAGAGCCCTAGTGAAAGGGGGGTCAATGACCCGAGAGAGAGAGCAAGAGAGAGAGAGAGACATGCTGAATGGACACAGGAAATGGAAAGACAGCGATGTGCTGGATACGGCATTCCACTGGGACAAAAGCTGGCGACTGTGGCATTGTTCTCAGGAGACACCTGGGAACTGCAGACGTGCCAACTCACAGGGACATTGTAAAGCCCTCGGGCAAAGTGGGCTGGTTGAGAGAGAGATTGCATCACCTGCAACCTGATTGACACCTGAGATCCCGTGAGGCAGTATAAAGAAGGGTCTGAAAGAGGACGACCCTCAGACGCACCAAGGAGACACCAAGAAGCACGATGCCGCTTCCCGTGGGAACGGGAAGCCATTTTGAAGGAAGCCACGTGCGTTAAATTCCGAATGCGGGGTTTGTGGCTAGAACCAACGGAAAACCGCTTTTATTTAACACCAGGAAAGCCAAATCCTCTGAGGCTGAGGATTTGATTCATAAAGACAACGGGCAAGTGTTTTCTTTCCTAACAATCTCTCTCTCCAACACGTGAAACCAAAAGGGAAAAGTCTGCAGACTTCAGAGTGACTCTTTATATTTCCAATTGGACTCAGTATTATACCCTAGACAACGAAAGAGCTTATTTCTGAGTGATTATTAATGTACCTGCGTTTTAGATTGAGTATTGACGCATGTTATCTGAATGTTTGTATTAACCTTAATTTTTGTGCCCCTTTATTAATAAAACTTTTGAAAATAGTACCATTGGACTTCAACTGACATATCTATCTTTGCTGGTAAGTGAAACCAGTTACTGGTTTCATAACACTATAAAAGCTTTTACAGTCAGTTTTTATGTTCCCTGCCAGCTTTCTCTCATAACCTTTTTTCCCTTTCCTAATTAAGCCTTTTGTCCTCCTCTGCTGGTCTCTGAATTTCTCCCAGTCCTCAGGTGTGCCGCTTTTTTTTTGCTAATTTATATGTTTCTTCTTTGGACTTGATACTATCCCTAATTTCCCTTGTCAGCCACGGGTGCACAACCTTCCCTGGTTTATTCTTTTGCCAAACTGGGATGAACAATTGTTGTAGTTCATCCATGCGATCTTTAAATGCTTGCCATTGCATATCCACCGTCAACCCTTTAAGTATCATTTGCCAGTCTATCTTAGCTAATTCATGTCTCATACCTTCAAAGTTACCCTTCTTTAAGTTCAGAACCTTTGTTTCTGAATTAACTATGTCACTCTCCATTTTAATGAAGAATTCCATCATATTATGGTCACTCTTACCCAAGGGGCCTCGCACGACAAGATTGCTAACTAACCCTTCCTCATTGCTCAACACCCAATCTAGAATGGCCTGTTCTCTAGTTGGTTCCTCGACAGGTTGGTTCAGAAAACCATCCCGCATACATTCCAAGAAATCCTCTTCCTCAGCACCCTTACCAATTTGGTTCACCCAATCTATATGTAGATTGAAGTCACTCATTATAACTACTGTTCCTTTATTGCAGGCATTTCTAATTTCCTGCTTAATGCCATCCCCAACCTCACTACTACTGTTAGGTAGCCTGTACACAACTCCCACCAGCGTTTTCTGCCCCTTAATGTTATGCAGCTCTACCCATATCGATTCCACATCCTCCAGGCTAATGTCCTTCCTTTCTATTGCGTTAATCTCCTCTCTAACCACCAATGCTACCCCACCTCCTTTTCTTTCCTGTCTATCCCTCCTGAATATTGAATATCCCTGGATGTTGAGCTCCCATCCTTGGTCACCCTGGAGCCATGTCTCTGTGATCCCAACTATATCATATTCATTAATAACTATCTGCACATTCAATTCATCCACCTTGTTACGAATGCTCCTCACATTGACACACAAAGCCTTCAGGCTTGTTTTTACAACACTCTTAACCCTTATACAATTATGTTGAAAAGTAGCTCTTTTTGCTTTTTGCCGTGGATCTGCCTGCCTGCCACTTTTACTTTTCACCTTACTACTTTTTGCTTCTACCCTCATTTTACACCCCTCTGTCTCACTGCACTTGTTCCCATCCCCCTGCCACATTAGTTTAAAGCCTCCTGAACAGCAGTAGCAAATGCTCCCCCTAGGACTTTGGTTCCAGTCCAGCCCGGGTGCAGACTGTCCTGTTTATACTGGTCCCACCTCCCCCAGAACTGGTTCCAATGCCCCAAAAATTTGAATCCCTCCCCCTTGCACCATTTTTCAAGCCACGTATTCATCTGAAATATCCTCCTATTTCTACTCTGACTAGCACATGGCACTGGTAGTAATCCAGAGATTATTACCTTTGTGGTCCTACTTTTTAGTTTATCTCCTAACTCCCTAAATTCACCTTGTAGGACTTCATCCCATTTTTTACCTATATCGTTGGTACCTATGTGCACCACGACCACTGACTGTTCACCCTCCCATTCCAGAATGTCCTGCAACCACTCAGAGACATCCTTGACCCTTGCACCAGGGAGGCAACATACCATCCTGGAGTCTCGTTTGCGGCCACAGAAACGCCTATCTATTCCCCTTACAATCGAATCCCCTATCACTATAGCTCTCCCACTCCTTTTCCTTCCCTCCTGTGCCGCAGAGCCACCCATGGTGCCATGAACTCGGCTGCTGCTGCCTTCCCCTGATGAGACATCTCCCCCAACAGTATCCAAAACAGTATATCTGTTTAGGAGGGAGATGACCTCAGGGGACTCCTGCACTACCTGCCTACTGCTACGCTGTCTAGTGGCCACCCCTTCCCTTTCTGCCTGTGTAGCCTTTACCTGCGGTGTGGCCAACTCACTGAACGTGCTATTCACGACTTTCTCAGCATCGCGGATGCTCCAGTATGAATCCAATCGCAGCTCTAGACGCTCAATGCGGTCTGCCAGAAGCTGCAGTTGGACACACTTCCTGCACACATAGTAGTCAGAGACACTGGAAGTATCCCTGATTTCCCACATGCTGCAGGATGAACAAACCACGGGGCCGATCTCAGCTGCCATGATCTACCCAATACTTGCCTCAACTTTTGAAACTTTCTCCTTTGAAAGGAACTTACCCGGCCTTACCTCACTTAGAGTGAAGCTCGTCCTCAGCCTCTTCTCATCAAAGCCTCTCGAGTCAAAGCCTCAAATCTCTACTCCTTCACTGGCCCACTCACTCACTGGCCACTTTCCACAGGCATATCAACCTGTGTAGCCACTTTCAGGGAACAATGAATTTGGATCCCCAAAATCCCTCTGCTCATCTGCACTGTGTTACGTACCCGTGACACGTGACAGTGGTACCCTTGTCACGTGACTGGGGTTGAAGTTATACTGGACATGAGGTAATGGTCTTGTGATGGTGGAGTGACGTCATTTTCCCGCCAGTAGAGGTCATGTGACAGGTTTTTTTTACAGGGTATAAAAGGAAGACCCACCCTGTCGGGTGGGGCAGTTCGTGGCTGGATTTGCCAAGCTGACTTCATGTCCCTGCGTGATTTAATGTGATGACGCAGTTTAGTTGAAAAATGAAGTTTTATATAATGCCTAAAGTTTAAAAGGTCATTGCCAGCGGTTTCTTTGCTGTGGAGAGTGAAGATAAAAGTTTGGAAGATAAAAATCGAGGAGAATCGATTTTCGACGGTGGATTGGTCTCAACCTTATTTGATCCTCATTCGGAAGGATTTCGTTGACTATTCTCGTGTTAATCTCCGCTGGGATAGTGGGAGGTTGAGAATAGTGTGGAAGAAGAGGTTAGTGCCATTAAACCATTACGTTTTATAAAATTCTTCGTGGGAAAGTTCGACGCCGGGGAATCGAAGGACATCGACGTGGAAGAGAATTTAAATCGCTTTAAAAAGTCTCTCCTTTTAAAAGGACTGTGAGCTTTTGAACTTTCGGCATACCGCTTTAAAGAACTGTTCTCTTTCGGCATACTGCTGTAAGAACTGTTTGAACTGCAGCGCTATTAAGAACTGAGTCTGCCGCACAGCAGCTGAATTCCAGTTGAGCTAACGTTTGTTTACTTTTGGGGGGTTGGTTTTCAGTGTTTAATAAAGGTGTTATTTGTTATGAAAACCCTTGCCTAACTCATATATATTCATTGTTGCCTGAATACGTAACAACTGTTTATGATCTTGTCCTTAACAGTGTACTGTCTCTTTGCATTTGACCCACTGATCCATATCCCGTTATATTCTTTGCCAGTATTCTATGCTATCCACAACACCACCAATCTTTGTATTATCTGCAATCTTGCTAACCCACCCATCTACATTATCATCCATGTCATTTACGTACATCAGTGGAGTGTCTCAAGGATCTGTTCTGGGACCCTTACTCTTCGTGATTTTTATAAATGACCTGGATGTGGAAATGGAGGGATGGGTTAGTAAGTTTGCTGATGACACGAAGGTTGGAGGTGTTGTGAATAGTGTGGAGGGCTGTCAGACATTACAGCAGGACATTGATAGGATATAAGACTGGGCTAGGAAGTGGCAGATGGAGTTCAAACCAGATAAGTGTGAAGTGTTTCATTTTGGTAGATCAAATATGATGG
Organism: Hemitrygon akajei; assembly: GCF_048418815.1. Classification (NCBI taxonomy): domain Eukaryota; kingdom Metazoa; phylum Chordata; class Chondrichthyes; order Myliobatiformes; family Dasyatidae; genus Hemitrygon; species Hemitrygon akajei. The sequence continues at coordinate 109,615,691 of NC_133127.1, forward strand.
CAGAATATAGTATTAATGGTAAGACTCTTGGCAGTGTGGAGGATCAGAGGGATCTTGGGGTCCGAGTCCATAGGACACTCAAAACAACTGCGCAGGTTGACTCAGTGGTTAAGAAGGCCTTCATCGATCATGTAATTGACTTTAGGAGCCGAGAGGTAATGTTGCAGCTGTGTAGGACCCTGGTCAGACCCCACTTGGAGTACTGTGCTCATTTCTGGTCGCCTCACTACAGGAAGGATGTGGAAGCCATAGGAAGGGTACAGAGGTGATTTTAAAGGATATTGCCTGGATTGGGGAGTATGCCTTATGAGAATAGGTTGAGTGAACTCAGCCTTTTGGGGCGAGGAGGATGAGAGGTGACCTGATAGAGGTGTACAAGATGAAGAGAGGCATTGGATAGTCAGAGGCTTTTTCCCAGGGCTGAAATGGTTACCACAAGAGGACACAGGTTTAAGGTGCTGGGGAGTAGGTACAGAAGAGATGTCGGGGGTCAGTTTTGATGCACCATCAATAACTCACGCTGAGAGGTCGGAAGCGTGATATCGGCTTTTATTGACTGGAAGAATAAACAACACTACATCCTGGGGAAAGAGGGAGAGCAGCAGCCCACAGTCGCCTTTATACAGGGGTCTGTGGGAGGAGCCAACAGGAGCAGTCAGCAGGGTCTGTGGGAGGAGCCACAGGAGCAGTCAGACAGGTATATCTAGTTCACCACATTCACCCCCCCCCCCTTTGTTGTAAAAGAGTCCCCAAGTATATTTACAGGTTAAGTCTATCAGGTGGTCGAATCGTCCGCTGCGATCTACGTAGCTCCGGCTGCAATTGCACAGGTGCCGGAGGTGGTGATGGCACAGGTGCCGGAGGTGGTGTTTGCACCGGAGGCGGAGAGTGGGTTGGTTCTGTCCCAACTGGAGGTGTCAGGGATCCCTCGCGTGTGTGCGAGGCCCCCGGAATAGACACGTACGAGATGCCCGGTACATGAGTGTCGTGAGGAGTCTGGGTGTGGCACGGTGTGTGCGGTGTCACCTCGGGTACAGGGTTCATAGTTACCGTGGAGTGTACGGGGTAGTGGTCTACTGCTCCGGCGGGCGCCAGGTCGCGGACAGAGACCGTGTCCTCCCGCCCATCAGGCAAGACCACGTAGGCATACTGCGGATTAGCATGCAGGAGGTGAACCCTCTCGACCAGCGGGGAGTACTTATTACTCCTCGCATGTTTACGTAGCAGCACTGGCCCCGGGGACGTCAGCCAAACAGGTAGGGTGGTCCCAGTGACAGACTTCCTGGGAAAAGAGAATAGGCGTTCGTGAGGGGTGGCATTAGTGGACGTACACAACAGGGAGCGGATAGAGTGGAGTGCCTCAGGGAGGACCTCCTGCCATCGGGAGACCGGCAACCCTTTTTGACTTAAGGGCTAAAAGTGTGGCCTTCCACACTGTGGCATTCTCCCTCTCCACCTGGCCATTCCCCCGGGGATTATAACTCGTGGTTCGACTAGTAGCAATGCCCCGAGCTAGCAGGAACCGGCGCAACTCGTCACTCATAAAGGAGGACCCTCTATCACTGTGGACATAGCAGGGATATCCGAACAGAGTGAAGAGCTGGCGCAGGGCTTTTATGACCGACGTGGTAGTGGTGTCGGGGCAGGGAATGGCAAAGGGGAATCGCGAGTACTCGTCAATAATACTGAGAAAATAGACATTGCGGTCGGTGGAGGGAAGGGAGCCCTTAAAGTCAACACTCAGTCGCTCAAAAGGGCGGGTGGCCTTGACAAGCTGCGCAGTGTCAGGACGGTAGAAGTGCGGTTTGCACTCAGCGCATATCTGGCAGTCCCTGGTCATCGCCCTGATGTCCTCCAGGGAGTACGGCAGGTTCCAGGCTTTAATGAAATGGTAAAATCGGGTGACCCCCGGATGGCAAAGATGGGCATGAAGGGCATACAGCTGGTCGAGCTGTGCACTAGCACACGTTCCACGGGATAGGGCATCAGAGGGTTCATTGAGTCTGCCAGGCCGGTACAGGATATCATAATTGTAGGTGGAGAGTTCTATTCTCCATCGCAAAATTTTATCATTTTTGATTTTGCCCCGCTGTTGGTTGCTGAACATGAACGCAACCGAGTGCTGGTCGGTCAGCAAGGTGAATCTTTTGCCGGCAAGATAGTGCCGCCAGTGCCTAATAGCTTCCACTATGGCCTGGGCTTCTTTCTCCACCGCGGAGTGCCGAAGTTCAGAGCCGTGAAGGGTACGAGAAAAAAACGCCACTGGTCTGCCTTCCTGATTGAGGGTAGCAGCCAGCGCGAAGTCAGAGGCGTCACTCTCCACTTGGAAGGGAATGGTCTCGTCCACTGCATGCATCGTTGTTTTGGCAATGTCCCCTTTAATGCGGCTGAAGGCCGCGCAGGCCTCGGCAGAGAGGGGAAAAGTGGTAGACTTGACCAGGGGGCGGGCCTTGTCTGCGTAATGGGGGACCCATTGGGCGTAATAGGAAAAAAAACCCAGGCACCGCCGGAGGGCCTTGAGAGTGGTGGGAAGAGGAAGTTCTAACAGGGGGCGTATACGGTCGGGGTCAGGGCCAATGACCCCGTTCTCCACGACATACCCAAGGATAGCGAGTCGTGTGGTTCTGAACACACACTTGTCCCTGTTATAAGTGAGGTTCAAAGCGTCGGCCACTTGGAAAAATCGTTGGAGGTTGGCGTCGTGATCCGACCAGTCGCGACCACAGATGGTGATGTTATCTAGATGGGGAAATGTGGCCTTCAGTTTGTACTGGTCCACCATCCGGTCCATCTCCCTCTGGAAGACTGAGACCCCATTTGTGACACCAAATGGGACGCGCAGGAAGTGATAGAGCCTGCCACCCGCCTCGAAGGCGGTGTAGGGGCGGTCCTCTGGGCGGTTGGGGAGCTGGTGATAAGCGGATTTCAGATCTATTGTCGAGTACACCTTGTACTGAGCTATCTGGTTGACCATATCCGCGATGCGGGGTAGGGGGTACACGTCAAGCTGCGTGAATCTATTGATGGTCTGGCTATAGTCCACAACCATCCTATTTTTCTGCCCAGTCTGAACAACAACCACCTGGGACCGCCATGGGCTTGTGCTTGGCTCAATGATCCCCTCCCCGAGCAGCCGCTGCACCTCTGAATGAATAAAGGCCCTGTCCCCTGCGCTGTACCTCCTGCTTTTAGTCGCCACCGGTTTACAGTCGGGGGTCAGGTTGGCGAACAGCGATGGGGGAGGGATCTTCAGGGTGGAGAGGCTGCAAGTAGTGTCAGTAGCACAGCTATCGGCATGGTGCTGGGCGGGATGTGTGGTTCGGCGTGTATGTGCGTGTGGTAACGGAGTATATGGCGAAGTCCCACCAAACTGAGGATTCCTGACAGTGAGTGGTGGGAGGGGCCCGTCATATGCCATAGTCACACTTTTGAGATGGCTCTGGAAGTCGAGCCCCAACAGCACAGGCGCGCACAGTCGAGGCATAACCAGTAGCGCAAAGTTCCGATATTCTGTGCCCTGCACCACCAATGTCGCTACACAACCCACCCGGATGTCTGTGGAATGCGACCCAGAAGCCAAGGTGATCTTCTGACGTGCCGGCCGTGTCACGAGTCCACAGCGTTGCACTGTGGCCGAGTCAATAAAACTCTCAGTGCTGCCCGTGTCAAACAGGCATCTAGTCCTGTGTCCCTCCACCAGGATGTCCATCATTGACCTTGCGAGCTGGTGCGGAGCGCTTTGATCGAGGGTCACGGTGGCCAGCGTTGAACGGAGCGAGTCGGGGGCGGGGCCTGGTGACGCCGGCAAAGATGGCCGCTCACATCCGGGCATGCAAGATGGCGGCTCCCAGGTCGCACACGGGTAGGTAGGGGCGGGGCATGGTGACGCCGGCAAAGATGTTTGTTCACATCCGAGCATGCAAAATGGCGGCCCCCAGGTCTCAGACGCAGCGCTACTCGACCCCGGGCGCGGTTTAGATTTACAGACCTTGGCGAAATGGCCCTTCTTCCCGCAGCTGGAACAAGTCGCTTCGCGGGCCAGGCAGCTGTTTCTGGAATGTTTCTGTAACCCACAAAAGTAACAAAGTTTTAAGGCTGGCGAGGTCGGGGAGTTCGGGACACCACGACTGGCAGCGGCGTTGGCGAATTCGCCCGCAGGAACCGGTGGCGGTGGGGAATCGCGCGGTTGGACCGCCTCGGCGTACAGCTGTGCAGCCTCCAACGTATCAGCCGTCTCTATCGCTGAGCGTAAGGTAAGATCAGCTTTTTCCAGCAGCCGCTGGCGCAAATACACTGACCTGACTCCAGTCACAAAAGCGTCTCGGACCAAGAGTTCCGCATGCTGTTCCGCTGTGAGCGTTTTGCAGTCACAAGTCCGCACGAGTGCCTGTAGAGCTCGGAGAAATTCAGCAGTCGACTCCGTAGGCCGCTGTTTTCGTGTTGCCAAGCGGTGCCTGGCGTAGACTGCGTTCACCGGCCGCAGGTACTGTCTTTTGAGGGCGTCAAGCGCCCCCTCGTAGGTCGAGAGGTCCCTGATGAATGAATAAACTTTTGGGGCGACCCTCGAGAGTAGAAGTCTGTGCCTAACAGCTGGGTCGGTGGCACGAACCTCCTCCAAGTATGAGTGGAAGCACACAAGCCAGTGTTCAAAGGCAAGAGCTGCGTCAGGGTCCTGGGGGTCCAAATCTAAACGTTCTGGGCGTAAAAAGGTTTCCATGTTTTAACTTCCAGTCAATAAAATTGATGCACCATCAATAACTCACGCTGAGAGGTCGGAAGCGTGATATCGGCTTTTATTGACTGGAAGAATAAACAACACTACATCCTGGGGAAAGAGGGAGAGCAGCAGCCCACAGTCGCCTTCATACAGGGGTCTGTGGGAGGAGCCAACAGGAGCAGTCAGCAGGGTCTGTGGGAGGAGCCACAGGAGCAGTCAGACAGGTATATCTAGTTCACCACAAGTTTTTTACTCAGAGAGTGGTGAGTGTGTGGAATGGGCTGCAAGCAACAGTGGTGGAGGTGGATATGTTAGGATCTTTTAAGAGGCTTTTAGATAGGTACATGGAGCTTAGTAAAATAGAGGGCTATAGGTAAGCCTAGTAATTTCTAAGGTAGGGACGTGTTCAGCACAATTTTGTGGGCTGAAGGGCCTGTATTGTGCTGTAGTTTTTCTATGTTTCTATCACAAATAGCAGAGGTTCCAGTACAGTACCCTGCGGAAGACCATAATCACACTCCTCCAGCTAGAATAAATCCTTTCAACCTCTACCCTCTGTCATCTATGGGCAAGCCAAATGGCCAATTCACCATGGATCATATGCATCTTAATCTTCTGGTTGAGCCTCCCATGATGGACCTTGTCAATTGCTTTACTAAAATGCATGTTCATAGCTTTACCTTCATCAGTCACCCTCGGCACCTTGTCAGAAAACTCAGTCAAGTTTGTAAGACTCAACTTGTCCTGCACAAAGCCAAGCCAGCTCTCCCTAATTAGTCCATGGTTTTCCAAATGCTTATATATCCTATCCCTAACAATTTCCCCCAGTAACCTCTCTACCACTAATGTAAGAATCACTGCCTGTAATTTCCAGGATTATCCCTGGTTCCTGTCTTGAGTAATGGAACAACATTAGCTACTTGCCAGTCCTCTGGGACCTCTCCTGTGGCCAGAGAGAACACAAAGGCATTGCTCAGGACCCCAGCATTCTCTTCTCTTGCCTTTTTCAATAACTTGGCATATATCCCATCAGGCCTTGGGGACCCAATATTAAATCCTCCCTTACCTAAGCTCAGCATTGATCTCCCTATCCTCCATATCCTTCTTGTTAAATATTGATTAAGGACCTCACCCACATCCTCCACAACCAAGCAAATGTTACCTCCTTTATGAAGTGGTGTTACCCTCTCCCTGGTTATCCTCTTGCTCTTGTTGCATGTACAGAATGCCTTGAGAATGTAAAGAATGTAAAGAATGCCTCTTTAATCTTACTTGCCAAGGACTTTCATGACCCTTCCTGGCTTTCCTAGTTCCTTGCTTGAGTTCTTTTTTGGCTTCTCTACAATCTTTAAGGGCTCTATTTGATTCTAGCTTCAGAAGTTTTACCTACTTTTCCTTTTTCTTGACTAAATTCATCACCTCTTGACATCTAAAGTTCCCTTTAAACACTGTTGGAATCCTGTTTATTTTCTGATCCTTAGGGAACCCAGGAGTCAGGATTAGCAGGCAATCTTAGTTCTTAACAATCATTTATTTTCATGAATGCTTTGGTAAACAATAACCTCAATAAATCTTCCTCAACTATATCAGGCTCTGAAGAATTTGCTTCCAAAGCACTTAACCTCTTTCTAATGGATTTAAATTTAACTGATGTGTGGAGGGTGCATAATCCATCTGCTAAAGACTATACCTTCTCCACAAGACATAAAACTTTCTCTCAGATAGATTTCATTCTTATATCCTCTGGTTTGCTGCCTTTGGTACACTCAAGAGAATTTTTGCCCAAAATCAAAACTAAGGCTACCAGGTGAAGGTTTAACTTCACCCTTCTAAAAAAAAATGATGAATTTCTAATACAACTGAGAACAAAACTGACTGAATTTATAAATTTAAATAAAAATAGTGTCTTGGATGTGATAGTGGTTTGGGCCTCCATCAAGGGTTTTTTTATGAAATAATGCCATATGGTTCAATTCCCACCTACACAAAAGCCAGCTTCAAAAGATTTCCACCCTAGAAGGACAATGTAAGGTTTGGAGAATGATCTCAAAAGGAGATACACTGTAACAATGAGCTCAAAACAAAACAAGTGCAATTAAATGATTTATTAAGAAACAGGGCACAATATATGATCCATATAACCAAACGTAAGTATTATGCAGAAGGCATAACAACAGGGAGCTAAAAGGTCTATACCAGCGATTAGATGTGCTAAACGTGAAGTAGTATCAACAGAGGAAATAAACAAGACATTCAAGAATTACTTTAAGTTACTTTAAACTGTATACAAGTGGCTCAGTTCCTTCTGAGAATGATTTCACCGATTTTTTTTTTGTGGATTAGACCTCCCTATGTTGTCATTAGAGGTCACCAAAACTCTAGACTCTTTTATTACACTGGATGAGCTACTCAAAGCAGTCAAAGCTACAAATAAGGGCTGTACGCCAGGTATAGATGGCATACCTGTGGAGCTTTACCTAGCACTTTGGGATATTCTTGGATCAGTATGGTTAGAAACATTAAATTATGCTATTGGAAATGGTGCTTTCCATAGAGATCTAAACACAGCCCTGATCACAGTTATACCTAAGCCCGGTAAGGACCCCTTGGAGTGTGCCAATCACCAGCCAATCTCCTTGATAAATGCCGACCTCAAGATATTTTCCAAAGTCTTAGCCAGTAGACTCAAGACAGTAATTGGGAAAATAATTAACCCAAATCAAACGGGCTTTATTAGGGGACGTCTCGCATCTGATAATATTTGCCGGCTCTTACGCATACTGAATGCAACACATAAAATCCTGCCTGCCTGTGGCCTGCTATTTCTTGATGCTGAAAAAGCATTCGATCGCCTTGAATGGCCATATCTTTGGAGAGTTCTAAATATTTAAGTTCGGCGATAAACTTACCAATATGATTCAAACACTGTATGCTAATCCCTCAGCCAGGGTATGTGTGGGAGGAGGTTTCTCAGAGTTATTTGACATGGGACGGGGCACACGACAAGGGGACCCTTTGTCTCCTTTAATTTTTACTCTATCTATTGAACTGCTTGCACATTTATAATTAGAAACTCTCCTCAGATCTCGTCTATTACAATAGGTACATCATATTCGATATCACTTTACACAGATGACACTTTAGTTTATATGGCAAATGTTCAACAAACTCTCCCCTATGTTTTAAAAACACTGGAGCAATTTGGATTTCTTTCAGGATACGTAGTTAATCTGTCAAAATCAGCACTGATGCTGATTAATACAGATTAAAGTAAGGTGTCTCTCCCTCCCCAGAATAATGTTACAAATGAGATCCTCTACTTGGGTATTAAAGTTAATACTTCCTATCATCTGTGGCTAAAAAAAACTACTCTTTAATTTTGAAAAAAATAGAAGATTTTAATAGATCGACACACCTGCCAGCATCAGTCCCAGCCTGTATATCGGTTATTAAAATGAACATCTTACCCCGCATTAATTTTATCAGTTCAGTGATCCCACTTGCAGGATATTGGCGAAAACTGGACTCCTTAATACAATGCTATATTTGGATCGGTAAACGACCCAAGATAAAGTGATCAGCTCTACAATTCAAGAAGTCGGATGGGGGATTGGCATGTCCAAGTTTTAAACTGTATCACTGGGCATTTGTATTAAAAAGTCTTAGCTATTGGATGGAGGAGGATAGTTTCATAATGGAAAAATATAGAACAAGAGCTTATAGCACCAATAAAGTTGAGGGACTTTCTCCTTATAGGTATGTCTACCAAAAAATGTGATTTGAATTACGGTCCAATTTTAACCCATATGCTACATGTTTAGAGCAGCAGAAAAATTTCTAAAATTTAAAAGCGTATGGTGCAAATCATGTCCATTGTGGAACAATAATCATTCTCTATCTGGGAGAAACCATTCACTAACAGAACTTGGGAAGATAAAGATATTACTACTCTTCAAGATAGTAATGGGGCAAGTACTAACTTAGCTTTCAAGAACTGGTATCTCGATATAATATTGATAAACACTATCTTTTCTTCTACTTTAGAGTAAGATCAGCTTGTAAAGCCTGTGGTGTTCCCTGGGGGTCAGATTTAGAAGACCATCCTATTTTAAGTTGGATACAGAGTGCTCCAATACAGATAATGTCATATAGAACCATAGAGCACTACAGCCCTTCAGCCCTCCATGTTGTGCTGACCCGTATAATCCCTAAAAAAAAAGTACTAAACCCACACTACCCCATAACCCTCCATTTTTCTTTCATCCATGTGCCTGTCCAAGAGGCTCTTAAATACCCGTAATGTTTTAGCCTCCATCACCATTCCTGGCAAGTCATTCCAGGCACTCACAACCCTCTATGTAAAAAAACTTAGCTCTGATGTCTCCCCTAAACTTCCCTCCCTTAATTTTGTATATATGCCCTCTGGTGTTTGCTATTGGTGCCTTGGGAAACAGGTACTGACTATCCACCCTATCTATGCCTCTCATAATCTTGTAGAACTCTATCAAGTCCCCTCTTATTCTTCTGCGCTCCAAAGGGAAAAGTCCCAGCTCTGCTAACCTTGCTTCATATGACTTGTTCTCCAAACCAGGCAACATCCTGGTAAATCTCCTCTGCACCCTCTCCATAGCTTCCACATCCTTCCTATAATGAGGTGACCAGAACTGAACACAATACTCTAAGTGCGGTCTCACCAGAGATTTGTAGAGATATGTCTATAACGACCTGGATGTGGGGGTAGAAGGGTGGGTTGGCAAGTTTGCAGACGACACAAAGGTTGGTGGTGTTGTAGATAGTGTAGAGGATTGTTGAAGATTGCAGAGAGACATTGATAGGATGCAGAAGTGGGCTGAGAAGTGGCAGATGGAGTTCAACCCGGAGAAGTGTGAGGTGGTACACTTTGGAAGGACAAACTCCAAGGCAGAGGACAAAGTAAATGGCAGGATACTTGGTAGTGTGGAGGAGCAGAGGGATCTGGGGGTACATGTCCACAGATCCCTGAAAGTTGCCTCACAGGTAGATAGGGTGGTTAAGAAAGCTTATGGGGTGTTAGCTTTCATAAGTCGAGGGATAGAGTTTAAGAGACGCGATGTAGTGATGCAGCTCTATAAAACTCTAGTTAGGCCACACTTGGAGTACTGTATCCACTTCTGGTTGCCTCACTATAGGAAGGGTGTGGAAGCATTGGAAAGGGTACAGAGGAGATTTACCAGGATGCTGCCTGGTTTAGAGAGTATGGATTATGATCAGAGATTAAGGGAGCTAGGGCTTTACTCTTTGGAGAGAAGGAGGATGAGAGGAGACATGATAGAGGTGTACAAGATACTAAGAGAAATAGACAGAGTGGACAGCCAGCGCCTCTTCCCCAGGGCACCACTGCTCAGTACAAGAGGACATGGCTTTAAGGTAAGGGGAGGGAAGTTCAAGGGGGATATTAGAGGAAGGTTTTTCACTCAGAGGGTGGTTGGTGCGTGGAATGCACTGCCTGAGTCAGTGGTGGAGGCAGATACACTAGTGAAGTTTAAGAGACTGTTAGACAGGTAGATGGAGGAATTTAAGGTTGGGGGTTATATGGGAGGCAGGGTTTGAGGGTCGGCACAACATTGTGGGCTGAAGGGTCTGTAATGTGCTGTACTATTCTATGTTTATTGATAAATTAAACTCCCAGAAATATATGCCCACATCAGGAATTAAAGCCTGGGATAGGGACATAACTGAATTGGACGAGACTTAGACTGGGATGCGATTTGGGATAATGTTGCCTGTGCTTCGAAAAACCCAAATCATCAGTATATACACTTGAAATCTTGTCATAGAGCATATCTAACAACGAGAATTAGACATCAAATGGGACTGGTTCCTGACCCATATTGCTCATTTTGCCCCCACAGAACCGTTGGCTCTTTTATACATGTTGTATAGGAATGTCCAGGGGTTTTTGGTTTGTGGGGAAAGTTTATCAGTACTCTTACAGAACTAACGGGGGTACAATTACCAATGGACCCCGCTGTACATCTTCTAAATGATGACTCCCACCTTTCCCTTAAAAAACACGCAAAATCTGGCTGGCAGGCCTGACTGCAGCTAAGAAGATTGTAGTCCAGCGTTGGAAACCTCCTCATGATATTTCAAGTACTCACTGGCTTTGGAGCTTTTTGGACATTTCTTACCTGGAATTATCATCAGCAAGAGTAAATGATGCACGACCAAACACAATCTTAATGTGGACAAATTTGATATCTAACTTAAAAGGTCTTCTGTTAAAATAGGAATGCTCTGTCTGTGTATGCACTATTATTCGGTTGGTTAGTGGAGAGGAGAGGGGTGGGGGGAGAGAGAGTGGAGTGGGTATGAGGGTTGGGGGTAGCTGGGTTAAACAGTCATAATGTAATTGGCAACTAGTTGCATTGAATGTAATTTGTTGGTGTTGCAATAAAAATTAGTGATTAAAAAACACAATCATTTATTTTGAAGTACAAACCACCTTGCAGATACTAAGCAAACTAAATAAAGAGCTGAGGAACAAAGCTAAGATAAATGAACAGAAAAAGGGGGCGAAGATGAAAGAAAAGAGATGAAGAATAAGACTAAGATGGCACCCCTGAAAATACACATCACCTTTTTAATTGTGATAAAATAAATTCCTTAGATAAAATAAACTAATCACAGATTTCACAATTATATCACATGGGTAATATGCTAATACTTAGCCAATGAAAAAACTATTAGCTTAACTGATATACCACTTTCTGCCAGTAAGTGGGGACAAACCATCACATGCTGTGAAAAATACACAAATTTGTTAGAAAGTACATATGATTAAACTGCAACTTTAGTCTTGCATCTTAAAAAATATTTTAAAGAACAGTGGTTTTCAACAGTCCCCCATTAGATTCTGCAAGGGACCCTGGCAGAATCACATCTGAAAATATGAGGTAAAGTATCTATTTTACAAAGTAATCAAAAACTACTCAAAAGCATTGAGTACTGCATATTCATTGAGAGGCATTTCAACTGGCACATCATGAGTAAGGGAAACAGGCAAAAACAACAAGGGATCAGAATAAAGTCTATAAGGTCCAATAAAAATGTCAAAGATTTATATTTGTGCTTGAAGCACTGTATGCCTTAATCTGTAGTTACTTTAGCTTGAAGTGGCTGGGTTATATCCACTTAATTTTACCTTCTACCTTAACTGCCGAATTAGTAATTAACAATACAGTTGGCCCTCCTTATCCGCGAGTTCCGCATCTGCGAATTCAACCAACCGCGGATCAAGAAAACCCGGAAGTGCTCTTCCAGCACTTGTTGTTCGAGCATGTACAGACTTTTTTTTCTTGTTATTATTCCCTAAATAATACAGTATAACAACTAGTTTACATAGCATTTATATTGTATTAGGTATTATAAGTAATCTAGAGATGATTTAAAGTATACGGGAGGATGTGCGTGTGTTATCGTGGATCAGGATCGAAAAATATCAGAAGTTCTCTTACTAAGTAAGTCGGGACAGGTACATCTGGTATTATTTAGCGTCAGTTAGTCAAATGTTTGTATTAGTATATACTATATATTCTACCTTTCTGTGCATATAAAACACTTGAGAATGTATGTTTCTGTGCCAGGCTCAGGAATGGAAGTTCCCAAGTGCGAGCCAGTGACAGACCACTTTCGAGTGTGGTCTCCAACCGGCCAGGTTGATGTGGAGAATCAAAAATTCAAAACCCCAAAATCCAATAATTAAACCACTGCGTTGCTTGGTAGTAATTATAGCTTTCATTGGGACTGGGCCCTTCTCACTTTATCCTGTCAAATTGTTCCGATCGTTGACCGACGAAGCCTAAAGCTTTTACAATGACTGATGGTGTTTCACCTTTTTCAGATCGCTTTATTATTTCCACTTTACTTTCAATTGGGATCGTGATAATTTTTGTGAACAGCAACACTGTGGATTTAGAGCACCGCCGCCAGGTCCTAATGTCCACAGCACTGAGACAGGTTGAATAAGGGACTTAAGCATCTGTGTTTTTGGTATCCGCAAGGGGTCCCAGAACCAATCACTCGTGGATAACGAGGGCTGACTGTATTTGGTAAGGACCTTCCCACTGGGCTCCTTATGTGGTTTCTTGACCAGGACCGACTCGCCAGGAATCAAGGTGTGTCCTCCTTCCTATGGACCACTCCAGACAGCAGAAACCTGTTGAGAAGCAGACTGAACAGCTTGTGCTAGTTTTACACAATAATCAGCTATCTAATACAACATGTATATCAGCTTCTCTGAGAATGTGAGCTCCCAGTAGTGACATAGGTCACCCCGTCACCACTTCAAATGGACGCAATTTGGCTTTTTTGTTTGGGTATGCCCTGATGCTGCACAAAACCAAAGGCAGAGTTTTAGGCCGTGGTACCCCTTCCTCGTGATACTTAACTGTTGTTTGATAATGCCAGTCATTCCTTCAACTTGCCCTGATGACTGGAGGATGTGGGCAATGAAAAGACCATTCAACGTTCATCATCTGCCATAATTCTTGACAGACACTTCCAGTGAAATGTGTCCTTGGTTAGGGTCAATGTGGCACAACAATCCCCATACAGGAATATCATCCTTAATCAGAGTTTTGGCGTGTGGATGACAGTAGTTTTTCTTGCTGGGATGGCTTCCACCCATCTTGAAAATTTCTCCACTCTTACTAACCCATCTGAATATCCTTGGCACTTTGGTAAAGTAATGTAGTCCACTTGTAGATGTAAAAATGGACTACGTGGGGTAGCAGTATTAGTTGAGGTAGCTTCTCCGTTGATCTGGAGTTTGTTTTCTGCTATGTCATACATCTCTCAACTGTTTGTTGAGCTGTCATCCTGATTCTGTCTTTGGATTCCACCACCACTGGGAGAATCTGTGGACCATCTTTTACACTCCAATGTGTCCTAAGGATTGTGTCTGCTCTACAAGATAAAGAAGCAGCTCAGCTGGGCTACCAGCCTGTGACTAGTGCCACATCTCCATACTCCATTGTCAGTTAATAACACACGATTTGCATCCAGTATCACTTTTCTTCATTTGAGGAGTGATCTTGCATTTCTTGAATATCTTGCATGTTTGTCTGTGACATGGTATTTAACTTAGTTTCTGTAGTTTCAGTTATTTGGTTTTCTGCCATTTCTCCAATTTTCTTTATTCCTTCTTTCACTGCCCTTTTTGCAGTTTTGTCTGCAAATGCATTTCCATGACTTTCCATTGTGGTCATTTTAGAATGACATTTACATTTTAATACTGCAACTTCTGATGCACGTTCACCATTCTGAATTGGAGTTTCTATGGCTGTAAGAAATCCTCTTTGTCTCCATGAATTTCCAATGACATGAACGACTCCAAAAGCATATACAGACTTCAATCATACATTCAGTTCTGCCTGTTGTGCAAAGGTACCAGGAGCCAAGTTTCCTGAGGCCATCATTTCATTTTCTGTAACAACAGCCCAACCAGCCATTTGAGTTCCTCCCTTAATGGTTGAGGAGCAATCAGTGTAGAATCAGATCTGGGTTCAACAAAGGCACTTCTTTATGGTAACTTGCATCTTCTTGGCTTGTTATTGTCCTTGCATAGTCATGATCATCACAGTTTTTCATGCTTACTGGCCACAGTGTATCTAGATTTGGTGCCTCAAGAACAGTGGATCACCTGGACCACCAAGGAGTTGTCACTTGAGAAGCCCTGAGAGCAGACATGAAACATTTAAAGTCTGATCCAGCACAATGTTAGAAACAATCATGACTGGTAGGCAAGTTGCTTGTACTGCTCATAGATATGAGCCCTATCCTAAGGCTACATTGTCCAATTTGGCAGAGTAATATCCAACAATTCATTACTGAGCTCCATGTTCTTGAGTTGAAATTACCATCATTTAGCCATGCCTCGTGGTGATATAGAGAGTTAATAGTCTTCCCATATCAGCGATTCCCAGTGGAGGTGCAATACTTAATATTGCCTTTAAAGTTTGAAAAGCTTCCTTAGTGTTTCATTAAGAGTAACAGGGACATCACAATGCTTGCTGCCTTTTGGCAGACCAGTGAGGGGTTGAGCAATTTCAGCATATGAATCTACCCATGCTCTGTGGTAGTTGCACAAACCCTGAAATGATCGAAGTTGCTGGACTATTGTAGAAGGTTTTGCTGATTTAATGGCCTTTGCATGATCTTCAGTGATTTCCCATTTGCCTTGGGAAACATCCCGAGTAAATCACTTCCTCTTGTTGCAATAATGCTTTGTCTGAATTTGCTTTTTGTCCCTTGAGGGCTAGATAATCGCACAGAGTACATCATGTTCATGCTAATCCACCTGCATGAGATTCAGATGATTTTACCTTCCATTAATTCAATATTTGCTTTTGTTAGCTTCACCATTTTGGCAACATCGGATTTCAAACGGTCCATTAAAGTTGACTTCAGAGGGCCGTATATTGCGCCTTTGATATTATCTTTATTTATTCCTTGAACTCCTGAGTAGCAGAACCAAACTGTGCTATCGTGGTCTTCATATATGGAAACAACATCTGAAGCCTTTTGTTTGCAATCTATTGTGTTCTTCCTATCAATCTGTGTTGGGGTTGTCACACCAGTCATTTCTTAATTGTGCCCAATCATCTGGTAAATTCTGTTTATCCTCTCATATACCAACTTCAGCTCAAAGTGTTAACTGTTTTATTTGCTGAGCTATTAACATGGTAACTAACGGTTGAATGCCATCATATGGATGCAATTTTTATATATTCTTAGTTTGTTAAAGTTCAGCCCAAATCTTTAAACTCCTTTTTTAGGATGTGGAACTTCCCTGGATCACTTGTCAATATTTTCTGGATTTGGTGGTTGATGACAAACCTGTTTCCTTTCATAATCTCCATTATCAGTCTTGTGTGTTTTCACTCCCTTGGTTTTTGCTGGGACAAGTCTTGCCATGTTTGTAGTTACTTGGAGTTCCCAAGGTGTCGTTGTTCTGGGAACTAATCAGTGTTGGCTGCCAGTGCAGTGCAAATTTGCCTCATTTCACTTTGCAACTCTGAATAGAGCTCCTTACTATGGACATACTTTGCATGTTGTTTTATTCACCTGTTTCATTAATGCAGAGATCGGCTTTTCAGATTTTTTAATTGTCTTTTGCATACTGCT
Source organism: Hemitrygon akajei (assembly GCF_048418815.1). Taxonomy (NCBI): domain Eukaryota; kingdom Metazoa; phylum Chordata; class Chondrichthyes; order Myliobatiformes; family Dasyatidae; genus Hemitrygon; species Hemitrygon akajei. Next base: position 109,631,574 of record NC_133127.1, read on the forward strand.
CTTTTAGCATGTGATATGATTTTCCTTTTCTTCCGAATGGTTAGTTAAATCATTTATTTGCTAACACAGTCCACTGGTTTGATTCTCTAAATCAGCGCATTAGAGTTTTAAAGGATCTATCTGTTCTTGCACCTCATTGCGCTCACACTTCTCCAGCTCTATTAAGGTCACTAGTGTCCAAGCCGTTTTCTTGGTTCTCGACCACATCTTTCTGATCTTAATACATGTCATTTCAATATCACTTATAAGCTAGTCCTCACTAGACTTAGCATCAATATCTCATTTCTTCTGTATTTCTTTACCAATAGTATCAAGTTTAAGCACTTAAGTAAGATTTCAGTTAACTGTTTCCTCTCAGCTGGGAATTAAACCAGTCTGTTTACAAAAGTTTAGCCATTTTATTAAATTTGACCTTAAGGAGTACTCTTTGCTTCTATACGTCATAGTTATAGTTCCCAGGATCATTCTTGTGAACCTCCTCTGGACTCTCTCTAATGCCAGCACATCTTTTTTTAGATAAGGGCCTAAACTTCTCAAGTGAGGTCTAACCAATGCCTGATATAGTGCCAGCATTACGTCCTTGCCTTTACGTTCTAGTCCTCTTAAAATGAATGCTAGCATTGCCTTTGCCTTCCTTGCTAACTTGCTACCTGTAAGTTATGCTTACATCCTGCATGAGGATTCCCAAGTTCCTTTGCATCTCTGACTTCTGAATTTGCTCCCTGTTTAGAAAATTGATAATGCCTTTTTTCCTTTACCAAAGTGCATAATTCCCTACACTATATTCCATCTGTCACTTCTTTGCCCATTCTCCTAGCCTGTCTTAAGTCCTTCTGCAGACTCCCTGCTTCCTCAACACTACCTGCCCCTCCACCTATCTGCAAAGTTGGTCACAAAGCCATCAATTCCATCATCCATGTCATTGACATATAATGTGAAAAGAAGTGGTCCCCAACACTGACCCCTGCAGAACACCACTAGTCACTGATAGCCAACCAGAAAAGGCCCCTTTTTTGCCTCCTGCCAGTCAACCAATCTCTATCCATGCTAGTATCTTCATGGGCTCTTATAGCTTAAGAAGGGTGGAGGTGGGTGAATAATCTCACAGTGTGAAAAAGTTGAGATGATATTGCATAAGGTAAAAGAATTATCTTTCAATTTACACCTCAGACCATGGTGCAAACATAATTTGAATATGAGCGTGACAATGCTGGAAACAAAAATTTCTAAACTTGTCAAGAATTTACCAATTCTCTTGTGCCAAAGAAACAGTTACCTAAGATTATTGTACCTTGCAAGGAATTTAAAAGAATAAGAATCGATAGCATTCCATTTGTTAAGCAAGGTGCTGTTGATCAGATAGAGATAAACTTGAAACACCAGCAAACTTGATATCTCTGAGGACTTGAAACAGTTTTGCAAAAGCCAAAAGAAATAATGATTTCCAAAGGACCATCAATGATCCCCTCTGACAAAGGTTGACAGTACCGAAGTAATTCATGTAGGGGAGCAACATCCTCTTTTTCTGAAGCAGCGGCAAAGTTATTAGAATGGCTTATTTTGCATAATAAACGTTGTGATTCTCTGGAATACTTCAAAAAGTCAGTTATTCTTCCTGCTCCAAAAGCTGATATTAAGCAATTTAATCCTCAATTCAGTTTTGAAATAGAAAATGCACCAGCTGAGTTAGTGTTTATAAATAATGAACATAAGAAAGCACTAGAAGTGAATACAAAGAATAGGATTATAAGTCGTAGATAGGGCCCTCTTAAGGTTATAAATTAATTCATGCATCATTTCCTAATACTGCTGGACTTCAACAAACTCCAGCAATAATGGAAAACCTGATTTTATCAATCAGGGACAATTAAAAAAATCCTGATGAAGAAAGATACATGTAAGTTGATTTATCAGAAATTATCTGTTCACAGACATCATCCACGGCACTTGGATTCAAATGATTACTGCATCTCAGATTCTTGTGATTTGCAATTACTGATGTGTTTCTAATGAAGAACTTCATGGTGCTTGTTATGAAAATATTAGTAAACCATGCCAAACTTGTAAAATCAATTTTATAACTAATATATGCATAATATAACAGAAAAAATCAGGAAAACACAATCAAAATTGCTATTCAAATCAAATCAGGTAAAACATAGGTAAAGTCAAAGATTAAATTTTTCAAGCAATGTCGTGAGAGACCTAGAAGAATATGAAGAAGAGAAAAATTTTGAGTTAATTTTGCTGGGCCACTGAAGAACTGCAAAACACATTTAAAATTACCTGTGGTCCAGATATACTGCAAATCAAAAGGAGAAATCATTACAGTGAAAAATGTCTGAGAATTATAAAGATAATAAGCAATCTTTACGAAGCTCCACTCTCTGAAGTTCAGGATGTCACAACTACAGTGAAATCTCGATTTTACGCGCCCCGATTTAACGTGAATTTGGATATAACACAATGAGTCATTGGATTCCGTGTCCATCCATTTCCATGCTAATCCACACTCCCCCTTCTCCAGCCTTGTATCCTTTTGCCCATCAACTTCCCAGCTCTGGGCTTCATCCCTCCCCCTCCAGCTGCCAACCTAGTAAGCCATGACAGAAAGATCCGAATTTCTTACCTCCCCAAGAACACTACATCCAAGATCCAGCCCCTAGATCAGGGGATCATCTCCGTGTTGAAGCAGAATTACAGGGGGGAATTAATTTGTAGAATTGTAGACAACTCAACAACGCTTGAAGCCTATCTGGAAAGCCCAAATGCGAAGGAAGTTTGCCACTTAGGTGGGAAGGCCTGGGCAGCAGTCAGCTCATCATGTGTGGAGCAATGCTGGAAGAAGAGTCTGAGGTCAGCCTTTTCATCATGCCAATCCACCATGCAAGATGATGATGATGAGCCAGACTTGTATGGCTTCACAGAGGAAGATGTGCGTGAGGCAGAGGAGCTGTTTGAATGGAACAAAGAAGAATTACACCAGTCGTGACGAAGGGTCTCGGCCCGAAACGTCGACAGCGCTTCTCCCTATAGATGCTGCCTAGCCTGCTGTGTTCCACCAGCATTTTGTGTGTGTTGTTGTTTACACCAGTGGTACTCTGCCAATGATGCATGCCCAACATATGAGCACCTGACGGATGTCAAGATTGTCCGTATCATAACTATAGCACCGACAGAGGCAAGTGTACCGGTTCTCGAGCCACAAGATGGCGATAATGAAGAGCCTCCACTCCCAGTCCCAAAAGTGTCTGAAGCCATTGAAGACCGTGAGGCTAGCCTCCGTTGGCTGGAGACCCAGGAGGTGGACTACATAAAAAACTTCCAACTCAGAAGCATTCTAGATTTTGTTCGCAGCCAATGACATGCTACGTTCAAGCAAGGAACACTCAAATCACTTTTTAAAGAAATAAACTGTAAATGATGATTGCTAATGTTTTTATTTGTTGTTTTGTGTATTAAAAAGCTTTATTAAAAATTAATTTGTGTTTTAATGTCTACAGTAATAACAACAATTTATTCATGGAATTCTTTAATTCAAAGGTAATTTACTTGCTAGAAGGTAAATGTGCAAAAACCGAGTCAAATAGGGAGAAAATAGGAGTGTTTTAGGATGTTAGGTCAACATTGGGTCAGATTGAACACTGATTTTCTTGAACCCTGATTTAGCGCTGTGGTGAACTAGATATACATGTCTGGACATGCCCCCACCCCCCCCCCCCCCCCCCCCACCGGCTGACTGCTCCTGTGGCTCCTCCCACAGACCGTGGCTCCTCCCACAGACCCCGGTATAAAGGCGATTGGAGGCACAGCCCCTTCCTCAGTCTCCAGGATGTTGTGTGATGGTCACTTGCTGCTTGTTCTTTCTTCCAGCCAATAAAAGCCTATATCTCGCCTCACGTCTCCGAGAGTTATTGATGGTGCATCAATTTTATTGGCTGCAAGTTTTAAAACATGGAAAGTATTTTACATCCGGAAAAATTAGACTTGGACCCTCAAGCTCCAGAAGCAGCTCGTGCCTTTGAACTCTGGCTTGCATGCTTCCAATCATACTTGGAAGTGATTCTTGTGACTGAGCCTGCCACAATGCACAAAATCCTCCTTTCCAGGGTCAGCCCGAAAGTATTCTCCCTTATCAGAGACCTGCTGACCTACCAAGGGGCACTGGACGCCCTCAAAAGACAGTACCTGTGGCCGGTGAACACCGTCTACGCAAGACATCGCTTAGCGACGTGGCAGCAGCGGACCGGCAAGTCGAGCGGGGAGTTTGTCCGAGCCCTACAGACACTCGTGCGGGCCTGCGACTGCAAGGGACTGATGGCGGAACAGCATGCGGAGCTGCTAGTACGAGACACCTTCGTTACAGGGATCAGGTCAGTGTACGTGTGCCAGCGGCTGCTGGAAAACGCCGATCTTACCTTACGCTCGGCAATCGAGATGGCGGACATGCTGGAGGCTGCTCTGCACAACGTTGATACTGTCCAGCCGCGCGATCCCCTGCCGGTTCCGTGGATGCTGCAGACCCCACCACCTGCGAGCGAATCGACCTTGGCTGCTGCCAGTCGCGGGTCCACGAACTCCCTGAAACTGACCACAGCTACTGCCAGTCGCAAGTCCGCGCAGGGTTACTTCTGCGGACTCGAAAAGCACCCCCGAAAATGCTGCCCGGCTCGAGAAGCTACCTGCTCCAGCTGCGGGAAGAAGGGCCATTTTGCCAAGGTCTGTAAGTCTGAACCACGAGCGGGGTCGGGCAGCGCCACGTGTGAGGTATGGGGGCCGCCATCTTGGTCGTTGCCATCTTGCCTGCCCGCCTCGTGCGAGGCATGGGGGCGGCCATCTTGGTCACCGCCATCTTGCCTGCCTGCTTCGTGCGAGACATGGGGGCAGCCATCTTTGTCGGCGCCACCTTGCCCAGCCCCTGACCCACGGGTGCTTACCGGGCACCAAGATGGCGATTCAACTCTGGCCTCCTTAACCCTCGACAAAAGCACCCCACACCAGCTTGCAAGGTCAATGATGGACATCCTGGTGGAGGGGCACAGGACTAGCTGCCTGTTTGACACGGGCAGCACTGAGAGTTTTATTGACCCGGACACGGTGCAACGCTGCGGACTCGTGACACGGCCGGTAAGCCAGAGGGTCACCATGGCTTCTGGGTCGCATTCCACAGACATCCGGGGGGGTTGTGTAGCGACATTGGTGGTGCAGGGCACAGAATATCGGGACTTTGCGCTACTGGTCATGCCTCAACTGTGCGCGCCTGTGCTATTGGGGCTGGACTTCCAGAGCCACCTGAAAAGTGTGACTATGGCATATGACGGGCCCCTCCCACCACTCACTGTCAGGAATCCTCAGTTTTGTGGGACTTCGTCATATACCCCGCTACTGACCACGCACACACACTGACCCACACATCCCACCCAGCACCATGCCGACAGCTGCACTACTGACACCACTTGCAGCCTCTCCACCCTCAAGATCCCTCCCCCACCGCTGTTCGCCAACCTGACCCCTGACTGTAAACCTGTGGCAACTAAAAGCAGGAGGTACAGCGCGGGGGACAGGGCCTTCATTCAGTCAGAGGTGCAGCGGCTGCTCGGGGAGGGGATCATTGAGCCAAGCACAAGCCCTTGGCGGTCCCAGGTGGTTGTTGTTCGGACCAGGCAGAAAAATAGGATGGTCGTGGACTATAGCCAGACCATCAATAGGTTCACGCAGCTTGACGTGTACCCCCTACCCCGCATCGCGGATATGGTCAACCAGATAGCTCGGTACAAGGTGTACTCGACAATAGATCTGAAATCCGCTTATCACCAGCTCCCCATCCACCCAGAGGACCACCCCTACACCGCCTTCGAGGCGGGTGGCAGGCTCTATCACTTCCTGCGCGACCCCTTTGGTGTCATGAATGGTGTCTCTGTCTTCCAGAGGGAAATGGACCGGATGGTGGACCAGTGCCAACTGAAGGCCACATTTCCCTATCTGGATAACATCACCATCTGTGGTCACGACTGGCCGGGTCACAACACCAACCTCCAATGATTTTTCCAAGCGGCCAAAGCCCTGAACCTTACTTATAACAGGGACAAGTGTGTATTCGGAACCACCCGACTCGCTATCCTTGGGTATGTCGTGGAGAACGGGGTCACTGGCCCTGATCCAGACCGTATTAGAACTCCCTCTTCCCACCACCCTCAGAGCCCTCAAACGGTGCCTGGGCTTCTTTTCCTATTACGCCCAATGAGTCCCCCATTACGCAGACAAGGCCCGCCCCCTGGTCAAGTCTACCACTTTTCCCCTCTCTGCCGAGGCCTGCGCGGCCTTCAGCCGCATTAAAGGGGACATTGCCAAAGCAACGATGCATGCAGTGGACGAGACCATTCCCTTCCAAGTAGAGAGTGATGCCTCCGACTTTGCGCTGGCTGCTACCCTCAATCAGGCAGGCAGGCCAGTAGCATTCTTCTCTCGAACCCTTCAAGGCCCTGAAATTCGACACTCCGCGGTGGAGAAAGAAGCCTAGGCCATAGTGGAAGTTATTAGGCACTGGAGGCACTATCTCGCCAGCAAAAAGTTCACCTTGCTGACCGACCAGCGCTCAGTTGCGTTCATGTTCAGCAACCAACAGCGGGGCAAAATCAAAAATGATAAAATTTTGCGGTGGAGAATAGAACTCTCCACCTAAAACTATGATATCCTGTATCGGCCTGGAAGGCTCAATGAGCCCCCTGATGCCCTATCCCGGGGAACATGTGCCAGCGCACAGCTCGACCAGCTATACACCCTCCATGCACATCTTTGCCACCCGGGGGTCACCCGATTTTACCATTTTGTGAAAGCCCGGAACCTGCCTTACTCCCTTGAGGACATCAGGACGATGACCAGGGACTGCCAAGTCTGCGCTGAGTGCAAACCGCACTTCTACCATCATGACAAGACGCAACTTATCAAGGCCACCCGCCCCTTTGAGCGACTGAGTGTTGACTTTAAGGGCCCCCTTCCCTCCACCGACCGCAATGTCTACTTTCTCAACATTATCGACGAGTACTCACGGTTCCCCTTTGCCATCCCCTGCTCCGACACCACTGCCACGTCTGTCATAAAAGTCCTGCACCAGCTCTTCACTCTGTTTGGATATCCCTGCTATATCCACAGTGATAGAGGGTCCTCCTTTATGAGTGACAAGCTGCACCAGTACCTGCTGGCTAGGGGCATTGCTACTAGTAGGACCATGAGTTATAATCCCCGGGGAAATGGACAGGTGGAGAGGGAGAATGCCACAGTGTGGAAGACCACACTTTTAGCCCTTAAGTCAAAGGGGTTGCCGGTCTCTCGATGGCAGGAGGTCCTCCCCGAGGCACTTCACTCTATCCGCTCTCTGTTATGTACATCCACCAATGCCACCCCTCACGAGCGCCTCTTTTCTTTTCCCAGGAAGTCTGCCACTGGGATCACCCTACCAGCTTGGCTGACGTCCCCAGGGCCAGTGCTGCTTTGGAAACATGCGCAGAGCAATAAATACTCCCCACTGGTTGAGAGGGTTCACCTACTACATGCGAACCCCCAGTATGCCTACGTGGTCTTACCTGATGGGCGGGAGGACACGGGCTCCGTCTGCGACCTGGCACCCGCAGGAGCAGCAGACCACTACCCCGAACTCTCCACGGTGACTATGAATCCTGTACCCAAGGTGACACCGCGCACACCGAGCCCTACACAGACTCCTCATGACACTCCCATACCAGGCGCCTCGCACATGCATGAGGGATCACTGACGCCTAGTGGGCTGACACCTCCAGTCAGGCCGGAACCAGCACAACCACCGTCTCCGGTGCAATCACCACCAGCACCTGTGCAATCACAGCCGGTGCTACGTAGATCGCAGCGACAGATTCAACCATCTGATAGACTTAACCTGTAAATATACTTGTAAGAAACTTCGCCCCATGGGGACTCTCTTTTAAAACAAAGGTGGGGTGAATGTGGTGAACTACATATACCTGTCTGGACACACCCCACCTGCTGACTGCTCCTGTGGCTCCTCCCACAGACCCCGGTATAAAGGTGATTGGAGGCACAGCCCCTTCCTCAGTCTCCAGGATGTTGTGTGGTGGTCACTTGCTGCTTGTTCTTTCTTCCAGCCAATAAAAGCCTATATCTCGCCTCACGTCTCCGAGAGTTATTGATGGTGCATCAAGCGGGATCCCGCTTTTTTCGTGATGATATTTTATGGACCCAAACAATAGCGTTATAACGGGGTTTCACTGTACTAACAAATGAGAACTCCATGTGCAACAAATGAAGACTTTGAAGGTATTGGAAAGGTTTTTATTCTTGTGTCTAGGATAATTGTTGCCAAAATTTATTATCCTGAGTTTCTATTCCTAAAAGAATAATCTAATTAGGGATAAACACAATACATTTAAATAAATGTAATGTTTTCCATATGCTATAGTATCATTGGATGTGTTATGTATGATTTGTTTCACTTTAAGCACATGCATATGGTCTTAATAAATAAAAACTAAGTGCTTAAATGTAAATGAGATACATTTACTATAAACCGTTGTCAGCTTGTCCCAAGTTTGCAATAGCCGCTGGTGCCTTTCCGGTTTACCTCAAGAGTCTGATTTTACCGGGATGTCTTAAGCATCCTTACTGGCAAGGAACCTCAACTTCCCTGGCTGTGATCACTTACATTATAGGGCAAAGTCCCCACACTGGGAATTTCATATTTGCAGAATGTAATGCCAACCAAGATGAGGAATTACCATAAAGCATATATGTCAAACTCAAGGCCCGCGGGCCAAATCCAGCCCGCGGTGGAATTATCTTTGGCCCGCGAGATAATATCTAATTACTATTAAAGCTGGCCCCAGTAATCGAAGCGCCTATGGCGTATGATATGGCTAATGCTGAGTTTATTCAGGTACCAGGTTTTCAGGGTTTTTAGTGTTTATTCGGCAGTCTTGCTCGGCAGTCTTCTTCATAAGAAACGGAATTTGTAAAGTGAAACACTTTGTAGTTATAGCAGAGACTGAGACACATGACAGCAGGCTGAAAAAACGGAGGCAACGAAAGCTGCATTCGCACGTGTCCGACTGATCTGGCCCGCATGAAGCTGCATTTTGCTCAATCCGGCCCGTGACCTAAAATGAGTTTGACACCCCTGCCATAAAGGGAAGTACTGGAAGTTGCAGGTTCATAAAAGGAGCGTAAGCCAGGATGTTATTTCCTTCAGTTCAAGAGTAGAAAATGTACCACTGGAAAACCTATCTTTATTGCAATTCTGAATTTACAAAGTGCAACCAAATGTAGTAAGGAAAATGTGTAACTTTTCAGTTAGCGCTAGCATTCCCAACTGTGTTTCCGAACAATATGTATCCATGTGCAATTTCAGGATTTGAAAAACATTATTTTCGCTGGCAGTTTAATAACATTAAGAAATAGTGGCAATCTTGCCTGTTCCGCCTTTCATTAAGATCACGGTGATGATTTTTTACCTTTAATACCCATTCTTGAATTAACCTTCTATTCTATATCCTGATTTTCTTAAGAACTAAAAAATCTATCAAATTTTATCTAGGATATACTCAGCACTTGAACTTCTACAAAACTATCAGTGCAGCATTTCAAATATTTGCTTTCCTCTAAGCGAAGAAAAAATCTCTTCTGAGTTCAGTCCTGAATTGCCAGTTCTTTATTTTGAGATAGTGATTTCTGGTTGTAGGCAACCCCGCTGGGAGACCATCATCTCCAGTAAATGCAGTGAAATAATTCAAATACAAAGAAGTATATTGCAAGGATCTCACAACCTCCATCATATGATTGTGAAGGAGGTAACTCTGCATGGGTTGTAACTTTATAAAATTCCATAGGTTCTAGGATATTTCCAACTCTTTAAAGAAGGAAATAGAGAGAAAATAGGGTACTGCAAAGCAGTTATCCAAAGTACTTGCTTAATAGTTTTTTTGAGGTTACGAATACAGGTGGCCCCTGTTTTTCGAATGTTCACTTTACGACAGCTCGCTGTTATCAAAAACCTACATTGTTACCTGTTTTCACTAACCAAAGAGGATTTTTGCTTTTATGAAAAAAAGATGCCCACTTTATATATATGTTTACCCCGAGAAAGACTACCATGACCGTGGAGCCATGTGCGGGCAGTTGTGTGTGCATGCGTGCTGTCTTCTCTTTACTGATAAGTGAAACTACACTGTACATAAAATATTTCTACTTTATACGGGCTATATATTTATCATATCATTCCTGCTTTTACCATATGTTCATGTTTTTTTAGGTTTTATGTGTTATTTGGTATGATTTGGTAGGTTATTTTTTGGGTCTGGGAATGCTCAAAAAAATTTCCCATATAAATTAATGGTAATTGCTTCATCACTTTACTACATTTCGGCTTACGAACGGTTTCATAGGAAGCTCTACCTTTGGATAGCAGGGGGAACATGTAGCAGAACATGTAAGTGGGAACCAATGAATGCATATTTGAACTCAGAAATTTTTCTATATGCTGTATCATACAGAAGGTTGCCAAATGGAAGATTATCAAACAAGGTTGCAGCACATGACATTGGGGTAGTGTAACAAGAATGGATGAATGGATAATTTTCAGATGGGGCGGGTGGCACTTTGTCCAGTGGAATACACAAAGATTGATGTTGGTATCATGGCTGATTATAACCTTTATGATTTGTATAAGGGGACATATGTCCAAGTGAGCTGATGATACAAACTGAATGATACTGTGCTTTGTAAAGTGAAACCAAAGAGATGTCAAATCACTACAAACAAGCAAATTAATACTGAGTGATTAACAGTTTAGAAATGACCCCATAGTCCTTATACAACAAACTCTGAAAGTTGACAGAGGTACAGCAAGCAATTAAGAATGCAAACAGTATATTGCCTTAATTACACAACAATGAGTACAAGAATCAAAGAATAAAAATATCTCACAATACTATTTCTTTGGACTGAGGCAGTTCCTCAGCATTGAGGATGAATTTGTATCTACTCCAATTACATGGCTGCTGCATAATCTCTTTTAACAAAGAGGGGCTTTTGCACATCAGGCGCCACAGGATCTTGGAAGAACAAAGTCTTGGTCCAATGGCAAGGAGTTCGAAGATTATTCAAAACCAGGTTTTGCAGCACAGTCTAGGCACACATGCAAATTGACATAAACGTGCATCATATATGGTCTCAGAATGTAATTGTAGAAACGCATGTTGCTATTAGTGATCAATTGTGCAATTCCTTGCAAACAGAACTAAATCAATGAGAGTGTCATCTTTTAAAGACAAATTTGGTGTGAAAACAGTGTAACCCCCTGGGTCGCCTCAGGCTCGCTCAGCTCATTCTCGTCTAGGGGGAGCAGCCTTCGGCCCCGCCAGACTGGGTAATCAGCTTGTGTGGATGCTGTGTGATGTCCCCGCCTCACCCAAAAACAGACAGTACACCATATGCGATTAAATGAATACAATTTATAAAGGTTACTATAACTAAGTGATTAATAACGATACAGTATATATGAAGGAAAAAAAAATAAAGAAAAGGCGCCAAACTTATCAAAGTCCAAACCACTTCGTGCACAACCGTTGGAGCTCAATTACTGAAGTCTTCTGGCCACCATTCGATCCCCTCCGAACTCCTCGACTTGCAGCTCAGGACCACCCGAAGTGGTTAACCAAGCACATCTATCTTCGTCTCCTCTCCTCGGGGTACCTCCTGGCCTCGGACCCCCACTTGGGGTCCGTTCCTCGCCCAGTTTACAGCATCGAGTCCTCTCTCTCTCACCCCCTCGCACCGATCTGCCCAAAAGCCCGCCAACAATAACTTACAGACTCAGAAGAAAGAACAACATTAATCCCAATTGGTTTACAAAGGAATACAATTCTCGTTATCAGTAAATTTTAACCCAAACAAGCTTCCAGCACTCTCTCGCAACAAAGAAGCATTCCTACTTTTAACAAAGAAGCCATTTTGATCAAGATACGCAGTAACAAAGAAAAAGAAGAAACCCCCTTTACAACAGTTACAATTAAGTTTCGTTGAATTAAATGCAACTACTTTGTAAATTCTACAATGAAGATCTTTTACATTCAAATCAGATTCTCCCATTATCTATACACTACTAAAACTCTCATGCTCTGTCTGTTTGCTTGTTTATGACCTACAATTAGCGCAAACGGTGCAAACAGCGGCCCTTTTTGGCTAAATCGACTTAAAATGTGCTAACTTACAGAATGCAGGCAGAGTTAAGGGTTATATATTCCTATAAAATTGCTCATTCACCAAAATCAACAGGTTTGCTTTCATCCGAGAGACTGTCCACCATCATGGAAATCAGGACGCGACACCATGACTCATGCACACAGCTAGCTTCAGCAGCAACACCAACCGGAGCAAAAGGGCAGGGCAGCTCTGTTTCGAGCGGTCACACATCACCATCAGCATGTGCAGGATTGGGACAGATATAACTGTCACCCATCAATAACAGATCATTAAACCTTATTGTAATGACATACTTCTCTTTCAATATTTTTATTAGTTTCTGCATAAAGGAATACAGAGTACAAGATATATAAGTCAAAAAAAAGTACCTAATACATTGTATTAAAAATACAGTTACAATCACAAAACCCTGTATTCATAAAAATTAAATTAAATTGTAATACTGAAATACAATAATTTTGTTATACAGAAAAAAAATCTAAACCCACTACCAAAGTCAGAGCTGTTAGGAAAAGCAAGAGAAAAGGAAAAAAAAACTTTATCATATAATAAAATATAATATTAGCCACCATCTGTACTTTTACAACAAATCAAAGGTTTTGAAAATAACTCAAAAATGGTCCCCACAATGTATAAAAGTCTTGACTAGTTTCAAAAACTGAACATCGGATCTTCTCTAAATTTAAGCATGACATAACATCCCGTAACCCGTAATGACGTACTTCAAGACACCAATAAAACCCTTTGCTGCAGACAAAAGACAGCGGTGACTATATCACATCCATTTAGGAGAGCAACAATCACATCATCAATAATAATCAGCTTCCTTTGGTATTACTGCTTCTTCTATCCAGCATTAGGGTAAAAACAAATGGTCAGCCTAATTATGCCACGTGGAAAGAGAAGGGGGACATTATGGTCAAGAGATGATACCAAACATCGTCGGGAAGTGGCAAGGAGAGGGAGAGAACAAGAATCGGATGAGACCAGGGCCACACGGCTCCAGGATCAAAGAGTCAGGACAAAAAAGATGAGAGAAGAAGAGACTGAGGAGGAGAGGCATGCACATCTCCAGAATGACAACAACAGGCACAGGAGGAGGAGAGAGGAAGAGACAAAGAAGCTGAGAAATGCACGTCTCCAAGATCAGAGACAAAGAACAAACAGCAGAAGAGATGAAGAGACTGTTATGATACCAGCCCCCTCCTTTGTGAGAATTGCAAGAGCCCTAGTGAAAGGGGGGTCAATGACCCGAGAGAGAGAGAGAGAGAGAGACAGGCTGAATGGACACAGGAAATGGAAAGACATTCCACTGGGACAAAAGCTGGTGACTGTGGCATTGTTCTCAGGAGACACCTGGGAACTGCAGACGTGCCAACTCACAGGGACATTGTAAAGCCCTCGGGCAAAGTGGGCTGGTTGAGAGAGAGATTGCATCACCTGCAACCTGATTGACACCTGAGATCCCGTGAGGCAGTATAAAGAAGGGTCTGAAAGAGGAGGACCCTCAGACGCACCAAGGAGACACCAAGAAGCACGATACCGCTTCCCGTGGGAACGGGAAGCCATTTTGAAATAAGCCACGTGCGTTAAATTCCGAATGCGGGGTTTGTGGCTAGAACCAACGGAAGATCGCTTTTTAACTAACAACGGGGAAGATCGCTCCCCTGATTCCACGGATGTTTTGGGCAAGTTTTTCCGTTTTATCTCTCTCTCTCTCCAACAGGTGAAACCAAAAGAGAAAAGCCTGCAGACTTCAGAGTGACTCTTTATATTTCCAATTGGACTCAGTATTATATACCCTAGACAACGAAAGAGCTTATTTCTGAGTGATTATTAATGTACCTGCGTTTTAGATTGAGTATTGACGCATGTTATCTGAATGTTTGTATTAACCTTAATTTTTGTGCCCCTTTATTAATAAAACTTTTGAAAATAGTACCATTGGACTTCAACTGACATATCTATCTTTGCTGGTAAGTGAAACCAGTTACTGGTTTCGTAACAAGTGGGGTTCTCGTCTCGGGATTTGACACCAAAAAGGGGGAGGTCAGTCAATCGGGATTGTAAGTCAAAAAAAAATAATTTGGATCTGGTACGCAGGTAGCCAGACAGAAAAACCAGCAAAGATGGACGTGTGTGAATTTATGAAAAACGCGACTGTGGCGGTGCTAGAGGTGAGCACCAAATCAGACTTGTTAAATTTGGCGAAGGGGTTAGAGATGGAAAACGAGCAGAATCAAGCTGAGAGGCAAAGACAGCATGAAATTCGGATCAGAGAGTTAGCAGCAGCCGAGAGAGCGGCAGCGGGGAGAGAAAGAGAGAGGGAGGAGCTAAGGAGAGAGCGGTTTAATGTTAGTCGGGAGCTGAGAGTAGTACCTCCGTTCGAAGAGACGGATGTTGATAGTTATTTCATTACTATATACCAGAATCAGAAGTGGCAGGGGGAGCAGTGGGTCGCGTTGTTGCGAAGTGTGTTAGCAGGAGGGAGGACCCGCAGACCAGCGAGTGCGGTGGCCCCGCCCCTGGAGTACCAAAGCTTTCGCGCATGCGCGGTCACTCGCAGCCTGTCGGAAAAAGCGGCTGAGAAAGAGGACAGTTTAAATGAAGCCAGCGGTGATCTGGCCAAGATGTTTTTACCGACCCTGTACCATGAGGGTTCCGAGGGTGGTAAAACAGAAAGCAGCAAAGTAAAGGGGGGTAAGGGAGAGGAAATAGCCCTGCCCTTAGTGAAGAGAAAGGTCCTAGAGGTAGGAACTAAAGTTGAGAAACGGATAAAGTTGTTAAAATGTCCAGAGTTGGACATGGTTAATCTGTCTGGTTTGGCAGAATTGTTTGAAGAAGTTCAGAGTTCTAAAGGTGTTCTCGATGGTCCCGAGAGTGAAATGAGGGCAGTCTTAGAGAGGAAGGGTATCCTTGCTGTGGAGAAGTCAGCTGAAATGGCCGAGGAGGTTGTTTCAGCTCGCAGGGTTGCGCCTTCCCCAACGGGGGGCTGCCTGGAGAGTAACTGGAAGGATCGGGGGACATTAGAATTTGAAAAAGGTACGGGTATTGAAAGCCTGGAAGGGGCCAATGTCCCGTTTGAGTGTGTCCAAGATGGGGGCGCACGTGGTGCTGAACCTGGTAACAGAGCTCAGTGGAAGTCTGAGGTGTTTGATTCAGGGGAACGGGGCGGCCGTCTTTGTGGATCAGATAGGGTTGGTTCAGTAGGAAAAGGGTTAACCTTGGTAACCGTGGGAAGTGTGAGTTCCACGGTGTTTGTATTCGAGAGTGGGGCCAAGGTTAATGCCGAATTTAAGGGGGGAATGAGGATTGTTATTGAAGGAAACGGAAAGTCTGTAGTTCCCAAGTCGAAGGAAGAAATTTTAAACCTGGCAGATCGCTCACAGAGTGAGTCGGGAAATAGCGGGGCCCCCCACTCTATTGTTACGCCAGGGTGGGGTGTGAAGAGGTTGCATTCGAAATGCTACCTGAAAGAGGAGTTGGAATTAAAAACAAATAGCCTGAAGGGTCTTGACAGTTTGGGGCATGGTGTTGAAAAAATAGCCCCGATGAACGAGGCGGGCGGGAGTTCACCACGCCAAATTACTCAAAGTCCCAACGGGGGGACTCGCCAGAAAAGAGGTGACGGTTAATGGGGATGCCATTTTTTTTAAACAGCAAAGCAGGTTTTACGGGTTGCGCCAAAGCCTGTGAATAATAAAGACAGACCTTTGGAGACCTGCCGGCGAAGTAAACCGACCGAAACGATTAGTATTCGCATAAACTTTTGTAGATGCACCTAAGCTAAGATCACACCTCCGCAGTTTTGTGGCTGAAAACAATAAATAAATAGGTGGTTATTGAATTGAAGTCTGATGCTACAAGACTTTAAGATATTAAGATGTTAAGATATTAACTAAAGGGGCACTGTACTTGTTAACTGTTTAGATGCTGACTTGAATGTATAACTGTATTACTCTGTAGTGAAAAGAAAAGCTTCTGTATTGTATTAGATTCAAAATTTCTGTAAGACTACCACTCTGGGTTTTAACCGCTGGTAAAAACCTTTTTAAGAGGGGAGGTGTTATGATACCAGCCCCCTCCTTTGTGAGAATTGCAAGAGCCCTAGTGAAAGGGGGGTCAATGACCCGAGAGAGAGAGAGAGAGAGAGACAGGCTGAATGGACACAGGAAATGGAAAGACATTCCACTGGGACAAAAGCTGGTGACTGTGGCATTGTTCTCAGGAGACACCTGGGAACTGCAGACGTGCCAACTCACAGGGACATTGTAAAGCCCTCGGGCAAAGTGGGCTGGTTGAGAGAGAGATTGCATCACCTGCAACCTGATTGACACCTGAGATCCCGTGAGGCAGTATAAAGAAGGGTCTGAAAGAGGAGGACCCTCAGACGCACCAAGGAGACACCAAGAAGCACGATACCGCTTCCCGTGGGAACGGGAAGCCATTTTGAAATAAGCCACGTGCGTTAAATTCCGAATGCGGGGTTTGTGGCTGGAACCAACGGAAGATCGCTTTTTAACTAACAACGGGGAAGATCGCTCCCCTGATTCCACGGATGTTTTGGGCAAGTTTTTCCGTTTTATCTCTCTCTCTCTCCAACAGGTGAAACCAAAAGAGAAAAGCCTGCAGACTTCAGAGTGACTCTTTATATTTCCAATTGGACTCAGTATTATATACCCTAGACAACGAAAGAGCTTATTTCTGAGTGATTATTAATGTACCTGCGTTTTAGATTGAGTATTGACGCATGTTATCTGAATGTTTGTATTAACCTTAATTTTTGTGCCCCTTTATTAATAAAACTTTTGAAAATAGTACCATTGGACTTCAACTGACATATCTATCTTTGCTGGTAAGTGAAACCAGTTACTGGTTTCGTAACAAGACAGACAGACAGACAGACATACTTTATTGATCCCGAGGGAAATTGGGTTTCGTTACAGTAGCTCCAACCAAGAATAGTGGAGAAATATATCAATATAAAACAATAAATAATTAAATAATAATAATAAGTAAATTATGCCAAGTGGAAATAAGTCCAGGACCAGCCTATTGGCTCAGGATATCTGACACTCCAAGGGAGGAGTTGTAAAGTTTGATGGCCACAGGCAGGAATGACTTCCTATGATGCTCAGTGTTGCATCTCGGTGGAATGAGTCTCTGGCTGAATGTACTCCTGCCTAACCAGTACATTATGGAGTGGATGGAAGACATTGTCCAAGATGGCATGCAACTTGGACAGTATCCTCTTTTCAGACACCACTGTCAGAGAGTCCAGTTCCACCCCCACAACATCACTGTCCTTACGAATGAGTTTGTTGATTCTGTTGGTGTCTGCTACTCTCAGCCTGCTGCCCCAGCACACAACAGCAAACATGATAGCACTGGCCACCACAGACTCGTAGAACATCTTCAATGGTGGATGAAAGGACTGCATGTCTCCAGAATGACAACGAGAGGCACAAGGGTGACAGATCAACCAGAAATGTTGGTATCAGAAGTGTCCTTCGTTAAACGAGGAGGAGCTATATTTGCCTTGCTACATACTTCTTTAATAAACTGTTTTTTCTTCTTCAATTTCCAAAGCAAAGCAGTACCAATAGCAGTCAGGAAAATTTAATGTTCATTCTGGTCACATCAGACTGCACTACATTTCTCTCAAAGGGTGCCCCAACGGGTCACCCCGTTGTCTAACATGTTAAGAATCTAAAAATAAAGTTCTAAAAAATGTTGATATTATTTCACATACTAGCTCAAGCAAATTTGCTCTAATTTTTATTTTACTTTCAGTAAAATGAGAAAACATAAGTTATAAACATCTCTTTGTTACCTCACTGGTAACTTTGGTAGAGGGATGAAACACAGAGATGAGGCTCCCTCTACCCAACATCTTGTTGGCAAATGTGCAGTCACTGGAGAACAAAATTGAGGACTTGAAGGCAAGATTACTGTATTGGAGGGAAATGGGAGATTGTTGTGTTCTATGTCTGAGCAAAATATGGTTTTCCCCCAACACACCAGGTACAGCATTCAGACCTGAAGGCTTCTCGATTTACCAAATGTACCGACTGGTGATTCAAAAAAGGTGGAGGTGTGTGTCTCATGATAATCTCTTGGTGGTGCTCCGATATAGCAGTTTTGTTGAACTTGTGTTCCCCCTATCTTGAACACCTAATGGTCAAATGCTATCCGTTCTGTTTCCCTAGGGAGTCCTCCTCCACAATCCTGACTGCTGTTTACATACCACCAGTGGCCAACTATACTCAAGTGCTTGAAATACTGCATGATGCCATATCCAAACAAAAACAGTTGATCCTGATGCTTTTCAAATCTTAATCGGGGACTTCAACCAGGCTTGTTTGAAGAAAACCTTGCCCAGTTACTTTTAGCATATAACCTGCAGTACCAGAGGTCTTAGCACACTAGACCACTGTTATGCTAAGATAAGGAATGCCTACCATTCCTTACCCAGACTGCATATTGATAAATCAGATCACTTGGTTAAATTGATTTTTGACTTGGAGCAAACACAGTAGTAAGTCTTCCATCTCCATCCATTTATTTGCCCTTGAAACAGCAATATTTGTGAGTCTTTTCTTCATATTAGTAAGCATTTAGTAGATGTGCTTTGAAGGAAATATTACATTTATTGTTAATCGCTATTAAACTGTTATTGTGCCATGAATTCACTCTAGTCCACAGCGTAGCTATATAATGTTGCATTTGTGTTGTTTAACACTGATTGTGAGAGTAATCGATAATGTTAGTATATTCAGGTTTATGACAATTCTGTATTGAATCTAATACTGTATGTGTTTTACTGCAGTGTCACAAAGTTTTTTCATTCAAAACCCTGAAGAAAGCTTCTGGCTTGGGTAATTTTTGAGAAGGTGTTTAACTCTCTGCCCAGATTTGTAAGCAACATACTGCGAAGGCAGTAGAATTTGTATCCTTGTAATTTCCCAGCTGTGATCCTCTCGAAACGTCGTCACTACTTCCTCCCATAGATGCTGTCTGGCCTGCTGAGTTCTGCCAGCATTTTGTATTTTTATTTATTTCTAGCATCTGCGGATTCGCTCGTGCACCTTTAGTCTTGTATTCGCCTTCCCTCCCTTCAAAATTGACTCCATCTTTTTTGAAGTTACTCCACACTGGTGTACCGCAAGGTTACATCCTCAGCTGCCACACTACTGCCTGTACTGTACACTCATGATTGCGTAGCCAGATCCTGCACTAGCCCCATCTACAAGTTTGCAGATGATACCACTGCCACATTTATACATTTGTCGATTATGGCATTCAGTTCCCTAAGTGCTAGATTGAGAAACTGAAATCTGATTGAGGTGGGATGTAGGCTACAGCCAGGGAGCTTCAGAAATAGTAGGATAGTCAGCATTTAACCACCAGATGTTCCCCATTGCAAGAACATGAATGGGACAAGATCGAGAAACATAAGTTTATCATGAGGCAGAGGCTGCTGCCCTTCCTGCTCCTGACAGCACTCTCTGGTCCATTCAGTTAGTGAAGAAAATCCTCGGGCTGGAGCACTGTGTCCAAAGAGTTATGTCTTTCTGAAACAAAGTACACAACAGTGCCTTTGATACAGCAGTCTTGCTCCTCCATCTTCCATCTTGTTCTGAGTGATTATACTTTGGCTAAAAGGATGCTAGGGAGGGAGGAACTTGTACCCTGATGCTTCAATCCTACCTAAAGTCGTCCTAGTGATGATGTTTTCTGGCACAATGCAGGCCTCCACGATACTTATAGATATTGTACTTCTGTTCTGGAAGGTCAAGTCTGTCGAATCCATTTGGCAATCATACAATTGCTAATGAATTTAAATGGTTTAAAAGGTGTTTTGTTACCAAAATATTTATGGCAATAGAATGGAGTTTCAAAACTTCATTGTACTACCGTCTACTCAAGAATGTGGAAAGCTACTCATTTACATCCAGTTCAGAAAAAAATAAGGTAAACCCAATCCAACTAATTTCCTAATTAGCATGCACATCAGAAAAACACTGGTAGTTCTTGTCAACATCAGGCATTAAGTTTAAATGGCTGTGAAGATCAATTTCTACTGTAATTGGAACAATGATTAGAAGACAAAAATTGCACATTGAGAAGAATTTAAAAATCAACTGCTCATTGCAGAAGAAACCTGATCTGTCACATATCTCAAGTCCCAGGGCCACTCACAAGGATTTGATGGTCCATGTATGAGTGGTAATCGGTAAGTTCACCACACGCAGAATTGTGAACTGGTAAAGTAAATTGGTTAAGTTTAAATAAAGAAATGCTCATCATCATTTGGATTATTCATTCCACTCATGATGGTGTTTAAAATCCAAACTTCAGACATGTTAAAGAATGTATACCAGCCATTGTCCAAGTGTAAGGTAAGGAACTGAATTGCTGAGGTGACTGCCCTTGAGAAATTGCTTTTTACTATGTATGCTAATAGGATTCAAGGCAAAAACTCCACAAGTTGAAGTGGTATATTACACAAATAAGGATATTTGTTTTTGTTGGAAACCGATCATCTCAGTCCCTGAAATTCCTAGTCCCAACCATTTTAACATCTCCAACTTTTTGAAGGCAATCTTAAGGATGGGAAATAAATAATGGCCTTGCCAGTGATGTCCAAATTCCATAAATGAATTTTGATAAAGTGCTGTGGTTTTTAATAGTTCCCTATTTTAACAACATAAGAAACAACATGATGTCTGATACCTTTTAACAATAATTAAGCATTGGGTTCTGTGTCTATAGGCTGATGTGGAGGAACTCCATAGGAGAGTATGTAAAAAATGAGATAGTTTTGTGAGGTGATCTTGACTTCAGGAATCATTTGGCATTATGATACTTTGAAGGGAGAAGTTAAGGCCCTTAAATTCTGCAGAATGTTGTCAATTGCCATTGCACAAATTAGGGGCATGATTGAACCCTCTTTGCTTAACTGGATTAGACAAACCATCCAGCTTGTCAGAAATCCCATCAACCACCATATACGCTTACTATGTCCTTCATCAGTGAACCATAGCTGCAAGAAACTCAGTCAGGATTCTGTGCATTGGGTTTACTTTGAACAGGTTCCATGGTGTTTCTTTGTTTTGTGGCTGCCTGCGGGAGGACGAATCTCAGGGTATATGTGTAAGTATGTATTCTTGACCTCAGGCTCAAGAATACATACTTTGATAATAAATATATGCTGAATCTTTGAATTTGTAAAGAAATCCTTGACATCAATCAATCACAAACGATAAGTGTAACATGTTTTGGAACCCCACCACTTGCAAAGTCCCCTACTAATTATGCAACATCCTGATTTGGAAATACATTGTACTCTAATTATTACTGAGTCAAAACTTTTGTAACTCTATGCTTAAGAGCAGTACAGGAGTACCTCAAATACATGACTAAATTGATCGAAGAAGACCATGCACCAGTACTTCTCCGAGGTAACTGCAGATGAATCATAGAAGAGGCCAATAGAACCATGAATAAACAAGACACAATTGTAACAAGACTCAACTTTTTCACTAATACTACCATCAAGAATATTGAACTAATGGTTAATGTTCACAAAGAGTAGGACATTACTGCTTTGAGTCTATCCTTGA
Organism: Hemitrygon akajei; assembly: GCF_048418815.1. Classification (NCBI taxonomy): domain Eukaryota; kingdom Metazoa; phylum Chordata; class Chondrichthyes; order Myliobatiformes; family Dasyatidae; genus Hemitrygon; species Hemitrygon akajei. The sequence goes on from NC_133127.1 coordinate 109,653,449, forward strand.
ACACTACAACTTTGTATCTTTTGGAAGACCAGGCAGTCATTGACAGGAATTTCTAGATTTCTCCCATTTAATCAAAAGTTGACAGTTTATTAGACTTGCTGAACCTAATGAAGCATAAAATTGTTTCATAATCTGTTTACTTCTTAATTCTCAGACATATCTTTATGTTAAAACATTGCTCAGCGTATTTTTTTCTCTTCAATTATTCCATGATGAATTAAAAACAAACTTTCAAATGAAAAGTTCAGACACTGAAGGAATTTATTCCAGTGTCAAACTGTATAACTGGTTTGATATTCAGCAAAGGCTAAGTTCTTCAAGATAAAATGATAAGGTATGCAAGCACAGAAGAAAATTAAATGCACAACAGCTGGTTGAGTGGTGTTGCATCAACAACCTTGCACTCAGCATCAGCAAGACCAAGGAATTGATTGTGAAGTTCAAGAAGGGGAAATAATCAGAACAAACACCAGTCTTCATTGTGTGGTCAGGGATTGAAATGGTGAGCAGCTTCAACTGCCTGGGCATAAACATCTCAGAGGATCTGTCCTGGAAAAAATAGGACCCTCCTGTCATTGTATTTTGAGGGACTTGGTATTGAAATTGTCATTATGTGAAAGGAAATTGATGTTATTTATGCCATAAATGATTTAATATATTAAAATATGTCCTTTAATATATACGGTGAGCCACAAATGTTGTAAATTTTATAAATAAAAGTATATTTTTGTATAGTTTCATCCAAATATAACAGGATATCAGAAATACACCAGGATCTACCAAATATTTGAGACCATTTACAAAACAGAGGACATGATACTTCTTTCCACTGATCACAGGCCAACTCAGTCATCCTTCACATTTTCTAGACCTAACATTTGTTAAGACAGGATCAAACAGACCCATGACACATTTCTATGTTACAATATCACGATTTTAGGTGGCTACTTTTAAAAGTAGTTTTGAGTTCTAACAAATATGGGAGGAGATGATGCTTAGTTCTTGTGACCACTACCTATTGAGGTTATCAGCACACAGATCTCTGATGCCCTCCCACCTGTGAGGACACTCTGGTGGAACATAGTCCTGAGCTCGAGCTGTGTGGGCGTCACTCCCACTGAGATCAGTCATGGCTCCCTACTCAGGTGACTCCTTTGCCTATCAACACCTTTTACAGAAGAAAGAGACCAGCACTGCATCTTTTCTCTTCTAGAATACAATGGGAGGGAGGTTCACATTGCTGTATTGTTGACTAATAACAAGACAGAAAAATGATGATGCAGAAAGAGGCTATGTGGCTTCATGACTGTGTCAGTCAAAAGATCTACAAACCTTGGTAGGTCTACCTACCTTTCAACACTTGTCTCCATCTCTGCAGCTGTGGATCTTTCAATACACATCCACGTATTTTTAAATAATTCTGATTCTGATTTATTTATCACATGTATATCAAAACATACAGTGGAATGCATTGTTTATGGTAACAACCAACACACCCAGGAATATGCTGGGGGCAGCCTACTAGTGCTGCCATACTTTCCAGTGCCAACATAGCATGCCTACAATGTTCAACAGAACACCACAAGCAGCAATAACAAGAACAAACAAAACAACTGTGAAACAAGTCCCTTTCTCACCCACTCATTGAGAGAGAGAGAGAGAGAGAGAGAGAGAGAGAGGCAGAGAGGCATCCAACCACAAGACAGGCCGCCTCTGGGCCTCCAGATATCAAGCAGTAAATTCTGGATCCCTTCTGCTTACATACCATTCTTGACTCTACTACAAAGCAAAATGTAATCTTCATTTTTATTCAGCGCTAGGTGTTGTTAACCTACATAACATTGCTTTTCCCAAATTTGGTCTTCTAGTTCAATAATTAAATGTCCAGCATATGTTATAGAGTGCATGTTTACTATTCACAATTTATTTTACTCTTGAAATCAGTTCAATTTTCAATCTGAATCTGAACTTTTATTTTTCAGTTGGTCTTTCAGGTTCCTTTTATATGAAATTCATACTTAAAATACTTGAATGCACAGGCAGGTTAATCTGAAGATGTGCAAAATATTTGCACTTCTAGTATATTCTTTTTAAGTTCTCACATTTTTACTTTGTATTGTTTTGGTGATGGGAGGGAGATGAGCTGGTAAACTTGTATTCATATATTAGACATAAATCTGGCTTATACTCAAATACTACTACCTGTTTTGAAAGATAGAGAACTGTGATTTTCTTTCTTTATAGTTTTCTGTTAAATGCATTTAAATGTTAGGTGATAGATGCCATAAAGTAAACACGAGAAAATCTGCAGATGCTGGAAATTCAAACAACACACACAAAATGCTGGTGGAACACAGCAGGCCAGGCAGCATCTATAAGGAGAAGCACTGTCTCGAGACAAAGGGTCTCGGCCCGAAACGTCGACCGTGCTTCTCCTTATAGATGCTGCCTGGCCTGCTGCATTTCACCAGCATTTTGTGTGTGTTGCCATAAAGTAAAACTGCTTCTGGCACTGAGCGTCTCTAAACCTCATGATCCTTTTATGTGCAAATATCTTTGCTTCTTCTATACAGCTGCAAAATGCTGAATAAAAACACAAAATGCTGGCAGAACTCAGCAGGCCAGACAGCATCTATGGGAGGAGGTAGTGCGGATGTTTCGGGCTGAAACCCTTCATTAGGAGTGAAGTAACATGGGATGGTCGGGGGGGGGGATAAGAAGTGGGGGGAGGGATGAAGTAGAGAGCTGGGAAGTGCCAACTCACAGACCTCCGTTGATACCCCTGCCCCCCCCCCCTTACCCCCATCCCTATCTATTATTTTAGTCTGGTTCTCTTTCTCTCTCTTTTTTCCCCCTCACTATAATCTCCCCCCAGCCCTACCTTTCTTTCTCTTTTATTTCCCATAATTCTCCACCTTCCCCCTAGCCCATTTCCCTCCAGCCTATCACTTCCCAGCTCTCTACTTCATCCCTCCCCCCACTTCTTATCCCCCCCCCCCCCCCGACCATCCCATGTTACTTCACTCCTAATGAAGGGGTTCAGCCCGAAACATCCGCACTACCTCCTCCCATAGATGCTGTCTGGCCTGCTGAGTTCTGCCAGCATTTTGTGTTTTTATTTATTTCCAGCATCTGCAAAATGCTGAAACTCTTTTTTGGGAGTTGGAGTCTTGTGCAGAAGAAAGTCTGAATATCAATAGTTTACAGAACTGCTGGTGGGGTATTTGATTTGTTGGTGATCTGTATAAATGTAGTCAATGCTTCTGAGATGAGCTGGAAATGCTTGTGTTTAGGGAGTTTTGTGATTAATTATGCAGTGTAAGCTGAGCACATTATCTCTTGTTTGGCTGTTGCTCTGTGAGAAGAAAGGTCTTTGATCATTTAGGATTGTAAGCAGCTGCCTGTGGGAGGATGAACCTCAGAACTGTATTCTTTATACATACTTTGATAATAAATGTACTTTGAATCTTTGATTTACACCCTTTATAACTTTAGTACACCTTAATTAATTCAGCCTTAGTTGCCTCTGTTTTAAAGAAGACTACCTCAGCCTATCCAATCTTTCCTGTAGCCATAATTTTCCAGTACTCTATGCTCTTCTGTGCCTTCTTCAGTGAAATCACATACTTCCTGTCCTGTGGTGATCAGCAATCTACACAATAATCAAGCACATCCAGCACAACTTCCCTGCATTTGTAATCAAAACCTTGAAGATACACTATAGGTCCCCTTGCTTCACTGCACTTCACTGTATCCTCCCACTTTCCAGCTATTCTTTTGTTGCTCTTCTTGTAATTTCTTATTTCACACTTTTCTGTATTAAATTCCACCTGTTCGCTACCGGTCTAATTGATCACTTCATCTATATCCTTTTGCAATCCAAAGTTTTTCAATCAACCTCATTGCCAATATACGAATCATCCACAAATTTCATTTGTTGTTCACACCAAACATCAGAATTGAGAAGTTATGTGATCTTAGTGACTTTGATCACAGAATGATTGTTGGTGACAGAGGGTATGGTTTAAGTATCTCAGAAACTGCTGATCTCCTGAGGTTTTCACGCACAACAGTCTTTAGAGTTTACAGAGAATGGGGTGAAAAACAAATACACATCCAGTAAGCAGCAGTTGTGTGAGTGAAAATACAGGAGAATAGCCAGCCTTGTTCAAGCCAACAGGAAGGCGACAGTTACTTAAATAAAGTGGTGTGCAGAAGGGCATCTCTGAACCTTGAAGTGGATGGATGACAGCAGCAGAAGACCATGAACATACATACATTCAAGGTCACTGGTGTTTCGATACCAGCTTGTAATGCAGCCAGTCAATATACTCTCCACTACACATCTGTAGAAGTTTGTCAGAGTTTTAGATGTCATGCTGAATCTTTGCAATCTTCTAAGGAAGTAGAGGCACTGCCGTACTTCCTTCATAATTGTATTTACCTGCTGGGCCTAGGACAGGTCCTCCAAAATAATAACACTGAGGAATTTAAGTTGCTGATCCTCTCCACCTCTGATGCTCCAATGAGGACTGGCTTATGGACCTCTGGTATCCTTCTCCTGAAGACAATAATCAGCTCCTTGATCTTGCTGATATTGAGCAAGAGGTTTTTGTTATGGCACCACTCAGCCAGATTTTCAGTCTCCCTCCTGTATACTGATATACTACCTTTGATTAGGCCTACAACAGTGGTGTCAGCAGTAAACTTGAATATGGCATCTGAGTTGTGCTTAGCCACAGTCATAAGCGTAAAGTGAGTGGAGCAGGGGTCTAAGCACACAACCTTGTGCAGTAGTGCTGATGGAGATGCTAGGGGAGATGTTGCAAACCCAAATTGACTGGTGTCTGCATGTAAGGAAGTCAAGGATCCAATTGCACAAGGAGGTATTGAGGCCAAGGTCTTGAAACTTATTGATTAGTTTTAAGGGGATGATGGTATTGAATGCTGAGCTGTAGTTAATAATGACTATTATATATTTGTTGTCCTGATGTCCTAGGGTTGCTTCTTAGGCAGGAGTAGATATCTTTCATTACCAACCTCTCAAAACATTTCATCACTGTGGATGTAAATGCTACTGATAACAATTGAGGCAGGTCACCTCGCTCTTCTTAGGCACCAGTATAATTGAAGCCTGCTTGAAGCGAGAAGTTAAATACCTCAGTGAACACTCTAGCCAGATGATTAGTACAGGTCTTCAGTACTTGAACAGGTACTCCATCTGGGCTGAATGCTTTTCATGGGTTCACCCTCCTGAGGCTGCTCGTATGTCAGCTTCAGAGACTGAGATCATAGGATTGTTGGGGATGTGGGAGTTTGTGATATTTCTTCCATGTTTTGATGGTCAAAGTGAGCATAGAAGGCAGTGAGTTCACCTGGAAGCAAAGCCCTGCTGTCACCCAGGTCACTTGATATAACTTTATAATAGGTAATAATATTCAAGCCCTGCCACAACTATCGAACATCCTTCGTTGGTTCAAGTTTGGTCGGAAATCTCCACTTTGCCCATGGCATAGCTTTCCTGAGATTGTAACTGGATGCCTTGTAACTTTCTTGGTCACCAGACTTGAATGCATCTGACCTGGCTCCCAGAAGATTGTGGATCTCATGGTTCATCCAGGGCTTCTGACTGGGGAAGACCCTGAATGATTTAGTGGCTACAGCTGTTTTCAAGAAGTCCATTTCACCCATGGTGTATTCATTTAGATCACAGATGAGTTCTTGAACATGGCACAGTCCTCTGACTCAAATTAATCCTGCAGCTGCTGCTCTGCAACCTGCAACCACTTTTGTTGTCCTAACCTCTGCCATTAAAGCATTATGCTCAAATACAACCATTATAATGATTGTTACATCATGTTAGGACATGGCCAATATGTCTGCTGCCCATATTTAGTTCATTGGTGCAATGTTCCACCTCCTCTTGTTAACCTGCTCAGTTGAGGAAAAAATACCAGAGACACGAAATTACCTCTGAAACGGTTTTTATTCAGAGGAGAGTTCGCAGCCACACGCACTTCGGGCGTAAGGTAGCCAACTCTCAATTTATCGGTTCACAGAGGTCATACCTATACCCAAAAGCGGGGCACTACATTCGCAAATATGGTTACCAATTCAAATTCATCGATTGATTGGCTATTGTATAGCTAAGCATGCAAAATACTCGGAATAAGCATAGACACAAGCGAAATACTTGAAATAAGTATGGACGCAGGCAAAACACTCGAAATAGGTATATAGCGCAGACACTTTGCCAGACACATTGTCTTGTGGTAGCAAGGTTCCCTTTCTTTGTGGTTTCCACATCCGTCTGACACTCTATTTTAGTTACCTGTTCCCTGTCCTCCTACACTTCCCCAATTACATACCCTGTCCCAGTCCTGTACATATACTTTGCTACACTTACCCCTCGTCCCCCCTTCTACACGTACCCCTTACCCTCTCCACATTCTCACTCTCTCCTGTTCACATTCACCTATTTACTCTGTATAGGCACATGAGCTGCAATTATCAAGCCTTCAGCATTGTCTGTCATCCACCACTGTGCCGTAATCTTTTTTCTCCCTTTATTCTTTTATTCAATGGCACTAGAGAGCGATGCTGGGGAACAATGATATATTACATTTGAAGTTAACACCCAGCAGCCACAGTGACTGGAGTCATGAACAATGTTTTAAGCTATTTAAATACATACATTAGAAATCATATGATCAGTAGGCAGACCCAACAGAGTTGGCAGAGCAGTCCACACACAAGCTGAGTACAGCATTTGGAAATATTCAGGAGACTTCTATCCTGCCAGAAAACATGGTCATTAGGTGGGAGTTCAGGGAAAGTCTCAATGAAGCACTGGAATTTAAGACCACCCCAACCCAACATTTTTCTGGTCAATGAGCAGCCATTAGAAAACAAGAGACATACAAATTGGCATAGGGTCAAGAAGATTAGAGAGTTAAATGCATGGCTCAAGGATTGGTGTGCGAGAAGTGGGAATTCAAGGGAAATTGGCACCAGTATTGGGGAAGTAGGGAGCTGTACCAATGGGATGGGCTCCACCTGAACTGTGATGGGACCTGGATCCTAGTGAATTGCATAACTAGGGCTGTGGATAGGGCTTTAGACTAAGTAGTAGGGGGTAGGTTCAACAGATTAGAGAAGTATGGATGAAGTAAAAAAGAAATGTGTGGATAAAGAAAAAGCAAAAGATAAAGAGAAAAGTAAGAGTGGAGTGAAGAAAAGTCAGGTGCAAAAGAGAAAAAGATCACAAGATTTTAAAAGCACAACGAGTGTGTAAGGGCACTTCATTTGAATGCCCATAGTATTCGAAACAAGGTCAGTGAACTTGTGGCTCAAATCAGTACAAAGAGGTATGATTTAGAGGCCATTACAGAGACATGGTTGTACGGTGAAGAGGATTGGGAATTAAATATCCAAGAATATCAGGTAAAAAGTTAAGGGAGGTGGGGTAGCACTCTTAATTAAAGATGAGATCAGGGCAATCATGAAAGATGATACAAGATCTAAGGAGCAGAATGTTGGGTAGAGATTAGGAATAGTAAAGGGAAAAGATCACTGGTGGGAGTTGTCTACTGGCCACCGAATAATAACATTACAGTGGCACAGGCAATAAACAGGTGTAACACTTACGCGACAGGCTGGTATATGTCTAGGGGGAAATTCCAGCCAGCTGCCAAACCCTGCCTCCTGTATACGTGGATGATGTGGAATATATGCTAGTGCAACGTCGCATACACAATATCAAGCTCACACCAGGTACGGTTAAGGAATACACTTCAGAAATCTTACTAGAACTAAGTGATTAATAATGATACAATATATATGAAGGAAAAGAAAATAAAGAAAAGGTGCCAAAACTTATCAGAGTTCAGTCAATTTAGTGCACATCATTGGAGCTCAACCATCGAATCATCCGACCCCTCTTCGCTCTCCTCCGACCTCCACGACCCCGCACCTGGGACCACCCGAATTGATCAACCGAGCAGTGTGGCACACGTCCACCTTCTTCGCCATCATCTCCCCGACTCCCGAAAAGACTGCGCAATCCCAGCTCCCAGACCCACAAGAGAAAATAACATCGAACCCAGTTCGTTAATAAATGAATACAATTCTCGTTATCAGTGATTTTAACCCAAACAAGCTGTGAGAGAAAGCACTTATCATAACAAAGCATTCCTACTTTTAACAAAACAAAGAAGCCATTTTGATTAACATACGCAGTACACAGGAAAATATCTGAGGCATGTAAGAATGGAACAGCAGTTATCATGGAGGATAACTTGGATAACTAAGGAAATAAAAGAAGGCGTCAAACTAAAAGCTCGTGCATACAAAGTCGCTAAGAGTGGAAAACTGAAAGATTGGGAAAACTTTAAAAAACAACAAAGAACCACTAAGTGAGCAATACAGAAAGGGAAGCTAGATTATGAAAATAAACCAGTACAAAATATAAAAATGGATAGTGAAAGTTTTTATAATTATATAAAGTGGAAAAGGGTGGCTAAAGTAAATGTAGGTCACGAAGAGGACAAGAAGGGGGAATTGATATTGGGTAATGAAACAGCAGAAGCTTTGAATGACTATTTAGTGTTGGACTTTAGGCGGACTGCTGCGGAATTGATAACACTTACAAACTTGAATGGTCCCAGGAAGCGAAGGGCGAGTTTCCTAGGCTCATTCTTGAGTGGGATGTCCTTGAATGAAAGCCACACGATCTGCCCAGGTCGGTACTCAGGCGTCGGAGTCCGGTGTCGGTTGGCGGTCTTCTTATTACGATTTGCTGATGTGAGTAGGGCCGTGCGTGTCTCCTCCCACAGCTTACGGCACCGATTGATATGGTCCTGAACCATCAGTACTGCAATCTCCTTTTCTTGCGCTGGCAACAGCGGGGGTTGGTACTCCAGGGAGCACTTGAAGGGAGACCATCCAATGGCAGAACTCACCAGAGAGTTCTGGGTATACTCAACCCACGGGAGGTGGTCGCTCCAGGTCGACGGGTTGTTTGCCGTTACATAACGTAGCGTTGCCTCCAGGTCTTGGTTGACCTGTTCCGTCTACTCATTCGTCTGGGGGTGGAAGCCAGATGATAGGCTGACCGATGCACCTAAGGCTTGACAGAAGGCCTTCCATACCTGCGAGACGAACTGGGGACCTCGAATGGAGTCGATGTCTGCGGGAATTCCGTGGAGGTGGAAGACGAGGTGGATAAGAAGATCTGCGGCTTCTTGAGAGGAAGGATGTTTAGGGAGGCTACGAAGTGCACCGGCTTGGAGAACCTGTCTACCACGGTGAGTATGGTGCTGTTCCCATGTGAAGGGGGTAGACCGGTGACTAAGTCTGGGGTGATGTGTGACCAGGGACAGGTAGAGGACAAAGTAAACCTGCAGGTGGTCATTGAGAGGCTTTTCCCCGGGCACAGATGGAACATGCCGAGACATAGGATCGGGCTTCTGCCTCCATGGACGACCACCAAGAAGTGTTTTTTTTTTCAGGAGCGCTAGGGTCCAATCACTCCCGGGGTGGCAGGCGAACTGAGACGTGTGCCCCCATTGGACAACCTGAGACCTGACGGAAACGGGCACATACAGGCGATCACCGGGTCCATTGCTGGGGTCGGGGTCACCCCGTTGGGCTTTTTACTTTAGACTCAATCTCCCAAGTGAGGGTGGCAACGACGCAGGATGGTGGGAGGATAGTCCCTGGGCTGGAAGTGTCCTCCTTGGAGTTGTATTGGCGGGAGGGCGCATCCGGCTTCCCGTTCTTGGACCCTGAACGGTATGTGAGGGAAAACCTGAACCGTCCGATACATAACGGGCCTGGCGGGAGTTCAAACGTTTGGCGGTCTAGTTATACCCCAAGTTTTTATGATCAGTCCACATCACAAATGGTTGTTCTACCCCCTCCAGCCAGTGCCTCCATTCTTCCAATGCTAGTTTGACCGCCAGGAGTTCCTGATTCCCCACGTCACAATTCCACTCGGTGGGGGACAGTCGGCGAGAATACAAGGCGCAGGGGTGAAGCTTTTCATCTGAACTTGATTGTTGGGACAAGACTGCTCCTATCCCGGAGCCAGAGGCGTCCACCTCGACAATGAATTGACGGGCTGTGTCCGGATGGACCAAGATGGGAGCGGTGGTGAACCGCCTCTTCAGGTCGGTGAACGACGAGTCAGCTTCGGAGTCCCAACAGAAAGGGGTAGTAAGCGAGGTAAGGGGAGGCCGCCACTCAACTGTAGTCTCTGATAAATCGACAGTAGAAATTTGCAAACCCCAGGAATCGTTGAAGTTGTTTGCGGGTCGTGGGCCTAGGCCATTCTTCCACCGCCTGGATCTTCAGCTCTCACATGCCCGCTCTTGATGATATAACCCAGGAAGCTGACCGAAGGAATGTAGAACTCACATTTCTCCGCCTTCACAAATAATTGGTTTTCTCACAGTCTCTGGAGGACTTGACGGACATGGTGAATGTGTTCTTGGGGGGGGGGGGGGCAGGGGGTGCTAGAAAATAAAACCGATGAATAAAGTCCCTCAGTACGTCATTAATGAGGGCTTGAAAAACGGCGGGAGCATTGGTTCCACTGCTTCCACTCGTCCCCCTCCCTCATCCTGACTAGATGGTATGCGTTCCGAAGGTCCAGCTTTGAGGAAATGGTGGCTCCATGTAGTGGTTCAAAAGCTGAACTAATGAGGGGGTAAAGGGTACTTATTCTTAACTGTTATACTCCTTAGTCCTCTGTAATCAATACAAGGATGAGGCGACCCGTCCTTCTTTTCTACAAAGTAAAAAACCGGTGCCTACCAGGGAAGATGAAGGTCTGATAATGCCCGCCGCGAGGGACTCGCTGATGTACTTCTCCATGGCCTCTCCCTCCGGTCGGGATAGGTTAAAAAGGCGACTGGTGGGTAGCGAGGCCCCGGGGAGAAGATCGATGGCACAATCATATGGTCACTGCGGAGGCAGGGAAAGGGCCCATTGTTTACTGAATACCGGTCCCAGGTCATGGTATTCTGTGGGGACTCGGGACAAATCGAGGGGTTCTGGGACAGGCTGGGTCGCGGGAACTTCCCTGGGAGATGGGGCCGATGGCAGAAAGTTGGAGTGGCAAGTCTGGCTCCATTTGGCTATCCTCCTGGTAGGCCAGTCGATGTGGGGATTGTGTTGGGTCAGCCATTAGTACCTTAGAACTACCGGGGCTTGAGGTGAACGAATGAGACTGATCGTACCTCCTCCCAATGGTTGCTGGATAGGATCAAGGTCAGGGGTGATGTACAGTGAGTCACCTGAGCCAACAGTTTTCCGTCCAGGACCCAGGCCTCCAGTGGGGTAGTTAGGTGTTCGCGAGAAATTCCAGCCTTGGAGGCTATGTCTTTGTCCAGCAGATTGCTCTCGGCACTGGAATCCACCAAAGTGGATAAGGACAGAGACTGCCGTTGCTAATTCACAGTAGCCGGGATCTGCATCCGAGTCTGGAGGGCTAAAGGGAGTATCGACTGGCTCATCAGGTGTCCTCCTTTTTTCACTGGTGCCCTCCCTTTTGGCTGCTGAGGGCAGATATCCCGGAAATGTCCTGGCTGGCCACAATAGAAACAATCCCCAGCTCTCCACCTCCGAAGTCATTCGGCCAGGGAGAGACAGTTCCGTCCCAACTGCATCCGTTCCTCCCCAGGGTGGTGGGAACAGTCGGAGCAGGGGCTACACTTGGAGCGGCTGGGGAAGGGAGGCTGGCTGAGACTGTTAAGGTGGACCGTGGGCTTTCCCGAGGACTGGTTCTTTCTCTCAGCCGCTCTTGAAGTTGTTTATCTAATCTAGTGGCTAGTGAGATCAAAGAGTCCAGACAGTCCATGTCATCCTTCGTTGCCAGTTCATCCTTTATCTTGTCCGAGACGCCCTCGTCATTCCACCCTGAGTCTGCGACTAAGGTTCAGAACTCGATGGAATACTTTGCTACGCTTCGCGAACCCTGACAGAGTCAGGAAGCTTTTAGCGCCACCCTTACTGCAAATGGGTTGTTCGATGTCCTTTCTCATTTCAGCAATAAAGGAGGGGAAGGAGGAACAAACCTCTGAGCAGTTATCCCATATCGCAGTTGCCCAAGCCAAGACATCCCCTTGTAGCAGCCCCATGATGTACGCAATCTTGGATTTATCTGAAGTGTAGGTACATGGCTGTAGTTCAAAGACCAGAGGGCATTGTAACAGGAAGGCCCGGCACCTCCCTAGGTCTGCAGCGTAGGGTTCGGGCTCGGACACGTATGGCTCTCGAGGGGACTGTGTTGCTGATCCCAGGGGCAATGCCATCCCGAGCGGTGCGGTTTGGGTAGTCGGAATTCTTGGAGGGGATGAAGGAAGGGAAGTGGAAACTCGATCTGCCTGCTCACTGACCTTCCGTACATTCGTGGACAACGTCCGAAGGTTTTCCATGACCTCCCTAAGTAGTTGGTCGTGGGTACCCAGTAGGGAGCCCTGACTGGCGAGGGCCTGTTGTACAGGATCCATGTCGCTGGGTTCATTATGGCCAGTTTGTTCTGTTACACGAGCTTGGCGGTGGACAAACCCAAGTGCAGAACATGGGTGCGGAGGAAGAGTCAGGAGGCATTCTTGACGTAGTGAGCGTGGAATCAGTTTCCAGAAGAGTCTTTACCTGGAATCCTGGGTTGGGAGAGTTTCCAGGAGCAATGCTCGACTTAGAACGGACAGTCCTAAGAATCATGAAACAAGGTTACTCACACCAGAGTTGACCAACGAACTGGCAGCTCCTTATTGTGATCACAGGGTCTTTATCCTGCATTTACTGATGGAACGCAGGTGTGTGTAGTTAGTGGAACCTGGGAACGATTGGAAACTAAATGAGGGGATTGAGGCCCAATTCCTGAGGTAAATATCAAGAGGGGGGATTACCAGAAGGGACCATGACAAGTAGAGACTTTGGTGATAATTTACCAAAATTCTCTGGACAGGTCCCGTTGGACTGGAAGATGGAGAATGTCATGCCACTGTTCAAAAAGGATGTAGGCAAAAGGCAGGTAACTATCGGTCTGTTAGTTTAACATCTGCAGTTGGGAAAATGCTTGAAGCTATCATTAAAGAAGAAATAGCGAGGCATCTAGAAAGAAATGGATCCATCAGGCAGATGCAGCATGGATTCAGCAAAGACAGATCTTGTTTGACAAACTTACTGGAGTTCTTTGAGGATGTAATGAGAGCAGTGGATAGATGGGAACAGATGGATGTTATTTACTTGAATTTCCAGAAGGCATTTGATAAGGTGCCACGTGAAAGACTTATACATAAGATAAGGATGCATAGAGTTGGGGGTGATGTATTAGCATGGATAGAGGGTTGGTTATCTAGTAGAAAGCAGAGAGTTGGGATACCTGGGTGTTACTCTGGTTGGCACTCAGTGGTGAGCAATGTGCCACAGGGATCAGTGCTGGGCCCGAAACTGTTCATTATATACATTAATGATCTGGAAGAGTGGATCGAGTGTAGTGTATCTAAGTTTGCTGATGATACTAAATTGAGTGGAAAAGCAAATTGTGCAGAAGATGCAGAGCATCTTCAGAGAGATATAGATAGGTGAAGTGAGTGAGCAGGGGTCTGGCAGATGGAGTACAATATTGATAAATGTGAGGTCATCCACTTTGTCAGGAAAAATGAAAGTGCAAATTATTATTTAAATGGTAAAAAAATGCAGCATGCTGCTGTGCAGAGGGACTTGGGAGGACTTATACATGAATCACAAAAGGTTGGTTTGCAGGTGCTGCAGGCTATCAAGAAGGCAACTGGAATGCTGGCCTTCATTTCTGGAGAGATAGAATTTAAGAGCAGGGAGGTTATGTTGCAACTGTACAGGGTACTGATGAGACTGCACCTGGAGTACTGCATGCAGTTCTGGTCTCCTTACATGAAGAAAGATATAATGGCTTTGGAGGTGGTGAAGAGCAGGTTCACCAGAGATGAGGAGAGATTGTGTCACCTGGGACTGTACTCACTGGAATTCAGAAGAATGAGAGGAGATCTTATAGAAACATAAAATTATGAAAGGGATAGATAAGATAGAAGCAGGAAAGTTGTTTCCATTAGTAGGCGTGACTAGAACTAGGGGTCATAGCCTTGAGATTCAGGAGAGTGGGTTCAAGTTGGAGGTGATAAGGAACTGCTTTTCCCAGAGTGGTGAATCTGTGGAATTCTCTGCCCAATGAAGCAATAAATATATTTACCTCAGTAAATATATGCAAGACGTGGTTGGTAGATTTTTACATAGTAGGGGAATTAAGGGTTTTGAGGAAAAGACAGGTTGTTGGAGATGAGTCTATGGCCAGATCAGCCGTGACCTTATTAAATGGCGGAACAGGCTCAATGGGCCAGATGGCCTGCTCCTGCTCCTATTTCTTATGTTCTTATCAGAGAGACTTGAGGGAATACTGTGCAATCTTGGCTCATCCCTAGTTCATTGGACATAGCACTCCACCTGAGGGCTACACCATCCACTGCATAGACCAGACAGTGACATTAGGAAAAGGCAGAAGTAGCATTTCTTTTTTCTTGATTAACTTCACCTGAAACTGGATGAATTGAGGACTGTGATTAACAGGCACTTGTCTTTACCAGGTTAGAGTAAAGAAGCCTCTGCTGATCAGCTACCAGCACGTCATCTGTAACAGCTGAGAACCAGTTATATTTGACCACTGTTACACCAGTTGTGTCTAACGAGGTATCACACCAGGAGTTCTCAAGGGAGGTGGAGTGTACATGCGTGCTTGTACATATGACTATAAACTTGACTTTGAGATTCAAATATGGAGGTTTTCAGACTTCCTGAACTGGAAGCAGAAATTCTCTCATTGCTCCCTCTCTGTGGTCTCTACTGCCTCTGACTCTTCAACCAGACTCAACCTATCACCTTTTAACTTGTCCTCCTTCCCTTCCCCCCCCCCATTCCTATTCTGGCATTTCCCCCCTTCCTTGCAAAGTTCAAAGTACATTTATTATCAAAATACTTCATACAACCTTGAGATTTGACTTCTTACGAACAGCCACATAAAAAGAAACCCAATAGAACTCATTAAAAAACCCATACAACAAAGATGTTAAATACCCAATGTGTGAAAAAAAGAACAAATTGTGTAAATGATAAAAAGAAAACAGATAACACTCAGAACATGAACTACAGAGTAAACAACCATGAAGCCAGTTCATCACTGCAGCCGGTCCAGGAGCCCATTGATTTCAGGCCACAGCTGCAGAGTCAGTTCTGTGCAGAGATGAATAAATTTCATGGAACAGCGAGCTGATCACTGGCCTGTCCCAATGGTCCGAACTTTCCAATCTGGTCCAGTGCTTAAATAGGCCCAGCATTAGCTCATTCCTTGCTTTTGGGCCCTGGCCCTAGCCCTGCTGTTTCGATTCAGCCCTAAGTAGGCTCCAGCAGTGGCCAAACATAGCTCATTCCTCACTCTCAGGCCTGGGCCCTGTCACCTCAATCTGGACTGTACCACCACACTGCCATGACCTTATTATGGGTTACCATGACTAAGATAGATGGCGTTGTGGATAATGAAGTAGGTTTGCAAAGCTTGCAGAGAGATTTAGACCAGTTAGAAGAGTGGGCTGAAAGCTGGAAGATGGAGATTAATGCTGATAAGTGTGAGGTGCTACATTTTGGTAGGACTAATCAAAATAGGACATACATGGTAAATGGTAGGGCATTGAGGAATGCAGTAGAACAGAGTAAACTAGGAATAATGTTGCATAGTTCCCTGAAGGTGGAATCTCATGTGGATAGGGTGGTGAAGAAAGCTTTTGGTAATTAGAACACTGAGTATAGGAGTTGGGATGTAATATTAAAATTGTACAAGGCATTGGTGAGGCCAAATTTGGAGTATTGTGTACAGTTCTGGTCACTGAATCCTAGGAAAGATGTCAACAAAATAGAAAGAGTACAGAGAAGATTTACTAGAATGTTACCTGGGTTTCAGCACCTAAGTTACAGGGAAAAGTTGAACAAGTTAGGTCTTTATTCTTTGGAGCATAGAAAGTTGAGGGGGGACTTGATAGAGATATTTAAAATTATGAGGGGGATAGATAGAGTTGATGTGGATAGGCTTTTTCCATTGAGATTAGGGGAGATTCAAACAAGAGGACATGAGTTGAGAGTTAACGGGCAAAATTTTAGGGGTAACACAAGGGGGAACTTTACTCAGAGAGTGGTAGCTGTGTGGAATGAGCTTCCAGTAGAAGTGGTAGAGGCAGGTTCGATTTTGTCATTTAGAAAAAAATTGGATAGGTATATGGACAGGGTTATGGGCTGAGTGCAGGTAGGTGGGACTAGGTGAGAGTAAGCGTTCGACACGGACTAGAAGGACAGAGATGTCCTGTTTCCGTGTTGTAATTGTTATCTGGTTATATTGCACTCCAGTTCACTGAATCCCCTGAAGCACTACAAAAATGTCAGCTTGAACAGGTGGTTCAAAGAGTAGTTACAGCCTATTGATTGCAGTGATCATTGTCCAAAAAAGTGTAATTAATACTGTAGCTAGCAGTTTTGTTTGCTGCCAATAAAACATTGCCATGTCTCACCAGTGCCATGTAGTTCTGATGAAGAGCCTTGGTCCAAAACATCAACTGTTCATTGATTTCCATAGATGCTGCCTGACCTAATGAGTTCCTCTAGCATTTTGTGTGTGTTGCTCAGGATTTCCAGCCTCTGCAGAATCTCTTGTGTTCAAGCTCAGATTCCTGTTTTGTTATTGAGAAATACAACAGCGGTTAGAGACCAGAGATGGGCTTGTTCACCTTACAGTTATGTTTGCAAGTGCCATTTCAGAAGAGGCTATTGCCTAGCATACAAACCTTGTTTTGTTGATGTGGTTTTGTGAGAATGATATTTGGGTCCAGCTGCCTCTTCATAAAGTGGGTGAGTTTTGCCCATCATCTAGTTGGTTAACTTGTTCAGTGTCCTTAACCAGTCTAATTTTAACTCTTGCTGAGAACAAAATCATACCACATTAAAAATAACTCTGACCAGACCTTGTTTTAGCAGACTCTCAGTGACATTGAGCAGCCAGTGAAACTTTGTGGAATGTTTCCTGTTGCTACTTCGTCATCAGGGACACCAGGATCAAGAGGTAGGATAAGGTCACGTAGATTTGCTCATTCCTTTTTAGCCTAACTAGATGTAATGAAAATTATTTTAAAATTCATTCTCTGTTCTTTCCCAATTCAGCAATAGGTATGTATGTATAGTTTGCAAAGTTGAAACTGTATGTGTGTTAAACACTATTAGTTATATAAAACATGCAATACAGACAAGAAAACAAATGGCTGATGAAGCAAATACTTATTGTACACTAAACAAACTGATCTGCAGAATGCCAACAGACTTTCATGCAGCCTTTTCTCTCCCTCTCTCCTGATGTACTTTTACCCTCTTGACAACTTGTCCCTATCTTCTCTAATTCTGGCATTATCACAAATCTTGAGAGAGGATTTTCACCCTCTTCCCTTATCTCCCTCTCTCACCCTTCTCTCTGTCTTTGCATAAAGGAATTGCCTCCTTTTATACCCTTCAAAACCCCTTACACTATGCTTTCTCATGGATTGCCATGTATTTGGTAGCTGCACCTGCACAATGATCTCACCTTCCCCAGACAAACACGTTTTTCACCATTTTCTTCAATTATGGTTGTGGACTTGTCTTCCCTCAACTTTCTCAAAACATTGCTGTGGGCTTCTCTTTTACTTTCTCAAAGCAATCCATTTATTTAAGCATACACAAGGAGGAATAAAATTTAACTCTTTCCTTACACTAGAGTTTTATAAAAATGCAACATTTCATCTTCAATTCAATGGCAGAATTAATTAAGTGCCATTAACTGTGCACTTTCCCTTTACATTAGAGATCCCAAAGTGCAACACCTCACACTTGCCTTGGTTGAACAGTAAATTATCCGACTATAATTGCAGAGAATCTGCAGTATACTCCACTGTAACCTTTGGAAACTTTTACACCATCCACATCACCAATCTTTGTATCACCTACAAACTAACTAACCATCCGTTCAATTTTCATCCAAATCATAGTGCTCTAAATCTCCTTTCTATTTACTTACTTAAATGCCTTTTAAATGGTATATTTGTACCTGTCTCAACATGGCTTCTGGCAGCCTGCTTCATATCCCCACCACACTCAGGTGTGAATAACTTTAAATGACTCATTTCACTGCTTGTTATTAGTTTATCTTCACTGCAGAACTGAACTGGGTAGGACAGTGACCAGGATGTGATAGTTACTGTGAGCACAGTTGCTGAATTTAGAGATGGGTAATTAGCTATGGTAAAACAAAGATCTGGCAATGGAAATTGCAACAGCTCAGATATTCTTCAGTCAGTAGGTTAGTGTTGACCAAGTTCCTGAAGTGGTACAGTTCTGTTTCACCTGGATTAAGTTTTGCAAAGTCATGGATATCATCATAAATCACAGCATTATGTTTAATCAATTCTGATCATTCAATTAAGTTACAAAACATTGATAATTGGAGCAACACACACAAAATGCTGGAGGAGGTCATCAGGCCAGGCAGCATCTTTAGACGGATATAAACGTTTCATGCCGAGGCCCTTCACAAGGACTAGAAAAGGAAGGGGCAGAACTGGAATCTACATCTTGTGTTTCCATTGATAATTGGAAGTCAATAACTATTAGCTGAATTTTGTTCTTGATTTCCGCAAAAAGTTTAGTTAGGTTGATAGAAGCACCTCAGATGCAACCAGAGTGCAATTGTTTTAAATGTTTATTAGTGGAGGCGTGGGGGCCAAGAAGAACCAAAAAGATTTGTTATTGTTTTAAAAATTGATCTCACTAAGCCATTTATCTTTGTGGGTCAACAGACTAATTAAGGCTGCAGGTCACATTGGTTGCTGACAAACATTTTAATAACCTGAGCACCGACTTGTATTTTAACCTGATTATTAGGATTCAATATGACAGTAAAATGGGAACATCTCCCCTGAGATGAGATGTGTAAAAAGAGCCCGAGGGATCACTGGGGACCTGAGTCACCCCAACCACAAACTGTTCCAGCTGCTACCATCTGGGAAACAGTACCGCAATATAAAAGCCAGGACCAACAGGCTCCAGGACAGCTCCTTCCGCCAGGCCATCAGACTGATTAGTTCATGCTGATACACATGTATTTCTATGCTATATTGACTATCCTGCTGTAAATACTATTTATTATAAGTTACTATAATTTGCACATTGCACATTGAGACGGAGACATAATGTTAAGATTTTTATTCCTCATGTATATGAAGGATGTAAGTAATAAAGTCAATCCAATTCAATTAAGCAGTGTGTCTTGCTCTACTTTAGTTCAATAGATATATGGATATTTTGCTTCTTACATAGAGACGTGTGGCATGTGCAAACCTGTTAATCTGAATACAGTACAGAAAGTGGATGCATGCAGTATATAGAATAGGTAGATGATCATGTAGCACAGTTAGAGATTGGCAAGTGTAACATCATGGGCATCACTGAGTTATGGTTGAAATAAGATCATAGTTGGGAGCATAACATTCAAGGATACACATTGTATCAAAAGGACAGGCAGGTAGGCAGAGAGGGCTGATGGCTCTGTTGGTAAAAAAATGAGATCAAATCCTTAGAATGAGGTGACATGGGAAAGGAAGAAGTAGAATATTGTGGGTAGAATTCAGGAACTACAAGGGTAAAAAGATCCTGATGTGAGTTATACATGGGCCTCCAAACAGTAGACAGGATGTGGGATACAAATTACAAAGGGAGATACAGAAGGCATGTAAAAGGGGAATGTTACAATAGTCATGGGGGATTTCAATATGCAGATAGATTAGGAAAATTGGATTGGTGTTGGATCCCAAGCAAAAAAATATATAGAATGCCTACAAAAACACAAAATGCTGGCAGAATTCAGCAGGCCAGACAGCATCTATGGGAGGAGGTAGTGAGGACGTTTTGGGCCGAAACTCTTCATCAGGAGTGAAGTAACATGGGATGGTAGAGAGGGGATAAGAAGTGGGGGGAGGGATGAAGTAGAGAGCTGGGAAGTGATAGGCTGGAGGGAAATGGGCTAGGGGGAAGGTGGAGAATTATGGGAAATGAAAGAGAAAGAAAGGTAGGGCTGGGGGGAGATTATAGTGAGGGGGGGAAGAGAGAGAAAGAGAACCAGACTAAAATAATAGATAGGGATGGGGGTAAGGGGGGGCAAGGGTATCAATGGAGGTCTGTGAGTTGGATGTTCATGTTGGCAGGTAGGAGGCTACCTAGGCGGGAGATAAGGTATTGAGTAGGTACCTCAGGACGAAGGATCTCAGCCCGAAATGTGGACAGTGCTTCTCTTTATAGATGCTGCCTGGCCTGCTGTGTTCCACCAGCATTTTGTGTGTATTGTTTGAATTTCCAGCATCTGCAGATTTCCTTGTGTTTGCTATTTATTTCTAAATAATCAGATGTCCTATCACCATTAGCTTTGCATGTTTCTTTAATCTGCTGTTTAGCTATAAAGGCTTTAATTTGATCAGCCAACAATTTACCTGTTTTATCTCCATGAATATAAAATTGACTTTTATCTTTTAGGAGTTGGGTTTCAATTGGATAGGTTAAAAAGAGATCATATTTAGCTTTAGTTTCAACACGTCTTTTATATAAGGCAGGTTCTGGAGCCAAGGCATACTCTTGGTCCAATTGTTTCAGCTGATTGGCTAAATCACTTCTCTCTTTATTAGCTTTTTTTCTTAATACTTGCTGTATAAGAAATAATTTGTCCTCTATTATACACCTTAAAGGCACCCCATCTGATAAGACGAGAAGTCTCCTCTAATGTATTCTTTTCAAAAAAAAGAAGTACAGTCGGCCCTCCTTATCCACGAGTTCCGTATGCGCAAATTCAACCAACTGTGAATTGAGAAAACCCGGAAATGCTCTTCTAGCACTTATTGTTCAAGCATGTTCAGACTTTTTTTTTGTCATTATTCCCTAAACAGTGCAGTATAACAACTAGTTTACATAGCATTAGGTATTATAAGTAGTCTAGATATGATTTAAAGTATACGGGAGGATGTGCATAGGTTACCGTGGATCGGGATCAAGAAAAAGTCAGAAGTTCTCTTACTATGTAAGTCGGAACAGGTACATCCGGTATTATTTAGTGTCAGTTAGTCAAACGTTTGTCTTAGTATATAGCATATATTTTACCATTCTATGCATATAAAACACTTAAGAACGTACATTTCAGCGCCAGGCTCGGGAAGTTCCCGAGTTCAATCCAGTGACAGACCACTTCCGAGCGCACTCTCCTTCCATGCCTGGTTGATGTGGAGGATCAAAAACCCAAAACCCAATAATGAAACCACTGCGTTGCTCAGTAACAATTATAGCTTTCATCGGAGCAGGGTCTTTCACACTTTATCCTTTAAAATTGTTCCGATCATTGACCGACTGTAGCCTAATGCTTTTCCAATGACCGATGGCATTTCACCTCTTTCCAATCACTTTATTATTTCCACTTTATTTTCAATCGTGATTGTGATTATTTTTGTGAACAGATACACTGCAGATTCAGAGCTTGACCGCCGAGTCCTAATGTCCACCGCACTGAGACAGGTTAAATAAAGTCTGGGGTTCCGCTGGGTCCTAAGGTCCACCACATTGAGACAGGTTGAATAAGGGACTTGAGCATCCACGTTTTTTGGTATCCGTGAGGGATCCCGGAACCAATCCCTCGCGGATAAGGAGGGCCGACTGTAATTTGTCTCTCCATAAACTTTTAAAAATCTTTATCAGATAACAAAGTTAGATTAAATCACCAAAACCTATTTGTTTGAAGAAGACCAGGGAGTTTTAAAGATAGGAGCACAGGAGCGTGATCTGAGACAGCAATCTCTTTATATTCACAGGATCAAATTGATGGAATCATTTGGATATCAATAAAAAAATTCAATCCTGGAATATGTATGATGGACATGAGAGAAAAATGAATATTCCTTGTCTGCTGGATGAAAAAAACACCAAGTATCAACAATACTACATTTCATTAAAAAAGATTTAATAAACACAGCTGATTTATTTCATATAATTAATTTAGAAGATGAAGGTCTAAAACTGGATCTAAGCAACAATTAAAGTCTCCATCCGTCACCAATGAGTACAGACTTAGACCTGGCAAAAATGGAAAAAAAACGCTCAAAGAAACCTGGGCCATCTATATTCGGAGCATACACATTGGCAAATACCATTAGTTTGTTATTTAGTTTAGCCCTTTCATGTGAAAGATAAGTAAATTACCGTAGATGTCGGATTATAAGCCGCTACTTTTTTCCCACATTTTGAACAGCTTTGAACACTGCGGCCTTTACTACGGTGCGGCTAATGCATGATTTTTTTTCATGCCGCCAAAAACATTTTGCCTCGTAACAGTAGACCAATAAAATTGATGAGTAGTTCACAGAGGTCCAATGAAATTGTACGATAAATCAAGTGCACTTTCACAATTAAATTATTGTAAATCAGTCATTTGTACTCACCCTCATCAACATGGAAAACACTCGAAGAAAAGCATTGTGCTGCCTTTATGGCAGTTATTTAGTTTATAATATTTTCACTTAGTAATTCATTTTCTAGTTAAAGTTAGAAGTGTTTTAACTATATTTGTTTTCTGTACTACATCGCGGGATGCTATGACGTCACACCCGGTTTCGCCGCGTCTTGTGGGATACCGGTTTGCGATAAACGGGAAGGCGGGGGCGAGCGCATTACGCGAGCGGCATTAGATCTGAGCGAACGCTGCTTTTAAGTTAAAGGCGATCAATAACTTTTCCTGGTAGGCTGCAGTATATATATTTTTTACCAGTCGTTAGGAGATATTGGAATGTTGTTCAGTAAAAAAGTATACGCAACGTATATTTAAAAGTAGCCGCGTTACAGGCACGGTTCGAAAAAAAGCATTTGCAATATGTATTTGTTTATGTTACCATATGGATTTAATTAAAAGTTAAAAAATCCTCACGTGTAATATCTTTCTGTGTAAATATCTCATATTACAACGTGGGACACCTGCGGCCGAAAATCCGGTGTGGCCTAAAATCCGGTGCGGCCTGTACAAGTACAAAATTGATTTTCTTTCTAAAATTAGAGCCAGCGGCTTTTAATCAGGTGCGCTCTGTAGTGCGAAATCTACGGTAATACTTTGATCCATTTTAAAACTATTTATAAGAAAGGTTAAAGTAACAATCAGAGAAATGTATATTAAACTCAAATAATAAACCTTGAGATATATTAGCTAAGCAACAGAATTGACTAGATTGCCAAATCAGCTTCAAGAAAAAAGAACTCCCCATCCGCCTCCCTCTTCCCAAAGAGAGAAAATTGGTCAAAGAATCTATCTACCCCAATGAAAACATCCCCTTAGAAAGCGTATTGGAGTTGCTCCAAAGAATTCAAGGTTATGTACTGTTCCAACCAAGACTAAATAATATACAGTAAAAAACAAGCTTAGACAGGTTTATCAAACAGGAAGAGCAATTATTCATATTAAAAATATTAAACAGTAATTTTTAAAAATATATAGTATTTATGTTTTTGCAAGATTTTAAATCTATTCAATATATGTATACAGTCATTTTTTTGAGTCTAAAAATTCTTGCGCCTGCTCCTTTGTACAAAACCATTTAAATGATCCATCTTCCATTGTGATTCTCAGTCAAGCCAGAGAACGAAGAGAGGGCTTCAAATTTTGGCTGTATAGCTCCACCATAACTTTTTTAAACTTAACGTTTTCTGCCATAACTTCTGATGAAAAATCTTCAACAATACAAATCTTCTGACCTTGGTAGTCAATCATACCTTTTCCATGGGCATCACAAATCAGACGATCCTTTATTTGAAATTCATGGAAACATATAATAACTGATCTTGGTTTTGATTTTGAAGTCATTCCTCAGATAGGTGATCTGTGAGCACGATCAATCAAAGGCAGAGGCAGAAGAATTCTTTAGGATTATCTCCTTCTGTTTGCTCTTTTAGTCCCAAGATTCGTAAGTTGTTTCTCCTACTTCTGATTTCCAAATCAATAATCTTCTGTCCCAGTATTTCATTGGACTTGAATTGTTTTTCATACAGCTTTTGCAAATCATCCATTCTCTCATCCAGTATAGTAATAACCTCTTCATGTTCCTTTATCTTCTTATCATGCTCAGATAGAATTGCTTGAATATCTTCTAATTTCGTACCTATTTCTTTAATTTCAGCACTGATTTGTTGCGAATCAGCCGACACTTCTTTTCTGAACTGTTGAAACTCCTCAGTAAGCTTTTGAATTGAGCCCATAATAGCTTCCAAAGCTGCTTTGGTAGTCATAGTAATATAATAATGCATCTAACAGTAGTACTTCAAAAGGTTGGAGACAAAAGTAAGTAGTTAGGAGCACCAGCAGAGAGCCACTACTCCATCAGTGGCCACCAGGCAAATACCCTCCGGGCTTTTTAGCAGGCTCTTCAGTCTGCATGACTGGCTTTAGACGCAATGTGGGGTGCTGAACTGTGGCTTCATTGACAATTTTAATCTATTTTGGGATAGGCTCTGTTACGTACTCGTGACACGTGACAGCGGTACCCTTGTCACGTGACTGGGGTTGAAGTTATACTGGACTTGAGGTAATGGTCTTGTGATGATGGAGTGACGTCATTTTCCCACCAGTAGAGGTCATGTGACAGGTTTTTTTTTACAGGTTATAAAAGGAAGACCCCACCCTGTGGGGAGGGGCAGTTCATGGCTGAATTTGCCAAGTTGACTTCATGCCACTGCGTGATTTAATGTGATGACACAGTTTAGTTGGAAAATGAAGTTTTATCTATTGCCTAAAGTTTAAAAGGTCATAGCCAGCAGTTTCTTTACTGTGGAGAGTGAAGAAAAAAGTTCGGAAGTTAAAGATCGAGGAGAATCGATTTTCGATGGTGGATTGGGTTTCGACCTTGTGTGATCCTCATTCGGAAGGATTTCGTTGACTGTTCTCATGTTAATCTCTGTGGGATAGCAGGAGATTGAGAATAGTGTGGAAGAAGAGGTCAGTGCCTTTAAACCGCTACGTTTCATAAAATTCTACATGGGAAGAGTTCGACGCCGGGAATCGAAGGACAACGACGTGGAAGAGAATTTAAATCGCCTTAAAAAGTCTCTCCTTTTAAATGGACTGTGAGCATTTTGAACTTTCGGCATACCGCTTTAAAGAACTGTTTTTTTCAACATTGCTTTAAGAACTGTTTTTGCTGCATCGCTTTAAGAACTGTGAAGCTGCCGCACAACAGCTGTTTTCTGGTTACGTTAGTGTTTGTTTACTTTTGGGGGGTTTGTTTTCAGTGTTTAATAAACGTGTTATTTGTTATAAAAACCCTTGCCTAACTCATATATATTTATTGTTGCCTGAATACGTAACATAAATATGCGGGCTGCGTCCGGATTGGATCGTTTGATTTTAAATGCTTGTTGAATTTTGAATCGGTGTTTTGGAAATGGAGAATACTCGATTCTTTTGTTTGATTGGCTTGTGAGTGGTATTCGGCAACAATGAATATTGATGAGTTTCTGGATTCGCCAGACGCGGATTTGTTAGCGAAGGCGAAAAAAACTGAGGTGACTGAGATAGCTAGTAGATTGCAACTTAAAGTTATTTTGACGACTACATCAAAAGCTGTTATACAGAGAAAAATCGTGTCACACTATGTGGATTCGGGTGTTTTTGATGATTCGGTTTTAGAGTCGTTTCCCATAAGTAATTTGGAGATGCAGTTGCAAATCGAACAAATGATGTTAGAGCATTGTAAATTAGAGGCTGCACAAAAACAGAGGGAGTTTGAATATGCAATGGAGAAATTAAGGTCTGGGAATCAGTCTTCTGGTTCTAAAAAACTGTTTGTTGCTAGTCAAGAAATTAAATTGGTCCCTCCATTTAGTGAAACAGAAGTGGAAAGATATTTTCAACATTTTGAAACTATTGCTCGGATATCAGAGTGGCCGAGAGATAAATGGTCAGTGTTGTTACAGAGTGTAATTAAAGGCAAAGCACAACAAGTTTACACATCTTTAACTGCTGCGCAAGCATTAGATTATGATATTGTGAAAACGCATATTCTCAAAGCGTATGAATTAGTCCCAGAAGCATATAGGGAAAGATTCAGAAGTTTGAAGAAGTCTGTGGAAAAGACTTATGTGGAATTTGCCTATGATAAAGCTATGTGTTTTGAGAGATGGGTTTCTTCTAAAAATGTAAATGGGGACTATGATACATTGAAAGAGCTGATTTTGATGGAGGAATTTAAAAGAAGCATTCCTGTTGAAGTAAGGACTTACTTAAATGAGAGGAATACTGATAAATTGCAGGACTGTGCTAGATTAGCTGATGAGTATGTTTTAATCCATAAGAATAAATTTCCTCGGGGCAGAATTTTTAAGAGGAAAAATAACATGGAGACTCAAGGTAAATCAGAAATTAAGTCAGAGGTTAATGAGAAAGGTAAGGAGGAAGGAAAACCTGTGAAGGAAAGACAGTTTGGTCTTATTTGTAACTATTGTAAGAAATTTGGCCATGTAATAGCTAACTGTTTCAAACTGAAAAAGAAAGAGAAGGAAGCAGTTCCAGATGCTTGTGTGCAACATACTGAAGCACCTGTAAAATTACAGGGTTTGATAAACACAAATGAGGCTTTGTTAGAGTCTGACCAAGTTAGAAAAGGATATGATCATTTTATAACTGAAGGGTTTGTATCCTTGAAAGAAGGATCTACTCTAGTGCCAATAAAAATCCTTAGGGATACTGGAGCTTCTCAATCACTGATGTTAGACAGTGTGTTGAAGTTTAATGAAGAGAGTGATACTGGTGAGGTAAATTACATAAGAGGTGTTGGGAGTGATTTTATGCCTGTACATTTACATAAAGTAAATTTAAAGTCAGGGTTAGTTACAGGATTTGTTAAAGTAGGATTACAGCATAGCTTACCTGTGAAGGGTATTTCTTTATTGTTAGGTAATGACTTGGCAGGTGGACAAGTTTTTCCTGAAGTGCATTTGACAATGGAGTCAGAGGAACCAGAGATGAATTCTAACACAGATTTTTCCTGTGTTGTGACTAGAGCTATGGCTAAAAAGATTGATGTGCAGAATGAGGTTGTTACTCATGACTGTTCAACTCAGGATTTGAGTTTTGAGGATGTGTCAGAGACTTTCTTACCTTCGTTGTTTGAACAAGATTCTGGGAGTATGTTTGACTATGAAGATTTATCTCTGTCTCGGAAGGAGATGATAGCAGAGCAGAATAGAGATCCTGAGATTATAAAATTAAGGGAACAAGCTTTACTAGATAGTGAAATTGAGAAGGTGTCAGTAGGATATTACTTGGAAAAAGGAGTGTTGATGAGGAAGTGGAGGTCGCCTACAATTCCTGCAAGTGAGGAATGGAATGTTGTTTACCAGGTAGTTGTTCCTAAAGTTTATCGAAATGAGATTTTGACTTTAGCTCATAGTGTGCCTTTAGGTGGACATCAAGGGGTAAGGAAAACTGTGGACAAGATTTTAAAACATTTTTACTGGCCTGGTCTAAGAAAAGATGTGGCGATGTTTTGTAAAACGTGCCATACTTGTCAAATTGTGGGTAAACCAAATCAGGTTACACCAGTAGCTCCATTACAACCTATTCCAGCATTTGGTGAACCGTTTTCTAAAGTTATTGTAGATTGTGTTGGTCCATTACCAAAGACAAAAACTGGTTATCAGTATTTGTTGACTATCATGTGTACTTCGTCTAGGTTTCCAGAGGCAGTACCACTTAGGGATATAAAAGCTAAAACTGTGACAAAGGCTCTTATAAAATTATTTACTTATTTTGGATTGCCTAAGGAAATACAAACTGATCAAGGCAGTAATTTTATGTCTGGATTGTTTCAACAGATAGTTTATAAATTGGGAGCTAAGCAAATCACTTCGTCTGCATACCAACCAGAATCACAAGGTGCCTTGGAGAGGTTTCATTCTACCCTCAAGAATATGATTAGGACATATTGTGTGGAAAATGAAAGTGACTGGGATGAGGGTATAAACTTACTTTTATTTGCAGTAAGGGAATTGGTACAGGAATCTTTAGGTTTCAGTCCATTTGAACTTGTGTTTGGGCATAGAGTTAGAGGACCTTTAGCTTTATTGAAAGAACAGTGGATTAGTAAGGAAGTGCACACTAATTGGTTGGACTATGTTTTGAAATTTAAGGACAGGCTTTATGTATAAAGCTTGTAGCTTAGCCAAGGAAAATTTAAAGTTGGCTCAGGAGAAAATGAAAACTTGGTATGATAAGGAAGCTAGGATGAGGATGTTTAAGCCTGGAGATAAGGTGTTGGTTCTTTTCCCAGTGCAGACAAATCCTTTACAAGCTAGATTTCATGGTCCTTATGAAATTGTGTCTAGAATCAATGATGTGGATTATGTAATAAAAACTCCAGATCGTAGAAGGTCAACACAACTTTGCCACATAAATATGATTAAACCATATTTTGGGAAACAATCTGATACTGTAACTGTTGTGGTTAGTGAGAATGAGTTTGATTTAACTAGGAACATGATAGATGATTCATATGACTTTCATTCTAAATCTAACATTGTTTCTGTTAGGTTACCAAATTCAACCATTCTGGAAAATATGGATGAGAAATTAGCACATTTACAGCTAGAGCAGAAACAACAGATGAAGGAATTGATTTTTAAATATAAGGATTTGTTTCCAGATGTTCCGAGAAGGACTACTATAGCTTCACATGATGTAGATGTTGGAGATGCCAAACCTATTAAACAACATCCATATAGGATGAACATGGAAAAATGTGAACTTGCTGAGAAAGAAATTGAATACATGTTAGAGAATGATATTATTAGACATTCTAACTCGAATTGGAGTTCGCCATGTGTTATGGTGCCAAAACCAGATGGTAGTATTAGGTTTTGTACGGACTATAGGAAGGTGAATGCTGTAACGAAAACAGATGCATATCCAATTCCTAGAGTAGATGATTGTGTAGATGAAGTTGGAAAAGCAAAGTTCCTTACAAAGATTGATTTATTGAAAGGGTATTGATGTGTTCCATTAACGGACAGAGGTAAAGAGAGTTCTGCATTTGTAACTCCATCTGGGTTATATGAGTATAATGTTCTTCCATTTGGGATGAAGAATGCCCCAAGTACTTTCCAGAGGATGATTAACTCTGTGATTCAGGGATTGAAAGATCCTGATGCTTATATTGATGATTTAGTGACAGGAAATGATACTTGGGAAGCACACATAATTGCGGTGGAAAAATTGTTTGAAAGGCTTTCAAAAGCTAACATAACTATTAATTTAGCTAAGAGTGAATTTGGAAATGCTACTGTAACTTACCTTGGTTATGTTGTGGGTCAAGGTAAGGTAGCTCCTGTTCAGGCAAAAGTTCGGGCAATTTTAGAGATTCACACTCCAACGGGGGAAAAAACTCTTAGAAGATTCTTGGGAATGGTAGGATATTATCGAAAATTTTGTAAGAGTTTTGCTAATGTTGCCCTTCCATTAACTAACCTTCTGCAGAAGAATGTGAAGTTTGTGTGGACAGTGCCTTGTCAAGAAGCATTTGAAAAATTGAAAACAATGATATGTCAACAACCTGTGCTTAAGGCACCTGACTTTGAAAAACCTTTTTCATTAGCTGTAGATGCTAGTGATGAGGCTGCGGGAGCAGTATTAATGCAAAGGAATGAGGGTGATGAGGTTGATCATCCAGTAGCTTACTTTTCTAAGAAATTTAATAAGTATCAAAGAAACTATTCGACAATAGAGAAAGAATTGTTAGCTCTTGTTTTAGCTTTAGAATATTTTGAGGTATATGTTGGTACAACTCAAAAACCACTTATTGTTTACACTGATCATAATCCGTTAGTTTTTCTGAGTAAGATGAAAAACAAAAACAGAAGATTATTAAATTGGAGTTTGATGTTACAAGAGTACAATATTGTGATAACTCATGTTAAAGGTAAAGATAATGTGGTTGCTGATTGTCTATCTCGATGTTGAATGTACAATGTAATTTTTTTTATGGAGTGGTTTTTTTCAATTGTAACACTCCTACTGTATTGTGAGTTGTAAGATGTTACATGATGGTATTGTATATTGTGTATGTTATATAATTTATACATTTATTTTTCTTGTAAGTAATTGTTAAAATTTTTGTTCTTGTCAGACCAAAAATGTTTTTTTTGGAGGGAGGTGTTACGTACTCGTGACACATGACAGTGGTACCCTTGTCACGTGATTGGGGTTGAAGTTATACTGGACTTGAGGTAATGGTCTTGTGATGATGGAGTGACATCATTTTCCCACCAGTAGAGGTCATGTGACAGGTTTTTTTTACAGGTTATAAAAGGAAGACCCCACCCTGTGGGGAGGGGCAGTTCGTGGCTGAATTTGCCAAGTTGACTTCATGCCACTGCGTGATTTAATGTGATGACGCAGTTTAGTTGGAAAATGAAGTTTTATCTATTGCCTAAAGTTTAAAAGGTCATAGCCAGCAGTTTCTTTACTGTGGAGAGTGAAGATAAAAGTTCGGAAGTTAAAGATCGAGGAGAATCGATTTTCGACGGTGGATTGGGTTTCGACCTTGTGTGATCCTCATTCGGAAGGATTTCGTTGACTGTTCTCGTGTTAATCTCTGCGGGATAGCAGGAGATTGAGAATAGTGTGGAAGAAGAGGTCAGTGCCTTTAAACCGCTACGTTTCATAAAATTCTACGTGGGAAGAGTTCGACGCCGGGGATCGAAGGACAACGACGTGGAAGAGAATTTAAATCGCCTTAAAAAGTCTCTCCTTTTAAATGGACTGTGAGCATTTTGAACTTTCGGCATATCGCTTTAAAGAACTGTTTTTTTCAACATCGCTTTAAGAACTGTTTTTGCTGCATCGCTTTAAGAACTGTTTTTGCTGCATCGCTTTAAGAACTGTGAAGCTGCCGCACAGCAGCTGTTTTCCGGTTACGTTAGTGTTTGTTTACTTTTGGGGGGTTTGTTTTCAGTGTTTAATAAACGTGTTATTTGTTATAAAAACCCTTGCCTAACTCAAATATATTTATTGTTGCCTGAATACGTAACACCTCACATTCTCCAAACCCTGTGGTCTTCACTCAAACAGTCTGGGCTCACAGATGCTGTCTGAAACCATATTCCATTGCACTCTGCAAATGCTGCATACAGTCTAGTCTGCAGTCAAATGAGGAATCAGTGGCAACTTGGTATCATAATCCCACAAATATCAATCTGTATCAGTTCATTGGATTGTATGGCTCTCCTTCATTACTACATTTATTGCTGACTGAGACAAAGCTCGTCCTCTGATAGTCAAATCTGAAGTCACACTCCTAAGTGCAACTTCATGACTTTTCAAAGTACACTCTTTCCATCCCTTGGTATAACTCATGGTTGCTGTCTGTCCCACCAATGTAAATAGTAAGAAAAACTCAATATTTACAGGCAGCATAGACAATGAACAATTCTCATAGATACTGAAGCCACAATCCAGAAGTTTCTGTCTTGTCATCTCTTCTGGACAAGCCCAATGGATTTTCCCTTTTATAGACAATAAACAATAGGTGCAGAAGTAGACCATTCGGCCCTTCGGGCCTGCACCGCCATTCTGAGATCATGGCTGATCATCTGCTATCAATACCCAGTTCCTGCCTTGTCCCCATATCCCTTGATTCCCCTGTCCATAAGATACCTATCTAGCTCCTTCTTGAAAACATCCAGAGAATTGGCCTCCACTGCCTTCCGAGGCAGTGCATTCCAGACCCCCACAACTCTCTGGGAGAAGAAGTTTTTCCTTAACTCTGTCCTAAATGACCTACCCCTTATTCTCAAACCATGCCCTCTGGTACTGGACTCTCCCAGCATCTGGAACATATTTCCTGCCTCTATCTTGTCCAATCCTTTAATAATCTTATATGTTGCAATCAGATCCCCTCTCAATCTCCTTAATTCCAGCGTGTACAAGCCCAGTCTCTCTAACCTCTCTGCATAAGACAGTCCGGACATCCCAGGAATTAACCTTGTGAATCTACGCTGCACTTCCTCTACAGCCAGGATGTCCTTCCTTAACCCTGGAGACCAAAACTGTACACAATACTCCAGGTGTGGTCTCACCAGGGCCCTGTACAAATGCAAAAGGATTTCCTTGCTCTTGTACTCAATTCCCTTTGTAATAAAGGCCAACATTCCATTAGCCTTCTTCACTGCCTGCTCCACTTGCTCATTCACCTTCAGTGACTGATGAACAAGGACTCCTAGATCTCTTTGTATTTCTCCCTTACCTAACTCTACACTGTTCAGATAATAATCTGCCTTCCTGTTCTTACTTCCAAAGTGGATGACCTCACACTTATTCACATTAATCATCATCTACCAAGTATCTGCCCACTCACCCAGCCTATCCAAGTCACCCTGAATTCTCCTAACATCCTCATTACATGTCACACTGCCACCCAGCTTAGTATCATCAGCAAACTTGCTGATGTTATTCTCAATGCCTTCATCTAAATCATTGATGTAAATCGTAACAGCTGTGGTCCCAATACTGAGCCCTGTGGCACCCCACTAGTCACCACCTGCCATTCCGAGAAACACCCATTCACCGTTACCCTTTGCTTTCTATCTGCCAACCAGTTTTCAATCCATGTCAATATCTTCCCCCCAATGCCATGAACTCTGATTTTACCCACCAATCTCCTATGTGGGACCTTATCAAATGCCTTCTGAAAATCGAGGTACACTACATCCACTGGATCTCCCCCGTCTAACTTCCTGGTTACATCCTCGAAAAACTCCAATAGATTAGTCAAGCATGATTTGCCCTTGGTAAATCCATGCTGGCTCAGCCCAATCCTATCACTGCTATCTAGATATGCCACTATTTCATCTTTAATAATGGACGCTAGCATCTTCCCCACCACCGATGTCAGGCTGACAGGTCGATAGTTCTCTGTTTTCTCCCTCCCTCCTTTCTTAAAATGTGGGATAACATTAGCCATTCTCCAATCCTCAGGAATCTGATCCTGAATCTAAGGAACATTGGAAAATGATTACCAATGCATCCGCGATTTCCAAGGCCACCTCCTTTAGTACCCTAGGATGCAGACCATCTGGACCTGGGGATTTGTCAGCCTTCAGTCCCATCAGTCTACTCATCACCATTTCCTTCCTCATGTCAATCTGTTTCATTTCCTCTGTTACCCTATGTCCTTGGCCCATCCTTACATCTGGGAGATTGCTTGTGTCTTCCCTAGTGAAGACAGATCTAAAGTACTTATTAAATTCTTCTGCCATTTCTCTGTTTCCCATAACAATTTCACCCCATTCATTCTTCAAGGGCCTAACATTGTTTTTAACTATCTTCTTTCTCTTCACATACCTAAAAAAGCTTTTGCTATCCTCCTTTATATTCCTGGCTAGCTTGCATTCGTACCTCATTTTTTCTCCCTGTATTGCCTTTTTAGTTAAGTTCTGTTGTTCCTTAAAAACTTCCCAATCATCTGTCCTCCCACTCACCTTAGCTCTGTCATACTTCCTTTTTTTTAATGCTATGCAATCTCTGACTTCCTTTGTCAACCACTGTGGCCCCTTTCCCCCCTTTGAATCCTTCCTTCTCTGGGGGATGAACTGATTTTGCACCTTGTGCATTATTCCCAAGAACACCTGCCATTGCTGTTCCACTGTCTTTTCTACTAGGATATCCGTCCAGTTAACTTTGGCCAGCTCCTCCCTCATGGCTCCATAGTTTCCCCTTTTCAACTGCAACACTGATACCTCTGATCTGCCCTTATCCTTCTCAAATTGCAGATAAAAACTTATCATATTATGATCACTACCTCCTAATGGCTCCTCTACTTCAAGATCACTTATCAAATCCTGTTCATTACACAAGACTAAATCCAGAATAGCCTTGTCCCTGGTCAGCTCTCGTACAAGCTGTTCCAAGAATGCATCCCGTAGGCACTCTACAAACTCCCTATCCTGGGGTCCAGCACTAACCTGATTCTTCCAGTTCACCTGCATGTTGAAATTCCCCATAACTACTGCGACATTACCTTTGCCACATGCCAATGTTAACTCCCTATTCAACTTGCACCCAATATCCATGCTACTGTTTGGTGGCCTGTAGACAACACCCATTAGGGTCTTTTTGCCCTTACTGTTCCTCAGTTCTATCCACACAGACTCTACTTCTCCTGATCCTATGTCCCCCCTTGCAAAGGACTGAATCTCATTCCTCACCAACAGGGCCACCCCACCCCCTCTGCCCAAATTTCTGTCCCTACGATACCTGTCCCTTTTATGATACCTTGGTAAATCTTTTCCTTTCCTGATACCATTCATAACAATAGCATGTGTTGTGGGTTACTTAACAATATCCAAGTCTTCGCATGATATTTGCCCACATTGTGAACTCTTTTTTCAAAGAGTAGGTTAAATTATTTCCGTGTCGGGAAATAGGAAATACTGCAGTGACGTACCCTCCCCCCACCACTTTGCCATCATCATGTGTATCCAATATTATATTGGTTAGTATTGTTACAAGGACGTGGCAGTGGAATGAACCCAAGAGCTGAACATGGGCATGGAGGCCAAGTTGGGAGGCGTTACAGATGTAGCGAGTGTTGAATTGGCGCCAAGGGAGTCTTTACTTGGAGCCTTGGTTTTAGTAGAGAATTCAGGAACAATGCTAGACTTAGAACTGATAGTCATAAGAACTATGGAACAGGGTTACTCATACACGGATCGACCAAGGAACTGACAGCTCCTTGTTGTAGTCACAGAATTTTTATACTGCATTTGCTGATGGAAAGCAGGTGTTTGTAGAACCTGGGAATGATTGGGAACGAAACGAGGTGATTGAGGCCCAATTCCTGAGGTAAATAGCAAGGTGCCAGAAGGGACCATGACAAGTATAAGACTTCTAATATGACTCAGGGGCACATTTCCCCAACCTCTTATTTCAGTTGCTCATCTGATACTCAGTTTGGTACTTGATGTGCATCAGGTTGTATCCTGATAACTTTCTCCAGTAATGTCCACATTTTCTGCTGAAGAGACTGCATCTGGTTTTCTAACTCTGCTGTATCTAACGTATTGACCATTGCAAACCTTGATACATTACATGCTTTCAGTAATTCCAATAGTCCTCTCTTTTTCTAATTTTGACTTAGTTGTCTCCCAAGAAAATGAGTAAATAACTGTCTCGTTGTAGATGAGCACCATTCAGGCACCATTATCTAAGTTAGATTAAAAATTAACTGCACTTATTGCTACCCTGGTACCAAAGTGACAAATAGCCCTGTATCTCCTAACACTGATCCTACTCCTTTGTGTTACGCTGGGTCTGACTACATTTAGACTCTGGTGTAGTTCCAGCTACTCGAGATTGTAGGGTAGTCAAATTTACATTATTCCCATCATAGGGAATTAAACCTGTAATATGCAAATGTAATTTTTGATCTTATTTCCAATTTCCTTTCAGTTCATAAATTATTTTAAGTCCACATTTTCTATATGTTTTCGAGCCCATCCAATCTAGTCTCCTAGTTGTCTTTGGACGTAAGCCATCCATCTCTTTTGCCACCTAATTTCATTTCAGGATAGGGGAGACAGGCACCTATATGTTTTTTCCCTTTT
This sequence comes from Hemitrygon akajei, assembly GCF_048418815.1. Lineage (NCBI taxonomy): Eukaryota > Metazoa > Chordata > Chondrichthyes > Myliobatiformes > Dasyatidae > Hemitrygon > Hemitrygon akajei. The sequence goes on from NC_133127.1 coordinate 109,689,224, forward strand.
CTTTATTTTACTGACAGAACTTCCCGGATTCTCAGACTGCGAGAATGGAAAATTCTTCCTCAGTCAAATCTGGCACCATCTACTTAGAACTGCTTTACCAACCTCAGATCTTTCAAATCAGGATTACCACGCACATCAATTGTTATGTGCCATTGGTGCTAACATTCCTGTTTCTCTCCCACTAATTCCATCTGGGTGATATGGTGCCACCTACTTTTATCTGCAGAAATTAGTATCCAATATACCGATGGGCTTGCTTTACATATAATTTCATAGGGCCCTGCAAACCTTGGATTTAAAAATGAGGTGGGTTAGTGGATTCTTATCATCACTTTGTCCTGGACTTAATTCTATGGAATGACTTTTGAGTCAAAGTAGGCTTTATTCTGTTGCCTTGTCTTTCCTAATTGATGGGCTGTCATATAATTGGCCTCTTTCACTACCTCTACCATTTATTATACCCACCCTTCTGACATAATCCCATCTATTTTAGAGTCTAATCTTAACAACTCCTCCAATCCTCTCATGTCCTTTCCAGTCATGAGTTTATAAGAGGTGTAACCCATTGATGATGCCACTGTATTCCTTACTATTGTCAGTACATTAGGCAAAACTGCCTTCCTTTTTGTTCCATGTTGTAGAAAAAAACATAGAAAACATAGAAAAACTACAACACAGTACATGCCCTTCAGCCCACAGAGTTGTGCTGAACATGTCCCTACCTTAGAAATTACCTAGGGTTACCCATAGCCCTCTATTTTACTAAGCTGCATGTACCTATCCGGGAGTCTCTTAAAAGACCCTATCGTTTCCGCCTCCACCACCACCACTGGCAGCCACTCCACGCACTCACCACCCTCTGAGTAAAAAACCTTACCCCTGACATCTCCTCTGTACTTAGCACCTTAAACCTGTGTCCTCCTGTGGCAACCATTTCAGCCCTGGGAAAAAGCCTCTGATTATCCACACTAACAATATCTCTCATCATCTTATACACCTCTATCAGGGCACCTCTCATCCTCCGTCACTCCAAGGAGAAAAGGCCTTTTAATGTTCAGTTCATCCTTCCACAATTCCACTAGACGGTGGTCTATAGGGTGTATAAAATACTTGCCTGATCCCTAAAAGTGCCATCTCAACCCTATAGTGCCAAGGTCGATTGAACAAGATATTTGAACTTGAACATCCAGCAGTAGCTAGATAAATGCTGAAGTGCTGTTTGGACCAGTCTAATATTTAAATTGAACTTCATTTGCATTGTATATAACAAAACACTGGTAGCTTCAAAGCTATTTTTCCCAAAAAATCTCAAACTCAAAATCAACATGCCAAAAGTCTTGAACAACATCTTTTATATTATGTAAAAGGAGGCAATTTTGTTAGTAAAAACAATTTTTGGATTGCTCCCCAAATGTCCCAGTCATCCCAAAATGTTAAATTCAAATTCCAGATTTAACTGTCCACAAATGAGCAATTTCCCTGAATACCCATTTCCCTCAAAAATGTGGGCATCTCATATCCAGAATACAGATGCACGAATTTCATTCCCATCCCAGATCACACTTGACCAGTGTGGAATCTGAATTTCTCTGAATTCAGTTCCATGGAAAAGAAAGGAACACAAACCAAAAACAGGACAAACAGAAATCCATGCTTGCATCGTTCTTCCTTAAGAACCATCCACAAGTAACTGCAAAACTTAAAAAAACAGCTAATTAGCTCCATGAAAAACTTGCACACATTTTTCAAGGAACGGAGGAAGAGAAATAAAACTGCTGGGTAGGGCCTCCAATACATTAATTCATTGATAGAACCTCTTAAAGGCACCAACTCTTAAAACAGCTGTCCCTCTCCCTCTCCCCCTTTCTCACACTCCCCTTACTTCCCTCCCTCACTCACCCTCTCTTCCTCTCCCACAGACAGACACACACACACACACGCACACACACACATTCTCTTTCAAATGTGGCCAAACTTTACACACTTGAAACATCCAAACCATTTACACCTTAAACCAGCCTTCTCAAACTTCTTTGCCATTGAGGAACCCTTGAAATAATTTTCAGGTCTCAGGGAACCCCTGCATAAAAATTATTATATCCACGGCTCACTGTACAATAGTGTGATAAGTAAGTTATAGATATGATTATACAAAAATAATTGTCAAAGCTCTTTTGAGTAGAGAATGAATTTTTAGCCAATCTTTCTTGAAAAAAAACAGATAGTTAAGCTTAGCTTACCTTTCTTGAAATTGCTCTTTCTTTCTCTTTGATAAATTTTAAAAACTCATAAGGCAAACATAATAGATTTCTCAATTCTGGGTCGAATTTGAGATAAGCACACACAGATTTCAACTTCAACTGAAATGAGACAATTTCTATCCTTGTTCTTGATGCTTGTTAAACAAGAAAATACTTGCTCACACAAATAAGAAGTTGAAAACTGCAGCAAAATGGTCATTGCTTTCCTATGAATAGCCGGATAGTCTTCTTTCACAGAAATCCAGAACTCGTCCAGGGGCAGGTCAGTAAATCTCATCTTGACTGCATGATCACACTGCAGCTCACAAAGTTCTTCCTCTTCTCACAAAGGCAAGTTCTCAGCTGAGCAAAAGATTCAGGAAAGGGTCCCTCACCCAGTCATACACTTGTGTTGAAAGGGAGGGAAAATACTGTTCAATTTTGTTCTGCAGTTCTTCCAGGTGGTTTTCAATAAGACTCAAGACTTTCTAATATTGTTACGTATCCTGTAACTGGATCACTTACCAGCAAAGATAGAGAGGTCCACTGAAGTCTGATGGTACCATTTTTAAATGTTTTTATTTATAAAGGGGCACAAAAGTAAGGTTAATACAAACATTCAGATAACATACGTCGTCAATACTCAATCTAAAACGCAGGTATAGTAATAATCAATAAGAAATAAGCTCTATCGTTGTCTAGGGGTAAGGTATATATTGTCCGCTGTATATCTAAAAGTCTCTTGTGTTCACTGGAGTTCCACCAGCTGCCGTCTTCTGGGGTGTCGCGGTGGTGCACTTTTGTTAGAGAGAGAGAGATAGAGATTGAATGAAACAGTTACCCGGCGGGTTTTTTCCAACCTTTAGGAGTTCGATCCGTCAGAGTCTCGTTGGGGGGTGGCCGTTCACTTGTGGCCTCTCCGGTAGCTAAAGCCGTTCTTTCATGGTGAGATCGCCAATCCCAGGCAAGGAAAAGACGCACATGAACCCCCCACCCCCCACTGGTTGTCGCTATTAAATGCTGTCACAGGATTTCTAGCGTGTCTTCTGGTGCGTCTGGGGAGCCGTCTTTACAACCCCTCTTTTATCTGAACTCACGGGGTCTCAGATGTCAATCAGGTTGGGATGATGCAATCTCTCTCCATCTCTCCACCCACGTTGCCCTGAGGGTATACACGTAGTACAGTTCCCAATTCACAAAGGTGTCTCCACGAGACAATGACCACAGTCGCCAGCTTTGCCTCGCCATGAAATGAGGGACACAGCACATATCTCTCTCTTCTCTTGGGTCATTGACCCCCCCGCCCTTCACTAGGGCTCTGGCGATTCTCACAAAGGAGGGGGCTGGGATCATAACACCTCCCCTCTTAAAAACGTTTTTACCAGCGGTTAAAACGGAGTGGTACAGAGTCTTACAGGGTTTTAGGATTTAACATAGTACAAAAGCTTTTCTTTTAACTACAGAGCTGTACCGTCATACATTTTTCAGCGTCTAAACAGTTAACGATTACAGTGGCACTTCCTTTAATATGGTAACATCTTGTCCCTGACTAAAGGCTGGTAGCATCAGATTTCAACAGGCAGGGTTCCAAGGGGGTTGTCTTTGTTATTCACATGCTTTGTCAAAATCCCGTACAGCCGGTTTTTCTATTTAAAAATGGCGCCCCCATTAGCCGTCACCTCTTTTCTAGTGAGTTCCTATGTGGGGGACCTGGGTAATTTGGCGCGGTACTCTCCCGCCTTTCCGTTCCATAAGGGTTATTCTCTCAACACCGTGTCCCAAACTTAAATCATCGTGGGAATTTCCACCCAATTCTTTAATGTTACACAGGTAGCTAACCCTTTCGTCAAGACCATGCAGGCTGATGGGTTTCAGTTCAAACCTTTCCCTCAGGCCGCATTTAAATTTCGGCCATTTCACAGCGCTCTCTTGAATAACAACAGCGTGTGGGGCACCTTTACATTCCAAATCAACTTGTAATCGATGCGCAGGCACCGCGTTACCAAACCCTCGTTTCTGTAGCTTGGTTGCTTCTTCTGACACCAATCTAAACTTTAAATTTTCTTCATTCGATTTGGGAACTACAAACTTCCCGTACCCTTCAATAATAATGTTTATCCCCCCCATGGTCGAGTTCCACTTTAAGGTTCACCACCCCTTCGTGTACCAACACCTGGGAACCCTCCTTTCCCCCAATTACCAGGGTTAACCTTGTCTTCACTGAGCCCAGTCCATCTGACCCACAGGGACTGCATTCCTTTTCAACTGAATCAATTACCTCAGACTTTTTCTAAGCTCCATTACTAGGTTCAGTACCACGTGCATCCACATCTTGGACACACTCAAACGGGACATCTGCCTCTTCCAGGCTTTCAATACCCGTACCCTTTTCAAATTCTAAATTCCCCTGATCCTCCCAGTTCCTCTCTGGGCAACTCCCTTCCAGAGTAAACTCAACCCCGCGGGCTGAAACAACCTCGTCTGCCAACCCAGCAGACCTCTCCAAGGTAATGGCATCCTTTTCATCTAGGACTGCCTTCATCTCATTAACGGGAACACCTTGATAACTCTCAACTTCTTCAAACAGGCTGTTTGGGCCGTGTCACCCTTGTCCAAACCTGCCCCCTGGCTAAATAATTTCCGAGGAGGACGTCCGCGTCAGTTCTCGGGAATTCTGATGGCATCCCTAGTTTGACTGGTCCCGATACTAGCTCACAATCCATAATTACCTGATGTAGGGGCACCATTTCTATTCTTGTACCTATCCCCTTCACGGTGACCATTCCCCTTCTCCGACCGAAATCTAGTATCTCACGGCGGATCAACGACAGCTCCGCCCCGGTGTCTCGCCAGATTTGGACGGGAATGGGTGGGTCTCCCCCCTTCACGGACACGGTTCCGGGTGACAGCCAAGTCTCTGACCCCTCTCGTACTCTGTCTACCCGGGGCTTTCTCGTCAATTTACTGATTACCACGGCACACCCGATAGGGACCGCTGCTTTCCCTTTTTCTGGCTCCTTTCTCGGAGCAAAGCATCTAGAGGCAATATGTCCTCCCTTCCCACAATTAAAACAGGTCAAGCCCGGAAATCTCGGGCTGCCTGGCCTTTCCCCCTCAACCTTACCACTAGCTCCCGGTGGGACCTCTGCCTCAGCCGGCGGACTTCCTCGGTCATTCCCACGGTCTCTCGGGTAACCTTTTGGCGAGGAAAACTTTGTCCTGTGGGTTAGGGCATACTCATCTGCAAACCTAGCAATTTCCGAGATGGACATTCAGCTTCTCATTCAAATACATCCGGATCTCCTCCGGAACACACCCTTTTAATTCTTCAATCAAAAATAACTCCCTGATACGCCCATAATCCCCGTCCACCTGTTCCGCGGTGCACCAACGGTCCAAGAGCACACCCTTTTCATAGGCTAGCTCGGTATACGTTTGATTCCACCCTTTTCGTAAATTTCTGAACCTTTGTCTATAAGCTTCAGGTACTAGCTCGTAACTCCGGAGAATGGCCTCCTTTACTTTGGCATAATTCTCCGCTTCCCCCTCCTCGACGGCCAATGCCGCATATGCTCGTTCTGCCTTCCCTTTTAACACACTTTGTAACAACGCCACCCACTGCTCTTTGGGCCACTTTTGATTTACTGCCACCTTTTCAAAAAGCAAGAAATAACTATCAACATCCGACTCTTCAAATGGAGGTACTACCCTCAACTCCCGACTAACATTAAACCTCTCGTCTCGATCTAACCCTAGATCTCTTCGCTCTTTCTTTAACTTCTCCATCTCCAAGTCATGTTCCCTCTGTTCTGTTTCTCCTCATACTCTCTTTGCTTTTCAGCTCGTTCCCTCTCGTTCTCGGCTCGTTCCTTATCTTTCTCGGCTACTTCTAGCTCTTTTAGCTGAATTTCATGCTGTCTTTGCTTTTCAGCTTGGTCCTGCTCTTTTTTCACCTCTAACCCCTTTAGTTGGAATGCCTGCTCCCTTTCTTTCTCTCTCTCAGCCGCTTCCAGCTGCTTTATTTTAAATTCATGTTCCAACCTTAATTTCTCCAACTCTAGCTGATCCATCCCACTAGCTGGTTCTTTTTCAGGGATATTTTCCAATACCTCAGCTTCGAACACATTCTTCCCAATGTAATACCGAGTTATGGCCCCTCGCACCTCCCGCTTTTTCATGGACGACCTCACTTCTGTGAGGTTCAATCCCTTCGCCAAATTTAACAAGTCTGATTTGGTGGCCGCCTCTAGCGCCTCCACAGTCGTGCTTTTCATAAATTCATCCACGTCCATCTTTGCTGGTTTCCCGTCTGGCGACCCGCATACCATATCCAAATTTTTTGACTTACAAACCAATTCACTGCCCTCCCAATTTGGTTTCAAATCTCGAGACGAGGCCTCACGTTGTTACGTATCCTGTAACTGGATCACTTACCAGCAAAGATAGAGAGGTCCACTGAAGTCTGATGGTACCATTTTTAAATGTTTTTATTTATAAAGGGGCACAAAAGTAAGGTTAATACAAACATTCAGATAATATACGTTGTCAATACTCAATCTAAAACGCAGGTATAGTAATAATCAATAAGAAATAAGCTCTATCGTTGTCTAGGGGTAAGGTATATATGGTCTGCTGTATATCTAAAAGTCTCTTGTGTTCACTGGAGTTCCACCAGCTGCCGTCTTCTGGGGTGTCGCGGTGGTGCACTTTTGTTAGAGAGAGAGAGTTAGAGATTGAATGAAACAGTTACCCAGCGGGTTTTTTCCAACCTTTAGGAGTTCGATCCGTCAGAGTCTCGTTGGGGGGTGGCCGTTCACTTGTGGCCTCTCCGGTAGCTAAAGCCGTTCTTTCGTGGTGAGGTGGCCAATTCCAGGCAAGGAAAAGACACACACGAACCCCCCCACCGGCTGTTGCTATTAAATGCTGTCGCAGGATTTCTAGCGTGTCTTCTGGTGCGTCTGGGGAGCCGTCTTTACAACCCCTCTTTTATCTGAACTCGCGGGGTCTCAGATGTCAATCAGGTTGGGATGATGCAATCTCTCTCCATCTCTCCACCCACGTTGCCCTGAGGGTATACACGTAGTACAGTTCCCAATTCACAAAGGTGTCTCCACGAGACAATGACCACAGTCGCCAGCTTTGCCTCGCCGTGAAACGAGGGACACCGCACGTATCTTTCTCTTCTCTTGGGTCATTGACCCCCCCCCCCCCTTCACTAGGGCTCTGGCGATTCTCACAAAGGAGGGGGCTGGGATCATAACAATATCCTTCCTCACTCTCAAGCCCAAGCAGCAGTGGAAACATTTCAAGATTTCCTTTATCAGCATGATTTTTCCCAAAGATTTAGTTTTCTTTAAAATCCAAGAATCTTGTCACTTGAAGCAAAAACATTTTCTCCAGGGCCTTCAATTGGTTCATATGATGAAAAATGTCTATTAAGTAAGGTAGTTTCTGCAGCCATTCGTCAGCTTCAAAGCAGGTAGCAAAATCTGGCTATTTTCTCAGAAGTACTCCTGCAAATCATCTTTCAGCACAAACACCCTGTTGAACACTCATCCTTTGTAAGCCACTGGATTTCTATAAGTGGCAGGAGACTGGTGTGCTTGCTGTCCCGTTGTCCAGGTTTTCACAGTCTTTTAAACATTCTCTAGTGAACTGGTCTTAAAGCTACTAAATAACTTGTCCTGAAAGTTTTTAGTGGGTGTGTCTTTATTTTCAAAAGCTGTAATCTGTTGGTTTTGAGATTTCAATAGTCGTTTACAATAATCAGCACTTCCATGTGTCATATGACTGTGATTTGTAGTTGTATCCTTCCAATTTTGCTGGAGCCATTGCTACATTTTGTAAATTGTTTGCCACAGACTAGGCACAAAGGGATAGGACAACCTGGATCACCAGTCAAAGGTCCAAAGATTCAAAGGTTCAAAGGTCCAATTTAATGTCAGAGAAATGTATACAATATACATCCTGAAATGCTTTTTCTTCACAAACATCCACAGAAACAGAGAAGTGCCCCAAAGAATGAATGACAGTTAAACGTGAGAACCCCAAAGTCCCTCCTCTCTTCCCCACTCCTGTGTGTAAGCAGCAGCAAGCAATGATCCCCCTCCCCCCACCAGCAAAAAAAGCTCATGGGTACCGTTACTGAGCCCAAGCTTGTGCTCAGCAATAGCAAAGACACAGACTGAAGTTACCCCAAAGGCTTTGCACTTAATCCGACATTCAACAAACCATAGGTTCTCTCTGTCCCTGGTAAGGGAGATGGAGGTGCCCCCCCATTTTCAGAGTGAGTGGGAGATTTAACAACAACCCACTGGTTTATGATGTTAAAAGTCCATTTCATTACTTTTTTCGAGTTCTGTGTCTGAAGATCACAAAGACCTCAGATCTTCGAGTTCACAGTGAAAGGTTTTCTGGCCTCCTCGAAGACACATGAGTCTCCTGCCATGATACTGACCCTTGAACTGCCTGTCCCCAGAGCCCCAAGATCTTAGGCTTACAAACACGAGCAAGACTCTAAGGCCAGACCCTTGGTATGTCAAATTGCGGCCAGTTGTGGAACCCTGAGATTGGTTCCCATTCCTGCAAAGAACCAAAGCCTGCATGTATCTCCAGGTCAGGGTCTTCAATAGATCCCTGAAAGGGAAAAGTAAAGATAATAAAGGTGGAAATAGAACTGTTTCTGAAGATGCAAGCAAAGGAGTTGTCCATGGAAAACCCACTGATACGTAGCCTTCTTTGTAAAGATATGGTACTAGCTAGTGACTTTAGTTGCACCCACTGCTTTTGTTTCCAGGACCCAGAAGAGGCTGGTGGACTTTCTCTTGGTGACACAGGACAAGATAGGACAAGTCAGCATGGTTTCCTTAAGGGAAAATCTTGCCTGATGAACCTGTTGGAATTCTTTGAGGATATTACAAGTAGGATATGTAAAGGGGATGTAATGGATGTTGTATATTTGGACTTTCAGAAGGCCTTTGACAAGGTATCACATAAGAGGCTGATTACTAAGTTAAGAGCCCATTGTATTACAGGGAAGTTACTGGCATGGTTAAAGCATTGGCTGGTTGGTAGGAGGCAGTAAGTGGGAATAAGAGGATCCTTGTCTGGTTGGCCGCCAGTGACTAGTGGTGTTCTGCAGGGGTCAGTGTTGGGACCACTTCTTTTTAAGCTGTGCATCAATGTTTTAGATGATGGAATGGAAGGCTTTGTTGCCACGTTTGAAGATGATACGAAGATTGGTGGAGGGGCAGGTAGTGTTGAGGAAACAGGTAGGTTACAGAAGGACTTAGATAGTTTAGGAGAATGGGTAAGAAAGTGGAAAATGAAATACAATGTTGGAAAATGCATGGTCTCAGCCCGAAATGTCAACTGTACTTCTTCCTATAGATGTTGCCTGGCCTGCTGCGTTCCACCAGCATTTTGTGTATGTTGATAAAATCCAAACATTTGAGATGCAAAGGGATTTGGGAGTCCTTGTGCAGAACAACCTATAGATTAACTTTCAGATAGACATACAAAAAAGCTGGATGAACTCAGCAGGTCAGGCAGCATCCATTGAAAGGAGCAGTCAACATTTTGGGTCGAGACCCTTCGTCAGGACTGTCCTGACGAAGGGTCTTGACCCAGAACGTTGACTGCTCCTTTCAACGGATTCTGCCCGACCTGCTGAGTTCATCTAGCTTTTTTGTACGTCTTAATTTGACCACAGCATCTGTAGTGCACTTTGTGTTAACTTTCAGGTAGAGTTGGTGGTGAGGAATGCAAATGCAATGTTAGCATTCATTTCAAGAGGTCTAGAATACAAGCAGGGATGTGATGCTAAGGCTTTATAAAGCACTGGTGAGGTCTCACCTTGACTATTGTGAATAGTTCTGTGCTCCTCATCTAAAAACAGATTGGAGAGGGTCTAGAGGAGGTTCACAAGAATGATTCCAGGAATGATAGGTTTATCATATGAGGAACATTTGATAGCTCTGAGTCTGTACTCACTGTACTCACCGGCAGGACGGTTTACATTTGAATTGGAGGGGGACAAATATTCTTGCAGGTAGGTTTGCTAGAGAGGCTCCAGTGGATTTCAACTAGATATGAGGGGGGTGGGGAACCAGAGTGTAGGAATAGATGTATTGGAGAAGGAAGAAAAAGAAGACAGTAAAGTTCTTTGTACTGTTAGAGATAAACAGAGAGGAAGAGGTGGAGAATTTGTTAAATGCATTTATTTTAATGCTAGGAGCATTGCAAGAAAGGTGGATGAGCTCAGAGCATGGATTGATACCTGGAAATATGATGTTGTAGCTATTAGTGAAACATGGTTCCAGGAGGGATGTGGTTGGCAACTAAATATTCCTGAATTTCACTGCTTCAGGTGTGATAGAATCAGAGGGATAAGAAGGGGAGGTGTTGCCTTGCTTGTCTGAGAAAATATCACAGCGGTGCTCTGGCAGGATAGATTAGAGGGCTCGTCTAGGGAGTATATTTGGGTGGAATTGAGGAATGGGAAAGGTGTAGTAACACTTATAGAGGTGTATTATAGACCACCTAATGGGGAGCGAGAATTGGAGGAGCAAATTTGCAAGGAGATAGCAGATATTTGTAGTAAGCGCAGGGTTGTGATTGTGGGAGATTTTAATTTTCCACACATAGACTGGGAAGCCCATACTGTAAAAGGGATGGATGGTTTGGAGTTTGTAAAAATGTCTGCAGGATAGATTTTTGCTGCAATACATAGAGGTACCAACTAGAGAAGGGGCAGTGTTGGATCTTCTGTTAGGAAATGAAATAGGTCAGGTGACGGAGGTATGTGTTGGGGAATACTTTGGGTCCAGTGATCACAATGCCATTAGTTTCAATATAATTATGGAGAAGGATAGGACTGGACCCAGGGTTGAGATTTTTGATTGGAGAAAGGCTAACTTTGAGGAGATGCAAAAGGATTTAGAAGGAGTGGATTGGGACAATTTGTTTTATGGGAAGGATGTAATAGAGAAATGGCGGTCATTTAAAGGTCATTTTGAGGGTACAGAATCTTTATGTTCCTGTTAGCTTGAAAAGAAAGGTTAAAAATTTGAGAGAGCCATGGTTTTCAAGGGATATTGGAAACATGGTTAGGAAAAAGAGACATATCTACAATAAATATATAGGCAGCATGGAGTAAATGAGGTGCTCGAGGAATATAAAAAATGTAAGAAGAATCTTAAGAAAGAAATTAGAAAAGCTAAAAGAAGATAGGAGGTTGCTTTGGCAAGTAAGGTGAAAATAAATCCGAAGGGTTTCTACAGTTATATTAATAGCAAAAGGATAGTGAAGGATAAAATTGGTCCTTTAGAGAATCAGAGTAGACAGCTATGTGTGGAGCGGAAAGAGATGGGGGAGATTTTGAATAATTTCTTTTCTTCGGTATTCACTGAGGAGAAGGATATTGAATTGTGTAAGATAAGGGAAACAAGTAGGGAAGTTATGGAAACTATGACGATTAAAGAGGAGGAAGTACTGGCACTTTTAAGGAATATAAAAGTGGATAAATCTCCGGATCCTGACAGGATATTCCCTAGGAGCTTAAGGGAGGTTAGTGTAGAAATAGCAGGGGCTCTGACAGAAATATTTCAAATGTCATTAGAAACGGGATGGTGCCCAAGGATTGGTGTATTGCTCATGTTGTTCCATTGTTTAAAAAGGGTTCTAAGAGTAAACCTAACAATTATAGGCCTGTCAGTTTGACGTCAGTGGTGGGTAAATTAATGGAAAGTATTCTTAGGGATGGTATATATAATTATCTGGATAGATAGGGTCTGATTAGGAACAGTCAACATGGATTTGTGTGTGGAAGGTCATGTTTGACAAATCTTATTGAATTTTTTAAAGAGGTTATGAGGAAAGTTGTCGAGAGTAAAGCAATGGATGTTGTCTATATGGACTTCAGTAAGGCCTTTGATGAGGTTCCGCACAGAAGGTTAGTTAGCAAAGTTCAATTGTTAGGTATTAATATTGAAGTAGTAAAATGGATTCAACAGTGTCTGGATGGGAGATGCCAGAGAGTCGTGGTGGATAACTGTTTGTCAGGTTGGAGGCCGGTGACTAGTGGTGTGCCTCAGGGATCAGTACTGGGTCCAATGTTGTTTGTCATATACATTAATGATCTGGTTGATGGGGTGGTAAATTGGATTAGTAAGTATGCAGCTGATATTAAGGTAGGTGGTGTTGTGGATAATGAAGTAGGTTTTCAAAGTTTGCAGAGAGATTTAGGCCAGTTAGAAGAGTGGGCTGAACGATGGCAGATGGAGTTTAATGCTGATAAGTGTGAGGTGCTACATTTTGGTAGGAATAATCCAAATAGGACATACATGGTAAATGGTAGGGCATTGAAGAATGCAGTAGAACAGAGTGATCTAGGAATAATGGTGCATAGTTCCCTGAAGGTGGAATCTCATGTGGATAGGGTGGTGAAGAAAGCTTTTCGTACGTTGGCCTTTATAAGTCAGAGTATTGAGTATAGGAGTTGGGATGTAATATTAAAATCGTACAATGCATTGGTAAGGCCGAATTTGGAGTATTGTGTACAGTTCTGGTCACCGAATTATAGGAAAGATGTCAACAAAATGGAGAGAGTACAGAGAAGATTTACTAGAATGTTACCTGGATTTCAGCACCTAAGTTACAGGGAAAGATTGAACAAGTTAGCTCTTTATTCTTTGGACTGTAGAAGGTTGAGGGGGGACTTGATAGAGGTATTTAAAATTATGAGGGGGATAGATAGAGTTGACGTGGATAGGCTTTTTCCATTGGGAGTAGGGGAGATTCAAACAAGGGGACATGAGCTGAGAGTTAGGGGGCAAAAGTTTAAGGGTAACACGAGGGGGAATTTCTTTACTCAGAGAGTGGTAGCTGTGTGGAACGAGCTTCCAGTAGAAGTGGTAGAGGCAGGTTTGGTATTGTCATTTAAAGTAAAATTGGATAGGTATATGGACAGGAAAGGAATGGAGGGTTATGGACTGAGTGTGGGTCAGTGGGGCTAGGTGAGAGTAAGTGTTTGGCACGGACTAGAAAGGCCGAGATGGCCTGTTTCCGTGCTGTAATTGTTATATGGTTATATGGAATTTAGAAGGATGGGGGGGATCTCACTGAAACCTTTTTAATGTTAAAAGGCCCAGTGAGAGTAGATGTGGAAAGGATGTTTCCCATGCTGGGGAATCTAGGACAAGAGGACTCAGCCTCAGGATAGAGGGGTGTCCATTTAAAACAAGGATGCAGAGAAATTGCTTTAGCCAGAGGGTGGTGAATTTGTGGAATTTGTTACCACAGGCAGCTGTGGAGGCCAGGTCATTGGGTGTATTTAAGGCAGAGCTTGTAGTAAGGTTCTTGATTGGAGATGGCATCAAAGGTTACAGGAAGAAGGCTGGTAAGTGGGCTTAGGAGGGGGAAAAAAGGATCAGCCATGATTAAATGGTGGATTTAGCTTGACAGGCCAAATGACGTAATGTTGCTCCTATGTCCTATGGTCTTACATGTAGTGGCATGTACTTCTTATCAGAATTACATATATGCTTTTGTTGATGAAAGTATATCCTTAGAAGTTTTATCTGTCTGTTGTGTAAATTTTTTATTTTTGTTATTCCTCTTCCTCCTTCCATTTCAGATAGAATCTCAGATAGAGACGAGAGGGCATACAGGAGCCAGATATACCAACTTGTGGAGTGGTGTCACAGCAAAAACATTGCACTCAATGTCAGTAAGACAAAAGAGCTGATTGTGGACTTCCGGAAGGGTAAGACAGAGGGATGCATACCAATCCTCATAGAGGATCAGAAGTGTAGAGAGTGAGCAGCTTCAAGTTCCTTCGTGTCAAGATCTCTGAGGGCCTAACCTGGTGCCAACATATCAATGCAACTATAAAGAAGGCAAGACAGCGACTATATTTCATTAGGAGTTTTAAGAGATTAGGTATGTCAGTAAAAACACTTAAAAACTTCTGTCGATGTACCGTGGAGAGCATTCTGATAGGCTGCATCACTATCTGGTATGGGGGAGGGGTGCTACTGCACAGGACTGAAAGAAGCTGCAGAGGGTCATAAATTTAGTTGGCTCCATCTTGGGCACTAGCCTGCAAAGTACCCAGGATATCTTCAAGCAGCAGTGTCTCAGAAAAGCAGCGTCCATTATTAAGGACCTCCAGCACCCAGGGCATGCCCTTTTCTCACTGTTACCATCAGGTAGGAGGTACAGAAGCCTGAAGGCACACACTCAGTGATTCAGGAACAGCTTCTTCCCCTCTGCCATCTGATTTCTAAACGGACATTGAACCCATGAACACTACCTCACTTTTTAATATATATTATTATTGTTTTTTGCACAATTTTTAATCTATTCAATATAGACATACAGTATCTATCTATCTATCTATCTATCTAATTATTTATTTATCTATTGTTGTTTATTTTTCTTCTTCTTTCTTATGTATTGCATTGAACTGCTGCTGCTGCTAAGTTAACAAATTTCACAACACACGCTGGTGATAATAAACTTGATTCTGATTCTGTTTTAGGTAGTGTTAATCAAAGTGTGTTCAAGTGTTTTCTAAAACTAGTCATTTCAGTTCTTATTTTTCTTTGTAAATTTTCCAGATTGGTTTCAGACCAGGATGCTATGCCAAAAGAATATGTTAATATGGGCATAGCAAAAGTGCCTTTGTTATATTTTTACTACTGAGCTCTGTTTGGCAGATTTTCTTAAGCCTCGAGGTAAACTCTGTCTAAAATTTTCCACAATGATCTATGATCTATGATCTATTTTCTTTGCTTGTTGATATCCCAGGTAATTATGTTTCATATTCATCCATCAGTTGTATTGTATCCTGCTGTTTTGTTTTATGTTCTATGCACTCTATTACACCTTTCTTATGTTTAATGTTCTGCATTTATTTAGTCCTAAGTTCATGTTTATATCTTTCAAAAATAGTTCTACTATTTGAATTAATTGCTTTAGCATTACTGTTGAAGGAGCGTATAATTCCAAATCATCTATGTATAAAAGGTGTGTCGAGATTTAACTTATTTGGCTGTCTATGGGTTTAAATCTAGACAAAGTTACAGTGGCCTAGAGAGTCACCCTGGTAAATGCATCAGGAGTAGTTTATCAAGAGCTACTATTAACCAGGAGGGTGGGACAGAATCAAATGTGTTTTAGTAGTCAATATAACAACATGGAAGATTTCTGCTATTCCGCCAGGCTTGATTTAGAATTAGAGAACCTATTATCAGTTCTTCTTCATATAGATTCTTACCCTTATGCATCCTTTCTGCTCTTCTGTAAGTAGATTGTGGTTACCCAAGTGAGTGGTGATCATATGGGAAATGCATGATGTTACAGTTTTATACATACTGTAGCCTGTAAACAAGTAATAATGCAATGTTATGATGGATCATTTGTGATTTTCCCTTTAGGTTAGAGATATGTCTACCTTCTGTCAGAATTTTGGCACTTTATCAGGATTTTCAAGAAAATTGTTGATATGTATTAAAAGTATGGACAAATATTTGTTTGCACCAATAATGATGAATATTACCACTGCTGGTATTTTTCCAGTTGTGGGTATTTTTTATAAATGTTTTCAAGCATATCGATTGTAACTTCAGGTCATATCATGTCTTCAGTTGTGTGAGGGCATCCTTTTTCCTCCCTAATCCAGCTTGCTTCCTGATTGCATGTGATCCTGATTGACCAGAAATTAGACCAAATATTCATTACCTCTGTGTTTGTTGATAATGTTGTGCTAGGGTTGGTAACATTTTGGTGCATTGAATCTAGTTTCAATGTCCTGTATAAACCGTTCTCATTGTTCTGAAAATGATCATTTGGTTTTCTTCGTCTGGCGCATTTCATGTACCTAATTAGTCTAACTTTGGATAAACCAAGCTCTTGTTTTAGTGTATCTATAAATTCTACAGTGCTTTTGTTAAGTTGATCATATCTTGTACAGATCTTATAGTTCCTTAATATTTTCTTAGCTTTTCTCTTAACTTCCCTGCTTGGGTTAACAATTTTATACTCCATTAGGAGGGCTATTTCTGCTCTTAAGGTTTCAATTTTGCTTTTTAATCTCTTCTGCCATTTCGTTGATCTCATTTCATTACTCAGTTTTGGGTTACTATTAATAAATGACTCTATATTGGAAACATTGCATCTCACTGCCATTATAGCAGCACAGTAAGTTATTAACTATAGAACAGTACAGGCCCTTCAGCCCTCTATGTTGTGCCGACCCATATAATCCTTAAGAAAGGGACTAAACCCACACTACCCCATAACCCTCCATTATTATTGTGTGTAGTTCTTCAAATGCTTTAAGTTTTCCTGAATATTGTTGGAATATAATATTGTTGAGAGTATTAACAATTCTTGCAAATTTTAATGGTATGTTTTGTTTTGGTATGTAGGGTCCTTTTGTTGGGTTGTAGGTTTTCACAAATAAATTGTCATGAGGTGTTTTATGTTTAAGAGAAACTGTAACAACTTTATTTGACTCCAAAACTGAACTTCAGATAATATGTCATCACGTCCGACCAGCCTCTTAAAGTGAACACCAACTCATTGTTTATGTATGTTTGAATTATGAATTATGTTTCTGAATTATGTACATTTCCACCAATTATAATACCCTATACAGGCCCCCAGAATTCACTAAAACTGGCACTGTGAGCCTGTCTGGAGGTTGGACGAGCTGTTCTGCTTGGGTCTGTTGTTCCATGGATGGAGGAACAGCAGGTGCCTGTGGCTCATCCAGAGGTGTGTTCACATGCTGATGGTCATGTCATGGTGGCAGGGACATTGTAGCAGAATCCTCCAAATCTTGATGGGCTGGTTTAAGGTGATCTACTGAAATGCATTCAGGTTTACCCCTCTTATCTATGATAAAAGTCCTTTCTCTCCATTCTGAAACGTGGAATGAGCCATCATTAGGGAGCCTAAGGGGATGTTGGTGTGTGTCACGGTGAACAGAAACAAACAAGGAGGAATGTAGGTCAACAGGAACCCAAGGCTGCTGTATGCCATGATGGGAGGTAGGAATAGGAGCAAAGGAATTGAATTTACTGAGGAGGGTGGAACACTGTTGAGAGGCCAACCAGGCGGTCATGGTGACAGGAATGAAATCACCTTTCACTCATAATGGTTGCCCATATACCTACTCAGCTGTGGATGACAGCAGGTCCTCTTTTGGAGTTGTTCTGAGCCCCAGCAGGACCCACAGGAGACAATCATGCCAACACTCATTCATCAGAGAAGCCCTCAGAGCAGCCTTTAAGGAGCGGTGAAACTGCTCGGATAGGCCATTGGACTGTGGGTGATATGCCGTGGTGTGATGTAGCCTGATGCTGAGGTTATGGGCCTTTGTAGCCCAGACGTCTGATATGAATTGGGGACCACAGTCAGAGGAAATATCAGAAAGAGTGCCAAACTGAGCAACCCAGGTGCTGATGACGACCCAAGCTACGTCTGCGGCTGTTGTCGATGGTAGAGGGTGGTACAGTCCACCATGGTAAGGAAGTACGTGAAATCTCAGAAGGGCGGAAGAGGGCCGACTAGGTCCACATTGACATGGTCAAAATATCACTCAAAAGGTGCCAATGCCTCCTAAACATCACAGTTAATTTTTGTCTGCTGGCACTCCACACCAGCTGCAGTCCAACCACGTACGTCCTTTTTGAGGCCATGCCACATAAACTTTAGTGCAACCAGTTTCTGTGAGGCCTTCTGGTCTTCAAGCAGGAGCCCATGAATGGATTTTAAAATAGTCCGTCTCCAGTTTGCAGGCACAATGGATGGAGGGAGACTGGTTGAGACATTGCACAGGAGAGAAACCCAGACTTCGCCAAACTTAATGTCAGCCAACTGGTGGCTCGTGGCTGCTGTTCGGTAAGACGGGACCTGTGGGTCAGTAGCTTGGCTGGCTGCCATCCTGGCATAGTCAACCCCTGTGTGCGTGGCCTCAACAGCTGGCCGTGAGAGGCAGTCAGCCAGGGCATTACTTTTCCCCTTGATGTGTTGTATATCAGTTGTGAACTCAGAGATGTAGGCCAGGTAGCATTGCTGCCGTGTAGACCAAGTGTCTGATATTTTGGCCATTGCATGCATGAGGATTTCTGGTTAACAAACGCTGTGAATTGGCGACCCTCTGGAGGAAAACAGAACAGGCGGACAGCCATTTAGGGACTGAGAAGCTCACGGTCAAACATGCTGTACTTCCTGTTGGGGGATGGACCTGCTGTCTGAAGAACGAGGGCAGATGCCACACACTTCTGACTAGCTGTTTGTGCACAGCATCCACAGTATGGTCTGAAACATCAGTAGCAATGGCTATGTCAGTAGTTAGGGAGGGGGTGCGCCAGTAGGGACATGTCAGAAAGAGCTTGTTTGGTATTTTGACATACCTTGGTCATGTCCACTGACTAGTCAAGCACTTGATTTGGTGTATTGCCTTTAAGCGCATTATATGGGGGGGGGGGGGCGCCTAAGTTCAGCAGCTCATGGAATGAAGCGGTAATAGAAATTCACCATGCCTAAAAACTCCTGCAGTTTTTATTTAGTGTGGGGCAGTGGGAAATCCATAATAGCGGCTACTTTTGATGGGAGGGCATTTCACACCTTCTGCGGAGATGTGAAGGCCGAGAAAGTCAATGGTTGACAACCCAGACTGGTATTTAGCAGGGTTAATAATCAATGCATGTTGGCTTAAATTTTCAAAAAGTGTGCAGAGATATGTGTTCTGATTGGGATGCACTGGCGACAAGTATGTCATCCAGATAAACAAAAAGAAAATCTAAGTCTTTTCATACAGAGCCCATCAGCCAGTGGGAAGTCTGTGCTACATTTTTCAGCCCAAGTGGCACATGCAGAGACTCAAAAGGCCAGTGGGGTTATCACAGCTGTTTTGGAAATTTCCTCTGAGCACACAGGCACCTGATTGTACCCCCTACCTAAATCAACTTTGGAAAAAATTTATTATCTGGCTAAATATGCTGACAAGTCTTGGATGTGTGGGACGAGATCATGATCAGGGTTGGTGGCCTCGTTAGGGTGTTGGCAATAACCACATGGGCAGCAATCACCATCAGACTTAGGGACAATATGAAGGGGTGAAGCCCAGGGGCTATTTGACCGGTGTTCTTTGCAAGTTCTTTCCACTATGGCAAACTCTGCTTTCAGCTTTTCTGTGTCCAGTCTATGCACGTGGCATGGACTGACAGGCCAGTTGTGGAAATGTGAAGCTCATCCCCATGTTTTGTGGCTGTAGTGGAGAAGGTGGGCTTGGTGGAGTTTGGGAATTCACCCAGGAGTCATGTAAAACTCACATACGGTGGTGTGAGCACTTGACAGTCATTGTGGGGACTTACTGGGGGAGCAGAGTCATGGCCCAAAGTCCTTGACATCCACAAGCCAGCCGTTCTTAAGATCGACCAACAGTCCTTGGACACACAGGAAATTAGCACCGAGCAGAGGTATGGCTACTTTACACAGGATGAAGTCCCATGTAAAAACTCACCCACTGAAGCAGAGCGTCATCTGTTGTGTCTCGTAAGTTTGGATCCTGCTGCCGTTGGCAGCCTCCTGTGAGGTTTTGTCACTCTTTGCCTTCTCATCAATAGGCCACACTGGCAGCACACTCAATTGAGCACCCATGTCACACAGGAAGCGTCGCCCTGAAAGGGTGTCTGTAATAAACAGTAGGTGACCCTGGCAGCTGGAACTCACAGTGTTCCCTCTGATGTCCTGATATGTTGACACTGTTGAAGCTGCAAGACGGTTGGCACTTCCTAGCATTTGCACAAAAGTGATCATGGTATAAACACAGACCTGGCATAGTCTGTTTT
This sequence comes from Hemitrygon akajei, assembly GCF_048418815.1. NCBI lineage: Eukaryota > Metazoa > Chordata > Chondrichthyes > Myliobatiformes > Dasyatidae > Hemitrygon > Hemitrygon akajei. The sequence continues at coordinate 109,709,328 of NC_133127.1, forward strand.
GCAGCACTAGTTTGTAGTCTATTTTGTGTGCTTATATTGGAGGCCTTGCTGACTGGGCTTATTGAGGCAGGGAAAAGAGGAGGAATTATGTACTGCCTCCCAGCTGAATATAAACTATCAGCCGTTTAGCAAGCTCCCTATAGTCCTGCAAAGGTCATTAGTGAGGACTATGCAAACTTGATCAGGCATTTCCAGCATGAAGAGTTATTTAAAAATAAAACAAGGATGGTGATTTCCCAGGAGGAAGAGCATATGGTCCGTTACTCTGACAGCTTAGCATTGGCTGGGTGGGGGCAAGGAGAGCAACTGTTTAGCACACTCAGACTCTGATAGTCTGAGTCTGTAAATGGAGAATTTTCAGTGATAGGTTCAGGCAGGAGTTAGACAATAGACAATAGGTGCAGAAGTAGACCATTCGGCCCTTCGAGCCTGCACCGCCATTTTGAGATCATGGCTGATCATCAACTATCAATACCCGGTTCCTGCCTTGTCCCCATATCCCTTGATTCCCCTATCCATAAGATACCTATCTAGCTCCCTCTTGAAAGCATCCAGAGAATTGGCCTCCACTACCTTCAGAGGCAGTGCATTCCAGACCCCCACAACTCTCTGGGAGAAGAAGTTTTTCCTTAACTCTGTCCTAAATGACCTGCCCCTTATTCTCAAACCACGCCCTCTGGTACTGGACTCTCCCAGCATCTGGAACATATTTCCTGCTTCTATCTTGTCCAATCCCTTAATAATCTTATATGTTTCAATTGGATCCCCTCTCAATCTCCTTAATTCCAGCGTGTACAAGCCCAGTCTCTGTAACCTCTCTGCATAAGACAGTCCAGACATCCCAGGAATTAACCTCATGAATCTACGTTGCACTTCCTCTACAGCCAGGATGTCCTTCCTTAACCCTGGAGACCAAAACTGTACACAATACTCCAGGTGTGGTCTCACCAGGGCTCTCTACAAATGCAAGAGGATTTCCTTGCTCTTGTACTCAATTCCCTTTGTAATAAAAGCCAACATTCCATTAGCCTTCTTCACTGCCTGCTGCACTTGCTCATTCACCTTCAGTGACTGATGAACAAGGACTCCTAGATCTCTTTGTATTTCTCCCTTACCTAACTCTACACCGTTCAGATAATAATCTGCCTTCCTGTTCTTACTCCCAAAGTGGATAACCTCACACTTATTCACATTAAACGTCATCTGCCAAGTATCTGCCCACTCACCCAGCCTATCCAAGTCACCCTGAATTCTCCTAACATCCTCATCACATGTCACACTGCCACCAGCTTAGTATCATCAGCAAATTTGCTGATGTTATTCTCAATGCCTTCATCCAAATCATTGACGTAAATTGTAAACAGCTGTGGTCCCAATACCGAGCCCTGTGGCACCCCACTAGTCACCACCTGCCATTCTGAGAAACACCCATTCACCGCTACCCTTTGCTTTCTATCTGCCAACCAGTTTTCTATCCATGTCAATGTCTTCCCCCGATGCCCTGAGCTTTGATTTTACCCACCAATCTCCTATGTGGGACCTTATCAAATGCCTTCTGAAAATCGAGGTACACTACATCCACTGGATCTCCCCCGTCTAACTTCCTGGTTACATCCTCGAAAGCCATACTAGATCTAGTATTAGGTAATGAACCGGGTCAGGTCACAGATCTCTCAGTGGGTAAACATCTGGGGGACAGTGACCACCGCTCCCTGGCCTTTAGCATTATCATGGAAAAGGATAGAATCAGAGAGGACAGGAAAATTTTTAATTGGGGAAGGACAAATTATGAGGCTATAAGGCTGGTGCTTGCGGGTGTGAATTGGGATGACATTTTGCAGGGAAATGTACTATGGACATGTGGTCGATGTTTAGGGATCTCTTGCAGGATGTTTGGGATAAATTTGTGCCGGTGAGGAAGATAAAGAATGGTAGGGTGAAGGAACCATGGGTGACAAGTGAGGTGGAGAATCTAGTCAGATGGAAGAAGGCATCATATGTAAAGTTTAGGAAGCAAGGATCAGATGAGTCTATTGAGGAATATAGGGTAACAAGAAAGGGGCTTAAGAAGGAGCTGAGGAGAGCAAGAAGGGGGCACGAGAGGGCCTTAGCGAGTACGGTAAAGGAAAACCCCAAGGCATTCTTCAATTATGTGAAGAACAAAAGGTTGACAGGAGTGAAGATAGGATCGGTTAGAGATAAAGGTGAGAAGATGTGCCTGGAGGCTGTGGAAGAGAGCGAGGTCCTCAATGAATACTTATCTTCGGTATTCACTAATGAGAGGGAACTTGATGACGGTGAGGACAATATGAGTGAGGTTGATGTTCTGGAGCATGTTGATATTAAGGGAGAGGAGGTGTTGGAGTTGTTAAAATACGTTAGGACGGATAAGTCCCCAGGGCCTGACGGAATATTCCCTAGGCTGCTCCAGAAGGTGAGGGAAGAGATTGCTGAGCTTCTGGCTAGGATCTTTATGTCCTCGTTGTCCACAGGAGTGGTACCGGAGGACTGGAGGGAGGTGAATGTTGTCCCCTTGTTCAAACAAGGTAGTAGGGATAGTCCGGGTAATTATAGACCAGTGAGCGTTACGTCTGTGGTGGGAAAGCTGCTGGAAAAGATTCTTAGAGATAGAATCTGCTCTGTAATTGAATAGTAACTTTATGGCTTATACTGTACTGCTGCCAGAAAACAAAAGATTTCACAACATTCACTCAGTGGCCACTTTACTAGGTACCTCCTGTACCTAATACAGTGGCCACTAAGTGTATGGTCATGGTCTTCCGCTGCTGGAACCCATCCACTTCAAGGCTCGACGGGTTGTGTGTTCACAGATGCTGTTTTGCACACCATCATTGTAATGCGTGATTATCTGAGTTACTGTCACCTTCCTGTCGGGTTGATCCAGTCTGGCCATTCTCTTCTGAACCTCTCTCATCAACAAGGTGTTTTCACCCACGGCACTGCCACTCACTGGATTTTTTTTCCCTCGCCCCATTCTCTGTAAACTCTAGAGACTGTAGTGTGTGAAAATCACAAGAGATTAGCAGTTTCTGAGATACTCAAACCACCCCATCTGAAACCAACATTCATTCCGTGGTCAAAGTCCCTTAGGTCACATTTCTTCCCCATTCCGATGACTGGTGTGAACAACAACTGAATCTCTTGACTATGTTTATGTGCTTTAATGCACTGAGTTGCTGCTACATAATTGGCTGATTAGATATTTGCATTAATTAACAGGTGTACAGGTGTGCCTCATAAAATGGACACTGAGTGTAGATCGGTGATGTTAAACCTTATTCTAATTCTAATTACTGATTTTTCTAAGAAAATGTGTAATCGCTACCTAATTATTCCATCTGTTTCCAAATTCACTATCACCAGAGCAGAGCCCCAGCCAATGAACTTGCCACAGACCCCAGATTGGATCCTTTTCTTTTTTTTGTAATAATATAAATTTTCATTAAATGTGCACTTGTGTCAAACAGTTGCTGATTGTGAATTCCAGACCAATATGTGCTATACACCCCAACAGTCCATTTTACTTTCCTAAAAAGCTTGCCTAATCCAGCCAAGTACATTTTAACATCAACTTAATGTCACAGTAGTGCCTTGGCGTCTGTTAGTAACTATATAAATTCTATAAATAAGATGTTTAATAATGTCATATTTCAGAAAAGGAGTTTTAAGAAAATATGTGAATCTGTATATCTACATAGAAATTTGATAGCCCTAGCGCACATCATCTGTACAGTGCCATGGATTAAGCCAATAGATAATTGAATGTTATTTCTCAACTGATCATTACTAGGAATTTATAAATGTGTCTGAAGATTTCATGACGTTGTCACAGAGTCATAGAGCACAAGAACCAGGCCTTTTAGCCCATTATGCATTTGCAATCATTACTAATCTAATATGACATTAACAGCACAGGTCCATAATCTTCAATAGTTAAATGTATGGCTTAATACTTTTTAAGATATTGTATGAGCAGGTGCCTCTACTCATGCGATGTATTTCAGATTCTACCAGCCTTTTAGTGAAAATAAAATTGCCTCAGGACCCCTCACTCTAAATCTATCTAGTCTAATTTTAGATACCTCTGCTTTGGGTAGAAAGAAGTTTTCTACCATCTGTACAGACCAGGTTCCTTATAATTGTGTAACATCCCTCATCTGGCTCCCACTCGATCAGAACAAACCCAGCCTATCCAATCTCACTTCATAATTTAAATGGTCTAGTCTGGTGAATCATCTTTCCAACTATTATAGAGCAATCAATTCATTTGCATAGTGTGGCAACCAAGAATGTACACAGCTGTCATCTAACCAGGTCTAATAAGCGGTAGTATCGCGTATTCCTTCATCATCACCTTATCTACCTATAGTGTTACCCTCAGAGATCATTGGACTTGTACAACATAATCCCTCTGTTCCTGAATGTTTTTCAAACTTGCTTTGGAATTTTCGTTCTGGCCAGATTTTATGTGAATTATGATTCCATGTCCTGATTTAGCACAACCAGTTACTTCTACTCCTTCTTGAAAAAGCCTTCTCTAGGGAACTTTTCTGCTATTAATATCTCCTACATTATCTGTTTCATTTAGCACTCAACCTATAATCTGTCTGTAGTAACAATTGTTGGGTCAATATTCATATCTGTGAACTTCCAGGTGGCCATTTCAGATCGTAAGCTGTGATGATGGGCATACTTAGAAGTGGGAGATGATATAGAGCAAGAACAGAGGAAAGTAGGAAGGTAGGAGGGGTCAAATAAAAAGACAATACAAAGACATAACAGAAACATGGCATTGTGGCGACCCAATTACTAGCACACTCGAACCGGCTGACAATTAGCCAGCGTGCAGGCACAAAGGAAGAAAGCCTGAGGGGGTTTCAGTACGTGCCTCTCGAGGTATCCGGTGGGGGAGAGAGCCTTTAAAGCAAGGCTGTGAAGTTGGAATAAACTTTATCTTTGACTGCAGTTTACCAACTCCGTGTCGTTATTTTAGCGCTGCGTGTAGCACACCGCTACAATTGGTGACCCCGATGGTCCAAATGTTTTTGGACCGGAGATGAACGACGCTGCATTTGTTCATGCCGTTTCCTTGAAACTGCCAAGCTTCTGGACGCTACAACCTCACCTATGGTTTCAGCAAGCAGAAGCCCAATTCCACATTCAGCAGATAACCTCAGAGGACACCCGTTACTACTACGTGGTGAGCTCCCTCGACCAGGACACAGCGGCCCAGGTTGCAGAGTTCGTACAGTCTCCCCCGGCGGACGGCAAGTACACGGAATTCAAAGCCCTGCTCATAAGGACTTTCGGGCTCTCCCGCCGCAAGAAAGCTGCCCGTTTACTGCACCTGGATGGCTTGGGAGACAGGCCTCCATCAGCTTTACTGAATGAGATGTTGTCTCTGGCCGACGGACACACACCCTGCCTCATGTTTGAGCAGGCATTCGGAGCAGCTGCCCGAGGACATACGCCTGCTGCTGTCCGACGCGGATTTCAGTGACCCCCGGAAGCTGGCAGCCCGGGCGGACTTGCTGTGGAACGCCAAGAAGGGGAGTGGGGCGTCCATCTCACTGATCACCCGGCCACGCTCCCAGCAGCAAACCAGTCCAGGCCCGGCCGCAGAGCCCGCTAAACCCAGAGGCCAGGGTGTGGAGCCCAACGAGCAATGGTGTTTCTACCACCAGCGGTGGGGCGCAGAAGCCCGCCGTTGTCGCCCGCCCTGCCAGTTCCCGGGAAACGCCAGGGCCAGCCGTCGCTGACGGCTACGACGGCTGGCCATCGGGATAGCCTCCTGTATGTGTGGGACAGCAGGTCGGGACACCGGTTTTTGGTCGACACCGGTGCCGAGATCAGCGTCTTACCTCCGACGAGTTACAACACCCGCAGCAGGGCGCCGGGTCCCCCCCTGCGGGCCGCAAACGGCAGCACAATAAGGACTTATGGCACCCGTCCGGTGCAGCTACGGTTCGGCTCCAGCCAGTTCACGTGGGACTTCACACTGGCCGCCGTAGCCCAACCGCTTCTGGGTGCGGATTTCTTGCGGGCTCACAGCCTACTGGTCGACCTGCCCAGGAAGAGACTGGTTCACGCCGAGACCTTTCAGACGTTCTCCCTGGGTGCAGCCCAGTTGCCAGCCCCTCACCTCGGCTCCATCACGCTGTCCGACAATGACTTCACCAGGGTCCTGGCGGATTTCCCATCGGTTCTGGCACCGCTGTTCATGGCAGCCATGCCCCGACACGGCGTACAGCACCACATCCCGACCCAGGGACCACCCCTCCACGCCTGTGCTCGGCGGCTTCCCCCAGACAAGCTCCGACTGGCAAAGGAGGAGTTCAAGAGGATGGAGGAATTGGGGATCATCCGGCGGTCCGACAGCCCATGGGCCTCCCCCCTGCACATGTTGCCCAAAGCTGGAGACCGTGCGGCGACTACCGCAGGCTGAACGAGGCTACAACACTGGACTGCTACCCTGTGCCGCACATTCAGGACTTTGCAGCAAACCTGCATGGTGCACAGATCTTCTCCAAGTGTTATGACCCCAGCCACCTCCTTTGTGAGATTCGCAAGAGCCCTAGTCAAGGGGGGGGGTCAAATGACCCAAGAGAGAGAGGGAGACGTGCTGAAGACCACGTTCCCCCGGGATGCAGAATAAAGTGACTCTGACTATTGTCTCATGAAGACCACGTGTAAAGCCCTCGGGCAACGTGGGCTGGTTGAGAGAGAGATTGACACCGGCGATCCCGTGAGGAAGTATAAAGGAGGGTCTGGGGGGGAGGACCCCTTCAGATGCACCAGAAGACACGCTAGAAATCCTGTGACAGCGTTTTGAGAGCGACAGCCGGTGGTGGGGTTCGTGTGCGTCTTTTCCTTGCCTGGGATTGGCGACCCCACAACGGAAGAACGGCTTAGCTACAGGGGAGGCCACAGATGAGTGTTCATTCCCCCAATGAGGCTCCGACAAACCAAACTCCTCCAGGTTGGAAAACTGGTCGGGTAACCGGTTACCCATCTCTCTCTCTCTCTTTCTAACAAAAGTGCACCAACGCGACACCACAACGACGGCAGCTGGTGGAACTGCAGTGACCGCAAAAGACTTTTAGATATCCAGTAAACAATATATATCTACATTACCCCTAGACAACGATAGAGCTTATTTCTGACTGATTATTACTATACCTGTGCTTTAGATTGAGTTGTGATGACGTATATGATCTGAATGTTTTGTATTAACCATACGTTTGTGCCCCTTTATAAATAAAAACGTTTGAAAATAGTAGCACCAGGCTTCAGCGGACCTATCTATCTTTGCTGATAAGTCACCCGGTTACTGGGGAACGTAACAAGTGGGTTGCTCGTCCCGGATTTGAAACCAAAGGGGAGGGTCAGTGAATCGGGCTGTAAGTCCAAACTTAAATCTGGTTACGCAGGTAGCCAGACAGGAAACCAGCAAAGACGGATGTGGGTGAATTTATGAGAAACCCGACTGTAGAGGCGCTAGGGACGGCTACCAAAACAGACTTGGTAAATCTGGCAAAGGGGTTAGGCCTCGCAGAGGTGAGGTCATCAATGAAAAAGCAGGAAGTGCGAGGGGTCATAAATCAGTATTACATTGAAAAGGAGGTGTTTGCAGCTGAGGATTTGGAAAATATCCCCGAAAAGAGATTAGCAAGTGGGACAGATCAGGTAGAGTTGGAGAAAGTAAGGTTGGACCATGATCTTAAAGTAAAGCAGGTAGAAGCAGCTGAAAAGGCTGAGGAATGAGCTGCAAAGGAAAGGGAGCAGGTGTTCAAACTAAAGGAATTAGAGGTGAAACGGGGTCATGAGTTCCAGCTAAAGCAGCTGGAAGCAGAAGAGAAAGAGAAACAAAGCAGCCATGAATTGGAGCTGGACAGGCGAAAGCAAGAGCGAAGAGCTCAAGGGCAAGAGAGAGAGGAGGGGTTTGATGTTAGTCGGGCGTTGAGGTTGGTCCCCCTGTTCGAGGAGACGGATGTTGATAGTTACTTCTTGCTTTTTGAAAAGGTGGCAGTAAATCAGAAGTGGCCCAGAGAGCAGTGGGTGGCGTTGTTACAAAGTGTGTTACGAGGGAAAGCACAGCGGGCATATGCCACGTTGCCCCCAGAAGGGGAAGGGAATTATGATCAAGTAAAGGAGGCCATTCTCCGAGGTTACGAGTTAGTACCTGAGGCGTATAGACAAAGGTTCCGAAATTTAAGAAAAGGATGGAATCAAACGTATACCGAGCTAGCCCATGAGAAGGGTGTGCTCTTGGACCGTTGGTGCACCGCGGAAAAGGTGGCCGAGAATTATGGGCGTCTCAGGGAGTTATTTTTGATTGAGGAATTTAAAGGTTGTGTTCCGGAAGAGATCCGGATGTGTTTGAATGAGAGGACGAATCAGTCCATCTCAGAAATTGCTAGGTTCGCAGATGAATATGCCCTAACCCACAAGACAAAGTTTTCCTTGCCAAAAAGTTACCAGAGAGACCGTGGGAACGGTAGAGAAAGTCTGCCGGCTGAGGCGGAGATCCCGCTGGGAGCTAGTGGTAAAATTGTGGAGGAGAGGCAAGACGGCAGGAGAGGTCCTGGCTTGACCTGTTTTAATTGTGGAAAGGTGGGTCATATTGCATCTAAATGCTTTGCTCTGAGAAAGGAGCCAGAGAGAGGGAAAGCAGCGATCCCTATCGGGTGTGCAGTGGTAATCAGAAAATCGGCAAAAGGGTCCCAGGGGAGCAGAGAGCGTGAGGGGTCGGAGATTTATATGTCACACGGAACCGTGTCTGTGAGGAAGGGGGACCCGCCAATTCCCGTACGGATTTGGAGAGACACGGGGGCGGAGCTATCATTAATTAGCCATAACGTATTACAATTCGGACCTCCGACGGGCGAGGTAGCCCTGAGAGGAATAGGAAAAGGGACAGAAAGGGTGTCTTTGCGTAGGGTCATTTTGGATTGTGAGCTGGTGTATGGATCAGTTGAAATGGGGGTGCCGTCAGAATTCCCGAGAACTGACGTGGATGTCCTCCTTGGGAACGATTTAGCAGGAGGAAAAGTTTGGTCAGCCATGACTATGACCCGCCAACCAGTGCGTGTTGAGGCCCCGCCCATAGAGTCCCCGAGCTATCCCGCATGCGCGGACACTCACAGCCTGTCGAGAGCGGCAGCTGAGAACGAGAGCAGTTTAAAATTGGCCAGTTTTGATTTGGCCCAGACGTCTTTACCGACCCTGTGCCATGAGGGTTTCGAGGGTGGTAAAACGAGGAATAGTAACATAAAAGGGGGTAAGGGAGAGAAGGTAGATCTGCCCTTAGCGAAAAAAAAGGCCCTAGAGGTAGGAAATAAAGATGAGAAACAGATAAAGCTGTTAAAAGGTCCAGGGTTGGACATGGATGATCTGTCTGGTTTGGCAGGACTGTTTGAAGAAGTTGAAAATTCTAAAGGTGTTCCCGATAATGAAATGAGGGCAGTCCTAGATGAAAAGGATGCCATTACCTTGAAGAAGTATGCTGGGTTGGCAGATGGGGTTGTTTCAGCCCGCGGGGTTGAGTTTACTCCGGAAGTGAGTTGCCCAGAGAGTAACTGGGAGGATCAGGGGAATTTAGAATTTGAAAAAGGTACGGGTATTGAAAGCCTGGAAGAGGCCAATGCCCCGTTTGAGTGTGTCCAAGATGGGGATGCACGTGGTCCTGAACCTAGTCACGGAGCTCAGAAAAAATCTGAGGTATTTGACTCAGCTGGACGAGACGGTCGTCCTTTTGGAGCAGATAGACTTGGTTTGGAAAAAAAGGGGTTAACCTTGGGAAGTGTGAGTTCCCAGATGGTTGTGCTGAATTAATGTGGAGTTTACGAATGGGGAGATAACTGTTGTTGTGGAGGAGAACGGTAAATCTGTAGTTCCCAAATCGAATGAAAAAAAGTTAAAGTCTAGATTGATGCCTGCGCATCGATTACAGGTTGATTTGGAATGTAAGGGTGCCTCACACGCTATTGTTATTCAAGAAAGCACTGTGAGGAAGCCAAAATTTAAATGCGGCCGGAGAAAAAGGTTCGAACTGAAACACATCAGCCTGCATGGTCTTGACAAAAGGGTTAACTACCTGTGTAGCATTAAAGAATTGGGTGGAAATTCCCATGATGGACTAGGTTGGGGACACGGAGTTAAGAGAATAACACTCGTGGAAAGGAAAGGCGGGAGAGTACCTCTCCAAATTACTCAAGTTCCCCACAGGGGGACTCTCCGGAAAAGAGGCGATGGTTAATAGAAAATGCCATTTTTAAACAGCAACGCCAGTTGTACGGGTTTGCGCCAAAGCCTGTGAATAATAAAGACAACCCCTTTGGAGACCTGCCGGTGAAATAACACGACCGAAACGATTAGTATTTGTATAAACTTTTGTAGATGCACCTAAGCTAAGATCACACCTCCTTAGTTTTGTTGCTGAAGAAAATAAATAAATAGGTGGTTATTGAGCTGAAGTTTGATGCTACCAGACTTTAGTACGGTACGCGATGTTAAGATATTAAAGAAAGGGACACTGTAATTGTTACCTGTTTAGATACTGACTTGAATGTATAACGGTAGTACTCTGTGAAGAGAGGAGCTTGTGTATTGTGTTAGGAAAAAAAATCCTATAAGACTCTGTACCAACTTGTTTTTAACCGCTGGTAAAAAAACTTTTAAGAGGGGAGGTGTTATGACCCCAGCCCCCTCTTTTGTGAGATTCGCAAGAGCCCTACTCAAGGGGGGGGTCAAATGACCCAAGAGAGAGAGGGAGACGTGCTGAAGACCACGTTCCCCTGGGAAGCAGAATAAAGCGACTCTTTGACTATTGTCTCATGAAGACCACGTGTAAAGCCCTCGGGCAAAGTGGGCTGGTTGAGAGAGAGATTGACACCGGCGATCCCGTGAGGAAGTATAAAGGAGGGTCTGGGGGGGGGACGACCACTTCAGACGCACCAGAAAACATGCTAGAAATCCTGTGACAGCGTTTTGAGAGCGACAGCCGGTGGTGGGGTTCGTGTGCGTCTTTTCCTTGCCTGGGATTGGCGACCCACAACGGAAGAACGGCTTAGCTACAGGGGAGGCCACAGATGAGCATTCATTCCCCCAACGAGGCTCCGACAAACCAAACTCCTCCAGGTTGGAAAACCAGTCGGGTAACCGGTTACCCATCTCTCTCTCTCTCTTTCTAACAAAAGTGCACCAACGCGACACCACAACGACGGCAGCTGGTGGAACTGCAGTGACCGCAAAAGACTTTTAGATATCCAGTAAACAATATATATCTACATTACCCCTAGACAACGATAGAGCTTATTTCTGACTGATTATTACTATACATGTGCTTTAGATTGAGTTGTGATGACGTATATGATCTGAATGTTTTGTATTAACCATACGTTTGTGCCCCTTTATAAATAAAAACATTTGAAAATAGTAGCATCAGGCTTCAGCGGACCTATCTATCTTTGCTGATAAGTCACCCGGTTACTGGGGAACGTAACACAAGGTAGACCTCGTCCAGGGATACCATCAAATCCCGATGCATCCAGACGACGTCCCCAAAACGGCTCTCATCACCCCATTCGGCCTTTTTGAGTTCCTCCGCATGCCGTTCGGCCTGAAGAATGCCGCACAGACGTTCCAGCGGTTGATGGACGTGGTGGGACGCGACCTGGACTTCGCATTCATCTATTTGGATGACATCCTCATAGCCAGCAGCAGCCGTCAGGAGCATCTGTCTCACCTCCGACAACTCTATGCCCGGCTGAGTGACTACGGTCTAACAATCAACCTGGCCAAATGCCAGTTCGGGCTCGACACCATTGACTTCCTGGGCCACAGGATTACCACAGACGGGGCAACCCCTCTGCCCGCTAAGGTAGATGCGGTCCGCCATTTCCCCCGACCCACCATGATCAAAGGCCTTCAGGAATTCGTAGGTATGGTCAATTTCTACCACCGCTTCCTCCCTTCAGCTGCCTGGATCATGCGCCCCCTGTTCGCCTTGCTGTCTGGTCCGGGCAAGGACATTACCTGGGACGAGGAGTCTGCCGCCGCTTTCATTCAAACGAAGGATGCCTTGGCGAATGCCGCGATGCTAATACACCCCAGAATGGACGTCCCTACCGCCCTCACAGTGGACGCATCTAATACGGCAGTCGGTGGGGTACTGCAGCAGCTCATCGCGGGCCGCTGGCAACCCCTGGCGTTTTTCAGCAAACACCTGCGGCCACCCGAGCTCAAATACAGTGCTTTCGACCAGGAGCTGTTGGCGCTATACCTGGCAATCCGGCATTTCAGGTACTTCTTAGAAGGTAGGCCCTTCATCGCGTTCACGGACCACAAACCGCTTACCTTTACATTCACAAAGGTGTCCGATCCCTGGTCGTCCCGCCAGCAGCGCCATCTGTCCTACATCTCTGAATACACGACGGATGTCCGGCACGTCTCGGGTAAGGACAATGTTGTGGCGGATGCGCTCTCTCGCCCTAACATTCACGCCCTTTCCCGAGGGGTAGACTTTGAGGCGTTGGCAGAGGTACAGCAGGCAGATGAGGAGATCTCGAGTTACAGGACCGCAGTCTCCGGTTTGCAGCTCCAGGACCTCCTCGTAGGCGACCCAATTACTAGCACACTCGAACCGGCTGACAATTAGCCAGCGTGCAGGCACAAAGGAAGAAAGCCTGAGGGGGTGTCAGTACGTGCCTCTCGAGGCATCCGGCGGGGGAGGGAGAGTTTAAAGCAAGGCTGTGAAGTTGGAATAAACTTTATCTTTGACTGCAGTTTACCAACTCCGTGTCGTTATTTTAGCGCTGCGTGTAGCACACCACTACAGCATGTCACTACCTGCACACCCTAGCAGCAGTGACAAAACAGCAATTGAAGAGCCTTGGGAACAGGCTGCATTCCTACCTTCTCAGCTGAATAGTAATACATGTTGGGGGAAGCTAAAAAGGGGCAAAAATCACCTTTAATTTGGGATAGTAATAAAATAAAATAATTTAGTATAACTTAGGACATGAAGAGGAAGACAGGAGATAACTAGATGTTATTCATGCAACCAAAAGCTTGTTTCAAGTTTATGAAATGCCATGCTTTTACAAATACATTCTAGATTAAACAAAAGTACAATGAAGCAAGATACTTGTCCATCTAACTGATGGTGTTTTTCTGATTGATAAACATACGAGGGGTGATTGATAAGTTCGTGGCCTGAGGTAGAAGGAATCAATTTTAGAAAACTTAGCACATTTATTGTTCAGCATAGTCCCCTCCTACATTTACACACTTAGTCTGTGGTCGTGGAGCATACAGATCTTGGACCTCCAGAAAGACCTCCAAAACAGATGGGTGATTGATAAGTTCGTGGCCTAGGGTAGAAAGGGATGTTATTAACTTCAAATGTTCTGCATAATCACTCAAAGAGTTGAACTGCATGTGCATGTAACGAGAGCTGTATAACTCATCTCCTTCTACCTTAGGCCACAAACTTATCAATTACCCCTGCTGTAGACACTTTCCGGAGGTCCAAGATCCGTATGCTCCACAACTGCTGGACTAAGTGTGTAAATGTAGGAGGGAACTATGTTGAAAAATAAATGTGCTAGGTTTTCTAAAATTGACTCCTTCTACCTTAGGCCACAATCTTATCAATCACCCCTTGTAAGTTCCAATCCCATATATCCTTCACCCTTTTATTTATCTTCAATCAATTATTTATCTATTTAAGTCTAAAATGTTGACCTGTCTTCTGCTTCAGTCATCAATGATGTGACTGCATTCCACAATCTCAAAAATTCCAAGTGCAAAATATTTCACCTAATTTGTGTTTCACAAATTTAATCTTACTCCTTTTATGCTGTAAATCACATTATTTAAAAAATGCAATTGTTCAAGTTCTTCTCTATTTACATTTCACCTCTAGCCAACAACTGTTCCTTGTGGATGCCTCATCATCCCTTCTGCAGAGTGGGACCTCTCTGTGCTCAATGCAGTTGGTACTTTAAAAAAAAACTGAAGAGATACAAAACAGTAGCAGGCCCTTCTGGCCCAATCAGCCCACACCATCCAATTAGACCTTTCAGGCTGAAACCCTTCAGAACCAAGGTTACCTAAACCCCAGTAGCTGGTTTGCAGTAATAGATGATGTTTATGTTTGTGGAGGCTCAGTGAGGTCATTGTCCACTTGTCCCTCCCCACTGATTTCCCTTCTGGAACTTATCCCTGCAAGCGTGACAAGGGCTACACTTGCCTCTACCCTTCCTCTCTCACCACCACTCAGGGCCCCAAATAGTCCTCTTCTACTGCAATGATGAGGTCAAACTCAGGCTGGTGGAGCAACATTATCTGTCTGGGTAACCTCCAACCTGATGGCATGAATATTTATTACTCTAACTTCCGGTAATTACTACACACTCCCCTTTCACTCTCTTTTTCCATTCCCATTCTGGTTACCCTGTACACCTTCTTTCTCCTCATTTGCCCATCACCTCCTTCTGATTCTTTTCTCCTTCCCTTTCTTCCATGGTCCACTGTCCTTTCCTATTAGATTTCTTCTTCAGCTCTTTACATCTGCTACCTATCACCTCCTAACTTCTTATTTCATCCCCCACCCAAACCACCAGCTTTCTCCTCACCTAGTTTCACTTATCACCTGCCAGATGGTAATTCCCCCCTCACCTTTTTAGTCTGGCTTTTGCCTTCTTCCTTTTCAGTCCTGATGAAAGTATTGGCCCAAAATGTCAGCAGTTTATTTTCCTCCATAGATGCTGTCTGACTTGATGAGTTACTTCAGCATTTTGTGTGTGTTGCCAGCATCCTTAGAAACTCCATGCCCAAGCTATCACTGACCCTTGCACTGAAACGCAAGAGAGGAAGGACCTTGCACACAACATCCATACGACAAAGAACCTCTACTGTATGACACTGGATCCCTTGCTGTACTACACTAGGGTTGATGGCAAGTCTCTGGAAAACATCCACCTCTTCCAGTATCTAGGGAGTCAGACATTAATGGTGAAATTCACCAAAGCCTTCAATGTATCAACACAACCTTTGATTAATTGAGGTAAAAGATATTTGGAAGTCAACATCTCAGACATGCACAAAACTCATGTGTTCTGCTCAGCAGTACATTCCGTCCTGCATGTTTTGGAGATGAGGACCAACTATAGCAGGCATCTCAAAGCACTGGAAAAATACAAACGAGCTCTCAACAAAAATCCTTCCGATTCACCAGAAGGATAAATAAACCATTGCAACATTCAGGCCTGAGTTACTATACTCAGTGACTACAACAATGGACAGGTCACATCACACATACTCCTTTTAGTAGCTTGACACCAAACTCCTACAAGAAAACGTCACACTGTTTTGATGTGTGTCATTGGCAAACAGATAAAAAGATTAAAGGATGTGCTCAAAACTTACTTGCAAAAAAATGCAACACCTTGCTGCCTCTTGGTAATCCTTAGCCCATGATCAGGAGGGTTTGGGCTCGGGGGGGGGGGGGGGGCATTGAGATCCTCATGGCCATGAGGTAGGCGGTGACCCATCACCTGAGAGGGAGTGCGTAAAATCAGTGACCTTTTCAATTAGGTCCATGATCAAGATTTAAAAAGTAGAGCTTTGAGGCAGTTTCTCTGGTCGCTGTCCAACTCAATCAACAGAGACGGATTCATCAGAAAGGTCAAATAAAAATAATGCAGGTGCAAGCAGAGCAGACATTCACTTGAGTGTGCCAGTCTTTAGAATGGCTTTGACTCATCAGGCTTAGGCAGGATCAGGCTTGGACAAGGTAAAGTATCCGGCAAGTTACTCCCTTTCTGTTTTTATTTCCTCATTCTTCATCTGTTTCGGCTTAGTAGTAGTAGTGAGAATGGCTCCAGGGGCAGTGTTTTTACTGTGTGGGATACGGCAAGCCTGGATCCCGGATCCAGTACCCCGGATAAACCAGGTGCACTAAGCTGCAGCTTCTGAGACAACACATTAAGGAACTGGAGCCGCAGCTTGATAACCTTCGACTCATATTTGAGAATGAGGTGGTGACAGATAGGAGCTACAGGGAAGTCATCACCCCTAGGCTGCAGGAGACAAGTAACTGGCCGACTGTCAGAAGGAGGAGGGGAAATGCACAGCCAGTGCAGAGTACACCTGTGGCCGTTCCCCTCAATAATAAGTATACAATTTGGATACTATTGAGGGGTCTCTGGCACTGAGTCTGTTGCTATGGCTCAGAAGAGCAGAGAGGTGAAGAGGGCTGCACTATTGATAGGGGATTCCATAGTCAGAAGTGTAAGACTCGTTGCCTCCAGTGGCATGATCTCGGGGGTGGCACTCCCTCCCCAACCAAGCTTTAGCATTCTTGTTTGGGTGGATGCTGCATGCTGTGTCCCCTGTGTAACATCAGTACCCCTAAATAACTTTCAGTCCACAATGTGCGGTTAAATGATAAAGGTTTTATATTTAAGTATGGGGTTAGTAGAGAAACAAAAGGAAAACAAATAAAAGGGGCCAATAATCTCATAAATGTGTCCAGTGCACAAACATTGGAGCTCACAGATTCCCTTTCGCTGATCCTCCTCCGCTCGTCGTTGACCCCTGGGCTCCCGCCTCGAGCCCAGGCCCAACAGCTCTGGCAACCATCTCCTCAAGCCATGTCTTCTCTCTTCATCCTCTTCGCGCCTTCTCCCCTAACCCCGCGCAAACTAACAGCTTTCACACAGACAGAAGGAATAACATCTACTCCAATTGATTAGCAAATGAATACAAGTCTCGTTATCACTAATTATAACCCAAACATGCTGCTATAGAGAACCACTGCCTCAGCAGTTAAGAGCCTTAACATCAAAGAAGAAACCCCTTACAGAAGAAATGAGGCTAGATTCTGTGGGTGCGATAGAGACACCTGGCTGTTATACTGTCTCCCTGCTGCCAAGGTCAGGGATGTCTCAGACTGGGTCCATGGCATTTTCAAGGGTGAGGGTGAACAGTTATAAGTCTTGGTGCATGTTGGCAACATTGAGATATGTAGACAAGGTGAGGAATTTTAGGGAGAAATTTTAGAGAGCTAGGTAGAAAGCTGAAAAAACAGGACCTCCAGGGTAGTAATCTCTGGACTGCTCCTTGTACTATGTGCCAGTGAGTGTAAGAATAGGATGATTTAGCAGGTGAATGTGTGGGTGAGGATCTGGTGCAGAGGTTCAGATTTATCAATCATTGGGACTCTTCTGAGGAAGGTACAACCTTTACAAAAGGGATGGGTTATACCTGAACCTAAGGGGTCCAATATCCTTGCAGGCAGGTTTGCTGGAGTTTATCAGGAGGGTTTAAACTAATTTGGCAAGGGGATGGGAACCAGAGAGTGATAGTGCTGAGGAGGAGGTAGATGGTTTACAAATAAAGGCAGTTTATTGTGAGAGTCCGAGACACTGATGATGGGGCAAAATTGCAGTCAACAGGATGAGTTGCAATGTAAAAGGCAGACAAAATCAAAAAGGGTGAATACAGGACTGAAGGTGTTATATTTCAATGTGTACAGAATATGGAATAAGGTAGATGAACTTGTAGCACAGCTATAGATTGACATGTACAGTATGATGTTGTAGGCATCACTGAATCATGGCTGAAAAAAGATTATAGCTGGAAGCTTAATGTCCAAGGGTACACATTGTATCGAAAGGACAGGCAGGTAGGCAGATAGGGTGGCATGGTTCTTCTGGTAAAAAATTAAATCAAAGCATTAGAAAGAGGTGACATAGGGTCAGAAGGTGTTGAATTGTTGTGAGTAGAGCCAAGGAATGGAAGGGTAAAAAGACTCTGAAAGACCTTGGGAGTTCTATACAGACCCCCAAACAGTAGTAAGGACATGGCCTACAAATTACAACGGGAGATAGAAAATGCATGCCAAAAGAGCAATGTTACAATATTCATGGGTGACTTCAATATGCAGGTAAACTGGGAAAAATCAGATTGGTGCTGGATCCCAAGAGGGGGATTTTCTAGAATGCCTACAAGATGTGTTTTTAGAGCAGCTCATGGTTGCCCACTATGAGACCAGCTATTCTGGATTGGATGTTGAGCAATGAACCAGAATTGATTAGCCAGCCTAAGGTAAAAGAACCCTTAGGGGAAAATGATCATAATATGATGGAATTCACCCTGAAATTTGAGAAGTAGGAGCTAAAGTCAGACATATCAGTATTACAGCGGAGTAAAGGGAATAACAGAGGCATGAGAGAGGAATTGGCCAAAATTGATTGGAAAAGAACACTGACATGGAAGACACCATAGTAGCAATGATTGAAATTTCTGGAAGCAATTTGGAAGGCACGGTACATAAACATTCCAAAGAGGAAGAAGTATTCTTAAGGCAAGATGACACAACTGCAGCCAACAAGAAAATTCAAAGCCATGTAAAAGCCAAAACGAGGGCATATAATAGAGCAAAAATTAGTGGGTTAGAGGATTGGAAAGCTTTTAAATACCAACAGAAGGCAACTAAAGAAGTCATTAAGGAAAGGAAAGTAAGCGAGCCTATAATATTTTAAAAAATGAAACAAAAAAACTTCAGATACATAAAATTTAAAAGAGAGGCAAGAGTGGATATTGGACCACTGGAAAACTATGCTGGAGAGGTAGTAAAGGGGAACAAAGAAATGGCAGATGAACTGAATAAGTATTTGTATCCATCTTCACAGTGAAAGACACCAGCAGTATGGTGGAGTTCTAGTGTGTCAGGGGTCAGAAGTGTATGAAGTTGTCATTACTAGGGAGAAAGTTCTTGGGAAACTGAAAGGTTCAAAGATAGATAAATCACCAGAACCAGATTGTGTATGCCCCGGGGTTCTGAAAGAGTTGGCTAAAGAGATTATGGAGGCTTTATTAGTAATGATCTTTCAAGAATCACTAGATTCTGGAATGGTTCTGGAAGTCTAGAAAACTGAAAATGTCCCTTCACTCTTCAAGAAAAGAGGGAGAAGAAAGGAAATTATAGGCCAGTTAATCTGCCCTCAGTGGTTGGGAAGATGTTGGAAGGGCTTATTAAGGATGTGGTTGAGGTACTCTCTAAGTAGGCACATGATAAAGTAGGCCATAGTCAGCATGGTTTCCTCAAGGGAAAATCTTGCCTGACAGATCTGTTGGAATTCTTGAAGGAATAATAAGCAGGATAGATGAAGGAAAATCAGTTGATGTTCTGTGCTTGGATTTTCAGAAGGCCTTTGACAAGGTGCCACACATGAGGCTGCTTAACGAGTTAAGAGCCTGTGGTGTTACAGTAAAAATCTAGCATGAATCCAGTGTCAGGAAGTGTACAGTCATGCACTTTGGTAGAAGAAATAACAGGGTAGACTATTTTCTAAATGGAGAGAAAGTTCAAAGATCTGAGGTGCAAAAGTCATGGGAGTCCTAGTGTGCAGGATTCCCTAAAGGTTAATTTGCAGGTTGAGTCTATGGTGAGAAAAGTAAACACAGTGCTAGCATACATTTCATTAGGACTATAATATAAAAGCAAGGATGTAATGTTGAGGTTTTATCAAGCACTGGTGAGGCCTGACTTTGGGCCCCTTATCTTAGAAAGGATATGCTGATACTGGAAAAAATTCAAAGGCGGTTCACAAAAGTGATTCCAGGATGTAACGGCTTGTCATATGAAGAGCGTTTGATGGCTCTGGGCCTGTATTCACTGTGTTATGACCTCAGCCCCCTCCTTTGTGAGAATCGCAAGAGAGAGAGAGAGAGAGAGCCTTACGGTTTGGAATGTGGGCTGGTCGCTCAACAAGACAAAAGCCTTGGACATAGCCATTGTCTTGGGAGACACCTTTGTGGAATAAGGAACTGGCCTACGTGCAGACCCTCAGGGCAAGGTGAGATAGGTGATGAGGGAAAGATTGCCTCGCCCCCCGACCCTGATGGACATCGACAACCCTGCCAGTCCAGATAAAAGGTGGGCTGCTGAGGCGGGGCCTCAGACACACCAAGGAGACACACGAAGAAGACACGATAGTGCTTCCCGTCAGAGCGGGAAGCCATTTTGAAGGAAGCCACGTGCGTTAGATTCCAGATCAGGAGTCTGTGGCTGGAACCAAAGGACAAACCGTTTTAACTAACAACAGGGTTTTTTTCTTCGCAAAGACGACGGGCAAGTGTTCCTTCTCTCTCTATCCAACACGTGAAATGTCAGCGGTTCCTGAAACGGGGAAGCCTGCAGACTTTGAGTGACTCTTATACCCAATTGGACTCAGTATCCCCTAGACAACGATAGAGCTCATTTTTGATTGATTATTACTACACCTGTGCTTTAGATTGAGTTTTGACGATGTATATGATCTGAATGTTTTGTAGTAACCATACGTTTGTGCCCCTTTATAAATAAAAACGTTTGAAAATAGTAGCATCAGACTTCAGCAGACCTATCTATCTCTGCTGGTAAGTCACCCGGTTACTGGGGAACGTAACAAGTGGGGTGCTCGTCCCGGATTTGAAACCAAAGGGGAGGGTCAGTGAATCGGGCTGTAAGTCCAAACTTAAATCTGGTTACGCAGGTAGCCAGACAGGAAACCAACAAAGATGGATGTGGGTGAATTTATGAGAAACCCGACTGTAGAGGCGCTAGGGACGGCTACCAAATCAGACTTGGTAAATCTGGCAAAGAGGTTAGACCTCGCAGAGGTGAGGTCATCAATGAAAAAGCAGGAAGTGCGAAGGGTCATAAATCAGTATTACATTGCGAAGGAGGTGTTTGCAGCTGAGGATTTGGAAAATATCCCCGAAAAGAGATTAACGAGTGGGACAGATCAGGTAGAGTTGGAGAAAGTAAGGTTGGACCATGATCTTAAAGTAAAGCAGCTAGAGGCAGCTGAAAAGGCTGAGGAATGAGCTGCAAAGGAAAGGGAGCAGGTGTTCAAACTAAAGGAATTAGAGATGAAACGGGGTCATGAGCTCCAGCTAAAGCAGCTAGAAGCAGAAGAGAAAGAGAAAGAGAAACAAAGGAGCCATGAATTGGAGCTGGACAGGCGAAAGCAAGAACGAAGAGCTCAAGGGCAAGAGAGAGAGGAGGGGTTTGATGTTAGTCGGGCGTTGAGGTTGGTCCCCCCCTTCGAGGAGACGGATGTTGATAGTTATTTCTTGCTTTTTGAAAAGGTGGCAGTGAATCAGAAGTGGCCCAGAGAGCAGTGGGTGGCGTTGTTACAAAGTGTGTTATGAGGGAAAGTACAGCGGGCATATGCCGCGTTGCCCCCAGAAGGGGAAGGGAATTATGACCAAGTAAAGGAGGCCATTCTCCGAGGTTACGAGTTAGTACCTGAGGCGTATAGACAAAGGTTCCGAAATTTAAGGAAAGGGTGGAATCAAATGTATACCGAGCTAGCCCATGAGAAGGGTGTGCTCTTGGACTGTTGGTGCACCGCGGAAAAGGTGGCCGAGAATTATGGGCGTCTCAGGGAGTTATTTTTGATTGAGGAATTTAAAGGTTGTGTTCTGAAAGAGATCCGAATGTATTTAAATGAGAGGACGAATCAGTCCATCTCAGAAATTGCTAGGTTCGCAGATGAATATGCCCTAACCCACAAGACAAAGTTTTCCTCGCCAAAAAGTTACCTGAGAGACCGTCGGAATGGTAGGGAAAGCCCGCCGGCTGAGGCGGAGATCCCGCCGGGAGCTAGCAGAAAAAGTGAGGATAACAGGCAGGAAACCTGGAGATTTCCTGGTTTAACCTGTTTTAATTGTGGAAAGGTGGGTCATATTGCATCTAAATGCTTTGCTCCGACAAAGGAGCCAGAGAGAGAGAGAGCAGCGATCCCTATCGGGCGTGCAGTGGTAATCAGAAAATCGGCAAGAGGGTCCCAGGGGAGCAGAGAGCGCGAGGGGTCGGAGATTTATCTGTCACCCGGAACCGTGTCTGTGAGGAAGGGGGACCCGCCTATCCCCGTACGGATTTGGAGAGACACGGGGCGGAGCTATCATTAATTAGCCGTAATGTATTACCATTCGGACCTCCGACGGGCGAGGTAGCCCTGAGAGGCATAGGAAACTGGACCGAGGTAGTGCCTTTGCATAGGGTCCTTCTAGATTGTGAGTTGGTGTCGGGACCAGTGGAACTGGGGGTCCTGCCGGAGTTGCCGGCGGAAGGCGTGGACGTCCTTCTGGGTAACGACCTAGCGGGTGGGAAGATTGGAGCAGCCGTGAAGCTGAAAACCCAGCCCGTGAGAGTTGAGGCCCCGCCCATAGAGCCCCCGAGCTATCCCGCATGCGCGGACACTCGCAGCCTGTCGAGAGCAGCAGCTGAGAAAGCGAGCAGTTTAAAATTGGCACAGACGTCTTTACCGACCCTGTGCCACGAGGGTTTCGAGGGTGGTAAAACGAGGAATAGTAACGTAAAAGGGGATAAAGGAGAGAAAGGAGAGAAGGTAGATCCTCCTTTAGCGAAGAAAAAGGTCCTAGAGGTAGGAAATAAAGATGAGAAACAGATAAAGCTGTTAAAAGGTCCAGGGTTGGACCTGGATGAGTCTAAAGGTGTTCCCGATAATGAAATGAGGGCAGTCCTCGATGAAAAGGATGCCATTACCTTGAAGAAGTCTGCTGGATTGGCAGATGAGGTTGTTCCAGCCCAAGGGGTTGAGTTTACTTCGGAAGTGAGCTGCCCAGAGAGTAACTGGGAGGATCAAGGGAAGTTAGAATTTGAAAAGGGTATGGGTATTGAAAGCCTGGAAGAGGCCAATGCCCCGTTTGAGTGTGTCCAAGATGGGGAGGCCCGTGGTCCTAAACCTAGTCACGGAGCTCAGAAAAAGTCTGAGGTATTTGACTCGGCTGGATGAGACGGCCGTCCTTTTGGATCAGATAGACTTGGTTCGGGAAAGAGGGTGTCTGTGCTGAAGGGGGTGTTCAGAGTTAAGGTGGAGTTTACGAGTGGGGAGATAACTGTTGTTGTGGAGGAGAACGGTAAATCTGTAGTTCCCAAATCGAAGGAAAAAAAGTTAAAGTCTAGATTGATGCCTGCGCATCGATTACAGGTTGATTTGGAATGTAAAGGGGCCTCACACGCTATTGTTATTCAAGAAAGCGCTGTGAGGAAGCCAAAATTTAAATGCGGCCGGAGAAAAAGGTTCGAACTAAAACACATCAGCCTGTATGGTCTTGACAAAAGGGTTAACTACCTGTGTAGCATTAAAGAATTGGGCAGAAATTCCCATGATGGACTAGGTTGGGGACACGGAGTTAAGAGAATAACCCTCGTGGAAAGGAAAGGCGGGAGAGTACCTCGCCAAATTACTCAAGTTTCCCAAGGGGGGACTCCCCGGGAAAGAGGCGATGGTCAATAGAAGTTGTCATTTTTAAACAGCGATGCCGGTTGTACGGGTTTGCGCCCAAAGCCTGTGACTAATAAAGACAACCCCTTTGGAGACCTGCCGGTGAAATAACACGACCGAAACGATTAGTATTTGTATAAACTTTTGTAGATGCACCTAAGCTAAGATCACGCCTCCTTAGTTGTGTTGCTGAAGAAAATAAATAAAAATAGGTGATTATTGAGCTGAAGTTTGATGCTACCAGACTTTAGTACGGTACGTGAGGTTAAGATATTAAAGAAAGGGGCACTGTAATTGTTACCTGTTTAGATACTGACTGGAATGTATAACGGTAGTACTCGGAGAAGAGAAAAGCTTGTGTAGTATGTTAGAGTCCAGAAAAAATCCTGTACCAACTTGTTTTTAACCGCTGGTAAAAAACTTTTAAGAGGGGAGGTGTTATGACCTCAGCCCCCTCCTTTGTGAGAATCGCGAGAGAGAGAGGGAGAGAGAGAGCCTTACGGTTTGGAATGTGGGCTGGCCTCTCAGCCAGACAAAAGCCTTGGACATAGCCATTGTCTTGGGAGACACCTTTGTGGAATAAGGAACTGGACTACGTGCAAACCCTCAGGGCAAGGTGAGATGGGTGATGGGGGAAAGATTGCCTCACCCCCACCCTGATTGACATCTACAACCCTGCCAGTCCAGATAAAAGGTGGGCTGCCGAGGCGGGGCCTCAGACGCACCAAGGAGATACACGAAGAAGACACGATAGTGCTTCCTATCGGAGCGGGAAGCCATTTTGAAGGAAGCCACGTGCTTTAGATTCCGGATCGGGAGTCTGTGGCTAGAACCAAAGGACAAACCGTTTTAACTAACAACAGGGATTTGCTTCGCAAAGACGACGGGCAAGTGTTCCTTCTCTCTCTATCCAACACGTGAAATGTCAGCGGTTCCCGAAACGGGGAAGCCTGCAGACTTTGAGTGACTCTTGTACCCAATTGGACTCAGTATCCCCTAGACAACGATAGAGCTCATTTTTGATTGATTATTACTACACCTGTGCTTTAGATTGAGTTTTGACGATGTATATGATCTGAATGTTTTGTAGTAACCATACGTTTGTGCCCCTTTATAAATAAAAACGTTTGAAAATAGTAGCACCAGGCTTCAGCGGATCTATCTATCTTTGCTGGTAAGTCACCCGGTTACTGGGGAACGTAACAACTGGAATTCAGAAGAACGAGGGTGACCTAATTGGAACCTATTGAATGGTGAAAGGTCTTGATAGAGTAGATGTGGAAAGGATGTTTCCTACGGTGGGAGAGTTGAAGACCAGAAGACACAGCCTCAGAATAGAGGGACATCCTTTTAGAAAGGTGATGAGGAGGAATTTCTTTAGCCAGAGAATGGTGAATCTGCGGAATTCTTGGCAGATGTGGAAGCCAAGTCTTCACAAATATTGAAGGCAGAGGTTGATAGATTCTTGAATGGTCAAGGCATGAAAGGATATGGGGAGAGGTCAGGAGATTGAGGCTGAGAGGAATAATGGATCAGCCATGATGAAATACGGCAGAGAAAACTCAATGGCCTAATTTTGCTCCTATATCTTATGATATCAGAAGCATGCAGAAACTCTGCTTTAGTGGCAAAAGGAACAGACCACGTCAAACTATCAGTCCACTCACCCAGTGAGCCACCACCCGTGGAAGAGACTACAGTTCCTACACTGGCCTTGATAGCAAATTGGGAATTCCCAAAACCAGAAGAGAAGTAAATCATTTTTAATTTCAAGGGGAGGCTGAAGAATAAGATGACTTCTAGCACAAAGATGCATTTGCGTTGTTAATATAACAGAGACTAGAATATGTTAATAATTTATTTTGGGGTTGTATGGTCTTATGTGCAATTAATTTCTGAATTAATAGCACACTATATGATATCATTACTAGTTTGTTCTTGATTAGTAAGGGTGTCAAAGGTTATGGGGAGAAGGCAGGAGAATAGGTTGAGAGGGTTAATAAATTAGCCATGATGAAATGATGGAGCAGACTAACTTGTCCGAATAGCCTGAATCTGCTCCTAGGTCCTATAGTCTTATTACTGAGCAGCATCGAGAAGCTATGTAAAATAACTTCAGTACAGTAGGCAATAGCAATAGTTTTTTAAAATTCTGTGTTTAATTATACATTTCAAACTGTAGATTAAGGCACACTCTTAATCCACAGTGAAGAAGTTATGTCCTTTTTTAGTGCCAATATAGGATCAAGATGCTAATACAGTATTATATTTATAGTGCAAGTGAAAATAATATCAGCATACAAAAACACCCATTTTAAATACTTATTTTTATATATAAATAAAGATTCACATTCTATTCCAAAAATGAACTGCTTGGGAATCTGAATCAAAAAATAAATTAACAATTACGTGAAACATTTTGAAGAAACATGTCATCTGCTATGAACAAAGAGCAGATATTGTTTGTACAAACACTTTCAGACTTTTTGGGAGTATCACAGTGGAATGGATGCAAAAAGTACTATAGTGGTAAAAAAAAACTATATTTGGTAAAAGTGGTTAATTAAATTAATAAAATATTTCCATCCTATATGAACAAACTTTTGAATTCCACAATATGTAACTTAGTATATCTTAAATAAACCTTTAAAGAGACTGTGTTTATAAACATCATGCAATCCAAAATGACTTTTTAAAAATTATAAAAACCAATCCAGTTTGTTATCAGAACACTTTCAAGCAGTCAATATGTTAAATATGTTAAGAGTGCCAGAAAGTTGCAGAAACCACTGCTGACAATATAACTTGTAGAGTCTAATCATTAAACGAACTGTAGATAAAATTAAACCTTGAGAATTGGTGGGCAATAATTGCATTTTCAGTTAAGAAAGGAAACACACAATTTTGTGAATGATCAATTGATCTCAGCTACATAACTATGTAGAACATCATTAATAACAACATTCAAGAATATACTGCATATAGAATGTTATGCTAAAGTAGTGGTCGCCAACCCGTCGATCGCGATCGGCTGGTCGATCTTTGAGACTTTCCCAGTAGATCCCGAAAAAAAATGAAAATAAATACACAAATACTGTTGAGAGATTGTTTCCGGGTTGCGGGGTTTTAGTTCCATTCTTTCTGCCCAGTGCGCATGCGAGTAGCTCCCCCGCACTACACGGTGTACTTCAGTGGTCTCCAACCACCCGACTGAGAAGAAACAATATGAGTCAGCTGCACCTTTCCTCATTCCCTGTCACACCCACTGTCGAACTTGAACCCATATGAGGTCATTACCCAAGCACGTCAGGGATCACTGGTTGGCCTCTGTCAACCGGCCACCTTGTGCAGCCGGCACGAAGTGCGGTTGCTACTGGCCTGGAGCGGGACAGATGGACCTGTCCTCTAAACCTGTTTAGCACACTAAATGTTCATGGAGAACCCGGTGCTAAAATATTTGCAGATGACCTAATTCGGGCTCAGGGTTTCATAAGTAGCTGAGCAGCTACCGCGCTGCGATCTCCTGAAACAAACTTTTGTTGGCTGATAGATCCTACAAGGGGGGGCGGGCGTGGGCCCTGCCGCACTCCTCGCTCGGTCGGTCGCTTTCTCCGGACTGCGACCGCCGCGGCCCCGGCATGGGGACCTCCAACCCTGACCTTGTCCTCTCACCCCACCTGACCAAGGCGTCGGGCGGCGGGCAGACGGGAGGCTGGAGTTCGGGCCCGGAGGCTGTCTAATGAGGCAATGAAGCACTCAAAACTGCTTCGGTACCTTGAGTCCAAGCACCTTGCACTTAAAGACAAATGCGTTGAGTTTTGCGAGTGGAACAAACGTGAGCAAGCAGGACAGAAGCTAAGTGCCAAGAGCCGCGAAAACTAAATTGCGGAATAGGCTAGACATAAGGAACCTGCTTCGAGTATCGCTGTATTCCCGTCGTGTTTAACAGCCCCCCCACCCCCACCCCCGGTCTGCAAGAATATTGTCAATATTAAATCGGTCCACAGTGCAAAAAAGGGTGGGTAAGCACGGTGTTTATACATTATTTCCACTTCCGGGTTGTGAGGTTTTACTTCCAGTCTTTTCTGCCCCGGTGCGCATGCGCATAACTAATTGATCTGGGGTCGATCTTGCCTTTCACTAGAACCGAGGTAGGGGATCTTGGGCTTAAAAAGGTTGGTGACCACTATGCTAAAGAATATAAAGAAACTATAGCTGCTGGAAATCAGATAAACAGTCAGGTCAGGCAGCATCTGTTAGAAGTAAAACAGAGTTAACATTTCCAGTCAAAGAGCATTGTGTGTGCTTCCAGCACTTCTGACAAGAGTAAAGTTACAAGTGTTCACTTTATTTTCTCAGGAAATGCTGATTTCTAATTAATTATTGGATCAAATCAGTAATTCCACACAAATT
Source organism: Hemitrygon akajei (assembly GCF_048418815.1). NCBI lineage: Eukaryota > Metazoa > Chordata > Chondrichthyes > Myliobatiformes > Dasyatidae > Hemitrygon > Hemitrygon akajei. The sequence continues at coordinate 109,737,071 of NC_133127.1, forward strand.
CCTAATTTAGTTTTGTAATATCTTCCAAACATTAGGTTTTACTTCCCCATGAAGGCAACAGCTTGATGGCAAAATCAGAGATATTTTTACTGCTATTCATATGTTCTTCATTCAGGGAAATAATGTCAAAAACAGATTTGGTATGTGTGAATGTAATCCTAATCTCATTAAAAGATCTCAGAAACTTCATCCAGAATGTACAATATCAGTAGAGTCACAGTAAGTAACATAGTGATATATATGACACTGCAGTACCTTTTTAAACTTTCCTTGACGTTTTGATGCAGCCTGCCCCTGGGAGTCAGAATAACAACTGTAAGAAAACATGCAGACACTGCACAATTTGGACACACTCACTAATCTTAATGGGGTTCAGTTCCCAAACTTTTCTGAAAAGGAAAAATGCGCCTACTTTAAATCTATAAGAATTACCTTATTTTTGCTTATTATATTTTATGAGCAAAAAGGTACATAAAATTCCCAACATTTTGAATTAAATTCAGATTAAGTTATCTGTATACCCATCAGTACCATGATTTCTAAATCTCTCATTAAAATGCCATTTAACGTTGCCTCACAACCAGACTTGTCAAATATTTTGATTTTGATGGTCAAGATAATTCACAATTGAAATTCAAATCTGATAAACTGTAGTACAGAATAGATAACCATATAACAATTAAGCACGGAAACAGGCCATCTTGGCCCTTCTCGTCCATGCCGAACGCTTACTCTCACCTAGTCCCACCTACCTGCACTCAGCCCATAACCCTCCATTCCTTTCCTGTCCATATACCTAACCAATTTTTTAAAAATGACATATGCTGGATGCAACTGGGCTATGAAATTACAAAATGTACAAACAGATGTGTAGGTATAGAAGCAAATGTAAGATAAAATCAACAACTATTTTTCCTTGAAATATCTATTTTCCAGACATTATTATACCACAGTTGCTGACTATTCTGTATTTTGACATTTTTAAGTTACTTAAAGAAATTTTTTTTTACCCATACCATTCACTACTGGTAGCTGTAGACAAAGTCTGCGACTTTATTCTTTTGAGGGCATTTTACTTAAGACATGCTACTAATATATTGTATTTCATTTGTAAGATGTTTCTATACAAAGGGTGAGATATGTTACCACAGACTAATAAACTAGTTTTCAAAAATCTTAACATTGTATTCACAACTTTATAACTACATATACTAACTTATCTCCTAATAACACATCAACCTTAAAACCAAACAATATTTGAGTTTAACTGTTTCAAGCTGCATGCAAAGCAGAGACCAGTAAGCAGCAGAACAGAATGTAGAAGACTTCAAGAAGCAGGGGCTAAAATATTATATTAGACAACTTTGGGGAAAAAAATAAATCATATTTTTAAAAAGTACTGCAGACCTAAGAAAGGCCACCTCCAAGCAGTTTGGAAGAGATATATACTCACTGCTTTCTTTCCCAGTTCACTTTTTGCCAATATTGAAGTTCCTGAGAGGAAACAACCAGGTCCTGCTCCTTTAGGAATCCTAGAAATAATCAGGCATGATTTGATTGTGTTAGGGAACAAAAAAATGTAACACCATTTCACATTTCAGTCATTCTAGATTATACCCCAATGATGATGAGGCCACTCTCAGGTTGGAGGAACAACATTTTATGTTCTGTATAGTTAGCCTCTAACCTGATGCGATGAACATCTATTTTCCAAATTCTGGTAATTTCTTTCTCCCCTCCTCTCCTATTCCCCACTCTGGCCAATTGCCTCTTCTCCTCATCTGCCTATCTCCTTCCCCTGGTGCCCCTCTTTCTTCTCATTGTCCCATGGTCCACTCTCCACTCCTATGAGATTCCTTCTTCTCCAGCCCTTTCTCTTTTCCATCTATCACATCCCAGCTTAATTAATCCCTCTCCCCCCACACACCTAGCTTCACCTATCAGCTTCTAGTTTGTCTTCCTTCCCCTCCCTCCCACATTTTTATTTTGGCACCTTCCCCCTTCCTTTCCAAACCTCATGAAGGGTCTCAGCCTGAAATGTTGACTGTTTATTCATTTCCATAGATGCTACCTGACCTGCTGAGTTATTCCAGTACTTTGTGTGTGCTCCTCTGGTTTCCAACATCTCTTGCGTTTATTATACCCCAATGGAGGATTTTTCTTGATAATATTTCTTGCTAACCTTGTCTTACAGTGGGAACAAGCTTTTGTGGTGGAGGTGAAAATGGTCGTAGCACACTGATATTCTCTTCTAAGCACAAATGTCTGGACATTCGGTTGTAAACAGGAACACTTTAGCTTCACTGTGTAGTTAACAGCTCCTAATCCTGCCAGTACTTCTGAGACACAGTATCTGATCATGAGTGTTATGAGATAATGTCTAGTGCACATTCTAAATGTACATTGCTTCATTCACCTTTATGCACACTGTGATGACTTGAGGCCCATTACTATATAACCATCAAACCATTCATACATTGATGTCCCAGCTCTTGTATTCAGAATCCTCACTAATCAAGTATGCCACACACCTCTTACCATGTCAACCTATGTCACCACTTTCAAGTAAATATGTACTTGCACTTGTAGACAAGTCTCTCTATCTATAACATTTTCCAGGGCCCTGCCATTCACTGTGTCCTGGTCTAAATTCCCAAACTGCTATACTAAATGTTTATCTGAATTAAGTTCCATCCATGGGGTGGCACTGTAGTGTAGTGGTTAGCACAATACAGTACCAGCAACCTGGGTGCAATTCCCACCATTGCCTCGTAAGCAGTTTGTACATATTCGTTGTGACTGTGAGAGTTTCCTCCGAGTGCTCCGGTTTCCTCCCACAGTCCAAGGATATACCAGTTAGCAGGTTAATTTGTCATTGTAAATTGTCCTGTGATTGGGCTAGGGTTAAGTCAGGGTTTGCTGGGCAGCAGTGCTGTATCTCAATAAACATATAAAACTGGCATTTTCCCACTTTGCTGTTACTCAAGTCTGCACTGTCCAGAATGCCAGAAATGTTGGTGTCATCCACAAACTTACAGACCATGACCACTCCATCCTCATCCTCATCCAAATTATTAATAAAGATGACAAACTGAGATACTCCACTGGTCACAGGCTTTAAAGAATTACAATGGTGCTTAGTCAAGTTATGCCATAATTTTATAATTCTTGTTTCAAAACACTGTGCAGTTTTGAAAATACTTACTTTTAAGCACCAATTTTGGCCTTGGACAGCACCAATTTTCTATGCTCTATGTATGGTCACTGTGTATTCAGGAACCAAGTTCCTAAACTTTGGAATTCCCTCCCCAAAATTCTTTCAAACCTCATCTTCCTCTCATTTATTACATTTCTTAAAGCAAGCTTCAATTGCCTGCCCTAAACTTTCTTTATATGGCACAGCTTTAAATTTTGTAGAGTAAAGCTTTTATGAAATGCCTTGAGTTTATTTTAATTTTTAAAAGCTCTGAACACAAGTTGACATTTTATAATTATAAATCAAATACTTAAGAAGTATGACTTACTTATCATCAGGAAGAGAAGTAACTAACAAGGGCTGAGAGCAACTTGGTGGTAAAACTAAACTGTTGGCTTTTTTGTCTATTAACGCATTGCTGTGATTGTCATAAATATCTAAGTTCAGAGAACTGGGGATTCTATGGGATACAATAACTGGAAGATATTTAAGGCACTCCAGCTCACTAAGTTGTTCATTTCGCAGTTGGAGATGGATAGTGTAGTCACCCTTTTCCAACTTCAGAGAATATTGTTTTTCAAAACAAGAAAATGAACAATTAAAATGCTCTGTCAGATTTATTTATCACATGTACAATGAAGCAAACAGTTAAATGCTTCATCTTTGTTAACAATCAACACATCCAAAGATGTGCTGGGAGCAACCCACAAGTATCACCACATATTCCAGTGCTAACATAGCATGCTCCAGTGTTTAGCAGAACAACACAAGCAGCAGGAAAAACAACAAAACAAGAGAGCAATGGCAAAACAAGCCCCTTTCCCACCCTCCCACCTATTCAGCCAACCCTCCAACCCCAGGGCAGGCAACTTCAATTTAAGATGTAAAGGAGCAATTAATACTCAAATTCTATTTCACGAGTACAGTAAAGGCCGCAAAATAATTTTAATTAACCTTGGAAATAGGAATCTGATGTTATTTTTCACTTACTATAAAATGCAAAGGTAATGTTTATAGAATGAAGATGGTTACTATACTCATTGAGAACAACATCACAGATTTCAATGTACAGAGGAAATGCCCAGTGAAGTGATTACTTCAGACTAGAACATAATTTTGCAGTCAAATCATCATTCATCTTTCAACTACCAAAATTTAATAGAGCAATCCAGAAAGCTAAGCATAATTAGTTTTTGTTTGTTATGTTATTGGCTTCTTCCCATTATGTTGCTTGTGATTAAAAGGCACACTTCTAACGGATAATTTGGTCTTCAATTTGACAGATATTCCCTATAGTTTTGATAAAGGGCCCCAAAATACATGTATGCGACAAGTCACTCCATTCAAACCAATTATTTTGAGAATACTGTAAGATTAAGACAGAGTGTTATACTACACATTCGGTTGTGGCTGTAGGAGGAGCAACATGGAGAAGAATGATAAATTGTTGTACAGCGAATAGCTCGGCTATTTAAGATGAAATCTTCAGTTAATGGGGCAAATAAGTGATTAATACAGCTGTGAAAAGGTAAGTTTTGAACTGGGTTAGCACAAGATAAAAGATCAGCATATGGAGGTCACATTCAACAATACACAAGAAAGCTGCAATTAAATTCAGCTTTAGTCTAGCAAGTGTAGTTTCCTTGTACACTTAATGGTAATTTTGCACTGCTGCACTCAAGGTCAGGAGCAATGGTGTTTGGATGTTTACGTCAGAGAACTTGGTCAATGCTTTAAGTCACCAACAGAAAATTCAATTTGAGTGTAATATACTGATTGAGAACCTGACAATGACCATCTCCAAGAACAGAAAATCTAACTACTAATTATCAACTTCCTAATCATTATCATCAGCGTTTGCTGTCATCTCAGTTGAGACCACCCATGGAAATATTATGAAGGTACAAAAAGACAATTCTGCAGCCAATCCCACAACTCGTGACTGACTAGTCTTTCCATCATCCACAGTCACCTTCTCAAGAGAAACTTATACTGACAATGAATATTGATTTGCCTGCAACATCATTACCCGTAAATGAAGAATTAAAATCCGTCTCTATCTGGCAGGGTTTTATTAGCAAAGGAAAAGTTGCAGTAAAATGAATCAGAGGGCAACAGTTTGTTATGGAGATGTTGAGGAAGCTCTCGTGATAGTATGGACATTAGTCCACAACAAAAGAGAACCAGCAGTCAGTTCCAGTGCCAACAGAAAGCCATGTAGTTGGGAATATATCTTCAATGCAATTGAGTTGAAAGCAGCCTACCTAACCTGAAATTAAAAAAGATCTTTTCTATCTTTACTGTGAAAAAAGCACTGGAGGGAGAACTGCCTAAAATGTTAACAGTTCATACACAGGACAACGAGCAGAACAAACCTCTGAAACGAAACGCTGCCTACTTTGAAAATATCTTGCTTCAAAATCTATGAGCATGAGCATCCACATATGAAATCAAAAATATAGTCATAAAATCAAACTGTGATATTTAAAATATAGCAACATTTTCAAATGGTGACAGCAGGTGGTTTCTGCAACAATCATTTAGTTCTTGTACATCAATTATTATTTGTACTTTATTTACCTGGTGTGGGTAAGCATCTCCTGAGCCCACAAGTTTTTTGTTTTGATCATATAGCATCCACATTTGGCTATCAAATTCAGATTCATACAGTAGCTCACAAAGGATAGCTGACTGTTGCTTCACCATTCTTTGTCTATAATCAGAAAAAAATGAATGTAATTGCCTTTTGAGAATTATGAATTTCTTGCAGAAAAATTTTGAAAAAATGTTTATAGCAAAACATTCAAACAGAACATGTTTACCATATTAGCTATAATTATAATGCACACAGAACATTAAAGAATTAAAGTGAATCCGAAGACAGAACTTTTTAAATACATCATTATGATTAGATTGTTTTCTGATTAATAGCTGTTCTATTCATCCAAAATTATCACAGAATTGTACAGCAGAAAAACTAGCCCATTCAGCCTAGTTTGTTATTGCCAACTATGATGCCTATCTATCCTAATCCCATTTAACTGCATTAGGCCCTTAACCCTCTATAAATTCCAATCTACTTGTCCAAAGGAGTTTTAATCATTGAAAATATATCTGTTTCCACTGTCTTCTCTGGCAGCTTGTTCCCAATATTCAACACTGTCTGTGAAAAGCTCAACTTCATATCTCCATTAAATTTCTCCCCACTCACCTTAAATTGTGCCTCCAGTTCTGTATATCCCTTCTCCAAGAAAAAGATTCTATTTATCCTATCAATGCCTCAAGACAAATAAAGAATTCCTGTAGCTAACCTGTTGCAAATAAAGAACAATCTGATTTTCTGTTTCCATTTGAGGATTTAAGATCAATTGTGGACTTAAAGTACCGGTAGTACCATCACATTCTCATAAGGCATACAAACTGGCAATAGCAAGTGTTAATAGCAATGTCAAAAATATTTTTTCCATAACTTGACATTATTTTGAAAAAACGTCACCTCTAATTGCTCCATTGATAAACGTTTCATGCAAAGTAGTACAGATGACCATACAAATTAAGAATTCCTAAACTATACTACTTGGGGAAATAATGGCAGCGACCTACAATTCCTTCTAGAATTAATTACGTAATCCAACCCCAACATCCAAATTGACCAATATTCAATAATACCCTGATGAAAATATTAACCGTCTCTCTCACAGGAGAGGACCAAATGTCATCGACACTCCACTTTTATTTAAAAGTTCTAACATTTGGAGATATTTGCTGTTTGATTACTTAATGATCACCGGCTAAAATTACAAATGAAGGATTTTTTAATTTGCATAATAGGTGGGGAAATAGTGACAAACTATCTGAAATGTCCATAAGTTACACAGTCAATCCAGAATTACAGTTTATAGCTGTATACTTTGGAATCATATCAACGGCCCGTGGAAATATACGCAAACATTAGTCAAAGCCACCTGAGAGAAACAGAGAAAATTGAAGTAAAATATTCCAACAACATTTTAAAAAGGCAGGACGATGACACTGACATAGATAGTTTAGTGACATTTTCTCCTGCATGAACACATAAATCAGAGATGCACAGAATTACTTGGGTTCATCAGTTAGGGCATTATGTTACAGTTATACAAGTCACTGATGCGATCACACTTGGCATATTGAATACAACTTTGGTTGCCCTGTTATAAGGAAGATATTTTCAAGCTGCAGAGGGTGCAGCAGAGATGTATGAGGATGCCGCCTGGACTAGAGAGCCTGAGTTATAGGGAGTGGATGGCCACACTGGCTCTTTACTTGTTGGACCATGGCAGAAGACCTTATAGAAGTCTATAAAATCATGAGGCGTATGGCCAAGGTTGATGGTCAGAGTCTTTTCCCTAAGATTGATCAATCCAAAACTAGACAGTACACAGACACAAGACAAAGGAAAGATTTAAAAGAAATCTGAAGGGTAACTTCACTACACATTGGGCACTGAATACCTGGAATAAGCTGCCAGTGGAAGTGGTCAAGGCAGGTACAATTCCAACATTTAAGAGGTGTAATGGAGGGAGGGGCTCGGAGGCTCACAGGCTGAATGCAGGCAGCAGGAGCTAACAGGGAGGATGCTGTGGTAGGAATGGACCAGCTGCACTGAAGGACCTGTTTCTGTGCTGTGTTACTATATCACTGAAGCAATCATTTTGTGCAAAATGTTCTTGTAAAACTTGAATAATTCTTGGAGACATTTGAGAAGGTTCAAAAAGAGCTCCCATAATTTTTGTGATGGTAACTTGTCAAATGCAAGCTTTTTTTTTGTCCTTTGCTTTGGTTTCCCTGAATTTTTCTTATAATTTTCAGTACAACAAAGCAATCAATTCCATTAGTCCAGTACAACAAAATAATGAATATCTCAGGACTTTCTTATTTACTGCTAAGAAATTATGAACTACTTTATAATACTTATTTGATGGAAACTGTATGTCAAAATAATCTCATAGAACTGCCGATTGTTTGGTAATGCATCCCATGGACCAAAGGCCTTGTTTTTGCACTTGGTGGCTTGAAATTTAAAAATAAATGATAAAAGTGATTCATTAGCAATTGGTGTTCAATATTTTAATTGAATTATATATTTACTAAAACAAAAGGAAAAATAAATAGTATCTCTTCAAAATGACTGTGAAGATGCATTTGTTCTCCTTTTCCAGGTAGGATTTTCTTAGAAATTAAAGATAGCTTTCTTGTTTTATATTTCAACACATTTTAGATTTAAGTATTTAAGAAAATGTTACTTTATTTCAATGAATTTAAAATGCAAATCTGCTTCTCTCGTTCTAAATATTTTTCACAGCAAGATGGTAACTTGCTTTGGTGTGACATAGCTTTATTCTGATAAAGTATGTAAAAGGATTAACACTTCATTAAACAATAGCAGCCTGCTTTTCGGAAAGAAACTGTTGATGATCAACAGATGTGCTAAGCCATGCTGAGCCATATTTCTTCTTGAAGGTAGCTAGCTAGGGTTTCAGGATGCTTATCTCCTTGTGCACTCAAGCCTAGAGATAGGACCACTCCAGCCTGTTTTTGTATGTTCTGTCCATTATGCCTATTTTGTAATTTGTCTTTTGGGGCTGTCATGTACTGGATAACTTTGACTCCAGCCTGTCTTGTGTGGGGGGGCTATCTGAACAAATATATCTGTGTTGTAAGGAGAATTGTTAGTTACCGTAGATTCCGGACTACAGAGCGCACCTGATTAAAAGCCGCTGGCTCTAATTTTAGAAAGAAAATCAATTTTTTACTTGTACAGGCCGCACCGGATTTTAGGCCGCACCGGATTTTCGGCCGCAGGTGTCCCACGTTGTAATATGAGATATTTACACAGAAAGATATTACACGTGAGGATTTTTTAACTTTTAATTAAATCCATATGGTAACATAAACAAATACATATTGCAAATGCTTTTTTTCGAACCGTGCCTGTAACGCGGCTACTTTTAAATATACGTTGCGTATACTTTTTTACTGAACAACATTCCAATATCTCCTAACGACTGGTAAAAAATATATATACTGCAGCCTACCAGGAAAAGTTATTGATCGCCTTTAACTTAAAAGCAGCGTTTCGCTCAGATCTAATGCCGCTCCGCCGCTCGCCCCCCGCCTTCCCGTTTATCGCAAACGGCATTTTTCCCACAAGACGCGGCGAAACCGGGTGTGACGTCATAGCATCCCGCGATGTAGTACAGAAAACAAATATAGTTAAAACAGTTCTATCTTTAACTAGAAAATGAATTACTAAGCGAAAATATTATAAACTAAATAACTGCCATAAAGGCAGCACAATGCTTTTCTTCGAGTGTTTTCCATGTTGATGAGGGTGAGTACAAATGACTGATTTACAATAATTTAATTGTGAAAGTGCGCTTGATTTGTCGTACAATTTCATTGGACCTCTGTGAACTACTCATCAATTTTATTGGTCTACTGTTACGAGGCAAAATGTTTTTGGCGGCATGAAAAAAATCATGTATTAGCCGCTCCGTATTAAAGGCCGCAGAGTTCAAAGCTGTTCAAAATGTGGGAAAAAAGTAGCGGCTTAAAATCCGGAATCTACGGTAGTTTGGTGGATCGGGCAGGAACAGTCACAGACAGACTGTTAAGCCCCGGGTGCTTTGAATAAAGAGTTTGTGCTTATCCAGATAATCACTCAGAGACCATATTCGACTTCCACAATTCTATATAAAAATGTTTAGTTCACTAAGAAACCTGACTTAAGAATCCTACCTCTCATCTGATCTGTCAGCAAAACCGACTTATTTTGTCCTGGAACACTGCATGCCCATCATTCGCCTTAGTTTCTCTAACACTTAATCATCTACAAGTTCCTCAACAACGGAAGCTTTAAATTTTGTTTGCTCTACATATTGTAGACACTGCTCTTCATCAATTTGCATAATTAAATTGTGCCAAATTGCCTGCCATCAATCATGGTTATTACAGCCAATACTTCCTGGCAAACAAGTTCTTAACCATGTACTGTCATTTCCCCCAGCAAAAAATGCAGTTCATGATGTTTGCAGAGAGATTTATATTGGGAGTAAATGGTAACTGTCACACCTTAGCTAGAATTGCTAATAAATTAAAATGTAAATTTCTACAAACAATTAAATGTATTTAGAAACAAAGAAAATAGAAGTGTTGAGATTACTTTTTTTAAAAACACAAAAAAAGGCAAAGTGTTTACTTAAGGGGTGGGGGGGGGGGGGAAGGATATTCTCTGCATTATGCCTAACTTAGTTTAGTACTTTCATGCAGCTTGACTTCAATTTTGTGATTTCATGCAAACTACTCAATCTGTGTATGAGATTCACATGGAAATCCCCAAGAAGCTTAGAGTTAATACAAGTGAATGTCAACATTTTCTTGCAAGATACAGGCTGATTTTTTTAAATGATTGGTTTGTTGAGGAATAAATGTGATGTACAGGTGAATTCATGGAATAAGGGCAGGAGATGTCCTTTTTAATCCACTTGAATGATAAGTTGAGCTTGGCATCCACTTCTGAAAAGATTTCACTCTTGCAGCATTACACTGAACTCTACAAAACACTCTCAATAGCTTGAGGTTATTTTATAGAACTCAGAACTGTAACTTTTAACTCAAAAATGAGAGCAACACCTATAACCCAGTAGTGAACAATTAGTATGGAACATCAAACCATATGCAGCAACACATCACAGTAGGATTTCTTTGTCAATTTCCAGCAATCTTATCACCATATTTTGAAAGATTAACCATTTCAACTGTTACGTTTACCAATTTATCAAAATTAAAGATTAATTACACAGTTAAAGTAAATCAACTTGCAGCAACATTTCCATAGATTTCTGTGATCCCTGAAGAGTATTCCGAGGAAGTAGGATTACGCACATGAAGCAAATCAAGAGAGTATTATCCTCAATAAAATATGCAACCTCAATGTCAAGAGAATAATGATAATCTGACAAGAGTCATTAGTTACCTCAAGGATTGAATCCAACATTTGAGACTAATAGAGGGAGCAATTTTTTCATGTTTCATTGTGGATGTTACATCAAAAAGAGTAATTCTGTCTGAAGCATTCTACATTAGGTCAAAATATTTAGAGAAACGTACATTTACATTTAAAACTCAAGTAATTCGCTTTTTTTGGATCAGCCAAAGAATCATTCAAATTTAGCTAAATGAAATTAACTCTTTGGAGGGGAAATGAAATGTGTAAAATAATATTAGCCCAACTTATTTATAAAAACATTACTTATTACTGTGCTAAACATTCTCCTCCCTCACTTCTCACAGTAGCCTGGGGTACATCTTGTGCGGTCCCAGTGACTAATCCAACTTGATGCTTTCCAAAAGCTCCAGCACATTCTCTTCCTTAATATCTACATGCTCAAGCTTTTCAGTCCACTGCAAGTCATCCCTACAATCGCCAAGATCCCTTTCCATAGTGAATACTGAAGCAAAATATTACTCCTTTCTAGAATCTGTCTCCCTATCTGCTTCTCGATGTCCCTGTTACTATTGGGTGGTCTATAAAAAACACCCAGTAGTTATTGACCCCTTCCTGTTCCTAACTTCAACCCACAGAGACTCTGTAGACACCCCTCCACGACTTCCTCCTTTTCTTGCAGCCGTGACACTATCTCTCATCAACAGTGCCATGCCCCCACCTCTTTTGCCTCCCTCCGGTAACTTCAAATTCCTGGGTGTCACTATCTTAGAGGATCTGTCCTGGACATGTCACATAAATGTAACTGTAAAGAAAGCAGCACAACAGAGCCTCTACTTCCTCAGGAGTCTGCAGAGATTTGGCATATCATCAAAAACCTTGACAAACCTCTTTAGAAGTGTGGTGGAAAGTGTACTGACTGGCCTTATTATGGCCTGCTATGGGAACACCAATGCCTTTGAGTAGAAAATCCTGCAAAAGGTGTTACACGACCGTGGCGGTGGACGAACCCAAGTGCAGAACACGGGCATGGAGGCAGAGTCGGGAGGCGTTATTAACATAGCGAGCATGGTGTCTGTATCCAGGAGCGATGCTAGACTTAGAACTGGCAGACCCAAGAACCATGAAATGAGGTTACTCACACCAGAGTCGACCAATGAACTGGCAGCTCCTTGTTGTGATCACAGGGTTTTATACTGCATTTGCTGATGGAAAGCAGGTGTTTGTAGTTAGTGGAACTTGGGAATGATTGGAAACTAAATAAAGGCATTGAGGCCCAATTCCTGAGGAAAATAGCCAGGTGGGTGATTGCCAGAAGGGACCATGACAATATCCCTCCCTCAACAGGAGCCTCCAGGCCTGTCTGGATGGTCCCAGTAAAAATCCTGGATGAGGAAAGGGTCTAGGATGAAGGAGTGGGGGACCCAGGAACACTCTTCTGGACCGTGCCCTTCCCAGTCTACCATGTATCGGAAACCCCTGCCCCTATGGCACACATCCAGTAGTTGTCGGACAGTGTACACCAGATGGTTGTCGATGATACGGGCAGGTAGGGGAGTCTCAGCCGGGGGACACAAGGGGCTGATGGAGCCTGGCTTTAACTGGGAAACATGGAAAGTCAGGTGGATGTGCATGGATCTTGGCAATTTTAGGCAGATCGCTGCGGGATTGATAACACTTTCGACCTTGAATGGTCCCAGGAAGCGAAGGGCGAGTTTCCTATGCTCGTTCTTCAGTGGGATGTCCTTGGATGAAAGCCACACCATCTGCCCGGGTCGGTACTCAGGCGCCGGAGTCCGGTGTCGGTCGGCCGTCTTCTTATTACATTTTGCTGATCTGAGTAGGGTCGTGCATGTCTCCTCCCACACCTTAAGGCACCGATCGATATGGTCCTGAACCAACGGTACTGCAATCTACTCTTCCTGCGCGGGGAACAGCGGGTGTTGGTACCCCAGGAACAGTTGAATGGAACCTTTCAATGGCCAAGCTGACTAGAGAGTTGTGGGCGTACTTAACCCACAGGAGGTGGTCGCTCCAGGTCAACGGGATGTTTGCTGTTACACAACGTAGCATCGCCTCCAGGTCTTGGTTGACCCGTTCCATCTGCCCGTTCGTCTGGGGATGGAAGCTGGATGACAGGCTGACCTATGCACCCAAGGCTTGACAGAAGGCCTTCCATACCTGTGAGACGAACTGAGGACCTTGATCAGAGACGATGTCTGCGGGGATTCCGTGGAAGGGGAAGACGTAGTGGATGAGAAGATCTGCAGTTTCTTGAGAGGAAGGGAGTTTAGAGAGGGCTACAAAGTGCACCGCCTTGGAGAACCAGTCTACCACGGTGAGTACGGTGGTGTTCCCATGTGAAGGGGGTAGACCGGTGACTAAGTCTGGGGCGATGTGTGACCAGGGACAGGTAGAGGACAAAGTAAACCTGCAGATGGCTGATGAGAGGCTTTTCCCCGGGCACAGATGGAACATGCCGAGACATAGGATCGGGCTTCTGCCTCCGTGGACGGCCACCAAGAAGTGTTTTTTTTTCCAGGAGCACTAGGGTCCAATCACTCCCGGGGTGGCAGGCGAACTGAGACGTGTGCCCCCATTGGACATCCTGAGACCTGACGGAAACGGGCACATACAGGCGATCACCGGGTCCATTGCCGGGGTCGGGGTCATCCCGTTGGGCTTTTTACTTTAGACTCAATCTCCCAAGTGAGGGTGGCAACGACGCAGGATGGTGGGAGGATAGTCCCTGGGCTGGAAGTGTCCTCCTTGGAGTTGTATTGGCGGGAGGGCGCATCCGGCTTCCCGTTCTTGGACCCTGAACGGTATGTGAGGGAAAACCTGAACCGTCCGATACATAACGGGCCTGGCGGGAGTTCAAACGTTTGGCGGTCTAGTTATACCCCAAGTTTTTATGATCAGTCCACATCACAAATGGTTGTTCTACCCCCTCCAGCCAGTGCCTCCATTCTTCCAATGCTAGTTTGACCGCCAGGAGTTCCTGATTCCCCACGTCACAATTCCACTCGGTGGGGGACAGTCGGCGAGAATACAAGGCGCAGGGGTGAAACTTTTCATCTGAACTTGATTGTTGGGACAAGACTGCTCCTATCCCGGAGCCAGAGGCGTCCACCTCGACAATGAATTGACGGGCTGTGTCCGGATGGACCAGGATGGGAGCGGTGGTGAACCGCCTCTTCAGGTCGGTGAACGACGAGTCAGCTTCGGAGTCCCAACAGAAAGGGGTAGTAAGCGAGGTAACCCAGGTAAGGGGAGGCCGCCACTCGACTGTAGTCTCTGATAAATCGACAGTAGAAATTTGCAAACCCCAGGAATCGTTGAAGTTGTTTGCGGGTCGTGGGCCTAGGCCATTCTTCCACCGCCTGGATCTTCAGCTCTCACATGCCCGCTCTTGATGATATAACCCAGGAAGCTGACCGAAGGAATGTAGAACTCACATTTCTCCGCCTTCACAAATAATTGGTTTTCTCACAGTCTCTGGAGGACTTGACGGACATGGTGAATGTGTTCTTGGGGGGGGGGGGGGCAGAGGGTGCTAGAAAATAAAACCGATGAATAAAGTCCCTCAGTACGTCATTAATGAGGGCTTGAAAAACGGCGGGAGCATTGGTTCCACTGCTTCCACTCGTCCCCCCCCCCTCATCCTGACTAGATGGTATGCGTTCCGAAGGTCCAGCTTTGAGGAAATGGTGGCTCCATGTAGTGGTTCAAAAGCTGAACTAATGAGGGGGTAAAGGGTACTTATTCTTAACTGTTATACTGCTTAGTCCTCTGTAATCAATACAAGGATGAGGCGACCCGTCCTTCTTTTCTACAAAGTAAAAAACCGGTGCCTACCAGGGAAGATGAAGGTCTGATAATGCCCGCCGCGAGGGACTCGCTGATGTACTTCTCCATGGCCTCTCTCTCCGGTCGGGATAGGTTAAAAAGGTGATTGGTGGGTAGCGAGGCCCCGGGGAGAAGATCGATGGCACAATCATATGGTCACTGCGGAGGCAGGGAAAGGGCCCATTGTTTACTGAATACCGGTCCCAGGTCATGGTATTCTGTGGGGACTCGGGACAAATCGAGGGGTTCTGGGACAGGCTGGGTCGCGGGAACTTCCCTGGGAGATGGGGCCGACGGCAGAAAGTTGGCGTGGCAAGTCTGGCTCCATTTGGCTATCCTCCTGGTAGGCCAGTCGATGTGGGGATTGTGTTGGGTCAGCCATGGGTACCCTAGAACCACCGGGGCTTGAGGTGAATGAATGAGACTGAACCGTACCTCCTCCTGATGGTTGCCAGATAGGATCAAGGTCAGGGGTGGTGTACAGTGAGTCACCTGAGCCAGCAGTTTTCCGTCCAGGGCCCGGGCCTCCAGGGGTATAGTTAGTGGCTCGAGGTATTCCAGCCTGGGAGGCTATGTCCTCATCCATCAGATTGCCCTCGACACCGGAATCCACCAAAGCGGGTAGGGACAGAGACCGTCGTTGGTAATTCACAGTAGCCGGGATCTGCATCTGAGACTGGGGGGGGGGGGCTGAAGGGAGTGTCGTCGGACTCACCAGAACAGTAGGAGTGGGAGCTCTGTGAGGAACGGAAGGGGGAGGGAGGTTAGGGCTGGTGGAAGAAGGTAAGGTGGGCCGTGGGATGGCCTGAGGAATGGGGTAAGTTTGGCAGATACTCCATCGACCTGTTCACTGACCTTTCTTACGTCCACTGACAGGGAAAGGAGGTTCTCCATGACATCCCAGAGCAGCTGATCACGCAAGCCCAGTAGGGAGCCCTGGCTGGCGAGGGCTTGTTGCAGGGGATTCGTGTCCGCTGGGTTCATTATGGCCAGTACGTTCTGTTACACGAGCGTGGCGGTGGATGAACCCAAGTGCAGAACACGGTGGTGGAGGCAGAGTCAGGAGGTGTTATTAATGTAGCGAGTGTGGAGTCTGTATTCAGGAGCAATGCTAGCTTAGAACTGGCAGTCCTAAGAACCATGAAACAAGGTTACTCACACCAGAATCAACCAACGAACTGGCAGCTCCTTGTTGTGGTCACAGGGTTTTATCCTGAATTTGCTGATGGAAAGCAGGTGTTTGTAGTTAATGGAACCTGGGAATGATTTGAAACTAAACGAGGGGATCGAGGCCCAATTCCTGAGGAAAATAGCCAGGTGGGTGATTGCCAGAAGGGACCATGACAAAAAGAAATGGATTTGGCTGATTACATGGGTAAAGCTCCCAATCATTGAGCACATTGACATGAAACATTGAGCAGCATCTCTCATCAAAGATCCTCACCACCCCAGCCATGCTCTCTTCTTGCTGCTGCCATTAGGTAGAAGGTACAGGAGCCTCAGAGCCCACACCACCAGGTTCAAGAACAGTTACTACCCCTCAACCATCAGGCTCTTGAGCAAAAGGGGATAACTAATTCTATTTCTGGTGTTCCCACAACCAATGGTCACACTTCAGGGACTCTTTATCTTGTTATTTCATCCTCTGGTTATTTATTGGTATTTACTTACATTTGCATTTGCACAGTTTGTTGTTCATTGATCCTGTTTACAGTTACTCTTCTATAGTTTTGCTGAGTATGCCACAGGAAAAAGAATCTCAAGATTGTATGTGGTGACAGGTATGTATTCTGACAATAAATTTTACTTGACTTTTGAACTTTGAATACTCTCCATGCTACATCTATAGAAATTTGCTATTGAGTCCTTGGTAAAATACCAAATCTCAAACTAGTGAAGTATAGCTGCAAGTGTTCCTTCATCAGTATGTTAGGCCCAGGATATGTCTTCTGAGGACCTTGAAACTTCACACCCTTTCCACCATTGGCTGACCACTCAATGAGGACTAGTGTGTGCTTTCCCAACTTCCCGGTCTGCAATCAATTCCTTGGTCTTCTTAACGTTGAGTTCACAGTTGTTGTAGTGACTCCACTCAACCAGCTGATCTATTTCACTCCTCTACACCTCCTCATCACCATTTGATATTCTGCCAACAACAGTATTGTCATCGGCAAATTTATAGATGGAATTTGAGTTATGGCTAGCTACACAGTCTGGAGTGTAGTGAGAGTAGAGTAGTGGGCTAAGCACGCATCTTTAAGTAGGAGATGTTATTTCTGACCCACACTGACTGTGCTCTCCCAGAGAGGAAGTCATGTATCCAATTGCAGAGGGATTTGAAGCTTGTTGGTTAATACTGAGGGGAAGATGGTTTTGAATGCTGGGCTGTAATAAATGAACAGCTGTCTAGTGTTGGTATTGATGTTGTTCAGGTTGTCCAAGGCTAAGTGGAGAGCCTGTGAGATTGCATTCACTGTAGACCTGTAGGCAAATAGCAGTAGGTCTAGATCCTTGCACCGGCAGGAGTTAATTCCAAACATGATCAACGTCTCAAAACAATCTGCTATAGATATGAGTACTACTGGTCAACAGTAACTGAGGCAGCTCACTCTGCTCTTTCTGGGCACCAGTTTGATTGTCGCCCTTTTGAAGCAGGTAGGACCCTCCAACTGCAGTAATGAGAGTTTGAAGATGTCCCTGAACACTCCAGCCAGTTGGCTGGCACAGGTTTTCAGTGGCCTACCAGGCACTGATGCGAGGGTTCACAGCTTGACATCGGCCTCCAAAACATATCACAGATACTGCAGGGATTTGCACACGTGTAGTTTTATTCTGCCTTTCAAATCTTGCAGAAAAAGGCAATGAGCTTTTCTGTGAGTGAAGCATCATAGCCATTAGTGATGTTAGGTTTTGCCTTGTAGGAAATACTTGCATGCCAATCCGCCACGGCTGAAGCCGGGGAACTGGAGACTGAATCAGACTGACACCATTGGTGAGAAATTTACTGCAGGGAACTCTGAAGGATAGGGGAACAAAAAGGATAGATCACAATGGGGCAGTGAACTTTAGCAAGGTCTTCAACAAGTTCCAGGATGGTAGGCTGGTTTGGATGATTCGATCCCATGGAATCCATTTAGGTGTGCTCAGAATTGGCTCAGACGTAGGAAGCTGAGGGTGGTGGTTGCAAGTTGTCTATCAAAATGGAAGCTGATGACTCGTGATATGCTATAGGGGTTGGTATTGGGATAATTCATTATTTATATCAATGATTTGGGTGCAAGGTAAGTTTTGAATTACATTAAATTAGAAGGCATTGATAATGAAGAAGTGCACTGGGGATTTTAATAAATTAGGGGCGTGAGTCTTGCAGGGCACTAGGAGCAGAGGGTCCAAGGAGTATAATGGCATAACTCATCAAAAGCAGTGTCACAGGTAGACAAGCTGGTGAAAAATCTGCTAAGTACACTGGCCTCCATCAGTGAGGGCATTAACTATAGGTCTTGGGTCATTATGTTGCAATTGTATATAAGACCAAAAGACATAGGAGCAGAATTAGTCCATTCAACCCATCGAGTCTGCTCTGCCATTACCTTATGGCTGATCCCAGATCCCACTCTACCCTGTACACTTGACTGCTCGCCATATCCTTTGATGCCCTGACCGATCTCAATATCACCAAGACCAAGGAGATGGTGGTGGACTTTAGGAGATCTAGGCCTCATATGGAGCCAGTGATCATTAATGGAGAATGTGTGGAGCAGGTTAAGACCTACAAGTATCTGGGAGTACAGTTAGACGAGAAGCTAGACTGGACTGCCAACACAGATGCCTTGTGCAGGAAGGCACAGAGTCGACTGTACTTCCTAAGAAGGTTGGCGTCATTCAATGTCTGTAGTGAGATGCTGAAGATGTTCTATAGGTCAGTTGTGGAGAGCGCCCTCTTCTTTGTGGTGGCGTGTTGGGGAGGAAGCACTAAGAAGAGGGACGCCTCACGTCTTAATAAGCTGGTAAGGAAGGCGGGCTCTGTCATGGGCAAAGTACTGGAGAGTTTAACATCGGTAGCTGAGCGAAGGGCGCTGAGTAGGCTACGGTCAATTATGGATAACTCTGAACATCCTCTACATAGCACCATCCAGAGACAGAGAAGCAGTTTCAGCGACAGGTTACTATCGATGCAATGCTCCTCAGACAGGATGAAGAGGTCAATACTCCCCAATGCCATTAGGCTTTACAATTCTACCGCCAGGACTTAAGAACTTTTTTAAAGCTATTATTAATGTTTTTTGAGATAGTGATTTAGATGCATATCATATTTTTTTACTGAGTTAAGTATTGTATGTCATTAGTTTTGCTACAACAAGTGTATGGGACATTGGAAAAAAAGTTGAATTTCCCCATGGGGATGAATAAAGTATCTATCTATCTATCTATCTATCTATCTATCTATCAATCAGGAAATGATCAACTTCCACTTTAAATATACCCACGAACTTGGCCTCCACTGCAGTCAGTGGCAGAGCATTCCACAGATTCACTACTCTCTGGCTAAAAAGAATCACTCCTTACCTCTTTTCCAAAAGTTTGCCCCCTCAATTCTGAGGTTGTCCCCTCTAGTTCTGGATACCCACTCCATAGGAAACATCATCTCCACATCCACCCTATCTAGTCCTTTCAACATTCGGTAGATTTCAATGAGATTCCCCCCGCATTCCTCTACATTCCAGTGAGTACAGGCCCAAAGCTGCCAAACACACTTCGTATGTTAACCCCTTCACTCCTGGAATCATCCTCATGATCCTCCTCTGAACTCTTTCCAATGACAACACATCCTTTCTGAGATATGGGGCACAAACCTATTGGCAATATTCCAAGTTCAGTCTGACTAATGTCTTATAAAAGATCAGCATTATCTACTTGCTTTTATATTCTATTCCCCTTAAAATAAATGCCAGCATTGCATTTGCCGCCTTTACCGCAGACTCAACCTGCAAATTAACCTTCTGGGAGTCTTGCACAATGACTCCTAAGTCCGTCTGCTCCCCTGATGTTTGAATTTTGTTCCCATTTAGATAATAGTCCACACTATTGTTCCTTTTACCAAAATGCATTGTCATATATTTCCCAACACTGTATTCCATTTGTCACTTTTTTGACCATTCTTCCAGTTTGTTTAAGTCTTGCTGCAATTGCATTGCTTCCTTAGTACTACCTACCCCTCCACCTATCTTCGTATCATCCGCACACTTTGCCACAAAGCCATCAATTCCATTATCCAAATCATTGACAAATAACGTGAAAAGTACCAGTCCCAATACTGACCCTTGAGGAACAGCACTAGTCACTGGCAGCAAACCAGAAAAGGCCCTTTTTATTCCCACTAGCTGCCTGCTGCCTGTCAGCCATCCCTCTTTCCATGTTATACGTCACTGGTGAGGCCACAGTTGGAGTATTGTGTACAGTCTTGGTCACTTTGTTATAGGGAATATTTGGATTGGTGCATGAAGAGAGAAGGTTTAGAAGGATACGGACTAAAGATAGGAAATTTGGACTTGCAAGGTTGGCACCATCATTGCATGAACTTGTTCAGCCAAAGATCCTGTATCCAAGCTGTACTGCTCTTTGACTCTAAAAAAGAGTAAAATTACATGTTTTTACATAAAATGTAATTATTGATACTTTATCAGATTCATAATCCTGGGAGATATTGTCCCAATTTAGAGACATTCTTGATGGAAGTATGGACTTGAGTATAGCTACAAAACTTATTATCTCCTTCATGCCTTTCTCATCTTTCTGGTATCTTAATGATCATAAAATGGGGCATATTAAGTTCCTATTTAAATTATCTAATGGAGGTGCAATTTATAAAATTATATTAATTTAAACCAGGAGTTGATTTAATTGATAGAATTGTTTAAATAATTCATGTTTAATGACATTAGGTTACATATTGTGACATGTTTAGAAATATTACTAACTTATTAGGCTTGATAACACCATAGTAGTCAAACAGTGGATTTATTGATCCAATATTAATCTAATATTAACCATTCAAGTGAAGACACAGATTATGTTCATTCTGTATATTTTTCTGTATTAATTCTCTCTTACCATTATTTTGCTCATTCCTGTATAAAGTGCTATGAAAAAGTAGACTCTTGAGTCAGAATGAAGGAGTTCCTTCAGAATGCTGAAAGAGAAGAGGTATTGTGTTTGCTGGTGGAATCTTTTTTGGAGCTGGCAAAAATTGCAGAAGATGATGCATTGAATACAGAAGCTAAGCTGGTGTAATGGAATGTATGAACCAGGGGAACTCCATTATTACTCTGTCCAGGATTAGCAAGGATGAAAGCTGAGATGTAGGAAATAGATGAAATGTGGTCAAGGGCTTTATCCACTCCAGTAGTGCAGAAAGCAGAAAGAAGGAAGAACGTTCAGAGGCAGAGGTATTTCTTTTCCACATCCTACTCCCCATTGTATGGCTCTTTCCTATGCAAACATGGGTGGTTCAATACCTAACCTTTAACATCTTCCTTTCCCACTAGAAAAGGACTCGGTCTTTCTGGTCAGTGATTTACTTGCACTTCTTCCTGTCAAGAGTTCTGCATTTAGTGTTCACAATATGGCCTCTCCTGCATTGTTAATGACTGATTGCATAAAAGAGTACCTGTGCTTGGTCTGCAGGCATGGCCCTGGGCATCCGGTTACCTGCCATTGAAATCCACTATTGTACTGCCCTTCTGACCTCTCTTTCTGTGGTCTCCTGCAGTGTTACCACTAAGGCCCAATGTAAGCTTGAGGAACAAAACCTCATTTTATATCTGGGCCTGTAGGACTCAAAACTGCATTCTCCAAATCTGGGATCCTTGCTTGCTCTTGGTATCAGGACTGGTTGTTTATGCAGACAGTTCCTCCCCAGATCCCTTACCCTTTCGTTCATTTGTATATTCTGGCCTGGTCAGCAAGTCCCAATAGGCTACATCATACATCATGATCTAGGCTCCTCAACAACAGCAACACATCTCAAATACAAAGAGGAACTTAACTATCCATTCAATCTAGGTGTAGGCTACACCATTTCAATCTATATCAGATTGTCCCTTTCTTCTGCCGTTGCCTCTCCCACCTTCTCTGTAACTGAGACTAACTTGTTTTCTCTTAATCACCGTTCTGATGAAGAGTAATCATGTTAACCGTTTCTTTCACTCTTCACAGAAATTGCCTGACAGAGCATTTTCTGTCAATTTCAGATTTTCACCATCATTAGTTTTTTTTAATTGTCATTAGCCTTTTATAGTTGTGCAACATTTGCCAGTTTTTGATATGAATAATATGGACACTGCGGTCCACGGCGCACCATAGGAACTCTGTGTCTGGTGGTGTCAGTTGCTGATTCTGGGTCCAGCCCTGTACGTCGCCATAAGGCTGTTGTAAATCTAGTCAAGAAGAAAAGAAGAGCTTATGAAAGGTTCAAAAAACTAGGGATCGTTCCCTCCGTGACTGCCTGGTCCACACAGCCCTCCCCACAGATCTCCCACCTGGTACTTATCCCTGAAAGCGTAAGTGCTATACCTGCCCCTACACCTCCTCTCTTACCACCATTCAGGGCCCCAAACAGTCCTTCCAGGTGAGGCAACACTTCGCTTGTGAGTCTGTTGGGGTAATCTATTGCATCCGGTGCTCCCGGTGCAGCCTCCTCTACATCGGCGAGACCCGACACAGATTGGGGGACCGCTTCGTCAAGCACCTCCGCTCCGTCCGCCACAACAGACAGGATCTCCCGGTTGCCACCCACTTCAACTCTGCTTCACATTCCCATTCGGATATGTCCATACATGGCCTCCTCTACTGCCATGATGAGGCCAAACTCAGGTCGGAGGAGCAATACCTCATATACCGTCTGGGTAGTCTCCAGCCCCTTGGCATGAACATTGAATTCTCCAGCTTCCGGTAATTCCCTCCCTCTCCCTTCCCCCATCCCACTTTCACTCTGCCTCCTCCCCAGCTGCCTATCACCTCTCTCATGATTCCCATAGTGCTTTCCCCTTACTTTCCTTCTTCACCTCTCCTGCCTATCCCCTCCTTGCTTCCCCTCCCCCACCCCTTGATCTTTCCTCTGATTGGTTTTTCACCTGGCACCATCCACCCTCCCCCCACCTTCTTTATAGGGCCCCTGCCCCCTCCTTCAGTCCTGACGAAGGGTCTCGGCCTGAAACGTTGACTGCTTCTTTCAACGGATGCTGCACGACCTGCTGAGTTCATCCAGCTTTTGTACGTGTTGGTGTGCTCAGTTCTGGTCGCCTCAGTACAGGATGGATGTGGAAACCATAGAAAGGGTGCAGAGGAGATTTGCAAGGATGTTACCTGGATTGGGGAGCATACCTTATGAGAACTCGGCCTTTTCTCCTTGCAGCGACAGAGGATGAAAGGTGAACTTGATAGAGGTGTATAAGATGATGAGAGGCATTGATTGTGTGGATAGTCAGAGGCTTTTCCCCAGGGCTGAAATGGCTAGCATGAGAGGGCACAGTTTTAAGGTGCTTGGAAGAAGATGCAGATGAGATGTCAGGGGTCAGTTTTTTACGCAGAGAGTGGTGAATGCGTGGAATGGGCTGCCGGCGGCAGTGGTGGAGGTGGAAATGATACGGTCTTTTAAGAGAGTCCTGGATGGCTACATGGAGCTTGGAAAAATAGAGGGCTATGTGTAAAGCCTAGGTAGTTCTAAGGTAGGGACATATTCGGCACAGCTTTGTGGGCCAAAAGGCCTGTATTGTGTGTATATTTTCTATGTTTCTATGCGGTAATAAGGCTTATAGCTTACTTATTTATCACAGCTAGACATTGAACATTGATGGATTGTTAAGTTGTAAATTTACAGAACAGTGTTCAGATTGTCCTTGGGAGTATTGCGTGCAATTCCGGTTGCCACACCGCAGGAAGATATGAATGTGTTGAAGAGGAGGTTCACTAGTAAAAAAGGAACAGCAAGCGGCTATCGGGCTCTTCAAGCCCACCACATGGTGTGATCGTGGCTGATCTATGTTGGCCTCAACTCCTGTGTCATTTCTCTATGTCCTTTTCTTCTTCAGCTGATCAAATATTTGATCTATTCATCTATTAAACCTATCCATTTTAAATACTTATAATGATCCAACATTAACAAAGTTGAATATTCCAGATACTTACCACCCTCCTTGGGAAGTAATTTTAACATACTAGAGTTTTAAATGACTGTCCCCTTGTTCAAAGTTCTCCCACTGACAAAGATTTTTCAATATCAACTCATCACACTCCATTACGGTCTTCTCTTTGAATAAAGCCTTATTATTGTAAACTCTTAGGAATACAGGCCCAAACTACCCAGTTCAGAAACTTTGCCTCATTCCAAAAATAAGCAGGTGAATCTCCTTTATACTGCTTCCAGTGTTGCTCTATCCTTTCATTAGGTAAATGGAAGAAAATTGTGTGCAGTATTTCATGTGAGGCCTTACTAACACCCTGCACAATTCACAAAAAAACTCCCTAATGTCCAACCCTTCAGCAAGAAAGACCAATATAATGTTTGCCTTCCAAAATACCTGTTGGACCTACCTGGTAGCGTTTTGTGATTCATGCACTATAGTATAGTAAGAACTTTCTATAGGTTTCAATAAGTGCATTTAATGTCAGAGAAATGTATATAACCATATAACAATTACAGCACAGAAACAGGCCATCTCCGCCCTTCTAGTCTATGCCGAATGCTTACTCTCACCTAGTCCCACTGACTCGCACTCAGCCCATAACCATCCATTCCTTTCCTGTCCATATACCTATCCAATTTTACTTTAAATGATAATACCGAACCTGCCTCTACCACTTCTACTAGAAGCTCGTTCCACACAGCTACCACTCTCTGAGTAAAGAAATTCCCCTCATGTTACCCTTAAACTTTTGCCCCCAACTCTCAACTCATGTCCTCTTGTTTGAATTTTCCCTACTCTCAATGGAAAAAGCCTATCCACGTCATCTCTATATACATCCTGAAATTCTCTTTCTTCGCAGACATCCACAAAAACAGAGGAGTGCCCCAAATAATGAATGAGTTAAAGCATTAGAACCCCAGTGTCCCCTCAACTCCCCCTCCCATGCACAAGTAGCAGCAAGGGAACGACACCCCCACCCCTACCAGCAAAAAAGCATCAGCAGCCTCCCCCGAGCACTCAAGCATGCAGCATCAATAAAGACACAGACTTTCAGTACCCAAAAACTATATGTTCATCCTGTCATTCAACATACCACAGGCTTTCTCTCTTTCCCTAATAAGAGAAAAAGAGGCGTCCCCATTTCAGAGCGAGAGGGGAGACATAACAAACAACTCACTGATTTACGATGTTAAAAGTCTGTTGCATCGATTTCTCTGAGCTTTGTGCCCAGAGAGTCAGCCCCCAAAAGTCGTAGCTCTCTGGGCACACAACCCATGTCAGCTAGCCCTCTGCTCCCAGTGTTCCGTGTTCTCCTGCGATGCATCAGTTAGTGGCACCGGCCTTGAATCAGCCCATCTCCAGTGCCACGAAAATCCAGAACACTGAAGACATGCTCACCTTCCAGGCTGCGTCCTTGGGATATCGAAAAGCGGCCGGTCTTGAGGCCCTGAGAGCAGATTCCATTTCCACAAAGAACCCAAGTCAGACTGTAACTCCAGGTCAGGGTCTTCAAAAGAAAAAAATATATCAAAGATAGAAACAGGGCTGTTTCCAAAAATGCAAGCAAAGGAGTCGCTGTTTAGCACCATCATAACTTCTCTCCTCCTCTCCAAATTTGCCCGTCATGTGAAAATAGTTGGGAGGACATATTGTGTTAGGGATGTCATAAATCTGCAAAGATATGCAAAAGATTATCAGTAGACTTCAATCTGGAGAAGTGTGAGGTCATGAATTTTGGTAAAAGAAATCAGAAGGCAGATTCTTACCTGAATGGAGAGAGATTGTAAAGGAGTGATGTATAGGAGTGAAGTACTTCAAGGCAGGGTGAAGTGATCATGGCACTAAACAGTGACTCCTTTGCTTGCATCTTTGGAAACAGCTTTATTTCTATCTTTGATATCTCTTTTATTTTTCTTTTCAGGGTGTGGGAGTTTCGTTTGAAGACTAATCTGGAGTTACATTTTGATTTCAGCTGTTTGTGGGAATGGGACCCGCTTTTCAATATCCCAAGGCCTGGAAGACAAGCTGGAAGACTTCAGGGTGCTGGATTTTCGTAGTACTGGAGACGGGCTGATTCAAGGCTGGTGGCCCTGACTGAAACGTTGCGGTAGAACCCAGAACATCGGGAGCAGCGGGTTAACTGCCTGGGGTTGTGTGTCCGGAGAGCTGCATCTTTCTGGGGCCAACTCTTTGGCACCGAGCTCAGAAAATGCAATGCAACAGGCTTTTAACATCATAAATCAGCAAGTTGTTTGTTATGTCTCCCTTGTTGCCTTGAAATGGGGACACCTCTTTTTCCCTGATTAGGGAGAGTGAGAGAGCCTGTGAATGAACGGATGAACGAGTAGTATTTGGGGTACTCCAAGTCTGTGTCTTTATTAATCCTTTGCTGCATGCTTGAGAGCTCGGTGGAGGGCACTGATGCTTTTTTGCTGGTGGGGGTGGAGGGGGATCATTGCCTTGTTGCTGCTTGTGCATGGGAGAGGGGAGCTTTAGAGTTCTAACGTTCAACTGCCATTCATTCTTTGGGGCACTCCTCTGTTTTTGTGGATGTTTGCAAAGAAAGACATTTACACAATTCTTCCAGGTCATTTACACAATTGTGAACAATTGTCAGTGGAAAATGGACATTGGCAGACCTACACTAGTTCCCTACTTCCAGTCTTAAAAGGTCCTATTTACTTCAACACTGTTTTCTGTGAGACAGCCAAATTTTTATCCCTTCTGACATACTGCACATGACAATTTACAATAACCAATTAACCTACTAACCGGTAATTAATTAGTTTTATTTATATTTAGTTTCCTAAATGATTAGCTGGTTCTTCTTTGATTATTGACTCTAGCATTTTGGCAATAAAAGCTGTTAAATTAACTGGCTTGTAGTTTCCTGCCAAGTGCTGTTCTCCTTTTTTGAAGGAAAACAAAAGCATGAGATAGCTTTGGCTTAGATTAATGGGAAGCCAAAGAGATTTTCTAAATATTTTAAGGAGAAAATAATAACCAGGGAGAAAGTAGGGTTGTTGACAGACCAACATGGGCATCTTCGTATGAAGCCACAAGGGATAGATGGGGGTCTCAATGTGTATTTCTCCTTTTTTCCATGAAGAAAGACAAGAAGACTTAGGAACTGGAGACAGATAATACAGAGGTCTTGGCAATCATCTGCATTACATCAAAGGAGTTACTGGAGGTCTACCTACTCACCAGTATATCTTTGGATTGTGGGAGGAAATTATATGCCAGTGAATCTGATGTCACTTCCGGGAAGGTTATTTGAAGATATTCTCAGATACCAAATATACGAGTATTTGGATAGACAAGGACTGATTAGGGATACAGTAGTTATCATGGCTTTGTGCATGGTAGGATATGTCTAACCAGTCTTAGAGTTTTTTGAGGGCATTACCAGGAAAATTGGTGAAGGCAAGGCAGTAGATGTTGTCTACATGGACTTTATTAATGCATTTGACAAGGTCCCACATGGCAGATTAGTCAGAAAGGTTCAGTTGCTTGGCATTCAAGATGAGATAGTAAATTGGTTTAGACATTGACTGTTTGGGATAAACCGGAGAGTGGTAGTAAACAGTTACCTCTCTGAATGAAGGCCTGTGACTAATGGAGTGTCACAGTGATCAGTGCTGGGTCCATTGTTGTTTGCCATCTTTATCAATGATCTGGATGATATTGATATTGTGATTGACTGGATCAGCAATCTTGGATGACACCGAGATTGGAGGTGTAGTGTACAGTGAAGATGATCAGAGCTTGTAGCAGGATCAGGACTAGCTAGGAAAATGGACTGGACAATGGCAAATGGAATTTAATGTAGACAAGTACAAGGTGTTGCAGTTTGGTAGGACCAACCAGGGTAGGTCTTACACAGGGCACCAAGGAGTATGGTAGAACAAAGGGATCTGGGAATACAGGTTGATAATTCATTGAAAGTGGCATCATAGGTAGATAGGGTCATAGAGAAAGCTTTTGGCATATTGGCCTTCATAAATCTAAGTATTGAATACAGGAGGTGGGTGTTATTTTGAAGTTATATAAGACATTTTTGAGGCCTAATTTGGAGAATTGTGTGCAGTTTTGGTCACCTACCTACAGGAAAGATGTAAATCCTGCATTCACATTATCTATAATCCACAAAATCATAAAAACAAATCCTGGCCTGCAGGTTTTTTAGCTCTGAGTTTCTCCAATCTTTATCCATTATCATTGGGATTTTTGTAAGTTCTGCTGCATTATTTGAAGTTAGTCTACCACCAACAACTGTGTAAAATTTTACCTCATAACTCTCCTTTAAACCTTTCCCTTCTCACCTGTAAGCTATGCCCTTGGGTATTTGACATTTCTATCCTGAGAAAAAGACTATCTATAGACCCCATCTATACATTTTGACTTCTACCATACGACTGAGAATTCTTGTGTTGTTTTGTACCTC
The DNA here is from genome assembly GCF_048418815.1 of Hemitrygon akajei. Lineage (NCBI taxonomy): Eukaryota > Metazoa > Chordata > Chondrichthyes > Myliobatiformes > Dasyatidae > Hemitrygon > Hemitrygon akajei. Next base: position 109,765,732 of record NC_133127.1, read on the forward strand.
AAGCACTACATGCCTTCAAGGGGAGCAGCTGACAGCAAGGATACAGTGGAATAGATGACCTGGCAACTCTTATCATTTTCCTCAATACCTTTATCTTACCAAAGGCAAAGCTTCCTTCCAACAATTATTTCAAAACATTTGTGACTTCTACGGCATAATTATCCATAATTATGGGATGCAGTAACCTTTCTCTACTTTATGACTCTTGCTGAAAAAGTTTTAAAATGGTCATGATTCTTGTTACAATAGCTAACAAAGTAGATATTTAAGGAATATAAATGTACTCCAGAAATTATGAATAAAGGATGTGTATGAATATTAAACAATTGAATAATGAGTGTGGTTCTGATTTATATAATCACATACATGCATGTGTACTTAATCCAGTTACTCCTATCCAGAAGAACAGTAACAGATGATAGAAATGGTTGTCTGCACAGCAGTCCCTTCTTCACTGCTTCTTGAATCAACTATGCAAGTCAATTTGATTCTCTTGTTTCAATAAGATTTGATGTCCAATAATGCAAACTGTCAAATATTGGATATGATATTGAGTGGAATAAAACAAAGTGCTTTCCAATCAGCAAGCCAGTACCCAGTCCAGGAAAATACCCACCTTCTGCAGTAATTACAGTCATTCACATTTTAGAATCTGTGCAGCTAAGTTGAAATACTTTAATGCTTTGCAAAGTTATATTCCTTTGCAAAGTTATATATGACCTTTATGAATCAGAGCATTGAGTATAGGAGTTGGGACGTAATGTTAAAATCTTACAAGGCATTGGTGAGGCCAAATTTGGAGTATTGTGTACAGTTCTGGTCACCGAATTATAGGAAAGATGTCAACAAAATAGAGAGTACAGAGGAGATTTACTAGAACGTTACCTGGGTTTCAGCACCTTATTTACCGAGAAAGGTTGAACAAGTTAGGTCTTTATTCTTTGGAGCATAGAAGGTTGATGGGGGACTTGATAGAGGTATTTAAAATTATGAGGGGGATAGATAGCGTTGACGTGGGTAGGCTTTTTCCATTGAGAGTAGGGGAGATTCAAACAAGAGAACATGAGTTGAGAGTTAAGGGGCAAAAGTTTAGGTATAACATGAGGGGGAACTTCTTTACTCAGAGAGTGGTAGCTGTGTGGAACGAGCTTCAAGTAGAAATGGTAGAGGCAGGTTCGATTTTGTCATTAAAATAAATTTGGATAGGTATATGGACAGGAAAGGAATGGAGGGTTATGGGCTGAGTGCAGGTTGGTGGGACTAGGTGAGAGTAAGCGTTCGGCACGGACTAGTAGGGCCAAGATGGCCTGTTTCAGTGCTGTAATTGTTATATGGTTATATTCTGTTGGTTCTTTGGAATATACCCCAGGGTTCTGAAAGAGGCTGTTGAAGAGATTGTGGAGGTATTAATAATGATCTTTCAAGAATCAATGGATTATGGAATGGTTCTGGAGGACAGGAAACTTATAAATGACACTCCACTCTTTAAGAAGTGAGCGAGGTGGAAGAAAGGAAACTATAGGCCAGTTAGCTTAACTTCAGTGGTTGGAGTCCATGATGAATAGACAATAGGTGCAGAAGTAGACCATTCGGCCCTTCGAGCCTGCACCGCCATTTTGAGATCATGGCTGATCATCTACTATCAATACCCGGTTCCTGCCTTGTCCCCATATCCCTTGATTCCCCTATCCATAAGATACCTACCTAGCGCCTTCTTGAAAGCATCCAGAGAATTGGCCTCCACTACCTTCCGAGGCAGTGCATTCCAGACCCCCACAACTCTCTGGGAGAAGAAGTTTTTCCTTAACTCTGTCCTAAATGACCTACCCCTTATTCTCAAACCATGCCCTCTGGTACTGGATTCTCCCAGCATCTGGAACATATTTCCTGCCTCTATCTTGTCCAATCCCTTAATAATCTTATATGTTTCAATTGGATCCCCTCTCAATCTCCTTAATTCCAGCGTGTACAAGCCCAGTCTCTGTAACCTCTCTGCATAAGACAGTCCAGACATCCCAGGAATTAACCTCATGAATCTACGTTGCACTTCCTCTACAGCCAGGATGTCCTTCCTTAACCCTGGAGACCAAAACTGTACACAATACTCCAGGTGTGGTCTCACCAGGGCTCTCTACAAATGCAAGAGGATTTCCTTGCTCTTGTACTCAATTCCCTTTGTAATAAAGGCCAACATTCCATTAGCCTTCTTCACTGCCTGCTGCACTTGCTCATTCACCTTCAGTGACTGATGAACAAGGACTCCGAGATCTCTTTGTATTTCTCCCTTACCCAACACTACACTGTTCAGATAATAATCTGCCTTCCTGTTCTTACTCCCAAAGTGGATAACCTCACACTTATTCACATTAGACGTCATCTGCCAAGTATCTGCCCACTCACCCAGCCTATCCAAGTCACCCTGAATTCTCCTAACATCCTCATCACATGTCACACTGCCATCCAGCTTAGTATCATCAGCAAATTTGCTGATGTTATTCTCAATGCCTTCATGTAAATTGTTGACGTAAATCGTAAACAGCTGTGGTCCCAATACCGAGCCCTGTGGCACCCCACTAGACACCACCAGCCATTCCGAGAAACACCCATTCACCGCTACCCTTTGCTTTCTATCTGCCAAACAGTTTTCTATCCATGTCAATGTCTTCCCCCCAATGCCATGAGCTTTGATTTTACCCACCAATCTCCTATGTGGGACCTTATCAAATGCCTTCTGAAAATCGAGGTACACTACAACCACTGGATCTCCCCCGTCTAACTTCCTGGTTACATCCTCGAAAATCTCCAACAGATTACTCAAGCATGATTTACCCTTGGTAAATCCATGCTGTCTCGGCCTAATCCTATCACTGCTATCTAGATATGCCACTATTTCATCTTTAATAATGGACTCTAGCATCTTCCCCACCACTGATGTCAGGCTGACAGGTCGATAGTTCTCTGTTTTCTCCCTCCCTCCTTTCTTAAAATGTGGGATAACATTAGCCATTCTCCAATCCTCAGGAATCTGATCCTGAATCTAAGGAACATTGGAAAATGATTACCAATGCATCCGCAATTTCCAGGGCCACCTCCTTTAGTACCCTAGGATGCAGACCATCTGGACCTGGGGATTTGTCAGCCTTCAGTCCCATCAGTCTACTCATCACCATTTCCTTCCTAATGTCAATCTGTTTCATTTCCTCTGTTACCCTATGTCCTTGGCCCATCCATACCTCTGGGAGATTGCTTGTGTCTTCCTTAGTGAAGACAGATCTAAAGTACTTATTAAATTCTTCTGCCATTCCTCTGTTTCCCATAACAATTTCACCCAATTCATTCTTCAAGGGCCCAACATTGTTCTTAACTATCTTCTTTCTCTTCACATACCTAAAAAAGCTTTTGCTATCCTCCTTTATATTCCTGGCTAGCTTGCATTCGTACCTCATTTTTTCTCCCCGTATTGCCTTTTTAGTTAAGTTCTGTTGTTCCTTAAAAACTTCCCAATCATCTGTCCTCCCACTCACCTTAGCTCTGTCATACTTCCTTTTTTTTTAAATGCTATGCAATCTCTGACTTCCTTTGTCAACCACTGTGGCCCCTTTCCCCCCTTTGAATCCTTCCTTCTCCAGGGGATGAACTGATTTTGCACCTTGTGCATTATTCCCAAGAATACCTGCCATTGCTGTTCCACTGTCTTTTCTGCTAGGATATCTGTCCAGTCAACTCTCATCATGAAGGATGAGATTTCAAGAAGGAGGTGTATGATAAAGTAGGCCAAAGTCAGCATGGTTTCCTTAAGGAGAAATCTTGCCTGACAAATCTGTTGGAATTCTTTGAGACAATAACAAACATGATAGACAAAGGAGTAAGTGGTGTTTATTTGGATTTTAAAAAGATCTTTTACAAGATGTCGCAATGATTTTACTTAACAAGATAATAGCCCATGGTACAGGATTGATATTAGCATGGCTAGAGCATTGACTGACTGGCAGGAGACGAAGTCTGGGAATAAAGGGGGCCTATTCTAGTTGGCTGCCAGTGACTAGTTGTGCTCTGCAGGGACCTCTTATCGCATTGTATGGCAACCATTTGGATGATGGAATTGATGGCTTTGTGGCCAAGTTTCTGACTCATTCTGCTTGACACGAAAATCACATTAGGATTTAAAATTACAATTAGTCTCCAGATCTGAATATTCAAGAAGAATTCACCAGTTTTGAATAGCCAGTTCAGTGTCTCTGACCTGTAATCTTTATTGTCTCAACTGAAGAGCATATGAATTTATACAACTGGATACCTGTGTGGACAGCTACTCAGTTTCCCAGACCCTCCATGAACAGTCAGTGAAGAGGAAAGGTATAACCCAGGTTAGGAGGAATGATCATGTCCCAATCTAATCCCCACATGTCAATGGGATACTCCACAGCCACTCTGGAGAGCTGTCGCTCCCAACTCTTATAGTGTTCCTCATCAGTTCAAATGATACACTTCCATCCTGTTGGCTCTGGTCTATGGCTATACCCAGCATTGCTCCATGGTTTCTGCCCTCAGCCTCATAACTCTGCTCTTTTAAACTGACTGGTTCAAACCAGGTCTTCCAGAGATCGAGTCAAATTACTCCTCCTGCAAACCTGCCACTTTACATAATAAATAGCTACTCATCTGAGACTGGTCTCAGGTTTAGCAGGTCATCAACTGAATCTCTTTGTGTTCACATTCAATTGCTCTGATTGATTTATCTCAGATCAAGAATCAGTTCATCAAACAGATATCAAAATGATGGTTGCAAGGACAGTCTCACAAAATGGCCGTCTCCATTCTTTCTGGCCAACAAGATAAATGGATATAGATGGTTGGCATTGATATAATTAGCTAAATTACCTGTTTATGTGCTATGTAATTTGATAACTGCGAACCAGCTTAGTTTCTAGTATGGGAATAGGGTTAAAATTTATGCAGAGCACTTTTAACTCAGCAAGAAAATAACTGAGAATAGCATAAAATGTATACAAGGAAGCAGCAGCTCCTTTTGTATTGCTACTTTCAGTAGCTTTTCCTGCAGCTATTTTTCAGAGTTCAGTCTACACCCAATCTGGTGAGGAAAATCAGCCAAATATTTCAATCTGTCTTCAATGATCCAGTCTCATAGAGCAGCACAACTTGGAAATCTGCTTAAAGCACAACCAAACATCACATTTAAAATAAGACCATAAGATAGAGCAGCAGAATTAGGCCATTTGGCCCATCAAGTCTGTTCCACCATTTCACCGATCAAGAATCTGTCAACCTCTGCCTTAAATATACATACAGACTTGGCCTCCACAGGGTGACTGTGGCAACAAATTCCATAGATTCACTACTCTCTGGCTAAAGGAATTCCTCATCACCATTCCAAAAGGACGCCCCTCTATTCTGAAACTGTGTCCTTTGACCTTAGACCCTTCTACCATAGGAAACATCCTCTTGACATTCACTACATCAAGGCCTTTCACCATTCGATAGGTTTCAATGAAGTCACCCATCATTCTTCCAAATTTCAGTGAATACAGGACCAGAGCCATCAAATGTTCTTCATATGACAAGCCATTCAATCCTGGAATCATTTTTGCGATTGTCCTCCGAACCCTTTCCAGTTTCAGCACATCCTTGCTAAGATAAGGGGCCTAAAACTGCTCACAATACTCCAAGTAATGCCTCACTAGTGCTTTAAAAAAACTCAACATTCAATCCTTGCTTTTATATTCTAGTCCTCTTGAAATTAATGCTAACATTACATTTTCCTTCATTACCACAAACTCAACCTGCAAAGTAACCTTAGGGAATCCTGCACAACCACTCCCAAGTCCCTTTGCACCTCAAGAGTTTTTGTACTTTTTCTTCATTTAGAAAACAGTCAACCCTTTCATTTCTTCTACTAAAGGGCATGACCGTACACTTCCTGACACTGTATTCCATCCGCCACTTCTTTGCCCATTTTCTTAATCTCTCTAAGTCCTCTCTACTTCCCCTGCGCCTAGCTTCAGAATCAGGCTTATTATCACCGGCATGCGACATGAAATTTGTTAACTAAGTAGCAGCAATTCAATGTAATATATAATAATAATAAATGGAATAAAAATAATAGTAGATTTAAAAAGTGCATAAAACAGAAATACTGTATATTTTTTAAAAAGTGAGGCAGTGTCCAAAGGTTCAATGTCCATTTAGGAATCGGATGGCAGAGGGGAAGAAGCTGTTCCTGAATCGCTGAGAGTGCTTTCAGGCTTCTGTATCTCTTACCTAATGGTAACAGTGAGAAAAGGGCATGTCCTGGGTGCTGGAGGTCCTTAAAAATGGATGCCGCCTTTCTGAGATGCCGCTCCCTGAAGATGTCCTGAGTACTTTGTAGGCTAGTACCTAAGATGGAGCTGACTAGATTTACAACTCTCTGTACCTTCCTTTGGTCCTGTGCAGTGGCCCCCTCATACCAGACAGTGCTGCAGCCTGTCAGAATGCTCTCCATGGTACATCTACAGAAGTTTTTGAGTGTATTTGTTGACATGCCAAATCTCTTCAAACTCCTAATGAACTATAGCCGTTGTCTTGCCTTCTTTATAACTACTGCACGTCGATATGTTGGGACCAGGATAGATCTTCAGAGATCTTGACACCCAGGAACTTGAAGCTGCTCACTCTCTCAACTTCTGATCCCTCTATGAGGATTGGTATGTGCTCCTTCATCTTACCCTTCCTGAAGTCCACAATCAGCTCTTTTGTCTTACTGACATTGAGTGCCAGGTTGTTGCTGTGGCACCACTCCACTAGTTGGCATATCTCACTCCTGTACGCCCTCTCATTACCACCTGAGATTCTACCAACAATGGTTGTATTGTCAGCAAATTTATAGATGGTATTTGAGCTATGCCTAGCCACACAGTCATGTGTATATGGAGAGTGGACCAGTGGGCTAAACACAGACCATCATCTCAAACTTTGCAACAAAACCATTAATTTTATGATCAAAATGATTAAGATATAATGTAAAAAGAATCAGTTTCAACACAGACCCCTGTGGAACACCACTAATCACCGGCAGCCAACCAGAAAATGCTCCATTTATTCCCACTCTTTGCCTCCTATCCATCAGCCACTGCTTTGTCCATGCTGGAATCTTTCCTCTAATACCATGGGCTTATAGCTTGTTAAGCAGCCTCAAGTATGGCACCTTGCCAAAGGATTTCTGAAAATCCAAGTACAAAACATCAACCGACTCTCCTTTGTCTATCCTGCTTGTTATGTTTTCAAATAATTCCAACTGATTTGTCAGACAAGATTTTCCCTTAAGGAAACTATGCTGATTACGGCCTCCAAGTACCCTGAGACCTCATCCTTATTAATCCACTTCAACATCCTCCCAACCACTGAGGTCAGACTAACTGGCCTATAGATTCCTTTCTTCTATCTCTTTCCCTGCTTGAAGAGTGGAGTGACATTTGCAATTTTCCAGTCTTCCGGAACCATTCCAGAATCTAGTGATTTTTAAAATGTCATTCCTAATGCCTCCACATTATCCTTAACCACCTCTTTCAGAACCCTGGTGTGTACACCCTCTGGTCCAGGTGACTTATCTACCTTCAGACTTTTCCATTTCCCAAGAACCTAGTCTCTAGTAATGTAACATCACACACTTCATGGCCCCTGATGTCTGGAACTTCCACCATACTGCTAGTGTCCTCCACAGTGAAAACTGATGCAAGATACTTAATCAGTTTGTCCATCATTTCCTTGTCACACATTACTACCTTAGCATCGTTGTCCAGCAGTCCGATACCCACTCACACCTCTCTTTTACACCTTATGTATCTGATGAAACTTTTCTGAAGGAGGGAGAGGGTTCTTGGGAAACAGATCTGAAGCAGAAAATAATAAAAATACAAATGATATTACATACAATGTTACTACATATACTACATATATGAAATAAAATGTTGTATACTATTGCACTCTAATAGGATTTCTGTATGCTATGCCCTACATGCTTTAACACTTAAATACAACTATTGGCATTTCTCTCCCAGCAGGTTGTCTGCCCTGTTTGCAGTTCCATAACAGGTTGTGGAGGCCAAGTTAGGTGGGAATAGTGTCAAAGACTATGGGGAGAAGGCAGGAAAATAGAGTTGAAGGAGATAATAAATCAGCCATGATGGAATGACAGAGCAGACTTGATGGGCTGAATGACCGAAGTCTTCTCCTATGTCTTATGGTCTTGATTTCAGATGAATTATTTCCTTCAGGAAATGAATTCCCTCAGGAGGATGCATGTAACTTCTGAAATAAGGCATGTGCAGTACACAGAGCATTCTGGATCAGAAAAAGGGTTACAATTGATCTTCTTAGGATTCAAGTACATTTTAATCCATATACAAGTTTACTTTATGACTAAGAGGTGAACCATGACTTTGAGAAATTTTAGCATATACAGTGTATTGGGAATCAACCATTCACAAATATACATTAGGAAAGACAAATGCTATTAGTTTCCCCAATGATTCTTGTAATCGTTTACAGTGACTTTGGAGAAAGTTCTGCTAAAATTTTGGGGAAATTGCATTATATTCAGCCTTATAAAATCTCTCAATGTCATGGTTCACCACTCAGTTATAGAGTAAATGTCATTTAAAGTAAAATTGGATAGGTATATGGACAGGAAAGGAATGGAGGGTTATGGGCTGAGTGCAGGTCAGTGGGACTAGGTGAGAGTAAGCATTTGGCACAGACTAGAAGGGCTGAGATGGCCTGTTTCCGTGCTGTAATTGTTATATGGTTATATGGTTATAAGTAAATGCTGTAGTTGACAGGGTTCTGTTTAGATGCCATGAATAAACTTCTTCCAGTATAAACCAGAAATACAGTAACAGAATCATACTATCTTGTTTGCAATTTTTCCTCTCCCTTCTCAGTCTTAATGTAGCATCTCAACCCAAAAACATCATATTGTATGTTTTGACTCCACAGCTACTGTTTAGCCCACTAAGTATCCATTATTCATGTATTATTGGGCAAGCGAAAGGTCCTCTGTTGATGGATGTTAAGTCCTCTCTACCTACGTTGTTGGTGCAGTGCTGTCAGTTGATATGTAAGCCAGTACGATATGGAGAGCAAGCTGTTGCCCATGCAGCAAGCTCCCCCTCTCCAGGCAGGAGTTACCAATCATTTTTGAACTCAACATAGGGAATCCAGCTCTAGCTTTTACTTCAGGGTTTGCTCTCGAAGCCTTCCCCATGAGTGGCTATAGCCGCAAGGCAGTGGAGGTTTTCCTTTTCCTAGATGAGCAGCCAACCATGGCTGACAAGCACCATCTGCCCAAGCAACTGGTTTTAAAGCACCCTTCACCTGCCAGTAGAAACAGTTCCACGTGTAATAGTCAGGTGCTAGATGTGGTTGTCAGAGGCTATTTGAGACACATTTAATAGGTAGTGGGAGCTTATCCTCCAGGCTATGATAACTTTAAGGAACCTTGGGGTAAGCTGTTATTAGGTTACATCTGAAACGTGGGTGCTGAAGACAAACATATTGCTGTGAGCAAGAAAGACAAGCTTAACAAAACTGAGAAGCATTGCATGTTCAGTCAAAAAATTAAGTGACATCTGATGTAAGGTTTAGGAAGCTGAAATTGGATAGGGCATTTCATGAGTATAAAGAAAGCAAAAAAAAAAACAGAAATCAGGGGAGCTAAAATAGGCCAGGAAGTGTCCTTAGTAGATAAAATTTGGAGGGATAGGGAAGTAGGCAGAGTGGGTAGTGATGATGTTTTTGGGTTGAGATGCTACATCAAGACTGAGAAGGAAGAGGAAAAATTGCAAACAAGATTGTACGATTGTGTTACTGTATTTCAGGTTTATAATGTAAGAAGTTTTTTCATGGCATCTAAACAGAACCCTGCCAACTACAGTATTTCTTTACTCTGTAACTGAGTGGTGAACCATGACATTGAGAGATTTTATAAGGTTGAGTATAATGCAATTTCCCCAAAATTTCAGCAGAACTTTCTCCAAACTGTAAACGATTACAAGAATGGCAAGAAATCAGTAGAAAGATGTGACACTGGATCAGAAGATGTTGGAATCCATGTTGTTGAGTTAAGAAACTGCAAGGGTGAAAGGACGTTGATGGCAGTTATATACAGACCTCCCAACAGTGGCTGGAAGGTGGACCACAGATTGCAAAGGGTGAGGCAAAAGGGTAGTCATGGGAAATTTAAGCATGCAGGCTGATGGGGAAAATCAGGTTGGTAATGGATCTCAAGAGAGTGAGTTTTTGAATGCCTAAGAGATAGATTTTATAGCAGTTTATCATTGAGCCTAACTGGGGATCAGCCTGACCTCAGTGGTTGGGAAGATATTGGAGTCAATTGTTAAGAATGAGGTAATGGAGCACTTGGTGACACAGGACAAGATAGCACAAAGTCAGCATTGTTTCCTTCAGAGAAAATCCTGCCTGACAAACATGTTGGAATTCTTTGAGGAGATTACAAGTAGGATAGATAAAGGGGATGTAGTGGATGTTGTATATTTGGACTTTCAGAAGGCTTTTGACAAGGTGCCACACATAAGGCTGCTCACCAAGTTACAAGCCCATGATATTACAGGAAAGTTACTAACATGGTTAGAGCATTGGCTGATTGGTAGGAAGCAGCAAATGGGAATAAAAAGATCCTTTTCTGGTTGGCTGCCGGTGACTAGTGGTGTTTCACAGGGATCAGTGTTGGGACCGCTTCCTTCGTTGCTCTATAGCAATAATTTAGATGATAGACAACACAGATGCCTTGTGCAGGAAGGCACAGAGTCGACTGTACTTCCTAAGAAGTTTGGCGTCATTCAATGTCTGTAGTGAGATGCTGAACATGTTCTATAGGTCAGTTGTGGAGAGCGCCCTCTTCTTTGTGGTGGCGTGTTGGGGAGGAAGCATTAAGAAGAGGGACGCCTCACGTCTTAATAAGCTGGTAAGGAAGGCGGGCTCTGTCGTGGGCAAAGTACTCGAGAGTTTAACATCGGTAGCTGAGCGAAGGGCGCTGAGTAGGCTACGGTCAATTATGGATAACTCTGAACATCCTCTACATAGCACCATCCAGAGACAGAGAAGCAGTTTCAGCGACAGGTTACTATCGATGCAATGCTCCTCAGACAGGATGAAGAGGTCAATACTCCCCAATGCCATTAGGCTTTACAATTCTACCGCCAGGACTTAAGAACTTTTTAAAAGCTATTATTAATGCTTTTTGAGATAGTGATTTAGATGCATATCATATTTTTTACTGAGTTAAGTATTGTATGTAATTAGTTTTGCTACAACAAGTGTATGGGACATTGGAAAAAAAGTTGAATTTCCCCATGGGGATGAATAAAGTATCTATCTATCTATCTATCTAGTTTGCTTTGTTGCCAGGTTTGTGGAGGGGGCAGTTAGTATTGAGGAAATAAGTAGGATGCAGAAGGACTTAGATTAGGAGAATGGGCAAGGAAGTGGCAAATGTAAAACGATGTTGGAAAATACATGGTCATGCACTTTGGTAGTAGAAATAAATGTGTGGACCATTTTCTAAATGGGGAGAAAATCTAGGAATCAGATGCAGAGGGACTTGGGAATCCTTGTGCAGAATACATTTAACTTGCAAGTTGAGTAGGTAGTGAGGAAGGCAAATGCCATGTGTTACGAACTCCGTAACTGAGTCACTTACCAGCAAAGATAGATATGTCTGCTGAAGTCTGATGGTACTATTTTTAAACGTTTTTATTTATAAAGGGGCACAAAAGTAAGGTTAATACAAACATTCAGCTAATATACCGTAAGTCGTCACTACTCAATCTACAGCACAGGTATAGTAATAATCAATCAGAAATAAGCTCTATCGTTGTCTAGGGGATAATACTGAGTCCAATTGAAATATAAAGAGTCACTCAGAAGTCTGCAGGCTTTTCCCTTTTGGGAACCGCTGGGGTTTCACATTTGTGGAGAGAGAGAGATGGTTGAGAAAGAATAAACACTTGCCCGTTGTCTTTATGGAGCAAATCCTTGGAATCCTGGGGAGCAGGCTTCCCTGTTGTTAGTTAAAAGCGGTCTTCCGTTGGTTCCAGCCACAGATTCAAAATTCAGAATCTAACGCACGTGGCTTCCTTCAAAATGGCTTCCCGCTCCCACGGGAATCGGTATCGTGCTTCCTTGGTGCGTCCTTGGTGTGTCTGAGGGTTATCCCCCCCTCAGACCCTCCTTTATACTTCTTCACGGGATCGCAGGTGTCAATCAGGTTGCAGGTGATGCAATCTCTCTCTCAACCAGCCCACTTTGCCCGAGGGCTCTCTCTCTCTTGCGATTCTCCCAAAGGAGGGGGCTGAGGTCATAACACATGTTAGCATTCATTTCAAGAGGTCTAGAATACAAGGGCAAGGATGTGATGCTGAGGCTTTATAAGGCACTGGTGAGGCCTCAGTTTGAGTATTGTGAACAGTTTTGGGCCCCTCATCTTAGAAGAGATGTGCTGGCATTGGAGAGGGTCCAGAGGAAGTTCACAAGGTGTCATATGGGGTGCGTTGGGAGTGCACCCAAATGCAAGACACAGACACTGAACTACCAAGAACAGGACTAGGCATGAGAAGGAAGCAAGGGAAGTGAGGAAGAAAGGACGCTGGACATGACACAGGCCCTGGACGAGACAAGGATTCCGGGCTTCGGCTAGGACTTGATGAGGATAGCAAAACCAGGACATGGAACTGGGAACTAGGAGCCTGGGCTTGGACTCCAAGCCAGAGACTGGACAAGGACCCAGAACCTGGGTCTTGTCTCAGGCTCGGACTCCAGAACCAGGCAAGGACAAGATGTGGCTATAGGATGAGGGGAGGCACAAGACTGGATGTGAGACTCTTGGACAGGACAAGACCCCAAAGCCTTGACTAGGTCGAGGAAGAGACAGGAACGCAGAACACAGAGCCTTGGTCGAGGGAGAACAGGAACGCAGAACACAGAGCCTTGGTCGAGGGAGAACAGGAACGCAGAACACAGAGCCTTGGTCGAGGGAGAACAGGAACGCAGAACACAGAGCCTTGGTCGAGGGAGAACAGGAACGCAGAACACAGAGCCTTGGTCGAGGGAGAACAGGAACGCAGAACACAGAGCCTTGGTCGAGGGAGAACAGGAACGCAGAACACAGAGCCTTGGTCGAGGGAGAACAGGAACGCAGAACACAGAGCCTTGGTCGAGGGAGAACAGGAACGCAGAACACAGAGCCTTGGTCGAGGGAGAACAGGAACGCAGAACACAGAGCCTTGGTCGAGGGAGAACAGGAATGCAGAACACAGAGCCTTGGTCGAGGAAGAGACAGGAACGCAGAACACAGAGCCTTGGTCGAGGGAGAACAGGAACGCAGAACACAGAGCCTTGGTCGAGGGAGAACAGGAACGCAGAACACAGAGCCTTGGTCGAGGGAGAACAGGAACGCAGAACACAGAGCCTTGGTCGAGGGAGAACAGGAACGCAGAACACAGAGCCTTGGTCCAGGGAGAACAGGAACGCAGAACACAAAGCCTTGGTCGAGGGAGAACAGGAACGCAGAACACAGAGCCTTGGTCCAGGGAGAACAGGAACGCAGAACACAGAGCCTTGGTCCAGGGAGAACAGGAACGCAGAACACAGAGCCTTGGTCGAGGGAGAACAGGAACGCAGAACACAGAGCCTTGGTCGAGGGAGAACAGGAACGCAGAACACCGAGCCTTGGTCGAGGGAGAACAGGAACGCAGAACACAGAGCCTTGGTCGAGGGAGAACAGGAACGCAGAACACAGAGCCTTGGTCCAGGGAGAACAGGAACGCAGAACACAGAGCCTTGGTCCAGGGAGAACAGGAACGCAGAACACAGAGCCTTGGTCGAGGAAGAGACAGGAACGCAGAACACAGAGCCTTGGTCGAGGGAGAACAGGAACGCAGAACACAGAGCCTTGGTCGAGGGAGAACAGGAACGCAGAACACAGAGCCTTGGTCGAGGGAGAACAGGAACGCAGAACACAGAGCCTTGGTCGAGGGAGAACAGGAACGCAGAACACAGAGCCTTGGTCGAGGGAGAACAGGAACGCAGAACACAAAGCCTTGGTCGAGGGAGAACAGGAACGCAGAACACAGAGCCTTGGTCCAGGGAGAACAGGAACGCAGAACACAGAGCCTTGGTCCAGGGAGAACAGGAACGCAGAACACAGAGCCTTGGTCGAGGGAGAACAGGAACGCAGAACACAGAGCCTTGGTCGAGGGAGAACAGGAACGCAGAACACAGAGCCTTGTTCGAGGGAGAACAGGAACGCAGAACACAGAGCCTTGGTCGAGGAAGAGACAGGAACGCAGAACACAGAGCCTTGGTCGAGGGAGAACAGGAACGCAGAACACAGAGCCTTGGTCGAGGGAGAACAGGAACGCAGAACACAGAGCCTTGGTCCAGGGAGAACAGGAACGCAGAACACAGAGCCTTGGTCGAGGGAGAACAGGAACGCAGAACACAGAGCCTTGGTCCAGGGAGAACAGGAACGCAGAACACAGAGCCTTGGTCGAGGGAGAACAGGAACGCAGAACACAGAGCCTTGGTCCAGGGAGAACAGGAACGCAGAACACAGAGCCTTGGTCCAGGGAGAACAGGAACGCAGAACACAGAGCCTTGGTCGAGGGAGAACAGGAACGCAGAACACAGAGCCTTGGTCGAGGGAGAACAGGAACGCAGAACACCGAGCCTTGGTCGAGGGAGAACAGGAACGCAGAACACAGAGCCTTGGTCGAGGGAGAACAGGAACGCAGAACACAGAGCCTTGGTCCAGGGAGAACAGGAACGCAGAACACAGAGCCTTGGTCGAGGGAGAACAGGAACGCAGAACACAGAGCCTTGGTCGAGGGAGAACAGGAACGCAGAACACAGAGCCTTGGTCGAGGGAGAACAGGAACGCAGAACACAGAGCCTTGGTCCAGGGAGAACAGGAACGCAGAACACAGAGCCTTGGTCCAGGGAGAACAGGAACGCAGAACACAGAGCCTTGGTCGAGGGAGAACAGGAACGCAGAACACAGAGCCTTGGTCCAGGGAGAACAGGAACGCAGAACACAGAGCCTTGGTCGAGGGAGAACAGGAACGCAGAACACAGAGCCTTGGTCCAGGGAGAACAGGAACGCGGAACGCAGAACACCGAGCCTTGGTCGAGGGAGAACAGGAACGCAGAACACAGAGCCTTGGTCCAGGGAGAACAGGAACGCAGAACACAGAGCCTTGGTCGAGGGAGAACAGGAACGCAGAACACAGAGCCTTGGTCGAGGGAGAACAGGAACGCAGAACACAGAGCCTTGGTCGAGGGAGAACAGGAACGCAGAACACAGAGCCTTGGTCGAGGGAGAACAGGAACGCAGAACACAGAGCCTTGGTCCAGGGAGAACAGGAACGCAGAACACAGAGCCTTGGTCCAGGGAGAACAGGAACGCAGAACACAGAGCCTTGGTCGAGGGAGAACAGGAACGCAGAACACAGAGCCTTGGTCCAGGGAGAACAGGAACGCAGAACACAGAGCCTTGGTCGAGGGAGAACAGGAACGCAGAACACAGAGCCTTGGTCGAGGGAGAACAGGAACGCAGAACACAGAGCCTTGGTCCAGGGAGAACAGGAACGCAGAACACAGAGCCTTGGTCGAGGGAGAACAGGAACGCAGAACACAGAGCCTTGGTCCAGGGAGAACAGGAACGCAGAACACAGAGCCTTGGTCGAGGGAGAACAGGAACGCAGAACACAGAGCCTTGGTCCAGGGAGAACAGGAACGCAGAACACAGAGCCTTGGTCCAGGGAGAACAGGAACGCAGAACACAGAGCCTTGGTCGAGGGAGAACAGGAACGCAGAACACAGAGCCTTGGTCCAGGGAGAACAGGAACGCAGAACACAGAGCCTTGGTCGAGGGAGAACAGGAACGCAGAACACAGAGCCTTGGTCCAGGGAGAACAGGAACGCAGAACACAGAGCCTTGGTCCAGGGAGAACAGGAACGCAGAACACAGAGCCTTGGTCGAGGGAGAACAGGAACGCAGAACACAGAGCCTTGGTCGAGGGAGAACAGGAACGCAGAACACAGAGCCTTGGTCGAGGGAGAACAGGAACGCAGAACACAGAGCCTTGGTCGAGGAAGAGACAGGAACGCAGAACACAGAGCCTTGGTCGAGGGAGAACAGGAACGCAGAACACAGAGCCTTGGTCGAGGGAGAACAGGAACGCAGAACACAGAGCCTTGGTCCAGGGAGAACAGGAACGCAGAACACAGAGCCTTGGTCGAGGGAGAACAGGAACGCAGAACACAGAGCCTTGGTCCAGGGAGAACAGGAACGCAGAACACAGAGCCTTGGTCGAGGGAGAACAGGAACGCAGAACACAGAGCCTTGGTCCAGGGAGAACAGGAACGCAGAACACAGAGCCTTGGTCCAGGGAGAACAGGAACGCAGAACACAGAGCCTTGGTCGAGGGAGAACAGGAACGCAGAACACAGAGCCTTGGTCGAGGGAGAACAGGAACGCAGAACACCGAGCCTTGGTCGAGGGAGAACAGGAACGCAGAACACAGAGCCTTGGTCGAGGGAGAACAGGAACGCAGAACACAGAGCCTTGGTCCAGGGAGAACAGGAACGCAGAACACAGAGCCTTGGTCGAGGGAGAACAGGAACGCAGAACACAGAGCCTTGGTCGAGGGAGAACAGGAACGCAGAACACAGAGCCTTGGTCGAGGGAGAACAGGAACGCAGAACACAGAGCCTTGGTCCAGGGAGAACAGGAACGCAGAACACAGAGCCTTGGTCCAGGGAGAACAGGAACGCAGAACACAGAGCCTTGGTCGAGGGAGAACAGGAACGCAGAACACAGAGCCTTGGTCCAGGGAGAACAGGAACGCAGAACACAGAGCCTTGGTCGAGGGAGAACAGGAACGCAGAACACAGAGCCTTGGTCCAGGGAGAACAGGAACGCAGAACACCGAGCCTTGGTCGAGGGAGAACAGGAACGCAGAACACAGAGCCTTGGTCCAGGGAGAACAGGAACGCAGAACACAGAGCCTTGGTCGAGGGAGAACAGGAACGCAGAACACAGAGCCTTGGTCGAGGGAGAACAGGAACGCAGAACACAGAGCCTTGGTCCAGGGAGAACAGGAACGCAGAACACAGAGCCTTGGTCGAGGGAGAACAGGAACGCAGAACACAGAGCCTTGGTCCAGGGAGAACAGGAACGCAGAACACAGAGCCTTGGTCCAGGGAGAACAGGAACGCAGAACACAGAGCCTTGGTCGAGGGAGAACAGGAACGCAGAACACAGAGCCTTGGTCCAGGGAGAACAGGAACGCAGAACACAGAGCCTTGGTCGAGGGAGAACAGGAACGCAGAACACAGAGCCTTGGTCGAGGGAGAACAGGAACGCAGAACACAGAGCCTTGGTCCAGGGAGAACAGGAACGCAGAACACAGAGCCTTGGTCGAGGGAGAACAGGAACGCAGAACACAGAGCCTTGGTCCAGGGAGAACAGGAACGCAGAACACAGAGCCTTGGTCCAGGGAGAACAGGAACGCAGAACACAGAGCCTTGGTCCAGGGAGAACAGGAACGCAGAACACAGAGCCTTGGTCGAGGGAGAACAGGAACGCAGAACACCGAGCCTTGGTCGAGGGAGAACAGGAACGCAGAACACCGAGCCTTGGTCGAGGGAGAACAGGAACGCAGAACACAGAGCCTTGGTCCAGGGAGAACAGGAACGCAGAACACAGAGCCTTGGTCGAGGGAGAACAGGAACGCAGAACACAGAGCCTTGGTCCAGGGAGAACAGGAACGCAGAACACAGAGCCTTGGTCCAGGGAGAACAGGAACGCAGAACACAGAGCCTTGGTCCAGGGAGAACAGGAACGCAGAACACAGAGCCTTGGTCGAGGGAGAACAGGAACGCAGAACACAGAGCCTTGGTCGAGGGAGAACAGGAACGCAGAACACAGAGCCTTGGTCGAGGGAGAACAGGAACGCAGAACACAGAGCCTTGGTCGAGGGAGAACAGGAACGCAGAACACAGAGCCTTGGTCCAGGGAGAACAGGAATGCAGAACACAGAGCCTTGGTCCAGGGAGAACAGGAACGCAGAACACAGAGCCTTGGTCCAGGGAGAACAGGAACGCAGAACACAGAGCCTTGGTCGAGGGAGAACAGGAACGCAGAACACAGAGCCTTGGTCCAGGGAGAACAGGTACGCAGAACACAGAGCCTTGGTCGAGGGAGAACAGGAACGCAGAACACAGAGCCTTGGTCCAGGGAGAACAGGAACGCAGAACACCGAGCCTTGGTCGAGGGAGAACAGGAACGCAGAACACAGAGCCTTGGTCCAGGGAGAACAGGAACGCAGAACACAGAGCCTTGGTCGAGGGAGAACAGGAACGCAGAACACAGAGCCTTGGTCGAGGGAGAACAGGAACGCAGAACACAGAGCCTTGGTCCAGGGAGAACAGGAACGCAGAACACAGAGCCTTGGTCGAGGGAGAACAGGAACGCAGAACACAGAGCCTTGGTCCAGGGAGAACAGGAACGCAGAACACAGAGCCTTGGTCCAGGGAGAACAGGAACGCAGAACACAGAGCCTTGGTCGAGGGAGAACAGGAACGCAGAACACAGAGCCTTGGTCCAGGGAGAACAGGAACGCAGAACACAGAGCCTTGGTCGAGGGAGAACAGGAACGCAGAACACAGAGCCTTGGTCGAGGGAGAACAGGAACGCAGAACACAGAGCCTTGGTCCAGGGAGAACAGGAACGCAGAACACAGAGCCTTGGTCGAGGGAGAACAGGAACGCAGAACACAGAGCCTTGGTCCAGGGAGAACAGGAACGCAGAACACAGAGCCTTGGTCCAGGGAGAACAGGAACGCAGAACACAGAGCCTTGGTCCAGGGAGAACAGGAACGCAGAACACAGAGCCTTGGTCGAGGGAGAACAGGAACGCAGAACACCGAGCCTTGGTCGAGGGAGAACAGGAACGCAGAACACAGAGCCTTGGTCGAGGGAGAACAGGAACGCAGAACACAGAGCCTTGGTCCAGGGAGAACAGGAACGCAGAACACAGAGCCTTGGTCGAGGGAGAACAGGAACGCAGAACACAGAGCCTTGGTCGAGGGAGAACAGGAACGCAGAACACAGAGCCTTGGTCGAGGGAGAACAGGAACGCAGAACACAGAGCCTTGGTCGAGGGAGAACAGGAACGCAGAACACAGAGCCTTGGTCCAGGGAGAACAGGAACGCAGAACACAGAGCCTTGGTCGAGGGAGAACAGGAACGCAGAACACAGAGCCTTGGTCCAGGGAGAACAGGAACGCAGAACACAGAGCCTTGGTCCAGGGAGAACAGGAACGCAGAACACAGAGCCTTGGTCCAGGGAGAACAGGAACGCAGAACACAGAGCCTTGGTCGAGGAAGAGACAGGAACGCAGAACACAGAGCCTTGGTCGAGGGAGAACAGGAACGCAGAACACAGAGCCTTGGTCGAGGGAGAACAGGAACGCAGAACACAGAGCCTTGGTCGAGGGAGAACAGGAACGCAGAACACAGAGCCTTGGTCGAGGAAGAGACAGGAACGTAGAACACAGAGCCTTGGTCGAGGGAGAACAGGAACGCAGAACACAGAGCCTTGGTCGAGGGAGAACAGGAACGCAGAACACAGAGCCTTGGTCCAGGGAGAACAGGAACGCAGAACACAGAGCCTTGGTCCAGGGAGAACAGGAACGCAGAACACAGAGCCTTGGTCGAGGGAGAACAGGAACGCAGAACACAGAGCCTTGGTCGAGGAAGAGACAGGAACGCAGAACACAAAGCCTTGGTCGAGGAAGAGACAGGAACGCAGAACACAGAGCCTTGGTCCAGGGAGAACAGGAACGCAGAACACAGAGCCTTGGTCCAGGGAGAACAGGAACGCAGAACACAGAGCCTTGGTCCAGGGAGAACAGGAACGCAGAACACAGAGCCTTGGTCCAGGGAGAACAGGAACGCAGAACACAGAGCCTTGGTCGAGGGAGAACAGGAACGCAGAACACAGAGCCTTGGTCCAGGGAGAACAGGAACGCAGAACACAGAGCCTTGGTCGAGGGAGAACAGGAACGCAGAACACAGAGCCTTGGTCGAGGGAGAACAGGAACGCAGAACACAGAGCCTTGGTCGAGGAAGAGACAGGAACGCAGAACACAGAGCCTTGGTCGAGGAAGAGACAGGAACGCAGAACACAGAGCCTTGGTCCAGGGAGAACAGGAACGCAGAACACAGAGCCTTGGTCGAGGGAGAACAGGAACGCAGAACACAGAGCCTTGATCCAGGGAGAACAGGAACGCAGAACACAGAGCCTTGGTCGAGGGAGAACAGGAACGCAGAACACAGAGCCTTGGTCGAGGGAGAACAGGAACGCAGAACACAGAGCCTTGGTCGAGGGAGAACAGGAACGCAGAACACAGAGCCTTGGTCGAGGAAGAGACAGGAACGCAGAACACAGAGCCTTGGTCGAGGAAGAGACAGGAACGCAGAACACAGAGCCTTGGTCCAGGGAGAACAGGAACGCAGAACACAGAGCCTTGGTCGAGGGAGAACAGGAACGCAGAACACAGAGCCTTGGTCGAGGGAGAACAGGAACGCAGAACGCAGAGCCTTGGTCGAGGGAGAACAGGAACGCAGAACACAGAGCCTTGGTCCAGGGAGAACAGGAACGCAGAACACAGAGCCTTGGTCCAGGGAGAACAGGAACGCAGAACACAGAGCCTTGGTCGAGGGAGAACAGGAACGCAGAACACAGAGCCTTGGTCCAGGGAGAACAGGAACGCAGAACACAGAGCCTTGGTCCAGGGAGAACAGGAACGCAGAACACAGAGCCTTGGTCGAGGAAGAGACAGGAACGCAGAACACAGAGCCTTGGTCGAGGGAGAACAGGAACGCAGAACACAGAGCCTTGGTCGAGGGAGAACAGGAACGCAGAACACAGAGCCTTGGTCGAGGGAGAACAGGAACGCAGAACACAGAGCCTTGGTCGAGGGAGAACAGGAACGCAGAACACAGAGCCTTGGTCGAGGGAGAACAGGAACGCAGAACACAGAGCCTTGGTCGAGGGAGAACAGGAACGCAGAACACAGAGCCTTGGTCCAGGGAGAACAGGAACGCAGAACACAGAGCCCTGGTCCAGGGAGAACAGGAACGCAGAACACAGAGCCTTGGTCGAGGGAGAACAGGAACGCAGAACACAGAGCCTTGGTCGAGGGAGAACAGGAACGCAGAACACAGAGCCTTGGTCCAGGGAGAACAGGAACGCAGAACACAGAGCCTTGGTCGAGGGAGAACAGGAACGCAGAACACAGAGCCTTGGTCCAGGGAGAACAGGAACGCAGAACACAGAGCCTTGGTCGAGGGAGAACAGGAACGCAGAACACCGAGCCTTGGTCGAGGGAGAACAGGAACGCAGAACACAGAGCCTTGGTCGAGGAAGAGACAGGAACGCAGAACACAGAGCCTTGGTCGAGGAAGAGACAGGAACGCAGAACACAGAGCCTTGGTCCAGGGAGAACAGGAACGCAGAACACAGAGCCTTGGTCCAGGGAGAACAGGAACGCAGAACACAGAGCCTTGGTCCAGGGAGAACAGGAACGCAGAACACAGAGCCTTGGTCCAGGGAGAACAGGAACGCAGAACACAGAGCCTTGGTCCAGGGAGAACAGGAACGCAGAACACAGAGCCTTGGTCCAGGGAGAACAGGAACGCAGAACACAGAGCCTTGGTCGAGGGAGAACAGGAACGCAGAACACAGAGCCTTGGTCGAGGGAGAACAGGAACGCAGAACACAGAGCCTTGGTCGAGGAAGAGACAGGAATGCAGAACACAGAGCCTTGGTCGAGGAAGAGACAGGAACGCAGAACACAGAGCCTTGGTCCAGGGAGAACAGGAACGCAGAACACAGAGCCTTGGTCGAGGGAGAACAGGAACGCAGAACACAGAGCCTTGATCCAGGGAGAACAGGAACGCAGAACACAGAGCCTTGGTCGAGGGAGAACAGGAACGCAGAACACAGAGCCTTGGTCGAGGGAGAACAGGAACGCAGAACACAGAGCCTTGGTCGAGGGAGAACAGGAATGCAGAACACAGAGCCTTGGTCGAGGAAGAGACAGGAACGCAGAACACAGAGCCTTGGTCGAGGAAGAGACAGGAACGCAGAACACAGAGCCTTGGTCCAGGGAGAACAGGAACGCAGAACACAGAGCCTTGGTCCAGGGAGAACAGGAACGCAGAACACAGAGCCTTGGTCGAGGGAGAACAGGAACGCAGAACACAGAGCCTTGGTCGAGGGAGAACAGGAACGCAGAACACAGAGCCTTGGTCGAGGGAGAACAGGAACGCAGAACACAGAGCCTTGGTCCAGGGAGAACAGGAACGCAGAACACAGAGCCTTGGTCCAGGGAGAACAGGAACGCAGAACACAGAGCCTTGGTCCAGGGAGAACAGGAACGCAGAACACAGAGCCTTGGTCGAGGGAGAACAGGAACGCAGAACACAGAGCCTTGGTCGAGGGAGAACAGGAACGCAGAACACAGAGCCTTGGTCGAGGAAGAGACAGGAACGCAGAACACAGAGCCTTGGTCGAGGGAGAACAGGAACGCAGAACACAGAGCCTTGGTCGAGGGAGAACAGGAACGCAGAACACAGAGCCTTGGTCGAGGGAGAACAGGAACGCAGAACACAGAGCCTTGGTCGAGGGAGAACAGGAACGCAGAACACAGAGCCTTGGTCGAGGGAGAACAGGAACGCAGAACACAGAGCCTTGGTCGAGGGAGAACAGGAACGCAGAACACAGAGCCTTGGTCCAGGGAGAACAGGAACGCAGAACACAGAGCCTTGGTCCAGGGAGAACAGGAACGCAGAACACAGAGCCTTGGTCGAGGGAGAACAGGAACGCAGAACACAGAGCCTTGGTCCAGGGAGAACAGGAACGCAGAACACAGAGCCTTGGTCCAGGGAGAACAGGAACGCAGAACACAGAGCCTTGGTCGAGGGAGAACAGGAACGCAGAACACAGAGCCTTGGTCCAGGGAGAACAGGAACGCAGAACACAGAGCCTTGGTCGAGGGAGAACAGGAACGCAGAACACCGAGCCTTGGTCGAGGGAGAACAGGAACGCAGAACACAGAGCCTTGGTCCAGGGAGAACAGGAACGCAGAACACAGAGCCTTGGTCCAGGGAGAACAGGAACGCAGAACACAGAGCCTTGGTCCAGGGAGAACAGGAACGCAGAACACAGAGCCTTGGTCCAGGGAGAACAGGAACGCAGAACACAGAGCCTTGGTCCAGGGAGAACAGGAACGCAGAACACAGAGCCTTGGTCCAGGGAGAACAGGAACGCAGAACACAGAGCCTTGGTCCAGGGAGAACAGGAACGCAGAACACCGAGCCTTGGTCGAGGGAGAACAGGAACGCAGAACACAGAGCCTTGGTCCAGGGAGAACAGGAACGCAGAACACAGAGCCTTGGTCGAGGGAGAACAGGAACGCAGAACACAGAGCCTTGGTCCAGGGAGAACAGGAACGCAGAACACAGAGCCTTGGTCCAGGGAGAACAGGAACGCAGAACACAGAGCCTTGGTCGAGGGAGAACAGGAACGCAGAACACAGAGCCTTGGTCGAGGGAGAACAGGAACGCAGAACACCGAGCCTTGGTCGAGGGAGAACAGGAACGCAGAACACAGAGCCTTGGTCGAGGGAGAACAGGAACGCAGAACACAGAGCCTTGGTCCAGGGAGAACAGGAACGCAGAACACAGAGCCTTGGTCGAGGGAGAACAGGAACGCAGAACACAGAGCCTTGGTCGAGGGAGAACAGGAACGCAGAACACAGAGCCTTGGTCGAGGGAGAACAGGAACGCAGAACACAGAGCCTTGGTCCAGGGAGAACAGGAACGCAGAACACAGAGCCTTGGTCCAGGGAGAACAGGAACGCAGAACACAGAGCCTTGGTCGAGGGAGAACAGGAACGCAGAACACAGAGCCTTGGTCCAGGGAGAACAGGAACGCAGAACACAGAGCCTTGGTCGAGGGAGAACAGGAACGCAGAACACAGAGCCTTGGTCGAGGGAGAACAGGAACGCGGAACGCAGAGCCTTGGTCCAGGGAGAACAGGAACGCAGAACACAGAGCCTTGGTCGAGGGAGAACAGGAACGCAGAACACAGAGCCTTGGTCCAGGGAGAACAGGAACGCAGAACACAGAGCCTTGGTCCAGGGAGAACAGGAACGCAGAACACAGAGCCTTGGTCGAGGGAGAACAGGAACGCAGAACACAGAGCCTTGGTCGAGGGAGAACAGGAACGCAGAACACCGAGCCTTGGTCGAGGGAGAACAGGAACGCAGAACACAGAGCCTTGGTCGAGGGAGAACAGGAACGCAGAACACAGAGCCTTGGTCGAGGGAGAACAGGAACGCAGAACACAGAGCCTTGGTCCAGGGAGAACAGGAACGCAGAACACAGAGCCTTGGTCGAGGGAGAACAGGAACGCAGAACACCGAGCCTTGGTCGAGGGAGAACAGGAACGCAGAACACCGAGCCTTGGTCGAGGGAGAACAGGAACGCAGAACACAGAGCCTTGGTCCAGGGAGAACAGGAACGCAGAACACAAAGCCTTGGTCCAGGGAGAACAGGATCGCAGAACACAGAGCCTTGGTCCAGGGAGAACAGGAACGCAGAACACAGAGCCTTGGTCCAGGGAGAACAGGAACGCAGAACACAGAGCCTTGGTCCAGGGAGAACAGGAACGCAGAACACAGAGCCTTGGTCCAGGGAGAACAGGAACGCAGAACACAGAGCCTTGGTCGAGGGAGAACAGGAACGCAGAACTCAGAGCCTTGGTCGAGGGAGAACAGGAACGCAGAACACAGAGCCTTGGTCGAGGGAGAACAGGAACGCAGAACACAGAGCCTTGGTCCAGGGAGAACAGGAACGCAGAACACAGAGCCTTGGTCCAGGGAGAACAGGAACGCAGAACACAGAGCCTTGGTCGAGGAAGAGACAGGAACGCAGAACACAGAGCCTTGGTCCAGGGAGAACAGGAACGCAGAACACAGAGCCTTGGTCCAGGGAGAACAGGAACGCAGAACACAGAGCCTTGGTCCAGGGAGAACAGGAACGCAGAACACAGAGCCTTGGTCGAGGGAGAACAGGAACGCAGAACACAGGGCCTTGGTCCAGGGAGAACAGGAACGCAGAACACAGGGCCTTGGTCGAGGGAGAACAGGAATGCAGAATACAGAGCCTTGGTCGAGGGAGAACAGGAACATGGAACACCGAGCTGGGACCCCTCCTTGGGTATAGGACGTAGGTCTGGGTCTCATTATGCAGAACACAGGGCCGGGACCCCTCCTTGGGTACAGGACGTAGGGCCAGGTCTCATTACACAGAACACAGAACCGGGACCCCTCCTTGGATACAGGACGTAGGGCCGAGACTCATTACACAGAATGCTGAACATGACAAGACCATTCCCAACGCCAGGTAGCAGCAAAATGGCCAGACCTACCTAGCGAAGGCGTGGACACGGACAGAAAGTTCCAAACAGGGCGAGTCGAGGCATCAGGCAAAAAGGTGAAGGGATACAGACAAGAGGTTTGGACAGGAACAATTCAGCAGCCAGAGGCTGAATCCTGAAGCTATTTATGAAGCCAGCCTGAACAAGAATCAGCTGCCTCAACAGAAACTGGGGAAACCCGGAAAACCTGGAATAAGGAACTTGGACCAGACCATGAACCAGACCATGAACCGGAATGTAGTTTTCACGGACTGGACCATGACACAAGGATGATTCAAGGAATGAAAGGGTTATTATACAAGGAATGTTTGATGGCCCTGGGTCTGTACCCGCTGGAATTCAGAAGAATGAGAGGGAATCCCATTAGAACCTTTCGAATGTTGAAAGGCCTAGACAGAGTAGATGTGGTAAGGATGTTTCCCATGGTGGGGGAGTCTAGGAGAAGAGGGCACAGCCTCAGGATAGAGGAGCATCCTTTTAGAACAGGGATGCAGAGAAATTTCTTTAGCCAAAGGGTGGTGAATTTGTTGCCACCTGCAGCTGTGGAGGCCAGGTCGTTGTGTGTATTTAAGGTAGAGATTAATAGGTTCTTGATTGGACATGGCATCAAAGGTTATGGAGAGAAGGCCACGAACTGGATTGAAGAGGAGATAGAAAAAAAGAATCAGCCATCATTGAATGGCAGAGCAGACTTGATGGGCCTCATTCTGCTCCTATGTCTTAATGGTCTTAATTAAAGGGAATCCTATGCCATTTTATACAGATATTAAATGCGAGAAGTTACCTAGGGAGACGATAGGACCACCCTAGGACAAAGGAGAGAATTTACGCCTGGAGTGGGTACTAAGTGGGTGAGGTACTAAGCAAGTTTGTCACATTGATCTTGAGAAAGAAGATCAGGGAAGGTTTGCTGATTTTATTGGTCATGGTGATATGAATAAGTTCCCAGGACCTGATGGAATCTATCCTAGGTTATTAGGATAGGCAAGGAAGGAGGATGCTGGGGACTTGAAAGAGGTCTCAGTGCTATGACCTTTGTTGTTTGTAATTAGATTGCTTGCAGCTGAGACAAAAATTAGCAAAGTCGTGGATCGTGAGGAAGTCCAGATAAAAGGCCAAAGTCTGATTGGAAGTCCAACAGTCGAGGCCTGATGGCTGGAGCTCTGAGTCTACAAGTCTGCTGGGGAGGTCAAAGGCCCAGTGTCTGCAAATCTACAAGTCTGCTAGAGGCTGGAGTCCAAGATGGCTTCTCTTGGGGCTACAGGACTAGGAAAAAGGAATGGGGCTTGTTTTATTGTTGTGCTTTATTGCTTGGTATATTCTGCTTTGTTTTGTTCTGTGTTGTTTTGTTGAACATTGTGAGCATGCTATGTTGATACAAGAATATGCAATGACACTTATGGGCAGCCCCCATCAAATCCATGGTGGTTGTTGGCAAAAATGATGCATTTCACTGTATGTTTCGAGATACCTGTGATAAATGAATCTGAATCTGAGACTATCAAAAGATTCGGCAGGATATAGACCAGTTAGAAATATGGGCAGACGAATACCAGATGGACTTTAAATCAGACAAATGTGAAATTACACTTTGGGAGGCAAAGTAGGCAGTAAATGGTAGGGTTAAAGCCATATTGCTCTTAAAAACTTGCAACAATGGTGGCAAAGTTGCCTTCATAAATCAGCATGTTGAATATAAAATTAGGAAATTATACATAAAATATTGGTTTGCCCACATTTGGTGTTTTCCATGCATTGCTAGTTGCTGCATTTTCAGGACAATGTGGAGTCTTTGGAGAGGGTGCAGAAAAGGTTTACTAGCATGTTGCCTGCAAGGGGGCATGAGCTCTAAAGAGAGGCTGCATATATTTGGATTGTCCAAATGGTAACTGAGGGACTGACTAATGTAAATATATAATATTATGAGTAGCAGAGAGTCTGTTTCCCAGCCTGGTAAAGCTGATTGCTAGACTGTATTACTTCATGATGAGAAAGGGAAAATTAAATAAGGCAACATTTCTAAAGAACACTGCTAAAGGAAGTGCTGGAATTGTCCATTGGTTCACAATGACAAATTATTGACCAACTTCTGTTTTCATTACGTAGATTTCTCCAGGGTAAATTTTGTACATGTGAGCCAGTTAGGTGGGGAAGATGTCAGATGTCAGTTATTAACGATAAGGTTTTGAGGTTCTTTGAGCTGCATGAGAAAGTAGGCCTCAACCAGCATGGTTTCCTTAAGGGAAAATCCTGCCTGACAAATCTGTTAGAATTTTTTGAAGAAGTAACAGGCAGGATAGACAAAGGAGAGTCAGTGGATGTGGTTTATTTGGATTTTCTGAAAGTCTTTGACAAGGTGCTGCTCTTGAGGCTGCGTAACAAGATAAGAGCCCATGCTTTTACAGGAAAGATACTAGCATGGATAGAAGATTAGCTGACTGGCAGGAAGCAAAGAATGGGAATAAAGGGGGCCTTTTCTGGTTGGCTGCTAGTCACTAGTGACTAGTGGTGTTCTGTAGGGGTCGGTTATGAGACCACTTCTTTTGAAGTCATATATCAACAATTTGGATGACAGTACTGACAACTTTGCAGCCAAGTTAAAGGACAATACAAGGATAGGTGAAGGGGTAGATAGTGTTGAGGGAGCAGGGAATCTGCAGGACTTAGACAGATTGGGCCAAAGAAATGGCAGGTGGAATATAGTATAAGGAAGTGCATGGCCATGCACTTTGATAGAAGGAATAAAGGCAGAGACTATTTTCTAAATGGGGAAAAGAGTGTAAAGAGACTTGTGGGTCCTTGTGCAGGATTCCCTAAAGGTTAATGCTCAGATTGAGTCAGTGGTAAGGAAGGCAAATGCATCCATTTCAAGAGGAGTAGAATATAGGAGCAAGGATATGATGCTGACACGTTATAAGGCAGTGGTCAGGAAAGATATGCTGGAATTGGAGAGGATCCAGAGGAGGTTCACAAGAATGATTCTAGGAATGAAAGGGTTAACACATGCGGAGCATTTGATGGCTCTGGGCTTGTACTCGCTGGAGTTGAGAAGAAGTGGGGGGATCTCTTTGAAACCTATTGAATATTGAAGGGCATAGATAGAGTAGATGTGGAGAGGATGTTTCCTATAAAAGGTGAGTCTAGGACCAGAGAGCACAGCCTCAGAATAGAGGGACATCAATTTAGAGCAGAGATGAGGAGGAATTTCTTTAGCTAGAGGGTGCTGAATCTGTGGAATTCATTTTTACAGATGCCTATGGAGGCCAAGTCATTAAGTATATTTAAAGTGGAGGTTGATAGGCTCTTGATTAGTCAGGGTGTCAAAGGTTCTGCGTAGAAGGAGAGAGAATGGAGTTGAGAGGGCTAACAAATCAGTCATGATGGAATGGCAGAGCACTTGATGGATCGAGTGGCCTAAATCTGTCCCTATCTTATGGTCATGATAGTTCTTATCATTCTGAATTGAAAGTGACCACCAGGGGACAGCATTCACAGTCCAAATTACCTTGTCCATCCTTTTCATGGAGAACATGAAAACTTCAAGCATGCCCTTTTTCCATTATTCATGAATACTTTGTGAAGCATCATATGTAGTGCAGAACATCTAATTCAGTAATATTTGTTAGTAAATCTTAATACTGGACTGATTTTCATTGTACTTCTTGTTCACGTGACACCAAGTAATTGAAAAAACATATTCATTTTTATTATAATCAAATGCTCATTCACAGTAAGTGACCGGTTTAGATAGACTACCAGAATTTACCAGGCAACTCACTAAATACCAAAGAAAGATAAATACATACGGTGCAGATAATTACTATGGAGAAGGAATACTTTCACAACAGTTAGAATGAATCTCCTATCAACACTGTAGTATTCTTCATCTCTCTGCTCTTCTAAGCCACAGCACCAGACTTAGTGCCAGAGACCCAGTCACTGTGGCTCCCCCCAGTTGATCATCCCCCTCAACAGTATCTAAAGTTCTCTACTTATTATTGAGAGGAATGGCCACATGTGTACTCTGCACTGACTGTGCACTTCCCTTTCATCTCCTGACAGTTACCTGTCTCCTGCAATCTAGGTGTAACTACCTCCCTGCAGCTCCTATCTGTTGCCTCCTCATTCTCCCATAAGAGTCCAAGATCATCGAGCTGCAGTTCCAGTTCCTTAATACATTCTCTCAGGAGCTGCAACTTGGTGCACCTGGTTTTGGTGTATTTATCTGGGAGACTCCCATATCCTACACACAGTACAAAACACTGCCCCTGGAGCCATTCTCACTACACTACAAACGAGGAATGAACAAATAAGAACAAAAAGAGAAACTTACCAGATACACAAACACGAGGAAATCTGCAGATGCTGGAAATTCAAACAACACACACAAAATGCTGGTGGAACACAGCAGGCCAGGCAGCATCTATAGGAAGAAGCAGTCAACGTTTCGGGTCGAGAACCTTCGTCAGAACTAGAACTTACCAGATACCTTACTTTGCCCAGCCTAATGAGCCAAAGCTGCACTCAAAAGAATGGCTGCTCCACTTGTGTTATTTTTATTTGCCCTTTCTAATGAAGCCCTCTCGTCGATTGGTCAGTCCAACTCAGAGAAATTGCCACAAGGCTCTGCATTTGAAATCTCGATTGCAGACCTGATTGAAAAGGTAGCTCTATTTACGCTCTCTTTCTGCTGCTGGGCTCATGTTCAGTGATGTGAATAAGTCATGTTGGAGCAGCCTTCAGGTATATCATGTAGGCATCAAATATTGATATTTCTTGCTGTTACACTGGAATAAAGTATATACAGTTGCTTTGAATATCCTCTTGACAATATTCAGTTTAAACAATAAGACTATAGGACATTGGAGCAGAATTAGTCCATTTGGCCCATTGAGTCTGCTCTGCATGTAATCATGGTTGAATCATTTCCCTATTAATCCCTTCCCCCTGCCTTCTTCCTGTAACTTCTCCTGCCCAATCAGTGAATGATAGCGTGGGAAGAAGCAGTGATTTCAGTTAGGTCCGTGGTTGAAAATTATAAAAGGGAGTGCCTCACAGTCGTTTTTGGCATTGGACTGTGCCCCGTCGGTGAATGGGATTCGTTAAAATCAATCAACAGAAGGGACAAGCGATGCAGACGATATTGGGAATAGACTAGAGGTGAGAGTAGGTGTGTCAGGCTTTGGCTCTGGGTAAGGTTCTGCTAAGGTTTCCTTTTTTTCCTCTTACTGTACCTAGTGTAGTAAATGGCCGTTGTGTGCTCTTCATGCTGGATGTTGGGAGTCCTGGGAGACCCAGACTCTCCCAGGGAACTACATCTGCATGAAGTGCATCCAGCTGCAGCTCCTTGAAGACCATGTTAGGGATCTGGAGCAGCAGCTGGATGACCTTCGGCTTGTATGGGAGAGTGAGGAGATCGCTGATCAGAGTTACAGGGAAGTAGTAGCTGGGTGACTGTCAGGAAAAATGGAAAAGTGAATAGGCAGTTAGCACAGAGCACCCCTGTGGCAATTCACCTCAATAATAAGAATACTGTTTTGGAAACTGTTGTGGAGGATGAACTCCCAGGGAAATGCCACAGATACTGAGTTACTGACACTGAGCGTGGGTAGTGGTGCAGAATGGAAAGAGGGAGAAGTGGGGAGCAGTAATGATAGGGGACTCAATAGTCAGAGGAACAGACAGGAGATTCTGTGGACATGAATGAGACACCCAGATGGTATGTTGCCTCTCAAGTGCCAGATCATGTCCACTGTATTTTGGAGAGGGTGGGAAAGCAACCAGATGTCTTGGTACATATTGGTACCAATGGCATAGGAAGGAAAAGCAAAGAGGTCCTGAAGAGAGAATTTAGAGAGCTGGGCAGAAAACTGAGAAGCAGGATTTCCAGGACAGTAATTCCTGGATTGCTACATGTACCATGTGCCAGTGAGGGTAGAAATAGGATGACTTGGCAGATTAACGTGTGGCTGAGAAGCAGGTACGGGGGCAGGGCTTCAGGTTCTTGGATCATTGGGATCTCTTTTGGGGGAGGTATCAGCTGTACAAAGGTGACAAGTAGCACCTGAACCTGAGGGACCCAATATTCTCATGGACAAGTTTGTTAGAGCTGTTGGGGAGGGTTTGAACTAACTTGTCAGTGGGGTGGGAACCAGAGTGAAGGGATGCAGGACAGGACTGATGGTAAAAAAAAAAACAAAGATAGCGTGCAGTCAGATTGTCAGGAAGGGCGGGTAGATGATAGGACAAAATTGCAGCCAACAGGGTGAGTATCAGTGCATCAGGGATGCAAAATCAAAAAAAGTGAGCAAATACAGTACTCAGAGTGTTATATCACAATGCACAGAGTATAAGAAATAAGGTGGATGATTTTGTTACACTATTACAGATTGGCAGGTATGATGTGGTGGCCAAGGATGGTTGTAGTTGGGAGCCAAATGTCCAAGGTTACACATTGTATTGAAAGGATAGGAAGGTAGGCAGACGGGGTGGTGTGGCTCTGCTGGTAAAGAATGGCATCAAATCAGTAGAAACATGTGACATAAGATCGGAAGATGTTGAATCCTTGTAAATTCAGCTAAGAAACCGCATGGGTAAAAGGACACTGATAGCAGTTATATACAGGCCTCCCAACAGTAGCTGGGATGTAGACCTCAGATTACAACAGGAAATAGAAAAGGGAAGCCAAAAGGGCAATGCTGTGATAGTCATGGGAGATTTCAACATGCAGGTCGATTGGGAAAATCAGGTTGGTAATGGATCTCAAGAGAATGTGTTTATTGAATGCCTACAGATGGTTTTTTGGAATAGTTTGTTGTTGAGCCTACTGGGGATCTGCTATACTGGATTGGGTGTTATGTAATGAAGTGGAGGCGATTAGGGAGTGTTAAGGTAAAAGAACCTTAGGAGGCAGTGATCACAATATGATCGAGTTCAACTTGAAATTTGATAGGGAGAAACTAAGTCTGACGTAGCAGTATTTCAGTGGAGCAAAGTAAATTACAGTGATATGAGAGAGGAGTTAGTCTAAGTAAAGTGGAAGGTGATGCTGGCAGGGATGACAACAGAGTAGCAATGGCATGAGTTCCTGGGAAAAATGAGGAAGGGTGCAGGAAAGATGTATACCAAAAAAGAAGAAATACTCAAATGGCAAAATTGTACAATTGTGACTGACAAGAGATGCCAAACATAATGTAAAATCAAAAGAGAGGGGATGCAAAAAAGCAAAAATTGGCAGGAAGATAGTGGATTGTGAAGCTTTTAAAAACCTACATAGAACAACTAAAAGAAGGAAAAGAAATATGAAAGCAGGCTAGCAAACAAAATCAAAGTGGATAGTAAAAACCTTTTCAAGTACGTTAAAAATAAAAGAGAGATGAGAGTGGATATAGGACCGCTAGAAAATGAGGCCAAAGAAATAATAATGGGGGACAAGGAGATGGTAGATGACTAAATGAGAATTTGCATCATTCTTCACTGTGGAAGACACTAACAGTGTGCCAGATGTTGAAGGGTGTGAGGGAAGAGAAGTGAGTGCAGTTACTATTACCTGCGAGATAGTACTCAAAAAGCTGAAAGACCTAAGGGTACATAAGTCACCTGGACCAGGTGAACAGCACCTTAGGTTTCTGAAAGAGGTAGTGATAGAAATTGTGGAAGAATTAGGTATAATCTTCCAAAATTCATTGGACTCTGGCATGGTGCCAGACGACTGGAAAACTTCACTCTTTAAGAAAGGAGGAAGGCAGCAGAAAGGATATTATAGACCAGTTAGCCTGAACTCAGTGGTTGGGAAGATGGAGTCAATTGTGAATGATGAGGTTATGGAGTACTTGGTGACACAGAACAAGATCAGCAAAGTCAGAATGGTTTCCTTATGGGAAAACTTTGCTTGATGAACTTGTTAGCATTCTTTTTTAAAAAAATTTTTTTTATTGAGTTTTCAAATGATTACAGAAAGAAAAAAAAATTATCTACCCTTCCCCCCTCCCCTCAACCCCTCCCCTTAACATCCCTATAGAAGAAAAAGAAGAAAAAAGAAAGAAAAAAAGAATGCCTGGATATCAGAAGATCCCCACATGCTCCACGGAGTTCATAATAACTTTAGTATATATATTTATTTATTTCCCCAAATAACCAATTATTTTATCTTCGGAGCACCTATATATTTAATCCTGTCTTTTGTAAATAAGGGCACCAAATTTCCAAAAATGTTTCGTATTTATTTCTTAAATTATAAGTAATTTTTTCAAGTGGAATACAGCTGGAAATTTCATTCTTCCAACGATCTATACTTAAGTATGAATCCGATTTCCAAGTAACTGCAATAGCCTTTTTGGCTACTGCCAGTGCAATTTTTATGAATTCTTTCTGATATTTATTCAATTTGGGTTTCAGTTTTATCCCTTCAATATCGCCTAATAAAAATAATATTGGGTTATGTGGAAGTTGTGTTCCAATAATTTGTTCCAGTAAAACTCTTAAATTTGTTTGTTAGCATTCTTTGAGGAGATTACAAGTAGGGTAGATAAAGGTGATGCAGTGGATGTTGTATATTTGGACTTTCAGAAGGCCTTTGACAAGGTCCCACACGAGTCTGCTTACCAAGTTAAGAGCCCGTGGTATTATAAGAAAGTTACAGCATGGTTAGAGCATTCGCTGATTAGTAGGAGGCAGTGAGTAGGAATAGAAGGATCCTTTTCTGGTTGGTTGCCAATAACTAGTGGTGTTCTGCAGAAGTCAGTGTTGGGACCGTTTCTTTTTATGCTGTATATCAACAATTTAGATGATGGAATAGATAGCTTTGTTGCCATGTTTACAGATGACATGAAAATTGGTGGGGGGCAGGTAGTGTTGAGGAAACAGGTAGGATGCAGAAGGACTTAGACAAATTAGAATGGGCAAGAAAGTGGCAAATGAAATACAATGTTGGAAAATGTATGGTCATTGCACTTTGGTAGTAGAAATAAATATGCAGACTATTTTCTAAACTAGGAGAAAATCCAAAAATCAGAGATGCAAAGGGACTTGGGAGTTCTTTTGCAGAACACCTTAAAGGTTAACTTGCAGGTTGAGTCAGTAGTGGAACGTTATCATTCATTTCAAGCGGTCTAGAATACAAGAGCAGGGATGTGATGCTGAGGCTTTATAAAGCACTGGTGAGGCCTCATCTTGAGTATTGTGAGCAGTTTTGGGCTCCTCATCCATGAAAAAATGTGCTGGGATTGGAGAGGGTTCAGAGGAGGTTCACAAGGATGATTCAGGGAATGAAAGGGTTAGCATACAAGATAAGTTTGATGGCTCTGGGTCTGTACTTGCTGGGATTTGGAAGGATGGGGGGTGGGAGGGATCTCATAGAAACTTATTGAATGTTGAAAGGGCCAGACAGAGCAGATGTGGAAAGGATATTTCCTAATGTGGTTGAGTCTAGGACAAGAGGGCACAGCCTCAGGATAGAGGGGCACCCATTTAAAAAAGAGATGCAGAGAAATTTCTTTCACCAGAGGGTGGTGAATTTGAGGAATTTCTTACCACAAGCAGCTGTGGTGGTCACATCGTTGGGTGTATTTAACACAGAGCTTGATAGGTTCTTTTTTTTATTAAACTTTTTTTATTGTGTTTTCAAGTAATTACAGAATAAAAGTGTATGAAAAAGAAAATGTATGTTACCCATCCCCCCTCCCCTTAACCCCTCCCCCCTAACATCCCTATAGAAAAAAAAAGAAGAAAGAAAGAAAGAAAGAAGAAGGAATGCCTGGATATTGGAAGATCCCCACATGCTCCATGGAGTTCGTAATAACTTTAGTATATATATTTATTTATTTCCCCAAGTAACCAATTATTTCATCTTCGGAGCACCTATATATTTAATCCTATCTTTTGTAAATAAGGGCGCCAAATTTTCAAAAATGTTTCATATTTATCTCTTAAATTATAAGTAATTTTTTCAAGTGGAATACAACCATAAATTTCTTTCTTCCAACGATCTATACTTAAATATGTATCTGATTTCCAAGTAACTGCAATAGCCTTTTTGGCTACTGCCAATGCAATTTTTATAAATTCTTTCAGATATTTATTCAATTTGGATATCGTTTTTATCCCTTCAATATCACCTAGTAAAAGTAATATTGGATTATGTGGAAGTTGTATTCCAATAATTTGTTCCAATAAAACTCTTAAATTTGTCCAAAAAGGTTGAATTTTAGAACAAGACCAAGTAGAATGTAAAAAAGTACCAATTTCTTGGTTACATCGTAAACACTGATCAGATAAATTTGGGTTTAATTTATTTATTTTTTGTGGTGTAATATATAATTGATGTAAAAAATTGCATTGCACTAATCTTAATCGGACATTTATTGTATTTGTCATACTCTCAAGACATAGTCTTGACCAATTTTTTTCTTCAATTTTAATATTCAAGTCACATTCCCATTTTTGTCTTGACTTATGGACTCCTTGTTTAATTGTCTGTTTTTGAATCAAATTATACATACAAGAGATAAATGTTTTAATCTTTCCTTTTTGAATTAAAGTTTTTATTTCATTGTGTTTCGGTAATAACATTGTTTGACCTAATTTTTCTCTTAAATAAGCCCTTAGTTGAAAGTAACAAAAAAGAGTGTTGTTTGATACTTTATATTTATTCTTTAATTGATCGAATGATATTAATATACCTCCTTCAAAACAATCTCCTATATATCTAATCCCTTTTTGAAACCAATTATATAAAAGTTGATTATCCATTGTAAAAGGAATAAGTCTATTTTGAAGTAAAGATCTCTTTGCTAATAAGGATTTCTTTGTCTCATCGTCAACATTTATCTTATTCCATAAGTCAATCAAATGTTTTAATATAGGAGATTCTTTCTTTTCCCGTATCCATTTAGATTCCCATTTATATATAAAATCTTCTGGTGTGTTTTCTCCTATTTTATCGAGTTCTATTCTAATCCATGCCGGTTTATCTTTCTCAAAAAAAGATGCAATAAATCTAAGTTGATTTGCTTTATAATAATTTTTAAAATTTGGAAGTTGTAACCCTCCTAGCTCAAATTTCCATGTCAATTTTTCCAACGATATTCTTGACATCTTACCTTTCCAAAGAAACTTCCTCACATATTTATTTAGCTCTTGAAAAAACTTCTGGGGTAATTGTATTGGTAGTGATTGAAATAAGTATTGTAATCTAGGGAATATATTCATTTTTATGGTATTTACTCTACCTACTAATGTTATTGGTAATACCATCCATTTATCAAGATCTTCTTGAATTTTTTTCAATAGTGGTAAATAATTTAATTTGTATAAGTTCTTTATGTCATTAACAACTCTTATACCTAAATATTTTATACCATTTGCCGGCCATCTAAATTGGGTTATTAATCGACATTGACTATAATCTCCTTTAGTAAGAGGTAAAATTTCACTTTTATCCCAATTTATTTTATAACCTGATATTTTCCCATATTCTTCTAATCTATAGGATAATTTACGCAACGAGTGCAATGGGTTTGTTAGATAAAGCAGAACATCATCAGCAAATAAGTTAATCTTGTATTCTTCCTGATTAACTCTGAAACCCTTAATGTCTGGGTCCATTCTAATCAATTCAGCTAATGGCTCTATCGCCAACACAAATAAAGCAGGTGATAATGGACAACCTTGCCTAGTTGACCTTGTTAACTGAAATGGTGTTGAAATTTGACCATTTGTCACTACTTTAGCTTTGGGATTAGTATTTAAGGTTTTAATCCATTTTATAAAAGATACTCCTAATCCATATTTTTCCAATACCTTAAATAAAAAATCCCATTCCAATCTATCAAATGCTTTTTCTGCATCTAAAGCAACTGCCACGCTCATTTCCTCCCTCTTCTGTGCTAAATGAATTATACTAAATAACCGAGTTACATTATCTGCCGATTGTCTATTTTTAATAAATCCTGTTTGATCCATATGTACTAATTTTGGTAAGCATTTAGATAATCTATTAGATAAGATTTTTGCTATTATTTTATAATCAGTGTTTAATAAAGAAATAGGTCTATATGATGTTGGCTTTAAAAGATCTCTATCTTTTTTTGGCAATACTATTAAAATAGCTGTCGAAAAAGATTCTGGAAGTTTATGCGTTCTTTCTGCTTGGTGTATTAACTCCATAAAAGGAGGAATTAATAAATCTTTAAG
This sequence comes from Hemitrygon akajei, assembly GCF_048418815.1. Lineage (NCBI taxonomy): Eukaryota > Metazoa > Chordata > Chondrichthyes > Myliobatiformes > Dasyatidae > Hemitrygon > Hemitrygon akajei. The sequence goes on from NC_133127.1 coordinate 109,803,510, forward strand.
CTTTTTATAGAATTCAGGCAGAAAACCATCTTCTCCTGGAGATTTATTACTTTGAAATGATCCTAGGGCTTCTTCGACCTCTTTCAATGTAAAAGGCATATCTAACCCCTTCTGTTCTTCCGTATTTAATTTTGGAAGAGTTATTTGTGATATAAACCTTTCTATCTTGACATTATCATTTTGTGATTCTGATTTATACAACTCAGAATAAAAATTCTTAAAAGCTTCATTAATTTCTAAAGGTTTATAAGTAATTTTATTTACTCTTGTTCGAATTGCATTTATTGTTTTAGAAGTCTGGTCTGTTTTTAACTGCCATGCAAGAACCTTATGTGATCTTTCACCTAGTTCATAATATCTCTGTTTAGTTCTCATAATTGCTTTTTCTGTTTGATATGTTTGGAGTGTATTATATTGTAACTTCTTATTAATAAGTTGTCTTCGTTTTTCTTCTGTCATATTTCTTTGGGATTCTTTTTCTAATTTTGTAATCTCTTTTTCCAATTGATCTATTTCTATCATATATTCCTTCTTAATTTTAGAAGTATAACTTATTATCTGACCTCTCAAATATGCCTTCATTGCTTCCCACACTATAAATTTATCATCAACTGAATGTGAATTCATATCTAAAAAGAACTGAATCTGCTTTCTCATAAAATCACAAAAATCTTGACGTTTTAATAATATTGAATTAAATCTCCACCTATAAATTGAATCCTCTTTATCTATCATTATCATTGTCATTATTAAAGGAGAATGATCTGACAATATTCTTGCTTTATATTCCACATTTTTCACTCTATCTTGAATATTCATTGATAATAGGAAAAAATCTATCCTTGAATATGTTTTATGTCTATTTGAATAAAATGAATAATCTCTTTCTTTTGGATTAATTCTTCTCCATATATCAATCAAATTTAAGTCTTTCATCAATGATAGAGTTAATTTTACTGCTTTTGATTTTGTGACAACCTTTGTTGATCTATCTAAAACTGGATCTAGACAAAAGTTAAAATCTCCACCTATTAATATTTTATCATGTGCGTTAGCCAAATTCAAAAAGACCTGTATAAATTTTACATCATTTTCATTTGGTGCATAAATGTTCATAAGGGTCCATAGTTCTGAAAAAATTTGACAATGTATAATTAGATATCTCCCCGCCGAATCAATTAATACATTTTGTATTTTAATTGGTAAATTTTTGTTAACCAAAATTGCAACTCCTCTCGCCTTTGAGTTAAATGAAGCTGCAATAACATTTCCAACCCAGTCTCTTTTTAATTTCTGATGTTCTATGTCTGTTAAATGAGTTTCTTGTAAAAAAAGCTATATCTGTTTTCATTTTTTTAATGTATGTTAAAATTCTTTTTCTTTTTACCGGCCCATTAAGCCCATTAACATTAAAACTTAAAAAATTCAGTAGATTAGTCATTATTTTTTTTAATTGTATTACTCCAATCTATAATAATACCTAATCTTTCAACTTTCATGGTATCCTGGGAAATCTTTATAAAAATCTCCATGTTGCTATGTGTGTCCCCACCAATCATCCAGGCAAAAAGATAGAAGAAAAATAGAATATAAAGAAAAAAACAAAATACCCCCCTACTAATGTTGTGAAAAAAAAACACAACATTACCCCCCTCTGTTGTACGGGTCATAAAAAAGTATATATATAAGAAAAAAATACTATTCTCAATTAGTATTTCTAAAATTTTGCTTTTCTCCTCTATAATATCCATAAATGTCCATCACTTCTGTTCGCTGACTCTATCTTCATCTTTAATCCATTACGTTTGGAAGCCTCTATGTGTAATAAGCCAATAGATGAAAGTTTTTGTGCGAACTCCTCCGCTTTTCGATAATTGGAAAAAAATCTTTTTCCCTCCTCCAAAAAAATTATCAGTGTTGCTGGGTGACGCATTATAAATTTATAACCCTTTTCCCATAAGGCTTTTTTCGCTGGGTTAAATTCCTTCTTTCTCTTCAAAAGGTTGTAACTTATATCAGGATAAAAAAGAACTGGTTTCCCTTCTATCATCAATGGCCCGTTTCTATTTTTGGCACTTTGGACAGCTGCCTTCAGGATCTTTTCTTTATCTTGGTATCTTAAGCATTTTATCAAAATTGATCGTGGATTTTGATCAGCTTGAGGTCTTGACCTTAAGGATCTATGAGCCCTTTCAATCTCAATTGGAGTTTCTCTTTCCATTTCCAATTTTTCAAGGATCCATTTTTGAAAAAATTTTATTGGATCTTCTCCTTCTATATCTTCTTTAAGTCCAACAATTTTAATATTATTTCGTCTACTAAAATTTTCAAGCTTATCAATTTTTTCCATAAATTGTTTTCTTTCTGATGTCCAAGCAGTATTCTCATTTTCCATTTTGTCCATTCTTTCAACCATGTCTTCCGTTTTAGTTTCCAGGTCCATAATTCTCTTTTCCATTTTTTCCTGTCTCTTTGTCATTTTATCAAACATAATCTCCATATTTATCATTTTTTGAGTACTTTTTGATTACTTTTAATTACTTTTAATGCGTCTAATTTACGCATTATTTGCCTCAAAAGTCTTTTCTATATTTCCAGAAGAACTTTTATCTCCCTCTTCGTCTGATCTTTCCAGAGAATCTGACTCTCCCTCAGATTCACTTTCACTTTCAGTTGCAGTCGTAACTGGGCTTTGTAGTTCTGGTTGCTCCCGTTTGCGCATGCTCCTTCCTTCACGTTTGCGCAGTTCTCGTTGGTCTTTTCCTTTAGAAATGGCCGATGTTGCCGCAGTTTCCTGTTCCGTATCACCGGTGGTATAATGTACCTGAGACCGTGATTCTTTGGTAGATGTGGGCCTTGCTCCTGCTCCAACTTGCGTTGTCTTCCCGGTATTAGTTTTCTTCATCTTCTGTTTTTGAGGCATAGCTTGAAACAATCCAGAGTAGTTTATAAGTAACTTTTAGAAAGTATTGACTAACTTTTCTTCACTTAAACATTAATTTATTGACTTTTTACGGGAGAGCTGGGTTCCAGCGTCTCGATCCTACGTCATCACGTGACGTCGCTTGATAGGTTCTTGATTGAACACCGCATCAAGGATTATGGAGAGAAGGCCAGGGAGTGGGGCTGAGGAGAACAAAAAGAGGATGTGCCATGATTGAATGGTGGAACAGATTTGATGGGCCAAATGCCTAATTCTGCTCCTATGTCTTATGGTCTTAAAAGGGGCAAATAAAAATAAGACAGGGCAAGTGGAGTGACCATTGTGGGAGTGGGCCAGTGTTGGAGTGGCTTTAGCTTATCAGGGTTGTGCAAGGTGAGTATCTGGTAAGTTTCTTCTTATTTATTCTTCATTTCTCACCTGTTAAGGCACAGTGAGAGCAGTGAGAATGGCTCTAGGGCAGTGTTTTATTCTTTATGTGAGATTTGGGAAATCTGGGACACCAGTCTCCTGCATAACCACATCTGCACTAGGTGCACTGGGTCTCTGGCACTGAGGCTGGTGCTGTGGCTTAGAAGAGAAGAGAAGTGAAGAGGATTGTAGTAGTGGTAGAAGATTCCATAGTCAGAGGAATAGAGACAAGATTCTGTGGATGCAATAGACAGATCCCAGTCATATGTTGTCTTTCAGGTGCCAGGGTCAGGGATGTCTCGGATCAGGTCCACTGCATTCTAAAGGGGAAGGGTGAGCAGCTAATCTTGATACATAGAACCATAGAACACTATAGCACAGTACAGGCCCTTCGGCCCTTGATGTTGTGCCGACCCATATTATCCCAAAAATGTACTAAACCCACACTACCCCATAACCCCCTATTTTTCTTTCATCCATGTGCCTGTCTAAGAGGCACTTAAATACCCAATTGGCACCAATGACATAGGTAGGGAAGGTGAGGAGGTCATGAAGAGAGATTTTCGGGAGCAAGGTAGAAAGCTGAAAAATAGCACATTCAAGATAGAAACCTTTGGATTGCTGCCTGTGCCATGCGCTCCTGAGGGTAAGAATAGGATGACTTAGCAGGTGAATGCATGGGTGAGGAACTGGAGGTTCAGATTTCTGGATCATTAGGATCTCTTCTGGGGAAGGTACAACCTGTACAAAAGGGATGTGTTATAATTGAACCTGAGGGGGTCCAATACCCTTGCGGGTAGTTTGGTGAGAGTTGCTCAGGAGTGTTTAAACTAATTTGGCAAAGGGATGAGAACCAGAGTGATAGGATGAGGATGGGGTAGTTTGTTTACAAACAGAGGCAGTGTGTAGTGAGACTGCTGGTAAAATGAGGATGATGATAGGGCAAAACTGCAGTCAGGTGGACAAGTTGCAATGCAAAAGTGGGACAAAATTGAAAATGGTGATGAATATAGGACTTCATGAAGGGAAAGTCGGAAGAACACTTTATTGTCACCAAACAATTGACGCTAGAGCGTACAATCATCACAGCAATATTTGATTCTGTGCTTCGTGCTCCCTGGAGTACAAATCAAAGTAAATATAATAAAAATTTAAATTATAAATCATAATTAGAAAATAGAAAAGGGAAAGTAAGGTAGCGCAAGTCAGGTCCAGATATTTGGAAGGTACGGCCCAGATCCCAGTCATGTTCCATTCAGCAGTCTTATCACAGTTGGAAAGAAGCTGTTCCCAAATCTGGCCGTACGAATCTTCAAGCTCTTGAACCTTCTCCCAGAGGGAAGAGGGACAAAAAGTGTGTTGGCTGGGTGAGTCATGTCCTCGATTATCCTGGCAGCACTGCACCGACAGCATGCAGTGTAAAGTGAGTCCAAGGATGGAAGATTGGTTTGTGTGATGTGCTGGACTATGTTCACGATCTTCTGCAGCTTCTTCCGGTCTTGGACAGGACAACTTCTATACCAGGTTGTGATGCACCCCAGAAGAATGCTTTCTATGGTGCATCTATAAAAATTAGTGAGGGTTTTAGGGGACCGGCCAAATTTCTTCAGCTTTCTCAGGAAGTAAAGGCACTGGTGGGCCTTCTTGGCAGTGGACTCTGATTGGTTAGACCAAGTCATGTCATTTGTGATATTCACACCAAGGAACTTAAAGCTTTTGACTTGTTCCACCTGCGCACCACTGATGTAGATGGAGTCGTGCGGTACGCTACTCCTTCTGAAGTCAACAACCAAGTCCTTCGTCTTGCTGACGTTGAGGGATAGGTTATTGTCTTTGCACCATGCCACCAGGTTCTTAATTTCCTTACACGCACCAGTCCACATTGAAGGGTCAGTGGTGAAAATTCCAGAGTGAACCTAATCTTTCCTTTGCTATCTCCTTGCTCTTAATATACATATAAAATACTTGGGATTCTCCAAATTCTACATGTCAAGAACATTTCGTGGCTCTTTTTGGCCCTTCTAATTTCACGGATCTTGTCTGATTTTAGCATCCTAAATTTACATTTGCTTCCGTTTCTTTTCAACTAAATGCAGAATCTCTAGTCTTTCTAGACTCCTGCACCTTGCCATCTTTATCTACCATCTTCACAAGAAGATGTTGGTTTTGAATTCCAATCTCCTACATGTCAGATGTGGAATTACCCACAAACAGACAATACTATCTTCAGTTCTTGCTTAAAGCTGTTGCAAGTAGCCTTCCCCTAATTTACTATTTTAACATGAGAAACACGTATCCATAACTCTCTTAAAACCTACAGAATTATGGCAACTATTTTGAAAATTATCTCTACTGAAACTTCAGAGTAACACACACAAAATACTGGAGGAACTCAGCAGGTCACCAGCATTAATTGAACGGCATAAACTGCCGATGTTTCAACCCAAGATCCTTCAACAGGATTGGAAGGGAAGGAGGAAGAAGTCAAAATAAGAAGGTGGATGCGGAGATGAATGGAATACAAGCTGGCAGGTGTTATTTGATGCCAGCTGATGATGATGGAAAAGGTAAACATCTGAAGAATAAGGAATCTGATGGAAGAATGCTCCTCCTACCTCATTGTGGCAGTAGAGTGGGTCACCGAGAAATGTTGCCTGTTGCAGACAGTGTAAAGCTGCTCGACAAAGCGGTCTCCAATCTACACCTAGTACTGAATCTCCAATCACTTAACACAGATGCCTTGTGCAGGAAGGTACAGAGTCGACTGTACTTCCTAAGAAGGTTGGCGTCATTCAATGTCTGTAGTGAGATGCTGAAGATGTTCTATAGGTCAGTTGTGGAGAGCGCCCTCTTCTTTGTGGTGGCGTGTTGGGGAGGAAGCATTAAGAAGAGGGACGCCTCACGTCTTAATAAGCTGGTAAGGAAGGCGGGCTCTGTCGTGGACAAAGTACTGGAGAGTTTAACATCGGTAGCTGAGCGAAGGGCGCTGAGTAGGCTACGGTCAATTATGGATAACTCTGAACATCCTCTACATAGCACCATCCAGAGACAGAGAAGCAGTTTCAGCGACAGGTTACTATCGATGCAATGCTCCTCAGACAGGATGAAGAGGTCAATACTCCCCAATGCCATTAGGCTTTACAATTCTACCGCCAGGACTTAAGAACTTTATAAAAAGCTATTATTAATGCTTTTTGAGATAGTGATTTAGATGCATATCATATTTTTTTTACTGAGTTAAGTATTGTATGTAATTAGTTTTGCTACAAGTGTATGGGACATTGGAAAAAAGTTGAATTTCCCCATGGGGATGAATAAAGTATCTATCTATCTATCTACTACTAGACCTTAGTAATCACCTGAGCCAAGTAGTACCTAACAAATTCTATTCCAAGTTCTACCTTCATTAAGCCTTTGGTACTTAATGAAATCCCATTCAATACTGAGAAAGTTAAAATCACTTACCATGATAATCCTAATATGTTTAGAATTTTCCATGATCTACCTGTGTGGTGGTTCAGTCCGAAGTCCGTGGTCTGGTCCACGGACTCCGGACTCCGGGTTTTCCGGCGGTCCCTTGCTGTGGTTGGACTTAACTAGAAACACCTGAGGCTCATATTGGAATGGGAATATAAGTGGCCCTGGTATTGAGTGTAGTTGGGGCATTGCCTTGTCAAGATTCTCATGGCATAGATGGCTGGTGGAAGGCTAGAATGGACTCTTACCATCCTTGGGGTTGTGTTAGAGAACCATGGCTTCTGGGACCCTTGCTGGTAGTAGTTGGAGTGGTCATTGTGGTATGGATTCAGCTGTTTCCTGGGCCAGCTGGGTGGCTGTCAGCTACTCTGAGCTAGGTAGGGATCTGGTTGCTTCCGTAGCCAGCCAAGGCTGCTGGCTGTAATGGCTACTTGGAGCTACCCTGATGCAGAGGTGGAACTGTCTATTGTTCCTTGGTGTTTGTCTCTTCCTGTCCTTGCCCCTGTGGGGTAAGTCTGGCTGTTCTGCTGTTGCCCTACAGGGGGCATCTGTCTTGCCTTGTCCTTGCCTCTGTGGGGTAAGTCAGGCCTTTCTGCTGTTGCCCTGCAGGGGGAATCTGTCTTGTCTTTGCCTCTGTTGGGTAGGTCAGGCTGTTCTGCTGTTAGCTGATGGATGGTCCTGTCCCACCTTGGTGTGGAGTTATAGATGAGTCCTGGCTTGTTGGGGGGGATAATTCCTGGCTCCATGTTGATGTACAGTTCCTAGTCTGCCCCTAGCTCCAGCTGCTGAGTTCCCCAAGCTCCAAGCCTCAAGGCCCCAAGTCCCTAGCCAAGCCTCGTCATGTCCTCGCCTGGGTTTGGGGGTCTGAGCCTGAGGCAAGACCCAAGTTCTGGGTCCTTGTCCAGTCTCGGGCTCAGTGTCCGCCCCAGGCTCCTTGTTCCCAGTCCCTTGTCCTGGTCCTGCTTCCTCTGCCTAGACTGCATCTTGTTCTGTCTTGTCCTGTTTCTGGGACTCCAATATCTGTGTCCTGCAGTTGGGTCCTGATTCAACACCTGACTTAAGATAACCTGCCAATACAGAACAACTTTTATAATATTTATTAGTGTGATATGGTTCACAATCATCATCTATTAAGTATGTGACAAATCAAGTTTTATGAAAAAAAACATGATCCCATTATAATATGTTTTATTCACTTGACAGCTGCATACTTTAATGTCACCTGGTAGTCGTTGTGTAATCTTACTGTTTTAGCTGCCTTAGGACTATCAGTTGGATAATTTCTATGAACTAATTAGACCAAAACTAAATTTCTTCCTGGTTTTTAGAACTCTTCTTCCATTTAGGTCTTCAATATATAAGGAATTGGTCTTGATTTACATTGGTTTGATTTTTATACCTGATTTAATCAGTATAAATCTATTTCCTCTGGTGTTCCATGTGCAAGTGTCTTCAAGGATTCATCATAATTAGATAATAGTATCTTCAAACTTAGCTTTGGTTCATCCATGCAAATAACAGAATACTTCCCTTCAAGTGAGTTTCAATTTTGCAAGCCAGTCCTTACCCAGCTCTGCTGATCTGCTTGTGATGATGAATGTGATCCAATCTGTGGTCTCTCCAATGTAGTTGCTTCTAACAAAGATGCTAAACGAAGTACAGCATTGATTTTGTAGGGCAGTGATTAGTTCAACCATCTTGCAGTTCTTGTACGGAGTTTGTACATTCTTCCTGTGACCAGCTGGGATTCCTCCAGGTGCTCCTGTTTCTTCTCACATTTGTGGGCTGCCTCCAGCACAGTTCTCGCTGATTTGATGCAAATGATGCATTCCACTGTACCTTTTGAGGCTTTGATGTACATGTGACAAATAAAGAAAGTATCTTTTAGTAAAATCTATGTCTTCTAAGGTAGTTGGAATGTTTCGGTTTCCTTCCTCACAATTTCTTATGGGGGAAAACTATCCTCTCTGTGGCGAGTTACATTGGAAATGGCACTTGCATCTGTTTCCTTGTTAGAAGTTACTATTAGACATCTGTCTGGCATCAGTTGCATTCGGTTTCTTTGAAAGAACAATTACTTGAAGAATGACTAGCAGTACAATTATAAAACTGTCCAGTGCTGCTGAGAGTTCAATATGATGTCATCCTTGTCTCTGGATGAAAAATTTGGAAGTTTTCCTTTAACTGAAGGACAAAAATCCCTGGCAAATTCGGCAATTCCATGAAAACTGTGTGCCTAAGGATTATCAAAAGACAACTGCATAGAATCCTTATAGCCTCTGTTCCATACACTGACTGTTTCAGTATTTGATCTACAAATTGTCTAATGTTGCACTGGCTTGATGGGCTTTCATACAACATTATAATCACACACTTTCTCCTTTTTTAAATTTCTTGTACAAAATTTACAGTTGCCTGCTACTTCAAATGGTTTGGTCAAGATACTTCTCATTTCCTCTGCAAACAGGATATCTTGTGTAGCTTTACGTAAAGCTACTAAGTTAAAGGATGTGTGGTATACTTAAGAATGGATTTATCTGAGTAAAGATTTTTTCCATTGTTCAATGCAACAGCGAATCTTTTTCTTTCTCAGCATTGTCTTCCAGTTCAAGAATATCACTGGCAATAAAACACATCTCCATCTGGAATGAGTGACACTTAAGCCTCATTATAATCATATAACAAATACAGCACGGAAACAGGCCATCTTGACCCTTCTAGTCCTTGCCGAATGCTTACTCTCTAAACCCACTGACCTGCACTCAGCCCATAACCCTCCATTCCTTTCCTGTCCATATATCTATCCAATTTTGCCTTAAATGACAATACCAAAACTGCCTCTACCACTTCTACTGGAAGCTCGTTCCACACAGTTACCACTCTCTGAGTAAAGAAGTTCCCCCTCATGTTACCCTTAAACTTTTGCCCCCTAACTCTCAACTCATATCCTCTTGTTTGAATCTCCCCTGCTCTCAATGGAAAAAGCCTATCCATGTCAAATCTATCTATCCTCCTCATAATTTTAAATACCTCTATCAGGTCCCCACTCAAACTTCTGCGCTCCAAAGAATAAAGACCTAACTTGTTCAATCTTTCTCTGTAACTTGTGTGCTGAAACCCAGGTAACATTCTAGTAAATCTTCTCTGTACTCTCTCTATTTCATTGACATCTTTCCTATAATTCAGTGACCAGAACTGTACACAATACTCCAAATTTGGCCTCACCAATGCCTTGTACAATTTTAACATTACATCCCAACTATTATACTCAATGCTCTGATTTATAAAGGCCAACATACCAAAAGCTTTCTTCACTGAGATTCAACCTTCAGGGAACCATGTACCATTATTCCTAGATCACTCTGTTCTACTGCACTCTTCAATGTCCTACCATTTACCATGTATGTCCTATTTGGATCATTCCTACCAAAGTGTAGCACCTCATGCTTATCAGCATTAAACTCCATCTGCCATCGCTCAGCCCACTCTTCTAACTGGTCTAAATCTTTCTGCAAACTTTGAAAACCTACTTCATTATTCACAACGCCACCTAACTTAGTATCAACTGCATACTTACTAATCCAATTTACCACCCCATCATCCAGATCATTAATGTATATGACAAACAACATTGGACCCAGTACAGATCCCTGAGGCACACCACTAGTCACCGGCCTCCAACATGACAAACAGTTATCCACCACTACTCTCTGGCATCTCCCATCCAGCCACTGTTGAATCCATTTTACTACTTCAATATTAATACCTAACAATTGAACTTTGCTAACTAATCTTCTGTGCAGAACCTCGTCAAAGGCCTTACTGAAGTCCATATAGACAACATCCACTGCTTTACTCTCGACAACTTTCCTCATAACCTCTTCAAAAAATTCAATAAGATTTGTCAAACATGACCTTCCACGCACAAATCCATGTTGACTGCTCCGAATCAGACCCTGTCTATCCAGATAATTATATATACCATCTCTAAGAATACTTTCCATTAATTTACCCACCACTGACGTCAAACTGACAGGCTTATAATTGCTAAGTTTATTCTTAGAACCCTTTTTAAACAATGGAACCACATGAGCAATACACCAATTCTCCGGCACCATCCCTGTTTCTAATGACATTTGAAATATTTCTGTCAGAGACCCTGCTATTTCTACACTAACCTCCCTCAAGGTCCTAGGGAATATCCTGTCAGAACCCGGAGATTTATTCACTTTTATATTCCTTAAAAGTGCCAGTACTTCCTCCTCTTTAATTGTTATAGTTTCCATAACTTCCCTACTTGTTTCCCTTACCTTACACAATTCAATATCCTTCTCCTTAATGAATACCGAAGAAAAGAAATAGTTCAAAATCTCCATTTCCTTCAGCTCCTCACATAGCTGTCCACTCTGATTCTCTAAGGGACCAATTTTATCCCTCACTATCCTTTTGCTATTAATATAACTGTAGAAACCCTTTGGATTTATTTTCACCTTACTTGCCAAAGCAACCTCGTATCTTTTAGCTTTTCTAGTTTCTTTCTTAAGATTCTTCTTACATTCTTTATATTCCTCGAGCACCTCATTTACTCCATGCTGCCTATATTTATTGTAGATATCTCTCTTTTTCCTAACCAAGTTTCCAATATCCCTTGAAAACCATGGCGCTCTCAAACTTTTAACCTGTCCTTTCAACCTAACAGGAACATAAAGATTCTGTACCCTCAAAATTTCACCTTTAAATGACTGCCATTTCTCTATTACACCCTTCCCATAAAACAAACTGTCCCAATCCACTCCTTCTAAATCATTTTGCATTGCCTCAACATTGGCCTTTCTCCAATCAAAAATCTCAACCCTGGGTCCAGTCCTATCCTTCTCCATAATTATATTGAAACTAATGGCATTGTGATCACTGGACTCGAAGTGCTCCCCAGCACATACCTCCATCACCTGACCTATTTCATTCCCTAACAGGAGATTCAACACTGCCCCTTCTCTAGTTAGTACCTTTAAGTATTGCTGCAAAAAACTATCCTGCAGACATTTTACAAACTCCAAACCATCCATCCCTTTTACAGTTTGGGCTTCCCAGTCTATGTGTGGAAAATTAAAATCTCCCACAATCACAACCCTGTGCTTACTACAAATATCTGCTATCTCCTTGCAAATTTGCTCCTCCAATTCTAACTCCCCATTAGGTGGTCTATAATACACCCTTATAAGTGTTACTACACCTTTCCCATTCCTTAATTCCACCCAAATAGTCTCCCCAGACAAGCCCTCTAATCTATCCTGCCAGAGCACTGCTGTAATATTTTCTCTGACAAGCAACACAACACCTCTCCCCCTCTTGTCCCTCCAATTCAATCACACCTGAAGCAACGAAATCCAGGAATATTTAGTTGCCAATCACACCTCCTCCTGCAACCATGTTTCACTAATATCTACAACATCATATTTCCAGGTATCAATCCAGTGCTCTAAGCTCATCCATCTTTCTTACAATGCTCCTAGCATTAAAATAAATGCATTTAACAAATTCTCCACCTCTTCCTCTCTGTTTATCTCTAACAGTACAAAGAACTTTACTGTCTTTTTCTTCCTTCTCCTATACATCTGTTCCTACTCTCTGGTTCCCCTCCCCCCTCATATCAGGTTTAAATCCACTGGAGACTCTCTAGCAAACCTACCTGCAAGAATATTTGTCCCCCTCCTGTTCAGATGTAAACCGTCCCTCTGGAACAGGTCCCACCTTCCCTGGAAAACTGCCCAATTATCTATAAATCTGAAGCCCTCCCTCCTGCACCATGTCTTCAGCCATGTGTTGGTCTGCACTATCATACTATTTCTAAACCCACCTGCAGGTTGCAATCCTGAGATTGCTATCCTGGAGGTCCTGTCCTTTAACTTGGCACCTAGCTCCCTAAACTCACCTTTCAGGACCTCCTCACTCTTCCTACCCACATCATTGGTCCCTACATGGACCACGACATCCGGCCGCTCACCCTCCCTCTTGAGAATACTGAGAACTCGATCCGAGATATCGTGGATCCTGGCACCAGGGAGGTAACAGACCATCTGGGATTCTCGATCTCTTCCACAGAACCTCCTATCTGTCTTCCTAACTATCGAATCCCCTATCGCTACTGCTCTCCTCTTTTCCCTCCTTCCCTTCTGAGCTGAGGGTCCAGTCTTGGTGCCAGAGACACAACCACTGCAACTTATCCCTGGTAGGTTGTCCCCACCAACAGTATCCAAAACGGTATACATATTGTTGATGGGAATGGCCACAGGGGTGCTCTGCTCTTCCTGTCTATTCCCCTTCCCTCTCCTGACAGTCATCCAACTACCTGTCTCCTGACTCCTAGGGGTGACTATCTCCCTGAAACTCCTGTCTATTTCTGCCTCTGCCTCCCGAATGATCCGAAGTTCATCCAGCTCCAGTTCCCTCACACGGTTTGTCAGGAGTTGCAGCTGGATGCACCTTTTGCTGGTGTAGTCATCAGGGACAGCTGTGTTCGCCCTGACTTCCCACATACTGCAAACGGAGCACTCAACTGCCCTAACTGCTGCCTCCATTACCTACTTCTAATCTAATTAGATTAATTAAAGGAGCTTATCCCGTCTTGCCTCACCTGGAGTGAAGCTCGTACTCAGCCTCTGCTCGCTATTTAAATTCTCCCGCTGCCTCATGAGCCGACTTTCACGCACTTGCGCAGTTGTGCGCCGTTCAAACCTCGCCTCTGCCTGTTCTCGCTGAAGTCTGATTGAGCCAAAGCCGACCGACTCTGCCTCAGTCGACTCCAACGATAGCCGCTGTATATGGCTGTCCTTCTTTTTAAACCTTTGGCGCGCTACATCACGCGCCTGCTCAGTCTAGCCCAGGGGTGTCAAACTCATTTTAGGTCACGGGCCAGATTGAGCAAAATGCAGCTTCATGCGGGCCGGATCAGTCGGACGCGTGCGAATGCAGTTTTCGTTGCCTCCGTTTTTTCAGCCTGCTCTCATGTGTCTCAGTCTCTGCTATAACTACAAAGTGTTTCACTTTACAAATTCCGTTTCTTATGAAGAAGACTGCTGAGCAAGACTGCCGAATAAACACTAAAAACCCTGAAAACCTGGTACCTGAATAAACTCAGCATTAGCCATATCATACGCCATAGGCGCTTTGATTACTGGGGCCAGCTTTAATAGTAATTAGATATTATCTCGCGGGCCAATGATAATTGCACCACGGGCCGGATTTGGCCCGCGGGCCTTGAGTTTGACATATATGGTCTAGCCTCTTTGCCGCGATCAGTTAAAGAAAAAAAAAACAGCTTCTCTCAGGGCTTCTTTTACCTCTTCCCTCTCTGCCTCTTGCTGCGATTTATATGTTCCTGGCTGCCAGTGAAACCTGTCTGTACCCATCAAGATCATGCCTCAGTACCCAATCATGCCCTACATCTTTCACCTAACGTGAAGACTAGCACTGGCTGTTTTGCTTTAATTTTTACTCATATATTGCAGCCTTAGGATCAACTGTTACTGTGCTATAGTGAATGCTGCTGCCGTCTCACACTCCAGAGACCCAGTTTCAATCCCTACTTCAGTGCTGTCTCTGGTATTTGCATCTTACGGTCATGACTCTCTGCCCCTCCCCCATGCACTTCAATTTCCTCCCATATTTTGCTGTGTATCACTACATGACAGAGCACAGATACAAGCCCTTCAGCCCACTAAGATGGGTTAGGTATGGGTGGAAGTCAGGAACAGAAAGGGAGCAGTTACTCTATTGGGAGTATTGTTGGGAGGCAGATTTTGGAAAGGTGCAAAAATAACAGGGTTGTTATCATGGGTGACTTTAACTTCCCTAATACTGATTGGCACCTGATTAGTACCAAAAGTTTAGATGGGGCAGAGTTTGTTAAGTGTGTCCAGGATGGATTCCTGTCACAGTATGTTGACAGGCCAACTAGGGGGAATGCCATACTAGATCTGGTATTAGGTAACCAACAGGGTCAGGTCACAGATTTCTCAGTGGGTGAGCATCTGGGGGACAGTGACCACCGCTCCCTGGCCTTTAGCATTATCATGGAAAAGAATAGAATTAGAGATGACAGGAAAACTTTTAATTGGGGAAGAGCAAATTATGAGGCGATAAGGCTAGAACTTGCGGGTGTGATGATGTTTTTGCAGGAAAAGTACTATGGACATGTGGTCGAAGTTTAAGGATCTCTTGCAGGATGTTAGGGATAAATTTGTGCCAGTGAGGAAGATAAAGAATGGTAGGCTGAAGGAACTATGGTGTGACAAGTGGTGTGGAAAATCTAGTCAGGTGGAAGAAGGCAGCATACATGAGGTTTAGGAAGCAAGGATCAGATGGGTCTATTGAGGAATATAGGGTAGCAAGAAAGGAGCTTAAGAAGGGGCTGAGGAGAGCAAGAAGGGGACATGAGAAGGCCTTGGCGAGTAGGGTAAAGGAAAACCCCAAGGCATTCTTCAATTATGTGAAGAACAAAAGGATGACAGGAGTGAAAGTAGGACTGATTAGAGATAAAAGTGGAAAGATGTGCCTGGAGGCTGTGGAAGTGAGCAAGGTCCTCAATGAATACTTCTCTTCAGTATTCAGGATCAGTCCCTGAGGATTGGAGAATGGCTAATGTTATCCCACTTTTTAAGAAAGGAGGGAGGGAGAAAACAGAGAACTATCGACCTGTCAGCCTGACATTGGTGGTGGGAAAGATGCTAGAGTCCATTATTAAGGATGAAATAGTGGCATATCTAGATAGCAGTGATAGGATTGGGCCGAGCCAGCATGGATTTACCAAGGGTAAATCATGCTTGACTAATCTGTTGGAGTTTTTCGAGGATGTAAACAGGAAGTTAGACGGGGGAGATCCAGTGGATGTAGTGTACCTCGATTTTCAGAAGGCATTTGATAAGGTCCCACATAGGAGATTGGTGGGTAAAATCAAAGCTCAGGGCATCGGGGGGAAGGCATTGACACGGATAGAAAACTGGTTGGCAGATAGAAAGCAAAGGGTAGCGGTGAATGGGTGTTTCTCGGAATGGCAGGTGGTGACTAGTGGGGTGCCACAGGGCTCGGTATTGGGACCACAGCTGTTTACCATTTACGTTAATGATTTGGATGAAGGCATAGAAAATAACATCAGCAAATTTGCTGATGATACTAAGCTGGGTGGCAGTGTGACATGTGATGAGGATGTTAGGAGAATTCAGGGTGACTTGGATAGGCTGGGTGAGTGGGCAGATACTTGGCAGATGGCGTTTAATGTGAATAAGTGTGAGATTAACCACTTTGGGAGTAAGAACAGGAAGGCAGATTATTATCTGAACAGTGTAGAGTTGGGTAAGGGAGAAATACAAAGAGATCTAGGAGTCCTTGTTCATCAGTCACTGAAGGTGAATGAGCAAGTGCAGCAGGCAGTGAAGAAGGCTAATGGAATGTTGGCCTTTATTACAAAGGGAATTGAGTACAAGAGCAAGGAAATCCTCTTGCATTCGTATAGAGCCCTGGTGAGACCACACCTGGAATATTGTGTACAGTTTTGGTCTCCAGGGTTAAGGAAGGACATCCTGGCTGTAGAGGAAGTGCAGCGTAGATTCACGAGGTTAATTCCTGGGATGTCTGGACTGTCTTACGCAGAGAGGTTAGAGAGACTGGGCTTGTACACGCTAGAATTAAGGAGATTAAGAGGGGATCTGATTGAAACATATAAGATTATTAAGGGATTGGACAAGATAGAGGCAGGAAATATGTTCCAGATGCTGGGAGAGTCCAGTACCAGAGGGCATGGTTTGAGAATAAGGGGTAGGTCATTTAGGACAGAGTTAAGGAAAAACTTCTTCTCCCAGAGAGTTGTGGGGGTCTGGAATGCACTGCCTCGGAAGGTAGTGGAGGCCAATTCTCTGGATGCTTTCAAGAAGGAGCTAGATAGGTATCTTATGGATAGGGGAATCAAGGGATATGGGGACAAGGCAGGAACTGGGTATTGATAGTAATTGATCAGCCATGATCTCAAAATGGTGGTGCAGGCTCAAAGGGCCGAATGGTCTACTTCTGCACCTATTGTCTATTCACCAATGAGAGGGGACTTGATGATGGTGAGGACAATATGAGTGAGGTTGATGTTCTGGAGCATGTTGATATTAAGGGAGAGGAGGTGTTGGAGTTGTTAAAATACATTAGGACAGATAAGTCCCCAGGGCCTGATGGAATATTCCCTAGGCTGCTCCACAAGGTAAGGAAAGAGATTGCTGATCTTCTGGCTAGGATCTTTATGTCCTCGTTGTACACGGGAATGGAACCAGAGGATTGGAGGAAGGTAAATGTGGTTCCCTTGTTCAAAAAAAGTAGCAGGGATAGTCCGGGTAATTATAGACCAAGGAGCCTTACATCTGTGGTGGGAAAGCTGTTGGAAAAGATTCTTGGAGATAGAATCTATGGGCATTTAGAGAATCATGATCTGATCAGGGACAGTCAGCATGGCTTTGTGAAGGGCAGATCGTGTCTAACAAGCCTGATAGAGTTCTTTGAGGAGGTGACCAGGTGGTGATAAGGGTAGTGTAGTAGATGTGATCTACATGGATTTTAGTAAGGCATTTGACAAGGTTCCACACGGTAGGCTTATTCAGAAAGTCATAAGACATGGGATCTAGGGAAGTTTGGCCAGGTGGATTCAGAATTGGCTTGCCTACAGAAAGCAGAGGGTCGTGGTGGAGGGAGTACATTCAGATTGGAGGGTTGTGATTAGTGATGTCCCACAATGATCGGTTCTGGGACCTCTACTTTTTGTGATTTTTATTAATGGCCTGTATGTGAGGGTAGGCAAGTTTGCAGACAACACAAAGGTTGGTGGTGTTGTGGATAGTGTAGAGGATTGTCGAAGATTGCAGAGAGACATTGATAGGATGCAGAAGTGGGCTGAGAAGTGGCAGATGGAGTTCAACCTGGAGAAGTGTGAGGTGGTACACTTTGGAAGGACAAACTCCAAGGCAGAGTACAAAGTAAATGGCAGGATACTTGGTAGTGTGGAGGAGCAGAGGGATCTGGGGGTACATGTCCACAGATCCTTGAAAGTTGCCTCACAGGTAGATAGGGTAGTTAAGAAAGCTTATGGAGTGTTAGCTTTCATCAGTCGAGGGATAGAGTTGAAGAGTGGCGAGGTAATGATGCAGCTCTACAAAACTCTGGTTAGGCCACACTTGGAGTACGGTGTCCAGTTCTGGTCGCCTCACTATAGGCAGGATGTGGAAGCATTGGAAGGGGTACAGAGGAGATTTACCAGGATGCTGCCTGGTTTCGAGAGTATGCATTATGATCAGAGACCAAGGGAGCTAGGGCTTTATTCTTTGGAGAGGAGGATGAGAGGAGACATGATAGAGGTGTACAAGATATTAAGAGGAATAGTTAGAGTGGACAGCCAGTACTTCTTCCCCAGGGCACCACTGCTCAATACAAGAGGACATGGCTTTAAGGTAAGGGGAGGGAAGTTCAAGGGGGATATTGGAGGAAGGTTTTTTACTCAGAGTGGTTGGTGCGTGGAATGCACTGCCTGAGTCAGTGGTGGAGGTAGATACACTAGTGAACTGGAAGAGACTACTATACAGGTATATGGAAGAATTTAAGGTGGGGGGATATATGGGAGGGAGGGTTTGAGGGTCGGCACAACGTTGTGGGCCACGGCCTGTACTGTGCTGTACTATTCTATGTTCTATTTCTAACCATCAAGCACACCACTTACAGTAATTCCATTTTATTCAAATTCACAGTCCCATTACCCCTCCAGACTTTATCATTCCTCTCCACTCACAAAAAATGTGTGCTCTCCAATTCCCATTGCTGCGAATGCAATTAAGTTCTAACCACAAGAAAATACGCGGGAAATAGGAAATAAGATTAATCTCATACTAACACTTGTGCCTATGTATAAATATACCTGGTACTATTAGTACTTAAAACCACATTCTTTATTTACATATTTATATAATTCACTCTGTGTGGAAATTCCACTAGTCTATCCTCTTCCGATTCCTGTGATTTACAGGTCCTTGAAGTTAATCATTCCACCTCAGTCAGTGTCAGAAACGAGCCACGCTCCCGAATAATGGCTTCAAGACAAATTCAAGGAAACAAAGTTTATTAACAGTTCTGCAGAGCTGGGTGCCTTCAGAGAAGGGAACCCCGAACCTTACAGGGCAGCAGGTTTTATCCTTCTTCCTTACCCCTCCCCTCCCTGACTCGGGAGGTCCACAGTCTTAGATTCAGTATTTTCCCATTCCATATTTGGAGTTGTTTTTTTACACATTTCTGTAAAACAATAGTCCATATCTCAGGACTTCAATGATTCCACAAGCAGTTAATCTTGTCGGGCGCTTCTGCATTCCTGCTTATCAGACATAATTAAATCACATTTGTTTACTGACTTTAACCCAGACATAATTAAATCACATTTGTTTTCTGCACTGACTTTTAACCTCGCACATCTTAATTTACTTCGACTCTCACAATTCCACCCTTTTTCTTTTTAAGATGTGCGTAGCAGCTAGCATTTCTCCTCTTTCCAGGGGGCCCACCGTCCTTCCTCCGCCCCCCGTGGAGGGTCAACTTTCTTCTTTAATAGCATAAGTTTTAGCTCGTTTGTCCCATGTTGGGATATCGCTACTGCCTGGAGCTGGAATATACTGCGCTTGATCAGTGTTCGTATACAAGGAATCAAACACGGCAAAAGTAAGAGAATCATTAGACCCCCGCCTTTACCTTTCCCTTCCTTTCAACACATACCTGTCCCTCCGGATAATTGGTCAATTTCCATTTTTGCTTCTTCCGGTCAGGAACATTTGTCCAATTGCGCTCAAGCAATTCCCATACATTCAAGCCTTCACCCCTCCATGGCCACTGCTCACTCATGTGCGGTCCTCCACAGACCCAACAACCACTAATATTCAGGCTCGTGGCAATCCGGGTAGCTAGGTCTATAAAAAGGTTCTCTTTTACATCAGGTAGGACTATGTCTTTTTCTATCTCCTGATATATAGACGGGTCCGTGGAGATCACTGTCTTCTTCCTTTGCTTGCTCTCTTCTACCTCCTTCTTCTTCTCATCTTGTATTATAGTCTCCTTTACCTTATCCACATGTTCCTTAACCAATGTAGAGGGGATGTCCCATTGCCCTCCCTTGTTTATACACAACCACCGGTCGTTCCTGGGACATTGAGAGACACCCCCGTATATACCCCATCCATATCCCCTTGAGTAGCCCTTATTATAAACTTGGTAATAAGGTTTACTATTCTCCCAACATTCTTCTCTCTTACTTAGATCATAGCATTGATCATTCACATGCGAGTGGGACACAAATGATCCTGGGAACACCCTCTGCCCCACTCGTACCACGGTTCTGCACTTGTCACATTTCCCTTCAATTTCCCCGACATATAGAATCAAATATATTACAGTCAATAATGTTACAGTCCACATAGAGTTCATTTTTGCTGCCTTTTTAGCTTCACCACCAACGGTTCTTCACCGGGAACACAGGTCCACTCAGTGCGGCTTTCGGGCTTCACCGGTCCTTTTACCCTGGATGCGTGTGTCCACCCTTTTTCTTTTGTCCGTACAGCCGCCTCTGTTGTTAGCAGGACCTGGAAAGGGCCTTTCCACTGTGGCTGTAACTTCTCCGGCTTCCAGGTCCTCACCAGAACCCAATCTCCGGGCACGATCTGATGTAAAGCAAAGTCGAGCGGCGGAGTCTGGGCCAAGAGACCCTTTTTCCGCAGTTCTGTCTTCCATCGGGGATTCTCCATTTACCATCAGCGTCTTTCTGGGCTCCTAGTTGGTTCATGTTGTCAATCTCCATTTGAGTAAACACAGGCAGTTTAGTAAGTCCTTCTCTCACTGGTATCAAAGTCAGGAGTTGCACCGGTTCTTCAACTGCTGCCCGTTTGGCCTCCTCGTCCGCCAGACGGTTCCCCACAGCATCAGGTGTCGATCCTTTTTGGTGTCCGGGTACATGCACTACCGCAATTTCAGTCGGTAAGGCCAGGGCTTCCAATGTCATACTTATCATTTGTTCATGTGCCAGTCCTTTTCCCCTGGCCGTTATCAGTCCTCTTTTCTTCCATATCTTCCCAAATGTATGTACTATCCCATAGGCGTATTTGGAGTCAGTGTATACAGTTCCGACTCTCTTTTCCAATATTATCAGAGCCCTTTGGAGCGCGTATAGCTCACAGGACTGAGCCGACCATAAAGGTTGTGTCACACCCTTGGGGACCTAATTTCAAGTTTACCAGGGGTTCCTGCTGATGATTTTTCTTCCCCAAGGGTTGGAACCCCCGACCCCCCCTAGTACTCTTCTTCCATCATGGCGTACGAGCGCACTTCCCGTCGGTATTTGGGGCACTCGCGCCTGAAGTGTCCCTCTTCGTTGCAGTGAAAACATCTAGGGGCCCTCCTGGGTTCCCTACTTCGATCTTGGCTGCCACTTCGTCCCGGCCATGGGTCTCTTCTTTCCCTTTTGTCTGCGGTCACCTGTTGGACCGTCTGGACCATTATCTTGGCTGCTTTCTTCTGCTTCTCTTCATCCCTTCCTACAAACACTTTCTGTGCCTCCCTAAGTAGTTCACTCAAGGGTTTAGTATTCCAGTCTTCTAGATTTTCCAGTTTTTTCTTATATCTGGCCATGCCTTCGATACAAATTCAACACGAATCAGCTGTTGGCCAACCTCCGTTTCAGTGTCTATTCCCGCGTATTGTTGCATGTTCCTCCGGATTCTATCTAGGAAGTCGGACGGAGTCTCCTCGGGATTTTGGTGGCTCCCAAATGCCTTGGTAAAGTTGTGTCCCTTCGGAACCGCCTGTCTTATTCCCTTTATCAGGAATTCTCGCAGAGCCCTCATATTCCTTCAGCCCCCCTCCGTTTGCTTATCCCAGCCTGGGTCCACAAGAGGGAATTTCTGTTGCGGTTCTGCTTCGTTTGGCCTTTCCTTTTCCCACATTACTATGGCCGCCTGTCTTATCATTTGTCTTTCTTGGGTGGAAAACAAGGTTCCCATAATTGAGTACATTTCATCCCAGGTATAAATGTTGGGTCCTAGGAATTGATCCAACTGTTCGGCCAGGCCCATGGGGTCTTCTAATAGGCCTTTCATTTCCTTTTTAAAATTCCGTACCTCAGCGCTAGTCAGGGGAACATTAACATACCCCGTCCCTCCATTTGCTCCTCCCATAGGTACTTCTCTCAGAGGATATAGTCTGGCGGTCTGTTCGACTTCCTCTTGTGATTTTTAGCTGTTTGTGACCTGGTTTCCATCCTCCTGGCTCCTATACTCTGCGGTTTTGCACGCTTCGTTTCCTCTTCACCCTGGTCTGCATCTTCTCCAGCTGCAGCTGCCGATTCATTTTCACTTTCCCTTGCCTCAAGGTCATCGATTTGCGGAGCGGTAGGGGGCATATATGGGGGCGGCAGGGACTTGAGCACCTCCCATGTATTCTTTTTCTGTCCCCTTCCTTTATTGCTTTCAACTTATAACTATTTGTCGTTGGTAACCAGCATAGGGCATAATCACTTTCTTCGGGTTTAACGTTAGGTTTTGAATTCACGTACAGATTAAGGGCTTGTTGTACCCAATCCTCGCTAGACCCGAACTTAGGCCACCACACAGCCGACCCTTTGATTGGCTGGCGGGACCAGAATTCACAGTACTGTATCATCCTTTCCTTTGATTTTCCCTTTAACCTCCCACTTCCCCAGTCGTCAAACATGCGACCTAAGGGACTATCAGGAGGGACCCCGGGGTATTTTTCAGCGCTTTCTCTAGGTGTTCCCTTTTGTTTTCTCCCCTTTGATCCTGCTCCCCCCATTTTTGAGGATTTAACCGGTTCCCTTTCCACCCGTACTTAGACAACCTTTGCCTTGTCTATCCCGTACAGGAATTTAATTTGGTCGCAGCCTAGCTTAGGGGCTGCTCCTTTCCAATTCCGGAACCCTTTGTCCCCGCGATCGCCCAGTAAAACCAAAGTCATCCTACCTGGGTCCTGTGCACAGAAATTACTCGATCGCTCACTGTCTCGACTGCCTCGACAACCCCTCTTTGTTTCCTTGAGTCCGCCAGATAGCACTCGCTCAAGCCGCGTGGGGCGACGAGCAAGGAATCAGGGACTGCCGAACTCGGCAGGGTGCACCTTCTCCGATGTCTCACGGCCGGAGTGTGGATCCCGGACGAGCCCCCAAGTTGTCAGAAACGAGCCATGCTCCCGAATAATGGCTTCAAGACAAATTCAAGGAAACAAAGTTTATTAACAGTTCTGCAGAGCTGGGTGCCTTCAGAGAAGGGAACCCCGAACCTTACAGGGCAGCAGGTTTTATCCTTCTTCCTTACCCCTCCCCTCCCTGACTCGGGAGGTCCACAGTCTTAGATTCAGTGTTTTCCCATTCCATATTTGGAGTTGTTTTTTTTTACACATTTCTGTAAAACAATAGTCCATATCTCAGGACTTCAATGATTCCACAAGCAGTTAATCTTGTCAGGCGCTTCTGCATTCCTGCTTATCAGACATAATTAAATCACATTTGTTTACTGACTTTAACCCAGACATAATTAAATCACATTTGTTTTCTGCACTGACTTTTAACCTCGCACATCTTAATTTACTTCGACTCTCACAGTCAGCTATTGTTTTAAACTCTAAGCTCTGGAGCTGCCTTCATTTCTGTGTGTAAAATACTCCTCAAAACCCATTATCTTAACTATTCACTGGTATCATTTTGCTTTATAGATGCTGTTCCCTAAGTGCCCTAGACAGCTTCATAAGCTTACAGCTGCTATTTATAGAATCATGGATATTTACAGCATACAAACACAGCTTTAGGCTCACCATGTTTATGAAGACCTTCAAGAACCTATCGATACTAATTTTATTTCCCAGCAATTTGTAGCTGATTATGCTTTGGCGGTTCAGGTACTTCTTGCATTTAGTAATTTAAGTTGCTTTTTAAATTTTAACTTGGATTTCCAGTCTCTGAATTGTACGTATAAAAATAAAATGCTTGACTCGTTAACTACTGATGTCAGGGCAGTTTTAAACGGCAATTCACATGCAAACCAGGATAAGGGAAGCGTGTGACTAACTGCTCATTTTGATTTGAAATCTTTCGAGTCAATTACAAATTAATTCTGCTCTTTTCTGATCTACTTGCTCACGTGATTACTACAATACCTCGGTCCGAACTGCTGTAGCGTGTGGTAAACAACCTACAAGACTGCAGCTTTCTTTAGTAAACGACGTCAATAACTTCGTTCTCCCTGCCAAAATTAATCACCGCCTCTTCGCAAATTAAAACAAGTCCTTTGTATTTTCGTTCGATGCAACGATAGGTGTATTTAGCTTATTTTATTTAGTTAGAAAGAGATGGGTGTTCGGTGCCAAAGGAAGAGCACGTGAAAGAAAGAATACGCATTCTAAATGGTGACTGCCTTTGCTGGAAAGACGCGCCTCCCGTAGCTCAGCAGGTGAAGGGGTTCGGAACAACATGAGCCACAAATGCACACCCAGCGCCGGAGGCCGCTTAGAGGGCGGGATGTGGTTGTGTACACTGTGAGCTCTGAATATTACAAAATTCAACTTTGCTCTGAGTTGTTCCGTTTCTCTTGATATGCTGGATGCGCACACCCCGCGTCCAACTCTGCGCTTGCAACTATGGTAACGCTATTGATTTCCAGCTCAGTTTGACCCACTGGAGATAAACAAGGGGCTCCCTGTCTCATAATGGCTACGAACTTTCAATTGATTGAGTCCCTTTCTACGCGTTTGTTCTGCAACACCTTTTCTGTGTCCACACAGAATTCCAATACTAAAATCAGCGAGGAGCAAATGTGAAACTCTGTAATCGCCTGGATTTTACCTATTTTGCCTAACTGCGCCATTATTTTGTTTTTGAATAAAAGAAAGGAACTATTTGTCAACTGGGGCAGGAGGACCTAAGCACGGCGGGTTGGTTTCTACTACCTTAAGCCTGGGGGGTGGGGGGAGCACGTCCGGCTCTGGGTTCACCAGACGACTCGTAATTGGCGGCTCTGTAGCCTTGTACTGGCAAAGACTGTTGGCTGGCCGGCCCTCGCCTCCTCCCCTCCTGGCCGCGCCCCGTACCTTCTGTGCCTCACTGAAAGCTGGCGTGTGTTACGGACGTCATATGTTGTTTTGCTCTTTAGCCAGTCAAAGTGTGTGTGTTTTAGTTATAGCTAACCTTTCCACTCCGATACACGTAGAGTAAGAGGAAGAGCAGGAAAAAAATCCAGTACGTCAGTTTTCATTTGGGAAAGGTGAAAAATAACGCCCGCGACATTTATCTATGTGTGAACATTCTTTCTGAATAATGGCGAGCCCGCCAGCGGCAAAAGGAGGGTCAGCTGGCTATCTCTCCCCGGCCAAGGTGAGGAAATGCGGCTACTTGAAGAAACAGAAACACGGACACAAGAGGTTTTTCGTTCTACGGGAGCAGAGCGGCAGTTTTCCGGCCAGACTCGAGTACTACGAAAATGAGAAAAAGTGGAGGAACAAGTCGTCGGCCAAGAGGGTAATCTCCCTGGACTGCTGTCTGAGCATCAACAAGAGAGCGGACGCCAAGTACAAATACCTGATCGCGCTCTACACCAAAGAGGAATACCTGGCGGTGGCGGCGGACAACGAGCAGGAGCAACAGAGCTGGTTCAGCGCGCTTACCGAGCTGTTGCCCTCCGCCTCCAGCTTGCCGCTGTCACACTGCACCGAGCACAGCGACTGTGGACTGCTTTACACCGCCCTGTACAAACAAGTGTGGCAAGTAAACCTGAAGCCTAAAGGCTTGGGCCAGGCCAAAAACCTTAGCGGCTTTTACATGCTGTGCCTTTCCATCAGAAGCATAAGCTTAGTAAAACTCAACTGCGACGTGCCGTCGGTCACCCTGCAGCTAATGAACATCAGGCGGTGCGGTCACTCGGAGAATTTCTTCTTCATTGAAGTGGGGAGGTCGGCGTCCACCGGCCCCGGGGAGCTGTGGATGCAGGTGGATGACTCGGTGGTGGCTCAGCATATTCATGAAACCATTCTCGAAGCTATGAAAGCCATGAAAGATGTGTGCGAATTTCGACCCCGCAGCAAGAGTCAGTCGTCCGGGTCCAATCCAATCAGCGTGCCCTGCCGGAGGCACCTGGTCCACCTGCCGCCGAGCCAGACCGGGCTGCAGAGGAGATCGCGGACTGACAGCATGGCGACCCCATCACCTGCTGGTAAGATCGTACCGGGTCGTATGAGGACAGCGAGTGAAGGGGATAACAATTCTATGACTGGTAGCCCCATTAGCCCCAGTACAGTGAGAACACACTTAATTCGTTCAAGTACCATATTTAGAAATCCCAGAATGATGCAGTCCAGTGCTCTTCACCACAGCCGATCAATGTCCATGCCGGTGTCCCGTTCTCCCTTGTCTGCTGCAAGTCCAGTGAGCCTATCATCAAGTAGTGGGCATGGGTCAGCATCAGACGCCATAGTTCGCCCATCCAGTAGCAATGCATCTGTTTCGGGATCTCCAAGTGATGGATTTATTTCTTTCGATGAATGTGGTTCAAGTCCTGGAGACTTAAGGCATTACATAGGGAACAGAAGTAATACTCCAGAATCTCTTGTGTGCACTCCACCTGTACGAGAGAGTAATGAATTGTATGGCTATAGGTTAATGGAAAGACATACAAGTGGTCAGTGTAACCGCAGCTGTTGTCATACAGCAAGGGATGAAAGTTCCGAAACACAGAGAAGTTACCGGAAAAGAACGTGTTCCTTAACAACCCCATGCCGACAGCGTGCTATTTCACATGTTTCTTCAGTTTCACTAGATGAATATACTTTAATGAAAGCTACCTGCATGGGCAATTCAGGCCATCTGTCGTGTGCTGTGTCCCCAAAAGTGTGCTATAATCCTTATCCAGAAGACTATTGTGATATTGAAATAGGATCCCAAAAAAGTTCTGAATGCAGTAACTATGGTGATGATGATGGCTATATGCCAATGACCCTTGGAATGGCAAATGTACCTGTAAAAAATGATGACTACATGCCAATGAGCCCCAAATGTGTGTCTGCCCCAAAGCAAATAATTAATCCTCGATCACATCCGCAAGTAAACATAAATGGATATAAGAACATTTCTCCTGTTGAGTGCTGCTCGCCTGATACCATTGGATACAAGAGAATGTGGTATGGATCAAAGATTTCAGGAGAAAATTCTGATGGGAAGTTCACCAATGATGAATATATGAACATGTCTCCTGTTGATCACTGTGCATCAGTTACTCCCCCGGACTGTTTTTTCCCTGTAAGTAATGAACGTCCTCGAACCAGTGATTCCTTTAGCTCACTACCCCAATCTCGCAAGCCTCATTTTCAGAAGGATGGAGAAAATGATCATTATGTTCTGATGAGTTCGCCACATGCTGTTATTTTTGAAGAGCCTGCACTTGGTATAAAGTCTAACTCATCCTGTGTAATTAATCATGTACATTTACCAGAAAGGCAAAGTCAGAGGGATGGTTTTGTACTTCGAGAAAAAGCTCTGAGACCCTCTAGACTGTCACTGGAGATGCTAAGAGCCAACACAGCACCAAGTACAAATGAACCTTCTTTGCCAACAAAACCAAAAAGCCCAGGAGAATACATCAATATAGATTTCAGCAACAAATTTGTATATGCCTCACCATCTGTGCCACCAAAAGTTTCCTTATCTTCCTCGGATTCTGCTAATGTTCAGAAAAGGTTGCCAGCATCTGATTACATGAATGTTAATCTCAGTTCACAGTCACCAAAGAATGGAATTGTTTCTGTCAATTCTTTTGATGCAATAACTGGATATCCAGAGACATGCCCCAACAGAAGTCATCCTGCTGATACTTTCCTGAAAAGTCAGGTTGAGACAACCCCGTTTTCTCACCCCTCAGAAGATGAAACTGAATATACAGAAATGACATTTGTAATGGCCACGACACCTCCACTACCAGTTTCAAACCATGAAAGTACCCAAGTGGCTACAGTGGTGAAAAGACTTTCCCTAATCGATCAGATGCCTGGGGTAGATATTTTCATGCTTCCAAATGTGGCACCAGATCCCAATCGGGGTGCTAAAGTAATCCGTGCTAACCCCCAGGGACGCAGGCGGCATAGCTCAGAGACATTCTCTTCCACAACGACTGTCACACCGGTTTCACCTTCATTTGCTCACGATCCCAAAAGGCACAGTTCTGCTTCATTTGAAAATGTTTCTCTCAGAAAGAATGAAGAAACTGAGGAGCTTAAAGGAAGCCCAATCTGTCGCAAAACTTCCACTGGTTTCCAAGATGGGCTGAATTATGTTGCCTTGGATTTCGTGAATGATAATTTATTGAGCTGTGAAAAAATAGCGCAATGTCGATCAACACCTCAACCCAAAGGAAATACTAACTATTGATACAGGTACATAGCTGCTGTTGAAAATTTGTCATCTTTATACTTTTTTGGTGTACTTTTTAAAAATATTTTCTAAGCATTAACTTTGATAGTAAGCATTTTGGATTATTTTAGTGGCTCAGCTATACATTTTTGCAAATATTCCAATTTTGGTTTATTTATTGGAAAATAGCAAGATAGGATTGGTAACTGTTTTGTCACTTCTATGGCATTTTAATCTAATATCATCTTCACAGCATTACTGCAACACAGTTAGCACCATACCAAAACCAAACAGCCTGAACTGATAGGAAGCTCCTGGTGATTTCATTGCCTCAGAGGGTCATCTGCAAGGGATGCAGGTGGATAAATTATGTGGAATATTTTTTAAAAAAGGTTTAGACAGTGGAGACCTTACATAGTAATTAATCTCAGAAACCAAGAAAATCAACTTCAGCTCTTAATATTAAAAATGAGAAAAACTTGGTACATTAATAAAATGTTGAAAAGCTTGGAAAGTTATTTTCAAAACTAAAATATATGTTTATGCCTCTAGAATCACTTCCAATTCTTCCCTAATGAAACTGCTATGAGCCTGAGTAATCATTGTAGCCTCGTTTAGAAATAAGCTCAACAGGGCACCTGCTAGTTCACCTTTTGGTTTCAGTTTGACTGAATAGTTAAAGTGAAAACAAGATCAATTCAATAGTGGAAGTCTAAACTTGTGCTTCAGCCCAGCATACCTTCCAGAAACAAATGAGCTATGAACAAATTTTAAAGTGAGCTTGTATCCAAATTACACAGGGTGGTAAACCATGACCCTGATTTAACTGAAAAGTGGGTGAGAACGGAGCTTTGTTGACTAAATAGGAAACAAGTATTCCAAGTATTTTGCTTTGCACTTACCCACCCCATTCCCAGTCCCCTGCATTTTGAACTCTTACACAATTATCAATGTAAAACAATCATCATCAAAAGCATTCTGTAATTGCATAAGGCAAACTATTTGATTAAAAAATATGTTCACAACATCTCTTTTGTAAACAAAACTAAAATTGACTCTTGAAAATCAAAATGGTGGGAGGTCAACTTGAGACAGGATATCTGTAAATGAGATATATAGATTTTTCAATAGCTCCCACAGATTGGAAATTGTTAAATGCACAGCAACTCCGCTATTTAACAAAGAAGAGTGAACACTGGAACTGCAGCAACTTGACAAGAGTAGTAGGGAAATGCTACAATCACCATATTCACTTGAATAAGATTTTGCAAAGTCAATATAGATTTATGAAAGAGAAATTGTGTTTGATAACTCATTTGGAGTTGAAACAAGTAGAATAGTAAAAGGAACTATTGGTTGGAATATTTTCTGATTTCCACTGGGTTTTTTCATATGGTATGGAGTAAGAAATTTTTAAACAAAATTTGAGCATAGAAGATTGTGGGTAATATAGTGACATGGATTGAAGATTAGTTCATGGACAGACAAAGTTGCTGATGAATATATGGGTACATTCAGGTTGGAATTCTGCAAAACACCAAGATCTATATCAATTATTTGGATAAAAAACTAAATATATTTTATTCAGATTTAACTATGACATATAGCTGTGAATAATAAGGATGATCCAGAGAATCTACAGTTGGATATAGACAGGCTATTTGATAAAGCAAATTGAATATACTATGGAAAACAGCTATTCACTTTGGTAGAAGAAAATAGCTTTATGTGGGCAATTGTGGAGTTTACATACTATCATACATAAAGCTCTAATGATATCCCAGCTAATACATTTTCCTATCCAAGCCAGGGATGTACTTAAAATAGAATGCCTAATTGATTGAGATGGAGCTCTTTGAACAGCAACCATGCATACTGGGTCTACACTGTGTTAAATTTAGAAGGATGAGAGGCAATCTGGTTCAAACATACTAACTTCTTGTAGGGTCTGATATGTTAGATTAAAAGTTAATGTTTTCTCATCTCTTTCATTTTGGGTGGCCCTCTGTTGGATGGGTTCGACCAGGGATGTTGAAATAGCTGTCTACGTTTAGTCAATACAGTATGACATGGAAAGCGAGCTGTTGCCCATGCATTGGGCTCCCCATTGTCTCAGAATAAGGGAGCAGAAATTCAGAACTGTGTTGAGAAGAAATTTCCTCATCCAGAGCACAGTCAATCCTAATATCTTTCCAATCAAGGGGACTGTAGAGATTCAATCGCTGAGTGTAATCAAGAAACAAATTGATAGATTTTTGATGAATGATCAACCAGATAGATCATTTTTTTTGTATTATATGTTCATCCACCTGAAGTAGCACTAAAATTACTGACAGTTTCCTATCAGGTCAGGCATCTTTTTTGATTTGGATTAGGGTAATTGGGGTATTGATGTAGAGGGATACACAGTAATTGTTAGATGTCTTAATTAGAACTCTTAATTCAAACCCACAGAAATAACTAGACAGTTCTAAATCCTTGCTTCCAAAATCCATAAGGAAGAAGACTTTGCAAATGCTTGTAAAACTTCTCTCCTAATTACTAGTACATTCAAAGCTATAGTGATCAGTGCTTTGAGTTTCTGACGAACAGTTTTTGAAAGTGGTTTCTGTTGATAAACAGCAGGCTGTGTCTTTGGTAGATTGTCTTCTTCTGGCTACAGGACCAAGACATCACAACACTTCAGACTTGGTTGCTCATATCCAGTTTGTGGAACACTTAACAATTTTGTAACCAAAAAACATGGTAAACTTTCTTTAGATACTGAACTAGTTGATGCAAGTGTTGGGTGAACTGAAAATAACTGAACAAGTTGAGGCTTGTTAAGAACGATGTCAGTATATTAGAGAATTCCCATAACATGAATTACGAATTAAACTGGTTGGGGTGTCTGAAGGGCTCTGTTGGAAAATTGAATTGGTGCAGCCTAACAAAGAGGCACCACATTCTGTTCATTCGTGTAAAATAGCATGCTTGGATGCCAAAAGGCTTTGAAAAAGGCAGCTTATTTGTAATTGGTAGTCAAATGCTAACTGCCACCCTGTCTGTGATTTATTTATTATAGTAAATGCTTTTGCTCAGGGCAGTCAATAGTAGGAAAGCTGCTCAGTTCTGTATGTGAACTCAATGACGTATTTATCTCAGAGTTGTTGAATTGTATGCACTAAGACGCTATCTTATTTTGCTGGATGACAAGTTGATCGCTGCATAAACAAATAGTCTGAGGTATTTTCTGTAGATATGGTTTGTTGGTTTATTCATCCCTTATGAACTAAAGGTGCAAAGTACAGAGGGTGCATGAGTTAGTTCCAAAGAAAAGATCTTAATAATTTGTTTACCAAATGTTCCTGAGAGAATTAGTGAAGCACTGTTGATGAAAGTGGTCATTACTGTCACCCTAAAGATCTAACTTTTTCATATATATGTTTGGACACATCAGAGAAAATCATTGAGTTATTCAGCCTGTCAAGTCTGTACTGAGCTCTCATTTATATTAAGACCATAAGATATAGGAGCAGAATCAGGCCATTTGGTTCATTAAGTCTGCTCTGCCATTTCATCATGGCTGATCCATTCTTCCTCTCAGCCCCTTCACAAATAGAAGGGTTGTGTGTGATGGTAGTAGTCTTCTGAGGTGTGTCTATTTCAATGCGAGGAGTATTGTGGCGAAGGCTGCCGAGCTGAGGGCGTGGATTGCCAAATGGAATTATGACATTATAGTCATTAGTGAAACTTGGCTACAGGAGGGGCAGGACTGGCAGCTTAATGTTCCAGGGTTCCGATGTTTCAGACGTGATAGAGGCAGAGGGATGAAGGGTGGGGGGGTGTGGCACTGCTAGTCAGGGAAAATTTTACAGCAGTGCTCAGGCAGGACTGATTAGAGGGCTTGTCTGCGAGCCCATATGGATGGAGCTGAGAAATGGGAAAGGTATGACCACATTAATGGGGTTGTATTATAGATCACCCAATAGTCAGTGAGAATTGGAGGAGCAAATCTGCAGAGAGATAGCAGACAACTGCAGGAAACATAAAGTTGTGATAGTAGGGGATTTTAATTTTCCAAATATTGATTGGGACTCCCAGACTGTTAAAGGTCTAGACGGGTTAGAGTTTGTAAAATATGTCCAGGAAAGTTTTCTAAATCAATATATAGAGGTACCAACAAGAGAGGATGCAATATTAGATCTCCTATTAGGAGATGAGTTAGGACAGGTGACGGAAGTGTGTGTAGGAGAACACTTTGGTTCCAGTGATCATAACACCATTAGTTTCAACTTGATCATGGATAAAGATAGATCTGGTCTTCAGGTTGAGGTTCTAAACTGGAAAAAGGCCCAATTTGAAGAAATGTGAAAGGATCTAAAAAGCGTGTATTGGGACAGGTTGTTCTCTGGCAAGAATGTGATTGGTAAGTGGGAGGCCTTCAAAGGAGAAATTTTGAGAGTGCGTATGTTCCTGTCAGGATTAGAGGCAAAGTGAATAAGAATAAGGAACATTGGTTCTCAAGAGATATTGGAACTCTGTTAAAGAAGAACAGAGAGATATATGACATGTATAGGAAACGGAGCAAATAAGGTGCTTGAGGAGTATAAGAAAGAAATCAGGAGGGCTAAAAGAAGACATGAGGTAGCTTTGGCAGTCAAGGTGAAGGATAATCCAAAGAGCTTCTACAGGTATATTAAGAGCTAAAGGATAGTAAGGGATAAAATTCTCCTCTTGAAGATCAGAGTGGTCGGCTATGTATGGAACCAAAAGAAATGGAGGAGATCTTAAATAGTTTTTTGTGTGTCTGTATTTACTAAGGAAACCAGCATGGAGTCAATGGAAATAAGGCAAAGAGGTAGTGAGGTCATGGAACCTATACAGATTGAAGAGGAGGAAGAGCTTGCTATCTTGAGGCAAATCAGAGTAGATAAATCCCCAGGACCTGACAGGGTATTCCCTTGGGAGACTAGTGTTGAAATTGCAAGGGCCCTGGCAGATAAATTTAAAATGTCGGTATCCACGGGTGAGGTGCCGGAGGATTGGAGGATAGCTCATGTTGTTCTGTTTAAAAAAGGTTTCAAAAGTAATCCGGGAAATTATAAGGTGGCAAATTTGACGTCAGTAGTAGATAAATTATTGGAAAGAGTACTAAGAGATAGGATCTACAAGTATTTGGATAGACAGTGACTTATTAGGGAGAGTCAACATGTGCATGGTAGGTCATGTTTAACAAATCTATTAGAGTTTTTTGAAGAGGTTACCAGAAAAGTGGATGAAGGGAAGGCAGTGAACGTTGTCTACATGGACTTCAGTAAGGCCTTTTACAAGGTCCCGCATGGGACGTTAGTTAGGAAGATTCAGTCGCTAGGTATACATGGTGAGGTAGTAAATTGGATTAGACATTGGCTCAATGGGAGAAGTCAGAGAGTGATAGTGGAGGATTGCTTCTTTGAGTGGAGGTCTGTGACTAGTGGTGTGCTACAGGGATCAGTGCTGGGTCCATTGTTATTTGTCATCTATATCAATGATCTGGATGATAATGTGGTAAATTGGATCAGCAAATTTGCTGATGATACAAAGATTGGAGGTGTAGTGGACAGTGAGGAAGGTTTTCAAACCTTGCAGAGGGATTTGGACCAGCTGGAAAAATGGGCTGAGAAATGGCAGGTGGAGTTTAATACAGACAAGTGTGAGGTATTGCACTTTGGAAGGACAAACTAAGGCAGAACATACGAGGTAAATTGGAGGGCACTGAGGAGTGCAGTAGAACAGAGGGATCTGGAAAAACAGATACATAATTCCCTATAAGTGGTGTCACAGATAGATAGGGTCGTAACGAGAGCTTTTGGTACATTGACCTTTATAAATCAAAGTATTGAGTATAAGAGTTGGAATGTAATGGTGAGGTATAAGACATCGGTGAGACCAAATTTGGAGTATTGTATGCAGTTTTGGTCACCAAATTACAGGAAGGATATTAATAAGGTTGAAAGAGTGCAGAGAAGATTTACAAGAATGTTGCTGGGACTTGAGAAACTGAGTTACAGAGAAAGATTGGAATAGGTTAGGACTTTATTCCCTGGAGCATAGAAGAATGAGGGGAGATTTGATAGAGGTCTATAAAATTATGAATGGTATAGATAGAGTGAATGCAAGCAGGCCTACAAGGGAGAGCCAGTGGATGTAGTATACCTGGACTTTCAGAAAGCCTTTGATAAGGTCCCATGTAGGTGATTAGTGGGCAAAATTAGAGCATGTGGTATTGGAGGTAGGGTATGGACCTGGATAGAAAACTGGTTGACAGACAGGAAACAGTAGGGATTAAAGGGTCCTTTTCAGAATGGCAGACAGTGACTAGTGGGGTACCGCAAGGCTCGGTGCTGGGACCGCAGCTATTTACAATATGCATTAATGATTTAGATGCAGGGATTAAAAGTAACATTAGCAGATTTGCAGATGACACAAAGCTGGGTGGCAGTGTGAAATATGAGGAGGATGTTAGGAGAATGCAGGGTAACTTGGACAGGTTGGGTGAGTGGGCACATGCATGGCTGATGCAGTTTAATGTGGATAAATGTGAGGTTATCCACTTTGGTGGCAAGAACAGGAAGGCAGATCTGAATGGTGTCAAGTTAGGAAAAGGGATATATTCGTTGTACAACGAGATCTAGGTGTCCTTGTCCATCAGTCACTGAAAGTAAGCATGCAGGTACAGCAGGCAGTGAAGAAAGGTATTGACATGTCAGCCTTCATAACAAGAGGAGTTGAGTACAGGAGCAAAGATGTCCTTCTGCAGTTGTACAGGGCTCTGGTGAGGCCACACTTGGAGTATTGTGTTCAGTTTTGGTGTCCAAATTTGAGGAAGGACATTCTTGCTATTGAGAGAGTGTAGCGTAGGTTCACAAGGTTAATTCCCGGGATGGCAGGACTGTCATATGTTGAAAGATTGGAGTGACTGGGCTTGTATACACTGGAATTTAGAAGGCTGAGAGGGAATCTGAATGAAACATATAAGATTATTAAGGGATTGAACATGCTAGAAGCAGGAAACATGTTCCCGATGTAGGGGCAGTCCAGAACCAGAGGCCACAGTTTAAGAATAAGGAGTAGGCCATTTAGAATGGAGTTGAGGAAAAACTTTTTCACCCAGAGAGTTGTGGATCTGTGGAATGCTCTGCCTCAGAAGGTAGTGGAGGCCAATTCTCTGGATGCTTTCAAGAAAGAGTTAGATAGAGCTCTTAAAGATAGCGAAGTCAAGGGATATGGGGAGAAGGCAGGAATGGGGTACTGATTTTGGATGATCAGCCATGATCACAGTGAATGGCGGTGTTGGTTCGAAGGGCTGAATGGCCTACTCCTGCACCTATTGTCTATTTTCCACTGAGGCTAGGGGAGAAAAAAACCAGAGGACATGGGTTAAAGTTGAAGAGAGAAAAGTTTAAAGGGAATATTAGGGGGATGCTTCTTCATACAGAGAATGAATTGGTAAATGTGGGTTCACTTTTAACATTTAAGAAAAACTTGGACAGGTACATGGATGAGAGGGGTGTGGAGGGATGTGGTCCAGGTGCAGGTCAGTGGGACTAGGCAGAAAAATGGTTTGGCACAGCCAAGAAGGGCCAAAAGGTCTGTTTCTGTGCTTCTGAGCTCTAATGTTCTATGGTTCTATGGTTCCTGCCTCCCCACCCACCCATATCCCTTAATGCCCTAACCAATTAATAATCTATCAACTTCTGCCTTAAATATACATAAGACTTGTCATCCACAGCTGTGACAAAGAATTCCACGGATTTACCACTCTCTGGCTATAGAAGTTCTATAAGAGCTGAAGACATAGGAGCAGAATTAGGCCATTCAGCCCATCGAGTCTGCTACACCATTCCATTTTGGCTGAACCCGCATCCCGGTCAACCCCGTACACCTGCCTTCTTGCCATTTCTTTTGATGCTCTGACCAATTAGGAAACTATCAACTTCTGCCTTAGGTATACCCATGGACTTGGCCTCCACCTCAGTCTGTAGCACAGCATTCCACAGATTCACTACACTCTGGCTAAAAAGCTTCTTCTTAAATCTGTTCTATAAGGTCACTCCTCAATTTTGAGGCTGTTCCCTTCAGTTCTGGATACCTTGAACAAAGGAAGCATCCTCTCCACATCCACCTTATCAAGTCCTTTCAACATGAGGTAGGTTTCAATGAGATCCTCCCACCCCCGGCATTCTTTTGAATTCCAGTGAGTGCTACCATACACTCATGTTAAACCCTTCATCCCCGGAATCATCCTTGTGAACCGACTCTGGACTCTCTCCAATGACAACATGTTCTTTCTGAGATGTGGGCCAAAAACCATTGACGGTACTCCAAATATGGCCTGATATTTGGTCTTATAAGGCCTTAGCATTACCTCCTTGCTATTCTATTCCCCTTGAAATAAATGCCAACATTGCATTTGCTTTCTTTACCACAGACTCAACCTGTAAATTAACCTTCTCCCCATTTAGATAATAGTCTGCACTATTATTCCTTTTACCAAAATCTATTATCATACATTTCCCAACATTGCATTGCTTCCTCAACACTACCTACCCTGCCACCTATCTATGTATCATCCACAAACTGTGCCACAAAGCTATCAATTCCATTATCCAAATCATGGACAAACCATGTGAAAAGTAGTGGTGCCAATACTGACCCCGAGGAACACCACTAGTCACTGGCAGTCAACCAGAAAAGGCCCCCTTTATTCCCACTCACTGCCTCCTGCCTGTCAGCCATTCCTCTGTCCATTCCAGTATCTTTCCTGTAATGCCATCAGATTTTGTTGAGCAACCTCATGTGCGGCACCTTATCAAATGCCTTCTGACAATCCAAGTAACTGACATCCACTGCCTCTCCTTTGTCCACCCTGCTTGTTACTTCCTCGAAGGACTCCGACAGATTTGTCAGGCAAGTTTTCCCTTGACAGAAACCATGCTGACTTTGACTTATTTTATCATTAGACTCCAAGTACCCTGAAACCTCACCCTTAATAATGGACTCCCAACACTTTCCCAATCACTAAGGTTAGGCTAACTGGCTTATAATTTCCTTTCTTTTGCTTTGCTCTCTTAAAGAGTGGAGTGATATTTGCAATTTTCCAGTCCTCCAGGACCATGCCAGAATGAAGTGATTCTTGAAATATCATGACCAATGCATCCGTTAACTCTTCAGCAACCCCTCTCAGGACTCTGGGATGTAGTCCATCTGGTCCAAGTAACTTATCCACCTTAAGATCTTTGAGGTTGCTTAGCACTTTTTCCTTTGTAACTGCAATACATTTGCTCCTGTTCCCTGACACTCATGGACCTCTGGCACACTGCCAGTGTCTTCCACAGTGAAGACTGATGCAAAGTGCTCATTAAGTTCATCTGCCATTTCTTTTTCCACATTACTCTGTCACCAGCATAATTTTCTAGTGGTTCAATATCAACTCTCACCTCTTTTACGCTATATATAACTGAAAAAAACTTTTAGTATCCTGGTTTATATTGGCTAGTCTGCCCTCGTATCTCATTATTTCCCTTCTAGCTTTTTTAGTTGCCTTTTGTTGGATTGTAAAACTTTCCCAATCATCCAACTTCCCACTCACTTTTGCTACCTTATATGCCCTTTCCTTGGCTTTTATGCGGTCCTTAACTTCCTTTGTCTGCTACAGTTGCCTACCTCTGCCATTTGGGAACTACTTCTGTGGGACATGTCTATCCTGCGCCTTGTGACCTATTCCCAGAAACTTCAGCCACCTCTGCTCTACTGTCATCCCCAGCTGTATAGGCAAGCTCCTCTTTCATGCCTCTGTAATTCCCTTAAATTCCACTGTGATACAGATGCATGTGATTTATGCTTCTCATTCACAGTATGAATTAAATCATAATGATCACTGCCTCCCCCATTACAATTGTCATTACCCTTATCACATCCCTTTTCCAGCTCCCTGTGCAATCTCAACCCGTCATCTTCAAAGGTTCAAAAGTTCAGTTTGCCATAGAAATGTTTTCAATATACATCCTAAAGTGCTTTTCACAAAACATCCACAAAAACAGAGAAGTGCCCCAAAGAATGAATGACAGTTAAACATGAGAACCCCAAAATCCCCCCCAGCTTCCCCCTCCTGCGAGTAAACTGCAGTGAGCAATAATTCCCCCTCCCCCCACTAGCGAAGCAAAAAGCCCACCCACTACCGAGCGCAAGTGTGAGCTAGGCGATAGCAAAGACACAGACCCTGCAATTACCCCAAAGGCTATCATAATTCATCCAGTATTCGGCAACCCACAGGTTCTTTCCTTCCTTGGCAAGGAAGAGGAGGATGTCCCCCATTTTCACAGCAAGCAGGAGACATAACAACAACCCACAGGTTTATGAAGTTCAAAAGTCTGTCGCTTTTTATGAGCTCTGTGCCCGAAGATAGCAAAGATCTAGGGTCTTCGGGCCCACAGCAAAAGATTTTCCGGCCTCCCCGACAACACGAGTCTCCTGCCG
The DNA here is from genome assembly GCF_048418815.1 of Hemitrygon akajei. Taxonomy (NCBI): domain Eukaryota; kingdom Metazoa; phylum Chordata; class Chondrichthyes; order Myliobatiformes; family Dasyatidae; genus Hemitrygon; species Hemitrygon akajei. The sequence continues at coordinate 109,842,299 of NC_133127.1, forward strand.
TGACACTGACCCTCGATCCGCCCGTCTTCAGTGCCCTGAGATCTTAGGCTTCTGAACACTAGGCCACCTCTCAGGCCTACCCCTTGGCGTGCTGAACAATGGCCGGTCCTGAAACCCTGAGAATGGGTCCCATTCCCACAAAGAACCAATATCACCAAGACCAAGGAGATGGTGGTGGACTTTAGGAGATCTAGGCCTCATATGGAGCCAGTGATCATTAATGGAGAATGTGTGGAGCAGGTTAAGACCTACAAGTATCTGGGAGTACAGTTAGACGAGAAGCTAGACTGGACTGCCAACACAGATGCCTTGTGCAGGAAGGCACAGAGTCGACTGTACTTCCTAAGAAGGTTGGCGTCATTCAATGTCTGTAGTGAGATACTGAAGATGTTCTATAGGTCAGTTGTGGAGAGCGCCCTCTTCTTTGTGGTGGCGTGTTGGGGAGGAAGCATTAAGAAGAGGGACGCCTCACGTCTTAATAAGCTGGTAAGGAAGGCGGGCTCTGTTGTGGGCAAAGTACTGGAGAGTTTAACATCGGTAGCTGAGCGAAGGGCGCTGAGTAGGCTACGGTCAATTATGGATAACTCTGAACATCCTCTACATAGCACCATCCAGAGACAGAGAAGCAGTTTCAGTGACAGGTTACTATCGATGCAATGCTCCTCAGACAGGATGAAGAGGTCAATACTCCCCAATGCCATTAGGCTTTACAATTCTACCGCCAGGACTTAAGAACTTTTTTAAAGCTATTATTAATGCTTTTTGAGATAGTGATTTAGATGCATATCATATTTTTTTTTACTGAGTTAAGTATTGTATGTAATTAGTTTTGCTACAACAAGTGTATGGGACATTGGAAAAAAAGTTGAATTTCTCCATGGGGATGAATAAAGTATCTATCTATCTATCTAACTCCAGGTCAGAGTCTTCAAAAGAACCCTGGAAGGGAAAAATAAAGATATTAAAGATGGAAATAGAGCTGTTTCCGAAGATGCAAGCAAAGTAGTTGCCATTTAGCGCCATCTTAACTCCACCTCCGTCTTGGCTACTATTTGGAGGCCTATGTATGAATCATATGAATGGTTTTATTACCCTTGCAGTTTCTTAACTCCATCCACAAAGATCTGACATTTTATGACCCTATGTCACCTCTCTCTAAAGATGTATTTCCTTCCCTTACCAACAAAGCCATACCACAGCCTACGCCTTCCTGCCTGTCCTTTCCATACAAAGTATATTCCAGTTATGTCCTCCTTTCAGCCACGACTCAGTGATGCCCACAATGTCACACTGATGAATCTCTGATTGTGTCACAATTTCATCCACCTTATTCCAAATGCTACGCGCATTTAAATACAGGAGCTTCAGTCCTGCATTCTTCGCCCTTTCAAATTTTACCTCTGGTACAATTTAACTCTTTGCTCTGTCTGCATTTGTACGCATTCATTGGCTAACTCTTCCTTACATTCATGTTACACCCATCATCTACTTGTAAACCTGCTGGCTCAACCTCAGCTCTATCATAATGATTAACTTAAACCACTCCTAACGGCTTTAGTAAACCTGCCTGCAAGAATCTTAATCCCCCTCAGTTTCAAGTGCAATCTGTCCCTTTTGTAGAAGTCACACCTGCCCCAGAAGAGGTCCCAATGATCCAGAAATCTGAATCCCTGCCCCAATTCTTCAGCCACACATTTACCTGCTATCTCATTCTATTCCGATCCTCACTGTCGAGTGGCAAAGGCAGCAATCCCAAGAGGTCCTACTTTTCAACATCCTGCTTACCAAGTTAAGAGCCCATGGTATTACAGGAAGGTTACTGGCATGGTTAGAGCATTGGCCGATTGGTAGGAGGCAGTGACTGGGAATAAAAGGATCCTTTTCTGGTTGGCTACCAGTGACTAGTGGTGTTCCACAGTGGTTGGTGTGGGGACTGCTTTTTATGCTGTATATCAGTGATGTAGATGATGGAATAGAAGTCTGCAGATGATACAAAGATTGGTGGAGGGACCAGTAGTGTTGAGGAAACAGGTAGGCTGCAGGACTTAGACAGATTAGTAGAATGAGCAAGCAGTAGCAAATGAAATACATTGTTGGAAAATGCATGGTCATGCACTTTGGTAGTAAAAATAAATGTGTGGACTATTTTCTAAATGGAGAGAAAATCCAAAAATCTGAGATTCAAAGAGACTTGAGAGTCCTTGTGCAGAACACCCTAAAGGCTAACTTGCAGGTTGAGTCAGTGGTGAGGAAGGCAAATGCCATGTTAGCCTTCATTTCAAATATTTAGAATACAAGAGCAGGGATGTGATTTTGAGGCTTTATGAGGCACTGGTGTGGCCTCACCTTGGCTATTGTCAACAGTTTTGGGCTCCTCGTCTAAGAAGAGATATGCTTGCATTGGAGAGGTTCAGAGGAGGTTCACAAGGATGATTCTGGGAATGAAAGGGTAATACTAGGGAAGTTTGATGGTTCTGGGTCTGTACTCATTGGAATTTAGAAGGATGAGGGAGATTTCAATGAAACCTTTTGAATCTTGAAAAGCCAAGCCAGAGTAGATATGGAAAGTATGTTGATGGAGTCTAGAACAATAGGTCACAGCCTCTGGACAGAGGGTGGTGAATTTGTTAGCACAGGTTGGACAGGTTAGTACAGGAGGCCACGTTGTTGGGTGTATTTAGGGCAGAGCTTGATAGGTTCTTGACTGGACATGGCATCAAAGGTTATGGGGCTATGGAGGGGAGAAAAGGATCAGCAATGGCAGAGCAGACTTGATGGACCAAATGGACTGATTCTGGTCTTCCTGACTCCCTGTATTCTGATTTCAGGACCTCTTCCATTTTTCTACCTATGTCATTGGTACCAATATGTACCATGACTTCAGGGTGCTCACCCTCCCTTTTCAGGATATTGTGGACCACAGAATCGCCTGTCTGTCCCCTTAACTATAGAGTCCCCTATTATTGCTGCCACCTTCTTGAGTTCCCTACCCTTCTGAGCCACAGGGCCAGAGTTTGTGCCAGAGCCATGGCCACCGTTGCTTCTCCCGGGTATGTTGGCACCCCCCTCTGACAATACTCAAAATGGGGTACTTATTGTTGAGGGGGGTGACCACGGGGTGCTCTCCACTATCTGATGTTCTCCCTTCCCTCTCCTGACTGTTGCTCATTTATCTGTCTCCTATAGCCTTGGGGTGACTACCTCCCTGTAGCTCCTGTCTATCACCTCTTCACTTTCCATAACAAACTGAAGGTCATCGAATGTGGCCATTGGGGAAGCTGGTAGTCTCCTGGAAATCCCACATCTGGCACCCAGTATAGAACACTGGCCTTATAGACACACATCAATTCTCTCAAGAGTTAATTCAGAAGAGAAAAGAAATGAGGAATATTTATTATAAAAATAAGAAATAATTCCTCCTCATCTCCATTGTAAAATGACGCCCCTCTATTCTGATGTGGTGTGATCTGGTCTTAGACTCACCCACCACTGGAAACATCCTCTCCATGTCCACTCTATCAAGGCCTTTCAACATTTGATAGGTTTCAATGAGGTCACCCCTCATTCTTCTGAATTCTAGTGAATACAGGACTAGAGCCATCAAACACTCTTCAAATGACAAGCTATTCAGTCCTAGAATCATTTTCGTATACCTCCTTTGAACCCTGTCCAGTTTTCATACAGGCAAATGTGTAACTGTGCTACAAGTTCATCTACCTTATTTCGTATACTGTGTACATTCAAATGCAAGACCTTCAATCCTGCAATCAATTTTCTGCCTTTTACATTGCAACTCATGCTGTTGACTGTCATCTACCTCTCCTTGCTAGGAGTCTCGCTACACACTGCCTCCGTTTGTAAACCAACTACCTCATCCTCAGCATTATCACTCTGGTTTCCTTCACCCTGCCAAATTATTTTAAACCCTCCCGAACAACTCTTGCAAACCTGTCCCCAAACCCTTAGGTTCAGGTGTAAACTCTCCTTTTTGTACAGATCGTATCTTCCCCATAAATCTAACCCCTGCTCCCTGTACCAGTTCCTCAGCCATGCATTCACCTGCCAAATCATTCTATTCTTGTCCTCACTGGTGTATGGCACAGGCAGCAATCTAGAGATTACTAACCTCAGAGGTCCTGTTTTCAGATTTCTATCTAGCTCCCTAAAATCTCTCTTCAGGACCTCCTCTGCTTGTGCCAAATATACACCAGGACTTCTTCATTGGTGCCCATATGCACCAAGATTCCTGGCAACTTGCCCTTGCCCTTGAGAATGCCATGAACCCAATCTGAGATACCCCTGACCCTGGCACTAAGGAAGCAATATACCATCCAGGTGTCTCTTTCGCTCCCACAGAATTTCATCTCTGTTCCTCTGACTATGGAATTACCCATCAACACTGGTCCTCTTTATGTCTCTGCTCTTCTGAGCCACAGCAGTAGATTCAGTTCCATAAACCTCGTCACTGTGGCTCTCCCCGGGAGGTCTTCCCGCTAAACAGTATCTAAAGTTACCTTCTTATTATTGAGGAGAATGGCCACAGGTGTACTCTGCAGTGGCTGTGCATTTCCCTTCCCTCTCCTGACAATCACCCAGTTACCTGTCTGCTACAACCTAGAGGTGACTTGTCTTCTTGTAGATCCTATCTATCACCTCCTCATTCTCCCGTATGAGTTGAAGGTTATCGAATCTGCAGCTCCAATTCCTTAATACGTTCTCTCAGGAGGTGCGGCTTGGTTGACTGAGAGACCTTCTATCTCCCAGACTTCCCACATCCCACACACAGTGCAGAACACTGGCCCGGAGCCATTTTCATTAAACTGCTTTGGCCTAACAGACGAGGATTGAAGAAATCCTGTACTATTCCCATTTTATTCTTCCCACATCCTTTTATCCATTTCAAATTGCTATAGAATTTCATTCATCTCTATCCTTGATCTCCACTAAGTACATGATTTTTGAGGTGGTTCCTACAGCCTGCCTCTCCTGATTAAATGAAGGATTGCAGAGCTTTGCAGTGGTAGTTTAACTGGCTGTGATCCTGTGCCTCCCTAATTTGTCTTCTCATGACAACAGCCACCTCACGCTCAGTAATGTCTTTCCTATATATATGTTACTGTTTAACTGAGTAACAAATTAGGCATTTAATTGAAAAACAAAACAATTAGAGCATTACCAATACTACTACATTCCAATACTGTATTAGTTTGGAATAGTTATAGATGGAAGAATTCATCCCCTGTATGCTGCCATGTTCTGTTATTTGACTGTAATTGAACAAAATCAGTGCAGTCTTTTTCAGTTAATGTCAAATCTTTTTGTGGCATCTTGGCAAGGATCTGAAAATGTTTAAAGCCTCATATGGAGCCAGTGATCATTAATGGAGAATGTGTGGAGCAGGTTAAGACCTACAAGTATCTGGGAGTGCAGTTAGACGAGAAGCTAGACTGGACTGCCAACACAGATGCCTTGTGCAGGAAGGCACAGAGTCGAATGTACTTCCTTAGAAGGTTGGCGTCATTCAATGTTTGTAGTGAGATGCTGAAGATGTTCTATAGGTCAGTTGTGGAGAGCGCCTTCTTCTTTGTGGTGGCGTGTTGGGGAGGCAGCATTAAGAAGAGGGATGCCTCACGTCTTAATAAGCTGGTAAGGAAGGCGGGCTCTGTCGTGGGCAAAGTACTGGAGAGTATGACATCGGTAGCAGAGCGAAGGGCGCTGAGTAGGCTACGGTCAATCATGGAAAACCCTGAACATCCACTGCATAGCACCATCCAGAGACAGAGAAGCAGCTTCAGCGGCAGGTTGCTATCGATGCAATGCTCCTCAGACAGGATGAAGAGATCATTACTCCCCAATGCCATTCGGCTTTACAATTCAACCGCCAGGGGAAAGATATGTTAAAGTGCCGGGGTTATGATTGAGCTTAAGTTACCATTCAATGTATTTTAGTAAACTATTTAAGAACTTTTCAAAAGCTATTTATTAATGCTTTTTTTAAGAGGGTGATTTTAGATGCATATCATATTTATACTGAGTTAAGTATTGTATGTAATTAGTTTTTGATACAATAAGTGTATGGGACATTGGAAAAATGTTGAATTTCCCCATGGGAATGAATAAAGTATCTATCTATCTATCTATCTATCTATAAAACGAAATCATTGCATTTTGAATCAGCATGTCAGCTGAAGCAAATAAAATAACACAAGCACACATACCTGACACTGTTCAAAACCTGTTCACTCCATGCATGGAGTGTACTTAATGGTCACAAAGTGCATGTACTTGACACTAGTTAGAAACTGTTCAGCAACAGTCTCGTCCTAATTTAGCAGTATAGTGTCCCGAGCAAACAAAGGAATTCTGGCTATTTTCTCAATTAGTTTTTTACTTTAAGAGTTGTCCCAAATAAGCAGCATCCCTGATTAAACAAAATCCATTGTAGTTGCTATCCATTGAGTTTCTGACAACATGTCATGACATTATTAAGACAGCCGCCTTCTGCCCTGGCTGATGAAACCTTCACCCATCAAGATGGCGGCGCGACGACGCAGGGCGCAGCGGCCACTCCAGTAAGGAATATCCGTTATCTGTAAGTAGGGGCCGTGCACAATCCTGATTTGATTGAGACGGATGTGTGAAGCACGGAGGAACATCTGGCGAAACTTCTGACATGCCTGTGCTGCTGACGCTGCTACTGAGCGATCGGAGAGATCTCCAGAGAGGAAGGCCCCGAATCCTCGGCTTTGCCTGTTGCTTGGTGGCCGGAGCCGGGGTTGAAGCACTCGGCAGAGATGGTGCTCGGTGCTCGGTGTCGGAGGGCTGGTCGGAGGCACGAAGTTGTCGGAAGTTTTCGGACGGACTCACAGTTGGCTGTGCTCGGGTGCTTCCAGAGGCTGCATCGGGAAGTTTTGCCACGTTGGAGGTTTCTTCCTTCTGCCATCTGCGTGAGATGATGGGCTATCTGGGACTTTGAGACTTTTTTTTACCGTGCCCATGGTCTGCTCTTATCAAATTATGGTATTGCTTTGCACTGTTGTAACTGTATGTTATAATTATGTGGTTTTTTTGGTCAGTTAGTCTTGGTCTGTCTTGTGTTTATGTGATATCATACTGGAGGAACATTGAATTTCCCCTTGGGGATGAATAAAGTATCTATCTATCTATCTATCTATCTATCTATCAGATGACTGTTGTAATTCCTGGGTGAGTCTCATACATTTCATCTTCTAAAAACTACTCAATATTGCTTGAAGCAAATCAAATTCATCCCAATGCATGCTGATCCATTTTAGTTCATTGTGGGGCAAGTTCAATTATTTTTATCCATTTCAGAGAACTGTAAAGCTTCATTTGTCTCTACTCCTTAATCTCATGATTCTTGAAGTATTTGTAACGCCTTAGTTCTAGCCACTTAGGTCTCTGCTTCTTTACGTCTCTCATGGGTGGCCGTGCATTCAATTCCCAAGATTGTAAATTTTGGCAGAAAACTTTGCTGAATCTCTAACTCCTTTTTTTTAAAGAAAAAACTCTTCTACTTTTATCTCTGCCTCTGCTGTGTCTCTCTGACTGGAAACCCATGTAAGTGCTGTGGCACAGATTCTGGCACTGGGACCACCGTTATTTGTCATCTATATTATTCATTTGGATGGCAATGTGGTAAACTCAATCAGCAAATTTGCAGATGATACCAAGTTTGGAGGACATAGTGGACAGCAAGGAAGGCTATCAAAGTTTGCAGTGGGATCTGGTCCAGCTGGAAGAATACAGAAAAGTGTTAGGTGTTGCAATTCCGGAGGACACACCAGAGTAGGACTTACACAGTGAATAGCAGAATACTGAAGAGTGTGGTAGAACAGAGAGATCTGGAAATACAGGTCCATAATTCTTTGAAAGCAGTGTCACAGATAGAAAGTGTAATAAAGCAAAGTTTTGCAACTTTGGTCTTCATAAATCAAAGCATGGAGTACCAGAGTTGGGATGTAGAAGTTGTATAAGATGTTGGTGCGGAGTACTTTGGAGTATTGTGACTAGAATTACACACCTACCTACAGGAAAGATGTCAATAATAGTGAAAGAGAACAGAAAATTTACAAGGATGTTGCCAGGATTTTAGAACCTGAGCTATAGAGGACAGTCGAATAGGTTAGGACTTTTTTTCCCTAAAACTAGAAGATTGAGGAGGCATCTGGTAGAGATATAGAAAATTATGAGCGATATAGACACGGTAAATGCAAGTAGGCTTTTTCCCTGAGGTTGAGTGAGACTAGAACTAGAGGTTATGGGTTAAGAGTGAAAGGTGAAATTTAAGGGGAATCTGCAAGGGGATTTTTTCACACAGAGGGTGGTGAAAGCGTGGAATGAGCTGCTTGCGCCAGTGATGAATGTGGGTTCAATTTCAACATTTGAGAGAAATTTGGCTAAGTATATGGAGTGTTCTAGAGGGCTATGGTTCGGCTTGGACTAGATGGGCTGAAGGGCCAGTTTCTTCATGATTTTCATATATTCCCTTCCATCTATTCACCATGTTCCTTCCTTCCTTTAAACCTTCTTCTTTGTTTCACTTCCCTTTCAAAAAGTCTGTTTAAAAAAACTTCTCAGTAACTCTCATTGAAGACTTTGTGTGCAACTTTGATCAAGTACTTTAGGATAGTTTTCAAAGTTAAACATATTGCTTAACAGTTAGTTTTGTTGACAAAAGGATTTACGGTACAGTAATTTCATTTTAGTCAATACTTACTGGAAAAAAAAGACTCAAAGTATTCATTTTTAAAACAAAAAGTAGAACAAGACAGGAGCTGATATGTGAACAGTGATCTGATCTAACCTTGGAGGATGGGTAGGTGCTGTGGTATTAGGATCGTAGTTTGGTGCCAGGATGCAGATGCTGTCAGACCATGTAGATAATAGACAATAGGTGCAGGAGTAGGCCATTTGGCCCTTCGAGCCAGCACTGCCATTCAGTGTGATCATGGCTGATCGTCCACAATTAGTACCCCGTTCCTGCCTTCTCCCCATACCCCTTGACTCCGCTATCTTTAAGAGCTCTAACTCTTTCTTGAAAGCATCCAGAGAATTGGCCTCCACTGCCTTCTGAGGCAGAGCATTCCACAGATCTTGGAGCTCTGCTTAAACACAGGAGCAAGATTCCATCATACCTAAACCAACCCCTTGGATAACAGCTATACAATTGGGACCTAATCCAAGGACTTGCACACCATCCCAGCCGGAGTCCCCGGGCCACCTTGATTCAGGACTGTACTGGTCATAAGGATTTTATAGTTATTCTGTGATTGGGGGAGGTATGACTTTGTCATTCTCCTGGGGTCAACATGTAGTCTAATCTATCCCGATTCTGGGGTTATGGGGAATGCTGATGTTCCCTGGTGTTGGGGGGAGGTGTTGAAATGTCCCAGAGAGCCACAGTAAGGAAGATGTGCTGGTTTCTGCATACATGGCTGATGATAAAAAAAGGTTGATTATCATGGTTTCTAGAGCTTAGATGGTGAGTTTGTGCTGGTCTTGTGGTTAATTTTGGGTTAGGTGTACTAATCAAAGTCACTTTTGTGTGCCAGGGTGTTAGGTGGGAGTACGTGATTATGGTGTGTGGGGGTTCTGATCCTAGGGACAATGGTGTAGAAAGTATGTACTTTTTGCAGCTATGGTAGGAAGGTTTATTGGATTTGGACTTGAAATGGTGATAGCTTGCTGGTCAGGGAACATTTGCTGGACCTGGGTGCTGTGTTGAATGGAACTGTTGGTCCTTAGAGCTGTGGTGGGGAGCTTCTGATGGTCAGGGTGGCATTTGTGGGAATGGTGTGCTGTTGGTGGAGAATTAGTGCTGGTCCAGTGTGCTATGGTGAGAAGGGTGAGCTGTGTGGGGGCTCTGGTGGGGTCTGTGTTAATGTGCTGAGATGTGTATACAGGTACCTGTGGTGGACAGGAATGCTGCTCTTGGGTAACATGGTTGGTGTGTACTGGGGCTGGAGGTTGTGTTTGGGAGCGAGTCTGGCATCTGTAGTGGGAACAGTCTGTTGGTCCAGATCATTTCTGTGTCTTGAGTGCTATGATGGGTTATAGTGTGTGTTCAAGGGTCCATGATGGGGGAGAGCTCTCAACCTAGGACACAAGGTAGAGCATGTGCTGTTTCTGCAGGTCTTGGTCCAGGGGAGGAGTGCATACGGGTCCTGGGTTCTGTGGTAGGAACACACTGCCGGTCTGGGAGGCTGGAAAGAGGAGGAGGTGTTTGGGGTTGTTATGAAGAATGCTTGCTAAGCAGGTTTTCAGATCTGTTGTGAGAGGGATGTGATAGGAGTGTGTGGAAAAACGAGGTTGGTTGTGGTATGGAGGTCTGGATGGGGCTGGATGCAATGGGGGGTTGTGGTCAGGATGTTTCGCTGATCCTGTGCACTGTGTGACAACAATGTGCTGGGTCTTGTGTGCTGGTCGACTGACTGAGAAGATGAGTTTGGATGGGTATTGTGGATCTGGGATTATGGTAGTTGGGAGTACTGTTCCTAGACGATTTGGTGGGACTGGTGCACTGGTCTACTTTAATGTTTTGGTGGTGATATCCTGATTCTGAAGACCATAGTGGGATGATCACATTTAGTCCTGGGGGCTGTAGTTGGAGAGTGTGATAGTTTTGGGGTTGTGGCAGGGAGTATGTGCTGATGTGTATAAGTGTGTTCAGGACGGTGTGTCATAGTTAAACCGCATAGAACAGGCCCTCAACCCATCTTGCCAATGTTTTCCTGAGCTAGTCCCATCTACCTGCATTTGACTCATTTCCCTCTGAACTGTGGACCCCACTGGCGGTCTCCAAATAATGTGTTTAAATAAATTAAATTAAATACACAGGATAATGAAAGAAACTGATTATATTGAAATAGTTATCAAAATATATTAAAAAAAACTTGTGATATTGTAATATGTGCTTCTTTATTAACACATTAAATAACAAGACAAAATAACAGTAACAAATATAGGAAACTTAAAACTAAATGTTATTTTTTAAAGACATCTCAGTGTAAAGGCTAAATCACAAATGAAAAAATCTTCAGATGTTGGAAATCCAAAGGAACACACACAATGCTGGAGGAACTCAGCAGGCCAGGCAGCATCTGTAGAAAAGAGTAAAGTCAATGTTTCAGGCTGAGACCCTTCTTCAGGACTGAGACTAATATATTTGTAACAACTGTAATGTGATCTGAAAATATCTGATTTCTATTGGTGACAAAGTCACAGGTACTGCTAATCCTATTGTGGTTGTTGCCTACTTTCATCATTGAAGGAAATGCTAAATTTCAGTTAGAGGTTAGTGAAAATAAACATGTAAATTTTTTCCCCATCCAAGTTCATGGATTCCTTTGAATCTATCCACCTATCCACAGACCACTGGTTGAGAACCCCTGCTCTAAACATTTCCTATCTGTGAACCTGTCCAAATGCCCTTTAATTCCTCTAATGCCTTCTCTGGCAGCTCATTCTGCATAATCACCACTGCCCCAGGTCTCCTTTAAATCTTTCCTCACTCAGCTTAAACTGTGAGGCCCCTACTTTTAGACTCCCCTATCCTTGGAAGTAAGACTAACCAGGTACCTTATCTGTGGCCCTTCTAAAAAAAATCTCTCTGACATCAGCCCTCGGCCTCCTTTACTCCAGGAGAAAAAGTCCAGCCAATTCAGTCCTTATAATTCAAGCTTGCAAGTCCCTATAGCATCCGTGTGAATCTTTTCCAGCTTAATCACATCCTTCCTAGAGTATGGTAATCAGAACGGCACACAATATTCCAGGTCTCTTCAATGCCCTATGCAGATGAAACATGGCATCCTTGGTCAATGTCTTTTTGATTAGAGGCAAGCATGGCATACTTTCTGCTTGATTTTGTCTACCAGTGTCACTACAATACGTGTGTACCCCTAGGTCTCTGTACTACAGCATTTAATGGATTCCAATCACTTACTGCCTGCAAGAACTTCAGAAACTGCATCCCTTTACACTCAGCTGAGTTAACTCCATCTGCCATTCCTTAACCCACTTTCACAGTTGATTTAACTGCTGCTTTCATCTTCGACAGCTGTTTTCATTGGCCACCTTGCCATCAATTTTAGTGTCATCCACCTACTTACTGACCATGCCACCTACATTCTCATCAAAATAACTGATGTACATGACAAGCATCAGGGAGACCCAGCATCAAAGCCAGTGGCACACTACAGGTTATAGGCTTCAATCTGAAAAGCAACCCACTGACTCTTTTTACAAAGCCAGTGTTGCATCCAGCTGTCTTGCTCACACATATTATGTGATTCCATTGGTCATTTCTTCAAAAGACTCAATTATGTTCATCTGACACAATTTCTCTCTCACAAAAACATGCTGAATATGCTAGTTGGTGCCGGCCTTTCCCAATGAACATAGAGTCCATCTGATGTTAGGCTCACTGGCCTGTAGCCCCTTGGCTGGTCCTCATGGCCCTCCTCGGGTAAAAGCACTGCATTGCCTCTCTCCATTCTTCTGGTATCTTGCCTATGGCTAAAGAAAATGCAAAATCTGTGCCAGTGCCTGAGCAATTTCTTTCTTGGCTTCCCACAGTATCCCAGGGAGCATTTGGTCAGGCCTCAACAATTTAGTCACCTTCATGTGCTTTAAAACCATGCACCTTCTCTTTCATAATATCAAGGTGTTTCACATCGCTATATTCTTCCATGATAAATGTGTGAAGTATTCATTGTAGTGAGGTGATCATGCCCCGTGAACAGCACCAGAACAGGCCATGTGGCTCACAATGCCATGCTATTACAGCTCAGGGTGTTCTGGAGCTAGGAATTCAATTCCAGCACCGTTCTGTAAGGAGTCTCTGCACATCCTCCCCGTGGAAGGTGTGGGGTTTATTGGGTCTTCCAATTTCTTCCCTCCGTCCAAAGACATACCAGGGTAGGTTAAATGGTCATTGTAAGTTGTCCCTTGATTAGGTTAATTAGGATTGGGGTTGATAGGGCTGGCACAACCTGAAAGGGCCAAAGAGCCTCCATGTTGTATCACTAAATAAGTAAGCAGGGTCCATGTGGACCACAATGCTGGTGTACAATGTACTGTGTATGTTAATCAAAATGGCTTCTTTGGTTTGCTAGAGTAGGAATGCTTTTATGTTTGATAAGTGTTTTCTCTCGCAGTTGTTTAGCTTTGGACTTGCTGATATGGGGATTGTATTCATTTTTTAACCAATGGGGAATGTTATTTTGTCTTGTGAGGCTGGGAGCTTGGGAGTTTCGCGGTCTTTTCAGGGGAGGCGGGAAGGAGACGCCGAGGAAGGTGGACGTGCGCTGCACTGCTTGGTCGACCACCGGGGTGGTCCCAGGTGCGAGGGCGTGGAGGTCGGAGGAAAGTGACGAGGGGTTGAATGGTTCGATGGTTGAGCTCCAACGATGTGCACTAAACTGACTGAACTTTGATAAGTTAGCGCCTTTTACTGTATTTTCTTTTCCTTCATATATACTGTATTGCATAGTACTCTTTTAGTTTTAGTAAAATCTTTAAAGTGTATTCCATAACGGTATCTGGTGTGAGTTTGATATGGTGTGTGTATGCGCGGCATAAACTTGATTCTCACAGCACCTGCGTGTACAGGAGGTTCGGTTGGTGAGTGGCTGGATCTTCTTTCCCCTAGACATATACCAGCCTGTTGGGTAAGTGTTACACTGAATTGACCACTTTCCCACCAATGATGTTAGCCTCACTGGCTTGCTTGGTATTGGTGCCCTTCTTAAACAAGATACCAACCTCCAACCTTCTGCTACGTCAGCATAGCTGAATAATGTGCTAGGGTCTCAGATGAGTGTGTGAGCCATGGGGGTAGCAGGTGATGGTCGTTTGGGGAAGGTGTGCTGCAGGGTGGTGTGGTGAGGACACTGCTGGTTCTGGTCGATGTGGGGTGTCCTGATGTGTCCATCAGTTTGCTGGGCTGAGTGAACTTTTCTGCAGGATTGAATTGTTTATCACATTTGAATTAGATCAATCATTTCTGATTTTCATGCACAATTAACACATTAATCTTGCATGTTAATAAATTAATCCCACTTCTGAAATAAACAACAACACACTGGTCTGTGAAACAAACTAAGAAAGGCTTTGAAGTTATAGTAGTTACAATATCAAAGGCAGCCTGTACCACCTTAACCCAACTGAGACAATATTTGTTATATATATTACAATATTGGTGCTAAAATAATTTGCCTTTTTTGTTAAGAGTACATGGTCCAGTCTGACTGTTGGCTCCAGTCCTCCTTGAGGTTCCCCTAAAGAGGCCCCAAGTGTTGGATCTTTAAATGTCTGTTTGACCTTGAACCACAGGATTCATAAGAAATCAATACCATCAGCCCTCTCTAGAAAGTAGTTGAGTAAGTTAAAGTCAATGCACTATTCCAGTCCACCCAGCAAGTCCTTTTTAATGATGCTGCTTCTCTGAATGAAAAAAAATTTCCTGGGCCTTTGTCAGTGCTTAATCCCTCTGCTGCTTCAGAGGCGCTTAGCTTTTCCCAGTAGCTCAGTACGTATTCATCAAGGGTGGTCTGCTATCGCAAAAGCTTCTGCAAGGTGAAGAGGGGGAGCGCTGCATTTGGTTTCTGTGATTCAGGGCTGGGAATGATAGCCAGTGTTCCTGCTTCGAGACATTTATCTGAGAACAGAGCTAGGATTAATGCAAATACCTTTCCCATTTGCTGCCCAGGCCTGTCTGTTTGAAGTGGGACTGAGGCCTTTTGTATGCAGCTGCGGCCAATATATCAGTGTGGTCTAAACACCCGTTTGAGAGTAAAGTGATGAAAATGTAACTTGCAATGTTTCTCTGAGGAAGTGAATCCCGAAGTTAGAACGTTCCTATGAAATAGTTTGTATGCCCGAATGTCGTAAAGTGAATAAGCAATTACCATTTATTAATATGGGAAAAATTTGTGAGTGTTCCTAGACCCAAAAAATAACTTACAAAATCATGCCAAATAACCCATAAAACCCAAAATAACAGTAACATATAGTAAAAGCAGGAATGATATGATAAATTCACAGCCTATATAAAGTAGAAATACTTTTCTGTAATCATTGTAGCGCTATCTGGCGCAGTGAAAATCTCGCTACGTAGCGGAAACAGTCTCTCCAGTAACCTTTAAGCTATGAAGCTGCCAAATCATACCAAATAACACATAAAAATACATAGCCTATATAAAGTAGAAATAATGTATGTACAGTGTAGTTTCACTTACTGGAATCGGGAAGACAGCGAGCACACTGATGACGATGTGTTAGGCTGAGTCGTCGGAGGTTGGGGTGCTCAGCAATTTTTTCCAATAAATTGCAGTTTTGTCACAGTTAAACACTTGCTTATACAAATAACCACCTTCTGTAATTATTTTCTTCAGTTCTGCTGGGAACTTTTCGGCAGCTTCAGTATCAGCTGAAGCACTCTTTCCAGTAAACACTAAGCTGTGAAGCTGCCCTCGCCTCAGAAACCGATCAAACCACCCATGATTACCTTTAAATTCCACTTTTGCAACACTTTCATCACCATCATCCAGTGCTTTCTGTTTCAGCTTATTAAAAAGACTGATTTCTCCTTAAGTATAAGATAACTTAACGGAACACTACGCTTTGTACACCCATTAATCCACTCAAGCAATAGACTTTCCGTTTTATCCATTATTGGATTCTGACTAAGAGAGACCACTTTGCTATGAACAGATCCAACAGTAACATTGGCAGCTTTCAAGATTCTTTCTCTCTGCGTATAATTAGTGCAAATGGTTCAACGTGCGGACAGTGCCCTTAGTTCGTTCACCATGATCAAAATGCTTCATTATGTCTAGTTTTACGTTAAGTGTTAACACCCTTACGAGCTCATTTAGGCTTTTCCGATACCTTAGAACTCATCTTGCTAACGGATGCACAAAATAAATCGACATAAAGCACAGATGCTCACAGGCACATGTTTAAGCAATGCCGGCTAGAACGCAGTTCTGGGGAGGAGCTTGGCTCCTTTTTTCATAACAGTGAAAATACCTTCTGTTAGCAAAAACAGGTAACTAATGTAGGTCTTCGTAACAGCGAGGTGTTGTAAAGCGAACGTTTGAAAAATGGGGGCCAGCTGACAGTTGGTTAAGTTCTTAAGAATTGTTCATAGCTTGAAATGTTCATTAAGTCAGAAACAAAAACAGTGTGGGAGGGGCCTGTGGGGAGCAAACGAGCACAGGAAGAATATCTGCCAACAGTGATGGAGTCTGCTGACTGTTTCTTGCTCTAGTATGCTCAGCTCTACTTCATTGATGTGTCACATGTCGGGTGGGGGAGAAGGCACATGGCAATGCCATACATCTGCCACAAAATCCATCCCCATCCATCCTGCCAGTTTCTCAAATATTGTCCATTGCGTGGGAAGGACCTGTATAAGACATTGTATATCTTTGTGTTTTGATACAACCAGGAAAACCACCACAGGAAAGTTCATATATAATATTATTAAGTCACTGGGATGCCTTCAAATATTTCCATTCAAATTGATAACTTTGGAGCAAAGAAAATATTGAGTGTTAGACTATGACCTAGTTTAACTGTGATTTTCTAGTCACTGGCTAAGCAGTTTATCTGTAAGTCATAATGATGTGTGACAATTGTTTAACCTGTATCTACTAAAAAGATTATCGATATCATGGGTCTAGCATCAGTGGAACTTCCCACAAATGAATTTGTGATGTCTGCTGCTTCATTGCCATAACAAGCTGGGCATTTCCCATTGTTGGAAACAGTTTATCTTCGCAATTGTTCTTGTGAATCAGTTGCACGTTGTTTATTGGCTGCCTTGGAGCAAATCATCAGCCTATCTTGTGTTTCTAGTTAGGTTAAAAGTAAATAATCGAGGGAAGAAGAAAAGAGTAAACTTAAATCCTTCTTAAAAGTGGATGCAAGGATACGATTTAACTTCATATAGTTTAAAAGGAATATTTCTAAGTATGTGCGAGATCTGTCTTTACTTTTGTGGCTGACTTCAGTAATCATATTAAGGAAAATGTGAAGGAATTAGTTTTTTAAAAATTCAATAATTATGTGGGCAGGCCACCCCATTCATGAATTTAATTGAGGAAAATGCTAACAATGACCATTTCTTTCTTTCATTAAAGTAATGAATAGCCGTCTATTAATTGGAAGCCTGGGCAGTTTTAATTGGTGCACTTGGTGCTTTTATCCTAAATTTATGTTGACAATGAATGGTAAATGCGGATGTGTCATTTTAGCTGTCCTGCTATGTATTATATTCTTAGTGCTGGGTGATACCTTTTGTGTTGTGCTAATTTCATTATTATTAATTGTTAATTACGTGGACAGCATTCACAAGTTGGTGCAGAAATCAGTGATATTTCTCTATTGGTTTGTTGATGGAAATTAATTCTGCCTTTGCTAAGGTCGCTAGTGTGATATTGTAACTGGGTTACAATTGGTATCAGCTGAATTCTTTGAGTAATGGCTTAAGTGCTATAAAAATGTCCTCCTGTGAAACGTTACTCTGAGATTTAGTGAGTCTTCAGCACCAAAGGAGCCCCTTCTGTTAACCAGTAATTTTATCCTTCCCATGGTAGGGTTGTTTAAAACTAAAGAGCATTAGCTCAAGGTGAGCGAGGAAAGAGGGACAAGTTTTTCACACTGGGGTATGTGGAATGAGCTGCCAGAGGCCAGTATAATTACAACGTTTAAAAGATAGTGGACAAATTAATTGATAGGAAAGGTTGAGAGGGCTGTGGGTTAAATGCAGGCAAAGTTCAGGAAGCACCTTGATTTACATGATGGGGCAGAACAGCCTGTATAAGGCAGACTATAAGAATCTATCTAAATTACGATAGTGAGATATTGTTCTAGAGAGTATCCATAGAGCTCTGACTGATCTACCAACTGCATTTTGCCTCAACTCCAGTAAGAGTTTTCAGCATAATTCTGTCACCAGACACATTGCCCCTCCTTTTTTCTCTTATCGGTTTTCCAAAGAGACATTCCTTTGGCAGTACTCTGTTATAGTGCTCTGCCTCCACCAATGTCACTTTTATTTCTTAGAATTGTGTAGCACCGAAACAGGCCCTTTCAGTTCACCTCATCTTTTTCAACTGTGATGCCAATCAGGGTTGGGTTGAGATGTTCTCCGATCTTGGCTATTTACTTGCAAACGATTTGTTACCTTGGAGACATGGTCAGTGTACTGTTGATTGTGGTGTGTCCTCTGAATGCTTGGCCTTTATATACTTTTCAACCAGCTAACTGCATGGAATTTTGGAAAATCAATTATGATGTGGAGAGGAAATCTCATCGCTGATTGGTTGCATGGTGAACTTGGTGGTGTTGTGGTCAGAAACTACACTTCGATAATACTCCTGAATGCCACGTGTTTGTTTGTGCCACGACTTTTGCTGATGCCCCGTGAATTTATGCCCCTCTTGATCCTCATGGGTAGTGACTAAAGAAAGTTGGTCACGCT
This sequence comes from Hemitrygon akajei, assembly GCF_048418815.1. Lineage (NCBI taxonomy): Eukaryota > Metazoa > Chordata > Chondrichthyes > Myliobatiformes > Dasyatidae > Hemitrygon > Hemitrygon akajei. The sequence continues at coordinate 109,860,810 of NC_133127.1, forward strand.
GCTTTACAGCCAGTTGATGTTCATTGATCCTTGTGGATACTTTTCTCCCAGTTTGGCTGACGTAATATCTGCTGCAATTCCTGTATGGATTTTGTAGCCCACATTGGACTTTTCTAATAACTTGGTTCATTCTTTTGGTCTGCAGAGTACTCTCCTCAATGTTACTGTTGCCTTGTACACAACTGAAATTCTAACTTCTTGGAGCAGTGGGGCTGTTATTTCTGAGATACTTCAAATGTATGGAAGGACAACCCATTCGGTTCCTTCTGAAGACCATAAGATACAGGAGCAGAAGTAGGCCATTCAGCGTATCAAGTCTGCTCTGCCATTCAATCATGGGCTGATTCAATTCTTCCAGTCATCCCCACTCCCACTTCTTGGTGGATACTGATCTACAATATCTAATTTGCATATGTTAGGCCCATAACTTTTAATAACATTCCCCTCCAAGTACTTGTCTTAATAAGTTATAAACATTGACAAGTTCATGCTTAAAAATCACTTTTCCATGGCGAGGATTTGTACTTTTACCTTTTCCTTTCTCAATTTTTATACACCCAAATGAAGGAGCTATTCCCTTGTGCCTTTTTCAGCTTAATTAAATACATTGAGTGCTCCACACATCATTTCCTCTGCACTGAAGAAATTGAACACCAAATAAGTGTGGAAAACCTTTGTGGAAAACCTCCATTAAATCTGCAAAGGTAATACTAAGTGTCCAATTATCAGTCATAGTTATTTATTTCCCTCTCCCATTCCCATTCTGTCCTCTCCATCTTGGCCTCTTACGCAGTTCCAGCAAAGCCTGATCTAAGCTTGAGGAAGAGTATTTCATCTTCCAGCTTGTTTTCACTTCAGTGTTGATCAGACTTTCCAGTTTGTATTGGAATTGGCATGTTCTGATGAAAATGATCAGCCTGGTAAGTTAACTTGGTTTCTGTTGCCTCGATTTAGTTTGATTTCCAGCAGCCTGTATTATTTCAGATTTCCAGCATATTATGTTACAGTTCTGGTGTTATTTCTTTTTCTAGCTTATATTTTGCTATATCCTCTGATTTCCTTCGATCCCTTCTGTTCATACCTTCTTCAGTGGAACATGCCTTCACCAAACCCTCAGCTGTACCTCCAACATATGTATCATTCATTCTTTACCAGGTGTAATTCTGAAGTTTTCTCAGTTCTGATGGAAATGTTAGCTCTTTTTCCCTCTCCAGATGCTGATTGACCAGTGAATTTGCAACATTCTCTGCTTTTATTGCTGGGAGAGCAGGCTTGGAGTTACTCAGATCCTACTGAACCAGGATGGTGTCAATAAAAATAAACCTTCACATTCCTTTAGTTCAATAGCTAAAGTAGAAGGCAGTGCGATGGAAGAAGTTAGCACTACAGTGAAGGCCCTTATTTATGTATGTCAGTGAACTTAAGTGTGTTTCTAAACAAATATTAGTGTGTTTCCATGGTCTACTTTAGAGTAGAACCTAGAACCAGGGATAGGGTGAGTAACTGTTGTACATGTTGACTGAAGAATGCCGATGATGAATATTCATAAAACATCATGTTTGCGTTAATCTGTGGCTGCCATTTCACTGTAATGCTTGAGATGGTTGGGACTTGTGAGAGACATAATTCAAACTGAGTTCTGCAGGAACCTAACACACTAAGGTCTTTAAACCTTATGAAAGCAGAAGTAAATGTAAAAAATCATGCAAACTAACAAAACATTGCTACATCTGCAGTATACTGTGTGTGTGTGTGTATTTTTTTTACTATGTACACAATTGCAAAATATTTCCTCAGGTCAACATACATTGGATCTCTTTTCATATTTTGTGAGTATTATTTAAAAGCTGTAGTTAGATTCATGGCTGTAAATCACTGTGCAGTAATTACATACTTTACAAAAACAAGTGAGTCAGTTGCCTGCCAGTCAGGTACCTTGTTTTTCTTACTGGAACCCTGACTTTTTGTTGGGTGACCTGGAGAGTTAGGCAGTTGATATTTTAAAAAGAGAAGGTTATCATTCTTGAGGATAGGGGAATTCTTGAGCATCATGTCCCATAAATGTTTCAGCTGTTTCACAGGGAGTCAATAAAATCATAGATTAGTACAGCACAAGAGTAGCACACACTATGTGAACCATTGTGCCTATCTATGTAGTCCAATATGCCTGCATTTAGCCTGTATCCCAATATACCTTTACAATCTAAATACAGTATCTGTCTTAATGCCTTTTAAACATTCATTCTGCCTCTATCTGCTCTTCTGATAACCACTATCCTCTGTGTGGAAAAACTTGTTGCTTGGATTTCCTTTGTGTTCCTGTCCCCTTCTCTCTTCTCTCCCCCCCCCCCCCCCCCATTCACCTTAAACCTGTGTCCTCTTGTTCTTGACTCCCCTGCTCTGGGTGAAAGGCTGAGTACCTTCTATGCACTCCATAATTTTACAAACCTCGGGCCTTCCATGACTAAGAGAAAGCTCAGCCTCTCTTGTTGCCTGGAATGGACAGCTGTAGCTTTAACAATCCGATAAGTCTCTCCTGCACTCACTCTGTTCCTACCACATCCTTCCTGCAGTCTGGCAACCGGAATTGTACACAATACTCCAATTACTGTTGAGTGCAACCATTACTGTACAACTGTGACAACTCTTATACCCGATGCCTTTGAGCAGTGAAGGCAAGTGTGTGAAAAGTGTTAGAAAACATAGAAACATAGAAAACCTACAGTACAATACAGGCCCTTTGGCCCACAGAGTTGTGCCGAACATGTCCCTACCTTAGAAATTACCTAGGGTTACCCATAGCCCTCTATTTTACTAAGCTCCATGTACCTATCCAAAAGTCTCTTAAAAGACCCTATCGTATCCGCCTCCACCACCGTTGCCGGCAACCCATTCCACGCACTCACCACTCTCTGAGTAAAAAAACTTAATCCTGACATCTCCTCTGTACCTACTCCCAAGCACCTTAAAACTGTGTCCTCTTGTGGCAACTATTTCAGCCCTGGGGAAAAAGCCTCTGACTATCCACATGAACAATGCCTCTCATCACTACCCACTCCAACTGTTGCCATTTTTGGCCCTGCTTGGACCCAAGGGTCCATCTCTGCATCAATGTGCCTAAGACCCTTTCACTACCCCAGTGTGCATTACCTCTCACTTGCCTGGATTAAATTCTATCTGCCAGCACTCTTCTCAGTGTTCCAACAGATTTATGCTTGGCTGTATACTTAGGCAATCTCCATCGCTATCAATTTTCATGTCATCTGCAACCTTGCTAATTAGACCACCCGGCATTCTTGTCATTTATAAGTTTTACAAATAACAAAGTTCCCAGCACCAATCCCTGTGGTACACCACTTGTTATGACTTCCAGTCAGAGAAACATACATACACTTCTACTTTCTGCAACTAATTTTGGATCCACTTTGCCTTAGATCCTTTGTTCATCAACCTTTTGGACCAACTTACCATGTTTGTCAAAAGGCATACTGAAGCCAATGTAAATTATTTCCTTTCTGCTGCCTTCAACAGTTTTCTTAGTTATCTTCTCAAAATACTTCATTAGATTTGTGAGACATGATCTCCATGTAAAACCATCCTGATTCTTAACTTTGCATGAAAACGTGAATAGTTTCACTCAGAATACTCTTCACCAGCTTTCCTGCCTCTGATATAAGTTGGGCAGCCAGTAATTTCTTGGTTTATTTCTTAGTCCCCTCAACGCACAATCTTGCTGGTGTTTTCTGGCTCCTGCATTGATTACACCTCTTGTTCCTAAGGGGATGTGTGCCTTCATTTGTTGCTCTCTCATTTCAGGCACATTTATGGAAGGTTTTATGATTGCCCTGGCCCTTTTTTACCCTTCTAATTTCTTTTTTTTTCCTTCTATATTTCCTATGAACCTGAAAAGACTCACTCAGTTCCAATTTTCCCACAGCTGATGTCCTATTCAAACCTTCAATATCCTTCATTAAGCAATGTTTACTAAACATATCATCTTTGCTTGTGACCTTTACAGGGATGTGTTCACTCTGAATTCTTATAATCTCACTTTTAAATGCCTACCACTTATCAGAAGTTGTTTACCCCTTGAACAGCAGCTTCTGACCTGCATTTGTCGGGTCCCGTGCTACACTATTGAAATCCACCTTCCGCCACTTTAAGGTCTTAACTTCAAAGGTTCAAAGGTCCAAATTAATGTCAGAGAAATGTATACAATATAATATCCTGAAATGCTTTTTCTTCACAAACATCCATGAAAACAGAAGTGCCCCAAAGAATGTACGACAATTAAATGTGAGAACTCCAAAGTACCCCTCAGTTCCCCCTTCCCCTGCATAAGCAGCAGCAAGCAATGATCCCCCCTCCCCCCAACAAAAAAAAGGCACACCCATTGCTGAGCACAAGCGTGAGCTAGGCGATAGCAGACACAGACTCGCAGTTACCCCAAAGACTATCGTACTTCATCTGGCATTCGACAAACCACGGGTTCTCTCTCGCGCTAATAAGGGAGAGGGTGGTGTCCCCCATTTTCACAGCGAGTGGGAGATATAATAACACCCCACTGGTTTACAATGTTAAAAAGTCAGTTTTGTCAATTTTTATGTGCTCTGTGCCTGAAGATTGCAAAGATCTTGGGTCTTCGAGACCACAGCTAAAAGTTTTCTGACCTCCCTGATGACACATGGGTCTCCTGCCATGACACCGACCCTCGACCCGCCCGTCTCCAGAGCCCCAAGATCTTAGGCTTCCAAATATGAGTCGTACTCTCAGGCCGAACCCTTGTCACGCCAAACAACGGCCGGTCCTGAATCCCCAAGAATGGGTCCCATTCCTGCAAAGAACCATAGTCTGCGTGTAACTCCAGGTCAGGGTCTTCAAAGGAATCCTGGAAGGGAAAAATAAAGATATTAAAGATGGAAATAGAGCTGTTTCCGAAGATGCAAGAAAACTATGTTTATCGCCATCTTAACTCCGCCTCCATTTTCAAAACTATTCAAAACTTGAGGACTAACCTTAGTTTTGTTTTCCTTGAAGTTTATTGAACTAAGGTCACTGTTCCCATAGGGTTCCTGCACAGACAGTTCTATCATTTCCTCATTCTCATTCCATGCATTAGGTTCATTAAGACATTATACCCTTAGTGGGGTGCCAGGGGTTGAAAGTAAGATTGAGACCAGTGCTGTGTTGGGAATAGTCAGGTGGATTGGAAGAGGTAAGAATACTTAATAGAAATTATTTAAGATTGTTTAATGTCATTTCCTGTACACAAGTATAAGGAGAATGAAATGATTGTTGCTGTGAATTTAATGCAACACAGAAAAACACAAATGATAGAGAACAAGTAGTAATAATAATAAAAAAACACAAAAATATAAATACTTAAGATGGTACTTAGATTGGTTGTATGTCCATAAGGTGAGGCTGGGCTGTACATAAAGTGAATGACAGGAAATAACAAAGTAGTAATGCAATTACTGATGTTGATCAGCTAGCTGCTTGGGGAAAGTAACTGTTTTTGAGTCTAGTGGGCCTGGCATGGATGCTACATAGCCTCCTCCCTGATGGGAGTGTGACAAACAGTCCCTGAGCAGGTGCATTACCGGCCCATTTCCAGCACCCTTCTGTGTACATCCTTGATGACAGATAGGCTGATGTTGGTTTTGACTTCCCGTTGTCGAGCCTTCCTGCCCAGTGCAGTGCAGCTTCCATACCAAGCAGTGTTGCAGCCTGTTGGCATGTTCTCTACTACGCTTCTACAGAATGTCATGAGTATAGATGTACCAAGTCCTCAGAAAACAGAGGTATTGGTGAATTTTCATGACTGTGTAGGATGTGTTCTGGGACCATGAGAGGTTATGTTTGACTTTCCTTCCCAGGAGTTTGAAACTGCAATTTCCATAGCTGTGCCAATGATGTAAAGCGGGGTATGAGTCTTGTGAATTCTCTTGAAGTTGATAATCATCTCCTTTGTCTTGTTGAAATTAAGGAAGGGATTATTTGCTTGACACCAGGCCTCGAGCTCTTCTACCTCCTTCTGTAGGCTGTCTCATTGTTGCTGGTGATGAGCCCTACTACTGTTGTGTCGTCAGCCAACTTGACAATGTGATTGCTGAGGTTTGGCAGTACAGTTGTGTGTGAGCAGAGGGTCCAACAGCGGGCTCAGCACACAGATCTGGGACACCCATATTGAAAATGATGAGGGAGGAGCAGCTGTGCATCCTGACCTTCTCGGGTCTGTTCGTTGGGAAATCCAACATCCAATGGCACAGTGGTGTTTTTAGACCAAGGAATAGGAGTTGTTCTCCGCGGTCAGTGGGGCGATAGTGTTGATTGCCAAAATCCAGAAACGGATGTCTAACTTAAGCGTTCTTGTTTTTTTAGATGTGTCAGGGCCAGGTTCACGACAGCTGCTAGTGATTCTGTCAATAAGCATAGTGGTGAGAGTCCAGTGTGTGGGGAATGGAGTGTTTGATTTGTGTCAGCTGTTCAAAGCACTTCACGATAATTTAGGTCTGAAGGTGTAGAGATCTTTGGTGCAAAGATGCAGGTGGCTGATTTGAAACGTGTGGTGACTGTAGCCTGGATGAGTGAAGTGTTGAAGACATCAGTGAGCTGATGTGCACACTCCTTGAGTACTAGGCCTGGGATATTATCTGGCCCAGCTGCCTAAGTAGGTTGACTCACTTCAGAGTCCTGATGTTTGCTGCTGTTCCAAACAGTGGCTGATCACTTGGATGGGGCATAGCTTTCGTGGCTGCACCCCCCCCCCCCCTTCAAGGTGAGCACATAAAAAAAGGAGCAAGAGTGAGATGTTCAGCCCTTCAACACTTTGACCGTTCAGTACGGTGAGGATCAGTAACAGGGTCCAGCTTTCTCTCCATTTCCTTTGACCTGTCCTGTCTTAAAAACAATATTAATTATTTCTGGAATATATTTCAGAATTTAGCTTCATTTGATTTCTGCAGTGGAGAATTCCACTGGTTCATCAGAAAGAATTAATTTATTGTCTTAATCTTATATAGCGTTCCCCTTATCCTTCGAATTTGACTATTGATCAACTCCTCAGGTTCTGTTTGAATTTTGTAGGCTTTTATGAATTGTCTTATTCGTCTAAACTTTCATCAATAAAACTATTATTAGCCTAATCCCTCTCCGCACATCTGTCCTGCCATGTGGGGAATCAATCTGGTGAACTGTTGCTGATCTCGCTCCACGGCAAGGAGAAGCAGCAAACCTGCACAGAATATTCAAGGAAATTAATTACTTGGCTGCTGCTATCACCTTGCCGACCCATTCATCCAGTTTTTGTCTCTTTCTAAAATCTTTATATTTATATGGAAACAGTGTTATGTTTGTGTAAACACTTATGGTAGAAGCAATAAAGACCTAGACTATTTTCTAAGCGGGCAGAAATTTCAGAAATCAGAAGTACAAAGGGCTTGGGAGTCCTTGTGCAGGATTCCCTAAAGGTTAACTTGCAAGTTGTGTTATTGGGAAGGAAGGCAAATGCAATGTTAGTGTTCATTTCAAGAGGACTAGTATATACAAGCAAGGATGTGAAGATGAGGCTAAGGCATTGGTTAGACTACACTTGGAGAATTCTGAGCAGTTTAGGTCCCCTAATCTAAGAAAGGACGTGCTGGCATTGGAGAGGAGGTTCATGAGAATGATTCCAGGAATGAAAGGGTTAATGCATAGGGAACTTTTGATGGTTCTAGGCTTGTACATGCAGGACTTAAGAAGATTGAGGGGGGATCTCATTGAAACAATTGCAGATTGGCAGTTATGATGTTATAGGCATCACTGAATCATAACTGAAAGAAAATGATAGCTGGGAGCTGAAAGGACAGGTCCTGAAAACAATACAGGAAGTTAGGAAGGAAGCTGAAAAGCAGGACCTCAAGGGTAGTAATCTCAGGATTGCTGCCTGTGCCATATGACAGTGTTAGGAATAGAATGAGGTGGCTGAAAAATTGGAGCGGGGCAGGGATTCAGATTTCTGGTGTGGTCTGTACAAAGGGGACTGGTTGCATTTGAATCCAAGCTAGACCAATATCCTTGTGGGCGTGTTTGCTTGAGCTGTTGGGAGTGGTTTAAACTAATATGGAAGGGGGATGGGAAACACTATGACAGAGCTGAGGATGAGCCAGCAGGTTTACAAGTAGATAATGGGTGTAACATGAATGTAAGGGAAGGACAAGCCAGTGATGGGGTACAAATGCAGACAGAGCAAAAAGTTAAATTCAAAAGGGTGAAGTATGCAGGACTGAAGGTGCTGTTTTTAAATGCACTTAGCATTCGGATTAAGGTGGACGAACTCATGGCACAGTTAGAGATTGGTCAGAATGACATTGTGGGTGTCATTGAGTCATGGTTGAAAAAAAGCCATAGTTGGGAGTTTAACATCAAAGGGAAGATATACTTTATATCGAAAGGACAGGCAGGAAGGCATAGGCTGTGGTTTGCCTCTGGTGGTAAGAGATGGAATTACATCTTTAGAAAGAGGTGACATAGGGTCAGAGAATGTCGAATCTTTGTGGGTGGAGTTAAGAAACTGATAGGGTTAAAAAAAAAACTCCATAGATGTCAGGTTAAGATTGCAAAGGGAGCTGGAAAGGGCATGTAATAAGGGTAATGACACAATGGTAATGGGGGAGTTCAATATGCAAGGGGATTGGGAAAATCAGATTGCTGTCAGATCGCAAGAGAGGGAATTTGTTGAATGCCTACTGTTGCTTTTTAGAGCAGCTTGTGCTTGAGCCTGCTCTAGGAAGGGCTACCTTAGATTGGGTGTTGTGTCATAACCCAGATCTTATTAGGGAACTTAATGTAAAGGAACCCTTAGGAGGCAGTGGTCATAATATGATTGAATTCATACTGCAATTTTGAGAGAGAGAAGCATCAATCACATATATCAGTATCTCAATGGAATAAAGGGAATTATAGAAGTATGAGGGAGGAGCTTGCCCAGGTGGATTGAAGCAAGATACTGGCAGGTATGATGACAGAACAGAGGTGGCTGAAATTACTGGCAATAGTTTACTAGACACAGGATAGATATGTCCCACAGAAGAAGTTCTCAAATGGCAGGGGTAGGCTACTGTGGCTGACAAGGGAAGTTAAGGACTGTGTAGATAGATAGATAGGCATCTGTTAGTCTCATGAGACCTTTGAAGGTTTCCAGGGCGCAGGCCTGGGCAGGGTTGTATGGAAGACTGGCAGTTGCCCAAGCTGCAAGCTTTCCCCTCTCCACGCCACTGATGTTGTCCAAGGGAAGGGCACTAGGACCCAAGCAGCTTGGCACTGGTGTCGTCGCAGAGCAATGTGTTGTTAAGTGCCTTGCTCAAGGACACAAGACATTGCCTCAGCTGAGGCTTGAATCAGTGACCTTCAGATCACTAGACCGATGCCTTATCCACAAGTAAAAGCCAAGGAAAGGGCATATAAGGTAGAAAAAGTGAGTGAAAAGTTGGATGATTGGGAAGGTTTTAAAATCCAACAAAGAGCAACTTTAATAGCTATAAGAAGGGAAAAGATGAAATATGAGGGCAAATTAGCCAACAATATAAATCAGGATACTGGAAGATTTTTCAGTGTCATAAAGTATAAAACAGAGGTGAGAATTGATATTGGACCACTAGAAAATGATGCTAGTGAGGTAGTAATGGGAACAAAGAAATGGCAGGTGAACATAATGGGCACTTTGCTTCGGTCTTTGCTGTGGAAGACATTTGCTATATGCCAAATGTCCATGAATGTCAGTAGGAGTTAGTGTCTTGCTATTACAAAGGAAAAAGTGTTAGGCAAATTCAAAGGTCTTGATGTGGATAGGTCTCCTGGAACAGATGGACTATCTCCTGAGAGAGGTTGCTGAAGAGATAACAGATGCTTTGGTCATTATCTTTCAAGAATCATTTGATTCTGGGGTGGTCCCGGAGGATTAGAAGATTGCAAATGTCACCCCACTCTTTAAAAAGGGAGGAAAGTGAAAGAAAGAAAATTATAGACCAGTTAGCCTAAACTCAGTGGTTGGGAAAGTGTTGGAGCTTCTTATTAAGGATGAGGTTTCAGGGTACTTGGAGTCTAATGATAAAATGTCAAAGTCAGCATGGTTTCTGTGAAGGAAAATCTTGCCTGACAAATCTGTTGGAGTTGTTTGAGGAAGTAACAAGCAGGGTGGACAAAGGAGAGGCAGTGGATGTCATTTACTTGGATTTTCAGAAAGAATTTGATAAGGTGCCTCACATGAGGCTGCTTAGCAAGATAAAATCCTATGGCATTACAGGAGAGATACTGGCATGGATAGAGGAATGGCAGCGAGTGGGAATAAGAGGGGCCTTTTCTGCTTGGCTGTCAGTGACTAGTGGTGTTCCTCAGGGGTCAGTATTGGGACTGCTACTTTTCTTATTGTTGTTCAATGATTTAGATAATGGAATTATAGCTTTGTGGCAAAGTTTGAAGATATGAAGATAGGTGGAGGTGTAGGTAGTGCTGAGGAAGCAATGCGATTGCAGCAGGACTTAGACAAATTGAAAGCATGGACAAAAAAGTGGCAGATAAAATACTGTGTTGGATAATGTATGATAATGCATTTTGGCAAAAGGAACAATAATGCAGGCTATTATCTAAATGGGGAGAAGTTTCAAACATCAGAGGTGCAGAGGGTCAAGGAGTCCTCGTGCAAGACTCCCAGAAGGTTAATTCACAGATTGAGTCTGTGGTAAAAAGGCAAATGCAATGTTGGCATTTATTTAAAGGGGAGTAGAATATAAAAATGAGATAATGCTGAAGCTTTATAAGACTCTAATCAGGCTGCACTTGGAGTATTGTCCACAATTTTGGGCCCCTTATCTCAAAGGATGATTTGTCATTGGACAGAGTCTAGAGGAGGTTCATGAGGAGTATTCCAGCAATGAGTGAGGAGCATTTGGCAGTGGGGATCTCATTGAAACCTACCAAATGTTGAAAGGACTAGACAGGGTGGATGTGGAGAGGATGTTTCCTTTGGTGGGGGTATCCAGAACTAGTGAGCACAGCCTCAAAATTGAGGGGCGACCTTTTAGACAGAGGTAAGGAGACCAGGTCCATGGGAATATTCAGAGCGGAAGTTGATAGATTCCTGATTGGTTGGGGACATCAAGGGATATAGTGAGAGGGCAGGTGTATGGGGTTGAATGTGATCCACAATCAGCCATGATAAAATGGCAGAGCATACTCGATGGGCTGAAGGGCCTAATTCTGCTCCTATGTTTTATGGTCTTATGGACAGGGAGGAAGGCACAGGGAGCAGCGTTGCTCTGTTGGTTTAAAAAAAATGAAATCAGATAATTGGAAAGTGGTGACAGGATCAGAAGGTGTTGAATCTTTGTCAATAGAGCTAAGGAACTGCAAGGGTAAAAGAGACCCTGATAGAAGTTGTAAACAGACCCCCAAATAAAGCAACATGAGGAAATCTGCAGATGCTGGAAATTCAAGCAACACACACAAAATCTGGTGGAACGCAGCAGGCCAGGCAGCATCTATAGGGAGAAGCACTGTCGACGTTTTGGGCCGAGACCCAAGGATCTCGGCCCGAAACATCGACAGTGTTTCTCCCTATAGATGCTGCCACTTTCCACCAGCATTTTGTGTGTGTTCCCCAAATAAAGTGTGTCCGTGTCTATTGCGATCGATGAGGACCACTGATGCCTTGGGTGGGTGTTTGTTATTTGTGTGTCCGGAGGTGACTGCTGAGTCCAATCTGGGCTCACACATGGGGCAAGTGTGTGAGGGTTCTGTAGTTGGGCTGCCTGCTGCTCGTTCTTTCTGCTGTATTGTTTCCTTTTTGCTTCAGTGTTGCGATTCTTTTCAGCTTTGGTGACACTGGCTGTGCCAGAGTGTGCAATTCAAGTTCCCAAGAAGTGTGATTGGTTCCAAGGGCCTTGAGTGTGTCCTTGAATCGTTTTCGCTCACCCACCATGAGAGCACCTCCCTGTGGACATTTCCCCAAAGAACAACGAATTGGGGATATAGTCATCTGCCATCCTGACGACATAGCTGCCCATCTGACTTGATGTTTCATTAGCAATGTGTGAATGGTGGGTGTGTCTGCTGCAGACAGCATTTCCATGTCAGGAATTCTGTCTTGCCAATTGATGTTCATGATCTTCTGTAGGCATGCCAAGTGGAAGTCATTCAGTCTACAAGCGCGTCTCATGTACACAGTCTACATTTCGCACATGTAGAGGAGGTAGGTAGGATGACAGTGCGATAAACTTTCAGCTTGTTTTCAGAGTAATTCCCCTTCGCCCCCAGACAGTGTCACGTAGTCTCCCAAAATTGGCACTTGCCTTGGCGGTCCTACAGCTGACCTTGTCGACAATGTTAATTGCTCTTGAGAGGGTGTTGCCATGATACATGAACTTGTCAACTGCCTGGAGCTGCTGGCTGTTCACTGAGATGGATGGCTCCATGTAGGGTTGATCTGGGGCTGCCTGGTGTATGATTTCTGTCTTCTTGGTGCTAATGGTGAGACTGAGGTTCTCACATGCAGTGGAAAATCTGCAAATGACGTCCTGCATGTTAGACTCAGAGCTACAAGTCAAGTCAAGTCACTTTTTATTGTCATTTCGACCATAACTGCTGGCACAGTACACAGTAAAAATGAGACAAAGTTTTTCAGGACCATGGCACTACATGAAACAATACAAAAACTACACTGAACTACATAAAAACAACACAGAAAAAACTACACTAGACTACAGACCTAGGACTGCATAAAGTGCACAAAACAGTGCAGGCATTACAATAAATAATAAACAGGACAATAGGCACAGTAGAGGGCAGTAAGCTGGTGTCAGTCCAGACTCTGGGTATTGAGGAGTCTGATGGCTTGGGGGAAGAAACTGTTACATAGTCTGGTTGTGAGAACCCAAATGCTTCAGTGCCTTTTCCCAGACGGCAGGAGGGAGAAGAGTTTGTATGAGGGGTGCATGGGGTCCTTCATAATGCTTTTGCTTTGCGGATGCAGTGTGTAGTGTATATGTCTATAATGGCGGGAAGAGAGACCCGGATGATCTTCTCAGCTGACCAGGGTCTTGCGATTCGAGATGGTGCAATTTCCGAACCAGGCAGTGGCCTTGCATTGAGAGCACTGGCGTCAGCGAATAGGAAGTCTCTCAGCACTGTCTCTTTGACCTTGGTATTGGCTTGAAGCCTGCGCAGGTTGAACAGCTTGCCATCCTTCCTGTATTTGATGTAGATTCCACGATCAATGCCCCAGAATGCATCAATCAATATCGCACTGAACATCATGCTGAAAAGGGTGAGCACCAGCACACATCCCTGCTTGACCCCATTTATGACTGAGAACAGTCACCATCTTCAAGCAAACGGGCTGACATCCTGTCATGAAACTGTTTGACCATGCTGATGAATCTGCCAGGGCAACCAAACTTCGCTGTGATCTTCCATAATCCCTCTCAAGTCTTGCATGGTGTCAAAGGCCTTGGTCAGATCGAGAAAGGTAGTTGAGCTGCCTGTTTTGCTCCTGGAGTTGTCTCATAGCAAAGACCATATGGATAGTTCCTCTTCCTTTCCTGGAGATAACCTCACTCCAGGTGAGCATTTATCCTGTCTAGCAGGACTATGGCTAAGATCTCCCTGGCAAAGAGATGCCTCTATGGTTGTCGCATGCTTGGCAGTTTCCCTTCCTCTTGTACAGATTTCATTCATCTTTCATTTCCTTTAAATCTGACCCTTCTCCCAGAAGGATTGTAATAGCTCCACCTTTGGACCACCTGTTTTGTAGACCTCCACTGGTATAGCAACTGCTTCAGGAGCCTTGCCACTTCATAGCTGTCCTATTGCTTTTTTGACTACTTCTTGGGGAAGAGAGTCCATCTCATGGTTGACGTCTACTTGATCGAGACAATCAATTGCTTCCATGTTTATGGAGGATGGTCTGTTAAGGACAGATTCAAATTACTCTACGCATCTGTCCAGAACCTTGGCCTGCTCAGTGATGAGTGTGGTGCCATCTAAGCTTAGGAGTGGCGAGGTCCAGGAAGGCTGAGGCCAGTACAGTGTTTTGATAGCATCAAAGAATCTCTTCAAATCATGTCCATCAGCGAAGCCTTGAATCTCATTAGCCTTTTTGTAGAGCCAAATCTTACAGCTTTCTGAATTTGGCTTGAACTATTCTGTGTGTACTCACACATGTCTTAGAGATTCAGGAAGGATCATTCTGATTGGCTTTGTGTAGCCTGTGCTCTTCCTGTAGGAGAGCTTTTATCTTGTCATCATTCTTCTCAAACCAGTCTTGGTTCTTCCTTGTTGTATGGCTGAGAACCTCGAAAGAGGCTGAGTGCAGCCCAGTCTTCTTCAATTTTCCCTCTAAGATGACCATCGGTGAGCTGTGACTGAAAGCTATGGACCAGGTGGTCTGCAGTCATATCCGATTTCAGATTGTTGATGTTGAGCTTCTTGGCAAATTTCCTTGCCTATGGACGTCGTTTGGGTTGAATGTGGATGTTAAGTTTGGAAACAATTGGACTCTGGTCTGTCCAGCAATCTGCGCCACCCAAGGCTTTGGCCACTCTGACATTGTGTCTGTCACATCTTCTAGTGATGATGTGGTCAATCAGATGCCAGTGCTTAGAGTGAGGATGCATCCAAGAGGTTTGTCAGGTGGAAAACCATGTTGGCAATTATCAGGTCATACATGACACAGCTTTTCAGAAGAAGCAGGCTATTGCTGTTGCATTTGCCTATCTCATAGTGCCCTTGGACTCTGTCCCAGGTACTGTGGTCACTTCCCACTCAAGCATTAAAATCTCCAAGGACAAGGACAAGGTCTGACCTGGGTACAGCCACAATCAGGGAATCAGGTTCTCCGTAGCACTTGTCTTTGGTTTCCTCTGGTTTGGGTGTCATCGGGACATACACATTGGGTTTGTTCCTTGGGGTAGTTGCATGGTCATTAGACAATGGTTGAATCATTTTGGCAGACTGGTGAGCTTTTGGACAAGGTGTTTCTTGATAGCAAATCTGACTCCTGCATCCACTCCAGAAAAAATGTGTAGATGCTCCCTGCTTCTGTCAGTCGACCTTTGTTGGCCAGCTGAGGTTTGGAGAGAGCTGGGATGTTAATCCAGTTCTCTTGCCTCCAAAGCAGTTCTTCTCTCTGATCTGTAAGATATGGTGTTGTCTGTTAAGGTTCACACATTGCATGTGCTGATTCTGAGCAGTGTCACTTTTTTTGCTTTCGACTGCTGAAGTGGGATCCACACCAGCTGCAGTTTGCCATGGTGTTCTGCGATGAACCAGAACTGATCAGAGAGCTTAAGGTACAAGAACCCTCAGGGGCAACTGATCATAATATGATTGAATTCACTCTGAAATTTGAGAAGGAGAAGCTAAAGTCAGATGTATCAGTATTACAGTGGATTAAAGGGAATTGCAGAGGCGTGAGAGAGGAGTTGGCCAGAATTGATTGGAAAAGAACAGTGATGAAGGCCGAACGGCAATACCTGGAATTTCTGGAAGCAATTGGAGGCACAGGATATATAATCCCAAAGAGGAATAAGTATTCTAAAGGGAAAATGACACAATTGTGGCTAACAAGAGAAGTCAAAGCCAACATAAAAGCCAAAGAGAGTGTAATTACTGGGAAGTTACAGGATTAGAAAGCTTTTAAAAACCAATAGACAGCAACTAAAAAAGTCATTAAGAAGGTAAAGATAGAATATGAAACAAGCTAGCCAATAATATTAAAGAGGATGTCAAAAGTTTGCTCAGATAAATAAAGTGTAAAAGAGGCGAGAGTGGATTGCTGGAAAACAATGCTGGAGAGGTAGTAATGGGGGATATGGAAATTGTGGATGAACTGAATTTGTATTTTGCATCTGTCTTCACTGTGGAAGTCACTGCAGTATGGTGGAAGTGTCAGGGGTCATGAAGTGTGTGAAATTACCATAACTAGAGAAGAAGGTTTTTGGGAAACTGAAAGGTCTGAAGGTAGATAGGTCACCTGGACCAGATTGTGTACACCCCAGGGTTTTGAAAGAGGTGGTTGAAGAGATCATGGAGGCATTAGTAATGATCTTTTGAGAATCACTGGAAAATTGTAAATGTCACTCCACTCTTCAAGAAGGGAGCGAGGCAGGAGAAAGGAAATTACAGACCAGTTAGACTGACCTCAGTGGTTGGGAAGATGTTGGAGTTGATTATTAAGAATGTGGTCTCTGGGTATTTGAAGGTACATGATGTAAGATATCATGTGTTCATCATTTTGTAGACAACATGGTTTCCTCAAGGGAAAATCTTGCCTGACAAATCAGTTGGAATTCTCTGAAGAAATAACCAGCAGGATAGACAAAAGGGAATTAGCTGATGTTGTGTTCTTGGATTTTCAGGAGCTCTTCGACAAGGTGTCACAAATGAGGCTGCTGATCAAGCTATGAGTCCATGGTATTACAGGAGAGACAGTAGCATGGCTAAAGCAGTGGCTGATTGACAAGAGGCAAGGAGTGGGAATAAAGGGAGCATTTTCTGGTTGGCTGCCGGTGACTAGAGGTGTTGTATAGGGGTCTGTGTTGGGACCCATTCTTTATACGTTATATGTCAATGATTTGGATGATAGAATTGATGGCTGGCTTTGTTCAAAGTTTACAGATGATATGAAGACAGGTAGTTTTGAGGAATTAGGCTACAGAAGGATTTAGACAGATTAGGAGTATGGGCAAAGTGACAGTGTTGAGAAGTCTGTGGTTATACACTTTGGTAGAAGAAGTGAAAGGGTTGACTATTTTCTAAATGGAAAAAAAACTGAGATGTAAAGGGATTTGGGAGTCCTTGTGCATGATTCACTAAAGGTTTGTTTGTAGATTGAGTCTGGTGAGGGAGGCAAATATAATGTTAGCATTCATTTCAAGAGGACTAGAATATAAAAGCAAGGATGTAATGTTGATACACTAATGAGGGCTCACTTGGAGTTTTTTGAGCTCCTTATCTTAGAAAGGATGTGCTGAAATTGGAGAGGATTCAAAAGAGTTCATGAGTGATTCCAGTATTGAATAGCTTGTCATATGAAGAGTGTTTGGCAGCTCTGGGCCTGTATTCATTGGAATTCAGATGAATGAGGGGTGATCTCACTGATACCCATTGAATGGTGAAAGGCCTTGATAGATGGATGTGGAGAGGACGTTTGCTATGGTGGGAAAGTCTAAGACCTGAGGACGCAGCCTCAGAATGGAGGGGTGTCTTTTTAGAATGAAGATGAGGAGCAATTTCTTTTGCCAGAATGTGGTTAATCTGTGGAATTCTTTGCCACAGGTTTGTGTATTTAAGACAGAGGTTGATAGATTCTTGATTGGTCAGGGCATGAAGGGATATGGGGAGAAGGCAGGAGATTGGGGCTGAGAGGAAAATTGGATCAGCCATGATGAAATGGTGGAGCAGACCCAATGGGCCAAATTACCTAATTCTGCTCCGTTATCTTACGGTCTTGTGGAATCCTATCAAATATTGAAAGGCCTATATATATTTTTCTTTCCTATACTGGGTAAGCCTGTGACCAGAGGTCACAGCCTCTGAATAGAGAGGTGTCCATTTAGAACAGATGAGGAATTTCCTTAGCCAGAGGGGGGGTGAATCTGTGGAATTCTTTGCCATTTATGGATGTGGAGGTCAAGTCATTGAGTATATTTAAAGGAGAGGTTGATAGGTTCTTGATTAGTCAGGGTGTCAAAGGTTTTGGGCAGAAGGCAGGAGAATGGGTTTGAGAAGGATAATAAATCAGCTGTGATGGAATGGCAGTGGAGACTCAATTGGCCCATTGGCCTGAGTCTGCTCCTATGTCTTATGATCTTATGTACTGCAAGTACAATAATTGAAGTCTGAGTAATGAGCATTAAACATTTAATTCAATCCATGCTTTATCGAGTTCCTTCTAAAATAATATGGAAAAAATGTATGCAAAGGAGTCACTGTACACAGACAAAGCCATGGTGCATTTGTACTGCAGTTGGCTGACTGCATTCACTGGCTGATTTGTAGTTATCAGCTGACTTTTCCACCTGATTTTGATTGCAGTTGAACTTGATGCAGTTTAACAAATTACAGAGCTTTGTTGCCATGCTTCAGCTCTCAACCTTACAAAGTAAAAACAAAATTGGTGAACACACCCAGCAGCATTTATGAAAAAAAAAATATTACTACTGTCTCAGGTCAAAGATCTGTTGTCATTCTGTTTTTATTTCAGATTTCTACAATCAGATTTTATTTAATTTTAAGAATATTTGTAAGTTTCATAGTTGTGATTTTTCAAAAAAAATCCAAATAATTAACTGCAGCTCTATTGAAGGTGGAGAATCTCACCCTTACAATTTCTTAATCAAATTTAATAAAGTACCATGATTGTACAGCTTTGCCGTGACACTGGTTCAAAATAAATGCAAATCTAAGTTCAATAAGGTTTCATAGTTATTGTAAATAGACTTAGTAAAGCACTACAGTACTGTGCAAAGGTCTTGGGCACATATATTTAGCTAGGGCGCCCAAGACTTTCGCAGAGTACTGTAATAATTTTATGTTTTGCACTGTTTTGCTGCCACAAAAAATACAACAAATTTAATGACATATGTGAATGATGATAAACCTGATTTCTGATATGAATCTCTATTGTGGACTGTGTGTGGAAGGGGATAGGGAGAGGGAATCACAGTTCTGAAAAGGGGGAGAGAGCAGGAGAGACATCTCCACCCCCCCTCCCCCCCACTGCTGGGCCCTTGGCCCTTTTTCTGTGCCACCTGTCCCACACCCCTCCCACGACACTCTATCATTGCTTTCCCAACATCCTTTGCTCCCGCCAGGTTTATAAACCTGCTTTCCTCTCAGAATTAACAAATACAGTGTTGCAAAAGTCTTAGGCACGTTAGTTTTATATGTACAGTGGCATGCAAAAGTTTGGACGCCCCGGTCAAAATTTATGTTACTGTGAATAGCTAAGCAAGTATAAGATGACCTGATTTCCAAAAGTCATAAAGTTAAAGATGACACATTTCTTTAATATTTTAAGGAAGATTACTTTTTTTATTTCCATCTTTTGCAGTTTCAAAATAACAAAAAAGGAAAACAGCCCGAAGCAAATGTTTGGGCGCCCTGCATGGTCAGTACTTAGTAACACCCCCTTTGGCAAGTATCACAGCTTGTAAATGCTTTCTGTAGCCAGCTAAGAGCAATTCTTGTTAGGGGGATTTTCGCCCATTCTTCCTTGCAAAAGGCATCTAGTTCTGTGAGATTCTTGGGCTGTCTTGCATGCACTGCTCTTTTGAGGTCTATCCACAGATTTTCACTGATGTTTAGGTCAGGGGACTGTGAGGGCCATGGCAAAACCTTCAGCTTGCGCCTCTTGAGATAGTCCATTGTGGATTTTGAGGTGTGTTCAGGATTATTATCCTGTTGTGGAAGCCATCCTCTTTTAACCTTCAGCATTTTTACAGATGGTGTGATGTTTGCTTCCAGAATTTGCTGGTATTTAATTGAATTCATTCTTCCCTCTACCAGTGAAATGTTCCCTGTGCCACTGGCTGCAATACAAGCCCAAAGCATGATCGATCCACCCCCATGCTTAACAATTGGGAAGGTGTTCTTTTCATGAACACCCTTTTTTCTCCAAACATACCTTTGCTCATTGCGGCCAAAATGCTCTATTTTAACTTCATCAGTCCACAGGACTTGTTTCCAAAATTCATCAGGCTTGTTTAAATGTTCCTTTGCAAACTTCTGACGCTGAATTTTGTGGTGAGGACACAGGAAAGGTTTTCTTCTGATGACTCTTCAATGAAGGTCATATTTGTGCAGGTGTCGCTGCACAGTAGAACAGTGCACCACCACTCCAGAGTCTGCTAAATCTACCTGAAGGTCTTTTGCCTTCAAGGGGTTTTGATTTGCCTTTCTAGCAATCCTATGAGCAGTTCCCTCGGAAAGTTTTCTTGGTCTTGCAGACCTCAACTTGACCTCCACCGTTCCTGTTAACTGCCCTTTCTTAATTACTTTACGAACTGAGGAAATGGCTACCTGAAAACGCCTTGCTATTTTCTTATAGCCTTCTCTTGCTTTGTGGGCATCATTTATTTTAATTTTCAGAGTGCTAGGCAGCTGCTTAGAGGAGCTCATGGCTGCTGATTGTTGGGACAAGGTTTGAGGAGTCAGGGTATTTATAAAGCTTTGAAATTTGCATCACCTGGCCTTTCCTAACGATGACTGTGACCAAGCCTGAGCCCTAACAAGCTGAATAAGGTCTGAGACCTTGGTAAAAGTTATCTGAGAGCTCATATCTTTTGGGGTGCCCAAACATTTTCATAATGCTCCTTTCCTTTTTTTCCACTGTAAAATTGTACAAAACAAAAATAATACACTAATCTTGCTTAAAATGTTGAAAAGAATGTTTCATCTTTAACTTTATGACTTTTGGAGATCAGTTCATTTTCTGCTCACTTAACTATTCACAGTAACAGAAATTTTGACCAGGGGTGCCCAAACTTTTGCATGCCACTGTATGTGTCTAAGTCTATTGCACAGTACTCTACTACATACCCATACTTTGGGTATGCTTCGTGGTGGAGCCGACAAGTCTCAACTGTGCTTTCATTTTGCTGAGTATTTGTGTAGATTTTTAGTAAAACTGATTTGCATTTTGAAGATGACATATTTTGGATGTTCTCAAAAATTTAGTCAGAAGTTATGTCAGGGAGTTTTAATAGTACTGCTGCCATACAACTGCAGAGACCTGAGTTTTATCTTGATTCTGGGCCTGTGCCATATGCACATTCTCCCTGTGTCGTATGCACATTCTCCCTGTGGCCATGTGAGTTTCCTCATGGTACCCCAGTTTCTTCCCATTTCCCAAAAATGTGCTGCTAGATAGGTTAACTGGCTGCTATTGGAGATGGGAGCCACAGGAGTCTTTCACCAGAAAGAACTAGGAAATAAATGGGAAATGTGATTCCATACAACACACACAAAATGCTGGTGGAACGCAGCAGGCCAGGTAGCATCTATAGGGACAAGCACTGTCGACGTTTCGGGCTGAGACCCTTCGTCAGGACTAACTGATAGGAAAGACAGTAAGAGATTTGAAAGTGGGGGGGGAGGGGGAAATGCGAAATGATAGGAGAAGACCGGAGGGGGTGGGGTGAAGCTGAGAGCCGGAAAGGTGATTGACAAAAGGGATACAGAGCTAGAGAAGGGAAAGGATCATGGGACGGGAGGCCTAGGGAGAAAGAAAGGGGGAGGGGAGCACCAGAGAGAGATGGAGAACAGGCAGAGTGATGGGCAGAAAGAGAGGGAAAAAACTAAATATATCAGGGATGGGGTAAGAAGTGGAGGAGGGGCATCCCTGATATACTTAGTTTCTCCCCCCCTCCTTTTTTTTCATTATTTAAGGTGGGGGGTTATATGGGAGGCAGGGTTTGAGGGTCGGCACAACATTGTGGGCTGAAGGGCCTGTAATGTGCTGTACTATTCTATGTTCTATGTTTACTATAGTGCAAGGTGGTGAGGTGGGTGTCATGGAACAGCAGTGCACAATTGAAATCACTGAGAGGAGAATCAAAAACTCTTTAAATGTAGAGTCAAAACCTTGACTATAACTTTAGAACTAAATCGGGTCGTTACTTGAATAACTGAAAATTAATTGATAAGTAATCTATTAGGTGATTGGAGTTACACTTAGGGTAAATTCAAAATGGCATAGATCAACTGCAAGATTTTCATGTCAGTGATTGAAACAAAGCTACTTTTAAAAAGATATTGAAAACTGGCACTTCAGATAGAAGAAAATTATTTCCTTTGGATTAATTTCTGAAATAGTAATGATAAATTGTTTTCATTTCTACTGAGCGTAGAGTAAAAATTTCCTTTAGACCATAAGACAAAAGAGCAGAATTAGGCCATTCAGCCCATCAAGTCTGCTCTGTCATTCCATCATAGCTGATCCCAGATCCCACTCAACCCCAAGCACCTGCCTTCTCGCTATATCCTTTGGTGCCCTGACCGATCACCAAACTATCAACTTCTGCTTGGGAGTCCTTGTGTAGAACACCCTAAAGGTTAACTTGTAGGTTGAATCAGTGGTGAGGAAGGCAACTGCAATGTTAGCATTCATTTCAAGAGGTCTAGAATACAAGAGCAGGGATGTGATGCTGAGGCTTTATAAAGCACTGGTGAGGCCTTGCCTTGAGTATTATGAGCAGTTTAAGAAAAGATGTGCTGGCATTGGAGTGGCTTCAAAGGAGGTTCACAAGGATGATTCTAGGAGTGAAAGGTTATCATATGAAGAAAGTTTGATAGCTCTGGGTCTGTACTCATTGGAATTTAGAAGGACGAGTGGGGATTTCATTGAAACTTTTTGAATGTTGAAAGGCCTATATCACATGGTAGATATGGAAAGAATGTTTCCCATGGTGGGGGAGTCAAGGACAAGAAGGGCACAGTCTCAGGATAGGGGGGGTCCATTTAAAACAGAAATGAAAATTGAAGTAGTAAAATATTGAAGTAGTAAAATGGATTTAACAGTGGCTGGATGGGAGATTCCAGTGAGTACTGGTGGATAACTGTTTGTCAGGTTGGAGGCTGGTGACTAGTGGTGTGCCTAAGGGATCTGTACTGGGTCCAATGTTGTTTGTCATATACATTAATGATCTGGATGATGGGGTGGTAAATTGGATTAGTAAGTATGCAGATGATACTAAGGTAGGTGGTGTTGTGGATAATGAAGTAGGTTTTCAAAGTTTGCAGAGAGATTTAGGCCAGTTAGAAGAGTGGGCTGAACGATGGCAGATGGAGTTTAATGCTGATAAGTGTGAGGTGCTACATTTTGGTAGGAATAATCCAAATAGGATATACCTGGTAATTGGTAGGGCATTGTAGAATGCAGTAGAACAGAGTGATCTAGGAATAATGGTGCATAGTTCCCCGAAGGTGGAATCTCATGTGGATAGGGTGGTGAAGAAACTTTTGGTATGTTGGCCTTTATAAATCAGAGCATTGAGTATAGGAGTTGGGATGTAATGTTAAAATTGTACAAGGCATTGGTAAGGCCAAATTTGGAGTATTATGTACAGTTCTGGTCACCGAATTGTAGGAAAGATGTCAACAAAATAGAGAGAGTACAGAGAAGATTTACTAGAATGTTACCTGGGTTTCAGCACCTAAGTTATGGGAAAAGGTTGAAAAAGTTAGGTCTTTATTCTTTGGAGCGTAGAAGGTTGAGGGGGGACTTGATAGAGATATTTAAAATTATGAGGGATATAGATAGAGTTGACGTGGATATGCTTTTTCCATTGGGAATAGGGGAGATTCAAACAAGAGGACATGAGTTGAGAGTTAGGGGGCAAAAGTTTAAGGGTAACACGAGGGGGAATTTCTTTACTCAGAGAGTGGTAGCTGTGTGGAAGGAGCTTCCAGTAGAAGTGGTAGATGCAGGTTCGGTATTGTCATTTAAAGTAAAATTGGATAGGTATATGGACAGGAAAGGATTGGAGGGTTATGGGCTGAGTGCGGGTCAGTGGGACTAGGTGTAAGCGTTCAGCACGGACTAGAAGGTCCAAGATGGCCTGTTTCCATGCTGTAGTTGTTATATGGTTATATGCATAAAAATTTCTTTAGCCAAAAGGTGGTGATGCTGTAGTATTTGTTACCACAGGCAGCTGTGGAGGCTGGGTCATTTGGTGTATTTAAGGCAGAGCTTGATCGTTTCTTGATTGGGCATGGCATCAAAGATTACGGGGAGAAGGCCAGGGAGTGTGGCTGAGGAGGGGGGAAAGGATCGGTCATAATTGAATGGTAGAGCAGGCTTGATGGGCCAAATGACTTAATTCTGCTCCCTTGTCTTCTGGTCTTGTGGAATCATGTGAGGTTGGAGCAGAACTCGTCTGTGGGTTGGTTTATAACTTCCCAAATTGGTGATGACAGCCATGGTCTTGCATCATCCCTGAGCCGTAGGAAGTGAAAAAGCCTGATGGCAGCTATAAAACATTACATCCTCAGGAGTGGACATTATTCCATGTAAGTTCTAAAGAGAGGAAGCACACTTCATTGCCTAGATCATCATCTGGGGCCCTTACTAGGGGCTCAGAAACATTGTTAAGAGTCACCATCGTCATGAACATGAAAGGAGGCAGACTCGGCAATGGTAACTGCAGAGGGGTCTCCTGGTTGTCTGCTTTAGAATATAGAACATAGAAAATCTACAGCACATTACATGCCCTTCTGCCTACAATGTTGCGCCAACCATGTAACCTACTCTAGAAGCTGCCTAGAATTTCCCTACCGCATAGCCCTCTATTTTTCTAAGCTCCATGTACCTATCTAAGAGTCTTTTAAAAAGACCCTATTGAATCTACGTCCACCACCCTCACTGGTAGTACATTCCATGCAGCCACCAGTCCCTGACATCCCTCTGTACCTACTTCTAAGCACCTTAAATCTATGCCCCCTTGTGTTAGCCATTTCAGCCCTGGGAAAAAGCCTCTGACTATCCACACGACTGATGCCTCTCATCATCTTATACACCTCTATCAGGTCACCTCTCATCCTCTGTTGCTGAAAGAAAAAAAGGCCATGTTTGCTGAACCTATTGTCATAAGGCATGCTCCCCAATCCAGGCAACATCCTTGTAAATCTCTTTTGCGCACTCTATAGTATCAACATACTTTTTGTAATGAGGTGACCAGAACTAAACACAGCACTCCAAGTGGGGTTTAACTAAGTCTTGTATAGCTGTAACATTACCTTACGGCTCTTGATCACAGTCCCAAGGGCAACGCACCATACGACTTTTAACAACACTCAACCTGCGCAGCAGCTTTGAGTGTCCTATGGACACAGACCGCAAGATCTCTCTGATCCTCCACATTGCCAAGAGTCTTACCATTAATATTATATTCTGTCTTCAAGTTTGACCTACCGTAATGAACCAACTCACACTTATCTGGGTTGAAATCCATCTGCCACTTCTCAGCTGTAACCTCTGACAACCCTTCAGACTATCCACAACACCGCAACTTTTGTGTCATCAGCAAACTTACTAACCCAGCCTTCAACTTTATCATCCAGGTCATTTATAAAAATCATGAAGAGGAGGGGTCCCAGAACAGATCCCTGCAGAATGCCACTGGTCACCGTCCCCCATGCAGAATATGAACCATCTACAACCACCCTTTGCCTTCTGTGGGAAAGTCATTTCACAAAGCAAAGTCTCCTTGGATCCCATGTCTCCTTACTTTCTGAATGAGTCTCACAAAGAGAACCTTATCAAATGCCTTACTGAAATCCATTCACACTGCATCAACTGCTCTACCTTCAATTTTGTGTTTTGTTACATCCTCAAAGAATTCAATCAAGATTGTAAGGCATGAGCTGCCCTTGACAAAGCCATGCTGACTATAAATGAAGGAAAAACAAGTCACCCTGAGAGAGGGAGTATGTATAGAGTTCATGGTTGTTTCATTGTGAAACTCTAGCAGGACATTCACCAATCTTGGTTTTGTTCCTCCCACACTTATTTTTGAACTCCTACAAATTTTATAAAATTTGCACAAACATTGGTTAGATAGATTTTGCTCCCTCTGATTCTACACACACGAGTGCACACGTGCAGCCTACATACAAACAAGCTCTCATAATATTAAATTCAATAACCTGACATATGCGCATGCTTTTGCTCCACAAATGGGAGGACTAGTTTCCTCTCTCTCCACTTTTAATAATTGTTCTTTCTTATCAGCCTTGTAAAATGTGATGCTTTTCAGTACAGTACTCTGGAGGAGATACTGGTTGCCACATCAATTTTTTTTGTGCATTTTCTGACTTGTGGGCAAAATCAATTTGTGGACGTCTGTAAAATAGGAGCCATTGTTATCGAGGATGATATATAATGACAGAAGAACTCTGGTGCTGGCAAGCAGCTGGTCCAGACTGAAATGCATCAGACTTATTTGCAATCCCCGCCCACTTCTCAAGCTCTGGGCTTGGTATATAAAAGGTGAGGCATTAAATCATTTAGGACAGAACAAGCCTATATAAAGTATTGCAGCAAAGAAATGATGAATGTAGCATAAACCTATTTTTAGGAATTGTGTCACTGTAATCATGTAAAGCAAGAATGGCTGAAGAGGAAATCAAGTGTTTTTGTTTAGCAAGTCAAAACCTCCTAGCTGGGCTTCAGAGTAAACACAGAAAGTGTCCTTTCCGGCAGATGTCAGTCCCAGGACTGTGCACCTGCCATTATGAGCACAGCACACTAGTAACCAACCCTCATCGTTGTTAACAATTGCCTAAAGATTTGAAACCATCTGCTTTCCAGTTCAAATAAAATATATGGCCTTTACTGTGAAGAAATAATACAGGAAGTCATAGTTTAGAAAAAAAGGAAATGTACTTACCGTAGATTCCGGATTATAAGCCGCTACTTTTTCCCACATTTTGAACAGCTTTGAACTCTGCGGCCTTTAATCCAGAGCGGCTAATACATGGTTTTTTTTCATGCCGCCTCGTAAACATTTTGCCTCGTAACAGTAGACCAATAAAATTGATGAGTAGTTCACAGAGGTCCAATGAAATTGTACGATAAATCAAGCGCACTTTCACAATTAAATTATTGTAAATCAGTCATTTGTACTCACCCTCATCAACATGGAAAACACTCGAAGAAAAGCATTGTGCTGCCTTTATGGCAGTTACTTAGTTTATAATATTTTCGCTTAGTAATTCATTTGTTAGTTAAAGTTAGAAGTGTTTTAACTATATTTGTTTTCTGTACTACATCCCGGGATGCTATGACGTCACACCCGGTTTCGCCGCGTCTTGTGGGATATATACGGGAAGGTGGGGGCATTACGCGAGCGCATCAGACCCGAGCGCGTCAGACCCGAGCGCGTCAGACCCGATTAGACCCGATCGCGTTACGCGAGCTCATCAGACCCGAGCGCGTCAGACCCGAGCGCATCAGACCCGATTAGACCCGATCGCGTTACGCGAGCGCATCAGACCCGAGCGCGTCAGACCCGAGCGCATCAGACCCGATTAGACCCGATCGCGTTACGCGAGCGCATCAGACCCGAGCGCATTAGACCCGATCGCGTTACGCGAGCGCATCAGACCCGAGCGCGTCAGACCCGAGCGAAAACGCTGCTTTTAAGTTAAAGGCGATCAATAACTTTTCCTGGTAGGCTGCAGTATATATATTTTTACCAGTCGCTAGGAGATATTGGAATGTTGTTCGTGCTGTTCAGTAAAAAAGTATATGCAACGTAATTTGTGTTACCGATACGTATGTATATTTAAAAGTAGCGGTGCGGCCTAAAATCCGGTGCGGCCTTTACAATTAAAAAATTGATTTTATTTCTAAAATTAGAGCCAGCGGCTTTTAATCAGGTGCGCTCTGTAGTCCGGAATCTACGGTAATTCTGAGGCTGAACTTTCTGTCAACAAAATGGCCTAAGAATTGGATTGCATGATCAGTTCCTTTCAGCTTAATTGATTTGTAAATTTACTTGACTTCCTCTGATAGATGATAATAGCCTTTATTTGGTCATTTTGTAAATGTCCAGAAATTCATCCAGACAATGTCTGGAGAGATTTATTTCTTTGATCTCAATTAACACAGGAGAAAGTCACTGATTTGGATCCTAGTGGGATGACGTGGAATAGGTTATCCCTGGATAAGTCAGTGTTAATTACTCCTTAAGCAATAGGATTTTAATGATGCATCACTGATTTAGATCCATTAAAGTGTTTTCTGTACATTGATTCTTCAGGTCCTGACTCTGTTGGCTGAGGCTTTGAATCAATCCATCACTGCCTTAATCTGAATCACAGCACCTGCTCAGCCACCTACTGAATGTCAGGGTTACACAATACAGAAACAGGCCTCTTGGACTAACTTGTCCATGATGACCAAGGTGCCTCTCCGAGCTAGCGCCGTTTAAGTTGACCCATATCTCTGAAAACCTTTCTTAATCCATGAACTTGTCTAAATGTTTCCTAAACTTTGTAACTGAGCCTGTCTCTATCATCGTCTGTGTGAAAATGTTACATCTCGTGCCTCCTTTACATTGTTCCTCACTTTCCTTAAAAAAGTATGTTTCTGGGGATTAACATACAAGGAGTGTTTGATGGTTCTGGGTCTGTACTTGCTGGAGTTTAGAAGAATGAATGGGGATCTCATTGAAACCTATCGAATATTGAAAGGCCTATAGAGAGTAGATGTGGAGAGGATGTTTCATGTAAGTGGGTGAGTCTAGGACCAATGGGCACTGTCTCAGAATAGAAGGACATCCATTTAGAACAGATGATGAAAATTGTCTTTAGACAGACGGTGGTGAATCATTGCCACAGATGACTGTGCAGGCCAAGTCATTAGGTATATTTAAGGCAGAAGTTAACGGGTTCTTGATTGATCATGGTATCAGGTTACAGGGGAATGGGGTTAATAGGGATAATAAATCAGCCATGATGAAATGGTGGAGCAGACTTGATGGGCTGAATGGCCTAATTCTGCTTCTATGTCTAAAATAATCCAATTTTGCCCAACCTCTCTTTACAGCTAATGCACTTCAACCCAGGCAACGTCCTGGTGAACTCCTTCTGTGCCCTTTCCAAAGCCTCTATATCCACTTTGTAGTATACTGATCAGAACTGCATATCATTCTGAAAATGTAATATGACTTGCCATGCAACGCGACTTCCCAGCTTTTTTTACTCAATGGCCCAACCAAATCCCTAAGTATTTTTACCAACTCATCCACACGTTGCCTTGTACTTGCAACCCAAGATCCCTGTGAGCATCATTGTTCCTATGAGTCTTGCCAGGGATATTACACAATAAACCACCTTTGCACGTGTTTGGATTAAATTGCATCTGCCATTTCTCAAATTTCCAGCTGGTCTGTATACTGTTTAGTATCCTTGGATAACCTTCCTCACTAGGCATGGTTCCATCTATTTTCATGTTAACTATAAACTTACTAATCAGTCCACCCACATTTATTGGAAATAATGAGAGGAGCACTGATCCTTGCAGAATAAAGTAGTCACAGGCCTCCAGTCTGAAAAAACATCCTTTTGTCACTAGTTTCATACTATAAAAATCTATTTGTTTTTCTAGTTTTCCACACAATCTCAGGCTGTGTACAGCAAAGAGAGGTTTGAAGGGAGAAAGAAAGAGCAAAAGAGAAACAGTGGGTGTGATCTTGAGAGCTGTTAGTGTTAAGTGAAGCAGTCTGATGGAGGAGCAGAGGCATGCCACCATCCTACTTGACTGGAGGGGGTGCATTGAAGTTTTTACAAATAATTTCACTTGTTAGATGTTTTCTGATGTTTCTTAATGTGTCACATGATGGCAAGGGAAGTGATAGGGAAATATCAGTAAAAAAAAGTAAAATGTCAGTAAATAATATTTCAAGTAAACTATTTTATTACTGCGTACAGACAAGCTGGATGAACTCAGCAGGTCGGGCAGCATCCGTTGAAATGAGCAGTCAATGTTTCGGGCTCTCGGCCTGAAACATTGACTGCTCATTTCAACGGATGCTGCCCGACCTGCTGAGTTCATCCTGCTTGTTTGTACGTGTTGATTTGACCACAGCATCTGCAGTGTACTTTGTGTTTACTATTTCATTACTGCACTGCTTAACATTGTGTATGCAGAAACAAGTAATTTTTCTTCCTGACACAATTTTTTGGAAAAAAAAGATAATCTGAATTTGTTGGGTTTAACAGTGTGCTTTAAATACTGAATGTCATCACTGATGGACAAATGTTACAATGATCAACTTGATTTGCCATATACGGTAAATTAGGAAATTGTGTATCGGTGCAACATGCAACAAAAAGACAAAATTCAGCTATTACAATATGCATAAATAATAGCATGTACTAAGCATTGTAACAGTGCAGTGACTGGGGTAATAGATAGTTGGGGGGGATTAGAATGATTGATCAGATTAACTGTCTGGGGGAAGAAATTTTTAAGATGGTGTGATGCTTTTTGTTTTAGTAGCTCTGTAGCACTCTTCAGAAGGGAACTTTTGGAAAAGCAGTATGCAATGAGTTGATTACTAAAAGCCCAATATATTCATTTTATACTGATTAGCAGTATTAAAATGGAGATCACTAGACTATCATTAAGGGTTCAGACTTGAATTTTATTATTGGCTGCAGTGTGTGTTCAAATCTTAATGACAATGAATAGTTCAAAGTTATTCATACATTGAGAAAGTATGTCAGCATTTTCATTAGTGGGTTTGGTATTTCCATTTAAAGGATTATAATCTGCATCTCCCATCAGTGCAGATTCCAAAATAATGTCAATTTCTGCCTATTCGATACCAAGTTGGCCATCAGGATACCTATCGTGCCTAACAAAACAGCTTCCTGCTGTGACCTTGCCTATTCTGACCTAAAACCTGTCTGAGTTCTTTGTCATATAATAAACATCACTTTCCTGCGGCCAAACAAGTAGCTATTGCAACTTGCAGTGCTTACCTTCTTTATGGAATATATAGAACAACTTTTGTTTCAGTCCTGCCAAAGCCATGTTTGTGCTTCACCTCAATTCTGCTTCCAGAACACCAATAGGAGTATTGGTGCTTCTTCCTAAGTACAAACTGTACTACTGCACGCATCCTTAAATCAAGATTTCATAACTTTTGCTGCCGTATCCCATTCTGCTCAACATCAAATGGTTCATCTTTATCTCATCACTATCTTTTCAGGTCCTGTCAAAGTAGCCTTGCATACGGACATTCCTGTGCCAGCCTCACTCTATGCATTTGTGTTTATGTTCTTTATGATTGTATTCTTTACTGGGTTTTTTAATGCTACATGGGATCTAGAGTAGCTATTTTTTTGTTCTCCTTTGCACTTGTGTACTGAAAATAATATTAAACAATCTTGAATCTTGACTCCAGGTCCATCTGTCTGCAACTTAGGAGATAGGCTAGTCACAAACATACACTACAATCCTACAAATTACTACAGCTGTCATGACTATACTTCTTTCCAAATGGGGAAGATCTGCATCACTTTCTTTCAGTTATTCCATCATCTTTGTATTTTATGTGACAATATTTTCCACACAGATGCCTCAGAAGTTTCCTCATTTTGAAACTCTGACCCTAGAGGACAAAGCCTTTGACCACATTGCAACTATTTCCCCCTCCATTACGCTTGCCCCATCTCTTCTTGGGACAGAGTTCCCAACTCTACTCCATAAGCCTCTACCTTCAACAAATCATCCTTTCTTTGCAAAGTCTGCCAGTTCCATCAAGGTTCCACTGAAACATCTTCCCCTCCCCTCACCACGAGATATAAAATTGTCCTTTTATCTCTTCCCTTCTGACCATTTGTTGATCTAAATAGTCTTTATAAATAAAGCAGTCACTCATTTGCACTTGTTTCTAATCTCACGTGCTCTGTTGATGATTATAATGTGATCTCCTCAGCCTCATACTGAGTGATGTGAACACCCCTGGTCAGACCACCAACAGCAATCACCTGACATAAAGATTAATTATGGGTGCCTAGCCTATCATTTTTTAGTAAGGTAATACCAGTAAATATCAAGGCAACCCCTATTTGATCAAACTTAACCCAATCTGACAACATCTATCCTGCTGACACCAAGGAAGTGTCACCTG
Source organism: Hemitrygon akajei (assembly GCF_048418815.1). Classification (NCBI taxonomy): domain Eukaryota; kingdom Metazoa; phylum Chordata; class Chondrichthyes; order Myliobatiformes; family Dasyatidae; genus Hemitrygon; species Hemitrygon akajei. Next base: position 109,892,495 of record NC_133127.1, read on the forward strand.
AGACTTAAGGCTGATTTATACTTGTGCATCACATCTATGCCGTAGGTACTGCATACCCTATGCCTTAGGATGACGTGCACCACCCCAAAAAAGTAACTCAGCAGTTGCAGCGACGCAGACTGCAACAACTGTGATTGGTCTGCTTGGTAGCATCGCATTTCCTCCTACGCATTTGCAGTTGCTTCTTCTCCGCCACGTCTATACACCGATGCGAAATAGATGAACCAAATCATCAAATCTACCTGCTGACATGCGAAAATGTTTGAAGTGCATTTCTTTGTCCGTGTATCTCACGAAGAAACTCAACACAGTGGCATAGAAACCCCACAGCCAACTAGCATTTTGGTGTACACCCACGCATGCTCGCTACGGAGTAGAGCGATGCAGAAGTGAAAATCAGGCCTATGGCATAGCCGGTACACATAAGTATGAATCAGCCTTAAGACTATTGTAATTCAATATTAGGTCTCTTGTATCCTGCATCAAATCCACACCCACTCTACAGCAAACAAAGCCCTGCCCAACACTAACCACTTTAACACCATGCTTCTTTCAAAGCCAAAGCTGTTCTTACACCAAACAGCATACCTAGTTCACACAACCCTCTCCAAAACTGATACTAAGATTTTGTTCAGCTGACAGAAAATGTAGAGCCACTAAACCTGTCCAGGTGAGAATCAAGCCTATTGCCTGTCAACTCCAAACCTGAGCTACCCAACACCTATTTCAGCCCAACTCCAAAGCTTACCTCCAACCGTTAGTCTCGCGAAACCATAGATCTGTGCCTGGAAAGTCTTGTGTAGTGTCCGCTCCAGGGCGCAGGCCTGGCAAGGTTGTATGGAAGACCCACAGTTGCCCAAGCAGCAAGTCTCCCCTCTCCACGCTACCAATGTTGTCCAAGGGAAGGGCAAGGGCTGACACAGCTTGGCACCAGTGAAGTCGCAGGAGTTGCCAGAGCAAGGTTGAAGACAACGTTGGACTGCCTTAGGGACTCCAGCTCCAGATTTGTCCTCAAGGTTTACTTCCGAAGCCTTTCCCATAAGTGGGTATGGCCGCAAGGCAGCGGAGGTTTGAAATCAGTGTTTTCCCTCTCTTAGATTGACTACCTTCCCAGGCTGATGAGCTCCATCTACCTTCAACTAGCAATTAGCTTTTGTATAATCGGCATCTTCTTTCTGGTTTGTATTTTATATAATTACCTGTTGTTCGGTGTGTCCTCTAGTGCCTACAGTTCTTGGTATCATTCTGGAAACTCATCTGGCATTGCAGTATTTGAATAGGGGCCATCTGATTGATTAACTCTACAAATTTGAATGGGATGTCTTTATCTGGGGTATAAAAATGGCAGTGCATGTAGGCTTGTCACCTTTATTCTTTTTCTTCCTTTTCTTTGTGTCTAGCCCTGTTTCCAATTCTCTTTGCTCCATTACTACTTAACAAGATGATTGTGAAGCAACATGTTTTGTGTCTCTTCTTGTACTTCCTGGGATTAAAAAAAAAACATCAGAATCCAATGTAGCCTTTCTACCAGACACCAAACATACTTATAAATGACACCAAGTATACCCTCAAATGCAATAACACTATCATCCACCACCAACCACTCACATACAACACATCTCAATGTACAAAAGTTCAAAGTAATTTTATTATCAAAGTATATACATGTTACCATAAACTACCCTGAGATTTATTTTCTTGCAGGCATACACAACAAATCATAATAGAATAATTGAAAGATCGCACCACCTTGATCATTCAACTCTAGCTCCTCAGTGCAGGCTGAGGCATAAATTACTGGCACATTAACCTCAATGCTTGTTCTTCTCGTCGGACCACTTTAGCTCAATTGCAATGGCTAGTGTGTATCCACTTCCCTTTAGCGTCTACTTCCATCAATGAGTTAGCAGCACTTGATAAGAGTTCCCATCAAACCCCCAGTGGATCCTCTATGTGATTTCTTATTCAGGACTCACTCACCATGAATCGGGTTGTTCTCCACTTGTTGGATCACTCCAAGCAACAGGAACCTATTAAATACAAACTGGACAGCTTGGGTTCATTTCACACAATAGTTAACTAAACCATCTGCCATAGTGTGTATCTTGGCCCCTCTGAGTTCAAGAGCTCCCAGCAGTGACATAAGATGTTCTGCTACTACCCCAAAATGGTCAATTTAGTTTACTTGTTTGGGGTTGCTCTGAAGCTACATTAGACCATAGGAAGAGCCGTAGGCCATCATATGCCTTCCCCATGATACTTAATCAGTCGTTGTCTGATGATTCCATTCATTTGTTCAACTTCTCCTGATGACTCTGAATAGTCTTTCCATTGTCCACATCACCCAATGTTCATCAGTTGACATAATTCCTGACAGACACTGCCAGTGAAATTAGTTCATTCGTCAGAGTTGATGTGAGATGACGGTCCCCATGTGGGAATATAGTTCTTATCAGTGTTTTTGCTGGGAGCGCGGTTGCTGGAATAGCTTTGTCCCATTTTGTAAACTTGTCCACAATTACCAGTACATCTGAGTATCCTTGACACTTTGACAAATCAATGCAGTCTATTTGTAAATGTAAATGGACCAGGTGGAGCAAGAGCACTTATTTGTGGTAGTTTTACAGCTGCTTCAGATCTGTTTTCTGGCATGTCATGCATTTTTCAAACGCTTTTCAAGCTTGTGCCCTGAACTTTAAATTCCACCATCACTGGGAGAATCTGTTGATCATATCTTCCACCCCAGAGTGTCCCGGGATGTAACTGCTATGCCAGATAGGGAAGCAATGTAATTATAAAGGACAACAAACTGAGCAAATATTTAAAAAAGGAGAAAAATGAGCATAAATAAACAAACAATAAGTATCAAGAGACTGAGAGGAAGAGTCCTTGAAAGTGAGTCCATAGGTTGTGGGATCATTTTAGTGATGGGCGAGTGAACCTTGTGGTGTGATTCTTGAGGCTCTTTACCACCTTCCTGAAGGCAGCAGTGAGAGCATTACTTGATGGGGGATCACTGATGATGAATGCTGCTTTTCCTGTGACAGTGCTCCGAATATATGCTCTCAATGGTGGGGAGGCCTTTACCTGTGATGGACTGGGCCATATCCACTACTTAGAACCATAGAACCATAGAACATTACAGTACAGTACAGGCCCTTCAGCCCTCTATGTTGTGCCGACCCATATAATCTTTAAAAAAAAATACTAAACCCACACGACCCCATAACCCTCTATTTTTCTTTCATCCATGTGCCTGTCATTCCAGGTACTCATAACCCTCTGTGTAAAAAAATTTTTAAAAAATTACCCCTGATGTCTCTCCTAAACTTCCCTCCCTTAATTTTGTATATATGCCCTCTGGTGCTTTCTATTGGTGCCTTGGGAAACAGGTACTGACTATCCACCCGTTCTATGCCTCTCATAATCTTGTAGGCCTCTATCAAGTCCCCTCTCATTCTTCTACATTCCAAAGAGAAAAGTCCCAGCCCTGCTAACCTTGCTTCATATGACTTGTTCTCCAAACCAGGCAACATCCTGGTAAATCTCCTCTGCACCCTCTCCATAGCTTCCACATCCTTCCTATAATGAGGTGACCAGAATTGAACACAATACTCTAAGTGTGGTCTCATCAGAGATTTGTAGAGTTGCAACATGACCTCTCTACTCTTGAACTCAATCCCCTTGTTAATGAAGCCTAGCATCCCATAGGTCTTAACTATCAACCTGCACAGCGACCTTGTGGGATGTATGGATTTGATCCCCAAGGTCCCTTTGTTCATCCACACTCTTAAGTAACTGACCATTAATCCTCTACTCAGTCTTCTGGTTTGTCCTTCCAAAATGCATCACCTCACTCTTATCCGGATTGAACTCCTGCCATTTTTCTGCCCAACTCTGCAACTTTGCTATATCCTCTTGTAACCTTCGACAACCTACAGCTGTATCCACAACTCCTCCAATCTTCGTGTCATCCGCAAACTTACTCATCCGCCTCTACATCCAGGTCATTTATAAAAATCACAAATAGTAGGGGTCCCAGGACAGATCCCTGCGGCACTCCACTAGTCACTGACCTCCAGGCAGAATACTTTCCTTCCACAACTACCCTCTGCTTTCTTCCTTTAAGCCAATCTTTTATCCAAGCAGCCAAGGTTCCACTTATCCCATGCCTCATGACTTTCTGGATGAGTCTCTCATGAGGGACCTTGTCAAATGCCTTGCTAAAGTAGACCACATCCACTGCCCTACCCTCATCAATTTCTTTTGTTACTTCTTCAAAAAACTCAATGAGGCTTGTGAGGCATGACCTTCCCTTCACAAAGCCATATTGACTATCCATGAGTAGACTGTACTTCTCCAAATGCTCGTAAATCCTATCCTTAAGAATCGTTTCCAGTAGTTTGCAGACCACCGACGTAAGACTCACTAGTTCCCAGGTTTTTCCCTATTACCTTTTTTAAACAAGGGAACCACATTTGCAATTCTCCAGTCCTCCGGCACTTCCCCTATAGTCAAAGAAGATTCAAACATCATAGCTAATGCTCCTGCGATCTCTCAATTCCCACAACAACCTGGGCTGTATCATATCCGGCCCTGGGGATTTATCAATCTTGATGTTTTTAAGAAGATCCAGCACTTCTTCTTCCTTAATCTCCACATTGTCCAGCACACAGGCCTGCTCTATTTCGACCTCACCCTGATCAAAATCCTTTTCACTTGTGAATACTGAAGCAAAGTATTCATTTAGGACCTCCTCAACCTCCTCCACCTCCAGGCACATGTTGCGCACTTTATCCTTTAGCGGTCCCACCTTCGTTCTTGTCATCCTCCTGTTCTTCACATACGCATAGAATGCCTTGGGGTTCTCCTTTCTTTAGCTCCTTCCTGGCTACCCTATATTTCTCATGAGCCCCTCCTACTTCATGCTTCTTATATCAAACATATGCTTCCTTTTTCTCTTGACAAGTTGCCTCACGTGTTTTGTCAGCCACGGTTCCCTTTTCCTACCATTTTTTCCTTGCCTCAGTGGGACAGACATATCCTGAACCCAGCTCAAGTGGTCCCTAAACTTCTCCCACATTACTTCTGTGCTTTCCCCTTTGAACATCTGTTTCCAATTTACTCTCGCTAGTTCCTGCCTCATCCCTTCAAAGTTAGCCCTTCCCCAGTTAAGCACTTTAACATTTCGTCTGATTTTATCCCTTTCCGTAGCTATGCTGAAGCTAAGGGAGTTGTGGTCACTCTCACCAAAATGCTCCCCCACCAAGAGGTCTGTCACCTGACCAAGTTCATTACCCAGAACTAGATCCAGTATAACCTCTCCTCTCGTTGGCCGGTCCACGTACTGTGTCAGGAATCCTTCTTGAACACACCTGACAAATTCAGTCCCATCTATCCCCCTTACACTCAGGAGGTGCCAGTCAATATGAGAGAAGTTGAAATCATCCATAACTACTACCCTGTATTTTGTGCACCATTCTAAAATCTGCCTACTTATCTGCTCCTCAGTGTCCCGATGGCTATTTGGAGGCCTACGGACTACTCCCAGCACAGTGATTGATCTCTTCCTATTTCTGACCCACCCAGACCGACTCAGTGGACACCCCCTCTGCAGCGTCCTCCCTTTCTATAGCCGTGATACTATCCCTGACCAGCAATGCCCCCCCCTTTTCTACCTCCCATCCTATTCCTTTTAAAACACCTGAACCCCGGGACCTGCATCATCCAATCCTGCCCTTCCTCCAACCAAGTTTCAGTAACTGCCACAACATCGTAGTTCCACATACTAATCCATGTTCTAAGTTCATCCTCCTTGTTCCTAATACTCCTAGCATTGAAAAAGACACATTTCAACACCTTCAACTGGCTACAATTATGTTTCGTCCCCTGCCTGTCCTTCCTCATCAACTCAGAACTCTTAGCATCATGCCCTTGTCCTTCGAGTGGAGTTTTCCATTCAAGGACGCTGGTATTTCCATACTAGGTTGTAATGCAACCAGTCAATATACTCCCCACCACACATCTATAGAAATTTGTCAAAGTTTTAGATGTAATGCAGAATCTTCACAAAATCCTTCAGAAGGAGCGTGACTGCATGCTGTCTTTATAATTGCACATAAGAGCTAGGCCCAGGGTAGGTCAACTGAAATGATACCACTTGAGGAATTAAAGTTGCTGACCCTCTCCACCTCTGATCCTCCAGCAAGGTTTCGTCTTCCTGAAGTCAATAATCAGACCAAAAATAAGATATAGGAGCAGAATTAAGCCTTTTGGACCATTGAGTTTGCTCTGCAGTTTCATTCTGGTTGGTCCAATTTTCCTCTCACCCATGTCCCTTCATGCCTGACCTATCAAGAATCTACAAAGAATATACATAAAGACATGGCCTCCACAGCTACATGTGGCAAAGAATTTCACAGATTTATCACTCTCTGGCAAAAGAAATTCTTTCTCATCTCCATTCTAGAAGGACACTCCTCTATTCTGAGGCTGTGTCCACTGGTCTTAAACTCTCCCACCACAGTAAACATCCTCTCTGTAACCATTCTATCAAAGCCTTTCAACATTCGACAGGTTTCAATGAGGTCACCACTCGTTCTTCTGAATTCCAGTGAATACAGGCCCAATGCCATCAAACACTCTTCATATGACAAGCCATTCATTCCTGGAATCATTTTCTTTAACCTCCTTTGAACCCTCTCCAGTTTTATGACATTCTTTCTATGATAAGGGGCCTAAAACTGCTCATAATACTCCAAATGAGGCCTCACCAGTGCTTTATAAAGTCTCAACATTACATCCTTTTTATATTCTAGTCCTCTTGCAGTGAATGCTAACATTGCATTTGGCTTCAGATTGTTATTGTGGCTGTTTTGTCTGCAGTACGGGGTGGAGGATTTGATGCTATTGTCACAGGTTTTTTTCTGCAACGAGGGGAGGAGGATTTAAAGCATTGTCGCTGTATTTTTCTGCGGGGGCAGGTTGGGGGAATTTGATGCCATTGTCACAGGATTTCTTTCTGCAATGGAGGGGCTGGGGGATTTTGGAGTCTGCGAGGTTTGTTTCTTTTCTGAGCCAGGGCGGGAAGTTGATGTCTTTTTGTATTTCGTGGCAATGTAGAGAAGACAAATATCAGAGTTGTACCTGCATACTTTGACATGAAGTTGAACCTTTGATGGAAAGCCAAATGTACTGATGCTCATCATCAGATACATATATATATGGTAGCGAACCTGTACTTACTGTGCACTAAGCCTGCTGCGATTAGGCCAATGCCATACAAATACCTAGGCCACACCCCTTACTGCAAAGTCATTCCACCTTGCATTGATCTGCCCTGACCTCACCTTTCCCAATCTAGCCTAAGACACAGGGGCAGAATTAGGCCATTCGGTCCATCGAGTCTGCTCTGCCAATCCATCATGGCTGATTTATTATCCCTCAACCCCATCTCTGCCTTCTCCCTGTAAACTTTGATGCCCTTATTATCAAGAACATATTGACCTCTGCCTGATGACTTGGCTTGCATAGCTGTTCGTAGCAAAGAATTCTACACATTCACCACCCTCAGGCTAAAGAATTTCCTCTTCATCTCTATTCTGAATGGATGTCTCTCTCTTCTGACATTGTGTACTCTGCCCCTACACTCCCCCACCAGAGGAAACATCCTCTCCACATCCACTCTGCCTAGGCCTTTTACTATTCAGTAGACTTCAATGAGGTCCCTCTTCATTCTTCTAAACTCCAGTGAGTACAAGCCCAGAGTCAACAAACACTCCTCATACATTAACACTTTCATTCACAGCATCGTTCCTCTGAACGTCCGCTGGATCCTCTCCAATGCCAGCATATTGTTTTCTTAAATAAGGAGCCAAAACTGCTCACAATGCTCCAAGTGCAGTCTGACCAATGCTTTCCTCCTATATTAAAAACATAGAAAACCTACAGCACAATAGAGGCCCTTCGGCCCACAATGCTGTGCCGAACATGTACTTACTTTAGAAATTACCTTGGGTTACCTATAGCCCTCTATTTTTCTAAGTTCCATGTACCTATCCAGGAGTCTTTTAAAAGACCCTATTGTATCCACCTCCAACACTGTCATCGGCAGCCCATTTCACACTCTCACCATTCTCTGTGCAAAAAAACTTACCCCCAACATCTCCTGTGTACCTATTTCAAAGCACTTTAAAACTGTGTCCTCGCGAGTTAGTCATTTCAGCCCTAGGAAAAAGCTACTAACTATCCACACGATCAGTACCTCTCCTCATCTTATACACCTCTATCAGGTCACCTCTCATCCTCCATTGGTCCAAGGAGAAAAGGCCAAGTTCACTCATCCTATTCTCATAAAGCACGCTCTTCAATCCAGGCAACATCCTTGTAAATCTCCTTTGCACCTTTTCAATAGTTTCCACATCCTTTCTGCAGTGAGGTGACCAGAACTGAGCATAGTACTCCAAGTGGGATCTGACCAGGGTCCTATACAGCTGTAATATTACCTCTCAGCTCTTGAACTCAATCCCACGATTGACGAAGGCCAATAAACCGTATGTCTTCTTAATCACAGAGCAGCTTTGAGTATTCTATGGACTCAGACCCCAAGGTCCCTCTGATCCTCCACACTGCCAGCTCTTACCATTAATACTATATTCTGCCATCATATTTGACCTACCAAAATGAACCACCTCACACTTATCTGGGTTGAACTCCATCTGGCACTTCTCAGCCCAGTTTTTAATCCTATTGATGTCCCACTGTAACCTCTTGACAGCCCTCCACACTATCCACAAAACCCCCAAGCTTTGTGTCATCAGCAGAATTATTAACACATCCCTGCACTTCCTCAGCCAGGTCATTTATAAAAATCATGAAGAGAAAGGTTTCCAAAACAGATCCCTGAGGCACACCACTGGTCACCAACTCCATGCAGAATATGACCCATCTACAACCACTCTTTGTGTTCTGTGTGCAAGCCGGTTCTGGATCCACAAAGCAATGTCCCCTTGGATCCCTTGCCTCCTTACTTTCCCAATAAGCCTTGCTTTGTGTACCTTATCAAATGCCTTGCTGAGATCTACATATACTACATCTACTGCTCGACCTTCGTCAATGTGTTTAGTCACATCCTCAATAAACTCAATCAGGCTTGTAGGCTCGACCTGCATTTGACAAAGTCATGCTGACTATTCCTCTCCAAATGTTTATAAATCCTGCCCCTTAGGATCTTCTCCATCAACTAACCAACCACTGAAGTAAGACTCAGTGGTCTATAATTTCCTGGGCTATCTTTACTCCCTTTCTTGAATAAGGGAACAACATCAGCTACACTCCAATCCTCCGGAACCTCTCCCATCCCTATTGATGATGCAGAGATCATCACCAGAGGCTCAGCAATCTCCTCCCTCACCTCCCACAGTAGCCTGGTGTACGTCTTATCTGGGCCCGGCGACTTATCCAACTTGATGCTTTCCAAAATCCCCATCACATCCTCTTTCTTAATATCTACATGCTCAAGCTTTTCAGTCCGCTGTAAGTCATCACTATTATTGTCAAGATCCTTTTCTATAGTGAAAACTGAAGTAAAGTATTCATTAAGTACCTCAAACTACCTGCGTCTCAATATCACCAAGACCAAGGAGATGGTGGTGGACTTTAGGAGATCTAGGCCTCATATGGAGCCAGTGATCATTAATGGAGAATGTGTGGAGCAGGTTAAGACCTACACGTATCTGGGAGTACAGTTAGACGAGAAGCTAGACTGGACTGCCAACACAGATGCCTTGTGCAGGAAGGCACAGAGGCGACTGTACTTCCTTAGAAGGTTGGCGTCATTCAATGTCTGTAGTGAGATGCTGAAGATGTTCTATAGGTCAGTTGTGGAGAGCGCCCTCTTCTTTGTAGTGGCGTGTTGGGGAGGAAGCATTAAGAAGAGGGACGCCTCACGTCTTAATAAGCTGGTAAGGAAGGCGGGCTCTGTCGTGGGCAAAGTACTGGAGAGTTTAACATCGGTAGCTGAGCGAAGGGTGCTGAGTAGGCTACGGTCAATTATGGAAAACTCTGAACATCCTCTACATAGCACCATCCAGAGACAGAGAAGCAGTTTCAGTGACAGGTTACTATCGATGCAATGCTCCTCAGACAGGATGAAGAGGTCAATACTCCCCAATGCCATTAGGCTTTACAATTCAACCGCCAGGACTTAAGAACTTTTTAAAAGCTATTATTAATGCTTTTTGAGATAGTGATTTAGATGCATATCATATTTTTTTACTGAGTTAAGTATTGTATGTAATTAGTTTTGCTACAACAAGTGTATGGGACATTGGAAAAAAGTTGAATTTCCCCATGGGGATGAATAAAGTATCTATCTATCTATCTATCTATCTATCTAAGTACCTCTGCTATTTCCTCTGGTTCCATACACACTTTTCCACTGTCACACTTGATTGGTCCTATTCTCTCACATCTTATCTTCTTGCTCTTCAATGCCTTGGGGCTTTCCTTAATCCTGCTTGCCAAGGCCTTCTCATTGCCCCTTCTAGCTCTCCTAATTTTATTCTTAAGCTCCTTTCTGCTAGCCTTTTAATTTTCTAGAATATCATTATCTAGTTTTTTGAACTTTGTAAGCTTTTCTTCTTGACTAGATTTTCAACTGCCTTTATACACCACAGTTCCTGTACCCTACCATCCTTTCCCTGTCTCATTGGAATATACCTGTGCAGAACACCACGCAAATATTCCCTGAACATTTGCCGCATTTCTGCCATACATTTCCCTGAGAACGTCTGTTCCCAATTTATGCTTCCAAGTTCCTGCCTGATAGCTTCTTATTTCCTCTTATTCCAATTAAATGCTTTCCTAATTTGTCTGTTCCTATCCCTCTCCAATAATGTGATAAAGGAGATAGAATTGTGATCACTATCTCAAAAATGCTGTCCCACTGAGAGACCTGACACCTGACCAGGTTCATTTCCCAATACCAGATCAAATACAGCCTCTCCTCTTGTAGACTTATCTACATATTGTGTGAAGAAACCTTCTTGAACACACCTAACAAACTCCACCCCATCTATACCCCTCGCTCTAGGAAGATGCCAATCAATATTGGGGAAATTAAAATTGCCCATCATGACAACCCTGTAATTAATTCACCGCTTCAGAATCTGTCTCCGTACCTGCCCCTCGATGACCCTGTTACTATTGGGTGGTCTATAAAAAAAGCACCCAGTAGAGTTATTGACCCCTTCCTGTTCCTAACTTCCACCCACAGAGACTCTGTAGACAATCCCTCCATGACTTCCTCCTTTTCTGCAGCTGTGACACTCTCTCTGATCAGCAGTGTGATGCCCCCACCTCTTTTGCCTCCCTCCCTGTCCTTAGCCCGGCACTTTAAGTAACCATTCCTGCCCATGAGCCATCCAAGTCTCTATAATGGCCAAGTACTAATCCACGCTCTAAGCTCATCTGCTTTGTTCATGATGGTTCTCGCATTAAAATAGACACATCTTAAAACAATCGGTCTGAGCGTATCCCTTCTCTATCACCTGCCTGTCCTCCCTCAAACACTGTCTCCAAACTTTCTCTATTTGTGATCCAACTGCCCCTTCCTCTGTCTCTTCAGTTCGGTTTCTACCCCCCCCCCCCAGCAATTCTAGTTTATTCTTAGCAAACCTCCCTGCCAGGATATTGGTCCCCCTTGAATTCAAGTGCAACCTGTCCTTTTTGTACAGGTCACACCTGCCCCAAAAGAGGTACTAATAATCCAGAAATCTGAATCCTTGCCCCCTGCTCCAATCCCTCAGCCACACATTTATCCTCCACCTCATTCTATTCCTATACTCACTGTCGCGTGACACAGGCAGTAATCCCAAGTTTACTACCTTCTCAGCTTCTTTCCTAACTCCTTGTTGTCTGTTTTCAGGACCTCCTCCCTTTTCCTACCTACGTTGTTGGTACCAATATGTATCACGACCTCTGGCTCTTCACTTTCCCTCTTCAGGATATTGTGGATGTGATCAGAAACATCTCAGACCCTAGCACCTGGGAGGCAAACTGCCATCTGTGTTTCTTTCCTGTATTCACAGAATCACCTCTCTGTCCCCCTAACTATAGAGTCCCCTGTCACTGCTGCCATCCTCTTCCTTTCACTACCCTTCTGAGCCACAGGGCCGGACTCTGTATCACTGTTGCTTCCCCCAGGTAGGTCATGCACTCAATTCTAGTCCACTCAAAATGAATGCTATTATTGCATTTGTCTTCATTACCACTGACTCAACTTCAGAATCAGAATCAGGTTTATCATCATTGGCATGTACCATGAAATTGGTTAACTTAGCAGCAGCAGCTCAATGTAATATATAATAGAAGGAAAAAAATTAATTAATTACAGTATGTGTATATTGAATAGATTAAAATTGTACAAATACAGAAAAATATTTATTAAAAAAGTGAGGTAGTGTTCACGGGTTCAATGTCCTATTTAGGAATCGGATGGCAGAAGGGAAGAAGCTGTTCCTGAATCGCTGAGTGTGTGACTTCAGGTTACGGTACCTCCTGGCTGATGGTAACAATGAGAAAAGGGCATACCCTGGGTGCTGGGAGTCCTTAATACTGGACACTACCTTTCTGAGGTACTGTTCCATAAAGATGTCCTGGGTACTTTGTAGGCTAGTATCCAAGGTGGAGCCAACTAAGTTTACGACCCTCTGCAGCTTCTTTTGGTCCTGTGCAGTAGCCCCCCTCCCCCCCCCCCCATACCAGACAGTGATGTAGCCTGTCAGAATGCTCTCCATGGTATATCTGTAGAAGTTTTTGAATGTGTTTGTTGAGTACAACAAATCTCTTCAAACTCCTAATGATGTATAGTCACTGTCTTGCCTTCTTTATAACTGCATCGATCTGTTGGGACCAGGTTAGATCCTCAGAGATCTTGACACCCAGGAACTTGAAACTGCTCACTCTCTCCACTTCTGATCCCTGTATGAGGATTGGTATGTATCCCTTCGTCTTACCCTTCCTGAAGTCCACACTCAGCTCTTTCGTCTTACTGACGTTGAGTACAAGGTTGTTGCTGCGGCACCACTCCACTAGTTGGCGTACCTCGTTCCTGTACACCCTCTCATCTCCATTATTACCAACAATGGTTGTATCATCAGCAAATTTATAGTTGCTGATTAACCTTCAGGGAATCCTGCACAAGAACTCCCAAGTACCATTGCACCTCTGATTTTTGAATTTTCTCCCCAATTAGAAAATCATCTATGTCTTTATTCCTTCTACCAAAGTGCATGACCATACACTTCCCTGCATTATATTCCATCACAATAGTTCAATAGTTTCTTTTAATGTCAGAGAATGTATACAATATACATTCTGAAATTCTTGTTCTTTTCAGATGTCCACGAAGACAGAAGCATGCCCCAAAGAATGAATGATGTTAAAAAAAATTGTTAGAACCCAAAGCCCCTCTTACTCTCCCCTCCCAAGCACAAACAACAGCAAAGCATCAACCCTTCCCCTTCCCCTCTTACTTCAGCAAAAAACATCAGCACCCTCCACCCATCAAACAAACAATAGCAATTGCATAACCCCCAAGAAAGACCATGATCTGCAGTAGAACAAAAACTAATCGTTCACCAGGCCAATTTGACATACCACAGACTCTCTCTCTCTTCTTAATAAAGGGGCAGAGAGGCAGTGAAACAGGAGACATGAACAAAACAACTTGCTGATTTACAGTGTTAAAGTCTGTGTGTCACTTTTTTTTCTGAGTTAGCATCGGCTAGTCTTGATTTTGAAAAACAACTGGTCAATTATCCCCCAGGAGCCACAAAGAACTGAAGTCGGAGTGTAGCTCTAGGTTAGGATCTTCAATAGAACCCCATCCACCTTGAAAAGGGAAAAGAGAGACATTAAAGGTAGAAATAAGCTCTTTCTGCAGTTGAGCTCAAAGGTGTCACTGTCTAGACCCATCTGCCACTTTCTTTGCTCGTTATTTAAATCTTTCTAACTCATTCTGCATATCTGCCCCTCCACCTATCTTGGTATTGTCTGCAAACTTGGCCATAAAGCCATCAATTCAGTTATCCAAATTGTTAACATATAATGTGAAAGGAGGCAATTCCAATAGACCCTGCAGAACACTATTGGTCAGTGGCAGCCAACCAGAATAGGACCTTTACTCCCAAGCTTTGCCTCCTGCTAGTCCCCCAATCTCTATCCATGTTAATATCTTTCCTGTAATGCCATAGGCTCTTATTTGTTAACCAGTCTCGTGTGGCACCTTGTCAAAGGACTTCTGAAAATCCAAGTCAACAATATCCATTGACTATCCTTAATCTATCCTGCCTGTTATTTCCTCAAAGAATTCCAACAGGTTTGTCAGGCAAGATTTCCCCTTAATAAAACCACACTGACTTTGGCCTACTTTATAATGTGCCCCCAAGTACTCTGAAACCTCATCCTTAATAATGAGCTCCAACATCATCCCAACCACTGAGGTCAGGCTAACTGGCCTATAATTTCCTTTCTTCTGTGACTTTTCCTTTTCAAGAAGTGAAGTGACATTTGTAATTTTCCAGCAGTCTGGAACCATTCTGGAATGTAGTGATTCTTGAGAAATCATTATTAATTCCTCCACAATCTCTTCAGCTGTCTGTTTTAGAGCCTGGGGTGCATTCCGTCAGGCCCAGGTGATTTAGCTACCTTCAGACCTTTCAACTTCCCAAGCACCTTCTCCTTAGTAATTGCAACTGCTCCCAATTCTGCCCTTGACACTCTTGAAATTCTGATACAACGTTAGTGTCTTCCACAATGAAGACTGATGCAAAATATTTATTCAGTTAGTCACCATTTCTTTGCCTGCCTAATTTTCCTCTCTTCAGTCTGATATCTACTCTTATCTCTCTTTCACTCTTTGCATATCTGAATAGACTTCTTCTGTCCCTTTTTATATTATTGTCTAGCTTACCTTCATATTTCATCCTTTCTTCTCTCCTTATGTTTTTTAATAGTTATAACCATATAACAATTACAGCACGGAAAGAGACCATCTTGGCCCTTCTAGTCCTTTCCAAACGCTTACTCTCCCTTAGTCCTACCGGTACCTGCACTCAGCCCATAACCCTCTATTCGTTTCCTGTCCATATACCTATCCAATTTTTTTAAATGGCAAATTCGAACCTGCCTCTACCACTTCTACTGGAAGCTTGTTCCAGACAGCTACCACTTTCCGAGTAAAGAAGTTCCCCCTCGTGTTACCCCTAAATTTTTGCCTCTTAACTGTCAACTCATATCCTCTTGTTTGAATCTCCTCTATTCTCAATGGAAAAAGCCTATCCACATCAATTCTATCTATCCCCCTCACAATTTTAAATACCTCTATCAAGTCCCCCCTCAACCTTCTATGCTCCAAAGAATAAAGACCTAACTTTTTCAACCTTTCCCTGTAACTTAGGTGCTGAAACCCAGGAAACATTCTAGTAAATCTCCTCTGTACTCTCTCTATTTTGTTGACATCTTTCCTATAATTCGGTGACTAGAACTGTACACGATACTCCAAATTCGGCCTTACCAATGCCTTGTACAATTTTAACATTACATCCCAACTCCTATATTCAACTCCTAGTTGCCTTCTATTGGTTTTTAAAGGCTTCCCAATCCTTAAATTCCCACTAGTTTTTATTAGATTATATGTCCTCTCTTTTGTTTTTATGCTGCCTTTGACTTTGCTTCTCACTGACGGTTGCCTCATCCTCCCTTTCGATTACTTTTTCTTCTTTGGGATGTATCTGTTGTGCGCCTTTCAAATTGCTCCTGGAAACTTCAGCCATTGTTGTCTCTGCTAGTCCTTCCCTTCCAATCAACTTTGACCAGTTCCTCTCTCATGCTTCTGTAATTGCCTTTGTTCCACTGTAATACTGATACATCTGACTTTACTTTATCCCTCTCAAACTGCATGGTGAATTCTATCATACTATGATCAGTCCTTCCTGCAGGTTCCTTTACCTTAAGCTTCCTAATCAAATCTGGTTCATTACACAACACCCAATGCAGACTTACTATTCTTCTAGTGGGTTCAACCACAATTTGCTTTAAAATGCCATCTCGTAGGCATTCTACAAATACCCTTTCTTGAGATCCAGCACCAACTTGATTTCTCCCAATCTACCTGCAAATTGAAATCCCTCTTGACTATTGTAACATTGCTCATATTGCATCCTTTTTCCAACTTCCATTGTACTGTAATTTATATCCCACATCCTGACTACTGTTTGGAGGCCTGTATATTACTCCTGTCGGGGTCTTTTTACCCTAGTAGATCCTTAATTCTACCAAAAAGGATTCAACATCTTCTGATCCTCTGTCACCTCTTTCTAATGATTTGATTTCATCTTTACCAGCAGAGCCACCCCACTCCCTCTGCCGTCCTGCCTGTCTTTTTGATACAGTGTGTATCTTTGGATGTTAAGTTCCCAGTATGATCTTTCTCTAGCTATAGCTCAGTGATGCCCACAACATCATACCTGCCAATCTCTAACTGCACAAAAGATCATCTACCTTATTCCGTATACTGTGTACTTTCAAATACAACACCTTCAGTCCTGTATTTGTCACCCTTTTCAATTTTGCCCCCTTGTTACAATTCACCTTAATTCACTGACTGCAATTTTACCTTAACACGTATCTATACTTCAAAGTTTACAAAATGCATCAACTTGTAAACTAAGTATCCCATCCTCAGTCTTGGGATAATGCTTCTCTTCGGGTTCTGGTGAAGCCTGTTCTTTTTGTACAGGTCATAACTTCTCCCGAAGGGATTCCAGTGAGTCAGAAATCTGAAACCTTGCTCGCTCAACCACTTCCTCAACCACTCATCTATCTATACTGTCATCCCATTCCTGTCCTGAGCAGCACATGGTAGTGGGAGAAATCCAAAAATTACTACATTGAAGGTCTTGCTCGTCAGCCTCTTCCCTATCTCCTTATACTCACACTGCAAGACCTCTTCCCCAATACTCACGCTGGGGGACCTCTTCCCCCAGTACTCACTCTGGGAGAACTCTTCCCCCAATACTCACTCTGCGGGACTTCTTCCCCCAAAACTCACTCTGCGGGACTTCTTCCCTCAATACTCACTCTGCGGGACCTCTTCCCCCAATACTCACTCTGGGAGACCTCTTCCCCAATACTCACTCTGGGGGACCTCTTCCTCCAATGCTCACTCTGCGAGACCTCTTCCCCAGTACTCACTCTGGGAGAACTCTTCCCCCAATACTCACTCTGCGGGACTTCTTCCCCCAATACTTACTCTGCGGGACCTCTTCCCCCAATACTCACTCTGGGGGACCTCTTCCCCAGTACTCACTCTGGGGGACCTCTTCCCCCAATACTCACTCTGGGGGACCTCTTCCACCAATACTCACTCTGGGAGACCTCTTCCCCAGTACTCACTCTGGGGGACCACTTCCCAAATGCTCACTCTCGGAGACTTCTTCCCCTTATGCTCACTCTGGTGGACTTCTTCCCCCAGTACTCACTCTGGGGGACCTCTTCCCCAGTACTCACTCTGGGAGAACTCTTCCCCCAATACTCACTCTGCGGGACTTCTTCCCCCAATACTCACTCTGGGAGACCTCTTCCCCCAATACTCACTCTGCGAGACTTCTTCCCCAGTACTCACTCTGGGAGACCTCTTCCCCCAATACTCACTCTGCGAGATTTCTTCCCCAGTACTCACTCTGGGAGACCTCTTCCCCAGTACTCACTCTGGGAGAACTCTTCCCCCAATACTCACTCTGGGGGACCTCTTCCCCAATACTCACTCTGGGAGAACTCTTCCCCCAATACTCACTCTGGGGGACCTCTTCCCCCAATACTCACTTTGGGAGACTTCTTCCCCTGTGCTCACTCTGGGGGACCTCTTCCCCCAATACTCACTTTGGGAGACTTCTTCCCCCAATACTCACTCTGCGGGACTTCTTCCCCCAAAACTCACTCTGCGGGACTTCTTCCCCCAATACTCACTCTGGGAGACCTCTTCCCCAATACTCACTCTGGGGGACCTCTTCCTCCAATGCTCACTCTGCGAGACCTCTTCCCCAGTACTCACTCTGGGAGAACTCTTCCCCCAATACTCACTCTGCGGGACTTCTTCCCCCAATACTTACTCTGCGGGACCTCTTCCCCCAATACTCACTCTGGGGGACCTCTTCCCCAGTACTCACTCTGGGCGACCTCTTCCCCCAATACTCACTCTGGGGGACCTCTTCCACCAATACTCACTCTGGGAGACCTCTTCCCCAGTACTCACTCTGGGGGACCACTTCCCAAATGCTCACTCTCGGAGACTTCTTCCCCTTATGCTCACTCTGGTGGACTTCTTCCCCCAGTACTCACTCTGGGGGACCTCTTCCCCAGTACTCACTCTGGGAGAACTCTTCCCCCAATACTCACTCTGCGGGACTTCTTCCCCCAATACTCACTCTGGGAGACCTCTTCCCCCAATACTCACTCTGCGAGACTTCTTCCCCAGTACTCACTCTGGGAGACCTCTTCCCCCAATACTCACTCTGCGAGATTTCTTCCCCAGTACTCACTCTGGGAGACCTCTTCCCCAGTACTCACTCTGGGAGAACTCTTCCCCCAATACTCACTCTGGGGGACCTCTTCCCCCAATACTCACTCTGGGGGACCTCTTCCCCCAATACTCACTTTGGGAGACTTCTTCCCCAGTGCTCACTCTGGGGGACCTCTTCCCCCAATACTCACTTTGGGAGACTTCTTCCCCCAATACTCACTCTGAGAGACTTCTTCCCGCAATACTCACTCTGCGCGACTTCTTCCCCCAATACTCACTCTGTGAGACCTCTTCCCCAATACTCACTCTGGGAGAACTCTTCACCCAATACTCACTCTGAGAGACTTCTTCCCGCAATACTCACTCTGCGCGACTTCTTCCCCCAATACTCACTCTGCGGGACTTCTTCCCCAATACTCACTCTGTGAGACCTCTTCCCCAATACTCACTCTGGGAGACCTCTTCCCCCAATACTAACTCTGGGAGACTTCTTCCCCCAATACTCACTCTGCGGGACTTCTTCCCCC
Organism: Hemitrygon akajei; assembly: GCF_048418815.1. Taxonomy (NCBI): domain Eukaryota; kingdom Metazoa; phylum Chordata; class Chondrichthyes; order Myliobatiformes; family Dasyatidae; genus Hemitrygon; species Hemitrygon akajei. Next base: position 109,911,605 of record NC_133127.1, read on the forward strand.
AATACTCAGTCTGGGAGACTTCTTCCCCTGTGCTCATTCTGGGGGCCCTCTTCCCCCAATACTCACTCTGAGAGACTTCTTCCCGCAATACTCACTCTGCGCGACTTCTTCCTCCAATACTCACTCTGGCGGATCTCTTCCCCTAATACTCACTCTGGGAGTCCGCTCCCCCCAATACTCACTCTGTGGGACCTCTTCCCCCAATACTCACTCTGGGGGACCTCTTCCCCAATACTCACTCTGAGAGACCTGTTCCCCAATACTAACTCTGGGGGACCTCTTCCCCCAATACTCACTCTGGGAGACTTCTTCCCCAGTACTCACTCTGGGAGAACCTCTTCCCCAGTACTCACTCTGGGAGAACTCTTCCCCCAATACTCACTCTGGGAGACTTCTGCCCCTGTGCTCAATCTGGGGGACCTCTTCCCCCAATACTCACTCTGGGAGACCTCTTCCCCCAATACTCACTCTGGGAGACTTCTTCCCCAGTACTCACTCTGGGAGAACTCTTCCCCCAATACTCACTCTGGGGGACCTCTTCCCCTGTGCTCACTCTGGGGGACCTCTTCCCCCAATACTCACTCTGCGAGACTTCTTCCCCAGTACTCACTCTGGGAGACCTCTTCCCCCAATACTCACTCTGCGAGATTTCTTCCCCAGTACTCACTCTGGGAGACCTCTTCCCCAGTACTCACTCTGGGAGAACTCTTCCCCCAATACTCACTCTGGGGGACCTCTTCCCCAATACTCACTCTGGGAGAACTCTTCCCCCAATACTCACTCTGGGGGACCTCTTCCCCCAATACTCACTTTGGGAGACTTCTTCCCCTGTGCTCACTCTGGGGGACCTCTTCCCCCAATACTCACTTTGGGAGACTTCTTCCCCCAATACTCACTCTGAGAGACTTCTTCCCGCAATACTCACTCTGCGCGACTTCTTCCCCCAATACTCACTCTGTGAGACCTCTTCCCCAATACTCACTCTGGGAGAACTCTTCACCCAATACTCACTCTGAGAGACTTCTTCCCGCAATACTCACTCTGCGCGACTTCTTCCCCCAATACTCACTCTGCGGGACTTCTTCCCCAATACTCACTCTGTGAGACCTCTTCCCCAATACTCACTCTGGGAGACCTCTTCCCCCAATACTAACTCTGGGAGACTTCTTCCCCCAATACTCACTCTGCGGGACTTCTTCCCCCAATACTCAGTCTGGGAGACTTCTTCCCCTGTGCTCATTCTGGGGGCCCTCTTCCCCCAATACTCACTCTGAGAGACTTCTTCCCGCAATACTCACTCTGCGCGACTTCTTCCTCCAATACTCACTCTGGCGGATCTCTTCCCCTAATACTCACTCTGGGAGTCCGCTCCCCCCAATACTCACTCTGTGGGACCTCTTCCCCCAATACTCACTCTGGGGGACCTCTTCCCCAATACTCACTCTGAGAGACCTGTTCCCCAATACTCACTCTGGGGGACCTCTTCCCCCAATACTCACTCTGGGAGACTTCTTCCCCAGTACTCACTCTGGGAGAACCTCTTCCCCAGTACTCACTCTGGGAGAACTCTTCCCCCAATACTCACTCTGGGAGACTTCTGCCCCTGTGCTCAATCTGGGGGACCTCTTCCCCCAATACTCACTCTGGGAGACCTCTTCCCCCAATACTCACTCTGGGAGACTTCTTCCCCAGTACTCACTCTGGGAGAACTCTTCCCCCAATACTCACTCTGGGGGACCTCTTCCCCTGTGCTCACTCTGGGGGACCTCTTCCCCCAATACTCACTCTGCGAGACTTCTTCCCCAGTACTCACTCTGGGAGACCTCTTCCCCCAATACTCACTCTGCGAGATTTCTTCCCCAGTACTCACTCTGGGAGACCTCTTCCCCAGTACTCACTCTGGGAGAACTCTTCCCCCAATACTCACTCTGGGGGACCTCTTCCCCAGTACTCACTCTGGGAGAACTCTTCCCCCAATACTCACTCTGGGGGACCTCTTCCCCCAATACTCACTTTGGGAGACTTCTTCCCCTGTGCTCACTCTGGGGGACCTCTTCCCCCAATACTCACTTTGGGAGACTTCTTCCCCCAATACTCACTCTGAGAGACTTCTTCCCGCAATACTCACTCTGCGCGACTTCTTCCCCCAATACTCACTCTGTGAGACCTCTTCCCCAATACTCACTCTGGGAGAACTCTTCACCCAATACTCACTCTGAGAGACTTCTTCCCGCAATACTCACTCTGCGCGACTTCTTCCCCCAATACTCACTCTGCGGGACTTCTTCCCCAATACTCACTCTGTGAGACCTCTTCCCCAATACTCACTCTGGGAGACCTCTTCCCCCAATACTAACTCTGGGAGACTTCTTCCCCCAATACTCACTCTGCGGGACTTCTTCCCCCAATACTCAGTCTGGGAGACTTCTTCCCCTGTGCTCATTCTGGGGGCCCTCTTCCCCCAATACTCACTCTGAGAGACTTCTTCCCGCAATACTCACTCTGCGCGACTTCTTCCTCCAATACTCACTCTGGCGGATCTCTTCCCCTAATACTCACTCTGGGAGTCCGCTCCCCCCAATACTCACTCTGTGGGACCTCTTCCCCCAATACTCACTCTGGGGGACCTCTTCCCCAATACTCACTCTGAGAGACCTGTTCCCCAATACTCACTCTGGGGGACCTCTTCCCCCAATACTCACTCTGGGAGACTTCTTCCCCAGTACTCACTCTGGGAGAACCTCTTCCCCAGTACTCACTCTGGGAGAACTCTTCCCCCAATACTCACTCTGGGAGACTTCTTCCCCTGTGCTCAATCTGGGGGACCTCTTCCCCCAATACTCACTCTGGGAGACCTCTTCCCCAAATACTCACTCTGGGAGACTTCTTCCCCAGTACTCACTCTGGGAGAACTCTTCCCCCAATACTCACTCTGGGGGACCTCTTCCCCTGTGCTCACTCTGGGGGACCTCTTCCCCCAATACTCACTCTGGGGGACCTCTTCACCCAATACTCACTCTGGGAGACTTCTTCCCCCGTGCTCACTCTGGGGGACCTCTTCCCCCAATACTCACTCTGGGAGAACTCTTCCCCCAATACTCACTCTGGGAGACTTCTTCCCCCGTGCTCACTCTGGGGGACCTCTTCCCCTGTGCTCACACTGGGGGACCTCTTCCCCCAATACTCACTCTGGGGTACCTCTTCACCCAATACTCACTCTGGGAGACTTCTTCCCCCGTGCTCACTCTGGGAGACCTCTTCCCCCAATACTCACTCTGGGAGACTTCTTCCCCCAATACTCACTCTGGGAGACCTCTTCCTCCAATACTCACTCTGGGGGACCTCTTCACCCAATACTCACTCTGGGAGACTTCTTCCCCCGTGCTCACTCTGGGGGACCTCTTCCCCCATGCTCACTCTGGGAGACCTCTTCCCCCTATGCTCACTCTGGGGGACCTCTTCCCCCGTGCTCACTCTGGGGGACCTCTTCCCCCAATACTCACTCTGGGAGACTTCTTCCCCCGTGCTCACTCTGGCGGACCTCTTCCCCCGTGCTCACTCTGGGGGACCTCTTTCCCCCAATACTCACTCTGGGAGACTTCTTCCGCTGTGCTCACTCTGGGAGACCTCTTCCCCAATACTCACTCTGGGAGACCTCTTCCCCTGTGCTCACTCTGGGAGACTTCTTCCCCCATGCTCACTCTGGGGGACCTCTTCCCCCAATACTCACTCTGGGAGACTTCTTCCCCCGTGCTCACTCTGGGGGACCTCTTACCCCAATACTCACTCTGGGAGACTTCTTCCCCCGTGCTCACTCTGGGGGACCTCTTCCCCCAATACTCACTCTGGGAGACCTCTTCCCCTGTGCTCACTCTGGGAGACCTCTCCCCCCAATACTCACTCTGTGGGACCTCTTCCCCCAATAGTCACTCTGGGAGACCTCTTCCCCCAATACTCACTCTGGGGGACCTCTTCCCCAGTACTCACTCTGGGGGACCACTTCCCAAATGCTCACTCTCGGAGACTTCTTCCCCTTATGCTCACTCTGGTGGACTTCTTCCCCCAATACTCACTCTGGGAGACTTCTTCCCCCGTGCTCACTCTGGGGGACCTCTTCCCCCAATACTCACTCTGGGAGACCTCTTCCCCTGTGCTCACTCTGGGAGACCTCTCCCCCCAATACTCACTCTGTGGGACCTCTTCCCCCAATAGTCACTCTGGGAGACCTCTTCCCCCAATACTCACTCTGGGGGACCTCTTCCCCAGTACTCACTCTGGGGGACCTCTTCCCCCAATACTCACTCTGGGAGACCTCTTCCCCCAATACTCACTCTGGGAGACCTCTTTCCCAATACTCATTCTGGTGGACCTCTTCCCCCAATACTCATTCTGGGAGACCTGTTCCCCAGTACTCATTCTGTGGGACCTCTTCCCCCAATACTCACTCTGGGAGACCTCTTCCCCCAATACTCACTCTGGGAGACCTTTTCCCCAGTACTCACTCTGGGAGACCTCTTCCCCCAATAGTCACTCTGTGAGATCTCTTCCCCCAATACTCACTTTGGGGGACCTCTTCCCCCAATACTCACTCTGGGGGACCTCTTCCCCCAATACTCACTCTGCTGGACCTCTTCCCCTAATACTCACTCTGGGGGACCTCTTCCCCCAATAGTCACTCTGGGAGACCTCTTCCCCAATACTCACTTTCGTGGACCTCTTTCCCTAATACTCACCCTGTGGGACCTCTTCCCCTAATACTCTGTGGGACCTCCTTCCCTTCACTTATACAGTCTACAGAAATTTCGTTGGAGTAGTCTCTTTAAAAATTCTTGATAGTGGGCTTTTTTTTAATCATTTCTTTCTGTTTTTAAGGCTTATTATCTCCATTGGAAATATTAGTTTACTAGTGATTATTCGCTTTAATTCCTGATTCACACAGATTTCATATTTCTGAAGTATTTTGCATTTTATTTCAATTGCTTGCTGAATTTCCACAATGCTCCGTGTCAGGATCAAAGATGTCTCTGAACAGTTGCAGAGTATTCTTGGGGTGTTGCGGGGCAAGCGGGTGATCAGCCAGATGTTGTGCACACTGATATGAATAGAGGAAAGGGAATGAGGTTCTCCAAAACGACTCGGTAATTAGGATAATAGCAGGGCTGTGACGGTGGTATCCTCTGAATTACTCATGCTAGTGAGGGTAAAAGTATGTGGATGAAGGCGGCAGGGATTCAGATTTTTTTGGAGCATTGGGCTCTCTTCTGGAACAGAAGTGACTTGTAAAAGGGGGGTGAATTGCACCTAAACTAGAGGGTGTCCAATATCGTGGTCAGCTAATTTGCTAGTGTCTCTTGGGAGAGTTTCAATCAGACTTGCAAGGAGGTGGGATCCAAGTTAGCTCAGGTGCAGATTGGAGGCTGGAAATTGATACAAAATTGAATGGGAGCCAGATCACCAGGTCAGAAAGTGGAGGGACTGAGGGGAAGTAGATGTCATGACTAGTAAATCTCTAAGGAAGGATGGGTTGGAGCAAGATAATATACATCACAAAAAGTGGGATAGGAATGGCTGCTTTATGTTCCAGTGTGTCAATATTTCAGAAGAGACAAAGAGGGAAGTAAAAGAAGGTGAGGGGTTGCCCAACTAATCACTCCTGCTCTGTGAGGGGATGTAGTGGAGGGCTCCTCCACTGAGTCAAAATGGTTAGAACTCAAAAGTAATAAAGATGCAGTCACTGTTGGGATTATGCTACTGACTCTAAATAGCAGGCAGTTTAGGAAAAGATGCAAAAGTCATAATGGGTGACTTCAATTTCCCAAATGCAGTGCAGAGGCTTAGATGTGGTTGAGTTTGTTACTTACATCCAAGAGAGTGGGGGACCAAACTGGGGATTAGAGAAGGGGGGGTGTGCTGGGGGAAGAAATTACAGAAAGTTTAAGAAATCGATGTTCAAGTCATCAGATATGAGGCTACACAGACTGAATATAATGTGTTGCTCCTCCAACTTGAGTGTGGCCTCATCATGGCAGCAGAGGAGGCCATGGACTGACATGTCGGAATGGGAAGTAGAATTGAAATGGAAAATCCCACCTTTGTGGCAGATGGAGCAAAAGTGTTGAACAAAGTGGTACCTGAATCTATGTTGAGTCTCACCAGTGTAGAAAAGGTCTGAACACAATATCTGACTCTGACAGACGCGCAGGTGAAGTGTTTCTCAGTTGGAAGAACTGTGTGGGGTCCTGAATGGTGGTGAGGGAGGTGGTGTATAACACTTGTTCTGCTTGCATGGATAAGTGCCAAAGGGAGATCACTAGGGACGGGATGTGGTTCCATTGTTTAAAAAGGGTTCTGAGAGTAAACCTAGCAATTATAGGCCTGTCAGTGGTGGGTAAATTAATGGAAAAAATTCTTACAGATGTTATATATAATTACCTGGATAGACAGGGTCTGATTAGGAACAGTCAACATGGATTTGTGCATGGAAAGTCATGTTTGACAAATCTTATTGAATTTTTTGAAGAGCTTACTAGGAAAGTTGACGAGGGTAAAGCAGTGGATGTTGTCTATATGGACTTCAGTAAGGCCTTTGACAAAGTTCCACACAGAAGGTTAGTTAGGAAGGTTCAATCGTTAGGTATTAATATTGAAGTAGTAAAATGGATTCAACAGTGGCTGGATGGGAGATGCCAGTGAGTAGTGGTGGATAACTGTTTGTCAGGTTGGAGGCTGGTGACTAGTGGTGTGCCTCAGGGATCTGTACTGGGTCCAATGTTGTTTGTCATATACATTAATAATCTGGATGATGGGGTAGTAAATTGGATTAGTAAGTATGCAGTTGATTCTAAGGTAGGAAGCGTTGTGGATAATGAAGTAGGTTTTCAAAGCTTGCAGAGAGATTTAGGCCAGTTAGAAGAGTAGGCTGAACGATGGCAGATGGAGTTTAATGCCGATAAGTGAGGTGCTACATTTTGGTAGGAATAATCCAAATGGGACATACATGGTAAATGGTAGGGCATTGAAGAATGCAGTAGCACAGAGTGATCTAGGAATAATGGTGCATAGTTCCCTGCAGGTTGAATTTCGGTGAAGAAAGCTTTTGGTATGTTGGTCTTTATAAATCAGAGCATAGAGTATCGGAATTGGGTTGTAATGTTAAAATTGTACAATGCATTGATAAGGCCGAATTTGGAGTATTGTGTACAGTTCTGGTCACCAAATTACAGGAAAGATGTCAACGAAATAGAGAGAGTACAGAGAAGATTTACTAGAATGTTACCTGGGTTTCAGCACCTAAGTTACAGGGAAAGGTTGAAAAAGTTAGGTCTTTATTCTTTGAAGCGTAGAAGGTTGAGGGGGGACTTGACAGGTATTTAAAATTATGAGAGGGATAGATAGAGTTGACTTGGATAGGCTTTTTCCATTGGGAGTAGGGGAGATTCAAACAAGAGGGCATGAGTTGAGAGTTAGGGGGCAAAAGTTTAAGGGTAACACGAGAGGGAGTTTCTTTACTCAGAGAGTGGTAGCTGTGTGGAACGAGCTTCCAGTAGAAGTGGTAGAGGCAGGTTTGGTATTGTCATTTAAAGTAAAATTGAATAGGTATATGGACAGGAAAGGAATGGAGGGTTATGTGCTGAGTGCGGGTCAGTGGGACTAGTTGAGAGTAAGCGTTCCGCACAGACTAGAAGGGCTGAGATGGCCTGTTACCATGCTGTAATTGTTATATGGTTATATATGGGACAGACAAGTGGACAAGGGAGTCGTATAGAAAGCTTCCTCTATGGAAATATGCTGAGTTGTTTCCTGTTTTAGATGGTGAAAGCTCTGAGAGTGATGTGCTGGATATAGAGGCTCTGTTAGGGTGGTAAGAGGATGGGGTGAGGACAGACGTGTGGGATATAGAGGCTCTGTTAGGGTGGCAAAAGGATGGGGTGAAAACGTGTAGGTAATGGGGGGGATACTATATAGGGAATGCAGATGACGGCAGCATCAAAAAAATGTCTGCCTTGAAAATTGAGGACATCTTTGACATTGTAGAACGGAAAGCTTCATCCTGAAAACAGATGCGATGAAGACAGAGGAGCTAAGAAAAGGGATGGCATTTTTACAAACGACGAGGTGGGAGGAGTTACAGTAAAGATAGCTGTGACTGTCAGGTTTGTAAAAGATATCAGTAGATGGTCTGTCTCCAGAGATGGAGACAGAGATTGAGAAAAGGGAGAGGGGTATCAGAGATAGTCCAAGTAAATTTGTGAACAGGGTAGAAGAGGCAAAGTTGATGAAATTGACGAGTTCAGCGTGGCTGTAGGAAGCAGCGCCGATTCAATCGTCAATGTTGCGTAGAAAGTGTTGGGAAACCATGGAACATGGACTGGTCAGGACGAAGGGTCTCGGCCCGAAACGTCAACAGTGCTTCTCCCTGTAGATGCTGCCTGCCCTGCTGCATTCCACCAGCATTTTGTGTGTGTTGTTTGAATTTCCAGCATCTGCAGATTTCCTCGTGTTTGACAGATATATGTATGTAGGATGGGACTGAATCAAGGGGGACAAAATACAGTCAAGGTATGCATACATGAAGACTAGTGAGGTAGAAGTTGTTCTGCAGCCAGTCAGGCTCTTGGATGGCCTTCCCTCACCTCAGTGCTGAATGGGCTCCACAGTCATGAACTCACTTTTGGGGATCTGCTGTTCATGGTTCCATGTGTTTTTGTGTACTCTTTTTTTACTGTTTGCAATTCGATCAAGGCCGAGGCTGAAGGACAAACCGGTATTCAGCTCACTACTCCGTGAGGTTTACTCGTTTCAGCACTGAACTGACTCTGCATTTGTGGCCTGCAGCCTCAGCACTGAACAGTCGTCGTGGCTGTGGACTCTCTTTTGGGAACTTTCTTCTGTGTGTTTACTTCCTTATTTTTTTACTGTTTGCAAGATTTGTTCTTTTTTTTGCACATTGGGTGTTCGAAGTTGGTTCCTTTGTTGTGTGGGTTTCTTTTAATATGTTCTATTGTGTTTCTTTTTTTATACAGTACATGTTTTTTGATAATAAATGCACTTTGAACTTTGATCTACTGTAGCTGGGGCCAAAAGGACAAGAAAAGAGAGCAGGGGTGCAGGAGATTTTTTATTAAGGGCTCTCTTTACAATCGTAGTGTGGAAGTCATGATTTAGGAAGAAAGAAAACATCTTGAAGGCACCCCTGTGGAAATCTGCATCATCAAAAGAAGTGAAACAGAGATGGAGGAAGCTGAAGAACTGAATGGTGTCCTCACAGAAGTAGAATGAAACCAGCAGTCAATGTACATGCTTGTAGTGGATATTGTCAACGTTCAATCACAGAGATCCACAAGGGAAAGGAAGAGTCAGAGATGGACCATTTAAAACTGAGAACAAGGTGAAAATTGGCTGCAAAACTAATTGGATTTTCAAGTTCTGCTCTGCCCTGCTTTACTGGGTGAGAAGATGACAGTGATGCAGGTCGATGCTTCCCTGGTGTCATGGATTATTGATTACCTGACTGGCAGGCCACAGTACGTGCGCTTGCAACACTGTGTGTCAGACAGTCAGACAGAGTGGTCAGCAGCACTGGGACTCCACAGGGGACTGTCCTGTCTCCCTTTTTCTTCACCAGCTACACCCCAGACTTCAACTCCTGCACAGAGTGTTGCCATCTTCAGAAGTTTTCTGATGACTCTGCCATAGATGGATCCATCAGCAGGGGAGATGAGGTGGAGTACAGGGCTACGGTGGGAAACTTTGTCACATGGTGCGAGCAGAATGATCTGCAGCTTAATGTGAAGACTAAGGAGCTGGTGGTGGACCTGAGGAGGGCTAAGGCACCAGTGACCCCTGTTTCCATCCAAGGGATCAGTGTGGACATGGTGGAGGATTACAAATACCTGGGGATACGAATTGACAATAAACTGGACTGGTCAAAGAACACTGAGGCTGTCTACAAGAAGGGTCAGAGCCGTCTCTACTTCCTGAGGAGACTGAGGTCCTTTAACATCTGCCAGACGATGCTGAAGATGTTCTATGAGTCTGTGGTGGCCAGTGCTATCATGTTTGCTGTTGTGTGCTGGGGCAGCAGGCTGAGGGTAGCAGACACCAACAGAATCAACAAACTCATTCGTAAGGCCAGTGATGATGTGGGGGTGGTACTGGACTCTCTGACGGTGGTGTCTGAAAAGAGGATGCTGTTCAAGTTGCATGCCATCTTGGACAACGTCTCCCATCCACTCCATAATGTACTGGTTACGCACGGGAGTACTTTCAGCCAGAGACTCATTCCACTGAGATGCAACACTGAGCGTCATAGGAAGTCATTCCTGCCTGTGGCCATCAAACTTTACAGCTCCTCCCTCGGAGTGTCAGACACCCTGAGCCAATAGGCTGGTCCTGGACTTGGCATAATTTACTTATTATTACTTAATTATTTATGGTTTTATATTGCTATATCTCGACACTATCCTTGGTTGGTTCGACTGTAACGAAACCCAATTTCCCTCGGGATCAATAAAGTATGTCTGTCTATCTGTCTGTCTGTATAAAGGCAGGAAGGGATTTGTCGGTGTACCAGAGAAAATGACAAGGGTCAGAATCCAGGTAGGCTGAGATAAAGACAGGCATAACTTGAGCTCATGTAAATTAGGCTACATCCACACACCACCAGATAAATCCGTAACCGAAGCTTTTTCTCTTTGTTTTTACCCTCTGTCCACGCTAAAATGGCGTTTTCGTCCCCCGAAACCAGAGCTTTTCAGAAACGCTTTCCAGGGTGGGTATTTTTGAAAACGCTGCTTGGGCAGATCAGTGTGGACGGGGTAACCGGAGACTTTTGAAAACACTGTCAGACGGCAGCGCGCTATTTCATTGTTTTCTTGAATGCAGCCTAACAATTTCAGAATAGATGGCAAAGAGACTGAAGCCAGAAGAGTTAGAAATGTACTCACCAAATACTTTGACCCTTACCTTACTGAATAAATAAGTATATTGTACTCACGTTGCCCTGTTTTCTGTCCTTGCTCGTATGAAGGTGGTTTACATATTTATGCAAGTACTTCTCTGACAATAGATGTGTAACAGCCTAATGTAACATTGTATGGAAATACAAGATAACACTGATGCAGACATGTTTTATACATTTAACAAGGTGCTTTATTAATGCAACAGAGATGGTCAGTTTTTCAATCTTTGTCATCAGCTGGGTCAATCTGTCCGTGAACTCCCTGTCGGTTGCACCAGTATTTGTTTTGTTTTAGTTTTAAGTTCTCCTGCACGAGAGCCAACAGCTGTCCATTGTTTCTAGTCTGTAACTACACAAACGCGCACTATCACACCGAGATTTGACACCAAACATGTGGCTTGTTTTCGGTAGATGTGTCCTGCGCGAGCGCAGGAGGAGGAGATTCGCCGAAATCTCCGTTTCAGTGTAGATAGAGATATTTTCAAAAATGCATAGTGTGGACGCCTATCGTTTTTACACGAAACCGGCGTTTTCAAAATTATCCGGTCTAGTGTAGCCTTAAACTGGCTGTACTTCACATCTGGAGAAAGTGAGTGGTGTTGATGAAGTAGTTCTATGTGAGAATGTTGGGAATAAAAGAATTGGCCAGTTAAACTTCTGGGCACTTCCTATTTGTCTTACAGACTTATCACAATTTACTCTGAATTTTCCTAAGGGGCCTATTTCATGAAAAAGTTAAAAATCCCTAATTTTACTTAGTGTGTAAGTTAAAACATTTCTTAAGAATTTGCTCTTCTTAATTTTGTATTATACTGGTTCTTGAGACTCATGAAAAATATATGATTTCATGTGAAATTATAATTTTATTTGCAACAACCTTTCCTGTTTAGTGAACTGGAAGGTGTAAATGAAGGCATTTTCAGGGCTGTAAATCAACAGGTTAGTAGTGGTGAGTAGGTTGGTGAAAGCAAGACAAACAAATCAGAACATGTACCATCTGTAATGGAATTGTGACCAAAGGGCGTGATAACTTAGTAAGCTGTGTAACAATTGCAAAATCACTACAGTTAACAACAAGAAAATATATGACAATGTTATGACAAGGACACTCAAAGCAGCTGTGCAGGTTGACTCTGTGGTTAAGAAGGCGTACGGTGTATTGGCCTTCATCAATCATGGAATTGAACTTAGGAGCCGAGAGGTAATGTTGCAGCTATACAGGACCCTGGTCAGACCCCACTTGGAGTACTGTGCTCAGTTCTGGTCGCCTCACTACAGGAAGGATGTGGAAGCCATAGAAAGGGTGTAGAGGAGATTTACAAGGATGTTGCCTGGATTGGGGAGCATGCCTTATGAGAATAGGTTGAGTGAACTCGACCTTTTCTCCTTGGAGCGACGGAGGATGAGAGGTGACCTGATAGAGGTGTATAAGATGATGAAAGGCATTGATCGTGTGGATAGTCAGAGGCTTTTTCCCAGGGCTGAAATGGTTGCCACAAGAGGACACAGGTTTAAGGTGCTGGGGAGTAGGCGTCAAGCGTAAGTTTTTTACTCAAGAGAGTGGTGAGTGCGTGGAATGGGCTGCCGACAACGGTGGTGGAGGTGGATACGATAGGGTCTTTTAAGAGACTTTTGGATAGCTACACGGAGCTTGGAAAATAGAGGGTTATGGGTAAGTCTAGTAATTTTTAAGGTTGGGACATGTTTGGCACAATTTTGTGGGCCAAAGGGCCTGTATTGTGCTGTAGGTTTTCTATGTTTCAGTGACCTGTGAAATGGTTTATGTATGAAATATTTAGCTGCTGGGCTAGTTGCATGAATCTCAAAGCTAACGAGTACTCGTTCCAAGATAAGACCTTAAGAAGTAGGAGCAGAATTAGGCCATTTGGCCCATCGACTCTGCTCCCTGCCATTTCATCATGGCTGATCCAATTTCCCTCTCCTGCCTTCTCCCTGTATCCCTTCATGCCCTGACCAATCGAGAATCTGTCACCCTCTGCTTTAAATATACATAATGACTTGGTCTCCACAGCTGCCTGTGGCAAGGAATTCCACAGATTCACCACTCTGGCTAAAGATGTTCCTCATCATCACTGTTCTAAAAGGATACCCCTTTATTTTGAGGCTGTGTCCTCTGGTCTGTGACTTTCCCATCATTAGGGAACATTCTTTCCACTTCCACTCTATCAAGCCATCATTTGAAAGGTTTCAGTGAGCTCACCCCTCATTCTCCTGAATTCTAGTGATATAGGCCCAGTACCATGAAATCCAAAAATCATTTTTATGAACCTTCTTTGAAACCTTCTCCAGTTTCAGCAGTCCCCCCCAAACTGCTCACAATACTCCCAAGTGAAGCCTCACCAGTGTTTTATAAAGTCGCAACATTACGTCCTGTCTTTTATATTCTAGTCTTCTTGAATGCTAACCTCACATTTGTCTTCCTCACCACAGATTTGACCTGCAAATGAATCCAAACCTGCACAAGGATCCAAAGTCCGGTTGTTTTTGTATTTTCTCTCCATTTAGAAATTAGTCAACCCTTTCATTTCTTCTACCAAAGTGTATAACCATACAATTCTTGACACTGTATTCCACCTGCCACTCCTTTGCCCATTCTCCTAATCTATAGCCTCTCTACTTCCTCAAAACTACCTGCTACCCTACCTATCTTCATATCATCTGCAAACGTTGCAACAAAGCCATCAATTTAATCATTCAAATCATTAACATATACTTATAAAAAGATTGGGTCCCAACACAGACCCCTGTGAAACACCGCTAGTCACTGGCAGCCTACCAGAAAAGGTTCCCTTTACTCCCACTCTGTGCCTCCTGCCAATCAGCCACTGCTTGTCCATGCGAGAATCTTTCCTGTAATACCATGTAGCTTGTTAAGTAGCCTCATTTGTGGCACCTTGTCAAAGGCCTTCTGAAGATCCAAGTACACAACATCAATTGATTCTTCTTTGTCTATCCTGCTTGTTATTTCTTCAAAGAATTATAACAGATTTGTCACGATTTTCCCTTGAGGAAACCATGCTGATTTCAGCCTCCAAGTACCCTGAGACCTCATCCTTAATGATCGACTCCAACACCTTCCCAACAACTGAGGTCGGACTAACTAGCCTATAGTTTCCTTCTGCCTCCCTCCCTTCTTGAAGAGTGGAGTGACATTTGCAATTTTCCTGTCTTCCAGACCCATGCCAGAATCTAATGATTCTTGAAAGATCAAGTCTAATGCCTCCACATTCTTTTCAGCCATCTTTCAGAAACCTGAAGTGTACAACATCTGATCCAGGTGCCTTATCTAACTTTAGACCTATTAGTTTCCCTTCTCTCTAGTTATGGTAACTTCACACGCTTAATGACCCCGACACCTCGAACTTCCACCATACAGCTAGTGTCTACCACAGTGAAGACTGGTACAAAATACTTATTCAATTCATCTGGTTTTTCCTTGTTCCTCATTGCTACCTCTCCAGCATTGTTTCCTGATATCCACTTTCGCCTCCCTTTTACACTTTATATATCTGAAGGAACCTTTGGTATCCTCTTTAATATTATTGGTTAGTTTGCTTTTGTATTCCATCTTTATCTTCTTTTGACTTTTTAGTTACCTTCTGCTGGTTTATAAAAGCTTCCCAATCCTCTAACTTACCACTAATTTTTGCTCTATAATATGCCCTCTCTTTGGCTTTTATGTTGGCTTTGACCTCTCGTATTAGCTACGGTTATGTCATCTTGCCTGTAGAATACTTCTTCCTGTTTGGGATGTATATATATCCTGTGCTTTCCGAGTTGCTTGCAGAAATTCCAGCCATTGCTGCTCTGCCACGATTCCTGCCAATCAATTCTGGTCGCCTCATCTCTCATGCCTTTGTAATTCCCTTTACTCCACCCACTGTAATTCTCTTTACTCCAACTCCAACTGTAAGATGGTTATAACTTTTCTTTGGAAATTATAATTATGAATGTGCCAGCTTTTAAAATTTGAAATGAAATTTTACAGTAAGTTGTTGTTTCCCAGATTTTTGGTTATTGTTTATTTTTTGCTGCACGAACATCACTGCGAAGCCCAAGAGAAAGGTCACCATGTTACACAAGAGGCGTGAGTGAGAGATGGAGAGCGGTGGGTGGTCAGGAAAGTGAAGCATCTGACCTGGTATCAGAAGTAGTTGATTTAATAAATCAAAATCAGATTCAGGTTTAATATCACTGGCATACAGTAAGATATGTTGTTTTGTGTCAACAGAACATTGCAATACATAATGGAAAACTAAATTACAATAAAAAATACATATAGTATAAAAATACAAAAGAGGGCAAAAACAGAAAAAAAATATTGAGGCAGTGTACATAGGTTCATTGTCCATTCAGAAGTCTGATGGTGGAGGAGGGGCGGTTCCTAAAACGTTGAGTGTGTGTCTTTAGGCTCCTGTACCTCCTCTTTGATGTGATGAGGGCATGGCCTGGATGATGAGGGTTAATAATGATGGTTGCTGCCTTTTAGAGGGATCGCCTTTTGAAGATGTCCTTGATGCTGGGGAGGCTAGTGCTCGTGATGGACCTTGCTGACTTTTCAGCTTTCTACTGCTTTTTCTGATGCTGTGCAGTGGCCTCTTCATACCCGATGGTGATGCGTCCAGTTGGAATGCTCTCCACGGAACATCTGTGGAAACTGTGGGAGTCTTTAGTGACATACCAAGGATCCTCAAACCCCTAATGAAATATAGCTGCTGTCATGCCTTCTTTGCAATTGCATCGATCATACAGGATAGATCTTCAGAAATATTGACACCCAGGAACTTGAAACTGCTCACCTTTTCCACCTTTAATCTCCCATGAGGACTGGTGTCTGTTCCCTTGACTTCTCCTTCCTGAAATCCACAATCAATTCCTTGGCCTTACTGGCATTGTGTGCAAGGTTATTGTTTCAACACCACTCAACCAGCTGACCTGTACACCTCCTTGTCACCATCTGAAATTCGGCCAACAATTGTTATGTTATCGACAAGTTTATAGATGGCATTTGAACTGTGCTGAGCCACGCAGTGGTGGGTGTAGGGAGAGTAGAGCTGTAAGCTAAACATGTATCCAGTGTTAGTTGTCGGGGGGAGGAGATATTATTTCTAATTTGCATCGACTGTGGCCTCCCGGTGAGGAAGTCAAGGATCCAGTTGCCGAGGGAAGTACAGAGGCCCAGGTATAGGAGCTCGTGGATTAGGACTGAGGGTTTGATGGTGTTGAATGCTGATCTGCAATCAATAAATAATGGCCTGGCATAGGTACTGATATCGTCCAGTGTGATTGCATCTACTGTGGTGATAGGCAAAGTGCAGCGGGTCTGGGTCCTTGTTTAGGCAGGAGTTAAGTTGATTCTGGTCATGACCAACCTCTCAAAGCACTTCCTCACAGTAGATGAGAGTGCAATTGAGCAATCATTATTGAGGTAACTCACCTACATTTCACGGAAAATGGTGTGCCTGTCACCCTTTTGAAGCAGCTGGGAACCTCCGTCTGCAGCAGTGAGAGATTGAAGACTCTTTGAACACTCCAGCCTGTTGGCTGGCATAGGTTTTCAGAGCCCTTCCAAGTACTCCATCAGGGCCTGATGACTTGTGAGATTCCACCCTCTTCAAAGGTGTTGTGATTTTGACCTCTGAAATGGAGATCACCGGATGCTGCAGGGATTCACACAGGTGTAGTTTTATTCTCCCTCTCAAAGTGTGCATAAAAGCTCATCTGGGACTGGAGCATCACAACCATTTTTGATGATAGGTTTTGTCATGTAGGATGTACAGGCCTGCAAACCCTGCCAAAGTTGATGTGTATCCAATTCCATGTCTAACTTCAATCGGAATTGATTTTTTGCTCTTAAAATAACCTTCCACAGGCTGTACCTCTACATCATATATAGTTCTGGATCACCGGTTTTGAATTCCACTGATCCAGCCTGCAGCAGATTATGAGCTCCTGGTTCATCCAAGGCTTTTTGGTTTTGGTATATCCAGTATATTCTCAAAGACACACACTCATCCATACAGGTCTTGATGAAGTCGGTGACAACTGGGGCGTATTCATTCAGATCTGAAGACGAATCCCTGAATATCATTCAGTCCTCCAACTCAAAGCACTCCTCTGCCTCCCTTGACCATACCTTCTTGGTCCCCACCACCTATATGCCAGGAGTAGAAGTACAGCCGGGTGGTTGGACTTCTCAAGTGGAGGCTTGGGATGGCATGTAATGTTCTAACAGTGGTCAAGTGTGTTGTTCTCTCTGGTTCCACAGGTGATATAATGGTAGTAGCTGTTCAGATACTTCTTCACGCTGGTGTGGTTGAAATCCCATGCAATCATAGGGAAGGCATTAGGGTGTGTTGTTTTGTGACTGCTTATAATAGTGCTCAACTCCTCCAGTGCCTGCCTGAAGTGGAATATAGTGGTAAACTCCCTCGGCAGATAAAATGGATGACACTTGACTGCTAAATGTTCCTGGTCTGGTGAGCAGAATGGTGACGTATTTGCACCATGATGAGTTATTCATGAAATACACTCTCCGTCCTCTACCTTCAAAACATTCAACTGTCTTTGCGAAGAATGGTCACTTATGTTCAGCATGATGAGTCAATCATGAAATACACTCTCCCTCCTTTACCTTCAGCTGTCTTTGCGAAGAATGGTGACACCATCAGGCTGCAGTGCTGCATCCAAAATGGTGGGCATGAGCCATGTTTCCACAAAGCAAAGTACACAGCAGTCCTGGTATCCCTCTGGTACTGCAGTTTTGCTCTGAGGTCTTCAATTTTATTTTCTAGAGACTGCACATTTACTAGCTGGATGGTCGGGAGTGAGGGTCATGGCCTCTGCATTTCTATCTTACCTGTAGACAAGCACACCTTTCCTGTTTCTGTTTTCTTAAGGGGAACTTATGAACTGAGCTTGCTGTCCGGGGTCTGTTGATTTTTGTAAAAAACATCTTAAGGTGACGTTGCTAACTGAAGTAACTATGGCTGTGACTGTGAATCCTAAATGGGAATATTTGATGATTCCCATTGGAGCTGCATGCAAAGAGTTGCCATTTATTGGTGCCATCTTTTCAATGCATTTGAATACTTGAATTTAATTAAAGCCAATCTCACACAGTGGTGAAGTGCCCTTTCAATAAATCTTAAGTATTCAAATTCATTGAAAAAAGAATGGCAAAAAAACTTAACAATTGTATTCCCACAATATCACTGATTTCTCTCTTTCATGACGCTTTTTTCATCTACATTCAGTTATTTTGTACACTCGGTCCTTACTGGTTGACATATTGAGAAAAATAACCATAGATATTGCATCCCCATTTTAATTCTTTGGAGTGGAATTTTCTTCAACTAACATTTGACTAGTTTTCCTTCTTGTCAATTTTTTCTCCCTTTTTAAACTACCTTTCTCTACCTCATTAGTTTTAAGGTTAATAACCATTGTCACTAATGACAATAGCAGAACAAAGCAAAAACATTTAAAAGAAAGTATGAAGGGATGAATTATTTTGCTAAATCAACAGACGGGAAACGAGCTAATGGTAGCATTCATGCATGGGAGAGAAAACTCAGGGTTCAAAGCTGCTCTGGGGAATATCAATGTGTAGAGATTGGAATGCTCTTCCTTAATGATTAACAGTGTCATTAGCGATGGTTGCCTGTTTGTCGATATCTCTCTCTCTCTCCCTCTACCCCTCCCCCCTCTCTCCCTCCCCACTCTCTCTCTCTCTCCCTCTCTCTCTCTCTCTCTCTCTCTCTCATCATGCCCATTTTGTATGTCACACTTTTACCCAATATAAAGATGCTTGAAAAGTCATCATTCTGTGACTCCATTTCTTCATACTCAAATGAAAGGTGTGAAGACGCTACAAACTGAATTACAAACTGGTGTTCAGAGACCTGGATGTAGATTCAATGGGTTACTTGAAAGGCAAATAGTATAATGGCCTTTATGGCAAGAGGAGTGCAATGTTCCAATAATGTAAACAGCAACTGGAATACAACGTAGCAGCCCAGCCTTCCTACCTAAAGAAGCTTAGACTTGCGATAGAGGGAGTGCAGCAACAGTTTAGCAGAGAGATCGGAGGAAATTAAACAGACTAGGCCTATACTCTCCTGAGTTTGAAAGAATGAAAGACATTGTCATTAGAATAAACACAATTCTTACGGGGCTTGACAGGGTCAATGCAGAATTAATGTTTCTGTCACTGGATTGACTGGAACCAGGAGTCACAGTCTTGTATTAAGGGGAGAGAGATAAGAAGACATTTCTTCACAGAGGATAGTGCATGTTAGGAATAAGAATTTGTCTCAGCAGGGCTGTGATGGCTTTGTTATTGAACATATCCAAAACAGACCAATAGATTTTTGGATATTAAAGGGATCAAGGGATTAGTAGAGGAAAGTGGCTTGGAGGTAAAAGATGAGTAATGATCTTATTGGTCTGTAGAATAACCATGAAAGGCTGATAGGCCTACTCATGATTTGATTTCTTATGCTTGTCTGAAGGTATGAAAATGACTACTAGAGCACTAGTTAGGGGTTATCAATTTTATTATTTTACGTGCTTTGGTCAGTGCTAGGTTTAAATCTGGTCAGTTTGAGGGTTAAGTGGTCCGGTCAGTGTGAGGTTTAAGTGGTCTGGTCAGTGCTAGGTTTAAGTGTTGTAATCAGTGCTAGGTTTAAGTGGTCTGGTTCACTATAACCAGTGCATCAATCGTGAGTTGGAGAGCTCCAAGAGAGGAGGCGGCACACAGGTCTGGGAGCAAAGTTTAAAAGGGGAAAGCTTCATGGGAACTCGGCTATAACCGGTGCACCAACCTTGAGCTGGAGAACATGGAGGGTTCAGGTATAAAAGGGAGACACGGCCTAGCAGAGCGATCACTAAAGGAGTGGTCTGAGGCAGAGTGGTCGGGCTTTGGCTCATTCGGGCTTTGGCAAGGTAAGTGGGTAGGTGGACTTCATTTATGTTTCCTTGCATTTTTTTTGGAGGACTGGAGAGCATGTCTGTAGGGTTAGTACTTTGCTCTGGGTGTCAGATGTGGGAATCCTGGGATTCTTCCAGTCTCCCAGATGGCAAATCTGCACCAGGTGCACTAAGATGCAGTTCCTGAGAGACAGTGTTAGGGATCTGGAGCTGTGGCTTAATGACCTACAGCTTATTACGGAAAGTGATAGATAGGAGCTACATGAGTTAGTCACCCCGAGGCTGCAGGAGTTAGATAGGGACAGTCAGGGAATGGATGGGAAGAGCTCAGATAGAACAGAGTACCCCTCAGGCCTCAGTAATCGTTATCTCGTTTTGGATGCTGTTGAGGGGGGTGTCCTGACAGAGGATGACCATGGCGATCAGGTCTCTGGCACTGAGCCTGGTTCCATGGTGCAGAAGGGAGAGAAGAAGATGAGGAATGTGGTAGTCATAGGGGATTCCATAGTGAGGGGAACAGACAGGAGGTTCTGTCAGCCTGATAGAGATACCCGCATAGTGTGTTACCTCCCAGGTGCCAGGGTATGGGGTGTCTTGCATCAGGTGCAGAGTATTCTGAAGGGAGAGGGTGAACAGCCAGAAGTCTTGGTACACATTGGTACCAATGACATAGGTAGAAAAAGGGAGGAGGTCCTGAAGAGAGAATTTAGGGAGTTGGGTAGGAAACTGAAAAACAGAACCTCCACATTAGTAATCTCAGGATTGCTGCCTTTGCCACGTGCTAACGAGCACAAGAATAGCAGGATCAGGCATGTTAATGTGTGGCTGAGAGACTGGTGTAGGGGGGCAGGGCTTCGGGTTCTTGGATCATTGGAGTCTCTTCTGGGGGAGGAATGACAAAAGGAAGGATAGTACAAAAAGGATGGCTTACACCTGATCCCAAAGGGGTCCAGTATCCTAGTGGGCACATTTAATAGAGCTGCTACGGAGGGTTTAAACTAATTTGGCAGGGGGATGGCTGAGGAAGTGGGAAACAGAAATAAATCAAAGATAGCGTGTAACAGAGATAGTAAGGATGGGCAGGAGATGACGCATAATCACAGCCAGTAGAGTGAGATAGAGGTGTGGTGCAGTTAAAACAAAAAGCAACAAATACTGGACTGAAAGTGTTACATTTGAATGCACGCAGCATAAGGAATAAAATGGATGATCTTGGAATTCAGCTATAGATTGGCAAGTGTGACATTGTGGCCATCTCTGAAACTTGGCTAAAGGATGGCTGCCATTGGGAGTTGAACATCCAAGGATATACAGTGTATCGGAAAGATAGGTTAGTAGGCAGATGGGGTGATATGGCCCTGTGTATAAGAAATAATATTAAATCACTAGAAAGGGATGACTTAGGATCGGATGGTGTAGAGTCTCTCTCGGTTGAGTTAAGAAATGGCAAGGGTAAAAGGACCCTACTGGCAGTTGTATACAGGCCTCCAAACAGCAGCCGGGATGTGGATTACAAATTACAACAGAAGATAGAAAAGGCTTGTCTGAAGGGCAATGTCATGATAATCGTTGGGGATTTTAACATGAAAGTGGATTAGGAAAACCAGGTCAGTACTGGACCTCAAGAGAGAGAATTTGTCTTAGAGATGGCTTTTCAGAACAGCTTTTTGTTGAGCCCACTAGGGGATCAGCTGTGCTGGATTGGATGTTGTGCGATGATCCAGAGGTGATATGAGAGCTTAAGGTTAATGATCCCTTAGGGAACAGTGAACACAATATGATCAAGTTCACTTGGAAATTTGAGGAGAAACTAAATTCCAATGTGTCAGTGTTTCAGTGGAATAAAGGAAATTACAATGGCATGAGAGGGGAACTGGGAACTGGCCAAGGTTGACTGGAAAGGGAAACAATGGCTGGAGTTTCTTCGAAAAATAAGGGAAGGGCAAAACAGACATATTGCAAATAAGAAGAAATTTTCAAAGGGAAGGACACTACTGTGGCTGACAAGTGAAGACAGAGCCAAAATAAAAGCACATGAGAGGCCATGTAAGGAAGCCAAAGCTAGTGGGAAGATAGAGGATTGGGAACCTTTAAAAACTCGCAGAAGGAAACTAAGAAGGTCATTCTGAAGGAAAAGATGAATTATGAAAGGAAGCTGGCAACTAGTAAAAAAGAAAGATACTAAAAGCTTTTTTTTAAGTGTATAAAGTGTAAAAGAGAGTTGAGGGTAGATATAGAACCAATAGAAAATGACTCTGGAGATCATAATGAGAGATGCAGAGATGGCAGAGGAACTGAATGCGTTCCTCATTCACAGTGATCAGTCTTCACAGTGGAAGACATCTGCAGTATACTGAACATTCAAGAGTGTCAGGGAAGTGAAGTATGTGCAGTGAAAATTACGACTGATAACGTGCTCAGGAGGCTTAATGGTCTGAAGGTGGATAAATCTCCTGGACCTGATGGAAGGCACCCTTGGGTCCTGAGGAAGTAGCTGGAGAGATTGTAGAGGCATTAACAATGATCTTTCAAGAATTGATAGATTCTGGCATTGTATCGGATGACAGGAAAATTGCAAATGTTACTCCGCTATTTAAGAAGGATGGGAGGCAGCAGAAAGGGAACTATAGACCTGTTAGCCTGACATCAGTGGTTGGGAGGTCATTGGAATTGATTGTTAGGGATGGGATTACGGAGTACCTGGAGGCACATGACAAGATAGGACAAAACTAGCGTGGTTTCCTGAAAGTAAAATCCTGCCTGACTAACCTACCTCAATTTTTTGAGGAAATTACAAGCAGGGTAGACAAAGGAGATGCTGTAGCTGTGGTGTACTTAGATTTTCAGAAGGCCTTTGACAAAGTACCGCACATGAGGCTGCTTAGCAAGTTAAGATCCCATGGAATTACAGGAGAATTACTAGCATGGATGGAGCATTGGCTGATTGGCAGAAAACAGAGAGTGGAAATAAAGGAATCCTATTCTGGCTGGCTGTTGTTTACTAGCGGAGTCCCACAAGGGTTAGTGTTGGGACCGCTGCTTTTAACGATGTATGTCAATGATTTGGATTATGGTATTAATGGATTTGTGGCTAAATTTGCCGATGCTACAAAGATAGGTGGAGAAGTGGGTAGTTTTGAGAGAGCCTGCAGAGATATTTGGATAGTTTAGGGGAGTGGGCAAAGAAATGACAAATGAAATACAATGTTGGAAAGTGTATGGTCATGCACTTCGGTGAAAGAAATAAACAGGCAGACTATTATTTAGATGGGGAGATAATTCAAAATGGGGAGATGTAAAGGAACTTGGGAGTCCTTGTGCAAGATACCCTAAAGGTTAACCTCCAGGTTGAGTCAGTGGTGAAAAAGGTGAGTGCAATGTTGGCATTCATTTCAAGAGGAACAGAATATAAGAGCAGGGATGGGATGTTGAGGCTGGAAAAGGCACATGTGAGACCACACAGAGTATTGTGTGCAGTTTTGGGCTCCTTATTTTAGGAAGGATATACTGATATTTGAGAGGGTTCAAAGAAGATTCACAAGAATGATTCAAGGAATGAAAGGGTTACCATATGAGGAACGCCTGGCAGCTCTTGGGCTGTATTCCCTGGAGTTCAGGAGAATGGGGATCTCATAGAAACATTCCGAATGTTAAAAGGCCTGAACAGATTAGATACGGCAAAGTTATTTCCCATGGTAGGGGAGTCCAGGACAAGAGGGCACGACTTCAGGATTGAAGGACATCCATTTAGAAGAGAGATGTAGAGAAATTACTTCTGTCAGAGGGTGGTAAATCTATAGAATTTGTTATCATAAGGGACTGTGGAGGCCAAATCATTGGGTGTACTTAAAGCACAGATAGATAGGTTCTTGATTAGCCAGGGCATCAAAGAGTATGGGGTGAAAGCAGGGGAGTGGGGATGACTGGAAGAATTGGATCAGTCCATGATTGAATGGCAGAGCAAACTCAATTGACTGAATGGCCTACTTCTGCACCTATATCTTATGGTCTCATGGTCTTATGGTTGGTGCTAGGTTTAAGTGGTTTCGTCAGTACAGGTGGCCCCGTTTTTTGAATGTTTACTTAATGACAGCTCGCTGTTATGAAAGACCTACATTAGTACCTGTTTTCGCTAACCAAAGAGGATTTTTGCTTTTACGAAGAAAAGACGCCCGCTGTATAACCATATAACAATTACAACATGGAAACAGGCCATCTCGACCCTTCTAGTCAGTGCCAAACGCTTAGTCTCACCTAATCCCACTGACCCACACTCAGCCCATAACCCTCCATTCCTTTCCCGTCCATATACCTATCCAATTTTGCTTTAAATGACAATTCCGAACCTGCCTCTACCACTTCTGCTGGAAGCTCATTCCACACAGCTACCACTCTCTGAGTAAAGAAATTCCCCCTCATGTTACCCTTAAACTTTTGCCCCCTAAGTGTCAACTCATGTCCTCTTGTTTGAATCTCCCCTTCTCTCAATGGAAAAAGCCTATCCACGTCAACTCGATCTATCCCCCTCATTATTTTAAATACCTCTATCAAGTCCTCCCTCAACCTTCTACGCTCCAAAGAATAAAGACCTAACTTGTTCAATCTTTCCCTGTAACTTAGGTGCTGAAACCCAGGTAACATTCTGGTAAATCTCCTCTGTACTCTCTCTATTTTGTTGACATCTTTCCTATAATTCGGTGACCAGAACTGTACACAATAATCCGAATTCGGCCTTACCAATGCCTTGTACAATTTTAACATTACATCCCAACTCCTATACTCAATGCTCTGATTTATAAAAGCCAACATACCAAAAGCCTTCTTCACCACCCTATCCACATGAGATTCCACCTTCAGGGAACTATGCACCATTATTCCTAGATCACTCTGTTCTGCTGCATTCTTCAATGTCCTACCATTTACCATGTATGTCCTATTTGGATTATTCCTACCAAAATGTAGCACCTCACATTTATTAGCATTAAACTCCATCTGCCATCGCTCAGCCCACTCTTCTAACTGTCCTAAATATCTCTGCAAACTTTGAAAACCTACTTCATTATCCACAACACCACCTACCTTAGTATCATCTGCATGCTTGCTAATCCAATTTACCACCCCATCATCCAGATCATTAATGTATATAACAAACAACATTGGACCCAGTACAGATCCCTGAGGTACACCACTAGTCACCGGCCTCCAACATGACAAACAGTTATCCACCACTACCCTTTGGCATCTCCCATCCAGCCACTGTTGAATCCATTTTACTACTTCAATATTAATACCTAATGATTGAACCTTCCTAACTAACCTTCTGTGTGGAACCTTGTCAAAGGCCTTACTGAAGTCCATATAGACAACATCCACTGCTTTACCCTCATCAACTTTCCTCGTAACCTCTTCAAAAAATTCAATAAGCTTTGTCAAACATGACCTTCCACACACAAATCCATGTTGAATGTTCCTAATCAGACCCTGTCTATCCAGATACTTATATATACCATCTCTAAGAATACTTTCCATTAATTTACCCACCACTGACGTCAAACTGACAGGCCTATATTTTCTAGGTTTACTCTTAGAACCCTTTTTAAACAATGGAACCACATGAGCAATACACCGATCCTCCGGCACCATCCCCGTTTCTAATGACATTTGAAATATTTCTGTCAGAGCCCCTGCTATTTCTACACGAACCTCCCTCAAGGTCCTAGGGAATATCCTGTCAGGATCGGGAGATTTATCCATTTTATATTCCTTAAAAGCGCCAGTACTTCCTCCTCTTGAATCATCACAGTTTCGATAACTACCCTACTTGTTTCCCTTACCTTACACAATTCAATATCCTTCTCCTGAGTGAATATCGAAGAAAAGAAATTGTTCAAAATCTCCCCCATTTCTTTCGGTTCCACACATAGCTGTCCACTCTGATTCTCTAAGGGACCAATTTTATCCCTCACTATCCTTTTGCTATTACTGTAACTGTGGAAATCCTTCGGATGTACTTTCAGCTTACTTGCCAAAGCAACCTCGTATCTTTTAGCTTTTCTAATTTCTTTCTTAAGATTCTTCTTACATTCTTTATATTGCTCGAGCACCTCATTTACTCCATGCTATCTATATTGTAGATATCTCTCTTTTTCCTAACCATGTTTCCAATATCCCTTGAAAACCATGGCTCTCTCAAACTTTTAACCTTTCCTTTCAACCTAACAGGAACATAAAGATTCTGTACCCTCAAATTTCACCTTTAAATGACCGCCATTTCTCTATTACATCCTTCTCATAAAACAAATTGTCCCAATCCACTCCTTCTAAATCCTTTTGCATCGCCTCAACGTTAGCCTTTCTCCAATCAAAAATCTGAACCTGTGTCTAGTCCTATCCTTCTCCATAATTATATTGAAACTAATGGCATTGTGATCACTGGACCTGAAGTGCTCCCCAACAAATACCTCCGTCACCTGACCTATTTCATTCCCTAACAGAAGATCCAACACTGCCCCTTCTCTAGTTGGTACCTCTATGTATTGCTGCAAAAAACTATCCTGCACACATTTTTCCAACTCCAAACCATCCATCCCTTTTACAGTATGTATACGTGTGTTTACCCTGAAAAAGACTCCCGTGACTGTGAAGCCTTGTGTGGGCAGTTGAGTGCGGATGTGTGTACATGCCGATTTTTTTTCTCCAAATCGATTTTGGCTTGCTGTCTTACTCATTCTGATAAGTGAAACTACACCGTACATACAATATTTCTACTTTATGTAGGCTGTATATTTATCATATTATTCCTGCTTTTACCATATGTTCATGTTATTTTAGGTTTTATGTGTTATTTGGTATGATTTGGTAGGTTATTTTTTGGGTCTGGGAACGCTCAAAAATTTTTCTCATATAAATTAATGGTAATTGCTACTTCACTTTACAACATTTAGGCTTACAAACGGTTTCATAGGAATGCTCTACCTTTGGATAGCAGGAGAAACCTGTACTAGGTTTTTATGTGAGTGAGGTTAATCCAGAAAGAACTGATTAATTGATCCATTGTATGAGAAAGTTGGGTTTTAGGGAATCCTAGCTAGACATTGAAAGTTAATGATATAAAGTATATCAAGTGTAGTGATAATATACAAACTGTCAACTAATATTGATTTGTCAATTTAAGACTAATAGCAAAAGAAGTTTCTGACAATAATCTGAATAATCTTGAAAGTGAAACTTCTTATGTATTGGAGATCTTAGTGGATGATAAATAAGCCTTTTGATTAGTATTGCTTAATATTTAGGTGAAGTCAGTAAGAATGTCTTGGAATTTACAGACAGCTTTCTGAATTGCTTCACTCTTCATCATAATTTATTGCTTTTTTTACCATTTTACAACAGAGTGCTGTAGCTATGTGATTTTTTGTAATCGGTAACTTGACCTCCAATAATAGATACAATAATGAAATGCTGTTGAATATATTATCTGCATTATTATCAGATACAGGTTCTTCCCAGTGTGCAAAACCCAGTTTAGGTCCAGCCCGACAAAGGAATGAGTGTATGGGAGATTGGCCGAATGGATTTGTCAACTGCTGTAGAATTGCAGGCATCTTTTTTTTTTGGTGGGTTCCGAACATTTCTTCATGTCCCTTCTGCACTGACACCCCCCTACCAGCACCCATGAGCCTCAACAAATAGAGCGGGGAGCACTATCGAGTCAGTGTGGCTTACTGTCAAACACTGTTTCCATATCTACTTGCTCTCAATTTCTGTTACCTGCAGCAACACACTGGTTAGTTCATTACCAACTTATGAACAGTTCAGAGTTACAAGGTTCGAGATTCATTATATGGTCAAAGCTTGCATATACAACTCTGATATTTCTCTTCTCCAGATAGTCATGAAAAGTAAAAGAAACAAAACTCACAGATCCCAGAATCCCCGACCCCCTCCCCACAGAAAAAAACCAGTGACAATAACAATCCCTAACCCCTCCCCGCAGAAAAGGAACAGCAACAATAACAATCCTTAACCCCTCCCCCCCAAAAAACAGCAACTAAACAATCCCCAACCTCTCCCCACAGAAAAAACAGCAAAAAACCATCCCCGAGCCCTCCCACAGAAAAAAACAATAAAACAATTCCCAACCCCTCCCCAAAGAAAAACAGCAACAGTAACAATCCCAACCCCTCCCCATGGAAAAAGCAGCAGTAAAACAAACCCCCACCCCTCCCCACAGAAAAGGAACTGAATCAGAATCAGGTTTATTATCACCAGCATGTTACATGAAATATGTTAATCTAGCAGAGAGAGAAAAAATAATAAGTAAATCTTATTTAGTATACTTTACACAGTATGTGTATATTGAATAGATTAAAAATCGTGCAAAAAAACAGAAATATTATAAAAAGTGAGGTAGTGTCCAAGGGCTCAATGTCCATTTAGGAATCAGATAGCAGAGGGGAAGAAGCTGTTCCTGAATTGTTGAGTGTATGACTTGAGGGTTCTGTGCCTCCTTCTTGATGGTAACAGTGAGAAAATGACAGAACAGCTTTTTGTTGAGCCCACTAGGGGATCGGCTGTACTGGATCGGGTATTGTGTAATGAACCAGAGGTGATTAGAGAGATGGAAGTAAAGGAACCCTTAGGAGGCAGTGATCATAACATAATTGAGTTCACTGTGAAATTTGAGAAAGAGAAGTCGAAATCCGATGAGTTGGTATTTCAGTGGAGTAAAGGAAATTACAGTGGCATGAGAGAGGAACTGGCCAAGGTTGACTGGAAAGGGACACTAGCAAGACCGACGGCAGAGCAGCAGTGGCTGGAGTTTATGTGAGAAGTGAGGAAGGTGCAAGACAGATATATTCCAAAGAAGAAGAAATTTTCAAATGGAGAAAGGATGCAACCGTGGCTGACAAGAGAAGTCAAAGCCAAAGTAAAAGCAAAGCAGAGGGCATACAAGGAAGCAAAAATTAGTGGGAAGACAGAGGATTGGGAAGTTTTTAAAAGCTTACTAAAGAAAACTAAGAAGGTCATTAAGAGGGAAAAGATGAACTATGAAAGGAAGCTAGCAGATAATATCAAAGAGGATACTAAAAGCTTTTTCAAGTATATAAAGAGTAAAAGACAGGTGAGAGTAGATATAGGACCAATAGAAAATGATGCTGGAAAAATTGTAATGGGAGATAAGGAGATGGCGGAGGAACTGAATGAGTATTTTGCATCAGTCTTCACTGAGGAAGACATCAGCAATATACCGGACATTCAAGGGTGTCAGGGAAGAGAAATATGAGCAGTCACAATTACGACAGAGAAAGTACTCAGGAAACTGAATAGTCTAAGGGTAAATAAATCTCCTGGACCAGATGAAATGCACCCTGGTGTTCTGAAGGAAATAGAAGTGGAGATTGCAGAGGCATTAGCAATGACCTTTCAAAAGTCGATAAGATTCTGGCCTGGTTCTGGAGGACTAGAAGATTGCAAATGTCACTCCGCTGTTCAAGAAGGGGGCAAGGAAACAAAAAGGAAATTATAGACCTGTTAGCTTGACATCGGTGGTTGGGAAGTTGTTGGAGTCGATTGTCAAGGATGAGGTTACAGAGTACCTGGAGGCATATGACAAGATAGGCAGAACTCAGCATGGTTTCCTTAAAGGAAAATCCTGCCTGACAAACCTAGTGCAATTTTTTGAGGAAATTAGGCTAGACAAGGGAGATGCAGTTGATGTTGTGTATTTGGATTTTCAGAAGGCCTTTGACAAGGTGCCGCATGGAATTACGGGAAAGTTACATACATGGATAGTGCGTTGGTTGATTGGCAGGAAACAGAGAGTGGGAATAACGGGATCCATTCTGGTTGGCTGCCGGTTACCAGTGGTGTTCCACAGGGGTCCGTGCTGGTCAACGATTTGGATTATGGAATAGATGGCTTTGTGGCTAAGTTTGCTGATGATACAAAGATAGGTGGAGTTAGTGCTGAGGAAACAGAGAGTCTGCAGAGAGACTTGGATAGATTGGGGAATGGGCAAAGAAGTGGCAAATGAATTACTATGTCGGAAAGCATACGGTCATGCACTTTGGTAGAAGAAAAAAACGGGCAGACTATTATTTAAATGGGGAGAGAATTCAAAGTTCTGAGATGCAACGGGACTTGGGAGTCCTTGTGCAGGATACCCTTAACCTCCAAGTTGAGTTGGTGGTGAAGAAGGTGAATGCAATGTTGGCATTCATTTCTAGCGGAATAGAGTATAGGAGCAGGGATGTGATGTTGAGGCTCTATAAGGCACTGGTAAGACTTCACTTGGAATACTGTGTGCAGTTTTGGGCTCCTTATTTAAGAAAGGATGTGCTGACATTGGAGAGGGTTCAGAGAAGATTCACTAGAATGATTCCGGGAATGAGAGGGTTAACATATGAGGAACGTTTGACTGCTCTTGGACTGTACTCCTTGGAGTTTAGAAGAATAGGGGGGGGACCTCATAGAACCTCATTGAATGAGGGTGGGGACCTCATTGAAAGGCATGGACAGAGTGGATGTGGCAAAGTTGTTTGCCATGGTGGGGGAGTCTAGTACGAGAGGACGTGATTTAAGGATTGCAGGGCGCCCATTCAGAACAGAGATGCAAAAAAAATTTTTTAGCTAGAGGGTGGTGAATCTATGGAATTTGTTGCCACGGGCAGCAGTGGAGGCCAGGTTATTGGGTGTATTTAAAGCAGAGATTGATAGGTATCTGTGTAGTCAGGGCATCAAAGGTTATGGTGAGAAGGCAGGAGAATGGGACTAAAGGGGAGATTGGATCAGCTCATGATGAAATGGCGGAGCAGACTCGATGGGCCGAATGGCCGACTTCTGCTTCTTTGTCTTACGCCCTAGGTGCTGGAGGTCTTTATTAATGGACGCTGCCTTTCTGAAACACCGCACCTTGATGATGTCCTAGGTACTTTGTAGGCTAGTAGCCAAGATGGAGCCGACTAGATTTACAACCCTGTGGAGCTTCTTTCCGTCCTGTGCACTAGTGATGCACAAACAGTGATGCAGACTGTCAGAATGCTCTCCACAGTACATCAATAGAAGATTTTGAGTGTATTTGTTGAATACAACAAATCTCTTCAAACTCCTAATGATGTAGTCACTGACTTGCCTTCTTTATAACTGCATCGATATGTTGGGACCAGGTTAGATCCTCAGAGATCTTGACACCCAGGAACTTGAAACTGTCTCTCTCCATTTCTGATCCCTCTATGAGGATTGGTATATATGTTCCTTCGTCTTACCCTTCCTGAAGTCCACACTCAGCTCTTTCGTCTTACTGACATTGAGTGCCAGGTTGTCGCTGTGACACCACTCCACTAATTGGCATATCTCCCTCCTGTACGCCCTCTTGTCACCACCTGAGATTCTACCAACAATGGTTGTATCATCAGCAAATTGATAGATGGTAATTGAGCTATGCCTAGCCACACAGTCATGGGTACACAGAGAGTAGAGCCATCGGCTAAGCGCACACCCCTGAGGTGCACCAGTGTTGATCGTCAGTGAGGAGGAGATGTTATCACCAATCCATGTTGACTGAGGTCTTCCAGTTAGAAAGTCGAGGATCCAATTGCAGAGGAAGGTACAGAGACCCAGGTTCTGCAACTTCTCAATCAGGATTGTGTGAATGATGGTATTAAATGCTGAGCTATAGTTGATGAACAGTATCCTGACAGAGGTGTTTGTTTTGTCCAGGTGGTCTAAAGCCATGTGGAGAGCCATTGAGACTGTATCTGCCGTTGACCTATTGTGGTGATAGGCAAATTACAACAATAACAATCCTGACCTCCTCCCCACAGAAAAGAAACAGCAACAATAACAATCCTGACCCCCTCCTCACAGAAAAAACAGCAACAATGATAATCCCTGACCCCTCCCCACTAAAAAATGCAATAATTACAATCCCTGCAGTAAAAAAACGGCAACAGTAGCAATCCCCGAACCCCTCTCTCGCAGAAAATTGACAGCAACCAACCCCCTTACTTGCAAAAGGGAACAGCGACAGTGACATCAAAAGCCCCTAACCCTCCCCCTCTCATCCACACACAGAAACCAAACAGATCACCCACCACTGCAAAGAAAATTAATGCCGAAAAACTGAGGGAGACCGATATAAAGTACAGTCCAATCACATAAATCGCAGAACATCAAACAGTCCTTCTGTGACTTGCAACTCATGCCTGGTCTGAACAGTGGCCTCTGGGAGCGATCTTGGCCCCTTTGGGAGTGATCGGTGACCCTGTCGCCTCGTTGGGAGTGATCACTGACCCTCTGACCCCATTGGGAGTGATCGGTGACCCTGTCGCCTCGTTGGGAGTGATCACTGACCTTCTGGCTCCTTTGGGAGTGATCGGTGACCCTCTCACCTTGTTGGGAGTGATCACTGACCCTCTGACCCCATTGGGAGTGATCGGTGACCCTCTCACCTCGTTGGGAACTATCACTGACCCTCTGGCCCCTTTGGGTGTGATCACTGTCCCTCTGACCCTCTAACCTCGTTGGGAGTGATCACTGACCCTCTGGCCCCATTGGGAGCGATCACTGACCCTCTGGCCCCATTGGGAGCGATCACTGACCCTCTGCCTCCATTGGGACTGATTGTTGATCCTCTGGCCTTCATTAGGGTTCGAGTTAGGGTGCCTTTGGATATTTCCATGAGTCAACTTGTGTTCTCAGAAACAAAACTCTTACCATAATTTGGGGAGGGCCTGTAGTAGGTTGTGGGAGTTGCTAAGATAATTTGCACAAATGAACTTTGCCTGCTGTAATTATTTGTCCAGTCACTTTCGTGTCTTGTAATTAAAAAGATCAGCAGGAAGGGAATCGTAATAAAGTTCTCGGATTAAAGCTCATATTAGGTTCACTACAGAGTGACCTTGGCAAAGTTGTAAACATGGCTGCTCAGATTGCAAATATCAAACTCCAATACACAGCAATGTGAAAAACAAGCAGTTGCTTTGTTTTAATGATGTTGGTTGAAGGGTAGAACTAAATGCGGTCACTGGGAGCTGAACAGTGGGTTGTTTTATGACCACTTGAGGTGCCGTTTAGGCTTTGTTTTCATCTTTAATCCAGAAGAGAGACCGTATGATAGAAAAGTAAACTGTTAACTGCTTCATTGTCTGTTGGGGTGGGTGGGTTTGGTGATGGCACAGGACTGTAAGAAGCTCTAGCGAGTTGTAAATTAGTCTGCTCCATCTTGTGTACTAGCTTCCATAGTATTCAAGACATCTTCAAGGAGCAGTGCCTTAGAAAGGTGGCATCCATATTAAGGACCCCCATCACCCAGGACATGCCCTCTTCTCATTGTTACCGTCAGGACAGCACACCTTCAATGATTCAGGAACAGCTTCATCCCCTCTGCCATACAATTCCTAAATGGACATTGAATGCATGAACACCTCCTCACTTTTTATATATATTATTTCTGTTTTGCACTATTTTAATCTAACTGTTTAGTATACACTTACTGTGATTGATTCATTTTTTCTCTATACTATCATGTATTGTACTGCTGCTGCAAAGTTAACAAATTTCACTGCACATGTCAGTAATAGTAAACCTGACTGAATCTGTTGGAAGAACTCAGCAGGCAAAGCACTATCAATAAAGATAGAGGGGATATGTCTGGACAGGTGCCCCCCCCCCCCCAATCTGTCCCAGCTGGGCAAGGACCAGAGAGATGGCAAATATATAGAGTGCAGGAGAAGGCTAAGAGTAAATTATCATCGCAGGATGACAGAGTAGTGAAGAGAGCTTTTAGCATATTGACCTTCATAAATCAGGGCATTGAGTACGGGAGTTGGGAAGTTACTTTGAAGTTGTACAAGGTATTGGTGATGTCGAATTTAGAGTTCTAACCACCTACCTACGAGAACAATATCTTTAAGTTGAAGGAGTTGTGAGAAAGTTTACAAGAATGTTATTGAGATTTAAGGACAAGTGAGTTGTTAGGAAAGGTTGAATAGGTTAGGACTTTACTCCCTGGAGTGTAGGATAAATAGGGGAGATCTTATAGAGGTAAATAAAATTCTGAGGGGTATAGATGGGGTAAACACAGGCTTTTTTTCCTAAGGTTCGGTGAGACTAGAACTAGAGATCATACTGTATGTTTAGGGTGAAAGGTGAAATATTTAAGGAGAATTTGAGGGTGATGAAACAAGCTGCCAATAGAAGTGGTTGATGTGGGTTTGGATGGGTGGGGTGTGGGCTTGGGTGCAGGTAGGTAGACTAGGCAGAGGATTGGGTCAGAATTGACTGGATGGGCTGAAGGGTTGTTTTTAGTGCTGTAATACTCTGTGACTATAATGAGCATGTAGAGAGTGGGAAGGAAGAGATGGAAAAGGTGAACAGAGGAAGAGATAATATGGTGGCCTGATGGGAATGGAAAAGGAACACAGCAGAATGTGAGAGTTTTCCTAAATTTGGAAACATCTGTTTTCTTACCTTCATAAGCTACCCATGCAGAGTATGTGCTGTACTTCCAGTTCATGGTTGACCTCACCATGGCATTGGAGAAGACTGAGGAGAGTACAGGCGTGAGAAACAATAAAGGGAGGCAAAGTGACATGCAGCCAGAAGCTCAAGGTAATCATTGTGGGTAGAGTGAAGGAGCTCTGCAGAAGTGATGCTGAGTCTTTGTATGGTCTCACTAATGTAGAGGAGACCATGAACATCAAGGGCAATTGGTTGGAGGAAATGCTTGTGAGTCTTTGTCATAGAACAGTCTTAGGAAGACTGTTTAGCTTCTTAGATGGTGGTGAGAGAGAAGGTGTGGGGATAGGAGTTGCATCTCCTACAGATGCAGGGGTAAGTGCCAGGAGATGGGGTGGGACAATGAGCTGGAGAGTGGTCTCTGGAAAGCTGAAAGGGCTGGGAAGAAGATGATGTGAGTGGTGGTGAGATAATGTAGCTAGTGAAAATGTTCAAGCATGCTATGCTAATTGTGGAGGCTGATGGGTGAAAGCAAGGACCAACGGAACTCTCCTTGTTCTGTCTGGGGAAAGGGCAGAAGTGCGTGAAGTGGAGAAGATGCAGATGAGGGCTGTATCAAAAATAGCAGAGGGAAAGTCATGTTCCATGCAAAAGGAGGACATTTCAGATGTCTTGAAGTGGAGAACAGGTGAAGCAGATACCAGGAGACCAAAAGTAATGGATGGTGTCTTTGCAAGAGACAAGATAGGAGGAGGTGTAGTCTAGGTAGATGTAGGAGTTAGTGGGTTTATAGTATACATCCATGGATGGTTTGTCTCCTGAGATGGAAGCAGAGAGATCCAGAAAGAGGAGAGAGGTGTCAGAAAAAGTCCAAGTGAATTTGAGAGCAAGGTGGAAGTTAGCAGTGCAGAAGGCAATGCCACTGCAGTTGTTGATGGAGCAGAGAAAGAGCTGGGGAGTGGTGCCACAGTGGGTTTGGAACAAAGACTTCTCCATGAAGCCAACATAAAGCTTGGCATAGCTTGGCCCATGTGAGTGCCCATGGTTTCATTTTTAATTTGTAGAAAGTGGAATCAAACTGAAGTGATTTAGGATGAGAACAAATTTAGACAGGCATAGGAGATTGTTAGAAAAAAGGAACCAGTTAGATATATGTCCTAGAATGAAGTGGAGGGGCCTAAGGTCTTCATGCTGAACTAGACATCAGTGGTGAAGAATAGGTGCTGAGGGCTAGGGAATTGGAAATTCATTGAAATGTTTCTCTTTCCTCTGATCTATCAGTCACACTCCACCTCCTTTTCAACCCTCGATGCCACCCCCACCCCCCCCCCCCCAAACCCCCTGTTACCTGGTACCTGTACCCTCCCTCACCTGGCTGTATCTGCCTAAAACCCACATGGCTCAGCCTCAACTGTTCCCATCTGACCATCATCCCTCCACTCACCACCTTCCTTTCTTATCAGATTTTATAAACTGCAGCCCATTGTTGTCTTCACTAAACACCTCCCAGTCTTTGTCTCATATCTTTACCCCTCCCTACCTGGCTCCACCTGCACATCAACCCTTCCACACCTGGCTCCACCGATTGCTTGCCAGCTCTGGCCTCGCTGCTCCTCCTCATCTCTTCATACAAGCACAGTGGCCATCATCTGAGTGGACAGAGTCAGAGTGGTCACCTTGAGGCTTTCGCTCTTAAAGGCTTCAGCGAAGAGAGGCTTCAGTCAGAGAAAGCGAGGAAAAAAAGCTCAAGGTTAAGTTTTTGTTCCTTCCTTTCTTTATATTGGCTCAGCTAGGATAGTAGAGATGGCAGGTAGCATAGTTGAATGCTCCTCTTGTGGGATGTGGGAAGGCAGGAGGACCTCCAGTGTCCTGGATGGCAACTGTGAGAAGTGCATTGAGCTGCAGCTCCTAAC
Source organism: Hemitrygon akajei (assembly GCF_048418815.1). Lineage (NCBI taxonomy): Eukaryota > Metazoa > Chordata > Chondrichthyes > Myliobatiformes > Dasyatidae > Hemitrygon > Hemitrygon akajei. Next base: position 109,947,890 of record NC_133127.1, read on the forward strand.
AAACCACGTTAAGGAGTTGGAACTGGAACTGGATGAACTCCAGATCATTCGGGAGGCTGAAAGTGTGATAGATAGGACATATAGAGAGGCAGTTACACCTCTATATGGAGTGTCACAAGAGACTGGATGACAGTCAGGAAGGGGAAGTGGGTTAAGGAGCCAGTGCAGAGTACCCCTGTGGCCCTCCCCCTCAACAACAGGTATGTCTCTTTGGATACTGTTAGGGTGGTTGACCTAACAAAGGAAAGTTTACAGTGGTCGGGTCTCTAACACTGAATCTGACACTGTGACACAGAAGGGAAGTGGGGGGGAGGGGAGGAGAGAAGAAGCATGCTGGGACCTTTACAGAATGGTTTGCACCTGAGAGGGACTAATAATCTAATGGGAAGATTTGTAAAACTACATGGTGGGGTTTAAACTAGAGTTGAAGGAAGATGGGAACCAGAGTGCCACAACAGTTAGTGGAGAGGTTGTGGAGGCAGATATTTGTAAGACCTCAAAGTTAGGAATCAAAAGATTGAGCATGTTACAGCTGGTGTCCTGAGCTGCATGTATTTCAATGCAAGAAGCATTATAGGAAAGGTGGATGATAGTGCTGAAGATTAGGTTGCTGAGGTAATGTGTAGAGAGGCTATTGATGGGGCAAAATTTCAGACAACAGGATGAGTTACAATGGACAAAATCAATAAGGGTGAATACAGGATGCACACAGAATAAGGTCAATGAAGTTGCAGATTGGCATGTATGATGTTGCAGGCATCACTGAATCATGGCTAGAAGAAGATACCGTTGGAAAAGAGAGAGAATATGTTGGAAAAGAGAGAGAGAGATACCACTTCTACCTCTTCCAACGATTCTGAGTGAGGCACAGAGAGATCTGTATTTACTGACAATTACCTTTATTGTTCAAACTAACAAATATGTGAATTCATACACTAAATACCTTGTGTGTACACCTGCTAAGTACTCTCCTGGATAGTCAAAGAATAGCAAAGGTATTACCCAGGTGGAGGAATTTACACTGGCCAGGCACTCCTTGTTCCTCGTGGTCCCGATTCACTCTCCACGTGCTTCACGCAGGGTTCTTCTCGCTTGTATCTGTGATGGTTATTCTTCGAAGTTACCACTACCAGCACACACAAAGCATCCACTTTTATATTCATGTCTTATCAATTCACATGTCGCATTCCTGTGTCATTGGCTGCAGGTCATGTGTCTGGCCTTTAACACCTGGTCATTGGCTCTGGTCCAAAGCAGCATCCATCTATTGTCCTCTTCCCATCAAGAGACAGTTGCTGACTCATGGCTCTTTGTTCTCAGTCAGCAATGAGCTTGAATCACCTCAGGCATTCACAAGTCTGCATGTTATAGCCAACCAAAGAACACCTCATAAACAACTCCTTATTTGGAAATGACCTCCAGTCTAGTAGATTACCTGAAGTCTTTGTGTCTTCTTTAAAACACTAATCAAGTCCAGCATATCAAGCTCACAAAATGGAGAATTGAGTGTCTTCACAAAATGGCAGCCTCCATCCCCCAAGCACACGGCAAGAACAAAGACTGCTTCCACTGTCCTTGATTCATTTGAATTCACTGATTTGAAGATTGTCATTTTTTCTGACCAACATTATACTGGGAGCTTAATGTCCAAGGATGTACATTGTATTGAAAGGACAAGCAGGAAGGCAGAGGGGGTGGCGTTGCTCTGTTGGTTAAAAAATCAAATCAAATCATTAGAAAGAGATGACATAGAGTCAAAAGGTGTTGAATCATTGTGGGTAGAGCAAAGGAACTGTAAGAGTTAAAAAGACCCTGATAGGAGTTGTATACAGAGCCCCCAAACAGTTGTAAGGATGTGGTCCACAAATTATAATGTAAAATGGAAAATACATTTCAAAAGGGCAATGTTGCAATAGTCATGGGGGATTTCAATATGCAGGCAGATTGGGAAAATCAAGTTGGTACTGGATTCCAGGAGGGGAATTTCTCGAGTGCTTACGAGATGGCTTTTAGAGCAGCTCGAGTTTGAGCCCGCAAAGGGGATCAGCTATTCTGAATTGTATGTTGTGGAATGAACCAGAATTGATTAGAGACCTTAAGGTAAAAGAACCCTTAGGGGAAAGTGATCATAATATGATTGAGTTTGGAGAAGGGAGTTGGAAGATCAGAACGGGAGTGCGGTGGGAGCCATCTTGAATTTTTCTTATTCTCATCGCAGTTAAGAGAGTTGGGACTGCGCAGGCGTGTGAGGGCAGGCAGTGAAGCGGGGAAGATTTAAAAAGGACACAGCCTTATACAGCGGGCAGCGTCGTTTGCGGGCTGTGGAGTGAGCCGGGAGCAGAGTGAAGGCTTGAGGGCTTGGGCTCAATGGGCTTAGGTGGAAGCAGGTGAGACAAGGTAGGTTTAGGTTTCAGTTTTTCCTGTTATTTGAGGAAAAGGGGAAGTATGAGTGTGAGGAGAGCTTGTTGGTCTCGGTGTCGGATGTGGGAGGTCCTGGAGTCTCCTAGCCTCCCGGAAGTCCACATCTGCGCCAGGTGCGCCGAGCTGCAGCTCCTAAGGGACCGTGTTAGGGAACTGGAGCTGCAGCTCGATGAGCTTCGTCTGGTCAGGGAGAGTGAGGAATTGATAGAGAGGAGTTACAGGCAGGTGGTCACACCAGGACCACGGGAGGCAAACAGGTGGGTCACGGTTAGGAGGGGGAAGGGGAATAGTCAGGTACTAGAGAGTACCCCAGTGGTTGTACCCCTTGACAATAAGTACTCCTGTTTGAGTACTGTTGGGGGGGACAGCCTACCTGGGGGAAGCAACAGTGGCCGTGCCTCCGGCACAGAGTCTGGCCTTGTAGCTCAGAAGGGTAGGGAAAGGAAGAGGAAGGCAGTAGTAATAGGGGGACTCGATAGTTAGGGGGTCAGATAGGCAATTCTGTGGATGTAATCAGGAGACCCGGATGGTAGTTTGCCTCCCTGGTGCCAGGGTTCCGGATGTTTCTGATCGTGTCCAAGATATCCTGAAGTGGGAGGGTGAGGAGCCAGAGGTCGTAGTACATATAGGTACCAGTGACATAGGTAGGAAAAGGGAAGAGATCCTGAAAGGAGAATATAGGGAGTTAGGAAGGCAATTGAGAAGAAGGACTACAAAGGTAGTAATCTCAGGATTACTGCCTGTGCAACGAGACAGTGAGAGTAGGAATGGAATGAGGTGGAGGATAAATGCATGGCTGAGGGATTGGAGTAGGGGACAGGGATTCAAGTTTCTGGATCATTGGGACCTCTTTTGGGGCAGGTATTACCTGTACAAAAGGGACGGGTTACACTTGAATCCTAGGGGGACCAATATACTGGCGGGGAGATTTGCTAAGGCAAATGGGGAGACTTTAAACTTAGAATGGTTGGGGGGTGGGAATCAATTTGAAGAGACTAGGGGAGAGGAGGTTAATTCACAAATAGAGAAAGCTAGTAGAGAATGTGAGGAGGGATAGGCAGATGATAGAGAAGGGGAGCGCTCAGACCAAAGATGTAGGGGAGAAGGAAGAAAAGGATAATAAAGTTGATCACAACGTTAGGGATAAACAGAGAGGAAGAGATGGAGAGTTTCTTAAATGCATCTATTTTAACGCTAGGAGCATTGTAAGAAAGGTGGATGAGCTTAGAGCATGGATTGACACCTGGAAATATGATGTTGTAGCTATTAGTGAAACATGGTTGAAGGAGGGGTGTGATTGGCAACTAAATATTCCTGGATTTTGTTGCTTCAGGTGTGATAGAAACAGAGGGGCAAGAGGAGGAGGTGTTGCATTGCTTGTCTGAGAAAATATTACAGCGGTGCTTTGGCAGAATAAATTAGAGGGCTCATCTAGGGAGGCTATTTGGGTGGAATTGAGGAATGGGAAAGGTGTAGTAACACTTATAAGGGTCAATTATGGAAAACTCTGAACATCCTCTACATAGCACCATCCAGAGACAGAGAAGCAGTTTCAGCAACAGGTTACTATCGATGCAATGCTCCTCAGACAGGATGAAGAGGTCAATACTCTCCAATGCCATTAGGCTTTACAATTCAACCGCCAGGACTTAAGAACTTTTTAAAAGCTATTATTAATGCTTTTTGAGATAGTGATTTAGATGCATATCATATTTTTTACTGAGTTAAGTATTGTATGTAATTACCGGTAGTTTTGCTACAACAAGTGTATGGGACATTGGAAAAAAAGTTGAATTTCCCCATGGGGATGAATAAAGTATCTATCTATCTATCTATCTATCTATCTTATAGACCACCTAATGGGGAGCGAGAATTGGAGGAGCAAATTTGTAAGGAGATAGCAGATATTTGTAGTAAGCATAATTGTGATTGTGGGAGATTTTAATTTTCCACTCATAGACTGGAAATCCCATTCTGTAAAAGGGCTGGATGGTTTGGAGTTTGTAAAATGTCTGCAGGATAGTTTTTTGCAGCAATACATAGAGGTACCAACTAGAGAAGTGGCAGTATTGGATCTCCTGTTAGGGAATGAGATAGGTCAGGTGATGGATGTATGTGTTGGGGAGCACTTTGGGTCCAGTGATCACAATACCATTAGTTTCAAGATAATTATGGAGAAGGGTAGGACTGGACCCAGGGTTGAGATTTTTGATTGGAGAAAGGCTAACTTTGAGGAGATACGAAAGGATTTAGAACAGAGGTGTCGAACTCAATTGCACATGGGGCCAAAACTCAAAGCTCACTTTAGGTCGCGGGCCAAACAGGATAAACATTTATTGAACACACTAAAACTAAACATTTTTTGAACATAAATATGAATAAAAACAGACAGGAATATTATTCCAGAAAAAATAAACTAAAGCTTTAAATAACTTAAATATTTTGCTCTCCATAAAAATATCTCCTGTCAGTATTATACAAGTTAGAAATATGAGCATGCTGCAAAAAAACCCTGAAAATATAAATAAAATTTGTGCTTTTCAGCAAAAGTTAAAACAACAACAAATCAAAACACTCAGTTTTCTTTGCTCTTATGTCGTTTTGACAGAGCTGGATGCTTGGCATCTTTTCTTGGCAATAAGTTCGTTTAGGTTTGGTGTAAGGTTCTGTGTTGTGGAGATTCTCAGGATGGACTGCAGGTGTTCATCAGTGAGACGACTCCTGTGTGATGTTTTGTTAATCTTCATCACTGAGAAAAGCTTCTCACACAGATATGTGCTACCAAACATGCACAAGGTTCGAGCCGCATGTAGACGGAGCTGAGGCATTGCTTCAGGAATGGAGCAAATAAACTGCAGTGTCGTACTTTGCCTTTAGTGTCCCATTACACTGCAGCTCTATCAGCTCCATCTGAATCTGTACAGGTGCAGTTTCCACGTCGACGGCAAATGGGTTGCGAAGCAGCTCGAAATTAATTTTTTGTGCTTCAAAGTCACCAAAGCGCCGTGCAAACTCAGTGCGAAGTACGCTCAGTTTATCAGCAAAGTGCGCATTTGGGAACATCATTGCGCCGACCTGGTTCAACATTACTTGGCAACAGGGAAAATGAGGCAAGTTGCACTGGTGCATTTGTGTCTCCCATAAGAGCAGCTTCACTTGAAATGCCTTCACTGCATCATACATGCCAGTGATCATGCGGTCACGTCCCTGGAGCTGAAGGTTTAAGACGCTGAGATGTGTTGTTACGTCAGCCAGAAACGCCAACTCACATTTCCACTTTTCATCCCGCAAAACTGTGGAGTCTTTTCCTTTACTATCCATGAACTGACAGATTTCCTTGTTGAGCTTAAAAACTCTATTGAGATTTTTCCCTGACTCAGCCAACGCACCTCTGTATGATAAGGAATGTCGGCAAACTCTGAATCTATTTCCTGCATAAAAGACTGAAATTGCCGGTGATTTAAACCTTTAGCTCGGATAAAGTTTACGGCTTGTGTTACAGTGCTCATTACATGTTCCATCTTTAGGACTTTACCACACAGTGTTTCTTGGTGTATGATGCAGTGATATGTTGTTAACTCACCAGTACAGTTCTCCTCCTGCATCTTTACCCGCATCCTTCCCACTTAGTCCACTTTTTTCACCGCACATCGCCGGTGCTCCATCTGTTGTAAGTCCAATAAGTTTGTCCCAGGGCAATTTCATGTCGGTTACACTTTGACATACATTTTCAAAAATGTCTTTTCCTGTCGTTGTCCCGTGCATCGATTTAATGTTCAATATTTCCTCTGTAATGCACAAATTGGAGTCCACTCCTCGGATGAAGATAGCCAGCTGTGCAGTGTCCGTCATATCAGCACTTCCATCCACAGCAAGCGAGTATGCAATAAATGGGTTGCTTCTTTCAATCAACTGTATTCTTAAATCAGTGGCTATCTCACAAACTATACTCAGCAACCCATCGGTTTTGAAAGACTCTTTTTTCAGAATCAACTTTTCTCTTCGCTATTGTTAAGGGTTAGCTTTGACTTCAGAATAGCGTTGTATACAGCAACAGACGCTTGACGCGGGAATGTTCCCGGGTAGCCTATCGGCAGCTGTTGCGCTGCATTATGGGATCTGTAGTTTGTGTGTTATCAGCGCTTCATATCGCCGGGCCATTAATAATTAAAATAATAGATCTATCTAAAATGATCTCGCGGGCCGGATATAATTGTACGCCAGGCCGGATATGGCCCGCGGGCCTTGTGTTTGACACCTATGATTTAGAAGGAGTGGATTGGGACAATTTGTTTTATGGGAAGGATGTAATAGATAAATGGCGGTCATTTAAAGGTGAAATTTTGAGGGTAGAGAATCTTTATGTTCCTGTTAGGTTGAAAGGAAAGGTTAAAAGTTTGAGAGCGCCATGGTTTTCAAGGGATATTGGAAAATTGGTTCGAAAAAAGAGGGAGATCTACAATAAATGTAGGCAGCATAGAGTGAACGAGGTGCTCGAGGAATATAAAGAATGTAAAAAGAATCTTAAGAAAGAAATTAGAAAAGCTAAGATACGAGGTTGCTTTAGCAAGTAAGGTGAAAATAAATCCAAAGGGTTTCTACAGTTATATTAATAGCAAAAGGATAGTGAGGTACAAAATTGGCCCCTTAGAGAATCAGAGTGAACGGCTATGTGTGAAGCCGAAAGAGATGGGGGAGCTTTTGAACAATTTCTTTTCTTCGGTATTTACTAAGGAGAAGGATATTGAATTGTGTAAGGTAAGGGAAACAAGTAGGGAAGTTATGGAAACTATAACAATTAAAGAGGAGGAAGAACTGGCGCTTTTAAGGAATATAAAAGTGGATAAATCTCCAGATCCTGACAGGATATTTTCTGGGACTTTGAGGGAAGTTGGTGTAGAAATTGCAGGGGCTCTGACAGAATATTTCAAATGTCATTAGAAACGGGGATGGTGCTGGAGGATTGGTGTATGGCTCATGTGGTTGCATTGTTTAAAAAGGGTTCTAAGAGTAAACCTAGCAATTATAGGCCTGTCAGTTTGACGTCAGTGGTGGGTAAATTAATGGAAAGTATTCTTAGAGATGGTATATATAATTATCTGGATAGACAGGATCTGATTAGGAATAGTCAGCATGGATTTGTGCGTGGAAGGTCATGTTTGACAAATTTTATTTAATTTTTTGAAGAGGTTACGAGGATAGTTGATGAGGGTAAAGCAGTGGATGTTGTCTATATGGACTTCAGTAAGGCCTTTGACAAAGTTCCACACAGAAGGTTAGTTAGGAAGGTTCAATCGTTAGGTATTAATATTGAAGTAGTAAAATGGATTCAACAGTGGCTGGATGGGAGATGCCAGAGAGTAGCGGTGGATAACTGTTTGTCAGTTTGGAGGCCGGTGACTAGTGGTGTACCTCAGGGATCTGTATTGGGTCCAATGTTGTTTGTCATATACATTAATGATCTGGATGATGGGGTGGTAAATTGGATTAGTAAGTAAGTAAGGTAGGTGGCGTTGTGGATAATGAAGTAGGTTTTCAAAGCTTGCAGAGAGATTTAGGCCAGTTAGAAGAGTGGGCTGAACGATGGCATTTGGAGTTTAATGCTGATACGTGTGAGATGCTACATTTTGGTAGGAATAATCCAAATAGGACATACATGGTAAATGGTAGGGCATTGAAGAATGCAGTAGCACAGAGTGATCTAGGGATAATGGTGCATAGTTCCCTGAAGGTGGAATCTCATGTGGATAGGGTGGTGAAGAAAGCTTTTGGTATGCTGGCCTTTATAAATCAGAGCATTGAGTATAGGAGTTGGGATGTAATGTTAATCTTGTACAAGGCATTTGTAAGGCTGAATTTGGAGTATTGTGTACAGTTCTGGTCACCGAATTATAGGAAAGATATAAACAAAATAGAAGATTTACTAGAATGTTACCTGGGTTTCAGCACCTAAGTTACAGGGAAAGGTTGAACAAGTTAGGTCTTTATTCTTTGGAGCGTAGAGGGTTGAGGGGGGACTTGATAGAGGTATTTAAAATAATGAGGGGGATAGATCGAGTTGACGTGGATAGGCTTTTTCCATTGATAGTAGGGGAGATTCAAACAAGAGGACATGATTTGAGAGTTGGGGGCAAAAGTTTAAGGGTAACACAAGGGGGAATTTCTTTACTCAGAGAGTAGTAGTTGTGTGGAATGAGCTTCCAGTAGAAGTGATAGAGGCAGGTTCGGTATTGTCATTTAAAGTAAAATTGGATAGGTATATGCATAGGAAAGGAATGGAGGGTTATGGGCTGAGTGCAGGCCAGTGGGGCTAGGTGAGTGTAAGCGTCGGCACGGACTAGAAGGGCCGAGATGGCCTGTTTCCGTGCTGTAATTGTTATATGGTTATATGGAATTCACCCTGAAATTTGTGAAGGAGAAGCTAAAGCCAGATGAATACAGTAAAGGGGAAGATATCAGGGAATTACAATTAAAGGGACAGAGCATAAATTGGCCTGTTACATGGTGTCGTTTTGATCTATCTAGGGCAACCAACATGCTCTTTACCTAAATTGATGCAATCCTTTGAACAATATGGTTCAAAGGATGTTGATCAGGATACAAGATCAACATAGATAAAACCCAATTACTTTCATACAGCTATAACCTATCAAAAGAAATTGAAAGTAGATTACCCTTGGCATGGCAAATAGAGTCTTTCAAATATTTGGGCAGCGTCATGCCAAAAGATTTGGCAAAATGCAATTATTTCCCTATATATAAAAAAATTAAGGAAGACATAACAAGATGGAATCTAATTCCTTTCTTTAGTCTCAGTTCAAGGATTGAATCCATTAAAATGAATATATTGCCCAGACTATTATATCTCTTTCAGACCCTACCAATAGAGATTAACCAAAACCAATTCAATTAATGGCACAAAATGTTATCAAGGTATATATGGCAAGACCTAGATCTGGAGTTTGTCTCAAAACTTTGCAATTAGCCAAGGAAAAGGGGGGATGGGGCCTACCTTCTCTTAGAGATTATTATTTTGCAGCACAGTTGAGAGCTGTGAAATGCTGGTGCAACCCATCATATGATGCTCAATGGAAAAACATTGAGAAGATACCTTCCATCCCCATACAGGCAATTTTGGCTGATAGCAACCTATAAAGGTACATAAATACTATTGATAACCCATGGGTGAAATAGATTCTTGAAATATGGAAAACTATTATAAAAGAATATAAACTAGAGAGAAATATTGTTGTTCTTAAAATGTTGTGCATACGACTCAGATTTTACTCCAAATAAACTGGATGCTAGATTTAGGGACTGGACAGCTAAAGGAATAACAGTTCTATGCAGTATAATGAAAGATGGAACACTGTTCAGTTTTGAAATGCTTAAGGAGAAACACATTAGAAAAACAAGACTTTTATCGGTATTTGCAGATGTGACATTATGTTAATAGGAGGGTGAAAAATGTAACCGAGGCAAGTACATGTTTGATAGAACTGTTTAGAAAAGCATATAATTCAGATAATGGTAGCATGTATAAGAGTCTGTCAAATCTTAAAACACACTCAACTTCATACATTAAAATAAAATGGGAGAATGAAGGAGGGATAACTGTATCTGAGGAAGAATGGACAATAACATGGAGGTACCAATGGAAGTGTACCAGTTCACAGAAATGGAGGGAGTTTGGATGGATAAACCTGATAAGATATTTTATTACACCCTCTCAGAAATCCCATTATGATAGTAACCTCCCTGTTTGCTGGAGAAATTGTGGAAATCAAAATGCAAACCATTACCATATTTTCTTGGATTGCCCCATTACCAATGTGTATCAAATTGGAGTGGGATACACAATGCCCTACAAGACATTTTTATATGTGAAATACCCTTAGAAAGTAAGACCATATATTTTGGATATATACCTCAAGAATGGTTGAAAAGAGATAAATATTTAATTAATATACTGTTGGTGGCTGGTAAAAAGACTCTTACCAGGAAATGGTTATCACAGGAGAGCCTAACTTTAAATGCATGGATGGAAATTACAGTGGACATTTACAAAATGGAAAAGATAACAGCATCTGTCAATCATAAATTGGAACAATTTGATTCATACTGGGAAAAATGGTTTAACTACATAACACCCCATAGGCCTGATTTTATTCTCACAAATCAATAAGTATGTTGTAAAAAAAAATCACCCCCTACTTGTACAGTTTCCCTTTTGTTTGTTCTTTCTTTTCTCTTCTATAAGTGTATACCCCAGATAAATACTATGTGGAGATTTGTGGCAAGCATGAATATATGTATATGCATACAGTATCTGAAATATATCTTATGGAAATGTTTGTATGAGGCTGAATTTCAATAAAAATAAATTACAAAAAGAAAGAGTAAAGGGAATTACGGAAAGATGAGAGAAGAATTGATTGGAAAAGAACACTGGCAGAGATAACAGCAGAGCTACAATGGCTAGAATTTCTGGAAACAATTCAGAAGGTACAGGATATATACATCCCAAAGAGATCCTAAAGGCAAGATGATACAACCATGGCTAACAGAGAAATAAAAGCCATCATAAAAGCCAAAGAGAGGACATATAAGAGAGCAAAAATTAGTGGGAAGTTAGAGGCTTTTAAAAACCAACTGAAGACCATTAAAAAAGTCATTAAGAAGGTAAAGGTGGATTACAAAATTAAAGAGGATACCAAAAGTTTCTTCAGGTACATAAAGTGTAAAAGAGAGGTGAGAGTGGATATTAGACTGCTGGAAAATGATGCTGGGGAGAAAGTAATGGGGCACAAGGAAATGGCAGAAGAACTGAATGAGTTTTTTGCATCTGTCTTCACTGTGGAAGACACAAGCAGTATGGTGGAAGCACCAGGTGTCAGGGGTCATGAAGTATGTGAAGTTATTATTACTAGAGAGAAGGTTCGTGGAAAACTGAAAGTTCTGAAGGTAGATATGTCCTCTGGACAGATGCTCTACACCCCAAGGTTCTGAAAGAGGTAGCTGAAGAGATTTTGGCAGCATTAGTAATGATCTTTCAAGATTCACTAGATTCTGAAATGATTCAGGAAAACCAGAGAATTGCAAATGTCACCCCAGCCTTCAAGAAAGGAAACTATAGGCCAGTTAGTCTGACCCCAGTGATTGGGAAGATTTGGAGTCGATTATTAAGGATGACGTCTTGGTACATGGAGGTACATGATGAAATAGGCCATAGTCAGCATGGTTTCCCCAAGGGAAATCCTACCTGACAAATCTTTTGGAATTTTTTGAAGAAATAATGAGCAGGACAAAGGAGAATCGGTTGATGTTTTGTACTTGAATTTTCAGAAGTCCTTTGATAAGGTACCACACATGAGGCTGCTTAACAATCTATGAGCCCATGGTATACAAGAAAGATTTTAGCATGGATGAGCAGTGGCTGACTAGCAGGAGGCACAGAATGGGAGTAAAGGGAGCCTTTTCTGGTAGGCTGCCAGTGACTAGTAGTGTTCCACAGGGGTCTGGGTTGGGACTGATTCTTTTCATAGTACATGTCAATGATTTGGATGATAAAATTGATGGCTTTGTTGCAAAGTTTGCAGACGATATGCAGGTAGGTAGAGTAGTGGGTAGTTTTGAAGAAGTAGAGAGGCTACAGAAGGACTTGGACAGATTAGGAGGATGGGAAAATAAATGGCAGATAGAAAATAGTTGGGAAGTTTTTGGTCATGCACTTTGTTAGAAGAAATTAAAGTGTTGATTATTTTCTAAATGGAGAGAAAATACAAAAAGCTGAGGCGCAAAGGGCCTTGGGGGACCTTGTGCAGGATTTCATAAGGGTTTATTTGCAGATTGATTCTGTGGTGAGGAAGGCAAATGCAGTGTTAGCATTCTTTTTAAGTGGATTAGAATATAAAAGCAAGGATGTAATGTTGAAAATTTATAAAGCCTGGGTGAGGCCTGACTTGGGAGCAGTTTTGGTCCCCTTATCTTAAAAAGGATATGCTAAAACTGGACGAGGGTTCAAAGGAGGTTCATGAAAATGATTCCAAGATTGAATGGCTTGTCATATGAATAGTGTTTGATGGCTCTGGGCATGTATTCACTAGAATTCAGAAGGATGTGGGGTGACCTCGTTGAAACATATCGAATGGTGAAAGGCCTTGATAGGGTGGATGTGGAGAGGATGTTTCAAATGGTATTAGAGTCTGAGACCAGATGACACAGCCTTAAAATGGAGCTATGTCCTTTTAGAAGGGAGCTGAGGAGGAATTTCTTTAGCCAGAAAGTGGTAAATCTGTGAAATTCATTGCCATAGACGGATGTGAAGGCCAAGTCATTGGGTATATTTAAGGCAGAGTTTGATAGATTCTTGATTGGTCAGGACATAAAGGGATACGGGGAGAAGGCTGGAGATTGGGGCTGAGAGGAAAATTGTATCACGCATGATAAATTGGCAGAACAGACTCGATGGGCTAAATGGCCTAATTCTGCTCTTGCATTTCTATGATCTTATGGATCTCCCCTTTACACTCAGTTCTGATACAGGGTCTCAACCTAAAATGTTGACAATCACTTGGCCCTGCGCACTAAATAGCTCCAGCAGTTTGTTTTTTGTTCTGGGAATCAGAAGTTGTCGTGGGTAGGAAGAAGTTCTGCCACGTGTATGTGACTGATGATGGAAAGGAACCAGTTAGGCCTTTGTTCCCAAAAGAAGCACAGGATCCAAAGGCTTTATGTGGATTTGTTGCCAATGAGGGGTAGTTGTTTACACAGAAAAGAGATCTATGGTAAAGATTAAAAACAAATCAGAGCAGGGAATTCAAGCAACACACACAAAATGCTGGTGGAACACAGCAGGCCAGGCAGCATCTATGGAGAGAAGCACTGTCGACGTTTCGGGCCGAGATCCTTCATCAGAACTAACTGAAAGGAAAGATAGTAAGAGATTTGAAAGGAGGGGGAGGGGGAAATGATAGGAGAAGACCGGAGGGGGTGGGGTGAAGCTGAGAGCCAGAAAGGTGATTGGCAAAAGGGGTACAGGGCTGGAGAAGGGAAAAGATCATGGGATGGGAGGCCTAGGGAGAAAGAAAGGGGGAGGAGAGCACCAGAGGGAGATGGAGAACAGCCAGAGTGATGGACAGAGAGAGAGGGAGAGAGAGAAAAAAAAAGAGGGGGGAAAAACTAAATATATCAGGGATGGGGTAAGAAGGGGAGGAGGGGCATTAACAAGTTAGAGAAGTCAATGTTCATGCCATCAGGTTGGAGGCTACCCAGCCAGTATATAAGGTGTTGTTCCTCCAACCTGAGTGTGGCTTCATCTTGACAGTAGAGGAGGCTGTGGATAGACATATCAGAATAAGAATTGAGAGGGCTTGAGAAGTTTCCCAGATGCAGGTGAGAAAGAATTGGACAAGAGATATGTTTGGTGGGCCAAGAGCAGGCAGAAGCTATGGGTACAGTATTACAACACACTTAGATTAGGTCCCTAAGCATCTAGTCTTGGACATAAACTCAGTGTTTGTAAATAGGACTATTTAATATAAAAGTGATCGGTATTTAAAATATCGTGTTGTCATTGGTCTTTATCATTGAGGCGTTACAAATTTCCACACTGCTATTGTGTTGTGCCGTAATTTATCTTAAGCAATTCCATTATTGATTCTACCTTTGCATTATCATTGAGAATTTGAAAAAAAGTGAACAACTGGTTTAGTCATCTAGACAATATATTTATAATTCTCAAAGTAATTTTTATTTCATTCTTATGATCCCTATTCTGATGATACATCTTCATAAGTACAGTGGTTTTGGCTGCAGTCTTCATAGCATTTGGCTGAATTTGTAATAATCACTAGAATCTTTTATGAAAGATACTCTGTGACTGAAATGTTTGGAAGTAGAGTTGACAGTACTAAAAGGAAGTTGTGAAGCAGAATTCTGTAATTCAGATGATGTGAATGGCCACTCCTGCTGAACTTCTGTTGTCCTTCAGGCAATGGGAATAGTACCAACTACATTGTATTAAAAATACAGTTACAATTACAAAACCCTGTATTCATAAAAATTAAATTAAATTGTAATATTGAAATATAGTAATTTTGTTATACAGAAAAAAATCTAAACCCACTACCAAAGTCAGAGCTGTTAGGAAATGCAAGAAAAAAGGGGGAAAAAACCCTTATCATATAATAAAATATATTATTAGCTACTTTTACAACAAATCAAAGGTTTTGAAAATAACTCAAAAATGGTCCCCACAATGTATAAAAGTCTTGGCTAGATTCAAAAACTGAACATCGGATCTTCAATAAATTTAAGCATGACATAACATCCGGTAACCATTGAGCATGAGTAGGCGGAACAGTATCCTTCCATTTAAGCAAGAGTGCCCTTTTAGCTATAAGAGAAGTAAAAGCCAAATTATGCAAATCAGGTGTCTCCAAAATAAAGTCTTTTCCTCCAACAATACTAAATAATGCGGTCAAAGGGTTAGGCTTAAAATTTACATTGAAAAGTACTGAGAAAGTTTGGAATACTTCCTTCCAGTATCTTTCAAGGCTCAGACATGTACAAAACATGTGAATTAATGAAGCTTCTCCATTATTACATCACAGAAAAGAGATGTATCGGAATAAAAACGAGATAGCTTATCTTCAGATGTGTGAGCCCTATGAACCACTTTAAATTGTAAAAGGGAATGATGGGCACATAACAATGAAGTGTTAACCAATTTAAAAATTTCATTCCAAGTTTCCTCAGAAATTGAAGTCTGTAAATCTTGTTCCCAAAGATTTTTAATTTTGTCTATAGGAACGTTTCTCATTCCTAGCAACATACCATAAATATTGGCTATTGAACTATTATAAAAAGGTTTCAAATTAAAAATTACATCTACAATAGTTGAGAACGCAGAAAGTCTCTAATTTGTAAATAACGAAAAAAATGAGTTTTGGGTAAACTATGTTTAGCTGACATTTGCTCAAACGAAAGAAGCCTTCCTCTAACAAACAGATCCTGGAAGAATTTAATACCCAATCTATCCCATTCTTTAAAAACTGAATCGGTCGTCAAAGGTTTAAAAAAATAGTTAAAACAGATGGGACTAGACAAAGAAAATCTCAGTAGACCAAAGTATTTTCTAAATTGTACCCAGATCCTCAAAGTATGTTTAACTACCAAATTTTCAGTTAGTTTACTAAAAGGTAAAGGGAGTGAGGATCTGAGAAGAGAAATAATAGAAAATTTATTATTGTGGAACGAGCTTCCAGTAGAAGTGGTAGAGGCAGGTTCGGTATTGTCAGTTAAAGTAAAATTGGGTAGGTATATGGACAGGAAAGGAATGGAGGATTATGGGCTGAGTGTGGGTCAGTGGGACTAGGTGTGAGTAAGTGTTCGGCACGGACTAGAAGGGCCGAGATGGCCTGTTTCCGTGCTGTAGTAGTTATCTGGTTTTTATCTTCTTTCTTGAAAAGGAGAAAATATCTCAAAACAACTGGATATTGAAATAAGTAGGCTGACTGTATTTACCACTTCCTGAGAACTAATGAAAGTGATATATCCACATGATTTTAAATCCAATGTTTCAAGGTCCATTGAACATGTACGGGCAGGAATTGCATGGCAATGGAATTATGTGATTGATGCTACCTTTGAGACTATGGGCTGCCAGTGCATGATTACAGTGATGTACACTAAATCTTTGCTTGTGGCTAAATCCTTCAAAAACTTCCTTTCGAAGACTTGATTTTCCAGCCGCAGATTGACTTGCATCTGATATTCATTAGCTGGGTTTCTTTTGTTAATCTTTCAGTTGAATGGTAACAAACAAAAATGGCCTGGTCTATCTCTTGATAACTGCACTTTAAGAAGCTGAAAAGAGCTTGCGCCAATAGTAACACTTAGTATTCTCCATGTACACTCCAGCATTATATTGTCTATAAGTCATTACTTAGTCAGTTGGGCCCTCTCCTGTTAGAGGTGAATATTAAATCATGTGAATGCTACTTGCCACTTTTAACATTATTTCACAGCACCATTAATATGTCACTATAAAAAGACTGGTGGGCTTTTCTTAAGCTAAAGCACGCCTGCTAAATTGCATTCCAGTCATAGTATTAGTTTGTTTTCAAGTATATTTTTGGCTCGTGACCATTATCTGCAGACTATTCTGAGACCTCTGTTAATTCAAACCCTTTGCTTGAATCGTGAAATTGGAGCTGCCCAGTATGCTTACACAAATGTTGTTTGCTTTTCACGTACCACCCACAGGACTGGTCTCTACATTCCTGTTTCTAATCCTTAATTCCTGTTACAGAAATAAACATTACCTTGAAAGTAACATTTCCTGTGCGTTGATACCATGCTTAGGTGGCTAACCAAGCAAGTCCTTGAAGACCGTAAAAATAAATTAATTCCTGCACTAGATTTCGATAACGAACAGTACAGCACAGGAATAGGCCATTCAGCCCAGAATGTTGTGTCGAACCAGCTAAAAAGCAAACAAAAACCGCAGATGGAGTTGATGATCCCAATTTTCTAAGTATTTAATATACTTTGCTAAGTAATATTTCAGAAACAACCTGACAATAATGTGTGTTTTAATTACTAAAATTACTAAGCTATGATATATTATTTCTAAGCAACATTTTTGTTTTCTTTCATTCAGATTGACCCATCTACTCTTTTACTGGAACTTTGCAAAAATGATGCTGCTTAGAAGATACCTTTGTCAAATGCTGCTCAAGTTTACCTTTTCTCCTCATCGTGAATGGGTAGCTAATAATGCCTTGAGACCGTTATAACACTGCAATGCACAGCATATCTTCAAGGACAAGGAAGATTTCTGCCTCATTAGTTTCTGTTATGGGTATCGATCATCCTCTTTATTTTCCAGAAGTGCACTGAAGCTTTTCTTGTTCAGCATTACATTAACTGTTACCTGTTTTGACTTGTTTTAAGATGAGATATGGCCAGCATTTATTACTTTCTCAGTCTGGTAACACCTGGATTGCATTACCTTAATCAAAATGGCCAGACATCAGCTGAATCGACAGAAATGTTACTGACCTGCTACAAATACTACCTCGTTTAAACACTAAAGCAGCCTTTAATGGGAGAAGTACACAAACAGCATTGGCAACGCTGATCTCCCAAGATACCAAAACAATTTCAACATTTGGAAGTACTGTACCAATGTGGTAAGCTGGAATTTTGGGGTTATCATGTTCAACAAAGACTCTGTTCAGTAGTTTTAGCCCACACCTGAAAATCAGGATGGGCTGACAGAAGTGCAATTTCAGATTACTGGACTTTGACCACAGGACACTGGAAAGACCCATCAAAATCCCAACAAGGATTTCTGTAAAAACAAGATGATTATTTTCAGTTTCCTTAGAGGAAAGATAGGAATCTGTTCAAAGGTTATGTGCCTAAAAAGTTGTTTGTGATTTGTAATGTTAAACGTAATTTGTACTTTCTCCTCAAAATTTTGATCCATTGACCAGAGATAAATTTCAAGGCAATGTAAAGTTCTTGGTGTTTCTTACCCATGAATGCTACTTATATTGGGTGCAGAATGTAGACTGTTCAATGCTGCTTTTGACAGATGTGACTGCACACAAACTTCCTGCTGACTTATTTATTAACATTGGAACTGTTGACAAAAATGTGCCAGAAAACCCTGAATGTAGACACGATTTTTTGCAAGTGATAGAAGTTTCACCACAGAACTATGTGAAGTTCTCCTCCTTTTGCTGGAGGTCAGTTCCCTTGTAGTCATGGTTGATGATGTGTGTAAATAACATGCAAGTAAAATCTATATTGTGAACATTGCTTATTTTTACATAAGATAAAAATGGAAAGAACCTTGGTACAGTGGCTAAATCAGCATTAAAAGCTACTTATAACCATAGCACTGAAAGAAACGCTGACTTGGAATTTAATTGCCTTGACATCAGCAGGACATTGGAATGAACTGAAATCAGTGGAGCATTTTCCATTCGAAACAGTTTTTGTAACCTCACAGAAATGTTTGAATGTACGATTCAGAATTACGTATGGAATATTTTACATCCTTAGTTTACAGTTTGAACCTATAGTTACTCTTTTCACTAGAATGTATAACAATATTTATTATCTGTATATTTTGCTATTTTCAGTTTAAGGCATGCGTTTTTCCTCATGAACTTGTATAAACCTTGAACAATATAAAAAACAGGGTTTTCATGTTAATTTTTTAGTCTAGAGATGAAAGATAATATGTATTAATACTTGTAAGTAGACAAAAGATTATTGTAATCTTATCATATTTTGCTGTCTTCCATTTTATGTACTGTATATAGGTTTTGATGTAATGCTGCCGGAAGATGAGAAACTAATTTAGAATAGTGTATTATGCTTTCTCTAAATTGATCTTGAACGTTCCCTTGATAGCATTACACAACACAATAATCTAACACTTCTGAAAAATGTTGTTTCCTAATTTTAATTATCAATAATTTGACTGTATTAGCAATGTATTATGCTCCAGCTACAAATTTCCATAACATCTCTGTTTCCTTATTGACTGGGATGAATTCGGAAGTCCTGATGTACCTGTGGACTGTGCTGGCAGCTGATAGGAAGCAGCAGAGTATTTTCTGCAGCTTGTTTGTCACAGCTACTTTAATTTGGCCATTGTATTAACATAAATAAAAGAGAAGCATAGCAATCATGTGTAGCGATTTGCTTTTGGATCCAAGTATTAATTAGCAGGCTTTGATTTTCCAGACAAATAAGCTGAGCAGGATTAATGATGGAGTATGTTTTAAGCTCCACAACAGAACATCATCTTGCAAGCAAAATAAATGTGTTTTGGTGGGGTTGATGCACAATACATGGGTGATAAAGACAGTCAGAAGGATTGTCAATGCCACCCATAGTTCAGTGCCTCATTTCTGTAAGGTGTAAGAAATCTAATAAGGAGCAACAAATGTTTTATTTTATGGAATTTGGATAAAGATGCCTCTGGATGTTCCCACAAGTGAAAGCAGCGTGAATTTGATCTTTTGCTCCTCAGTTAAGAGGTACCAATAGTTAGTGATTTGGGGAACTGTTAGCACTGTAGCAGACAAAGCCCTCCATTTGTTCCCATAGATTCACTTCATGAAATCTTAGAGAAACACATCAAAGCAGAGAGAAACAGGCCTTCTCATCCATGGTATCTACCAACACTAATCCCACTTTCCTAGGCCCAGCATACCTTTCTATCCAAGTACCTTTTCGATACTGTAATTATAGGTGCTTCTGCAAACCTCTGTTAGGTTATTCCAAATATGTACCACCCTCAGATGTGAAAACATTGCCTCTCAGATGTCCTTTACATTTCTCCCTCTCACCTTAAACCTGTGTCCTCTAGTT
Source organism: Hemitrygon akajei (assembly GCF_048418815.1). Classification (NCBI taxonomy): domain Eukaryota; kingdom Metazoa; phylum Chordata; class Chondrichthyes; order Myliobatiformes; family Dasyatidae; genus Hemitrygon; species Hemitrygon akajei. The sequence goes on from NC_133127.1 coordinate 109,967,708, forward strand.
CTGTCCTGGGAAAATACTTGCTGACTACCTTTGTCCTGCATAATTTTGTAAACATCTAAATTCACCCCTCCTCCTCCTATGTTCAGTGTGAATAACCCCAGCCTATCCAATTTCTCCTTACAACTTCAGCTTTCCATTCTAAGCAACACCCTGATGAATCTCCTTTGCACCCTGGTCTACATCTTTATCTGTAATTGCCACATACGCTTCCTGTATGAACTAAAACTAATCAAAATTCTCCACAACTGCAACATAACATCCTAACTCTTACACTCAAAGCATACCAAATTCCTTTTAAACTATCATATCCATTTTCAGCGAGCCATGTATTTGCACCCAAAGGTCTCTCTGTATATCAGTGCTCCTAATGTCCCTGTGATTAAATATGCGTAATGTAACAGAAGTTCACCTCTTACAGTTCATTATTTTACATTTGTCATCTGCCACTGGTCTGCCTGACTTCACAGATGAGCTATGTTCTTAAACAACCTTCTTCATTCTCTGTGATCCTAACAATTTTTGTGCTTTCCATAATCCAATTTAAGATATTTTAGTTCATGCCCCACTTGTTCAGTCACCACTGCCAAACAAACTCAGTTTTATGTATCTACCTCATAATCATTGTTAGCAAATATTCTCAATCCACAGAATAGGTTACTCCTGTAATTCAAATATCTCTGCTCTAGATGGAGAAGAGATGTAGAGGCAAGGAGAGAGAGGGGACCGGAGATAGCAGTTAATGTAGAACAGTACAGTACAGCACAGCACAGGAACAGGCCCTTCAGCCTGTAAATCAAAAAACCCCCCAGAACGAATCAATCCTACCTACACAATGTCCTTATCCCTCCATCTTCCTTATAGTCACATTCCTATCTAAACAACTCTTAAAAGCTTCTGACTTCTCCCCTTCATTACCAGTCTTGGAGAATGGTCTCGGCCTAAAACGTTGACTGTTCACTTTTTTCCATAGATGTTGAGTTCCTGCAGCATTTTGTGTGTGTTGCTTTGAATCTCTCGCATCTGCAGATTTTCTTGTGTTTGTCATCTTAAAAGCCTCTAGTGTATTTGCCTCTACCACCATACCAGGCAGCACATTCCAGGCATTCATGACTCTCCAAGTAAAACAAAACATACCCCTCACATCCCCTTTGAGCTTGCCCCCTCTCACCTTCAATGCACGCCCTCTGGTATTAGACATTTCTACCTTGGGAAACAGATACTCCCTGTCCACTCTACCTATGTCTCTCATAATCATATAGAAACATAGAAAACCTACGGCACAATACAAGCACTTGGGCCGACAATGCTGTGCTGAACATGTATTTACTTTAGAAATTACCTAGGGTTACCCATAGCCCTCTATTTTTCTAAGCTCCGTGTACTTATCCAGGAGACTCTTAAAAGACCCTATCGTATCCACCTCCACCACCGTCACCAGCAGCCCATTCCACACACTCGCCACCATCTGCATTAAAAAAAACTTACCCCTGACATCTCCTCTGTACCTACTTCCAAACACCTTAAACCTGTGCACTCTCATGCTAGCCATTTCAGCCCTGGGAAAAAGCCTCTGACTATCCACATGATCAATGCCTCTCATCGTCTTATACACCTCGATTTGGTCACCTCTCATCCTTCATCATGTTGGCGTGTGGCCTAGTGGATAAGGCGTCAGTCAGTGAAGGTCACTGGTTTGAGCCTCAGCTGAGGCAGAGTGTTGTGTCCTTGAACAAGGCACTTAACCACACATTGCTCTGCAACCACACTGGTGCCAAGCTGCTTGGGTCCTAGTGCCCTTCCCTTGGACAACATCGGTGGCATGGAGAGGGGAAGGCTTGCAGCTTGGGTAACTGCTGGTCTCCCATACAACCCTGCCCAGGCCTGCGCCCTGGAAACCTTCCAAGGCGCAAAGGAAAAAAGGCCGAGTTCACTCAACCTATTCTCAAAAGGCATGCTTGCCAATCCAGGCAACGTCTTTGTAAATTTCCTCTGCACCCTTTCTATGGTTTACACGTCCTTCCTGTAGTGAGGTGACCAGAACTGACAGCCCTCCACACTATCCACAACACCCACAACCTTCGTGTCATCAGCAAATTTACTAACCCATCCCTCCACTTCCTCATCCAGGTCATTTATAAAGATCATGAAGAGTAGGTTCCCAGAACAGATCCCTGAGGCACACCACTGGTCACCAACCTTAATGCCGAATATGACCCATCTACAACCACCCTTTGCCTTCTGTGGGCAAGCCAGTTCTGGATCTACAAAGCAATGTCCCCTTGGATCCCATGCCTCCTTACTTTCTCAATAAGCCTTGAATGGGGTACCTTATCAAATGCTTTGCTGAAATCCATATACACTACATCTACTGCTCTTCCTTCATCAATGTGTTTAGTCATATCCTCAAAAAATTCAATCAGGCTCATAAACCATGACCTGCCTTTGACAAAGCCACGCTGACTATTCCTGATCATATTATACTTCTCCAAATGTTTATAAATCCTGCCTCTCAGGATCTTTATAGATTCATTAAGTACCTCACCTACCACCTCCGGTTCCGTACACACTTTTCCACTGTCACATTTGATTGGTCCTGTTCTCGCATGCCTTATCCTCTTGCTCTTCACATACTTGTAGAATGCCTTGGGGTTTTCCTTAATCCTGCTCACCAAGGCCTTCTCATGGCCCTTTCTGGATCACCTAATTTCATTCTTAAGCTCTTTCCTGCTAGCTTTATAATTTTCTAGATCTCTCATTACCTAGTTTTTTGAACCTTTCGTAAGCTTTTTTTCTTGACTAGATTTTCAACTGCCTTTGTACACCACAGTTCCTGTATCCTACTATCGCATTGGAATGTACCTATGCAGAACACCATACAAATATTCCCTGAACAGTTGCCACATTTCTGCTGTATGTTTCCCTGAGAACATCTGTTCCCAATTTATGCTTCAAAGTTTCTGCCTGATGGCTTCATATTTCCCCTTACTCCAATTAAACACTTTCCTAACCTGTCTGTTCCTATCCCTCTCTAATGCTATGGTAAAGGGAATAGAATTATGATCACTGTCTCCAAAATCCTCTCCCACTGAGAGACCTGAGACCTAACCAGGTTCATTTCCCAATACCAGATAAAGTACAGCCTTTCCTCTTGTAGACTTACCTATATATTGTGTCAGGAAACCTTCCTGAACATACCTAACAAACTCAACCCCATCTAAACTCCTTTTGCTTTAGGGAGATGCCAATCAATACTGGGAAAATTAAAATCCCCCATCACAACAACTCTGTAGTTACTGCACCATTCCAGAATCTGTCTCCCTATCTGCTCCTCGATGTCCCTGTTACTACTGTGTGGTCTATAAAAACACCCAGTAGAGTTATTGACCCCTTCCTGTTTCTAACTTCCACCCACAGAGACTCAGTAGACAATTTCTCCTTTTCTGCAGCCATGACACTATGTCTGATCAGCAGTGCCACGCCCCCACCTCTTTTGCCTCCCTCCCTGTCCTTTCTGAAACATCTAAAGCCTGGCACTCTAAGTAACAATTCCTGCCCCTCAGCCATGTAAGACTGTAAGGTCCACAACATCATCTCTCCAAGTACTGATCCACGCTCTAAGCTCATCTGCATTGTTCATGATGCTCCTTGCATTAAAACAGACACATCTCAAACCATCAGTATGAGGGCATCCCTTCTCTATCACCTGCCTATCCTCCCTGTCACACTGCCTACAAGCTTTCTCTATTTGTAGACTAACTGCCCCTTCCTCCACCTCTTCAGTTTGGTTCCCAACTCCCAGCAATTCTAGTTTAAACTCTCCCCAATAGCCTTAGCAAACCTTTCTGAATGGATATTGGATTAGTAAGTATGCAGATGATACTAAGATGGTGGCGTTGTGGATAATGAAGTATCCTATGCAGATAATGGAGTAATGGATAATGAAGTAGGTTTTCAAAGCTTGCAGAGAGATTTAGGCCAGGTAGAAGAGTGGGCTGAAAGATGGCAGGTGGAGTTTAATACTGATAAGTGTGAGGTGCTACATTTAGGTAGTAAAGCATAGGAAGTACCCTTGTTCAATCCCTTCCCACTTATGTCCGTGATACTTCCCATGCTTTACATCTCTTCAAAGATTTCAAGTTCCCTGGCCCCCACCGCCTCATTTTCACCATGGACGTCCAGTCCCTATATACCTCTATCCCCCACCAGAAAGGTCTCCAAGCTCGCCGTTTCTTCCTGGATTCCAGACCCAGCCAGTTACCCTCTACCATCACTCTTCTCCGCCTCGCGGAATTAGTCCTCACCCTTAACAATTTCTCCTTTGGCTCCTCCCACTTCCTCCAAACTAAAGGTGTAGCCATGGGTCCTAGCTATGCCTGCCTTTTTGTCGGCCATGTGGAGCAATCTATGTTCCAAGCCTACACCGGTATCTGTCCTCCTCTTGCGTTATATTGACAACTGCATCGGCGCTGCTTCCTGCAGACATGCTGAGCTCGTCGACTTCATTAACTTCGCCTCCAGCTTTCACCCCACCCTCAAATTCACCTGGTCTATTTCCGACACCTCCCTCCCCTTTCCAGATCTCTCTGTTTCTATCTCTGGAGACAGCCTATCCACCGACGTCTACTACAAACCTACTAACTCCCACAGCTACCTAGACTATTCCTCCTCCCACCCTGTCTCCTGCAAAAATGCTATCCCTTTCTCTCAATTCCTCTGCCTCCACCACATCTGCTCTCAGGATGAGGCCTTTCATTCTAGGACAAAGGAGATGTCTTCCCTTTTTAAAGAAAGGGGCTTCCCTTCGTCCACTATCAACTCTGCCCTCCATCGCGTCTCCCGTATTTCACGCACCTCTGCCCTCACCCCATCCCCCCACCAGCCCACCAGGGATAGAGTCCCCCTGGTCCTCACCTATCACCTTACCAGCCTACAGATCCAACGTATAATCCTCTGTAATTTCCACCACCTCCTACGTGATCCCACCACCAGCCACATCTTCTCCTCCCCCCCCCCCCCCACTCTCGGCTTTCCGCAGGAATCGCTCCCTACGCGACTCCGTTGTCCATTCATCCCCCCCCATCCCTCCCCACCGACCTCCCTCCAGGCACTCATCCCTGCAAAAGGAAGAAGTGCTACACCTGCCCCCACACTTCTTCCCTCACCACCATCCCAGGCCCCAGACAGTCCTTTCAGGTGAGGCACCACTTCACCTGCAAGTCAACTGGGGTGATATACTGTATCCGGTGCTCCCGATGTGGCCAGTTATACATTGGGGAGACCCGCTGCAGACTGGGAGACCGTTTCGCCGAACACTGGCGCTCAGTCCTCCGGCAGTGGCGGGATCTCCCTGTGGCCACACACTTCAATTCCACAGACCACTCCCACCCCGACATGTCTGTCCATGGCCCCCTCTACCGTCAAGATGAGGCCACACGCAGGTCGATGGAGCAATACCTTATTTCCCGCCTAGGTAGCCTCCCGCCTGCCAGCATGAGCATCCAACTTACAGACCTCCGTTGATACCCCTGCCCCCCCCTTACCCCCATCCCTATCTATAATTTTAGTCTAGTTCTCTTTCCCCCCCTCACTATAATCTCCCCCCAGCCCAACCTTTCTTTCTCTTTTATTTCCCATAATTCTCCACTTTCCCCCTAGCCCATTTCCCTCCAGCCTATCACTTCCCAGCTCTCTACTTCATCCCTCCCCCCACTTCTTATCCCCTCTCCACCATCCCATGTTACTTCACTCCTGATGAAGGGTTTCGGCCCGAAACGTCGTCACTACCTCCTCCCATAGATGCTGTCTGGCCTCCTGAGTTCTGCCAGCATTTTGTGTTTTTATTTATTTCCAGCATCTGCAGATTCACTCGTGTGCCTTTGAACTAGATCTGAGCCTATTTTGAACATCTTGGGTAGACCCTCCTCTTCTTCCCATTGTCTTCTTCTAAAGAGCTCTTATCTTCTCCAAATGGAGTTCATTACTTACTGGAGTTCTTTGAGGATGTAATGAGCACAGTGGATAGAGGCGAACAGATGGACATTGTTTACTTGTATTTCCAGAAGGTGTTCGATAAGGTGCCGCATAAAAGACATCCATATGTTAAGGATGCATGGTCTTGGGGGTGATGTATTAGAATGGATTGGTTAGCTAATAGAAAGTAGGGAGTTGGGGTACATGGGTGTTACTCTGGTTGACAATCAGTGGTGAGTGGTGTGCCGCAGGGGTTGGTGCTGGGCCTGCAACTGTTCACGATATACATTAACGATCTGGAAGAGGGGACCAAGTGTAGTGTTTCTAAGTTTGCTAATGATACTAAATTAAGTGGAAAAGCAAAATATGCAGAAGAAATGGAGAATCTGCAGAGAGATATAGATAGGTTAAGTGAGTGGGCAAGGGGTCTGGAAGATGAAGTACAATGTTGGTAAATGCGAGGTCATCCACTTTGGAAGGAAAATTGAAAGAGCAGATTAATACTTAAATGGTAAAATATTGCAGCATGCTTCTGTGCAGAGGGACTTGGGAGTGCTCGTGCATGAATCACAGAAGGTTGGTTTGCAGGTGCAGCAGGCTATCAAGAAGGCAAATGGAATGTTGACCTTCATTGCTAGAGGGATTGAATTTAAAAGCAGTGAGGTTATACTGCAACTGTACAGGGTACTGATGAAGCCACATCTGGAGTACTGCGTGCAGTTCTGGTCTCCTTACTTGAGGAAGGATATACTAGTGTAGCCTCCGTGCCCCCAGTTGACCCCCGTTCACCTAGGGTGAACTGCCATCACCCTGCCAGTAGTGCAATACTTCGGTGTAAGTACAGTGTCATGTCCCCCCAGTACAAGCTCGCAACACAAATACCAGACAATACCCAAAAGTGAATAAATAATTGCAACTTTATAGTTATTTCTTAGTAATGGGTTAGTAGAAACAGTTAACCTAAAGGCACCAAAGTAATAAGTTTGTCAGTTTGTGCACATATTTTAATACGTTGGAGCTCATGCCTCCGGTTCCTTCCACAACGACCTTCCAAGCCTTCGGCCACCGTCCGAACCGCCTACGTCCAGTATCCGCCACCCTGGAACTGCTGCCCGCTCCACACACGTCCGTCCTCCTCGCTGTCCTCCCAAAAAAGATCGGAACTCCCACTCACTTTACACAGACAAGATAGCATAACAACTCTCCATTGGTTATTTTGCCCCTTATCAGTAGCCATAACCCAAACATACCAGAGACAGAATCCCATTATAGCATTACAGAGAAGCTATTTCATTATAACAATACAGAGAAGCCATTTTGTAAGCCTGAACAGTTAACATCACAGTTACTGGGACTGAGAGTCCTACATTCTCCCCCTACCAAATTTAGTCATGCCCTCATGATGCTCAGATAATTGGCCAACCCTTCCTGCAAAGCTCAAAGCCCAAAGCCCAACCGAAGTGCAGAAAGCAGTGACATAACTCCTCAAAACAGTGGAGATCACAACCAGTTCCCCAGGTGGTACATAGGCCAACCTATCGGGAGGGCGCCTACTTCTCTGAGACCTGCGCACTCCCTCTTCTAACTCCTCCATCTTGGACACTACAGGAGACTCATGGACACTATGAGGCGAACCCTCCTGTGAGTGGTCACCCAAACCCCTCTACACCCCGGAACCCTCTATCTCTTGCTCAGGCCCCATATCCTCCCCACCAATGCCCTGTCGTACTCCTGACAGCCCATCACTAGCCCCCCTTACCCCGTCTAACCCAGTGAGGGAAGGGCCAGAAGTCTCCTCCTCCACCACAGGGGCATCAGTGAACGGCAGCATGTACCAATCATCCAAGTCATCCTCCTCCGAGTCAGTATCCCTCACAGGGATTGGGCCCAGGCCCACCTCTCCTGGTGTGGGCTCTTCCTCCACCTTGCGTGGACGCAAAGTCCTGGTACGAGGTGCAGCTGGCACCTTGGGCTCCCGCTGTACTTGTACATCTCGCCCCAGAGGCAACAGATGATTCCGGTGGAGAGTCTTGATGGGCCCCTTCCCATCCTCAGGCCGCACTCGGAAAACCGGTAAGTTGGGCAACTGACTCTCCACCACATAGGGCGTGCCTGACCAGCAATCAGCCAGCTTGTGCTTCCCAGGCAATCCCAGATTCCTTATGAGGACTCGGTCTCCCGGCAGGAGCTGGGAGAACTTCACTTTCTGGTCATACCTCTTCTTATTTCCCCGATTCTGCTTGGCGGCCGCCTCCCCGGCCAACTCATAAGCCCTTTGCAGCTCTTTCTTCATATCATTCATATACTTCAAGTAAGGCTTCAGCGATATTTCACCCGCAGCCGTCCCGAAACAGAGGTCAATGGGCAAACTTGCCTCGCACCTGAACGTCAGATAATAGGGTGAGTAGCCAGTAGCATCATTGCGTGTACAGTTGTAGCAGTGAACCAGATATCCAATATGTTGACTCCATCCACTCTTTTTGCTGATCTCCAGCGTCCTGAGCATGTCTAGCAGGGTCCGATTAAACCTCTCTGGCTGGGGATCGTCCTGCAGATGATAGGGCGTGGTCCTCGATTTCTAAATCCCCAGCATATCCAGTAACTCATAGATGAGCTTACTCTTGAAGTCCTGTCCCTGGTCACTATGTATCTGCCAGGGAAGGCCATAATGCACAAAATACTTCTCCCATAGCACTCTTGCCACTGTAGTCGCCCTCTGATCCTTGATGGGGAACACTTGAGCATACCTGGTGTAATGGTCTGTGATGACTAAGACATTTGCTGTGTTGCTGGTATCAGGTTCTATGGCCAGGAAATCCATACACACCAGATCCAAAGGCCCCACACTCTGCAAGTGCGACCACGGAGCACCCTGCACAGGCAGTGTCTTACGGCGTTTGCAACGTATGCAGGACTTGCAGTGCTCATCGACCTCCGACCTCATTCGGGGCCAATAAAACCGGTCCTGGAGCAACCCATAGGTCTTCTCCACCCCCAAGTGGCCACAGTCATTATGCAGTGACTTCATCACAACCCTCCGATACTTCTCAGGCAGGACCAGCTGCCAACGCTGAGGTCGGTCCGAGGGTGACGTTACCCAGTATAACATTTGGTTCTTCAACCTCAACCAAGGCCATTCTCTCAGTAACAGAGACACTGACCCGTGTTGTGTCTGCTCCACCCAGGCCACGATCCCTTTCTCAACTGCGTCCCAAATAGTGCCAATGCCAGGGTCATCTCGCTGAGCAGCTGCACTTTCCCCAGGACTCAACTCTGGCAGCTGTGCGGTCTTCAGAGCAGTCATGTCACAGTAAACTAGGGGTAGCCTCACCTTTTCCTCGGCCTGCGCGGTGATAGCAAACTGACACATGATCTTCACCCTGGATGCAGGAACATTCTCCCATTCCTCGTCCTTTTCCAGGTCCTCATGTCTCCGTCGGGCCAGAGCATCCGCATCAACATTCTGGTTCCCTGGCCGGTACTTCAGGTTAAAATCATATGCAGACAGGGCGGCCAACCACCGATGACCAGTGGCGTCCAGTTTCGCCGAGGTCAGGATGTAGGTAAGCGGGTTGTTGTCCGTCCGCACCTCAAACTTGGCCCCGTAGAGATAGTCACTCAGTTTATTCACCACTGCCCTTTTCAACGCCAGAAACTCCAACTTGTGGGTGGGGTAGTTCCTCTCAGTGGGTGACAAACTCCGGCTGACAAATGCTACCGGCTTCAGCCCGGCACCCTGATCCTGATACAAGACGGCCCCTAACCCCTCGCGGCTGGCATAAGTGTGTAACACAGAGGGCAATTGGGGGTCTGCAAAAGCCAGCACCGGCGCCTGAGTCAGCATCTCCTTCAGGGACTGAAAAGCCGCTTCACATTGGTCATCCAATCTCTATCCAAAGGGCTCTGCCGGGTTCAAACATTTTCCAGCCTCCCTTCCTGTCCCAGAGGGGGGTGGCCACGCAGAAGCTGGTTCAAGGGATGGCTCACCTTGGCGTAGCCCTTCACGAATCTCCAGTAATAGCCACAGAACCCCAAAAACGAGTGCAGAGCGCTCACAGTCTGGGGTCTCGGCCAGGTGGTCACCGCTTCGATTTTACGCGGGTCTGTAGCTACCCCGTTCCGCGAGATTATATGTCCAACATAGCTAACAGACGTCTGGCAAAACTGGCACTTGTCCAGGGAAAGTTTTAACCCTTCATACTTCAGCTGGTTGAGCACTTCCATTAGCCTCATTTCATGTTCTTCCAAAGTGGATCCAAATACTATCAGGTTGTCCAAATACACCAGCACTTCAAGCAGGTTCATATCACACACGGTCTTCTCCATGACCCTCTGGAAGGTGGCAGGGGTCCCCGATATGCCTTGGGGCATCCTTTCGAACTGATAAAATCCCAGAGGGCATATAAAGGCCGTCTTCTCCTTATCCGACTCACTCATGTGATCTGGTAATATCCACTCCACAAATCTAACACACTGAACCACTTCGCCCCACTCAGACAGGCCAGAACGTCTTCGACACTGGGGATCGTATACTGGTCAGGGATGGTGCGCCTATTGAGGGTCCTATAATCCACACACATACGAAACTTCCCATTTTTCTTCCTGGCCACGACTATTGGGGACACATAAGGGCTGCAGGACTCCGAAGTTATCCCAGCTTCCTTCAGCTTACTCAAACGCTGCCCCCATTGTCCACTTCTGCAGGGGCCATTTGCCACGACCTCTCTCGAAACGGGATGTCTTCAGTCACCCGGATGCTGTGGCAAGTGCTCCTGGAACAGCCCACGGCAAACTCGTCGAGAGAAAAAACATCTTTCAACATCAACATCTTCTCCACCATCCTCTGCGTCCAACGGTCCGGCACAGGCGAGGCCCCAAAGGTAAACAGCCCAGCGATCAACTTATCCCTGTTTTCCGATGGTTCTCTTCCCGCGAGCCTCACGGGGGCACTGTGCATCACCGTAACCGAGAACAAATGTGCCAGGGGCATCCGTCATTTAAAATTGACCTCCCGTTGCGTGGTGTTCTTCATGTTCACCAGCACCCGGTGTGCCTGCACCACCGAGAGCTCCTGTAACTCAGGCCTCACCACTACCCGGCGTGCCTGCACCACCGAGAGCTTCTGTAGCTCAGGCCTCACCAGCACCCGACGTGCCTGCACCACCGAGAGCTTCTGTAGCTCAGGCCTCACCAGCACCCGGCGTGCCTGCACCACCGAGAGCTTCTGTAGCTCAGGCCTCACCACCACCCGGCGTGCCTGCACCACCGAGAGCTTCTGTAGCTCAGGCCTCACCAGCACCCGGCGTGCCTGTACCACCGAGAGCTTCTGTAGCTCAGGCCTCACCACCACCCGGCGTGCCTGCACCACCGAGATCTTCTGCAGCTCAGGCCTCACCAGCACCCGGCGTAAATGCAACACCGAGAGCCTCTGTAGCTCAGGCCTCACCACCACACGGCGTGCCTGCACCACCGAGAGCTTCTGTAGCTCAGGCCTCACCAGCACCCCGCGTGCCTGCACCACCGAGAGCTTCTGCCGCTCAGGCCTCACCAGCACCCGGAGTGCCTGCACCACCGAGAGCTTCTGTAGCTCAGGCCTCACCACCACCCGGCGTGACTGCACCACCGAGAGCTTCTGCAGTTCAGGCCTCAGCACCACCCGGCGTGCCTGCACCACCGAGAGCTTCTGCAGCTCAGGCCTCAGCACCACCCGGCGTGCCTGCACCACCAAGAGCTCCTGCAGTTCAGGCCTCACCACCACCCGGCGTGCCTGCACCACCAAGATCTTCTGCAACTCAGGCCTCACCAACACCCGGCGTAAATGCAACACCGAGAGCTTCTGCAGCTCAGGCCTCACCACCACCCGGCGTGCCTGCACCACCGAGATCTTCTGGAGCTCAGGCCTCACCACCACCCGGCGTGACTGCACCACCGATAGCTTCTGTAGCTCAGGCCTCACCACCACCCGACGTGCCTGCACCACCGAGAGCTTCTGTAGCTCAGGCCTCACCAGCACCTGGCGTGCCTGCACCACCGAGAGCTTCTGCAGCTCAGGCCTCACCAACACCCGGCGTGCCTGCACCACCGATAGCTTCTGTAGCTCAGGCCTCACCACCACCTGGCGTGCCTGCACCACCGAGAGCTTCTGCAGCTCAGGCCTCACAAGCACCCGGCGTGCCTGCACCACCGATAGCTTCTGTAGCTCAGGCCTCACCACCACCCGTCGTGCCTGCACCACCGAGAGCTTCTGTAGCTCAGCCCTCACCACCACCCGGCGTGCCTGCACCACCGAGAGCTTCTGCAGCTCAGGCCTCACTAGCACCCGGCGTGCCTGCACCACCGAGAGCTTCTGCAGCTCAGGCCTCACCACCACCCGGCGTGCCTGCACCACCGAGATCTTCTGCAGCTCAGGCCTCACCACCACCCGGCGTGCCTGCACAACCGAGATCTTCTGCAGCTCAGGCCTCACCACCACCCGACGTGCCTGCACCACCGAGAGCTTCTGTAGCTCAGGCCTCACCAGCACCCGGCGTGCCTGCACCACCGAGATCATCTGCAGCTCAGGCCTCACCACCACCCGGCGTGCCTGCAACACCGAGAGCTTCTGTAGCTCAGGCCTCACCACCACCCGGCGTGCCTGTACCACCGAGAGCTTCTGTAGCTCAGGCCTCACCACCACCCGGCGTGCCTGCAACACCGAGAGCTTCTGTAGCTCAGGCCTCACCACCACCCGGCGTGCCTGTACCACCGAGAGCTTCTGCAGCTCAAGCCTCACTAGCACCCGGCGTGACTGCACCACGGACCACGACCGAGATCGTCTGCAGCTCAGGCCTCACCACCACCTGGCGTGCCTGTACCACACAGATCTTCTGCAGCTCAGGCCTCACCAGCACCCGGCGTGACTGTACCACCGAGATCTTCTGCAGCTCAGGCCTCACCAACACCCGGCGTTCCTGCACCACCGAGAGCTTCTGCAGCTCAGGCCTCACCAGCACAAGGCGTTCCTGCACCACCGAGAGCTTCTGTAGCTCAGACCTCAGCACCACCCGGCGTGACTGCACCACCGAGAGCTTCTGTAGCTCAGGACTCACCACCACCCGGCGTGACTGCACCACCGAGAGCTTCTGCAGCTCAGGCCTCAGCCCCACCCGGCGTGCCTGCACCACCGAGAGCTTCTGTAGCTCAGGCCTCACCAGCACCCGGCGTGACTGCACCACCGAGAGCTTCTGCAGCTCAGGCCTCACCAGCACCCGGCGTGACTGCACCACCGACCACCACCGAGATCTTCTGCAGCTCAGGCCTCACCACCACCCGGCCTGCCTGCACCACCGAGATCTTCTGCAGCTCAGGCCTCACCGCCACCCGGCGTTCCTGCAACACCGAGAGCTTCTGCAGCTCAGGCCTCACCACCACCCGGCGTGCCTGCAACACCGAGAGCTTCTGCAGCTCAGGCCTCACCGCCACCCGGCGTGCCTGCAACACCGAGAGCTTCTGCAGCTCAGGCCTCACCGGCACCCGGCGTGCCTGCAACACCGAGAGCTTCTGCAGCTCAGGCCTCACCACCACCCGGCGTGCCTGCACCACCGAGAGCTTCTGCAGCTCAGGCCTCACCAGCACCCGGCGTTCCTGCAACACCGAGAGCTTCTGCAGCTCAGGCCTCACCACCACCCGGCGTGCCTGCAACACCGACCACCACCGAGATCTTCTGCAGCTCAGGCCTCACTGCCACCCGGCGTTCCTGCAACACCGAGAGCTTCTGCAGCTCAGGCCTCACCACCACCCGGCGTGCCTGCAACACCGAGACCTTCTGCAGCTCAGGCCTCACCGCCACCCGGCGTGCCTGCAACACCGAGAGCTTCTGCAGCTCAGGCCTCACCAGCACCCGGCGTGCCTGCAACACCGAGAGCTTCTGCAGCTCAGGCCTCACCACCACCCGGCGTGCCTGCACCACCGAGAGCTTCTGCAGCTCAGGCCTCACCAGCACCCGGCGTTCCTGCAACACCGAGAGCTTCTGCAGCTCAGGCCTCACCACCACCCGGCGTGCCTGCAACACCGAGAGCTTCTGCAGCTCAGGCCTCACCACCACCCGGCGTGCCTGCACCACCGAGAGCTTCTGTAGCTCAGGCTTCACCACCACCCGGCGTTCCTGCACCACCGAGAGCTTCTGCAGCTCAGGGCTCACCACCACCCGGCGTGCCTGTACCACCGAGAGCTTCTGTAGCTCAGGCCTCACCACCACCCGGCGTGCCTGCAACACCGAGAGCTTCTGTAGCTCAGGCCTCACCACCACCCGGCGTGCCTGTACCACCGAGAGCTTCTGCAGCTCAAGCCTCACTAGCACCAGGCGTGACTGCACCACCGAGAGCTTCTGCAGCTCAGGCCTCACCAGCACCCGGAGTGACTGCACCACGGACCACGACCGAGATCGTCTGCAGCTCAGGCCTCACCACCACCCGTCGTGCCTGCACCACCGAGAACTTCTGTAGCTCAGGCTTCACCACCACCCGGCGTTCCTGCAACACCGAGAGCTTCTGCAGCTCAGGCCTCACCACCACCCGGCGTGCCTGCACCACCAAGATCTTCTGTAGCTCAGGCTTCACCACCACCCGGCGTGCCTGCAACACAGAGAGCTTCTGCAACTCAGGCCTCACCTCCACACGGCGTGCCTGCACCACCGAGATCTTCTGCAGCTCAGCCCTCACCAGCACCCGGCGTGACTGCACCACCGACCACCACCGAGATCTTCTGCAGCTCAGGCCTCACCACCACCCGGCCTGCCTGCACCACCGAGAACTTCTGTAGATCAGGCTTCACCAGCACCCGGCGTTCCTGCACCACCGAGAGCTTCTGCAGCTCAGGCCTCAGCCCCACCCGGCGTGACTGCACCACCGAGAGCTTCTGCAGCTCAGGCCTCACCAGCACCCGGCGTGACTGCACCACCGACCACCACCGAGATCTTCTGCAGCTCAGGCCTCACCGCCACCCGGCGTTCCTGCAACACCGAGAGCTTCTGCAGCTCAGGCCTCACCACCACCCGGCGTGCCTGCAACACCGAGAGCTTCTGCAGCTCAGGCCTCACCGCCACCCGGCGTGCCTGCAACACCGAGAGCTTCTGCAGCTCAGGCCTCACCAGCACCCGGCGTGCCTGCAACACCGAGAGCTTCTGCAGCTCAGGCCTCACCAGCACCCGGCGTGCCTGCAACACCGAGAGCTTCTGCAGCTCAGGCCTCACCACCTCCCGGCGTGCCTGCACCACCGAGAGCTTCTGCAGCTCAGGCCTCACCAGCACCCGGCGTTCCTGCAACACCGAGAGCTTCTGCAGCTCAGGCTTCACCACCACCCGGCGTTCCTGCACCACCGAGAGCTTCTGCAGCTCAGGGCTCACCACCACCCGGCGTGCCTGTACCACCGAGAGCTTCTGTAGCTCAGGCCTCACCAGCACCCGGAGTGACTGCACCACGGACCACGACCGAGATCGTCTGCAGCTCAGGCCTCACCACCACCCGTCGTGCCTGCACCACCGAGAACTTCTGTAGCTCAGGCTTCACCACCACCCGGCGTTCCTGCAACACCGAGAGGTTCTGCAGCTCAGGCCTCACCACCACCCGGCGTGCCTGCACCACCAAGATCTTCTGTAGCTCAGGCTTCACCACCACCCGGCGTGCCTGCAACACAGAGAGCTTCTGCAACTCAGGCCTCACCTCCACACGGCGTGCCTGCACCACCGAGAACTTCTGCAGCTCAGGCCTCACCACCACCCGGCGTGTCAGCACCACCGAGAGCTTCTGCAGCTCAGGCCTCACCACCACCCGGCGTGCCTGCACCACCGAGATCTTCTGCAGCTCAGCCCTCACCACCACCCGGCGTGACTGCACCACCGAGAACATCTGCAGCTCAGGCCTCACCAGCACCCGGCGTTCCTGCAACACCGAGAGCTTCTGCAGCTCAGGCCTCACCACCACCCGGCGTGCCTGCAACACCGAGAGCTTCTGCAGCTCAGGCCTCACCACCACCCGGCGTGCCTGCACCACCGAGAGCTTCTGTAGCTCAGGCTTCACCACCACCCGGCGTTCCTGCACCACCGAGAGCTTCTGCAGCTCAGGGCTCACCACCACCCGGCGTGCCTGTACCACCGAGAGCTTCTGTAGCTCAGGCCTCACCACCACCCGGCGTGCCTGCAACACCGAGAGCTTCTGTAGCTCAGGCCTCACCACCACCCGGCGTGCCTGTACCACCGAGAGCTTCTGCAGCTCAAGCCTCACTAGCACCCGGCGTGACTGCACCACCGAGAGCTTCTGCAGCTCAGGCCTCACCAGCACCCGGAGTGACTGCACCACGGACCACGACCGAGATCGTCTGCAGCTCAGGCCTCACCACCACCCGGAGTGACTGCACCACGGACCACCACCGAGAGCTTCTGCAGCTCAGGCCTCACCAGCACAAGGCGTTCCTGCACCACCGAGAGCTTCTGCAGCTCAGGCCTCACCAGCACCCGGCGTGACTGCACCACCGACCACCACCGAGATCTTCTGCAGCTCAGGCCTCACCACCACCCGGCCTGCCTGCACCACCGAGATCTTCTGCAGCTCAGGCCTCACCGCCACCCGGCGTTCCTGCAACACCGAGAGCTTCTGCAGCTCAGGCCTCACCACCACCCGGCGTGCCTGCAACACCGAGAGCTTCTGCAGCTCAGGCCTCACCGCCACCCGGCGTGCCTGCAACACCGAGAGCTTCTGCAGCTCAGGCCTCACCGGCACCCGGCGTGCCTGCAACACCGAGAGCTTCTGCAGCTCAGGCCTCACCACCACCCGGCGTGCCTGCACCACCGAGAGCTTCTGCAGCTCAGGCCTCACCAGCACCCGGCGTTCCTGCAACACCGAGAGCTTCTGCAGCTCAGGCCTCACCACCACCCGGCGTGCCTGCAACACCGACCACCACCGAGATCTTCTGCAGCTCAGGCCTCACTGCCACCCGGCGTTCCTGCAACACCGAGAGCTTCTGCAGCTCAGGCCTCACCACCACCCGGCGTGCCTGCAACACCGAGACCTTCTGCAGCTCAGGCCTCACCGCCACCCGGCGTGCCTGCAACACCGAGAGCTTCTGCAGCTCAGGCCTCACCAGCACCCGGCGTGCCTGCAACACCGAGAGCTTCTGCAGCTCAGGCCTCACCACCACCCGGCGTGCCTGCACCACCGAGAGCTTCTGCAGCTCAGGCCTCACCAGCACCCGGCGTTCCTGCAACACCGAGAGCTTCTGCAGCTCAGGCCTCACCACCACCCGGCGTGCCTGCAACACCGAGAGCTTCTGCAGCTCAGGCCTCACCACCACCCGGCGTGCCTGCAACACCGAGAGCTTCTGCAGCTCAGGCCTCACCACCACCCGGCGTGCCTGCAACACCGAGAGCTTCTGCAGCTCAGGCCTCACCACCACCCGGCGTGCCTGCAACACCGAGAGCTTCTGTAGCTCAGGCCTCACCACCACCCGGCGTGCCTGCACCACCGAGAGCTTCTGTAGCTCAGGCTTCACCACCACCCGGCGTTCCTGCACCACCGAGAGCTTCTGCAGCTCAGGGCTCACCACCACCCGGCGTGCCTGTACCACCGAGAGCTTCTGTAGCTCAGGCCTCACCACCACCCGGCGTGCCTGCAACACCGAGAGCTTCTGTAGCTCAGGCCTCACCACCACCCGGCGTGCCTGTACCACCGAGAGCTTCTGCAGCTCAAGCCTCACTAGCACCCGGCGTGACTGCACCACCGAGAGCTTCTGCAGCTCAGGCCTCACCAGCACCCGGAGTGACTGCACCACGGACCACGACCGAGATCGTCTGCAGCTCAGGCCTCACCACCACCCGTCGTGCCTGCACCACCGAGAACTTCTGTAGCTCAGGCTTCACCACCACCCGGCGTTCCTGCAACACCGAGAGCTTCTGCAGCTCAGGCCTCACCACCACCCGGCGTGCCTGCACCACCAAGATCTTCTGTAGCTCAGGCTTCACCACCACCCGGCGTGCCTGCAACACAGAGAGCTTCTGCAACTCAGGCCTCACCTCCACACGGCGTGCCTGCACCACCGAGATCTTCTGCAGCTCAGCCCTCACCAGCACCCGGCGTGACTGCACCACCGACCACCACCGAGATCTTCTGCAGCTCAGGCCTCACCACCACCCGGCCTGCCTGCACCACCGAGAACTTCTGTAGATCAGGCTTCACCAGCACCCGGCGTTCCTGCACCACCGAGAGCTTCTGCAGCTCAGGCCTCAGCCCCACCCGGCGTGACTGCACCACCGAGAGCTTCTGCAGCTCAGGCCTCACCAGCACCCGGCGTGACTGCACCACCGACCACCACCGAGATCTTCTGCAGCTCAGGCCTCACCGCCACCCGGCGTTCCTGCAACACCGAGAGCTTCTGCAGCTCAGGCCTCACCACCACCCGGCGTGCCTGCAACACCGAGAGCTTCTGCAGCTCAGGCCTCACCGCCACCCGGCGTGCCTGCAACACCGAGAGCTTCTGCAGCTCAGGCCTCACCAGCACCCGGCGTGCCTGCAACACCGAGAGCTTCTGCAGCTCAGGCCTCACCAGCACCCGGCGTGCCTGCAACACCGAGAGCTTCTGCAGCTCAGGCCTCACCACCTCCCGGCGTGCCTGCACCACCGAGAGCTTCTGCAGCTCAGGCCTCACCAGCACCCGGCGTTCCTGCAACACCGAGAGCTTCTGCAGCTCAGGCTTCACCACCACCCGGCGTTCCTGCACCACCGAGAGCTTCTGCAGCTCAGGGCTCACCACCACCCGGCGTGCCTGTACCACCGAGAGCTTCTGTAGCTCAGGCCTCACCAGCACCCGGAGTGACTGCACCACGGACCACGACCGAGATCGTCTGCAGCTCAGGCCTCACCACCACCCGTCGTGCCTGCACCACCGAGAACTTCTGTAGCTCAGGCTTCACCACCACCCGGCGTTCCTGCAACACCGAGAGGTTCTGCAGCTCAGGCCTCACCACCACCCGGCGTGCCTGCACCACCAAGATCTTCTGTAGCTCAGGCTTCACCACCACCCGGCGTGCCTGCAACACAGAGAGCTTCTGCAACTCAGGCCTCACCTCCACACGGCGTGCCTGCACCACCGAGATCTTCTGCAGCTCAGCCCTCACCACCACCCGGCGTGCCTGCAACACAGAGAGCTTCTGTAGCTCAGGCCTCAGCACCACCCGGCGTGACTGCACCACCGAGAACTTCTGCAGCTCAGGCCTCACCACCACCCGGCGTGTCAGCACCACCGAGAGCTTCTGCAGCTCAGGCCTCACCACCACCCGGCGTGCCTGCACCACCGAGATCTTCTGCAGCTCAGCCCTCACCACCACCCGGCGTGACTGCACCACCGAGAACATCTGCAGCTCAGGCCTCACCAGCACCCGGCGTTCCTGCAACACCGAGAGCTTCTGCAGCTCAGGCCTCACCACCACCCGGCGTGCCTGCAACACCGAGAGCTTCTGCAGCTCAGGCCTCACCACCACCCGGCGTGCCTGCACCACCGAGAGCTTCTGTAGCTCAGGCTTCACCACCACCCGGCGTTCCTGCACCACCGAGAGCTTCTGCAGCTCAGGGCTCACCACCACCCGGCGTGCCTGTACCACCGAGAGCTTCTGTAGCTCAGGCCTCACCACCACCCGGCGTGCCTGCAACACCGAGAGCTTCTGTAGCTCAGGCCTCACCACCACCCGGCGTGCCTGTACCACCGAGAGCTTCTGCAGCTCAAGCCTCACTAGCACCCGGCGTGACTGCACCACCGAGAGCTTCTGCAGCTCAGGCCTCACCAGCACCCGGAGTGACTGCACCACGGACCACGACCGAGATCGTCTGCAGCTCAGGCCTCACCACCACCCGTCGTGCCTGCACCACCGAGAACTTCTGTAGCTCAGGCTTCACCACCACCCGGCGTTCCTGCAACACCGAGAGCTTCTGCAGCTCAGGCCTCACCACCACCCGGCGTGCCTGCACCACCAAGATCTTCTGTAGCTCAGGCTTCACCACCACCCGGCGTGCCTGCAACACAGAGAGCTTCTGCAACTCAGGCCTCACCTCCACACGGCGTGCCTGCACCACCGAGATCTTCTGCAGCTCAGCCCTCACCAGCACCCGGCGTGACTGCACCACCGACCACCACCGAGATCTTCTGCAGCTCAGGCCTCACCACCACCCGGCCTGCCTGCACCACCGAGAACTTCTGTAGATCAGGCTTCACCAGCACCCGGCGTTCCTGCACCACCGAGAGCTTCTGCAGCTCAGGCCTCAGCCCCACCCGGCGTGACTGCACCACCGAGAGCTTCTGCAGCTCAGGCCTCACCAGCACCCGGCGTGACTGCACCACCGACCACCACCGAGATCTTCTGCAGCTCAGGCCTCACCGCCACCCGGCGTTCCTGCAACACCGAGAGCTTCTGCAGCTCAGGCCTCACCACCACCCGGCGTGCCTGCAACACCGAGAGCTTCTGCAGCTCAGGCCTCACCGCCACCCGGCGTGCCTGCAACACCGAGAGCTTCTGCAGCTCAGGCCTCACCAGCACCCGGCGTGCCTGCAACACCGAGAGCTTCTGCAGCTCAGGCCTCACCAGCACCCGGCGTGCCTGCAACACCGAGAGCTTCTGCAGCTCAGGCCTCACCACCTCGCGGCGTGCCTGCACCACCGAGAGCTTCTGCAGCTCAGGCCTCACCAGCACCCGGCGTTCCTGCAACACCGAGAGCTTCTGCAGCTCAGGCTTCACCACCACCCGGCGTTCCTGCACCACCGAGAGCTTCTGCAGCTCAGGGCTCACCACCACCCGGCGTGCCTGTACCACCGAGAGCTTCTGTAGCTCAGGCCTCACCAGCACCCGGAGTGACTGCACCACGGACCACGACCGAGATCGTCTGCAGCTCAGGCCTCACCACCACCCGTCGTGCCTGCACCACCGAGAACTTCTGTAGCTCAGGCTTCACCACCACCCGGCGTTCCTGCAACACCGAGAGGTTCTGCAGCTCAGGCCTCACCACCACCCGGCGTGCCTGCACCACCAAGATCTTCTGTAGCTCAGGCTTCACCACCACCCGGCGTGCCTGCAACACAGAGAGCTTCTGCAACTCAGGCCTCACCTCCACACGGCGTGCCTGCACCACCGAGATCTTCTGCAGCTCAGCCCTCACCACCACCCGGCGTGCCTGCAACACAGAGAGCTTCTGTAGCTCAGGCCTCAGCACCACCCGGCGTGACTGCACCACCGAGAACTTCTGCAGCTCAGGCCTCACCACCACCCGGCGTGTCAGCACCACCGAGAGCTTCTGCAGCTCAGGCCTCACCACCACCCGGCGTGCCTGCAACACCGAGATCTTCTGCAGCTCAGCCCTCACCACCACCCGGCGTGACTGCACCACCGAGAACATCTGCAGCTCAGGCCTCATCACCAACCGGCGTTCCTGCAACACCGAGAGCTTCTGCAGCTCAGGCCTCACCACCACCCGGCATGCCTGCACCACCAAGATCTTCTGCAGCTCAGGCCTCACCACCACCCGGCGTGCCTGCACCACCGAGAGCTTCTGCAGCTCAGGCCTCACCAGCACCCGGCGTTCCTGCACCACCGAGAGTTTCTGCAACTCAGGCCTCACCACCACCCGGCGTGCCTGCACCACCGAGAGCTTCTGCAGCTCAGGCCAACAGCACCACCCGGCGTGTCTGCACCACCGAGAGCTTCTGCAGCTCAGGCCTCACCACCACCTGGCGTGCCTGTACCACACAGATCTTCTGCAGCTCAGGCCTCACCAGCACCCGGCGTGCCTGTACCACCGAGATCTTCTGCAGCTCAGGCCTCACCAACACCCGGCGTTCCTGCACCACCGAGAGCTTCTGCAGCTCAGGCCTTACCAGCACCAGGCGTTCCTGCACCACCGAGAGCTTCTGTAGCTCAGACCTCAGCACCACCCGGCGTGACTGCACCACCGAGAGCTTCTGTAGCTCAGGACTCACCACCACCCGGCGTGACTGCACCACCGAGAGCTTCTGCAGCTCAGGCCTCAGCCCCACCCGGCGTGCCTGCACCACCGAGAGCTTCTGTAGCTCAGGCCTCACCACCACCCGGCGTGACTGCACCACCGAGAGCTTCTGCAGCTCAGGCCTCACCAGCACCAGGCGTGACTGCACCACCGACCACCACCGAGATCTTCTGCAGCTCAGGCCTCACCACCACCCGGCCTGCCTGCACCACCGAGAACTTCTGTAGATCAGGCTTCACCACCACCCGGCGTTCCTGCAACACCGAGAGCTTCTGCAGCTCAGGCCTCACCACCACCCGGCGTGCCTGCACCACCGAGAGCTTCTGTAGCTCAGGCTTCACCACCACCCGGCGTTCCTGCACCACCGAGAGCTTCTGCAGCTCAGGGCTCACCACCACCCGGCGTGCCTGCACCACCGAGAGCTTCTGTAGCTCAGGCCTCACCAGCACCCGGCGTGCCTGTACCACCGAGATCTTCTGTAGCTCAGGCCTTACCAGCACCCGGCGTGACTGCACCACCGAGAGCTTCTGCAGCTCAGGCCTCACCACCACCCGGCGTGCCTGCACCACCGAGAGCTTCTGTAGCTCAGGCCTCACCGCCACCCGGCGTGCCTGCACCACCGAGAGCTTCTGCAGCTCAGGCCTCATCATCACCCAGCGTGCCTGCACCACCGAGAGCTTCTGTAGCTCAGGCCTCACCGCCACCCGGCGTGCCTGCACCACCGAGAGCTTCTGCAGCTCAGGCCTCACCATCACCCAGCGTGCCTGCACCACCGAGAGCTTCTGTAGCTCAGGCCTCACCGCCACCCGGCGTGCCTGCACCACCGAGAGCTTCTGTAGCTCAGGCCTCACCACCACCCGGCGTGACTGCACCACCGAGAGCTTCTGTAGCTCAGGCCTCACCACCACCCGGCGTGCCTGCACCACCGAGAGCTTCTGCAGCTCAGGCCAACAGCACCACCCGGCGTGTCTGCTCCACCGAGAGCTTCTGTAGCTCAGGCCTCACCACCACCCGGAGTGCCTGCACCACCGAGAGCTTCTGTAGCTCAGGCCTCACCGCCACCCGGCGTGCCTGCACCACCGAGAGCTTCTGCAGCTCAGGCCTCACAAGCACCCGGCGTGCCTGCACCACCGAGAGCTTCTGCAGCTCAGGCCTCACCAGCACCCGGCGTGACTGCACCACCGAGAGCTTCTGCAGCTCAGGCCTCACAAGCACCCGGCATGCCTGCACCACTGAGAGCTTCTGTAGCTCAGGCCTCACCAGCACCCGGCGTGCCTGTACCACCGAGAGCTTCTGTAGCTCAGGCCTCACCACCACCCGGCGTGCCTGCACCACCGAGAGCTTCTGCAGCTCAGGCCTCACCACCACCCGGCGTACCTGCACCACCGAGAGCTTCTGTAGCTCAGGCCTCACCAGCACCCGGCGTGCCTGCACCACCGAGAGCTTCTGCAGCTCAGGCCTCACCAGCACCCGGCGTGACTGCACCACCGAGAGCTTCTGCAGCTCAGGCCTCACAAGCACCCGGCGTGACTGCACCACCGAGAGCTTCTGCAGCTCAGGCCTCACAAGCACCCGGCGTGCCTGCACCACTGAGAGCTTCTGTAGCTCAGGCCTCACCAGGACCCGGCGTTCCTGCAACACCGAGAGCTTCTGCAGCTCAGGCCTCACCACCACCCGGCGTGCCTGCACCACCGAGATCTTCTGCAGCTCAGGCCTCACCACCACCCGGCGTTCCTGCAACACCGAGAGCTTCTGCAGCTCAGGCCTCACCACCACCCGGCGTGACTGCACCACCGAGAGCTTCTGCAGCTCAGGCCTCACCACCACCCGTCGTGCCTGCACCACCGAGAACTTCTGTAGCTCAGGCTTCACCACCACCCGGCGTGCCTGCAACACCGAGAGCTTCTGCAGCTCAGGCCTCACCAGCACCCGTCGTGCCTGCACCACCGAGAACTTCCGTAGCTCAGGCTTCACCACCACCCGGCGTTCCTGCAACACCGAGAGCTTCTGCAGCTCAGGCCTCACCACCACCCGTCGTGCCTGCACCACCGAGAACTTCTGTAGCTCAGGCTTCACCACCACCCGGCGTGCCTGCACCACCGAGAGCTTCTGTAGCTCAGGCCTCACCACCACCCGGCGTGCCTGCACCACCGAGAGCTTCTGCAGCTCAGGCCTCACCAGCACCCGGCGTGACTGCACCACCGAGAGCTTCTGCAGCTCAGGCCTCACAAGCACCCGGCGTGACTGCACCACCGAGAGCTTCTGCAGCTCAGGCCTCACAAGCACCCGGCGTGCCTGCACCACTGAGAGCTTCTGTAGCTCAGGCCTCACAACCACCCGGTGTGACTGCACCACCGAGAGCTTCTGTAGCTCAGGCCTCACCACCACCCGGCATCCCTGCACCACCGAGAGCTTCTGTAGCTCAGGCCTCACCACCACCCGGCGTGTCTGCACCACCGAGAGCTTCTGCAGCTCAGGCCTCACCACCACCCGGCATCCCTGCACCACCAAGAGCTTCTACAACTCAGGCCTCACGAGCATCCGGCGTGCCAGTACCACCGAGAGCTTCTGCAGCTCAGGCCTCAGCACCACCCGGCATCCCTGCACCACCGATAACTTCTGTAGCTCAGGCCTCTCCACCACCCGGCGTGCCAGTACTACCGAGAGCTTCTGCAGCTCAGGCCTCACCACCACCCGGCGTGCCTGCACCACCGAGAGCTTCTGCAGCTCAGGCCTCACCAGCACCCGGCGTGCCTGCACCACCGAGAGCTTCTGTAGCTCAGGCCTCACCAGCACCCGGCGTGCCTGCACCACCGAGAGCTTCTGTAGCTCAGGCCTCACCACCACCCGGCGTGCCTGCACCACCGAGAGCTTCTGTAGCTCAGGCCTCACCAGCACCCGGCGTGCCTGTACCACCGAGATCTTCTGCAGCTCAGGCCTCACCAACACCCGGCGTTCCTGCACCACCGAGAGCTTCTGCAGCACAGGCCTCACCAGCACCAGTCGTTCCTGCACCACCGAGAGCTTCTGTAGCTCAGACCTCACCACCACCCGGCATGACTGCACCACCGAGACCTTCTGCAGCTCAGGCCTCAGCCCCACCCGGCGTGCCTGCACCACCGAGAGCTTCTGTAGCTCAGGCTTCACCACCACCCGGCGTGACTGCACCACGGACCACGACCGAGATCGTCTGCAGCTCAGGCCTCACCACCACCCGTCGTGCCTGCACCACCAAGATCTTCTGCAGCTCAGGCCTCACCACCACCCGGCGTTCCTGCAACACCGAGAGCTTCTGCAGCTCAGGCTTCACCACCACCCGGCGTGCCTGCACCACCAAGATCTTCTGCAGCTCAGGCCTCACCACCACCCGGCGTTCCTGCACCACCGAGAGCTTCTGTAGCTCAGGCCTCACCACCACCCGGCATGCCTGCACCACCGAGATCTTCTGCAGCTCAGGCCTCACCACCACCCGACGTGACTGCACCACCGAGAGCTTCTGCAGCTCAGGCCTCACCAGCACCCGGCGTTCCTGCACCACCGAGAGCTTCTGTAGCTCAGGCCTCACCACCACCCGGCGTGCCTGCACCACCGAGAGCTTCTGCAGCTCAGGCCTCACCAGCACCAGTCGTTCCTGCACCACCGAGAGCTTCTGTAGCTCAGACCTCACCACCACCCGGCATGACTGCACCACCGAGACCTTCTGCAGCTCAGGCCTCAGCCCCACCCGGCGTGCCTGCACCACCGAGAGCTTCTGTAGCTCAGGCCTCACCACCACCCGGCGTGACTGCACCACCGAGAGCTTCTGCAGCTCAGGCCTCACCAGCTCCCGGCGTGACTGCACCACCGACCACCACCGAGATCTTCAGCAGCTCAGGCCTCACAAGCACCCGGCAGGCCTGCACCACCGACCACCACCAAAATCTTCTGCAGCTCAGGCCTCACCACCACCTGTCGTGCCTGCACCACCGAGAACTTCTGTAGCTCAGGCCTCACCACCACCCGGCGTGCCTGCACCACCGAGAGCTTCTGCAGCTCAGGCCTCACTAGCACCCGCCGTGCCTGCACCACCGAGAGCTTCTGCAGCTCAGGCCTCACCAGCACCCAGCGTGCCTGCACCACCGAGATCTTCTGCAGCTCAGGCCTCACCACCACCCGGCGTGCCTGCACCACCGAGATCTTCTGCAGCTCAGGCCTCACCACCACCCGGCGTGCCTGCACCACCGAGATCTTCTGCAGCTCAGGCCTCACCACCACCCGGCGTGCCTGCACCACCGAGATCTTCTGCAGCTCAGGCCTCACCACCACCCGGCGTGCCTGCACCACCGAGAGCTTCTGTAGCTCAGGCCTCACCACCACCCGGCGTGCCTGCACCACCGAGAGCTTCTGTAGCTCAGGCCTCACCACCACCCGGCGTGCCTGCACCACCGAGAGCTTCTGTAGCTCAGGCCTCACCACCACCCGGCGTGCCTGCACCACCGAGATCTTCTGCAGCTCAGCCCTCACCACCACCCGGCGTGACTGCACCACCGAGAGCTTCTGTAGCTCAGGCCTCAGCACCACCCGGCGTGACTGCACCACCGATAGCTTCTGTAGCTCAGGCCTCACCATCACCCAGCGTCCCTGCAACACCGAGAACTTCTGTAGCTCAGGCCTCACCAGCACCCGGCGTGCCTGCACCACCGAGAGCTTCTGCAGCTCAGGCCTCACCACCACCCGGCGTGCCTGCACCACCGAGAACTTCTGTAGCTCAGGCCTCACCAGCACCCGGCGTGACTGGACCACCGAGAGCTTCTGTAGCTCAGGCCTCACCACCACCCGGCGTGCCTGCACCACCGAGAGCTTCTGTAGCTCAGGCCTCACCAGCACCCGGCGTGACTGCACCACCGAGAGCTTCTGCAGCTCAGGCCTCACAAGCACCCGGCATGCCTGCACCACCGAGAGCTTCTGCAGCTCAGGCCTCACCACCACCCGGCGTGCCTGCACCACCGAGATCTTCTGCAGCTCAGGCCTCACCACCACCCGGCGTGCCTGCACCACCGAGAGCTTCTGTAGCTCAGGCCTCACCAGCACCCGGCGTGACTGCACCACCGAGAGCTTCTGTAGCTCAGGCCTCACTAGCACCCGGCGTGACTGCACCACCGAGAGCTTCTGCAGCTCAGGCCTCACCAGCACCCGGAGTGACTGCACCACGGACCACGACCGAGATCGTCTGCAGCTCAGGCCTCACCACCACCCGTCGTGCCTGCACCACCAAGATCTTCTGCAGCTCAGGCCTCACCACCACCCGGCGTTCCTGCAACACCGAGAGCTTCTGCAGCTCAGGCTTCACCACCACCCGGCGTGCCTGCACCACCAAGATCTTCTGCAGCTCAGGCCTCACCACCACCCGGCGTTCCTGCACCACCGAGAGCTTCTGTAGCTCAGGCCTCACCACCACCCGGCATGCCTGCACCACCGAGATCTTCTGCAGCTCAGGCCTCACCACCACCCGACGTGACTGCACCACCGAGAGCTTCTGCAGCTCAGGCCTCACCAGCACCCGGCGTTCCTGCACCACCGAGAGCTTCTGTAGCTCAGGCCTCACCACCACCCGGCGTGCCTGCACCACCGAGAGCTTCTGCAGCTCAGGCCTCACCAGCACCCGGCGATCCTGCACCACCGAGAGCTTCTGTAGCTCAGGCCTCACCACCACCAGGCGTGCCTACACCACAGAGAACTTCTGCAGCTCAGGCCTCAGCCCCACCCGGCGTGCCTGCACCACGAGAGCTTCTGTAGCTCAGGCCTCACCACCACCCGGCGTGCCTGCACCACCGAGAGCTTCTGCAGCTCAGGCTTCACCACCACCCGGCGTGCCTGCACCACCGAGAGCTTCTGCAGCTCAGGCCTCACCAACACCCGGCGTGCCTGCACCACCGAGAGCTTCTGTAGCTCAGGCCTCACCAACACCCGGCGTGCCTGCACCACCGAGAGCTTCTGTAGCTCAGGCTTTACCACCACCCGGCGTTCCTGCACCACCGAGAGCTTCTGTACCTCAGGCCTCACCCCCACCCGGCGTGACTGCACCACCGAGAGCTTCTGCAGCTCAGGGCTCACCACCACCCGGCGTGCCTGCACCACACAGATCTTCTGCAGCTCAGGGCTCACCAGCACCCGGCATGCCTGCACCACCGAGAGCTTCTGTAGCTCAGGCCTCACCAGCACCCGGCGTGCCTGTACCACCGAGATCTTCTGTAGCTCAGGCCTTACCAGCACCCGGCGTGACTGCACCACCGAGAGCTTCTGTAGCTCAGGACTCACCACCACCCGGCATGACTGCACCACCGAGAGCTTCTGCAGCTCAGGCCTCAGCCCCACCCGGCGTGCCTGCACCACCGAGAGCTTCTGTAGCTCAGGCCTCACCAGCACCCGGCGTGACTGCACCACCGACCACCACCGATATCTTCTGTAGCTCAGGCCTCACCGCCACCCGGCGTCCCTGCACCACCGAGAGCTTCTGCAGCTCAGGCCTCACCATCACCCAGCGTGCCTGCACCACCGAGAGCTTCAGCAGCTCAGGCCTCACAAGCACCCGGCAGGCCTGCACCACCGACCACCACCGAAATCTTCTGCAGCTCAGGCCTCACCACCACCTGTCGTGCCTGCACCACCGAGAACTTCTGTAGCTCAGGCCTCACCACCACCCGGCGTGCCTGCACCACCGAGAGCTTCTGCAGCTCAGGCCTCACTAGCACCCGGCGTGCCTGCACCACCGAGAGCTTCTGCAGCTCAGGCCTCACCAGCACCCGGCGTGACTGCACCACCGAGAGCTTCTGCAGCTCAGGCCTCACCAGCACCCGGCGTGACTGCACCACCGAGAGCTTCTGCAGCTCAGGCCTCACCACCACCCGGCGTGCCTGCACCACTGAGAGCTTCTGTAGCTCAGGCCTCACCAGGACCCGGCGTTCCTGCAACACCGAGAGCTTCTGCAGCTCAGGCCTCACCACCACCCGGCGTGCCTGCACCACCGAGATCTTCTGCAGCTCAGGCCTCACCACCACCCGGCGTGCCTGCACCACCGAGATCTTCTGCAGCTCAGGCCTCACCACCACCCGGCGTGCCTGCACCACCGAGATCTTCTGCAGCTCAGGCCTCACCACCACCCGGCGTGCCTGCACCACCGAGATCTTCTGCAGCTCAGGCCTCACCACCACCCGGCGTGCCTGCACCACCGAGATCTTCTGTAGCTCAGGCCTCACCACCACCCGGCGTGCCTGCACCACCGAGAGCTTCTGTAGCTCAGGCCTCACCACCACCCGGCGTGCCTGCACCACCGAGATCTTCTGCAGCTCAGCCCTCACCACCACCCGGCGTGACTGCACCACCGAGAGCTTCTGTAGCTCAGGCCTCAGCACCACCCGGCGTGACTGCACCACCGATAGCTTCTGTAGCTCAGGCCTCACCATCACCCAGCGTCCCTGCAACACCGAGAACTTCTGTAGCTCAGGCCTCACCAGCACCCGGCGTGCCTGCACCACCTAGAGCTTCTGTAGCTCAGGCCTCACCATCACCCAGCGTGCCTGCACCACCGAGAACTTCTGTAGCTCAGGCCTCACCACCACCCGGCGTGACTGCACCACCGAGAGCTTCTGCAGCTCAGGCCTCACCACCACCCGGCGTGACTGGACCACCAAGAGCTTCTGTAGCTCAGGCCTCACCACCACCCGGCGTGCCTGCACCACCGAGAGCTTCTGCAGCTCAGGCCTCAGCCCCACCCGGCGTGCCTGCACCACCGAGAGCTTCTGTAGCTCAGGCCTCACCAGCACCCGGCGTGACTGCACCACCGACCACCACCGAGATCTTCTGTAGCTCAGGCCTCACCGCCACCCGGCGTCCCTGCACCACCGAGAGCTTCTGCAGCTCAGGCCTCACCATCACCCAGCGTGCCTGCACCACCGAGAGCTTCAGCAGCTCAGGCCTCACAAGCACCCGGCAGGCCTGCACCACCGACCACCACCGAAATCTTCTGCAGCTCAGGCCTCACCACCACCTGTCGTGCCTGCACCACCGAGAACTTCTGTAGCTCATGCCTCACCACCACCCGGCGTGCCTGCACCACCGAGAGCTTCTGCAGCTCAGGCCTCACTAGCACCCGGCGTGCCTGCACCACCGAGAGCTTCTGCAGCTCAGGCCTCACCAGCACCCGGCGTGACTGCACCACCGAGAGCTTCTGCAGCTCAGGCCTCACCAGCACCCGGCGTGACTGCACCACCGAGAGCTTCTGCAGCTCAGGCCTCACCACCACCCGGCGTGCCTGCACCACTGAGAGCTTCTGTAGCTCAGGCCTCACCAGGACCCGGCGTTCCTGCAACACCGAGAGCTTCTGCAGCTCAGGCCTCACCACCACCCGGCGTGCCTGCACCACCGAGATCTTCTGCAGCTCAGGCCTCACTACCACCCGGCGTGCCTGCACCACCGAGATCTTCTGCAGCTCAGGCCTCACCACCACCCGGCGTGCCTGCACCACCGAGATCTTCTGCAGCTCAGGCCTCACCACCACCCGGCGTGCCTGCACCACCGAGAGCTTCTGTAGCTCAGGCCTCACCACCACCCGGCGTGCCTGCACCACCGAGAGCTTCTGTAGCTCAGGCCTCACCACCACCCGGCGTGCCTGCACCACCGAGATCTTCTGCAGCTCAGCCCTCACCACCACCCGGCGTGACTGCACCACCGAGAGCTTCTGTAGCTCAGGCCTCAGCACCACCCGGCGTGACTGCACCACCGATAGCTTCTGTAGCTCAGGCCTCACCATCACCCAGCGTCCCTGCAACACCGAGAACTTCTGTAGCTCAGGCCTCACCAGCACCCGGCGTGCCTGCACCACCTAGAGCTTCTGTAGCTCAGGCCTCACCATCACCCAGCGTGCCTGCACCACCGAGAACTTCTGTAGCTCAGGCCTCACCACCACCCGGCGTGACTGCACCACCGAGAGCTTCTGCAGCTCAGGCCTCACCACCACCCGGCGTGACTGGACCACCAAGAGCTTCTGCAGCTCAGGCCTCACCACCACCCGGCGTGCCTGCACCACCGAGAGCTTCTGTAGCTCAGGCCTCACAAGCACCCGGCCTGCCTGCACCACCGAGAGCTTCTGCAGCTCAGGCCTCACCACCACCCGGCGTGCCTGCACCACCGAGAGCTTCTGTAGCTCAGGCCTCACCACCACCCGGCGTGCCTGCACCACCGAGAGCTTCTGCAGCTCAGGCCTCACTAGCACCCGGCGTGACTGCACCACCGAGAGCTTCTGCAGCTCAGGCCTCACCAGCACCCGGAGTGACTGCACCACGGACCACGACCGAGATCGTCTGCAGCTCAGGCCTCACCACCACCCGTCGTGCCTGCACCACCGAGAACTTCTGTAGCTCAGGCTTCACCACCACCCGGCGTTCCTGCAACACCGAGAGCTTCTGCAGCTCAGGCTTCACCACCACCCGGCGTGCCTGCACTACCAAGATCTTCTGCAGCTCAGGCCTCACCACCACCCGGCGTTCCTGCAACACCGAGAGCTTCTGCAGCTCAGGCTTCACCACCACCCGGCGTGCCTGCACCACCAAGATCTTCTGCAGCTCAGGCCTCACCACCACCCGGCGTTCCTGCAACACCGAGAGCTTCTGCAGCTCAGGCCTCACCACCACCCGGCATGCCTGCACCACCGAGATCTTCTGCAGCTCAGGCCTCACCACCACCCGGCGTGACTGCACCACCGAGAGCTTCTGCAGCTCAGGCCTCACCAGCACCCGGCGTTCCTGCACCACCGAGAGCTTCTGTAGCTCAGGCCTCACCACCACCCGGCGTGCCTGCACCACCGAGAGCTTCTGCAGCTCAGGCCTCACCAGCACCCGGCGATCCTGCACCACCGAGAGCTTCTGTAGCTCAGGCCTCACCACCACCAGGCGTGCCTACACCACAGAGAACTTCTGCAGCTCAGGCCTCAGCCCCACCCGGCGTGCCTGCACCACGAGAGCTTCTGTAGCTCAGGCCTCACCACCACCCGGCGTGCCTGCACCACCGAGAGCTTCTGCAGCTCAGGCCTCACCACCACCCGGCGTGCCTGCACCACCGGGAGCTTCTGCAGCTCAGGCCTCACCACCACCCGGCGTTCCTGCACCACCGAGAGCTTCTGCAGCTCAGGGCTCACCACCACCCGGTGTGACTGCACCACCGAGAGCTTCTGTAGCTCAGGCCTCACCAGCACCCGGCGTGACTGCACCACCGAGAGCTTCTGTAGCTCAGGCTTCACCACCACCCGGCGTTCCTGCACCACCGAGAGCTTCTGTAGCTCAGGCCTCACCCCCACCCGGCGTGACTGCACCACCGAGAGCTTCTGCAGCTCAGGTCTCACCACCACCCGGCATGCCTGCACCACCGAGAGCTTCTGTAGCTCAGGCCTCACCAGCACCCGGCGTGCCTGTACCACCGAGATCTTCTGTAGCTCAGGCCTTACCAGCACCCGGCGTGACTGCACCACCGAGAGCTTCTGCAGCTAAGGCCTCACCAGCACCCGGCGTTCCTGCACCACCGAGAGCTTCTGTAGCTCAGGCCTCAGCACCACCCGGCGTGACTGCACCACCGAGATCTTCTGCAGCTCAGGCCTGACCAACACCCGGCGTTCCTGCACCACCGAGAGCTTCTGCAGCTCAGGCCTCACCAGCACCAGGCGTTCCTGCACCACCGAGAGCTTCTGTAGCTCAGACCTCAGCACCACCCGGCGTGACTGCACCACCGAGAGCTTCAGCAGCTCAGGCCTCAGCCCCACCCGGCGTGCCTGCACCACCGAGAGCTTCTGTA
Source organism: Hemitrygon akajei (assembly GCF_048418815.1). Lineage (NCBI taxonomy): Eukaryota > Metazoa > Chordata > Chondrichthyes > Myliobatiformes > Dasyatidae > Hemitrygon > Hemitrygon akajei. The sequence continues at coordinate 110,000,515 of NC_133127.1, forward strand.
GCTCAGGCCTCACCACCACCCGGCGTGCCTGCACCACCGAGAGCTTCTGCAGCTCAGGCCTCACCTCCAACCGGCGTGCCTGAACCACCGAGGGCTTCTGCAGCTCAGGCCTCACCAGCACCTGGCGTGCCTGCACCAACGAGAGTTTCTGCAGCTCAGGCATCACCAGCACCCGGCGTGCCTGCACCACCGAGAGCTTCTGCAGCTCAGGCCTCACCAGCACATGGCATGCCTGCACCACCGAGAGCTTCTGTAGCTCAGGCCTCACCAGCACCCGGCGTGCCTGCACCACCGAGATCTTCTGTAGCTCAGGCCTCACCAGCACCCGGTGTTCCTGCACCACCCAGAGCTTCTGCAACTCAGGCCTCACCACCACCCGGCGTGCCTGCACCACCGAGAGCTTCTGCAGCTCAGGCCAACAGCACCACCCGGCGTGTCTGCACCACCGAGAGCTTCTGCAGCTCAGGCCTCACCACCACCCGGCGTACCTGCACCACCGAGATCTTCTGCAGCTCAGGCCTCACCACCACCCGGCGTGACTGCACCACCGAGAGCTTCTGCAGCTCAGGCCTCACCAGCACCCGGCGTTCCTGCACCACCGAGAGCTTCTGTAGCTCAGGCCTCAGCACCACCCGGCCTGACTGCACCACCGAGAGCTTCTGTAGCTCAGGCCTCACCACCACCCGGCGTGCCTGCACCACCGAGAGCTTCTGCAGCTCAGGCCTCAGCGCCACCCGGCGTGCCTGCACCACCGAGAGCTTCTGTAGCTCAGGCCTCACCGCCACCCGGCGTGACTGCACCACCGAGAGCTTCTGCAGCTCAGGACTCACCATCACCCAGCGTGCCTGTACCACCGAGAGCTTCTGCAGCTCAGGACTCACCATCACCCAGCGTGCCTGCACCTCCGAGAGCTTCTGTAGCTCAGGCCTCACCAGCACCCGGCGTGACTGCACCACCGAGAGCTTCTGCAGCTCAGGCCTCACAAGCACCCGGCATGCCTGCACCACTGAGAGCATCTGTAGCTCAGGCCTCACCAGCACCCGGCGTTCCTGCAACACCGAGAGCTTCTGCAGCTCAGGCCTCACCACCACCCGGCGTGCCTGCACCACGAGAGCTTCTGTAGCTCAGGCCTCACCACCACCCGGCGTGCCTGCACCACCGAGAGCTTCTGCAGCTCAGGCTTCACCACCACCCGGCGTGCCTGCACCACCGAGAGCTTCTGCAGCTCAGGCCTCACCAACACCCGGCGTGCCTGCACCACCGAGAGCTTCTGTAGCTCAGGCCTCACCAACACCCGGCGTGCCTGCACCACCGAGAGCTTCTGTAGCTCAGGCTTCACCACTACCCGGCGTTCCTGCACCACCGAGAGCTTCTGTAGCTCAGGCCTCACCCCCACCCGGCGTGACTGCACCACCGAGAGCTTCTGCAGCTCAGGGCTCACCACCACACGGCGTGCCTGCACCACACAGATCTTCTGCAGCTCAGGGCTCACCAGCACCCGGCATGCCTGCACCACCGAGAGCTTCTGTAGCTCAGGCCTCACCAGCACCCGGCGTGCCTGTACCACCGAGATCTTCTGTAGCTCAGGCCTTACCAGCACCCGGCGTGACTGCACCACCGAGAGCTTCTGTAGCTCAGGACTCACCACCACCCGGCATGACTGCACCACCGAGAGCTTCTGCAGCTCAGGCCTCAGCCCCACCCGGCGTGCCTGCACCACCGAGAGCTTCTGTAGCTCAGGCCTCACCAGCACCCGGCGTGACTGCACCACCGACCACCACCGAGATCTTCTGTAGCTCAGGCCTCACCGCCACCCGGCGTCCCTGCACCACCGAGAGCTTCTGCAGCTCAGGCTTCACCATCACCCAGCGTGCCTGCACCACCGAGAGCTTCAGCAGCTCAGGCTTCACAAGCACCCGGCAGGCCTGCACCACCGACCACCACCGAAATCTTCTGCAGCTCAGGCCTCACCACCACCTGTCGTGCCTGCACCACCGAGAACTTCTGTAGCTCAGGCCTCACCACCACCCGGCTTGCCTGCACCACCGAGAGCTTCTGCAGCTCAGGCCTCACTAGCACCCGGCGTGCCTGCACCACCGAGAGCTTCTGCAGCTCAGGCCTCACCAGCACCCGGCGTGACTGCACCACCGAGAGCTTCTGTAGCTCAGGCCTCACCAGCACCCGGCGTGACTGCACCACCGAGAGCTTCTGTAGCTCAGGCCTCACCACCACCCTGCGTGCCTGCACCACCGAGAGCTTCTGCAGCTCAGGCCTCACCAGCACCCGGCGTGACTGCACCACCGAGAGCTTCTGCAGCTCAGGCCTCACCAGCACCCGGCGTGACTGCACCACCGAGAGCTTCTGCAGCTCAGGCCTCACCACCACCCGGCGTGCCTGCACCACTGAGAGCTTCTGTAGCTCAGGCCTCACCAGGACCCGGCGTTCCTGCAACACCGAGAGCTTCTGCAGCTCAGGCCTCACCACCACCCGGCGTGCCTACACCACCGAGATCTTCTGCAGCTCAGGCCTCACCACCACCCGGCGTGCCTGCACCACCGAGATCTTCTGCAGCTCAGGCCTCACCACCACCCGGCGTGCCTGCACCACCGAGATCTTCTGCAGCTCAGGCCTCACCACCACCCGGCGTGCCTGCACCACCGAGAGCTTCTGTAGCTCAGGCCTCACCACCACCCGGCGTGCCTGCACCACCGAGAGCTTCTGTAGCTCAGGCCTCACCACCACCCGGCGTGCCTGCACCACCGAGATCTTCTGCAGCTCAGCCCTCACCACCACCCGGCGTGACTGCACCACCGAGAGCTTCTGTAGCTCAGGCCTCAGCACCACCCGGCGTGACTGCACCACCGATAGCTTCTGTAGCTCAGGCCTCACCATCACCCAGCGTCCCTGCAACACCGAGAACTTCTGTAGCTCAGGCCTCACCATCACCCAGCGTGCCTGCACCACCGAGAACTTCTGTAGCTCAGGCCTCACCACCACCCGGCGTGACTGCACCACCGAGAGCTTCTGCAGTTCAGGCCTCACCACCACCCGGCGTGACTGGACCACCGAGAGCTTCTGCAGCTCAGGCCTCACCACCACCCGGCGTGCCTGCACCACCGAGAGCTTCTGTAGCTCAGGCCTCACAAGCACCCGGCCTGCCTGCACCACCGAGAGCTTCTGCAGCTCAGGCCTCACCACCACCCGGCGTGCCTGCACCACCGAGATCTTCTGCAGCTCAGGCCTCACCAACACCCGGCGTGCCTGCACCACCGAGAGCTTCTGTAGCTCAGGCCTCACCACCACCCGGCGTGCCTGCACCACCGAGAGCTTCTGCAGCTCAGGCCTCACTAGCACCCGGCGTGACTGCACCACCGAGAGCTTCTGCAGCTCAGGCCTCACCAGCACCCGGAGTGACTGCACCACGGACCACGACCGAGATCGTCTGCAGCTCAGGCCTCACCACCACCCGTCGTGCCTGCACCACCGAGAACTTCTGTAGCTCAGGCTTCACCACCACCCGGCGTTCCTGCAACACCGAGAGCTTCTGCAGCTCAGGCTTCACCACCACCCGGCGTGCCTGCACTACCAAGATCTTCTGCAGCTCAGGCCTCACCACCACCCGGCGTGCCTGCACCACCGAGAGCTTCTGTAGCTCAGGCCTCACCAGCACCCGGCGTTCCTGCACCACCGAGAGCTTCTGCAGCTCAGGCCTCACCAGCACCCGGCGATCCTGCACCACCGAGAGCTTCTGTAGCTCAGGCCTCACCACCACCAGGCGTGCCTACACCACAGAGAACTTCTGCAGCTCAGGCCTCAGCCCCACCCGGCGTGCCTGCACCACGAGAGCTTCTGTAGCTCAGGCCTCACCACCACCCGGCGTGCCTGCACCACCGAGAGCTTCTGTAGCTCAGGCCTCACCAGCACCCGGCGTTCCTGCACCACCGGGAGCTTCTGCAGCTCAGGCCTCACCACCACCCGGCGTTACTGCACCACCGAGAGCTTCTGCAGCTCAGGGCTCACCACCACCCGGTGTGACTGCACCACCGAGAGCTTCTGTAGCTCAGGCCTCACCAGCACCCGGCGTGACTGCCCCACCGAGAGCTTCTGTAGCTCAGGCTTCACCACCACCCGGCGTTCCTGCACCACCGAGAGCTTCTGTAGCTCAGGCCTCACCCCCACCCGGCGTGACTGCACCACCGAGAGCTTCTGCAGCTCAGGGCTCACCACCACCCGGCATGCCTGCACCACCGAGAGCTTCTGTAGCTCAGGCCTCACCAGCACCCGGCGTGCCTGTACCACCGAGATCTTCTGTAGCTCAGGCCTTACCAGCACCCGGCGTGACTGCACCACCGAGAGCTTCTGCAGCTCAGGGCTCACCACCACCCGGCATGCCTGTACCACCGAGAGCTTCTGCAGCTCAGGGCTCACCACCACCCGGCATGCCTGTACCACCGAGAGCTTCTGCAGCTCAGGCCTCAGCACCACCCGGTGTTCCTGCACCATCGAGAGCTTCTGCAGCTAAGGCCTCACCAGCACCCGGCGTTCCTGCACCACCGAGAGCTTCTGTAGCTCAGGCCTCAGCACCACCCGGCGTGACTGCACCACCGAGATCTTCTGCAGCTCAGGCCTCACCAACACCCGGCGTTCCTGCACCACCGAGAGCTTCTGCAGCTCAGGCCTCAGCCCCACCCGTCGTGACTGCACCACCGAGAGCTTCTGTAGCTCAGGCCTCACCACCACCCGGCATGACTGCACCACCGAGAGCTTCTGCAGCTCAGGCCTCACCACCACCCGGCGTTCCTGCAACACCGAGAACTTCTGCAGCTCAGGCCTCACCTCCAACCGGCGTGCCTGAACCACCGAGGGCTTCTGCAGCTCAGGCCTCACCAGCACCTGGCGTGCCTGCACCACCGAGATCTTCTGCAGCTCAGGCCTCACCACCACCCGGCGTGACTGCACCACCGAGAGCTTCTGCAGCTCAGGCCTCACCACCACCCGGCGTGACTGCACCACCGAGAGCTTCTGCAGCTCAGGCCTCACCAGCACCCGGCGTTCCTGCACCACCGAGAGCTTCTGTAGCTCAGGCCTCAGCACCACCCGGCCTGACTGCACCACCGAGAGCTTCTGTAGCTCAGGCCTCACCACCACCCGGCGTGCCTGCACCACCGAGAGCTTCTGTAGCTCAGGCCTCACCACCACCCGGCGTGCCTGCACCACCGAGAGCTTCTGCAGCTCAGGCCTCACCAGCACCCGGCGTGACTGCACCACCGAGAGCTTCTGCAGCTCAGGCCTCACAAGCACCCGGCGTGCCTGCACCACCGAGAGCTTCTGCAGCTCAGGCCTCACAAGCACCCGGCGTGCCTGCACCACTGAGAGCATCTGTAGCTCAGGCCTCACCAGCACCCGGCGTTCCTGCAACACCGAGAGCTTCTGCAGCTCAGGCCTCACCACCAGCCGGCGTGCCTGCACCACCGAGATCTTCTGCAGCTCAGGCCTCACCGCCACCCGGCGTGCCTGCACCACCGAGAGCTTCTGTAGCTCAGGCCTCACCACCACCCGGCGTGCCTGCACAACCGAGAGCTTCTGCAGCTCAGGCCTCACCACCACCCGGCGTGCCTGCACCAGCGAGAGCTTCTGCAGCTCAGGCCTCACCAGCACCCGGCGTGACTGCACCACCGACCACCACCGAGATCTTCTGCAGCTCAGGCCTCACCACCACCCGTCATGCCTGCACAACCGAGAACTTCTGTAGCTCAGGCTTCACCACCACCCGGCGTTCCTGCAACACCGAGAGCTTCTGCAGCTCAGGCCTCACCACCACCCGGCGTGCCTGCACCACCAAGATCTTCTGCAGCTCAGGCCTCACCACCACCCGGCGTTCCTGCAACACCGAGAGCTTCTGCAGCTCAGGCCTCACCAGAACCCGGCGTGCCTGCACCACCGAGAGCTTCTGCAGCTCAGCCCTCACCAGCACCGGGCATGTCTGCACCACCGAGAGCTACTGTAGCTCAGGCCTCACCAGCACCCGGCATGCCTGCACCACCGAGAGCTTCTGTAGCTCAGGCCTCACCAGCACCCGGCGTTCCTGCACCACCCAGAGCTTCTGCAACTCAGGCCTCACCACCACCCGGCGTGCCTGCACCAGCGAGAGCTTCTGCAGCTCAGGCCAACAGCACCACCCGGCGTGTCTGCACCACCGAGAGCTTCTGTAGCTCAGGCCTCACCATCACCCGGCGTGCCTGCACCACCGAGAGCTTCTGTAGCTCAGGCCTCACCACCACCACCCGGCGTTACTGCACCACCGAGAGCTTCTGCAGCTCAGGCCAACAGCACCACCACCCGGCGTGACTGCACCACCGAGAGCTTCTGCAGCTCAGGCCTCACCAGCACCCGGCGTTCTTGCACCACCGAGAGCTTTTGTAGCTCAGGCCTCAGCACCACCCGGCGTGACTGCACCACCGAGAGCTTCTGTAGCTCAGGCCTCACCACCACCCGGCGTGCCTGCACCACCGAGAGCTTCTGCAGCTCAGGCCTCACCCCCACCCGGCGTGCCTGCACCACCGAGAGCTTCTGTAGCTCAGGCCTCACCAGCACCCGGCGTGACTGCACCACCGAGAGCTTCTGCAGCTCAGGCCTCACCCCCACCCGGCGTGCCTGCACCACCGAGAGCTTCTGTAGCTCAGGCCTGACCAGCACCCGGCGTGACTGCACCACCGAGAGCTTCTGTAGCTCAGGCCTGACCAGCACCCGGCGTGACTGCACCACCGAGAGCTTCTGCAGCTCAGGCCTCTCCACCACCCCGCGTGCCTGCACCACCGAGATCTTCTGCAGCTCAGGCCTCTCCACCACCCCGCGTGACTGCACCACCGAGAGCTTCTGTAGCTCAGGGCTCACCACCACCCGGCGTGTCTGCACCACCGAGAGCTTCTGCAGCTCAGGCCTCACCAGCACCCGGCGTTCCTGCACCACCGAGAGCTTCTGTAGCTCAGGCCTCAGCACCACCCGGCCTGACTGCACCACCGAGAGCTTCTGTAGCTCAGGCCTCACCACCACCCGGCGTGCCTGCACCACCGAGAGCTTCTGCAGCTCAGGCCTCAGCGCCACCCGGCGTGCCTGCACCACCGAGAGCTTCTGCAGCTCAGGCCTCACCGCCACCCGGCGTGCCTGCACCACCGAGAGCTTCTGTAGCTCAGGCCTCACCACCACCCGGCGTGCCTGCACCAGCGAGAGCTTCTGCAGCTCAGGCCTCACCAGCACCCGGCGTGACTGCACCACCGACCACCACCGAGATCTTCTGCAGCTCAGGCCTCACCACCACCCGGCGTGCCTGCACCAGCGAGAGCTTCTGCAGCTCAGGCCTCACCACCACCCGTCGTGCCTGCACAACCGAGAACTTCTGTAGCTCAGGCTTCACCACCACCCGGCGTTCCTGCAACACCGAGAGCTTCTGCAGCTCAGGCCTCACCACCACCCGGCGTGCCTGCACCACCAAGATCTTCTGCAGCTCAGGCCTCACCACCACCCGGCGTTCCTGCAACACCGAGAGCTTCTGCAGCTCAGGCCTCACCAGAACCCGGCGTGCCTGCACCACCGAGAGCTTCTGCAGCTCAGCCCTCACCAGCACCGGGCATGTCTGCACCACCGAGAGCTACTGTAGCTCAGGCCTCTCCAGCACCCGGCATGCCTGCACCACCGAGAGCTTCTGTAGCTCAGGCCTCACCAGCACCCGGCGTTCCTGCACCACCCAGAGCTTCTGCAACTCAGGCCTCACCACCACCCGGCGTGCCTGCACCACCGAGAGCTTCTGCAGCTCAGGCCTCACCACCACCACCCGGCGTTACTGCACCACCGAGAGCTTCTGCAGCTCAGGCCTGACCACCACCCGGCGTGACTGCACCACCGAGAGCTTCTGCAGCTCAGGCCAACAGCACCACCCGGCGTGACTGCACCACCGAGAGCTTCTGCAGCTCAGGCCTCACCAGCACCCGGCGTTCTTGCACCACCGAGAGCTTTTGTAGCTCAGGCCTCAGCACCACCCGGCGTGACTGCACCACCGAGAGCTTCTGTAGCTCAGGCCTCACCACCACCCGGCGTGCCTGCACCACCGAGAGCTTCTGCAGCTCAGGCCTCACCCCCACCCGGCGTGCCTGCACCACCGAGAGCTTCTGTAGCTCAGGCCTCACCAGCACCCGGCGTGCCTGCACCACCGAGAGCTTCTGTAGCTCAGGCCTCACCACCACCCGGCGTGACTGCACCACCGAGAGCTTCTGTAGCTCAGGCCTCACCAGCACCCGGCGTGACTGTACCACCGAGAGCTTCTGTAGCTCAGGCCTCACCACCACCCGGCGTGACTGTACCACCGAGAGCTTCTGTAGCTCAGGCCTCACCAGCACCCGGCGTGCCTGCACCACCGAGAGCTTCTGTAGCTCAGGCCTCACCAGCACCCGGCGTGCCTGCACCACCGAGAGCTTCTGCAGCTCAGGCCTCACCACCACCCGGCGTGACTGCACCACCGAGACCTTCTGTAGCTCAGGCCTCACCAGCACCCTGCGTGACTGCACCACCGACCACGACCGAGATCTTCTGCAGCTCAGGCCTCACCACCACCCGGCGTGCCTGCACCACCGAGAGCTTCTGCAGCTCAGGCCTCACCATCACCCGGCGTGCCTGCACCACCGAGAGCTTCTGCAGCTCAGGCCTCACCAGCACCCGGAGTGACTGCACCACCGAGAGCTTCTGCAGCTCAGGCCTCACCAGCACCCGGAGTGACTGCACCACCGAGAGCTTCTGCAGCTCAGGCCTCACCACCACCCGGCGTGCCTGCACCACCGAGAGCTTCTGTAGCTCAGGCTTCACCACCACCCTGCGTGCCTGCACCACCCATAGCTTCTGTAGCTCAGGCCTCACCAGCTCCCGGCGTGCCTGCACCACCGAGAGCTTCTGTAGCTCAGGCCTCACCACCACCCGGCGTGACTGCACCACCGAGAGCTTCTGTAGCTCAGGCCTCACCAGCACCCGGCGTGCCTGCACCACCGAGAGCTTCTGTAGCTCAGGCCTCACCACCACCCGGCGTGACTGTACCACCGAGAGCTTCTGTAGCTCAGGCCTCACCACCACCCGGCGTGACTGCACCACCGAGAGCTTCTGTAGCTCAGGCCTCACCAGCACCCGGCGTGCCTGCACCACCGAGAGCTTCTGCAGCTCAGGCCTCACCACCACCCGGCGTGACTGCACCACCGAGACCTTCTGTAGCTCAGGCCTCACCAGCACCCTGCGTGACTGCACCACCGACCACGACCGAGATCTTCTGCAGCTCAGGCCTCACCACCACCCGGCGTGCCTGCACCACCGAGAGCTTCTGCAGCTCAGGCCTCACCATCACCCGGCGTGCCTGCACCACCGATAGCTTCTGCAGCTCAGGCCTCACCAGCACCCGGAGTGACTGCACCACCGAGAGCTTCTGCAGCTCAGGCCTCACCAGCACCCGGAGTGACTGCCCCACCGAGAGCTTCTGCAGCTCAGGCCTCACCACCACCCGGCGTGCCTGCACCACCGAGAGCTTCTGTAGCTCAGGCTTCACCACCACCCTGCGTGCCTGCACCACCCATAGCTTCTGTAGCTCAGGCCTCACCAGCTCCCGGCGTGCCTGCACCACCGAGAGCTTCTGTAGCTCAGGCCTCACCACCGCCCTGCGTGCCTGCACCACCGAGAGCTTCTGCAGCTCAGGCCTCTGTGGTGAACTAGATATACCTGTCTGACTGCTCCTGTGGCTCCTCCCACAGACCCCTGTATAAAGGCAACTGTGGGCTGCTGCTCTCCCTCATTTTCCCCAGAATGTAGTGCTGTTTATTCTTCCAGTCAATAAAAGCCGATATCTTGTTTCCTAAGTCTCAGCGTGAGTTATTGATGGTGCATCAATTTTATTGACTGGAAGTTAAAACATGGAAACCGTTTTACGCCCAGAACGCTTAGATTTGGACCCCCAAGGCCCTGAAGCAGCTCTTGCCTTTGAACACTGGCTTGTATGCTTCCAATCATACTTGGAGGAGTTTCGTGCCACCGACTCAGCTGTTAGGCTCAGACTTCTCCTCTCGAGGGTCACCCCAAAAGTTTATTCATTCATCAGGGACCTCTCGACCTACGAGGGGGCGCTTGACGCCCTCAAAAGACAGTACCTGTGGCCGGTGAACGCAGTTTATGCCCGGCATCGCTTGGCAACACGAAAACAGCGGCCTACGGAGTCGACTACTGAATTTCTCCGAGCTCTACAGGCACTCGTGCGGACTTGTGACTGCAACACGCTCACAGCGGAACAGCATGCGGAACTCTTGGTCCGAGACGCTTTTGTGACTGGAGTCAGCTCAGTGTATTTGCGCCAGCGGCTGCTGGAAAAAGCTGATCTTACCTTACGCTCAGCGGTAGAGACGGCTGATACATTGGAGGCTGCACAGCTGTACGCCGAGGCGGTCCAGCCGCGCAATTCCCCGGTTCCGAGCGAATTCTCCAATGCCGCTGCCAGTCGCGGTATCACGAACTCCTCGAACTCGCCAGGCATAAAACATTGTTACTTTTGTGGGCTTCAGAAACATTCCAGAAACAGCTGCCCGGCTCGCGAAGCGACTTGTTCCAGCTGCGGGAAGAAAGGCCATTTCGCCAAGGTCTGTAAATCTAAACCGCGCCCGGGGTCGAGCAGCGCTGCGTCTGAGACCTGGGGGCCGCCATTTTGCATGCCCGGATGTGGACAACCATCTTTGCTGGCGTCACCATGCCTCGCCCCTACCTACCCGTGTGCGACCTGGGAGCCGCCATCTTGCATGCCCGGATGTGAGCGGCCATCTTTGCCGGTGTCACCAGGCCCCGCCCTCGACTCGCCATCTTGCATGCCCGGATGTGAGCGGCCATCTTTGCCGGCGTCACCAGGCCCCGCCCCCGACTCGCCATCTCGCATGCCCGGATGTGAGCGGCCATCTTTGCCGGCGTCACCAGGCCCCGCCCCCGACTCGCCCCGTTCAACGCTGGCTACCGTGACCCTCGATCAAAGCGCTCCGCACCAGCTCGCAAGGTCGATGATGGACATCCTGGTGGAGGGGCACAGGACTAGCTGCCTGTTTGACATGGGCAGCACTGAGAGTTTTATTGACCCGGCCACAGTGAAACGCTGTGGACTCGTGACACGGCTGGCACGTCAGAAGATCACCTTGGCTTCTGGGTCGCATTCCACAGACATCCGGGTGGGTTGTGTAGCGACATTGGTGGTGCAGGGCACAGAATATCGGAACTTTGCGTTCCTGGTCATGCCTCGACTGTGCGCACCTGTGCTGTTGGGGCTCGACTTCCAGAGCCATCTCAAAAGTGTGACTATGGCATATGACGGGCCCTTCCCACCACTCACTGTCAGGAATCCTCAGTTTGGTGGGACTTCGCCATATACTCCGTTACCACACGCACATACACGCCGAACCACACATCCCGTCCAGCACCATGCCGATAGCTGTGCTACTGACACTACTTGCAGCCTCTCCACCCTCAAGATCCCTCCCCCATCGCTGTTCACCAACCTGACCCCCGACTGTAAACTGGTGGCGGCTAAAAGCAGGAGTTACAGCGCAGGGGACAGGGCCTTTATTCATTCAGAGGTGCAGCGGCTGCTCGGGGAGGGGATCATTGAGCCGAGCACAAGCCCATGGCGGTCCCAGGTGGTTGTTGTTCGGACTGGGCAGAAAAATAGGATGGTTGTGGACTATAGCCAGACCATCAATAGATTCACGCAGCTTGACGCGTACCCCCTACCCCGCATCGCGGATATGGTCAACCAGATAGCTCAGTACAAGGTGTACTCGACAATAGATCTGAAATCCGCTTATCACCAGCTCCCCATCCGCCCAGAGGACCGCCCCTACACCGCCTTCGAGGCGGGTGGCAGGCTCTATCACTTCCTGCGCGTCCCATTTGGTGTCACAAATGGGGTCTCAGTCTTCCAGAGGGAGATGGACCGGATGGTGGACCAGTACAAACTGAAGGCCACATTTCCCTATCTAGATAACATCACCATCTGTGGTCGCGACTGGTCGGATCACGACGCCAACCTCCAACGATTTTTCCAAGTGGCCGAAGCTTTGAACCTCACTTATAACAAGGACAAGTGTATGTTCAGAACCACACGACTCGCTATCCTTGGGTATGTCGTGGAGAACGGGGTCATTGGCCCTGACCCCGACCGTATGTGCCCCCTGTTAGAACTCCCTCTTCCCACCACTCTCAAGGCCCTCCGGCGGTGCCTGGGTTTTTTTTCCTATTACGCCGAATGGGTCCCCCATTACGCAGACAAGGCCCGCCCCCTGGTCAGGTCTACCACTTTTCCCCTCTCTGCCGAGGCCCGCGCGGCCTTCAGCTGCATTAAAGGGGACATTGCCAAAGCAACGATGCATGCGGTAGACGAGACCATTCCCTTCCAAGTAGAGAGTGACGCCTCTGACGTTGCGCTGGCTGCTACCCTCAATCAGGAAGGCAGACCAGTGGCGTTTTTTTCTCGTACCCTTCAAGGCTCTGAACTTCGGCACTCCGCGGTGGAGAAAGAAGCCCAGGCCATAGTGGAAGCTATTAGGCACTGGAGGCACTATCTCGCCGGCAAAAGGTTCACCTTGCTGACCGACCAGCGCTCGGTTGCGTTCATGTTCAGCAACCAACAGCGGGGCAAAATCAAAAATGATAAAATTTTGCGATGGAGAATAGAACTCTCCACCTACAATTATGATATCCTGTACCAGCCTGGCAGGCTCAATGAACCCTCTGATGCCCTATCCCGGGGAACGTGTGCTAGTGCACAGCTCGACCAGCTGTATGCCCTTCATGCCCATCTTTGCCATCCGGGGGTCACCCGATTTTACCATTTCATTAAAGCCGTACTCCCTGGAGGACATCAGGGCGATGACCAGGGACTGCCAGATCTGCGCTGAGTGCAAACCGCACTTCTACCGTCCTGACACTGCGCAGCTTGTCAAGGCCACCCGCCCTTTTGAGCGACTGAGTGTTGACTTTAAGGGCCCCCTTCCCTCCACCGACCGCAATGTCTATTTTCTCAGTATTATTGACGAGTACTCGCGATTCCCCTTTGCCGTTCCCTGCCCCGACACTACTACCACGTCGGTCATAAAAGCCCTGCGCCAGCTCTTCACTCTGTTCGGATATCCCTGCTATGTCCACAGTGATAGAGGGTCCTCCTTTATGAGTGACGAGTTGTGCCGGTTCCTGCTAGCTAGGGGCATTGCTACTAGTCGAACCACGAGTTATAATCCCCGGGGGAATGGCCAGGTGGAGAGGGAGAGTGCCACAGTGTGGAAGGCCACACTTTTAGCCCTTAAGTCAAAAGGGTTGCCGGTCTCCCGATGGCAGGAGGTCCTCCCTGAGGCACTCCACTCTATCCGCTCCCTGTTGTGTACGTCCACTAATGCCACCCCTCACGAACGCCTATTCTCTTTTCCCAGGAAGTCTGTCACTGGGACCACCCTACCAGTTTGGCTGACGTCCCCGGGGCCAGTGCTGCTACGTAAACATGCGAGGAGTAATAAGTACTCCCCGCTGGTCGAGAGGGTTCACCTCCTGCATGCTAATCCCCAGTATGCCTACGTGGTCTTGACTGATGGGCGGGAGGACACGGTCTCTGTCCGCGACCTGGCGCCCGCCGGAGCAGCAGACCACTACCCCGAACATTCCATGGTAACTATGAACCCTGTACCCGAGGTGACACCGCACACACCGTGCCACACCCAGACTCCTCACGACGCTCATGTACCGGGCATCTCGTACGTGTCTATTCCGGGGGCCTCGCACACACGCGAGGGATCCCTGACACCTCCAGTTGGGACAGAACCAACCCACTCTCCGCCTCCGGTGCAAACACCACCTCCGGCACCTGTGCCATCACCACCTCCGGCACCTGTGCAATTGCAGCCGGAGCTACGTAGATCGCAGCAAACGATTCGACCACCTGATAGACTTAACCTGTAAATATACTTGGGGACTTTTTTTAAAACAAAGTGGGGGTGAATGTGGTGAACTAGATATACCTGTCTGACTGCTCCTGTGGCTCCTCCCACAGACCCCTGTATAAAGGCGACTGTGGGCTACTGCTCTCCCTCATTTTCCCCAGGATGTAGTGCTGTTTATTCTTCCAGTCAATAAAAGCCGATATCTCGCTTCCTAAGTCTCAGCGTGAGTTATTGATGGTGCATCAGCCTCACCACCACCCGGCGTGCCTGCACCACCGAGATCTTCTGCAGCTCAGGCCTCACCAGCACCCGGCGTGCTTGCACCACCGAGAGCTTCTGCAGCTCAGGCCTCACCAGCACCCGGCGTGCTTGCACCACCGAGAGCTTCTGCAGCTCAGGCCTCACCACCACCCGGCGTGCCTGCACCACCGATAGCTTCTGTAGCTCAGGCCTCACCACCACCCGGCATTCCTGCACCACCGAGAGCTTCTGTAGCTCAGGCCTCACCCCCACCCGGCGTGCCTGCACCACCGAGAGCTTCTGTAGCTCAGGCCTCACCACCACCCGGCGTGCCTGCACCACCGAGAGCTTCTGTAGCTCAGGCCTCACCACCACCCGGCGTGACTGCACCACCGAGAGCTTCTGCAGCTCAGGCCTCACCACCACCTGGCGTGAATGCACCACCGAGAGCTTCTGCAGCTCAGGCCTCACAACCACCCGGCGTGAATGCACCACCGAGAGCTTCTGCAGCTCAGGCCTCACAACCACCCGGCGTGAATGCACCACCGAGAGCTTCTGCAGCTCAGGCCTCAGCACCACCCGGCGTGCCTGCACCACCGAGAGCTTCTGCAGCTCAGGCCTCACCACCACCCGGCGTGCCTGCACCACCAAGATCTTCTGCAGCTCAGGCCTCACCACCACCCAGCGTGCCTGCACCACCGAGAGCTTCTGCAGCTCAGGCCTCAGCACCACCCGGCGTGCCTGCACCACCAAGATCTTCTGCAGCTCAGGCCTCACCACCACCCAGCGTGCCTGCACCACCGAGAGCTTCTGCAGCTCAGGCCTCACCACCACCCGGCATGCCTGCACCACCGAGAGCTTCTGTAGCTCAGGCCTCACCACCACCCGGCATGCCTGTACCACCGAGAGCTTCTGCAGCTCAGGCCTCACCACCACCCGGCGTGCCTGCACCACCGAGATCTTCTGTAGCTCAGGCCTCACCACCACCCGGCGTGCCTGCACCACTGAGATCTTCTGTAGCTCAGGCCTCACCAGCACCCCAAGCGGGGAATCTCGATTTCCCCCTTGATCCTCCGGGGTGTCCACTAAAAAGGCTTCACCCTCAGGCACTCCGGAGTACCTGGGGATCCCCATCACTCTCGCTACTTCACCAGGTCGTACCACCCTGGGCTTCGACTGGGCACACCATACAGTTCCTGTTTCCAATGCCGAGTCCCACCCAGTGTGACCTCCTTAAATGCAGCTTGAAACACTGGGTCTCCAAAAAGTCCTCACCTGCCTTCTCCTTGCAGGCCCCCAGGAGTCTCCGCACAATAGGAGTGTTGGTCCCTACCAGAATTGACACAGCTCTCATTGCAACTGGGTCCGGGCGAACCAGTACCAAGGCCTCATGAGCCTCAGACACTCCCACCTCGGCCTCAAGGAATTCCAGCCTCATGGACAAATAACCATCATATGGGTAATCACCAGCAAATTTCCCAAATTTCCAGCGCACTGAAGGGCGTCAAGGGTAAATGTGACAAATACTGATCGTAGAATGACCGGTACAATAGTGTGACCTGAGACCCCGTGTCAAGTATGGCTTTTGCATCTATTCCCTCTATCTGAATTGACACAGTGGATTGGGGTCCCACCAATCCTTCGTGGGTAGGGTCTTCTCTCAGGGGTCCTGTGGCACATTGCTGGGAACGTGTTTTCCCAGAGACTCCAGGCCATTCCCTCACTGGGTCTCCTCTAAGTTGCACGTCGCGAAGTCTCAAGTAAAGGGTCAGCACATAGTTAATGACAAGATTTCCGATTCCTAGGTCATTTGGATCTCTTCTGGGGATGCTATCACCTGCACAAAAAGGACAGGTTACACCTGAACTTGAGGAGCACTAATATCCTTGTGGGCAGGTTTGCTAGAACTATTTTGGAGAGAATTTAAACTCTCAGGGGGCATGGGGATAGGGACTGGAGTGATGTGCCTGAGGATAGGGTCGTTGGTATACAAGTAGATGCAGCATGTAGTGCCAGTGAGAGGAAGGATCGGCAGGTGTCAGGGCAAAATTGCACTCAGTGGGATAGGTTGAAGTATCTTTAAACAAAATACTTCAGTGCCTTTTAAATCTGAGGCTTCATAAGGCACTGGTGAGGCCTCACCTTGAGTACTGTCAACAGTTTTGTGCTCAATATCTAAGAAAAGATGTGCTGGCATTGGAAAGGGTTCAGGGGAGGTTCAGAAGGATGATTCTGGGAATGAAAGGGTTATCATATGAGGAAAGTTTGATGGCTCTTGGTCTATGCTGACTGGAATTCAGAAGGATGAGGGGGGATCTTACTGAAACCATTCAAATGTTGAAAGGCCTAGACAGAGTGGATGCAGAAAGGATGTTTCCCATGGTGGGGGAATCTAGGACAAGAGGGCACAGCCTCAGGATAGAGGGGTGTCCATTTAAAACAGAGATGCAGAGAAATTTCTTTAGTCAGAGGGTGGTGAACTTGAGGAATTTGTTACCACAGGCGGAGACCGCCTCTGTCTGTCGATGGAGTAGCAGTAATTTTGTGTTGCTCTTAGTTTTTTCTCTCTCTCCCCAGTTTAAATTTTGAATTTAAAATTTTTTATTGCTGATTCTTGAAGGGGAGTAATATGTCTATGTCTATGGGAAGTGGGAAGAATCTGCATGAACCTACTGACATAGGTAATGGAAAAGGAAAGATGCCGAAGGAAAGATCTGATGAAATGCCATCATGAGCTGAAGATATTGTTCGGACACTGAATTCAATTCAAGATCAGAATAGGGCAATTAAAGATTAACTGGAAAATAATAATAATGAAATGAAGTTATTTCTGGGAAAACTTAAAGACGTGGAAACTCAAGTTACTAAACATGAAGAGGAATTGAAGTTAACTAAGCAAAAAATTGTCTGAAACTACAACCAGTTTGGAAAAATATCAAAATAAGCTTATAGACCTGGAAACTAGGTCTCACTGAAACAATATACGAATTGTTGGATTGCAAGAAAGAGCTGAAAATGGAGACTTAACTGTTTACTTTGGTAAGCTCTTTCATACCCTATTTCCGACTATTTTATCACAGCCGCCTGCTATTGGAAGAGTACATAGAGCGTTTACTTTGAAATTTAAAGACTCAAGCAGACCAAGATCTATTCTGGTTTGTTTTCATCACTTTAAAATTGAAGATCAGATAATGCGACAGGCAAGAAAACAGAGAGATTTCAGATTCAACGAGTCTGAGCTCTGTTTTTATGAAGATTATCCGAAAGAAGTAATGGAACAAAGATCAAGATTTGCTTTGGTAATGAAACAAGCATATGATAAGCAACTATTACCCTCTTTGAGTTACCCGACAAGAATGAAAGTTTTTCCTCCTAATTCTTCTCCACGCATTTTCTTTGACACAAAAGCCGCACTGGATTTTGTTCAGGCTATACCTATCACCATCACTGACTCTACAACTGAATGAACAATCTGAAAAGCTGGTTGATTATCTGTATATTATTCACATTTCAAAAAGAAGATATATGAAGATATATAAAGGTTATCTGGATATTTCATTGAGAGATTAATAAAAGAAGAAAAGAAAACCTGTTCATTTTTGCATCCTATTGGATATTTTTTGTAAAGAAGATTTACGGTTCAAGTTTGACTGTTTAAATGGCTAATTAGATATTTGACTGAGAAAAGATGATAAAAAGATTTGTTCCTTTTATCTAATATTTGGTTTGATGTTCCTTTTTGTTGTTTCTTAATTTATTAATTGGTAGTTTTTTTCCTACTAATAGGGTTTATATATATATCCAGGAGGTTTTAGTTACTTATGATATTACTAATTAATATTTCTGTAAATTTAGTTCGGTTAAATTTAACCTCTTTTTTATCTGTTTTATTATAGCGTCCTATAACCGAATATAAAGTTTTCTTAGAGATTTAAAGCTAAACTTAAGATGTCGCTGGTTTTTCTCTCTAAGAGATTATATTATTTTGGTTCTTTTTTTGTTTAATACATGATGGAATGTAAACACTCTCCTTTGTTGAGACGTTACTGTCTTTCTTGCAAGGTCATTTTTTGTGTGTGTGCTGGCTGGGGGGAGGGAGAGAGGAGACCATCAGAGCGGCCCATGGCTTTGTAGCCTATCTTAGTTCACTTGCCTTTTTTTCGGGCTTTTGGGAGGGTGGGTGGGTTTAGAGTTAGGAGTTTTTTTTCCATTGGGTGGTTCCAGAGCATGCCTGTTTTTTATATGGTTGTATTCTTCATCATCGCCATTTTTGATAATCCAGTGTTGGTATGTGTTCTGCGAATGTATAAATTAGAATAAAATTATAGTATGGCAGTTAAATGGATTAATGTAATAAGTTGGAATGTACGTGGTTGGAATCATCCTATTAAATGAAAAAAGACTTTTAAAATTATCAATCAATTCCAACCTGATAATTTTTGCTCAGGAGATGCATATCAGGGCGGGAGATCAAAATAGGGTTTTTGGATGGTGGAATGAATTACAGTTCCATGCTACTTCTCAGAGTAAAACTAAAGGCATATTTATCTTTATTAAATCTAATATATTTACTCAAGAGGATATTGAATCAGATTCTAATGGTAGATTTTTAATTGTTAAAGGAGTGATTTGTAATAGACAGTTTGTTTTGGTCAATTTGTATGGTCCTAATTAGGATGATCCTTTTTTAAAAAAAGTATTTGCTTTATTGCCGGATTTAAATGAATATATATTGATAATGGGTGGGGATTTTAACTGTTGTTTAAATCCTATGATTGACAAGAGCTCAACTAATCAGCGACTTCCAAATCGTTCTGCGTCAGTTATTAACTCTTTATTGACCTATTTTGGGTTGATCGAATTATGCACCCTGATAACAGAGAATGTTCCTTTTTTCACATGTCTATAAAAAAATTTGAGGATTGTTTATATTATAATTGATCCCCGCCTTTTGCCTAATGTTAAAAACTATGAATATGATGCTATTGCTATACCTAATCATGCACCTTTGAGTTTGTCCTTTGAATTTGATTATGTCATTTTTGCCTGTCCAGACTTTATTGTAAACCTCTAATTTTATCAGTTTTATTGAAAGCCAGATAAAAGAATTTTTTCTTTCTAATGATATGGGAAGTATGTCCAAATTAATTATATGGGATACATTTAAAGCATTTTTACGTAGTCAGATTATTTCTTATTCAGCTAAACTTAAAAAATAGACTAAAGCAGAATTAGATAAAATTTCAAAACAAATTAAAAATTTAGATGCTATCTATGCGACTTCCCCTAATATTGACATTTTTAAAAAGGGTGGAACTTCAATCACAATATAACCTATTATTAACTCATCCAATTGAAGGTTATCTACTTAAGTTAAAGAGCCAATTTTATATGTTTGGAGATAAAAATAAGCACCTCAATTAAAATCGGCTGGAGCCAAAAGGCAAATTTTGAAAATTCGTAGAAAGGATTGTACCCTGGCTCGGGAATATGAAGAAATTAATAAGATTTTTAAAGATTTTTATACTGAACTTTATAAATCTCAATGTCCAGTAGATTCTTCTGAAATGAATGCTTTTTTAAGAAAGATTGCTTTTCTTAAAATTTCTGCTGAGGATCAAAAACTCTTGATGCCCAATTTACTGAATCTGAAATTCATGAAGCTGTTTTTTCAATGCAATCTGCTAAGGCTTGATGGTTATCCTGTAGAATTTTATAAAAAATTTGGAAACTTGCTTTCTCCATATGTGTTGGAGATGTTTAAAGATTCTTTTGTGAAAAGTGATTTACCCTTTACTTTTTATGAGGCTTCTATTTCTTTAATTCTCAAAAAGGATGAAGATCCTATTGATTGTGCCTCATACAGACCTATTTCATTATTGAATGTTGATGCTAATACTCTCTCAAAGGTAATAGCCAATCGGTTGGAGAGAATTTTGGATAAAATCATTTTTAAAGATCAAACAAGCTTTATAAAGGGTCGTTATTCTTTTTCAAATGTTCGGAGACATTTAACATTATATACTCGCCCTCTTCTAAAACTCCACAATGCGTTGTATCTTTGGATGCTGAAAAAACACTTGATTGAGTTGAATGGAAATATTTATTTAATGTTTTAGAAAAATTTGATTTTGGTACTAATTTTAATAATTGGGTTAAAATGATATATAAAGCTCCTATTGCTATAGTTATCACTAATAATTGTAGGTCTCCTTTTTTTCAGCTAGCACGGGGGACAAGACAAGGTTGTCCATTAAGTCCTTTGTTATTTAATTTAATATTAGAACCCTTTGCTATTGTTCTTCGTGAAGCCAAAAATATTCATGGGATTTTTGTGAATGAGACAATGCATAAGATCTCTCTTTACACTGATGATTATTGGTATATATATCTAAGCCTGAAGAACCTATTCCTGCTTTGCTAAAATTATTTGACAAATTTAGAGATTTTTCAGGATATAAAATAAATTTTAGTAAAAGTTAATTACTTCCTTTAAATGAATCTGCCTCTATATATGATAATATTCCTTTTAAAGTTACGGATTCTTTTAGATATTTAGGTGTCATAATTACTAAAAAATATAAGGATCTTTATAAAGCCAATATTCCTCCTTTAGTGGACTCTATGAAGTACTCATTTAGTAGATGGAGCCCACTTACATTTTCACTTGTTGGTCGTATTCATGTTGTTGAAATGATGATTTTACCAAAATTTTTATATTTATTTCAGAATATTCCTTTTTTTTTGACTAAGAAGATTTTTGATCGGATTGATTCTATCATTCTATCTTTTATTTGGTGTAATAAAAGACCAAGAATTAGTAAATGTCATTTACAAAAGTTGAAAAAGGATGGAGGTCTTGCTTTGCCTAATCTATAAATGTATTATTGGGCTGTTAATTTGTGATATATGTCCTTTTGGTTATATTGGGGTGATAGGAATGATCAGCCAATTAGGGTAGACCTGGAACTGAGAGCTGTGAAACAGTTTTATTTAACTTCATTATTAGGAGTTGCTCTACCTATACAATTAGCTAAAGTTGCTAATTTAAACCTATATCCTGTGGTTAATCATTCTTTACAAATTTGGCTCCAGTTCTGCAATATTTTTAATCTTAAAAAATTTAAACTTTGTAGTATAATTTATCGTATTTACTTTTTTAAACCTTTCTGGAGTGATCCAATTTGGATTTATTTAAAGAAGGCAGATTGATGTCTTTTGAACAATTAGTCAATAAATATCGAGACGTACAAAAAGGCTGGATGAACTCAGCAGGTTGGGCAGCATCCGTTGAAAGGAGCAGTCAACGTTTCGGGCCGAGACCCTTCGTCAGGACTCATCATGGCAGTAGAGGCCATATTCAGATACGTCCATACATGGCCTCCTCTACTGCCATGATGAGGCCAAACTTCGGTTGGAGGAACAACATCTCATATACCGTCTGGGTAGTTACCAGCCCCTTGGTATGAACATCGAATTCTACAACTTCCAGAATTCCCTCCCTCTCCCTTCCCCGATCCCACCTTCACTCTGTCTCCTCTTCTAGCTGCCTATCACCTCTCTCATGACTCTGCCTTCTTCTACTACCCATAGTGCTTTCCCCTTAGATTCCTTCTTCACCTCTCCTGCCTATACTCTCCCTGCTTCCCCTCCCCCACCCCTTGATCTTTCCACTGATTGGTTTTTCACCTGGCACATTCCACCCTCCCCCCACCTTCTTTATAGGGCCCCTGCCCCCTCCTTCTTTAGTCCTGATGAAGGGTCTCGGCCCGAAACGTTGACTGCTCCTTTTAACAGATGCTGCCCAACCTGTTGAGTTCATCCAGCTTTTTTGTACATCTTGATTTGACCACAGAATCTGCAGTGTACTTTGTGTTTGCTAGTCGATAAATATTCTTTCTCATATTCACACTTTTTACAACACCTTCAAGTTAGACATTTTTTACAAAAATATTTAAGTAATTTTCCTTACATATTGGAGGCTGACTTGTTAGAATTATGAATTATGAATATGAACCCTTCGATGAAAGGTTCTGTTGGAAGAATTCATGATTTATTATTACAAAGGGATAAGCATCCTTTACTTAAGATTAAACAGGATTGGGAGAAGGAACTCAATTTGACTTTTATATGGGAGGGTTGGACGTAGATTCTGAAGCTGGTTAACTCTTCTTCGATCTGTGCTAGTCATTCATTGATTCAATTTAAAATTGTACATTGTTACCATTTGACGAAGGAAAGACTTTCTAAAATATTTCCCAATGTTGACAAGTATTGTGATAGATGTAAAACTGAGATAGCTACACCGACACATATGTTCTGGTCATGTTCTATATTAAAACAGTTTTGGAAGTCAGTCTTTTCGACAATTTCTAAAGCACTCAGAATCAACATACAACCTAATAAATTGACTGCATTTTTTGGAATAATTCCTCAAAATATCCATAGTATTTCTGTGTCTGACCAACATGTTATTGCATTTGTTACATTGATAGCTAAGAGGGCCATCTTGTTGAAATGGAAGGATATATCAGCTCCTACTTTGTCACAATGGTTCTCTCAAGTGATGCGGTGACTTAGCTTGAAGAAAATTAGAAGTCGAACCTTTGAACCTTTATTTGATTTTGAGAAGAGATGGGGCTCATTTGTTCGTTATTATCATTTCAGATAACTGATAGATTTCCTCCACGATCTAAAAGTAATTTTTTTTTTGATATGTCTTTCTTTCCACCAACAAGGTGGTTTGATGTTTATTTTTAGAAGCTTTTTGTATGACGCATGGCTCCGGAGTTGTACCCTCAATGGGTTTCTCTTTTTTCTCACTTTTCTTGCCTAATAGGGATTTTTTTATTCACAAAAATTTTTAATCTCTAAGATAATTTCATTTTTTTTTGAGGCATTGTAAGTGTTGTTACTTCGATGTACCTGTGTTATTTTTGAACAATAATAATAATAATAATAATAAAAAGATTTGAAAAGAATTTGTTACCACAGACAGCAGTTGAGAGCATATTTGAGGGTATATTTGATTGATATGTTCTTGATTGGCCATGGCATCAAAGGTTACGGGAAGAAGGCCGGGTAGTGGGGCTGAGGAGGAGAAAAAAGGGATTGGCCAAGACTGAATAGCAGAGTAGACTCAATGGGCCAAAATCTAATTCTGCCCAATTCTACTCCTGTCTTATGTCTTATGATTTAAAATAATAGAGGGGTGAGTTCAACTTCTTAGAACAGTGAGGATAAAGTAAACAGGAAGGAGAGTGCAAGAGTCAGCAGAGTGAATACAAAGACAAAAAGTTTAGGAAGGGGTAAGAAATTAACTTACAGTAACATGGTGGTAAAATTGAAATGAGTGATGAATACAGGACTGAGGGTGCTACATTTTAATGCTCAGAGAATACGCAATAAGGTAGGTGATCTTGTAGTCCAATTAGAGATTGGCAGGTATGATTGATGCACCATCAATAACTCACTCTGAGACGTAAGAAGCGAGATATCGGCTTTTATTGACTGGAAGAATGAACAACACTACATCCTGGAGAATGAGGCCGGGCTCAGGCCTCAATTGCCTTTATACAGGGGTCTGTGGGAGGAGCCACAGGAGCAGTCCAGACAGGTATATGTAGCTCACCACAATGATGTGGGCATCACTGAGCTGTGGCTAAAAGAAGATCATAGAAACATAGAAAATAGGTGCAGGAGTAGGCCATTCGGCCCTTCGAGCCTGCACCGCCATTCAGTATGATCATGGCTGATCATCCAACTCAGAACCCTGTACCTGCTTTCTCTCCATACCCCCTGATCTCTTTAGCCACAAGGGTCATATCTAACTTCCTCTTAAATATAGCCAATGAACCGGCCTCAACTGTTTCCTGTGGCAGAGAATTCCACAGATTCACCACTCTCTATTTGAAGAAGTTTTTCCTCATCTTGGTCCTAAAAGGCTTCCCCTTTATCCTTAAACTGTGACCTCTCGTTCTGGACTTCCCCAACATTGGAAACAATCTTCCTGCGTCTAGCCTGTCCAATCCCTTTAGAATTTTATACGTTTCTATAAGATCCCCGCTCAATCTTCTAAATTGCAGTGAGTATAAGCCTAGTCGATCCAGTCTTTCTTCATATGAAAGTCCTGCCATCCCAGGAATCAATCTGGTGAACCTTCTTTGTACTCCCTCTATGGCAAGAATGTCTTTCCTCAGATTAGGGGACCAAAACTGCAAACAATACTCTAGGTGCGTGCCAAGGCCTTGTACAACTGTAGTAGAACATCCCTGCTCCTGTACTCAAATCCTTTTGCTATGAATGCCAACATACCATTTGCCTTTTTCATCGCCTGCTGTACCTGCATGCCCACCTTCAATAACTGGTGTACAATGACACCCAGGTCTTGTTGCACCTCCACTTTTCCTAATTGGCCACCATTCAGATAATAATCTGTTTTCCTGTTCTTGCAACCAAAGTGGATAACCTCACATTTATCCACATTAAATTGCATCTGCCATGAATTTGCCCAGTCACCTAACCTATCCAAGTCACCCTGCATCCTCTTAGCATCCTCCTCACAGCTAACACCACTGCCCAGCTTCGTGTCATCCGCAAACTTGGAGATGCTGCATTTAATTCCCTTGTCTAAATCATTACTATATATTGTAAACAACTGGGGTCCCAGCACTGAGCCTTGCGGTACCCCACTAGTCACTGCCTGCCATTCTGAAAAGGTCCCGTTTACTCCCACTCTTTGCTTCCTGTCTGCCAACCAATTCTCTATCCACATCAATACCATACCCCCAATACTGTGTGCTTTAAGTTTACACACTAATCTCCTGTGTGGGACCTTGTCAAAAGCCTTTTGAAAATCTAAATATACCACATCCACTGGCTCTCCCCTATCCACTCTACTAGTTACATCTTCAAAAAATTCTATAAGATTCGTCAGACATGATTTTCCTTTCACAAATCCATGCTGACTTTGTCTGATGATTTCACCTCTTTCCAAATCAAAGCTGTTAATCACATCTTTGATAACCGACTCTAGCATTTTCCCCACCACCGATGTCAGAGTAACCAGTCTATAATTCCCCGGTTTTTCTCTCTCTCCTTTTTTAAAAAGTGGGGTTACATTAGCCACCCTCCAATTCTCAGGAACTAATCCAGAATCTAAGGAGTTTTGAAAAATTATCACTAATGCATCCATTATTTCTTGGGCTACTTCCTTAAGCACTCTGGGATGCAGACCATCTGGCCCTGGGGATTTATCTGCCTTTAATCCCTTCAATTTACCTAACACCACTTCCCTACTAACATGTATTTCCCTCAGTTCCTCCATCTCACTGGACCCTTGGTCCCTTACTATTTCCAGAAAGTTATTTATGTCCTCCTTAGTGAAGACAGAACCAAAGTAGTTATTCAATTGGCCTGCCATGTCTTTGTTCCCTATGATCAATTCATCTGTTTCTGACTGTAAAGGGCCTACATTTGTCTTGACCAATCTTTTTCTTTTCACATATCTATAAAAGCTTTTACAGTCAGTTTTTATGTTCCCTGCCAGCTTTCTCGCATAATCTTTTTTCCCTTTCCTAATTAAGCCCTTTGTCTTCCTCTGCTGGTCTCTGAATTTCTCCCAGTCCTCAGGTATGCCCCTTTTTTTTGCTAATTTATATGTTTCTTCTTTGGACTTGATACTATCCCTGATTTCCCTTGTCAGCCACGGGTGCACTACCTTCCCTGGTTTATTCTTTTGCCAAACTGGGATGAACAATTGTTGTAGTTCATCCATGCGATCTTTAAATACTTGCCATTATATATCCACCTTCAACCCTTTAAGTATCATTTGCCAGTCCATCTTAGCTAATTCATGTCTCATACCTTCAAATTTACCCTTCTTTAAGTTCAGAACCTTTGTTTCTGAATTACCGTAAATTCCGGACTATAAGCCGCTACCTTTTTCCCCACGCTTTGAACACTGCGGCCTATACTACGGTGCGGCTAATGCATGTTTTTTTTTCATGCCGCCAAAAACATTTTGCCTCGTAACAGTAGACCAATAAAATTGATGAGTAGTTCACAGAGGTCCAATGAAATTGTACGATAAATCAAGCGCACTTTCACAATTAAATTATTGTAAATCAGTCATTTGTACTCACCCTCATCAACATGGAAAACACTCGAAGAAAAGCATATGATGCAGCTTTTAAGTTAAAGGCGATCAATCTGGCGGTTGAAGAAGGAAATCGAGCTGCTGCACATAATCTTGGCATAAATGAATCGATGGTGAGACGGTGGAGACGCCAGCGTGAAGAACTGAGTCAATGCAAAATGACGACAAAAGCTTTCAGAGGTAATCATAGCAGATGGCCCGAACTTGAAAACTTTCTTGAAGACTGGGTTAACACACAGAGAGCAGGCGGCCGCGGTGTTTCCACCATGCAGATCAGACTGAAGGCTAAAGCAATCGCCACCAAAATGAAAATCGAAGATTTTAGAGGTGGGCCATCGTGGTGTTTTAGATTTATGAGACGAAAAGGCCTGTCCGTCAGGGTACGCACGACTCTGTGTCAGCAGCTCCCTCCCGACCACGAGGAAAAACTTGCTAACTTCCGCACATTCACTCAAACAAAGATAGCGGAGAATTCCATCAGGCCAGATGATATCATAAATATGGATGAAGTACCTTTGACGTTTGACCTGCCTCTCACTCGGACTGTTAATAAAAAAGGTGACTCGTCCATCACACTGAAAACAAGTGGCCATGATAGAACGCATTTTACTTGTGTTCTGAGCTGCACAGCATCCGGACTAAAGCTTCCACCAATGGTGATTTTTAAGCGGCTGACAATACCAAAGGAAAAATTCCCAAAAGAAATCATGGTGAAAGTCAATAAGAAAGGTTGGATGATGGAGAGTCTAATGAAGGATTGGCTGAGAGAGTGCTACGCCAAGCGACCAGGGGGATTTTTTCACAGAAAAAAAGCATTGCTCATTATGGACAGCATGAGGGCCCATATAACAGATTCAGTGAAAGCTGCCATCAAGAGTACAAACTCAATTCCAGCTGTGATTCCTGGGGGCACCACGAAGTATTTGCAACCACTGGACATCAGCGTGAACCGGGCATTTAAAGTGGCACTGCGCGTTGAGTGGGAGACTTGGATGACGAGCGGCGAGAAATCCTTTACCAAAACAGGCCGCCTGCAAAGAGCATCTTTAACTCAAGTCTGCCAGTGGATCCTAAATGCGTGGAGCCGTGTCACAACATCCACCATCACCAACGGATTTCGAAAGGCTGGACTGCTGCGTGATGAAGAGGACCACGTGCGCTCAAGTGAGAGCGACAACGAAGAGACTGAAGTGAGTGACGAGATCCTGAGGTTGTTCAATTCGGACACTGAAGAAGAGGACTTCGATGGTTTTAGTGCGCAGGAGGAAGATGAAGAAGGCGATCAATAACTTTTCCTGGTAGGCTGCAGTATATATTTTTTTTACCAGTCGTTAGGAGATATTGGAATGTTGTTCGTGCACTGTTCAGTAAAAAAGTATACGCAACGTAATTTGTGTGTTACCGATACGTATGTATATTTTAAAGTAGCTGTGTTACAGGCACTGTTCGAAAAAAAGCATTTGCAATATGTATTTGTTTTATGTTACCATACGGATTTAATTAATTAAAAGTTAAAAAATCCTCACGTGTAATATTTTTCTGTGTAAATATCTCATATTACAACGTGGGACACCTGCGGCTTAAAATCCGGTGCGGCCTGTACAAGTACAAAATTGATTTTCTTTCTAAAATTAGAGCGTGCGGCTTTTAATCAGGTGCGCTCTGTAGTCCGGAATTTATGGTAACTATGTCACTCTCCATCTTAATGAAGAATTCCACCATATTATGGTCACTCTTACCCAAGGGGGCCTTGCATGACAAAATTGCTAACTAACCCTTCCTCATTGCTCAATCCCCAATCTAGAATGGCCTGCTCTCTATTTGGTTCCTCGACATGTTGGTTCAGAAAACCATCCCGCATACATTCCAAGAAATCCTCTTCCTCAGCACCCTTACCAATTTGGTTCATCCAATCTATATGTAGATTGAAGTCACCCATTATAACCACTGTTCCTTTATTGCACGCATTTCTAATTTCCTGTTTAATGCCATCTCCAACCTCACTGCTACTGTTAGGTGGCCTGTACACAAATCCCACCAGCATTTTCTGCCCCTTAGTGTTATATAGCTCTACCCATATCGATTCCACATCCTCCAGGCTAATGTCCTTCCTTTCAATTACGTTAATCTCCTCTCTAACCAGCAATGCTACCCCACCTCCTTTTCTTTCCTGTCTATCCCTCCTGAATGTTGAATATCCCTGGATGTTGAGCTCCCATCCTTGGTCACCCTGGAGCCATGTCTCTGTGATCCCAACTATATCGTATTCATTAATAACTATCTGCACATTCAATTCATCCACCTTGTTACGAATGCTCCTCGCATTGATACACAAAGCCTTCAGGCTTGTTTTTACAACACTCTTAGCCCTTATACAATTATGTTGAAAAGTGGCCCTTTTTGCTTTTTGCCCTGGATTTGCCTGCCTGCCACTTTTACTTTTCACCTTACTATTTTTTGCTTCTACTGTTATTTTACACCCCTCTGTCTCTCTGCACTTGTTCCCATCCCCCTGCCACATTAGTTTAAATCCTCCTGAACAGCAGTAGCAAATGCTCCCCCTAGGACATTGGTTCCAGTCCAGCCCAGGTGCAGACCATCCTGTTTATACCGGTCCCACCCCCCCCCCCCCCCAGAAGTGGAGCTGGGAGCTTAATATTCAAAGATGCACATTGTATTGAAATGACACATAGGTAGGCAGAGCAGGTGTGGTGCCCCTGTTGGTAAAAATTTAAGTCCTTAGAAAGAGGTGACATGGGATCAGAAGATGTAGAATTATTGTGGGTAGAGTTCAGAAACTGCAAGGGTAAAAAGTAATACACAGGCCTCCAAACAGTAGCAAGGATGCTGGGTACAAATTACAACAGGAGGCAGAAAAGGCATATAAAAAGAGCAGTATTGTGATAGTCATGGGGGATTTCAATATGCAGGTAGATAGGGAAAATAATGTTGGTACTCAATCCCAGAAGAAGAAATTTGTATTCTGCCAAAGAGATGGCTTTGAGAGCAGCTTGTGCTTAGCCCATGAGGGGACAGGCAATTCTGGAACAGGTGTTGTGCAATGGGCCAGATTTGATTAGGGAGCTAAAGTAAAGGAACCCTGAGAAGACAATGATCATAATGTGATAGAATTCACCCTGCAGTTTGAGATGGATGAGCTAAAGTCAGTTGTATCAGTATTACAGTGGAGTAAAGGTACTGTAACTTCACAGGCATAAATGAAATGTTAGCATTCATTTCGAGAGGACTAGAACATGTAAGCAAGGATGTAATTGTTGAGGCTTTATGAGGTATTGGTCAGAGCACAACTGGAATATTACGAGCAATTTTCTGTCTCTTATTGGCGAGGGTCCAGAGGAGGTTTGCAAGAATGACCCTGAGAATAAAAGGGTTAATGTACAGATTCATTGAGTACTAGAGCACAGAAACAGACCCACTGATTTACCTAGTTGGTGTGAACTATTAATCTGCCTAATCCCATCAACCTGCATCTCTCTCCCATCCATGTACCTATACAAATTTCTCTTAATTGTTGAAATTCAACCCGCATACTCTACTTGCGCTGGCAGCTCATTCCACACTCACACCACCCTCTGAGTGAAGAAATTCCTCCTCGTGCTAGTCTTAAACATTTCACCTTTCCCTTTTAATCCTTGACCCCTAGTGGTAATCTCATCCAACCTCAGTGGAAAAAGCCTGCTTGCGTTTACCCTGTAAATACCTCTCATAATTTTGTATGAGGAGCAGGTGATAGCTCTGGCCTGTACTCACTGGTGTATAGAAGAATGAGACCAAATCTAATTGTAACCTATTGAATATTGAAAGGGCCAATATAGAGTGGATGTAGAGAGGACCAGAGGGCACAGCCTCAGAATAGAAGGATGTCCCTTTAGAACAAACATGAGGAGGAATTTTTCTAGCTAGACAGTGATGAATCTGTTAAATTCATTGCCACAGATTGTTGTAGAAGCCAAGTCATTGGATATATTTAAAGCAAAGGTTGATAGGTTCTTGATTAGGAAGTGTGTTAAAGGTAATAAAATGAGGTTGAGAGGGATAGTAAATCAGCTCTGATGGAATGGCAGAGCAAATCAATGGGCCAAATGGCTTAATTCTGCTTCTATTTCTTATGGTCTAACCCTCTGCAGCTTTTTTCAATCCTGCACAATGGAGCCTGCATAACAAACAGAGATATAAACAATCCATATGTTCTCCATGATAAATCTGCCGAAATTTGCTCAGCTTTGATGACACACCAAATATCCTCAAACTCCAAATGAAGCAAAGCTGCTGATATACCTACTTTGCAAAGGCATTAATTAATATGTTAGGCACAGGATAGATCCTCTAAGACATTAATGCCCAGGAACTTGGAGCTAGATTAAATGAATCTTTAATCATCACCCACAGAGGGGTGGGTATGTGGAGTGTGCTGCAGAAGAAATAGTGGAGGCAGATATACTGTACTGACAATATTTATAAGACGTTTCAGCAGGTATATGAATAAGAAATGTTTAAGAGAATAAGACCATAAGATATAGAAGCAGAATTAGGCCATTTGACCCATCAAGTCTGTTCTGCCTGATCGAATTTTCCTCTCAGTCCCAATCTTCAGCATTCTCCCCGTATCTCCTCAGGTTCAAATCAATCAAAAATCTATCAACCTCTGCCTTAAACATACATAAGGAATTGGCCTCCACTGCTTCCACAGATTCACCACTCTCTGACTAAAGAAATTGCTCCTCATCTCCATTCCAAAGGGATGCCACTCTATTCTGAGGCTGTGTCCTCTGGTCTTAGACTATAACACCATAGGAAACATCCGCCCCACATCCACTGTACCAAGCCCTTTCACCATTCGATGGGTTTCAATGAGGTAACCCCTCATTGATCTGAATTATAGAGAATACAGGCCCAGAACCATCAAACACTCTTCATATGACAAGCCATCCAATCCTGGAATCACTGTAGTAAACCTCCTTTGAACCCTCTCCAGTTTCAGGACATCCTTTCTAAGATAATGGGCCAAAACCTACTCACAATATTCCAAGTGAGGCCTCCCAGTGCTTTATAAAGTCTCAACATAACATCTCTGCTTTAATATTCTAGTCCTCTTGAAATGAGTGCAGAAATTCCATTTGCCTTCCTCACCATAGACTCAACCTGCAAATTAACCTTTAGAGAATCCTGCACAAGGATTCCCAAGTCCCTTTGCACCTCAGTTTTTTGTATTTTCTCTCCATTTAGAAAATGGTCAACCCTTTCATTTCTTCTACCAAAGTGCATGACCATACACTTCCTGACACTGCTTTGCCACTTCTTTGCCCATTCTCCTAATCTGTCTAAGTCCTTCTGTAGCCTCTCTACTTCCTCAAAACTACCTGCCCCTCCAGCATTCCTCATATCATCTGAAAACTTTGTAACAAAGCCAGCAATTCCATCATCCAAATCATTGACATAAGAAGAATTGCTCCCACAGACCCCTGCAGAATACCACTGGGGACCAGCAGCCAACTAGACAAGGCTCCCTTTATAAGAACATAAGAAATAGGAGCAGGAGTAGGCCATCTGGCCCATTGAGCCTGCCCCACCATTCAATAAGATCGTGGCTGATCTCTCCATAAACTCAGCTCCATCTATCTGCCTTTTCCCCATAACCCTTACTTCCCCTACTATGTAAAAATCTATCAAATATATTTAGTGAAGAAGCCTCAACTGTTTCCCTGGACAGAGAATTCCACACTGTCTGGGAAAAACAGTTTCTCCTCATCTCCATCCTAAATCTTCTCCCTTGAATCTTGAGGCAATGTCCCCTAGTTCTAGTATCACATACCAATGGAAACAACTTTCCTACTTCTATCTTATCTATCCTTTTCAAAATTTTGTATGAGATCCCCTCTCATTCCTCTGAATTCCAGAGAGTATAGTCCCAGGCAACTCAATCTTTCCTCATAAGTTAACCCCTTCATCTCTGGAATCAATGTGGTGAACCTCCTTTGCACTGCCTCCAAAGTCAATATATCCTTCCTCAAGTATGGAGACCAGAACTGCACACAGTATTCCAGGTGCGGCCTCACCAGTACCCTGTATAGTTGTAGCATGACCTCCCTGCTCTTGAATTCAATCCCTCTAGCAATAAAGGCCAACATTCTGTTTGCCTTCTTAATAACCTGTTGTACCTGCAAGCCAACTTTTTGCGATTCATGAACAAACACTCTCAAGTCCCACTGCACAACAGCATGCTGCAATCTTCCATTCAATTATTCCTTCCCAAGTGGATGATCTCGCATTTACCAATGTTGTATTCCATCTGCCAGACCTTGGCCCACTCACTTAACCTATCTATATCCCTCTGCAGACTCTCCACTCAGTTTAGCATTAGCAGCAAATTTTGCTAGGCTACACTCAGTCTCCTCTTCCAAATCATCAATGTAAATGGTAAACAGCTGCAGGGCCAGCACCGACCCCTGCAGCACCCCACTCACCACTGACTGCCAACCGGAGAAACACCCATTTATACCAACTCTCTGCCTTCTATTGGTTAACTAATCTACTATCCATGCCAATACACTTCCTCCAACTCTATGCATCCATACCTGATTTATAAGTCTCTTGTTCAGCACCTTATCAAACGCCTTCTGGAGATCCAACTATACGACATCCACCTGTTCCCCTCTATCCACTGCACCCATTATGTCCTCAAAGAACTCCAGTAAGTTTGTCAAACAGGACCTGCCCTTTCTGAATCTATGTTGCATCTGTCTAATGGAACCACTCCTTTCTAAATGTTTCGCTATTTCTTCCTTAATGACAGCTTCAAGCATTTTCCTGACTACAGATGTTAAGCTAACTGGCCTATAGTTGCGCAAGCACAAGGAAATCTGCAGATGTTGGAAATTCAAGCAACACACACAAAATGCTGGTGAAATGCATCAGGCCAGGCAGCATCTATAGGAAGAAGTACAGTCGACGTTTTGGGCCGAGACCCTTCGTCAGGTCTAACTGAAAGAAGAGATAGTAAGAGATTTGAAAGTGGGAGGGGGAGGGGAGATCAAAAATGATAGGGGAAGACAGGATGGGGAGGGATGAAGCTAAGAGCTAGAAAGTTGATTGGCAAAAGGGATACACAGCTAGAGAAGGGAAAGGGAGGCTTAAGGAGAAAGAAAGGGGGAGGGGAGCACCAGAGGGAGATGGAGAGCAGGCAAGACTTCCTCATCCCATTGTAGATTCCCTTGTTCAAGCATAATACACTAGTTTTAGATCTAACTATTTCATTCTCCATCTGAATGTGAAATTCGATCATACTATGATCACTCTTTCCAAGAGGATCCCTGACTACAAGATCGTTAATCTTACCTGTCTCATTGCACAGGACTAGATCTAAGATAGCATTTTCCCTTGTAGGTTCACTAACATGCTGCTCAAGAAAGCCATCACAGATGCATTCTATGAAGTCTTCCTCAAGACTTCCTTGACCAACCTGATTCACCCAATCTATGTGGAAGTTAAAATCCCCCATGACAACTGCCATTCTGTTCTTACAAGCCTCAGTTATTTCTCGGTTAATCGCCTCTGCCACTGCAATATTTTTATTAGGTGGCCTATAGACAACTCCCACCAGTGATTTTTTTCCTTTACTATTCTTAACCTCTACCCAGATAGACTCAACATTCTGCTCCATAGATCTTATATCGTCTCTCACAATCACCTTGATCTCATCCTTAATTAAGAGCACCACCCACCTCCTTTGCCTTCCTGCCTATCTTTCCGTATTACCCGATACCCTTGGATATTTAATTCCCAGTCATCTCCACCTTGCAACTAGGTTTCTGTAATGGCCACTAAATCATATGCCCTGGTACTGATCTGTGCCACAAGTTCACTAACCTTGTTTCTAATATTATGGGCATTTAGATAAGGTACCCTTATACTCATTGTCCTTTTAGAATCAGGTGACCTATGTGATTTTTGCTTTTTACTTTTGTACACTTTACTCTTACGTTTTTCTTCACTAACTCTAGCTTTGGTCTCTGCATCACTCCCTCTTCTTTTCTGTGTGGGTTCCCATCCCCCTGCCATATTAGTTTATCACAAGCAAAAGAAAATCTACCGATGCCGGAAATCCAAAGCAACACACAAAAATGCTGCTGAAACACAGCAGACCAGGCAGCATCTATGGAAAAATGTACAGTTGATTTTTCGGGCAAAGACCCTTTGGCAGGGCTGGAGAAAATAAAGATGAGTAGATTTAAAATGTGGGGGAGGGGAGATTCCTTTATTCCCACTCTTTGCCTCCTGCCAATCAGACTCTGCCTTAACCATGCTAGATTCTTTCCTGTAATACCATGGGCTCGTAGCTTGTTAAGCAGCCTCATGTGTGGCACCTTGTCAAAGGACTTCTGAAAATCCAATGACACAACATCAACCGATTCTCCTTTGTCTGTCCTGCTTGTTAATTCTTCAAAGTATTCCAACAGATTTGTCATGTAAGGTTTTCCTTTGAGAAAACCATGCTGACTATGGCATATTTTATCATGTTTCTTCAAGTACTCTGAGACCTCATCCTTACTAATCAACTCCAGCATCTTCCCAACCACTGGGGTCAGACTAACCTGTCTATAAATTCCTTTCTTCTGACTCTCTCCCTTCTTGAAAAGTGGAGTAACATTCGCAATTTTCCAGTCTTCCAGAACCATTTTAGAATCTACTGATTCTTGGAAGATCGTTACTAATGCCTCCAACATCTCTTCAGTCATTACTTTCAGAACCCATCTGGTCCAGGTGTCTTATCCACCTTCAGGACATTCAGTTTCCCAAGAACCTTCTCTCTAGTAATGGTAAAGTCATACACTTCATGACTCCTGACACCTGGAACTTCCACCATACTGCTAGGGTCTTCCACATTGAAGACTGATGCAAAATACATATTCAGTTTGTCTGCAATTTCCGTGTTCCCCATTACAACCTCTCCTGCATTGTTTTCCAGCGGTCCGATATCCACTCTCACCTCTCTTTTATCTGAATCTGAAGAAACTTGTGGTATTCACTTTAATATTATTGGCTAGCTTAGCTTTTGTATTCCATCTTTACCTTCTTAATGACTTTTTAGTTGCATTCATATAGTCAAAGTAAGAATTATAAGGCTTAATTATTTAATCGCATATTGTATACAGTTTGTTATTTCGGGATACTAATTTGTAACAAGGGACACATTGCACAGCATCCACCCAAACAAAATTTCTTAAGTTTGGCCAGACTTAATGGCCAAGGGGGCTATTACCCCCTATATTAAGCCACTAGCTGAAGTGAACGTTACTAGGGTTTTAAATGCTTCCCAATCCTTTAACTTTCCACTATTTTTTGCTCTATTATATGCATAGAACATAGAAACATAGAAACCCTACAGCACAATGCAGGCCCTTCAGCCCATAAAGTTGTGCCGAACATGTCCTGACCTTAGCCATTATTAGGCTTACCTATAGCCCTCTATTGTTCTAAGCTCCATGTACCTATCCAAAAGCTTCTGAAAACACCCTATTGTATCTGCCTCCACCACCGTTGCCGGCAGCCCATTCCATGCACTCACCACTCTCTGAGTAAAAAACTTACCCCTGACATCTCCTCTGTACCTATTCCCCAGCAATTTAAACCTGTGTCCTCTTGTGGAAACCATTTCAGCCCTGGGATAAAGCCTCTGACTATCCACACGATCAATACCTCTCATTATCTTTACACCTCTATCAGGTCACTGCTCATTCTCCTTTGCTCCAAGGAGAAAAGGCCAAGTTCACTCAACCTATTCTCATAAGGCATGCTCCCCAATCCAGGCAACATCCTTGTAAATCTCCTCTGCACCCTTTCTATGTCTTCCACATCCTTCCTGTACTGAGGCGATCAGAACTGAGCACAGTACTCCAAGTGGAGTCTGACCAGGGTCCTATATAGCTGCAATATTACCTCTCGGCTCCTAAATTCAATTCCACAATTGATGAAGGCCAATCCACCATAAGCTTGCTTAACCACAGAGTCAACCTGCGCAACTGCTTTGAACGTCCGATAGACTCGGACCCCAAGATCCCTCTGATTCTCCACACTGCCAAGAGTCTTACCATTAATACTATATTCTGCCATCATATTTGACCCACCAAAATGAACCAGTTCACACGTATCTGGGTTGAACTCTATCTGCCACTTCTCAGCCCAGTTTTGCATCCTATCAATGTCCCGCTGTAACCTCTGACAGCCCCCACACTATCCACAACACCTCCAACCTTTGTGTCATCAGCAAACTTATTAACCCATCCCTCCACTTCCTCATCCAGGCCATTTATAAAAATCACGAAGAGTAAGGGTCCCAGAACAGATCCCTGAGGCACTCCACTGGTGACCGACCTCCATGCAAAATATGATCCGTCTACAAACACTCTGTGCCTTCTGTGGGAAAGCCAGTTCTGGATCCACAGAGCACTGTCCCCTTTGATCCCATGCCTCCTTACTGTCCCTGAGCCTTCCAAGTCTCTGTAATGGCCACCACATCATATCTCCAATACTGATCCATACTCTAAGCTCATCCGCTTTGTTCACAACACTCCTTGCCTTAAAATAGACACATCTCAAGCCTTCGGTCTGAGCGCGTCCCTTCTCTGTCACCTCCCTCTCACACTGTCTACAAGCTTTCTCTATTTGTGAGCCAACCTCCTCTTCCCCAGTCTCTTCAGTTCTCTTCAGCTGCCTTCTCTTTGGCTTTAATTTGTTAGCCATGGTTGTGTCATCTTTTCTTTAGAATA
Source organism: Hemitrygon akajei (assembly GCF_048418815.1). Classification (NCBI taxonomy): domain Eukaryota; kingdom Metazoa; phylum Chordata; class Chondrichthyes; order Myliobatiformes; family Dasyatidae; genus Hemitrygon; species Hemitrygon akajei. The sequence goes on from NC_133127.1 coordinate 110,037,687, forward strand.
CTTTTTCCTCTTTGGCACATATATACCCTGTGCCTTCGAATTGCTTCCAGAAATTTCAGCCATTGTTGCTCAGCTGTCATCCCTGCCAGTGTTTTTTTCCAATCCGTTTTGTCCAGCTCCTCTCTCATGCCTCTGTAATTCCCTTTACTCCACTGTAATACTGACACATATGACTTTAGCTTCTCCTCCTCATATTTCAGGGTGAATTTGATCATATTATGAGCAATTTTCCCTGAGGGTTCTTTTTCCTTAAGTACTCTAATCAATTCTGATTCATTGCACAGCACCCAATTCAGAATAGCTGATCCCTTAGTGGGCTCAACCATGATCTGCTCTGAAAAGCCATCTCATTGGTGCTCTAGAAATTCCCTCTCCTGTAATCCAGCACCAACCTGATTTTCCCAATATAACTACATATCGAAGTCCCCCATGATTATTGTAACATTGTAACATTTTTGGCATACATTTTCTATCTCCCATTGTAATTTGTAAACCGCATCCTTTCTACTGTTTGCAGGCCTGTACACAACTCCCATCGGGGTCTTTTTACCCCTTCAGTTCCTTAGCTCTATCCACAATAATTCGACACCTTCCGACCCTATGTCACTTCTTTCTAGTGATCTGATTTAATTTTTTACCAACAGAGCAACGCCACCCCCTTTGCCTTCCCGCCTGTCCTGTCAATACAATGTGTATCCTTGGACATTAAGCTCCCAGCTGTAATCTTTTTCAGCCATGATTCTATAATGTCTATAACATCATACATGCCTATCTGCAACTGTGCTACAAGTTCATTGACCTTATTCCGTATATGCATGCATTCAAATATAACACCTTTAGTCCTCTTCAATTTTGTTCACCTTTTGGATTGTTACTACTCATCCTGTTGAGTGTAATTTTGCCCTGACATCAGCCTCTCCTTGATAGGAGTTTCACTACACATTGCCTCTGTTTGTAAACCAGCTCCCTCATCTTCAGCTCTAATATCCATCTTTCCTACAATACTTAGGGTATATGGGTCGAATGCAGGCAGAGGTGGGTATTCAACGGGCTGATTCCATGCAGTACAGGTAAGACTCACTCTGACAATGACATAAGATACAAAGGGCTGTGGAGCAAAAGTCTTTTGGGAATTTACCAGTTAAATGTGATGGACTTGTTCCATCAGTTAGATTTCTCTGCTTTGCTATCGTACTTAATGCCATTTGTTCTGAAATGCAGTCATTGAGCTCAAATTGCAGTTGCAGGGGACAGGAGAGAGACAGGCTACTGGACAGCATTTACAGGAAGGGAGATATCATGGAGTAAAGGAAGGAAACAAAGTAGTTGGTGACTAGGAGGTAAAAATGATTCAAGTGTTGACTATGGATAGCAACTGCTGTTTCATGTCTCCATTAACCAGGTTTATCAACCTGAGTAAGTGGGAATTCCACACACACTTTGCTGCATCACTCACACAATCTGAATGTCATATTGTCCTGATCCCCGGAAAGAGTGGATAATGGAGTATACACCCCATGGCCACTTTATTAGGTACATGTACACCTGCTTTCTAATGCAAATATCTAATCAGCCAATCATGTGACAACAACTCAATGCATTAAAGTACGCAGACAAGGTCAAGAGGTTCATTTGTTGTTCAGACCAAATATCAGAATGGGGAAGAAATGTGATCTAAACGACTTTGACCATGAAATTATTGTTGCTGTTGGACAGGGCCATTACGGTATCTCAAAAATTGCTGCTCTTCCAAGGTTATCTTAGAGCTTACAGAGAATGGTGCAAAAAAACCCAAAAAAAATCCAGTGAGTGGCAGTTCTATGGTTGTAAAGGCCTTGTTAATGAGAGAGGTCAGAAGAGAATGGCCAGACTGGTTCAAGTTGACAGGAAGGTGACAGTATCTCAAATAATCATGTATTACAATGGTGGAGTGCAGAAGAGCATCTCTGAATGCTCAACATTTCAAACCTTGAAGCGGATGGGCTACAGAGGTGAAGACCACAGGATATACCTAATAAAGTGGCTACTGAGTGTATCTCAGGTAAGCTTATGGAAATAAGAGTGGGCAGTTAGAAGCCAGGTTTCAAATAGCAAGACAGGGGAAAGCATTTTGCAAATGAAGTCTTGCAAATTTGAAGAACTTCAGAATTGCTGTAGATTGAAAATAATAAAACAAGGTTAATGTTTTCAGGGTCTTCCCTGGTGAAATTTTCCAGTTCAGTAGTTAGATCAGATATATTGAAAAGAAAGAGTTCAGTGGCAAATGAAAAACAAAATGAGAGTTATCCCTTAAAGAGAATGGACACTTAGAGATAAACAAACAGACATTTAAGAGTGGATCAAGATTTACAGCTTTAAATTGGTGGAGAAATGACTATTCTAAGACTTTGCTGAGTTATTTTTCTGTACAGGAATTATGATGGAAATATATGATATGTTGAGCAGAATTAGGAGGAATTGGGAATTTTACAAGGAAGAATAACTGAGAAGGGAATGTATGGTAATAATTGTAGATGATAGGGTTTTTACCTAAACCAAAATAGACTGAAGTGGAGAGCAAAAAATTATACAGAGCTAGACTGGAGTGTATGGAAAAAGCACCAATGTGTAACTTCGTTGATGTGCAATGGACAGAATTTACAAGGTTATTGATTTTCCAAAGAGTTAGAAAGGTAAATTAATAGGAAAAAAGACTGAGTAGCCTTGCATATTTTATGATGACATAATAATAACTAAACCAAGGCTGTCCTTCTGAGGCAAAGAGCCTTATTAATCTGTTATAAGCTCTGCAGTCTGGCAAAAAAAAAGTATGGAAGCTGATGTTCAAATCAAAATAAAAAGGTTATTGGTCATAGGTTGAGAAAATGAAAATGAAAATAAGAATGAATATTTCTTAATCTGGTTATGGACTTAATTAACTCAGATACCATGCAACTAATAAGATAGAACAATGTAAGGAATAGGGTGACAAAATGAACAGAAATACTACAGATGGTATTGCAACGAATCATCCAATGTCTTCCTTTGAATTAGTTTAATAGTTTGAAGTTATAAAACAGAACAGCAAGGGACACTGAGGCTTGAAGACAGTGCAAGGGCATTTACTTCTGTGGAACCCCCTCCCGCCACTTCTCGCCACACTTTTCAACTAATAGCATGAAAAGCGTGGCAGCAGGATGCTGGAGTGGTTTCTGCAAAAGTGAAAACCCTTGTACCAGAAACAACAAATCTGTGCCTAGGGTTTCTTAAATCAGTGTCTAGATAGTCCAACCAGAGGAGAGGCCATACTGGAACTGATATCGGCAAACTGGCATGGTAAGATGACTAACCTTTCAGTAGGGAGAACCTTCAGAAAACTGTGATTGCAACTCCATATTTTTAAGATAGCTGTGAATCAGGATAAGTATGGACACTGTATTAAATTGAGGTACAGCAAATTATGGTAGTATTAAACAGGAATTCAAGTGGGAACAGCTTAAAGGTTTAGGAAGCTTTTTGGGCTTCACCGTAGCATAGGGGTTAGTGCAACACAGGGCATCAGAGTTCAGAGGTCAATTCCGATGCCATCTGTAAGGCGTCTGTACATCCTCCCTGTGAACGTGTGCTTCCCTCAGGTACACTGGTTTCATTCCACAGTCCAAAGGTGTGCCGCTTAGCAGGTTAATTGGTCATCATAAATTGTCCTGTGATTAAGCTAGGATTAAGTCGGTCATTTGCTGGTGGTGCAGCTCAAAGGGTGAGAAGGGACTATTCTACGTTGTATCACTAACTAACTTAACTAAATAAGCTGAAATCAAACAAATCCCTTGAGGATTAGAAAGAAGCCAGAAAAGAACTCAAGAAGGGAATTAAGAGATCCCAGGGGTTCATGAAAAGTCCTGGGCTTAGAACAGATTCAGACATTGGGGGCTTTAGAGTTAATCAAGAAGAATATAAGATTAATTTATTTGCTGATGATGTTTTGATTTACTTAACAAACCCATTGCAATCTTTGCAAAGATTATCTTTTAGATTGGAAGAATATGGGAAAGTATCAGGGTATAAAGTAAATTGGGATAAAAGTGAAATTTTACCCCTTACCAAAGGAAATTATAATCAATGTCGATTAGTAACTCAATTTCGATGGTCAATAAACGGGATAAAATACTTAGGTATTAGAGTTGATAATGATGTAAAAAATTTATATAAACAAAATTATTTGCCATTATTAAAAAAAAATAAAAGAGGATCTTGATAAATGGATGATGTTACCAATAACATTAATAGGTAGAGTTAATGCTGTAAAAATGAATATATTTCCTAGACTGCAATATTTATTTCAAACTTTACCAATACAATTACCTCAGAAGTTTTTTCAAGAACTGAATAAGTATGTAAGGAAATTTCTTTGGAAAGGAAAGATGTCAAGAATATCATTGGAAAAATTGACATGTAAATTTGATCTAGGAGGGTTACAACTTCCAAATTTTAAGAATTATTATAAAGCAAATCAACTTAGATTTATTGCGTCTTTTTTTGATGAAGAAAAGCCGGCATGGATTAGAATAGAATTAGATAAGATAGGAGAAAACATACCAGAAGATTTTATATATAAATGGGAATCCAAATGGATACAGGAAAAAAAGAATCTCCTATATTAAGACACTTGATTGATTTATGGAATAAGGTAAATATGGACGATGAGATAAAGAAATCTTTATTAGCAAAAAGAACTTTAATTCAAAATAGGCTTATTCCTTTTACAATGGATAATAAACTTTTACATAATTGGTTCCAAAAGGGGATTAAATATATAGGTGATTGTTTTGAAGGAGGTATATTGATGTCGTTTGATCAATTAAAAAATAAATATCAAATATCAAATAACACTCTTTTTTGTTATTTTCAATTAAAGGCTTATTTACGAGAAAAGCTGGGTCAAACAATGTTGATGCCAAAATCTAGTGAAATAGAAATATTAATTCAAAAAGGAAAAATTAAAAAATTTGCATCTTGTATGTATAATTTGATTCAAAAACAGACAATTAAATCAGGAATTCATAAATCAAGACAAAAATGGGAATCTGATTTGAATGTTAAAATTGATGGAAAAAACTGGTCAAGATTATGTTATGATAGTATGAGAAATACAATAAATGTTCGACTTAGATTAATACAATATAATTTTTTACATCAATTATATATAACACCACAGAAAATAAATAGATTAAATTCAAATATGTCTGACCAATGTTTTCAATGTAATCAAGAAATTGGTACTTTTTTACATTCTACTTGGTCTTGTTTTAAAATTCAACCATTTTGGATAAATCTAAGACTTTTATTGGAACAAATTACTGGAGTACAACTCCCGCATAGTCCAGTATTATTTTTATTAGGAGACATTGAAGGGACAATACTGAAACTTAAATTGAATAAGTATCAGAAAAAATTTATAAAAATTGCATTGGCAGTAGCCAAAAAAGTTATCGCAGTTACTTGGAAATCTGATTTATATTTAACTATGGATCGTTGGAATAATGAAATACATAGTTGTATTCCACTTGAAAAAATTACATACAATCTAAGAAATGAATATGATATATTTTTGAAAATTTGGCTCCCATACCTACAAAAGATAGGATTAAATACATAGGTCCTTTGAAGATAAAATTATAAAGTAATTGGGGAAAGTAAAAATAAATATTAAAATTATTTTGAACTCCATGGAGCATGTGGGGATCCTCCGATATCCAGGCAATCTTTTTCTCTTTTTTTTCTTTCTTTCTTTAGATAAGGGTTAAGGGGGAGGGGGAGGGTTAAGGGGAGGGGGGGGAAGGTTAATATGATTTTTCTCACTATTTTATCATCACATTTATTCTTTGTAATTTTCAAAAAATTAATAAATAAATAAATAAAAATTTTAAAAAAGTAAGAAAAGTCCTGGGCAAGTAGGATTAAAAAGAATCCTAAGGCATTCTGTACATACAATAAGACCAACAAGGTAGCTAGCGAGTGGGTAGAACTACTCAAAGATAAAGGGAGGAACCTGTGCTTAGAGGTGAAGGATGTGGGTAACTCTTGCATTGTTATTTGCCAAAGAAAAGGATGTGGAAGGTAATGAGATCAGAGTGGAGAGCACTGATCTGCAAAGGACATTTTGAGATAAAGAAAAAAGTAGTTGTGGGTCTCTTGAAGAACATTAAGGTCGAAGGTCCACAATCGGTGGTGTTTTCTAGGGATCTACTGTAGGTTCCTCAGCTGTTTGAGGTTTTATATAATTGACTGAGCTGAAAACATGGATAGATGATACAAAGATTGGTGCCATTGTAGGTAGTGTAGAAGATTGCCAAAGGACACAGGGGGATAAACACTCAGTGGCCACTTTATTAGATACTTCTTGTGCATAATAGAAAGGCCACTGAGAGTATGTTTGTCGTCTTCTGCTGCTGCTAACCATCTTCTTCAAGGTTATGGGTTGTGTGTTCAGAGAAGCTCTTCTGCACACCACTTTTGTAATGCATGGCTATTTGAGTTACTGTCACCTTCCCGTCAGCTTGAACCAGTCTAGAGTCTGAATTTTCCTGTTAACTTCAACCAGAAAATCTCCTCTGACCTCTCTCATCAACAAGGTGTTTTCACTCACTGGAGTCTTGCTCTAGGGACTATTGTGCTTAATTATCCCAGGAGATCAGCAGTTTGGGAGATAATCAAACTACCCTATCTGGAAACCACAATCATTCCATGGCCAAAGTCACTTAGATCAGATTTCTTCCCCATTCTGAACAACAACTGAATCTCATAATCTTGTCTGCATGCTTTTATGCAGAGTTGCTGCCATGTGATTGGCTGACTATGTATTTGTAATAATGAGTATGTCTGTAAGTCTACCTAAAAAAGTGACCACCATATGTACACCATTTGCAGATATGGGTGGAGAAATGGCAGTTAGAGTTAAATTGGGTCAAGTATGAGGTAATGCACTTTAGAAGAGCAATTGTAAAAGGACGATAACAGTAAATGGCAAGATTCTTAACAGTATTGATGTACATATGGAACTTGGATTGCAGTCCAGAGCTCCATGACAGTGGCTCTACTGGTTGGTGAGGTGTTAAGGAAGTCATAGGGCACACTTGCCTTTATTACTTGAGGCAGAGCTTAGGAATTTGTGGTGCAACTTAATAAAACTCTGATTCGGCTGCATCTGGAGCATTGCATTCAATTCTGTTTGTCCCATTATTGGAAGGATTTGGGGGCTTTGGATGACACCTTCACAAACTTTTAAGAAAGTAGAGGTGCTGCCATGCTTTCTTTGTAATGGCACTTAGTGCTGGCCATGACAGGTCCTCTGAAATGCTAACACTGAGGAATTTAATGTTACTGGCCCTCTCAACCTCTGATCCCCTGATGATGACTAACTCATGGACCTTCGGTTTCCTTCTCCTGAAGTCAATAATCAGCTCCTTGGTCTTGCTGACATTGAGTAAGAGGTTGTGACACCACTCAGCCAGATTTTCAATCTCCCTCCTATATGCTGATTCATCACCTCCTTTGATTTGTCCAATGCCAGTGGTGTCATAAGCAAAATTAATTATGGAATAGGAGCTGTGTTTAGCCTCACAAGCGTAACTGTAAAGTGAGTAGAGCAGGAGATTAAGCACAGCCTGTGCTGATGGTGATTGTGGAGAAGATGTTGCCTATCAGAACTGACTGAGGTCTGCAAGTAAGGAAATCGAGGATCCCGTTGTACAAGGAGGAATTGAGGCCCAGGTCTTGAAGTTTATTGATTAGTTTTGAAGGGATGATATTATTGAATGCTGAGCTGTAGTCAATGAAGAACATCCTGATGTATGCATCTTCATTGTCCAGATCTTCCAGGGCTGAGTGAAGAGCCAAAGAAACAGCATCTGGGGTTGATCTGTTGTGATGGTAGGCAAATTGGAGCTGATGCATGTTGCTTTTCAGGCAGGAGTTGATATGTTTCATTACCAACCTCTCAAAGCACTCCATCACTGTGAAAGTAAGAGCTACTGGATGATAGTCATTGAAGCACCGGTATATCAGAAGCCTTCTTGAAGCACAAGGGTACCTCAGACTGCTAGAGATGCTCCAGCCAGTCAATCAGCACAGTCTTCAGTACTCAGCCAGCTAGCCCATCTAGGCCAGATGCTCTCCTGCAGAATAGATTCATGTCAGCCTCAGAGACTGAAATCACAGGGCTGTCAGAGACTGTGGGAGTTTGTGAAGGTTCCTCTATGTTTTGACAGTCAAAGTGAACGTAAAAGACATTGAGCTCATCTGGGAGCAAAACCTCATTATCATCTGTGTATGTTGTTTGGTATCACTTTGTATGAGGTGATGGCATCATGCCCTTCCACAGCTGTCGAACATCCTTCATATATTACAATATACTACCTTGAGATTCATTTACTTGCAGGTATTTACAGGAAATTAAAGAGATACAATAGAATTTACGAAGAACTATACATAAACAAAGGCTGACAAATTTTACTATTGTACAAAACAAGACAAATTGTGCTACTAAAAACGGTTCTGAGAGCAAGAGCTTTAAGGAATCCATGAAAGTGAGTCTCAAGGTTGTGGAATCAGTTTGGAGTGTAGTTATCCATGCTGGTTCAAGACCTTGATGGTTGCAAGATAATAAATGCTACTGAACCTTGTGGTGTGGGACCAAATGCCTAATCCATATCAGGTACTCGTGCCTAATGTTAGTACTGAGAATAGAGTATGGCCAGGATGGTCAGGGTCCTGGATAATGGATGAAACTTTCTTGTGACAATGCTCCACGTAGATGTGCTCAGTGTGGGGAGGGCATTCCCTGTGATGGACTGGGACGTATCTACCAGTTTCTGTACACTTTTCCATTCTTTAGCAGTGACATTTCCAAACTTGGTCAAGATGTAAGCAGTCAGAGTACTCGCCATTGTGCATCTCCCGAGATTAATCAAAGTTCTTGATGAAAGGCCGAATCTACGTAAATTTTAAGAAAGTAGAGACGCTGTTGTGCCTTCTTTGTGGTGGCTTTTACATGTTGGTTTCAGGACAGATCCCCTGATTTGATATGCTGAGGAATTTAAAGCTACTGACCCTCTCCACCTACAATCCCCTTATGAGGACTGGCTCATGGATCTCCAGTTTCCTCCTGTAGTCAATAATCAGCTTTTTGGTTTTGCTGACATTGAGTGAGAAATTGTGGCATAATTCAACCAGATTTTCAGTCTCCTTCCTATATGCAGATTAGTAACGGCCAACAACAGTGGTGTCATCAGCAAACTTAAGTCTCCACAAGGTACAAAGTGAGTAGAGCAGAAGTCAAAGCATGCAGCCTTGTGGTGTATCTGCCCCATTGGTGAGATGTTGTTGCCACTCTGCAGTGACTGGGGTCAGTATAGTTTGGCAACAAAATCTTGTCCCTATGCAAGTGAGAATACCAAGGATCCAGTTGCACAAGGTGGTATTGAGACCCAGGTCTTGGAGCTCAGTGAACAGTTTTGAGAAGATGATGGTGATTTTACTAAAGCTCTGCAACTTATATCTTACCAAATTCCCAGCAGCAATCCACATTATCCTTTTGCTTGCCTTGTCATGATTTGTCTGTACTGTGATTTGAAATTCTTTAACTCCTTCATGATCGTTATCACTACCTCTATAGATTCTTCCTCTGAGATCTCTTTGCTTTTCTAATTGTAACTTCTTGCAAACCTTCACTTTTGGTGAAGCTATATTGGTGGATAGAGCTTCTGTGTCCCAGTTTCTGAAATCTTGGAAATGCCCCCATTGATCTTCCAGCATTCAACAATACACTATCATCTCCTTGAAGCTAACCAAGAAGCTCCAAGACTTAGGCCTTGATATCTCCTTGCGCAACTGGATCCTGGATTTCCTCACTTGCAGACCTCAGTAAGTACGGCAACATCTCCTCCAAAATGTCCATCAGCACAGCTGCACCACAAGGTTGTCTACTTAGCCCTTGCTCACTCACTATGATAATGATAATAATAATGTTTTCATGAAAGCAATGTATTGCACTTTAAAGTGTTTTACAAAGGGATAAGATGCAAACATAAAAATAAAAGCAGAAATGACTTCAGTTAAAAGCAAGGATAAATAAATAGGTTTTGGGCTGCCATTTAAAAGTGTTAAGTGAGACAGAATACCAAGAGTTTTAGATATTGAATTCCATAGGTTAGGAGTGTGGTTAAAAAAAAGCTTTTGAAAGAGATGTTTAAATTTAAGAGATCAGCAGAAGACCTGAGAACTTGAGCAGGCCTATAAAACGAAAGCAATTCTGTGATGTATTCCTGTCCCAGACCACTGAGAGCTTTAAAAAAAGTAAGAGAACTTTAAAATCAATTCTAAAAGATTCAGGAAGCCAATGCAGAGTAGTTAGGATTGAAATGATATGCTCCCTCATCCTGGTTTTAGTTAAAAGTCTAGCAGCAGCAGTCAACAACTTTAAATTCCTTGTATTATTATCAGAGGATCTGTCCACATTAGTGCCATTTCAAAGAAGACATGGCCACACCTTTACTTTCTTAGAGGTTTGTACAGATTCGGCATATCACCTAATACTTTAAAAAACTTATATATTCTACTGTGAATGTTTGGAAGAAAATACATCTCAGGGTTCCATATGATGACATATATGTTCATTGATAATAAACTTACTTTGAACTTTGGGCTTGTTTGTCTCACTCTTTTTAAGTCACCTTTGTTTTTCCCATATTTCAGCATGTTGCTAAATTTCAAATATTGTTTGATGAAGCTTCTGTGCTGCACCGATGTCAAGCTGATAGCACTTTGAGCTTTTAGTTAGGTGTGGATTCAAATACCACTGCAAAAACAGAAGTTTGCTGATGACACAAAGGTTGGAGGTGTTGTGGATCGTGTGGGGGCTGTCAGAGGTTACAGTGGGACATTGATAGGATGCAAAACTGGGCTGAGAAGTGACAGATGGAGTTCAGCCCAGATAAATGTGAAGTGGTTCATTTTGGTAGTGTACTATATAGCCTACTGTATAACACGTTATTGAGCATACGCTATTGGATGTGTATTGATCTGTATATATGTGTTCAGTTCAGATTCTGTCAGTAAAGAAGCATGAAATTCAGCTCCAGTCTCTAGTGTTTTTATTAAAGTTTTGTTGTGTAATCTGCTCACATACAAAACAGGTAGGTCAAATATGATTGCAGAATATAGTATTAATGGTAAGACTCTTGGCAGTGTGGAAGATCAGAGGGATCTTGGGGTCCAAGACCACAGGACGCTCAAACCAGCTGCACAGGTTGACTCTGTGGTTAAGGTGTACAGTGTATTGGCTTTCATCAATCATGGAATTGAATTTAGGAGCCGAGAGGTAATGTTACAGCTATATAGGACCCTGGTCAGGCCCTACTTGGAGTACTACCACCCCACGGGAAGGATGTGGAAGCCATAGAAAGGGTGCAGAGGAGATTTACAAGGATGTTGCCTGGATTGGGGAGCATGCCTTATGAGAATAAATTGAATGAACTCGGCTTTTTCTCCTTGGAGCAACAGAGGATAAGAGGTGACCTGATAGAGGTGTACAAGATGATGAGAGGCATTGATTGTGTGGATAGTCAGAGGCTTTTTCCCAGGGCTGAAATGGTTGCCACAAAAGGACACAGGTTTAAGGTGCTGGGGAGTAGGTACAGAGGAGATGTCAGGGGTAAGTTTTTTACTCAGAGAATGGTGAGTGCGTGGAATGGGCTGCTGGCAACGGTGGTGGAGGTGGATACAATAGTGTCTTTTAAGAGACTTTTGGATAGGTACATGGAGCTTAGAAGAATAGAAGGCTATAGGTAAATCTAGTAATTTCTAATGTTCATGTTCAGCACAACTTTATGGGCCAAAGGGCCTGTATTATGCTGTAGGTTTTCTATGTTTCTAAATCGAGGCTGGCAATACAAAGTGATAGCATCAGAGATATAACCTTTGGATGAGATGTTGAACTTGAGAAGTTCTATTTGAGGAGGATATCTGTCCCTCAATAAACATTATTTACAAAATAGAATTATCAGGTCATTATGCTGCTTATGGATGGTAAGGTCAGCATTTGCTTCCTACCTTTGAATAGCTGATGGAGAGCTGCCTTTTGAATGGCTGCAGTTGTTCAAGTGAGGGTACTCCTATGGTGCTCCTGATCAGGAAGTCCCCAAACTTAGATTGATCAATGGTGTGACTTGGAGGGGAACTTGTAAGAGGCATTCTCAAATGCCTGGTGCCCTTGTACTTCTACTCAGTTCAAGCTGTGAGTTTTGGAGATGGCTTATTGGTCTATTAGTTTATTAAATTGATTCATTGTTGTCACATGTACTGAGGCACAGTGAAAATTTCATTTTGCATGCCATCAATACAAGTCACAATAGAGAATGAAGTATTACAGTTTCAGAGAAACTGCAGTGTAGCCAAACAGTAATGTGCAAGGCCATGTGCCAAGATGAAAAGCTTCTGTTTTGTGCGCCACCCAGACATATCGTGCCATGCATAACTGCACTGAGGTATTAAAAAGAAAGCAGAATTTGGAAAAGTATTGCAGTTACAGACAGTGTACAATGCAACAGTCAGATCAGCTGCATGGTTCACCAGTTAGATTGCAAGGTCAAAAGTTCCAAAATATTACAATGTTCAGCTGTCTAATATCAGTGGTATATACTGTCAAGATTTTGTATCTTCTTCCTGACAGAAAGGGAGAGAAGAAAGACAGGGTGGTGGAGACCTTGAGTATATTGACTGCTTTCCAGAGGTAGTGGGAATTGTAGACAGAGTCAATGGAGGAGAGGCTGGTTTGCAACACTCTACAATTTCTTGCAGTTTTGGGCAGAGCAATAGCTATACCATCAGAGCTTTGTTAGCCATCATATCCCGTGTTGTTGCCTATCATTACTTCTAGGGCACCTTCAGAGGCAAACTCAGTGTTGCAGCTCGATGGACACCATAAAGTTATATATAAGAGGCCATTTGGCCCATCGAGTCTGCCCTGCCATTTCATCATGGCTGATCCAATTTTCCTCTAAGCCCCAATCTCCTGCCAATCCCTTCATGCCCTGACCAATCAAGAATCTAGCAACCTCTGTCTTAAATATATATAAAGACTTGGTCTCCACAGCTGCCTGTAGCAAAGAATTCCAGAAATGCACCACTCTCTGGCTAAAGAAATTCCTCCTCAACTCCGTTCTAAAATGAAATCTTTGTATTTTGAGGCTGTGTCCTTGGTCTTAGACTCTCTCTCCATAGGAAACATTCTCTCCACATCCACTCTATCAAGGCCTTTCATCAGAGCAAAAATTAGTCAGAAGTTAGAGGTCTGGGAAGGTTTTAAATGCCAGCAGAAGGCAACTAAAAAGTCATTAAGAAGGTAAAGATGGAATACGAAAGTAACCTATCCAATAATATTAAAGACGATACCTAAAGTTTCTTTATATATATTAAGTTGAGTTCACTCAACCTGTTCTCATAAGGCATGCTCCCCAATCCAGGCAACATCCTTGTAAATCTCCTCTGTGCCCTTTCTATGGTTTCCACGTCCTTCCTGTAGTGAGGCGAATAGAACTGAGCACAGTATTCCAAGTGGGGTCTGACAGGGTCCTGTATAGCTGCAACAGTACCTCTTGTCTCCTAAACTTAATCCCATGATTGATGAAGGCCAATGCACCGTATGCCTTCTTAACCACAGAGTCACTCAGCAGGGCAGCATCAGTTGAAAGAAGCTGAGTTTTTTGTACGTCTTGATTTGACCACAACATCTGCAGTGTACTTTGTGTTAACCACAGAGTCAACCTGCACAGCAGCTTTGAGTGTCCTATCTACTCGAACCCTAAGATCCCTCTGATCCTCTGCAATGCCAAGAGTCCTACCATTAATACTATATTCTGTCATCATATTTGACCTACCAAAATGAACCACATCACAGTTACTTGGGTTGAACTCCATCTGCCACTTCTCAGCCCAGTTTTGCATGCTATCAATGTCCCACTGTAACATCTGACAGCTCTCCACACTGTCCACAACACTCCCAACCTTTGTGTCATCAGCAAACTTACTAACCCATCCCTCCATTTCCTCATCCAGGTCATTTATAAAAACCATGAAGAGTAGGGGTCCCAGAACAGATCCCTGAGGCACACCATTGGTCACCTGTCTCCATGAAGAACATGACCTGTCTACAACCACTCTTTGCCTTCTGTGGGCAACCCAATATCCTTGGACATTAAGCTCACAGCTATAATTTTCTTTCAGCCATCATTCAGTGATGCCTACAACATCATCCATGCCAATTTGCAGCTGTGCTGGAAGTTCATCTACCTTATTCCATATACTACACACATCCAAATATAACACCTTCAGTACTTTATTTGTCATGTTCAATTTTGTCATGCTCAGCTTTTTGATTTCTAACTTTGTCTCTGGTCTATTCAATATCTGCCTCCACAACCTCTCCACTATCTGTTCTGCACTTTGGTTCCCATCCCCCATCTCTAGTTTAAACATCACCATTACCTGGGTTTCAGCACCTAAGTTACAGGGAAAGATTGAACAAGTTAGGTCTTTATTCTTTGGAGCGTAGAAGGTTGAGGGGGGACTTGATAGAGATATTTAAAATCATGAGGGGGATAGATAGAGTTGACGTGGATAGGCTTTTTCCATTGAGAGTAGGGGAGATTCAAACAAGAGGACATGAGTTGAGAGTTAGGGGGCAAAAGTTTAAAGGTAACACGAGGGGGAATTTCTCTACTCAGAGAGTGGTAGCTGTGTGGAATGAGCTTCCAGAAGAAGTGGTAGAGGCAGGTTCGGTATTGTCATTTAAAGTAAAATTGGATAGGTATATGGACAGGAAAAGAATGGAGGGTTATGGACTGAGTGCGGGTCAGTGGGATTAGGTGAGAGTAAGCACTTGGCATGGACTAGAAGGGCCAAGATTGTAATTGTGCTGTAATTGTTATATGGTCATATGGTTATATGCCGCATTAACAACTATTTCTGCTCGGATATTAGTGTTCCTCAAGTTCAGGTGCAAATCTTCTCATCTGTACAGGTCCAAACTTCCCAGGAAGAGACCACAATGATCCCTCCTTCCTACACCAACTCCTTAGCTACGTGTTAAACTGCATAATCTTTCTAGTTCAAGCCTCACTGGCACATGGCATAAGTAGCAATTCTGATATTACAACCCTGGAGGTCCTGTCCTTTAACTGAGCAACTAACTGTCTGAACTCCCTTTGTAGAACCTCATCACTCTTCCTACCCATGTCATTGGTACCTACATAGACCACGACTTCTAGCTGTTCACCTTCCTACTTAAGGATGCTAAGAACTTGATCCAAGATATTCCGGACCCTGGCACCTGGGAGGCATCTGAGAATCTCATTCTTGCCCACAGAACCTCCTTTCTGTTCTCCTAACTAATGAATCCCCTATTGCCCACAGCATGCCTTTTTTCCACCCTTTCCTTCTGAGTCGCAGAGCCAAACTCAGTGCCAGAGACCCGTCCACAGTGATTCATATCTGCTAGGTCAGACCCACCCCCTTGACTCCCAACAGTATCCAAAGTGAAAAACCTGTTGTTGAGGGGAACTCTGCACTGGCTCCATAACCTCTTTTCCCTTCCTGACTGTCTCCCAGTCTCCTGTGGTTCTGTACCTTGGGTTTAACTACCTCTCTATATCTCCTATCTATCACCCCTCAGCCTCCCAAATGATCAGCTGGATGCACTTCATGCAGATGCAGTTGTCAGGGACACTGGAGGTCTCCCTGTCCTCCCACATCTCACAAGAGGAGCATTCCACTACCTTGCTTGGCCTCATCTGAGCAGATCTAAAGAAGGGAAGGGAAAAAAACTTAACCTTGACTTACATTTCCTTTGATTTCTCAGACTGAAATCTCTCTTCTTTGAAGCCTTGAAGAGCTAAAGCCTTAAGGTCACCACTCTGACTCTGCCCACTCAGACAATGGCTGCTGCGCTTTACTCTTGCTGTCCTTTAATTTGCTGTTGATTTGATATTGCAGTTTCAGCTACAGCTGAGAATCATAACTGCATCCAAGGTCTGTACTGTTAATAAAGTTGTTTCAATGCAATTGAACAATCTATCACTGCTTAAAACTGGCAGAAACATGACTGTGGACGTAATATCCTTGTTAAGGAGACGTCAGTGGAAAGGAGGCTACCGCTCGGAGCTACTAGTGCATTTAAAAATTAAGGTTTTCGACTCCCAATAACAACTATCATGCTGGCAAACGTGCAGTCTCTGGTGAATAAAGTCCATGATCTCAGAGCTAGGGTGCTGAATCAGAGGGACCTCATGTGTCCTTTGTTTCACAGAATCCTGCATCCATACCAGATGCAGCGATTCAGATCGATGGGTTTACTATACACTGTCAGAATAGATCTATAGAGTCTCTCAAAAGCAGAGGTGCTGGGGTATGCTTCCTGATCATCTCTTCTTGGTGCACAAATATATCAGTTCTATCTCTTTTTTTTAAATCTTTTTTTTATTGAAGTTCATCAAACAAACATTTCCACAAGATTTATTTCAGACATTGTACATATATATTGTTACGTACCCCTGTAACTGGGTCACTTACCAGCAAAGATAGAGAGGTCTGTTGAAGTCTGATGGTACTATTTTTAACAGTATTTATTGATAAAAATACACAAAAATAATATCAAGGCAAACTTACAGATAATATACGTCGTCAATACTAAATCTAAAAGCGCGGGTCTAATAGTACTCAATAAGAAATAGCTCTATCGTTGTCTAGGGGATAATGTATTGTCCGATGGAAATATAAAAGTCACTCAGTTCATTCAAGCTGCAGCTTTTGGGTTGGAGAGAGAGACGGGTTAAAACTTGCCCATTCCTTTTATGATGTCAATCCTTCGAGAATCGTTGGGAGTTGATTTCCCCGTTGTTAGCTAAAAACTGTTCTGCCGTGGTACAGGGCCCACCGATTCCGGGGCAAACAGAAAAGGACGCACGTGGCCTTCCACTGGTTTTTGCTATTATGGGATTGTTAGCGTTTCTTCTGGTGCGTCTGAGGGGCTGTTCCCACAGACCCTCTTTTTATCCTGACTCACAGGGTCTCAGGTGTCAATCAGGTTGGGATGATGCAATCCCTCCACCAACCTCCCCCTCGGTTTATTGCCTGGGGCTTCGATGCATCGTACAGGATGCAATACACAAGTCTGTCTCCAAGAGACAATAGCCGGTATCAATGGGTCCGCCTTTCGGAGGCCAGGACACATTCCAACTCTTTGTGGATTCTGCATGTCTTTCTCTCATTTCCTGGGTCTCCTGAACTGACGTAATAGTGATCTTGCGATTCTCACAAAGGAGGGGGGCTACCCCGCACCCTTCGGCCCCTCAGAGCTGTGGCACATTCGTAACAATATCATATAATCATATATATCACAAAATCTCCACAAAGTATTTATCTGGGGTATACACTTATAGAAAAGAGTGGAAAGAAAAAAACAAGCAAAAGGAAAGAACTATGTGCAAGTAGGGAGTGATTGTTTTTTTTTTACAACAGATTCATTGATTTGTGAGAATAAAATCAGGCCTATGAGGCATTATATAGTTAAACCATTTTTCCCAGTATGAATCAAATTGTTCCAGCTTATGATTAACAGCTGCTGTTATCTTCTCCATTTTGTAAATGTCCATTGTAATTTCCATCCATGTATTTAAAGCTGGGCTCTCCTGTGATAACCATTTCCTAGTAAGAGTCTTTTTACCAGCCACCAACAGTATATTCATTAAATATTTATCTCTTTTCAACCATTCTTGAGGTATATATATCCAAAATACATGGTCTTACTCTCCAAGGGTATTTCACATTTAAAGATGTCTTGTAGGGCATTATGTATCCCCCTCCAATAATTTTTAATAACAGGGCAGTCCCAAAAAATAGGATAATGATTTGCATTTTGACTTCCACAATTTCTCCAGCAAACAGGGAGGTTACCATCATAATGGGATTTCTGAGAGGGTGTAATAAAATATCTTATCAAGTTTTTCCATCCAAGCTCCCTCCATTTCTGTGAATTGATACACTTCCATTGATATCTTCATATTGTTGTCCATTCTTCCTCAGAAATAATTATCCCTCCTTCCTTCTCCCATTTTGTTTTAATGTATGAAGTCGAATGTGTTTTAAGATTTGACAACCCCTTATACATGCTTGAAATGATTCTACTACCATTATCTGAATTATATGCTTTTCTAAAGAGCTCTATCAAGCATGTATTTGCCTTGATTACATTTTTAAGCATCTTATTAACATATTGTCGCATCTGTAAATACCGATAAAATTCTTGTTTTTCTAATAAGTGCTTCTCTTTAAGCATTTCAAAACTGAACAGTGTTCCTTCTTTCATTATGTTGCAAAGAACTGTTATTCCTTTAGCTGTCCAGTCCTTAAATCTAGCATCCAATTTATTTGGTGTAAAATCAGAGTCATATGCACACCATTTAAGAATTGCAATATCTCCCTCTAGATTATATTCTTTTATAGTAGTTTTCCATATTTTAAAAGTCAATTTCACCCATAGGTTATCAATAGTATTTATGTACCTTTGCAAGTTGTTATCAGCCAAAATTGCTTGTATGGGGATGGGAAGTACCCGCTCCTCAATGTTTTTCCATTGAGCTTCATATGATGGGTTGCACCAACATATCACAGCTCTCAACTGTGCTGCAAAATAATAATCTCTAAGAGAAGGCAAGCCCCATCCCCCCTTTTCCTTTGCTAATTGCAAAGTTTTGAGATGAACTCTAGGCCTTTTACCCTGCCAAATATACCTTGATAGCATCTTGTTCCATTCATTGAATTGATTTTGATTAATCTCTATTGGTAGGGTCTGAAAGAAATATAACAGTCTGGGCAGTATATTCATTTTAATAGACTCAATCCTTGAACTGAGACTGAAAAAAGGAATCAGGCTCCATCTTGCCACATCTTCCTTAATTTTTTAATATAAAGGCTGATAATTACATTCTGATAATTTTGCCAAATCTTTTGACATAATGATGCCCAAGTATTTGAAAGACTCTGTGTGCTTTGCCCAGGGGTATCGACTTTCAATTTCTCTTGGTAGGCTATAATAATATGAAAGTAATCGGGTTTTATCTATGTTGATCTTGTATCCTGATAATTGACCATATTGTTCAAAGGATTGCATCAGTTTAGGTAAAGAGTATGTTGGTTGCCCTAGATAGATCAAAATGTCATCCGCATAACAAGCCAATTTATGCTCTGTCCCTTTAATAGTAATTCCCCTGATATCTTCATTTTGTCTGATGTATTGAGCTAATGGTTCCAGATATAACGCAAAGAGTATCGGTGTCCATGCACAACCCTCTCTCGTGCCCCTTTCTAGGATAAGACTATTTGATAAATATCCATTGATTTTAATCCTAGCAGTAGGATTGTCATATAGTGTCTGTATAGTTTTAATAATTGTGTCTTGCAAACCAAATCTATGTAAAACTCTGTAAAGAAATTTCCAATTAACCGAATCAAATGCTTTTTCAGCGTCCACGCTTATCACTATTGCTTCGATTTTATTTTTTTGTATATGATCCATAATGTGAAGTGTCCTTCATATATTGTCTTGAGTCTGGCGTTGTCATATAAAACCTGTCTGATCATTATGTGTCAGTATGGGTAGAAACTCCTCTAATCATTTGGCCATGATGGAGGTAAATAACCTATAATCTACATTAAGAACGGATATTGGTCTAAATGACCCGCTTTCCATTTTATCCTTGCCTTCTTTCGGTATAACTGAGATTATCGCTTCCTTCCAATTGGGTAGCATTTGTGCCTTTTTTAGAGACCAGTTCAGTGTGGGGAGTAAAACAGGAATTAACTCATTTTTAAATTCTTTGTACCACTCTGCCGTGTACCCATCTGATCCTAGTGACTTGCTTAATTTAAGCCTACTAATTGCAGCTTTTAATTCAACTTCAGTTATGTCAGCAGTCATCCTTCTATTTTGTTCTTCACTTAAAGTGGATAACTCTAGAGAATTCAAGAAGGTGCCAATTTGGGTTATGCTTCCCCCTGGAACTTTGGAATATAGCGTTTTGTAAAACACTGTCAGGGAAAAGGTCTCTCCATATATCAATTAAACCAACATCCTCAAAAAGTGTATTAACTTTCTTATGTAAAGGTTTTGTTTCATAGGTATTTCTATTGGAAGAGTCTAAGTTTGGTTGTAATTGTAAATTTAAGTCTCCCCCACATATTAGGAGACCTTCTGTTTCTGATACCATAATATCAGTAATTTTCTGAAAGAAACCAGTATCACTTCCTGGGGGTGCGTATATATTCAATAGAGTAACTGAATTGCCATATTTATTCCCCCCTTACCAGAATATATCTGCCTTCTTTATCGCCTGTTTCAAATATTTTTTCAAAATTTAGCTTACTTGAGATAAGAATAGTAACTCCTCTCCTATGTCCTGATTTATATGAGGAGAAAAACAGATTAGTGAAGCCCATTCTCTTTAGTTTTTTATGCTCATTATCAGTTAAATGAGTTTCCTGTAAATATACTACATGGGCTTGTTCTTTTTTCATTTTGGATAAAATTCTCTTACGTTTGATTGGATTTAATAGCCCATTTACATTAAAAGAAATGAATTTTACCTTGTCTTTAGCCATCTGTATTTATCTGTCAATGTATCATTGAAATTAGAATAAAACTTAATCGATCTACTCCCTGAACAAATAAGAATCAAGAAACTCGAATAATAACAAAAATGGCAACGAACGTGTGATTCCAAGGCTGAGGTCTCTAGTAAATGACCCTGCGTTGAGCTAGAGGAAATGTTTAGCTGTGGGGGATGACCCCTCCTATTTGTGAGTTGAGGGCCCTCATTGTAGTATTCATAAAAGTCAGTGAACAAATCCATTACACAGAAAAGATTTCCCTGTGTACTCCTCCTATATATATATATACACATACATACACACACACATACACACACACACACTACACACATACACATATATGCACAAATATATATATTCTCATTTTGGTGGGGAAAAAGGAGTAAGTGAGCGAATAAAGAATAACAACTAATCCACATTATAATCCACATTATAATAAGTATTTCTCGAGATAGGTCTATCACCATGTACTTTTGCTTCTGTTTAGCTTCTCACCATTTTTAAAGTTAGTCAAACCTTATAGCTCTTCTGAAGGGGGTGAGGACTGTCTTTGGGAAAATCCCGGTCTCTTCCTGATATGTTTCTCTCGGCTCCTCCCATCTCCTACCTTCTTGTTTCTCGCACTATTTCCCAAGCCGAGTGGGACAAGTCCTTAGCCAGGCTTTCTTTTGTTTTGGTCACGCTGACGGGCAACCTTCTGGCCTTCATCTCTGTAGTCGCCTCTTCCACTGTCTGGTACAACTGCGTCCCGTTGTCATAAAACACTCGAAGTTTAGCAGGGTACAGAGTTTGAAATCTAATCTTATTTTGCTTTAATACTCGCTTTACTTTGGAGTATTCTTTGCGATTCTGGAGGACCGCGGTAATCTTGGTTGAAATATATTAATTTATCCTCTAAAAACACTCTCTTCTTACCCCAGGCCCTTCGTAGAATCTCCGCTTTGGTGCTGTACCGAAGGAATTTAATTATAATTGAGCATGGCTTTCTATCCTGGGTAGGTTTTGGGACTAACGCGCGGTGCGTCCTCTCGATTTCCAGCTCCATAGCCGGGGGAAGGTCCAGCGCGTCCCGCAGTAACTTTCCGACAAACTCTGTCATAGACGGGCCCTCTGCTCCTTCGGGAACGTTGTAGATTCTGATATTTTTCCGCCGTGATCTTCCCTCCAGATCAAGTAGTTTATCTTCTTGGTGAAGTATTATTTTTATTGTCTTGCTCAGTATCCGTTTCACGTTTTGAACGCGATCTTCCACCTTCTCAATGCGAGTCTCTGCCACCGCTATTTTTTGATTAACGCTAGCGAGCTCTGCCTTAATATCACGGAGCTGCTGCTTTATATCTTTCTGGACCTCCATTGTTTCTTTCAGGATTTCGAACATATTCGCCGCTTCGTCTGAACGAGGCCCAGCGCCCGCCTCGCTCGCACGCGGTCGGGTCGGAGAGCCGCTCGCTGAACTCCTCTCGGACGCAGACTCCGCAGTGTCGCTTTTTTAATTTCCATTTCTTCTCCCCATTCTTGCCCCTCTTTTCAGTTCAAATATTTTTCGAAAAATATTATATTTGACGGGTTAATGGGGCTTAATACGGAAGAGCTAGTGACTTAAGCTGCCATTCGCGACGATGACATCACCGGAAACCCCCAAATCAGTGCTGTCTCAATTCTGCTCACTGGACCTGCAGTTAAGTACTGTCCATTTTACCTACCATAGGAGATTTCCAGGGTCATTTTAGCAGTTTACATTCCACCTCAGGCTGAGGTCAATCAGGCTCTAGATGTCTGAGCAATGGGATCAACGTATATGAAACAGAGCATCCTAATACCTTCACCATCATTTTGGGGAATTTTAACCAGGCCTTCTTGAAAAAGTCTCTAAACAATTACCATCAACTGATCACTTGCAGTACCAGAGGAAACAACACACTGGACCATTGCTACACCACCATCAAGAATGCCTACTGTGCTATCTCACGCCCTCCCTTCGAGAAGTCTGATCACCTAGCTGCACTTCTACTTCCTGAGTACAGGTGTCCCCCGCTTTACGAATGTTCATTTTACACCGTTTTGCTTTTACAAAAGACCTACATTAGTAACCTGTTTTTGCATTACAAAGAGGATTTTCGTTTTTACAAAAATTTTTCCCATATAAATTAATGGTTCTTCGCTTTATGCCATTACGGCTTAAGAAAGGTTTCATAGGAACGCTCTACCTTTGTAAAGTGGGGGACACCTGTATAGGCAGATACTGAAGACTGCAGCACCAGTAGTGAGGACCAAGAAGGTTTGGACAAGGGAGGCACAGGAGCACCTACAGGACTGCTTTGAATCAGTGGACTGGACTGTATTCAGGGATTTAACTTCAAGCCAGGACGGGTATGCTGCAGTTGTTACTGCCTTCATTAAAGCCTGTGTTGATGAGTGTGCACCTACAAAGACTTACTGTACATTCCCAAACCAAAAGCCGTGGATGAACCAGGAGGTACATCATCTGCTAAAGGCTAGATCTGTGGCATTCAAGTCTGGCAATCCAAGTCTATATAAGAAAACCAGGTATGACTTGCAGAGGGCTATTTCAAGAGCCAGGAAACAATTCCAGGAGAGGCTGGAGGTGACATCGACGCACGTCAACTCTGGCAGGGTTTGCAGGCCATTACCTCCTACAAAGTGAAACCCAACATTATGAATGGCAGCAATGCTTCACATTTTCAATCTTTCACTGCTTTGGTAAAGATGTTCCCACCTGCTTTGAAAGGGCAACAATTATACCAGTGCCCAAGAAGATTAGCATGAGCTGCCTTAACAACTAACATCCAGTAGCACTTAGATCTAGGCCAGGGATAAATTGGTGGCATAGGGTTGCAAGGTGGCATGGCTCAAAGGGCCAGAGAGCTTATTCAGTGCTGTAGCAATAAATAAATAAAAGACATTTCATCACAGTATAAATTATTCTTGTCTGTGTCATTTCTTAGAATCCCTCATCAGGACATCTGCACAGCCAGCACTAATAAATAGAAATGCCAGTCCTACAATCAGACATTAAGGAGATATGTAATAGAAATTTATTGCATTTTATAACACTCCCCTAATATTCCTGGTGACAGCTGGCACTGATTAGGATGACTATATAATGGTATTCCATCCATGACTGAGGACAGATTGCTTCTGGATTGTTTTTTCCCTTGGACAAGCCTGCAATGGATGCGCACAAGAAACTCACTTTCTTTATTGGCTGACCACAAATTGCTCCCTCTGCCAAATGAAACTGGTTGGCTATGGAACATGGTTGCTGGAAGTCATAAAAAGCAATACAATTTTGACCCTTTGAGCAGATTTTGGTAATTTCTTGTTTTTCCACACAATGGACCTCTCAGAAGATCAGGTAGACAATGATACTCCCTATCTGTTATGACCCTCACGTTAAACTGCAAATCCATTGCAGAGGCAATTCCTGTTCAAAAAGGTTTATGTCAATATGACAGAGAGTTGTAACCAATTGACTTAATGTCAGCTTTGAGTATGTTAACAGGAACAATAATCAGTGGAAGCATTAATTGATACGTGGCAAAGTCTGAGTTGATAGAGAACAAACATGATCAGACACAAATCATCTTTGACTAAACTGTTTGAACTGTTCAATGAGGTAAAGAGAAGACTGATGAAAAAAAAATGCATTTGATGCTATCCAGGTGGATATTCAGAGAGTTTTTGTGTAAATCGAACCCACATCAGGTCACTTAACAGAATTATAGCCACAGTAATTAAAGATTGCTAGGGAATTGGCTTTGTATGAACATGCAAATTAAGAGGAGTCGTTCACGTCCTTTCAAGGATTAAATAGGCACCTGATAGAGAAAATTTGCAGATCTTAAGGGAAAGAGTCATAAATGCAATGGGGGACTTCAATATGCAAGGGGATTGGGAAAATTAGGTTGGTGTTGGATCACAAGAGGGGGAATTTGTTGAATGACTGCGAGATGGATTTTAGAGCAACATGTTTAGAGCAGCTACTTGGGAAGAGGTTATCTTAGAGTGAGTGTTGTGTAATAATCCAGATTTTATTAAGGCGCTTAAGGTAAAGAAGCCTTTAGAAGGCAGTGATTGTAATATGATTGAATTCATACTGCAATTTGAGAGTGAGAAGCATAAGATAGATGTGTCAGTATCACAATAGAATAAAGGCAATAACAGAGGAATGAGAAAGGAGATTACCCAGGTGATTGGAGGCAGGGGTGTTGTTTTGGGCTGAAACTATTGAGTCCTGCCAAAGGGTTTTGGCATGAAACGTCGACTATACGTTTTTCCATAGATGCAGCCTGGCCTGCTGAGTTCCTCTGGAATTTTGTGTGTGTTTCTTGGGTTTCCAGCATCTGCATATTTTCTCTTGTTTCTCAGCATCACATTCCTGTTCTAGACCTCTTGAAATGAATGCTAACATTGCATTTGCTTTCCTCACCACTGACTCTACCTGCAAGTTAACCTTTAGGGTGTTCTGCACAAAGACTCCCAAGTCCCTTTGCATCTCAGAATTTTGAATTTTCTCCCTGTTTAGAAAATAGTCTGCATATTTATTAAGGGTGAGGTTTCAGGGTACTTGGAGACTAATGATAAAATAAGTCAAAGTCAGCATGTGAAGGGGAACCTTGCCTGACAAATCTGTTTGAGTTCTTTGAGGAAGTAACAAGCAGGGTGGACAAAGGTGAGGCAGTGGATGTCATTTTCTTGGATTTTCAGAAGGCATTTGATAAGGTGCCATACATGAGGCTGCTTAAAAAGATAAAGTCCTATGGGGTTTCAGGAAAGATACTGGCATGGATAGAGGAATGGCTGACAGGCAGGAGGCAGTGAGTAGGAATAAAGGGGGCTTTTTTTGGTTGGCTGCCAGTGACTAGTGGTGTTCCTCAGGGGTCAGTATTAGGACCACTACTTTTCAATTTGTTTGTCAATGATTCGAATAATGGAATTGATGGTTTTGTGGCAAAATCTGCGGATGATATGAAGATAGGTGGAGGGGTAGGTAGTGCTGAGGAAGCAATGCAATTGCAGCAGGACTTAGACAAATTGGAAGAATGGGCAAAGAAGTGGCAGATAGACTACAGCATTGGTAAATGTATGATAATGCATTTTGGTAAAAGGTACAGTAGTGCGGACTATTATCTAAATGGGGAGAAGATGCATAGGGCCAAGGAGTCCTCGTGCAAGACTCTCAGAAAGTTAATTCACAGATTGAGTCTGTGGTAAAGATGCATATGCAATGTTGCAATTTATTTCAAGGGAAATAGATATAAAAACAAGGAGAAAATGCTGAGCTTCTATAAGACACTAGTCAGGCTGCACTTGGAGTATTGTTAATGGTCTTGGGCCCCTTATCTCAGAAAGGATATACTGTCATTGGAAACAGTCCAGAGGTGGTTTGCGAGGATGATTCCAGGAATGAAGGGGTTAACATATGAGGACCATTTGGAAGCTTTGGGCCTGTACTCACTGGAATTTAGAAGAATGTGTGGGCATCTCATTGCATCTACTGAATTTTGAAAAGACTAGGTAGGGTAGATGTGGAGAGGATGTTACTACTGGTGGGGGCCTCTAGAACCAGAGCGCACAGCCTCAAATTTGAGTGTGATCCTTTAGAATAGAGGTAAGGAGAATTCCTTTCTCTTGCCAGAGAGTAGTGAATCTGCGGAATGCTCTGCCACAGACAGCTGTGCAGATCAAGACCGTGGGTATATTTAAAGTGAATATTGATAGTTTCCTGATTGGCCAAGGCATCAAAGGTTCTGGTGAGAAGGTAAGTATATTCGGTTGAGTGGGATCATGTAGAAGACACTAGCAGTGTGCCAGATGTTGAAGGTTGCAAAGGAAGAGAAGTGAGTGCAGTTACTATTACAAGGGAGAAAGTGCTCAAACAGCTGAAAGATCTAAGGGTACATAAGTCACCCAGACTGATGAACTGCAAACAAAGAGTTCTAAAAGAAGTAGTGATAGAGATTGTGGAGGCATCAGTAATAATCTTTTAAAAATTATTAGATTCTGGCAAGGCGTCAGAGGACTGGGAAATTACAGATGTCACTCCATTCTTTAAGAAAGGAGAAAGACAACAGAAAGGAAATTATAGACCAGTTAGCTTGAGCTCAGTGGTTGGGAAGATGTTAGAGTCAATTGTTACGGATGAGGTGATGGAGTACTTAATGACACAGGACAAGATAGTACAAAGTCAGCATGGTTTCCTTAAGGGAAAATCTTGCTTAATGAGCCTAATGGAATTTTTTGAGGTGATCACAAGTAGGATAGATAAAGGAGATGTAATAGATGTTGTATACTAAGTGTTTCAGAAGGACTTTGACAAGGTGCCACACATGAGGCTGCTTGGTAAGAGCCCATGGTATTACAGGAAAGTTACTGGCATGGTTAGAGCATTGTCTGATTGGTAGGAGGCAATGAGTGGTAATAAAGGATCCTTTTCTGGTTGGCTGTCAGTGATTAGTGGTGTTCCACAGGGGTCGGTGTTGGGACCACTACCTTTTATGCAGTATATCAATGGTTTAGATGATGAAATAGATGGCTTTGATGCCAAGTTTACAGATGATATGAAGATTGGTGGAGGGGCATGTAACATTGAAGAAACAGGTAGGCTGCAGAACAACTTGGTCAGATTAGAAGAATGGGCAAGAAAGTGGCAAATGAAATACCATGTTGGAAAATGCATGGTCATTCACTTTGGTAGTAGAAATAAATGTGCAGATTATGTTCTAAATGGGGAGAAAATCCAAAACTCTGAGATGCAGAGAGACTTGGGAGTTCTTGTGTAGAACACCCGAAAGGTCAACTTGCAGGTGAGTTGCTGGCGAGGAAGGCAAATGCAATGTTAGCATTTATTTCAAGAGGTCTAGAATATAAGTGCAGGGATGTGATGCTCAGGTTTTATAAGGCATTGATGAAGCCTCAACTTGAGTATTGTGAACTGTTTTGGGATCCTTATCTAAAAGATGTGCTGGCATTGGAGAGGGTTCAGAGGAGGTTCACAAGGATGATTCCGGGAATGAAAGGTTATCATATGAGGAATGGTTAATAACTCTGGGTCTGTACTAGCTGGAATTTAGAAAGATGGAGGAGGGGGAAGAGATCTCATTGAGACCTTTCCACTGTTGAAAGGCCTAGCCAGAGTAGATGTGGAAAGGATGTTTCCCATGATGGGGGAATCTAGGACAAGAGGACACAGACTCAGAAGAGAGGGATGTCAATTTAAAACAAAGATGAAGAAAAATTTATTTTGCTTGAGGGTAGTGAATTGTGGTATTTATTACCTCAGGCAGCTGAGGAGGCCAGGTCATTCATTGGGTGTACTTAAGGCCGAGATGACAGGTTCTTGATTGGACGTGGCACCGAAGGTTATGAGGAGAAGGCCGGAGAGTGGGCTGAGGAGGGGCAAAAAGGATCAGCCATGATTAAATGGTGGCATAACTAGATGGGTCAAATGGCCTAATTTTGCTCCTATGTCTTATGGTCTTATAGATCATTCATGATGGAATGGCACAGCAGACTCGATGGGCTGAATAGCCTAACTCTGCTCATATGTCTTATAGTCTTATTGTTCTCCTTTGGTCAGACAGCTTATTCTTCCCCCATGTCCTCAGATTGGCATCCAATTTTCTATCTCCCTCTTAGTACCCCAACATTGAACCCACCAACCCTGTTTCCATATTGAAGTATCATTAAAAAAGCCTGATTTTTAAAGGGGAGATTCGCAATGATTCAAGGTGCAATGTGCTGAACCACGGTAATGTGTTTCTAAACATTATTTTCACAACAGTTTTGTATCACACACAAGATGCTGGAGGAACTCAGCAGGTCAGGCAGCATCTATGGAGAGGAATAAGGAGTCGACATTTTGGACTAAGATTTGCATGACCCTTCAGACTGAACATCATCCTGTTCAGTCAATCAATTGTAGAGGTCTGTATTTTTCACCATGTTGTGCTGTGTTAAATCTTAAGATGAATTTGCCCAGAGGTTCTTCAAAGGTCAAGAATGAGACAAAACTCTTCTAGTTACAGATGTTATATTAGATGTTCATCATAATACAGGTCAGACAGGGTCAACCTGTACCAATAAGATAGGCAAGTGAAGAAGTAACAAAGGAGCAAAGTAAAAAAGGTAGTAGGGATAGTCCAGGTAATTATAGACCAGTGAGCCTTACGTCTGTGGTGGGAAAGCTGTTGGAAAAGATTCTTAGAGATAGGATCTATGGGCATTTAGAGAATCATGGTCTGATCAGGGACAGTCAGCATGGCAGATTGTGCCTAACAAGCCTGATAGAGTTCTTTAAGGAAGAGTTCTTTAACTTTCAGGTGAGATGAAAGTGATAGATGAGGGTAGTGCAGTGGATGTGATCTACATGGATTTTAGTAAGGCATTTGACAAGGTTCCACATGGTAGGCTTATTCAGAAAGTCAGAAGGCATGGGATCCAGGGAAGTTTGGCCAGGTGGATTCAGAATTGGCTTGCCTGCAGGAGGCAGAGGGTCATGGTGGAGGGAGTACTTTCAGATTGGAGGGTTGTGACTAGTGGTGTCCCACAAGGATCTGTTCTGGGACCTCTACTTCTTGTGATTTTTATTAATGACCTGGATGTGGGGGTAGAAGGGTGAGTTTGCAAGTTTGCAGACGACACAAAGGTTGGTGGTGTTGTAGATAGTGTAGAGGATTGTCGAAGATTGAAGAGAGATGTTGATAGGATGCAGAAGCGGGCTGAGAAGTGGCAGATGGAGTTCAACCCGGAGAAGTGTGAGGTGGTACACTTTGGAAGGACAAACTCCAAGGCAGAGTACAAAGTAAATGGCAGGATACTTGGTAGTGTGGAGGAGCAGAGGGATCTGGGGGTATATGTCCACAGATCCCTGAAAGTTGCCTCACAGGTATATAGGGTAGTTAAGAAAGCTTATAGGGTTTTAGCTTTCATAAGTCGAGGGATAGAGTTTAAGAGACATGATGTAATGATGCAGCTCTATAAAACTCTAGTTAGGCCACACTTGGAGTACTGTGTCCAGTTCTGGTCGCCTCACTATAGGAAGGAAGTGGAAGCATTGGAAAGGGTTCAGAGGAGATTTACTAGGATGCTGCCTGGTTTAGAGAGTATGGGTTATGATCAGAGATTAAGGGAGCTTTACTCTTTGGAGAGAAGGAGGATGAGAGGAGACATGATAGAGGTGTACAAGATATTAGGAGGAATAGACAGAGTGGACAGCCAGTGCCTCTTCCCCAGGGCACCACTGCTCAATACAAGAGGACATGGCTTTAAGGTAAGGGGAGGGAAGTTCAAGGGGGATATTAAAGGAAGGTTTTTCACTCAGAGAGTGGTTGGTGTGTGGAATGCACTGCCTGAGTCAGTGGTGGAGGCAGATACATTAGTGAAGAGACTACTAGACAGGTATATGGAGGAATTTAAGGTGGGGGGTTATATGGGAGGCAGAGTTTGAGGGTCCGCACAACATTGTGGGCTGAAGGGCCTGTAATGTGCTGTACTATTCTATGTTCTATGTTCTATGAACATGATCATATGCTTTTGTTTTGTGCACAAACTGGTCTCAACCAGTTAGTTGGATCAGAAACCTGTAAACAGTCAGGTACTGAGTGAGTCACACTTCAGCTTTGCAGACAACAAAACTACAGTTTCAAGATTCAAAGTATTTTAATGTAAAATATTTTTTTAAAAATTGGATAGGTATATGGACAGGAAAGGAATGGAGGGTTATGGACTGAGTGCAGGTAGGTGGGACCAGGTGAGAGTAAGCATTCAGCACGGACTAGAAGTGCCGAGATTGCCTGTTTCTGTGCTGTAATTGTTATATGGTTATACGGTTAAGTACGTTTAATATTAAAGAATATAAATTAGACAACCTTGAGATTTTGTCTGCCTACAAAGCACAAGAAACCCAAAAGAACCCAATTTAAAAATAAAGACCAACTCCCAATGTGCAGAGAAAGAGTAAAAAACACAAATTGTGCAAAAAATAGAATAGAAGCAAGCACCAGCATTCCGAACCAAATTGAGCCCTTTGATCCAAATCGCTGGAGCAGGCCCAAAGCCTCAGTCTCAGTTCATCATGTTAGCAGGACAAATTGCGACAAAGCTTGCAGACACACTGCCAGGGTAGTTTCATAGACTAAAGCATTGAAGCAAAGTATAGAACTAGGTAACCAAGGCGACCTGAAAATGATGAAGTGATAATTGAAGAAATTAGGGAAAACAAATAATGAGCAATTAGTAGAAGCATCAAATGGGTGTTTGTTGGCGTGGCAATGCAAGAATTATGGAGGGATCAATAGGCCAGTAAACATGGCAATAATGGAAATTAAAAAAGTATTATGAATGGGATGGAGGGAACTGGAGTGTTAGACTGGACTAATTATCCACACTAGACTGGATAATTTTGAAAACGCTGGTTTTGCGTAAAAACAATAGGCATCCACACTATGCGTCTTTAAAAATATCTCTGTCCACATTGAAATGGATATCTCGGTGAATCTCCTCCTACTGTGCATGCGCAGGACACATCTACCGAAAACAAGCGACATGTTTGGTGTCGAATCTCGCTGTGAAAGACAGTGCGTGTTTGTTCAGTTACAGACTAGAAAAACTTAAAAGACGGACAGCTGTTGGCTGTCACGCAGGAGGACTTAAAAGTAAAAAAAAACAAATACTGGAGTGTATGGAGGCAACCGACAGGGAGTTTGCAGACAGTATGACCTGGCTGATGACGAACATTGAAAAACTGACGAACTCTCTTGCATTAATAAAGCCCCTTGTTAAATGTATAAAACATGTCTGCATCAGAATTATTTCATATTTCCATACAATGTTACATTAGGCTGTTACACATGTATTGTCAGAGAAGTACTGGTATAAATAGGGAAACCAACTTCATACAAGCAAGGACAGAAAACAGAGCAAAGTGAGTATACTTATTTATTCAGTAAGTTATGGGTCAAAGTATTTGGTGAGTACATTTCTAACTCTTCTGGCTTCAGTCTCGTTGCCGTCAGTTCTGAAATTGTCAGGTTGCTTTCAAGAAAACATTGAAATGGCTCGCTGCCATCACAATCTGTTCTGGCAAGTCATGACAGCGTGTTCAGATTTCTCCAGTTACCCCATCCACACTGCACCGGCCAAGCAGTGTTTTCAAAATTACACACCCTGGAAAGCGTTTCTGAAAATCTCCACTTTCGGGGGACGAAAATGCCATTTTAGTGTAGATGAAGGGTAAAAATGAAGAGAAAAAGCTTCGGTTACAGATTTATCCAGTGTAGTGTGGACATAGCCTTATTAGTAGCTGGCGATAATGAGGAATTTGGAGCAATAGACATAAGGTATCTGGGTTTTGGGCAATTGGGAGAGGCATACTTTATGAATTAGGGACACCTATATAAGGATATTTGCATGGAATGGCAGAGCAGAGTGAATGGGCTGAATGGCCTAATTCTGCTCCTGTGTCTTCTGCTTTCTGGCCGACTATTCTAAATGGACGTAATCAAAGGCTGCAGATTCTTGTTTTCCCAAGAATAATACCTGGTAGTTCTGGGCAGATGGGGTTCATCAGCCATGGTGACAGCATATCTTGGGGAAGGAAAACTCTGATCTCAAACCTCTGCTGCCTTGTGGCTATACCCACTCATGGTGAAGGCTTTGGTAGTAAACCCTGAGGAAAAAATCTGGAGCTGGAGTCCCTAAGGCAGTCCTACATGCTGGCTGGCGAAATCTGCCAAGTTGTATTGGTTTCTGCCATTCCTTTGGTTACATCAGTTCCATGGGCAATAGTTTAACTTGCTCTCCATATTGTACTGCCCAGGCTTGCATATGATAGTTAGGATGTAACATCCATGGTTGACTCTGACCAGTGGAGGGCCTCAGTACTCAGCAGGATAATACCTAGGGAGTGATCTAAAATACCAACTCAGAATTAGGTTTATTATCACCAGCATGTGACGTGAAATTTGTTAACTTAGCAGTAAATACCAATTAATATAGCTTTGATTATCATTTGAGTATCATTGAATTAGTCAAATTGGATCTCTGTGAGTTTCACTTTGAAGAAAATAAATAGCAATTAATATGAAAAATACGTATACTGGATTAGTTATTCAAGCTGGAAGCACTGGAGAATTGTGACAGGGTTCTGAATAGCAAAATAGTTTGAGGCTAAGCCCCTTTCTCCATACGTCTACAAAACCAGTTCAGACAGCAGGCTGTGCTCATTCAATGAACATTAAATTAGAGACACGAGAGACTGCATGTACTGGAAGCTGGGGCAACACACAAATTGTCCAGTCCAAACAAAAGGTCTGCACCCAAAACATCAGCTGTCCACTGCCATCAGTTGAGTTCACCTGTTGAGTTCTTCCAGCAATTTGTATTGTGGGATTTAATTTCATAGCATTCCAACTTAAGTGTCTATGTTGAATTCCTTTGAGTTCAGAATTATGTATGAGTTCTAACCTAATAGTCTGGACAATTCCATTTGGGATCAAGATCAAGCAATCGGAGTGTCAGGCCCCATTGGCAATAGAAGTGTTATGGATACAGGGCAAAATTGTTTCAGGACCAATGTAGATTTAAAAGGCAGAATCATGGATTATCTTTTGATTTAAAGTAGGAGCAACCATCGGGTAAGGTAATTGGGGTGATAGTTGACTCAGAAAATCTAAATGAGATGCCACAAAATAAATAATGAAATAAAATCAGAACATTGTTGTTATTGAACCCACTCAACCATGTTATCTTTTGCACCTCGTTCTATACTCATATTAGCGCAACACTATGACAGCATGGGGCATCAGAGTTCAATCCCGGCATCTTCTGTAAGGAGTTTGGACATCCTCCCTGTGGAATGCGTGCATTTCCTCCAGGTTCGCTGGTTTTCTCCCACAGTCCAAAGACCTAAATTGTCCTGTGATTTGGTGACGTATAAATCGGAGATTGCTGGTGGTGCAGCTCGAAGGGCGAATCTGGGCTTTATCTGTAATAAATAAAAACAAAATAAACTTCCAGTCTTTGATGGATCTTTGCCAATATATATCATATTTATAGGCTTGGTCAATGCGTGTTAGTGAGTCGGGATGTGTATTGACCAGAGCAATGAAGGACATGCATTTGTGTATACATTTCATTAATGTGAATTATATTCAAAGACAATGATAGATTTTTAGGTAATGAAAGAATCAAAGAATATGCAATTAGTACAGGAAAGTGGCAAGGAGTGCAACTCTTGAGGGTTAGTGTGTAGACCATCTGTGGTAAATGACCAGAACTGTGGCACAGAGCAGATTGGTCATGTTGTGAATCTTATTTGTATCTGTCTTTCTGAGTAAATCTCCCTCTCCCCTGTCACTTCTCTACCCACCATAACACATTGTGTGGCAACACGAGTGAATCTGCAGATGCTGGAAATAAATAAAAACACAAAATGCTGGCAGAACTCAGCAGGCCAGACAACATCTATGGGAGGAGGTAGTGACGACATTTCGGACCGAAACATAGATGCTGTCTGGCCTGCTGAGTTCTGCCAGCATTTTGTGTTTTTATAACACATTGTGTGTTGCTACTGCCTAGCAACATGGGGAATACAATATGCCTTTAAGAGCTATAAGGCCTGCTGTTGTTGCTGTGCAGCAAGTGGAAGCAGCTGATGCAAATGTAGCACTAAATGAAATTCAGAGAGCAGCTGTGGGAATCTGCTCTCATTACCTTATAAGGAAGTGTTTGGCACTTCACAGTGGCTGGGAGCGATCTTTTCAGAGGGACTCCATTTAATGTGGAAATACCATGGATGATGTTTTAGTCTCTAAAAATGGAATGAATTGGAATCAGGTTTAATATCACAGGCATATATCCTGAAATTTGTTGTTTTGCAATAGCAGTACATCACAAAAGACAATACTGTGTAAAGAACTATAAAATATAATAAGAACTACGTACAAACTATTAAAATAAATTAGTGCAAAATAGAGCAAAAAATACTGAGGTAGTTTCATTGTTTGAATTGTCCATTCAGAAATCTGATGGTGGAGGGGAAAAGCTGTTCCTGAAATGCTGAGTGTGTGCCTTCAAACTCCTGAACGTCCTCCCTGATGGTAGCAATGAACGTCCTGTGTGATGGGGGTCCTTAATGAAGGGTGCCACCTTTTTGAGGCACGTTTTGAAGGTGTCCTCAATACAGGGCAGGCTAGTGTCCATGATGGAGCTGGCTAAGTTTACAACTTCCTGCAGCTTTTTCTGATCCTCTGCAGTCACCCTTCCATACCAGACAATGACACAACCAGTTAGAATGCTCTCCATAGTGCATCTGTATAAATTTGCAAGAGTCTTTGGTGGCATATCAAGTCTTCTCAAGCTCCTAATGAAATATAGTCACTGTTGTACCTTCTTTGTCATTGTATCAATGTTGGGCTCTGGATAGATCCTCAGCAGACACCCCGGAACTTGAAGCTGCTCACTCTTTCCACTACTGATCTGTCGATGAGGACTGGTGTGTGTTCCCTCAATTTCCTCTTCCTGAAGTCCACGATCAATTCCTTGGTCTTAATGATGTTGGGTGCAAGGTCATTGTTTCAACCAGCTGATCTATCTCACTCATGTACACCTCCTTGTCACCGTCTGAAATTCTGCTAACAACAGTGTTTGGAATTTATAGATGGTGGGTGTAGATAGAGTAGTGCAGTTGGCTTAGCATGAATCCTTAAATTCTTATTCTAGATGCCCAATCTTGAATATATTAAGAGCAGTTAAGGTTTATATTTTATTATCAATATGTTTAGCTTGCTATTGTCTCAAGAAAAACATTATAACAGACTTTTAATGGCTTTTTTCAGTATATTACTGACAACTCTATAATGATTCAGAATTGAGACAGCCAGATATGCATTCCCTGAATGTGAGCAACTTCACTGACAATATCACATGGCTGTTGTACAGCTGGTTTTCCCTCATGAGCTTTCGCAGTTGAGAGAAATGGAAGTGGGGTCATCACATGAGTAGCCAGAATGTTTGACAGCTGCATGTTGCTTTTTGTCCTGCCTATCAATGCAAAATACTATATGCTCATTACAGCTAATGCAGACGTCAGAGCTTGGCTCATAAACTTTGCAAAGATCATCAATTATTCTGAAAATGTTCTGCTCGTAGTGAATGACTGGACACCTCAGAAACATTTGTCATGAGTATGTGATGCAAAGTGAAAAATGCAACACCCTATCATATTGTATATTACGTGAAGGAATTTTAATGTTAGTCTATTTAATTCTTTATCAATCAGAGCTGCTCAGTTTAGATTTCCCAAGTTAAATCAAATGTCATTTATATTCTGATCTTGTAATTTGTTTAAGGGCACTTCTGCTGGAAACTCCCTTCAATGTTTAGGTGCCAAGCCAACTTTTTGTCATTGACCATCAGGAAGTGCCTGATTGGATCAACTTAGTGAAGAATTCTTACATTGATCAGTCCTAATTCTATAACTTCTTATGTGATGGTATCTATCAGGCACATCCTCGGGTAGATAGCTGAACTCCACTGGGTCAGTTATTCTAAACACCCTGAACACCTCTCTTCACAAACTGGCATTGCATTAATAGTCAATGAAAATGTTATTGAGGAAAAAACACAAATAATCGTTAGATAAACATAGCGAACAGCAAGCATCTGTGGAAGATCAAGTTTTGAGTGTGTGCCTTTAATCATTACTGAAAGAGAAAAGTGTGTAGAAGTCTGCTAATCTTCACTCCAGGTATAAGATTTAAACAATGCCCCAGGTCCAAGATTATCATAAATTGGAAAGAGCAGCTCAATGTTTGCTTGTTTTATCTTGAATTGATTAATTCACAACCTAACTTTCCAAAGCACAATTTTTGTAATACCTCCTTGTAATATGACGAAGCATATTCTGCAAATATGCACCGTGCTTCCTGCAAGGTCAATAAAAAATTCCTGAATTGTGGGAGCCAGAACTGTACTCGGTAATCCAGACAGAACACAGCCAGGGCTTGATGTCACTGGCAAATGTTATATAAAGCCTTATGTGGAGAGAATCAGTAGATTTCAGAGATGGTATTAGCCCACTGAATAAACTACCAGGTATTAGAGTTCAGGATATCAGGATATCGTTGAATAGCTGAAAAATATCTCTAAGGGCAGAAGTAAAAAAAATACTAGTACAATTGACTTTAGTAGATGACAAATGAGGTTCTGCATTCAGAGTTTCAGAAACAACGAAGTCAGGGATGCCAGGGATGAGAGAGATTTTAAACCAGATTCTGATTCTGAGGTTGTTGCGGCACCATTCAACAAGATTTTCAATCTCACTCCTATATGATTTGTCACCACCTTTTATCCAGCCAACAACAGCAGTGTTGTCAGCAAACTTAAATATGGCATTGGATCTGTATGTAGCCTCACTCTCATAAGTACAAGGCGAGCAGAGCATGGCGGTTAAGCACTCAACCTTGTGGTGCACCTGTGCCGATGGAGATTGGGGAGGAGGTGTTGCAAATCCAAACTGACTGGGGTTTGCAAGTGAGGGAATAAAGGATCCAGTTGCACAAGGAGCTATTGAGGCCGAGGTCATGGATCTTATTAGTTTCAAGAGTTAGTTGATTCATTTCACAGTGTTGAATACTGAACTGTAGTCAATGAAGAAAATCCTGATATATGCATCTTCACTGTCCAGATGTTCCAGGGCTGAG
The DNA here is from genome assembly GCF_048418815.1 of Hemitrygon akajei. NCBI lineage: Eukaryota > Metazoa > Chordata > Chondrichthyes > Myliobatiformes > Dasyatidae > Hemitrygon > Hemitrygon akajei. The sequence continues at coordinate 110,075,108 of NC_133127.1, forward strand.
TGAAGAGCCAATGGAACGGCATCTGCTGTTGACCTGTTGTGATGGTACGTAAATTGGAGCAGATCTACGTCACTCCTCAGGTAGGTATTGATAGTTTCATGACCAAACTCTCAAAATATATCGTCACAGTGAATATAAGTTCTACTGGACAATAGACACTGAGGCAGTTTATCACGTTCTTCTTGGACATCGGGATGATTGAAGCAGATGGGTAACTCAGACTGCTGAAGCAAGAGGATAAGGATGTCAGTAATACTCCAACCAGTTGATTATCACAGATCTTCAGTACTCGGTCAGGTACACCGCCTGAGCAAGATGTTGTCTGGCAGTTCACCCTCCTGAAGGGAGATCACAGGCTCATCAGGGGCTATGGGAATTTATGAAGGTGCTTTCACGTTCTGTCTGTCAAAGAGAGCACAAATGACATTGAGCTCAGGTGAGAGCAAAACCTTGTTTTCACATACGTTACTTGGTTTTACTTTGTAAGTGGTGATAGCACTGAAGCCCTGCCACAGCTGTTAAACATTCTTCTGTGATTCATTTGTTTGGAATTGTTACTTTGCACGTGAGATAGCTTTCCAGAGGTCATACCTGGACCTCTTGTACTTTTCCTGGAAGTCAGACCTCATCTGATCCTCAGCAGTCTGTGGATCTCATGGTTCATCCAGGGCTTCTGGTTGAGGAAGACTCAATGATTTTCTGGGAACACACTCATCCACAATTGGACAAACCTGAGTCTACCTTCTCCACTGGCAGCTTGTTGCATACTCTGACCACCCTCTGAATGAAGCAGTCCCCCCCCCCCCCCATGTTCACCAAGAGCATTTCACCTTTCATCATTAACCCATGAGCTCTAGATCTTGTTTAACCCTGAAAAATTTGAAACACTATTGAAAGAGATTGGTTAGTAACTGGATCAAAGCATCAAACTCCAGACCATGAGGATCTGAAACTCTGGATTTACATTCCTGAAATTTTTAAATGTTAAAAAAATCTTGCAATGGCAATATTAACAGTATTTTTATTTACACATTCATATGAGTCATTGCTTACAGTGATTAACTTGGTCAAGTCTAATTATAGAAGGAAACTTAACTGATGAAACAAGTGTTCTGTACATAGCTCTGAAAACAACCAAAGACAAGCCAGGTATAAAATATTTGTCATTGTTAGAGCAGCAACACCAAGTCTCACTGAGAGTAAACTGTCTTTATTTTCCTCTTCTGTGTCTTTTATGAATATTCACGAAAGCTTATTATTTCATGTTCACATTTCTAATGTTATATATGAGGTACAATAGCAATACTATTTACCAATTATGTTATTTGCAATTGTATTTTTCAAAGATTAATATTGTGGCGAGCATTTGTTCCAGAGTGACAGATGAGAAAAGCTTGTTTAACTCAACAGCCGTTTTTATTGCGATAAGCACAAAAACAGACTGGGCATGATAACCCGGGGAGAGAGGAGGTCAGTCTCGTACAGACAGGGGAGGTGATTATTACACACCCTGGTTACAGTCAGGGTGACCCACAAACACACAAGCGAAAAACTATAACCTGAGCTAAAATGTAACAATAAATGAACTTCAACACCCCACCATAAACCCACGGATGCATCTTAAACAGCAGGAATGCTGGGGTGAGCTGCTGACCACACCCCCTAAGGGACAAACTGACCACCTGAGGGGTCAACACTCCCTGGCAACCTCGGAGTCCATGACACAGTCCTGAAGTCGCGATGGTGGCCGCCTGGGGCTCTGGGGGTTGTATGTAGCTCCCCCCAGGGGAGGCACTGTTTGGAGACGCAAGAGACAAGGTCCCGGGAGTGTCATTTCTTTCCTTCAGGCTTGCTGGGTCAGTGGTGGCCAAGGGCTGATATCATGCTAGCCGTTCCTGGTTCAGCATGACTACCTTCCTCTCAGGCAACCACAAACTGTATACCACATTGGCAATGCGATCGAGCACCTCTCCCAGCCTCTTCCAGTGGCTTCCAAGCCTGGGCAATGGCCCCTTCTTCCGGGAGGGGCAGTAGACCCATCCTGGTGCCCCCACTGTGTACTGATGCATTGGCACCCCAGACTGGTGGCCCGGCCCCTTCTGGGACGTGTAGGCGTTGCAGCAGTGCACGAACAGCTCCACGTCCTGGCTGTACCCAGGCCAGTAGAAGCGTTCACACAGCCTGTCCAACGTCTTTACAACTCCGAGATGGCCGGCCCCCACCAGCCCGTGCGCCGACCGCAGCTCCCAGGGGACCACCGGCTGCTGGAGATGTCTGTCACCGTCGGACAACTGCTACCGCCGGAACAGCAACACGTCGTGCACCTCCAGCGTTCCCCACTCCGAGTACAGGGCCTTGGTCTCTGGGTCTAGGGCGGAGACCTCTGCCCACTCCGGCCGTCGTCCCACACTCAGCCATTCCCTCACTCGGGTCAGCACAGGACCGCTCACCTGTTCGCTGCGCAGCTGCTGGTCCACGGTGGGGAGGTGGTCGCAGACTGTCACCTGAAGGACCATCACCGTCACTTGCCCGTGGCTCAGCGGTGTTGTGTTGGGCCGCTGCCGGGTGTTCTGCACTGCCGCGAGCCGCTGTGAAACCAGCGGTGGTTGCTGCCCCCGGTGGGACCGCTTCCTGGAGCTGCCCCGCTGGAGAGACATGGCGTCAGCACCGAGGTAGAGTGTTGCCCCTGACACATCCACACGGGCCCCCAGCGGGACAGCAGGTCCAGGCTGATATTAGATGCAGGACTCTCGGATGTCGGTGAGCCACACCTCGTGCTCCACTGCGATGTGCAACCTCCTCTTCCCTCTCATCGCCGCACAGTCGCTGGTGACCATCGCCAGCTGGACGGCCGTCGTTGTCCACCCAGGCGGGGATGCTGGTCCGTGTTGGGGAGAATACCGGGACGGATGATAGTGATGGTTGATCCTGTGTCCACCAGTGCTCAGCATCTGATGCCCTCCACCACGTAGTCCACGTATAAGCCTCACTCTTCACCCAAACGGCCCACCCGGAGGGGCGACAATGGAGGGGTTCTGCTGGAGGATTCGGGTGGTGCTGCCCGCTCCACATTTCTCGATGGCTGCGCTGGGCTGTGGTGTGGCACTGATGTGGTCTGCTTCGCCACACTACTAACAGCCATTGCTCTGTGGCATGTCATGGGATGGCACAGCACTGGTCGGACCTGTCTCATGGGCTCCTCCTCTGCACTCAGTGGCATGAGCCTGGGTTTGCTGCATGTGGGGTGATGCTGAAACGCCTTGTGGGGAGGGCTAAAATTGCTTCTTCCTGCTCTGCCTCCGCCAGCACCTCGGCCAGCGAAGATGGTGATGTCTGGTGCAGCCGAAAGTACTCTGGCATGAGCACCCTTGCAAAGGCATGGCAGGCAAGTTCCTCCTGGGCTAAGAACGGAACTGGGGGTAGCCATGCCAGACACAGTGGCAGAGATCTGCTGCAAATGCCCCCAGGCTTTCTCCCACATGGTAACACCTGCTGGCCAGTTCTTCCCTCACTACTTCCTCCAATGGCCTCTGCTCGAAACGTCAATCCAGCACCATTATGAAGGCCCTGTGTCATGCTGCTCAACCGGTAGTTCAACCCCCTCCAGCGCCAGGGTAAGGTACACTGCTGTCTTGCTGGGGCTCCACCTGTTGTGCTACACGGCGTTTAACATGCCAGGTAAGGTTCCAGGTGGCTGTTTTAGGTGGACCGTGTGACATTAAATGCCGATGCAAGAAGTCTTCCTCTTGCTCTGGCAGTGTTGGTAATGCCTGCTATGTTGCCCGTGCTCCCATGCAGGCCACGAGGGCTGGGTGATGCACTCCGCTCTGCCCCCGGTTTGGGGAGCCTGAGTACGCTCTCCCCGTCAGAGTTCCCTGGGAAGGCACGATGTTTGGTTCCCAGGTTCTCCCTCTGGGTCAGTATCCCGTCTTCGGGAGCCTGGTCTTGGGGGTGCGGGAGAGGCATACTGCTCGATCCCTTGACTTATTCCCTGGGTTTTAAGGTGCTCCATCTGACGTCGTAGCTCTTTAATCTTTCTGTCAATTTCAAATCCCACTACTGACTCCAATGTGGTGAGCATTCCAGGATCAGATTCAGAATCGTGTTTATTATCACTGGCATGTGACATGAAATTTGTTAACTTAGTAGCAGCAGTTCAATGGAATACATAATATAGAAGAAAAAATAAAATAATAACAATTATAAATAAATAGCTAAATCAATTACAGTATACAGATCAAAAATGGTGCAAAAACAGAAATAATATATATTAAAAAAGTGAGGTAGTGTCCATGGTTCAATGTCCATTTAGGAATCAGATGACAGAGGGGAAGAAGTTGTTCCTGAATCGCCTTCAGGTTTCTGTACCTCCTACCTGATGGTAACAGTGAGAAAAGGACATGCCCTGGGTGCTGGAGGTCCTTAATAATGGACGCTCCCTTTCTGAGACACCGCACCTTGAAGATGTCCTGGGTACTTTGTAGGCTAGTACCCAAGGGGCTGACTAAATTTGCAACCCTCTGCAGCTTCTTGTGGTCCATAATGACCGAGAAAAGTTTTCATAGATGCTGCCCGGCCTGACAAGTTCCTCAAGCATTTTGCGTGTGTTGCTTGGATTTCCAGCATCTGCAGATTTTCTCTTGTTTAACTCATTTGCCGTTTTTATTGCAAATAGCACAAAAGCAGACCGGGTGCGATGACCCGGGGAGAGAACAGCTCAGTCTCGTACAGACAGGGGAGGTGATTATCACTCACCCTGGTTACAGTCAGGGTGACCCACAAACACACAAGCAAATAACTGTATAATCCAAGCTAAAATGAACTTGACTATCCCACCATAACCCCACAAAAGCATTTTAACACAAGAACAATAAGTAGTGGTGGCTGCTAGGAATGCTGCGGTAAGCTGTCGACCAGCGCCCCTCCCCAGAGCGTCACAGTATTAATGATTTTTGAACAGGTTTTATAAAATGATTTATTTATTTCATTCTGTCTCATAATTTTATGCTTTTTATAGTAAAATAATGAATATATGCAAATAAACAACAGGACTAATTTTTTTCTTTAAAGTTTATAATGATAATTGCAAACACCTATGTCAGGATGCTGTTCGTTGACTATAGTTCAGCACTTAGCACCATCATACCCAAAGTTCTAATCAATAAGATACAGAACCTGGCCCTCAGTACCTCCCTTTGCAATTTGATCCTTGACTTCCTAACCGAAAGAGCGTAATCTGTGCGGATTGTTGATAACATCGCCACCTCGCTGACGATCAACACTGGTGCAGCTCAGGGGTATGAGCTTAGCCCACTGCTCTACTCTCTATACCCATGACTGTGTGGCTAGGTATAGCTCAAATACCATCTATGAATTTGCTGATGATACAATCATTGTTGGTAGAATCTCAGATGGAGATTAGAGGGTGTACAGGAACGAGATATACCAGCTAGTTGAGTGGTTTTGCAGCAGCAAACTTGCAGTCAACGTCAGTAAGATAAAAGAACTGATTGTGGACTTCAGGAAGGGTAAGACGAAGGAGCACATACCAATCCTCATAGAGGGATCAGAAATGGAGAGCGTGAGTAATTCTAAGTTCCTGGGTGTCAATATCTCTGAGGATCTAACCTGGTCCCAAGATATTGATGAAGCTATAAAGAAAAGGCAAGACAGCAGCTGCATTTCATTAGGAGTTTGAAGAGATTTGGTTTGTCACTTGAAAACTTCTGTAGATGTGGAGAGCATTCTGACAGGCTGCATCACTGTCTGGTATGGGGAATGCGGTGGGGGGAGCTACTGCACAGGATCAAAAGAAGCTACAGAAAAGTGTAAAATTGGTCAGCTCCATCTTGGGAACTAGCTTCCGTAGTATCCAAGATATCTTCAAGGAGCAGTACCTCAGAAAGGCATGTCCATTAATTAAGGATGCCCATCACCCAGGACATGCCCTCATCTCATTGTTACCATCAGAAAGGAGGTACAGAAGCCTGAAGGCACACACTCAGTTGTTCAGGAACAGCTTCTTCCCCTCTGTCATCTGATTCCTAAATGGACATTGAATTCATGAACACTACCTCACATTGTTTTGATCTATATTATTTTGGTGTTGCCCTATTTTTGATCTAACTATTTATTTACATATATATACTTACTGTAATTTTTTCTCTCTCTATTATCTACGTAGTGCATTGAACTGCTCCTGCTAAGTTAACAAATTTCATGACACATGCCAGCAATGATAAACCTGATTCTGATTCAGATTCTGATTCTGAAATTCCCAAGGCAAACAAGAACAGTTTTCAGAGGATTAGCACCAATGTGAGCATGATTAATCACCTTGTTAGTCCCTCACCAGGATTGCTTGTCTGTGAGCGAACATCGAAACTCCTTGTTTGAGGAGCCTTCTATTTCTCCCGGCTATTTATCCTTCTGAGATTTGGTTGCAGGAAGTCCGAGAATGAATGCAAGGGATGACCGAGGAACAGCGGAGCTGGTGAGTTGTTAGTTGTGGAGTGTGCTGCATTGTGATATGCAAGAAGCAGATTGGTGAGCTTCTGGTTCAGTGTCAATGTGGTGTGTTCTGCTGACGTTGCTCACAGTGTGGTCTTTAGACTCTGGACAAGCCTTTGGTGGTATGGTGCAGATGTAATGTGTCTTATTTCATTCATTTTCATGAATGGCTGAAACTGTGGTCCATTGTCACTGACTGTTTTGGAACACCTGTCCTTGACAGACAGACAGACAGATAGACAGACATACTTTATTGATCCCAAGGGGAATTGGGTTTCGTTACAGTCGCACCAACCAAGAATAGTGAAGAAATATAGCAATATAAAACCATAAATAATTAAATAATAATAAGTAAATTATTCCAAGTGGAATTAAGTCCAGGACCAGCCTATTGGCTCAGGGTGTCTGACACTCCAAGGGAGGAGTTGTAAAGTTTGATGGCCACAGGCAGGAATGACTTCCTATGACGCTCAGTGAGAAGTGTCTTCTCAACACTACAAATGTAGAAGGCTGTTGTGGAGTGTGTGAGAAATGACATAAATGTGAATTTAGAAGTCTTTCATTTGTGACACATGAACAAAAGATTACCATTAAGGACAAAAGAAGGAAGTTGCGCATAGATGCTGAAGAAATGGTTACTGTAGAAAATCAGTACTTTGCAGCTCTCTTCACCAAGCTAGGCAAGAAAATGCTTCCAGAGTGTAGGATCCATACATTTGTTTTCTATCTGCATTGTATTCTGTGGTGCATGTTTATTATATTTATTATGGTAATGAGTGGGGGCATGGTAAAAGTGAAGGGGATAAGTTACATCTTCATGTTTTGTTAGTCGTCGTTACTAGCTTGGGACCAGTGGATGTCAAATTTTGTGCTGACCACTCAGTAACACTCAATTAGCTTAGCTTACACTTGGGCACACTTAAGTTTCATCATTTCAAGATTGTATGTTTGCTAATTTCTAATGTAGGATCAAATGCATATCCTCGACTTTTGGAACAAACATTATTGGGACTGGGGCATGTCATGCAGTTATAAAAAATCCATAGCAACAGCACTATTGTTTTGGTTTTGCTGCTACACCAAGTAACAGGGAATAATAAGTGAAGCACTAACCACATTATCATTTAATATCATGGAAGTATTAGTTGGATAGATTTAAAGTAAGTCATGAAGACTGGAAGGGATGCATCCCAGACATGCGTTTTGAGAATAGTACAGAGAAAATTATGGGGACTAAGCATATTCTCAGTAGTGCAAGGAAGAATAGTGAAGTGGTGTTCATGGACTATTCAGAAACCTAATAGTTTATGTTAGGCCAGGCCTAGACTGTGCAAGCAAAACAGTCTGCGTAAAATGCAGCCATTTTTATAGAAAAATTTCAAGAGATTTGTACTGGAAAGGGTACAGAGGAGATTTACCAGGATGCTGCCTGGTTTAGAGAGTATGGATTATGATCAGAGATTAAGGGAGCTAGGGCTTTACTCTTTGGAGAGAAGGAGGATGAGAGGAGACATGATAGAGGTGTACAAGATATTAAGAGGAATAGACAGAGTGGACAGCCAGCACCTCTTCCCCAGGGCACCATTGCTCAGAACAAGAGAACATGGCTTTAAAGTAAGGGGAGGGAAGTTCAAGGGGAATATTAGAGGAAGGTTTTTCACTCAGAGAGTGGTTGGTGTGTGGAATGCACTGCCTGAGTCAGTGGTGGAGGCAGATACATTAGTGAAGTTTAAGAGACTACTAGACAGGAATATGGAGGAATTTAAGGTGGGGGGTTATATGGGAGGCAGGGTTTGAGAGTCGGCACAACATTATGGGCTGAAGGGCCTGTAATGTGCTGTACTATTCTATGTTCTATGTGATGGGCTGCGTTACATGGGGTCCAGTATCAGTCCAGTATGATTATATTGAAGCCAGCTCCAATGTTTACCTGTGAAAGGATCAGCGTTATAATGCACAGCAAAATGGGCAGTAATGTAATGTTTCTGTGATTGAGCCAACACTCGCCTGCACATGGGATCAGCACACCGGAGAGATGACATGCCAGCATCACAGTGTGAAAATTTATATCTTGGTCAATGGAAATGCATTTGCTTAGGAATATTTCAAGATAATCGTTTGTTGTTTCAAAATTGCTCTTTGATAAAGTAGGAACCGGGAACTCAAGATACATCAATCATTCAATTCAATTCAAGTTTGATTGTCATTAATATTCATGAATACAGCTAAACGAGACAATGCTACTACAGGCTCAAGGTGCAAAGAGACATTACCAACAGTCATACAGTAAGCACACACAAGATCACAATCATGAAATAAGAGTCCCAATGTCCACCTACCCTCCCCCCCACTGCAGCACCACAGCTGAATGCATACTTTTTAGTTAACAAACCCATATAGAACATCAGTAAAAATACAACAACGCAGAATATGCATTAATGAATATAGTCCAGACCCTCCCAACCCACTGATATCATCTGTCAACTGGCCCTGCTAGGTGACACCGTGATTTTGAGCCCCATGTTTGCAAAGGATTAAAACAACAGGTAATCATAACAGAGAATGAACAAGGTCAGTAGTGTATTACCATATCTTAATATTATAAAAATATTGTCATAAAAAGATATCTGAATATTTGGTGCTAGAGCCAAATGACTCAATGGGCTCCTTTATTTGTTGACTATGTCTTGGCTGTTGTAACAAATTACATAGAGGGCTAAAGCTACCTGCACACTGATGATGTCCTATTGGCAATAGAAGACAGTAATCCAATTGCTGATATTGTACAGTGTTATAAAGGAAACAAAGTGGATGTATGTCATATGCCTCCAGAAGAAATTGAAGAAGTTACTTACTTATTGAGTTGGTAGAAAGTACAATAAAAAAAATTATATAATTAAGACTGGTTGGTTCCCATTTGTTGGTTTTCTCTGGAACAACATTCTTTGGGTGCCAGCATTCTTTGTGTGAAATACAGCAAACTTTCTGTATTCCAGCATTGTTCAAAATCCCATTCTAAATGATAAGCAAAATAGGAACACCAAGTCATGCATTATCCTGTCTTGGAAAGTATATTAATCTCGGACTAAATCCTTGAACTCTTCATGCAATGGCACCAGGGAGAATGAAAGAGTTCAATGCAATGGCTCACCATTGACAACTTAACAAGGCAGTCAAGGAATGGCAATAAATGGTGCTTTCGCCAGTGAAACCTAGATCCTGAAACATAACAATTAATTGAGGGTTTTTTTAACTGAAGGCTTGAATGAACATTCAAACCCCTACTGATTATGATATGGCTTGGGTTAACTAAACAGCCTTGGCTTTGTAGAATAAACAGTACTGGATATCCTGATGTTATCTTCACACAGTAACATTCCACATCAAATAAGCCTAGACTTTACAAATTTGCCCATTTCATATTTCTGCGCTTGCCAGTCTGACTTGGGGAGCTGCTCTTTGGTCACTGGAAGGAGGCATTTGAGGACAATGTGCCTAGAATTGCCTCATGTCTTGATGATCATGATTATGGCACATGTTACAGGCTTGTGAAGGAATAAGTCATGTATTTTTACCTGAAACTTTTCATTGCAAGGATGGACCTTACACTCTTCATCTATAAAACAAAAAGTCTTTATCAATTTGCCACTGCTGTACAACAACACTGTCTGACAAAAGCTTCATGACTTGTTCTTCAAATGTAGGTCACATCTCATATTTCAATGAAGGCAGCCATCAATTATAAAATACACCATCTGGTTCACTGCAATCTTCAGTCAACTGGGAAAAGTATTTGAAGATCAAAGCGACCAAACTTATCAAAGTTCAACAAGTTCAAAGCTCAAATCGAATTATTTATATGTCATTATATACCACCCTGAGATTAATTTTCTTGTCAGCATGCTCAATAAATCCATAATAGAATAATAACCATAATATAGTCAATGAAATACTGCACCAACTTGGGCATTCAACCAGTGTGCAAAAGGCAACAAACTATGAAAATAATAATCATAAATACATGAGCAATAAGTATTGAGAACATGAGATGAAGAATGCTTGAAAATGAGTTCATAGGTTGTGGGAGCAATTCAGCGATGGGACAAGTGAAGCTGAGTGAAGAGATCACCTTTGGTTCAAGAACTTGATGGTGAAAGTGTAATAACTTTTCCTAAACCTGTCATGGTCTGGTCCGAAGTCTGCATTCCGGTTCACGGTCCGGTCCACGGACTCCAGACTCTGGGTCCTCCGACTGTCCCTTTTTTCAATTGGACTTAAACATAAGCACCTGATGTTCATCTTAGGGGCTGGGAATATAAGTGGCCCTGGGATTGAGTGTGGTTGGGGGGTTGTCTTGTCAGTCTCCCCTTGGAGCAGCCCACTGGTGGAAGGCTAGTACATTCAGTGAGTTATGGATTTGGCTGTTCTGAAGCCTGCCGAGGTTACTGGCCGCCTCGAGTCTTGGAGCCACCCCAGACCGAGCTCCCTTCCTGTCCCTTGCCTCCGTTGGGTAAGCCAGGCCAATTGCCGTTACTCTGTGGTTAGTTCTGTCCCTTCCTGTCCCTTGTCTCTGTTGGGTAAGGCAGGCCGTTTGCCATTACCCTGTGGTTGGTTCGGTCCCTTCTTGCCCCTTGCCTCCGATGGGTAGAGTCCCACGTCCTGCCCAGGAGCGAGCTCCATGAACCCAAGCCTCAAGCCTCAAGCAACAAGAACCCCAGCCTTGAGCTCCAAGTCTCAAGTCCCTAGAACCCAGGCCTCATCACGTCTTTGCCTGATTTGGGGTCTGAGCCCGAGTCAAGACCCAGATTCTGGGTCCGTGTCCAGTCTCGGCCTCAGAGTCCACCCCAGGCTCCTTGTTCCCAGTCCCTCGTCCTGGTCCTGCTTCCCTAGCCTAGTCTGTGACCAGTCCCGTCCTGTTCTTTGTACTTCAGTGTCTGTGTCCTGCATTTGGGTCCAGTCTCAACACCCCCCTTATGACAAAACCTGGGGTTGGGGAAGAGTCCAGAGGCTCCTGTATCTTCTTCTTGATGGCAGCAGAGAGCATGTCCTGGGTGATGGAGCTCCCTGGTGATGGATGCTACTTTCCATAAGACCATAAGATATCCGAGCAGAATTAGGCCATTTGGCCCATTGGGTCTGTTCCACCATTTCATCATGGCTGATCCAATTTTCCTCTCAGCCCCAATCTCCTGCCTTCTCCCCATATCCCTTCATGCCCTGACCAGTCAAGAATCTATCTACCTCTGTCTTAAATACACATGAAGACTTGGCCTCCATAGTTGTGGGCAAAGAATTCCACAGATTCACCATGCTCTGGCTAAAGAAATTCCTCCTCATCTCTATTCTAAAAGGAGGCCCCTCTATTCTGAGGCTGTGTCCTCGGTTCTTAGAGTCTCCCATCATATGAAATATCCTCTCCATATTACTCTATCGAGTCCTTTCACCCCTCATGCTTCATAATTCTAATGAATATAAGCCCAGTCCTATCAAATGCTCTTATATGGAAAGCCATTCAATCCTGGAATCATTTTCATGAACCTTCTTTGAACCCTCTCCAATTTCAGCACATCCTGTACTAAGATAAGGGGCCCAAAATTGCTCACAATACTCCAAATGAGGCCTCAACAGTGCTTTATAAAGTCTCAACATTACTTCTTTGCATTTATGTTCTAGTCCTCTTGAAATGAATGCTATCATCCTATTTGCCTTCCTCAACCTGCAAATTAACCTTTAGAGAATCCTGCACAAGGACTCCCAAATCCCTTTGTGCCTCATGTTTTTCTATTTTCTTCCATTTAGAAAATAGTCAACCCTTCCATTTCTTCCACAAGTATATGATCATACTGTGATACTCTGGGGAGGGGGGGCGGCGTTGGTCGTCAGCCCGTCCCTGCATTTCTAATGACCAACACTGTTTATTGTTCTTGTGTTAAAATGCTTTTGTGGGATTATTGGGGGGGGGGGGGAAGTTTCAGTTCATTTATTGTTACATTTTAGCTAGAGTTATACAGTTACTTGCTTGTGTATTTGTGGGTCACACTAACTGTAACCGGGGTGTGTGATGGTCACCTCCCCTGCCTGTGTGAGACTGATTGGGTTCACTCTCTGGGTCATGGTGTCCGGTCTGTTTTGTGTTTATCACAATAAAATCGTTGTTGAGTTAATGAGCTTCCTCGTCTGTCATTATGGATCAAATGCTCGTTGCATTGTTGTCAGGAGTGGGATGTGAGATTGAAGAGCTACGACGTCGGATAGAGTGCCTTAAGACCCGGGGAATAAGACAAGGGACTGAGCAGTATGCCTCCCCGCACCCCCGGGCAGGGCTCGTGAAGACGAGACCCAGATGGAGGACCTGGGAACCGAGCATTGTTCCTTCCCAGGGAGCCCGATGGAGCGAGCGTACCCAGGCTCTCCAACCCAGGGGACAGAGTGGAGCGCATCACTCTTCTCCATCGGGACCCACACCGGGGTACCCAAGACGCTGTAGTCATGGGAGGATGGGCACCATGGTAGACGCCGCTGGAACAAGAGGAAGATGAAAGGGCCACGACGATTTGCGCCTCAGGGTCCGCCCTGAAGCTTCCCAGCTGCCTGGACCCTTACCTGGCTAAGTCAAACACAACGGGTGGAGCCTCACCGTGACGGCGTTACATCTTGCCGTGTCACTGAAGGGAGTTGCCCTTAGTGGAGTCCGTGAGACAGGTTCGATCAGCGCCACGTCGACCCTACCATTGGCCACAAAACGATCTCTGCTGCTGGTTTGGTGAGGCAGGTCATTAGGCCCGGGATTGCCCCACACCGGCACCATGTCACAGCTCAGCGCAGCCAGCGGGAAACGCCGAGCGAGCGGCACCGCCCGAATCCTCCAGCAGAACCCCTCCGGGTGGGCCGTTTGGGTGAAGAGCAAGGCTTATACATGGACTGTGTGGTGAATCATTGGCCTGGACCTGCTGTCCCGCTGGGGGCCCGTGTGGATGTAACGGGGCAACACTCTACCTCAGCGCTGACACCGTGGCTCTCCAGCGGGGCAGCTCCAGGAAGCGGTCCCACCGGGGGCAGCAACCACTGTCGATTTCACAGCGGTCCGCGGCAGTGCCGAACACCTGGCTGCGGCCCAACACAACACCACTGAACCACGGGCAAGTGATGGTGACGGCTCTTCAGGTTTGTTTTTTTGCGTGTTGCACCAGACAGTCAGCCATTCTTGTCTGGCGCGTGGTCCCAGGATTAACTGGGTCATGATATGAACGTTCCTGACTCGACCCTTGTATTTTTTATGAGGCTAGCTCGATGCTCAACCCAGATGGAAAGCATGCTCGGGACTCGGGAGCCTTCACTCCGGAGTCCAGCGCTGATGCCATTGCACCGCAAGCCGGCCTAGGCCCTTCGGGTGACAGCCAGCGACTACATCCCCACCGTGGAACAGCAGCTGCCAGCAAATAGGTGAGTGATCCCATGCTGACCCGGGTGAGGGAATGGCTGAGTGTGGGACGATGCCCTGGACCTAGAGACCAAAGCCCTTTACTCCAGTGGGGAATGCTGGAGGCCCACGATGGCTTGCTGTTCGGGCGGTGGCAATTGTCCGATGGTGACAGACATCTCTTGCAACTGGTGGCCCCTGGTTGGGCAGGCTGTGTGAATGCTTCTACTGGCAGGACATGGAGCTGTTCATGCACTGCTGCGAAGCCTGCATGTCCCAGAAGAGGCTCAGCTGCCAATGCAGCAGTAAATGGTGGGGGCCCCAGTATGTGTTGTTATGAATGTACCACAGCTCTGAGGGGCCAAAGGGTGCGGGACCAGCCCCCTCCTTCCGGTGAAACGCAAGATCGCTATTAATTCGGGTCTTGGACCCAGGAAATGAGAGACAATGCAACGAATTTGACCATTGTTCTTAGAGGCACCTGTGTGAATTGCAACTCTATAGTACGTGCCAGCTATCAGGGACATGGACACCCTCGGGCAATGTGGGGTGGGGATTGTATCACCCTACCTTGATTGACATTTATAAATCTGCCAGTCATGATAAAAAGGAGACTGCAGGAGGCGGTACTCCAGTGACGCACCAGACGGAGACACCATCGCTCATCGCTCCCGTAAGGATGGGAAGCTGTTCGGGAGCCACGTGTGATTTGATTCCCCTAGCTAGGGAATCGAGTGGCTGATAACCCCGAAAAGGATTCTGAACTGACAACGGGGAACTCACGTTCCCGATTCCACGATTTGAGTCCAACAGGCTGGCAAGTTTATTTTCTCTCTCCAACCCGTGAACACCCAGCGGTCCCTCAAATGGCTAAAAGCCTTCATGAACTGACGAGACTTTTTATATTTCCATCGGATAATAGTTTTACCCCTAGACAAACGACAGAGCTACTTCGAATTGTTGATTATTACTATACCCGTGCTTTAGATTGAGTATTGACGACGTATATTATCTGAATGTTTGTATTAACCTTACTTTTGTGCCCCTTTATAAATAAAAATTTTTAAAAATGGTACCATCAGACTTCAGCAGACCTCTCTATCTTTGCTGGTAAGTGACCCAGTTATGGGGTTCATAACAGTGTCAACTGCACCTCCCTGAGGAAGGGACGATCCCCCAGACTGGGAAGCCACTGGAAGTGGTCAGGAGAGGTGCTCAGCCTCCCATGTGGTATATCGGATGTGGTTTCCTGAGCAGAAGAGGGCAGTCACATTGGCACCAGGATCGGCTGGCACGGCATCAACTCTTGGCCACCATAACCCAGCAAAGCTGAAGGAAGGAAGTGACACTCCGGGTGCCCTGCCTTTTGCCTCACACAAACAGGCGGCAGTGTCGACGCCCATCAGGATTTTGTACTTAGCTATGGACTCTGGGGTTGCCGGGAATGGCTGACCCCTCAGGTGGACATTTTAGTTTGAGTTATACAGTTATTTGCTTGTGTATTTGTGGGTCTCTCTTACTGTAACCGTGGTGTGTGATGGTCTGTTTTGTGTTTATCACAATAAAATGGTTGCTGAGTTAACGAGCTTCCTCGTCTGTCTGTCATTATGGACCAAATGCTAGCCACAATATAATTCCCGACACTATTCCATCTGCCACTTTT
This sequence comes from Hemitrygon akajei, assembly GCF_048418815.1. Classification (NCBI taxonomy): domain Eukaryota; kingdom Metazoa; phylum Chordata; class Chondrichthyes; order Myliobatiformes; family Dasyatidae; genus Hemitrygon; species Hemitrygon akajei. The sequence goes on from NC_133127.1 coordinate 110,090,701, forward strand.
TTGCCCATTCTCCTAATCTGTTTTAAATTCTCCTGTAGCTTCCCTATTTCCTCAAAACTGCATGCCCCTTGTTACAAACGTGCCACAACTCTGAGGGGCCGAAGGGTACAAAGTAGCCCCCTCCTTTTTGAGAATCGCAAGATCGCTATTAATTCAGGTCTGGGGATCCAGGAAATGAGAGAGAATCCTCATGGGTTTGGAATGTGTGTCCTGCCCTCAGCGAGACAAAGCCACGGATACCGGCCATTGTCTCTTGGAGACGGAATTGTGTATTGAGTACTGTACTATTCATTGAAGCCCTCAGGGGGTGACCAGAGTGGGTTGGTTGAGGGATTGCATCATCCCAACCTGATTGACATCTGAGACCCCGTGAGTAAGGATAAAAGAGGGTCTGGGGAACAACCCCTTTAGACGCACCAGGAGAGACGCTGGAAGTCCCGTGACAGCGTTTGGTAGCGACAGTCGGTGGGAGGCTCGCGTGCGTCCTTTCCCTTTGCCGGGATTGGGGGCCTTACCATGGAAGAACGGCTTTAGCTAAAAGGAGAAACCAACACCAATGGAACTCTGGAAGGATCGACATCATAAAAAGGAAAAGTTGGCAAGTTCTAAAAATCTGTCTTTTGACTCCAACCAAAGGCTGCAGCCTGCATGAACTTGAGTGACTTTTATATTTCCATCGGACAATACATTATCCCCTAGACAACGATAGAGCTATTTCTTATTGATTATTATTATACCCGCACTTTTAGATCTAGTATTGACGACGTATAGTATCTGTATGTTTGCATTGATATTATTTTTGTGTATTTTTACCAATAAATACTGTTAAAATAGTACCATCAGACTTCAACAGACCTCTCTATCTTTGCTGGTAAGTGACCCAGTTACGGGGTTCGTAACACCCTCCACCTATCTTCATATCACCTGCAAACTTTGCAACAAAGCCATCAATTCCCTCATCATTAACAAATAACTTAAAAAGAATCAATCCCAACACCTTTGTGAAAAACCACTAGTCACCAACAGTCAACCAGAAAAAGTTCCCTTTATTCCCACTCTTTGTCTCCTGCCAAACATCCACTACTTTATCCATGCTAGAGTCTTTCCTGTAATACCATGGGCTCCTAGCTTGTTAAGCTGCCTCATGTATGGCAACTTGTCAAAGGCCTTCTGAAAATGAAGTACACAACATCAACTGATTCTCCTTTGTCTGTCCTGCTTGTTATTTCTTCTAAGAATTCCAACAGATTTGTCAGACAAGATTTTCCTTTGAGAAAACCATGCATATTTTATGGCGTATTTTATCATGTTTCTTCAAGTACTCTAAGACCTCATCCTTATTATGGATGATCTAATTAATGATCTGGATGATGGGGTGGTAAATTGGATTAGTAAGTATGCAGATGATACTAAGGTAGGTGGCGTTGTGGATAATGAAGTAGGTTTTCAAAGTTTGTAGAGAGATTTAGGCCAGTTAGAAGAGTGGGCTGAACGATGGCAGATGGAGTTTAATGCTGGTAAGTGTGAGTGAGGTGCTACATTTTGGTAGGAATAATCCAAATAGGACATACATGGTAAATGGTAGGGCATTGAAGAATGCCGTAGAACAGAGTAATCTAGGAATAATGGTGCATAGTTTCCTGAAGGTGGAATCTTATGTGGATAGGGTGGTGAAGAAAGCTTTTGGTATGTTGGCCTTTATAAATCAGAGCATTGAGTATAAGAGTTAGGATGTAATGTTAAAATTGTACAAGGCATTGGTAAGGCTGAATTTGAAGTATTGTGTACAGTTCTGGTCACCGAATTATAGGAAAGATGTCAACAAAATAGAGAGAGTACAGAGAAGATTTACTAGAATGTTACCAGGGTTTCAGCACCTAAGTTACAGGGAAAGACTGAACAAGTTAGGTCTTTATTCTTTGAAGCGTAGAAAGTTGAGGGGGGACTTGATAGAGGTATTTAAAATTATGAGGGGGATAGATAGAGTTGATGTGGATATGCTTTTTCCATTGGGAGTAGGGGAGATTCAAACAAGAGGACATGAGTTGAGTTAGGGGGCAAAAGTTTAAGGGTAACACGAGGGGGAATTTCTTTACTCAGAGAGTGGTAGCTGTGTGGTACGAGCTTCCAGTAGAAGTGGTAGAGGCAGGTTCGGTATTGTCATTTAAAGTAAAATTGGATAGGTATATGGACAGGAAAGGAATGGAGGGTTATGGGCTGAGTGCGGATCAGTGGGACTAGGTGAGAGTAAGCGTTCGGCATGGACTAGAAGGGCCAAGATGGCCTGTTTCCGTGCTGTAATTGTTATATGGTTATTAATCAACTCCAGCATCTTCCCAACCACTGAGGTCAGACTAACTGGCCTATAGTTAACCTCCCTTCTGTCTCTCTCCCTTCTTGAAGAGTGGAGTGACATTTGCAATGTTCCAGTCTTCAGGAAACATACCAGGATCTAGTGATTCTTGAAAGATCATTACTAATGCCTCCACAATCTCTTTAGCCACCTCTTTCAGAACCTGGTTGTGTAGACGATCTGGTCCAGGTGACATATCTACCTGCAGACCTTTCAGTTTCCCAAGAACCTTCTCTCTATTAATGGTAACTTCACAGACTTCATGGCCAATGACACCTGGAACTTCCACCATAAGGCTTGTGTCTTCCACAGTGAAGACTGCTGTAAAAAAACTTAGTCTGTTCGTCAGCCATTTCTGTGTCCCCCATTACTACCTCATCAGTATTGTATTCCAGCTGTCCGATATCCACTCTAGCCTTTCTTTCACACGTTATTTATCTGAAGACAATTCGTCACTCCCTTTACTCCACTGTAATACTGATACATCTAGCTTCAGCTTCTTTTCAAATTTCTGGGTGAATTTGATCATATTATGATTACTTGCTCAAAGGGCTCTTTAATCAATTCTGGTTCATTGCACAACACCCAATCCAGAATAGCTGATCCCCAGTAGGCTCAGTCACCAGTTGCTCTAAAATGCCATCTTGTAGGCACTCTAGAAATTCCCCCTCTTGGAATCCAGCACCAACCTGATTTTCCCAATCTGCCTGCATATTGAAATGCCCATTACTAATGTAACATCTCCTGTTTTAATTTGTAGACCGCATCCTTACTACTGTTTGGAGGCCTGTATACAACTCCCAGCAGGATCATTTTACCCTTACAGTTCTTTGCACAATAATTCAACACCTTCCAATCCTATGTCACCTCTTTTTAATGATTTGATTTCATTTTTTACCAACAGAGCAACTCTGCTTTTTTACCTGTCCTTTCAATACAATGTGTATCCTTGGACATTAAAGTCCAAGTTATAATCTTCTTTCAGCCTTGATTCAGTGATACCTGCCAATCTGTAAATGTGCTATAAGTTCATCTACCTTATTCAGTATTCTGTGTGCATTCAAATATAACACTTTTAGTCCTCTATTCACCTTTTTTGATTCTGTCCACTGTTTACATTACTACTCATCCTATTGACTGCACTTCAGCCCTAGCAACAGCCTCTCCTCACCACACATTGCCTCTGTAAACCAGCCACCTCATCTTCAGTACTATTAGCTGCCTTTCCTATGATATTTCCTGCACTGAAATATATGCCGCTCAGGGCACTAGTCGCACTATGCACAACCGTTTGATTCCTGACTTTGTGGGAGGTCTTACCAACACCTGTCTCCACAACCTTGTGGTGACCTACCTTCCAGCGCACTCGAACTGGCTCACAAAATGGCGCGCCGGCAGAGAGGCCGACCCCAAAAAGGGCACCAAGCTTTCTTCACCAGCAAGGGGGAAAGCCCACGTGCGGGAAGGGACAGCATTCCCGCCCGGGGAGGGTGGAAACGGGAAGGCTTAAAAGCGAGGCCGTGAAGTTTGAATAAATCTTTTACGTAACTGCAACTCACCGACTGCGTGTCGTTATTCCAGCGCTGCTTGTAGCACACCGCTACAATTGGTGACCCCGACGGCCCAAATGATATTTGGACAGAAGATGAACGACGCCGCATCTGTTCATGCAGTTTCGTTAAAACTGCCAAGCTTCTGGATGCTGCGACCTCACCTATGGTTCCAACAAGCAGAAGCCCAATTCCACATTCGGCAGATAACCTCGGATGACACACGTTACTACTACATGGTGAGCTCCCTCGACCATGACACAGTGGCCCAGGTTGAAGAGTTCATACAGTCTCCCCCAGCGGACGGCAAATACACAGCATTCAATGCCTTGCTCATAAGGACTTTTGGACTCTCACGGCGCGAGCGAGCTGCTCGCTTACTGCACCTGGATGGTTTGGGAGACAGGCCGTCGTCGGCATTAATGAACGAGATGCTGGCCCTGGCTGAAGGACACAAGCCCTGCCTCATGTTTGAGCAGGCGTTCCTAGAGCAGCTGCCCGAGGACATACGCCTGCTGCTGTCTGACGTGTATTTCAGCGACCCCCGGAAGGTGGCGGCCCAGGCAGATGTGCTGTGGAAAGCCAAGAAGGAGAGTGGGGCATCTGTCACACAAGTCACCAAGCCACGCGCCCAACATCAGACCAGACCAGGCCCGGCAGCAGAGCCCACAAAACCCAGAGGCAGGAGTGCGGAGGCCAATGAACAATGGTGCTTCTACCACCAGCGGTGGGGCGCAGAAGCCTGCTGCTGTAGCCTGCCCTGCAACTTCCCAGGAAACACCAGGGCCAGCCGCCGCTGATTGCTACGGCGGCTGGCCAACAGGATAGCCTCCTGTATGTCTGGGTCAAACAGTCCGGATGCCGCTTTTTGGTCGACACCGGAGCCGAGATCAGCGTCTTACCTCCGACGAGTTACGACACCCGCAACAGAGAACCGGGTCCCACCCTGAGGGCTGCAAATGGCAGCACAGTAAGGACCTACGGCACCCGTATGGTGTGGCTACAGTTCGGCTCCAGCCAGTTCACGTGGGATTTCACACTGGCCGCCGCGACCCAACCACTCCTGGGGGCGGATTTTTTGCGAGCTCACAGCCTACTGGTCGACCTGCAAGGGAAGAGACTGGTCCACACCAAGACTTTTCAAACGTTCTCCCTGGGTGAAGCCAAGTTGCCAGCCCCACACCTAGACTCCATCACGCTGTCCGACAATGACTTCACCAGAGTCCTGGCAGACTTCCCATCAGTTCTGGCACCGCAGTTCACGGCAGCCATGCCCACACTATGTCCCGACCCAGGGACCACCCCTCCACGCCCGTGCTCGAAGGCTCCCCCCGGACAAGCTCCGACTGGCGAAGGAGGAGTTCAAGAGGATGGAGGAACTGGAGATCATACGGTGGTCTGACAGTCCATGGGCCTCCTCCCTTCACATGGTACCCAAAGCAACAGGGGGCTGGAGACCATGCGGCGACTACCACAGACTGAACAAGGCTACAACACCAGACCGCTACCCTGTGCCGCACATTCAGGGCTTTGCAGCAAACCTGCATGGGGCAAGAATCTTTTCCAAGGTAGACCTCATCCGGGGATACCATCAAATCCTGAAGCATCTGGACGACATCCCCAAAACAGCACTCATCACTCCGTTCGGCCTTTTTGAATTCCTCCGAATGTCGTTCGGCGTAAAGAATGCCACACAGACGTTCCAGCGGCTCATGGACGCAGTGGGACACGACCTGGACTTTGCGTTCATCTATTTGGACAATATCCTCATAGCCAGCAGTAGTCGTCAGGAGCATCTGCCCCACCTCTGTCAACTCTACGCCTAACTGAGTGAATACGGCCTAACAATCAACCCGGTCAAATGTCAGTTCAGACTCGATGCCATCGACTTCCTGGGCCACAGGACTACTAAAGATGTGGCAACCCCTCTGCCCGCCAAGGTAGACGCGGTCCGCCATTTCCCCCAACCCAACACAATCAAAGCCTTCAGGAATCCGTGGGTATGGTGAATTTCTACCACCGCTTCCTCCCATCAGCAGCTCGAATCATGTGCCCCCTGTTTACCCTGATGTCGGGTAAGGGCAAGGACATTACCTGGGACGAAGAGGCTGCAGCCGCTTTCGTTAAAACCAAAGAAGCCTTAGCAAATGCCGCGATGCTAGTGCACCCCAGAACGGACGTCCCTACCGCCCTCACAGTGGACGCATCCAACACAGCAGTTGGTGGAGTGCTGGAACAACTCATCGAGGGTCGCTGGCAACCCCTGGCGTTTTTCAGCAAACACCTACAACCACCTGAACTCAAATACAGTGCTTTCGACCAGGAACTGTTGGCACTATACCTGGCAATCCAGCATTTCAGGTACTTCTTGGAAGGTAGGCCCTTCACCGCGTTCACGGACCACAAACCGCTCACCTTTGCATTCACGAAAGCATCCAACCCCTGGTCGTCCCGCCAGCAGCTACATCTGTCCTACATCTCCGAATACACGACGGATGTCCAGCATGTCTCAGGAAAGGACAACGTCGTGGCGGACGCACTATCCAGACCAACCATCCAGGCCCTGTCCCAGGGGGTGGAATATGCAGCGCTGGCGGAGGCGCATCAGGCAGACGATGAGATCCCTAGTTACAGGACTGCAGTCTCTGGTTTGCAGCTCCAAAACTTCCCCGTAGGCCCAGGTGAGAGGACCCTACTGTGCGACGTAGCTACCGGCCAACCTCGCCCCATTGTCCCGGCAGACTGGCGGCGGCGCGTTTTCAACTCCGTTCACAACTTAGCGCACCCCTCCATCAGGACAACTATCTGGATGGTCTCCAATAGGTTCGTTTGGCACGGACTCCGCAAGCAGGTCAGTGAATGGGCCAAAACGTGCATGCGCTGCCAAACAGCCAAGGTGCAGCAGCACACCAAAGCTCTGCCGCAGCAGTTCCACCCCACCCGCCGACGTTTTGACCACATTCATGTGGATATCGTGGGCCCCCCGCCAGTGTCGCGAGGAGCACGGCACCTCTTGACTATTGTGGACCGGTTCACAAGATGGCCAGAGGCAGTCCCGCTCACCGACACCACGTCCGAATCTTGCACCCGAGCACTGATTGCCACCTGGGTATCTCGCTTTGGTGTACCGGCCCACATTACCTCCAACAGAGGCGCCCAGTTCACCTCCAGCCTGTGGTCAGCTATGGCCAGCCTTTTGGGGACACAGCTGCACCACACAACTGCCTACCACCCACAGTCGAACGGACTAGTGGAGCGTTTCCACCGTCACCTGAAGTCGGCTCTCATGGCCTGTCTCAAAGGGCCTAACTGGGCGGATGAACTTCCCTGGGTCCTGCTCGGAATCCACACGGCGCCCAAAGAGGATCTGCACACCTCGTTGGCTGAGTTGGTGTACGGCGCACCCTTGGTCAACCCAGGAGAGTTCCTACCAGCACCAAGGGGGCAAGAGGAAGAACCTGCAGCAGTCCTGGACAGACTACGTGAGAGGCTCGGTAACCTGACCCCCATACCCACTTCACAGCATGGACAGAACCCGACCTGCGTACCCAAAGATCTGCAGCACTATAAGTTAGTTTTTGTATGACGTGGCGGACACTGGGCACCGCTACAGTGGCCCTACGAGGGGCCGTTTAAGGTGATCAGGAACAACGGGTCCACGTTCGTGCTGGACATTGGGGGGAAAGTGGAGGTTTTCACAGTGGACTGACTCAAACCGGCCCGTGTGGACTTGGTGCAGCCGGTCGGAGCTCAAGCACCACAGCACAGAGGCAGACCTCCCAAACAGAGGCCGACTCAGACTGTGGACATTGGGGGGGGTGTATCACCGGTTCTGGGGGTTGTTATGTGGTGACCCACTTTCCAGTGCACTTGAACTGGCTCACAAAATGGCGCGCGCCGACAGAGAGGCCGGCCCCAAAAAGGGTACCAGGCCTTCTTCACCAGCAAGGGGAAAAGCCCGTGCGCGGGAAGGGACTGTGAATACAGCATTCCTGCCCGGGGAGGGCGGAAACGGGAAGGCTTAAAAGCGAGGCCGCGAAGTTTGAATAAATCTTTTATGCAACTGCAACTCACCGTCTGTGTGTCGTTATTCCAGTGCTGTGTGTAGCACATCGCTACAACCTCTCCATTAACTGTTCTGGCACTCTAGTTCCCATCCCCCTGTAACTCTACTTTAAACCGCACCTTGTAGCAATAACAAACCTTCCCACTAGGATATTAGACCCCCTCCAGTTCAGGTGCAAATCATCCCACCTGTACAGGTCCTACCTTCCCTGCTAGAGAGCCTAATGATCCAAAATTCCTCCCTTCTACTCCAACTCCTTAGTCACATATTAAACTGTATAATCTTCTTAGTTCTGGTCTCACTAGCACGTAGCACGGGTTGGAATCCTGTGATCACAACCATGGAGATTCTAATCTTTAATTTAGCACATAACTTCCTGAACTTGTTACTTGTCCTACCCATGTCATTGGTGCCTAAATGAACCATATCTTCTGGCTGTTCATCCTCCTACTTAAGAATGCTGAGAACTCAATCCGAAATGTCCAGGATCTTGGCACCTGGGAGGAAACATACCATTGGAAATATCATTCTCACCCACAGAACCTCCTGTCCATTCTACTAACTACCAAATCCCCTATCACCACAGGGTGCCTCTTCTCCCCTCCTTCCCTTCTGAGCTGCAGAGCCAGACTTGGTGTCAGACCCGGCTACTGTGACTTTTCTCTGTTAGGTCAACCCTCCCCCAAACAGTATACAAACTGATATACCTGTTGTTGAGGGGGATGGCCGCAGGGGTACTCTGCGCTGGCTCCTTAACCCCTTTTCCTTTCCTGACCATCACCCAGCTTCCTGTGTCCTGCACCTTGGGTCTAACTATCTATCAACACCTCAGCCTCCTGAAATTTCCAGTATTCATCCATTTCCAGCCCCAACTCCTTAACACCATTTGTTAGAAGCTGCAGCTGGATGCACTTCTTGCAGTTATAGTCATCAGGGACACTGGAGGTCTCCCTGCCTTTCCCCATCACTCGAGAGGAGTATTTAACTTTCCTGCCATCTCTACTGTCCTTGCTGACCAGATATGAAGAGAAGGAAAAAAAACTTAACCTTGTTTTTCTTTTCTTTGCTTTCTCTGAAGCCTGGAAGAGCTAAAGCCTCAAGATCACCACTCTAGCTCTGTCCCCTCAGATGACACCTGCTATACTTGCCCCTCCCTTCCTTTTATTTGCTCTTTGTAATCAATCCCAAATGCCAATTGGTTGTTGATCAAAGCTCTCTTTCACTGTAGCTTCCTGCTGCTGACTTTTCTACTCAGGCAGTGGACCTGAGTGAAATCGCCTCCTTCTGATGTCCAGATTGGTCTTCCCTGGGACAACACTTTGTGTAAATTTGCGCAATGTTGGGGAGGGCTTTACCCATATGGACTGGACTGTATTCATTACTTTTTGTAGCATTTTCCATTCACGAGCATTGGTGATGCACCCATATACTCTCTGCTACACATCCTCTGAATTTATTGCACCGAGGAATTTAAAGTTGCTGACCGTCTCCACTTCTAATCCTTTGAGGAAAGACTGGGTCATGGACCCCTGGTTTGCTCCTCCTGAAGTCAATCATCATTTCCTTAGTCTTACTGGCTTTGAGCAGGAGGTTGTTGTTATGGCACCACTCTTTCAGATCTCTCTCCTTCATGCTGACTTGCCACCACTTTTGATTAGGCCCATGACAGTGGTGTCATTAACAAACTGGAATATGGCATTGGAGCTGTGCTTCACCACACAGAAGTGTAAAGCGAGCAGAGCAGTGGGGTAAGCACACAGCCCTGTGGGTGTATCTGTGCTGGTGGAGATCATGGAGGAGATGTTGTTGCCAATCCAAGATGACTGGGGTCTGCAAGTGAGGAAATTCAGGATCCAATTGTAGCCAAGCTCTTGAAGCTTATTGATTAGTTTTGAGCAGATGGTATTGAATGCTGAGCCGTATTCAAGAAACAGCACCCTGATGTATGCATTTTGAAGTCCAGTTGTTCCAGGGTTGAGTAAAGAGCCAATGAAATGGCATCTGCTGTGGGTCTGTTGTTCTGGGAGGTAAATTGGAGCAGATCCAAGTCGCTTCTCAGGCAGGAGTTGATATATTTCATCATCAGCCTCTCAAAACACTTCATTACAGCAGGAGAAGGCATAGTGATGAGGTCATGACGCTTGTTTAAAAGGAAAGAAGGGACAAGTGGAATGGCCATTGTTGGGAGCAGGTCAGTGGTGAGAGTCAGAATGCCAGGCTCCTTTTTTTTTTCCTCTTATTGTAGCTAGTGTAGTAAATAGCTGTTGTATGTTCTTTAAGCTGATGTTGGAGTCCTGGGAGCCTCTCCCAGGGGGTTATATCTGCATGAAGTGGATTTGGCTGCAGCTCCTTGAAGACCGTGTAAGGGGTTTGGAGCAGCAGCTGGATGACCTTTGGCTTGTACAGTAAAGTGAGGAGATCATCGATCAGAGTTACAGAGAAGTTGCAGGAGGCGAATAGCTGGGTGACTGTCAGGAGAAATGAAAATGTGAATAGGCATTTAGTGCAGAGCACCCCGTGGTATACTGCTTTGGATATTGTGGAGGATGACCATCCTGGGGAATGCCACGGAGTCCGGATTAAGGGCGCTGAGCTTGAGTCCGTGGTGCAGAAGATAGAGAGGGAGAAGAGGGGAGCGGAGTAATAGGGGACTCAATAGTAAGAGGAACAGGCAGGATATTCTGTGGAGGTGAACGGATGGTATGTTGCCTCCCAGGTGCCAGGGCCAGGGACATCTCGGATCATTTCCAATGTTGGTTGTAGTTGGGAGCTAAATATCCAAGGTAACATGTTGTATTGGAGGGATAGGAAGTAAGGCAAGAGGGGGTGGCATGGGCCTGTTGGTAAAGAATGGTGTCCAATCAGCAGAAAGATGTGACAGAAGATGTTGAATCCTTGTGGATTGAGTTAAGAAACTGCAAAGGTAAAAGGACCCTGATGGCAGTTTGTCGTTGAGCCTACTAAGAGATCGGCTACACTAGATTGGTTGTTATGTAAAGAACTGGAGGCAATTAGGGAATTTAAGGTAAAGCAACCTGTAGGAGACAGTGACCACAATATGACTGAGTTCAACTTGAAATTTAATAGGGAGAAAATAAAGTCTGATGTAGAAGTATTTCAGTGGAGTAAAGGAAACTACAGCAGTACGAGAGAGGAGTTGGCCAAAGTAAATTGGAAGGAGATGCTGGCAGGGATGACAGCATAGCAGCAATGACATGAGTGTCGGGGATAGATGTATTCCAGAAACAAATTCATAGAATCAAAGAAAACCTACAGCATTTTGGCCCACAAAATCTACAGCATCCAGGCCTTTTGGCCCACAAAGTATTGCCGAACATGTCCCTAGCCTAGAAGTAACTAGGCTTACATAGAGCCCTCTATTTTTCTAAACTCCATGTACCTATACAAAAGTCTCCTGAAAGATCCTGTCATATCCGCCTCCACCACCTTTGCCGGCAGCCCATTCCACGCACGCACCACTCTCTGAATAAAAACCTTATCCCTGACATTTCCTCTGTATCTACTCCCCAGCGCCTTAAACCTGTGTCCTCTTGTGGCAACCATTTCAGCCCTGCGAAAAAGCCTCTGACTATCCACACAATCAACGCCTCTCATCATCTTATACACCTCTATCAGATCACCTTTCATCCTCCTTCGCTCCAAGGAGAAAAGGCCGAGTTCACTCAACCTGTTCTCATAAGGCATGCTCCCCAATCCAGGCAACATCCTCTGCACCCTTTCGATGGCTTCCGCATCCTTCCTGTAGTGAGGCAACCAAAACTGAGCACAGTACTCTAAGTGGGGTCTGACCAGGGTCCTATACAGCTGCAAAATTACCTCTCAGCTCCTAAATTCGAATTGCAATGGCTCAAGTTTTTGGGAGCAATTTGGAAGGTGCAGAATAGATACATGCCAAAGGTGAATAAATAGCTCGTGGATTTATGACGGACGCGGCAGTGGTGTTGGGGCAGGGGATGGCAAAGGGGAACTGCGAGTACTCGTCAATAATGTTGAATTCTGCCATCATCCCTGCTAGTGTCGACCAGCTATACGCCCTCCATGCACATCTTTGCCACCCGGGGGTCACCCGATTTTACCATTTCGTGAAAGATGACACAACCATGGCTGACAAAGGAAGTCAAAGCCAGGATACCGGAAATTGGGAACAGAGTGAAGAGCTGGCGCAGGGCCATGATTGTTCTTTATCCCCCATTACTACCTCTCCTGTGTCATTTTCCAGAGGTCCAATATCTACTCTCACTTCTCTATTACTCTTTATGTTTCTGTAAAAACATTTGGTATCCTCTTTTTGGCTAGCTTACCTTAATTTTTCATCTTTTCTCTCCTTATGATTTTTTTAAAGTTGCCATCTGTTGGTTCGGATATCCCTGCTATATCCACAGTGATAGAGGGTCCTCCTTTATGAGTGATGAGCTGCGCCAGTACCTGCTGGCTAGGGGCATTGCTACTAGACATTGCGGTCGGTGGAGGGAAGGGGGCCCTTAAAGTCAACACTCAGTCGCTCAAAGGGGCGGGTGGCCTTGATAAGTTGCGCCTTTTCAGGACGGTAGAAGTCAGCGCAGACTTGGCAGTCCCTGGTCATCGTCCTGATGTCCTCAAGGGAGTACGGCAGATTCCGGGCTTTCACGAGCTATAATCCCCGGGGAAATGGACAGGTGGAGAGGGAGAATGTCACAGTGTGGAAGGCCACACTTTTAGCCCTTAAGTCAAAAGGGTTGCCGGTCTCTCGATGGCAGGAGGTCCTCCCCGAGGCACTCCACTCTATCCGCTCCCTGTTATGTATGTCCACCAATGCCACCCCTCACGAGCGCCTATTCTCTTTTCCCAGGAAGTCTGCCACTGGGACCACCCTACCAGCTTGGCTGACATCCCCAGGGCCAGTGCTGCTCTGGAAACATGTGAGGAGCAATAAATACTCCCCGCTGGTCGAGAGGGTTCACCTTCTACATGCGAACCCCCAGTATGCTTACGTGGTCTTACCTGATGGGCAGAAGGACACGGTCTCCATCCGCGACCTGGCGCCCACAGGAGCAGCAGACCACTAGCCCGAACACTCCACAGTAACTATGAACCCTGTACCCGAGGTGACACCGCGCACACCGAGCCCTAAACAGACTCCTCACGACATTCCTATACCGGGAGTCTCGCACGTGCATATACAAGGTGCCTCGCACACGCATGAGGGATCACTGATGCCTAGTGGGCTGACACCTCCAGTCAGGCCGGAACCAGCACAACCTCCATCTCCGGTGCAATCACCACCGGCACCTGTGCAATCACAGCCGGTGCTACGTAGATCGCAGCGACAGATTCAACCATCTGATAGACTTAACCTGTAAATATACTTGTAAGAAACTTTGCCCCGTGGGGACTCTCTTTTAAAACAAAGGGGGGGTGAATGTGGTGAACTACATATACCTGTCTGGACACGCCTCCCCGCTGACTGCTCCTGTGGCTCCTCCCGCAAACCCCGGTATAAAGGCAATTGAGGCCTGAGCCCTGCCCTCAGTCTCCAGGATGTAGTGTGGTGGTCAATTGCTGCTTGTTCTTTCTTCCAGTCAATAAAAGCTGATATCTCACCTCACGTCTCAGAGAGTTATTGATGGTGCATCACCTAGTCAGCTGGAAGTTTGATACTAAGGTGCAGCTATGAAGAATCCAGTAAATGCTCAGCAGCTATTTTGTACAGCTGTCCATGACTGAGAGTGAAATCCTTAATAGGATCAACCTACAGATTAAAAAGCCTTAACAGGATTCAGTACTTTCCGGACTGATAGATCTGTGTGCTTGTTAAAGTGATTATGGGTTAATATAATTCCTTTGGAAATGAAAATAATTTTAAAAATAGATTTGGAAGCAGATTTTATGAAATGGGAGAAAAAAGTGTAAATGCCATCAGCTCTGAAACAGGCCAGTACTTCTTTGATAGACTATTTAACTGGATAAACAGAGGCTGGAGGATAAATCTAAAACTTAAGTTGATACTTGGATGTTGAAATTTAAAACACATTGCAAATGTGTTCTTTTAAAAATATTATTTGCTGTTTTTTCTCATCCACAACCGTCCTAATTTTCCAAAATAGTGTTGTACTAGCGCTAGAACCTTCTAGAGAGTCAGATCTCAGGTATTGCCTGCAGTCTTTGCTTCACTTTCCACAAAGGATAACTGAGTTAACATTTTGAGGTGAAGATTAATTTTCTAAGGCTCGCAGCTTAGGTGTCAAAGAGGGCAAAGCACTTATCAATAAGAACATTGTTAATTATTAACCTAATCACATCTATCTAGCTGAGATCATTCCATCACAATTTCCCCGTCTTGCATCCCGATGTCTTGCAGTCACCACTGATCTTCTCCCTCACGAGGAGCATTTTGACTCTTTCACACTCACACCATGCCAGTAATTCCTTGGTCACTGTTGCTATTGACAAGTCTCTCCTCAAATTTAACAAATGGCGACCTTCTTGGGCTTAAAACCACAGCTTGCTTCCATAAAGCATGGAACAGACCAATACAGCAGAGGAACAGGCCCATGATGTCTGTGCCAGCCACAATGCCAGTCCAGATTTATCCACCTGCCAGCCCTACCTGTCATGTGCCCACCTAAATGCCCCTAAACATTTCCACTGACAGGGTAGAAAGCATCGTATAGTGTGCAGCTCACCACCTCGCACCCCATCCCATACAACTGCATGTCCCCCCCAAAGCATTTCTGCCATCTCTGATGCTCATTAAGAATGCAATTGAACCCTTCCTGTAAAATATATGTTCCATAAATACAAGGCATTCTGCAGTTGCTGGAAATCTTGAGCAACACACACAAAATGCTGGAGGAACTTAGCAAGCCAGACAACATCTGTGGAAGGAAATAAAAATTCGACATTTTGGGCCAAGACCTTTCATCAGGACTGGAAAGGAAGGGGGCCACAATAAGAAGATGGAGGGAGGGGAGTGAGTGGAAGGATAATGGGTGAGACAAGGCAAGGGAAAAGGTGAATGAATGGGGGAGGGGGATGGAATAAGAAGCTGGTTGAGGATTGAGAAAGAGATAAAGGGATGAAGAAAAATGAATCTTGAAAGAGAAGATAGTGGACCATGGAAGGGAAGGTGAAGGGGAATCAGTGGGAGATGATGGATAGGTGAGGAGAAGGGAAGGTGTGAGAGGGTAAGCACAATGTGGACCAGAAAAAGAGAAAAGAGGAGGGGGGGAGATTACCGGAGGTTGGAAAATCGATGTTCATGCAGTCAGTCTGGAGGCTACCCAGATAGAATATCAGAATCAGAATTGGGTTTAATATCACTGGCATAGGTTGTGAAATTTGTTGTTTTTGCAGCAACAGTACAAGGCTATACACCAGAAGAATGTTTGATGGCTCTGGGCCTGTATTCACTAGAATTTAGAAGAATGAGGGGTGACCTCATTGAAATCTATTGAATGGTGAAAGGCTTTGATAGAGTGGATGTGAAGAGGATGTTTCCTCTGGTGGGATAGTCTAAGACCACACGGCCTCCGGATAGAGGGGCGTCCTTTTAGAATGGAGATGAGGAGGAATTTCTTCAGCCAGAGCGTGGTGAATCTGTGAAATTCTTTTCCACAGGCAGCCGTGGAGGTCAAGTCTTCATGTATATTTAAAGCAGAGGGTGATAGATTCTTCATTCGTCAGGGCATGAAGGAATATGGGGAGAAGACAGATGTAGGGTTTTCAGTAATATTAATTACCAACGGCTAATAATTAAATGGGTTCTCTGTAGTGTTATAATGAAGTAGCTTCTCTGTGATGTTAACTGATGAGGTAATGTTCTTTGTAGCTGAAATGTCTGGGTTATAACGGGGGAACTAACCAATGGAAGTCATGTTATTCTATCTGTATGTGTGGGAACCGGGGTTGGTGCGCAGAGATTCGGGAGGAGAGGCGAAGAGGAAGGACGTGCGGGAAGTTCTCTAGTTGACCACCGTGGTTGGTCCCAGGCCGAGGGTCGAGGAGTTCAGAGGAGATTGTTCGGCGGAGGAATACCTGCTGCGTGAGCTCCAGCAATTTATTTGTGCACAAACTATTTCATTAAAAGTGGTGCCTTTTTCTTTTTCCTTTTATATTCTGTTTCTCTATTAACCCTTTAGCCAGAGTTATAAAGTGTAATCATTTAATTGCATATTGTGTACTGTCTGATATTTTACGTTGTGGGTTGTACCGAAGTGCATTACACAGCATCCACACAGATGTGATTACACCATTTGGAGGGGCAGATGGCAGCTTTCCCTAGACGAACGTGAGTTAATCAAGCCTGAGTGTTACACAGAGAAGAAAATTGGATCAGCCAAGATGAAATTATGTTGCAGGCGCAATGGGCCAAATGGCCTAATTCTATGGTCTTATGGTCTTATGATAATAAAAAACTACCGTAGATTTCGCACTACAGAGCGCACCTGATTAAAAGCCGCTGGCTCTAATTTTAGAAATAAAATAAATTTTGTACTTGTATTTTAGGCCGCACCGGATTTTCGGCCGCAGGTGTCCCATGTTGTAATATGAGATATTTACACAGAAAGATATTACACGTGAGGATTTTTTAACTTTTAATTAAATCCATATGGTAACATAAACAAATACATATTGCAAATGCTTTTTTTCGAACCGTGCCTGTAACGCGGCTACTTTTAAATATACGTTGCGTATACTTTTTTACTGAACAACATTCCAATATCTCCTAACGACTGGTAAAAAATATATATACTGCAGCCTACCAGGAAAAGTTATTGATCGCCTTTAACTTAAAAGCAGCGTTTTGGCTCCGCCGCTCGCCCCCCCGCCTTCCCGTTTATCGCAAATCGATATTTCCCACAAGACGCGGCGAAACCGGGTGTGACGTCATAGCATCCCGGGATGTAGTACAGAAAACAAATATAGTTAAAACACTTCTAACTTTAACTAACAAATGAATTACTAAGCGAAAATATTATAAACTAAATAACTGCCATAAAGGCAGCACAATGCTTTTCTTCGAGTGTTTTCCATGTTGATGAGGGTGAGTACAAATGACTGATTTACAATAATTTAATTGTGAAAGTGCGCTTGATTTATCGTACAATTTCATTGGACCTCTGTGAACTACTCATCAATTTTATTGGTCTACTGTTACGAGGCAAAATGTTTTTGGCGGCATGAAAAAAAATCATGCATTAGCCGCTCTGGATTAAAGGCCGCAGTGTTCAAAGCTGTTCAAAATGTGGGAAAAAAGTAGCGGCTTATAATCCGACATCTACGGTATTTTATTTATTATCTCAATAAATCAATGAACAAGTATAATGTTTACAATCACAAACGAGAAATCTGCAAATGCTAGAAATCCAAGCAGCACACACAAAATGCTGGTGGAACTCAGCAGGCCAGGTAACATCTATGGAAGATAGTATAGATGACATTTTGAGGCGAGACCCTTCAGCAGGACACTGTTAATGTTTTTTGTGATGTAATTAATTGGGTTCTCTTTATCTTGTTTTAGTACTTATGTGCAGATCATATTTTAGGTCATATTTATGCAGGTACAGAAAATTCTACAGGGTTCTACAAACTTTCTAGCAACCCTGTAAATAGAGAGGTTCTGGAAAACTGAAGGGGCTAAAGGTAGATAAGTCACCTGGACCAGATGGTGCACACCCCAGAGTTCTGAAAGAGGTGGCTCAGGAGATTCTGGAGGACTAGTTTATCTTTAAAGAATCTGAGATGGTTCTTGAAGACTACAAAATTGCAAATGCCACTCCACTTTTCAAGAAGGATGAGAGGCTGAAGAAAGGAACTAGACCAGGTAGTCTGACCTCAGTGGTTGGGAAGATGCTGAAGGATGAGGTCTCAGGGTACTTGGAAGCTCATGATAAAATAGATCATAGTTTCATGATCATCTCTTACTATTTTTTCTTTCAGTTAGTCCTGACGAAGGGTCTCAGCCCGAAACGTCGACAGTGCTTCTTCCTATAGATGCTGCCTGGCCTTCTGTGTTCCACCAGCATTTTGTGTGTGTAAAATGAAATGATTGTCTGTTTTCTAAATGAAGAGACAATACAAAAGTCTGAGGTGCAACGGGACTTGGGATTCCTTGTACAGGATTCCCTTAAGTTAATTTGAGGGTTAAGTCTGTGGTGAGGAAGGCAAATGCAATGTTAGCATTAATTTCAAGAGTAGAATATAAAAGCAAGGATGTAATGTTGAGACTTTATAAAGCACTGGTGAGGCATCACCTGGAGGATTGTGTGCAGTTTTGGGCCACTTATCTTAGAAATGATGAGCTGAAACTGGAGCAGGTTTAAAGGAGGTTCACAAAAATATTTCCAGGATTGAATGGCTTATCATGAGAGTGTTTGGTGGCTCTGGGCCTGCATTCACTAGAGTTCTGAAGAATGAGGGGTGACCTAGTCGAAACCTATCGAATGGTGAAGGCCTTGAGTGGATGTGGAGAGGATGTTTCCTGTGGTGGGAGAGACTATTACCAGAGGGCATAGCCTCAGAATAGGGGGCATCCTTTTAGAATGGAGATAAGGAATTTCTTTAGCCAGAGAGTGGTGAATCTGTGAAATTCTTTGCCACAGGAAGCTGTGGAGGCCAAGTCTTTTTGTATATTTAAGGCAGAGGTTGATAAGATTCTTGACTGGTCAGAGCATGAAGGGATACGAGGAGAAATCGTGAGATTGGGGTTGAGAGGAAAATTGGATCAGCCATGATGAAACAGTGGAGTAGGCCATATCTCCTAATTCTGCTCTGAAATTGCATGGTGTTGTGATGGAATTGACTGAGTTCGCAACTTTTTGCAGTTTCTTCAGATGTTGCTCCTCCAAACTGAGTTTGGACTCATCTTGTAAGTAGAGGAGGACATAAACAGAAGAAAAGTCAAATTGAAATGAATTGCCACAGGAAACCCTGTCTTTTGCGGCAGACAGAGTGAAGGTGCTTGACAAAGCAGTACCCCAATCTGAGTCGGGTCTCACTGATACAGAGGAAGCCACACCAGAGGCACTTGGGTACAATAGATGGCCATGACAGACTCGCAGTTGAAGTGTCACTGCACCTGGAAGGATTGTTTGGGGCCTATATGTTTACTAAAGGGATCTTCACAAATGTCCCAACAATATTGTTGTAAATCTGAGAGCAATTAGCTACATGACACAGCTCTCATAGGGGAAACACCTCAAAGTACAAGCATTGTTCACAACAAAACTAAATTAAATTTCCCCCTTTAAACAATTAAAATCTGAAGCAGCACATTGACCCAGGTTCAGTCCTGACCTCGGATTCTGTCTATGTGGAGTTTACTAGTTATGAGAGGAGATGATGGAAATGTGTAAAGATTAAAACGGGATTGGTAGAGGGGTAGTGTAAAATGTATGCTTGATGGTTATGGTCAGTAAACTGCTACCACTCTGTTCTTTTTCTCCTTCCTAATCTGCCCATTTCTTCCTATACTCACCCAAATCACATCAAACTTTAAATTCAATTCCAGTTTGATTGTCATTTAGCCAGACATGAATACAGCCAAACGAGACAGCATTACTACAGGGTCAAGGTGCAAACACACATTACCACCAGTCACACACAGTAAGCACTCACAAGAGTCCCAATGTCCACCTTACCCATCCCCCCCAGGATGCCGCAGCTTGATACGTACAATTTAACAAACCCGTTCAGGATATCAGTAATGTGCAACTCAGAACCCCAGCCCGCTGATGTCATCTGTTGACTGTCCCCTGACTCCCACTGGGCAACACTGACTTTGAGGCCCAGTCCTCATCCCAACACTCGACTCCCGCTAGGTGAATCTGTAGTTTAGAGGTCCAGTCCTTGTATATACAAGCACATATAGAATATTAGTAAAAACGCAACCAGAAAAATATATATATATATTCCAGACTCCTCAGTCCATTTTACATCTTCAGTCTGCACTACGTCGACCTGGTGCAGCGTAATAACTCAGACACCTCTCCCTCGGCGGCCGAAAAGCAAGCTTGAGACTTGAGTGCCACCAAAAGAAATCCACAGTCGATCATAACAGAGCTTGTCTTCTGCTGAGTGAAACCCGGGGGGGGGACAACGTTCCCTCCGTTCTGGACGCCACGCCGCACCGCCCCCAGTGAAGCACAATGGCTTCATCTCCTCACTTTGGCAGCTGTAAACAGGCAACACCATGGCTTCAGGCTTAGACCTTGCTACAACTGAGGCTCCCCCACCATCCTCCCCTGCTCTCATCCAATAAATCAGTGAATTGAACTTGTGGCCTACCAGATTAAAAATGTACAAAGGGATCTTGTGATCACAAGAAAAGCAACCACGATGGGCACTCGCTATCTGACTGTGAGCCTCCATCGACTCAGGCAGCAGCACATTGTGTGGCTTTTTCATCATCTCCACCAACGAGCAACTTGCTGATGCTGTAGACCTGCAGTTGTTTGAGCTCTTAACATATAGCAGGATCTTGCAATCATTAGATGTACATTTGAGTAGAGTGGTAGCACCTTTTGTTGACTGTAGAAACCACTGCGACCAGTCACACCGCCATCTTGCTGGATTGCTCCTGTCCCTTACTACTCCCATCTGCCCTCCCCACTTTCCTGCCTTTACCTTCCTTTCCTATCAGATTCCATCATTTTTATCATCACCACCACAATTTCCACTCTTCCCTCCCCCTTCTTCATCTAAATCTACCCATCACCTGCCAGATCTTGCTCCAACCCTTCACTTCACATTTTTATCCTTTCACTCCAGATTAAGGACCTTGACCCACCTTGACTCTGCCTCCACCACTGACTCAGGCAGTGCATTCCACACACCAACCACTCTCTGAGTGAAAAACTTTCCTCTAATATCCCCCTTGAACTTCCCTCCCCTTACCTTAAAGCCATGTCCTCTTGTACTGAGCAGTGGTGCCGTGGGGAAGAGGCGCTGGCTGTTCACTCTGTCTATTCCTCATAATATCTTGTACACCTCTATCATGTCTCCTCTCATCCTCCTTCTCTCCAAAGAGTAAAGCCCTAGCTCCCTTAATCTCTGATCATAATCCATACTCTCTAAACCAGGCAGCATCCTGGTAAATCTCCTCTGTACCCTTTCCAATGCTTCCACATCCTTCCTATAATGAGGCGACCAGAACTGGACACAGTACTCCAAGCAGCCTCTTCTTTGTGGTGGCGTGTTGGGGAGGCAGCATTAAGAAGAGGGACGCCTCACGTCTTAATAAGCTGGTAAGGAAGGCGGGCTCTGTCGTGGGCAAAGTACTGGAGAGTATAACATCGGTAGCTGAGCGAAGGGCGCTGAGTAGGCTACGGTCAATTATGGAAAACCCTGAACATCCTCTACATAGCACCATCCAGAGACAGAGAAGCAGTTTCAGCGACAGTTTGCTATCGATGCAATGCTCCTCAGACAGGATGAAGAGATCAATACTCCCCAATGCCATTAGGCTTTACAATTCAACCGCCAGGAGTAAGATATGTTAAAGTGCCGGGGTTGATTGTATTTAATGTATTTAAGTAAACTACTTAAGAACTTTTTAAAAGCTATTATTAATGCTTTTTGAGAGAGTGATTTAGATGCATATCATATTTTTACTGAGTTAAGTATTGTATGTAATTAGTTTTGCTACAACAAGTGTATGGGACATTGGAAAAAATGTTGAATTTCCCCATGGGGATGAATAAAGTATCTATCTATCTATCTATCTATCTAACGAGAGTTTTATAGAGCTGCATCATTACATCGCGTCTCTTAAACTCTATCCCTCGACTTATGAAAGCTAACACCCCATAAGCTTTCTTAACTCCCCTATCTACCTGTGAGGCAACTTTCAGGGATCTGTGGACATGTACCCCCAGATCCCTCTGCTCCTCCACACTACCAAGTATCCTGCCATTTACTTTGTCCTCTGCCTTGGAGTTTGTCCTTCCAAAGTGTACCACTTCATACTTATCCAGGTTGAACTCAATCTGCTACTTCTCAGCCCACTTCTGCATCCTATCAATGTCTCTGCAATCTTCGACAATCCTCTACACTATCTACAACACCACCAACCTTTGTGTCATCTGCAAACTTGCAAACCCACCCTTCTACCCCCACATCCAGGTCATTAATAAAAATCACAAAAAGTAGAGGTCCCAGTACAGATCCTTGTGGGACACCACTAGTCACAACCCTCCAATCTGAATGTACTCCCTCCACCATGACCCTCTGCCTTCTGCAGGCAAACCAATTCTGAATCCACCTGGCCAAACTTCCGTGGATCCCATGCCTTCTGACTTGCTGAATAAGTCTACCATGTGCAACCTTGTCAAATGCCTTACTAAAATCCATGTAGATCACATCCACTGCACTATCCTCATCTATATGCCTGGTCACCTCCTCAAAGAACTCTATCAGGCTTGTTAGGCACGATCTGCTCTTCACAAAGCCATGCTGACTGTCCCTGATCAGACCATGATTCTCTAAATGCCCATAGATCCTATCTCTAAGAATCTTTTCCAACAGCTTTCCCACCACAGACATAAGGCTCACTGGTCTATAATTACCCGGACTATCCCTACTACCTTTTTTGAACAAGGGAACAACATTCACCTCTCTCCAATCCTCCGGTACCATTCCTGTGGACAACGAGGACATAAAGATCCTAGCCAGAGGCTCAGCAATCTCTTCCCTCACCTCGTGGAGCAGCCTGGGGAATATTCCGTCAGGCCCCGGGGACTTATCCGTCCTAATGTATTTTAACAACTCCAACACCTCCTCTCCCTTAATATCAACATGCTCCAGAACATCAGCCTCACTCATATTGTCCTCACCGTCATCAAGTCCCCTCTCTTTGGTGAATACCGAAGAGAAGTATTCATTGAGGACCTCGATCACTTCCTCAGCCTCCAGGCACATCTTCCCACTTTTATCTCTAATCGGTCCTACCTTTACTCCTGTCATCCTTTTGCTCTTCACATAATTGAAGAATACCTTGGGGTTTTCCTTTACCCTACTCACCAAGGCCTTCTCATGCCCCCTTCTTGCTCTTCTCAGCCCCTTCTTAAGCTCCTTTCTTGCTACCTTATATTCCTCAATAGACCCATCTGATCCTTGCTTCCTAAACTTCATGTATGCTGCCTTCTTCCACCTGACTAGATTTTCCACCTCACTTGTCACCCATGGTTCCTTCATCCTACCATTCTTTATCTTCTTCACCGGGACAAATTTATCCCTAACATCCTGCAAAATATCCCTAAACATCGACCACATGTCCATAGTACATTTCCCTGCGAAAACATCATCCCAATTCACACCCGCAAGTTCCAGCCTTATAGCCTCATAATTTGCCCTTCCCCAATTAAAAATTTTCCTGTCCTTTCTGATTCTATCCTTTTCCATGATAATGCTAAAGGCCAGGGAGCGGTGATCACTGTCCCCCAGATGCACACCCACTGACAGATCTGTGACCTGACCCGGTTCGTTACCTAATACTAGATCTAGTATGGCATTCCCCCTAGTTGGCCTGTCAACATACTGTGACAGGAATCCATCCTGGACACACTTAACAAACTCTGCCCCATCTAAACCTTTGGAACTAAACAAGTGCCAATCAATATTAGGGATGTTAAAGTCACCCATGATAACAACCCTGTTATTTTTCCACCTTTCCAAAATCTGCCTCCCAATCTGCTCCTCGGTATCTCTGCTTCTACCAGGGGGCCTATAGAATACCTCCAGTAGAGTAACTGCTCCCTTCCTGTTCCTGACTTCTACCCATACTGACTCAAAAGAGGATCCTGCTACATTACCCACCCTTTCTGCAGAAAGGTGTTAACAGTGTGCTGATCATGAAAAAGGTGATACAGCACCTGCTGATCACAAAGCAGCAGAGAAATTCATTGATGAGTTTGCCAAGATCATCGCTGATGAAGACCTAACACGCAGAATGGTTGCATCAGTACATATCTACCCTTGTCCTAGCCCAGGAAAGAGGACTGTCATTCCGACTGATGCTAGAAAGGAACAGTACTTGTTCAGTATTTAGATATTGCTTCCAGCCACAATGTTGGCTTTTTACTTTCAGTTTGAGAGTTTTAGTTAACGGCCCTATTGGCCCAGTGTTTATTGTTATCCTTTCCCTTAAAATTCTGCATTAAAGTCAGTAAACTGTTGCCCCACTTCAGTACATATTGCTTCAGGCACTTCTCCTAACTTTCGTGATTGAGCCTTGGTGTCGGAATGTTTGGATATGGTCCAAGTGAAGAGAGAGAGGGAGTCACTAAAGTGGGTTGACACGAGGAAATCTGCAGATACTGGACATTCAAACAACACACACAAAAATGCGGGTGGAACACAGCAGGCCAGGCAGCATCTATAAGGAGAAGCTCTGTCGATGTTTCGGGCCGAGACCCTTCGTCAGGACTAAAGTGGGTTGACAGTTCATTCATTTTAATGAGAACTTTTGCGGAATTTAAAGGAAAATTTCCACACTCTGGAAAGTCAGGCTGTACTTCTTGCGCATAGGCTGAGACTGAAGATCATTAGAGAGGACAAAAAAGGTATGGACAAAGGAGGCAGAGGAGTGATTACAAGATTGCTTTGAGTTGGTGGACTGGACAGTGTTCAGGAATTCATCTTATGATTCTGAATGAATACGCCAAAGTAATCCCTGACTTCATTAAAACCTGTGTAGATGAGTGTGTGCCTATGAGAGGTAAAAGGAGGGAACACTGAAAGGGATCTGAAGTGGAAAGGGTGAACAAGTTTAAATTGCTGGGTGTCAACCTCTCTGAGGATCTATCCTGGGCTTACATATCGATGAAGTTACAAAAAAGTGGCTATATTTCATTAGCAGTTTGAAGAAATTACATTCACGAATAAAGGCACTCACAAATTCCTACAGATGTAACATGGAGAGCATTCTAACTGGTTGTATCACCGTCTAGTATGTGGGGGGGGGGGGCAGTTGGCTACTGCACAGGATTGAAATAAGCTGCAGAAAGCTATGAACTCAGTCAGCTCCCCTGTGGGCAACATCCAGGACAGCATCAAGAGGCAATGCCTCAAAAAGGCAGCATCCAACGTTAAGGACCCCCATCACCCAGGACATGCCCTCTTCTCATTGCTACCATCAGGGAGGAAGTGCAGAAGCCTGAAGACACAAACCCGATGATTCAGGAACAGCTTTTTCCTCTCTGTTATCAGATTTCTGAGTGGACACTGAACTCATGAACACTACCTCACTATTTATTTTCTCTTTTTTCACACTACTTATTTAATTTAACTGCTTTTAATGTGTATGTGGTGAACTACATATACCTGTCTGGACACGCCCCCTGCTGACTGCTCCTGTGGCTCCTCCCACAGACCCCGGTATAAAGGCGATTGAGGCCTGAGCCCGGCCCTCAGTCTCCAGGATGTAGTATGGTGGTCAACTACTGCTTGTTCTTTCTTCCAGTCAATAAAAGCCGATATCTCGCCTCACGTCTCAGAGAGTTATTGGTGGTGCATCAGTGTACACATATACTTCTTACTGTAATTTACAGTGCTTATTATGTATTACAATGTACCGCTGACGCATAACAACAAATTTCACAAAATATGCCAGTGATATTAAACCTGATTCGGATTCTGATCTGAAGAGATCCCAGTGATCCAGAAATCTGAAACCCTGTCCTGTACCAATTTGTCAGCCACACATTCATCTCTCATGTCATCATCCTATTCTTACCCTCACTGATGTGTGGCACAAGCAACAATCTAGAGATTATTACCCTAGAGATCCTACTTTTCAGCTTTCTTCCAACTCCCTATATTCTCTCTTTAGGACCTTTTCCCTTTTTCTACCCAAGTCCTTGGTACCAATATGTACCACGACTCCTGGCTGCTCTCTCTCCCCCTGAAAAAAAGTGGGTGAGCAGACATCTCAAGGTAAAATTGGATAGGTATATGGACAGGAAAGGAGTGGAGGGTTATGGGCTGAGTGCGGGTAGGTGGGACTAGGTGAGATTAAGAGTTCGGCACGGACTAGGAGGGCCGAGAAGGCCTGTTTCTGTGCTGTGATTGTTATATGGTTATATGGTTAATAATGATCTTTCAAGAATCAACAGATTCTGGAATGGTGCCAGACAACTAGAAAATTGCAAATGTTACTCCACTCCTTAAGAAGTCAGTGAAGCAGAAGAAATGAAATTACAGATGTTGGGAGTCAATTGATAAGGATGTGATAATGGTATCCTTAGGGGAAAACCTTGCCTGACAAATCTGTTGTAATTCATTGAGGAAATGACAAGCAGGGCAGACAAAGGAGAGTCAGTGGGCATTATTTACATGGAATTTTAGAAGGCCTTAGAGGCTGCTTAACAGTTAAGAGCTCATGGTAATACAGGAAAGATACTAGCATCAGAAGAATCTTTGCTCTCCTCTGTTTTTTAGATCTGACTGTTTAGACTATTTTCTAAATAGAGAGAAAATTCAAAAATCTGAGGTGCACAGGGACTTGGGAGTCCTTGCGCAAGATACCCTAAAGGCTCATTTGCAGGTTGAATCGGTGGTGAGGAAGGCAAATGAAATGTTAGCATTCATTTCAAGAGGACTAGAATATAAAAGCAAGGATGTAATGTTGAGACTTTATAAGGCACTGTTGAGGCTTGGATCATTGTAAGCAGGTTTGGGATCCTTGACGAAGTAAGAATTCCTGACATTGGAGAGGTTCAAAGGAGGTTCACAAACATGATTCAGCGATTGAATGGTTTGGCATATGAATAGCGTTTGATGGCTCTCAGCCTGTATTCACTGGAATGCAGAAGAATGAGGAATTGAAATCCTCATTGAAACCTATTGAATGTTGACAAGCCTCGATGGAGTAGATGTGGAGAGGATGTTTCCTATATTGGGGGAGGCTAAGACCTGACAACACAGCCTTAGAATAGAGGGGTTTCCTTTTAGAATGGAGATGAGGAGGATTTTTTTTTGGCCAGAGAATGACAAAGCTATGGAATGGTCCCAAGAGAAATGAACCACTTCACACTTACCTGGGTTGAACTCCATCTGCCACTTCTCAGCCAAGCTCTGCATCCTATCAATGTTGCGGTGTAACCTCTGAAAACCCTCCAGACTATCCACAACACTCCCAACATTTGTATCATCAGGAAACTTACTTACTAACCCACCCTTTTACTTACTAATCCAGGTCATTTACAAAAATCACAAAGAGGAGGGGTCCCAGAACAGATCCTTGTGGAACACCACTGGTCACTGACTCCATGCAGAAGACAAACAATCTACAACCACCCTTCGTCTTCTGTGGTCAAGCCAATTCTGAATCCACAAAGCAAGGTCTCCTTGGATCCCATGCCTCATTACTTTCTGAATAAGCCTCGCATGGGGAACCCTATCTAAGGAAAGATGTGTGTTGATCTACCTGCAAATAGCTGTTCCCATTCTATAATTGCCAGGTCTTCTCTAATGATATTGATGTCAATCTTCCCCAATCCACTTACTTAATTTCTGATCTGTTCCTTTCCTTTGCCATAATTAAACGCTATTTGGTAATGGTCCTATCTCCAAACTGTTCACTGATGCTGGCATTTCAGCAACTTCCTTGCTTCATGCCTTTCAATTCAGTTTAATTTGCCCTAATCCTAGCAGAAATTTCCAGTCATCGTCAAAATGATCATTCATAGTTCAAAGTACAAAGCCCATGGAACATCACCAACGATCACTGGTGCCATCTTGTCTATCAATCTATAATTAAATCCTTTTGTCAAGCAGCATACGCACTTCTAACAAACAGCTAATGGAAGTTCTCATACTGACCTCTTAAGATAGCAATGCACTGAGTGTCTGGACAGCTGCAGTTTTAAGAGTTGTAGACTAGAGTTGAGTTGAGTTGAAGAGTAGGGAGGTCATGTTGCAACTCTACAAATCTCTGGTGAGACCGCACTTAGAGTATTGTGTTCAATTCTGGTCACCTCGGTATAGGAAGGATGTGGAAGCTATGGAGAGGGTGCAGAGGAGATATACCAGGATGTTGCCTGGATTGGAGAACAAGTCATATGAAGCAAGGTTAGCAGAGCTGGGACTTTTCTCTTTGGAGCACAGAAGAATGAGAGGGGACTTGATAGAGGTCTACAAGATTATGAGAGGCATAGATAGGGTGGATAGTCAGTACCTGTTTCCAAGGGCACTAATAGAAAAGACCAGAGGGCATATGTACAAAATTAAGGGAGGGAAGTATAGGGGAGACATCAGGGATAAGTTTTTTACACCGAGGGTTGTGAGTTCCTGGAATGACTTGCCAGGGATGGTGGTGGAGGCTAAAACATTAGGAATATTTAAGAGCCTCTTGGACAGGCAAATGGATGAAAGAAAAATGGAAGGTTATGGGGTAGTGTGGGTTTAGTACTTTTTTTAAGGATTATATGGGTTGGCACAACATGGAGGGCTGAAGGGCCTGTACTGTGCTGTTGTGTTCTATGGTTCTATTGTTCTAGACAAATGCCAATGAAAAATATTGCAGCTTTCACACAGAGCTCAATGGGAATCAGTGGAAACCCCTACTTCCAGCCTGTTATGTCAAACTTCTGTAATTTGAAAATAAATATATCTACTCTTTGACCGAGTCAAGTTCACATGATTCAACCGGAATAACTTTTGTCGTGACAATTACATTGAAGCACAATCGCTCCTTCAAGTTTAGATTTTCCACAAATTAATTTACAAAGAGATTCAAATTAATATTTGAATATGGAACTGTATATAATGGACTGAACATATTTTAATTATCTGGAACTCTGCAGCACTGAAATTCTAGTCTCTTATGAATTCCATTACAGGTGTTCCCCATTTTTCGAACATTCGCTCTACGTCAGCTCGCTGTTACGAAAGACCTACATTAGTTACCTGTTTTCACTAACAGAAGGTGCTTTCACCGTTATGAAAAAAGGCAGCGCCCGCCCCGAGCAGCCCAGTCCTTCCCCGGAACTGCATTCTAGCCGCCATTGCTTAAACAAATGCCTGTGAGCATCTGTGCTTTATGTCGATTTATTTTGAGCATCCGTTAGCAAGATGAGTTCTAAGGATCGGAAAAGCCTAAAAGAGCGCGTAAGGGTGTTAGACTTAGCATAAAACTAGACATAATTAAGCGTTTTGATCGTGGTGAACAAAGTAAGGATATAGTGAGTTTGGCTAAGGGTTTGTGGAAGTTGACGATGATGATGTTGAAGAAGTTTTGGCATCTAATGACCAAGAAATGAGAGATGAAGAGGAAAGGATAACAATTGAAACCAAACGCAGTAGAGAAGTCGTCCAGGAACTGAACGTAAAGCAATTGCGTGAGATTTTCGCTGCGATTGACAATGCTGCAATGGTTGCAGAGAAGTATTCCTGCATTAGGTAGCCTGTGTATTTATCATATCATTCCTGCTTTTACTATATGTTACTGTTATTTTAGGTTTTATGTGTTATTTGGCATGATTTGGTAGGTTATTTTTTTGGGTCTGCGAACGCTCACGAATTTTTCCCATATAAATAGATGGAAATTGCTTCTTCAATTTACGACATTCCGGCTTACGAACCATTTCATAGGAATGCTCTATCTTCGAATAGCGGGGGAAACCTGTATATTATATTTACTGATTTGCATTGCCTTAATGTCAAACTTATTGTCACCATCAGTGATGCTGACGCTGCATTTCTCTTTTCAGCCTCCACACCTAAATCATCAGGCTGGGTTTCTTTGAGTCACAATCCCACTCTCATCCTGTCTATTCATTAATGGGAGGTTATTAATCATTAATCGACTCCATCTGCTGTAACAGGCCACTCATTCCTGGTGGCCACTCATTTTAATTCTATTTTGCATTCCCATTCCCATTCCAACTTTCATTTACTTATTGAGATACAGCGTGGAATAGTTCCTCCCAGCCCTTCAGTCGCACCCCCCAGCAACCCCTCATTTAATCCTAGTCTAATCATGGGACAATATACAATGGCCTTCTGACAGGTATGTCTTTGGACTGTGGGAGGAAACTGAAGTATGAGGGGAAAACCAATGCATTCCATGGGGGAGGACATGCGGATTCCTTACAGGTGGCATTGGATTTAGACTCTGAACTGTAACAGCATTGCACTGACTGCTACACCACCATGGCACCAATGCCTTCTCTACTACCACGATGAAGCCATTCCCAGGCTGGAGAGCAATGTCTCATATTTCTTCTGGTTAGCCTCCGATCTGACAGTGTGATCATCAATTTCTCTAACTTCCAGTAATTTCAACTCCCCCTCTCTTTTTCCATTCTCCATTCTGGGTCCCCTCTCACCCCTTCTCTCCTTCTCAACTGCCTATCACCTTCCTCTGGTACACATCCTCTTTCCCTTTCTCCCATGGTCCACTCTCCTCTCTCATCTGATTCCTTCTTCTTCAGCCCTTTACATTTTCCATCTATCCCCTCTCAGCTTCTCACTTCATTCTGTCTCCACCTTCCCCTTCACCTAGTTTCACCCATCATGTTCCAGCTTGTACTTCTTTGCCTTTCCACACTTTTTTATTCTGGCTTCTTCCCCCTTCCTTTCCAGTCCTGATGAAGGGTCTCAGCCTGAAATGCTGACTTTTTATTCCTCTCCATAGATGCTAGCTAACCTCCAGCATTGGTACTCATTAATGGAAAAGTCTTCAACATAAACCTTCCTTTTCTTTTGAAAATGGTTATCTAAATCTCCATTTTCAATGTCTATTTAAACGTAACCTCTTTGATCCAGGTTTTGGTACCCTGTTTTAACTTCTTTTATGATTATTGTATAAAATTTTTCAAAAGTAGACTGATTGAGGTGTTCATCTCATTACTATCTGTGGGCTTGTCACACAAACAGCAATGTTCACAATATCACAGACACAATAACTTATTGTTTATTTAACCAACACACTCAAAATGCTGGTGGAATGCAGCAGGCCAGGCAGCATCTATAGGAAGATGTACAGTCGACGTTTCAGGCGGAGACCCTTCATCAGGACTAACTGAAAGAAGAGATAGTAAGAGATTTGAAAGTGGAAGGAGGAGGGAGAGATCGGAAATGATAGGAGAGGACAGGAGGAGGAGGAATGAAGCTAAGAGCTGGAAAATTGATTGGCAAAAGGGATACAGAGCTGGAGAAGGGAGAGGATCATGGGACAGGAGGCCTGTGACTCTCACAGCTACCTGGACTATTCCTCTTCCCACTCTGTTTCTTGCAAAAATACCATCCCCTTCGCACAATTCCTCTGTCTCTGCCACATCTGCTCTCAGGATGAGGCTTTTCATTCTAGGACGAAGGAGGGGGGTCTTCACACAGAGGGTGGTGGGAGTGTGGAATGAGCTGCCAGATGAAGTTGTAAATGCGGGCTCGCTTTTAATATTTAAGAAAAACTTGGACAGGTATGTGGATGAGAGGTGTATGGAGGGATATAGGCCAGGTGCAGGTCAGTGGAACTAGGCAGAAAAATGGTTCGGCACAGCCAAGAAGGGCCAAAAGGCCTATTTCTGTGCTGTAATGTTCTATAGTTCTATGTCTTCCTTTTTTAAAGAAAGGGGCTTCCCTTCCTCCACCATCAACTCTGCTCTGAAACGCATCTCTCCCATTTCACGCACATCTGCTCTTACCCCATCCTCCCGCCACCCCACTTGGGATAGGGTTCCCCTTGTCCTCACCTACCACCCCACCAGCCTCCAGATCCAACATATAATTCTCCGTAACCTCCACCACCTCCAACAGGATCCCACCACCAAGCACATCTTTCCCTCCCCCCCTTTCTGCTTTCCACAGGGAACGCTCCCTACGCAACTCCCTTGTCCATTCGTTCCCCCCCCCCCCCCATTCTTTCTCACTGATCTCCCTCCCAGCTCTTATCCTTGTAAGTGGAACAAGTGCTACACCTGCCCTTACACTTTCTCCCTCACCACCATTCAGGGCCCCAGCCAGTCCTTCCAGGTGAGGCGACACTTCACCTGTGAGTCGGCTGGTGTGGTATACTGCATCCGGTGCTCCCGGTGTGGCCTTTTATATATTGGTGAGACCCGACGCAGACTGGGAGACCGTTTCGCTGAATACAGGATCTCCCAGTAGCCACACATTTTAATTCCACGTCCCATTCCCATTCTGATATGTCTATCCACGACCTCCTCTACTGTCAAGACGAAGCCACACTCAGGTTGGAGGAACAACACCTTATATACTGGCTGGGTAGCCTCCAACCTGATGGCATGAACATTGATTTCTCTAACTTCCTTTTGTGCCCCTCCTCCCCTTCTTACCCCATCCCTTATTTATCTATCTATCTATCTATCTATCTATCTATTGATCTATTTATCTATTTATCTATCTATCTGTTTACTTATTTATTTATTTATTTATTTATTTATTTATTATTTCCCCCCCCTTTTTTTCTTTTCTCTCTCTCATTTTTCTCTCTCTCTGCCCCTCTCACAATCACTCCTTGCCTGTTCTCCATCTCCCTCTGGTGCTCCCCTCCCCCTTTCTTTCTCCCCAGGCCTCCCGTCCCATGATCCTTTCCCTTCTCCAGCTCTGTATCCCTTTTGTCAATCAACTTTCCAGCTCTTAGCTTCATCACTCCCCCTCCTGTCTTCTCCTATCATTTCGGATCTCCCGCTCCCTCTCCCACTTTCAAATTTCTTACTATCTCTTCTTTCGGTTAGTCCTGACAAAGGGTCTCGGCCTGAAACATCAACTGTGCTTCTTCCTATAGATGCTGCCTTGCCTGCTGCGTTCAACCAGCATTTTATATGTGTTGCTTGAATCTCCAGCATCTGCAGATTCCTTGCGTTTGCATTGTTTATTTAAGTATTGCATTTCAAAGTAATTCACTGCAATAATTATTAAGAAATATTTCTGATATTTTGCTAATAAGCACATTGTTTCTTAATAATGTGATTCTGAAAAGTATTAAGATCCAGTAATTTAGGCCTCAACAGGGATATCAAAAATTTCATGTTCCCTATTCAACAACTAGTTAGCAATATGGTGTTAAGAAGGTGAATAATTCCCAACACATGGAAAACAAAGCTCCAGCATCCATGTGGGTTAATTTAGTAAAGGAAATAATGTTTCCAGTTTTGAATTCCACCTCAGCTTAGACTCACACCGCCAGGTTCAAGAACAGTTACTACCTCACAACCATTAGGGGTGTAAGTGCCCTCACTTACTCATCCATTGTGATGGTCCCACAACCAATAATCTCACTTTAAGGACTCTTTACATGAGGAATCTGTGCAGATGCTGGAAATTCAAACAGCACACCCAAAATGCAGGTGGAACGCAGCACTGTTGATGTTTCGGGTCGAGACCCTTTGCCAGGACTAACGGAAAAAAGAGATAGTAAGAGATTTGAAAGTTGGAGGGGGAGGGGGAGACAGGAGAGGGAGGGATGGAATATATGGTGGTGTTCCTCCAACCTGAGTGTGGCCTCATCTCTACTATCAACATTGATTTCTCTAACTTCCGTTAATGCCCCTCCTCCCCTTCTTACCCCATCCTTATTTATTTATTTGTTTGTTTGTTTGTTTGTTTGTTTATATATACTCTCTCTTTCCATCTCACAATAACTCCTTGCCTGTTCTCCATCTTCCTCTGGTGCTCCCCTCCCCCTTTCTTCCAAGGCCTTCCGTCCTATGGTACTCCCCCTTCTCTAGCCTTGTATCCCTTTTGCCAATCAAGTTCCCAGCTCTTAGCTTCATCCCTCCTCCTCCTGTCTTCTCCTATCGTTTTGGATCTTCCCTCCCCCTTTAAAATATCTTACTATCTCATCTTTCAGTTAGTCCTGATGAAGGGTCTCAGCCCAAAATGTCAACTGTACTTCTTCTGGTAGATGCTGCCTGGCCTGCTGCGTTCCACCAACACTTTGTGTGTGTTGCTTAAGGACTCTTTACCTTGTTATCTCAAGGTCTCATTATTTATTACTACTTATTTATATTTGCATTTGCACATCATTGTCTTCTGCACTCTGATCATTCATTGATGCTGTAACAGTTACTATTCTATAGATTTTCTGAGTAGGAAAATGAAACTCGGTTGTATATTGTGACATACAGTTGTGCTAGGAAGTTTGTGAACCCTGTAGAGATTTCTTTGTTTCTGTATAAATATGACCTAAAATGTGATCAGATGTTTGCATAAGTCCTACAACGAGATAAAGAGAACCCAAAAAAATAAATAATGCAAAAACATTATAGTTGCTCATTTATTTATTTAGAAAAGTGATCTAATATTACATGTATTTGTCAGAAAAAAGTACGTGAACCTTTGTTTTCAGTAACTGGTGTGACCCCTTTGTACGGCAATAACTTCAACCAAACAATTCTGGTAACTGTTGATCAGTCCTGCACAAGAGCTTGGAGGAACTTTAGGCCATTCTTCCTTACAAAAATGCTTCAACTCTGGGATGTCGGTGGGCTTCCTTGCATGAACTGCTTGATTCAGGTCCTTCCACAACATTTCTATAGGATTAAGGTTAGGACATTGATGGCCATCCCAAAACACCAATTTTCTTCTTTTTAAACCATTCTGTTGTTGATTTACTCCTGTCTTTTGGAGCATTGTCTTGTTGCATTATCTAACTTCTATTAAGCTTCAGGTGACGGACTGGTACCCTGACATTCTCCTGTAAAATGACTTAATAAAATTTTGAATTCATTGTTCCTTCAATGTTTGCAAGCTGTCCAGGCCCTGAGACAACAAGTATAATGTTCTTTGTGTTATTTATTTAATTGAGTTCTCTTTATCTAGTTTTAGGTCTCAGGTGATTTACTCACATATTAGATCATATTTATGCAAAAATAGAAAAAATTCGACAGGGTTCACAAACTTTCTAGCACCACTGTACATGTACTTTGATAATAAATTTACTTTGAACTTTTGAACTTTGAAAACAAATATGTTAGCCAACTCTTTTCAGAGATCAGCGTTAATTTTTCATCAGACTTGGGCCAGATGAAAAATTGCCCACCTCCAGTGGCATTGATGGCATTGAGATGAGCATATTGAGGATCTGTAGAAGCATAGGAGCATTGCCCAATGTATCTCTTTTCTTCCTTTACAGAAATAACTGTGTTGGAGTAACAGAAAGTACCAACATTTAAATCTTGACAATGTGCCGAAGTGTTTCGCTGTGTCATTATAAGAAATGAAGCTGACCTACTTAGCAGAAAATTGATTTGATATGTTTACTGAAGGGATACTCTTGGGCCAGGGAACCAATAGAATTGACGGTTCTTCCACAAGCAATATGGTAAGATCTGTTAAGACTGACAAAGTCTCAATTTAGCACCTAATATAGAAGGTGTTATGTCAGCATCTCTAAAGAGAGAGGTCTGAAACCCCAAATAAATTCTGCAATTCATTATTTACAGACTTGGGACTTCATGTCGGGAAAATGGTCACAGAGCCATGAGGCCTTGATTCACTGTCTCCATCATTTCCCTTTCACAAGAAGTAGAAAAGTTATCAAATTACAAACCAAAGGAGCCTGGCTACTCATGTAATGCACACAAAATGCAGGAAGAACTCAGCAGGCCAGGCAGCACCTATGGAAAATAGTAAACAGTAGATATTTTGGACGAGACACCTCCACACCTTCCCCTGACCTTCATGGAAAAGTTCTTCCGGACCAACAAGTCCATCAGAAAGTGGTTTTGCACAGAAGGTGGTTCTCTTTACAGCCTGTCCAGCCGATCTAGCAGAATGTCTCATCACCAGATCTCAGCAATAAGCACCAAGACCTTGCCCAGCTGGCAGTGAGAGGAGCCCATCCCAGTCAGATCTTTCCTGCAGGCTGGAGAATCATGCATTGCCCGCTGGACGATGGTAGCTCAGCTCTTTGTGGACTGTGGATTTGCAACGAGAGTGTGAAAAAAGATGCAAAGAAGGGACTGTGTCACACAACTACATGAAAGAGGACCCTGTGATCTGCGGCTGTTCCCAAAGATAAACAGAGAGATGAGAATCAAGTGCTGCTGAATGATCATCAGCTTGGTGAAAGACGGCCGTTGGTTTGTCCGAATCTTCTTGGCCTGACAGCACATGAAGGTGTCCACAGAGGAATGCTGCCAACTGGCATGTTCCAGACTGTGGCAGTACAGTACACGCTAAGAGACATAGTACTGCAACTACAAGGGCTCCGTGAAGAAGGACTAGAGTACAGGTTTCCTCTGCTACTGGACAGGGAGGGGCGGGTGGGGCTTCTTCACCCAGTTATTGTAGTAGTGTACCACCGACCAGGGGTATGCCTTATCTTTGAATGGAAGAATGAAACAGCATTGCATAGATTATTCTCATAAATAATTTTTTACTATGAATAAAATTTATTTTGATACATAAAGAAGTCAGGACTGACAACTTGAAGGTACTGGAGACTTGTTCAGGGGACTGGGGCATATAATATGAACTGGCTGGACTAGCTATATCAGACTGGGTGTGGATAGAGCTGTGTTTGGTCACACGGCTTCTGCAGTCCAAGAAATAAGACCATGAAGATCATAAGACATAGGAGAAGAATTAGGCCATCTGGCCCATCGAGTCTGTTCCACCCTTCAATCATGGCTGATCCTTTCTTTTTCTCTCCTCTTCAACCCCTGTTCCCAGCCTTCCCCCTGTAACCTTTGATGCCTTGTCCAATCAAGTACCTATCAAACTCTGTCTTAAATACATCTAACTACCTGGCCTCCACAGCTACATGTGGCAACAAATTCCATAAATTCACCACCCTTTGGCTGAAGAAATTTCTCCGCATCTCTGATTTGAAAGGTCACCACTCAATCCTGAGGCTGTGCATGCTTGCCCTAGACTCTCCCACCATGGGAAACTTCCTTTCCACATCCACTCTGTCTAGGCCTTGCAGCATTCGAAAGGTTTCAATAAGATCCCCCCTCATCCTTCTGAATTCCAGCAAGTACAAACCCAGAGCCATCAAACATTCCTCATATGATAACCCTTTCATTCCTGGAATCATCCTTGTGAACCTCCTCTGGACCCTCTCCAATGCCAGCACATCTTTTCTAAGATGAGGGGCCCAAAACTGTTCACAATACACAAAGTGAGGCCTCACCAGTGCCTTATAAAGCCTCAGCATCACATCCTTGATCTTGTATTCCAGACCTCTTGAAATGAATGCTAACATGGCATTTACCTGCATGGCACTGACTTGACCTGCAAGTTAACCTTTAGGGTGTTCTGCCCAAGGACTCCCAAATCCCTTTGCATCTCAGATTTTTGGATTTTCTCCCCATTTAGAAAATAGTCAGCACATTTATTTCTACTACCAAAATGCATGGCCATGTATTTTCCAATATTGTATTTCATTTGCCACTTTCTTGCCCATTCTCCTAATCTGTTTTAAGTCCTTCTGCAGACTACTTGATTCAACACTACTTCCCCCTCCACCAATCTTCATATTATCTGCAAACTTGGCAATAAAGCCATCTGTTCCATCATCAAAATCATTGATGCACAGCATAAAAAGAAATGGCACCACTAGTCACTGGTGGCCAACCAGACAAGGATCCCTTTATTCCCACTCATTACCCCCTACCAATCAGCTAATGCTCTAACCATGCCAGTAACTTTCCTGTAATACAATGGGCTCTTAACTTGGTAAGCAGCCTCATGTGTGGCACCTTGTCAAAGGACTTCTGAAGGTCCAAATATACACCATCCACTACATCCCTTTATCTATCCTACTTGTAATCTCCACAAAGAATTCTAACAGGTTTGTCAGGCAGGATTTTCCCTGAAGGAACTGGTGCTGACTTTGTCCTACCTTGTCCTGTGTCACTGAGTGCTCCATTGCCTCATCCTTAACAAATGATTCCCAACATCTTCCCAACCACTGAGGTCAGGCTAACTGGTCTATAATTTCCTTTCTGCTGCCTGCCTCCTTTCTTAAAGAGTGAAGTGACATTTGCAATTTCCCAGTCCTCTGGCACCATGCCAGACTCCAATGATCTTTGAAAGATCATTTCTAATACCTCCACAATCTCTAATGCTACCCCTTTCAGAACCCAGATCTTGTTGCACTATTACAAGATGGCTTTTTAGAGCAGTTGATGTAACAGTGTTTCAGTGGAGTAAGGGAAATTACAGTGGTATGGTTCAACTGGTTTGGGTGCCTTACGGTCTTTCAGTTTTTTGAGCATCTTCTCTATTGTAATAGTAACTGCACCCACTTCTTTCTTCACACACTACAACATCAGGCATACTGCTAGTGACTTGCACAGTGAAGACTGATGCAAAATACTTGTTTAGTTCATCAGCCATCTCCTTGGATGGTAAAAAAGCAAAGATAGCATGCAGTCAGACTGTAAGGAAAGGAAGCCAGGTGATGGGACTTAGTTGCAGCCAACAGGCTGAGTATCAAAATATTAAGGATGCAGAGTCAGAAAGGATAGCAAATACAGTAGTCAAGGTGTTGTATCTAAATGCGCGTAGTATAAGAAATAAGGTGGATGATCTTGTTGCACTATTACAGATTGCCAGGTATGATGTTGTGGCCATTACTGAATCGTGGCTGAAGAATGGCTGTAGTTGGGAGCTGAATATCCAAGGTTACACATTATATTGGAGGGATAGGAAGGTAAGCTGAGGGGGTGGTATGGCTCTACAGGTAAAGAATGGAATCAAATCGGTAGAAAGATGTGACATAGGATTGAAGATGTTGAATCCTTGTGGGTTGAGTTAATAAACTGCAAGGGTAAAAGGACATTGTTGGCAGTTATATACAGGCCTCCCAACAGTAGCTGGGATGTGAGTCACAAATTACAGCAGGAAATAGAAAAGGCAAGTCAAAAGGGCAATGTTATGGTAATCATGGGAGATTTTTAACATGCAGGTCAATTGGGAAAATCAGGCTAGTAATAGATCACAAGACAGTGAGTTTGTTGAATGCCTATGAGATGGCTTTTCAAAGCAGTTTGTCATTGAGCCTGCTAGGGGATCGGCTATACTGGATTGGGTGTTAAGTAATGAACGGTGATTAGGGAGCTCAAAGTAAAAGAGAGCTTAGGAACCAGTGATCATAATATGATTTAGTACAACTTGAAACTTGATAGGGAGAAAGTAAAGTCTGATGTAGTAGTATTTCAGTAGAGTAAGGGAAATTACAGTGGTATGAGAGAGGAGTTGGCCAAAGTAAATTGGAAGGAGCTGCTGGCAGGGATGTCAGCAGAACAGCACTGGCGTGAGTTTCTGGGAACACACACACACACACACACACACACACACACACACACACACACACACACACACACACACACACACACACACACACACACACACACACACACACACACACACACACACACACACACACACCTGTAAGATCAGCAATCTTTGGTCTGCCTAAAGCCTGTTGATCTTGTACAGTGAGATGTCTTCAAGAGATAAAGAGTGCCCATGGAGAGGGTAGGTCCACGCTGAGATAAACAGTGGCCATGGAGAGGGTTGGTCCACGTTGATATAAACAGTGGCCATGGAGAGGGTGGTTCCACGTCGAGATAATCAATGGCCATGGAGAGGGTGGTTCCACGTCGAGATAATCAGTGGCCATGGAGAGGGTAGGTCCACGTTGAGATAAACAGTGGCCATGAGAGGGTAGGTCCATGTTGAGATAAACAGTGGCCATGGAGAGGGTGGTTCCACATCGAGATAATCAGTGGCCATGGAGAGGGTTGGTCCACGTTGAGATAAAGAGTGGCAATGGAGAGGGTAAGTCCATGTTGAGATAAACAGCGGCCATGGAGAGGGTGGTTCCACGTCGAGATAAAGAGTGGCCATGAAGAGGGTTGGTCCACGTTGAGATAAAGAGTGGCAATGGAGAGGGTAGGTCCATGTTGAGATAAGCAGTGGCCATGGAACAGAGTGATCTAGGAATAATGGTGTATAGTTCCCTGAAGGTGGAATCTCATGTGGATAGGGTGGTGAAGAAAGCTTTCGTTATGCTGGCCTTTATAAATCAGAGCATTGAGTATAGGAGTTTGGATGTAATGTTAAATTTTACAAAGCATTGGTAAGGCCGAATTTGGAGTATTGTGTACAGTTCTGGTCACCAAATTATAGGAAAGATGTCAAAAAATAGAGAGAGTACAGAGAAGATGTACTAGAATGTTACCTGGGTTTCAGCACCTAAGTTACAGGGAAAGGTTGAAAAAGTTAGGTCTTTATTCTTAGGAGCGTAGAAGGTTGAGGGAGGACTTGATAGAGGTATTTAAAATTATGAGGGGGATAGAGTTAACGTGGATAGGCTTTTTCCATTGAGAATAGGGGAGATTCAAACAAGAGGACATGAGTTGAGAGTTAGGAGGCAAAAGTTTAAGGGTAACACGAGGGGGAATTTCTTTACTCAGAGAGTAGTAGCTGTGTGGAACGAGCTTCCAGAAGAAGTGGTAGAGGCAGGTTTGGTATTGTCACTTAAAGTAAAATTGGATAGGTATATGGACAGGAAAGGAATGGAGGATTATGGGCTGAGTGCGGGCCAGTGGGACTAGGTGAGAGTAAGCATTGGGCATGGACTAGAAGGGCCGAGATGGCCTGTTTCTGTGCTATAATTGTTATATGGTTATATGGAGAGGGTAGGTCCATGTCGAGATAAAGAGTGGGTAGATAAACAGTAGCCATGGAGAGGGTAGGTCCACATCAAGATCAGCAAGGCAACAGTTATTGAGCCACAGTTTTAACAAGTATTTCTCCTTAGTGTTTACTGAAGCAAAAATCATGCTTCCTCAAAATATGAGACAAGTGGAGTTGTTTGCATGTTAGCAGAGAGAAGATATTTGTAGCCTAACAGTGCATTAAGGTGGATAAATCTCCAGGACATGACTGAGTGCCTTTTGTGACAGACAAAGACAGGCCAGGAAACTACACACTGGTCAGCCTGACATCCGTATTGGGTACATTATAAGAGGAAATTCTGAGGAACAAGATCTACTCGCATTTGGATAGACAGAGTCTGATTAGAGGAGTTGCAGCTTTGTGCAAGGGAGGTGCTGCTTTTAGAGTTTTGTGAAGAAGTGACCATAAATGAAGATATAGGGCTGTGAAGGTTGTCTGTGTGGATTTTATCAAGGGCTTTGACAAAGTCCTGTATGGTATGTTGATCTGGAAGGATGGGATGCAAGGACAGCTAGTTAGGTGGATTTAGAATTGTCTTGGAGGTAGGAAGCAGAGGGTAGTGTTTGCAGGTTTTTTCTCAGAATGGAGGCCAGTGTCTAGCAAGGTGCTGCAGTCGTCAGTGTTGGGACTCCTCTTATTCATTATTTAAATAAATGACTTGGTTGCAAATGGATATGGCTTGATCGAGGTTTGTGGATGATGTACAATTAGGAGGTGTTGTTGAGAGTGAAGAAGGTTATTTTCTGTAAAAGGAGGTTAGAAATGCGGCCAAGGAGTGGTAAATGGATTTCAATACAAATAAGTGTGAGGTGTTGCAGTGTGGAAAGTCAAACCAATGTAGGATTTAAACAATGAATGGTAGGGCACTAGGAATTTAGGATTTTAAATTCATAGTTCTTTGAAAGTGGCATCACTGGTAGACAGGGTATGGAAATGTTTTGAGCACACTGGTCTTTATCGGTCAAGACACTGAGTATTGTAGGTAGGACATTATCTTGCAGTTCTCTAAGTCATTACTGAGGCTGCACTTGGAGTATTGTGTACAGTTTGGTCACTCTGTCATGGAAAAGATGTAGTTAAGCTGGAAAGAATCCAGAAAATATTTCTGAGGATGTTGCCGGAACTAGATAGGCTGAGTTACAGGGAGCAGTTGGCTGAGCTAGTTCTTTATTCCATGGAGGGTAGGAGAATGAGCAGGTCCTTGTAGAAATGTTTAAAGTTATGAAAGGCATAGATATGTTGGATGGTAACGGTATCTTCACCAGTTGGGGACAGTAAAACTAACAGTCATAGATTTAGGGTGAAGAGGGAAAATTTAAAGGAGACCCAAGGGGCAACTTCTTCACACAGAGAACTGTGAGTATATGGGCAAAGCTGCCAGAGGAAGTGATTGAGGCAGTTACAATTGTATTATTTAAGAAGCACTTGGATAAATCTGTGGTGGGGGAAATAGAGACATATGGATTAAACACAGCAACAATGCGGCATGTACTCATTGAGCCAAAGAGCCAATATCCGTGCATAAGGGAACGTTGCCACGTGACACATTCCAGGCTGCTAGAATACATGCACAGACAGGTGGTACAGCTAATGCAAAGGCTTTCTGGGGAAGGACTTTCAAGAGAGACATGGAGAGGGGGAGGCTCAGTGAGCTGGGGAAGCCCCTCAAACAATGAAACTGTATATTACCCTGGAGTGGGCGGCTATGATACTATGGTGTAAAAACAGTGTTAACACTACTGAATGTATATCAGTAAGAATGTAGAGTTCTGCACCACACTCAGAATGTTGGAGGAACTCAGCAAGTCAGTGTTGGATTACAATGTAAAATTGTCATTTTTCTTAGATTCAAGTGCATGGAGGTCAGCCAGTGAGGACAGCGAGAAGAGTTTAAAAAGAACACAGATTTATACAGCGGGCGTTGGAGAAGCGGGTGTCAGAGTAAAGGGAGACAGAGTAGGAAGGCTTTGGCTCAACGGGGCTTCGGTGATAAAGGGTTGAGACGAGGTAGGTTACCTGTGTAGAATACAGACAGAAAATATGTGTGTGAGGCTGGTTTTCTGTGTTCAGTGTCAGATGTGGGAGGTCCTGGAGACTCCCAGCCTCCTGGATGACCACATCTGCACCAGGTGCATCAAGCTGCAGCTCCTGAGGGACCGAATTAGGGAACTGGAGATGCAGCTCAATGACTTTCGTCTGGTCAGGTAGAGTGAGGAGGTGATAGAGAGGAGCTAAAGGCAGGTAGTCACTCCAGGGCCTGGGGAGACAGATAAGTGGGTAACAGTCAGAAGAGGTGAGGGCAAGAGGCAGATGCTAGAGAGTATTCCAGTGGCTGTCTCCCTTAAAAATAAGTACTCCTGTTTGAGTACTGTTGAGGGAGACAGCCTGTTGGGGAAGCGACAGTGGCCCTGTGGCTCAGAAGGGTAGGGAAAGGAAGAGGAAGGCAGTACTGATAGAGGACTCTATCGTTAGGGGGTCAGACAGGCGATCCTGTGGATGCAGGAAAGAAACACGGATGGTAGTTTGCCTCCCAGGTGCCAGGGTCCAGGGTGTTTCTGATCATGTCCACAATATCTTGAAGTGGGAAGGAGAACAGCCAGAGGTCGTGGTACATATTTGTCCCAATGACATAGGCAGGGAAAGGGAGGAGGTCCCAAAAACAGACTACAGGGGAGTTAGGAAGGAAGTTGACAAGCAGGACCTCAAAGGTAGTAATCTTGGGATTATTGCCTATGCCATGTGACAATGAGTATAGGAATAGAATGAGGTGGCTGAGGGATTGAAGAACATAGAACATAGAATAGTACAGCATATTACAGGCCCTTGGCCCACAACGTTGTGCCGACCCTCAAACCCTGCCTCCCATATAACCCCCACCTTAAATTCCTCCATATACCTGTCTAGTAGTCTCTTAAGCTTCACTAGTGTATCTGCCTCCACCACTGACTCAGGCAGTGCATTCCACACACCAACCACTCTCTGAGTGAAAAACTTTCCTCTAATATCCCCCTTGAACTTCCCTTTCCTTACCTTAAAGCCATGTCCTCTTGTACTGAGCAGTGGTGCCCTGGGGAAGAGACGCTGGCTGTCCACTCTGTCTATTCCTCTTAATATCTTGTACACCTCTATCATGTCTCCTCTCATCCTCCTTCTCTCCAAAGAGTAACGCCCTAGCTCCCTTAATCTCTGATCATAATCCATAATCTCTAAACCAGGCTGCATCCTAGCAAATCTCCTCTATACCCTTTCCAATGCTTCCACTTCCTTCCTATAGTGAGGCGACCAGAACTGGACACAGTACTCCAAGTGTGGCCTAACTAGAGTTTTATAGAGCTGCATCATTACATCACGACTCTTAAACTCTATCCCTCAACTTATGAAAGCTAACACCCCATAAGCTTTCTTAACTCCCTTATCTACCTGTGAGGCAACTTTCAGGGATCTGTGAACATGTACCCTCAGATCCCTCTACTCCTCCACACTACCAAGTATCCTGCCATTTACTTTGTCCTCTGCCTTGGAGTTTGTCCTTCCAAAGTGTATCACTTCACACTTCTCTGGGTTGAACTCCATCTGCCACTTTTCAGCTCACTTCTGCATCCTATCAATGTCTCTGCAATCTTCAACAATCCTCTACACTATCTACAACACCACCAACCTTTGTGTCGTCTGCAAACTTGCCAACCCACCCTTCTACCCCCACATCCAGGTTGTTAATAAAAATCACGAAAAGTAGAGGTCCCAGAACAGATCCTTGTGGGACACCACTAGTCACAACCCTCCAATCTGAATCCATCACGACCCTCTGCCTTCTGCAGGCAAGCCAATTCTGAATTCACCTGGCCAAATTTCCCTGGATCCCTTGCCTTCTGACTTTCTGA
The DNA here is from genome assembly GCF_048418815.1 of Hemitrygon akajei. Lineage (NCBI taxonomy): Eukaryota > Metazoa > Chordata > Chondrichthyes > Myliobatiformes > Dasyatidae > Hemitrygon > Hemitrygon akajei. Next base: position 110,135,206 of record NC_133127.1, read on the forward strand.
ATAAGCCTACCATGTGGAAACTTGTCAAATGCCTTACTAAAATCCATGTAGATCACATCCACTACACTACCCTCGTCTATATGCCTGGTCACCTCCTCAAAGAACTCTATCAGGCTTGTTAGACACGATCTTCCCTTCACAAAGCAATGCTGACTGTCCCTGATCAGACCATAATTCTCTAAATGCCTATGGATCCTATCTCTAAGAATCTTTTCCAACAGCTTTCCCACCACAGCCGTAAGGCTCTCTGGTCTATGATAACTTGGATTATCCCTACTACCTTTTTTGAACAAGGGGACAACATTCGCTTCCCTCCAATCCTCCGGTACCATTCCTGTGGACAACGAGGACATAAAGATCCTAGCCAGAGGCTCAGCAATCTCTTCCCTCGCCCCGTGGAGCAGCCTGGGGAATATTCCATCAGGCCCCGGGGACTTATCCGTCCTAATGTATTTTAACAACTCCAACACCTCCTCTCCCTTAATATCAAGGGGGCAGGGTTTCAGATTTCTGGATCATTGGCACCTCTTTTGGGGCAGGAGTGACCTGTACAAAAAGGATGGGTTGCACTTGAATCCCAGGGAGACTGATATCCTGGCGGGGAGGTTTGCTAAGGCTATTGGGGAAAGTTTAAACTAGAATTGCTGGGGGGTGGAAGCCGAACTGAAGTGATGGAGGAAAGGGGGGTTGGCTCACAAATAGAGAAAGCTTGGAGACAGTGCGTAAGGGAGGATAGGCAGGTGATAGAGAAGGGATGCACTCAGACCGATGATTTAAGATGTGTCTATTTTAATGCGAGGAGTATTATGAACAAAGTGGATGAGCTTAGAGCATGGATCAGCACTTGAAGCTATGATGTTGTGGTCATTACAGAGACTTGGATGGTGTAGGGACAGGAATGGTTACTTCAAGTGCCAGGCATGTGATTTGAAATTTGTTAACTTAGCAGCAGCAGTTCAATGCTAATAATCTAGCAGATTCATAATCTAGCAGAGAGAAAAAAATAATAAATAAACAAGTAAATCAATTACATATATTGAATAGATTTTTAAAAACGTGCTTACCAAGTTAGGAGCCCTTGGTATTACAGGAAAGTTACTGGCATGGTTAGAGCATTGGCTGATTGCAGTGAGTAGGAATAAAAGAATCCTTTTTTTGTTGTCTGCCAGTGACTAGTGGTGTTCCGCAGGGGCCTGTGTTGGGTCTGATTCCCTTTTATGCTTTATATAAATGATTTAGATGATGGAATAGATGATTTTGTTGTCAAGTTTTCAGATGATATAAAGATTGGTGGAGGGGCAGATAGAACTGAGGAAACAGGAAGGCTGCAGAAGGACTTAGGAAGTGCAGAAGGAGTAGCAAATGAAATACAATGTTGGAAAATGCATGGTCATGCATACTGGTAATAGAAATAAATGGGCAGACTATTTTCTTAATAGGAGAAAATCCAAAAATCTAAGATGCTAAGTGACTTGGGAGTCCTTGTGCAGAACACCCTAACTTGGTTAACTTGCAGGTAGAGTCGGTGGTGAGGAAGGCAAATGCAACATTAGCATTCATTTCAAGAGGTCTTGAATACAAGAGAAGGGATGTGATGCTGAGGCTTTATAAGGCACTGGTGAGACCGCACCTTGAGTATTGTGAACAATTTTGGGCTCCTCATCTAAAAAATGATGTGCTGATGTTGGAAAGGGTCCAGAGGAGGTTCATAAGGATAATTCCAGGAATGAAAGGGTTAACATATGAGGACGTTTCATAGCTCTTGGTCTGTGCTTGCTGGAATTTAGAAGGATGAGGGCAGATCTCATCGAAACCTTTTGAATGTGGAATGGTCTAGACAGAGTAGATGTTGGGGAATCCAGAACAAGAGAGCAGAGCCTTAGTACAGAGGTGCGTCCATTTAAAACAGAGATTAGGAGAAAGTTCTTTAGCCACAGGGTGGTGAATTTGTGGTATTTATTACCACTTGCAGCTGTGGAAGCTAGGTTGTTGGGTGTCTTTAAGGCAGAGATTGATAGGTTCTTGATTGGACACGGCATCAAAGGTTACAGGAAGAAAGCCAGGGAATGGGGATGAGGAGGAGGTAAAATGATCAGCCATGATTGAATGGAGGAGCAGACTTGATGGGCTAAATGGTCTAATTCTGCTTCTATGTCTTATGGTTTTATAGTCTTATGGTCTATAGTCACTTGATGACACATATAAATCTGAGTGTTATCTGCATAATTAAGGTAAAATATTTTATTGCTTACCATGATTTGAGCTAGAGGGAGCATGTATATATTAAACAGAAGAAGGTCTAGTGTGGACCCCTGAGGCACTCCACATGTCATTTTTATGTGATCTGATATGCAGCTACCAATCAATACAAAATAGTCCGTATCCTGTAAATTACAGAGTCATCTGTATGTTGTTGTGGGCATCACAGAGTCGTGGCTGGAAAAAGGCCATTGTTGAGAGCTTAACATGAAAGGATATAATTTCTATCAAAAAGATGGGCAGGAAGGCAGAGCTGGTGGTGTGGATCTGTTGTTAAGAGATGGAATTACATCTTTAGAAAGAGGTGACATAGGGCCAGAGAATTTGAAACTTTGTGAGTGGCGTTAAGAAACTGCAAGGGTTAAAAAAACATTATTGGAATTATATATAGGCCTCGAAAGGGTAGCCAAGATGTGATGCTGAGATTGCAAAGGGAGCTGGAAAAGGCATTTAATAATGGTAATGACATAATTGTAATGGGGGGACTTCAATATGCAAGGGGATTGGGAAAATAAGGTTGGTGTCAGATTGCAAGAGAGGGAATTTGTTGAATACCTATGAGATGGCTTTCTAGAGCAGCTTGTGCTTGACATTACTTGACGAAAGGCTGTCTTCGATTGGGTGTTGTGTAATAACCCAGATCTTATTAGGGAGCTTAATGCAAAGGAACAATTAGGAGACAGTGGTTGATTGAATTCATACTGCAATTTAAGAGGGAGACGCAGAAGTCACATGTATCAGTATCGCAATGGAATAAAGGGAATTACAGAGGCATAAGAGAGGTGTTTACCCAGGTGGACTGGAGGAGGATACTGATGGGGATGATGCAGAGTGAAGGTGGCTGAAGTTTCTGGGAATAGTTCACAAGGCGTATGATAGATATGTTCCACATAAGAAATTCTCAGATGGCAGAGGTAGGCAACCCTGACTGACAAGGAAAGTTAAGACGTACAAAAAAGCTGGATGAACTCAGCAGGTCATGCAGCATCCGTTGAAAGAAGCAGTCAACGTTTCGGGTCGAGACCCTTCGTCAGGACAGAAAAGTTAAGGACTGGTTAAAAGCCAAGGAAAGGGCATATAAGGCAGCAAAAATAAATGGGAAGTTGGATGATTGAGAAGCTTTTAAAATCCAACAAAAGGCAACTAAAAAGCTTTAAGAAGGGAACAGATGAAATATGAGGGAAGACTAGCCAATAATATAAAGCAGGATATAGAAGTCTTCGCAGTTATATAAAAAGTAAAAGGGAAGTGAGAGTTGTATTGGACCACTGGAAAATGATGCTGGTGAGGTAGTAATGGGGGACAAAGAAATGACAGATGAACTTAATGGGTATTTTGCATCAGTCTTCACTGTGGAAGACTCTAGCAGTGTGCCAGAGGTCCGTGAGTGTCATTGTTATTACAAAGGGAAAAGTGCTAGGCAAACTGAAAAGTTTAAGGTGGATAAGTCGCCTGGACCAGATGGATAACATCCCAGAGTCTTAAGGGAGGTTGCTGAAGAGATTACGGATGCACTGGTCATGATATTTCAAGAATCACTTGATTCTGGCATGGTCTCAGAGGACTGGAAGATTCTTTAAGAAGAGATGAAGGCAAAAGAAAGGAAATTATAGGCCAGTTAGCCTAACCTCAGTGGTTGGGAAAGTGTTGGTGTCTATAATTAAGGATGAGGTTTCAGGGTAGTTAGAGACTATTGATAAAATAAGTCAAACATAGCCTGGTTTCTGTAAAAGGAAATCTTGCCTGACAAATGTGTTAGATTTCTTTGAGGAAGTAACAAGCAGGGTGGACGAAGGAGAGGCAGTGAATGTCATTTACTTAGATTTTCAGAAGGCATTTGATAAGGTACGAAGCAGAGGATGCTTAAGAAGATAAAATCATATGGCGTTACAGGAAAGACTCCGGGTATGGATAGAGGAATGGTTGACAGACAGGAGTTAGTGAGTGGGAATAGAGGGGGCCTTTGCTGATTGGCTGCCAGTGACTAGTGGTGTTCCTCAGGGGTCAGTATTGGGACTGTTACTTTTCACATTGTTTATCAATAATTTAGATAATGGGTTTGATGGTTTTTTGGCAAAATTTGCCAATGTTACGAGGATAGATGGAGTGGTAGGTAGTGCTGAGGAAGCAATGTGATTACACCAGGACTTAGAAAATTGCAAGAATGGGCAAAAAAAGTGGCAGATGGAATACAGTGTTGGGAAATGTAAGACAATGCATTTTGGTTGAAGGAACAATAGTGCAGACTATTATCTGAATGGGGAGAAGGTTCAAACATCAGAGGAGCAGAGGGGCTTAGGAGTCCTTGTGTAAAACTTTCAGAAGGTTAATATACACGTTAAGTCTGTGGTAAAGAAGGCAAAAGCAATATTGGCATTTACTTCAAGGGGAATAGAATATAAAAGCAAGGAGATAATGCTTAAACTTTATAAAACACTAGTCAGGCCACACTAAGAGCATTGTCAATAGTTTTAGGCCCCATATCTCAGAAAGGATGTTTAGAGTCCAGAGGAGGTTCCCAAGGACTGAAGACAGGCATATGGGGTTAAGTGAGATCTGAGATCAGCCGTGATGGAATGGTGGAGCAGACTTGGTGGACTGAATGGTCAAATTCAGCTCCTATGTCTTATGGTCTTATGGTATAAGTACAATTTAAACCACTTTAGGACTGTACCAGAAAGTCCCACCCAGTTTTCCAGTCTGTCCACTAATATGTCACAGTCAACTGTGTCAAAAGCAGCACTGAGATCCAGTAAAACCAAAACAGAAATTTTACCATCATCATGGTTTAAGCGGATGTCATTTAAAATCTTAACCAGAGCAGTCTCAGTACTATGGTGTTGTCAAAATGCAGACTGGAGAACATCCTTACAGTTGCTCGTGCCAAAAAGGTAGAAAGTTGCTGATAGACAACCTTTTCAGTGATTTTACTTAAACATGGTAGGTTTGATATAGCCCTGTAGTTATTAATTACTGTGGCATATAGATTGTTCTTTTTTAAAAGAGGCTTAAGAACTGCAGTTTTCAGGGCTTTTGGGAAGCAGTCTGATAGAAGAGAATGTCTGCTGCCATACAATTAAAAGCACTTTTAAAAACGGTTGTAGGGAAAATATCAAGGGCACAGGAGGAGGATATCAAATTTAGCACAATGACGAGAGCAAGTCTTTCTGTGCTATTCACACATGACATCCAATAGGTGGGTACAGATAGGTAGAGAGTTGTTGAGTTGACTGACAAACTCTGATTCTGTGGGTGAAGGTAGCTTTCAAAAGAATTCAAGTTTCAAAATTGTTTAATGATGTTTCTAGTGCACAAGTGTATAGGAGAAGAAAATTATTATTGCTCCGGACCTGGTGCATCTCAAAAATAACACAATAAAATAAAAAACACAATATATATCAGTAAATAAAATAGCTTATATACATAGATTGATTGTATGTCCATAAAGTGACACTAGGCATAGGAGCGTCTGTACATAAGGTGACTGACAGGAAATGATAAAGAGGTGGTGGGGAGTGTAGAGGGGTGGGTTAGTGGGTGGTGGTGTTCATCGGCCTTACTGCTTTGGGAAAGTAACTGTTTTGGAGTCTGGTGGTTCTGACTACAAGATAAGATTTAAAAAAGATAATATTAAAAGTTAAATAAATAAAAAAGTTTTCCCTTTACAACCATAATTATAAAAGTTGGTCATAACCAGCTGAGAAATGTAGTTTAAGTAACCAAAATAATTTTTAAAGCCTCAATTTGTCTGACTTAGAAATAAGTCTATCAGGAATATCTACCATTTCAAGCTGTGTATTAAACAGGAACAAGATGCTTCCGATTAGCTGACTTTTCAAGCTAATAAATCCATCCTCAATTTTCCACTGCCGTTAAATTATAGTATACAGGAAACAAACCATGCTCAACAACTACCTTCCTGTACTCTGTGCTTAAATGGAGCCAAATGGGTTTGCAGATAGAGCTATGTTGCAGATCATTGCAGTCCCTTTGAATTATGTTGATCACAGTAGAGACTCGATTTGGTCTTTAAGGTTTTGTTTAGAAATTGAATAGAATTCAATATAGTAAAACACAACTACAGATTTACTCATTTACAGATAAATCTTACATATTAAGTTTTTTTTCAGCACTATTAATTCTCAAAGGCTTCTGACAACCAGGCTGTCATTAAAATAATTGCATGTCTAATTGTAATGTTTCTATGTTTCTAAATGCCAAATTTCATTAAAATACAGCTTTTTTCAATATGCTAACTTGTATTTGACAAAGTTACTTTATGTGATATTCTCTATTTAGAAATAGCTACAAGATGGTTTGAATGACAGAATTGATGGCTTTGTGACCAAATTTGTGAATGCTGTAGAAGGATTTAGACAGATTAGGAGAATGGGCTAAAACGTAGCAGATGGAATATTGTATAGGGAAGTGTATGGTCATATATTTTGGTAGAAGGAATAAAAGTGGAGATTATTTTCTAAATGGGGAGAAAATACAAAAATCCAAGGTGCAAAGGGACTTGGGAGTCCTTGCGCAGGATTCCCCAAAGGTTAATTTTCATGTTGAGTCAGTGGTGAGGAAGGCTTTCAGTTTGAGAGTACTGGAATAGAAAAGCAAGGATGTAATAATGAGCCTTTATAAAGCACTGGTGAGGCCTCACTTGGAGTATTGTGAGCAATTTTGGGCCCCTTATCTTAGAAAGGATGTGCTGACATTGAAGAGTGTTCAGAGGGTGTTCACCAGAATGATTTCGGGAATGAAAGGGAATCTTCATATGATAAGTATGAAGAGTGTCTGATGTCTTTGGCCCTGTATTTGCTGGAATTTAGAACAGGTGGGATTTCAATGAAACCCATCGAATGTTGAAAGGCTTATATAGAGTGGATGTGGAGAGGATGTTTCCTAAAGAAACATAGAAACATAGAAAATAGGGTTCAGGAGTAGGCCATTCGGCCCTTCGAGCCTGCACCACCATTCAGTATGATCATGGCTGATCATCCAACTCAGAACCCTGTACCTGCTTTCTCTCCATACCCCCTGATCCCTTTAGCCACAAGGGCTATATCTAACTTCCTCTTAAATATAGCCAATGAACCGGCCTCAACTGTTTCTTGTGGCAGAGAATTCCACAGATTCACCACTCTCTGTGTGAAGAAGTTTTTCCTCATCTCGGTCCTAAAAGGCTTCCCCTTTATCCGTAAACTGTGACCCCTCGTTCTGGACTTCCCCAAAATCGGAAACAATCCTCCTGCATCTAGCCTGTCCAATCCCTTTAGAATTTTATACGTTTCAATAAGATCTCCCCTCAATCTTCTAAATTCCAGTGAGTATAAGCCTAGTCGATCCAGTCTTTCTTCATATGAAAGTCCTGCCATCCCAGGAATCAATCTGGCAAACCTTCTTTGTACTCCCTCTATGGCAAGTATGTCTTTCCTCAGATTAGGGGTCCAAAACAGCACACAATATTCTAGGTGTGGTCTCACCAAGGCCTTGTACAACTGCAGTAGAACCTCCCTGCTCCTGTACTCAAATCCTTTTGCTATGAATGCCAACATACCATTTGCCTTTTTCACCACCTGCCGTACCTGCATGCCCACCTTCAATAACTGGTGTACAATGACACCCAGGTCTCATTGCATCTCCCCTTTTCCTAATCGGCCACCGTTCAGATAATAATCTGTTTCCCTGTTCTTGCAACCAAAGTGGATAACCTCACATTTATCCACATTAAATTGTATCTTCCATGAATATGCCCACTCATCTAACCCATCCAAGTCACCCTGCATCCTCTTAGCATCCTCCTCACAGCTAACATCGCCGCCCAGCTTCGTGTCATCCGCAAACTTGGAGATGCTGCATTTAATTCCCTCGTCTAAATCATTAATATATATTGTGGGGGAGTCTAGGACCAGAAGCTCAGTCTCAGAATAGAGGAATGTCCATTTAGTGCGGAGATGAGGAACAATTTCTTTAGCCAGAGGTTGGTGAATCTATGAAATTCATTACCACAGGCAGCAATGGAGCCCAGGTCATTCATTGGGTGTATTTAAGGTGGAGTTTGATAGGTTCTGTTATGGTCCGATCCGGAGCCCGCATTGAGGTTCTTGATCTGGTCTGTGGACTCCAGACTCTGGGTATTGTAGCCATCCCACTTACACCCTTGAGCCCAAGTAGTCACACCTGTGGATCTTCGTGGCTTGTTTGGACTCAAGGAGGCGCACCTGATGCCCATCGGCTGGCGGTGTATATATGGGGCTCTGGGACGGGGGGGTGTCCTGCCTATCCTGTTCCTCTGGTTGCCCTGGCTTGGAGGTCCCTTCATTAAAGACTAGTTCTTTGAGTAAGTCTGGCAGTCACCCTGGACCTAGTTCCCTTCCTATCCCTTGCCTCTGTTGGGCAAGCCTGGCTGGACTGCCATTGCCCGGCGGGGGACTCTGCCCCTACCTATCCCTTGCTGCCAATGGGTCGTGCCCTGCAACCTACCCAGGTGCCCTGTGACCTGCTCAGGCCTCCGTGTTCCTGCCTGGGAGGTCTGGGCTCTGCCCAGGAGTTATGCCCAGGAACTCCGGGATCCTCCTGCCTTGGCTGAGCTCTGGGATCCTCCTGCCTTGCCTGAACTCTAAGACTCTCCCGGAACACCAGAATCACCTTGTACATCACGTCCCTCACGCACACCACGGTCACCACATCTTGTCTATCGTTTAGTTGTTCCCGTCCTGCCCCTAGTACTTCAGTGCCGGTGTCCTGCGCTTGGGTCCAGCCTCCTGTCCCCTTATGACAAGAATGACCTCCCCCAGCATGGACCCAGCAATGCAGACACTGTAGTCATGTCCTGTCACCCTGGGGTCCTCTATTGTCTGTACATTTCCCCCCCCCCCCCACTCACCTGTATCTTCTCTAGCTCTAAAGACCCTCCTTGGTCGCCTAGCGGCTCCCTTTGGGGGGGGCGGGGGTGGTACTATTATGGTCCGGTCCGGAGCCTGCTTTACGGTTCTTGATACAGTCTGCGGATTCCGGACTCTGGGTCTTGCAGCCATCCCTCCTTTCACCCTTGAGCCCAAGTAGTCACACCTGTGGATCATTGTGGCTTGTTTGGACTCAAGGAGGCGCACCTGATGCCCTTCGGCTGGCGGTGTATATAGGGGGCTCTGGTACTGGGTAGAGTTGGGGGGTTGTCCTGCCTATCCTGTTCCTCCAGTTGCCCTGGCTTGGAGTTCCCCTCATGAAGGATGAGTTCTTCAGTTAAGTCTGGCAGTCACCCTGGACCTAGTTCCCTTCCTATCCCTTGCCTCCGTCGGGAAAGCCTGGCTGGACTGCTGTTGCCCGGTGGGGGACTCTGCCCCTTTCCATCCCTCGCTGCCAATGGGTTGTGCCCCACAACCTACCCAGGTGCCCTGCGACCTGCTCAGGCCCCTGTGTTCCTGCCTGGGAGGTCCGGGCCCTGCTGAGGAGTTTATGAAGCCTGCCCAGTGAACTCCGGGATCCTCCTTGTCTGAACTCCTCAGCAGGGCCCACAACTCTCCCGGAACCCCAGAATCACCTTGTACATCACGTCCCTCATGCACTCCACGGTCACCACATCTTGTCTATCGTTTAGTTGTTCCTGTCCTGCTCCTAGTATTTCAGTGCCTGCATCCTGCACTTGGGTCCAGCCTCTTGTCCCCTTATGACAGGTTCTTGATTAGAGCATGAAAGGTTGTGGGGAGAATGGGATGAGAGGGAAAATGGATCAGCTACGATGAAATGGTGGAGCAGACTCGATGGGTGGAATGGTCTACTTCTGCTCCCATGTTTTATGTCTTATGATTTGTCACGCTAGTGCATTTTAAGTTGTAATTTAATTTGCGCTCCAAAACTTAGACATGATTACCTAGCTACATAGCAAATATTCAGTACAACACAGAAAGGGAGAGGAAAGATTATGTACTCTGTACACAGGTACTGTATTCTGTGTCAATCAGGCATGCAGTATAGGGAATAAAATGGATGATCTTGAAATTCAGCTACAGATTGGCAAGTATGACATTGTGGCCATCTCTGAAACTTGGCTAAAGGATGGCTGCCATTGGGAGTTGAACATCCAAGAATATACAGTGTATCGGAAAGATAGGTTAGTAGGCAGAAGGGAAGGTGTAGAGTCTCTATGGGTTGAGTTAAGAAATGGCAAGGGTAAAAGGACACTAATGACAGTTGTACACAGGCCTCAAATATCAGCCAGGATGTGGATTACAAATTACAGGAGAAAATTTAAAAGGCATGTCAGAAGGGCAATGTCATGATAATCGTTGGGGATTTTAACATGAAAGTCAATTGGGAAAACCAGGCCAGTACTGGACCTCAAGTGAGAGAATTTGTAGAATGTCTAAGGGATGGCTTTTTAGTACAGCTTGTTGTTGAGCCCACTAGGAGATCGGTGTGCTGGATTGGGTATTGTATAATGACCCAGAGGTGATAAGAGAGTTTAAGGTCAAGGAACCCTTGGGTACACTGATCACAATATGATCAAGTTCACTTTGAATTTTGAGGAGGAGAAACTAAATTCTAATCTGTTGGTATTTCAGTGGAGTAAAGGAAATTACAGTGGCATGAGAGAGGAACTGGCCAAGCTTGACTGGAAAGGGACACTAGCAAGACCGACGGCAGAGCAGCAGTGGCTGGAGTTTCTGTGGAAAATGAGGGAAGTGCAAGACAGATATATTCCAAATAAGAAGAAATTTTTGAATGGAAGAAGGACACTATCATGGCTGACAAGTGAAGTCAGAGCCAAAATAAAAGCAAAAGAGAGGGCATACAAGAAAGCCAAAGCTAGTGAGAAGATAGAGGATTGGAAATCTTTTTAAAAACTTGCAGAAGGAAACTAAGAAGGTCATTAGGAAGGAAAAGATGAATTATGTAAGGAAGCTGGCAACTAATAAAAAAGAAAGATACTAAAAGCTTCTTTAAGTATATAAACGATAAAAGAGAGTTCAGGGTCGATATAGGACCAATAGAAAATGACACTGGAGATATTGTAACCATAAAACATTACAGCACAGAAACAGGCCTTTTGGCCCTTCTTGGCTGTGCCGAACCATTTTCCTGCCTAGTCCCACTGACCTGCACTTGGGCCATATCCCTCCATACCCCTCTCGTCCATATACCCGTTCAAGTTTTTCTTAAATGTCAAACGTGAGCCCGCATTCACCACTTCATCTGGCAGCTCATTCCACACTCCCACCACCCTCTGCGTGAAGAAGCCCCCCCCCCAATATTCCCTTTAAACTTTTCCCCCTTCACCCTTAACCCATGACCTCTTTTTTTTTCTCCCGTGGCCTCAGTAGAAAAAGCCTGCTTGAATTAATGAGACGAGAGAGTCAGAGATGGCAGAGGAACTGAATGCGTATTTTGCATCAGTATTCACATCTGCAGTATACCGGACATTCAAGAGTGTCAGGGAAGTGAAATTTGTGCAGTGAAAATTACGACTAAGAAGGTGCTCAGGAAGCTTAATGGTCTGAGGGTGGATAAATCTCCTGGACCTGATGGAATGCACCCTCGGGTTCTGAAGGAAGTAGCTGGGGAGATTGCGGAGGCATTAACAATGATCTTTCAAGAATCGATAGATTCTGACACTGTACTGGATGATTGGAAAATTGCAAATGTTACTCCGCTATTTAAGAAGGGTGGGAGGCAGCAAAAAGAAAACTATAGACTTGTTAGCCTGACATCAGTGTTTGGGAAGTTGTTGGAATCGATTGTTAGGGATGAGATTACGGAATACCTGGAGGCACATGGCAAGATAGGCTAAAGCCAGCTGGTTTCCTGGAAGGAAAATCCTGCCTGACTAACCTACTGCAATTGTTTGAGGACATGGCAAGCTGGATAGACAAAGGAGATATGGTAGATGTGGTGTCAGATGTGGTGTTGTTGTCAGAAGGCCTTTGACAAGGTGCCGCACATGAGGCTACTTAGCAAGATTAGATCCCATGGAATTACAGGAGAGTTACTAGCATGGATGGAGCATTGGCTGATTGACAGAGAACAGAGAGTGGGAATAAAGGAATCCTATTCTGGCTGGCTGCCATTTACTGGTAGAGTTCCACAGGAGTCAATGTTGGGACCACTGCTTTTTACAATGCATGTCAATGACTTGAACTCTGGGATTAATGGATTTGTGGCTAAATTTGCTGATGATACAAAGATAGGTGGAGAAGTGGGTAGTGTTGAGGAAACAGAAAGCCTGCAGAGAGACTTAGATAGTTTTGGGGAATGGGCAAATAAGTGGCAAATGAAATACAATGTTGGAATGTGTATGGTCATGAACTTTGGTGGAAGAAATAAACAGGCAGACTGTTATTTAGGTGGGGAGAGAATTCAAAATGCAGAGATGCAAAGAGACTTGGGAATCCTCGTGCAGGATACCCTAAAGGTTAACTTCCAAGTTAAGTCAATGGTGAAGAAGAAAAATGCAATTTTGGCATTCATTTTCTAGAGGTAAGAATGTAAGAGCAGGGATGTGATATTGAGGCTCTATAAGGCACTCATGAGACCACACTTATGTGCAGTTTTGGGCCCCTTATTTTAGAACCGATATACTGACATTGGAGAGGATCAGAGAAGAGTCATGAGAATGATTCCAGGAATTAAAGGGTTACCGTATGAGGGATGTCTGGCATCTATTAGGCTGTATTCCCTGGAATTCAGGAGAAGGAGGGGGCATCTCATAGAAACATTCTAAATGTTAAAGGCCTGAACAGATTAGATATGGCAAAGTTATTTCCCATGGTAGGGGAGTCTAGGACAAGAGGACAGGACTTCAGGATTGAAGGATGTCTATTTAGAACAGAGATGCGGAGAAATTACTTTAGTCAGAGAGAGGTAAATCTGCGGAATTTGTTGCCATGAGTGACTGTGGAGGCCAAGTCATTGGGTGTATTTAAGGCAGAAATTGATAGGTTCTTGATTAGCCAGGGCATCAAAGGCTATGGGATGAAGGTAGGGGAGTGGGGATGACTGGAAGAATTGGATCAGCCCATGATTGAATGGTGAAGCAGACTCGATGGGCTGAATGGCCTACTTCTGCTCCTACATCTTATGGTCTTATGGAAAAGGAAGTGTTGGTATTTTTGAAGATGAGTAAGTCTGTAGACTTTGATGGGATTGAACCCAGGTAATTTGGAAAAGCATGAGAGGTATGGCAGAGTAATAGTTTGTCATGGACTAGGTAGACCAAAGAGTCGGTTTCTGTGCTGAATGAACTGCTGAGGCCATGGCAGAGATCATACTATCCCAGGCAACGTTGTTCCTCTGTCTAAGATGGGCAACAGAGACTTTCAGGAAATTAAATGCCAATGAGCCTTTCATCAGTGTAGGAAAATTATTGGAGAAGGTTCTTCAAATAAGACCCACACATATCTGGAAATGCATAGACTTGTTAGGTATAGTTAACATGGCTTTGTGTTGGGTAAACCACATCAAACAAACTTGATTGAATTTTCTGTGACGGAGATGATCGATGAGGGTAGGGCAGTGAAATCATAACATGGACTTTAGTAAAACTTGAGGCAATGTTTCTCATGGTAGGCTGATCCAGAGGGTTAAGCCGCAGAGGTTTGTAGATTGGATCCAAATTTGGCTTGTCAATAAAAAATATATTGTGGCGACCCACTTACTAGCACACTCGAACCGGCTGACAATTAGCCAGCGTGCAGGCACAAAGGCTAGGTCCAGGACAAAGGGAGAAAGCCTGAGGGGGTGTCAGTACGTGCCTCTCGAAGCATCCGCGCGGGGGAGGGCGGATGGAGGGAGGCTTTAAAGCAAGGCTGTGAAGTTCGAATAAACTTTATCTTTGACTGCAGTTTACCGACTCCATGTCGTTATTTTAGCGCTGCGTGTAGCACACCGCTACAATTGGTGACCCCGACGGTCCAAACGTTTTTGGACCGGAGATGAACGACGCCGCATCTGTTCATGCGGTTTCCTTGAAACTGCCAAGCTTCTGGACGCTACAACCTCACCTATGGTTTCAGCAAGCAGAAGCCCAATTCCACGTTCGGCAGATAACCTCAGAGGACACCCGTTACTACTACGTGGTGAGCTCCCTCGACCAGGACACAGTGGCCCAGGTCGCAGAGTTCGTACAGTCTCCCCCGGCGGACGGCAAGTACACGGAATTCAAAGCCCTGCTCATAAGGACTTTCGGGCTCTCCTGCCACGAGCGAGCTGCCCGTTTACTGCACCTGGATGACTTGGGAGACAGGCCTCCATCAGCTTTAATGAATGAGATGTTGTCTCTGGCCGATGGACACACACCCTGCCTCATGTTTGAGCAGGCATTCCTGGAGCAGCTGCCCGAGGACATATGCCTGCTGCTGTCCGACGCGGATTTCAGCGACCCCCGGAAGGTGGCAGCCCGGGCGGACTTGCTGTGGAATGCCAAGAAGGTGAGTGGGGCGTCCATCTCACTGATCACCCGGCCACGCTCCCAGCAGCAAACCAGTCCAGGCCCGGCCACAGAGCCCGCTAACCCCAGAGGCCAGGGTGTGGAGCCCAACGAGCAATGGTGTTTCTACCACCAGCGGTGGGGCGCAGAAGCCCGCCGTTGTCGCCCGCCCTGCCAGTTCCCGGGAAACGCCAGGGCCAGCCGCCGCTGATGGCTAAGGCGGCTGGCCATCGGGATAGCCTCCTGTATGTGTGGGACAGCAGGTCGGGACGCCGGTTTTTGGTCGACACCAGTGCCGAGATCAGCATCTTACCTCCGACGAGTTACGACACCCGCAGCAGGGCGCCGGGTCCCCCCCTGAGGGCCACGAACGGCAGCACAATAAGGACCTATGGCACCCGTCCGGTGCAGCTACGGTTCGGCTCCAGCCAGTTCACGGGGGACTTCACACTGGCCGCCGTAGCCCAACCGCTTCTGGGTGCGGATTTCTTGCGGGCTCACAGCCTACTGGTCGACCTGCCCAGGAAGAGACTGGTTCACGCCGAGACCTTTCAGACGTTCTCCCTGGGTGAAGCCCAGTTGCCAGCCCCTCACCTCGGCTCCATCACGCTGTCCGACAATGACTTCACCAGGGCCCTGGCGGATTTCCCATCGGTTCTGGCACCGCAGTTCGCGGCAGCCATGCCCCGACACGGCGTACAGCACCACATCCCGACCCAGGGACAACCCCTCCACGCCCGTGCTCGGCGGCTTCCCCCGGACAAGCTCCGACTGGCGAAGGAGGAGTTCAAGAGGATGGAGGAATTGGGGATCATCCGGCGGTCCGACAGCCCCTGGGCCTCCCCCCTGCACATGGTGTGGTGACCAAAGCGACAGGGGGCTGGAGACCGTGCGGCGACTACCGCAGGCTGAATGAGGCTACAACACCGGACCGCTACCCTGTGCCGTACATTCAGGACTTTGCAGCAAACCTGCAAGGTGCACGGATCTTCTCCATGGTAGACCTCATCCGCGGATACCATCAAATCCCGATGCATCCGGACGACATCCCCAAAACGGCTCTCATCACCCCGTTCGGCCTTTTCGAGTTCCTCCATATGCCGTTCGGCCTGAAGAATGCCGCACAGACGTTCCAGCAGTTGATGGACGCAGTGGGACGCGACCTGGACTTCGCATTCATCTATTTGGACGACATCCTCATAGCCAGCAGCAGTCGTCAGGAGCATCTGTCCCACCTCCGACAACTCTATGCCCAGCTGAGTGACTACGGTCTAACAATCAACCTGGCCAAATGCCAGTTCGGGCTCGACACCATTGACTTCCTGGGCCACAGGATTACCACAGACGGGGCAACCCCTCTTCCCGCATCTAAGGTAGATGCGGTCCGCCATTTCCCCCGACCCACCACGATCAAAGGCCTTCAGGAATTTGTAGGTATGGTCAATTTCTACTACCGCTTCCTCCCTTCAGCTGCCCGGATCATGTGCCCCCTGTTCGCCTTGCTGTCCGGTCCGGGCAAGGACATTACCTGGGACGAGGAGTCCGCCGCCGCTTTCATTCAAACAAAGGATGCCTTGGCGAATGCCGCGATGCTAGTGCACCCCAGAATGGACGACCCTATCGCCCTCACAGTGGACGCATCTAATACGGCAGTTGGTGGGGTACTGCAGCAGCTCATCGTGGGCCGCTGGCAACCCCTGGCGTTTTTCAGCAAACACCTGCGGCCACCCGAGCTCAAATACAGTGCTTTTGACCAGGAGCTGTTGGCGCTATACCTGGCAATCTGGCATTTCAGGTACTTCTTAGAAGATAGGCCCTTCACCGCGTTCACGGACCACAAACCGCTTACCTTTACGTTCACAAAGGTGTCCGATCCCTGGTCGTCCCGCCAGCAGCGCCATCTGTCCTACATCTCTGAATACACGACAGACGTCCGGCACGTCTCGGGTAAGGACAATGTCATGGCGGATGCGCTCTCTCACCCTAACATTCACGCCCTTTCCCCAGGGGTAGACTTTGAGGCGCTGGCAGAGGCACAGCAGGCAGATGAGGCGATCCCGAGTTACAGGACCGCAGTCTCCGGTTTGCAGCTCCAGGACCTCCCCGTAGGCCCAGGTGAGAGGACCCTACGCTGTGACGTCGCCACCGGCCAACCCCGTCTCGTCGTCCCGGCACCTTGGCGACGACGTGTTTTCGACTCCATTCATAACTTGGCGCACCCCTCCATCCGCACTACCGTCCGGATGGTCTCCAGCAGGTTTGTTTGGCACGGACTCCGCAAGCAGGTCTGTGAATGGGCCAGAACGTGCATGCACTGCCAGAAGGCCAAGATGCAGCGACACACCAAGGCCCCGCTGCAGCAGTTCCACCCCACCCACCGGCGTTACGACCACATTCATGTGGATATCGTGGGCCCCCTTCCAGTGTTGCGCAGAGTGCAGCACCTCCTGACTATCGTGGACCGGTTCACAAGATGGCCAGAGGCAGTCCCGCTCACCGACACCACCTCTGAATCTTGTGCCCGGGCACTGATCGCCACCTGGGTGTCCCGTTTTGGTGTACCGGCCCACATTACCTCCGACAGAGGCGCCCAGTTCACCTCCAGCCTGTGGTCAGCGATGGCCAGCCTGTTGGGGACTCAGCTGCACCACACCACTGCCTACCACCCACAGTCGAACGGACTAGTGGAGCGTTTCCACCGTCACCTGAAGTCGGCTCTCATGGCCCGCCTGCGAGGAGCTAACTGGGCGGACGAGCTTCCCTGGGTCCTACTCGGCATCCGCACGGCACCCAAAGACGATCTGCACGCTTCGTCAGCCGAGTTGGTGTACGGCGCACCCCTGGTCGTTCCCAGGGAGTTCATACCAGCCCCAAGGGGGTGAGAGGAAGAACCCGCAGCAGTCCTGGGCAGACTACGCGAGAGGCTCGGTGCCCTGGCCCCCATACCCACTTCGCAGCATGGGCAGCACCCGACCTGCGTACCCAAAGACCTGCAGAACTATAAGTTTGTGTTTGTACGGAAGGGCGGGCATCGGCCACCCTTGCAACGGCCCTACGAGGGGCCGTTTACGGTGATCAGAAATGACAGGTCCACGTTCGTGCTGGATGTTGGGGGGAGAGAGGAGGTTTTCACGGTGGACAGACTCAAACCGGCCCGTGTGGACCTGGCGCAACCGGTCGAGTTTCCGACACCGCGGCGCAGAGGCAGACCTCCCAAACAGGGTCCGGCCCAGACTGTGGACATTGGGGGGGTGTATCGCCGGTTCTGGGGGGGGGGGGTTATGTGGCGACCCACTTACTAGCACACTCGAACCGGCTGACAATTAGCCAGCGTGCAGGCACAAAGGCTAGGTCCGCAACAAAGGGAGAAAGCCTGAGGGGGTGTCAGTACGTGCCTCTCGAGGCATCCGGCGGGGGAGGGAGAGTTTAAAGCAAGACTGTGAAGTAGGAATAAACTTTATCTTTGACTGCAGTTTACCGACTCCGTGTCGTTATTTTAGCGCTGCGTGTAGCACACCGCTACAATATTGTGGTGAGCATTCGGTCCATGATGACAGACAAGAAAAGCTTGTTTAGCTTGGATAACTGTGGTAATTCTAGAGCTAATACATGCCGACGAGCGTTGAGCCCACCCGGTCGTGATGCGTGCATTTATCAGACCAAAACCAATCCGGGCCCGCCCGGTAGCTTTGGTGACTCTAGATAACCTGGGGCTGATCGTACGTCCTCGTGACAGCGACGATCCATTCGAATGTCTGCCCTATCAACTTTCGATGGTACTATCTATGCCTACCATGGTTTTATTCAACAGCTGTTTTTATTGCAACAAGCACAAAATGAGCACTGATTTGGATACATTATCATGCTTCCACATTACCTGCACACCCTGCATAAAGTAAACACAAATTTATACCCGTATTCTTGGATACCCGCGTCTTTCTTTGAATTTGTTTAATGTTTTGAATTTGTTATGTTTTTCAAAACATAACACTGACAAGTAACTAATGTTGTTAGTTACTAATCAGTGATAGGGAAGTTTATGGAGAGAATTCTTCAGGATAAAATTTATGAGCATTTGGAGAACCATGGCCTAGTTAGGGAGTGCCAGCATGGCTTTGTGCTGGGCAAGTCGTGTCTTAGTAACTTGATTGAGTTCTTTGATAAGATGATGAGGATGATCGATGAAGGTAGAGTTGTGGAAATTGTTTACATGGATTTTAGAAGGTGTTTACCCAAGTCCCTCATAGAAGTTTATGACGCATGGGATATGGTGAATTGGCTGCTTGGATTCAGAACTGGTTTGCCATCGAAGACAGAGGGTAATGGTCAAAGGGAGTTATTCTAACTGGAGGTTTGTGTTTGGTGTTGTTCTGCAGGGATTTACACTGGGACCTCTGTTGTTAAGATGTATATAAGTGACCTGGATGGAAATAAAAATTGGTGGGTTAGTAAGTTTGCAGATGATATAGTGTTGTAAATTAGCAAGGGATATAGACCATTTGCAGTTAAGGGCACAGAAATAGCAGATGGAGTTTAACCTGGCCAAATATGAAGTGCTCCACCTTGGTAGGCCAAATGTAAACTGACAGTCCACTATTAAGGGCAAGACCCTTAACAGTATTAATGAGCAGAGGGATTTTGGAGTCCAAGATCATAACTCCCTGAAAGTAGCTACACTGATTGATAGGACGGTTAAGGCATTTGACATGCTTACCTTAGTCAAGGGAGTTGTGCAGTAGCTTTATAAGGCCACGTCTGGAGTATCGCATACAGTATTGGAAAGATTGATTACAGAAATGATTTCGAGACTTTTGAGAGGATGCAGAAGGGGTTTAGCAGGACGTTGCCTGAATTAGAGGGCATGTGATATAATGAGAGCTTGGACAAACTTGGGTTGTTTCCTGTGGAGTGTTAGAGGCTGAGGGAAGATCTAGTAGAGGTTTATAAGATGATGAGAGGCATAGGTAGAGTAGACAAACAAAATCATTTTCCCAGAGTTGAAATATCTAGTACCAGAGGGCATACATTTAAGAGGAGAGGGGGTAACTTCAAAGAAGATGTGAAGGGCAAGTTTTTTACACAGAGTGTGGGTGCTTGGAATGCACTGCCTGGGGTGGTGGTAAAGGTAGTAACATTAGGGACTTTTAAGAGATGTTTAATAAGCAGATGAATGTGAGGAAAATGGAAGAATATGGACATTGTGTAGGCAAAGGAAACTAGTTTAGTTGGCTATTTGATCACTAATTTATTTGGTTTGGCAAACACTGTGGGCTGAAAGGCCTGTTTCTATGTTCTGTGTGTTCTGGTTGACTAGTGGTGTTCTGCAGGGGTTGCTGTTGCTTTCACGTTATACTGTAAGTCACAGATGGAGTTGATGACTTTATGGCCAAGTTTGCAAATGGTAGAAAGAAAAATGGAGGGACGGGTAGTGTGAAGTCTGCAGAAGGACTTAGATAGATTGAGAGGATGGGCAAAGAGGTGGCAGATAGAATGTAGTTTGGGGAAGTGTATGTTTGTACATTTTAGTAGAAAGAATAAAGGCATAGACTATTTTCAAAATGGGGAGAAAATTGAAAATCAGAAATGTAAAGGGATTTGCAAGTCATCATACAGGATTCTCTAAACTTGCAGCTTGAGTCTTTAGTGAGGTAGGCAAATGCAGTGTTTGCATTCGAGAGGACTAGAATATAATGCTGATGCATTACAAAGTGTTGGCCAGACCACGCTTGGAGTATTATGAGCAGATTTGAGCCCCTTATCTAACAAAAATGTGCTAGTGTTGTATAGGGTCTACAGGAGGTTCATAAGAATGATTCTGGGTTAGTGTATGAGGAGCATTTGATGGCTCTGGGCCTGCACTTGCTGGAATTTAGAAGAATGAGGGGGAATCTCATTGAATGTTGAAAGGCATAGATTGAGTGGATGTGGAGAGGATGTTTCACATCATGGGGGAACCAAGAACCAAAGGGCACAACCGCAGAATAGAGGGATGTCCATTTAGAACAAGGATGAGGAGGAATTTCTTTAGCCATATGGTGGTGAATCTGTGGAATTCATTGCCATAAATGGCTGTGGAGGTCAAGTCATTGAGTATATTTAAAGCAGATTCGATGGGTTCTTGATTAGTTGGGGCATCAAAGGTTATGGCGGGGAGGCAGGAGAATGAAGTTGTGAGGGATAAATCGACAATGATGGAATGGTGGAGCAGACTCAATGGTTGAAATGGCCTAATCTTGCTCCGATATGTATTATGGTGCTATGAGTGGTACTGCACTTAGAGTATTGTGTTCAATTCTGGTCACCTCATTATAGGAAGGATGTGGAAGCTGTGGAGAGGGTGCAGAGGAGATTTACCAGGATGTTGCCTGGTTTGGAGAACAAGTCATATGAAGCAAGGTTAGCAGAGCTAGGACTTTTCTCTTTGGAGCGTAGAAGAATGAGAGGGGACTTGATAGAGGTCTACAAGATTATGAAAGGCATAGATAGGGTGGATAGTCAGTACCTGTTTCCCAAGGCACCAATAGAAAACACCAGAGGGCATATATACAAAATTAAGGGACAGAAGTTTAGGGGAGACATCAGGGGTTAAGTTTTTTACACAGAGGGTTGTGAGTGCCTGGAATGATTTACCAAGGACGGTGGTGGAGGCCTAAACATTAGAAGTATTTAAGAACCTCTTGGACAGGCACATGGATGAAAGAAAAATGAAGGGTTATGGGGTAGTGTGGATTTAGTACTTTTTTTTAAGGATTATATGGGTCGGCATAACATGGAGGGCTGAAGGGCCTGTACTGTGCCGTAGTGTTCTATGGTTCTATGGATTCATCTCTGAATACACCACAAGTTGTCATCGACTTCATCAAGACCTGTATGGATATAAGTGTGTGCCTTTGATTTATCCAAAGCAAAAGCCATGGATGAACCAAGAGTTTCATAGTTTGCTGAGGGCTAGATCTGTGGCATTCAAGACCAGAGATCCACAACAATACAAGGAGTCCAGGTTCAACCTATGTAAGGCTATTTTAAAAACAAAGAACTTCCATTTGAAGTTTATGATGCAATCAGATACACGTCAACTCTGACAGGGTTTGCAAGTCATTACTTCCTACAAGGCAAAACCTAACATAATGCGTGGCTGTGATGTTTCACTCCCAGATGAGCTTAACTCCTTTTGTACATGTTTTGAAAGGGAGAATAAAACTACACCTATGCAAATCCCTGAAGCATCTAGTGACCCTGTGACCACTGTCTCAGTGGCTGATGTCAGAACATCTTTCAAGAGGGTGAACCCTCGCAAGGCATCAGGCTCTGCTGGTGTACCTGGAAGGGCCCTGAAAACCTGTGCCAACCAATTAGTGGGTGTATTCAAGGACATCTTCAATCCTCACTTCTGTAGTTGGAGGTTGCCACCTGCTTCAAAGGAGTGAGAATCATACCAGTGCCCAAGAAGGTCAGGGTGAGCTGCTTCAATGACTATCACCAAGTTGCACTCACATCTACTGTGATGAAGTACTTTGAATGGTTAGTATGGCCAGAATCAACCCTTGCCTAGGCAGGGATCTGAACCCACCGCAATTTACCTACAGCCACAGTGGATGCAATCTCACTGGCTCTCCACTCAGCCTTAGGTCATCTGGTCAACAGCAAAATCTACATCAGGCTGCTGTTTATTGATTACAGCTCACAATCCAACACTACTGTATCCTCAGTACTAATCAATAAACATCAAAACCAGGGCTTCTGTACCTCTCTCTGCAACTGGACCTGGGACTTCCTCAGCTGGAGACCACAATTAATGTGGTTCGGAAATAACATTTCCTCTTTGCTGATGCTGGTGATCCTCACAGCTGCGAGCTTAGCCCACTGCTCTACTCCTTCTACACCCATAACTGTGCGGCTAGGCACAGCTCAAATGCACCTATAAACTTGCAATGACACAACCATTATTGGCAGAATTTCAGATGGTGACAGGAGTGTGATAATTCAGCTGGTTGAGAGGTGTTGCAATAACAACCTTGCACTCAATGTCAGTAAGACCAAGGAATCGATTGTGAACTTCAGGAAGGGGAAGTCGAGGGAACACACACCAATCCTCATTCAGGGATCAGCAGTGGAAAGGGTGAGCAGCTTCGAGTTCCTGGATGTCAACATATCTGAAGATCTATCCTGGGCCCAATAGGTTGATACAATTTCAAAAAAGCACAACAGCAGCTATATTTCTTTAGGAGTTTGAGGAGACTTTGCATGTAACCAAAAGCTCCAGCAAATTTCTACAGATGCACTGTAGAGAGAATCTAACTGGTTGCATCACCATCTGGTATGGAGGGGTGACTGCACAAGATCAGAAAACGTGTCAGGAAGTTATAATCTCAGCCAGCTCCACTATAGACACTAGACTCCCCAGCATTGAGGACAAAAGGTGGTGCTTCAAAAAGGCGGCATCCATCATTAAGGACACCCATCACCCCAGACATGCCCTTTTCTCATTGCTACCATCAATGAGAAGGGGCAGGAGCACTCAACATATTAGGAACAGATTCTTCCCCTCTGCAATCAGATTTCTGAATGAAGAATGAACACCACCTCAATATTTGTTTCCTTTTTGTTCTCTTTTTGCACTACTTAATTAATTGATTTTATATCTATATATATCTTACTGTAATTTGATAATTTAATTGATTTTATATATATATATATCTTATTGTAATTTGTAGTGTTTTATTATTATCTATTGCGCTGAACAGCTGCCGTGAAACAACAAATTTCACAATATCTGCTAATAATGCTAAACCTGACTCTGATTTGGATTCTCTGATCTATGAGCTGTTCCCAGAGACACATATGAAGATGAACATCAAGTGCTGCTGGAAGATCATCAATTCAGTGAAGGACGCCCTTTGGTCTGCCCAGAACCTTATGGTCTTCTAGCATATCGATGTGTCCATGGAAAAAAGCTGCCGATTGGCAGTATGTGCTGAGTGGCTCACTTAAGCTTGGTGCAGCCACCAGAGGGGCTTGTAAACAAGGACGACAGTGTAAGGTTGTTCTGCTACTGGAGAGGGAGGGGCCAGGTTGGGGAGGAAGCCCCTCGATCATTGTAGTAGTGTACCGCCATACTGGGCCATATGAATGACAACAGTGCTATTGATCGACATACAGGACTGTAATAGAACTCACTGAAAACTTTGACTTTGAATGTACAGAACAAACAGGCATTATTCTTATACATATTTTTATTAATTAATAAAGTTTATTTTGTTAAAAAAATTTGAGTGGTTGAAGTTAAGTATGTGATTGTAGTTATTGAAACTGTAGTTAATCATTTATTGTCTTTTTGTTTAAAATATATAAAGTATCATGTCAGGAGAGTGAGTTTCTCTTAAACTTTCTCCAAAAGGTCTGCTGTGTAAATAAAGACTTTTATATGTTCCAGTTACAGCTTGCATGTGGCACAGTCACAACAGAGAAAAGAGAATATGTGGGAGGCCGTACTAAATGGTCATGGATGGATGACCCTCAGAAAGAAAGATTACCCAGAATAATATTGAAGAATTGTTGCATCATCCAGTTCTACAACTGGTCTCTTGAAATATCAACTTTGATCATTCAGATTTTTAAAATTATCCTCACTTTTAATTTTTATAATTCTCATGTCCAAGCTTCCAGAGGAGATTAACATAAGTGGGAAGATTCGTAGCAAATTGATAGACTTGGCAAAAAAAGGACTGGGAGGGTGTCACTAATCACAGTTATAGTCACCCACTCTCAACTACATGCATGTTCTGACCAAGCCACATCAGAAGACCATTGCAAAGTCTGGTTTTAACATAAAACATAGAACAGTTTTGTACAAGGTTACAGTGTCTTCACTGTAAAATCCAAATCCAAAAATCCAAAGTCTTGACATGTCATTGTACAGCAGATATACAGTAGGAAGAAGATGAGATACAGAGAACAACAATACTTGAGAAAGGTTTTGCACAATACCTCTTGTCTATTGTGCTTCAGGATGAATGAAATCTAAAGCTCTAGCTTTAGCAAGGCCCTTGACAAAGTCTCACAGGGGAGGTTGTTCAAGAAGACTCAGTCATTTGCCATTCAGTATGAGGTAATAAATTAGATTCAACAGTTGCAGGAGAAGCCAGAGAGTGGTAGATAGTTGCTTCTCTGACTGTAGGTCAAAACTAGAGATATGCCAGAGGGATTGGTGCTGACTCTGTTGTTGATTGTCTTCTGTTTCAATGATCTGAATGGCAATGTGGTAAACTGGATAAGCAAATTTGTGGATGACACCAAGATTGGAAGTGTAGTGGACAGAGGAAGAAAGCTTGCAAGGTGATCTGGACCAACTGGAAAAATGAGCTGAAAATGGCAAATGGAATTTAATATAGATGAGGAGGATAAACCAGGGTACGGCTTACACAGTGAACATATAGGGTTTTCGTGGAATATGGTAGAACAGAGGGATTTGGGAATACAGATCTATAATTCCTTAAAAGTGGTGTCACGGGTAGATACTGTAGGCTAATAAAGAGAATATTCAGCACATTGGCCTTCATAAATCATGGTACTGAGTACAAGGGTAGGGACGCTATGTTGACATATAAGATGTTGGTGAGGCCTAATTTAGAGTATTGTGTACAGTTCTGGTCATATAATATTGAAAGGGTACAGAGAAAATTTACAAGAATGTTGCTGGTATTTGAGGACCTGAGTAATAGGGAAAGGTTGAACTGGTTAGGATTTCATTCCATGGAGTATAGGAGAATGAGGGGAGGTATGAAAAATTATGCAGGACATAGATAGGATGAATGCAAGCAGGTTTTTTCAAATAAGATTGGGTGAAACTAGAACCATAGGTCATGGGTTGGTGAAAAGTGAAAGGTGAGGGTGAACTTCTTCATTCAGAGGGTAGTGTGAGTGTGGAACGAGCTGCCAGAGGAAGTGATGGGTGTGGGTTTGATTTCAACATTTAAGAGAAGTTTGGATAAATATATGGATGGTAGGGGTATGGAGGGCTCTGGTGCAGGTGCAGGTAGAATAACAGTTTGGTATCAGAAAAGTTCTGTTTCTGTGCTATAACTTTCTATGTCTGTTCGAATCATTTGACATATATAAAAAGGCAAAACAATTACTTCACAACAGACAACACAAATGTGTTTTGGTATCTGGCATCTAGATCTGATTTTATAGATTCATTTGAATAGAATGCATTTCTATAAATGAATGCTCACTGAAAAGGCAGGATAATATTGATCATACATATCTTCCAGCCTCAAAGGATGTATTTTTTGCAGACTTCCAAGTGGGAGAAAATCTTCTAAGCAATGACAGGAGGGTAGTGAAGGATTGCATGATCAGAAAGTCAGCTAACAAATAAATAAATAAAAGCATTGTATATTATTCAAACATAAGCAGAAATCCTTCACTTTGTAATCAAACTCAGTAAAAGAAATCAAGAAACCAAGTGAAAACTTCATGGGCAATGATGATATTTTCCATTCTTGTACATCTCTACATTCCATATGTGTTGAAAGAATTGCAAGGATCATAATAATGGTAATAACTGGAGCAGGTTTTGAAAATATAGTGCAGACTTGATTAGCTATGCTCTTGTGTGTTATTGCAGATTGATAAGGCAGCATTTATTACCTACTTTTAGTTCTTCTGAAAGCAGCTAGTCCGGCATGCAGAGTGAGACCAGAATAATTCGCAGAACAGCCCTGGTACAGTTGACAGGTTAACCTCCTTTGCAGCAGTATTTATTTCTTCATTACATTGTAGGTTAGCAGGTTAGGACCTGAGAATATCAGTTCAGGATAGTTAGTTTACGTAACCATAGTATCTACTGCAGACATTTTGTC
Organism: Hemitrygon akajei; assembly: GCF_048418815.1. Taxonomy (NCBI): domain Eukaryota; kingdom Metazoa; phylum Chordata; class Chondrichthyes; order Myliobatiformes; family Dasyatidae; genus Hemitrygon; species Hemitrygon akajei. The sequence goes on from NC_133127.1 coordinate 110,161,750, forward strand.
CAATACATCAAAAAGTTTTTTAAATCCAACAATAAGCACTAAACCATATTTGCAAGGTTTCCTGATTTATTCCTGAATACTTGCAGAACAGTAAACTTAATCTTCATTTAACCCTGGTATTAGTAATTTGATCAGTTACAACACCATCAAGAATGCTTACCATGCCATCCCATGCCAGCACTTTGGCAAGTTAGTCACCTGCTCTACTTCTCCTGGCATATAGGCAGAGACTGAGGACCCCGCACCAGTGGTAAGGACCACAAAGGTGTTGTCAAGGCAGGAGGAGGAGCACTTACAGCACTGTTTCAATCAGTGGACTGGACCATATTCAGGAGTATATCTTCAGATTTGAATCCAGAGAGAATGCAATGATCATTGCCAAAAGAGCAGAAATCTCTTCCTTCACTTCCCATAGCAACCTGGGCATCTATCTGCTAGAATGTTCGAGCATGTCAGCTTGTTTTATGCTGTCTTCACAAACATACAGTATAGATCCATCTCACTGGTGAATTATGAAGCAATGTATTTGTTAAAGACTTCCCCTACCCTTTGCAACTCCAGGCATATATTTCCTCTTCCATCCCTGATTGGTCCTACCCTTACTCTAGTCACACGAGTGAATCTGCAGATGCTGGAAATAAATAAAAACGCAAGATGCTGGCAGAACTCAGCAGGCCAGACAGCATCTATGGGAGGAGGTAGTGACGACGTTTCGGATCGAAACCCTTCAACAGGAGTGAAGTAACATGGGATGGTGGAGAGGGGAAAAGAAGTGGGGGGAGGGATAAAGTAGAGAGCTGGGAAGTGTTACGAAAACCCCGTAACCAGGTAACTTACCAGCAAAGATAGATGGATCAGCTGAGTCGGATGCTACTATTTTCAAACGTTTTATTCAACAAGGGCACAAACGTATGGTTAATACAAAACATTCAGATCATACACGTCGTCAAAACTCAATCTAAAACACCGGTGTAACCATAATCAATCAGAAATAAGCTCTACAGTTGTCTAGGGGGTAATACTGAGTCCAACGGAAGTATAAAGAGTCACTCAGAAATTTGCAGGCTTTTTCCTTTCTGGGAACCCGCTGGGGTTTTTACGTTGTAGAGAGAAAGAGATGATTTAGAAAAGATGCACACTTGCCCGTCGTCTTGGCAGAGCAAATCCTTGGAATCAGGGGAGCAGACTTCCCCGTTGTTATTTAAAAGCAGTCTTTCGTTGGTTTTAGCCACAGATTCAAATTCGGAATCTAACGCACGTGGCTTCCTTCAAAATGGCGTCCCGCTCCCACGGGAATCGATCTCGTGTCTCCTGGGTGTGTCTGCTGGGTGCATCTGAGGGTCCTCCCCTCAGACCCGCCTTTATACTTCTTCACGGGATCGCAGGTGTCAATCAAGTTGCAGGTAATGCGATCTCTCTCTCAACCAGCCCACTTTGCCCGAGGGCTTTTCACGTGGTCTCCATGAGACAATAGTCAAAGTCACCTTTATTCTGCTTCTTGGGAGAACGTGGTCTTCCGCACGTCTCTCTCTCTTGGGTCAGTTGACCCCCCTTAACTAGAGTTCTTGCGATTTTCACAAAGGAGGGGGCCAACGGCATAACAGAAGTGATAGGCTGGAGGGAAATGGGCTGGGGGAAGGTGGAGAATTATGGGAAATAAAAGAGAAAGAAAGGTAGGTCTGGGGGGAGATTATAGTGAGGGGGGAAAAAAGAGAGAGAAAGAGAACCAGACTAAAATAATAGATAGGGATGGGGGTAAAGGGGGGCAGTGGTATCAACGAGGGTCTGTGAATTAGATGTTCATGCCAGCAGGCAGGAGGCTACTTAGGCGGGAGATAAGGTATTGCTCCATCGACCTGCGTGTGGCCTCATCTTGACGGTAGAGGGGGCCATGGACAGACATGTCGGAGTGGGAGTGGTCTGTGGAACTGAAGTGTGTGGCCACAGGGAGATCCTGCCACTGCTGGAGGACTGAGTGCCAGTGTTCGGCGAAATGGTCTCCCAGTCTGCGACAGGTCTCCTCAATGTATAAATGGCCACATCGGGAGCACCGGATACAGTATATCACCCCAGTTGACTTGCAGGTGAAGTGGTGCCTCACCTGAAAGGACTGTCTGGGGCCTGGGATGGTGGTGAGGGAAGAAGTGTGGGGGCAGGTGTAGCACTTCTTCCGTTTGCAGGGATGAGTGCCCGGAGGGAGATCGGTGGGGAGGGATGGGGGGAATGAATGGACAAGGGAGTCATGTAGGGAGCGATCCCTGCGGAAAGCCGAGAGTTGGGGGGAGAGGAAGATGTGGCTGGTGGTGGGATCACGTAGGAGGTGGCGGAAGTTACGGAGGATTATACGTTGGATCTGTAGGCTGGTAGGGTGATAGGTGAGGACCAGGGGAACTCTATCCCTGGTGGGCTGGTGGGGGGATGGGATGAGGGCAGAGGTGCGTGAAATACGGGAGACACGATGGAGGGCAGAGTTGATAGTGGACGAAGGGAAGCCCCTTTCTTTAAAAAAGGAAGACATCTCCTTTGTCCTAGAATGAAAGGCCTCATCCTGAGAGCAGATGCGGCGGAGGCGGAGGAATTGAGAGAAAGAGATAGCATTTTTGCAGGAGACAGGGTGGGAGGAGGAATAGTCTAGGTAGCTGTGGGAGTTAGTAGGTTTGTAGTAGATGTCGGTGGATAGGCTGTCTCCAGAGATAGAAACAGAGAGATCTAGAAAGGGGAGGGAGGTGTCGGAAATAGACCAGGTGAATTTGAGGGCGGGGTGAAAGTTGGAGGCGAAGTTAATGAAGTGGACGAGCTCAGCACGTGTGCAGGAAGCAGCACCGATGCAGTTGTCGATATAACGCAAGAAAAGAGGAGGACAGATCTCTAGTCACCCTCCTTGTTTTTCATGCCTCAGGATTTTCCTTATTCCTACACAGCAAGGTCTTCACCTGTACCTTTCTAGCTCTCCTAAGTTCATCCTTCGGCTCCTCCCTGTAAACTTCCCAGAGCCCTGTTTGATCCTTGCTTCCTAAACCTTAGGTAATCCTCTTTCTTCCTCTTGACTAGATGTTCCACATCTTTTGTCAGGCATGGTTCCTTCACCCTGCCATCCTTTCCCTGCCTCAATGGAACAAACTTATCTATAACACCATGCAAGTGCTCCCAAAACAACCTCCACATTTCTGTTGTGCAATTCCTTTAGTATATAGCATGTTTGCTATTTACAGAGTACATCTGTCCCAATTTATACACCACCTTCTATCTTGCCTGGAAATTCTACATCATAGAATACTCAGTTGCAAGTCTTGCCTGTGGTTCAGCCTTGTCTCAGTGATATCATGAACAATATCATGGTTCCATTTGTTAATTTAAACTTTGAATGCATCTATCTTACTGGTTGGTCTCCTTGCACTAAGATTGATGCAAAGCATTTTTTCCCATGATGTGTATTTACTTGCCTGATCCTCATCTACATGTTTTCTTTGAGCCCCATTCTCCAGCCAACTCTTCTCTAGTTCAAGTTTATTGTCATGGTTATACATAAATAAGGTATTAATGCCATGAAAATTAGTCTTTGCAGCAGCAGCACAGAGCATTATAAACAATGACAAACATAAATTAACATAATTAAATTTAGCAGCTCTAGTAGGACTTGCCCCAGCTATGTCTGACTCTTTGTTGGCTACGTACTATGTTTGAAGCAATACTGTCCAACTCTTTCTCCGTTACATTGAATACTGTACTGGTGCTGCTTCATGCACCCATGCTGAGCTTGTCAGTTTTATCAACTTTGCTTCTAACTTCTACCCCACCCTTAAATTCACTTGGTCCATTTCTGACACCTCTCTCCCCTTTCTCAATCTCTCTGTCTCCATCTCTGGAGGCAAACTGTCAACCAACATCTTTTATAAACCTACCATGGCTATAACCATATAACCATATAACAATCACAGCACGGAAACAGGCCATTCCGGCCCTCCTAGTCCGTGCCGAACTCTTAATCTCACCTAGTCCCACCTACCCGCACTCAGCCCATAACCCTCCACTCCTTTCCTGTCCATATACCTATCCAATTTTACCTTAAATGACACAACTGAACTGGCCTCTACTACTTCTACAGGAAGCTCATTCCACACAGCTATCACTCTCTGTGTAAAGAAATACCCCATCGTGTTTCCCTTAAACTTTTGCCCCCTAACTCTCAAATCATGTCCTCTCGTTTGAATCTCCCCTACTTAATTCGGTGACCAGAACTGTATACAATATTCCAAATTTGGCCTTACCAATGCCTTGTACAATTTTAACATTACATCCCAACTTCTGTACTCAATGCTCTGATTTATAAAGGCCAGCGTTCCAAAAGCCTTCTTCACCACCCTATCTACATGAGACTCCACCTTCAGGGAACTATGCACTGTTATTCCTAGATCTCTCTGTTCCACTGCATTCCTCAATGCCCTACCATTTACCCTGTATGTTCTATTTGGATTATTCCTGCCAAAATGTAGAACCTCACACTTCTCAGCATTAAACTCCATCTGCCAACGTTCAGCCCATTCTTCTAACCGGCATAAATCTCCCTGCAAGCTTTGAAAACCCACCTCATTATCCACAACACCTCCTACCTTAGTATCATCAGCATACTTACTAATCCAATTTACCACCCCATCATCCAGATCATTTATGTATATTACAAACAACATTGGGCCCAAAACAGATCCCTGACTATATCTTGACTATACCTCTTCCCACCCTGTCTCCTGTAAAAATGCTATTCCTTTTCTCAGTTCTTTTGTCAGCACCACATCTGTTTTGTTCCAAGGATGTGGCTTTTCGTTCCAGGACTGCGCAGGCGCGTGAAGGAGGCCTGGGAAGGAGGGAAGATATAAAAATAACGCAGCCTTAAGAAGCGGGCAGCTTCATTTGTGGGCAGTGGAGTGAGCCGGGAGCAGAGTGTAGGGCTTGGGCTCAGAGGGCTTAGGCGGAAGAGGGCACAGTAGGCTTATCTTTTAGTTCTTGTTATTTTCAGTTATTCGGGAAGTATGAGTGTGAGGGCAGCTTGTTGTTCTCGGTGTCGGATGTGGGAGATCTTGGAGTCTCCAAGCCTCCCGGACGTCCACATCTGCGCCAGGTGCGCCGAACTGCAGCTCCTGAGGGACCAAATTAGGGAACTGGAGCTGCAGCTCGATGACCTTCGCCTGGTCAGGGAGAGTGAGGAGGTGATAGAGAGGAGTTACAGGCAGGTGGTCACTCCGGGGCCACGGAAGGCAGATAGGTGGGTCACGGTCAGGAAGGGGAAGGGGCAGGTACTAGAGAGTACCCCAGTGGCTGTACCCCTTGACAATAAGTACTCATGTTTGAGTACTGTTGGGGGGGACAGCCTACCTGGAGGAAGTGACAGTGGCCGGGCCTCCGGCACAGAGGACGGCTCTGTAGCTCAGAAGGGTAGGGATAGAAGAAAGAGGACCATAGTAATAGGGGACTCGATAGTCAGGGGTTCAGACAGGCGGTTCTGTGGAGGTGATCGGGAGTCCCGGATGGTAGTTTGCCTCCCTGGTGCCAGGGTCCGAGACGTTTCTGATCGTGTCCAAGATATCCTGAAGTGGGAGGGTGAGGAGCCAGAGGTCGTGGTACATGTAGGTACCAATGACATAGGTAGGAAAGGGGAAGAGGTCCTGAAACGAGAGTATAGAGAGTTAGGAAGGCAGTTAAGAAGAAGGACCGCAAAGGTAGTAATCTCGGGATTACTGCCTGTGCCACGCGACAGTGAGAGTAGGAATGGAATTAGGTGGAGGATGAATGCGTGGTTGAGGGATTGGAGCAGGGGGCAGGGATTCAAGTTTCTGGATCATTGGGACCTCTTCTGGGGCAGGCGTGACCTGTTCAAGAAGGACGGGTTACACTTGAATCCTGGGGGGACCAATATCCTAGCGGGGAGGTTTGCTAGGGCTACGGGGCAGACTTTAAACTAGTAAGATGGGGGGGCGGAAATCAATTTGAGGAAACTATGGGAGAGGAGGTTAGTTCACCAGTAGAGCAAGTAAGTAGACAGTGTGTGAGGGAGGAAAGGCAGGTGATGGAGAAGGGATGCACTCAGCCCGAAGTTGTAGGGGAGAAGAAAGAAAAGGATAATAAATTTGAATGCATTGCTAGGGATGAAAAGAGAGGAGGAGGTGGAGAGTATCTTAAATGTATCTATTTTAATGCTAGGAGCATTGTAAGAAAGGTGGATGAGCTTAAAGTGTGGATTGATACCTGGAATTATGATGTTGTAGCTATTAGTGAAACATGGTTGCAGGAAGGGTGTGATTGGCAACTAAATATTCCTGGATTTAGTTGCTTCAGGTGTGATAGAGTAGGAGGGGCCAGAGGAGGAGGTGTTGCATTGCTTGTCCGAGAAAATCTTATGGCGGTGCTTTGGAAGGATAAATTACAGAGCTCCTCTAGGGAGGCTATTTGGGTGGAATTGAGGAATGGGAAAGGTGTAGTAACACTGATAGGAGTGTATTATAGGCCACCTAATGGGGAGCGTGAGTTGGAAGAGCAAATGTGTAAGGAGATAGCAGATATTTGTAGTAAACACAAGGTGGTGATTGTGGGAGATTTTAATTTTCCACACATAGATTGGGAAGCTCATTCTGTAAAAGGGCTGGATGGTTTAGAGTTTGTGAAATGTGTGCAGGATAGCTTTTTGCAACAATACATAGAAGTACCGACTAGAGATGGGGCAGTGTTGGATCTCCTGTTAGGGAATGCGATAGGTCAGCTGACAGATGTATGTGTTGGGGAGCACTTTGGGTCCAGTGATCACAATAGCATTAGCTTCAATATAATTATGGAGAAGGACAAGACTGGACCTAGAGTTGAGATTTTTGATTGGAGAAAGGCTAACTTTGAGGAGATGCGCAGGGATTTAGAGAGAGTGGATTGGGTCAAGTTGTTTTATGGGAAGGATGTAATAGAGAAATGGAGGTCATTTAAGGGTGAAATTATGAGGGTACAGAATCTTTATGTTCCTGTTCGGTTGAAAGGAAAGGTTAAAGGTTTGAAAGCGCCATGGTTTTCAAGGGATATTAGAAACTTGGTTCGAAAAAAGAGGGATGTCTACAATAGATATGGGCAGCATGGAGTAAAGGAATTGCTCGAGGAATATAAAGAATGTAAAAGGAAACTTAAGAAAGAGATTAGAAAAGCTAAAAGAAGTTACGAGTTTGGTTTGGCAAATAAGGTGGAAGTAAATCCGAAAGGCTTCTACAGTTATATTAAAAGCAAGAGGATAGTGAGGGATAAAATTGGTCCCTTAGAGAATCAGGGTGGTCAGCTATGTGTGGAGCCGAGGGAGATGGGAGAGATTTTGAATGATTTCTTCTCTTCGGTATTCACTAAGGAGAAGGATATTGAATGGTGTAAGGTGTGGGAAACAGGTAAGGAAGTTATGGAACCTATGACAATTAAAGAGGTGGAAGTACTGGCGCTTTTAAGAAATTTAAAAGTGGATAAATCTCCGGGTCCTGACCGGATATTCCCCAGGACCTTGAGGGAAGTTTGTGTAGAGATAGCAGGAGCTCTGACGGAGATCTTTCAGATGTCATTAGAAACGGGGATTGTGCCGGAGGATTGGCGTATTGCTCATGTGGTTCCATTGTTTAAAAAGGGTTCTAGAAGTAAGCCTGGCAATTATAGACCTGTCAGTTTGACATCAGTGGTGGGTAAATTAATGGAAAGTATTCTTAGAGATAGTATTTATAATTATCTGGATAGACAGGATCTGATTAGGAGTAGCCAGCATGGATTTGTGCGTGGAAGGTCATGTTTGACAAACCTTATTGAATTTTTTGAAGTAGTTACGAGGAATGTTGACGAGGGTAAGGCAGTGGATGTAGTCTATATGGACTTCAGCAAGGCCTTTGACAAAGTTCCACATGGAAGGTTAGTTAAGAAGGTTCAGTCGTTAGGTATTAATGCTGGAGTAATAAAATGGATTCAACAGTGGCTAGATGGGAGATGCCAGAGAGTAGTGGTGGATAATTGTTTATCGGGATGGAGGCCGGTGACTAGCGGGGTGCCTCAGGGATCTGTTTTGGGCACAATGTTGTTTGTAATATACATAAATGATCTGGATGATGGGGTGGTAAATTGGATTAGTAAGTATGCTGATGATACTAAGGTAGGAGGTGTTGTGGATAATGAGGTGGGTTTTCAAAGCTTGCAGGGAGATTTATGCCGGTTAGAAGAATGGGCTGAACGTTGGCAGATGGAGTTTAATGCTGAGAAGTGTGAGGTTCTACATTTTGGCAGGAATAATCCAAATAGAACATACAGGGTAAATGGTAGGGCATTAAGGAATGCAGTGGAACAGAGAGATCTAGGAATAACAGTGCATAGTTCCCTGAAGGTGGAGTCTCATGTAGATAGGGTGGTGAAGAAGGCTTTTGGAACGCTGGCCTTTATAAATCAGAGCATTGAGTACAGAAGTTGGGATGTAATGTTAAAATTGTACAAGGCATTGGTAAGGGCAAATTTGGAATATTGTATACAGTTCTGGTCACCGAATTATAGGAAAGATATCAATAAATTAGAGAGAGTGCAGAGACGATTTACTAGGATGTTACCTGGGTTTCAGCACTTAAGTTCCAGAGAAAGGTTGAACAAGTTAGGTCTCTATTCATTGGAGCGTAGAAGGTTGAGGGGGGATTTGATCGAGGTATTTAAAATGTTGAGAGGGATAGATAGAGTTGACGTGAATAGGCTGTTTCCGTTGAGAGTAGGGGAGATTCAAACGAGAGGACATGATTTGAGAGTTAGGGGGCAAAAGTTTAAGGGAAACACGAGGGGGTATTTCTTTACTCAGAGAGTGATAGCTGTGTGGAATGAGCTTCCTGTAGAAGTAGTAGAGGCCAGTTCAGTTGTGTCATTTAAGGTAAAATTGGATAGGTATATGGACAGGAAAGGAGTGGAGGGTTATGGGCTGAGTGCGGGTAGGTGGGACTAGGTGAGATTAAGAGTTCGGCACGGACTAGGAGGGCCGGAATGGCCTGTTTCCGTGCTGTGATTGTTATATGGTTATATGGTTATATGGACATCAGAGATGTCCTCCTTCTTCAAAGAATGGAGTTTCCCTTCCTCTACCATTGATGCTGCCCTCACCCACATCTCCTCCATTTATGCTCACACCATCTTCTTACCACCTTAACAATAGTTGAGTTCCTCGAGTCCATACCTACCACCCCATGAACCTCCACATCCAACACATCATTTAAATCTGTCCCATGTCAAGTTCAAGTTCACATTCAAGTTCCATTTATCGTCATTCATGCATACACATGTATTCTGCCAAGCGGAATAGCATTCCTCCGGATCAAGGTGCACAACCCAGTACAAATCACTCACACACACAACACCAAAAGTAATATTATCACAAGTAAATTAACGAATAATAAGGTACATCACTTCCTTAAGGTTGTTATAGCCATGGGAGTGGGGCAGTGGGGATAAGTTCCTACCACCTTTTAAATGCCCCCATTGGAGTAAGCCTCAAATAGCCTCTGACAACTAAGTCCAGCTCCTGGCTACTAAACCCAGCATAACACCTTAATTTGCCTCAAAACAACAGACACCTCCTCTGTAATCTATATAGAGTCCAGGAAGTTGATGCCATTTTGCCTCACTTCCATCGACTCTGTCTATCTGCTGAATAAATACAGCTGCAAAAAATGATCTCACCCCATCTTGGTTTGGCTACATGTATGGATTACCATTCTGAACTTCCAGAGGACCAATTTTGTCCCTTGCATCCCTTTCTCTCTTAATGTATCCGTAGAATCCCTAAGGATTCTCCTTCACCTTGTCTGCTAAGGCAACTTCATGCCTTCTTTTAGCTGTCCTGATTTCTTTCTTCAGTGTTCTCTTGCATTTCTTGTACTCCATAAGCACCTCATTTGTTCCTACCTGCCTATTATTATGTACCTCCTTTTTTACTTAACTGGGGCCTCAATCTCTTGAAAACCAGGATTCCATACACTTCTTATCTTTATCTTTTATTCAGAAAGGCACATACAAGCTTTGCAGTCTCAAAATTGATAAGTTCTGTAACATTAATCAGGATTGTGGGATTGATGGTGTTAAATGCTGAGCTCTAGTCGATCAACAGCATCCTGACATAGGTCTTGGTATTGTCCAGGTGGTCTAAGACCCTGTGAAGAGCCATTGAGATCAGTGTGAGAGCATTTTGGAAATAGTGAACATAATTCTGTCTCCTTTACCATAGCATTGGAGAGAGATAGGAACAGACAAGTTAGAAAAGTGTTTAATTGGAGTAAAGGGAATTATGAGGCTATCAGGCAGGAGATTGGAGGCTTAAATTGGAAACAGATGTTCTCAGGGAAAAATACGGAAGAAATGTGGCAAATATTCAGGGGATATTTGTGTGGAGTTCGGTATAGGTACGTTCCAATGAGACAGGGAAGTTATGGTAGGGTACAGGAACTGTGGTGTATAAAGGCTGTAATGAATCTAGTCAAGAAGAAAAGAAAAGCTTACAAAAGGTTCAGAGAGCTAGGTAATGTTAGAGATTGAGAAGATTATAAGGCTAATAGGAAGGAAATTAGGAGAGTCAGAAGGGGCCATGAGAAGGTCTTGGCGGGCAGTTTTAAGGAAAATCCCAAGGTATTCTACAAGAATGTGAAGAGCAAGAGGATAAGACATGAAAGAATAGGACCTATCAAGTGTGACAGCGGGAAAGTGTATGGAAAAGGAAGAAATAGCAGAGGTACTTCATGGATACTTTACTTCAGTATTCACTATGGAACAGGATTTTGGTGATTGTAGTGGTGACTTTCAGCAGACTGAAAAGCTTGAGCATGTAGATATTAAGAAAGAGGATGTGCTGGAGGTTTTGGAAAGCATTAAGTTGGATAAGTTACCAGGACCAGATGAGATGTACCCCAGGCTACTATGGGAGGTGAGGGAGGAGATTGCTGAGCCTCTGGCGATGATCTTTGCATCATCAATGGGGACGAGAGAGGTTCTGGAGGATTGGAGGGTTGCGAATGTTGTTCCTTTATTCAAGAAAGGGAGTAAAGATAGCCGAGGAAATTATAGACCTGAGAGTCTTACCTCAGTGGTTGGTAAGTTAATGGAGAAGATCCTGAGAGGCAGGATTTATGAACATTTGGAGAGGTATAATATAATTAGGAATAATCAGCATGGCTTTGTCAAGGGCAGGTCATGCCTTACAAGCCTCATTGAATTTTTTGAGGATGTGGCTAAAAACATTGATGAAGGAAGAGTAGTAGATGTAGTGTATATGGAATTCAGCAAGGCATTTGATAAGGGACCCCATGCAAGGCTTATTGGGAAAGTAAAGAGGCATGGGATCCAAGGGGACATTGCTTTTTGGATCCAGAACTGACTTGCCCAGAGAAGGCAAAAAGTGGTTGTAGGTGGGTCATAATCTGCATGGAGGTCAGTGACCAGTGGTGTGCCTCAGGGATCTGTTCTGGGACCCTTACTCTTTGTGATTTTTATAAATGACCTGGATGAGGAAGTGGAGGGATGGGTTAGTAAGTTTGCTGATGACACAAAGGTTGGAGGTGTTGTGGATAGTGTGGAGGGCTGTTAGAGGTTACAGCAGGACATTGATAGGATGCAAAACTGGGCTGAGAAGTGGCAGATGGAGTTCAACCCAGATGAGTGTGAGGTGGTTCATTTTGGTAGGTTAAATATGATGGCAGAATATAGTATTAATGGTAAGACTCTTGGCAGTGTGGAGAATCAGAGGGATCTTGTGTTCCGAGTCCATAGGACACTCAAAGCAGCTGTGCAGGTTGACTCTGTGGTTAAGAAGGTGTATGGTGTATTGGCCTTCATCAATTGTGGAATTGAATTTAGGAGCCGAGAGGTAATGTTGCTGTTACATAGGACCCTGGTGAGATTCCACTTGGAGTACTGTGCTCAGTTCTGGTCGCCTTACTACAGGAAGGATGTGGAAACCACAGAATGGCTGCAGAGGAGATTTACAAGGATGTTGCCTGGATTGGGGAGCATGCCTTATGAGAATAGGTTGAGTGAACTCGGCCTTTTCTCCTTGGAGGAAGGGAGGAGGGAGAAGGGGAGAGAGAGTGAAAGAGAGAGAGAGTTAGGGAAAGAGTAGGGAGAGGGGGAGGGAGAGAGAGGGAGAGAAAGAGAGAGAGAGAGAGAGAGAGAGAAAGGGAAGTAAGAATCTACTCTAATAGTTAAGCCCTTAAGTAACAGAATGGGGAATCGAAACAGTAAGTATCAGCCCAGAAAGCAAAGAGGGACTCCCGGAAGTATATTTTTCACCTGGGCCTGGCCCACTGATCCACTAGCCAAGATGCTGATGAATAAGAATACGCAAGGAAAGGCTGGAAATTTATAAGCAGTTGAAATAACTCCTAGGTGACCAGTTGGTTCCCCTGGGTTCACACACCAACAAGGTTTGCTTGGAAACAGAGGACAGCAGGTACTCTAATATCCTCTTGTGATTTGTATGGGTAGAGTTGTGGTGACTGGCCGTATGGTGGGTCTTTCAATCTAAAGAAAATTCAGTACTGGAGACATGAAACAGAAGCTGGGAATGGGGATCTGAACTGGGACATAGAGCATATGGTGTGGAGTTTAACTAAATGGGAAAAGGTGGCAGGATGGTTGAACCTAAGAAAGAAGAAAACCAGACTCCTCTGAAGGCAGAGGTACCCTTATTAGGGCCCTCGGCTCTAAGTGCCTCGGCCACCAGACTGTACCCAGTGGCAGAGGCTATAGCCAAGGAGGCTCAACTACAACCGAAACAGCAAGAACTTTTCCTGGGGGGCGGGCAGTATTCCCCCATGTACCATTGGCATTTAAACCTCTAATTAAACCAAAAGACCTGGGACCTATCATGAGGCTGGTGTTGGAAAACCAAAAGCTGTCTCACCAAAGTGGGGAGATTTATTACGGACCTGATACCAGAGTGATAATACTACGTCCATCACAAGGTGGATGTGAGTTTCATAGGTGGAGCCCTCCCCCACGCCCTTTGAACATCAATTGAGTGAATCTGTTGAGATTCATCAAGTGGATCCGGTGCTGTGGGCACAATCATAAGACTATAGACATAGGAGAAGAATTAGGCCATTCAGCCCTTCAAGTCTGCTCCACCTTTCCATCATGGCTGATCCCAGATCCCACTCAACCCTATGCCTTCTCACCATATCCTTTGATGCCCTGACTGATCAACTTCTGCCTTAAATGTACACACAGGCTTGGCCTCCGCCACAATCTGTGGCCGAGCATTCCACAGACTTACGACACTCTGGCTAAAGAAATTCCTCCTTATCTCTGTTCTAAAGGGTCACCCGTCAATTTTATATCTACCCTATCTGTTTCTTTCAACATTCAGTAAGATTCAATGAGATCTCCCTATGAGATTCTTCTAAATTCCAGTGAGTACAGGCCAAAAACTGCCAAACGCTCCTCATGTGTTAACCCCTTCATTTCCAGAATCATCCTCTTGAAACTCCTCTGGACTGTCTCCAATGACAGTGCATCCTTTCTGAGATATGGGGCTCAAAACTGTTGACGAAGCTCCAATTGTGGCCTGACTAGTGTCTTATAAAGGCTCAGCATTATCTCCTTGCTGTTACATTCAGTTTCCCTTGAAATAAATGCCAACTTTGCAGCTTCCTTCTTTACCACAAACTCAACCTGAAGATTCCTAAGTCCCTTTGCACCTCTGATGTTTGAACCTTCTCCTTATTTAGATAATAGTTTGCACTATTGTTCCTTTTACCAAAATAAATTACAGGGTATTATACATTTCCCAACACTATATTCCATCTGCCACTTTTTTGCCCATTCTTCCAATTTGTCTAAGTCCTGCTGCAATCGCATTGTTTCCTCAGCACTACCTACACCTCCACCTATCTTTATGTTATCCGCAGACTTTGCCACAAAGCCATCAATTTCATTTTCCAAATCATTGATAAACAATGTGAAAAGTAGCAGTACCAATACTGACCCCTGAGGAACACCACTAGTCATCGGCAACCAACCAGACAAGGCCCCCTTTATTCTCACTCATCGCCTCTTGTCTGTCAGTCATTCTGCTATCCATGTCAGTATCTCTCCTGTAACGCCATAGGATTTTATCTTGTTAAGCAGCCTCATGTGTGGCACCTAATCAAATGCCTTCTGAAAATCCAAGTAAATGACATCCACTGCCTCTCCTTTGTCCACCCTGCTTGCTACTTCCTCGTAGAACTCTAACAGATTTATGAGGCAAGATTTTCCTTCACAGAAGCCATGCTGACTTTGATTTATTTTATCATTAGTCTCCAAGTACCCTGAAAACTCATCCTTAACAATAGACTCCAACACTTTCATGTCATGTCCTCAGCCCCCTCCTTTGTGAGAATCGCAAGAGAGAGAGAGAGCCTTACGGTTTGGAATGTGGGCTGGTCGCTCAACAAGACAAAAGCCTCGGACATAGCCATTGTCTTGGGAGACACCTTTGTGGGATAAGGAACTGGCCTACGTGCAAAATCTCAGGGCAATGTGAGATGGGTGATGGGGGAAGGATTGCCTTGCCCCCCCACCCTGATGGACATCTACAACCCTGCCAGTCCAGATAAAAGGTGGGCTGCCGAGGCGGGGCGCCAGACGCACCAGAAGACGCGCTTGAGATCCTGTGACAGCGTTTTGATAGTGACAGCCAGTGGTGGGGTTCGTGTGCATCTTTTCCTTGCCTGGGATTGGCGACCCCACAACGGAAGAACGGCTTAGCTACAGGGGAGGCCACAGATGAGCGTTCATTCCCCCAACGAGGCTCCGACAAACCGAACTCCTCCAGATTGGAAAACCTGTCGGGTAACTCTTCCATCCCCCCCTCTCTCTCTGTCTAACAAAAGTGCACCAACGCGACACCACAACGACGGTAGCGGGTGAAACTGCAGTGACCGCAAAAAGACTTTTAAATATCCAGTAAACAATATATATCTACCTTACCCCTAGACAACGATAGAGCTTATTTCTGATTGATTATTACTATACCTGTGCTTTAGATTGAGTTGTGACGACGTATATGATCTGAATGTTTTGTATTAACCATACGTTTGTGCCCCTTTATAAATAAAAACGTTTGAAAATAGTAGCACCAGGCTCAGCGGACCCATCTATTTTTGCTGGTAAATTACCCGGTTACTGGGGAACGTAACATTCACAACCACTGAGGTTAGGCTAACTGGCCTATAATTTCCTTTCTTTTGCCTTCCTCCCTTCTTAAAGAGTGGAGTGACATTTGCAATCTTCCAGTCCTCCGGAACCATGCCAGAATCAAGTGATTTTTGAAAGATCATGACCAATGCATTTGTTATCTCTTCAGCAACCTCTCACAGGACTCTGGGATGTAGTCCATCTGGCTCAGGTGACTTATCCACCTTAAGACCTTTGAGTTTACCTAGCACTTTTTCCTTTGTAATAGCAATGGTCCCTCCTGGTCCCTGACACAGACCTCTGACACAATGCTAGAGTCTTCCACAGTGAAGACTAATGCAAAGTACTCATTAAGTTCATCTGCCATTTCTTTGTCCCCCATTACTCTCATCAATGTCATTTACAAGTGGTCCAATATCAACCCACACCTCCCTTTTACTCTTTATATAAACAAAAAAACCGTTGGTATCTTGCTTTGTATTTTTGGCTAGTCTGCCCTCCTATTTCATCTTTTCCCTTCTTATAGCTTTTTTAGTTGCCTTTTATTGGATTTTAAAAGCTTCCAATCATCCAACTTCCCACTCACATTTGCTAATTTATATGCTGTTTCCTTGGCTTTTATTCAGTCCTTAACTTCCTTTGTCAGCCATGGTTGCCTACCCCTGCCAACATAAGAATGATGTGTGGTTAATTAAATCCGTAGTCCCCTCATCAGGTCACCCTCAAGTGAAACACCTGATTACCCTCCATCAGGCCATGCTGCTTATCTCCAGATGCAATGAATGGGATTAAGCCAGGGATTGAAAACTTATTGCACAAAGCCCCTGCTACACGCTGATATTACCCATTGCCAAGCCAGAAAAACTGAGAGAGTGGTGGTTTGTACAGAGCTTAAGGGCTATAAATCAGAAAGATTTCACCT